>NC_071498.1:146789902-151789902 GCF_028408465.1 Anastrepha ludens
TAGCAACATAATAATTAGTTCAATTACATCTGAAGGAAGTGTGGAAGGTTTGCGCTTTTATAAGAGTCTATTTAAGAATCGACAACCTATTAAATAAGTCTAACAGACTCCGTGCTCTCTTCTTCCATTACTGCTTGAAAAACTTCTTTTTTCATCTCAACAATTCTTTCAGCCGTATGCTCTAAAATAAATTGCAACGAAACTTTTACAAGGGTATCTCTTGCTTCTATACCCTGAGGTCGACATTTGTATTTAGGGGCTGTAATTTTAGAATAGTCTGGATAAATGTCGCAGTTTCTTAACTTATTTTCAGAAGGAAACCTAAAGCCTTATCTGCAGAAAGTTGAATTGGCGATTTGGTAGCTTGAATACACATCTTGGGGAGCTTGTTGGGCTTTCCACACTTTCTTTCACGATTGCAGCCAAATCGATATCTCCTTGCTTACAAGCCGATGTTGCTGCTGCACGTACAAGAAGATTCTGATTTTTCGCTGAATGGCATACGCGGACGACCAACAATGGTATTAGTTGCTTTTTTGGGAATGCTATTTACCACCAAATTTAACTCCGAATTTAGCCACACATGATTTTAATCCTTAAAAGTTTTTATCTTTCTGTGGCATTTTTTCCACATTTGTGTTAATTTTACGGTAAAACATGTATTTTTTGCATTAAATCCTTCTTCATTTCATCAGAAATATTAATGTGCTTAATTTTTCCAAGAACATGATTAAAAACGGCATCAATTGTTTCTTTTTGGGAACGTTCTTTTCGCCATATTTCAAACATATCTTGTTTTTTATACCGAGGAAGCCTAAAAAAGTGGAATTACTCTTAAAACGCAAAAATTCGCATTTTGAAATAAATTGTCAATAACTCACTAAATAACATTGCATCTATTTTTTCTAATTTGAAAGAGGTCAAATAGTGTCAAAATTTTATAGGTCTTCCAGAAAATCAATGTGGAAGATACTTGGGAAAAATTTAGTATAATGAAACTACTTTGAAAAAAAAGGTTAAAGGGGGGGAGGGGTTGCGGATAGATTGGTGTATACCCATCTTAAAACTGAAAACCGCACCCTCCGGAGACTTATAGTTTTTAAGTAATTTAATGTTAAAGATCTGTAATTTAGCGAAAAGTTGGTGTTGCCATACACCTGAAATAAAAACGAAGTTTGTACTCGTAGAGATGTTTAGTGGATTGGTAGGTTGATTGTACAGGGTGGGCCAAATAAGACCTACTAATGTAAAGCACAAATAAAAAAAAAATAAATAAATAATTGGCGCGTACACTTCTGTTAGGTGTTTGGCCGAGCTCCTCCTCTTATTTGTGGTGTGCGTCTTGATGTTGTTCCACAAATGGAGGGACCTACAGTTTCAAGCCGACTCCGAACGGCAGATATTTTTATGAGGAGCTTTTTCATGGCAGAAATACACTCGGAGGTTTGCCATTGCCTGCCGAGGGGCGACCGCTATTAGAAAAATGTTTTTATTAATTTTGCTTTCACCGAGATTCGAACCAACGACCTCTCTGTGAATTCCGAATGGTAATCACGCACCAACCCATTCGGCTACGGCGGCCGCCAAAGCACAAATAACTTTTTTATTTTTTGACATATTTATTTTTCTCTTTTTGTAGGTTATAATTGAATTTTTGGAAATTTATTATGGAACGCCACAGTACAGCACAGCGCGTTAAAATTATCGAGTTTTTCTATTCTTGTCAACGATCAATTGTTTTAACGCAGCGTAAATATCGGCATATGTCGGATGAAGCGCATTTCCATTTAAATGGTCATGTCAACAAACAAAACTGTAGATTGTGGGGCTCTGAAAATCCAAGGGCAATACACCAACATCAGTTGCACCCATCTAAATGTACTGTTTGGTGCGGTGTTATGGTCACTAGAGTTATCGGCCCATATTTCTTCGAAAATGAGGATGAAACGCCGGAATCGATTTCAAGAGCTTCTTACAGAACATTGATTGGACCTGTTGCGTGAAATTTTTGGCGAACGTCTGATTTCCAAAAATTCAGATTTCCTGTTCGCCAGATTTGACTGCAGAAACATTATGTGGTGTAATGGAAAACGCGTTAAAAAGAGCCAATCCTTGTATCGAGAAAAATGGTGGACATTTATCTGATGTAATATTTCATACATAATTTCCATAAAATATATTCAATGTATAAAAACAATTAACCAAAATAAATGATTATTACAAAAGTTATTTGTGTTTAACATTAGTAGGTCTTATTTGGCCCACCCTGTGAAACTGCAGTACTTTTTGCTGTAATTTAAAATTGAGAAATATTTTTGAAAATAAAAACTTACAACTCATCGAAACTTAAAAACAATGTATTAAGCGTATCACAAAAAATAATCAAGTAATTAAAAGCCAAAAATTACGGTTAATAAGTGTATTGATTGCTTCGATCAATTTTACAAACGGGTCCTCATGCATAGAACTTTTTTTCGCGTGGGTGGCCTTCGGCAAGAGCCTGTCCGGAAAGTTTTAACACTGCACAAATATTATTCGCAAGTAGCCGGAAAAAAGCCATTACTGTCTGCTGTTAATATAGAAAAACGGCTTAATTTTTCCATTGCCAATTTTATCAGGCCAGTGGACGAGACAAAAAGTATGCTGTATAGCCATGATGGACCCAGTAAAGCTTGGAGAAAGCCCCGCACAACTCTGCAACAAAAAAATATAATACCAACAGTAAAATTTGGCAACATTTCAGTGAAGGTATGGGGTTGCGTCTCGTCTAATTGTGTGGGTGAGTTGCAAATTTTTAATGATATAATGTCAAAGGAGTACTAACTTGACATTCTCAAAAACGAGTTGACAAAAAGCGCGATGAAATTTGGATTTGTTGACCCAGAAAATCGTAATAAACTAAAATACAAACTATATCAGGATAACGACCCCAAACGCAAGTCGTTGCCTTGCAAGTCCTGGCTACTTTAAAATTGCAGTAAAATCATTGATACGCCTGCCCAGAGTCCTGACTTAAACCCAATAGAGAATTTGTGGGCTTTTTAAAGAAGAAAGTGAGCAAACATATACCTATATATAATTGGCGCGTACACCCTTTTTGGGTGTTTGGCCGAGCTCCTCCTCCTATTTGTGATGTGCGTATTGATGTTGTTCCACAAATGGAGGGGCCTACAGTTTCAAGCCGACTCCGAACGGCAGATAATTTTATGAGGAGCTTTTTCATGGCAGAAATACACTCGGAGGTTTGCCATTTCCTGCCGAGGGGCGACCGCTATTAGAAAAATGTTTTTCTTAATTTTGGTGTTTCACCGAGATACGAACCAACGTTCTCTCTGTGAATTCCGAATGGTAATCACGCACCAATCCATTCGGCTACGGCGGCCGTGAGCAAACCTAGCCCATCTAATAAAAAAAAAAAATAAAAAAAAAAATACCAGATATAGGGGTTTTCAGTAAGAGCGCTTCAACTTTTGAACTTTTTTGAATAAAACACAAACGGTTTGACTTTTTTAACTAATTTTTTTTTTATTATCGAGTTTGAACAAATACATTTAAGTATGAAATTCGATTTCTTTTGCATGACCACCGCGTGCACGTTTTACGAAGTCCAATCGTTGAACCCAATTTTCGACCACTCTTTTGCATAAATCGGCCGAAATTCCAGCAATTTCGCGTTCAATATTGGCTCTGAGCTCACAAATCGTCGCCGGCTTGTTATTGTAGACCAATAACTTCACATAACCCCAAAACGGGACGGCTTGTTAAATGGACCGTAAAATGGCCGTAATGCTCTTAAAGTAGCAGCAACAGAACGATTATTTTCATAAAAAATTTGCACGATTTGCAATCGTTGCTCAAGTGTGTAGCTTTCCATGATGAAATGTATACTAATGAAGTTTACAAATGACAAGCGAAAAATAAAAAATATTGCGTCGTTCGCCCTCCCTATCGGAAAAAAGTTGAAGCGCACCTATTGAATAACCCTATACTTACGACTTGAAAAACTTTATTCATACCAATGCAATGTGTGCCAGAAACGTACGATTATAACACGCGTTTATTTGCTTTCAAAATAAAAGTACCGTTAGCTAGCTTCAGTTTTACTTCCAGTTGTGTTTGCATTTTGCCAACAATTAATTGACATACTGTATGTACTTACATGTCTCTTTATTTTCCAATGTACACTAATGAATTATTTTCAAAACAATTCGAGAAACGCGGACTCAAAGTTCACCAAGCACTGCTGAACTCGCAAACAAATTTTTACGAAAAATTACGTCGATTGACTTTGACGCGTGCCTGTGTAACGGTGTTTTTTATAAAGTGGAAATAAAATCTACACACCTTTGTTCTGAAGTATCTCTAATTACAAAACAACAGCAATAAAACTAAAACGGCACTTGCATTTTTATCACTTTTGCACAGCAAATACGGTAATTTCACCTAATGTGCATTGGTTTGTTTTCGAATACGATGAATACAAATGTGCAAAGCTTCAAATTGTTTTGGTTAAGTAAAATTGATATTTTAATAGATTTTCAAATATAGCTAAATTTAATTTAAAACACACAACTTTGCACAATTGGCTAACCATGCAGCAGCATTCTCGCACAAATTCGCAGCTTCAGCTTATGGCCACAAAACTGAGTTTAAGGGGTTATATACAGTTAGAAGGCCGAAATAAAGCGAATTTTCCAGAATTTTTTCTAAGAAAACTTTTAAATTTATTGGAGCTACAACTGATCTCCGGAAGTTCCTCTCAAACAAAGACATTTTGCGGTGACCCATATATCTCCCACAGATTTCGTTAAAGTAATATTAAATCTCTTAATTAATCGAAGGAATAAGCAAAAAAAAAAATGTTTGACAAAATGGTGGTTTCTCAAAAAAACAACGGTTTTTTACCAAAATTTCGGCTTCAATTTTTTATAAAAAAAAATATTTATCGTTGAGAAAAAATCTCCCATTTATCAAAAAAAAAAATATGTTTAAGAAGCTTGTGTTGAGATTAATCGGTTTAGCCGTTTTCGAGATATGTTGGTCACCGACTTTGAAAACACCATTTTGAAAAAAAAAACACGTTTAAAGCTTGAAAAGTACTTTCAAGCACTCTGAAACGCCTTTTCAAATTTGCGTGAAACTTCTTAATATTCACCGGAACGATATTACATTTTCTGTGTGTATTCTTAAATATATGTACTTTAATAAAAAAAAAATAAAAATAAAAAAATCGATTTTTTGAAAATTCTATCTGTATATAACCCCTTAAATGCTTTGTTTATTTTCGGTCTCTGTTTACACTTGGTGATCTTTGTGCAACCTTGGAATGATGATTTTTATGAGAGGCTTCTTAATGCCAGAAATATACTGGGTGGATTGCATTGTCTGCGAACTTTTTGGAAATTATCATTTTCATGTTTTATGACCACAGTGCGGGTCGAGTGCTTAACCTAAATTGCGAAAAGAACAGTCAGCTGGCCAGCTCAGCAGCCATCACATAGTTCAGCGTACAGGCAGGAAGGTAGTTGAAACCGGTCGACAAGAAGGAAAATTTCTTTCGTTGGAAATACCAAGCGTAGGATTTGAAAAGAAAAACGACTGCCGCGCTTTATTGAACCGACCAAATTCTCTTAAGCAATCCTGCAGTCCGTTTTGATTTAATTATTATTTTTCAATTTAAACAATGCTTGTACAAAAAATATAGTTCATTCATAATAAAGATCATACTAATCCAAGTGTGAAACACTGTATCATACACGATTTATAAAAATTGGATAAATTTTCATCGAAATTTTTAAATTCTTCATCGGAATTCAAAAAAGAAATTTGGATAAGCAATTTTATAGCCCATTAAATTCGATCGCCATAGCCGAATGGGTTAGTGCGTGGCAATACGGTAGAAAGTTCTTTTTAATAGCGGTCGCCCCTCGGCATGCAATGGCAAACCTATGAGTGTATTTCTGCCAAGAAAAAGGTAGTAGGTTGGTGGTAGGTTCCTCCATTTTTAAAGCAACATCACGCTACAAATATTAAGAGGAGCTCGGCCTAACAGAAAAGTAGGCGCCAATTTTTTATTTATTTACTTTTTAATAAATTTTAACATATTGCTCTCATAAGAAGTGAACCGCTCTTCAAAAAGAGCTGACTGCATTGATCGGAACAGATGGTAATCTGGAGGTGCAACGTCTGGGGAATACATATTTTTGATAATTTTTTTCCCTGACAGTATTGCATAGATGAAATAGCACAATACCGTCAAAAAAATGATAAAATATCAACGAGATTTTCTAGCAACTTCCAACTTGCAATTGAATTAATCCTGAATAAAAAGTTTGAAGTTTTGATAAAAGTCTGTGGAAATTTTATAATTTTTGTATAAAGTTGAAATTGGATTTTAATGGTTTATGCTTTGACAATGAGCTATACTTTTATAAGAAAAATAGTCAAAACTGGTCAAATGTTAAAGTGCTATATTTTTTCGCGGTTTGTAGCACCAATTGGGAGAATACTAACGCGAACTTATAGGAGACTTCCGCAGAGCAACAATAACTTTTATGCATGGACTTCGCTTTTGCCATTTGGTGGTTTGAATGTCCAATAATAATGTATACAAACAAAAGTAATAACAAAAAAGCAGAGCACTTGATATTGAAACCTTTGAAGCGCAAGAAAAAAAAATTGTCAGCTGCTATAAGCAGCCGAAACCATCTTTTGTGGATTCGCCTTGAATAAAAACTTATCACACAAGTTTGATCGAGATTGAATTCGAAATTTGACTTTGTGTTCTTTCACTAAAATTTATTCGATAGACCGGTAGACCGTTCGTTTTTCACCATAGTTGATGGCCAAACCTAATCTATCTAGCTTTCGGGATAAATTGGTTAACCTAATAAATGGCCTCTGGTGACGGTCAAGCATTGTTTGACAAGAACTTTATATGTGTGCGTGTCGGCTGATTGACGCTAATATCTAAAATTTTTGATTTTCATCATTCAAAAGCCGACAACAAGTATGTGTGACACGACGACACCCGACTGCACTAACACACACAAAGCTCAGTCAAGCATGCTGGACCGTGTCCAGAGGCCAAAAGTCTCAAAATACTGGTTTTCAAAGTAGAGTGCTGCCTGATGGTGCGTTATCCCCAATTGAACCAGTTGCAGGAGTGAGGCAAGACTGCATTCTGTCGCCACTCTTGTTTCTAATCGTAAACGATGATGTGCTAAGCCTGTCAGAGGTATCCTCTGGAACGCTATTAGAATGGAATATCTTGATGATCTCGTTTATGCTGATGCCATTGCTTTACTACAACGCAAACCAGACGATTTGGCTGCCTACGCAGATCACATTGGGTTCCGTATTAACATTGAAAAGACGAAGTCAAAGGCCATTAATGGCACTCGGCCTGCCGCATTCACAGTGTACGGACAACCCATCGAAAGTGTAAACAAATGTGTCTACTTAGGTAGCCAAATCGCCACTGACGGCGGCGCTAATACTGACATTGAGTGCCGAATAACGAAAACCAGATCCTCCCTCGCTATGCTTGAAAGCAAATGGTACTCTAAGCAGCTAACCAACGGAACAAAGCTAAAGATTTTCAATTCGAATGTGAAGTCTTTACTGCTGTATGGCTGCGAAAAGTGGTTCATTGCGGTTACAACAACAAAAAAGCTCCAAACTTTTATAAACCGCTGTTTAAGTGCTATACTTTGCATATGGAGGCCAGATAACTAGATTTCTATTGACGAACTTCTTACTTGAAGCGAACAAAGGCCGGTTGAGATTGAAATTCGCGAACGAAAGTAGAAATGGATAGGCCAGGCATCTGCCGAATGCCTCTAGACTGGAATTTGCAAAACTTTCGGCGGAGACGACTACCGAAAGGAGCATGGAGACAAAGCCTGTATGACGAATTCATGACATCTGACGACTCGCTCACTCAGCAGCATTCCCCGTATGTAAGTATTGGGAATGTTTATGCTGCTACAACAACAACAACTCGCTTACTTGGCCGTAGATAAAGCCAAAAGCTGCAAATGGACCCCTATGCAATTTATTTGTATCACCACTTTGCGCCTCCAACTGGCGCGATAGCAAATAATAATAGGTCTGTTCATGAAGCAAAAAGTTTGTAGAAATTGTTACAAATTATCACGTTTTGGTGTTCATGTCCACAAAAAATCTGCAAAGTAGGGGAAAGCGAGAGAGCAAAATGACATTTCATTTTGAGGGGAAGTTGCAAGTTTTTATTGGATACATTTTTACTTGTAAGAATTTGCAAGTGAAAAAAACAGCTGATCGCTAAGTAAAAATAAACACGAATTAAAATTTGCGAATCGCAATTGCTAATGGAATGTTCTTCATCTGAGAGCGATCATGAAATGGAACAAATTATTGTGGACACAATGAAATCATGTGATTCCGAAGCTCGTTATTTTGCATTTTCTTTGTTTTATTTTGTTTTAATTTAATACAAGGTAGCTCAAGTGAAAAAAATTGTTTAAGTTTTGTGATTTTTCCTGCCAACAATTTAACCAGCTGTTCGTAAAACTTGCAAACTGTTACTGGTTTTTCGTTCATGTACTTTTTTTTTGATATTTTGCTCTTTGAGAGAGAATTCTAGGAAATTTAAGTTACTGGATAATTTTTACCTGAACAGACCTAATAATAATCATTTGAGTATTTCAATTCGATGCTAAGAATTCGGAAAAAACTTTTGCGTTGTAGAAAATGTAAAAGTTCTAAATTAATAAGATTGCCTTTGGTGAAATATTAAAAAAAAATCATTAAATTTTCTGGATTCCTAAGTATATAAATATGCTATGTTTTTTTGTCTTGTATGTGTGTATTTTTATTTCATAACATTTAATAGTCCTCTTCACTAATGCAGAGTATTAATACCAACATTTAATTAATAACATTCGCAGTTTGAGTGAATTATTATGTGGATAGCCGATGGATAGGTAGATTTGTATTTCATATACATATGTATGTGTGTTTGAATTTCGCTGCAACAAGATGAAGTTGTGCGCTTGTCCTTGAGCGCTTCTAATTTTCTTCTGAGTCCGAGGTAGCCTAACAACGGCGGTTTTTATTCAATATGGCTGAAGATAAAAAGAAAATATGAATGTTAAAATGCGCCAATGCGCACAATACTTTTACCAGAGTTACCAGCGATGCAAAAATTCATTTCAGTACTTTTTAAATATAATTTTGTGAGTATATAGTTGTAATTTATGTATATGAATTTCGAGATTCGTCTCACATTTTAATGTTTCCTCGCCCCGATTCTGTATAAGGAGCTTTCCCTTTCAACTTTCTCTGGTAACTCTAGTAATTGTGCAACATATAAAACTGCATTCAAATTTCCATTCAAAAATCACGCAACTCCAAATTTCAATTTGCATTCAGTCATTCATCATAAAACATTCTTGCCATAATCACTCCACTTATTCAGGACATCCACACTCTTCAGATTCTTCTTGAGCTACGCACACAATACGCATGGTGTTTGTGAATCCAGATCCCTGCTTCCAGCCAGTGACAATGACCACTGGATCACCAGATTTAAGGAAACCATTCTTCTTGCCCACTTGCACGCCAAATTGTACACGAACATCGACGTCCTTCAACCAGTCAGATAGTGCCGGTTCTGGTGAACAGTAACGAAAATTTAACTCAGTTATGGAAAAGTGCACAAAAGTAACAGTAACTCACCAGTATAGACGAGTGGTATGATTCCGCGGTATAAATGCGCCTGTCTAGCAGTTTGTGGGAAACGTGTGACTGCAAGGATTGGGCAACGTGGACGATACTTGCTAATCATATGAGCAGACTTTCCAGAAGTTGTAATAACCACAATAGCGGCAGCCAATGATTTCGAGGCAGCTTCAACGGCTGCAATGGCCACGGCATGTGCTGAATCCAGGGTGGAAGTGGGCGTGGCACGCACTAAATCGGCAAACAAAAATCTATGCCACAATGCGGCTTCAGCCTCTTTGCAGGTCTTTGCCATTGTAAGCACACATTCCAAAGGATATTCACCCTTGGCGGTCTCACCGGACAACATGACACAATCAGCGCCATCGAGAATGGCATTAGCCACATCGGAGATTTCAGCACGTGTTGGACGCGGCTTCTTCACCATCGATTCCAACATTTGTGTGGCGCAAATTACTGGTTTGCCAGCTTTGTTGCAGCGTGCAATCATAGCCTTCTGTGCCAAGAATACCTTTTCTGGTGGAATTTCAATACCCAAATCACCACGAGCCACCATAATACCATCTGATGCTTCGATAATTTCGTCCAGGTTATGCATACCCTGTTGGTTTTCAATCTTTGAGATAATCTTGATGTTCTTGCCCTCTTCACCCAAAACACCACGAATTTCCGTGAGTGCTGCCGCATTACGAATAAACGAAGCGAAAATCATATCGACCTTCTGCTCTACACCGAATTTCAAATCAGATTTGTCTTTCTCCGATACAGCTGGCAAGTCGACGGGTACACCGGGCAAGTTAACACCCTTGCGTGAGCCCAAGGCGCCACCATTCTCAATTTGACATACCAAAGCATCGGCTTTCACTTCTTTTACAATCAACGAGATAAGACCATCATCAACGAAGACGCGATTGCCTGGTTTCACTACCTTGACAATATTTGCATAGTCCACAAAGATGGTGTCCTTGTTGCCCTTCTCGAGGAAATCTGGATTGGTGGACAGCGTAATGAGTTCATTCTTTTTCAATTCAACCTCACCAGAGCCACTGCCTTCAATAAGGCCAGTACGGATCTCGGGTCCCTTGGTATCCAAAGCAACGGCAATTGGATATTCATAACCAATCTTTGCTGAATAGTTTTTAGCAGCGGTGCGAACATTGGCCACAGTTTCGGCATGGTACTCATGCGAACCGTGAGAGAAGTTCATGCGTGCCACATTCATGCCGGTTGCCATCATTTTCTCCAGCATTTCGACACTGCGCGAGACAGGTCCAATGGTGCATACGATGCCGGAAAGGCGAACATGTGACACGGGTGAGTCGAACTGCAAGCGGCACATATGATCCAAGTGAGTTTCAGCTTCGGCAGCCATTTTTTGGGGAACTTCGTTCATCTGTGTTGGAGAGATAATGGGAAAACGAAATTTAGTAAATAGAATATGGTTATATGTATGTATGTGCACATGCGTGTGTATAGGTATTTGATAGCGGCGTAGTTTACTAGAAAACTAAGTCTTCAATTATCGTAGGCGCATATCATATCAAATCATATAGCCTTCACGAATCCTCGCAGTAATCAGGGGCCATTTTTTATTGCGAGTTAGACCTATTGGTATTTTTTTGCTCTCTATAAGCCCAACCCTTGTATTAAAACTTGGTAGAGTTTAGGAACCAGCATTAACACCGATAACAATGTCAGCCTTGAAATCCAACGTAGAATCTCTCTTGCCAACAAGTGCTACTTTGGACTAAGTAGGCAACTGAGCAGTAAAGTCCTCTCTCGACGAACAAAACTAACACTCTACAAGACTCTCATCTTGCCCGTCCTAACGTATGGCGCAGAAGCTTGGACGATGACAACATCCGATGAAGCGACGCTTGGAGTGTTCGAGAGAAAGATTCTGCGTAAGATTTTTGGACCTTTGCACGTTGGCAACGGCGAATATCGCAGACGATGGAACGATGAGCTGTATGAGTTTTACGACGACATAGACATAGCGCAGCGAATAAAGATCCAGCGGCTACGTTGGTTGGGTCATGTCGTCCGAATGGATACAAACGCTCCGGCTTTGAAAGTATTCGATGCGGTACCAGCTGGTGGTAGCAGAGGAAGAGGGCGGCCTTATCTGCCTTGGAAAGATCAGGTGGAGAACGACTTGGCTTCACTTGGTGTGTCCAACTGGCGCCGGTTAGCACGAGAAAGAAACGACTGGCGCGCTTTGTTAAACTCGGCCAAAATCGCGTAAGCGGTTATAGCGCCAATTAAGAAGAAGAAGAAGAGTTTAGCGAAGTGGGTTTAGAGACACACATATTTAGCTGAAAGTAGTGTGCCACTCCTAAGTTAAACAATTCCTAATAATCACTTTTGATCTTTCGGTATCATTCATTTGAGTATTTTTTTAGTTCTTGCAAAATCTTGGAATTCCCCCATTTTTAATATTAACCGATCCATTACCTGAAGTGATATGTGTACCGAGAAAAGCTCCAGATACCCGGGTCTCGAAGGTAGGAGAAGCTTGATACTCGCTCGTTGCTCCAATATGCCTTCTAAGGACCTTCACTTATTTAGCTGTGGAGTTGGGCATTTAATCTTAGTTTAGCTGGAAAGTATAGTTAAACTAAAACAAAGAAATCAGGAATGAAGGAGATCTACATGGGCGATGTTGCTATTGGATTCATCAGCAAAGTTAAGTATCTTGGACTTGCCCTGGATGCCAAGCTTAACTGAAAGAGGCATACGGAGGCAACTTCGTCCAATCAACAGAGGCTCTCAGGATATGCAAACGTCTACCAAGAAAATCCTGGGGTTGTTGCCCAAGAAGCCTGAGATGGATTTACTTCATGATAATAAGGGAAATGATAACTTATGGACCGGTTGCCTGGGAACCGCTCTCTTGACGCTGCGGGCAGCGCTAACTCAGCTTCAGCGCTTAGCATGAGTGTGCATCACGGAGGCGATGCGGACATCCCTACAGCTGCACTAGAAGTGATGTTGGAGCTGACACCGCTTCATGTAGTTATTCAGCAATCAGTCAAGTGTACGCTGTGGAATATTATTAAGGTTTTGGTACAGGAAAAGTGATGCCATTTAAGAACATGGAATTGCTGAGTCTGCAGCTCCCATTTACGTAGCTACCCAGAGATGATATCACTAAATTCTCCAAATCCGAAAAGAAGTTAGGAATTTAACTGGGCGGCAAGGTAAACAGGAACTCCACGAATGTATCCTGCCATGGAACACAGATGGGTCGAAGACACCAGAAGGCATACACGCTGGAATATATGGCATATGCCGATGGGTATTTTTCCAAGCATCTTCCAAGTGGAGTTGTATGCAATCTGTCCATGTGCAGAGATCAATTAAGACAAGAATTTCTGAAATGAGCAAATTGACATTCTGAGCGACAGCCAGTCGGTCCTTGAGTGTATCGAGAAACTGAATCTGTAAGGAACGCCCAATCACATCCGTATTACTGGGAACGAAATAGCGGACGCATTGGTGAGAGAGGTTGCAGCCTCGTCTTTAATAGGACCCGAGCCCTTACTTGCTATGGGACAACACACCATCAAGGAGAAGCTTAGAAATGAAGAGCTAGGGCTATAGAAGGTCAGCTGGCACCAAACCATAGGGCTACGCAAGGGGAAATCCTTACTGTTGGGTACAAACCAAAAGATGTTTAGAAAACTTATAACACCCTCTTCCAAAATTAACCGAGAAGATTTATAATTTTTTTCTTTTAAAGATCGAGTTATCCAAACTACTTAAAAGGAGGTTGCGATTTTGCAATGCGCACTTTCATATTGCAGTATAGTGTACTATGCGGGGTCGTTCGAAAGTCCGTGCAAAGCCAAAAAGATGCCACTACTAGCGCGTATCGAGAGTTTCTTTTTAGCTAGTAGAATCAATTAGAATAACACCATCAACCAGATCGGTCTATCTCTCTGTGTTTGGCTTTCGTTTGAATCGAGGAAGTCGAGTGATTTTCCTTTTCCATCGCTTCAGCTCAGCAAAATTAATGGAAATAGGGTTCAAAGTCGTTTCACATCCTCTCTATTTTACAGACTTGGCCCCCTCGGATACCTCGGACTACTATTTGTTCCCCAATTTGGCGGGAAAAAGATTTTTTTCAAACGAGGAGGTGATTGCAGAAACGTACGGCTATTTTTCCGACTTGGACAGATCCTATTCTTCGAAGAGATCAGCAAACTAGAACAGCATTGGGCGAAGTGTAAAAGCCTAAAAGGAGACTATGTCGATTAATAAAAAAGGTTTACCCCAAACAATTAAGAAGTTTTTTTTTGCACAGCGAAAGCTGTAGAAGTGAAAAAACCAGTTAAATGAAGGAATATGTAAATCCATATGCTAATTAATAAATGCACAAGCTGCAAGTTCTGATAGATATCTGTTGAAAACCGTGACTATAGGGGCACATTCAGTATGGTGATGCTCTTATGAATATTTATGAATTTTCGTGGAAATAAAAAAAAAATCAATTTGCATGCTTATTTATTCAATGACACCAACACAAGAGTAATAATCCGCGTATTCTCTCTTTGCCTCTTTTACTCGCGTAAACATGAGTAACAACTTGCAATATTTTCCGATAATACTTCAAAAATGTGGTTAATAACTGTTAGAAAGATGGGAGCTTAGAGTAAAGCGCGCTCTCAATTTAATAAATTTGTTATTAATTAGAACTAGTGCGCAATGTTGAAATAAACTAGTGGGAGGACAATTCCTGTAAAATTTAGTTGTTGGTATGTCAAAGTATTTATGCCAAAAGCAAAAATGCCGACTAGTAACGACGCTCAATACTTCGGCAGCGCACCAGTTCTGAACCAGTATTTTTCCTTGCATGACATTTGCATAGATAAATGGTGATTTTTTAGCTATTATCTTTTTAAACAGTTGGTTTAAACAGCTGACGCACGTTTCGTGTTTTGTTTCACTGTCAAACATCTTCAGTTTGGTCTATAATTTAACCATGAATCGTCTTACAAACGAATAACGCTTGCAAATCATTGAATTTTATTATAAAAATGCGTGTTCTGTTAAGAAAGTTTAAGTCTTGGAAAGTTGGCCGAAGATCCACTTTTTTATCGAAAAATTATGTAAGCAGAATTGTGGATTTTGGAGTGAAGATCAGCCAGAAGAATTGCAAGAGCTACCAATGTATCCAGAAAAGGTCACAGTTTGGTGCGGTTTATGGGCAGGAGGTATCATTTTCCCGTACTTCTGCAAAGATGCTGCGAATCGTAACGTAACTGTGAATGGTGAGCGTTACCGGGAAATGATATCCACCTTTTTTTTGCCCAAAATGCAAGAGCTTGACTTGCATGACATGTGGTTTCTGCAAGACGGTGCCACATGCCACACAGCACGCGTAACAATGTACTTGTTGAGAGGCGAGTTCGGTGAACATTTTATTTCACGTTCGGGACCTGTCAATTGGCCACCCAGATTGTGCGATATATAAAGGCGTTATTTGTGGGGCTATGTTAAAGCTCATGTCTATTCAGACAAGCCAGCTTCAATGAACACATTGGAAGACAACATTAAAGCATTTATATGTGAGACACCGGCCGAAACATTGGAAAGAGTATGCCAAAATTGGACTAAGCGGATGGACCATTTAAAGCGCAGTCGCGCTCAACATTTGCATGAAGTAATCTTCAAACATTAAATTATATGGACTGTACTATCGATTTAAATAAAAATTGCATGCAGTTTTCTAAATTTTACGCGTGTTTTTTTGAAAAACTTTCCTATAGTTCTTAAAAAATCACCCTTTATATACTTATACATACATACATATATGTATCAAAGCTTTTCTCCCTTCTACCGGCTTTTTGCTTTTCTGCGCAAGCTCATGAATATTTACGTAGAGTGAGTTTTTTTATAAAGAAACAATAAATTATATACCTTAAAACATGTATACATTTTAAGAATGGGCATTTTTTAGTACCCCTTGGGAAGTTTTATGAAAAAAACTCTGTTTTTAAAGATCAAATGAAGTGACAGAGAGAATTTTTATAGTATAAGTACATAATACATATATGTGAATATATGTGACTGTATGTAGCTCATAGGAAAGTCGCGCAAGTTAGCGTTACATACTCTCAATTAGTAAAATGTGATCCAGAACAAAGTGATTAGCAAATGTCAAAGTATTTTTATATTAATTAGTAACACTACAGCAAAGCAAATTTCCCATACGACCCCCCCAGCGGTTTTAGTTGTATTGTACTATACAATTTCTGTTGATGATAACGAAGCAACTAATGAGTAAAACGTACAAACATATGCACATTTCTTACATATTAACCTATTTTGCGATTTTCCCACCGGCTATAACACATTTTACGTTTTTTTCACTGAAATACAGCCTCAAATGCACCGAGTTGTGTAATCTATAAATAGTTTATTTTTTATATTTACGTATGTACATATATTTTATTCGAGCATCTGTTGTTTTGCTAGAAATTTTTTTGGGATTTTCGTACTTCACTACATTGCATATTACATATGTTTGTATATACATACAATATATATATACGTGTGTCTATGTAGAACTTGCAAATTTGTAATTTGTGCTGTTTTTTCTCGTAAACGTACGACATTTAATAGGTGATAATTCTTGACACAAAATTTCATGACCTCAAGTCAAGGTCAACGGAACTGCAATTCTCGCCATGTTAGTATACATATATTTTTTTGTATATATGTATATAAAATGAACGAATCTTTTTCTCATCACCACCACCGCCACTCACGTTACGAATTATGGTTGTGTAATCGTGTCGATTTTCTTTTTTCTATTGTTTTTGTATTTGATGAATTCCTTTAAAATTCTAAATTTTTTTATATTTTTTTTTTTATAGGAAATACCTTTAGCTTTGGGGCTTCATCGTAAATCGTTGTATGAACCATTTTGGCTATCAAACTTTTTGTTAATAACTTAGAGTATTGAAGTTCTTTTTGATTGACCGGAAATGAAGCAGATGTCACCGTTTGCCTTTGTATATAGTTGCGACAATACTTTTTATTTCCGTCCTTTAGCAGATATGTAGCAAAAGTATAAAAAATACATTTATTAAATCTATGTTTAACCGAAATCTTGCAGTTAATTTTATTTTCCGCTTTATAGATATGACAATAAAGAAACAAAACTTAAAGATAAATGTACGATATTTATTTTTTGAAAATTAAAAGAATTGAAATCAATTATAACGAATGACAAGAAGTGTGCAGATCGTAGCTACCGTAGAACACCGAATTCGTTTTACAAGTGAACTGTTTAACTCGCTTCGCTCTACTACGATATAGCCATGATTACAAGAGCGTGATGAGCAGCGGCAACGAAAAAGTTCATTGAGATACCAAAGCACTGGGGTTGGGAGTAATGAATCGTTGGGAAAGTGGGTTTCAGGCATACACAAACAACCACTACAAATTACAACAATATTCGACTAAATTGCATTGTTAATATCAATGTTGCTGTTGTTGTGTCGGCATTGTCGGCATAACAACGCGGCTAAGAGAGAGCAGATGACGCTTTTGTATAGAGAAAACTTTTTGCGCCCTTAGTAAAGTGGTGGTGAGGCGAGTACTTAAGAAAGATTGTACATAGATGAATGTGTATGTGCATACACACAAACATATCATACACATAACAATGCATGCAATTTAGAAATTTACTAAACGGTTCAGGACTGACGAAACTTAAATTTGAAGCTCTTCCTTGAAGAGCTTTTTTCGCGTTGTGTGTATATTTTGTTGTGATGTTAGCTTCTTATGTGAATAGTTTATGCCTACAAAACTAAAATACATATATACTCATGTACATATGTACACGCGAAATGTATTTTAGATACTTTCTATGTACTAAAGTTATTTATTCCCTACGGAGGAACCCGGCAGTACCGAACTATGTACGCACGGATTATTTCGCTTTTCCATATAACAGCAACTAGTGAATTTTACGCATTGCTGTAGGTAGTGTTGGCGGTAACACCATTTATGAGGAGCTAATTTTTTGTTTTTACTATTAGTAATTTGGGGAAAAAGAAATCCATTATTTTTGCGAAAAATATTTACCTAATTGGTTTAAAATTGTTTTATGGGTGATCTTTAGCTCCTGGGCGATGCTACATCTACTAACATGCCGGTCAACTTCGATTAATTCTGTGATTTTATCGATATTTTCTTTATCATCAAAAATACCTGAACGGAATCGACGACACTAAAATTGAATGTAAATAATTAGCTGTTACCATTCACAATTTCAACCAGGTAAGCCCGGACTACTTTTTCGCACTTATCAAAGAAAAACTGCAAAAAGTACCGAATTTTTTCTTTATTGACTTTTGACTTTGTGAACATAAACTTTGACATTATTAACACCCTGTAACTCACAACTGAATGGAATACACAAAAAACAGCACAATAATTTTTTTGTGTCAAATGTTCCCCTTGACAAGGAGGATTTCATTTCGCACAAACTAATATTTTGTTTATTATTTTCATATAGTTTTTCTAACTTATTTATAATAAAGATTAAGTACACAGTGTGAAAAAACCATACCATCTCGAACATACTGCATTGAAATCTATAACAAACTCATGCAGGAAAGGTCGTGAGTGGAGTTTCACTTACTTTTTGCTTTCCGCCCTTGAAACTGTCGCAATTTCAAGCCAAATTTCAATACTCGGGAAATGGGTAGCCAAGTGGTTTGCAAATGGCAAAAAAGGCACTAGTGTTGAACCAGATATATTTTTCAGTTGCGGAGATTTTGTCTTTTGGGAATTTGTTATTTTTATGTACACAGGTGCATGAAATGCATGTACATATGCATGCAAGTGTGTGCTCATTTATAGCGAAAGTGTTCTCACTGCCTGGAGTAAATGCCGGCTAGAGCACAGGCTTTAAGCTTACATATAATGAAATCGAGCGAAAATCAGCTGATATTAGTCTACTGCTGCATTTATGGTTCTAAACGTTAATTTTGCTTTACTGTTAAATTAGGTAATGTTATGCTAAATTAAAGTTTAACAACTTTTTTTTATGTTATGCTAATGAATATTAAAGCTTAATCAATTAAGAAGAAAACATTAAGGGGTTAGAGGTAGTCAGAATTAAAAAAAAAAAATCGGTTTTTGTTTTTTTGTATCTTCTTAAAGTAGAATATCTTAAAAATATTGTGTAAAAAATTGAAGTGAACCTGACAAATCCTTTTCGAGTTATTCCACAATTAACAAAGGGCGCTCGGTCGCTCCGGTAATCGATAGAAAAACTTTAAATGCGTTTTTCTCAAAACTATGTTTTTTGAATTGGTGATCACTGTAACTTAAAAACCGATTGGTAGATTTCAACAAAATTTATACTGCTTTTGAAAAACATTGAAAAACATAAAAAACTCGTGCCTGATCGAAGGAATTTTTTTTCAAAAATTTCGATGTTTTTTAAACAATTAATTGTCGGTTTTTTCGAAAATCTGAAAAATATTTAATGAGGTCGATATTGTGATAATTTTGAAAAAGAAGCTTCGATCAGGTACAAAATTATCTTTTAATAAAACTAATTTCTCTTGTTCGATTTTAGATGAACCTCCAACGACTAGTGATGATCAGGCAAGGAACTTCTGGAGAAACGGGCTCCACACAAACAGCGATAACTTTTACAATTATTACTTTTTTTTTTTTAATTTTGCTGAAGTCAAGTCGAAACATGATGTATTAATGTTATGTTTTTATTTTTGTAAAATAAAGCAATTGACTAGCAAAAAACTTATTGAAAATCTTCATTTTATATAGCCTCTGACTACCCCTAACCCCTTAATTTGTACATGTAGAGATCAAGAACGGCAATACTTGATTTTGAGATTAGATTTGCAGATGACAGCGTTTTCTGTTTAAGGATGTTGATTTTAACTTTTAGACACAAATGTATTTAGTTGCCTCTTGGAATTGGTCCTAAAAATAAAATTCTAAAATTCTATACGTATTAAAAAATTGAGAGCGTACATACCTATTTTAATAAGATATACTTTGCTTTGATGCTTTCCAGCTAATCTCAAAATGATCTATTCTTTTCAAAACTTTGATAGCTGTATCGTAACTTGATTCCCCGATTACAGTTCGTTATAAAAGTTTCACATATAATTAGATTACTTTTTTTTCGAGCTTAACTCCCAATATGTAATTAAAACGCGAGATTAACCGGACAAAAATCTCTCTCTAAATCCAAAATTATATACAATAATAATCTCAGGTTATTAAACAACTTTTTGCTGTACAACCCTGTGTTTTCTGTGTTATCGATAATTATTATTACAAACGTAAGGAGACACGTAAAAGAAAAAAATTAATAAAATGGTTGCCGACAAGAAAAAGAGATTTAAGAGGGAGATATAATTCTAATAAATTTTTTATTTTATATTATTAGTTCACACTTTCAGCGTCCATAGACGCTTTGGCCTGTTATTGCTTATTATAAAATGCAATATCGAATTTCGCTTGCGTCTTGCTGCCATACTTTTTTGCAAACGTCTAAGACTTCGTTTACGGACTTCCCCAGCTGTCTATTGCGCAATTAAACTAACTATTGCTTCTATTTGCCTTTTCTTCAAATCATTAATAATAAATAAACAAGCCAAAAACAATACAATATTCCACTAAACAAATTTCTCTTAAAATTTTTTTTTCAGTATTGATAGCTGATTGTTAATTTTGTAGCTAATCTGACATATGTGAGCGGGATTGCCATGTGGATTTATTGCTAGTCACTGCATAAGTGACGTACTTTTAGCGCGGCTTAATGTTTTATTAGATTTCACTGAGCTTTACCAAGATTGCGTTTTTTTAACTACTGTTTATGAGACAATTTTGATTTACAAATAAAAAAGAATTTCCAAAGAAAAAGTTTAAAAATGTTGGTGTATATATAGTTGGTTGAATGCAGTGGCTCTCAAGTGACTATTAGTGACTTAAAACTAATTAGTACTGAGCATTTTACTCGCATTGCTCTTCTCATAGATAATACCCCAAAATATTTTATACTCTCGAAGACATTTTCTCAAGTACCCTATTGTTGATTTATTTTTATATAAAAAACATTTCAATTAATTTGTTCTTGCCTATTTTTGAACACAGCAAATGAGGAATTCTGGTTTAGCGTGGAGTGCAAATGTCCAAGAACTGAAAGTTAAGAAAGTGTGCAAGTTAGAAAAGCAGTGATTAGTATTTTTAGTAGCGCATACATAATAAATATATATATAAATAAATTAAAGCATACATATTTATAGAAATAAAAATAAATAAAAATTTATGGAGTTAAATGTGCAACAAGAGTAATAATTCTTATTTTTAACAATCATTATTTGCTACCCATCAACTACAACTCTTTTTGCCCATGGTAGGAAGTTTAACCAATAACAATTTACATTTGGTTATTAATTAATTTCATTAAATTTCAGTGAAACGTACTTCATTGCCCAAATTAATACTTTTTTTTAGTAAAATAGCTTTTACATGACGCGATTTTGCAAGCTATTCAAATCGCCTGCGAAGAAGAAACGGGGTCGTCGGCGTGAATTGTTAGGAGCTTCTGATAATTTGTACGAAAGTAAACAAAGTTGAGTAGAAAATAAATCGCCTGTCTACCTTTATCGCTATCTTGGAAATTGAGACTCACCTCATATAAATACTGCTTAACGTACAAAAGATAACGAAAACTACTGCAAAAGTATTGCGTTATAAAGCACGTGGATTTTCAATAGAACAACATATCGCGTAGATCCAGAAAAAACTGCTCAATGTGTACGGTTCTTAGAAAGCTATTGAGTAAGTTTATTTTGAGTCACGTCTGATATACTCAACTCTGCATTCACATAGAACAAAGTGAGTAACTGTGTATGTGTGTATGAGTGCTCTGGGGACTGAACCTTTTCGAGTGAGCTACATTATAACTGCATAGGCACATCGATATATGCAATCGTATGTGATGGGCAGCGCCACTTCTTAATTAAAATCAATATTTAAATTTATTAAAATTTAAAAAATAATTAATTAAAATTTTGAATTAGTTTTTATTTAAAATTTTCAATTAATTTGAATTTAAAAGTTTAATTAATTTTAATTAGATATTATTATTTTTTTTTATTATACATTTTTAATTAGTTTTAATTTAAAACTTTTAGTTAATTTTAATTAAATTTTTTTTCATTATAAATTTTTAATTATTTTAAGTTAAAATTTTTAATAAATTTTAATTATACATTATACAGTCTGTCTAATAGAAGCGGGAACGCCATAATCTCGAAACTTTTTGACCAATTCGATTCTCACAAACTGTATTGTACGGCTTATAATAAGGGGCTTTCCAATAAAAGGTGTTATTTTGAATTGGATTGCGCTATCGAGAAATGATTAACGATTTTTTAAGGCCGGAATTGGATGGTATTGATCTGGACAACGTTTATTTTCAACAAGACGGCGCTACGTGCTACACAAGCAACGAAACCATTGATCTTATACGGGAAAAGTTTCCGGATCGTGTTATCTCTCGAAGAGATGACCACAATTGGCCACCAAGGTCTTGTGATTTAACACCTTGTGACTTTTTTCTTTGTAGCCCCGTGAAAGATAAGGTTTACGCCAACAACCCAGGTTCGATTCAAGACCTCAAGGATGGATTTCGTGAGGCTATCGAGGACATAGGGCAGCCACTTTGCAATTCGATTATGGAAAATTTCATTAAAAGGATATTGTCCTGTAAGCTAGGTCGTAGTGGTCATTTGCCTGATGTTTGTGGTGCGCGTCTTATTGCTGTTCCACAAATGGAGGCACCTACACTTTTAAGCCGAACGAGCCGAGCCTCTCGAACGGCAAATGGTTTTTTTGAGGAGCTATTCGATGAAACAAATTCGCCGGTTAGCCATTGCCTGCTTCAGTTTCACGCATTATTTAAGTTCGGCTGTGTCACAAACAAATCAATGATCTTTTGATCCTGCTTTAGAGAGGTATTAGTCTTAGGGTCTCGCTCAGGGAAGTCGTCAATATTTTTAACTTCGGTATATCGTTGCAGCCATTAATTTATGTACGTCCTCGACTTCTTCATATATTTTGCTGCAGATGCCCATTACTCTTTTGTATGTTGAGGATGTGTACATAGGAGCACTGCTTCAAATTGTTTTTATTACGCGCAACTTATCTTATAAAAACAACGTACGCTTTCCAACTTTTTCATACATCTAATAAATACCAACAACGCCTATTTAAGAGTATTTACAATTTTTTATAACCGAACTCTGAGTTTAAATTTTGCCGGTCACGCTTCCATTAGACTGACTGTAACTATTATTTGCAGTTAAAATATAAGTACAATTTTAATATACATTTCGATTTGAAATTATTCAATCATCTCGTTTAATTAATTTTTTTTTTTTTTGTTTTAATAGGAAAATGTAATATTGTTCTTAGGCCGGGTGTTTAGACCTTTATTAGTTTAAACTTGTAGAAAGCAATCAGAAAATTGCAAATACGTAAAATTTGAATATGGAATATTTTTCCTCATTGCTAAATAATCTCTAAAATAGTAGTAAGCTTTAAAAATATTAGCTTATCAGCGGTCATTTCGTACTAGCTTCGTAAAAAACAAAAGCAAAAGCAAAAGCAAAAAAAATCCAATTAAAATAAATTGAAATTATTTGTATATTAACTTAGTATTTTTATGTTATCTTTTTTGTTTCAGAATCAGCTGTTCACAGTGTGTCAATGCCCCATTAACTTTTAATTATAAGCAATTTAGCTGATAAAAAATAACCGGCTAACCGATGCAGATTCTTTTAATTTTATGTACTTCCCATCGGGCTACATACATACTCGTATACATATACTTGTGTACTCTATGTACACACATACATCTATTTATTGGGAGTACATGAAAACAAATACATAACTAATAGCTATACACATACATATGTACGCACGACCTTGGAAATTGCGCTCTTCTGAGAGGGTTGTCGATATGGGTGAATCAAGCAATTTTTTTTATTTATGTGGAAAGTTTTGAACACGGGAATGACGCATGTTCATGCCGTAACGAGAGAAATGTGGGCATAGCTTTTAGAAATAAACTTATTGAAAGCTTTTCGTCACAGCGCTGCCAGAAGTTGACTTTTTATATGCCTCCATATATACATTTGTAGGTTTGTGCTGCTCAAAGATAGTTTTTTAATGAAAATTAGTCGGTTGATAGAAGAACATCAAATTACTAATTTTACTTAGAATGATAAAAATTATCAAATCTCTTTATTTATTTATTTCCTGGTAACAAAAATTCGGTAGATAAAAAGTTTAACGGCCGAGAGCTTTTTTTCTAATACTCGCCCATAAGACGACGGAAAATTAGGTGAAATTCTAAAACTTTTCTAATGATGAAAACTAAAACTAAACATTTAAACTGATTTATTCAGATATGAACCCGGGATGTACAAAGTTACAATATTTGTTAAAGAAAACTACAGCGATGATAAATAAATGAAATGAAAACTGAATTCTTTTCATGCCCCCATATTGTGACCTTTCGATTTCTATCGCATAAGTACTACATATGTCCCCGTAGTGGGGCCTTTCGTAGTCAGAAGTTGTGTCCTGGATGATCTCTGAGCTTTGAATTGAAAAAGAAGTCACACTGTCACTATTTTATAAATATTTCTAGAATCAGCGCTGAAGGGCAAAAATTTTCAAATCTGTATTGTTGTTGTTATTATTGAAGTGGTTGAGTATTTCTACTGAAATAATCCTAATTATATCACGATCATAAAATTTATCATTTAGAAATTCCCAATATTATAGCTCCTGCAGCCCATTAATTAGGTAGAGAACGTAGATAGGTCCGCGTGCCGGTGGCTATAGAATCATATTATTATTTCAATTATATCGTTTTTTTTTTATTAAAAAACTGAAAAAAAGGTTTTTAGAGTGTCAAATTCAAAACCACGCCATTTTGTAAATTTTTTTGGTTTTTTCTTTTTTGTTTTTATTGTAGTACGGGACATAGTTACATTCATACTGATTAATATTTTTTTGGCTATTGTGTTTCAGATAAATAGAAGAGCCAAAATGGACAACACCGTCCAGGTACAATTTTTCGGGAGGTCAGAGCCATTTTTAAAATCATTAAAATTAATAAAAAAAAGTTTTGTTTTTTTATTTTTGTATGTAAAAGAAGTTAAATAAAAAGCTTAAAAAATTTAAATATCGTTTTTCATTTTTTTATCCTAAAAAACATTCCTGAAAATACCCAAAATTGCGGAAGAGTGACCTGAAACCAATTTTTCCGTCTAAACATCCATACTGTATCTATCCTGCCTCTATTATTTCTACTGTAATCTATCCAGGTGTAGTACAATGGCCCTCCTGACTGAGTGTTTGCGCTTTTTCAACCTCCTACAAATCTAATCTAATCTATTTCGTTTCAATGGCAAGCACGATTTCAATATTAGGATAGCTGGCAGCACCGGTTTTATCATCAATCTCGAAAAGCACAAATTAAATACAAAATATATTTACGAGCCATATGTTCATTTGCAAATACATGTGGTGTTTGGATTTTTCGAAAACAAACACATAGGATTACAAAATATTGAAAACAATTTGTGTTTTAAACCGCATTCAAAAGTGTTTAAGATGCCTCTGGTCAAAACGCAGTAAATTTAGAAAAAGTAGTTTTTTTAACTTTAGCTGAGGAAGTTTTAATGTACAATAAGTTAAGAAAAATAGTTTATAATGGTAAATTAAATTATCTTCTTGAAATTAATAGTAATTTTTTTCTTATATTTGATTCTTTTGGAGATTTAAAATCTTCTATTTAGTTACTACTCAAATCACCTTTGATATATCAGCACCAGATTGAAGATACATTTTTTTAATTTATTAACCTTACAATAAATTTAGATATATAAATTAAATTAAAATTAAAATTTATGTCTTCCAAATGAAATTAAACTCTAAAAATTGAAATTAAAATTAAATAAATGAAATCGCAGATATTAGAAATCATAACTTAAGTTATTAGTATTTAGCTTTGGTTTTTATGGGAACAAATTAAAGAAACAAAAGTGGATTTATTTGCATTAATATTTTAGTTTTCCAGTATAATTTTTCTGTTAACTTTGTAAATGTAAAATTTTAGTATTACAATATCGACATATCAACATTTTATTTTGTTAAGTATTTGGCATAGCGAAAACGCACAGGCACTCAATAAATTATGGTAATTGTTAAGAATTTAAATATAAGGCACAACAAATTATTTGCTAATACTTTGAGTTAATGTTTTTTTATTTTCATTAGCAGCTGGAAGCCCAGTGCACACACAGCTGAAATATTCTGGCTGTCCGGCGTACTGCCTTTGACTTTGATTTAACCTTTGCGCATAGGTGCGCTCACTTAGTTCGTACAACTACACATTTCTCTACATAACAGAGACGTACGGCACTGAACATCAGGTTCTTTCTCCACACATTCTATTAGCCGCTTTACCAACTCATGTACCCATATACACATATGTAATATACCATATACATACATATATTTCTCAACAAGTATACATATGAAATTCAGGTATCATACAAGGGGAAATGTCTGACAAATTTGATAATTCCACGTATGTCAGCATTGACGTTACAACTACCGGCTTACTGATGCTAAGTACATTGTTCCACTTTCCAATCACTTAACATCGCTTAACTTCTTCAATACTTCCAAATCACAAATTATTAAAAAAAAAACAACAAATAAGTGGTCATTCAATTGAAATTACGTAAGCCAATAAAAAATATTTAATAACTTCAACATGTATGATTTCATATCTCGATGGAAATTACCTTAATTAATTTAGTAATAAATGCAATTTGCTATGTTAAGGAGAACAAAATGGTGCACAGTTGAGACCGGTAAATTCGTATTTAAAACCGGAAATGTGATTGCAAACTGGAACTGACCCGCTAACAAAATCAACCACTTTGATCACAAGCTGCTTGAGCACTGAATGGAAAAAATTAAGCGAAGCAGGAGGCTTCCAAAGTCAGAGGCGCATGGAAACGTTAGCAGCTAAAAAATTACGTACTAAAAAATCAGTTTACACATACAAACACTCACCAGATACCATGCATTGTATACGAGTGTATATACAAGTATATGTGCGTAAGTATGTACACAAATCCCACTGGCGTGCACATATGTATAATATTATGCACTGTATGTATGTATGTATGTATAACATACAGAAACGCACATTTTTGAGAGATTTTGGAGTATTTGCGCAGAAACCCAGCATTTTGGTGGAGCCATACGCACATATACAGTTACTCAAAGTATTGATCGAGTGTTCGGGGTGACATACTTGTTTTTGTGTTCAAGTTCAATTTAAAATAATTTTGTTCTCAAATGAAATTATTAATAATTTTAAATTTAGTATTTTATAAAAAACATTTATTTATTTGTATTCTGTTCATATGCACGTATGCAGATATAAGTTAGATATATATGCAAAGTGAGCTTCACTTTTCTACAAAAAATTAATGTATGTACATAAAAAAAATAAGAAAAATGGTGGATGAGGAGCTATCGTTTGGCCGCGAGTTATACAGCTGTTGTTAAATTGGTACAACAAACCTTCTCGAAGCTCATCCGAGCAACATCATCATCATCGAGCGATGCCGAGCTCGAAATATTTTTTGAGTATGGGAATAAATTTCCGCCCTCGTCAAAGAGGTGTCGCCGCTGATACTATTTTTGTGTTCGCTCTAGTAATGTACTGGTGATTTGAAGGTGATTTCTCGAATGCAGTAGTTGACATTCGTTTGAAGCGTAAAGATCCTTTTTTATCTGACGTCAAAAATCTTTACGTTCGACCTGAAAAAAAAACAGCATTTGCGGAAAGTCACGCTTCATTATTACCTTTTCAAGAAAAGTGCAACTGAAACGTGTCGTGTTTTTATCAATGACAACGCCATGCCACACGTTGCTACATCGGTCCAGAAATATTTAGAGGGACTGATTTGGGAAATCTTACCCCACCCGCCGTATTCCCGCCGACGTTGCACCTCCAGATTACCATCTGTTCCGATCAATGCAGCCAGTTCTTATTGGAGAGCTATTCACTTCATACGAGAGCATCGCAAACTGGCTCAATGAATGGATCAAGTCAAAAGAACTCGAATTTTTCGTCAGAGAAATCCGTACGAAAGATGGGGTAAAGCTGTAGCTTCCAATGGCACATCTTCTTCTTCTTAATTGGCGCGATAACCGCCTAGGCGATTTTGGCCGACAAAGCGCGCCAGTCGTTTCGTTCTCGTGCTAACCGGCGCCAATTGGACACACCAAGTCCTTCTCCACCTGATCTTTCCAACGCAGAGGAGGCCTTCCTCTTCCTCTGCTACCACCAGCTGGTACCGCATCGAATACTTTTAAAGCCGGAGCGTTTGTATCCATCCGGACGACATGACCCAGCCAACGTAGCCGTTGTAGAGTTCGTCGAGAGAGGACTTTACTGCTCAGTTGCCTACTTAGTCCAAAGTAGCACTTGTTGGCAAGAGAGATTCTATGTTGGATTTCAAGCCTGACATTGTTAATGCTGGTTCCTAAATAAACGAAGTCTTTTACAACCTCGAAATTATAACTGCCAACAGTGACGTGGGTGCCGATACGCTAGTACGCCGACTGTTTGTTTGAAGACAGGAGGCACTTTGTTTTGTCCTCGTTCACCACCAGACCCATTCGCTTTGCCTCTTTATCCAGTTTGGAGAAGGCAGAACTAACAGCGCGGTTGTTAAGGCCGATGATGTCAATATCATCGGCATGCGCCAGCAATTGTACGCTGTTATAAAATATTGTGCCTGCAGCAGGTTAAACTCTTACTTATCCAGAATCGACCACGACCATCTTTTGCCTCCGTTCTATTCTTGTGGTAGCAAATTGTTTTTAATGTCTTCGAAATAAGTGAAGCTTGGAATATGTCTCGGACTGGACTGAGCAAACGCAGCAAACAGGAATTCAATCGGGGAAGGGTCTGAGAAGTTTGAGCTGTGACGTCTAACAAAGCCCAAGATCGAATATGAATTTGAATTAATATAATTTAAATGGCTTGAGAATGAACAATTAGAGTAAAAGAGAATTAGAGTGACTTGTAAACATTTTTTTTAATTTAAAGAGATACATGAACATGTAACGAGTTCAATAAAGTTAGCCTGGAGCCTAAGCACATCCTTCTTATTGAGGCAAACATTTTTAAGTCGTCTGCATATAAAACGCGGTCGCCGTAGCAGAATGGGTTGTTGCGTGACTACCATTCGGAATTCAGAGAGAACGTTGGTTCGAATTTCGGTGAAAGACCAAAAAAAATAAAGTTTTTACTAATAGCGGTCGTCCCTCGGCAGGCAATGGCAAACCTCCGAGTGTATTTCTGCCATGAAAAACTCCTAATAAAAAATATTTGTCACTCGGAGCCGGCTTGAAACAGTAGGTCTTTTCATTTTAAGAACAGCAACAAGACGTACACCACAAATAAAGTTCTAAGTTGATGTATTGTTGTTTTTTTTTTTTTTTTTTTTTTTTTTTTTTGTTTTTTTTGTCGGGACAACTAGCAAGTGCAGCACTCAGACATTAATTGAGTCCATTGTACTACACTTGGATTCCCTTTTAATTTTCTTCAAAGAGTACACTGTCTGAGATGCCCAACCTTTCCATGTGCTTTGCCCACAGAAAGTGGCCCGTCATCAGTCCTACCAGCCGTCTGCACTCCCCTCTGCTTAATGACAGAAGGGTTTGCGACAGTCGATCGGACATGACAGGTAACATCAGGTTTGTCCATCTGCAGCCTCTCTCAGCCTGCCAAGCTCGCTTGTGGGTAGTAGTTACCCATTTGCTAACCGTGGCCGTGATGGCCGCAGAGGGGAGTGGCAAAGCGGGCTCTGGGCCAAAGAAGTTGGCCTCAGAGCCCATCTTAGCTAAGGAGTCAAAGGTCTCGTTACCCGCGATACCCACGTGTCCCGGGACCCATGTTAGCATCAGGCTATTATGTCTGCCGACATAGTTCAGCCTGGATTTACAGGACTTCACTACCCCTGATGTGGTTTGAGGGCTGTCTAAGGCCATAAGCGCTGCTTGGCTGTCGCTGCAGACATATATAGATCTGCCTCTCCATCGTTTTTCCACAACAAAGTTCATCGCTTCTTGAACTGCATACACCTCCGCTTGAAACACAGATGCATGCATTCCAAGAGCAAAGTGCAGTTCTGTCCCGCTGGATTCCACGTAGACCCCAGAGCCGGAGCCATGCTCGGTCCTGGAGCCATCCGTAAAAATGCGAAAACAGTGTTTGCCGGGCTCATTTTCTGAGTCTCCCCACAACTGAGCCTCTGGTAGCACTACACTGTATCTCTTTTCAAGTACGACCCTTGATGGCATGGAGTCAAGGGGCATGGAGAGAATCGTTGGATCGATGTCCATGCCTTCTCTGTGTTCCAATGCCGGACAAGGGCCGTACCAGTTCCCACTGTGTTTCAGTCTGCAGATGGCCTTCAAGGCCTCTCCTCGGATGAAAGCATCAAGTGGTGGTAAATCAATCAGAGCATCTAGTGCCGGGCCTGAAGTAGTCGGAAAAGCTCCGGTGCAACAGATGGCCACAGTGCGTTGTAGTCTCGATAAGGTCCTCCTGACTCCCACTAGGGAGAATCTGCTCATCCAGACCACTGATGCATAGGTGATAATGGGTCTTATCATAGCCGTGTAGATCCATAGGACCTTGCTAGGAGAGAGACCCCACGTTTTCCCAAAGACACCTTTGCACTGCCAGAAAGCTGTCAGCGCTTTTGATGCCTTTGTTTCAACGTGTGATTTCCATAGGAGCTTGCTATCGAGGATTACTCCAAGATATTTGATTTCCTTGGATAGCTGGATTGTGACTCCTTTTAGCTTTGGCAGAACGAGTCCATCAAGCTTCCTCCTTCTGGTAAAGAGGACAATACCGGTCTTGGCGGGATTTGCCGACAGCCCGTTCGCACAGCACCAAGTGTCAATCCGATCCAGAGTTTTCTGCACTTTCCTGCAGATGTTCGTAAGCGATGAGCCTGTTACCAAACAAGCAACATCGTCCGCATATGCTTATGCGTAGACTCCCGAATCGTTTAAGGTGGTGAGTAGAGGATCGATTACCATGCACCAGAGCAACGGAGACAGCACACCGCCTTGGGGGCAGCCTCTGTTAACCCCAGATGACACCAGCAGATCTTCCTCTGCTCGCACCGAAATGATTCTTTGGGCCAGCATCGAACGAATCCAATTTACTAGCACCCGGTCTACGCCGTGCCTACTAGCAGAGTTACACATACTATCAAAAGTGGCATTATCAAACGCCCCCTCTATGTCTAAAAAGATACCCATAGCGTAGTTCCTCCTGTCGATGGCCAGCTCTACCCTAGCAACAAGGTTTTTGCACTGCCGACTCGCAGGATTTTCCACTCTGATAGGCATGCTGAAATAGAGACAGAGGATGAGCCTTCAGCGACTTCTGACGTATGCGCAGTTCCACCAGTCGTTCGAGACTTTTCAGCATGAAGGAGGTCATGCTGATGGGTCTAAAGCTTTTGGGGCTGGTGTAGTCGTCTTTTCCAACCTTTGGGATGAAAGCGACCCTCACCATCCTCCAAGAGCGTGGTATGTAGGCCAGTGCCAGGCATGCCGAGAAGATTTTCTTCAGGGCTGCTGTCACGAACTCTGCACCCTCCTTCAGCATGGCAGGAAATATGCCATCTGGTCCGGGCGACTTGTAGTCGCCAAAAGATTTGATGGCAAATCGAATGGCGGCCTCATTCACTACAGATCTGGCAACGAACCAGTCATGCCGAGAAGGTGTAGCAGCTCTGACAACTGCCTCTATCAATAAGGGCTGTTGCCGGCTGATGCTTATCTGATTACCAGGAAAATGAGACTCCATCAGCAAGCTGAGTGTCTCACTTTTCCGCTCCGTGAAGGAGCCATCAGATTTCCTAAGTGACCCCAGCTTTGCCGTTGGGTCCCTTTTCAGGATCCTAACCAGTTTCGCCGTGTCACTCAGAGATTCAATACCGCTGCAGAATTCCCTAAATGAGGCTCTTTTCGATTCCCGAATAAGCCTCTTGTAGTTCTTCTGAACATCACGGTATCGCTCCCAGTCCTCTGCAAGGTTAGTCTTGAGGGCCCGGTTTAGAAATTTTCTCGACTCGCGCCTCAGCATCTGGAGCTCTCGATTCCACCAAGGAACGGGAGTCCGGCTGGGGAGAGGTCGAATTGGACAGGCTGACTCAAAACATTCGGTTAGGGCAGCGTTGAGTTTCTCAACAGCCGCCTCAATGGCCTGTTCTTTTCGAAGTCTTGGTGGCGCAACGCCAAGGTCCCCCAACGCCTCCCTAAACTTCTGCCAGTCTGTTTTTCTTGGGTTTCTAGAGGGCAATGGCATTTGTGCCTCCTCGCCACACTGAAACTCAATGTACCTGTGGTCCGAGCACGAATCTTCGGCAAGGACCCTCCAGTTCTTGATTGACCACCCAAGTTTTGAGTTTGATAGGGTTAGATCAATCACCTCCTGTCTTCTAGCCGTTACAAACGTTGGCTGTGAGCCCTTGTTTTGTATGTCTAGGCAGGAGGACGCGATAAATTCGAATAGTCGAGAGCCCCGTCCATTGGACTTGCTGCTGCCCCAGATTGTATGCTGGGCATTAGCATCGCAACATAGGATGAGGCCTAGACTGCGCCGCTCACAGAACCTCACGAGACTAGTGGCCTTCCCGGGTGGTGGCCCTTCCAGAGCATCGTAAGGAAAGTAAGCAGATGCAATCACAAGCTTCGACCATCCGCGTCTACTTCTATAACACACCTCAGCCACTACCAGGTCTTGGCAACAGAATTGCTCAAGACCCGTCACAGTGATATGGGATGATACTATAAGACCGGTCCTAGGTCTGCTAGAACTCCTGTCATATAGTAACGTGGCCCCTTTCAGCGCACTTAAGCCACAGAGACGGCCCCTAAAGACCCAGGGCTCTTGCACTGCTGTTATGTGGGGTAATGTGTGCAGCTGGGAAAGCCTTCTACTTAGTAGTGCAGTAGCGGCTTTGGAATGCTGCAAGTTAATTTGCGTCACCGTCAAGGGACGATAGCTACAGGAATCGTCCGAGTCAATCATTTGGGAAAGACATGGAAGCTGGCCGTCCCAAAGAAGAGACTCAGACGGTTCCCGTACCGTGAGCCCATGACATCAACACTGGCCTCGTCCACTCGCACCACAAGAGTAGCCCCTTCCTTCCCGTCCCGGTTTTTACTCTTGGTGTACGAGACGACTCGCCGAAGCCTCGTGTTGATGCCCGGATTCTGGGCACGTAGACAGGATAGGACATCCGCCGTAGACAGGTTTGGATCCGGAATCCAGCAGATGGCCTTCCTGAGGGGTACACTCTCCTCGCTGTAGACTGCGAAGCGAGTGGTCCCCATGGGGGGCACGTTATTGACCACGGTCCTGATCCACTCGAAGTTGGCCAGAGACGCGCACGTCACCTTTATGGTGCCGTCCTTGGTCTCATAGCCCTTCGCGTTGGCTTCCGGACCGGAGGCAATAACCCGACGCATCAGCTGGCTTTTGCAGTATTTGATTTCTGCATCCGTCAGCTGATGGTCAGGCCCCAGTTTTCCAATCACAGCCACAGGTCGTGGGCCAGCAGCCTTCTCGCTATAGGATGGCTTGGCCGCACCCCTGGATGTGCTTGGGCGAAGGTCCAGCTCCCGATCCTCCACTGACGAAGATTTCGCCGGGCAGACAGCTGTGTTGGACATTTTGTCGAGGCGCCGATAGAGACGTGGCTCAGCAGAACCTTTTCCCGCCACATTGACTGGCGCCAAGACCGCGCTCGTACCTTGGGGGGTCGTGGCTCGGTCATTGGCGGCAACCGCAGGGCAGGGAGGTGTGCTGCTTTCAGCCGCCGTCTTTCTCCGCTTGCCTCGAGAGCGAGACAACTTGGGAGTGCCTGTGCCCACCGAAGACTCGGTAGCTTCCGTGGGTGTCACTTCCGCTGACCGAGGTCGTTTGGAAGACACAGACGCAGAAGGGCCGGCAGAGCCACATGAGGATTTCTCCCGCATGAGCTCTGCCCGCCGCTTTCTTCTCTTCCTCCTTGCCGCGCTCTTCGATTTCCCTGCTTCTTTGGGAGGTCGTGCAGCCACCGAAGAGACCTCACAACTCAGGCCCTCAGAAGCAGGGAAACGTTTTTCAGACTCTGAAGGAGAGGAGATTGCGATAGCAACCCACGTCTCCTCCAGGATGCGCTCTCGCTCGTAGAGCTGAGAGACTTGGGTAATGGTTGGGGCCTCCACAATCCATGCCCCTGCCGCCGAAGCGGGTGGATTGCCACTTGTGTGGATTCCACCTGGAGTAATAGATCCTTTGTTTTCCATTACCTTTTTTGGTTTTTTTCGGGACTCCTCCCTAGCCAGTTTGGTTCGCGGATGGCACCCTGATTCTATGCCAACTTTGAGTCATCACACGAGTGTTGAACCCACCCCATCAGGGAAGGCCACTCTTGTGATGCCATGGCTCCCTATCCACCACCTGGGACGCGCCCGATGGGAGATCAGGCAACTCCACACGGGTATTGTTGGTATTGTTGTTAAGGTTGTGACAAATTTAAAGAAATTTACACAAATTTATAAATTTAAATACATGTGAAATAATATGATTTCTAATCAGAAAATATTATGAGATTTTGCAATTTTGGATGATATAGTCCGACCAAAACAATGAGATAAGGAGCGCGCATATATACTCATACACCTGCATACCTCCGCAAATATTTATTTACGTTCTCTGATTTAGCTGACACAGGGTGAACTAATAACGTACTCGTTCTTCTTTATAATGTCGAGTAAATTTTTCATTTTCACATGAGTAGCTCTGTTCTCTTACATTTAAGCTAGAAACTGGTTTTAATATATGGCACATATACCAGAGAACGTAAATTTTACGTCCTCTGCATATACATACATACCATTGACAAAATTTTAAAACTCATTTTATGTTAGAATATGGCTTCAATTGAATCGTATTTTGTCGATGGTGTTTGTATACGGGCCTTTGAGTTTAAAAGGATGACGTGGCAATTATTATTAGAGAGAAATGTTCGTATATTCTATGCAATTTGACCCAGGTGTTAGTGTGGATGCAAGGGCGGTATAGTAGTATTGTGAAACCAATTCTGTTGAATGAACCCTTGTCTGAGGAAACTCGCTGGAGAGGATGACGTCGGTGAAAAAATTGGAGAAAACTCAAAGATCTGAATTTAATGCTGCTAAATGTGGTGCGGTTATTATGTCAAATAAGAAGAAGAAGATACCTGTCGGTATCGTATGTAAAAGTGCCGGTGCACGTGCCATAATGGAGGGTTGGCGGAAGTGTATTGTGCGAAGAACTCCTTATCAGACACAATTTCAGGCTACCAGACTACTGGTGGGTGCTCCAAGCAAACTTAGCCGTCATCAAATAAGCAACAGTACAGTCGAAACTGGTCGGGGAGTGCCCGAGTTCACTTTCGATAGCATGAAAATCGTTTGATATTAGGCTCACCTGGTACTTGGTGGCAGTGACATTGTAAGAAGCTGCGGGATGGATGAGCGAGGCAGGCAGGGAACCTGTAAGGTAGTTTCCAGCGGCAACTTGTGGTCTGCTCTTGGAAAAGTGGGCTTCGCGTCAATTCATCGAGCGCTGGGAAAGTACACAAACCCTTCTATCAACTATAATGACTGCCTGCACCTTCTTAACAGATTAGGAAACGTCAACACAATATTATTGGGTAGGGTTTCTGGATACATGGGAAATGAAATGACTGAGAAAAGGGGCAAGTTGGTATTGAGCCTTTTTGTGAGGTTACATTAAAGAATTTACCAGAAAGTGGGAGTAGAAGAAAATCGTTGAACACTGGTGAAATTCCAACAGTCAACGACAAGTGAAATAATTCCTAACGCCGCACAGAGGAATTTCTGCGAAGCTTCTTTTTCTCAGCAGAGTTGACTTAAGACTTTCAACTGGTTACTTTGCAAGCCATTGTAGCCTTAACTTATCACTTAAACAAAATCACTTAAACCATCATCTGTGTGAAATAGACGCTAAAAATTCAAAACGCATTGTTTGTGAATGGGCCTCTATTAGGCAGAAAAACGTGGCACGCATATCTCGACAACGATTTAATAAATCTCAGCAAAACTTGGTACCTTGCTCCTCACCTCATTTAGATCTAACATAAATATTTTTTAAATTGAATAACACCAGGCCCACTTTTTTACATGTTAAGAGCAAATTTCCGTCCCCCCGCCTGATGCTAAAAGTTAAGCTCATTGTCCATGAGTTTGCTTGATTAAAAATTAAAAGTTGGCCGAAATTTTACAAAAATGGTGCGAATTTAGATATTATTTACTTGTTTTCTTTATATTAGATTTATTACTTTTATTTTGGCCAATTTCAATACTAAATTTCTAATTAACGACTGCTTCTAATTCCCTTTGTCGCATAAGTTCGCCATCTTTTAATTTTACTATTCGAATTTCCTTTCGAATTATATCCGATTTTCAAAAACAAAATTAACTTAACAAAAAGTGTTCATAAAATCGTTTACTAATCCAGCCCATATGCAATATTATTGGTATTTATACATTTTTCTTTATACAATTTATTCGTTCTTCAGTTCAGTCTTTTCTTAATTCGTATTCTTATTACTTAGGTAGAAGTCTGTCATAACATCAGACAACTGCTCGGCTTCGGCCACAGTAATAGCATTATACAATGATGCCCTAATACCACCTACTGAACGGTGGCCTTTCAATTGAATCATCCCTTGTCTTTCCGCCTGTGACAGAAATTCTTTTTCCAACACACCCACACCCTCGGCACCTCCAATGCGGAATGGTACATTCATACGTGAGCGCACGCGTTTCTCTACTGGACAACTATAGAAGCCATTTGAGTGCTCGATTACATCGTAGATGATCTTTGACTTTACAGCGGCCATTTTGGCCATTCCCGAAACTCCACCATTACGCTCAATCCACTTGAATACCAATCCCATCATGTAAATACTGAAAAAAATATATATATATAAATATATATTACATACTTTATATAGATCAAAAATAAACTCGGGTCTTACCAAAAAGTTGGTGGTGTATTGAGAAGTGAATCACTTTTAGCCATTTTTTCAAAATGTAAAATGGACGGTGTTCCCTTCATGTGGTGTCCAATGAGATCTTCTCGAATAATAACTACTGTTACACCAGCTGGTCCAATATTCTTTTGTGCACCGGCAAAGATGACACCAAATTTTGTCACATCAACAGGACGTGAAAGAAAATTTGATGACATATCGCACACTATTGGCACATCATTTGTTAGCACTGGCACAAAGTCGAATTCCACTCCATCAACCGTCTCATTGTCGCAGTAGTAAACATATGAGGCATTCGGATCAAGTTTCCAAGTATCCTGTGTGGGCACAGTGGTATATTTCTTCACTTTCGGTACTACCAAATTAACCTTGCCATATTGTTCAGCCTCCTTTGCAGCTTTGGCGGACCAAGACCCAGTCACAACATAATCAGCTACGTTTGTGCGTCCCATAAGATTGTAACACACAGCCGCGAATTGTCCTGTGCCGCCGCCTTGCATAAAAAGAATTTTATAATTTGATGGAATGTTAAGTAGTTCTCGTAGATCATTTAAAGCTTTTTCATGAATCGCAGCATAATTTGCTGAACGATGAGACATTTCCATTACCGAGATACCAGTTCCATTGCAGTTGATTAAATTAGCTTGCGCTTCTTTCAACACCTGAAAGAGAGAGAGAAAGAACAGATTTTTAGAACGGAAAGCAAAGAGTTTAATACAAAAACAATTAAGCGCACAGCACGATGGAGATAATCCAGAAGGTGACGCTATTCCGTCTTCAGTGAGTTTGAAAGAATCTAAGGATGATAGATTACCAGGATTGGCCAGCTGAAACAAAATTGTGTGAGAAACTTCGGCTGCCATGTCACCGGGTACTCGGCAGCAGAATTCTGCCCGATCATTTCATACGTATTCACACACTCGTCCAATCAGACGACAACAACACAATCTCAGTTTTGTCGTAAACAAACCTCGTTTACGTCAGCAAACCAGCTGTACACTTCAAATTCGCTGAGAACCCGATAACGGTTTGATGTTGGCCTCATCTCTGCATTCAGTACTATAGCAGACAGCATTTTGGGCGAGAAGAGTGGCAAAATATTATCTTCAGAGACGATAAATTTAACTTGGACCACCCGGAGGGTTGCTAATAATAACGGCGAGATTCTGCGCAACCACTGCAGATACGTTGGGCAGTGTTGGTGGAGCATGAATAGAGGTTAAAAAAGATTGACAAAATCAGTAAATAGAGAACAGAGCTGTTGAATGTTTCAATCAGAGGAGATTTCTGCATGATTCATTCTTCAAAAATGTTATTGCTTGATTGCAAATATAAAAGCCGATTTTCGAAAGGATTGAAAATGAAGAAATCTTTAGGGTGTTATTGAACCATTGAATATCATTCTGTAGAAATGAGCATGAACATTTTGGTGGATGCAAACTCTTCTACTACTGTATGAAACAGAATAATTAAGTAATTAAAGTAATTTAAAAAAATAGAATTTGTTTCTACTTCTTTTGAAAGTGATTCAAGTGATTGTGAATGAATGTACGCACCCAAAACTGCATTCATTTGAATACTCACTCATTCATTGTAAAAATGTTTATTTAAACAATATTTTATTGAAAACGTTGAAGTGTGAAAAAATATTTTCTCTCTCGGTTTTACGGTTCTGTTAAATAACATTTTCTGGACGTTATGCGAGATAGCAGATGTGAACATCAGATGCGACGGCGCAAAAACAACAACCCAGAACCGTGAAAGTGAAAGAGTCTTGAGTCTATGCTCTCGAGTGGAGAGAACAAGGATATAAAAAAATGCAGGCTCGATGAAAACGAAGCATCTCGGCCAAGCAGAGCAACTCCTTCGTTCTCTGAAGTCTGACTTTTTGCTGCTTTGGTGTGAGATCATGCGCCTCTTAGATCTTGTAAGGCTTGACTTCGAGATAATTTTTCAGTATGCGGCGGATGCTACCGTCAGATATTCTTAGTTCTTTCGCCATTTGATTGGCACCTCGTCGGGGATTTCGCTCAACTCGCTTCTTCCTACCTCCATGACGTTTCGCGATGCTTCCAGTATCATTGTAACGAGTAATTATGCGATCAATAAAAATTGTATTTACTTAATGTGCTCGAGCTCACGAAGAATCGCTGCCCGTGCATCAGCTGCCGGAGCGGTCTGAAGTTGCTATCACTATTTAACAGGTTCGAGAAGTGTTCCCTCCATAATTTAAGTATGGATGTCAGCCACCAGATCGCCGTCTTTGTTCTTATAGGAAAACGCCCCAGTCTTCAAACCTTCTGTAAGCCGCCGAACTTTCTGGAAGAATTTTCGGGCGTTGTTCCTATTGGCCAGCACGTCAGCTCCTCGTGTATTTCGGGCTCTCGTTTTTTCTTTCGAATTATACGTCTCTCTTCCCTTCTTAGCTCTTGGTAGTGATCCTACATGGCTCGCGTTGTGCCCGATCGCAGCGTGGCTCTATAAGCAGCATTTTTTCTTTCTGCGGCAGCATGACATTCCTCGTCGTACCAACTGTTTTTTCGGGCTCGCCGGGATCCGATTTCTTCTTCGGCGGCGGTACGCAGAGAACGAGAAATGTTGCTCCATTACATGATGCAAAGAATAATGAGATGGCGCCCATCGTGGTCCCGTTACTTTGCGCTCAGCGAATTTGACAACTAGTTACGTGATTTTAGCTTCAGTATGGCCAGATTACCATTTTCGTAACTTGATTTAGCATTTTTTTTGTTATTTTTATTATTTTTTGTCTCGGAGTTTTAGTTCATTCCACATGACATTTTTCTAGCCTATTCTAATTAAAAGTAATGTTTATAATTTTGTAAAATATACATTTTTTAATAATTATTTAAATAATTCACTCAGTTTTATTTAGCTTTACTTTTTTTAACATCTGGTGGCATTGCCCGCGATTGCTGGTGTTGTTGGTGTTCTTCTGCTTTCGGCAGTCAAATCTCTCTCTCGCTACTGCAGAGTTGCCTAGCTTTGGATATAAAAACGCACTAAATGCCCATTTAAAGAAAATAAAACACGAAATTTTTATTGTGTTACTTAAAGAACTTTGAATGCGTGACAAATTGTCTGTAGAATGTGCGTTTTTTTTTAAATAAATGTGTTATGCTTATGTACAATTTAATTTATGAGTTTTTTTTGTTAAGCGAGACTCTTTTATTAAGGGAGCGATTTTTTTGCTATATTTGAAGTTATGTAACTAGATAAGGTACTCTTTTTGTAAAAATGTCAGTATGGTTTCTTTAGTATTTTCTGGTATTTTGTTGCTTATTTTTACTATGAATACACCTCTTGATGCTCTATGTCTCACTAAGGATTGATGACCGTAAGAAACGATTACACCTCTATGGTTTTAATTCGCATTCAATAAATTCAAAGGCTTTTTAAAATGTGTAAAAAGGTTTTCAATCTTAAGAAGAGTTGAGAGCGGGGCATTTAATATTTTTGCATAGCCTTAAATGGAGCCAAAAAATAAATTTGCACTTTCAAATTATCAAATTTTATAGGAGTAAACAAATTTTCATTAGCACTAAAATCTTCTCAGAGTGGCCTTTTTTAAACTTCTTTTGTATAATAATACAGTTTTTTTTAACCTAAAGTTTCGCTAGCCGTAAATTAAAAACAAAAAGAAACAAACACCAAACTTAAAAATTGTCGCATTTTCGGTATAAAAAAGCACTAAATTTATTGTGAAGAGCAAATGGTTGGCAATACTGCACAACTCAGCAAACGTGACGTCACGTACGCTCTGATGGGCGCAATCTTGTTTCTATCATTCTTGGCTCCATTGCTCGTGCATGCCGGTGTGTTGGGCAGTACTCTCTGAGAGCAAGAGTGAGAGTCGAGTGGCGAATCTTCTGGCTGTCTGTTGTGATCGAAGCTTTCCTTTACATGTCGAACAATTCTTTGCGAGGTCCGATGTACATTTTTTGCTGCAGATAGGCTTGTGCGTAGCTCGGCTGCAACAAGGTAGTGATCCGAGTCGATGTTGGGTCCTCGGATCGTACGTACAAATAAAACACTAGAATCGTGTCTTCCATCTATCACTACATTGATCGATCTGGTTTCGCGTTTTCCGATCAGGAGACAGTCACGTTGCTTGGTGTATTTTCTTATGCTGGAATCTGATGCTGCAGACTACCATGTTTCGGGTCCCGGCGAAGTCGAGCAGCCTCTGTCCGTTACCGGATGTTTCGTTGTGCAGGCTAAATTTTCCGACTGTGGGACCAAATATTCCCTCCTTCTCTTCCGCCGGGGCGTGGGCGCAAATGAGCGGGATGCGGATTATTGCGAGACGCTCGTTCACTGGAGTGAATGATAGAATGATAATACTTGGCGACAAAGTCTCTCTCCCACAACAAATCCAACATCGAATTTGCGTTCCTTTACATGGTAGCTGTAGTAGACGTTACAAGGTCCTATGGTTTTCTTGCCTTGCCCCGTCCATCGTATCTCTTGAATGGCAGTGATGTCAGCCTTTACTCTCACGAGGACATCAACAAGCCGGGCAGAGTATAGCCTTCTACTCCTGAGAATTTATGTTCGGTAAAAAATGGAGACTCAAGCCACAGGTCGTGCTGTATGGATGCCTGGATTGCTGGGAAGCTCTTCGGAAGGGCTATAACATCACTAAACTGGGGAGGCTGCAAAGGACTGCATGCATTGGTATCACCGGAGCATGTAAAACCTGACCCGGCGCTGCCTTGAATGTCGTTTTGCACTTATTTCTTATCGACTTTTACGTTATTTCCATCGCAGCTCAAAGTGCAATCAGGTTAAATGACGTTGGCTCTTGGAGGCAATCTCTCAAGGGACCTGGTAGCATTTTCGGGCAGTTAAGACCGTATTTCCCCGAACTTCGAGCAGGTCTTTCTATCCGCAAACTAGAGTTTGAGGGTCGTGCTAGGACAATCTTTCCAAATAGGTAGGATTGGAAAATCTGCACAGAAGCTTGCACCTCTGTCTTCACTGAAGGTTCCAAGATGGAATCGGAAGTCTAAGCAGGAGTTTTCCCTAAATCAGCTAATTTATCTATCTCCTTTAAACTGCCGAATACTGCTAGTGTTTTTCAAGCTGAAGTCTTTGCGATCCTGCAGGCATGCAAACTGCTTAGGGAACGCGGGACTGAGGGAGATATTAACATTTTCTTCGATAGTCAAGCCACGTTCAAGGCTCTGACCGCGCCATGGTGCAGATCGAAATTAGTAAACTCCTGTAAGGAGGAGATCAAATTGCTTGGGTGTGCAGGTTACACTTCTCTGATCGGTTTCCAAGACATAGGAACATAAAGGGAAATGAAATTGTTGATGAGCTTACCAGGGACGAGACTGAACTGGCTTCAGAGACCTTCTACCCGAGCATCGACATCTTCGTGACAGTTGTTAAAGGAGAACTGCACAAATTATTTCTCGGGAAAACGCAGAAAAGATGGATCTTCATTTCTTCATGTGCTATTTCGAAAACTCTTTGACTCCAGTAGCAGAAAGTCTTTTGGACTCCTCGCCATTCAATTTCCAAACTCTTAGTTGTGTTTACCGGTCACTGCTCGGTACACTCTGAGATTTACCATTGCCTGCCGAGGGGTGATCGGTATTAGAAAAAAAGCTTTTCTTTACCATGGTGTTTGACCTTGATTTGAACCTACGTACTACGAATTGCGAATGGTAGTCACGCACACCATTCGGTTACGGCGGCCGTCTAGTTTTTGATTATAAAGCAGATTTTTGACGTTTGATGCGACGTTTCAGATGCAAATAGTAAGCATAGCTTTGCCACTTTGGAAATTTCGAGTGAAATTAAGTAAATGGCCAAAGTAAATTTGTTTCCATTATGAATATGCAAAGCTAAAGGAAAGGGTATTTTTAATAGGACTATGAATAAGTTCGTGCGGTTTTTTTTCGAAATTTGAAACTTTATTGACGTAAAATGTTTACAAATTTAATATTCAAAATATTGTCCATCGCTTACTACTACTTTTTCCCATCTTTCTGGCAATTCACGGATTCCCTTTGTGAAAAATTCGGTCGGTTTTGCCGCAATCCACGAATCGATCCATTTTTTGACTTCATCGTAATTACGGAAGTGCTGGTCAGCCAGGCCATGTTGCATCGATCGGAAGAGATAGTAATCGGATGGCGCAAGGTCTGGACTATACGGCGGGTGGGGTAGGACATCCCATTTGAGCGTTTCTAAGTATGTTTTGACCACTTGTGCAACATGTGGCCGAGCATTGTCATGTTGCAAAATAACTTTGTCGTGTCTATCGGCGTATTGCGGCCGTTTTTCTCGCAGTGCTCGGCTCAAACGCATCAATTGTCGTCGGTAGACATCCCCCGTAATCGTTTCATTCGATTTCAGTAGCTCATAATACACAACACCCAGCTGGTCCCACCAGATACACAGCATAACCTTCAGGCCATGAATATTCTGCGCCGACGTCGATGTTGAAGCATGGCCAGGGTATCCATACGTTGCCCGACGTTTTGGATTGTCGTAATGGACCCACTTTTCATCGCCAGTCACAATTCGATGCAAAAAACCCTTTCTTTTGTGCCGTTGAAGCAGTTGTTCGCATGCCATAAAACGGCGTTCAACGTCTCTTGGCTTCAATTCATACGGCACCCAATGGCCTACCTTTCGGATCATTCCCATGGCTTTTAAACGTTTGGAAATGGTTGATTGATCAACTCCCAAAGTTTTTGCAACCTCTTCTTGCGTTTGAGCCGGATCTTGATCGAGCAATTCCTCCAATTCGGTATCCATGAACTTTGGCGGCGCACCTTCGCGTTCTTCGTCTTCCAAGCCAAAATCACCACTTTTAAAGCGTGCAAACCACTTCTGGCACGTTCGCTCAGATAGAGCATGCTCACCATAAACTTCCACCAAGATACGATGACTTTCGGCTGCTTTTTTCTTCATATTAAAATAATGAAGAAGAATTCCCCGCAAAAACACATTATTTGGCACGAAATTCGACATTTTCAAGTGTGGTAAAAATATTGTTGTTTACGCTTCAAATAAAAAACTTATACTGACGTTTGTGCCTTACGACAGTAGCTCTCCAATGAATGTTTGGAAATGTGGATCGATGGAATAATAATCAAGTTACGCCATCTGTTGTAAAACCGCACGAACTTATAAATAGACCTATTAGTTTACATATCTTTTTTTTAATTGCACTCGCTGCAGGTTGGTCGGCTGCTAATATTATATATATGAATACATTGGTTTTGCTGCTCACAGCGAATTGCTCTTATAGTGAGGTGACATTTTTTAGGAAAGAACACGCGGTGCCATACGAAAAATAAACTATATACATACATACTTCTTTATATCACTAATGCTTCTCTGCATATATTTATATTTGTAGAGGTTTAACACTCCCATTTGTTCTTAGGCGATTAATTTTTTCAGTCTCGTTCGTGTTTTGATATTTGCTTCTATTTTGAAACGATTCGATAAAACAGTGAGAAAAATACCAAAAATATTGCTTTTTAATTCTATGGACCATTGACAAAACAACTGAAGTTGATTTAGTACTTTGCTATTGTTGTTGTTGCAGTTCACAAAACTCCGCAAAGCGCAGTGATGCTATAGGTCGTCGTCAGTAGGTCCTACAAAGTGGAACTCAAGGGGCTCATTGAGAGTTGGACTCTCTTCTTCCTGTTTGCCAGTAATTTCCTAAATTCGTATGTAGTATGTAAACTATATTACCTATTGAACACTTATTAATTTTAATTTATAAAAATTAATTTAATTATTAAAATTTAATAAATAAATTAATTAATTTATTTTTTACAAATTTTTACAATTTAATTTAATTTATAAAATTAAATTTCACAAATTATTTTAATGACATATTTTTACCAATTAATTTAATTAATCACTTATAGCCTCAGTTGGGGAACCCATCTTAATAAAATTTTGTGTACATATAATATATTTACCACTTATAAGGTTTTTTTATAACAAGTCCACAGTATTATTGTCCTGGATTTTGTTTCAAATATTCTTTACACTAGGAAGCTTTTTTTTATAAATTTCATTTCATCAATCTTTCATTTCCTTATGCAGAACCACAATTCGCCTAAACAAGGCAATACTAACCTTTCACATCATGCGGCAAATTTCATATTGCCAACAGTGGCTGATAAGATAGTGTATTGATCTTTTATTTTATTTTTAAACCAATTTAATCTACCAGTAGGAAAAACAATATTTTTAGCAAAAGCGGCTCAAACTAACCTCTTCCGGTAATTTAGCTGGACCAGCGGCAAAATTAATGACCATTTTGACTTATTGATCTACGAATGTGTATGTACGTGTATTTATTTATTTACGCGTCGAGTAAACTAGACAGAAATTAAATAAAACAATCCACGCTGTAGCGACTTTGACTTGAGACTGAAATATTTTAAATGCAAACACTCGTCGACGACAGTTACGAATGCTTAATCGCGAAGCTATACTAAAACCAGACTTTACAGACTTGCAAGCTCACGTTGATAGAGTAGAGAAGTATAGTGCGTATATACCAACATGTGGATGTGTATGCATATTGTTTTGGGACGATGAATGTGGAACTTTACATGACAACCCGATGACAGCTCGAGTTGCTTTCTGTGGCTGAGAGACAGACAATGAACTCGCACTAATTTTGCTGATCAAAAGTGATAAAAATGCTTACAATGTATGTACGAGTATGTATGTTGGATTGTGGATGTAAAAAAAAAAATTAAGGGTGAATTGTTATTGTTATGCAGTAGTGATTTCTTTAATACAGTTTTTAAAGAAAATGTGAAAATATGATGTATGTATATATGTTTCAGTTTGTTGCATTTGATTTCCCGTATTAGTTATGATTCTGCAAGTCGACATTTTTTTAAATTTTATTTTGACGAGGTTTTTTATTGCTTTATATTTTTATGCTATTATTAATCATTCTTTTTGAATTAAAAATACTTCGATGTAATTTATAAAACAATCCGTATTTCTTAATATTTCTAAAAATTGTTGAATTAGTATCGTAAAATAAAGGGTCTTCCAATAAGAGGTGTAATTCCTGTAAAATATCAATGGTTTCGTTACGTGTGTGGCATGTTGCTCCGTCTTGTTGAAAATAAACGTTGTCCAGATCAATACCATCCAATTCCGGCCATACAAAATCGTTAAACATCTCTTGATAACGCAATCCATTCACAGGAACTGTTGCTCCACCTTCATTTTCGAAAAAGTAAGGTCAAATGACTCCGCCGGACCATAAACCTCACCAAACGTTGAGGATAGAGAGACTTTTCAACAATAACTCTTCGTTTTTCTGAGCCCCAGAAAATTTTGCTTGTTGACGAAACCACCGAGGAGAAAATGGGCCACATCACTCAAGATGATTTTTCGATGGAATTCCGGATCATTTTAACTGGACTTTATAAGCCTTAAGAGCCAAATCTTTATGCAAAATACGGTGTAATGACGTTTGTGGAATGCCTAATTCCAAAGAAGGACGAGGAATGGACAAACCTGGGTTTTCTTCAACACTTTCGGCTTAAGCAACAATATTTACGGTTGTTCTTGAGCGACATGTACGGGTTTTATTCTTCACATCACTAACTTGTTTCAACCGCTCGAATTTTTTCACCAATTTCTGTATTGCGGTCCGACAAGGTGCTTCACGATGACCCAAAAATGTTCGAGTTTTACGAACCGTCTCTGCTAAATTTTCACCATTTTTATAGTGAATTTTAATAATTTCAATGCGTTTGCATTGTTTAAGCGCGTATCGTTAAATTTTTATTAATGCGTAGTTTTTACTTGTCAAATATCAAAAAATGGCAGCTTCAAAAGTGACATCTACCGAAATAGCGGGCTATTCAAAATAACACCTGTTGTTGGAAAACCCTTTAAACATACCAAATTTTGACATTCATACCATAACCAAAAATCTTGTCCACCGGTGTTATTAATATTTGTGTTGCTTAACAAACAGTATTAAATAAGTAAAAAGAATTTCTATAGGTAAATTCCAATTTTGACCGGGTGAAGCGGCCATTTTGGTGTACATATCTGTTAAATGTGGCAGAATATTCATTCAGTCATAATATTTAACAATAGTAAGCTACACTGGAAGAAGAAGGGACGATCCCGTACCTTCTGTGCCACTGTCCTGCTCTATCCAGACGTAGACTCGCCATTTTGGGCGGACATTTCTTCAACGAGTTAGAAGACCTCGGCTCTGTCGAAATTAAGTACCTTGCGAAATTTTTAAATAGCACACAGTGGTTTCAGGAGGGATAGGGGCTAGTTCCCCACGCGGCATCACAATGGGCCATGAGCCTGAGTGTGTCCTACAATGGACAACCGCTTCAACTCAACCTAACCTAACCTAACCTAAGCTACCCGATTTATCCAGTAAAAACTTGCAACTTACCCTCAAAATACAAAAATGCAACTTGCCCCTCATTTTGCTCTCTCATTTTCCCCTACTTTGCCAATTGTTGGGATACATGAACATCAAAACTTGATAATTTTTAACAATTGCTACAAATCATTTGCTCCAAGAGCACATCTTATGTGGTATATGAGAGAAATGCAGCATCATTGGAGAATAATGCTGCTGTCGGAACAATATCCGAGACGGTTCATTACGCGTTATATGGAAAAGCACGGATTTTCTGCGACGTTAACTCTATGTAACCCCTTGTCTCGACGTGCGGACGCTGAACGCAAGCACATTATCTCATGCGGTATAATGCAAATAGAAGATCACTCATTGGAGATCTCATGCGATAAAACGTACAGTTTAGGAGATTTATCTCATGCAATGAACAGCCACTTTGGCGTTTTGACAGCTATATTTTCATTTATATGAAATCTTTGTAGTGTCAGCATTATAAAATTAAAAGAGAATTTAAAAAAAGAAGTGTTTCTTCTAATTTCATTAGCCTACTAAACTATTTGAGCTCATAAAGGCAGCGAATAGATTGATTTAGCGATATTTTTTTTTTCTATTTTTATCCATCATGAAAACATGTGATTTGTAAGCGTATGACTAAACTTTTTGAAAATTAACAAATTATTTTGTTAGAATCTGGTCTTTTGCGCCTTGCATAGGTTTGGAATTTGAAATCAGATACTATAGAATGGAAAATTTAATAACAGAAACCAGAGTAATAAAGTACACATATTTCTAGTATTTTTTTTTGGCAACACCAAATTTTTTACAAAATCTCGGCTTATATGTCTTCTTCTACTAGCTTTTGCAAGAGATGGCAGATTTTGCATTCATTTACTTTTTGCTTTTCTAGTTTTTTGGGAGAACATTTTCGCTTGTGTTCCTGATTTGGATTGCTGGCGATGGCTAATTTCATTATCGAATACAAATACATTTTGTTAATTTAGAAAACATATATGTAAAATTATAAAAAAGATAAATCAGCTGCTCAATAGCTACCACCTTATTGCTGTGCCTTACTAGCGTCAAAAAACTTGCAAGAATGGAGAAATCAAGAGAGTATCGACTTAGTTGATTTTCAGCAATAAGTGCAAATTATGCTTTACATATCCATTTTTATTTACAATTTTGAGAATTTTATAACTGAAAAACATAATTTCATTGGACATTAGAGATTAAATGAGCTTAATTCGGTCATAAAATCCGTAAGCATCATCAGAAAGTCGTCAAAATTCCGTTGCTGGGTATTCGCCTTTTTAGGTATAAACTAACAATCTGCTATTAAATGGACACTTCGTTATTTAATTAGTACCAGAAAAATAAAGGAATAGATCGCATGCATGTAAATATTTTATTGTTGCGAGCTTACGACCAACAGTTCATTCCGCAAATGAACACTTGCAATTAAATGTTTTTTTATTGACGCTTTTATTTTTTCGGCGCTGGTGCTCACTTAAAAAACCTTCGATATTTCAGGAGGCGCGGTAAATATAGTCAGATTAAAGCAAGTACAAGTTTATATTCCTCTTCAGTTCAATAAATAAAATTAAACTGACCTCTCAGAATCTGTTTCGCGTTTGGTCAGAAAAATGAGTACCACCAAACTGTTTTTGATAAATGATGAGAAAACGCTTTCCAAAGAGGAACCTGGATATTTGCTGCTCAAAAGTAAATTAACGCTGCTGTTTGCGTTAATCATTTCCTACAGCCTCATTTGAGTTTCTTTTCATATAACTTGCGTTAGCAGGCAATGAGCAAGGAGAGACTCCCTGTTAGGACTCTCAGGAATTTTGTTGTGAGAATAGTTAAGTCAGAGAAAAGTTGAGAAAATTTCACCATTTTCCAACAATTTCTCCGTGCATCTCGATCCATAGCAATACTATGTACGGTAGTTGGTCGCTCCACTGCTTCTTAGATCGTCGTCTAATAGTCGCTCTCTTCGCTTTTCGCTTTGCGAGGCATTTTTCCACCTTGTAGACATTCCTCTAGCTCGTTATTATATCTGATGCGATAGAGACCATTTTCTTCTCGTACTGGACCCAGTATTCTTCTGAGTATTCTTCTTTCCAATGTGTAATTGTATATGCTTTCAGCGTCCACGTTTCACATCCATTTGTTGCCACTGGTCGAATCAGTGTTTTATATATTTTGATTTTCATTCTTCTATTTAAGAGCTTGTTTTTTAATTTTTTCGCTTAATTTATTTACTTACTCTTAAACATTTTAGTATTTTTAGTAACTGTTGATATACATTTTTTTATTCCTTTGCGTGCCCTTCACTGTTGCTTCGGAACGAAAAAAAAGTTGTCTTACTGAGAGATAAGTTGTCTCACTGTATAGAAGAAAGCTTTATTAAGCTTAAAGTTTTACCAGGCAGTTAATCAGTTGGTTTAAGCTTTACAAATTAACTTTGTTGAAGCTGTTTATGGGTGTGTGTAATAAAGAGTTTAAACATTCGTTGAAGGCTCTCACTGTAGTGGAACGAAATAGAAAACGCATTTTTTTAACTTCTCGAGGAAATATTTCTTGATGCAAAATTAAAGTAATTTAATAATTTGCGAAATGCGACATATTTCTTAAGTAAAAGGTATGTTTTCATGATTTTCCTTCAATATACTGATATATTTGTCTATGATAAATAATTCCTCCTAGTGGAAAATACAGTTATTTCGTTTAAAAATGGTACACAAATTAAAAACAAAAACAATACAGTGCTCACAAAATTTATTCGTACAGTTACAGTTTATAAACAGATACACCTGATACTTAGCACGATGTATACAAACGACTAAAATTTTGATATACGCGTAATGAATAACATATTTATGCAATATTTAAGGAACAAAAACGTTCAATTTCATTTCTGGAATTAGAGAACTTAAGACAATAATGAAATAAGCACAATTTTATGCAAAAATATTATTCGTACATGACCATATAAAGAATATTTTACTAAAAAAAATAATAGGGAAAACGAATATTCAGGACTTTTTTGGGTCGCCTTTAGCTTTTATAACTGCTTCCAAACGTCGTTGCATACTTTTTACCAATACCTTGGTTTCATTAGCTGCTTTTCTCTCCCATTCAACACTTAAAGCTGTCTTTAATGACACCTTTGATGTTATTTTGGGCTTTCTGATTCTCCTTTCTAAGAGCTCATAGAAATGCTCAATTGGGTTCAGATCCGGTCATTGAAGTGGAGTTTTAAGCTGCTTACATTGGTAAATAAGCCATTCTTACACGAGATAAGATGAGTGTTTTGGGTCATTGTCTTCTTGGAACAAGAACCCTCTAGCATTCAGTACAAGTTTAACGGCACTATCATGCGAATTATTCTTCAACATCTTTAAATACCTACGTTTGTCCATTTTATCATCAATAAAAACCATTTTCCCTACTCCAGATGCAACTATGCACCCCCAAACCATTGCATTTCCTCCTCCATGCTTAACGATAGGAATACGATTTTTTTCATTATGTTCAGCATTTTCTTTTCGCCAAACTTTTGGAGGCCCATCTGATCCGGAAACATTAAATTTCGACTCATCACTGAAAATGAAATTTTCCCAAAAATAATATGGCTCTTTTATATAGCATTTGGTGAACTCCAATCTCTTCTTTCTGTTAATATCTGAAATGTAGGGCTTGTGGCGTGCCTTTCTGCTTTGATAACCAGCGTTTTGCAGACAAGTACGGACTGTTTATGGGCTTACTTTTTTATGCAAAGACTCTAGAATATTTCGGCATAGTATCGTGGAGCTTATTTTGGGATTTTGCGCGATTGATGCTACTATGTTGCGTTCCTCACGTGAGGTCAATACTTTTCGCCTTCCGGCTTGGTGGTGATTAGCTTCCAATTTACCAGTATTAACGTAATTAGCAATAACACTTTGCACCGTAGAATGCGATTTGGCAATTTTTTGCCGATTTCGCGCAGATACTTGTTTTCCATGTACAATTTAATAACAATTTTACGCATTTCTAATGGTAAATCCGCACATTGTCCCATTTTGCCACTTTCAATCGAGATATTACGCGCAACTGAAACTGAATTAGCGAAAAACTAAAAACAAACCTATATTATTTCGTTTTAAGCAATATTATTGTAGTAAAAACACAAACGATTTTTACCGCATCCGCACACCATAACTGAAAGTTTGTCATATTTCACTGTCAGTATAATATTCCACCGTTCCAGACCGTTACAGTGCGTTTAATGGATGCCTCCATATTTTGTTTGTACTATCGTTGTAATACAGCATGAATTTAGTCTCATTTCAGAATATCTGGTTGAGCTGGGTACGTTCCAGCGAAAGATAACCGCTTTTCAATGAGTTGTGCAGAGACCAAAACCTTCTTTCCAGCAACTCGTGAAGTATAATTTCATGAGAAACTTTTACCCACACTCATCTCTAAACTTATTAGCAGCAGGTTTTCTTGTCGAAATATGCGGGTTCGCGGCTACTTTTCTCCATAAAATTCGTTCGGCGCGGACAAATATTTTCAGTGGTCTTCGACTTGCAGATTTTGGGTCCAGCATATTTTCATTTTTTTGGCACTTTTTATGATGTTATAAATAGTTTGTTGGGTTAAATAAAACAATTCTGATAAGTGTTGCAGACTTTTTCCTATTTTATAATTATAAAAGACCGACTAAGGCACCTTAAATGATGTCCGTTTTTCAGACATTTTTACGTCCTTTATAATTTACGTACGATTTGATATTTTGATCAACAAATCACTCTTGCGTTCATTTTATGACCGAGCGTTGACTAGCGCGTGTTTAATAACGTAGTCAAATAACGGTATATTGAATCATCTGAGCAAACGATGCCGAAAAGAGATATGCAAAAACAGCTGAGAGAAACATTCGTTTTGTTGTACCTTGGCGAAGTACCGCTAACTATGTAATTTAATGAAATAATTCCGAAAGGCTTTGAAATGTTCACTTAAAGGGTTACATACGGCCAGAATTTTCAAACAATCGATGTTTTTACAGATTATTATTCTTTATAGTTTTGGGCGTATTTCTGTGGAAGTCGATTGTAAAAATTCCCCATAGATACAAAGTTATGGTAGAAAATGTAACTGCCCGACGAGTGTTTGATGCGCACAGGTAGCTGCTGGCCTTCGTTTGAGGCCGGTGGGCCAATTAGATGTCCTAAAATCAGTAGTTTTCGCGAAGCGTTGTAGGATGAGACAAAAAAAAAATTAGCCAAATGAAGTTTTGGGGATAGTTTAATATATATTTGAACTAAAAAAAAAATTTGTACAATCTGCAACAATATAAGCCGAGTTATCAATAAATTCCCAGAGCGCCTGTATCCAACTTCTGTACAAGATACAACTTGCAATTTTCATCTGAAAACAAAAAAAAAAGATTATTAATTTTGATGTAATTATCTTCTATGTGAACTAGAAAACATCCAAAAACTTTTTTAAGCGACTTTTTTACCCAGTTGAAGAGTTTTTTTTCCTTGAAAAACCACTTTTTTTTTCTACCTTCCCCAAAAATTCGAATTTTACGTGTTTCTCCCAATTTTCTTAGTTCACATCGAAGATAATTACATCAAAACTAATAATCTTTTTTTTTTTTTGTTTTCAGATGAAAATTGCAAGTTGTATCTTGTACAGAAGTTGGATACAGGCGCTCTGGGAATCTATTGATAACTCGGCTTACAATATATTGTTGGAGATTGTACAAATTTTTTTTTTTAGTTCAAATATATATTAAACTATCCCCAAAACTTCATTTGGCTAATTGTTTTTTTTCTCATCCTACAACGCTTCGCGAAAACTACTGAATTTAGGACATCTAATTGGCCCGCCGGTCTTGAGGCAGCTGGCCGTTACTTTCGGAGACTTTCAGCCTGTCGGTTCTTTTGTTACAATAAATAAACAACAACAATTGTTTACTGATCAGGAAGGCATAAAATATGAAGCTGGAATGGGAGATTAGACGTAAGTTAACAAAATAAATGAAAAAATTTATCTTTTTAGTTGTTGCTTTAAATGCGCCCGACCTCGAGTGAAATGCACTTGAAAGTTTAAACTCGTTTTTCTCGAAACTATTGTACTTTTTCCGGCACGGTCTGCATGATAACTCATACAGTTTTTAATATTTTTTGATGCCGTTTTTTTAAATATTCGAAAGTGTTTTCTCTATAGTCCGTTGCTGGACTTTTGATATTTTTATTAAACAAATTTATAAACATAACTGAAGTGTGACATTTATGACGTAAAACTCATACTTTAAAATGCCGTAAATGGCAAAATTTTTCGAAATTCAAAAATCCTGCTCGACAGACTATACCTACAACTTTATTTAACAAGGATTTTTTTTACTTTACTTTTTTTACTTGAAGGTGAAATGATTCAGACCGTAGAGCAACTCTTTGTTCATTGTACTTTGGGTCGCGTGTTTTTTTATATACTAATTTTTGTAAAGAAAAACTAAAATACATTTTTTTTATAAAGTTTAACTACTAATAAATAATGTATACTTTTTTTTTTATTTATTTCTATTGTTATCCCTTCTAAAAACAATTTTTCTTTTAGCACATTTTTTTTATAATTACTTCTATTGCTATCCCTTCTGTTTATTAGAAGATTTTAGTTAAAGGAGTGCAAACAACTCAAATATTTTAGTATGTCCAAGCATTTTCGAGACAAACTGTATGTATTTCTTTTGTCAAGATGTGTAAAAATCGTAAGGTACAAAACCAATTGTTGTTTATTTTAAGTAGTTTTACTCTTTAATACATCTTTTAAGTACAAATGAATCTCTGGGTACGAGAAAAAAAGTGCTCTTATAGCAAGCGTGTCCTTAAGTTCATGGTGCAGACTGTACTTTTGCAATAACGTCACTCCAGAAAGTTCCATACTCCTTTAATACCGTGCCCCTGGAAAGAGAAGCAGTAAATATAATAATAAAGTCGAACTCTTAAAATTAATATGCTTTTTATGGCATAAAATATTTGAAATGAACGTATAATTTATTTATAAAATTTGCGCTATATCTTGAATTGGATACATGTTTGATAAATAAAAGTGTGAACGCTATAATTTTATAATACTTATATACATTCTGTCAAAAAAGTGCAGGGTATTGTACAATAAAACGCAAATATCTTTTAATTATCAACAATTATTTTGTCGCCTTCAAAATAGGCTTCATTCGAAGCAATACGCAAATGCCAACGCTTAGTCCAGGCATCAACGCACCTTTTCAGCACCTTTGCAGAGATCTTCTTCAGCTCCTTCTGCGAATTCTCCTTAAAGGACTCTATCGACTCAATGCAGCGCCCGCCGAGTGGTAATTTCAGTTTTAAAAAAGGAAAAAGTCACATGGGGCTAAATCCGATGAATCGGGGGTTGCATGATGATATTTGCCGAGTTTTTGGTCAAAAAAGTGTTCACAATATGAGCCTTGTGAGACGGTGCGAGTTTTCTTGCGTCGTTTCCTACGCACATTCTGCCTCAAACGACGCATAACTTCCAAATAATATTCTTTATTTCCCGTAGAACCATTTGGATCGAATTCCGAGTGCACTACTCCATGATAATCAAAGAAAACGAGTAGCATGGCTTTGACTTTTGACCGGCTTTGACGTGGTTTTCAGAGTTTCGGCCCATGTGGATAGCGCCATTCAGCCACCTGTGACTAGTTTGCATGTCAAACTCATACACCCATGTCTCATCACCTCTTATGATGCGCTGGATAAACGTGGGCCCGAATTCACTTGCCCAAGCATGTCTTCAGCCACCTTCTTCCGATGAATTTTTGAAAGATGGTGTAAAATGTTTCGAACTGATTCGTGAGACACGCTAAGGTCACGAGCTACCTCCCTCAATCTTAAATTATGGTTTTCCAGCACCATTTCCTTGACTTTGTCGTCGTTTTCATCCGTTGAAGACGTTGATGGATGACCAGATCGGGGCAAATCTTTCACGACTTCTCGGGCCTCGGCCCACTCGCAGACCCGTGTTTTTGATAAAGCACGCTCGCCATAGGCTTTCTGCAACATTTTCAACGATTCGGCACACGAAATCCCATTCAAAACACAAAATTAAACACAAATTCTTTGTTTGATATTTTTATCCATACTGAAAATCGCAGAGCACACCTGCGGTTGACTGATATAATTATGTGATATTACGTGACACCTAGACGTCAGGAGTGAATACTTCTTAGACGGTAACTTTTTTATACAATTTTTGACATTTGCCAAGTAGCCAGATGTATAATAATCAAACTCATTATGAAAATGGTGTATCCTTAAGAACAATTTGTAGCAAAATTTGTGATTTTTTTCGGTGAAAATAATTGTCCAAACTGATTTTGTCGAGAATAGAAAAGGGCAGATAAGCTGGCAGACCAAAAACCGGACGTCTGGTGAGAATATTGTTGTTGTAGCCTAAAGGGGTGCTAAACAACCTTCAACATCGATATTTCGACGTCCTCAACAATTAGGTATTCACGAATCGATTGCTTGGCGGGTATTACCTGTAGTCGTGCTCATGGTGGACATTTAAATACATCTTTTAAACATTTTCACACAACATTGTTTTGAATAAAAATAGAGAAACCTGAAAGAATTTAAATTTTTACATGTTTTATTTTAAAATCAAATTGTTTTATTTAAAAACAAAATTCAACGATCTGGTGCTCCAACACCATAAGTAACGACTCTCGTATAGGAGAGGTGTGAAATCCAGCCGGTAGCTCACGTGATAAAACTGCGAAAGTGGAGGTGGATTGGGCATACGCTTTGCAATTGCAATCTGCCGTCGAGCACAGGATTGGAAACCATAAAGTTCTCGCAAGGTTGGCCGTTCAAAAATATCTTGGAGGAGAACTGTCCAGAAGGAAGTTGAAACGTCAGGAAAAACTTGGAACGAAATCAACCTTTTTCCAAAAAATAGAAGCAGATGGAGGTGTTTTACTGAGACCCTATGCTCGAGTGGGAGAAATATATATTTATAATTTAAAATAACATCTACATATAGACGCGACTTTTGAAAAAATCTTCATACTCATATAACTAATAGATGTAAACTTAAGTTAGGTTACGTAAGAACTTAAAAAAAATGTTTACTCAAACTGTCAAATCTGCTTACGTACTATATACAGCCTCATGCCAAATTAATAAGAGCCAGCAATTTTTGCATATGTTTTTTTCTCAGTTTCGTTGATTTCGATAACCACTCCTAACAAAAATTAATCCCTACCTCCTGTAACTGGATGCTAAGCCTCCTGCTCTCCCTTAGTTAAACACAAGTTTTAGCCCCAGAGGGCACTGCTTATTTTTTATCCGCTTAAGGGGACCCGGTGGTCTAGAAATTTCAAAATATCGTTTTTTTTGTTTTTTCGATATTTCGAAAGTATAATATCTTAGGAATATCTACTTATACTGTGAAATTTTCATGTGGAAATTCCCAATGTTATAGCTTCTAGAGCCCATTAACTAGGTAGAAAGCGGTCCGCGCGCTTCTGTTCCTCAAACTTTCAACTCATTTATCTCGAAACTACTTTTTTCGGCCTGGTGTGGTCAAAAAAAAACAGAAACAATTCAATCGTATAGTCTGAAATTTTAATATCAACATCAATGCCTATAGAATCATATCATTATTTCAATTATTTCGTTTTTTTTTTTCATTAAAAAGCTGAAAAATACCGATTTTTAGAGTGTCAAATTCAAAACCACGGCATTTTGTCAAGATTTGATTTTTATTCTAGTACGGGACATAGCTACAGTCATACTGATAAATAAGATTTTTGGTTTTTGTGTTTCAGCTAAATAGAAGAGTTTTTCGCTGAAGTTGACCAGCGCCATTTTTATAATTATTAAAGTAAAAAAAAAAAAATTGTTTCATTTTTGTATGTAAAAGAAGTTAAATAAAAGGCCTACAAAATTTAAACATCGTTTTCAATTTTTTTATTAATTTATAATTTAAAAAAAAAAAATACCTGAAAATACCCTACATTTCGAACTCTAGACCACTGGGACCCCTTAGCCCATCCTCGCCTACTTTAATTTTATGTGCGGTGCTTCCGTTGTAAACTATTTTCGGATTTTTTATACGTTTAATTTATTACTTAATTTTTGATATTGATTAGTTGATTTCTTCAGTTTTTGTTTACAGTTAAACTCAAAAATTAGCGTCGTCAATTCGATAAAGAATCGCTGAGTACTGCTGCAGCCCGCTTCTGTAAGAAATCGACAAAAGTCATGTCGATTCAAATTGCTCTATTAGTGGTGAAAAAGTGTTTCTGTAAGCATTAATCGACAAAATGTGGAACAGTCCTTATGGTAAATGGCTCTACAGGATGGCTGCTTAGATACTCCGGATATCTGTTGCAGGCGTTGCTAATGACTTCGTTCAAAAATATTGAGAATCTCATTCAACTATTTAAAAAGACCTTTTCTGTAATTAATTTTTGCACATATTTTCAATTCATATTTAAAATTTATATTTATGGATTAGGTTTTTCTATAACTACGTAACATATTACAGTAAATTTTATATACGCTTAAATATGTAAGTACATATACAAATGCAAAGAGCAAAAATTCAGCAAAAAATGTATAAATCTAGACTAAAGTAATGTGCTTTATGTAACCTAACACCCATTGACGGCCACTGTAGCCGAAATGTTGATGCATAGCTACGATTCGGGAGTGCTACGAAATTCAAAATCAAAATCAAAAATCAAAGTCTTAATATGACTAACGTACAACGTCATTTGGAAAAATTATAAATCATCCGATAGGGTGATTAATTTTGCGCCACCTTGATAACAAATAAAATCGACAATATTTCATTTCATTTGGTTGCAAAAACTCTCGAGTTTTCGTACTGAAATGGAAATTGACTACCACGGTTACCGTTCATTTCGATTAATTTTTTTACAGAAACACAACAAGTGAGAGTGACGGCAGTGTGACGTCAAATTGAATATTTCAATTGAGTACTTGATCGAGAATAGTTACAGAAACGGCCTACTGGTCACTTTGCGGTGATACAAATTAGGGATGTTATATATATATTTGGTATAATTGGCGTGTACACTCTTTTTGGGTGTTTGACTGAGCTCCTACCTCTATTTGTGGTGTGCGTCTTGAAGTTGCTCCACAAATGGAGGGTCCTACAGTTTCAAGCCGACTCCGAATGGCAGACATTTTTTATGTGGAGCTTTTTCATGGCAGAAATACACTCGGAAGCTTGCCATTGCCTACCGATGGGCGACCACTTTTAGAAAAACAAATTTTTTTTCATTTTAGTGTTTCACCGATATTCGAATCTCTGAATTAAGAATGATAGTCACTCACCAACCCATTCGGTTACGGCGGCCGAATGTTAGATTACCATTCGAAGCAGTCCGAAGTGAGAGTAACTTTGCTACCACGTCACCGGGTACTCCACAGCATTATTTCGATCGCTCATTTCATAGGTATGCGCATACTCGTCTCATCTGGCGTTCGTCTCATCTGGCGTTCGTCTCATCTCGTCTCATGGCAACAAAGTATTATAAGCGAAAGTTGTGTTGATTTCTTTCGCATAACACCAATCCAATCTCAGTTTTTGTTTGTAAACAAAATACCCCGTCAAATGACCCCGTTTGGGCCAGCCAATCAGCTAATTCCTTTGAAATTGCTGAGAGCCAGCAAACGGTTCTGCATTCTGTACATCGTGACATACATAATTCCTGAATCGATAAATCGTCGTACTGAGCGTCCGAAATGTATAGGGTTATCTACCTAATAAGAGGTGTTATTTTGATATTAAAAAAAATGCAATTTTTTAATATACAGTTAGTAACAGAAGTAAGTATACATAGGATACGTTTTCAGTTTTCCCCCAACAGATTCCTTCAAACAATCTAAGGCATAACAAAAATTTACACGAATGAAATACAAAAATCAAATCAAATCAATCAATCAAATCAATTCAATCCAAATAATGACAAAATTTTAAAAAGCAACCAAATTATAGCTTTTTATATTAAACTACATATATCAAAATTCTTGTCTCAAAAGTAAGTATACAGTTCCTCATATTATTAATTTGTGAAATCAAAAACATAATTAAAATCAAATCCTAGTATTTGGTAGAATAACCATTAGACTTTACAATCGCTTTAAGTCGTGGTGGCATTGATTTCACCAAGTTTTCAGTTACAGCTGGTGGTATTTTATTCCATTCCTCTTGAAGGACGTTTTTCAGTTGTTCCTTATTTCTAATGGGTTGGTATCCGGGGACTGTGGGGGTGTTTTCAGCTTTTTTCGCAGATTGTATAACAGCCACTCTCGTACAATGTTGGATGTGTGCTTGGGGTCATTATCCTGCTGGAAGATAAACGTTGCTCCAAAGCCCAATTTCGTAGCGCTTTCTTTTAAAATATTTTTCAAAATATTTAAGTAACCATATCGGTTCATAATATTTTCGATAAATACCAAGTTTCCAACCCCGTTCGCAGCCATACATCCCCAAACCATCACAGAGCCCCTCCACGCTTCACAGTGCCGGTCATATTGTTTGGATCCAATTCCGCGTTGACTTTTCTCCAAACTTTTTCATGGCCATCAGATCCACAGATACTGAACTTACACTCATCAGAAAATATGACTTGGTTCCAAAACGTTTGGTCATATTTTTCATGATCTTTTGCGAATGAAATCCGTTTACTCTGATTGACACTACTCACGAAGGACTTTTTCCTAACACTGCACCCATGATAAGCAGCACTATGCAAAATCCGGCGAATAGTTTGGGTGCCTAATTGTTTTCCAGTCCCATTTTCAACTTCAGATTTCAATTTGGGGGCACTTATTTTGGGGTTTGTCCTGATTTTCCGTACGACTAAGTATTTTTCTCTGGGGCTAAAGAGCGGCGGACGCCCACAACGCTCTTTATTAGTGGTGCTTCCCCCACTTTTATATTTATTCACAAACTTTTGAACTGTAGCAAAACTCCTATCTATCAAACAACCAATTTCTTGCAATGAATTATATTCCTTGTGATATTTTATAATCAGTTTTTTTGAATCATCAGACAGCTCTTTTCCTCTTGGCGCCATTACTAAAAATGTCGCAAAAATTAATACAAAACGTACTTCCCTAAATTTTTATACCCACTTTAATTGTTTCCTTTTAATAGCTTTAACTGTTTGAATCAATACGTAAAAATAAATGTTATGCTAACTGAACAATCGTTTGTTGTATACTAACTTTTGTGACATAAATTTCGCTGGCATCAAAGACAGAGCAAAGCGTGGATAACGGTACCTAAAATGTACAGCTAAATTAAGGCGCAAATGAAAGCTTATCCCAGTACTCAATTACCATGCGTAAAATATTTTGATTACTTATTAAGGAAAGCGTTAGCGTCAAACAATTCCATAAATCAGGCTCCTGTATATTTATTTATGCTACTAACTGTATGGTAAATGATCGAATGTTTATTTCATTATAAAGAGGAAGGAAGGTATGCCGAAAATAACATCAGGCAAATGACAACCACGACCACGCTTACAGGACGATATCCTTTTCATGAAATTCTCCATGATCAAATTGTAATGTGGCTGTCCTTTGTCCTCGATAACCTCACGTATTCCATCTTTGAGGTCTTGAATCGTCCCTGTGCTGTTGGCGTAGAACTTCTCTATCACGTGGCCCCACAAGGTGCTAAATCACAAGACCTCGGTGGCCAATTGTGATCACCACTTCGAGAGAGAAACTTTTCCCGTAAAAGATCAATGGTTTCGTTGCTTGTGTGGCACGTAGCGCCGTCTTGTTGGAAATAAACGTTGTCCAGATCAATACCATCCAATTCCGGTAGTCATAGTCTGTCGAGCCGGATTTTTGAATTTCGAAAAATTTAGCAATTTACGGCATTTAAAAAAAAGTATGCGTTTTACGTCATAAATGTCACACTTGAATTATGTTTATAACATTTTAATAAAAATATCAAAAATCCGAGTCGCCAACTATAGAGAAAACATTTTCAAATAATAAAAAAAAACCGAATCAAAAAATATTAAAAACTGTATGAGTTATCATGCAGACCGTGACATAATATTAAGAATTTCCGCATGAAAATTTCACTGTATATATTTTTAAGATACTATACTTTCGAAATATCGAAAAAAATCGATTTTTTTTTAAATTCTGTACGTATGTAACCCCTTAATTGTCTTTATTAGAGTTGTTATTTCCACCAATTTTAAAAATTCAAAAACTTTTTAGGCGCCTAACTTTTTCAATAGACTTGATTCAATAGTAGAATTGTACAAAGACCTTTCTTAAAACAAAGTCGCTCATTCATAGAGTCTGTACATCGTCCACTAATTTTATTATTGTTAAAATGAAAGAAACTTCCTTTTAAGTACGCTAAGTAATGCTTAATTACAAACATACATACATACTTATAAACATACATACGCACATATATTCGTCTATAAAAACAACCGACACCGCTCAAGCCATGATAACCGGCCTATGCTGACCTACTTACCTTTTATATTAACGGTAGCCAGAGAGTTTGCAGCAAGTCGGCAAATCTTGCAACAAATGGTAAATAATGTTTACCGATATTGCACAACTTGAAATATTTATTGCTTGATTCATTAACCATGCTTTGCCATGTTTTTTTCTTAATTTTTTATTACACAAACCTCCAAATACTATTTAGTACTTATGCATGTAATGTACGTTTGTATGTACGGGCGTATGTATGTGTGTGCATGGCGTTCTTGTTTACTAGTGCCGGTCGGCTTTTTGCCCATGTATGTGTATATGTATATATCATACATATGTATGGCTGTATGTATCAATTAAATCTGAGGGTCTGTTAATGGTTTTCGAGTTAGTATTAACTTTAGAGTTTTGCTGATAGTTTCGCGCAACTATTGTGATTATTTTAAGTAAAATGCAATAAAATGTTTCTCGTAGGTGTTTAATAATGTTTAGCGATGTTGTAGCAACAATTTTGCATTAGTGGATTTAATGAAATGAAAAGAATTGGTCAGAAATGTCTTCGCAGATTTTGTCGAAATGATTGACCACGGGTTTTCAGTGGGCTTCAGCTCAAGTGCGGGTTCAACCTCTCAATTCTTGATTGTTGGTCGAGTGGCGTCTAAGGGGTTAGGGTTTTCCTCGAAAATCTGAAAAATATTTCCTGAGGCCGCCATATTGTTAATTTTGAAAAAGAAAAAACTTCGATCAGGCATAAGATTATCTATTAATAAAACTAGTTTCTCTTGACCGACTAATTTTAGATGAATCTCCAAGGACTTGTGATGATCATCGCAAGGGACTTATGGAGAAATGGGCTCCACACAAACAGCGATAACTTTTACAATTATCAATGTTTTTGTTTTTTTTTAATTTTGCTAAAGTCAAGTCGAAACATGATGTATTAATGCTATGTTTTTATTTTTGTAAAATAAAGCAATTGACTAGCAAAAAAAATTATTGAAAATCATAATTTTTTCGGGCCTCTGAGCCCTAACCCTCTAACCCCTAACCCCCTAAGTCAATTAAAGATTTAACTATGGGTGCCTTTGTTCGGAGAGAAATTTCAGTTATTTTCTCGCCAAAGAGAATTATCATTTGACATCTATGCTATCCTGTGGTCAACATATTTAGAGCGATTTTAATTTTTTTATAAATAGACGGGATGAAATGAAATGAACTGCAAGTTTCTGTTTAGATAATGCCTGCATGCTATATACCCGAATTCCCCAAAAAAACAACTGCGTCTAAATCTATATCGTCAATCCAGCTGAGCCGCTTGCCCATCTCAGTCTGTTGATCATTATTGTTGTTATTACAGACAGTTTCTCGAGTTCATGATTGATTCCGCGACTGCATAACGAGCTTGAAATACAAGAAATAAGTGAGCGACACAAAGAAATCTCCGTTCTCCTGTCTAGGAGGCGGCTCCTTCGGCGATTGCATAAAGAGAAATAGCAACGGTTCGCCATAAGGATTTTCTCAGCAATTTCTGCAGAAATTTTGTTGTCATGATCAATGGTTACTCCTATTTTGGAGTTGGCTTTTACATAATTGGCTTTTACATCCTTTTTGGGTGTTCAGCTGAGCTCCTCCTCCTCTTTGTAGTGTACGTCTTGATGTGTTTCCAGAAATGAAAAGATTTACGGTTTTTTTTATGAATAGCTTTTTCATGGCAGAAAAAAACTCCTAGGATTACCATTGTCTGCCGAGAAGCGACCGCCATTAGAAAAACCTTTTTCTATTAATTCTATTAAAACGACCGGGTTTCGAATCTGCACTTCCAACACTTGGTAGTCACGCACTAACCCAAAAGGCTACGGTGACTCTTAATCCAGAGCTTTCTTCTTATTCTTAATTGGGCGGGAACTATTTACGCGATTTTGGCCGAGTTTAACAAAGCGCGCCAGTCGTTTCTTTCTCGTGCTAACCGGCGCCAATTGGACACACCAAGTGAAGCCAAGTCCTTCTCCACCTGATCTTTCCAACGCAGATGAGGCCTTCCGCTTCCTCTGCTACCACCAGCTGGTACCGCATCGAATACTTTCAGAGACGGAGCGTTTGTATCCATTCCAGCCAGCGTAGCTGCTGGATCTTTATTCGCTGCGCTATGTCTATGTCGTCGTAAAGCTCATACAACTCATCGTTCCACCGCCTCCGATATTCACCATTGCCAAAGTGCAAAGGTCCAAAAATCTTCCGCAGAATCTTTCTCTCAAACACTGCTCAATCCATCGATGCACAATCCATCTGGGTATTCTTAGCTTTATCACCTGATTCCAAAATGCTTTTTTATGTAAAACGGTTGAATAAAAGATGAAAAATGTCGTACAAACTAAGATAGTTTTTAATAAAAAATCATTATTATAGCTAAGAAGTGCTTTAAAAATAATTGTTATTCTAAATTTTCGAAGTCAAAGATATTATTTTGTATTTTTTTTTCTTCGCCGATATTCTATGGTTTTTAATGTTACCATAAAAATTTTAATTTGGCATATCAATACGCTCAAGCGAAAAGACCAAGGAATCGCAACACCACACGCCAAGGGTGCCTGTAAAAAATTAGGAAGAAGAAGCGTATTTCTACTCGTAATTTTATACAATGGGCAGTATCTACTAAGTAAATGTGCGCCGGAAAAATTGAAAGTTGAATTGGTCGAGCCAAGAGCATCAAGAGATTTGGTGGCTCCTAAAACCCTCAGGTTAAGAAGCCCATTGTACTTAGAGGTCTGGAAAGAGGGTAGATAGTCAAGGAGGAAAGGGGAAAAGTATCAGAGAAAGAGATAGGAAAGAATAGAGGCAGAGACAGAGGTAGTTAGTCCTGGGAGAGTTTTCCAGATTCTTTCGTAAATCTGTAAATGTCCTCCAGTTTTAGAGATCGCATATTACTCATTCTCACAACATCGGAACCCTAAACTCGTAGTCTTGCTCTAGCAAAGGCAGGACACTCACAGAGAAAATGCACAGTGCTATCCGCCTCCTCCAAGCAAGACAGGCACTTGGCTCCTCAATGATTCCAATGGTGGTCATATGCTGACCTCATGGGTTGTGTCCTGTAATAATACCGACCATAAACCGATCGTCTTTTCTACCAAGCTTAGGTAGAAATTTTGACAGTTTTCTGTTCAGACTTGTCACAAAACAGACATAGACCGGACCATCGCTGTTTATGTAAATTGCACACATAATCGCTGATCCAATTAATTGGCCAATTAATCGCCAATTTCGTTTCCTTGAACACCGGAGTGTCCTGTAACCTATATAAGTACAAGTCTGTACTATCTTGCGAGAAAATTAAGTTTCTTCTTACATTCTTGAACAATTTTTGAGGTTTGCTTCGCGTTATCCAGGGTCTTCAGTGCAGCCTGACTGTCACTGAAAACTCCAATCTGTTTCCCGCTCCATGTACTCTCGATTATCCATTCGGCTACTTTCAAGATGGCAAAAATTTCCGTTTCGAAAACAATTACCATTTCCCCAATGTGTGCCTACTCTACAAAATTTACGATTTCAAATCAGCCAAATGAGATTTTTTAGTACATCCGTGGTGTAGCCTCGGACCCCCCATAGCATTTTATTTTACATTATAACTTGAATATAGCAAATACTTTAAAGCCATTAAGTGGTTTTACTATTTTTTTAATGAACATTTTAATTGTCAATTGGTATTTAGAAGCTCGTCCATTTGCATCTTCTGCTTAATTTCCACCTTTAATAGTTTGTTAATATGGATATCGGTATTTAGGTTAAAATCAGAATAAAAGTAATAAACGCTAAGATCGCACACACTTTTGCCAAACTTATTTGTAAAAATATAATATAAATACGTATGCGTCTATATGTATGTATGTGTCAACATTTATCAAAGTTCACTATAATTAAAAAGGAATATAGAAACACTTACGTAAAATAGACACGTCCACGCTTATTTTGTGGCGCCTTCCAAATAAGTTTCGCCCCCAACTTGTCGCGATTGTCCGAATGTGTTATTGCCGAGCATTCCGGAATGGTTTTAGTATTTTCACTTTGTATCCACTCTCCACTCCATTCGTTGGAGTTGGCATCACGCGCTTGCAGAAAGAATCCGCGGAAAGTGGCCTTATTGTCAACGGGGTAAATTAGAACTGTAAGGAAATGTATACACACATATAAGTAGGAGTAGGCACATAAATATTATGTATAACAGTTGTTTTTCGTTAGATTTGTTATGAAAATATTTTAAATTAAAATTTAATTAAAAAAAGCAATAAGAGCTCGCCTATTTTGACATGAAAGATAAAAAAAATTTTCAAAATTAAAAAATATTGATGCTGACGTTGCACCAACACAAGGGTCGCTTGGAAAGGCCGTGCAAAGTCAGAGAGCTGGCACTACTGGTGTGAATCGGGAGATACGTTTAGTTAGTTGCGTCTCTTGTACGAACACACACCAAGTTTCAGCCAGATCGAATTATTTCTTTGTGTTTGGTATTCGTTTGAATCGACGAAGTTGAGTGATTTGCCTTTTCTAACACGCCAACGCATCAGCTTACGCCACAGCAGTTGCGGTTGCAAAATTGTTGCAAATAGGGTTCCAACTCGATTCAAATCCCTCCTATTCTCCAGACTTGGCTCACTCGTATCCCTCGGGCTACTATTTGTTCCGCAATTTGAAGAAATTGCTGGCGGGAAAGAGATTTTATTCAAACGAAGAGGTGATTGCAGAAACTAATGGCTATTTTTCATACTTGCAGAAATCCTATTATTCGGAAGGGATCGACAAACTACTCATAGCACAGCGTTGGACGAAGTGTATAAGCCTAAAAGGAGACTATGTCGAAAAATATAAAAGTTTTACGCCAAACATTTAAGTATGATAGTTTTTACTTTCGCACGGACTTTTCAAGCGACCAGCGTATACCACCAACATTGACATCATCCGGTGTCACCAACTGCGAAGTCTATTATAAATCGTCGATGTTTGAAACGAGGCGGATGGGCAAAGTATCAACTTTCACTTATTCGCCGTGCCGATGACGCAAAGTTTTAAGTTTGAGTTGACCGGAAAAAGGGTTTATTTTTTAATTTAATCTCTAAAAAAGCATATAAAAACTGAAAAATCAGCTAATCTATGCAACAAAAAAAAAACAAACAAAACGAAGACACCTAAAAATATCCAAATTATTTTACATCAGAAGAACTGCACCTCAAATTATAATAGGCGTCTTTGAATCTGGGGGCGCGTACACCCTGTTGGGGTGTTTTGTAGCGTGCGTCTTGATGTTATTCCTGCCTACAGTAGGACCTACAGTTTCAAGCCGACTCCAGAAATACATTCGGTGGTTTGCCATTGTCTGCCGAGAATCGATCGCTATTAGAAAAAACGTTTTCTTAATTTTGGTTTTCCTCGCATCTTTCATCTGGGGGCCATATCATATAAAGAAAGGACAACCTACGGCATTTTTGATTATAATTTTTTTTAGTAAAGCATCTCATTTACTTGGAATCCATCAGTATCACTGATAATAACGCCAGCCTTGAAATGAAAGAAGAATTACTCGTACCAATAAGCGCTGCAATGAGCTGAGTAATACGAATAAATAATAAATAGAACAACAAAATGCTCTCTCGACGTACAGAAGTTACACTTCAGCAGACTCTCATCAAAACCATCAAATCCCAGAAGCGGCAATGAGAATAATATCTGTTGAGATGGGGTTTCGAACGTTCGGAAGATGCACTAACACTAAATTTGTTTCAAAATAAGGGTTTCATGATCACTAAGCTTTCGATTTTTCAGTGTTTGAACTATCCGTTTACTGCATTAATTATTTAGTGCACTATGCCCAACACTGCAGAAAACAGGTCTGCGGAAGATAGCGAATACTGCCGATGGAAGGTCGAGTTGCATTGGATTAGGAAAGACATCGGTATAGTTAGATCGAAATAAAATCCGGTGCCTCGGCTGAGCAGGCTTTATCGTTCAAATGGATACACGTGTTCGAGCCCTATCGGCATCGTTTCTTAGGTGCTTGGGTGAACTTCTCCGATTTCGAATGATAGACAGAGTTTAGGAGAATCTTTTTCATAACCTAAATACATTCGGAAGTTTGTCATTCCCAGTTTTTAGGAACAACTTTTTCTAACGTTTGATGTTTCATGCACACTGTGCGTTCAGAACCTAGGGCAACTTAATGACAATACACGGCTACGGCGTCCGCCAGTATATTCGGTACACGTGCGTATATATAATATTATACACTTATTATAATATAATTGGAGCTTGCATAACTGGTTGGTTGCTAGGCCGATCTGTTCTTTCCAATTACGGTGTGCTTCTTGATGTTTTTTTTAAAAAGACGGAACTGCAGTTTAATGTCAGATGGCTTTTTATGATAAGCTTCTTTGCGGAAGAAAAACGAGGGCTTACCATTGCTTGCTAAGGGGCGGCCGCTTGTAGAGAAATATTTTTCTATAATTTTTGTGTTTCGTGTCCAAAGTAGGTTTCGAATGCGAGCCCTACCGAATGGTAGTCACGCACCAACCTACTCGTCCACGGCGGTTGTCAGTATATTGGCTATATTGTCAAAAACTAAGTCACTTTCTACCATTCCAGTACTTTTCGGCTAGAAGGTTTAGATATTTGGGAAGTCGGTAAGAGGTTAAAGAAAACAAGTAGATAAAATAAAAATTGAAGCACTAAGAGAAGTAGATCTATGGGGTGACACAACAATGAATATTGTCTCCCGAAACTGTGCATTTTAATGTAAACTGATGCAGTACTTCACGTAATTGAGCTCGGTACTTTAATCTAAGGTCCGGCCATTTTTCTTGTCTGGGCTCTTGTCTGTTATCCCCTTTGTCTGCCATCTCGACTATGAGCGGTTTAGAGCAGTGGCTTGGCGGGATGAACTCGAAGAAAGGGCGGATACATTTGGTTTAGTTTTAATTAGTTAGGTAGCGAAATCGCTAAACTTGTAAGGCAGAAAACATTTGAACACAATAAAAGAGAGGGAGAACAATAGATTTGGTGAATGGGCCAAGAATAAATTTGTGCACCTATGATCGGATGTTCCAGATAAGTTGGTGATACAATCGAAAATGGCACCTAAACGCTGTTTAGGAAAAAGTGTCTATATGAGTAGCTCAGTAGTTTACTTAAAAAGTTAGCGGAAAAAGACGAATCACCGAAAGCACGCGTAAAACGAATTTCACAAAAATAGTCTTAATACAATAATTTAAAGTACTCCAGATTAGGGGCTCTCCGTAATTTAGTCCGGCTTAAGGTAGTCCAAATATAATTATTAAAAATTAAATAAAGTAACAAAATTATGGCAAGAAAAAGTCACTCGCATTATTTGTGGAAAACTATTCGAATCGTGTGGCTGCCTGGACTGGCTTTGCACCTTATGATTTTGTCCTCTTCTTGATGAGTTCTGCCTCCATCTGATGAGTGCGAGTAAGTCATTTTCGAAAAACGATAACAGAGTAAAACGTAAATACTTTTTTACAAAAAAAAATATATTTTCATGAAGGCGTAATACTCCATTATTCAACTGCTAAAGGTTTGCTCAGGAAGCAGCTTTTTCATTCCCCTTGACAAATCGGCTTCCTTAGCAAGAAACTGTGTTGGAGGAGAATAAAATTTGTAGAACAAACATATCCGTTGACACCATTGCAAGGTGTATTTATTGTAGGTGGTGGCATTAGACGAACAACAATGTTTTGTACGTTTGATTGTCAAAGCAAAGTATTGGAAAAGTAGAAAACAGAAATTTAATTCTCCTTGTTTTATTCTGTGCTGACAACTACATGGACACAGCGAAAGAAAAAATCCAATCCGCTGATTTACCAACACCACCTGTAATGTAAATTCGCCCTGCATCATTGCTATTTGATTGTTTTTAATTTTTTCATATTCGCTGACATTTGAATTTCTGAATTCGTGAATTTGAGTGTGTATTTTAGTGAATTCGAATTACAATATTTCATAAATAAATTATAATCTTACATTGACTAGATTATTTCCGTGCTGATTTCAACCTTTTCCAGCCCAGTGTGGCGACACTTCCTTCGCAAATGCGTCATACAGACATAAACACGTAATTTCAAACCAGTGTCCAACGAACTGTGTTACTATTAAACAAGTGAACCTTCGGGTTTTTAACTTGCAAACTACAGCGCCAATCGTATTTTACAGCCCAATTATTAATTGGTATATATAAGTATAATACATTCTGTCAAAAAAGTACAGCGAATTGTTCAATAAAACGCTAAGTAATTGTTTAATCATCAAAATTCCTTTTTTCGCCTTCAAAATATGCCCCATTCGAAGCAATACACAAATGCCAACGATTAGTCCAGCCATCAAAGCACCTTCTAAATGCGTTTAAAGAGATCTCCTTCAGCGAATTCTCCTTAGTGGCCTCCATCGACTCAAAGCGGCATCCGCAGAGTGGGAATTTAAGTTTTGGGGAAATGAAAAAGTTACAGGAGGCTTAATCCGGTGGTTGTTCGATGATATTTGTCGAGTTTTTGGTCAAAAAAGTGTTCACAATATGAGCCTTGTGAGACGGTGCGTTATCATGGTGCAAGATCCATAAGTTTTCTTTCCACGAATTGGGCTGTTTTCTACGCACATTATTTCTCAAATGTCGCATAACTTCTAAGTAATATTCTTTATTTACCATAAAACCATTTGGAATGAATTCCGAGTGCACAACACCATGATAATCAAAGAAAACGAGTAGCATGACTTCCACTTCTGACCGACTTTGACGTTCGGCTGATGTGGATAGTACCATTCAGCCGCCTGTTACCTGGACCACGTCTTATCACCTGTTATGATGCGCTGGATAAACGTTGAGTCCGAATTCACTTGCTCAAGCATGTCTTCAGCAACCTTCTTTCGATGAACTTTTTGAAAGAAATTGAACTCTCTTGGAATGAGTCGAGCAGCCACGCGTCTCATGCCCAATTGAAGCTGTAAAATGTTGCGCATTGATTCGTGAGACACGCTAAGGTCTCGAGCTGTCTCCTTCAAACTTAAATGAGAACCATTTCTTTGACTTTGTTGACGTTTTTATCCGTAGAAGTCGTTAATGGGCGACCAGATCGGAGCAAATGTTCCACGACTTCTCGGCCCTCTGCAAAAGCCTTATACCACTCGAAGACCCGTGTTTTTGATGAAGCACACTCGCCAGAGGCTTTCTGCAACATTTTCAACGATTCGGCACGCGCAATTCCGTTAAAAACACAAAATTTAAATTTTAAATTTCTTTGTTCGATATTTTTATCCATAGTGAATATCGCAGAGCACACCTGCGGTTGACTGATATAATTAAACGCTAAAAACAAGATTATTGATAGATCACGCTCAAACTCTGGGACACTATAGACGACAGCTGTGCCAATTTTTCAGCAAAAAAAATTTAAACATTTGTGTAACGCGCCCTTTTTTAATTGAACAATTCCCGATATTTTTTTGATAGAATATACAAGGGCGGGTCAATAAGTCCGTGACTTTTTTGTATTTCTGACCACTTTACTGAAAAAGAAATACTGCTCCTGTCAACAGGCATCTGTCAGTTGACTTCTGTCAAAACTTGAACGTGCTGCGTCAGTTACTTTGTGTTTTACAGCTACCTTTATCAGACTACCCAGTAATTCACAGTCGACCACAAACGCAATCGTGTAACAACTTCACAGGAAGGTTTGGCGTAGTTTAATCGCAATATGGAGGAGTTTTTGCACCGTTTTGTAACCGTGGACGAAACATGGATCCATCACCACACACCAGAGACCAAACAACAGTCGAGACAGTGGGTTTCTAAGGGTGAATCGGCTTAATAAGCACACGAAATTCAGTTTTTTCCATTTTCTCCTCAAATTACTGGGTAGTCTGATAAAGGTAGCTGTAAAACACAAACTAACTGACGCAGCACGTTCAAATTTTGACAGGAGTCAACTGACAGATGCCTGTTGACAGGAGCAGTATTTCTTTTTCAGTAAAGAGGTCAGAAATACAAAAAGTCACGGACTTATTGACCCGCTCTCGTATATAAATTCTGTGTTATTTTTTTTTTGTGTCGCGAATATTGTATTAGTTTGTTTTTTTAGCTTAAAAGTTATATAGTTTTATTTTATATAATTATTTAATTTTTATTTAATGTTAAAATTAGCTTTAGTAAATGAATGATGATACAAATAGTTACGTGTTAATCAATAAATCAAGCAGAAACAAATAACTGCCAACAAATATTGTAAAGCAACAGCTGCATATTATTTGTCTACGCTGGGTTATTGAACGTTATTTATGGAGTTCATTTTAGTTTAAATATTTTATGGTCAACACAAATTTTGCTCCGGTTGTTGTGTAATTTGAGTGCAATGTTTATAGTCATTACTTGGGTGCTAGAAAAGTAAAAAAGCTGATTAAGTGTTGTAACTAATTTGTGATGAATCTGAAATAAATGAATCCTATGAAGTAATTCATTTTGAACCTATTGAACCGGAACAACCCGCAGTTATATGCCAAAGACTGTCACTCCAGCAACATTTCTCAACATTTATGGGTAATGTTAATGCTCTCACAACTACCACAACCGGAACACTTTTTGCTTAGGTAACATGCGAGCTTCATATTGGCGAAATGTCGCAACTTCGCGATCTGTTTTCAATGCAAAAATTAGTTCACAAAATCTGGTTATTGGATTAATTTAAACCATTTTTTCTCACTAGACAATTTCTGCTATAACTCCTATTTGTACTATTTGTATAATACTATTATTTACTTACACAGTCACATATGTATGTATATGAAATAGATTTACATTGTCCATGAACAATGAATTTTAAAATAATTTATTTACATTCGAATATTACTTTTAAATTATGTTTTAAACCGTTCCCAGTTTGTTTCCATTTAAGGGGTTACTGGATTTTATTTTGCATTTTCTTGAAGTATAATATGTATAATATTTAAAAAATATTGTGTGAAAATTTGAAGTGAATCCGACAAATACTTTTCGAGTTATTCAACAATTAATAAAGGGCGCTCGGGCGTTCCAGAGCGTTCGAGAGCAAGTAGCAACATTTTTTCTGAAAACTATATTATGTTTTTTGATCTGGTGATCACTGTAACTTAAAAACCGCTTGGTAGATTTCAAAAAAATTTATACTGTTTTTGAAACACATTGAAAAACATTAAAAACCCGTGCCTGATCGAAGTGTTTTTCTTAATTTCGATTTTTTTTTTAACAATTCATTGGCCGTTTTTATTAAAAAAAATCTGAAAAATACTTCCTGAGGTCGCCATATTGTTAATTTTGTAAAAACAAAATCTCTTGTCCGATTGATTTTAGATGAATCTCCAATGACTTGTGATGATCACCGCAAGGAACTTCTGGAGAAACGGGCTCCACCCAAACACCGAAAACTTTTAGAATAATTTTTTTTTTTTTTTTTTTGAAATTTAACTAAAGTCAAGTCGAAACATGATGTATTAATGCTATGTTTTTATTTTTGTAAAATAAAGCAATCGACTAGGAAAACAAAAAAATATTGAAAAATCATAATTTTTTCGGGCCTCTGAGTACCCCTAACCTCTTAAGTATAAAAGTACTTTTTTGCTACCATTACCATCAAAAGGGATTTAATTTGCTCCCCTTTCTGCACCCTTCTTAAATGCCACCTTTTGTAAGGGAGTGTCAAAATTCTAATATCCCAAGTGAGCAAACCTTTTATTAGCAAACCGTTTGAATCATTCATATACTCGTCTTTCTCGACGGATACTAATTTTTCCGCTTTTCAACTGTTTTCTATACTTTACAACTAGTTTTATTTATAGCTCCGTAAAAAAAAATAAAATTTTCAATAAAACCTGTTCAATATTTTTCTTTTAGTACATGTTTTTGATAACTAAATAAAGCTATTTCCAGCGAGAAACAATTTTTTTCATCGCTTTATCAATTCATGCAGTAAAGGGTTAACTTCATCTCTCATTCATCAAATATTGCCACTAGACAATGTAGAGACTGGCACAAAATTAATCACCCTATGGGAAGGTTTGTAGTTTTTGCAAATGGCCTTATAGGCCCATCATATTTGACACTTGTGAACGGGACAGCTGCAGTATGCAAACAGGCAAGCAATGGAGCGCGTAAATCAAAGTAAAGATTCCGACCACTCAAAAAAATGTTTTTAAATTTAATAAAAAATTATTCAAAATCAAAATTGATGACTAATTTTGCGCCACTTTGTATAAACACTTTATTATCATCATTCTCTGAGAGTTTTAAAAATTCAGTGCAAAGGAAAGTAATACCAGCTTTTTAATACCATTCCGCTGCACCCATCCACACATTCAAGGCAGATTTTAGATCCCAACCCAATAGACTTTGCATATCTAGTAGATTATCTGAGTATGCTCGTATGTCTGTATGTAATTTGAAAATATTTTAGATCACCTGAAATCTCTTGTCCAGGATGAAAAGTTTCCGAATTGGCGACGACTTCATAGGGATTTGTATGACCTGGCTGAGTACGCGCTTTTCCGTGATTCGGTTGATTGGCACGCTGTTTGACGCAAGTATCAGCAGGAGCACCGTCAGGAAAAGCATTTGTTAAGCCAACGAGAGCCATTGCAAGGCAAAGAACACTGCACAATACACGCATATCGATCACTAGAATGCACTGAATTTTTCTTTTAACTAAAGTAATTATTTTTTGATATTTTTTTTTTTAATTTAAATTTAATTTTTTAATATTATATTTATAATTTAAATTAATTTAAATTCAAATTCCTAGTATTTATTTATTAATTATGTATGTATGTATGCCAACAGCAATTTAATAATTTGTTTTCTCAAGTTATTAAGCGCTTGATTGCTTTCCGTTCAGCGTTAAACCGCATCTGATGTGTATCTGAATAGTGGCCGCAAGCCTGGCGCTTTTTAAGCCTCAACATATGCCGCGTGGTTCAATAGATATGAAAAAGTGAGTATGTATGTGGACAAAGCTTGCGTGGGAACGGCTGAAATAGAGATCGACGCTCCGAACATACCTAAGCTTGTTTGTTGAATGAAGTAGCCGGGCCAGGAAAAGCGCAGTCCAAGTTTTTTCGAAAAGCTACTTAATTTTTTTCTTCCTCTGAAAATGGCCAATTGAAGTATGAAACGATAATGCAAAGGTATTACACACAATTGTTTATTTTGCGCGTTTCGCTAGGTAAATATGTTTGTAATTTGCAGAGAGCGTAGAGGTTTTTGCAACTTAAACCATTAGATGTATGCGCGACGATTGCAAAACCATGATTGAAAAGAGCCTGTAATTGCTTACTCATATCATATAACATAAAAAAAAAAAAATAAAAAATTAAATACTCAAAGGTTTGCTCTAATTAAAGTGCACTCTCCAACATAAACAAACTATTTGATAAGCCCAGTTGGAAATCTGAGAGCTGTGTGCCGAATATATGCTGAAGTCACAGAGACAAGTTCTCGGATTCGTAAAATGTCCGCAGCCGCGGCAGTCAATATTGAACAAAAAGCATCGTACGTCGTTTGAGAAAATGTTTAAATAAAACAAAACAGAGTTCAATTTCAGGCAAATTTATTTAATTCCTTCAAAATATGACGCGTCAGAAGCTACACTCATATGCCAACGTTTAACCCAGTCCTCCATGCACCCCTGGTAGGCCGACGAAGGTATGGCCTTCAGCTCCTTCGTCGCATTCTCTTTGATCTCCTCTATTGACTGAAATCTCCTTCCACCAAGTGGTAACTTCAACTTGGGAAACAAAAAGAAGTCACACGGGGCCATATCAGGTGAATACGGTGCTTGCACGATGGTGTTTACTTGGTATTTGGTCAAATAATCCAGCAACAATTTGGGCACGGTGCGATGGCGCGTTATCATCATGCAAAATCCAAGAATTGTTTGCCCACATTTCCGGCCGTACAATGATCCGATGGCGCTAAAAAAAAGAGTGACAAATGTGTGTCTTACAATCCTACCAACATGAAAAAAATATGGACTGGTTTCCACGTGCGTGGTTCGTTTAAGTTAAACATTCCCGGTACATTTTGACCTTAGGGTATGTATGATATATCTCCTATTATTATTATTAAATAATGTAGATTTAGCACTGCTGGGCGCTCTTTCATGGGAAATTTCTCAAAGAAATTTAGCATTGTAAATTAAGGGGTTTTCAATAAAGCACTTTTTTTGTCGGGACATACTAGCAAGTACAGCACTCAGACACAATTAAATCCATTGTACTGCACTTGGATTCCCTCTTTAATTTTCTTTAAATCTTCTCGACCTCCGAAGAAATCTGAGTAGATCTTGTAGTGCTAAGGAACCAAGATGGGTGCCACATCAGTGGCTTTAATGGCTGTAGAAGGGAGTAGCAGAACGGCCTCCGGGCCAAGAAAGTTGGCCTCAGAGCCCATTCTGGCTAAAGAGTCAGAGAGCTTGTTACTCGCGATTACGATTTACAGGGCACGACTACGCCTGATGTGGTTGGGACCTGTCTAAGGCCATGAGCGCAGCCTGACTGTCGCTGCAGACACATACAGATACGCCTCTCCACCTGTTTTTCACAAGAAAGTTCATTGCTTTTTGAACAGCATACTCCTCCGCTTGAAACATAGATGTATGCATTTTAAGAGCAAAGTGCAGTTTTGTCCTGCTGGATTCCACGTAGACCCCAGAGCCGGAGCTATGCTCGGTCCTGGATCCGTCTGTGAAATTGCGAAAACAGTGTTTGCCGGGCTCATTTTCTGAGTTTTACCGCAGTTGAGCCTCTGGCAGCTCCACACTGTATCTCTTGTCAAGCACGACTCTGGACGGCATGGGGTCAATGGGCTGAGGATCGTTGGATCGACTCCAAGCACTTACACGCTCGTTTGCCACTAAAAAATAATTCGATAGTAGAAGAAAGTTCATCATTGGCAACATCAGACATAACAACCGGCTTGCTAACCATCCAAATCCTCGGGAGTCGAACACACCACACCAAACCAACATCCCACGTAGACTTAAAAAGTTTATGTCTACTGAACAGCGTCACTCAGCTGTCTCAGTTTTTGTGATCAACTGGAAGATACCTATGGGTCTCATGGCCCGGAAACGATTGAATACATAGGATTCCAGGAAAAAACACGCCACTATTAACACCGCGGAATGGAGATGCCAAACCATGCAGCAGTGGCAAAGCTGATGGGACACCGAATCGATTGGCAGATGGACGTCGAAGCTGATTCCTACAATAGGCAATCCCAAAGGAACTTCGGGGAAGTAGGCTATTTCATGACTCAGTTCCTCTCTGGCTATGGCTTCTTCCGGAAATACCTATACCGCATGGGTAAGGTAAGCGACCCCAGATGCATATACTGCGAAATACCAAGCGATGACTCCGAACACACGTTCCTTAATTGCGACAGCTGGTTCGTGTAAAGAGGTGCTCTGAGGCGCCAACCAATGTGCTCGGCCAGATGCTTGAACGCGAGGATAACTGGAATGCGGTTACAAGATACGTTGAAGGCGTACAAGTCCACGATGAAGTGCAAAATAAATAAGACTTACATCCTAGCTGACTTCCAATGAAAGCTTGGTTGACATTCGGTTCAGTGGAAGCCAAGTTATTGCGACTAAAGTGTCAGTTTGTTTGTGTCATCGGTACAAAAATGAATTTCGAACAAAGAGCTAATATGAAATTTTGTTTTAAAAGTTTATGGAGATGATTGTCTATGACGTGCCAGAGTTGACGAGTGGTTGTGAGGACATAAATGACAATAAACATATGGGCGCCCAAAATCAGCAATCACCGAAAACTCCACTTACACTTCTTTTATAACATTGTAACTGGTGATTAAACGTGGTGTTTCCAACATGAACCTAAAACTAGACGTCAAAGTGCCGAATGGAAGGCCCCAAATGAGCCACCACCCAAATAATCGCATTTGAAGAAGTCAAAAATCAAGTCGATGCTCATTTGTTTTTACGATTCCAAGGGAATTGTCCACAAGGAGTTCGTGCCGATGGGCCAAACCGTCAATGCAATTTTCTATCTTGGCTTTTTGAAGCGTTTGTTGCATTGCATTCTTCGAATTCGCCCTGAATACCGCGAAGGAGGAAGCCGGCGCTTACTGCATGATAATGCACCATCTCATCGATCCCCTGTTGTGACTGATTTTTTGACTAGAAATTACATTTTAAGCATCAATCACTCACTGTATTCGCGTTATATGGCTCCCTGTAACTTCTACCTGTTGAGAAAATTGCATTTGGCCATGAAAGGAAAACGTTTTGCGTCCGTAAAGGTCATCCAAAAGGCTTGTACCGTACTCTTTCGAAAAGCTTTTAGATCGCGCAAAACTGTGTATCGAGGCCAGATGAGATCATTTTGAATAGAAAAACCTGAAGTTATCAGAACAAAACTCCTGTCGTTTCTATTTTGGCTCAGTCTTGTTTATTTCAGACTTCCCCTTGTATTATAGATAAAAAAGATAGACCTCAACGCAATACAACAAAGCGAAGCCTCTCAGACAGAGAAATGAGAAGACGAGCCTATAGCATGAAGCTGAAGCTACAAGCATGATGGACCCAGACGTGTGCGAATAGAACTGGGGTAGTCCCAGGAAGAGAGTCTCCCCAGAAGAGGAGGAGGGATTGTTTTAGTGGCCACACGACTTGACGACGGTCACTTTGGTTTGAGAGTGTTTGAGTTCTTTGGCATATTTTGAAAATTCTAATTAGATGTAATACTGAATGCTACTTTATGACAGATTGCATTAAAAAAAATAAAATAGCAAAAAAAACCTAATAACAGGTGGATCAAAATTAATCAATTAATTTGTTTTTGAATAACTTTTCTGAAAAAAAAGTTACTTTGAGTGACGAAAATCTTCATTTTGTTCTCTACTTAATAGATGTCCGAAGGCTCGTCTGTTTGTATACTGCAGCCGTCTAGTTCACAAGTGTGAAATATATTTCAAATCTATTGCCACCCCTACATGGATTCAAAGTATTTCTCTGAGCCCAGCTTTCGCAATTGGCCGAGCTCTTCCTCCTACTTTTGGCATGTGTTTTGATGTTGTTCCGCAAATGGCACGACCTTTTTAAGACGATTCGGAGGCCGCAGATGTCTTTTTATGAGGAGCTTTTTCATGACAGAAATACATTCGGAGGTTTGCCATTGCCTGCCGAGGGTTGACCGCTATTTGAAAACAACTTTTTCTTCATTTTGGTGTTTCATCGAGATTCGAACCTATGTTCTCTCTGAATTCCGAATGGTAGTCACACACCAAACTATTCGGCTACGGCAGCCGCCACTGTTACCCAGGTATTTGTCCCGCTCATGCATCAGCGCTGGGCACGAGTCTAGCACATGTTTTGCAGTTTCATCTTCCTCTCTACAGAACATGCAAGTTCCATCGGAGTGTATCTCCAAGCTAGTAAGATTATAATTCAGTCTGCAATGCCCTGCTAGAATCTTTAGAATTCTTGTGATGATTCTAATATTATTCCTATGTAATTCCATACAGTCCTTAAAGCGGTTTAGGTTGAAGCCAACTTTCATTAATTTTGATTACGATAAACCCGGTAGTGTGCCCCAATAAGAACTTTCTTGTCTTGCTGCTACTTCCTAAATAAAAGAGGGGAGGGTACCCTATCGTAGGCCATAAAATGTTCCAGCCATTTATAGAACAGTCCGAAGTCTTTCACAATCTACTCAAAAATCCTCAAAAATTTTAGTTATTGCCACCTGAATTCCTTGAGTGTGTTGGTTACTTTTCTGAAATTACCTTTACTATCGAATTATATTTGGGTGGCAATCGAGCGTGCATGTGCTTTATTAAAAACCCTTAATTTATAATCCCAAAATCCCTTGATTGGCAAATGTCCCATAAAACAGCCGCCCTAGTGCATTTAAGTTTAACGAAGTGTGCCTTATTCATATTAATTCATGCTGTTTCAAGCAAAATTATGCCAAACGTATTGAGAGCAACAAACTCAGAGGACCTCTACTCGTATGACGAATGCGCATGCCTTGTAAGTCGTATTCGCTCTTCGTTAAGTTACGCCTTACTGCTTTTATAGCCAACATATTTCTGTTTTGGTCCAAAAGTAACAACTAGAAAATTGTGCTACGACTCCCGAAAGAGAGTTTAAAAAGTTTGGCCAATTTTAAAAAATAGGACTAGTTACGAAAAGGGATTATTTTTAATACAAGCGGAAAAACATTTCCGACTTTGTGAAAAAATGTATCCATAGTTCTAAGTCTGGTGCAAACTACACATAGCTGCCATGAATTTTCCAAGCTCAATCCAATCACATTTAAAGTTAGTTCTGGGACTTTTTTATTGTAATAACAAATGCAAGGCGCACAAGATTCTTTCTTCCCACTTGGAATCTTGATAAGATTCGGCTATCCGTAAAAACAAAAATTACAAAACCAAAAATGTGAAGCTTGGATGGCGTCACTGCCGTCAGCTGGTGTTTGCTTACAATATGGCGGTCGTCAAAGTTTTGTGTTCCTTAATAATTTATTCGAGAGTGGAAATGATTAGAACAGCCGAAACTTGCAAATTTTCTCCTATAATATAATATATAATATAATATAATAGTTGCCATAATACCATTCAGGAAAAGTTTTTTTAACTGCTACTTTTGCTCCATTACCCGGTTTAGGCAGATCTACAATTCAAGCGCGCCTTCCCATACTATAACAGCACCTTCACGGCTGTGAAGCCAACTCAAGCACGTATCCTCCTTTCTTAAGTCATGGAAATTCCATATGCATACATCCGGCTCAGCCCGATTGCACTACTTTTCGTCAATTAATACTACTTTTTCCATTCACCGGGATCGTTATTTGTAAAAAAACTCCAAGCCATGTGGTCCCTTGCAAAATCGAGGCGACGTTCTTTGCGAAATTTAATCAATGGTGGTGTTTTGTAATTTTTATGCTTCAGATGCGCCGATTTTAGAACGGCAGATGTGCTGGCTGCAACATTTCTCATTTCTTTAATTTTTGCTGTTAGAAGGGTGACGTAAAGATCCACAACGTTTGGATTTCGACCAATCTCTTTGGTAATTTGGGGATTTGAAAGTCCTTTGAGGTCAAGATATCGATTTGCCCTTTTTCGCGATATGTTAAACCCCTCTGATTTGCCATTTTATTAGAGCTGAGAAGTTTTCGACCAAACACAATTAATGGTTAAAACAACGACACAGCTTTAATGCGCAATTAATGTAGGCTAACGAGCGCCTCTATTCAAGTAAATCAATAAATCAAGCACAATATTAAAACTGCTGAAGTTTTACTGAAGAATATTTTGATGCATGTTTATTTTCGAGCGAGTTACAGTCTTCACTTGAATCATCAGAAACCCTTGGATTAGGTACTAGATGAAATACGTTTGCTTTAATAATCATTTTTTCCATAAAACTTTTTGCCTGTATATATGCAATAGATATATATAAACATATGTATACGAGGTGTGTTCAAAAAATAAGGTGACTTTTGAAATGTACATTCGACTTTTGATTATTATTTTCTTTCAGTTGGTACACTCGTCTCGAAGATATGTTTACGGTTTTAGCAAATAAAGCATATTTAGTTTGTTTGTGAGAGGCATAAATAAGCCAAGTGTTTGCGTGTCAAAAAAATGTGTGCAAGTGGTATAAGCAAACGCTCGCTCTGCACGGCCCAGCAGGTCAATAACCGATGAAAATGTTGAGAAAGTGAAGAAAATTGTTATGGACAATCGTCGAATCACAATTAAAGAAGTTGTTGAGGATGTCGTCATATCTTTTCCCAGCAAAATTGTTGAATTTTTACCAAAAACAACGTCGCATGAGTATCGCTCAGGAATTGTTGAATTACGTCAACGATGATCCAGATTTGCTCAAAAGGGTCATAACTGGTGACGAATCATGGGTATATGGTTGTGACATCGAAACCAAAGCCCAATCGTCCCAATGGACGAGTCCAGGAGAGCCAAGACCAGAAAAGCAAGCACGTCATGGTTTTGCTCACTGTTTTCTTCGAATACCATAGCGTAGTGCATCAAGAGTTCTTACCACAAGGCCGTACGACAAATAAGGAGTATTGCTTTGAAGTTATGGGCCGTTTGCGTGCAGCAATACGAAAAAACGGCCGGAATTGTGGAAAAAAATGCATGGCTTTTGCATGCATAATCCACCTGCTCACCTCAGCCACCGTATTCACCTGACTTGGCCCCCTGCCACTTTTTCCTGTTCCGAACATTGAAGATACCCGAAAAAACGGCCGGAATTGTGGAAAAAAATGCATGGCTTTTGCATGCATAATTCACCTGCTCACCTCAGCCACCGTATTCACCTGACTTGGCCCCCTGCCACTTTTTCCTGTTCCGAACATTGAAGATACCCAAGAAAGGTCGGCGTTTTGCGCAGATAAAAACCGCATCGCTGAGGAGCTCAAGGCTATACCAAAAAGTGCATATTAGAACTGCTTCTAGGAAAAAACTGGCACAAGTGTATTATACATATCTGAGGGGGACAACTTTGAAGGATATTAAATGGAAATTCATGAATAAATAAATATTTTTTGAGAAGAATAAAAATTCACCTTATTTTTTTAACATACCCCGTATACTTATACATAGGATTTGTCATTGGCTATTCCAGTAGTTTCTTATCACTCACATGCCTTACTCTACATTTGAAATTAGGTGAACTCAGCTGCGAAAATTTTTTACAATCTAAGCTTAATAAAGCTCAACTTTCTACGAGAAATTTTGTTTATAATTTAATAAGGTAGGTTTAATGTGGGGCTGTACAAAAGGCAATTTGGTTTATCGCTAAACTAAGAGTACATAGCTAGTGATTTTATTCCGAGTGTACTGTATTATATTTTATAAGCATTTAAGTATGAGATTACCCTCAGTTGAAACCACTGAGGTGCGGGTGAAGCCAATATGGGCGACTTGTGCACTGATAAGCCGTTTGTGCAAATTTAAAGTTTATTAAAGGAAAAGCTAAACACGACTGAATATCTTCTGGCTCCAGATTTATAAGAATGCGATATTCACCATTAAACAAGTTAATAGTAATGTCTGCACTGGGTAAATGCAATAATCATAACTCTTCAAATGAAAAAAAATTTCAGAATGCTATTGTATGCTGTCGCAGGTGCTAGTCAGAATGATGAAATTAAAGATTATGCAGATTGCCATAAAAAATGAGCGTAAATTTGCCGGGATGTTATTGTAGATGTGATGTATCAGAGAATTAAGAAGAGAGTGTCCAGATATTCAGCCCTTGGCAAAAAATTAAATGTTAGTCTTGGTTAAGGTAAGAAAGTGAGAATACAGAAAGTAAAAAAGGAAGGTAAAGATTTTTTTAAACAAGAAAATTGAAACTCTAAAATTTCATCAGTTCAAGAGTTGATTCTGTTAAATTCTTTGAGCGCCGAGTAGTGGTACTGCGATTTGCGTAACTTTTTGCATACCTCTCGTGGCTGCTAGTGATTTTTGACAACTTATTGATCCGGTACACCTGTATCACAACATAAAAATGTTTTTCAAATATTATTTCACAGAGATACTTCTGAAGTTTGCGAACTATTTGGCAATCAGCTGTTGACGAATCATCGCATTTTCAAGCTTACTCCTATACACCCCATTGCATTATTATAAGCGCACAATAATTTTACTTATATTTTTTATTGTATTTTAGAATTTCTGAACTTCTTTGAGACATTCGAAGTAATTTATTAAGCAGCCTATTTCTTTTCATATCTCCAAACATTATATACAGTTTTAAGTTAATTTTACCTCGTTTTACCTCACTACTTTTTCAAGGCAAGTGAGACCTTTTTTATACGAATTTTTTATATGCGCTTTTCTTTAGATCGTATTCACCGCATAAAACGCAATATATTGTTTTGATTGCTTGTGATGGTAGTAGTCTGGTAACTTACACGTTTTTGGAGGCCATGTTTGGGACATTTTTTGGAAGGGAAAATAAAATTCAATCGGTTTGATTTTCTGATATGTTATTAAAGGTATCAGAAGGTGTACAAAAAAAATTTTTTTTTTTTTTTAATGTTTTGATACTATTTTTGTAAGCGGCAAAAAAAATAGGTACAGTGGCTGGCCGGCGTGATTTCGTCATGATCAAATGATTTTGACAAAAAATAACAAAATGGCGGACTTCGTAAGAAAATTGCCTTTTTTTAAAGTGGAAATCGGACTAAAAAATGGAAAGTTAGGGACGAAATAAATTAAATCTACTACCCGCCAGAGCTATTGATGTGTAGAAAAACATATCTAAATTTCAGCTCAATCCGTTAGATAGAAAATTTGTTTTCACGACGGCCATCCGGAAAAACGTTGTTTTGAGAAAAATGCGTTTAAAGTTTTAACGGCTTAGTGCGCGCAAGTACGAGCCGCTCTCATGTAGGTATGTGCTATAATTTCGTCTATATTTAGAATTTCGGTCTAAAATTTGTACAGTATATTACCAATATATTGCACTTTCAAAATATCTAAAAAACCGAAATTCGAAATTTTCAAGTGCGAACTTTTTTCTTAACACTCTTGTCCAAATAGCGCAGGCAAAAATATTTGCGTTCAGAACTTAAAAAAATAATTTAATTATTTAAATGTATTTGCCTTTTCGGAAAAATTTGCTGACAAAGAGCGATACCAAAGTATTTTTAATTCAAGTGACTGTACTAAGAATATTTATGTAAGAAATCACTCAATAAAAATTACTTATTAATTTGTTGTGAAAAGTTTAGATTTAGTAATAAAATGATTACGAATTTCCTAGTAGAAAGTAATTTGAGGGTAATAGTAACTACAAAATTTAAAATTTTTAAGCGTTCAAGTTATCTGTTTACTCGGTTTGAAAGAAATGTTTTCCGACGCGAGACGCTCCAACAAAACCCCCACTACATAGTGTGTTTAGCACCGAGATTATTCATTAAGCACATAAAAACAACAACAACAACAAAAATTGAAAGTTTTCAAATTTCAGAGCTGTGTGGTCACTTAAGTCGAGTTTCTCTGGCTTTCGAAATATTTTCTCGGTAGATGGCTGTTGTGATCGATATCTGGTAAAGTATCGATCAAACAACTTAAAGTTTAAGTTTAAGTCAAGCTGACATTTCCTACTAAAATATTCGTTCATGGTTTTTTGTTTGTTCCATTCAGTTGTGAGTTACAGGGTGTTAAGAATGGAAGTCAACTAAGAGAAAATTCAGTACATTTTCAGTTTTTCTTTGAGAAAGCCAAAAATGCAAGCCAGACCGCTGAAATTTTGGGTGGTGTTTGTGGTGCCGATACTGTAACTGCTAATTACGAGCAAATTTGGTTTAGTCGATTCTGTTCAGACTTTTTTGATATTAAAGAAAATGTTGGCAATGTCGAAAATGTCGATAAGATTACAGAAATAATCGAAGCTGACTGGCATGTTAGTAGTCGTAGCATCACCCAGGCGCTAAAGATCGACCATAAGGGGTTAGGGGTAGTCAGAGGTCCGAAAAAATTATGATTTTCCATAATTTTTTTTTTTGCTAATTAGTTACATTATTTTACAAACATAAAAAAAACTTTAGCAAAAAACTTTAGCAAAATTTCAAAACCAAAAACTAATAATTGTAAAGGTTATCGCTGTTTGAGTGGAGCCCGTTTCTCCAGAAGTCCCTAGTGGTGATCATCACACTTCCTTGGAGATTCATCTAAAATCAATCGGACAGGAGAAATTAGTTTTATTAATTGATAATCTTATGCCTGATCGCAGCTTTTTTTCAAAATTGACAATATGGCGACCTCAGGAAATACTTTTCAGATTTTCGAGAAAAAAACCGACAATTAATTGTTTAAAAAAACAGAAATTTTTGAAAAAAAAATACTTCGATCAGGCACGAGTGTTTTATGTTTTTCAAAAGCAGTATAAATTTGATTGAAATCTGCCGGTTTTTAAGTTACAGTGATCACCAGTTCAAAAAACATAGTTTTGAGAAAAAGACCTTTAAAATTTTGCTATCGATTACCGGAGCGTTCGAGCGCCCTTAGTTTATTATTGAATAACTCGAAAAGTATTTATTGGATTCACTTCAAATTTTCACAAAATATTTTTAAGATATTATACTTAAAAAAACTCCAATTTTTTGAAAATACTGATTACCCCTAACCCTATAAACGCAAAAATAATGCATTTCTTTTTTCCAAAACTAGTATATACAAGATGACGCAAAATTAATCATTTAATTTTGTTTTTGAACAACTTTTTACTAAAAAAATGATTTTGAGTGATGGAAATCTTGATTTTGACTTTTACGCGCTCCATTGCTTTTCTGTTTGTATGCTGCAGCTGTGTGGCTCTCAAATGCCAAATAACACATCAGTCAATAAGTCCCGGGCCTGGACTCTAGATGGCGTCACTAATAGCATATCGATTTTTTTATTTAATAGGCTAATCTCTAAAGGTATACTGTCAAAATTTCAAGACATTCTGTTTATTCGGTTATTGTTGGCTGACTGTTGCGTCTTTGGTCGCTTTGGACGGCTTTCACCGGGTTCAGTCCACTCAGATGACTGCCGTTTCGACTCTGTGTAGTGGTGAATCCATGTTTCATCCATTGTTGCATATCGATGCAAAAACTCAGACTTATTCCGCTTAATAATGTCCATCAGCGATTTGAATCATCAATTCGTTTTGTTTTTTTTCCGGCGTGAGCGAACGCGGCACCCATTTTAACAACAACTTTTTCATACCCAAATGTTCGTGCAAAACAGTGAACGCACTGCCTTTTGATATCTTCAGGATGTCAGCTGTCTGATGATTTTGAGGGGGTTTTCAATATTTTCTGTAGTAACTGTCTGATTTGGACGACCAGGACGTTCAGCATCATCGGTGTCTGTACGGCCAAGTTTAAAGTCAGCATATCATCGTTTGATGCTTGTTTCCGATGGAGCAGAGTTCGGATAACGTTTATCGAGCCATTGCTTTGCTTCAATGGTATTTTTTTTCATAAGTAAACAATGATAAATCAACACACAAAATTGCTTTGAATTCATTGTTTTTAAAAATAGAAAAAGTAATAGGACTATGAATAAGTTCGTGCGGTTTTTTTTCGAAATTTGAAACTTTATTGACGTAAAATGGTTACAAATTTAATATTCAAAATATTGTCCATCGCTTACTACTACTTTTTCCCATCTTTCTGGCAATTCACGGATTCCCTTTGTGAAAAATTCGGTCGGTTTTGCCGCAATCCACGAATCGATCCATTTTTTGACTTCATCGTAATTACGGAAGTGCTGGTCAGCCAGGCCATGTTGCATCGATCGGAAGAGATAGTAATCGGATGGCGCAAGGTCTGGACTATACAGCGGGTGGGGTAGGACATCCCATTTGAGCGTTTCTAAGTATGTTTTGACCACTTGTGCAACATGTGGCCGAGCATTGTCATGTTGCAAAATAACTTTGTCGTGTCTATCGGCGTATTGCGGCCGTTTTTCTCGCAGTGCTCGGCTCAAACGCATCAATTGTCGTCGGTAGACATCCCCCGTAATCGTTTCATTCGGTTTCAGTAGCTCATAATACACAACACCCAGCTGGTCCCACCAGATACACAGCATAACCTTCAGGCCATGAATATTCTGCGCCGACGTTGATGTTGAAGCATGGCCAGGGTATCCATACGTTGCCCGACGTTTTGGATTGTCGTAATGGACCCACTTTTCATCGCCAGTCACAATTCGATGCAAAAAACCCTTTCTTTTGTGCCGTTGAAGCAGTTGTTCGCATGCCATAAAACGGCGTTCAACGTCTCTTGGCTTCAATTCATACGGCACCCAATGGCCTACCTTTCGGATCATTCCCATGGCTTTTAAACGTTTGGAAATGGTTGATTGATCAACTCCCAAAGTTTTTGCAACCTCTTCTTGCGTTTGAGCCGGATCTTGATCGAGCAATTCCTCCAATTCGGTATCCATGAACTTTGGCGGCGCACCCTCGCGTTCTTCGTCTTCCAAGCCAAAATCACCACTTTTAAAGCGTGCAAACCACTTCTGGCACGTTCGCTCAGATAGAGCATGCTCACCATAAACTTCCACCAAGATACGATGACTTTCGGCTGCTTTTTTCTTCATATTAAAATAATGAAGAAGAATTCCCCGCAAAAACACATTATTTGGCACGAAATTCGACATTTTCAAGTGTGGTAAAAATATTGTTGTTTACGCTTCAAATAAAAAACTTATACTGACGTTTGTGCCTTACGACAGTAGCTCTCCAATGAATGTTTGGAAATGTGGATCGATGGAATAATAATCAAGTTACGCCATCTGTTGTAAAACCGCACGAACTTATAAATAGACCTATTAGTATCCCTTAAAGCAATGTAACTTGGTAAATATTAAACCGAATGTCTTGAAATTTTGACAGTATACCTTTAGAGGTTAGCCTATTAAATAAAAAATTCGATATGCTATTAGTGGCGCCATCCAGAGGTCAGACCCGGGACTTATTGACCGATGTGTTATGATTGACATATACGACACTTGCAAAAATTACACATCTTGCGATAGGGTGATTAATTTTGCGCCACCTTGTATTTTCTTTTTGCCTGTTTATAGACGTGGCTTTTCATGCAAGGCATTTTTTGTTACTTCTCTGTGTGCTTTTCACCAACTGCTACCGGGATTTACAACACTAGGCACAGTGTACTGTGCAGTGTTCTCCATACGCTCTGTACGTGTTGGAATTCCAATGCATATATTATTCAAAAGCATCGCTTTGAGAGTCCAAAGTAGAACATGAATTCGAAGGAGCTGGCGAATATTTCAAACCGACAAAGAAATCAAATCAGACCGCATTGCATAGCCAAGGAGATTCAACTTGTCGCGAAAGTGTAGCGGATGTTTATAGTTCATTCACAAAAACAAAAATAGAATGAGAAAAATAACAAAGTAGAATATAGAGCAGCAACAAAGAAAACACACAAATAAAAAAAATTAAGAAAATTGTGAGATATTAATAAAAAAATAAAGCAAAAATCAATTCGATCGCTGCGTGAATATTGTGCAAATTGCAGCAACAATAATAAGGTAAAACACGCACGTCTTGTGAAATAAATTAATAATTCTCTACTGGATTCTAAAGTAATATATTTAAATGAGCGAAGAAATTCATTCAAAAATGTATGTTCAATTATGAAAAGGATTTTGAAATTTTCTATATTTGAAAGATGCTCGAAAAAATATTTATAAAAATCAAATAAATGCATGGAAGTACTGCAATTGTGCCGAAGAACGTTGAGTACAGAAAATTAGCGAAATTTTGGACCAAAGCCTGAAATAAAATGTGATTAATATTTAGGTCACATATTTTCCATGTACACATGTATGTGTGTTTGTATAAGGGATCTCTTCTTTTCAGCGGTCGACTGTGCCTCAATAAATACGTCGGTATGTAATGCATATACATATGTATGTGTGCATAGGAATATTTCACTCAACCGATTTCGTCTGGCTTATAAAGATCAATTGCAGTTTATAAAACGTGGTAGTACTTTGGGATTGTGACTGTTTCTTTGTGAGTGTTTGTTGTTGCGTAGTTGCAGCCACATGACTATTCGCTATTGATACTATAATGTGTAGTGGTGACTAATAAACGGAAAATTAATCAATAATTTGACAAAAAAAAACATAATAAAGAAAAAGAAAAGAAAACCAGAATATAACAAACATAAAATCATACAAAATCGCATTATTGCAATGAGTTGATGAAAATTTTATTCCAAATAAATACAAATACGACAAAGTAATAAGAATACCAACGGGAGTGTAAGTAGGAAATCTAGTTTTCCTTACGGACAGTATCAAAAATTGGAAAATATGGTAAAAAAATAGTGAGAAAATATTTTTTTTTATGGAAACCGTAGCGTAAAGTTCTTTTTGCACTCACGAGATGAGTACAATAATAAAATTGGGCGTAGTTGGAGGCTGAAGGCCACTCGCATATATTTGTTTTTATTGCCTTTAGAATGCCGACAGGAACTATCGTACGTAGCCACTTTAGGGCAGCAGAATAAGGGCAATTTTGTTGCAAACGGAAATAAATTTGTGTGTGTGTGTGTGTTTGTATAAATATTAAATTTACTGTACCACCGCTTTATTCCTACTTGCATTATAATACGAGTATCGTTCACATACAGGTATTTTTTCGAAGTCAAATGCATGAGCGTGACATAAAACCGTGAGGCAGGACATTTTTATGCGAAGCAGTGACAGCAGCAATGGTGACATGCGTGAACATTTCGTATCGATTCGGTTTAACGACGCTTCCAGAGGAGAGAATTCACTCGCTCAGTTGCCATATAAATTTGTATTTACGTACACATGTATGCGTTCGGGTGTGTGTGTGTGTATGTCAGTGCGTGCATTTGAACAATGAAATTTGGCTTGCTATAAATGAAGAGTGGCCACCACTCTTGTTCCTCTATGGGATTGTATTGTTGCTTTTGTTGCTGTTGCTGTTGGCGTTGTGTAGCGCTTATTTAGCGAATTTATGAATAATAATGCAACCAAATATACATATACAACTTCATACATAGCACCAACACATGTGTATGCGTGCGTACACTTGTGCAAGAAAGTTCTCTTTGTTATTCTAATATTTCCACATCGCAAATATGTAAATATTTCTGTATAATCGGTCAGCTAACTGTAATGGCTTGGGCCACTTGACTCAATGAACTACTCATAAGGCAAAACAAAGCTGAAATGATTATTGAAAGCAGCGTGATTCAGATGTTAATGCACTAATAGAAGGCGCCATGATTCTAACGGCACTGCTATATTATAATATTTCACTGCAAATCAAATCGAATGTGCGGGGAAATTTTATGAGTTTATTCGCAATTTTAGTGGTTTGAGTAGCAGCTGCGTACTCTAGCGCACTTCTTACATTCTTCACCAAAGTCCTCAACATTGTTGCTTTAAACAGGAAATGTCAGCGGTTAAGCCGATTTTCCACTTGGTACGAAGGAATTTCTGAACGATTTGAATAGCATTCAGGCCCTTCCTTAACACGCAGCAGTAGACCCTGGAAAAAATGCCAATTTGTTTTAACGTAAAAAAAAATAATTTTCAGCTACAAAGCACGGAAATATAAGAGAAGTCTGTACATATATTTATGGAAAAGAAATCGAAATGAATTGAGAAATGAGTACAGAATAAAAAAAAATATTTATTGTGCTTCATAATTTCCACACAAATTGAACGAAGCTGTGGTCAAATTGGCACAAAGGACTAAATATTTATTCCTTTGACTCCATAATGAAGCATAGCGTCACGACACAAGGGTCTCGTGCGTGTTAAAAGTACACAAAATCATGCCATGACAACGAAAAGTAATCGGCATGGCAGGATGTATGTATAGCCGGGGAAAACCAAAGTGGAAATTTCTTTAGTTTTGATTGCCAATATAAGAACCTGAGTACTTTTAGCTGAATTCAACTATTAAACTATTCAGCTATTCGTTTCCTCTTTCTCGTGCTCCACAATGCCAAAAAAAAAAAAAACCGAAATCAGCACGGAACAGGTTTCCTCAACCACTAGCGCCAGGTGCCGTATCTAATTGTGTTGTTTAGTTCGCGGAGGGAGGGAGGAAGGTGATTAACTAAAAACAGAGTGTGCTTCTTTATATTTTTAAGACAAATATTTTTGTCGTTGTGAAATCCAGTAATTTTTTCATTATATGCTTTTGTTTACTACCCTTCTCACCCTCTTTTGTATAAGTTAGAGAAGGTAGAATGAAGAAAGCAATTACTGAGGCCAATGTTGTGCATATAATTAATAATGGCCAACAATTTTGAGCTCTTGTGCGCTGATATCAGGGCAATTTAGTTCTACAATTTAAATTGCATATTTTCTTGAAGATGACATTAAAGCAAGAATGATGGAAAGAAGAGTCCGCCTATCAGAGAGTACGTGACGTCGCATTAGCTAAGTTGTGCATTGTTGCCAAACATTTGCTCTTCGCAATGAATTTTGTGCTTTTTTATACCCAAAATGCGAGCATTTTTAAGTTTAGTGTTTGTTTCTTTTTTTTTTTAATTGAAAGTAAGTTATTATTGTATTATTAAACAAAAGAATGTTAAAAAAGGTCACTCTGAATGAATATTTTTTAATAATTCAAGCTTCAAATTAAAGCTTAAGACTTGTAAAAAAGGGGGTAAAATCAATTGGCCGTATTAATAAATTGAATGCTTAAGTTTTGAGCATAAAAAATAGGTTATTTCACACTGTCCAAATGTAAAAAAATTTCACTAAAACAGCAAATTTTCAGAATTTTTAAATATAACTGTTCATCCAATTCTAGGTGCATGTTTCTTTAGTTAATTTTGCGGTTTTTTCCCCCATTACGTTCAAACACTCAAATTTCGTAAACACGTGTTTATATTTGAAAAAAAATTATTAAACGCTATACTGTTCTTACTTAAAAGTTTTTTTGTACAAACATTTTTTTCATTACAAATAAAGCAAAAAAACAAAAAAAAAATTCTTACCTTACTTTTTTTGTACACGTTCACGGATTTCTCGGGTCACTCGTGCCTTTTCAAATATTGAACTATCACTCACGGCTGCTGGTAAAGAACTGGAATTCACATACTCATCGATATATTTCGGACGGGCTTCCTTTCCCCTGCACAAGATACAACTATGGGTCACTTTTGCCGAGGCACAAGTGTCCCGAGGTTATCACGGAAGGGTTAACATTAACCTTTTTACACATTTTAGAAAGCGTTTGAATTTACTGAATGCGAATTAAAACCATAGAGGTGTAATCGTTTCATCCGATCCTAAATCCTTTGTGCCACATAGGGCATCAAGAGGTGTATTCATAGTAAAAATAAGCAACAAAATACCAGAAAATACTGAAGAAAACATAACGACATTTTTACAAAAAGAGTATCTTATCTTGTTACTTAACCTGAAATATGGCAAAAAGTCGTTCTCTTAACAAAAGAGTTTATCTTAACAAAAAACGCATAAATTAAATTGTACATAACCATAAAACATTTATTTAAAAAATCCACATTTTAAAGAGAACTTGTCATGCATACAAAGTTCTTTGAGTAATTCAATAAAAATTTGGTGATTTATTTTCTTTAAATGGGCATTTTAGTGCGTTTTTATATCCAAAGCTAGGCAGCACTGCAGTAGCGAACTGACTGCTGAAAGGAAAAGAACACCAACAATAACCGCAATCGCGGGCAATGCGACCAGATTTAAAAAAAAATAAAGCTAAATAAAACTGAGTAATTATTGAACTATTTTTTTTTAAATCTGTATTTTATAAACTTTGTAAACATTACATTTTAATAAGAACAGGCTAGAACAATGTCATGAAGAAAGAACTATAACTCAGAGACTAAATAACAAAAAACAAAAAACTGCTAAATCAAGTTACGAAAATGGTAATCTGGTTATACTGGTGCTAATACGACGTCATTCATTGTCAAATTTGCTGAGAGCAAAGTAACTTTCCACGACAGCGCCATCTCTTTATTCTTTCCATCATGACATTAAAGAAATCTCATGACACAAATTCCGCTGTCTAAAACCTCTCTGACATCAAAAAGGATCACAGAGTTACTTATTAGTTTTGGAGTTTTGCTCACTGACATTTTGCCAAATATTCTTTAAAACCCATACTTATGTGGCCCAATTAATCTATTGAGGGTACGTTTCCATCTTGCACACGATTTATACTATACAAAATTATATATGATAATATGATAGTAACTACTTATAGTTAGTTCTGTAGTATTCCGTATAGAAATATATTCAACCACTTTCAAAGATCCTCAACAATGAATTTAAGAATGACTCAACAGGAAACTCATTATTACATCTGTTCTTGCAGTATTGAAATTGTTGAACTTCCTTACAGCTTTTCTTACTTTGTCACAGTCAGAAATTGCATTGCCTATTCGCTAAAATCACAATATGAATGGTCTTGTCAATGTCCTTTTATTTAACCCATTTACCGCCGAGAGTTTTTTTGTAATAATCGCCTATAAGACGACGGAGAATTAGGTGAAATTCTAAAACGTTTATAAGGATGGAAACCTGAACTAAACATTTAAACTGTTTTATTTAGATATTAATTCAATATATTTACTTGATTTATAATTTTATATGACCCACCAACCAGGGATGTACAAAGTTGCAATATTTGTTAAAGAGAACTACAGCGATGATAAATAAATGAAATGAAAACTGAATTCTTTTTTAGTACCCGTATTGGGGTCTTTCGTTTTCTATCGCATAAGTATCATACTATGTCCTCGTAGCGGGGCCTTTCGGCCGTTAAAGGTTAAAGGCACTATTCATAAGAGAGAATGCACAGGTATTTCTGATCTATGCGCTCTCTCTACATGGCTATGTAATCGTTTGTCCGTTTGCGCCGAGACCAATGCCGCTTATTTTTTGCTGCCATGCCTAGTTCATTGCATTTCCTGCACTGTGGTGATAACAGCCATACATTTTTTGAGGATATGCAACTGTTGAAAAAAAACCCTTTTTGTTCAGGAGGTTGCTAAGATTTGGAGAACTTCTTATACAGTATTTTTGGGCACTTTCATTGGTACCCAAGAGCTGAATCCAGTTTCTAGAAGCAGACACATTTATAAGTGGAGCCAATTTTTTTAAGATAGATGTCCACTCGTAGCCGCATCCACCATTTAAAAAGGCTGCATAAGCTAGGAAGGACTTAAACGCCCTCCTCACGGTTCGTCTTATCCTCCTAGCTTCCCGAAAAGTGAGCTTTGTTCGCCACCCAGATACTATTTCATCGCACCTACTTGGAGCACTTCGATATAGTACTTGAACATGAAGGTTTTGCCAGTTCAACCATTTCTTGACGCTTTGGCACATTTGATTAGGGTCGTCATTCTGTTGAAATATTATACATATCTTCTTCAGGATAGACCTTTTATCTAAAAAATTGCGTAGCCGGTCTTGAAAATATGCAGGCAGATAGTTGTTTTTCGTTTTTATTCCAAGGATGCGAAGAAGAGGTAACGGGCGTAAATAGTTTTCTTGGTTGAGGAACATAAGGCAGTGGACCGGTATACAACGTGTGGGCCCCCTCAGCAGCTAGAGACCGCGAATTATTTTCAAATATAATTAAAAATTTGTAATAGGTCTATTTATAAGTTCGTGCGGTTTTACAACAGATGGCGTAACTTGATTATTATTCCATCGATCCACATTTCCAAACATTCATTGGAGAGCTACTGTCGTAAGGCACAAACGTCAGTATAAGTTTTTTATTTGAAGCGTAAACAACAATATTTTTACCACACTTGAAAATGTCGAATTTCGTGCCAAATAATGTGTTTTTGCGGGGAATTCTTCTTCATTATTTTAATATGAAGAAAAAAGCAGCCGAAAGTCATCGTATCTTGGTGGAAGTTTATGGTGAGCATGCTCTATCTGAGCGAACGTGCCAGAAGTGGTTTGCACGCTTTAAAAGTGGTGATTTTGGCTTGGAAGACGAAGAACGCGAGGGTGCGCCGCCAAAGTTCATGGATACCGAATTGGAGGAATTGCTCGATCAAGATCCGGCTCAAACGCAAGAAGAGGTTGCAAAAACTTTGGGAGTTGATCAATCAACCATTTCCAAACGTTTAAAAGCCATGGGAATGATCCGAAAGGTAGGCCATTGGGTGCCGTATGAATTGAAGCCAAGAGACGTTGAACGCCGTTTTATGGCATGCGAACAACTGCTTCAACGGCACAAAAGAAAGGGTTTTTTGCATCGAATTGTGACTGGCGATGAAAAGTGGGTCCATTACGACAATCCAAAACGTCGGGCAACGTATGGATACCCTGGCCATGCTTCAACATCGACGTCGGCGCAGAATATTCATGGCCTGAAGGTTATGCTGTGTATCTGGTGGGACCAGCTGGGTGTTGTGTATTATGAGCTACTGAAACCGAATGAAACGATTACGGGGGATGTCTACCGACGACAATTGATGCGTTTGAGCCGAGCACTGCGAGAAAAACGGCCGCAATACGCCGATAGACACGACAAAGTTATTTTGCAACATGACAATACTCGGCCACATGTTGCACAAGTGGTCAAAACATACTTAGAAACGCTCAAATGGGATGTCCTACCCCACCCGCCGTATAGTCCAGACCTTGCGCCATCCGATTACTATCTCTTCCGATCGATGCAACATGGCCTGGCTGACCAGCACTTCCGTAATTACGATGAAGTCAAAAAATGGATCGATTCGTGGATTGCGGCAAAACCGACCGAATTTTTCACAAAGGGAATCCGTGAATTGCCAGAAAGATGGGAAAAAGTAGTAGTAAGCGATGGACAATATTTTGAATATTAAATTTGTAACCATTTTACGTCAATAAAGTTTCAAATTTCGAAAAAAACCGCACGAACTTATTCATAGTCCTATTATAAAACAAAAAATTATAAAAAAATTGTATTTCTTTTAAATTTTATAATCGCTTACATTCATGCCAATTTTAAAAAAACAAGAAACAAGCAAGAAACATGATCCACAGAATTATCGCGGTATAACCCTGCTAAGCTCAGTTCAAAAGCTTTTCAATAAGATTTTGTTGTCGCACCTCCGCTCTTACCTACAAGAACAAGAGGAACAGCAAATCTTTCGTCAAAACAGGTCCACAAGTATTGTGTATTTATTTTACAACAAATTATGGAAAAGTCAATCGAGTTCGATAATCCTGGTTTTATGTGTTTTGTTGATCTTAAAAATGCGTTTGATCGCGTCAAACTTGATGGTGTACAGCAAATTTCGAAAGAAAGAAAGGCGCCTCGACGAATCCTACAAGTCATCAGCGATCTCAATACCACGAACTCAACATAAATAATGGTAAATGACAAAAATATACTAAAAGTATAAATTGCGCTACCGGAATGCGGCAAGGTGACTCCTTAAGTCTCTCAACTCAACTTTTCAATCTTCTTATGGATAAAACTATCGCAGAGGTAAGGGCACGAAGTCTGTTACGCAGATGACGCTGTTTTGATAGCTGATTATGAAGATAATCTTTAAAGGCTTTTGCATCGCTTTGTTATAACTTGCAAAAAATACAATATGGAAGTTTCAAATGAAAAAACGAAATCTTAGTAATATCAAAAGAACCTCAAAGATGCAAGTTGGAGATTGACCGTCATATGATAGAACAAGTAAGTAGGAAGAACAAGTACATGAACATGGGAAATAAAACACGAATCTATAAAACAATTGTAAGGCCGATATTGACTCATGGAGCAGCAGCTCGTGCAGAAAACATGAAAACGAAACAACTGCTGCGGACTACTGAAATGCATGCCCTTAGGGTCATAGCTGGGAAAACTAAACTAGACCATATAAGAAACGAGGAGATAAGAACACAGACAGGGGTGACCGAAATTCATCAGAGCCAGAAGACGAGCATGGAACGAACACGAGCCCCTAGCCATCGGTTGATAAAAATAGCTCGAGATGGGATATCCGAAGGAAGAAGACGACCAGGAAGACCACCAAAACGATGGGCAGAAAGTTGAATATCTACCTCAGAAGAAAATCAACCACAGCAATGATATGAAATATATGCATTATATTGTACAGGAATGTACAACAATTTATGTATGTGTAATATCCCTAAATATATATTTATGTATCAATGTATATATGTCAACTTAATCTATAAATATGTATGCATCCTAAATGTTGTGTAAAGAAAAACAGGCAAAGCCTATAATAAAATAAAAGGAAGAAGAAGCTTACACTCGATTACGAATAGCAAATAATGAAGAAGAAGATTCCAACGATGCTTTGCATGCCATCATATGAATCAACCCCACACCGTGGCGTTTCCGTCACTGTGATTTACTGTTTCTTCAACGCGGTAACATTGTTTCGTTTTCCCAGCGGATTAAACGCGATTGGATTTTGATTGATCGAACCAGATTTCACATTTGCAATCGTCTACTGTCCAATTTTGGTGTTATCCGGCATACTTCAGCCTATTTCAGCCGATCCTTAACGTTTTTTAATGAAAATGCAGATTTTTGTGTAATTTTTTACAGTTGAGATTTAGGGGTCTCTTCTTGTCCAATCAGCTTATTTATTGTTATAAAAATATACTTAGGCATTTAACACTTATTTCTTCACTTTGAGTTATTATGAGAATAAATTCGTTGAACACTGGCGAAATTCTAGCGGGCAGCTACAAGCGAAACAATTCCTAACGCCGGACTGAGGATTTTTTGATAAGCTACTTTCGTTCAGCACAGTAGACTAAAGACTTTCAACTGGTTACTTTACAGGCCCCTATAGCCTGGGATATCCATTAAACAAAATTGGTCACTCTGAGTCTCTTGGATTTGTCGATTCTGTGAAATGGACACTGAAAATTCAGAATAAATTCTTTTTGAATGTCCTGTACTAGGCAGAAAAAGACTACAGGGTTTGATTGAAAAATAATGAGCCTTAACGCGCGGAGCGTCTGCCAAGCGATCAACCGAATCGGCTGGTGGGGGGAAATGATCGTTGGACCTTCCCCTTCCACTAGAAACCGGTCAACATCGCTCCGCGCGTGAAAGTTCTTTTAAAAGTGTGTTAGGATTTTGCAGTGGCGAAAATGCAGCGATCGTTGGAGCAACGTTACTCGAAGCATCGTCCACAAGAAGTTTGTACCTCCAGGAAGCACTGTAAACGCAGCATTTTTCAAAGAAGTGATCCTTCGGCTGAAAAACCACGTCGCCCGGGTTCGGTCCGACCTCGTCAACAATTGGACCCTTCATTAGGACAATGCGCCGGCGCACACCACCTTCCTCTGCACCTCTGCATTGGCCAAGGTGGGGGTTCCGGTGCTTCCCCACCCTCTCTACAGCCCAGACCTGTCCCCTCTGCGCCTGAAAAGAAAGCTGAAGGGGAGGCGTTTCGACTACATCGAGGCGATCAAAAAAACTGAACGCGATTCCGACGGATAAGTTTAAAAAATGTTTCCTGCAGTGGAAGGACCGCTACCAGCGGTGTGTTGACGCTCAAGGGTCCTATTTTGAAGAATATTAGTTGTATAAGCCAAAAGGTTTAATAAAACTGCTTAAAAAAAATAAGGTTCATTACTTTTTAATCAAACCCTGTACATCACCTTGATGTTTCCGTGCTAGGGTGCACAATATATCTCTTTTGGGCGCAGTGCGCGCTAGCCTATCAATAATATTATGAGACGTGCGTCCGCATCGGTTAAAAGTTTTCCGCTTCCTCTGATTTGTTTTCTTGAAATTTTTCGCTTTTGGACTCTGACTCTTGGACTAATTGCCTTCTTTTGAGCTACTTGCCTTTTTTCATTACTTTGAGCTACTTGCCATTTATTCTTAAACATGAGTACAATGTTGTCCATAAAATCTCAGGAAAGTTTGTTCATAATTTTAAATATCTTAGATATTTTTACTTTCTTCGCACATTTAGCATCCAAACTCAACTAAACGCAATCTCAAACAAAAAAATGTTCATACTCAATTTATTTACGTTTTTTCAATTTTACATCAATAACTTTTTTTAAATTTTACAATTGTGCTAATTTAAAAAAAAAAAAAATTAATTTTAATTCAATTTACACAAAAGATTTTAAAGCCCGTAGAAAAAATAGATAATGAGCTCACTTCATTTAATTTTATGTTTATTTGGAATGGTTCGATATTGGTTCGCAGGTACTGTATACTACACTGACATATCTAAACAGCTTCTAGCTGCGTAAAATGTAGGTATGTTGATGCGCAGGAATAGCAGGGTACTGTTTGTTTTTTAGGGGAAAAACGCGGTGTTTGTTTGTGTGCGCTAACTTGTAATTTCCGTTTGCTGCTCTGGATATCAGATTTACCTAAGTCAATTTGGTCGTATTTAATTTCCTAAAGTTGGTAGACCAACCTTAATTATTTGTTTATTTGTTTGGGCAACGCAAAACCCGAAAGTATATAGATTACCTAGATAATTTTAATAAGTTCTAATTAAGTGGAACATTTTCCAGTTGTTTTTAAAGCCATGGGGAAAAAATAAAAACTGTACTTCTCCATAATCTTAAAGTCATATATTTTTCAGTCTTTTTGGCACCAATGAAAAATTAGTAGTAGCCAAAACAAAACAGAAACCGAAAGAAAAAAAAAACAAAAGCCAGAAAAACAGAGGGTGGGTGTACTGTGCTTGTGCGTCCTCCTTTAATTTCCTCACGCCTGTTGACTATAGGCCAATTCTTAAATTTATTATAATAAGGGCATTTGCGTGGGGTGGGGCTAAGTTGAATTAGATATTTAAATTGTAATGCGGTTGTAAGAAACTAAAAAGAGGCGTTTATTTATACGTATAAATTACTTATTTACTCATTTAGTCGCCCAGTATGTGCGCATTAATATGCTTGTGGCGCTATTTAAGCGTGATTCGCTAAATCTTTGGCAGCAAGCCGCAAGTTTCTTGCATCTGAAAGGCATGCAAATGGACCAGAAATTGGGTATCCAATGGTGTATACTCAAAAGCATATTCTTAGGGATTTTCTAAATTTTTTTAAAAGTCAACTTTGGTTTTGTGGAAATCAGCACAAATTCCCCATGCATTATCTTTCAGCTGGAACTGACAACCGATAACATACACTTTCCGATCCGGATATTGGGCAAAGAAATATTCTAAGCAGTAAATAGAAACACCACACGTTTCATCGTTCCCACGACTGTCGGTTCTACGGTAACGGAACGACCCGTATTTATTCGTGAGAATTACTGTATATTGTCACTTCTAGAAAAATGAAGCCATGTTACAATCGGGGTTGGATGAACTCCAGCTTAACTGAACTTCCCAATCAAGTGATCATGAAATTTCTTTCATTGAGTACTCTGCAGAGAGAACTCACATTTCCTTTGTACTGAGTAGAGTGACCAAACATTAAGAATTGAAGAAAAAATATGCATCAAAACAGAAGCTTTTGGGGAGGCTATCGACTGTGAAAACACAAATTCTCTTGATATACTTGCCCTTCAACATTTTTTAGACGCAGTTGTAAAGGAATACTATGAAGGGGAATTGAGATACATCAAAATTAAAACCTTTTTTGAAAAACAATAATTTTAAATAGCTGTATACAAATATTTCAATTGAATATGATTTCATATTTAAAAAAAAATAATAAAATGTGTATATTTAATGAGTGAATTAACTCAAAAGGTATTCAAATTCCTGGCTTAAGTTCTTCGAACAATCTTGGTTGAGTGTACAAGCCTGGCATGAATTAGTTCACTCTACCCGGATTGTACTGTATTTATTTTACAGCGAGCCTTTGTAATCATTTTACGACACATCGGGTTATAATAAGCCCGAAAAAGTGCAAACCAAATATAAAGGTACCTTTCAGCTTGAACACTCACTGACTGGCTGTTATCAGATCTATCCTCCTTTACGGGATTATAGTCTGGTAGACGGCTCTCGACAACATTGCGGTTAGAAACAGGCTTCAGAAAGTTCCACATATGGCGCTTATATGTATTAGTGGCGGTCTTAGAACCACACCTTCTGATGCTCTGAATACTCTTCTCTTCTTACCTCGCCTAGACTACAGAATTCAGGTAAAAGTGCTGATCGGCTTGCCGCAACTAATCAATTGGGCGATTTGTCGAAAAGTCGGAGAGCCAGCCATAACACTCGATCTTGGTCCAACTAATCCTGCTGACTATTGTTTGGAGGAACCATATTTTAATAAGTCATTTAGTACTACAATTATTGACAAAACTACTTACGGTTCTTTACTGATGACTCAAAGCTTGACGATGAAGTTGGTTTTGGAGTCTTCCTAATCACTGTAGCGTATTTCAGGTTGAAATTGTAGCCATTATTGAGCTATGTGAAAAAAAATGACTGCCATTAGAGAAATCTATATTTATTCTGATAGTGAACCTGCAATTAAATCTCTTGTTGGAGTTGTCACTAATTCAATCATTGCTCGCAAATGCCGAGCATCTCTTAACGAGATGGCTGGATATTTTCGCGTCTACTAAATATGGGCGCCAGGGCATAAAGACAGACATAAAACAAGGGCATTGTAAGGCAGACGAATTATAGAAGATCCTACATCTTGATATGGAGGTTCAAGGTATGCATATCACCACCTACAAACTGCGTGCTCCAAATAGCATTGTCACTTCAGCTAGCACGAGAGGGGTTGACAAGTTAACATGTAACGTTACAAAAAGAACTTTGCTAAAATAGAACGTCAGATGCTCAAAGGCGCTACTTAATCGGTTAAGGAAAAACGTCCCCAGGGTTGACATGATGAAAGATTGAACATACCTAATTTTAACTATTGTAGAAACTGCAGGAATGAGGAGGAGGAAGGATCTGTCAGATCAATAGCTTTGCGCTTAAAGCAAAATGGTTAAAGTTTATAACTAAATTAAGTTGGTTTGTGCTTTTGTAAGAATGCAAGTTGTGATGAAGATTTCAGTTAAGATCGTGGTGGTATATTTTTTTTTAAATAAGGCATGCGATCGCCGTAAATCCTTGCAAATTATAGAGAAATGGTGAACTGATAGAGAGATTGTAAATTAATAGCGATAGTGAAATGCTCTGGGTACTTTAAATTTAGTGCACTGGGCCCAACTATGTTCATTATTGAAAATGTCATATTTTACTAGCCATGAACGCTCTATCGAATCTTTATACTAAAACAATCTTATTATTTACTTTATGTTATTTATAGGCCCGTATATTTGAACGCTCAATTCATTTCAACTTTTATTTTCTATTTTAATCACTTTGTAGATTTTCATGTGCGTACACCAACTGCAAATCTGAAGACGGGCCTCTAGAAATTTTTTCGTTATCAAAATCCAACAGAATGGATGAGGACCACGACGACGACGTAATATGAGATCAGATGGGGCTGTAAAGCCCCAGAATAAAGCTTTCGTCTCCACTGCTGCCGGCAGTCGTAGTAAAGACGCTAAAAAACGCAATTCAAATGCTAGCAAATGGTGTGAGGACCAACAACGTCCATGTCAAATATTGTTATCGCTTAAAATTATCACTGTTGCCGCCGCTCTCTTCACAACTGCCGCTTGCGCTGATGCTTTTGTGATCGTTGATGCTGCCGCAAATGTTGCCACTGTTGAGGATCGAACAGCCATTGTTGCACTGTGGTCCAGCAAGAGTATTATCGAAGAGAACCGTAGCGAAGAGCATCGTAAATACAACAGCAACTACTTAAAAACGTACACAAATAGAAACGAAAATAAATACAATGCACGCAATTGTTATGAGCTGATGAGAAATCAAAACAATCGCAATGCTATAAAACGCGAAAAGAAAAACATTATAGAAAATTATAAATGTGTAGTTTGTACAATTAACGAAAATATAACTTACACTACAAAAGCTTTAACACAAAATAACGAAAACACCGATTTTAAGGATACTCGTCGTAAATGTGAAATAGCCAGTAACGTTAACATAATGAATTCGATTTTCAAAAGCTCCCATTGGTCCAATCGAGACGACATCGATTCTAATAAAAGTGTGCCCCCGACAACTAGGTCCAATACTAATTACAATGCATTCCTAACATTACCATTTCTAACGGTTTTCTGGTTGTCAATCAGTGGTTTCGCAACTTCTTTACTTAACATTCAATCGTTTGCTGTGAAAATGCTCCGTATACAGGATTCGCTGGTATTGTGTGGCTTGAGCAGCAATTGTAATAACAATCAGCAAAATGTGAGACCTTCTGGGAGTACACCAGCGGTGCCGTCAATAGTTTGGCAACGGCTGCCACCACGCAAATCGCTGCCTCCAGCGCAACCTTTATCTTCGGCTGCGCCCAGTACATCGCTGGTTGCCTGCTTGAGCACAAGGCCAGTCTCGCAGATTATTTTTGCCATGAATCCACGTTTACCTTTTACAATTTCATATGTGATGTATGCTGCCTTCATTCTCTTTCTCTTGCCGACTGTTCACAGTGATGATGGCGATAATTTCTTCTCGGTGAACACGTTTAGTATGAGTCCGGAAACTACTACGCCTGAATTTGGTAAGTAACTGTGCCACCCGAAAATCCGTGCTTGCACTTGTGCTCAGATTTAATTAGTTCTACGTGCACATGTATGCACTTACACATACATATGCATACTCACATAAGTAAGTTAAAAGCCCTCCAGGCATGCCTTTGATAATGCAAAAATCAATATTCTATTATCGGCATCATCTTCGTAAAATTTATCCATTCGTGATAGCTACTCGCATCTGTATTTTTACATTATTTCTACCTTTCACTTAAAACGTGCTTGTCAGTTTTTAAGAACCTTTGAAGTATCTACGCCACATAAATAAGCTTTTATGTCCGCCTAATTATTGTGAAAACCTTGATATCCAAACGTATCAAATTTACGAGTGTGAATTTTATTAAAGTGAAAAGGAGAATGTTGTACACAAATTTTTTCTTCAGTGCTGTGCGGGGCTAGAGATGAGCGCTTTGAACAATTTTCAGTGCCGTTTTTATCAATTAATCATTTGTGTTCGTTAGTAAATTTTTTTAACTTACTTGTGTTTTCTTGGTAAAACAAGCTATCAGAGAGATTTTATACAAGGTAGCGCAAAATTAGCCAGCCTATTGCTAGATCTATAATTTTTACAAATGGCGCCGTAAGTCAATCACATTTGACACTTGTGAACTAGACAGCTGCAGTTTACAAGCAGATGGAGCAATGGAGCGCGTAAAGCTCAAAATAAAGATTTCCATCCCTTAAAATATTTTTTGTATTTAGTAAAAAAGTTATTGCAAAACAAAACCACAACACCAGAAATCGTAGGAAAAATACAGGATATCGTATTGGAAAATCGTCGAGTGACTGAAAGAGAGTCTACTAAGACGTCCTAGGCATATCATTCGGCAATGTAAGCAATATTTCAACTGAAGTACTGGGTTGCAGAAAGCTGTGTGCGCAATGGGTGTAGCATTCACTAACGAGGGAACAAAAATACATTCGAGTGCGACTTTCTCAGCAACATTTAGAGCGTTGTGGATTTTGTGCGTCGTTTTCACCATGATCCTAAATCAAAACAAGAGGCTAAAGAGTGGTGTGAATCTGGTTCTTCGGCTCCGAAACAAGTTCGTGTCCAGAAATCGGCCAAGAAGGCGTTAGCTTCAGTTTTTTTTTGGGATGTGAAAGAAATTTCTTGTGTGAATTACTTGCAAACTGAAAACTATAAATTCTGAATATTGCTGTAATCTTTTAGAATACTCGAAGAAAAAATTTTGTGAAAAAATTTTGACCAGATTCGAGCCCTGGAGATTTTCATCTCCTTCCAGATCTAAAAACATTCATGCGTAGAAAGCGTTTTTCATCAAATGATGAAGGCATAACAGCTGTGGAACATTGTGTGTTTTCTGACGAGAAAATTTTTCAAATTGAGCAATTCGTAAACTCCCAAAACTACAGGGTTTATTTGACTGACCGTTCATACGAGAATTTGAGTCATCGATTGGCCACCAAGTGGCAGCACCCGCCACAGCTAATGGCTTGAGCCGCTGTTACTGCAAATGGGCGCTCTCCAATCGTTATCATCGAGCCTGGCGTCAAAGGTAAATTGCGAAATATTATCGGGAAAGTATTCGGGAGGTTGCTTTGAAGCCGTGGGCAGACAAACATTTCAGTGGCATACCATGGACGTTTCAACAGAACTCGGCACTGTCTCACAAAGCTCAAGTGAACCAAGAATGGCTAAAAAACAACATTCCGAACTTCATAACGTTCGCACAATGGCTCTCAAAGTCACCAGACTCGAATCCGATGGATTATTCCCTTTGAGCTATTTTGGAGAGCAAAGTCCGAACTGAAAGATTCACCAGTCTTGAGGCGCTGAAAAAAGCCATTGTCTGCGAGTGGTCCAAAATACCTGCAAGTCACATTCGGGCAGCTTGCGACTCGTTTCTGGACCGTATCAAGGCCATAGTCAAGACAAAAGTTGGTCTAATCGAGCAAAAGTAAATTGATTCTTAATTTTGTATTACTTTCACACAGTTTTTACTTTGAGTTGAATAAAAGTAATTTTCCAAACTAAATGTATGGCCTGTATAATTGGTTCCACTTCGAGTGCCGGACGCTGTATTTCGAAATATGTAGTGGTTGTTAAACCGTAAATCCCCCATCTCAATGGATAAGAAGCTTGTGTCCTTTACAAATTTGTGCTTAAACCAGTCTAGACTTATGAAATTCAACTGTGGGGCACAGCATCAAATTCAAATCGGGAAATTCTGCAACTTTTCCCGTCCAATACCTTACGCACTCTAGTAAACACTCCGTGATACGTGACGAATGCCTAAATTCATCGGGACATACAAATTCCTTTAATAAAAGAGGAAATATATTAAAAAATTGATCGGCAAATACCGAGATCGCTTTCAATCCCACACAAATGAACTGGCCTCTACTCCCATGTCACCGTTGCGCGTCTTTTTAGTATTGAAAAGGATCGTCTCAGAACTACCTATAAAATGTAAAATTTGACTAGAAAGGATATGGATCAGTGTGACTCTTTAAATGAATACAAATATTTGTCAAATGTCTTCAATGAATCCCAAATATAGACAGAACGCCAAATATAAACAAATGCTTAAAAAAATGCCGTAACAGTGTTTTAAAATACAACTTTCCATCTACTAAGCCCATTTCGGTGTAAACAAAATTCTAGTTTGTCTCTGAGATATCGTCTGCTGAATTTACAAGGTGAAGTCCAAAATAAACAAGACTGGCGTCATAAAAATGTTTTTGATGGCGCCATCTTTTTAATGAGTTAGTGCGTTGGAAGTTTCATCGCTAGCTGACTTCCAGTGAAAGCTTGGTGACAGTGTGGAAGTTATTGCGTCTAAAGTGTCAGTATGTTTGTGTCATCGGTACAAAAATGAGTTTCGAACAAAGAGCTAATATGAAATTTTGTTTTAAATTCGGTAAAACTTTTACCGAAGCATTTGAATTGATGAAACAATTTTATGGCGATGATTGCTCATCTCGTGCCAGAGTTCATGAGTGGTTTACACGTTTCAGAGATGGTTGTGAGGACATAAATGACAATGAAAAAATCAGTAATCACCGAAAACTCCATCGAAATTGTTGGTAATTTTATCAAAAATTAACTGAAATCATTGTTGAAATTCATGGAATCGGAGTTGAATCTCCGAAACATCGATATATCGCACTTTAACTGATTATTTTGGACTTCACCTTGTACAATGAACTCATGTAAAGTGGCAAAAAAAATTCTATTCGGTAAATACCTTTTGTAAAATCAGCAGAGAATAACTCCGGTTTTTTTATTTTATTTGAAAATTATAGGATTCAAATTCAGCACTCTCAGAACTTTTGGAGAGCGGTAGTTTTCCTCTTGCTTCCTACAGTCGATCAAATTCATAATTAGTAGTCTCAAGCTCTAAAATAAATATAAACCACCAATTTTCTTTTACGTGGTGAATGCTTTAAATCGCACGATGCGATAAGAGTTTAACAGAAGCCATATTTTTCCATAGTTAGTTAGCAAAGCTCAAAGAAAAAGGTTAATTAGTATAATTATAATAACTAACAACAATGCCACCATACTGTGAATATATGTATGTATGCATGTATGTATGTACGTATGTATGTAGGTATGTAACGAAAACTGCTGTGCCACAAAGAAAGGAGAGCGGTTAGTTATTTGCTTTTATAGAACAAAAGATTAAGTTGTAATACGACTACTGAAGTATTTTTTGAGGAGTGTGGTTAGGGTTGTGGTTGTGAGTACAGTATTTTAAGAAGCTTTTCACATTTTGGCATGATACGTGGCACATCTACACAGTCGAACCAACTTGAACCCATTCATATGAGTTCAAAGCCGAACAGCAACCAGCTCACCTGGGAAGGGGTTTGCTATTTTTCTGAGTACATATATGACACATACATATGCACCACAGTGCTTTTTAGTGTGATAAAATCCTATATGATATACTTTTTTTTAAATTAATTTAAAATTCTGAGCAGTAACTTTTGTCAATGCTTTAGTCAGAGTCCCTCAGCTAAGTCCAATTATGCGGAAGATCTTGTGATTTCGGAAGAAACCAAGTACTGGAGACAGATAGACAGAAACATAGATAGGAAATGGACTGGGAAAGAGTTAGTAAAGCGAACATAGCTTTTTATACCTGTAAGAGAGCCTTAGGTAAGACCTGGGGAATTAAACTTAAGGTTGCTCATTAACTTTATACTGATTATGGAAATGTTGTCTGGTGGTGTGCTATGCAGAAAAAAACCTATTCTCATTTATTGAATAAGGTGCAGAGATGAGTGTAATTAGCAATATGTGCCGTCAGGAAAACCACGCCGTTCATGGCTTTGGATAGCATATTACATCTGCCACTCCTTGAACTCTTCTGCAAATACTGAGCGGTCTGTTTCGATTTACTGCCCAGAGCGAGCTCACAATGGAAGACTGTCACACATGGGCATTCAACCATCTTAGACTCCTATATGGATATACCCAGTGATTGTGATTATCACCCTCGCATTCTCTGCTTCGAAAGGAATTTCTTAACGAAAATCCCATCTAACCTGGAATGGCTTGAAGAAGATCCATCACCCAACACACCCTTTAAGATTCTACACGGACGCATCTAAAATGGACACCGGTGTAGGATCAGGGTTATATTTCGGAGAGCTTTTTATCAGTGAATTCTCTAAACTACCGGATCACTATAGTGTTTTTCAAGAGGAAATAAACGCTATTCACGAAACCTTAAAATAGTTAGAGATAAACAGAATATCATCAACAGATATCTGCATTCTATCAGACAGCCAAGCTGCCCTACGGGCACTGGATGCATTCCAAATAACATCAAGGAGTGTCTTACATTGTCGCCAATCTCTCAATGAGATGGCCAAATAATATCGTATAATCTTATGCTGGGTTGCAGGCCACAGAGATATACCAGGGAACTGTAATGCTGACCACCTTTCAAGAGAAGATGTCTGTATGCCAAACATAAGTAATTTTATCGCGGTACCTCTCGCAACTTGCAATCTTCTTATTAAGGACGCACTAATCAGCTCTGCAAATCAAAGCGTTAACACCTGTGAAATCGCTAGGCAAACATGGCCAAGGCTAAATCTACGTCGTTCCAAGAGTATTATAAAATTGAGTAGACTTCAAATCAGGACCTTAGTAGGGGCCCTCACAGGACATGGTCTCATAGGAAATCATGCAAGGAGTTTAGGCGTTTACATGCATGATTTCTGTCGTAGCTGCAGGAATGAGGAGGAGTTGGAAACAATTCAACACTTTTTTTGCACATGCCCGGCTCTAGCCAGAAGCAGGAACCGATATTTAAGATACTACTTCTTAATGAATATAGATAATACACTTTAGGTATCAACCACCTATTAAGCTCTGACCAAAACTCAGGATGGCACAATTTGGAAGGGGAAATGTAGCTCAGCCGCTGCGGCTCACAACTGATCCGTTTCGTGGTCTAAGTGGCATCGCTGCATCCACTAGTCGCAAGGGTTTTTGTGTTGTTTATTAATAAATTAATTAATAAATATATCCACGTGCTAGATGGCCTCCGACTATTTTGCGGGCTCCATCCTAAGGTTTTTTTCAAGCCGTTTTCGCAGTGAGTGACCGATCCATTCCCACTTTTACCGTCGGATTTCAACATGAACGAGTATCTGCTTCATTAATGTCCAGTGGTCGGTGTTAGTGATGGTATCAGGCCAGAAAACGCGTACAATTTTGCAGAGACTGCGATTGGAGTGCTTGTATCTCATGCATTGTTGTGTTCCATGTCTCATACCCATACAGACTTTGCATTACAAAGATTCCAAGATGTATGTGTTGATCTTCACACTTTGTCCAAAAGACCAAACACAGCGCGACCCCTCGATATGCGACAACGATGTCGGCTCCTGAGCCGCCATTTTTGTTGATGACGCTTCCGGGATGGCAGAACTTTACTCCCATTTCGAGTTTAGTGCCGTTTATCTGAAAGGTTTGCCAGCCCGTAATGTTGACGCATAACATCTTTGCCTTCGCAATGTTGATTTCCAAACTCATTTTTGGTGTACATTCGCTTACCACTGCGATTTTTGACTGTATATGTGAGTATTTGTGCGATAGCAGCCATATGACGTCGACGTAGTCAAGATCTTCAAAGTAGCCGCCCAGATTTCCCAATATATCTCTGTTAGCCAGGTTGAATAAGAGCACGCAATCCTGTCTTAGTCCTGTCTGCCTTGAATGCCTCCGCTCAGGATGTTTGCATATCTCATTCTGCAAATGGCATCTATGTACCATTCTTGTATGAGGTTGATGATTTTTTCAGGTACTCCTCTACAGACAAGAGCTCTCCAGATCGCATCATTGAGAGTCTCAAAACCTTTTCAAAGTCGATGAAACCCATGAACTCAACAGACTACTCTACGATCACTCTTAAGGTGACGCAAGAGCGACATAACAGAAATCCGGCTTGTTATTCCCTTAGGCCACACAGCAGGGCGTCTGATAGTCTGTTGATTCAATTTTTGCATTTAGATAGATTGCCGTTTTTCGGTAAAAGCGAGACAACACTTTCCTTTAGCTCACTGGGTATTTTTTCTGAGTTCCAAATATTCTCTAGTAGGGGAGTAGATAACGTGCACTCATCTCTGGAGAGTCTTGAGAAGTTCTGGATTCATATTATCTGGTCCTGGCGCCTTTTTAGCTTTACACCCTTTTTGGGTGTTTGGCCGAGCTCCTTCTCCTATTTGTGGTGTACATCTTGTGTGGGAAGACGTACAGTTTCAAGCCGACTCCGAACGCCTGATATTTTTATGAGGAGCTTTTTCATGGTAGAAATACACTCGGAGGTTTGCCATTGCCTGCCGAGGGGCGACCGCTATTAGAAAAATAAACATATAGTACGTTCTCTCAGTGAATTCCGAATAGTAGTCACACACCAACCCATTCGGCTATGACGGCCGTCTTTTTTAAGGCTTAGTATTAGTAAAAATATTTAATTGGAAAGGAGCTACAGCTGATCTTCGGAGCAGACGTTTTGCGGTGGCCATTATATCTCTGAACTGGATCCTCTGAAATTAAAAAACCAAACAGATTTCGTTTAAAGTAATGTTAAATCTAATAATTAATCGAAGGAATAAGCAAACTAAATTTTTTTGACAAAATGGTGGTTGCCAAAAAAAATCGATTTTTGACAAAAATTTAGGCTTTAAAATGTTTATAAAAAAAATATTTATCGGTGAGATAAAATCTTCTATTAATTAAATTAAGAAAAAAAATTTTTTTTTAAATCGATTTTTTGAAAATTCTGACTGTAAATGAATACAATTTTAACTTGTTTATCGGGGATCTTTGTTCTACCTAATTAACTACAGGAAAATATAAATAGCATAACAACCCTTGGCTCATTGGATACAAGTGAGAACAATATATTCCAGTAATGTAGATAAAGCTTAAAAAATCACAGATTATTCAATAAGCGTATCCTTAAAACTTATTGCGTGACGTAATCCCGTGAAACTTGCACTTGCAAATTATATGACTACATCTGTGTTTATTTATTTACATAATATATAATTATTACGATTATTTACACAATACAAGCCATTGCTAGAAAATGCTATCGGCCTGGCTATCAACTCAGTAACAATACATCTGTATTATTAGCTCATGAAATTTAGTGGTTGGATATAATTTTCAGCACGCAGCTACTTCGACTGCGTTTTATGAAGATCTTATCTTGCCAATAAAAATGAATTTTGGCTCCCAGGGCGTTAATCGAGCTGGTTTATCAGTATGCACCAATGACTTAACATATCGCCACAAAAAGTACCCCAAAGTGCGCCAGACGGCAAATTAGCGATAGTCGGTTACGTCTACGTTACCGGAACGGCTCGGCAACGTAGTTGGTTAGTTTACAATTTGAAATGTAGTAACATTTGTTTGTCAATTTTCAAGTTGAACTGCAAATATCTGCCTTATTTGTATTCGAATTAACTTGGAGTTTTTGCTCAAAGTGACGTAGAAACGAATAAACATTTTATAAGAAACGCATACCAAAATGGAAGATAAACTTCAAAACTTTAGTTGAAAATGGCAAATGTGTGGAAAGGACTTAATAACAACTGATTTGTGAGATAAAATGAACGATGCTAGAGGATTAATTGTTAAAAAACTAATTAGTTGTTAAAACTAAATTGACCCTGAAAAAAAAAACAAAACTATCTGTAAAGCCGCTTTGATGAATCAAAAACACAAAAACAAAAAAAATATTATATGCAGGCACTGTAGCACTGTATGTAGAGCAAGTACTTGTATATGTATGTATTAACAGATTTTTATCTCCGCTGCCCCCAAGCAAATACTACTAAACTGAATTTTAATGCGCATTTTAATTTCAGCAGGAAAATAAGTAGGCTACCGCAGGCTATACACAGGCACATTTTCGTATATATGTATGTATAATTCATAAGTGTAGATACACAATAAAATATGCAGTGCCAATATGTCGTAAGACAATAAAATTAAGCTAACCTCCTTACTTGTGCGAGTATGCACAGAAGCAAAGGCATCCCTGTAAGAAAATCCGCGCCTTCCCAGCTATTGCACTTCTAGCTGGGAAGGAGCGGATTTTCTTACAGGAATGCATTTGCTTCTGTGCATACTGTACTGTGTGCAGCTGCGGACGCTTTATTAATCACTTTCTATCGCTTTTTAAAATTACCCATTGGTACTTACAAGTGCTTGCTAGTGTTTGATGCCAAACTCTGTTGGAAAGAGCAGGGTAAAATAAAACGTGCGGAATTAAACCTCAAAATGCAAAAAACTAAACTGGCTTACTGGAAGAAGTTCCCCTCTTTCCATACAAAACAAACTTTTGATTGATATCCAAGTACTTAAACCTGTGTGAACTCATGGCATAAAACTGTGGAGCTGTGCCCAATAAACTCATCCTGAGAAAATTCAACGATTTCAAAACAGGTTCATAAAAAGCGCAGTAAACGCACCAAGGTGGAGTTCTGATTTACATCATGACGTTAGGATATCATCAGTATCAGAAGTTGTTAAACATTTCGCTGCAGTTCATACCGATTGGCTCAAAACACATACCAACCCGGAGACTCGGCAACTTGCCAATCCAGATGAGCAATGCCGGAGACATAAAGGAAAAAAAAACAAATGATGTTCCAGAAATTCTAACGGTTGGTAAACTTCTGTCAGCTGTCTACCTGGTATATATTAATGTAATGAGTGTAAACTCGGTGTAATAGAATGAAATGTATTTAAGTCTTGAAAAAAAATTACTCTTTGGTGAAATTTAAACGACTATGTCAACCGAAGATTTTATATCCACAAACATAAAATGATAGAAAGTTTTTATTCAAAGCGATCACCTCTCGGCAGGTAATGAAAATGTTCTAGCGTAATTAGTTTATGCTGTGAAAAACCTTTTATAAAAACCATCTATCATTGGGTGTCATTAACTGTAGAATCTTCAATTATGTATGTCGACATCTAAACGTACCTCAAAAATTTGGTGGAAATTATAAAGAGTGGTTAAGTTTTAAGGGCCGATGTTGATTTTAAATAAAATACAATTTTTTTAGGAAATTATTATTATTTCTCTTTATTATGACAATATTGGTATGGCTCAATTACGTATGTAACAAAATATCGGCCAAATGACCGCCGCGGCCTCGGAGGCACACCTCTATCCGATGGTCCGAATTTTCTATGACGCTGAGGCATAATTGAGGTTCTATGCCGTTCGTGTGCCGAATTATCTCATCCTTTAGCTCTTGAATTGTTGATGGCTTATCTTCGTACACCTTTTTTTTCAAATATCCCCAAATAAAGAGGTCCAACGGAGTCAAATCACATGATCTTGGCGGTCAATTAGCATCGCCGCGACGTGAGGTTATTCGGCCTCAAATTTTTCGCGCAAAAGATTGTTTCGTTAGCTGTGTGACAAATGGCACCGTCCTGTTGAAACCAGATATCGTCCACATTCATATCTTCCAATTCGGGCCATAAAAAGTTCGTTATCATTTCACGATAGCGAACACTATCGAAAATAACTGCCTGACCGGCCTCATTTTGGAAAGAATACGGCCCAATGATGCCGCCGGCCCATAAACCACACCAAACAGTCACTCTTTGTGGGTGCATTGGTTTTTCGGCAATCACTCTTGGATTATCATTCGCCCAAATGTGGCAATTCTGCTTATTGACGAATCCACTGAGGTGAAAATGTGCCTCATCACTGAATCACGAAGTGCGCGATATGAATTTTGATTTGAACGCCCGTTTTCATAATAAGCCTGAAAAACTTTAACGCGTTGCTCGATTGTGTATCTTTCCATGGTTCAAATTGAGTTAATCTGAAATTGAAAAACATCAAATGAAGTGCAGAAAAAGCTTGACGTTTAGGTGTGGTTCACATTCAACATCGGCCCTTGAAATTCAACCACCCTTTATATCTATGTATGTATATATGTATGACACGCTCCGCGTCATTGTCGAGCAATCGGCCAAATGGAGCTCGTCGAACTTCAAACAGACATTCGACGCCATTAGCCCTCCTTTGGATACTTTTTTTAAAACCTTCGGTTGGGCCCCCTGGTCTAGTCTTTTTTTCGTTCTGTTCGAGGAACCTTTTAAAAAGTTATGTCTATAAATCGTTAGAAAACTAAGTTTTAGGAAGCTAACTGGAAGCTCAAGTTGTTAGTTATAATAGAAATATGTTAATTTCAATTCAAAAATACGCTAAAAATGAAAAAGCCAGTCTGACAATGGTACCATAAGTGACGCAGTCTCAATCAACGCTGGAGTTAGATAAGGCTTCTCCCCAGGTAACTGGAGAATTTGGAGTTTGTTGCCGATACTTGTCTGCTATCGCACAAGTTGACCAATAGGCGAGTGAAGGCGGACAAACTAGCAATGCTCCCACACAAAGTCGGGCTGGAAGTAAACGCCGCAAAAACCAAGGCATTGAGAATCACTCATCACTCCAACAATAACCCCGCAATGATGGATGTCAAAGAACTGAAGTTCGTTGATAGCTTCTGCTACTAGGGATGCACTATAGCAGCGGATGGCCGAGGAAGTGAAGACGTCAACAACAAATTCGAGCGCTTATGGAACATTTGGGCAAATTCGCGTGGCTTGTTGCGAAAACCATCGCGCAGAAACTTCAGTGCTTTACCAATAAATGCTTGAGATAATATGCAGAATATTCTGGCCGAACATAATAAGTAACGGAAAGCTCTGGAGACAAACGAACGAGATCTTACGTCAGCAACATGCAGAAAATGGAGTTGGGTAGGCCACGCTCTTAGAAAATCGACCCACAGCGTCATATCCATCATTTTTCATTTTTTCCTAAGAGAAGGAGCAGTGGCCGACCAAAGAACACCTGGAAAAGATAATTTATCTTTCATAAACGCAAGCAGGGGCAATACTAAGATAACAGCATCTAACCGCGTACGCTGGAGAAGCCTTGTAGAAGCCCTATGCTACTCAAAAGCGCCATCAGGAAAAAAATAATAATAATAAAAAAATCGTATGACTTACAAAAGATTAATTGACCCCAGTTGCATCACTTTTTTTGGAGCAGATACGCACAAGTCACACACGTATCTATTGAAAAGGTGGCGCAAAATAAATCACCCTATCAAACTATCATCTATTTTCCAACAAACAAGCAGCGGAGCGCGCAGGGGTAAAAATAAAGATTTCCATTACTCAAATCACTTTTTGCATTTAATGAAAAAGTTATTCAAACAAAAATTGGATGATTAATTTTGCGCCAAGTAAAGTTCTGTATACAGCGCACCAGATTACGTTTGAAATGGCTGCTCATAGAGAGGGCACAGTTGTGCGAAAATCGAAAATTCGCCCTTTGTGATACCATTGTCAAGGAGATAGAAAGGCTGGGAGAAAGCAAGGAGGAGGAGAGGGGATTTCTATTTGGTGAAGACAATCGTGGCAGTTACTCGTAAGGAGAAAGTGCTGAGATGATTCCACCTCATCCTCCGTGCAACTGATGCAAAAAGGACTCGAAGTAATGCCGAGCCTCAAAGCATGTATACCTCGCGGCCAATGTCCTGTAAGGGCACTCACGAAATTTGAGAGCTGAGATTTTGTTAACCTCAGGAAATCACGCGCCTCCGATCCACTCGAGACCAGAAAGATTTAGAGACCTTACAAGTTTGTGTACTTGCCCAGCGTTAGCTGAGTTGACACGAAGCCCACCTCTCCAGGAGCCGACCGCTGTTAGTCAACGGGATCCAAATTCACTCGTTTCGCGAGGTAAGCGAGGTAACTATCTCAAAGGTACCCTGTCTACCCAGTTAGGGGTCTGCCTCAAAGTTTCCCGCAATGTCGCTATGACCAGCTACCCAGATGAGTCCTATATCGAAGAACTCGGATGCAAACGCAAGAGAAGTCAGGCATTCTCCAAACAGTTGCGAGTGCACTGTCATCGAGTTCAGAGCTATGATTGCCGCTTGACTGTCGGCGTAGAGTATAGTGCACTAATACGTATGAAATTTTTTCTAAAAAATCAAAAATTGTTTTGTAATATTAGAGTCACTTTGAATCTTAATTTAAGCAGGTTACCAGTCAGTATCTGGTTTGTCTGTAAGATACAAAGCACAAACCTTTCTTTCTCTATTTAGCTAAGGCTTTCTCTACAGTGCAGAGTTTACCCACACATATGTATATTTAGTATATGTATGTAAGTGTGGATGTGCCATATCATATTTGCTGCTGACTATGACACCATTGTTACTGCTTTTGGCATTCTCGGAATAGCTGATGCTGTGCCTGTTTATAAAATTTACGCCAGTGTTTGCCCAAGCGACCTGCATGCAGCCCACAAAAATGTCATCATCCGTCGTTGGTCACAACAACAAACGCATGCTAAGAACAATACAAATCAAGCGCATATATTTGCATGCATGAATGCACATTTGCATGACCCTCGAGGGGGGAATTAAGCAAGTAAAAAAAAAAGAAAAAAAAAATTAAAAGTTTCAAACAATGTATGAGTATATATACACGCTATATATCAGATAAGGGGATTGGATTGTCTATGGTGGCGTATCATGTTTTGTGTTTTGTAAGTAGGTAAGGTCAAACATCAGCAATGTTACTCATACTTCACGGTGTACCTAAATGCACTAACTCGGTCGACACGCCTTAATGCTTGCATGCATATCTAAATATAAATCGTGCATAGCTAAGTATAAATGGTCACATTCGTTTGAATGTGTATTTATAGATATGTTCGTGAAATTGAACTAAATTTAGTATACATATATGCCTGTATGTACGCATGTCTGTGTGCTGCTGTTCAAATATAAGTAAATACTATATTGCGAAAACTCGGCTAAAAATAGAAATTCCAACCAACTCTTACTTGAGCCTCTTGTATTTTCGTATATTTTTTTATATTGTATATTTGTACCGTTATTCTTGCATTGCTTTCTTGCATTATTATTACTTTAATCTGCATTTTTTTCATAGATTATGCCAGTCGAGGACAAAAAAAGTTTGGTGACAAATGCGAGGGTACATTGGAATGTGGATTCCCAGGTTCGATTTGCGATGCAAAAAAGAAGTCCTGCCAATGCACAGAGGATTTGCCAGTGACAAATCACATCGACAAATGCGGAAAAGGTTTGTGCATCATGATTTATTACGCTTCTGTTTGCTTATTTGTTTGCGTTTATTTATTTAATATCAAATACAGTAACCATTGCTTACATTTCCAGTGCTTGACAATATGAGTACATAGTACATGCATAAGCAGATTACAAATGTAAAACCAGTGAAAAGAATACGTACAGTACACTCTATCGGAAGTTTTATAATTTTTGCAAATGATGTCGTACGTCAATCCTTAGTATTATATATATAATATATACATATAATTGGAGCGTACACCCTTTTTGGGTATTTGGCCGAGCTCCTTCTCCTATTTGTGGTGTGCGTCTTGACGTTGTTTCACAAATGGAGGGACCTACAGTTTCAAGCCGACTCCGATCGGCAGATATTTTTTATGAGGAGCTTTTTCATGGCAGAAATGTATGTCTGTCATGATGGAATACAATACTTTTTCGGTTTGTCAATTCGGGCCGCTTTTCTTCAACTGCATTAATTTCATTAGTTGTTCAGTGTAGACATCAGAATTAATCGTTCGGTTGGGTGGTAAGAGTTCAAAGTAGACAATTCCTTTGTAGTCCCACCAAACTGATAACAAAACCTTCTTTTGATGAATACCAGCTTTTGATGTTGTTTGTGTTGGTTCACCTGGTATGTTCCACGACCTTTTCCGCTTGATATTGTTATAAACAACTCATTTTTCATCGCCAGTTATAAGTCGTGAGGAACCACCCATGTATCGAGCTTTTGAACATAGCCAGGTTGTTTTAAGTGATTTTCAATGCATGAATGTGATGCTTGAAGCTTCTCTGCAATCTCACGTGAAGTACTGTGAAGATCCCAGTCGATTATTGCTTTGATTAAGGCGTCATCAACTTCAACTGGATGACCAGAGTGTTTTTCATCTTTGAGTGAAAAATCACCAAAACGAAATTTGGCAAACCAATTTTGACACTGCCGTTCTTTTAAGGCTTCGTCACCATAAACAGCACATAACTTTTAATGAGCTTGCGATACCCGTTTTTCCCCTTTGCGGAAATAAAAAAACAAAACATGACGAAAATATTTATTTTGGTTCTCCATTTTTCAACGAACGCCAAACGAAAACTACGCAACCGATCAAAAAACTGTTTTTAATGATTGACAGCTGAATTGCCAACTATCAAATAACAAAATGTGTTTTACATTTATACTACGTCTGCAAACCTAAAAATTCAACTGTAGCCATCTATGAGTGGAATTCGCCATTACTTAGTTGCCAATCCAATATTTGGCACTTGTGAAATAGACAGCTGTGGTATGCAAACAGAAAAGCAATGAAGTGCATAAAGGCCCAAATAAAGATTTCTATCACTTAAAATAATTTTTTATTTAGTAAAAAAGTTATTGCCAAACAAAACCGGACGATTAATTTCGCGACACCTTGTATGAAATACCAAAATTTGCGAGAGAATAGGACTTTGCACTGAGCTGGTTTGGACAAATATTATATATGCAATTGTAAAGCATGGCAAACATGTTTGCAGAAGTTAGGCGGAAGAGTTGGTGAGGGAGTATTCTGAGTATTCCTAAAACACAAATTAGGCTTCCGGACTACTGTAGTGTTTTTCAAGCGGAGGTTGCCGCAATTAAGGAAGCAGGGAATTTTTTTCTTACTTCTGCAATTACTGTAAATGACCTAAATATTTTATCTGACAGCCAATTAAGGCTTTAAGCTTGTTGTTGGTGCGTGCGAAATTAATCGGAGAATGCCTGATTTTCTCTCGATTGCATCCGAATACTTCGATATTAAGCTCATTTGAATTTCTGGTCACAGCGGTATAGAGTGAAACTGCTGAACTGGCCAGGCAGAGGACTCTGGAGACGGTTTCCCCGCGAAATGAGAGGATTGGGCTTCCCGTGATAACTGTTAGTATACTCCTGAAGAAATAGGCCTCGTGCAAACTCAGCGTGTGCTGGAGTAGTACGCAAACGTACAATGTTGCGACATCCTTCTTTTCACAGGTAGAACGGGTGTGCTCGAGAGAACTTCTAATGGTAACAAAGCCGCTGCTGTCGAATTTGATAGGTATCCCTTCCGGCCTTTGTCTGTTAGGCGTCCATGCGGTGAGAATTAGGATTGCTTCAAATCCTTTTTGCAGACGCTTTTTGGAGGATGAGGGGGAATCACCTCAACACCTTCTTCATAGCTGCCCTGCTCTCACTGGGCAAAGATTTACAAATCTGGGCTCTCTTTAAATATCACACATCTGATGAAATTCATCATTAGCTTAAAGCGGTTATACGAACGTAATTAGCCACTGTTGGTCGCTAACCTTTTATCCAAAGCGTCTTTCTCCTTTTTCCACCTGTTTGGTACTTTTCCTTCTCTAATATTATTTTGCGTAAATAAAATGTCATCCTCCTAATACTTATTAAACATTTTATAATGTACTGTACACTGATTTGTGATTGACGTATAGCACCTGCTCACTTCAAGTCTGATCACTGAAGTCTGATCACTTAAAGTCTGCCGATCACAAGCACAAGCTGCTTTACTCGCGAGCTTAAGCGCTGGATATACCTGGTACTGCCCATGCAGTGATCAGGATAATAAATAATAAATAATTGGCGCGTACACTTCTGTTAGGTGTTTGGCCGAGCTCCTCCTCCTATTTGTGGTGTGCGTCTTGATGTTGTTCCACAAATGGAGGGACCTACAGTTTCAAGCCGACTCCGAACGGCAGATATTTTTATGAGGAGCTTTTTCATGGCAGAAATACACTCGGAGGTTTGCCATTGCTTGCCGAGAGGCGACCGCTATTAGAAAAATGTTTTTCTTAATTTTTGTTGTTTCAATGAGATTCGAACCTACGTTCTCTCTGTGAATTCTGAATGGTAGTCACGCACCAACTCATTCGGCTACGGTGGCCGCCGAAGACAATACTTGCAATTTGATAGAATTTTGCAATAGGGTGGAGTTCCATACCAGGAAAAGTCGTTTAACAGATGCATTATTGCTGGTCTTTTACTCTACTCAGAGCTATCTTAAAACCAATGTGGACTTATGGCATACAAGTCTGAGGCACTGCACTAACTCTAATATCTAAATATTCCAAAGATTGCCAATCAAAAGATCTAAGAAAAATTACAAACGCACGTCGTGATCTCAAATTTCTCAGAATAGCAGAAGAAATAAATAAGCCTGCCACATCTCTCAATAAAAGACTTCAATCACACACAAACCATTTAGCCGCAGGAGTGACTCTCAATCCCATCTCCTTTAACAGAGTGAAGAGGAAGTCAGCAATGGACTTATTATGCTAATAAGCAAAAATTTTAGGAATGGGTGCACCACTGGGTGCTCCCCACTCATGTCCAATAAAATTTGTTAGTTTTAGGTAATATACAAATAATGCTGAATGTTAGAAACCAGATTGCAATAAATAAATGGACTACAAAAAAATTGCTGATCACGAATTTTCTCGAAATGGCAACTTAACTTGTCTCTAAAAAAAACTTCCAAGCATGAAATAGCTTTAGTATTGATTAAGCTCTTGTGAAGTAAGAACAGCCAATAGCTTATGGATCTGTGTTCAGCGGAAATACAAATATCTCAATACCCTGAAATTGCCACTCACCAACTACTCTTCTCACAAATACAAACGTATTCCATTTTAGAGGCTGCTGTGAATGAGACCTGTTTCTTCAATGAACAATGCGAGGTGAGACATTATCAGACCGAATGTCGTGATGGCCGATGTGCTTGCCGTTATGAAATGACACCCTTTTGGGGTAAAGATGGTACAGTAGAGTGCAAAGGTAACTACTCCAATGAATATGTGAATCAGCTTAATTGCGTATTTAATTCATATTTCTTCCAAAAAACTAGGGCGTGGAGATAAACGTGGACCGGAAACTTACATCGATCCAGCAATGATTGGCGTACTGGTAGGAATGGCATTGATGTTTATTATAATTTGTGTCGTCCTTCGATTATTTAGCCAGTGAGTAATATTTGCCATTTTCAATATCTTAACAACTTTTGAATTAATGTCCTTTTTTTAAAAAGAATTTTTGGCGTTGTTAATAATATAATTTTATTTGTTTTGCTTATTGCAATACCAATCACCAGCACCGAGAGCGATTATGCCAATTTTCCGGTTGGAAGCATAAATGTTAAAACTTTTGTTAGATGTATGTATGTACACCTTACAAACAAAAAAACATAAAAAACAGAAAAAAGAAAGGAAGAGAGAGAAAAAAAACAGGCACCACTGCAGAAAATTCAACGAATTAGGAGTTGCGGTAGTGGCAATAGCAGTTTGTTTATTATCCGTTTAGCACCAATTGCTGAGGAAAGCTTCATAAGACGTAGGCGTGACATAAATGCTTATAATGAAATTATAAAATAAGGGTTAATTTTTATATTCGTTAATCTAAAAAAAATTTAAGGTGAATAAGTGATTGGCCTATCGCACCCGATTCCGATGCTGAGGCTGGCAGCTGATCCTCCCTACAGGTATCCAATTATATTGGATAGGCCTTATGTTCCACACTGGAACTCCAGAAATTTACAATAATGACTTTTTATATAGCTGGGTAGTCTAAACAACAAAAGAAGCAAGAATACAAAAATCAATTTGAATGCATTCCGCTTTGTTATTGGAAATAATTACAATCCAGCCGAATAAAGTCGTGCACATATTTGTGGTAGCAATAGAGCTTTCGCAATTCTCTTCATTCTTTTTTTCTACTTTTGTATAAAAGTCCTAAACTCCTATATAGGGTATTTCAATAGAGACGCTTGGTTTGCTAAAAAAAAGTTATGTGTGAGATTTTATGACTACTCAATAATTTTAAGTAAAAAAAGTAATCATTTTATCGAGTCTAGAATATACCTACTCGTACATTTATTCAAATACCCACCGCAGTCTTACCTTTTGACATGTATTCAAAGAGTCCGATTTCGGTTGACTTTGTTGCATGAGTTCAGCTGGAATTTGCTGATTGGCGTTCGCGGTATTTACTTTGAGGGTACCGGTTTCGTGTGGCTTAATCAAATATACCTGTTGTTGTTTTTGTTGTAATATCATAACATTCTCCATGAAGATTTGGGGAGTGCTGCTACACTGACAGTCTTCGGCGGGATATAAATCCGGATTGTTCCGGTAATGTACATAGAACGACTGTCGTGGGAAGACGAGCGGATCGTCTTAGTGACGGCTGTTTTTTACGCTTTCTAGGCAATCTGTTTGTGATTACCTGCATAAACAGAAACATTGGTATTCTTTGTAATATATCTTGTTAACTTTTCAAAAATCCTTACAAATAATAGCATCTACCAAATATGAGCCAACTCGAAATATAAAGGAAGCGGATCTATAGATAGGCTTGTGGCTTCCGTCGGCAGTAGAAATAAGTGCAAATATGGAATGTTTCAATACAAGCGGATTTTTAAAGATGAATGCGCAATTTTTTTTGCATTCCTAATTAAAAAAAACCACTACGAATCTAAATAGTCTGGGCTGAAACTATAGAAGCCCTAAGTATAGGGGTGAGGGTCGTTCGAAAAGTCCGCGCAAAGTCTGAGAGATGGCACTAATGACGCACATCGAACTTATGTTTCGTTAGTAGCATATCTTGGAAGAACACACATCAAGTTTCAGCCAGATTGGTCTATTTCTTTGTGTTTGGCATTCCCCTGAATCGAGGAAGTCGACTGTTTTTCCATTTTCATCACAACAACGCACCATCTCACGCCTCAGCTGTTACGGTTGCAAAATTATTGAACATAGGGCTCCAACTCGTTTCACATCCCTCCTATTCTCCAGACTAGGCTCACTCGTATTACTCAGCCTACTATTGAAGGAATGGCTGGCGGGAAAAAGATTTCATTCAAACGAGGTGGTGATTGCAGAAACTAATGGCTATTTTTCATATTTGAACAAATCCCATTATTCGGAAGGGATGAACAAATTAGAACAGAGTTGGATGAAGTTTATAAGTCTAAAAGAAGACTATGTCGAAAAATATAAAAGTTTTACGCCAAATAATTAAGTAGTTTTTACTTTTGCACGAAATTTTTAAATGAACCTCGTACTTTAAAAATTAAAAGAAAAAATTGGATCATTTGCTTTTGAGCAAATTTGCGTGTCATTTTCAAAAATGTAGTTTTTGGAAAAAAAAGTTATAGAAAGTTAAAGAATGAATACGCATTCGAATTGAAAAAACAGCTGTAAAACATATTAATTTGTTGAAAAAAAAAGAATTGATTTAAGAACAAAAAAATCGATTTCACGACCCGAATTTATATCCGGCCAAGGAATGCCACTCCCGTCAATAAAGAGTTTTTTTAAAAAGAGGTGCTATTTTGATATTCAAAGAATAATATTGTACTATTTTTTAATATAAATGATCGGATGTTTATTTCATTATAAAGACAATGACGATCACGCTTACAGCACAATATCCTTTTCAAGAAATTTTCCATTTTCTTGTTGAAAGTGAACGTTGTCCAGATCAATATCATCCAATTCCGGCCATAAAAAATCGTTAATCATCTCTCGATAGCGCAATCCATTCACCTGTAGCCCCTGTTATTGGGAAACCCTTTATGTAGGATATTTATTACAATAATAACAACAACAGCCACTTCAAGATCAAACCTTAAGAAGAAGTTCTAAAGCAATATTCTCGAAATTGAAGCAACAGAGATGCCAAATTTTTGTGAATACTACGTAATACATTGCATAAGGGTTTCCATCAAGGATGGCAAACGGCAAAGAAGTGACATTGTGTTAATTTTTTTCGTATATCACTAACACGATCTCAGTTTTTTCGTAAATAAACTGCTTCATGCCCCATTTACGTCAGCCCCTCAACGGATTCTGTCAAGTTCGCTGAGAGCTGGATAACGGTCTGTTATTGGCCACACCTTCTTAATTATTTTCACCTTACCTTGAATTTATCGAATAGTTTCTTTAAAATAAAATTTAATAATTGCACAGGTTGATCAATCTTCTGTAACAATTTGCCCGATATTCCAGCGACATGCTTTTAAAAATGTTCAAAAAGTTTCGAACGCCCGTTTTGAAAGACCCTTTATACAAAAACTTAATTTTTCAGGTCCTTAACTGCATCAATTAGTTTGAAATTGTTTCGAATATTAGGCTTAGCATTTAAATTTGTTAAATTATACTATTCATGTAATTTAGACTTTATTCCAAAGGCTTAGACTATTAAAATACCTATGCACTAAAAATGTGGCATTTAAATCCTCAACGCTTTTCAAACTTTAATATCTCCCGAATACTTTTAATTTTGCGTTTTAATTTGAAGAGCTGCTCTATTGAAATTCAATAAAAACTGCATATAAGCAAGCAATCAGTTGTTTAATACAAGTAAATTAGGCTATAGCCGACCGCTCTTCTCATGTCAATTACAGTCAGCAGCCATGCTTTTGTATCTGTGATTAGAAAGAGACAGAAGATTTCTAGTTTTTCGATTTGTACAAGGATTCAGCCATTACTAAAAAATTAGTTAGCCTTCGTCTTTTGTCGGTTTTCAGGGACTACTCCAAGAATAAGCTTCCGTAAATTCCCTCATTTGTATGTCTCGGACGCCGTAAATGCATTATTAATGAATCAGTATTGTTTTTTGCTTTTGGTGGAGCTTCTTATTGTCATAAGTGTTTGTTACATCGTATCTACTAAATTAACAATTATTAAAGTAATAGAGAAAATTGTGATTTAAAAAAAAAAAACAAAAAAAAAGTCAATAACGGAGCAGAGCAGAGATTTTAAATTTTAGATTTTTTTATACTTTTGTTCAAATTTTTTGAAAATTTCTATGGATCTGCCAGTAGCCACACTAATAAACACCTTTTATAAAGGGTGATCAATTTAGATGCATCGGATTTTAAATTGAAAAAACAACGCTTTCTTCGACAGCCTGGGGCAGTGCGCCAACGTACATCCAATCAATCATCTCCATTATATCAACAGCTCTGGTTGGCTGTAGATATCTGCGGCGCTTTAGTGCTACTTAAGGAGTGCCAGGTGCACTTCAACCATTTCACCTATCTACCTAAACAACGAAAAGTCAAATTGATTGGCCAATCTTTATTATTTTTGTGTAGAACCAATAATCCTTTCAAATGTTGGCCGTAACTGCGCCGTCATTCGACCGTAGCTCGTGACTCACTTTAGCAATACTGTCCAATGCCTCAATCGAAGATGGTTGCGTGTGCGAGTGTCTTGTCTTAAGGGGAGGTTCTAGTCTAAAGCCCCAAAAATGTGCGTAATTTCATTTTTTTCCTTTTTTTTTGAGAGAACATACGTATTTTTTTAAATAACTTTTGTGGCATTTATTTGTCTACATTTTAAAAAGTTTACAAAAAATTTTCGAGTAAAAATAATACGAAATCAAAAAAAAATCTTAAAGTAGATTCATGGGAGGCCTTATGAATTTCCGATTTTTACAAAACCCTTTTTAATAAAAATGGGTACCCTTTGAAAAAACCCCCTTTTTGCCTCTTTTTATTTGTTTTAACGTTAAAAAAACAATACTAAAAATTTTTCTTTGACAAAAAACGCTTCCTAATAGACCACCTAAATTCAATAAGCTTTAATTTGAGCTGCCAAACGTCGAAATCGGTGTAGTTGTTGAAGCGGAATCATGCCCCGCGCCCAAAAACAGGTGTTTCGAGAAAAACGCGTTTAAAGGCTCCGAGCGCGCGCTTTTACCGGTTTTTCGGCCGACGCGCTCTCTAGTCTATACGCTATAACTTTTACTATTGTAGTTAGATAGAGAAATATCGTTTTGCCTACACACTTTTAAGACCCTTATATTTTCATCATAGCATTACAAAAAAAAAATTTTTTTTGGTCGATTTAGACTGGAACCTCCCCTTAAACAAACAACCTGGCTAACCTTACCTAAGCTGCCTTTGTGTATAGTCGGATACAGCACAAAATATTGGCATAGTTTTAGAGTCAGTCAGCTTGCACAAACAAAAGTGTTCGGAATTATTTCTCAATTTTTGAAATAATTGATTTTTCGTTTTAAAAATTATATATTTTTCAATTTCAAGGTAGAACTTTTTGATTGCAAAGAAAAATCAAAAAAAAAAACAAAAAAAAAAACAAAGTGAAAAAAGATTAAATCAAGGGCAAGTCAAATAAGCATCTAAAAAAACTAAATTTCTTATACTTATTTCGGTTTTTGAATGCACTTTTGATTTATCTTTGAAATAATTGGACCTATAATTATTCACTTACGACCTATTTTCCTATACTTCAATTCAAGCTCTAATCAGAGCATTTTTAAAATCTAATTTCGTCTACGCCCATATAAACTAGTTGTTTAAGGTCCTACAATAACAATTTTAAAGTAAATATGTAGGTATTGTGCGAATTGCATAAATAGTTTGTGAACACAAATCATCGCAAATTTTTATTTGGACACAAAGCTAACAAAGCGAACGATTTATTCATTATTATATAAACGCAATTGCTTTGAATTTATTTCTATTAAAAATGTGTGTATGTAAATTGTGTTAATAAACCACACTCATAATATTATTTGCTTGAATTTCGTTGATCGAGCTCCTTTTTGTTTCTATTTCTTTTGTTCGTTCTCTTTTTTATATTTGTATTATTACGCCGCTCCATTTCAACACCCCCACGTTCCGTTGTCATCGTTACCAACACTTGTTGTTGTTGTTATTAATTACACAAAATACGCCAATAACTAAAATTTACTCAGGGCACGTTGGCGTGAAAACCGGACTATTTTCAACACACCAAATCCACGTCTCATGAATGTATCGCTTTTGCGTGATAGCAAACTCTTGCACGGCCAGGAGCGACGCGGCTCGCGAATGTCGGTGCGAGCACCGTCGCGCCAGCCGAGCATGGCTTCGCTACGTCCGCATTCGCCGAATCCGTCGTTAGGTAAGACAGGTTTGTATCCAAAATAAAAGTGAAACATACCAATAACAATAAAATCGAAATCTAAATCAAAATGGTTACTTTAAATCAATATTTAATTAAACGTCTTTCCCTAATATCTTTTTTTTTTTTTTTGTTTGTTTTTGTAATGAACGACAATTAAAACTCTTAAAAATTTAAACTACGTGCATATGTATATGTTTATGTATACTTTGTATGTATCTTCTTAAGAAAATGTTATAAATACAAGACCAATTTCCAGGATATTCACAAAGTCTTGTGCTGTGCTTGTGAGTCTGTTTGACGAGTATACTTGAAGGGGAACAATAAAAAAGCACTTTGAGTATAAAAACAAAACAGTGCATGATTTTTAAAAGTATCAATATTAACAAGGCGCATTCATTAAAGATGGGGGCACTAGCCCAACAACACTGTTTTGTACGTTTCCTTATCAAAGCAAAGTATTGAGAAACTAGAAAACGAATAATGAATTCGCCTTGTTTCATTCTGAGCAGACAGTCACATGGACACGGCGAAAGAAAAAAAAGTAGACCCTACAGTTTACAAACAGAAAAACAATTGAGCGGTGTAAAGGTCAAAATAAAGATTTCCATCACTCAAAATATTTTTTTGTTTTAGTAAAAAAGTAATTCGAAAACAAAATGGGCTGATTGTCTTCAGTGATTACTTACAGCACTCATAAGAAGCCAATACTGTAAGTGTCTAAGTATTAAAGCGAGAGTAATGCTACTCGATAATGCTTAATTCATTAATTTTTGAGTTCTTTGCTTTCCAAATTGAAGGTCGTATAATCATTGAAAATAAACTCGTTTTAAAAGACAGTCATACTTCTATAACCCGAGTCACCATTATCCCATGAAACTGTTCGACTTATGGGGACTTCGAGTTATAGAATTTTATTATGTTGTGTTTGTTTTTTGTTTAACTGCAAACATAAGTAAGAGTTACAAGGTATTAAAATAATCAGAAATTAATGGCTGAACATCCAATTTCCTTCTGGAGTTTTCATTAAAAAAATATTCTAATTTGTTCAAAGCTCAATAGGGACCGTCAGTGGTAGTGTCATTCGTTTGCAAATATAAATAATTTCCTCCACTGGAGTCCTCATTATCAATTTCCTTTCCGCTCAAACCGAATCTACTGCTATGGTGGAAATATTGTGGTCGTCCGTGGGAAAACCTGCTATTAAAACTAATTAGCAAACCTTAAAAAATTAAAAACATTCGCTTTACAAATACATAAGTACTTCTCCGTATACACTAAAAAAAGAAACTAAACAAAGACATAATTCGGGATTTCCCCTAAATAATTCGACTTAAAGAAGCAGGTGCCAAAATTCTTTTTCCCGTTATAGAAAATTCTAGTTTTATTAGTTTGAGTTATGGAAGTTTGACTGTATAACATATAGAGGAATTGAAAATAATGGATCCGATACTTTTAAAAATAGCCGATTCTTAAACAAATTTATACCAAAGTACTCAATTTTCAAAAGTACTCGATATTTGCCATCACTAATCACACAATGAAAGCAGATGCAAATAGCTTCTTCAATGCCTAAAAACGGAAATATTGAGTACTTTGTGTTTATACTTCAACATGCCACTATTTACGTTTAATTAGAGGTGCCATAATATAACGCCATAAGCTACCGTTTGATGCCGCAGCTATAACGCCATAGCTGCACCATAACCATAGCCGTAAGTACAGCATGTGTCAGTTAGTCATGTCATAATCATAACAGCTGATGTTGAAGTAAAATGAATGACAACAATTTCATTTTGTAATAAAAACAGGGATAATTTTCAACTTCTTCTTCTTCTTAATTGGCGCTATAACCGCTTACGCGATTTTGGCCGAGTTTAACAAAGCGCGCCAGTCGTTTCTTTCTCGTGCTAACCGGCGCCAGTTGGACACACCAAGTGAAGCCAAGTCCTTCTCCACCTGATCTTTCCAACGCAGAGGAGGCCGCCCTCTTCCTCTGCTACCACCAGCTGGTACCGCATCGAATACTTTCAAAGCCGGAGCGTTTGTATCCATTCGGACGACATGACCCAGCCAACGTAGCCGCTGGATCTTTATTCGCTGCGCTATGTCTATGTCGTCGTAAAGCTCATACAGCTCATCGTTCCATCGTCTGCGATATTCGCCGTTGCCAACGTGCAAAGGTCCAAAAATCTTACGCAGAATCTTTCTCTCGAACACTCCAAGCGTCGCTTCATCGGATGTTGTCATCGTCCAAGCTTCTGCGCCATACGTTAGGACGGGCATGATGAGAGTCTTGTAGAGTGTTAGTTTTGTTCGTCGAGAGAGGACTTTACTGCTCAGTTGCCTACTTAGTCCAAAGTAGCACTTGTTGGCAAGAGAGATTCTACGTTGGATTTCAAGGCTGACATTGTTATCGGTGTTAATGCTGGTTCCTAAATAGACGAAGTCTTTTACAACCTCAAAATTATAACTGTCAACAGTGACGTGGGTGCCGATACGCGAGTGCGCCGACTGTTTGTTTGAAGACAGGAGGTACTTCGTTTTGTCCTCGTTCACCACCAGACCCATTCGCTTTGCCTCTTTATCCAGTTTGGAGAAGGCAGAACTAACAGCGCGGTTGTTAAGGCCGATGATGTCAATATCATCGGCATACGCCAGCAATTGTACGCTCTTATAAAAAATTGTGCCTGAGCGATTAAGTTCTGCGGCTCGCACGATGCTCTCCAACATCAGGTTAAAGAAGTCACACGACAGGGAGTCACCCTGTCTGAAACCTCGTTTGGTTTTCAACTAAGTCAATTAATTTTTCGTCGTTCGTTTCTAATATTCAAATTTTTATCGCAAATAAGCAAACAAGTGCCAAGTATTTCACAGCTGCTTACGGTTACGGGAAAAAACCAAAATTAAAAAAAAAATAGAAACATACGGCTACGGTTATTGCTATGGCGCTATGGTGCGGCTCCTATAAACGTTTACAGTAATGCCCATATGTTTGATCAGAACACCTGATTGCTATGGCTACGGTTATGGCTAAGATATGGCAGCAACAATTGCAGTTATAAACTTAACCGTATCTGAACCGTAACGGCATTTACTGTCATCTATTATTGGTGTTATAGCCATAAGCAGCTGATCTTTACATACCAGCTGATAATATCATTCATTTGTTCATTTCGAAGGTGCAGAAACTAAAGAAAAGATAACAACATGAGCAGTGACAAGCGAATTAGTAATTCATTCATTATTATTATTATATACCACAATGCAGAAAATCAAAAATCAGCTGTTTATGGTTACGGCGAAAAACGAAAACTCAATTGGTCTGCACGGTTACGGATATTACGGCATATCTGCTCAATCTACCCTTAGGAATTGTACAGATCCGCAAGTAAAAACACTCTCAGCTGGTTGTCAAAAAATGTCCAAAGCTGAGGCCAGCTGCTTCCAAAACGCGCTTTTATGTAAAATGGTTGCAAAAAATATAAAAAAACACCAGTCTAACGGTTAGACGCGATAGAAGTGAAACCTTCCGTAAAACAAACTGAGAGAGAATAAGACGAAAGCAGCATTAGGAGCAAGATAATTATAGGTTCATTATAATATTGCTATAAAGTTCATATTTTATTTTCTTCATTTTATTATTATTCATCCTCAATGTTTTCAATTTCAACAAATGATACGAGTGGCTTATGATAGCTAAAATATGACACAAATGCTTTGGTTCCGATGTTGTCAACATGTCTTTGAAATACCGCGTCAATGGTTGTTTTTGATCGTGTTGTCGATTCAGTGCGATTGTTACACATTTTTAAATTGAATGTTGTATTGAGAACGTCAATTAAAGGAACCGCTGTGTCCAATGCAAAATTTACTTTAAAATCGCCACTTAAAATCATTGGAACTTTATTGTAATCTTTTCTAAGTATCCGCGATACTTCTGGTGTATACTTTATTAAATTTTCGTGAATGAATTCCGTGATGCTATTTATTGATTTTTTTTTCTGTCGATATTCACGACACTTTTCTGCATTATTTTTCGGCATAATTGCGGTAAATATTTAAAAATGAAAATATTTACGAATATAAAAATACACACGCGGTTGCTATTATGAGCGTCCCCAGCAAAACCTGCGTGACCGAAACTCTAACACAATTACATTTTTTTGAATGTTACAAACACATATGCACGCAGGTTTTGCTGGGGCGTGACCGAAACTCTAACACAATTACACATATGCACTCGTATTTGTTTGAAAATCGACTTTTTTTTTGGTTCTCCGTCACCTTTGGAAAATGTGTAAACAGTAAGCAAACTTTATTCATATATTTTTCCTCATTTTTGCATTAGTAAAATTAAACAAACGCCGTAGCCGAATGGGTTGGTGCGTGACTACTATTCAGAATTCACAGAAAGAACGTCAGTTCGAATCTCGGTGAAAACACCAAAATTAAGGAAAACTATTTTTCTAATAGCGCTCACCCCTCAGCAGGCAATGGCAAAACACCGAGTGTATTTCTGCCATGAAAAAAAGCTCCTCATAAACATATCATAAAATAAAAAAATTAAATAACTGTATAAAAAAAATTTTTTTCTTGTGATTCGAACCAAGGATTTTGGATCGGAAGCTCACATTGCTAGCCGCTCGGCTATCGCGCCATGCTGTCGACGCTGGCCTAAAAGTTATTTAGTTCGTCGCTACGTGTATATGTAATATTCGTAGCCAAGAGTGTCGCTTTTTTCGTTTCACTTTTTCTCAAATCACTCCCAACGATTCTAAAGAAGTTTTCACTTCAAAAATGTTATACAAATTTAAATATTTCTGAATAAAAAAGCATTATTATAGCTAAGAAATATTTTAAAAATATTTGTTATTGTAAATTTTCCAAGTCAAAGATATGGTTTTTTTTGGTCGATATTCTATTGTTTTTTATGTTACCATAAAAATTGTAATTTGGCATAGGAAACCCGCCAGTGCGCTCAAGTGAAAACACCAAGCACTCACACCATCACACCTCTCGTGTCTGTCAAACTCACGCCTAGGGTACCTGTCAAAAAAATAGACAGAAAAAGAGTGTTTTTACTTGTATTTCTTTACAATACTCATAGGACGGCTCGATCAACAGATTTATGTGCCTATGGTTATGCCACCTCTAATACCAACCTCTACAAGTAAATTAGCATCTGACAAGACTTTGTGAATAAGCCTTTATTTTATATCTCATTATCATCATTGCGTTGCAAAACTTTTTTTTTATTAATATTCATTTGATTCATTGCTGATTTTGCTAATTTTTGGTAATCCTACTTTTAAGCTAATTTTAAATGGATATTTTTTGGTATTGTCGAAGTTAATTATTATCATTAAATACAGGGATTTGCTTACGAATTTTTAATTCTTAAGGTAAATTATATATCTGTATGTATCTTACATAGTCAGGAAGTTTTCAATAAGGACAGGAAACTATTGCAGAGTCAAAAAAAGTCGTGTAAAATTCATGCGGCATGTGGTAAATTTAGTGATAGGTTCCACAACTTCAAAAAATCGTGTAGAATAAAAAAAACCGTGCAAGAGAAGTAATAATGAAATCTATATTAAATGAGTTTTTATAAAACAAAAACAATGAATATTTATTACAAAAAAAAAAACATAAAATAAAAAATGCTGTACAGTGAAAATTCAATCCATAAATACAAAACATATAAAAATTCTAATTGAAATTAAGAAAAAATATCAATTTTGCAACTATTCATCGCTACTTGATAAAAAGCGAGCACGTTTATTACGGACTGGACTAAAAATGCTATTATCAATAGATATGTCAGATACTCTCTCAGATATGGCTAACAAAGGCTCTGAAAGCATACCACTAGGCCATGAATTCTTTCTAGGTGTCAATTCTGCATTGATTCAACTTTGGATTGACGACTTCATGACGTTGGTCTGAGTTGAACTCCTGCAGAGTAGTCAAGAGCTTTGTGAAACAACTAAAAAGGAAATTAGCGACCTTTCTGTTAAAACTTAGTAGGAAACACCTAAGAGTACTGGCGGGTATAATCACAGAGCACAGTGCCTGTGGTCAGCATATGGGAATCCTTGGCAACTCAATATGCCTATCCTGACTTGGGAATGAGGACACGGCAGAGCATTTTCTCTGTAGCTATCCGGCGTTCTTTAGAATCACACTTAAGCCTTTGGGCTGCGATGAACTGAGTATGGAAAAGGTTCATACTCTTCCTCCTCCGGATCTCTTAAAATTCATTAATGAATCTACAAGATTTATTGGCAGAAGGGTGACCTTAAAAGTAATTTTCCCGTTTTTCCATCCATATTGTAAGAGTATCTATCCTGTCTCTATCACCCAGATAGATAGATTGGATGTAGTACAATGGCGACTCTGAGCTTGGACTTGACCAACCCCCCCTCAAATCAAATCTAATATAATCTAAGTCAGATAGTATGTCCGGCCCATCTTTCGCATTTTTTTTTAATTATTAACGGCTTCTATTGGTTTTTTCGTTGCAATAAAATATTTTATTAGCTATTGTTTTTTGCTTTCCCAAGTTGTGTATACCAGGTGGTGCAAAATTAATCACCCTATCGGAAGATTTATAATTTGTGCAAATGCCGTCATACGTCAATCATATTTGACACTTGTGAACTGTGAAGAGCTGCAGTTTACATGCGGATGGAGCAATGAAGCGGATAAAGCTCAAAACAAAGATTTCCATCGGCCAAAATTTTATTTTTTTTATTTAGCAAAAAAATTATTCAAAAACGAAATGATAATTGTGATAATTTTGTGCCACTTTGTACAATGTAAAGTGCAAAATAAACAAAACTGGCGTCATAAAAATGATTTTGACAGCGCCTTTCTTTTTAATGAGTTAGTGCGTTGGAAGTTACATCCCTAGCAGACTTCCAGTGAAAGCTTGGTGACATTCGGTTGAGTGGAAGCGAAGTTATGGCGTCGGTACAAAAATTAGTTTCGAACAAAGAGCTAATATCAAATTTTGTTTTAAAATCGGTAAAACTTTTACCGAAACATTTGAATTGATGGAAAAAGTTTATGGCGATGATTGTCTATCTCGTGCCTGAGTTCATGAGTGGTTTACGCGTTTCAGAGATGGTTGTGAGGGCATAAATGACAATGAACATACGGCCCGCCCAAAACCAGTAATCACCGAAAACTCCATGGGAATTGTTCGTAAATTTATCAAAAATGAACTGAAATCATCTTTGCAATTCATGGAATCGGAGTTTAATATCTTCAAAATCGATTTATCGCATTTTAACTGATCATTTCGGCTTAAGAAAGGTCTGTGCTCGTTTCATTCTGCACAAGTTAGCTGAGGACCAAAAATTGCTCAGAATTCAAAATTCGTCAGACCTCATTAAAGAGGCGAGAAAAGACGAGAACTTGTAACTGGTGATGAAACGTGGTGTTTCTAACATGAACCTGAAACTAAACGTCAAAGTGCCGAATGGAATGCCGCAGACGAGCCCCCACCCAAAAAATCGCGTTTAGAGAAGTCGAAAGGGTCCACAAGGCTTTCGTGCCAACGGGCAAAACCGTCAATGGAATTTTCTATCTTGGACTTTTGAAGCGTTTGTTGCATCGCATTCGTCGAATTCGCCCTGAATACTACGAAGGGGGAAGATGGCACTTATTGCATCGATCCACTCTTGTCACTAATTTTTTTACTGGAAATCGCATTTTAACCATCAATCACTCACTAAATTCGCCTGATATGGCTCTCTGTGACTTCTACCTATTCGGAAAATTGCATTTGGGCATGAAAGTAGACCGTTTTGCATCCGTAGAGGCCATCCAAAAGGCTTGTACTGACATCTTGAAGAACATTCCGGTCAATGACCTGAAACACTCTTTCGAAAAGCTTTTAGAACGCGCAAAACAGTGTATCGCGGCCAGAGGGGATTATTTTGAATAAATAAACTCGAAGTTCTCAGAACAAAGCTCCTGTCGTTTCTAGTTTAGCTCAGTCTTGTTTATTTTGGACTTCACCTTATATATTAACAAGCTCCCTGCCCTCATATAATAAAATCACCGAAGAGCTCTACGTTCAATTATTTTTCTCAATAAAACGTTATCAATAAAACGGTCCGCGGATGACATATGGCAAAAATACATTTTTTGGTTTTTTGGTAGGACTGTTATAAGCTTACATGGCAAATTTCACACACATAGTTTGTTTTCTGTGCTTCAGACGCCTTAAAAATGTTGCAGACAACCTATGGGGACTCTGCTCTATTGCGTGCGCGTGTTTTCCAGTGGTACAAATCGTTCAAAGAGGGCCGTACATCGGTTGAAAACTTGCCTCAAGAACGTCGTCCAGCAACATCAGTAAACGACGAAAACATCGGAAAAGTAAAGGAAATTGTGCTTGAAAATCGCACAAATCGCAAAATCGGTTAACGCTGAATATTATTTAGACGTTTTAAAGCGTTTGCGCGAGAACATTCGTCTTAAAAGGAAGGAATTGTGGGACAACAAGTCATGGTTCTTGCATCACGATAATGCACCAGCTCACACATCACGTCTTGTTCGCGATTATTTGAACAAAAATAATGTTAATATCGTTCCGCAAGCACCGTATTCGCCTGATATGGCTCCATGTGACTTTTTCCTGTTTCCCAAGCTCAAGTTGCCGCTCCGTGGAAAACATTTTGAGGCAATTGAAGTCATAAAAGAGAATTCGAAGAACACACTCGAGCTTGACTTGTTTAAAATAGCACAGAAAACAAATTATGTGACATATCACACTGAAATTTGCCATGTAAGCTTATAACAGTCCTACCAAAAAACAAAAAATTTATTTTTGCCATATGTCATCCGCGGACCGTTTTATTGATAACGTCTCGTTCATATTTGAGCAGAAGGTATTAGAACTAATAGGAGCAGGCTTTTGAATGATTTTAGAAAAAAAACAGTACAAAAACAACAGCAACAACAAATTTGTTCATATGCGATAGTGTATAAGTCATCCAGTAGCCGTTTTCTGCTAATCTCGGCGGGAATAGTGCAAAATCTTCTTCAGTGAATTTTTCAAATATGAGTGTTTCTCATTCGCATTTTTTTGTATTTGAAATAGTACTTTATGCGATATTCATACAAAAATGTTTACCAATAAAAAACTTATATTTAATTTGAGTGACAATAATTTAAAAAATTTGCTTCATTTAAAACCAATGCATACTGCAATGATAGACCAACAATTATTGTTTTTTCATTTCATTTTTCATTTACTAACGAATATTATCACCTCATTAACTGTTGAATGACTTCTACTCGCACCATCAACGGCAATTGTTTTGATGGATCCTATTGGCTAATTCAATTAAAACATATCACACAGCAGGGCGTATGACGCGCTCAAAGAGCAATACCAGATCGAGTGATTCCCGCGTTAGTGACGTCTCGAATTGTTCGCGTCTGCTCGACCACTCCAACACCAACACCACCACGCACGCACCACACACATTTGCGCCGTACACGACGACAACACACATCACGAATCTGCAAACATCACCACATTCACTACCGCCACTAACCACCGCAACTGCCATCGACAATGCGAATTCGGATACCGACATGGAAGCGGCTATGTGCTTGACAACACCGCCAGCGGTTGCCATTAAGGCGAATAAATTCTGAAAGATTCGTTCCAAACTGCCTTCTCAATGATCGCAATAGGCGCATCATTCCATCGCTGTTCGCGGTATCCCAAATGCGAGTAATTGACATATCGAATAATGTGCATGGTGCGTGAAATTTGCGTTCTTTTCGTATAGATAGATCTAAATATATAGAAATGCTCTATTTCCTCCAAAAACACACCAAGCTACTAACAGCCTACATACATATGTATGTGCATACCTTGCTATGTGGGTATGTATGTAGGCGCATAACAACAACACCACCACGTAGTTGTAATCGTAGAATTCTTTTAGTTAAATACTACTCGTACACTTATAATATTTCATATTTATGTACATATACTTAGTATATATGTACCATTGTAAGCAAGTAGTAGTAGCTGTTCCATGCCCAATTTACTCGAAATAACACATCTGCAATCCCATACAAAAACACGAAACCACAAAATAGTATTTATGGTAAATTTACCTACACCTACTGATTTATGTACGAGGATATTTAAATATGCTTGGGAAAAATTAAAACAAAAACGCATTTTGCAATGTCGAATATTAAAAGCAAAAAGGTTCCTTCATTAGGCAGGCCTGCGCTGCTGGAGCTAATGAAAATCGCAACCAATTACAGCAGCATTCACGAAAATTTTTTTATAAAATTTTCAGCCTGAACTTTAAATCCTCTGCCGATTAATAGATGATGATTAGAGATATTCTCTTTTATGTATTGTAATTCATAACTATACAAGGATCTAAAATTTTAATAGAGGATTCATTAGCTTGACGTGTAATAAGCCGATGGAGGCACCTACAGTTTCATGTCGTCTTGGAAGTTTGCCAATACTTGGAGGCTACCGTTATTAAGAAGAACTATTTCTATCAGTCGATATTTCTAGTACATACAGTGAAGGACTTAAGTCTACATACACAAGCTATTTCCCAGAAGGTATACAATAATTAAAAAAAAAAAACTGTTGACGTAGTTTTTTTCGGAATTCATGTTTATTCATAAATCTAAGTTAGGTTAGCTTATGGTGGTAATCGGTCCGTATGACCAGCTCACTTAGACATTACAGGTCCGTTGTTTTACGACTGTACGACCCGGAAACCTTCTTTATTTATTTTCATGAAACCAGTTTGAAGCTCTTATAAAGCGCAAGATTGGTCTAATCCCCGCGCCAGATAGCTCTGTAAGAGAATTGAAAAAGACAAACCGCTCTGATTTTACCTAAGTCTGGACAATTGCAAAGGAAGTGCTCAACTGTTTCTTCCTCTTCCTCATACCTACAACTTCTACAATATTCATGGAAAAATACTCCTAGTCTTGAGGACTACCTGCCAAATAGCCAGTGAGCGGTGACACAAGCCACGAGATATCTTCTCTTGAGAGGCTAAGCAATTCCTTTGTCCTTTTCTCGTCCATTTGCGGCCATAGTAGCCTAGCCGTTACGCATGTATCTTCATCTTTCTGTGACCTATTGGCCTCTTGGGTAATGTTGTTATTTATTATTAGTTTACTCGTATCCAAAGGTATTCCAATGGTACTGGCTAGCTCATCAGTTCTACAGTTTCCCTCAATATCTCTGTGTCCCGGAACCCAAATAAAGCTGACCTTGAATACGGCACTAATATCATTTAGGGCTGCCCGGCATTCATGTGCAACCTTCGATCTTAATATAGCCGCATTAATTGATTTGATGGCCGCCTGGCTATCCAAGAATATATTTATAGTCGTTTTTGTTAAGGCATGCGTATTTAGGTATGTACTCACTTCTTTTATGGCCTCTGCCTGATAAACGCTGCAGTAGTCTGGTAGTCGAACGGATAGTTCCAGTCCTAATTCTTTCGAAAATACTCCATAGCCAACTTTATCGTCTAGCTTAGAACCATCTGTATACAAATTGAATTCCCCTCTTCTCCATGGCCTTGGTGTCTGCCACTGCCTTTTTTACGGTATACTTGTCTTGAAGAGCTTGTCGAAGGTAAGTTTAGGAATAGAATAGTCTATTTCTTGTTTGTGACTGTTCAGAGCGTGCAAAATACAGGCGTGACCAAACCACCGTTCTTTCCATAGCGCCATACTTTTGAGTCTAAACGCCGAGGCCACGTTTTTCCCTAGGAGATTTATTGTAGACAAACTGATTAGCACTTCATAAATTTACAATACAAAAATTGAAGTATTTTCACTTCACAGCAAAAAAATTAACAAAGCAACAAAAAAGCGGTGGGGGAAAAATGTTCAGTTCAATTAGCTTAAAAAAAGTTTTATTTCTTTCAAAACTAGCTTTTTTGAATACTTTTAGTATTTAGTAGATCCACTACCGTTACCAATCACTGCTTGAAGACGTCGTGGCATTAATTCAACTAGTTGGGTAAGCTTTTCCTGCGTTATTTGGTTCCATGCCTCTATCAACTCTTTGCTTCAGTTACTATACTTCGTCGAATTTTTTTCTCTAAAAGCTCCCAAATATGCTCTATCGGATTTAAACTCAGACTCTGCGGCGGTGTATTTAGTTGTCTGGGTGAGTAATGTAAGAGCCATTCTTTGACAGTTAGTGCAGTATGCTTAGGGTTATCTTGTTAGAAAACTCAACCTTTCCCAATCTTGCATTCTACTGATGGCTTCAAATGTTATTTCAAAATGTTTTTGTATTTATATTGGTCCATAGCACCTTCAATAAGAGTTGACAGTAGGTAATCAATTTTTCATTTCCATATCTGCATTTCTTCTCTTTCATATTTTAGCCCGGGTATCAGTTACAAATATATTGAACTTCCATTTGTTAGTAAATAAAAGACCAAAGTTTAGACCAAATATATGGTGTCCTTCTTAAATATCCGTTATTATTAAGATACTTTCTCTTAATAGTCTTTGAATGAACACTTTTTCTGGATGTCTCGACGATATGTTTGACCAATTTCCGAGCATTATTTCTCAGATTTTGGTCGATTTCCTTTAAAATGTCATTTTTGAAAAACGGTACTTTACAGCTATTTTTACAAAGTAGGTGGATGTATACGGAGTTTTCTCATACCGCTTTTTTGTTGTTAATTTTTTTGTTATAAAACAAGTGAAACAATTTAATTTTTGTAAACTATATTAACAGTTTTTTTAATTATTGTATACCTAATTGTATACTTAAGTCCCTCACTGTATATAATTAGCGCCTACGCCCCTTATTCGGTGTCCGGCCGAGGAGCGACCGCTAATAGAAAAAACTTTTTTTTCATAATTTAGTGTTTAATGCCCGAACACTCGAACCCGGGCACTATCGGCACGTACCAACCCATTCGGCTATGGTGGCCGCGCTCCTCTAACTACATCATAATCAATGAGATCTCCAAATGGAGTTCCAAAACAATCAATCTCTCATGGGCGAAATGAACGTCGTCTTTGCTCACATTTGATAAGAAATCAATCGGCTGATAGCTTTAAAGAAGTATTTGTAGAGGTTTACTCACAACCCAAACAGGTTTTTCGCCCTTTCGTAAGAGTTAACGAAACATGGATTCGTCACAATGCACCAGACACAAACGAACAATGAAGGCAGTGGATTTTCCGTAGCAAGTTGAAACTCAAGAATACCAAGGTTAATGTACGCGACATTATTCACATCGATTACCTTGCAAGGGGTAAAACAATCACCGGCACATAGTATGCAGAGCTGTTGGATGACCTCGACATCGATTCCACCTAAAAGCCTTTTTAACCTAAAAACGAGGAAAAAAATTCGTTTTCACGTAAAACAGCAAACAAATTCGCAAAACTGCTTGAGCTTAGTATACTTCTAGAAATTACATCTAGGAAAGAGGCCTTGAATGAAGCTAACGTCGTTTTTTGGAAACCCAAAGATATTATATTATTATTGGTGGGCCAGCGTTGGATAAAGTGTGACGAGCTAAAAGAAGACTATATTAAAAATTGATTTCTTTTTTTTTCATCGAATGGGGGAGTTCTTTATTTAAGTTTTCAAGAACTTATTGACCGAATCTCGTACAGAGTAAAATTCGAAACGCCAAATTTGTAGCCTCATAAGCCTCGAACCTGCATTTTGGTTTCCCAGTATAACACAATCACAAACAAGCTTGGCTGAAAACACTTACACGCCGTCATGAAAAATTTTCGTTTATTTAGAAACACATTTTTGAATACCAAAAAACTTAAATACATGTAGACATACATATCGCGCATTTGTTGGAAGAATGTCATAGCTCAAAAAATTAGAAATACGAGAAAAACAGTTTCAAAGTTGTCCATTTTACGCCAACCGTTAGCAAGTGGCGAATAGATGAAGCGATTGGTATAAATAAACAAGTCTTAGTAGTGCTGGACAAGGGCTGCCAAAAATTGCTTTGTTTGTGAAAATAGTGAGTTCTAGCAGTTTTATGATTTAAAACCGTGCTCGCTAGCGGCGAATCTTGCTCGATAACTTTGTTGCTGCTTTCACTTTCAAGCAGAGAAGTGGCGAATCGAAGACGTCTTATGCCTTCCTAAGTAAAAGTAAAGGAATATTTTCATATAATGAGATACCATTAATACATACATACATACACATCACCATGAATTCTCACACAGCATTAAAGAAAAGCTGGTTGTCATTTCCACATACTTAGTTACCATTTTGGGTTATGTCGCTCTTCTAACAAACAAACGACGTATCATACAAATACAAATAGAACAATGAACCACAGCCATTGAAGGTTTTCAAGTATGTATTGAATGGTACTTATGTATGTATGTTCTTGCGTAAGTGCGCTAGTAATTGCATGAAATATACTAATAAAGAATGTATTATGAACCCTTTTATGTATACGACATACATACATACAAACATGTAATGTAGCTATTTATAAGTGTTCAACCCGACTACAATACCAATTAGTGATGTGTGATGAAAGGAGTTTTATTTCGATGCCAAAAGGGCTGGTAATCCTTTTATTGCGTTCATTCAAAGCTTATGAACTCTTGCATTGTTTTTTTGTTTTTATTGGAGTTGAGTTGCATTCACAACAGCATTTTTCTCTAATTTATTTAAAGCTTTAGATGTGCTTCGATGTATAAAGTTATACTCAAATTCAAGCAAAGCATGGAGAAATTCACCAATGACGTGGATAAGTGAAATTTGCCGATTTTGAGTATAATTTTAATAACAGATTAAACTGTAAATATTTTATGTAACGTACCAATAGATTATTTGACATATCTACATATGTATGTATTTGTCTTGTAAAATAACTAATCTCCAACATTTAATATTGTAAATTATAAATGTGTGAATGTTTGTATTATATGTATGTAGTAGAAAGTGTAACCACACAAATCGTATGCTAATTTCCTTATTTAATTAAAACTAACTTGTAACCATGCGATTTATTCAACCAAAATTCTTTATCTACATACGAGCAGGGTCACATTCGGGCAGCGCGAGCGCGAGCAACGCGTCAGCCACGTCTATACGTTCGACGCGTAGTAATTCGGTGGCACCAGGTCATGTAGCTAATAGCAGTCAATTGGAAAGGAAGGGCTCACAACATCACAATCAGCATCAACAACAACAACACCAACACCAACAACAGCAAATGCCGCTTATCACCAATATCACTGCTAATCCAGCAGCTGAAAGTGTTGCGGTCGAGATTATAGTGCCGGAAAAATGAATAATTGCAAACACAAAAATGTATGAATGCGAAAACGAAATAAAAAAAATATACACATACATGTGTAGGTACCTACATATGTAGGTATGTACGAAAAAGTAAAAGAAGACAAATCAAATTATGTAAGTCGAAGCTGCAAGAACATTTAATGTAAACAAGAAATGAGAATAATGTAAAAATGAAAAAAAAAAATAAATAAAACATAAAATCATATACAAATAACTATGCACAACAGAAGCTAAAGAAAAATAGTTAAAAAAAAATCTCATAAAAAAATAAAAGTGAAAAATTTAATATGTATTAAAGATAATTAATTATACTATATTTTAGCAGCAAATAACGGCATACTTCAAATAAATTAACGCAATAACACACAAAACAATGCTTGGTTAGAAACGAAAAAAACTTGCATAACAAATTCATCTTTTTATTTCTTCTTCTTCAAAAAAAAAACGCAAATTATTAGTACAGCTTTTATCACAAAAGAATAAGTCTAGTAATAGTGAACTATTTAGCAAATATTTGTATGGTAATATGTAAGAATCGTAAATATATAAACATATGTACGCACATACATATGTATATGCACAGGTAGTAGTAAAAAAGCACCGTAAAGAAAGAAAAAAAAACAATTAAAACTGCAATTTAAAAAAATTACATAAAAAACAAAAACAAAACGAAAGCAATTTTAGTGCGCAGTCAACTTAAATATAACGAAGTGTTTAGCTTTAATGTCGAACAGCAAAAACAAACACAAACAAATATTACATTTATAGCAAAACAAAAAAAAACGTATTTATATATTAAATCTAGTAGAAATTTCTGCGAATAAACAAAAATTCGTACAATCGCGTTAAAAATTATGAATCTTTCGCTGACATTCATCTTCCTATCCTAGTGATATTACAATGTAAGCAAACACAACAACACACGCGCACTCTTGCAGAGCTATCGTTCACGCCAAATTTTCTATAAATAAAAAAACTTAAAACTATACAAATTTTAAAACATATACTAATGCATATATGTACCTTAACAGCCGACGCGAAATGCAATACAAAAAAAAAAACACGCGGTAGTAATTGAACAAAAAAATAAATAAATCAATAAATAAAAAACAAAATACAATGCATAGTGATCGATAGATTATCAAATAGACGTAACAATATTAACAAAAACAAACCATAAAACTCTTAGTACACCCTCAAATTAAACAGCATAGACAAACAGTTTCAAATTAAAAATGTACTCGTAGCAAAAAATAGTCAACTCTTCGGAACAATATTTTACAAAACAAAGATAAAATACCAAAAAAAAGAAAGGAGAACAAAAACAAAAACAATTTACAAATATGCTATTTTTTCTTACACGTCTTTTCCGCAAACAGGTTTGATTTAAGATTATATAAATGTTACATATATGTATACCTATATATATAAAAAAAAATTTTAAAATAAAAACAAAAAAAAAAACGAAAAAAACTATGCAAGCGCCGATTGTGCACTTTCCAAAACTTTATTAATAAATAATCGCGTGCAACATACACACTTTTTCAACATTTAGGGACTACGTATAAGAAAATATTTAAAATTCCACTGATCTCTTTGAATCTTTGGTTTCAAATGGCATGCGTTTTTTTTTTAATGCAATAATTCAAATTAAATTCAATAATTCAACTAATTTAAAAAAACATGGACTCTTAAGAAATATTGTCATATTTTCAAGTAGTTTGCAATAGCATAAAAACAAAGCGTTTCGATTAAATTATGCAAATTGTGACTTGTGGTTGCTAGATCTGCTAACAGAAAAACATTTCACAATCATTCAAACACAAATCCTTTTATTTGAATAGCTTAAAAAATGATCATTATTTTAATATTGCCGCCATTTGTATTTATTACAAATTATTATAGAAATATTCATCGATTAGATATACTTTTGGAGGCATTCTTGTGAAATTTCTAAAATATTCTTTAACTTTCCAGTGAAAAATTGGGGAAGATTTTTTACTTGAACGTTAAAGTGGATTTTTCCAATTCGAGTAATTCCAATCATGTCTCAAACACCTTTTCTAACTAAATTCTTGCTCAATTTAATGTAATTTATATAAAAATTTAAAATCCTAACCTCCAAATTGCAACATTTCAAAAACAAAAAAAAAAACCGCTTAATGCTTTTACCTCACTTAAATTTATAGTTTTTTTAATTTCAAAACATCACAACTGCGTAACTTACATATACTTATGTGAGTATAAATATATATACATACATACAAACATGTGCATGTAGCCATACATGTCAGCATGCATATTTACGATGCCTTTACATATAATCACTTATCGAACTCGAATACGTCTCTTAAATGTTAAGATATGCAACTTTTTTTTCTATAAATATTATCAATAACACAAAAAAAAAACTAAAAAAACACTAAAAAAAATTGTAAATACGCAACGAAATCTCAATGAAAATTTCATTCTCGCGATTAGTATGCGTAAAGCGTGAATAAAAACAATTCTGGTTTTGAAATTTGGGGAAGAATTTCAAAATTGCTTTGTTTTTAGTAGAAACGCACAAAACACTACAATGATGTACAAGACATTACTGTATAAAATGAAAAAAAAATTAAATAAAATAATATAAAAAAACAAACAAAAAAAAAAATTATTATATAAAAAAACTATAAAAACACTAATATTTGCGATTGCCTAGACGTTTTTAAAGTAGTTCAAAAATCGATAGCTTTTAACGCAAATATCGAACGAAAAGTTTGTTCTGTTATAACATAAAACATGATCTCTTTATCTAAGCAGACAAAACTTATACACCTAGAAAAAAGCGTTTACAGAAAAGTGATAAAAAAAGAAACAACACATACATACATTACCTATACACACACATATATATTAATTTCGTACACTTAACAGATATTACTCGTGACAAAATGCTTTATTTACTTTAAGCATGTACCTAACGGTGTACATATGTACACTAATGTACGATGTACATTACTAATTACTACATACATACATATATTCATATATAGTAATTAACTATATACAACATATTTGACATTATTGTAAGCACACTCTACACTTTGTATAACAAAAAACAAAAAAAAAACTTTAAAAAAAACACCAAAAGGAAAAATGAAAAAATTAAAATCTATCCATTTTTAATCTTTATACGAAAGCGTCTAGAAACTAATGATTGATACAAAAAAAGTTTTCCAATATTAACAATGCAAAAAGAACAAATCAGTAGCTAACATTAGTATCGTTTACAAAGAATTTATTTATGATCCTTACACCAGCATACATACAAATTTATGTACGCAACATATATAAGTTCCCTCCACTCTTGTGGCGCCTTGCAGAAAGTGAACGAACATATTTTCATAACTACTTACACACACACACCCATATATATACATATGTTATATATGTACATACTTGCATACATGTGTACATGTACATATGTTCACACACAAAGTGCTACACGCATACATAATCAAATTATAGATAGCATAAATATGTATGTCTCATACATCGCATACTTAACGCCTAATACAAACATACTTAAAGTATGTTAACACGCGTACGATACAATACAAATGTATGTGTGTACATTTACTTACTTGAATTAAAAACAAAATGCAGCTATGCAAAAATATTAATACTTATTTATGACAACCGATACCGCATCACAATCTCTAACAATGTATTACAATCAATTTAATTTTAAAATACTTAAACACTTTATTGTTGTTCTGTTGAACATAAACTTACACGAAAACAAAAAAATATAAACTTACATGCTTATAAATGTATTTCTAGTACATACTATATCACATAACTACAAACATACACACATTATAAATAATTATGTAATACATATATATTAATATAAAAAAATATAACACATTGAAATAATTTCTACAACTGCACAATTTCTCTGATTTTCATTTGTTTATGAACTCATGCAAAGTTGGAAAATAAATCGTCTAAGCACGAGAATGCAAACCACTGCAATAATTTGTGTTTTTTTTTTTTTAATTAGTTTCTCAAATACATTTACATTTATTGAATTGATTTTTCATTTAAAATTCCTATATACAGACACTTCGTATGCTCTACAGCCCCACTACATACATACATATTCTCATTATGAGCAATTTCCCTTGTGATACATATTTGTATTTGCGTGAGAACAACAAATTGGAAATCGGTCACTTTCTGAAAAAGCATATAATAGCATCAACAGAAGAAAAAAGCAAGAAACACACAAAATAAATAGTTGGAACCTTAAACACTTTATATTTAAGCAATTTTATTAAAATATATTGCCATTACTGAGGAAAAGAATATTGTGTTTACCTTAGCGCGGATGGAAATGTAAGTAAAATTTAGTAATAAGTATACAAGGTGAAGTCCAAAGTAAACAAGACTGAGCTAAACTAGAAACGGCAGGAGTTTTGTTCTGATAACTTCGAGTTTATACACTGTTTTGCACGATCTAAAAGCTTTTCGAAAGAGTGTTTCAGGTCATTGACCGGAACCCGGAATGTCCTTCAGTATGTCGGTTCAAGCCTTTTGGATGTCCTCTATGGGCGCAAAACGTTTTCCTTTCATGGCCAAATGCAATTTTCCGAATAGGTAGAAGTCACAGGGAGCCATATCAGACGAATTCAGTGAGAGATTGATGGTTAAAATGCGATTTCTAGTAAAAAAATCAGTCACAAGAGTGGATCGATGAGATGGTGCTTTATCATGCAATAAGCGCCATCTTCCTCCTTCGCGGTATTCAGGGCGAATTCGACGAATGCAATGCAACAAACGCCTCAAAATGCCAAGATAGAGAATTGCATTGACGGTTTGGCCAATCGGCACGAACTCCTTGTGGACAATTCCCTTGGAATCGTAAAAACAAATGAGCATCGACTTGATTTTTGACTTCTCCAAACGCGATTTTTTGGGTGGTGGCTCATCTGGGACCTTCCATTCGGTACTTTGACGGTTCGTGTTGGAAACACCACGTTTCATCACAGGTTAGCATGTTGTAAAGGAAGTTCTCGCCTCTTTAATGGAGTCTTTCAAATGTTGAATTCTGAGCAATTTTTGGTCCTCAGCTAACTTGTGCGGAACAAAACGTGCACAGATCTTTCGTAAGCCCAAATGATCAGTTAAAATGCGATAAATCAGTGTTTTTGAGATATTCAACTCTGATTCCATGAATTTCAACGATTATTTCGGTTCATTTTTGATAAATTTACGAACCATTTCGATGGAGTTTTCGGTGATTACTGATTTTGAGCGGCCCGTATGTTCATTGTCATTTATGTCCTCACAACCATCTCTCAAACGTGTAAACCACACATGAACTATGAGACGAGATTGTGCCCATTTACACGAGGAGACATCTGGAAGGGAAACATTTTGTTCGGGGGTGAAGGACGGCCGCAGAAGAGAGCGGAATTTGTCTCCTGTACTGGCGACACGCTTTGCTCTTCTTATTCGTCTTTCCAATCTTAAAGCAATTTTTTACAGTTGCTTCATTTGTTTTCTTCTTTTGTGGGAGAAGGTTCTGAGTTATGTGTTGGTTTTCAAGCAAACGGAAGATAACAAAGATGACAAACATCCGAACACTGCTTGGGAAATGCACGATTATTTTTGCTAGTAAAGCAGGTATAATTTAAAATATATTATGGAGCATGTTTATGTTTAATTCTAATTTTCCCCGTATTTCTACATACTCAAGTTAATTTTAAGTTAATTATTTATGTATGAAGTATTTTTAATTTAATTTTTTTTATTCAAGTACAACAATTTATAAATATATTTAAATAAAAAAACAACAAATTATTTATTATTTAACCAGTTTGCATTTTTCATTCATATATTTAAAAAATTGTTGACGAACGTTTTCCGCTTTACATGTAAGCGCGTGCGAGAATACATCCGAACCAGACGATGCTAAAGCATTAAATGTCAAAATGTTGCCGAAAACAATTTTGCCCGTGTGGCCGCGAATGAGACATGAAAAGAGAATTTCTAGTGTCTCCCTTCCAGATGTCTCCGTGTGTAAATCGGGTGATAGACAATCATCGCCATAAACTTTTCAATTCAAATGTTTTGGTAAACGTTTTACCGATTTTAAAACAAAATTTGATATTAGCTCTTTGTTTGAAACTCATTTTTGTACCGATGACACAAACATTCTGACACTTTAGAGGCAATAACCTCGCTTCCACTGAACCGAATGCCACCAAGCTTTCACTGAAAACTAGGGATGCAAATTCCAACGCACTAACTCATTAAAAAGATGGCGCCATCAAAAACATTTTTATGACGCCAGTCTTGTTTATTTTGTATATATAGTGCATAATACATGGGCTGGACAGTCCCGGGCCTAACAAAAAATTTATCAACGTTATTTCCTACAAAAACAACGTAAATGTCCTAGCGCCGCGCTAACATTTCAATACCACTTTTGTAGAAAATTTTACCTTTTGCCTCAAAATAGGCCTCAGCTTTAGCAATAACCTCTTCATTCGAGCGAGATTTCTAACCGGCTATAATTTTTTTAGGTCTGGGAACAGTTAATAGTCGCTAGGAGCCAAAGTTACAACAACAACAGGAGGCAAATCGGTGGATGTGGGAGCAATTCGAAGTTCAATTCTTTTACTTTTGCCATCATCAACACGTTATTGTTTTTGGTCAACGGTGCGCAAACGCGGCACTTTCTTTGAACAGAGCTTTCTCATAGTCACATGCAAATGCAATATAAAGCCAAGAGCGACCACGTTTTAAATTAGCAAACATTGTTTTATTGTTGTTTCTGATGCAGCGAAATCTAACAACACTTTTCAAGTCATTGCTTCGCTTGAACGGTATTTTTTCCCATCAAGAAACAGCGTAAAGTTTGATGTATTTTGAATCAATTGTTTTGAAAATATTAAAACTAGCGTCACTTTTATACAATAACTTACGAACTAATGAATAGAATATCATGAAATTTTAACAACTGTCATCATTATTGTTAGCTCAACAACCCGGTCCGGGTCTGGGCTTGCTGTAACATTTGTTTCCAGTTCGATTTATCCCTCGCTTGAGTTCTCCAACAACGTATACTAAATAACTCAGAGTACCGATTTAAGCCATCCAACATCTGAGTTTTGACCTTCCTTTTACTCTATTTCTCTGCATGTATCAAGTAGGATTTTTATCGGTGGGTATGCTTCGTTTGCTCTTATATAGTATTGTCACCAGCCCATCGTAGACGGTTAAGTTTTATTGTTGTGTCATTAATGCTTGTATGTATTAAACAAATACTGTCTTACTTGGAAGTCTCTCTTTTTGCGAAACGTGTTTAACGATTTCTCTCATGCACCTTTTCTTTACTTTTCACTTCGATATTCAATATTTTCGGGTGGAGAAGAATTTTATCCCGTTACTTTTGCTAATTTCCTGTAAGCACAATATAACCTAACTCTTGCCGCAATTTAACATATTAATTAACACACAGATATATTAGAACCAGCATTTCTCAGAATATATTGTTCTGTGCAAATTGTCTTATGCCGTTAACCCTAAAAAGCTAAGTACGGAAATAAATGTACATTCAAATTTTGAAAATCGGAGCTCTGTAATAATTCTAAATTGGAACTTGACGAAGACGCTTTAACAGCTTGACATATGGTTTATTTACTCGTTATTGCGTATAATTTACGGATCTTTATTGCCAAAGTCACGAAGTGGTCCACAAAATTTTCAAACTCGCATTCTATGGCCAAAGCATTTTCGGTATTGCTTTAATGCTGCTTTTGTTGTTACGCCTATATTTGACAAAACTTCAAAAACAAAACAAAAAACTAAGAGCATAAACGTTCCCCCTTAATGTTTGGGGAATGCTGATGGATTGACGGGCTTGACCCCATTCCCACGCCTGGCGGTTTTATACGTTACCGGAAAGACTTGAATTTGTATCCGGCCAAGGACTGGAGTATGCCCCGCTTATGTATGAGGAATATGTATGCTGCTAATATAACACCAACAACAATAGGCTGTAGACAAAACGGCCATGGAAACAACTGGCTTTATATTCAAGAGTGCTTCACTCACATATTATGTTAAATTCAATATTTTAATATATCCGGAAGTAAATTTCAACGACAATTTTCATACTTCTGAATTGTCCACTAGAAATGTGGTGTAAGTGCTACCATATGAACGTATAATATTATACGCGGATTGTGGCTTTCGAATCCGTCTCTAAAAGTGCAGTAGTAAAATACCACTACAAAATAATATTCTTATTCAATTTAAACAAAAAATAATACTCAAAATATTATTCTCTCATGTAGTGTTCACATGCTTTATATCTCGTGCAAGACGATAAAACAATAACACATTGCATTGCACTTGAATAAGTACCTATCAGGTGGCAGCACTTAAGTAGCACTAAACTCTCCAACACAAATGAGTGGAATGCGTTCTGTAGAGTCTGCACAGCTGTTTTGGGCCGGTGTTGCAAAACAGCTGTTTGTGGTAAATTACGTTTATTTGTGAAGTTATAAATATACATTTTCAGTTCAAGTTTAACAGAAAATATGGACGAATCAAAGTTCGATGCAGAGGAGGAAGTTCCGCGCAGAGTAAGCATGTCTAGGTAGTACGTAAACATTGACTTCACTCAGTTCCCATGATCATTTACAGCAACTGAACGTGTTTGGACGCGACGTTTCACAGATTCCATGCTTTCGTAACAGCTTTCTGTACGGGATTAGCGGCGGAATAGCGGTAGGTCTAGGCACTTTCCTAGGTACATCTCGAACTCGACTATCGACACATGTTGGTTTTAGCAGCTTCTTTATTGGCACACTTGGCTATTGGTTGGTTTGCAGGTATGCATTTAATATACATTTTGTAATTATATTTCAACATGAGTTCCCTAACTTTTATTTATCTTCAAGATATCAATGGTCTAAGAGGCGCTTTGAATATCAACAATTAAAGGAAGCCATGCTGCTCCAAGGCCTACACGAGGGCACTGATCTTGAGCGTAAAATTCTGGAAGAGGCCTAACTTAACGTGTTACTTAATTTTTACAATATAGTTGACTATGAACGAATATGTATATAATATTTACAAACAAATTGTTGCTTATTAATTGTGACAAGTTTTTTAAATAGGTGATTAAGCCAAACTAAAGTTTTAGTTATAAAAAAAGAGAGCCTTGCTTTATTTCCTCTATTAATATTAGGCACATGAAAAAGTTCGGTTACAAATTTTTAGAAACGATGATTTTTGGCATTGAAACATGCAACGGCGACACACAAAATTCTTCGTATGTAAATCTACTTTGCGAAGGGTGCCTATTGAGACCAAAATTAATTTTTGGAATATTTAGAGGAAACTAGTTAAATTTAATGTATAAAAAAACCGAAAAATCAGTACCGGCTGAAGAATCAAATTGTTATAGCTGGCAGAACTATAGATTACTAAATAAAATAATATGAATATAGAATAATAAAATAACAAATTATTAATATTATAATAATAAATGAAATCCACTAAAGCGAATTGGAAAGATTTTACAAAAACATTTGCATAAAAATTTTTTGGAGTTGTGCTAGAGTAATTTGTATGAAATTTGTAACTGCACTGAGACCTTTGATGCAACCTGGGTTCATCAATATGATTAGGAGCCCAAGAAAGTGCTGATGAGTAAATAAAAAAGTTGGCGCCGCAGTTTATGATGACAATTATCAGGGTTCAGGGTTAGCTAGCTTTTTTCATGTATTTTCGTTTCTGGAAGACAATGCATCGTTCATACCGCTCGGGTAGAGAGGATTGTCTTAATGTCGATTTACCGGGCGATGCCTTTGGTATGCAAATTTATAATGCATGTAGATTTAATGCTTTTTAGTAGTTTTTATTATAATTAATAAATTCAATAATAGTTGATTATGTATTGTGAAAGATTTGTGAAACATCTTAAAAAAATGTTATTTATATTTATAAGAAAATTTCATTTGTTGCACGTTGCGTATCAGGGTTTATAATATAATAACAAAAAACCAAAAAAAAAAAAAAAGTTATAATAATAATTAATGTTTGTTTATTAATCTCGATAATGATTTATTATTTTTTAATGTATTAAATTATAAATATTATCCGTTTATAAAAGAATCTTGTTGCTTAAGATATAAATTAAATTTTAAAATTCTAATTTTTAATTTACATTTTTTACGGATACTATTAATACAGGATTAGATTTATCAAGTGGAAAATTACGGAGAATAATAAAATCTTGTAAAATCATATATAAACATACTTTTTCTCCATTAAGTAAAAGTATCTGAGGTTGGGAGCTCTTATTTAACATTTTGGTTCAAGTACGAGGGTTGTCTTTTATATTTTGCGCTTTTACAACATGACAATGTGATATGGGAAAGGTTTGGTTATTTTAATTTCTACGTTACCGGAACGACCCGGATTTATATCTGGCCAAGGACTGGCACTCCAGCAGCATTCCTCGTTCATGTATGGGGAATGTTTATGCTGCTACAACAACAACAATACGAAATAATTTTTTTCTACACGAATTATTTTGTTTTAACACGATGTTCAATATTTTATGAATTTTTCTTGAATTTCATAGAGCAAATGGAGTGTGGTTTTTCGGCGCATGCACTAAGCGTTTAAATTAGTCCCAGGAAAAGTCTCATAGAGTCGGTAGCTGTTCCTCTCACCGTTTAATAATTTTTTAATATTTCTTAGAATTTATTCAATAAATCAAAATGTGTAAGCACGAAATAAATTCTTAAGTGCATTCTAAAAAGAATTTTTTCATATTGTTTTCACCTAATTCTCTTTTAACACGAATTTTTTGGGAACGTATCTATTGCGTAAAAAGAGAATTAGGTATACATTTTTTTTACTTACAGTCTTAATTTAATCTTTTTTCAGTGAGTTGAAAAATTGTATCTCTCTCAAAAAAGGAAATAAACTCACAAATATTTTCGTGTGATTATTCATTCCGAGTTTCGACGTAGACTATCGAGACAGGGGTGTATTGACTAACACTTCGCCACTATGAAACGCTAGTGCAACGAGTTCCAACATTTTCCTTACAGATGTGCCCAAAATGGCGGCTGTTTTTTGTCCGCAATTTGATCTCAAATAGTCTTTCAGGCTCCCTAATTACTGTAGTATATTTCAAGCTGAAATCTATGCCACAACAAAAGCAGCTGAATTAACTCCTCTTAATACTCGGACAAACATTTCCATGGAGAGCCAAGCGGCTATTGAAGCAATTATGTCTCTACTCAGAATGTTTTCAACAGTACAGATTCAAAATGGATGAACTAGCGGTCACTATTTATTGAATACCAGGACATAAAGGAATAGAAGGAAATGAGTGTTTGCGTTTTTATGCTGAAGCTGTGGATTGTCGCTTACGACACGATGAATTCGTACTTCTTTATTCTTATTCCATCATTCTCAAGGGGAGCTTATCATAATCTGGCATCATTATTCTAGTCTGGTAGGTTTGAATGAGTCCACCTTAAGTTAAACAGGCGAAAATTCTTAGTAACCTTTTTGATGCGTTTTTTTATATCAAATTCAGAAGTTGCGCCCGATTTCAGCACAGTGAACATTTTTAAAAGTTAAATTAATTTCATTTCCTTACTTTTTTAAATGCATTGCTTCACTTAAAAAACAAATTAAAAAATAGATTTCTGTTGTGATATTTATAATATATATATACAAAGCTCATTGAACAGGTAGCAGCAGTAGAGCAATAACAACAAGAGCAATGCACTTAATTGCTTATGGCCCCTATTAACTAAGTTTGACAATTTTACCAAATAAATGACACTTCGGCCGAAAAGTTCCGGGCCTAACGGATACATGTCACTAGTTTTATTGCATTTACCTCTTTTCAAGTAGGTACTAACCTTAAAAAGGCAGCTGTTATAATTTCATGATATTCGAATAGAATTTCGTGTTTTAATTTTATACTCTTTCTTGATGAAAAAAAGTGTTCAAGCGTGTGTTGACTTCAAGCGTGGTCGTAGAGTCACCAATGATGCACATCCCAGTGGTCGTCCAAATGAGGCGGTAGCACCAGAAAACCTCAAAAAATCCACAAAATCGTTTTGAATGGCTGAAAAGTGAAGTTGTGGGAGTTAACTGACACCGTAAAGATATCAAAAGAGCGCATTGACTTTTCAAAGACTTAAAAAATGCTCTTTGTTGCTCTTCTAAAGTCACCTTCTACAAATTCGCCTTGAATCTAACCTCAAAATACTCAGCTGACAGCTATAGCGCTATCCATGGTTGCAACGTCAGTATAGATATTTTTAATTTTGTTTGTGAAGCATTTAATTTAAGATTTAATACCTTTATCGAAAAATACTTTAAAGCATCAAAATGAGCAGAAATTATAAAGAAGATCAAATGAACGAAATCGAGGCGCTGGAATCTATATACTACAGTGAAATGGAAGGTTCGTAGCTGCATGTACTGATGAGCGGTGTAATTGCTAACCATGAAAATTGCTTTATTTTGTAGTGCTAGAGACAGAACCTTTTCACAAATTCAGCATAACCATTGCTACAGAAGAATATAATGCCGAAGAGGAATCGAGTGGTATGGCGTGCAAACTGGTATTTGCATACACACCTACTTATCCCGATGAAGCGCCTGAAGTGTCAATAGAAGAGACTGAGAATGTGGAAAAACTTTACGAAGAAAAACTATTGGAGCACCTCAAAAAAAGTATTGAAGAAAATATTGGCATGGAAATGATATTCTCATTAGTAAGCAGCACACAAGAATGGTTGAATGAACGTTGGGATGATTATAAGTTGCATGAGCAAGAAGAACGTGCTCGCAAAATTTTGGAAGCAGAAGAGATGGAGCGAAAAAAATTCGAGGGCACACGTGTAACGGTCGAGTCCTTCCTAAAATGGCGGTCAGAATTCGAGGAGAGCACAGGCATAGCGGCGAAGCGCGAGAAAAATAATGACTGCAAAAAATTAACCGGCAAAGAATTGTTCATTCGTGACACTACACTGAACGAGTCCGATATCAAATTCTTGCTCGAAGCTGGCGATTCAATTGAGAATGTCAAAATCGATGAGACCCTATTTCAAGATATTGGCGATTTAGAGATAGATGATGACGACGACTCCAACGATGAAGACTGGGTGCCTGATGGCGATGATGATTAGTTTAGAACTGAGAGATATGCCTTATGGTCGTGTTTTCTGTATAATTTTAGTTAAACAGTTGAGTTAAATACATTGGCTTATACATTTATTAAATGGTTAATGGTGTCTGAATGGGTGGCAAAAAGTACTTTGGGAAAACGTGTTGATCAACATGAGTAGAGCAAAAGCTTGGTCTGATAAACATGATTTTCAGAAACTTTATAACTATTCCTGTAGTCATGCAAGACTTTTAGTCCAAATTGTTTTTATTGTCACTAATTTCGGCGAGTCTAACGCCCATGTTTACTGTTTCAATGTCATCCAGATTAAAACCGTCATCGGAATCGGATGTTTTTCGCTGGTTTGAAGTAATAATTTTAGATTCATTTGGCTTGCGCACGGGTGGCAACTTTTCGCGTGGGAAATCTAGTTTCGGCCATGACCCAGGTTCAGCCTTTGGCATAATTATCTCCACTTTTGTGCCAAACATATGAGCCGTAGTTTTACTCACATCAATTATCTGCAAGTTAGCGTTTGTGAGTTAGGGCACACAAAATATGTGATGATAAACTTACGCCACGTAACTCTAATTCCAAATCGAATTGTGCATCCTGCTGTTCCGGAAATACCAGATTCACATGCAGGCGTATTGGACTCACTTCAATCTTGCTTAATTTATAATGGTACTTTTTGGCATATATAGACACATTGACGGTGGTGGCTGTTTGATGCCAGTCGTAACGACAATTTACTGCTTGCTTGTCGTCCTCCTGAAAAATTGAAACCAAAAAAGTTTAACCAAGTTTTGTATATACCTATGTGTATTTATTATATATTATTAGCAGCTGTTTACCTCTTTGAACCATTTGTGCTCACCGCATGCACAGCCCTTTTGTGCCATAAATGCAGAAAAGTCGGAAGTTTTTCGTTGGCAGCAGGACCAGTACTTCATGCCTTCGTGGAAGATTGGCACACCCGGATGGTAAACGCACTCTCCATTGTCGGCAGTTGTACCGTCATATGAGTACGTGCAGCCTTTATTCTTACAGGCAGTGCCCACTGGGATGGCGCTAAATAAATATAACATACCAACATGAACATGAAACATACAATTTGTGGTTGTAATGTCATACCCACTGGCTAAGGCAATGTCTTCACTAGAACGATCGCGTTGTATTTGAATTGAATCTATTGCATCTAACACCGCCTGCGCGACAGTTGGTTGCACAGGAATCATTGGCGTTTCAATTGGCGGGCGTTGCATTGATTCCCTAATAGGTGGTCGTACTTCTATCACCTCGTTTTTATCGCTCTTTTGAGGCTTTTCTGGCTCGGGTGGTTTGATGTTTGAATGTTTTGACAGCGTGCAACCTTTCATGCTCAAAAATTCGGTAAAATCTACAGATTTCTTTTTGCAACACGACCAACCTTTGTAGGCGTCATGAAAGTAAGGCGCTCCAGGATGATGACAGCAGGATTCTATGAGTATATAAATATGTGCACATATACTTAAAAACCTTATGCTTCATATAGTATTCCAGAATGTTCTTGCTAAATATTTACCGTCAGTATTTTTTTCTGGGTCAAAGGTTTGCCCACAGCCGCGGTTGTAACACTGTTCCATTTTCTCTGTTCTCTGAATAAATTTTTATTGATTTGTGCAGCGATTTTATAAATAAAAAACGTTTTTATGCACGTTTTTGTATGGCCACTATTCCAAAAGCTAAAATGCACAATTTTGAAGTTCCGAAATGTCAGTTGGATATATCAAGGCGAATCTTGATTTGGTCAATTGGTTCAACTGTGGCGTTGCCACATTAACAACTGTGCCTTTTACTGTTGATTGAAGTTATCGATAATCAACGACAGCTTTCGATAGTATCTTATATTAAGTCGATATTTATAAATTCAGACATCGGTAGTGCGATTCTCTAATTTTTAACGATTCGACAAGTGTTGTTTTTGTCTACAGTACTTGCCGTTTTCACTAACGATTTCGCTATTCACAAACTTATGTTAACTAACACTTAAGAAGACAGCGGCTTCGTTCTCATGACAGTCGGTTCTACGTTAAAGGAACGACCCGGATTTATATTCGGCCAAGGACTGCCACTTCAGCAGCATTCCCCATATATAAATACTTGTATTTATAGGGAATGCTTATGCTGGTACAACAACAACAAGATAGCTGCTTCTATTTAATCACATTCATAGAGGTTGGCATCTTTGTCAAATTAAATATTGTATAAAAAGTGAACGAATAGTTGTGTATTTGAATGTTTCTTTAATAATATTTGCACAAAGTTAAATACATTTTTTTATTTGGAATTAATATTTACTGAATACTTTTACGGCTACCGCCGTAGCCGAATGGATTGGTGGATGGTTACCATTTGGAATTCGTAGAACATAGGTTCGAATTTCCGTAAAACATCAAAATGAAGACAACGTTTTTTCTAATAGTGGTCGCCCCTCGGCAGGCAATGGCAAACCTCCGAGTGCATTTCTGCCATGAAAAAGCTCCTCATAAAAAATACCTGCCCTTCGGAGTCGGCTTAAAATTGTAATGAAACAATATCAAGACGTATGCCACAAATAGGAGGAGGAGCTCGACCAAACACCCAAAAAGGGGCTAAGCGCCAATTATATAATTTATATATATATAAAATTTACGTTTCCAGAAGCTAAAAGTCGCATTTTTATTTTTATGGACACCAAAGCAGATTAAAATTACCAAAGAACATATTTTTCTCTTAGGTTAGGTTGCATTAATCGTACATATTTTTCCAAATATTCAATTTCGTTCTCATTAAAAGTAGACATTTCAAGCTTATTGCATAGTTCAGCTAACCTGCTTTTGACTTCTACAATTTCGAGAGTGCAAAATATATGAGTCTGCTTTTGAAACCAAGAAGGCATGATTTATTTCGCTAAATTGGCTTAAGGGGTACCGGTGGTCTAGAGCTCGGAAATATCAGGAATTTTTGTTTACAATAAAAACTACTACTTTCTATATTACTTCGGGAGGGCTCAGATCGGCATCCATAAAGGACCAATTCTATTCACCCACGTCTGGCTCCACCATATTTGTAGCCAGCTTTCATACTATAGGCTCGTCTTCTTGTGCCTCTATCTGTGCGGCTTCGCTTTGTTGCACTGTTGCAAAATTGTATTCTATTTTATTATTGGCCTTTCACTGGCAACGGTGTAAATTTTCATTGAAAATTAGCGGGATGCAATGCCATTTCCTACTGAATCTACGTAAACTAGGCATTTTATTTCTGTGTTCTGTTGCACAAACCTTTACCCAAAAGTTATACAAAAGTTTATGCGCGGTACAATGATTACCTTCAATTCGAGGGTTGCCTTTTATACATATTTAGCGCTCAATGTAGAAAAAATTGTAAAATAATAATGAAATTGGTTTTATGATTTTTCAAAATATTCTCTTTGGCAGTCAATACACTCTTACAATCCTCTGAACCAATTTTTAAAGCACTTTTGTCACTCAGAAGTTTTGGAGGTATAAACGAGCTGTTTAAAGGCTTCAACAGCTTCTCGCATTTTATTTTTGCTGTTCGGGAGAAAAAGAAATTTTTCGAAAACTTCTGTCAAACAAAAGGTAATGCACCAGTCAGAATTGACTGATCTAAAATTCTCTCCATGACCAGATTTTCCGAAAACACAGGGGACCATTTGCTTTGAGGTGTTTTTTCCGCGTGCAACTTTTGTTGGATTAAGCTCGCCTCGGAACACCCACTCTGTCGATTGCTTTTTTTTTCCGCCTCATATGCATAGATCCAAGATTCGTCATCTGTTACGATGTCATAGAAGTGCTTTGAGCCACATTTCTTTACACCAATCAACATGAGCCCTCTTTTGGGCAATCGTCAAATTATGCGGTAACTAACGAGAAGAAATATTCTTGACAACCAAATGTTCATGCAATATTGAATGCATTGTGGTCTCAAAATCCTGAGTGGCAAGTGTCCTGCTTTAATGCCCAAAGTCGATGTAAGTTGATCAATGGCAGCCCTGTATCGATAATCCACGTCGAAAATCGTAATAAGTCATCGCATGAATTCGAGGGTCGTTTGAAAAGCCCGTGCAAAGTCAGATAGATAGCACTACTAGCGCGTATCGAGATTATGTTTAGTTAGAAGCATATCTTGGAAGAAGACACACCAAGTCTCGGGAAGATCGGGATATTTCTGTGTGTTTGGCATTTGTTTGAATCGAGGAAGTCGAGTAATTTTCCTTCTCCATTACGACAACGCATCAGCTTACGCCTCAGCAGGTGTGGTGGCAAAACTATTGGAAATAGGGTTCGAAGTCATTTCACATCCTCTCTATTTTACAAACTTGGCTCCCTCGGATACCTCGGACTACTATTTGTTCCCCAATTGAACAATGAAATGAAGAAATGGTTGGCGAAAAAATTATTTTATTCAAACGAGGAGGTGATTGCAGAAATGAATGGATCTTTTTCAGACTTGGTCAAATCCTGTTATGCGGCGTGGATCAGCAAATAAGAACAGAGTTGGACGAAGTGTTCAAGGCTAAAAGGAGAGTATGTCGAAAAATAATAAAAAAGTTTTACCCAAACAATTAAGGAGTTAGGGGTAGTCAGATACTGATTTTCAATAATTTTTCTTTGCTATTCAATTGCTTTATTTAAAAAAAATAAAAACATTCAATTAATACATCATGTTTCGACTTGACTTTAGCAAAATTTCAAAAAAAATTATAATTATAAAAGTTGTCGCTGTTTATCTGATCAGAAGTCCCTTGTGGTGACCATCACAAGTCCTTGGAAATTCATCCAAAATCAATCGGACAAGAGAAATTAGTTTTATTAATAGATAATCTTGAGCCTGATTGAACTTTTTTTCCAAAATTAACAATATGGCGGCCTCAGGACATATTTTCCAGATTTTCGAGAAAAAAACCGACAATAAATTGTTTAAAAAAATCGAAATTTTTGAAAAAAAATCTCTCGATCAGGCACGAGTTTATTATGTTTTTCAAAAGCAGTATACACTTTTTTGAAATCTACCATCACTTACAGTGATCACCATTTAAAAAACATAGTTTTGAGAAAAACGCATTTAAAGTTTTGCTATCGATTTATGTAGAATAATACGAATTATTTAATTACTTACACTGTGTCATTTACTCCTGGGCCATATTATAGTTCTTCAGCCGTCATAGTAGCTTTCAAAATATCGATTTGCTGTTGTCTACGTAGCATTCTACCTCTACGCGCCGGCCATTTGTTAATTGTTGAATAACTCGAAAAGCATCGAAGAGTCGGATTCCCTTCTAATTTGCACGCAATATTTTTAAGATATACTTTAAGAAAAAAAAAATTTTTTTTGAAAATACTGACTACTCCTAACCCCTCGAGTAGTTTTTATTTTTTCAAGATCTGTTAAAACGACGCTCGTATTTTTGCGGGTAAATTCCATCTTTCAGCTCACTGAAAAAAATAATTTTTGTAAGTTTATACTAAGAGTTAAAAATATAATATCCGATTAAAATATTGGATTAAAGCTCACTACACGTAGTGTTACAAAGGCCCAAAATACAAAAGGCAACCCTCGTACCCTTTGACTTTACTAAAAGAACCTGTCAAATCAATTGAAAGTTTCTCACTTCTATCCACTTCGGAATTTTACTATGGGTTTTCCAATAACAGGTGTTACAGGTGAATGGATTGCGCTATCGAGAGTTGCTTAACGATTTTTTATGGCCGGAATTGGATAGTATTGATCTGGACAACGCTTATTTTCAAAAATTTCACTATTAGCCGCCGAGATCTTGAGATTTAACACCTTGTGACTGTTTTTTTGGGGCCACGTGAAAGAGAAGGTCTACGCCAACAGCCCAGAGTTAATTCAAGACCTCAAAGATGGAATTCGTGAGGCTATCGCGGACATAGGGCAGCCACTTTGCAATTTGATTATGGAAAATTTCATGAAAAGGGTACTGTCCTGTAAGCATGGTCGTCGTTGTCATTTGCCTTCCTCTTTATAATGAAATAAACATCCGATCATTTATATTAAAAAATAGTATTTTCCTTTGAATATCAAAATAACATCTGCTATTAAAAAACCCTTTATATAATTTGCCCCTAAAATTTGTCATAGTTTGAAGTTCACAAATTGCACTCAACATGCTGTTGCAACATTTACTCATAACAGTGCGCAACGCTTAAAATAATTATTTACGAACAGCTTACAAAGATATCAGACTTTTATGTAACACAGAATTCATGGCATTCACGAATATGACCCACTTTTGAATAAATGCTTGCCGATACATACATATGTGTATGTCTGTATGTATATACACACATTTGGTGCACATTTTTTAAAGTACGCGCAACTAATCATATTTCAACACCATTTAGTTAATGCACCATTATAAGCTTTCGTTGCAGGCAAATTGCTCGCCATTGATTTGCAGCAACCAAGCATGACTTCGCCTTGATTTACCTTGGCAATGATTTTCTGTTAATAAAGCATAAAATGAAAATGTAAAAATAATCATTTAAATATTAGGACACGTACGTACGACACGTAACGAGACATTTCTGGTAAAATAAAATATAGAAATATGTACATACATACATACAGTCGTGTTCAAAATAATAGGAGTGCCCAAGCCAACTATATTCCATCATAAGTTTTTGGCAAGTAAGAACAGGCATACAATGCACTCTTCTAGCGGTACTTCTAACGGCACGCGTCAAGTAATAAACGAAGCATTATTATTAGCGGAAAAAATTATTATTTAAAATTATGTGTTGAAGACTGAAAAGTGTGTATAAACAATCAAATTAGGTAAGTAAAATTTAAGCATTTCGCCTCGTTTTTAATTTCTAATAGTGTGCTGCACTATTTAAAAAAACAGTTTTCCCAATCTTTAAAAAAAGAAATGCAAATATAGCAAGTAATTATTGGGGAATATCCTTTATGAACTGTATCGCAAAAGGGATTGATTAATGCAAGACTGACAAACTGGATAGAAAACATCAGCATGCTCCTTGAATTTAATGCTGGCTTTAGAAGAAACTACTCAACGGTGGATAAAATACAGGGCTTGATTGAAAAGTAATGAGCCTTATTTTTTTAAACAGTTTTATTAAACCTTTTGGCTCATACAACTAATATTCTTCAAAATAGGACCCTTGAGCGTCAATACACCGCTGGTAGCGGTCCTTCTACTGCAGGAAACATTTTTTAAACTCATCCGCCGGAATAGCGTTCAATTCGGCTGTCACAGTTTCTTGTATCGCCTCGATGGAGTCGAAACGCCTCCCCTTCAGCTTTCTTTTCAGGCGCGAGAACAAGAAGAAGTCCGGAGGGGACAGGTCAGGGCTGTAGAGAGGGTGGGGAAGCACCGGAACCCCCATCTTGACCAATACAAAGGTGCAGAGGAAGGCGGTATGCGCCGGCGTATTGTCGTGTCGCTGCATTTTCGCCACTGCAAAATCCTAACACACTTTTAAAACAGCTTTCACGTGCGGAGCAATGTTGACTGCACCGCTGTTGCCAGCGAACTAGGACCGGTTTCTAGTGGAAGGGGAAGGTCCAACGATCATGTTCCCCCACCAGCCGATTCGGTTGATCGCTTGGCAGACGCTCCGCACGGGAAGGCTCATTACTTTTCAATCAAACCCTGTACTCTCGTTTTTATAAGTAAGTCCCTATTTTATGGCAGTGACTTCTACCTGAAATACACTGCAATGATCAGGTAGGCGAAATGATTGGCTGAATCCGAGTTTATCGGAGTCAACCCCTCCACCGACTCTGTTATCTAGTTTTGAGCCATCTGTATAAATGTTTATATCATTCTCCCTAACCAATGAGACCAGTTAGTGTTTTCCAATTTTGGCCATTTAGTGTCGTGTAGCTTCTCTGCATTTAAGTATCTCAGTCTGATTTCCTTCAGTACAGGGCACCTTCCTAAGAAATTATACATATCTCCTTCTTCGTAAGAGTTGCATAGTGTGTAAGTTTTTACCACTTTTCCATAGGCTATTGCATTCAGTTTTAACAAACCACATCTTGCTTTAAATATTGTTGTTATGTCCGCTAGCCGCATATCTTCTCTAAAGTAGGATTCTCCTTATTTTCTCCAAGCTTTAGGCCGAACTCCGTACCTAAGTCACCATAATATGCACTATGAAAGGTTGTGTGGAAGTCTAATGCTGTTGTATTCATAGATAGTTTTCCAAATGTATTTCATGTGCAGTTCTAGCGAATATAAGTAGCTATCTTCTACGTTAGTTTCTAGCGTTATTGCATAGTTCGGGGTGAAGTCAGGTAATTTACTTCTTCGAACAGCGTACAACCCAGGTTTGAGTGGCGTATGCTTGTAGGGCTCTGCAAACAGCTTGAAACAGCTTCCATTTAGCTTTGTATGAGATGTATGGCTTAGCTAAGAAATTACTTCATGTACAATTAGTGCCAGCTTTTGCTGAATTATTTCTGGCTTGCACAGGTTTTGGATGTCAGAATGACACCAAGATATTTATATTCTGCTACCACTTTTATTTCTTCGCCTTTGTACCGCCATTTTTCTGCCTTGGCTACTTGACCACCTTTTCTAAAGACCATCATCTCAGATTTCATTAAACTTACTTCCATGTTCCACTCAGCGCAATATACATATTTCTAGTTGTTTAATCGTAGATTGCATGACATTAGGTTTATCCGCCAAGAAAACAATATCATCAGCATATAGAAGACGGCGTTATTCCATCAATCAGTAGACCACCAAACAGTCATGTAGATCATTCAGCTATAATGTGAATAGCAAAGGTGATAACGGACAACCTTGTTTCACCCCTGTACCGGTTTCAAAGTAATCTGATACTTCCTTTCCTGTCCAAACTGCTGTTGTCGTATTCGAATATATGTATAGTATATGATAATTTCAATCAGATTTGTTATTTTGTTGGATAATCCCATCTGTCGAAGTTTATAAATTAATGATCTCCTCGCACCCTGTCGGAACCGGCTTTGAAATGTAAAAAGTATGCATAAACTCTTTTGTTTTCATTGAACTTTAAATGTAAAGGTTGTATACAGGGTTTGATTAAAAAGTTATGAGCCTTCCCGTGCGGATCGTCTGCCAAGCGATCAACCGAATCGGCTGGTGGGAGAAAATTATCGTTGGACCTTCTCCTTCCATTAGAAACCGGTCCCAGTTCGCTCGCAATAGCGGTGCAGTCAACATCGTTCCGAGCGTGAAAACTGTTTTAAAAGTGTGTTAGGATTTTGCAGTGGCGAAAATGCAGCGATCGTTGGAGCAACGTTGCTCGATCAAATTTTGCGTAAAGCAAAACAAAACGAGTACCGAAACCTTTGGGCTACTCCAGGAGACTTACTAGGACCAATCTCTGTCCAGTGCCCAGGTAAAACGGTGGCACAAGTCGTTCAAGGAAGGCCGGGAGGACAATTGGACCTCTGCACCTCTGCATTGGCCAAGATGGAGGTTCCGGTGCTTCCTCACCCTCCCTACAGCCCAGACCTGTCCCCTCCGGACTTCTTCTTGTTCCCGCGCCTGAAAAAAGAGCTGAAGGGGAGGCGTTTCGACTCCATCGAGGCGATACAAGAAACTGTAACAGCCGAATTGAACGCTATTCCGGCGGATGAGCAAATTCTCCTTAATGGCCTCTATCGACTCAAAGCGGCGTCCGCGGAGTTACAATTTAAGTTCTGGGAAAAAGAAAAAGTCACGGGGGGCTAAGTCCGGTGAATACGGTAGTTGTTCGATGATATTTGTCGAGTTTTCGGTCAAAAAAGTGTTAACAATATGAGCTTTGTGAGACGGTGCGTTATCATGGAGCAAGATCCATGAGTTTTATTTCCACAAATTGGGCAGTTTGCTACACATATTCTCTCTCAAATGCCGCATAACTTACAAATAATATTTACCGTAGAACCATTTGGATCGAATTCCGAGTGCACTAATCCATGATAATCAAATAAAACGAGTAGTATGACTTTCACTTTTGCCCAACTTTGACATGGTTCTTTGGGCTTCGGCCAATGGGGATAGCGCCATTCAGCCGCCTGTTGACTGGTTGGATGTCAAACTCATATACCCACGTCTCATCACCTGTTATGATGCGCTGGATAAACGTTGGGTCCGAATCCATTTGCTCAAGCATGCCTTCAACCACCTTCTTCTGATGAATTTTTTGAAAGAAATTCAACTCTCTTGGAACGAGTCGAGCAGCCCCGCGTCTCAGGCCCAATTGATGGTGTAAAATGTTGCGAATGGATTCGTGAGACACGCTAAGGTCACATGCTATCTCTCTCAAACTTAAATGATCGTTTTCCAGCACTCCAGCACCATTTCCTTGACTTTGACAACGTTTTCATCCGTTGAAGATGTTGATGGGCGACAAGATCGGGACAAATCTTTTACGACTTCTCGGCCCTCTGCAAAAGCCTTTTACCACTCGTAGACCCGTGTTTTAGATAAAGTACACTCGCCATAGGCTTTCTGCAACATTTTCAATGATGCGGCACACGAAATCACGTTCAAACACAAAAATTAAAGACAAATTCTTTGTTCGATATTTTTATCCATAATGAAAATTGCAGAGCACACCTGCGGTCGACTGATATAATTAAATGCCAAAAACAAACTAATTGACACATCACGCTCAAACTCTGCGACACTATAGGGGAAAATTGTACCCACATTCCAACAAAAAAAAATTAGACATTTGCGTAACGCGCGCTTTTTAAATGAACAATTTCCGATATTTTTTTGGCAGAACGTATGCATGTTTTTGCACTAACTTAGTTTGCGCTGAGTTTTCACCAGACCCATTTTTTCAGGGCGACTCCGAACGGCAGAGAGTGTTTTTTTGGGAAACTTTTTCATGGAAGGAATGTTCTCGACGTTTAGCCATTGCTTGGTGAGACCGAGTAGTCCGATGGATTTTATGCGTTTGTTGTTTTTATTTCATAAGTAAAATAAAGAATACTCTTTTATCCGGAAATGTAGCGTCGGATTCGGGAAATGATATGCACGTACAAAGCTTAGGTGCGCTCTAAACAAAATTCGCGAAATCCTCAAGTGTTTTTAGGAGAATTTATTCATGTCTTGAACTCATCTGGATGCTGTCGAGTTTTCTGGTAGTACCTAAATCTGATTGTCTTTTGACTTACCGTTTACCCTCACCTTTTCCCAATCGCAATGCATGACCCGTTGTAAACCAATTATTCCTTCTACTGTGTGACAAAAAAGTGAGGTATGTTACTCCAGATGTTAAAAGTGTACGAGTTGGTGTTTTTTTGATAATTTGATGTGCAGAGAACTGTGCCGATTTTGTTAATACGACGCTTGGCTCGATCCCTTTGAGTTCAATTGAATGTGAAGTTTTTGCATCATTAACTACCTTATACTAGAATATATCTGAGGTGTTTGAAACAGCTATAATTTTATCGATTCATCCAATTCTCATAGCATATGATTCGGCTGAAATTACAGATGGCTAGAAAAGAAAACAACGATTTTTCGTCTTACTTCACGCAGAATCCGATATGGGCATCGTAGGGGTACAAGCGCGCTTCTGCATATTCTAAGGCGATATCTGTTTGAGTCATCCTACTATTCTAAGGAAAAGTAGACGCAAATGAATGAGAGGTCGACAACTCCAATGCAATTTTGGTTTAAGTAACCGCAACTTAATTTCTCCCTGGTACGCTGATACTTGTGGATCTCCCCGATATTTCCCGGGTTAAACGGAAAAGTTAATAACGCCAAGAAGCACCGCATGAGTTTATAACAAGTTATGTATATTATGGCTATGTGTGTGTGTGCATACTGATTCGTTTATTTTATTTTAATATCCATATGTAAACTATAATAATTCCAACGACCCATTGTTAACCTTACGACTTAAAATGCAATTATCAACAATTAATTCCTATAATAAAATTTACATTTCACAGACTGCATATACATAAATATGTATGCATTTACACACAAATACACATACACACATACATACGTACAATTTCGAATTCTTGTAACCACGCGCATGGCTAACAATTACCAGCACGCAGTATTAGTCTTATTGAGTTGGCTAATGGACCGTTGCTACCGCAATGCAGTGGCAATTGGACGGTTACCCGTCAACCGCTTCTAACGTCTCCCGACCACCAACCAAACGGTCAAGCGGTCAGTCATGTGTGCAGTGACGCTGTGTTGCGATGGTCGCTTGGTTGGTTAGTTGGTCTACGTGACCGCCTTGAAGCCGTGAGAGATCTTGAGCGAACTCACCGCCACGGACTCGCACAATAGCGAATACAATTAGATAAATATTAAAATATATCTACTATATACACAAGCACATTTTAGTTACTGTATCCACTCGCTTATGTAAACTAAAGACATCTGATTCATTTGCATATTCTTCGAGGTGTAAATAATTCGAGCGTTTTTGTCGGAAAACCTTTTTGGGCCCAATATTTTATGGCCCAAACGGACCACACATTTACAGTTCAATATTTATGCAACCTTTGTTGTTTAATAGTTTTTCAACGAACATAGGGGGAAAAATAATTTTCCATAAATTATTGTAACTTTGTATTTAAAGGCTTTAAAAAAGTCATAATCATGTGAAAAAATTGCTTATTGCAGATAGAAATGTTTACTTTCCCTAATACCAGGATTTTTATTTCCCTTTGTCCAAAGCATTTTTATACGTCAGCAAAGTGAGTTATGCCCTTTCGGCTTTTTTGACTGAATGCTTCGTTTTGTTGCGAATCAGTTAACAAAAAACAAAAAAGAACATAACAGGCTCTTCTGTATTATAATTTAGTTCTGGTTAAAGTAGGTTTCTTCTTCTTCTTAGCTTCACAATCCGTGGTGGACCATAGCTTCATTTCAATATTTTACCACTTTCCTCTACCCTTGGCTTCATCTCTCCAGTTGTGTACGTTCATTTCCTTAATCTGATTCGACGTTATCTAACCATCTCTTTCGTGGGCGCCCTCTTTTTCTTCCTCCAATCGGTGTAAAATAAGAGCTTTCCTAGCATTTCGCTCTATCGGCATGCTCAGTACTTGCCAATCGATCTAATCCATTGGGCTTTGATAAAACGATTTGCCTCTGAAGAAGCGAATGCGGTAGGTGCCATCTATTGCTTTAACCGGAAAGGCGGTTTCTGAGTAGCTCAAACAGTTCGACATCCAAATACAGCTTGTCACTAGATGTAAAAAAGGAGTTTTCGGAATCTGAAGAATTTTTTATTAAAGTCTCCAATAAGTCTGTCTGCTCCCTTGTATATCTTTCTTTTAGACCTCTCAAATGACAAACTGATTTTGTCCAACGAGAATAATAAGAGAACAACCTTAACAGTAAGGTAACGGGAAGTACATTTATTGGAGTCATGAAATAGTCGTAAAATTATTCTTTCTAAAAAAATATAAGGGGATTTCAAACAGAATTCGTTAAACGTGTATTCGTTATTCGGAAAATCCGTAAACTTTTCTAAGTGTAAGCGCCCTTTTGCAATCCTCATTCTCGTTAAAATGAAAATTATTATTGTACATCGACTAATTCGCAAAAGGAATAATTGCGTCTCTTTGGTGTTTCATTTATTAATGAATATATTGAAAAAATATAGAATTCCAAAATCTAAAAATATTTGATAATCAATGCAGCTGAGTGTATATCAAGTAGACATTTGCTAGTGGCCTAAAGGTCAATAAGGACTTGAAATGTATAGCACAAATCAGCTGGTGTGTTAACGAATTTCGGTAAGATATTCTTGAGAATATTATCAACTTGATGAATCGTTAAATTTTTTTTTGTTAAATCAGAAATTTACCAGAAAAAATTAGCAAATAATGAATAAGTATAAGTATAAGTATAAGTATAAGTATAAGTATAAGTATAAGTATAAGTATAAGTATAAGTATAAGTATAAGTATAAGTATAAGTATAAGTATAAGTATAAGTATAAGTATAAGTATAAGTATAAGTATAAGTATAAGTATAAGTATAAGTATAAGTATAAGTATAAGTATAAGTATAAGTATAAGTATAAGTATAAGTATAAGTATAAGTATAAGTATAAGTATAAGTATAAGTATAAGTATAAGTATAAGTATAAGTATAAGTATAAGTATAAGTATAAGTAACGGAATAATTTGTTTTTAATTAGTAGTTAAAAAAAAAAATGTAAGCTTAAATTGTTTGTTTCCATGTAGAAATTAGAAGTGTTAAGTAAAGTTGAATATTTACTGTATTTAGTTTTACTACTTTCGATTTTTGTTTACAAGTTCCATACAACCGATTATTCGACAACTTTCATTATTTTTCACAAAAAAGTGTTCGGACTGAACCCTGCAACTTTTTATAAAGAGAAGGCTAAGTTTTTATAATTATTGAGAAAGGAAATGTTTTTCCTCTAAAACCTGCAAACCTCTCTAGAAATGGAAGGACTTACTGATTGATCTTTAATAAGTTCACCTTTAACGGGCAGCATTTTAATTATACGTACAGTTGGGCTTTAAGGGGTTAGGGGTAGTCAGAGACCGAAAAAATTATGATTTTCAATAATTTTTCTTTCCTAGCCAATTGCTTTATTTTACAAAAAAAAACATAGCATTAATACATCATGTTTCGACTTGACTTTAGCAAAATTTCAAAAACAAAAATAAAAAATAAAATTAATAATTGTAAAAGTTGTCGCTGATTGTGTGGAGCACGTTTCTCCAGAAGTCCCTTGCGGTGATCATCACAAGACTTTGGAGATTCATCCAAAATCAATCGGGAAAGAGAAATTAGTTTTATTAATAGATAATCTTGTGCCTGATCTAAGCTTTTTTTCGAAATTAACAATATGGCGGTCTCAGGAAATATTTTTCAGATTTTCGAGAAAAAAACCGATAATTAATTCTTAAAAAAAATCCTTCGATCAGGCACGAGTTTTTTAAGTTTTTGAAAAGCAGTATACATTTAATTGAAATCTACCAAGCGGTTTTTAAGTTAAAGTGATCACCAGTTCAAAAAACATAGTTTTGAGAAAAACTCATTTAAAGTTTTGCTATCGATTACCGGAACGTCCGAGCGCCCTTAGTTAATTGTTGAATAACTCGAAAAGTATTTTTTTAAATTCACTTCAAATTTTCACACAATATTTTTAAGATATTATACTTTATGAAAATGATAATTTTGTTTAAGCTTCATTTATATATCTAAGTTTTTTCAAAAACTCTATTGTGTTTGTCAAATCCATCCCCTTCTGAACTCTCAATAATCGAGAAAAAGCAATGTTAGAACTTTCTTGTGAAATGAGCCCAAAACTGAGGTGATAGTTTATTTCGTTATGAATTCCGTAAGGAAGTAACAGCACACAAAATTTGGAAATCCCTGGCGTTAGCCGTTGAGCAACATTTACTATTTCCAGGGCGGACTAACTGATATGCAACAGAATTTGCTCTACTTATTCCGGGTAAGAACAAATTCAGAAAATTCAATACAATTCTGCCTTTTCACTCTTTAAAACATCAAGTGATTTTTTTTCCATAATCCAGCCAGTGTTCTTATAACTGAGTGGATACTGTATTTGCATATAATTTCAGTAGACAAAGTCAATGAAAATAAAATAACAACGAAGGCAGTGGCTAGCGCATCTCTACAGCGAAGGCACTTTGGTCAGCGGACGCGTACTTATGAGGCGCATGTGGCTTTGTGTTGGGGGTAGAATTGTAAAGTGTATTTGAGTGATATCTACGGCTCATTTTTAAGACAATCATTATATCTTTTTTCTTTACAGTTTTCTGTTTTGCTGCCTTCGAAGCGGCCATAAATACCGGTACGAGTAGAATGAATATGAGTTGGATTTAGCCGAGTTGCTAATCATAGGGGCTATATTTGTATAGTATGTCTTTTAAATGCTGCCGGATTGCAATTTGTATTGAAGAATGCGCTGATATTTAATAGCTGCCTTTTAAGAGAAATATTATATAAATTTAGTTTCATAAAAAAATCGACATAAAAATTTATGCGCATAAAAACTAATAACTAATTTTTCATTTATCTATACATTTGGCAGCTTTTCTGGATATCTTTTTGTGTTCGAAAATATTGCTTAGTAGCTTCTGAAGCTGCTTAATAACTTAATAATAGTCTCATAACGGTATTAATTGTTTTAAATAATATGCTATTAATATATGCACGAAAATGTATACTTTGATCGACAATTACGTTGGTCAATGTGATGAGACAGCCTTTTGGCAATGGAATCTATAATGGACCATGGTTTTAATAGTATATTATTTTCAGCAATAAAAGTATGCTATAATTAAATTGCATTCTTGCCGGTTAGTAGAAAATCGTTCTTATAAAATGTACACTACTACGAATTAATCAGAGTAGGTCTCAAGGCGACCAGTGTCATACAATTTTAAACTCACGTTGCATTCTGTTTTTGTTGTTGCAACATTGTGAATACAACGTTCCTCATAAATTTGTGGGCAAAGCTGCTGAGGGGCTGATATTTCGGAGATCTTATATGAATAGCCGCCGTAGCCGAAAATAATAGAAAAAGTCGGACGGTCGCCCCTCGGAAGGAAATGGCAAACCTTCGAGTGAATATCTGCTATAAAAAAACGTTTCATAAAAAAACATCTGCTGTTCGGAGACGGCATAATACTATTATTCCCTTCATTTGCATTCTTTTTATTGTATTGCTGGCTCTCCCCTGCAGTGCGTTGAAGAACTTAAAGACTTGGGCCTTTCCCTAGAATAATATTTGATGCTCTCATCAGAGGCTCTGTGTGTTTTTTCATTGGGGAAGGATTTTTATGTGGCGGGTCCCAAACCCAGCACGCAACCAGATATTCTGAGTGGATTCGCCTTCTCCCATTAGTCTGCTCTCAAACGGGTGTTTGGGAGCTACCCAGAAGATATTGGGCGAAGTTGTGAATGGCAATCAGGTATTTTCTCAATTTGCGTGGACTTCTACATATGGAACCCCCCTCAATAACAAGTGTTACTTTGGACAAAGCAGGCGATTGCGTAGTAAAGTTCTCCCTCGACGAACAAAACTAACACTTTATAAATCCCTCATCATACCCGTACTATGGTATGCCGCAGACGCTTAGAGGATGACAAATATGCGATGAGGTGTATCTAAGAGTGTTTGAGAGAAAGATTCTGCGTAAGATTTTTGGAACTCTACACCTTGGCGACGGCGAGTATCGCAGGCGATGGAACAATGAGCCATATGAGCTTTACGGCGACATAGACATAGTGCAGTAAATAAAGATCCAGCGGAGGAGGACTTGGTGTCACTTGGTTTTTCCAACTGATACCGGTTAGCACGAGAAAGAAAGGACTGGTGCGCTTTGTTAAACTCGGAAAAAGTCGCTTAAGCGGTAATCGCACCAATCATGATAATAAAGTGATAATTTTGTTCGCCGAGAGAAAATTGTACTACTCAATTGTTTACTTAATCCAGAGTAGCGCTTATTGACAAGAGAGATGCTCCATTGGATTTCCAGGCTGGCATTGTTATCGGTGTTAATGCAGGTTCTAAATAAAGGAAGTCTCTTACAACCTCGAAATCATAACTGTCAACAGTGACGTGGGTGTACCATATATGTTCGGGAGTACGAGTATATTCAGAAAACTCAATATATGTATAAGTTTATTCCTCAAAAGTGTTATTATCATCTTCAAAGTGCTCCCCATCAGCAGCAACGAACTTATGCCGGCGTTTGATCCAGCTCACGAAATATTTCTGGAAGTCAATTTTTAATATAGTCATCAGAGCCGTCTTCGATTGTTCCATTACTTCCTTTCGGCTGTTAAAACGCGTTCCTCGTAGTGGCTTTTTGACTCGAACAAACATTAAAAATTCTCAGGAAAACATATCGGGTGAATTCGATGGCTATTCGAGGGTACTCGTTTCGTTCTTGGGTACAAATTCACGTCTAAGCGCACTCAAATAAAAGTCCTTATGAACTGTCTGACCTTTTGGCGAAAATCTATGGTATACAATACCTTGAAATTGAGGACGACACTTGCTCTGTTAACAAAAACCGACTTGGTTTTTTTTTTGGTCTTGCGTCATTCGGATGTGGGAAGCTCACTCACCTGATGTCTGGATTGCTTGTCGTACTCATAAACTTACGTCTTGTCTCCAGTAATGATGCGTTTGATGAATGTTGGGGGTCGGATTCAGCCTTGCAAATCATGTCTTTGGCGATATCAACGCAGCCCCTTTTTTGCATGACATTCAGGTGCTTTGAAACCAACTTTGCAGAAAAACGACGTAAGCCCACATTATCAGCTACAATGTCCTGAACGGCTCCATAAGCAATGTTCAAGTCCTCTGTCAGTTTTCTGATGGTTAATTTGTGGTTATTGATCAACTTTTCTTGCACTTTGTTGAAGTTTTCATTTGTTTTCAATGTCGACAGTCTGCCACCGCGTTCGTCATCCTCAATGGACTTACTATCTCTTCTGAAGCATTCAAGCCACTCTTAAATGGTTATTTTCTTTAGAATATTATTACCGAAATAGCTTTCCAATATTTTTAAGGTTTTTGCCCTATCGAATCATTTTTAACGCGAAATTTAATACAAACTCGTTGTTGCAAATTCAAATCCATTTTTAAACTGTAAAAAATCAATAATACGTGCAGAGCTAGATGTTCTCAAGACGGCGTAACTTTTGCAAATATCAAGCAATGGCGATAAATCGCTAAGGAAGGCTCTGCAAGCGCACCACTAGGCCCTGAACCCTTTCAAGGTGTCAATTCTACATCGATTCAACTATGGATTGATGACTTCGTGAGGCCTACTTCGTGAGGTACTCCTGCACAGTAGCCAAGAGCTTTGTGAAAGAACCAAGCAGTAAATTAGCGACCTTTCTCCTAAAACCTCGTAGGAAGGACCTGAGAGTATTGGCGGGTGTAATCGCAGGGCATAATGCCTGTGGTCAGCATATGGCTACCATGGGAATCATTGGCGACCCAATATGTCTATTCTGTCTTGAGAATGAAGACACTACAGATCATTTTCTGCATAACTGTCCGGTGTTTTCTTCAACCAGGCTTAGGCTGTTGAATCTCTTGCGAATCTCGTAAGATTCATCAATGAATCAAACCAAATCCGTCTTACCAGCCATACTTTGTCTACAATGGTCTTCCGGATTGGGCGCTTGGTCTTGTCCAACGCTCACAAATCGAATCGAATCTATTGTAATAGCGATACAATTTTGGTGGGCAACTTAACATAAAAAACAGAACTCAAATCAGTTGAATTTGAGCGTCACCTGGCAATTGCTCCGGGAACATTTTGTTCAAGGTGGTATAAAGATAATATAATGTATTAACCTATAAAGATTGGAAAATTAGATATGCTTCAAATAATTAGGTTTATATCATGCAATACATAAATACAAATGAAATGTACATACATTCTTCTTTGCTACTTAATTGTTTCTAATTTTTCCCATAAGACTTTACATTCTCTAAAATTTGTGGGCCAGTTATCGTATGTACGCAATAATTGATTTTTGAATATTAAGGGCTTGCCCCCAGCTGTTTAATTTTGTATTTTAAACGGTAATTATTATTACTGTGTACACACGCACGCATGGGCTAAATATATTTAATCTCTTTTACATATTTGCCACCTTCCGCTTTTTTGATGGTTCAACGAATTGAATGGTTCAATTTTTTTATTTCATTTCGGTTTTACTTGTTTTGTTGCTGTTTTTTTTACACAAATTTAAGTATTTCCTTTTGTACAATCACTCAGGTCTCTGAACTTTGAGCGGGAATTCGTGCGAGCAAACGCAAATTCATTTAAACACAAACACTCACCTGCACACACAGAAGGTTTAAGATCAGTGAATAATCGCCAAACGAAACAAACCGGAATCACTGTGTGAACTTTTGATTTCATTTTAGTTTTTTATTGGCTCAATTTGTTTTTTTATTATTATTTCTTTCTTTCGTTCGCACAAAAGCACTTACCATAAAATAGTTTATTTCAAGGGCAATGCTAGCCGGTAATAGAAAAGACAATCCAAATGGCAAAAAAGTACAAAAGTAAGACAAAGAAAAGTAGAGTAGCGGGGGGAAATGGTGAAGTAGCTGTTTCCTCTTTCAATGCAAACAGCAACCTAAAATAAGATTTTCGATTATAAGCTTCGAATTAAAAAGTGTGAAGCTAATCCCGTTTAAAGGTCATGGCTGAAATTGAATGTTTTAGAAGTAATCAAGTGGGCAACAGGCAGCGTTGGCTGGCTGTAGTGCATAGAATGGGTCATACAATACGCGTGAGTAAAAAAAGAAGATGAATCACTCACTTGCATTTGGCTCCAAATGAATATTTGTAAAATTTTATAATAATAAAAATGCATTACTGCCAAAAACTACCAGGAGCGCACGCTGCTAAAGCCCACATTGCAAAATCGCAAAAAAAAAGTAGCTCAAAAAACCTTATAACAGCACTAATACACCTACAGTAGCAACTTGCTGACACTGACAAACCCACAATCGCAACAAATTGAACGGTTTTCTGTTGTACTTGTAGATCATGTCATAATTTGTTTAAATTTGAATTTGTATAGCAGGTAAAGGAGGCAAAACGTAAAAACAGTAATGACAATGCGAAATTGTCAAAATGACTGCGAGGCAAATTAAGCAACAACCACCACAAATAAAAAGAATAATGAGTGAATAAAAGTGACATTAAGCGGTAAACAATTGCTTATTACACAATTTCGAAAAGTATTTGCAATCTGTATTGCAAAGATAACCTCGTTGACCGCAAACTGATCACAAAAAACCACATTGGGGCTGAGAAATGTGAAGTGAGTTAGAATCAGAACTTGCGAGCGGTGGCATATTTGGTGCAGATTAAATGGTAGCAAGATAAAAGTGCGAAAGCTAAAGTCCTTTGTTGCGCCAAAATCAAAGTTGATTTTTGCGTTCGAATTTACATCTGTAAGACTTTAGATTTGAAATAGAAAAAGTAAACCAGATAAAAGCATATACCTACTTTTTTGTATTACTAGTGAATTGGATCTGTTCGATGCAAGTCCAAAGAATCGCCACGGTGCGAGCAGAAGAAGATCTGCTGGTGTCATCTGGGGTTAATAGAGGCTGCCCTCAAGGTGGTCTGCTCTCTCCATTGCTCTGGTACATGGTGATCGATCCTCTACATACTTACCACCTTAAATGATGCTGCAGTCTACGCACAAGTATATGTGGAGTACGTTGCCTGTCCGTTAAGAGGCTCTTCGCTTATGAACATTTGTAGAAAAGTGCAGAAAGCTTTGAATATGATTGACACTTGGTGCTATTCTAATGGGCTATCGGCAAAACCTACCAAGACCTCTTTGACAGAAGAAGCAGCTTGGAGGACTCGTTCTGCCTAAGCTTAAAGGAGTCACAATCCAGCTAGCCAAAGAAATCAAATATATTGGAGTAATCCTCGAAAGTAAACTCCTTTGGAAGTCACACGTTGAAACAAAGACATCCAAAGCACTGACAGCCTTCTGGATGTGCAAGGGTGTCTTTTGGGGAAACGTTGGGTCTTTCTCCTAGCAAGATCCCATGGATCTATGATAAGACCTACTATCACCTATGCATTAGTGGAGTAGATTCTCTCTTGTAGGAGTCAGGAGGACCTTATCGAGACCACAACGTACTATGTTGCACCGGACTTTTTCCGATTACTTCAGGCCCGGCACTAGATGCTCCGGTTAGTTTACCACCACTTGTTGTTTTCATCCAAGGAGAGGCCTTGAAGGCTATTTGCACGCTGACAGAATGCTTATTGGTACGGCTCCTGTCCGGCATTGGACAATATTGAAAGGATGGACTTCGATCCAACAATTCTCTCCATGCTCCTTGACTTCATGCCATCAGGAGTCGTACTTGAAAAGAGATACAGTGTGGTGCTGCCAGAGGCTCAATTGTGGTCATGCGCTGAAAATGATTCCGGCAAACACTCCTTACGCTTTTTCACGGATGGCTCCAAGACCGAGCACGGTTCCGGCTCTGGTGGCTACGTGGAAACCAGCGGGACAAAGCTACACTTTGCTCTTGTAATGTACGCACCTGTGTTTCAAGAGGGGGTGTTGTTGTTGAATTTTGTTGTGAAAAACAGGTGGAGAGGCATATCTGTATGTGTTTGCAGCGACAGCAAAGTTGCGCTCATGGCCTTAGACAGTCCTCCAACCACTTCAAGGATAGTTGAGTCCTTCAAATCCAGGCTAAGCTGCATACATCTGTCGGTAGACATAATATCCTGATGATAACATGGATCTTGGGACACGTGGGTATCGCGGGTAACGAGACCTCTAACTCTTTAGCTAGGATGGGCTCTGAGGGTGACTTCTTTGCCCCGGAGCCCGTTCTACCACTTTCTTCTGCAGCCATCAAAGCCACGGTTGGCAAACGGCTTGCTTCAACCCACAAGCGAGCTTGGAAAGCTGAGAGTGGCTCCAGTTGGACAAAACTGATATTACCTGTCATGTCCGACCGACTGTCGTAGATCCTCTTGTCATTAAGCAGAGAGCTGTAGACAGCTGGTTTGAGTAATGACGGGCCACCTTCTATAGACGAAGCACATGGAACCGGTAGGCATCACAGACAGTGGACTCTGCCCAACATCACTATCTGTGCGTCTTCCCGGCCTTCGCCCGATTCAGGCTTGAGGTCTTTGACACTGATATATTAAGAAATGACCACCTTGGCTCCTTGGCACCACAAGATCAACTCAGAGTTCTTCGGAGCTCGGGTGGATTTAAAGAAAATTAAAAAGGGCACCTGAGTGCAGTACAATGGACTTAATGTGGTCTGAGTGCTGCATTTGCTAGTTGTTCCGACAAAAAAGAAATATATATATATAATTTTTTAAAAAATTCCGTTATTTTTTCACTTTCAAATCTCCGAGTGTATTTCTGGAAAAAAATTATAGGGGCACTCTTTTTGTACAGCAACACCAAAACGCACATTAAGAATTGGTGGACGAACTCGGGCAAACAACCAATAAAGGATGTAGGTTATGCATATCTTGAAAGTAAATTTAAATGAAACAGCAAGCAAACAAGATATGAAATTGAGTTTGAAATCATTCTGAAACTACCTTCATATCATACACATACACGGAAGGTCAGATTACGTTATCCCACAAGTAAACTTTGGCAAGCGGTCTTCATCGATAGTCAAGCTGCTATTAAGGGGTTAGGGGTAGTCAGAGGCCCGAAAAAATGATGATTTTCACGAATTTTTTTTTGCTACTTAATTAATTTATTTAACAAAAATAAAAACATAGCATAAAAACATCATGTTTTAACTTGACTTCACCAAAATTTCAAAAAAAAAAATTAATAATTGCAAAAGTTATCGCTGTTTGTGTGAAGCCCGTTTCTCCAGAAGTCCCTTGCGGTGAACATCACAAGTCCTTGCAGATTCATCTAAAACCAATCGGATGAGAAAAATTATTTTTATTGATAGATAATCTCGAGCCGGATCGAAGCTTGTTTTTTTTTTTTCAAAATGAACAAAATGGCGGCCTCAGGAAATATTTTTCAGATTTTCGGGGAAAAACCAACAGTTAATTGTTAAAAAAAAATCGAAATTTTTGAAAAAAAAAAAAATCCTTCGATCAGGCACAAGTTTTTTATGTTTTTCAAAAGCTGTATAAATTTTATTGAAATCTACGTAGGGGTTTTTAAGTTACAGTCTTCACCAGTTTGAAAAACATAGTTTTGAGAAAAACGCATTTAAAGTTTTGCTATCGGCTCCGGAGCGGCCGAGCGCCCTTTGTTAATTGTTGAATAACTTGAAAAGTATTTGTCGGATTCACTTCAAATTTTTACACAATATTTTTAAAACATTATACTTTAAGAAAATGCAAAAAAAAAAATCGATTTTTTGAAAATTCTGACTACCCCTAACCCCTGAAAGCAGTAATAGCTTTAATGCCTAGCTCGGAACGCGTGCAACACCGTAAATCCAAAATGGATGAGCTCTGCGAGAATAGACAGGCCACAATTTATTGGGTGCCAAGGCACAAGGGAATAGAGTGAAATGAGAGAGTTTAAGAGCTAGCCAAGGTAGTTTTGATGGCGCAGCTAGACAAGGAACTAAGTCTGGAAGTACAGTTTATATGGGAAGACCCGACTTCCCACAGGATTGCCAAAATAATGCTGTGAACTTGCAACACGAAAACAACTGACTATTTTATTACTTACAAGAAGGAATGTAAAATATTGGTTGGAGTACTGATGGGTAATTTTCTCACTCGCTAAAATTGAATTGTTTCAGAACGCCGCGTGTATCTTATGCAAAGAAGAAAGATATATTGCTGACAAAAGTTTAAACTGTTTATTATAGCTCGCCAAGACATATATCGCGAACTAGGTTTAACACGACTCCAACAACACTGATCTATTGAGATTATACTTTACCTCGTATCATAAAGTATGGAAAAACATATCACCCGGTTTCGTTGGTATGACTTCGAACTGCCGATCTAATTTTTGATGTCTTGGCCTAATAAATCCACCATTATTCCGGCAATAGCGTCGTAAATGTTGCCCTGAAGCTCATTTTAGTGGTTGTCTTGCTAGCGTAGAGTACAGAATTGATGTAGGACCAGAGAAAATAATCAAACATGATAGAATAGGACAATGGGAGGTTTTCACGTCGATCTAAAGATATCATATTTTGTGTATAATAGCCAATTGATTAACTCCCGACATGATTCGACCCAAACGTAAATATTTTCCTTCACAACTTCAAGCGTTTTGTCGCATTCATGGCATGCAGCGCTATGTGGTTTAAATTTATTGGTGGTTTGCACTTCGACTTCAAGGCCTTTCGTGTCCTCTACTCATCACAGTATCTCGTTCGGACCCAGTTCTCTTATTAAACTTAAGATAGAGTTGGGTTGGACCGAGCGTATATGCCTTTCTTCTAGCTGGAAATGGCCGAGATGTCTCAACATTATTCATGTTATAGCGCTGTATTCAAGGACAATGTGCTCCTGGGATTGGTCACAAAAACGACTGGAGCCAGTGGACCATATGCCGCAGTCTGAGATATGAACAGTGCGACGACAACCTGGTGTTAAGTCGTTGACAAAAAACATTTCCCTTGTTTGATAAAGTCTGGAAAAACAAGCTGTATATTTTCAACTTAAACATAAAGAACAAAATTGCCATTGATAAATAATCTAAAAAAGGTAATAGTGCAATGCTTTATAGATAGCAGCGGCTTTAGTTGAAAAAACTCAGAACCAATTTTGACCTGTCAGATACATAACTCCCAAAGTTTTCTTCTTTTTTTGAATGGCGCGCTAACCGATTAAGCGATTTTCGCCGAGCTCAACAAAGTGTGCCAGCCATTTCTTTTTCATCCCAACTGGTATTAGCTCAACACACCAAGTCAAGTTCTTCTCCACCTGGTCTTTCCAACGCAGAGGAGGACTTTCTCTTTCTCTGCTGCCACTTCATGGTAACTAATTGAATTCTTTCAGAACCGGACCGTTTATATACATTTGAATGATATGGCCGAGTCAGTGGAGCCGATAGATACGTATTTATTCGATGCACTATGTCTATGACGCAAAGTTCTAAATCTTTCTCTCAAATACTCCAAAGGGCGCCTCAACGGATGTTGTCATCGTCTAAGCTTTTGAGCTATACGTTAGGACGGGCATGATGAGAGCCGTTTGCTCGTCGAGGACCTTACTACTTCAAAGTAGCGCTTGTTGGCAAGAGAGATTCTCAGTTGGACTACTAGACTGATATTATTGTTGGTGTTAATGCTGGTTCTCAGATAAATAAAGTCTTTTACAACCTCGAAATCATAACTATCAACAGCGACGCGGGTGGCGATACGCGAGTACATCGACTGTCTGTTTGATGGTAAGAGTACTTCGTCTTGCCTCGTTCACTATCAGGTCCATTCGTTTTGCTTCTTTATCCAACTTAAAAAAGGCAGAACTAGCAGCATGGCTGTTAAGACGAATGAAGTCAATATCGTCGGCATACGTCAGCAATTCTTCTGCCTGAGCAATTAAGTTCTGCGGCTCGCACGATCTTTTTCAGTATCAGGTTAAAGAAGTCCCACGATAGCGAATCACTTTGACTGACATCTTGTTTTGTATCAAAGGGCTCGGAGAGGTTTTTCCTAATACTGATAGCGTTACTGGTATTGATCAAAGTCATCTTGCATAGCCGTATTAGTTTTGCGTATATATGAAACTCAGATCTCGCGGCTTATAGGCAACTGCTTTTCGGGCTGAGTGCTGAATGCGGTTTTAAGATCGTGCGTGTCGACGAAAAAATGGCGTGTGTCGATTCTCCCTTCATTGGTTTTTTCTAAGACTTTCCATATTGTCAATATCTGGTGTATACCGACTAGAATTGTTGAGATTAAAAATGTTTACCAAAGTTTATGTCTGTTGTCTAAAAGTAAAAGTAAGGTGAGGCTACTTGGTGGAATTTTTTAAGCATAAATTCATATTGTACTATAACATATAATGCGTGTCGAATAAAGATCGAATTTTTTTTATTATTTATCAGATATTATTTATATTTATTCAAAGTATTAGATGAAAAAAAATCGAAAATTCCGATTAAATACATTAAAAAAAATTATTGAGTTTTTATAATATAATATTAATCCAGCATTTATCTTTGTTTAGTGTACAAATAAATAGGCACATGTGAATTTTTTAAAATCTCTTTTCATCCATGTCCTCCAAGCATTCTCAACTAAAATTATTTAGCATTTTCTTTAGTCTTATTCTTTTATTATTAAAATGTACACGGAAGCGAAACAAAAACAAAGCCTAACATCAAGCATAAGCACAAGCACAAATCACTTCATTTCAAATTATTTTGGTAATATATTATTGCCACTGCCAGCAACAAAAAAAAAACTCAGTAATCACTCAACCAACACAGCGCCGTCATGGCCGCCCTCTCGCATTAAACTGTTCTAAACTGTCGATTTAACAATTGTTGCGGTGTTTGTTGTTGCTACCACAAATTACTATTATTGCTACAAAATGTTTTTTTCTCTTTATTGTGTCTAACGCCAGCAACTCGTTGCATTACCCAGAAGCGCATTGCAGCCATTAAAAGTGCACCCCTCACTTTTTCGGCTGTTACTCCTAGTTAACTGTAGGGATTGCTTATTGACTGACTCGGACACCCAAAGTGTCGTAAATCACATTTTTGAATGGTGCGGCGATTGAGTTCGTTTTTTTTTATAACCTAATGGCGCTACTTTAATTCTAATCTGTTGTTCTTGTTTTTGGTGTTTGTAAATTTCAGTGCGGTATTGATTCATATGCAACAATTAGAATTTTGATTGTGTGAGTAATTTGTTGTGAGGTCCGCTAGCTGACTGGCTGGCTGGCTAATTGTATCGACCAAGCCAAATGGCCGCTGAATCAATGACCATTGACAATTACATGTGAACGCGAACTCTCAATTAATGACAGGCATGACTGTGAGATAAAGGAAAGGAATGCTTATTGATGAATTTATTTTCATAATCCAAGGCATGTAAGGGGACAGATACCTGTAAAATATCGAAAAAAAAATTTTACAAATGTAAATTTAAGTATTTCTTATATTATAGATCGTTAACCGCGACGACTCTATTCTTTGCGTTCGAGCGCTGGGAGAGGTATAGTTACGTTGCCGACTTTAGACGCGTTTTTCTCCAAACTATATTTTCCGAATTGGCGTACACCATAACTCGAAAAGTTATTGACCGATCTCCCTGAAATTTTGCACACATCTTGTTTATAATATGTATTACTTTCTATGTGAATACAAGTTTCCGAAAATAATTTTTTCGAAGCAAAAATAGGAGGCAAATTCTCCCCAAAATTCATTTTTTTAAGGTTTTTATTCCTTGAATTTTTTTTCCCATTTTTTTAATTCATATAGGAATTATGACATTAATAAACAAAAATAAGTTTGCTGTTTTGTATTCAGGTCACTACTGACGCCGATGCTACAATGCCTGTCAATTGAGAAGCCCCGCTGCGACCTTCCTGGAAGAAGTGAGTGTACATACGCCATTTTAAATTATTAAAATAAAAATACCAGTCAAACGGTTAGACGCGATAGAAGTGAAACCTTCCGTAAAACAAACTGAGAAAGAATGAGACAGAAGCAGCATTAGGAGCGGGATAATTATAGGTTCATTATAATATTGCTATAAAGTTCATATTTTGTTTTCTTCATTTTATTATTATTCATCCTCAATGTTTTCAATTTCAACAAATGATACGAGTGGCTTATGATAGCTAAAATATGATACAAATGCTTTGGCTTCCATGTTGTCAACATATCTTTGAAATACCGCGTCAATTGTGGTTTTTGATCGTGTTGTCGATTCAGTGCGATTGTTACACATTTTTAAATTGAATGTTGTATTGAGAAATTCGATTAAAGGAACCGCTGTGTCCAATGCAAAATTTACGTTAAAATCGCCACTTAAAATCATTGGAACTTTATCGTAATCTTTTCTAAGTATCCGCGATACTTCTGGTGTATACTTTATTTTAGCTTTATTTTCTTTTTGTTTTTTTTTTCTGTCGATATTCACGACACTTTTCTGCATTATTTTTCGGCATAATTGCGGTAAATATTTAAAAATGAAAATATTTACGAATATAAAAATACGGACGCAATACAGCACACGCGGTTGCTATTATAAGCGTCGTAACGCGTATATTACACAGACGTACTAACATACACACAAACATTCGTAGGACGCTTGGTCTAAGCAAGTATTAGGTAGCGTAGTATAGGTATACATAATGCCTTCTCGCTCACTAGCATACATACAAACATGCATACGTATGACGCTTGAACTAAACACCAAAGCAAGTAATAGGCAGTGTAGTATACATACTACAATACTCACTATACTAGCATGGCTCAGCAGTACGCAGCCACACACATATACGTATATCAACATATAACGCTTCGTAGCCAAGAGTGGGGTGGCTACGAAGCACCGCACAAAGAGGAGACGGAGAATAGGGAACGCTGTATAACTGTGTTCTATTTCATTCTCTCGCAGGCTATATACTCTAAGATCTATATGTATGTCTCTTTTTAGTGTCGCTTTTTCGTTTCATCGAGTCTCAAATCACTCCCAACGATTCTAAAGAAGTTTTCACTTCAAAAAAAAAAAAAATTATATTATTTTAATGTATACATTAACTGTATGCCAATTTCGAAAAAAATATATTGACTTATTCATTTTAAATAATTTTAATGAAAATCAGGGAAAATAGGGTCGTTTACAGGTATCTGTCCCCTTAACTCTATTGGCACAACGTGTCTTTGAAAGTACGGAGTCGAGTTGGATTAGGCTTAAATTTATGTACTTTATAAGGGCTCTTAATTGCATATCAAAATAGGCAGAGAAATTCATGAAGTTATGTCGGTTTCTAAGAGAAAGCAGTAAGTTGAATACAAATTTTAAGCCCTCAATGGGAAGCAGTGTATTCGTTTGTTGTCGCTCTTACTATTGTTTTTTTTGGTGGGTGAGGTGGGGTTCAAAATGCTTTCGTACTTGCAGCGACCATCGCCTGCTGCGTCATGTGGTTTGGCCACTAAAATTTTCCTTTCTCTACTTCGGGAGAGCCCAGAATGACATGTACGAAGGACCAATTCTATTCATCCACGTCTCTGGGTCCAGCCAGCTTTCATGCTATAAGCTCGTCTTCTTGTGTCTCTATCTGTGAGGCTTCGCTTTGTTTCACTGTGTCGAGGTCTATCCTTTTTTTTCGTAGTACGTCCTCCATAAATCTCTTTATCGGGTTCCAGCTGTCCTCGGCATGATGTCGCCAATCTGCTTCCTCAGAGAATCTCTTTCCGCGAGCCATATGTCACAACTGAAAAACATGTGTTCAGCGTTAACGCTTGGCGTTTCGCAGTATATGTACTTGGGATCGCTTACCTTGTCCATGCCGTATAGGTATTTCCGGAAGTAGCCGTAGCCCGAAAGGAACTGAATTAAGGAGTAATTTACTTCCTCGAATTTCCTTTGGACCCATTTGCACGTTGATGAAATGAGTTTCGCTGTCCAATTGTCAGTCTGTTCAGTGTCCCATTGCCTTTGCCACTGCATCATGGTTTGACATCTTCTTTCCGCGATGCTAATGATGAGGTGTTTCTTTTTAGAGTGCCACACATCCATTTAATCCGGGGCCACGAGGTCGACGGGTATCTCCCCACTGATCGCAAAGACTGCAGCGCCAGTTACAGTGCGGTAGGCTGAGGCAACTCTGAGTGCCGTTGTTCGTTGCACAGCCTCCAGTGCTTCGTTCTTGGCTTTGCAGTTTAGCGCATCTCTCTATATTTTACTGCCGTATAGGAGAATTGAGTTTGTGACCGCTATTATTAGCCTTCTTTACCTCTGTGTTGGCCCACCGATGTTTGCCATAAATCTGCTTAACATTTCCGTGACCTTTGCTGCTTAGTTCCGTATGCCGTATCTGGGCCCAGAAAGTAATCGCGCAGTCAATTGCAATATCTAGGTATTTGCCTACTTTTTGGGTCTCTAGGGACGTTTCGCTTTTACTATAAGACAGGTTACCATTTCAATATTTTAATATAAAGATAGATCATGAGTTATTCTGACAACCCCATGTGAACTCTTTATGGCCCCCTAAACGGGAACTGGACATATAAAGTTTCACTCTGTTCGAACAAAGATAATTCTACACTTGTTTTGGGTGGTTTGAAAAATGGGTTATACGACATTTCACTTACTCAAATGCCCAGTTTCTAATATGAATTTTAATATTATTTTTTATATCATTCCCATACGCTGAAGTCTCTCAAATACGAACAAGAAATAGACGACCGTCAGTGTTCGCCTATTGAAGTTTTCACTGTTGAATTGATTTGAAAGCCCAAATTCGTAAGCTTCAGGCATGCAAAGTTGCTCTAATAGTTGATCTGTACTAAATTTTGCTACTAATTTTCTACTTGAACTTAATCTTTCTGGTACTTTGCAGAAATAAGGGTGAAGGTAAAAACTGCCGCTGCGCTTATTAAAAATGCAATGGAAATTCAAAGCTTTATTATCAAAATTATTTTTAATTATAAAAGTAAATAGCAAGGCTACAGATTCGGCGTGAATAATACTTAAGCGTTTTGAGCCATTTTTTTCACTTTCAAACAACTTCAAACTTTTCATTTTTTTTGTACTATTTTTCAACTAATTGTGCATTCCCTGTAGTGCCAACGCTCTTAACCAATCTGCTTACCACAGCTTGACATTCTACACTATTGTTTGTGTGATTTTTTTTCTTTGCATTTACTTAAAAAATTCACACGTACCCTATCTCGCACAGAGCCATGTTTAGTTGTCGGAAAATGGAAAAATTTCACAGAATCTATTTTTTTTATTTTTTTCTTCTGCCAATACATCTTTTCTGTTGTCTTGTTTTTTATACCCGCGCATTTGTACGCAAAGGTATTATAATTTTGTTCGCAGTAGAAAGGAATCGAGATAGATGTAGGCATATAAACCAAAATTCTCAGAATTAGGAGATCAGTGGCTTTAGCCTGTGTTTGTCCGTGCGCATGATAACTGGAGTAAAACCAATATATTACCATGAAACTTGCAGATTCCATTTAAAAGCCATTTTGGCAGCATAGCAGTATGTCCAGTCCAAATACATTTTTGTCTTTTATTTCAGAACTAATTGGGCAGCTTTTAGTAAGCAGAGGAAGGTCCATATTGGAGATTGTTCTGTGCAAAAAGATACGGCATATAATTCTGAGGCATTTGTTGATAAACGTTTGAAGACATCGACTTATGTGATCAAACATAAGCCTGAGACCAGGAGGGCTGATTTTATGCTGATATTGAAGATTTCAAGTTTTCTTTTTAGTGACAGGGTGCGAGATCGCCACACCTTAAACCTTTTTTTTCAATGCAATATACATTATATTAAATATTTCCCTTCACACGTAGTAACGACGGTTACTGTACCAAAAAGAAAAAAAAAATTTTTGATATACGCAGGAACGACTTGGCTTGAAACTATTTTGTTCTTCACGCGATTATGCGTTGAGGATGGGCAATATTCTTTTCAATATGATGAACGCTAAAACTTTTTGTACTGTAGGAAGTGCTGTGATATCGCGCCAATTACTTAAACAGTTCGGCTGGTAGATCGTCCGGGCCAGCAGATTTGTTGTTTTTTTAATTTACTTGCTTGGATGTATAATCCAATTAGGGTTTCTTTTTATTGCGTTGTGTGCAGGTGCTATGATCTCTACGTTAACGGCATCGTAATTAAAAAATTCTGTTACAAACGAAACAAAATTACTCACATTGGTACAAATGTTAAGTCCGAAAAATATAATTAAATTTTTGAAAAATGCGTGTATCTCGAAAACGGCTCGAGATACGTACAAGTATTGATCTCCACCACATTTAGATCCAAAATGTACATTAATGCCATATCCACTCTTTATATGCTAAGACCAAATTTGTGTTTATCTCTCTGATGTTATAAGTTATAACTCTCATTTTGTTTCCAAAAACTAACAGCCAGCCTAAATTAAATTTTCCTAAAATGTGCGCTGGTATACAAAGTTCGGTCTGGACCGAATTTAGCCTTCCTTACTTGTTTTCCTGCCTTTGTTTGCTCTTCATTTCCATGCCTCGTAATGCAATGTGATATCGACATGACAGCACTCGCTGCGCGCACTGGCGCTTCGCATGCATAGCGTTCAACTTGTAGGCATGTGTGCGTGACAGTTGTTGCATATGCGCTTTTGCGTCGCGCAACATTTTTCGCATAGTCACAGTATGGCTTGTTTAAGCGCTACATCTAACTTATTCACACCGCTACCGGCTACTCCAGTGGCTTACCTTCAGCTCAGCCGGCCGCGGCGTTCACGTGATGCGGGGGAGACACCCTCACTCCGCTCACTGTCGAAGCTGTGTGCGCGCGCGCATGATCATCGTGCGTTCATTATAGCCGCGTCATCAGCAGCTGTTAAATATAATATAAGTATGAATGTAAGTGTGCACGCTACTAACTAACTGCAGCCACTTTTGCTTCATTGGTCTTGCCAAAATATGGTAAAAGTGTGCAATTTCATGCCATTTTCTGGTCAATAGCAATTTTTTCTTTATTTGTATGTTTATGGCCGGCAATTTTCTTTACCGCCATTCGACGATATTTATAAACGTGCGAGTACTTCTGCTGTTGCTCCTACTATCCGCAGTGCAATTTGCTGGCCATTTATGGAAGTTGCACTTATTTATTTACATTTTCGCATTTGGTTTGATGGTAGGAATAAATGATTGCCGAGGGATGGCGAGTAAAAGGGGAAATGTCGAATAATCAAGTTAAGTTAATCAATTTGATAACAACTGGCGGTTTGAGTGTGTATATATCTATTAAGGGGCAACACCACTGTAGAATTTTCAAAAATCAGCGCACTGTGGGACCAAACGCTGAAAAGTATGAGCATAAAATTCATTGGATTGATTGGATCATTGAAATTTGGTGGTGCAAATGTGGCGCAATATTTTCCATCAAATTTTAATACGAATTACTTTGTTGTTAAATAAAAAAAGATTTTGAGTGACGGAAGTCTTATATTTTTACCTTCACGCGCTCTATTGCTTGTCTGTTTGTGCTAGTTGCAGCTGTTTAGTTCACAGGTTCAGAAGATTGACGTAGAAATTATAAACCTTCCATTTGCAAGAGTTATAAATCTGCCGATGGGGGAATTAATTTTGCACCACCTGTGTATGTAATTTCAGCCAAATATTAAAAAAAATCAACAGAAAAAGAATAATATAACTGTATCCTATAAAATAAATTTTTTTTATATAATAAGTTTTATTAATTTTACATTTCTTCTTCTTTTTTATTGCCTCGTTCACCGCTTACGCGATTTTTGAGGGGTTTAACAAAGCGCGCCAGTCGTTTTTTTCTCGTGCTAACCGGTGCCAATTGGACACACTAAGTGAAGCCAAGTCCTTCTCCACCTGATCTTTCCAACATAGAGGAGGCCTTCTTCTTTTCCTGCTACCAACAGCTGGTGGCAAAGATCCAAAAATGTTTCACAGAATCTTTCGCTCAAAGACTCCAAGTAACGCTTTATCATTAATGATACACTCAAAGAGTTTCGACATAACAGACAACATAGAAATAGGTCGAAAATTATATCTAATGTAATATTTATATAATTCTCTTGATGTTTTTCCATAAATGGAGGGATCTACATTTATTTTTAAGAATTATAAAATCGAAGATAGAGACTCTATAGTAATAAAGTAAATACCTTCTATGGTCCTGCACCCAACGCCTATTCCTTAAAAAGAAAAATGTCCATTTACCTTACCTTAAAACAAGTGGAGCCCAAATTTCTTTGAAGGAGTATTTCCTGTGTAACTGCAAAGTCACTTTACAAAAATTTCATTAAGCTCGACGAAACGCTAAATACGAAAAAGATGCCTGCTAGACCAACTTTGCCGAAGACAGTACTAGTACAGAGGGTCGGATTTTCTTTTTTTCGCGGAGTGTTAAAGTTTTATCATTTTGCCCGTAAGGTTGAACAGTGTTAGTGAACAAAAAATGGTGAACACGTAGTTATGCTTTACGTGCAATTATATATACGTATATACAAGGTGGCGCAAAAGTAGCCTTGCGATGTTTTTTGGCTGTAATTTAAAAAAAAATGAAAAACTTTGATTCTTCTTGTGGATTATTTTTATTTGGTCTTTTAATTTTTTTTTACATCAAGTCAAGAATATGCCATGTAAACAGCCGCCACCACAGTTGATTGCCATTTGAGGCCTTTTTATGGCATTTTCCATCACTTTAGCCAAAACTTCCGGCGATAGGTCCTCAGAACGGCTACTCCGGGGTCTGCCACGCCTGGCAGCATCTCGTGTTGTGCCAGTCTCTTCGAGGCGAGCAGCTAAACGTCGCAGTGTTTCACCAGTAGGCGTTGGACGGCGAAGAAATCTGCGACAAAATTCACGTTGTGCCAAAGTCACCGACCGATTATTGGTCAAATAAATATTCAGCAATATTCGGCGTTCTGGAGCAGTGTAGCGTAACATTGTTTATTAACGTTTATTCTGCATGTGTTTACTACACAAATGTCAAAACAGAACTGACATTAGGGGCCAATCGCAAAGATCATAGCATTTTCTGATAGGAGGATTACTTTAGCGCCACCTGTTATTGTACATAGGTGAGACACTTTACTTGAAAATAGTTTTTTTTTTCGACTCAATTTGATGTGGGAAATTTAGAGTTAATTTACCAAGCAATATTTTAATACTATTAAGTCAATTAGAAAATTTAATGAAACTTCCCTTCTTTAGTATTATAAATTTTTTATTTATTTGAGTTTTTTCAATTAACATTTTTTTAACTACAACATTTAGTACATTTCTACATATAACTATGACTGGTTTCGGACGCATTCAAAACAAAGTAAACTGATGCGAGTATGGATTGCTGAAGTAGTTAAACGCTGTGTACGAAGTGGCAGGTACTCGATAAGCGGTGCTGTAGTATGCTTCCGCAGAATCTGAAATGAGAGATAAAGAAAAAGGGTTTTAAATATTAAAAAAAACTTTTTGTTTTCAATTAATATAATATATAAATCATCATACGAGTGCCAACTGATAAAGCAAAAATGCAACTCAGGTGCAATAAATCTTAAGCTAATAAACAACTTAATTTTAAGTGTCAATAAATGGTAGTGACCCAATGCATAACCACTTTACAATTTGAGTACAATGGCAGAAGTGTAGTCGTATAAAACGGATAAGTCAATAATTATTTTATGCTTGAATTAATCTTAGAAGCTTGCATGTAGGTATTAGTTAACAAACTGGTAACGCTTTACACCAATAAACGCTAATTACAGCACACGCGCAGTTAACTGCATACCTGAATAAGCACACAAATACATAGTCACATATGCAAGCATTGGCACGTTTTCTTACACTTCCAATTTGAACTTAAACATCTGTTAAGCACTTTGTGTTGTTCTGCTTTTTTTTGCAAAATTTTTTAATTGTACTTTACTTTCTGCTGCACCTGTCGCAAGCAACATTGCGGCACAGATGTTTGATCGGCTGTGGTCAGAGTGGGTGTAGCGGCTCATAACAGATTTTTGCTCTTAGCAACAAAGCAATTACAGACTACATTTTTTCTTTTTTTAATAGCAACACCTTTAGCAATTATAATCGGCATGCTGTCATCCTCCGGCAATAAAAACTGAATTAATAAATTTATAACTACATCGGAAAAGGGCATTAAGAAAACAAGTGCAGCGACTCGGATAGAATTGTAATTACTTTGTAGCAAACAAAAAAAAAAGAAAGGAATAGCTAAAGCTGCGCTGAATTTTACATGGAAGTAAAATGTGGTTATAAAGAAGATTGCGTGCCTTTCTCTGTCGATAATAATCACTTAATTCATTTATGATCCAGCCTTGAAGATAAGTCTCTCGATTGCGCCATTCGCTTTTAGTAAGTAAAAGTAGCATTTCTCATACTTCCAATTGCTCAGTACGTTAACAGTGAGGTTTAAAACCTCTTATGCATAGTTCATTGAGGGCTTATAGTAGTTGTAGGCTCCATATTACAGGGTTTGATTGAAAAGTAATGAGCCTTCACGCGCGGAGCGTCTGCCAAGCGATCAACCGAATCGGCTGGTGGGGGAAAATGATCGTTGGACCTTCCCCTTCCACTAGAAACCGGTCCCAGTTCGCTGGCAACAGCGGTGCAGTCAACATCGCTCCGCGCGTGAAAGCTGTTTTAAAGTGTGTTAGGATTCTGAAGTGGCGAAAATGCAGCGATCGACCGAGCAACGTTGCTCGATCAAATTTTGCGTAAAGCTAAACAGTTTGTACCTCCAGGAAGCACTGTAAACGCGGTATTTTACAAATATGTGCTCCTTCGGCTGAAAAACCGCGTCGCCCGGGTTCGGCTCGACCTCGTCAATAATTGGACCCTTCATCACGACAATGCGCCGGCGCAGACCGCCTTCCTCTGCACCTCAGCATTGGCCAAGATGGGGGTTCCGGTGCATCCCCACCCTCACTACAGCCCAAACCTGTCCCCTCCGGACTTCTTCTTGTTCCCGCACCTGAAAAGAAAGCTGAAGGGGAGGCGTTTCGACTCCATCGAGGCGATCCAAAAAACTGTGACAGGCGAATTGAACGCGATTCCGGCGGATGAGTTTAAAAAATGTTTGCTGCAGTGGAAGGACCGCTACCAGCGTTGTATTGACGCTCAAGAGTCCTATTTTGAAGAATATTAGTTGTATAAACCAAAAGGTTTAATAAAACTGCTTAAAAAAATAAGGTTCATTACTTTTCAATCAAACCCTGTATTCCACAGCTTGGTAGGTGTCCAAGGTAAAAAAGGCTAAAACAGTGGTGTAAATAAGAAAAAAAGAAAGCGGCCGGTAATAAATTGAATTACAATAATAATTTATTGCCTGCACTGGAACAAAACGGTGACAACATAATTAAGTTTCTTAGGAACATAGGAAACATAAAATACCTGCTCTTCAACAAATACCGCTGCGATGTCAACCACACCATCGAAAGCACTGTATGCGATATTAAGTTTCCTTCCGGTAGACCTGCAGGCAAGGTTCATTGCGTGCAGAGCGGCAATAAGGCTGAACACTTTAAGTAAATGATCAAACACGGATTATGGTCACGGTAAAATCGTGGCTGGCACTTTGGGACTTCCCGGACTGGTGGACTATGCACTCCCGCCTATACTTGCCATTACAGCGTTTACGACCCTCCTACCCTTAATGGAAGAGTGGGAACGGGACGATGTAAGACAAGGCGAGTATAGTGTCTTTCAGGCGGAACTGATGGCAATAATGAAAGCCGCGACACTGATAAAGTGTGTTGCGATATCCGGAAATGATATCTACATGATAAAATCCCTCACAAAACAGTCGACAAACTCCAAGGTAGCCATGAAGTGCCGCACATCTCTTAATGAGATGGCTGAGACATTTCACTTAAAGGAATAATGGGTTCCTGGCCATCGCGGCATTAGAGGTAACTGTAGAGCCGATGAACTAGCGAGACTCGGCACCAAATTGACCGATGAGTACATAGACAATGATATAGGTATACCCTTACAAACACGCAAGCTACTTATTCTTGAAGATATCGTAAGAGCAGCGAACGAAAGATGGAGTAATGAAACCATCGCAGAATCGGCTGGCAACTGTGGCCGACTCTCAATGCTACACGCACAGATTCTCTGCTAAGCCGAAACAAGCATAGTCTTATCACACTGATGTCAGTCATAAGGGGCCACTGCTTAATAGGTAGACACACGCAAAGGATGGGTGTGCAGACACACGACTTCTGTAGAAGTTGTCGAGATGAGAACGAGGAAGAGATAATATCGCACCTACTGTGCCACTGTCCTGCTCTATCCAGACGCAGGTTTACTATTTTAGGTAGACAGTTTTTTAATGAGTTGAAATATCTCAGTTGTGCAGAAATCAGAGATATTCTAAAATTTTTGAAAAGCATACACTGGTTTTAGGAGACATAGGGACACGCTCCCCACGCGACCTCACAATGGGCTATGAGCCTGAGTGTGTCCCGCAGGACAACCGCTTCAACCTAACCTAATCTAACATAGTAAGCTATGCAAAGTACAATGTAAGAAGTCGTCACTTTGTATCGTTGGAGTTTCGGTGATTGAAAGAAGAGTGCGCCTCAGTAACAAAGTGAAATGCAGAATAGTGTAGGCACCGGCGAATCATTACATGTCGAGGATGGAAGGCTCGACATATGCATTTGGGCATATTTTTTCTCGGTTATAAAGTATCAGAAGCTCCTTCCACGTTTAATTTTTCCTTCATTTTAGTAGTGTATTCTTTCATCTTCTCTTAATCCGTTCTGATTGAGCAAACCAATTTTCGCGTTCTCACAGCTGATATCACTGCCCATTCTTGAGTACCGCTGTTCTAAGGCTGTCTCTAGACGTAATTTCATGTTTCCATATGGCACGCTCTAAATCTGCCCACAATTGCTCGATCAGATGTAGACTTAGATTACTCTCTTAGAAATTTTTTGCATTTTGCTGTTGTTGTAAAATAAATTATGAGCTATTATTGCAATGTTACCTTTTCTCACTATAGAGAAGTGCACACGGAAAACAGTTCGCAAAATCTAACAAAAGCTCAGTAAAAACGAAGTTGATTTTTACGAACAATTTTTTGGGGCGTTACAATAAAGATCAATTTTTGATATTTTCCTGTTGTAAACTTTGAACATTTCGGCTCCTTAATCAAGTTGGAGAAGAAAATAAGGCTTTATAATTTTTTTTTACTCGGTTCACGCTTTTTCGGAAATACCCATTTGTAAATACAAATACGTATGTATATAATATATTAGGGCGGGTCGATTTAAAAATCGCTCATTGCTCTGTGAAAATCGTATTCTAGGGATAAAAATAAGAGACTTTGCCAAAGCAACCATACCTCTAAAACGAATTCTGATGTCCCCCAATTTGGGTCGAACGAAAAATCCCACTTTGACCCATTTAGAGTGCTCCAATCGAGTCCAAATGTATGACCGACCCCCACTAACTTTGGACGGCCGATCCATCCATGCCAGTGGCACATCCCCTGGAACTCCCATGGGGGATTCCCCATACAATCATTTCAAAATATCACCATTTTTGGCCTTTAAATGAGAAAAGAAACTAAAAAGTTCGACCCAAATTGGGGGACATCAAAATTCGTTTTAGAGGTATGATTCCTTCGGCAAAGTTTCTTATTTTGATCCCTAGAATACGATTTTCACAGATCATTGGGCGATTTTTTTGCCTCCCCACAAATCGACCCGGCCTAGTATAATATAATATATATTTCAAAATTTACATATAAAGGTGACATATACATACATACATGGATATAAATATATGCTTATGTGTATATACACATGTAATCATATGTATGGAAGCTTGGTATAGTTAAAATGAATGCATACAATATTTATATGGATTTTTTTGTTACATTTTTTTCAAGTACGTTTAACCCATAGGTGCTCAATGTCTTTGACAGCCCCTAGTGAAACTTTCCAAGGAATTTTTTTGTAGAACATATTAACCCTTTAATACCCAGTTTAAGGTTAAATAGTCACATAACGGTGGTTAAAATGTTCTAGAAAAAAATTTATCATTGAATTGTACTAAAAGTCTTTTAAGACGAAATTTAAGAAAAATCAATATTTGCACTGGATTGACTATATTATTTAATATGGGATTTGATGAATATTGCGAAACTTTTTCATTTGCAATTGGTTTGGTTTGGGTCCGAGCCGATGGCCTGAAAATTGTTGCATTGTGTAAGCGCCTTAATGCGATCGCCCATTATACCAGCAGCTTTACACCTTCTTCGAGCAGTTTCATCACTAATGTTTGCTCTGCTAATCTCAGCGGGATTCCTATTAAATTCTGGGCCAGAAGTGAGTAGCTCTCGCTTGATTTTTCTAATAATAACGGACTTCAATTTTCCAGGCCTTACTGATCGCGGTCCTTAGTTTAACGAATTCTTCTGCAAAATGCTTCGAATAGTTTCTTTTGACTTTCTACCCGTATTTTCAACAACTTTTCGTTTTTTCTCACACATTAGGTGAAAGCTACCGAAACCGTCGAATGAATGTTAAATTCCGAGTTAAGTATTGTGAATTCATGTCAGTTCATGTTTATAGCGGTTTGCACTGATTTTGTTTTTTTTTTTTGTTTTGAGATGTTGAATTATTTCTTTCAAGAGAAAGCCAAGTGTTTATAAATATGTATTAAAAAATAATCTTTTTTTTTGACTTACTACTTGGTAAATTTGATTTCCGAATACTTTCGTGAGGCACTGTATATATATCTATCTAAATCCGATATTAGCTATAAACTACTAAGTTTTTTCTTTCGCATTACAATTACGAAAGCGAAGATCTCTAGAGACCAGAGAAGATGGAAACAAACGTTGCCTAAGCCACTCTTTTGTTTTTCTTACCTTCAAACTCAACCACTTAGTGAAGGTGTGAACACTTACAGTGTTTTTAATGTACGTAATATGCTGATGCAATATCACTTTCCAGGTAATCAGATAAGCGTCGGCCTTCAACAGCCCTTATTGATAGAGGCGGTTGCCATAGTTGCTACATCTTCTCGGCATGACTGGTACGTTGCTAGATCTGTGGTGAATGAGGTCGCCATTCGATTTGCCATCAAATCTTTTGGCATATATCCTGCCATGCTGAAAGAAGGCGTAGAGTTCGTGACAACAGCCTTGAAGAAAATCTTCTCTGGCCTATATACCACGCTCTTGGAGTATGGTGAGGGTCGGTTTCATCCCAAAGGTTGGAAGAGACGACTACACCAGTCCCAAAGCTTTAGACCTATCAGCAGACGTCTTTCATGCTGAAAATTCTCGATCGGCTAGTGGAGTTGCACATGCGTCATAAGTCGCCGAAGGTTCACCCACTCTCTCCATTTCTGCATGCCTATCAAAAAGAGGGACTACGCTATGAGCATTCTTTCTAGACATAGAGCGGGCGTTCGATAATGCCATTTTCAACAGTATGTGTAGCTCTGATAGTAGGCACGGCGTAGACCGGGTGAATTGGATTCGTTCGATGCAGATGTTCCCCCCAAGGTGGTGTGCTGTCTCCATTGCTCTGGTGCATGGTGATCGATCCTCTGCTGACTCGGGAGTCTACGCACAAGCATATGTGGAGCACGTTGTCTGTTTGTTAAGAGGCCCTTCGCTTATGAGCATCTGCAGATAAGTGCAGAAAACTGTGGATATGATTGATCCTTGGTGCTGTCCTAACGGGCTATCGGCAAATCCCACCAAGACTGGTATTGCCCTCTTTACTAGAAGGAGGAAGCTTGATGGACCTGTTCTGTTTAAGCTAAAAGGAGTCACAATCCAGCTATTCAAGGAAATTAAATATCTTGGAGTAATTCTAGATAGTAAACTCCTTTGGAAGTCACACGTTAAAACAAAGACATCCAAAGCACTGACAGCCTTCTGGATATGCAAGGGTGTCTTTGGGAAAACGTTGGGTCTTTCTCCTAGGAAGATTCTATGGATCTACACATCTATGATAAGACCTACTATCACCTATGCATTAGTGGTTTGGGTGAGCAGATTCCCTCTCGTAGGAGTCAGGAGGACCTATCGAGACTACAACGCACTGTGGCCATCTGTTGCGTCGAAGTTTTTCCGACTACTTCAGGCCAGGCATTAGAAGCTCTGATTAGTCTACCACAACTTGATGTTCTCACCCAATGAGAGGGCTTGAAGGAATTATTACGGTCAATGCCATGCTCCTTGACTCTATGCCATCAGGAGTTGTACGAAATACAGTGTGGTGCTGCCAGATGCTCAATTGTGGTCGCACGCTAAAAATGAGTCCGGCAAACTCTGTTTTCGTTTTTTCACGGATGGCCCCAGGGCCGGGCACGGTTCCGGCTCTGGTGTCTACGTCGAATCCAGCGGGACAAAGCACACTTTGCTCTCGGAATGTACGCTTCTGTGTTTCAAGCGGAGGTGGAGGTCGAGAACCGATGAACTTTGTTGGGGAGAACAGATGGAGAGGTATATCTATATGTGTCTGCAGCGAGAGCCAAGGTGCGCTCATGACTCTAACCACTTCAAGGGTAGTCGAGTCCTGTAAATCCATGCTGAACTATGTCGGTAGGCAGAATAGCCTGATGATAACATGCATCCCGGGATACGTGGGTATCGTGGGAAATGAGACCTCTGACTCCTTAGCTAAGATGGGCTCTGAGGCCAATTTCTTTGGCCCATCAAAGCCACAGTTAGCAAATGGGTTACTCTAACCGACAAGCGAGCTAGGTAGGCTGAGAGAGGCTGCAGATGGACAAAACTGATGTTACCTGCCATGTCCGACCCACTGTCGTAGTTCCTCCTGTTACTAAGAAGAGGGGACCGTAGGCGGCTGGTTGGACTGATGACGGGCCACCTTCTATAGACGAAGCACATCGAAAATGTGGGCATCTCAGACAGTGCACTTTGCCCAGCATGTGGAGAGGAGGATGAGACGGCGGACCACTTTCTGTGCGTCTGCTCCGCCTTCGCTCAAATCAGGTATGAGGTCTGTATTAAGAAGCGACCACCTTGGCTCCTTGGCACTACAAAATCTGATCAGATTTCTTCGGAGGTCGAGTAGATTTACAGAAAATTAAAAAGGGAATCCGAGTGCAGTACAATGGACTTAAGTCTGAGTGCTGTATTTGCTAGTCTGCCCCGACAAAAAAAAGCAGAGGAAGAAGAACGCCTAATCTTTTGACTTAGAGCAACGCTTTAACTTCGAAAAAAGAAAGCTGTTACAGGAGTGCGTATGTATGTGTGTATATGTTTTAATAGCGATATAGCATGACATAAATTTCTGTCTTCACAGTGTAGAATCTTACATTATTTTATCTTTGCATAATTTTTAAAATATCGAGTTATGATCCAAAAAAATTTAGACTGCTTAGAATTTCTTTCACATATTTTTCAGAATTTTCATGCAGAATATATTTTATTGTTTCAATCTCAATGTTGACCGCTCAATATCCGTACCCATGCACAGGTATGCAGTAGTTATTATTGCTAGTACAGCACTTAATGGAAACCATTTAAGAAAATGTAAAACAAGCACCAGAGCCCCATTAGTGCCACATACCAAGAAAAATAAGTCATCTTACAAGCATTTAACTATCAATTCAATTCAACATTTTATAGCTTTTGCCATTAAATCCAAACATCAGAAAAGAACAAAACTCAACAACCGCACCTATTTAAGCATAAATTGCAATATTGATTTATTATTTGCCTAACATGAACGGAAGGTTGTCATATTAAAAGAACACAATCGTTTAAGTAATTTATGTGACTACTTACGTAGTCCTATCAGCAAAACAAAAAGACCAACAACAAAAAAACGTCACGTGTATTTCCAATATTTATTGGCACTTAAAAACTTCAACAACACCCACAACATACAGTTACCATTTAAAATGCTAATAAAATGAGCAAGTGGAGTCAAAGCTTAGCATCAACTCTGAACTAACATTTTTCGAAAAGAAAAGAAAAAATGAAATTTACACCAAACAGCTGCCCACTAAAGCCTCTCGTAAGCACAATCAGAAACGCAACAAGTTCGTAGCTTAAGTCTTTCGTTGTTACTCGTTGTTGCTAGACTACACGTGCCACTAATATGCAGTGGAAGTTTTTGTTTAACTGCATTTTTGTCTTGTGTTATTGTAATTGGTTAATTTCATTTACATAAAAAGTGAAGTGTTTGCATAACGATGCTAACAGGCTGAAATGAAACCACCACGAAAATGGTAACGGCCAGTGAAATCGGCAGGGAAAAAAGCTGAAAAAAAGCTGCTCAACAAAAGCAATAAAAAAGGAGAACAAAAATTTATGAACTATTTTGGGCAGCTCTCCTGCAAAATTGGTATTTCATTTAAAACTAATATTCGCAGCAGTGCGCGCTGCTCCTGCGCCTTTGGTTTTAGGCTATGCTTTGTCTTACTTCGAGAATCATTTCGGCGCATGCACACTTCAAATGGGCTGTCACTGCACAGTCTGCGAACATTCATATGCATTAAGCTGCACAGAGTTTTAGGACGCCGAGATTAATGCTCAAATGTATAGCACAAATTAAACTTCGGACTGTGCACATTCCGGCAAGCATCCAATGGCCACCACCATGGGATTGCCTAGCGCTCATGCTTCAGTTCGCAACCACCCACAGCAATGCTCTAATTGCAGGGGCAACTGCTCAGCTCATTTGATTTGCGCACACATGTCCTCACATGCAAATTTCCAACAAACGTAAAAAACCTTCTGCTGCCAATAGTTACAATACATACACAAACATTTTGTTGTTTTTGTTTTTTTTTTGTTACCTTGTTGCCTACCTTTTGCCAGTCATTAGGTCAATAAGTGTGTGAGCGTGTGCAATCACACAAAAATTAAACGGACAGTGCTTGCAATTTGTATGCAGATGAATGTGCGATGATAAGCAAATTTTAGCATTCTTGTGCAGTCAAAATTTCACAATTGATAGAAAAATTAAAATAAACAAACAAATTGACAAACGTACCACACAAAAATGAGAGTCAAGCAAAAAACACATCAATTTTTCAAACGCAAGTGTTAAAAAAATGACAACTGCCAATGTCTGTTTGACAGTCGCATGCAAAGTTAGAAATCAAAAATCGCGAAATCGCTAATCAGCCAACAAATAATTGACAAACTCAACACTACGCCCAGTTGATGGTGATTAGTTTTTTTCGTATTTTTTTTTTTTAATTTTTTTGTTTTGCTTTTTTCAATATTACAAATATTTGCCTACTCAGCCAAGAAATCGCAGCATAATATGTTGCTATAAGCTTATAATAGAATGACAAATCACTTATTATGGAGGCAAAAACATAATAAAAAGTTGAACTGGAACAGGTGCACAAGTAACTAAAAGTAGTTTGAAGCAATGACAAGGCCAACACTGGCAAATTGGTGGCAAATCGCAGCTCAATATTGAAGGCGCTGGTCTTCATTTCAGCGTTCAATTAACTCGAGTATATTTCGTCAAATAATGCGAAATATTTGGCATGATATAGGTAAGGTAGGTGGATAGGCAGGTAAGTCCGGTGGCCGTCGCAAATACACACTTAGACCTGTCATAGATCCATTGAGATACCGCTGGAACCTTATACTATGGGCTCCTTTTTAAACCATTCTGTTTCTTTTATGAATGAGCAAAGCTTCGTTAGTTTTAGATGCGCTATATCCGCCACATCTGGTAAGAATGCAGTACCAATAATGCGAAGCGGCCTTTTGGCTAAGCCTTAACACTCACATAGGAGGTGTCTGATTGTTTCTTCCTCTTCTGTGTGAAGACTACAAAAAGCATAGTATGGGAGTCCTAACCTTCTGGCGTGGTTACCTGCTCGGTTGGAGAATAAGTTCATAGCGTTTTTATATTTTCTTTTACTTTACAACGATTTGTATGCTGTTTGGCAAAGAGTAAGCTTTTATTCGATAATTCGATAGAGCTCTTTCTGCTCTACAAAACTATGTTCATTGTATATTTCAGTTATTTAAATTTTTATTGGTTTCGAGACATAAAAATTGAATACCCAGGAGGAAAAAATCAACAGTTTCGACACCTGCTCTTCTTTGCTTTTCATTGAGCTCAAAAAGCTGCCGAAGCAACTTGGATCATTTGCGACGTTTATGCAGAAGGTGTCATGGGCAAGTTTACAGCACGGAAATGGTTTGCAAAGTTCAAAAAATGGCAACTTTGGCGTCTATGACATGTCCTGCAGCGGAAGGCCTTCTAAATTCGATGAAGAACATCTCAAATCCCTTTTGAAGGAAAACGGACGCTGAACCAGTCATGAATTGGCGGTAAAAAAATGAACTGCGATCATAAAACGATTCTCAATCACTCTCATTCAATGGGATTTACCGAAAAATTGGGAGCCTGTGTGCCTCACGAGCTCAACGAAAAAAAATAAAGAAAGTCGCCTTCAAATTGCATCTCATCATATCGGCCGCCATCGAGCAACACGCGGTCATAAACAACGCTTTTTGTACCGACTCATCTATACATCAATATGAAACACAGAAAGAAATGGGTGACTACAGGAGATACGTCAAAGCGGAGAGTCAACCCGGATCTTCATTCAAGAAAATCATGATATGTGTTGGGTGAGACTGGGTGAGTATAATGGAAGCAGTGTGAGGGAAATTGCATGTCACATGCCATGATGCACTAGGAAATGCTTCAAAAGAATGCCACGGGCAACAAGGAGCTCTACATCGACTGAAAAGACCTAATTGATAAGGGCAGAAAATAGTACTTCACGACAACGCCAGGCCCATGTTGCACAAGTCGTCAAAGCCGCACTCTAAGAGCTCGAATGGGAGGTTCTTCAGCATCCGTCGTATTCTCCGGACCATGCACTGAGCGATTACTATCTTTTCCTCCCTCTTCCAAACCGTATGAAGGGCGTTACCTTCGGTAACAAAGAGGTCTTTAAACCCTGGCTCAACAACTTCTTTGACACCAGACCAGACGATTTTTGGCGGAACGGCATCAACAAATTGGTCGAGAGGTGGGAAGGTGGGTTGTAAACAGCAACAGCAAATATATAATTTCTTAATTTATTGATATAATTATTGTTTTTTGTTTAAATAGAAGTCTTCGGTAAAAACGATACGAACTAATTCCCCAGCCCAATATTAAACAACGACCAGTTAATACACCTATTAAACCTCAACAGGCTTTTTGAACGACCGCTATTCCATTTCGGCCATGTCTGTTTGCTTAGTTCGTATGTAGTCAGGTTTTGCCAAATTGTTTTTACGCTGTTGATGGCTTCCCTATCTATCAGTAATTTACAAGTGGCTATAGGTGCTTGACTGACTGAGTAAAGAAGGACTTGAATTGTGAATAATACTCTCATTTTTATCACTGTAAGCACCCTCTTCATAGCCGTGACCTCCGCTTGAAAAACACTGCTACCATCAGGTAGGCGAAATGATTGGTTAAACCCAAGTTTAACAAAGTACATCGATCTGTCTACTTTATTCCATCGGTACAGATTTTTATATACTTTTTTTTAACAATAAGTCCTCTTTCGAGGGAAACGCCGTAATGCAGAATTATTTAAGTTAATATCCTACAGAAATCCGTTATACCAGGGATGCAGGAGAATTTTTTTAAAATTGACGTGTGCTCTCTACTCTACTCGATTGCTCTCAATCTGAGAGCTGACTTGGCAGCTATTTGCTTGCCGAATTGCTCTACACATAATAGATTGATCATAATGTTGAATGCCCCAGTATGTCTAGTACTAAGGGCCCCGCAGATGCAAAGACTGGCCATCCTTTGTACATGATCCATATTCTTTTTGATGTAGTCCCTATCTAAAGCCGGACACAATACTAGTATACCGCAGGTTAGAATTGGTCTTACTATGGCTGTGTACAACCAATATACGATAGAAGGGGAAAGACCCGAACTTAGTCCAATTAACTGTTTACAAGAGTAGAGTGCTATTGTCCCTCTTTTTACTCTATTTCGACATTTGACTTCCATCTGAGTGTTCTGTCTAATATTAGACCTAAGTAGCGGGATTCATGACAGTGCCGTACCACCTATCGTTGGAGGAGTTATTTCTATAATTCTATGTTTCGTTCTACATAAGATGAGTTCAGATTTACTACGGTTGACGCTTAGCCCATTTGCTTTTGCCAAGTTTTCAACCATGCTTCGTAAACCTTGCATGATTTCACAAAGTGTATTGGGAAATTTCTCGCTTACTACCAAACGAAAACATCTGATAAGAGGGGATAGCACTTCCCCTTGAGGTGTTCCTCTACTGACTCTTTTTATGATCTTCGAGGCTCCTAGGGCTGCGATCACAAATCTGCTCATGAACCCATTTTTAATGAACTTGATCAAAGTCTCAGAGATCGTGAAATCGATTAGTGTCTTTACTACGGTACATATATATTACGGTAGAATATCGTTGAACGCGTCCTCGATACTAATTAAAGTTTCTGCAAAAAAATAATGTTTCAAAAACACAGCTCTAATTTACAGTCTGTCGGTCTAGGACCGACAAAATTCAAACTTAAGGTGCAAACTCAATGCAAGTTGGCTTTGCTTGCTTGACTTCGATAATTCTCAAAAATGAGTAGAATAATACCGAAATTAAGGCGAATTGAGTACCATAGGTGGCCACATTATTTTTCTCGATTTTGACAAGTCTGACGTCAGCTCCCTTTCCAATACAAAAAAAAAACGAGCAATTGAAATAAAAGGAGGAGAAATTACATTTTTGTAGAAATTCAGTGGATTCAGTGCTTTCGCCCACTCTTCCTCTTCTTTTGGTTTGCTTATTCATAGGCTGTTATGACACTGCTGCTCTCATTATCACACATTGAAGAAGGACTTGCAAGGGCTAAGGCAAATTCTGAACGGAATCGCTCAAACGCATTATTCAAGGACGAATTTTTCTTCTGAGGAAATAATTGCATACGTCGGTCCTCATGTACTGCTTCCAGTTAAGGCTCATGTTTGGGCTTCTTTCTGGCGAATTCGGAAGGCGCAGTCTTGTATTCTATCACCTTTGCTCGAAGTACGGCGAAATTCTATTGGTAGCGCTTTTGACATTAGGAATTGAACACCTCTGCCGTCCATTTAATTTGATCTGGTGAAGCTTCAGTTGGAAATTTCATGTTGCAGACAGAGGGGAAGCGATACCGAATACGAAGATAAAGACGTTTCGTTACTGCCGGTAGCTCAGAGCACAAATTATTTTTTATTATTTAGTTGGAGTAGTAGTAAAAGGCTAGCGGTACTGGGAAAACCTAAATAAATGCCTGGTTTTTACAAATAATGAGGTAATTAGTGCAGTTGCTCCAAATATTTAAAAATGGAAAAAGGTTCACAATCACTGTGATTGGCGCGTTAACTTCAAAATTTTTACTATTAAAAGAAAAATTCGCGAAATGTTAACATCCAACCAGCTTCTAGTTAACATCCTGATTCAAAAATGTATTATGTCTTATTGAATATGGCTAACATCTCTGTTTCCTTTTTCCTTTTACGAATCATCTGATTGTTATGAAAGCGTTCAAAGCGCCCATTTTGCCATACTAGTTTCCAAAGCCAAGCAAAACAAGTACAGCAAGCAAAGCCAAATGTTAAGCAAATAGTAACAAGAAAGCAAATACGGAGGTTCAAACATGGAGTTATCAAGGCAAGTTCGGCTCAGTTGGAGCCGATTAGCTCCATAACTTGTGTGGAAATTAGCACAAAGTATGACTTGAAGAAGTCATGACTTGAAGAAGTCATACTTTCCAAGTTATGACGGCCACGTTTCTAAAGTGTGATCAATTCAGAGGTATCGGATCTTAGATTGAAATAAAACAATGAAACAGCTAATTTATTGGGCAATCTTTATTTTTTTTGTGTAGAACCATTCATGAAATTTATTTCTTAAAGACAATCGCTTTCAAATATTGGTCTTAAATGCGTCTTAATCGGATGTCCGAAACAGAAATTTTGAATGACTCGCTGGAGGACTTTGGTCGGTATCTCGTTACTAAATTTTGTATGTTGGCTTCCAATGCCCCAATCAAAGCTAATTTATCCACAAAACATTTAGACTTTACATCACCGCACAAGTAAAAGTTCAAGGGTGTGATATCACATGATCTTGGTGAGCAACCCACTAGTCCGAGACGAGAGACAAATTGCTCACCGAGACGACGACGCAGTAAATCCTTAGTTTCACGGGCTGCATGGCAAGTACCGCCATCTTGTTGGAAGCAAATGTAATTTCCGGCATCCGGTATCAAAAAATCGTTTATCATGGTGCGATATCGTTCGACATTCACTGTTACATTGAGCCTTGTCTTTGAAGAAATATGGGTCGATGATTTATTTAGCCCATAGGCCGCGCCAAACGGTGGTTTTTAATGGATGTAATGGCTGTTTGTTGGTTCTTGAATGACTTCGGGTTCCTCTTCAGCCCAAATACGGCAATTTTGCTTATTGACGGAGCCATTAAGCCAAAAACGGGCCTCATTTCTGAACACCATAAGTTGGCATGAGAGCGCGATGGATACTTTTCACCGAGCGTCGATTTTCGTAATACAATTCAACGATTTGGAAACGTTGTTGAGGCGTTAGCCCTCCATGATGAAATGTCAGTGAATACTGATAAAAAATGAAGTATTTAGGTTGACAGTAGTCACACGTGATCTGTCAAAAGCAACCTTTTGAAAAAGTACTTATAATCTGATAAACCTCTATGAGACAGACTGTAAATCGGATATTGACAAAATTTAATTAGCTCATAAAAATATTAAGGCGGCCGCTGTAGCCGAATGGGTTACGTGCGTGACTACCATTCAGCACTGCATACTCAAAAAATTTTAAGCATCCTGGTTAAAATGTTGAAAGTTTTGTAAACATTTTTTTAAATTTTATGCATGGTTTGAAATTTTGAGTTATATGATTTTTGTTGTAAAGGGTTTTCCAATAACAGATGTTACAGGTGAATGGATTGTTCTATCGAGAGATGATTAACGATTCTTCATGGCTGGAATTAGATGGTATTGATCTGGACAACGTTTATTTTCAACAAGACGGCACTACGTGTCACACAAGCAACGAAAAGTTTCCGGATCATGTTATCTCTCGAAGAGGTGATCACAACTGGCCACCGAGATCTTGTGACTTAACACCTTGTGACTTTTTTCTTTGTAGCCACGTGAAAGAGAAGGTCTACGCCAACAGCCCAGGTTCGATTCAATACCTCAAAGATGGAATTCGTGAGGCTATCGAGGACATAGGGCAGCCACTTTGCAATTCGGGGTATACTTGAGCATAAATCGTAACAGACGAATTAATAGTGGTTAGGGCACGTAAATGAAGTATGCACTTATAACTAAGCTCATACAAGGTGGCCCGAAAATAATCATCCAAATTGGTTTTTGAATACCTTGTTTATTAAAATAAATGGAATAAAAAACTGAATGATGGAAATCTTTATTTTGGCCGTTATGTACTCCACTGCTTATCTGCTTTTGAACTGCAGCTGTTTGGCAGCTGGGTGATTAATTTTGCGCCACCTTGTATAAACATCGATATGAATTTCGATGAGCCTATCATTTCATGCACAGCACCACTGGACCAGCTGATCTGACCACGCGCAACCATCTCATTTAACCTTCACTGCATGCCAAGAAAATACCAGAGATTACTGCCGCTCTTTGCATGCAATATTTCTGTGCATACGTATGTTCATTTTCGTTCATTTTGATTATTGTTTTGTAACGAAAACAAGAACCAAGAAGGTTTACAATGTAGGCAATGACATACCAAGATGCCAAATGGTCAGCCAGTAGCACTTATTTCGCGCACCAGCATATCGAGCAAATAAATTGGATTACAGCAAAACACTTTGTCTATCTAACCTTCTTGCGAATATGAAATATTACCTGCCATTACCTGATTCATGTCAGCTTTACCTTCACCTACAGCAGGACAAAACATGCGATTCGCATGACCCGACACGCAAATAGCACGTGTGAGTGGGTTTCCTTGCAAACTGCTAAATTTACGACTTCCAAAAAAACCTTGTTTTTATATGAGGCAGCGCAACTCACTGTCACGTGTCACATCACGTTTGAAGCGGCTCCACTAAACGAAGGCATGGCGCCACTAATGTCGCTACTAACACACAAATATGTCAATTAAAATCGTGCTCAGGCGCATACCCGCATACGCGTCTACACTTCAATCACTTTCTTCACAGCCTTCACCACTTTTCGCTTTCTTCTCACAGTTTTGTCAGCAGACATCGAAAAGTCGTGGGTAAATTGTCAAATTAGAAAAATTATCTCAACTCAACTGATTATGTGCATACATATATACATACATGTGTGGGTATACACATACAAACATACGCAGGCCACAACTAGCGCTGCCATTACGACATTATTGCTTACAACATGCAAATCTGCTTACGAACAACGCTTGTTGTGCATTTTATCAGCACATTTTTATTATGCCATCCAGTGCAAAGCGTTTAGCATTTGAAATATTTTGCAAACAAAATTGCATAAAAATACCCTCACTAAGCGAAAGAAAAAACTGCAACCGAACAAACAAAAAACACTACAAAAAGGTATACGAGTTATTTGCGCACGCTCGCTCGCATACGTTCGTCCACCTGCTACTCGCATGTTTTGTTTTCATTTTCGCTCATTGCCAACGTCACCCCTGCCTGCACATGCATGCAAGAGCATATCCAGCATCCAACCACAACAGGCCAAGCGCGCTAGTGGCCAGCATTCATCCACGCGTGCATTTATTCAGTTCAGTGTGTCATTTGGTTTTTGGGTTGCCGATCAGCTGGACACCAGCTGCCCAAATCTCGACAAGCTGCAATTGTGAAGCTTTGGTCGGTGGTCTGTGCGAATTTGCATTGTCCGTCGTTGTGATGCCGCCGCTGAATATGAGTTCTTTTGCCAAAACAAATGAGATCTGATCGCTGCACGCGGCACGAAGAACTCCAGCAATTTGAGCTCTGCTGATCTACTTAGCTATGCATATTCGTATGCACATACACACATACATGCGCGTATAGGTAGTTCGGTGTGCTGCTATGCATGAATATCTGTTTGGTTGTTAATTTGTATGCAGAATTCTGCAAATTGACAGGCGGCAAAAATGCTACCGCACAAAAGGAAATTTGTGCCACACTCGTGTTGCAAATTGTCGGCGCATTGGTGCTGTTTTTTTTATTGCAGTTGTTTGACTTGACTTTTTTTCAACTCTTCAACTTTAGTATATTTACAAGCATACAATTGTTAGAATGCTGGTGTTTTCGCTGAATTTTCTGTCTCATCAACGCTACGGCCTTTGCATTTTGACAATTTAATTGACTGTTCCTATGCGAAAATTTAATTTCAATGAATGAATTATATTATTTGTATCCATTGCAATTTGTTTTTATAACAATATCACTTTTTGCAATTACTTTTGTATTTTTATTAAAATGTATTCGGAATAATTTGGCTTTCATAGATCAAACAGCCCGATACAAATTCATATAACAAAATCCTTAAATTTATAGAAAAAAAGATTGCGCCTTCTGTATTCGCTGTGACATCATGTCCCAAAAATATATAAACAGAGAAAGGGAAATTACATACTTATTTGCGAAGAGTTTAAGAGTAGGTATCCAACTTTCATCATACACACCGATTTTTCGAAAGCGTTTGACACGGTTAGCTAAGCGAAGTGCCTAGCTAAGCCTAAAGTGTCAGTTTTGTTTTAAAATCGGTCAAACGTTTACCGAAACATTTGAATTGATGAAAAAATTGTATGGCGATTATTGTCTATCACGTTTCAGAGATGATTGCGAAGGCATAAATGACAATGAACAGTCAGTAATCACCGAAAACTCCATCGAAATTGTTCATAAATTTATCAAAAATAAACCGAAATCATCGTTGAAATTCATGGAATCGGTGTTGAATATCTTCAAAACAACGATTTTTTGCATTTTAATTGATAATTTGGACTTAAGAAAGATCTGTGCACGTTTTATTCAGCACAAGTAAACTGAGAATCAAAAATTGCTCAGAATTCAACATTCGAAAGACTTTTTTTAAGAGTCGAGAAAAGACAAGAACTTTTAACTAGTGATGAAACGTGGTGTTTCCAACATGAACCTGAAACTAAGCGTCAAAGTACCGAATGGAAGGCCTCAGACGAGGCACCACCCAAATAATCGCTCCTTTGTTTTTACGATTCCAAGGAAACTATCCACAAAGAGTTCGTGCCAACGGGCCAAACCGTCAATGCAATTTTCTATCTTGAAGTGTTTGTTGCATGGCATTACCGCGAAGGAGGAAGCTGGCGCTCTACTCTTGTGACTGATTTTTTGACTAGAATTCCCATTTTAACCATTAATCACTCACATTATTTGCCTGATATGGCTCCCTGTGACTTCTACCTATTCGGAAAATTGCAATTGGCCATGAAAGGCTTGTACCGACATCGTGAAGGACATTCCTGTCAATGACCTGAAACACTCTTTCGAAAAGCTTGAATAAATAAACTCGAGGTTATCAGAACAAAGCTCCTGTCGTTTCCATTTTAGCTCAATCTGGTTTATTTTGGACTTCACCTTATAGGTATTCATAGACCATAAACCTTTTGAATTAGGTAGCCAACTCTTAGGAGCAATCGAGGAAATTGAAGAAGTGCAAATAACGCGCGCTATCAACAAAATGAGAGACAACAAAAGTTGTGGCTCGACCAGATGCCGGAAGAAATGTGGAAGCAATGTGGTATAGAGAGAATAAAATGGCTAAATAATCTATTTACCGAAATATACGAAGAAAGCCATATTCTGAATGCATGGAGAAATGGCAACCTGGTGCCAACATACTATAAACGCAAAGGAGGTTTACAAAACTGTGAAAACTATCGTGGGGTGAAACTTACAACTTTAAGATATGGAAAGGGTTGTGAAGGATCGCGTTGAAAACATGGCAGAGAAAACACCAAATCAATGCGGATTCGTAGCCGGGAAGTCAACAATAGATGAATTATAGGCAATTACAGTTGTAAAGGAGAAATGCCGCAGTAGAAAGAAGAGTCAGCATATGTTTTTTGTAGATTTCGAGAAGGCTTTCGATACTGCACCTAGACAATTAGTATGGCTGTCCTTAAGTGCCAAAGGAATACCATAAGAATAAATCTATCTGATTCAAGACATATACCACGAAAGTGTGTACACCTGGCGGACTAACGCAAAAGCTCCCAGTGATGCCCGGTGTGCACCAAGGTTCAGTACTCAGCCCGTTGATTTTTAACATTGTTATGGACCCTCTGACAGCTAAAGTTCAAGACAAACCGCCATGGAATATCGTTTACGCGGACGATATAGTTTTAATCAATGAGGATTCCACTTGCCGGAGAGTAAATTGAACACTTGGAATGAAATATTGACAAACAACGGAATGCGCTTAAATGTAAAGATAACCGCATACCTGCATCTACCATTCGGCGAAGAGGGAATTTACCAACGAGAAGCCGAAACGAGTCGAAACGTTGGGCAACGCAAGCTAAGCGCAACCACGTGCACGTGGCGGAATGAAAATGCTTTGTTGGGCAACATGAATAACGCGCGGGGACAAAATGCAAAGAATCAAGGTAAGAGAAGATCTGAAAATTGTACCGATCTCGAAGAAAATGAGAGAAGGCAGGCTAAGATGGTACAGACATGTAATGCGTAGAGAGGAAAACCACATAGTCAAACTCGTCATGCATATAATTGAGCCAACCAAAAGGAGAGGAAGACCACAATCGACAGGGCTAAATACGATACAAAGCGACATAAGAGAGCAGCACCTTGATAATGTAGCGACGCAGGACAGAGGAACCTGGCGCATGAGGCCAAGGATGGCCAATTCAAAATAAGGGCAAGGCAAGGAGAGAGAGAGAGAGACTAATGACGTTGGTCTTTCTTTTAAGTATTCTAAATATTTACTCCATGCAGACGATTTGAAACTTTTTCGCAGAATCTCCTGTATTTGGGTATATTGTCATTACAGGAAGACTTGAATGCTTTGAATGATTGGGCTCTGCAAAATAAAATATGTGTTAATAGTAGTAAGTATTATCACATGACGTTTTCCAAGTCCTTGAATCCGCTTTTCTCAAAATAATTATGTTTCAAATGTAATTCTTGTCTCAGTCTATGAAATTCGTATCTTGGTGTTATTTTTAATTCGTTCTTCCGTTCGATATCCATATTAAGAGGTAAAGCTCGTTCAAGCAAAAACCAAATGATGGATGCACAAAAATCATATAAGATCAATATAATGGTGACATAGTGGAATGAATTTTCTTATTTTGCTTGACTTCACATTAATATCGTATTAAAAAATTATTGTACTAATCAGGGTATTAAATCTGTTTATAGCAAATCCCTCCTTAAGAGAAGACAGACCATATAATCCTGGAAAGAGACCATATAACTACGAGGTATGTTCAAAGAGTATCCCGAATTTTGAATTTTCACAGGTTTCGTATATTCGAATTTAGATTTTTTTATGGCGATATGTTGGTACTCATGGCCCTCACTCACGCCGACGAGTTCGGCCATTTTGAATGTTCAGTTAATTTTTGACAGCTTTTTTGCTTGAACGTGTCTCGGCTCGTCTTCGTTTTTTACCTATTCAAAAAGATGGATCAAAGAACCTGTATCAAATTTTGTGTGAAAAACGAAATTAAGTGCGCGGATGCATTCCGAATGTGAAGCACTTCAACAACTGACAAAAAATTGATGAAGTGAAGGAAATGGTATTGGCCAATCGTCGAATCACCGTTAGAGAAGTTACTGAGGACCTAGACATATCGATTGGCTCGTGCCATTCGATTTTTTTCAGTGATTTGGGCATGAGAGGGGTGGCTGCAAAATTCGTACCAAAACTGCTCAATTTCGACCAAGAGCAGCCTCGCATGAATATTGCTAATGAGATGTTGGACTCTATCCGCGACGACCCAAATTTACTCCAGAGGGTCATAACTGGTTACGAATCGTGGGTTTATAGTTATGACGTGGAAACCAAAGCTCAATCATACCAATGGAAGCTGCCGCACGAAACAAAACCGAAAAAAGCGCGCCAAGTTCGGTCAAATGTAAAAGTTTTGGTTACCGTTTTCTTCGACTGCAGGGGCGTTGTGCTTCATGAGTTCTTGCCACAGGGTAAAACGGCCAATCAGAAATATTAGCTGCAAGTTATGCGCAATTTGCGCGAAGCAATCGAGAAACCAACCAGAAACGTGCGGATTTGTGGAAGAACAAAAATTGGCTCTTGTATCACGAAAACACCCTGCTCACACATCGTTGCTTTTGCGCGACTTTTTGGCCAACAACAACACACTAATGATGCCATAGCCACCGTATTCCCCAGATCTGGCCTCCTGTGACTTTTTCTTGTTCCCGAAACTGAAGAAGCCCATGAAAGGACGACGGTACGCTACGATTGACGAGATAAAGACGATATCGAAGGAGGAGCTGAACAAGCTAAAAAAAATGATTTTTTGAAGTGCTTCGAAGGTTGGAAAAAATGTTGGCATAAGTGCATAATATCTAATCGCGATTACTTTGAAGGGAACAAAATAGATGGTAATGAATAAATAAATCATTTTTGAAAAAAGATAAAATTCGCGATACTTTTTGAACACACCTCGTAATCCTGAAAGTACATCACGCGTGTACTACTTTTTTTGAACATGTTTAAGTTTTTTACAGTGACCAAAATAAAAAAGATTTTATTTCATGTGCGAAGTATCAAAGTCGAATTTCAATACAACGTTTTAATAGAATTCCACGAGCATTATTTTTGCGGAATATTTTAACATCACAGCTTTCTGCTCGAACTAAATGATGGCGGCAGGTAGATTTGCCAATAAATTTGCGTTTTCTTCCGATATTTCGTTTTCAATATCAAATGATATTATGCGCTGGTGAGCACAATTCGTTCTGCGTGTACGGATGTGACTATTGCGTGATCATTTTTGCCTGTTTCAAAGGCTTAGCAGGGGAAGTTGGCACTTTTAGGACTTTCTGTCCTTACGGTGCTCAATAATTAGCAAGGCAGATGAATTTCATGAAGAAATTTTTCAAGGCAGAAATACACCCGGAGCCAGAAATACATTGCCTGGCAAGGGGCGACCGCAATTAGAAAAAACCTTTTCTATAATTTTTGTGTTTCATGCCCGCAGTGGATTTGAATGGTCCCGCATAATTTTATGTCGCTATGATGACCGATTTAAAAATATATGACAGCAAAAATATATCCAAATATATTAAAAAATGGAAAATATATAGAGAAAGGCATAAAATATCATGTTGGCAACTCTATGTGTATATGAATTATAAACAAATGTAATGCATTTATATTCATTTTTAATATAATGTGCTTAAGGTGTATACATATAAGATGTTTTTTTAGCAGTACTGATTTTCGATCTTAAGTGCCTGACATCTCTACATGTCGATATGCAGTGAGTTCTTAACGAGCCATTTTATACCTTTTTGCAATTTTATGGTGTTTGCGTTTATCTCGTTGCAGCAGTATTTTTTATATTGCATTTCGTTTGATTCATGCAAAAAATATATTTAAGAAATATTTTAGTTCATTCTACCAACTTCAAGGCTTACAAAATATGGATAGCTATGCACTCGGCGCCAAACTATCCTTAGTACTCTCTATGAGTGATAATGAAATCGATATTCCGCGAATTTATTTGATTTGTTTTTTTTTTCTTTCGCCGTGTCCATATGACTGTCAATATAGAAAGAAACAAGACGAATTCATTCTTTATTTTCTACTTTACCGTGACAATCAAAAGTACAAAACTTTGTTGTCGGTCTAATTTGGCACCACCTCTAATGAATGCGCCTTGCCTTATAAGCACCTGATGCGGTTCTCGCATTTTGAGTCGCTGAGTTCAAAAACGCAGCTCGAGTATGCGCGGCTCCAATTATTTGTCACATTTTATACACTTTTCAGCAAATACAAAAAAAATTATATTTATATATTTCGTAAACTTAAGTGAATTCTAAGCCAGCCGTTAGGATGTTAAGTGGTTAAAATTAAATCTGAAATAAGTTGACCAGTAAAGTACAGAATAGGGTTTTATAAATCAGTGTTGTGTATTTCAAATTGTTTTCCAAATGATTTTTGACCCTTTTTTTGTCAGATTTTTGAATTTTTCCAATTTATACTAACCCAAGTATTCCAAGTGTCTACCATCAGCAAGAGTTGTTGTCTTTAAAGCTCGTTAGTTGCTTTTGAAGGCAAAACTAAGCGGTGCAAATAAATTTGTGCTGTGACGGCTATTGCATAAGTAAAACATAATTCAAACATAAATAAAATGAAAATTATGCTAAAGAAAAACTTCAAAGGTTTTATTTACTACAAATCTTTATTTTTATTAACTAATATATCATATAATAATTTTGCTATGAAATAAACAGTGGGCAATTAAAATAAGGCATAAATAAAAAATAATGGGAAATAATAAATAAAAAAATAAAAAAAAATTGGTATAAATCAAAAAAATAGGTAAAAAGAAAAAATTACAAAAATAATAAGTGAAAAAAAAATAAGGAAAAAAATATTGAAAAAAATTAAAAACAAATGGAACAAAATAAAATTAAAAAATAAAATCGAAAATATAAAAAGCAAACATTTTTTTTACAGGTAACAAAAGGTAAAAGTAAAAAAAAAAAAAATTAAAAACAAATGGAACAAATTTAAATGCAAAAATAAAATCAAAAATATAAAACGTAAATAATTTTTTTACAGGTAAAAAAAGGTAAGATTAAAAAAAAATTCAAAGAAATTCAAAAAAAAATCAAATAAAAATAATAAAAAGAACAATAAAATTATGCTAAAGAAAAACTTCAAAGGTTTTATTTACTACAAATCTTTATTTTTATTAACTATCATATAATAATTTTGCTATGAAATAAACAGTGGGCAATTAAAATAAGGCGTAAATAAAAAATAATTGGAAATAATAAAGAAAAAATAAAAAAATTGGTAAAAATAAAAAATAGGTAAAAAGAAACAAATTACAAAATTAATAAGTGAAAAAAACAATAAAAAGGGTAAAATATTGAAAAAAATTAAAAACAAATGGAACAAAATTAAATTTAAAAATAAAATGGAATACATATTTAAAAAGCAAACAATTTTTTTACAGGTAAAAAAAGGTGAAAGTAAAAACAAATTAAAAACAAATGGATCAGATTTAAATGCAAAAATAAAATCAAAAATATAAAAAGTAAATAATTTTTTTTACAGGTAAAAAAAGATAAAATTAAAAAAAATTCAAAGAAATTCAAAAAAAAAAATAATATAAACAACAAAAATAACAATACAATTATGATAAATAAAAATTTCAACGGTTTTATTGCATTACAAATCTTTATTTTTAATGACTATAACAATTTTGCTATTAAATAAACAGTGGGCAATTAAAATAAGGTGTAAATAAAAAATAAAAGAATTAGGTGAAAAATAAAAAAATAGGTAGAAAAGAAAACAAATTACAAAAATATAGATGAAAAAATAATAATAAGGGAAAAATTGAAAATTTAAAAACAAATGGAACAAAATTAAATTAAAAAATAAAATGAAAAATATAAAAATTAAATAACTTTTGTTTTACAGTATCAAATCAAACGATAAATGAATATCAAAAAAGCTGTGAAATAAAAATATTGCTTAAAAAATTAACACAAAAATGTACAAAGTATACAAAGTTTACAAATTATTAATGGCTTAGAGTCATATTTAATAAATTTTGTTGTTTTTTTTTCTTTCTCTTTTATGCATTTAACAATTTTGAATGACTACACTAATAAACGACGAAAATTGAAAGAATTTCTTTTTAACAACTAAATAAAAATAATGAAATAAAAATTTAATATTATTGATGACTAATGTTTAGTAAAAATGACTGATTGTGCATTCATTGCTAAGTAGGTGGCTGGTGATTTAAGCTGTGTGTTACGTACGATATCTGAATTTACGAGAAAAATAATTTAAATGTTTGTATATCCGCTTCCGTTTGCAAAGTGGCAAATTCCACGATAGACTCCTGTTACACCAATAACATTTTGTTTTTTTGAAATTTATTCTTTTACCTACACACAAATGCCCAGTGAATGTTGTTTGGTATTGTTGTTGCCATACTACGGCCGCCGCTGCTGTTGCCCATATTGATGTGCTTATTTTTACTGTTATTCGTGCAACCGGTGATATTATTTTGCAATTAATCAGTGCGTTAATAATTTATTTAAACTTAATTAGCGATAAAAATGGCATTCAATCCAAGCAAAGCTTATGCGTGTGTGAGTGTGTGTGTGTGTGTATGCAAGTGAGGTTCAAGCATACGTTGCGTTTAAATATAATTTTGCGTGTGACTTATATTTATTTATACTTATATATTTATATATAATACATTTATATGCGTGTGTGTGTGTGCGCGCGCGCATTTGCGTATAAGCTTGTAAGCGTGTTGCAGTGCTGCTGTATGTTGGCTGTTTTAACTTTGGCGATGGCTTTTGTGACTCATAAGCATTTAATGCTTAACCGCGTACGAATCCTGTTAGAAAATAACAACAACAACAATGATTGTGACATATTGATTAAAATGTATGGACTGCACTGTGGTATTAATTAATTATTATTTATGTATGTGAGTATGTATATATGCATGTGTGTGTGTATGTGTATATGCATGTATATGTAATATAAGTAATACCGCCTTTCATTTTGCATGACTACTCTGAAGTGCTCTAATTGCTTTCTATTCTTTCATTTCCAATACAATTGTCTCTACAGATATACACATACACATACACAAGTATGCAGAACAAAAACAATATTGACTTATTAATTTATCTACTTATGCATAGTATTTGAACTAATAAAGCTTTTGTTTTCTTTGTTCTTCGTGTCTTTGCAATAATCTTTTGCTTTAATTCACTTTCAAATTGCAAGAAAACTATTTTTGTGGATTTTTCTATGTTAAGTGGTTTGCTTTTTAAGTTGGTTGATTGAGAAGGTGGAAAGCTTTAGTCTTTTTTTTTTTGATTTTTGTTTTTTTTTTGTTTTATCAATAGTTTTTGGTAGGAGAATATGTGTGCTTGAGTGGGAAGACGGATGTATGTGGCTGACTATTTAGTTGGTAATTGTGTATTAAAGTTTACTTTGTTGTTGTGGCGGCACGAAACCATATCCGGAAGCGCCAACGATCACGCCGCTGCTCTCATCGTAGGGATTTGGTGGCGATGGTGGGAAGAGTACGGGACCTGGTGGGAAAATAGAAAGCGAAAAAGTGATAAATTATGAGCTAAGAAAGGGTAAAATTATCAATTAAATTACATAAACCAAGATCTTCTATTTTAGAAAGAGTATGCAAGTTTGTGAAATAAAATCGCTGACCGAGTATTAACGAGACTTAAACAAATTCCTAGACTATTACTACTATAACTTTTACAAGCTTAGGCCTCCGGTTCACTGTAGTCTTTTCCAAGCGGAAGTAGCCGCATTTAAGGAAGCAGTGAATTGGTTGCTTACACCTGTAATTACAGCAAAGGTTGTAAATATCTACTCCGACAGCCAAGCGGCAATAAGGGCCTTGGGTTCGTTCTTTGTGCATTCGAAATTGATCGATATTAAGCTCATTTGGGTTGCCGGTCACAGCGGCATAGAGGGAATCTGCTGGGCTAATGAGCTGGCTAGACAGGGGACCCTGGAGACGGTTTCATTGCAAAATGTGAGGAGTAGTACTTGTGAATGTGCACTCAGCGAACACAGGGCTTGAGCACAATCGTGCAAAGTCGCGAAATGCTTGTGGTCACGAGCAGATCGGGAGCGCTCGAGGAAACTTCTAAGGTTAACAAAACCGTAGCTCTGGATTTTGGTATGTATCCTTGTCGGATATTGTCACCTAAGTGCCCATACGGTGAGACTTGGGATTGGTTTAAGTCTTTTCTGCACCTTCTTCTCAGCTGCCTTGCACTCGTCGGGCAAATATTTAGACATCTGGGCTCGCACTTTTTTGGTACACATGCGGATATTAGGGGTTTATTGAGGCGCTTAATACGAACGTAAACCGCCACCATTGGTCGTCATCCTCTAATACAAATCCCCTTCTTCCTGTTTGGTTCCACCTGTCTGATTCCCTCGCTTCTCCTTTCGCCTCCCCTTTCCCTGTATGGTATCATAAGAGACAAATTTTGAATATTTGTTCAAGTTGGATTCTCACAAGGGCATCCATTTATCCTAATCTAACTACTACTACTATTGTTCTTTGTGTATTGTTGTTCTGAGATATAAGTTCTTCAATCCATTGAAGAAATCAAAGACCCTGGGGTTGTTCTTGATGCCTTTTTAACATTTTTTAGTCATATAGACTTTTTTCTATCCAAAACCTACACCATTATTGGCTTGATCTGGAGGAATAGCTCGTACTTTGCAGACCCTTATACCCTAAAGCTGCTATTTGCTTCATTTGTTCGATCTATGTACATTGAAATATTCCGTTTTTATTTGGCGACATCGCCCCCAATTCTCTGTAGACAGAATTGAACTAGTACCAAAAGCCTTTCTTAAGTTTGCACTCTCTTTCGCTTTTAATGATAGTGACTAGATTTCAAAATTTCATCTCGATGCTGAAACGGTAGCCACGTCTGAGAATTCCAAATATCTTGGCTCCATTGCAAGCGATGATTGCTCACTAGACCGCGAAGTGGCGAACCGCGTACAAGGCGGCTTGCAAAATTGGGGCTCAGTGTCAGGAGTTTTGAGTGACAAAAAGATGCCAATAAAGTTAAAACGTAAAATTTATAAAGCTCTGGTTAGACCTGTAATAGCGTATGCCTCAGAATGCTAGCCGTTGTTTGCTGAACATGAACAAAAAATCCATGTGGCGGAGATGAGAATGCTGCGATGGGCATCAGGCGTAACAAAACTGGATAAGATAAGCAAAAAACACATCAGAAGTAGCTACCATGTGGCTACAATAACTGAGAAATTGAGAGAAAATCGTGCTGGTATGGGAACAATATGAATAGACCGAAACAATGAAATTGCTAACTCAGCCGTTTCCATCAATGGGACGTAGCAGACCCTTTCAATCTTGGCTAAGTACCATTCAAAATGATATGCAGCGAAGTAAAGTCAACGAAGGAATAACCCTGGACCGAGTAACCTGAAGATGGCGTGCGAGGAGGGCCGACCCCAACTAAGGGACCCAAGCGAGGGCGAAGAAGAAGCCCGGAACTTAGTGGCATAACATTTAATGAAGCCCAACATTCAGAAAGATTTTAAAGTAATATTATCTATATGGTTATTAATTGAAAATTTGATATCAAAGACAACGCCAAGGACTTTAAACTCAATAATACAATGAAGGACACCAGTCGAGATACTGTACTTAGTACGAATGGCGTAAAGATTCCATACGCCCACAAGAGTGGAGGTACCTGCTGTGTCAATAGACATAAATGCGGCGCCACCTTTAAGAAGAGCTAAGGCGGTTCCAGAGTAGACATCAGCCGAGGAGGTGGATTGTTATAGTGTTAGTGGGATTATGCACCGCATACCACTGGTACTACGGCGCGTTTGATAATGTTTTTGACATTTTAATTTCAATCTCCTTACAAAAAAAAAAAAAATAATAAATGACATTTTTTTCGAGTAAGTCTTTTGACAGCACTTGGACAAGTCCCGCCAAAGACGTAGTTGCTGGCAGCACAAGTAAATCCTATCAATATCGGCTTGAAGTTTAATGGCATCCTCTTGAGTCTTGATCGCAGAGAAGGTCTTAAGGTCATCAAAAATTTATTAAATGAAAAACAACTTTTGATATCATTAATTCATATTTAAATATTTTCCGCAGAAATGTTTCTCACTAAAATGCGCATTATAAAGAAATGGCGCCTCATTGATTACCAGTTATGCTTACCTCGGTCATTGCGCGCATCCCGGATTGCATTTGGAGACGAAAGACCACCAGCGCCCAATGGATTGTAGTTGAACTTTCTTGGAATGGGGAAGAACTGTTGACCGGCAACCAGAGCCAGTGTCATGCAGATGGCAAGAAGGCAAGCGAACTGCAAAATAAATGAAAAATATAAATAAATAAAAGTATAATTTTTTACATAATAATTAAATTATATTTAAAAAAATTCGAATAAGTGTTGCGCAACATTTCAATGTTTATATAAAAATAGCAATAAATGAGTAACATTTTGCTCGAGTGGTAATATCAAGGTAATGTTTCGTAGAGCATTTACTTGTTATAAAGTAATTAACCATTAATTTTTTTGCTTGTTTTGCTTTTTTGGTTTGCGCACATTTTTGTTTTTTGTACCACTTTGTCTGCCTGCCATCTGCCTAGCCCACTAAATGTGCGCTTTAGTGTTTATCGAAGCGTAGCCAATTTGTTGAAACAAACGTAGCGAATTTGATTTTGATTTATGCGCGAATATGCGCTTTTATGTGTACGCGTCTTATTTATTATTTATATTTTTGTTTTACTATTTTTACGGGAAGTGAAAATTGTGTGTGCCAACATTTGGACAGCCGTCAATTAGTTTCAAATATTAAATAATAATAATACTTTGCATTATGGCGTTGTTGAATAAGCTTAATTTCTTTTCTAAATTATTATTTTCTGATAGAAAAAACTTCGAAATTTATATGCAATGGTATTGTCTATAAACATACACTGAAAGCCTGTGGACACCGTATAATGCACGCACTTTCAATCAAGTGATCCTTAAGTAGAGTTTAAGAGGTGTGCCGTGAGCATGAGGGTATGTAGAAGGATCAGTTCTAGTGGAAGATGTATAAATTTTGCTAATGGCATTGTATGCCACTTGTGAATGAGACAGCTGCAGTGTACAAAGAGACAAGCAGTGGAGCGCGTCAAGATTAAAATAAAGATTCACATCACTCAAAATCATTTTTTCATCAAAATTGGATGATTAATTTTGCGTCACATATGTATGTCTCTATGATAAGGTAGCCTTCTGTGGTTGATTAATTGTGCGCCACATATGTATGTCTCTATGCTAAGGTAGCCCTCTTTAGATGATTAATTTTGCGCCACATGTGTATGTCTCTATGACAAGGTAGCCCTCTTTGTCATCACGGCAAGAGCAGCAAGCATACCAGATGTGCAATGCAGTTGGAATGTAATGGAATGGAATTGTGAATGCCCCGAAAATTTCTTTCAAGCGCTGAGGTAATATTACCCATTGCACTTGAAGCTAAGAGAGCGGATTTAAAGGATAGGGAAGGGCAAGTGGAGTGAGGTTTATTTTAAGAATCTTTTGATACGTAGAAGAGTCATCTGAGCTTGGCTATCTGATTTTTTTTTTCTTGTTCACTCCCCTTGGAAGCATAGCGCCTTGACTAGACTCAGTCTTGCGTTGATTTCGTTAATCTATTTGCTTTCTAACACGGTAGGTGATAAGCCTGCCGCTACCTAAGTAGTGGGAATGCCCACCATCTGTGTGTCACACTTTTCTGGCAAAAGGATCACACAGATGGTTGAGGACTTTGCTAAATTTGGTTTGACTGCGCTATTACCGCGATTGCCCGTTTCCTCTTGCTGGCGCTACTGTTGGAATGTGTAACTGTGTCTTTTTCTTTTGTTTTTTGCTGGTTTAGCAGAAATGTAAGTAATGCGCTGACTTTTGTGCGGCAGTAAGGATTGGAAGGATTAGGTTGTTGGGGTTGAGGAACTTGTGTGGAACAATGGACAAATTTGACTCTTTATCTAAGTGGGCTCTGACATGATCAGCCAACCTAACATACCACAAATAATTGTGCTCGAGAATCTTTACATGAATGGGTCTGGCGGTGAACGGGGACAAAACGAAGTACCTCCTGTCATCAAACAAACAGTCGGGGCACTCGCATATCGGCACCCACGTCACTGTTGACAGTTCTGATTTCGAGGTTGTAAAAGACTTCATTTATTTAGGAACCAGCATTAACACCGATAAAAATGTCAGCCTTGAAATCCAACGTAGAATTTCTCTTGCCAAAAAGCACTGCTTTGTACTAAGTGGGCAATTGAGTGGTAAAGTCCTCTCTTGACAAATAAAACTAACACTCTACAAGGCTCTCATCGTGCCCGTCCTAACGTATGGCGCAAAAGCGTGCACGATGACAACATCCGATGAAGCGACGCTTGGAGTGTTTGAGAGAAAGATTCTGTGGAAGATTTTTGGACCTTTACACGTTGGCAACGGCGAATACCGCAGGCGATGGAATTCTGTGCTTTACGACGACATAGACATAACGCAGCGAATAAAGATCCAGCAGTTTCGTTGGCTGGGTCATGACGTCCGAATGAATACAAACGCTCCGGCTCTAAAAGTATGTGATGCAGTACCAGCTGGTGGTAGCAGAGGAAGAGGAAGGCCTCCTTTACGTTGGCAAGATCAAGTGGAGCAGGACTTGACTTCACTTGGTGTGTCCAACTAACGCCGGTTAGCACGAGAAAGAAACGACTGGCGCACTTTGGTAAATTCGGCCAAAATCGCGTAAGCGGATATCGCTCCAATTAAGAGGAAGAAGAATCATGACAAATTACATGACAATGCCGGGAACCTTCTAAAACGCAGTGGATAGGTTTTGGCTTTTGGCTTTTAGCTTTGAGTTACTCTAAATTCAACTTACTTGCTTCTTCAAGGCATCGAGCGATATGTTCTTATATTTGTTCCTCTTATATCCGCCTTACATTGTTTTTTAAATTTATTTTCCAACAATTATTGTCTTTTAACATAAATAAGTTACATCCGCCAAGCTCGGTGGGCTTAAATCGATTATCACCAAATAAGGCCCAAATTAATCTCCCATGGTTATGCAACAGATTATTTTCATTTTTGTTTTTAACTTTGAAACTCAAATTTTTATTAACAAATATATATTCAATTTTTTTCACGCAAAATCAGAGCATTAATGAGTTCTTGAAGATAATTTATGCAACTTATTTCAACCATTTGCTACTTTCAACCCGCATAATTGCTGCACCTGCTATTGCATAGCCATGTTTGCTTGCACACGCATATATATATACATTTATAGGTATGTATCATGTTGAATATATATATATATATATGTATATATATATATGCACCTGTTTTGCATTGATTCGTGTCTCTCCAACTGTCGCACACCCGCTCCGCTGATATGCAGCCAAGTGTGAGAATATACATATACGGGCGTACTTGAACTACTTCTGGTATATGTAAGTGCATACATGCATATATACATATTTGTATATGTATATATGTATCTATATGTGTATATATATGACTTTTTTGTAACGAAATGTTTCTCTACATACATTTTCATTTAGATGCTTGTGTGTTTGCATTCCTTTCGAGGCCATTATCACACAAAGTTTTCGTACACTTCCACTTGGTGTTGACAATCTTGTTTTCGCCCATTTGAATGGTTTTCTTTTTTGTGCTTTTAATTTTTGTCCTCTAAGCACCGCTTATTACGAAAACAAATAAATCGCAAATGAAAACAATTAAGCAACTTTTGCTTGATTGTGCGTTGTGCCGGTGGCAAATCGTAGAGGCAATTACATGGGCACCCAGGCGTATGAGTATCATTGCAAGTATTGCCGGCAATAGTGACAAGCACGCGATTTTAAATTTTATTATATAGCAGTGTTAATTACAACTTTCAGCAAAGTACTTACATAAATTGTTGTGTTCAACATATGCACACACACACACACACACACATTCTTCCTATTTGCATTGATGTGCGAGTATCATTGAAAGCTTCAGCCATATTGAAATTTAAATGTATGACCGGTGGTAGCTATTCGTGTCATTTACCACAATTTAAACATAGTTGCAGGCATAATAATGCAGTGTACATTGTATGCGTGCATGTCATTGTTCTTTGTCAAAGTCAAAAGTGTAGTTTCTTTTTGTAATACACACATATATATACATATGCATAGATAGGCATTTTTCTAATTGATTTTCTTTTCATAATTGTTGGTTTAACAGCTTTTATAGTTTTTTATATTTAAAAAAAAAATTTTGTATATTTATTTTGACTTCACTTCATTTGAGCTGCGCTTACGTTCTGTTTGCCATGTCTCGTGTTTGCTGTCTGTCAATTTTGTTATTATTGCTGTTATAACGACTATTATAACAATAACGAGTTCTGCTCTTTTAATTTTGTCATTGGCATACACGTTAACAAGTCTATTTGAAATGAAGTGTTGACCTAAACGTGAATACAAAAAAATACCTCATGAAAATATGAGTAACATTCGTCGATATTAGTCCACTGAAGTGACGTGATTTTGCAGTTGTTGCGCAGACAATAATGCAATGTTCAGTGTCAGTGAATTCTTAAATTGTTGCCGCAAGAACGTGTAGATCACACTACTACACAGGCACAATGCAGCAGGCAGGCACAGACAGTGGTGCACTAAATGACATATCACACATACAATTATACATTCATACATAAATATATATGAATGCATGAATGAACGAACGAATATATTCTCTTGAGATTTCGATAAGTAGAAACTTGTTTGCTTGTAAGAAAAAATATTTAACTAAATAGAGTTCTTTGTAGTCATGTGTAATTCCCACCTTTACATATTTTATTGATTATTTGGCTGCTTTGTATTTAAGATTTTTTCCTCCCACAGCGAAAATTGTGGAAGTCGTGCGAAAACACCCACAAAATCAAGATAGTTGGCAAAGATATTATAATTGATTGTAAATAATATGTGAGGCACTCAACCATTTGAAATGTTAGCGTAAAAGGGGCGATAGAAAAAGTTAGCAGAATAAACCGCATATTTGTAATTGACCAAAAATAGCAACAAAGCGAGAAAAAAGGTGGAAGCAAGCCATTTTTAGTGGCAAAAAAATTTTCCAAAAACAATTGTCTTTTTGTAGAAATCTTACTTTTTTATAATAGGAAGCTCTTCATCTTATAAATATAATAATGCGCCAAAATTGTATGCAAACTATTAAATGTAGTATAGGTTCCCAGCTTCATTTAGGTATCTCGATCTCCACCGATCCCCAGCTGTAGTGTCCACGAAAAGGCGAACAGATAAACCTGGTTAGAATTTATTGCTCTCGCCTATATCAAACTCAATGCAATTAGACTATTATAAACAACCTCAACCATCTGTGCGAACCTTCTGGCAGAAAAATGTGAAACACAGATGGCGCTCCAAGCAGTGAGAAGGTGTTGTTCCTAGGCAACAACAGGTGGGCATTCCCACTATCTTGGCTAATCACCTACACTGTTAGAAATCAAAAAGACAGATTAACGAAACCAACGCAAGACTGGGTCTTTTCGAGGCCCTATGCTCCCGAGAGGAGTGAACAAGGACAAAAAAACCAATAAGTGGATAAATTCCCAATGCCATTGTGCTGCAGTGCGCTCAGGTGTAAGAATCAAATTGCACGTTAAAATAAACAAGTCGCCGACCTACTTAAAGTATGAATAAATATATAAAAAATATTGAATAAACTTAATAATAAAATATAGCGTAAGTCGGTGTCCTCATTTGCTAGTACTCAATTCCATTTATTTAGAATTAATTTATTATCCCAATAAAATTAATATAAAAAAAATTGTGTCAACAAATAATTTCGTATTTCTTACTGTTAGGGATAGACAGACATGATAAAAAATACTAATAAAAAATAAAAATAAATGTCTAATGGCGGTCGCCCCCTGGCAGGTAATATTATATTAAACCTCTAAGTGCATTTTTGTTATGAAAAAGTTTCTTAATATATAAAAGACGAACCGCCGTTTAGAGGCCCTATCATTTGTATCACCACATTAAGCCACATACCCAAAAATGGAGAGACAGAGAGAGAGAGCGGAAAAGAATCTTGGCTATTTAAAGCTTTTCAAGATGTATTCTACAATCCTGATTTTTCATGTGGTGTGTTTTTTTTATTACAATCATAGATAAAATATAAACTACATAACACTGTTTGTTGACACTGCAACTGGTTACACATGAACTAACAAGCAGCACAATTTGAGTAGCATAAAGAGAATTTTGTGAAGAGATTTTCATATTCCCTTCCTTAGGTGAACATCCATCATGCCAGATCATGTGGTTTGATTCGATGGAGTCATCGGGTTAGGCCTGAGGTGTTTAGTAGTTAGTTAGCTTCCTCATTCATGTGCCTTTGAAACCTGAGGGTTTGGGCTTCTGCTTGTTTTTTAATTTATTCAGCGATTATAGGGATCTTGAGGTCACGATGAATATCTTTATGGCGAACGAACAAAGTTGAGTAGAGAATATCTCGCAGGATTTATTCTGGAGTCGTTGACGTATACTTAATATATATTACTTTGACTGGCGCAACGCCATACAGGTAGTTGCGCGCCATAGGACGACACAGGGTTTATGATTTGTTTATATATAGATATTTTGTTATATATGGATAGCTTTGGTTTTCGTCCAATTAGCCATTTTATTTTTATTATCTACAGATGGATGTCATGTCGTTTAAGTTTTATATGCTCCTTCCATCGAAGCTTAGCATCGAAGTATTTTCCAGTATTTGCATGTGGTATTACGGCACTTAGCAGTATTATTGGATAGTGATTCACTTTTTTTTTGGTGAAGTTTACATGAACTGACTTGGCTTTGTTCAATTTTATGCGCCAAGTCGTCGTCCATCTTCAGTAGCGTTTGTTGCAATTTGAAGTTTGAATGTTTCATGTGCATATTTATAATCGAATGCAGTACCTAATAGTAAAATATTTCTAACGATGCACGTTCTTTTTATTCTATACTATTTTCTTTGAAAAAAGTGCTTTCACATATCAAGTATTGAGTAGGTTGCCTTAATTGTTTTTTTTTGTTTTTTTTTTTTTTTTGTACATACTTTTCACTTATTTTTTACGTACCAAAATTTCGTACTTCACCTACTATTATCATTACTTTTTACTTGCATTGCAAATTAGTTGCATGTCGCAAGCCGACTGCGTGCCGTCGTACTATTTTCGCTTTTAACTACCAACATTCACTTGGCAAATTTGCATGTTAAAAGGAATTTTACTCTTTGTTACAAATTTTCAGCATTTAAATCAACTTAGTTGCCTGAGTGTGTTACCAAACGATTTTGCTGCAGCTAAACGATACGATTTGCATAATATGCTAAGCAATTAAATACTTCACTCTTCCAAGGCAGTAATCAATGTATGGAATTTCGTTACGAAAGATTAGTACTTAAACAATTTAGAAATTATTATTATTTAAATTTAAAAATTATGAAATTATTATTATTATTATTTAAATTTATATTTAATATTAAATTTATATTAATATTATATTTATCCAGCTGGCTAAATTCAATTTGCTTTTACAATAACTAGAGAACGAAATAATCATGAAAAGCTGCCAGAGGGGTAGATTTAGGCCAGCTAACCTTATATGGTAACGCTTAAGTTATTCATACCCATCTATAAGAGATACTGAATTTTCAGTGCATAGTTGTTACCCTTCAACTCTTCAACAGCTGATTGGTGGGGTTCAGATCCAAGATCTTTTCTTTTCCACAAAGCCATGTGGAACTTTTTTGTTGAATACTGATTCAGAAAGTAACTATCGATGTCTCACAAGTTCTTGTGCAATTATTTTTCCCAGTATCTCGAATGGTAATGCAAAAAGAAAGCTACAATATTTTTGAAGAATTTGATAACGTGCGACATATAAATACCTGCGTGAGGGGCAATGCTCTTCTCAATGCTTTTTTCAAAAGATTGAATGAGTTTTTTTAATAATGATTGCAAAAATCAATCCAATTGGAAATTGCAATTAAAAGTAAGAGATATTTGATGTCTATATGGTAAATTGTCAGATGCTGCTTATTAATTTTTTTATTGCAATTTGTAAGCAAAAACTTGCCACGGCTTGACTGATTTTTAATATTTTTCAACATGGTGAGTGACAAAGTGTCGACCAGAAAAAGTTAAACTTGTGTTTTATCGATAAAATTGTAAAGTATTTTATTAAAAAGTGGCCCCTTACTCAAAATATACCAATATTGTAATATCTTTATCTATTGTACAATGTCGAAAAAGGCATATTTCAAGAAATCGATGAAAAATTGTTAAATAGTCGGCATGAAATGGAATTGGATGATCGGAAATTTTTGTCCAAACATTCACACAATATTGCTCATTGCGCTTAAGACCAAGAGCTGTGATTTAAAATAATAGAGGGGGAGCGAAGGACTTGCCCCAGTGCTGCCCTGAATATTGTTTTGCTCTTACTTCACAACGACTTTTACGTTATTTAAAAGAGGTGGGCCTGTGGAGACAATCTCTCAAGAGACATGGCAGCATTTTTAGCCAGTTAACACCGTATTTCTCCGAACTTAGGATAGATCTGTCTATTCGTAAACTGTAGTTTGAGGGTCGAGCCAGGGCAATCTTTCCAAGTATGCAGGATTAAAAAGAAGGGGAAAATCTGCACCAAAGCTTCACTGACGGCTCTAAGATAGAATCCGGAGTCGGAGCAGGGGCTTTCTCCAAACCAGCCAATTTATCTATTTCCTTAATATTGCCGAATACTGCTGTTGTGTTTTTTAGGAAGAAGGTTTAACGATCTTGCAGGCATAAAAAATGCTTAGGGAACGTGGGAGCGAGGGAGATATTAAAATTTTGTCCGTTAGTCAAGCAGCGATCAAGGCTCTGACGACGCTATGGTACAGATCCAAACTAGTCAACTCCTATAAGAAGGAAATCAAATTTCTTGGGTGTGCAGGTAACATTTCTCTGATCTGGGTTCCAGGACATAGGAACATAGAGGGAAATGATATTGCTGATGAGCTTGCGAGGAAGGTGACTGAACTGGTCTCAGAAACTCTCGAAAACTCTTTTGTCTCTGTAAACGGCTAACTCAGACAGTCCGGGGACTGCACACCATTCAATTTTCAAATTCGTTGCTGTGTCTACTGGTCACTGAACGATCGGCAGACACACGGAAAGGCTAGATTTATCATTTAACCCCCATTGCAGAAGCTGTGGGGACCATTCAGTGAAAAAGTCTATTGAGCATTTTTTCTGCAAATGGATGGGTTTGGCAGCTAGACTATTAAGGTCACTGGGTGCTCCTTTCTTTGAAAGCCTGCAGCCGCGCCAAATTAAATCCCATCAATACTCTCCATTACAGTCACAGCTCAGGTGGGCTGTAGAGGTCTCCGTTTGTCTGTTTGTTGGAGGTCTCATAATGGTATCAAAACGGCGCTTTAGTGCTACTTGAGGTGTGCCAGAGCGGTACTTCAGCCATTTCATCTACCTAAATGATAGGGAAGGAAAGGTGTGGTGGGATTTCGCTGCTCATCAGCAAATTTCAGAATTTTTTTTATTCAATCGAAATACTACCTTTCAGTTTTGCAATCGCAAATATACCCAGAATGAATGATCAACAGGATGATTTAGTATTGCTTCTACAATAACAACAACATGAACAATATGTTTAAAAGTCTACTTCTGTTAATTCTCTCTATTAGTTTTTCATCAAAAAGGAACTAATTTTTCGCATTTCAAACATTATATATAAATAAATTGTAATCAGTTAAAACAAAAAGCATTGCAATTGTTTCAGAAAATCTCTGCCACACATATTGTGTTACACCAGCAAACCATTCGCAAACATTCAGAGTTTAAAAATCAAAAGTCTACCAGCTCACTGCGCACGTACTCGTAAAATCACTGTTGTCAATTTGCCGTTACCGTTGCTGTCTTGCCGATTTACATTACTCATTTCGAACAGAAGCTGTCACAGTCGCAGCGAGCGAATATCTGTTTGCCATCAAACACGAGTCTCTACAGCTACTGCTGTTAAATGACTGCCATTGTTGCTATGTGTGCATGTGAATATGTAGCGGTAGCATTGTTGTGTTCAATGTTGCTGACGCAGTTGATGCGCATGATAATGTTGCCGGAAATATTGTTGCTAAGCTTTGCCTATTTATTGTTAGTTGTTGCACTAACAGTTGATTTATTGCAAGCTTTGGACTTAATTTATGAACGTGTATGCGTATTCGTGATGTTCATATGAAGATAAAACTCAAGGAGGCGCTCTTTTGTAATTTGTTCTGGGGGTAATTAATAATATTTCAATTTAACTTAGTAAAATTGGTAAATGTGAAAATGTGGGCAGCTGTGTTTTTTTGATTTTTTTTATTTTAATTTTTAATTAATTTATTTTTATCATTTGCTTGAAAGCAGACAACTTTGTTAATATAAATTATTTTACATGCATGCAGATATACTAATTTCTTCTTGTTTAAAGAGTCTGTTTGACACAAAATGCCGGTCATTTTAGTCGCTAAAACTTCTCATTGCTGTTATGTCCACGAAATCGTGTGGTATATTTAATTTTTTATTTTTTTTTTGCTTGCGTGAAAAATTAGATGATATTTGTTAAAACATGTGCTGCACAACATGTCTTTTCTCAACTTCTCCGACTTTAACTTCGTTTTTGCCTCAATACACAGCGTTGTGACGTGTAGTTGAAGTTATTTGTGATGATGTTATTATCGCTCTTGTTACTGTCAGTTTTTCGTGTTCGTTTACATTTTTAAACTGTCAACTGTTGTAAATGTGGCTTGTCAAATGAGTACAACTAAAAATTGTGCAGTTGGTAAATTTCGCCTCGATTTTTGATCTTCGATTTTAATGACTTTTTTGTTGGTTACTTTTTAACATTTAAAATGTGGCCTCGTTTGTGTTTGTTAGTTGGCAATTTTAGCGCTCTATAAGTTTGGAAGTTACTATTACTATCCATGAAATATTTTAAAGTGTGGAGTGTGGAAATGCAGACGTATTGATATAGTCAAAATAAAAGCTCCTCGATCAGTGCCTACGTGTTTGAAATTCTTCCACACAAAAATGAGTGAATCTCAAAATTTTGATAATGTTTGATATAGATCCAGGAGGCACAGTTTTTTATAAATCTACACAAATTTCATGCCTACACAAATTCATGGCCCATAATAATGTGAGGATGGTAGGACCTGATATCAACGATCAAGTCGCATCTTACAAACAGGCAACTATGGCCTTGAAAAATTCCTTGAATTGAAGTAGGCTAGAGTTATGCTAAGTGGGCATTAAAATACATAAGTTACCATACAAGACAGAATATAAGCTGCCAATAAATTTTACTTCGCGCATACAAAACTGCTAAGGTCGAGACTACTTTCAAGAAAATTGAAACTTCGAATATATAAAACCGTCACAAGACCTACATTCACATACGGTTGCGCAGTCCGTGTGCTGAAATCAAATGAAGTCGATCCAATAATTTGTTTTGAAAGAAAGATTCCCAGAAAGATATATGACCCTGTACAACTTGAAGATGATACCAACCGCATTGGGTACAATGACGAGTTAGGCGCACTTATCAGATGTGCAAATGTTATCAGATGCGTTAAAGCGCAAGCACTTCAATGATACGGTCACATTCTGCAAGCCAGTAATAGTAGAACTGTAAAAATGATCTTCGAAACAAATCCACAAGCCGATAGAAGAAGAGGTCGACCAGCAAAACAAGCTGTCAAGAAGACATACGCACTATGGGCATATCTGATGTCAAAAGAAAAGCTGAAGAACGAATAACGTGGAGGCGAATTGTAACGAAAGCAATGGTGCACCCCGACCTGTGATGCTATGATGAGGATGATGATGATATTGAGCCAATAATTATTTAAGTTATTTTCCAGTTTGAAAAAAAATAGTCGATTTTTTGGTTCTAGGTCAACTTCGTAAATTGACTAAACTCAATTAAATCGTCAATTAAATCACTGAATATCTTCTTAATTCCGGTCATCTCTGATGGGATATAGGGCCTCTACAAAACGCTTCCAACGGTCGCGGTCCCTCGCGTTGACTTTGAAGTCTTTGAAAAATTTCGTTGCAACCTTAAGTTCTTTTTTGAGAGTTCTCATCCAAGTGCACCTAGGGCATCACTTTTCTTCTATTGCCTTGCGCGTTCCAATCGAGTGCTTGCCTGGATATTTCCGTGGGATTCTTTCGAAGATTATGGCCAGTCCACCTTCACTTCCTCTGCTTCCTTTTAGTCTGGAACTGCTTACAATTCGCCCAAAGCTCTTAACTTTCTATAAGGCTCTCATCATGCCCATCACAGCGTACTATATGGCGCAGACAATATTCAATGAGGCGTACTTTGGAGTGTTTAAGAGAAAGATTCTGCGGAAGATTTTTCGACACTTGCACGTAGTCGATGAAGCAATGAGCTGTATGAGCTTTACGACTGCATAGGCATAGCGCAGCGCATAAAGATCCAGCGGTTTCGTTGGCTAAGTCATGTTATCCGAATGGATACTAACGCTCCGGCTCTAAAAGTATGTGATGCGGTACCAATTGGTAATAGCAGAGAAACAGGAAGACCTCCTATGTGGGGGAAATATCAGGCGGAGAAGGTGTGTCGAACTGGCGCCGGTTAGCGCGGGAAAGAAATGACTGGTGCGCTTTGTTAAACTCGGCCGAAATCACGTAAGCAGCTATCGCGTCAACCAAGACGACAAGATACCACTTAAATATGGGAATATTGAAATGTTAAGAAATGAATTTTTGTGCTTTCAGAAAATCAATCATGGACATCAAGTTCTGTGCATGGTTCTCTGATTCCTATTTTCAGTCCTTAGTTGGTATATCCGAAATCGGCTGTGCAAGCGATCTTCCACTATTATTATTTTACTCTTCTTTAAATATAAAGAAAAATAGGTAGGTTGAGAAGTGGAATGGTAGTAGAAAAGTTACTTTAAAGGATTTAGTTTCACTCAGGGCAACAGCTCGTAGCTCAAAAGTTTTTTCTTCGCCAATAAACAAACTCAGTGGGACTATTTTCTACTTCATCTTATAATCATTTTATCATAATTCCTTCCTTTTTACTTCATACGTCATACTTCAACTTAAGTGAATTCTTATCCTAATCTATCACTCTAATCTCTGGATTAATTGTCCAGCCGTTTTAATCATTTCATTTCTACTCAACGCACACTATCAATTTTATATGCACCAGCGCTTACAACAACTACTAATTGAACTCATTTGCAGAATGCGTCCATATATATTTATTCCGAATGCGCGTTTAAAATGAATTACCATGGCAAATTGTGGCGCCAATTCGACTCAATTCAGTTTAAGACCGAAATCAAAACAACACCCAGGCGTATGAGTAATCCACAAATAATTGTTTTCACACTCGGCACGACTAGCAAAGTAGCAAATAAAATAGTTTAAAATGAATAATAAATTGAAAAAGTAATGCGCCGGGCATTTATTTTGTGAAAGGCCAAGCGCAGACAAGCAGCCCACTAAGCAGCCTAAATTAATAGCAAAAGAAGCAAATAGCCCGCAAACTAGAAAAGCAGTCATTCAACCCGCCAACTGCTAGTCGTACAGCTCTTAAAAGCCGTAATCAAAGTACTTGTACATATTTGTTGAGTAGCTTTTCGAAATGCAAGCTTGAAATCGTATATCCCTGGCAGTGATAGTGACTAAGCTCTTTCTGGCTACATTTCTGGTCACTTAAATCCATTCCAAGCCAATGCAGTTAGGCGCATGCTAATTGCACTTTTCATATGCAGAACCCGCACTCACTCACTCCCTCAATCATTCACTTACTTATGCTCATTTTTGCGGTATATTTATTATAATTTTAGTTTTTTATTTTTAGTTGTTAAATGCCTGGCAAACATTTTGTATGATGTTCTTCACTATCTTTGTGGTCGCATCGGCAAATGGCTTTGCTGTGGTCTCTTGGCGTGCATTTGTTGATATCAACATACGTTTTATTGGTAAACAGATACGGCAGAGGTGCACGCACACTGCAACATACACACACATAAACCCATATGTGCGCATAAACCACAAGTCATGTGCTTCGCTAGCAATAAATGCAGCCACATGACTAAATATTCAGTGCAGATGTGTGTTTGTGTGTATGTGAGTGCATATGGCAGTCCACATATCTAAATATTCAGTTCATAAGTATGCTTGTATGTTTTAATGTGTGTGTATGTGGCGGTCCAATCGGTGAAATGCATTTAAATGAAGTTAGTCCGTTGTCTACTTAACGAGTTTCGCGCATGCGCGCTTCACTGCGCCAAAATAAACAGACAAATTTAAAGATGTGGGCATGTGCCAATATACAAATGCATGTATATATATATGTAAGTATGTAAATGCAACTATTTACACCCTGCAGGTACCAGTTGTTAAATGTGACTTATATGAATAAACTGATTTATTTATGTGGGAACATTTACAGAATCGATTCAAAAATGTGCTACAAATATGTGTGACCTCTTTTCTAATAAGATTTTTGTTAATTTCTTTCCGAAAGATACAACAAGGCGGGCACTTGGCCACTGTGAGACTGCAGGAAAGTAATTCGTGAGCGCTTGTCACCTTTGTGGTCTCAAATAGTCTTTGTGTGGGAGTCTAACAAATCATTGGCTTAACTCTGGGTAGAATAAGCATAAGATAAATTTGGCAAAAAACCTAGAGTCTTTATAGAGAAAAAGTTCAGAATCCACATATCACTCACAAAATTTCTTTACAGATGGGTTTAAAATGGCGGGAAAAGTAGAAGCGACTGCCTTTTGTCCGCAATTTGATCTCCAAAAGTCTTTCAGACTCACTAATGACTGTAGTAAATAGATTTTTTTTCTTGCTGATTGGTGCGATAGCCGTTTACGCCAGTCGTTTCTTTATCATACTAACCGACGCCGGTTGGAAACACATTTCCTCGTCTTATCAACCTGATCTTTCTAACTCAGCAGAGGCCTTCCTCTTCCTCTACAAGCACCAGCTGGTACCGCATCGGATACTTTCAGAGCCGGAGCGTTTGTATCCATTCGGACGACATGACCCAGCCAGCGTAGTCGCTGGATCTTTATGCGCTGCGCTATGCCTATGTAGCCGTAAAGTTCATACAGTTCATTGCGACATCGCCTGCGATACTCGCCGTTGCTAACTTGCAAAGGTTCAAGAATCTTCCACAGAATCTTTCACTCAAACACTTCAAGGTATGCCTCATCAATTTCCGTCACTGTTCACGCTTCTGCGCCATACGATAGACCAAAGCAGCACTTGTTGGCAAGATAATAGAATCAACTTCTCTCAATACTCGTATAAACATTTTCATTGATAGTCAGACGGTTGTTAAAGCCATTATGGCTCCTTGGACTAACTCGGAATGTATTCAACAGGGCATATCCAAAATGGAGGAACCAGCAGGCGACTATTTACTGGATACCAGGACATAAAGGAATAAAAGGAAATAAGAGAGCCGAGGCAGGTATTTACTTGCCGAGATTGAGCTCATCAGAAATATAACCATCACTCGCCTTGCTTAAAACGGAACTAAATGAGGAACTAGCTTTGGAAGTGCAGTCGATATGGGAACACTCAATCTCGTACAAAAGTGCCAAAATTATTCTAAAGATTTGGAATACGAAAACCACAAACTTTATTTTTTCACTCTCTAGAAAAGGCTGCAAAATATTGGTTGTAGTCTGACGGGACAAGACAAATCACGCAGCCAAAATAGGATAAGTCCGAAGCGAGGTGTGTAATAAAGGCAACGAAGCGAATGCTAGGAGTACTTTGGAATACCTACTTCGCCACCGCCATGCTCTTTTTGGACTCGCCAAATGTGCCTAGGATAAACATATTTTTCATCCTTGAAAAGTTCAAATATCTGATTTGGGATCGCCACTAAACTAATACTGCTATGCATTGCCGTTGGAATTGGCAAGGACCTCTGCGAGCCGTTTCGTACCAAATGAGGTTTCAGACAGAGTGACCTTCTGTCCAGTGACTTCTTTAACCTGATCGTGCGAGTCGTAAAACTTAATCGCCCAGGTACAATGTATTATAAGAGCGCACAACTGTTGGCGTATGCCGATGGTATTGATATCATTTCAACCGCACTGTTAGTTCTGCCTCTTCCAAACTGGATAAAGAAACAAAGCGAATGGATGCCGGTTAGCGAATGGGTGCATGAGAAAGAAACAATTGGCGAGCTTTATTAAACTCGGCCAAAATCTCGTAAGCCGTTGTAGCGCAAATGAAGAAGAAGATGAAAGTTTTGCACTTCGCCCTAAAATATCAATTGCGCCTCCTACAAGGATTCAAAGTATTTCTGTGAGCACAACCTCTTCAATAAATTTTAATATTTGTCCTCTTTTTATTGAATATTTTTTCTCCTCTGGTAAACCATGTTTAGCCAGGTGTTTGCCCGCTTATGTATGTATGAGTGCTGTGCACGATACCAGCGCTATTTGGCGGTTTCGTCTTCCTTCCTGCAGTACCTGCTAGTTCCATTGGAGTATATTCCAGTTTAATAAGACCAAAATTCAATCTGGAATGTCATTTTAGAATTTCTGTGCTGATTCAAAAATTATTATTATTTAATTTCGGACCATCTCTGAATCGGTTTAGGTTAAAGCCGCCTATCATTGATTTTGATTTGACTGCAGTGAGACGATTGGCGATTTGTTGTGGAAAGAAGGTCCGCTATGGTATAGCTCTCAGTAACACAATAAGCCTACAGATACTTTCTGACTGTATTCAAGCTCAATGGGCACGTGCTATACCGGAATGGAGGAGCTGGGTTGTTTAGCAATCATTCCACCCAGTCATGTACCCATATTAATCTGGCATCTTCAGACTGACCTCTCCAACATATAGTAGATGGCGCTAATAGTATGCCTATGCAAGCCGATTGTGCAGCCTATCCCGTCATAAATGTACGCAAGCCCAACCACTAATTGGCAAAGTTTAGATACCAAAGAAGGGATTAACCGGTAATAGAACGTTCGGTCCCACCAGTGCCTAGAAATTTCTAAATTTGTTGGCCCTTTAGTGATTTGTGGATAAATGAGCACCAATGCTGAACTACACCTATAATCTGATTTTGTACTATTGCCTAAGTGATAGATCGAGGGCACGGTTGGTTCCTCGTAATGCGTATAAAGGGGAAAAAACTAGAATGAAAGCGAGTCCCATGAATCATAAACGGTGGATTTACCTGCAGGTCACTTTACTCGTAGTGATATTGCTTGATGCCCACATATGGTTGCATTTATTATTTATTTCTTACCGCTATTGCTCTTTTAATTTCGTTTACTTTTTCTATGGTTTTTGCTGTTTTTTGTATTTTTGTTTTTAATTTTAACTCCAACATAACTTTTTATATTTCTTTTGGCGATTTTGCATATTTTTCGCTGTTAACAAACAAGCACTGCATTGTTAGATTTATAGATCCTATTAGCATTTTAAGCAATATCATGTTTCACTCAGTGGTTAGCCCGCTGGCCACCACCAATTGGGTTACTTGAAGTTTTTTTTAATTTTTTTGGTTATTTTCTTTGGCGCAACGATTTTTTAACGAATATAAATTTATTGCATATTTTACTTCAAACAGTGCAATAGTTTGGAATATTTCGTTAAAGTTATGTAAATGTGTTTGCGTTTATTTTGACAACTGCAGTAATATTTAATTATGCCACTTGAATGCTTTGCATCAAAAAGTCAACATCACTGGCAAACACAGGGTAATTGCATAAAATCTGAGAAAAAAAATTGTATTTTAGTGTATCAGGTAAACAATCAAGCCAATTATTTGAATAATTTTTGGATAAAAATATTACAAAAAAATATTACAGATATTCCGTTTCCAAATATTCAAAATCATTTAAAAAGTCGACTTAGAAAAGGTGGTCACTAACTTATTGAGAGTATTTAAACAGCCTTTATTGGGTATAAAAATATAAATACTAATGATACTAAGTAATAAAAATGACAAAAAACAAATTATTACAAGAACAGTCGGCCAACCAATCCAACGACTAAAGGCTTTACTGTGAAATGTTGCTAGCAACATGCATTTTGCTTGCGGTGAAATGTTGCTAGCAACATGCTTTTTGCTTGCGGTGAAATGTTGCTAGCAACATGCATTTGTCTTGCGGTGAAATGTTGCTAGCAACATGCATTTGTCTTGCGGGGAAATGTTGCTAGCGACATGCATAGCCGAATGGGTGGTGGGTGACTGCCTTTCGGAACTCACAGAGACCGTAGGTTCGAATCTCGGTGAAACACCAAAATTAAGAAAAAGTTTTTCTAATAGCGGTCGCCCCTCGGCAGGTAATGGCAAACCTCCGAGTATATTTCTGTCATGAAAAAGCGCCTCATAAAAATATCTACCATTCAGAGTCGGCTTAAAACTGTAGGTCCCTCCATTTGTGGAACAACATCAAGACGCACACCTCAAATAGGAGGAGGAGCTCGGCCAAATAATCAAATATATATTCTATATATATATATTGTATATATATAATTTTTACGATATCGTCAAAAATGAACCCTTAGTAATTTCAACATTATATAGAATTCATTTAGTATTAATTATGAAAGAGGCGCAAGTAAAAACTGTGAAGAAATTATATAAACATAACTTGGCGCTTGGCTCTCTTTGATGAGTTCTTGAACTACATAATAAGCCGATAAACGACAATCAAACTAACTCAAGGGCTTTCCAATAACAGGTGTTATGAATGAATGGATTGCGCTATCGGAATTGGGTGGTATTGATCTGGACAACGTTTATTTTCAGTTTAAGTAGTTTCTCTCTCGAAGAGGTGATCACATTTGGCCACCGAGATCTTGTGACTTAACGCCTTGTGACTTTTTTCTTTGGGGCCAGGTGAAAGAGAAGGTCTACGCCAACAGCACAGGGTCGATTCAAGACCTCAAGAATGGAATTCGTGAGGCTATCGAAGACATAGGGCAGCCACTTTGCAATTCGGTTATGGAAAATTTCATGAAAAGGATATTGTCCTGTAAGCATGGTCGTGGTGGTCAATTGCCTTCCTCTTTATAATGAAATAAACATCCGATCATTTACATTAGAAAATAGCATTTTTATTTGAATATCAAAATAACACCTCTGTTTTGAAAATCTTTATTGAGAGCATCACCTAACTAACAAAAGGAAGGTAATGCGAAGTAGGATGGAAAAGAAGGTGACGGTTCGTTAAATGTCTCGTTAGAAAGCAGAAAAAGCGATAACTGTGAATACGTTTTTTTTATGCCCACGGTTGGACCGATTGTTAAGTTAGTCGTTAGTTTTTGGTGAGTGACAGTAGGTGATTCTGGACAGTGCCGGATGGGACTCATATTGTAAAGCTTAAAAAGAACTTAGAATTTAAAAATTAAACAGACTGGTAATAATTGGAGTACAAAGGAATGCGAGATAAGTGTTATTCTACTGTTGAATTTGCTGTTAAATTCAAAAGCTGACATTAATTGACGAATATACAGATACATTTTATTCACAACCAAACATTAAACTAAATTCTCACCGTTCTCATTTGTTATTTTCACTGGCTTTCATAAACCATTATTTTAAAGATCATTTCCAACACATATTTATTGAAAACAAATTGGCTTTAAATTTTTGCCCAGCTAAGATTTATTATGCCTAGGCCTCTTTCTCACGTCTTTATTGCACTGGTGCCTTATGCACGCTGCTTACATTTTGTACTCTATAAACTCTACAAACGAAATGACTCAGCCAAGTCCATTCGAATAATTGAGCACCAACACCAGCACAAACATCATAAATCAAACTCGCAGCTCTCCGTGAGTTCAGCGAATGTGTAACACCTGCACCTGTTAAAAATAAATTTCGGTAATGGCAAGCCAATGACCAGCCAAAAAAACATAAAAAAGAAAGCAATACAGCCAGCAACATTCACCATAACTCAACGTGATCACCTCGGGAGCAAAAAACAAACAAAAACAAAAAACAAAAACGTCAAACTCTAACATCTCTTAGCACACAGCTGGCACTCAGCTGTTGAGCAACTAGAGCGGCTTCCGCAATGAAAGTTAAGCCTTGAAATATTTATTTTTAATAGCAATTGTTGGTGGGCGATAATGCGCACCACCGCCACAACTGACGCTGTTCGCCTGGCACGGCAAGAGGCGTGTACTAGCTGCCGGGCTATAAAACAAGTTAACAACTGGAGAGTAGACAAACAAATAAACAAACACACAAACGGATATGCCAATAAAAGAAGGAGATTAGCGGCAAAAATAAACTTATTTAAGCCCATTCGAAATGCCGTAGTATCGCGGCGTGTAATTGAGTTAGCGGCCAACAAAGGCGAGGGTGGGTGCGCATTGCGCGAAGTGCAAGCTTTTTAACGGCAAATATATAACATCAACAATAATCACGTGCGGCACATTGCGCTTTTTCTTGAATACTTTTACTTATTACAAATTATGCAGGCATTTACTACGCTCTTTGTTTGGCGCATTCCTGTCATTGGCTTCAACTGAGACTTCAACTAAAGCGCAGCAGTGGAGCAATCAACAAATACCTTGCTGCTGATTTGCCACTTTTAGTAATGATCAATTAGTGTATTGATTGATAGCTAAATTGAGACAAAAATGTCTATTAGATGCATGTAATAAATAGTAAAAAAAAAAAATTAGTGCGCGAAATAGCAATGTTGATTGAACGACATTCACTTTCAATGCATAGGTACATACGCGCAAACGGAGATCCGGGCTAAAGCACCACACTCGGTCGATGCAAACACTTCCTTGTCGTTAGCGGCATTTAGTTGTCAGAGCACTCACTATTTTGCTGTTTAGCTGTTTGGTTGCTCGACTGCTAGGCTACTTGGCTACTTTGTAGGTGACTCAACATGCTGGGGCTTTCACGCGCTCTGCGCCAGCGAATTAATCAGAAAATGGGGAGGGAGAGAGCGCGCCTGATATTGAGGCAATAAAAAAAGGTGTGCAATAACAGTTGAATGGTGGGGGTGATAGCATGCAGGAGCTACTTGTAAGATGAAATAAGAAATTTGTGGTATATGGGTGAACAGGGACAGAAAACTGGTTGGGCTTGGTGCACTATTAAAAATGAACAAGTAAGGGTGAATGATAGAAAGCATATATTACAAAAACAAAATACGAAATTTTAATTAAAAATTAATGGTTTTGTAACCGTATTTATTTACCCATGGAAGTATCTACAGTCAAAATCTATGGTATAATCGCTTAAATTGTTGTTGTAGTAACCTTAAAATATAAATGACATCACTTCACTAAGCGAACTTCGTCGACCGAGAGTTCGCTGTCAAAATTAAAGCTGTAATTAGAGGTGCCGTAGCCATAACGCCATAGCCGTAAGCATAACCATATCCGCAACGTTACAGCATTCGTCAATTAATCATGCCGGGACCATAACCAGTTGACATTGAAGCAAAATTAATGACAACATTTCCAGTCATTTCTAATATTCAAATTTTTATCGCAAATAACAAAACTAATGCAAAGTATTTCACAGTTGCTTACGGTTACGGGGAAAACTAAAAATTCAATAGAGACATACATACGGGTTATGCCTGTGGCGCTATGGTGCGGCACCTATTATCGTTTGCAGTGATGCCCATATGTTTGATCAAAACAGCTGATTGCTATGGTTACGATTATGGCTACGGTACTTAGCTTAAGATACGTTACAGTATACGAAATTCGTTTCGCCCCTGCTGCTGATCGACAAAACCAGCTGACAATGAAAAATGTCAACAAATCTTCATCGCAAATTCCTCAATTGCAAAAATTCCTTTCACATCATAAATTTGATATTGAAGACTTTGATAATTTGAATGAATAGAAAAATTTGGAGATTCATCACTTCGCTTTTGATGCGATTTTCATTCGGATTCTGTATTACTGGGTGAAATGTTGCGACGAATATCACGCGACGGCAATGCTACGCTCGATGTTGTTCGGCTGCCTAAGCATTTTTTGTGTCCTACTCAGTGTTGTCATCGGAGTTAACAAACATAGTTTGATTCTGTTTAAAACATTACATAGCTGAGTACCACCAAGGTGCTGCAGTCTTTCTCCGCCTAATGCAGAACATTCACAAAGATGTGCTCTGAATTTTCACTGTCCATTTCAAAGAAACGAAAGATAATGGTCCAAGGCACTGAGAGTGACCAATTATGTTTAAGTGATTTCTCAGGCTGCAGTGGCCTATAACGTAATCAGTTAAAAGTCGTAAGCCTACACTGCTGAGCGAGAGTAGTCAATTATGAAATTCCTCTGTCCGGCGTTAGGAATTGCTTCACTTGTCACTGAATAGAATTTCGCTAGTATTCAACTAATTTCTTTTCCTCCCACTTTCTGAGATATTCGTTAATGTGGCCTTTTGTAAGTACGTTTCAGAACCAATTAGAGGCGTTTTAACTTAACTATCACCAATTTCATTTCCCTCATATCCCTCATGTCTACCCCAGCGGGTCGGGGAAAATAATATGTCCGCGGTAAGGCATGCTTGTCGTAAAAGGCGACTAAAATCCGACAGGAAAGGAAGGAACTCGGCTCGAAAGGTCTCATATACCCCGAGAACTTCCAGTGGTAGGGCTGTAAAGCTCATCAGGATCGAGATCAGTAAGATCCTAATTACCGCATACTGGAAAATATTTCAGATTAAACAGTCTATGGGCTGGTGAAGCTAATGCTATCAACGCCTCAGTCCAGTTAAAATTCTAGCAAGACTTCAGGTACGTTCCTTACTCGTCACCCTTGAGTTGATGGTACAGGCTCAGTTGAGAAATTCTGAGTAGTTCCTATTCTGGCTCTGAACTCTATTGCCTATGAAGCGTAGAGTTAATCCTCGCATGGCCTCACTTAGAGAAACTGCACTTTCATCTGAGAATAGAGATCTGACTGGACTCTAAAGAATTAAAAATCCAAAATCAAAAACAAACCACCGAACAGGAAATAGAAGAAAGAAGCAAAGATGCTCGAAATTACAACGTAGATCCAAGAGCAGCCTTCAGAAGAAGTAGCCAACTGCTAAGATCTTCGACGGCAAGGAAGCACCCATTCTAAATTCAGCTGGAAGTGGACCAGCTCGCACTGCGTTCAAAAATGTCAAAGTTCATAGCCTCATAAACGGCAACGGGCGTATCAGCCTTCAGAGAAAAGATGCCTCCAGTACCAGTATTGGCGGCTACAACTAGCGCAGTATACGCCAACGAGCAATCTTGCAGCGGCAGAACGGCTCGTCACTCTCACCCCAGCAAATGACAATACAGTAACGCAATTGAAATGTGCAGAAATAAGTTGGAGTTAAACCTGCTACAATATCAAGAGGGCGGCTTAGTCAACGCGTCTCTCTCGAGATAACTCGAGTTCTTCGTATAGTGGCTGGTCCCCGAGAAAGGTGTTCATAGATTGAGAGTGAAGCAATTGACGCTCGTTGAATGCCATTGACAGCTCGTTGGTAATCCGTCATACCTAGCGGTTGGCGTAAGTAACCGAGTAAGTTCAAAATCATTTCGAGAAGAAACGATTTTTATGCCTGAGTATCAAGTAGAAGCCATTCTGTTTCTTAAGATGACTTAGGTAATTAGTGCTTGTGACTACATGCAAGCGTTTTGTGCAATTCAAAGAAAAATCCTTAGTAAACTTACCCACATTTAGATATATAGAACTCAATGTGTGTGGATTCAAAATTTTAATGATTGAGGAAATATGGCACAAAGCTGGGAGCGATTTTTTCGCCATTAGCAATTAACGTCCCCCCTCACAAGTTACACACACACACAGCCACTAAAATCGAAAAGCGTACTAACTGTATTTCAATCTTTGCCTTTGCATAGTTTTCATATGTATCTGTGTGTATGAACATACATATATTTTACCTGTATATAAAATATTCCACACTTTACATAAATTACTCTTGCTCAAAAGCTATTAAAAATAAATATGAGCGTTCGCTACACGTAAACGATTGCAATCAACAATCATGTCAACTCAGTTGAAAACATTTTTTGTGTAAAAAAAAAATGAGAAAAAAGGGAATATTGAGCGTCCATAGAGCTTTGAAATTTGTAAATTGGCACTCGAAACTCCCGCATAAGTCACACAAGTCTTATGCAAAATTGTGCAGCAGAAAATAAAAAATGCTTATGCTAAAAATAAAATGAAATTTGTATACCCGATAGACAATATTTTGAATAAAAATTGGAACTTTTAAATAAATAATTAGTGGCTATGGAACGTGCACAAATTCTCTGTGGAGTGATTGGACTAAAAACACTGTCTTCGAAGGGCTGATGACTTTTATGAGAAGTTTTTCATGCAATTCGCTGGCTACCGTTGACTGTCGCGTGGTAATGAACGTGGCAATAGACGTTCAGAAAAAGATGGTCGGTATTAATACAGCGCACAACTTATGGTGCCAGCATATGATCACCACTGGATTTATTGAGGACCTGATTTGTCTGTCTTGTTTAGAGGAGTCGGAATGCACTGGGCATTTTCTCTGTGACTGTCCTGCCTTTGCTAGAGCCAGGCTACGAATTTTGGGTTTCGATGTCAAGAGAATGTGTAAAATTGGTTATCTCAAACTGCAGGATATCTTCAGATTTGCCAAAGAATCGGGAAAATTTTTACACGACTAGCTATCTCCGTCTCTGTTTCTATTCTTATCCTATCTCTTTCTCTTTGCCACTTCTCTCCTTTCCTACTTGACTATCAACCCTTTTCCATTCCAGAGTTTCGAATAAAATGGGCTTTTTAGCCTGAGCCTCCTAAAACAAGTTACCAATCGATCGGTGTTACTTGGTTCGCCTTTTTAATTTTCAAATTTGAATGAATGATAAAAAAATTATTTTTATTTAATTTTCAAATGCACTTTTGGCTTCGAAAGTGGGTTTTTTTTAGATTAGGGTCAATGTATATCAGGTGTGTATTGAATTCGATATTAGCTTTTGTAAATTGCTCGAAATTGTACAAAAATAAATTTTATTTCATGATGACCTGTGCAAATGTAAGACAAGAGATACTACTTTTAATGTATTTTCTTTTTTGAGGTTAGGGTCAATTTGAAACATTTTTCGTTGAATGAAATATGGGATATATATACGCTGATCGAAATTTCACTAAAATAAGCTTTGTTGTATTTGTTTTTTTTCGATAAAAGTAGATTTTTGTTTTGGTTTTAGGTTATGTTCAAAAACGTGCAAAAATTTTCGTCGAAAGAAATATTACACACTTGAACGAAATTTCAGAATAATAATTTTTTTTCAATTTTTTTTTTTTTTTATTTGGATAAAAGTAAATTTTTGCTTTTTTTGAGGTTATGTTCAAAAACGTGGCACATTTTCGTCGAAAGAAATATTAGACACTTTGAACGAAATTTCACAAAAATAAGCGTTTTTGTGTATTTGTTTTCTTTTGATTTGGATAAAAGTAAATTTTTTATTTGTTTGAGGTTATGTTCAAAAACACAGAAAATTTTACGTCGAAAGAAATATTAGACACATTGAACGAAATTTCACAATAATAATCTTTTTTTGATGCTTTTTTTTTGATTTCGATAAAAGTATATTAGATTTTTTGTTTGTTTGAGGTTAGGTATGTTCAAAACATGAATAATTTCGCGTCGAAAAAAATATTAGACACATTGAACGAAACTTCGCAATAATAATCGTTTTTTGATTATTTTTTTTTTTGATTTGGATAAAAGCAGATTTTTGCTTTTTTTTAGGTTATGTTGAAAAACATGGAACATTTTTCGTCGAAAGAAATATTAGACACATTGAACGAAATTTCACAAAAATAAGCTCTTTTGAATATTTTTTTTCTTTTAATTTGGATAAAGCTGATTTTATTTTTTGAGGTTATGTTAAATTTTTTTTGCGTCATATGAAGTATTCGATTATTGTTCTTCGAAAGAAATTTCATAAAAACAGACTTTTTTGGCGTCGAGTGTAGATTTGCATAAACGTCATGGAATAAAATTACTCTCTTAGTGTGACATTGTCTTGTCCAAAAAGGTCAGTCTACATTTGAAATTAGCGGTAATCAGATTGCACTTTCTTTTACTTAAGAATTTTTGAGAAGGGGGATTTCCCATTGACGCAGAACCAGCTGTATATGTTAAAACTGAAATTATTTTGAAAGTGTGGCAGCTCTATTTAAGAAATAAAAATTGAGAGAATTTCCAAAGGCTTGACAAGTGTTTATCCGAAAGAAATGTAGTTTTAAATTTACGAAAACTTAAGCTTCTATTGAAAATGTGATATTTTCGCACTTAAGTCCTAATTATTTTTAATTGATGTACTTGTATTGATATTTTTAGCTCCATTTACTCATAGCTTCCCATTGGGTAGCAGCCAGAAAATTGTATTTTGGGTATAGTATTTTGGGGTTTCACGACAAAAGGAATTTTATTTCCAGATCACTTAAAAAAAGCTCATAATTGCCGGTTATAGTAAAGTGATTTCTCCATTGAAGGTATAAAATCACAACAAATCACTTAAACGCACCATTACAATGCGCAAATGAACATCTCGTCTAAATATTTTATAGAGCATAATTTTTATTGAAGCAAGACAGTTGCTGTACAATTGGCCTTTGGCTACGCAAACACCCCATAGGCGCTATACTCACAAAGCTGAACAGCCTGTGCAATGTGGCCATTCAAACTGCCAGCGTTTTGTGGCTGACTGTTTGGTTAATAATTGTTATGGCACAAGTACAAGCGCTCTAGTTGTTGTTGTTGCAGTTAAAGTGTACTTAATCATGATGTGGGTGGGTGCCTCCAGCTGAACAAGCTAGGCGAACAGACTGACAACATGCTGGCTAGACAAGCGTACATCCAGTCTTACGGACAATCAAAATTACTTGTGCACTGACCAAGCAGACAGCCGCCGTTGAGCAAAGCCAAGCAATTTACCAAGCGCAATTGTCAGATCAAATTGGCAGCTAGCAACTGGCACTCAGCAATGCTATGAGACGCAATCACAGCAAGCGATTGACTTCAGCACTAGAACTGGAAGCTGTGAACTACCAGCAGCGCCACTTGCCACTTGCCACTCTAAGCGATAACACACACATTACGCGGCCCGTAGGAGGGGATGGAATGAATGTTTTGATACAATATTTGTATCGGCGCTTACGCCATACTGCAAAACCATATCTAAGGTCATTTGTTTAAGTAATTTGCTAGCCACTACTTATTAGGCTACATAGCGCGGGTGCCTGCACGTAAAATTCTTACTGAATTTTTGCAATTTTTAACACACAAACGCACACATACCCACAAGCTATTGTTGAGCATGTGTCAGCTTGTTGGCTGATGAAATGCATTTTACGCTTGCCAAATTGTCCATTTAAAATGAATTTGAAGTGGTTTGCATATGGCAGCCGGACACATGTTTGTACATATGTCTGCTTGTGCGGTATGTTTGTTGAGGTGTAATGAAGGCTTGCGCTCAAATGCGATCGGTTAAACTACTTGTGTCTGATAATCGCATATTGTTGAGTCAACAGCCAAGCATTTTCGCTTCAGAGCAGCCACCACCCAATTACAAGCTCGTAAATTTGCGCACCCAAGAAGGTGGAGGGAGGTTGGAGTTCTTTTTCGACTTATTCATATACTTCTGCATCCAGCAGCATAAGCGTAGTCAAATTTTGAATTTATAAATAGGTGTTTTTAAATTAGTAATTTTATAACAAATTTTAAATGGCAGCAGGAAATCATAAAAATATCACATCTGCGGTGGGCAGAAAACTCCTTGAAAATTGTAATTAATTTTCCAATGTTCCAATTAAAAGTTCCGAAGCTTCAAGCTTGTTTCATTGATAAACTCTTCACTCGATCCAAATTCCTTGCGGCCGGAGCTGTCGTTTCTTCATCTTTTCGAACAAGAAATAGGTGAAGCTGCCTAAATCTGGCGAGCATCTTGGCTGAGGATGATATTCATCACATAATTCATGCAAATTTGTTAATGCCTCTGCTGACATGTGCTTTGAAGTGTTGTAGTGGTGGAAAAGAACTTTTTTCTCTACCAAATGTGGTAATTTTTACTTTAAATCGGCATTGAATCACTCAAAAATACTTCTAAAATTAATATTGCTCTTCAAGATAATCACTGACACTGTCACTTTTTCTGGCGATATATCGCAAACGACTCATATTGTTATTATATAATATTATTATTCATTCCATTCTCATTATTATAATTAGTAAACATCTTCCAAAACTCCAATCAAAATCGTAATTAAAAACTTAGTCTATCTACTAAAGATTTCAATAAATCACGGTTTTTCGCAAGATATTTTAATTCACTAAAGGATTTGTTGGTCTCCTTATTAACACACCACCGTCAAGTCAATATAGGCCGGCCTCTATTTAGGGCTCCTCGATGATTTCACTGTAAAGCTGAGTGAGCTATTTCGCCTGGATTCTCTCTCAGTGTGTGTCCAATCCATTTGTATTTTCTGCGCATGATCTCCCCCTTAATTGGCTTTTGCTTAGTCGATTGCCATAGTTGTTGGTGATGGCCGCGAACCATGGCCACCAGATACAAATAATACGACGAATCTTGTTTTAAATGCCATCTTTCACTGCCTTAGATTAAGACCCGTTTACTGCAGTTGTCATTATGAGGTCAAATTAAAAATATCAAGATCACAGCACGCACAGTAACTGCATGCCCGGCTAGTCAAGCCAAGTGCCGGTGTGGCATTTATCAAGCATGAAATTTACTTCAGAATCAGAGCGTCGGAAAGGTCTGCCGCCACAGCCTCAAATAGTTTCACCAAATATGAGAGCTTAGGTTTAAACTGATGTATCCTATTTTGTGTTCAGTTCATTCTAATTCATAAATTCATGCCAGTTCCCATTACATAGACTGACAAACTCTTCGCTGCTCCTGAAGAGATGCGAACATCATTTTCTTGAGCTGACAGACATACCGAGTGATCATGGTGAATGTTTAGGTTAATCGTAGGTGATACGAAAGTGATAGCTTCAAGAGAATGGTACTTGAGTGGACCCCCGAGAGGGAACAGAGGTTGCGGTCGGCCAAAGATTACTTGGAGTAGGTCGATGTGGCGCGGGCTGGCAGATGCCGACATCACTTGGGGCAGCGCAAAAATAACCGCCCAGAACCGTGTATGATGGAAGAGTCTTGTAGAGACTTTATGCTCCCAGGCGGAGGGAACAAAAAAGTGAAAAAAGGGATCCTTCAACCAATTCTGCGTTTTCTTTTTATTTTTTGTAAACATGCTGTCATGAAAAATTTGTCCAATTATCCCTGCAAGGTCCGGGACGTTGCCTCAATTAGCTGACTTGAGCATTAATCGACTTCAATTGACTCCCGCCTTGCTCGTATGGTCAACTTCACTTTTTTATATTTTAACATTTTTTTTTTTTTTGATAAAAATCCTCATAAATAGTTGGCGTATATTTCACAATCATCTATGTCGCTTACTCTTCTTTATATATGAACTTATTGATGGCTCGAAACTCAACTTTTTCTTAGCTGAAGTTTTCTTCCCGACATTCTTCTTCTTCTTAGCTTCATAGTCTGTGGTGGACCATAGCTTCATCAGCAATCATTCTGCAGTTCGCTCTCTCTCTCTCTGCCTTTCTTACTGAATCTTCCCAATTACGAACGTTCAACTATTTCAAGTCTGCTTCGGCGTCATCAAACCATCTCTTTCTTGGTCGGCCTCTTTTTCTTCATCCTATTGGACGTAAAGTAAGCAGTAGCAGCAGTAACAAGTAAAAATATTTCTAATTTTTGCATTTGTCATTCTTATAAGGTGACCAATCCATCTAATCTGTTGCGCTCTAATCAAACGAATTACATTACCCGACCAATAAGCTTTTCAATTTCGCTGTTGTAACGGATACGACACGTGCCGTCTTCAAGCCGAATGGGACCATAGATTTTTCTCAAAATACTTCTTTCAAATCTCAATAGCTGATTTATATCATGAAATTTCAATGTCCACATTTCAGTATCATAAGTAAAAATCGGACGTAGTACAATTTTATATATTTTTATGCTCTGCGTTAGCGATAAAACTTTTGATCTGGATTTAATATTTGCAAAATACATCTTGTTGGCCGCATTAATTTTTTCATCTATAACAATTGTTGAGTCTTTATTCGCCGATAGAACGAATCCCAAGTATTTCAATTCATGGTTCCATGTATAGAAGTTCACGCAAGTGGGGAAAGTTACTGATCGCCATTCACTTGGGAATGGCCAGGACGATTCTTCTGCATATGGTTCAAGCCGCTCACAACGGCCGGGATTAGCCCACGTATCCTCTGGGTAGCTTCCGAACACCCGTTCGGGAGTGAGCTAACGTGAGAAGGCGAAACATTCCAGGATAGCTGGTTGTGCGTTGGATTTGGGACCCGCTACTTAAAAATCCCCCCCGCCCCCCCAATGAAAAGTTTAAAAAAGCCTCGGATGAAAAAACAAAATTATCTATAATTAAATTCCTGTCATCCACATTACGTGCTGAGCGAAGCATAAGCTAGGTTTTTGCATTATTGACTTTCAGTCCTAGTTCAATTCATTTATACTTCAATTAAGTTGCCAAGTAGGACAAAGTAAAAACAAACCTCAGTCACTCCATTCTATGAACTTTCTAACCCTCCCTAGTTTGTGTTGTGAAAATTAGTGTTCAGTACTGGACTGAAAGTAAAAATATCGAATCTCTTGAACTTCAACAGCCATGGTAATTGGTTTAATGTGGTACTGCTTTAACTTGTAATATTGTAGGGCCTTTAGTTAATGATAATTAATTAAGTATCTGTGGGAGAGGTTGCATGTTTTTCGCCATCTTTGCATACAAACCTAGTCAGCCTTAAGGCTATGAGTTTAATGAATTTTCAAAATGAAGAAAGGATTCATGTATTTTTTCTTCCAAAAATTTAAACAGTATGTCCATACTTTGTGCTTAGAAGCCAACACCAGCTATACTTCAATAGCGCACTTTTGAACTAAGACGAATAATTTAATTGTTAATTTTTGTGTTATGAACAAAAATCAATAATGAAACTGAAAAACAATTACCAACATCAAAAACAAAGAAAATGTGTTGCTGAATACTTCACCTCATATTTAATTGAAAATTAAGTGGAGCATTTACTAAGCTCTTTCTTCATAACATCTTAATAGTCGCTTATAGGCACTGCCGCCGACGCCCATGTCTTTTCTTATCTCCTTTTCAGTGCACTACATATAAATACATACATTCATACATACATACATTTGCTTTCATGAGCAAAACAATAGTGATTAGAAGAAACATGTGTTAAATTTTAATTGAAAATTTAAACATATGAAAGGCATGTACGCCGATAAAACCCCGTCTGTTCAAACAGCAAGCGAAATATAAAAGACTTAAGCAACGAACTTGCCTAACGTGAATGCTGCTATTATATTTAGATAGCAAGCGGACATATGCAAGTAGGTGCATTTATTAAACTAATAAAATTAAAATCTACTTCTTTTTTCTACTTTTTAAAGCCATATGTTTTCTCAAAAATATATGAAAATTACAAAAATAAAAAAATATATTAAAATAATAGGACTATGAATAAGTTCGTGCGGCTTTTTTTCGAAATTTGAAACTTTATTGACGTAAAATGGTTACAAATTTAATATTCAAAATATTGTCCATCGCTTACTACTACTTTTTCCCATCTTTCTGGCAATTCACGGATTCCCTTTGTGAAAAATTCGGTCGGTTTTGCCGCAATCCACGAATCGATCCATTTTTTGACTTCATCGTAATTACGGAAGTGCTGGTCAGCCAGGCCATGTTGCATCGATCGGAAGAGATAGTAATCGGATGGCGCAAGGTCTGGACTATACGGCGGGTGGGGTAGGACATCCCATTTGAGCGTTTCTAAGTATGTTTTGACCACTTGTGCAACATGTGGCCGAGCATTGTCATGTTGCAAAATAACTTTGTCGTGTCTATCGGCGTATTGCGGCCGTTTTTCTCGCAGTGCTCGGCTCAAACGCATCAATTGTCGTCGGTAGACATCCCCCGTAATCGTTTCATTCGGTTTCAGTAGCTCATAATACACAACACCCAGCTGGTCCCACCAGATACACAGCATAACCTTCAGGCCATGAATATTCTGCGCCGACGTCGATGTTGAAGCATGGCCAGGGTATCCATACGTTGCCCGACGTTTTGGATTGTCGTAATGGACCCACTTTTCATCGCCAGTCACAATTCGATGCAAAAAACCCTTTCTTTTGTGCCGTTGAAGCAGTTGTTCGCATGCCATAAAACGGCGTTCAACGTCTCTTGGCTTCAATTCATACGGCACCCAATGGCCTACCTTTCGGATCATTCCCATGGCTTTTCAACGTTTGGAAATGGTTGATTGATCAACTCCCAAAGTTTTTGCAACCTCTTCTTGCGTTTGAGCCGGATCTTGATCGAGCAATTCCTCCAATTCGGTATCCATGAACTTTGGCGGCGCACCCTCGCGTTCTTCGTCTTCCAAGCCAAAATCACCACTTTTAAAGCGTGCAAACCACTTCTGGCACGTTCGCTCAGATAGAGCATGCTCACCATAAACTTCCACCAAGATACGATGACTTTCGGCTGCTTTTTTCTTCATATTAAAATAATGAAGAAGAATTCCCCGCAAAAACACATTATTTGGCACGAAATTCGACATTTTCAAGTGTGGTAAAAATATTGTTGTTTACGCTTCAAATAAAAAACTTATACTGACGTTTGTGGCTTACGACAGTAGCTCTCCAATGAATGTTTGGAAATGTGGATCGACGGAATAATAATCAAGTTACGCCATCTGTTGTAAAACCGAAACGAACTTATTCATAGTCCTATTACTACCAACCTTATTTCTTTGGCTTTTTAATAGGGCTATTAGTATTATTGTTTTATTCACACATGCCAATCAACAAGGAAAATAAACAAACAAAAGAAAAAATAATAAAAAAACCTTCTGCAAAAATATGTATGTATTTAGAACGCCTAATAAAGAATAACAATGCATGGCAACACGCGAGCATAGACAACAACTTAAACACAGGTTGCACTCATTTGTACTTAGAATGTTGGTCAAGTTTAACAAATTGCAGCAATATGTAAAGTAGCAAAAAACTGCGCTAAAAAACAATACTCACAGTGACGTAAATCAACCATGAAGCAATAAAAGAGAACAATAAGTTTGTGTAATATAATATATATACATATAAATATATTTTTTTGAAGCAGAAATAGTTCGTAAAAAGTGCGGAAAAAAATAATAAATCTTAAACATAAAAAAAAATAGCTTACAAAATAATAGCAAAGTAGTATTTGCAGAATTTGTCAGTGTAGAAGTTATTACTACTCCCGTGTGTATTGCTAGTACTGCTAGTACTGCTCAAATGCTGCCTATGACACAGCGGTGCATTAGCGTGTTTGTGTATAAAATTATATATGCAAGAAAATAAAGAAGTAAATCAAAATAAAAACCAAACAATAGCCACGCAATAAAATCGCAATCACAAATTTGCTACCTACCAACTGCACAAGTGTGCGTGTTTTTGCATGCAATATAAATGAGTGTGTGAAGCGCGTGAAGCAAGTGAGGTTACTACTGCTGCAATTGATTGAGAACAGCTGTGAAGTGACAAAAGCCAATTATTTATATCTCTATGTAGGATAATTATTAATTAGACATTTTTATTTGATTAATTAGACTTCACAGCTATGTTTGAGAAAATGTGCATGCAACAATAAAATAATAAAATAATATAATATTTAAGATAATTTCATATCCATAGGTTAGCAAGAAATTTCTAATATTTCAATCACAAATTGTGCCAACAAGTTTTGAATTTCTGTACCCAAATATGCATGAAAACTGTAGTAATTTAATGCACTGCTGGAAAATTTAAAACACAGCATACTTTACTAAGAACAGTGATAGATAAAGCAGGAAATAAATAAATAGTTAAATAAAATTATTAGATGCCATTCTATTTTTCTATATACCGATAAATTTTGCGACTGCCGTAACCGAATAGTTTTGTGCATGACTACCATTCGATAGTGTGCAGGTTCGAAACCCGATGTGAGCAAAGCTTTTTCTAATATCAGTCACTCCTCTACAGGCAAGTGAAATGTATATCTACCATCAAAAATCTCCTCATAAAAATCCATCTGCCGTTCCGAGGCGGTATACAACAGGAGGCCAATCTATTCGCGGAGCAAAGTCGAGGCGCCTACCACAAGTTGGACCGAACTTCGAACAAAGCATGTAAGTGCAAGTTATATATATATATATATATGTTGATCTATTTATTTTATTTTGCTTGTTACAATTTCAAGCTCGTGTACAACTTTGAAGAATGTGCTTTTTAATAATAATTCTGGCATATCAAAAAATTATTCAAAATATTATGATACAGCCTCTTAAACGGTTCAGCTACTGCCACATAGTTACATGTGGCAATTTTTGCATATGAAGCATTGAAGCTCGCACGTCTCTTAATAAAAATAGTAGTAAAAAGAAATGTTGCCTGGGCTAAGGTTTTAAAATCAAACAGAATTGGCTTACAATTGGGACGAAACGGTGTAAGAAAAACTCAAGTGGACTGAAAAAAGCGAAGCATAATATTTCTAAATTATATCAATACTACTAACAGGCACAAAATGTATAAAAGAGCACTAAACAGTACGGGCAGAATATATAAAGAACTGGACCATAACGTAAATCAAAGTTATTTTAAGGCTGGCATAGAAAAATTTTAAAGTTCATGGATTTTTAAAAATGCATTATCCTTAATGACCTCTACAATAAAAATTGCACTTACTGTAATTTAAATGAGAAGGAAACAATCCAGTATTTTTTTTGTATTAAAACAATACAATGATTTTTAATGGAAAAAATTAGTAAATTTTCACGCTGGCGCTTAAAAGTACACACAATTTATTATAGATTAGAATAGTTTTGCGAATAAATACGTACCAAATTTTTCCGGTAGACAACTTTTAAAGTCAATGCCGTATGTTCATTTAAATTAAGTAAAAAATATTGCAAATAGTTTTGTAAGATTTGTTGGGAAAAATAAACGAATCTATCTATATAGTGGCATGTGTGTTTTCTATAGATATGGAGCACGCTGTTTGTTTGAGATTTTCCATATTTTGGTAATAAACTTTGCAGGTTACACTATTTAATTGAAATCATCATTTGCAGTTGGCAAGGTTTTATATCTGAGCTGTCCGCGTGCCAGTCTTCAGCAATATTCTGCGTAAAATTATAAGGATAACTTCTTTTGAAATTTGGAGAAATCCGAAATTGACTTTAAGGCAATACTCTAATAAACTTTTTTCTTTAGCATTTAATGTAGAATCCGAATCTGCTAGGAACGGAGACGAGAAAAACATTCCATACAAATACGATCACCCTACTGTACATATATGGACGCGGTAAGTAGATACATATATTATAATTAAAAAAAGTAAATTTTCAATAAAATTATGTTTACAAAAAAAACAAAAAATTTCAAAAAAAAAGATAAAATTAACAAAAAAAGTAAATGTAAAAAAATAAATTTTCAATAAAATGAAGTTTTGAATAAAATAAAATTGTCAAAAAAATAAAATTTTCAAAAAAATAAAATTTTCGAAAAAATAAAATATTCGAAAAAATTAAAGTTTTCTATTTAAAATTTCAATAAAAAAAACTCAAAAACAAATAAATTTTCAAAAAAACCCGAAAATTTCAGCTAAAAAAAAGATGTTAAAAAAAAATTATGAAAATGTGTTAGAAGCCACTTTTTCCTTTGATTAAATTTTCAATAAAATTTGATTTTCAAGAAATAAAATCTTCAAAAAAAACAAAATAATCAAAAAAATTAATTTTGCAATAAAATTAAATTTTCGAAAAAAGAGAGTTTCAAAAAAATCTAAATTTTCAATAAAACGAAATTCTAAAAAAATTAAATTTTCAATAAAATTAAATTTTCAAAGAAATTAAATTTTCAATAAAATTAATTTTGCAATAAAATTAAACTTTCAAAAAAAATTAAACTTTTCAATACAGTTAAATTTTTCAAAAAAAATTAAATTTTCTATAAAGTTGAAATTCTTAAAATGATCAATTAAAAAAAAAACTCAAAAAAATTAAATTTTCAAAAAAAAAAAACGAAAATTTCGTTAAAAAAAACATATATTAAAAAAATTACGGAAATGTGTTACAAACAAACTTTTTACAATTTAATTAAATTTTTAATAAAATTCGATTTTCAAGAATTAAAATTATCAATAAAACGAAATTATCAAAAAAAATTAATTTTGCAATAAAATGAAATTTTCGAAAAAAGTGAATTTCAAAAAAATCTAAATTTCAATAAAATTAAATTCTAAAAAAAATTAAATTTTCAATAAAATTGAGTTTTAAAAGAAACTAAATTTTCAATAAAATTAATTTTGCAATAAAATTACATTTTAAAAATAATTGAATTTCAAAAAAATCTAAATCTTCAAAAAAATTGAATTTCAAAAAAATTTAAATTTTCAATAAAATTAAATTAAAAAAAAAAAAAAATTCTTCAAAGAAATTTCTGGGTGCTGAAAATTTGCTAGAAACCACTTTTTACCAAAATGAAGAAATCTACTGAGGGTTGATACATCAGTTATTGTAATGAGCCTTTTTTTAAATCAATATCATTTACAGCATCCTCGAACAAATTATTCATTAACAAATATCGACTTCTTTTCTCATACGTTTTTCCGTGTTACTTCACTCCATCCAGCTACATATTTCAAAAAATGTAGGACAGCAATGAACTAACTTGAAAAAAACAAAACCAAAAAAAATAACAAAACACAAAATAAATATCCAACTGACCTACACGCATTTTAGTAACCTCAAAGCGATTTACAATTTCTGGTTATGAATTTTACTACAGCATTGCAAATATGTTGCATAAATAATTTTTACGAATTTCCTACAATAATATAACTACACATGTAAAAGCATTAATCTCAATAAGCCGCAAACCACGCTGCGAAGCAATAAGTAGCCTACATTGCAGAGTTGTAAGTACTCCACATTGCCTACGCACTTCAAACAACCGAACAACCTGAAATACCAAAAACAGCAAGAAAAAATTTACACAATAATCGCTTTACCGATAACCAATGCACTAAATCATAGCGCATTGAAAATAAGAGGCAAAAAATCTTTCAAAAACCATGTAGCAAACAGGTAACAAACGCACAAAAAATCACGCCAGCACGCCCCGAACAACGGCGGCAATCAATGGCCGACCCCTCGAAACGGCCATAGCGTATACGCAATATGAGACTTACGCACGCACAGCTGCACAAGCACACGCACATGCACATGCAATCCCTACATACATCCAAAGCATATAGTTATCTGTAAGGCAAATCACATTTAATGACAGAGTAATGTAAATAAATTGGGCAACAACAACTACGGGAAAAACAATCAATACGGACGGTCGTAAAAATGCAACTGAGTCAACAACGCATAGCTAAGATTTTCAAGTTCATGTTGAAGGACGTCGCTCAACGCAAAACGACAAACGACAAACGGCAAACGACAAACGATAAGCACCAAACGCAACCAATGGACAGACATGGACAGATGCAGTTTGCAAGTCTACTTGGCACGCGTGTGGCAGACAACAAACAGCCAAACAAATGACGCTGTAGTCAAACGCATGCGATCGAGTATTTCAACTTTTCGATCGCTGCGTTTTTATTCATGCACACATTCATACCTACATACACAACGACATACATATCTGGTGTAACGAACAAATTTCAGTTTATTACTGCTTAAGTGCCAAAGTTGTTGCAAAGTTGCTGGCGCTAGCACTGGCATTGCACGGAGCGCCAAGTGTAGCCAATACCTGCCTATCTGCAGCGTCGATTGCGTGAATGAATCAGTTAAGTTGCAACCAATGAAGCGAAAGAAAAAAATGTAAATGTTGCAAAAGCTGTAAAAATAACTGCAGGCACATTCGAATACCCACACGCACACAGACACACACAAAAGTCACTGGTTCGGACAAGCCTACCAAAGTACATATTTCTGTATTGCATTGCCGCGCCAGCTCAGACACTTTGGCGTCTAACCAGTGTGGGACAGTCGAATCGGGCAACACGCATCGACAACAATTTGAACTTGGACTTCTATTTGGGAAAAAAATTTGCAGTTTTCGGTTTTCGCACTGAGTCGCTGCGCACTCGAATTCCGATGAATGCAAATGTGACGTTTGTAGGCACGCATGTGCCTATGTTTGTAGAGCTGGTGTGCGTGCGTGAGTATGTGTCAAATACTGGTCGTTACTTGGCGCTTTGATTATTCATTCATAAGTGGCGCGTGCTCATGCGCACATAAAAATCGCGCATTTGCAACCAGTTTGTCGCTGCCGCAATTAGTGAAACTTGCAATCAAAATCTTAAATGATATGCTAATATGACGGATAAATCAAATTATTAGTAGCATCGTGAAAGTGAGCTGAAAAATTAAAAAAATAAGGATTACGAAATTGTGTACGCTGCGTGTATTAAAAGAGGAATTAAGTGAAAAATAAGTGATATTTTTTGGGAAAAATAATACAATAAATCTTTTTTTTTCATTTATTTACAGGCAGGCTTTTGACGTTTTAAATTTTTGTAATTTTGGCTTCCCAATAATTGCATAAAAAAATAATAATTGGCGCGTGCACTTCTGTTAGGCGTTTAGCCGAGCTCATCCTGCCATTTCTGATGTGTGTCTTGATGTTGTTCCTCAATTGGAGAGACCCACATTTTTAATCCGACCCAGAAATACACTCGGAGGCTTGCCATTGGCGATCGCTATTAGAAAAAAACTCTTTATATTATTTTGCTATTTGATGCACTGAGATTCGAACAAACGAACCAACTCTAGACCATTTCTGAAAATATTTTGACTGAAAATTTAAAGTGAAACGAATTATCTAAAACTGCAACAAATAATTATAGATAATATCATTTGAGTTATAAAAATTATGAACTTTTAAATAAAAAAATATTTTTCTTTTTTTGGGTTTTCCATGATTTTTTTTTAATATTTTTAAAATTTTTACTTTTTAATAATTTTTAATATTTAAGTGCTAGTTAAAGACAAGAACGATAGAAATAAGACTATGCACATCAGTGAGTGTGTGGCCTCACACTAGCCTATTTGTGCCTTGTTGCCTTTGCTCTTGGCAATAAATTTAGTGCTTTTTTATACCCAAAATGCGAAAGTTTTTGAAATTTTTGTTATATTAGATGAAAAAATATTTGTATAATTAAAAAAGGTTAAAAAAGGCCAATCCGAAAAGATTTTAATACTATTGAGAATTTGTTCATTCTTATAAAATTTGATGTTTTGAAAGCGCAAATCTCAGTTTGCAAGTTACGAAAATTTTTAACTTGGTCACACTGAGAGCAAAATAACGGGATCACGATAGGTATATACATATATAATTGACGCGTACACCCGTTTTGGGTGTTTAGCTGAGCTCCTCCTCCTATTTGTGGTGTGCGTCTTGATGTTGTTCCACAAATGGAGGGACCTACAGTTTTAAGCCGATTCCGAGGCAAATATTTTTATGAGAAGGTTTTTCATGGCAGAAATACTCTCGGAGGTGTGCCATTGCCCGCCGAAGGGCGACCGTTATTAGAAAAGCGTTTTTCTTAATTTTAATGTTTCACGGAGATTCGAACTTACGTTGTCTCTGTGAATTTCGAATGGTAGTCACGCACCAACCCATTCGGCTACGGCGGTCGCCATAGGTGCCGTCTCATTATCCTCTCCATCGTGAGTCAAAGAAAAAATTACAAAATTGACAGCAAGCTGGAAGTGTCTTGCTGGAAAATCGGAATACATAATTTTGCAGAAACTTTGAAATAAAAGGGAGTTGGAAACCTCTAAAAATATATTTTGTATTGACTTTTTGTTTGTAATTTTAGGGCAGTATGCTGACGGATCTGTGCTCTAATTATCATGGCACAAAGTTTTATTGATTTTCAGAACCAAAAAATACACTAAGAATTTTACGAAGGTTCTTGACGCGCTCAATCCAAATCTCACCTCACATTCACATTTTTAGATTATATTTGAGATTATGTAACCTCATGAGATTTTCAAAGCATTTTGCATGCGTAAAAAAAGAGTTTTGGCACTGTAACAGATTGTAGTGGCTCCATGAGACACACTTAGTCTCATAGGCCATCGTGATACCGCGTGGGGAACTTGTCGTGATCTTCCTAAAACCAAAGTGAACTTTACAACAATTTTAGAAAATCCCTGATCTTCTCAGATCCAGAAGATTTCAAAAATTTTCTACATAAAGTGGTGAATCTCCGTCTGGATAGAGCAGGACGGTAGTAAAGAAAGTGTGAAATCGTCTCTTACTTTTCTTCATCAGGAAAGATTTTATAGAAATCATGTGTCTGCACGCGTAGCCTCTCAGCGTGTCTACCTATAAGACAGTGTTCCGTTACAGATATCAGTGAGCTTAGACTATGCCTATTTGAGCTTAGTATAATCTCCAAAAAAAAGAATAATAATAAAAAATGAAAATAAAAAAATAAAAATAAATATAAAAAAAATAAAAGTAAAAAAATTATATATTAATAAAAAAAAAATAAAAAAATTATACAATAATAAAAAAAAAAATTAGAAAAAATAATAATAATAAAAAATAGAAATAAAAAAAATTAAAATAAAAAAAATTAAAATAAAAGCAAAGAAATAATAATAAAGTAGTAAAAAAATAAATAATAAAAATAAATATAGAAAAAAGTTAAAAATAAATCTCAAGTAACAGTTTGTAAGAAAACTCTTGAAATCGTACTTAATGCAGCTAAACCCAGTAAAAGAAAATATCACTCTTCAGTTCCTGGTAATATTGAGAATTATATGACGACAGGGTATTGCCTTAACATTTTATAAAAATCACATGAACCGCAATATTTCATAGTTTGAACCCCTCTTAGCTTGAAGACCTTTTCGGAGTTGTGAGATGGAAATTTTATTCTATTAATTTAACGCACAAAATTTGTTCAAATACTTTAGAATTCCACTCTGCTTTTGTATATTTTTATATCTTTTTTTGTATATTTTTATATAAAAAAAATTAAATTTTGCAGTTGATGCATTAAAATAAATTTTGAAATAATTTGAAAATAATTTAATTTTCCTGTAAGAGGATTGAACTCAGTTTAGAAATACATTGTGTAAAATAAGTACCCGGAATTTAAAAAAAAACACATTTTTTCATATTATTCATCATTATTTGTTGGATCGCCTTCAAAATAGGCTCCTTTTGAGCCGATACAAATATTCCAACGAACAACCCAGTCATCCATGGCCCGCTGGTAGGCCGGCGCCGGGATGGCCTTCAGCTCCTTCAGCGAATTTTTTTTAATGTCTTCAATCGACTCAAAACGCCTTCCCCGAAGTGGCAATTTTAGTTTTGGGAAGAGAAAAAAGTCACAGGGTGCGAGATCTGGCGAATACGGTGGCTGTTCGATAGTATTTATTAAGCTTTTGGTCTTGTATTCGCGTACAATCAAGGCTCGGTGCGATGGCGCGTTGTCGTCGTGCAGAATCCACGAATTGTCCTTCCACAATTCGGGCCGTTTACGGCGAATGGCTTCACGTAAATGCCTTAAAACGGATAAATAATATTCCTTATTAACCGTTTGGCCCTCTGTAAGGAACTCAGAGTGCATCACGCCTTGGTAATCAAAGAAAACCGTGAGCATAACCTTCACTTTTGACCGGCTTTGGCGTGGTTTTTTTGGATACGGCTCGTTCTCGAAGCGCCATTCAGACGATTGCTGACTGGTTTGCATATCGTACTCGTAGACCCATGTCTCATCACCAGTTATTATGCGTTTCATGAACGTAGGGTCCGTATTAGCTCGGGAAATTAGCTCAGAGACCTCCTTCCGATGCTCTTTTTGCAAAAAATTGAGTAAAATTCGCCAAGTAAACAAAAGATCAACTCACTTTGACTGCAGAATAAAACACACTAAGTAATAGATCCCGTTCTAATAAGGCTTGTGCATTCAAGGACATGTGTACCAACATGAAAAAACCAAATTTGAAGTGTCAGGTATTCCCGGGAGAGTTTAAATTATAAATTCCGGGTACTTATTTTACACAATGTATTTGAAAATTATTTTTGTATTGTTTTTTTAATTTTCTTTAGATAGTATATTAGATAATTTAAAGGATGTTTGTCATTGCCACACAAGGCGAATTGGGTATCTATGGTGGCGCCATAAAAAACAGTTACCTTATTTTTCGCGATTTTGACAAGTCTGACGTAGGAAAAACTTCGTTTGTAAAAATGGCTTGGTATTTTTGTGATTTCTGAGATTTAAACTAATCAAACTAATAAAAACGAAGTGCCTTGTGTTCAATTGTGAAAGCATAAATTAATATAAAGCCTCCAAATGCAGTTTGTTGGCGTTTTTATGCGAAAGACACCATGGCAAGAAAGCATGTGTGTATGTGTGTGTATAATTTCTTGTGTTTAGTTGTTTCCATTGCTTTCGCCTACTCTTCCTCTTCACAAACAAGTAATTTTCCTTCCTTTTGCTTGTGTATTCATCCGCTCTTACGGCACGGCGAATTCGCAAGGCTCAATCGTGTATTCTATCATTCTTGATTGCCACATTTTTCTATTATTTGATGTTCCAAAGGGCTTCGAATCTGGGGCGAACTGAATGGCAGTCATGTACAAGCCATTCTGCTACAACGACTGTTAGCGCATTTAAATACCAATATTGAATTAATTTAGATGTTGACCTTCACACTTCGGCTAAAATAAAATCGTTACCTGATTGCCAGCATTAGTGTAAAATGATTCTTTATTAAAAATTTAAAAATGAGTTTGTACGATTTTTGTTTTTTTAAGTAAAATGTCTTATTTCTAACTCAGTTGGCAACATTCCTAGCAATTGTATGCTGATAGTTTAAAAATGCTTGACTACTACCAAGGCGAATCTATTAAAAGTAGTATCGGTAAATCAGCTGATTTGTTTTTTTCTTTCGCCGTGTCCACGTGGCTGTCAGCCTTGAATGAAACAAGACGAATTCATTATTTGTTTTCTACTCTGCCAATACTTTGCTTTGACAATCAAATACACAAAACATTGCTGTTGTTCTAGTGCCACCACCTTTAATGAATGCGCCTTGACTACGACTTTAAAAAAGTCAAACCAAATTGTCGTAAACCCACAAATTTAAGACTCACCAACCAAAAAAACGACAAGTCGAAAAATATATCCTGCGTACTTAAATTGATTTAAAGCAACCATGTTTTTGTATAAGTTATTTTTCACACTTTTGAATAGTAACAGTTCAACTCAATCCACCTAATGAACGCCTGGCTTAAAACAATAAAAAGAAGTAAAAGTTATTATGTGACTGACATTCCGTGAGTGTACTTCAGCATGCATGTGTTTGCGCGTGTGTGTGTATACCATGCAACTTGCTACGTTAAGCTACTTGGTTCAAGACATTGTCATAGAGGGAGCCACAAAGCCAAAAATATTAAAAGCAGAAAAACCATTACGTAGCGCCATTCATTACCACCGGCCGCATCACACCAATTGCGCTCGTGAATGCTGCTACTTAAGCAAAACTGACTTTAGTTTTGTTGCGCGCACTTTCATGAAGTTATTTAAATACTACCAAACTTATGCGGCTGAAGTGTGTTACTAATCTCAGGAGTGCCACTAGAAGCTACTATATGTGCAATAAAATGCGAATAGCCCTAAACGCGATCGATCATTTGTTCGAATTGCATGGCTTTCCTATAAAAAGTATACTGTTCACTACGAAACGCAATATGGAAAACCTGCCACTACTCACTTTGAAAGGAGTAACACTGGAACAGTCTTCCTGGGTAAAATATTTAGGGGTAAACCTAGATTGTAAGATGACCTGAAAAATGAACATCGGACAGAAGGGCTGTCGAACACTATAAGTCTTCTGGCAGTAAAAGAGAGTCTTTGGCAAGATATGAGGTCCAACACCGGCGAAAGTACATTGGTTGTGCATCACCTTGATTAGACCCATTATTACATATGCCTTTGTATTCTGGTGGAAGACCACTATGATTAATTCCAGAATGAAATCCCAAACCAGACTACAGAGAAGTGTGTGCTTGGGTATCACAGGTGCTATGAGTACTACAAATGGCGATGCGCTTAATGTCATCCTGAACTTGCAACCTCTAGACCGTCAAATTGGAAAGGAAGCGATGAAGACAGTGCACAAACTCAAGCTAAATGCACTTTGGGGAAACGAAGAAATCGCTGGCCACTGTTAGATGTGCCACCAGTTTTATTGTTCTTGATGCCAGTGGACAATAGTGTGCCTTGCGTTAGCTTCGGTAGGAAGTATGATGTTTTGATTCCAGATAGAGATCAATGGTAAAGTCCCGGTAACCTATTAACGCTTTTTCAGCACACTTTCTACACCGATCCGTTAGCAATTAAGATTCGAATAAGTAGGTTGCTAGCCTGCCTATCCTAGCTTGGTAATAGTTAAACACCTACACCTCCAAGCAAGTGTTGCCTGTTTTGGTCCGTGAGTGCTATTTTATTTCTCACCTAACCTGCAAATCCGCCGAGCGTTGCCTTATCCGCCACCTGGGGATGGGACCGATGGGAAACAGGCAACTTCACGAGGCCTACTTGATGCCCTACGCTCTACAAGGAGTTAAAGAAAAACATGCGTATATTTTCTACACCAACGGCTCCAAACCCAATGATGAATCTGGATGGTACCCAGACGAAGACACCAAGTACTCATACACCAAGAACAAATGGCGTTTTCTTAACGGAAGTCTATGCCGTCTTCAATGTAGTATACTGTCTAATTGAGAAAACGGGGCGGCCTCGTAGTATTGGAATTTATAGTGACAGTCAAGTTGCACTGAGAGCCCTTGCTAACGTACGCAGCTCTTCGAAATTACTCGGTGAATGTAAGATAAAACTGAACAGTCTTGCAAAACACAACAAAGCTTGTCTTATTCGGATGCCTGGACACTGTGGTATCGCAGGGAACGAGTTGACTGATAAACTGGCTAATGAAGGCAACACAAACATACCACTAGGTCCTGAACCCTTCCTAGGGGACAATTCTGCTTTGGTTCAACTATGGATTGGCGACTTCATGAGGCCTACCCATGAAAAGCGTTGGTTTGAGTTGGACTTCTGCAGAGTAGCCAAGTAGTTTTGTGAAAGAACCTAACAAGACATTAGCGACCTTTCTTCCAAAACTTCGTAGGAAGGAAGAGTACTGGTGGGCGTAATCACAGGTCAGCATATGGTAACCCGACATTCTTGAGAATGAGGTTACGCAGATAATTTTCTCTGTAGCTGTCCGGCGTTTTATAGAGTCAGACTTAGGCTGTTGAGGTGTAATGTACTAAGTATGGACAAAGTTCATACTCTTCTTCTTCCAGATCTCTTAAGATTCATCAATGAATCCAAAAGATTAGCGGTAGAGTGACCTCAGACCAATTTTTCCGTCTCACTATCCATATTGTATCCATCCTGACCCTCTATTGAGGCATTTTCTACTATAATCTATCTGGGTGTAGTACAATGGTCTTTCTGACTGAGTGCTTGGTCTAGTCCAACCCCGCACAAATCTAATCTAATCGAAGTATATATATAAGAATTCTAATGCCTAATGAATGACATCGATAAAATGGTGTGTATCCTTGTATCCTCTACAAATTGTATCGATTGAGCCAGTTGTCGGTATAAAAATACCTACAACTAAAATTTGAACTATTTCCGCACAACAAGAAAATAATTCAAGGATTGAGAATTCAAGTTATCTGATTGTGCCCAAATACATTGTCTCACATCGACAAGTCTATTTATTGTGAGTACTGCACGCATCTGGAGGTCTGCACTAACTTCAATGCGCAACAACTTAATTAAGAGCAGCTTCAAGAATGTTCTGCATTCACAATTACGTATGAGTATTGCTTCTACACACATTTTTATGTTAGTCTAGGCAACATTCACATTGTCTTGCCATTCTTTCCACTTGTTTTATGGTTACTCATTTACATCTTGTTTTGTTTTTCTACTCACTTTCATTGTTGCACTATTCATGATCAGTTGAGTTCATCATCTTATTGCGCTAATGAAGTGTTAGATAAATAAAGGAAATTAAATAAATGAAATTAAACAAATGAAATGCAAACTTTTCCCAGCATCGAAGCAAATTTGTCCATTTGTACCGACTGCGCGGTTTAATACTCATACGACTCGTTATGAAAAATTGCTTTAAAAATAAACTGGTAAACGCAAATATTCCAACCGTTGCGGGCGATGTATTTGCCGGCGCTATTGGCTATTAACTCGGCTTCTCATGCAATAAAGTAATCAATTTTAATTTTTCTATTTTTTTAAGTTTTTTTTACACAGCTCAAAAATTAATGCTGAAGTTTAAAGTTGACACTATAAATGCTATGTACGCGCGCATGCCCATTCACGCTCATTGACATCGCATTAAATTAACGCGATGTGTTCGCCGCCTGCCAGTGGCAAGTGAGCAGGCGCATATTTTATCTATGCATAGATTTTCCCAGGTAGTCAAATTGAGTAGTCACCAAATTGTGCGCAGCGGTCAATTGAACTGTAAGTACATGGCCGCTTAGATGTGTTTATGTCAGTGCCAATGAACGTTGGTGGCAACTCATGAGAGATTTGTTATAAAAAATAAATTAAATAATTGGCGCGTAAACTTCTGTTGGGTGTTCAGTCGAGCGCCTCCTTCTGTTTGTGGTGTGCGTCTTGATGTTGTTCCATACGATTTGATATCTCTGTATACAAGAACGTAGACAATTTCTTCTTCTAAAACTGCTTTTAATATTTAAAAAAGCTTATTGGTCTTACATGCAAATCAGTGGCATTCATTTTAGATAGGTGCTGCCACCTGTTTGTATTAAAAAAACACAGTAATGTATTAAAAACAGGCATAAGTATTCCAACGAGGTCAACTATTTTTAAGAAAAATATATTCCCAAAACAATTGCTCGGCAGCGTTGCCACCCGCATTTTATTGCAAAACTACAATAGCAATTCATATTAACGAACATTAAGGCATAATTCGGTATTAAATGAATGGTGTTTACAGAAGATTTAATAAAAAAATATTTTTAACAGGTGTTGCCACCTATTTATATTAAAAACACACGGTAGTTTATTAAAAAATGGTCTAAGGTATCACAGCATAGGTGAATAATTTTAAGACAATTATATTCCAAAAATAATTATTTTTAGAGTTGCCACCTGAATTTTATTGCAAAACTAGAATTTCATATTAATGAACATTAAGGCATACTTTCGTATTAATTAAAGATGTTTACAGAGGATTTGATTAAAAAAAATTGTAGCTGGTGTTGCCACCTATTTTTTGACAGTTAGGAATTTTATTGCAAACATATATCAATACTATATTTCGCATCTTATGAAAAAAAATTAACATTTTAAAAATTTTAATTGATAACAACATTTAATTAGAGGTTAGAACATGGGCATCAAACGAAATGTGTTAAAAAAATGAACAAAGCTTTAATTGACATGATGGCTTTGCTAATTCTTAAGACGCAAATAGCAAACAGTAGTACAAATGAATTACAAAGCATTAGGATGTGGGTATCACGCAAATTGTGGTTGAGACAATTTAAATTGAAAAAGTATTTTTTGAATGGTGCTGCCACATATTTAGCCAAAATTGAGATATCGACTGCAAAATTTTATTAGTACATAGTAAATATATACACATATATATATATCTGCCGTTCGGAGTCGGCTTAAAACTGTAGGTCCCTCCATTTGTGGAACAACATCAAGACGCATTCCTCAAATAGGAGGAGGAGCTCAGCCAAACACCCAAAAAGGGTGTACGTGCCAATTATATATATATATATATAAATATATACACATAATATATATATATACATATATCAATATAAATATAGAGATATCTTATGCCCAATAATATTCTTAAAAGGCGTTGCCATCTAAATAGAAAAAACAATTTTAATTAAAAAACAAAATGCAATTGGAAATGTGTTCGAAAGAATGAAAAAAGCTTTAATTAAAATTCTTTGCGTATGGCGTTGCCACCTTACTCCAAAAGTCAAAATTATTACTTACACCACAGATGAATTAAGTGGTACAATGTAAGTATTACGCAAATTGTGATTGGAACATTTTTTAAAAGTTTGTTTTGGATAGCGTTGCCATTTTTTTTAGTTCGAAAAGTTTTGGAATTGTCTTGAATTGCTTTAGCTTTGAAGCTACTTTAGAGGAAAATCGCTATTGAAAAGAGAAACCTATGGGATTGCAAAATTACTACAGCAGAATGAGCACCCAGCCATAATAAACCACATAATTCTGAAATAAATCGAAGTGAAGCAGCGGTTTTATGGGGTCGAATTTTTAAACAGCTTGAAAATTTCATAATACAAGTTTCGAAATACAAAATTCAGTTCCGATAATAATTCTAAGACATTTAAAATCTCCTGAGTTGTGCAAACGCTTGAAAATTAAAAAACTGGAAAAAGAAAATTTTGATCAAATTATTCCATCTGGCTGCTGTAAAGGATACTCTGTTACAATCACTCGAACTCCAATAATCTCAACCAACAATTATTCCGTTAAATCCAAGAGACATAAATTTTCGATTAACTTGTTTTTTTTAGTGACAATTAACAAGGCACAAGGGCAGCCTTAAAAAAAAAACGGATATTGATCTGCGTACTGATTGCTTCTCCCTCATTCAATTATACGTTGGTTGTTTGCGAGTAGGTAGCTAAAGTGTTTTAGATGTACGTTTGCGCTACGGGCAATAAAAATTTGAATGTGTGAAAGTATAGAGAAATTGTGTGAGTGAAGTGCATCAATAAAAACGCAAAAATTGCTTTAGACTTTCCGTTTCAAAAATTTAATGGTGGTAAATTTAATGCCATCCGCGGCTTGGCCAGCTCGTTTCTAATAAAATAATTTTTTTTACAGATAAAGTAGATATTCGAATGGATTTATAAGCGTGCGGGATTAACATAGCAGAGAGGTAAAGAAGAAAAAACATATTTTCATTATTTTTGTTTTTTAAGAAAAAAACATTTTCTTCGTCTTCTTCTTCTTCATCTTCTGCTTGTGTAACCATCGCAGCATTTACATAAATTTTTGAATATTAAATAGTATTGATTTTGGCGGCATGTGAATTATTGATGAGAAAGTGAGGCAAAGGTGCAGCTTAGTGAGCCACCGTAAAATTCCCCCAGTGTTAATGGAAGCCAAATATGTTGAAAAACATAAATTTTTGTGTGGATTATAATTTTGTTTTTCTTATTTTTTATGCAGTTGTTTTTTATTATTTCGATCAATTAAGAAATTTCGTATTAGCTACACTTGTGGGATAATGTTACACCATCGTTTGCTTACATATTGCCTACAACAACAATGCTAATCAAAAGCATTAAATGCAAATGACTTTTCTTGAGCTGAGATACATAGTTTAAGTAACTCAAAACAAATGTAACAATGTAGCTGCGGATGCAATTGAAACTGGGCTTGCACGCGATTTTTGGTTTAGTTGTTTTATTTTAATTTTTTTTTTTTTTTTTGTAATATATTTATTTTTTTAGTTTTTTAATTTTTTTGGTTTATTTGTTATTTTTTATTTTTTTTTTATTTTTAATTTTTGTTATTTGTTATTTATTTATGTTTTTCTTTGAATAATTTTTTATTTTTTTTGTTTTCATTATTGCGCCGTTTCTCACCTACAAATATACATACATAACAGTTTGCGTAATTTTGGCACGACGCGAAACGGCGTATTTCCGAAATGCATAGTGATTGCCATAATATACGACCGTTACGCCCACACCTTCGAAAAAAAGCTGCACAAATAATAGCAATCGGCTAAAAGAAACAACAAGTGTATCACATGACAAGCTCTGGGTTGGTTTGCACAATAGTATTCTAATTATTTTGTACATTTTTTTCCCTTTGTACCTCAAAAAGTTGCCACAAATCGACTACACGTCAGTTCAACACACGTCAATCGCATATCAAAAGTTATGTTGCACTTAACTGCAATGACCCACAAAAGGAGAAAAAAGTAAATGAAAAATGAAAAACGAGCTATAAGAAAATTATGTAGTGCGTTTTGTATTACCCAGAACATTTTGTATTTAGTTTTTTCACAAATTCAAGTTTACACAAATATTTATATATGTTCAAACATTTGATCTAATTTTTTGTAATTGAAAGAAATATGAAGGAAGAAAGAGCAACCCACCCCAGTATTGTCACAGGCCATGAAATTCACAATTGCTAAAATTCACAAGTTTGTGTCATAAGTCTTTTGCTTTAACTCAACAATTTAACATTTTAAAGCTTTGGCATCATCGAGTGCAATGAGTTCGTTTAAGGTTAACTCCTAGTAGACCAGCGAAAAAAAAAACAAATTTGAGTAAACTGTTATTATTATTATTTTTTAATATGAAATTACATTATATTGCATTAAAGTTGTTATTGCTTAGTTTCAGCAAAATCCCTTTAACTGCTTTGATCTGCAATTAATCAATGCCATTGTGAAATAAGGTATGAAAAATGCGCAAGACAATGTTTGTAGTGTAAGAAAATTTAATAATTTAAATATAAGTCGTAAACAAATTAGTTATACATATATATTTATTATTATTATTTATTAGTATTATATATTTTTTAACCAGTATATACAGTGAAACCTCTCTTGGACAGACACTCACCGTCTGCCAACTTTTGTTCTCTATAGAGATGTCCGCTCAACAGAGGATACTGATATTGATGCTTCGATACCTAAAACTTGAAAAGGGAATAATGCGCGCCCTAAGGAGAAGGTGCCCATTGAAAGAAGTTCCACTGTAGCAATGTATTTTATAATACATAAAGGGTTTCCCAATAACGGGTGTTATTTTGAATATCCCGCTATTTCGGTAGAAGTCACTTTTGAAGCTGTCATTTTCTGATACTTGACAAGTAGAAACTACGCCATTATTGAAAATGGAACGACACATCTGCAACGCACTGAAATTATTAAAATTCACTATAAAAATGGTGAAAATTTGGCAGAGACGTTTCGTAAAACTCGAACATTTTTAGGTCATCGTGAAGCACCTTGTCGGACCGCAATACAGAAATTGGTGAAAAAATTCGAGCTGTTGGGACAACTTAGTGATGTGAAGAATAAAACCTGTCCACGTCGCTCAAGAACAGCCGAAAATATTGCTGTTGTACCCGAAAGTGTTGAAGAAAACCCAGGTTTGTCCATTCCTCCACGATTTGGGTCTTAAGGCTTATAAAGTCCAGTTAACACAAAAACTCAAACCGGCCGATCATCAACAACGTCGTGTACAGATATCTGGCCCTTAATTCTCTAATAACTACACATGTGACAATATTCTGCGAAAACATCATCGTCAAAGCGTGATAAACTGTGGACAAACCAGAACTAACGATCTGGAAGGTTCTATGCTTATTTGGAGACACTTCAAACAAAGCATTTACTACGAGTTGCTTCCGTATGGCCACATACTAAATTCAGATCTCTACTGCCAACAACTGGCCATTGAAGGTAGCCATTTACTAGAAACGGTCGAAATTGACCAACAAAGAGGTGTTATGTTCCATCAGGAGAACGCAAGGCCACACACGTATGTATTGCCTCGCCAAAAACTCGCGTAGCTTGGTTCGGAAATTTTAATGCAACCACCATAGAGTCCGGACCTGGCACCAAGCGATTATCACCTTTTTTCTGATTGCAAAACTTGCTGAGTGATAAGAAATTAGTATGAAGAGAAGATTGTGAAACTCGATTACTAGAGTTTTTTGCCAATAAGGACCAGGACTTCTACGAGAGAAGAGTTATATAGGCACCTTTAAAACGGCAGCAAATTATGCAACGAGACGGCGCATATTTGACCCAAATCGAACAATCCGAAACATCTTAAATAAATTTTTGAATTTTAGACGAAAATAATGGGTTTATTTTTCACCAAAACAATATATAAAATTGCTGCGTACAGCCTTTACTGGGTATTTAACCGAGCTTCTCCGCTAATTTGTGGTGTACTTCTTGCTGTTGTTTTTCAAATTCAAGGATCTAAAGTTTTATGTCGACTCTGAGTGGCGGCCGACATTTATGAGAAGCTTTTTCATGGCAATAATATACTCAGAGGCTTACCTGCTAAGGACCGACCACTATCAGAAGAAACATTTTCATTTGGAGTTTCATGAATAGAGCGAGTTTGAAGGCCGAGGCAAAATAATATGTATACAGAACTTCTCGCTTATAAGCTCTAAGACAATGTCACCCATTTAAATATACACTAAATTCCCGCGATATAAGGAAGACCGCTTATAAACATTTTCCGCTTACAGACACCGAAAAATTGGGCATCCTCCCGCTTATAGCGCTGAAATTTAATTTGGCACTTATTCCTACAATTAAATTTTTGCTTGAAATTGAAAAGAGTGTGCAGTAAAATTCGGTCTCCCTACACTGAGCATTTAGTCGCGATTTTCAATGAACCGAAATTAAATATAATTGTTTATTGATCTCTGTGCTCCTGAAATTTGTTGCACATACAAATGTTTACATTAAATAATTTAAATCTCAATTTGTTCTTGTTTTAAACGGAAATTCATTCAATTTAATAGAAGTAGCCGTTCGTTTCGTTCAATTCGATGCACCGGTAATGCTTTTGACCGCGGATTTTCATATAAGCACTTCCCGCTTATAAGCAGCGAATCTTGTGTTTACAGCTAGGAAATATTTTATATATAATTTTGAAATTACAATATAATAACTAATATTTTTACTACAATAATTAGACAATTATAAAAATGCTATTGTAAAAAAAAACTGTCACATTTTCGCCTTGCGTGAAATTTTAAATTTTTAGAACTAAAACTAGCAAATTGTTTGCACTTCAAAATTAACCAAGCCCTTGAATTCATACACAAAGTAAAAACATTCATATCCTTAAATTATCTCTATACTTTCGCATTAGTACTTACGTATTTCATTTTGTTGTTTTACTGTCACAAATTAGTTGCGAATCCACGTAGACTGCCAGTAATGGTAATTGCACCCAAAAAATGCACAAATCACAACAATTGCAATGCGAACTTTTTCTCCGAAAAAGCAAATGCTACAATTACACTTCAAACACTTTTATGCACTTTTTATGCAAATTAGATACACTTTTATTTTAACACCACTAATTTCTTTGCTATCCGCTTTGGATTTCTATTATTTACTCAAATTTTCGCTTCGCTTCAAAAGCACAATTGGTGGAACACAGCCAAGGTGCACTTTGAAAAAAAACAAAAAAAAAGTTGCAGTTTTGAAAACAAACAAAACAAAAAAATTAGTAAAATTTTTTCGTATTTGGTTTGGTAGTAAAAACAAAAAATATAAATAATATTTTTTCCTTAGTTTGCGTTTTTTTGAAGTTAACCGCGCGTTGCCTTTATCTGTAGCAATCACAATTGGCGTTGCAACTCCTTCGATTCGATTCGTACTTTGTACAATTTTAATATTTTTGTGTGTTCACTGGGGCGGTGATGCGGTTTGGTCAGGCGTTCGAACGGTCCGTGTGCTGGGGTAGGTTAGTACTAGTCGACGTGCTGTTGGTTGTTTATTTGGTTTGTTGGTTGGTTGGCTGGCTGTGTGTGCTTTTGAGGTATTAAGAGACTTGAGGTAAGGCACTTAATGAATTCCAATGGATTTGCTTAGTTGATTTTATATTAAACACGAAACTCTAAATTTTGTTTGCGTTTCGCGCTCTCACTGGAGCATAAATGCAAGTAAAGAGACTGAACTCAGTGGCAAAAAAAGCGAGCGAGAGAGAGAGGGAGAGCGCAAGAGTGAGAGCACGCACGTTGGTGCACCACTGAGCGAGTGTGTGTGTGTGTGTGTGTATAAGTGAATTTTCCACCGCTTAACTCTGGCTGCCTGGCTAGTTGGCTGGCTGGACGGGCGTACGTGATTAACCGTTGTGATTTTGAGTATTTAAAAAGTTTTGAGTGCATTTGTTGATATATGCGATTTTTTTACTTTCTTTTACAAAGTTTTTTCGTTTTTTTTTTTTTTTTTGAGTTCGTCATTTGCTGTCGCTTCGCAAACGTCGTGATAAGCGCGCGATACTGATGTGTCAAGACATTTCACTGAATTTTATTCTTTTCCTTAATTTATTCTCGTGAAAAACGACTTTCACTTGTTTAAGGGTCATTTAACGATACGTTGCTTTCGTTGCTAACGATTCTGGATGTGTTGTGATGCATGCAGCCGTTCAATGAATCATTAGCAGTTTGTCACTAATGCAATTAAACTGAACACAGAATCTTTATGGAAGTTAGCCGCAGAATGCAAAATTAATTCATATGCATGTATATGTATGCACTTTACGGCATTTGGGCACGTTTTTGAATTTTAAGGATGCCTAAAATAAATATTACAAATTAATATTAACGAATATTTAAGAAAATCAAACAACTTTTTGTCCGGCACGTTTGCTGACCTCTAATCACATAAACTCAACATAGTTAGTATTTATTTAAATTCTTGCACTTCAAACGTAGCTTATTTTCATGTACAGCCACACGAGGGTTGACTGCGCAATATTTAAGTTAAGTATGAAAATATCATTTTTTTTTTTTCAAACATAAGTACCTGGTTCTATTGATTATAGTGTAACGATTGAAATACTAATTGATCTGCACAAAAGAAGCGAAGTTCTTCGGGGGCCCCTTGTCGCATACTCAAGGTGTTTACAGAAGAAGCAGATTAGTAGAATCTGTCTTGCATGCGATTGTTAAAGATATAGACAAGTTCCTCTATCAGAAGGAGTTCGCAGTGGGCGCCTTTCTCAACATTTAATAATCTCCTCCCACAGGCATTCACTAAATCTTTGAATAATATGGTGATCGGAGCCGATCTTGTCAAGTATATCTACAGAATGCTTATCGACAGAATGGGCGTGGCAGAGCAGCATAAGATGGTCTCTCGCTAAAAGTTGTATTTTGGCTCTATAATACCAATATAAAACCAATTATGTTGTATGGAGGCGTTCTCTGGTAGAACTCACTGGAAAAGATAGCCCCTGTGAAGAAGCCGAAGAGAGCCCAAAGGTCTGTCCTCATTGAAATCAGTGGGGCACTTCGAAGTACACCGAATGCAATGCTAAATGTGCTGCCTGCAGGTAAAGCTGCGGCTACACGTGCCGCAATCAGACTGAGAGGCTCAGGCTACAATCTTGACCTCAATTGCGGACACTCAAGTATCCTTAGGAACTTTGAGTTCATCCCTTTGGCGACTGATAAATGCGCAACTTTGCTTGGTTCGAGTGGAACATTCTGCCCTCACATTCCTTCAAGGGAAGAGTGGGCGATATACAGTAGGAGGAGGTAGGGTCGGGTAAACGTGCTTACGAATGGCTCAAAATTAGATGGAAGAGTTGCCAGAGGAGTATTCTGCAAGGAGCTCTCCATCAGACTCAAATACAGGTTACCGGACCACCACAGAACCAGCTGATCGGCGTTTCGTTTGTGTAATAACTGTCACGGAGGTTAATATCTACTCCGACTGCCAAACGGAATGCCTTACTTCACTTTTGGTTGCATCCGAATTCTTCAATATAAGGCTCATCTGGGTACCTGGTCATAGCGACATTGCAGGAAACTTCAAGGTGGATGAGTTGGCTAAACAGGGGACCTTTGAGGTAGCTACCCCCGTTGACTGCGGTCTGCTACTGGAAAGGTGGACTGCGTGTTAACTCAGCGAACGCTGAGTAAGTGCATAAACTTGCAAGAGCTCTCAATGTTTCTGGCCATGAGTAGATCGGAGACGCCTGAGGGATCTTCTGAGATTAACAAAATCTCAGCTCTCGAATTACGTGGACGTGGATTCAAGATTACGGGACATTGACAGCGAAGTATACATGCTGTAAGACTCGGCATTAATTCGAGCCCTTTTTGTGCCGGCACTTTCTTCTTAGTTACCCTACTTTTGCAAGGCTAAGTTTTGAGTATCTTAGTTCTCATCTCTTTGCTACTCCGCTGATATACAATGCATTGATATTAAAAACCTGATGAACTTCATCAGCAGTACAAAGTCGTTAGCAGCATCATAACTCAGTCATCTCTCGCTCGTTTTCAACAAATACAAATCCCCCTCCCACACACATACAAATACATCCCCCATGATATGGCGATGGTGAGTGAAAGAGTATTACCAAGATGGTTCGAGTAAACGAACGATAGTTATACTTCAAGTAGTGCACACCTATATGCACCATTGAGGGCGAAGGGGTCAAAGGGACTAATCAAGTTCATCTGAGATGTTAGATGGTTCAGTTCGAAATTAGAAACCTTTGTTAAAGCACAGTTTGATTTACTAATTTTTAGTAGCCCAAGCTTAGGTATCTTAGGTCCACTTATAGTGGTCTAGAAATTTCAAAAAATCGATTTTTTGTTTTTTCGATATTTCGAAAGTATAGTATCTTAAGAATATACTGAGAAATTTTCATGCAGAAATTCCCAATATTATAGCTTCTACAGCTCATTAGCGCGCTCCTGTACCTCAAACTTTAAACTCATTTATCTCGAAACGACTTTCGCCCTCAACAATTCAACCGAATCGTCTGAAATTTTAATATGTTGTTCACAACATCAATGGCTATCGTTCGTACTAGAATCATATTATTATTTCAATTTTTCGACTTCAATATTTCGACTTTTAGAGTGTCAAATTCAAAATCGCGCCATAGCTGCAGTCATACCGATAAATAATTTTTTTAAATAGAAGAGTCAAAATGGACAACTACGTCCGGGTCCAAATTTTCAGGAGGGTTAACATCAGCGCCATTCTTAAAATTATTAAAATTAAAAAAAACTTTTTTTTCCATTTTTGTATGGGTCTTTTGCATGGATATTATATAGCCTAATTACATTAGATAAAAAGACTGCAAAATTTAAATACCGTTTTTTTCATTTTTTTATTGTAAAAAACAATTCCTGAAAATACCCTAAATTTTCGAGCTCTAGACCCTTAAATTTTCACCTAATCGCATGTCTCACATTCAGCCACTAGTCTAAGTTAAGACCTCAACAAAACTTTTTTTGTTGCTATTACGCTGTGCTGTTTACGAGATAATGTCAACGCAGGGTACACTCTGGATCAAAGTATTAGCATCATCGTACATCTAATAATTAGTAATTTTTTTTTAATTTGTCCGAAATGATAGCTTAAGAATCCTGCCAATCCGATTCTCTATCTATTTATTTATTTTTATTTATTAAATAGTTTGTATCCCATAACTGTAAGATTCATAAAAAGAGTCCACAAATGTAGGTTGCACAATATTCCAGAAGTATATATACGTATGTAAGTAGCTACTAATTTAGCAGCAACAACCTTGTTTAAGCATTGTTTAACAATCACAATTACTGCTGAATGTGCCTTGCTAAAACTAATTTTCTTAATTTTCACGCCTCTATGAGTTGCCTTCAAAAAACATCGTTCCTGTTGTTGTTATTTATTCACGCATTTAACTTGCAAGTTTATATGTAATAAGTAGCTAATATAAAATCATTGATCAATAAGCTATTTTCGCATAATTTAACACAGATTTATTTATTCCGTAAATGTGTAGCAAATGAAAGCTTGAACTACTTTTATTTTAGGCTTTATTGTTGAACTCGTTTTTTTCACACTGCAATTAATTAATATTTTCTATATTATTTTGTTCATATATTTTAATTAGAATAACCTACAATTTATATGCATAAATACAGTAGGCACTCGCATATGTGAACAAATTGAAACAGGACTTATTAAAACTTTTAGAATTTTTCATATATTGGTGAAAGAATTTATGCATATTTTTCATATGCACACAGGTTGGCTAATAATTTATTTCGTGTGAAAGTAAATTGGTAAAATTTATTTTGAAAAACTAGAAGGTGCGGTCTGAATTAAAATTTTTACACCCTGCGTGTGGGTTATTCTTATCACGCACTTCAAAAATATAATTCTTTCTATTCAATGAATATGAAATGATAAGTAAGTAAATATGCGTAAAATTGGAAATTTATAGGTCAACAATTGGCGATTGCCTTTGCTTCACAATGTAAAATTTCAAAGGGCGATGTTGAATGTAAACCACACCTAAACGTCAAGTTTTTTTTATATTTCATTTGACATTTCTCAATTTTAGACTAATTCAATTTAAACCACGTATAGATACATTATCAAGCAACGCATTAAAGTTATTCAGGCTTATTATGAAAACGGGCGTTCAAATCAAAATGCATATCGCGCACTTCATCTTCAGTGATGAGGCACATTTTCACCTCAGTGGATTCGATCAATAAGCAGAATTGCCGCATTTGGGCGAATGATAATCCAAGAGTGATTGCCGAAAAACCAATGCACCCACAAAGAGTGACTGTTTGGTGAGGTTTATGGGCCGGCGGCATCATTGATAACGAACTTTTTATGGTCCGAATTGGAAGATATGGATGTGAACGATATCTGGTTTCAACAGGACGGTGCCACTTGTCACACAGCTAACGAAACAATGGCTCATTTGCGCGAAAAATTTGATGACCGAATAATCTCACGTCGCGGCGATGTCAATTGGCTGCCAAGATCATGTAATTTGACACCGTTGGACTTCTTTCTTTGGGGTTATTTAAATAAAAGGTGTACGTCGATAAGCCAGCAATAATTCAAGAGCTAAAGGATGAGATAATTCGGCACATTAACGGCATAGAACCTCAATTATGCCTCAGCGTTATTGAAAATTTGGACCATCGGATGGACGTGTGCCGCCGAAGCCGCGGCGGCCATTTTGCCAATTCTTTGTTTTATACGTAATTGAGCTATAACAATATTATCACAATAGAAAGAAATGATAAAAATTTCTTAAAAAACTTGTATTTTATACAAAATCAACACCGGCCCTTGTAACTTAACCACCCTTTACTTGCCCTAATCGCTTTTAGTTCGTACCCCTACGATTTTCCTCTTGTCTATACCGCATTACAAAATTTTAAACAATTCAATATTTTTTTATACACAAAAACAAAAATCGTATATTACAATCGAAAGTTTCAAACTTTGTAAAAATGGTTTAGAAATTTTTCCAAATTCCATCAAAACTTTCAACTCTAAATTTTTTCTGCGTACGCAGTTTTATAGTTATATATAGAATTTTATATAGTAAAGTGCTTGCAAGTTATAAGTAGCAGTTATAGTTGCGGTTGGTGCAAGTCATTGATTCAGTCCGTGCCGGAAAGTTTGCTTTAAATCTCCCTTAGGGACTCCCAAATAACGCCGAAAAGCTAAATTTGCTCTGACTACCAGAAAAATTCTAAAAATTATGGTTAAAAAGTTTAAAGTTTTGATGAAAATTTTACGCAATTTATACGAACTTTGAAACTTAGAATTATGTGGTTTTTATTGTAGTATGAACTGTAGTTTTTTAAAAAACAAAAAATAGCGAGCTTATAATTCTGCAATGGGGTGTATATGAGAGGAAAACGTAGTGGTCAGGGTAAGTATATAAAGTATATAGAATATAATAAAAAATATAATATGACTCATTTAGATAGCTTAATTTTAATTCAATAGTGAGACGGATACCTATTCGACGCATTCATTGCTTAAAGCAACCTGGGATGCTACGTCAACACACCGCTTCTTCCTCTCCTTACACGATTGAGTTCAACAACCTGTATTTTCTCGTGCTAATCAGTGCCTATGTGAAAAACAAAGGGAAGCCCAGTCCTTCACCACTTAATTTTTCCAATGCAGTGGGGGTCTTCCTGTTTCTTGCGTGCCTTAGCAAATCTTTTTCGTTTGTATACATTTTTGCGATAGGACAAAGTAAGCGGAGCAGGTGGATGTTTATACGAAGCTCAATGTCTATGTCCCTCATACAACTTAACATTCCATCCACTGCAATATTTGTTATCGGCAGCGCATAAAGGTAGGCAAAATCTTTTGAATATTTCTCTCGATATTTTTGTTCGACGAGAGATGATTTTACCACTCAGCCCGAAATAGCATTTGCTGACAAATGAGATATTCACGGGAATTCCCTATGTAAACGAAGCCCTCCACCATTTGAGTTCAGAATAGACAGCAGAGGAGGCATCGTCGCTGTTAAGGTCGCTTATATTAGAATCTTTTATAAAAGACAGATTTAGCTCGAAAAATTTGTTCAATATCAGATTAAAAAAGTCACACGTAACCTCGTTCAGAGACCCTTAAAAGTTATCACGTAGCTGGTGACATTGCTTAATGCCAATTCAAAATCGCATGCTAATTAAAGGCCAAAAATTAATAATTATAAAAGAAATTGGAGTTTCAGTGTCCATTTTTTGATTTTTTTTTTTTTTTGCTAATGCAGTGACAGTTTGAGCGTTTTGGAAATATATCATTTTTTCTTTTATGCCCAGAAAAACTAAATAGTGATCTTCACTGCTGGACCACATGTTTTGAAATATCCAGCTGGATGGAGTGAAGTAACACGGAAAAACGTATAAGAAACAAGTCGAAATTTGTTCGAGGATCCTGTAAATGATATTGATTTAAAAAAAGGCTCATTATAATAACTGATGTATTAAGCCACACTAAACTTCTTCATTTTGGTAAAAAGTGGTTTCTAACAAATTTTCAGCAACTCAGAAATTTCTTTGAGGAAATTTTTTTTGGGAAATTTACTTTTTTGAAAGTTTCATTTTATTGAAACATTAATTTTTTTCGATTTCAATTTTATTGAAAACTTAGATTTTTTGGACATTAAATTTTTTTGTAAATTTCATTTTATTGCAAAATCAATTTTATTGAAAATTTAATTTTTTTATTGTAGAATATTTCTTTATGTTTTTGAAAATTTATTTTTATTGAAAATTTTATTTTTTGAAAGTTAATTTTTGTTAAAAATTAAATTAAATGGTAAAACGTGGTTCTAACAAAGTTTCATAAATTTTTTTTAAACATAAAAATTTTTTTATTAAAATTTTCGTTTTTTTGCAAATTTAATTCCTTTGAAACTTTTTTTTACTGAAAATTTAAATAATTTCAATTATTTCAACTTTATTGAGAACTTAGTTTTTTTCAAAAATTTAACTTTACTGATTTAATTTTATTGAAAACGTAATTTTTTTGAAAATTCCAATTTATTGCAAAATTAATAAGTGAAAGTGTAATTTTTTTAAAATATTCCTTCATTTTTTGAAAATTTAGTTTTATTCCAAATTTTATTTTTTGAAAGTCAAGTTTTTTTTAAGATTTAATTAAATGGTTAAAAGAGGTTTCTCACAAATATATTAATATATATATTTTTGTTTTTGCTGAAATTTACATTTTTTTGAATTTTTTTTTATTGAAAATTTAAGCAATTTTAAGTTTATTGAAAATTAAATTTTTTTGAAAATATTTTTCTTGAAAATTTTATTTTATTAAAAGTTTTTTTTTTTTAATTTATCGAAGTTATCGATATTTACGTCTTTATTTAGAGGGGGAGTTCCACTACCCAGCTTTCGTACCTCTGTAAATGGAATGTTTGAATTGCTTTCTTGATGTATTTATTTATTTTTTCCCTGTAATCATCTGGAATTTAGATGTATCAAATTTTGTGTGAAGAACGAGATTAATTGCGCGGATGTATTCCGAATGTTGACTGTGTCATACGGAGAAGCTACTTTGGACCTAAGCAACGTTTATCGGTGGTACAAAATGTTCTCAGAAGACCGAGAAGAGAAGATGTGAAGGACGAAAAGCGTGCCGGATGCTTGAGCACTTCAACAACAGACAAAAAATTGATGAAGTGAAGAAAATGGTATTGGCCAATCGTCGAATCACCGTTAGAGAAGTTGCTGAGGACCTAGACATATCGATTGGCTCCTGCCATTTGTCCGCGACGACCCAAATTAGATCCAGAGGGTCATAACTGGTGACGAATCGTGGGTTTATGGTTATGACGTGGAAACCAAAGCTCAATCATCTGAATGGAAGCTGCCGCACGAACCAAGACCGAAAAAAGCGCGCCAAGTTCGGTCGAATGTAAAAGTTTTGCTTACCGTTTTCTTCGATGGCAGGGGCGTTGCGCTTCATGACTTCTTGTCATAGGGAAAACGGTAAATAAGGAGTATTACCTCCAAGTTATGTGCAATTTGCGCTAAGCAATCCAGAAACCAGCCAGAAACGTGCGGATTTGTGGAAGAACAAAAATTGACTCTTTTGTCACGATAACGCCCCTGCTCACATATCGTTGCTTGTGCCCGACTTTTTGGCCAAAAACAACACACTAATGATGCCACAGCCACCGGATTTCCCCCTGTGACCTTTTCTTGCTCCCGAAACTGAAGAGGCCCATGAAAGGACGACGCTACGCTACGATGGACGCCATAAAGATGGCATCGAAGGAGAAGCTGAAAAAGAAAAAAAAAATGATTTTTTGAAGTGCTTGGAAGATTGGAAAAAACGTACATAATATCTCATGGGGACTATTTTGAAGGGGACAAAATAGAGACTAATGAATAAATAAATAATTTTTGAAAAAACGCAATACCTTTTCAACACACCTCGTACTTGAGTACTTATGAGTGCTTATGTAACCAAAAGGGCACTGAAATCCAAACACTCAGAAATCCACACAATGATTATTGTAAATATGTTTGCACACCTGAAATCTATGTCGTAATTAATTTTAAAGATACAGATGTCTTAAGTGCTTTAATATAAGATTCCAAAAAAAATCGAGAGTTTGGCGAAAATTATAATTTACTTGAAAACAAATTTTAAAGTTTTAAAATCCCTAAAGTGGGGTATTTTTAAAGTAAGTTTTACTGCCTGGAAGTTGAATTCATTTGAGAAAAAGTTATAATATATAAAATTATAATAAATCTTCCTGCCTACCTGCTAAATCTAACTTTAACACTTATTTCGCAGTGGGTAAAGTTAAGATTTTGATTTTATCACATTTGATAATTTTTTTCGTTCTTCATTTTCTACTACCGAAATAAAGACAAAAAAGAGAACTAAGTAGCAAAAAACGAAATTTTTAGGCCTATTGATTCCGTCAAAGTTCAACTGTAATTGAGCGCCGCACAAGTGTCCAAATTTCAGGGTCCGCTACTGTATGAATGTTTGTGTGCATTCACATAATTTTGATTGCCAAGAATAGCAGCTGCATCTAAACAAAAAGTAAAAAACTTCCGCCTTTGAGTGCCGCAATGCTTCATATACATATTTACGTACAACTTACAAGTGACGGTAGGTGGATGGCTGAATGAGTAATGGGTGTTAAAATAGAAACGGAAATGCAAAGAATCGCCTTGTAATGGGATTAGCATTTGTCATTGGAATCAATGCTGCAAGTTATTGGGCATGTGGGCCATATGTAAATAATAAAAAATGCACGCACATATATTATAAATTTATATAAACAAATATTCCATATTTTACGTGCAAGGTTACAAAATTACATGATTCAGTCAGTACATAATTTAAAGCTCCTTTTATGGATTTTTATTTAACCTGCAAAAAATATACAAAAATATAAAATACTTTTGTATGTAAATAGGTGATGTAATTCTAAGGTTGTGCGAATAATTAGCCAAGAAATATGAAGATCAAAACACGAAAATGGGAAGATACGGAACTTAGAAAGTATTCATGGCGCATTAAGGTGGTCCTTGAGACATATAAAACAAAAACAAATTAAGTTATACTATGATAGTAGACTTCCTCTCGTGGGAGTAAGGAGGAGCTTATCAAGACTATAACGCACTGTGGCCAACTGTTGCGTCAGAGCTTTTCCGACTACTTCAGGCCTGGCATTAGATGCTCTGATTGGTCTACCACCACTTGATGTTTTCGTCCAAGGAGAGGCCTTGAAGGCCATCTGCAGGCTAAAACATAATGGGAATTGGTACGGCTCTTGTCCGGCATTGGAAAACAGAGAACAGGGAACGTTGGACTTTTCACCAACGATCCTCGCCATGCCCCTTGACTCCATGCCATCCAGAGTCGTGCTTGACAAGAGATACATTGTGGTGCTGCCAGAGGCTCAACTGTGGTCTAACTCAGAAAATGAGCCCGGCAAACACTGTTTTCGCATTTTCGACCGAGAACGGCTCCGCCTCTAATGGAGATGCAGATCTGTATGTGCCTGCAGCGACAGCCAAGCTGCGCTCATGGCCTTAGACGGTCTCCCAACCACTTCAAGAGTAGTCGAGACCTGTAATCCACGCTGAACTATGTCGGCGATCAAACTTCTACTGTAAGAGGAGCAGTGATTACAGTGGTCGTAATGTTACTGCTACACTTACGAAAAACGCTGTGCAACGCACGGGTGCCATAGTCCGCGAAGACTCGGACATGGAAAGTGTTGCAAGCGTGAATACTAACGCGGAAGAAGCTTTACTTGGCTCTCCGGTGAATTTTGATGGGGCCAGTTCTGTGAGTAAGTAATGGCCTAGAGCTAAGCCAACCAAGCAGGGGATGAAAGGGAAAGCACGCTGACGCAAGCTGAAGCGGAACGATTGGAATGGGCTGAAAAGGAAGTTAAAAGTGGCCGCGCTCACTTTGCAAATCACACTGGGTGTGCTGCATGAAACCCGGAGTTCGCCAATAAGATTGAGGAGAGGCTGGCCGAAAAAAGGCAGCGATCGACCGAAAGTAAAGGTAGGATGCCCACCACAAAAAAAAGTGCAAAAACGTTGCTGCAAAGCCAAACGTGAAGCACAGCAAATAGGACGAAGAAAAGCCGACAACATTCAAAGCAGTTGCGGCGGCCAATGAGGTTGCCAAAAAGCACCTGACTGTGGCACTTATTGATCATGGTAACCCGCGGGGACAAATGTTAGAGGATCAATGGAAATGAAGCTGTTGGAAGCTCTCTTCGCAAGAATGGAAGCGAATCCGAACGCATCTATACCTAAAGGGTGGTTAAGTTTCAAGAGCCGGTGTTGATTTTTAATAAAATACAATTTTTTTAGGAAATTATTGTCATTTCTCTTTATTATGATAATATTGGTATGGCTTAATTACATACAAAACAAAATATTGACCAAATAGCCGCCGCGGCGGCACACCTCCATCCGATGGTCCAAATTTTCGATGACGCTGAAGCATAATTGAGATTCTATGCCGTTAATGTGCCGAATTATCTCATCCTTTAGCTCTTGAATTGTTACTGGCTTATCGACGTACACCTTTTCTTTCAAATAACCTCATATCTTCCAATTCGGGCCATAAAAAGTTCGTTATCATCTCACGATAGCGAACACTATTCACAGTAACTGCCTGACCGGCCTCATTTTGAAAAAAAAAATAAGGTCCAATGATGCCACCGACCCATAAACCGCACCAAACAGTCACTCTTTGTGGGTGCATTGGTTTTTCGGTAATCACTTTTGGATTATCATTCGCCCAAATGCGACAATTCTGCTTATTGACGAATCCACTGAGGTGAAAATGTGTCTCATCACTGAAGATGATTTTCTTCACGAAGTGCGCTATATGCATTTTGATTTGAACGCCCGCGTTCATAATACATTCGATGAAGCAGGATGGTTCAGCGCCATCAAAATCATAAAGTGCAAAGACGACCCCTCTCTCACATGGGTTACACTTGGGCTGCACTTGAAATAGTGGATCGCAGCTATGTCCCGCTATAGGAAAGGCGAAGGTGTTAATACCGCGCACTGTAAACCCTGAGCGTGCACTGCGTCTTCTACAAATGCAGAACAAAGATGTTTTTACCGACGACTGGAAGGTGTTAAAAGTGGCTAAATCAGCGAACGCAGATGGAAGCCACAACTACATCCTCCAGATAAATAAAACGGCGGAGTACATGTTGTTCGAATGACTTGCACCAAAATTTCACACTTTTTAGTAAAAAAAATGTCGAATATGCAGTTTTATAGGTCATTGAATCTTTGTATGTACAATGTTCTAAAATAGCGTAGATTTTTTAAATTTCTTTTTTTTTTTTTTGGCTGACGGTGTTGGGTGTTTTTCCATACTAAAAAGTGTCCGGCATTCGCGAACTTTTTCCGTTGACTATGGTTATAAAACGAGATGTATTTCACGCAAAAATTTGGTAGGGCTGCCATCATATGTTTACCATAAAATTTTTGTTTTAAATATATAATAAAAAACCACAAAAATACAATATACCAATTAACAACTAACTGAAAATATAATTACTTATATTTTTGCAAAAAAAATTAAGTATTTTTTAACTTTATACATAACTTTGAAACGTTAAATTTTAATTAACATAAACGGAAGATAGAAATCTTAATTACCTTTATTTTGATATATCATTTCTCTTTATCAGCTCACAGATTTTGCATATACATATATATATATATATATATATATATATAATTGGCGCGTACACCTTTTTGGGTGTTTCGCTGAGCTCCTCCTCCTATTTGCGGTGTGCGTCTTGATGTTGTTCCACAAATAGAGGGACCTTCAGTTTCAAGCCGACTCCGAACGGCAGATATTTTTATAAGGAGCTTTTTCATGGCAAAAATACACTCGGAGGTTTGCCATTACCTGCCGAGGGGCGACCGCTATTAGAAAAATGTTTTTCTTAATTTTGGTGTTTCACTGAAATTCGAACTGACGTTCTCTCTCTGAGTTCCGAATGGTAGTCACGCACCAAACCATTCGGCTACGGCGGCCGCGGCATATATTAGAGATTTTTACGGTTTTTTTTTTAGGTTATGAACTACAGAAATGAAATTTGGTACATGCAGAAATTAAGTTTGGTACCTCCCTTCGTGTATTCATCCACATCCATCTAGCACGTAAAGTTAATGTTCAAATATTTGAAAAAGTTTATACCTCGGTATTCTAGCGTAAGTGCACTAGCGTGCCATCCCAGAGGTTGTGGGTACGAGTCTCACGCGAAGCACGGTCTACGCACTTTTCAAAATTTACCTACTTTCCCTCTTTTTAATAATTTTCCATCCCTAAAACATTTTCAAACTCTCTCCTCAAACCCAAACTTATCCTTTCCATCCTCACTCCCGCACAATAGTCAGCGCTTAATTTGCATTGTGGCTGCTAAAAAACGGGCAAAAAAAGAAAAAGGTACAGTTACACATTGCATTAGTAGCGCTAGCAAGAGGAAGCGGGCAACCGCGTTAATAGGGCAGGCACATCAACTTTAGCGAAGTCCTCCATCATCTGTGCGATTCTTCTGGCAGAAAAATGTAAAACACAGATGGCGCTCCAAGCAGTAAAAGGCGTTGTTACTAAGTTTAGGACTGGTAGCAGCAGGCTAATCACCTTCTTCTTCTTCTTAATTGGCGCGATAACCGCTTACGCGATTTTGGCCGAGCTTAACAAAGCGCGCCAGTCGTTTCTTTCTCGTGCTAACCGGCGCCAGTTGGACACACCAAGTGAAGCCAAGTCCTTCTCCACCTGATCTTTCCAACGCAGAGGAGGCCTTCTTCTTCCTCTGCTACCACCAGCTGGTACCGCATCGAATACTTTCAAAGCCGGAGCGTTTGTATCCATTCGGACGACATGACCCAGCCAACGAAGCCGCTGGATCTTTATTCGCTGCGCTATGTCTATGTCGCCGTAAAGCTCATACAGCTCATCGTTCCATCGTCTGCGATATTCGCCGTTGCCAACGTGCAAAGGTCCAAAAATCTTACGCAGAATCTTTCTCTCGAACACTCCAAGCGTCGCTTCATCGGATGTTGTCATCGTCCACGCTTCTGCGCCATACGTTAGGACGGGCATGATGAGAGTCTTGTAGAGTGTTAGTTTTGTTCGTCGAGAGAGGACTTTACTGCTCAGTTGCCTACTTAGTCCAAAGTAGCACTTGTTGGCAAGAGAGATTCTAAGTTGGATTTCAAGGCTGACATTGTTATCGGTGTTAATGCTGGTTCCTAAATAAACGAAGTCTTTTACAACCTCGAAATTATAACTGTCTACAGTGACGTGAGTGCCGATACGCGAGTGCGCCGACTGTTTGTTTGAAGACAGGAGGTACTTCGTTTTGTCCTCGTTCACCACCAAACCCATTCGCTTTGCCTCTTTATCCAGTTTGGAGAAGGCAGAACTAACAGCGCGGTTGTTAAGGCCGATGATATCAATATCATCGGCATACGCCAACAATTGTACGCTCTTATAAAATATTGTGCCTGAGCGATTAAGTTCTGCGGCTCGTACGATGCTCTCCAACATCAGGTTAAAGAAGTCACACGACAGCGAGTCACCCTGTCTGAAACCTCGTTTGGTATCAAACGGCTCGGAGAGGTCCTTCCCAATTCTGACGGCGCTGCTGGTGTTGAGCAACGTCATCTTACATAGCCGTATTAGTTTTGCGGGGATACCAAATTCAGACATAGCGGCATACAGGTAACTCCTTTCCGTACTGTCGAATGCAGCTTTGAAGTCGACGAAACGATGGTGTGTGTCGATTCTCCTTTCATGGGTCTTTTCCAAGATTTGGCGTATTGTGAATATTTGGTCGATGGTAGACTTTCCAGGTCTGAAGCCACACTGATAAGGTCCAATCAGTTGGTTGACGGTGGGCTTCAGCCTTTCACACAATACGCTCGCTAGAACCTTATAGGCGATATTTAGAAGACTAATCCCGCGGTAATTGGCACAAATTGCAGGATCGCCCTTCTTATGGATTGGGCAGAGCACACTTAAATTCCAATCGGCAGGCATGCTTTCATCCGACCATATTTTGCATAGGAGCTGATGCATGCACCTTACCAGCTCCTCGCCGCCATGTTTGAATAGCTCAGCCGGCAGTCCGTCGGCGCCCGCGGCTTTGTTGTTCTTTAGCCGTGATATTGCTATTCTCACCTCGTCATGGTCGGGTAACGGAACGATAATTCCGTCGTCAACGATTGGGGTATCGGGATCTTCACTTTCTCTATGACAAGCGCAGCTGTCACTGTTTAACAGGTTCGAGAAGTGTTCCCTCCATAATTTAAGATTGCTCTGTACGTCAGTCACCAGATCACCGTCTTTGTTCTTACAGGAAAACGCCCCGGTCTTAAAACCTTCTGTAAGCCGCCGAACTTTCTGGTAGAATTTTCGGGCGTTGTTCCTATTGGCCAGCATCTCAAGCTCCTCGCACTCACGTATTTCGGCTCACGTTTCTTCTGTCGGATAATACGTCTCTCTTCCTTTTTCAGCTCTCTGTAGCGATCCCACATGGCTCGCGTTGCGCCCTATCGCAGCGTGGCTCTATAGGCGGCATCTTTTCTTTCAGCGGCAGCATGACATTCCTCGTCGTACCAATTGTTTTTTCGGGCTCGCCGGAATCCGATTTCTTCTTCGGCGGCGGTACGTAGGGAACGAGAAATGTTGCTCCATTGCTCGCGCATGCCGGTGTGTTAGGCAGTGCTCTCCGAGAGCAGGAGTGAGAGTCGAGTGGGGAATCTTCTGGCTGTCTGTTATGATTGCAGCTTTTCGATGTCGAACATTCTTTGCGTAGGTAGATGTACGTTTTTTGCTGCACAGAGGCGTGTGCGCAATTTGGCTGCAACAAGGTAATGATCCGAGTCGATGTTGGCTCCTCGGATCGTACGTACATCTAATACACTAGAAGCGTGTCTTCCATCTATCACAACATGATCGATCTGGTTTCGCGTTTTTCGATCAGGGGACAGCCAGGTAGCTTGGTGTATCTTTTTATGCTGGAATCTGGTGCTGCAGACTACCATGTTTCGGGCCTCGGCGAAGTCGATCAGCCTCTGTCCGTTGCCGGATGTTTCGTTGTGCAGGCTGAATTTTCCGACTGTGGGACCAAAAATTCCCTCCTCGCCCACCCTGGCGTTGAAGTCGCCAAGCACGATTTTTATGTCGTGGCGAGGGCAGCGCTCATAGGAACGTTCCAAGCGCTCATAGAAAGAATCCTTGGTCGCATCGTCCTTCTCTTCCGTCGGGGCGTGGGCGCAAATTAGCGAGATGGTAAAAAATCGCGCTTTGATGCGGATTATTGCGAGACGCTCGTCCACCGGAGTGAACGACAGTACTTGGCGACGAAGTCTCTCTCCCACAACAAATCCGACACCGAATTTGCGCTCCTTTACATGGCAGCTGTAGTAGACGTCGCAAGGTCCTAGGTTTTTCTTACCTTGCCCCGTCCATCGCATCTCTTGGATGGCAGTGATGTCAGCCTTTACTCTCACGAGGACATCAACCAGCCGGGCAGAGGCACCTTCCCCATTAAGGGACCGGACATTCCAGGTGCATGCCCTCAAATCGTATTCCTTATTTCGTTTGCAGGGGTCGTCGTCAGTGTTGGAAGTTCTCATCCGAGGCTTTGTTGCTGTTTTCATTGGGGGGGCTTTTTAAGTGGCGGGTCCCAAACCCAACGCACAACCAGCTATGCTGGGATGCTTCGCCTTCTCACGTTAGCTCACTCCCGAACGGGCTAATCCCGGACGTTGTGAGCTGCTTGAACCATATGTAGAAGAATCGTCCTGGCCACTTCCAAGTGAATGGCGATCAGTAACTTTCCCCACTTGCGTGGACTTCTACACATGGAACCATCACCTACCCTGTCAGAAATCAGATATATCAACGTAACCAACGCAAGGCAAATGTTTTGTCGAGGCCCTATGCTCCCGAGAGGAGTGAACAAGGAAAAAAAAAAAAATATTTTTTTTACTAGCAAATAAAATTAACTTACAACTGATTAACTAACTAACAATTTGTGGTGTTGTGGTGTTCCACAAATGGGACCTAAAACTTTATACTGCCTCCGAACGACACACCTTTTTTATAAGGAACTTTTTCATGGCATAAATACACTCAAAGGTTCGCCATTGCCTGACGAGGGGCGTCCACTATTAGAAAAAACGTTTCTATCATCTGGATATTTTGAGCCCTGGCACTAAAGAATACATACACCCACCCATTCGTCTACGACAGAGGAAAGTATCGGGAATGTTTAAGTAAAATAAAACAGAGTTAAATTTCTGGCAAATTTTTTTTATCTCCTTCAAAATATGACGCGTCTGAAGCCACACTCATATGCCAACGTTTAACCCAGTCCTCCATGCACGCCTGGTAGGCCGATGAGGGTATGGCCTTTAGCTCCTCAGTCGCATTCTCTTTGATCTCCTCTATGGACTGAAATCTCCCTCCACGAAGTGGTAACTTCAACTTGGGAAACAAAAAGAAGTCACACGGGGCCATATCAGGTGAATACGGTGCTTGCACGATGGTATTTACTTGGTATTTGGTCAAATAATCCAGCACAATTTGGGCTCGGTACGATTTGCCTACATTTCCGGCTGTTTGCGACGTACAGCATCTCTCAAAAGTTTTAGAACGGGTAAATATTAAATAATATTATTTATTGACTGTCTCGGATGAGAAGATACTCATGGTGCACTACCTCTGGGCAAACGAAGAAAACTGTCAACATCACCTTCCCGGTACTTTTTGATCATAAGGTAAATGCATTTATATAAAAATGATGAGAATTGCATCTCCTATAAAACACAAAAAAAAAAAACAAAAAAAACACAAGAGGATTTACAATAAATCGAATTATCTTTAATTAAAATAATGATCCTTGTTCAACTGCAGCCTTCACTACGACGTTACTGTGAAATCGTACCCCGCATATACAAAGTAGCGCAAAATTAAGGGGTTATATAGCCTATAAATTTTTTGATGTTTTGAGAAAATGAATTTCAAACTTTTTGTCGAAAGTAGCTCTCACTCAAATCTCGTTATGTCTGTAAATATTTATTATTTTTTGACTGACGTTTTGACCAACTTTGTAGAACTAGAAATTGACAAAATTTTGACCACATATAAAATCGACAATGGAAAATCCAAAAATTCAATAAAAAAAAATAATAGCCTATGAGCACATAGGCTATTGTTATACTAAGGGGACGATATACCTGTAACTTTTGTTGGACTAAAAAATTGAAAAATTTTTATGGCATATTCTAAAAGTACATCATCTTAAAAATATAAATTCAAAAAACTATAAAGATCGGAGACCTAGAACGAAATTTACAGACCGTGGAAGCGGAAAAATTATCCATAAATGAAGTGCACGAAAAACTTTAGGCGCGATTATCTCGAAGTCGTGTTTTTTGAAAATTACTGTCGCGGTGATCATCATTTATCAAAACTATTTGACCGATTTGCATAAACTTTGTTTTTAATTATTCGAAGTTACAGCCTCGTGAATCTGAACGGTTCACTTTTTATAAATATTTGCATAGTTCGCTGGAGTTAATTTTTTTTTAATTTTTCAACCCTTCAAAAATCGCTTTTTTTTGGTGCAAAGCGGTTTTCATATCGAGAAAAAAATTTTTTTGTAAATAAACCGTTCAGATTCACTAAAAAAAATTTTTCTACATTAATCATTTAATTTTTTTGATTTGAGTTTTGCTGCTCATGCACTACCGTGATCACCGCTAGCCTCCTCTAAAAAACGGCGTTTCGGGAAAGGGGCGATATCAGCAATAACATTTTTTAAAATAAAAACACCAAAATGTATTCTTCGAGAGTTACCCTTCAGTATGATATATGCCTCATTTGAATAAAAGTTCTAAAACATATTTAAAAAAATTATGACAATCGTCCATTTTTTCGGGCTTACAAGGTATATAACCCCTTAATCATTCATTTCCATCCATTCATTTGTTTTTGAACAAATTTGTTATTAAATAAAAAAAATGATTTCGTGTAATGGAAATACTTATTTGGACCTTCATTTGCTCCATTACTTGTATGTTTCTATAAAGCAGCTATTCACAAGTGCCAAATAAAATTGACGTGCAACGATATTTGCAAACACTATAAATCTTCCTATTGCGTGTTTAATTTTACGTCACCTTGTACAATATAAACATCAGTTCTGTCCCAATTTAGATTCTTCTTTACTTTTTTAATAAAAATCAAGCGAGCAAATTATTATTAAACGCAAATTCAACATTATTCAAAAATATTTCTGGATTCAAGCTGTTTAAAAGGCCATTCATTTTGTTCTGTATTTCATTTGATTTTCAGATAATTTCAGCATGACAAGCGTCTAACGAACCTCAGTTACCCAGGTACTTCCTAGTGAGAAAACAAAACTCTACCATTGCCAATCTGGGTTGAGTTAAATCTTACAAACAAAACAAAAAAGCCAAATATAGAACTTTTGAAAAATGTTCAAGTACAACTCATTAAAAATAAGCAAACAAGGGAATTAATATATACACTTATTATGACCCGCAAAGCGCCTTATAGAATGAATATTTTGCTTATTAAATTTTATTAGAGCATTTACTTTTGCTTATGTAAGCCTGTACATACTTATATGTAGTGCAAAAAGCTGCAAAAAAAACTGCAAAACAAATATATACGAAACCAATAATTTGCTAAAATGTTGACTAATTCAATAACGCTCCGTTTCAACTATCGCAAAAATTGTCCAAAGCACGCGTAGAGTAACATTCAATTAGCTGTCACTTCCGCAGTTGCCAAACTACGAAAGACTTAAGCGACAAACTGCATATATTCGCTTATTTGCAATGCTCGCATGCATGTATGCGTGTATGTATGGATGAGTGTGTGTCGGTATGTATGGACGCATGTACTCATTTATGAGCACTTATGAGCTTGCCTAATTACTGTGCACACGATTTGAAGCTACATTTCACAATTTTCACCTATTTTGCTTGCGAAAATGGCAATTGTCATAAACAGGAAAAGAAATTTACATATTAAAATAATTAGTTTTTATTTTCTGTAAGACACTACATATATTGTGCCGCCTTGATCTGATATCTTTCACTAGAAGTTTATTATGTGAAATTAGTAGTAATCTGTAAAAGGTGTATGACCCTGGTATTTTCTGTTAGCTTGCCTTCTAAAAATTCTAATACATAGTTTTTGTATTTTTCTTTTTGTTTTGTGAACTCAAGGCTAGTTTCACAATAGCACAAAAAAATTGTATTATTATTATTATTTATTTGTTGATATTTTGACTTTAATTTGAAGGCATCTTCATTAACTATTGGCTGTGCTTGATCGAAATTTCAGTGTATATTTTTACAAATAGAAATGAATGGGTGAAAATCTATTGAAATAGTAAAATAAATAGTCTTTCAAATGTGATGTCTAGGTATCAGTGATGAATAATTCCTAGGCGATATCTTTTTTTATGCGTTCGCCATTCACTATTACTCTGGCACCAGCCTCGATGATTCCTCCAGCCCATAGGCAGCTCAAAACGGTTGTTTTCAATGGATGTAATAGCTGTTCTTGAATGGCTCCGGATTGCTCTTTTTGCTTATTGATGTAGCCCTTAAGTCAAAAATGGGACTCGTCGCCATAATTTGGCGATTAACACGTTCGCGGACGTGATGCAAAATAACGTGAATACTACAGCATTCAAATTTTAAAGCAAAGTTTTGTTCATTTAATTTGATGTAACTTTAAGTTTTTGTAATTAATATACATTTTAAAGTAATGGCCACTTGATTCATTAAGTACTTTCATATAACAGTTAAAATCCGATGTTCTGACTACTCTTATAATATATGTGTAATCAGACTTTGGATATTACAACTAATTTCAAAACTAATTGCCTGTCTATTTTTGCAGCTCCCTGAAATTTTTAGTGTCCGCGATCGTGTTAAGCTAAAAATGGATTTAATCGCTGAATACTTTGCACCGAGCGTCGATTTTCGTAATACAATTGGACGATTTGTAAACGTCGTTGAAGAAATGCCAATGACTACTGAAAAAACTATGAATTTAGTTTGAGAGTTGATACGCGTGATCTGGCAAAAACCCCTATTGGAAAAAGTACCGCCAATGTGATAGATATACTGTCTCATACAGGCTGCTTCTTTGTACTGTTGAGAAGTCGGCAAGATTTAATGTGTGTAGGTTTTTATGAAAATCTGACCACTAGTGATTTCACTTCAATCTGTTACAAAGTTGCCCGCATATTGTTGCATCAGATTTATATTCAAACCACTGACTTGTATTTAAAGTTATTGGGCCAAATCGCTCTTAGCGTCTTCTTCTTCTTCGTTTATTTAGGAAAATTCCTGATTACAACAATATATTTGGATAACTTTTACTGTAACTCAGTAGATTTGGAAATCCACCATTCGTGCTATCTCTTCGACGGCAGCTCGGCTGGGTGTGAATTATTCTGCCGTTCAGCGCCATACTTGCTATGCGTTCGCTCTACATTCAGCGAACATGATTGCTCCGCATTTTTTCCTTCCGCCTCCATCCAACGGCTTACGTCTGTTACATCACAAATCTCTCTGACTTCGTCATTTGGTCTTCTATCATGCAATGGGTATCCTGTTATTGTCCGTAGTGTTTTCATTTCGACAATGCCAATATACTGCTGATTTATGGAAGTGCTTGCTCTAGTCGGGACAGACTAGCAAATACAGCACTCAGACTTAAGTCCATTGCACTGAACTCGGATTCCCTTTTTAATTTTCTTTAGATCTACTCGAACTACGAAGAAATCGGAGTAGATCTTGTGGTGCGAAGGAGCCAAGGTGGTCGCTTCTTAACACATCAGTGCCAAAGACCTCAAGCCTAATTCGAGCGAAGGGCGGGCAGACGCACAGAAAGTGGTCCGCCGTCTCATTCTCCTCTCCACATGCTGCGCAGAGTGCAGTATTTTCATGTGTTTTGCCTATTGAAAGTGACCCGTCATCAGTTTAACCAGCCTCCTACAGTCCGCTCTGCTTAGTGACAGGGGGAACTGCGACAGTCGGTCGAACATGACAGGTAACATCAGTTTAGTCCATCTGCAGCCTCTCTCAGCCTGCTAAGCTCGCTTGTGGGTTAGAGTAACCCGCTAACCAACCATAGCTTTGATGGCTGCAGAAGGGAGTGGCCGAGCGGGCTCCGGGCCAAGGAAGTTGGCCGCGTACGTTAGAATTTTTGAATACAAGTCTTATAACTGCCGATATCTGCAAATTTGAGAGTAGTATCTGCAGGACGTCTTCGTTTCCTGCTATTAGTACAGCATCGTCTGCGAAGCCACCAGTTAACAGGCGGGAACCCGAGGTGGCAGTATTACCTTGTTCTATGATTTCATCCATAATAGCATTGAGCAGTGTTGGGCTTAAGCTATCCTCTTGTCGAATTCCTGATGTAGTCGGAATCAACTCCCTTTAACTTTAATCTTACTTACTTACTTACTTACTTACTTAGGTGGCCATAACAACCCGTTACCGAGTTACGGCCGACCTCACTAGCTCTCTCCAGGCGCCTCTGCTCCGCGCGCGCCTTCTCCAATTCTGTACACCAAGCGAGCATAGGGTTTCCTCCACCTGGTCTTTCCACCAGAGCAATGGTCTTCCTCTGCGTCGACTCCCTTGGACTTCGCCTTCGAACACCTTCTTTTCTGGAGCTTCTTCATCCATACGCACGACATGCCCTAGCCAACGCAGGCGTTGGATGGCGATGCGTTGAACTACGTCAATGTCGGCGTAGAGCTCATACAGCTCGTGGTTCATTCTTGAACGGTAGTCTTCGCCAACGCGCACAGGACCGACGATCTTACGAAGAACTTTTCTCTCGAACACCCCAAGAGCGGCTGCATCGCTTTGTGATACTACCCATGCCTCTGCGCCATAAAGCAACACGGGTATGATGAGCGTCTTGTAAAGTGTCAGTTTGGTCATGCGAGAGAGGGCTCGACTACTCAATTGCTTACTTAGCCCATTAACTTTAATCGCTAGTTTAATTCGGATATTGCAGCCAAGATATTATTTGGATTTATTTTGTTATTCAGCAGTCATATCACATCATTTAATCGCACCCTGTCAAATGCTTTGGTGAGATCGAGAAAACAAATTAAGCGGGTTTATTAAATTTAGCATCTGGTTGCTGTGGAAAATCAGAATATTGCCTTCAAAATAATTTCCACACAGTTGCATAACGGATGAATGCATGCAGCCAAAAGGTGAAGAGAAAGGAAATGAACCAACGCTTAGCCAAGCCTAATAAGATGACGCCTACGAATGACAGATTATTTTCTTTTACGAGAAATCTTTCTTCCTGTAGCAGAAATGTAATCGGAAGTTTAATTGATTTTACATATCCATAGCGACCATCGAGGCGGGGACAAATCCACATACAGGGTTTCCCATATTCGACGGACCCACCTCGCAACCCTGTATCTTTTAACAGGGACGTCAGATCGCGTTGGAAGTGCCAGTCCAAGCAAATTTTACCATGGAACAGTACACGCCACGCATGTGCTCCCAAATTGTTGAAATTTACATTCAACGAAAGAAGTCAATTGTGAAAACTCAACGTGCGTATAAAAAATTAAATAATGTGAAAAGTGCGCCTTCTAAGCACATCATTAAACGTTTGTACGAAAGGTTTTCGACTGGTGATGCTCTTTCTAATCCAAAGAGGCCAAATCAAAACCGACCAAGGCGATCGGATGAGAATATTGCTCTTGCACGGGCCAGTGTTGAGACGTCGCCAAGGACATCCCAAAATCGCCGTTCTCAGCAGTTGGGCATTGCACGGAGCACTTTACAACGAATTATCCGCATTGATTTGCATTTATTCCCGTATACGATTCAATGGACGCAAAGATTGTTGCCTGCAGACAAGCCTCGTCGATTGGAATGCGCCCAAAGAGTCATCGAAATCCATCGGTTCCGTCGAATATGGGCAACCCAGTAGCTCCTCACGAATTCCTGAGCAATTCACGGCCAGCAATTCCTATTCCCTTGCTACCTTAAATGTGACTTGGCTTGCAACGATTTACTGCTTAAATATAATAAAGGTTTTTACTAATTAGAACTGATTTTGTAAAGCTGCACTAATTTGGTTTTTTTTTATTATCTTTCAAATTTAAAGTTCCTCATAAATACGCATTAAAAAAAACTGAATATTTTTAAAGTAAATGTACTTGTATACTCAGTCAAAACCAATCAACTGTGTAACTAATAACCTTATTAACAACTCCATTAGCGCGGCAAAACTTGTTAAAAATCAATTTCATTGCTTTCAAACCACAAATTCAAAGTTTTTTGCCTTCATCGAAGTTTATAACTTTTTGTTTCGTCTCTTTGTTTATTGGCAGTAACACCTTTTTATTAGACGCCAAAGCAGAGGATGAAAAAAAACCAATAAAAAGCCAAATGACCACGAAGCGCAACACCCTTACGGCACAAGGTAAGTGATTAAGGTGTTTCATAGCTACAAATCAATTAGAGGAAAAGCATTTTATACAAAAACATATTTACGTACTCGTACAACTTCATATTGTAGATAAGTGCATATGCATGCTTAAATGTATCCAAGTCGTTTTGATCATTTGAAGATGTGATTTTGGTTTTCGCTCATTTTATGGCGCCAATTGACAACTCATCCATTTTAATGTGCAATAAATACATTTTTTATATGTACATACATATTTACATGTATGTAAGTTTGCATTATAAATACAATCACCTCATGTTTATATGTCAAGTGTATGTATATAACGCTTTGCTGAAAGAACCACATAACTCAAAAAAAAATTAATTCAGGGAAAAATTTAAAAAAGATACAATTTACTACTGCCTACTTCCTCCTCTTGATTGGCGCGATAACCGTAGCTGGATCTTTATTCGCTGCACTATGTCGTTCCATCGCCAGCGACATTTGCAGTTGCTAATGTGCAAAAGTCCAAAAAAGGACTTATAGACGATATTTAGCAGACTAATCCCGCGATAATTGGCGCAGATTGCAGGATCTCCCTTCTTGTGGATTGGGCAGAGCACACTTAAATTCCAATCGGTAGACATGCTTTCATTAGACCATATTTTGCATAGGAGCTGATGCATGCACCTTACTAGCTCATCGCTGCTATGTTTGAATAGCTCAGCCGGCAGTCCGTCGGCTCCCGCGGCTTTGTTGATCTTTAGCCGCGTTATCGCTATTCTCATCTCATCATAGTCGGGTAGCGGAACGACAGTCCCGTCCTCAATGATTAGGATATCGGAATATTCACATTATCTGGCGCAGTTGTCACAATTTAGCCAGTTTGAAAAGTGTTCCCTCCGTAATTCAAGCATGCTCTGAATCGATCTTGAAACCTTCTGTAGGCTACGAACTTTCTGGTAGTACTGTCAAGTTGTTTCCCTGTTGGTCAGCATATCAAGCTCTTCGCGCTCATGTATTTCCGCCTCTCGTTTCTTCATTCCGATAATACGTCTCTCTTCCTGTATTCTTGTATACTGAGCAAAAAATATCTGATAATTTGTTGGTATACGTCCACAATTGACGAATTTTTAATGGATTTGGCAATACTAACTGCACAAATTTTCGGATTCTCGTTTACTAAATGTATACTTTTTCTCTTAGTCACATTCGAGTTAATTTTTGTAAACCTTCCAGTACCACTTTCTCTAAGAAGAGGAATAGTTTTCATTATCTTTTTTTTAAAGGGTTACATCCGTCCAGAACTTTCAGAAATTATTATTCTTTATAGTTTTATGTGTATTTCTGTGAAAATCGATTGTAAAAATTCCCTATAGATACAAAGTTATGGTAGAAAATGTAACTGTCCAAAGGGAGTCTGATGCCCACAGGTGCCCTTCGTTTGCACTTGAAAGTTTAAACTCGTTTTTCTCGAAACTACTTTTTTCGGCACGGTCTGCATGATAACTCACACAGTTTTTAATATTTTTTGAAGCGGGTTTTTTTAAATATTCGAAAGTGTGCTCTCAATAGTTGTCGAGCCGGACTGTTGATATTTTTATTAAAAAATTGTATAAACATAATTAAAGTTTAGCATTTATGACGTAGAACGCATACTTTTTTGAAATGCCGTAAAATGCAAAATTTTTCAAAATTCAAAAATTCGGCTCGACAGACTATAACCACAAATTTATTTTACAAGAATTTTTTTACTTTTTACAGATCCATCATTCGACCAATCCTAACATATGGTTGTGAGGTATGGACTTTTAAGATTGATGATTGTGCTCAGATTGCTCGCATGGAAAGAAAAATTTTAAGAAAGATCTTTGGCCCAATAAGAATGGATGATGGTACCTATAGAATCCGATTGAACTCGGAACTGAACGATCTAACTCAAAACGAGACAGCTGTGCGTTTTGGTAAAACGCAGCGTTGGATAGACGCAGTGGAACACGATCTTAAGAAGCTGGTAATACGTAACTACGAAGCAACAGCTCAAGATAGACTGCTTTGGAGGAGCATTTTGAAGGAAGCTTTGACGCACCCCGCATTGTAACGCTATGAAAGAAGAAGAAGAAGACAGATCCATCAACATTTCAAGGAGAAATGATGCAGACCGTGGATCAACTTTTTTTCATTGTACTTTGGGCCACGTGATTTTTTATATACTAATTTCTGTAAAGAAAAATTAAAATAAATTTTTTTATAAAGTTTAAGTTCTAATAAACAATTTTTTTTTTTTTTTTTTTTTATTTCAAACATAATAAGTAAATTACAATGTTTAATTACACTACAACTAGTTCAGAAACTAACAAGCAGTTTGATTCGAAAATAAATTACAATTGATAAAAAGAAATTACAAACAATATTTCTTATTTTCTGTTAATAGCCAGCAAGTTCATGTGGTTTTTTCCTCTTTAATCTTCGAACTGGGCACGGGTTACTAAGGATGCTCCTAGCTTCTTCGTTTACATGCCCTTGAAGTCGAATTTGGTGCGCTTCTGCTATTTTCTTAATTTCTTCAGTTACAGTGTTAACTTTAAGGTCCCGATGAATATCAGCATTTCTGACGTACCAGGGTGCTTTAACGATGATTCTCAGCACTTTGTTTTGAAAGCGTTGTATTACATTGATATTTTCTTCACTGGCGCAACCCCAAAGCTGTGCACTATAGGCCCATAATGGTTTTAATGTTTGTTTATAGAGCAATAATTTGTTATATATGGATAAATGCGATTTCCATCCAATTAGCCAGTTCATTTTGTTTAGCCTGATGTTAAGCTCATTTCGTTTTATTTTTATATGCTCTTTCCATCGCAACTTCGCATCTAGGGTAATACCTAGGTATTTTGCAGTATTAGCGAATGGGACTTTTTCATTAGAAATCATTATTGGTTGGTATTTTGTAATTTTATTTGTAAAATTCACGTGAATGGATTTACTGTTATTGAGTTTGATTCCCCATTTTCTCGTCCATGATACCATAGAGTCGATTGCAGTTTGAAGGTTCCTTGCAGCTTTTTCTTCTGTCTTTTCAACACATAAAATTGCAGTGTCGTCAGCGAAGGTGGCAGTTAAACAATTTGCCATTAGTGGTAAATCTCGGGTATAAAGAATATACAGGATTGGACCCAGGATGCTACCTTGTGGTACGCCGGCTTTTATTTCAACCAGTTCAGAATATTCCTTTCCCTGTTTAATTCTTAAATATCTTGAAGTAATATATGACTCCAGCAGACTACAATATTGGTATGGGAGGCAAGTCTTTAATTTGTAAATCAAGCCTTCATGCCATACTTTATCGAACGCCTGTGCGACGTCGAGGAAAACTGCTGAACATACCTTCTTTTCCTCTAATGCTCCTCTATGGACTTGTTCCAACGTGGAGTGTTTACTTCGGAAACCAAATTGGTGAGAAGGTATTAGATCTTTTAATTCAATAATGGGTTTCAACCTGAGGAATATTACTTTTTCAAACAACTTGGATATTTGTGATAACAGAGAAATCGGACGGTATGAAGACACGTCGTGAGGATCTTTTCCTGGTTTTGGAATCATTATAACTTCCGCAACTTTCCACAGTCCAGGAAAATATTTTAGTTTAATAGCTGTATTGAAAAGATAAGCCAATCGTTTTAGGGCTTTATTTGCCAATTGTTTTAAAACTTCTGCAGTTATAAGGTCGAAGCCTGGAGCTTTTTTATCTTTAAGTTGCTTGATTTCCTTTCTGAGCTCATTTAATGTAATTTGTGGAATTTCAGAACGGTTTTCATATGTACCACAGGAGTTTAAGTCGTAGTTACTCTTATTAGGTGTGAAAGTTTTTTTCAAATACTTCGCAAAAGCAGTGGCTTTTTCTGCATCGCTTCTAGCCCAAGTACTATTTTCATTTCTAATAGGTGGAACATGGCATATTGGTCGTTTTAAATACTTTGTACTTTTCCAGAGAGAATAGTCATCTTTTTTATCAGCTGAAAGCTCTGATAGGTAACGTTGCATTGACTCATTTTCAATAACTGCTATTTCTTTTTTTAATGCAGTTGCTGCATTGTTGAGTTTCGTTTTATCTGCAGGTGAACGAGTTTGCTGCCACTTCCGGCGAAGTTTTCTCTTTTTTGCAAGAAGAAGTTTTATTTCTTTAGGGTAGTTGGTGCCTATCGTTTTCCGCCTCAATTCCGGCGTGTTTTCCCAAGCAGCTTTCTGAATTTTCTTCGTAAAGGAATCGATCTCAACCTCCAAACTTTCAGCTGTCAATATTGGTGCAGAAAAATGCATTGCGGTGCTAAGTGTTGATTTAAACGAAGCCCAGTCAGTGTATCTGTTGTACAGAGTCAGATAATAAACAATGCAAAAATTTTTTTAAATTTATTTCCATTGTTATCCCTTCTAAAAACGGCTTTTCTTTTAGCGCATTTTTGGCATTTTTAATTATTTTAATCATTTTAAATGGCGGATGTACACTCAATTCTTTTAGGAAGGTCGCAGCGGGATTATCAATCGGCGGGCATTGCAGCATCGGCGTCAGTGACCTGAATAAAAAACAACAAAAGTTTTTTTGTTTATTAATGTCATAATTCCTATATGAATTAAAAAAATACAATAAAAATATTCGTGGAATAAAATGCTTAAAAAAAAAATGAATTTTAGGGCGAGTTTTCGTACTATTTTTGCTTCGAAAAAATTATTTTTTTGAAAAATTTTCGAATTGTAAATTCACATAGAAAGTACTATCATAAAAAAGATGTGTGCAAAATTTCAGGTAGATGGGTAAATAACTTTTCGAGTTATCGCGTGCCCCAATTCGAAAAATATAGTTTTGAGGAAAACGAGTCTAAAGTCGGCAGCGTTACTACAGGTATACCTCTCCCAGCGCTCGAACACGAAGAATAGAGTCGTCACGGTTGACGATCTATAATATAAGAAATACTTAAATTTACGTTCTAATAAATGTTTGACATATTCTTAAAGGATTATATTAACATTTTATGAAAAAAAAATTTTTTTTTTCGAAATTTTACAGGTATCTGTCCCCTTAAATACTTTCCATATTTTCAAACTACTTCCCATTTGTGGAACAACATCAAGACGCACACCACAAATAGGAGGAGGAGCTCGGCCAAACACCTAACAGAAGTGTACGCGCCAATTATTTATTTTTTTTTTTTTTTTATACACTTTTGAAATACAAAATTTAAAAAATCTGATTCTTTTGGTCAAATTTTTGTAAAAAACAAAATGAGCATCAAGTGGTTAAAGCTTCTTTTAGCAAAAAAACTTTTTTTTTATTTCCACTTAAGTTAGTCCGCAATTTATTCGTACATATGCCCGCAAATAGTTTTCATTGTGCCCACAATCGATTTTATTTACCACCTGCAATGTCTACTAATGCACATTTAAAAATTACCAATCGCTCAGCGAGACCAAATCCACCTATCAGCTAATGTTACTATTTTTGTATTTTTGTTGTTGCCTGCTAACACTTTTTGCTAGTCAACAGAGAGCAACTGCAAAAGCTCCCTCACTAGTTTGCCAATGTAGTTACTCGCTCGTTTCATACATACACACACACATGCATACATCCATATGTACGTACGGGCGCAGTCAGTCGGTTACGGTGTTGTTATGTCAATTGGCCTTGAACTTGGAATATGAAATTTGAGATTTATCTGCAACACACTCAATAGGCAAGGTAGTCTGATGCATACACATATGTATGTACTTTTATGTATGTATGTATATATTTACGTGGGTATATACTCGTACAAAAATGTTCATATTCTCACATATGGCACTCTGCACCTAATAGCTTACGGATGTGAAACACAACTATTTATATGCATATGTATGTCTGTACGTCCCATAACATGCGCGGCAATTGACTCTAATGAATGAGTATTCTATTCAGTCAATGTACTCCTCGTACACACATACACATAGAAGTATATCATAGCCTACACTATCTACATTTCAAATGTAAGTCTAAGTGTGTAAAGGTGTTTGCGCAGCATCACAAGCTTTCCGCCACCTGAATTACCTGTCTATTATTAACATTTATGTTTATTGCCTTATGTTGCTTGGCGTAATTGAACCTTTACATTTTTCAATTGTTTTAATTATACAATGAATTTTTTTTTTTTTTTTTTTTTTCTTTGGATTCATCCGTTTTTGTTTTCTGTATGTTTAAATTAATATATATTGACACTGGCGCAGATTCGGAGACATGTTGTAGGGGGCAAAGTTATATACAAGAATATTTTAGAGCTTTCTCGTAAGGTGCCGTTCGAACAATTTAAACTTTATGCTCGTTGTCAAGGTGGCTTTTCACACTAAAAAAATTGTCTTGCTGTTTTTTATTTGTTCCATTCGCTTGTGAGTTGCAGGGTGTTAACAATGGAAGTCAACAAAGAGAAACTCGGTACATTTTACAGATTTTCTTTGATACAGGCGACAATACCCTCCAAGCCGTTGAAATTACCAGGCGAAGAGCTTCATTTTCTTCGTGACACCTCTTCACATGCCCACTTAAACCTACTCCTCTATCACTCATAGTTCTAAGCAGGGATTTGTAAGCTTATCAGATTTCTTTGATTTTCACCACTTAGGTCAATGCAGCATCCACTTTCAGAAATACGCCGCACTTCAATTGAAGGAATGGGTGATTAACTGGGAACGAAATATTGGACGCATTGACGAGAGAGGCTCCGGCTTTGCCTTCAATAGGACCCGAGCCCTTCCTTGCTATGGGACAACACAACACCAAGATGAAGCTTAGAAGTGAAGAGATGGACTAAGGGAGGTTTGCTGGCACCAAACCATGGGGCTGCGCCAGGCGAAATCGTTACTGGAGGAGTATAAACAAAAAAAGGTTTAAAAAACTCACAATCCTTCCCAAAGATAAACTGAGAATGCTCACGGGCATTCCAACATTCTTGAATGCATCTTTTATTACGAAATTCTAACCTCATAAGTACACATTTGGTAAGTAATACGGTGTTGTAAAGAATATAAGAGATCTCCCAAGATTATAATGCGATAAAATTTTGTTTAAACTTTGATTAAGTGTTTCAATCGGAAGTGTATGCAGTTCAAGAAGCAATGAACTTTGTTGTGGAAAACCGGTGGAGAAGCAGATCTATATGTATCTGCTCTGCAGCGACAGCCAAGCTGCGCTCATGGCTTTAGACAGCCCCCCAACCACATCAGCGGTAGTCGAGTCCTGTAAATCTAGGCTGAACTATGTCAGTAGACATAATAGCCTGATGCTAACATGGGTCCTGGGACACGTGGCTATCGCGGGTAACGAGACCTCTGACTCCTTAGCTAAGATGGGCTCTGAGGCCAACTTCTTTGGCTCAGAGCCCGCTTTGCCACTCCCCTCTGCGGCCATCACTGCCACGGTTAGCAAATGGGTAACTACCACCCACAAGCGAGCTTGGCAGGCTGAGAGAGGCTGCAGATGGACAAAACTGATGTTACCTGTCATGTCCGATCGACTGTCGCAAACCCTTCTGTCATTAGACAGAGGGGAGTGTAGACGGCTGGTTGGACTGATGACGGGCCACTTTCTGTGGGCAAAGCACATGGAAAGGTTGGGCATCTCAGACAGTATACTCTGCCCAGCTAGTGAAGAGGAGGATGAGACGGCGGACCACTTCCCGTGTGTCTGCCCCGCCTTCGCTCGAATCAGGTTTGAGGTCTTTGGCACTGATGTGTTAAGAAGCGACCATCTTGGCTCCCTGGCACCACAAGATCTACTCATATTTCTTTGGAGATCGGGTAGATTTAAAGAAAATTAAAAGAGAGTCCAAGTGTCGTACAATGGACTTAATTAATGTCTGAGTGCTGCACTTGCTCGTTGTCCCGACAAAATAAACAAAAAAAGTCCAGGTTGCTAGTAACGCAATGAATGTGGCATAACGACGTTAGTTTTGTTGTATCTGTAGAATGAAGAATAAAGCGAAAATATACAAATTGCAGTTTAAGTTAACTTGAGCCTTCATTGACCCCAAACGAAGAACAGTTTAGAAAACAAAAACTCAATAACGCACACATTGATGTGTAATTGAAATGAGGTCATATTATTGCAAAAAGTAATTCCTAATTTTCTGGTAACATGCAGGCTTACCGGGAAAGTTGTCCTAAATACTTAAGAACATCAATATTTAGGTCATTGGTTATATGCCGGTTAAAGACAGCTGCGTTAAGAATCTTTTTTTGTTTTGGGGCATTAAAATTATCGATCGGAGTCACCTTATTGTATACGATGCAGTTCACTTGACTCCATGAGAAACCATCGACGTTAAGTTAAGGCCCTTCTCTGGCCATTATATTGGTCCACCTCTTTTAATTTTGATAATTATTGCCAAGCCATGTTAGAAATCTTCTCCTGTAATGAGCTGGGCTGTCATTACGTTGATCACGTTAGGGGGCGTCCATAAATAACGTGAGATGTTTAAGGGGGGGGGGGGGGGGGGGGGGGGTAGAGTCAAATCTCATCTAATCTTACGTTGAAGAGAGGGGGGGGTCTCGGTAAATATCACGCAATTTTTTTCTGATTGAAACAAAAAAATTGTACATGCTTAAGATTTAATCTCAAGCGTAATCGTAGTATGATTAAGATCATTCACTAATTCGTTTGAAAGAAAATAATTTCATTCATACTTTGACGTTATACATTACTACTGTCAAACCACCATATTTGTTTTATACCAAATAGCTCAATTTAATCTGAATTTGCGGTACAGTGTAGCCCGTCGGTTGTTTTCGCGCCACTATGAGCCGAACGCCCTATCACTCAGGGCCTTCATCAGCACGCCTATTGATCTCTATTGGCCAAGTATACGTGATGATTTAGAGAAAATATGCTACAGTACATGCGGTATTTACTTCGCATCTATCACAAGAGCTGCAGAGCACAGGAGAGCAGCTCACATTGCACCAGCTAAGCAAGCGCGTATGTTCCGCAAAGTGCGACCCTCACGGATTGTCACAAGACGAGCTAATGAGTTACTGTGCGCAAGCGTCAACGGCTTAGAGTGGCTAGATTAGAACGAAGTTGAAGGAGCACATGATTTTACTGAAAATCATATGGACATGTTGGTCCCAATAGTCTCTCTTGAAACCGCGCATGATTCTCCATGGACTGAATTAGAGTAGATATTTTTTTTTTAATCGCAGTAGTTACGATTTAAGTCTTCTATTGTTAAATTTTTATTGCACTTATAACTCTCAGCAATATTGATTACTAGTCTTAACTAGTCGTAAATAAAAGCACGAAGCAACTTTTTTTTCTTTTTACAATAACAATCCAACGCGTTTACATAAGACACCCACATTTTGAAAAATCTCACGTGAGATTGGGGGATGGGGGAGGGGGTTGAATAAAATCTCACGACATCTCACCAGGGGGGGAGGGAGGTTCAGAAAATTGAAAAAAACACCTCACGTAATTTATGGACGCCCCCTTATTTATACCATCTTTGTCATGTGTTTTGAAATAATTTAAGGGGAAAAAATTAAATTATTCTTGATAGGGATGTTAATATCGTGAATGAATTTTAGAGCCCGTTTTGCAGCATTTTCCATAGTTTTAGCTAACATTTCAGCTGGAATAGCGGCTATTTCCTCACGGATATTGTTCATGAGCTCTTCTATGGTCTTTGGCTTATTAATATACATATATGTAGAGTACTCTTTAAGGGGTTATATACAGTTAAAAGCCCGAAAAAAGCGAATTTTCCAGAATTTTTGCTGAGAAAACTTTTAAATTTATTGATCTAAAAATGTTTACACATATTATGTTATCTTTTAACTGTATTTTAAGACTTAGTATTATTAGTAAAAATATTTATTTGGAAAGGAGCTACAGCTGATCTCCGGGAGCTCCTCTTAAAAAAGACGTTTTGCGTTTTTTTAAAAAACCAATCATATTATATTAAAGTAATGTTAAATCTAGCGATTAATCAAATGAATAAGCAAAATAATTTTTTTCTTACAAAATGGTGGTTTCTCAAAAAAAAAAATCGATTTTTGACTAAAATATCGGCTTTAAATTGTTTATAAAAAAAAATATTTATCGGTGAGAAGAAAACTTCGATTAATTACTAAAAAATCTATTTAAGAAGCTCGTGTTAAAATTTAAGACTAATCGGTTTAGCCGCTTCGTTGGTCACCGCCTCTGAAAACATCATTTTAAGAAAAACGTGTTTAAATTTTAAAAAGCACTTTACATAGGATACATTTTTTTTAACTTGCATGGAGTTGTCTATGCCAGGACCAAATATTGCACCCTCCACCGCTTCGCATGCTTCTAATAACTCGAGCTGATGTTGTCTGCGGGACACTCTTCCATCTCGGGTGCTCTCACGCGCTTTGAGATCGGAAATGTTCACGCACTGGTCATCTTTTTTTCGGCTTATGAATGCGCATTGGGACCAAGTGTAATTGCTATTGCATTCATATAATACAATAGTGCACGGCGATCTCTCATCTCTCAATTGAAAAGGTTTGTCATATCCCTCAATTGAGGCAAATAATTAAAGCTCTAACATATAATGTAACGGAAATTATTTCCAAAAGCTAAAAACGCCAACAAAAATATTGATGCATAAAACAGCTTAATCTAATCTTGAGAACACTTTCTTAACCTAATACAAAAGTGAAGCGATTCCTTCATTAAATATACCGGCAGCTATGTATGCAGCGATTTCCATAGTTTTCGAACCGGTCGGATCAGTTTTGGGAGAGAATTTGCAAATCCGTTGATTGTAGCTCTCGTAGGTGTTTTGGTAAAACCACCTACACATCTTTCTAATAAATTATCACTGCTGAGATCTGTACAAATCGGGAATATAGCCTTCTGGTAATGGCACATTTTCAGGTTCGAAAGTGGATAATTGATTAGCAGCTGCATCCCTCTGACAGCTTCACCATGAGTCTGATACGTCCGGGCACTTATCGTGTTCACGTTCGTCAGTTGAACAATAATGATAATATATGGCCCAGATAGCATTATATATTATTGTAACGGAGTCACAATTTCCCTTTTTTGATAAACCATAATAAACTGTCAACTTACCGATCATCTTTCCAGTAAGTTTGCTTTTCCACCGAGATTTTTTTTTTTGTATTTTCCCCCTATTTTGTTTTCAACTGTTTCAAAAATTTTTTTCGTTTCTGTACGTATCCAATATATTCTTTTTTCATATCATTTTGATTTTTATAAAAATCTTTAATCTATTTTAAAATAATCTTTAAAATCGAATATCTCGGAAACAGCTAATTTTGTCATTAAAATAAATTAAACCTAAACTAACTAATGTCCTTAAATATCCTGGACGACTTCCCGCTAACTTCGCACAATACTCTAGAACAAATTGTGCGCCATATTTTTTTTTCGAATGACAAATTCTGTGTTTTGATTTGGTCATAGCGGATTTACAACAGAGATCAGCAAAGTTTTCTCGTACAAGCAGTGCCAAGGCGATCCTATACAAGGTGATATCAGAAGAACAGCTTATACTGGGTTTGATTGAAAAGTAATGAGCCTTCCCGCGCGGAGCGTCTGCCAAGCGATCAACCGAATCGGCTGGTGGGGGAAAGTGATCGTTGAACCTTCCCCTTCCACTAGAAACCGGTCCCAGTTCGCTGGCAACAACGGTGCAGTCAACATCGCTCCGCGCGTGAAAGCTGTTTTAAAAGTGTGTTAGGATTTTGCAGTGACGAAAATGCAGCGATCGAACGAGTACCGAAACCATTGGGCTATTCAAGGAGGCTTACGGGGACCAATATCTGTCCAGTGCCTAGGTAAAATAGTGGCACAAGTCGTTCAAGGAAGGTCGGGAGGACTTCGAAGACGAACAGCGATCTGGAAGGCCTTCGACGACGCAAACAGACGAAGTCGTGAACCGAGTTTGTGAATTTTTGAACATTTACCGTCGTGCTAGACTACGTGAGGCCAGCGAAGAGTTAAATTTACTTATTACAATGTGCCCCTGAAAAGAAAGCTGAAAGGGAGGCGTTTCGACTCCATCGAGGCGATCCAAACAACTATGACAGCCGAATTGAACGCGATTCCGGCGGATGAGTTTAAAAAATGTTTCCTGCAGTGGAAGGACCGCTACCAGCGGTGTATTGACGCTCAAGGGTCCTATTTTGAAGAATATTAGTTCATCTGATGTCAACGGCACGCTAAACAAAGCAAGGGCGGTATTCGGGTGAATTCATACAGTATAGGGGAGTTCGCAAATCTCCGGACGCACTAAACTACGAAATTTCGGGTCATGCGAGAAGTCCGTATTGTTGTACGGAAGCGAAACATGGGTTGACTCTAATACCATTACACAGAGGCTTTTATCAATTTATCAAAAAAAGCCCCCGCATCATCTGCAGAATATTCTGGCCAAACACGATCAGTAGCGACGCACTGTGCGACCGAGGAACCCATCCTTAGGCAAATCAAACGCAGAAAGTGGCGATGGTGTGACCTACACCTTGAGAAAACGACCAGATAGCATCGCGAGAATGGCATTGAACTGGAAACCGCAAGGGAACAGAAAGACACTTGGAGAAGGACGATGTAGCGCGAACTAGCAGATGCCGACATCTCATGGATTGGTGCAAAAACAACAGCACAGAACCGTGTCTTGTCGAGACCCTATGCTCCCGAGATGTGTGAACAAGGAAAAAATAACAAAAAAAGGGCAGCAGCCTCAGCGCAGAGTATGAAGTCTGAAATTTGTATACCAAAACCAAAATCAAAATACATGTAAGATGTTTCTTACTTTTTTTACCGTTATTGCCTTGAACAGTGCGTTCATCGCAAGGATGATAGATTACCAGTTTTGGTCATCCAAAGCAAAATTATGAGAGTAACCTCGACTGGCACGTCACCGGGGATTCTGTACGATCATTTTATGCGTATTGCCTACCTCTTCCAATCAGTCATTGTTCAGTTAGTAACGAATTGTTGTTATTGGTTGATTTTTTTCCTATATCACCAACACAATCTCAGTTGGTTCGAAAACAAACCGCCGTCATGACGCCGGATACGTCAGCTAATCAGCTAATTCTTTCTAATACGCTGAGAGCCGGTTAACGGTCTGTTGTTGGTTGCACCCTTGAATTATTTTCACCAGTGCTCATCTTACTTAATATATTTTTCCGCTCTTCCAATCACTCGTTGTTCAGACCATCTCAGTTATTCTACGCTCGCCTTTACTATCTCACTTGCAAGGTTGCTGACCTCTGTTTTACAATTGAGAAAGAGCGAAGGAGGTTAATTACCCCAAAAACTTCAGAAGACCCGCCCTTGTATTTTTTAGTATTGTTTTTTTTTTTTTTTTTATTCCCTTTCTTGTTTTAACTTAATTGCACACTGTGGCGTATGCGGAACATATTTGTACGAGTTTTTGTACAATAAATGTTTTCATTTATTAAATTGAACGGCGGAACGTACAATTAAGTGTGAGGAGCGCGCAAAATTTTCCAAATACTTAACTATCATACTTTAGTGTGTAATTTATATTTATTAAATCAATCGCCAGCGCGCCGTGATTAACTCCCCAGCAACGTGATCGACTCAAAATGCGGCACTAACACAAACAGAAACAGTGCATGAATATGTACACACACACTTACATACTTGCGTGTACTCGTTGCTAGTTAAATATAGAATTATTTCAATAATAATTGAGTTCTGTTTAGAAGCTTCATTAATCATCGCTCGGCACAACTGAAGCGAAGCGGAGGTATTGAACGTTACATGGGAGTGAATAAACGTTTCAGACAAATGATTCAGGAAGCCTTTTAATTTGAGAATATTTACAAAATCTAATCATTTTAACAACTCAAATTCATGACAACTACATATATGTATATATGGGTAGTCGGACTAATCACTCAAATACTGCAAGTTGAAGGCGATTAACTGCAACTGTAATCACTTATGGCAGACGTACCAGAGGATGGTTGTTAAATAAATTGCTAATCAATTTTTTTAATATTTGTGACTCTAAAATTTTAAACACTTTCATTTTATATAAAAAAATCCGTCAGCATTGAGAATTTAAGAAAAAAAAGAAAAAAGTTCAAATTTGTTTTATGAGTTAGTTTGTTTTGCATTTTCTTAAAGTATATATACATATATATGTAATTGGCGCGTACACCCATTTTTGGTGTTTGTCCGAGCCCCTTCTCCTATTTGTGGTATGCGTCTTGACGTTGTCCCCCAAATGGAGGGTCCTACAGTTTCAAGCCGACTCCGAACGGCAGATATTTTTAAAATGAAACTTCTTAGGAGTCAAAGGACGAGAGAGAATGGAGAGTAAAATTTCAAGGCCATGCAACGTTTTGAGCATTTTCGTTCCGCGAGAGAGAAAAAAGATATAACGTAGAGAAAAGGAAAGAAAGAGCTATACCTCATATATAATATATTAAATACACTTTAGGCTATTTTTCCAAAGTTTTTCCTTGTGGTTGCTAATTTCAAGTGATAAATAGTACTGCCTACTTTTTGGCGCTTGTTTGTTGGTGCAAACTTGTAAGAAATATTATTTTGGTGCCTACTTTTTGGCGCTATATTTCCTTGGTGCCTACTGTTTGGGGCGTTTTTGGTGCCAATTTTTTGGCGCTTTCCTTTTGATGCCTACTTTTTGGCGCTTATTTCCGTTTCCTGGCTAGTGCTTGTGCGTACTATAATGTGCTATCCATTCCGGCGTCGGATTTATTGGTATTGCCTTGCGGTACTTTGAGCCGGAATCGCTGCGTTTGTGCGGGTGATAAACGGTAGGAGTAGTGCGTGTTGTTGCCACGGTTTGTGTCCGGCGTGGACCCTCCTCTGTTTTTTGTAAATTTTGTCTTATTGTATTCTCTGCAAATGTTGTGAATTTATTTAGATATATATTCTTTCTTCCTCTCTCTCTCTGTCATTCTCTCTCGGGTCTCACCCTCTTTCTGTGTCTACCTTGAAAGTTTCACTCCTGTTATGTGTACTACGCTACACGCGCTTTTTTATGAGGAGCTTTTTCATGGCAGAAGTACACTCGGAGGTTTACCATTGCCTACCGAGGGGCGACCGCTATTAGAAAAAACTTTTTCTTCATTTTAGTCTTTCACCGAGATTCGAACCTGCGTCCTTTCTGAATTTCGAATGGTAGTCACGCACCAACTCATTTCGTAATATCTTAAAAATATTGTGTGAAAATTAGAAGTGACTCGGACAAATACTTCTTGAGTTATTCAACAATTAACAAAGGGCGCTCGGGAGCTCCGGAGAGATAGCAAAACTTCAAATGCGTTTTTCTCAAAACTATGTTTTTTGAGCTGGTGATCACTGTAACTTAAAAACCGCTTGATGGATTTCAATAAAATTTAGACCGCTTTTGAAAAACATAAAAAACTCGTGCCTGATCGAAGGAGTTTTTTTCGCAAAAATTTCGATTTTTTTTAAACAATTGTCGGTTTTTTTCTTGAAAATCTGAAAAATATTTCCTGAGGCCGCCATATTGTTCATTTTGAAAAAAAGCCTCTATCAGGCACAAGATTATCTTTTAATAAAAACAATTTCTCTTGTCATTGATTTTAGATGAATCTCCAAGGAATTGTGATGATCGGCGCAAGGGACTTCTGGAGAATCGGGATCCACACAAACAGCGATAACTTTTAAAATTATTATTATTTTTTTTTTGTTTTTTTTTTTGAAATTTTGCTAAAGTCAAGTCGAAACATGATGTATCAATTAGGTGCGCAACTAAGTTCTCGCTGTTTTTTTTTTGATGAAAATACAACTTCATTCTGAAAAAATTGGTACAAGTGAATCATTGAAAGTATTGCCCATCTCTGGCTACTACTTTTCCCATCTTTCAGGTCGATCTCGTATACCGTCGCGGTAAAACTGTTCGTCTTTTGAGGCTATCCACGGATCAAGCCATTTTTTGATGACTTCATAAGAATGGAACTGCTGGTCAGCTGGACCATGTGCCATCGATCGGAACAGGTGGTAATCGGACGGCGCAAGATCTGGAGAATATGGCGGGTGGGGTAGGATTTCTCATTCGAGTGTTTCCAGGTAGGTTTTAACGGGTTTGGCAGCGAGAGGCCGAGCGTTGTCATGCTGTAGAATCACTTTTTCATGCTTCTCCGTGAATTGCGGCCGCTTCTCCCGCGTGCTCGGCTCAATCGCATCAATTGCAGCCCCAGTGATGGTTTCGCTTGGTTTTAATACTCGTAGTTCAAAATAAATAACACCAAATACATACATAGCATAGCCTTCACAGCGTGAATATTCGGCCGACGACGTAGAAGCATGACCGGGTAGTCCCCATGACTTTCTTTTTTTTGGATTGCTGTACTGAATCCATTTTCTATCACCCGTCACGATGCGATGAAGAAACCCCTTACTTTGATGCCACTGGAGCAGTTGTGCCCAAGCGAAAACATGACGTTCAACATCCCTTGGTTTTAACTCAAAAGGAACCCAAGTCCCTTGTTTCTGAATCATTCCCAAAGCATGCAATAGCTTGGAAATGGATTGGCGGGTAACTTTTAATACTGAAGCAAGCTCTTCTTGCGTTTTAAACGGATCAGCGTCTTCGAAGGTTTTTGGCCTTCCTTCACGCGGATGGTCGTCAACATTCAAACCGTCTTTGAACGGCGGACCCAATCTCGGCGCGTTATTTCACTTAAAGCAGCATCTCCATAAACTTTTTGTAGCTCTTGATGCGCTTTAGCCGCCGTTTTTTTCGAATGAAAGAGGAAAATCAACACTTCCCGCAAATGACGATTATTCGGCACAAAATCAGACATTTTCACAAAACCAAAAGTATGTGATACCAAAACAAAATCACTAATGTCTCGAAGCAGTTTGTTTACCATATGTCTAAGCTTGGTTTATGACGTTTAGGTTATGTTAGAATCGACTAGCATATACTGCTGGCGGCATCTATTGACAAACAGCGGGAACTTAGTTGCGCACCTAATATGTTTTTAGTTTTGTAAAATAAAGCAATTGACTAGCAAAAAAAAAATTTTGAAAATCATCAATTCTTTGGGCCCCTGACTACCTCTAACTCCTTACACTAGAACTTGTTCCTAGTGCTGCCAAGCGAGTATATGGAGATGTGCACTTCAGATCCAATTCGTGATGCATAGCCTTGCAAGCTTTAGTATGTCACTAATCCCCAGATTAGAGATATTCCTCAATAAGGTTAGAAACGCAGAGCAGAGGTGGCTTAGTCGAGAACTGCGAAATGGTGAGCAGCGACACCTTACCTCAACTACGAGATTGGCACCAGCCCTATTTCTTGCCCCATAAGGATCACGCAAGTACTCCAACCACTATCCTACAACACACCCTTTGTGGATTAGTTGATTGTGGTGTATTTTGCCTTGAATAAGGGAATCGTAATTTTCACACTCCCGTCAAATCTTAATACACTCCACGTAACCTGTGTATTCGAGATCATTGCCAAGTCTTGCTCTGTGGCTGAGTTTCGGGCTACATTTTGTTCCTTGTTCACAACAAACATTGATCCGACAAATTCCATTGCAGAAGTTGTGCAAAAATAACAAATATGTATATTTACTTCGCCGCACACCGAGTGCAAGTCTCATCTACAGTTACAATGCGTTTGTTGTTTCGTAGTCAAAAATTATATCTTTACAGTGGTTAACGTGACTCCATTTTTTCAAAGAAATTGAGTATTTTTATAAATAATTCTCACAGGTCATTGCAGATTGCGCAGTCTCGGCCAATTACAGACACTAGAAAGGCACATACGCTCAGCCCAACCCAGCTCTATCTTAAGTTTAATAAAAGAACTTGGTTTGGATGGGTTGCTGCGATGATCAGAAGGCGAAATGGGCCATGAAGTCGAAGTGCAAACCTCAAATCTATCTATTTATCTAAATGAAATTGTTGAGATGCATGTGAGGTCCAGTGGTATTTTAGAGGTGTTTAAACTCATCCAAGTGGTATGCTAATCCCCAAGAGCCAATACATTTTTTAGCACAATAGCTTTGATTTCGTTTTTTTTGTGCAGATTCTCGACCACATTTTTCTCAACAATTTATTTGTCTGTGCATTACAAGGCTTTCTGCAACATCCTCCACGTTTCTGTAACAAGAATTTCACTCCGCACATTATATTAACCCTTAGAGTACGGAGTCTATTTTATAACATAAAGGACGGAGTAGGGTCACCAAAGTCCCCCACACAGAAATTGTTTTCTTTTGTTTATAAGTTAGCATATTAATATTACAAAGGCTGTTAGTAAATTAAGAAACGATTATTGAATTAACTTTACAACATTTATTTTTAATAAACAAATAAAAAACGGTTTTAGCTTCTTTTAGCAAACGTTGTCTCATGTTTGGTTCAGCTAATTTTTGTCCAAGATTTAATAGAAAGACCTTTATTTGTGATGAGCTTGAAAGTTTCCATTCAGGGTTCATAAATATTCATAAATATTCTAAATGGCCAACTGGTCTGCCACACGAGTATTCTCTTATAAGTTTGTCACTATTGTCTACTGCTCCTTTAGTTCGATTATAGTCCAGAATTATAATTGGCTTCAAATAAACTTCATTAGAAACAGAATGTATACTGGGAAGACAGAAGATGTACAGGGTTTGATTGAAAAGTAATGAGCCTTCCCGCGCGGAGCGTCTGCCAAGCGATCAACCAAATCGGCTGGTAGGGGAAAATGATCGTTGGACCTTCCCCTTCCACCATAAACCGGTCCCAGTTCGCTGGCAACAGCGGTGCAGTCAACATCGCTCCGCGCGTGAAAGCTGTTTTAAAAGTGTGTTAGGATTTTGCAGTGGCGAAAATGCAGCGATCGATGGAGCAACGTTACTCGATCAAATTTTGCGTAAAGCTAAACAAAACGAGTACCGAAACCATTGGGCTACTCAAGGAGGCTTACGGCGACCAATCTCTGTCCAGGGCCCAGGTAAAGCGGTGGCACAAGTCGTTCAAGGAAGGCCGGGAGGACGTCGAAGACGAACAGCGCCGGCGCACACCGCCTTCCTCTGCACCTCTGCATTGGTCAAGATGGGGGTTTCGGTGCTTCCCCGCCCTCCCTACAGCCCAGACCTGTCCCCTCCGGACTTCTTCTTGTTCCCGCGCCTGAAAAGAAAGCTGAAGGGGAGGCGTTTCGACTCCATCGAGGCGATCCAAAAAACTGTGACAGCCGAATTGAACCCCATTCCGGCGGATGAGTTTGAAAAATATTTCCTGCAGTGGAAGGACCGCTACCAGCGCTGTATTGACGCTCAAGGGTCCTATTTTGAAGAATATTAGTTTTATGAGCCAAAAGGTTTAATGAAACTGTTAAAAAAAATAAGGTTCATTACTATTCAATCAAACCCTGTACCATCTCGTTCTCTTTAGGAATATATGATAACATAGATATGGTCTTTGTGAAAGAAACAATCGAAGAATACTCCTTCCGATTTTTTGTTAATTTCAATTCGTTGGGTGCCGTTTTGTTTTTTCTGACAGTACTCAAGAGGGTGATATTTTTTGTGAGTAGTTATGCCTGTGCCAGATCCAAACAAAGGCTCAACGAGTTCTTTAACAACCCGTGCACCTTGATTTTTTTCACCGGGAAGCTTTCCGGTATACAACTGCAGATTGTACAAATATGACGTTTTCACATCAGCGGCAGCCCAAATTTTTATGAAAGGTGGTTAAATTTCAAGGGCCGATGTCGAATGTGAACCACACCTAAACGTCAAGTTTTTTCTGCATGTCATTTGACATTTTCCAATTTCAAACTAACTCAATTTGAACACAATCGAGCAACGCGTTAAAGTAGTGTCAGGAAATGGCAACAGTGAATGACCATTTTTCGAAGAAAATCATCTTCAGTGATGAGGCACATTTTCACCTCAGTGGATTCGCCAATAAGCAGAACTGCCGCATTTGGACGAATGATAATCCAAGAGTGATTACCGAAGAACCAATGCACCCACAAAGAGTGAATGTTTGGTGCGGTTTATGGGCCGGCGGCATCATTAGGCCGTATTTTTTCCAAAATAAGGCCGGTCAGGTAGTTACTGTGAATAGTGTTCGCTATCGTGAGATGATAACGAACTTTTTATGGCCCGAATTGGAAGATATGGATGTGGACGATGTGTGCTTTCAACAGGACGGTACCAATTGTCACACAGCTAATGAAACAATGGCTCTTTTGCGCGAAAAATTTGATGGCCGAATAATCTCACGTCGCGGCGATGTCAATTGGCCGCCAAGATCATGTGATTTGACACCGTTGGACTTCTTTCTTTGGGGTTATTTGAAATAAAAGGTGTACGTCGATAAGCCAGCAAGAATTTAAGAGCTAAAGGATGAGATAATTCGGCACATTAACGGCATAGAACCTCAATTATGCCTTAGCGTATCGAAAATTTGGACCATCGGATGGAGGTGTGCCGCCGAGGTAGCGCCATTTTATTTCATACGTAATTTAGTCATACCAATATTATCATAATAAAGAGAAATGATAATAAGTTCCTAAAAAAATTATATTTTATTCAAAATCAACACCGGCCCTTGAAACTTAACCACCCTTTACCATATCTTCCAGGTTTTGATTTTATGTATTGTCGAAATGCACATTTTCCACGAAATGATACCATTCGTTCATTCTCTTCTTCTTCTTCTTCTTCTTGTTCATCATTAGTTATTGAAAAACTTATCTCATAATTATAAATAAATTAATAAGAGAATGCCACTAATAAGTTTTTATACAGGATTTAAAATACAACTCGACTACCTAAAGGGAAAAAGAGAGAAAGAAATTATTTACGAAGTTATTAAAGAAAAACTAATGTTGGGGGACCTAAGATAATCACCGAAGTGAATTTTAGTTGTTCGCAAAACACAAACCTAAAGACGAAATAAAAAGAGATAAAGAAATGTAATTTACTGCAGGGACCGATTATACACCAAAGTAAAAGCACCAAAGAGAATCATATACCCATGGACTTTAACTTGGAAATTCACCTATCAATCTGATCACATCCAGCGTCGCGCTGAACTGCAGCGAATACCTTCATGAATCGGGAATAAGCCGCTCCCACTCCCGTGAAGTGCTACTTAACAGAAGCTGTGGGTTTTTAGTGGGTGAACCGAAAGGTAATGATTTAAAAAAACAACATTCATATTGTTGCATTCCTACAAATTCCATATAAATAAGAATGTAATTTATCAAACCACACAATAGAAGAACTTCTGCCCGAAGTTAACGCAGAAAACATTATAAGTTTTATACACTTTATTTACAAAATTAATTTGTATTTTGAAATCTAAATTATACACGAATATTATTATATAAATATGTACTTATGTTACGTAAAGCTGATGGCCTAGCCGCTAATGCTTTTTAATTCATTGTGATTGTAATTCATTACTTTTCCAATTTTTAAATAAAATGAAAAAAAAAGAATGTAATTTCCCAACTACTTTCTGCATTGTTTATATAAAATTATATAATAAATTTCAAAATGTGCGCACTGCATACAAAATTCCCATTAGCTTTCTAAACCACCTTACTCACAGTTCCCTGCATATTTCCTTTTGCCATTGGCATCATACATCAAGGAAGAGTATTGTCAGCGCACTGAATGCTGCATTAAGCCATGCCAGCACCGAGAATGCACAACATCAGTTGACACGACTCGCGATAAAGGCAATGAACTTGTCAAACGCATTTGAATAAAGGTTATCCGAGTATGAGTGCATCTGACTTGCATTGCATTAATTAAATTTATAAGCCACACGAGAAGCCACTGCAATGCTTGCTGAGAAGTTTGCTTTCACATTGACCGGATCTGCGGAAAAAATTCAAATGCTTTCTCTGCGAACAGACAAGTGAATGGAAAAGCATGAAATCGACAAAACAAGGTTGCATGCATACACGCATACATATGCATGTATGTAGATATGTTCACGAGTGATAACAAATAAGCTTATTTGCCTGTATTTTTAGCAACATTCCACTGATGTCTTCTTGACTTCTGTATAAAGCAATTAACACTTTTCGAAGTTCAACGCGAATATTTCAATAATTAAACACCTGAACGAACATTTTTCACTCGAAATCAGCAATTCACCGACATACATACATACATGCATAAGAATACAAAGTAATTTTTCATGCTTCCATTTACATGTACGAGTATATAAGTTAGGGCGGGTCAATTTGTTCTTGAAAAATATAGTCGACTTTGTTTCGGTGACTGAAGTATTCTACTTTCAATTCGAAACAAAAGCTCTAACGTGGATTTCGAGCATCTTTACAGGGTCCGGCACGCGAAGTGTAGCCAATTAAAAAGGACTTAAATTTAGTTTGGAAAATTACTTTTATTCAATTCAAAGTAAAAATTGTGTAAAATAATACAAAATTAATAATCAACTTACTTTCGCGCGATATGACCACCTTTTGCCTTGACTATGGCCTTGAGACGGTCCAGAAACGAATCGCAAGCTGCCCGGATGTGACTTGCAGGTATTTTGGCCCACTCGCGGACAATGGCTTTTTCCAGCGCCTCGAGATTGGTGAACCTTTTAGTTCGAACTTTGCTCTCCAAAATGGCGCTAAGAGAATAATCCATCGGATTCGCGTCTGGTGATTGGGAGAGCCGTTGTGTGGACGTTATGAAGTTCGGAACGTTTTTTTTAGCCATTCTTGGTTCACTCGAGCTTTGTGAGATGATGCCGAGTCCTTTTGAAACGTCCATAGTCTGCCACCGAAATGTTTGCCTGTCCACGGTCTCAAAGCAACCTCCATAATACTTTCCCGATATTATTTCGCATTTGCCTTGACGCCAAGCTCGATGAAAACTATTCGAGGGCGCCCATCTGCGGTTACAGCGGCCCAAGCCATTACCTATGGCGGGCGCTGCCTCCTGGCGGTCAATAAATGACTCAAACTCTCGTATGAACGGTGGGTTCAATAAACCCTCGTTTTGAGAATTTTCATCGAGGCGTTTTTCCTTGACTGATTAAGTAGCGTCTTTGAGCGCCTAGCGTTTGGGAATAAAAATCACATGGGTTCTCTAAACTTATAGTTAGGCAACTTTTAAAAACGACCAGAAGCCACTAAGCTATACTCGAGCGACGCCGTCGGTACCAGGTGATTTTTAGGGTCTGAAATTATCAGCCGCCCATCCAATCTTGGTTTCAGATTTCGATTTCGATTTCGTATAAAGTTTCTGTTATAATGCTCGTTATTGTCCCCTCGTTATGATATAGCGCAGGAGTGGCAGATCCATTATGGATGCCGGAACTGCCAAGAAAGTGAGTATATAATAGAAGACCCAGAGGTTCCCTGCAAGACATGGTCCGCAAACCCCGTTCGACCTTTTTACAAAACCTGGCGACATGGCTGTCAAGGATAACACTTTCCTTAACAACCCCAACATTTTGAGAGTTACCTTCGACAGTTTGCTTTCCTTCTCTGCGCACATAACCGCAATTGCTATTAAAGCTCAAAACCGCAACAAGGTGCTCAAATCGCTAGCCGGCAGTACTTGGGGCAAAGACAGAGAAATGTTGTTGGCGGCATTTACAGCAATTGGCCGGCCTGTTCTAAATTATGTTGCGTCTGTCTGATCGCCTGGAGCATGTGATACGCAGTGGATCAAGCTTTAGATATGCCAAGACACTGCTCTTCGGACAGCGACGGAATGCCTCCTGATGTCCCCACTACAACACCTACATAAGGAGACACAGGTGCCCCCTGTGAAGGAACACAACAAACTGCTCAGCAAACAGTTACTACTAGGGTGCTACCACAGGTTTCACCCTTGTAAACACCTTCTTGAACCAGGGGTGGCTTTCTGTAATTCGATATCGAGCAAAAATGATAGTCGAAGTATCGTTTTTGCTTTCTCTAACAAAAAATGTCATAGCGTTATATCGAACGTTCGATAATACAGCTCGACACCACTTTTGCTCTCGTTTTCATTTTCTCAGCTGTTTATTTCTTCAAAATGTAAGTTAAAAATTTCAATTTTTTTTTTTAATTTTAAGTTTTATATAGTTGTTTGCATAGGTCTCAACAAACAAACGCGCAGCCCCTCCGTACTGTGGGCATATAGCTTTTATTCTTAATTTATGGTCACATATCTGCAATAAAAAATGTCGAGTACGATAACTCCAAGAATGATGGATTATGTGCTAGTGTAAGTATATATTTACAATCATCGCGTTTATACTATGCTTTCCTTTCCTGTTGAAGTAATATATATATGTTCATTCTCAATAGGTCTCAACAGCATTAAATGAGTACCATCTACGGCACCAACAACTGCAATGAATGAAAATAGTAAAAAATTTAAATTTCGTTAATATTGCACTACTTACTTCCAGGAAAGTTATATTTTTCATAGAACCACTCTTTGCACGGCTGGAAGTTTTTTTCAAAAGATATCCATTGGTTGCATAGAGTTTCTTCCTTCGATGATAATGTGCTGCGAAATATCTTCGACAGAGTACTGTGCCCCATTGCTGCTGTGTGTGCGCCGCCAGTTTGCCACTGGTAACCGCCACCTACTGATATCTCCAGCGTTGCAGCTAGCCTCAAAATTAGAGGTATATATGTACTCCTAAGTCCTTTTCTAAGGTTTATTTCACAAAGAACGTACATAAAAACCTCCTTGGTCAGTCGGTGTTTTGTTTGGAAGCTGTGAAAAAGAAATACTTTGATATTTACTTAATGAAATTTGTATTAGTCTTACTATAAATCGGGCAATTCCATTGGATTCGACGCATCGCGAATTCTCCTTCTATTTATTGAAATCATTCATTAAAATCTTCCAAAATTAAAAAATAACTCCAGTTGTACATATTTACTTTTTGACATCTATAAACCACTTTTCAAACACTTCCGAAAATATGAAAACGATAGTACAAATATCGAAATACGGGAAACAAAATGGGATCGTCGCGCATTCGATATCGAATTAAAGAGTCGACTATCGAATTACAGAAAGTCACCCCCGATTACCAGAATTACCTCAACGATATCAAGAACAAAACTAATCGACAACTACTGGGCCGGACAGTGTTTAGACAGACATTAAACGACATTCACCGGGAGACCGTTACCACCTTCTTAAGCTCCCGACCCCCGAATGCCGTTATTGGAGTCCAACTACCACCCATAGCAGATGAAGAGCTCCAGCTACCCCGAGAGACCCGCGTAACCTTCGCACAATTACGTTCTGGATACTGTAGCAGGTTAAACTCCAACTTGTCCAGAATTGACCCTAAAATACTAAACATATGTCCAGCATGTGAAGGCAGCCCGCACGACACTAACCACCTTTTCACATGCCCTTTAAAACCTACTCATTTAACCCACTCCCCCTCTGAACCCAACCTGTCGTAACAGCAAGTTTCCTGGGCCTACCATTACATGACCGGCGATCTACGAAGATGACCGGTGATCTACGAAGATGACCGGTGATCTACGAAGATGACCGGTGATCTACGAAGATGACCGGTGATCTACGAAGATGACCGGTGATCTACGAAGATGACCGGTGATCTACGAAGATGACCGGTGATCTACGAAGATGACCGGTGATCTACGAAGATGACCGGTGATCTACGAAGATGACCGGTGATCTACGAAGATGACCGGTGATCTACGAAGATGACCGGTGATCTACGAAGATGACCGGTGATCTACGAAGATGACCGGTGATCTACGAAGATGACCGGTGATCTACGAAGATGACCGGTGATCTACGAAGATGACCGGTGATCTACGAAGATGACCGGTGATCTACGAAGATGACCGGTGATCTACGAAGATGACCGGTGATCTACGAAGATGACCGGTGATCTACGAAGATGACCGGTGATCTACGAAGATGACCGGTGATCTACGAAGATGACCGGTGATCTACGAAGATGACCGGTGATCTACGAAGATGGCCGGTGATCTACGAAGATGACCGGTGATCTACGAAGATGACCGGTGATCTACGAAGATGACCGGTGATCTACATAACACTGATAGGGTTAAGTATGCTACAACAACAACAACAACAATAACAACATAAAGATATCTCTAATTAAATGCAGCCTTACAGGTGTGGGTCGGTAGACACAAACAAGATTTGATTTATTTCTTGAAAGAACATTTCAACTGTTTATTTTTCAAATATATTAGCCATTTTAGGTTTCAGAGTTTGCTTTCGCGCTATTTTACATACATACATATATGTATTTTGTATATATAAAAATTTATATAATAAAGTTCGTTTAAGTGTAAGTAAGGTAGGTGTGGGACTTTTGTTTTGCTAACTACAAACTACATTACGGTATTTTAACACTATTTTACGTGGTAGTAATAGCTTAGTTACACATAGATAATTCTATAAAATCTCTTTAAATACTTTTCATACCAAATGAAGAAATTAAATTAGCAGCTCTTACTTACTAACTAAAGTTGCTTTAAAAATACAGTTGGAGATAGGTCATTAGTCAAATGAAAATCATTTGGACATTGGGGCAAAGTCAAATACAACAGTAACAACCCATTGATACACTATTCCATCCTGGCTTAAATCGGTATCAAGTGAGCACTCGGAAGCCTTATATGTGAATAGGTACATGATCCAGCAGCTGTGCTCGGTCTGGAAAGACGGCCGAACACATCTCGCACTCAAAATAACGTTGTTTGCGCTCGGGCTGCTCTGCAGCCGCTGGTGCAGTGGATGATGAGGCTGATACCGCTGTGGTGGTCGCAACCGAAGTGACGCCATCAGTCGGCGACAGTGAAGAGAAAGATGAATCGTTGTTGGTCGTAAGTGAGCCGCTGCCATTTGATTTGGAGAAACCATCTATGCTATAGGAGGAAGAATATATGGGGGTTCTTTGGCTATTCATGGAACTTTCGCGTTTATCCCTTCTGTTGTTCCTGGCTTTTCTATTCTTCGAACTGCTGCCATTACTACTCTCGGTTGGCGTACTACGCTTTTGTGCACGCGATGCACCATTCACTGGCAAATCAGGCTCAAACTCGAGGTATTTTCGATTCATAGTACCGGTACGATGGCGCACAGTGCGTGTGTGGCGGCGTTCGTTGCTGCTGCCGCTGGCGCTTCCACTGCTTACACCCACGCCAGCAGTGGCGCTGGCACCAACCACAATCTCGCGCAAATCTGGCGATGTTGGTTCGATTTTAATCATATTATGTTGCTCCTCTTCGAGGAATTGCGTGGATGATTCACTAATGAAGCGGTGGCGCTCGGTGCGATCGCATTTAATAGGTGAACGCAAAATATCTTCCAGATCGTTAACTATGCTGGGATTGAATTTCTCATAGGCTTCTTTGCGCAGCATGGCGGTGCCACCAAGAAAATGTGTGTCATACAGATCGATATTCCGTGACGAGCTCGTGCGATGTGTGTTGTAGTGTGTACGCTGCTGGTGATGCTGCTGATGTTGGTAATTTTCGGCACCCTCTTCCTTGATGCGTGGCGGGCTCGAGCTGATCTGTTTGGGCAACTCAGTGGCTGGTGAAATAATTTCGTAGTCGTCGACGATTGTTGTGGATGGGCGCAACAAATCCAGGCCACTATTTTCTTTTTGCGTTACAATCGCCTTAGAGCGTTTACGCCCACCTTCATTACTGCCGACAGACCACTTTTCGGTATGAATCATGCGCGGACGCGTTACTTTGGATGACGAAGTTTTTTCAGGTCGTTTGCGTTCTTTGTTGGCGCTATAGTTCTTGTTAATATGTACTTCCTGCGTGCGCTGCGAGCCACCACTATTCAGCTCGCCACCCGATCTGTACCGCGACCTGCGTTCCTCGGTATCCGCATGTGAAGACCCCACCACGAGCGTGTCGATGCTTTGCAAAGTGTTTTCTAAATTCGATAGCAAGGAGTTGGAGTTGATGAGCTTCGTTTGCCATAATGTGTCCGAGTTGCTGCCAGTTGATTTATAGCGCGGCTTTCTAGACCGTTCCATAAGCAGGTCATTATCAGGCAAAATGACTTCGTTCATCAACGATTTCTCAACGCTGCTTTTAGCTTTTCCACGCTTTGCTTTTGAAGTTAACTTGGTAGCAGCAGGGGGATCTGCAATGCCTAACAGATCATCCACATTGTCCATATCAAGGTCCATATCTGAGATTTCAATGTCACTGCCATTGGCATTTTGCTGACTCTCACTGCGTAAGCGCGCGATTTCGTGCGGTTTCAGCTTTCGCCGCCGTTTGTACTTACGTGGGCCGGTCTAAAAATAAAATATGATTATTTATATATTTTGAATTTACACTTTTGTAATTCAGGTATGTCTTACCACCGGCTGTCGCTGCATAGCCGTATTCATATCGCTATGTTGTATTAGATGCTGCACCAGGTCACTTGAGGACGACATCTCCATGGAGCAAACTGTGCAGTAGTAAGTGTTGCGTTTCGCATCCAAGCCCGAGTGATGTGATCGTATATGTTCGCGTAGCACCACACGTTGGTTGAATGCACGCGAGCACACTGAGCAGGCGTAGGGTTTCTCGCCCGTGTGAATGCGTTCGTGTTTGCGCAGCGTTCCGCCATCGGCGAAAGCCTTCCAACAGAAACGACAACCGTATGGCCTTTCGCCGGTGTGTATGCGTACATGTATTTGTTGCGAGCTCCGTGAACCAAACGTTTTGCCGCACTCATGACATGGAAACATTTTGCCCGAAGAGTTAGTATGCGAGTGGCGGTGATTGGAAAGACTGCGCCCATCAGGAAACTCTTCGTGGCAGACATCACAGATCACAGACTTGTCACGATGAGAGGCCATATGTCGCTTCAAACGCGCTTTATTGTGAAAGTTTTTGCCACATTTTGAACAGGAGTGGCATTTTTCGCGTGAATGATCCCATGCATGTTTTATTAAAGCCTTGCGATCGCGGCACTCTTTGCCACAGAGGATGCACGAGTTGGGCGTCATATCGTGTGGGTGTAGAGTCTGCAAGTGACGCTTGATTGTCAGCTCCTCAAAAAACGTTTCGCCACATAGAACACATCTGTGCAATTGGAGTAGAAATTGTGAGATTTCTTAGTAAATTATCTATCATACAAAAATTCACATACTTAAATGGTGGATAGCGCGCATGAATTTCAGCGTGTGCCAATAGATCCAACGCTTCGGCAAATGTTTCGCCACAAGTGTTGCAACAATGTCGGTCTTTGTCATTCTCCATGTCAGCTTCAGCTCTGGTTTTTGTGTGGGTTTTGGAGTGTCTGCGAAGCAAATCTTCGCGGTGAAAAGACATGCCACATTCGCTGCAGTAGAATTCGCCATGCAAACGCTCCGATTCCGATTCACTTTGCGTGTCCTCCCCTTCCGCTTCATCTGGATCATACTCTGAATTGCTGTCTTCGAACTGATGCGTTTTTAGGTGCTCCTGGAGATTGGCTGCATCCCAAAACATCTCATTACACTGACTGCACTCATGCGGCTGATCGTCACGATGATTCTAAATAATAAAAAAAAAAAATGCATTTTAATTGTGTAAATTTTCAGAGTTCTACTGCAAACAATAAAAAAAAAACATATATGCATCAGATATTAAACACAATCACTCCACTCGTAACATAAAATGTTTCTTTGCATTGACTTCTTGCAAGTATTCTGTTAAGCGTTTTACTACTCTCACCTTTGTATGTGCGAGCAATGCCTTCTCGCGCGCAAATGCCAAACCGCATTGTTGGCAGACAAACGGTTTACTCTCATCGATAACAGGAAATCTCTCTTGAGGTGTTGGCGATTGGTTTTGGCTGAACTTTACCACAGCAGTGGATGCTTGAAGTTGCTGACAGTCTTCGTAAGCGGCAGCAGTTATGTTTGCGTTCACCGCCTCTTCCAGATCATTTGGCAGAGGCTCATTCAGGACATAGCTTTCTTCTTTTGGCTTTAACCGACTAATACGTCCGCGTCCCACTGTCGTCGAGGTTGAGGTAGATGAGCTGTTACCGCTAGCATTATGCGGTTTGCGCACTGATTTAGCGCTACGTTGCAATGAATTAATTTGTGTAGTCCAGTCCTGTTCGTAGTAATGATCAATAGGCTGCCGTGCTTGTTGTTGTTCCTGCTCCACAAAGTTCATAACTACGGAGTACGGAAATACGGAAATAAAGTATTATTTTACCTGTTGACCTAAACAAGTTACTCACATTCTGCATCCAATTCAGGATCTGGTGCGTCGGCATGTTCTTTTAAATGATTTATCAAATCAGACCGACGAAAAAAGCGTGACGTGCACAATTTGCACAGATGTGGTCTATCGTTCTGGTGTGCAACAATGTGATTCATCAAACTTGTCTTCTTACGAAAGCGTCTGCTGCAAAAATCACATGGGTAGGGCCGGAGCGCTGTGTATTCATCCTGCACAGTGGGTAGAGGTACTTCCATATCAAGCATAACCTGCGAACCAGAACAAATTATCTGATCTGCTGGTATTTCCACACTAAAAGTAAAATTTGAAGTATTTTTTTAATGTATTTTGTTACTGAAAGCACTGCTACCTACCGTTCCTCGCCCTGATGTTGTACCCAGTCATCTGTTATCACTTCTTCGGTTACCATTTGTGGTGTATTGTCGACATAATTTTCAACAAATCCTCCACCGGTATCTTCCTGCACATGGGTTAATCCATTGGAAGCTAAAACTGCCGCCGCTGCTTGTTGCAATGCCTCGGCACAATCAATGCCAGCAGTTGCGGCTACAACAACGGCACCATTATCGTCAGTAGTGTCACCAATAATCTCCGTTACCATTTGCCCATCGCGTGCCATGAAGATTAAATTTTCAGCCGCTATTTGATCGATATCAACCTCGTTTGGAACATTTCCATCATTATCATCGGTGCCAGAGACTAGGTGATAGGTGGCACGACTTTCACCAACGACACCATTAGCAAGTAGCTCTTCTTCGGATGGAACTTGTGGTTTCACGATCAACTGTCCACCGGCAGTTTTCAAGTCTTCAGGATTTCCTTCTATCCATTGTATTTCAAATGTTTGTCTGTCCATAACTCCACTCTGATACTAACGCCACTTTAATTTTACTTTAAACTCTGTAATAAATAAAATGTTTCGATATCAATTTCGCGTTTCACCAAATTTTTAATTATCCAGTCCCCTACTGAGCACTGGACAAAAAATCAACCACGAGACAATACTAAAGTTGCCAATTATTTGAAAACAAAATCCCTTCTCAAACGCAAACAAACTGGACTAACTAACTTTTCCCATAATCGGAATCCCTAATAGAAATAATCCCGTAATTAAACTCCAGTTATAGATATTTTTTTTTAAATAATAATATAATGATACTAAGGCATTTAACAAAGTTCTGTTGTTTTACTTTTATTTAAAATTTCTTATGCAATCACTACGGTAACACTGCACATTCTTCCAGTCGCAGTTATAGCACATCGCACAGCCTTATCACACAGTGGTCTCTTTCTTGCACTACTTTATCGACAATGGCTGCCGATTAATAAATTCGAACTGCATATCATCGGCTACCCGACCCTACTAACCAATTTCCAACCCAATTTAATCGAACAAAAATTCCAATTCCAAACAAAATTTACGAGGTTATGTCCAAATGAGGTTAAGGTGGTTTATTTATTTACACTTTTTACAAGTTCATTTGCCGCTTACTATGCACCGAAGCAATATAACAATCAAACAAGTGAGCACATAATAAATCATTTGCCAGGTGTAAAAGACATGGATCGGGCGAAGTCGTACGCGATTACATCACAGCACTAAGATAAAATTCTGAAAAATTACACCAATTCCCTGTACTTGAAGCGAACACTTTCGGAGTATCACTTTTTCGGTAGCCTAGACGAGTTAAAAAAATTGCGCGCTTATAAGAGCAATATACATAGTATTACTTTGCCTCTGAGCATTGAAACCAATTAAATCTGAATTTTCTCAAACACACAATGCACACAAATGACCCACCATCTACTCCAATGCAATTTATTGAATACGCCAAAACGGGGCGAACGGTGAATAGTACTGGCCTACGCTGCCTACTGAAGGTGTAGCAATATTGCCATATCGCACATGAATAAATATTCCGATAACAAAATTTCGCGGTTTTTGTGACGTGCTCTTTTATGACAGAATGCGAATTTTTACCACACAAGACTAAAAATTTTCCTAATTTTTAAATAAGAGTTTTTATTCTTTTTGTCGGGAAATTTTTATATGTAACTAATTAAGATTGATAAAATTGCAGAGCAAACCACATTTATAACGACTGTTCAACTTAACGTTAAGTCCGCGATATGGCGTCCGTGGTACATACATGGAATGGTTGCAATAATGTCATCAAGGAAAATATGCCCAGAATTTTGTGTTTTGCAAATAGCTGTAATAGCTGGTACCACCAAACATTTTCGGGCATCAATGCAAAGGATTTTACAAGGATTATGGCTAATCTTAGGAAAGAAGTTCAAATGGTGCTCGAATAACTTCAACATGAGGCTAGCATAATTGTGTCTGATGATCTAGGCTACGATAAAGCCTGTAACGAGCCTATAACAAGTAAACTAGAGAGTATATTTAATAAGTAGTTTTCAGGATTTAAAAATAATTTCGGAAGATCACTGATCAACATCAAATCTAAACTTGAGAGCATTTCTAAAAATAAGCCAGGTCTAGAGAACAAGTTAAAAGTAATGGCTGGTGTGGTTGTTGTAACAGCATAAATACTCCCCATACACATACGGGGTGTGCTGCGGAATTGGCAATCCTTGGCCGGATATACATAAATTCGGGTCGTTTCGGTTACGCAGAACCGACTGTCGTGAGAATGTAACGTGGCTGGTGATACCGCTAATCTTGATAATACTGTTGCTGAAAAGGAGCGAAAAAGATGTAAGCGAATATGGGAAGCGATTAACGTAGAAAATTTTCTGGCAACTAGCCCCAATAGTTTTTGGAGTTCTAGAAAAAAAACAAGCACTGCAATGATGCTGATATTTCGCCAACAATGATTTGTGAAGAGTTCACCGCGAGCCAATAATAAAACTTTTTTGTTTAACTTTTCAATTGCATATATACGAAACCTGATGACCCCGCAACCTAAATAAATAATTGGCGCGTGTTTGGCCGAGCTTCTCCTCCTCTTTGTGGTGTACGACTTGATATCGTTCCACAAATGGAGGGACTTACAGTTTTAAGCTGATATTTAAGGATATAGTTTTTTATGAGGACCTTTTTCATGGCAGAAACGCACTCGGAGGTTTGCCATTGCCTGCAGAGGGACGAACACTATTAGAAACAACTTTTTCTAGTTTTTGATGTTCATGCACGGAGATTCGAACCTACGCACATGCGTATGGTAGTCACGCATCAACTATTCGGTCACGGCTGTCCATGCAACTTACAATATGAAAAATAATACTAAAGATGAAAGCATATCCGAATTTGAAGTACGATTTGATGACGTATTCAACCAATTCACACTTCTAAATGTCAGTAAACGTGTTGGACCTGATAGCTAATATTCTTCTTAAAACTAATTAATGAAGACAGCACCAAATCATCACATGGCCAGCCGGCGCAAACACTGAATATTCATGCGCTTCACTATGTCCACATCGTTGTAGAGCTCAGACAGCTCTAGGTATATTCGGCAGTAGTATTTATCGCCAAGAGGACCGAAGATTTTCCGAAGTATACCCCAAGCGGCGGTATCAGTCTGCGACACAGCCGACGCCTCAACGCCATAGAGTAGCACGGGCAAGATGAGTGTTAGTTTTGTCGGGCGAAAGAGGTCTCTCTCTATTTATTTGCTTACTCAGGATATAGTAGCACCTATTAGCAAGCGTGATTCGTCGGTTCATCTCCAGGCTGACTTTGTTTGCTGTTGGGACGGCGGTACCAGTATATGTATTTAAATTCCTTGACAATTTTAAAAATATAGCTGCCTGCTAAAATTCTGGATCCACAATGCCGTGCATCTTTGCTAGTGGACAGCACATACTTCGTCTTGCCCTCGTTAACTGCCAGAGGCACTCTAGGAGGAAGTTTTCGTGCGCAGAAGTGCATGCAAGTGGGGTAAGCCTCTCATCGTCATTCACATGGGAGTGGCTAGGTCTATTATTTTAGATTTATTTATTTTAGTACTATTATTTAGTAGATGGCAGACTATCTTCCGCTGAACACATTACCCACATTTCTCTATGAGCATATCGTGCCCTTGGATTCATGTACAGATGTGTGCAGAATTTTAAGAAAGAGAAAATACTCCTCATACTATAATATTTTCTACATTCGTGAACCCTAACTTAAATATTGCCACATTGTTTGGTCCCCATCTGTTCCACTCGGTACATGGTTTTAAGAGGAGATGCTGTTCATGGAGAAATAGAGACGGAGGCTTGGCCTTGTCTACCGAGGCGCCACCGCTATTAGAAAGAACCTTTTCTATAATTTGATGCTTGCGAACCTTGGCGCTACCGAATGGTAATCTCGCACCAACTCATTCGGCTACAGCAACAACGTTTATACATATTGCATTCCTATTATGCACAATAATAGCGTACCCGGACCGGGATTGATAACGGTTATTTTTTTTCAAGCGCGGGATATAGCCGCTGGTCTAATTCTGGCACGGAAAAATTGTCTTTATAAAAAAACGTTTACCATTCGGAGGCGGCCCAAAATTGTAGGTTCCTTCATTTGCGGAACAACATCAAGGCACACGCCGTAATGTGGAGGAGGAGCTCTTCCAAACACCTAAAAAAGGATTTGTGCCATTTATGTATGTACATATATAATTTTTCATCAATTTTCTTATTATCTGTGCAGTTAATTTTTCCAATAAATATTTAAGAATGGGAAAGGTATTATTATTACTTTTCCAAAGCTGCACTTGGTTTTGTAAAGGGTCAAAAGGCCCTTTAATTGCTATCGTAATTATTATCGTAGAACTGACCTTTGAGCTTCGATAACTCCTTCATTTTTAATTTCCCGTCAAAATTGATCAGCATAAAAAGTGTCATCGTTGTTTTTGTTTTTTTTTCTAGTAAAACGGTGCCTATTTCAAACGGTGCCGATTAGTAAAAAAGGGTTCGGTAGTTTTACATATTGACAATATTGACATCTGGACATTGATTTTACTTTTGATTAGATTGTTAATTTAAATTGAGTATAGGTTTAATGTATTTAAAGTTTTCTTCTGTTCGCCATTTCCCCGCTCGCTATCTCTATGCCCGATTAACTTCACGAAAAATTTGCATGCGAAAGCAACAAGAAAATTATCGAGTAAGATTCGCCGCTGGCGAGTATGGCTATAGGTCATTAGGCTGATATACCGCACTGCCTTACCAACATATATAATTTACGGCAGTTCTCTTCCCGCATTGCCGACATATGTTCATTTGTACCAGTTGCTTCATCTATTCGCCACTTGCTAACTCTTGGCGAAAAGAAGAGGCCTTTTTATGTCCATAAATATCGCAATTTTCCACGAAATGATGTCGATAACAAAGTTCTGATGGTTCTTGTCTGGGGTTTGTGGCAGGAGGTGTGAAGTGTGAATACATAAATTGTAATATTTGAAGCATCCACCTGGATACAGATCAGGCACCTGAAGTGATGAATTTTTGTTTTTATTATAAGGCAAATAAGCACACTTGGAATCTAATACAACGGTTTGAATTTATACTTGACAAATATAGTTCAAACATCATAATAAATACGTTCAAGATAAAAAAGGTGAATATATGGAAATAGAGGGTTTATGTAACAGCAAGAGCTCTGACAATTCGTACGAAAAGTAGATATGCGGTCCTTCAATGAGGCAAACATTCATCTAAAGAAATTTTCACACGTGTCGTAAAGAAGGCCGAAGACTTTTGGAATAGATCTTGTATGAACGTCGATGGTTTAATGCTGTTAAATACCATTTAATAAAAGCGAAACAATTATATATTTATGTGCCTCCGTCTCTAAGAACACATCACATAAAAAATCTCCTATTCTCGGCTCATTAGAGGATTTTCTTAAAATGTAATAAATCATATATAGACCAATTTAATTCTTGCTTACTTACTGGGCGTGGACAGAACAATTATTCTGCATTTGGTCCAAGCAGCTCACAACTTCCGGGCTTCGCCCAAGTATGCTCTGGATAACTTCCGAACATCCGTTTGGGAGTGAGCTAATGTGAGAAGGCGAATCAATCCAGGATATCTGGTTGTGCGCTGGATTTTTGATACGGATACGATCTAAAGATTACGATTTGAGGGCATGCATTCTAGTGCACTCCGGTCCCTTAATGGGGAAGGTGCCTCTGCCCGGCTGGTTAATGCCTTCGTGAGAGCATAGGGTGACATCACTACCATTCAAGAGATGCGATGGACGGGACACGGTAAGAAGAGCATTGGACTTAACGACTTCTACTACAGCTGCCATGTAAAGGAGGGAGCTGGATTCATTGTGGGAGAGAAACTTCATCGCCAAGCCCTTTCGTTCACTCCAGTGGACGAGAGTCTCGCTATAAACCGTATCAAAGTGAGATTCTTAAACCTCTCGTTCATTTGCGCCCACGTCCCGTCTTCTATGAGCGCTTGGAACGTTCATATAAGTGCTGGCCCCGCACGACACAAAAACTGTACTTGGTGACTTCAATGCCAGGATTGGCAAGAAGGGAATTTTGGCTCTCGCAGTCGGAAAAATCAGCCTACACAACGAAACATCCGGTAACGGACAAAGAGGTTGATCGACTTCACCGGGGCTCGAAACGTGGTAGGCTGCAGCACCAGATCCCAGCATAAAAAGATACACCGAAAATGAGCAACCAGATCGATAATGTTGCGATAGATGGAAGACATGCTTTTAGTGTTTTAGATGTACTCGTACGTACGATCCGATAACCCAACATCGACTCTAATCATTACCTTGTTGAGGCCAAATTATGCATACACCTCTGTGCAGCACAATACGTACATCTAACTACATATAGAATGTTCGACATCGAAAAGCTGCTATCGCAACAGAGAGCCAGGAGATTCGCAACTCGGCTCTCTCTTCTGCCCAACAATCCAGCATGTACGAGCAATGGATCAACATTTTTCCTTCTTTGCGTACCAAAGCCGACGAAGAAATCGAATTTCGGCGTGCACGAAAAAACAATTGGTGCGACGAGGATGTGTCATGCTGCCGCACAAAGAAAAGATGCTGTCTATAGAGCCACGCTGCGATCGGGGCAACGCGAGCCATGTGGGATCGCTACCGAGAGCTAAGAAAGGAAGAGCGACGTACTATTTGAAAGAAGAAACGAGAGGTCGAAATACGTGAGTGCGAGGAGCTAAAGTGCTGGCCAATAAGTACAACGCCCGAAAATTCTACCAGAAAGGTAGAAAGGTACGGCTTACAAAAGGTTTCAACACCGGGCGCTCTCCTGTAAGAACAAAGACGGCGATCTGGTGACTGACATCCAGAGTTTACTTAAATTACGGAGGGAACACTTCTCAAACTTGTTAAGCAGTGACAGCTGCGCATGTCACAGAGAATGTGAAGATCCCGATACCCCAATCGTTGACGACAGAACTGTCGTTCCGCTACCCGACCGTAACGAGGTAAGAAGAGCGATAACGCGGCTAAAGAACAACAAAGCCGCGGGAGCCAACGGACTGTCGGCTGAAATGTTAAAACATGGCGGTGAGGAACTGGTAACGTGCATGCATCAGCTTCTATGCAAAATATGGTCGAATGAAAACATGCCTGCCAATTGGAGTTTAAGTGTGCTCTGTCCAATCTACAAGTCCGGGTGATTCTGCAATCTGTGCCAATTATCGTGGGACTTGGCTTCTAAATATAGCCTACAAGGTTCTTCCAGATGCAGAGGAAGGCCTCCTCTGGGTTGGAAAGATCAGCTAGAGAAGGACTTGGCTTCACTGGCGCCGGTTACCTCGAGAAAGAAACGACTGGCGCGCTTTGTTAAACTCGGTCACAATCGCGTGAGCGTTTATCGCGCCAATCAGGAAGAAGAAAATGCTTTGCTCCCATTTGGGAGCCATGTCGTATATTTTCTCGAAGCTACTCAGCAATTCGTAATATTTCCATAAACAATTGTTTTCAATCTCGTTAAAAACTATTTTAAATACTTTTAATTAATTTAAATAAATCTTATACATTTTCAAAGACTTTCTATGGGATCACATATTGTACGATCTCACTTTTAACTTGACGCGCTCCTGATAATACATCTTAGATCAATAAATTCTTGCAATCTGTTATCTTGAGTTACATACATATCTATAAAAAAATATATAACTTCATTATTGCTTTATATCTAGAAAATGCTAAGCTACTCTATATTTTTACATCCATAGATACATAAATACCTTAAGAACTACTTCACTTATTTCCATATTTTCACATGGAATTGATAAACTCCACTGACCTCTACTTACACAAACGATAAAGTTATTTGAAAAACATTTTCGCTCTACACAAATCACCTCTTTGTTCTTCCGCTTTGATGCAAAAGAATGCGGTCAACTCCAAATGCCGTTGCCGCAAGAATTAGGAGCGATGACGACTTTCGCACATTGTACGATATTTCGCATATGCGCATACCTCGATGGATAGTGAGTGCAATGCCACAAGAAGCCGCTGCTGGTGCAACTTGCAAATGCGTATGTATGTATGTACGCATATAGCACATCAGCAACATCTTTGCAATTTATCTGCTCATCCGAAGGAAGAAGAGCATAACACTTTAACATAGCATATCACACTCTCAACGAGCCAACAACACACATGCGACAGCATGGCCGAATGAGTAATCGTGCAAAAGGCGCGCGCGATGAGAGTACGCCATTGTCAGCGCCATATTGAGATAGCGATCGCAAACCGCTACAAAGACGGTGGCAAACAGTAGTCCACGAGCAACGTAAGTTGGCACGGCCGTCGAAAAAGCAGAGGCCAATTTGAATCGACGAAACCGAGCGTCGTAAACATACCGAATACAAATTCATATCGAAATGAAAACAACAACAAAAAACACACACATAGCGGGCGCAAAACGGGCGGCATAGAAAAATTAAATGTGTACGTAGATATAAACTGAGACCCGGCATAAGAAGTGAGCTGGGTGGCAGAAAGGTGTTTTGTTAGCTATTTACATATGTAGGTATGTATGTACATATGTATGTAGGTATGTAACTGACTGGGCTCTGTAAGCTAGTGAGCGCCCTAAAAGCATTCTCATAGCGGGCGCGCGCTCTGAAACTTATTTCGCCTACACTGAGGAGCGTAGTGGCGCTGAGCTATTTTCATTTTCGTTTTGGTAACGAGTAAACAGTTCGGCGTGAAACAGTTTTGTGCTTGTGGCGGGCGTGATTGAATTCTGATTTAATGAAATTGATTTAAAGTACGTACGAGTATGTAGCGAAAATATTTTCGGACGTTTTCGGAATAATTAAAAACGAAATAAGTGACCACAAAAACAAGTGCATAGTGCAGAAAAAAGCTCTCGCAGGCAGAAAGGGACTCTCGTTCATTTTTTTTTGTGTGCTATTTGGTGTGAAAATCTGTTGTACTTTCGGGATGAAAGAATCAAAAATGAAAATATAACAAAAACAAAAAAAAAAAAAATTACTCTAAAACAAATACAGTGCATTTGTAGTTCAAAAGCAGAAGGGAGCGTGAAAAAAATATAAATCTTTGCAGCAGAAATGTTATGAGTTTTTCCCAAGAGTAAAAAAAATAGGTGCGTATTTATTTGTCAGAAAATTCAAAAAAAAAAGGTATTTATAAGGTAGTTATAACTTATAATGAATTAAAAAGAGCTGAATAAGTTAAAATGAGGAACACCTATGTGAATGTATTAAAAAATAATAATATTGCAGGGGACATGCAAAAGATCAGACCAAGCTTCCGTTGTAATTTTGTTGTACTTCTTGTTGTTGTTGTAAAAATAGAGGATTCTGCAGACTAATGACTGTCATAATCAACAGAAAGTATTTATGGTTTTTGCAATTTAATTAAAATTCGATTCAGGACCTGCTGCTGGTAAATCCTCTATAATGACTCGCACTTTTTTTAAACAAATCATTTTTATTTGTTCAAAGTCTGCACTTTCTACGATATGAAGTGAATTAAAATTTTTGTTTTTTAACTAATAACTTTAAAGTAAGTTTCTTGAAAATTTCCTTCGCTTTTGACTTTATTGAGTCTATAAAAAACAAGTTTGTGAAATATGTAGTTGATACTGGGGTGCATAATAACGTTATTTTTAACAATTAACAAATTAAATTTGGTTTTTGCTGAAGTAATTGATATTATCAATGTTAAGCGTGTAACAAAAATAAATTGTTTCAATAATTATAAAAAAAAATATCAACAAATATTTAACCATGATGGAGTCGCAAAATATTATATTATAAAAAATAAAAATATTAGAAAAAAATGTTATTTCAGCTGTTTCAATAAGTGGCTTATCCAAATAATATTATATAGTATAGATTTATCTAGTAAGAGGTGTTATTTTGATATTCAAAGAAAAATGATATTTTTAAATATGAACGATCCCATGTTTATTTCATTATAAGGAAGGTATGCCGAAAATAACATTAGGCAAATGACCACCACGACCTACATAGCTTACAGGGCAATATCCTTTTAATGAAATTTTCCATAACCGAAGTGGCTGCCCTATGTCCTCGATATCCTCACGGAGTTCATCTTTGAGGTCTTGAATCGACCCTAAGCTGTTGACGTAGACCTTCTCTTTCACGGGGCTCCAAAGGAAAAAGTCACAAGGTGTTAAGTCACAAGATCTCGGTGGCCAATTGTGATCACCTCTTCGAGAGATAACACGGTCTGGAAACTTTTTCCGTAAAAGATCAATGGTTTCGTTGCTTGTGTGACGCGTAGCGCCGTCTTGTTGAAAACAAATGTTGTCCAGATCAATACCTACCATCCAATTCCGACCATAAAAAATTGTGAATCATCTCTCGATAGCGCAATCCATTCACCTGTAACACCTGTTATTGGAAAACTCTTTATATAACTGCGCATATTCTAAACAAAAAAAAAAAAACACAGTTCTTAAAGTTAATAATTTTTGTCGATTATTGAGGCGAAATGATCTAAATTGTCCGTAAACTTAACTTTTGAACAACTTTTGAACGTAATTCATTCACAGTCCTTAAAGGGTTGGGTACCGATTTTCACTGATGGTTCAAGTACTGACCAAAGCACAACTAGAGAATGTGTATACCTTCTGCTCAAATATGAACGAGACGTTATCAATAAAACGGTCCGCGGATAACATATGGCAAAAATACATTTTTTATTTTTTGGTAGGACTGTTATACTTACTGGCTTACATGGCAAATTTCAGCGTGATATGTCACATAGTTTGTTTTCTGTGCTACTGTAAACAAGTCAAGCTTAGGCAATGGAAACTTCCGAGTACCTGCCGGGCAAAGGTGGCGCAAAAGGTGTGGCATAAAACTATAGATCTCTCCATTTGTGGAAAAACATTAAGGCGCGCGCCACAAATAGGAGGGGGAGCTCGGTCAAACATCTAAAAAGGACCAATCCTGTGTATTTGGCGGAATTTGAGCTGCTAATATTCGATCAAGCGCTTGGTCCTGATCTCTACTTTCAATAATGCTTTGAACTTCTAACAAAACTACTTAAGTTGACGTAGGACTTTCTACCCAGCGAACACGAAACTTCTGAGTTCTAATCTTATATTGAAATTAAAAATCATTTCAAGTCTGGATTTAAGAATAAGTCTTAATAAAAGTTGTATAAAAATAGTATTTATTTTATATTTATATTATCAATTTAAAAGCAAACCTCAATCATGTCTGTTGTTGTTGTTTTTGTAGCAGTAATAGAAGCCCCGTCAGTGTAGGGTATATCACCGGTCGTCTTCGTCTAGCTCATCTAAAGGCAGGCCTAGGAAACTTGCTGTTTCGAAAGGTTGGGTGTTAGATGAGTAGGTTTTAAAGGGCATGTGAAAAGATGGTTAGTGTCGTGCGGGGTGCCTTCATATGCCGGACATATGTTTGGTATGTCGGGGTCAATTCTGGATAAGTAGGAGTTTAATCTGCTACAATATCCAGAACGTAATTGTGCCAGTGTTACGCGGGTCTCACGGGGAAGCTGGAGCTCTTCATCTGCTGTAGGTGGTTGTTGGACTCCGATTACGGCATTCGGTGGACGAGAGATTAAGAAGGTGGTAACGATCTCCCGGTGAATGTCGTTTAATATCCGTCTAAACACTGTCTGGTCCAGCAGATGTCCTGTCCTGTCTCATCGAAGTAGTTTAAAAGGTGTCTCCTGACGTGCCTGGGAGGCGGCTTTGGCTCAAGCAGGAGTTTGCAAGGGTGAAACCTGCGGTAGCACCCTAACAGGAACTGCTTGCTAAGCAGTTTGTTGTGCTCCATTGCAGGGAGCATCTGTACCTCATTGTGAAGTTGTTGATGTCCCCCCTATCAGGAGGCAACCCGTCGCTGTCCGAATGGCAGTGTTTTGGCATGTCTGAAGATTTATTCAATGCGTGTCACTGGTTCCAGGTGACCAGACAGGCGCAGCATAGGTTAGAACCGGCCGGCCGATTGCCTTAAATGTCGATAGCAACAATTTTTTTTTCTTTGCCCCAAGTGCTGCCGGCAAGCGATTTGAGGACCTTGTTCCGATTTTGGACTTTAGTGGCGATTGCGGTTGTGTTTGCAGAGAAGGAGAGCAAGCTGTCAAAGGTTACACCCAAAATTTTGGGGTTGTTTACCGTCGGAATTGGTGTGTCGTAGACTTTTACCTTAAGGGACAGTTGGACCTCCTTTGTCCAGGTGGTAAAGAGAGTCGCCGTGGACTTAGTGGGGGAAAATTGGAGATTCCTCACAGCGAGAAAGGTCGGTTAGGTAAGTGTTCACTTTGGAGCACAGGCCATCGATGTCATTGCACGACGCCATTATTGTGCAGTCGGCAGCGTATGAGACCAGGGAGACTCCCTCTGGTGGCTGGGGGAGTTTCGAGATATAGAAGTTGAACAGCAAGAGGGAAAGGACACCATCCTGCGGTACACCTTGCTTAATGTTTCTCTGCTTTGATGTTTGGTCTCGAAAAACCACTGACGAGTGACGACCGCTCAGGTAGTTTGCGGACCACCTCTTCAGCCCTGGCGGGAGTGTCGACTGATAAACATCAGCTAATAGCGTGGAATGGCTGACAGTGTCGAAAACCTTCTTCAAGTCCAACGCTACTAGGACAAAACTCTCGCAGGGGTGGTTTTGTTTAAGTACGCGGTTTATCTAGGCATTTGCGACGGTGAGTACAGTGGTGGTGCTATGCACTCGTCGGAAACCATGCTGATGTGGGGCTGGAGCCAGGTGTTTCGTGAAGATTGGGAGTAGGAGTAGGAGGGCTTCAAATGTCTTTACTACTGGGGGAAGGAGAGTTATCGGCCGATAAGATTCACCTTGGTTGGCGGGTTCCCAGATTTCAGTAGTGGGACCTCTCCCTGCATTCCCATGGCAGCCGGTTCTACGTTACCAGAACGAGTCGGGCTTTTCCCGGCCAAGGGCTGCCGCCCCAGTAAACTAGCCAGTAGTAACTGTCTAGTTACGTCTGATGTCTGTCTCTAATGCCGCTTTGTCGAAAGACTATAGAGTTGGTGGCAAAGGCTGGCGTATGCAGATGGCTGGTCACAAACAGAGGAAACTGGGTTGTGAAGTTTTGATATGTGCACCATATAATTCCGATCTTGCACCATCAGGATTTCAATTTTTTGGGTATCTACCGAACTACTTGGAATTTGATGGAGTGAAATTTGAATCAATGGATGTCCACAAACGGCGTTTGAACAAGTTTTTCGCTCAGAAAGCACAAACCTTCTGCTCTGATGTACCCCAGATACGACAAATATTTAGTTTAAAACTAAACTGCTCAGATTTGGCTAACTTAAAACGAAAATTCATTACATTCGTAAAATTAAAATTGCCCGTAGCAGAATGTAAAACCTACATTTAAAACCAGCGCTTTGACAGACGTGGCATAAAGCGTCAGCTGTCGATCAAAGTCAACTGAACACGTCGTCAAACGCAAAATAAAGAATTGCTGAGCAAACTGAGCGGGGATTACTGAATTACAAAATCAAGACCAAAAAAAGCGCACTAAACAAATGGCAAAAATTCAATCGAAATCGCAATAACAAATTATTGAACTTGCGAAAATAAAATCGGTACCATGAGCAAAGAAAAATCTCTGTACGAAAATCGTCACGCGACACGCATACGCAATGGGAGCCGCACAGGCGCAAACACAAAAATCTTTATGTGCCACAAGTACCTACATACATACTTACATACGTTTGTGTGAATGTACATTCTTCTAGCAGATAACCAGCCATGCAAGCGCGCATGCAAATGATCTACGAGCCCCGACGGACGATCCACACAGCGCAAGCGATCTTGCCGCCAATGTCGTTGACGACGCACTTTTCTCCGCTGGAATGCGAATATGTTTTGTTGTTGTTGTAAATGTTCAACGTATTTGCTTAGTTGCAAAACAAATATTTCACTGCTAATGTCTTGTTAATCCACATGTTTTCGTCACCACGAACAATACGCACATCAGCAGCAACAGCAACAACAGCAACAATTATAAATTCATGGGCAACTATAAAAAGAGAACATTAAAGCAACAAAAACAAAAGCAACAATTTGCTATAGAGAAGCGCTTTCATATGCGAGCTTACATTTTTTTATTTTTTAGTTTTTATTTGCGTTTTTCTTTTATTACCTTTTCGTTTGCATTTATCGATTTGGCGACACCTAATTAATATTCCAGTCGTTAACTTGATAATGTGATGCCCAGCGTTCTGGCTGGCAAACTTGCAAGTTTGCTGGTGCTACTTAAATTGTTATTGTTGTAATTTTATTTTCCTGCTACTTTGCTTTTATTATATTGCCACAGTTTTATTTTGTTAGTGTCATTGTTGTTGTTCACATAGCCAACATTGTTTAGCATATCTGTTATTGATTATGTGGGGGTGGCGATAGCGGTGGCATTGAAACAATGCACAGTGGTAAAAAAGACAATTCTCGGACGTAAGAATTTGTATTCCATTTAAACAGAAAATTTTGCTTTTCTATGCATAAAGCGACAGTGTCTTCTTCTTCTTCTTATTCTGTTATTATAGGTTTTCACCTGATTTTCTTCACACAATTACATCGAAATGACGAAATGTTATTGCCCTCCCGTTGATGTCGAAATCCAGCTTTCGCGCCATCTCTTTGGTGGTCTTCCAGGTCCGCGCTTTCCATATTGTATATAGTCCCTCGCTATTCGGATAATTCTGTCGTCACTAGCTCTAGAAACCTGATCATTCCAAGCTCGTCTTCTTGTTCTTATAAACTTCACTACGTCATTAAAGCCAGTTTCGTCACGAATGACCTCGTTTCTAATGCAGTCAAGACGTGTTTTTCCTACGATGGATCGTAGAACTTGCATTTCTTTTGTTTTGTTTCTGCGTTTTCAGCTCGTGCTTCGGCTCCATAGGGCAGGATTGGTCTTATTACAGTCTTATAGAGGGTTGTTCAATAGGTGCGCTTCAACTTTTTTCCGATAGGGAGGGCGAACGACGCAAAATTTTTTATTTTTCGCTTGTCATTTGTAAACTTCGTTAGTATACATTTCATCATGGAACGCTACACACTTGAACAACGATTGCAAATCGTGCAAATTTGTTATGAAAAGAATCGTTCTGTTGCTGCTACTTTAAGAGCATTACGGCCATTTTACGGTCCATTTAACAACCCGTCCCGTTTTGGGGTTATGTGAAGTCATTGGTCTACAGTAACAAGCCGGCGCTGATTTGTGAGCTCAGAACCAATAATGAACGCGAAATTGCTGGAATTTCGGCCGATTTATACAAAAGAGTGGTCGAAAATTGGGTTCAACGATTGGACTTCGTAAAACGTGCACGCGGTGGTCATGCAAAAGAAATCGAATTTCATACTTAAATATATATGTTCAAACTCGATAATAAAAAAAAAAATTGTTAAAAAAGTTAAACCGTTTGTGTTTTATTCAAAAAAGTTCAAAAGTTGAAGCGCTCTTACTGAAAAACCCTATATAAACGCGTCTTGCTTTCAGCGGTCATATATTTGTTCCACCATACAACATCCCTAATGCAACCTGCAATACGTGCGCCCTCCATACATCTCTCTCTGACTTCCTTAATAATGTCACGGTTACTGGATATTTCTATCCCCAGGTATTTGAATTTCATAACTTGCTCTATCATCGTTCTTTCTATTTCAAGTTTGCATCTGATCACATTCTTGGCAACTACTAAACTTTTTGTTTTTTCTCTGGAGACCTCCATATTAAACTGTTTGGCTGTAACTACAAACTTATGTAGTAATCTTTGCAAATTGTCTTCAGAGTCCACAATTAATATGGTATCATCTGCATAACATAAAATTGGTATGCTCAGGTTATAAGACGATGCCCGTCTCATGACATGACGTCTTTTATTATTTGGTCCATTATTGTATTGAAGAGAATTGGGCTCAGCGAGTCTCCTTGTCGCGTTCCGCTTGCGCATGGAACTTCGTTGATATATTTTCCATCCATTTTTATTACTGTTTTGCAATCACAGTTACGGTTTTTAATGACGGTAAGAATGTCTGCTGGTACACCTTGTTTGGCCAAGTTGTTCAAAACATCTTGCAGTTTGACTCGGTCGAATGCTTTTGTTAAGTCAACAAAACACATATATGCTGGTGCATTAAAATCAATTGACTTTTCCACTATCTGTTGAATGTAATATTGTATATTGCATCTACAGTGGATGTATTTACTCGAAAACCCTGTTGTTCGTCCTGTGTGTCCATGTACGAGTTTAGTTTGCCCAATAATGTCTTTGAGAATAGTTTTTGGGTTGATTGAAGCAATGATATACCTCGATAATTTTGTGGATCTTTTTTGTCACCTTTTTTAAATATGGGTATCGTAATGCTGGTTTTCCATCCTTGCGGGATTTCACCGGTTTTAATTACGATATTGAATAAATTTGTTATTTGCTGGTGTAATTTTTTACCGCCATATTTAAGCATTTCATTTGTTATAAGATCTTCACCTGGTGCCTTTCTATTTTTTATCTTAATGATAGCATCATTAACTTCATCTATATTCACCTCTGTACGGGACGCATTTGTAGTTTGTGGTATAGATACTTATATGCACGCCAGGTGCTTCGTGATATACATAGTTGATGAAAGTAGTTGGTCCACTTGGCATTGCTAATGGGATTAATTTTTACTGTTTCTTGTATTTCTATTTTTCTGTTACGAAGCAGTCTCCACATCTTTTTCTGAGCTCCGTATAGATCATTCTCCATATTTTTCGTAAATTTTTCCCAATATGATTCTTTAAGGTTTCTTATTTTGGCGTTACAAATATTTCTCTCAGCAATATATTTGTCCTTATTTTCCTGTGTTTTCGTTGCCTTATATTCTAAAAAAGCCTTCCTTTTTTTGTAAAGCTAAAGTTTTTACTTCATCAGTGAACCAAGGGGTTTTGATAACACGATTATTCGGTGTTAATATAGTGCGTTTTCATAATGCTTCGTTGGCTGCACTTAGTATGTTTGTTTTTAACTTTTCCCATGATTCATTTGCTTTACCTTCTTCACTTATTGAATTTATAAGAATTTTGTTTCACAATATTGTTTCATATAGAAATCGCGTAGTTTCGTCTTCAAAAGATTCCGTGTTATATTTTTCTATTCTAATTGGTTTTGCTTTTGGAGAAAATTTTAAATTCAAACGAATTTTGGCTAATACCAGTTTGTGGTCACAACAGTGTATAATATAAAAAAAAGAAGTACGTAAATAGAAGCACGTAAAGAAGTAAAAAATATAAGACTTCGGCTCATAAGCCCCAAACAATCTCTTCAAACTACGCAATCTACCAGTGGCCTCATCACTTCAGTATCAAACGACACGGCAGTACGTACAAAAGCAACTTCCAAAGGACTAAAAGCGAAATACTTGTACAAGGGGGCGCAAAATTAATCACTTTATCCGAAGATTTATAATTTTTGCAAATGGTATTGTGAGTCAATAACGTTTGATACTTGTGAAATATACAGCTGCCGTATACGCCAACCAAGTACTGGAGCGCCCAAATATCAACATAAAGATCTCCATAGATCAAAATTATTATTTTTATTTAGTAAAAAAGCTATTCAAAACATAATTTATGAATAATTTGCGCCATCTTGTACACCATCTTCATCAAAAAGTTCCCAGAACAACCGTCATTTGACGCGTTACAAATGGATTCAATGGTGCGAAAACTTTAAAAATATTGGAAAACTGTTTCGGTAATGATACTCTGAAGAAAACAGCTGTTATGGGTGGCATGCACGCTGCAGAAGAGATCGGGAGTCCATTGAGGATGATGAACGTAATGACAGGCCGCCGGTATTGAAAACTGATGAAAACATCAATAAAGTGAAAGAAAAGTTGATCAATAACCACAAAATAACCATCAGAGAGCTGGCGGAGGACTTGCAACATTGAAACGTTTATGGAATGCAACGATACGTACGCCACCAAATTTTGCCAGAGGGTCGGACAGCTAGTAAGAGCTTTTGCGCTATGGGCGTGTCTCATATTACATGAAACAATTCGCTAAAAACGAATGGATTTGTTGGAAAACAACTCGTAGATTTTGCACCGTGATAACGAAGCGTCGCACAGTGTCATCATTATCAGTGAATTTTGGACCAAGAACGAAACGAATACTACCCAACTGCCATCGAATTCATCTGACATGGCTCAGTGCGATTTTTTTCTGTTTGACCGAGTCAAAAATCCACTACGGGTACTGCGTTATAACAGTAAAAAGGCAGTACTAGAAAATGGAATTAATGGAAAACGGCTCTGATGGCTTTACCGAAAATAAAATTTCAGAAATATTTCGAGAGCAAAACACAATGCACCACCCACTGCCTTTCGTACACGGAGCGTCTCTTTTAAGTACGTCGCTTTGATGGCGATCTAAGCATGCGCGCGCCTCACTTCATTTGTAGTTACCTTGCGTTCTTAACGCAACAAAATTTTTTCAATGGATGCGCTGTTGTGTGTTTCGGTTTTACGAGTAATTCATATTTATTTGCCCTTACCGATTTCTTGTTATTGATTTAGTCATTTATCCATCAGATGGCCCCTTAGACGCATTTGTGAACCGCGATGGAAAAAGTTTTTCAAGCGAAATTTTTGCTTTCACATCAAAGTGGTTCTGTAGAAACGCGCCTAAATGGAATGTGAGCCTTTAAAATTAGGTTCAACGTTTTTAAATGTATTTTTGTGTAGGAAAAAATGAGAAGTTATAGAACATAAAAAGTGATTACATCATGGAGGAAAAAACAAAGGAGAGAAGAAGAAGAGAAGAAAATAAGTAACTACAAGGTGAAGTACAAAATAAACAAGACTGAGCTAAAATAGAAACGACAAGAGCTTTGTTCTGATAACTTCGAGTTTATGTATCCAAAATAGTTCCCTCTGGCCTCGATACACTATTTTACGTGATCTAAAAGCTTTTACAAAGAGTGTTTCAGGTCATTGACCGGAATGTCCTACAAGATGTCGGTACAAGCCTTTTAAACGGCCTCTACGGACGCAAAACGTTTTTCTTTCATGGCTAAATACAATTTTTCGAATAGGTAGAAGTCACAAGGAGCCATATCAGGCGAATACGGTGAGTGATTGATGGTTAAAAGGCAATTTCTAGTCAAAAAATCAGTCACAAGAGTGGATCGAAGAGATGGTGCATTAGCATGCAATAAGCGCCAGCTTCCTCCTTGGCGGTATTCAGAGCGAATTCGACGAATGCGTTGTAACCAACGCTTCAAAAAGTCAAAATAGAAAATTGAATTAACGGTTTGGTACGAAGTCCTTGCGGACAATTCCCTTGGAATCGTAAGAACAAATGAGCATCGATTTGATCTTTGACTTCTCCAAGCGCGATGTTTTCGGTGGTGGCTTGTATTGGGCCTTCCACTCGGCACTTTCGGCACTTGGACGCTTAGTTTCAGGTTCATGTTGAAAACTCCATGCTTCGTCAAAAGTTACAATGTTGTAAAGGAAGTTCTTGGCCTCGGTAGTCTAGCGTAAGTGCACTAGCCAGCCATTCCAGAGGTGGTGGGTGTGGATCCCACGTACAGCACAGTCCTCGCACTTTCCCAAATTTACCTACTACCCTGTTTCTAAAATACAAAAATCTCATTCCTCAACCCCAAAAACTTATCCTTTCCATCCTTACTCCCGCACAATAGTCATCGCATTATTTGCATTGTGGCTGCTAAAACAAGCAAAAACAAAGAAAAGCACACAGTTACACATTGCAACAGTGGCGCCAGCAAAAGGAAGCGGGCAACCGCGGTAATAGCGCAGACACACCAAATTTAGCGAAGCCCTCAAGCATCTGTGCGATCCTTCAGGCAGAAAAATGTGAAACATAGAGGGCGCTCCATCAGTAAGAAGGCGTTGTTCCTAAGAAACGACAGGTAGGCATTCCCACTACTTAGGACTGGTAGCGGCAGGATACTATCACCAACCCTGTCCGAAATCAAAATAGATTAACGAAACCAACGAAGACTGAGTCTTGTCGAGGCCTTATGCTCCCGAGAGGAGTGAATAAGGAAAATCTCGTTGTTCCTCGCCTGAGGCTGGAAGTCAGCTGGGGATGTAACTTCCAACGCACTAACTCATTAAAAAGATGGCGCCATCAAAAGCATTTTTATGACGCCAGTCTTGTTTATTTTGGACTTCACCTTATATTCCTCAATTAGTTACGTAAACTTTTTAAAAATGATACTTTCTACGGAAATACGTATGTATGACTATATGTATTTGTATAAGTGAATTTTCGAAATTAGTGCAAATAAATTTCATTTCGTTCACGTCAGTTTTTAAAAACAATTCTACTTTTAGGTAAATTTTAAAATCAATATGTTTATTTTTGGCACAAAACAGAGCTGTACTACGTCCAACGCCAAATACCGACTGGAATTCGATAAAGTGCATTGGCTAGAAAAGTGAAAATAATAAAAATGTTTTTGAATCGTGACGTTTATCGACAATGCCCTGCGCTTTATTTTTAATCAAGCTGATAGCATTTCAAGTTTCTATAATTAATATTTTTATTTATTCTCATATTATTTTCATTTCGCTATTAAGATCATCTCCATTTTATGTCCTACAACAAGTCTCAATTCTTGGTAATTCTCAGGTGCTATTAACTTACCATCAGTTCCGTTTGTTGTTGGATTCATCAACCAAGTGTGTCTACTACTTATGTTGGCAAATTAATACAAATATTTTTACACCTTGGGTACAACATTTAGTTAACATCAAACAGAAATACAAATGAGAAATGCTGCAGAAAAAGTTGTTCATTTGTTGTTGCACTGATATACAATGCGATATGCAAGGTCACTAATTCCTGATGATCTCTTTGCTTCAAAGCATTTCAATATGGATTATTCCAAAGGTTATTTGCTACATTTACATATTCACACTTCGTTTATCAGATATACATTAAATTTGTTAATCTTCTCTAGAAAATTAGAGTTCTTGTTAAAATATCTATTTCCATAAAACTGCCGAATACTGCTAGAGTTTTCCAGTCAGAAATATTTGCGATCCAGCAGGCATGCAAAATGTTTAGGGAACGTGGGAGCGAATGAGATGTTAAACTTTTTTCTGATAGTCAAGCCACAAGTTTTCCAGTCAGAAATATTTGCGATCCTGCAGGCATGCAAAATGTTTAGGGAACGTGGGAGCGAATGAGATGTTAAACTTTTTTCTGATAGTCAAGCCACGATCAAGGCTCTGATGGTGTCATGGCGTAGATCCAAACTGGTCAACTGGAGTTCCATTCCAACAAAAGTTTTATTAGTACCTCACATACGGCTTGGCTTATTTAATTTCAATCTGCCCATATTGTAAAACCCTGTACCTATATAGGTACATGCATTTGTCGTTTTGTAGTAAGAAAACCTAAATTAATATGAGTATGAATTAATTAAATGGTTGTGTAAAAGTATACTCTGCCACAGCACTCTTCAAAATTCAGTGCAAAATGCCACAAAATTCTGGCAGCTGTAAGCAAAAAGAAAAATCCATAAAATTTTCCACAAGCAAACGTAGCGAAAATGAAAGTACATAAAAACAAATGAGCGATTGCAAAATATGAAAATTTGATACGGCAATGCATCAAAGAGAAATGAAGCATGTAAAAGCAATGTAAATTTTCAAATTTGAAGAACAGAGGCGGTAAAATAATACTACAAAAAAATATAATCATTCGTACGTAGGAATGTACGTGCATTAGGGTGATCGGGTGGAAAACCCGCATTATCGGTGTGACTTTTGAAACGTGGTATTTTTTGGATATAAAATCTTGTACTTTATTTGTTAATCTGATTTCGAATGTAGGCGATCTAACATGTTGTAGAGATATGAAAAATAAATAATAAAAGATTGCAGTCAGTGGCAGTAAAAACATTTGGAAAATTATAACACTTGTAAATAATGACTAATAGATTACAATAAATAATCATAATGTCAAATTATATTTTTAACAACTTCATAAACTTCTCGATCTCTTGTTGTTGTTAATAATATTCCTACGTTTCTTAGCCAGGATAAATGTTTTCTGCCGATTCCACCGTTTCCTTCTATCTTTACTTGAAGTAATAATTGAAGTGGTGCAATTGATTAATTGGCATTTGTCATTTTTCATAGTATGTCTTAAGTATGCAGCTTCTCGTCTCTTAATAGTAGCGAGCAATTCTCGATCTTGCCGAATTCCGCACTTGTCACTCTGTGAAGTCCAAAATAAACAAGACAGGCGTTATCAAAATGTTTTTTGGAAGCGCCATCTTTTTAATGAGTTAGTGCGTTGGAAGTTATATCCCTAGCTGACTTCCAATGAAAGCTTGGTGACATTCGCTACAGTAGAAGGGAAGTTATTGCGTCTAAAGTGTCAGTATGTTTGTGTCATCGGCACAGAAATCAGTTTCGAACAAAGAGCTATATCAAATTTTGTTTTCAAATCGGTCAAACGTTTGAATAGATAAAAAAAAAGTTTATGGGAATTATTGTTTATCAATGAAAGAATTCATGAGTGGTTTACACGTTTCAGAGATGGTTGTGCGGACATAAATGACAATGAACATGCCGGTTAAAATCAGTAATCACCGAAAACTCCATCGAAATTCTTCGTAAATTCATCAAAAATGAACCGAAATCATGGTTGAAATTCATTCAATAGGAGTTGAATATCTCCCAAACATCGATTTATCGCATTTTATCTCATCATTCGAGCTTCAAAACTTCTGTTCAAGTCTCTTTCCGCACAAGTTAACTGAGGACCAAAAATTGCTCAGAATTCAACATTCGAAAGACCTCATTAAAGAGGCGAGAAAGGAAGTTCTCGTCCGTTACAACATTGTAACTGGTGATGAAACGTGGTGTTACCGCCGAATGGAAGGCCACAGACGAGCCACCATCCAAGAAATTGCGTTTGGAGAAGTCCAAAATCAAGTCGATGCTCATTTGTTTTTGCGATTCGAAGGGAATTGTCCACAAGGAGTTCGTGCGAATGGGCCAAATCGTCAATGCAATTTTCTATCTTGGCATTTTGAGGCGTTTATTCCACCGCATTGGTCGAATTCTCCTGAATACCGCGAAGGAGGTTTTGCTTGAAAATGCCCCATCCTATCGATCCACTATTGTGACTGAATTTTTGACTAGAAATCCCATTTTAGCCATCAATCACTCACCGTATTTGCCTGATATAGCTTCCTGTGACTTCTACCTATTCGGAAAATTGCATTTCGAAAGAAAAACGTTTTGCGCCATATAAAAGACCGTAGCGGCCATATAAAAGACTTGTACCGACATCCTGAAGGACATTCCGGGTTCCGGTCAATGACCTGAAACACTCCTTCGAAAAGCTTATAGAACGCGCAAAACAGTGTGTCGCGGCCAGAGGCGACTATTTTGAATAAATAAACTCGAAGTTAAAAATCATTGGCTTTTATTGCCCATTTCTCCGTACCATTTAGAAATACGGATTTTAATATTCATATTAAAGTCGTGATTACTTAATAGATTTCTGTACTTATAAAATACTGCTCTTACTTCTTTAGGATGATTCCCGTTTTCGTGGATCAAGCCCCTAAATATTTGAAATATTTGTACTCGTTGTACGTTTAAGTTGTCAACGATGAAGCTTCTATTTACGTAAGTGTTTCTTCCGCTACTTCTGTGGTTCATTTTGTTAGCATTGATTTTCAAGCCATAATTCTTGCTGACCAGTGTTCGTAATCCACTCAGACTGTCTGCTAGAAGGGTAGTCTCGTCAGCATATCTGATATAATATTATTAATTGCGTTTACTTTAATACCGACATCCAAAGTTTGTAATGTTTCTTAGAAAATTCTTTCAGAGTAGCTGTTAAACAGTAAAGATGAGGGCAAACACACTTGTCTGACTCCTCTTCCCTCCCATTGCATCTTTATCTGACTCCTCTTCGAATAGGAATTACGTCAGTACTCTCATTGCTGACGCTTACTGCTGCGGTTTGCTGTCAGTAGAGGTTCTTTGTGCATCGGGTATCTTTAGTCTCAATATCAATTGTTTTTAGAATATTGATAAATTTATCGTGCTGCACAGTCTCGAATGCCTTTTCATAATCAATGAAACACCTAAATACATCTTACATACATCAGAACGTGTATACAGAATAGAGTTTCCCGTGTTCCCATCCCTGCTTTAAAGCCGAATTGACTTTCCCCCAATGATAATAAACATCTATATACATATATAAAAGAAAGTCATGTTAGTTACACTATTAATAACGCGAGAACGGCTGAACCGATTTGGCTGAAAATTGGTGGAGAACGCGTTTCCGTGAAGTCACTATAAAATGTGGTATAACAAAAACGCATCTGATATGGAATAACAAAACGCAAATGACAGCTAAACGTAATTTTGTCTATGGTCAATAAAAAATTTGATAATATAGATTTTGTCTGAAGTATATAATCACAATAATTTTTATTCTCTGAATGAATAATCATTATCAATGCCGCGACCAAGACGATCGAATCTTTCCCGACAAAGCCGTAATGCAAGAAGGATACGAAACATTGCGAATGAAACCACTGAAGAAGCACATGGAATTGCCCGTGAAGAGCACCGCGTTAGTATGGCTCGACTTCGTGCTTCTCAATCACAAGAGCAAAGCGAGGCAGCCCGTGAAACGGCTCGAGCGAATAACAGAGATCAACAAGTAGATCATTTTCGACGCACAAGAACAGAATTATCAAGTGCTGATTTGAATCGAGCAGCGTTTCGATATGATTGCAACACTGATTACTGCTTGCATCCTAGCGTTTTCATTGGGCTAATGAACGTTGTTTGCGAGTATTGTGGCGCATTGAAGTTTTCCGGAGAAACGCCCGGATTATGCTGCCTTAGTGGAAGAGTGAAATTGCCATTATTGCCAGGTGAAGAAACTACAAAGAAAGTTAGCTCGATGAATTATTACGCATATCGTTTGATGATTCGTCAAAATGGTGGCAACTATTTGCGGCGGTTTTGTCGATTGTTTCAGCAGTATTGCATCGACATGTACGTCAAAATAGAAACGGAGTGTTTAACTTTTATTAGGTTGAACCAAGCCAAACTGCACTCTGAGGAATGTACATTTACGTGATGCAATGGTACTGAAGGAAATGCAGCTAATATTGGTCGATTAACTATTCTGCCGGCGACGTACATAGGTAGTCCTCGTCATATGCATGAATATGCGCAAAATGCAATGACATATGTTCGTCATTACGGTAGGCCAGATATCTTTATTATTTTTACCTGTACCAAAATGGATAGACATTGTTCAATTGCTGCTTCCCGAACAAACATCAAGTGATCGACACGACATCAAAGCACGTGTATTCCGACAAAAATGCGGTCCCTGATGAACTACATTGTTAAACAACGCGTTTTTGGAAATACTCGATGCTGGATGTATTCAATCCAATGGCAAAAACGAGGCCTGCCGCATGCACACATTCTTATTTGGTTAGTGGAAATAATTCAAACAGACCAAATAAATGATATCATATGTGCCGAGATTGCCGATCACGAAGCCGATACAGAACTACATGATGTTATAATTACAAAGATGATTCATGAACCGTGTAGCGCCATCAATCCTCAATCACCTTGCATGGTCGACGGCAAGTTTTCCAAACGATATTCACGGAAATTAACGGCGGAGGCTGTTACTGGCAACGATGGTTTTCCACTGTATCTCCGTCGATCACCCGATAATAACGGTCGAACTATCGCAACAAAAGTGAAAAGAATGGATTTCGTTGTCGACAACAGTTGGATTGTTCCATATTCGCCAGTTATTTCCAAAACGTTCAAGACACATTGCAACGTTAAGTATTACAATTCAGTAAAGTCCATATAATATATTTGCAAATATGTCACGAAAGGCAACGATATGGCGGTTTTTGGCATCCAGTCCTCCAATACCAACGATGGAATTGCGCGCTATCAAGTTGGTCGTTATGTGAACTGCAATCAAGCGATTTGGCATTCCCTATTCACAAACGTCATCCTACTGTTGTGCATTTGTGCCTCTAGGGCGCAACAATGTTCGCCGGGTCAGCAAGTTTTTTATATATGCAGTTATCTATAAATTTAAAAAATATTTTTAATGAGTGACTCATTAGTCTTATCAATCTGTAATCACAGCAGAAATTTTTTTTGGAAGTGCAAAAAAAGTAGATTTCAGGCAATATTGCGAATATTTTCGTGTATCGGAAATGTAATTGAATAGTTTTTCCAGAATTTCTTTATTGTCATCATCAATCAGCTTTAATATTTCTGACGGTAATTCATCGGGTCCCATTGTGTTTGTTGGCCTTAGATATTTTGATGGCATTTTTGATTTCAACCCTTGTTGTAGCTGGTTCCGTCAACGTCTCAATTGACTGCGGCTCTTACGTGTACACCGATCTTGTCCGACAAAAAGGAATAGATGTAAATAATATTTGTGCCACATTTTTTATTCTTTTTGCTGGATTCGAAAATAATTTCATTCTGGTCATTTATTGGAATGTTTGGCATTGTTTTTTGTTTTTTACACTTTGTTTTGGGCGCCACTTTAAGCTTCTTGTGAAAGTTGAAGTCGTCGTGCAACCTCTGCAATCTCTCGATTTCCTTACATTGATCGATCATCCATTCGTTTTTTGCAGAGTGTATATTGCGTCGGATCTTATTATTAAGTTTTCTATATATTGAAACAAATTTCAATTTTTGTAATAGGACTATGAATAAGTTCGTGCGGTTTTTTTCGAAATTTGAAACTTTATTGACGTAAAATGGTTACAAATTTAATATTCAAAATATTGTCCATCGCTTACTACTACTTTTTCCCATCTTTCTGGCAATTCACGGATTCCCTTTGTGAAAAATTCGGTCGGTTTTGCCGCAATCCACGAATCGATCCATTTTTTGACTTCATCGTAATTACGGAAGTGCTGGTCAGCCAGGCCATGTTGCATCGATCGGAAGAGATAGTAATCGGATGGCGCAAGGTCTGGACTATACGGCGGGTGGGGTAGGACATCCCATTTGAGCGTTTCTAAGTATGTTTTGACCACTTGTGCAACATGTGGCCGAGCATTGTCATGTTGCAAAATAACTTTGCCGTGTCTATCGGCGTATTGCGGCCGTTTTTCTCGCAGTGCTCGGCTCAAACGCATCAATTGTCGTCGGTAGACATCCCCCGTAATCGTTTCATTCGGTTTCAGTAGCTCATAATACACAACACCCAGCTGGTCCCACCAGATACACAGCATAACCTTCAGGCCATGAATATTCTGCGCCGACGTCGATGTTGAAGCATGGCCAGGGTATCCATACGTTGCCCGACGTTTTGGATTGTCGTAATGGACCCACTTTTCATCGCCAGTCACAATTCGATGCAAAAAACCCTTTCTTTTGTGCCGTTGAAGCAGTTGTTCGCATGCCATAAAACGGCGTTCAACGTCTCTTGGCTTCAATTCATACGGCACCCAATTGCCTACCTTTCGGATCATTCCCATGGCTTTTAAACGTTTGGAAATGGTTGATTGATCAACTCCCAAAGTTTTTGCAACCTCTTCTTGCGTTTGAGCCGGATCTTGATCGAGCAATTCCTCCAATTCGGTATCCATGAACTTTGGCGGCGCACCCTCGCGTTCTTCGTCTTCCAAGCCAAAATCACCACTTTTAAAGCGTGCAAACCACTTCTGGCACGTTCGCTCAGATAGAGCATGCTCACCATAAACTTCCACCAAGATACGATGACTTTCGGCTGCTTTTTTCTTCATATTAATAGGACTATGAATAAGTTCGTGCGGGTTTTTTTCGAAATTTGAAACTTTATTGACGTAAAATGGTTACAAATTTAATATTCAAAATATTGTCCATCGCTTACTACTACTTTTTCCCATCTTTCTGGCAATTCACGGATTCCCTTTGTGAAAAATTCGGTCGGTTTTGCCGCAATCCACGAATCGATCCATTTTTTGACTTCATCGTAATTACGGAAGTGCTGGTCAGCCAGGCCATGTTGCATTGATCGGAAGAGATAGTAATCGGATGGCGCAAGGTCTGGACTATACGGCGGGTGGGGTAGGACATCCCATTTGAGCGTTTCTAAGTATGTTTTGACCACTTGTGCAACATGTGGCCGAGCATTGTCATGTTGCAAAATAACTTTGTCGTGTCTATCGGCGTATTGCGGCCGTTTTTCTCGCAGTGCTCGGCTCAAACGCATCAATTGTCGTCGGTAGACATCCCCCGTAATCGTTTCATTCGGTTTCAGTAGCTCATAATACACAACACCCAGCTGGTCCCACCAGATACACAGCATAACCTTCAGGCCATGAATATTCTGCGCCGACGTCGATGTTGAAGCATGGCCAGGGTATCCATATGTTGCCCGACGTTTTGGATTGTCGTAATGGACCCACTTTTCATCGCCAGTCACAATTCGATGCAAAAAACCCTTTCTTTTGTGCCGTTGAAGCAGTTGTTCGCATGCCATAAAACGGCGTTCAACGTCTCTTGGCTTCAATTCATACGGCACCCAATGGCCTACCTTTCGGATCATTCCCATGGCTTTTAAACGTTTGGAAATGGTTGATTGATCAACTCCCAAAGTTTTTGCAACCTCTTCTTGCGTTTGAGCCGGATCTTGATCGAGCAATTCCTCCAATTCGGTATCCATGAACTTTGGCGGCGCACCCTCGCGTTCTTCGTCTTCCAAGCCAAAATCACCACTTTTAAAGCGTGCAAACCACTTCTGGCACGTTCGCTCAGATAGAGCATGCTCACCATAAACTTCCACCAAGATACGATGACTTTCGGCTGCTTTTTTCTTCATATTAAAATAATGAAGAAGAATTCCCCGCAAAAACACATTATTTGGCACGAAATTCGACATTTTCAAGTGTGGTAAAAATATTGTTGTTTACGCTTCAAATAAAAAACTTATACTGACGTTTGTGCCTTACGACAGTAGCTCTCCAATGAATGTTTGGAAATGTGGATCGATGGAATAATAATCAAGTTACGCCATCTGTTGTAAAACCGCACGAACTTATAAATAGACCTATTAAAATAATGAAGAAGAATTCCCCGCAAAAACACATTATTTGGCACGAAATTCGACATTTTCAAGTGTGGTAAAAATATTGTTGTTTACGCTTCAAATAAAAAACTTATACTGACGTTTGTGCCTTACGACAGTAGCTCTCCAATGAATCATAGGCTTCATATTAGCAATCGTCTCAGATAGTATTAAGATTTGAAGGGCGCGCCAAAGTAATTTCAGAGAGTTTTTCGTAGGCCCGATCACCCTAATGTACAATGATCAGGCAATAACCAAAATTAAATCAGACTGGCAAGCGCGCACTAAAGTTCAGCGTACGTGAAACAAAGTCTATTTACAAGCACTGACGATCAAAGTATTTCCACTACATTTGATGTTACAATGATTATATGGCGTTGGCCAAAATTATCACAAAAACAAGAAATAAAAAATAAAAAAACGTATAAACACATTAAGAAAAGAGTCGTGAAAAATGAATGTACAAATGAATTGAAACATCAGAAATTATTGGCTTGTCTAAAATGTGTTATGCGTTCCGAGTGCCCACGCGTATTTAAACGTGTCACTGGTTGGCATAAAACTGTTTAAATGTAATATTTTACACAATTACGCATATTTCTGTAAATGCTTTATTTTAATTATAATTTTAAATTTTTTTCAAAACATATTCTAAGGCCAATATCGCTGCCAAAAGTAAGAAGAAAAAGCTTAAATGCAAATAATAATAAAATACAAAAATATAGTTGTCCGGCGCTACGTGGTGTACATGTCGTATGAGTGATCTGGAGTTACTCGACGTGCGCACATTGGGTCAAGATTCATAAATGAGTGAAAAAAAAGTTTATAAAAACCATATATCCTTAGAATATAATGAACTATGAGTCAAATTAAGCGAGCGTTATGGGTTGTATTGGACTTTCGCAAACGCCGGCCCGAGTAAATTCGTGGTGATTACAATTCAGTTGGCCCTGGATACGAAGTCTCCTATGGACACCAAAGATCAAATCAAAGAAAGCGTTTCTTGTATAGCGTTCACCTAAGGCGCATGCATTAAACAGATGGCACTAGGCCAACAACAAAGTTTTGTACATTGGAATGTCACGAGCAGAAAATAGAAACGAAAAAGAAAAGGATGAACTGCATTATCGTTCGTTGTCCGACTCCGTGCCTACCCAAAATACGCTCCAACTGACTGTTGTCCTGACGGACCTTAGCATTTTATCACCCATCACTATGATTATGTCTCTCCTAGGCATGTCTTTATAAATGGCAGCGCGATAACCGCTTACGTGATTTTGGTCGAGCTTAACAAAGCGCGCCAGTCGTTTCTTTCTCGTGCTAACCGGCGCCAATTGGACACACCAAGTGAAGCCAAGTTCTTTTCCACCTGATCTTTCCAACGCAGAGGAGGCCTTCCTCTTCCTCTACTACCACCAGCTGGTACCACATCGAATACTTTCAAGGCCGGAGCGTTTGTATCCATTCGGACGACATGACCCAGTCAACGTAGCTACATCTATGTCGTCGTAAAGCTCATACAGCTCATCGTTCCATCGTCTGCGATATTCACCGTTGCCAACGTGCAAAGGTCCAAAAATCTTACGCAGAATCTTTCTCTCGAACACTCCAAGCGTCGCTTCATCGGATGTTGTCATCGTCCAAGCTTCTGCGCCATACGTTAGGACGGGCATGATGAGAGTCTTGTAGAGTGTTAGAGGATATCTACGTATTCCAGCCGAACATATCTGGTATTGCGGCTGTACTGCATGCGATTATCAAGAATAGTCATAATATTTCAAAATCCAATAATTGTCCTTTTTCGATAGCCGAAAGTCGTCGACGAATGATCAGTCCTTATCCATGCAAAATATATTTCATCTGAAGGTCAGGACTCCGATCTTATCTCCCTATCCTGGGGACAAAGCATCAAACGTTAAGGCATCGGGGCGCGCCAACTGGTGACCCTAATTGGGCTAAAGACTAATACCGTTGAGCCCAGGTGGTTACCCAGCCCAGTCTCAAAAGCCAATTCAGCTCTGATTACCAATAAGCTGTAGTAGTCTAATATTGATTCCCATAAAAAGATTAGAATCCTCATCCGCCGGATTTTCCTTACCAGTCCATCTGACCTAAGCCATCTCCGCCGTTTTGGCTTACTGCACGATGTTTCGTTATACATCATGCACCCCTGTCATTAGCTACTACTTCCGGCTACTACACGTTGCTTCCCTGCTCTTTCATGATTCAACGTCGTTCCCCTTCCATAGCATTGACCGGGGTGCATTTGATGGGTGCTACTAGGAGGCCGAGAGTTGGGGTTTTGTACCCCAAGGAAAGCGCTTTCAATTTATGTGATTTACGCAACTAAAGATTCCAAAATCAACCACTCAATAAGTTTCTTAAGATTGGAGTAATGGCTTACACAAGGTGGCGCAAAATTAATCGTCCAAATTAGTTTTTGAATAACTTTTTAACTAAATAAAAAAGAGGGTGAAGTGTTGGAAACCTTTATTTTAACATTTACGCGCCCCATTAAAAAAAAAAATAATTGGCGCGTACACTTCTGTTAGGTGTTTGGCCGAGCTCCTCCTCCTATTTGTGGTGTGCGTCTTGATGTTGTTCCACAAATGGAGGTGACCTACAGTTTCAAGCCGACTCCGAACGGCAGATATTTTTATGAGGAGCTTTTTCATGGCAGAAACACACTCGGAGGCTTGCCATTGCCTGTCGAGGGGCGACCGCTATTAAAAAAATGTTTTTATTAATTTTGCTTTCACCGAGATTCGAACCAACGATCTCTCTGTGAATTCCGAATGGTACCATTCGGCTATGGCGGCCGCCTTACGCGCCCCATTATAAGTGTCAAATATTATTGACGCATGGCGTCATTTGCAATATTTATAAATCTTCTGATAGGGAGATTTTCCCCATTTTGAAGGTTTCTCTAAAATTAAAAAAAAAAAAATCAGTGACATGACAGTCCTTGGCTGGATATAAATCGGGGTTGTTCCGTTTACGTAGAACTGTCGGGGGAATGCAAAACAAAAAATCCACTCATTTCGTTCACTAAAAACTAGCGTTAATTCCAATCATGTGATTAGTATTGACAATAAATTTACTCCAAATCGCACTGGGCTATTTTATCTATGGTACACCACCTCCGAAAAGACTCCACTACACCACTGTGGTTGAGATACGCAGCCAAAACAGCTGATGTCTCGTCGCAAACAATCAGTACATACAAACATATCGTCGTCTATCACTGCCATAAGCAGGAGGTGCGCAAATGGATTCTACGCCAGTTTTTGCACTGCCACCGCCACAACCTCTTTACGCCCACCAATTAAATTTTCTTGTTAACTAATTTGTTCTAATTTTTTTCGAGTCCATTTTTGAGTGTCATTGAGTGTGCGTAGGCATTCGAAAGTATTCGATATATGTATGTATGTCTGTCCATATGTGCAATAGTGTTTTTGTTTTTCTTAAAATTCTTAGTTTTCTTAGCTCTTCAGTCGTTCATGGCTCAACGTGATTCTAATGTAATTTATAAATAAATAAGTAAATGAGTTCTCTCTTCCTACCTCGTCGCTAGTGATCGCGATCTTCAGCTGTTCGCTACACAGTTCGTTCAATATTTTTTCGTTCATTTACTTCGTTTTGTTTAACTATAAATATTATTAGCGTCTGCGAAATCATTGAATTTTCCTTCATCTATTCACTGCCAATTAGTTGGAAGCAGCAGCCAACCCACTGACCGTCACGGCACTGATGCTTTTATTTTATGTACTTTTTCTGTCTTGCAATTTTCTTTATTTGTTTATTTTCTTGTATCTCTTCGGTTTTTTGTTTTTGCTTTTTGATTTCAGTAAAAAAGCAAAAAATTTTCGCAAATTGCAAACAAAATACAAATAAAAAAAAAACACAATTTTTATTCTTAATTTTATTGCTTGTAGTTGCCTTCGTACTTTTTCTAATTTTAATGTATTTATGGCTGAGTCTACGTATATTTCTTCGGTTAATTAATTTTATTGGCTCTGTGACAAATTTGTGCAAAGCAATTTAATTGATTTATACCGTTTTATTTTGTTGAATTGAAAGGTTTCATGATTTCGCTCAAGTGATTTGTGTTTGTTGATTTTTTTATTTTTGGTTTTCTTGTTTTTAGAGCATTTTGAAAAGTTGTATTATCTTATCATAAAATGCGTAGATTTAATTGGCTTCAATAAAAAACGTTTTGCTGAAGAATAGATAGATAGATTGATGTTGATGTTGAGGTGGTTGATTATTTGTACTTAAATAATCTTAATTAGCGACTAGCGCCATTTTATTACCATTGTTCTCGTGTGATGTCTTTGAAGAGTAGATAACATAATTGACTGTTTGTAGCAAAGTATATTAAAGCTGGAAAAGGAAAACTAACCTCAATTCTAAACCTCAAACCAATATCAAACTTAAATAATGCAACTCTTCAACTCGCCACAGAAGCGAACTAACTTCGCATCAGTCTTGATAAAACGCTCACTTTCAACTCTCATCTTGAGAAAGTTACTGCAAAAGCCATTTTTGGAAAATCTTAGAGACTGAACCTCAGAATGATTTACTGGACATTCGCTACAGTTATTAACCCCCATGGAGACTTATGCTTCTTACATGTAAGCACAGATAAAACGAGCGGGAAATGAACTCAACAAGTTGCACCATCTCCTGTAGGCCAGTTTAACAGAAACAATGAAAACATGCCCAACTGACGCATTAGCTGGACTCTTATGCATACCAGCGCTTCCAATTTTAATTGAGAAAGAAACTCGTTTGAGCGCTTTGAGATTGAAAGACATTTCCGATCTAAAAAGTGGGGATATGAAAGGACATCTGAAGGTTTCGGAAGCCTTTCGACATAATCCTCTTCTTTATAGGTTTGATACATTATTTCCCAAACCCATTCTCTTCAGAAGAACTTTCAAGTTCTTATTAATGAGCGTACGGCCTGGAGAAATAATTCTATCAATTTCAAATGTCGCTCCCAGGTATGGTCGAAATTATAAGATGATAGGAAAGAGCGATTGTAGAATGAGTCTTAATTCAAAAAAAAAAAAAACGATTTCAATGAGTTTTTATCCGACAATGTTCCGAGTTACACTCGAACTTTTGGCTACCGTTTTTGAAAACCGAATAATCAGCCGAAATTCCGATATCAATTGGCCGTCTCGGAGCTGTCATTTAAGCCCGTTGGACTATTTTTTGTGGGGAGCCGTTAAGGACAAATGCTATGCGAACCATTCAGAGACGATTGATGCTTTAAAACACGAAATCGAAGTTGCCATTCATGAAATTGGAGCCCAGACAATCGAAAATGTGCTTAAAAATTGGGTTGATCGGATGGCCTTCTGTAAAGCCAGTCGTGGCAGTCATTTGAACGATATTATTTTTCATTCATAAACGACAATGTTCAATCTTCAAAATAAAAAAAAAGTTTGAAAAACTATTAATTAGTTTTTTTTTATAGCCAATTCAAAAAGCAAATTTTACATGACCCACCCTGCACATACCAACGAGGTATATGTGAGGGGATGTCTCCGTAGGAAACTGAGAGGCTTTAATTTCAGATAGTAAGGCGGCTATGAAAGCTCTTCTATCAGCTGTAATCACCTCAATAATGATAAATTACTGCCTGAACTTCTTAGCACATTGCTAACTTCAGTGCAGTATTACGGGAACCCACACATGAGGGACATGAGGAAAATGAAATGAATATCATTTAGCAGAAAAATAACACATTAACGAATTTCTCTGAAAATTCGTTGAGCACTGGCGAAATTCTATTGGTTAGCGTCAAGTGAAACAATCCCTAATGCCAAATACAGGAATTTCTGATAAGCATCTTTGGCTCAGCAGAGTAGACTTAAAACTTTTAACTGGTTACTTTACAGGTCACTGTAGGCTGCAATATCATCATCATTATTATCAATTTCTAGCGTTCCACGTTGGAGCATAGCGCCTGAGATATCATTTAAGCAACTTGGTCTCTCCGACACACCATCGTCTGTCGATTTTGTGAAATGGTCTCTGAAAATTCAAAATACATTTTTTGTGAATGCCCTGCCCTAGCCAGAAAAAGGCTACATCACCTTGGTGGTATTGACATGCATTCACACAAATTGTGGAACAATCAACCGCAGGTTGTGCCAAAATTTTAAAACGACTTAAAATATAGGCGGCCCCATAGGCTTTGCACAATAGATTTATTTTGGTCATAGTGCGCAGTAGGTTAGTAAAAGTAAAACTGATAATAATATTAAGCACGAAAGGAATTTTGTACAAAACTTATCAAGAGATAAAATCGGAATTTGCAATCAAAGATAAGCTTTAAGAAAATGTATATATTCAGCTATCGAATCGTCACATCCATGAATGTACAATGAAGTTGGAATCTTGGCGACGTAGCTGTAATGAAGATTTTGTTTTTTTAAATTGACGAGTCTCTCTCTTGGACTTAAATTGAGCCGAAAACGCGAAGTAGAAAACATTGGCAAACATTTGTTTCGGCACTTGGGCGCATAGCTGGCGTAAAAGGAACTAATAACAATAATTGTAGTACCGAAGCAAAAATAATTGCAGAATAGCCGATATTATTTCACAAACTGTTGCTCTTTTGGCAAATGAAAACGGATGAAAAATATGTAATGAATGGCTTAGAAATAAACTTGTTTAAATAAATTATAAAATGCTTGCGCATTGGGTGGATTACTGCGATCCTTCAGCCACCTGCTTACTATTTTTTTTTTCCAATTTAGTCAATTTAGTACTATATTTTAGTGAAAATTGTACACAAATCTGTTATATCCTAACGACATCTAACAAATTTTGCTAAATTTATAAATTTACATTCAAATATTTTTGTTTTGCTGTTAATTTTCAAAATTAAAAACGGCCGAAGAGAAAAAGGACCTGGACGGTGTTGTCTATTGTGGCTCTCCTATTTATCTGAAACACAAAAACCAAAAAAATTATTAATTAGTATGACTTTTTGGGTGTTTGGCCGAGCTCCTCCTCGTATTTGTGGTGTGCGTCTTGATGACAAATGGAGGGGCCTACAGTTTTAAGCCGACTCCGAACGGCAGATTTTTTTATGAAGAGCTTTTTCATGGCAGAAATACATTCGGAGCTTTGCCATTGCCTGCCGAGGGGCGACCTCTATTAGAAAAATGTTTTTCTTAATTTTGGTGTTTCACCGAGACTCGAACCTACGTTCTCTCGGTGAATTCCGTATGGTAGTCACGCACCAACCCTTTCGGTTACGGCGGCCGCCGTACTAAACGAAAAAAAACAAGATATTGAGTAATGAAAATCTTTATTTTGACTCTCATGCGCTGAATTGATTGTCTGTTTGTAAACTGCAGCTGTCTATGTTAGTTCACGAGTACGATACCATTTTCTAAAATCACCAATAAGGCGATTAATTGCGCACCACCTTGTATATAGTTCTTGAATTAGTATTAGCATGCAAGTGTACTTATGTGCACTTGACATTTCAAAACTTATCAACTAATTTTTAGTGCAAGAATTCTCTGGCTAATTTTTCTTATAGAAATGAACCAAAATTACGACTTTTCGATTTTAAGGTTGAAATTTTGCAAAAAAATTTTGAATTTTCATTTCCAGATGCTTCCTTAAAATGCATTTTCATCATTCATCCATTTTTGGCCAATTAAGGGGCAACACCACTGTGAAAGCGTGAAAATTAAGTGATTTTCATGAATTTTTTTGATAAGTAGGGATGATTATTTGAGGCCAATCCTCAAATTATAATTTATTTAACATACACAAATTTTTATTAAAAAATATTAGAAATTACAATTTTTATTAATATTAATGTATTCACGTCATAAAAAACTGATGCACGCTGGTGGTCACGATATAGCGGGGAAAAATCATCTGAGAGCAAATAACTAAAAAAAATTCTTAATCTATACATCAATGGCTATCATCGTACGTGTCGGTTTTTTTTTATATTTTTTTTGAGAAAATGGTGCAGGTTTGAAAAATGAGTTCGTCTTTTAACCATTTTTTTTTGTTTTCGAAAGGCTTGAAAAAATATTAATATGTGGAATTGTTAAAAACGGCTGTGTACGACTCTAGCCAATACATGTACAAAAATTAAAAAACAAAAAAATTAATATCGGTTCATAAGCCTTCGAGAAATCGAGGCCACCGTGTTCTGAAAAGTCGTTTTGAGAAAAACGCGTTTAAAGTTTTCATTGGCGGCGCTCAGTGAGAGCGCTCAGTATTAAGTAGCGATTATATTGGATATAACTTCGTCAATTTTCAAGATTTTAAGTTAATATTTTTTTTTTTTTAATTTTTGAATATATCTACTTTAAGAAAATGCAAAAAAAAAATCGATTTTTTTGAAAAATCACAGTGGTGTTCCCCCTTAATGCCTTCATTATTTCGGTTTGCTAATTTTGCATTTATTTATTATCAGAAATCACCAAAAATATATCTATACGTAAGTATATATGTTTTCACTCGAAAATATTCTCATAAACAAATACGCATTGACTATTTCCTATGAGTAATCATTGGCTTCTTGGAAATCCATAGCGATTTTCAATGCGCTAATGACCTGTCCGCTCAAGAAAATGCATAAACATGTATGTATGTATGTATGAATGTATGTATGTAAATAAACAGAAGTGTTCAGCAAGAAACGTTTGGTCCCAGTTGTCTCACATAAACAAGAATACACAAAACTTGGGCTCAAAGATCATTGTTTTAAGGAAATACCTAAAAAAAATATGACCAAAAATTAATATTGCAATGGCTAACTTATTTTTCTGCAGAAATTTAATGAGTTGCTGTGCAAAAAAAAAATTTGAGAAGTGAAAATTAGAAAAATACATTTCAGCAAAACTATTAAAAACTGTTTCAAAATATATTATTGGAGGTTGAATTAGTTTTAAAGGTGACACACAGATGGCGCTATTTATCACTTTATCGCGTTGGCAATACTGAATATATATTCATGACAAAGCCTCATCCCTAGGCTTTGTTTATCAGTATCTGTCATTTCGCTGAAGTATAACTTTCGTGCCGTCGAAACGCAATTTGCGGGAAGCTTTGCTTTTCTGCTTCAATTTGAAAAAAAATACAGCCCAAGCCCGTGAATTGCTGCAGGAGGCCTACCCAGACCATACTCCGTCGATTTCAACATGTGAGTAATGGTTTCGACGATTCAAAAGTGGTGATTTTCACACCGAAGACAAGGAGCGTCTTGGCCAGCCCAAAAAGTTCGAGGACGCGGAATTGGGGGAATTGGTAAACGAGGACTCGTGCCAAACCCAAGAAGAGCTTGCTGAATCATTGGGCGTTGATAAATCAACCGTTTGCAAGCGTCTAAAAGCGATGGGAATGATCCAAAAGCAAGGACATTGGGTCCCGTACGAGTTGAAGCTGCGCGACGTCGAACGGCGACTTTTTACGTGCGAATTGCTGATCGAGCGACAAAATCGGAAGGGTTTTTTGCATCGGGTGGTGACTGGCGACGAAAAATGGATCCACTACGATAACCCAAAACGCAAAAAATCATGGGGTTTGCCCGGCCACGCATCAACGTCGACGGCCAAGCAGAATATTCACGGCAAGAAAATCATGCTCTGCATTTGGTGGGATCAGGTCGGCGTCGTATATTTTGAGCTGCTCCAACCGGGCGAAACAATCACGGGGGATCGTTACCGACTGCAATTGATGCGTTTAAGCCGGGCATTGAAAGAAAAACGGCCGGAAACGGTAAAAAGGCACGACAAGGTTATTTTGCAACATGACAACGCTCGGCCGCATGTTGCTCAACCTGTCAAAAAATACCTTGGAACGCTTGGCTGGGAAGTGTTACCCCACCCGCCGTATAGTCCAGACATAGCTCCCTCCGATTATCATTTGTTCCGGCATATGAGTCTCGATTTGGCGGACCAGCGGTTCTCCTCGTACGAGGCTACCAAAATATGGGTTGAGTCATGGATAGCCAAGCAGCGGCCAGAATTTTGGAGAAACGGCATCCGGAAATTGCCCGAAAGATGGGCGAAAGTTGTAGCTAGCGATGGCCAATACTTCGAATAAAATATTTTGTACCGTTTTTTCACAATAAAGCCCCAAATCTTCGAAAAAAACCTTTAAAACTAATTCAACCTCCTTCGATACACAGATAACACATTTGCTAATCAAATGTATGATTGAGAATTATAATTTTCAGCCATATTTAGTGCAATCAAATTGGTTCAAATTAATTTCAAAGAAATAGTTTGAATTGTTTTAATGCAAAAATATAGAAATAATAGTCATTGAATTAAGAGCGAAATATACACACCGCATAAACATACATACTAGGTTGTTCAATAAGTTTTGTGGTTGCTACTACATAGAGTAGAATGGGGTAAGATAGGTCATTTTTTTTTGGAGAGCTCTTGCTACGGTGTTTTTGCATTGATTTTGAAAAATAAGCAAGATTTTGAAAGGTTATTTATCTGCTAACATTTTGGTTATACTGACTTATGTTTGGCTAAATATTTTGGAAGCTGCATTCAATAAGACAAAGGTACTTTTTTCGATATTTTCAAAATCGGGGGGCACGATAGGTCACTATATGTGAGGGGAAAAGAACAATGCACATGGCTTGGAAATTAACGTTTTAACATTTATTTATAGAGTATGAACACTGCACATGTTATAAAAGTTAGGAATTTTTCTTTAATTCATCACGCGAGCACGTAATGTTTCGAACGGAATTTTAAATTGTTTCGAGGGTGATCGAACACTAACGCCATCTCGGACTGCCGCGATTGCGTTTTTTACGTCCTCTTCACTTCGTTTTGGCGTTTTTCGCACATAATTACGCACCATTTTGCTGCAAAAACAATTAAAATTTATTTTATTCAATTAAAAATAGTGACCTATAATGCCCCCAGACGGCTGACCTATATTGCCCCCAAGCACATGTTTTATGTTAGTGTCGATATTTTTTTTAAAAACAAAAATATCAAAAAACTAACACATTATTCGTGTTCAGCATTATTTTCTACGTAAAATAAAACTCACCTGACAAATATTTACATACATTAAATGCACTGCACCGTAGAATAAAAAAAATGGTATGTCGGAGAAAAGCTCACAAAAAACTAAACGACGCCAGAACTAGGATAACTAATCAATGGTGACGGCCGAAATGACAGTCGCGAACGTTGTTCCCCTCCACTATTCAATTCACATAAGACGAGTGACCTCTGCAAAAACAGTGCGACGAAAACCCCACCTAACTATTGTGCCCCCATACCTATCTTACCCCATTCTACTCTATATATATATATGTATATATAGTATCGATATTGATGGTCTATCGGTTATTCTAATTAAAAGTTCCCAGCTTTGATTACGCCTTTAAAGCACATTTTCAACATGTCACTTTCAGCCGGAGTTTTCATTGGAGATTAACCTACTCTACGCCTATCCTTAAAAGCGGCAATAAAAATAATATTGAAAATTATAGGCCGATTTTCCAAACTATCTACAGTTTCGAAATTATTTGAGTATATAGTCAAAGACAAAACAAACTTTGCTGTTATACATTTGTTATGTCCCATTAATGTTATGTTGGCATGAATTTGAAGTGTTTTTTCGGGTGCTAATTTGAAGCAAAAAAATAAAAAAGATTATTAATCTCGATGAATGCTGCTATCGTACTTACTACAAAAAAGTCGAAAAAAAGTTTTTTTGCCCAAATTACGACTGCCCGAAAAATTGATACATTTATTTACTATTTTTTGTTACCTTTCGGAATTTTTTAAAAAAAGTAAAAATTTATATTTAGTTTATAATAATAGTAAGTACGATGGATATATTATATATTAAAAAGACTCACACCAAATTTCAAGTAAATGGGCTAAGTAGAACCTGCGATATACAGGTAAACATTTTGAAATATATAGTTTCGAGAAAAACGCGTTTAAAGTTTTTGGTACAGTTACGCCCTGTGGCGTCCTGCCGAGCCAGTTTAGAAGTCGTGACACTGAAATGGCTATATCTCTGGAAATTATTAAAATTTTAACAAATCCTTTTAAGGACATATTCTTGAAAGGTTAAGCTTTGAGAATATCAAAAAAAAAAAGATTTTTTCGAATTTCTACACTAGAATACCCCCTTAACAAATTTAGCTGTCTTTACGGAGGACTGTTTGGAAATACTTCAAAGAGGTTTCCAAATGAATGCGATCAATACAGATTTCTCTAAGGCTTTTGATAGGGTATCTCACCCAAAATCAATTGCTAAACTTGAGCGTTTCGGCTTTCACTCTCAATTTCTGAAGTGGTTAATTTATTATCTCAATAATAGGGACTGTGCCGTTCGTCTTGATAATTTATCGTCTTATTCTTTTATTGCTTCGTCTGGTGTTCCTCAAGGTAGTGCCCTAGGTCCGCTACTATTTATTCTCTTCATTAATGATATTTCTTCCTGTTTTCCATTGTGTAATTTTCTTCTATACGCAGATAATCTAAGAATCTATTATGGAATTAAGTGTCCAGAAGATTCATCCATTCTCCAGTGTGAGTTGAATAGCTTAAATAGTTGGTGTGTCCGTAATCGTAGGTTCCTAAACATTAGTAAATATCACTGTACTTCGAATGCGCAAGTTTTTAATGTTGTTCCAACACCTTACTACATCTCGAACTCGCCGCTAAAATCAATTAGTGAATTTAAGGAACTGGATGTTTATTTTGACTCAAAGCTCAACTTCACCACCCACATAAACTTTATTATTTCTAAATCGTTCGGAATGTTAGCCTTTATTCGTCGAAATGGTTCTTCGTTTTGTGATGGGCAATTAGCGCCGTCTTGCTGGAACCAAATATGGGCTTCAATCTCCGGCATCAAAAAGTCTGTGAAAGTTTATCAGGGCGCGACTGAGTTCGCCATTCACTATTACTTTGGCGCCAGCCTCACGGTTGTTTTCAATGGATGTAATGGCTGTTTGATGGTTCTTGAATGGCTTCGGGTTGCTCTTTAGCCTAAATATGGCAATTTTGCTTATTGACGTAGCCTTTGAGCCAAAAGTGGGTCTCTCGCTATTTAGCATAAGTTGGCCTGAGGGCACGATGCACACTTTTCACCGAGCGTCGATTTTCGTAATACAATTCAACGATTTGTAAACGTTGTTGAGGCGTAAATATTTCCATGATGAGATGTTAATTAATACTGACAAATTTGATGAATTTAGTTTGACATTAGTCACGAGTGATCTGTCAAAAGACCCTTTTGGAAAAAGTGCCTCCAATCTGATCACCCTTTATAAGTGTCTTAATACACCAAAGTTCAAAATTCTACTTAAACGCCACGCCCACTGAAGAAATAAGTGAAAATAGTAAATGTGTAATGTTAAATTTTTCCAAAACAATTATTTTTTTACTATTATTTAAATGGCAGGGTGAAAGTCCACGAAATGCTTATTTTTTTTAATTTTCTCTTCTTCGAAAAATTCTTTCAATACGAAATTGATGCTAATGAAACCCTTATACATCTAGAACTCTTAAGGGGACCCGGTGGTCAAGAAATTTCCAAAACACTATTTTTTGTTGTTTCGATATTTCGAAAGTATAGTATCTTAAGAATATACTGTGAAATTTCCATGCGGAAACTCCCAACATTATAGCTTCTACAGCCCATTAACTAGGTAAAGAGCGGTCCGCGCGATCCTTACCTCAAACTTTAAACTCTTTTATTTCGTAACGACTTTTTTCGGTTTGATGTTGTCAAAAAAAAAAAAAAACTATTTTACCGAATCCTCTACAATTTTAATAGGTTGTTCACAACAACAATGGCTAGCGCCAGTACTAGAATCATGTTATTATTTCAATTATTTCGTATTTTTTTGATTGAAAAACTGAAAAAAACTGATTTTTAGAGTATCAAATTCAAAACCGTGCCATTTTTTAATTTTTTTTATTCTAATTGCGGGACATAGCTACAATCATACAGGTTAATAATTTTTTTGGTTTTCGTGTTTCAGGTAAATAGAAGAGCCAAAATGGTCAACACCATCCAGATCCAATTTTTCAGGAGGGTAAATTTCAGCGCTATTTTTTAAATTTTAAAAATTAAAAAAAAAATTTTTTTTCGTATGTAAAATAAGTTAAGTAAAACGCCTAAAAAATTTAAATATCGGTTTTAATTTTTTTATTGTAAAAAAAAAATTCCTGAAAATAACCTAAATTTTTGAGCTCTAGACCACTGGGATCCCTTAAGGGTGCAAAGAAAAAGAACTCTTAAATTCAGAGTGGCAAATCTCAATACAAAACACAAAATCGCTCAAAATTTACTTTTTTATGAGTACTTTGCAGCAACAGGTTTTGAAATACAGTTCAAAATGCTACCTTTGAGTCTTGACAGCAAAGATTTCGATATCAAATAGGTGCAGTGATAAGAATTTGCTCAAAAGTGAATATTTGTTTTTAAGCTGAAGACACATACATATGTATGCACATGCATTCGAAATCAAAATACGGTAGAGTCCACTGGCTTTGCAATTTAAGATATTCATTCATTTATAATGTAATTCACGTTTGAAATGACCCTCGTCATTGTCATAATTTCTTCCCTACTACTCGCTTACACATTCCCTTGAGTGCATATAATTTCTTCATAAACATATTATATGTATGCGTGTGTGTGTGTACATATTTAACTCGCGTGTGTATGTATGTGTAATAAATATTTTTTTGTTAAGTTGCAATTAAGTTGCTTTTTTACGTCTATTTACGATTATTATTCCATTTAAGAAGACGGTGACATTCACTTACATCGCCAAAGTGGTTTGTCGTCTCGGACGTTTCGAGGCTGCGGCTGCGTTTTACTTTAAATAACTCAAGCGCAGCTTTGCTAGCCATGCATCTTGGTGTGCACAAGTGTGTGTGTGTGTGTGTTGCAAATACCCTCGGATGTGTGTGTATGTATGCATGCATGTGTGTGTTGCAGTCTAGAGCAGCTTTTGCGCGCATTATTTACTGTTTTTATACTGATTAGTTTTGTGTTGTTGTAGTGTGGTTTTTTTCACTTGCATACATACATACCTACGCATAACGCGCACTCTTTGCGGGTATGTGGATGTAAGTAAAAGTATTCATACGTGCATATGTGTGCATGTGTGTGTTCATCTCATTATACGAATGTACGTCTGTTTGCCTGTTAGTTTGCTAGATTTATTTAACTACACACACATACATACATACTCTTTGCCGGAAATTCCAATTTAGGTAAATGCGACGTTAAAATTGTTTTTGGGATTTTCACATTTATACACGAAGGGGGCCGGCGGCATGAACAGCCTAGTTGTTGGGATATTATTGCGAACTCGGATTAAGAACAACCACAAACGTGCCACAGCGCTTGTATTAGTTTGCCCCTAACTACTCGCGCATACATACACGCACACACACAAACATACAAAAGCACACATTGTTGCATGTTGTGGATTAAGCGCGTAGAACAACAACACCGTGACGTCGTACACAATCATTTAAAAAGCACCGAGAGATTACAGTCGTGCGACGCGACTCGACGACACAGCGACAAGATCAAGTAGGTGGGTACAACAATTGGAGACAAATTTTTATGGGGGACTGCATGCGAAATTAACATGACATACACTCTACATACATACATACATCCACTCGCAGCTGCATAGGTATGTTTTTATGAATTTGGGTACTAGCGATCAACATTCATACATACATACAAATGCACATAAGTGGACAAGTATCGTTGAGCGAGCAACAGCAACAGGCGACTCGCCAAAAGTCGACTCTGTGCGCGTCTCTCCATCACAGGGATAATGAAATTTTTGTCAATCTGCTCGTTGATGAATACAAATCATGGACGCAAAATGAAAAAAAAATGAACGAAAATTATGATTTATGAGTGCGAACGGGCGGCGAACAGACGAATTGGCGTTTCATGCAAATACGCGCGCGATTATACAAACATACATATGTACATACGCACTTGCATATGTATGTGTCAGCTTTTTATAAACATATGTACCTACTTGGTTGTTTCATAAGTTTTTCGGTTCGAGTAGAAAAACACAATTTTATGGTTTGAAATACACTTTAATATTTAGTCTAGCCTCCCAGAGCATCAATACACTTTTTTCAACGAAACTTCAATTTATGAATTCCATCCCTGCAGCGAGAAAAGCTAAGAAAAGGCTGCAAAATACACCCCCATAGCTGTTATGAATTCATCATTTGATGGAAAAAGTCTTCCACGCATACATTTTTGTAGGTCTAGAAACAGATGAAACAGAAACCCGCAAGGGTCGCGATCGACCAAATACACTTGGAGAAAGTCGATGCTGCGCGAACCAAGACGAGTGAACAAGGAAACAAAAAAGAAACAGATGGAAGTCGCTAGGCGCCAAATCTAGTAAACACGGTGGATACTCTAACAAGCCATTGTCAAAATGCTCTTGTGACACGGAGTCTTGTCCGGATGAAAAAAGTGTTTTCTTTTGCAAACTGGGTCCCGTTTTACGAATTTTATCCTTCAGCTGTTCTAAAAGGCTACAATAATATTCAGAATTTATAGTTTACCAGTTTGCAAGTAGTTCACGAACAAAATTCCCTTTACTAACACTTTCTTGGCCGATTTCTGGACACGAACTCGTTTCGGAGCCAAAAAACCCACTCTTTAGCCTCTTGCTTTGATTTAGGATAATGGCTATAGACCCAAGTCTCATCCATAATGAAGAATCGACGCACAAAATCCACTTCATCCTTTCAAAAACGCTCTAAATGTTGCTGAGGAAGTCGAATTTGATTTTGTTTTTTTTCATAGGCGTTTTCGTAGCGCGCTACCCTCAAGTGAAACCAAGCTGAGCCTGTTTATTTTCATCACCTCTTGCCACCAGACTACCGTCAGGTTTTACTTCGCCGAGAGGGAAGGCGATTAGCCGTTGCTGTTGTGTCACGACTCATCTCTTTCATAATCTCGGCCACTAAGTCGCATGCCGCAATCCACTTTTCCTTCCATTCCACTTTTCCTTTTGCAGAATGAAAGCGCGAGCATGTAAAGAATATGTGGTGAATGTCCTCTAAAACGTTTCTGGCGCAGTAGTCGTAATAGGGATTGTCGTCGTGGTTGAACCTGTATAAATATGCTTTGAAGCATCCATGCCCACTCAACGACTGGGTCAGGTAAAACTCCACATCTCCATGTGGCCTCGTTATTCGAAGCTTAAGGTTGGGAATGCATTTGTACGTCCAACGCCCTTTTTTACAAAATTGTCCCACCTTGTTTGCCACTTATCGATGTCATTCTTTCGCTATGTGGGCAGCTTCCATCGTTAATATGTCTTTCAGGTACAAGCCAGATATTGCTAAGGCTGCATCGCCAAACACCGTAGACTGCAGACCTCGAAAGTATAATAGATGATGCGTTTTATTCGTCCAAATTGGTACACCATACAAAATTTGGCTTTTCACGGCATTAGCCAGAAGCTGACGGCGATTATGTTTTAGATTTGCATTATTATGTGTTTTTGTTCCATTGTTAGCGAATGCGGCGCCTATTGCACACAGCTTTCTGAAACCCTATACTGCAGTCAAAAGATTGTTTACACTGCCCAATGAGATGCCTGGGGCTCCTACTACATCTATTGCAGTTACTCGACGATTTTCCAATAAGATATCCTATATTTTTTCTATGATTTCTGGTGTTATTGCTGTTTTTGGACGTACTTGACGTGGATCGTCTTCAAGGCTATTACGATCACGTTTAAATTCAGCAACCCATATTTCTTCTATACTTATTGATAGCGAAAAGTTCTTACGCACTTTCAACATTCGTTCCTTCTTTTGTAAATTTCCTTTCCTTTTAAAGCTTCAAAAAATAAAAATCAATCACTGCACGCCACTTGATTTTTCCCATTGTAGAAAATACTGTGGCACGTCGATACAAATGGCTTGAAGCAAAGAACGAATTGACAGATTGAAATGAAACTTCATATACTCGTATGTGCGTTCATATGAAGAGTTTACCGACATAACAAAAACAATGAAGGCTAGTAGCAACCACAACTGGCGGCCGCCGTAGCCGAAATTAAGACCTTATGGCAAGATTGTAATAAGTAACTTCTTAAAAGCAAACTTAGAGTAAGAGAAATCAAAGACTAAGGAAGAAGAAAAAGCATTAAATTGAGCTAGCGTCCTTCTAGAATGACCACTCATTCCATAAACATTGTTAGCAATACCCACAAAAAACAGGTCATTACACCGGAAAATGCGTGAGGGAACATTAAAATTAGTTTTATTGAGAAGATACGGACAATCTATTGAGCCCGCAGAAATATCAAAGACAAAATACATCGACAACGGAGAACGCCTAGACTCTAAGGACATTCGATTTATTAATAAGCAACGAGCCCGATAAGGCGGGATGGGATCAACGAATTTCATCGAGCGCAAAGCAAAACGCACAAAAGCTCTCTGAACAGACTCTAATCATTTAATATAAACTGCATGAAACGGTCTCCAAACGAATCCCGCGTATTCTAACCTCGACCGAACTAAGGACGAGTACAACAGTTTGAGAGTATAGGGATCAGAAAACGAAGAACTATTTCGACGAATAAAGGCTAACATTCCGAACGATTTAGAAATAATAAAGTTTATGTGGGAGGTGAAGAAAATAAACATCCAGTTCCTTTAATTCACTAATTGATTTTAGCGGCGAGTTCGAGATGTAGTAAGGTGTTGAAACAACATTAAAACCTAGCGCATACGAAGTACAGTGACATTTACTAATGTTTAGGAACAAACGATTACGCACACACCAACTATTTAAGTTATTCAACTCTCACTGGATAATGGATGAATCTTCTGGACATTTAATTTCATAATAGATTTTTAGATCATCTGCGTATAGAAGAAAATTACACAATGAAAAACAGGAAGAAATATCATTAATGAAGAGGATAAATAGTAGCGGACCTAGGGCACTACCTTGAGGAACACCAGACGAAGCAATAAAAGAATAAGACGATAAATTATCAAGACGAACGACACTGTGCCTATTATTGAGGTAGGAAATTAACCACTTAAGTAATTGAGAGTGAAAGCCGGAACGCTGAAGTTTAGCAATTAATACTGGGTGAGATATCCTATCAAAAGCCTTAGAAAAATCGGTATTGATCGCATTCATTTGGAAACCTCTTTGAAATGTTTCCAAATAGTCCTCCATAAAGACAGTTAATTTAGTCTGCCCGGAATAAACCCATGTTGATTGGGACATAACAAATATTTAACAGCAAAGTATGTGTTGTCTTTGACTATATACTCAAAAAATTTCGAAGCTGTAGATAGTTTTGAAATCGGCCTATAATTTTCAATATTATTTTTATTGGCGCTTTTAAGAATAGGCGTAATGTAAGGTAATTTCCAGTCTTCAATGAAAACTCCGGCGGAAAGACCAACAATGACAACCTCGTCAGTTAAACTAAATTTCCCAAGGTTGATGGAAGTATCTAAATACACTTGGAGAAAGTCGATGCTGCGCGAACCAAGACGAGTGAACAAGGAAACAAAAAAGAAACAGATGGAAGTCGCTAGGCGCCAAATCTAGTAAACACGGTGGATACTCTAACAAGCCATTGTCAAAATGCTCTTGTGACACGGAGTCTTGTCCGGATGAAAAAAGTGTTTTCTTTTGCAAACTGGGTCCCGTTTTACGAATTTTATCCTTCAGCTGTTCTAAAAGGCTACAATAATATTCAGAATTTATAGTTTACCAGTTTGCAAGTAGTTCACGAACAAAATTCCCTTTACTAACACTTTCTTGGCCGATTTCTGGACACGAACTCGTTTCGGAGCCAAAAAACCCACTCTTTAGCCTCTTGCTTTGATTTAGGATAATGGCTATAGACCCAAGTCTCATCCATAATGAAGAATCGACGCACAAAATCCACTTCATCCTTTCAAAAACGCTCTAAATGTTGCTGAGGAAGTCGAATTTGATTTTGTTTTTTTTCATAGGCGTTTTCGTAGCGCGCTACCCTCAAGTGAAACCAAGCTGAGCCTGTTTATTTTCATCACCTCTTGCCACCAGACTACCGTCAGGTTTTACTTCGCCGAGAGGGAAGGCGATTAGCCGTTGCTGTTGTGTCACGACTCATCTCTTTCATAATCTCGGCCACTAAGTCGCATGCCGCAATCCACTTTTCCTTCCATTCCACTTTTCCTTTTGCAGAATGAAAGCGCGAGCATGTAAAGAATATGTGGTGAATGTCCTCTAAAACGTTTCTGGCGCAGTAGTCGTAATAGGGATTGTCGTCGTGGTTGAACCTGTATAAATATGCTTTGAAGCATCCATGCCCACTCAACGACTGGGTCAGGTAAAACTCCACATCTCCATGTGGCCTCGTTATTCGAAGCTTAAGGTTGGGAATGCATTTGTACGTCCAACGCCCTTTTTTACAAAATTGTCCCACCTTGTTTGCCACTTATCGATGTCATTCTTTCGCTATGTGGGCAGCTTCCATCGTTAATATGTCTTTCAGGTACAAGCCAGATATTGCTAAGGCTGCATCGCCAAACACCGTAGACTGCAGACCTCGAAAGTATAATAGATGATGCGTTTTATTCGTCCAAATTGGTACACCATACAAAATTTGGCTTTTCACGGCATTAGCCAGAAGCTGACGGCGATTATGTTTTAGATTTGCATTATTATGTGTTTTTGTTCCATTGTTAGCGAATGCGGCGCCTATTGCACACAGCTTTCTGAAACCCTATACTGCAGTCAAAAGATTGTTTACACTGCCCAATGAGATGCCTGGGGCTCCTACTACATCTATTGCAGTTACTCGACGATTTTCCAATAAGATATCCTATATTTTTTCTATGATTTCTGGTGTTATTGCTGTTTTTGGACGTACTTGACGTGGATCGTCTTCAAGGCTATTACGATCACGTTTAAATTCAGCAACCCATATTTCTTCTATACTTATTGATAGCGAAAAGTTCTTACGCACTTTCAACATTCGTTCCTTCTTTTGTAAATTTCCTTTCCTTTTAAAGCTTCAAAAAATAAAAATCAATCACTGCACGCCACTTGATTTTTCCCATTGTAGAAAATACTGTGGCACGTCGATACAAATGGCTTGAAGCAAAGAACGAATTGACAGATTGAAATGAAACTTCATATACTCGTATGTGCGTTCATATGAAGAGTTTACCGACATAACAAAAACAATGAAGGCTAGTAGCAACCACAACTGGCGGCCGCCGTAGCCGAAATTAAGACCTTATGGCAAGATTGTAATAAGTAACTTCTTAAAAGCAAACTTAGAGTAAGAGAAATCAAAGACTAAGGAAGAAGAAAAAGCATTAAATTGAGCTAGCGTCCTTCTAGAATGACCACTCATTCCATAAACATTGTTAGCAATACCCACAAAAAACAGGTCATTACACCGGAAAATGCGTGAGGGAACATTAAAATTAGTTTTATTGAGAAGATACGGACAATCTATTGAGCCCGCAGAAATATCAAAGACAAAATACATCGACAACGGAGAACGCCTAGACTCTAAGGACATTCGATTTATTAATAAGCAACGAGCCCGATAAGGCGGGATGGGATCAACGAATTTCATCGAGCGCAAAGCAAAACGCACAAAAGCTCTCTGAACAGACTCTAATCATTTAATATAAACTGCATGAAACGGTCTCCAAACGAATCCCGCGTATTCTAACCTCGACCGAACTAAGGACGAGTACAACAGTTTGAGAGTATAGGGATCAGAAAACGAAGAACTATTTCGACGAATAAAGGCTAACATTCCGAACGATTTAGAAATAATAAAGTTTATGTGGGAGGTGAAGAAAATAAACATCCAGTTCCTTTAATTCACTAATTGATTTTAGCGGCGAGTTCGAGATGTAGTAAGGTGTTGAAACAACATTAAAACCTAGCGCATACGAAGTACAGTGACATTTACTAATGTTTAGGAACAAACGATTACGCACACACCAACTATTTAAGTTATTCAACTCTCACTGGATAATGGATGAATCTTCTGGACATTTAATTTCATAATAGATTTTTAGATCATCTGCGTATAGAAGAAAATTACACAATGAAAAACAGGAAGAAATATCATTAATGAAGAGGATAAATAGTAGCGGACCTAGGGCACTACCTTGAGGAACACCAGACGAAGCAATAAAAGAATAAGACGATAAATTATCAAGACGAACGACACTGTGCCTATTATTGAGGTAGGAAATTAACCACTTAAGTAATTGAGAGTGAAAGCCGGAACGCTGAAGTTTAGCAATTAATACTGGGTGAGATATCCTATCAAAAGCCTTAGAAAAATCGGTATTGATCGCATTCATTTGGAAACCTCTTTGAAATGTTTCCAAATAGTCCTCCATAAAGACAGTTAATTTAGTCTGCCCGGAATAAACCCATGTTGATTGGGACATAACAAATATTTAACAGCAAAGTATGTGTTGTCTTTGACTATATACTCAAAAAATTTCGAAGCTGTAGATAGTTTTGAAATCGGCCTATAATTTTCAATATTATTTTTATTGGCGCTTTTAAGAATAGGCGTAATGTAAGGTAATTTCCAGTCTTCAATGAAAACTCCGGCGGAAAGACCAACAATGACAACCTCGTCAGTTAAACTAAATTTCCCAAGGTTGATGGAAGTATCTAAATTAGACGGGATATCTTGGCAATTATTTCTTTCAAAACCTGGGAAATTTGAAAATGTCTCACTGGAGGTGATAGTTATCTACCTTTTTAAAAAGATTCAAGTGGTGTAAGCAACTAAGTGAGGAAATAGAAATCAAATGCAGGTATCACAAAGAGACACTGAATGTCTTAGATAAGCAACCTTGATAAGCTAACCTAGCCTTGCTAAGCCCTTCGAGAGAATACTCTTAGCGTTTATTACCGTTTAGCATTTGTGGAGCATCTGCGCGGAGATGCATTCTAAACTCACTCTAAACTTACAGTGGTCTCATAATCTCAATCTAAATAGCAACCTGTAAATTAAAATAATTGAATTGATTGTTTACTCCGAAAAAGTGCTTAACTTTTTTTTTTTGGTAGCGAGTTTTACCAGCCACTCTATTTGAATTGTATAGAAAGTTTTAAAAGCTTCCAAAAACTCGAACGAATATTTTTCGTTTCTCCTATTTTAAAAATGACTTTTTATTATTGAACTTGAAAGCATCATTTAGCGCCTTCGATAAACGATTTATTTCGCATGAAACGCTCAATAGAAGTGCCACACAGTACTCCAATTCAGTTCCCATAAGGCGCACTCATCTTGGCCTTAGCCGATACTCGCACAGACTGGTAAAGCACCAAAAAATAAAACTTTGTATAAACAAGCAAATAGGAATATTTCAGCTTGCAATGCTGCCATATAACTTAAATAAAATAAAACGAGTGGAGTCACCTATAAAAACATCACTGAACACGAAACAAAGAGCAACAAATCAAAGCGCAATTGGGAGGCAATGAGCCAGCAAGGCTTAGTGGACGGGAATGTGAACTTGAAATTGCGTGCACGCGTCCGGAGCTATTTGTACGGGTGCTGCTGCTTTGAATGATGAGTAAATCAATTTTTACACAACTCAGAGTTTTGTTTTTTATATTAGCACCTGTTTACGAAAATAACACTTGCAAATAGGCAAAGAAATCTAGAAGCTCATGCAGTTATGCGAATCAGTAATACTGGCAAAGATTTTATTGAGAAAAAAACAAACAAAAAAAGAACAAAAACAATCGAACATAGGGGCAAATTTAATTGAACAACAGTAAAGAGCTGGGAAAGTATGTTGCGGTTTGCAAGAGGCACGTCGTCAGCATATTAATCACTTATTTATGAACTATTTCAATATTTTTAGACTTTTATGTACTATTTTTGGTCGCTCAAAAGGTAACTTAAATATATATTTTTTAAATGGCTCCACAGACGATTAGTTCCATACGTGACTCTGGATTAATTGTGCAATAAATTAGGGGGAGGGGCAATAAAAGAAATTAATAAAAAATACTTTTAATTTAGTTATGAAATTATGGAACTTCAATCATAACACTTTGGACGCTAATTGAGCTTTTACGTAATTACACTCGCGCACTTGAGCCCAAGGGTAAATAATTTCGTTCACATGACGGTTGTGTGTAACAGCATAAAGGAATCAATATAGATATGGAAATATATTTAACAAAATGATCACGGTGATGAGAAGATTTGATTTAGCTTTGTCTGTCTGCCCGTGCGCACGATGGCTAAGGCAAAAATTTAATATATTTCAATGAAACTTGGTACAGTTGGTATAGGTGACTCTTTGTTCAAGGTAGTTCGGTATTGGAAATAGGCAAAACTGGTCAACAACCACCCCCTTCTGCCATATAACCGTAATTTTTAGCAAAAAAACATGATATCTCTGTTATAAATTAAGAAAAATTACCCAAATTTGATACAATGAACCCAGAAAAATTAAGAAAATGGGCGGTGCCAGTTCCTTTTTTGTGTAAATTCGTATTTCTTGCTAAAGACTTGATAAATCGTGCCAAACTTGACAGGCGTATTGCTCCTCATCTCAATTAGGTCTGAAATACAGGTTCCGGCACACGAAGTGTAACCAACTTCAGACCGCTCGTGCAGCAGGTGCATGGGCATCAGCTGTCTGTTATTTGCCTGGAAAATCACAACGAGCGATTGTTCCTGAGCCTGAGCACTTTAAAGTAAATAAAGATTTTGTATGTCGCACGACCGCAGTAGCCGAATTGGTTGGTGCGTGACTATCATTCGGAATTCAGAGAGAGAACGTAGGCTTGAATCTCGGTGAAAGACCAAAATCGAGAAAAAGTTTTTCCTAATAGCGGACGCCCCTCGGCAGGCAATGGCAAACCCCCGAGTGTATTTCTGCCATGAAAAAGATCCTCATAAAAATATCTGCCGTTCGGAGTCGGCTTGATACTGTAGTTCACTCCATTTGGGGAACAATAGTATATACGAATAGGAGGAGGAGCTCGGCCAAACCTCGAATGGAAGTATAGGCGCCAATCATTTATTTTTTATATATTTTTATGTTGTTGCTGTATACTTTTCTTCACACATACTTATCTTCATATTCAATAAAATACCTATAATACCGGGTGTTTCACAAAATAGAATCGCCTGTGAAATTTTTAAGGAAAAGTTTGTAAAAGTTTTACTTTTCGTTTTCAGTTATATACTTCAATACCTAAGGCGCGCTTCAATATCTAGTTGAAATGGAATTGAATTGAAATTTGATTTGGTCGAGCCAAGGAGCACCAAGAGATTTGGTAGCTCCTAAACCACTCAGGCTAAACAGCTCATTGTATTTAGAGCTCTAAAAAGAGGGTAGATAGTCAAGGGGGAAAAGAGAAAATTATCGGAGAAAGAGATAGGAAAGAATAGAGACAGAGATAGAGATAGTTAGTACTGTGAGAATTTGCTCAATTCTTTGGCAAATCTGTAAATATCCTCCAGTTTTAGAGAACGAAATTACTCATTCTCATTACATCGGAACCCAAAACTCGTAGTCTTGCTCTAGCAAAGACAGAACACTCACAGAGAAAGTGCTCAGTGCTATCCGCCTTCTTCAAGCAAGACAACCACACTGGGACCTCAATGATTCCAATTATGGTCATATGCTGACCCAATGGGTTGTGTCCTGTAATAATACCAACCATCAACCAAACGTCGTTTCTTCCAAGTTTTAGTAGAAATTTTGACAGTTTTCTGTTCGGACTTGTCACAAAACACTTCGCAGCTCTGCAGCGTTCTAGACCGGACCATCGCTCTTTATGTAAATTGCATACATAATCGCTGATCCAATTCATGATTCCTGCTGAGCTGATTCCGATTATTGGCTCTGGCCCTTGTGGGGCCATCCATTCCCCTATGCCGTCTATGTTAGCTTCACATCGCCTTGAATAACTTTCGCTAAGCTTTTTAGCATAAACTTCAGGAAGATCCCTCCAATTTGTTTTGGACCTCGTGTCAAGCTGTTTTATTGTAGACATTCTTTTACCCCGAATCTTTGCTTACATTACAGCTTAAATGAATGAGTTTGCATCCAGACTTTGCGATCGTCAGTCAAGCCTCAAGTGTGCCTCTTTCTGCTTTCGCTGGCTGTATAAAGTTGACTCTGATGTTTTTTCTTGAATATTTCAATCTGCTGCATTCGGAGCATTTTGAAGACTTTAACAAATATGTCTTATAAAGTTTGATTATTAACTTTGCGCCGAGATTTTGTGTGCATCCAGAAATTCATCCGTATATAAGAGCCTTCACCGGTTGTTAAACAAATTTTGCGCTTTACCAAATCACGCTTTGTTCCAGGAATTCCAAACGACAAAAGATGATCTGTGCCTGTGCACATAAACTTCGTCCAATCACGATTAAAATTTTCGTTTGCTCATACTTATCGTTTTTGAATATGCGCTTCAGTCAAAAGAGGTTTTTTAAAGAGTTTTCCGATTTCCAATGTCAGATTTCTTCAATCTCCAATCTTCAAATGGTACAAATGGAAATTTCTATACTTTTTGACGAAAGCTTTTGCCTCACCTGCCTTTGGCTTAGGGCAGAACTTTTCACAAACATATTTTTTATGGTTTTGTCATCGCTTTTTGAGATTGTTTTAGTCAAACCTCTGCCAGGTCTGCCATTCATATTGCCGTCAACCTGGGATTTATGGTTCCACTTTCTTACAAAGTTACTTAACTTTTTTTAGTAGTTAGCGGCCTTGGTTGTAAACATTTTCGGGCTTTGGATGACTTACCAGTAAAATAGCTTCAAATCGTTTCTTTTATACAGCTCTCATTGCCTTAACAAGCAACCACTTGAAGAGCTCGCTGCATTGCGGAATTAGTATTTATTTATATTTTTAAAATTTACTGCTTCATTGGTACCGATATCAAACGAATTTAATATAGTCCACAACTCTGCTTTAAGAAACCCACTGTAAATATAAAAATACCGTATATCACGTTCCATCTTCTCATGTCCATATCCATAGAAAGCCATATACAGACATACATATTTGTAAGGGAAAATTAAAACAACTCAGACACCCACCTAGTGACCTGTACCTAGAGCCCAAAGCTATATGGCATGTACTACTTATTTAGTATGTAATAGTTTTTTTGTTATTGGTTTTCCTTGTCGTTGGCAATCAACTTTGCTCAATCGTGCCTTGGGGTTTTCCACGCTACTCCATACAGCAACTCTTTCATTTGCTGCACTTTGACGAGCATAAGAATTATGATGGAAAAGTGTTTTGCTTCCGTTATTAAACGGTTCAATTGCTAGTGGAGGGGAAAAACTCATTTAATATGCGCGATTGGTGCCACTAACCTGAGGGACACATTTGTACTTGTGCAGCAGAACAAGTGACAGGAAGACATGGCGGCCACAACAGGTGCAACGATTCAAATGAACTTAAGAACTGGCAGCGCCTTATGTGCAGGCATATGTTGTTTATGTTTAGCCCTGCAGAAAATCAAAGTAGATGAGAATTAGCACAGAACTGGCTCTTTTGAGGGCGATACTGGTTACCGCTCTCTACCTACTACCGATAGAAGCATTGGTAGGTGGCCTGCATTAAACAGTGTACGAAGAGCAGCCTGCACAGAAATAACTGTAGCTATGAAATTGTGACCAGCAGATCCATTTAATGTCATGGTCTACCTGTTACTAATAGACTACAACTACGGCTAACAGCAAAGAATACGACCTTCAGAATAAAAGAAAGTGGTTTTTGGAATGCTTGGATGTTTGGTCATAGTGGATGCTTTCCATTTCAATTCAACCGGGCTATTCGGGTCATGTTCTTCGATTTCGATGAAACTTAAATATGTTACTCTCTGGTCAAAATAAAGAGACACGTATTTTTTTGTTAGCCCGAAAACAAATTTTTTCAAGAGTTATCGGCAATTTTGTTTTTCGGCTCAAACTCAATTTTTTTAATTACAATATATAAGAAAATTTTTTTTTAAATGCCCATAACTTAGTCAAATATGAATCGATTTTAATAATTCTGGGTTCAAAATGATCGTAATTACTTACACAAGCGACTTTTTTTTATAACCTTTTCCAAATCAAGAGGACACCTCAAACTTCAATTAAGCTGAATGCCCAGTAGCTAAAATGAGTTGTTATTGAGTAATGAATTTTTGAGTAAAAAACCTGTTTCGCACTTTTTGTTTTTTGCAAAATAAAACATTTTCAACTACTTTTTTGCAATTGTTCCTGCATGAAATCGCTCGTGTAAGTAATTACGATTAAAATCGAGTTTGAGCCGAAAAACAAAATTGCCGATAACTCTTGCAAAAAAAAATTTTTTCGGGCGAACATTATTACATTATTTTGACCAGAAAGCAACATAGTTTAATCGAAATCGAAGAACATGACCCGAATAGCCCGGTTGAATTTAAATGGAAAGCATCAGTGTTATTTTAGACAACCAAAGACTTACTAGTAACTCATCAGATTTTATTACCGCTACCCTAGACTTTAGATTAGAGCTTATGTTAAAGTGCCCCACGCGAAAGGAATGAGATTGGAATTCAGTAGTCAAAGAGAAAACAACTGCTCTGTATTTTTCAAGCAGAAGTTCGCGCGATACGGCAGGCTTGCAGGATAATTAAAAACCATCCACAACAACTATCGGAAGTATGCATTTTTTCAGATAGTCAAGCAGCCAGCCAATTCAAAAATCATCAGAACTTAATACTTTAGCGCGCACAACAAACATCACTCACATCTGGGTATCTGGTCATTGGAATATAGGAGGAAATGAGAGAGCTGATGATCTGGGAAGACAGGCGGCATCCTATAACAAATCCAAAGCGGTAGAAATAGGCAGTCACCAAGGTGGGCGTAAAAGGGAGATCTTCTCGCTATTCCAGAAACAGGCCGTTGACAGATGAATTAACATGGATACCTGCAAAATAACTAAACAAACGTGGCCCAATATCAACAAATCTAGAACTGAGGAGTTGTCAAGAAAGCCACGAGCAAACATACTCAGAATTACGTTAAAAATAACCGGCCTCTGACTTTTGGAAGGCCAGGCCAGAAAGTTGGGGTCGCCGTAAACGATAGATGTAGAAGCAGCAATCAAGAACAATCTAAGAAACAGTCTTTGACTATTTGTGTGAGTGACCAAGTCTACAGAATACTGGGGGAATTCTCAATGGTTAACTTGAAAGAAATTGCAGAAAAGAAAATAGACGGCTTGGCAGATTCATCATCAAATGGTATCTTTTGTGCTAATTAAGTCAGACCGTGTTGGGTGTCTTCTATACCCTAGATTTACACTGTAATGTGTTGCGAAATAACAATGGGCTGAAGGCATTATCATAAATTGAATTGTAAAAATCTGTTTTCTACTTTGGTTTAAGCTCGGAAGGAAATGAAATTGTCGATGAATTGATCAACTGTGGGCAAGCGATTACCTCACAAGGACCAAAGCAAACAATCAGAATCAGTTCTACAGGATTCATGAGTTGCATCAGCGATTATGTATACACTTCACATAAAGAGGGATCGTCCAATTTAGAAGACTGCAGAATTACAAAGTGTTTTGTGACAAGCCCGTATAAAGAATTGTCGAACTTACTTTTAAAACTTGGCAGAAAAGATGTTCGGTTGATGGTCGGTATTATTATAGGACACAACCCATGGGGTTAGAATACGACCACCATTGGAATCATTGAGGAGCCGAATTGCCTGCCTTGCTTAGCGGAGGCGGATAGTACTGAGAATTTTCTCTGTGAGTGTGCTGTCTTTGCTAGAGAAGGGCTACTAATTTTAGGTTCCGATATCATGAGAATGGAGGTTTTTCTTCAGACTTGCCAAAGAATTGGGAAAATTCTTACAAGACTCGCTATCTCTGCCTCTGTCTCTATTTTATTGTATCTTTTTCTTTCATTTCCTCCTTCTGCCCTTTTACTTACTTACGAGAGCTTTGAATACAATGGGCTTTTTAGCCGGAGAGTTTTAGGAGTTACTAAATCCCTCGGTGCCTCTTGCCTCGCCTTTTTTAAATCTCAAATTTAAGCTCGGTGAGCGTATTTCGTCCACAGTGTTTTCCAAAACAATCAGTGATTTAAAAAAACTGTTCATTAACAACAAGATTTTGGAACTGAAAATCTGTTTTCTTGAATAATGCATGTTGTTTTTGTACAAGGTGGCACAAAATTTATTATCAATTTTGTTTCTGGATAACTTTTCTAAATAATAAAAAAAATGGTTTTGAGAGACGAAAATCTTTATTCGACCTTTACGGGCTCCATTGCTTCTCTGTTTGTACACTGGAGCTGTCTACTTCACAGGTGCCTAATATGATTGACCTACACTGCACTTTAAAAAATTATTGGTCTTCCGATAGGGTGATTAATTTTGCGCCACCTTGTATATATGTATGCTATAACGGTAAATCAAAATCAAGCTTTGTACGTACAGCTCGCTTGCCATTTCCATGACGGACAAATTTCATAGGTTCTCAAAAACTAATTAAGATTTGTAAGGTATTGAACATAACTTGAATAGTCGCAAGGAAAAAAAAAGAATTAACGAAGAGCGGAAATCCGATTTTTTCAAGGGACCAACAGCTGTTTTGCAAATTATTTTAATTTTCGATTTAAGGGACCCGGTGGTCTAGAGCACGAAAATTTCGCTTATTTTCACGATTTTTTGCCACTAAAAATTGAAAAAACTTTATTTCAACTTTTTGTGTTTATGATGTAGTTTATTGTTCATGCAAACATTTTTTTTTATTTTAAAAACAATATTTATTATTAAAAAAATGTCGCTGAAGATGACCCTCTAAAAAATCGGACCCCAACGGCGTAGGTGATTTCAAGACATCTATTCATCTGAAACACAAAGTTCAAGAAGATTCTTAATCAGAAAGAGTGCAGTTATGGCCGGAACTAGAACAAATCGAAAAAAAAATCGACAAAAATGGCGCATTTTTGAAAAAAAAGTTCGTATTATCGGGTCTTTTTTCCCTAGTAATAAAATTATGATTCTAGTTCCGACGATAGCCATACATGTTGTGAGCAACATATTCAAATATCAAGTGATTCAGTTGAATTATGTTTTTTTTTCATCCTCGCCGTGCCGAAAAAAGTGGTTTCGAGATAAATGAGTTCAAAGTTTGAGGTACAGAGTCGCGCGAACCACACAGTTAATGGGCTGTAGAAGCTATAATATTGAGAATTTCTGCATACAAAATTTCACATTATATTCTTAAGATACTATACTTTCAAAATACCGAAAAACAGAAGAGAGAGGGAGGGAGAGTTAACGGATGAGAGTCGAATTAACGGGGTGCGAGTTATTGCAATTCCACTGCATAAATTTCAAAAGCCGCATTTGAATAAGTATTTATTCGTTCATTCATTTGTATTTCGGCTGCCGTAGCTGAATGGGTTGGTGCGTGACTACCATTCGGAATTCACAGAGAGAACGTTGGGGTTCGAATCTCGGTGAAACACCAAAATTAAGAAAAACATTTTTCTAATAGCGGTCGCCCCTCGGCAGGCAATGGCAAACCTCCGAGTGTATTTCTGCCATGAAAAAGCTCCTCATAAAAATCTCTACCGTTCAGAGTCGGCTTGAAACTGTAGGTACCTCCATTTGTGGAAGAACATCAAGACGCACACCACAAATAGGAGGAGAAGCTCGGCCAAACACCCAAAAAGGTAGTACGCGCCAACTTATATAAATATATTTGTATTTATTCAATCATCAATTGCACCACTCTGTAGCCACTCCACCCTATCCCGCAGATATTATCGAAATTCTTAATACATCTGTGCATAACAAACTCTACAAGAGACTACCAATGTTTTGCTACTGGGTTTATTTTATGAGTGTCCATGTATGTGTGCGCGCTTATGAGTTTCAAGTTGTCGCTGTACATTTTAAATTATATTTTTAATAATTTTAGTTTTTCTTCCACAGCACTTCCTTAAGTTGGAATTACGGAGTTGGTCGCAAGTTCAACCACTTTTCAACTCTTTCTCTTCTCTTCCACTACTTTTTAGTAACCTAAAACTGTTTTATGTGTTTGTTTATATAAATATACACTACCGGTCAAAAGTTTGGGTTCACTTGAAAAATTGTAAACAATTTTTAAATAATAATGATTTTCTTCGTCAAATATTTTTTAATATTGTTATTTTACAGAAAGTAATTTTGTTTAATACAAAATATGTTAACTTTTAAAGAAACCCGCAAGTATTTGTTCATATTTTCGATTCCTCGAAATATCCGCCTTTTGCTCGTATTACAGCATCGCATATTCTGGGCATCCTATCAATTAATCTACGCAAAGATTCTGCTGTTATTTGATTCCAGCAATTTTGCAGAAATTTCCAAAGTTGTTTTGTATTAGTAGGTTTGCAATTTTCGTACTTCTCTGTCCAACTCGCCCCACAGCAACTCGATCGGGTTACAATCCGGCGACTGAGGAGGTCATTCCATATATTTGAGTTGTTTTTGATTTTCTTTGGCTGCAATGTAATCCTGGCAAAATTATGAAGTGTGCTTAGGATCGTTATCCTGCTGGAAAACGAATCCGCTGCCCACAAGTCTTTTCCCCACACGGAAAAGTGTACCGTTGAAGTATGTTGCGGTAGACTTTTTTGTCCATGATACCCTCAATTTGCACAATGTCTCCAACTTTGTCTCCAGCAAAGCATCCCCAGACTAACACTAACCCTCCACCATGCTTAAATGTGAGAATAACCCATTGGTTCATCATTCGTTCGCCGACAAAACGACGAACATATTGGCGGCGTCGTTTGTGGAAAATTTCAAATTTGGACTCGTCCGTGAACAAGACTTTAGACCATTGTTCAGTTGTCCACTCTTTGTGTTTTTTAGCCCTATTAAGTCTCTTTACTTTATTTTGCTTTCGAAGTAAAAGTTTTTTGGCGGCGACGCACCCTTTTAGGCCGTAGTTTCTTAGTCGTCGCTATACCGTCGAAACAGATACTGGAGCCTCGCGCGAGGAATTGAGTTGTTCGCGAATTTCAGGGGCTGTTAGAAAACGATTTTTTTTTGCTTACAACACATATGAACTTATCCTCTCCTTTTGACGTAGTTTTAGGCCTCCCAGAACGATGACGACTCTGATTGCACCCAGAATCGCTCTTTCTTTGTAACGTTCTCATGACAGCAGTTTGAGAGACATTACATTTCGAAGCAAATTTTCGCGCTGAATAGCCTTCTCCACGTAGTGCTACAACGACTGCTCGTGTTTCTACACTAAACTCTGCTTTCCGACCCATTTTAAATAATAAAACAGGAAATATGTAGTTTTATTTAAAATTTAATAATTAGAAGATAATTTTTGTATAACGTCGACTTGTATGTAAGTTTTTGTTAAACAATTATTTTTTGGAATACAAAAAATTGTTTTACTTACCTTTTTGATAACAAAGATTACACCAACAATTAGAAATATAACTCTTGAAGCGAGTTTTGCAGCAATAAGATGTTACGCGTAATAGGCACTAGACGCACTGACAGAATGCAGCAAGTCATAACACGTTTATGCTTGATCTACGCGTCTCCCACAGTCACTTTGTAGACAATAACAATCTGCTAAACTCAAACTAGTAGCAGAACGCACGTTTAAAAAACAAAACCACTAATAAGCCGACTTGATTGTGTAAAATTCCAAAATAATGTAAGTGAACCCAAACTTTTGACCAGTAGTGTATATATATATTTTTTAATAAGCTTCCATAGCGTTATTGAATATTCAAATCAACTACTTTTTTTCTTGTACTTGCAGCTCTCTTTCTTATTGTTATTATGAATTTGTAATATTAAACGCACCACGCGCAGCAACGCTTATACTGTTTAACGGCACATCCGGCGGATATTCGTTTTTGGTTATCTTCATATTGACAGCGACCGGTGGACACAGTGGAGCTGGCTTTTAAAAGTAAACTCGCGCCCAAACATAGTCGTCTGCTGGTGCAACAAGTGCAGTGCCAAAATTTTGTCGCGCAGCGAACGACGCAGAGTTCGTGGTATCTTTTCTAACGGAAGTTTGACAAAATGTCTGTGGGTAAGTTCATGCACACACTTCCACACGTACATACACATATTTATGTATGCCTATAAACTTTTATTGATTTGTGTAATTACTTTTTTGCGCACTAAAAATGCGCGCTTCCATATTTGTATGGATATGTACATTTTTTCGCCATAATAAACTTAGCAAATTGCTGGTATATTTTAGTACAAACACTTATTACGGTTTTGATTAGCTGTTTAAAAATTACTGAGAAATTAATTTTACGATGTTTCTGCTTCTGTATCGAAACATATGTTTCGATCAGCGATTAGCTTTTGATTTAGCAATTTAAATATTTTTTTGGCAAGTAATAAAATTTTCATACCGATTATGGATTACGAACGAATTTTTTGTAATCGACTAGCTATTACCCGGCGCGTCGGTGTCGCAGAGAAACTAATTTTATTGAAAGAGTTGTTTTGTTTAGTTGTAACTTAAAATGAGTACACTCGTTGAAATTTTATGATTCTTTAATGAGATTTCATTCAAGTGCTTTAGGATATGCAATATTTTTATCATTATTATTATTTTTCCATATTTACCAAAGAAAAGAACATTTTAACCTAAGTCTACATACAACAGCATATTTTCTTACTTCGCTAGAAAGCAAACAATTCACTTTGGCGGCCTTCATAGACATCAGGGCGGAGTCAATTGTCACTGCGTTAGATAGACTAGAGGTGGAAAGACCTATCTGTCTCTACATCTCGCCCCTGCTTGGCTGCAGAGAAGTTAATGCGGTGGCAAGAGGGGCTAAGGTCACTAGATTTGTTCACACAGGAACGCCGCAGCGTGATGTCCTTCCGCTCCTACTTTGGCTAATTGCTATTGACGAAGTTCTGATAGTGCTAAATAAGTGTGGGGTTAAGGTAGTAGCATACGCCGATGACTTGGTCCTAATGATATCGGGACCGTTTCCCTCAGTCATAGCAGAGATTTTGGAAAGGTCACTGGCTGTACTCAGTCGCTTGGCTACCACTTGTGGGCTCCGAGACAAAGTGGAGCTGGTGCTATTTACCAGAAAATGTAAACCTCCTTCCTTTCGACTTCCCAAATTAAACAACCATGTTGTGCCGCTTTCATCGGAAGTTAGGTATCTCGGAGTGATACTTGACTCCAAACTCCTTTGGAAGCTATACATTGAAAAGCGGGTAAAGAAAGCCTGTATAGCCTTCTATTCCTGCAAATCTATGTTCGGTAAAAAATGGGGACTCAAGCCACAGCTCGTGCTGTGGATGTATAACACAATTGTTTTGCCAATTTTAACGTCTGGATGCCTGGTTTGGTGGGAAACTCTTCGGAAGGGTTACAATATCACCAAACTGGGGAGGGTGCAAAGGACGACTGCATGCATTGTTATCACCGGAGCATGTAAAGCTTGGCCCAGTGTTGCCCTGAATGTCGTTTTGCAATTACTTCCCATCGACTTTTACGTTATTTCCATCGCAGCTCAAAGTGCAATCAGGTTAAAGGAGATTGGCCTCTGGCGACAATCTCTCAAGGGACATTGTAGCGTTTTCGGGCAGTTTACACCGTATTTCTCCGAACTTCACAGATCTCTCTATCCGCAAACTAGAGTTTGAGCGTCGTGCTAGGGCAATTTTTCCAAATAAGCAGGATTGGAACGAGGGGAAAATCTGAGCCGAATCTTGCACCTCTGTCTTTATTGACGCTTCCAAGATGAAATCGGGAGTGAAGCAGGGGTTTTCTCTAAATCAGCCAATTTCTCTATCTCCTTTGAACTGCCGAACACGGCTAGTGTTTTTCAAGCCGAAGTCTTTGCGATCGTGCACGCATGGAAAATGCTTAGCGAACGCAGGAGCGTGGGAGATATCAACATTTTCTCATATAGTCAAGCCGCGATCAAGGATCTGACGACGCCATGGTGCAGAACGAAATTAGTAAACTCCTGTTAGGAGGAGATCAAATCTTTTGGCTGTGCAGGTAACATTTCTCTGGGTTCCAGGACATAGGAACATGAGGAAATAAAATTGCTGATGAGCTTGCCAGGAAGGGGACTGAATTGGCCTTAGACTCAGAAAGTCCTTTGGACTCCTCGCCATTAAATTTCCAAACTCGTAGCTGTGTTTACCGGTCACTCGACGATAGGTACCTGTGGGGACCTTGCAGAGAAAGAGACTAAAGATAATTTTTTCTGACTAAGGTCACTGGGCACTACTTTCTTCGACAGCCTTGGGCAGCGCTCCAACCAGAATTCCATCAATCTTCTCCATTATATCAACAGCTCTGCTTGGCTGTAGATATCTGTCTGTTGGAGGTCTCATGTTGGTATCAAAACGGCGCTTTAGTGCTACTTGAGGAGTGCCAGACCGGCACTTCAATCATTTCACCTACCTACCTGCCTACCCGAGAGCAATACATATTTATACAAAAAAGTTGAATAAAGTATAAAAAAGTATAGAATACTACAGCCGCGTAAAACAAAGTGAGTTATGTTGTTTAAGAACACATTGGTGTACTCTAATATGCCTGCATACAAACACATACATATGTATTGTATATTTTATTTTTTCATAAAACCACATAAAATATTCAACTCAAACAGATTGTCGCAGAATGCCTTTGGGATATCACACCACGATAAGACAATAATAAGTGAAGCGAAACAAATTAATAGATGACCTCAGTGTCGACACGAAATGACAGTTCGTGCTGTGATATGAGAAAGTCGAGCAATCAGTAAAATAAATTACTAGTAAATGTAGAGAGGGGGAAAACAAGACAGAAAGGTATCAAATATTCAGAATGAAGTCGCATGCATACTTACATATGTATATGTATATGTGTGCGTACATAAATAAGTGGTCCAAATGATGAATTGGTTTAATGCAATTATTGCACTACGCGTGATGTGTACATTAGTGCGTATGTATGTATGCATGTAGGATGTGCTCTTATGTAAATACATACAATAATCTAAGAATATCAATTGAGGCACAAATTAAATATTTCAAGTAGCGCCTGCTGTGCTTCACACGCTTACAATCTATTAACTCTAATGTGTGTGTAATGAAGGCCATTTTCTCATATTTTTCCCACCACAAGTCTGTAGCGCACAGGCAGGCGAGCGTTCAAGCGGGCATGAAGTTTGACATCCCTGCGTTGCGCTTCGTTTGTTAACAACGCTGGGAATCACGAGCAATCCAAAAATTGTTGTATTGCTAGGCCACAGCAAGAATTTGCCTCTGTTTTGTCCGCTCATTTATTAAGATTGTCAACAAAAGTTGCTTTTTGTGCCGCTTCGGAAAATTTTTCAAGTGTCCCCAAGAAGCCCAGTTTTAAGCAAAATATTTCTATAAATAACTGTTTGGGTTAAAATCTTTTACGTTTTATCTCACTAGTCACTCACCGTTTTGCTCTCATTTCTTGTAATGTGTCTGCTGTGACACGCCCCACTGTCACACCCTACCTTTAACTGGGCTGTTCCTCACTAATCACTAAAATGTCTTATCTCATTTTTCAGTTTTGCCTTTATTTTCAAAACACTATTAATGTTCATTTAGCCAGCGCGAAAGGATGAGTTTCACGTTCTGGGAAATTCCTAATGATTCTGTTACTTTGCTGTCATACTCAACTTTCATCCATTTTCTCATAACTGCGCCACATTGCAGCTGATGGACAGTGCAAATGCCTAAGGAAAGTGCTCATGTACATACGCACACATACATACATACTCTCACCAGGCTAACCTTTTATGTTTTATGTTATGTGTGCGCGTGCGTGTGTATGCATTTTGTATCCATTTTATTTGGTGTCAGATTTTGTTGCACTTGCTGTTCTCTGGCTTTTATAGTTTTCACTTGTTGTGCCCCAAAATGTTGCGGTTGTTGTGGGTGGGCCGTACATGTCACGGGCTTGTGAACTCTTCAACTTCTGTTGGTTGTTTGGTTGCAAACTATGTGTTTGTGTAGAATTAATGAGTTTGTTGTGATGAAAATCAGTTGCTTTAGTTTCTTTCTCAGTTGCATTTAACATTTTTTAAATTGAAATACACTAGAATAAGTGGGGAAGAAGTAAATGCGGCCAATTGTCCTTCGAATGCTGCTTGCTTATTATCAATACTTATTCATTAAATTTATTTACTTGAAAAGAGGTAGGGACATGAATATTTCCCAAAATTTTTTGTAGTCTTATTACTGCCTAAACGTCATTATTTATACTAAATTTTAGCAAATTGGCATAGTTATGGAGACGACGGAATTTGGCAACTCTTAAAGTCAAGGGGTTAAAGTGTTTTATAAATGTTTTATTGTCATAAATTTAAATATTCAAACATTTTTAAAAATTTCGAAAGCTCAAAAAAAAAAAAATCAGAAAAATGACGAAAAAGTGTCGCAGAGATGTCTATCAGATTTTTTTCTTTTTTGCCTGAAAATGTTTGGTCTTCCTTGGTATGACAACTATGGTTAACGTCTTTATAAATATTTAAATATAATATGGAATATTCAAAATGTACTGGATCTTCAACAAAAATAGATAAAACATCGCAGGTTTGCCGATTTGAATTTCATGAGCTCTTGTGCTGATATCTGCTAAGCAGATAAGAGTTATACTATACTAAAGGATTTTCCAATAACAGGTGTTATTTTGAATAGCCCGCTATTTCAGTAGATGTCACTTTTGAAGCTGTAATTTTTTGATATTTGACAAGTAGAAACTACGCCATTAATAAGAATGAACGACACACGCTCAAACAACGCACTGAAATTATTAAAATTCATTATAAAAATGGTGAAAATTTGGCAGAGACGGTTCGTAAAACTCGAACTTTTTTGGGTCATCGTAAAGCACCTTGTCGGACCGCAATACAGAAATTGGTGAAAAAATTCGAGCTGTTGGGACAACTTAGTGATGTGAAGAATAAAACCGTTGCACGTCGCTCAAGAACAGCCGAATATATTGCTGTTGCACCCCAAAGTGTTAAAGAAAACCAGGGTTTGTCCATTCCTCGTCGTTCTTTGGAATTAAGCATTCCACAAACGTCATTACACCGTATATTGCATAAAGATTTGGGTATTAAGGCTTATAAAGTCCAGTTAACACAAGAACTCAAGCCGGCCGATCATCACCGTCGTCGTGTTTTTGCTGATTGGGTCGTTGAAATGCATGAAAATGATCCGGAATTCCATCGAAAAATCATATTGAGTGATGCCCATTTCCACCTCGGTGGTTTCGTCAACAAGCGAAATTGTCGGGTCTGGAGCTCAGAAAAAGCAAGAGTTATTGCTGAAAAGCCTTTCTAGCCTCAACGTGTGACTGTTTGGTGCGGTTTACGGTTCGGCGGAGTCATTGGTCCTTACTTTTTCGAAAATGAAGCTGGAGCAACAGTTACGACGAATAGATTGCGTTATCGAGAGATGATTAACGATTTTTTATGGCCGGAATTGGATGGTATTGATCTGGACAACGTTTGTTTTCAAAAAGACGGCGCTACGTGCCACACAAGCAACGAAACCATTGATATTTCACCGAAAAAGACCTCCAATAACACTTCGTATTGGAAAACCCTTTATAATAATACTATAAGCCACACCGCACGGACTTAACGGCCTACGCTACACTGTGGCACTCTCTATTGCATCCTTCAAAGTCCTTAACAACACTTTATCGCAATAAGTAGCTCAAAACTGTACCTCTGCCTTTACTGGTGGCTCCATGATGGAAGCGGGAGTCGGAGGAGAGGTTTTCTCTATATCCGTAAAATTGCCGAATACTGCTTGTGTTTTTCAGGCATGCAAATGCTTAAGGAACGCGAGGGAAGCTCTGACGATGCCTTAGTGCAGATCTAAATTAGTCAATTGCTGCAAGGAGGAGATCAAAGCTCTTGAGGATACAAGTAAAATTTCTCTGATTTGGGTTTCAGCACAAAGGAACGTAGAGGGAAATTAAATTGCTGACGAGCTTACGAGGATGGTGTTTATATTGGTCTCAGAGACCTTCTACCCGGTCATCGGCATCCCACTGGCTATTGTTAAAGGGGAATTGTACAACTTATTTCTCAGAAAAGCGCAGAAGATATGGAGCGCCATTTCTTCATGTGCCATTTTGAGAGCCCTTTGGCCAAAATGCAATTAAGTGTTTCCTGGGAACTCCACGCCGTTAAATTTCCAAACTCGTTAGACGATCAGCACACACCTCCATTATATCAACAGCTCTGGCTGGCTGTAGAAATCTGCCTGTTGGAGGTCTCATAATGGTATCAAAACGGCGCTTTAGTGCTACTTGGGGAATGCCAAAGCCACTTCATCTACCTGCCTAGCTCAAGACTGGGATCATTATTCAGTATCAACAACTTTGGTGGCAAGAAAAACGAGTCTGGAGTTATTTTGCGATAAAATAAATCACCGCGCAACACTCCATTTTATTAATGTCCGTCCATAGAACTGGAAGATTTGAATTTCTTGGTAGAGCGGTTGTACAAAATGTCACAAGATGTAATGCTCATAAAGCATCAACAAAGATTCTTTATACTGATGACGATTCCTTTTATTCCGTCAAAACATCTGACCCCTTTGTGTTGTAAGCAGCAAATGTTATTCATTCAAAAACTGACTTTTGCTTATTTGTCGCCTTAAGGTTGTCTAAATCTCTGCTTTTAATGAAAATCTCCTAGTAATAGAAATGAAGCCTGGAACCGAACTCGTTGCAATAGCGCCTTGCATCTTTTAGTTTTTACTCCAGCTCATGGAATAATAATAGGATAATTTTATTTAAAATGTCTAAAGGAGAACTGTGAGATGACTAAATATTAAAAGAGATAAAATTTTTGCCATTAAGACCATTCTATATTCCGAATTCAATTCATTTTTTCCTTAGTAAGTCACCTCTCACCGAGCTTCTTCTTCACAAAAGATTTTTCTTTTGTATTTCTATCAAGGGCAGATATTTCTATCAAGAGCACTAAAGAAGGAGGCGAATCATTAGAAATTTTGATGCAGAAATTTACAACAACGTGTCTAAGATGGACTGAGACGTGAGAGCAGGGTTGCACTCTGAATCTCTACAACTGCCCAATTCAAAGGTGGTATATTCCAGTCAGAGAAGACTGCTAGGACATCTTAAACATCAAACACGCCGGAGCTAAGATATCTTCATGGATAATCAGGCTGCTATAAAAGCGGTATATTCAATCATCCCGTCTTCCAAAATGTGTAATGTATAGTAGAACCCAGTTTGCTCAGTTAACGGTTCGACATCACTCTAGTATGGATTCCAGGCTATAGTAACATCTAAGGTGGAGGAGCTTGCTAGGCTAGAATCCTCCTTAAGCTCAAGCGAAGGGGGGCCAGTTGACGTTCGCTTCAGCCGCATTAAGGCAGAACTAGAATTTCATTATTACAAGTAGATGTTGGCAAGACGTTGAAGCATTTGCTTAGATTTAGATTTATTGGAGCTTTGCACATCGACCTCATGGTGATTTGTGCCCAAATATTTGCTTGTGTACGGTTGACCCGATATTACAAGACTAACCGCGGTTTTCACAGGACATTGGAATGTAGGGAGCTTAGGCATGCGACACAGCAACATATGGCATAGCTGTGAAGAAGTGGGTGAGAAAGAAATCATTTTCGCTATCTTTGCAATAAACCGGGTTTGTCAACCATTCCTCAACATCATGAAGAAATAGGATTTGAGGCCTTTTCTTTCATTTTTAGACGCAACGAATTGGCTATACGAAATATCACTCTTGAAAACTCCAACACCAAAACAGCAGAGGACTATCGCCAGACACTAACAACAACAAGGCAGAAATACTAGTATATTGTATCCGTTTAGTGGGACCTAAAGTTTTATATCGCCTCCAAACAGTTGATAGATTTTATTTATATGGAAAGTTTTTTTCATACCAGCAATTTTCGCATAGGCTGGAAAGAGTTTAAGCTATTATGGGTTTCAAACTTGGGACTGGCCAAGTGGTCGAGTACAATCACTTGGCTGTGATGGTCGCTATTTTAATTACTTGACTCCTTTAAAAAAACTGGTTAATAGTTACTAAACACAAAGTTAATTAAACTTTCCGCGTCAAGTTAGTGGAACTTTGCAATTTTTAAACAAATAAAATCAACACTATCTTCCTCTTCCTGCTCATAAAATAGTTAAAATGGATAGCATAAAATAGCTATGCAACTGAAGGGAGCAGCACTCAAACATCCAAACGTGACTTTACTTCCTCTGTTCATTGATTTTAATTACCATCGGAAAGGATCAACAATAGACAGCAAAGCATAATTCGTTTACAATTCGCAATTTCCTATGTCGCCAATCGCCAACAACAATGCCATAATTACTGCTAAATAGGAATCGACAATTTAAAAAGCATAATTATCCGACAACGCGTGCACATATGACCGTACGTGTGTATGTGTATGTAGGTATGTATGTATGTACATGAAGTACAGCTGCAGTTAAGAATTCGTAATGGCACGCACTCACGCGGTCACGCATACTTGCAAGCGGATCACGCTAATTGTTATGCAATTAATTAAAATCCCATTCACAATTCACAACTTGTTATTGCACGTTCCTACTGACAAGGGAAAATTTATTTAGAGATTGGCAGAAGTTCACCAAGTAAATAAATATATAAAAAAAAATCTTACTAACTCTGCAGAATTAATACTTTTGTCTAATTGTAACTAAATAAATGATTTATTATTTTCAAACTTACTAAGCTAATGTTATCTAGTCAATTTTCATCGGAGCTCCATTACTTCACCCAGAAAATAGTAATATACTTCATTACTCTTTTCATAGACTACAATGATAAGTAACGGTCACATCTGATTTAAACTGTCGACTTCCAACATCTCTGCTGGCATTTCCCCCTTGCTAATAAATGAATGCAAAAATGACGTAGACGAACAATAAGGGTGCATACAGGGTCAGCCAAATATAGGTACGGAAAGCTTTTTCTCGATAGCCAGTTATTATCATACCTTCGCAGTGCGAAATGATTAAGTATTATGCTTCAAGACTGTTAGGTTAGGTTAGATTGAAAGTTATTGCAGTTATTTCCAAGGTACGTAAGTCTTACGTTGCTCAAACTACTCGATTATTGACAAAAAATTTGGCCACGCTACTAAAATTGCTGCTACTATGGATCGGAAAGCCCGAGTGTCAAAAGCATTTGGAGAGTGAGCGGTTTTTAATTGAATTTTGGAGGGGTATCATAATTTGCCCTTTTGTGGTCTGAATTTGTTGACATGGGCTTGGATGGTTTTAGTTTTGAGAAGAGTCACCTACAATTCCCACCAGCCTTGAAATCCAACGGAGAACTAGTGCTACTATGGACTAAGGAGGCAATTGAGTAGTAAAGTCCGTTTTCGACGAACAAAACAAAAAACAATTTATAAAGCTCTCACATCCCCATGACATCATCCGTTGAGACGTCCATCGGAGTGTTTGAGAGAAAGATTCTACAGAATATTTTTGGACCTTTGCATGTTGATGACGGCGAGTATCGTATGCGTTGGATCAATGAGTTGTATGAGCATTAAGACGACATAGACATAGCGCAGCGAATAAAGATCCAGCGGCTTCGTTGGCTGGGTCATGACGTCCGAATGGATACAAACGTTCTGGCTTTGAAAGTATTCGATACGGTACCAGCTGGTGGTAGCACAAGAAGAGAGAGATCAGGTGGAGAAAGACTTGGCTTCACTTGGTGTGTCCAATTGGCGCCGGTTAGCACGTTAAAAAACGACTGACGCGGGTTGGTAAGCCCGGCCAAAGAAGAAGCAGACTGACCCACAATGCCACACAGCCCATGAGTTGCCTTAGTGATGTCAATTGCTCCCCAAGGAGCTGTAGTTTTACGCCATTAGACATTTTTTATTGAGTGCCGTTAAAAAAAATGAAAATAATCATGTTAAAATTCAGACCATCTTCCAGCTAATCCAAAGCCGCCATATCTGAATGGGTTAGTGCGTGACAGCGATTCGGATAGATCCGGGTTCGAGACCCCGGGCATAGAACACCAAGTGATAGAAATATTTTTTTTCGAATAGCGGTCGCCCCTCGACAGACAGTTGTAAAGCTCCGAGTGTATTTCTGCTCAAAAATGCTTTTCATTAAAAACCATCTGCCATTCGGAGGTGGCATAAAAACTGGAGTTTCTCCATTTGTGGAGTTTCTGCTCTTCCTAAAAGTAGCACGGCCAATTAACTAAGAAAGTATACAAGCGAAAATTACATATATATCATATACAGTCTTGGCCAAAAGTATTAGGCCTCCTACTAAAATACAACTACATAATTTAAAATGTGGCTATCACAGTGGACTTTGTTACGACAAAGTAGTGAGAATCCAGGTTTTAAGTGAGGAAAGGAAGATCCTCAGATCAGATTGAGATGACCAATTTGGCGCTATGTTGGCGGTGAGTGCCGCTAGTGCTTGAACATCTAGAGGAACGTTTCTGTAAGCAGGTTTAAAAGGATGTAAAACTCGAAAGAATCCAAAGCTTTCAGAAAAAAAAATCGGAAATAACGTTTAGAATGGGCTCTCCGGCGCAAACATTTTACGGAGGCTGATAGGTCGAATGTTCTGTGGTCTTGCTAAAGGATTTTGTTCGTTCCTTACAGGTATTTTGAACACCTGGTGTGACGTTCGTGAGGCGACTAGTTGTCGAGGAATACCATACAGATTCCGTAGTACACACTGTTAAGCATGGGAGAGGCAGCCTTACAATTAGGGGGTGCAGGGCTGCTGATGGTGCCGGCGAAATGTCCATTTGCGGCGGTCGCATGGACAGTCAAAAGTACATAAATGCATTAGAAACTGTTTTTTGCCTTCGTTAACTTGCATTTTTGGCGACTAAATAGTGATAGAGTTCAATTCTAGCAAGACAATGCTAGTTGCCACAAGTCAGAGACAACGATTCGCTGGTTTAGAGACACATTGTTTTGTTAGACTAGCCAGCATAGTCTCCAGATCTAAGCCCCATAGAGCGCATGTGGGCTATTTTAAAACGTAGGATAAAGGAACGCAGCATAGCAAACAGCTCTGAAAAGTGCTTTAATTCCCGCGTAGAACTTCATACAGCTGAATGTGCAAAGTTTTTACGCAGTATGCGCCAGAGGATTGCTGCTATTATGAAAGCAAAGAGTGGTACTGCTAAATATTAATAATTCAATAAAATAAATATCGCAAATTCCTTTTTATTATACTATAAAAGACCATTACTTCACTTTTTACAACGAAAAATTCATTATTAATAGGAAGCCTAGTACTTTTGGCCAATACTGTATTCGTGAAATAGCGCCAGAAGCCATCCACAAGGTTTTGGAACATTTGAGTATACCCAGGCGAGGCAATTATATAAATGAAATCATGCGCCATTTTATACAAAAGTGAAATAAATTTAGTTTTATTCGTTTCATTTAGTAAAAAAGTAGTAGCACTTGGACCACCCTGTATGTGCATATGAATAAGCGCAACCACTTTTTAATGTATTTATTTCGCTGTATAAGTTGTACCGCTGTGTGCCGGTGTACCCATTGTTGCTATCGCGTGACTTCCCACCATCCCGCCCTCAAACAAAATAAGGCAATAATTGCACGATCTCTGAGGAATGTAGCAGATGCCAGCCACCGACACGCGCAACAATTTTGCTGAAATGATGACAGTACCACACAACTTCATACATACCTATGAGTCGTTGAATACATACATGCATCCATTTTATATGACATATGGAAAAGATATTTATAATACGTATAGGGATGCCTTTAGACTCCTCACCCCGTCGCCTTCTTTTTTGATAATAAATATTTTTGCAATGTTCATGGCGTATTCTGTCCACTCACATACATAGTAAATATGCAATAGTGTCATCTTTTATTTGGTTAGAGCTAGAAACGCTGCCCTACGATAATTATTGAACCTTTAGTTGCCTAAAATTAACGTCCAAAAGCTTTTGAAGAGGAGTGTTGCCACAAGAATTTCTTTGATCAAGTGAAACAATTGCAAGAATGTAAAACAATTGAATTATGCCTTCTCTTTTATCCGATGGATAAGTCTACCAGCTGATAATTTATCAGTCAGATTAGTGGTAGTCAGAAGCCCGAAAAAATTATGATTTTCAATAATTTTTTTTTTGCTGGTTAATTGCTTTATTTTACAAAAATACAAACATAACATTAATACACATGTTTCGACTTGACTTAAGGAAAATTTCAAAAACAAAAATAATTAATTGTAAAATTTATCGCTGTTTGTGTGTAGCCCATTTCTCCAGAAGTCCCTTGCGGTGATCATCACAAGTCCTTGGAAATTCATCTAAAATAAAAAATCCTTCAATCAAGCTCGAATTTTTTATGTTTTTCAAAAGCCGTATAAATTTTATTGAAATCTACCAAGCGGTTTTTAAGTTACAGTGATCTCCAGCTCAAAAAACATAGTTTTGAGAAAAACACATTTAAAGTTTTGCTATTAGATTCCGGAGCACCCGAGCTCCTTTTTTTAATTATTGAGTGTCTCGAAAAGTATTTATCCGATTCACTTCAAATTTTCACACAATATTTCTAAGATATTATACTTTAAGAAAATGCAAAATTCATTTTTTTTAAATTCTGACTACCGCTAACCCCTTAATCCATTACAGGAGATTACACTATGAAGGCTGAGTTCAGTAAGATCATCATGTAAACTGCACAAGGAGCCACGATGATCTGATCGTGTTCCATTCACCATATTTCTTCTTCAATCTTCGCGATTGATCAAACCATTTATGTATATCTATAATTAATGGAGCAATTGGATCGCAAATATATGTACTGAGCTCAAATGCAAAATGCCGATCAGTTTCTTCCTCATACTTTAAATATTCATTTTTTTTAATAAGTCCGCATTAGAAATTGAGAAGGAATTACGATACCAACCAGAAAATCTTTTCACTAGAAACAATTGAATTATTTGAGTTAAGTAATATGTTGCCTACATGACCCCTGATAGATTTGGTATTCGTCAATATTTATATATTCTGTATTGCCTGGAAAGTGTGTGTTCATAAGTATGCCTAAGGATTCAGCAGACGAATTTGACGACTGAAGGGAACTGGCTATGAGTCTGATTAACCGAGCGGAATCTGAGCGGTCTGAGCTTAGCAATACCAGGTGGCTCTTATAGGGTTTATATAGAACGATGGATCTTCAATCTTTAGATTATTAGTTGTAGTCTGAAAAAAACTGCGAGTTCGCGTCGCAGCCTAATATTGTCTACACTGCTGAGCAATGATGTGAGTTGTTCGGCTGCTGTGGGTGGGGCTGGTCTGTCTTGTGGCATATATGCTGATGCCAGCTACACCTCTACATCCTTTTCTTCCTGTTTAACGACTGTTAAGTCTAAAATTCTAAGATTAGCGCACAAAAAGCTTTATTGTGTTTCTTTGCTACAAAAAACTTTGAAATGTTTTTTGCTGAAACACTTTATCCATCCTCCCAACAAACTTTTAGCAACGTCAACCTCGTCTACGTCATCGCCGGGGTCGATCGTCTTAAAATACTTTTAGCACGACCTTTCTTACGCCAAATCTTGGCTTCTGGTACCGGCAAGCACTCATCGTTAAATTGCAACTCGAATATCATGCTGTTTTCCTGTGTTTACTTTGGTTTGCTAACAGCCCAGGCAGCATCGGGTTATATGATCTGAGGTATAACAGCTCTGCACCGCCGAGCTCTATTACTGGCAACCAAATGCGAGCACGAAAGGGGCAAGGGATGCGGGAATCAGCTTGATTTTTAAACCTACTGATCTCAGCTACGCATTCCTTAAGGGACTTCCTTTACCAGTCATTTGTTCACCCTCGCTTATTGGAATACAAATTAAAAGCCAGTTGTCTAAGCCACTGAGTGAGGTTAAGTTTTTCTTTATTTGCACAGGCGTTACGTGCTGACTTTTATTGTTATTATTTTTTTGCATTTAGTTGTTTTAATATGCGGGTTGACAAATATTTATTCAGTACTCTTTTGACGCCTGTCATTGCTCGATAAATCTACCCAACCCTCGAGATATTTTGTTAATTAAATAATGCCCACTACTTTTCCATGTCCATCAGCTGATCCCAAATTAATTTTCTCTATCAAATTTATTTATGAGTGAACAATTAAAACTTTCATAAATACCCGTCCAAGGAGCTGATTTATTAGTCTTATTTTATAGCTGTACTTCCGCCGTTGTTTCTTCAAAAGTTTAGGGCTTAGTTTCCAAAAAGTTATTACACATTTTCGTTACGAGTGAGGCAACTGGACCCAGCCAAAGGTAGTCGCAATCAAAAACGCAGCCAATTTTATCTGGGTAATGATTGCCACCGAAGCGGCAATTAGAGCCCTCCTCGAAACAGGAAACTACTGGGCCCATACGCTAGCTGGACAAGTCGCCTGTGAGGTAGCTTCGCAGCAGAATTGAAAAAATCAATATCCTCTTAACTATAGACTCATGAGATCTACTTCTAAACAACTGGGCTTTGCGTGAATACACCAAGGCTAACAAAGACTCAGCTCTTGAATTTTGTGGGAGCCTTTACCAGGCACTGCCGGCAAGAAATACACGTTGTGAAGGCCTCCTTTGTGTTGGAAAGATCAGGTAGAGAAGAAGTTAGCTTCACTTGGTGTGTCCAACTGACGTCGGTTAGCACGAGAAACAAACTATTGGCGGTTTTTGTTAAACTCGGTAAAAATCGTTTAAGCGATAAAGAAGAATTAGATGCCGCCATATGTTAGGCTAGATTAAATGGCTGCCCTTGCGAGGGGCTCACTTGGACAAATATTCCGTTGTGATACCAGAGAGGCAGAGGGGAAGGGAAAGGGGAAGGGAAAAAAGAAGGGAACGAATCAGACAAGTGAAAAATAGGAAGAAGAGGCCATAGATTAGAGGATGGTGATCAATAGTGACGATTTAGTACGTTTGTATTAACCACTTCAAGCTACTGATAAATTTCACCAGATGTGTGATATTTAAACCCGCAATATCCGCAGATGTGGCGAAAAAGTGAGAGCCCAGATGTCTAAATTTTTGTCCGACGAAAGCAGGGCAGCTGAGAAGAAAGTACTGAGATGATTAATTCTCGTCCTCCAGATACGGGTAGACAACTAAAGGACAACGTCCGGTAAGGATACCTATCAAATTCGAGAATTGCGGCTTTATTAATCTTTCCCTCTTCTTCAGATTCTCTGAAGACAATTTTCTGCATCTCTTCCACATACTTGTATCAGCCGAAATATTTGATATTTCGCATTCGATATTCGTCCTGAGCTCTTTTAATGAAATATCGGCTTTTCAAAGGATCTGAAGTTAGATTATATCAAAAGATATTTCTGAAAAATTTACTAAAATGTGGACTAAGCCTGAAACGGTTCGGGGAAGAAAGTAAATTACCATCACGACTAAAATTAAAAAAAATATATTTATTATTCTTAAGTAGCTTCTTGGGATAAAAAGTGTTTTTTTTTGTACCTTTTTGCTTAAAATAATTTTTTTCGAGTTTCTTTCGTCTGCCCTTCGCGTGTAACACAGCCCACATGGCTTCATTAATCACATGCATTTGCTCGGGAAATCTAATCATATTCCATCAAAATTAAATTACGGAAAAACAAGAGCGTAAAAATTCTAATTACACACCTCATATTCATTTGTTGTCAGCATAAAATAGCATTGCACTACTATGCGCGTTGTCATCTGGAAATTTCCACCAACTCTGCAAGTGAGTTGACATCCCCAGTTGACAATTAAACCACCAAAAATGTAATACAAAAGCAATACCATTCCAAACTTCTCATTTTACTTTGCTTATTTAAGTTTCCATTTGCGACTTTACTGCCATGGCTTCTTAAAAAAGTGTATTTCTTGATCAAATTTCGTAAATGAATTTTAACGACGCGTGCCCTGTGAGGGGATCGCTATGTGACGCTGCGGTGCGTTGGCGTATGTCTAGCCTTACCGCTGCGTGCGACTCCAAAATTCGTGTGCAAAGGGGAGTCGATTTCACATAGTGCCCACAACAAAAAGAACAACAACAAATTAGAAGTTCAAATAGAGCAACCGAAAACAGGAGCACCTACATGGGTATGTGGGTATGTACACATACACGAACACACACACAAATAAATGTAAAAAGTCAAAACAGCTACAACGCGCAGAATGACTTCCAATTTGTTTATGCCGCATCCATGAGGAAGTGTTTCTTGTTGGCGTGCGCAACATGCCACCTCGCTGCATGCTTGCTTCCTTCCACGCACACAGCTTGCCGCCACGCATCGAAAACAATTATTTGCTTTCGTATACATTTCACTTTTTTATTTTCTGTTTTTCTAGAATTTCTGTAAAGTGTAACTGAAGTAAAAAAGCGAGCGAGCAAAGCTGTCCACGCATTTGCAGCAACAAATACACATACACATGCATAGCGCCTTGTATACTTTCGTGTTCGTACTAGCACAAGCAACTCCGCTTTGTTGTGCTTTTGATCGGCAAGTTTATTATTTCTTCAGCAACTTTTAATGGACTTCTGAATATAATGTAGAAGTTTATAGCTTACAACAAACACATTGCTTTGTTGGTCGTGTATTTGTTGCACATGCAACATGCGCTAGCCTAGCTGTACTTCATAAAACTGCCGTTATTGTAGTAATAATAACATATTTACCAGTTGCCAACTGATACTACTATTTTTATGAATATAAACAATTAATTCGTTTGTAATTGCAACAACAAAATGCACCGCAGACCATCAGAGGAATTTTTGTGGAATGAGCGGAAACGGCTTTATAAATGCAAAGACTTGTTAGCATATTCCTTATTTTGTACTATCTTCAACTTTATTAAAAAAAATATATAAAAAATACAGTTCTTTGCGGAGTAAAATATCGCTCATTGTTAGTTTAGTACTTTAATCTAAATACCAAAAAAGTCTACCACGCTGCCGCATAAAAATATTTATTATTCTTAAGTAGCTTCTTGGAATAAAAACTACTCATATTCCAAGTTGAGGCTCTCACATTTAAATCTGAGCCGGCGGTTGTCTTTGTAGTAAAGAAGTGGAGCATAAACATTACATTGCTTAGTGAGGCTGCATAAAGAGTGTTGAAATCAAACTAAAATACATCAATACCTATTCACAATTGTCAAGCTCTTCTGCGCCAACGGAATCGGAACTCAGCCTAATCTAAAGTTGTGGGTATCCCAAAGCATGATTACTTTGATGACAATAAGTGTCGGTTCTTTTTGCAAAAGAGGAAGTGTTACTGTACTTATGTAGCTCTCTGCGGCACATTGAAGAGATGTACTATTACCGAATTCCCAAACAACTGTCTTAAACCTCTAATATTTACAATTTACAAAGATTCTAGCCTCCGTGGGATAGTGTTAGAGACCAGCTATGATTCACATTCGTACAACAATACTCACTTCACACATGAGCTGAATTTTTGCAGTTTAGAGCACCTTACTGAACGCCTCCCTTGCTTTGTTTAGCCTGCAGCTGGCATCTTCATCTGCTCCGCCGTCTGCTCTGATGCAGCCGAGATAGCAGAAGCTTTCAACAAATTCTACCGGTCAACCTTTAAATGTCTTGCTTTATTGTGATTGACACTCATAGCCTTAGTCTGGGCGATGTTGACCTGTTAATCTGTCCGCCTCGGTCGCATGTGAGTGAGTTTATGAGAGAGGAGGCAGATGCCATGGGCGAAGTCCAGGTCCGGTGAAACCCTCTTCCTGCCGGGTCAATTAGCTCACAATGTCTAGGACGATGGCGAAGAGAAGGAGCGAGAGGGAATAACCTAGCCTTACGCCTGCATTGATGCTGAATTGTTACTATTACTAATTGTTACAATACAATTTTCAAATAAAGGATTTATATCAGAGTGAACGATATGAAGTGTTACCTGTTCAAAACACCATAACTTTTTTGTATGAAATTAATTTTAATTGATTTGACAAATTGTTCAAAAATGATTACAATTTTAACATATATTCACTTTAGCTCGATATGACCACTTTTTGGCTTGACTATAGCCTCCAAACGGTCAAAAAATGAGTTGCATGCTGCACGAATGTGATCTTGAGGTATTTTGGCCCATTCTCGTATAATCGCTTTTTTCAGCGTATCCATACTGGCATATTTTTTAGTCCTCACCTTGCTCTTCAAAATGGACCAGATGGAAGAGTCCATCGGATTTGCGTCTGGCGAATTCGAAAGCCATTGTGTGGAAGAAACGAAGTGTGGAACATGAAATTTTAACCATTCTTGGCGGCCGCCGTAGCCGAATGGGTTGGTGCGTGATTACCATTCGGAATTCACAGAGAGGTCGTTGGTTCGAATCTCGGTGAAAGCAAAATTAATAAAAAAAAAAAAAAAAAAAAAAAAAAAAAAACATTTTTCTAATAGCGGTCGCCCCTCGGCAGGCAATGGCAAACCTCCGAGTGTATTTCTGCCATGAAAAAGCTCCTCATAAAAAATATCTGCCGTTCGCAGTCGGCTTGAAACTGTAGGTCCCTCCATTTGTGGAACAACATCAAGACGCACACCACAAATAGGAGGAGGAGCTCGGCCAAACACCTAACAGAAGTGTACGCGCCAATTATTTATTTTTTTTTTTTTTTTTGGTTCACACGAGCTTTATGAGACGGTGCCGAGTCCTGTTGGAACGTCCATGGTCTACGACCAAAATGTTTGTGTGTCCACGGCTCTAAAACAACTTCTAAAACATTTTCCCGATAATAAGTCGCATTCACTTTGACACAAGGCTTGATAAAAACGATTGGAGAGCGTCCATCAGCGGTCACTGCGGCCCAAACCATTACTTGCGATGGGAAATTGCTTCGAGTCGCCATACGTAAGCTCAAATTCTCGTATGAGCGTTCGGTCAAGTAAACACGATCGTGTTGAGTGTTTATGAATTGCTCAATTGGAAAATTTGTTTCATCAGAAAACACAATTTTAGGAATTTCGCCACGTTCCTATAAGCGCAACAACTCCTTTACTCTTTCGCACCGAACTTTTTTTGCTGAGGTGAAAGATCGTGTGCTGTTTGGAACTTGTTCGCCTTGACCTTGAGCTCATTTTACAATGTGCGTCGAATGTTGCCTTGCGATATTTTCAGTTCTTTGGCCATTTTTCTTCCACTTCGACGTGGATTTCGTTCAAGTCGAGCCTTCACTTTCCGAACCATTTCTGGCGTTGCTGCGGTTTTTTTTCGTCCACCTCCATAGCGTTTTGCAATACTACCAGTACCATTGTAACGTTTTATAGTGCGATACACAAACATTTTATTCACTTTGAGGTGACTGAACTCACGAACAATGGCTGGTTGTGATTTTCCAGCCAAATATAACACAATCACACTATTACGTTTGAATTCCATCACAGAAAAAAAAAATTCAACAAAACTGAGACGCAAATGCTTTTGATGGCTCATAAACAATATAGTGAACTGTCATTAGAACAATTTTGAAGTTGATGTCATGAGCTATTTTACAGATACAAACAGTGTGAAGTTGGTAACACTTCATACCGTTCACCCTGTAATTTACGCGTACATCCTTTGTTATTTAGGTGTTTGGCCAAGCTTCTCTTACAATTTGTAGTGTGTATCTAGATGTTGTCCTAGACACGTGGGAACTCATATTTTCAAAGCAACTCCGAACAGCAAATAGTTTTTATGAGACGCTTTTTTCATGTCAGAAATTAAACTGGAAGTTTGCCATTACCTACCGAGAACGACCGCTTCACAAAAACTTGTTCTATCATTTCATCTTAATTCTTTATGAACTGGTTAGTTTCGAAATCGCTTTTATTGCTAGAAGTAGACCTACGGTGTTAGATTTTTAGCTTTGAAGTCAGTCGAGTACTTGTCGAGTAGGAAATCTTAAAAAACGACATGCCTTCCTTAACGCAATAGCGTTAGTAGATCTTCTCTACCCTAACCTATCCCATACGATCCGTCTAGTTTTGCCAAATCCCATCATTTCAAGCCCATTGTAATAGGTAAGGTGTACCTTGCATAAGTAACAAATACAAAAACCCACCTTATATCCAATTTTTTCGGAAATCACCAACAAAAATGCCTTGCCTATCTTCACTAATCGAATTGTCTTCCCGATCACTGATGCTTGTAAATGTTTTTTGCTTTTGTCTGTGTGTTAATAGTGCTCCATAAAAACACGCGCCATCTAATATCCCCGTGAAAAAGAAAGAAATACAACACCTACATTGATATGTACGATACCAGGCGGCTGGCGGCCAACACAGTTCGTCACAGACGCACGTCACATCTGTTGAACAGATTTCAATGCGAAGGCAAATGCAGATTGGTCCAAGTAGAGACAGGCCGCAGTGGCAGGCGGGAAATGTGGTAGCGAACATCACCAAAACAAACGTTAATTATTTTCATAATAATAATGAAAATAATGTATGCGCACAGCGCACAAGACGAGATGCGCGTAAAAAGTACAGAGACGAGATGTGCGCGCAAGTAGAAATGACGTAAAAAGCGAGGGTGACGAACAGCCGTCCAAAATCATAAGAAGACGCTTCCCTGAAAAATGTGTGTTTCTGCGCTCATGACAGTGGGCCCGACGACAATTTAAATATTTATAAGTATGCAGCAACTATTGCATTCGGCAACCGGTGTTCGGTGTAGAAGATCGAGGAAAAAAATGAATTTCCTTTTTTGGATGTTTTTTTTTCTTTTCTAATAGTCGTATGTAGTAAGGGCGCGCTCTGGTCGAACAGCATAAAAAGCGACAGAAACCACAGGTTGATGTTAAATGTCAATTGTTGTACCTCTGGGAATTAACGGTATCTGTATTAGAGTGTCCAAGCACCAACAGATTTACACAGGGGAGAGACAGCGGCATAGATAGATGGGATAAAAGTAGAAGAGCACTTCAACAGCGACATTGCAAAGATGCTATTTTTAGGAGTAATTTCGGAGGTCTCCACCTACGTCGCATCTCATATTGATTTATACGATTCTCACTTAATTTGTAATTCGAGACACACTTGTCACAAACGTTTATAGACATACGAACATTTATAAATCTACGAACATATACAGTATTGGCCAGAACTATAGGAACCCTCTAGTGCATTTTTTTGCGATTGCTGATTTTCTGAAGACAATGAGATTAGAAATAGACACTTTTTGCATTTTATTTTTGTTTCCAAACAATTCTTGTTTATTTCAAAAGTTTAACATAAAATAGTTCGTAGCAGTCAAAACTTCAATGGACAAAACTAAAGCACGCTTATACTGGTGTAAGCAAATACGTTTCTTTGCTAATATTTTATAGAAAATCCCTTATTTTGAATGTCTGTAGCGCATCGGCTGTCACAGTTTTTTGGATCGCCTCGATTGAGTCGGCGCGGGAACAAGAAGAAGTCCGGAGGGGACAGGTCTGAGCTGTAGGGAGGGTGGGGAAGCACCAGAACCCCATCTTTGCCAATGCAGAGGTGCAGAGGAAGGCGGTGTGCGCCGACGCATTGTCGTGATGAAGGGTCCAATTGTTGACGAAGTCGGGCCGAACCCGGGCGACGCGGTTTTTCAGCCGAAGGCGCTCTTCTTTTTAAAATGCCGCGTTTACAGTGCTTCCTGAAGGTACAAACTCCTTGTGGACGATGCCTCGAGAGTCCAGAGCTTCCAGAGCGCTGTTCGTCTTCGACGTCCTCTCGGCCTTCCTTGAATGACTTGTGCCACCGTTTTACCTGGACACTGGACAGAGATTGGTCCCCGTAAGCCTCCTTGAGTAGCCCAATGGTTTCGGTACTCGTTTTGTTTAGCTTTACGCAAAATTTGATCGAGTATCGTTGCTCCAACGATCGCTGCATTTTCGCCACTGCAAAATCCTAACACACTTTTAAAACAGCTTTCACGCGTGGAGGATGTTTACTGCACCGCTGTTGCCAGCGAACCGGTTTCTAGTGGAAGGGGAAGATCCAACGATCATTTTCCCCCACCAGCCGATTCGGTTGATTGCTTGGCAGACGCTCCGCGCGGGAAGGCTCATTACTTCTCAATCAAACCCTGTATGTCCTTTTGGTTCTCTCACATGTTTTATACCATCGGAATTTTTTATATTACATTGCGATTCATTCAGAAAATACAACAGTCTAGCCGGCCGCCGACTGGATAATCCTGCTTTAACTGCTCGCCTTCTAATTGTTCGTTGGCTAACTGACAAACATACACTGTTTTTTTTTTATTTGCCTGGAAGAAAATTCTGAATTCTTTTGAATGGTTCTTTTTATCAAAGAGTCATCCTACCCAGAAGTTTTTCACTGTCTTTCTCTTTTTTGATATTTTCTTATAGGTTAAGTTAGGTTAGTCTGGCCAGGCATAGACCTCTTGGTCCCTAGCGGTACCAGATAGTTACCGACCTCAGTGAATACTGAAAGTAGACATCATGCAGGATGTCAACGTTTTTGGCGAATCTAAGCAGAGCTGGGAGATCCGCTTTTGAGACGTCCTCCAGACCCTCAAACAGTGGGGCTCCCAGGCATTTTAAAAGCGTTTTTAACAATGCCGGACAGACGGACAGAAGGTGTTTTAAAGTTTCCGCAAGATCCTCTCTGCATTTCTTACACTTGTTCATGTGCGGCCAACAGATTATGACCTGTCAGCATACCTGTAATAGCTCTGCAGTCCTTTCACGAGAGCGTAAACACGAATTGAGTCAGTTTTTTGTACTTTGTTCTACACATGACTTTTTCAGTCTTGCATGTGGTCAGATTAGCCCACTTAGCTCCCGCTTGCTTTTTCATGCAGTCGTCCATTTCGCTGTGTTAATATTTAGCGGTTTTTATATACCGTTCTCTTGTTTAAATGGCAGTCTGAGAGCACTTTTTGCTATCTCATCTACTATTTCGTTTCCCATAATGCCTTTGTGACCAGGTACCTAATAGATATGCAGCTTACTGGTTGCGGCTAGCCTTTTTATGAATTCCCTGCTTCGTTGGGTATTTTTGGACTTGATACAAAATTAGCTTATTGCTGCTTGACTGTCCACGTATATATTGAGTTTTTTCCTGTTCTTGTATAGGCTAGCTCCGGGGAAATACTTCCGCTAGGAAAATACTGCTCGGGTCTGACAGCTTGATAGACTGCCTAATCCCCAGTTTTGAGCAGTAAATGCATGCTCCCACTCCATCTAAAGTTTTAGAGCCATCTGTGTAGATGCGAAAAGTCCTACGGCGAGGCTTCATGCCTTTGTGCCAACCCTCCTCTTCAATTGTAGTACGAAACCTTCTTTCCCAATTAAAGTACGGAATCATGTAGTTTGTGCAACCTGAACTGTTCTTCCCTACTGAGCTGTGTCCGAAGGTTCTACGAGTGACTATTTCTGCAACCACTAATTGTTTCGCGGATTTCGCTGCCAGATTTTGCGCCATAAGGTCAATAAGTGGTATGCTGAGTATAATTTCCCGCGCCGCCGTTGGAGTGGTTTTCATGGCTCCTGTTATGCACAGAGCAGCGAGTCGCTGAATCCTTTCCAGTGGCCTTAAGTATGTCAGTTTTCTTGACGCAGTCCAACATACTAAGGCCCTATACAGCAATATCGATTTAACTACTGCCGTGTAGCACCAATGCATCAGTGAGGGTGATAGATATTTTCTTATAAGCGGCGATACAACTGATCTGTTGATTAAATATTTGCGCGGACTTTGCGCCCAGATAAACCATTTCTCCTGTGAAAGGAGATTGGGAAGGGATATCACAAAATGTTATTGATAGCATGATTTATTTGTTTTTCTGATCTCATTGTTTTGAGAAAATCAGCAATCCGAAAAATGCACTAGAGGGGTGCTATAGTTTTGGCCAACACTGTACTCATATTTGTGAATGCAGAGATGTGCACGTGCACATCCAGGATGTTACACAGATCATGACAACTGCACTTGCTCTCACGAGAAATACTGGTACTACCACATTCATACATACATACATACATATGTGTATTGCTAGCAGGTAGCATAGCAGACTCGAGATATCAGTGCTTGGTAGGCGTGTCTGTGGTTAGTAGTTAATATTTCTGACAATTAAATTAACAAGTCCTTACACTGCTATTCTTCCATTAATTAACATACAACAAACCTTGCGTGCATTTCCGATCTTACTTTCCGCTTGCAGATGAACATACATACATACAGACAAACACACACATATAATCCTTAGGGCAGTTGTGCATCTCTTTTCCTGCTATTTTGCTACATCTACAAGCCTTATTGCCAGCCTGCGCTGATTCCTTATGTGTAGCTGTGTGTGGGTGTATCACTCGCATACATACATACATGGACTCACATACGCACAAAGTAGAATTATGGTTTGGCCAATAAAATACTTTTATTTGAAATTTTAATGGTGTATTTGACACCTCTGTCAGGTAGTAAAATTCGTAATTTCACACTTTGCTGTCGCTGCTTTATATGGCACAGCCTTGTTTCGACTATTCAGTAGCAGATGGGCCTACGGATAAGAATCGCTACGCATTGGAGAAGATTCTTGCCCCACTAGGCAATTTTTTGTTCTTGTAGCGTTAATGGGCCCTGCCCGAAAAGACAAATGCACCTGTTTTTGTTCATTTGTATGACTTTTGAATGTTAACCGCAGTGTTGGCATTTCCTTAAAGAGTAATGTAATTTATATTGTTTTCCCGGGACAAATTTTAATATTTTCCCATTCCTACGCACACACGTGTAGGAGTTTGCCATGTATGTGAATGTAAGTATGTATCTTTTTTATATTTAAGTTTTTTTTTTTGTTTTCATTGTTTTGGTGCGTGAGGTAGGATTCAGAATGACTTCGCTCTTACAGCGACCGTCATCAACTGCGTTGAATGGTGTAACCACTAAAAAGCCCAAACTCACAGCTGTGGAACAGAGAGGCCATACGAGAGTTGGCACAGCCAGACTTCAAACTGAAACTATTGGGAAGTAATCTCAACCCAACCTAAAATAGTCACTTATGACCAGACGCTTTGCGCGCTTTTTAAGACCTACCAGGTTTTAATAAGGCGGCGAAGCAATAAACTCTTCTGTAAGTAATTTCAGTTGAATTTCAATCCACCTACTCAGATTACAGAGGATTACTGCCCCAGCCCGATCGCAATCTGCTTCCGATCGAGTAAGGGAAATAATAAACCCTTCTGAAAGTCATTTCAGATTCCGCGGAAGATTTTTGGACCTTTGCATGTTGGCAACGGCGAATATCACAGGCGATGGAACGATGAGATGTATGAGCTTTACGCGACATAGACATAGCGCAGCAAATAAAAATCCAGCTGCTACGTTGGCTGGGTCATGTCGTCCGAATGGATACAAACGCTCCGATTCTAAAAGTGTTCGATGCGATACCAGCTGGTGGTAGCAGAGGAAGAGGAAAGTATCCTCTGTGTTTTGGAAAGATCAGGTGGAGAAGGACTTGGCTTCACTTGGAGTATCCAACTGGCGCCGGTTTGCACGAGAAAGAAACGACTGGCCTTATTAAACTCGGCCAAAATCGCATAAGCGGTTATCGCGCCAAGTAAGAAGAAGATAAGTCATTTGAGTTGGATTTGACTCCGCCTACTCAGATTATAGTGGTTTACTAGCCCTGCCTGATCGCAATCTGCTTCCGATCCAGTATGCCATGATCAGAATCTTACTGGAATCACTACTGATGGCCGAACAGTCGCTGACTAGGTGGCCGCCCACAATGAGTCAGACGCCCTTGGATATTTTTATGCTCACCTTGACGTTGCATGTATATTCACCATTCCGACACAGAAACCTCATCGGAACAGTTAGCTTTCATATCGCGTCCTCCGTCTCTGCCGGCCATTATCGGGGGTTGCTTATTTGTCGAGACTTATTCACAACTAACCTGCTCCTATAGACCGTCTAGCTATCCGCAACCTGCCGACCTACACGGTAGCTTAGAGTTTAGATTGGTCGCCTAATACCTTGGGAGTTTAGATCTCCGTGATTTAAGTATGTATGCATGCATGTTTTTATTTAATACCTTACCTGCGTTTAAATATTCGTCCAATATTCAATTTGAGGTTAACTTCGGCTATATACTCATTTGGGCGATAACCGAGAGCACCACCGGCAAAAAATTGTTTCCAATATTATTATTATTTATTATTTGAAAACGACGAGCCAAGAAGCGCCAAGGGATTAGCAACTCCTAAACACTCAGTAACTCCCAAAGCTCCTAGTATTCAAAGGTCTGGAAAGTAAAAGCGTAGATAGTCAAGGAGCAGAGGAGAGAAGTGACAGAGAGCAAATATGAATTTATCCTTCAGTTTGAGAGAACGAATTTTACTCATTCTCATGACAATGGAACCCAAAATTCGTAGCCTTGTGTTTTAGTCTGGAATGATCCAACTAGTGATTCCTGTAGAACTGGTTCCTAATATTCTGGTATCTGGTTTCTGTAGGGTAAACGCTGATCCGCAGTTGGCCAAGTCATCGGCAATTTCATTTGCTTTTTTCTAATATAATGCGAAAAAAATTAGGGAATAGTCAATCTCGTCGTAAGTTTTTTTGCCATTTAGAAACTTGCCTTCATCTCAGCTGTACTTGAAATCGGAAGTGACGGGCTTAAAGATGTCACTTCTTTGTTTGTCGGGTATACTTATGTGTGTATGTATGTGTATATTTATGCTCCTTAAATTGCTTGTTTTACTTTCCTTCCATGCTCATAAAATTTGTCTATAGCCTATTGACCACTTCTAAACACAATTTTGATTTTTCATAAGTCTCTGTTTGCCATGTGCCACATTTGTGCTCTCTTCCTTTTATTTTGTTTTTCTTTTTTGCATAGTCCTGTTTGAACAAATTGCTTATCCCGCCTTCATGTCGCATTTCAAGCGTTTCGGTCTGCCCATCAGTGTTGACTTAGAGGCAGACTCATTTCCGCACCTAAAATGTTCAAAAGTGTTAAATACATCCGATACTTAAAAAGGCAGAAATGTCGTTAGAAATCTGTTGTTATTGCAAATGCTGCGTCTTAAGTGATGGAAGGACGGGGGGAGTGAAGAATGGGGTAGTTTAAAAGTAACGTTAAGTTGAACATGCGTACATACATACATACATACATACGTACATACATACGTACATATAAATTTTACTAAATTGAATTAATAGACAGTTTTTGGAAATTTTTTTGTGATGAAAAGTTAGCACATCTTCAAAAAATTTTGAAATTCCGAAATTTATCAGAGTTTTGAAGGCATTAAGCTATGCTCGCTTCTACTTCGAATTAGATTGGATTCATTTTTTCGTTGTTGCTATGACTGTTTTATAAAAAACAAAAATAACTAACCTAATTCGAGCACAAGGAATCAAATGCAGAAATGCAGCTGCTACTGTTCGAGTAAATTTAACATCGTAGAAGTGACGCATTGTTGTATTTATCAAGTATTATTTATTAGTAATCATTGGCCTCTGGAACTCAATCAGTATGGAGCATCTAGAGAAATTTGATTGTGCTGATGAACATTGCTTTACTGTACAACAACGATGCGGCTACCTACGCAGGTCGCGTTGGGTTGCGCATTAACATTGAAAAAACGAAGTCTATGGCCATTAATGTTACTCGAACTACCGCCTACACAGTATACGGACAACCCATCACAAGTGTAAACAAATTTGTGTACTTAAGTGACCAAAGCACACCTGATGGCGGCGGTAATTCTGACATTGAGTACACAGTAACGAACGCCATATTATCCTTCGCTACGCTTAAAAGCATATGGTACTGCTTCGAGAAAAAAGCTAAGGATTCTCAACTCAAATGTGAAGTCTATACTGCTCTATGTTTGCGAAATGTCGGCAGTAGCAGTTTCAACAACAAAAAAGCTCCTAACTTTTATAAACCGCTTCCAATGACGAGCTCCTTGCTCGAATCGAACAAAGTCCGGTTGAGATTGAAATATGCGAAAAAAAGTGGAAATGGATAGACCATGCTATCCATAAACCTGCGGCTGACTTCAGCAGTATGTCCCTAAAAAGGAACCCGCAAGGCTCGCGCCGAAGAAGACGTCCGAAAGGCACATGAAGACGAAGCTTGTATGATGAATTCACGACATCTGATGACTCCCTCCCTTGGTCGCAGATAAAGTCAGAAGCTGCAAATCGACCCCATTTGAAATTATTTATATCGGCACTTTGCGCCCTCAGCTGCGATAGCAAATACTAATCAATGGCCGGCAAGTGATTATAAAATATCTTTGATTTTTGACCATTTTTTCCGCCGTCGCAACCAAGTATAGCTTACCACTAATAAAAATTAAAAAAGAACAATAAATAAAAAATTAGAAGAACTGGTCCAAAGCCTGAGATTGACGATAGGTGTAAGGAGATAAGGCGGATAACTATCAATAAAAACATCATTCCTAGCCAAATTATATGCGTCGTTTCTTTCTCATGCCAACCGGCGCCAGCTGGACACACCAAGGGAAGCCAAGTCTTTCTCCACCTGATCTTTCAGACGCAGAGGAGGCCTTTCTCTTCCTCTGCTACTGGAGCTGGAGCGTTTGTTTTTATCCGAACTACATGACCCAGCCAACGAAGCCGCTGGATCTTTATTCGCTGCGTAATGTATCCGCAGATTCTTCTCCAAGGGACGCCTCATCGGATGTTGTCATTGTCCAAACATTTGTGCCATACGTTAGAACTGGCATGGTGAGAGCCTTATAGAGTGTTAGTTTTGTTCGCCGAAAAAGGACTTTCGATGACAAGTATCAGTTACAATAAATAACTCCGGTCAAGCTATTAAATACTAAAAAAACAATTTGCAAGTATTTTGTAGGCACTTGAGCATTGCACTTTGTTGTCCTGAAATTCAATAAGCTCATAAATTGCATATCCAGAAAAATTCTAGTAATTCTGGTTGTTACCCGGCACGAACAAGGATAATAGATTACAAGATTTGGTGGTCCGCTATGGTGAAAAGCAAAACTGTGAGAGAGAGAGGGGACTCTGCAGCAGAGTTCTGCCTGCTCAATTCACATGCATTCACACACTCGTCCAATCAGTCGATGTTCAGACGGCAACATGAGCAAATATTGTGTTCATTTTTTCGTATATCTCCAACACAATCTCAGTTTTTCGTAAACACATCCAAGGAAAATAGATTACTAGGTATGGTCAATCACTATGGTGAAAAACAAAATTGAGAGGGGAACTTCGGCTGCCACGTAACGGGGGGGATGCACCAGCCGAATTCTGCACAATCATTTCACACACTCGTCAAGTATGTCGTTTTTCAGACATAACGAAGCGACATTGTGCCAATTTTTTACGTATACCACTAACATATTCTGAGTATTGTCGTAAGCAAACTGATTCATTACCCGGACTATGTCAGTCCCTCCGCTGATTCTGTCAAACTCGCTGAGAGCCGACTAACGGTCTGATATTGGTCACACTTCTAAAGTCTTTTCACCATGAAACAAACCGCTGTTATGACCCCTGTTAGTCAGCCAATCAGCTGATTCTTTCTAATTAACAGAGAGCGAATTAACGGTCTGAGCTGGGCCACACCTCTGAAATATGTTCATCATGTGGCGTGAATTAGCGCTAGGCAAAAAGCTCGTCTGGGATGTAGATTGTTGTCAAGAAGAAGAAGAAGATGAAGATTTAGTAAATTCTATGGTTACCAGTTTATTTTGCTTGAAACTGACTATTTTCTATATTTTTTAGTTTTTTTGCTTAAGTCTATAAATTAGAAAACGATAATGTCACTACGTCAATCTTCTCAACTTAAGGGGTTATATACCTTGTGTTTTTCAAAAAAATCAAAATAAATTTTATTTCTTTATCGTAAAGTACAATCCCTTGAGAACATTTTCCAAAAATTTCATAGAGATCTGAGCAATAGATCGAAAGTTACAGCGTTTTAAATTGTGCGTCGTCACGTCCTGAGCGTACGGCCTCATGCGGCGCTTGAAACTTTAAACGCGATTATCTCAAAAACGTGTTTTTCCAAAAATGCTTTTGCGGTGGACGCGATTGCAAAAAAAGTATTCAACCGATTTTTATAATTTTTTTTTTAAATTGTTCGTAATTGATGTCGCCTCTTAGTGAACGATCAACTTTTTATGTATAAATTTTTATTTTGCAGATATGAATTTTTTAATGCCAATTTTAGGACTGTAGAAGTGGAGTTTTTTAAAAACATGTTCCTATTTTCACAAAAATCAAAATATTTAATATATTGATCGTTCACTAAGAAGATATAACCCTATACTAATGAAATCTTTTCGATTTTTTGATTTCAGTTGACTTGGTGGACTTGAATCGCGTCCACCGCAAGCCTCTTCCAAAAAAAGGGTCTTGGGGGAAAACGCCATAACTCCGCCATTTTTAAATATTTTTACACAAACAAAGCCTTTTTTTTTTCTTTAAACATTGTAATATCCAATAATAAAAACTTTTATACAATAAAATTATTGCTACATATCTTTAAAAAAAACCCAACTTTCGCTAATTTCACCGGACCACAAGGTATATAACCCCTTAATATAAATTTTATTTGGCAGCCGAGCATTAAAATGTTTAATATTTTCTTAAATGTTAATCGCTTTCCACGAAATTCACTTGAATCTTCCAACTCACGTACTTGTAAATCCAGCCACTTTGCGTATTCTATAAAACAGAATGGAAGTACACAAACGTACATTCATACATACATATGTACATACATACACATACATCTTTTTCCACTATAAATAATGAAAAGCGTACTTAACTCGTCAGTTGGTGGGCGGTCTATCTGCTAACCCCAACTGCCAACTGCCACATGCAACATAAACTATCAAAGTTATTACGGAAGTTTTAGGATTTTTCAACGAAATTCATTCTCCAAACGACATCGTAAATGGAGAAATTCAAAATTTCCAACAAATATACATAAGCTTCGCCACTCAACAATTTTTAATGCAGCATTTCAAGGAGATTCGATTATGAATTTATAATTTCATAATTGGCTTAACATTAACATACACCTGCGTATGAACATCGGCCATAGAGCAACAAGAAAGAGTAGGTAATAAAAAAATGTCCTTTCCAATTCACAAAAGTGTATGTGGCCGCAGTACTTCCGGGCGCGCTAAGGTCGAAGAAGTCAGGGCATTGCGGGAATGTGGTGGGCATTATTTGAGGTGATATGGGTATGCTATGAGGTGGAGGGTTATCGATGTTTACAGAATATTTTTCTTTTCTTGCATACACATACATATCGACATGTGTGTCAATGTTTAATTTCGCCCCTATCCAATATTTGTCTATATTTCCACACTCGATTCCAGTGAATTTAAGTAAATAAATAGTTGAAGAGATCGCATAAAAAATGTGGCATAAATAGTCTGCTAAGATCACTTTTGCCACTCATCCATATTTACTACATATGCACGCACGCAAATATGGAAGTGTACTAGTATGTGTGTATGTATGCATTTGTACGTATCTACATATGTGGTGATATCATTGGCGCAGTGGCTTCCTTGCTTCAGCAGTTCATTGCAGATTGAAAGCAAATCAAATCGATTCCAATCAAATCAAATTGATGTTGAATAGACGAATTCCTCAACAATAGTGGCAGCTATATACGCTTGGAATGTTATTAATGCTATTCATGCGAGTACTTACGTTTAGCTAAACATATTTGGTAACGCTTCTGCTTTGCTATTTGCGCTGTATGCAACAAATGTTGCAAGTGGCCTGCGAAGGGAACAACATAAACAGGAGAAGCAACATTTCATATGCATTCGTATAAATACAAAAACACTTATTGTGTGCTCAGACATACAAAATGTATGTGAGTGTGTGTATGTGTGTAAATGTGTATTTTTTATGCTAGCGAATATGCCATTAACATTTGCAGTCCAAGCGACGCGCCGCCACATGGATCATTCATCGATCGTTTGATTGCCACTACGGTGATCACATACATATTCAGACACACATACATATGTACATTTGTACAAATATAAAAATACAACCAAAAAAACATCTATGTAACTGTGTGCATGCGAGCGTTCTCTTCCTGTTGATAGCCTGCTCATTTCACTTAAGTGCAAGCATAAGGGTGGCCCACAAAAAATTGGCCCTTACTATGAGCAACATTCGATCTTCGACTGTGGTCGAAAGTGCTGATCGAACGAATTTTCATTTGGTATTATAGTGCTCATTCGCTGAAGAATGGGACTATTGTGAATTTCGATCGTTCGACGCATTTACAATAGATAATTTTTTCTCAACTGATACAGCAAATCAAAATAAAAGAAAAAAGGATTGTATTGAAATTCTTGTTAACAACATTTTTAAAAGTTAAAAAAGTATTTTCTGTGAAAATGAGTACAACGGAGTTGTGGTTCGACAATTCGTCGGACGATGAAAGATTAGTGGAACCAGCTAGGAGTAGAAAACGGTTGAGGGACGGCAACCAGCCCCCTAGAAATGGTGTCCACTCAGTAAGTTTAGAATTTTCAAAATGTGTTGACGTACTTAGTATTACAGAAATTTCTTTACAGATTTTTAAAGAACTTTAGATTATGAACCTACTGTCCAGTACAGAAAACCAGTTGCAGCAGTGCACCCGAGCCATATCCATTCCAAATATTTTAAAGCTAGTAACAGTTCTGCGATTTTGTGCTCAGGGATCGTACCACTTGAGCATTGGTAATGAAGGTATGCTAGGACTTGGGGTCGACCACAGTGTCTGTTGTGCTATCGGAAGTAATAAAGGACATACAAACAACATGCTAAAGCGTCATTGAGAGAACAATTGGAGTCTCAAAAAACCCATTTAGATGTTTGTTGCAGGCAAGAGCTCTCCACTATTCTCCAAAAAAAGCAAAACAAATTATTAATATGTGTGCAGCTTTGAACAACATTTGTCTGTTTTACCATCTTCAACTTCCGGATGGAGAGTTACCCGATGAGACCCTAAACGATGATGTTGGAGATATTGAAGTGAAGTCAAATAACGGAGAAGCAGAAAATATAAGAAATGAAATTCTTATAATATTATAGAAAAAACTAAAAAGTATTAAATAAAAACCTTTACGCCATAGTTTCTTTTTTATTTTTGTTATAAATTTTCTTCATTCAAATATTCGTCATTTGAAAATAAAATATGTATTTCAGTTCCTCTACGTATTTTAATTTAATACATACATTACAAAAAAACCATTATTAACCTTAATCCATAATCCATCCTCCCTCGTTTTTGCTGCTTAAACTTTGGTGCAAGTCCATTTTGCGAATTTGTGGATTATCTTCCATTAATGCAACCAGCCTTTCTTATTGCTTTTTGGTACTCACAACTTTCAACCTGCATAAAATTAACAAAATTAGTATATGTTTATTATTTGGTTACAGTAAAACAATAAATAATCGCAAACAACTTACATTTTAACAAATATTCCCACAATACGCCACACAATCGAAAGCAATATTGCATTCAACTCTAAATTCGGTATACAACGAAAATTTGGACAGGGCTGCACTGCTCATAATACTCGTACTAAATTGACATTCGATTTTCGATCTTCGACAACCAGCGATTATCGAAGATCGAGTCTAAATCATAATAGGGGCCATTGTTTCCTTGATCTTACCCCTAAATTTGTTCCAAGGCCAAACAAATGGGACACCTATTTTTATGTTTTTTTTTACTTAATAATAGTTTGGGGAAAAAGAAATCCATCATTTTCTCGGTATTATGGTACGATATATCGTAAAGTATCGATCAAACAATTAAAAGTTTATGCTCGTTCTTAAGGTCACATTTCATTGTGTTTATGGTGCCGGTACTGTAACAGCTAATTACGTGCAATTTCGATTACTTCGATTCCGTGCAGGTATTTTTGATGTTAAAGAAAATTGTCGACAAAATCACAGAAATAATCGAAGTTGACCCGGAAGTTAGTGGTCGTAGCTTCGGCAGGAGCACAAGATCGACCATACCACAGTTACAAACCAATTGAATTGAGAACATAGGAATTGAAATTGTAGGTAAAAATAATAGCAAAATTAATATTTCCAGTGTATACTATCCTGGAGGCTTACCAACAAATAATCTCCGTAACTTTTATAAAAAAGATTTAAGACGTCTTTTTTGACTAGCATTTCCCTTCTTGGATACCAAAACCTTCCCGCCGTAGAAAGGCTTGCGTGCATCAATGAGGAGTTAGGCTATGCCGACAAAATGGACAGCGTTCATTCTAGCAAGGTCACCCATGTCGGAGAAGTTAACTCTGTGGTGCCAGACTAAGATTGGTACGGCACTTTAAGCTAAGGTGTTTAGAGAGCTGTGTGGCTGGTCGTACTTAAAAAACCAGTCGCTTCTAGTCCCGGGCAAGGTCGGTTGTATTAAGTGCCTTCTTTTTGTATGCCGGCTCCGCGGACGAGTGACCAAACCTTTCCGAGCATACTCGTGTGCTCCAAAATACACGACAAAGAAACAACAACAACAACAAAAACCCAACCCAAAACAGTTGTCGACAGTGCTACGAAATCGGGCTTAAGAAATGAAACATATCGGACTCTGGGGAATATCTCCATCGACTCGGACAAAGATATACTTTTAGCTTCCAGACAAGAGGCCGCTATTAGCGTTCAGGATAGTGACAGACGTAGTACGGCTGTATCGTAAGCCCACCCAAAACTAAACCTAGCTACAACTAAAGCACGGGGCAGTACTAAGAAGAGCCCTGCGTCAAGCATGGTAAAGTCATGGGGCTAAACAGCAGCGCATACAATCTTTTATACCGACAAGAGGCAGGTAGTCCTAGGACATGCATTCTTTTCAAGAAAGATATAAATGCTTTCCTATGTTCCAATTGCAGCACATTAGGCATGACGGTAGTAAAAATAGAGGAAGCCGGGTTCCAAAACCTAATTTTGGTTTCAGCCTACATGCCCCACGACAAGGAAGCACCATCGGAGGAACTGAAAACGGCTTTCAAGCAGTACAAACAGGAAATCTGTCTCGTCGGGTGTGACGCGAATGCGAGACATACCATATGGAACAGCAGTGAAACAAACGATAGAGTTGAGCCACTGCTTAATTTTATTCTAAATACGAAGCTTAGTATATGTAATAGAGGTAACAAACCGACTTTAGTTCTGGATCTCACACTGTGGACATAGAGCAATAGTGTGGCTGTAGAGGATTGGATGGTATCAAATGGGGTATCAATGTCTAATCACTGTTTTATACTTTTCAATCTCCAAGGCAGGACCTATACTCATTCATTGAAGAATGAATTCATGAGAATATCCAATCGGCAACTAGGGTTTGGATATGAAAGTTAACGTGCTGGAGAGGGTCCTGAATAAGGCCTTCAAGAAATCCACACCAATCAGTGTATTCAAAACCAAATGTCCACCATAGTGGAACGGAGAATTGAAAAAGCTCAGAGATAACTTAAAGCTAAGGAATAAATATAAAATATTAAATTACAATTTGCTCAAAAATAATGGATTTATTTTTTCCCCAAGCTAATATTTACCCGTGTGGGCAACGCTTTGAAAATTACCTAAGAATTCCTATGGAATTTCACGGAAGGTGCTTCGGTTGGTCAACTCACTTAGACGGTGTAGGCCCATTATGGTACAACTTTGTAACACGGAAACCTCAGTGTTTATTTATCACATGCAACCATTTAGACGCTCTTATGAAGCCTAGGATACTGATTCCAATATTGCCTCTGTTTTCAAGCAATGGACGTTTAGTTCTCTTTCTGGCTAACTCATCGGCCTTGCGATTTCCTCCAATATCTCTATAATTTCAATTAATATCGTTTAGAGCTGCCAGTAACGAAGCAATATGAGTGAAAGCTGTGTTAATTTTTTTTTATTCGTAAAAAAGTCGCTGTCATTACCCCGGTGACGTCAGCTAACCAGCTGATTCTTTCAAATTTGCTGAGAGCCGATTAACGTCTGATCTGGCCCGCACTTCTGAAATATTTTTAGGGGTAGCAACAAGAAACACATATTTTTTGTTTTTTTTTCCAACCACCCTTATATACATACATATACATATAAACACTTTGTGCATATAATAAAAATATTATTCTTGCCTCATTTATTCTATAGGTACATTTTCCTTATGGACGCTTGCACGTGATCGCTACAATATTGTTGTTATTGTACGTCATTGGCCGTTAGCTAAGCTAAGGGTCACCTAGACGAGAAGTCAAAACAATAAAGGGGCGCCAAGATGGGTTTCACTGTTGGGGCAAACAACGTGAGGCACATACAAGATGTGGCACATTGAATTTGAAACACGAAACAAATTTAGAATAAATAAATAGTTGAAGAAAATTTTATTACAAAAATAAATAAATAAAATCAGAAAATTTATATAAATACGCCAATCTGTATGTTCTACTTATCCTTTTTAATCGTATTCGCTTTTATTTGCAACAAATTGTCATTTTTGTTATAGCAGCTTACAAATCCCTGTTTAGAGCAGTAAAACCAGAAGTTGTGTGCTCAGGCAGCAGACTACTTCGATAGGATGACACCAAAGGTGTATAGGTATTAGATAATGCAACAAATTGTTGCACATGGTGCATGCTGCTGGTGTATTCTGCATGTAACCGAGTGCATATGGGTATTTTGACTCTCTTATGGAACTATCCGGTGTTGGGATAAAACCTTTCCTACGCTTCATAAGACCTTCTGAATGGTTCCAATGTTGAATAAACATTAAGGTTCCCGTGTTGCACAGTGGTACCACAATGGACCTGCATGGTCTGAGTGAGTTGACTGCCAAAAAAACCTAACCTATCCTACAGCCTCCGCATTACAGTGTGCTGGCACGAGTTGGGGGAAACGCTTGGCTTAGGGCCACACTTAGAGATCACATCAGAAAATACTGCACGCTGCAATATGTTCGCACGAGCCTTTTTATGTGCACGTGGCACCACCCCTTTCAAATTAACCTGTCAGCGGTGCACGGAAATACAACGGCAGTAAAGACAATAAACTCTATCACTCTGGCACGCTGGCACTCCGCCGCCATTCAAAGCCTCACTCTAACCACAATACTGAACGAATGAGCCGAATGGTATGCAGCGCGCAACAATCACAAACACCCCTACACTGTGACTGCCCCAATCTAATGCTTGAGTGTTTACAGATTTATGGCTTCAACTACATGTTACCAAAAAAGTAGTAATAGTAATAAAATACTTGAGTACTCTCACTACGAAGTGCAGTCAGGCATCATGCAGCATGCAACACTTGCATCACATCGTGCAACTGAAGTGTAAAGATTGCCATAAAGCATTCGTACGCATCATCAGGCGCACCAACTACACAAAAAAAATAAAATAAAGTTATATTAAAAATGTATTGAAATCGAAATTTCTTAGCGTGAACCACTTAAAGTGGAAATGTTCATCCACAGACAGCCCTTTTGCCCATGTTTGAATTGGCATTCCAACGAGACACAATACGCATGTTTTCATAGTCGCATAAAGACACGATCTACATAGGTATGCCTCATAGATATTTGCATAAAAATATACGCATATTCTCACAAAAAATATTTACGCACGTATTTAAATATCAATCAGCCTGCTTATTTGCAAAGAAGTCGCATATGCTGCCTCCTAGCCGCATACAACCTATTTACTAGTCCATAAGTGCCCAAAGCCAAGCAGCAGGCATTTGAAATTCAGAACTCCCTTCAGTTCCATTGCGAGCTGCACTATTTAGTTCTCTAAGTGTTAGCGTCTTTTCCGACTCTTCATCATATTCCTTTTTTCCATTTTTGATTTTACGATCTGGTATGGCAACTAGTCTTGATTTTCTTTTTTCGTGTGTCGATCCGCTCTGGTGTGCCATTTAAGCGTCTAATTTTCCCTTACCATTGCCAGACGACGATCATGGCCATGCGGCACAGCAGTTGGCCACTTCACTTTGTATTGTTTTCCTATGAGTGCATACTCGTATTGCTTTTGTTGTTTATGAGGGAAAGAAAATACTTTGCAGTTTTTCATTTCCCTAGTTGCTGCTAATTGTCGATTCTCTGAAACACATTAGCAGAAATTCCGCATATGTATGTTTGTGGCTGCCATTTATCGGTGCAGTAAATAGCTGGCAATCGCTTGCTTCGCCATTTCATTGAGTTTCATAAAATATGAGTGTAAACAATAATTTGGGGGCCAAGTGGATCTTTGCGTGACTATCATTCGGCGGGTCTCAGTACATAAATGATAGAAAAATATAGTCTTCCTGCGCTCGTCTCTCGGTAGCCAATGGAAAGCCTCCGAATGGGTTTCTGCAAAGAAAACATTTGTTTAATAACATACTAACTAAAGGGTTTTCCATTAACAGGTGTAAGGTGTTGAACAGGAGAGATGATTAACGATTTTTTATAGCCGGAATGGGATGGTTTTGATCTGGACAACGTTTCTTTTCAACAAGACGGCGCTACGTGCCACACAAGCAACAAAACCATTGATCTTTTACGGGAAACGTTTCCGGACCGTGTTATCTCTCGAAGAGGTGATCACAATTGGCCAACGAGATCTTGTGACTTAACACCTTGTGACTTTTTTCTTTGGGGTCACGTGAAAGAGAAGGTCTACGCCAACAGCCCATGGTCGATACAAGACCTCAAAAAATATTGTCCTGTAAGCGTGGACGCGGTGGTCATTTGCTTGATGTTATTTTCCACTATTAACAGCGTATTTTCCTCTTTATAATGAAATAAACCTCCGATCATTTATATTAATTTTTCTTTGAATATCAAAATAACACCTCTTATTGGAAAACCCTTTATTTTTTAAAGATAATCCCTTTCAAATGTTGCACACAACTGCGCCATAATTCTGCCATCCGTAAACACCAATTTTGAATGACTCGCGCCTCGCTGGAGGACTTTAGTCAGTATCTCGGTGATATCTTTGTTAATGTGGGCTTCCAATACCCCAATCAAAGTCAGTTTATCCTTCAATTTGATTTGGCACTTGTTACTGTATTAGATGAATAAAATAAAAAGATCTGAAGTATGACTCACTGGTAGGACATGGTAGTATTTTGAGGTAGATTTCTCCTTCCTTCTCTGAACTTCGTACAAATCTATTCATCCGCAAACTGGGTTTTGAGGGTTGTGCTAAAACTATCTTTCCAAGCAGGCTGGATTGGAAGGAAGGGAGAGTCCGCACGGACACATATAGGTGCCACTGTTTTCATCGCCGGATCCAAGGTGGAGGCTGGTGTTAACGCGGGGGTTTCTCCAGATAAGCCAATATTTAAGTCTCCTTTAAACTGCCGAAAATTAGTAGTGTTTTTCAAGCAGCGGCCTTCGCTGTTGCGAGGAAGACATAAATACCTCTTCCGATAGTCAAGCTGCGATTAAGCCCATGTCGTCGCCATGTTGCAGTTCACTTGTAGTCAACTCCTGTAAGGAGAACATCAAACGTCTCGAATGCCAGAAAGAGGTTGACAGAACCGGTTCTAGTTGTCCCCGTCTCAGAGATAGGTGTCCCCTTGACCGTTGTTAAAGAAAAACTGCACAATTTCTTTCTTATAAAAACGCAAGAGAGATGGAGTGCTATCGCAAAAAAACAAAATTGTCCTCAGGGCTACAGAAGCAGGACGCTTAAAGTGCTGGGGATCCGCCGTCACTCAATTTCCAAACTCATAGCGGTAGTCATCGGCGATCACTGGGTGATCGGAACTCATGCGGAGAAGCTTGGACTTCCGTACAACCCCTATTGCAGAAGCTGTGGAGAATAAGCTCTTTCTTTGCACATGCCCGGCTCTGGTGGCAAGGCGCTTGAGGTTCCTAGTGTGGCTTTCGGTGGTTGCCTGAGGCAGTTCTTCAGCCTAAATCCCATTTTTCTCCTCCACTACACCTACAGCACTAGATGGCTGTAAATGGTTTTTAATCCTTTAAGTTTTTGAAATTTTAAAAGCTTTGAAATCCAACGGAGAAACTCTCTTGCCAACAAGTGCTACTTTGGACTAAATAGACAACGTAGTAGTAGTAAAGATCTCTCTCGATGAACAAAACTAACACTCTATAAGGATCTCAACATGCCCGTCCCATCGTATGGCGCAGAAGCTTGGACGATGACAATATCCGATGAGGCATGAGAGAAAGATTCTGCGGAAGATTCTTAGACATTTGCACATTAGCGACGGCGGATATCGCAGACGATGGAACGATGAGCTGTATGAGCTTTACGACGACATATACATAGCGCAGCGAATAAAGATCCAGCGGCTACGTTGGCTGGGTCATGTCGTCATGTCGAATGGAAACAAATGTTCCGGCTTTGAAAGTATTCGATGCGGTACCAGCTGGTGGTAGCAGAGGAAGAGGAAGGTATCCTCTGAGTTGGAAAGACCAGGTGGAGAAGGACTTGGTTTCACTTAGTGTTTACAACTGGCGCCGGTTGGGACAAAAAAGAAATGACTGGCGTGGAGTTTGTTAAACTCGGCCAAAATGGCTCAATCGAAAACAGATTCATCATCTCTACAGGCTAGGCGAAATGCATGGGAATATTCCAAAAGCAAATGCTACAAGAAAGTGGGATCCATTTGAATGCCTTCGAAATTGGGATTGGGTCTACGTTGGTAGAAACAAATTTCGGATCACTGCATTAAAATCGGCACGAAACTTTTAGATGTCTATATTGATAAAGAAGAAGAAGAACAAAAAACATCACACTTGGACCGGTCTCTGGAAAGACATAATGGCCTGGGAAATACAGATAAAATAAGCATTTTTTGTTTTAAAGTAACAACTCATTCCGCAACTGCGCACAAACAAACTCATAAATGGTCTGGCAACAAAAGCGGATAGTAAGAGCCATACAAAAATATCATAATCACACATTTCCCACACTCACGAATCCCGAAAAATAGCAACAAAAAATTCCCAAAAAAAAGGAGATAATTTAAAAATTTAAGTAAATGTTCAAATAAGCTAATCAAAAATGCAACATGCAACAGAAGATACCACAAAGGGCTGAATACTCGTGGGATGCGCAGGCGCATGAGGCGCACACGATTGTATTACAAATATTGGCCACTACGAGTACACTTTCGTTGCACGAAAAGGAAAAATCAATGAATGCGTGAAAAGACAAAATCGCTGTTGTTTCATTTGTTTTTTTTTTTCTGTATTTACCGACCATTTGCGCATTCGATCGGCCTAATCACATATGCACACTGCGAAGCTATCAATGAAAACCATCGGACAGCGTTGCGGAAAATCTTGAGTGGACACAAACAAAGCAGGTAGCAAATGTGTGTGTCAGCAGCACTCAACAAAAGTGGGCGCAGGAAGAAGTCGAGTCACATAAACGCACACGCACACAAGTACGCAGCCAAACACGCAGCAGTCTTTGGAAAATGCGCTGCCTGTGTTGTGGCAATGAGTTTTCCACCGACGCTGGGGCACAGCTCAGCTCTGCATGCAACATAGCTCAGCTGGACTCGAACGGCGGCGCGCTGCTACACGGCCCGCCTGAGTGGGTGCAATGTGTTTGCCAGACGCGTATTTGTATGTGTGTGTGTCGAGTAATCTCGTATTAACAGAGGGACGAGTGTACGCGATCGAGATCGAGCGAGAGGAACACGAAATGCATGTATGCATGTATGTGTGTGGTGCTGATACTCTGTGATTTCTTGCATGCAGTGTACGAGTACAACGCACAGCACTATGCTGCTATTGTTGTTGCGGCACACACAAATTAAAAGAATCAAAGGGCCCAACACAAACGTGGCAAACGTAGAAGAAGCACAAGAAGAAGAAGAAGAAGAACTTGGGAGATTCAAAACATAAAGCGGCAACATATTCTAGGCAGCAACTCTACATAAAAGCCGAGGCGCTGCCACTGTCACTGCTGTTGCTGCTGCTGCTGCTGCTGCTGCCGCTGCCACCGCTGAAGAGGCTACAAATCGCCGCCGCCACGCACGTCTGCACAATTGAAGTTTTCGAATTTGTTTATTCCGTTTCGGGATGTCAGTGCAGTAGCATGTTTTAGCGCATTCGACTACGCACACAACTAATTCGTTTGATACTTGGAATTAACATTTATGTTGTAGACTTTTAATTATTGTTTTGTGTTTACGTACGATCGATGGGCGATCGTCGGCTACAGCTTATAATCGCACACACGCACTCTCCTGAGTAAATAATCGAGGCGAAGCTTTTCGACTGCACCCGCACGAGCTTGCATTTGTACATTTATTGATTTGTTATTGTTGTTGCAAATAACATTTGTTTACCGTGTTTGTGTTAAGAGTGGAAAAAAGCGCGCGCTTCTCTTGCAGTCACTTCGTACTGCAAGTTTTCTTGACAAATAAACAAACCCATAAAATAAGCAGTGGGACCGTTACACAAATTCAAATTCAAATGCAAAACTAACCAAAAATAGATTTCCTAAATGGTTTTTAACCTTATGCAGTGAAAGTGAAACGTTTTTTGTATTTATAGTACGAAAATCAGAGAACGCGCAATGTGTGTCAAAGCCAAAAATATATTTTTAGTGCCAGTTTAACAAAAAACAAAAACAAAAAAACATTTGCATTAACGGAATTAAACAACACAATTTGGATTACCATTTGAGAAAGCTGCGAAAACACAAAGTGACAAAATGTTTATCGCTTTGGATCAAACCAACGCGTTTTTCTCAGGTATTTTCAAATTTTATATTTATCTGTTAGAAAGTGTTTGCTGTTTTTCTGAGGGGCAACAATGCATTCATCACAGGATACATGTGGACATAGGCATCGGGCAGTGAGAAAATAGAAAATTCTAATACTTGATGAAAACATTTAAATAAATTTGTATGGGCTTACACTGATGGACAATAAAAAAGGTGTGTGACAGTTTGACGAGTTTTGGCTAATTTGCTTGTGTTTATAAATTTTTATAAAAGTTCAACTCATTGTGCTACACAAACCTTATAAATCGTTTTTTTTAATTTATGCAAAAATTATGAAATGTTTACCATTTTTCACCAAAGTTTCGAACTTTTTAAGTACAATTTTTAGAATAATTTTTGGTATGCTGTTTAATATATTGTACTTAGTCCTGCCATAATGGAATTAGTTGGAGTTAGTTTTATTTAATCATGTAAATATAAAAAACCCATACTTAGGCAAATCAAACGCAGAAAGTGGCGATGGATAGGTAACACATTGAGAAAACCACCAGAATGGCACTGGATTGGAACCCGCAAGGGAGCAGAGGGCGCGGTCGACCAAACAACACTTGGAGAAGGTCGATGCTGCGCACTAGCAGATGCCGACATCTCATGGGACGGTGCAAAAACAACAACACAGCACCGTGTTCGATGGAGGAGTCTTGTCGAGGTTCTATGCTCCCGAGAGGAGTGAACAAGGCCACCACTTCAAAATGGCCACCATTTGCCTTTCCACAAACGATTAGACCATTTAGCTATTGCTGCACGCACGGTTTCCATGGATATTGAGACCCTACATAATTTTTGTGAGGCCTTCGACAGGCCATATTCTCCAATTCTAACCACCAACTGTAGTCCAATGGATTCAGCTCTGGACTTTCAGATGGCCAATCTTCTACGTCTATTAACCCAGGAATATTGTTTTTTAGCCACTACTGGGTGGTTTTTGTTTTATGGACTGGAGCGGAATCTTACTGGAAGATCCAACACTCTCCATTGAAGAGAGTACTGCTCAAATACTTCACCACGTCTTCTAAGAGATCCTTAACCCCTTCTTCGCAGAAATGAAGAGATGTAACGTCTTTATAAGACATTTCCCACCAAACCATTATGGAGGCTGGATGGTGGCCACGCAGAACCCTTGCAACAACATTTTTTGCATCTTTGGAAGTTTTAGCATGGATTTTTTTGTTTTGCTTATTAAAAACTTCTTTTCTCATCTGTGAGAAGAAAATTTTCATAGCGTTGATCGCGTGCCATCTGTTGAGTCTAATTTTGAACGAGCGGAAGGCTTTCATGTGGAGATCATCTGAAATTAGTCTTGACATGGATCTGACAAGTACATTCATTTCTCTGGGCATGATTTTCTGCTTTCAAAGAAGATTTCTGCAAATTTCCTTCTCGAATGGTTTTTTTGGCTGCACTGGGTCGAACCATGCTAGGATGACCACTTCTTTTTCTGTCTGTCACGTTTGGGAAACACGATTGATTGTGCAATGGGAAGCTTGCCACGAAAGTGAGTATAATTTATGCGTAGACAATGCATACGAACAAAAGCAAAAACAGCGGAACTTTTTTCTTTGCCGTATGTATTGTAAAATTTGTCATAGAATTTATGGCAAGGCTAAGCATATTATTGGGTATGGGAATAAGTTTCCGTCCATTCTTAGCCAAAGTTACGAATTGTTTAAACAATTAAATAATACATGATATTATGTGAAGTATTTGCCACTGGAAGCTACAACTGAGTAAAGTCTTCAGGGCAGCATCTTTCAGGCAGCATACGGATTCTTCTGATGAAAAATTCGAGTTCTTTTGAATTCATCCATTCATTGAGCTCTCGTAAGAAGTGAACCGCTCTCCAATAAGATCTGACTGCATTGATCGAAACAGATGGTAATCCGAAGGTGCAAAAGGGGAATACGGCGGGTGGGTCAAGATTTACCAATTTAGTTCCTCTAAATATTTCTGGACCGATATTGGAACGTGTGGCCTGGCGTTGCCATGCAGCAAAATTAGTTTGTCATGTCTACCGCCCCATTGCGGTCGCTTTTCTTTGAGAGCTCGATTCAAATGCATTAGCTGTAGTCGGTACCAATCGCCAGTGATGGTTTCAGATGGTTTAAGGAGTTCTTAATAGATGACACCCTTCTGATCCCACCAGGTGCCCAATATAACCTTTGAAGCATGAATATTTTTTTTTAAACTCTCGTTGGACCTGGTTCATCTGGCAAGCCCCAACATTTTCGACGCTTAGGGTTATCATAATAGATCCATTTTTCATCGCCAGTGACGATGGGATTCAGAAAATCTTTTCTTTTCTGCCGTTCAAGAAGCATCTCACACGTCACCAAACGTCTCTCGATATCCCTCTCCTTCAATTGATCTGGCACCGAGTTATCTGTTTTCTGGATCATTCTCATCTCAAGCAAATGCTTACCAACGGCTGATATGCCAACATCCCACTCGTTAGATAAATCATCAAGGGTTCGACAATCGTCTTCATCCAATTGTTGTAGTAGAGTATCTTCGAATTCTTTCGGTGCCCTTTCGCAATCTTTACCACTCCACCAACTTGATTACCGTAAATATTGATCAACACACAACACGTTTCAGCTGTACTTTTCTTTGAAAGGCAATAATGTAGCATGACTTCCCGCGAATTCTGTTTTTTCGGGATGAATGTAGACGTTTTTGACGTAGATAAAAACGGATCTTTACGCTTCAAACGAATGTCAACTACTCCAATCGAGGCCTCACATATACACCTCCAAATCACCGGGATATTACTAGAGTGAACACAAAAGTAGTATGAGCAGTGACACCTCTTTTATGAGAGCGGAAATTTATTCCCATACCGAATATTTCTAAATCGATTTCAAATACACATAATTCTTATCTCCTAACACCTATATTAAAGTTTGGAGAGCAATTATCTCTCAGATCCTTCGAGCTTCCACTGGAAATGGACCTTTAACCCTTCTTCCAAACAAAGTTTGGTTAAATATTGTTTAAAGGGCAGTTAGGTTATGTTATTCCGGATGGCATTAAGCCACGTATATACTTTTTGTCCATAGCGATACCAGATGGAAACTGACCTCTATTAAGATTTGAAGTATACATCCCGTAGGATGTCAACGCTTTTAGCAAATTTAAGTAGCGCTAGAGGATCTATTTTAGAGGTTAATGTCGGACTATATCCTCTCTGCACTTCCTGCATTTGCCGTTGCTAGCAATCTCTATCTTGTAAGCGTGAGCGTTCAAAAATTATGACCAGTCAGCATACCAATAACAGTTCTGCACTCTTTTCGTGAGAGCGTAAGCACGAATTGAGCCAATTTTTTGCCATTAGTGCTAGAGTTTTGTATCATAGTTTTGCATGCGGTCAAATTAGTCCAACAAGCCCCCGCTTACTTTTTCATGCAGTCGTCCATTCCATTGTATATTATATTCAGCGGTTTTTATATGCCGTTATATTGTTCAAATGGCAGGTTAACAACAGTTTTGCTATCTCATCTGGTATTTCGTTTCCATTAATACCTTTGTGATCCGGTACTCAATAGATGTGCAGCCTTCTGTTTGCGGCTAGTCTTTCTTTGACTTTCCTGCTTCGTTGGACAATTTTTGGCTCGATACAAAATGAAGTTATTACTTTTATTGCTGCTTGACTGCCCACATAAATATTAGTTATTGAGCCACTTTAAATTTTTATGTAGGCTAGCTCCGCGGCTTTCCCCACAGCAAAAATTTCCGCTTGGAAAGTACTGCTCTGGTCCGACCACTTCATTTGGCAGTTAGAAGCTTAACATTTCTTGGTGGTGAAACGTAGCTTCATCCAGCTAGAGATTAGAAGATCGATTTTGTCGCTGTCTTTTTAGTTTAATATTATCACAGAGGTAATTAATTGGGTGTACCTCTCTTCTAGGAATGAATAATTTCTCGGTCCCTACCAGGTCTTTTTATATATTTTCCCATAATTCCTAGATGAAACATAGGACCTCAATAAACACATTATAATTTCGTTTGTTTAGAGCTAGATGTTTAATTTGCCAGGAACAGCCAGCTCTGTCCGCCTCTGCTGCCACTTGTTGCCTCCATGTGTTGGCTGGTCTCCCGCACCTACGGCTTCCTTGGGCATTCCAGTCTAGCGCTCTCCTTGCGATGTCATTCCGTGGTTTGCGCAATGTGTGTCCGATCCATTTCAACTTGCGACGCATAATTTCTATGTGAACTGGTGTTTTCCGGTAGCCGCCCAAAGATCATCGTTGCTTATAATATCAGGCCAGAATATCCGCATTATCTTTCGTAGGCAACGGTTTAGAAAGGATTGCAATGATTGTGATATGCTTGTTGTTAAGCTCCATGTTTCACATCCATACAGAACTACTTACGTTGGCATCAAATATATATTTTCAGTTTTGTGTGCCTGGAGATGTGGTTGTCTAGCATGCCAAATGCAACGCCTCCCTTAGATATTCAGTTGTGTATGCCAGTTGTTGAACCGCCGTTTTTCGAAATGATGCTTCCAAGGTAGCAAAATTCATCTACATCTTCCTGCGGCGTGTCGGCAATTTGATGGGCTTGCGTTTCGGTGGTGTTAATCCGCATTACTTTAGTCTTTGCTACGTTAATTGTTAGACCTGTTTGTGTTACTGCATGGCGTACCGCTACCGACCCGGTCTTTACATAATGAATACAATTCCATTTTAATAGGTTCAGAACAAATTATGCCTGCAATGCTCCTATTACTCGCCCTCTTCTTGAAGTCAATGAGATCTCGGGTTCTATTTAGTTCTAGTTTACTTTATCTGAGCAATGTTGGATTATAATTTAACTTTTTCATAACAACTTTGTTTTTTTTTTTTTTTTTTGTAAAATATAATTTTGTAGTAAGAACATTTGTTTATTGATTCCGGAATAAATAAATAAATAAAAATTCAATTTCATTGCACTAAAGTCAAGTGTTTTATTGAATATTTTAATTTGGTAATGGTAATGGTTGTACGGGTTAGGCTAAGGCCTTTATGCACTGCGACCAAAATTACTTAATTATAATTATTTACCATACCGAGGAATCGAACCAGCTCCTTAGGAGAGAGCAACTGTAGGTCTTCCTCCTCTATGTAGTAGGTACGAGCGCAGGATTCTATGTCTCCTGTGGCCTAATCCCTCACAGTTGGTGATTAAGTGTTTCATAGACTCCTCTTCAGCACCGCAGAACCTGCATAATCTTGAACTTGATAACCCTATTGTGTTAAAGTGTTTATTACAGGCGAAGTGACCTGTAAGTGCTCCACAGAATAATCTGAGACCTTTTTATTGTAGGGTTAGAGCATATTTTGCTCTGTTAGCATTGAAGTTTATAAACTTTTTACCTCCAAGGTAGCCATGAAATGCCGCGCATCTCTTAACGAGATGCCTGAGTCCTATCACCTAATGATAACATGGGTTCCTGGCCATTGTGACATTGAGGGAAACTGCAAAGCCGATGAACTAGTGAAAATCGGTACCAAATTACCTGATGAGTACATAGACAATGATATAGGTATACCCTTGCAAACATGTAAACTACATATCCTCGAATATATTATAAGAGTAGCAAATGAAAGATGGCGAAATGAAGCCACTTGCAAAACCGTCTGACAGCTGTGGCCGACACTCAATGCTAAACGCACGGAACTTCTACTAAGAAGAGATGAGCACAGGCTTAACACTCTGATTTCAGTTATTACGAGGCACTGCCTAATCGGTAGGCATGCTCAGAGAATGGGTGTGTAAACACATGACTTCTGCAGAAGTTGTCTAGACGAGGAAGAGAACAGACGATCTCGCACCTTCTGTGTCACTGTCCTGCTCTATCCAGACGTAGACTCGCCATTTTGGGGAGACAATCCTTTAATGAATTGGAAGATCTCGGCTCTGTCGGAATGAAGGGTCTTACAAAATTTTTGAAAAGTACGCATTGGTTTTAGAAGGGATAAGGGCTAGTTCCCCACATGGCATCACAATGGGCCATGAGCCTGAGTGGGTCCCACAGGAGACAACCGCTTCAACCTAATCTAACCTAACCTACCCGTTCTTCATTGTTCAGTTTCCTACTAAGTTTAGAGTCCAAAATTGCTTCTAAGTACTTTGCACTGAGGAAATTAGAAGAGTTTGAGGAAAGTATCAATAAGAGAAGAAATGAATAAGTGGTAGAGTAATATTGGGTATCTTGTATCTAAGACCAGTTAGTTTTATAAATAAATAATGAAGCAGACAGAAAAAGCTTTTCGAATTAAATCAACAGTATAAGGGTTAATGACTTCCTTGTTGATAAAGTTTCAATCAGTAAATTCAGTTTATCAAGTAAATTCAGTTTATGAGATTTATGATATTTCGACTACACGGGCGGGCTCCTCAAGGATTCCGCAGTAAAAGGGTAGATATGAAGGTTATCTATAGAATACAAATAACCAAGGCGAATATATTAAAGGTGGGGGTGTAAATCAGCTGAGCTGTTTTTTTGTTTTTTTTTTCGCCGAGTCCATGTGGCTGTCAGCTCAGAATGAAACAAGGCGAATTCATTATTTGTTTTCCAGTTTCTCAATACTTTGCTTTGACAATCAGACGTACAGAACATTGTTGTTGGTCTAGTGCCACCACCTTCAATGAATGCTTTCATGTAACCAATATATAGCTGATAGGTGACATTTGTTCTTTTAACGAAATTTTCGAACAGAGTGCCTACCACATTCGCCCTGCATAGCTAAATCTTAATTTCCACGCATGGCAGCTGTCATACAAGAACGCTGCACAAGCAATCGAAAACAACAAATAAAAAACCAAAAACTATGTATTCAAAATCTATTTGGTGGCAATTTATGTATTATTCCATCTACTTTTTGCGAGAAAATATTCATAACACAGGCAAAATTGTTCAATAACCATCCCATCAGTAAACTTAGCATGAAAAAGCTCATACTTACATATAAAATTCTGCTTCTACACAAAACTATTAAAATCAACATTTTCACTTTCCTATTTCGATTTCGTGGAACTAAATTTTACGCTACTTTTAATATTTTTAATATTTTTCCCCAATCACTTCCTTCCAGACAATCCATACTACTTCTACAATGACAGCAAATCGCCACGCACACCGGATTCGCAGAGCTCCAGCAAGGCGTTTTCGATATTCAAGAGACGCAATTCAAAAGGCAGCAGTCCGCGCGTCATCATACCGGAACAAACGCGGCTAATCACTTCGGCGAATCTCGACTCGGCAGCCACAATGGCACTAGGCAGTCCTCGTGGCAGTTTCGGTTCTCTGGGCGGCTTCTCACAAGTGAGTTTTGCAGAGAAAAAATAAAAAATCAAATGCATTTTAATGAAGATGAGTTGGTTGGGCTAAGAAATAAATCATGGCATCAGCAAACTGTTTACAAATCATAAAATTTCAATTACCAGCAGTAAATGCCTTACTTTTTAACTTTCATACTTTCATACTCGTAGTTGTTCTAATATCATTCTTCATCATTTTGTTTACATTTATCTCTTTCAACTCGACTCTTTTGGTCATTCGCTGTGTAATACTCGACCATGCATACATACATACCTACATGCATACATATATATGAATGAACTTTGTGTGTATATAGCAATCTTTTGAACTGCAGCCGTTGATGTATCGTCAGCGTTCGTCGAACTCACATTCGGAAACGTTCCGCGAACGGCTGGGCTCCTACAATGAATCGAATTCCAGTAGCGTTGGCGGTGGCGGTGGTGGAGGCGCAGACTTTGATGATGTCTTTTGCATGTCGCCCTCAAGGTGAGTACGGACTGGAAGTGTTTATTAGACTACATAGAAGTTTAGTTGTATGCCAGCTTATTTGCGTGTGTGTCGAAATGTACGCTATGTACACCTATGTGTGCGTACATTGAATGTATTGGTGGCTGATGAGTTGCTGACAACTGTGACATTTGGGATTAATTTGCTAATCGTGCATGCAATTTGCAACTTTTCCTTCAACTCCTTAACTTTTCGTACATAAATTTATACTTCTTTTCTTGCTCTCTTCTTGCCACTCCAAATACGCAGCAAACATCATCATACTCTGCCAAACAGCAATACTCGACGTCATTCCTTCGGCAATTGGCGGCAGGCGAACGAACGCCATCACCACAAGAACACGGCACTCAGCACACCGGATGAGGTGCCAAATATGATGGCCCCACGACCGCCCGTCTTATCGCCAAACAAGTATCGCGGCTTGCATCGACGAAGAGGTGAGTGCAATGTTTCTTCTTTTTCATTCGCTATTTTTGAGCTAATATTTTAAGAAAAGAGCTGTTATTGTTGTGATTTCTGTTTTAAAAATATCTTCAGTGTGTACGATGCGGCATAAATTATGAATGGGAGTTTAATATGTAAGGGAAAAGAAATTCGCATGAGATGAAAAATTGCAATTATACATACACTCACCTATTAAATATTGTGTCACCTGTTTTTGGTACTTATTTTGTTATGGTTACACGAACTTTTTTCTATTAAATATGCAATGAAAGGAAAACAACAACAATTGGAACGAAAAAAAAATAAATCCATAATTTTTACTTTTTATTTTGCCCACATGGCTTAAAATTGTTTCATGGTCGATCTGAAGCTCCTGGGCGATGCTACGATTACTTATTCCTGCCATAAGTCCCGTTACAAGTTACCTCCGTTATCGATATGGGATTATGATACGTTTTTTCTAATGATGCAAATATTAAGCATGTAAATATTAAAAAAAAATTAAATTAAATTTTCATTCGAAATGGTCACCATTTGCTTTTACCCAAGTCTTCAAACGATTAGGTCATTCAGCTATTGTAGCACGCACGGTTTCCATGGATATTGAGACCCTCCAAATTTTTGTGAGATCTTCGACAGACCATGGTCTTCAATTCTGACCACAAACTGTAGTCCAATGGATTCGGATCTGGACTTCCAGACGTCCCATCTTCTGCGGCTATTAACCCAGGAATATTGTTTTTTAGCCACTACTGGGTGGTTTTGCTCTAATAGGCTGGAGCGGAATCTTACTTGAAGATCCAACGCTCTCCATTGAAGAGCGTTCTCAACTGCTGCACCACGTCTTCTAAAACCATCTCCTGGAACATTTCTGCTCTGGTGAGAACCCATTTTTCTCAGAAATGCCTTTACAAGACACTCCCTTTTTAGCCCATTACGAAGGCTGGATGATTGCCACGCTTAATCCTTGGAACAACATTTTTTGTGTCCTTAGAAGTTTTAGCATAGATTTTTTCGTTTTGCTAATTAAAAACTTCTTCAACAGTGAAAATTTTCTCATCTCTGAAACGAATATTTTCATGACCGTTGATCGCGTGCCACCGAAGAAGCTGTTTGCATTTGTTGTGTCTAATTTTCATCAAGCGCGTTGTCAAAAGATGATCAGTTGAGCGACGGAAGGCTTTCATGTGGAGATCATCTCTAATTAGTATTGACATAGATCTGACCAGTGCATTCATTTCCCTTGACATGATTTTCTGCTTTCCAAGGAGATTTCTGCAAATTTCTTTCTCTTTCTTTGCGATCGATTAGTCGTGCGGTACACAAACATTCTGAAAATATTAAGTTTTTTCATCAATTCGTAAATCTCCCCTGCACTTTTACTCCACTCCATTGTTAACAAACGAAATTTGCCACGAAACTGAGTATAATTTATTAGTAGGCAAGGCGTACGAACAAAAGCAAAAATAACGAAACTTTTTTCTGCGAATTTATTCTCGCCGTATGAACACATGTGACATGTCATTTGTGTTACCATTCTCAAAAAATAGGTGGTTCAAAAAGCAAACGCTATATGGCCCACCCTGTATAAGTCGGCGTCGATAACTGAATTTTGGAAATTTGTACCAGGATTATCCTGATTTGAAAAGGCTGTTCATCGAAGTATTTCAATATTCTAAACATCGTACGTATGTGAACTATGTCTTTTTGTTTTTTCATTTTAAAATTTTTCTGTTTTATTCGCTATTCGTAATCGATTATACAATTTAAAAGTAATAGAATTTTTTTTTTGTAATTTAAATTTTGAACTATATTAAAAAATAATTCGCGGTCTCTAGCTGTTTCCAAGAGGGGACCCACACGTTGTATACCGGTCCATTTCCTTATGTTTCTCAACCAAGAAAACTGCTTACGCCCGATACCTCTTCTTCCTTCAATCTTGCCCTGAAATATGAGTAGCAACAGTTCATATTTCGGGTTTCGTAGAATATGCCTCAAATATGAAGTTTTTCGTCGTTTCGTCGTCTTCGCAGCACTTCTTTTTTAGAAAAGTGGTCGGTCCATGGTATCTTGAGCAATCTCCGAAGTAGCCACATTTCAAGTGCTTCCTGTCTATTTGTATTGGAGAGTTTGGTCTATGGTCTATATTTCCATGCCATATAGCAAAAATGACCATACATAGCATTTTATGAAGCGCATTTTTAGTTGAAGATGGAAGTCGCGACATTTTAGGACTTCACCATATTTAAGAAATGTGAATCGATGTGGCATCTTATTTCTGTTGAGACATCCCAGTTTTCATTGAGAAGGCAACCAAGGCATCTAAATTGATTTACTCTTTCTACAGGAGCATTGTGGATTGTTAAATAAGTGTTGTTATATGTATTTCTTTTGCTAACAACCATTTATTTAGTTTTGCTGATGTTGTTTTTGAGGTCGTATAGTTGATTGTGCATTGCAATTTTATCGACCAGTTTTTGAAGGCCAGTCAAGCTATCACATAGTAGAGTGGTTTATGGTTTACTGATGGGTCCAAATTGGAAAATGGTAGAACAGGAGCAGAAATCAATGGGCCTAAATTCAAAAAATCAATTCCGATGGGACTCTACCCAACAATATTCCAGGCAGAAATACATGCCATTGAAATATGTGTGAGAAAGAGCATTAGCAGGAAAATGAGAGGTACTCACATCTACATACTTTCAGATAGCCAAGCGGCTCTAAAAGACCTTCTATCAACAACTATCACCTCCAAATTGGTAAATGATTGCCTAAACCTTCTCAACACGTTAGGGAACCTCAACATAGTAACACTACGCTGGATTCCCGGACATGAAGGACATGAGGGAAATGAAATGGCTGATGACCCTGCAAAACAAGGAGCAAATATGCAACTTACTGGTCCTGAGCCTTTCTGTGGACTCACAAAAAGCCACATAAATAAATTCCTTAGGAAATGGAAAAAAAGAAAATTTGCTGCACACTGGCTAAACTGTGCCGGTCAGCGTCAAGCCAAATTATTCCTAAGCCCCAACAAAGGAATATCTGACAAGCTACTCTCATTAAGCTGAGTAGATCTGCGTCTTTTAACAGGATATCTTACAGGTCACTGCAGCGTGAGGTATCATCTATATAATTTTGTTCTCTCTGAGACCAATGTCTGCCGCTTTTGCGAAATGACATAGAAAACTCAGAACATGTGCTTTGTGAATGTCCTGCGTTGGGCGGACAGAGACTTCATCACCTTGGTGGTATCGTAGTATCTCCATGCAATCTTTGGAACAACAAACCTAAAATTGTGCTAAAATTTTTAAAAAGCCTAAAACTCTAGGGTTACAAAAATAGGCCTTTCACAATAGATCAGCTCTGGTCGCAGTGCGTAATAGAATTCTAATAATACAATAATAATAATAATAATAATAATAATAATCGTCGGTGTATCTGATGTTATTTATATTGACGCCATTTACTTTGATACCATTCTCAATATTTTCTAATGCTTCCTGAAATATTCTTTCGGAGTAAATATTAAAATGCAGGGGAGAGAGTATGCAGCCTTGTCAAACACCTTTCGAAATCGGTAAATCTTCAGTGTGGTCACCATCAACTACAATATGCGCTGTTTAGTGGTAGTATAATATAAATTTTCAATTGTGGGGATTTCCTTTTCATCGATATTCAGAGATCTTTAAATATTGAACAATTTGTCATTTTGCGCAGTGTCAAATGCTTTTACGTAGTCTACGAAACATAGAAAGACATCTTTTTGTACATCTCTACAATTTTCAACAAGCACCTGGACACAAAATTTAAAATTAGTGAAATCCAAACACCAATCAGTATTAACTAGCTAGCATCTCAAGGATAAAATAAATGCGTTTAATTTTTAATATTTAAATTCAATAAATATAGTTAAGTTTTGCTCATACCTTTCTAATATGAATTTAATGCGGCTCGCGCAAAATTTCAAATTTTTAAAAATGGCTCGGACTATCAAGGAGCTTGATCACCCCTACTACATATATAGTATTAACCTAATAAAATTAGTTCCATTTCTGTCATGCGATTAAGAATTGTGATACTAGGATAAGGGGTTTTTCCATATTTATTTGAGCTTAAAGTTGCTTCACAACGCCATGAATGACCAAATTTACGGCTTTTACTGAGTGCTATTTTATTATGCTGTCAGTTTGGTGACTGACTTCTTCTTCTTCTTCTTAATTGGCGCTATAACCGCTTACGCGATTTTGGCCGAGTTTAACAAAGCGCGCCAGTCGTTTCTTTCTCGTGCTAACCGGCGCCAGTTGGACACACCAAGTGAAGCCAAGTCCTTCTCCACCTGATCTTTTCAACGCAGAGGTGGCCTACCTCTTCCTCTGTTACCACCAGCTGGTACCGCATCAAATACTTTCAAAGCCGGAGCGGTTGTATCCATTCGGACGACATGACCCAGCCAGCGTAGCTGCTGGATCTTTATTCGCTGTGCTATGTCTATGTCGTCGTTAAGCTCATACAGCTCATCGTTCCATCGTCTGCGATATTCACCGTTGCCAACGTGCAAAGGTCCTAAAATCTTACGCAGAATCTTTCTCTCGAACACTCCAAGCGTCGCTTCATCGGATGTTGTCAACGTCCAAGCTTCTGCGCCATACGTTAGGGCGGGCATGATGAGAGTCTTGTAGAGTGTTAGTTTTGTTCGTCGAGAGAGGACTTTACTACTCAATTGCCTACTTAGTCCAAAGTAGCACTTGTTGGCAAGAGAGATTCAACGTTGGATTTTAAGTCTGACCTTTTTATCGGTGTTAATGCTGGTTCCTAAGAATACGAAGTCCTTTACAACCTCGAAATCATAACTGTCAACAGTGACGCGGTTGCCGATACGCAAGTGCGCCGACTGTTTGTTTGATGACAGGAGGTACTTCGTTTTGTCCTCGTTCACCACCAGACCCAATCGCTTTGTCTCTTTATCCAATTTGGAGAAGGCAGAACTAACAGCGCGGTTGTTAAAGCCGATGATGCCAATATCATCGGCATACGCCAACAATTGTACGCTCTTATAAAATATTGTGCCTGACTAACTAATGTGCGTAAACTCCTTAGAGCTTTGACACACTGTACACCGACGCCTTGTTTAAGTTTCTAAGCGATAAAATCCGTTGCCGCTTTGCGTACTCTCGCATGCCGGCAATCCTTTGCGTTCAGCCGCACCGGCTGTGTGAGTGTTTTATTGACATTTTATGCGCAAACAATTTAAACAATTGCATTTCGATTGCAAAACACAGCAGCACAGTTTGAATACTAAAATTGCAAAAATCGCAAAGTAAGCAACAAAAGCCAGCGAAAGTGTCGGACAGTGCGCCAACACCAACAAATGGCATGTTGTTGGCGATGTTTCAGGCGCCAGCGAACGCATTTCTATGCAACTATTTATGCAAGCGAAATAAATAAGAGTAGCAGAAAAAACACGAGCACTGGCTACACACATACTAATGCAGAAAGCTACAAGCGTAGAGCGCAGCCTATTTTTCACTTAGCGGAAAAGGGAGTAACTTCGCAGGCACCAGCGCCTGGCCGACTGCCGGCAATATTTGAATTTATTGTGTTTGTTGCTGCTGCCGTAAATCAGCTCAAATACATAACAATTTGTTATTTCATATATTTGTATGTATGTGTTTGTGTGTATATTTCTGGTGTTGAAGTTTCTTTCGCACTGTTGTTAAGGTTGCTTTATTGTTATTGACTTGACATTGACAGCAGTGAAAATGATTGAGCGCATTTGTCGTTGGCGAAGAATCGCTGATCACTCGTCAGTCGTCAGCCGTCAGTGTTGTGGCAGGTTAAGGCGCGGCCGCTCAAATCCCAGTCGAGCCCCGCTGACAAGTAGGAAGCAGTTGTAGGCGCATGCGCGAAATTTCAATTAAACTCAAATAAGCACAAACGAAAACAAAAAGTCAACGAATATTTACCTATGCACAACTAACGCCAAAGCAAGCAAATAAATCATGTGAATACCGCAACTGGTGTGTCCTAAGGGTATAAATAAAAATATGCTCACTTCATTTCATTAATTGGCTATTTAAATGCTTCGAATGATTTAAAGTTAATTATTTAAAGCTTAGAGGAACACGACAAACATGTGTACACTGCACACACACACATACATACATACATACATAAATTTGTGAGACTAGAAATTGAATAGAAACAATTGTCGCGAAGTTATTTATGGGGCAAAGCTTTGTAGTCTACGAGAAATTTCCTGTTGATGAAGAAATTCATAAATTATGTAAAATAGAAGAGCGCGTAATTATTGCAAATTGCTTAAGCTTTTCCTTTAACAGCACAAACTAATTATGGCGATGGCCAAGTCAAAGTATTTTTTTTTAATTGGATGTGGATAAAATTACGAACAGGAATGAAATAGGAATACGAACACAAGTACGAATGCGAATGAGAATACGAATACGACTAGAAATACGAAAGAAAAAATGAATGAGAATACGAATGAAAATACGAATACGATTAAAAATACGAATGCAAATGCAAAAACGAAGACGATTACGATTGAGAATACGAATAACAATTATTGACCAACTGAGGTTGCGGAATATGGATTTTAATAAGAATACGAATACAAACACGAATAAAATTACAATTATGAATACAAAAAAGGATACGATTAAGAATAGTATTCCGATTATGAACATTAATACGAAGAAGACTGCAAATACTAGAAACAATACGAATGCGAATGCGAATACGAATTGAAGTTAGGGTAGAATTGAGAATCTCAATAAGATTACGAATATAAATATTTTCACATGGCCGCCGTAGCCGCATGGGCTTGTGCGTGACTACCATTCGGTTGGGTCTTGTTACAAAATCCACAGTAAGTCTGGCACAACAAATAATAGAAAACCGGTGATCTATACCCGGTAGCTAATGGCAAATCTCCGAATGTATTTCTGCCATGAAAAAGTTCTTCTTAAAACAAACTATCTGCCATTCGGGAGCGGCATAAATCTGTAGATCTCTCCATTTATGGAAAAATACTTAGGCGGTGCCCCCACAAAATAGAAGAGGAGTTCGGCTAAACACACAGTGAATAAAATATAAAAAAAGGAATACCCTTACGAATGGTTAAGATGTACATATTTTAGATATAAGTAAGAATAAGAGAAAACCTGAACTAAGATATTTAAACCTTTTGCGGTTAATACCTCCACAGTGGCCATAGTTCACAAGTCGTTGTAAAAGTAGGTGCCGCCGCAACGCAGTGTCATTGGTTGATTTTTCTCAAGGCGAATCTATTAAAGGTGGTATCGATAAATCAGCTGGTTTGTTTTTTTTTTTCTTTCGCCGAATCCATGTGGCTGTCAGCCCAGAATGAAACAAGGCGAATTCATTGCTTGTCTTCTACTTTGCCAATACTATTCGTTCCCAATCAAACGTACAAAATATTGCTGTTGGTCTAGTGCCACCACTTTTAATGAATGTTCCTTGATTTTTCTTGTGTATCACCAACACAAACAATTTTTTTTTTTTTGTAAATATACCTCAAGTGACGCCAGCTCATCAGCTGATTCTCTCCACTTCGCTTAGAGCCGAATAACGGTCTGTTAAAGAGCTCACCTTTGAAATCTCCCCACTATGATCGAAACTGCTTTTAGCGATAGCGATGAAAGGAAAGCAGCATGAGTCGCTTGAAGCCATTCAAGCTGCTGCGACTACTATCGAAAGCAACATTCATAAAAAGGCACAGACAATTCTTGTTTCTTAACTATGAAAAGCGGAAAAATTGTTTATTGAAACAGAAGCCTCATATATTCATTAATAAAAAATATTCGAAAATTTTTTAAATATGCATTGATTGCTTCCATTAGTACAGATTTCGGTTTTTTTATTTATTCATTTTTATTTATTTAATGTTTTTTTTTAATGGAGTGTGCTCATATGCATATCATCAGGGGCGTCTTGCTGTGTGTATGTACATATTTACGTTTGCAATACTCTCATATACTTCATTTTACTCATGTCATATTACCATCTAATCGGTCACACATTTCCGCTTGCAACAACCGTTTGGCAACACTTTTTATTTGGCTATTACATTTACTGCCTGTGGCGGGTGGTAGTGCCGTTGGGTTGGTGCGTTCGTTTATTTGTTCAGCGGTGAACGGTGAATGACTGCCATTAACAAGACAAATGGGCGAGCAACAACGAATCAATAATTTAAAGACATCACCAACGATCCATACAATTAAATGCTGATACAAAAGTCCGGCTGTCTGACAGCGAATATAAATACATGCATATGTGCATATGTATGTATGTATGTAAGCCCATATGTAAGTGCAAGTAAGCAGATGAGGCAAACAGTATTTTAGTTTGCATTTGTTGTTGTGTATTTGCTTATTTAATTGTTTTAATGCTTGTTTTTGTTTTGCTTACTGTTGTTCCTGAGTAGTTGACTTTTTTGTTGTTTTGGCCCATGTCGTTTTTGCCAACAATAACAATAACTCTTTAATTATTGACGGACAAGTCAATGCGGAACAACGGAAGCGAACCACAGAATTTACGAGCACAATTTTACTATAGAAATTCTAAACAGGTACCCACCAAAGTGTGGCCTCACAACGCACACGTACCTGCATACATATGCAGGTACTATTTACCGCAATTTGTGTATGTATGGTGTTCCTGTGTATCGATGTGAGCAAAGAAAAGTTTGGCGCGTGCCAATTTTTTATAGCTCCGCTACGCCAACATATGGAGGGGTAAGTATAGATAAGGAAGTGCCATACCATAATTGGCAAAACGGCTGCTTATTCTCAAATGCCCGCTTTCGTGCGCTTTCAAGTGTGGTGAATACTAATGGTAAAATTTGTTCGACAACTTTTTTTGCGCCACTTCTTCTATCGTTCTTAATATGTGTATTTTGTTTATTTTCAAGTGCATAAACCGCAAATTAGCTTCAACCAACTACAAAGTGTTGAAAACGTTTAAGAAATTACCTAAAACAGCTGTCAATATTCGTCAAAAGACTTCAAAAATATGTTAGCACTTACAAGGGGAGAGAAGCAGCTTTTTTAGTGTTCTAACTTTTGCTTGTATATTTTTCTAGCGCATCTGTGCATAACTGAAATTGACTAGTGAAAAGCGCATTTCCGCACCAATTTCGACTTACGCACATTAGGCGCACGTAAGATACACGCACACAGGCATTGCAAACATACATACATATGTATTTATGTACTCATGTATGTATGTTGTTTGTGTTTCTTTCGAGTTTAACAAATATCAGAAACAAGCAAAATTTGCATTGGGTGTCGCGTATTTTCTCCTTGGCACACTAGGCAAACGCATGCATAAACACACACATACATACACGCTCACACAAGGCAAACAACAACAACTATTAATAATTTCTTTACTTTCCATTATGGCTCCTCATAATTACTCCACTGCTCTCTCTCTTCGTGCTCATTTCGTATTTGCCTTCATGGAGGCCTAACTCACGCAAATACATTGGCCGCGGTTTTCAAAACCATTTCCCCTCGATGTGCACTGCCAATGCGTTTTGAAATATTGCAGGTGATTTTGGGTCAGACGTCAATTTTAATACAATTACCGCACGTCATTGTAATATCGAATTTGGCTATGTTTGCTGTTCTTTATATGACGGGCAGAGTAGGCATTTTCGGGTTGCTGCGAGAGCGCAATAGCTGGAGATGGAGTGAGAAGATCCCATTTACCGAAACGACAGCAACAAGTTTTTTTTTGTTGTGATTGTTATTGCGTGCAATTCAATGAAATGTTTATGAACCGGTGCACATATGCGTAACTGTTTATATTGCCGTGCATTTGCTTGGGTTTGTTTGTTGTTCTTACGCAGTAATGCCTTACAATAACGCCAGCAGCAGTGAACGGGGTGGCGTATGATTGTGCGGCAAGGCAAGGCATGCATTTCAAAGAACTACTCAACATCTGTTTATCAGATTTCACTGCTGGTGCATATGCATTTTTTTTGGAAATTTTGGTTAAATTTTAGTAGAAAAATAGATTTCTTGAATTGTTGGAATTTTCCTCGCTAGCACATCTAAATTGAAATTCAACGTAATGTAGTAAAAGTAATCGAAATATATTTTTCTAATATCCATATAAAAGTAATTAAGATTATTAGCTGTTTGCTATTAGATGTTTGGCCCAGTTTCTCCTCGAATTTATGCTGTGCGTCTTCGTGTTATTCCACAAATGAAGGAACGTACAGTTTCATCTCGGCAATTGGTTTTTATGCAAAGTCTTTTCATGGCAGAAAAACTATTTTTTATAATTTGGAGTTTTTTACCCTCGTTCAATTGTAGATCCGGACTCGGCCGATTTGAAGTCACTTATAAACCCATTTGGCTACGGTGGCCGCCCTTATTATCAAAAATAGAGAAATAAAAACCGTTAAGAGATATTAGCCTGGGAAATACTTTTTTTTTTACATTTTTAAGGTGTCGCTTATGAGGATGGGTAGCTTGGCTGCTGCTCGGTTTCATTAAATCATAAATCGTGTTAGATTACTGTCATATTGTGGTTATTAATTACTATGAGAATATTCTACAACAACTTTCTTTCAAAAAATTGGGAAATTTTCTTTATTCATTACTGAAATCAAAGTAGTTTTTTATTGGGACTCATTTTGTTAACTTTTGCCAAACCCAATTGCTTGCAATAATCAGCAGGCTTCACTTGAGTTAACTTTATCTTATTAGAATTATCAGAATTAAAAAAAAAAATTATTATTATTAAATAAAATGCAAGTTTAAAGTGGCTAAAAATTATCGTAAATTTTTGATAATTGTTCTCCCTTGTGATCTTGTGGATTTTCTTCACATAAAAAATGTGTATTCATAGAAATAGCGCGAGATCATCAGGGAAAAAAATTACTAAAAATTAAATAGAGTTTTGAGCGTCTTCAAACTTTCACTTTTTTTTTTAATTCCAATTAAAACAGTTTGAATTCTTGAAGGAAATGTAAAATTTTAATTAATAAGCATATAACTTTTTTGACGAGATCAACGATAATAAAAGTCATTGGCGCAATGCGAATTAACGTAGCGGAAAACAAACTATACTAAAGCTAGGAGGTCAACGACTCACATTACATGGATGCGAGGGTCGTTTGAAAAGTCCGTGCTAAGTCAGAGAGTTGCCACTAATGGCGAGTATCGAGGTTGTATTCAATTAGTAACATCTCTAGGAAGAATACACACCAAGTTTTTGCCAGATAGGTATATTTATTTATGTTTGGCTCTCGGAAGTAGCGTGATTTTCAAAAAATGCATGACAACGCACCAGCTCACGCTTCTGCAGTTGTGGACGCAAAATTACAGGAAATACGTTTCCTACTCATTTCTCACATCCCATAACGTTGTTGTTGTTGTTGTAATATGACAAACATTCCCCATGCATATATTCCCCCTGCTGCTGAAGTGGCAGTCTTTGGCCGGATATAAAACTGGGTCGTTCCAGTTACATGGAACTGACCGACTGTATAGGGAATAGGCTCATCTTCCCTCTTCTCCACACTTGGCTCTCTCGGGAATCCCTTGGACTACTATTTGTTCCCCAATTTGAAGAAATGATTGGCGAGAAAACGATTTTATTCAAACAAGGAGGTGATTGCAGAAACGATTGGCTATTTTTCAGACTTAGGCAAATTCTGTTACTCGGAAGGGATCGACAAACTAGAACAGAGTTGGACGAATTGTATGAGCCTAAAAGGAGACTATGTGGAAAAAAATGAAGTAATTATTTTTTATTAAAAAAAGCTAAATATTAAATTAATTCAGGGGTTTTTTATTTTTGCGCGTACTTTTCGAATGGCCCTCGCATGTGAATATAGTTTGCAATAATCAAAAATATGTACATATATGTATGCACCTACGAGTACATACATAAATGCATGCATATTTCCTCAGCCATAGCACACGGAAACTGCATATCCGTAACTTAAAGGTTCATGCACGAACGAGTCCTTCGCTGACCTTTTTCAGTGCAGCCATGTCACGTACCATTTGTACGTACGTATGTATGTATGTGCATTTGTAGATGCTTTGTGAAAAAAAGATGAAGGTGTTTATAGCGAAACAAACCAGCGAATATGAATTTAGGCAAATAAATTTACGTAAATTAATTCATGCATGCGAGCGAGCGGTTATGAAGGCATAAATTAAAAGAGCGAATACAAAGAATTTACAAATCGTAAACAGATTTATAAACAAGCATACATATGTATATATTATATATACAGGTCTGAGCATAATCTTTGTACGTATTTATATTTGGCGTGCACTTGCAACACACAATTTTGAAGCAGCCAAAACTGCTTATTTTGTGTATATGAAGTTATGTATGTGCATATACTAGGTTGTTCAATAAGTTTTGCGGTTCGACAAGAAAAACACAATTTCACGGTTTGAAATACATTTTTCTCTTCACTATAATCTCCCTGAGCATCAATACACTTTTTCCAACGAGATTTCAATTTATGAATTCCATCCCTGAAGTGAGAAAAACGTCTTCCACGCTTGCATTTTTGTTGGTCTAGAAACAGATGGAAGTCGCTCGGGATCAAATCTGGTGAATACGGTGGACGCTCCAACAATTCGAACTTTAATTCATGGATTGTAGCCATTGATAAAATGCTCTTGTGACACGTTGCATAGTCCTGATGAAAAATATTTTTTTTTTCTCTCAAGGAAGAAAACAAACTGAGTCTTTTTTATCGAGTTTTTTCCTTCAGCTCGTTTAACAGGTTACAATAATATTCAGAATTTATTGCTTCGTCAGTTTGCAAGTAATCCGCGAACAATCTTCCATTTCGGCATTGTGCCTAATGCGATAAGTGCAATCTGCCAGGCTAAGTGGGCCATAGATCTTTCGGAGCACTCTTCTTTCAAAGCACATTAGCTGTTTTGTCTCGTAAGCTTTCAGCGTCCATAGTTCACAGCCATATGTAAGCACAGGTCGTATCAGTGCTTTATACATTTTAAATTTTTGCTCACGCGATAATATCTTAGATCTGAGCAATTTTCACTTTTCGATCATTCAAAACGATTTTGTGGATTTTTTTTTTTTTTTTTATGGTGTTAGCACCTCATTTGGACGCCCACTGCTCTATCCAAGCAGGGAGACCATGCGAGGGTTGACTCTACGCTTCATAGGCAATAGAGTACAGAGCCAGAACAAGGACTAGTCAGAATTTCTCAACTGAGCTTGCACCACCAACTTAATGGTGATGTTTAAGGAATGTATCTGAAGGCTTGCCAGAGTTTTAACGAGACGGAGGCGATGATAGTATTGCCCTATCAGCCTTTTCGGTGGGGTGTTACCCTCCTGTACTAAGGTGTTTTCGTATAACACTTCTATCATCAGTCCATAGACTGTCTAATCTGAAATGTTTTCTACTATACCGTAATCAAGATCTTACTGATCTCGATCCTGATGACCTTCACAGACCTGCCGCTGGAGGTTCTCGAGATATATTGTATGAGACCTTTCCATTCAAGCCTCTTCTTTTCCTGCTGGATTTTAGTCGCCTCTTACGGCAGGCATATAAACCTGCTCTGGGTGCCGGGTCATAGAGAAATAGAAGGCAACTGCAAAGCAGATGAATTAGCGAGATTGGGGACCACGTTACCGATCCAACCAGACAAAGAGGGCATTCCTATACCCTTAGCAACTTGTAAGATGCTTATAGATAAACACACTATCAGTGCTGCCAACAGGCTGTGGTCTCAGACCTTGACCTGTAGAACTAGTAAAATGACGTGGCCGGAATGGAACATGGGCCGCACAAACCGACTGTTAAAACTAAACAGGAAAAATATGAGAAATCTACTCGGGGTCCTAACAGGGCATTGTCTGATTGGCAGACATGCCAGTAGGCTGGGAGCGCCCTATAACGACTATTGTAGAAGCTGTAACGATATTGAAGAAGAAGAGACTATAGAACACTTTCTATGCGGGTGCATGGCTCTGGATGGAAGAAGGTTCAATATTTTAGGAAAAAGTTCCCTGAATAACTTGGCAGAAGTAGCCAATGTAAAAATAACAAGTCTTGTTAAATATATTAATTAAATCCACAGGTTGGTTCAATGAGGACAATGTAGAGTGAGGAGAGGGGACAGCCCTGGTGGTATCACAATGGGCCTACAGCAGGCCTAGGTGTGTCAACCGACAACCACTATACCTACCTACCTACCTACGGCAGGCATGTCTCAAAGTGGAAGTTTATCTTCCTCGACCCACTGGGGGTTTTAAGGCAGCACGACCACTTTTGAATTCAGCAAATCATCGTTTTATTGTTGTTTCTGATGGAGCGGAGTGTTCATAACAATTTTTAAGCTATTACTTCGCTTAAACGGTTCTTTTTCCCATTAAGATGCAGTGTAAAATTAAAAAACGAAATACTGTTTGCTCCATTGTTTTGAAAATAACAAAAGCAGCGTCACTCTTACCACAATAACTCACGAACTAATGAATAGAATGCCATGAAATTTTAACAGCTATCTCTTTAAGGTTAGTAGTAACTGAAAAAGTGTTGAACGGAATAAAACTTGAGCCGTCTATGTGTTAGGCCCGGTACTTCTCATCCCATGTGTTATGAAGAGTGTTGTTGTTGTTGTTCTTGTAGTTGAAGTGGTTGAGTATTTCTCCTCAAATAATCTTAGTGGCGGCCGCCGTAGCCGAATGGGTTGGTGCGTGATCACCATTCGGAATTCACTGAGAGGTCGTTGGTTCGAATCTCGGTGAAAGCAAAATTAATAAAAACATTTTTCTAATAGCGGTCGCCCCTCGGCAGGCAATGGCAAACCTCCGAGTGTATTTCTGCCTTGAAAAAGCTCCTCATAAAAATATCTGCCGTTCGGAGTCGGCTTGAAACTGTAGGTCCCTCCATTTGTGGAACAACATCAATACGCACACCACAAATAGGAGGAGGAGCTCGGCCAAACACCTAACAGAAGTGTACGCGCCAATTATTATTTTTTTTTTTTTAATCTTAGTTAGCAGCTAGCGCCGTTTTACACCATTGCTTAATCCATTTCGGTAGATCCAAATATAACACCAACTTTTTGATCCCTCTGTTTGAGATTTCATTAATTTGCTGTAGGAAAGGCTTACCGAAAGTCTTGTTCTAGCTAAACCTGGACATTCGCATATAAAGTAAAGTCCAAAATAAACAAGACTGAGCTAAAATAGAAACGAGACGAGCTTTGTTCTGATAACTTCGAGTTTATTTATTCAAAATAGTCCCCTCTGGCCTCGATATACTGTTTTGCGTGATCTAAAATCTTTTCGAAAGAGTGTTTTAGGTCAATAACCGGAACCCGGAATGTCGTTCACAATGTCGATACAAGCCCTTTGAATGGCCCCTACAGACGCAAAACATTTTCCTTTCATGACCAAATGCAATTTTCCGAATAGGTAGAAGTCACGGAGAGCCATATCAGGCGAATACGGTGCGTGATTGATGGCTAAAATGGGATTTCTAGTCAAAAAATCAAACAAGAGTGGATCGATGAGATGGTGCATTTTCAAGCAATAAGCGCCATCTTCCTTCTTCGCGGTATTCAGGGCGAATGTGACGAATGCGGTGCAACAGACGCTTGAAAATGACAAGATAAAAAATTGCATTGACGGTTTGCCCCATGGGCACGAACTCCTTGTCGACAATTCCCTTGAAATCGTAAAAACAAATGCGTATCGACTTGATTTTTGACTTCCCCAAACGCAATTTTTTGGGTGATGGCTCGTCTGGGGCCTTCCATTCGGCACTTCGACGCTTAGTTTCAGGTTCATTATGGAAACACTACATTTCATCGCCAGTTACAATGTTGTAAAGGAGGTTCTCGTATTTTCTCGCCTCTTTAATGAGGTTCTCTTCACTGGAAGTCAGCTGGTGATGTAACTTCAAACGCACTAACTCATTAAAAAGATGGCGCTTCAGAAAAATTTGTATGACGTCACTCTTGTTTATTTTGAATTTCACCCTTAAATAGAGGAAAAGACTTTCTTTCACCCCCTCCACCTGACAGCTTCTGCAGCTGGGATTGAAAGCACGCTTAAGTATGGCTCAAGTCTACGAAGAATGTACCAACATAACAAAAAAAATGGAGGCTAGTAGCAATGCGCTCTCTCATCGAACCGCAAAACTTATTAAACCACCTAGTACTTGTACATACATACATTTCTGCATTTGCCTTGAAAACTAAAACAATCGTGAATTCTTATTGCTCCCAAAACAACAAGCAATAAAAACATACAGTCAATTAACTGCAGTCCCAAAAAAGGGACTCCATCAAAAATTTTCATATATATTTTTTCATATTTCTTTAGAAATATTTTAATTTTTCTGCGCGGCTTAACGCATAGCTACCACTTCGTACAAAAATTCAATTGTGGAGGAGAAAACGAGTAATTAAAAAATAAAAATATTTAAGTGCGCCGCTCGCAACGTATGGCGATCACGTTCGGTTTGCAACGTAAAAATATGTTTTCTTCCTTTTCGAGTTTTTGTTTTTTAGCTTCTTCTGTTTTAATTTCTTTTGTTTTTCTGTGCCTTTTTATAGTTGTTATTCCTTAATTTTATTTTCTTTGATTTGCGTTAAAGCAAATTTTCTTCAGCACTTCTGCAGATTTATTGTAGATGGCCGACCGCGGCGGCAACTTGTTGGCGTCTTGCCGCTCATAAACAATAAATGTCGCGTTGCCCTTGTCTTTAGTTTCATGCTGGCATTTAAATCAAACAGCAGCAAGGCAAGAGCATTAATAATAAAAAATAATAAAAAACAAAAATAAAAAACAAGCATAAAAATGGCAGGCGTATGCATATTTTTAAGCGCGTCTATATGTTTTTGCATACATATTTGTCATTATGACAGGCGCATCAAATGGATAAATGGCCGAATGCAATGGTTGCGCCTGCGCCTGCGCCAGTAGCTTCTACCATAGATGAGTGGCCCCAAACACATGCAAGTGCAATTTCTGCAATTGTTCATTTGTTGCGCCAGTCCTGCAGTTGTTTGTTGCAGCGCGGACTGACGCGCACCTGCACTAGCGCATCCACTGCATACGGGTTTGTGCGCGTGTGCGAGCATATCTCTGGCAAAAAAGCTGCGCAAACACATTTTGTACCTTCGCCGTGAGTTTGGCGGCGGTGGTGGTGGTGTGCGCTTATTTGTCCAGCTTGTCGCCACTATAACTGCGCGCTGCTTCCTTTCGCAGCAAATTTTGCTGTTACTTACCAACGATCTGCCATACCGCCTTATGCGCTTCGCCTTCACTGTGACAAGTGACAAATTGGCGGCGATGTGCAAATGAGCAAATGTGGCATGTAGCAGTCAATTGTCATTTTCTCTTCAAATTCTAACTGTCAAAATGTCAATTTAGTATTTGCAAGCACAAAGTGTCCAACACCAAAATGAAATGAATAGTCAAGCAATCAAGCAGTCAAGTGGCCGAAAAAAGTGTTTGGGCGTTTCTATGCGTCCACTAGTGACGCCTTTTTGCAGTTAAATAATTAACTCTCGGCACCATTTAAAGTGCCATCAATTTTCCATATAACTTTGGCTCATAAAAACGCGGTGATGTGCCGTATTTGTTTATGGCAATGGTCATGGACTATGCGCGAACAACAACCACCCACCCTATTTATAGACAGCACAGGTTTTGACGCACGATCGACGCGCTCGATTCGGCGCTTTGAGGTTTAAAAGTACGTAAATATCTCACTCGGTGTGTGTGTGTGTGTTTGCGGCTGAAAGGTCTGAGCCAAAGGCACGTACCAATGTACATACATACACACATACACAAAATACGCATTCACTTGCTATATAAACACACATACACATCTGTGCAACTACACACACAAATAGCAACAAACAAGCGCACTCGCTCAAGTCTACCCACCGTTGTTGACACAACTATGCGTTTACGTTTTCTTTTTTATCGCCTTCAAGTATGCTTTTTCTTCTTCTATTCCTTAACCATTTTATTGCAATTGATTTTGTTTTCCTGCTTCGTTGTGGCGTCTGCTGTGCGCTGCTGAACTTCGTTACTTCAGTACGTTTCTTTAAGCCGCGTCGTTTAAACTTGGTAGCATTCTAAGCTAAAAGCGCGAAATACAGAAAATTTCTCTCGCTCGCTTCGTCTGTTCGGGCTGCACATTGCCGCGAGTTTATTGGCCAACTTCGCCGTTGTGTGCGCCACAGATAAGCGAAGGACTGTTGCGCGTTCAGTTGTTGGCAAAGATTGTGCGCGTTGTTTTCGAAATGTGAGATCTTTCACAGCTGAAGTGAATCGATCGTATTAAAAAAAAATCAAACTGCATATGTTTTGGCCGTAAATAGATTTTTTAGTGGTGAAAAAAAGTTAGAGTTAAGTTTAAATAATTTATTTAATTTCGTACGGCTTTGTTGAGAAATTTCGAAATCGTTTGTGTGCTCGAAAACATTTACAAAAGTGTTAGTCAAAAGAGAATCGGTGTACAATATTTTTAATTCACATTTTCGAAGTGCTTTGAAAAAAGCATATTTTCAAGAAAATGATGGAGAGCATAGAATTGGAAACGTTTTGTTGTGGTGAGTGTGAGTTTTACTAACTGTTTTAGAAGTATGCAGCATTTTTTTATTTATAATGGAATTTAGTTGGAATATTTATAAAAATATACATCAAGTATAAAAAGTGATTGCTGCCAAGGCTAACGAGCTATGATGCAGATGTATAGAGCGATTATTTTCTTAACTGTGGAAATACACATAAATATCTTAAAAATTATCTATTAAAAAATATACGACCATGAGCCAAGTGATCATCTTTTGGGAAAACACAGTTAAATTCACATTGAAAATCAAATTTGTTCCCAAAAAAGGCGAAAGCTTAACTATATTCGTTTACGATTAACTGCCTATATTTTAAAGCACAGACCAAACTAGGCTAATGATAAGCTTCAATGGTATCACAATGAACCTACGAAAGGTCTAAGCTAAGGATAAGCTCCAGTGGTATCACAATGGACCTACGAAAGGTCTAAGTGTGTCGTTGCGACAGCCACCCTACTTACCTACCTAAACTAGGCTATTCCAACCGCCTGAACCAATGCCATTCAATCTACTGTTAACTTCATCTTAGTCTAAGTAGGACTGCCTCAAGCACCGATATCTGATTTGTTTCAAAATAGGCCACCTTCCTAAGAAGTGTGCAATGTTTTCTAGTTCTTTCAAAGTACAAAGAGAGCAGTTAAAATTTGTGTGGCCTCCGAGGTAAATAAGAACGCATTTGGTCTTCAAAGATTTTATTGTTTTATTTAATTTTTCGATTTTGAACCGTATCGTTGCAAGAGCTGTTACCAATATTGTGGTCTAGGTATTTGTATATGCGAGTACTTTTCAAAGACCTTTTCCACAATCTCTGTTTGTTCATCGATCTCACAGCTGCACTTCTTTTAACTATGCTAGTATTCCACAAGCCTCCTTTCTGATATGTCGCAAGTCAGATTTAGATTTAATTTTCTTTCTAAGTTCTGAACTACTTTTGTCCAAAAGATTTGAAGTATTTGAGCTATGAAGTATTTAAGCTATGTCTTAGAAAAAAAGTTAAAAAACTAGTTAATTAATAAAACTAAAAATAGGCATTAAGACATTTTAACAAATTGTTCTGATGAAATTTTTATAATATTTTTCTGGTAATAAAAAATTATTAATATAAAATAATAAACTCGCCCAGACACTACAGACCCTTGTGGTCTATGTGAGATCTATTCAGTTCAGCCAGATATACCTAGCCTAACCCTTATGTCAATAATACAGGGTGGCTGATGAATTTTGCTACATTAAGAAACTCAAATAACTTTTTTTTTAGTGCATGGAATTCATTTATTTTTTTTTCAAGTTGAAGGTAATTAAATTTTATTAAATGTAGCTTAACTAGTTTTAAAAATAATTGAATTTAAATGCCCCCCCCCATGCTCGTTGACACAAGTGCGGCATCTTAGTAAAAAGTTGTTCATTGCTGCTTTGAGAGTTGCGACAGGAATAGCCGCAATTGTTGCCCGAATGGATTGTTTTATTGTAGTTCATCCAAATTTGTTGGCTTTGTTTTATAAACTTCTTGTTTACATAAACCCCACAAGAAAAAGTCAGGTGCAGTAAGGTCAGGCGACCTGGGGGGCCAACGAAATTCGGAGTTTCTTGAAATCAGTTTATTGGGAAATTTTCGTCGCAACTCTCTCATAACAGTCTGGGCTATGTGAGACGTTGCCCCATCTTGTTGAAACCACACAGAGTTGAAAGGAATTCTCTTTCGGCGTAGTTCTGGATAGAAAAATTCTTTCAGCATTTTCAAATAACGGTCTCCAGTAACCGTAACGGTGTGACCATTTTCTTCAAAAAAATAAGGCCCGACAATACAGCGTGAAGAAACCGCACACCACACTGTCACGCGAAGAGGATGCAATTCCGTCTCGTGGAGTATCTGTGGGTTAGAAGTACTCCATATTCGACAATTTTGTTTGTTCGCATTGCCGTTTAAATCGAAATGGGCCTCATCAGACATGAAAAGGCAGTTTAACATGTTTAGGTCTTCTTCCACCATTTGCAGGATCTTCTGGCAAAATTCCAAGCGAATCGGCAAGTCTGCTGCATTCAGTTTGTTAACCATTTGAATTTTGTAGGGAAATAAGTCTAAATCTTTGTGCATTATTGTTTGCAAAGACTGTCGGCTGACACCAAGTTGAGCAGATAAGCTTCTTGTTGAAACCCTTGGATTGCTTTGTATAGCTGCAGCTACAGCAGCGATCGTTTCCTCCGTCCGAACTGGTGGGTTTCGATGATAAGGCCTTCTTGCGACTGTTCCTTGCTCAGCAAAATTATTCACCAGTCTCATTATGGTCCATCTGCTCGGGGGATCGCCGCCAAACATCCGCCTGTACTCTCTCTGTACCAAAACTACGGACTCCAGTGCGTGATAGCGGCGGACTATCCAAATTCTTGTTTGCGTGTCCCAGTTATCCATTTTAATAAATTTTAAAGATCAATCTGCAAATTAAAACAAAAATGGAACAGATAACTTAATATAAAAAGAAAAAAAGTTATTCAATTTTTGTTTGGTAGCGGCTTTCATCAGCCACCCTGTATGTAAGCTTAGAAAAGCTTAAATTTTTTTTTTAGTTCATTAATATAAAAAAACAATGAAACTAAATAAAGAATATATAAGCTTAATATTTCAAAAACGTGTATTTTTTTGTTTAATACAAACTTAAGATATGAACAGAAATAACAAAAGTTGTATTCTCTTATTTTTTATTTTATGTTATACAATTCGTTAACATATATACCTACATACGGTTCTTTTTACAAATTAAAAAACTTGTTTTTAATTTTTTTTTTTTGTTTTTTTTTTTTTTTGTTTTTTGTTTTTTTTTTATGTAGGTGGCAAAAAGCATTGAAAGCCGACAGCGTGCATCTTGTCTTTTGACTAACCCACTAAAAACCTACCCCCAAGGTGAAAAGATTTTTAGAGGTGTATTACCTAGCAAACCTTTATTCAGCTCTGAGCGAATTTAACATATATGCCGACGTCATTCATTTTGTGTTTCACTAAGCTAAAGCTAAATTTTGTGAAACACAAAACGAATGACGTAGAATCCAAAGTTCCACTCAAAAAATTTTTTTTCACCATACCTAACGAGCAAACCTTATGTCTATCATACTTGACCTACCCCATCTCCTTTCCCCCTCCACCGCAACAACCGTTAAGTGAAATATTACTAGGGAGAGGTAGCAGCCCTATTGCCTCTTCCTAAAGGTCTGCGCTGTTCTTCAACGCGACGCAGTTTGGTGATTACTATTTTTGCCATATTACGGGCAGCGTGCAAGTGCTCTTCTGAGTCAAGCATAATATCCACTAGGCTATTAAAATCTATTGGCTTACGTCCATTGTCCGTTCATAGCGTTCTTCCACTTCTGCTCCCACGTACGAGTACCTCGCTCTAGTTCAGTCTTTCGGTTGGTCAGCTACCTACATACCTATGTATGCATATCTAATTGTCTATAATTTATTGCTTTTTTGTTTTTAAACTTTTGTTGTTGATCTATTCTTCGGTACGTTGTAGAGTTGGGAGTTTTAGTTCAATTTAGAGATCAGAGGTTCTAGTTGAAATCACTTAAATTAACTTTTTTTTTTTTTTCACTAGCTCACCAGAGAAATTTTTAGTTAAACAAGAAAATAGTGAAAAAAATCCTAGTCTTATGGGGATTCGCTAACTGATAGTGATGTTATGTTCTTTGTTTCATATTAATTTGAAATAATTACAATGGCATAATAATAAATAACAGAACGTACGACTGTAACATAAGAAAATAAAAAGATTATTTTAGCATATAGTTATTTTTTTTATTTTCAAATTTTTTTCAACATTACTTATGCTAAAATGGGAATAATATATGTAAAGAACAAACCAAGAATTTGTACCGAGCTCTGTACTATATTACCTTACGTAGAAGATATCGGAGAATTTTAAGAGAGCAAGAAATCGGGGAACACAAGAGAGTACACCACATACATTTATGTTTTCATTAGCATTTTTTGAATTTATATAAAAACTACTTAGTTTTTTCATCTAGGATTTTTAACGCTAATTTTCGCTAAAATTCTATTAAAATTGTTATCTAAACTCCCCAGATAGTTATCATATAAATTATTTTGAACTTTAACACTTAAATCTTTACCACAAACTAACTTTCTATCATTGCCCCATTCGAGCCAGTCGTTGTCTGTTTTGATTTTGTTCCCTAATATTTGCATTTTGTGCCTTGGATTTGCTGCTAATAGAGAGTGTTTAAGGTGAGAGAAAACTTGCTCCTCCAACCTTCTATCGCTGCTTAGATCATTTTCGACTGAATTATTCGAGCCCGAAAGCTTACGAATGCTCGTGAAAACCTCCCACATTGCATTTTCTGCTGAGAACTCCGTTTTGACTACTAGCCTCGCATTCTTCTCATAAAGCACCTTCATATTAGAGATAACTGTTGCTCGAATGTCAAATTTTTTAGAGCACACTTTCGATATTGAAGTGAGGGGTGAAGAGTTCTGCTGCACTCATCTAAATATCAAATATTTTCGCTTACACTCTTCGATAAATCTTTGGAATTCAGCCCGGCATAATTTTGCATATTTCTTCTTTGAGAGCTTTGCTTTCTTTACCTAACTAATTTACTCGTTCCGCTAAGTCCTCCATCCTCCACCTCATATGCTTTTCATTTCAGATAATTAGATATGATTTTTTAGCCTACTAATACTAACATACTTGGCTTCAGCAAAGTTCGCCTGCCTCGGATCACTTGTCATGTGCTGAAGAAAGGTATAGAGGTGACTACCAATATAACTTATGTTGCTGCAAGATATCATACCATCGGCAGTATTTCCATAAGAATAGAATAGAGTACATGCTCGGAAGAAACGGCTCTGGTACCAGTCCTAGAATCCATTGGCCAGTTGGGCCATCTTAAAATGGTCAATTAAGGACTGTCACCGCTTGCCACTAAACTGCGTACATAAATAAAAGTAAGAGTAGATAATGATTGAATAGATTTTGTTATCAGTTTTCTTGTCTTTAATCACCAACTTATTTCAGTAAACGATTTTGTTGACCTTGCAGTTGTGTTCGTTAAACGTTTAACGTGCAATAATCATATATTTTATGTCACTCCTAAGATTTGCATTAATTTAGCTTTTTTATGCTGCTACTCAAGGCATTTGAAAGATCCGTATACCAGGAAGTTTCCCTAGAACTCTTTAATTCGTTCAAAACTCAAGTATGCCTCTATTATATGAAACCCGATCTGTAGTTGCCATGATCATTGACTCGGTGGTAATAGAATTAAGTCCATTCACTTTGCATTCCTATCAATAAAATGTGTATGTTAATTATTTTAAAGAGGCTCTCATATCTCCCATGCTTGTTTACGACGTACTCCGTAGTTCCGATTTTCTCAAGCTGATTTGTTTTAATACACCAAGCAAAGCTTTTCGCGCTCACAATCTACAAGTATTTCGTCTCCCTGTGCGAACAGACAATTTTGGAGTATAATTAGTATTTAGAGCATAAAAAAATCTCAAATTAAAATATGGATTATTCATCTCTGAGATCTGCTTTTAAATCTACCACTGACGCTCTATGCTGTTAGTTTATATTCCCCTGTTATGGGAGAGGTTATTAACATTTACATGAGTAGTGAATAAAATTGAATGCCTCTAATGTGTAAGCTAAAGCAGTCATGTCAAAGACTAAATAAATAAAAACGAAAATGTAATGAAAAGTAGTTACTTTTAAGTCTTATCTTTAAGTATTATCTTCATTTTAGTCTGAAAGGTTCTGTAACCATGGATTTACTAAAATAGCAATGAAATGAAATAAATAAAGCGGATGCTGTAGAAAATCTATGAATAACAAACTCTGCTAAGCAGCTAACATATACATGTTCCACTGTTAGTTTAACATTAATCAGCTTCGTAATTCAAATGGGAACAGGTGACGAAGTGATTTTTTATCAACTTTGAGTTCTTCTTCTTCTGCAATAAATCAACTTTGCATGTACATACATATACATTTGCATTATGTACATATACTTACGTATGCGTGTATTTCTGTTTTTTGTAAAACTTCAACTTAATAAGGTTCTGTATAAAAAACCCTTATTCGAAAGCAAGACATGAAAAAGTATATTTCATTTAGTAGGTAAATATCAGGTTCTATATATTAATATTACTGTGCAGTTGCAAGTAGTAGCTACCTACTAAATTAAATATAATATGTACATGTAACGACTTTTAAATGTTCTCCAATTGACATGTAACTCCTTCATTATAAAGAGGCAACATACAACAATTTTCAAAAACTTCGAAAAAAAAAACCACTACGCCACTTAAAATGTATACTTGCTTCTACGATTGCGCTAAGGAGTGGGCACTCGAAGCTACTCTAAATAATTATTGCCGCGGTAAACATCTGAAACAAGCGAAAAAACTAAATAAATGCAGACAAACGCCTCTAACAGTAACAAAAAAAGGTGAAAAAAATATCAAAAACAAAAACGTGATGAATAACTACAAATATAAAACATTTTAAAATGCAATTGAAATAAAATGTAAATGCGAGCAACACTACAGACGAAGCACAACAGTTTATGACGAGGTGAATGAATGTGTGTTTGTATGTATGCATTTTATAGAAGTTAATTGAAATTGCGCTCAAGTGTCATTGCGTGGCTTTTGAAGGTGCTGCTGCTGCTGCTGCGATAAACCTTTCTTTTGCGCCGCGCACTCAGACGCGATAGGCGAGCACTTATAACCAAGCGTTAGTAATCTAGAGCCTTTGTGTTCTAGCGATTTACGAGCACAGGGTTTTATTGTATGTAAATAGGTGTGTATGTGAATGTATGTACAACAACAACTTCGCTGTTATTGAAATATAGAGTGCTCGTGTAAGTATTCCACTTAGAATGCTCCACTCGATTACCTGATTACTACTGCAGCGGGCATTCATTTGTTAAGGTGCGATCAGACATGACAAGAAAAATGCGTTTTCAACTTTTTTGCAGTTAGAAATGTTATTTGGTGAAAATGGATTGAAAAAGACTTTTTCGCTATTTTGTCAATCAACTTCGCAAAGGTAAACTTTCATAGTCTGATTGCAATTATCAAAAAGTAAAATTAATTGAAAAATCGTTAGTAAAAGCGTGTGAAAGCTAAGAGCTAAGTTTTGAAAAAAAAAAATGTTGGCTTTTGCAGTAAGAAGAACCAAAACAATAGCATCAGAAAGTTAACCTCCAAGCAACTTTTTGGAAGGAATTAGTTACTGTCCAAGACTGTATTTGCTATTATTTTTCGTAATGCTTCACTTTTGCATGCTATACTTACTTTCAAGCAATTTGAAAACTTTTGCACTCTTGTAACGGATGTTTTTTTTTTTTTGTTTTTGCTGCATGATAACCCTATATCGATAATTATGGTTTTACTGCTGAGAACGGCAACTTGCCATACAGCGCGCTTAACAATCGATGTTTTGGAATATTCAAGCCACCATTGATGCCTTACGACCAGATTTAGTGGAAAAAATAGTCTAAAATTGGAGTAATAAAATGGACCATGTAACTCTTAGCCGCGGCGGGCATATGCCAAATCTCATATTTAAAAAATAAAAGTCATAAAACATCTACCAGATTATAATAAAAGAATTATTTTCAACAATATTTCTCTTTTTTAAAGTTCTCAAGGTCTTAAAAAAACACCCAATATATCTCAACAAAAAAGCAATAATTATTTTTTAGAAATATCAGTTGTGCGTTTACGCGCCCGTCATTTTTTTCCTACTGTGACATATTGATTATACTCGTAAGGGATTTAATTACAGCTTTAGATGTTGCTTTGTAAGGTGGTTGCCCCACGAAATGAGAGCATTGCGGCTCTTTGTGTTATGTTCCTAAAAAGGTATATTTTGTGTTAACTGAACAAGCTCGTAAGCTCTCTGGCTCTTTTGGCCACGGTTGGATCAGAGACGTACTAAACCACAGCCCTCGAATTTTGTGGCTGTCCTTTATGGATAATGTCTATGAGGCATCTAAAGGGTTTTCCAATAAGAGGTGCTATTTTGATAAAATATCGATGGTTTCGTTGTTTGTGTGACACATAGCGCCGTCTTGTTGAAAGTCAACATTGTCCAGATCAATACCATCCAATTCCGGCCATAAAAAATCGATAATCATCTGTCGATAGCGCAATCCATTCACCGTAAACAGTTACAAGCTTCCTTTTCGAAAATGTAAGGTCCAATGACTTCGCCGGACCATAAACCGCACCAAACAGTCACACGTTGAGGATAGAGAGGCTTTTCAATAATAACTCTTGCTTTTCTGAGCCCCAGATCCCACAATTTTGCTTGTTGACGAAGCCACCGAGGTGGAAATGGGCCTCATCACTCAAGATTATTTTTCGATGGAATTCCGGATCATTTTCATGCATTTCAACGACCCAATCAGCAAAGACACGACGTTATTGATGGTCGGCCGGCTTGAGTTCTTATGTTAACTGGACTTTATAAGGCTTGAGAGCCAAATCTTTATGTAAAATACGGTGTAATGACGTTTGTGGAATGCCTAATTCCAAAGAACGACGAGGAATGGACAAACCTTGGTTTTCTTCAACACTTTCGGCTGCGACAGCAATATTTTCGGCTGTTCTTGAGCGACGTGCACGGGTTTTATTCCCCACATCACTAACTTGTCCCAACACCTCCAATTTTTTCACCAATTTCTATATTGCGGTCCGGCAAGGTGCTTCACGATGACCCAAAAATGTTCGAGTTTTACGAACGGTCTCTGTGTATCATTGCATTTTTATTAATGGCGTAGTTTCTACTTGTCAAATATCAAAAAATGACAGCTTCAAAAGTGACATCAACCAAAATATATATAATTTAAATGGAACCGGAAATTCTCAAAGAAGCTCGGGATTAGTACTCTTTTTTGTAAAATAATAAACCACTGCCGAAGAAACTTTAGGTTAGAAGGGTCCTTCGAAAGACGCGTCTAGATGTTGTTTTGAAATAAAAAATGTAAAAATTTAAATTCTTTAGGTTTCATTATTTTTATACAAAATATGGCTCTTAACAATTAAATGTGAACAATTATATTGTTTGAATGTCCACCATGAACACGACTACAGGTAAAATCCGCCAAAAATGCATGAATGCGAAACGTCGATTAATTCTTGAGAACGAGTCAAGACAACGAAATTGAAGGGCATTGAGCAACACTTTGCGCTACAATAACAATATTCTAAACAGAGCCTGCAGTTTTTCGTCTGCCGGTCCATTTTCTATATTCCACAGAACCACTTTCTTGAAAATTTTGTCACCAACCTTTGAACCGTCGCCTCATTCGGACGTTTATTTCCACCAAAAATTAACGAATTTTGCGATTTATTGTTCGACCATTTTCTTAATAAGTTTCAATAATTTTAACGCGTTGTTCCATCGCGTAAAATTGTACACCTCTCTACTTGACAAATGTCCAAGATGACATAGGAAAAGGAACCGTTTGGGTACTACTAACATCTAGGCGCTGGGCGACACTTTTGAAAGGTGCTTTATTATATATATATTTTATAATAAAGGGTTTTTCAAAAGTCATATTCATGCTTTAGTCAGTAACTTGTTTCTGCTCTAGTTAAATCTTACCATCTTTGTTCACAAATAAGTATTCATTATCAGTATCATTTTTCTTTTTTTTCTTTCGTTATTCAAATTGAATTTTCTTAATATAATATAATAGAGGTACATAGAGTGTACAATGGTTAATATATTTCGTTACTTTATAAAATATGTTAAGAAAAAGGTGGGTGGCATTTGATTAACAAATCGTTAGTTTTAAATGCCACTTCATTAAATGCATACGACTGGCGCGCTTTGTTAAACTCGAGCAAAATCGCTTAAGGGGCTATTGCGCCAATCAAGAAGAATAAGATGTACATATGTAGTTGCATCTATGAGTTGCATCTGTGAATTAAAAAATAGAATATGTTTCATATATTGCCCGAAAAGGTGCATTCCCCAGCTCTACTCACAAGTTGTACTGTGGATTAGGCAAAATTTCATTAAATTTTTTTTTAATACTCATTTGAACCGGATTTACATGTCCGCATGTCGATTTCCCCCCAAAATAAATTTCCAATTTGTCTTCTGCCACACCTTCGGCTCACACATATCCGTTCATAACATAAACACCCTCTGCTTTCCGCCAATGCTGTCTATGTGTTTCCTGCTTTCGACAAAGCAAAACAACAACTAAACGCATATGATTTTACGTGCTTTAAATAATAAAAAACAAGACAACAAAATAACAAACCCTGCTTAAGCAACAACATTTGAAAGCAAACGAAGTCTAAGCCCAAACAATTTTCATTTCAAAATCAAAATCAATTTAGTAACCTAATATTTTGATGCATACAGCAAAAATATCCTTGCGTGCGTGTCTATTTGCAGCCAACTTAAGACAAAAGGAAAATTTGTCTGCATTCGTAATGAATTTAAGTGCACACTTGTCGAATTTCCGCGCTCAAACGGTTTCTCCTTCAAAACGCGATTTGTAACCCCTTACAAGAGCGGACGCGTTCCCCTTTCTTTATTGACACAAAAATAGACACATTGATTGAATTTCCTATGAAGCGAAGTAATTTAAAGTCTAGACATGAAATCTCACAGAGAGGAGTGGGTAAAGTAGAATAGACTCGGGGAGAAATAACAAAATTTTAAAAACCGAGCAGCGTATAAAAAGACGCGAGCAGCTGTGAGTATACATGCATACATACATACATAAGCGCACTCGTGTAAGGGAGCTCACGTACATACACAAGCATATACAAGTATGTTCGCCGCATTTAGTAAACAAGGAGTCCTTAAAATACTGCGATATCGAGACGTGTGTACGTAGAGTTCCAGAAAAAAGTCAAAGAGTAATAAAACTCCCCCACGAATTTTCACGGCGAAAATTTCAAACGATCTTTTAGCATTTAGTGCGAGTTGTTATTGTAATTGGTTTTTGTTTTTTGTTGGAGCGCAACACTTATTTTCATAGCTCACTTTTTTCGTTTTTTTTTGTTTTTTTTTGTGATGCCACATCTCATATTCGAGCATTTGATGCATGCGATCAGATGTGACTCGAATGAAAGGGGAAACACAGATGCGGGCGGGCGGCTCCGGCGCAGAATACTCGTATACAAATCCACACTTGCTTGTGCAGTGCGCGCGTGCCCGCAACTGAAAACAAAATCCAGCACACAAATCGTTTTTAAAAATAGCGATTTTCCTCTTTTTTTTGGTTTTTAACAAACGCAACTCAATGATTTTTTGTAATTGAAGTACCTTTTGAAAAATCACTTTGCAACCAAAGAAATGAATTGAAAGCACATAAGGCGCTGCTAAGTTGTGGAGGATAAGCAGAAATGCCGGTTTTTCATTTGAAAGGAATTTCAATTTTTTTTCTATTATTAGGAAAATTCGACAACTACAACCAGCTCAGAGCAGCGATTAACAACAGTGCACTTGCTATTCGCAACATAATTACCCAGTTGCAGAATGCAAAAGGGTGCAAAATGTGTTTGTGGTGCCTAAATTGAGTGCAACATGCTTTTGTGTGCGTGCCACTGAACAGTTTCCCTGCAACATTCAACTACGCTACTATATTTAATATGCGCATGCTTACATATGTATCTGCAAGCAATCAATGGGAGAACGGATATGCATGCGAATATATAAAATTGAGTGAAGTAAAAAGTTCTGACAATTTTCTGCCAGATGTCTTTAGTGAGCCCCATATTCTACGCAAGTGAGAAAAGCTCATGCACCTGGCACAAGTGCGAGCTGCTTAAACGTTTAAATTTATGAGTGTTGGTGGTTTAAGAAATTCAGCTAGCCATGTTTCACTTCCGTACAACAATACTAACATCTCACATAAGCAAGAGTTGCAATAGCTTTCTCACAAAAAGTATTTATATGCACATTTTCTTTTATTAACTCAACGAAATGGGAATCACTGCTTGAAGAAGTGACAACAATGGCTGATCTAAAATATGACTTTACCTAACTTTTTTTTGTTGTGCTCCGGTCTGCTCACATTTGATAAAGTTTCTCACACAATTACTTACTTACTTACTTAGGTGGCGATAACAACCCGTTACCGAGATACGGCCGACCTCACTAGCTCTCTCCAGGCGCCTCTGCTCCACACGCGTCTTCTCCAATTCTGTACACCAAGCGAGCATAGGGTTTCCTCCACCTGGTCTTTCCACCGGAGCAATGGTCTTCTCTCTGCACCGGCTCCGTTGGACTTCGCCCTCGAACACCTTCTTTGCTGGAACTTCTTCATCCATACGCATGACATGCCCTAGCCAACGCAGGCAACACGGGTATGATGAGCGTCTCACACAATTCCGTTACGTATGTTAAGCTCGTTTGCTTTTTAATTCTGTTTTCTTTCAATGGTTGAAAACGTATTTATCCGATAGACGATATGAGGTAATGATTGAGAGCGAATGTTCGGAACCGTTCATAGCATCTTCACGGGCGCCACAAGGAAATATTTTTGGCCCACTATTCTTTATCCTATTTATTACTGATATTAATATAGTAGCAGGTTTTCGTTAGTCAATTTTCTTCTTTATGCTGCGATTAGAATACTGAGAATACCCCTTTGTTGTCATCGGAAAATAATGCGCTCGTTCGCTCGTACAGTAACTCTGGCATTTCTCTAAATATCAAGAAATGTTTTAATGCTACTTTCGCCTCAAAACCCAAAATGTTTTTCAATCATATTTAAGTTTTGTTAACCTTGGACTGTTCTAAACTCTCTCGGGCTGATTAGTTTTAACTCTTTGGGGACGCGTGTCGGCATATAGCCGTCCAAGCCGTTTTACCGTCGCGGACGCGTGTCGGGATTTAGCCGTCCAAATTAGTTCGTAGCTGTAAGGCTCGCAACGTCTGTCGTTCTGAGCGATAAGATACGCATAGGTATAGTAAAAGAGTTAAGTTTTCATTCAAAGATATTAGGGGCCATTAGCGATGAAGTCTTATCTTAAGTTTCATGTTTTTGCATATATTGGTAGTCGAAAAGATATTTTCGTACTTCTAATCAAACTTCAACTCATTTTTTTTATATTTAAAATGAACTTTATTAAACCAAATATGTACCATTTTGGTCGACCACCTTTTGCCATTTTTCTTCTAGAGATATTATTCCATCAGTGTAAAACTTTTGTGGTTTCTCGGCGAAAAACTGCGACAAGTAATTTTCACAGGCTTCTCTTGAAGCCAACTTTACTCCATTAAAGGAGTTCTGCATTGACCGAAACAAATGGTAGTCCGATGGTGCAAGGTCAGAGCTATATGGTGGAAGCATCAAAACTTCCCAGCCAAGCTCTCCCAGTTTTTGCCGAGCCATCAAAGATGTGCGTGGCCTAGCGTTGTCCTGATGGAAGACGATGCCCTTTCTGCTGATCAGTTCTGGCCGTTTTTTTTCGATTGCTTGCTTTAATCTCATCAGTTGTTGACAGTAAAGTGTAGAATCAGTCGTTCGAGCAGGGTGGATCAGCTCATAGTGGATGATTCCTTTCCAATCCCACCAAACACACGGCATAACCTTTCGAGGCGTCAATCCTAGCTGTGCGACCATTTGTTGAGCTTCACCACCCTTGCACCATGATCTTTTTCGCACAATATTGTCGTATTTGATCCACTTTTCGCCTCCTGTTACCATTCGCTTCAGAAATGGTGCGATTTCATTTCGTTTCAGCAAAGTATCGCAGATGTTAATTCGGTCCATTAAATTTTTCGCAAACAATTCATGTAACCAGCCCTTTTTAAATGGTTCAAAACCGTTTGATGATGAATGTTTAGTGCGTTGGCGAGGTCATGGCAGCTTAGGCGGAGCGAGGTGCATCTTTCACATCGAAATTTCCAGAACGGAAGCGAGCGAACCATTGTTGGTGCACGAACTGATACAGCATCGTCTCCGTAAACTTCACAAATTTCATTGGTGGATTGCGTGGCATTCTTCCCTTTTTTATACAAAAATTTCAAAACATAGCGAATTTCTTCATTATTTTCACTCATTTTTGAACAGCTATAACTTTTTTTCAGCTTCTCCGAATTTTATTTTTTTTTGGTTAAATGAAGCTTAAAATGTCACCTTTCTAACACCATATGATATGACACAATGTGATTGGTAGCACTGGAGATAGATGACTTCAACGACATCTATTGACAAAATACGAAAAAACTTTTTCGACTACCCAATATACAAAAAAAGAAGGGAAACACGCAGTCTGATATTTATGTTTACAGGTATGTGCAGCAGATTGAGCCTATTGAGCCTACAACTTGAAATTACCGAACATTTATTGCGGTCCCTGTATATCCATATCTATGTAAGTATATTTGAATGGTAATCAAAAGTGTACAAAACGTCAAGTAAAGGAAAAACATAGAAAAACAAAAAAAACGGAAAAACTCTGCTTACAAAAATGTGGAAATTTTCACGGGCCGGAAAGTGAATGCTTAATACAACAATAATAGCAACAACAATAGTAATAGCTGACATCAAGCAGTAAACTGCACGCACCGGAAATCGTTCATATACGCGCACGCACGCTTACATTACAACAACAAAAGCAAGAATAACAATAACAGCCGCTACAACCGCATCACATCATAAATGGCCAAACCAATAGCAACAACAACTAAGCAACTGCGCTATCATTATAGCCACCGCAGCACGTGATATGCACGGAGTTGTTGTTGTTTATTTACTTGTATTTTTCATTTGCCTTTTATTTGCTCCAAGTAGCTTGCAGAAATTGTGATTGCGGTGTGCATACTTAGTTGGCATTTGATTTAAAAAAGTAACGAATTTCCAGTTCAACGAATGCGTGAGCGTTTGGCAATTATTTGTAGGAAAAAGGATTTTTGGTGAAAACATTTCGAAATTTGCATACTTAAGAAGGACATTTTAAAACCAAAAAAAATATATATATTATTGTTGAAGTGATTGAGTACTGAAATAATCCTAATTAGCGACCAGCGTCGTTTTACTACTACTGTTCTCGTGTGATGATTTTTGGCCTAAGTCACTTCCATTTGATGAATTTCAGGTATAGCAGCAAATTCTTTATCTCGCTGTCTGAGATCTCTCATTAATTTGCTGTAAGAAAGGCTTACCGAAAGAGCGAGGTCGTGCACCAACTAGCCCTGGACATTCATACAAGTGGCCGAAAAGATTTTCCTTCACCCCTTCCGCTTAACAGCTTCTGCAGATGGGATTAAAAGGGAGATTTAGTCTGGCTGCATGATCCTTACCTTCGAGTGATGCGTGAAATGTTTGGTCGAGAGCATCCTATCAGGTAATTCGTCCTTTGGATTTTATGCGACGGCTATGTGTTTTTTGTTATAGTATTTACATGTAGTTAATGGCTTCCACCTTCTTTCGTCTAAAGCATGATAGTGTGAAGTGATGTGTGCTTTTATTGTGTTCAGTGGGGTGGCGACTGCCACCTCCTCTTCATCTGCTATCTCTTTACCCCATATGTTTCTATAATCGGTAACCCATATTAGAGTCATTTCAAGCCAATGACTAAGCAATTCCAGCTCCTCTCTACACTGTAAGACTAGTTTGGTTGAAATGGAGTTGGAGCCTAAGGTCTTGATAGCTGTTTGACTGTCTGAGAAGACAGCTGCTCTTGCGCTCACTTCCTTGTAGAGTTTTAATGATTTACATGCTTATCTGATCTCTAATTGTTCTGCCTGAAACACGCTGGCATCGTCAGGAAGTCGAATTGACTGAGATAGGTTAAGCGGTTCCGAATGGAAGCCATCTTAGAAATGAAGTTCATCTTAGACCCGTCGGTGTAGATTTCAATATCGTATCTTCCTTTGCCCCATTCGGCTCTCGGTGAAAAACGTACCGTAATGTCTTCCTTGAAGTTAAGGGCGGGGACTGCGTAGTCTGATTTATTTTTGAGCAGCGAGGGTCTCTATAGGTGGATCATGCTGTGAACATACGATCTTGTCATCCAGCTTCATATGTCTCTGAGTCTCACCGCACTGCAAGTAGCGATAGTTTTTATATGTAAGTCTAATGGTAGCCGATGAGTTAGTACATTGAGCACTTCAGTAGGACTGGTGCTAAGCGCTCCTGCTGCATATGTTAGTATTGGCCTTACAATGGCTGTGTAGGACCAATTTGATAGTTTTGGTTGGAGACCTCATTTTTTACCCAATATTCTCGCTTTCTTTACCTTGTACTCTATATCTTCTATACTATAAAGGTCTGTACGTTGTCCGCGGATCACTATGAAACGACCTACCTACATATCCTAAATCCCTCAAAACTACTCCTACGCGAGCGGGGCCGCGGGTTAAAGCTAGTATATTATATTCCCAAGTGTAAACTGACAAAAATATCTACCAAATATTGTCATTCGGTGGAAAGGAACACAAGTTGCCACAGTTACGCAACATCAACGGCCAGCCACTTCTCTCCACACTTGAATGCCACAAATGCGTGTGAGTACTTCACAAGTGTTTGCTTGGTTGCTTCTTTCGCTGTGTTTTTTGTTAATTACTAAAAAGAAACCAACACGTGTCCTCTGTCTGCCACGGACTAGAAGATCATCGAAAACATAGCTTCAAGGACTCTTACAGGCATGCAAACCAATGCCACTCCATTACGAAAATCAACCATAAAGTGTCATTCCTTGGATGCGTATGAGCGTTTGTAGAAAGGCCACATGCTGAGCTGAAAAGGATCATAAACTCAATGCTCTAGAATTTCAAGATCTAATAAACTCAAATATGAAAACAGCCAAAGCATCAAAATAGTAAAGGCATTATGAGATAATTTAGAAAAGGACATACATATCACATACAGACATTCATGTGTGTGTGTGCGTGTGTGTGTTAAATAAGTGGGGATATTTAATAAATATACCGGCTTGGCAGCCCAAAAATGTAGATATTTTGTATAGGCCTACGCGAAATGATCGCTATGAAAAGTAGAGTACTGAAGACTAGCTAAGTGCGCACATACACTGTGAGAAAATATAATAGCCACAAATATCTTCATGCAATTTGTAATTTTAAGTTTTAATTTTATTTTTCTTGGAAACTCCAGCTATTTTGTGCCTTACAAGTTCAAAAAAAGTACTTCAATTAAGGAAATAAAAATACTCTTTTCCAACTTTCCCTCGAGTAAATAATAAAAACAAAAAGTTTTGCCACAAAAAATGAGTGTATTAAAAAAAAAACGCTTGCATATGAATAATTAATCCAGTATTTCCTAGCACCTCCCGAGAAATAGAGCACCAAGACGTTAGATTTTAGTTCCACATTTCTTCCCAATTTGTGGCTTTCGAAAGGCCCAATTATTTTTTTAAGTCCTTCCCAAAGATGCTGCTCAATTGGGTTTAATTCAGGAGACTGCGACGAGTGTTCTGAAACATTCACTTTTTCTTTTTTTAACCACCACCGTCATGAAAACCTCGCCATCCATGGCGTTGAATATTATATTACATCTACCACACCTAGATCTCATCTGCAAATACTCAGTGGCCTGTTCCGCTTTAAGGCTCAAAGCGAGCTCACAATGGAGGGCTGTCACACATGGACATTCAACCATCTTATACGGATATACCCAGTGATTGTGATTAGCACCCTCCCATTCTCTGCTTTGAAAGGAGTTCCCTAATGAAAATCCCTTCTAGACTGGAATAGCTTGAAGAAAATCTTACACCCAACACACCCGTTAAGATTTACACGGACGGATCTAAATGGACACCGGTGTAGGATCAGGGTTATATTGCGAAGAGATTTCTATTAGTGAATCCTTTAAACTACCGGATCACTGTAGTGTATTCATGAAACCTTAAAATATTTAAAGATATATAGAATATCATCCACAGATATCTGCATTCTATCAGACAGCCAAGCTGCCCTACGGTCTCTGGATGCATTCCAAATAACACCAAGGAGTGTTTTACGTTGTTGCCAATCTCTCATGAGATGGCCAAACAATATCGTATAATCTTATGCTGGGTTCCAGGCCACAGAGATATACCAGAGAACTGTAGGGCTATCCAACTTGCAAAAAAGGTGCCTGTATGAAACACATATGCAATTTTATGGAGGTACCTCTCGCAACTTGCAAGCTTCTTATTAAGGTCGCACTAATCAGTTCTGCAGAATTAGGTACAACTCGGAATTGAACGAACTGATCCAAGACGAGATAGCTGTGCGTTTTGTAAAGACGCAGCGTATGCGGTGGCTAGGTCCCGTGCTCCGTAAGCCTGCTGAATCCGCTGTAAGGAAAGCCATGACTGGAAAGATAATTCGTACGAAGGCGAAGGGAAGACCGAAAAATCGATGGACAGACGCAGTAGGAAGCGATCTCACAGCATTGGGAATTCGCAATTACGAAGGAAAAGCAAGCGATAGAACACTTTGGAGGAGTTTTGTGAAGGAAGCTTTCACGCACCCCGCGTTGTAATGCTGTGAATGATGATGAATCAGTTCTGCAAATCAAAGATGGATTAGCGTTAACACCTGTGAAATGGCAAGGCAAATAGGACCAACGCTAAATCTACGTCGTTCCAAGAGTATTATAAAATTGAGTACACTTCAAATTAGGACTTTAGTAGGGGCCCTCACAGGACATTGTCTCAAAAGAATTCATGCAAGGAGATTAGGCGTTTACACGCATGATTTCTGTCGTAGCTGCAGAAATGAGGAGGAGTTGGAAACAATTCAACACCTTTTCTGCAGATGCCCAGCTCTAGCCAGAAGCAGGACTCGATATTTAAGATCCAACATCTTAATGAATATAGATAATCTATACACTTTAGGTATCAACAACGCTTTTTTACGCTTTGTCAAAAGCTCAGGATGGTTCAATATGGCAAGGGAAATATAGCCCAGCCCCCGCGGCTCACAACGGACCCATTTCGTAGTCTAAGTGGCATCGTTGTCTCTATGTGCGGTGCGACTGCCAAACCTAACCACTCCTTTGCTAATTTCGATAAATGTTTCGGATCGTTATCCTGCAGAAACTTTCGTCTTGGTGGCATTTCTTCTCTTGCATAGGGAAGCATAACCGTATCCATTTTTTCTTTTAACCAAAATATCGGGCCTACTTCCTTCTCCGTCGAATATCCACACAGCATTTTCGATTTGTCCCCGTGCTTTACTGTTTTTTCATATATCTAGGATCAAATGCTATGGTGTGTGGGTCGCCGAATATATTGTTTTCCGTCAGATCCAAACATATTTATTTTTGTTTAATCCACCAAAGCACATTTTTCCAGCTTCGACGGAAGAGATGTTTTCTTGCAAATTGAAGCCTTTTTATTTTATTCAATAAACTCAAGAACGGTGCTCTTCTGGGTGTTATTGCTATCAATCCAGAATCTACCGACCGGTATCGAACTGTCTGACTTGTAACTTGTAAATTTAGCTCAGTTTAAGGCTAGATTGATGTCGAAAAAGGTTTAATTTTGCTAGTAAAACGTTTTTCTTCATTTAGGTGTTTCACGGAAACTGGTTCTGTTGAGCATAGGAAAAAACACTGCTAGACCAAAAACCAAAAATTGTACGTTTTGTTGAGATTATTGCTGTAGTAGCGCAAAGTGTTGCTGAACAATCTTCAACATCGGTATCTTACGTTCTCTACTATTAGGGGACGTTCTCATTCATGAATTGAGTATTTGACGGATATTATCTGGAGACGTGCTTATGGTGGACATTTAAATGATTTTTCCCATATATTGCTAAAGATCGTATTTTAAATATGAATAGAGAAACCTGAAAGCGTCTAAAATTTTACAGGTGTTATTTATGGCGGCCGTCGGAGCTGAATGGGTTGGTGCGTGACTACCATTCGGAATTCACAGAGAGAACGTTGGTTCGAATCCCGGTGAAACACCAAAAAAATTAAGAAAAACATTTGTCTAATAGCAGTCGCCCCTCGGCAGGCAATGGCGAACCTCCGAGTGTATTTCTGCTATGAAAAAGCTTCTCATTTAAATACCCTTTTTTTGGAATACCCTTTATTTATGCACCATTTGTTCGGTGTTGGACCAAACTTCCTTCCTAATTTGTCTTATAAATCTTAAAGTTGTACTCTAAATGAAGAGTCTTATACCTCCAAATGGCAGATGTATCATAACAAAAAAAGTATAAGACAAGCCTTACATCATTTAACATTTCTTGCGCATAACAGAAATCGAGTGCGGGACCTACCGAATAGTAGCAGCGCAAAAAGACATTCGGCTATGGCGGCAGAAAAAATTTTATATTGTCGAAAAGAAAATTCCATCACTTCGACTCACATCAACTTTCACATATCAAGCGATTACTCAGGCTAAGGCATCTCTTTGTTGCCAATACGGCAATTTATGAGGACGTTTATGAGTCGCTGTCGTCATACATCAAATGATGCACGTAAGCAATGCCTTCCATCGCTTGCTACTTTCTCCATCAAATATATGAATGTCTGTATGACGTCTTTAGCTATTGAAATCACTTCTGAGTACTAACGATTTATGTCTGTATGCCGGTGTATGAGTGTATTTTCCCCTCATAGCTACAACCACCCACAGTTGACTTGAAATTTATGTGTATGCGCGTATATACAATGCCGGTCAAAATAATAGCAGCGCATTATATTGCAAAGGTTTTTTATTCATTTTTTATTTAATTTTAACATTTTTCTTCTAAAATCGCAGTTCGTTTTACAATCAAAGTTAAGTTAAGTTTTCCAACCAAAGTTAAAAATGTTGTGTAAAATTTAAAAGAATTCAACAAATTTTCCTCAATAATTCAAACTTCTATACAGACTTTTTTTGTAAATTAATTTCCTTACTGCGATCTGTTTTTTAAATATTAAGCAATATTTTTACCTTTAGTTATTTAATCCATTTAAGAAAAAAAACATTTATGGAATAGACTGAGTGTTGCAACCATTTATTAATTTTATGATAAATAATAATTTACACTAATTTATTGTCATATGAAGTCTTTTGAGGTTTATTGAAGGTCTCTTAAGTCTAGTAAAGGTTTTAGGATTTGGAACAATTTCCGTGGCAAGAAACTTTGCGTGTGATTGAAGTCGTGTGTTGTGTGATGTGGCATATTTTTTTATTTCTTGAACTCGTGTGGTCACTTTGAGATTACGATGAATTTTTCCATTCGTTGGAGATCATTCTGCGCGTTTTCGACTGGAATCTTTGAAGTACATATTTCGTTGCTGGAGTTAGCTGCAGTGCCCCACAATTGAATGTCATATGCCCATATCGGTGTCAAGTTAGGTGAGTAAAGTGAGAGCCTACTTTCGAGAGAAGCATGAAAATTTCGATGTAGTAACCCAATTTAGGCTGCTGAATTTTATTACTAGAGCCTTCTGTTTGGTGAAAATATGGGGTTTCCGAGTAAGTTGGCTATCAAGATGCATGCCGAGATATTTTGTGACGTTAATTTGGTGGATGATTATATTATTGAGCTTAACGGGTGGGCAAGTTTTTCGATTTAGTGCCAAATTGACTTGGGAAGATTTCGTGTTGTTTGGCTTAATGCACCACTCTTTCAGCCAATGCGATATTTTATCAAGTCCTTCTCGAGTTTTTGGGAGGTCAATTATGAGTCCGTACTCAGTGTCATCCGCGAACGTTCCGACTATTGATTCTTCAGAACTTATTAAAAAAAATTTTGCAATGCATTTTTGTAGCTCAGTCAATGGTAGTTTAATAATTGAGCAAGTTTGAAGTGACTAAAAAATTTCGTTAATTTTTTATAGTTTTTTAATATTTTTTAATTTATTATAAATAAAATTAATTATTTTTTTTTATATGAAAGAAAGTGTTGATTTCGATAAAAAAATTGTCAAGAATTAAAAAAATTTGAACTACTTTAAACTTGCACTTTATTATCCTTTAATTGAATATACCACAAAACTTCATTGCTAGAATTTCTCTAAAAGTATGAAACTTTTATGAAAATTAGTTTTTTTTTTAATTTGGGAAAGGTTTGAAACGTTGAGTTATATGCTTTTTGCTGCAGTAGAAAAATGCAAAATTTAAATAAAAAAATATTAAATAAAAAGTAAATAAATACACAAAACTTAGCATTATGTTGCACTGCTATTATTTTGGCCATCACTGTACCTGCATAGGCATACCTAATTGTATTTTTCCATATCAATATCCAAAACGCGCTGTTGTTGATGTTGATTATGTTGTTGATACACATAATGACGGTGCATCAAATGAGCGCATCATACCAACAACATTTAAGTACATCCAAATGTCAAAGAAAAAATGCCGATTAAATTTAAAAGGAAATTTATACACATAGTCACACACACACACTACAAACGCATGTAAGTATGCAGTCGGATTAATATTTAGTTCTCTTAGGAATGAGATGATCACCGTTTTAGACGAAATTTACGAGCGCGTGAATTTATTGTGTAGTAGCTGGTAAAATACAAACGCACACACACACAGCCACACTTATTTATGTACATATATTGCCAGCGACACCGGTCGTGTGATCGAGCATTTTGACACAATTGTCGAACACAGTCGTGCACTCTCATAAAGTCTCTCAGCGTAAGTAGCGTATTGTTGTTGGTTGCGGTTTTTGTCACGCGATTAATCAGTGCCATGTTATGAATGCGGTGAAAAAATCATTTGTAACTCGGACACACATACATACTTTCATACATACACACAAATGCATAGCACACCCCACAAAGGAAATGCGTTTACCACTCAGCGAAAGTGTCACCCATTCGCTTGTGGGAGGAAGTTGGCCGTAAAATTCAAACTTCCTTAAAATGCATACCTACATACATACATAGGTGCATATCTGCATACGTATGTGCATACCTACATATGTACATATGTACATGAATTTAATATGCGCCTGGAGAATCTCCGATTTGGTTGTTCCATATCAGTTTTTATGCCTGAAGTTCTTCGAAACTTTCAGACAGGCGTTGATGCGCAGATGAGTAATTGCCACTTCCTGTTGCTGTTCTAATTTCTATACAAATTTTCCACAGCTTTGCTTTGGCTAAATAAGAATGAGCAGTTTTTGGTATGTTTAGAAATGCATTTGTACGTTTTTTTTTTTTTGTTTCTTTTCTTTCATATGGGACTTATTTAGGGCACATGTTTTTTATTTAAACTTTTTCTTCGTTTTTGTAATCAATTGTTTTTATGATGAAGTTGGCGCTCTAAATATGATTCATGCGAAAGGATGCTGTGGCCAATATATTTCTTTTCATCTACTAATCTACTCGTACAGATGTATAATTAAGCGCACACATATGTACATGCACACATGTCAGTGCATGCCCTGCAGGGAAAAGTCAAACTAGTACCGAAACATCTTCGCCTAGGCACTGGTATTTAATTTTATTTTAAATTCTTCAGAAATGATAGAAAAACTCACCTTACAGGAGGTCATGGCAGCAAGCAAAGCTAAAAAAAACAAATACTGCGGTTTGGTTGATATCCCAGCAGAGCTCTTCAAACAGATGAGTAATGAAATCATCCATACCATATCCACGCCAAAGATGCGGGAACTTGGAGTAATTTTGCTATGGGAAAATTACCGACCCATAACTCTTTTCTTTTCTAACACGCGGTCGACTATGCACGACATAGGGATCTTCGTAAGAGTTCAAAACGATCTGTTGCGAGCGTTCGCCACTTTGAACGGACTCCGGCAAGGTGATGGGCTCTCATGCCTTCTCTTTAATATTGCCTCTGAAAAGCTTATTAGGGATGCAGGCGCAAGCACAAACGGAAGTATTTTGTTGTAATCGGTGCAGTTGATGGCTTACGCAGCCGACATGGACATTATTGCATCATCGCTGCCTATTTTGAGAGAAACCATTGAAAGTATAGAACGAGCAGCAAAAGATATGAGCTTAAAAATAAATGAAACTAAAACCAAAGCAATTTTTTCAACTTCTTCGTAATATGCCACACACACCAATGTGGGTCAAATACTCAAAATCGGTGACTGCGTTTCGGTGTTGTGAAGGATTTAAAGTATCTTCGAGAAACCATTAATCATGACAAGAAAATTCCTGCAGAATTGCTGAGAGAATCATTATGGCGAACCGTTGCTATTTCCCATTGTGCAATCACCTAAAGACCCGCCTTCTGAACTGGAGCACGAAGATTTCACTGTGCCATTCAACTATTATTTCCACCAGCTATACGATAGTGAAACTTGGTTACTCAGAATGTTGTTTGAATGGAAAGTTCTGTGAAAAATCTTTGACATGATATGTGATAAAGGCTAATGGTGAAAGTCAGCAAAGAGAAAATTCGGTACATTTTACAGTTTCGTTTTGAAAAAGGCGAAAAATGAGAATACAAGCCAGGGCGCTGAAATTGTGAGTGGTGCTTATGGTGTCAATACTGGAACAGCTAATTACGCGCAATTTTGGTTTCGTCGATTCCGTGCAGGCATTTTTGACGTTCAGGGGGGAGCCTGCTTTAGAGGCTTCAAAACATCGATTTTTTCGTTGATTTTTTTGGGAAGGAAAGAAATATTCGATTGAAACGAAACTTTCTGGTTTTATTGTTATATATTTCAACAGTCTTCTCAAATATTTTCTTTAAAATATATGTCATATTATGCCTGGTGCAAGCATTTTGCCGAGGCGCCTCGAGTGTGCATGTGTCGCGCGGTGGGAAAGATGCGGGTCGCAATTTTCATCTGAAACCAAAAACCCAAAAAGGTTTTTATTTTGGTATAGTATAGCTTTTAGTTAAACTAAGAAAATTAGACAAAAAGACAACAAATTTTCGTTAATTTATTAAAAAAAATTAATATTTTTTAGAAAAACAAATTCTCTTTAGATTGTTTAAGAAGTGGGTTAATCATAACTTTCTTAAGGTTTTTTAGGTTCAACTCGAAGAGAATTTAATTCCGAATACAATCAATGTTATCTCGTTTCGATCGTATGTTTAACTTTTTCCCTACCTTTCCCGCCAATTAGGAAAAATCGCAAAAATAAAAAACCGAGAAATCGCACTTCGAGCGATCCGGCCGCTCGTATACCTGCTCGACGCTTGCTCACCATTTCTTCTGTTACTCCGAAAATATTTTGAGTTTGCTTCTGAAATTTTGAGGACACATTCTTGGATAGTTTGGGAAGATATTTATGAAAAAAAATCGATTTTTTGAAGCCTCTAAAGCAGACTCCCCCCTTAAAGCAAATGTCGAAAATGTCAATAAAATCACAGAAATAAAGGAAGCTGACCGGAATGTTAGTAGTCGTAACATCTCCCAGGGCCTTAAGATCGGCCATAAAACAGTTTTAAACCATTTGCAGAAAAATTTTACGCAAAACTAATGTATTTTCTTTTGCCCAAGCAATTTACAATTATGGTATGTATACAATTTTCAAGGTTCCCATCGACTGCCGATGGGCGACCGTTATTAGAAACCGCTTTTTCCGTCTTGTATTTCATGCTCTAATTTTCAAAACTATTGAAGGCAAAAACCTTACAACTTGAACATTTAAAATGTAAAATTTTTATGCACAACTATAAATCACAACAGCTTCTTTTCCGCTGAAATTTGTTTACTCCATATCTACCTCAAAGGGCTGTTTTCTAGAGAAGGACATATACATATGTATATGTATGCATTTAGGTAGGTGTATGCATCAGCATATAATATCTGCGAGCATATGAACGTATTGGAATTGCTTAAAAAAGCTTATAAACAAAATTCAATAATAAAATATGCAGCAAAATGTGTGGCAATCGCTTGGGTAGCTGGAAAGATGTATCACATAAAAAGCAAGAATAGCATAAGCTACCTATCAATACATGCGTATGTACATATGTACCCTCACTACAAGACGGAAAGAAAACTAGAATTCTCCAAGAAATTCAAAGTGATCATTAGTGACCGATCAGCGTTGAGAAATAAAGAATTATTCCTAGGACAGGGCGCACAGGTGTGGTTTACAGATGGGTCCAAAATGGAAGACGGGGCTAGAATTTTCGAACCACATTTCAAAAAAGCAGTTGAAATAGGAAAACCACTTGCATTTTCCAGGCGGAGGTCCACGTCTTAGAGCTGTGTGCCATAGAATGCCTACGGAGAGGCACGCGCGGTGCCAATATTAACATTCTGTCTGGCAGTCAAGCAGCTCTAAAATCGCTGGACAGCTTCTCATTCCAATCAAGGTAGGTCTGGGAATGTTGTAAAATCCGCAAGACCCTAGCATCAACAAACTTTGTTACCTTGCTGTTAGTTCCAGGACATGAGGGGCACGAAGGGAATGAAATTGCGGACACTTTAGCGAAAAAGGGGCAAACACTCCCTTCATAGGTCCTGAACCTTTCTGCGGGGTAAATAACAACTTCAAAAGTGGCTTTCTGCGTGAGCAGGAGCAACGAGGCCTAATCGATTACTGGAGAGACCAATCGGGCATGCGGCAATCGAAAAGGCTCATAGATCCAGAGCGGATAAAGGCAGAAGCCTTGACCATAACCTAAGCAGAAAGGACATAAAACTTTCCACTGCAAAGAGACACAAGAAACGGCAGGACATATTCTATGCGACTGCCCAGTAGTGGCACGATGCAGACTAAATTACCTGGGAAATGGGGATCCAAACCTGCTGGTAGAAATTAAGCCTACAGCAGTTTTAAGATTTATTAACAGCCTAAAACTGTTTGAGTAGACTACATGGCGGCACAATAGATCTATTCAGGTCGCAGTGCACAAATAGCCAATCAATAATAATAATAATAATAATATGTACCCTGTTGGGAAAAATATCAGCTATGAACTACATTGTGACGCAAAATTAATCAACCCATCGGAAGACTTATCATTTTTGCGTCGTACGTCAGGTACTACATAGACAGCGGCCGCATGCAAACAGACAAGAAATGCAGCGCGAAAAGGTCAAAATAAAGATCTCCATCCCTAAAAGTATTTTTGTTTTTAATTTGTAAAAGAGTTATTTAAAAACCAAATTGGGATTACTGATTTTATGCCACCTTGTAGAATACTGCCACTTCTTTGTTAGCTCAAACAGTTCGTGTTCTATAGTTTTTGCCCTGTTAGGAAAAGAAATTTTTAACACGGCGATGACAATTATCCGCCAGTAAACTACCAGTTAAAATACCAGTCCATATTCATCAAAAAAGTCTAGTCCAATATGTTTCTAAAGCAAGCAGTTTTAGGCCAGGGGGGAAAAATCATCCATTCCATTCCAATTGAGGATAAAAGAAATCCCTTGTTTTTACGTATAATTTTTTCGCAAGTGGTTTAAAATTGTTTTACGATCGATCCTAAGCTCCTGGGCGATGTTACGACTACTAACATTCCGGCGAACTTCGATTATTTCTGTGATTTTGTCGGCATTTTCCTTAACATCAAAAAAGCCTGAACGAAATTGAAGAAAACCAGAATTGTATGTAATTAGCTGTTACAGTATAGACACCATAAACACCATTCACAATTTCAGCGCCCTGGTTTGTAAATATTTTCATTTCTCGCCTTTATCAAAGAAAAACTGTAAAATATAACGAATTTTTTTCTTTGTCGACTTCATTGTTGACACCCTGTAACTCTCCACTGAAGGGAACAAGCAAGTGTGAAGTGTCACCTTGACAACGGGCATAAACTTTAAATTGCTTCATAGATGGTTTATGAGATATCGATCACCACAGTCATCCACCGAGAAAATATGTTTTTTTTTTTTTTGGCGGTAGGTTGGGTTAAAAATGCCTTCGCACCATATAGTTAACTTCCTCTTCTCTTGGAAGAACCCCGGAACTGCTTCAGTATTGCTTCGAAGTAGAGGGCCAAGACGACGTCGTAAGAAGGACACTTACTTACTCACCCTGCATCCAGGGTCGCTTGCTTTGAGAAACTTATGCTCAATGCTCTTCAGCATAACTTTCCATTTCACGTTTCTTTTTTAGGATAATATCCTCCACGAAATTTGCTACGGTATTCAATTTTTCTTCGTCTATCATCTTATTCTCGATAATTTCTTCAGGTGTAAATACACCAATAGCTCGTTACAGACCTGTTCGCTCTATGTTCCACCTCTCGCATTTCAAGAAAGTGTGCTCCGCAGTATCGTCATATATACAGTTTGGTAGGCTCACTTTTCCCATTCGCCACAAATACTTGCGAAAGGAACCATGCCCGGACAAAAACTGTGTGAGGTAATAGTTAACCTCACCGTGCTTTCTTTCTGCCCGCTTTTTTAGATCGGGTATTGGTCTCGCTGTCCATCTACCGTACCGTTCAGAGTTCCATCTTGCCTGCAAAAGTGTGAGCGTTTGAAATCTAATATCGGAGAAGAGATTTTTGCCTCCCATCTCCGTTTGCGCTCTTGTGCTAGAATATCTATAGGGATCGTTCCGCTGATAACTAAAATCGCTGCTTCTGATACTGTTCTGTATGAAAAAGCCACTCTAAGATTGCAGGTGCGTTGCACAGATTGCAAAGTTTTCCGCCAGCATTGAACCCTTAGCGAATCTGCCCATATTTCGTATTCATATAAAAGAAACGACTTCGTGGTGTTCATTAACAGTTTTGGCCGAGAAAATAAAGGATTTCCATTAATTGCAATTTATTTTTTTTATTTCATTTTGATCTAAAAGTGGTTATTTATAAGGTGGGAGCACTGTATATGAATATTTAGATATTTCCCTTTTTATAGTGTGCATCTGGATGTTGTTCCTCAAATGGAGGGACCTACAGTTTCAAGCCGACTCCGAACTGCAGCTATTTTTTTATGAGCAACTTTTTGATGGCAGAAATACACTCGGAGGTTTGCCATTGCCTGCCGAAGGTGGACCGCTATTAGAAAAACCTTTCGAGATTCGAAATTAAGTTCTCCCTGAATTCCAAATAGTAGTCACGCACCAACCCACAGATGATAATAAATAAAAGCTAAAAGGAAAATATTGCATGCCACGGATTTATAAAAGTGTTGAAATTTTGGTCGCGCTCCATTGTCTCAAGTGACGGGAAATGCCAATTCCCAAGCATCTTTCTAACACACGCACGCTTAATCGGAACATTATTTTCTTGAATGGTAAATATGCGGCTGCGAGCCATTTTCAATACAAAAAGGAAGTGCATTGAGATTTTTTGACGAACATTGAATATTTTTCGCTTAATTCGCCGTGAATTTATCGCCACATCTGAATACATTTATAGCGCTCCCAGAATGCAATAAAAGTGTGAAATTTTTTCAAATTATTGTAATTGTTGAAAATTATCATTGCCGTGCACACAATTTGCCAGCACAACAACAGCAACTCAAAACAACAACTTCCGTTGAATGCTAGTGAATAGCTGCAGTCCGTGGCGCCGGAAACGCCATCAGCTGTGCTGTCAATTTTCACACAAAAATAAAAGCAAACAAAAAATCAATTTGCATGAATACACGAGAAAACGCGCATTACACCAATATCTGTGCTACAACAAAAAAATCAGCAGCGCCAAAGTCATTACTACCAGCTACAAATTGCAAAGAATGCGTACTACACTTTCTGCTAAAATAAGACACAGTTCAGACAGACAATGATTTCCAAAAGTGCGACTATACCTACCATATGGCATGCCATATTCTTCTCTTTGTGATTATTTTTTTCGATACGAAATACTCGCACCCAATTGTCAATTTCAATTGTCAAGTTCAATTTCAATGGATTTCATTACGTTGCGCTGTGATTCGACGGCTTTGCAGCTGCATCCCGTTTCGAATATTTTTGTTGGCGGCGGTGGTGGTGGTGGTTTACTGTACGCAGTTGGCGCTTGCATGTGAAGTGGCCACTTCATTCAATTTAGACGGCCATTCACTTGAAACAAATTGTCGACATTCGAGCGAATTTTTTGGTGGCTTTGTGAGTAAAAATTTCAAGTTTCTTTGTTCGGTGCTTAAAAGTGGAGTGCAGCAATGCAAGGTTTTCTCTAATAGCGGTCACTCCGCGGAAGGGCGGAAGGTAATGGCAAAACTACGGGTGGATTTCTGCCCTTATTGCCCCTGTAGTGCAAAGTGCACCAATACTTTTCATAGATATTTTGTATGTTATTTTCCTTAGCCTGGTCCACCACACTAAAGCGCCGTAGAGTGATATTGGCTTTACTATAGCTGAGTAGCACCAGTACATTATAGAAGGAGATAGATCCCATGTAACTCCCAGCATCCTTTTACACGCATGTAGTGCGTTACTGGCCTTCTTCTTCATCTCTAATATTTTTTACTTCCATGACAGTTTGCTACTCAATATTACTCCGAGGTACTTTGAGTTGTCTATAAGAGTCAGCTCTACGCCGTTCAGCTGCGAAGAGAGCCAATTCGGAATGTTGTGCTTTCTATGTCCGTTTCACCAGCGTTTATCCCCACGTCTGCCTGTGTTGCCCATTGTTGCGCTGTTGCCAGTGTGTTAATTTTTATATAGCTTAAGATTTCACGGCATTTACCTATCACTACCATGGCTACGTCATCTGCATATGCTACTAGTTTCGATGCTGTACCTTCAAATTTCTTTAAAAGCTGATTAACTGCGTGTAACCAGAGAAGTGAAGATAGAACACCACCTTGAGGCGTACCCTCACATGTTGATTTAGTGAGCTTAGCTTCGTTCCATTCCGCTGTTATTATTCTACAACTCAAGAGGTTCTTTATCCACGAACAGGCAGCGGGTGCTGGATTTTCTGTATCTAAACCTCTTAAAATAAAGGGTGTTTTTTTTAGAGGTTAGATTTTCAAGTTGGCACTACTTTTTTCGTAGATGGTCTTTTTGACAGCTGTCACTTGATTTATGCTCAGTTTAGTTTGCCATTTCATAATAAATAGACTTACACCTGAACAACGTTTGCAAATCGTGCAAATTTATTACGAAAATAATGGTTCGGTTCGCGCGACGCATTCACAAGAAAATATTGTTCAGCGATGAAGCTCACTTTTGATTGAATGGGTATGTCAATAAGCAAAATTGTCGCATTTGGAGTGAACATAATCCACAAGCCATTGCTGAGACGCCGTTACATTCTCAAAAAGTCACTGTTTGGTGTGCTCTATGGGCAGAGGGAATCATTGGTCCATATTTCTTTAAAAATGAAGCCGGCCATAATGTTACAGTCAATGGAGAGCGCTATAGAGCCATGATTAATGACTTTTTCGTGCCTGAATTGGACGATGTTGATGTGGACGACCTTTGGTTCCAACAAGACGGCGCTACATGCCATACAGCCAACGCAACAATCGATTTATTGAAGGAAACTTTTGGTGAGCGCATTATCTCGCGCCGTGGACCTGTGGCATGGCCTCCAAGATCGTGCGATATAACACCGCTGGACTATTTCTTGTGGGGCTATGTGAAGTCGCTTGTCTACCCAGATAAGCCCGAGACGATTGACGTCTTGGAAGAGAATATTCGGCGCGTTATTGCTGACATACGGCCCCAATTGCTGCAAAAAGTGGTCGAAAAATGGGCCTCTGGGCTGGAATTTATTCGAGCCAGCCGCGGCAGCCACTTGCCCGAAATCATTTTTAAAACATAATGGCAAACCCTTATCTTTATAATAAAGCTAAATTCTTGGCCATAACATTAAATTATATACGTTTTATTTCATCTTGAAAACCTAACCTCTAAAAAAACACCCTTTAGCTTAATAATAGCTTTTGAGAGTGAAGGGTTGTTTTTACCTGCTTTCGGTATAAACACAACCCTAACCTCTCTCCAAAGTTCAGGTACATCGTTAAACCTCAAGCAACCTGCATAAATCGCTTTTAACCATGGTATCAAGAGGTTGCTCATCTTCTGGAGCATGTGTGGACAAATTCCGTCTATACCTGGTAATTTAAATGGGTCAAAGGTGTTCATTTTATTCTAATTTTCTATTTTTGCTTTCGTAACAATGCCTTTCGGGATGTTTACTGCATTGTCGCTTACAACTTTCCTGACCTAAGTAGTCCTTACATCCTGGAAATGTGTATTCGCAAGATCTTGTAGTTCTTAGTTCAGTATCCGTTTAATTTGAGTATTAATTTGGGCGTGGTCGGATTTTTTCATAACAATTTCCTGAACCTAGCTGCTTCGTTTGTGCTTTGAATACTGCCGCAGAAGCCTTTCCACGACTCTCTTTTGGTCCTACGCACCTCTTTTTTGTATTTTCTTCGTAAATCGTTTTATTCATCCCAACAGGATTCATTGTCTGCTTCTCTGCCTAACTTATAGAGTTTTAATACGTTTTCACTATCCTTCATCTCTTCTGCGACATCCGTCTCTGCGGGTCACTGCGATCAGTGAGCACCACAGTTAAATGCTTTTTGGCTATGTCATAGACGCTGCTTTAGACGTTGACAGCTTTTCCTCGTTGCTGTTCATGTTGTGCTTTACGTTTTGCCTTGCAGTAACGTCTTTGCACCTTCGCTTTGTAATGGGTAGCTCTCCTTCGCATTCAGCCGACTGCTGTCTTTTTTCAGCCAGCTTCTCCTCAACCTTGTTGACGAACTTCGGGTTTGATGCTGCGCACCCAGCGTGAGTTACACGCTCTTTCTCCACTTCCTCTGCCAGTCGTTCCGTTTCAGCCTACGTCAGATTAGTCATGGCACTTAAGCGGTCGCAGATTTAGGCTGCACCCTTGCTTTCAACCCCTCCTTACTTGGCTTAACTCTTGGTCCTTTCTTGCTAGCTGAACTGACACCATCAAGCTTCGCCGGAAAGCGAAGTCAAGCATCTTCGTCTGTAGTATGAGCGCTAGCAACACTTTGAAGGTCCGAGCCTTCTTGGACTATGACTCCTATGCGATGCAGAGCGCTTTTTTGTTTAGATTTGGCAGTTGCTCTACTCCCTTTATAGTAGAGGTGTGGCCGCTGACGACACAACTTGTATTCTTGCTGTGCCCGCCGGTCGTGGCAGCCTTTTCTCCCACCGACGTTTGGGTCAATATCTTGATCCGAATTGCTCCTTTGTCGACATCCATTAGTGTTTTCGAAATCGGGAATCCCTAACGATAGCTCTTTATTCCTAGCCGCCAAGAACCTCATTAGCGATGGACTCTATATTAGCCCCCAGCCTTCTTTTGAGAAAAACGTGTATAATTAATTAGTAATTAGGGAAAATCATACATTGCCCTTAGCTGGGCATCACTGTTTGCATTGCAATCGGTATATGTAGGTATACCCTATCATGCGCAACAGACAGTGGTACCCATTGCCAGCCACCATCACCATCCATGTGGATATAGCAGCTAAGAGGACTTATGCCAACCAAAATCGATTAGTACGATTTAAAATTATTTCTGTGATTTAAGTGGAAAATTCGCCTTAAAACTCATTCAGGCACCCAAACATGGCAGTAAATATAAATAACTGCTTAAAAGATGACAAAATTCTGCTTATAGATGGATACAAATTATAGTAGAAGCAATACAAAAAACAAGTTTTTTAGTTCTGCTTAAAGTCGCATTTTATAGCAGGTCACTATTTTTGTTTCCAATGAAATACAACCGAAGCACAGTGATTATTTAAACAAGGCATTCCATGCGCTTAAAAAAATAAAATGTAGAAGTAACAGAAACAAAAACAAAAAAAGAAAAAGCAATGTGAAAGCATAAATCACGACAGCTGCTGCGGCAACACTACTTGAACTCATACGTCAATCATTAATTTTGATGGGCCACCCTGTAGCGTTGAAAAAGCTTGAAATTAAAATGCATTTAACGCCACCACCAACGTAAACAATGCCACAAAACAACACTGGAATATTTAATGCATTCGGCAGTGGCCAAAAATACATACAAACATACAGCTGCAGTAAAAATAATAGGGGAAACTAAAAACCCCTTTCAATGTGCATAAGAAACATTCATGTTTTACCTTTTTTTATAATTTTAAAGAAATATATTAAATTAGAAAAAAAAAACAAATTGTTAGTTGTGTTAGATTTTTTTACATTTCGGTTTAAAACCAAAAAATAAAAAAAAATAAAAGTAAAAAACGGAGGTAATTCAATATATCTAACAACGTTCATTATATCTTGACGACATATCTTCCATGATAATTTTTGGTGTGTCTGATTGCTTAGCAAGGAAATCAAATACGGCATGAAACTCAATTTGATCCATAGTTACGTTGTTTATCAGGCAATATCTCAGTGGTTTATTAACGTATTTCACAAAAATATATTATTTACATAAATACATATGTATACTGAGAAGCTCTGTAAGTCCAGGTGAAACAGAAATTTTCCCTGCTCTCTTCAACCAATCCATTTCACGTTCCTGCTGATCTCTCCTTTTTGATTGAAAGTAGCATTTGTGCTTTCACTGGAGAGGTATTCTGAAAGAAAGAGAAAAGAGAATAGTTAGTATGTTTTGTAAACAAACAAAAAAAAAATTCGTAATTTTCATTAAATAAAATATCACCGTCCATACTTTCATTATTAGTATTAGTTACTTCTCTCATTTTATAGAAACTCACTTCAAAAAGCTACATAAGACTACTGTTTAGTAGTTAAAAGCAGCAACAGAGCAGAAAATATTTCATATTAGAAACGGAAATAGCTCGTTTATGCTGAGTAATAATAACAATAAGTGGCGGCAGCAGCAGCAGCAGCAGCAAACTTACTAACCCAATACAACAGCAAGAATGCGCATAGCTTAACACTGCACTGCTCACTCCACTCTCGCTGCATTCCTCCCTCGCTCATTCATTCCCGTTTTATGCACTAGCAACTCCCACTTTTACATGGTGTTAAAATTCTCAGAGTCCATTAAATGCTTGAACGCCCTTCTGACTGTATTAGAGTAAGAAAATAATAACAAAACAAAAACAAAACAAAATGTATGCAATTACACCATTTGCTCTACACAAATGTATGACTACAGAGGAAAGTGCTACATACATAATCGTGCACTTCGTTGCAATGATGCGCTATGAACACAAGAAATTTATGCTATATTTTATGCTACCGAAGGTGCATTATTTTTATAATACAATAAATATAAAAAAGTAAATAAACAAATTTATATTTATATGGCACACAAGAACTTATGAAATGCTTTAAAAATTCTTAACTCAAACTTCAAAAAAACAAAAAAGTATTTGGATTTCATTTTTAAAAATAATAAATGAACTTTTTGTTGCAGTAGCTGCTTTTAGAAAATGCAAACAATTTCTTTCGCTGTTTATGATGGCATTTTATGTGAGGTGGCTACAATAGGAGATGCGTTTCTGTGAAGAATTTTGAAGAATTATTTGTGCTTTTATTTCAATTCTACTGTTGTGGAAGTGAAAAATTCAAAATATGAATCATTTGATTTTGAGTGGCGCCTTCGATTTGCCACTTATCTGCATGCTTTCTTTAGGCTCTGCTCACTTGACGAAAAATTTGTATGTGACAGCAACAATAAAGTTATGAAGCAATATTCCCGCTAGCCGCTAGCGAGAATGATTACACCTAATAAAACTGGTATAACTCTTTTCTGCTACTAGGCAAGTCTCATTAAATCGCGTTCATACAGGGAAACTTTTGTTGTATAAGAATTATTCATATCGATAGCTATGGTTTGAAAAAGGCAAATAGGCAAATGGCAAGTCATCTTGAATGGCTTAGTACCAGAACAACGCTTCCAAATTGTGGAAATTTCCTTTGAAAAAAATAAATCTGTTCGCGAAGTTCATAGAACACTTCGTCCATTTGACGGACAACGTAGCGCTGAAGTTCATTTCTGTTTAAACGGCTACCTCAATAATGCAGGCCACAGACCGAAAACAAATCGAAACAATCGGTTGAAACTTATTTCGCTACACGCGTGTGGATTTGGTAACGATTTTAGTTTCATGCTTACGTTGCTGAGTTAACATGGAATGCGGAAAAAATGATTGTTTTGTATGTTGCTTATTTGTGCTTTAAAATAAAGGGGAGAGGAAGATTTTTTTTCACACTTTCTTCAATATATCACCGTTTTTGTCTACTTCCTTATATTTTTCTAATAAAATTTGCCACTATTTTAATTTTTACATTTCTGTCATCATTGCTAGCTGGGTTTTGAACAAAGCTATGAGTTCCTCAATAAATGTTTTTCTTAAGGGGTTATATACAGTTAGAAGGCCGAAAAAATGCGAATTATCCAGAATTTTTTCTGAGAAAACTTTTAAATTTATTGATCCAAAAATTTGTAAACATATTATGTTATCTTTTAACTGTATTTAAAGACTTAGTATTCGTAAAAATATTTATTTGGAATGGAGCTATAGCCGATCTCCCGAAGCTCCTCTCAAAAAAGACGTTTTGCTGTGATCACTATATCTCTGAACTGGATTCTCTGAAATCAAAAAACCAAAAATCAAACAGATTTCGTTAAAGTAATGTTACTCGTAAATCTAGTAATTAATCGAAGGAATAAGCAAAATAAATTCTTTTGACAAAAATCCATTTTTGACCAAAATTTCGGCCTTCAATTATTTATGAACAAAATATTTATGGGTGAGAAAAAATCTGCGATTAATTACTAAAACATATATTTAAATTAAAGTACATAAAATTAAAATGTTTAATTTTGAGACTAATCGGTTTAGCCGTTTTCGAGTTGGTCACCGACTTTGAAAACACCATTTTGAGAAAAATGCGTTTAAAGTTTGAAAACCACTTTCAAGCACTCTGAAACGCTTTTTCAAATTTGCGTGTAACTTCGAAAATATTCACCGGAACGATATTAAATTTTCTGTGTGTATTCTTAAATAAAAAAAAAAAACAATTAAAAAAATCAATTTTTCGAAAATTCTAACTGCATATAACCCCTTAATGTTGCTATTTGTCCGCTCATGTGCACACTTCGAAATTTTAAAAGATGCAAGAAAAATCGTCAACCTCGTCACACACACTCAATCGATTGCAAGTTGACAAAAATATTTGCCAATTTTCGATCGGTTTGTCAACTGGTGACAATATGTTGGAATTTCAACGGATTGTTTCGATTTGTGTTCCGTCTGTGGCCTGCATAAGCAAAATTGCTGTATAGCGAGCAAAGCGTACACCCTTTTTGGGTGTTTGGCCGAGCTCCTTTTCCTATTTGTGGTGTGCGTCTTGATGTTGTTCCACAAATGGAGGGGCCTACAATTTCAAGCCGGGCAAATGGTTTTTCTGAGGAGCTTTTCCATGGCAGAAATACACTCGGGGGTTTGACATTGCCTGCCGAAAGGCGACCGCTATTAGAAAAACTTTTTCTTAATTTTTGATCTTTCACCGAACCGACGTTCTCTCTCTGAATCCCGAATGGTAGTCACGCACCAACCCATTCGGCTACGGCGGCATCATTGGTCCTTATTTATTCGGAAATTGGGATAATCGATTGTCCATTCCACCTCCTAACTCACAGCCGCTGTGGACATATGCGGGATGTCATATTCAAAAAATAAATGCCATGAAACTATCTAGCAGTTCATAATAAAAAAAAACTCATTTCAAAAATATTTGTACGAGTACTTTGTATTATCATTTTTAGTTCTCAAGCTCTTAAAAGATACCCGAAAAAATAACTAAATTAGTTAATTAAGCCAATGAATGATACAAAACTTGAATTTAATGAAGATTTAAAGATTTAATCCAAAATATATTTATCGATGATCTGGCTTACAAGCTTCAAATGCACACATCCATACACATATATGTACCATATGTACATACATACCCACATATATGTATGTATGTATGTATATGCACATCTGCAATTTAAGCTGCCCTAATTTTCTCACAAATTTTATGCGCAAACTGTGAGTAAATTTAACACTTGATTACTTGATGCGGGTATATTGAGCACAATTAACGGTTAAACTAATGCTAGTGGCAACATAAGCACACACACACACGCACCAATGTAGGAGCACATTTAAAAACCGTTACCATTGTCTATGAACAAACAAAACTAAAAAAACAACAAAACTCAAAAACAAACAAAAAAACAGTAATAAAATTTGAATACAGTTCAACTCGTGGGCGGAAACGCGTTATTTTACTTAACGAACTAACGAAACAAATACATACAAATGTATGAAATATATGGGCACACCAACATAATGCCAACAAACACACATCTATTAAAAACTAGCGAGTAACTACGTTATGTGCGTTTTCATCTCATCCTACCCCAGATTTTATTATGAATTTGTGCCACATCCATGCACATGTGGATGTATGTGTGTTCGTGTGTGCACGCCAGCCTCATCCAGCCTCTGTCCGTATCAACTAACCGGCGCATTTAACTAAAACTTAGCTCATCAAGCTCGCGTTAGACGCCTAGAAGCGTGCATTGCAGCTCGCAGCCACTTATGATTTATGTTTCGTTATGGAAATTATTAGAAAAAATTTGCCGCCATATGCTGTGCAAGTGTATGGGTTCGCGTGCACTTAGCACTGAAACGTGGAGTGGCATTGCTGAGAATTGTTTCAGCATGGATTTGTTGGCGCAGATTAGCAGTGTTAAATTATCATAAATGGCATAAAATCAAACGAATGAAACCAGCTACAGCAGCTAGCGAGGTACATATGTGTGCGCTGCTGCGAAAATACTTGTATGCATGTGTGAGTGTTCGTAAATTAATGGCTTTGTATATTGTGTGACAACATAAATTTCTGTTAAGCAGTGTCTTTAATAGGCGTTATTTTTTTTTTATATTTTTTTGCACATTTATTTGTTCATTTTGCTTTTGTTTATAGTGTTTACATCGGCTTTTGGGGTCAGTTTAGTTAGTTAAAATATATATTTTAGAGCTTTACCAGCAAAAAGTGGAGGAGATTCAGTGCCTTATTGTTGTAATAGGGAGTATACGTTTATATTTAAATTTTTATTTTTTGTATTAAATATTTAAAAGAAAAAAGTGTAAAAAGCGATGAAAGTATTACGCAGTTAGGCCGTTAAAGTCGTCCTAGGTACTTAACCCTTTTTCATCATTTGATGGAATAATTCGCGAACAAAAACTCTCTCTTATCACCAAGAGCAGAATAGTTCGCAATGAGTTATTTTTTGTTAAAGTTTGAGAAAAATAAATCATTTTTGTAATCCTGTAACATTCTTTTTCATCAAAATTATTTTTCTATTAATTTTGATGAAAAAGAATGTTACGTCTTGCTGACGCAAAGTATTTTGGGTAAATCGCGCATTTCGTGCGGTGATGCAAAAGGGATATGGAGATTATTTTTTATGTAATTTCTGATCATAATTTCATGGAGCCTTCGAGAAGTTCTAGTAAAGGCGATAGCATTAGATACACCGCGAGGAGTTGTCGTTGTATAAATTCATCAAGTGCCCACGACGATGCTTTTTCACAGAGTCTGCATCACATTAGGATGTCCGCGAGTTCCTCATTTGAAAAAGTTGTCATGTTCACAAGCAGAGATCAAAGTGTAGTCAAAAGAAGAAACAGGTACAGTGTAATAAAGGATAATCAATTTAGAGTTGTCGGATTTTAAATTGAAATAAAACAACGGAACTTCAAATTGATTGGCAATCTTTATTATTTTTGTGTAGAACCATTCATGACATTTGTTTTTCGACTGTTGGCCGACACTCCGCCGTAATTCGGCTATCCGTAAGCACCAATTTTAAATGACTCGAGACTCGCTGGGGGACTTCAGTCGATATCTCGGGAATAAGTTTGGTGATGTTCGCTGCCAATGCCTCAATCGAAGATGGTTTATGCCCAAAGCATTTTGACTTTACATACACCCACAATTAAAAGTCCAACGATGTGATATCACACAGTCTTGGTGGCAAATCCACTGGTCTGAGATGAGAGATAAATCGCTCAACGAAACAATGACGTAGTAAATCCATTGTATAGTATACAGGCTGTATAACAAGTAGCGCCGTCTTGTTGGAACCAAATCTTGTGGAGATCACGAGCTTCAACTTCCGGCATCAAACCATTCATTGCTACATTGGCGCTACCCTCGTCTTTGAAAAAATATGGACCGATGGGCCCATTGGTAGCACCAAACGCTTGTTTTTAATAGATTTAATGGCTGTTCCTGAATGTCTTCGAGTTGCTTTTCAGACCAAATACGGCAATTTTACTTATAAACGTAGCTATTAAAAAGCGGATCTTCGGCGAGTTCTTCAAGAGCCCAACGACTGAAATCTTTACGCTTTGGAAGATCGGCCGGCTCCAGATCTTGGACTAGCTGTATATCATACGTTTCCAAACCAAGTTCTTTGTGTGAAATCGCGCAAATAGTGCCATGAGATAGATCAAGTGGTTGAGGTTGGCATCGAATCAATTCTTCCGGGTCTTCGAAGTCGCATTTACAGCCGCTATATTCTCTTCATTTCGTATGTGGTCTAATCGGTCGAGTATCATCGAATAATGTAAAATTAGGCTGAATTTTGTCGATGTTTTGCCGAATAGTGCGTTCGGTAGGACGGTTATGTACGCCATAAGTTGGCGCGTGCTCAACACTTTTCACAGAGCGTCGTTTTTCGTAGTACAATTTTACGATTTTACGACAGCCGCCGTAGACGTGTTGGTTGTTCCGTGACTACCATGCGGAGTTCAGAGAGAACGTAGGTTTGAATCTCGTTGAGAGACCAAAATGAAGAAAACGTTTTTTCTAATAACAGTCGCCTCTCGGCAGCTATTTCTGCCTTCGAGAGTATTTCTGCCATGAAAAACTCCTTATAAAAACCATTTCCCGTTCGGAGTCGGCTAGAAACTGTAGGTCCCAACATTTGTGGATCAACATCAACACGCACGCGACAGATAGAAGGAGAAGCTCGGCCAAACACCCAAAAAGAGTGTATTGGGGAAAAGTACCTTCAATCTGATCACCCTTTAGAATATAAAAAAAGGAATACAGTCATCATTTTAGTAATGAGTAAAAGCTCTGACTTAAAATAATAAAAGGAGAATTCGTCATAAATGCTCCATTATTAAAAAACATCTTTTAACATCTTAAACATCTTCTTTATAAATTTGCAAAACGAAGACAAAAGAAAGTTTATTTTTTATTTTCATGTTCTATCAGCAGCCAATTTCTGTTTTTGTTAGCAGCTAACCGGCAGCATATCCCCTTCTAAACCTTTTGAAAACGTAACTGACAGATTTTTTTTCCATTTCTCTTTATTTATTGAATCTTTCTTGTATAAGAAACTAACTATAAGTTTACAAATCTTATAAACTAGAGTAATATGTTTCCTTGCCAGTGCTAAGAAACGAATTATTTGCTCAAATGAATATATATTTACATATACGATTAAACCGGTTGTGAATCTCCAATTCTTCATAGTTGGGAGCTGGAAAGGACGGGTTTCCAGTCTCCGATTCTTCGTAGCTGGGAGCCGGAAAGGCCTAGTTTCCAGTCTCCCTTAGAGCTTCCGTTGTCCCTCATGTCGATTGTGCAAATGATGTTGTTTTTTGTTTTTTTTTTCGAATGTGATAGATGTGGTTGGAGGAAGTTGTGGACGGACTCTCGTGTGAGATGAGATAATTAAGATAGTGCAGACTTGAAGATGTCTCTTTTTTTCAATCGTGTGTGACCTTCATCTAACTGACAGATAATCAGAATTTACTTTTTAGCCATCTACTGATCGCATTCCATTCAACCACTTAATCAGACATCGATCATTCGAAAATACTTCTTACTGCTTGGAGCGCCATCTGTGTTTTACATTTTTCTGACAGAATGATCGCACAGATGGTTAAGGACTTCGCTAAATTTACATAGTGTGTCTGCGCTATTACCGCGATTGCCCACATGCTCTTGCTGGCGCCACTGATGCAATATGTAACTGTGTGCTTTTCTTTGTTTTTGCTTGTTTTAGCAGCCACAATGCAAATAATGCGCTGACTCTTGTGCGGGAGTAAGGATGGAATGGATAAGGTTTTGGGTTTAAGGAATGAGAATGTGTTTTTTTTTTTTTTTTTGTTTTGGGTTTTAGAAACAGGGAAAGTAGGTAAATTTACGTGGTACATATACATCTACATATGTAGTTAGTTTTAAGATTCAGAATAAAATCGCTTTAAAAAATCGCTTTCTTTAAATGCTCCACATAATAAGGATATAAACAATTAGTAAAAGTAAATTCGTAAAAAGATCTCTTTATCTATTTTCATTGAAATTTTCGTGTGAATTCACTCACAGCACAAATCAAATGCAAACTCAGCCGTTCACCGTAAAGAATTTCAAGCAAACTTTCAAAAATCATTTAATTAAAAAAAAAAATTACTTGTTCTGGTCCAGTTTGGTCTTTTCAGCACTAGCTCAGCTACATATTAACACTCATACAAACTGACGCTGCCCCTCACGCAACGCTGCGACCGCAAGCACGTCGGACCACACTGGGTTGCTTGCTGGCTTGTAAAGCAGACTTAATTAAGTTAAAGTTGACATTATTTAACAATTATTGCTTTTTTGGGGTTAATTTGTTTTTTGTTGTTCGTTGCTTTGCTGCAAATGTTCACAACAACAAAGTTAGAGCAAAAGAAAAGCACTTGAAGTATACCCGCATCAATGCTATGCGTATGTGTGCGTACGTACACATTCTTGCGTTCTTATGTATCTCAATTTTAATTGCAAATATACATACATACATGTGTATGAGCGTACTGAATGCGTCGGAAAAATATTGTAAGGCTAAAAATCTTAATTTCGCATTAATTTTGATTTATGCGCCACCGAACGCTGTGTCAAACAAAGCCATTGATTTAAATTGACCAGCTGGGCTGTTCGGGCTTCGGTGATCAAGCGAATGAAAGAGACTCAATACAATATTTGAACAAGCAATGACTTCTTTTAAAGGGAGTAAAGTCTACAATGTAAGGGGTGTCTCATTAAGAGCGTCTGATTTTTTTTTTTAATTGTTAAAAACGAAGTGTTTTTTCAAGCGTTCTTATGATTTTTTTGTTTCTGTTTTTGTATATGTTTTTTTTTTGTTTGTTTTTTTGTTTAGTGAACGAAAGAAATAGCATGTAGAGATCCAGGTGCTGTATGGGACTTAATTTGGTTATTCATCGCATTATGTGCCTGCCCAGTGCTCACAATTTCGATAGCGACCTTCATACTTTCTATGGCTTTCCATAGCTGAAACTTACTCCCACATGGTTGTTCTGCGACATTATAAAACTTTGTTGAATTCATAATATAAATTTATAATGGAACACCCTATAATTAGTTCTCTTGCACCTTCAATGTGTGGTTAACTTACTTACATGAATACATTTCATATTTATTACATCTCGCACAGCTCGAATCTTCGCAGCCACGTCATGAATTTCAACGATGATTTCGGTTCATTTTTGATAAATTTACGAACAATTTCGATGGAGTTTTCAGTGATTACTGATTTTGTTCAGAGTTTTCGATGATTACTGGTTTTTGTTCCGTAGGTTTATTGTAATTTATGTCCTCACAACCTTCTCTGAAACGTGTAAACCACTCATGAACTCTGGCACGAGATAGATAGACTTTTTTCATCAATTCAAATACTTTGGCAAACGTTTCAACGATTTTAAATCAAAAATTTGATATTAGCTGTTTGTTCAAAACTCATTTTTGTACCGATGACACAAACATACTGACACTTGAGACGCAATAACTTCGCTTCCACTGAATCGAATGTCACTAAGCTTTCACTGGGAGTCAGCTAGGGATGTAACTTCCAATGCACTAACTCATTAATGGCGTCACAAAAAACATTTGTATGACGCCAGTCTTGTTTATTTTGGACTTCACCTTGTAAAATATACCAAGAAAAGGGTTGGTGGTATTTGATTAAAAAATCATTAACTTTACATCCATCCGTATAAGCCATCCGCATGTAGTTGCAATTATGAGTGGGGAGTGAATTGGCAAATGAAATGTATAGGGTTTTATTTTGGCTGTATGAGAACTGTCGATATCGATAACTATGTATAGTTTGTCAGCTGAGAATGGCAAGTCACCGTCATCATGAATCTAATAATCTCTGGCTTTAGAACAACACTTCCAAAGTGTGGAAATTTATTAAAAAAATAAATCCGTTCGCGAAGTTTGTAGATCACTGGCTGCATCATCAGTCCTTATTCCTTTGAATTGAGGAAATAACTTACATTGAATGGCAAACATAATCGAGCAATGCTCACTGAATTTCTGTTTCAAAATATTGATCAATTAAATATCGACGATATTTAGTTCCAAAAATAGGTCACCACTTGCTATACAGCGCGAAGAGCAAAAGATATATTGGACTGAACGCATGGGCCATGTAACTCGTTGCTGCGAGGCACAAATGCCGAATATCATATTAAGAAAATAAATGTCATAAAGTTGGCTACCCGATTATAATAAAAAAAAATATTTTTCTGAAGAAACGGTTTTTTCCTAATAGCGATCGCCCCACGGCAAGCAGTGGCAAACTTCCGGGTGTATTTCTATCATGAAAAAGCTCCTCATAAAAAACCATTTGCCGTTCGGAGTCGGCTTGAAACTGTAGGCCCCTCCATTTGTGGAACAACATCAAGACGCACGCCACAAATAAGAGGATGAGCTCGGCCAAATACCCAAGAAGGGTATTTAAATATATATATTATCATTTTAAGTTCTCAAGCTCTTAAAAAATACCCGATATGTAGCCACATGAGCTAAATGGGTATATCGCCTTCCTTAAGTGGTGAACACAGTAAAATATGTATGTACCTATGCGGAAAATCGCATTTCTAACTAAGAGTGACTCCTCTGAACTATAGATTGGAAAAATTAAAAAAAAAGAGGTTGTCTGTAAAGTCGGTTTACTGACGATAGTTTAACGTGATAACGTCATAAGAAAATACTGATTGAATGGTTGCATTTTTCAAAAGAAAATTTTAATTTTATTTGTTTGATAGATATTTTGTATGGATATAGAGAATGAGTTAACATTAACATAACATAATATATATTACTTTAACATAACATAACATAACATAACATAACATAACATAACATAACATAACATAACATAACACAACATAACACAACATAACATAACATAACATAACATAACATAACATAACATAACATAACATAACATAACATAACATAACATAACATAACATAACACAACATAACATAACATAACATAGCATAACATAACATAACATAACATAACATAACATAACATAACATAACATAACATAACATAACATAACATAACATAACATAACATAACATAACATAACATAACATAACATAACATAACATAACATAACATAACATAACATAACATAACATAACATAACATAACATAACATAACATAACATAACATAACATAACATAACATAACATAACATAACATAACATAACATAACATAACATAACATAACATAACATAACATAACATAACATAACATAACATAACATAACATAACATAACATAACATAACATAACATAACATAACATAACATAACATAACATAACATAACATAACATTACATAACATAACATAACAAATTACCCCGTATTAAAGCACTTATCAACAGCTTTCATTTGATACCCATATTGTACATACACAACCAAAGGTTACCCGGGTCCACGTTTTGACCTATATCTCGAGACCCCAGTCACGGAGCGGCATGAAAAATACTCTGTACTAAAGCATTCACCAACAGATTTCATTTGATACCCATATTGTACATACACGTCCGAAGGTTACCCGGGTCCTCGTTTTGACCTATATCTTGAGACCCTATCTACCAATAGGTATTCAAGCTATACGGAAATCATCTTCAATGCCTACTTAACAATGTGTGTAAGTTTGGTTTAATTCGGTTCAAAGACACGGCGGGTCCACGTTTTGGCATATATTTCGAGACCCTAGTCATCAATAGGTATGAAAATTACCCCGTATTAAAGCACTTATCAACAGCTTTCATTTGATACCCATATTGTACATACACAGCCAAAGGTTACCCGGGTCCACGTTTTGACCTATATCTCGAGACCCCAGTCACGGAGCGGCATGAAAAATACTCTGTACTAAAGCATTCACCAACAGCTTCAATTTTATATCCATATTGTACAAACACATTCTAGGGTCCACGTTTTGGTCTCTATCTCGAGACCCTAGTCACGGAGCGGCATGAAAAATACTCTGGACTAAAGCATTCACCAACAGCTTCCATTTGATACCCATATTGTACATACACATCCGAAGGTTACCCGGGTCCACGTTTTGACCTATATCTCGAGCCCTATTTCCAAAATAAAATATAATCCATGTTACTCGTGGAGGATGTAGTTTTCGAATGGTGAAAGAATTTTTAAAATCGGTCCAGTAGTTTTTGAGCCTCTTCATTACAAACAAACAAAGTTTTCCTCTTTATAATATTAGTATAGACAACATATCTTATAAGGTAGAGTAGAATGGAGTAAGATAGGTATGGGGGCACAATAGGTAGGTGGGGTTTTCGGCGCACTGTTTTCGCAGAGATCACTCGTCTTATGTGAATTGAATACGTGGTGGGGAACAACGTTCGCGACTGTCATTTCTGCCGTCACCATTGATTAGTTATCCTAGTTCTGGCGTCGTTTAGTTTTTTGTGAGCTTTGCATTTAATGTAAGTAAATATTTGTCAGGTGAGTTTTATTTTACGTAGAAAATAATGCTGAACACGAATAATGTGTCAGTTTTTTGATATTTTTGTTTTTTTAAAAAATATCGACACTAACATAAAACATGTGCTTGGGGGCACTATAGGTCAGCCGTCTGGGGGCATTATAAATCACTACTTTTAATGGAATAAAATAAATTTTAATTGTTTTTGCAGCAAAATGGTGCATAATTATGTGCGAAAAACGCCGAAACGAAGTGAAGAGGACGTAAAAAACGCAATCGCGGCAGTCCGAGATCGCGCTAGTGTTCGATCAGCCTCTAAACAATTTAAAATTCCGTTCGAAACATTACGTGCTTGCGTGATGAATTAAAGAAAAATTCCTAACTTTTATAACATGTGCAGTGTTCATACTCTGTAAATAAAAGTTAAAACGTTAATTTCCAAGCCATGTACATTGTTCTTTTCCCCTCACATATAGTGACCTACCGTGCCCCCCGATTTTGAAAATATCGAAAAAAAGTACCTTTGCCTTATTGAATGCAGCTTCCAAAATATTTAGCCAAACATAAGTCAGTATAACCAAAATGTTAGCAGATAAATAACCTTTCAAAATCTTGCTTATTTTTCAAAATCCATGCAAAAACACCGTAGCAAGAGCTCTCCAAAAAAAAATGACCTATCTTACCCCATTCTACTCTATATGGTAAATATTACCATACATTTTTTCCTTCATATATAATAAAAAAATTAATAATAATAACATTAAAACAACAGGTATTATTAACAAACTTGGTTTTATTTTAAATTCTTCAAGTGAATCAAATTAATAATAATCAATAAGAAGGCATATGCAAATACAAATACGTGAATTTATATATGTACATATGCGCATATACATACATATATACGCTCACTTAAGTAGGAGAGAGCAAGATGTCGAACGTTGCCGTTCGTTTGCTTTGTTTGCTTTGTCGTTCGTTCCGTGCTTTCGCTTGCAGTTCATTCAATGCAATGAGCAAGGTAACGACAAATGAGCAAGGTAACGGCAATGAGCAAGGTAACTACATATGAGCAAGGTAACACTAATGAGCAAGGTAACACTAATGAGCAAGGTAACACTAAAGAGCAAGGTAACACTAAAGAGCAAGGTAACACTAATGAGCAAGGTAACTACATATGAGCAAGGTAACACTAATGAGCAAGGTAACACTAATGAGCAAGGTAACACTAAAGAGCAAGGTAACACTAATGAGCAAGGTAACGACACATTTTTTCGTGCGTGCAGCCTGTTAAATCGAATTATAAGACGTTATCACGTCAAAACGTTTAAATATATAAATATCCTTTTTTTTTGCCCATACACAATACTATTTTTTTGAACTGTACAACACTATTAATTAGGGTGCATACTCAAACCATTTATTTTAAATTAAGTAGAATATGTTGAGTTGTTGCTTTCCACGTAATTCACTAAATTTCCTACTGTTTTTTTTGCAAATCGGATGCAAAAGAATGAATGATATTTCATCAAAATCGAAGCGATGAAGTTCTTAGGTGCTTACACCATCACTCGAAACTTTGCAAATGTTTTATTAAAAATGTGGGTTTTTTTATTATTTGCAGTATTTTTTAGCCATTTTTATATAAATTCCTTCAAAATACAAAATATTTATTATTTTAATTTTTTTTTAATTTTATTTTTAGTTTTTATTTATGTTTATTTTTTCGTTTTATTTAATTTTTTATTTTTATTTTATTTCATTTCTTTGTTTTTTCGTGAGAAAATTCAGCAATCCTATTGTATAATGAGTCCATCAGTGGATGTCAATCCCTTCACCCGCTTTTTGACTGCTTTTGCGTTTTGCAGTATTATACACACACATATACATACACATCTTACTTTCCCCCTTCCCTTGTATGCATCTAATTAAATTTAGTAGTTCATACTAAAATCCGCTTCCAACCAGTAGTCGCTATAATGACCGAACATGCGTCCTATTTCATATTAGACGCCATTTCAATTAGCCAATTAAGTTCAGTAATGTCCGCCGCATTCCTCAAGATAAAACTCAAATTATTTTACTTAACTTTATGTGTGCACATCCATATTTAAATACTCGCTTACTTACGGATATATAAAATTTAGTTACTAATAACATTCGCGTGCCTTAGGCCGTCGCCAAATTGGGGCTGATCGCCAGCTCCACACTTTAGTAGCGACTTAATTGCTAAACTGACAATTAGTGCAAACGGGCGACCGATAAGCGAGTCTCTTCAAAATACGTTCCAGTGATTTGAAACTAAATAAATATTCGTTTGTGCAGAACCATTCAATAGCAACAAAACATAAATATTTCAATAGAAGCGAAAAAGTTGTAAGTGAATATGGCGTCGGGTGGTGGCAAGAAAGCGTGCAGCACCTGTCAGCTATTCGTGGGTTGTGCTTTTCCACGCAAAACATCCACAAATGATTATCCAGAATTGGCTGACTTGGAAATGGCGGGTGAGCGGATAAGTGGATAAATATAATACGGGAAAACTAAAGAAAAAAGTCTCACTGAACTTTTCTGTACGTTTGGCTGTAAATATATTAAACTCGATCGATTGGCGATAAATCAACTTTTTATTGAAACTTATCGGCAATTGATTTGTCACAATGGCATTTAAACGTACAAACTGGCAAGCAATTGGTGCACTTATGTACACCTGTGTTCACAATAATAGCAGTGCGATGTAGAGCAGAGCTTTGACTCTTCATTTATTTATTTTTTTAATATACAAGTAGTTCATTTTAAAACAACAATCGTGTAATTGGAAGTTTCAAACTTTATAAAAAATTAAAAAAAATTCAGGAAAATTTCAATCTTATTAGTCAATTTTGTAACCTATTAATTTTTTTTTATAAAAATATTATTCTTACTACAACAACAATCGTGGAACTCAAAGTTTCAAACTTTGTAAATTTTTGTTTTAAATTTCAAACTTAAATTTTTTTTATTTAAATTTTGTGAAATTCATGCAACTTCGAACTTTTTAGTCTACTTTGTAGCCTATTCATTTATTATTATTTTTGTTTTTTATAAAAATATAGTTCTTACTACAACAAGAATCAGGGAACTCCAAGTTTCAAACTTTGTAAATATTTTATTTAAATTTCAAACAAAAAATTTTTTTTTTAATTTAAATTTTGTGAAATGCATGAAAATTTTGAATTTTTTAGTCTACTTTAATGTATTTTTTTTAGCCTATTAACTTATTTTTGTTTCTTTTTTATAAAAATATAGTTCATTCAACAACAACAATCATGTAACTCAAAGTTTCGACTTTTGCAAAAAAATATTAAAAAAACTTTCATAAACATTTAAAACTATTTAGCAAATTTTGTCGCCTTTCCATTTGTTTTATTTTTTATAAAAATGTAATATTTACTACAACAGCAATTATGTAACTCAAAACTTCAAACTTTTTAAAAATTTTAAAACTTTGCAATGCACCTCATGGTGGCAAACTTTGTCAAAACATTAAAAAAAATCAAAAAGTTGCATGAAAAGTTGAAATTTTTTTGTAAATTTTGTAGCCTGTTTATTTATATTTTTTTTTTCTAAAAATAAAGGACATACCACAACAACAATCATGCAAACTTAAATTCTCAAACTTTGTAGAAACTTTGCAACAAATTACAAAAAACATTTTAAAACTTTTATGAAAATTTAGTTTAAATTTAATTTTAAATTTTCGTAAAAATTTTAAAGTTTTTACCCAATTTTGTAGCCTATTCATTTATTTTTTTTTATACAAATATTATTCTTACTACAACAACAATCATGTAATTAAAGTTTGAAACTTTTTAAAAATTAAATTTTTTTTTTTAAATTTCTGAAAGTTTCAAACTTTTTGGACAATTTTGTAGTCTTATTCATTTATTTTTTTATTTTATTTTCTTTTTTATTAATACAACAACAACATTGAAACTCAAAGTTTCAAGCTTTGTAAAATATGTATAAAAAGAATTTTAATTTTCATGAAAATATCAAACCTTTTAGTCAATTTTGTCGCCTTATTCATTTGTTTTATTTTGTTATAAAAATATAATAATATACTTACTACAACAATCACCATGTTACTCAATGTTTCAAACTTTTTAAAAAATTTAAAGAAAAAAATGTTTAAAATTTCATAAAAATTTCAAACTTTTTAAACAATTTTGTGGCCTTATTCATTTATTTTTTTTATTTGTATTTTCTTTTTTAATAATACAATGCAACAATCAACAGTCATGTAACTCAAGGTTTCAAGCTTTGTAAAAAATTAAAATAAAGTTCATGAAAATTTCAAACTTTGTAGTCATTTTTGTAGCCCATTCAATTTTTATAATAATATTGTATCATTTTGAAGGGGCTGAAAATTTGCCATGATTTTTATGTATTTTTTTTTTTGACGGTGTTATGCATTTTCTTCCAAACTTCGTAACATTTTTTTTAACTAAAAAAATTTACAACTTTTTAAACAAATTTATGTAGCCTATTTATATACTTATTTTACTATATTTATTAATTAAAAATATAATTCAAAGTTTCAAATTTTGTAAAAAATTAAAAAAAAAATTATAAAAATTTCAAATTTTTTAATAGCCCATTAAATTTTAGTAATAATATTGTTCCCTTTAATAATGGGTCAAAATTCAATTTTTTATTGATAGTGTTACGCATTTTCTTCCATATACTGAATGCTCAAAATTTTTTTTACATGAAGAAAATCCACAAGACCGGTAGCAAAAAATGTCTAAAATCAACGCGAACTTTGAGTCCCTCTGCGCTTGCACTTTATTATACTAAAATTCAATCGGCTATGAAACTGCATACTCGAAAAATTTGCTAAAAATGCTGATTAAAAAGTGTGATATTTTTATGAAAATTAAAAGTTAAATTTTTAAGTTTTCTATAAATTTGAAAGCATACGTTTTATGGCCTTTGTTGTAGCATAAATTATATTTGTGTAAACAAAAATTAAATAAAAAATTAAAAATAGTCAAAACTTTGCACCATGCATGTCGCGCTACTAATATTGTGGGCACAAATGTATGTATGTATGTATATTGCACTCTCAAGTTTTTTCCCAATTATTTTAAATTGGCAAGCGCATACGTAAATTGTCTCATCGGCAAATGTGTATGTATGCGCGTAAAGTGAACAAAGGTTTGCTTAAGTAAAAATATATAAAAAGCAGTGGACGTGACAGTGAAGAGCTGGCCCAAATCATTCAAGTGCGCCAAATAGCGCACTGAAAAAAAAAACAAAGAATATATTCACTTTAAAATTCTCAAATGTAGCATTTAATTGTCATCGAAAAATTCGCTTTAGTTGATCAAACAAGTGCACACACATACACACATAAGTCCACACAAAGGTATTGTTTTTTCGCTAGATCTGCATGCGATATGAGAAATCTTTGTGCAACACATTGTTTGTTTATAAAATCAGCAGTTATATTTAAACAAAACACGCACACATGCATACATTTATACTAAATCTCTTATATGAAAAAATATGTATTTACACACATACATATACATACATAAGTATATAAAATTAAAATACAAAGTATATAATTTTAAAGCGGCAGGCAGATAAGGGTCGCTTGGACCGCATCGTCTGTTGTGCCCTTCATTCTTGGCGCGCACGAGATCTCCTACGAGAACGTAACACTTAACAGATGTGTGCCTTGAAGTCTGAGACACCGGCTGTTGCAATTTATTTTTAAACAGATTAAAAGCGCATTTTGCAGAAATTCCCTCGCCCCACTGCAACACTTTTGCTTCAATCGATCTTTTAACTTTGTCATTCAACAGGCCTTATGCGTGCGCTCATACTCGCATATGTATGTATAGATGAATGTGTGAGGCACATAAGTAAGTCCTTTGCATGATATACACACACACATAACAACAAATATAGTGTAACTCTTGGCATTCGTAGACATATGGCCATGTACAATTTGCATGCCATTCGTAATGTGGGATTTGCCTTATGCCAAATATGACATTTTTGTAATTGGTGCAGTGGTGCAAAGTAATTGCGTCTGCCTTCGATAAGCTTCAATGCAGTGTCACGGATTTAGGTTACATGCGCATCCAGACTTTGAGTGGAAGAGTTTTAATTAGCAATACTAATGTAGTTTTTGTTTTTCAATAAAATTATGAAAACGATTGCACTCAATTAAGGATTATCTTAAAAAAATCGGATACAGGAATTATGTTAGGTATTTTGTGAACAATAAAGAAACGTCACCTGAGATATTTTAAACTAAGCCAATGGTCAAACTTTTTCATTCACGCTACAGCGTCCAGTCATAATTGGATTTTAGTCTGTCGAGGAACAAGAAGCCGTCCGATTGCAAGTATGGTAATTATGGTATGTCCATCTATACCCGCTTTAAGCTAGGCAATCTGCACAGTAGGTAGGTAGGTAGGTGAAATGGTTGAAGTGTCAGCCTGGCACTCCTCAAGTAGCACTAAAGCACCTTTTTGATACCATTATGAGGCAGATATCTACAGTCAGTCAGAGCTGTTGATATAATGGAGAAGACTGATGGGATTTAGGTTGGCGCACTGCCTCAGGCTGTTGAAGAAAGCAGCACCCAGTGATCTTAATCGTCTAGTGCTAAATCCGGACTTTTAAAGCGAAATGGGCTCCTTTTCTGAAAGGTCCCCACAGCTTCTGCAATGGGGGTTAAATGGTAACCCTAGCTTTTCCGCGTATGTGCTTATGGTGCAGTGGCCGGTAAACACAGCTACGAGTCTGGAAATTGAATGGCGAGGAGTCCAAAGGACTTTCTGAGTCCTCCGTATATCTGCACAGTACAAAAAGCAAAAATGCTTGTACTAACTTCAATTGATTGCCGTAAATTAATACGAAATGTGGCAAAACGTGAGCCTCTAAATATTTGCCCATCTTGTTTTTTATACAGTGACCGACAAAAATCTACATGCACACCCCATTCCCACTGGATTGTGAGTTCAAAAACCTTACTGAAAAATGTGTTTACACAGTTTTATTTGAAAGCTTTTTCCAATTATTATAAACTTAAAAAAATCCATACATTAACATAAAATAGCAAAGCTATGGCAAAAAAACCTAAAACCAACGTTAACAAAAGTCTACATAGAGTACACAAATATCTTACTCCAGTGTGAAAAACTTCACTTAACTCTAAGTAATATTGGTTCTTAGTATTTAGTTGGTCCACCATTAGCATCAATTACACCTTGAAGCCGTCGTGGCGTCGAGGTGACTAAATTTGTTAACTCTGCAAAAGTCATATTGTTCCAAGTTTCTATTAGTCGTTCTTTGAGTACTGAAGCGCTTGAAATCGGATTTCTTCTAATTTTTCGATCTAAAATTTTCCAGACATGTTCAATAATATTCAAATCTGGGATTTGCGGTGGTGTAATTAATTGTCTTGGAGCATGGTAAAGCAGCCAATCCTTCACAATGTGCAATGTGCTTTGGATCGTTAACCTGGTGAAAGACCCAACCTGGACCAACCTCCAAATCATCCACCGAAGATTTCAGATTGACCTCCAATAGTGATTTGTATTTATAACGATCCATATTACCTTCAATAAATACTAATCTTCCAACTCCAGATGCAGCAACAGCTCCCGAAACCATTACATTGGCGCCACTATGCTTTACTGTTGATACCAAATTTTTCGGACTCAGTTCAGAATTTTTTTTCTCCACACTTTTGCTCTTCCATCGCTGCCGAATATATTAAACAGCGACTCATCTGTAAACAAAACTTTTTGCCAAAAATCCATCCCCTTTTCCCTGTGTGCTTTGTCGAACTCCAGGCGAAGTGTAAGGTTTTTTTATTGTAGAAATAAGAGGCTCTTTTCGTGGTGTTCTACTATAAAAGCCGTTTTTTTCAGAGCTTTTTGAATTGTTCTTGGATGAACACACTTATTGGATGAGCTTACTAACTATATCCTCGGCCAATTTCGGAGCAGAAACTTTTGGATTTTTGTCCACTTCTTCTCTGCGAGATAGTTTGCTCGGGCGGCCACTGCGCGGCTTATTTACGGTGGAACCACTATTTTTAAAGTTTGTTGACTGTTGCACGACTTAAGTTTAAGATTTTTGAAATTTCGCCATATGATTTTTTTTCTTTCCTGTGCTGAATAACTAAATTTATAACGTCAACTGATATTTCTTTTCGAGGAGCTATTCTAGATGCTTAAGTATTCAAATTGCAACTAAAATCAATATTAGCAAAGCAACAAACATAAGAAAATGAAAGAAATAGACAAACGCTATTTTACCGTTATCACAACATAGGATATCAGAGTGCAAGCTAGGAAACCGGTTCTGTATGTACACTTTTGTCAACGCTGTTTTTGCGTTTTTTTAACATAACTATGTTGTTTTATGTTAAAAAATGGATTTGTTTTAGTTAAGTCGAATAGAAAAAGATTTCAAATGAAATTGTAAAAAACGCATTTTTAAGCAAAGTGTTTGCACTTTCTAAACAACGAAAGGAAGTGGTGTATGAGACTTCTGTCCGCCACTGTATATATTTTTTCCTTATACACTCCGCTCGGAAGCATAGGGCGTCGACAAGACTCTTTTATTGTGCCACGGTTCAGTGCTGTTGTTTTTGCACCGTCCCATGTGATGTTGCAATCTGCTAGCACGCGCAACATAGACCTTCTCCAAGTAATCTTTGGCAGACCGCGACCTCTGCTCCCTTGTGGATTGCAGTCCAGTGCCATTATCATGATGCTATCTTGTGGTTTTCTATCCATCGCCACTTTCTGTGTTTGATTTTCCATTGGATGGGTTTCTCATTCGTTGATTTCCACAGCGCGTCGTTGCTGATGGTGTTCAGCCAGAATATTCTACAGATGATGCAGATACATTTATTGAGGAAAGTTTGTACCCTCCGTGGGATGGTGTTAGAGACCAGCCATGATTCATTTTCGTACAATAATACTGACTTCACCCATAGGCTGAATATTCGCAGTTTAGAGCACCTGGCGATTTGCTCAGAATTTGCGAACTTGCCCATATTGAACGCCTTCCTTGCTTTGTTTAGGTTGCAGTTAACATCTTCATCTGTTCCGGGCACCCGTTTACCATTATATGTCTTGCTTTATTGTTTGACTCTCATGGCTTCGGTCTTGGTGAAATTGACCTCCAGTCCGACAGTGTGTGTCAGCGTAACTAGTATGTTCGTCTTCGCTTGCATGTTAGTGAGTTTGTGAGAGAGAAGGCAGATGTCATCGGCGAAGTTCAGGTCCTCAAGATGCCTGGTGAAACTCCATACGATGCCTCTTTTGTGCAGGTCAATTGACTTATGACGACGTCTAGGACGATGCATTTGTCTGCTTTTACTAGTGAGCTCTTTAGGTTATCAAACTTAAATGGTATACGGGCAGTGAAACCTTCGCACTTCTGTGCTCTATCCATGCTTGTAATTTCTTAGATAATTAGATATGTAAGTGTATACACGCGAGACCTGCTTTTTACATTTTCGCCTAATGCAAATGGCGTTATTGTTTTTCAAAATATTCTCCTTGGAAGTCAAAATACCACACCATTCGCCTGAACAAATTTTCGAAGCACTCTTGCCACTCAGAATTGGATACCGACAAAACAAGCTTTATAAAGGCTTCAGCGGCTTATTCAGGCATTGAAGAACGTTGGAGTCTGATGTTCGGAGACAAAAATTAATCATTGAGTGCCAAGTCAAAACTATAAGGCGAATGATCCATTAGTTCGATCTTTTAAGTGCTCTAAAACTCGCTGGTGTGAGCCGATGAGTGAGAGCTCGCATTGAAGTATGAATCGTCTTTGGCAGTTGGTTTTCATTAAGTCTCCGAAAACTTCTGGTAAACAAACTATTGTGTGTCACTCAGAATTGGCCGTTTTAAATTTCCCTAGTGGGGCAGTTGCGATATGACAAGATTTTCCAAAAAAACAGGCGAGCATTTGTTTTGAGATGCTTCTTCCGTGGAAAACTTTGGTTGTATTTAGCTCGTCTCGGAACATCCATACTGTGGATAGCTGTTTTGTTTCCAACTCATATACATAGATCCAAAATTCGTCACGTGCTAAGATATCATAGATTTGCTTTGGACCTGGGCGGACGAATTTCTTCAAGATTTGCTTACACCAATCGATACGTGTCCTCTTTTGACCAATTGTTAAATTATGTGGTATCTAACGAGAAAAAATCTTCTCGAAGACCAAATTTTCAATGTTGAATAATGTCCAAGGATGGTTCTATGTCACGATATGTCACATGACGATCTTGCGTGCTAAATTGACAAATAGCATCGATTGTTTTGGCCACAATAACCGTTTTTGTGCGGACTTGGCCTGATCGACGACCACGTTGGAACTCGTTGTACCAAAGTTTCATAGTGGCTAAGTGCTTCAACGCCAAAAGTAAATCTGCATCAATAGTCCACGTCGAAAATCCTTATAAATTTTCGCACGAAAATTTTCAGGAGTTAATTCCATTTTTTGCGCGAGAGAAATTTTTCAACTCACTGAAAAAAAAGCCATAAATCTCGTAAGTAAAAGTGTTATGTGTAAGATTATGCTAAAAAATACCAAACTTTTCGATAAAAAATATCGAATAACAACTCATCACACACAGTGTTGCAAAGGCGCATAATATAATGGGCAACCCTCGTATATTTATGTACGTAGTTAAAGTTGGAGACTACCGCTTTTGCTTACAATTCACAAATAATTCCTTTGAATAGGCTATCTGGGCCTAAACAATTTTTTATCCCACAAACCGGCATACAACAAATACTTATAAATAAACAACAAAAATAATAGACTGGCAAGGAAGATGGAAGTGGAAAAATGCATTTAATGTCAAAAATGTCAGTCCAATTCCTATAAAGCATTTCACGTCAATCTACTCTAGACTGCCCTTAGACACAGCCTTTTTGATTTTTCGTTTTTTTTCCGTAACGACTTTGATTTAAAAATAAATTCTCGCCGAGTTGTGCTCGGCTTCATAATATGTACTTATATATCTACATAACTGTATCAAAAGTCTGGGTAATTGCATTTTAAATCTTTTTTCTTCGTTGCTTCATGTACCTCTGAGCTCTGTACAGTATTTTTTTTTTTTTTGCATTTACTTAACGCAATTGCCAACTGCCTTCACTTTCGTCCATTAGCCGCCCAAAGGTTGCGGTCATCACAACGTCGGTTTCAAAGCTCATTAATTGCATTTGCAAGAACGAATTAATCAAATGTGGAATTAAGAAACTTGACGAAACAATTTCGCCGAAAACTAAGCTGCTACTTCGCCTAAGTCACGCGTGCCTTCCTCGAATCTGGCTGTGCAAACTTTTCGAAAGCCATTACTCAAATGATTTTTCGAAAGTTTTTCAGTTTAATTAGTTTGTCAACTGTCTACTCTGTACTGCGATAGCACTCGGCCACTTAAGCATCGTTCGCGATATTTTTATGTACTAACTATGGAAAAGTTATATTTACGAGAACAAAAAAATGTAGCCACAAAACCACAACAACAGACAAAACAAGAAATAAAATCCTCAATAACAATAAAAATAACTACACTACTGGAGAAAGCCTGTGTAGTACAAAAACAAAAAAAAAAATTAGTAGCAAATTTAAGTGCCGCAGCGGACCGAGTGGAGATGTGATGCTGATGTTGGTACAGCTGTTGTTGCCACAGTTGCTGCTGCTGTTCATGCGAGGGGTATCTTGTGAGTGACGTTTGATGTTGCTATTGTCGTTGGCGCTACAAGCGAGTGTGCTAGCGCAGAGTTACCACTCGTATTTGTCTGATTGCCGCAAAAAGGCCTCCCATACCCGGTATAGATTAAGTACTGCTGGATTTGTTTGAGTAAAGAACAGATCGAGAAAATTATTGAAATCGACTTGCAATTTGTATTTCGCAAGCACTAAATTTATAGATTTCAATGCAAAATTTAAACTATTTCTTATGTTTGTGTGACTTTTGAGTCAGATGTCTTCTTAAAAACTTAATTGAAATTCTAAACTTTTCATAAAGTCACAGAATTTATTGCTCTAAAAGCAGAAATTATTAAAATCACGTAAGCTGTAGCTTTGTATAAAACTGTTGCATTATTGGGACTACATTCAGATATTGATCAAAAATGTTTTAACAAATAAAGCCTCACGAAATCTATTAAAATCAACCCACGAATTATTAAATTTATATGCGGATCATGTTCATGATTTAAAGAAAAAAAAAAAATTACCTCTCGATAAGCCCACAATCATCTACGCAGTTCCGAGGAATAAATACTAAATTGCAGAAAAATCACATTTGTGAACCTCGGCAGGGAATGGCAAACCCCTTTCTGCTTGGAGGCAGTCGGAGTCGGCTTAAAACTACAACCTATCGGATGCAATAAAACTAAACGAATAAAAAATTCGCCAATATAAGAAAAGTAGCCTGTAGTCCCCTTCATTTGAGCAACAACCTTAAGACGAGCATCATAAAGTGGAGTTGGAGCTCGGCCAAACACCAAATAAGGGGGGTGAGCGCCAATAACAAATTATAAGTATATAAGTATAAGCAGTTTAGATAAAGTAAAATCGAATTCAATGGAATTCGAGATTTCAATGAGTTCATGAATAGGGCGAGCAGTATGAGCACTGCAGGCTCCCCAGTAGTGAAGACTCTTGAAGCCCTTCTACTCCCATTCTACAAGAAACATCTGACTCCAGCGAGTGCACAGTACCACCACTGCACTCATCGTTATTAACGCTCAGATAAACTGCGGACTCAACCAAAGCCGCCCCTACGAGAGGACTGTACTACAAGCGTTGAACCTAAAAAAGGCAATCATGCCACGCTACTAGATGATATTTAACAGTCGACACTCCCGCCAGAGCAGAAGAGGTGGTCCGCCAACTACCTGAGTGGTCGTCATTCATCGGTGCTATTTCAAGACCAAATTTTAAAACAGAGGAAAATAAATCAAGGAGTTCCGCAGAGTGGGGTTCGTTCATCATTGCTTTTTAACTTCCATATCTCGAAACTCCCCCAGCTACCAGAGGGAGTCTCCTTTGTCTCCTACGCCGACAACTGCACAATAATGGCGTCGGGCAATGACATTGATGGCCTGTGCACTAAGGTAAACGACTACCTCGCCTGCCTTTCTTGCTTCTTTACTGCGAGGAACCTACAACTTTTCTCTACGAAGTCCACGGCGACCCTCTTCACCACCTGGGCAAAGGAAGTAAAACTGCAACTTAAGGTAAAAGTCGAAGACACACCAATTCCGACTGATGAGCTAGACGAAAACGTCCAGTGATCGCACTACACTGACAGAGCAAAGTTACTGCTACAACAACAACAACAGCACTGCATAATTTATTGTGATCCTATTCAAATGGAACTGATATTTATTACGTAAAGATCTGGAAGGGACCGAAAAGTTGATCATTTCTAAAACAGAGGAACAGTAAATTTCCCCGCTAATAATATCAAGCAAAAAAGACACCGACCAAATCGATATTCTATTTTCTAGCTGTTTAAGATTAATTAGAAGTAAGGGATAAATACCTGAGATGATGGGACAGGATAGGAGTAGGGGAGGATTCAGAGAAGAAAGAGCATACTTAAATAAAACTTTTTGAACTCGTTCAATTCTGTCGATAGAGAATTGGTGGGAAGCTCTCCAAACAAATACGGCATATTCCAATGTAGATCGAACAAATGCAGTAAATAGCAACTTAAAGGTATAAAGGTCTGAAAGTTCGAGCTAGTTCTCCTTATAAAATCAAGAATGGAGTTCGCTTCAGAACAGAATAAGGTCTATGTGATTATTAAATGTAAATCGTGCATCAAAAACAACCCCTAGATCTTTGTAATAAATGAAATATATGATTACCAATGTTTTATGAAGTACTAATATTTCTGCCTCCCAAAAACTTGAATGACTTTTATGTATAAAAAGCAAGGCATTTGATTTAAGGAATTCGATATTTATTAAGACTCAAACGGCAACTCTGGTTATGTGCGTACATTTTTGCGTGCTTGACTATATTATTTTATACTATTTTTAACAGCTTCTGTTTGTGCTGGCGTTGAAAGTTGTATTCCTTTTGTCACAAAAAACAAAGTCGCACAAAAAATATTTTGCAGCTGCTATGTTTGCGTCGTGTGGGTGTGCAACATACTTATTTTTTATGCTGAGGAACGTTCTTGCACAGGCTTTTTTTGTACGTAGGGGCATATGTACTTGACAGTCTTGTACCCGTCTACCGGAGCCAAATTCACAGCGACAAAAAAAGAAGTGAAACGCACATTCAAATGTTTATGAATACTATTAAAAAGGGAATTTTGTAGTATTTTTATTTATATGCTCATAATGAGCGGCAATATTTTGCATATCGCAGCGAAACGACCAACCAACAATTGCTGCTACTGTGCAGTAAGTTTTACGTTCGTTGTTTTCGTTGTGCTCGCCCATCCCAGCCTTTGCAGAATTCGTTGTCGTTGTCACCGGCAAAACCGCAGCCACCGCCGCCGCACAGTGTAACAAAGCAGCCAAAGATACTGCTAATCTTATGTGAAAATTATGGTAGGATTTGTGCTAATGAAGATAACCAATACTCGAACTAAACGAAAAATTAATTTGTTTTTTCTAAAATCATAGGCAAAGCTTCAAAGTCGAGGTATTAAAAACATTTGTATTGGCTAGAGCCAGAAAAGTGATAAAGGATCTTTCGAAAGTCACACGTAGAGGTTGTTTTAAAATGAAAAATGTAAAAATTTAGTTTCATTTAGGTTCTACTATCTTTATTTAAAATATGACTCTTAAAAATTATAAGTGGAAAACTGCATCGTTTAAATGTCCATGAGCACGTCTAGAGGCTGTCATAGGAGAATTAGAACTTTCAAGTTCTCGCGCACACATTATCTCGCATTGAGTTCAGCAATCTTGATCCGAATGCTGTGATTTAGCTCTGGAATCGTTCTTGGCTTATTCACATAGACTTTTTTGTACGGTTTTTGAAAAGTAAAGTCTATCAGCATTCGGGTCTAGATCACATGAATAGGTGGCCAGTTTATGTCACAATTACCTGAAATTAATCGACCAGGAGACTTAAATCGCAGTAAAGCAATGTTTTCCTATGTTGTGGGACTTGTGATTCCACCCTGTTGAAAATAAAAATCATTTATGTATATTTCTTCCAGCTCAGGCCACAAAAAAACTTCCATTCGTTATCTAAAGCGATCTCCCTTGGCACCTTTCATCTTCGAAGAAAAACGGGCCAATTATTCCACCATGTATTGATTTTTCTGAAATCACTCAAAGGTTTTATTCATCCCAGATGGGGAAATTTTGTTTTTTGACAAATCCTTCACGCTGAAGCAGCGTCATCACTCAAACTAATATCGCGTGAAAAACCAGCTTTGTGGTCACAGAACCAATTCTCGAAATTCCTGCGAAATTTCAGCAGCAATAACTTTTAAGAGAACGTCCAGTTTTTGATCTGCCAGTCCTTTTTCTATCCCTGACAGAACCAGTTTCTTGAGATTTTTTCACTAACCTTTGAATGGTCAACTCATTCGGAGGATAATTTCCACAAAAAAATCAGGAATTTTGCGATATGTTGTCCTCAAAGATCGACAATTTGCATAATAAGTTTGAAAAGTTTTAATACGTTGCTCTAGGTTAGGTTAGATTAGGCAGGTTGCTTGTCTAAGATAAGACACTCGGTTGCCCTAAGGCCCATTGTGATACCTACATTTGATTTCCCTCCCCTCACTAAGTTGCTTAAACCACTTAGATCTTTTTAAGGAGGTAACTCGTCGCTCCAGTGAGACAATTTACAAATTTCCCAGATCTTGAAAGAAGTAGTCGTTAAGATATTTGGCACGGCTTCTTTGAAGTGCAGGACATTCACAGAGGAGGAGTTGTATCAACTCAATTTCTTCTTCATCTGCACAACTCCTGCAGAAGTCATTGTGAGGTTCACCCATTCTACCTGCTAGGGTGCCAATAGTGCAGTGACCCGTTTTAACACCTGTGAAGACGCTGGTAGTTGATCTGTTGAGTCCAAGCAGACATTTTGTCCTTTTAAGATTCAATTTTGGACAAAGCGTTTTGGAGGCCCCGCAGTTAGTAGTCAGAGGACACCTTCTATGAATATCCGCGATTACGCCCAAGTCAATCGCAGTGCATAGTTCGTTTAGAGAAATGCTTATAACCTCTACCACTCGCTGAGTTTCCAGCTCAGAGCCTTTCCTCGCACACTCATCCGCTCGTTCATTTCCCTCCACTCCAGAGTGGCCGGGGACCCAACAAAGTGCGCCAATGTGTTGTGGGATAAGCGAGAGCGACTTCCTATATTCTTTCACACATCTGGAATTGAGACCAGTACCTTGATCGCTGCTTGACTAGTTATCAACAAAAATGGTTAGGTTGCCGTAGGTAAGTCCAATAGTCTTAACGTTTTTGCCGCTTTCTCTGTAGCGTAGATCACAGCTTGTAAGCCGCTGCACCGGTTAGGGAGTCTAAAGGGAGTGAAATTTAAAGATAATTGTTCCGAGTACAGTCCCAATTCAATACCAGTGTCCATCTTTGAGCCGTCAGTAGAAATATAGAGACCACTATCATCTGATATGACTCTGGCCTACAATCCTTTCCGTTAGGTATTCTTGTTTTATAGTCGACAAATGACGAAGATGACATAAAAAAGTTCCTGTCTGGGAATTATTCCCTACTGACATCGAGGCGTCACTTTTGAAATCCCTTTATTTTAAATTGCTTTTTTATTTATTTATTTTCAACACAAAAAAGAGAAGATGAAGGCCAAAAGTATATGGAATTTCTGGAAAACAAGAAACTTCTATACGATCTGGGTAATCTGATTTTTGTTGTACAATTTTAATCAACAAAAAAGTATTAAGGCAAGTTTTCAAGGTGAATTTAAAAAAACTATTCCAAACTACACTTAAATTTTTTTGATATCGTTTTTTGTCACTTACTTAGGTATATTTTTACTATTTCAAAAGAAGTTTTCACTGAAACTTATTAGTTTTTAATAATATACAAATTTTGCAGTGACAACCATAGCGGAGACGTGTGATGACCATTTTTCAGATGCTCGCTTTTCTAAGTAAAACAAGTCTAGCAAACCAATTTCATCAAAATTTGACCATATTTGATATAGCCACCCCGAAAGAGATAGGCGTGAGGTAGGCTTCTTTTCCAAGCAGCAGAATTGCGTGTACCAGAAGAAAAAAGAGAAAGTCGAAGTAGGTACGTTCATTTTTGGCCGCAGCTTATACGTCGGCGTTCCACTGTGCGCCGCGGTCGCCGCCACTGTCATTGGTGGGTGTCAAGAAGTTCGCAGGCGGTAGCAGCAGAGACAACAGTAATTTGCTCTTTCGCCCAGCAGCGATAACATCTTGGGCGCGCAAGGCTCTCAGTGTGTCTTCGCGGTGTTGCAACTGCATTTGACTGCACGCCGCGCTACACAACGTATGTTTTGGTGCTAATCGCCGGTACAAAAGCCCGCGCCCAAGGTTTTGAGGACATTTTTGTGTTTTTAATTTCTACGCTTTCGGAGCGGAAATGCACGCGGACTGGAAAATTGACCGGCGCGCAAAGAAAATAGCATTTGCTGTGGCTGACTTCTGATTTTGTGATTTTATTATTAAAGTTAATAGTCAACAAACGAAAATAAATTGCCTGCCAGCAAAGACAAAAGGTGCAACAACAAATAAAGCAAACAAATGCCACAATGCGAGCATAAAAATCATAAAAACATTTACAAACACTTACACACCTACACACCAACGTGCGATGTTGTTGTGCGGGCAATTACAAAAAGTGTTGTGTGTTTATTTAATTTCATTTAAATGCCCGAAACGTGACTAAATTTATAGTTTGTGTGGCGCATTTTTATTTCATCGAAACATGCATATGAATGTATGTGTGTGTTATTGAGCTTTTGTATGTGTGGCTGTTTACTTTCACCAAAAAGGATTTACAATTTGTTTTTAAAAGGGCTTAGTGCATTATTTATTGTGTATGCAATTGAGTTTAAAACAATTCAAATGCGGCGGAAAATGTGTTAAAAGTAATGTTTTTGAGCTTAATTTTATTTATGAAATTTGTGAATAATAAAGTGGTTTGCTGCCATTGATATGCCTGATCAAACTATTGCCTGTGTATTGGTGTGTGCAAAAAAACGTAAAGGTAAATTAAGAAGTGAATTTATCAGTTCAAATTTAATTGCTTGCAATTTTTTTTTTCACAATCACCAATTGAAGGCTTATTTGCTATTAGGTGTGCAACTAAGTTCTCGCTGTTTTTTGATGAAAATACAACTTTATTCTGAAAAGAGGGTTGCAAGTGAATCACTGAAAGTACTGCCCTCGTTGACTACTACTTTTCCCCATCCACAGATCAAGCCATTTTTTGATGTCTTCATATGAATGAAACTGCTGGTCAGCTAGGCCATGCGCCATCGATGGTACTCGTAACAGGTGATAATCGGACGGCGCAATATCTGGCAAATATGGCGGGTCGGGTAGGATTTCCCATTTCAGTGTTTCCACGTAGGTTTTAACGGGTTTGGCAACGTGAGGCCGAGCGTTGTCATGCTGTAGAATCACTTTTTCATGCCTCTCCGTGTATTGCGGCCGCTTCTCGCGCGTGCTCGGCTCAATCGCATCAATTGAAGCCCCAGTGATGGTTTCGCTTGGTTTTAACAGTTAACAGAATTAACACCAAATTGGCCCACCAAATACATAGCATAACCTACACAGCGTGAATATTCGGCCGAGCCGACGACGTAGAAGCATGACCAGGCAGTCCCCACGACTTTGGATTGCTGTAATGAATCCTTTTTTCATGACCCGTCACGATGCGATGAAGAAAACCCTTCATTCTTCTTGCGTTTGATACGGATCTTCATTGGGCAATGCCTCCAATTCAGCGTATTCGAAGGTGTTTGGTCTTACTTCGCGCGGACGGTCGTCAACATTAAAATCACCGTCTTTGAAGCGATGGAACCAATCTCGGCACATTGTTTCACTTAAAGCAACATCTCCATAAACTTTTTGTAGCTCTCGATGCGCTTCAGCCGCCGTTTTTTTCGAATGAAAGAGGAAATTCAACACTTCCCGCAAATGACGATTATTCGGCACGAAATCAGACATTTCCACCAAAAGTACTAGTATATGATACCAAAACAAAATCACTAATGTGCCGAAGCAGTTTGTTTACCATATGTCTAAGCTTGGTTTATTACGTTTAGGTTAAGTTAGAATCGACTAGCACACACTGCTGGCGGCATCTATTGACATTTAGTTGCGCACCTAATACATAAACTGCCGCTTAGAAATATGTAAACTATTTATTAATGCAGTTGTTGCAAAACGGATATTGCACCTAGTACACTCTATCGGCCTTGTAGTGGATTCCCTGTGACCAAGTATTCCCGTAAATTACAAAAAAATGCAGGAACAAATTTTCCTACTTTGGTTTTTCTTTTCAGTTTTTCTTTTCAGGATAAGGCCTTATATTGTATATTTTTGTTTAATCTTCATTTAAAAAAAGTTAATAATTGAAACTGTTTTAATGCATTGAAATATTTAGTTTTCATATAAAATTTTAATTTTTTTTTTTAACACTTTTCATAGAAATAAAAAAAAAATAGAAAATAACACCTCGGTCAAGTGTGAAATCCTCTGTTTACATGCAATTAGGCAATTTTTACAATTTAGCATGTGATTACAAATCATCTTGACACATATAACCTTGATCAAAGAGTTCCCGAAGTATATTCCGAAAATTCAAAATACAAATTTATTCCTCAAAAGTGATATTATCGCCTTCCAAGTACTCCCCAACAGCTGCATCGCACTTATGGGGTTAGGGGTAGTCAGAGGCCCGAAAAAATTACGATTTTCAATAATTTGGTTTTGCTTTACAAAAATAAAAACATTATTTTACAAAAATAAAAACATTATTTTACAAAAATAAAAACATAGCATTAATACATCAAAAGATAGTTTTGAGAAAAACGCATTTAAAGTGTTGCTATCGATTCAGAAGCGCCCGAGCGCCCTTTGTTAATTGTTGAATAACTCGAAAAGTATTTGTCGGATACACTTCAAGCTTCCACACAATATTTTTATGATATTATACTGTAAGAAAATGCAGAAAATCTAATTGTTTGAAAATTCTTACTACCCCTAACCCCTTATGCCAGCGTTTGATCCAGCTCTCGGAGCATTTCTGGAACTCTATTTTCGGTACAACCAAAAGAGCTGTCTGCAATTTTTCCATTACTTCCTTTCCGCTGTTAAAATGCCGAAGTTATTCCACGCAGTCTCTTTTTGACTCGACTTTTTGACAGCAAAAAAATTCAGGGAGCCATATCTGGTAAATTCGACGGCCGTTTGACGTGTGCAAAATTTCATGGTGCAAAATTTCATGCAGGTGTTTTCCAACAAGTTCTTTCTTTTTTGGGCGTATCGCTTCACATAAACGTCTCATAGTGCCCAAATAATAGTCTTTATTAACTGTCTGACCTTCTCAGTAAAAATTTGTGGTGTGCAATACCGTTGTAATCCATAAAAATCGTGAGCATCGCTATGTTTTTTCACTGAAAATGGCGTGATTTTCTTGGAGTTCATTCGGAGTTCTCCATTCACTCGCCTGCCGTACGGGGTGCCTGTGGCACTCATAAGCCCACGTCTCGTTTCCAGTAATGATACGTTTGATGAATGTTGGGTCGCCTGAGGAATGTTCAGTCTTGGAAATTATGTCTTGGGCGGTCCCGTTTTTGAAAGCGCAGACTCAAATAATTAACTACAATGTCGTCAACAGATCCATGAGCAATGTTCATTTCCTCTGCCAGCTCGCTGATGATTTATTTGCGTCGAGCGATCAACTTTTCTTTCACTCCATTGATGTTTTCATTAGTTTTTGAAGACGGTGACTTACGTTTATGCCACTCGTAAACAGCTGTATTCTTTAAAGTATCATTTTTGAAATAGTTTTCTAATATCTGTAACGTTTTCGCTCCATTAAATCCATTTTTAACGCAAAATGTAATAAACAAACTTGTTGTTGCGAATTCGAATCTATTTTTAAAATTGTAAAAAATCGAAAAACAACGTGCAGAGGTTGATCAGCTCATGACGGCGTAACTTTTACAAATGTAAGCGTAACTTACAAATGGTAAGAATGTTGACCTAAGATGTTGCAACCTAAGAAGAAAATAAGAAAACAGAACTCAAATCAGTTATATCAGTTGACTTAGAGCGGCTCTTGGTGGACCCGCTTTGACGACTTGCGCAACATGGGACCAGGCGTTTTCGTGCAGGAGTATGGTTTAACCATGTCGATCAGGTCCTTTCAGTCGAATAGCCTCATTGATGCTGTGTAGCTGGGCAATGTAGAGCTCCTTGTTGATCGTGGCATTCTTTTCGAGCATTCCCCAGTGCATTAAGCCCTCCCAGTCCGACCAAACACATATCACGATCTTCTTTGGATAAAGATCCGGCTTGACTCTCGACACTGGCGTATCTCCTGGAGCCACCCACTCTTTTCTTTGCTTCATATTGTTGTGTAGACACCATTTCTCAACTCCCGTGATGATTCAATACAAAAGGCGCTGTTTATGACCGCGGGTTGCTCGATGGTGGGTGAGATGCTGAGAAGCAATTTGAAGGCGACTTTTCTTGTTTTCTTTCGTTGAGCTCACGAGGCACCCACGCTCTCAATTTTTCGGTAAATCCCATTGAATGAAGGTGATTGAAAATCGTTTTATGATCGCAGCTTATTTTTTCCGCCAATTCACGACTGGTTTAGCGACCATTCTCCTTTAAAAGTGATTTGAGACGCTCTTCATCGAATTCTGAAGGTCTTGAGCTCTAACAAATTTTAGCGGAGTTTGACAAGGATCATAAATCTTACTCGAACAATTTAATTCAGTTAAATTAGTTTTTCATTAAATTAGTTTTTTTTTAATTTCAATTAAATTTTACACAAATTTTTTCTTTATAAATCCTCCTGTACTAAATACATTTGAAATAATATACGTGGAAAAAAGCTTCATTTCCACCTCGCAGCGCTACAAATTCCATTTCATTTTACTTTTATTTATTGAAGGCAAGATTAATGTTTGTGTGTGCATAAATACATTTAAAAACTGTTCACAAATTCTTCCAACTAATCCTTTCAATTCCCCTACTTAGCATTAAAATCAACGGAATAACATTTTTTATGACACCAACACATAAAACTAAGCGCATAAAAATAGCAAAGCCAAATGATGTGTTGCTATGTATGTATGTATGTATGTATGTATGTCTACGTTCACATATATACTCATGCGAGTGTGTTTGGTGTATGCAACAGACAGCAGGCGAAGAATTCTTTTGGGGACAACCCCATATAATCCAAAGTAGCGCAGACACGTCTCAAAAAATTATGACGCCACAACGACACGCCATGACAGAACAGTGGGTAGAGATATACATGCACACATGCATATATATATACATATATATATTTTATACTCATACAAATGCTGTGTACAAGGGAAATAGCAAGCAGGAAGGGTTCAAATGAAGACATGCGCTTGGGTTGTAGAAAATGCAAGGAAATAACAAAAACAAAACCAAAATACGAAAAGTTAAAACAACAGTGGCGGTATGAAAAGCAATTGCAAACGTGTAAGACTAGCAACAACAACAAGAACAATAAATGTTGACAGCGCCTACATTTCACTCGCTAACATTTCGCGCCAGGAATTCCTTTTCGAATTCCTCCAGCAGCGACACAACGAAAAATATCATTTCAAAATTCTAAGATTATTTCTTAATCGCCTTTAAAAGCTAATCCTGTTACCCATTGTTTGTATGTATGTATGTGCGTATGTTTAATGATTTTTAACATTCTGTTGCAATGCTTGCCTGCTGGTTGCAGCTTCAAACTGCTTTAAACTGATAGCTAATAAATTCTCTCTTTTAATCTCCATTATCGCAATAGCCTAACGCGCGCAATCGATGAGAACTCGGTCAACAGGAAATTGAGATCTTAGGTCCAAATGCTGTGCCGTGGCCGTTGCCATAAATTTTCTTCCGCATTCAACTATATTAAAAAAAATATATTGCTTTATTTGACAGCTCATTGACAACTGTTGGCACACACGCAAATGCCATGGCAGGCAAAGTTATGTTAGAAAGTCTTTAGTGCAGGCATCTCGCCGAGCGATTCCTCTATGTCTGCGGCTGCATGCCGCTTATCTGCACAGCTCTGTGATCGGTGCGGCGGTGTGCTGCTTTTATGTCTTTGCACAATTTGTTCACCAACTAGTCAGCTATCAACAAATTCATGACATATGTACGTATTTGCTGTCTTGCTGCTGTCACTCAGCCAACAAACAAATGACACTTGAAAATACAAAACAATACAAAAACACTGCACAACTCTAAATGGCTCAACCACTTTCTTGCATCAAACGTCTGCCTATAAATCGCCAATAATAAATCCTAAATAAATACACACATAAATTATCACTCTCCAATTGTATGTGGGACCACACTCTGTGTAGGTATAGGAGTGTGCGTGGCTTATCAGAGTTTGAAATTCACTTGTAAATACAAGCGCATACTTTCCGAACTTTAAATTATAGTTACTTACATATATATACACACTTTACATATATACATACCTGTGTGAGTGTGTCATACACGAACATGTCACCCACATATTTCACCTTACATTGTATACCTTTCTATTTGCATTGATATCTATGGTGCTTATTCATGCACACATACATACATAAGTGCCTCCATTAACCTCTACTTTCCATTTTCATTTCATTTTGCAGATAACTGCGGCACAGTGAGCAACTCATCATCGAACGGTTCGGGTCCCTACAATATGGACGACATACTCATTATCACAGCGAAGCATAGCGAACGCGCCATATTGCGCGCCAACTTCTTGAAGAATCACTTCGATAAGATCACAAAGCAACGTGGCCGCAAGCCATTCAAGTAAGTTACAGAAAGCGCAAGAAGGAAGATATTTTGTATATTGAAAATATTGTTATTTTGTTTTTGTACATTCTAGTTTTTTACATATCAAAATCGAAGATGGCCCCTTCAGCGAGGAGATCGCGCACAAATACCAAAACACAGCCTTACAGATTGTCATACTCTGTCCGGCACTATTGGCGCTCTCACACTCATTTCTACTCTCGCAATTAACCGCTATTATACGTGTGGAGAAAGTGTTGGGTATTTTGTTGGATATTACCGAAGAAAAAGTCAAGGAAATACAAAAAACAGGTATGTTTGTTTTTGTTCTTTTATTTTTTATTAAAAGAGACTTTATAATAGTTTTAGTAGGCAATCGTAAATGAGTAGGTGGCAGCCAGTGTTTTATTCTTTTGATGAACCTCAACCTGCTGATATATTTACTAATCGTGTTAACCATTAGGCTTCGGCTTTCTAAATATGGTGTCTTCAGATTGGGAAGTTTGCTTTTCAATAGAGCAGAGCAGTTATAAAGCATGAGACAAGTTTCAGGTAGACACTATTTACCAAAGATGGTATGTTACCGTGTTTGGTCATTAGCACGGTGAAAAGATTTTTAGAGGTATACTGCCTAGCAGACCGTTATTCGGCTCTGAGCGTGTTTGACAGATATGCCGCCGTCATTCGATTTTTGTTTCACAAAATTTAGCTTAAGCTCAGTAAAAAAAAAAGTTGAGGAGAACTTTGGATTTTACGTCATTCGTTTTGTGTTTCACTAAGCTTAAGCTAAATTTTGTGAAACATAAAACGAATGACGTAGAATCAAAAATTCAACTCAAAGTTTTTTTCCACCACACCTGGTATCTATCATTCTTGGCCATTAGCTATGTGCGAACAACTTCGGCTGCCACGTCACCCGATACTCGGTAGCCGAATTCCGCCTAGGGTGATAGATTTACGCGCTTTGGCCAATTACTATGCTGAAAAACAAAACTGTGAGGGGAACTTCGCCTGCTACGTTAAAGCGAACTCACTCTCACTCACACACACTCGTCCAATTAGTCGTTGTTCACGCGGCAACGAAGTGACGTTGTGTTGATTTTTTTCGTATACGACTAACACAATTCTAGTTTTTTTCGTAAACGAACTGCTTCGTGACTCCAGTTACGTCAACTCTTCAGCTGATTCTGTCAAACTCGCTGAGAGCCAGATAACGGCCTGTTATTGACCACACCTTCACAATTATTTTCCTCGTGGAATTCTGCCCGCCCATATCACAGGTAGTCACACATGTATCTAATCAGTCATTGTTCAGATGGCACCGAAGTCATAAATGGCACGATGCGAAACTCTTTTTCTCGTGAGAGCCTGTAAAAATGAGCATTTTTTATAACTTTAGGCAGGGATGACACGTGGGAAGAAACTTTAATTTGGTATTTTTGAAACAAAAATTGGCAACATTTGTATTAATTAATTTCGTCATGGGACTTGGATTGCAGATGAGACTGTTTACTTGAGAAAATAACGATGTCGTCCGCATAATCCAAATCGTTAAGATGCTCAACAGTTAGGGGACTCCATACAATACATCTTCGGGGATTTTTGTCTATTTTTTTTTTCGTCAACAACAACAGCGTCCGACTTGAATCAAGCGGCTGACATTCAAATCGCTCTTCTTTCAAAGCGTTATCAAAGGCGGCAGACCTGCCAGAAGGGTAAAACCGCGGAGCCAACAATCTATTTCGTTTGAAACTCACCTGTTACTAAAACCAAAAGACTATCCGTAGTATCTGGGTTAAAATACATACCTACCATAGGCATTTTAAGCGATTCTTGCTTTCTGTAGTAAAATCAAAAATTACTTACACCGGTTTGATTTATTTGCCTCGAGTTTTCCTGAAGGACTTTTCTAGAGTTTCAATAAAAAGATGATATATAATGCACTTTTCGATAAACTTGACTATGGACTTTATCAAAACAAATTTTAAGTTTCATGAAATGTCTAAGGTCAACACAAGAGATTCTTATTTCCATTAAACGCTTCCGCATGATAACAATTTTCTTTTTGATATTTTCGCTTACCCTTAAACTCACTTATTCTTATGGTTAAAGGTTTTTTATTTTAATACAGGTTTCAGTACAACGCGAAATTTAGGCTTATATAACGCGAAGGCGAAAATACATAATTATAAAATCTGGTAACACTAATTTGCGTACCACATATTTATAATATGTAATGTATTTTTAATGTAAACCGGGAATTACCCTTTTTTGCCTTAGATAGATAGAATAGATATTAATCTAGCCCCTTATTACGAAATTGAAAAGGAGCTTAAAAAAACCACCCACCAAAAACTGATAACAGATTTTGCAATTATAAAACCAGTAGAAGAACCACAAAGTCCCACAACTAGTTTCTTATCCAATAGCGAGAACTATGTTAAAGAAATATCTTCTGATGAAGCTATTGCTCCCCCAAAACGCCCACGCGCAAAGATCTTTGAAGACAGTGAAACAGAATAATTACCATATGAAGTTTGAAGAATAACAATAAAATTTTTAATAACCTTTAATTTGTTTTAGTTTGTTTTTTAAATTTTTTAATGTGCACGTAATTATTTACATTTTTTTTTTTTTGAATTTTGAAATATGTATGTACATATGTATTATTATTCATATCTTGTGTTTTTAATTGTATAAGAAAGTCTGAACTTTAGTATTGTGTTGAAATATATGTGCATCTGTTATTTTGTATGTATTTTATTAAAAAAAAAAAACCTATTGGAACATAACCCCCAAATTTATATGAAAACTATGTATGTTTTAGATAACGCGGAATTACATAACGCGCAATTCTTCTGGAACGTAACTATCGCGTTATCCGAGGGATACCTGTACTTATTTATGTTTTTCTCCTCCTGCTTTTTCCAGCACTGCCAAATTACTATAAGTGGCGTCGCTGCACTATACGCGACAACGATCAGGCACAAATAAGCAACATACTTGGAATAGCCACAGATATCTTGGGTCGCGCACTCTGTCAGCGCCCACCGTGTCATGATCACAGCAGCATATCGCGCAGTTTCTCCAGCTGCTCGGAGGGTTTTACTATACTGCCGAAGAAAGTGAAGATTGGACAAAATAAGGTTGTGGCTATGCTAGCCGAACCGCTGGAAAAGGATGATACAATCAAGATAATGGTAGAGAAATCCGGAGAGCTAATTGAGATAAGAAATTTCAAATGTCGTAATCCATTCACAGTGCAGTTCTCCATACCAGGTAAATAAGAAAGCTGAAAAATGCACAACGAAAATTGTTTTTGTAATGTGCATGCAGTATAACTAATCTATTTTTGTTATTGTTTTCTGTATCGCCTCCAGAGTCCTGCATGGAAATATCCACCATGGTCGAAATACGCATAGAGAAGAACGAGAAGAGTCTTGGCGCGCGTCCAATCAAATGCGAAAGTCGTATGCGTGAGCTGGAACAGCTATTACGCACTGAAGACTCACCCATTGAATTCATGTGCCACTCATTGGGTATCGGACCAGCAGAGCGTGATGTGCTCGATTTGCATTTGCTACAGTGCTTCCAGAAAAATATGCCGCCCAATTTTCATTTGCTCAATGGCCCCTACGAGAAGCAGCATCACTTCCTAACCATACGCGAATCAAGTCCCGAGGAATATCCCACGCTGTTACACTTCGCGGCACGTTGGGGTCTTAATCGCCTTTGTATACAGCTGATGGAGTGCCCGGGCGGCGACACAGCATGCGGCATACGCAACTGCACTGGCAAAACACCAGCCGAATTGGCCGAACAGGAGGGGCATCACAAGCTGGCGACGAACATTGTCAGCTTCTCCGAGTTTCATGAGCTCACCACAATGTATCACTACTTTAAGGGTATTAGTGGAACTGGCACGCATAACCACAACAATCAGCCAATGGTAAATGGCAAAATAGATAACAACAATCAAAACCTCAACAATCCGAGTAGCAACAAGGTCGTGATTGAGGTGGTAAAATCGACACCAGCCTCACCAAAAGTCAAGCAACCCAAACCACAGAAGCCCATTCCGCAAGAACCACAGGAAACACTGTCTGCGGAGTATATGGAAATGTCAAGCGGTTCGGAGCGTGAAAACACACCTGACGCTAAGCCGAAGGTGGAGACATTAGCCGTGTCGAACTTGAATTATATTAGCGTTGAAGCAGAAGATGAGAATTTGCAGGGCTCGTCCGCAGACGTATGTAAGAATTTCGAGAAAGTATTAACCACACCGGAGATAACTACAAATGAACTGCGTATAAGTGAGCCACCCTATTATCAATCAAAAGAGCAGAACAAATCTGTCGATGTAACCGATTCACCCTATCAAACTGACAAGTTCAGTCACGAATGCTCACAATTACTCGAGAACTGCAGCGGCACCACAGCTGGTAATGACTATGTGCTACAACCCGCCAATATGCCAATTCCACCAAAGCTGGTTACTACACAAACGCCAGCAGACATAGCCAGCGCGAATGCTGATGACGGCAACTATCTCTTCCAACCCTCTAATCGACCGGTTGAGGATGAATTGTTGCCACAAAACCGGCTCAGTCTGACGCGTTCGTTGAGCTCATCTTCGCGCCCCGGACAAAACCCCACGTACGGCACATTGAAACGCACCGCTTCGGATGCATCGAGCGCGACAACGCGTTCGAATGCCGATGACGAGCTGGCCGAGATAATGCACGACTTCAAGAACAATGTGCTCAGCATACGCGATGTGGAGGTGTTGGTTGAAAAGTGGAAGCATCGCAACGATGTGCAACAGAGCTTTCGTGAAAAACAAGAACAAATCGATCAGATGCGTAAGGAGTACGAGCGTATACAGGACAATCTCAGATCGCAGCTAAAACGGGAGACACCATTCGAAAAAATCAAGAAACTCTTCTCACGCCATAAGTCCACAACGCCGCTGTCGGAGAAAACCGTCGGCACGGATAGTGCGCTCGATGAAACCAAATCATCTATCACGACAAGTTCAAGCTTCAAATCTTCACAACGTCCCATTAGCTCACTAAGCTTGCAGAGTGTGTCATCATCTTCATCGTCTGGCCGCCTTAGCACCGGTAGCAACTGCAGCGGCACATCACTAGGTGACTCCGGCACACACTCCGACCACGAAGAACGACGCTTCGGTTGTCGGCTCGGTTCGCCTGGAACGTTAATGGACAACTATCTCGTACCACCACCACCGCGACCAGTGCTCACACCTAACTCAACCCCCGGCGAAGAGCGTCATCAACTGGTCTTTCCCTCACCGAAATCATCACACCAAAGGCTAAACACGCCGACAAGTCCCACCGGCAGCGAGCACTACCAGATGTTTCCATCGAACATACCTGTTTACACCAGCCAAAATCTGTCAACATCACAGCCAAATAACTATCTGAATACAATAATGGAGGCAAAAGAACACGATGGTGGTGGTGGTGGTGGTGCTGCTGCTGCTGCTGCTGCTACTACTACCAACAGCAGCAACAACAGTCATCAATACCAAAATGGTGTGACATTGCAGCCAATCAAAATTAACGAACGCTCAAATATCATCTACGGCAAGCTGATGAAAGCATCGCCCACATGCAGCTCCTTCAAACCGAAACAGGTGGCTGTGCCGCAGGTGGGTAGCATTGAAGTGCAGGCAGAGGTTTATCAGAATATCGGCTCCAATCTGGAACACATCAAAGAGGGCGAAATGGCAAAGGATTTGGTGAAAGAGAATACGACAGGCGAAACAGCGACTGAAGCGCCAAACTATATGAACTGCTGAGCGGCGCGAAGAGGGAGAAAGAAAGAGTAAGAGTAAGAGCATACGAGAGAGAGAGAGAGAGGGGCAGGTAGTAAAAGTCGAGAAAAAATATGAGGAGTTGCCTAGTATCAGCAAGCCTTGAAACTTGCGTTGGAGTTCAGGATCGTCGAAGGTTTTTGCCAACGCTCGCATAGCGAAGATCAACTCACCATCTTTACAACTTCTAAAATATAATTTTTATATAATCTTATGTGCAGTAAGTTTTAGCATAGGCATGAGCATAAATCATTACAGCTATTTAAGTCGCAAAAAAAAAATCACACATTTCGGTGAAAGCTCAAAATATTGTAAATAAGCACAAAACTGTTGAAAACTCTAGTATTTTTTAAGTGTTAACAAATTTAAGTTGTAGTTGTATGTTTAATTGATTTGCGTTTATCAAAACGTTGTATTTAAAAGAATACGAAATGAGTATGAACTAGTTGACAACATTAAAATAATCTATAATTAAAAAAAATAATAATTAAAAAAATATTAATAATTAAGAACTCGAAGCAAGGACGCGAATAAACTCGATTTGTTAGCGCCAGCTTTCTTTCATTTAAGGTTATGGGCAAAATGTTCGAAGGCGAATTAAATCTAACTGAGACTCTTTTTCACTGCAGACATTTGAGACTGTTATGAAAAATTTAACAAGAAACCGTTAGAATGGAAGACCTTAGAATTTAAGTACAAACGCAAAAGCAAATAGCCCTTCAGCGCGCCCGGCGAGAATTGAAATTCGAGACCTGGTGGTGCCGTGGTGGCAATCGTTTGAAGAGTCTCAACTACAAATTGACCAAAAAATGTGTGAGTATTCGATAAAAAAAAATATTCTCGAAAATATTCACTATTTCCTTTCCACAAATCATTCACCAAACTTACTTGTATCTGAGTTAAGTATTCTTATAAGGATTCTATAGATTAGCGTTTTAAATGTACAGCAACAACCAAACTAATTGCACGCATATCATCACTGGTTAGTTAGAAAAGTAAATTATTTTATTATGTAGTTAAAATTTTATTTTTCAAAATGTATGACTACACCTTTTTCTTATAAAAGGGTTTAACTTTAAGTTTGTATGTATTGAAGGCAATCAAATAAAAACGAACAAACCAACGATTTTTATTTTTCAGTACAATTTATTTGCTTTATATTCGTGTGAATATTTTGTATGCTATTTAAAATAACCAAAATGTACGTTTTTTTTAAGAAATTCTATTCAATATAAAAAATTATTACTTAGGATTATAAAAAACGGCATGCACATTCACATGTATGTATGTTTGTATGTATCGATGAAAGTTCTCGCAAGAATTAAAAATCATAATAAATACCGATTTTATATGTAAATTGCTGACTATTCTTAAAGTTAATGGATTTTATTAATAATTAAAATAAATTCAAAAAACAAAAGCAAGACATGTTCTTTTATCTTTATCTAAAAAATTTTGAGATCGTAAGTATATTTAAATTTAATTTAAATTATATTGCAGCATTGCGCATAAAAAATAGCACAAAAATGGCGAATTAAAAAAAAATAAAACTAAAAACAAAACCTTTTGCCATATTTGACGCGCAAAAAATATGCGTCGCCTTGTGTTGTTGAAGGGTACCCATGATACCGCATCATTTATTTCAGCGTTAAAATTTTACCACTTACACCAGGTGCGCAGAAATGCTCAGCAAGGATGCAAATTCGCTTGGCTTGTTTCCAGCATTACACTCACGGCGCCTTAAACTATGCCTCACTGAAAGACCAATTACCTACTTGATTATTATTATTTGGGTCACTCTGTTATGATTTCTTACCTTCCTTCCTGTGCATTTCTGCATGCCTGGTATGTGTGAAAAAAATGTTGGCGCATATTCGCATTAAGGCGATTCGATTCCCTTACACCGGATAGAGACTTGCAAATAGATAGATAGATGGAATAAATTCATTTATTTTTCACAAAAAATCTCAGAAACGATTTACTACAATATTTTAACACATTGCATGCATTTTGCTTCACTTTCATAACCTTCTGTACATAGGTAGTTGTCAATAGAATGATTGTAATATTTACTATATCAAGCATCCCACGCTTTTAACTCTAATTTGAATTACTCTATTTGTATCTTAATTTTTGTTATAATTCTGTTCTGAGGTAGTTGACTATGACTGATCGTTCGATTTGCTATTACTTCATTATAGGTCCCTTTGTCATTAAAATTTATTTTCTACTTTTTAGTTCGATTAGCAATAAAAGCGTGTTTTTTAGTTTTTTTAAACTATTTTTTATTTAACTTCATTTAAATCAACCTAGGGCAAAGGATTCAACTGCCCATTGGACACCTTTTTTAAAACCTTCGTTTGGGCACCCGGGTCTACGTCTACGGAATATATGTATATATAAGAGATTTTTGAGTGCTTTTGACATACCGGATTCTTTCTTGCATGCAACGCAATAGAAACGAGTTTTTCGACGAGGCTTTCGCCTCCTTGTAGTCAAAGACGACAATCTCTCTTCGCTGGGAGTGTATCGACTCCGGTTGGTTGGTTGGCTACAATATTCCCAGAGATTTGTTTGTTTGTTTGGATTGGTTTGTTGAGAAATGTTTCCACGAGGCAAACGAGTAGTGTAATTTTATAAATTCTAAGAAATCTGTTTCCAATACTCCATCCACTCTTTTCTTCGGTGGCAAAGCTGCTAATACTCCTGCTGATGCCGCTAATCTCTTTGCTGAGTTCTTTAAGCCGAATTTTGCATCGGCCTCCGACAGTGGTGAAAATGTTTCCTTCGATACAACCATTATTGGCAAGCTAGTATTGTCAACTGAAGATGTCTTTAGAGGTATTACTCGGCGTGTCTGCGTTGTGATTCTTTAACATTTGTAATAAAAACTAAATAAATAATAATAAAATAAAATAAAAACGGTATTAGGCCTATTTCGATGCTTTCCGCAACTGCAAAGCTTTTGAAACTACTGCACGGTGCATGTTTCATACCTATTGTTTATGATAAAATATTATTAAAATAAAACATTTAAAAAAAAACTCTTCGGATATATTTAGTTAAAGCTTAGAAGATACCTTATGATTTTTTTTTTCAATTTTCTAATGGCGTTATATAGTAGAAATAAGCGCCGGACGCGAACGAACACGAACTCAGCTTTCTTGAGTTGGATCCCATCATCCTTGTTCAATCGTCACTGCTTGGTTGTCGTCAACAAACTAAGGTCTCTTCCTTTGGCTGATTGCACTGGGGTTCCGCAAGGAGTGAACATAGTATTCTAGGCTCGCTGTTTTGTTCTGTTTATCAACACTATTTACTCTTGCTTCTCGTCAGCAAGATTCCTGCAGATTATGCAGACGACGTTAAGATTTATTCGACGATCACTAGCCCTCTCGATTCAGAATTGATGCAAATTGACTTAGATAATTTCAGTAGCTGTTGTATCAATAATCGTCTCTCGCTGAACATAAATAAGTATTTCCAGATTAGCTTTCTAAGCGAGTCACTGCTATTGTTACCTCTCATCACATATCTAGCACATCCCTGTAAAGTGATCGTGTAAGTGAAATTAAGGCCATGGGTGTAATATTTGATGCGAAAGTTACTATTGCTGAGAGAGTGCATTTAGGTTAAATGAAGCGGGTCGCTGGAAAGAAACTTATGGTAATGCAAACCCAGTGCCTGGATTGCAGTTTGGCTATCCGAAAGAATAGCGATATTGCCCTTAAACGAGAAATCTGCGATTAGTAGCCTACAGGCTTCCCCAATTGCCAGTACTTCCGCCTGGAAGACACTGCTGGTATTAGGGAGACGCACAGATTTCTCGATTTTAAGTCTGTGAGAATATATACTAGCTCCAACACCGCACCCCATTTTACTGCCATCAGTATAGACTGTAGTGTCGAAGTTATTTAGGGAGAATCCCTTATTCCATTCCCTCTTAGATGAAAAGAGAGTGGCAAAATTCCTATTGAATGTTACCGTCGGGACGATGTAGTCAGTTCTCACCGAGATTAACTGAGTTTGTCGCAATAATAGACTAGCATGACCATAAGTGTTTTCTCTCCAGCAACCCGCTTCATTTAACCTAAATGCACTCATAGTTGCCGTCTTCTTGTAGGTCAATTGGAATAACGTGTGTCAGTGCATTGAGAGCCTCTCTAGGACATAATCTGATTACACCGACCGTTATTGCAAAGGCTGATCTTTGTATTCTGCCGAGTAGTTTGGCATTCTACTCTCTCCCTAGAGCCTACCACCAAACTACCGAATCATACAATAAAATAGGCCGTATAACCGTCTGGTATAGCCATAATGTATGCTTAGGTTGAAGACCCCATCTTCTTCCAAGCATACGTTTACAGGCATATAAAGCACTTTCTGTCTTCCTGCAACATTTAATTTCCAGCTTAGTTTTCCTTAGTAACTTTGCGCTGGGTGATAGTGAGAGAGTTTGTCCGTTAATATTTGGTAGGGTAAAAGTTGGTACCTTAAGTATATCTGGTGGTGAAAAGCATAAGTTCTGTTTTACGCGGGTTTAGACCTAGGCCTGTGGCCCAAGAGTTAAGCTCGCCTAACGCCCTTTGGATGATCCCACTGATCGTATTAAGGCACAGTCCTGACGCCATTAACACCACATCATCAGCGTACGCCACCGCTTTTACCCCACCTCTATTAAGTTTTGTTAAGACTTTGCTAATAACGCATAACCAGAGAAGTGGAGACAATACTCCCCCTGTGGAGTGCACCTACGGACCTTCTTGGTTATGCTGATATTACCCATATTAGCTTTGATGATCCTGGTTTCTAGCATAGAGATGACCCAATTACTGATGCAATTGTCCACCTCTAAGTCTATCAACGCCCGTTGGATGGCATCTGTACTAACATTGTTAAGGCGCCTTTTATATCCAAGAATGCCGCAATGGTATAATGTTTGTTCTCTAGAGAGCCCTCTATTGTTCGGATTACCTCGTAAAGCGCTGTCTCCGTAGATTTGCCTTTAAGGTACGCATGTTGTGCAGTTGATATACCAGAGCTCTCCAAAGAGCTTCTGAGGTATATATCCAAAAATCTTTCAAAGGTTTTTAACAGGAAAGACAAAAGACTGATTGGCCTATAGTCCTTCGCTGGTTTATGTCCCCTCCAGCCTATTTTTGGAATGAAGACGACCTTGACTAGTTTCCAACTATCTGGAATATGACCTAGTTTTAAACACGCTTTAAACATTTCCTCTAGCCATGGTAGGATACAGTCCAAGGTTTCCTGTAACATCTTTGGAATTATCCCATCTGGTCCCGGAGATGTAAAAGGTGAGAAAGATTTAATTGCCCATGCAACTTTCTCCTTTGTAATTATTTCTTTTGCAAGATGCTGTGGATTATATTGGCTCCGCCTGATATTCCCCCTCCCACTTTCGTGGACGCTGCACCCCGGGAAATGCGTGTTTAGCAGAAGTTCTAACGATTCTTCTGTCGTAGCAGACCAAGTACCATCAGGCTTCTTGACCCAAGAAGCCATTGAATGATCTTTGGACAGAACACGGCTAAGCCTAGCAGAATCCCTGGTTTGAGAGTATTAACTTAATTTTTTTTATTGTTATAATAAATTAAAGAGATTTCTCTGCTTGGAGAACATCGCAAATTGTTTATACGATTTTCAAAGGCAAACGTTGTGTACGTATTTTTTGGTTTTGCAAGCCTTCATGGTTATACTGCTTTTCATGAAAAAATATAATATACTATATACAGTTTGTAGAGGAAGTGTTTTGACATCTACTAATCTAGCGCAATTGGCGGCTGTCGTAGCCAAGTGGCTTGGTGCGTGACTACCGTTCGGAATTCAGACAGAACATAGGTTCGAATATCGGTGAAAGACCAAAATTGATAAAAAAAACAAACAAAAACAAAATTTCTAACAGCGGTCGCCACTCAGCAGACAATGGCAAACCTCCGAGTGCCTTTCTGTCATGAAAAAGCTCCTCATAAAAAAATATCTGCAGCTCGGAGTCGGCTTGAAACTGTATGTCCCTTCATTTAGAGGAACAACGCCGAGCATCTGGAGTACCTGTGCGCTGCTCCTCATGGAATGCATAAACTTTTGAATATCTTAGCCATAGTGTCATTCCTCTACAATTACGTTTTTGAGCTCTGGTTGGCCTTATGAGTGCTTTTTTGCAAATTTTTTTTCAATATATATACCCACAAATGGATGGCATGGAGAGAATCGTTGGATCCAAGTCCATTCCTTCTCTGTTGTTCAATGCGGGACAGAGCCCGTACCAATTCCCATTGTATTTCAGCCTGTAGATGGCCTTCAAGGCCTCTCCTTGGATGAAAACATCAAGCGGTGGTAGACTAACCAGAGCATCTAGTGCCGGACCTGAAGCAGTTAGAAAAGCTACGGTGCAACAGATGGCCACACTGCGTTATAGCCTTGCTTAAGTCCTCCTGACTCCCATGAGAGATAGTCTACTCATCCAGACCACTGATGCATAGGTGATAAAAGGTCTTATCCACGTTTTCTCAAATATACCCTTGAATAGCTGGATTTTGACTTATTTTAGCTTAGGCACAACGAGTCCATCAAGCTTCCTCCAACTGGTAAAGAGGACGATACCAGTCTACGATTTCTTGAAAACTGAGTGAAGCATTTGTTTGGTTTTTGCTTGCTTTGGTGAACTCAAAAAGTTTACCGTTACGAAGTACTGGTAACTCTGTTGGTTAATGAAATAATTTTGAAAGACTCTCCAAATGGCTTGAATATTGCAGTATGACAACACATTTTCTTGACAAACTGTATTTCCCCTACAACATCTCTCAATATTTCACTGCGCTGTAGCTCCACTTCGCCAATCCTAATTGTGAATGGCTGCTGTGCTCGCTGTGCATTCACTTTGATCAGCCGTTGGAAACTAAAGTAAGACAAAACGAACAGAAAAAGGGAATGGATAACTTGTGGTTGCATTCAGCAGTGCATGAAAACATGTGTATGGTTTGTATGTGTGTGATTGTAATGCTTATTCCACTCATTACTTCTCCGTAAAAGGCGTTGCATAAATTAGCAAAGGGACACAGTAATAGAAAAAGGAATAAATAAAAAATTGTGAAAACAGAAACCCTCAGAGTCCCTCATAGGATACACAGCAGAAATTTTACAGTATTTAATTTAAGTTTTTATTGCACCGGAAAAGTTTTAAATAGGTGAACAATAGTTTTTTAAATAGCTGTAAATCTAACGGAAATTCCACTAAAAGCGCACTCATACTGAAGCATAAATATGGAAGCTTATAAAATTGTTCAAGTGTATTCGCTGCATAAACGTTAATCTCCCACGTTTTTCTCTTTCTTCTACCACTTCCCCTCGTATACACCAATTCTCTTCTCCACTCTCTACTAATAAAAGGAAATACTACGAAATCTAGCATAGTACCGGCACATTTTTCTATTTAGTTGTTATTGCACGTAAAAGCAGTGCACAAAAGTGTTTGTGTGACGAGTATGCGAATAAAAACTTTTTTAAATGTGTGCTATACGTGTGAATATGTTTTTCGTATGGAACGCTCACTCGTGCCTGCTAGTGCAGCTTTCATTTTCAGGAAAATCTACGCTTGGCTACTTTTGTACTTCACGTCTTCCACTCTATGTAGCCTTACACAAATTTAAGCTAAACTAAAAAATGTTCGTACATATACATATAATATTAAATGTACGAGTGTATCTACATGCATACACACGTATACTGCGTATGTTTGTATGCACATTCATTGGCCTTCCCTTCCCTAGTAAATGCATACATGCATAATGTAGTAAGTGTCTCAGCTGGTCAACATAAGCCGCTATTGGGCTGCATTTTGCATCTCTACCACCTGCAGGGTTTGTCATTGTAGCGGAAACGCTCACGTATGGTAGTAAACGACAACGGCTTCCCCACAGATTTCCGGTCGCCATGTACTCGTATATTAGCACGCTCTTTAAACGTAGATTTGCGAGTATTGCAGCTGATGTGTATTGCACTCGTTGTTTGCGATTGAGATTGGTTGGCGTTAAATTATATTCTCTCTTTCGATGGGGGAGTGTGACGCTCTCAATGCAAGAGAACAAAGAGTGCCTCAGGTGTGTGAAATACAGAACATACAAATATGATAGTGTTTTAATAATACAATGAAATAATTCAAATTTTATTTTTTTTTGTTTTTGTTTAATGATTCGATCCCAACACAGCGAGGATAAACCTTATAATTATTAGTGCTATTCAAAATAAGTTACTATTTTCATAGTAAACTTTACAAAATATTTAAAGTTACAAATTAAAAAAGAATCAAGTTAACATTACTTATGATTAAAATTAAAATTATCTCCCTTAGTGCAAATATATCTCTGAAGTTCTCATCTAAATGTGTTCATACTCCTTACAGAAACTAAATTTAGGGGAAGAGAGTTCCAAAGTCGAGTCGCAATACACCTGTCTTTCTGACGTTAGAGTTTTGTATCTAGCAGCGAAAAAGTTTTGACTTCGTGGCAGTTATCTGAGGGCGACGTACCCTGGCAGTTTCGAGAAGTGCAGGCTCTTTCTGTTCAAAAGTAAGAGCGATCTGAACTGAAAATGCTTATCCAAGGACATGGAGCAGATTCTGTCAGAAAGATGAGTAACGGTTTGGTTGAAAATGATTTCGAGATTTTTAGCCTTACGCACAAAATTAATAGTAATGCCGTCAAGTAAATTTTTTGGAAAAGTTGAAGTACCGAGGGGAAAATAACAAACACTTGAGACTTTCTAAGGTTAAGGCTAGTGCATTGTCGAATGCCCATTTATTAATGCGGCATACACTTTTGTTGATTTTAAGAACACAGTCATCTATTTCACTGAGTTTGCAAGATCGATAAATCTATGCATCAGGACAAGTGAAATGCATTTCAGTAAAGGTAGGTGCTGGTAGGTTGATGACACAAAAAAATGAGAAGAGGTTCAAGAATAGATCCTTGCGGAACTCTCCTGTGCAATTCTAAAAAAGATGATGTCAGTGGCCCACTAGAGACAGCTTGTGACCTATTTTTTATAAAAGTAGAGGCAAGCCAAAACCATTTGTCGAGACGAAATTTTATAATACGAATCACATTCTTCCACAAGTTGGACGGGGTATCAGCTTCTTCTTCTTGATTGGTGCGATACCCGTTTACGCGATTTTGGCCAAGTTTAAGAAAGCTCACCAGTAATTTCTTTCTCGTTTTAATCGGCGCCAGTTGGTCACACCAAGTTCTTCTCCACCTGATCTTTGTAAGGCAGAAGAGGTCTTCCTAGTCCTATGCTACCACCAGCTGGTAACGCATCGAATACTTTCAGAGCCGGAGCATTTGTTTCGGACTTCATGACCCATTCAACGAAGCCACTGGATCTTTATTCGCTTTATTCGTTGCTAGCGTACAAAGGTCCAAAAATCTTCCGCAGAATCTTTCTCTCAAACATTCCAAGGGACGCCTCATCGGATGTTGCCATCCAGGCTTCTGTGCCATACGATAGGATGGGTATGATGAGAGTCTTGTAGAGTGTTAGCTTTGTTCGTCGAGAGAGGATTTTACTGCTCAATTGTCTACTTAGCTCAAAGTAGCACTTGTTAGCAAGAGAGATTCTTAATTGGATTTCAAGGCTGGCATGGTTGTCGGTGTTAATGCTGGTTCCTAGATAAACAAAGTCTCTTACAAGCTCGAAATCAGAGCTGTCAACAGTAACGTGGGTGCCGATACGCGAGGGCGGCAGCTGTTTCTTTTTTATGAGAGAAGGTACTTCGTTCTGTCCTCATTCGCCACCAGGAACATTCAATTTCCTTCTTTATGCAGTTCGGAAAAGGTTTCTAGATTTTTGCAAATGGCCAACGAAATCTGCTTTGGCAATTGATTTACGTCTGAGTCGCACTTATTGAAACCCAGCAGAAGGGAATCAATTTGTAGAGAAGCTCAGAGCAATTTTATCTAAAAAGCTTTAAAAATATTCAGTGGTCTAAGCGAGTTTTCATAGAAGAGAATAATTTATGAGTAAGTAAATTCAGATTAAAACGAAGTAAGAAAAGTTTCGAGTAATCAAAAAGTGCTTTGGTAATATGTATATTAGTAAAAAAATTTAAATTTCTTAGCTCACCGTTTTATTCACTATTTCAATGCCCCAAACTCTAACTTAGGATCGAATTTCAAGCGAATTTAATATTTATTTAATGGTATGAGAAGTTTTCAGATATTGGTGAAAATATTGAAATTTACTTACTTACCTCAATGCTCCTGCAATTCTAACTGCCCTAGTAGATACAAAGTTTGGTCAAATAAACTCTCAGCCAATCTATTGCATTTCGCGCAACCCACTGCTTGCACAAAGAAACAAAAATCAGTTGGCATGAAAGAGAGACGAAAAGCTTCGACTATGTTGCGCTGAGCGTAAAGCCACTGAGCAAGTGGTGGTTGTAGTGTAGACAGAATATTCAGTTTTCATTGTGATTTAAACGAGTAAGCGACGCAAAAAATGCAGTGGAACTTGAAACAGAGAACTTAATAAAAATAACCATTTTTAGGAAATTTCACAAATATTAAAGTAATTGCAATTCAACAGTTGTTATGACAATTCCACTAAAATAATAAGAGTGTAAACAAGTGAAGATTTAAAATTAAAAAAAAAACCAATTTTAAACTTAATGCAAAACACCAAATTTTATATTTTGTAATATTTTAAATGCAATGCATTGCATACATACATATATGTGCATATATAAGTATATGCAGGTAATATAACACAATACATTTAGTAGCATTTTCAATGCAGGAAAAAATTACGCATTGCTGCATGCAGCATTAGGAAAGTACGCAAAGAATTTGAAACGAAAGTACAAGGATATGACCGTATATATTTTACACAATACTACCATAATACCACAACACTTGCCTTGCAATAGTAGCCAGTGTCGCTGTATTTTCATTGAAAAATAAAAACAAAAAACACAAAAATAAATGTAGTGAAAATTTCAAATCACTCACAAAAGCAACAGCACAAACGAAAGGAAAACAGAAACAAAACACAAGCAACAAACAATAAAACTATTGTGGAAATGAAACAGGAGAAAAAACAAGCACAACAAACCCGACTTATTGCGCCGCCACACGCACCTCACACACCTCACACTGCACACTGCACACTCAGTTGTAACCATTTGGAGCTTCGCTCTCTTGCAGTCGTTATTTTGGCACACAAAAGTAAAAGTTCAACGGCGTAGTCGTCTACTATTTGCGCTCAGCATAGACGACAACATCGTCATTGTCATTGCCTTCATCAACATCGCCAGGCTCGCCTTAGTCGTTATCAGCATTGCTGGCGAAATAGACGACATTCTGTCCTTTCACACCTGTTCGGCTAGACAGTTGTGTTGTGTCGTACGCTCGCCGAATATACACACTGAAAACTTTTCAATGAAATTGTCGAAATTTTTAACGCACTAAAATCACTCATACCGAGACCGAGTGCTGTCTGTGTATACTTATATATGCATATATGTATATAAAGTTTCTCTAGCTATGTTTTTGTGTCGGTGTAGGTGTATAAAAAACAACATGCTCTTACTAATTAACACTTGTTTGAACTCACCTAAAAGCGAATGCAAGTAAAACAAATTAAATACATGAAATTTCGCTGAGCCAAGTACGCCCAAAGGAATAAAATAAAAGTAATAAACAAAACAAAAAACGAGTTAAAGTGAAAGCGCAATAAAAGACTCCCATATACATATTTATATGGGAAAATAAATGTTCCAGCTGGAAATATGTAATTTGATGCACAAAAAGTAAAACAGTAAACATATAAATAAATAAATAAATAAATAGAAGAACCCAGCAGCACAACCGGGCATCGACAACAGTAAATTCTAAGCAAAAGGAACCTTGATCCAAACAACCACCGCTTATAAATTATTTAAGGTAGGTACCGGCATGAAACTGCTGTATTACGAGATTCTGATAGCAACATAGTTTAATGGTGGTTTCTTTTCTCGACGCATTTTAATAACGCATTTATTCTACACTGCGACAGGACTCTCAAATATTCGTGTTAATTTTTCAAACTATGAGGGTGAGGGTGGGAGAACGGAAGTGAATCGTTAAATTGTATTATATTCAGAATATTAACCGCATTCTTTTGCAGCCGACCAACAAAAAACACTAGGAAATTTAGCGAATTACGTGGAAAGCAGCGGCTTGAGTTGCGGGCGTATAAATACATACATACGACCTGATCCATAGTGTAGTCATAGTGCAAAAAACAAAAATATTATTGTGTATGGAACGATGTGAAGTACTTGATAAATTTTATCTAAACAGAAAATTTCTCGTTACATACAGGATCCGGCACTCGAAGTGTAACCAATTAAAAAGGCCATAATTTTAATTTGGAAACTTACTTTTATTTAATTCAAAGTAAAAATGTGTGAAAATAATACTAAATTAAGAATCAATTAACCTTTGCTCCATATGACCACCTCTTGCCTTGACTACGGCTTTGAGAGAGAGTCCAGAAACGAACCGCGGCAAGTTGCCCGAATGTGACTGGCAGGTATTTTGGCGCCTCGAGACTGTAATCTTTTAGTTCGGACCTTGCTCTCCAAAATGGAGGTCGGATTCGCGTCTAGTGAATTTGAGAACCATTAAGTGGATGCTATGAAGTTCGGAACTTTGTTTTTAGCCATTCTTGGTCCACTCGAGCTATGTGAGATGGTCCCGAGCCCTGTTGAACCACCATGGTCTACCACATAAATGTTTGTCTGCCCACGGCTTCAAAGCAACCTCCAAAATACTTTCCCGATAATATTTACCTCGACGCCAGATTCGATGAAAACGATTGAAGAGCGCCTATCTACGGTTACAGCGGCCCAAGCCATTACCTATAGCGGGTGCTGCCTCCTGGTGGCCAATCGATGACTCAAATTCTCGTATGAACTGTCGGTCAAATAAACTCTATCGTTTTGGGAGTTTAGGAATTGCTCAATTTGAAAAATGTTCTCGTCGTCGTCCCTCAAGTCTGACTTGTTGCTGCTTTAGTGTGAAATCATGTGCCTTTTGGATGTTGTAAGGCCTGACTTTGAGATCATTTTTCAGTATGCGGCGGATGCTACGGTCAGATATTTTCAGTTATTTCGCCATTTGATGGGCACTTCGTCGGAGACTTAGCTCAAGTCGCTTCCTCACTTTTTGAACCATTCCACGTGACGTTGCAGTTCTTCGATAACCACCTCCATGACGTTTCGCGATGCCACCAGTATCGGGTATATTCAGAAACGCATTATAAATGCGCAGTAATTGCAGCGCTGGCAACACTGCCAATGTGACAAGTGATGCAATTGATAGATTTGTTGACGATTTGCAAAAAGATTTGTTGCATTTATGAACGCGTTTTACACTAAAATGGAAGTGTTATTGAGTTTAGTTGTTGACGATATATTTCAAGTAAAAAGTGATAGTTTTTTGCTAAATTTAAGGAAAAAAGACGTGTAAAGCTAAACAGAAGATCACATATAGTAAGATGTTCATTAAAACGAAAAATTCCCAAAAATAAATCTTTTTTCCCTAGTCGCTAATGCTTTTTAATTTATTGTGATTGTAATTCATTACTTTTCCAATTTTCAAAAAAAAAAAAAAAAAAAAAAATCTATTGTATTTTTGAAACAATTAGATTTTGCCCGTCTATTTTCAAATCTTTATTCACTCCTCCCTGAAGCAAATTCACTTTCCATGCTCAATCGGACTCTGAGAAGCAACTTTACTTCCGATGTACTTAGATAATCGCTAAAATCAAGAAAAATGTAATAAAATATTGTTTTAATAAAGTATATTTAATATATCTTTGCATTAAAAGCTAAAAAAATTAGTTTTATACTCACTTTTCATCAGACATCATATTAGCGTAATCAGCGGCAGTATTAAAATTTTTCCTGCAAATAATGAGTGACGTTTGATACAAAAATGGCGTTTTGGAACGCGATGCATTTGCAGTACTGCCATATTTGCATTTCTGAACGCATTGCCAACACTGCAAAAGTACGTTGCACATTATAATGCGTTTCTGAATATACCCATCATTCCAATGAGTAATGGTGCGATAAACAAAAACTTTATTTACTTTAAGGTGCTCGAGCTCACGACAATCGCTGGTTGTGATTTTCCTTACAAATTTAATGCAATCACTCTATTACGTTTGAAATCCATTGCTGGTTTTTTTTCGCGTTTACTCTCGGCAAAATGCTTCCGAGCGGTTGTGAACAGCACTTTCGACTGTCATTTAGTCAACTAACCGATAGCTGATCTCCGTGCATTAGCTGCGCGAGCGGTCTGAAGTTAGCTACACTTCGAATGCCGGACCCTGTAAATAAAACCAAATCGCATCCATGGCAATCGCAATGGTAATGGTTGTACGGGCGAGGCTAAGCCATTACGCATTGCGACCAGATCATTGATCTATTGTACGCCTCTAGGAGTTTAATTTTAATTATTTAGTATTGCGAGGAATCGAACCAACCCCTTAGGAAAGAGCATTTGTAAGTCTTCATCCTCTAGTAGGTACGAACCCAGAACTATGTGCCTCTTGTGACCGAAAGCTTCCCGTTGACGACGGAACTGTCGTTCCGCCACCCGACCATGACGAGGTGAGAATAGCAATATCACGGCTAAAGAACAACAAAGCCGCGGGCGCCGACGGACTGCCGGCTGAGCTATTCAAACATGGCGGCGAGGAGCTGGTAAGGTGCATGCATCAGCTTCTATGCAAAATATGGTCGAATGAAAGCCTGCCGCCGATTGGAATTTAAGTGTGCTCTGCCCAATCCATAAGAAGGGCGATCCTGCAATCCGTGCCAATTATCGCGGGATTAGTCTTCTAAATATCGCCTATAAGGTTTTAGCGAGCGTATTGTCTGAAAGGCTGAAATCCACCATCAACCAACTGATTGAACCTTATCAGTGTGGCTTTAGACCTGAAAAGTCTACCATCGACCAAATATTCACAATACACCAAATCTTGGAAAATACTCATTAAAAGGGGAATCGACACACACCATCTTTTCGTCGACTTCAAAGCTGCATTCTACAGTACGAAAAAGGAGTTACTTACATATGTATATGCCGCGATGTGTAAATGTGGTATCCCGCAAAACTAATACGGCTATGCAAGGTGACGATGCTCAATGCCAGCAGCGCCGTCAGAATTGGGAGGGACCTCTCCGAGCCGTTTGATACCAATCGAGTTTTCAGACAGGGTGAATCGCTGTCGTGTGACTTCTTTAGGAATGAAGATTAAGTTGGTGACGAGGAAGATTAAGTTAGGTTTTTGTGGCATTCGGCTTAGAGTAGCCAACTCACTTAGGCCATTAGGTCCGATGTGGTGCCACTGTGTAACACGGAAACTTCAGTGTTTATTCATCACATGGATGCTCTTTTGAAGGATAGGTCTTGCCCTAACACCAGATAGTTCCGGAAGAGAGTGAAAAAGTGTTTTTCTAACAACCTGGCTTTACTCCTGACGAAGACTGGGCAATCACAGAGAAAGTGTTCTACTGTTTCTTCCTCTTCATCGTGTCTACAACTACTCCAGTATTCATGAAAACATACTTATAGCCTAGAAGAGGCCTACCTAACAGCCAATGACTGCTGACACAAGCCACGACCATCGAGATGTTCTCTCTTGAGAGGTTGAGCAATTCTCCTGAGCTTTTCTTATCTGTTTGCGGCCAAATTAGTCTTACTGTATTTTCTTGTCTCCATGACTCACTGGCCTTCTGGAGAATATTATTTTTTATCCTTAATTTAAAAGTTGCCATTGGAATTCCAATATCTCTTCTGTTTTCAAGCAGTAGAAGATTAGTGCTCTTTCTGGATAGCTCACCAGCCTTGCAATTCCCTTCAACTGGCTGTTCGAGAAGTTATTTACGTAGTTTTTGTTACGGCGTGTGTGTTAAGGTACACAGTTACCTCCTTTATGGCTAAAACTTCTGCTTGGTATACCCCACAGTAGCCCGAAGTTCTGAAAGATAATTCCAGTGCCAATAATTTTGAAAAAACTCTAGTCTACTTTATTTTCTAGCTTGGATCCCCTCTTATTTCCCCTCTTCTCCATGGTCTTTGAGTTCGCCAATCTCTTCTTGGCGGGATGTTAATCTTGAAGAGCCTGACGAAGGTGGGTTTAGGAAGGAATAGTAGTAGTTTCTTGATTATAACTAGTCATAACATATAGCATAGAGGAGTGGCCGAACCGCCGGGACTTCCATAGCGCCATACTATTAGGTCTAAGTGCAGAAGCGGCGGTCACGAGTTATTCTACCAGATTTAGAGCAGGAAAGTTGACTATCACTTCTAGCGTTTTATTTGGGTTGGTCATTAAAGAACCGGTGATGCATAAAAACGCAGTCCTTGGACCTTGCTCAGCACTTTCATAGCTTGCCTTTCGAGTTGGTCGAACTACCGAGGTGTGGAGCCCGTGTGTAATACCAAGTGTTAATCCCCATTTGATTCCGACCGGGTTTTTGCATCTGTGCAATGCAATTTTGGACTTTTGAACCCAATTCTCAATAGTAAGTTTCCACGCAAGTTTCCTGTCTTATATAAGTCCTAAGTATTTGACATTCTCTTTCAAAGGATCTCCACACACTTGATAATTAGCGAGGAGACTCTGGACAGTCTACGTTTCCTTATCCCAGTTACTAAGCGTGGCCATGTTAGAGCGCCTAATATCCATGTGCGTGTTGGGATACTTGCCTTTAACCGCGATTGTCAAATCGTCAACGTAAGCTATGACGTGGCAACCCTCTCTCGCTAGAGTTAGCAGCAAGAAGTTCACTTCCAAAATCCAGAGACGAGCAAAATGGTTTCAAAATTTCTACATATGCCAATATTTTGAATCATATTAAATATATAGTTGGAGAAAAATTATTTTTATCAAATTTTATATCAAGTCACCAAGAAAGTGTCAAATGACACCACTCAAGTGGTTTGACTGACAGTTCTCTCTTGAGGTTAGAAAACTTGCTAGTGTTCCGCCAGCAAGTTGAAAACAACTATCCAAATGGATTTGCCTATTGCTAACTGCAGTCAGACTATACAAGTTTCGTTTCCCGATACATTGCAAGGAACTTTCATAAACTACTTTTTTTGATTTTCGCCCAGAAAAGTTACCCTTTTGGACAGTGATACGCGCTTTCCTTGCCATGTCTCTGGCTGCACCTTTACACTGACACTCGAAAAGCCGGAGTGTGCGTGTTAAAGTGACGCATTTGTAAATTCGCCCATGGGGCACCATTTTATGATATGACAACAAAGTATTTGTGCTTTCGTTCGTTTGTATGCACTTATGTAGGCATATAAAAACCTGCAACTCGCATATTTATTTCTTATTATTTTCTCTGCTGTATTTTTGCTTGACTGCAACTATTTGTTTAGCATTTAATATTTTCTTTTTTCTCTTTCTTCTGATATGTGGCCTCCACTTGCCTTCGCCTTATACTTGACGCATCGTAATCAAAATAAGTGTGCGCAAATTTGCAAGCACCTACACATGCACACCTATCCACTTATACATATATATGTACTAGGTTATAAAAAGAACGCACACAATGCTCTTCAGGCCAACGACAAAAAGAATGTCCTTGATCTTTGCCACACAGCAGTCGGAAAGCAGCAAGAAGACAAACACTTACACATACGCAAATGGATGTACTCGTATATGAAAAAGTTGTACCAAGCTCACCATTTTTTTAATGTTTTGTCTTGTGTTTGCATTTTGAAATCGGCGCGTATATTTACACTACGTGGACCTGGCGCTGTACTCATCTGCAAGCACCTATAAATGGTGAAGTGTACGAGTGTATATCAGTGTGTGGGTTTTGGGCAAGCAAGTTGCTGCGCTTTAATGTGGCACCTTCGCGGTGGACTCAGCAAAGATCAGCCCACCACGGCATTGGCCTTAACATGACTGAAAAGCGTTATGCATAAATATTTCAGTTGGCCACAAATCATCCCAATGGGAAATGGGAATACCTGGCAAAATATACGGTAATCTAGCCTATATATGTATATATATTTTCCCTTTGATCATAAGACCGTTTAAAAAATTTTCTGTATCTAAAGCTACGGCTTGCATCTCTCTCCAGCTCTTGTTTTGGGCTGCAAGCCCAAGCTCGTGCTCGGACCGCATTCTCCAGGTATTTGCTAGGCGTTTTGGCCCACGACTGCCCCGTTGATTCGATGGTAATTTTCGTTTGGTCACCCGTTTATCTACGCATGACGTGGCCAATCCATTGCTATTTTCTTCTCCTCACCTCAACGTTAATATGATAGCACCTTGTTGCGTTATAACCTATAGTTCTATCCCAGAAGAGTACTGACTTTACAGTGGAGTTGAAAATTTTTATTTTAATTCGTGTTGACAAAAAGGCCAACCGTCATCAGGCCAACCATCTGCTTACAGTCCCCTCTGGTTAGTGACAGGAGGGACTGCGACAGTCGGTCGGACACGACAGGTAACATCAGTTTTGTCCATCTGCAGCTTCTCACAGCCTGCCAAGTTCGCTTGTGGGTTAGAGTAACCCATTTGATAACCGTGGCTTTGATGGCTGCAGAAGGGAATGGCAGAACGGGCTCCGAGCCAAAGAAGGTAGCCTCATAACCCATACTAGCTAAAGAGTCAGAGGTCTCGTTACCCACGATACCAACGTTCAAAGCCTCTCCTTGGATGAAAACATCAAGTGGTGGTAGAAAAGTTTGCATAAATTAAACAAACTATCGATCTCACTTAAGCTACTACTTAATTAATATAGGGCTAATACAGGTGTTATTGGCGAATGGATTGCGCTATCGAGAGATGATTAACGATTTTTTTTTTGGCCGGAATTGGATGATATTGATCTGGGCAACGGTTATTTTCACCAAGACAGCGCTACGTGCCACAGAAGCATCGAATCCATTGATATTTTACGGGAAAAGTTTTGGGACTGTGTTATCTCTCGAAGAGGTGATCCCAATTAGCCACCGAGATCTTGTGATATAACACCTTGTCACTTTTTTCTTTGGGGCCACGTGAAAGAGAAGGTCTACGGCAACAGCCCGGGGTCGATTCAAGGCCTCAAAAATGGAATTCGTGAGGCTATCGAGGGCATAGGACAGCCACTTTGCGATTCGGTTATGGAAAATTTCATGAAAAGGATATTGTCCTGTTGCGTGGTCGTGGTGGTCATTTGCCTGATGTTATTTTCCACTATTAACGGCATACCTTCCACTATATAATGAAATAAACATCCGATCATTTATTAGGTGCGCAACTAAGTTCTCGCTGTGTTTTGATGAAAATACAACTTTATTTCAAAAAAATGGTTCCAAGAGAATCATTGAAAGTAATGCCCATCGCTGGCTACTACTTTTTCCCATCTTTCTGATCTGTTCATCTTTTGAGGCTATCCACGGATCGAGCCATATTTTGATGTCTTCATATGAATGGAACTGCTGGTCAGCCAGACCATGTGCCATCGATCGGAATAGGTGATAATCGGACGGCGCAATATCTGGTTTTAACAGGTTTGGCAACGTGAAGTCGAGCGTTGGCATGCTGTAGAATCACTTTTTCATGCATCTCCGCGTATTGCGGCCACTTCTCGCGCAGTGCTCGGCTCAATCGCATCAATTGAAGTCGATACCTTTCCCCAGTTCATAATAAATAACACCAACTTATATATATATATATATATATAATTGGCGCGTACACCCCTTTTGGGTGTTTGGCCGAGCTCCTCTTCCTATTTGTGGTGTGCGTCTTGATGTTGTTCCACAAATGGAGGGACCAACAGTTTCAAGCCGACTCAAAACGGCAGATATTTTTCTGAGGAGCTTTTTCATGGCAGAAATACACTTGGAGGTTTGTCATTGCCTGCCGAGGGGCGACCGCTATTAGAAAAATGTTTTTCTTAATTTTGGTGTTTCACCGAGATTCGAACCAACGTTCTCTCTGTGAATTCCGAATGGTAATCACGCACCAACCCATTTGACTACGGCGGCCGCCAACTTGGTTCACCAAATACATAGCATAACCTTCGCAGCGTGAATATTCGGCCGACGCGACGACGTAGAAGCATGGCCGGGCAGTCCCCACGACTTTCTTTTCTTTGGGTTGCTGTAACGAAGCCATTTTCCATCACCCGTCACGATGCGATGAAGAAAACCCTTCCTTTTTTGCCGCAGGAGCAGATGTTCACAGGCGAAAAAACGACGTTCAGCATCCAACCCTTTAGACATATCATCAAGGGTTCGAGGATCAACATGCGTCGTCATCCAATAATTGTTGTAGTATCTGCGAATTTTTTCGGTACCCCTTCGCAATCTTTATCGCTCACGTCGAAATTACCACTTTGGACCACTCCACCAACCTGATTACCGTAAATATTCATCAATAAACGACCCGTTTCAGCTGCACTTTTCTTTAAAAAGCAATAATGAATCGTGACTTCCCGCAAGTGCTGTTTTTTTCGGGACATATTTGATGTCAGATACACCTTCAAATATACACCTTCAGTCACCAGTATATTGCTAAAGCGAACACAAACCTAGTATTAGCAGCGACACCTCTTTTACAAGGGCGAAAACTTATTCCCATACCCAATATTAACACCTCTTTTTCAAAAAAACAACTTCAGGTTCACCCAACGACAAGCTTGGGTTTGTCACAAACAAATCAATGATCTTCTGATCTTGCTGAGGAGAGGTATAACTTTGTGGACCTTTTCCGACGAAGTTGTTAACTCTTTTAACTTCGTCTATGAAATGGTGATTGCCTTTTCGATATTCATGTGAGTCTGGTTTTACCTCATAAGGAACCCAAGTTCCCTGTTTCTGAATCATTCCCAAAGCATGTAATCGCTTGGAAATGGATTGGCGGTGAATTCCTAATACTGAAGCAAACTCTTCTTGCGTTTGAAACGGATCCTCATTGAACAATGCCTCCATATCAGCGTCTTCGAAGTTTTTGGCTTTCCTTCACGCGAACGGTTGTCAACATTAAAATCACCGTCTTTGAAGCGACGGAACCATTCTCGGCACATTGTTTCACTTAAAGCAACATCTCCATAAACTTTTTGTAGCTCTCGATGCGTTTCAGCCGCTATTTTTTTCGAATGAAAGAGGAAAATCAGCACTTCCCGCAAATGAAGATTATTCGAAATTCAAAAATACATGCCTAAATACGTCTTTATAGATAAAACCTAGTATGTATTACGAATACTTTGCACATCCGTTATAAACGAGTTCGACTGTATATTAGCACGCTTTAGTCCTTGCCAAAAGATGTCAATTTGCCTCAACATTCAAAAATCTAATTTAAAAAAAGAACAGAAAAGTAAGCGAGAAAGAGAAGAGAAATACTATAAATCGAAGAAATAATACCAAATAAAGAAATACATATATATTAATTGTGTCTCACATTTTTCAAACAAAATAACGCCATGTTGTGGTCAAATTTACACAGGGCACTGATGCGTGTTAATATTTATTAGTGGCACTCATTCGCCACAAGTTACATACGCACACACACGCATACTAGCACTGAAGTAACAAAGTCATATCTCAATTTTTATGGCTGGCAAATTCTGCACGTGTAGGACTCGCATCGTCACGACCGCCACCACCAAAGAAACACAAACTTTGCGCTAGCCCAGCCACAGCGACCATATTACCGAGGCGCACTTAGCAAACAACAGCGACTAAAATATTCTTAATTACCACTCATAGTGAACGCATTAATCCAGCAACCGTCGAATGCTATGCAATTCAGTATGAGCGCATCTGCCTATGTAGTGACAAGTCGCGAAAAGCAAAGCTTAACCCAAACACAAACCCAAACCAAAGCACTGCCAACAAACCCCAATTATATGTATGTAAGTATGTTTGCCATGATAATGTGGCAATGGATGCTGAAACTGAGATCTTGTGGTTGCTATGTGTTGATGTAAAGGTTGTTGGTGGTGACGTGTGGCACAACTAAAAATAAGACAATGGCACTTTTAACACTTTTTATATGCCACGGTGGCACATACATACGTATAATGTGTGTGTGTACAAACACACTCACATATGTATGTACCAATTTTGAGCTGTCGCTATAAAACGACGTTGAGTGCGCGTATTTCATTATTTGAATAGCTGCTACATTTCTTTTAATCCAACAGCAAAAAACAAAATTGAAAAAAAAAACAATGTGAAAAAAACCAAATATAAACAAGTGCAAATGTATGTGTGTGTGTGGTTTTGTACGTGACTACCGTTCAGTTTTAGCAAAGTTCGATGCACGTTTTGGCACAATAAAGGATAGAAATAGTCTGATTCATAGTAGATTAGGTTATGTTATGGTGGTAGTCGATCTGTATGACAACCTTACTTAGACCTTACAGGTCCATTGTGATACCACTGTGCGGCTCTGGAACCTCATTTATTTTTCTTCGCGGAACCATTTTGTGGTTCTTATGAAACGCAGAACTACAGGGTTGCCCCTATTCGACGGACCCATCTGGCAACCCTTTATCTTTTGACAGAGACGTCAAATCGCTTAATGACATACGGCGTTGGAAGCGTCAGTCCAAGCAGATTTTTACCATGAAACAGTACATGCCACGCGGGCGCTCCCAAATTGTTGAAATTTACATTCAACAAAAGAAGTCAATTGTGAAAACTCAACGTGCGTATATGGCTGAAGATGACGAGCAATTTTAGAACAAAATCATCATCATTCCGATGAGGCTCATTTCTTATTGAATGGGACGGTAAACAAGCAAAATTGCCGTATTTACGCCACTGAAAACCCTCACGAAATTCAAGAGGTACCTCTTTACGACGAAAAAGTCACTGTTTGGTGCGGCGTTAGTGCGAAAACGATTATTGGGCCGTCTCTCTTCGAAAATGAAGATGGTCAAGCTGTTACCGTCAATCAGGAGCGCTATCGCGATATGATAACCACTTTTGTGATGCCAATTATTCGTCGAAAGCGTATGAGGCAGTTCTGGTTTCAACAAGACGGCGCTCCACCACACACTGCTCGCACCACAATTGATTTTTTGAAGAAATTATTTCCTCGTCGTTTGATGTCGAAAAATGGCGATTTTGACTGGACACCGCGATCGCCCGATTTAACGCCACCTGACTTCTTCTTGTGGGGATATTTAAAATCAAAGGTTTATACTAATAAGCCAAAGACCATAGAAGAGCTCAAGAACAATATCCGTGAGGAAATAGCCGCTATTCCAGCCGGAATGTTAGCTAAAACTATGGAAAATGCTGCAAAATGGGTACAATACGCCGTACAGGCTCAAGGCGGTCATTTTAGAGATATCATATTCAAAAAGTGATGTCAACAAATCTACTTGAACCAAATAAAATGATTATTATCGTCAACATAAAAAAAATTGTGTATTTAAAAAAAATCACACGGGTCCGTCGAATATTGACAACCCGGTAGTCCCATTCCCACGCCAGACAGTTCCATAAGTAAATTGAGAAAACATTTACCTAGAAAACCAGCCGGAAGTGCTCAACTGTTCTTCCCCTTCCTCATCTCTGCGACTTCTACAATATTCATGGGGGAAAACTCCCATTCTCGAGGAATGCCTACCAAATAGCCAAAGACCGTTTATACAAGCCACGACCTTCGAGATATCCTCTCTAGAAAGGCTGAGCAGTTCCTTTGTCTTTTTCTTATATATTTGCAGCCACAGAAGCCTAGCTGTGCCGCCTGTGTCTTCATCTCTCCATGACCTATTGGCCGCATGGTTAATGTTATTCTTAATTATTAGTTTGGCCGTGGCCACAGGCATCCCAATGGTACGTCTACCGTGAAGCAGTTGAAGAGTAGTGCCTTTCCTGGCTAGTTCATCCGCTTTACAATTTCCCTCCATATCTCTGTGCCCCTCAACACAAATAAGGCTGACCTGGAATACGAGTATCATAGTAGGTCGACCGCGATATCGAACATCCGATTGCATTTCTACCATGAAAAAGCTTGTGAAAAAACTCAGCTGCCGTTCGATTATTATTATTATTAGTTGATTTCGCGCCGTCTTTGGGTGCATAGTGCCGAAACAAATATACGGTTTTCCAATAAGAGGCGTTATTTTGATATTTAAAGAAAAATGCTATTTTTTTATATAAATGATCGGATGTTTATTTCATTATAAAGAGGAAGATATGCCGGTAAATAAAGGAAAATAACGTCAGACAAATGACCACCACGACCACGCTTACAGGACAATATCCTTTTCATGAAATTTTCCATAACCGAATAGCAAAGTGGCTGCCCTATGTCCTCGACAGCCTCACGAATTCCATTTTTGAGGCCTTGAATCGACCCTGGACTGTTGGCGTAGACCTTCTCTTTCACGTGGCCCCAAAGAAAAAGTCACAAGGTGTTAAATCGCAAGATCTCGGTGGCTAATTGTGATCCCGTAAAAGATCAATGGTTTCGTTGCTTGTGTGGCACGTAGCGCCATCTTGTTGAAAATAAACGTTGTGCAGATCAATACCATCCAATTGCGGCCATAAAAAATCGTGAATAATCTCTAATCTAATCTAAATAACACCTGTTATTGGAAAACCCTTTATGTACTTTCCAATGTTGTATGCCTCTCGCTTTCGTCTTAATTTGAGTCCGTGAGAGAGATTCGTCAATTTCTAAAAATTCATCATTAAGGCCACGTAGCCGAGATCCTGCAAAACGTCCCTCGCGGCGCGATATTTGTGGGTTCCAGTCCACTGCCGTTCTACTTATGTGGGTCGCTTGCGCAGCGTGTGGTCAATCCAATTCCATGCGTTCTCGTATTTCAATGTCAATTGATTTTTGTCTGCTCGGAGTTGTTCGTTCGTAATCTAATTTTCGGACTTGTTTCACCGTGTTGAAGACCAACCATGTTTCCCAGCCATATAGTCGGACTTTAACATTCGAATAAAAAATTTGTAGTTTGGTTCGCGTTGTCAGCTGTTTGGAAAACAAGATCTTTTTGTGGCTTGACAAAGCTGATTTGGCTTTTTTGATTCTCGCATCGATATCGTCTTTTGCTACACTGTCCAGGGTAATTTGGCTTCCTAGATAGGTGAAGCTGTTTACATTATTAATGGGTTCCTCATAAATTGTTAACCTGTTTTGTAGCAAAGGTCTTGATTTCCTTGGACTTAGTTTGCCCGACATTGATTCGTAGTCCAACATTTTTCGCTTTGAAGTTTAGGTAATTACGTTTGCTCTGCATGTATCCGCCATTCCGTGATAAGAGTGCGATGTCGTCGGCGTAGTCAAGCTCGTCTAAATACTCCATACATATAGGATTCCAGAGCTCCAGAAAAATACCCTGCCTGAGCTGGTATCGACAACACTGTTTATAACGTCGTCAATGACTATTAAAAATATTAGAGGGGATAGTACTCGTATACACCGTTATTTGACATCAGGCACAGGTGCAATAGGCTCGAAGGCATCGTCGTGGCACTCGGTTGATTTACCAGGGTGCTCTAGGAACCGCCTTTTCATAGCGGGCTACTTCAGTTTTTATGCATCAAAACGACATCTTCACTCTTTTCGCTTTTTTATTGTTAAAGACCATCATTCGTATTTCGACTATAACAAAGTGATGATCAGATGCGATATCAGCACTTCGCTTGTTTCACCACGCCTCCACTTGCGATTAATACAAATGTGGTCGATCTGATTTTCGGCGCGCACATCAGGAGCGGTCCACTTTCGAAGGTGATGCAAAACTGATTCATCCACTTGCAGTGCATCATCAAACCACATAACAAAAATTAGGGCAAAAGCTCGGCCGAAACAGAAAAGATGATATGTGCGGCATGTGCGTGCGTGTGTAATGGAGGAGAGGTTTCATTTAAAAGAAGCGATTGTTTTCGTTGCAGGATAGTGAAATACCTACGCAGACACGTAGATGAGTGCAGGGATGCATTATTTTAACTTTACCGATTTTTTCTTCTTCTTCTACAACAATTGACAGCGCAATTCTGGCTGATTTTACAAAGCATATAACGCTCCCATTGTCTTCTACTATAAATGCAGGTGTATATATGTATACGACTACATATGCAAGTATGTTTCAGTATTTTAATAAAGATAAGAGTGGCACTTCAAGTTGAAATTAATGAGGAAGACTAATTCAAAAAGTCGGAATAATGCAGGTCGCGTTTCGATTTTTTTTTAATTTTGGAAAATGATAGTCTTATGGTGGTGGTATAATCATCAATAATTTATTTTAATAATTTTTTTATATGTAATATTTTTCTTTTGAATTCTAATAGACTTTTTACTAATTGAGCAGAAAATAATTTGAATGATGGAAATCTTTATTTCGACCTTCAGCACTCCATTGCTTATCTGTTTTAGTACTGCACCCGTCCAGTTCACAAGTGTGAAATATGATTAACGCCACTTGAAAAAATTATAAATCTTCCGACAGGGTGATCAATTTTGCGCCACCTTGTAAATATAATTGGCGGTTACACGCTTTTTGGATTTTAGGCCAGGAGCTTAACCAATCCAATCGAATTTATAGTATGCACCCATACTATGACTTCAGGATCTTGAGTGAACCAAGAAGGATACTCAGCACCAGTTAAGAACCTGCTTGTGAAGTGGTTGCGGATTTCTGCCTAGTGTACGAGTATACTCTCTAGAGAATCATGTTAAGGTCCTTGTTCTGAGCGTGGATACGTGTGAGGCACATGGATACTACGGGAAGTTCCTGGAATAAGACATCCGCTCGTACCAAACTTTCTTTGCTACTCTCAACAAGAAAGCACTTGCTGTTTTCGTAGGCTTGAATTGCGTCTTTCAACTCACCGATGACCTTCCAAAGATAGCTGTCAATATAGTCTTGTTACCTTTGGGACTGTAGACCGTCTTGCTTAGCGGTATGTGTCTCTACCGTCATTGCTTTAGCTGCCACTCTTGCAAATGGCTCGCTAGACGTAGACGGAAGAGTGTCATTCGACGGTTGAGATCCCTTAGCCCCTGCCTTCGAATGGGTCGAGGATCAGGCATTTCCGATTTCAGTCACGCGACTTTCCTCTTCTTTGTCTTTCCCCTGTTCCCGACTGTTGGCACACACCCCTTTTCGGCCCCGAAAGATTGGAACATTACAGAGGAATCATCTGTTCTGTTACGCTTTCACGTTGCTGTTGACGGAGCTTGAGGACTTGCCTCCGGTTATTCAGACATCGGTATACCTTTCTCACACTCAGCTCTCCATTAACATAGTCAATGTGCCATTTTTCACCGCTGTGGCTGGAACCCTGGGTGTCAGTTCCAAGCATAAGGGGATGTGGGGCTCAAGCCGCCTGCACATCCGATGCCCGAGCCACTGATTGCTCGACGAAAGGATTTCCCAAAGGTGGATTACCTAGTGCAGCAATATCAATGTATTTTTTAGAAAGGAAAAAAGCATTTTATACCTAGTGTCAGATTTCTTCTCACATAACTTGCTCTCAAACGGAAGGTATGAGCTGGTTGGTTCGTATGCAGAAGAATTGTCCTGACCACTACTGAAAAGTGGCCCGAACATTTGGTAGAAAACTCAAAATATACATACAATTCTAAAACCCTCGTATCCACTGCAGTTAGCTCCGCGTGACTTCTAACCATAAACCAAAAGGATTAGTCAGAGGACACGAATTGGAGTCCAAAGAAAAGAGTGAAGGCAAATCACTGCTTGACCTGAAGTTCTTTTAGAAAATTTATTTTTTTTTAAAACTATTTCGAAAAGTGGAAAAAACGTTAGCGGAAGTGCATTTAATAGATGAAGATCACTTTGAAGCGGACGAAAAAGGTTCGAAATAATAAAAAATAATTGGAAAATTTACTAACAATTCATCTTTTAATTTGTTTACCGTGCCAAGTTTGCCCGAATTTGAGCTTCGGTTGAATTCATGGGAAAGTTTAGGGCCACTTTCGAAGAATATGGAATGTGAAGTCACGATTATAAAAATTTAAAAGTTATGTGAGAAATCAAAGTGGTTTTATATCTCACTTAAGGGCTTAATAAATATTGTATTCATCCACTTTTGCGTTGATTAAAACTATCCAGCACTGCAACTCAAAAAAAACCACACTTGCAGCAGCTGCCGGCGGCAATAACAACAGTTTACCAGCTCACTAAAGAAAGGGGGTAAATCGCATGTCGAAACACCAACAAAAAATTAAAACGGATAATTGAAATAAATGAAAATAAAAAAATGATATTAAATTTTTTTTTTTTATAAAATATGCCCGAACGACAATTTCACATGGGTGTGCATACATATACATATACATGTACACATACATATACATATACATATACATAACCATATACATATACATATACCCGCATATGAATCCACAAATATACATACGCAGAGACTCTCACGAGAAATAACAGAGGGGTGTCATAATTAAAATTCTCATTAAATGACACAAACAAATTACAACCACACAAATTCAAATTCATAAATCACTAGAAAATGTAAAGGGTGTTTTTTTAGAGGTTAGGTTTTCAAGTTGGCACTACTTTTTTCGTAGATGGTCTTTTTGACAGCTGTCACTTGATTTATGCTCAGTTTGGTTTGCCATTTTATAAAGAATAGACTTACACCTGAACAACGTTTGCAAATCGTGCAAATTTATTACGAAAATAATGGTTCGGTTCGCGCGACGCATCGCGTGCTGCGTCCAATATTCGGTCGACATCATCGTCCATCAGAGTCACTAATTCGATTAACCATGGATCGGTTTTGCACCACGTTTGCTCTAGTGGATAATACGCATCCTCAGAGACGTCGTACAGTGCGCACCGACGACGCTATTGCTGCTGTGGAGCAGAGTATCGAAGAAGACCCGAATGAGTCCATCCGCCACGCGCTTGCTGCGTACCCATCCACTTTATGGAAGATTTTGCGGAAGGATCTTGGTTTGCGGGCTTACAAAATTGAACTCGTGCAAGAATTGAAGCCGAACGACCATCAAGCGCGTCGCACGTTCGGTGAATGGGCCCAAAACGAGATGGCCACCGATCCCGATTTTCACAAGAAAATTTTGTTCAGCGATGAAGCTCACTTTTGGTTGAATGGGTATGTCAATAAGCAAAATTGTCGCATTTGGAGTGAACATAATCCACAAGCCATTGCTGAGACGCCGTTACATCCTCAAAAAGTCACTGTTTGGTGTGCTCTATGGGCAGAGGGAATCATTGGTCCATATTTCTTTAAAAATGAAGCCGGCCATAATGTTACAGTCAATGGAGAGCGCTATAGAGCCATGATTAATGACTTTTTCGTGCCTGAATTGGACGATGTTGATGTGGACGACCTTTCCAACAAGACGGCGCTACATGCCATACAGCCAACGCAACAATCGATTTATTGAACGAAACTTTTGGTGAGCGCATTATCTCGCGCCGTGGACCTATGGCGTGGCCTCCAAGATCGTGCGATATAACACCGCTGGACTATTTCTTGTGGGGCTATGTGAAGTCGCTTGTCTACGCAGATAAGCCCGAGACGATTGACGTCTTGGAAGAGAATATTCGGCGCGTTATTGCTGACATACGGCCCCAATTGCTGCAAAAAGTGGTCGAAAATTGGGCCTCTCGGCTGGAATTTATTCGAGCCAGCCGCGGCGGCCACTTGCCCGAAATCATTTTTAAAACATAATGGCAAACCCTTATCTTTATAATAAAGCTAAATTCTTGGCCATAACATTAAATTATATACGTTTTATTTCATCTTGAAAACCTAACCTCTAAAAAAACCACCCTTTATAAGATATCAAAGGCTGACACACATTTTCCCCGTATTTGGTTTTAATTGAAATTATGTTTAAATAATTTTGGAAATGAAAAGTCTTTAGACACTTTCACAAATCTTAATTATGATTTAATATCGTTGCCCTCTTAACCATTCAAAGGCCTCACAATGGCATGCCTCACTTAGCACGAACTTAATGTGACAGCAACAAAGTAAAATCACAATTGTGGTCAAAAACCAATTTCACTATGCACGGCACGTGAAAGGCTCTTGCACAGCAAACATGTCGATAACCCTTAATATGCAATCGCTTACATTCTCTGACAGTTATTCCTACAATACTACAGGCTAATCATAGTGGCACTCCGACCGGTATTCGAACCAGCCGACCGGCCGGCCAACCCACCTATTCTCATGCACCCACAATTCAAATTTCCATAGTCGAAGAGCCCAACGGCATTCTTGCATTCAAAATTCTTGATGCGTAAATTTACGCCGATGGCCAATGCGTGTTTGTTTCACAATGTTTTGTTGCTCGAGCAATTGGCTTTCGTTTGTTGCGGGACGCTATGCCGCCCTTAAATGTGTTTACGCCATTTTTTTTTCGATTTTTTCAAAATGTCCCTATTATTGCTTTGTGTGGCTTCTATTGGAAAACTTTCATTTTACACAGAAAACACCGAAAAGTCTACAATTCGAAATGTCTAAAAATGCGCACAATTTCAATAGCAGAACAAAATGTCCATTTATTGCATGTTCACATATTTTCATTGTGTTGGTGTGTATATGAGTGTTTCTGCATATCAAACATCGTATTGTACCTTTGAGCAAATATTAGTTTCGGTGAGGTTAAGGTGGTTGCCACACAATATAAGACTAGAGAAGTGGCCCAGTTAGGCCTGAAGGCCCATTGCGATACTTCTAGTTTGTACTCAAGCCCCCTCTCTAATTCCCAATGTGGTGAAACCACTTCGTCACTCGGATAAACGATGAAATACTGTGGACATCCAAGTCTGGTGGACATCGAAATCTGCTAGACTTTCAAAGACATAAGAGCTTAGACAGCGGTGTCGTAATCTCGCAAAAGTGTGGTGGTGATAGAGGAAATGTTCATTGCTCTTCCACTCATCCTCGTTACTACACCTGCGACAGAAGTCATTTGAGGGAAGCCTCATGCGGTTTCCACGTGTTCCCATTAGGTAGTGCTCAGTGATGATACCAACTACGGGTGATGATACCAACGAAGGCCGGTCTAAATTGATAAAGTATGTAGTTCTATGCTTATTCCCTCTATCCCAAAACTCTCTAGCTATTTCACAAGTGGAGTCCACGGCCCATCCATTGTCGGTTTGTGACATGTAGACCAACCAGAGCTTGCTTGAGGGTAAAGGCTTGCACACATTTGAGCAGAATTTACTGATTTCAGATCAGTTCTCCTCGCACGCAACTCATCCGCGATGGAATTTCCAGGAATTTCTCGGTGTGCAGGAGCCAGACAACGTTCGCGGTGCACCGCTTAGCCAGCTCAATATGGATAGCTCTACATTCAATTGCTGCTTTAAAAGAAGTATTATTGCACTTTATTGTATAGCAGTTTGATAGTAATGAGTTGTGCTCCAAGACCTCCTTTACGGCTATTAACTCACCTTTAAAGGCACTGCAGTATTCAGGTAGCCGTATCTTAGGTCTCACTACAGCACTTCTGAGTGGATGCCTTGCCCGAACTTATTATCTAGTCTTGAGGCCTGAATAAAGATAGTCACAAATCCCGGGCCAAGGACCTTAATGTTATCGCATTCACATCTTTAGAGGGCTTTAGCTGCGTATATGTGCACGGAAGTGTTCCGAGAATTTTCGAATGCCCAAATCTGAAATCTTTCCCGGATAGGCATGCAATCGTTTTCTTTGGGGAGGAATTTTTTACGTGGCGCGTCCCAAACCCAGCACACAACTAGATATCCTGGGATGATTCACCTACTCACATTAGCCAAAATCATGTAAGCAGTTATCACACCAATCAAGAAGGCATGCAATCAGTCTGGATATGAAATCAGTCTAGAAAGAATATCTATGGAAAGAAGATCTAATAGTGTCTCAAGAGCCTGCCTGTGATAAGCATAGACTCTGAACTTTGTACCCTTTAGATTTTACTCTTGGATGCCATATTTTCCAATGTTGGACACCAAACAATGACCACATAGAAAAGGATAAGCGTCACAAACGCAGCGTACAGCCAGTGTAATATGCCCCTTTCACCTATATCCATTTTGCATGCACGCCGTACAGTGACCACTTTTCTTGACCTGTCTTTGATGCTTCGGTTCCAGTTGAAATGAGTTCTTAAATAATTCAGAAGAGCTCTACCTCAGTAGCAAGTGTAAGTGTCACCACAAATATTACTTTTACATATCTAACCGCCTCATGCTGAGTTTGAATTTGGTTTGCATTTGACATTAGTTTCCAATGAACAACCAAAAGTGCTGCATTAAAATTCTCTATGCGACCACTAGGCGTATACGCAACATTCGCACGCTCCATATGAATGAAGGTATTAAATGTATGGTAAGTCAAAGAATTTAATATAAATGCCAATACTATACACGTTTATGGGTGCATATTTGAATATGTAAATGCAACTACATTTTTGCATTTTTCGGTTACTTTTCATTTGTTTTGGTGAGAAATCTTTCGCTTTAGCCATTGCATACGAGTAAATGGAGCAAAATTCACAGGCCTATTGTGTACATTTTAAGCTGTAGATTTATTTTATTTACTAAGTTAAATAGCAACTGGTTTGGTGCAGTTTCATACTTTCAAATTCTGGCTACCAATTTGCATTCCGCGCGATGTTGGAAAACAAGCCACGTTACGAAAAGCTTCTTTGACAGCAACAAATCCATTAACTTTCACTAAAAATAAAAATCTTGCTGGACTTCTATTATAAAATGGGATCAAACATGTAGTTTAAAATTCATTTTCTTCAGAGCAAAAATGCAATTTTACATTAGAGGTTTTCCCACATATATGGATTCAGTTACGGACGAACACGGAGAGCGCTTTGCTCAAGATGCTATTGCATTCGAAAAGCGTTACTAAAGAAGATAGCCCACTATGCTCACTGATTACTGTTCGAACTTTATGCGAGACTCCTTCTAATAATAATGAAAAGTCAACTCCGTCAAGAAACAGCATTACCGTTTCAATTCCAATAAAAATGAGTATTTTAGTTTATAAGAAAGTCCTTACTAAAGACTTGGTTTTTTTCTGGGAACTGAGACGTGATGGAAATATTCATTTACGTATGCTGATTATATCAATTTCAAGAAATAACAATCCGGACCCGGATTTATATCCGGCCAAGGTCTGACAACATGTTGTTTATACTGGTACAACAATCAGATGAAATCAAAATTTGGGAATTTGTTGAGTAGTACTTACGGAGGAGCTGGTGAGAAGGGGCTTCAGGGTGATTGCCTACGCGAATGACGTACCACTAATTGATAGAGGTAAATTTGTAGATACCCTGTGCGATTTTATGCAGAGATATTAGAACATAGTTGTTAGGTGGGCAACGAATTGCAAGCTATCGGGGAATCCTCTCAAGACGGAGCTCGACCTATTTACGAGAAAATACAAAATACCCAGAGCTCAACTCCCCTCAATAGGGCCATCCCCGTTGGTGCTTTCTGATAAAGTGAAGTACCTAGGTCTAATCATTGGCAGTAAGCTAACGTGGAATGCCACTTTTGACAGTATTTGCAGCTCTGCCAGCAGATATGGTGGAGACCGGGTGCTGGTGAATAGGATTCGTTCAATGCTAGCCCAAAGAATCGTCACGGTGCGGGCGGAGGAGGATCTGCTGTTGTCGTCCGGGGTTAACAGAGACTGCCCCCAAGGTGGTGTGTTGTCTCCATTGCTCGGGTGCATGGTGATCGATCCTCCACTCACCACCTTAAATGGTGCTGGAGTCTACACACAAGCATATGCGGACGACGTTGCCTGTTTGATAACGGGCCCTTCGCTTATGAACATCTGTAGAAAAGTGCAGAAAACTCTGGATATGATTGACACTTGGTGCTATGCGAATGGACTATCGGCAAACCCCACCAAAACTGGTATTGTCCTCTTTACTAGAAGGAGGAAACTCGATGGACTTGTTCTGCCTAAGCTAAAAGGAGTCACAATCCAGCTATCCAAAAAAATCAAATATTTTGGAGTAATCCTCGATAGTAAACTTCTTTGGAAGTCACACGTTGAAACAAAAACATCCAAAGCACTGACAGCCATCTGGCAGTGCAAAGGTGTCTTTGGAATAACGTGGGGTCTTTGTCCTAGCAAGGTCCTATGGATCTACACGGCTATGATAAGACCTATTATCACCTATGCATGCATCAGTGGTCTGGATGAGTAGACTATCTCCCATGGGAGTCAGGAGGACCTAAACGAGGCTACAACGCACTGCGGCCATCTGTTGCACCGAAGCTTTTGCGACTACTTCCGGCCCGGCATTAGATGCTCTGATTGGTTTGCCACTACTTAATGTTTTCATCCAAGGAGAGGCCTTGAAGGCCATTTGCAGGCTGAAACACAATGGGAATTGGTACGGCCCCTGTCCGGCATTGGAAAACAGATCTTCGATCCAATGATTTTCTCCATGCCCCTTGACTCCATGCCATCAAGAGGCGTACTTGAAATGAGATACAGTGCAGTGTTGCCAGAGGCTCAGTTGTGGTCAAACTCTGAAAATGAGCCCGACACTTTTTTCGCATTTTCACGGATGGCTCCAAGATCGAGCACGGCTCCGGCTTTGGGGTCTACGTGGAATCGAACAGGACGAAACTGGACTTTGCCCTCGGAATGCATGCATCTGTGTTTCAAGCGGAGGTGTATGCAGTTCAAAAAGCGATGAATTTTGTTGTGCAAAACGGCTGACTCACCTGCGTATTAACTATCAAAAAAGTAAATATTTACTCCGATAGCCAAGCGACAATTAGGGCCCTCGGCTCAATGATGGCACATTCAAAACTGGTCAGGGAATGCCTGGCTTCACTTCCAATTTCATCAGAATTCTTTGACATAAAGCTCATCTGAGTTCTTGGTCACAGCGACATTGCGGAAAACTGTGAGGCGGATGAGCTGACCAAACACATTACCTGTGTAATGATTTCCTCGCGAAAGGGAAGGATTGGGATCTCATTGACCACCAGCGGTCTGCTCCTGGAAAGATGGGCTTCGCGTCAGTTCAGCGAGTGCTGAGCAAATACACAAACCTGTTAAGGTCTACAACGCACTGTGGGCATCTGTTGCACTATTAAGGTAGCGAAATCCTTCTGGTCGAGCGATCTTCTGAGGTTGACAAAATCTCAGCTCCCGAACTTCGTGGATGTTCTCACAGAGCACTATCAATGTGAGGCTTAGAATTATTTCGAGTCCTTTATGCGTCAGCTGTATGGAGGATGAGGTGGAATCGCCTCAGCACGTTCTCCTTAACTGATATATACATATTTGGGTGTTAGGCCGAGCTCCTCCTCCTATTTGTGGTGTGCGTCTTGATGTTGTTCCACAAATGAAGGAACCTAGAGTTTTAAGCCGACTCCGAACGGCAAATATTTTTATGAGAAACTTTTTCATGGCAGAAATACACTCGGAGGTTTGCTTGCCGAGGGGCGACCGCTATTAGAAAAACTTTTTCTTCATTTAGGTCTTTCACCGAGATTCGAACCTACGTTGTCTCTAAACTCCGAATGGTTGTCACGCACCAACCCATTCGGATACGGCGGCCGCTGTTATAGCAGGGTTCCATTGTCCTGTTACATCTCATCACGCGTATTGCTGCAATGGCGACCCTGTTAAAAGGCAACCGTTGTATATGTTGAAGATTCCCCTATATTAAAGGCTCATGCAACTTGGTAAAATTAAGAACTCAAACCAAAATGCATTTCATTCTTCAACTAAAGTTTAGTATTCTTTTATTTTGTTTTTTTTTTACTAACAGCCAGATATTATATAAAAACCCACCACTTCGTAGCTGAAAAAAGGAATGGTATAAACAACAACCCACTTCAAGTGCCATGAATGGTACTTAATATTAGCGAAATGGCACTCAATTGGAATATTTTATGCACACGATTTGGCACGAGCTCAAAAAGGTGCAATGCTTCGCTTACCGACAGCAAATCGCTCTTGGCATTGAAAGGCATGAAGTGACCCATAATCATCAGTATATGAACAGCTTTGCTTTTTATTAACTGCTCCTACTATACTTGTATAATTGTGCGTTTAAATTTGTAAATGTACAAATGCCCATTTGAACATATTTTTAAGGTGCATATTAGTTTTTTTTTTTTTAATTTTTTTTCTGTGCGCTGCGGTAACGACACTTTCCAAGAAAGTTTTTAGCAACTTCATAAATTTTAAATTGCATGCAACGATTAGCGTCACGTGAGTCCACTTTATATTTCGTATTGTAGATACACACACATACATGTAGGTGTATGCACATACACAGGCACGCATACATATTTAGTTATTACTTAGCTGCCGACCGCCCACAAGTTCGTGCCGCGCGTCTCAAAGAAATCCCAGCCAATTCAATTTCGTTGTCACACAAAGAACGAATAGAAATGCATTGGCATAGTAAATATGCAATTTTCGCGGAATGAATGCATTGAAATGAATATGAAATTTGAGTGCGGTGTGCAGTTATTGAAAATGAAATCAATAACTACTCATTTTATGCAATCATATGAAAATGTGAAACATTTTCCGAAGTGATGCTGAAGCAAGCTGCATTAAATTATTGCAACAACAACACTTTTACATACTTATTTGTATAATATGTATCGGGTGTTTTTTTCATGCAGCTGAACTATCGATATCGATATTTGATAGCTAAGAATCAGCGGCATCATCGGTTCTTAATTATTACGAAATGAGGAAGGAGCTGTCGTTGCGGTGAACTTTTGTTTCCAAATTAATCAGCTAAACATCGACGACGTTTGGTTTCAACAAGACGGCGCCACTTGCCATACAACGCGTTTGCCAATCGATTTATTGCAATATTGAAGCAAAGCAATAAATGCCATGAAATTAACTACCAGATTAAAATAGCATTTACGATTTGATGCAAGAATTTTTGAGTGTAGTTGTTAGGGGGACACCGGATCGCGGCCTATCGGTGAGTCCTCTCAAGACGGAGCTCTCGTCCTATTCACTAGGAAATATAAATCAGAGCTCAACTCGCCTAAAAAATGGGCGCTCCATTGGTGCTTTCTGACAAGGTGAAGTACCTAAGTCTAATTCTTGACAGTAAACTAACGTGGAAGCCCAACATTGAGGAGATGATAAACAAAGCAACAATAGCATTGTACGGATGCAAAGGCGCTATTGAAAGAGATGGGGCCTCTCGCCTAAAGTTGTTTTTGGCTCTGTAATACCATTATAAAGCCAATTCTGTTGCATGGAGTCGTAGTCTAGTGGAACTTACTGAAAAATATGGCTACGGTGAAGAAGCTGGAGAGAGTCCAAAGATCTGCTTTCATTAGAATCAGTGGGGCGATTCAAATTACTTCTACTCCAGCGCTTGATGCAATGCTAAATGTGGAACCTATAGACATTGCAAGCGGACCTGCGGCTGCACGTGCCGTAATGAGACTGAGAGTCTTAGGCTCAGACACTCAAGTATCCTTATGAACTTTGGGTTCATCCCTATGGCGATCGATCAATGCGCACTCCTGCTCCAAGCGGAACACTCTCCAATTACATTCCTGCAAGGGTAGAGTGTGCGGGGCGCAGTATTTGGAGGCAGGGCCAGGTGAACTTGTTCATGAATGCCTCAAAATTGGATGGAAGGGTTGGCGGAAGAGGATTCTGTACGGAGTTTGCCATCAGACTCAAGTTCAGGTTACCGGACCACTGCAGTGTATTCCAAGAAGAGGTTGCAGCAATCTAAGAAGCAGCTGATTGGCTGCCCACCTGCGTATTAACTGTCAAGAAAATAAATAATTACCCCGATAGGTAAGCGGCAATTAGGGCCCTGGGCTCAATAATGGTGCACTCGAAACTATGTAGTTAAGGAATGCTTGACTTGACCTTCGACTGCATCCGAATTTTTCAATGTAAAGGTCATCTGGGTACCTGGACATAGTGACATCGCAGGACAGTGCGAGGCAGATAAGCTGGCTAGACAAGGGACCTGCGAGGAAGTTAGCCCGGAAAATGAGAGGATTTGGATTCCATTGACTACCTGTGGATCTGAGCTCTCGAATTTCGTGGGTGCTCTTACAGGACTTTTGCCAGGAGGTGTACATGCTGTGAGAGTCGGCATTACTTCGAGTTCTTTTTGCGTCAGCAGAGTGGAGGATGAGGTGGAATCATCTCAAAACATTCCTATTAATTATTGAAGCTTTTTGCCTCTGATCACTTTGCCACAACTGATATTAAAAGTCTGATGTACGAAGAAGGTAACCCCACCGTAAATCATGCATCGTTCGGTCTTCCACAAACTCACATCCCTCTTCCTCTTTCCTTTCTTCCCAGCCTTCTTATCTCCTTTACAATGGAGCAGAGGACGATTTTTTGATTTTTGTCCAAGTGTGCCCTGCCTTGGGCAACCATTTCAACCTAACCTTACCTAACTACAAGATAATAAAACTAATCATTCCAACAACATTTGTGTTTGGTATTCTCATTCTAAGTTCTCAAGGCCTTAAAAATCACCCGATACAATATATGCATATATAGAAGTAGTAAACGTATTATTTTTTTCTTTAACTAAATATAATAAAATAGAATTCGCCTCCATTTCATTTCTAATACTTCCGATTTTTTTTCCTTTTGGGCGGTGAACTTATATGATTTGATTAAATTAAAAATTGTTAGGTAAAAGCCTTCTGCTATTTATATGTATGTATGTGTAAGTATATGCAAGTACTGCTGCTTTTGCCACAAAATAAAATTGCAACCATTATCGCTCCACAATTGCCCTCAAAATCTAATTTGCAAATTATGCAGCCACTTCAAATGCCAAAAGCTTTCAACATTTCAGCAGAATTTTTATGGTATAGGGAAAGGAGCTCATAAGTACATACATACATAAGTAAATACACCTACAATGGGTGTATGTAGATATGTAGAAAATACATTTACTTATGCGATATTAATATAAATAATGTACAGGTTGGTTGAAAAGTATTGTCCAGTTCAGAAATCAAAATGTTTACGGGATTTAATTTTTCATCTTTCATTTAAACACACAAAAACGTTTTTTTCATATCATCCCCCGTATGCCAGAAACATGAATGTATAAAAATTAAAGTAAAGCTTGAAAGCTTATTGCTCTAAGAAAATATTTCTGAAAGAATATCGAAATGTTAATCAAGCCAACCCATTAACTCAAAATTGTAAAATTTGCACACATACCTGCTTCTCGTATAAGGAGTTGTATGTTAATTCATTCTTTGTTTACAATCCATTTGAAGTCGAAGTAATGGTGTACTTTTTGTTTTTTACAATAAGAACCGCAAAACCTGCTTAATGTAATGAAAAAAAATGTAAACTAGCTAAGTCACTTTCTTTTCGAAGATTCATCAGTAACTGAAATTGCCAAAAAAAATGGTGAAGGGGTAAAAACTCTGCTGCTTCATTTTCAACTGAGCATCAACTGGTCTAGAAATTTCAAAAACTATATTAGATTTTTAGTTCATTCGATATTTCAAAAGTATGGTATCGTAAGAATATATTGTGAAATTTTCATGCTAAAATTCTCAATATTATAGCTTCTATTGCCCATTAACGAGGAAGAGAGCGGACTGCGCGCTCCTGTACCTCAAACTTACCATAAACTCGAAACGACTTTTTTCGGTCTGGTGTTGTCAAAAAAAAAAAACTATTCAACTTTTCAAATCGTCTGAAATTTTAATATGTTGTCCGCAACATCTATGGCTATTGCCCTACTAGAATCATATTATTATTTCAATTATTTTTTTATTAAAAAACTGAAAAAAACCTGATTTTTAGAGTGTCGAATTCAAAACCGCGCCATTTTGTAAATTTTTTTTTCCAAAGTTTTACTTTCCTGTTTTCCTTTGTTTTATTAAGAGCAAATATAGTGTATAACATTTTTCTTTTTTGAAAAATACCCTCATACGGGAGAAGGCGAGGTAATTGACCGATTTAGCCCGTTTTCAAAACCAACCAACCAAGGTAAAGTATACTTTGAGCACCTAGTTTCAATGCGCATGGGCGGACAGATATCTAAGTACATATTTTCTATATATAATTGGCCCTTCTTGGGTGTTAAGCCGATGTCCTCCTCCCCCTTAATGTTGCTCCACAAATGAAGGACCAGCAGATATATGCCGCCACTGAACGGCAGATAGCTTTTGTATGAGCAACTTTTTCATGGCAGAAATACAATCTGAGGTTTCCCATTGCTTGCCGAGGGTCGAGTGCAATTAGAAAAAACTGTTGGTGTTTCAAATAGTAGTCAGGCACAAACCCATTAGCAAACGGCGACCGCCGTACACTTAGATGTGGGTACCCCAAAATCTTTCAAAATAAGAAAATTAAATTATTTAATTACTCACTAATATTTACAATGTTTAAATTTTTTTACGATTACATAAAACTGTTTACATTTCTTTACATATGCACTTATTTACCACAAAAAATATATCGCCCGCTAAATATTTACATTATTTACAACTAAAAACTGAATGTGAAAAATGTTTAATTTAAATTAAGCTTATTTATATGCTTACAGCTAATATTTATGCTTGCAACTGACTCTAATAAATAGTGATATAATAAATAAAATAAATTATTACTAAAAATTACTCGTAGTCCCTACGGCGTATACGTGCGAGTGTGTGCGTGACATTGAAGTGAATTACGTTTTTCTGTTATGCTTACCTGGCAGCTACCTTTGCCGCGAAACGTGTCCATATTTCACATGCATTGGTGATTGCAATTAATTGGCATTTACCACAAAAATTACACTCTTTTTGATTGCCATAAATAAATTAAATTCCGCTGCATCCTTCAATGTGATACCAGGCACAAGTGGATTGAAGTATTTAAAAATTCGGGAAAATTTGCGACTTTAAAATGATATGAAAATATATACTAAAGTAAGTAAGGAAGTTTAAATTCGGTTCGGGCCGCATTTTATATACCCGCGCACATTTTAGTAAAATTTCATTTGGGTTGGCTGTCAATTTTTGGAATCAAAAAGATTTATAGACAATGCGAAAAATGGCTTCGAACACCACCTGACTGCCACCGGACTGGCGGGCAGAAATGTAATCTTAACATATAAAAAGTGGGTGTTGTTTTTATTTGATCTCATTCATATGTATTTATGTTGGATGACTAAGGCCCAATAGGTCTGTATGATGGCTTTCAGCCAGCTAGGTCAACCTAACCTAACCTATATTGGATACAAATGAGGTGAGGTGCAATACATGCACTAAAGTTGAGTGGGTTTTATCAAGTATCGAGTGTTGTTTTAAGAGCTTGAGAACTTAAAATGATTATGCAAAACAGAAATATTGCTTTTTTTGTTATAATCTCGTAGATAATTTCATGGCATTTATTTTTTGAAGTTGACATTCGACTTATATCCGCCGCGGCTACGAGTTAAATGGACCATTCGATTTGTCCAATTTTTGACTATTTCTTACAAAAAATTTGAATAATAAATCCAAATGAGTGCAATCAGCAAAAATGCAACGCAAACGATAGCCATTTGACTTCAATACTTGCAAGAGCTGTATTTTATAGGCATTTAAGGCAAGGGCCTTACGTAAAATGTTCCACAAAGGCCAACAAATTGAGAACGACGACGAATCGGCATTTCGGCGTCTTCTATAACACTTCGCTCTTTGAACTTCGCGAAAATACTCTTTTTTTAAGTAAATTTCCACAATTTGGAGCGTTGATCTGGCATTGACCCTCCATTGGACACCTTTTTCAAAACCTTCGGTTGAGCACCGGAATCTGGCCTTCTTTCGTCCTGTTCGAGAATCTTTTTTAAAAGTTGATATCCATTAATCGATAGAAAATTACGTTAGCTATAATAGAAATAGATGTTAAATTCACGCCCAAAGTCGAAAAAGCCAGTCTGACCAGGCTCGGGTGGCCAACAGAGGGTTAATTAATTCATGATGACTTGCCAAACTGACTTGTACTGAAATGCCAATACAGTTGACTATTCTCAGTTATGTCACCATGGTTATCGATATCAATAGTTCTCAGACAGCTAAAGAATATATAAAAGAAATAGACGCGTTTACACAAAAGTGGGAATGGCAATGCCCTTTTTTCAAAATTTGTTTTGCGTCGTGTTTCTATTTTGGGTTCCTCATTCATACCAAATCTATATAAAAATTAAGCCGAAAAAAAGTGTGCATTTGTCCGGAGTAATCTCAGCAACGCGTGTAAGGAAAACAATGAAAGTTTCACACATTGTTGGTGTTGCTTTGGCAAAGGTTTCTGTGAAGTTGATAACGCGTGTGTGTCTGATAACGCGCGTGTGTGCGGTGCGTCGGTTAAGTGAGTGTATTTTTGCTATTTGCCGCACGTATTTTTTGTACCGCACATAGGATTCATTAGAATTGAATACATTTTGGTCATGTGTGTCTGGGCCGATTATTATGAAATTTGGTATATATATATATTTTTCCACGGAGAAGGTTAGTATAATATGCTTATTGATTCCACTTGCCACCAGGTGGCGCTGCCGAAGGCCAAAACGAGGACCCGGGTAACCCTAGGATGTATTTTTACATTGTAGGTATCAAATCAAAGCTACTGATGAGTGCTTTAATACAGAGTGTTTTTTAGATCTCTGAGTGACCAGGGTCTCGAGATATAGTCGAAAAGGTGGACCAAGGTACCCTTGGATGTGTTTGTACAATATGGGTATCAGATGGAAGCTGTTGATGGAAGCTTTTAATGAAGTAATTTTTACTGCCCGTTTCCGGAATATAGAAAGGAGATGGAGCTGGAGATGGAATAGGAAAAGGAATAGCTACAGGAAGAGGAAGAGTAGGAGGGCGAGGAAGAGAAAGAGGAAGAGGAAGACCACTTATTATTAAAAATTAAAAACAAAAATTCTAAAAAAATTGTATAATGTTACATATACGCTTATTATATAAACGTTAATCTGAAGTCAGTTATAGTGAAAAATTCATTGTATCATTACCGGCATGATTGGTGATCGTTTCCTTAATTTTTTGCAGAAAGGTTATGCTAATATGAGATATTACCTATATCATTCATATATTTACGTATTACCTGTGTACTCACAAATATACGGTTGAAGCGAAAAATATATGTCAGTTTTTTTACTTCGCCTGGAAAAGTTTATATAAATTTAAGAAGAGTAAATAGAACTTATTTTATATCAGACTTCACGCAAAAAAGTCATTTGCACCTGAACACATAGCTGGGTTAAAGCGGAGGGGAATAGAACAGTTATCTTCTCCTTCTCCGCTTTTTCGTACACGACGAAGTGTATGTATCATACGATTGATGTTGTTGTTTATGTATAAAGGGGAGCGCATCTATGCAAATGCAGAACGGAACAACGACGCGCTCAAACTTTCTTTCAGATCTGATTTTCAAGCAAACAAGAAGTGAGTATTTTTTCTCCAGAGAAAACCACGTCTAATTAATTACTCTAGATTTTTTTAAAGATGACCAGCGGAACGGGCGGGTTTTCGCTAGTTTGAATATAAAGATTTTGCAATGTTTATAACGGAGATATGAGGTTTTTTTGCTTTTTTGAAAATTATCGTTGTATAAGAGTTAGCAGTGGATATTGACCGATTTTGCCCGCTAACGAATGCTCGATTTTTTTTTTTATATGTATGAAGGAATACTCTCTGGTTTTTGTTGTAGTATAAACTAGTATACAGTTTTATAAAAAAATAATTGAAATTATAATGTAAATAAATAAATGGCCATAACTTTATTATGTGGTGTAGACTTTCTTTTGACGCTGATTGTATGTGTCTATATCTATCTCGATTATTTTCTGCTGCTACCGTTTTGTGAACAAAATTATAATGCCCGTGGGCACAAATAGGCGGGTATTATTATGTAGACTTAGATTTAGATTAATCGTAGATTTGCACTTCGACCTCATGGCGTTTTGTGCCCTGTACTCATCACGGTTTTTAAATTTAAGATAGAATTGGGTTGGATTGAGCGTATGTGCCTTTCTTCTGGCTGCAGTTGGCCATGATGTCTCAACCTTCTCCGCGCTATAGCGCTGCATTCAAGGAGAAGGTGCATTGGAGTCTCCTGGAATTAGTCGCAGAAACGAAAAGAATCTCTGGACCTTATTCCGATCATATGTAGATGTCTGCGCAGTCTCCATTGGCCTGTGAGAATACGCGTGAGCATACTCAGTCCACAAGCTTGAGGAGAGTTAAGAGTTTTTTAAACCTCATGTGGTTCTAACCCCCAGTAAGGATTTCGCCTGGCGTAGCCCCATATTTTGGTGGTAGCTAACCCCTCTTAGACTTAGCTCTTTTTACTCCTAAGCTTCTCCTTGATGGTGTGTTGTCCCATAGCAAGGAAAGGCTCGGGTCCTATTAACAATGAGGTTACGGCCTCTCTTGCCAATGCGCAAACTACTTCGTCCCAGTTTTACCCCTGTGTCCTGGGATCAAATTTGCCGGATACGATTGTGCGGTCTTAACAGATTCAATTTCTCCATACACTCAAGGACCAGTGAGGACGTAATCTCACAGGACGACAAGACGACGCTCAGAATGGCGATTTGCTCACTTCAGAAGTTTCGGTCTACGTTAATTTCTGCACATAGACAGATGGCATTCACCTCACTTAGAGGGAAACCGTGAACAGGAAGGGGGTTCCTTCGGAGTGAAACCAGATTATTACACAAGTATGCGGGTATACTTAATTCAAACTAAGTATATAGGGGGTGACGCAAAATTAATCATCCAATTTCGTTTTTGCACAACTTTTTCACTAAATAAAAAAAAATATTTTAGGTAACGGAAAAAAACTTTATCGCAAAATTATAAAAGTATCCAAGAAACCTTTAATTGCTTTGAAAATAATATATAGATGAAGATATCATTTTTATGGAAATACTACCATCTCCATCACACATTTATTCACACACACACATATGCTCGTCGCCACAACACTTGCATGTGCTTGTCCACGTGTGTAAAATATGATTTTAATTGCAAACGTGCCGCTAGTGAAAGCGTTTTGCCGTGCTTAAACAAAAACAAAATTAGATTTCAAGTGTGTATCAAGTAACAGAAAAACTGTAGCAATTTGTCGCAAGCACAGTGACAGCTACTAATTACGGCCTTTGTGGTGAAAGGTGCAAGTGAATATGCGGCAAAGACAAGAATATGCAAAATGCCTGTTAGAAGTAAGCAATGAATGGAACAGCAACAACACTGTGTTTGGCAATAGCCAACGTATGAGTTTGCATATTTTCTTGCAATTAATTCCGCCAACGGACTGTCGACGTGCCCTACCACAAAAGCTTTCACATATAAACACAGGTAAAGAGTGTTTTAAGAGGTGTATGAGTAAAAATTAAAATGAAAAACGCGAGATTTATTATTATGATTATGAGAAGATTTAGCACTGCGACCCGATCTGCGATCTTTTGTTGGTTTCCCACTCTGTAATGGTTGCTTTCTTTTTCAAATTACGTAATCTTGGACACAATTTTAATACCAAACCGAGATTTTGAAGAAATTCAGTCGCGGTTGTTCAAAGTTCCGTGAATATGAGCCGGAAATAAAAAAGCAAACAGTATGGACGGTCCAAGACGAGTATGGATGCGACCAATTTCCTTTTGATCCAAAATATAACCAAACAAAAAATAAACTGCGAGGCCCATGTTTTTCACCACCTGAAGAAGCTGTTAAGCCTTTCCTCTTCTGAGTGACAAAAGTGTTTGGTGAAGAATTATTGGTTATGAGAACAAGTTTCCGCCCTCATAAGAGAGGTGTCGCTGCTGATAATATTTTTGTTCGCTCTAGTAATATACTGGTGATTTGAAGGTGTAAATGTGAGGTATCAATCGTTTGAAGCGCAAAGATTCTTTTTTCTTCTGATGTCAAAAATATCTACGTTCGTCCCGAAAAAACAGCATTTGCGGGAAGGCATGCTTCATTATTACCTTTTAAAGAAAAGTGCAGCTGAAACGGGTCGTTTATTGATCAATATTTGCGGCAATCACACGCCATCAAATACAACTTGTAAAGAGTGGCAATTTCTTTCGACGCTTCCAAAGTGGCAATTTCGACGTGAGTGATAAACATCGCGAAGGGGCACAGAAAAATTCAAAGATACTCTACTACAACAATTATTGGGTGAAGGCGCATGTCGAACCCTTGAAGATATGTCTAAAGAGTTTGATGTTAACAGATCAACCGTGGGTAAACGTTTTCACGCGATGGAAATTGTCCAGAAAGCAGGTAACTGGGTGTCACATCAATTGAAGGAGAGGGATATCGAGAAACGTTTGGTGACGTATGAGATGCTTCTTGAACGGCAAAAAAGAAAAGGTTTTCTGCATTGCATCGTCACTGGCGATAAGAAATAGATCTCTTATCTTAACCGTAAGATTAACCGTAAAATTTGGAGCCTGCCAGGTGAACCAAGTCCATCGACAGCGAAAACAAATATTCATGCTTCACAGGTTTGGTTGTGCATCTGGTAGGATCAGAAGGGGCTGATCTAAATCATCTGAAACTATAACTGGCGATCGTTATCGACTACAGCTAATGTGTTTGAATCGAGCTCTCAAAGAAAAGCGGCCGGAATGGGGCGGTAGACATGACAAACTGATTTTGGTGCATGACAATGCCAGGTCAGACGTTGCTAAATCGGTCCAGAAATATTTAGAGGGACTGAATAGGAAAATCTTGCCTCAGTGACTCAATGAATGGATCAAGTCAAAGGGACTCGAAGTTTTCGTCAGAGAAATCCGCACGCTTCCTGAAAGATGGAGTAAAGCTATAGCTTCCAATGGCACATAGTACTTCCCATAATATCATGTATTATTTAATTGTTTAAATAATTCGTAACTTTGGTTAGGAAAGGATAGAAATTTATTCCCATATCCAATACTTAGAAAAACAATAAAGCCAAACAATACATTTTCTATATTATTTTACGGTATTTTCATTATTGAGCACAAATTATAAATATATATAAATATAAGTTATTTCTTTATTTTATTTTTTCATTAATGTCTAACAAAATTCCGAACAAACAGCAAGAGATTAATTGAAAACTACAATACAAGCATCTTGGAATATTTAACATTAAAAAGGTGTTGAACTATCAACATAACACCTGGACTGAAAAGTTCCGGGCCGTCTTTTTTTTTTTTAGCTTTACTCATCAACGATGCCGGCACGTTGTTTTGATAACTTTACGATGTCACTATACTTATACAATGTCCTAGCAAAGCCTACGCGAAAAATCTTAAAACGACGAAAATGTCTGGAAGGAAGACTGTATTCATTCTAGAAGAGCCGGGCAGTCAGCTTCGCCGTTAACAAGATCAAGGATAAATAATACTGCTTGAAGAACTCCTGTATCAATCTGAAAAGACTAGTCAATCGACAGCGAGACACATATGATGGTTTCGGGACTGATGGTTTGAGGTCCTTTGGCTCCCAGTTAGGGATGGCGTTTTCCACATTGAAATGTATCCTGCGTAGGCTTCACTTTGCCGATATCTTAACGATATTATCAATATTTTCTCTTACTGAATAATAAATTCATTCATTACTTTTATATGTTACTTTTATTGAATAATGAACAAAACACAAGTACAAAATCATAATACATAATAGGACTATGAATAAGTTCGTGCGGTTTTTTTTCGAAATTTGAAACTTTATTGACGTAAAATGGTTACAAATTTAATATTCAAAATATTGTCCATCGCTTACTACTACTTTTTCCCATCTTTCTGGCAATTCACGGATTCCCTTTGTGAAAAATTCGGTCGGTTTTGCCGCAATCCACGAATCGATCCATTTTTTGACTTCATCGTAATTACGGAAGTGCTGGTCAGCCAGGCCATGTTGCATCGATCGGAAGAGATAGTAATCGGATGGCGCAAGGTCTGGACTATACGGCGGGTGGGGTAGGACATCCCATTTGAGCGTTTCTAAGTATGTTTTGACCACTTGTGCAACATGTGGCCGAGCATTGTCATGTTGCAAAATAACTTTGTCGTGTCTATCGGCGTATTGCGGCCGTTTTTCTCGCAGTGCTCGGCTCAAACGCATCAATTGTCGTCGGTAGACATCCCCCGTAATCGTTTCATTCGGTTTCAGTAGCTCATAATACACAACACCCAGCTGGTCCCACCAGATACACAGCATAACCTTCAGGCCATGAATATTCTGCGCCGACGTCGATGTTGAAGCATGGCCAGGGTATCCATACGTTGCCCGACGTTTTGGATTGTCGTAATGGACCCACTTTTCATCGCCAGTCACAATTCGATGCAAAAAACCCTTTCTTTTGTGCCGTTGAAGCAGTTGTTCGCATGCCATAAAACGGCGTTCAACGTCTCTTGGCTTCAATTCATACGGCACCCAATGGCCTACCTTTCGGATCATTCCCATGGCTTTTAAACGTTTGGAAATGGTTGATTGATCAACTCCCAAAGTTTTTGCAACCTCTTCTTGCGTTTGAGCCGGATCTTGATCGAGCAATTCCTCCAATTCGGTATCCATGAACTTTGGCGGCGCACCCTCGCGTTCTTCGTCTTCCAAGCCAAAATCACCACTTTTAAAGCGTGCAAACCACTTCTGGCACGTTCGCTCAGATAGAGCATGCTCACCATAAACTTCCACCAAGATACGATGACTTTCGGCTGCTTTTTTCTTCATATTAAAATAATGAAGAAGAATTCCCCGCAAAAACACATTATTTGGCACGAAATTCGACATTTTCAAGTGTGGTAAAAATATTGTTGTTTACGCTTCAAATAAAAAACTTATACTGACGTTTGTGCCTTACGACAGTAGCTCTCCAATGAATGTTTGGAAATGTGGATCGATGGAATAATAATCAAGTTACGCCATCTGTTGTAAAACCGCACGAACTTATTGATAGTCCTATTAAATAAAACATTAGCCTTTCTAAGTAACTTAAAACTTGGGCTTTCTAGTGTTAAGTGAGCTACGGGCATTATTCTGTAGTGTATCGTTCAGCATTTTGTTTTAATGCATACGAGTACAGGTTGGTCAATGGACCGGTTACGTATGGCTGGGATCGTTTCCCTATACCGATCACTATTGGAATACTTAACTAATCCTAAGTCTCTAACATATACTAAAATATAATTTGATCAAATCAATAACAATTATTTTAGCGACAAAGAAGAGAATCGATTTTTAGTTGTAAAATTGTAGAATCTAACGTTATGGAATTCGAAATCTCAGTTAACGAGAAGAATCCAAGCAAAAGATGGATTGAACTCGAAATTCGTTTTGAATATCTTCAGATAAAATTGGTAAGAACTTCGGAAAGTTCTCGACAGTTCTTCTACTTCTTTCATAGCGTTAAACGCGGGGTGCGTCAAAGCTTCCTTCAAAATGCTCCTCCAAAGCGGTCTATCTTGAGTTGTTGCTTCGTAGTTACGTATTCCCAGCTTCTTAAGATCGTGTTCCACTGCGTCTATCCAACGGTTCCTCGGTCTGCCTTTTGGCCTTCACGCCCAATAGCTTTCCTGTCAAGGCTTTCTTCAACAGGCATACGGATCACATGACCTAGCCATCTTATGCGCTGCGCTTTAACAAAACGCACAGCTGTCTCGTTCTGAGTTAGATCGTTCAGTTCCGAGTTCAATCGGATTCTATAGGTACCATCATCCATTCTTATGAGGCCAAAGACCTTTCTTAAAATTTTTCTTTCCATGCGAGCAATCTGAGTACAATCATCAACCTTAAGAGTCCATACCTCACAACCATATGTTAGGATTGGTCGAATAAGAGTCTTGTACAAAGTGAACTTTGTAGCTTTAGACAAAAGTCGGGACTTGAAAAAGTTAAGGTGGGCGTAATACGCTTAGTTGGCGGCGTTGATGCGATCCCTGACGGCTGAAGTGGAATCACCGCTACATGCGAACATAACCCCTAGGTACTTAAAATGCCGCACTGCTTCAAAAGTATAGGCTCCCACATGGAAATTTGGCATCTGTGCAGGCCACCTCGATTTTAACAGATATTTGGTTTGGTCCTCGATTAATTTTTAAGAAAATTTCTTTTAAGTCATTCCTATTTTTTGGGAGAATAGCGATGTCATCTGCATAAGCATATATTTGGGTTGTTTTAGTTACCAGGCTACCACCTTTGTTGACTTCCCTTACGACAAAGTGCTGCATCGAATTGAATATGACTGTTGATAAGGCATCACCTTGTTTTACACCTGTTTCAATAGGGAACGACTCTGTGAGCTTCCCTTGAATGATCACTTTTGATTGCTTTCGACAGTTAATGCACTGCAAAAGAAGTGCATAATCAATGTCACCTTGAATTAACCTAAACACGTCCTACACTTGTGATAGCAAATTGGTGATAAAGTCCCCAAATAAATGAATAATATTCCAACCTAAATCGAACAAATGCGACAAGCTGAAGATTTATGGTGTAAGGTTTTGAGAAGTTTGTACTGTTACGCCTAACAAAGTCCAAGGTATAGTACGATTTTCAGATCATATAATTAATGTGACTTGAGAATGAAAAATTAGAGTCAAAAATTACTCCAAGGTCTTTGATCTCATCCACAGATTGGACGGCGTTGTTAGAGATATAATATGACGATTGTACTTATAGAATATCACGAAATTTAAAATGACTTGAAAACATTTAAACTTTAAAGAGATACATGAATATGTATATCAAGAAACGAGTTCATTAAGGTTATTCTAGAGCCTAAACCCGCCCTCTGGGTTTCTTATTGGGGCAAAAATGTTCAAGTCGTCTGCATATAATGACGACCACGTTTGAAGTCAGCAAACCATCATTTACTGACAAGGAGGTGAATGCAATAAAACTAGTGGCATCCGTGGCAAATGAAAAGCATCTGCTAATATCGTTTATAAATAAGACGAAGAGTAGGGGTTCTAATGATGCTCTCGCAATGAAGTAATCCAGAGTGCATTCAAAGAGGTTTGGTGCTTATTTTCTTTACCAGTGGGTCCAAGAATTAAATAGATTCTAGAGCCGGATGGAACTTAAACGATAGTAATAAGTATAATTATGATATAGGAAGAATGGAAGTCTTTTCCATCCTGAGAGTAGCCGAATGGATAATTGAAAGGAGATGGAACGGGAAACAGATTGGAGTCTTAAGAGACAGTCAGGCTGCACTAAAGGCTTTGGAGAACGCAAAGCAACCCTCAAAGATGATTCAAAAATACAAGAAGAAACTTAATTCTGTTGCAAGACAGAATAAACTCGTAATTATATGGATTCCTGGATATTGCGGGGTTCAAGGGAATGAAATTGCCACTGTGGATCAGCGGATGCCCCACAAGGACCAGAGCCAATAATCGGAATCAGTTCTGCAGCAATCATTAATGGGGTCAGCGATTATGTACAGGGTTTGATTGAAAACTAATGAGCCTTTTTTTTTAAGCAGTTTTATTAAACCTTTTGGCTTATACAACTAATATTCTTCGAAATAGGACCCTTGAGTGTCAATACACCGCTGGTAACGGTCCTTCCACGTCTGTCACAGTTTTTTGGATCGCCTCGATTGAGTCGGCGCGGGAACAAGAAGAAGTCCGGACGGACAGGTCTGGGCTGTGGGGAGGGTGGGGAAGCACCGGAACCCCCAACTTGGCCAATGCAGAGGTGCGTCGTCGAAGCCTTCCAGATCGCTGTTCGTCTTCGACGTCTTCCCGGCTTTCCTTGAACGACTTGTGCCACCGTTTTACCTGCGCACTGGACATTGATTGGACCCCGTAAGCCTCCTTGAGTAGGCCAATGGTTTCGGTACTCGTTTTGTTTAGCTTTACGCAAAATTTGATCGAGTAACGTTGCTCCACCGATCGCTGCATTTTCGCCACTGCAAAATCCTAACACACTTTTAAAACAGCTTTCACGCGCGGAGCGATATTGACTGCACGGCTGTTGCCAGCGAACTGGGACCGGTTTCTAGTGGAAGGGGAAGGTCCAACGATCATTTTTCCCCACCAGCCGATTCGGTTGATCGCTTGGCAGACGCTCCGCGCGGGAAGGCTCATTACTTTTCGATCAAACCCTGTGTGCAATTTAGTCTAGAACGCTGCAGAACCGCAAAGTGTTTTGTGATAAGCCCGAACAGAAAACTGTCGAACGTCCTTCTAAATCTTGGAAGAAAAGACGTTCGGTTGATGGTTGGTATTATTACAAGATACAACCCACGGAGTCAGCATACGACCACCATTGGAATCATCGCGGGCCCGATTTGTCTATTTTACCTAGAGGAGGTGGATAGCACAGAGTTTTTTCTCTGTGAATGCCCTGCATTTGCTAGAGCGAGGCTGGGAATTTTGGGTTCCCATGTCATGAGTATGGATAATATTCGCTCTCTCAAACTGCAGACTTTTTGAGCGGCTAGACTTTTAGAAATTTCAATTTCAAGGGTCCTAAAACACTATCTTGAAGTACCCCAGAAGTGGCAATGAAAGGGGCAGAAGATTCACTCTAAATTGTAAAAAGATAACTCTTCGTTCTCTCAAACTGTAGGATATTTCTGCAGATTTACCAAAGAATGTAGAAAATTCACACAGGTCTAGCTATCTCAGTCTCTATTTATTCTATCTCTTTTCTTTTGTTACTTATCTCCTTTCCTCCTAAACTATCTACCCTTTTATTTTCCAGCGCTTTAAATACAGTGGGCTTTTTAGCCTGAGTGTTTTAGAAGTTACCAAATCTGTTGGTGCTTCTTGGCTAGACTTTTGAAAATTTCAATTTCAAGAGCCCTAAAACACTACCTTAAAGTACCCCAGAAAAGGCAATGAAAGGGGCAGACGATTCACTCTCAATTGTAACAAGATAACTCCTTTCACTTAGGTACGATTTTAATCATAAAAGGAAAACCGAGGGAAAGCCCAGTTTACACAAAAGAATTGTAAAATTAATTATCATGAAATCACCAAAAGGTCTTAAAAACACCCTTTATATATGTATATATATATATATATATTCGGATATATGCATGCCGAGTACCATCCTACATACATTGTACTTATATAAAGAATAACATAAGCATTTTGTATGAGCCTCAACTAGCAGTGTCAGCAAATTCCACTTCTAGTCACGAGTTTAGTTGTTGTATTTGCTGCGTCATTTAAAAATGCATACAAAAATACTTGAGAATAGCGCAAGAGATTGCAGCACATGTCAACTAGAGATACGAGTGCTTGCAACTTGTCACGAAAACTTTCTGTTTTAAGGCAAAGATGCAGGGCAAAGGGAGTGCCAAAGAACCTTACACAGTAGCGCTAACAAGTATTGCATATTTGGTGTGCGTTAAGTGAGTTTTAAATATAAAGAATACTCAACCGTTAGTGGTGGACTAGTAAAAGTTCAGGCGTACACGAAAACATGCAAATTAAAACACAGACACTCACACATACATATGAGCCCACACGTACGTATCTGATAGACGAAAGTTTAAGGGAAGTAACTAAATTGCAATATGAAAATTAAAAAACAATTGCATGTTTGCCTTTGGCAGTAACTTAGATAGAAGCAGAAAATACCCACAGGAATATGCAACGAAAGTATACAAATATTAGTGTATGTATGTGTAGACATGTGCGTGTGTATGCGAACTGTCTAGTCAAAATAAAAGGATAAATTCGACAGTCCCTGGCAATCGGAAGCTTGCGTGCCAGACACAACACAACACAACACATAGATACATTCTTACATACATGCATACGTACATACATACATACATACAAACATACATATACATACATACATATGCATACCTCCGATATACTCACCAATAAAACATATCGCACAAACTACTATTCACAAGTATTTTTGTCCAATCGGTTACTGCTTTCCATCCGGTTAGTGAAATTTATTGCAGCAAAATTACAAGAATGCAACAGCTACCGGCGTTAAACATGCAATAAAATTCACATATACATACATACAGAAGCAACATATAATACATATGCATCGGGTACCTATTTACGGCATAGTCAGCCCTGTAGCGCCAGCTCTGACATGCAATGAGTGAAAGCTGGTGAGAGTCGTAATTCATTTCACTTTACTTCAAACTTTCACCAATACCTCGCGCCTTGTCGGCTTGCTATAAATTACTGTTATTTTTGTATTAAAAATTTACATTTCTATTAGACTATCTGTCGGTCTGCATGCCATTAAGAGGACTTCCCATGGTCTACCTAATAAGGGAAATTTACTTGCCGCGGTAGGCAGTCTATCAACTTGTCACAAACTATTTGAAATGGTATTATTTTTATTCACTTTTTATTATATCATTTAACTGTGCATATGGAATACACTCCTCAAATGAGGCACAACTCAAAATTTGAAATTTTTCTGAAAATGCATTAAGCCGATTTTGTGCTTATAAAATATACAGAGTTTGATTGGAAAGTAATGAGCCCTCTCGCGCGGAGCGCCTGCCAAGCGATCAACCGAATCAGCTGGTGGGGAAAAATGATCGTTGGACCTTCCCCTTCCACTAGAAACCGGTCCCAGCCGAATTGAACGCGATTCCGGCGGATGAGTTTAAAAAATGGTTTCTGCAGTGGAAGGACCGCTACCAGCGGTGTATTGACGCTCAAGGGTCCTATTTTGAAGAATATTAGTTGTATAAGCCAAAAGGTTTAATAAAACTACTTAAAACAAATAAGGCTCATTACTTTTCAATCAAACCCTGTATTTCTTCTTTATAAATAAAAATGAATGTTTGTCTGGATGTGATCGATGGACTCAAAACCTACTGGACCGATTATTATAAAAATTGGTGTATATATGTATTTTTCCACTCGCCACCAGGTGGCACTGCATTCATATTCATTTTCTACAGTGAATTTGCGAAGATCATCGAATGTGTATGCGAAGGACTTGACTGCTGAACTCATTTGCTGTGGAGTTTTTTTTTTTTTTGGTAGCATCGGATACCATCGGCGTCTTAGCGACATCTTATAAATTCAACAGCATCACGTCGTTCCTGTATAATTATGCCTCCAAAGAGACGAGCAATTGGCCGATCTATACCTTAAGATCGAAAGAGAAGAGCATTACGGGCCGACGAGCAACGAGCATCAACGAACAACGAGAAGTAAGGTTAGAAACTGATCGAATACGTACTAATCAGATCCGTTCTTCTGAGATTGGCGTACCCATAATTCTTCTTCGTAACATAAATCCACTACGACTTTGCAACGGAGACTCTCAGTCAAGAAAATGATGAACAATGTTATCGAGGCAACAATTTTGGCTGGGAAATTCAAAGATGAAGACGTACTGTTGCCACGTATCCCAATGATCCCGACAGATATGCCATTCGAATTCAAACGTTTACAGTTCCCGGTGCGACTAGCTTTCGCAATGAGTATTAAAAAAGCACAAGGACAATCGTCACAAGTGTGTGGATTAAATTTGGAGAATCCATGCTTCTCACATAGACAGCTCTATGTGGCTTGCTCACGTGTTGGAACACCTTCTGATTTATTCGTCCTATGCACCAGATGGAAAAACAAGAAATATTGTGTATCCCACAGCACTTCAATAAACATCGAATTGAAACTTAACTTTGTAATATCACAATTTTTTCGAAATAAACAAAATTAATAAAATGGCAACTTGAGCTTGGGAAACAGGAAAAAGTCACATAGAGCCATATCAGGCGAATACGGTGCTTGCGGAACGATATTAACATTATTTTTGATCAAATAATCGCGAACGAGACGTGATGTGTGAGCTGGTGCATTATCGTGATGCAAGAACCATGACTTGTTGTACCACAATTCCTTCCTTTTAAGACGAATGTTCTCGCGCAAACGCTTTAAAACGTCTAAATAATATTCAGCGTTAACCGATCGGTTTTGCGGAAGGTTTTTTGGGTTGATGTACGGCCCTCTTTGAACGATTTGTACCACTGGAAAATACGTGCACGCGATAGAGCAGAGTCCCCATAGGTTGTCTGCAACATTTTTAAGGCGTCTGAAGCCGAAATTTTGTTGGAACAACAAAATTTCAAACAAATTCTTTGTTCAACTTGAATGTCCATCGTTAAATTCGAAAAACACACTCGAGCTTGACTTGTTTACAGTAGCACAGAAAACAAACTATGTGACATATCACGCTGAAATTTGGCATGTAAGCTTATAACAGTCCTACCATAGCCATACGTCATCCGCGGACCGTTTTATTGATTAAGTCTCGTTCATATTTGAGCAGAAGGTATTATTGGAAGATATTGGAAAAACCCATTTTTTAAGTATGCCTCTTCTAAAAAAATGTTCACTAATTTTAAATGTTCACTAAGAAAATGTGCACTTATTTTTAGTTATGACTACTAATTTTTACCAACACTCATATTTATAAAGTAAGTGAAAAGCAATTTTATAGAGAAAAACAAAGAGTCACAACTCGAAAAGGTCTCTTTGCAGTAACCGGTTGAGATCAGCGCCATAGATGATAAGATACAAAACTCTTTCGTTTTATGTGAAAGCGCGCCCAGGAATTTGTTTGTGTACATGAGCTGATGAACGGCTGATAGACGAAATGGCGGGCTGCCAGAAATAAGGCACCAAAATTAAGCGACTAAAATAGTTCGTTTTCACGTTGAGATGAAGAAGTATAAAATGCATAAATAAGCAAAAATTAATATATGTATAAATGAAATTATCAAACATTAAAACACAAAACTAGCGAAGAATGGAAACGCGATTATAAAGAAATATTGCAATTTTCGAATAAAATACAAAACATGGGTCACAAAAACAAGTTTGTAAACACAACAAAAAGACTAAGTTAAAACAAAATAAAAGTAAAAATAACCAGTGCCAAGTACATAAACATGCTCCTGAGCGTGCACTCACTTAGGTTAGGTTAGGTTTGCCTGGTTGGCAATAAGCCAAGCGTAGACCTTTTGGTCCCTAGCGATACCAGACGGAGTCCGACCTTAAGGAATTCTGAAAGTAGATATCATGTAGGATGTCAGCACTTTTGGCGAATCTAAGCAGAGCTGGAAGATCCGCTTTTGAGACGTCCTCCAGACCCTCAAACAATGGGGCTCCCAGGCATTTTAAACGCGTTTTTAACAATGCCGTACAGACGCACAGAAGGTGTTCTAAAGTTTCCTCAACATCCATTCTGCATTTCCTGCATTTGTCCGAGTTAACAATCGCTATCTTGTACGCATGTGCAGCCAATAGATTATGACCTGTTAGCATACCTATAATAGTTCTGCAGTCCTTTCGCGAGAGCGTAAATACGAATTGAGTCAGTTTTTTGTCTGGAAAAACATGATTCTGTCTGGTAGATTTATATGGAGGCTTGAATTGCATTCCGTGGGGTTTTTTGGAAAGAAAAAATGTAAGTAAATACCTAAGAAAAAGTTTTAAAATGAAGTACCAAATTCGAAGGGCTATTGTAGAAATTAAGAAGCTATTCTAAAATGGTACCACAAGTTTCGTTTAAGGAACGAACAGCGGGCATCAATGTATCTAATAAAAAAAAGGTTTCAACTTAACACCGTACTATTTTTAGTTTCAAAGTAGGTGGACGTGCATTCTTTTATGAGCCATATTTATGCATGACTCTACGTCAAGACAAATTTCGTCCATTTTGTGTGGGGTGCCCTCAAAGACAGAGTTTATGTAAATAAACCAGAAGCCTTTGAATTTGAAAGTATTAAACTAGGCGCCATATTGCCGAGTTATATCCCCAATCAACATATGTCAATGAAGTAGATTGTGGACTTTCATTCAAAATGTGCGTTTAATTTTCATTTAAAAAAGAAGTACGAACTTAATGGACCCTTTACGACTACCTTAATTCTTTCCTGGCATTCACTTTGGCATTTCAGTTAAGCACTATGCGCTTTTTAGTTCAATCTCTGCTGAATGTACGTTTTCTATTCATTCCACCTTTTCTAATCTAATGGCTAACCACAATAGCTTTTGAAAGTGGTTAATAGCTTTTACCAAAGGATTACACCTACATACCAAGTTCAACAGCAGCTAAACCGTTTATGTAAAAGAAAGTCAATACATTTCAATGTTCGTCGAGAAGTTTAAGTGAATTGACAAAAACAAATCAAATCAACACTGAGTGGAGCTGAAAAGAGCTGCAACAGACAACATTCATTTTTCATTGCAAACAATCAAATCAAGCACAGGCGAAGTACAGTATGCCGTCTAGCAAACAGATGGACAAATTTAACTTTAAGGTATGAGTATTATTAAAATTCCGTATTGCTTAAAAAAAAACAGATTGCAATAAATTTGGTTTCTTAAAATCTGAATTTAGTTTGTTAGGGCCAGTTATCCAGTACACATTTAACGCAGCGTTCCTTTTAGACTAAGTTTAAACTAAGTTTTTAACAATTTTGCAGGTTTAAACACAGTTAAACCTATATGGAAATACCGGCCCTTTATCAGCAACGAATTTCAAAAAAAATCGTCCCCGAATTAGGTCCGTCAAATATAACCACAAGTTTCAATTCACCACAAATTCAATTCAAAACACATTCGACAATATTTATCACATATTTTACAAATATTGGTCTAATCGTTTTTAAAGTTTTCGCAGCCATTAACGGGTTAAACAGGTGTAAAATTGTAACAACACGGCAGCAGTATGCCACTTTGTAGGAGCTAATAAAGGAGGATCAATCATGGCGTTGATACAGTAGTAGCCCTTCCGGTTGTAGTAGAGGAATTTTTCGTTAGTGCGTCCCATCCACACACAAAATGATGTCAGGAAATCTCTATTGCATTGCCATTTTTCATTGCCACTCATGTCGAGATTTACCCATTGCGGACACAATCGTGTTTGTAGTGACACCAATACGTCTTTTAGTACATAGCTCAATGTCGACTGCCCCATTGACACGTCGAAATCTTTGCCAACTCCGTGCTGATAGCCTCCCTCCGCAAGAAACCGTAAAAGAGAGGATGGTCGGAGAACTGGAGTTATAGACGATGACCTCGCTGAGCTTGCGCTGCCTTCAATAAAACTCAAAACGTATGTAAATGCAACTTTATTTAACCGGTAATTTTTGATAAACCTGTTTGAAACCGTATTTAAGTAAACATTTTCTTTAACAAAAAGGCGAGCACTTACATTGGTTCATCCAGAGGGTTGCTTGCATCTCTCAATATTTTTCGCTCAATTCTGAGATTCCGTTTGCTTCTCTCACTTTCCTTCCCCATTAACACAGCCGCAGATTTCAACGAATACCTTTTAATTTGAAAATTCTGCTAACTTGACAAAAAACTTAAAGAATATTTGGTAAATTGTCTTGCTTACATTGAAGTGAACTGTTGTCGAAATTTCAAAATTTTACATTTGAGTTAGGCAGCATTTTTTCGTGTTCACATGGAACCCATGATAGTAGACATTCGTATTCGAAGGTTTTCTACGACGGGTTCTGTGATAGGGCTGAATATCTCGTTATTAAAAAAGGCACAGAGGTTGATGGAAAACGCTTCAAATTATTCATAATTGCATTTTTCTTTCATCCCATTTTTCAGTATTAGTGAGTGAAATTTATCATTTTTATATTAAAAAAAAAATTGCTTTATAGATAAAACTAGGGCGTGATTACTCATCGATTTCGCTCTTTGTAAACAATATTCCTTACATAAAGTGCACTGTCTTATGTACAAAATTTCACTTCTAGTTCATGCAGATCCAGAAACTAAGTTTTTCTTACATTGCATTGCTTAAAAAAAATGTATGAGTCTTATATAATTTTGCATAGCCTTCAGCTGAAAGCCTCTGCTGCTGCCCTTACTTCAGTTTACCTAATAATTTATTATCATGTAATCTTTCAAATAAATAATAAAAAAGTGAGTGTAGCGTAGTACACATAACAGAAGTGAAACTTTCAAGGCATACAAAGAAAAAGGGAGAGACCTGAGAGAGAATGAGAGAGAGAGAAAAAATGTATACCTAAATAAATTCCAAACATTTGCAGAGAATACAAATAGACAAAATTTACAAAAAACGGACAAGGGTCGACCGGTGTAGGTAATCGCCGGACACAAACCGTGGCAACAACGCGCACTACTCCGAGCGTTTATCACGCAGCGATTCCAGGACCGCAGCAACGGCACAAATTACCGCAAGGCAATTCCAATAAATCCAATACCGGAATGGATAGCACTTTATAGTACGTACAAACACTAGCCAGGAAACGGAAATAAGCGGCAAAAAGTAAGCCAAAAATATATTTCCTACAAGTTTGCACCAACAAACAAGGGCCAAAAAGTAGGCAGTGTTATTTCTCACTAGAAATTTCCAACCACAAGGAAAAACTCAGGAAAAATAGCCTAAAGTGTATCTAAGATATATATAAGGTATAGCTCTCTCTCTCCTTTTCCCCTACTTTATATCTTTTTTCTCTCTCGCGGAACGAAAATGGCCAAAACGTTGCATGGCCTTGAAATTTTACTCTCCATTCTCGCTCGTCCATCGACGCCTAAGAAGTTTCACATAAAAAAAATTTAATTTTGTATAGCCAGCTTGTAATATACGGCACACTGTGCAAGAGGTGATGTTCAGTAGACTTCAACTCATGCGTCAACAAAAACCTGAGCACTTTTTGTAAACATATGTGTTAATGTATGTACGTACATGCATACGTATGTACTCATGAACATATTTACAGGTTCATACCTGCCCTGTAGTAAATCGAACTGTGTCGAGTGTTACGCATATCCACCCCATATGGAGGCGATACTAGTCCGCTCTAAATACTCTAAGCAGGCCAGACTCGAAAAAGGCCTTATTAGAAACTCAATATGAAACATAAATTGATACTAGATGGCGGAAAATGAGTCACCCTTTTGGAAGTTTTATAATTGTGGCAAATGGCGTCGTACTTCAATCATATTTGGCACTTGTGCAATAGAGCAATAGAGCGCGTGAAAGTCCAAATAAAGCTTTCTACACTACAGCTTCACTAGCCCAGTTGGTGATCAGTGTGTCCAGATTACCGTTTTCGTAACTGAATTAAGTTTTTTTATTCTCTAGCCTCGCAGTTTTAGTTCGTTCTTACTGACATTTTTCTGGCCTCTTCTAATTAAAATGTGATGCTTCTAATTACGTAAAATTTAAATTTTTTTAAATTATATATTGGTTGTTCGGAAAGTAATTTCGTTTTTTCCCGACAGAGGATTTAATTGTATTTTTTCACAGCAAACTTCACACTTAAGTCACATTGTCATTATATGTTTTGACAGCTGATATGGCAAGGCTTGTGTGTGAATAAGTTCAATTGATTTTACGCAGTAGTTTTTCGTCGGTTCTCCCTTTAAATATGGAGAGCAATAAGCAGCATTTTCGTCATATTTTACTTTATACACAATAGAAAAGGTAACAATGCGGTTCAAGCCAGAAAGAAATTAACTGATGTGTATGGAGAAGATGTGTGGACAATACGCCAATGTCAGAACTGGTTTGCAAAATTTCGATCCGGCAATTTTGACGTCGAAGATGCACCACGTCCTGGAAGGCCGGTTGAAGCTGATAAAGACGATAGAGGCATTAGTTGATGCAAACCGACGAATACCAACACGTGAGATCGGTGAGAGGTTAAATTTATCGAATTCAACTATTTATAACCACCTGAAAGGCCTGGCTTCCGAGCAACCCCATAGTTCAATAATTCACTCAGTTCTATTTAGTTTTACTTTTGTTTTTTATCAGCTGGTCGCTCTATCGCCAATTGCGATTATTGTTGCTGTTGTTGATTATTCTCTCTCAAATCTCTCTCTCCCAACTGCAGTGTTGCCCAGTTTTGGATATGAAAAAGCGCAAAAATGCCCATTTATAGAAAAGAAAATACAACTCTTTATTGAATTACTTAACAAATTTTGTACGCGTGATAAATTGTCTGTGTGCGCTTTTTTAAATAAATTTGGAAAGAACAGAGTTTCAAAAGTCCATCCTTGTATTTGAAACTTAATTAAGAAAATGTTTTTAAAAAATACCGAAAAACACTTTTTTGCTAAATTTGAGGTTATGTAACAAGATAAGGTGCTCCTCTTGCAAACAAGTCGTTGTGGTTTCTTCAGTATTAACTGGTATTTTCTTTTGTGTTTTTTTTTTTTTTCTTACTATAATTACACCTCTATGGCTTTAATTCATATTCAGTAAATTCAAAGACTTTTTAATATTTGTAAAAAGGTTTGAAATATCATGAAGAGTTGACGATTTTCTCATCCAATATTCTTGCGTAACCTCAAAAGGAATAAAAAATGAGATTTGCACTTTCAAAACATCAAACTTTACATGAACCAACCAGTTTTGAATAGTACTAAAATCTTCTCAGAGTGGCCTTTTTTATAATTTTTTAATTTTACAAATTTTTACAATTTTGGTAACTTCAAATTAGAATAAGAAACAAACACCACTCTAAAAAATTTTCGCATTTTGGACATAAAAAATCCCTGAATTTATTTCGAAGAACAAAGGGTTGGCAAGACTGCACAACTAGACTAGTGTGACGTCACGCACTCTCTGATGGACGCAATCTTGTTTCTATCATTCTTGTTTCTATCCTCATACATACGTACGTTTGTACATTTGTGTAAGTTTAAATATTGTTGCGGTTGACACAATTTTAAAAACATGGTCGAATCACTCTGTCAACACTGAGGCGTCATTTTTCCTTCTGTTGACTGCTAGACGAACAAATACGCGTCTGTAATCTACGAAACGTGTTGCAAACACAATACAATTAAGCCCTGTTGCTGTTGTGCATTGCTGTTGTAAATTGCATATTGTCATTACAGCTGCAAATCTCAAATCGATTTTCTCACTCGTTAGCCACATTTGTGACGGACAAAAATCTATACACACGAATGCATTTCATCTTAGGCAGGTTTAAACACAGTTACATATTAGGGTAAAACTATGTATTCATATCGATATACATGGTGGCGCAAAACTAATCATCCGATTTTGCTTTTGAAAAACTTTTTTACTAAATAAAAAAACTTTTGGGTGATGGAAATATTTATTTTGACCTTTACGCGCTGGATTGCTTGTCTGTTTGTATATTGCAGCTGTGTAGTTCACAAGTCTCAAATACGATTGACATTCGATGCAATTTGCGAAAAAATAAATCTTCGGAAAGGGTGATTAAGTTTGTGCCACCTTGTATATACAGTGACTCACAAACGAGTAATGATTTTATTCGTCATGAATTTCAATCTGAATTATAAGATCCGTGAATAACCAGCAACAAAATTTACTACAAATGTATGATGTTCAGTGCTTGAAGTACCGTTAGTTGCACCGTAGTATATTAAAAGCGTTTAACACGTTGGAGACTTTGGTGATAAACTTTGGGACTTTTGCTCGAGAAGTTTAGCCGTGTTCCTGGGAATTGAACATATTAAACAAAGGGGAAAAAATAAAGGAAAAGAAATTGCATGGTTTTTTGTTTTACTAAAATCGTTATTTCGCAGTCATGTCGACCACATGGCAACAAACGCTCAAGCTCTAAAGGTATTCGATGGAGTACCAGCTGGTGGTAGCAGAGGAAGAAGAAGGCCTCCTCTGTGTTTCGGAAAAATGAGGTGGAGAAGTACTTGGCTTCACTAGGTGTGTCCAACTGACGCCGGTTAGCACGAGAAAGAAACAACTGGATCGCTTTGTTAAACTCGGTCAAAATCACGGATCCGATTATCGCGCCAATCAAGTAGGAGAAGAACATTGTGATTTAACTGTTTAGGTATAAGAAAAGAAATCGAGTTTCACTGGTTAAAGAGGAAGTAAAAGAGTTACTCCGCAACATATGTGACAAAACATATTCTATCATCAAACATCCAGTAAGCGCACCCGTGTCTCAGTACCCTCGCCACTATTGGCAGTTATACTTTCGAAGTAATAGAGGACTTCATTTACTTGAGAAACAGAATTAGTAACATCAGTCTTGAAATCCAACCAAAGCTCTCTTGTCTAGAAGTAGTATATTAATGGGCTAGAAAAGGTAATTGAGAAGCAAAGTTCGACAAACAAACCCCCCACTTTATAAGTATCTTACAATAGCTGTCCTATTGTGTTTATATAGAGCAGGGGCTTTGGACAATAGCGACATCTGTTGAAGTGTATGTTTGTGTGGTCAAAAGAAAGATGATGCTGGAGATTCAGGTATGTATTTTTACACGTCAATCGGACGATGAGCTATATGTTTCAGTTCCCACGAGAAATAAAGAACCGGTGTGTTAGGTTGTACTCGACCATCGTTAAACCGTTAAGACAGTTACTATGCCACTAAAAAAGATGAATAAAACAGCCGGAAATAAAACGGCCGCCATACCTGTAAGGGAGCAGAGGTCGTGGTCGACCAAAAAACACTTGGAGAAGGTCGATGTTGCGCGATCTAGCAGATGACGACATCTCATGGGACGGTGCAAAAACAACAGCACAGAACCGTGTACGATAAAAGAGTATTGTCGAGGCCCTATGCTCCCGAGAGGAGTGAACAAGGAACAAAAAAAATAAACAGTATTGTACCTATATAAGCTTCTGATTATTATCTCCTAATATTAGATAGAAATATGATAGTAAAGGCGGCTGAAAGAGGTTGAACTGCTTCCCCCCTGTCATCTATCATTGCTCACCGAAAAGCGTCTACTTATTTAGATATTTTTTCCTACATCGTAACCGGACCATAAAGCTAGGTTAGGTTGCCCCGGTTGGCTGAAAGCCATCACATAGACCTATTGGTCCTTAGTGGTGCCAGATGGAGCTTAACCCTGACGTTTCCTTGTTTTAGGCTTTTTGTAATAAGCCTGCGTCTTTTCCGAATCTAAGTAAGCTCTGATGCTCTAACCCCTAGAGACATTCTCATCTCTCATATCTCATAACATTTTATTCGGGTTCTAGCTAATGCAGGGCAAGCACATAGAAGCTGTTCTAAAGTTTCCCTCTCTTCTAGTTCATTGCAAAATCTGCATTAATTTCTTGTACGGTTAAACGAAGTCAAAAGTTAGATCAGTTTAGCGCAAATGGATTTGGATAATCGAGTGGGCAAATTTTAATCTAATTGGAAGAGGTTCAATTCAGGTATGAAACTGTTTGATTACTAAATCTGTTTGAAAATTAGAAATAAAGTATTTGCAGGGAGAATGGCTGCACTGGCTTACATGGAGGTTCTGCAAAGCCTTGGCCAAACGGAATGAAATCAACCCATTTCTTAAACGGATAGTGACTGAGGATCAGAAATGGGTCACATACGACAATATTGTGCGAAAACGATCGTGGCCAAAGCGTGCTAAAGCAGCTCAAACGGTGTCCAAACTAGCACCAATCGGCAGAAAGGTTCTACTGTGTACTTAGTGGGACTTGAAAAGAATCATTTATTACGAGTTGCGTCCTTATGGCCAAACACTCAATTCAGATCTATACTATCAACAACTGAACCATTTGAAGATGGCAATTGACCAGAAACGGCCAGAATTAGCCAACAGAGGAGGTGTTGAGTTCCATCAGGGCAATGCAATACCACACGCGTCTGTAGTGACTCTCCAAAAACTCCGGCAGCTTGGTTGGGAAATTTTAATGCATTCACCATTTAGTCCGGACCTGACACCAAGCGATTACCACCTTTTTCGCTCATTGCAAAACTTCCTGAGTGATAAGGAATTGGTATCAATCAATAAAATTTATACTGCTTTCGAAAATATAAACAAATCGTGCCTGATCGAAAGATTTTTTTTTCAAAAATTTCGATTTTTTAACAATTAATTGTCGGTCTTTTTCTCGAAAATCTGAAATATACTTCCTGAGGCCGCCATATTGTTAATTTTGAACAAAAACAAGAGCTTCGATCAGGCACAAGATTATCTATTAATAAAACTAATTGCTCTCGCTCGATTGATTTTGGATGAGTCTCCAAGGACTTATGATGATCACCGCAAGGGACTTCTGGAAAAACGAGCTCCACACAAACAGCGAAAACTTTTACAATTATTAATTTTTTGATTGAAATTTTGCTAAAGTCAAGTCGAAACATGATATATTAATGCTATGTTTTTATTTTTGTAAAACAAAGAAATTGACTAGCAAAAAAAATTATTGGAAATTATCATTTTTTCGGGCCTCTGACTACCCCTAACCCTTTAAATAAAGTTTTGAATTTTACGCAAAACTAATGGACTTATTTTTCGCCAAAATAATATAAAAACAAACATATAACCGCTTCAGAATTATTTATTGCACATGTGTGTGTTAAAATTGGTGGCATGATCAATTTTGTGAGTAACTGTGTACACATAAACGTGAACATTGCAACCACCAGTTTTATAGCATTTTGTGGTTTATCCGATTGCGGTAGTTGGCAAAAGTCGAAGTCCATCCATGAAAATCGAATGAACTTTTGCCCTTAACTCAATTTGAAGTTCTTGTTGTTGCAAATATGCAGTCCAACACAGCTACTGGCCTCCTCTGGCCGCTTCCCGTACAGCAGTGGTGGCAGTTATGAACTCCAAAACACCGACAGCAGACTGACAGGCAGACAGACAGTCGCTGATTGTATCTATGCATGCATTTGTATGTATGTATGTGTAAGCATATATGTGTGTGTGTGTGAGGTTTGTGTGTGTGTGTGTGAGGTTTGTGTGTGTGTGTGTGTGTGAGGTTGCAGTTGTATTGCTAGCAAAGTGAACCGATGGTTTAATATAGATTTCAATCTCTGATAACTAAACTGTAATTATTTCAATAAATACAAATTTTATTAAAATCAAGAAAATTGCATTGAGATGAGGGGTTTTGTGAATGGGGTTAATTGAAATGGTTGTCAACAACAAACTGAGTTGATTAAAGTAATACAATCAATAGAAATACAAACAAATAACGGGCCGAGACTTTGTTTGTGTTTTCATTTGAGAGGATTATTAATCGCGCTAAGGAAGCCAAAGGGAAGCCCTAATTTAAGGACGCTTCTCGACTTTTCAGCACAACTTTGAACCAGCTTATCGCTACTGACTCTTGTCGTTTCTGCGACCAATCCCAGGAAATTGCCACGCACCTTCTCCTTGAATGTAGTGCCATAGCGCGGAGAAGGTGGAGACATCTCGGCCAACAGTTGCCGGAAGAAATGCACATACGCTCAGTCCAACCCAGCTCTATCCTAAGTTTAATAAGGTAACTGGGTCTGGATGAGGTACTGCGACGAACAGAGGGCACAAAAGACCATGAGGGTCGAAGTGCAAACAGCGAAGAAATCTATCTATCTATCGTCAATGAAATTAAGGTAAATATGGCAACGACAGCTTTGCTGGGATTGCGAATTCGAAAATGGCGGACGCAAAATCAACCACTTGAACTGAGATCTTCGAACTGAACACTCTGAGATTTTCAGAGTAGCTGATTGCCGCCATTTTGAATTTTGAGAAACTGACATTGGATTTGTAATTCTCGTCTTCTTCTTTCGCAGTATTACAACTCGGGGTGCGAGAAAACATTCTTCACAATGCTTCTCCAAAGCGAACGATCTTGAGCTCGAAGCTCAGCATTTAGCGAGTTTTGTAAAGCGTTTTTCAGTAAGAGCGCTTCAACTTCTTTTTTTTTGAATAAAACACAAACGGTTTGACTTTTTTAACTAATTTTTTTTTATTATCAAGTTTGAACATATACATTTAAGTATGAAATTCGATTTCTTTTGCGTGACCACCGCGTGCACGTTTAACGAAGTCCAATCGTTGAACCCAATTTTCGACCACTCTTTTGCATAAATCGGCCGAAATTCCAGCAATTTCGCGTTCAATATTGGCTCTGAGCTCACAAATCGTCGCCGGCTTGTTACTGTAGACCAATGACTTCACATAACCCCAAAGAAAATAGTCTAGAGGCGTCAAATCACACGAGCGCGGCGGCCATTCGACCGGTCTATTTATGGAAATAATGCGCTCATCGAACTTACTCTTCAACAAATCAATTGTAGCGTGTGCTGTGTGGCTTGTGGCCCCGTCCTGTTGAAACCACATGTCGTCTAAGTCCATACCATTCAATTGCGGCCAAAAATAATCGTTTATCATGTCGCGGTATCGATTTCCATTCACAGTAGCGTGGCGATCGTTCTCGTCAACGAAAAAATATGGGCCAATTACGCCGCCGGCATGTAAACCGCACCAAACAGTGATTTTTTCGGGATGCAACGGTGCCTCATGAATCACGTGTGGATTGCTTTCTGCCCAGTAACGCATAATTTGGTTGTTGACAAAGCCATTGAGCCAAAAGTGAGCTTCATCACTGAAGATGATTTTTTGGAAAATTTATAAATTTTAATAAAAAATTTGCACGATTATTTTCATAAAAAATTTGCACGATTTGCAATCGTTGCTCAAGTGTGTAGCGTTCCATGATGAAATGTATACTAATGAAGTTTACAAATGACAAGCGAAAAATAAAAAATATTGCGTCGTTCGCCCTCCCTATCGGAAAAAAGTTGAAACGCACCTATTGCAAAACGCCTTATTTGAAGTGAGAATAAATCTCATCGGACTCTAGAGACCTCATTGCATACCGAAAAAACTACTATCTGAAGCAGCTGGCATGTATCACTGGTATATCAACATCATCAGTGTTGGCTGGACAACCCTGGCCAGCTGTAACATATGCCTCCAATCGTCTGGATTTCGTGCCGGTGTCCTCCATGCCCGAAATCCCAATATGCCTCCGTCTTCTTCTACACCGTCAATCCATCTAAGCGGCGGGAAGCCCTGTCTGTGGCATTTACCGAGAGTATTTGATGAGATGGGTAATGCGCAATAGCCCACAATATGTGACCTGCCCATCTCAATCTGTTGATCGTGATTGGGGTTATCACAGATTGGTGCGCATGTACAATAGTTTTTCGAGTTCATGACTGTAGCGTTTCCGCCACTCGCCTTTATCACTTCGCACCAAAAATTTTTCGCAGAACTCTTCTCTCGAAAATCAGCAGCTTCTGTTTATCGGCATCTCTGAATCACTGGTATACAGTTTCGTAAACCAGAATTTTGAAGTTATCGTGCCTTCGTTCGTCGCATCAGTGTCCATAGTCTAAGTGATAGATAAATAATTCCCAGTCATCTTAAGAAATGGCCTGTCAGTTGGCCTAGACCAAGTAGTTGTACTCCTTTGATTAATTTTTATGCGCGCACGTAAAATCACTGGTCTGCGCTGATAGGCCCACAATAAAAACTTGAAAGCCGAGTGCATTATTAACGAAATAAGGCTGGTTATACAGGAAAATGCAACAGAGTTGAAGAGCTCTCCGCCCTGCCCAGCCGTTATAGTCCCATTCCCGAAACAGTTTATAAAAACTAAATGCCATAAAATTTGTAACCTAGCGAAATCAAAAAACAAGTCACTTCTGTGAATTTCTTATGTGGTATTTGCAAACAAAAAGTTCAATACAACTACAAAAAGAATCGCGGTTGTAGTTGTGACATTCAAGGATCAAAAAGCTCATTATTCCACTTCAGCAACATTTCTTATAATAAATCACTATTTGCATTGACATTTGTCTGTATTTACATGTATGTAGAGACGTAAGTACGTATGTGTATAGATTTCTGAGTTTGTTCGAATGCTTTTGTACTATTTACGTAAATGGATACCCATAAAAATTGTATTATTTCTTCCTACGTAGCTGTTCGTTTTGTTTTTTCATCGCTGGTCTTACGTTTTTCCAATCTGCGCGGTGATAATAAAAGAACTTGTAAGTTGTTTTTTTCTTTTTATTTTAATTCATGGTAATAAATTACTTGGAAACAATGCGGAAATACTTCCGCAATGGAATTTTAGAAAGCTTAGTAAAAATACTTTTCTATTTTGCGGCTATTATTTTCTTACTTGCTTTATTCCACTTGCCACGGAGAATAAAACAAAAAAAAGAAATTGCATTGATTTGCATTTAAATTAGCTGCATTGGAAGAGAAACAATGCGATATTCATAACACAGTGGTGGCGAAGTGGCGGTTAAATTTTAGGTGCATTTTTTCAGAATATTTTTAAAAAGTAGGCGTAGGGCTGGAAATCTCGAGGGCATGAAATACCTAATTTTAATTTTTGCTCTTTTTCAGATAGGACGTGGAGGACTGCAACTTAACTCAAGAAATAAAGCGACATGCAGTTATTGTCGCTATTTGTGTAGATAGGTAGGTTTGGCATCTGCATCACACATAGGAACATCGATGCTACTTAGTCCACCAAATGGGTCAGTTGTGAGCCGCAGCAGCTGGGCTACACTTCCCCTTCCAAATTGAACCATGCTGAGTTTTGGTCAGAGCTTAAAAGGTCAGAGCTTCATTAAGAAGTAGGATCTTAAATATTGGTTCCTGCTTCCGGCTAGAGCTGGGCATGTGCAAAGAAGGTATTTAATTGTTTCTGACTCGTCCTCATTCCTAAATCTCGCATGTAAACGTCTAGTCACCTTGCGTGGTTTCCTATGAGACAATGTCGTACTATTCTATTTTGTAATATTCTTGTATAGACATAAATTTAGCCTTGACCATGTTTTCAATTTCACAGGTATTTGGCACTGATCTCTGATTTACAAAATTCATTAGTGCGTCCATTAGAAGCTTACAAGTTGCGAGAGGCACCCCCACATAAAATTATATTTGTTTGGAAAACGGGTACCTTCTCTTGCAAGTTGATGAGCCCTACAGTTGCCTGGCCCATCTTTATGGGCATGGATCCCAGCATAAGACAATACAATACTGTTTAGCCATCCCATTAAAAGATTGCCGAAAATGTAAGGTACTCCTTGAAGTTATTTGGAACGCATCCAGAGACCATATGGCAGCTTGGCTGTCTGATAGAATGCAGATGTCTGTTCATAATACTCTGTTTATCTCTAACCATCTTAAGGCTTCATGAATACACTACAGTGCTCCGGTAGTTTAAAGAATTCGCTGATAAAAATCTCTTCGCAATCAATATAACCCTGACCCTACACCAGTTTCCATTTTAGATCCGTCCATGTAGATCTTAACGGGTGTATTGGGTAATGAATCTCCTTCAAGACATTCCAGTTTCACTGAGAAATTCCTTTTGAAGCAGAGAATTGGAGGGTGATAATCATAATCACTGGGTATATCTGTATAAGAGTCTAAGAAGGTTGAATGTCCATGTGTGACAGTCTTCCATTGTGAACTCGCTCTGAGCCTGAAAGCGGAACAAGCCGCTGAATATTTGCAGAAGAGATCAAGGGGTGGCAGATGTAACATAATGTTCAAGAACATAAATGGCGTGGTTTTCATGACGCCACAAATTGCTAATTTGGCTGATCTCTGCACCTTACTCAATAAATTAGAAAAGGCTTTTTCCTGCACAGCACACCATCGGACAACATTTCCACATAGAAGAATGGGCCTGACAACTGAAGTATAAAGCCAATGAGCAACCTTAAATGTAATTCCTCAGGTCTTACATAAAGCTCTCTGCAGGCATAAAAAGCTAGGCTAGCTTTCCTAACTCTTTCTAAGATGTTTGACTTTCAAGTCAATTTCCTATCTATGGTTAGTAAGTGGCATTACTTGGGGTCTTCCGAAATCTTGAGAGCTTCCCCCTTAGACACAATTTGACCTAACTGAAAAATTCGATTGCACTTGGAGATCTCCGGTATAAGTCCTACGTTATGCGGGGAAGACAGTTTATGTTGGAACAAACACGAGAAAAGCCTTCTAAACAAAATAAAACAGCCTGAAGCGCCTGAGAAGATCGAACTTATGGCCGCCCCCTAGAATACTATGTATGAGGCGCAGTTCAGCGTGGAACCTATAAGCATCACCATAACACCATTTATTTTCTGAAGGCTGCACTTAATACCGTTATGGTCAATATGAAGAAGGAGCATTTGATTCGGATATGCAATCTAATGGCAATTTTATTAAATGAGTTTATAGATATGTAATAATTAGTCCAGTTAAGACCATTTGTGGAAAAGCACCAAGACGCACACCAAAAATAGGAAGAGGACTTATAATAAGTTAATGTTGTGAAAAAAATTCGTGAAGTTTCATTGAATTTTGTTCAAAATTAAAGCTAATTAGTTTTACTTCCAAGTTTCGCTCCCTGTATACCTAAGTATATATTCCTTTAACTGTTAACTCTTTTATGGTCGATTTTTAGCTGCTGGGCGATGCTACGAACTCTAACATTCCGGTCAACTTCAATAATTTCTCTATACAATTGGAGCGAACACCCTTTTTGGCTGTTTGCTCGAGCTCCTCCCACTATTTTTAGTGCACGTCTTGATGTTGTTCCACAAATAAAGTGACTTACAGTTTCAAGCATCATTCGCAATTTCAGCGGCCTTTATCAAAGAAAAACTGAGAAAAGGACCGAATTTTCTCTTTATTAACTTCCATTATTAACACCCTGTAACTTACAACTGAATGGAACAAATAAAAAATATATAATTTTTGTAGTGTGAAATGTCACCTTGACAACGAGCATAAACTACAGTCATATACCGAGAAAATAATGGATTTCTTTTTCTCCAAACTAATATTAGAAGCCCATACAATGTACCTATGTAGATTTAGAAGAAAATACAAATTTCAAATTTATAACTTTAAAAATCTTTCAATTTGGTTACGATGGCATACGAGGAGGGCTCAATAAATACTCGTGTTAAAATGGAGACACCATTTTTTCAAAACAAAAATTGTATTTTTCAACCTAGTCACCTTTTAGAAAGATACACTTCTCCCAGCCTTTTTTTAACCCCTCCAAAAAATAGGATTTGTTAAACTCTCCAAAATACGTCTCTGCCTCGGCGATGACTTACTCGTTTGAACTAACTCTTTTCCCCGCGAGCCAATTCTTCATATTAGAGAACAAGAAAGAGTCGCAGGAACCCAGATTTGGTGAATACGAGGCTGCGGTAACAATTCATAACGCAATTCATGCAGTTTTACAACTTCTTTTACGCCAAATGCGGCCGTGTCTCAATCAACTTTTTGTGAAAGCGGTCCAGCATCTCACTGTAGTATTGTTCAGTGGTCGTTCTTCATTTTTCTAAAAAATCCCTGACTATGACGCCATTCGCATCCCAAAAAATCATCGCCTTGACCTTTCTGCCCGATGGGACTGTCTTTGTCTTCTTTGGAGCAGATTCACCAGGAGAAATCCATTGTTTTGCTTGTTGCTTAGTTTCTGATGTGTAATGATGAATCCAGGTTTTACCAACAGTGATAACTCCACGCAAAAATTCCTTCGGATCTCGCTTATATTGCTCCAAGCATTGCTTCGAAGTTAACAGCCGCATATGCTTGTTATCCACCGTGAGCAATCGCGACACCCATCGGTCCAACAATTTTATCATCGTCAACTAATCATGTAAAATATTATTTGCCGTTCCGGTCGGCCCACCTCTGTTACTTCGCGCACTTTCGTTCGTCGATCAGCGAGAAACATGTCGTGAACTTTTTGAATGATTTCCACAGTAACCACGTCTGTCAGGCGTCCTGGTCGCTCCTCATCAAAAACGGATGTTCGCCCACGTTTAAATTCGTTAAACCAATATCTTACTGTGGTCACAGATGGCGAACCGTCTCCAAAGACAGCATCCAACTTAATCCAACCTATCAATCAGTCTGAAATTTGTTTCGCCGCCGTTTGATAGATAGCAGCACACGATGCAAACACCAACTTCCCTCAGAAACGCCCTTTGCCATCAAACACCGGTACTTATTGAACCACCCTCGTATGTACTTTTCACCTTTTAGTTCCTCAATATTTATATTTTTACTTTTACAACATAACAATTTCTGTACCCCTATTTGATTACACAAATGAGCAAATGTATGTATCTGCGTATATTTTCGCTTTTCTGATTTAATTAAATAATCTAATTTTAGCCGAAATTATTTTGCTTTCTCTATGCACAACTTCGGGAACTTATTACGCCAGAGTAAGCGTAATAAATTCTTTTTAGTAATATAAATTAACAATTACTGGAACTCCACAAAAAATTAAAAGTGGCAAATCCAACTATTCTCATACCTCATTTTGTTATACTTCACTTGTGTTTTTTTTTTCATTTTGTGTGCTTGAGTGATTAAAAATGTATAAAGTGTGGCATGACCGGAATGTGCTTTGAAATAAATGGCACCCAATATAATAATTTACCAGCACTTTTCAACAAACCCTAGAAAATCCTAGTTATAAATTTTTAAATACTGTTGAAATGTACAAAGCCAAAATGGGTTAGCCAGTCGCTTCAACTGAAAGGAAGTGATACTTTTATATTCAGTGTGTGTAGGAATGTCTGTAGATATGAGTGAGACTGCAAAATGCGCGAATAACTGACTACAAACACTAACGTGGCAATGAATATCCCAAACGATTTGAGGTCGAGTACTGCTTAGCTGGGAAGCAAATTGTACCCGGGTAGGTGGCTTGCACAGTAGAGAGAGTAGCAACGGTAGTATCTAAGGCGCAAGCGGAATTTACATAGAGTGCAAAATAATAGAAGCGTGATCAATTGCGCAAATTAAAAAAAAATTCTGTGTGGAAAAATGAGTTTCAACCGATTGTTTCGATTAGTTTTCCGTCTGCGACCTGCTTTATTTGTTTATGACATTTCCGCGCAAGTTTCTTCTTCTCTTTCGAGCAGTCAAAGCTCCTCTCGCAGCTGCAGGGTTGCCTAGTTTTGGATATGAAAAAGCGCTAAAATACCTAATTAAAGAAAAGAAAATACCAACTTTTTATTGAATTACTTAAAAAACTTTGTACGCGTGATAAATTGTCTGTGTACGCTTATTTAAATAAATTTCTTATGGTTATGTAGAATAAATTGTTTGGAAAGAACAGAGTTTTAAAAGTCCATCCTCGTATTTAAAACTTAAAATAAGAATATTTAAACAAAAAAATACCGAAAAACACTTTTTTGCTATTGTATATATGAGGTTATGTAACAAGATAAGGTGCTCGTCTTGCAAGCAGGTCGTTGTGATTTTCTCAGTATTATCTGGTATTTTTGTTTTCTGTTTTTACTAAATTACACCTCTATGGCCTTAATTCGTACTCAGTAAATTCACAGACTTCTTAAATATAGAAAAAGTTTTTAAATGTTAAGAAGAGTTGACGAGAAGTAGATCCCATATTCTTGCATAACCTCAAAAGGAGCAAAAAATTAGATTTGCAATTTGAAAACAAAAAAAACTTTAAGAATCAACGAATTTTTAATAGCACTGAAATGGTCTCTGCATTAGCTTAAAATGCAAAAGTGGATTTTTTTTTATTTACAGTTTTAAATATAATTTTAATAAAACTAAATAATATGATACATAAAAAATAAAAATAAATAAAATACGAATCAAATAATATAAATACGACACATAAAATATAAATATAACAAAATAAAAAAACATTACTAAAATAATATGAAAAAAAAATACGATATATAAGAAATAAATAAATAAATATACCTTCTGCTCAAATATGAACGAGACGTTATCAATAAAACGGTCCGCGGTTGACATATGGCAAAAATAATTTTTTTATTTTTTGGTAGGACTGTTATAAGCTTACATGGCAAATTTCAGCGTGATATGTCACATAGTTTGTTTTCTGTGCTACTGTAAACATGTCAAGCTCGAGTGTGTTCTTCGAACTCTCTTTTATGACTTCAATTGTCTCAAAATGTTTTCCACGGAGCGGCAACTTGAGCTTGGGAAACAGGAAAAAGTCATATGGAGCCATATCAGGCGAACAATATTAACATTATTTTTGTTCAAATAATCGCGAACAAGACGTGATGTGTGAGCTGGTGCATAATCGTGATGAAAGAATCATGACTTTTTGTCCCACAATTCCTTCCTTTTATGACGAATGTTCTCGCGCAAACGCTTTAAAACGTCTAAATAATATTCAACGTTAACCGATTTTGCGATTTGTGCGATTTTCAAGCACAATTTCCTTCACTTTCCCGATGTTTTCGTCGTTTACTGATGTTGCTGGTCGACGTTCATGAGGCAAGTTTTCAACCGATGTACGGCCCTCTTTGAACGATTTGTACCACTGGAAAACACGTGCACGCGATAGAGCAGAGTCCCCATAGGTTGTCTGCAACATTTTTAAGGCGTCTGAAGCCGAAATTTTGTTGGAATAACAAAATTTCAAACAAATTCTTTGTTCAACTTGAATTTCCATCGTTAAACTCGAAGAACACGCTCGAGCTTGACTTGTTTACAGTAGCACAGAAAACAAACTATGTGACACATCACGCTGAAATTTGCCATGTAAGCTTATAACAGTCCTACCAAAAAACAAAAAATTTATTTTTGCCATATGTCATCCGCGGACCGTTTTATTGATAACGTCTCGTTCATATTTGAGCAGAAGGTAAATATAACAAAATAAAAAACTAAATAAAATAACACAAGCAAATGTGAAATATGAAAACCAAATATATAAAAAAATACGAAATATAAAAAATAATAAAAATAAAGAAACATGAAATAAAAAAATTAATAAAATAAAAAAACACAATATATAAAAAAAATTAAAATATGTAATGCCAAAAATAATAATAATAAATATAATAAAAAATATGAAATATCTAAATAAAATGAAGTTATAAATTAAATCAAAATAAAAGATATACAAAAATAAAAAATAAAAAATATAAAAAAATGTAAAATATAACAAAAAATAAAAACGAAAATATAAAAATTTAAATACAAGAAATATTAAAAATAAATAAAACAAAAATATATGAAATACAAAAAACATAAATCAAATTAGAATATAAAAAAACGAAATATAAAACATATAAAAATTAATAAAGAAATCTGAAGTATAAAAATGTTTTATGAAAAAAAAAATACATAAAATAAAAACATAAAAAATATGAAACATAAAAAATGAATAAAAAAATTAAAACATAAAATATAAAAAATATAAAAAGTTAAATATAAAAAACCTTAATAACACAAATATATATACAAAAAAATATAAAAATAAAGTGTAAAAATATGAAATAAAGGGTGTTTTTTTAGAGGTTAGGTTTTCAAGATAAAATAAATCGTATATAATTTAATGTTATGGCCAAGAATTTAGCTTTATTATAAAGATAAGGGTTTGCCATTATGTTTTAAAAATGATTTCGGGCAAGTGGCCGCCTCGGCTGGCTCGAATAAATTCCAGCCGAGAGGCCCAATTTTCGACCACTTTTTGCAGCAATTGGGGCCGTATGTCAGCAATAACGCGCCGAATATTCTCTTCCAAGACGTCAATCGTCTCGGGCTTATCTGCGTAGACAAGCGACTTCACATAGCCCCACAAGAAATAGTCCAGCGGTGTTATATCGCACGATCTTGGAGGCCACGCCATAGGTCCACGGCGCGAGATAATGCGCTCACCAAAAGTTTCGTTCAATAAATCGATTGTTGCGTTGGCTGTATGGCATGTAGCGCCGTCTTGTTGGAACCAAAGGTCGTCCACATCAACATCGTCCAATTCAGGCGCGAAAAAGTTTTTAATCATGGCTCTATAGCGCTCTCCATTGACTGTAACATTATGGCCGGCTTCATTTTTAAAGAAATATGGACCAATGATTCCCTCTGCCCATAGAGCACACCAAACAGTGACTTTTTGAGGATGTAACGGCGTCTCAGCAATGGCTTGTGGATTATGTTCACTCCAAATGCGACAATTTTGCTTATTGACATAGCTGAGCTTCATCGCTGAACAAAATTTTCTTGTGAAAATCGGGATCGGTGGCCATCTCGTTTTGGGCCCATTCACCGAACATGCGACGCGATTGATCAGGTGTAAGTCTATTCATTATGAAATGGCAAACCAAACTGAGCATAAATCAAGTGACAGCTGTCAAAAAGACCATCTACGAAAAAAGTAGTGCCAACTTGAAAACCTAACCTCTAAACAAAACACCCTTTATTAAAAACTAAAGACATAAATAAAATAAAACGAAAAATAAAAAATTTTAAAATAAATAAATTAATTAAAAATGTATGAAGTATAAAATATAAAAAAATAAGTAAAATAAAAATATGAAATATAAAAAAAAAATTAAATAAAAATAAAGAAATATAAATAAAGAAAAAAATTTTGCACACAAAAATTAGTTAAGTCTTGGTAATTCATCCCGCTCTTATTATTTTGAACGCGGGTATTTTTCACATTTATAGGATTGTACGTATAAAAATATTACTTCAAATTTCTTCCACGTCTTGACTTTCCATTTTGAATTGTTTAAAGGGTAGCTTACCGAAGCATTTAATTATTTGTCAATAAGTATGTAATAAAATGTGCTGCATACATTTCTGCTTCTGCATGTTCACGCGTCGTTGGGCCAATTGTTGCTATGATAGTCTTTTCCGCTCCGTCTACCTTTCGCCTTGATAACACTTGACTCTGAGCTACTTATTCTTTTGCTAATACCCTTTCGCAATCGATTGTTAGTAAATTCTATTCACTCACTCACCCGACAAGCTGGCCTCTCACGTCTCTTTACCACCCTATTCGCAGTGCGAGCAAAAAATGCTTATCATTAATTGGATTTGCGCAAATGGTCGACGAAACCTTTGAAAATCAGTGAACCATGAAATACAAATGGCAAATATGTATCGCATTGACGTTGAACGCTGAACTTGCACAATTTTAATTTCATTAGTTCTCAGTTTGAGGGACCTCCGGCTAGGCTAGTTAGCTTTGTTTTAGTTAATTCATTAGCGTTTTGGGTACCAGTTTCATTCAATGCTAAAAACGAGAGAAAGTGCCGCAACGGACCCCAAGGGCCCTTTGGTGATGCATAAAATAGAATTTCAAATACATGCATACACACATAAGTACATAAGTATTTGCACATCCATTGCAGCTGCACAGAGCTGAAAACAAATACACCGTCATGTGTGAGGGCGTAGCGTTTTTATTCGGTGAAAACAAAACAAAGCGAAACAAAATGTTGGCCAAAATTTATATTTAGGAGAGCTTTAGAGTGCCATAATTACAGAATGGTGACGGAGCACCCACATGTATGTATGTATGTATGTGTAATATACACATAAAGAAATATAAAACACGTACCTACATCCCTAAGTCATGAAGGGCACGCATAACCTTTGTTTGGTATGGCTCTCCTTGATGCTGTTCTACAAAGGGATAAATGAATGTAGTAGTCGCCTGCACACATTTCTCTATCATTTGATGTCCATATGTCCCGGACATCGAGTCCGGGAAGAATCAAGTAACAGTCACGCACAAGCTTATGGTTACCACGACCGCAAAATTAGTCTTCTGAATAAATATTAAGTTCTATCGAGCGCAGTGTGTGAAAGATTGTGTCTTATTAATACAATTTGGAAAAGATCCGAGTAGAAAATTGAAAAGACGTTTTCGCATGTGTCGCAGCATGGCTGCTTAAATTCACATTTAGCAGCACTCCCAGTTCCGTGAGAAAATGCAGTTGTCCCTCGACAAGCTTTCGCATGCCTTTCCATGTCATCAAACTATAGGAATCTCCATTTCTGAAGCAACATCTATGCAGTGAAATCTCTCTTGGGCGAACACTCACTGTCAGTCAGCTTTTGGCCGTCCGCTGAAAAGAGGGTAACTTCTTCCGATACATAAGAGATCGCTGTAATATAAAGAAAACCAAATCACGCTTTTCTGAAACAAATTTTCACGCTTTGCTCCCATGCTTTGTGTATGAAATAAAAAACCTCTAACAAATTTATTGATTTTAACCAATTCAAGACAGAGTTTTTAAGCTGTCCGCTTTGGAGGGACTCAAATGTTTTTTCCGCGTCCTGTTATGGGACAGTTGTCCGCTCAAGAAAGAATTTTTTTTTTAAATCTTATGTATTTTTACGCTATTGAAACTGCCAGCCGAGCTATTAAAATATGGCGGCGTGTTGCATGCATCAGCTTCTATGCAAACTATGGTCGGAAGAAAGCATGTCTGCCGTTTGGAGTTTAAGTGTGCTGTGCCCAATCCACAAGAAGAGTGATACTGCAATCTGTGCCAATTACCGTGGGATTATATATATTTATATAATTGGCGCGTACATCCTTTTTGGCCGGGCTCCTCCTCCTATTTGTGGTGTGCGTCTTGACGTTGTTCCACAAATGGAGGAACCTGCAATTTCAAGCCGAATCCGAACGGCAGATATTTTTTTATGAGGAGCCTTTTCAGGGCAGAAATACAATCGGAGGTTTGCCATTGCCTGCCGAGGGACGACTGCTATTAGAAAAACTTTTTCTTCATTATGGACTTTCACCGAGATTCGTACCTACGTTGTCTCTGAATGATAATCACGCACCAACCCATTTAGCTACTGCGGTATTAGTCCTCTAAATATCGCGTATAAGGTCCTAGTGTTTACTTAGGAACCAGCATTAACACCAATAATAATGTCAGCCTTGAAATCCAACGTGGAATCTCTCTTGCCAACAAGTGCTGCTTTGGACTAAGTAGGCAATTGAGTACCTAGTAAAGTCCTCTCTCGACGAACAAAACTAACACTCTACAAGGCTCTCATCATGCCCGTTTTAACCTATGGCGCAGCAGCAGAGAAAGATTATGCGGAAGATTTTTTTACCTTTGCATGTTGGCGTGCATGTTGCTATGAAACGATGAGCTATATGAGCTTTACGACGGCATAGACATAGCGCAGCTAATAAAGATGCAGCGGCTACGATGGCTGGGTCATGTCGTCCGAATAAATACAAACGCTCCGGCCTTGAAAGTATTCGATACGATACCAGCTGGTGGTAGCAGAGGAAGAGGAAGGCCTTCTCTGTTTTGGAAAGATCAGGTAGAGAAGGACTTGGCTTCACTTGGTGTGTCCAACTGGCGCCGGTTAGCGCGCGAAAGAAATGACTAGTGCTTTGTTAAACTCGGCGAAAATCGCGTTAGCCGTTGTCGAACCAATTAAGAAGAAGAAGAAAGTTCAGATTTGAAGTAGCTTAAAAATCGCGTTGACTTTTTAAGAATTACTTTTGCAAACGATGTTAAAATTTGTCTGCCACAAAGCGACTTCAAACTCGCACTTTATTTCATTGAAAGCATATTCTGAAGCTTTCTAAAATTTCTTGAAAAATTCGCTACTAAGAAAACTTTTAAATTTTTATAATTTTTTGAAATTTATTAAGAAAACTTTTACATTTTTATGATAATTTTTTGAAATTTATTAAAGTTTTGTGTGCATAATTCATAAGTTTAAACAAAGATTTTTAATTTTAAATGCCTTTCTTTTCAGACAATCTACCAAATGAAACTCGTTTCTGTCCAAAAATGCAATAAATGCAAAAAACGCACCTAAACCGAAATCGCAAACAGCAAAGCAACCACATTATACATATGTACATATACAAACTTTTTTCAAAGACTCCAAACATCCATCAAAAACTTATCAAAGTGCTAAGCGGTTAGGAAAGCTGTCGTAAGAACAAAGGAGAATTTCACTATTATTTTAAAGTTTTCACTGTGAAGGGTTTGACTGCAGTTGACGGAGAGTCGCAGAACACTATCGGAAAACAAAATGTCGAATGTAAGTAGCACAGAAAATGTCCGCTACTTAAAGTGGAAAAAAATGCACCAAAGTCAAAAAGCACGAAGAGATAACAAAATAGCGGTTTTCACGGGAGATAAATTGGAAAAGTAATAGCAAAGTATAAGGTATTTCTTGCTAAATGCATCACAATTACATAAATTGTATGAACTGTTACAAAGAAGACAACGAATTCTCACTTTAAAGCAAAAACTAAGTGAAACATCCCCAAAAACAGTGCGCTTTTGCATGCGGCGACTATTAAATAACAAGTAAATGTGAATCTATATATGTAAAGGGTTTTCCAATAACAGGTATTATTTTGAATAGTCCTCTATTTCGGTAGATGTCACTTTTGAAGCTGTCATTTTTTGATATTTGACAAGTAGAAACTACGCCATTAATAAAAATTTAACGATACACGGTTAAACAACGCATTGAAATTATTTAAATAAATATGATGAAAATTTGCAAGAGACGGTTCGTAAAACTCGAACATTTTTGGGTCATCGTGAAGCACCTTGCCGGGCCGCAATACAGAAATTGGTGAAAAAATTCGAGCTGTTGGGACAAGTTAGTGGTGTGAAGAATAAAACCCGTGCACGGCCCTCAAGAACAACCGAAAATATTGCTGTCGTAGCCGAAAGTGTTGAAGAAAACCAAGGTTTGTCCATTCCTCGTCGTTCTTTGGAATTAGGCATTCTACAAACCTCATTACATCGTATTTTGCATAAAGATTTGGGTCTTAAGGCTTATAAAGTCTAGTTAACACAAGAACTCAAGCCGGCCGACCATCAACAACGTCATGTCTTTACTGATTGGGTTGTTGAAATGCATGAAAATGATCCGGAATTCCATCGAAAAATCATCTTGAGGGATGAGGCCCATTACCACCTCGGTGGCTTCGTCAGTAACGTATGGGACTTGGGACTCAGAAAATCCAAGAGTTATTCTTGAAAAGCCTCTCTATCCTCAACGTCTGACTGTTTGGTGCGGTTTATGGTCCGGCGAAGTAATTGGGCGTTACTTTTTCAAAAATGAAGCTGGAGCAACAGTTACGGTTAATGGATTACGCTATGGAGATATGATTAACGATTTTTTATGGCCGGATTGGATGGTATTGATCTGGACAACGTTTGCTTTCAACAAGACGGCGCTACGTGCCAAACAAGCAAACAAACCATTGATATTTTACGGGAATAACACCTCGTATTGGAAAACCCTTTATAAAACTAAGCTGAATAATATTTTCTTATTAGCAAGCACTTTTTATGCTTTACTTTTTTAAATTGACTCCCTTGAAAAGGCTTATTCTGTACATCAAATCCGCCTCTAGTTGTCATGACCGCCACTACCATCCGATATAAGATTAAAAAATCAATATTTATTACCTTACTTATTGCAAATACTTTTTTCTATTTATTTTCATTTCTAATTGCAATAATCCGCTTACTCAATGCCATTGCCAATTTCTTGTTCCACACACACACACACTTGCAAACGACTAGCTGCTCTACATGGATGAAACGAATTGTAATGGCGTATACGCATCCAAAGTCAACAGTGTGACAACAACACTAACATCAGCAAGCAACAACATCATTAGTAACGGCAACAATATTATACTGGCAGGAAATATTAGTATGAGCAATAGTAATAACAGCAACAACAGCACTGCTAACATCATAAGCAACACAAATACAAATAATATCAACAACATTAACATCATGAATGTGGCGGCCTCGACTGTGACAATGACAGCAGCGGTTGCCAACGCCAACGCCAACGTCAACGTCAACGCTAACGCCAATGCCGCCGGCACCGGCATCGTGTCAGCCACACTACCCACATCCGTGTCCAATGAGGATCTAAGCCAGAGTTTATCGGAGTACACGGATGCCGACGAAAGCATATCAGCACCGACCGAGTTTCTTGCTGAGGTATGTAAGTGCGAGTACGACGTAGTTAAGAAGAGGGGTAGTGAAGAGGGGGTGTAATGTCTGCAGCATCACAATTTTCTCCACTGATTGCCAAGTCTATTCAATGTAGCGAATATATAGTGGTTTGCTGCCAATTGCCCTCTACCACTTTGCTATTTGCAAAATATAAGATAAGCGCAAAATAAAGATCTCAACAACAAATAACTGCATATGTACATAGATTAGCTGCAGTGCTTATGTTTATATATACACCTATGTTCAAATAACAGCAGCACGACAAATTGCATAGTTTATACTATTTATTTATTTTTATTTCGTTTTGTAAAAAAATGTAGCTGTTACTACAACAAGAACCATATAACTTAAAGTTTCAAACTTTTAATAAAATTAAAATTAAAAAAAAACTACAACTTTTCATAAAAAATTTTTAGTATTTTTTTAAAACTATGAGTATGCGGTTGTGTTATTATTGGGTATGGGAATAAATTTCCGTCCTTTCTTATCCAAAGTTACGAATTATTTAAACAATTAAATAATACATGATATTATGAGAAGCATGTGCCATTGGAGGCTATAGCTTTACTCCATCTTTCAGGAAGCGTGCGGATTTCTCTGACGAAAAATTCGAGTTCCTTTGACTTGATCCATTCATTGAGTCAGTTTGCGATGCTGTCGTAAGAAGTGAACCGCTCTCCAATAAGGGCTGACTGCATTGATCGGAACAGATGGTAATCCGAAGGTGCAATGTCTGGGGAATACGGCGGATGGGGCAAGATTTCCCAATTCAGTCTCTCTAAATCTTTCTGAACCGATTTAGCAACGTGTGGCCTGGCGTTGTTATGCAGCAAAATCAGTTTGTCATGTCTACCGTCTCATTCCGGCCGCTTTTCTTTGAGAGCTCGATTCAAACACATTAGCTGCAGTAGGTAACGATCGCCAGTGATAGTTTCAGATGGTTTAGGAGTTCATAATAGATGACCCCCTTCTGATCCCACCAGATGCAATACATAACCTTTGAAGGATGAATATTTTTTTCGCTATCCTGGCAGGCTCCAACATTTTGGACGCTTACGGTTATCATAATAGACCTATTTTTTATCGCCAGTGACGATGCGATGCAGAAAACCTTTTGTTTTCTGCCATTCAATAATCGTCTCACACATCACAAACGTCTCTCGATATCTCTCTCCTCTCCAGTTACCTGCTTTCTGGGACATTCCCATCGCGTGCAAACGTTTACCAACGATTGATCTGTCAACATCCAACTCTTTAGACATATCATCAAAGGTTCGACATGCGTCTTCATCCAATAATTGTTGTAGTAGAGTATCTTCGAATTTTTCGGTGCCCCATCGCGATCTTTATCACTCACGTCGAAATTGCCACTTTGGAAGCGTCGAAAGAAATTGCCACTCTTTACAAGTTGTATTTGATGGCGTGTGATTGCCGCAAATATTGTTTAATAAACGACCCGTTTCAGCAGCACTTTTCTTTAAAAGGTAATAACGAAGCGTGTCTTCCCGCAAATGCTGTTTTTTCGGGTCGAACGTAGACATTTTTGACATCAGATAAAAACGGATCTTTACATTCCAAACGAATGTCAACCACTGCGATCGAGACTTCACATCTACACCTTCAAATCGCCAGTGTACTACTAGAGCGAACATAAAAATAGTATCAGCAGCGACACCCCTTTTACGATGACGGAAACTTATTATCATATCCAATAATAATTAATCGCTATCGCGCCGTCTTTGGGCGCATAGTGCCGAAATAAATCCTTTCCAATGTTGTCTACTTCTCGTTTTCGTCTTAATTAGGGTCCATAAGAGAGACTCGCCATTTTATAAAAATTCTTCATTAAGGCTACGTCGGTAGGATCCTTCAGAGCGTCCCTTGCGGTGCGATCTTTTTGGGTTCCAGACCAGTGCCATTCTACTTATGCCGGTCGCTGGCTTGCGCGGCGTATAGTCAATCCGATTCCATTTACGCTCTCGTATTTCAAAGTCAATTAGTTTTTCTCTGCTTCGTTGAATCTAATTGTAGGGCTACCAGACACGGAGATTTGTCCTTAGACATCGGTTCACAAATGTCTGCAGCTTCCGGTCCACACAACAACAACGTAGGACTTTAACATTCGCATTAAAAATTCGTAGTTTGGTACGCGTTGTCAGCTGTTTGGAAAACCAGATCTTTTTGAGGCTTGCCAAAGCTGCATTGGCTTATTTAGTTCTCGCATCGATATCTCTTTTGCTCCACCGTATAGGGTAATTTGGATTCCTAGATAGGTGAAGATGTTTATATTATCAATCCGCATAAATAAATTGTGAACCTGTTTTGAGGCAAGGTGTTGATATCCATTGACTTAGTTTTCCTGACATTGATTCGTAGTCCAACGTTTTTGGCTTGGCAGCTTAGGCCATTACGTTTGCTCTGCATGTGTCCGCCATTCCGTTATCGACGTAGTCATTTAGACGACATGCTCCATACTGATAGAACCCTTTTAATTTGGTATATGAATGTATTAGTTTGAAATGGCTCAAGATTCGAATTGATTTGTGGTTATATTTCATTTGACGCTCTTATGCAATTTCTTTTTATAACGATTGATCGAAACTTTTTTGCAAGGAATCAGCGCCACTTTATACGAAAATTCGTTGACTTTTTTTAAGTTTATACAAAGTTTGAAACCTTTCAAATTAATGTTTTTTTATAGTATGAGCTGTATTTTTATATTGTAAAAAAACAAGTTCAATAAGAAATAAATAAATAATCAATCGCGTTGCTATTATTGTGAGCACAACTGTATCTACAATACATACTTACACATAAATACACTCAAAGGTTTGCCATTTCCTGCCGAGGTGTGACTGATATTAGAAAACACTTTTTCTATAATTTGGTGTTTGATGCCCAAGGTTTCGAACCTGCAACAAGGAAAATAACCTTGTAAAAACAAGATGGACAACTGAATAACGGAATTTTTACTTAGCTTGAATAATAAATTGTGTTGTTAAGATATTTGAGGTCGCATTATAGATACAGAGAACAGTATAAACCTGTGTAGGGATATAAATGAAAGAGTATAGACTACGTTTTTTTATGTCAGCCGATTTAGATCCGACATAACTTTATTGAGATCGAAAAAAAAACCTCCCCAACCTTTTATGTATGGTAATATATAACGACTAAATTTCGGCCATCTCTCTGAAACGACAAAAGCTTTGTTCTGATAACTTCGACTTTAGTTATTCAAAATAGTTCCATCTCCCTGTTTTGAGCGATCTTAAAGCTTTTCGAAAGGATGTTTCAGGTCATTGGCCGGAATGTTTTTCAGGATGTCGGTACAAGCCTTTTGGATGGCCTCTACGGATGCAAAAAGTTTTTCTTTCATGGCCAAATGCAATTTTTCGAATAGGCATCAGGCAAATACTGTGAGTGATAGATGGTAAAGTCAGTCACAAGTGTGGATCGATGAGATGGTGCATTATCATCCAACAAGCGCAACAAACTCTTCAAAACGCCAAGATAGAAAATTGCATTGACGGTTTGGCCCGTTGGCACGAACTGCTTGCGGACCATTCTCTTGGATTCGAAAAAATAAAGGAGCATCGACTTGAGTTTTGACTTCTTCATACTCGATTTTTTGGGTAGTGGCTCGTCAGGGGGTGTTCCATTTGGCTCTTTGACACTTAGTTTCAGGTTCATGTTGGAAACACCACCAGTTACAATGTTGTTAAGGAAGTGCTCGTCTTTTCTCGCCTCTTTAATGGGGTCTTTCGAATGTTGAATTCTGAGCAATTTTTGGTCCGGAGTTAACTTGCGCGCAATAAAACGTGCACAGGCCTTTCGTAAGTCCAAATGATCAGTTAAAATGCGATGAATCGATGTTTGGGAGATATTCAACTCCCATTCCATGAATATCAACGAAGATTTATGTTCATTTTTAATAAATTTACGAACAATTTCGATGGAGTTTTCGGTGATTACTGACTTTTCATTGTCACTTAAGTCCTCACAATCGTCTCTGAAACGTGTAAGCCACTCATGAACTCTAGCACGAGATAGACAATCACAGTTATAAACCTTCTTCATCAAATAAAATGTTTCGGTAAACGTTTTAACGATTTTAAAACAAAATTGGATATTAGCTCTTTGTTCGAAACTCATTTTTGTACCGATGACAGAAAAATACTGACACTTTAGTCGCAATTACTTCGCTTTCACTGAATCGAATGTCACCAAGCTTTTACTGGAAGTCAGCTAGGGAAGTAACTTCCAACGCACCAACTCATTAAAATGATGGCGCTATCAAAAACATTTTATGACGCCACTCTTGTTTATTTAAAGCATTGAAGTATGGTGTATCGCAGATTTCTAACAGGGAATTCGAGCAAAATTCTACTCAAGAACTTGGCACAACAAATGGCACGCTTTGAGACGTTTAAAATAAGAAACAGGCAAAAAGTTTTCTTCTTGAATGTAGCAAGTTTAGCCTCAATACTCGTAACTGGCAGCGGGAGTTGTAAGAGGCAAAGGTTTCTCAAAATTCAATGAATTCACTGCAAACTTTAAAAACACTTCCTGTAAACGCTCAATCCTATTTAGATGACTGAAAGGCCGCCAGATAAAAGATGCATTTTCCAAGAGGGATTTAACAAAAGCTACAGCTACAGCTTTTAAGGGTGCAAGGATTTGAAAATGTTGAACTATGAATTGGCTAAAATGGAGATCCAAAACAGGCCAATTTAATCAGCAAAATCCTATTAGAGAGGCTTTCGGTGGGGGTCGTAGCAAATTGAGTGTAAATACTTGGAGCCCAATGGCAAGATTAGAAACTGTAGACCTATCCTTCGGGCTAATTAAATTAGAACTTACAGCAGTTTACGTTGAGGACTTAAGAGTAACGATTTTTGAATGTCATCCATTGTTATGGCCAATGTACCAAAAAGCAAAGGGGAATTTCAAGGATCAGGAAGACATGCAATAGCATCCGTTTGACCGTATTTCGCACGCCTTCGTCACAGTTCAAACATGGTGTGCACTGCATTCTAACGTAAATACAATTCTAAATACTATGCGTGTGTATATACAATATGAATATTATAAGAAATCTCTCCATATTGTCAGCCCTCATTTTTCGTATATTTATGCTTTTGTATGTTTGTCATGATAAAAATTGTTGCGTGCCAATTTCCAATTTTCTGTCGTATTCTACTTAACAGCTTCCTTGTCATTAATACATAAGTGTGTACATACATACATACATACATACATACATACATACATACATACATACAGATATATGTATACGAAACAGGACAAGAATACGAAATTATGTGCACTCAGGATATTACAGGTCGTTGGGTTGATTCTTTCAATTCAAGATTTTAAGAGGATAATGAGAAATGAGTTCACATATAAAGTGATTACAATATACCTACATGCATAATACATATGTATGCATATAGGTATGTACGAGTATAAGGCTTCAAAATATTGATATATATTACGATTTTTTTATTCAATTCAATTTTAAATCAATATACAAATTACAAAGAGAACAGTCTTCGGTAATATGTATGTAAAGTACACAGTAGTGATGGGTGAACTAAATTGAAACGAAAAAAATATTTGTGAACTCATTGACAAAACACTTGAAAGCAGCAAAGTGCCTAATGAGGCTAAGTAGTGCTCAAAATTAAAGGAAAAATATGATTTTGTTTTTATTTTATTAAATTAATAGGTCGTATACTTGTTTCCGTGGGTATCAAAAATGTCGCATATATTTCATAGCAAAAAATATGTACGCTATAAAATTCTTGATTCGGACGAAAACAAGAATGCGGGCTAATAATTTCACTGTGCAACACTCTTTGAAAAGGACGAATCAGTTGGTTATTTTTCATTTAATAAATCAGTTTTGTTTTTGAATAACTAAATAACAAAAACAATGATTTTGAGTGATGGAAAGCTTTATTTTGCCCTTTACGCACTCCATTGCTCGTATGTTTGTATACTGCAGCTGGAGGAATGCGAGATTAATGCCCGAATTCTGTAAGCGAATCTCATCTCAAGTCACTAAAATTGAGATTATAAATTAGTGACTCTATTTGTGACTTGAGACGATTTTGATATTCAGTAAGGGCAAGTCACAAGAATTTCACCAAATATCATGGTGAAAATAAATAGAAACAGTCAGCTGATGGCACGTATCGACTAGAGATAGTCAACAAGTTGAGCAAAAATTCACTTATCGATTCCATATGTAATGGAATTTTTTAAACTCATTTATCAAGCGCAATTCTTCATCAAAAACATAAAGAATATGAATATTACTAAGCTCATACAAAATAACGTTTTTTATTTCTGTTTCATAAACCTTTTACCTGAATCGGTTTATCAACAATTCAATTGAGACAAACAAAATTAATAAGCGACAAATGTTGAATTGCATCTCTATATACATTCCGTTGAAATGAACGAGCTGGGAACTCCGCTCAAACTTGTCAAGTGGTTTGAGATCTTGAATAAGTTTCCAGTAGAAGGATTTCGGGAATCTAAAAAACCTCCTGAAAACGTCTTCTTCCAGAAGGAATGGGTCTTCCGTGCTGCGTAAACTTGCCGAAATCCGTCTGCGCATATTTCTAAAACGGCAACAAATACACAATTATTCGTGTTCATAAGAAATTTTTACCCAAAACATATTACTTCGCTTCATTTTCGCGCTTTTTTTGCAACATATATAAAATAATTAAGTCCTCTTCCATATTTTTCGTTTTGTGAGCTGCTCAGAAGTAGATCACTAATTAGTGACTTTTTTTTTAGACTAATGACGTGAGATTGCTTACTGAATTGCAACTAGTCTCAAAATCAAATTTCACCACGAAAAGTCTCAATTAGTGACTTGAGACTGCTTACAGAATTCAGGCATAAGAGAGCTCTCGCCTATGCATAGGAAAATATCACTGCATCTCAGTGCCATGCTTAAATCAAATTTTTGATCGTTCTTCTTCTTCTTCTTGAGCTTCTCTAAAAAAACCCGCTATGCTTATGCATTCATATACACAGATGAGTGCTTTAGCGGGCGGGCGCCGTAGCCGAATGGACTGGTGCATGACTACCATTCGGAATACAGAGAGAACATAGGTTCGAATCTCGGTGAAAGAGCAAAATGAAGAAAACGTTTTTTCTAATAGCGGTCGCCTTTCGGTAGGCAATGACAAGCCTCCGAGTGTATTTCTGCCATGAAAAAGCTCCTTATAAAAATATCTGTCTCCATTTGTGTGACAACATCAAGACACACGCTACCCAGAAAGGGTATACGCGCCAATTATACAACATACGTTACTAGAAAAAAGGAACACCGACGCAATTGAGAAGTTTGACAAATTACAACTGCAATTCACAAAGAAAATATTTAAGCTCCCAAGCTGTTTGCCTACTTTTGCTATTCATTTATAAACAGGTATCAGGTGTGATCACATTTACACGGATATTATATCCAAACAACAATCTTTGCATATGAAGCCTTGAAGCATAAATCGTTTCTGGATTATGGTTATAAATCAAAGAGGATTGGCTTATAATTTGACATGCGAAGAAACGGTGTTCGAAAAAACAAGTGGGCAGAAAGAAGTGAACATTTTTTAATTGTATTATGGGGTTATATACAGTTAGAAGGCCGAAAAAAGCGAATTTTCCAAAAACATTTCTAAGAAAACTTTTAAATTTATTGATCTAAAAATTTGTAAACATATTATGTTATCTTTTAACTGTATTTTAGGACTTAGTATTAGTAAAAATATTTATTTGGAAAGGAGCTCCTCTCAAAAAAGACGTTTTGCGGTGACCACTAGATATCTGAACTGGATCCTCTGAAATTAAAAAACGAAACAGATTTCGTTAAAGTAATGTTAAATCTAGTAATTAATCGAAGGAATAAGCAAAATAAATTTTTTTACAAAATGGCGGTTTCTAAAAAAAAACGATTTTGGACCAAAATTTGGCCTTAAATTGTTTATAAAAAAAATATTTATCGATGAGAAAAAATCTTCAATTAATTACTAAAACACATATTCAAGAAGCTCCTGCTAAAATTTGAGACTAATCGGTTTTTTTCCGTTTTCGAGCACCGACTTCGTGGTCACCGACTTTGAAAACACCATTTTGAGAAAAACGCGTTTTAAGTTTGCCTTGTACTTTAAGCACTCTGAAACGCCTTTTCAAATTTGCGTGTAACTTCGAAAATATTCACCGGAACGATATTAAATTTTCTGCCTGTATTCTTAAATATATATACATTAAGAAAAATAATAATAAAAAATCGATTTTTTGAAAATTCTAACTGAATATTTAATTCACCTAACTAAACAAAAATAAGCTGTTCCCTAATTATTAATCGAGTTTCATTTAAATAATGCATTACATTTCTATTTCAATCTCCGTTCATTTACAGTTTCTCTCAGCAGTGATGCTTAAAGATTACAAAAAGGCCTTGAAATACTGCAAACTGAGTAAGTCATATTTGCATATCAGAAAAGAAAGACGCACCTATAAATCAAAACTTTTAATTAACTCGTAAACTTTTACCAACATCTCCTACTTCTCTCCCACTAACAAACGTAACAAACTGGCAACTGCCAATGGTGAACGGTGAACGGTGGACAACGCACAAACCATTCAACAGTTTTACAATACGAGCCAAACAACGCAACAGCCAAAGAATTCTATCCGCTTATAATCGAAAAATTACGAGGTAAGTTTGGCAAGTATAATTTTGAAATGGTGTCAAGTTTATTGAATTGTGAATTAAATTTTGCTTTCCACTATCCTCACAAACACACACACACATGCACACTCGCACACGTAGGCGCTGCAGCCAGCGACAGTGATGAAAATTATAATAAATCTTCTTCACCCGAACCAGTTTTAGAGCTGCAATCCTCGGATCCTTCAGCAGGCGAAAGTGATGAGGCGGCCTTTGAGGACCAGCCGATTGGTTTAATGGACGATGGGCTTGATGAGTACGGATTGCCTGAGGACAATTGCAATTCATTGGGTGAAACGAACAGCCATGAGCTGAATGTGAGCAGTCAAAGTGGCAGTAGTGATTCCGCGGGTGGTAGTTTGAGTGAATCGGTTGATGATGAAGTTGAGGAGGAGGAGGAGGTCGATGATGAGGATGTTGCTGAAATCGATGATGACGATGACGATGTGGATGAAGATGACGATGACGACGACGACGACGACGATGACGACGATGATGTGGAAGATGCCATTAGCAGTAGCGGCGATGATTTGCCAATCGATGATCCAAATTCGATTGGCGCTGCAGCTGGCACCGGCAACAATTCACTCTCATCGCGCAACTCGTCAAGCGGCGGCGGTGGCGGTGGACGCAGTCGAAGCGACAATACAACGCACTCCTATTCGAGTTTGTTGCTCGAGGAGGAGGACGACATAGCGCCGGTTAGTTTGATATTCACCAAAGAACTGTCATCACCCGACTTGGATGTCAGCAATGGTAGGTGAACTAAAGCATATTAAATTACGCTATTTTAATATACGATACACTAGACAGGGCTAGTGTACTGGGGCGGCAGCCCTTGGTCGGGAAAAACCCGAGTCATTCCGGTAACGTAGAACCGGCTGCCATGGGAATGCCATCTGCCATCAACGGCTCCACCCGAACTCCACCTCGGTTAGGTGCAATAAGTGCAACGGGTTGAGCCACCTTAAGACCTGCTCAGATCTTAAGTCGCACAGGGAGTGGTCCACACGGTATGTGGCCACGTGTTGCTCCCGCCAACAGGCGTCTGATGCCTCCACGGCTACCACACCCCCTGATAGGCCGGCACTACCAACCGCCACCACAACCCACACCTCCACGGTGAGGAGCCTATCGGAGCAACACAACTCCCCTTCAACCCCTCCCATCCCTTCCTGCTCCAACCCCAGTGCGGGGACAAACCAGCAGCTCCTGGTCCCCCGTACAGTCTGTTCCGTGTGTCAGACCGTAATACCTCGGAATCTGGTATCAGTCCAATGCAATTCCTGCAGTGGCTGGTGCCATTTTCGGAGATGTTCCGGCCTGCGCACCACCCGTGAGTGGACAACTGCCTACGTTGCCCCCTGCTGCAGAGCTCTGCACCCACTACCGCCCCCGGAGGCGCGGCCGCCCACCACCATCAGGCCGCAACAACCACAGTGGATTGCGCAGCAGGACCAACGTAGACAACACCACGCGTCCCTCACCCCCCCGGATTACACTGACCTCACCGAGAAGCTTCAAGCTTCTCCAGTTTAACTGCAACGGACTTGCGAGTAAGGTCGACGAGATAGTCGACTTTATGAGCCGGCACAGTATCAAAATAGCTGCGGTCCAGGAAACAAAGTTGCACGCTAGGTCATCTCTGATCACCAGGGATGGCTATCACGTGCACAGACACGATCGCGAGCGAGACAATGGTGGTGGCCTAGCGTTCATAGTCCACCACACAGTGCAGTATGGTCTCATCGATGAAGGAATCCACCGCAGGGACAGCACCTTAGAATGTCAAGGCATAGCTGTCCGGTCAGGCGATTCCGAGCTCGAAATCTTTAACATATACATATATACCCCCTGTCACCTGCTGCCCGGCAGGATATCACCCTGATATAGGTGCGCTCATCAGAGGTGAAAACCGATTGGTTGTAGGTGACTTTAATGCGCATCACGATCTTTGGCATTCAAGCCTGCCAAATGATCGTAGGGGACAGCAATTGGCAGAGCAGATAGACGACTCGACATTCAGCACTGTGAACGACGACGCCCCCACCAGGGTAGTGGGCAATTGTAGCAGCTCGACTGACCTAACAATAGCTAGCGCGGGTCTGATAAATAGCATAACGTGGCGACCTATGCTATCGCTTGCATCAGACCACTTGCCCATTATCTTCTCGATTGAGAGACCTGCCGACTTCGTTTCCGCGAATCACCGGTCCTATTTTAACTTTAAAAAAGCTAATTGGGCCGGCTTCGCGGAATTCACCGAGGACACCTTCGCCGCTCTTCCCATCCCCACTGATGTGCGCGTAGGCGAACGCGCATTCCGCAAGGTGCTCACAGCTGCTGCGGCTCGCTTCATCCCAGCTGGATGCTATAAGGACATCCGTCCTCATTTCCCAGCAGAAGCAGCCAGTTTAGCAAACGAGCGTGACCACCTACGCCAGGCCGATCCCGGGGATCCCCGCATAAGGGATCTCAATTTGGAGATCCGCCAACTGGTAAATCAACATAAGCGGACTAAATGGGTTGAGCACCTGAAGACTTGTAACCTCACCTCCGGAGTGAGTAAGCTCTGGTCCACCGTTAGGTCCCTGTCGAACCCGACGAAACACAACGACAAGGTGGCTATCACCTTCAACGGTTGTACTTCGTCGGACCCGAAGAGATGCGCGAGCTATTTTAGCCGGCTGTTTTCACTGCATCCTCCGGGCGATAGAACCAAACGTCGTGTTACCAGAAGGCTGCACAAACTGACGAACGACAGTGCGCCACTTACTTTCTCCGGTGATGAGGTTCAGGGGGCCATCAACAAGTCGAAATCATCGAAAGCCATTGGCCCTGACGGACTTAACGCGCTGATGCTGAAGCATCTGGGACCCCTGGGAGTAGGATACCTCACAAGGGTCTTCAATTTGTCTCTGGCCACTCTCATCATCCCTGACAAGTGGAAAGCAGGGAGAGTGGTCCCACTATTGAAACCTGGGAAACCCGCCAACCAAGGGGAGCCTTATCGGCCGATAACTCTCCTTTCCTCAGTAGTGAAAACACTTGAAGCCCTCCTACTCCCACTCTACACGACACACCTGGCCCCAGCCCCACATCAGCACGGATTCCGACGAGTGCACAGCACCACCACGGCACTCACCGCCATAAACGCCCAGATAAATCGCGGGCTTAACCAAAACCGCCCCTGCGAGAGGACTGTCCTAGTAGCGTTGGACCTAAAGAAGGCTTTCGATACAGTCAGCCATTCCACGCTACTAGATGATATTTATCAGTCGACACTCCCGCCAGGGCTGAAGAGGTGGTCCGCGAACTACCTGAGCGGTCGGCACTCGTCAGTGATTTTTCGAGATCAAATGTCAAAGCTGAGGAAGATTAAGCAAGGCGTACCGCAGGGTGGTGTCCTTTCACCCTTGCTTTTTAACTTCTACATCTCGAAGCTCCCCCAACCACCAGCGGGAGTTTCCCTGATCTCATACGCTGACGATTGCACGATAATGGCGTCGGGCAATGACATCGATGGCCTGTGTTCCAAAGTGAACAACTACCTCACCGACCTTTCTCGCTTTTTCACTGCGAGGAATCTCCAACTTTCCCCCACCAAGACCACGGCGACCCTATTCACCACCTGGACAAAGGAGGTCAAGCTGTCCCTTAAAGTAAAAGTCGACGACACACCAATTCCGACTGTGAATAACCCCAAAATTTTGGGTGTAACCTTTGACAGCTTGCTCTCCTTCTCTGCGCATACAAACGCAATTGCCACTAAAGTCCAAAATCGCAACAAGGTCCTCAAATCGCTGGCCGGCAGCACTTGGAGCAAAGACAAAAAACTGTTGCTTTCGACATTTAAGGCAATTGGCCGGCCGGTTCTAAACTATGCTGCGCCTGTCTGGTCGCCTGGTACTAGTGATTCACAGTGGACAAAGCTTCAGACATGTCAAAATACCGCCATTCGGACAGCGACCGGGTGCCTCCTGATGTCACCCTTACAACACCTACACAACGAGGCACAAATGCTCCCAGTTGCGGAGCACAACATATTGCTCAGCAAGCAGTTCCTGCTGGGGTGTTACCGCAGGTTTCACCCCTGCAGACACCTGCTTGAGCCTGAGCCGCCTCCCTGGCACGTCAGGAGACACCTCCTCAACTACGCTGACGAACTCCAGGACAAAACTGACCGAAACCTACTGGACCGGACAGTATTTCGACAGTCAATAAACGACATTCACCGGGAGACCGTTACCACCTTCATGAACTCCCGTCCTGTGAATGCCGTAATCGGAGTCCAACCACCACCTATTGCAGATGAAGAGCTCCAGCTTCCCCGTGAGACTCGTGTAACATTGGCACAATTACGTTCTGGATATTGTAGCAGGTTAAACTCCTACTTATCCAGAATCGACCCCGACATACCAAACACATGTCCGGCATGTAAAGGTACCCCGCACGACACAACCACCTCTTCACATGCCCCCTCAATCAGACTCATCTAACCTCCCTCTCCCTCTGGACCCAACCTGTCGAAACAGCATGTTTCCTGGGCCTACCCCTAGATGAGCTAGACGAAGACGACCGATGATATACTTACACTGACAGGGCTAACTATGCTGTTAAGACAACAACAACAACAACAACGGTGTTTTAATGTGTATGTGTATGTGTTTTTTTATTTATATTTTAATGGTAGGCAACAAACTGCCATCAACATCGTGCAGCGACTCTGAATCACCAACGGAACCGTTGACGCAGCGACTCGCAGCCATTTTGCGCTCCAAATGTGGTGTGTCCAGTGCTGGTGACAACTACTAAAGGTAGGGGGAAAGGAAGACCTGCTGGCTAAAGCAGAGACAAGCATGCAGAGATCGCATTGTTATCAGGAAGGCAAATGGCAAACAAACAAAAATAGCTACAAATGCATACTAATAACAAAAATTTATATGAACCATAGATGAATATATATTTTTCAAGTAATCACTTGTATGTGTTGAGGTGTTGCATATGTATCGGCGTGTTTATATTCTTGCATATAATCGAAACCACACACACAAGTATATGTATATTGACCTTCGTGAATCTATTACACAATGTATGTATAGTATGTATGTATATGTAGCAATTGTATAGGTGATTTTCTCGACTATAAACAGTTATACTACGGTATGTTATAAAAAAACTGACGCGACCCATTAAAACTTAACCGTCGTCACTCACAACTCCATTCAGTTATTGAGCTCTGCGTACATGCAAATATATATTTTTTTGGATTAAGGCGTTCAGCTCAACGATGTGCGATATTGATATATATGTAAATGTATACTTTGTAAAATTAAATACTCACTCTGCAAAATACGAATACGATTCTTATACATAATAAAAACGATACTTATATTTAGTATAAAATATATACACACATACATACATAAAAGAATTTTTATAGGTATATATAATTATACTTACCAAACGACAGTTAGATTTTAAAAATCATTTCGATATTTATACGTCTCCAAATTATGCATTAATGCGGTTAAAAAATCTATATGAATTATAAATCTTAATTTTTTTTAAACTTGATTTTGTGTTTTTATGATACATTTTTTTTTTTTTTTTTTTGATGAATTTTTTATTTATTCGGAAAGCTTTTCAGATTAGCACTTAGTTCTTCAAAACCTCCCGAATTCAGCATTGTTCTAGTAAATTCTGAATGAATTAGTGTACTTGCGGTACTGAAATTCATTTATGCTAAATAAAATGCGCGGGTAGGAAACTTTTTGGCATGCTTTTAGGCTTAGGTTAGCGGTGAAGCAGAAGTGCATATTAATGTACTTATGTTAATTACATATATACCACAATTTAATTATTACTATGTTTGCGATTAGAGCTTAAAATTACAACAGTGCTCAAAGTGTCAAAACGAAAACGCTGAAGCAAATATACAAGGCGAAGTCCAAAATAAACAAGGCTGGTGTCATAAAAATGTTTTTGGCGGTGCCATTTTTTTAATGTGTTAGTGCGTTGGAAGTTACTTCTCTAGCTGACTTCCAGTGAAGGCTTGGTGACATTTGCTTCCGTGGAAGCGAAGCTATTGCATCTAAAGTGTCAGTATGTTTGTGTCATAGGTACAAAAATGAGTGTCGAACAAAGAGCTAATATCAAATTTTGTTTTAAGTTACCAATCTTACGAAACATTTAAATTGATGATAAAAAGTTTATGGCGATGAGTGAGTAGTTTACACGTTTCAGAAGTGGTTGTGAGAACATAAACGACAATGAACATACGGGCCGCCCAAAATCAGTAGTCACCGAAAACTCCATCAAAATTGTTTGTAAATTTATGAAAAATGAACCGAAATCATCGTTGAAATTCATGGAATCGGAGTTGAATATCTCCAAAACATCGATTTATCGCATTTTAACTCATCATTTGAGCTTACGAAAGGTGTTAAGTTAAGAGTTAACTGAGAACCAATAATTGCTCAGAATTCAACATTCGAAAGACCTCAGGCGAGAAAAGTCGAGAACTTCCTTCACAACTGGTGTAACTGGTGATAAAACGAGGAGTTTCCAACATGAACCTGAAACTAAGCGTCAAAGTGCCGAATCGAAAGGCCCAGGCGAGCCACCGCCAAAAAAAATCGCGTTTGGAGATGTCAAAAATCCAGTCGATGCTCATTTGTTTTTACGATTCCAAGGGAGTTCGTGGCAATGGGCCAAACCGACAATGCAATTTTCTATTTTCGAATTCGCCCTGAATACCGTGAAGGAAGAAGCTGACGCTTTTTGTATGATAACGCACCATCTAATCGATCCACTCTTGTGATTAATTTTTTGATTAGAAATCGCATTTCAACCATCTGTTCGCCTGATATGGCTCTCTGTGATTTGTACCTATTCGAAAAATTGCATTTGGCCATGAAGGGAAAACGTTTTGCGTCTGTAGAGGCCATCCAAAAGGCTTGTACCGACATCCTGAAGGACATTCCGGATTCCGGTTAATGACCTGAAACATTCATTTGAAAAGCTTTTAGATCGGACAAAAAAGTGTATCGAGGTCAGAGGGGACTATTTTGAATTAATAAACTCGAAGTTATCAAAACAAAGCTGCTGTCGTTTATATTTTAGCTCAGTCTTGTTTATTTTGGACTTTACCCTGTATAAACTTGCATATGTATGTAGTATTGAGATACCGTGAAATTAATATACTTTGGTAATTGTGTTTTACCGCAATTAGGTATTATACGGTGCTATAGTGGAGTTAGCAACAGGGGCATAACAGTTAGAAGCTTCATCGCAAAACCATTGCTCTATAACAGATGGAAAATATTATATTTTTGATTACGCCAATAAGAGTTTTATCTCAACGTTTATTTTTTCTGCTGCTTGATAACTTTTATTATAATAAATTATATAAATATTTTTTTTATTACCAATAAGAGTTATTTCCCAACGTTTCTTCTTTACTAACTAATATTCAGAAGTTTTCATTATTAACAGTTATGAATAATATGAAGCAGAAACTTTATATAACTCCAAGTCGCAATAATAAAAGTTTTGCTCAGTAAGCAACTTTCTCGATGCTGCTAGTTCTAGAAGTTTTGAGTAAGAGTGGAGGAAAACTAAAATTTGCAGAAAAAAATCGTTTTCAAAAGGGTCTTAGCTTATGAGCAAGAACTTGTTCGGTATGTTCAGGACCAAAACGATATGGAATGCATCCTGACATATCGTTTAAATCACAATATCAAAGAACATTTTTTTGGCGCAATGAAAGATGGTCATTTTGACAAACTAAGTCCGATGCCTTTCAAATATAGGTTGCGGAAGCACTTACTATGTTGCTTTAGAAATATATAAGTTACCAACAAGATACTATTAATCACAGCCTCCGAACGGCAGATGATTTTTTATAAGGCTTGTCATTCCCTCTCTCATGCAAGAGGACTCACTATCAACGCTTTTATTTAATTTAACACTGCATTCACCAATAAACCAAATAGCTCAAGGTGGCACAATATTTTATAAATCGACACAAAAATGCGCATACGCTGACGACATTGTGATCTTTGCGGGAAATAGGGCGGCTCTTCAGAACGTTTTCATGCGCTTAGTGCCAGCAACAAGACCAGCGGGCCTAAATATAAATAAAGAAAAGACGAAGTACATGACACGATCCTTTCATGACAGTCACATCAGAATCGAAAGTTATGTTTTCGAGTTCATGCAAGAGTTTAAATACTTAGGCGTAGTACTCAGCATAAATAAGGATATGTCCTTATCTATACAATACCGTATTCAGGCAGCTCACAGAGCATATTTTGGCCATATCAAACTTATGAAGTCTTCATTGATATCAAAGGAACAAAAACTACGGATGTGCAAAACTACATATAATAAGACCGGTTCTCATCTACGGCTGTGAAACATGGGTCCTTAAAGTTAATGACGTAAATTTACTGATGCGATTTGAAAGAAAAATTCTTAGAAGAATATTCGGCCCTACACGATTTTAAGACGGTACATACCGTATACGGTATAACCACGAGATCAGTGTTTTAATCGCGGGAGGAAATTTAACGCGATTTATAAAATCCCAAAAATTACGGTGGTACGGACACGTTTTAAGAATGAGTAGCGAAAGAACGACTACAAAATATTTGAAGCAAACCCTGAAGGAGCAAGAAGTAGAGGCCGGCCAAGGAGACGATGGTTGCACGACGTAGAAGACGATATACGAAAGGTGAGAATCTAACAACATAGAGCGAAAGCGGACTGTCGAGAAGAATGGAGGCGTATTGTAGAGGAGGCTATGGTCCACCACGGACTGTAACGCCAAGATGATGATGATGCCATTCCCTCCCTTAGCGTCGACCGATATTAAAAAAAACGTTTTCTATCATTTTAGCGTTTCATATACAGATATTCGAATCTACGCACTTCGGCAGGGTAGTCACGGTGGGCGGCGTCGATATAATAATAGTTAATTTAAATAGGTACAGGTAATTTGTCGAGCGGGTGGAAATGTGAGATTAATCGTGACTTTGGATGTTAAAACTCCAAACTTACGTGGGCAAGGCGTAGTAAAGTAAGGCTTGAGTGTTTTCAAAGTTTGTCTGTAGTCAACCAAATTCATGATGAATCCGCTTCTTCTATGAAAGAACTCATTAGGGTCAAAATATAGGGTGGGCCACCTATTTTTTTGAGAATGGTAACACAAATGAGATGTCAAATGCGTTCATAATTTACTTAAAGGTACACCTTTTCATTTACGAAATACGACGCTGTACGCTTGAACAAAATTGGGAAATATTGAAAACCTATTTCCAAAGTGGTGAGTCTTCTACTCAAACTGTAAGAAATTTGAAAAAAAAAAAAATTCCAAAAAAAAGATTTGCCAACAAGACAGTTTGCGGATCAACGCACTTCGTTGAGGAGAATTTTGCATAAAGACCTCGGTATGAAGGCTTACAAAGTTCAATTGGTGCAAGAACTGAAGCCTAATGACCATCCAATGCGTTTTCGGTTCGCTCAATGGGCAGAAAATCGTTTTACCGAAAAATCATCTTTTCTGATGAAGCTCATTTTCACATCGGTGGCTACGTCAATAAGCAAAATTTGTCGGATTTGGAGCTCAGAAAATCCACACGTTACTGTAGAGAAGCAAATGCATCCACAACGAATCACTGTTTGGTGCGGTTTTTGGTCTGGCGGCATCATCGGGCCATTTTTTTTCGAAAATGAGCGAGGAGCCGCGGTTACAGTAAATGGCGAGCGTTACCGTGACATGCTCAACGAGTAGTTTCCAAAAATTGAAGAGGATGACATGGACGACATTTGGTTTCAACAGGACGGTGCAACTTGTCACACAAAGTTACACTCGAAGTTTTGGCTACCGTTTTTGAAAACCGAATAATCAGCCGAAATTCCAATATCAATTGCCATTCATGAAATTGGAGCCCAAACAATCGAAAATGTGCTTAAAAATTGGGCTGATCGAATGGCCTACTGTAAAGCCAGTCGTGGCAATCATTTGAACGATATTATTTTTGATTCATAAATGGCAATGTTCAATCTTCAAAATAAAATAAAAAGTTTGAAAAAATATTGATTAGTTTTTTTTATAGCCGATTCAAAAAGCAAATTTTACATGGCACACCATTACTTAGGTCACATAGCAGCGTTATATTAGCGAAACTTCACAACTTCGCGCTCAGTTTTGAATTGAAAAATTAATTCACAAAATATATATGCGGCAACAGAAAAAATATTCCTTATCAAAACCTGTTATGGAACAACGTTTTTGTTAAACGTCAGAATTCGGCCAACGTTTTCGATTTGTGAATTCGAAATAAGTTTTACTCTTGGGCTCTGGCCAGATGTTCTCCGCTCAGATGAGAAAATGGCGCTAAAAATGCATTTTAATAAAAATACATGAAGCAAAAATTTTTAAGATATCTCTTCACAACCTTTTGTATTTTAATAGGTTTGCTTATGTAAAAATTATGCAGTAAATTGCCAGTAGCTTAATTTCCGAGAATTCGCTCTCAAAGAGAAAAATAGCAAAACAAGTACATGAACACAAAACCAGTAACAATTTGCAAGTTTTACGAATAGCTGATTAAATTGTCGGCGAGAGAAATCACAAAAATTAAAAAAATTATTTTAGTTGAGCTACCTCGTATTTTAATAAAAAAAAAAATCAAATAAAATACCAAACAATGAGCTTTGCATTACATGATTTTGTTCACAATAATTTATTCCATTTCATCATCGCTGTCAGATAAAGAAATTTCCATTAGCAATTGTGGTTGTGGCAATCACAGCTTCCTTCATATTTTCCTTGTTTCCTATTGCCAAATTAGTTAATAACCAAAAAGTACAAGCATAAAACAGAGAAGTTACCTTGAATGCTTTCGATTTGTATTTCGAAAACTGCTGCAACGGTTACTGGAGGCTGGAGGCAGAAGTACATAACTTTAAATCATTGGCCGCCTCCTTCTTAATGTATGCCTTCAAATAAACTATAAATTTTATCTAAAATATATAACATTTACTTACTTTTTCCATTTTAATTACCTTTTTTATTTAAATTTAGTGTTTCCACTTAATTCGGAAATTGTAATTCGTGTTTATTTTTACTTTGCGATCAGCTGTTTTTCTCACTTGCAAATTCTCACAAGTAAAAATTTATCCAGTAAAATCTTGCAACTTCCCCTCAAAGTGAAATGTCAATTTGCTCTCTCACTTTCCCCTACCTGGACGTTTTTTTGGGTACATGAACTCCAAAACGTGATATTTGCGTCATGAGCAGACCTAATTTCAACGAACATTTCAAAATCAACTGATTTCTACTCTCACTTCACTGCAGATTACGCTACGAATATTAAAATGAAATAACCATAAGTTAATTGGTTACTGTAAAATTTAAAAACAAGTTTTGCCTACCGATAGTGAACTTAAGGGGTTACATACGTCCAGCAGCGCCAAAAATGCGCTAAAAGAAAAACTATTTTTAAAAAGGATAGCAATAGAAATAAATATAAAAAATTCTTTTCATTGTTTATTAGTACTTAAACTTTATAAAAAAATTTATTTAAGTTTTTCTTTACAAAAATTAGTATTGTATATAAAACAAAAACCAAAATACAATGAAAAAATTGCTCGACAGTCTGCATCATTTCTCCTTGAAATGTTGATGGATCTGTAAAAAGTAAAAAAAATCTTGGAAAATAAAGTTGTAGTTATAGTCTGTCGAGGCGGAAAACTTTTGCAATTTACGGCATTTTAAAGAAAGCCTGTGTTTCACGTCATAAATGTCACACTTTAATTATGTTTATAAAATTTTTTAATAAAAATGTCAAAAATCAAATCTATAGAGCAAAAACTTTCGAATATTAAAAAAAAACCGCATCAAAAAATATTAAAAACTGTATGAGTTATCCTGCAGACCTTACCGGAAAAAGTAGTTTCGAGAAAAACAAGTTTAAAGTTTGAGGTACAGTAGCCTAGTTAATTAGCCTAGTTAATGGACAGCTATAATATTGAGAATTTCCGCATAAAAATTTCACAGTATATTTTTAAAATGTTATACTTTCGAAATATCGAAAAAAAAAATAATTTTTTGAAAATTCTGGATGTATGTAACCCCTTAACTTGGCATTGTGAAATCGGGCGCTGCGCTATGTGCGCTAAAATCTTTATCAATTATTCGTTTAAATCTTATAGTTGAACAATTTTTTTGTGATGGAAATACTGATGGAAATGTGGTGCTTCCTTAAAGGGTTCGCATAAATATAATTCTTTTTTCAAGTGCAAAATTTTAGAATTTTTAAGTTGAAAATCAGCTTCATTGGAAGCAAAAAACGGCGCGTTTATCAGAGCGATTTGCTACGACAAACTCGCATCTCTCGCATCGTAAATTGAAGAAGTTGCTGATGTAATTATTTATACATAGAATGATTCCTCAAATATTAGTAGGATAGGCGATTGGTTTGGCGGTAGTGAAATTTTTTTGTATTATCTCGAAGGTACTAGAAGAACATATCGTACAAACACTAGATACTTCTGCTAATATTTAAACAGCAAGAAAATACAAATAATGTAAATTTTTTTCATTAGCATTAAGGCACTAATCGATATCCATACAGACTTACTTATGCATAAAATTCAATTTCATCATAATAACGAGAGATACTCAGTTACTCCACCAGTTTAGGCACAATAATCTTCAATGGAAATCTATTTTGTTTTGAACGACCAAATATTTAACAAAAGACAATTTACTAACCATTAAAGTTGTTTTAAAATCATTAATACCAAAAAGCGAAAACAAAAAAAGAACATTTTTAAAAGCATAACTATGTACTTGTAAAAGAAAGCTAACAATGTAAAGACTTCGATATAAGAGAGACTTCAGAAATTAAGAGGAAATGGATTATTAAAAATTTGTTTCGAAAAATAAGTTATAACCACTACTATTTACTCTTTATACTAAACCATATACTCGACTTAGAGGCGTACATATATAAGCATATATATTATGCACTGTATGTATTTATAGAACGTAGTTTTCCTGTAAACATATTTGTTACTACTTAACAACTTAGTATAACTATAAAGAAAGTATTTATTGTAATATTCAGGTGAGAGTAAATATGATAGGATTTTTTCTGAAACATAAACGATATAAAACATACTTATAAACATATACCGCAAATGCGTACAAGCATATTTCGTATTAATAAAAAAATATATAAAAATCAAAAATAAAAAAAACATTTCGTAAACATGCAGAAGGAAGCAGGAAACTTGTGTTTGTCTAATTAAATACGGATTATGGAACATTTTCAAGAAATATTTGGTAAGTGAGTAGTTAGATTAGATTAAATTAGCTTTGTGGGGGGTTAGACAAGTCCAAGCATTCAGTCAGGAGACCATTGTACTACACCCGGAAAGATTTCAGTAGAAAGAATAGAGAGATAGGAAAGATAAAATGTGGGTGGTAAGACGGAATAATTGTTTTGAGGTCACTCTTCCACAAATTTCTTGGATTCTTTGATGAATTTGGAAGAGGAAGAAAAGATTTGGAAGAGGAAGAATATGAACTTTATCCATAAACAATAAAGGATTTATAACCATTGGTTATGCAGATGACATATCTGTTATAATAAAAGGCAACCATGAAAGGACACTAACAGACTTAATGCAAAATGCCTTAAACGCAACATGGGAATGGTGTAAAAAGGAGGAGCTGTCGATCAAGCCTAACAAAACCACAATTATCCCCTTCACTAGAAAACGAAAGTTGGAGTTTCCTATATTGAAAATAAATGAAACAGTGATAGAACTAAAGGAAGAGGTCAAGTATCTAGGTTTAACCTTAGATAAAAAAACTCACTTGGGAATTACATATAAATAATATAACAAAAAAAGCCACGAAATCCTTGTGGACAACCAAACAATTACTAGGGAGATCCTGGGGCCTCAGCCCTAGTATGGCCCTCTGGATATACACCCAAATGGTTAGACCAATCATACTGTATGGGGCACTAGTATGGTGGAGCAAATCTATCCAACAAACAGCGATAACCAAACTGGGAAAAGTACAACGGTTTGCTTGCCTATGCATCACAGGGGCTATGAGAACTACCCCAACAGCTGGCATGGAAGCACTCCTTAATCTCCCACCACTTCATATAGCAATCCAAGAGGAAGCAGCTACGCAAGCACTCATGCTGCACATGAAAGAAAATTTCAAATTAGGCAACCTCACCGGTCACCTAAGTATCCTAAATAAAATCAAAAACACCATAAGCATGGCTCAAGTTTCAGACCACATTGACCCAACCCTCTGTTTCACAAAAGGATACACAGTTACCTTTCCTGAGAGGATCGAGTGGAAAACAAACCCGAAACGGATGAATGATGATTCACAAAAATGGTACACTGATGGATCAAAAACACCTTATGGTGTAGAAGCAGAAGTAGGCCAAGAATCCACAAATCATTTACTCTCACCAGAGACACCACCATCTTCCAAGCGGAATTATGCGCAATAATGGAAGCAGTAAACATCATGCAACGCAGAAACCACAAGAGAGTAAAGATTAGAATACTCTCGGACAGTTCTAAAAGCTTTAGATAGCTATTTCTACAACTCAAAAACTCTCTTAGAATGCCACAAGGCACTCAATAACCTGGCATCCAAAAACAACGTCTCATTAATTTGGGTACCAGGACATGAGGGATATGACGACAACGAAAAGACAGACTTTCAAGCCAAAAAAGGGGCGGATGTAAATTTCATCGGACCTAGTCCCATGTTTGGATTCAACAAAAACAGCCTAAAACAAAAAGTAAAATACTGGGCCAAAACTTTATTAAATCAACATTGGAACAACGTAGAAGGCCTTAGACACTCCAAAAAGTTCCTAAGTTTCAATGCTAAAAGAGCTAACATGGCCCTCACGTTAAAAAAAAAGAGCATTCGCACTCTCACAGGCGCCCTCACGGGTCACTTCACCTGCAACAAGCACTTACATAAATTAGGCATAACTAACACCAGCACCTGCAGATTTTGCTGCGAAGATTAGGAGTCCATAGAACATCTCCTCATCGAATGTCCGGGGTTGACGCATAGAAGGAAAAGGTTTTTAAACAAGTTCATGTTTACAGATGAAGACCTTCAATCACTCCCTCAGAAGGAGCTGATACAATTCATAAGCATACTTAACAGTCAATAGACAGCATAGGGTGCACAATAGATCAATATGGTCGCAGTGCTAAAGGCCCATACCTTAACCCTTTACTACTATTAACCATTTACCATTATCCATACTCAGTATATCGCAATCCAATATCCTAAGTATGATTCTGGAAAACGCCGGACAGCTACAGAGAAAATGCTCTGCAGTGTCGTCACCCTCAAGACAGGATAGACATATCGGGCTGTCGACGACGCCCATGGCAGCCATATGTGACCACAGACGTTGTACCCTGTGATTACACCCACCAGTACTCTCAGGTTCTTTCTGCTGAGTTTTAGGAGAAAGGTCGCTATTTTCCTCTTTGGTTCACAAAGAACTTAGCTACTCTGCAGGAGCCCAACTCAGACCAACGCCTTCTATGGGTAGGCCTCATGAAGTCGTCAATCCATAGTTGAATCGCTGCAGAATTGAAACCTAGAAAGGGTTCAGGGCTTAGTGGCCTACTTGCAAAACCTACATTGGCCAGTTGATCAACTAATTCGTTCCCTGTAATATCACAATGTCCAAGCACCAAAATTAGATTAACTTTGTTGCGTTTTGCAACACTCTTCAGTTTTGTCTTACATTCAACGACTAACTTCGAAAAACAGCGTGGGTTAACAAGGGCTTTCAGTGCAGCTTGACTGCCACTAAAAATTCCAATACTGCTACCCCGCCACTTTTTCTCAATTAGCCAGTATGCCACGTTCAAGATGGCATAGACTTCCATAAGGAATACCATCTGTCGTGTAACATAGGAGTACTTAGTGTCTTCGTCTAAGTACCATCGAGATCCGCTACATTCACTGGTTTTGGATCGTCGATGTAGAAAGTGTGCTGATGTCCCGTTAATAGGTTCTCTAAACTTAACCATTGATCTCTATTTGGGATCAAAACATCATACTTCCTACCGAAACTAATAAAAAGCACCCGATTGTCCACTGACATCGAGGGCAGTGCGCTCCGCTCCGACAACTGGTGGTATATCTGACAGTGGCCAGTGCTTTCTTCATTTTTCCAGACTCCGAATTTGAAGGTGTAGAGGTTGCAAGTTCAGGATGGCATTAAGGGCATCGCCATGTGTAGTACCCAAGCACACTGTAGTCTAGGGGTTTTAGTGTAGTTTAGGGAGTTTACTCTGGAATTAACCATTGTCGCCTTCCACCATACTGCAGAGGCGTGTGTAATAATGGGTCTAATCAGGATGATGTACAACACGGGTACTATCGCCGGTCTTAGACCCCACATCTTGCCAAAGATTCTCTTACACTGCCAGAAGACTTTTAGTGTTCAAGAGACCTTCTGCTCGACGTGCTTCTTCCAGGTAAACTTACTATCTAGGATTACTCCTAAGTATTTAACCTTAGAAGACAGTTGCAGTGCTACTCCTTTCAATGTGGGTAGTAACAGGCCTTCCATATTGCGTTTCCTAGAGAAAAGCACTAATGTATTTTTTTTTAGGATTCACCGAAAGACCATGCAATTCGCACCAATGCTCAATCTTATTTAGAGCTACCTGCATTTTTTTTGCATATAGCTTCAAGTGGTCGTCCTGAGATTAATACGCACATATCGTCCGCGTAGGCTTGGATGTGTCCAATTAAGAAGGGAGTCCACAACAAAGCACCAAAGTAGGAGAGAGAGTACACCGCCTTGTGAACAACCCTTCTTAACCTCTACCTAGACTCCTTCATCACTTTCTCTATCCAAGGTAAGCAGTATTCTAGATAGCATAGAGTGAATCCATCTGACAATGATTTCTTCTACTCCATAACTTCTTATAGAAGAGTACATAGAGTCAAAGGTAGCATCGTCAAAAGCTCCTTCAATGTCCACACACAAACGAAGATGGTACTCTCTTGTTTCCACCCCTTTTTCGATTATGCTGACGCACTGGTGGAGAGCCGATACGCAAGATTTTCCATTTTGATAAGCATACTGTCTGACATAGAGAGGGTTTCGACTTAGAACCCTCTGGCTAATGTGTCTCCACCATACGTTCCAGACCTTTAAGCATTTACGTGAGTAGTACTGTAAGAAAGAAGATGCTGTAAATAATGAACTTTAAGCATTTATAATTAAGTCAGATTCACGTGACACAAAAAATGCCCAAGTGGTGATTTTCAGAAGTTTAACTCAAATTTTTGAGTTTCTATATAGGCCAATTTGAATTTTGAGAAACATACAGCAGTAGTTTAGTTAATTGCACTTTAAACGATTCGTCAAGTCATTTTTTTGTCTACTTATACAACATTTGGCACTTACACTAACGATTGGGCTATTCATGCACTTATGTTAACTACTAGGTTGTTCCACAATTTTTTCGGTTCGATAAGAAAAACACAATTTTATAGTTTGAAATACACTTCATTATTCAGTAGGTATAGTCTCCCTTAACATCGGTACACTTGTTTCAACGAGATTCCAATTTATGAATTCCATTCCTGAAGTGAGAAACTGGAAGGTCTGCAAAATACGCTTCCACAGCTGTTTTGACCTCATCATTTGATGAAATACGCTTTCCACGCATGCATTTTTTAGATCTGGAAACAGATGGAAGTCGTTAGGCGCCTAATCTGGTGAATACTGTACACGATCCAACAATTCGTATTTTAATTCATGGATTTTAGCCATTGCCAAAATTATCTTGTGACACCCCTGCATTGTCCTAAAGAAAAATGTTGTTTCATTCGCAAACTGTGTCTTTTTCTCGAATTTGTTCCTTTAGCTTCTCTAAGAGGTTAAAATAATACTTATAATTTATTATTATAATTATAATTAATTCCTTTCGCATCCCAAAAAACTTGACGCTAAAACCTTCTGAGTCGATTTCTGCACACGAACTCGTTTCGGAGTCGAAGAACCAGGTTCACACCACTTTTTATTCTCTTGTTTTGATTTGGGATCATGATAATCGACCCAAGTCTCAACCATAATGATGAATCAACGCTCAAAATCTACTTTATCCTTTCGAAAACGCTCTAAATGTTGCTGAGGAAGTCGCATTCGAATGTGTTTTTGTTCTATCGTTAGCGAATATGGCACCCATTGTGCACACAACTTTCTGAAACACTATACTTCAGTCAAAATATTGCTTACACTGCCCAATGAGATGCCGAGGGCTTCTACTAAATCTCTTTCAGTCACTCGACGACTTTCCAATATTTTGTCCACGATTTTTTATGTTGTTGCAGTTTTTGGACGTCCTTGACGTGGATCGTCTTCAAGACTTGTACGACTACGTCTTAATTTAGCAACACATCTTTCTACTGAACAAACTGATGGCAAAAAGTCCTTATACACTTTAAACCTTCCAAAAATAAAACTTCAATCACTGGCCGATACTTTTTTCCATTGTAGAAAATACTGTGACACGTCGACACTAAATGGTTGGTAAGCAAAGAATGAATTGACAGATTGAAATGAAGCTTCACATAAGAAGAGTGTACCAATATAACAAAATAACATTTAGACTAGTAGCAGCGCCCTCTCTTAACGAACCACAAAACTTATTAAACAAGCTATTGTAGTAGGACTTAACAGCTGTCTTCTCCAATTTGCATACAAGCCAAACTGCAAATTGAGCTTTTAGTATTTCCTCACCCCACCTTTACGCAAAACACTGATCGATTCTCAGCCAAATCTGCGGTTGAACAGAATATGTTTTAGGATTCTTTGGCAGCCAAATGGAAAGTATTGTCCTCATCCCGAAGCAAACGTGGATCCATTGCTTGAAGCATCATTATCTCCTCGTCACGCGATAAATAATAAGCCAAATATTCGAAAGACATATATTGGGGCTTTTATTAATAACTTTTTGATAACGTAATTTCACCGGTTTAATAAAAACCACTAATTCTTGTGTGCTCGTTTGAGTTAATCGTTATATTTGCATATATAAGAACAGGATCCGGCACTCGAAATGTAACCAATTAAAAAGACCATAAATTTAGTTGGGGAAATTACTGTTATTCAATTCAAAGTAAAAAATGTGTGAAAATAATACAAAATTAAGAATAAATTTACTTTTGCTCGATATGACCACCTTTTGCCTTGACTATGGCCTTGCGATGGTCCACTTGTAAGTATTTTGGCCCATTCGCCGACAATGGCTTTTTTCAGCGCCTCGAGACTGGTGAATCTTTTAGTTCGGACCTTGCTCTCCAAAATGGCCCAAAAAAAAATTCATCGGATTCGCGTCTGATGCATTTGAAAGCCATTGTGTGGACGTTATGAAGTTCGGAACGTTGTTTTTTAGCCGTTCTTGGTACACTCGAGCTTTGTGAGACGATGCCGAGTCCTGTTGAAACGTCCATGGTGTGCCAATGAAATGTTTGCCTGCCCACTGTTTCACAGGAACCTCCAGAATACTTTCCCGATAAAATTTCGAATTTACCTTGACGCCAGCCTCGATGAAAACGATTGGGGAGCACAGATCTGCTGTTACAGTGGCCTAAACCATTACCTGTGGCGGGTGCTGCCTCCTAGTGACCAATCGATGACTCAAATTCTCGTATGAAACGGTCGGTCAAATAAACCCTATCGTTTTGGGAGTTTACGAATAGCTCAGTTTGAAAAATTGTCTCACCAGAAAATACACTGTTCGGAAATTTATTGCTTTCGGGCAAGCAAAGCAACCTCTTCGCTCTCTCAAGTCTGACTTTTTGCTGCTTTGGTGTGAGATCATGCGCCTTTTGGATCTTGTGACTTTGAGATCATTTTTTAATATGCGGCGGATGCCACAGTCAGATATTTTCAGTTTTTTCGCCAGTTGATTGGAACTTCGTCGGGGGTTTAGCTCAAGTCACTAGCTCAATGACGTTTCGCGATGCTACCAGTATCATTGTAACGAGCAATGGTGCGATAAGAAAAAACTTTATTTACTTTAAGCTGCTCGATCTCACGAACAATAGCTGGTTGTGATTTTCCAGGCAAATATAATTAAACTATTACGTTTGAAATCCATTACTGATTTTCTTTTCGCGTTTACTCTCGGCAAAATGCTTCCACGCGCTTGTAAACAATACTCTGGACTGCCATTTAGCCAACTAATAAACAGCTGCGCGAGCGGTCTGAAGTTGATTAGACTTCGAGTGCCGGACCTTGTATTGAAACGCATAACATCTTTATTTTTGCTTTCATCGGAATCTGAAAAACCATCCATCATGAAAAACAAAACTGATTACTTTTAATATAACTAACGCCAAGGGCTTACATCAGGACAAACTGCTGCTTTCAAAGTCAATACCGGTTAAATGACGTTTTCGCCTAATCAGTTCGGAAGGAGCATTATTTTTTATTACGTCAACTAACTTCCCTATAAGTGGGTCCAAACTATTTCCACACACATTAGAGGGCGGCTTTTCACCACATTCTTTAAGAAGGCGTGTTCCTAAGCGTTTTTTGAACTTAGTCCCACAAACCATCACTAGCAAAAAAAATTGACCTCGAGAAAAATCCCCACTAACGGGGATATATTTTCGACTTTGAGATGTAAACCATTTGTAAGCGGCCTGCTCGATCCTAAGAAATTCACTTTCTTTTAGGCGCTTACGTGCTGATTTCGTTCAATGCGCTTTTAAATTTGGATAATTTCGAAATTTAAATATCGAATAGAATACATATATGTATAGTACGAATCAATGATAAAACCATCCATTTAGAACCATAGAAAATATCAATGTTTCGTGGATAGAACCTTAACTGAAAGGATTTTGCTGTCATCGTCCAAATCCTTTAATTTAGTTTACAATTATGAACGTAAGTTGAGGGCAGACAGCTATGATTTCAGGCTCACCGAATGATATTCACGAATTAACCCACTCGGCTACGGCAGCCTCTGAGAAGACATAGTTTTGGAATAAATGTATCCGCTCGGTGGCGCTGAGGTATATGGAGAAGTCGTTGTTGAATTTAAAAAAAAAGCAAAGTGTATTAAACCAATGGGTTTGGTGATGAACGAGGACAAAACGAAGAACCTCCGGACATCAAACAAACGGTCTGCGTACTCGCGTATCGGCATCCACGTCACTCTTAACAGTTAGAATTTCGAGGTTGCAAAAGACTTTGTTTACTTAGGAACCAGCATTAACACCGATAACAATGTCAGCCTGGATGTCCAACTAAGAATCTCTCTTGCCAACAAGTGCTACTTTGGGCTCAGTAGACAATTGAGTAGTAAAGTCCTCTCTCGAAGAACAAAACTAACACTCATGATGCCAGTCCTAACGTATGGCACAGAAGCCTGGACGATGACGATATTCGATGAGGCGTTCCTTGGAGTGTTTGAGAGAAAGATTCGGAAGATTAAGACCTTTACATATTGGTGACGGCGAATATCGCAGGTGATGGAACGATGAGCTATATGGACTTAACGACGTCATAGACATAGCACAGCGAATAAAGATCCAGCGGCTACATTGGCTGGGTCATGTCGTCCGGTTGGATACAAACGCTCCGGCTCTGAAAGTATTTGATGCGGTACCAGCTGGTGGTAGCAGAGGATGAGGAAGACTTCCTCTGCGTTGGAGAGATCAGGTGGAGAAGAACTTGGCTTCACTTGCTGCGTCCAACTGACGCCGGTTAGCACGCGAAAGAACCGACTGGGGCGCTTTGTTAGGCTCGGCCAAAATCGCGTAAACAGTTCTCACGCCAATTAAGAAGAAGAATAAACCAATAACATATTTTCTTTCGATACGTTGAAATAAAACAACGAAAATTCAAATAGATTGGGCAATCTTTATTATTTGTGTATAGAACCATTCATGACATTTATTTTTTAAAGACGAATTGCTCACCGCAACAAGCACCAACGACGCAGTAAATCCATTGTTTCACGGGCTGTATGGTAAGTAGCGCTGCCTTCCGTCTTATTGAAATGAAATGTTGTGGAGATCACGAGCTTCAATTTCCGGCATTAAAAAGTTGTTTGTCATGGCTCGCTAGCGTTCGCCATTCACTGTTACAATGGCGCCAGTCTCGTCTCGTTGAAAAAATATGGGCCGATGATTCCGCCAGCCCATAGAGCGCACCAAGCTGTTATTTTCAATGGATGTAAATGCTGTTTGTTGGTTCTTGAGTGGATTCGGGATCTTCTTCAGCGCAAATACGGCAAGTTCGCTTATTGACGTGGCCCTTAAACCAAAAATGAGCCTTATCGCTGTACACCAGAAGTTAGCCTGAGCGCGCGATGAACACTTTTGATAGAGTGTCGATTTTTGTAATACAGTTGTACGATTTGTAACAGTTTTTTAGGGGTAAGTCTTTCCATGATGAAATGTCAATGAATACTGAAAAAAATGATGTATTTAGTTTGACAGTTGGTTGGTTGATTGGTTAGAATTGTGATTTATCCAAGATTCAACTAGCTTTTCCGCACCATTTTGTTGCCACATCCTCGTTAGATTGTTTACATCTAAGTCAGGCAGTTATTCGATTCGAGTTGTTGCTCGATCAGCGGTTTGCCCAAGGTTAACATTCTGTCCTTCCATAGGGCAGGGCATTCACAGAGGAAGTGGGAGATTGTTTTCTTTTTTTCTGGTTGTTTACAACTGTGCCAGCCTAATTGTATCCCCCGACTGTCAAACCCACCCAATAGGCACGGGTCGCGTTACACCTCTGGTTTTTTTAACAAAGTTTACGCCTTTGACCTGTGTGGTTTGCGGGAGATAGTTATTCTCCTACCCCCATTTCGGGGGGGTGTTCCTCTATCCACCACCTGGGGGCGTGCCCTATAGGGATAACAGGTTCCCAGTTTGGCAGTAGTCTCGCGTAATCTGTCGAAAAACTCCTATTGGGAAAGAGTACCTCCAATCTGATCACCCTTTATTATATTTGTGCTGATTACCGTAATATCGTCAGCGTAGGCGTATTTGTATCCAATAATAAGTTTCCCAACAATACAATTGGTTATTGAATGTGCTCGCGTAATTCCAGAGAGGCATTTGAAAAATGCGCTCTTATATCAACTTAAAAATTTCGTTCACTGCCGCAGTTCACAAACTCATTCCCGGTACTCATCTCCGCAGCGTTGCGAAAAAGGCCAACCAATGGCGCTCATACTCACCAACGTAAACGTACGATGAAAGATATGAGAGCCCCATGTAAATGAATTCTCACCATCGTTCCGTTCCGTAGTATCGTAGATCGTTGTTTCATCGTGTCAGTTGACACGGGCGTATGGACGTACGTTTACGTTGGTGAAAGTGAGCACCACAATTGCTTCTGCGAACTGCTGTGTCTCAAAAGTGCATCTATGAAAATTGAATACTGTACAACTTTACATTTCTGTATGTGTACCTGTGTGTGTGAGTGTATATGCATATGAATTTATTTCAATTTTAAAATTTCATCAAAAATTTAATTTTACAATTTCATTACATTTTTTTTTCTTAAACTGGCCTAATGATTTGCACTTAAAAAAGAACTTCTAAATATTGTACAATGCAAAAGTGATCATTAGAAGTTTACTATTTTCTATTTAATTTGTTTACATGTCTCCTTATGAATAATTTCATTTATTATTATTTTTGTTTTGTTTTGTTTTTTTGTTTTTTGTAAAAATTGTATTTGTGCACACGCACGTGCGATGTAATGCATGTGTGAAGATTTATAAAAAATATAATTTTCAATTATTCAATACTGAAGAATGTAATTATTAGTACACATACACATCTTTTTCGAGTAACTAAAATGTGTTTCTAATCGATATCTGTATGTATGTACGTATACCACTTTAAAAATATATGATTTTTTCCATTACATGTAAGTGATATGTTAAATAACAATCTAACGCGGAGTTCAATTCAATTGGTTCGCTATCGAAACAAAAAACATAGCCTTAATAAATAAATACGAAAAGATAATAGAAGTATTTGAAATATTCCAAAAACAAGTCGTACGTAAGTTTGCTTTATGCAAACAACCTTATGAAGCTCCATTTCTCCTACTTTTCCCATATAATACGATTTTTTTTTTGTTTTTGCTCTTTGCAATTTCTTCAAGCGATTTTGATTTTATATTCCATTTCTGTTTTCCAACTCATTCCACGTAAATAGAAGTTTGCAACTAATATTTCAGCACCATCATTAGATTTGATTAGATACACATACATATGTATATTTATAAGTAGGTAAAGGGTGGTCCAAATACTTCTTTTAGTACTGCACCGCCTAGGAGTAATCTTGGATAAGAAGCTGACTTGGGAGACACTCGTTTCACTGAAGGTGAATCGCACATTATGGATTCTTCAGCAATGCCGCAGAGCTTTTGGTAAAACCTGGGGTCTGAAACCTGCTGTGGATATACAAAGTTCTTATCAGACCAATCTTCACTTACGCCTCTGTGGTCTGGTGGTGACGGAGCATGGTTAAGTCACAGAGAAATCTTTAAGTTGCTATCTGAGCAGTATCCACTGTTTTTGGCACCTAAAGTCGATCTGATACCCACAGTTTCATTTGGAAGGAAAGTTGATGTCAGATGGCAACTGTTTTCCAAACGGAAATTTTGGCATCCTGAGAGTAGCCGAATGGATAATCGAGAGGAGATGGAGTGGAGAAAACAGAGTGGAGAAAACAGATTGGAGTTTTCAGTGACAGTCAGGCTGCACTGAAGGCCCTGGAGAACGCGATGCAAACCTCAAAGAATGTTCAAGAATGTAAGAAGAAGCTTAATTCTGTCGCAAGACAAAACAGGCTTATACTTATATGGGTTCCAGGACACTCCGGTGTTCAAGGAAACGAAATTGCCGATGAATTGACCAACCGTGAATCAGCGGTTCCCCCACAGGGACCAGAGCCAATAATCGGAATCAATTCTGCAGCAATCATGAATTGGGTCAGCGATTATGTATGCAATCTATATAAAGAGCGATGGTCCGGTCTAGAACGCTGCAGAACTGCGAAGTGTTTTGTGACAAGTCCGAACAGAAAACTGTCAAACTTTCTACTAAAACTTAGAAGGAAAGCCGTTCGGTTGATGGTCGGTATCATTACAGGACACATCATATGACCACCATTGGAATCATTGAGGATCCAATGTGCCAGTCTTGCTTGGAGGAGGCGGATAGCACTGAGCACTTTCTCTGTGAGTGTCCTGCCTTTGCTAGAGCAATCCTACAGGCTTTGGGCTCCGATGTCGTGAGAATGAGTAATATTCGTTCTCTAAAACTGGAGGATATCTACAGATTTGCCAAAGAATCTGGAAAATTCTCACAGGACTAACTACCTTTATATCTGTCTTTATATTCTTTCCTATCTCTTTCTCTGATACTTTTCTCCTTCCCTCCTTGACTATCTACCCTCCTTCCAGAGTTCTAAATACAATGGACGCTTTAGCCTGAGTCTTTTAGGAGCCACCAAATCTCCTGGTGCTCCTTAACTCGACCTATTCAAATTTCAATTGCACTGCACCGCTTCCAGTTAGAAGTCTAGGCGGCGGCTTTGACTTTTCATCTCAACGACTTTGGTAGCGAACAAATTTGTTCGCACGTAACTGTCGGCAGGGCAATGCATCCGCAGAGTTACTGTTTGATGTGAATTTTGTAAGGGCATCATTAATTTTTTTTCACGAAAATGCCTTCGGTAAATCAGAGCCATGATTATCGACTTTTTGTGGATTTTAAATTCAGTTAAATGGCCCCCTGTGTTTTATAACTTTTTTAGCAAAAAATTGAATGAAATAATGAAATACGAAAGTCGTTTGAAAAATCCGTGCAAAGTCAGAGAGAACGAACCACTGACGCGTATCGAGCTAATGTTTGGTTAGTAGCATCTCTTGGAAGAACACTCGCCAAGTTTCAGCCAGGTTGGTCTATTTCTTTGAGTTTCGCATTCGAATGAAACGAGGAAGTCCAGTGATTTTAAAAAAATGGACGAAAAAGAATATCTTGTAGTGATTAAACAATACTTTATGAAGGGCAAAACACCTCAGGAGAATAAATAGAAGTTTGATATGGTAAACATCATGAGAACTCTGCACCTTCGATTAGAACAGTTTATAAGTGGCTTCAAATTTTGCCAAAGCCCATTTGGGCGCAAATGACGTTAAACATTCTAGACGCCCTGTTGAGGTTATTACTTCAGAAATCATTGATAAATTCATGGTGAAGCCCCCAGATAAGCGTCTGGAGGAGTGGAGGAGGTGTAGCCATTATGCTTCACTACGGAGTGGAAGGAATAAATATATAGGAGAGTGAAGGTGCGTGAGATTGCTAGTGCTGTGGGCATCTCAAATGAATGTATACATTTACTATTTTGCTTCAACATTTGGACATGACAAGCCTATCCGCAAGATGGGTGCCGCCATCCCTCACGCTTGACCAAAAACGAAATCGAATGAAAAAGTGTTGAAAAGACGATTTACAGCTGTTCCAAAAGAATCCACAGGAATTTGTGCATCGCTACGTCACTGCGCATGAAATATGGATGCACCACTACACTATTGAGACCAAAGCACAATCTAAACAATGGCTTACCAAGGAGGAATCTACGCCAAAAGAGGCGGAAAGATTATGTCGACTGTTTTTTTTGGGATTCACAAGGAATTATGCTCAATGACTATCTGGAAGAGGATAAAACTATTACAGGTGCATATTATTCATCGTTATTAAAGCGGTTGAAAACCGAGCTGCAAGAAAAACGTCCGCGATTGGCTCACAAAAAAGCTATTTACCATTACGGCAACGCATAAGCTCACGCCTCGGTAGTTGTGGTCACAAAATTGATGAGAATAGGCTTCCAACTTGCTTCACATCCCTCCCTATTCTTCAGACTTGGCTCCCTCGGACTACTATATGCTGCCTACTATTTGGAGGATTGGCTCGCTGGGAAAATATTTCATTCAAACGAAGAGATGATTGCAACGGCTATTTTTCAGACGAAAAGTATAACCCTAAAAGAAATGTATAAGCTCGAAAATAAACAAGGTTTGCCCCAAACAATTAAGTAGTTAGTATTTTTGTACAGACTTTTCAAAAGACACTCGTACCTAACCTAAAATTTTCTAGATCAAGATTTTACTTTTTGGTGGAAAAAATGTTTATTTTACTTAATCAGACAATTCTTTTTAAAAATCCATCATTACGTTTTTGAAACTTAATGGTGGAAATTTTTTTATTTTGCCTTTTATTTTTTGCCACCAAAATACCACTGTGCGACGTGTCAGATCAACCTCAAAAATTCAATCGTCAACCCACAAGTTCGGTAATATTTTATCATGATTTGGCGCTATAACAGTATTTTTCGAGGTGCCCAATCTCTTATTGTCATGCGGAAAAGCTACAGAGAATACACTCAGGTGCCTACCAAGTTCAGCTTTTTGAACAGTTGGGACAGAAAACATCGAAGTAGTTACGAAGTCGGCCCATGACCACCTGAAAGAAATCTTGCTAGCAAAGCCTGTATGGACCGAAATCCTATAAATATTTTTTTGTTTATTTTACTTCGTTTTCAAAAATAATATTGCATTTGAACCACCCTTTAATTCAACTTATTTTAAACTGCATATGCGTATGTATGTATGTATGTATTTATGGTCTATGCGTATTGCGTATTGCGTAAGTATTTTGTAAATAAATCAGGTATATTAGCATTGCCATAAATAATTTGCTTTAAAGATTATTTGCACTAAATCATTATTCTTAAATTTTAATTACATTACATTAAGCAATAATTATTTATATGCTATAAATGCACACACAACATTGACCAAAGCATAAGCTCCACTTAGTACATTTATCTTAAAGTAGATTTTTTACGAAAACCATTTTATAAAGTCATATTTTTTTTTTAATTTCAAACAAGGCGAATCTATTAAGGGTAGTATTGGTAAATCAGCTGATTTGTTTGTCACGTGGCTGTCAGCTCAGAATGAAACAAGGCGAATTCATTATTTATTTTCTAGTTTCTCAATACTTTGCATTGAACATTATTGTTGGTCTAGTGACACCAACTACATATAATGAATGCGCCTTGACTTCATATCTTAAACGGTGACAGCAAAGAAAAGAAAAAAGTTATTTTTTGCTTATATGCCCTGCGTTAAGAGTATTACATCCCAAATTTTCAGATTGTATTTGCATTTGTCAAACAACAATGAAGTCTTTCATCTTCAGATATTTCAGTTTAGGTACTCTTTGACGAATTATGTATGTATGTCTGGCATTCCTGTCCTTTGACTTAACATATGAAAGGATTTTTTACTAGCCATCGACTTATTTTTACTTATCTAGAACAGGTTGTAAAATCGTTTCGATTAAGAAGTGTACGGTAAACTTAGTTTTACTCTTCTTATGGAATATATAGGCAATGTCCGACATTCCCACAAAATCTTTGAAATCAATCTAGATTTCTTGATTGAATAATTTCCATCGAATAGATATCATCACCATACATCCATTCGTTAATAATTTTATTTCTAAATTAATTAGGGCACTTATTTCTTGTCACTTCCCTTATCTAGGTTATGTAAGATTATGCTGACAATCGATTTATATGACCAACTCACTTAGACCGTACAGGTTCGTTGTGATCCCACTGTGCGACATGGGAACCTCATTTATTTTTCTTCGTGGAAACATTTTGAGGCTCTTATCAAACGCAGAACTTGTTCCCATTTCCACGGCAAATAGTTCCGTAAGAGAATTGCAAAAGTATTTACCCAGAAAGTCTGCTCTAATTTTAGCTAAGGCTGGACAATTGCAAAGGAAGTGCTCAACTGTTTCTTCCTCTTCCCCATCTCCACCACTTCTACAATATTCATGCAAGAAAACTCCTATTCTCACGGAACCCCTGCCAAATAGCCAATGACTGGTTATACAAGCCACGACCTTCGAGATATCCTCTCATGACAGGCTAAAAAGTTCCTTTGTTTTTCCTCATTTCTTTGCGGCTACAGTAGCTTAGCTGTGCCGCATGTATCTTCATCTATCCAAAACCTATTGGTCTCTTGGACAAGTTTGTTTTTAATTTTTAGTTTGCTCGTAGCCAAAGATATCCAAATGATACTTCTACCACTGAACTGTTGAAGAATAGTACTTTTGCTGGTTAGTACCTCGCCTTTACAATTTGCATAAATCTCTCTGTGCCCCGTAACCGAAATAACGCTGACCTTGAGTACGACGCTAATATCATGCTCTACAAAATTAAGAAGGCAAAAATCAACATTTTCGACAGCTGCACTTCTTTGCTTTTCACCGAGGTCAAAAAGATCCGAAGCAGACCGGGACATTTGCGATGCGGATGGAGAAGGTGTCATAGACGAGTCTACAGCACGGAAATGGTTTACAAAGTCCAAGAATGGCGGATTTGAAGACGATGACACGCACCGCAGCAGAAGGCCTTCTGAATTCGATCAAGAACGTCTCAAGTCACTTTTGAAGAACTGCCGCCAAGCCAGTCGTGAATTGGCGGAAAAAATGAACTGCGATTATAAAACGATTCTCAACAGGATTTACCGCAAATTTGGGAGCCTGGGTGCCTCACGAGCTCAACGAAAAAACACAGAAAGTCGCCTTTATATTTTTTCTCAGCTTCTCGCCCACCATCGTGCAATACGCGGTCATAAACAGTGCTTTTTATACCGAATCGTCACGGGAGATGAGAAATGGTGTCTATATATCAATATGAAGCAAAGAAAAGAGTGAGTAGCCCTAGGAGAAACGCCAAAGCCGAGATTCAAGCCGGATCTCCATCTGTTTGGTGAGACTGGGAAGGCATGATGCACTAAGAAATGCTCGAAAAGAATACCACGATCAACAAGGACCTCTACATTGCCCAGCTACATCGCGTCAATGAGGCTATTCGAATGAAAAGACCTGATCGACATGGTCAAACTATACTCCTGCACGACAATGTTAGGCCCCATGTTGCACAAGTCGTCAAAGTAGCGATCCAAGAGCTTTAATGGGAGGTCCTTCAACATCTTCTGTATTCTTCGGACCTTACACCAACCTATTACCATCTTTTCCCCTCCCTATCATGGGAGGGCGTTACCTTCGATAACAAAGATGTCCTTAAAAACTGACTCAATAACTACTTTGACATAAGACGAAGAGATTTTTGGCGGAATGGCATCAACAAATTGGTCGAGAGGTGGGAAGAGGTTGTGAACAGCAACCGCGAATATATAATTGATTAAGTTAATTATGTAATTATTGTTTTGTGTGTAAATAAAAGTTTTCGGTAAAAATGCTACGAACTTATTCCGCAACAGAATATGAAGCGCCATACTTTTAAATCTTAGCGCCGAAGCGGCGGCCACGTTTTTCCCTACAAGCCTAACTACAGAAGTAGCTTTTTTGCAAGTGCAACGTTGGCCTTCCTTGCTCTATCCTCAATATTAGGATTTTCTTAAAAATTGTACTAAGGTAATGCTTAAGTTTTGGTCAACACTGTAGATATGTACATTTGTATTTTTATTTAATAATTATTATTATTTTTAATTATTTTTTGTTTTTCGTAGCTTCTTTTCAGGCCAAACTATTCGAAACAAAAGCAGGCAACTGCTAGTAGATGAAGAAAATAATTCCGCATATTTGCAAAAATGTTTGTATGTAAACTCGTATCTTCTATTTCTCTTATATAGTGTTAATATGAAGTATAATAAAATGTCTATTTATCTGTTAAAGCAATTAATTAGCGATAAAATAGGAAAGGCAAATGAAAATTGTAAAATCTTACATTAAACATCTCTAACTAAAAACAAAAATACTTGAGTCGTTTCTACTCATTTCATCTTTACGAAACGCACGGAGAAATCTATTTTTTCAAACTTCTATAAGCCATAAAAAATATATAATATAAAACATATAAAAATATACAAAAATATATAAAAAAATATAAAAATATAGACAAAATATAAAAAAAAATATAAAAATATACAATATAATAAACATAAAAAAACCATATACAATATAAGAACTACATATGTAAAAATATATAGAAAAAAATATATATATAAAAATATATAAAAAACACAAAAACTATATTATAAAAAAATATATAAAAAATTATAGGAAAAATATAAAATATATACAAATACATAAAAATATATAAAAAATACACAAAATATATAAAAAAATGTAAAACATATATAAAAAAATATATAAAAAAGTTTAAAAATATATAAAAACTATATAAAAAAATATAAAAAATACATATATAAGAACTATTTAAAAACATATAGAAAAAAATATATCAAAATATATAAAGAACACAAAAAATATATAAAAACTATATAAAAATATTTTAAAAAATATATAGAAAAAATTTAAAACATATATACAAAATATAAAAAAAAGATTAAAATATATTAAAATACATCCATAAAAATAAAATATAGAAAAAATATAAAACATATATAAAAATGTTTAAAACTATATAAAAAAAGATATAAAATACTTAAATTAAAATTGAGAAAAACAATCCGATTGGCAAGAGCGTTACATACAAACAAGTTTACACTTCACTTAAAAATCCCTATTCATTAATTTTGAACTCATGTAGCTCCGTACTTGTGACTTATTCAAGCACTGTATGCTAATTAATCTAAGCTAATAAATCTTTTAATAATACTATATTCATTTATACGTATTCACACGCCTGTTTCTATGTATATATGTGTATGTAATGTATGTATGTAGCAATTTTTTTTCTTATATTTACTATTTATTAACTTTGTTCTTATTAAACAGAAACTTTAATTTGAAAACTTTTCAGGTGAATATTGTACTGTTGAGAATAATCATCATTCATTTACCGTCAAAATATTGATGTATGTACGTGTGTATGTTTATAAATAGATATCGTGTATACACCCATACATTTGTATATACGAGTATGTGCGATGTCATTCGCCTCCAGCTACATTCAGGCAACAATTATTCTATGTGCAGTCGAGCCCGCTTAACTGTTAATCATAAAATACAAGCTTTAAGCTATTTTAAATACAGTTGCGGTCAAAATAATAGTAGTGGTCACATCGAACACAGTTGGATATTTCTATTTTCCTCGTTGTCTTCTTTGTGACTTATGCTCCTTAAAACACTGTTGCATAGACAAAGTTCAAGGGCACAAAAGACCAAGAGGTCGAAGTGCAAACCTTATAAAGAATCTAATCTAATAGGCAGAGTTCAATAAAAAAAGTTCCGTTATAACTGTATACGTCAGAACTTGGTGTCGTAATTTCATTTATTTTCATTGATGAGTCAGTCAAAGGTAGTCAAATAGTAATGCAAGTCGTTATAAATATAAAATATTTATTTGTGAAAAAATGTACAAAAAGGTAAGTACTGCATTTTCTGATGTATTTTGATATCATTTTGTGAAAAACTCTTTGAAAATCTTACAAGAAGTTGAAGGTATTGTGGGCTGTGCACCAACAATAATTTGTAAGGCATTCAAATATAAATCCCAACCTGAAACAAGTGGACGGCGTCCCGCACTGAGGTAGGTAGGTAGGTGAAATGGTTGAAGTACCACTCTGGTACTCCCCAAGTAGCATTAAAGCGCCGTTTTGATACTATTATAGGACAACCAGCGAGCAGATATCTAAAACCAACCAGATTTGTAATGTCACGGAGAAGGTTGGTGGCATTTGGGTTGAAGCACAGCCCCAGGCTGTCAAAGAAAGTAGCACCCAGTGACATTAATTGTCTAGCTGCTAAACCTGAACATTTACAGAGAAAGTGCTGAAAGCTCTCCACAACTTCTGCAATGGGAATCAAATGGCAAGTATAGCTTTTCCGACCCGCGTGTGTGCCGATCGTCCAGTGACCGGTAAATACAGCTACGAGCTTGGCAATTGAATGGCGTGGAGTCGACAGGACTTTCGTCCGTTTCCGTCCTCCGTCTATTGTACAGTGGCCACACGGTTTTTGAAATAGCACATGAAAAAATGGAGATCCATCTTTTCTGCGCCTTTTAACAACAATCAAAGTGATGCCGATGACCGGGTAAGCGGTGTGTGAACTGGAGCTGCAGCCGTGGAAACTATTCGTAGACATTTGCGGCAGGTCATAGTCCAAGTTGAGTGCCATTACTAACTAAAAGGCATAAAGAGCGATGGTTCGGTCTAGAACGCTGCAGAACTGCAGAGTGTTTTGTGACAAGCCCGAACAGAAAATTGTCGAACTTTCTTCTAAAACTTCGAAGAAATGATGTTCGGTTGTTCGGACCCATATGGCCACCATTAGAATCATTGAGGACCCGATTTGCCTGTCTTCCTTAAAGGAGGCGAATAGCACTGAGCATTTTCTTTGTGAGTGTCAAGCCTTTGCTAGAGCGATGCCATGAGTATGAGTAAAATTCGTTCTTTCAAACTGGAGGATATTTTCAGATTTGCCAACGAACCTAAAAAATTCTCACAGGACTAGCAATCTCTGTCTCTGCCACTATTCTATCCTACCTCTGTCTCTCTGTCACTTCTCTCCTTTTACTTTCCAGAGCTTTGAATACAATGGACTCTTTAGCCTGAAAGTTTTGGGAGTTACCAAATATCTCTGTGCTTTTTGACTCGACCTTTCAAAAACTAAGATGATTCCACTTCGTCTTCCAGACAGCTTCTGCAGAAAGGACTTAAAGCAATCCCAAGGCTCATCGCATGGACACCTATCGGACAATGTCCGTTAAGGATACCTAACAAATTCGAGAGCTGCGGCTTTGTTAGCCTTAGAAGTTCCCTCGAGCGCCACCGATCTGCCCGTGGACAGAAGGATCTCGCGACTTTGCACGTTTGCACACTAGCCCAGTGCTCGCTGAGTTGACGCGAGGTCTATGTTTCCAGTAACTGACAACAAGTTTTCAAGGGAACCCCAATCCTCTGATTTTGCGATGTCTAGCCAGCTAATCAGCCCAGCAGTTCCTCTCTATACTGCTGTGACTGGGAACCCAAATGAGTCCAGCATCAAAGAATTCGGATGCAATCGAAAGAGAAGTGAGGCATTCCCCGACTAATTTTAAACGCGCAAGCAACGAGCAGAAGACTCTAATTGCCGCTTGGCTCTCGAAGTAGATATTCACAACCTTTCCAGTAATTACAAAAGCAAACTACCAATCAACTGCTTCCTTAATTGCGACTTCTTCCGCTTAGAAAACACTACAATATTTCGGAAGCCTAAATTTGAGCTTGATGGAGAGCTCCTCGCAGAATACTTGTCAACCCACTCTTCCTTCAAACTTCGAGCCATCCGTAAGCATGTTTGCCGCCCCCTCTTCCCTTGAGGAATTATGAATGGAAAAAGTTCAGCTCGGACCTCGGCGCGAGTGTACAATGATCATTTCACGATGGGGATGATCTGAACGTTTTTAAGAATACTAGAGTACCCGTAGCTTAAGTCTAGCTTATGACCCGAACACCTCAATCTGATTGCGGCGCGTGCAGCGGCAGTTTTGCCTGCAATGTACACGGGTGCCACTTTCAGCAATATCGTTGAGCGCAAGAGTACCAGTGGTCCAAGGCGCCGCATTGATTCCACATAAGGCAAACCTTTGGACCCTCTCCAGCTTGATGTCATCCTTTCCAGCGGGTTCCACCAGACAAGCAGTCCGCACAACATAATTGGTTTTATGATTGGCCCCATCTTTTGCCCATAGCGCCCCTACAACCATACAGGCGACTGTTGCCTTCCTCAATCCCATGGCAGCCGGTTCTACTTTACCGGAATGACTCGGGTTTTTCCCGACCAACGGCTGCCGCTCCAGTAAACTAGCGCTGTCTAGTGAACCGTTTACCACTGTTGCCTTCCTAATTCTCTCCTCAATGTTGGGCTTTCACGTTAGTCCCCTGTCCCAGGTACTTAACCCTGTCAGAGAGCCCCAACGAAGCGCACGCTAAATAATGCGCCGTTCAAATAAAAACAACAAAAATATTTAACATAAAAGAAACTTACTTCTTACTCTTCATTTCTTTCCCACTGTGCGGGCACTACTATTATTTGATCGCAACTGTATACGGGTATACGGGCTCTCAAACAAGTTGCTATTAAGCGGTTTCTGCTGTACGTCGAAAAATGTGAACCAATACAGAGGAAACAAGTGTCGTCTTAGGTCTTTGTGTACAACTGTGTATGTATGTATGTATGTGTAAGTACAAAAATGTAACTCCAATGATTACAATTACTTGTTGATTACTAGCGAATAAAGTGGCCTAAGGTGATTATTACAACATGCAATACATTTACATTTGAAAATATTTTTTTTAGAAGCATTGGAAAAATTTGCGCTCGTGTTGGCAAAGTAATCGAAATAAAAGTTAATTAGAGGATTGTTTATTTGTAATTGTAATTGTAATCATGCGAGTCACAACTTTGTAAAAGTTTTAACTTAGCAGCTATTTGTTTTTACCACTTTTAAGGGGTGTCTGCATATGGGCAAATGTATAAGGGTATGGACTAATTATTTGTTGGCACATTAAAGAGTTATCGACCAGGGAATGCGGTGTTGCATACAAACAAAAATAAAGTAAAAGAAGTTTGCGTGCGAAAATAAAGCCGCAAACCGAATGAAAACAATGAAATTAATAAATATAAAAACTGATAAATGAAACAAACGGGCGTGAAATCAAAATTAATTTTTTTTTATTCCAACTGGAACCTAATAATTTAGCCGTGTGCAAGATTATCAAAACTTCTGCGTTTAGACACTTTTAATTTTGCAGCGCAGCGTAAACAAACTCGCACGTGCCATTTTAAAAACTAAAACTTAAAATTAGAGAGTAAAAAATTATGAATCAAACTTAAAATTTAGCTTACAAATAAATGATTATGCTGAAATAAATGTATAAAATGCGTATGCAAATAACATATGTATGTATGTATGTATGTATGTAAGTATGTATGTATGTATGGTAGAAGAAGGTGCGCGCGCAAATATGGTGTTCATGAAATTACATAATTAGATAACAGAAAAAGGCACAAAAAATATTTAGCGTCAACAAAATAAAATGCTCGTATAGCGTCAAAGTCAGTGTACACTAAATACAATTAACTAATATACATGTGTGTGTGTGTATATATTTTTTTTTTTCTTTTTTTTAATAAACGTCAGTCGTGTAAATTATAACTTTTTTACATATTTTTTTTTTGTTTTTATAAATGTTGCTGCATTATTAAATATTTTTTCTTCTTCTTTTCTTTTTTTCTCTTTTAACAGAATTGCTTAACGTTTTTGCTATTTTCTCCTTTCATTAAGATATTTCAATCATGTGAGTTTATGTGTGTATGTGTGTGTGTGTGTGTGTGTGTGTGTGTTGTATGTACGTGTAATTAACGTAATTATCAACAAACTTTAAGCCGAACGCCAAACTTGTCATACTATTCACTTAGCTGTCTATTTAGTAAACGTAAAACTATCAAATGTACACTTTAAAATGTATCAATCATTACGCTAAATATACTCTATATATGTATATGTATGTGTGTGTGGATATGATGCATGTGTGAATGCAGTAGCAAACGTGTTTACATATACATATACATATATCGTAAATTGTAATCATAAATCGTCTTAACTCTATGTATGTACTCTTTAAATTTAGCAATATTATTAACTTGTTCTCATGCTCTGGCAATCACTTCAATGGCCTCGAAGTGATTTAATACCTTTTCTATAAGCAATTCGAAGTGAGACGCTCCTCTTCGCAATTGGTGTTGTTTTCGATGAGCAGCGGTGTTGTTGTATATTTGCACAACTGTGCGAAACGCTCCATGACGCAGGATGAGGAGAGGCGGGCTTCGGCATCGTGATCCCAGCACTCCTCCATGGTGTCACAAAAAATGTTGAGTCCCTGTAAAGTGGGAATATGGATTGTAAATGTGTGAAAATGATTTCGAATAAAATTACTACTTGCAGCGTAAAATGCATGAAAATTTCATTTTAAGGATTTTTCCATACAACTTTCGTTGCATAAAATATTAAATATTAGTTTGGGGGAAAAAAAACATTATTTTTGCGTAAAATTTTTGCGCAAATGAATTAAAACACTTTTATGGTCGGTCTTTAGCTACTGGGCGATGCGATGCTGCGACTACTTAGTCCTGCCATAAGTTTTGTTACTAGTTCCGTTATACAGGGTCCGCCATATAACTTTACGGAATTAAAAATGCTATAAAAAAGAAATTACTCAATATTTTTCCAAACTGTTTTTTTTTTTTTATTTTGAAGTACAATCCTTCCGGTTAATGATGGAACACAACTTCATTCATATGGCTGCCTCGGCTAGCCACCAAGGTCTTTACGCAAAATTCGTCTCAATGATGTCTCCGAAATGTCCAATTGTTGAGAACGACGGTGAACTGATGTTCCTGGTGATTCATGAACACTCTCGGCCACAGCAGCAATATTTTCGGTTTTTGGTCGGGGACGCGTTGGTTTGTCAATAAGTAACCCAGTTTCTCTTACTTTTTTAGCAAAGTAACGCACATACGCTTCATTCGGTGCTTTTCTTCTTCCCATTGCCGTACACATTCTACAACATTACCATGATTTTCAAAGTAATGTCGCAATATTTCCCAGCATTCTTTGAGCATATACACAACCATTTTCGTTCAGCGGAAGAATAAAACTAATTTTCTGTCAAATCAGATGGCAGCTAAGTGTTACCATTCTTCAAATAATACCTAGTTCAAATCGTTAATGATAGATGGCGAGCCCTATAGATATGAAATTATGATACTTTTTTTAATGAAGTTAGTTTTATTTAATTTATTAGGTTGGGGAATAAGTTCGTAGCGTTTTTACCGAAGTATTTTATTTAAACACAAAACATTAATTATATCAATAAGTTAATCAATTATATATTCACCGTTGCTGTTTATAACCTCTTCTCACCTCTCGACCAATTTGTTGATGCCATTCCGCCAAAAATCACTTCGTCTGATATCAAAGTAGTTCTTGACCCAGTTTTTAAGAACTTCTTTGTTATCGAAGGTAACGCCTTGCATATGGTTTGACAGGGAGCGGAAAATAAGGTAATCGGTCGGTGCAAGGTCCGGGGAATACGGCGGATGCTGAAGGACCTCCCATTCGAGCTCTTGGAGTGCGGCTTTGACGACTTGTGCAACATGGGGCCTGGCGTTGCTGTGCAGGAGTACGGTTTGACCATGTCGATCAGGCCGAATAGCCTCATTGACGCAGTGTAGCTGAGCAATGTAGAGGTCCTTGTTATTCTTGGCATTCTTTTCGAGCATTCCCCAGTGCACTATGCCCTCCCAGTCCGATCAAACACATATCGTGATCTTCTTTGGATGAAGATCCGGCTTGAATCTCGACTTTGACGTATCTGCTGTAGCCACCCACTCCTGATTTTGCTTCATACTGATTATAGACACCATTTCTCATCTCCCGTGACGTTTCGGTATAAAAAGCACTGTTTATGACCGCGTGCTGCTCGATGGCGAACGAGATGCTGAGAAGCAATTTGAAAGCGACTTTGTTTGATTTATTCGTTGAGCTCGTGAGGCGCCCAGGCTCCCAATTTTTCGGTAAATCCTTTTGAATGAAGGTAATAGAGAATCGTTTTATAATCGCAGTTAATTTTTTCCGCCAATTCACGACTGGTCTGGCGACCGTCCTCTTTCAAAAATGATTTGAGAGCTTCTTCATCGAATTCAGAAGGCCTTCCGCGGCGTGACGTGTCATTGGCGTCAAAGTCTCCATTTTTGAACCATGCACACCATTTCCATGCGGTATATTCGCCTATAACACCTTGCCCACACGCGCCGCAAATGTCCGGGCTGCTTCGGCAGTTCTTGAAACGGCACGATGAAAAGCAAACAAGTGTAGATGTCGAAAATATTGATTTTTGCTCCTTAGTTTCGTAGAGCAGAGAGAGTTCTATCGAATAAATACTTATCCTTTGCCAAACAGCAAACAAATCGTTGTAAAATTAAAAAAATATAAAAACGCTATAAACTTATTCCCCAATCCAATAAATATTAAAGAAAAAAATTTTCAATTTTCATTCGAAATGGTTACCACTTGCTTTTACACAAGCCTTCAAACGATTAGGCCATTCACAGGTTCCATGGATATTGATTGTCAAAGATTGTTTGAGACCCTCCAAATTTCTGTGAGATCTTCGACAGGCCATGTTCTCCAATTTTGACCACAAATTGTAGTCCAATGGATTCACATCTGGACTTCCAGAAGGCCCATCTTCTGCGGCTTTGAACCCAGGAATATTGTTTTTTAGCTACTACTTATGGTCTAGAGCGGAATCTTGCTGGAAGATGCAACGCTCTCCAATGAAGAAAGTAATGTTCAACAGCTTCACCACGCCTTCTAAGACATCCTCGTGGTATACTTTTGCCCCGGTATTAACCTCTTTTCCCCAGAAATGAAGAGATGACACAAGGCACTCCCCACCAAGCCATTACAGAGGCGGCTTTGTGGCCACGCTGAACCCTTGGAACAACATTTTTTGCGTCTTTGGAAGTGTTGCATAGAATTTATCGTTTTGCTTATTAAAAACTCTTTCAACAGTGATAAGTGAATTTTCTCATTTTTGAAAATAATATTTTCATGACCGTTGACCGCCGTGCCACCGAAGAAGCTGCTTACATGCGTCGAGTTTCATTTTCTTCAAGCGCGTTGTCAAAAGATGCTCCCTTGAGCAACGGAAAACTTTCATATGGAGATCATCTCGAATTGGTCTTGACATGAATCTGGTCGATACATTCATTCCCTGGACATGTTTTTCTGCTTTCTAAAGGGATTTCTGCGAACGGCTTTTATGGCTGCACTGGTTTAAACCACGCGAGGACGACACTTCATTTTCTGTCTGTCACTTCCGACGTTTGGGAGAAACGTATATTCGTGCGGTAAACAAACATTCTCCTAATATTAAGTTTTTTCAGCAATTCGGAAATCTCACTTGCACTTTTACCAAACTTTTCTAATACAATGCGATTTTCTTTAGCTCCCCACTCCATTGCTAACAAGCGGAATTTGCCACGAAACTCAGTATAATTTATGAGTAGACAATCCATACGAAGAAAAGCAAAAATAACGGAACTTTTTTCTGCGAATTTGTTCTCGCCGTACGCATTCTAGAAGTTGTCACAGAATTTATGGCTACACTAAACGCTAAAACGCCTGTCATCTTCGATTATTTCTGTGATTTTATCGACATTTTCTTTAACATCAAAAATTCCTGAACAGAAACCAAAACAGTTACAGTATCGGACATCATAAACACCATTTTCAATTTCAGCGGCCTGTAGCCTGGTTTGCATTTTCGCCTTTATCAAAGAAAAACTGCAAAGACAGAATTTTCTCTTTGTTGACTTCCATTGTTAGCACCCTGTAACTCACAACTGAATGGAACAAACTAAAAAGAGCAAACGAATTTTTTAGTGTGAAATGTCACCTTGACAACGAGCATAAACTTTGAATTGTTTGATTAATACTTTACGAGATATCGATCACCACAGCCATCTACCCAGAAAACAATGGATTTCTTTTTCCCCAAACTAATATTAAATATTTCTGTATGAAATTTACATAATAATACTTTTCTCTGGTTCTTAAACTCAATCAACTTACAGCTTGCGTACGCCATGTATTTAGTAAGCGCGGTCGCAATTTTTTCGTGACTACAGTATCTTGTATCTCATCCAGTGTAGGACGTAATCCAAGCTAAACAGCACAAAATAAAATAAGAGAAAAACATTAGATGGGAGCCGATTGCGCAAATATGCAACAAACAATTATTTACCTCAGCTTCAAATGGCAGCATGTAATCGCCAACAGGTCCCACAGCAGTGCAGCGCGACACCATCTCCCACAACACTAAGCCGCACGCATACACATCGATGCGCAAAAACGCATCTCGATTGAAATTAATAGCGCCCTCAAGCACCTCTGGCGCCATGTAGCGACGTGTGCCAACTTGACCATGCGTTTCGCCACATGGTTTGCCTGCAGCGCAAATGGAAAATATGAAAGCAATAAAGCATAACAAGTGAGCTAATCAACAATGTACTTACCCGGCTGGAACACCATAGCCAAGCCGAAGTCAGCAATGCACGCCGTCAAGTCGCCCTTTAACAGAACATTGGTTGATTTGAAGTCTCGATGTGCTATGGATGGCTTCAAACCGTCTGCTTTGCCAGCCGGTATTTCTTCGTGCAAATGCATCAAACCTTGTGACATAGATTCGGCGATTTTGCACAACTCCAACCAAGACAGCGTATGCGATTTCAAGTAATTACAGAGTGAGCCATTCGGATGATACACCGAGATGAGCCAATATTCAAGTTGCACTTTTTCCGTGTGCTTTTCGCAGCCAAGAAACTCTAAGATGTTTGGATGGCGCATACGTGGCAGCTACAGAAATTAGCGGATTATAGATTTAAATTATTTTTATGTCGATTTTTATAATTTTCAGATTATAAGTTTTTAGAGCAAACATTTTCCCTACCTTATAAATATCCACTTCTGTATTCCAAGACTCCTTCTCCTGCATGCGAAATATCTTAACGGCCACATCCTGGCTGTGCAGCTTGCCTTGCCAAACATCACCGAAACGTCCGCTGGCTTTCAGTTCCAACAAATGTATTGGCCGGTTGTTGAGTAGCGGCGAGGCATTTGTAGCTTCCGTTTCATTCTGTAAAATTGAATTGTTTTGTTCGTGAAGCAAAGCACAAAAAGATATAAATGCGGCGGATCAAACAACTCACCGTTGGTATTTCATTGAAATTGGTCGGCTTACGCTTGCGATAGTAACAAAATGCAAATGGCGTCATTAAAAGCGCCAAACAAACGAACACAGCTGCGCAGACAATTATGTAAATCACGTTGGTATTATCGGTTGTCTTTTCCTTTGGCACTAGAGAAATTAGAGAAATAAAATATAAACAATATGAGCATACGTTTGTCTCATAATTCTTTTCACAATTTAATATTGTATTCTATTGAATTGTTGTATTTTTTTTTGTAGCAGAACACTGTGCTGACCTCTTCTATTTGGTCCTGTAAGCAAAAATAAATATTTGCACGCGCAAAAATCAAACGCAAAATAGAAAACCAAAATGCGTCATTTTTTGAAGAAACTTAAACAAATACGAGAAACATAACGGTATACCACGGTGCATTCATAAAAGGTGGTGGCACTAGACCAACAACAATGTGTTGTGCGTTTGATTGTCAAAGCAAAGTACTGGCGAAGTAGAAAAGAAATAATGAATTCGCCTTGTTTCATTCTGGGCTGACAGCCACATGGACACGGCGAAAGAAAAAACCAAATCAGCTAATTTACCGATAGATTTAATCAAGGTGGATTTATTATAGGTGACAGCATTCACCCAGCTGAATTTTTCGCCATAGGTATGGCTTACGTCAAAATGATATGCTTTGTTTGTATGTATTGGTAATGTTTACATTCGTATTATATTGTATTTTGACTTGATGCTTGTACCAAAGGCAACAACAAATACATGTAGGGTTTTACTTATATGTGGTTGCTGTCACCTATAATAAATTCGCCTTGGATTTAATAGATTCGCCTTGCGGTATACTATGTTTTTTTTTTGTATATTTTTGGTTGCTACTCCACGTAGAGTTGATTAGCCAGGTAGCACAAGTGATGCAGGCTGTTCATTATATCGCATCAATAAATCGATAAGAAAATGTCTTTGCAATTGCCGAATTATCGTGCGAGTGAAAATGTCACAAAATTAGTTTATTATAATTACCATATAGATAAATCAGCAAAACAAATTACTGAGATGTTTTCTATTAATGTAAGGACAGTGTACAACATTATAAATCGCGCATAAAACGAATATCGATTTATGATAAAACACCAAGGTGTGGCCTTATATAGAGTATACACGATCCAACCGATGTATCAACACTTAGGTAGGTAGGTAGGTAGGGTGGCTGTCGCCATGACGCACTTAGACCTCTTGTAGGTCCATTGTGATACCACTGGAGCTTATCCTTACCCTATGGGTTCCTTTCCAAACCATCCGGTAGCTTTGATAAACGAGCAAAGCTTCGTTAGTTTTAGATCCGCTATGTCCGCTACATCAGTTAAAAATGCCGCATCAAGAGTGCGGAGCCTCTTTATAGTTAAGCTTTCACACTCCCATAAAAGGTATCTGTTTGCTATCTATCTTCTGTGTTAAGGCGAAATACGAAATCGAAGTACGGGAATCCCAACCTTCTAGCGTGGCAGTCTATTAAACAATGACCAGTTAATACCCTTATCATGTTTCTTATAGCTTCTTTATTAAATCTTAACAAGCTTTTTGATCGACCGCTGTTCCCTTTCGGTTATGTCTGTTACCTTGTTGATGGTTTCCCTATCTATCAGTAGCTTACAAGTGGCTATAGGCAGGGGTATCAGCGTCTTATCCACTTCGTATCAACACTTATTTTATAACAAAATTTTAAATATTTTTAATTTTTTTTTTTTACTTTTTTTTTGTTATTTTTTTTATATGTGTGTTTATATATGTATTTTCCCCCATTTATTTTCTGTATAAATAACTAAAAAGAAAAATGGTAATAAATTGGTTGCACTTTTTGCATACACACGTTCCAACTCAGTGTACAACCGGAACGACCTGGAATTATATCCGGCTAAGCAACAAAATTGTGAGAGTAACTTCGGCTGCTACGTCACCGGAGACTTAGCAGCGAATTTCTGCCCGCTCATTTCGCACGTATTCACACACACGTCAATGGTTGTTCAGACGGCAAGGAGATAGGCGAGGACTGTGTTGGTTTTTTCCCAATATGACCAACACAATCCCAGTTGTGACGGTCTGATCTTGGTCACACCTCTATAAATCTTTTAGCAAAGAGGCGTACATACATCCATATCTCTTTATGTATTGAATACGTTGAATAACTTTATAGCGTTTTCATATAGAAATATTTTAATTCTAATACTAAGACTAAAAGCTAAGCCCGTGTGCTTGCAACGTGACCAGTACTTTGCTGAGTAGGCGTTTCCCACAGGAACGCCAATCGCTGCTCTGGTATTTCCTCAAAAGCTTTGCGCGTGTGGAGTGTTGGGTTACCATGATATTTTGGTTGAGGTGTGTGAAGTATTGCGTTAGCTTATATTCTTTTATTTTACAACGATTTGTTTGCTGTTTGGCAAGGGATAAGTATTCATTCGATAATTCGACAGAATTCTTTCTGCTTTACAAAATTGTGTTAATTGTATTTTTGAGTTACTTAATTTTTTATTAATTTTGAAGCTTAGAAATGTAATACCCAGGAGGAAAAATTCAAAATTTTCCACACCTGCTCTTCTTTGCTTTTCATCGAGGTCAAAAAGCTGCCAAAGCAGACCAGGACATTTGCGATGTGTATCAAGAAGGTATCAAAGGCGAGTCTACAGCACAGAAGTGGTTGGCAAGATTCAAAAATGGTGTATTCGACAACGATCGACGTCACGCAGCGGAAGGCCCTCTGAGCTTTTGAAGTACGACGGCAAACGCCAACCAGTCGTGAATAGGCGGAAAACATGAACTGCGATCATAAAACGATTCTCAATCACCTTCATTCAAGGGGATTTACCGAAAGATTGTGAGCCTGGGCACCTCACGAGCTCAGCGAAGAAAAACAAAGAAAGTCGCCTTCAAATTGCTTCCCCGCATCTCGCCCACCTTCGAGCAATACGCGGCCATAAACAGCGCTTTTTGTACCGAATCGTCACGGGAGATGAAAAATGGTGTCTATACATCAATATGAAGCACAGAAAGGAGTGGATGGCTCCAGGAGGCACGCCAAAGTCGAGAGTTAAGCCGGATCTCCACCCAAAAAAGGTCACTATATGTGTTTGGTCGGTCTGGGAGGGCAGAGTGCACTGGGAAATGCTCGAAAAGAACGCCAAGATCAACAAGGAGCTAGCTCTACATTGCCCAGCTACACCGCGCTAATGGGGCTATTCGACTGAAAAGACCTGATCGACATGGTTAAACCATACTCCTGCACAACAACGCCAGGCCCCATGTTGCACAAGTCGTCAAAGCCGCACTCCAAGAGCTCGAATGGGAGGTCTTTCAGCATTCGCCGTATTCTCTGGATCTTTCACCGACTGATTACCTTATTTTCCGCTCCCTGTCAAACCATCTGCAAGGCGTTACCTTCGATAACAAAGAAGTCCTTAAAAACTGGCTCAACAACTTTTTTGACACCAGGCCAGGCGATTTTTGACGGAATGGCATCAAAAACTTTGTCGAGAGCTGGAAGGAGGTTGTAACAGCAACGGCGAATATATAAGTGATTAACTTATTGATATAATTAATGTTTTTTATTTAAGGGGGGGGTAACGTTTTTAAATTTTTTTTTTGCATTTTTTTTTTTATTTGATTTTTTAAATGAAGAACCTTTCAAGAATATTCTGTGAAAATTTTAGATGAATCGGAGCAAAACTTACAAAGATACAGCCATGTAAGTGTTGCTACCTACTCTGATTTTTTTTGTATTTAAAACTTTAAAGCGTTTTTCCCACAACTTACGTTTTCAAAGTCGGTGCCCCTCATAACTTTGAAACTACTGCACCGATCCTTTTGAAATGTTGAACACTTTTTCTGTAGATGTTTTACAAGGTAACGCCGAAGAGTTTTTTTTCGAATTTGTCGATACTTTTGTTTTTACGGTAACTAATTCACCGATTTTTTACGCGAAAATCGTGTTTTTGACTTTAACGTGTTCCCAAAAAACGAAAAATGTTTAATTTCAAAAAACCCTCGGCGTTACCCGGAAAAAACGATTATCTAACGAAATAACTTTGGTTTTTTGATTTCAGATGATTTAACACCGAGTTATGAGGGGCACCGCAAAACTACTTTTTTTTGAGATGCGTCCGAATAATTTCTGCCATTGCCGTATTTTTAAATATTTTTGGATGAAAATTTCACAAAATATACTTCAAATGCTATAGTTGTATGTAGTAAAAGATTTGACGAATAAATTTTAACTGTGTCATCAAAAAAAAATCATAAAAATGTGCCTTTTTTCCATAAATTAACGTTACCCCCCCCTTAAGTAAAAGACTTCGGTATAAACGCTACGATCTTATTCCCCAACCTAATAGTTTAAGAATTTGTATTCGTTATATTCAAACGATTTTGGTTGGTCCTTCCGAAATTCTATAATCTAAGCATAAGTCTAAGTACTTAGATCAAGCAAACAGAAAATGATTTTTGAGAGCAATTTAAAAGGTGAATTTTTAAAATCTTTTCATTTAAAATTTCTACCTTCTTGTCAAATATGTCGCAGCAACAATTAGAAGGCAAACAAAATTTTTCTAGCTTCTTTCCTTGACGACGTGAGTACACCACAGGTGAACAACTGCTCAAGTGGCCAAATGGAGGAGGGTGCATGCATGCATGTAAATATGTATGTGGTTGTGTGTAGGCTTAAGTAGAACCAAAAAAGCGCACAAAAATGAAAGTTCTCCCCTAATTTTAGAAACAACTCTTACACACATCTGCTTACATGCACTCAAATGTGCACATACCACATACATACGCACACACAGAAACGTATGAACAATGTGCAGCACACAAAACGTAAAAATCGGCACGGAACATAGAAACGTGCTCCAAGTGAAAAGTGAACACAAAAAGGCCTTGCAACAAGAAAAACTAAAATACGGTTCTTGCTCCCCTTTTCGAGCATTTTTTAATATTTGTAAAAACAAAAATAAAACACAATCCCAGAAAAAATAGAAAGAAAGAAACGACAAAAAACGGCAAAATGAAAGGCGTACAAAAAACCAAAAAGCGACAGTCGATGCAACAACTATTGAAATACAGCAACGTATACATGCAGCATGCAACTTACTGAACGTCACCCAAAACAGTCGAGATGCAGGCAACTGGAAGCGAGTTTTGCTGCCTACGCTACTGGATGGATCCTTTGCTCTGCCGCTTTTTTGTTGTTGTGCCTGTGTTTGTTACCGAGTTCGTTAACTCGACATGGAACGCTTGGAGTTGGGGGTGGTAAATGCGCTGCAACGATGCCACAGTAGCGCGTTGCCAACATAGCACGACAATATTAGCTGCACCAGCGTACAACCAACAGAGCGAGGGCAGTTGTGTGCAGCAGCATTCAGCTACCGAAATGCAAAGACCCCAAACGATACAAAGTAGCAAAGCAAAACAAAGTAAAAATTGGGGTAAATACTGTGTGGCACTGCGCCACGGCAGCTCACAACTCACAAATAACGTGATCCAACACGCACACGTGCCACAGCTATTGATGCTTATGTGGTGGTGGTTGTTGTTGTTGCTGCATATATACTGTTTTTGTTACATTTTATACCCCAACCGCTAGCAAATTTGAACACTTCAACGGATGAGCAACAGCATTGGAATCAAGCATATTTATAAGTGTTCATATGGATGTGTGTGTGTGTATTTATGAAGGTACAACAGCGGCAATCGTCACTTGAGCTACTGACAACTCGCGCTGGGAAACAGTGTGACGAGTTAGCATAAGAGCTTAAGAATTAAAAGTTTTCCTCCGTTTTTTTCTTTCTACTGTTTTTCCGATCTTTTTGCTCCATATTTTTGTTTTTAAATATAGACATAATTAAGAGCGAGGCTCATAAAAGCTTGACATGTACTAAGTAAATCTTCTGCTAGTTTAGGCAGCTCTTGCAGGTCCGGATTGCTGAGTATTTTTAATGAATGAATGGAAGGAAATGAAATGGATAAATGGGAGGTCTGCACTTCGATTTTAAGATCTGTTCGCTACTAATCACAGTATTTAATCGAAACCCAGTTGCCTCAACAAACCTAGGATGGAGCTGGGTTGGGCTGAGCTCAGGGCTGAGTCCTTTTCTTCTAAAGTGAATCTTATTATAACTTACGCAGCACTTTCAGGTCCGGATTGCTGAGTATTTTTAATGAATGAATGGAAGGAAATGAAATGTATAAATGGGAGGTCTGCACTTCGATCTTAAGATCTGTTCTGTACTAATCAGAGTATTTAATCCAAACCCAGTTGCCTCAATAAATCTAGGATGGAGCTGGGTTGGGCTGAGCTCAGGGCTGAGTCCTTTTCTTCTAAAGTGAAACTTATTATAAGTTACGCAGCACTTTCAGGTCCAGATTGCTGAGTATTTTCAATGAATGAATGGAAGGAAATGAAATGTATAAATGGGAGGTCTGCACTTCGATCTTAAGATCTGTTCGTTACTAATCAGAGTAATTAATCCAAACCCAGTTGCCTCAATAAACCTAGGATGGAACTGGGTTGGGCTGAGCTCAGGGCTGAGTCCTTTTCTTCTAACCGTACTAGGCCTAACTTCCCCTCGCTATGGCTTCGCATTCGATAAGATGTCTTGTGTGGCGTATAACTGTAATACCAAACTATGCCTAAGGCATTTAACCTGTTAATTGTACTCATTGAGGTTATCTACCGTAAGTGGTTTGTGTCAGTTAATGCATTTTAATAAATAGATTAATAATTTTGTGGGCTGACGTCAGCCAAGAGATCCAGCGAAGAATAATTCTGACCAACAGGTGCTACTTTGGGCTGGGTAAGCAATTAAAAACCAGAGCCCTCTCTCGAATCACCCATCCCCCAGGTCTTACTGTATGGCGCTGAGGTCTGGGCATAGACGAACACACCGATGGATTGTTATTAGGAGTTTTTTAGAGAAAAATTCTTCGCAAGATCTATGGTCCAATTTGCGTGAATGATGCTTATCGAATAAGATGGAACCACGAGCTCTACGACGACATCAACATAGTGAAGCGCATGAAAATTCAGCGGGCGCGCTGGCTAGGTCACGTTGAGCGAATGGGCAGTAACGATCCAGCAAAGAAGGTGCTCTTTCGAAATACACTGGTGGAACTCGTCCTCAATCTATGTTGGAAAGACCAAGTCGACTACGACCTGACGGCCTTTGGTGTTTCTAATCAGCGTCAACGCGCGCAATGCAGAGGCGATTGGCGGAACATTTTGGGAGCGACCATCGGTTGTAGTTGCCAGTTAAGTAAGTAAGATTTTGTGAGCTGCATAACCTCAATGTTTTTCCACAATTAGAGAGGCCTACTCCGAGCGACAAACAGTTTTTTATGAGGACTTTTTCATGGCGGAAATACACTCGGAGGTTTGCCATTGCTCACCGAGGGGCGACCGCTATTAGAAAAACCGTTGTATGTCAGTTCGTATTTCATGCACTCGACTGCTAGTCAGGCATCAACCCATTCGGCTACGGCGGGCGCCCATTAGTGCATTAATATACTAAAGTAATAGCGTATTGCAGATGGAGCATATGCTATGGATGTGTATTCGGTAAAGACAACCGAACGATAACTGATTTACGGCGATGTTAGACGCTTCGTACTACTGACGAAATTCATTAGGTTTTTAATATCAATGCCTATTATATGAACAGGTATGGCAAAGAGATGAGAGACAGCTCATACGCCTCGAAGTTTCCAGTACCCAGATAAGCCTTATATCGAAAGATTCGGATGCAATCGAAAGTGAAGTCAGGCATTCCCCAATTAGTTTCGAGCCCCACTACGTACTGCGTACTAACCTCCGTGACAGTTATTTCAAAATTGAGCAGCCAATCAGCTGATTCTTCAATTGCCGCTACATCTGCTTGGAATACACTGCGGTGCTTCGGTAACCTGAACATGAGTCTGATGGGGAGCTCCTTGCAAAATACTCCTCCGCCAACGCTTGCGTCCAGATTTGGGCCATCCGCAAACAGGTTTAGCAGGCCCTACCTCCAAATACTGCACACCGCACACTCTACCCTTGCAGGAATGTAAGTGGAGATTGTTCCGCTTGGACTAAGCAAGAGTGTGCATTATTCAGTCGCCAAAGGCATGAAGCAAAAGTTATTAAGTATACTTAAGTGTTCGTAATGGCAGTCAAGCTTGTAGCCCGACCCTCTCAGTCTGATTGCGACATGTGTTTGTTGGCGGACAACATCCAAGTTCACTTGCTTTAATTTATTTCTGATCAAATAAAACCACCAACTCTGTTTATACAGAAACGGTCAAAGCCTATTTTGGGCTCCAATTAAACAAACGGCTCGTGCAGAAAATTATAAACAGGTTACACACATAGCATCCAATGAACGGCTTTCTGCCTTTCAGTCTATCCGATTAACGAAGTTATGAGAAGAGTAGATTCCTCAATGTCAAGGGGTGCAGAAGATTATCTCTCAATAACTCTTTTTCAAAAGTATCACACCTTGACCTGACGAAGGCGGAAAGGCGACAAAGGTGTATGTTTTTCTTCTCAATGGACGCAGAGCAAATGGAATTATCATACACAGTGAACCAAAAAGAAACTGGGACACCCATTTTCAAAAAGAAATTATTCACAGATTTTTAAGATTTAAGATATTTGCGATGAATATATTTTAGTATTCATTTTTAAGTATTCAATTGTTGTTTTATATGAACGGTAACTCCATTTATTTAAGTAATAACTGCAATAGCAAAATTTTTCAAAATAAACAAAAAGTGGGCCACCCTAATTTTTTAGAATATTTCAGTAAACTATATATATTCCGTTATTATTTTCATATCTGAACTGCAAAAGTTAGTTTTATTTCTCACATTTTGCCATTGACGTTGCAATTTTTAAAGAGTGAAGATGAATAAGCAAATATCGAGTGATTTAAAGAATTTATGGTAAAATACCACTCCGAAGGGAAAAGTGTGCATCAAATTGCGGAAATTTTGAAAAAAAACCCAAGTCGACAGTATTTAATATGTGGAAAAAATATAATGAAAATCATTCTTTTAAACCATTCTTAGAAAAATGAGTACTAGGAGGGTCTCCAAAATTAACTCAAATGTGACCAAGAGAAGGATTATACATTCAAATCACTTAAAAATCCTGAAACTCAAATTCCACAAACTTAGAAATTTTCTACACAGTAACGAATACAGAGCGTACACTCCTAGAAAAAGATCTCTTCCTTCAAAGATTAATGTGAGTAAAAGGTTGAACTATGCCTGTTCTTTACACCGACGAGTCGAAATTCAACTTATTTGGGAAGGTACAGCGCTGAATCCGTACTGTGAACATGGTGGAGGGCATGTTATGATTTGGACAGCAAAGACAGCAAATTGAGTTGGCTCGTTTTGTATTATTGAAGGCACTAAGACTAAAATAAATTATCTAGGAATATTGAAGGACCATATTAGAGTAACCAGCAACGTTCATCTTTATACACGGCAACCACCGTAAGCATAGTGCGCTGATTGTAAGGGAATGGTTGTTTTACAAAGTAAAAAAAAGTATTGCCCCATCTTCCTCAGGGCCTAGATCCCTTTGAGCACTTGTGAGCAAACATTGAAAGAGATTTGCGCAAATGGCAGATTAGTGGTAAAAACTATCTAAAATCAGCCATTGAAGAGATATGGGAAAATATTTCAAGAGAAGTCACCAAAACTCTAGTAGACTCCGAGCAATGACGCCTTCAAGCAGTAATTAGTGCAAAGGGATAGTGCACAAAATATTTGTTCATCAATTTTCCTTTATTTCCATACTTTCATTACTGCCCCACTTTCTGTTTGAGTTGTAAAATTAAGTTATTGTTTTGTTTAATGGAAAATTTCCAAATAATTTAAATATTAAATTGGGCTGGGGAAAAAGTAATGTCGTATTTTGTCAATTGAGCGCGACATTTAAACATATCTTGCGTTGTACTTATTGCATCGGGTCACACTAAACGGCGATTTGAAGTCGACAATCTGTACTACAAGTGTCTCTTTGACAGTGCTGTGGTTGGACGTTTTAGTCTTAAGTTATAGCGCGTCAAAGATGGAGTCCACCAAGCAAGAAATTCGTCATATTTTACGTTTTTACTACCTTAGAGGTAAAAATGCAACGAAGGCGGCGGCAAAAATTTGTGAAGTTTATGAGCCTGATACTGTAACGATTCGCACAGCACAGCGTTGGTTCGATCGATTTCGTTCTGGTGTAGTAGATGTCGAAGATGCACCCCGTACTGGTAGGCCAATCGTCGTAGAAACTGATAAAATCGTTGAAATTATCCAAAGAGACCGGCATGTGAGCATTCGCTCGATTAGTCAGGAACTAGGTGTAGACCACAAAACCGTTTGGAACCATTTGCAGATTTGGATTCCAAAAAAAGCTGGATGCTTGGGTGCCACACGTGTTGACGCAAAAAAATCTGTTGGACCGAATCAACGCTTGCGATTCCCTGCTAAAACGGAACGAACTTGACACATTTTTGAAGCGGATGGTGATTGCCGATAAAAAGTGGATCACGTACGACAATGCCAAGCGAAAAAGATCGTGGTCGAGAAGCGGCGAGTCGACCCAAACCATCGCCAAGCCCGGATTGACCGCCAGGAAGGTTTTGCTGTGTGTTTGGTGGGATTGGAAGGGAATTATCCACTATGAGCTGCTCAACTATGGCCAGACCCTTAATTCGGTCTTCTACTGTGAGCAACTTGACCGTTTGAAGCAGGCGATTGACCAGAAGCGGCCACAATTGGTCAATAGGAATAGTGTTGTGTTCCACCAGGACAACGCTCGTCCTCACACATCTTTGATGACCCGCCAGAAGCTACGTGAGCTCGGATGGGATGTCCTATCGCACCCACTATATAGTCCGGACCTGGCACCAAGTGACTATCATCTCTTCAGGTCCATGCAAAACGCCCTTGGTGATACCAAGTTGGCCTCAAAAGAGGCTTGCGAAAACTGGTTGTCTGAGTTTTTTTGCAAAGAGAGGATAATGAAATTGCCTTCTCAATGGCAACAAGTTTGCGAACAAAACGGGGCATATTTGACTTGAATTGGATAATTCTAAGTACGTTAAATAAAGCGTGAAATTTCGATCACAAATACAACATTTCTTTTCGGCCTTCGAAGTTTGCAGTCAGTAACCGCAACAAGAAAAATAGCTTCTTTTCATAGTTTATTTTGTTTATTTTTACTAAAAATTCATTTTCCGAACATGAAACTGAATGTAAAAAAGTCAAATAACACTGTGGAACAAATTCAGGTTAGCAAAAATTAGGTCCATTCTGAGAGTGGCGGGTGAAAATAGAGGCGAAATTAGAAGACCCGTATCGCACCGTTTTTTTATGTTAGTTCGAATTTTTTTTTAATTTGCTAATGGAATTTTCTTCATCTGACAGGGATGATGAATTTGAACAAATTATTCTGGACAAAATAAAATCATGTAATGCTAAGCCCATTATTTTGCATTTTATTTGCTTCATTTTTTTTTTTTTTTTTAATTTAAGGTAGCTCAACTGAAAATTGTTTTAATTTTTGTGATTTCTCCCGCCAACAATTTAATCAAGTGTTCGTAAAACTTGCAAATTGTTATTGGTACTTTTTTGATAATTTTCTCTTTGAGAGCAACCTCTCAGAAACTCTTTTACTTTCTGCAAACGCGTCTCTTTATATACTCCGGCTCTCGAAGTGTAACTAACTTCAGACCACCACGGGCAGCACGGGCATCAGCTGTCTGTTAGTTGACTAAAGTCAAGCCTTACAAGATCCAAAAGGCGCTTCATCTCATACCAAAGCAGCAACAAGTACGACTTGAGAGAACGAAGGAGTGTTTTCTGACGAGACAATTTTTCTAATTGAGCCATTCGTAAACTTACTTATTTGACCGAACGTTCATACGAGAATTTGAGCCATCGATTGTCAATCAAGAGGCAGCACCCGCCACAGGTAATAGTTTGGGCCGCTGTACCCGCAGATGGATCGTTTTCATCGATATCGTCCAAGGCAAAAGGTGGTCATATCGAGCAAAGGTAAGTTGATTCTTAATTTTGTCTTATTTTCACACATTTCTTACTTTGAATTCAATAAAAGTAATTTTCCAAACTAAATTTACGGCCTTTTTAATTAGTTGAAATGTATTTACTGACGTTTAACGACGCAACCACGCAATTAAATATTTCGCATACTCAACAGTATAAGCCTGTACGTAAACACGTGTCCCATTTCTGTATATCTCAGTATTGAATTTCAAAAATCAATTTACCTCACGAACTTGAAATCTAATCTACACATTTCTATTTAACCGCCGTATGCATCTACCTTTACATTGATTTCAGTGCCCTTAGTGCCGTGTTACTGTCCCTATTAGCTTACCTTGGGTGGTTGCCTCGGTGGTGGTGGGGATCCACCTGTGTTCAGTGTTGCACATAGAACCCTTGCAACAGCAAAAATATATGTTATTTGAACGGGGCTCTGCGCTTGTAATACACTCCGTTTGGTTGCATTCGTGCATGTTTGTAAAGCAACCCTTCATTTTCATTTTTGTTTCACCTAAAATATAGAGAATGTAATTCATGAAAAGGTCCACATCGCAAATTTATACATACATATATAATATTTTATTCTTTACACATTTTGCAACATGTAGCAGCATTGAAATATGTACATACCTGTGGCGCTATCCATGGACCAAAGCACATAGCAGCTGGATGTTTTGTCCGACTCCACCTTGCAATGCTCTATTTTGATCGCGCAATCACCCTCTGTGGTGCAATTCTTTTCATCATAGTGTTCACAGTCGATTCTATGGCCATCAGGCAAAACGGCGCCCTGTGTCCAACCCGCCAAATCTGCAAGAAGCCGAAGGATAAATTTATTAAATACACGCATACATAAGCACTTACAATAGCATAGAACTAAACTACTAAATCAAAGAAGAAGAAAAATAGAAAAACTAAAAGTATCAAATGTGAAAGCCGAAGAAGGAAGTAAAAGAGATAAAAATGGAAAGTAAACAACAAAAAAGCGGACAAGAACACAAGCCAACATAAAAAGCGAAATTTGTGTAAGTGGGTTTTACTTGAAACAACGACAACTGCGATAACAACAATTTCAACTAAACATGAGTATGTATATGCGCTACATAACTACACCCACACACACACACACTCGTAGAATGCATTGCAGCAGTATTAACAGCCACATCAACAATATTGGCGCACTTTCATGTTCGGCTCAGAGAGTGGGTAGAGTTTTGAGTTTAGCGGGCAGCAAGCTAAATACTTATTTACGTTGCGGAGTTGTGTTAAGTGCCGCAACTGCACAATTTTCGCTTTGTAACCATATCGTATGGCCCATAGATACTACGACACTGCGACCTCTTCTCAACTGCGCTACAACTTTCTTTAGCAAGGCAATCTATCCAACCGCACGTTTTCATTCATTCGCAAAGGAAAATGTGAATATGTAAGCATAGCAGCTTTCCGTTAATGAGTATAGTGTTCGGGTAATTTGAATCGAGCAAGGAATTTGCAATGAGCTAGGCTAAGGACACCTCCGCACCAGAATACATTGTGATGCTATGTGCGTGTAACGGTGTACATACTTTTGAAGTGAGTGGATGGTTCGGCTTGCTTTTAAAGGGATGAGATGAGATGTACGGTGGAAACGGCAGGAGACGTGCAATGAGCTGTAAAACTAGTTGTGGTAGGTTTCAGGAGTTCGGTGTCAAACACAGTGGTATGGCTTTGATGTTTTGCAAATCCTTAACAAGTGGATTTTAAAATTGTTGAAAATGATTTATATAAGCCTCTCATGTATATTCATTGAATCATTATAAACTAGCAACCCGCCCAGCTTCGCACGGGTATAAAATATATACCCTATGTCACTCACTGAAAAAATGATTAAAATCGATCCAGTAGTTTTGGCTTATTCATTATTGCCCGTGGCCCGCACGCGTTAAATTTGGAGTAAAACAATTCCCCTTTCTTTATAGCATGAAGATTTCCTGCTATCTTTGGGATATCTAAATTCATACCCTACATTTTTGCATATTAACTTTTTGCATTTTTACTATGTATTTATTTTATTTTTACAACAATTACTATATTACAGAATGTCTTTATATACAACGTTCATAGCCTTCTTGTCATTAGACAATACAAACATGTTTTCTCTAGAGGTTACTCTTGAAAGAGCGACATACAGTTGGCCATGTGAAAAACAGTCAACACTCAAATCTAAGCCTGCAACGTTGAAGGTTTGACCCTGAGATTTATTAATGGTCATTGCAAAAGATGTCTTTACCGGAAATTGTAAGCGTTTAAATTGGAATGGTAGATCCGATGGTATCAGAGGGATTCGGGGAATCAATACATCTTCTCCGGTACCACATCCTGTGAGTATTGTGCACTCTATTATGAAAGTTTTCAGTGATTTTACCAGCAAACGCGTGCCATTGCAAAGTTTAGGTGGACTTAGGTTTCTTAATAAAATAACAGGACAACCTATTTTCAGCTCCATTTTGTGAGGAGGGAGTCCAGACGGTTTCAAAGAATTTAGAAATTCTGTAGGAAATTGAACAGCTTCTTCCAAATCGAGAACAGTATCGACCGAGTAGTATATTTTCGTCGGCGCATCAATCTTTGAAATAATCAAGTTATTTACTTTATCTACTTGTTCGTTAGTTGGTGACTGAATAGCTCTTTCTTTAAACCAAGATATTGTCTTATAACTTATGTTATCAATGTCTGGATAGACATTGTTGACTAACTCTTGGATTTGTCTATCAAAACACAAAGGTTTTCTAGGTGAATCCTTCCCTCACTTTGTGTTAATTCTCCATTGCCAACTTTTAGCAGCATCTCTGGAAATAGCCTGTTCTCACGTGAAGATGACGAAATCCTCATATTAGTTTTAAGCTCTAATTTATTGACATACGACTAAAGGTGGGATCCTTTTAGCGAAGCATTTATTTCGTCAGCACGTGTTCCTCGAGTCACAACTGGTAGGATTTGACGGAAATCTCCTGAGAACAGAATTGTACATCCACCCATAGGTGCATTTTTGTGGCGCAAATCGCGCATTGTCCTATCCAGTGCTTCCACAGACGTCTTGTTTGACATGGTAGCTTCGTCCCAGATTATTAATGAGCAGTCACGCATCAATTTTCCTGTATTGCTCTGTCTAGAAACACTACAGACGCTGTTATCATCATCGGTGGCGATTTTCAGCGGGTGCTTCATTGTAGAGTGTGTGGTTCGGCCTCTTTCCAAAAGACTCTTTCCAAAAGAGTAGCGGCAATGCCGGATGACGCAACAGCTAACGCAATTTTTCCGGTAGATCTCAATTACTAATTACTGTTGTAATATCTTGAAAAATATTGTTTTTAATTATATGCTGTAAAGAGCCATATACATAGATCTATATGAAAACAACAATGTATTTAAGGTATTTAATTGGATAAGGATTAATGTTGTACCCATTTGTTGAAATCGCTTCGAAAATAAGCTATTAGTTGTCGTAAAAAGTAAATGACAAAAAATGTTATTGTATGGAATTGATAGCAAACTAAACGCGCTCCGAATCAATAAAAACTATTCAAAAACTGTATTTTAATTATGTGCGATTTACTAATATAGAACCTGAAAATAGCGTTTTATTTCGCTGTAAAATTGTATGTACATATAATTACATGGAATTCAGTACATACATAGATACATATGTACATATGGCCGAAATGAAATAATGCGAGCGATTCGTAAATACATACATACATACGTCACCATACGATGTAATTCAACATTAATGAGGTGTGGTGAGATTATCGCTTAACGCCTGTTGCTTCATTCGGTTAACAGCGAACAAACACACAAACAGCTTTTTTTGAAAAAGAGCTGCTTTTGTTTAAACAATTTTGGTTAAATAACAAATAAATCAATTTTTTTTTTTTGATGCAGAACGAAAATAATATTTCAAAGTTAAACTTCAAGAAAGTTTCATTTTAATTGGTTGATTCGTTTATGATTTATGGCCGTGAAAACAAAAAAATTATGTTTTTTGCCACATTTTGACCGATTGCCACGCCCCCTTTATATATTTCTTCACATTATATAGATATAAACCTTCCTCTTCTATCAATCTATCTTTAAAAAAAACCGCATCAAAATCCGTTGCGTAGTTTTAAAGATTTAAGCGTATAAGGGGACATAGGGACAGAAAAAGCGACTTTGTTTTATAATATGTAGTGATATTGTTGTTTCAACATTATACTATTTTCCTCTAAATATTTCAGAAATTATTCCAGAGCGACTGTCCTAGATTGGATATAAATAAATAATAATAGGTTCACATATAACTAGATTATCTACTTTTTCGAGTTTAAAGCTGCAATTAGTGGTGGCATACCATAGCCACAACCGAAACTATCGCAATCAGATCAGTTTTGATCAAACAGATGGGTATCACTGTAAAGGATAATATAGGGTGGGCCATGTAAAATTTGCTTTTTGAATCGGCTATAAAAAAAAAACGAATCAATATTTTTTCAAACTTTTTTTTTTATTTTGAAGATTGAACACTGTCATTTATGAATGAAAAATAATATCGTTCAAATGACTGCCACGACTGGCTTTACAGTATGCCATTCGATCAACCCAATTTTTAAGCACATTTTCGATTGCTTGGGCTCCAATTTCATGAATGGCAACTTCGATTTCGTGTTTTAAAGCATCAATCGTCTCTCGATGGTTCGAATAGCATTTGTCCTTAACGGCTCCCCACAAAAAATAGTCCAACAGGCTTAAATCACAGCTCGGTTGATTATTCGGTTTTCAAAAACGGTAGCCAAAAGTTCGAGTGTAACTTTGGCAGTGTGACAAGTTGCACCGTCCTGTTGAAACCAAATGTCGTTAATGTCATCCTCTTAAATTTTTGGAAACAACTCGTTGAGCATGTCACGGTAACGCTCGCCATTTACTGTAACCGCGGCTCCTCGTTCATTTTCGAAAAAAAAATGGCCCGATGATGCCGCCAGACCAAAAACCGCACCAAACAGTGCCTCGTTGTGGATGCATTTGCTTCTCTACAGTAACGTGTGGATTTTCTGAGCCCCAAATCCGACAATTTTGCTTATTGACGTAGCCACGATGTGAAAATCAGAAAAGAAGAAGAAGACTCACCACTTTGGAAATAGGTTTTCAATATTTCCCAATTTTGTTCAAGCGTATAGCGTTCCATTTCGTAAATGTCAAACCTTTAAGTAAATTATGAACACATTTGACATGTCATTTGTGTAACCATTCTCAAAAAAATAGGTGGTTCAAAAAGCAAACGCTATATGGCCCACCCTGTAGGTGCCGCACCAAAACGCCGTAACCATAACCGTAATCGTATGTATCTATTGAATTTTGGTTTTCCCCCGTAACTGTAAGCAGGTTACGGCTATGGCGATATGACTACGGCACAACTAATTGCAGCTTAGGGTTTCACCGAGCTCCTCCCCTTATATGTAGTGTGCGTCTTGATGTTGTTCTACAAATAAAGGGACCAACAGTTTAAAGCCGACTCCGAACGGCAAATGGTTTTCATGAAGAGATTTTTCATGGCAGAAATACTCTCGGAGGTTTGCCAGTGACTGCTGAGGGGTGACCGCTATTAGAAAAAAGCTATTTCTATTATTTGATGTTCATGCACGGAGATTCGAACCTACGCACTCCTGAATGGTAGTCACGCGCCAACCCCTTCAATTACGGCAGCAAGCGAGATTACCCATACAAAATTTTTCTCCCGATATCCGAGACTATAAAGTAGTATCAGATTACAACCCTCCTTTTTCCCATTCAACGCGGTGCTTTCTTTGTTACCGGTATTTATAACGAATGTAAGGAGAAACGTCAAAGTAATTAAAAATTGAATAAAATGGACGCCAGCAAAGAAGAGAGGGTTATAGACATAATTCTAATAGAATTAAAATAGAAATTTAATTATTCTGCATTCATATTACAGAAAAAGGCGGGCGTCCATAGTCGCTTTGGTCTGTTATGGCTTATTATAAAATGCAATATCGAATTTCGCATGCGCATTGCTGCCATCATTTTTTGCAACCACAGTAGTCGTTGATTACGGATTTCCATCAGCTGTCTAGCACTAGAAGCAAAGTGCACAATTAAATTAACTATTCCCTCTCCTTGCCTTTTCTTCATATCGTTCGTAATAATTAAAGAAACCAAAAACACCGAAATATTCCACCAAAATAATTTCTATGAAGAAAAACCTCTGAAAGCAGTATTGACAGCTGATTTGCAGGTAATCTGCCATATGTGAACGGGTACGGGTAATTTAATTTATCGCTAATATCGACAGTTAATCAAAACAAACGCCTTGATTATGCAAAAAAAATACGAAAATCGGGATGTTTCTTTCTGGAACAATGTCCTGTTTAGCGATGAAAGTAAGTTCGAGGTATTTGGGCAGAAATATCGGTTCAAGTCTGGAGAACCAAAAATAGTGTGTATGCCGACCAAAATTTGATAACCATAGTTAATCACGGTGGGGATTCGGTGATGGTGCGGGGATGTATGGCGGCAAGCAGAGTTGGTAGTTTAGTTTTTATTGAAAGTACCATGAACAAAATGAACAAAACAGATTATCTGAATATTTTACAAAACAATTTGCTAACCAGTGTGCAGAAATTAGGCTTGCAGGGATCTTGAATCTTTCAACAAGATAATGATCCCAAGCACACAGCAAAAATAGTAAAAGAATGGCTGTTTTATCGTACTCCTAAGACATTGGATCATCCTACACAGTTACCGGACTTAAACCCTATTGAACATTTGTGGGAGCATTTAGACCGCCAAATCCGAAATAGGACAATCACCAATATGGATATGCTGAAACTCGTTATACTCGGGGGTTAAAATTCCATCTTACTTGTAAAACTAGTTGAGTCGATGTCCCGAAGACTCTCTTCCGTTATCAAATTAAAAGGGAAATCAACAAAATATCAAATCGATATAATTTTTGTAAAATATATCCCGTACACTTCCTTTTGACGCGTAAAATATGCACTCAATTTAGTTTGTTTTAAAATTTTTGTTGTTGTAATTTATTTTTTGTTGTTTTCTAGTATTAAGTAGAGAATCAAATACTAATTTAAAAAACATGAAATTAAAATATATTGTTTTGTTATAAAAGACTGAAATAAAATCCATATTATAACAAAATGCTTTGTACACTTTATTTTGACGCTCACAGTAACTCGAAATTATCTCACGAATTAAGTGCCACAAAAGCGGATGGGCATTTAGATTTAATTCTCATAATTCAAGGGGATAGGGAAATTTTCGATTTCGCCGTAAAATGGCAGTTAATATCTATTGCGAATGAAAAATAATTAAACTTTTAGAGAGGGAGGACAAGAAACACTGAAAACAATCAGTGCAGCAATAAAATTCCGGAACAATAGAATAAGCACAACAGGAGTAAGTATTTTATAGCATTTTTGTTTTATTTTTATGTTTATAAATGGGTTTTTTAAATTTCGATGGCAAGCAGAAAGTGACGGAGAGGGACGAGCAGGCGCTGATAACCGAATGAGGAAAACGCACAAGTGAATAATAATTGTTTAGTATCAGGGCAGCAAATAGCCGAGTTTATCGCCTGCGATCCATCTTTTACTGACAAAACTATTCCATAAACAAATCAGCTCCTCTCTAATCCGCGTAGCAACCGTCTGTCGCACTACAATTCTAATCAGAACTATCTGGGCAGGTAATCCCGATTAACGCCGCCATCTGTCAAGGCTATAAACTGTGAATCTTTGTTTATAGAGTTTGCTATTCTATGGCCCAAGAGCAAAAATAATACTTTGTTCTTGTTGTTTCTATTCTACTGCTGTACCAACACCTGTTTCAAGTGCCTTGCTTGGTAGCCTTTTATAGGTAATTAAAATTACATATTTCTTGATATACGACTGAGCCTTAATTCCTTTATGTATGTATGTAGAGACAGTGCATTGCAATGTGGTGCCCTCAGTTTTCTTCTGAAAATGCATAAATGCTCTTGTTACAACTCATCTTCGCGCGCATACTTACACCTGTGTTCACAATAATAGCAGCGCGATAAGTTGCAAAGTTTCTTTTCCAACGTTTTTTATAAAAGAAAAAACTATATGACTTAAATTTTTAAACAATGTCCAAAATGTGTTAAAATTCTACAAATTATCATCTTAGGTTAGGTTATCCAAATTGCTTGTCTAAGACAAAGCACCCGGTGGCCTATGGTGATACCTGCATTTGATTTTCTTTCCCTCATTAAGTTGGTTGAACCACTTAGAGCTTTTTATGAAGGTAACTAGTCCCTCCAGTGCGATATTTTGCAAATTTCCCAGGTCTTCAAAGAAATAAAGGCCAAGATATTTGCCTCAGCTTCTTTAAAGTGCAGGGCATCCACAACTCCTGCAGAAGTCATTGTGAGGTACACCCATTCTACTGGCTACGGTGCCAATAGTGCGGAAACACACCTGCGAGGACGCTAGTAATTTATCCGTTAAAATCAATCAGACATACTGTCTTTTTAAGATTTAGTTTTGGCCAGAACGCTTTGCAGACTCTTCAATTAGTAGTCAGAGCCAACCTTCGGTTTCCGCGATTACGCTCAAGCCAATGGCAGTGTATAATTCGTTGAGTGGAATGCTTATGCCTTCTACCACTCGCTGAAGGTCAAACCCAAAGTCTTTCCTTGCACTCTCACCCGCTCTTTCACTTCCTTCCACTCACGAGTGGACGAAAACCCAACAAATGTGGCGTTGTGTTGTTGGATGAGCGAGTGCGGCCTCCTGGATTTAACACAGCTTTAATTGATGAATTGTCATCTAAAATTCCAAACTATTTTTTTCTAAAAAATTCTGTGTGTGCAGTTTTGTAGCCAATCAATGTCAAATGTAAAGAAATGAAAACCTGTTATCGCTGGTGCAATCGTGTTACTCGCTGCTGAGTAACAATCTCTGAGTTTATACGTAAACTAAACTCTTAAGTTTGGCCACCAGAACTCTAAGCGAAAATTCTCTCCCAAAGAGAAGAAAAACCAAAAATTAACGAACAGAAAACCTCCAATCACTCGCTCAAAACTCAAGAATAATAGATTACAAAATTTGGCCATCCGAAGTAAAATTTGAGATACTACGCAATAGGTTACTTGACCCCGGATTTGTGCCCGCCCATTTCTCACGTATTCCCACGCCCATCCAATTAGTCGTAGCTCAGATAGAAACGAATAAACATGGCCAATGGCTGCGTTGATTTTTCGTATATCACCAGCACAAACTCAGTTTCGCCGAACTTGCTTGTAAACAAACCGCTGCCATATCCTTTACTACGTCAGCAGATCAGCTGATCACAATGCTGAGAGCTAATTAACTGTTCGCCAGATTCCACAAAAATAAATATGTTTGTTTATAAAAAGTTCAGTCATATGCCTTTGGTCAATTGTTTTTGTTATGCATGCGTTTTGCTGGCTTAAATTACTCTGGCACAAAATGAATATCTCTCTTACATCTTTTAGCTATTTTGCCGAACGCCTTCCCCAATTTGTGGTACACGCCTTGAATGTTCTTCTAGAAATGGAAGGACCTACAATTTCATTCCGCCTCCGAACGGCAGAAGTAAAAATGAAAAATGCAGAAATACGCCCGGAGGATTGCCGTTGCCTGCCAACGAGTGTAAAAAACCCGTTTCTATAATTGGTGTTTCACGCCCAGACTGAGTTTCGGACGAGTCACACATTAATCGATTCGGGTACGGCGGCCTCTTCACTTTACTCTCAACTTCTGAGTGATGGATAATTTTATGGCGTTAGCGAACGCCTGCTCGCGAAAATTATCAATAACTATTACAAATTTTGTGTTATCGGACGCGACTAATATGTCCCGCTGCTTTTACTGCGAACACAGGTGTATAGGCACATTTGTATTTATGTATGTGAGCAGGTATATTTGTATACTCGTATATCGAATACAATCATACAAACATACATATTTACTACGCCTGATGTAGATAATTTTTTTGCTGAAATCGACAATACATATCACATATTAATCCGAATTTATTAATTATGAAATAAAGTGTACTGTGTCAGAGACAGAACGCACAATATACCAAAAAAGTCAATAAAATAGTTGAGTGGGCATATTTAGCAACATGAACAGGAGTAAAAATTAAAACTAGTTAAATTTAAATTAATTTAAAAAATACAATACAGTCAAATAGTTGATTTACTTGATAGCAGGATGAGTAGCAGCATTAGCGGCAGGGAAATCAGCACTGTATGCCGCAACGAATTGATTTCGGTCATTTTAAATATTTTCAAAATTTTATTCACAAAGTAACTAAGCGTTTTGGGTTGTTTTGAAGACGAAGTAGACGCATGGAAGGTTGTTGCTTAAGCTACGATGGTAAAAGTTCTGCATGTGCCCAAATTAGATTAATCCATAGAGGGATTTTTAAATAGCTTCCACTTTATAATTAAAAAAAAAAAACCAACTACTATTTTCGAAGTAGCTGCATACTTTTTAATATCTATTTGGCAAGCATATTTTAAACTCAGCGAAATTACGCCCAATGAATTCTTTAAAACTTCCTCTTTTCTTTCTCTTCACACATTTCCAAACATTCTGTATACGATATTTGATGGCTTATTTTTTTTATCTATTTATCAGCAAGAGCCAATGCTTGTTGCTTTTTTTCGACTCGAGAGCTTACAACAGTATCTTCACACAAATTATATTGCGGAAATATTTGATAAGCACATTTTGTTATCACATATATGAACATATACCAAAAATCAGTTTTATTTTTCATCCGAACTACACATTTATAGGTATTTTATAACGACCACTCCAAAACCACACGAATTTTTAGAAGCTTTTTCCTGAACAGCTACTGATTTATTTGCACTCTAATCTTTCACATTATGTCATTCACTTATCAAAATAACTTTCTTTCCTAATTTTCTATGCAATTTTGCGCATTAAATAAAGTTTTCCACACTTTATTACTTAACGCAAGTTTATGTTGCATCTTTTCACTGGTACGTAGTTATTTTGCTGTCATTTTGACTTTTCTTTTGCAGCTGAACTGTTACCAGCGAATGAGGTTGCATGAGCAGCATGACTGATAGTTACTGCCGAAGTGCTTAAGCGGTGCGCGTTGGAAAAGGATAGCGCAAGTATTATTTTTTTTTAACTATTTGTGAGCATAGAGCTGCCAGTTTACGGAAATTTTAAATACAAAAATTCTTTTCAGCCACCCAGAATTTAAATAGTACCGTAGAATGTGAGTACCTTGGCATGAAAAAAGGTAGGTATTGAATGGCACCCCGTTCAATTTGACCAGCATTTCTTATATTTCACTATAAAAACACCAGCTTTACTTACTTCACTAATTGTAATATGTATATACACTGAATGATACATACAAACACTATTCTTCAAATATATTTTAATACTAAATACATAAATAAATTTCAGCAGCCACTGAATTGTAGTGCGAATTTGACCTTCAAAGCACGATAAGCAGTAAAATATCACCATATTTAAGGAAAAAATTTAGTTTTTTACCCTTAAAGGTACTACCGCATTAGAAGTTCCAAAATAGTGAGGTAAAGTTATCGAAATAACACCTCTTTTTAACGTTTCCTGTTTAATATTTATTAGTAGCTTTAACCCGCGGCCCCGCTCGAGTAGGAGTAGCTTTGAGGGATTTAGGATACGTATATAAAAGAATTGCAAACAATAACTTCGTTGAAAAAAAATTTGTATTAATAACCATAATATTACAATACCGGGCATCCGTTGCGATGCCTCGTTGAATAAAATCAAAACAACCAATCAGAAAAATATCAAGCAAAATTATTTTTATAAATTTTCTATCTCAAACCGTTTTTGAACTTGGCATTTGGGTCATAGTTGAACAGCTTATGCGGATTATGAAGTCTAGAGTGTGCTATAAATAGTGGGAAATAGGAAAAACTAAGATATTTTAGATTCAATTTAAGCAAATATTCGATTATTAGTGTTGAATGAGAGTGGTGGCGCGGCCTGGGGGCTGTGGGAAAGGAGTTCAATCATAAAAACATGCCTATAACCTTCATTGGGTGAAAATATGAATGTGTAAAAATGTTTACGTCATTTGGTATTGTCGTTTCGTAGTGATGCGCGGACAACGTACAGACATTCACCTTTATAGTATAGATAATATTTCCCACAGGAAATGATCCGCTTGATTCAAAAATTATTTCCCTAACTGTGGTAAAACCCAATTTAAACATTCATCCCAGAACAAGCTTCCTATATCCATACATAAAGGGTTTTCCAATAACAGGTGTTACTTTGAATTAGATTGCGCTATCGGGAGATGATTAACGATTTTTGATGGCCGGAATTGGATGGTTTATATTCAACTAGACGGCGCTACGTGCCACACAAGCAACGAAATCATTGATCTTTTACGGGAAAAGTTTTCGGATCGTGTTATCTCTCGAAGTGGTGATCCCAATTGGCCACCGAGATCTTGTGATGTAACACCTTGTGACTTTTTTCTGTAGGTCTACGTGAAAGAGAAGGTCTACGCCAACAACCCATGCTCGATTCAAGACTTCAAAGATGGAGCTCGTGCGGCTATCAAGGACTTAGAGCAGCCACTTTGCAATTCGGTTATGGAAAATTTCATGAAAAGGGTATTGTCCTGCCTGATATTATTTTCCACTATTAATGGCATACCTTCCTCTTTATAATGAAATAAACATCCGGCCATTTATATTAAAAATATCATTTTTCTTTGAATATCAAAATAACACCTCTTATTGGAAAACCCTTTATATATAATTGGCGCTTGTACCTTCATTGGGTGTTTGACTGAGCTCCTCCTCCAATTGGTAGTATTTGTCTTGATTTTGTTCCACAAACGGAAAGACCTACACTTTAAAGCGGACTCCGAACGGCACATTATTTTTTAGGAGCGGCCGCTAATAGAAAAATTGTTTCTATAATTTGGAATTTGTTTCGCGCCCGCGGTTTCAAACCCCGAATGGTGCTCACCCACTACTCCATTTAGCGGCCGCTATAAATATCTTTAATAAAAAATGTATACCTACAAAAAATGCATTATATTATATTAGATTCCTTTTGAGATTTACACTTCGACCTCATGATCTTTTGTGCGCTATACTCATCACAGTACCTCATCCAGACGCAGTTCGCTTATTAAACTTAGGATAGAGCCGTATTGGATTGAGCGTATGTGCCCTTCTTCTGGCTGCAATTGACTAAGTTGTCTCAACCTTCGCCGCGCTATAGTGCTGCATTCAAGGAGAAGGTGCATTGGAGTCTCCTGCGATTGGTCACAGAAATGAGAAGAGTCCATAAACAAAATCCCGATCAAGTGCAGGTTCCTTCGCAGTCTGCAGTGGCCTGGGACTTATCCTTGGGAAAGGTTATGAGTTTTTTAAACCTCTTTTCGTGTCCCAGTAGATATTTCTCCTATAGTTTGGTGCCAGCAAACCTCCTTTAGTCATTGCTTTTCACTCCTAAGTTTCTCCTTGATGGTGTGTTATCCCATAGTAAGAAAAGGCTCGAGCCCTATAAAAGGCGAGTCCGCTGCCTCTCTCACCAATGCGTCCGCTAAAGCTGCACACATTAACAACAAGAATATTTAGCGGGGTTGAGATATGGGTCTCCTTAACGTGAAAAAAACAACTTTTTTTCATTGTCTTGTTGTTGTTTTGTATCCTTTCATTGTAAGTGAGAAATCTGAAAAAATCCTTAAGTTTCTCGCCATATATTTTAAACAATAAAAATGTAATATCGAATGCGTATTTTTTGAAACCTCAGTAAACGTCGTTTGCGGATTCCCTCCAACTGTTCATTATTAGCAGCCAATTGCGCAATTATATTAGCTTTTCCTTCTCCTCCTAAATTAGCTGTCGTTAATAATAATTAAACAAACCAACACATCGAAATATTCCACCAAATAATTTCTATGAAGAAAAACTTTCAACCAAATATTGACAGCTGATTATCAATTTTGCAGATAATCTGGCATATGTGAATGGATAGATTAATTTTCTGGATTTATTTGTAACTGCTGCATATGTGAACGTACTTTTATAGTTTAGCTGAAATCAGCGGAGTTAAATTGGTCTATAATCCACCAAAAAGTTTTGCATTTTTACTATTGTCCAGTAGGTGGCGCACATTTTGTTTATCAGCGTTGTCCCTTTCTTGCACGAATATGCATTGAAAAAAGTGCATAGAGAAACGAAAACATGAACGTCGCCATTTTTGCAGAGTCCGTGTTTAGATCTCAAAGGTAAGAGCTCTGCCTTTTGTGTTTCTAAATAAATAAATGAATTATCTATAAATTCGAAAGTTTATATGTAAACTTTATTATTTCAGAGATAACTGAATATTTTCCAATCACAAAAAGTTAATTGAGTAATAAAAACCTAACAAAATGACTGGTCGTGGAAAAGGAGGTAAAGGTTTGGGTAAAGGAGGCGCAAAACGCCATCGTAAGGTAATTGTTGCTTGATTGAAAATAGATTAATATCAACTGCAGCTTAAGGGTGGTGATTGTGAAATTCTTTGGGTGCAGCCGTTTACATACATATATATATTTTTCCAAAACTAGAGTAATCCCATTTCAATGTAAGCTAATTCATTTTCATCCATTTTACAGGTATTGCGTGATAACATCCAGGGTATTACTAAGCCAGCCATTCGCCGTTTGGCACGCCGTGGCGGTGTAAAGCGTATTTCGGGGTTGATTTATGAAGAAACGCGTGGTGTTTTGAAGGTAAAGGAACCAGCATAGCATAATTCAAAATAGTGTAGGAAATATATAATTTTCATTTATATGTTAACTAATATAGCAAATATGAATTTGTGTGTATTATAGGTGTTCTTGGAAAACGTTATTCGTGATGCTGTAACCTACACCGAACACGCCAAGCGTAAAACTGTTACCGCTATGGATGTGGTATATGCCTTGAAGCGTCAAGGTCGCACCCTTTACGGTTTTGGCGGTTAAACTTTTTGACGCCACTTATGTATTACAAGACCCGAATGGGTTTCTAATCAGAATATAAATAAATTACTACTTTTAATTGAAATGACATGATGTTCTTGCAATTAGCAAACAATTTGCGCATCTAGAAAAGAAATACAATACAATTCAATTTACTTAAATGCATTTTTTCAATCACAATATAATTTTTGCAATGGGTAAGTTAGGTTGATCTGTAAACACAGCTCACTTAAACCTTTAAGGTGCATTGAGTTACATTGCATTGTAATATGTTGAATGTAGATAGACGTTGAGGATAGTAGCATTACAACAATGAAAAATGAATTTTAGAATTTTGTAGTCCCTAACATGCATTTCCGGTTATAAACCCAACCAAAGACTTCAATAGCATTCCCCAAATATGTAGGGGGGATGTTTTGTACTGTTGCAATAAAAACATGTAAAAATATTGTTTAAATGGCCAGTTTTCACAGAATTTTACTAAACGGAGATTTTAAACAAAAGACGATTTGCATTATCGCGTTTGTGAAGTCGCCCTATTTTCGTTGAATGTTACATTTGAAAATATCAACAATATGGATGAGGGGTAAGGTACAATGCACTAGACAGAGCTAGTTTACTGATGCCTTGGGTCGGGAAAATCCGAGTCATTCCAGTAACGTAGAACCGGCTGCCATGGGAATCATCTAATATCTTTCTCCTTCTGGGCCCAACTTATCGAAACAGCAAGTTTCCGTGGTATACCATAAAATGAGCTAGACGAAGACGACCGGTAATCTTCATTGCACTGACAAGGTTTAGTAAGTTGCTACAACAACAACAACCACATTAGCAAATAAGCGCAAACTTGTTTCTGATTTCAAAAGATCTAAATGATGGTCTTAGAGTTCTTTTTATAAATGACTATTTATTTAAACATAATTTTATATAAAATATACTCATACATATGTATGTACATATACATATGTATATACACGAATTGAGAACGGGGCATTACACAAGAACTGCTGTGAGCAAGAAAAAATATACAAAAATATATCTCGGACGCTACAGAGAATTTTATCGTGTAATTTTAAAATTATTGATGGACATAACTCCCTCTCTGCTTCCGAAACAAACAAAACTAAGAAGAAGGAGTAAGGAATGGGAGGCCACAGTATGCTCCTCGGCGACAGCTTTAAATGCAAAAAAAAAAATACTAAATTCAACTAAAAAAGTAAATGAACTTCGATACAATTTTCTGGGCTTTCTTGCTTCCTTCCTTTCCAATCAACTGTCACCTCCTTATTCATCGCACAATCCCAGAAAAAGTGAACGCGGCGACTTAATGGTCTTAGTCACCCCATCACTCTGGCCACGTTGCTGCTGCGACTGCTGTTGGGCCGTCAATGACTTGTTGCGTCGAATGAACACCTTCAATGGCTGATAATCTGCGGCGCTATTGCGTAATGTATCCGAGTCACTGGAGCAGCCATCGCTGGTTTGACTGCGCGATGTCGATATAGACAAGTCGTCCATTTCGATTTTACTGCAAAAAATATTGCGGCTGCTGCCGGGAATAGTGCAACCACCACCGTTATTCATCGGCTTTTTGTCAATGCGCGCTGTCAATTGCGGGGCCATTGATGAAGAGCCGCCTGATATGGGTATGGCCATAGATGGCGCATTTTTGGCAGCTGAATCGCCGATATTTGTCTCGAAGTGTACGGTGGTAAGTTGAAACTGTAACGAATATAAAATTCGATAGCTATAAAATATATATTTTTTTAATCTTATGATCGATATACTTAATTGTTTACATACAGTTTAAGAGAGCTTTATCCATTTTTAGCTTTCTAAATTTATTTTTGTTTTTGTTAAGCTTTGCGAAATATCACAGCAATTATGGCTAAAACTCACTTGGAAAGCAAATGGAACAATCATACAGTTTAAATGGCCATAGCACGGAAATGATTAGATTTTAATTATAATACCGGTAGAAAGTGCTGAGTTAATAGGTCTGTTGCAAATAATTTGTAAGAATTGTTAAAAATTATCAAGTTTTGGTGTTCATGTATTCAAAAAATTGTAAAGTAGAGGAAGTGAGAGAGCAAAATGGCACTCCATTTTGAAGGGAAGCTGCAAATTTTTACTGTACAAATTTCTACTTGTAAGAATTTGCAAGTGAGAAAAACAGCTGATCACAAAGTAAAAATAAACGCGAATGAAAATTTGCGAATTGGGTCAAAGTTCTAAAATTTCAATAAAAATGGTGGTTAAAATGAAGAATAAAAGTAAATATATTTTAGATAAAATTTATAGTTTATTTGAAGGCATGCATTAAATAGGAGTCGGCCAATGATTTAAAGTTATGTATGTACTTCTGCATCACAGCCTACAGTCACCGTTGCTGCAGTTTCCGAAATACAAATCGAAAGCATTGAAGGTGTCTTTTGTGTCTTATGCTTGTACTTCTTCGTTATTACCTAATTTGGCAATAGGAAACAAGGAAAATATGAAGGAAGCTGTGATTGCCACAACCACAATTGCTAATGGAAATTTCTTTATCTGACAGCGATGATGAAATGGAACAAATTATTGTGAACAAAATCATGCGATGCAAAGCTCTTTGTTTGGTATTTTATTTGATTTTTTTTTTTATTAAAATACGAGGTAGCTCAACTAAAATTTTTTTTAAATTTTTGTGATTTCCGCCGCCAACAATTTAATCAGCTATTCGTAAAACTTGCAAATTGTTACTGGTTTTGCATTCATGCACTTCTAGAGTGTATTCTCGGAAATTAAGTTACTGGCAAGATAATGGCTGGATAATTTTTACATGAACAGTCATAATTTAAGTTGTGAAAGGCTTTTTATACTTGGTTTCAAAAAAAAACTTTATGAGCCATATGGAGCTATTAAAAAAGTATATTTCCAATTAATTTTAAATTAAAAAAAAAAAATACATAATTGGCGCAAACACTTCTGTTAGATGTTTGGACGAGTTTCTCCTCCCATTTGTGGCGTGCGTCTTGATGTTGTGCCATAAATGGAGGGACCTACAGTTTTAAGCCAACTTCGCACGGCAAATGGTTTCTATGAGGAGTTTTTGTTAATAAAAAAATTTTTTTTTTTCAAATTTAAAAAAAAAACTGCCTTATTATATAAGTAATAAAAAAAAATTTTTGTTTCCACTCCAATAGAAATGTATTTTGCTATTAAAAAAGTATATTTCCAATTAATTTTAAATTAAAAAATAAAAAATAAATAATTGGCGCAAACACTTCTGTTAGATGTTTGGACAAGCTTCTCCTCCTATTTGTGGCGTGCGTCTTGATGTTGTGCCATAAATGGAGGGACCTACAGTTTTAAGCCTACTTCGCACGGCAAATGGTTTCTATGCGAAGTTTTTTTTAATTAAAAATTCTTTTTTTCAATTTAAAAAAAAAACTGCCTTATTATATTAGTAATAAAAAAAAATGTTTGCTTCCACTCCAATAGAAATGTATTTTCGTTTTGATCAGACTTTGTTTTGGAATAAATTATTTGGTTTATTCTTGCTTGTTAAAAATGTGCTTCGATAGAGGTTTAACTTACTAAAGTGTAAAAAATACACAAATAAATAAATACAACAACATAAATAAAATAATTACAACAAAAAAAACATACAACATGCAAAATTACACCAAGTATGTAGTTAAAATCTCATAAATTTCCTGCTGGAATTGACTACTTACGTCCGTTTCATTAGCGAACTCGTGATCAGATTTGGATTCCTTCTTTTTGGAAGAATCTTTCGGTGCTGGCTCTACATATTTCATCTCACTTTTCACCTTGCGCACTTTCAGCAATTTACGCGACATCTCTTTAACAGTTAAGGTAGGCGACGGCAGCGCCTCATGCACCGATACGTTCGTCGCAGTCTCTGTTGACAGACTGGCATTAGGGTATTCTCGCAAAGACGTATTAGAACTTTGCATCTGCAATGCGTTCATTTGCTTGAATCGACAGTTGTTGTTGCGCGGTGAATTGTTGCGACAAACGCTACTGGCCAACTTCTGGAAATCATTACGCCTACAATGTGAAAATGTAGAAAAGTCTCTATGTCTTACTAATGCAAAATAATTAGCATGTTTTTATTTACTCTTTAATGATGGACTGCAGCGATTCGTTCTTCACAACCACATATCCTTCGGGTATGCGCGCGTTGGCTTCATTCTCCATTCGATTTTCGTAGGCTATTATCTGTTGGTTGAGTTTTTCATTCAACTGCTCAGCTTTTTTGCGCAGTGTGCGCTCGAATGCCAATTGCTCCTCTAGTGTTTTAAGCTTTTCCTTGAGCTGTGCCAATGTGACACGATTCTTTTTCGATTGTGCATTTGGGCCGTTGCCGCCAGAGCCCGGTTGCATCTGACCCTCGAGCATCTTCTGATCCTCATCCTCCTTGCCCAGTTGTTCACGTATGCTGCGTTGCAAAAATTTACTAATACCTGCATTTCCACGTACGTTAAAGTCAATAATATAATTGTTGACCTCAAGACAATCCAAGATCATGTTTGCGGCACGATCAGTCAGACCACAATTCTCCATATCGATCACTAATAGGGAAAACAGGGAAAACACACTTCTTCAATTTCTTTCGAAAAAATTGCTGTTGAAAATGTAGCTGTTTACCTTTTATCCATACATCCTCCTTTAATATTTCAACAATCGCCTTTACACCATCATCAACGATCTGCGGATTGCGCGCCAGTGCAATGGAACGCAGTCCAGGTATTGAATCCGGATCAACGTCCCGATAGCGTAACGATTTTTGCCAGCCCTCCGTATAGCGACTGATCTTTTGTATCTGTGGAAGAGATATGCGAAGGTATAAACGATAATAGTTGTACAACCAGGCAATACAAATTGGTCAACGAATGTTAAGTTAATGGGCTCAAAGTTGTTGGTAATACTACTGCATTAGCACCTTAATCATATCGGCTACGTGCTCCGCACCTTTTGTCGTCAGCTCACATTCTGACAAATTTAATTTCTCCACATTTTCCAAATACTTGATTGTATTGCATATCGCCTCGCATCCTTTATCATAAATATTCGAACGTTGAAAACTTATTTCCTTAAGACTTTCATTTGACGAGAGTGCCTGCGATGCGGGAGAAGGAGTAATTTTGTAGAAACAAATCAAAGTTAAAGTAATGAAAAAATTTTTAAGTGTAAAAAAAAAATAAAAAATCAGTGGCAAAACTAAAGAAGCAGTGAATATTCAACAGTATTTACTCTTTCATGGTTAGAACACGCACACATACATACGTACATACCTTGGCAATGGATTCCACATATTTATCATTAAGTGGCAAACCTTCTAGATTTAGAATTCTTAAATTCTTATTGAATTCAATACAATTTGAAACTGCCTCCACGATACCAGAAAAAACGAACTTCGTACAGACTACCGGCTTTTGTTTGAAGAGCCGTGCCTTCTTCTCTGTATCTAAATGCTCCAGTACTGCGCAGCCAAAAAACACAAAGCATATAAAATATTGCTGGAGCTTAGCATAGCTGGAATATTGCGCATAGCACTCACCCATTCCCAAGTTTTTGCGCAATCGAATGCTAAGTGTTTGCAGCACTTGATCATAGTAGAGCGACTCTATGATTAGTAGCCAATCAGTAACGCCTAATTTTTCACCGAAAAAATCTAACATAGATGTTGCATTATTTTTGGTGCGAATATCTGGCAAAGGTGTCAGATTCTTCGCCCGACAGAGCTCTAAATACCGAAAATGAAAGGAACGACAGCGGTTGAATTTCTTCGTCGATGTCAAACTGCACACATCACGCAATTCCAAGTTCTTTGGCATTCTTATTATTGTTGTTGTTGTCGTTGTCCTTCGGTTAGCTTCGAGATTTTATAGACGTCGATGTTGTTGTTTTGGGTTCTTGAATTCGGAACTACGATTTTTTATTACGAGTGCGATTCGTGCGATGAAGAATATTATCGGGAGGGGAGGAAGGTAAAAAGTTTGACAGTTTTTTTTTTAATACAAAAGAGGTAAAATTAAAAAATTTAAATAATTTTGAAATTTTTGGTTTGATTGATAGAAAAATTGTGGTTTTTATGATTTTTTTCTATTTTTGCCTATGATTAAAATTTTTAAGTTTACTATTTTTATTTATTACTTCTCAAAAGGTGTGACTGTTTTGAAAACTCTTTATGCTTCATTGATTTAATATCTGTTTTATACTTTTTATTCATTTTATTCACATTTCATTTTGTGCAAAGTTTCAAGTTTTAAGCTTAGAGTTCCGTTATAAAAAAAATTTAAATTCCACTAAATAGGGTCAACCTTTCCACGTATGAAAAACGATTTGTAGTACACAACCTAGAAAGGTCCAAAAATTAACGCCAGCCCAGCAAAAAATCTGCCAATGCGCCAATAGCTCATGCAGAAAAAAATGTGGGGCAGTGCTAAATGGAGAAATAAAAGAAATCAATTGGAATCTTATTTATCAGAGTCCATTTGGCGGTTTGACAGTTTTGAATCTATATTGAATTCCTTATCGGTCCATTTTACATACAAATCCTTTTTTTTATAATTCCCAATTATTTTTAATTTAAATTTAAACAATAAGCAATTTATATAACTGAAGCTACTAGAGCGATCTTGAACAGCGCAAGATAGTTGAAGACCAAGTTCACCTCCACAATTTTCTTATCACATGCTCTAGAAATAGCATACTGAAGCATGAAGTAAGAGCCGTGACATTTTATTATTATTATTATTTTATTTTTAAAGTGTCTCTTCTTAGGCGTCGATGGACGAGCGAGAATGGAGAGTAAAATTTCAAGGCCAAGCAACGTTTTGCACATTTTCGTTCCGCGAGAGAGAAAAAAGATATCACGTAGAGGGGAGGAGAGAAAGAGCTATACCTTATATATATCTTAGATACACTATAGGCTATTTTTCCTTGCGGTTGCTAATTTCTAGTGATAAATAACACTGCCTACTTTTGGGCGCTTGTTTGTTGGTGCAAACTTGTAGGAAATATATTTTTGGTGCCTACTTTTTGGTGTTATATTTTCTTGGTGCCTACTGTTTGGGGCATTTTTTTTTGCTTTTTGGCTCTTATTTCCGTTTCGTGGCTAGTACTTGTGCGTACTTGTATAAAGTGCTATCCATTCCGGTATTGGATTTATTAGTATTGCCTTGCAGTAATTTGTGCCCTTGCTGCGGTCCTGGAATCGCTGCGTTTGTGCGGGTGATAAACGCTCGGAGTAGTGCGCGTTGTTGCCACGGTTTGTGTCAGGCGTTTACCTACACCGGTCGACCCTTCTCCGTTTTTTGTAAAGTTTGTCTATTTGTATTCTCTGCAAATGTTGTGAATTTATTTAGATATATATTCTTTCTCTCTCGCATTCTCGCTCGGGTCTCTCCCTATTTTTTTGTCTGCCTTGAAAGTTTCACTTCTGTTATGTGTACTACGCTACACGCACTGTTTTTTTTTGTTTTGTTTATATGATTTGAAGAGGTGTGCCCCGTTTGAGGCGCGGTACGTAGGTGTTTGACTGAATTGTGGCCCTGGCAAGTGCGTTGGGGTGGCTCGACAAACGACTGCTGTATTTGTTCCCGTGTTGAAGGTATCATCGGTTTGTTGCGTATTAGCTCGTTGTTGGAGTAAATCAAATCTCCAGTGATTCATCGCAGGTGTCTTTGCCTGAAACTTCTCTATGATGTCAATGTTCGTTTTCATCGCCGCTTCCCATAGTTGGATGCCGTAAATCCAAATGGATTTAATTACGGCTTTGTACAGGATAAGTTTGTTTTCTAGAGACAGCACTGAGCTTCTTCCCATAAGCCATTGTAGAGAGGTGAGTTTAAGTCCGAGCTGTTTGCGTTTGGCCATTATGTGTTTTTGCCACGTTAGGCGTCTGTTCAGGAGCATACCCAAATATTTTACGTTATCCGCTTGTGGAAGCTGCTGATCGAATAGGTGGCGGCAGCATATGTTTCTTATTTCAGTGTGCAGGTAAGTTGCGTGGACTTTGTTGGGTTTACCTATAAGTGCCATCTATTAAGCCATTTATGTATATTTTTTATGTTTTCTTATAGAAAATATGTGGCCAAATGTGGCAGAAAGAAAAAAAGCAAATCAGCTGATTTACCGATACCACCTTTAATAGATTCGCCTTGGTTTTGGTATTTCCCATATAAAATTATATTACTTATAAAGACTACGACTCTGAAAGGTATGTTTTTGAGTTGGTATGCTGGTATTACATATCTGTTTGTTATTTGTTTCTCACAATTTCATTTTCATTTAAGTAAATGCATATACATATACATATACAGTAGCTCAATAAAGAACTCGGACACCCACGTGAGGTGGTTTTAAATCAAAAAATATATATTAAAATGTAAATCTAATGCGTTTATGTGTCACATTTACTTTCGTTCTCCAAGCGTATTTTTCAAAACTACAAAAAACATAAACAAACCTCAACTCATTCGTATATAGCAACAAGAACTTAGCAAAATACATGACATAAAAAAAGTCGGGACATTTATATAAAGTAGAATTTAAGAACAAATAATATAATTAATATTTAGTCGACAAGCCTTTATTTTTTCTCACAGCATTTAGTCTTCTTGGCATGAATTCGACCAGCTTCTTGCATTTTAAAGGATCTATTTTCCCCCACTCTTTTTTAATAGTACCTTCGATGTCTTTCTTGTCTCTAATAACAAGATTTTTCAGTTGGTTTTTCAAATGAGCCCACAGATGTTCAATTACATTGATGTCTGGAGATTATGGAGAAGTTTCAAGTAGTTTAGGGCAGTTGTACATAAGCCATAGACGGACATCAAGTGCCTTATACTTGGAATCGTTGTCTTGATAGTACTGGAAATTGTCCTAATTTCCCAATTTTTCAGCACTTTGAACCTTTCGTAATTGTTAGGTATTGTTTGTGGTCCATATTGGCGTTAATGAAGCACAAATATACCATTACCGGCCTACCTCCATTTAAGTTTTTTTCCAGCAACTCTTCATTAGGTCTTCTCCACTCATATGATTGTCCTTCTGGCCTAAATATTTTCATCTGCAACTAAAACGTGCTTCTAGAACTCGAAATCCTTAACCCCATGACGCTTTGCTAATTTTATTCTCTTGTGTCGGTTATTTTCGTTGATGAAAGGTCTTTTTCGTGCAACTCTTCCATTATAATTATTCTTTCGCAACACTGTACGTGCATACATATATTTTCGGGGTTGCAGTTAATATTAAGGTGTTGGGCGACTTCTGTTGTGAGCTTAGGAGTACTCAAATTTGGATTTTTCTTAATCTGTTGCACTATTCTCCGTTTATCTGCAATCGAAAATACTTTGGGTCGTCCAGATTTCTTCTTCTTTTCCAGGGAAATTTTTTCTTTGAAACGTTTTATCACGTCGTATATAGTCGAGCAGAGTTTATTCACTATTTCTGCGATTTCCCGAATGGTTTTACCCTTTTCATGATGACTAATAATTATATTTCTGATTTGAATTGAGCTTTGTCCACTCTGTCTGCCCACATTTATACATAATATGGACTTTTATTCAAAAAAATACGACTGACATTTTATTTTAATTTATTACGTTTGGTTCTTTCTTCGCACTGTTCTACCGAAAGAAAATTAATTGTGGGATTCCCTGTTTTAAAGCGCTAACAATCGTAATGATGCCAGATGGCCGACTTCTTTTTTGACACCAATTTTGCGAATGCTGCATGATATGTTTTTTATAACAAGGAGGTAATGGATTTGTTAATTATTATTACTATTTTTATATTCCTATTTGAATACCCAATTGAAAAATATAAAAATAAAAATATTTAACTTGCATTTCTTACAAAAATTTTTAATTTGAAGCTGCTTGATATGTATGTCCGAGTACTTTATTGAGTCACTGTAAGTAGAGTAGTAAGTAGAATTGTGATTAAGTATCTCGTGAATAACTTTAGTAATATTGGCTTACAATGCCTCAATCGACGCTGGTTTATCCACAAAGCATTTAGACTTTACATACCCCCACAAATTAAAGTCCAAAGGTGTGATATCGCACGAAGTTGGTGGGCAATCCACTGGTCCGAGACGAGAGATAAATTGTTCACCGGGTAAGCTCATAGCAAACCTAGGAGGTCCAACGCAGAACAAGCGAAAACTTTTAATGAACACGACGAACTCGATTCTCTTATACGGATGCGAAATATGGGCAGATTCGCTAAGGGTGCAATGCCGGCGGAAAATTTTGCAATCTGTGCAACGCACCTGCGCTCTCAGAGTGGCTTCGTCATACAGAACAGCATCTGAAGCAGCGGTGTTAGTTATCAGCGGATCCATCCCTATAGATATTCTAGCACAAGAGCGCAAACGGAGATAGGAGGCGAAAAACACAGGAATCCCAGTACTACGTTTCTCCGATATTAGAGTTCAAACGCTCAGACTTTGGCAGGCCAGAAGGAACTCTGAACGGTATGGTAGATGGACAGCGAGACTAATACCCGATCTAAAAAAGTGGGTAGAAAGAAAGCACGGTGAGGTTAACTATTACCTCACACAGTTTTTGTCCGGACATGGGTCCTTTCGCAAGTATTTGTGGCGAATGGGTAAAGAGAGCCAACCAAACTGCATATATGGAAATACTGAGTATGTTGATGCGGAGCACACCTTCTTTAAATGCGAGAGGTGGAACGTAGAGAGAACAGGTCTGCAACGAGCTATTGGTGTATTTACACCTGAAGAAATTATCGACAAAATGATGATAGACGAAGAAAAATGGAATGCCGTCACAAATTTTGTAGAGGATATTATCCGAAAAAAGAAGCGCGAAATGGAAAGTTATGCTGAAGAGCATTGAGCATAGGTTTCTCAAAACAGGCGACCCTGGACGCAGGGTGAGCAAGTAAGTGTCCTTCTTAGGACGCCGTCTTAGCCCTCTACCTCGAAGCAATGCGGAAGCAGTCCCGGGGTGGAGGGAAAACTCTAAGAGAAGAGGAGGGATATTTTTAGAGGAATCACCACACACGTAGTAGCGACGGTTACTATATGGTGCGAAGACATTTTTAACCCAACCTCACCGCCAAAAAAAAAAAAAACAAAAAAAAAAAAAAGAAATTGTTTCACGGGCAGTAATGTTGTATGGCAAGTAGTGCCGTCTTGTTGGATCCAAATGTTGTGAAGATCACGGACTTCAATTTCCCAATTTCCGGCATCAAAACGTCGTTTATCATGGCTCGCTAGCGTTCGCCATTCACCGTTACATTGGCGCCAACCTCGTCTTTGAAGAAGGGCAGATGATTTCTCCAGTCCATAGGCCGCACCAAACGTTTTTTGGTTCTTGAATGGTTTCATCGCTGAACAAAATTCGGGCCCCAAAATGCAGTTCTTCGGCGAGTTTTCAAGAGCCCAACTACTGAAATTATGACACTTTGGAAGATCGACCGGCTTCAAATATTGGACTAGTTGTATTTTATACACTTTCAAACCAAGAGCTTTGCGTAAAATCGCCCAAGTAGTGCCATAAGATAGGCCAAGTTGTTGAGTTCGGCGCCGAATCGACTGATCCGGAGGAGTCGGCAAAATCTCATTTACAACCACAATATTCTCCCCGCTGCGGGCTGTACGTCATCTAGTCGGTCGAGTATCATCCAATAATGTAAAATAATCTCAATTTTGCTGATGGTTTGCCGAATAGTGCATTCGGACGGCTATGTATGTATACCATAAGTTGGCCTGAGTGCACGATGAACACTTTTCACGGAGCGGCGATATTCGTAATACAATTGTACGATTTGTAAATGTTGTTAGGCGTAAATCTTTCCATGATGAAATATCAATGAATATTAAAAAAAAACATGTATTTAGTTAGATAGTAGTCACGCTATTGAAAAAAGTACCTACAATCTGATCACCCTATAAAACAGCGTTAGACGAAGTGTATGAGCCTAAAAGAACGTAGGTCAGGTTAGGTAGTGTTAGCTGATCTGTAAAAAATCTCACTAAGACCTCAAGGGTCCATTGTGTTGCCAGCCTAAAAGGAGACTATGCCGAAAAATAAAAAAGGTTTACCCCAAGCAATTAAGTTACTGCATTAAAAACGACTGAACTGAACGATCGTTTTACTTTTGATATTTAGTGTAAGGTATTGCGTGTAAGTTTCATAGGTAACTTTATTCATTATTATTAATATTATTAGTGATTGGCTGTTTGTGCACTGCGGCCTGAAGAGATCTATTGTGCAGCCATGTAGCCTACTCAAACAGTTTTAAGCTGTTAATAAATCATAAAACTGCTGTAGGCTTATTTTCTACCAACAGGCTTGGAGCCTCATTTCCCATGTAATTTAGTCTGCGTCATGCCACTGCTGGCATAGAATATGTTCCGCTGCTTCTTGTGCCCCTTTGCAGAGCCTCGTTTTCTATCGCACCTATCTTTTTCGTGTGATTATTAACTTAGTAGTTCCTGTTAGTAGTTCAGTGGAAAGTTTTATGTTCTTTCTGCTTAGGTTAAGGATTGCTTCTGCGTTTATCCGCTCTGAATCTATGAGTCTTTTCGATTGCCCCATGCCCGATTGGACTCTCCAGTAATCGATTAGGACTCGTTTCTCCTGCTCACACAGAAAGGCAATTTTGAAGTTGTTATTTACCCCGCAGAAAGGTTCACAGCCTATGAAGGGGGTGTTTGCCCTCTTTTTCACTTAAGTGTCCACAATTTCATTCCCTTCATGCCCCTCGTGTCCCGGAACCCATATCAAGGTAACAAAGTTTCTTGATGCTAGGGTCTTGAGGATTTTAAAACATTCCCTGACCAACCTTGATGGGAATGAGAAGCTATCCAGCGATTTTAGAGCTGCTTGACTGTCAGAGAGAATGTCAATATTGGCACCGCGCGTGCCTCTCCGTAGACATTCTATGGCAAACAACTCTAAGGCGTAGACCTCCGCCTAGAAAATGGAGGGTGTTTTTCCTATTGCAACTCCTTTTTTGAAATGTGGTCCGACAATTCCAGCCCCGGCACTACCGTCTTCCATTTTGGACCCATCAGTAAACCACACCTGTGCGCCCTGTTTTAAGGATATTTCATTGTTTCTTCATGCTGAGCGGTCACTAATGGCCACTTTGAATTTCTTGGAGAGTTCTAGTTTCCTTTCCACCTTCTCGTGGACTGTCAGGCACGGAAAGTTCAAGATTGAACCCAGAATTCTTACATGCCCTGTAAGATTGCCTTCTTTGAGATGGAATAGATTAGGGAGCCTTAGAGCTGCACTGGCTGCCGACCCTTCGGCTACAAGATAGAGTGGAATGAGTTCAGTGACCATTACTAAAGCCCCTGTGGGGCAGGTTTGCATTGCTCCCGTTACGCTCAGACAGGCTATTCTGTATACTTTGTTAAGTGTTATCTGAGTCTTAGTTTGGTCTACTTTTGGCCACCATAGCAGAGAGGCACAGATGATCATTGGCACTATTATTGTCTTATAACACTTTGCCTTTGGCATATGTATATTGCTCTCAAGGCTTTATTTCTGATGTACGATAAGTGATTTTTCCAGGTCTAGGTTCTATCAAGGATTACTCCCAGATATTTTATGTCCCCAAATAGAAATAAGTCGGCGTCCCGTAGTTTAAGGGTCCCTAGACTTAATTTCCCTCTTCGGGATTTGTTCGTATTTAACGAGAATCATTTCTCCCTATACCAGTTTTGCGTGATGTCGAGAGCTAGTTGCATGCGATCAAGTCAAATTTGCCTCTAACCATGATGAGTAAATTGCCATCAAAGCCCTGAACTTCGTATCCGAGATCATCGAGAGTCTGTACGAGCTCGCCAATGATCAACTTTATTCATTAAGAATAATTATTGAATTTTGATATTCTTCGCTTATTATTACCGCCGTAGCTGCGGTAAAAGCTTATACGCAGATTGTCTTTGGAAGTACTTACATGAATATGAATGTAAGTAGTTCAGAATAACGGAAAATAATATTCTTTGCTTAACTTTGCCTTAAATTTTTTCATACACCAAACAGGTAAAAACTCACCCTAATTGCGTTTTTTACTTGTCTTAATTTTACATGAAATAATGTAATTAAATACTTTTACAGTTATGGAAAACAAGTTCCATAACTGCATAACAAAATAATACATCAAAAGCCACTTCCACCATTAATGCAGTTGTCCATTTCAGTTTTACTGCTACACTAATTTACGAAAATCGTCACCTTACCAACGAAATTCATAAAGTTTGTTTTTTTAGGGCTTTACCGTAATACAATTTTGGTAAAAGAAGTAGAAGAAGAGGACAAATGCCAGGTGTGTATGTAGTTGCTTATGTATGTGTGGTGTGACAATAGGCCAATCTCATGAACCCGTATTGTACAATATTTGGTTCAAGTACATATGTCTTTATGTATGTAAATACATACACACTTCCACAGCATTTATAGATATGCACATATATGCATGTATGTATGCCTGCAATTCCATGGAGTTCTTGATTGTGTAACTCAGTACTGGTATTGTTCTGGGGCAATATATAATAATGATGACCTTAACTGGAACTGGATAAATATGCAAAATATTACACACACATATGGATGTATGTATGTGTGTATATGAAGTTGTTGGTGGGCTTCGAAGCAGAACGCTGTACAGGTACTTAATAGAACTGTTCTGGTGCTAATGGGAATTGTTATGCATACGCACGCCTGTAATCGCATTACATTTGTATGTAAATTTGTATTTGTAAATTAAAACTTAAAAATCCCCAGTTGGTGAGAAATATGATCTCGTACAGGCGGAAAGCTTTGCCTTTATTTGGAGTTTCTTGTGCCAGCATTTGAAAACATACTTTACCAATTATTTTTTTGCACTGACTGCTAGAAAGCTGACTTTGTTGCCACGGAAATTACAAATGTGCCCATTTATAAGGGCCCTTTTGCACCCTTATATTGGGTTGGAGCGAAAGTTCTATCGTATTTTAAAGAAAATATTTGAAACCATTTATAAAAGTATGTGTTTAACATTAATCAATTATACAGGGTCCGGCACTCGAGGTGTAACCAATTAAGAAGGCCATACATTTATTTTATAAAATTACTTTTATTCAAATCAAAGTAAAAAATGTGTGAAAATAATACAAAATTAAGAATCAATTTACTTTTGCTCCATATGAACACATCTTGCCTTGACTATGGGCTTGAGAGAGTCCAGAAAGGAAACGCAAGCCGCCCGGATGTGACTCGCAGGTATTTTGGCCCACTCGCCGACAATGGCTTTTTTCAGCGCCTCGAGACCGGTGAATCTTTTAGTTCGGACCTTGCACTCCAAAATGGCCCAAAGAGAATAATACATCGGATTCGCGTCTGGTGAATTTGAGAGCAATTGTGTGGTCTTTATGAAGTTCGGAATGTTGTTTTTTAGCCATTCTTGGCTTACTCGAGCTTTGTGAGATGGTGCCGAGTCCTGTTGAAACGTCCATGGTCTGTCACCGAAATGTTTGTCTGCCCACGGCTTCAAAGCAACCTCCAGAATACTTTCCCGATAATATTTCGAATTTACCTTGACGCCGGGCTCGATGAAAACGATTGGAGAGCGCCCATCTGCGGGTACAGCGGCTCAAACCCTCACCTGTGGCGGGTGCTGTCTCCTGGTGGGTAATCGGTAACTCAAATTCTACTATGAGCGGTCGGTCAATATACAATATCGTTTTGGGAGTTAACGAATTGCTCGTCAGAAAATACAATGTTTGGAAATTGACCGCTTTCGGCCAAGCGAGCAACTCCTTCGCTCTCTCAAGTCTGACTTGTTGGTGCTTTGGTGTGAGATCATGCGCATTTGGATTTCATAAGGCTTGACTTTGAGATCATTTTTCAGTATGCGGCGGATGCTACGGTCAGCTATTTTCAATTCTTTCGCCATTTGATTGGCACTTCGTCGGGGACTTCGCTCAAGTCGCTTATTCACTTTTTGAACCATTTCACGTGACATTGAAGTCTTTTGATAGGTGGTCATCATGCCATTTCGCGGTGCTACCAGTATCATTGTAACATTACTCGTTACAATTTATTTTTTAAAACGTTCTGCCATCTTTCAGGTAACCTTTGAATTCCTGTTTGGTAGAAGTTCTCGTCCTTGGACTTAAAATAGTAAGCAACTGCCTTAGAAACACTTTCAAAAGACTTGAAGTTTTTCCCCATTAGATAATTTTGCAGATTTAAACAGGTAATAATCAGATGGTGCAATGTCACCAGGGTGACTAAGGATTTCCCATCCTAATGTATTCAGTTAGCGTAAGTGCTTCAATATCCGTTTGGCTATTAATGAAAATGTTTGACCCAGTATTAACCGGACATAATTTCAGAGCCAATTTAGCTACTTTTGTTGCAGCATAGATTTCAGCTTGAAATGTACTAATTAGGGAGTTGTAAAGACTTTTGGAGATCGAATTGTTGACAAAAGGCAGGCGCTCCTATTACTTCCGACATTTTGGACCCATTTGTGAAGAAATTGTAAGAATAGTATTTGAATTGTAGACCTTTCTGCCATCCATTTTGCTCTATAATGATGCTAGGCTTTTTGTCAAATTTAACTCATGGAATCACGTAGTCTGCCTTTTTATTTGAATCCAGAATGTTGCTGTGACCGAAGAGCCTCCGAGAGGACTGTCTTGACATCTTCAATCTTAGAGCAGATCTTTTTGTTAAGTTTTTTACTGCTCGTTTGATTGGATGCCAGTTGAAAATTCCTTCTATTGCCGCTGTTGGAGATGGGCTCATAGCGCCAGTTACACATATTCCTGCAATCCTTTGCACGCTTTCCAATCTTTTAACGCAAGTCATTTTATCGCACGCACTTTATCGTACATATATATACTATATATGTACATATGTATATAATTGGCGCACCCTGTTTGGGTGTTTGGCCGAGCTCCTCCTCCTATTTGTGGTGTGCGTCTTAATGTTATTCCACAAGTGGAGGGACCTACAGTTTCAAGACGATTCCGAACGGCAGACATTTTTTGTGAAAAGCTTTTTCTTGGCAGAAATACACTCGAAGATTTGCCATTCCCTGACGAGCGGCGACAGCTATTAGAAAAAACTTTTCCTTCATTTTGGTGTTTCACCGAGACTCGAACCTACGTTCTCTCGGAACTCCGAATAGTAGTCACGCACCAATCCATTCGACTACGGCAGCCGCCTTTATCGTATGCCTAACACTATTTTGTTGTATCTGGCTAGCAGGTGCAACTATGCGAGGAGAGCAAAATCACCCTTTGTGGTCGTATGTCTCTTCTCAGCCACCACAGCAAGGAACCAAACTAATTTTATACTGCATTTATTTATAGACTGAACAATCTTGTTTAACCTTTCTTAATCTTACCTGCTATGTATCGCTGCTTTTCCAACGGAAATTAATTCCGAGCAGTACGACACCAATGTCAAAATTTAATACGACCACATATAGGCTTAAAGGCGATCATATCTTTATTATTGCATATTTGTAGGTCTGTTTGTGTGTATGTACGTATTTATGTATGTTCGCATTCTCATGCGCTCAAATAACTTGTGATTTCGTCGCCAACTCAGTACTCAAAGCGGGCAACCCCAAATACCCTTAAAACGGCGCAGCTAAATGCCGGCTGCTTAGCTACCGGTGTATTTTCCTTTTGTTGTTTTTACTGTCAGATAAACAAACAAATTCGTACATAACTTCACTTTAACAACACATGCGGCAGCCACTGCCCGAGCGATGGCATTCAAAATGCAGGTGTGTGAGTGTAACATCAATAATAAATAAAAGAGAACACTCACACAGCCCTGGCAACGTGTGAGTAACTCCACAATCCTCTACTCACCTCTACTCACACGATTCCGTTACGCTTCAACCGCTGGAGCGCCATACTGCACGCCGCATTTAAAGTGTCGTCAACACGCACGCACGCGTTGGGCAATATTTTTACTGAGCTTTACCGCTCTACTCATCGCAATAGCATTAAGCTTGCTTAATGCCAGTGATGGCACGAGTTTCTCAGCAATAGGAGTTGGAGTAGCTTAAATCAACTGTAGTTTGTACTATACACTCGTTGTTGCATAGGCAACGATTTGAGCCCAGTTTGTAATGTGCAACAAATCCAATTTGATATTTAGTTGTCATAGAGTTGTCGAAGAGTTCAGTCGATTAAGAATTTTCCTGGAAGTTTCAGTGATTATGAAGATTAAAATAACAAATAATTTAAGCTGAACATAATTGGAGTGTAATTAAATGAAGTTGCACATTTGTTTGATCTAAAAAAGTTACTGAAGCGTGAAAGTAGTGTAGATATGTATAATAATATCATAGCGCACACGTGATGAAGAAAAAAATACTATAACAGCTACAAATTAAATGAAAATTTAATACAAATAAAATAATTAAGAACAAAATATATGCACGTATGTATGAAGTTTTAACAAAAAGAAAACCTCGAATAAAATCGCCATTTACAAGCGCGTGCAATTCAAAATGATCAACTAAGCAACGTCGCATAGTGTAAACATAAATCCGGCCGAGAAGCCCTAAAACTAATAATAATTACACATGGCCTGCGCATAAATCCGTATGTCACGCTTCGTGTCACATCACATTTTCGGGGTTCTTGACTTCTTCGAACCACAGAAGCACAAATTGTGTCACGAAAATTAAGAATGAAAAAAACAACTCACCAAATGTATGAGTACAAAAGTGTTGCTGAAAGAAAACATATGAAAACAGCCCACCTGGTAGTGGGGGAAAAATAATCAGAATATAAAAGAAATCGCATAAACAGTGTGGAAGCACATGCCAACCTACATTTACTTAAAAAAAATACTGCACCTTAATATAATAACACCTTTATTGCGGAAGCAAGGAAGGAAGGAAGGCAGAAAGTGTAAATGAGCTGTAAGGATTTCTGTAAAGGAGACCCTACAAGGGTAAGTTTGATACGCACGTATTAAGTGCGTTTGCAACTCATTTTGGCTTCCCTTTAGCTTCCCTTTGGCTTTAACAGGATGTGCTTTTATTTGTTAAACCGTTCTTGTTTGTATTTTCACAAATATTAATAGACTAGCAGTACCAGTAGTAATATACATATATTTATTTTTTCAGAAATTAAAAAAAAAAGGTTTAAAATTCATTTGGTTATAATACCTATAAATATTTATATACATATATTCAGAAGACATCACAATTAGTCGTCTGCCATTTTCCTTACGTAACATCGGTTAATAAGTCCCGGGCCTGGATAAGAAAATAAAATTTTTATTCAAAATGGCAATGGTACAATCATTCCAACGAGTTTGTAGCTTTTCTATGCCTGTTTTGTAGAACGATTTATCTTCGGCCATAGAATACGCTTCAGTTTTAGCGATAACTTCCTCATTTGATTGAAATTTCATTCCTCGGAATATATAATTATTTTTTTTGAGGTCTGAAAACAACCAGTAGTTGCGGGGGTCAGATCTGGACAATACGGTGGGTGGGGAGGTAATTAGAAACGTAATTCGTTCAATTTGACCATCGTTTTCATCGATTTGTGACACGGTGCATTGTCTTGGTGAAAGAGGATTTTTTTTCTTCTTCATATAGGGCCGTTTTTCTGCGATTTTCTCCTTCAATCGTTCCAATAATTCACAGTAATAATCAGAATTAATTGTTTCGCCAAATAATTCCAAATAATTAATGAAAATTATACTATGCGAATCCCAAAATATAGACGCCATAACCTTTCCAGCTGACTGTTGCGTCTTTGGACGGCTTTCACCAGGGTCCAGTCAACTCTGATGACTGCCGTTTCGACTCTGGTGTGCAGTGGTGGATCCATGTTTCATTCGTTGTCATATATCGACGCAAAAACTCAGACTTATCCCGCTTAATAATGTCCAAACAGCGATTTGAATCATCAATTCATTGTTGATTTTGTTCCAGCAAACGTAGCAAACGCGGCACCCATTTCGACAACTGCTTTTTCATACCCAAATGTTCGTGCAAAACAGTGAACACACTGCCTTTTGATATCTTCAGGATGTCAGCTATCTCTTGCAACTTCATTTTACGATTAACAGCCAGGCCTCATTTCGACCAGGACGTTCGGCCACGTTTAAAGTCAGCATACCATCGTTTGATGATTGTTTCCGATGGAGCAGAGTCCGGTTAATAATTATCGAGCCATTGCTTTGCTTCAGTGGTATTTTTTTTCAATAAGAAAACAATGATAAATCAACACACGAAATTGCTTTGAATTCATTGTTTTTAAAAATAGCAAAAGTAGCACTGGAACTTGTAGCACTGGAACTTGGGAAATATTGTAATAAACCGAATGTCTTGAAATTTTGACAGTATACCTTCAGCACTATTAAATAACAAAATCTATGCACTATTAGGGGCGCCATCTAGAGATCAGGCCCGGGACTTATTGACCGATGGTAAATACAAATAATATAACCAATTAGTTAAACTCCTCTATCAAATAATTTCTATAGCGTTTTCTAAATACAAATACCAAAATTTTTATTCAATTTTCATCGTTTTCTCCATATACTGTTAGTTCTGATTTTTTTAACATTGAGATATCTTTAATCCGCATTCCTTCTCTTATGTAGGTTGAACTCTTTGATTTGTCTAAGTGTTTGTGTATGCGTGATGCCCTTGCAAGTGCCTTTTCGCTATATTCTCTGGCCTCTGGTGTTTGGCCTTTAATTCTGCCAGCAACTGTATGCAAAGGCAGTGCCGCTGCGTACAATTGATGCATTCATCGAAAGTTAATCCGAATTCTGAGCCCATTTCATTTAGATGTTTATACTAGGAACTGTTTTTTTTTTCTTTACATTCATATAAAGTTTTAAAAACATATATCATTGGGTGTTCAATGCATAAAAATGGCTTTCTTCAGCTGGGATTTCCAGCAAAATTGCATTGCATTGCAGTTTGTCAACCTCATCCGATAAATTATAGCCCCACATTTGGGCAGCATAAGACTGTGTGGATCTACAGACAGCTTGAAAATGTTTCCATTTATTTTAACGATATTGACGATTTAGCTATACTGGGCTATAATTTGCAGAATCATTTCTGTAGTCAGTCTTCATTTACTTTCATGCAAAATGAAAGAATCTAATAAATCTATATATATAAAAATGAAATGATGTTCGTTTGTACGCATTTTTTTGGGCCGATACGAGGCCAATTTTATTCGTTCTTTTTTCATATTATAGGAATCCACTAGTATACTATAATTATGTATATATATAATAAAAAATATATAAAACCCTCCTGCTACGGCAGTATGCTCGCCGGATTGAGAGGTGCAAAATTTGTGTTTATATGGAAATAGTTCTACAACTGAAACCTCTTTGGAGGCCCTATGTTCCATTCGGGACAAAAGGAATTGAGGATAAATGTAAAAACAATAGGCTGCTGTTGCAGAGCCAGTGTGCATTGCGGTAGATCCGCCACACATCTTTTATGATTTGATGATTAGTAAAATCTACTGCCCAAGAATTGAAATCTACCGCATTTTAGGATACACAATTTGCAGCTTTTAGTTCAAGGTACTGAACTTTGTGGCAGCATTCAAAAAAAAGGTGCTAGAAAATCGTGCCGACCAGCACCTTCATGTCTAGCAAAAGGGGAGGCTATTTTTAACGAATTGTTATTTAAAAACTTAAGTAAGTTCATATGTAATATATATAAGAACAATTAGCGCTTACATCCCTTATTTAGTGTTTGGCCGAGCTTCTCCTCCTATTTGTGGTGTGCGTCTTGATGTTTTTTCCACAAACGTAGGGACCTACAGTTTTATGCCGCCTCCTAGTGGCAGATATTTTTTATGAGGAGCTTTTTCATGGCATAAATGCATTCGGCGGTTCACCATTACCTGCCAAGGAGGGGCTGCTATCATTTGGCTTTTCATGCCCGGCATTTTGAACGCGTGTATCATACTTCCGAATGGTAGTCAGGCTCCAACGCAGTCGGAGTTTCGTGTGTAGAAGTCCACGCAAGTGGCCAGGACGATTCTTCTGCATACGATCAAAGGAGCTCACAACTTCCTGGCTTCGCCCAAGTATTCTCTGGGTAGCTTTTGAAAGCGAAGCTACCCAGGATATCTTGTGGTGCGCTAGGTTTTATTCGCTCGAGGAGGTGATTGCAGAAACGAATGCCTATTTGTAAGACTTGAACAAATCCTATTATTCGGAAGGGATTTACAAACTATAATAGTAAAAAAAGATTTTGCTTCCACCCCTGCACTTAGTAAACTTCTAACCAACAAAGTTGGCTGCACAAAGTCAAAGAGAAAAAATTTTCGTAGTCGCTATATTATTTATGTTGAATTGAATTGTGGCCGGATTAATGGGTTTGTTCCAAAGCGAACATAACTTTTTTACATTACGTCTTTCTAATGAGTTCCTCTGTTAGCCATTACAAACGTCTGTCTGCTTGTTCTGCTATCAAGAGCATGACCCTATGCATGACGAATAGAAGATGTTAACTGCAGGCTAAACAAAGCAAGGGCGGCATTCGAGCGAATGCATACAGTAGAAGGAGTTTGCAAATCTCCAGGCGCACTAAACTACGAATATTCGGCTCATGCGTTAGAGTCTCGAACCATTTGACATATTTGGCTGATGCATTTGCCGATAAAAATACATATGAGGACGTAGAAGAGGTCAGTCTAAGCATCTGAGTGCGCACAACCTCGATAGACTTTTATTCAGCCACTGCTTTATTTTTGGTGGGCGTCTGGAGTTTTTCCAATAAAAAGGCTTTTATGAAATTTACTATTTTATGATTTTAAACTACTGAAGGAAATGCAATAAATCGATGAATTATAAATTCAGATATCAACGGAAGCAAACATAAATAAAGTATGAAATAAAAACTGATGCGAGGGCGTTGACACTGTCTGAAAAACTTAGGTTCAATTAAAAGCTTGAAACAGAAGCAAAGAAACATAAATAACGCAAACTATTGAAAATAGGAAATCATAAAAAAACACATAAGCGGTAAACAAATTAGCGAATGGATATATAATATATGTAAGTATGTGTGTAAGCAAGTGCGTACGTAGCCACACATCAAATGTGATAAGTTATTACAAGAAGTCAAAATTCATAAAACTAGTTTGAGTAAATAAGCCGTTTAGTAATAAACTTGATTGGTAAATAATCAAAAATCCTGAACTTTGTGCTCACCAGCAGGTAATTATTTTCTGCGTCATGCTCGCACGCTTGACTTGGTCTGTGTCGATGCCACTTCCGGTCCTACCACGCGCTATTTTACTTGTATGTTTCACCCTAAATTAGCACTTGTAAAATACCCGCACACAGGTGCGTAGATATGTATGTATGTACATTAGGTTGCGTCACTCTTCATATGAAAAAAATCGGTACTGTTTTTCCACTGAAATTATGAAATTTTTTATACTTTAAAACTTACATATGTGAGCTGGACTGATTCGAAATTGTCCCCAAAAATTGAGTTTTCATTTATAAATAAAAGTAGCTTTTAAAAATATTTTTTGGAAAAATCACCTCAGCTGATGGAAGAAGAGTGTTGATATTTCCGAAGAAAAATGTGGCACGTGAATGGCTAAAAAATTAAAAGGGTGGAAGAATATATTTTCAATGATGCTTTAAAAGTCTGAATCGGTTAAGATTTGGCTGAGTTATTCAAGATTTTTTTTTGGAAATTGGGTTAAAAAAATGTCAAAAATAGCACCAAAAATTTAATTATTTTAATTGCGTTGAAATAATTGTAAACAAATTTTTATATTTATAAACCGGTTGGGTTTGCAATTTTAATTTCTTGTACCCAAAAACCACATACATGCAAACAGTTACATAATTTTTTTTCCAAAAAAATGTTTTAAAATTGTGGATTAATAAGTAAAATTAAAAATAAGCTGACTTGAAATCCATTTTAGAGGTATCGGATTTCAAATTGAAATAATTCAAATTCCAAAATTCAAATTTATTGGTCAATCTTGATTATTTTTGTGTAGAACCATTCATGACATTTACTTTTTAAAAGATAATCCCTTGTAAATTTTGGCCGCGATTGCGCCGTAATTCGACCATCCGTAGACACAAATTTAGAATGATTCACTGGAGGACTTCGATCGGTATCTCGTGAATAACTTTAGTAATGTTGGCTTTTAATGGCTCAATCGTGGTTGGTTTATCCACAAACTATTTAGACTTTACATATCCTCACACATAAAAGTCCAAAGGAGTGATATCACACGATCTTGGTGTCCAATCTACTGGTCCGAGACGACAGATAAGCATATCGAAAGGAAGACGCAATAAATTCATTGTTTCACGGGCTGTATGGCAAGTAGTGCCGTCTTGTTGGAACGAAATATTGTGGAGATCACGGGCTTAAATTTTCCAATTTCTGGCATCAAAAAGTCGTTTATCATTGGCGCGATACCGTTCGTCATTCACTGCTACATTAGCGCCAGCCTCGTCTTTGGAGAAATAGGTATGCGCCGATGATTCCTTCAGCCCATAGGCCGCGCCAAATGGTTGTTTTCAATTGATGTGATTAAATGGCTTCGAGTTGCTTTTCAGTCCAAATACGACAATTTTGCTTACGAGTATTGACATAGCCATGAAGCCAAAAATGAGTCTTATCGCTGAACGAAATCCGGGCCCCAAAATGCGGATCTTTCGCGAGTTTTTCAAGAGTCCAACGACTGAAATTATAACACTTTGAAAGATTAGCCGGCTTCAAATCTTGAACTAGCTGTATTTTATACACTTTCGAAGCAAGAGCTTTGTACAAAATCGCCCAAGTAGTGCCATAAGATAAGCCAAGTTGTTGAGATGGGCGCCGAATCGACTCTTCTGGGTCTTCGGTAAAACTCTCATTTACAACCGCAATATTTTCTTCACTTCGGGCTGTACGTGGTCTAGTCGGTCGAGTATCATCCAATAATGTGAAATACTTTCAATTTTGCCGATGGTTTGCCGAATAGTGCATTCGGACGGTTATGTATACCATAAGTTGGCCTGAGTGCGCGATGAACACTTTTCACGGAGCGGCGATTTTCGTAATACAATTGTACGATTTGTAAATGTTGTTTAGGCGTAAATCTTTCCATGATGAAATATCAATGAATATTGAAAAAAATATGTATTAAGTTTGACAGTAGTCACGCATGATCTGTCGAAAAAGAAACCCAATTGGAAAAAGTACCTCCAATCTAATCACCCTTTATAAACGGGTGAAGTGTTAGTAAAATAATCACCGCAAATTTAATTTCTTGTACCCAAAAAAATCAGTAAAATAAATAAAAATTTACTGGGAGATAACAATTAAAACCAAAAATAAGGTGGCTCAAAATCCAATTTAGAGCTTTGCTTTCATGGACTTTTTTGTTCAGCATTGCGAGTAGACTCTTTCAGACACTGAAACAAAGCAGGGAAAAAATGTAGCCCGCCCTAATGTATGTATATATTTGTCTATATGTATATGAAAATCATATATGTATTACCTGGTGGTATGTTAAAAAATGTTAATACATGCAAGAGTATGTACCTTTTTTTCCGACAAACTTGCCGCCTCTTTTGTCATTGCGACGGTAGCATTTCCGTAACCGCCAACAAAGCATCCTCAGCGTCCAACAGTCAAGTTCAACGCCAACGCTGCCACTCCAATTGTGTTGATGTTTTTGTTATATTTCAAATTATTGTCCTAGCATTTGTTTTTTCCCCATCAAAGTTTAAAGCAACACCATCACAGCACTACCAACAGCAATAACAGCCGCAAAATAAACAAACCAACAAACGAAGGAAAACAGCCGTTGCGCTGCTATGATTTTGACTTATACACCACCAGCATTCCAACAAATTCAATAGAAAGCACAGCTGGAGATAATAGGTTTGTAGTACGAAAATACATACTTATGTATGTATGTGTGTATGCATGCGTATACGTATAAATACAGAGCTTAATTCTTCTGCGTCCGTGCATCGATCGCGGTGTAGGTGTTAGGGGTATCGGCGCACATACACGAACGCACATCTTTAGAGCTTTACTCGTAATTTGTACGTCACACTTGAGATAATTTCTAGCAACAAAACTCTTAGTTTGTTTTTAGCTTAATTATTTGCATATTCGGGGCGGGCAGTTGATTTATAAACTAAGTAGAAAAAACTTTAATTGTCCAACAAATTCAACACAAGAGAAATAGTGATTAGAAAAGAAAAAGTACGAACAAATTGAAAAAAATAGAAACACTATTGGGATCAGCTCACGAAAGCAGAGCATCTTTAGATTTATGGCATAATAGTCCAACCATATCGCACCTGCCGAATAAATAGCAAAGACAACTTGAACTTTTCCCTAACCACCTGCGGCTGGCGACTCGCTGATGGCTGCGCTGTGGTTCATATGTAGACCAACGTACCTTTTTACAACTTAGCGGCCTGAGACTTGCGAAGCATAACAGTGTTTTTCATTTGGTGTCATTAGCACTCTAATTTGTATGCAAAGAATTGTATGTATTTGTCTATATATACAGGGTGCTTTCTTTTCGACCTGCGACACTTCAGGATTACGTTCTCTATTTAATAGAGTAATATAAAAAATCTAATTAACTTACAATGCACGCAAACTTCCAGGAATGCCACGAATAAAATTGGAAATAACAATGTTTTTCTTACAATCATTGTTTTTTTATTATAATATTGTTTGGGGAAAAAGAAAACCATTATTTTTGCGTAAAATTCAAAACTTGATTTAAGGGATTGTCCCATTTGAATAAAATATTCACCGTTTTGTTGTATAATTTGCTCTCTCACAGAAGTCTTGGTCCTTGTTGGCGTTAAACTCTAGTAAACGATTTTCACAATTTTCTCTTGATGCCAATTTCTTATCACTCAGGAAGTTTTGCAATGAGAGAAAAAGGTACTAATCGCTTAGTGTCATGTTCGGACTCTATGGTGGATGCATTAAAACTTCCCAACCAAGCTGCCGGGGTTTTTGGTGAGTCATCACAGACGTGTGTGACTTTGCATAGCCCCGATGAAATACAACACCGCTTCGGTTGGCCACTTCTGGTCAATTGTCATATTCAAACGGTTCATTGTTGACAGTTGTTGAGATCTGAATGTAGCTTCATAATGCCCCTCTCACAGAAATCTTGATTCTTATTGGCGAAAACCCCTAATCGATTGATACCAATTTCTGATCATTCAGGAAGTTTTGCAATGAGCGAAAAAGGTGGTAATCGCTTGCTGTCAGGTCCGGACTCTATAGTGGATGCTCAACCAAGCTCTCAGAGTTTTTGGCGAGCCAATACAGACGTGTGTGGCCATTCGTTTTCCTGACGGAACACAACACCTCTTCTGATGGCTAATTTTGGCCGTTTCTGGTAAATCGCTAGCTTAAACGGTCCAGTTCAGTAGAGATCTAAATTTAATGTTTGGCCATAAGGAAGCAGCTCATAATAAATTATTGCTTTCAAATCCCACCAAATATACAGTAGAACCTTCCTGGCCCTTAGTCTTGATTTGGCTAACGTTTGAGTTGCTTCATCACGCTTTGACCGCGATCGTTTTCGCACAATATTGCCGTATATGACCCATATCTCATACTCAGACCCGTTTTAGAAAGAGACTCGGAAGCGCGAACCTACCCGATGGATTTGTAATCATTGTAAGTGTTTTCGATTGAAATGTTTGGAGTATTTCGTTGTTAGAATTGGCTCCATTGCCCCAGAACTGTATGCCGTAGGTCTATATCGGTTATAATATGGATGTCTACAGTGAGAGCTTGCTTTTGAGAAAAACATGATAATCTCGATTAACTGAACTGGTTACAGATATCGGAGTTTGATTCTAAGTGTCTTACGTATACTGAAAATATGTGTTTTTCATGTAATCTTGCTGTCGAGGTGCATACCAAGATATTTCGTTACATTATTTTGGGGTATGATTACATTATTTAGTTTCACTGGAGGGCAAATGCTTCGATTGGGTGTAAAAGTTACTTGAACTGATTTTGTCTCATTGGATTTTATTCTCCATTCTTTTAACCATTGAGTTAAAATATCAAGTCCTTTTTGGTGGTTGGCTTCAATTGCAAGAATCGCGGTGATATCTGTAAAAGTGTCGACGATAGTTTCCTCAGTGACTGGTAAATCGTGGGGGAAGAGCAAGTATATTATTTTGACCATTATACTACCCTGGGGTACACCACCTAAACTTTCACAGAGTTCAGAGTGTTCTTCGGGTTGCTTAACAAATAAATGTCGGTTCTTGAGGTAGGACTTGAAAAGTGTACTAATTTATGGGTAGAGTGTGCTTTATTTTGCATAGCAATCCGTCATGACAACCGCTGTCAAAGGCTTGGGATATGTCGAGAAATGCGGCTGTGTAATACTTCTTCTGCTCAAAAACTTTATGAATACTATTTACTAGTATGTGTACCTGTTCGATGGTGCCGTGTGTCTTTTTGAAGCCCAATCGATGACTTGGGATTAATTTTCGGTCTTCATTCATAGGCATAACTTTTTTGAGAAAAAGCGATTCCATAACTTTAGATTCCATAACATTATTTTTAACTGTGCGACTTTCCAATGGGGAGAAAAAGCCAGGTAATGTGATATGTGTGGTAGTTGCTTAAGCACTTCTCCTGTGATGAAATCATATCCGGATGATTTCTTTGGCTTAAGCTTTTTATTGCTGTTTTTACCTCTTTCTTTGAAAATTTCGTTTATGGGCGGGTCCATTTCTGATTAGAGTTCTAGAGTGTCTTTGACTTTTTGAGCAGTGTTTAGCGAGGATTCGATTTCATGTGGTGTAAAAACTCCGTATAAGTGCCAAGCAAATGTGTTAGCTTTTTCGAGATCTGATTTAGTCCATTTATTATTTTCCATGTAATCGCAAACATTTTCGTGCGCTGATTTTCTATGACTTTCGACGTGAATTGGAAGAAAATCATCTCAAGTCATCGTTTTTCGCATTCAATTCAGTCTCACTTCGCCGGATGATGCATTTCGGCAAGGTCTTTCATAGAAAACTGTGCTGTGCGTGAACTGACATGGCATTATCGTTATTTCAAGCACCGTGAGATTGAGGCATATTTTGACATTCATATTTGACTAAAAAAAGATTTTTTCGCGTTGGATGCCGCATAATTTGATAATCGCTTGTGTCGAGTGATGCAAAGAAATATTGAAACGCATGTATTTTTAACGTTAATTTCATGGAAAATATTTCCAAAAAGAATTAAGCTATTTTTGATTACATAAGTATATAAATATTTATTTTTACTTTACTGTAATTCTAAATCTAAGTAGCAAATCTACCCAAAGCTCCTTACGGAGGCAGGATCACATCCTCACATCTGAGATGATGATGATTAATTGCTATCGCGCTGAGCACTGGGCCCATAGTGCCAGAACAAATGATTTTCATTGATTTTGGCTTTCAGCTTTAGCCTTATCCTATGTTAGGTTTTCGCCTGTACGATCAAGGTCATCTATGTTGCAACGTCACCATGAGTCCCTATTTCGCCCTCCCTGTTGATTCCAGTCTAAATCAGCTCTGCTGAGTTCGTGCGCTGGTTTACGAATATCTGACATAGTTTCTTTATAATTGAAATATATTGTAGTTTTCATCAAGAGAGTATTTTTTAAATAAAATCTGTTTCAGAAAACCAGTTGAAAGAAAAACGTAGTATAAGCTGACCAGATTGCAATGATAGTTTTTCCAATTTTTATATTTTAGCAACAATCAAAGTTACCAATGGCATCCAACTGTTGAAATATTCAGTAAGGTTTGCCATTTCATCATACGCCGTTTCGCGCTTACCCAACATGTGGAAGTTATTAAAAAATATTAAGGAAACTCCGGGACAGTAGTAATTGCCATACAAACGGATGCAACGCTCGAAGTTGTGACGATTTTACCCAAAAATTAGACCGGCGGCCAATTGAATAATGCGCTTTCCATGCATAACGGCATGAGTGCAGCTTTAAAAATAAGTCAAAATCAGTTCTATAACTCAGATCGTTGATGTTTTTATTTAAACTAATTTTTTGCTTTTCTTTGGCCGAGCTCCTCCTCCAATTCTTGGTATGCGTTTTGATGTTGTTCCATAAATGGAGGGACCTGCGGTTTTAATCAGCCTCCGAACAGCAAATGGTTTTTGTACTTGCCGAAGTCGACCGCTATTAGAAAAAATGCTTTCTAATATTTGATGTTCATTCACAGAGATTCGAACCTACGCAATCCATTCGACCATCAAAACACCATCTGTCGTTTGGAAGTGACATAAAACGTTAGTCTCTCCATTTCACCCTCCATTTTCTCCATTTGTACAACAACACGAACACGTTAACTACAAATTGGAGAAGATGTCAAGCTAAACAACCAACAAAGGATATGAAAACAATCAAACGAAAATAATATATGTATTTCCTTTTTTGGAAAATTGCAGGACAATGTAAGTTGATAGCCTCAGCTTTCAATATAAATTTTCTATATTTCTGTAGCAGCTCGGACGTAGTGAGCTATCTAAAGAAATATGGTTGGCTGATATTTCTTTGACAAGTTCGAAATTTTCGACAGGGTGTGCCTAAATATCTGAAAATATGTGTATGCCTATACTTTCTACAGACAGCGATGGCTTACGCACGTGAAGCTAAGATATTTCGGCATGTGACTTGTGTCAAATATGCCTGCGCACGTTTCACCTAATGCCATTTCGCTTTGATGAACTTAATTTAATTATACAAATATAATTGGCTGGTTTCTCCGAACGAAAGTTGAGTTTTTGTAATTTTTATTCATCACTTAATACAAATAAGAGCGCTAGCTGCCGGGGTATAGCACTCAATGATTTATTATTATTATTTTTTTTTTTTTTTTGCTTTGAATAAAAGAAGTTAATTTAGAAGTATACTTGAATAAAATACGTCGATTTTTAAAATATCAGATTAATATATATATATTTTTAAATATCCCCATACTATATATTTCATAGTTTATTTTCTTCTGCCCCGCATCATCAAGTGTGGTTGTAGTCGATTGGATATGCACCGATTTATTATAACTAAATTTTCGGCACTCCCCCGGTCATGTCGATTTTCGGTCTAATTTCTTTTTCTTCCGCATGGTGCCTGTAACACGAATTGTTCTGCAGGAATCACATATGTCTAACATCAAGTCCACATACAATCGGTGGAAAAAAGAAAAAAAATATATCTGCGGTTTTCATTCATCTTGAATATTTTGATAAAAATGCCAGCTTGAAAATTGCACCAGCAAATTCGGAGGCGGTGTAAAACTGTAGAAAAACATGAAGACGCACAACATAAATGGGATAAGTTGCCGAGCAAAACACCGAATAAAGTATGTAAGCCCCAATTGTAAATATATACATATATATAACCTCGTTTTGGGATCTTTCTTTTAACGACACTTAAAAACTCAACAACGTGCGAAGCAAAGAGGCGTAAAGTTCGTTTCTTAAATCTTTCGTTGAGTAAAAGCTAACCGCTGAAATAATATAACAATAAAAATAATATAATATTAAAACAATTATTAATAAAAATTATTATTAATATTGATGATAATAATAGAAATAGTATGATAATAATATTTTTAAAATATTAAATAAATAAAGATATAAAATAATAACAAAAGCAAAAATAATGCATACTTGCGCAAGAGGCGTGCTCTATAATTTGTCGGGTCTGTACAACAAGGTTTCTTTCGCTACAATTTTCGGAACAACCGCTCATCTGTCAACCATACAAAGCTGCGACAACCACTATAATTGCAGATGACCAACTAACGCATAAAAGATCTCCGAAAGCATACACAGAAGACATAAATGAGCATTAACCAACTTCAATAAAATTACATTTCGTGGACTTTTATCAATTGGCCCAAATTGCATTAAATATTTCCCTAAAGGAATCAGATGTCTATTTGGAAAATATCATTTTCTAATTCACTTATTGTATTTGCTCTGCCTCATATGTCATGAAATATGTCATATGCCAATAAATAAATAATTGATTTCATTTTAAAAAGTATGTGTTTAACTTGCTTTTCAAAAAGGAGCTCTAACTAGGCAGACCTTACGAAGAAGCATATTTTTCAACTGTTTGGTCAAATACGGCAAATTTAAAAACGAATAATTTTCGTTATGAAATTTAAATCATTATTTAAAGTTTTATGTTTCTAGCGCAGATTTCGTCATTTGGAAACTTCACCTCAATACGTGGTTTTTATTTGATATTACACTTACTTTAAAGAGGTGCCCATTGACCACACAGCCTAATTACCTGGGCTAAACAAAAAAACAAGAAATCATAAGCCGTGAATATTAATCAACTTTTGCATATTTACTACAACCTAACGCAGCCAACAACAATGCATATCAAAAGTAATAGCAATTACCAGTAAGCCACGCACAACATGCAATACCGCAACAACAACAACCACTTGGGCATATGTGCGCTTGTACATATTTATACCCGCACGCACAAGTGCCCAAGGGTATTATACGGTTGTATGGAGCAGCATAAAGGAATCGGGATAGATATGCATACATTTACAAGTTGGCACATAATTTAATCAGCCTATCAGAAGATTTATACTTTTTGCTAATGGCGTCGTACGTCAGTCATATTTGACACTTGACAGAACTAGACAGCCGGAATATACAAATAGACAACCAATGGAGCGTAAAAGTCAAAATAAAGATTTTCATCACTCAAAATCAATTTGGTTTTATTTAGTAAAAGAGTTATTCAAAAATAAAATGCGATGATTAATTTTGCGCCACCAAGATGCTCAGCATAATGAGAGTAATCGATTAAGCCGCCCATCCATCCGCTCACGAGAGCTATAGCAAAAATTTATATACAGGAGAAAGAAAATTTATGTACAGTAGAAACTCGATTCTTCCACACCCCGATATTGCGACAAAAATTTTCGTTTTCGCTGCGTACTCAGTATTTTCGACATTAGAAAATGTGTATTTTGAAACTTGCAACATTTTTAGTTTTGTCTCTTTACGTTGTATTTTTGAGGATAAATCTCGGGAAGACCGTCAATGTCATTCTGATAATGACATTTTTTGAATCGAATTTAGAGGAAGTACCGTCTAATTTATTTGCTGACGAAATGACAGTTTCGCGGTAACTTTTGCATGGTGTGGCTTCATAATGGCAAAGAGAAAATTTACGCTGCCCACAATAAAAGAAAAAGCTGATACTCTTGAGCAACAATAAGTCGTATTAAAAAAAAATAACAGTCTATAAAGAAGTTTGTTAAGTGATCTGAAAGCAGTCCTGTTAGAACGAAAACTCTTAAGATTTCTGAGTTTCCAAAAATGGAAAAGGCGTCATTCAATTTGTTTGCGGATCAAAGGGCCAAAAACTTACTAATTACCAGTGATATGTTAAAACGGAAAGCCAAGTTATTACATGCAAAAATGCAGGTAAAGCCATGGGACATGGAATACGATGGCTAAAAATTTGCGGAGAAAATTATCAAATAAGACTGACTCCATCAACCATCTTTCATCAACCCATTTTTTGGACAAATTTAACAAAACAATTGTAGATTTTGACAAAAGACAGATATACAAGTACAATGCCGATGAGTCTGGCTTATTTTGGAAGCTCCTAATCGATAAAAGTCTTGTATGTACGCTTAGAAGAAACCTCGGCTCCGGAGTATAAGATCAGTAAGGAACGTTATTCCTTCCTTGAGCAAATGCTGCTGGAAATCCTAAAGTAAAAATAATGGCTATTGAGCAATCGGCGAATTCGAGTTCATTAAAAAAATTTGCTAAAATGACTGGTTGGATGACTTTAGCTGTATGTGAAAAATGGTTTCACAGAACATTTGTTCCAGACGTATGTTTAAATAAATACGTAAAAGAGTGCCTTCGTGCAGAAAATCTTCCAGAAGAAGCACTTCCTCTTCTCCCATGGATCAAAATATTGTATGGAGTAGAGCCCAAAATTAGCGAGCAGAGAAGTGGCGAATTGAAGGCGTATATGTTAAGATTAAACCCGTCCGTCCGATGTTACAAGCCATAACTGTCATTGTCTATAATTATTTTTGATTTTAACAACTAAAACCCAGCACAAATCTAATCTAAAATGTGCGCAGGTATAAAAAGTTCGGTTCGGACCGAATTTAGCACCTCCTTAATTGTTTTCGTTTAATTTTGCATGTAGCGAATTATGCTGCAAAAAAGCACTTGCACTTGCATGATTTATGAAAATGTTATGGTTAATTCAGTATTTAAAACGAAAAGTCCTAAATACCGTAGAGCGCAAAGTGTAAGCAAATAAATTCGAGAAAAGCTGCTGCGTATGCCGTAGATACACAAATACTTAAATATGTTCACCAACAAAGACGTTGCTCATAGGCTCATAATTCGGCAGATGACCGTGACCTTTTTAAAGTGCTTTTAATTGAAAAAAAAAAATAGTAATAATAATTGTGATTATTATTATGAAACTGTTTGCATCTTCAGCTGAAGATTTAATTGCATCAACTGGAAAAAAATACAAATAAATAAAATGATATAAAATGATATAAAGTTCATGCCTCTGTCTAATACGCGAAAAAATATGAAGTACAACCTAAGCAATCCATACCTTAATTAGGTCTTACTGCATACTTAAAATGAATAAATTCAAGGCAAATGAGTTGAAAGCAAGTAAGGCAGTGTTCAATTCGGTTCGGACTGAACTTTATATACCTGCCTCTTTTTTAAACACACAAACAATCCCATAGACAATGAAACAAAACTTAGTTTTAATATATAATTAAAAAGTTGGCGAGGTGTTTATCAGCTCTAAAATAATAATTGTTCGGCACCTTAAATGAGGTGGAGAGCAATGGGAGTACTAAGTTTGAGTGAGTTTTATTAAATAATAAGCGAAATACTTTGACGTATTTGTTGTTTTGTGTTAAGACATCCACGAGCCACGTGTTTTTACTTTTTGGAAATTGACCGTTATAAAGGAGGTGAGCGCGGTTATTTAGCGATTTCGCCCACTTTCAATACAAAACTATATCGAATAAAGAGGTGCTAAGTTTCATTAGGTTAGGTTATGGGGGTAGTCGGTCCGTATCACCAACTCACTTAGACCTTACAGGTCCGTTGTGATACCACTGTGCGACATGGGAACCTTCTTTATTTATTTTCATGAAACCATTTTGAGGCTCTTATGAAGCGCCGGATTGGTCTAATTCCCGCGCCAGATAGTTCTGTAAGAGAATTGAAAAAGTATGTGCCTTGAAAACCTGCTCTGATTTTAGCTAAGGCTGGACAATTGTAAAGGATGTGCTCAACTGTTTCTCGCTCTTCCTCATCTCTACAACTTCTACAATATTCCTGGGAGAATATCCTAATCTCAAGAAATGCCTGCCAAGTAGCCAGTGGCCGGTGACATAAGCCACGACCTTCGAGATATCTTCTCTTGAGAGGCTAAGCAATTCCTTTGTTCTTTTCTTGTTTATTTGCCGCTATAGTAGCCTAGCTGTTACGCATGTATCTTCATCTTCCCATGACTTATTGGCCTCTTGGGTAATGTTGTTTTTTATTATAAATTTAATCGTGGCCAAAGGTATTCCAATGGTACTTTTATCACGGAACAGTAGAAGAGCAGTACCTTTGTAGGCTAGCTCTTCAGCTCTACAGTTTCCCTCCATTCTCTGGAATGGACCTCCGGAACCCGAATAAGGCTGACCTTGAATACGACGCTAATATCATTTGGGGCTGCTCGGCATTCCTGTGCAACCTTTGATCTTAAGTAATTAATGATTTAATGGCCGCTTGGCTATCCGAAAATATATTTATAGTCGTTTTTGTTATGGAATGCGTATTTAGATATGTGGCCACTTCTTTTATGGCTAGAACCTCTGCCTGATAGACGCTGCAGTAATATCGTAGTCGAACGGATAGTTCCAGTCCTAATTCTTTCGAAAGTACTCCATAGTCGACTTTATCGTGTAGCCTGGAACCATCTGTATAAAAATTTAATTCCCCCCTTCTCCATGGTCTTGGGGTCTGCCACACCCCTCTTGACGGTATACTTGTCTTGAAGAGCCTTTCGAAGGTAAGTCTTGGAATAGAATAGTCTATTTCTTATTTGTGACTGTTCAGAGTGTGCAAAATAGAGGCGAGGCTCAACCACCGTTCTTTCCATAGCGCCATACTTTTGAGTCTAAGCGCCGAGGCGGCGGCCACGTTTTTTCTTACGAGATTTAGTGCAGGCAAATTGATTAGCACTTCTAGCGCTATTTTTGGGGTAGTCCTTAAAGCACCAGATATGCATAAAAGAGCTGTTCTTTCGACCTTACTCATGTATTTAGCGTAATTCGCCTTTAGAGCAGATAGCCACCATACAAGTATTCCATATATTAAGATTGTTCTAACTACCGAATTGTATAGCCATTGAGTAACGCGAGGTGTTAACCCCCATTTAATACCGACCTCTCTTTTGCAAATATATAATGCAACGTTAGTCTTTTTTACTCTTTCCTCAATATTAGGTTTCCATGTGAGTTTCCTATCTAATATGAGTCCTAAGTACTTGGCATTCTCTCTCAAAGGAATCTCCACATTATTTCAGTTTTTGCGGGACTAATAGCGTCCCCTACTCTCAGTCCAGCTCCCAAGCGTGGCCATGTTAGAGCGGAGAATGTCCATAAGGGTGTTAGGATATCTGCCTTTCACAGCAATTGCTAGGTCATCTGCGTATGCAGTGACGTGGCAACCCCCTCTCTCCAGGGTCAGCAATAGGGAGTTTACCGCCAAAATCCAAAGCAGAGGGAAGAGGACACCACCTTGAGGTGGCGCCTCATTCATTGAAATACATTAATTTTTACTCGAGTTGTCGTGCGCAAGGACGGACGAACGGGCAGAAAAGCATAACTAAATCGGCTTCTTTTATCAATATGCGCATTTTTCTATATATATGTCTATATCTATCTTAATTCCTTTGAGATTTTACATGCAACCTGAACATAATTATAATACCCTTGAGCACAAGTACGCGGGTATAAATACTCAAGGTCGTAGATACATACACTTTAAGTGCCAAAGTTATTTTATACTTATATGTATGTGCATATGTATGTATGTTTGTATGTACAAGGGCATGCTTGACGCTTCAAAACTGCTCTTCTATTTGCTTGGTGGGGTTCGTTAAGTCGCTGATTAGTCTGCGTGCACTTTTGCAACTTTCATTTAGCTTTTCATTCAACAGCGTGCATGTACATACATACATACATACATACATACTTATAAGTATTTGTGCATAATCATACGAACATAATGAGATTAAACTATAGCAAATTATATGTATCATATTATAATAATGGAATAACAATGAACCTGCTGCTGAAGCTATTTTTTGAGCCGATGAAAAATGTTGATAAGTTAAAATAATTTTCGGATTGATTTGCAAATATCAGACACCTGTAGTGCCACAAAAATAAATAAAATATAGCAAAAGAGTTTACTTCTCAAACAACCAAGCTTTCCTTTTAAAAATAAGTGGATGATGGTCATATTTGATTCAAATCGTTACAAACGAGTCCCTTGCGGTCGTACATCTACTCTCAGCCACCACCGCAAGGAACCATACTAATTGTATACTCTATTTATTCATTCTTAATCTTGTGTATTATGTATCACTGCTCTTTCAACGGAAATTAATTCCGACCAGTACGACACCCATGCCCAAATGTGATACGACCGCAAAGGTTTAATTCTGCAGGCTGATTCCCTTATTCTGGAATATAGGAAAGTCATATTTGTAATTCAAAGAATGCACGTTGCATTTAGGTTCTATGCCCCTCGCATATATTTAACTTTTCTGGCAACTTGCGTCTTCTATAGCTGAACTTATAGGCCGTGAGATTAAATTTCTCTAGTTATAATTCCTGCACTTCGCAAAGAAACCGAGTAATGAGACACACATTGAAGTCGATGGTGAATGCATTCAGAGGTTTGACAAATTTAAATACTTAGACCTTTTCATCAGCAGTAATTCTGACACTTCCGTGGCAATAAATGGCCAAGCAAGCGTGACAAATAAAGTATTCTTTGCACACATAAAAATATTCGATTGCTACCACAAGCTCAAAAGATGGCAATGTATAAAGCGCTGATATGATCCAGACTAACATACAGCAGCGAGATATGGGTTCTTAAAATAAAATACATCGATCAAATACTGAGGTTTGAAAGAGAGATACTGCGAAAAATAGATGGTCCCTTCCGTCGAGATGACGGAACATATCGGATAAGATACAATCATTAACTCAATGTATTGATTCAAAATGGAAACGCAATACGCTTTATAAATCGTCAACGAATCAGATGGACGGGGCACATGTATAGAATGCCCAAATAGAGAGCTCGGAATTTCGCGTTGGACGGAGAGATCGAGAGAGACCAAACAAAAGCTGGATTGATGAGTTTACAGCCGACGGTGCCGAGTCCTGTTGAAACGTTCATGGTTTGCCACCGCATTTACCTTGACGACAGGCTCGAAGGAACTGATTGGAGAGCGCCCATCTGTGGTTACAGCGGCCCAAACCTGCGGCGGGTGCTGCCTCCTGGTCGGTCAAATAAACCCCATCATTTTGGGAATTTACAAATTGCTCAATTTGAAAAATTTTCTCGACAGAAATTTACTGCTTTCGGCCAAGCGAAGCAACTCCATTGCTCTCTCAAGTCTGACTTGTTGCTGCTTTGGTGAGATCATGCTCCTTTTGGATCTTGTTAAACTTGACTTTGAGATCATTTTTCAGTATGCGGCGGATGCTACGGTCAGATATTTTCAGTTCTTTCACCATTTGATTGGCACTTCGTCGAGGATTTCGCTCAAGTCGCTGCCTAACTTCTTGAACCATTTCACTTGACGTTGCAGTCTTTTGATGACCACTTCCATGACGTTCCGCGGTGCTATTACTTTGCGCTATCATTTAGCCAACTAACAAACAGCTGATGCCCCCCTGCACGAGCGTTCTGAAGTTGGTTACACTTCGAGTGCCAGAACCTGTAATTTTGAAAAGAGCCATGGAAACTGAAAATATCGACGAATTTCTCTTGGCATATCGAATTCTCACCCTATCAGATCTCGATGGCAAACGATATGTGAAGTTTTTTAGTCGGAGATAAAAGAAAAATAACCTTTTTGTTAAGTCCGAAAAAATAGTATATTATAGTATCTGCTTTTCTTTTCTGGAAATACAAAAAATCGCGTTTGGAGAAGTCAAAAATCCAGTCGATGCTCATTTGGTTTTACGACTCCAAGGGACTTGTCCACAAGGAGTTCGTACCAACGGGCCAAACTATCAACGCAATTTTCTATCTTGGCGTTTTGAATGTTTGTTGTATCGCATTCGTCGAACTCATCCTGAATACTGCGAAGGAGGAAGCTAGCGCTTATTTCATGATAATGCACCATCTCATCGAGTCACTCTTGTGACTGATTTTTTGACTAGAAATCGCATTTTAACCATCACTCACTCACCGTATTCGCCTGATATGGCTCCCTGTGAGTTCTACCTATTCGGAAAATTGCATTTGGTCATGAAATGAAAACGTGTTGCGTCCGTAAAGGCCAACCAATAGGCTTGTTACCAATATCCTGAAGGACATTCCGATCAATGAATTGAAACACTTTTTAGAAAAGCCCTTAGCGCAACAGTGTATCGAGGCCAGAGGGGACTATTTTGAATAAATAAACTCGAAGTTATCAGAGCAAAGCTCCTGTCGTTTCTATTTTAGCTCAGTCTTGTTTATTTTGGACTTCACCTTCTAGAATAACGTTAGATCAGCATTCGTTAACAATTCAGCAAAAATATTTTGCTGGAAAGTGAAAAAGTATTTTGCAGAGCTTCCGGAGTAGGTTTACAGAGATGATATACAAATTTTTTTGAAGTTGCAGAATATTATATTGAAGAACAAAAAAAAATTTTATTTAAAAGTTTAAATTCTTTTGCTTTTGCTTTCTGACTTTTCAACCAACCTGTATATGCGTAAGTATGCACATACATCTGTGTGTACTTGACTAGCGCGCGCAATCATCGACCGGGGCGTGTGCAAAAGTACTGGCAACTTCTACAAGAACAATTGATTACGAATGGACATTCACACATGGACATTCAAAATTAATCACCCATTGGAAGATGTATAATTTTTGCTGCAAACAGACAAGCAATGGAGCGCGTGAAGGTCAAAATAAGAATTTCCATTACTAAAATTCATTTTTTTTGTATTTAGTAAAAGAGATATCCAAAAATAAAATTGATGGTTAATTTTGCGCCACCTTGTATGTATGTACTCGCACACACATTTATGTGAGCAATCGGATGCGCTTTCTTGTTTCTTTAGGAAGTTGCCAGAAGCATATGCTCGCAAATGAAATTGAAATTTAATTAGTGATAATTTACTGTAGCTATTCAGTTTGATTCAAATTGGCTTATCATATTGAGCTCAGTGAAACAGCGTACGGCTAATGGCTGGAAAGTGGACAATGTAAAAGTACATAAATATTTGTGCTTTCGTAAGATTACCGAAAACACGTGCAATGTACCTAATATAATAGGACTATGAATAAGTTCGTGCGGTTTTTTTTCGAAATTTGAAACTTTATTGACGTAAAATGGTTACAAATTTAATATTCAAAATATTGTCCATCGCTTACTACTACTTTTTCCCATCTTTCTGGCAATTCACGGATTCCCTTTGTGAAAAATTCGGTCGGTTTTGCCGCAATCCACGAATCGATCCATTTTTTGACTTCATCGTAATTACGGAAGTGCTGGTCAGCCAGGCCATGTTGCATCGATCGGAAGAGATAGTAATCGGATGGCGCAAGGTCTGGACTATACGGCGGGTGGGGTAGGACATCCCATTTGAGCGTTTCTAAGTATGTTTTGACCACTTGTGCAACATGTGGCCGAGCATTGTCATGTTGCAAAATAACTTTGTCGTGTCTATCGGCGTATTGCGGCCGTTTTTCTCGCAGTGCTCGGCTCAATCGCATCAATTGTCGTCGGTAGACATCCCCCGTAATCGTTTCATTCGGTTTCAGTAGCTCATAATACACAACACCCAGCTGGTCCCACCAGATACACAGCATAACCTTCAGGCCATGAATATTCTGCGCCGACGTCGATGTTGAAGCATGGCCAGGGTATCCATACGTTGCCCGACGTTTTGGATTGTCGTAATGGACCCACTTTTCATCGCCAGTCACAATTCGATGCAAAAAACCCTTTCTTTTGTGCCGTTGAAGCAGTTGTTCGCATGCCATGAAACGGCGTTCAACGTCTCTTGGCTTCAATTCATACGGCACCCAATGGCCTACCTTTCGGATCATTCCCATGGCTTTTAAACGTTTGGAAATGGTTGATTGATCAACTCCCAAAGTTTTTGCAACCTCTTCTTGCGTTTGAGCCGGATCTTGATCGAGCAATTCCTCCAATTCGGTATCCATGAACTTTGGCGGCGCACCCTCGCGTTCTTCGTCTTCCAAGCCAAAATCACCACTTTTAAAGCGTGCAAACCACTTCTGGCACGTTCGCTCAGATAGAGCATGCTCACCATAAACTTCCACCAAGATACGATGACTTTCGGCTGCTTTTTTCTTCATATTAAAATAATGAAGAAGAATTCCCCGCAAAAACACATTATTTGGCACGAAATTCGACATTTTCAAGTGTGGTAAAAATATTGTTGTTTACGCTTCAAATAAAAAACTTATACTGACTTTTGTGCCTTACGACAGTAGCTCTCCAATGAATGTTTGGAAATGTGGATCGATGGAATAATAATCAAGTTACGCCATCTGTTGTAAAACCGCACGAACTTATAAATAGACCTATTACATACATACATACATACATAGTTTGACATCTTAGATTAACTTCTTTAATGTCTGCAACAACACTTTACTATGTGTGACAGCAATTACACAAAATACTTTTTCTTTTAGTGAGCACATGTGGGCAACTATCAGTCGTGAGCTGCCTGAGCTGCTTATAAGTGTTGCACGCACACATGCACACTCTTTTGTATGCGAATATATGTATAAAATTAGAGCCATGCCGTTGGCTTGGGAAATTTTCGGTGCATTATTGTGAGTGCAATCAATGCATATTTATGAGGCGGCGCGGTGTGTTACATATACCTACATACATACATACGTACTTATGTTGTCTAAGTGTCAACAGATTTCGATTGTGCACTGCTCTGCTTACCCTGCTTACTGATACGTTATGACATCACATGCGATCCGTCTTAACATAAACTACTAAAAAGGGTCTTTCAAACTCGACTTCTTTGATTTCAAATTAAACACATATATTTTGAATGAAAATTAATTATTTGTTTATCGCTGATATTAAGGCGTACTCATAATAGGGCCCTACCTCGTATGCTATTTGGCAAAGCTTCAGTGACTTATGGCTTATTCTCATAATTATGAACTTCGAACTTTGAAGCCAAATTACTTACTATTACTCACAGGAATTTTGATTGTCAGAAGTCTGGTTAGGGGGTTAGGCGTAGTCAGAATTTTGGATTTTGGATTTTTTTTTTTAATTTTCTTAAAGTAATTTTCTTAAAAATATTGTGTGAAAATTTTAAGTGAATCCGACTAATACTTTTCGAGTTATTCAACAATTAACAAAGGGCACTCGGGCACTCCGGAGCAGATAGCAAAACTTTAAATGCGTTTTTCTCTCAAACAAAAAACCGTTTGGTAGATTGCAATAAAATTTATACTGCTTTTGAAAAACATAAAAAACTCGTGCCTGACCGAAGAATTTTTTTTTCAAAAATTTCGATTTTTTTATTTATATTTCCTAAGGCCACCATATTGTTATTTTTCACATAAAAAAAAGCTTCGATCAGGCACAAGATTATCTTTCAATAAAACTAATTTCTCTTGTCCGATTGATTTTAGACGAATCTCCAAGGACTTGTGATGATCACCGCAAGGGACTTCTGGAGAAATAGGCTCCACACAAACAGCAATAACTTTTACAATTATTAATTTTAATTTTTGAAATTTTTCTAAAGTCCAGTCGAAATATGATGTATTATGCTATGTTTTTAATTTTGTAAAATAAAACAATTGACTAGCAAAAATTATTGAAAATCATCATTTTTTCGGGCCTCTGACTATCCCTAACCACTTAAAACCGCATATCGCCAATATCCATACCACTAAAAGTTCTTGAGCGAAATCGAGCTTGAATTACCCTGTATACACTGCTACATAAAGGCGCACATTTGTATATACATACGTGAGTACATATATATATGTATAAATAAATGCATATAAAACGATACATTTCATGCATCACGAATTTCCAATGGTTGAAATGCAAAGGCATAGGGTTGTGGCATGTTTCGACGCGCTTAACCAGGTGTGGGGATATTTATAAAGTCACCAACACGGCGTGTACATGTTAGGTTTGATAATTTTAGTGGAAAATTTTGATAATGGAATCTCGGGATATTTTTAAAATAATCCCGGGATCTCGAGATTCAAAGATATATACATACACATATATTAAACGATATGTAATTAAATACTATATACCAAAATAAACAAGACTGAACTAAAGTAGAAACGACAGGAGCTTTGTTCTGATAACTTCCAGTTTATTTATTCAAAATAGTCCCCTCTGGCCCCGATACACTGTTGCGCTAAGAACTTTTCTAAAGAGTGTTTCATATCAGGCGAATACGGTGAGTGATTAATGGTTAAAATGTGATTTCAAGTCAAAAAAATCAGTCACAAGAGTTGATCGATGAGATGGTGCATTATCTTGCAATAAGCGCCAGCTTCCTCCTTCGCGGTATTCAGGATGAGTTCGACGAACCCGATGCAACAAACGTTTCAAAACGCCAAGATATAAAATTTCGTTGATAGTTTGGCCCATTGGTACGAACTCCTTGTGGACAATTCGCTTGGAATCGTAAAACGAAATCAGCACCAACTTTATTTTTGACTTCTCCAAATACGATTTTTTGGGTGGTGGCTAATCTGGGGCCTTCCATTTGGCACTTTGACGCTTAGTTTCAGGTTCATGTTGGAAATACCACTTTTCATTACCAGTTACAATGTTGTAAAGGAGGTCCTCGTATTTTCTCGCCTCTTTAATAAGGTCTTTCGAATGTTGAATTCTGAGCAATTTTTGGTCCCCAGTTAACTTGTGCGGAATGAAACGTGCACAGACCTTTCATAAGCCCAAATGATCAGTTAAAATGCGATAAATCGATGTTTTGGAGATATTTAACTCCAGTTCCATAAATTTCAACGATGGTTTCGGTTCATTTTTAATAAATTTACGAACAATTTCGATGGAGTTTTCGGTGGTTACTGATTGTTTATTGTCATTTATGTCCTCACAACCATCTCTGACACGTGGAAACCACTCATGGACTTTAGCACGAGATAGACAATCATCGCCATAAACTTTTTTCATCAATTCAAATGATTCGTTAACGTTTTACTGATTTTAAAACAAAATTTGATATTAGCTCTTTGTTTGAAACTCATTTTTGTACCGATGACACGAACATACTGACACTTTAGATGCAATAGCTTCGCTTCCACTAAAGCAAATGTCACCAAGCTTTCACTGGAAGTCAGCTAGGGAAGTAACTTCCAACGCACTAACTTATTAAAAAGATGGCACCATCAAAAATATTTTTGTGACACCAGTCTTGTGTATGTTGGACTTCACCTTGTACCGTCTGTTTTCACCGACGGATCTAAGATTGAATCTGGATTTGGACGGGGGCTTTCTCTAGATCAGTCAATATTTCTGTCTCCTATAAACTGCCGAAAGTGTTTTTCAAGCAGAGGTCTTCGTGATCCGGCAGGCATGCAAAATGATTAGGGATCGCTGCTGAGAGGGAGACATAAATATCTTTTCCGATAGTCAAGCTGCGATCAAGGCGCTATCATCGTCGCCATTTTGCAGCTCTCATTTCCTGTAAGGAGTACATCAAACGTCTCGAACGGGCAGGAAACATTTTTCTTATCTGGATTCCAGGGCATAGGAAAGTGGAGGGAAAGGAAATGAGCTTAGTTTCAGTTATCCCCATCTCAGGCATCCGTGTCCCCTTGACCATTGTTAAAGGCCAGCTGCACAATTGTTTTCTTAAAACACGAGCACATGCCGTTCTATCTAATCGTGTGTTATCTAAAAAATACTTTGGCTTCAGTAAGACAGAAGCAAGACTTTTTGGGACGCAGGGGGATCGGAACTCCGCACAGCCCCCATTGCAGGTGCTGTCAGAATCCGGCAGAGTAAGGGACTGTTAAACACTTTCTTTGCAAATGTCCGGGTCTGGTGCTTAAGCGCTTGAGTTTCCTTAGTGTGCCTTTCGAGGATAGCCTGAGGCAGTTCTCCAGCCCAGATCCCGTTTCTCTCACTCGATGGCTGTAGGTAGTTTTTCTTCATTTAAGTTATGAAAGTTTTCGCAGGTGCTGGTCTACATTATGGTATTAAAACGGCTCTCTAGTGCTACTTGTAGTGTACCCGTGGTACTCTTGTAATCTAACTTTCTATCTTATCTAACTGGAACCGCTCTGCCTTAATTTTTTTGCATTTTTATAAAAAAAAATTAATTCGCTAGACGGCTTCTCGCTTTGAGCTCAAGTTTTCCGGAACCTACCTATTTACGCTCTTAAGCGAGGTGTAGGAGTATTCTATTCACTAACTCCTCTACGGCGGCCGTCGTAGTCGAATGGGTTGGTGCGTAACTACCATTCGGAATTCTCGAAGAGAACGTAGGTTCAAATCTCGGTGAAACACCAAAATTAAAGAAAAACATTTTTCTAATAGCGGTCGCTCCTCGGCAAATGGCAAACGTCCGAGTATATTTCTGCCATGGAAAAGCTCCTCATAAAAATATCTGCCGTTCGGAGTCGGCTTGAAACTGTAGGTCCCATTTGTGGAACAACATCAAGATGCACACCACAAATAGGAGGAGGAGCTCGGCCAAACACTCAAAAAGGGTGTAAGCGCCAATTATATATACATATACAGGGTGCGCCATCTCGAGCTTCGGTATGGAAATATTGAATAACTTTGCTATCCATTGTCAGAAGGACTTGAGAAAAAATAATTTGGAAACGTCAATTCAGTACAATTTTAACGATGAATAACTTTACCCCTAAAGAACGCGCGAAAATTGTGACCATGTATTTGGAAAATGGTCATTCAATTGTGCTTGCTCAACGTGCATACCGTCGAAAATACCGCGGTCGTAAAGTGCCTTCTGATAACACCATACGCAATCTGACTCAAAATTTTGAAGAATCGGGGTCTGTAGCAAATCATCAACGTGTTTCAGTTCGTAAAAGACGCTCCAATGAAATTGTTGAAACTATCAAGCAGAGTGTTTTGAAAAGCCCAAATCTGTCATATCGTCACCGTCCCCATCAGCTAAACATAAAAGGAACCACTCTTAGAAGGATTTTAAAAGAGGATCTTCACATGTTTCCTTACAAAGTGCAAATAACTCAACGATTATTGCCTACAGATGAGCCCCGTCGCTTGGAATACGGAAAAAGCGTGGTTCGAATGGCTCAGGTTGATTCCGAGTTTTGGAATCAAATTTTGTTCACGGACGAGGCCCATTTCCATCTCTCTGGCGTAGTGAACAACCAAAATTGTCGGTTCTGGGGCACAGACAATCCTCACATTATCCACGAGAAGCCACTGCATGACCAGAAAGTTACTGTTTGGGCCGGCATTAGCGCTAAAACCATCATCGGACCATCAAAAGTAATGGAAAATTCGAAAAAAAGAGCACAATATTGTGTGGCTCGTAAAGGTGGTCATTTGTTGGATGTTGTGTTCTAAGTGCAGTTGAAACAGATTGTAAAGGACAAAATCAAATAAAAAACCACCAACAAACATTAAATTTTGCTAGTTGCTAAAGTTATTCAATATTTCCATACCGAAGCTCGAGATGGCGCACCCTGTATATATAACTCCTCTGCTTCAAATGGCTTGTAAACCAAAAATGAATTCACGGATGGAAATAAAAATTGCTATGTGTTCAAATCAAAGATGAAATATTAAAATGGTGTATACATTTTGGTTGCTCTACTGGTTGATAGGTGTGGCTGTCTATACTTTTCAACCAACCTATACATGCTCGTATAATGTTTTATTTTCTCTTAACTTCAAAATTCTTGCAGTTGTAAGACAATTTTATTTTCTTGCTCTAGAGTGCTTGCGCACATGCGCACAAATGTGTTTTCTATTTAGTTATTGGCTTGAGTCCACATTTTGTACAAAGCAAAAGCGAGTAATTTGTGCTTGCCATCTTCATGCGTATGGCTTATTTCACTTAATTGGACGAATAGCTGCAACACAATTTGTACTTTAGTACTCACTTAAAATTTACTAAAGCGCGCCAGATTTAAGGTTGAACTACATTTGTAGATACAAACTATATCACATTTCATTACCCTGCTTAGCTTACTATGCTTCTTAGTAATTATGTGTCTGAGTTTGAATATTTCAATTTTTAGTTTTAATAGATTTCTGTTCATAACTTGGTAAATTATTTTTTCACGAGACAGAAACTAAGTTTATGTATTGAGAATGTTTCAACCCGTAATGCTTGAGCCACATACTTCAGTACAAACGACGTTTTGGTAACGTAGCCAAGCAACCACTCCATAGTTTTTGGTACTTGCAGATATCCATTAATATTTTTCAAAGCAATCTAAGATTTTCTGCATCAGATGTTAAATAAATAGAAAATTCGTCTGAGTCAAAACGGACGATGTAAAATTGCCTTCTGAATACGAATATGATGAAATGAAATTAGTAGAAAATGTTGAAAAGAAGAAAATTTTGTTCAATCAAAAGAACTCATTTTTTTCAAATTATCATAAAATAAAATAAAAAAGTCATTAAATAAAATGATAAAAATATGACGACGGATATTAACACATTACCTACCGCTAATGTTTGCAAAAGAATCAAAAATAGGATGTTCTTGATGTTGACTCTATAAAGGTAATATTTATTTCTAAAGGAAATGGCTTAGGCTTTTTAACAAATGCTTCAACAACTTCCGACTTACCTTATGCCGGGAGATATGGGGCGTGAAATGAAATAAATTGCAAGAAATTTCTTAAAATTTTACAATTTTTTCACCATGACTCCAATAACCATTACTTTTTCTAGCACGTTTTGATAACCTCAGAATGTTACCTTTCATTTGATCCTAAAAATGTACCTACTGACATATGACCGTTTTGTAGATGAACCAGTTTTATGTGCCCATCAGAAAGCGATTCACCCTGTAAAAAATCCTGTTTAGCCGGAGAAATCTGAATAAGTTCTTATAATAATTTTAATATTATTTTTCGAAATATAGTTTTAGCTTTTATAATAAATTTAATGAGTACCCTACTATTGTATTTAGTATTTAATTTTTATATGTTACTTATGGAAGAGTTCTCCAATACGTAGCGGTGTCTTACAAGTTTTGCATATATTTACATAGGTATATACACTTGGTTTTCTTATCTTATGTGCAGAACATACTCTGAAATTTCTTCTAACGAGTTTACTAGCCTTATCGCTGAAAATTTTTACCACCTCATGTTGTCTGATAGAACCAGACAGTCATCCTTGGGGATCAAATCGGAATATTCTTAAAAACGAGGTACTAGGTGTTATAGTTTCCATAACTTCGTTAGCGTTGAAGTTCCTATGAGACAGCGATGACTCGGCAAGTGTAAGCAAATAACTTTCTAAAAAATCACAAGATGAAAATCACAAAATCATAATATTACCTTGCCTGAAAATAGTTTCCAAATAACAAATAGGCCTCTTCTTTGCGCCAAGCGTTGGCAAGTGGCGAATAGATGAAGCAACTGGTTAATATAAAGGGTGGTTTTTTAAGAGCTATAGGAAAGTTTTTCAAAAAAACATACATAATATTCAGAAAAATTCATGAAATTTTTATTTAAATCGATAGTACAGTCCATATAATTTAATGTTTGATGATTATTTCATGCAAATGTTGACCGCGACTGCGCTTCAAATGGTCCATCCGCTTAGCCCAATTTTGGCATATTCTTTCCAATGTTTCGGCCGATATCTCACATATAAATGCTTTAATGTTGTCTTCCAATGCGTTAATTGAAGCAGGCTTGTTTGAATAGACATGAGCTTTAACATAGCCCCATAAAAAATAATCTAAAGGCGTTATATCGCACGATTTGGGCGGCCAATTGACAGGTCCCGAACGTGAAATAAAATGTTCACCGAACTCGCCTCTCAACAAGTCCATTGTTACGCGTGCTGTGTGGCATGTGGCACCGTCTTGCGGAAACCACATGCCATGCAAGTCAAGCTCTTGCACTTTGGGCAAAAAAAAGTTGGATATCATTTCACGGTAGCGCTCACCATTCACAGTTACGTTACGATTCTCAGTATCTTTGAAGAAGTACGGTCCAATGATACCTCCAACCCATAAACCTCACCAAACTGTGACCTTTTCTGGATACATTGGTAGCTCTTGCAATTCTTTTGGTTGATCTTCACTCCAAAATCGACAATTCTGCTTATTTACGTACCCATTGATCCAAAAATGAGATTCGTCGCTGAACATAATTTTTCAATAAAAAAGTGGATCTTGGGCTAACTTTCCATGAGCCCATTCACTAAAAATTCTGCTTTCGGCTTTAATTCTTGCACCAGCTGTATTTTGAAAGGTTTCACACCTAAATCCTTTCGCAAATTTTCCACGTTGTTGAGTAACAGAGGCCCAATTGCTGCAAGCGGCGACGAATCGATAGTTGATGGTCATCATTAACACTGGCCGATACAGCTGCGATATTTTCTTCAGTTTGCACTCTACGTAAGCGTGTTGGTGGTTTGATGTCCAATAATGTAAATTTGGTTCTAAATTTAGTCACAATAGCTCGAATAGCCACTTCAGTGGGTCGATTAAACTGACCATAAAATGGAAGAAGCGCGCGATAAACTTTCTTAACAGAACACGCATTTTTATAATAAAATTCAATGATTTGAAAGCGTTGTTTGTTTGTAAGACGATTCATGGTTAAATTATATACCGAACTGAAGATGTTTGACAGTGAAACAAAACACGAAACGTGCGTCAGCTGTTTAAACCAACTTCTTAAAAAGATAATAGCTAAAAAATCACCCTTTAGAAAACATATCTAGACAACGCTGCAATAGAGCTGCCTAAAATTGTATTTGGTTATTTAGTATGTACAAAAATATATTAATTTACTAGCATTTCCCAGTGGGCTTCGCACCACCATACATAAATGTTTTTTTTATATCGCAAGGAATTTTTCATATTAAGTTTTCTTTATAGAGCTCATAAAATGTTTAAACAGTTGAATAAGTTGATTTTTTCATACTTTCATACTTTCTAAAGATGTCACAATAGCCTTTTCTGTACTTTTTTAAAATTTGATTGTGGGGGTCACCTAAGGTGAAAGAGCCGATAAAAACTTGTAATTAAACTTTGATTCTTTAATTTCCATTTCAATTTTTTACGCTAAATAAATTATGCTAAAATAAATAAAGTTAAAAATGTTTTTCCAGTTCCTTGAATGCTCCAGTTTTTATTATATTTTCGCCCAAAATTAATATTAACATAATACACTTACAACCACAACAGTACAACAGAAACGCTCATAAGCGGCTGTGTATTTGTTATTGTTTTTCCCATACAGGCATTTCGTATGAGAGGAAACCGTTACTCACATAAAATATCATAACTCAGGAACGGCTGCACCGATTTCAATCAAACTTCACACAAACCACCTCCTCAAAGATAGAAAAGAACTCTAAAATTTTTGTGTCAATCGGTTCGGCGGTTCTTGAGTTATAAGATTACCAAGGAAATGTAACTTCTTTTTATATATATAGATTTAAGTCCTAATATACTCTCAACGAAAACAAATATGGAAATAAGTACTAATGCACTAGCGATACCACAAGAGACCCTAGATATAGAATGATTGGCGTGACAAAATAACTGAAAATACAATTATGTAAAATTTAGCTGAAACAAAGTAATCTAATTTTATTTGATTCGAAATTAAAATTAACGATCATCGGCACACACAAATGTGTGCACACGGTAGGTAAAGTGTTAATATGAAACTAAAAATTAGTTTTCTCCATAACCATTTGGATCATTTGTGCAATCACCTAAATTGCCTCCTCCTAGTCAGGGGAACGAAGATTTCTATATAGCCCTCAATTATTATTCCAACCTTGTTGTACGGTAGTGAAACCTGATCAGATAGGGTTGTGGATAAACAAAAGCTGCTGATCTTTGCGAAGAATGTTCTGCGGAAAATCTTTGGCGTGATATGTTATAAAGGCTAATGCCGAAAGCGCTACAATCATGAACTCGAAAAATTGTACGTGCACCCGTCTGTAATAACCACAATAATGATCAACAGACTGAGATGGGCAGGTCACAAAAAGCCCATAAGCCTAATACCGATTACCCACCCCAACATATACTCTTTGGAAAGTGCCACAGGCATGGAAGAAGATGCCGCCTACCGCTGATGAATGACGGTGTAAATGAAACTGACGGTGTAAATGAAGGATTAGGATTTCGGGCATGGAAGTCGTAGGTTCGAAACTGAGACAATTGGTCCAAAAGTCTGCCGCAGAATTTTTTCTCAAATACACATTGACGTGCCCCTCAATGTTGGATGTTGTCGTCGTCCAAGCACCATACAATAGGACGGGCGTGATGAGAGCTTTATAAAATGTTAATTTTATTTGTCGAGAGAGGACTTTACTACTCAGTTGTCTAATTAGTTCAAAGTGACACTTTTTGGCAAGAGGGATTTTCCGTTGGACTTCAAGGCTGACATTATTATCGGTGTTAAAGCTGGTTCCTAGATAAACGAAGTCTCATACGAAGTCATAACAGAGTTTGAAATCTGCCGAGAGCTTGTTTGATGACAGGAGGTACTTCGTTTTGTTCTCGTTCACCACCAGGCCCATTCGCTTTGCTTCTTTATCCAGTTCGGAAAAGCTTACTGAACATAAATATCAATACACTTTTGCCATTCTCAGCTGCCAAACCATAATTATCCTTATCGATAGTTTTCATGCAGCTAAAAAAAACACCCGATATTTACACATGCTGAACGTTGCTCCATTTGCGAGTTAACGGGATACGATTTGGTATTGATAGTTTCCAGCTAAGCAAAGGCGCCTTATAAGAGAAACTGCTCTCCTTCTCCGCTCTTCTCCGTCTGTTTTATGACGTCTTATCAATAGAATTAGTTCGGCTTTGAAGGAATTAACCTCCATGACCTCTCCTTCCTGCCCACTTAGCTAGGCAGATAGCTGACTGTCGAGATGAGACTCGTTATCAACAGTATTTATAGATTAATCTGCATACACAATAAGCGTACATATCGAGGTTTCTTAGTAGAGCACCTAAACCACCATGTGATCATTTTCCTTACTTCAGTGATTCGTAAGGAAACGTGAAGTTTCTTCTTCTGGAGGGTTGTCATAGCGTATGTATTAAATTTTTACGTCAGTTCTATACGAGTATTACTGACAACCTTGGGTAAAGCTATCTTTATCAATATATATAACTTTACGGTATAATCTCGCCAACTATTGGACAGCTTCGTCTACTCGTGGTAAAGAGTAGTTAAGTAGAGGGGTGAAATGGTTGCACTACGACTCTGGCACTACCCATGTAGCACTAAAGCGTCGTTTCGATACCATTATGAGACCTCCAGGAGACAGATATCTACAGCCGGCCAGAGCTGTTGATGTAATGGAGAAGGTTGATGGGGCTTAGGTTGATACACTGCCCCAGGCTAAAAGCTCCCAGTGGCCTTGATCATCTGGCTGCTAAGCTCGGACATTTATAGACCAAATGCTCAATAGTATTCTTCTCCGAAATGTCCCCACAAATTCTGTATTGGGGATTAAATAGTAAACCTAGCTTTTTTGCGTAAATGCCTATAGTCCAATGACCGGTAAGCGTATCTACAAGTTTGGAATTTAAATGGCGTGAAGTCCCCAGGACCAGTTGCGCCCTGCGTCTATTTTACTAAGGCCATAGTATTTCCAAAATACTACACGAAGTAATGGAGCTCCATCTGATCTGTGCTTTCCTGAAAAATCAGTGCTGCAACAACAGTCAGGGAGATGCAGATGACCGGGTGATAGACCTCTGAAACCAATTCAATCGAGTTGATCATTTCATTTCCCTCTTTGTTCCCATGTCTTGGAACTCAGTTGAGAGAAATGTTATAGATTTAAACTCCTCCTGACAGGAGTTGACTAGTTTGGATCTGCACCATAGCATCGTCAGAGCCTTGATCGCTAAGCATTCTGCATGCAGCATCGCAAAGACTTCTGCCTGAAAAACACGAGCAGTATTTGGTAGTTTTACGGAAATAGATACATTGATTGATTTACATGCTGAACTTTTGTTCTTGCTTACCATAGTTCACCATAGTTGGCAATAGGCTGCTAATTAGGTAATGCGGGCTCAGAAAATGTTACTAATGTTGAAGAATTATTTACTCGTTCAAATCAAAAGTAATATGAAATTGTTTAATACCTTGTTTATATTCATTTCCAGAGGTCCCACTACATCCCAGCTATGTTATACCGATAATGACAATGACATTTCATCAAATATCCAAAATACTCGAGAAAAAACCATGAACAACGAAAAAGCGTTGCAACGCCGCCAGCAAATTTCAAATGCACTGAGCCCTCAACTAATAGCGATAACCATTGCAAATTTGTTGCCTGAGATTAAAAGAAAATACAAAAAAGTACGTTTAAAGCCCAGAAGAAATTCGTGCATTTCTTGCGCAAGCACAGTTGCGCTGGTATTCTTGACTCTGCTGCAGCCGGTGACCAGTAATCGGCCACCACGATTTGCCATCGACGGTGGCCAATCTGAAATTGTTTTGCGACTGAAGGAGAGCCCAGAGACAGCCGTAGGTGAGTTAAAAAAACAAACAAAAACATTTTTATATCAATATAAAGTATGAAGGTAGATATTTTTTGAAAATATGCAGATAAAAGTGAAACAGTTCGCTCTATGTGATCGAATTAAAAATTAACCTAAGTTTTCAATGCAACAATCAGGCATAACAATCCTCCATAGAGCACAAGCATACACCTTTCTTATAGAACTTAAATTTTACCCTTCATAGGTTCCCACATATATACACTTAAAGGTTTCGACCCCGATAACGATCCTTTAATATTCGGCAAACGTCCTTCCCACGACAGCGAAGTCATACGCATTGAGAATACAGGAGACAATCAGGCTAATATCTACTTAGCCAAAGAATTAGATAGAGAGGTTGGTATCGCAATGAAATAGCATAAGTCGTGCGCTCTACATGAATTTTCTCTTTGTGCCTTTCATTTTCACTACAGTTGCAAGACGAATACTCGATAGTTCTAACGCTAACCGATAATCATTACAACGACTACAATTACGTCACGCAAAGTTTTCTGCTACTCGTGGAGGACATTAACGACAATGCACCAATATTTTTACCTTATCAAAACGCCATCGAAATACCGGAAAATAGTGATCCTGGTATTATAACAACAATAGAAGCAACGGATGAGGATGAAGGTGCCTACGGGCAAGTTGTCTACTATCTACAAGAGTTGGATGGCGACAACGACATGTTCTCCATATCCACATATCAGGGCAAGGGTGTGCTACGGCTGATGGGCGAGTTAGATTACGAAACAAAAAGTCTGTACCAATTACGTATCTTAGCTGTCGATCGCGCTAATCAGGGACCCGTAAATACTGGCACCGCAGCCATTCTAGTCAAAGTGGGTGATGTGGGCGATCAACCACCCGAGTTTGTTGAAGTCCAAGCAGTAGCACGCATTCCTGAGAATGCAGAAATTGGCACACGTGTGCTACGTGTACGCGCTATTGATGGCGATCGTGGCATAAACAATCCCATTGAGTATGAATTGGAAGCCAATGAGTTGTTCGACATTGATCGGCACACAGGCGTAGTCTACATAGCGCAACAGCTCGATCGTGAGGATAGCAGCAAGCAAGTAAATGGAGCGTATATTCTAAAAATAACAGCCACCGAGGTACCACAAGTGCGTTTGCTGATGGTCACATTAAAAATCAACGACCATGACATTGTAGACTAATTAAATAGACTCATTACATTTATTTTTTCAGCTTCAAATGCGTGCATCTGAGGAGGTGATGCACATCAAAACGGAAGTCACCGTGATCGTGACGGACATAAATGATGAAATACCCACATTCAGGCAATTTATTTACCGATGCGAGGTCAATGAGAACTCACAAAGTAATACACCATTGAGTTTCATAGATGATGATGTGCAAAATTATGTCGAAGATCACGATATGGGCAATAATGGCACATTTCGTTTGTTTTTGGATCCGCCAAATGATCTGTTCGAAATTGTGCCTGCCGTGGCAGTGAATGAGGCAAACTTCATGGTGAGAGTGAAGAACGCGAAGGCGATCGATTACGAAGAAATCAAGGAGATTAACTTCACACTTTTTGCAAGAGAGATCGATGAGCCGACTAGGTGGAGGTAAGCAAATGGGTATTTGTGTGGTGTGCCGAATTTTTTAAAATTAATATTACATTTATGTTTTGTGTACGTGGCAGCTCTGCACATCTTCAAGTCTATATTCGCGATCAAAACGATAATTTTCCCGAGTTTACAAAAGCAATATACAATGCAAGTGTGCCAGAGAATAGTGAACTAGGCACCATCGTTACAAAAATCGAAGCCACGGATGTAGATTCTGGCGATTTCGGCTCAATGGGTATACGATTTATGAACCTACGCGGCAGCATCGCACATTTGTAAGCCACCAATTGAGTGATATATGAATCAGGATTTATAAAAACTTAATTACATTTCTAGACTACATCTTAATCCCATTACTGGTGTTATTACCATCAAACAGGCGGACGACTCAGCTTTCGATCGCGAAATCATTTCGCTGCATTACCTTACCGTTGAAGCTATCGACAATGTTGGCATTGGAAACCGCAACACCGCACAAATTATAGTCAATATTGAGGATGTCAATGATAATGCACCAATTTTTTTACAACGTCACTATGAGGCGAAATTGCTGGAAAATAAAGCCGAGTTCGAGACACCACTACTATTAGAAGCGCGCGACATAGATCTCAGTGGCACCGAGAACAGTCAGATCACTTACGAGCTAGTCGACGGTCTTTATCGTGGCAATTTCAGTATTGATCCCAAAAATGGGCTCCTGCGGCCGTTGCACACTTTCGACTATGAAGAATTGCTGGAGAGTAGGCGACGTGTGCGGCGAGGTGTCAATAATGGTATACGTGAAATCGATTTGTTGGTGCGTGCACGTGACTCAGGCATTCCTATGCTCTCGAGTGTGGTGCCGGTGCTTGTATATCTTGAAGATGTAAACGATAACCCGCCCATATTTCAAAAGAATTTCTATGCCAAGACTATACCAGAGGACCTGCCGGGTGGAAGCTCGATACTACAGGTGATGGCAATCGATCGTGATGGGGCTGCGCCGAACAACGTAGTGGTATACCGCATACAAATGGGTGCTAGTGATAAGTTTATCATTAATTCGGAATCTGGCGTTATATCGGTGGCACATGGCGCAAATCTTGATCCAGATTTGACGGAACCGAAAAAACTGGTCTATACGCTGACTGTGGTAGGGGAGAATTTTTATGTGAAAAATGTATTTATTTCAAATCTACATAAATATACGCAAGCACTATTTTGACTTTCAGCTCGCTTTGGATGGTGGTTTAGGCAACTCACAACTTATGAACTCTGCCACGGTTAATATAACCATTAAAGATATAAATAATAAACCACCCGTTTTAGGAGAGCTGCCCACCATACGAATTATGGAAAATACTGCTGTAGGTACTCAAGTATATCGAGTACAGGCCACGGATCTCGATGAATTGCCAATTATACGATATCGCCTGAATAGGGACAACTGTGAAGCGCGCAATGAAGAGGGAACCTTTATCAAACTTACAGAATTTGATTTTTTAAGCGCAGTCGACTTGGATCCTATTGAAGGGACAGTGAAGGTAAGTTTCGAATTTTGTACATAAAATTGTATATTAGTTTGGGGAAAAAGAAATCCATTATTTTTACGTAAAATTCAAAACTTTATTTAAGATGCTTGGGATTATCCGATTTGGATCAAATCTGCAGCGTTTTGTTGTGTAATTTGTTGCTATTTTAAAGGTATGAAGCTACCTCTATGAAGGTATGCCGCTCTCACAGAAATCTTGATTCTTATTGGTGAAAACCTCTAAGGGATTGATACCAATTCCTTATCACTCAGGAAGTTTTGCAATGAGCGAAAAAGGTAATATTCGCTTGGAGTCAAGTCCGGAATGGACCGGTGGATGCTCAACCAAGCTCTCGGAGTTTTTGGCGAGTCAGTATAGACGTGTGTGGCCTAGCGTTGTCCTGATGGAACACAACACCTCTTCTGTTGGCTAATTCTGGCCGTTTCTGGTCAATCGCTAGCTTTAAACGGTCCACTTCAGTAGAGATCTAAATTTAATGATTGGCCATAAGGAAGCAATTCATAATAAATGATTGCTTTCAAGTCCTACCAATTACACAGTAGAACCATCCTGACCGTTAGTCTGGTTTGGCCAACATTTGAAATGCTTCATCACCTTTGCCCACTATCGTTTTCTCACAATATTGGCGTATGTGACCCATCTCTCATCTGCAATTACCATCAGTTTAAGAAATGTGCCGATTTCATTCCGTTTAACCAAAGTTTCGCAAATGGAAATTCGACACATCATGTTTTTGGAGTTAATTGGCGTGGCACCCAAACATCGAGCTTCTTTTTGAATTCAGCTTTGTGCAAATGGTTTAAAACTGTGTTATGGTCGATCTTAAGTTCTTGGGTTATGCTACGACTACTAACATGCCGATCAACTTCGATTACTTCTGTCATTTTATCGACATTTTCGGCGAGGGACCTGCCTGTGCAAGATGCATCTTTAACATCAAAAATGCTTGAACGGAATCGACGAAACCAAAATTGGCGCTCGAAGGAACTTCTAAGACTAACAAAGCCGCAGCTCTCAAATTTGGTAGGTATCCTTATCGGACATTGTCCGTTAGGTGTCCATGCGGTAAGGCTTGGAATTGCTTCAAGTCCTTTCTGCAGAAGCTGTCTGAAGTGGAATCATCTCAGAACCTTCCTATTAGCTGTCCTTCTCTCGTCGGACAAAAGTTTAGACGTCTGGGCTCTAATTTTTTCGCTGCACCTGCGTATATTGCGGATTTAAGTATCACACATCTGGTGAAATACATCAGTAGCTTAAAGCGGTTAATACGAACGTAAATCGCCACTGTTGGTCATCATCCTCTAATCCAAAGCCCCGTCTTTCTTCTGTCTGGTTCCTTTCCTTCTCCTTATCGTCTTTTGGTCCAAGTGGGTCTCTCGCAAAGTCAGCCATTTATCCTAGCTGTTACAGTGTCGGCACCACAAACTCCGTTCACAATTTCAACGGCCTGACTTGCATATTCGCCTTTATCAAAGAAAAACTGTAGGTAAAATGGTTGAAGTGAAAGTCTGGCACTCATCAAGTAGCACTAAAGCGCCGTTTTGAAACAGAAAAACTTTAAAATGTACCGAATTTTTTCTTTGTTGACTTCCACTGTTAACACCCTATAACTCACAACAGAATGGAGCAAACTAAAAACAGCAAACACATTTTTTAGTGTGAAATGTACCCTTGACAACGAGCATAGACTTTAAATTGTTTGATCGATACTTTGCGAAATATCGATCACTACAGCCATCCACCGATGGATAATGGATTTCTTTTTCCCCAAACTTATATTAAAAATTATTTATTATTTTACAATAGCTGCTCAAACTCCTGGATCGCGAGAAAGTCGAATATCTCAAGCTGGCCATAAGCGCCGAGGACTTGGCTGCAGTGAAAGGGAAGCAAGTGGTGGAAGGTAAACTAAATACATGAATTTCAAGTAAGATTTGTGATTAAACTACATGCAAAAAATCACTGTCTTTAGCTTTTCTAAACATAATAATCGAAGATGAAAATGATAACAATCCGAAGTTCAAGCAGCCCTTCTATCGCAAAACGATTACCGAGAACAGCATTAACGGTGTATTGATTGCGAATATACTCGCCTATGATGTGGACAAAAATAAAACAATCACATATTCATTAGAGGGTAATCCCGCGATAAGGAATCTGGTACATCTTGACCCACAAACTGGCGAGTTGGTAGTAGCGAATAAAATTGACCACGAACAATTTCAATGGTTGAATTTGACGGTGCGTGCAACAGATTCAGGTGTACCACCACGATCCGCGCTTGTCGATGTTTATGTGTCAGTGTTAGATGAGAACGATAATAATCCGTATTTTATTGGTGGTTCGAAGAACTATACAATAAGTGAGAACGCCGAAAAAGGTGCACGCATTGGCACTGTACAGGCAACCGATGCCGATTCGGGAGATTTTGGGAAAATCACTTTTCTCATGGATCGCATAAGTTCCCAGGTATACAAATCATATCATATCATATATCGATCAAATATGGAACGTTTTCAAGTTGTTTTATTTTAGGGAAAATTTTCAATTGATGCAGACACTGGTGTGCTCTCGGTCGCCGATAGATTAGATCGTGAAACGAAAGACTTTTACATGCTGGTCATCGAAGCTTGGGACAATTACCAGTTTGGTTTCTTGGCGGGCGAGAGTCGTAATGCCTTCAAGCAAATATTGTAAAGAAATTTTCTTAACAATGTAGAGTAGTGCTTGGCTTAACCTTTATACATTTTCAGCATAACCATATTGGATGAGAATGATAATGCACCCGAAGTTTTCCTACCTACCAGCTGTGTGCTGATCACCGAGTACCATGACATGAATGAAAAAATTGCCACTATTCATGGCAAAGATGCCGATGATTCGGATTCACCAAATGGACGCTTAGAATTTCAAATTACGAAAGGCAATAAATATGGTGAGTAAGCAGTCAATTTGCGTAAGCTCAAAGGAGTGTTTAACGTTTTTTTTCTCAATATTTCTCTAAGATCTTTTCGAGCTACGACAGATCGACGAGTGGACTGCAAATATTTATGCACATACGCTTTTGCGCAACAAATTTGGTAATTACACGCTCACCATAACTACACGCGACTTGGGTGTTCCCTCGAATATCGTTACCAACACTTTGGATATTTGTATATCCGATTTCAATGATCATCCACCAGTTTTCGTGACACCTTTACATAATACTACACTGCGCATTCCCGAGAATACTACTGTGGGCACACAACTGCTGCAAGTGGTGGCCACCGATGAGGATATTGGCATGAATGCGTTGGTGCACTATCGCTTAAAACCTGATCCACTGGGCAGCTACAAAATATTCGACATCGATAGTGAAACTGGGCAATTGTTTTTGAAGGAGCAACTCAATCGTGAGAAGCAAAAGATACATGAGGTTAGATGAACTGAAATTTGTCTACAGTATTTGGAATTATTTAGCAAAATAGGCTGAAGTAGGGACCATCACGGATGATAGATTCCCAGGTTTGCTATTTAACCATGGTGAAAGGGAAAATTGTTAGCGGAACTTTGGCTACCACGTCACTTGTACATTCGTTAGCCGATTTCTGCACGATCATTCCACATGTATTCACACACTCATCCAATCAGTCGATGTTCAGATAGGAACAAAGCAACATGAGTAAAGGTTGCCCTTTTGGATATCACTAACACAATCTTATTGCCAGCCGAAATCTGTACGATAATTTCACACATTCGTCCAATCAGTCGTTGCTCAAACGGCAACGAAGTGTTATTGGTTAATTTTTTTTCGTATATCACTAACACAATCTTAGGTTTTTCGTACACAAACTGCTTCGTGACCACAAGTGACGTCAGCCCTTCAGCTGATTCTGTCGAATGCGCTCAGAGCCGAATAACGGTCTGCTAAGTAGCTCACCTTTGAAATCTTTTCACCATGAACGACCATCGTAAACCAGTGGTCTTGTACGTAACTGCCATTCAGTTGGTCCCAGACTTGATAACGACTGTGGACATGAAACATTCATGTGATAGAAAAGATTTTGTTATGGTAACGAGCGTGCAAAAGATTCACATAAGGAATTATTTGCCGACCGGAGTTGGTATAAAACTGTAAGCCCATCTATTTGCAATAGTAAAGCACACAATTGGAGACGAAGCTCGGCCAAATAGAAAATAATCTTTATTCCATTCCATTTTCGACTTTTTTTGAAGTGAAAACTTCTTTAGAATCGTTGGGAATGATTTGAGACTCGATGAAACGAAAAAGCGACACTACGAAGCGTTATATGTTGATATACGTATATGTGTGTGGCTGCGTACTGCTGAGCCACGCTAGTATAGTGAGTATTGTAGTATGTATACCACACTGCCTATTACTTGCTTTGGTGTTTAGTTCAAGCGTCATACTTATGTATGTTTGTATTTATGCAAGTACGTATGTGTGCGCGCCTGCGAATTACGGAGCCACGGTGAGCGAGAAGGCATTATGTATACCTATACTACACTACCTAATACTTGCTTAGACCAAGCGTCCTACGAATGTTTGTGTGTATGTTAGTACGTCTGTGTAGTATACGCGTTACGACGCTCATAATAGCAACCGCGTGTGCTGTATTGCGTCCGTATTTTTATATTCGTAAATATTTCCATTTTTAAATATTTACCGCAATTGCAGGCGGTGTTGCAATATACCACAATCAAAATGACGGTGCTCGTATTGTAACTCCACAGATAGATCTGAAAGCACAGTAACTAGAATCACTGTCTATTCAACTCTCTAAAGTGGGAGAAATATGTGCATGCGAAACCAGATTGAGTAATGGAAAAACAGTTTTAATTGTGGCAATTTATATTTCACCGAATCAATCAATAAATAGCATCACGGAATTCATTCACGAAAATTTAATAAAGTATACACCAGAAGTATCGCGGATACTTAGAAAAGTTTACGATAAAGTTTCAATGATTTTAAGTGGCGATTTTAACGTAAATTTTGCATTGGATCCTTCCATCGGTTCCGTTAATTGACTTTCTCAATACAACATTCAATTTAAAAATGTGTAACAATCGCACTGAATCGACAACACGATCAAAAACAACAATTGACGCGGTATTTCAAAGATATGTTGACAACATCGAAACCAAAGCATTTGTATCACATTTTAGCCATCATAAGCCACTCGTATCATTTGTTGAAATTGAAAACATTGAGGATGAATAATAGTAAAATGAAGAAAATAAAATATGAACTTTATAGCAATATTATAATGAACCTATAATTATCCCGCTCCTAATGCTGCTTTCGTCTCATTCTCTCTCAGTTTGTTTTACGGAAGGTTTCACTTCTATCGCGTCTAACCGTTAGGCTGGTATTTTTTTTTTTGTATGTTGTTTCCGAAAAAATGGATCAAAGAATCTGTATTTCTTAGTGTAATAATGTTGCAGCCACCATATTCACCGGTCTTGCCTTCCTACGACTTTTTTTGTTCCCAGCTCTGAAAAGAAATCATCAACGGATGTAAATTTTCCATCATGACAGATAAAGACTGCATTGCTGAAACAGCTCAAGGCCAATCTAAAAATCATATGATATATCAGAAGTGCTTCGAAAATTGAAAAAAATAATATAAATAATAAAAATAAATAAATATATTTCGAGAAAAATAAAGCCACCTTTTTTGAACAAACCTCGGGCTTGTACGTGACTGGTACACGACTGCCCGGGCTCGAAGCATCAAACGAAAGAACGTTTTTTCTCGGCTGTCATTAGCAAATCTCCGAGTACCTTTACGAAATACCAAAAATACTTTTAAAGAAATGTCTGTCGTTCGAAATCGGCTTTAAACTGTACGTCTCCTAAGGAGAATCTCGGTCAAGTACCAAACAAAGGATGTACACGAGAATTATATACAAATATATACTAGCTATGAATTATGGAGGGAACACTTCTCGAACCTGTTAAATAGTGACAGCTGCGCATGTCTCAGATAATGTGAAGATCCCTATACCCCAGTCGTTGATGACGGCATCCAACATTTTCATAAGAGAAATAAAAAAATTGTAAAAGCGTTCCTCATTTGAGGAATTAAATTTAAAAAACGAACTTATTTAAAAATTCGCTTATTTGCTGTAGCTTATTAGAAAACTATGGCAACGACCCATGGCGAGTTGAGAATGGCGATAACGCGGCTAAAGAGCAACAAAGCTGCGGAGCTGACGTACTACCAGCTGAGCTATTCAAACACGGCGACAAAGAGCTGATAAGGTGAATGAAAACATGACTGCCGAATGGAATTTGAGTGTGCTCTGACCAATCCACAAGAAGGGTGATACTGTACCAATTACTGGGGAACTAGTCTTCCAAATATCGCCTATAAGGTTCTAGCGAGCATATTGTGTGAAAGGCTGAAGGTCACGATAAACCAACTGATTGGACCTTATCAATGTGGCTATAGACCTAGAAGATCCACAATCAACCAGATATTCACAATAGACCAAGTCTTGGAAAAGACCCAATGAAAGGGGAATCGACACACACCACCTTTTTGTCGATTTTAAAGCTGCATTCGACAGTATGAAAAGGTGTTGCCTATACGCCGCGATATTTGAATTTGTTATCCCCTCAAAAATAATAAGGCTATGTAAAATAACCCTACTCATTAACAGCAGCGCCGGCAGAATTGGAAGGACCTCTCCGGAACGTTTGATACCAAACGAGGTTTCAGGCAAGGGAATCTCCGTCGTCTGACTGTTTTAACCTGAAGCTGGAAAAGATCGTGCGAGCCGCAAAACTGAATTGCTCAGGCACAATTTTTTATAGGAGCATACAGTTGTTAGCGTATGGCGCTGATATTGACATCGTCGACCTTAACCACCGCGCTGTTAGTTCTGGCTTTTCCGAACTGGATAAAGAAGCAAAGCGAATGGGTCTGGGGGTGAACGAGGACAAAACGAAGTACCTCCTGTCATCAAACAAACTGTCCACGCACTCGCGAATCGGCACCCACGACACTGTTATGATTTCGAGGTTATAAGAGACTTCGTTCATCTGGAAACCCACACTGACACCAATAACAATGTTAGCCTTGAAATCCAACGAAAAATCTCATTTGCCAACAAGTACTTCTTTGCACTAAATAGACAATCGAGTAGTAAAGTCCGCTCTCGAAGAACCAAACTAACACTATATAAGGCTCTCATCATGCCCGTCCTATGGTGCAGAAGCTTGGACGATGATAATATCCGATAAGGCGTCACTTGGAGTGCTTGAGAGAAAAATTCTGCCCAATATTTCTGGACCTTTGCACGTTGGTGACGACGAGTATCGCAGACGATGAAACACAGCCCAGCGAATACAAATCCCTCAGCTACGTTGGCTGGGTCGCGCCGTCCGAATGGATATAAACGCTCCGGTTCTGGAACTATTCGATGCGGTACCAGCCGGTGGTAGCAGAGAAAGAGGAAGACCTCCTCTGCGTTGGAGAGATCAGGTGGAGAAGGACGTGGCTTCACTTGGTGTGTCCAACTGGCGCCGTTAGACACAACTCGCACGATTTGTTAAACTCGACCAAAATCGCGAAAGCGACTGTCGCGCTAATTAAAAAGAGGCGGAGAAGGTTTCCACCTTGCTTTTTTGGTTGGTCAAGTACAAAAACAAATTATCATTGACCGGGTTTGGTGATGCAAATATTTATATCTTTTCAATTGAATGAATTCGTAAGTGACAAGCCTCATTTTGCACCGAGGTATTTACAAAGCTGACTTTAAGCTGAGTAATAATAAGAGAGAAACATTTTGACCTATTAATTGGATCTTTCAACAGGATAATGCACCTGTGCACACCTAGAAACTTTAGCATAGCCACGGCATTCCCCAGATCCCCACATTATTGAATATCTATGCGAACGGCTTGCTCGTAAGGTTTATGGAAACGGGCAACAATTTGAAGACAAAAAAGCTTTTATTCGAATCGTTGAAAAGAGCTAGTCTGAAAGTTCTTTAGGCTATCTGGAGAATTTGTGCAAATCCATTCATCAACGTATTTACGAAGTAATTTATAAACAGAGTGGCAGCACAACTATTAAGCGTTAAGTAATGAATGTTAAAAAAGAAATCCTATATTTGCTATTATTTTTTCTTATTTGGTTAGTGCATCTATTCAAGTGAACCAGTAAATCAACCCCAATATTACAACTGCTAAAGTTTTACTGCTGCGAAATATCGTTAAATGGAATAATATTTTGATGCACGTTTATTTTCGATCAAAGTACAGCATTCACTTGAATTATTAGAAATCTTTGTGTTACTAGTCAAATACAGTTGCTTTAATAACCTTTTTTTTTCAACAAAAATTATTACCTCTAACCAAGTGAATCGGACTGTATTTGGTACACAGACGCATTTAAGTTTTTATTTCTTTGTCTTGGTTCTCTAATCTGTCATCTTTATTTGTTTTTTATCTCATTTGCAGATAAGAATCGAAGCATACGATCAGGGACTTCCAAACTCTTTGAGCACCGACTTGGACTTAACGATCTATATAAGGAACGTTAATGAATACGAACCACAATTTGTGGTGGAAGAAATACACGTTAACTTTACAGGTTTGCAACTCAAAACACATTTTCAATTAATACAATTTAAAGCATTCTAAACTTATTTTCCAGAGCATGCTGATCCCGGTTCAGAGCGCGTTAAGCTACCGGACACAATTAACAAAGACGAAGTAGATGATCTCGATGACCCACCCAGCTCGGTTTGTTATTTCATTGTGAAAGGCAACGAGCAAGGCTACTTTAAACTTAATCCCGAAACACATATACTCAGCGTGGAGAAAGAACTGGATCGTGAAATAATTGCCAACTACACTCTCTTTGTGAGAGCAACGGAGAATTGTTCGTACGACAAATTCGCATATGCATCTGAAAAAACCGCTGGCAATCGCCGATCTGATGACATTGTCGATAACGGCGCTCGCTGGCAAGGGCAGCCTAGTGTTGGCCGAAAACAAGCCGGATTTCTGCGCAATTCACAATTTTTCGATCGCTATAAGCATTCACGTAATTTGCGCTCAATCATCGATGAGGAAACTTCCAACGCGCAAGAGTCTTACGAATTTACCGACGATAATGCCTCGTTAACTAGCGAAGAGATGCTGTTATTCGATAGCACTGTGGTGCGTGTGCGTGTACGTGTGTTGGACATTAACGATAATCTGCCGCATTTTCGCACGAAGGTATTCACAGGCGGCATAACCACAAGTGCTGATTTTGGTACGAAATTTATGCGTGTAGAAGCATTAGATCCGGATGAGGGCGTGAATGCCAAGATCTCTTACTATATGGTCGGTGAGATCCGGCAAACGTTAGCAGAGGGTTTGGAAAATGTTAAAAAGTCGCCATTTCTGGTGGACTCTGAGACGGGCGATGTGCAATTAAATTTCGATCCACAAAAAAGTATGAAAGGATATTTTGATTTTATGATATTAGCTAACGATACGTTGGGCATGAAGGATGTGGCGCATGTATTTATCTACTTGCTGAGAGAGGATCAGAAGGTGAAATTTGTTTTCCGATTACAACCGGATGAGTTGCGACTCAAAATTAACACATTCAGAGAGTAAGTTCACATGAATTAGTATATTTTAGTATTTGAAAAGTGTAAATTATATTGAGAACTAACCTTTTATTGATCACCAATCATTTTGCTGTACAAGGACACTCAGCCATGTCACCGGCGCCATTGTGAATATTGATGAAATAAAGGTGCATGAAAATAAAGATGGCTCCGTGGATAAAACGAAAACTGATCTTTACATGCATTTGGTGGAGCGAGAGGATAATTCTATTTATGATGTGCCGGAGGTGCTAAAGCTAATCGATCAGCACATAGAACATTTGGATAATCTTTTCAAGGACCTGAACGTATTGGATACTCAGGCAGCGGAGGCTGAACTACTAGTTGCTGGGCCACCGAAACCGATGTTTATTTGGCTAATTTTCACAAATTTATTTTTGGCCACATTGTTGGTGGTAACGTTGGCTTTGTGTGCCTCACAACGCAAAGGCTACAAGCGACAACTGCGCGCCGCCAAAGTGAATATATTTAGTAAGTTATTTTGAAATGTTTTGGGCAAATATCCCATTTACGAAGGTTGAATTATAATATTTCGATTGTTATATCACGCACTCATCCGTAATTGTAATAGGAAACTCTTCGTTGTCGCTGCACAACAGCACCGAACCAGCTACACGAGTACCAAATACGAATAAACACAGCGTTCAAGGCTCAAATCCCATCTGGCTGAAGGGTTATGAGAACGAATGGTTCAGAAATGAGGAAAATCTAAGGTGAATAATGAATTTAAGAAATAGCAATAATTTGCAAGGAATACTAATTCAAAATGTTAAAAATTCTATACTAATTGCTTTCTCAAAACCTTAAATTACGAGTGATTTAAAAACAAATATATATTTTTATATTTCATTTATTATTTTTATTTTATTTGCATGCAGTCAAGGTGGCCAGGATTCGTTGGATGACAATTTTCTAGCCATTGGTACGCAGGACATACACGAGACGCTGAAAGGCACTGCAAAACTCTTCAATCACACAAACGACCTCAACCGGCACTTTAATGTGTACAACCAAATCGATAAATTAACAAATAATGCTCAAATATTAGCGCGTAAATTAGAGACTACAGAATTGTAAAAAAGAAAAGCGATGGCCTTCTTAAAAATAAGCAAATCATACGCTAATATTTCATATGTGAGTTTGTATGAAATTAAACGTAATTGCAAGTGAATTTGTAGATTTAGTAGTAATCATAATTTATTTTTGTAAATAAATAAAATGCATCATATGGATTTGAAAATTATTCTCAAGACATAGAAACTCAAACTCATTTCTTTCTCGAGCTAACCAGCGGCAATTGGACACACTAAGTAAAGCCAAGCCTTTGTCCACCTGATCTTTGCAACGCAGAGGAGGCGTTTATCTTCCTCTGTTACGACCAGCTGGTACCGCATCGAATACTTTCAGAGCCGGAGCGTTTGTACCCATTCGGACGACATGGCCCAGCCAACGTAGCCGTTCGATCTTTATTCGCTGCGCTATGTCTATGCCGTCATAAATCTCATACATCTCATCGTTCCATCGCCTGTGAAGCTCACCGTTGTCACCGCGCAAAGGTCCAAAAATTGTGCGCAGATTCTTTCTCTCAAACACTCCAAGCGTCGCTTCATCGGATGTTGCCATCGTCCACGCTTCTACGCCATACGTCGTATGGAACCAACCATTTGGTGCATGATAAATCTTGTCTTACCTTAGGAAGAAGGGTAAAATTTATTCACCGATCAACAGAAAACCTGGCGCAGTACCTGTTGCAGTAGCATTGAAGACTCTGAAAATGAGTCCAGCAAACACTGTTTTCACATTTTCACGGATAGCTCCAGGACCAACCACCGTTCCGGCTCTGGTGTCTACGCGAAATGCAGCGGGACACTTTGCTCTTGGAATGTACGCATCTGTGTTTCAAGCGGAGGTGATTGCTATTCAAAAAGCAATGAACTTTGTTGTCGAAAACAGGTGGAGAGGCAGATCTTAGAGGCAGAGGACCTTAGACAGCCCTCCAACCACTTCAAGGGTAGTTGGGTCCTGTAAATCCAGACTGAACTATGTCGGTAGACATAATACCCTGATCCCAACATGGATCTGGGAACATGTGAGCATCGCGGGTAACGAGACCTCTGACTCTTTAGTTAGGTTGGGCTTTAAGACCAACTTTTTGGCCCGGAGCCCATTCTGTCACTCTGCCACTCCCTTCTGCAGCCATCAAAACCACGATTAGCAAACCGGTTACTTTTACCTACAAGCGAGTTTGGCAAACTGGGGCCCCTATTATGAGCAACATTCGATCTTCGACTGTAGTCGAAAGTGCTGATCGAACGAATTTTCATTTGGTATTATGGTGCTCATTCGTTGAAGAATAGGACTATTGTGAATTTCGATCGCTCGACGCATTTACAATAGATAATTTTTCTCAGCTGATACAGCAAATCAAAATAAAAGAAAAACCGATTGTGTTGAAATTCTTTGTTAACAACAATTTTAAAAGTTAAAAAAAGTATTTTTTTGTGAAATGAGTACAACGGAGTTGTGGTTCGACGATTCAACGCTCGATGAAAGATTAGTGGGACTAGCTAGATGTAGAAAACAGCTGAGGGGCGCATCCAACCCCCTTGAAATGGCTTCCACTGAGCAAGTTTAGTATTTTCAAAATGTGTTGACGTACATAATATTACAGAAATTTCCTTACAGTTTTTTAAAGAACTTTAGATTATCTAAAGAGACGTTTATGAACCTACGGTCCAGTACAAAAAACCAGTTGCAGCAGTGCACCCGAGCCAAGAGCTCTTCACTATTCTCCAAAAAAAGCAACACAAATTATAAATGTGTGTGCAGCTTTGCACAACATTTGCTTGTTTTATAATGTTCATCTTCCGGATGAAGAGTTATCCGATGAGACCCTCAACGATGATGCTGAAGATATTGAAGTGGAGCCAAATAACGGAGAAGCAGAAAACATAAGAAATGAAATTCTTAGAATATTATAGAAAAATCTAAAAAGTATTAAATAGAAACCTTTACGCCTCAGTTTCTGTTTTATTTTTGTTATAAATTTTCTTTATTCAATTATTCGTCATTTGAAAAAAATATGTATTTCAGTTCCTCTACGTATTTCAGCCCATACTTGCCAAGGGAAAATAAAAATGTATTTCTATAAACATCACAAAAAAAACATTATTAACCTTAATCCATTTTGCTGCCGTTCTAACTGGTGGTCCCAAGCAATTCAGCTCCGTTGTAAACTCCTCCCAAAATATTAACATATATTAACATATTCCTGCATAATATTAACAAAATTAGTATATATTTATTATTTGGTTACTATAAAACAATAAATAATCGCAAACAACTTACATTTTAACAAGTTTTCCCACAATACGCTCCACAATCGAAAGCAAAATTGCATTCGACTCTAAATTCGGTATACAACGAAAATTTCGACAGGCATGCACCGCTCATAATACCAAATTGACATTCGATTTTCGATCTTCGACAACGAACGAATATCGAAGATCGAATGCAACTCATAATAGGGGCCTGGGAAAGGCTGCACATGGGCAAAACTGATGTTACCTGTCATGTGCCACCGACTGCTGAAGATTCTCTTGCCATTAAGCAGAAGGAACTGTAGGCAGCTGCTTGGACTGATGACGGGCCACTTTCTATGGAAGAAGCACATGGAAAAGATAAGCATCTCAGACAGTGCACTCTGCCCAACATGTGGAGAGAAAGATGAGACGGCGGGCCACTTTCTGTGCGCCTGCCCAGGCTTCTCTCAGAGAAGATCTTTGGCACTGATATGTTAAGAAGCGACCATCTTGGCTCCTTGGCGCCACAAGATCTACTCAAATTTCTTCGGAGGTCGGGAGAAAAAGGAGAACCCGAGTGCAGTACAATAAACTTAATGGTGTCTGAGTCCTGTACTTGCTAGTTGTCCCGGCAAAAAAAGTATCGAATAAGGGTTTTCCTCTCTGATCTCTCCCATAGCCTGAGGAACAAATCTTGCCCTGATTTGTGAACCATACTTAGATGGTATGAAGACGGATACTACCGCGCACTTTCTTTAAAAATTGATACAAAAACTTCTAATGGGATTAGCCTTGAAACCGCATATGGGCAACAATCCACAAACTATGATATAAAAAGCACTTGCTGTTCCCTAGCTCAAATTTGTCCGAGCTCAAATTTAGAGAAGAAAAGAGGTAAGCTTATTCAACAACCGGGATCGCAAATCGAGATGCGTAATAGAATCGATGAATTCAACTTTTGCTAATGGCCTGCAATTGCTAAGCCGCCGTCTGTCGTCTCTAAATAAGGCAGCTAAACAAATACTCTTCTTCTTTTTGATTGGCGCGATAACCGCTCATGCGATTTTAGCCGAGTTTAACAAAGCGCACCAGTCGTTTTTCTCTCGTGCTAACCAGCGCCAGTTGGACATACCAAGTGAAGCCAAGTCCCTCTCCACCTGATCTTTCCAAAACAGAGGAGGCCTTCCGTTTTCTCTGCTAACACCAGCACCAGTACCGCATTGAATACTTTCAGAGCCGGAACGTTTGTATCCATTCGGACGACATAGCCAACGTGGCCGCGGGATCTTATTAGTCAAAACCTGCATGATGGGAGCTTTGTAGAGTGTTAGTTTTGTTTGTCGAGAGAGGACTTTACTACTCAAATGTTTACTTAGTCCAAAGTAACCATTGTTGGGTTCTTTGTATTGCGTGACACCAAAGTTCTGTGAAGTAATCTATAATTGCTACAACTTGCAACTGCTTAAATAGCTCAATGTTGTGACTCTTAAAACAGAATATTTGTTTCTCGTTGGAGAATTCAAAGGCGAAATATGGTCGAAATAAGTATTCAGCTAAAAGGTTAGTTTATCAATATTTGGATCCATTGTGGACAATACATAACTAACGGGGGCAGTATATAACGCGACGCTCTCGCTTTGAGGCGCGTCGTATATTCCACATAATAGTCGCTATTGATATTAGGGGTCAGGCGATTCACCTTTTTCCCGACAAGATATCACCGTAATATGATGTGCTTGTTAGAGGAGACAAATATTCATAGGGAAAAACTCTTGCCTGAGGTAGACTCAGATAGACGATTCGACAATCAGCACAGTAAGGGACAACTCACCTATTCACATGCCCTCTTAAACCTATTTACCTAACACCCTTCTCCCTCTGGATCCAATCCGATGAAACAGCTTGCTTCTTGGGCCTATCGATAGATGAGATAGACGATGACGGTCGGTGACTACAACGTACTGGCGGGCCTTGCTAAACTGCTACAACAACAGCTACAGGATGTCCGGTGATAGATTTAGTTTTTCAATTTAAAGTATCTCCCTAATCGCCGCGCGAATGATTTGTGTAGATTATTTAACCACGATGTCGCAGTGGACGTGTGAACATCTGCATTTGCAACCAAGCGTATTTCAAGGCCAATGACTTGTTGGCCGTGGGCTACTTGTCGTAGATTTTGTTCACGTTACACTACGGCATGCCCGTAGTGAAGATTTGATTCGTTCATCGGTGCGAAGGCTCCGGGCAAAAAGTTCGGTGGCAAATATCTTATCCTCTTTGTAAAAACATATACCTGCTCCGCTTCATTTAACCTAAATGCATTCATGGTTGCCATCTTCTTGATATGCACATCTATGGGAATAACGTGTGTCGGTGCATTAAGACCCCACCTAGAGCATGATCTGATTGGAACTAAACAGGAACTTGCTTATAAAAAATTCCCGAGTAAAAACTTCAATAATTTCATTTTGTCAACTTTTAACGCAATTTTCACTTTATTTCATTAAATCAGTACAAAAAACTCTTTAAGCCTGCCAAACAATACACAAATTGCTTTCATTAGAGATGAAGTTGAGGTGGCCATCCGGAAGGCAAAAACTTCCAAAGACAATTTTCCGGACGGAAGAAACTTGTTGATGGAATACACTCTTCTCTCTCTTGTTTGACCAATTTTTACATTACAAAAATAATCTCTCGGATGTCGTAATCTTGTAATGTATTATTCTTGACATAGGACTTTACCAAAGCAGTTCTTGCTAGAGAGCAGTCCTAGAAGCGTTAGATTTGTCTGTGTACAACAACGTTACTAGTTGACAGAGACCAATCCTCTTTTCCACAGGGGTTGAAGAAGTGGTTCGAGATCAAATCTCCATGTATTATATAAGAGAGTAAAACAAGCCGTGCTTTCCAACTTATATTTCGAAGCTTCCTCAACCGCCAGAGGAAATTTTCGTATTCCCATAAGCTGACGACTTTTCGATATGAGCATTCGGCAATAATGATCCGTCTTTCTTGCTTCTTCACTGCAAGGAACCTCCAACTATCCCCCACTACATTTTCAGCGACCCTATTTACAACCTGGACGAATGAGGTCAAACTATCACGTTTCCACGGCAGTCGGCTCTACGTTACTGAAACGACCCGGATTTATATCCGGCCAAGGATTGCCACTCCAGCAGCATTCCCCGTAAGTAAGAATGGGGAATGTTTACGCTGCTACAACAACAACAAGCTCAAACTATCACTAGAAGTAGTTCCGCCAGTAAACAACCCCAAGTTACTGGATGATACTTTCGATAGTTTACTATCCTTCCCGAAGCATGCAACCGCGATCGCCACTAGGGTGCAAAACCGCAACAAGGGCGTCAAGTTGCTAGTAAATTGCTACAACAACAATCATTTTCCTTAGCCCTATTCATTGAACCAAAGACAAGCTGTGAGTTTTTCTGTTTTGGTTTTTGTTTTATTTTCTAAAAAATTCTTTTTCCCTCAGCTTATTCTGTTTCTGTTAAAAATTTAATTTTAATCATACAAAAATAAATCACAAATGCAGAAATACGAAAGAAAGTCACTTAAAAGTTTGAGTAAAGGATGTATACGTGCATTTGTACGTGAACACAAGTCTGACATTGGCAACATATTTATGTATGTCGCAGCATACAAACTTTAACTATTTCTTTCGCGTTTAACTACATACGTACATACATAGTTCGATCCTCTTCCGATACAACTTACTTCCTCCGTTAATTTTAATTTTAATGTTTTTGTTATCTATCGATTTTCTTTTTTATTGCAGCAGTAATATTACCTATATGTACTTATGTATATTATTTTATTAAAAAACAAACATAAAACAGGCTTTTTAATATATTGGGATGGTCCAAAAAAAAATATTTTCTTGGTGTTACGTTTGTTCTAGGGTAAACAATTTGTCAAAAAACTAAAAAGAAAACGAGAAACATTTTTTTTTTTAATTTTTAAATGTTATGGGTCACTTTAGAAAATGGTTATTGTTTTTAGATAAAGTATAAGTTACCATTTTTTGTAATAATAGTAGATTAAATAATATCGAGCTGCAAACATTTTATACCAAACCTACTGAAAAGTGCATTTCTTCCCAGGCAAATTCAATGGTAATTTTTAAAGCGCTAGCGGCACGGATAAATATTAAATAAAAAATGCAATAATATGAGTATAATAATAATGCAATAATATAGTTGGCTAAATAATAAGTTCTTTGGCCAAAGCACAAATGTATGGGTAGATCCAGAGTAAAACATTTTTTGGGCCATCCTAATCTATATGCGTGTGCTTACATGCACAGCACACGACAAAATATAGCACATCAACATTTTGATCAGTTATGACAATTTTTTTTAATTACATTTTTTTTATAAAAGTATAGCGCATTGTCTAATAAAACCATATAGATCCACTATACGTGGATTTATACACAAATTAGAACAACTGTACACTCTTTTCATAACAATTCCACCTTTTTTGATGAGAATGTCTAGAAAGATATATCGAATTAAGTTCTATAGCTGATTATATTTTGTTACATACTCGTATACAGAGTCCGGCACTCGAAGTGTAACCAACTTCAACACGGAAGCATTTTGCCGAGAGTAAACGCGAAAAAAGAAAATCAGTAATGGATTTCAAACGTAATAGTGTGATTCCATTATATTTGACTGGAAAATCACAACCAGCGATTGTTCGTGAGCTCGATCACCTTAAAGTAAATAAAGTTTTTGTTTATCGCACCATTACTCGTTACAAACATACTGGTAGCCTCGTTAAACATCATGAAGGTGGTCATCAACAGACTGCAACGTCACGTAAAATGGTTCAAAAGTTAAGAAGCAACTTGAGCGAAATCCCCGACGAAGTGCCAATCAAATGGCGAAAGAACTGAAAATATATGACCATAGCATCCGCCGCATACTGAAAAATGATCTCAAAATCAAGCCTTACAAGATCCAAAGGGCACATGATCTCACACCAAAGCAGCAAAAAGTCAGACTTGAGAGAGCGAAGGAGTTGCTTCGCTTGACCGAGCGGGGGTAAAATGGTGTCTGCACTACTTGGAGGAGGGCAAAACACTGGAGACAGCTCGCCAACTTGTGGAGCAGCGACCAAAGAATTTGGTTGATCAGCCCTGCGTAGCATCAGCGACTAAGCGGGATAAATACTGCAATAGGGCAGACAAGAAAAGGGCTCCACCCTCTCCCGCACCCGCCGCAAAGCGGGCAGATCACCCCGCAGGCACCCAATGCCAAGAAGCAGCGAACGCACACACTGCTTCCTACAGTGTGAACCAGAGAGCGACAATGTATTCCTCCCACGGCAGATAATAACGGACAGCAAACGAGCTACTCGGATGCATTCAAAGACATCCCATTGGCAATGCTGCCGGAGAATTATCCTGCGGAGACCCTAATGGACGAGGATGGACTGCTGGCTGAATTATGAACATGTGACCATAGAAGCAGAAGGCTGCCAGGGACAAAGAAGGTCATCCGGAAGCTATGGTTACATGGGAAGACAGTAACCCGTCTGCCAAAACGGTACAGCGTCCACCATGCCCGCCATGGTAGAAGTCCCTCCTCATGAGGAACCCGGGCAAGGCACTGGGCTTACAAAATCCAGGCAAGCCACAAGGCCAGCCCATCTCAAGCAAGTCACTGAGACGGCTTATATCCCCACCACATAAGAAGTGAGTTGTAAATCTCGGACGAGGACGAGCGAGAAACACCTGGACAGAAATGACAACATAGTCAGTTGTTTACCCAGTTAACAGTTGTTTACCCAGCATTCAATAGCTCCTATAGCCCATACAAGACCTCGGAAGCTGGTGGAATCCGCCTGGTAGAACCACAGCAAGCGTGGCGAACTAATTACACCACATCTTGTTGAAACAATGCGAGACAGTTTCCCGCTGGCATACATACCAATAGTGTGGAGCCTGGCATACATACCTGGTATACATACTGTTGCGAACGGTGAAGTTTCACACACCGACTGGAGCGAACGAGATGGCAAAACAAAAACAAGAATTAGCCTTACCGTTAGATAAGTTAAACGAAGACGACACCGCACGGACAGGGTTTAGTAATCTTCAACAACAGAGCTCGCCAGAAGTTACGAGCTGCCGGATCTAGAAATTATGATAGTTATTAAGCACATGTATGAAAGCATGCATGCGTGCATCCATATAGGAAATCAGTTGGAAGTCGAACTTGTAAACGAATAAACGAAGAGCAATAGAGTAATTCAGTCTTAAGAGGAACGTGTACGATTAAGTGTTGGAAATAAAGTAAAGCAAGTGTGTTGCCATTTATTGGCGACTTTTATTTGACAATCTAGTGATCGAACTCAAATGAGTTATTGTAGCTCCCTCTCTGCGGAGCCTAAAGGGTTAACGACCTGCTTCATTTACTGATAAACAACGGATGACTTTGTCATTATAGCGAGGGGCAAGTTTGAGAACACTCTTTGCGCCATATTGCAGACGAAAAGATGGTGTGGGTCTGGATATAAGCCCGTTCAAAACAGCCATCGTTCCCTTCGTCAAGAAGAGTCTTACCAGGAATGAAGGAGATCAGGATGGACGGGGTTGCTACATACATATATTAGGGTTGCCAGCGAAGTTAAGTATCTTCACCTTGTAACTGGAAACGCTATGCTGACGCAACCTTGTCCAAAGCAACAAAAGCTATCATGACCTGCAAGCGTTAGCAGGAGTTATAGCCCAAGAATCCTAAGATGGAGGTACTTCATGATAATAAAGCCAATGATAACATATGGAAAGGTTGCTATGGCATCGAGAGCCACTCTTTCGACCGTGCAGGCAGCGCTCACTAAGTCAATGCCTAGCATGCGTGTGCATCACGGGGGCTTGCATACCCACCCTACAGCTGCAATAGAGGTGATGCTGGAGCTGACACCGCTTCATATAGCTATTCAGCAATCAGCCAAGCGTAGCCTGTTTATTATTACTAGGGAAGGCTTCGATAAGAAAAAGTTACGCAAGTCGCACTTACCCAGTCTCACATTCGAAAAGAAGTTCCGAATAGAGCTGGACGAAAAGGTAAACTGGAATACACCTACATTTGAAAGAAAACTCCAGGAGTGTACCCTGCACTGGTTCACAAATGGCTCGCAGGCTCCAGAAGGCCTAGGCGCTGGAATATATAGCCACATAACCATGCGTACTGTGCCGATGGGTAGTTTTCCAACCATCTTTCAAGCGAAGGTGGATGGCATCTGTTCATGTGCAAAAATTGCCATTCCGAGCGACGGTCAGGCGACTCTGAAGGCTTTGTCATCCTGTGAGATTAAGTCCTCACTAGTTCTTGTGTGTAGCGTTCATCAATAGGCACCAAACTTTAGGGCTACGCCAGACGAAATCCTTACTGGAGTGGTACAACAAAAAAAGTTTAAAAACCTCATAACTATCTTCAATCATCTGCACATGATCGTAATATGATCCACTGATTCTTGTCGTTTCGGTGACCAATCCCAGGAGGCTCCAATGTACAATCTCCTTGAATGCACCGCTATAGCGCGGAGAAGGTTGAGACATCCATTTGCAGCCAGAAGAAATTCACATACGCTCAGTCCAATCCAGCTCTATTCTAAGTTTAATAAGGGAACTGAATATGGACGAGGTACTGTGATGAGTACAAAGCACAAAAGGCAGTGGGGTCGAAATGCAAACCCCCAATAAATCTAATCTAAATCCACCATCAGATAAACTAAAAGCTACTCACTAGGAGTTCGGCAAAATGATTAAGCTAGATATTCCTCGACTCTCAGACAGCCCGTGGACATCACCTCTTAACCTAACCCCAAAAAGCTGTGGAAAATGGCGACCCTGTGAAGAGTTTTCACAACAGATTTCACCAGAAAATATGTGCAAAACAGCCAAAATAACGCCATTTGGCCTTTTCGAGTTTCCCCATATGACTTTTAGCCTCGGAAACGCAGCACAAACATTTCATAGGTTTATAAGGCGTTTTTCAATAGGTGCGCTTCAACTTTTTTCCGATAGGGAGGGCGAACGACGCAATATTTTTTATTTTTCGCTTATCATTTGTAAATTTCATTAGTATACATTTCATCATGGAACGCTACACACTTGATCAACGATTGCAAATCGTGCAAATTTTTTATGAAAATAATCGTTCGGTTGCTGCTACTTTAATCCAGATTTTTTCCAAAAAATCATCTTCAGTGATGAAGCTCACTTTTGGCTCTTGCAGACTAAGTATATTCAGATCAGAAGCAACTACAGCACGCACTTCAACAACGTACCGAGCGAGCTTCACTCTAGCAGTTCCGACAGTTAGATTATATTGGTCAGCCATATAAGGTATACAGGGTTTGATTGAAAAGTAATGAGCCTTATTTTTTTTAAGCAGGTTTATTAAACCTTTTGGCTTATACAACTAATATTCTTCAAAATAGGACCCTTGAGCGTCAATACACCGCTGGTAGCGGTCCTTCCACTGCAGGAAACAGTGGAACGCCGGAATCGCGTTCAATTCGGTTGTCACAGTTTTTTGGATCGCCTCGATGGAGTCGAAACGCCTCCCCTTCAGCTTTCTTTTCAGGCGCGAGAACAAGAAGTCCGGAGGGGACAGGTCTGGGCTGTAGAGATGGTGGGAATCACCGGAACCCCCCTCATGGCCAATGCAGAGGTGCAGAGGAAGGCGGTGTGCGCCGACGCATTGTCGTGATGAAGGGTCCAATTGTTGACGAGGTCGGGCCGAACCCGGGCGACGCGGTTTTCAGCCGAAGGAGCACTTCTTTGAAAAATGCCGCGTTTACAGTGCTTCCTGGAGGTACAAACTGTTTGGCTTTGCGCAAAATTTGATTGAGTAACGTTGCTCCAACGATCGCTGCATTTTCGCCACTGCAAAATCCTAAAACACTTTTAAAACAGCTTTCACGCGCGGAGCGATGTTGACTGCACCGCTGTTGCCAGCGAACTGGGACCGGTTTCTAGTGGAAGGGGAAGGTCCAACGATCATTTTCCCCCACCAGCCGATTCGGCTGATCGCTTGGCAGACGCTCCGCGCGGAAAGGCTCATTACTCAATCAAACCCTGTATATAAGTATAATACATATACATATTTAAGTCCTACGCAAAAGTTTCATTATTTAAATTCATACCTAGCGAAAGAAGTATTGCAGTTTATGACGCATATGGTGCTAACAGACAATTATATTGAGGTCTGTGATCGTCTGTATCAACGGTATGATCGGAAGCTGCTAATCGACCGATCATTCTTACGAGTACTTTTATCTCTACCTACATGTCACTCGCCTAATGTATATATTCTACGGAGAATAACGGATTGGGCAAATGAGGTAATGCGAGGACAGGATGCTCTCGCTGTCAACCAACGAGATCCTTACCTAAAACATATTGGTCTCAGTAAAATTGATGATGAAACCAATAGGCTTGGGCCGAAGATAGCGATGCTCATGCGGAACTTCGCGTCGTTGTTGATGGTTCGCTTAAAGACGCTTAAATAAAATTTAAGAAAATGGAGTTCCAACTGCTGGCGCTTATTGAAAACTCTACCGAAAGAGGTATGCGAATTCAATCCACTTGTATTTGTGTATTTTCAAACACCGGAAACATCAGTCAAAATTCTTGGGGTGAATTGGAATCCACCCTATGACGAGCTACTTCTAAAAGGCCCAGTAATCCAGCCAAAGCGGCCGCCGTAGCCGAATGGGTTGGTGCGTGACTATCATTCGGATGTGCGTAGGCCCGAATCTCCGTGCATGAGCAACAAATAATAAATATAACAAGTTTTTTCTAATAGCGGTCGCTCCTCAGCAGGCAATGGTAAGCTTCCAAGTGAAATTCTGTCATGAAAAAACTCCTCATAAAAACCACTCTTCGTTCGAACGCACACCACAAAAAGGAAGAGCCTTCCACCAAGCTGCATTTAAGAAGAGTGATCGGAGAGAATATATTGAGCTGCGAAAAATACAGAATGAAGCCATTCCAAACTCCAGACTCTCATGTAGCATTTCGGACACGCATTTCAATCGTCTTACCCTGGCTCATTTTTTGATGGACGAAACGTATACTTCTATACCAGATCCATATATTTTGAACTAATATCAATCGCTTACAATACTGGCGGCACCTTCAGGCAATGGCGTAAGAGTTTTCGAAGCGCTGGCATACCGGATATTTGACACACTTCCAACAACAAAGCAAGTGGCAACAGACTAATGTAGGTAACCATTGAAGCGGGTAAGTTTGTTGTATTGAAAGAACCGAATCTTCCATTTTCGAAATGGGCTCTTGTGCGCATTGTTGCCGTCCATAGATGTGCCGACACCTTGATTGGTGTGGTACAGCCTTGAATTTCTGAACGTGTCCTTAAGGTGGGGCGGTATGTTTGAAAACGACCCTGCACTCTCTCTAAGAAATTGTTGGTGAGAACTAATAATTGAATATGTATGTATGTGTCTGTTTACTGTTAGTTTAATTTACTTTGTCTTTCCTAAAAATTTAAAAAACAAAACTGAATAAAGAATTATTGTAAAACATGAGCACGGAATTCAACGCATCTCATAGTTATGCCCTAACACCTATCAAGGAAAATATTAGTTTAGGGAAAAATAAATCCATCATTTTCCCCGGTAGATGGCTGTAGTGATCGATATCTCGTTAAGTATCGATCAAACAATTTAAAGTTTATGCGCGTTGTCAAGGTGACATTTCACACTAAAAAAATTCTTTTGCGGTTTTTGTTTGTTCCATTCAGTTGGAGACCGCCGTAGCCGAATGTGTTGCTACGTGACTAACATTCGGGAGTGCGCAGGTTCGAATTACCGTGCATGAAACAACAAAATGAAGGGAAAGTTTTTTTAATCGCGATCGCCCCTCGGCAGGCAATGGCAAATCTACGAGTATATTTCTGCCAGGGAAAAGCTTCTCTTAAAAACCATTTGCCGTCGGCTTAAAACTGTTGGTCCTTCCATTTTTGGAGCAACATCAAGACGCACATCACAAATAGGAGGGGGAAGTCGGCCTAGCACCTAACAGAAGTGTACGCGCCAATTGTTATGTTTTTTTATTCAGTTGTGAGTTACAGGGTGTTAACAATGGAAATCAACAAATAGAAAATTCGGTAAATTTTACAGTTTTTCTTTGATAAAGGCGAAAATGCAAGCCAGGCCGCGAATGTAAGCCAGGCCGCTGAAAATGGTGTTTATGGTTCCGGTACTGTAACTACTACTAACTAATTACGTGTAATTTTGGTTTCGTCGATTACTTTCAGACATTTTTGATGTAAAAGAAAATGTTGATAATGTCGATACAATCAAATAATCAAAGTTGAGCGTTATGTTAGTAGTCGTAGCTACACTTTGCTCTTGGAATGTACGCATCTAGGTTTCATGCGGAGGTGTATGCTGTTCAAGAAGCAGTGAACTTTGTTGTAGAAAACAGGTGGAGAGACGACAGCAAATCTGCGCTCATGGCCTTAGCCAACCCTCCAACCACATCAAGGGTAGTTAGTCCTGTAAATCCAGGTTGAATTATGTCGGTAGACATAATCTCCTGGTCCCAACATGGGTCCCGCGACACGTCGGTATCGCGGGTAACGAGACCTCTGACTCTTTAGCTACGATGGGCTGTGAGGCTAATTTCTTTGGCCGGAGCACGTTCTGCCATTCCCTTCTGCAGCCATCAAAGACACGATTAGCAAACGGGTTACTTCAACCCACAAGCGAGCCAGGCAGGCTGAGAGAGGCTGCAGATGGAGAAAACTGATGTTACCTGTTGTCATTACCTGTTGCAATTAAGCAAGCAGAAGAGAATCTAGGCTGATTGGACTGATGACGTTCCACTTTCTATGTAGTACGAAGTATGTAGATGGAAAAGGAAGGCACCTCAGGCAGTGCACTCTGCCCAGCATGTGGAGAGAAGAATGAGACGGCGTACCACTTTCTGTGCGTCTGCATGGACTTTGCTCGAATCAGGCTTGAGGTCTTTAGCACTGATGTGTTAAGAAGCGATCACACCTGGGGCTTCTTGGCCCCACAGATCTACTCAAATTTCTTCGGAGATCGGGTAGATTTAAAGAAAATTAAAAACGAGCCCGAGTGCAGTACAATGGACTTAATGTTGTCCGAGTTCTGTACTACTACCTGGAAACTCAAAGTCGTTAGCTATAATAAAAATATGTCAAATTCACGTCCAAAGTCGAAAAATCCAATCCCGAGTGCTCAACGGAGGGTTAGCAACGCTGTTATTGGAAGGTAAATCTATGAAACTTTCCTAATTTTTTATAAAATTTCATTTAAATAGTTTTTGTTAGACAAAGAGCTATACTTTTACAAAAAACCTAATGAAAAAAAGAGAAAGTCAAAATGTTGCTGTGCTATCGCTTTGTCATGCGCTGTGTATGTGTGTGTGATTCGTACACCATCAAATATGCAGTGCATAGAAAATAAATTTTATGTAGTTATAAATATAATAAAAAACTTTATATAATAACAAAAATTTAATTAAAAGTAAAATATATAAATGTACATATGTATGTATATGTATACATATTTATTGTATAACAAATTTTGTTCGATATTTCCGTAGCATAGGTTTCTTTTACATATTATTATTTTTTGTTGTTTGTTTGTTTTATAATTATTTTATTTCAGATGAATTAAAAGCAAATTTTGTACAATTCTATTTGGTGCTTTTAGTACACACCTTATACAAGATTTCATATTCAGTTTGTAGAACTTCATTTATAAAAAGAAAACGATTATACACATACATATAGTATATACGAGTTAATACAAAGTAGATTTTCATATTATTTTACTATATAGTACAGGATATTTGACTGACTGTGTGTCGATTGTTGTACGAATACAATGAGGAGTCTGTCCTTCTTCGGCCTTGCCCAACTTGAAAAAGCCTCCCAAAAATTAATTAATATGTTATATTTAGATACTCCCTCCCTTCGCAAGCAATGAATTTCCAAACCGATAATCGCATAATCCACATCTTTCCTAATTTAGCTAGTAGACGAATGCATTTGTGTGTGTATTCAAGTGTATGTGGAGGCGAAGTGTGCGTTCAGATGTGTTTTAGATGTGTAGGTGCGCATTGTGGAGAATGTGCTGATGAACGTAATTATATAGAAATTTTTTTTAAAATGCACTTACATATGTACACATAATAATACTCGAGCGTAGCTGACAAATGAGGTGAAAATAAATGATTTCATCAAATGAAAATGTGAATAGATGCAAGTATATAGTTTTTAGACTAAATATAATCTAAATTTTATAAAATTATTTTTGATTAAAAAAAAATTTTTTTTTTTTTTTTAATTTTGGTTAAAATTTTTTTTTTTTGTTTTGTTTAAAGAGTAGACATAGGAAACACCAAACGAATACAACAAATAAAATAGAGCTACACACATACGTATATACGAAAACAAGGCGAATCTGTACAAGGTGATATCGATTCTAAAATAACAATTTGGTAGGTTGGTGGTTTGGTTTGTAAAATTTTAGCTGCAGGAAGAGGGAAAGAAAATACAAATACTCCCATTTTGACAATCGCACGCACCAATCAGCTCATGTAGCAACGCCACCTTGTATAGATTCGCGTTGTACCAAATATACGCCATATTGTAGATGGAGTGGGAAAGCAAATAAAGCAAACACACAAATGTACATAATTATATTTTACTTATATGCACGTCTAAAGTAATTTTTTGCCAGCTCCTAATGTTGCACACCGTCTTGATCAAAAAGTTCCCGGAACAACCGCCAAGTGACGCTCTAAGTCAATCGGTTTGAGTTCTGTTTTTTTTTTAGGTTACCACATCTGTGATTAACATTCTTACCAAAATTTTATCGCCTTTACTTGACATTTGTAAAAGTTGCGCCGTCTTGAATAAATCTACCTCTGCTCGTGTATTTGATTTTCACAGCTTTGAAAATGGATTTGAATCTGCAACGATTTTGTATTAAATTTTGCGTTAAAAATGGATTTCATTGTGCGAAAACCTTAGAAATGTTGGCAAACTGTTTCCGTGAAGACACGTGCATGAAGGTTTCAGAAGAGATTGTGCCCGTAGAGGATGACGAACGCAGTAGCAGGCCGCCGAAATTGAAAACTGATGAAAACATCAATAAAGTGAGAGAAAAGTAGGCCAATAAACGCAAATTAACCATCCGAGAGCTGGCAGACGACTTGAACATTGCTTATGGATCCGTTCAGGGCATTGTAGTTAATGATTTGGATTTGAGTCGTGTTGCAGCAAAGTTGGTCCCAAAGGACCTGAATTTCATGCAAAACAGGGGCCACACGTTGATATCGCTAAAGACACGATTTCCGAGGCTGACCCAATATTCATCAACCGCATCCTTACTGGAGACGAGACGTGGGTTTGAGTACTCCACGCAATCCAGACATCAGGCGAGTGAGTGGAGAGTTCCGAATGCACCAAACCATAAAAAACATGTCGTTTTCAATCAAAAAAAAGAAGGCAATGCGCACGATTTTTATGGACTACAACGGTATTGTAAACCACGAATTTTTGCCAGAAACTCAGACAGTTAAAAAGGACTATTATTTGAATGTTATGAAACGTTTACGTGAAGCAAAATTCGACAAAAAAGAAAGGATTTATGGGAAAACAACTCATGAATTTTGTACCATGATGACTCACCGTTGCACAGTGCCATCATTATCCGTGACTTTAAGCAAGAACGAAACGAATACCATCCAGTAGCTCATCTATTTAGATTTGTAGCAACAGTCCTTGGCCGGATACAAATCCTGATCATTTCGGTAACGTAGAACCGACTGCCGTGGGAACGTAGCGAGTCAAAAAACTACTATAGGGAACACGTTTTAACAGCCAAAAGCAAGTAATGCACAAATCGATGACGGCTCTGATGGCTATATCGCAAATAGAGCTCCACAAACGTTGCGAGAGCTGCATCAAACGCTGGCATAAGCGCGTTTCAGTGGATCGCGAGTGCTTTGAAGGCGTTAAATATCACTTTTGAAGAATAAATGTGTATTTTGAATTTTCTGAATATATTCCGGGATATTTTTGCTCAAGGCGGCATGCAATAATAACAGCAGTAGTAATGCTCTGACACAATACAACAACATACACACAAATATCAATTTCTCATTGTTCATATTTTCTTTACTTTCGGTTTCACATTTGTTTTTACTTTACATTTAACTAAAGCCATTTATCACTAAATTGTAAATACACACATATTCAAATAAAAAAATAAAATAAAACATTTTCCAATTTTAAATTTAGATAAATATAGTACATACATAGAAGTTAATCGCTTGTTGAGGAAATAAGAAAACCAAAATTAAGAGTAAAAATAAAAACAAAATTTTTAAAATTTAAAAGTGTATAAAGCATTTTCTTAAAGTAGTAGTTACATATACAATAGTTATATATATTCATAGTATAATTTATATAATAATACAATACGGGGTTGTCTAATGGGTTATCGGTTATTATTACACTTTCAGTTTTAATTTTATCAGCAGACGTTTTTTTTTTTGTTTCATCAGTCCAACACAGTTGTTTGCGATGCCTTTGGGTGCGCTATAAAATCACACTTTGGACGGCATTGCAAAGAAAAGCAAACAAAAGTTAGTCAGCCAACAGTTTTGCATAGCTGTTGTTGTTTTTTGTTTCTTCTTTTTCTTCGTCTTTCGATGTGCCTTAAATTTACGCATGTGCATTTTTGCTAAGATTTTCTTTCAATGTTTCTTTTTAGTGCAACTTGAAATTAAACGCACTTTTCAGTTGTTTTTACGAGTCTAAAAGTTTCAAATTGACAAAATCTTTTGATTTAGTAAACAGAGCAAATGTTAAGAACTGGTTATGCGATTTTCGAGTAGTGCAGCTTAAACAAACAAAAAAAAAAAAAAAAAAAAAAAAAAAATAACAATAACAAAGAACCAGACGTAGTAGCTTTCAAACTAATTTATATAGAGGTGCTAACGAAGTTTTTATCAGCAACATTTTTCATGAACATCCATTAAACACTAACCCAACCCACTTCAATAATGAATATGGATGTACATTTTTTTGTTTTTTTTTTTTTGCTTTGTTACAACATTCCTAACACTTACTCACTTATTAAAAGCAAAAGAAATCGCTCAATTTATAAAGCTACTGGTATCCTTTCGCTTCTTCCTTACATGTCCGGTAGCTTTTCTAATTTTTCCATTAAGTTTCGTATGCTCTTTTTTATTTCCCATAATTTCACCAAGTTACAGTATTCACCCTTACGATGTTACTTCCTAAATCAAGTAAGTTAACGTTTGTTGCAGTGATTTTTCACTGAGTGCAACGATTAACGTTATTTTTTTTCTTCTCATTCTTTGCATATTTTATTGTTTCTGATGTTACCATTGAATATTTTTTCCATTGTATAGCATACTTGTATACCGTTATATGCCAACGGTTTGTATGTACGAACTGTATATCGTCTGTGAAATTTAAACGCTGAATTTCAGTATGAGTTTAGCGCCTATTATAGCGCTTCTCCTTACAAACATATATATATGTGTATATATATTTACATATACATATATATATATCTGTATTAGTTAGCATAATTATATATAAATTATATCGTTATTAATAATTAGAAGTAAGGACTTTAAAAACATTCCAGCATTTCGCGCGTGTACCATTTTCGCAGCACTTTTCCTAAAGTCAAGTAGAAACGCAATAAAAACTATAGCTTTATATATACACAATACTCATATATATATACTTATATACATAGACATGTACAATACATATATATGTATACCTATATATATATATATTCATTCGTTACATATATAAAATAATATAAAAAAGAAATTAATATCAGCTCGAACTGCTAAAATGTTAATCCAACCCTTGTTTTTTTACAAAATAGCTTACTATTATCTTTTTAATTTTTTACTTTTATAATTTTTCTTCCATTTTCTTTGTTTTCTTTGCTTTTATTTTTTTCATTTATCTTTTTTTCATTATTCAAAAGAATGCTTTTACATTCCCCAAACGCCATACGCATTTATATTCCTTTAGTTTCCATTGACACATATTCCTAAGCGGCGGCCACCAACCGCCGTTAATTGGTCCCAAAACTTACGTTTGCACAAGACCTCGTATGTCAGCGATATTGTTCGAGTGTACACTTCCGCCTCCTCCTCCTCCTGCACTGTTGCTACCACTGTCAATAAACAGTGTTGAAGTGTCAATGCCGGATGTGGCGTCTGGCGAGCCCATCACCGATGACACAATATCCATTTTGCTGCACATAGCATCAGTATCTGCCAAGATCTCGTCGTCGCCTGGAAAATCTTCTAAGAAATGAATATCTGAACCGATGGTTTGTTGTAAACTTTTTAAATGTTTGTCAGCCAATTCGAGTGCTCGTTCGACTTCTTCGCGCTCTTCTTGATGCACTGCAAGTGATGGCGAATTTATCAATAGTTTATGTAAAGGAAACAAAGAAAATGTAGGCTTAACTAAGTTAAGACCAATCTTAATATGCTAGGTTGCTCAATAAGTTTTGCGGTTCGATAAGAAAAACACAATTTTATGGTTTGAAATTCACTTTATTATTCAGTATAGTCTACCTGAGCATCACTACAATTGTTTCAATGAGATTAAAATTCCATCCCTAAAGTGAAAATCTGAAAGAGCTGAAAAATACAATTCCACAGCTGTTATCACCTCTCATTTGATGAAAAACGTTTTCCACGCATGCATTTTTTTTTTGGGCAGGGAAACAGATCATGGCAGAAATACACTCGGAGGTTTGCTAATTCCTGCTGAGAGGCGACCGCTATTAGAAAAATGTTTTTCTTTAGTCGCATTCGAATGTGTTTTTGTTTATTGTTAGCGAATGCGGCGTCCATTGTGCACACAGCTTTCTGAACCCCAATACATAAGTCAAAATATTCGTTACACTGCCCACTTCTCTTTCAGTCACTCGACGACTTTCCAATACGATATCCCATTTTTCTATAATTTCTGGTTTTGTTGCTGTTTTTGGACGTCTTTGACGTGGATCGTCTTCAAGTCTTATACAACCACGTTTAAATTCAGCAACCCATCATTCTACTATACTAGTGATGATCGTTCATAAATTTCCATCGTTTTAAGCCTTTCAAAAATAAAAATTCAATCTCTGCACGCCACTTGATTTTTTCCTATTGTAGAAAATACTGTGGCACGTCGATGCTAAATGGCTTGTAAACAAATAATGAATTGATAGATTGAAATGAAGCTTCACATACCTTCATATGAAGAGTGTGCCAACATAAAAAAAAAAAATGTGGGTAGTAGCAACGCCCTCTCTTATAGAACCATAAAACTTATTGAACAACCTAGTAGAAATTTAAACCCTATTTCAACTTAATACGCTAATTAAACTTGATTTCTGAGAGGAATTTCTTTATTTACCTGCTGTAAATAATTCATTGAATGCATCTTCCGGTAGCGCACTAAGCACATTTGCTAGATCATGCTCCTCTAGTAGCCGTGTGTCGCCCAGCGGTATATCGTCTGTACAAAAACATTAAAAAACAATTTCACGTTATTTGCTAAGAATTTCTATAACACGGCTTACCTGCATCATTGGGGCCCACCATCAGTTCTGTCTCACTCAATCCACCCAATCCGGTATCCTCGGAACTGGCATATGCTGAGCTATTTTCGCAAACACTTAGCAACTCTTGGCGGAATAATTCCTCTGTTGATGAAGGCAACGACGAAGACGAGCCCAGTGCCGATGTGAAGTTGGAATCACAATTTGCACTGATATAATTATAACAGTTATTAATGCTACTGTTACTGTATGCATTCAGACTGTTGCTATTTTCATTGTTGTTCGTGTTGTTATTATTATTATTGTTCACTGCAACGGAGAACTGTGCCACTAATTGGTTAATTTCATGTGGTTTCAAATCTTGAGACATAACATCACTGCCTGCTAGTGTTGTCCCATTATCGCTGCCGCTCACAGTGCTAAAGTTGAGCTTGCGTTTCGGAGCAGATACCGGCGACACAGTGCTACTTACGACTGGAGCATTGCGTCCGCTGAGTGGTGCCAGTGCAGGCATTGCGATCTTCCCCTGAACTTGAGCATTCATATTCGAGGAAATGTAATGCGGCTGTGAATTAGACGATTGCGAATTACTTGCTATTGATTCTAGCGAAGTGGTGCTGCTTTTGCGCTGAAGCACTGCTGATGTCAATTGTAGCGGCACTACAGCTGCGGCTACGACCGGCGTTGTCGGCGTCCCATTCACTCCCACTTTTCGTGGTCGCTTTTGTGGTCGCCCGACTGTTGCTGCTGCGTTCGGTGCCTTACGTTTACGCGTAGCCGTCACTTTTGCATTGCCAGATTTTTTGCTCTTCCCAACGGTATCATATAGGTCCTGTTGTTTATAAATCTGTCGTTGTTGCTGCTGCTGCTTATGTTTGTGTTGAATTTTTTGTAACTGCAGCAGCAAATCGCCTGCATCACAATCCAAAGAAGGTTGGGTTGTGGCAATAGCGGAATCTGCCAATTTCTGAATCCCTGCCTGTTGGTCGTGCACGTTCTGATTGTAAGCGTCACGCTTACGCGAATGCTCCTGGCATAAGGGCAGGTCGTGTATTACGTCAAAAACGGGTATACGGCATTGGGTATTATCGGCGAATTTCGCCGTACACGGCAAGAAAATGTGCTGCGATATATTGTCCACAATGTGGTCTTCACATTGTAGTGCCATCTCAAGGACGCTCTTGCTACAGCCAACAACATTGCACTTATTGTGGGTAGTTATGCTATGAAATGTAAATAATTAACAATTAATGAAACACAATTACACTATGAAAACAACTAAAAACAAAATATACAAAAATATCGTAGAACTACTGCTGAAGTGGCAGGCCCTGGCCGCGCCCTTCCGGTGACGATAACCCCACTGTCGTGGGAACAGTCAAGAAAAGTCTAAGCGGCCTTACGCGAGCTTTATAGGGTGACCAGATAAGAGCGATACAAAAAATGTATTTAAATAAAATAACAACGGCGTGGATATCAAATTGATTTTGGCTTAATTTTAAAACAACATTCATGAAACTATGTATGGAATAACAAATTATTCAAATGATCGCGCCGACTTTGATCAAATTAAGCTTGTTGTTCTTGTTCTAGCAGCCTACTAAACCCTGTCATTGCAATGTAGTTACCGGTCGTCTTCGTCTAGCTCAACGTTAGGCCCAGAACACTTGCCGTTTCAACAGATTGCTTCCAGAGGGAGAGGGGTGTTAGGTGAGTATGGTTGACAGGGCATGTGAATAGGTGGTTGTTGTTGTTGTTTTAACAGCATAGGTAGCCCTGTCTGTGTGGGCATATCATCGGTCGTCTTCGTCTAGCTCATCTAGGGGTAGGCCCAGGAAGCATGCTGTTTCGACAGGTTGGGTCCAGAGGGAGGGGGGGGTTAGATGAGTCGGTTTGAGGGGGCATGTGAAGAGGTGGTTAGTGTCGTGCGGGGTACCTTCACATGCCGGACATGTGTTTGGTATGTCGGGGTCGATTCGGGATATGTAGGAGTTTAACCTGCTACAGTATCCAGAACGTAGTTGTGCCAGTGTTACACGAGTCTCACGGGGAAGCTGGAGCTCTTCGTCTGCAATAGGTGGTGGTTGGACTCCGATTACGGCATTCACAGGACGGGAGTTCATGAAGGTGGTAACGGTCTCCCGGTGGATGTCGTTTATTGACTGTCTAAATACTGTCCGGTCCAGTAGGTTGCGGTCAGTTTTGTCCTGGATTTCATCAGCGTAGTCTAAGAGGTGTCTCCTGACGTGCCTAGGAGGCGGCTCAGGCTCAAGCAGGTGTCTGCAGGGGTGAAACCTGCGGTAACATCCCAGCAGGAACTGCTTGCTGAGCAGTTTGTTATGCTCCGCTACTGGAAGCATTTGTGCCTCGTTATGTAGATGTTGTATGGGAGACATCAGGAGGCACCCGGTCGCTGTCCGAATGGCGGTATTTTGACATGTCTGTAGCTTTGTCCACTGTGAATCACTAATTCCAGGCGACCAGACAGGCGCAGCATAGTTTAGAACCGGCCGGTCAATTGCCTTAAATGTCGAAAGCAACAGTTCTTTGTCTTTGCCCCAAGTGCTGCCGGCCAGCGATTTGAGGACCTTGTTGCGATTTTGGACTTTAGTGGCAATTGCGGTTGTGTGCGCAGAGAAGGAGAGCAGGCTGTCAAAGGTTACACCCAAAATTTTGGGGTTATTTACCGTCGGAATTGGTGTGTCGTCGACTTTTTCCTTAAGGGACAGCTTGACCTCCTTTGTCCAGGTGGTAAAGAGGGTTAGTATCGTGCGGTGTGCCTTCATTTGCTGGACATATATTGGGTACGTCGGGATCGAATCTGGATAAGCAGGAGTTTAGTCTGCTACAATATCCAGAACGCAATTGTGCCAAAGTTACACGGGTCTCTCGGGGCCACGGATTCATCCCGTGGCTGTCCTGATTGTAGTGTTTTGGCATGTCTGGAGCTTTGTCCACTGCGAATCACTAGTTCCAGGCGACCAGACAGGCGCCATAATTTAGAACCAATTGCTTTAATCGCCAGCAACATTTCTTTTTCTTTGCGGAGTTGCGTGCGCAGAGAAGGAGACCAACTTATCGAAAGGTAAGAATTAAGCTTGTAAACAAAGCCGCTGTGCCAATAAAGGTGAGATATAAGAATACTTTTTAATAAATTCCAAACGATCGGTAAGCTTGAAACGATGCATGATGAAATTACAAATTTTAGTAAATATTTTGACAGTCGGAAGTCATGGGTAATTTTCACAGCTCGTCAAACCCACATTCCCTTTACCATAGTCGGACAGACGAACGCCGCTGCTGCATAGACTTAAATATTTCTTCATTCCAAAGAGTTTGGTATATTCATGTCTATACTTCTCTCATATGTCTGCGCTATAATGAGCATCAATAGCCTAGCGTATTGGTGCACACAGATATAGGTACAAATAATTAAGAAAAATATATTCATTAACAAAACGGAAAGTCCAAATTCAAACCGAAACTTACTCATCTGTACCATGACGTTCGTACTTTTGCAACAAACGATCAACGCACATCAACCGACGTTTGGCTGCCTGCATTGGCAACTTTTGCAACGAATGTGTGGAGAGCAGTTGTAACGCTTGACGTCGCAGCAGCGTTTTTCTCTGCGTAATGCGCGACTCACGTTCACTTGCTGTCGGCGCTAAACTTGCATCCAAATTGCCAACACCTTTGCCGGTTGCCGTTGCAACCACACAAACGCTTCCAACTAACTGTATTTCGCGGGTAATATACAACCAATGTTTTTGCATGCAATACGGGAGTACTGTGGCGGATGCCAACAAAGTTGTATCGGCTTCAATTTCTGCAGTGGCCATCTTCACCACGGCCACAGCGCGGCAATTACCTTTGTTTTGTCCATTGCTGCTACTTTCAATTAAAGTAGTGCCATTTGTCAGCATTTGGTTATCGCAGGCTGAATGCAATGGCCCCATTTTGCGGCTGCGCTTTTTTATGAACGTTGGCAAGGCATTGTTGCTTCTCGACACCGTTGGCGTGGCAGTTGCTTTTGGTTTGGGCACGTGTTTCACAGCAGCCGTATTGGCTTTGACCGCAGCCATTACTTTGTGGGCATCTGTAATCTTCTGCGCGCACTTCTCTTCTGCACGGATGTTTTTAACACCTGTCACTGGCTTACGCACATATTGAGCAGGGGATGTAGTGTCATAATTTAGCGGTTGTGGCGGTTGAGGCGGTGGTGGCTTTGCCATGGAAGACATATTTTGCTGCGGTTTAGGCATAGCTGCAGGTGGTTGGTAAGGTGCACTATATGTGTGGGCAGGTGTTGTAAAAGCATCGTTACTCTGTGTAATTTTCGCGGGACCAGGGTGCGTGAAAACAATGTCACGTAGCACATGAGGAGCGGGCCGCAAACTCGGCGGTGTCACTGCTGCAGTTTCTGTGAGCACAGCTGAAGCAGACGCTGGTTTTGACTGCATGTTGGATGAGATAATTTTTACGTTCTTCGCTTTCATATAAGTTGTGTTCTTTTTGAATGCTTCCACTGCAGAACTCCTGCTATTTACCATTGTTTTACCACTTTCACCGCTGCTGCGACTTACAGCTTTGCCCAAGGCAGTCACACTTACGCTGTCACCGAGTTGTGAATGTAAAATCTCGCTCGCTTGAGGCTTGCGAAATATAACATTCACTGGAATTTCATTCAAATCGGAATCGGAATGTTGTGGTGGTGAAACCGCCTGAATTGCCTGCAATGGGGGCGGAGCAGAAGTTGTGGCTACAATGGGCTTATTCATTTTCGCCTGTGCTTGGGGTTTTTGGGTCACATGTGTGTGCAGTAGCGCTGACGTCGGCTGCACAACGACAGTTCTGGTGCCTGCATCACATCGCTGCTGCTGCTGCTGCGACTGTTGTGGCTTCAATACTGCTTGCTGTTCCTGAATATTTTGCTGTGATTGAAACTCGACGACTGCAATCGATTTCTTTGGCTTTTTAATGCATTCTACTTTCTGCAAATGCTGTGCCAGTGTGTTATGATGGAATTTAGATGGTGGCAATGGGGCCGCTGATACTGCAACCAGCGGACTGACCATTGCCGTGGCAGCAGCAGTCGGCGATGGTACTGGCGCGGGCGTAAAAGCGGTCGCCAGTGGCGGGGAGGGCAACGATGCGGGTGATGTCGGTGGGCTTACCACGGCAGATGCTGTGTTCAGAAGCAATGGCGTCTGCCATAGCGACGGTGTGTGTTGCAGTAATGGAGGTGGCGATGATACTTGCTTTCGCTGCTGCTGCGCTTTATAGTGCGGTCGCACTGTTGTAGTCAGCTGTTGTTGTTGTTGCTGCGGTCGCACTATACACACATTCAGAGCTTTCTTATGCTGATGCTGCTGCTGCTGCTGCTGCTGTTGCCTCTGAGATAGCGAATTTGTAGTTTTCACAGCTGTAGGCAAAACTGTTTTTGCCGTTGTTGCTGCTGTGGGCCCATTGTGGGCCGTTGCAGCAGCCAACGTCGATACCGCCTGCGTTTTTGTATTATTTCCATTCAATGGTCCCAATGGCAGTTTCTGATTGAATTTTAATTTTGCGTTGGTTGTAACTATTGCTGTTTGCGGTCGTTTGATAGCGGTGGCTGTGACGAGGGTTAGTGTAGCCGCCGTCGGTATTGCTATGGTTGGGGCTGTTGTAGTTACAGCTGGTGTTGGTATTGGCGTTGGCGTTGGTGTTGGTGTTGGTGTTGGTGTTGATGTTGACGTTACTGCTTGTGCGTCTATGAATACTCTGCTTCGCGTTTTCTACAAATGTATCGAAAACATATTCAATTACCGATAAAATGTGATTCTAAAAAGGAACAATTTGGAGCAATAAGCACCTGTGTGTTAAATAAAATGGGTGGCGTTGTTGGCACTGTTTCTGTGAACACATACGGATCCTGATCTTCAGATGAAACTGACGTTGTTGCTGTTGTAATGAGTCGTGATACTTGCTGACATGACATGTCCAAATTTACAGTTTTCGAAATATTTCCTCTCTCTTACACGCTTGCACGTAGCTGATTGCGGTTGGATTTTCAAGTTTCCTGTTGTTTATTCCTCTTTAAGTAGCTACTTCTCCAGTTGCGCTTGCAATTAAAGTGTGTTGTGTAAATTTGTATTTAAAGTATCTATAAAAAAAAGAGCAAACAAAAGTTGAAACATCTTTGTACTAATACTACAGAATCAAGATGTAAATTATGCAACTTTAAGATTTTACAAGAAAACTACATATCGTTGTTTGTGCACCTCTTTAACTTTAACAACAAATTTTTACATGCATCCATGTAGATGGGCGAAAATAATAGGAAAAACATGTTTAGATATTTTCCTTAGATTTCAAATTGAAACAAAAACGAGAAACGAAATGTTTTGGATCAAATTTTAAGGGGTATTAAATGATGCGCAAATATATTATCAACTATAAGAGATTTCATGAACAGCAAACGTTATAAAGTGGTGCCATGAAATCCCACATATTAGCAGAATTCAAAGATTTTGCACAGCTTTGCATCGATCGCAAATTCTCTATAGAACCAGGTTGCGGAAAAATTCGATCGCAATTCGCGAAAAATCTGCCTTCGTTTTCGTTGGTAAGCGAATGATCATAGAAAAACAGTCGGCTCGCCATAAACACTGTTGCGCATGCTTATTTATTATTTAGTAGTTTACACATTGACGCCCGGGAACGAGATTTCTCGTTTTCATTAGACATTTATTGGCGACCGGGAACGACATATCTCGTTTTGGTAATAAGCATGATTCAATAACAATAACAATTCATTGATTGCTTTCGTTATAACGGCATTTTGTACTGCTGTTGAACGTTATCCATTGTGTTTCTAAGTAAGTTTTGGTGCACACATTAATAATCATAGTATGTATTTATTAATTTTGTTTTAAGGCACCTTTCTGGCCTAGAATTTCGAAAAAATTAATTTTTTTTCATGTTATGATAGTTTATACTTTCAAAAATATACTTGCAAATTTTTATATTGCAATTCGTTGTAGTTTAGACGTTACAGTCCTTTAAGGGGTTATACGCAGTTATGAAGCAAATAAAAGACGGGTTGTCAAGGATTTATCCTGAAGAAACTTCAGAATATTTTAATTTGAAAATTTTTGGCGGTTATAAAAGCATCCGTCAAGAACGTAACAAAATTTTTTATTTATGAAAATGTTGATTATAGAGCGCGCTGCAGGCGATTTCTGGAACCTCCTTTAAAAAAATACGATTTACGGTGTACATCGTAACTCAGGATTGGATTATCTGAAACCAAAAAACCAAACAAATTTTGTTAATATATTAGATTATCTAGTAATTAATCGTTCGGCTAATCAAAATAGTGAATTTTCACAAAATGGCAGCTTTTAAAAGAAATGATTTCGATTTTTACGTTAAAATTTGGCCGTAAATTGATTATAAAATGGAAAATAAGTATCAGATTTACAAAAGGAACGATTAATTACTAGAAAATGTATCTTTAAAGATTGAGTTAAAACGGTTGACCGATCAAACAAGCCGTTTTCGAGATATCGTGTACACCGACTTGAAAAATGCCGTTTTGAAAAAAACACGTTTAAAATTTCAATACCTACCTTAAAACGTGCCGAGGCATCTCTACATATTTAGGTATAACTCCGAAAGTATTGCTTAGATCTACTTCAAATTTCGTGCGTATACTTTTGAATATATGTACATTACAAAAATGCAATAAAAAAAAATCGATTTTTTTGAAAGTCATAACTGCGTATAACCCCTTAAAACGAGACCGGTTTTTAATAAGAGGTGTTATTTTGATATTCAACGAAAAATTCTATTTTTTAATATGATCGGATGTTTATTTCATTATAAAGAGGAAGAGATGCCGTTAATAGTGGAAAATAACATCAGGCAAATGACCACCAAGACCACGCTTACAGGACAATATTCTTTTCATGAAATTTTCCATAACCGAATTGCAAAGTGGCTGCTCTAAGTCCTCGATAGCCTCACGAATTCCATCTTTGAGGTTTTGAATCGACCCTGGGCTGTTGGCGTAGACCTTCTCAAGACCATCACAAGATCTCGGTGGCCATTTGGGATCACCTCTTCGAGAGATAACACGGTCCGGAAGCTTTTCCCGTAAAAGATCAATGGTTTCGTTGCTTGTGTGGCACGTAGCGCCGTCTTGTTGAAAATAAACGTTGTCCAGATCAATACCATCCAATTCCGGCCATAACAAATCATTAATCATCTTTCGATGGCGCAATTCATTCACCTGTAACACCTGTTATTGGAAAACCCTTTATAAGCGCCGTTAACCTTCTTTTTCTCGAAACTATGTTGGCGTTGGTAATTTCTCAAAAAGTACTAAACCGATTGATTTCAATTTTGAATATGTTATTGAGTATACTTGTGGCTCTCGCCGGTAGCAGAATTATAATTTTATAATCAATTTTTCTATTTTTTTAAGAGCAAGAACGTGAAAAAAATCTTTTTTTTTTGTTTTTCTAAGAAATTTTTTTTTTTTGTAAATCTGCTACCCACCATAGTGACATGACTTCTGATTAATAAAAAACAAATTTTTTCTTGTAAATAAAGAATTTACCGATTGTTTTCTTCAATTTTCAACGCCTTCAATTTTCACGTCTCTAGACCACAAAGGCGCCTTAAAGTTACATATATACCGTCGTTACGGGTGAGAATTTTTTGCGGAGCACTTTTATGAATATTTTTCGATGTACCGAGTAGTTGTGAAGGTGAGAACCGTGATTCGGATAGTGATATAGAAGAAAGTTTAGATAGCGACATAATATTTGTGCCGTGAAACAATTAGATACTATCACCAACCAAACCGTCGGTATAAAATTGAGAAAAATACATTGAAGTGGGTTGATGTCATTATTCGTGAAATGAAGCGATTTCTTGGTATTATAATTTTAATGGGTCAGGTCAAAAAAATTGCATTACGTAGTTATTGGCCAACAGATCCATTATATGAAACACCGATATTTGGAAAAATGTAAATATATTGATGTGAAAAAAGTTATCGTAGGTTTATTACACGCCTCCCAAAGTATGATAATTTCGAGTTCTAAAACACCGTACTCATAGTAAATTTCAACAAAACATTAGTGGACGTGTTAAGCGCAATGTGTGAAGCAAACTATGCTTTTCTAAATAATATTTTTTAAATTACTTAATAGCTCTTTAAAATTGTTGGCATCATTTTAGGAAGCCAAACATCTATCTACATACGACATCGTTTCTACTACAGCTCCAACCAAGAGCTGTCATCCCAACAACATTCCCCAACTATGTATGCGGAATGTTTATGCTATTATTTTCTATTATTTCTACTATTTTATCTAATGAACAAAAATTATTTTGTATTTGTAGATTACTACATTGCGTATTTTTGTTTGTGGCATATTGTAAAGAGTTAAAGATTAACTTTTATTTCAGGCAATGAAGAAACTGAAAACCCACATCGCGGCGAAACGTAGGAAACGTATATAAAATATACGTAACGATTTCTACGCAGGCTGGTTCAAGCTATACTTTTCGTTATGGTTCAAGTTACGCTATATAGTCCTTTTACCTGCCTTATTCGATGAGGTAAATAATAAATAAAGAAATCAAAATAATAAACATTAAAATCAAAATGGAAGCTGTTCCAAGCGGTATGCAGAGCGATCCAAACCTACGCAGCGCAAGTTTGGGGATATGCCTTATTCGATGAGGTAAATAAACTTCAACGTTACTTTATTAAAAGAATCCTCAAACTATCCGAGTTCACTTCAAATTATGCAACAACATTAGAAACTAATATAGAAGACAGCCACATGTATTCTTTAGAATTACACATGAAGTATATCTGGAAAACTATTTATAAATATAATTGCAACAGACTCCCACACAAACTAACACAAGGCATCTTAAGTAAAAATGTGTTTTAGCTTAAACATCTGAACGACATGGGAATGGAGTTCGGTCTGAAGTTTGAAGAAAACATCACCTCTATAGACTGGCAAGATCGCTGTGTGCAACTTCTTACCGAAATGAAAATAAAAGATATCAACATGGCAAGGCAAAAAGCACAGTCAAGCGCGAAGCGAATTTATAAACATTTAGACTACTCAAAAGGGGAATCATATATTAAAGAAGATATGCGGCTAGCTGATATTACAACTTTCAAAGCAAGATGAGGTTTACTGAAGCTAAATGCAACTACGTATGGAAATGCTCAGAAAATATGCACCCTCTGCAATTTAAACGAGGAAGAAAATATGCAGCACTTCTTAGGAAGATGTCCGGTACTGAAGGAGATCAGAATGAAATACCTAAACGCAGCGAAGCTAAATGAAGCAGAAGTAATAGATATGTATACTTAATGGCCATAATTGGAAAAGACTAACTTGCTTTATATACTCAGCAGTACGCTATAGAAATTTTCTTATTGCAGAGTTCAATTTTTGATTGATTTTTGAGTTGTGACAGACAACATTGTTATTGCCACAAATTTATTATTTCTTTCTTTATGTATTTATATATTTAAACGAATTATTGTAAAAATTATTGAAATGTAAGATGAAATATTTATAAATAAATAAAGAATTACTACTACTACTACTACTAGTCCTTTTACATTTATTTTACATTTCCCTGAAATATATATGTATGTATATGCATACAATATATATACAACTGTGAGAACATGGAGACAGAACACAAGACTGGCGGAGATAAAGAAATGCAGCCGGAAACCATGTTCAGTGAGGATGGCAATGATTAGGTGCCCAAATAGTCCGAGTGTCAGCCATGTCCACCGAGATAGCAGTCTATTCAGATGGGAAGTCCAGGCAAGTAGTGGGCCTGCAGCATACAGACAAGTTACTGGACCTACTTAGGGCAAGCAAATCACAGGAGGGCTTAAACTTTACGCTAGCTCAGATCAACCTACACCGCACTGTAGCGACCACGGCCGTCATAGTACGTATGTTTACCTCGAGGGATCTGGCCATAATACTGGCTCAAAAGATAGTAACAAGGTAATATGGGATATCTCACAGGAGAAAACCTGATCATGTGTAGACGCTTAGTGGCAATATTAACTATTCTTGCATTAGACAGTTCCTTAACCGAAATCTAGTAGCGGTTCAAGCAAAGCTGTAGGTGGATCTGAGCCGCAGAGACGTAGTTCTTGCTTCAGAATATTTGGCGGGGAACAACAATATACCGTCCTCAGTAACAGACTATTCTACCACACCTACTGTAAAGCCTAGTTGTCGATGACTTACTGCATACGTATACTGACTAACAACGGCATTCGCTATCAAAGATACGCGGACGAGGTTGTAACATGCAAGAGGCAAATTCGAGAATGTCCTTTGCAATATAATGTAAAGAACTTTGAACCTGACGAAGAGATAGTGTTCTGGAATCCGTTTGCCATTATTCCCTGGGATTGTAGCCCAAAAATCCTGAGATGGTTTATTGCGATACCGATCACATGGATATCGAGAACCGCCTTTTCGGAAATACGGGCAGCACTGACTAAGCTTCAACGCGTAACATGCGAGTACATCACGGAAGTAATACGCACCAGCGTTGGGGGAGGTACTCGAGCTGACGAGAAATCAGACAAGCGCACCCTATTTAATGCTACTACAGGTTTTAGTAAAGGTTTTAGTGATTTCATCTAAGAGCATGAAATTGTTGAACCTACAGCTGCCAGTTTCTCCTATTTAAATTTGGAAAGTAATTCAGGGTCGAACTGGCCGATAAAGTAAACTGGATTAAACCTGCACGCGAAAGGAAACTCCAAAAGTGTTGGTATGGGACACCTAAAGGCATAGGCGCTGGAATATATGGCAATTGAATTTGCTAGGGGTCCTAGGATATGGAGGTATATCTGGGAAAGAAGTAGCGGATTTATTAGCTAGAGAGGCTGCGGCCTCACTATAAATAGGATCCCCAAACCATTCTTTGTCAGGGGGCAACACATTGTCAAGAAGTGAAGAGCTAAGGCTACGATATATAAGCTGGCAACAAACTATGTGCTGAGCTTAAAGCAGTAGACCGGAGGAAAGGCTCGTACGCCCAACTTAACCAAACTCCGTTTTAGATTTATTGCGAGATCTGAGTTTAGATGAGTTACTATGATGACTACAGGACACGAAAGACGACGTACAAGCCTCCTTCCTTTTCATTCATACAATAATCAATGGGAATATTATTACGAACTTAATAGCGGGTATGCAGCGCAAACAAAATTAGGCCAAAATGGCGTATATTTTACTTTTGATTACAGGTTTCTTTCAAGTTCGCGGTGTCTGGTCAGATATCTTGGCACCCCATACATGGCATAGCTTTCCGGTTTGTTTGACACAAAATTATACTAACGATCTCAGGTGATATTAGCGATTTAAAAATTGAAATCGGGTTTCACATAATCCCTAGAACCGGGTTTCTATGACCCACAATGCGCACCTACGGCTAGAGGAGCGCTTGACCAAAGCGTGCATTCGTTATGTGAAGGAACACCGCCAGGGGAAAAAAGAGATAAAAAAATCAACGAGAAAAATACCATCTTTCTAAATAGCTGTCAATGGGTGTATATGATACACATATTTCTGCATGTATGTATGTATGTACATTCCATCTATTTGTATCATTCAACATGAACATAAAATTTTTGTCGAGCTCCCTCCTGACGTAGTGGTAGTATGTTCGTGTTTTCATGTTCTCCTGTATTAAGCCGAATCCGAATGGGAGTCACGTCTACAGTGGACTTTGAACCTGGAACTATCGAATGGTAGTCACGCACAAAACCATTCGCCTACGATGAACGATAATTTAAATAATTTTCACTGCACCATATTTTTACGAAACTTCACAAAAAATCTCATTATGTAAAAATAAATCAGGAAATTTTCATAAAAAAGAAATATTTCTAATTGGTTCTATATAATTGCGCGCCACTGTATTATATGCATATAGCTAAAGTTTGTTTTTCAATGAACGAATAAATGAATACGGGTTTCCTTATTAGCATTGCTCTATAGAAAAACGTTCTACTTTTCGCTGTTGTTATTATTGTTGCATGCCCTTTTACTTCTTTTGTAGTTGTGCTGCACTTGCATTGTTGTTGCATTTAGGAGAAACATACTATGAAGGCAAACCAAGGATACAGTAAAACAAAAAACTTCGGCAAGGTATATAATCAGACCCCCACCACAGCCTATTTGCTCAGCCACTACCACCATCAGCGGAATTAAACACACATCAAATACATTGAAACAACCACATCATGAACGCCAAAACAGAATTTAAACTAAGAAAAGGAAAGGCGACTGTGACAACAACAAGGCAAAACATAAACAACATTTTGTAGCAGCATCGTCAATGTTCAGCAACAGACTCAGGCACAGTCGACTCTTACGTGTGTACGAATTAACAACAATAACAATAATATTGACAATACGCGCGAAATATGACTAAACACTGTGGGCAAAACGATATCAAACCCCTGCCATCTTCGACGCCCCGTACTTGAAAGCCTTCATTCGTCCGGCAATAAATACAAAAAACAAAACAAAAACGTTCTCCTCCACCCCGTGTAATCCGCCCCTATTAACCATTTATATGGCACGACACGGCATGCTGATTAAAACTTTATGCACACGGTGTTTATGTATGGGTATGTATGCATATGGGAGTATGCACGTCAGCAAAAATAAATGATAGCGATTGTATGGCACGAGGTGGCGCAGAAATTATTTGTGTACATTTGCAAATGCAAAAACAAGAAAAGGAATATGAACACAGAAAACAAACAAAAAAGAAAACACAGTAAAGTGAAATTTACAAAAAATCAAAAAAACTAAAAAATAGTACGAGTAGAGTAAATGTAAACACACACGGAATAGCACTTTGGAAATATAAATGAGGAAATTTACATTTAGTAAATTTGCATTTAGACGACTTTAAACATTTGCGCGTCGACAAGAGTGTGTGAGTTCGACCGGGAAAGTTGATCTATTTAGGATTGATTTGCCTTGCAATACAATGGAGTCTACTTTTAAACGTCTACTAATGTCAAACACATTTTGACAAAATGTTTGCGATTTAAAATGAAGTAAATCTTCCTTAGGCAAAGAAGCCTTTAAACTCTATGAAGTTTTTGCCTGCGTATACTTCGTTTGTGAGTATCATAATTGCCATTAATCTGAAGCTGGCATGTAAGACCATTCACAAACATCTGTGAGTACATCTGTCATAAAAAGCCGATAAAAAAAACTATTGTTATTGTCTTAACATCACTCAAATCCTTCTAACGCTGGTACATCCGACAAGTGTTGTAATCAATGTAAAAGGTTTGCCCATGCAGGAGTATAATCTGCTCCGATAACGGATCAAGAGTTGAGGAAGGTGTTAATTTAACCTCTCTCAAAGTCGTTCAACACTTGCTAATAGTTCATCGGCTCAGCTCACGAATAGTTACTCACAGGTATTGTGATATACGCATAGACAGCAGGAAAATTAAGTTGTCAATGTAAATAATTATATATATTGGTGGCGGATTGTTTATTTAGAGATCAAAGGTTGTGAAAAACCGCGCTCGACTCAGATTTGTGTTTGTTGATCTCCAATGCCATTTCAACGACATACAAAAGAGAGAGCTTTATTTTATCTAAAATACGTGTGTATGTAGAAATGAATGTATGTGAGTACCATGTACGTATTCTGCATACATTTTGTCTTGTTATCGTCATGTTCTCATTTCTACGACTTCATTTCATTTTCTTTGGTATTGTTGCTACTGTTTTTGAAACATTCACAAAGACGATACCGTCCGTACCTACTCTCGTCTCTGTCACCATATCAGTAAGAAATATTTGTAATGAAATAAAAGCGGAATAATTTGATATCCCTTACGATATGTATGTATAGTATATGCACATGTTTGTAAACTATATGTATACACACTTATTTACACAACGTGACCAGTTGATTTTAGCCGTAAATCTGCAATCAAATTCGCATACACTTGTGTTCATACAATTAAGCCACTACGAAGTAAAATTGAAAACAATCAAAAATAACATAGTAACCCTTGACATAACTAAATTTTTTAATAAATAAACTTATATAGTTCAAAGTAATACTGAACGAGAAGGTTTCAATATTTTTATGTTTTGTGTTAAAGTGAGTTTGTTTCGCGAAAAATTAATATAATACGACTGTGCTCACATAATTAAGCCGCGACAAACGACGAATTACGGAGTAAATTTATTAGCCCAAACTGTTCGAAGACAACTTCAGAAAAATTCTTTGATTGGAGGCATCGTTCAACATAAACCCATGTATAAAAAACAATTATTGCAAAACGATTTGTATTTGCCAATCAACATTTGAACGAAGTTCTAAATTAAATTCAAATTAAATATCTGGAATCACGAGGTCAAATTCCATACGTTTGGTAATGATGGAAGACCCTACGTGAGTTGTCTACTACCGCACGAATTAAAGTCCAAGTACACTAAAAAAAGTGCGTGTAGCGTAGTACACATAACAGAAGTGAAATTTTCAAGGCAGACAAAAAAAGAGGGAGATAATGCGAGAGAGAAAGAATATATATCTAAATAAATTCCCAACATTTGCAGAGAATACAAATAGACAAATTTACAAAAAACGGAGAGGGGTCGACCGGTGTAGGTAAACGCCGGACACAAACCGTGGTAACAACGCGCACTAGTCCGAGCGTTTAACACCCGCGCAAACGCAGCGATTCCAGGACCGCAGCAACGGCACAAATTACCGCAAGGCAATACCAATAAATCCGACGCGGGATGGATAACACTTTATAGTACGCACAAGCACTAGCCACGAAACGGAAATAAGCGCCAAAAAAGTAGGCACCAAAAAAACGCAAAAAATATTGTGACCAGAAAACGCCCCAAACAGTGGGCACCAAGGAAATATAACGCCAAGAAGTAGGCACCAAAAATATATTTCCTACAAGTTTGCACCAACAAACAAGCGCCAAAAAGTAGGCAGTGTATCTAAGATATATATAAGGTATAGCTCTCTCTCTCCTTTTTCTCTATGTTACATGTTTTTTTCTGTCTCACGGAACGAAAATGGCCAAAACGCTGAATGGCCTAGAAATTCTACTCTCCATTCTCGCTCGTCCATCGACGCCTAAGAAGTTTAACTTCAAAAAACAGTTGAACATGGTGGTGTATTGGGAATGGTGTGGAGGTGTTTTAGCTCATCAGATGTTGGTCCGACAGTGCAAATTCAAGTCAAAATTACTGAAATTATGTCCAGAGGAATTTTTTTTGGCAGGATATTACTACGATAATTTTTATAAAAACTCTTGAGAATTTGTGGCGGATCATGAGGAGAGCAGTACCTGCAAGAAAATCAGCAAAAAGGTTTTTTTATCCAGAGGAATGGTACAAGATTAGTCCGTGTCAATACCAGGATTTGGCGCACTTCATAAGTAAACGATGTATCAAAATATGAATAATTTTATTGTAATATGCATTGTTTTTCTCTTCAAAGTTTATTAATCAACTTAAATTTGAAAACATGCATAGCACTAATTTGTAAACAAACGAGTTTTTTAAAATAAATTTCAACGTTTTTACAATAGTTTATAGTCATATTATCGGTACACTGATATTTTTTTCGTTATTTTATAACTGCTATTTTGAATTTATGACCCTATTGTCACTAGTTCAGTATACCCACTTTGCGATTTATCGCTTGAGAAAGTTTACATTTATATGCTTGTCCGTATTTACAAAGTACCTGCAAGACAGCCGATTATCACTTATTATGGGTTTATATTATATTAGTTTGGGAAAAGAAATCGATTAGTTTTAATGTTACGCCGTCTTGTTGGAACCAAATGTCGTCAACGTTTAGCTGATTTATTTTTTGAAACAAAAATTCAGTCAGAATGGCTTGACAGTTCCTTTCGATGAGGACCGATTATGCCACCAGTGCTCCTTGAAGTAAATTTGCACAATTTGGAAGCTTTGCTTTATCGTTAAACGATGCATGTGGCAAGTCATCAGCCTTACTAAACAGAAATGCTGGCCATTCTCAGCTGCCAAACCATAGTTATCAATAGTTCTCTTGCAGCAAATTAAGAATACCCGATATATTTAAGTACAAAATATATCGACTTAGTTCTAAAAAGGCAAAGCAACTAATAATTTGAATGATGGCAATATAATTTTACTACTGAACAATACACAGCCGTGTTTTGTAGGGTATATATACACATATGGTCATTAAAATAGGTAAGTAAATTAATAATAACAGATATTCTGTTGTATGTGGATTAATATAGCAAATATATATAATAATTGAAGGATCTTCTAAAACTTAAACTAGTGACATTAGGAACAAAAAGCAAATATTCATGTCGCCATTAAAATAGGTACGAAATACGGATAGATGCTGCTGCTAGATTAAAAATGCTTTTTAACACGTTGAATGCCACGCCGATTTTACATGGTTTGCCCGTGGCGCCAACATGAATTTGTTAGTATGCAAAACATATGTATTATGTGCACATGAAATTTATAAAAACACTAGCATCACCCAGTGGGCTTCGCACCACCATACATAAAATGTTTGTTTTATATCGCAAGAAATTTTTCATATTAAGTTTTCTTTATAGAACTCGTAAAATGTTTAAACAGTTGAATTAGTTGATTTTTTTCATTCAACATACTTTCTAAAGATGTCACAATAGCCTTTTCTGTACTTTTTTAAAATTTGATTGTGGTGGTCACCTATATACAGGTAAGGTACCGGTTCAAACACATCTTAGGGTTATCCAGGTCCACGTTTTGGTCTATATCTCGAGACCCTAGTTACGGAGGGGCATTAAAAATACTCTATACTATAGAATCATCAGCAGCTTCCATTTGCTACCCATATTGTACAAACACATCCTAGGGTTACCCGGGTCCACGTTTTGGATTATATCTCGAGACCCTAGTCACGGAACGGTATGAAAAATACTCTATACTATAGAAATCATCAACAGCTTCCATTTGCTACCCATATTGTACGAACACATCCTTAAGTTATCGGGGTCCACATTTTGGGCGATATCTCGAGACCCTAGCCACGGAGCGGCATCAAAAATACTCTATACTATAGAATCATCAGCAGCTTCCATTTGCTACCCATATTGTACAAACACATCCTAGGGTTACCCGGGTCCACGTTTTGGATTATATCTCGAGACCCTAGTCACGGAACGGTATGAAAAATACTCTATACTATAGAAATCATCAACAGCTCCCATTTGCTACCCATATTGTACGAACACATCCTTAAGTTATCGGGGTCCACATTTTGGGCGATATCTCGAGACCCTAGCCACGGAGCGGCATCAAAAATACTCTATACTATAGAATCATCAGCAGCTTCCATTGGGTACCCATATTGTACAAACACATCCTAGGGTTACCCGGTTCCACGTTTTGGATTATATCTCGAGACCCTAGTCACGGAACGGTATGAAAAATACTCTATACTATAGAAATCATCAACAGCTCCCATTTGCTACCCATATTGTACGAACACATCCTTAAGTTATCGGGGTCCACATTTTGGGCGATATCTCGAGACCCTAGTTACGGAGCGGCATCAAAAATACTCTATACTATAGAATCATCAACAGCTTCCATTTGCTACCCATATTGTACAAACACATCCTAGGGTTACCCGGGTTCACGTTTTGGCCTATTTCTCGAGACCCTGGTATCCGATTCTTAAAATTTTAAAACACAAACCATCTACTGAATAGTCCAAACAAAGCCTAAAAATTTGGTTTGGATAGGTGAGCCCGTTCGCGAGTTTTAAGCGAATATAGGGACAGATTTTCACATTTATATATATATAGATTTCTCATATTTAAAAAAAAATATTTTTATATGATCTATACTACATTATATCAATTATATATGTATATAATTGACGCGTCCTCCCTTTTTGGGTGTTTCACCGAGCTCCTCCACCTATTTGTGATGTGCGTCTTGATGTTGTCCCACAAATGGAGGGACCTACAGTTTCAAGCCGATTCCGAACGGCATATTTTTTTTCGAGGAGCTTTTTCATGGCAGAAATAAACTCGGAGGTTTGCCATTGCCTGCCGAGGGGCGACCGCTATTAGAAAAAACGTTTTCTTTATTTTTTATCTTTTACCGAGATTCGAACCTACGTTCTCTCTGAATTCCGAATGATAGTCACGCATCAACCCATCCGGCTACGGCGGTGGAATACCATAGTTCCTTGAGTTCTATAAATCCATCTTATTTTCGAATGTTTCCTTCCCGATTCGCTTCTTTAAATCTCCCAACGGTTTTCAGGGGTTTAGTTCGGATGACTAGATCGGCCAATACAAAACTTTAACATTATTTTGTAAAAACCATTCATTTAGGAGTTTTTTGCGTCATTTTTTTGTAAAAAAAAGCCACCGAAGTGGCATATCCTCCTCATCATATGGTAGCATAACTCCCCGAGTATGTCCTTGTAAATAAATTTGTTGGTGTTGTAGCAGCAAAAACATTCTCCATACATGTACGGGGGAGCTGCTGGAGTGACAGTCCTTGGCCGGATATAAAATAAATCCGGTCGCTGCAGTAAAATAAAATCGGCTGTCGGAGGAACGAAATAAATTAGCAAATACTAACATAATAATGAATTTGTCTATTTTATTGGTCATGAGGTGAATATGTCCTACATATCAGAACTGACATTTTGGCAATTAGTATATCCACATCAATTTATTTCTGTTTCATCGCTCCAAAGTATGGGATACCATTTTTTCGTACTCTCTCCGCACCAACTTTTGCTTTTCCTTAAATTTGCTTGTTTCAACAGGGGAACTTTATGAGTTATTCTGCCTGGTAGGTTCAAGTTATACAATCAACGCTTGACAGTTCCCGCTGATACTACACTGCTGATTTCAGCTGCAATGGCCCTTGATAACTTATATGGATCCCTATTAGCAAGAGCCACAATTAAATCATCACTAGTTTAAGTCGTTTCCTTTTTCCACCCCGTCTTTCTGTGGATTCTTTAGGCTTAAGAGCATTTATAACAACATTTTTCGACTGTCTCAGCGATAAATTTGTAAGCTTTGTTTTTTTGGAAGATTAACAACACTGCTCCGCTCCTGTAATGCTACCCTTCAATAGGGAAATGCTACCCACGACCCATCTTTGAAAAAAAATTGATTTTAACTATTAGTTATAAGTTTCACTTAATTAGTTAAATTGCAGGAATTATCCACAAAGTACCTATTTTAGTGGGCAAAATTACACTTTATGAAAATAACCGAATCTCTGTAAAATTTTCAAAATAATTTCAAAAATAGCTCTAAATTTTGTCCAAACGGCACATGGAAATCGATAGATGAAGAAGGCAGCGTACCTATTTTAATGACCATAGGTGTATTTATGTACATACAAATAAGTAGTGAGTTGCAATACAAAGCACTTATATTCACAGATACTTCATTCCATATATGAGAGTGCCTCTAAGCTGGTTTTTAAATAAAATAGGTAGAATAGCAGCGAAGGAATAAAATCGTCATAAAGCAACAAAGTTTTAAATATACATATAATGGGAAAACATTAAAGAGCAAATAGAACTTTATAATTAACTGACGTAGAAGCACCTGAAATATATGTGCATATGTATGTGCATCGAAGAAGTTTTTACCTATAAGTTATGTGGCTTACAAAAGAACTAAGTACACGCCTTTAAAGCAGCATAAGTACAATGGACGAAGACAAAGCAACTAACTACAAGTGATTGGCATGAATGATAATAACACTAAAAGCAACAGCACAGCAGAACACATAATGGTGTTGTTCAACTCACGTTGCCTCCGACTGACTAACTTGTTGTTTAGTCGACTGGGTGACTATTAGATTGCTCACAAAACATCATTAAATCTTGCTTTAATGATCATCATCATAATCTTTTTTATATTGTTGTCTTTGGCGGATTGCAGCTGCTAGAGCGGAATTAGCAGATGTATGTATGTATGTATAGAAATATGTTAACATCAATTGCCATTGTGATCACATGTTCATGCATCGAAAGAATGGAAACCTCGATAAAGCTTGTTTATGCAAGCATATCGTAAAGGAGTACTTGCAGACTCAGTACATTCAAAGAAAATATTCATATTAAGAGATGCTGAAAAAGTTATCGTTATTCGTACTAAATACAAGTGTTGTCAAATTTAAATACCGACAACATAACACGTCTTTAAACTCGTGTTTTCAATATCGTGTATTTATGATTGTTATTGCACTTCATATTAAACAGCATGGGAAACTGTGCATGTCCAGGTAAGATCATTTTACTTCCAGTAAAAGTACACACAAATGCTATTCAGGTACGTAGAATGAAATTGGCATGCCCGTTTTTTTATTTTCTTTATGTCTTTTCTCCGACTCCATCCTCATTCTCCGTCTACATTCGAAGGCGATTCTTCTTTATTCAGAAACTTGTTTTCTTTCACTGCCATATCAGATACGCTAACGTTAAGTTAGGTGTACCGATGGAAAATTCACAAAATAATTCTAATATTTCTCTTGGCACTGAATTTCCTTTGGATAAGTATAACAAATTTACCAACAAATCCAAACTAATTCAAATTTTTTTTTTTTCAATTCTCACGTTTAGCGCTTGTTATTCTGTGTTGCCAAATGTCCATTTATTTTTCTATTCTTCAGTCCATTGACATCGCGGAGCCGAATAAACGTATTACTTGAAAATATCAACAGCAGCAGCAAAAGTAGCTGCGAATCAACAGAAATCCGTTAAAACCACTTTACAATTTCGTCTTTGGAACTTGTATATATGTGTACACTTCACTGCCGTCCACATTTCCTGTTCCATGATTCGTATTCATCAAGCATAGCGGCAAAGGCCATAATAGTGGCCGCGGTCATTATCATTATGTTGATCATCGCCTTTTCTTAATTCTACTGTTTGCATTTCCTTGTAGTTTTTTTATTTTATCTTTTGTTTTTACCAGCGGCGTCGCCCTTTTTTGTTTTCATTTGGCCCTTGTTTGCAGCTGTGTCGTCTGGCAGGTTTCAGATCCTCTCACGTCACTAACATTCTCACTCTCGCATAGGTTAGGCGTTCATTTTAGTAACTCATATCCCTCACACTTTTTTCTTTAGTTATCCCTTATAACCTATGAAAATTTTTCCAACAATTTTGTTTTCAATCAAGTATTCACCTTTTAATTTTATTCACTTTATATTTCACATATTTTGTATTTAAGCATGATTATTTAAAGCAAAAACCTTTTTTCTTTTAATATGGTAAACTGAACAAAGTTAAAAAACTCGAACCGCACTAACAGACTACACAGGAAACGTCAAACTTCTTCATGTACACTGTCGTTGTTCACATCGCAGTTATCGACGTCAAAGGCAAATGGTATTTGCTTCGCTCTTTCTACCCCAGCCAAAACAAACGCGCGGGTGAGGCAAACCATTCCCCTTCTTCAAGCACATCCAACATCGCTGAATGCAGAGAGCGACAGAAGAAACTAACACTCCCAAAGCGAATGATTGCAGTGTTGCATTTTTGCGTTAGGTGACGCAAAGTAATATTGCCTATAGAATGTATAGATTGTATAGAAATTTTGTGAAATTCGAACTACTTTTAAAATAACCATTTCTCGCTCGCGGGTCATACGTATACCCAAAGTGTATTTAATAAAGTTGAATTTAATTTGGCCGTGCTATTATAAGAAGTATACTATGTCAAATTAAAAAAAAATTGTGATTAATTACAATTAATTTGTTTATATCTTTTGACATTTAGTACCATACAAATAAGTGGCATTGAATGATCAAACTAGTATTAAGACGCTCGCGGACTGCAGAAGGTTTTACAGTAAAATTTTTAATATCAGATATGTAGTTGACAGTTTACAGTAAATTTTTTAATATCAAAAATGTAGTTGACAGTTTGCCACTGCCTATCGAGGGGCAAACGCAATTTGAAATAAACTTCATACACTTCGGTATAAACTTCATATACTTTAGCAAAAGTTTCTAAAAACACGGTTTTATTAAGAATAATATAATAAATTCTTAAAACGACAGTTTACAGTAAATTTTTTAATATCAAAAATGTAGTTGACAGTTTGCCACTGCCTATCGAGGGGCAAACGCAATTTGAAATAAACTTCATACACTTCGGTATAAACTTCATATACTTTAGCAAAAGTTTCTAAAAACACGGTTTTATAAAGAATAATATAATAAATTCTTAAAACGATGATTGGGCTTTTTTTTAGAAAATTTGCTTTAATAAGTGTTTTTATAAAAAACTAGCTTGACTTTTCATTTTTGTATACCATAAACCAATCATTGGCTTTGCCATTCAATGTACCGGTATTTTTCTTATAAAAAGTAATTGTTGAACGTATCCTATTCCAATGACTCTATTTATAGTGAAATATGGATTCATTACATGTTCTATATAAATCATAAATCGCAATTATTTAATTAGATTTCTTTTGGCAATTCAGTACATTAACTACAACTCGAATTTGCAGAACACGCAACACTATTTTTGATCTTCTTTCTGGTCAGTGACTTCTGTACTCATAAACAACACCTAGAAATGTTTTCCCTCCCAATTCTTTCCATATATGCAAATGAAAAGAGAAGCCATCAAATGAAAAGGTGAGAAATGCCAGGCACACATTGCCATTCATTTCGTTGTTGCTTTTCACTGCGTCATTCGTTTACAACAGTGAAATAACTTCAGCAACGCAAAGATATCAAGTAAAAAGACCAATAACCATACGATTGAATTGTCATTAAAGCTTTCAGGTCAATTCATTTTCCGCCGATGACTAATGAAACAGTGGAGAAGCAAGCCTGGGGGTTCTCTCCAGTTTCGTAGAAATGTTCATACATACATATGTATATAAATATATAATACATCTTTGAACAAGTATTACCCAACAAGAAAGTCGCACTCCTTGTAAGCCGGTAATCAAAACCCTGGAAACAATGGTATCGCACATATGTTTTATGTTCTGCTTCCAAATCATAACTGCGAATTAAATGATAATTATATATTGTGTTGACATGCAACATGAAATAATAGAATATTACTCGCGAATAATTGCACTACCCCCACAAATGTTCAATATAACACACAACACAAATTAATCACGTAGGCAGTCAAATCATAATCGCTCAATTTTATCCCGTTAAATTATTCCCCCGCCACCCAATCCGCGAAGAAAATTTAACAACCTTCAACCAACAGTACTCCATCGAAAGATAAATACATCGCCAAAACCGCTCCTTATTTTTATCTCGCGCATTCTCCTACAACACCGCACACCCTTACTCTATATTATTCAGATGGCTGGATATACAAAATTTACGGTAGTTCTGACAGCGTATACTCTACTGTCATGGGAACGACTGGGTATGGGTATGACCCATAGGCAGCTTCAGTCAATACCCCTGAGTGTTCGGGGAAAATAAAGAAGAAATTAACTCCGTGCTGAATTCAATGCAAACCCACCAGCGACCTAACTTTGTCATATAAACATTCCTCCGATTCAAGTCGACACTGAAATCGCGTCGCAATAAACTAAAACCCTCCACTTGCCTGTTTTATTGTATGTTTATAAGTATGTACTTTTGTACGTTGTTCATTATCCAAACAAGCTGTTCGCCATAGCAAATTTTTTCTCCACGCTCTCTTTTATGAGCATTTTCTGGCATTCGTTTGCTTTGCTTACCCGATACATACACAACTTATAGATCTCCCCTCATTCCACACACAATTATACAATCAGTGGCGAAGCGGCACTAAATGTGCTCAAATTTAAACACAAATACACATCGTGACTCGTATCCGCACGCTCAGAAACGAATAAAATGAACCTCGACCAATTACGCCAGCAGTAACAGAAGTCGACCTGGGAATTTTTTTCTTTTTTTTGTACTTTGGTTTTTTCCTTTCTCGTTTTCACTTTGTACTTTGCAGTTGGACTTTTAAAGCCTAATTTCAGAGCAAAATTCACAGCTAACCAAACTTGAGTTAAATATATCTCAAGAAAATTACTTGAATTATCACCTTTATGTATTTCGAACAATTTGAATCTATTTTAATGCGATTTTTCAACGAAAAATTTTTCTTTTACGAACAGCAGTTGAGAGATGACAACACGCAACTAAAATGGCGGACGTTTCTCCATTCGGTGTTCATCCGTCTTCATTTGTGTTAGCTTCAGCGCATTGTACATGTGTTTGTGTTTGTGTTGATAGCCGAGTGAATGCTCTGCAAACAAATTATTCGGAGAGGTGATGATTGTATACATACAATGTGTTTTTAATTCTGAGTAGGCACAACGATGATGCCACAGAGGTAATTTAAAAAATCCTTTCTATGAAATTAAATTAAAATGCCCATATTACTGTAAAATTAAGACTTTCCAAAGACTCAAATATAATCTCACTTACGTTCTGGTTATTTTTATTCACAATCCGACAACCAAAACTCAAAACACAATAAGACAAAACGAACATCAGCATGCAATCAATGTCATATCGGGGATCCTTTCTGGCAGAAGGACCTTCGTTAATGAAATATCTTAACAATTGGCAGTACTTCGGATAAGTAAAATAGATTTCTTGTGTCTGACCGATACAAGATGGAGGGGTGGAGAGGTTGTGTATTTTACATTAAATAAAATTGAAAACCAGTAATACATCCAAAAATTTGTTTGCGCCCCCATGTTTTTAATCTCCTTCGCTTTTAAAGTATGAATGTATATAGGAACGGTACGGTATACGGACGCAAAGAGGCCACATCTCTAATAATTCGGGCATGGCTGTTCTACATTGTTGATTCTCCATAAACTACCGTTAGCATTTTCAACACTCTCGCACGTGGTATTTTGTTATGAACAACTTTACAGCGATTTTTTTCTCAATTAAGCTCGACATAACGAAAACTCGGACATTTTGCACTCATAATTGATATGTAAACAACTATCCCAAAAAGAAAATGTGTTTTTTTTTTGATAATGTACATATATGAAAGCATTTTAATTTTGTTAGGTTTCAATATGTGATTTGCTGCTGATAATATATGAAAAGGGAGAAAATCAAACTCGTTGATGAGAAATGTCTTTGTCAGAGTTGTGTACAAAACAAGTCACATTAAACAGTAAACAGGTAGCAGCAGTAGGGTTGCAATTTTGACTTTTTTCTATTTATTTGATCTCTAAATTGCCAATTTTTGTAAAGTTATCCTAAACGGTCAATCTTTGCTTATAGGTTTTGATATCATAGGCACGAACAAAATACATTGCCCTTGTAGTTTTTGCTCTGCTCTGTTTAATGTGTGTTAATGCAACAGATATTTAAAGAAGGTATACAAAATATGTACTCTACTAACGCACGTAGGTGTCGCTGCTGTATGTCCAAATTTTAGCAATGTTCCCCACCTTTGTAGTTTTGTCGTTGACAGGAACGCATGTGCTTAGTATTAAATGAACACTTGTGTTGAATTAATTTGTTTAAAGCCGATTACAATTAAAATATGTTTTTAAGTTAGCTTTTATTCAGATAAAGCAGGAATTATTTAAAATTGTTAAATTGTACTTGTGCGCTTTTTCAATAGATCTGATTGGCAAACTACACTTTCAACGCAGTACTATCTTTGTATACAATTCGCGCATACTCCACTTTTACCGCTCCATTGCAATGTAAAAGCAACAGCAAAGGCAATTTAGTAGTCTTGGGGTGTTCTTCTTCAAGGCAGGTTTTATTATTAGTAAAATGGCGATAGCATTCAATTCGTTAAGAACTACAGCAGACAATTCGTGTGTTATTGATAAAGTGAATGAGTAAAATTCGAATAATTTACAAAGTGCAAAGTGAATAAACAATTTTTAATTGTGATTTGGAATCAAAATAAAAATGGAAAGTCTCGTTAAAAAAGGTAAAAATTGTATCTCCTAGATAAACAATTAAATCCACTTCTGCATTTAACCAAACGACAGAAGACGACTAGCTATTTCAGTTTTTTCTACTTGTCTTTACTGCGTTTGTCAATTGGGGCTGGCAGACGGTGTAGCTTTGTCGAATTGTTGCAAGCGTGTGGTAGCGCAGATATTTATTTTTGGCGCAAGGGTTTCGTGGTCGGGCAATTTAAAACGTACGAAATAAACGCCAGTAACATATTTTATGTTTATGAAGTCTGGATTTATACAAGTTATATTTCGTGTATAAGTAAAGAATACGCCCAGTTTTGCTTGAAAAAACCGATAATGATGTTGGATTGAACTTTTTATGCTGATTATAACAATACTAAAAGTTGTATGCCCTAATTGAAAATGGAATATATAACTAAAATTTAACGGCCGCCGTAGCCGAATGGGTTGATGCGTGGCTACCATTTGGAATTCACAGAGAGGTCGTTGGTTCGAATCTCGGTGAAAGCAAAATTTATAAAAACATTTTTTTTAATAGCGGTCGCCCCTCGGCAAGCAATGGCAAACCTCCGAGTGTATTCCTGCCATGAAAAAGCTCCTCATAAAAATATTTGCCGTTCGGAGTCGGCTTGAAACTGTAGGTCCCTCCATTTATGGAACAACATCAAAACACACACCACAAATAGGAGGAGTGTACGCGCCAATTATTTATTTTTATTTTTTTATTTTTTAACATCAATATGACGCGTTTCAAAAATGTCAATATCTCGAAAACTATGAAACCATTGATCGTAAATCATATGCTCATTTTGATTTCAAGTTCTTGCTGGCAAAATTTCCCTTGCTGTCAAAATTGCGCTCTCTCCTTGCAAGTTTTTTGCGTAAACGGGATTTTCTTATAATTTGTACAAGTTTTTTGCTTCGCGAACAATCATACTGCTAATTTTTGTTTTTGGAAAATTGACTACTAACCTTTAACTTTGGAGTGAAATTTTTTAACGGATATGTACGGGTGGTAGTAAATTTGGCACCATTTTCTTTCTTTTAATTAAATAGACGTTTCTGTTTATAATGGCACACATTTTTCTAATTCTCTGACAAGTTGATGTAGAAAAAATGAGAGTGTGTAATTTACTACCACGTCGTAATATAAAGGTTAATAATAAAAAAATTAAAAATATATTAAAAATATAATATAATTACGATTGTGTATATATTGGGTGCAATAATAGCTTAGCCGTAGTTGGACTGACGAGGGTTAATTCTACGCTGTGCGGTCGAAAGCAAAATTAACAAGGGCATGTGGTATTTCAAATGAAAGTGAATTGATAATAATTTTTTATGAAATTATATTTACATAATTTTAATGAGGCACATTTTCGAAAAAAAAAATTATCAACTATATTCGTAAAAAATTTATGATTTAAAAAACTCTCACAAAAACTTAATAGGTATTTATTGTACATTCAAAGGAGTTCTAAATTACCTTTTCCATTTTCGAGTAAAATTTACTTTTTACCTTCGATATCTCCTATATTTTTAATTATTATTATTTTAATCAGTATAAAAACCTCTATCGAACTTTTTTTTTTTTTCTTTGTACCAAAACGGTGCGTATTTGTTCCATTCTTCGTATTGTAATAAAAATTATATACCTACTAAATATTATATATGTACATATATGTTCCCCCAACTCTGTTTTTAAAATTTAGATATGCGCGCAAAAAACATTGTGTACAAAAATATATGCGACAACTGGTAAATTTGACGATATGTTCCACAACTTGAAAAAATAGTGCGAGATAAAAAAATTTCCCAAAAAACCGTGCAAAAGAAGAAATATGGAATAAAATCCATATTACATAAGTATTTATAAAACAAAATCTATTAATTTTTATTAAAAAAAAGCAAAAATTAAAATTAATGTACATACAGTGAAAATTCTATCCATAAGTAAAAACATATAAAAATTCAAATTTAAATTAGCATAAAAAATCAATTTTGCAACTATTCATCGCTACCTGAGATAACAAACGTGCACGTTTATTACGAACTAGACCAAAAATGCTGTCATTAGGAGATATACATATGTATGTCAGATATGTTCAGCCCATCTGTCGGGTTTTATTCGAATTATTAACGGCTTCTGTTAGTTTTTCCTTGTAATAAAGTCTGTTATTACAGACTGTTTTTTTCTCGAGTTGTTTATACAAGGGGGCGCAAAATTAATCACCCTAGCTGAAAATGTATAATATTTTGTAAATGGTGCGCCGCCATTCATATTTGACACTTCTGAACCATACAGCTGCAGTATACAAACAGACAAGCAATGGAGCGCATAGAGGTCAAATAAAGATTTCCCTCACTCAAAATATTTTTTTTGTATTCAGTGAAAAAATGATTACAAAAAAAAAATGATGATTCATTTTGTGCCACCTTGTACAATACTTGTTATCCAACTACACGCAACCTAAAGATTGTGTTGAAATTTTAATGCACAGTTGGACTTGGGTAGTTCTAAAATGCACCTATTGCTCTTATTTTACATGAAAAATGTTTCTTAATAAGACATCCTTTTAGGAATTATGTTTTGTTTTGAAAAACAAAGAAAAAATTTGGTTTATTTTATTTGATTGCTAGTGAACCTTGTTATTTAAAATTCGTTTAAAAAAATACCGTGTAAAAAGAGAGTTAGGTGTATATACAAATAATTGGCATGCACACCCCTTGTTAGGCAATTGGCCCAGAACCTCCTCCAATGTATGGTGTGTGTTTTTATGTTGTTCCACAAATATGGGGGCATACAAAATGTTTTTTATGAGGAACAATACCGAATCGTAGTCACGCATAAACCCATTCAACTGCAACTGTCGCTAATTATGTATAATATATTGCTCTAAATAAAAATCTAAATTTGTGCCTGTATTGTATTAAAGTATTAAAAACCAGCACAAATTTTTTTTGCTTTTTGTTTTTTTAATTAATTACTAGAGCAGCATTTCTTGTTCTTTAAATGGTGTTTTCAGCTGTCTTTACAAGTATGTTGTTGTAGCAGTTAAACATTCCCCATGTATGTATAGGGAATACCATTGGAGTGGCACCCCTTGGCGGGATTTGAATCCGCGTTATTCCGGTAATGTTGACCTGACTGAAAGCATAAACATATGATACATATGAGTAATTGCTCAACTCTTAAGTTTTCCTTGGAACTGATAAGCAAATGCAGTTCTTAAATTTAATTATTCTATTACAAGTTTATTAAAATAGGTTAACTTTAAATTTGAGAATATCTTAGAAAATTTTAGTGGTATATTTTAAAAATTGTAGCACTCGAATTTTTGGTTTATTTAATCTTAAGAACTTAATTTTGTTCTTTTCGCTCTTTCTATGTTACTATGTACGACAGTTCAAGAGAACCAGATAAAATCAGAAAATGTGAGAGATGTCGAGGTGTTTGCTACCGGCGGGAATGATATTCCTTTTGCACCTAATAAACAAAGTTCTGAGCAGCAGCAACAGCCACAAAAGACAAAACGTAAACACCGTCGTGGCAAACCAAAACCGAAAAATGCAAATAAACCGTACAAAAAGTCGAATTGGAAATTTCAGGTACCACGACCGAATTTCAATGGTGGTTGCGGAGGAGGCGGTGGCGGTGGTGGTGGCATGAATAATAGGAATGGAGCACGCCCCAAAATACTCCGATCACGGTCACTGGTGCCATACAATACGAATAAGTTCCTCATGGAAGAACATTTGGCTGATGTGCCCAGCGCGCTGCTCACACCCTCTGGTCGTACACGCGATTCCAGCTTCTCTGTTGATTCAGAGGATAATTACTTCTTCTCTTTGCCAGAAGATGAGGAGGAATTTCTCACAAAGGAATTTGCCAATGTATATGAGAAGGCGCGGGTTGAACGGTTGGAAAATTTAACTAAGCAACAACTTATAGAGGAGTGTCTACAAATTGAAGATCGATATTCATCCGACCAGGGACGTCAACAGCAAATGAATGTGCAGCGTATTAGCTCGGAGTTCATGACGAAGATACGAATTTTAGAGGAAAAAGTGCGCGAACTGTCTCGTGAAAATTACAGTAAGAATTTTTCTGTTGTTTTTCGCTGCCTGTATTTACTTACCTGCGTATATTTTGTTTCTTTTAGATTTACGTTGCCAATTAATGCGTTCAGCGGCCATGGCTGCGGCTGCTGCAGCAGCTGCCTCACCTCCCTCTGCTGCCCCGCCCATTGGTGCTGCCTGCGAGCCTATGCCCATGGACTCTTCTAGTGTGGATAGTGAAAGTGACAGCTCCAGCTCATCCTCATCATCATCTTCGTCGAATCGAAGCGCTGCTGGCCTACGTCACAATAATGCACGACAACGACGTCAGCGTCGAAGCTGCTCTTCACATAGTTCCCTAAATGATTATCATGCTTTTAATGAGAACGATCAAATGGAAAGTGACGAAGAAAATGATGTGGACGTAGGAGCCGATATTAATAGAGATGCGAATGCTAGTGGTGAACATAAATCCGACGTAGTATTGCCAGAATTTAACTGCGAAGGTCGTCAGTCCTTTGTGTCGAATTCCTATGACATACGCGATTCTAGTGCAAATGATGGGAGCCTGGTTGACGATGCGGCAATGGAGGATGAGTTTCCCTTATTTTCCCCTATTCTGAGTGGCATGGGTTCTTCGCCACCACTACATGTGACAACGAGAATTAATTTAGAAGCAACCACGGATAAGAAAATTTTGAGAGAAGCCGATGCTGATGCCGATGTCGATGAGCCAAATCGCAACTGAATACAGGATTGCATTGTATCCTGCAATTTATATATTTAATATAATTTTTTTTATTTATTTCTAATTTACTACTCTTATGAGATGTTCTTTAATTTTGTTACAAATTTAAAACTTATTATCTATGCGCAGTGAATCTCCTGTTAAAGGAGCTACAAACATAAAACTAAAGTGACACAAAAAGTGTACAAAACAATGTTTTCCTATGAATCCTTAATAAGTAACGTTAACGAGGCGAATAATTGTTCTCAAAAAGTGTTCGCCGGGGTACAAATGCATAATTCGAGTGGTTATTATAATACGATTAATTTGTTTTAGGCCGGATACTTAATTATCGCGTTTGTTAACAAAACTGGTATATGCAAAAAATTAAAAAAATTACCGTTTTTATACAGCCGGCAAATTATGACCTATTTTTACTTCAATAAATATTGATTACATGTTTTCCTATATTCAAATTGGGAGCAATTATTAGGGTCTCTAACATTAAACTACACTCAATGGTGTTAGCGTTATTGGATATCTGAATTTATGAGAAAAGTTCACGCTTATGAATTTCTTTAACCACTCCTCTGCATTTTTAGTTTTAGAAAATGCATTTATATTTTAAATTACGAATTTTGAATGTCTTGGGTCCACATTTACATTATAGACATACGCAACTACTATTTTTTTTTAATATATGGCACATTTTTAATACTTTGTGGGCATTAATAAAATAAAAGAACACACATTACTATCCTTATACACACATCAAATCACATCAGCAGATCTTTTTTAATCAAATAATTATTTTAGTTTTTCTAAACCACCTTCACATAACAGTTTTGGTAAATATAACAGTATATAAAAAGTATGAAAAGAAAAATACCAAACTTGTGATATTTTCATGTGCAACTTTTAATAAAAAAATTGAGAAAAACCAAACATTTTTGGCATATAAAAATTGAAAAATGAGAAAAGATACAAAAATTCGGAACAATATATTTCGCTATTCGCAGATAACTTAAACTCTTAATTTCTATGTTCTCATTTAGTTCATTTAACAACTTTAAATAATATTAAGACATGACTCTTAATTGTGTAATATACATTTGATATACAGGATTGTGAATATAGTGATTGGTTGAGAATTATGTAAATAGAACGTGCTTTAATACTGTCGCTGTGTTCTCAATTGTGACCATCTTATGTATTTTTAGACACCATTTCGTGAAAATGTTCTTTTTTTTTGTTTTTTTTTTTTCTTGATAAGAATTTATTTATAAATACATATGTATGTATGTATAATCCATACACCCAAATAAAAAAGAATTATAATTAAAAAATTAATACAAGTACATAAATACATATGCATATAGTTTGTAGAAACTTATTTTTCAAAGTGAATAAATAATACATACAATAAATTGTTTGAAATGGCTTGAAATGAATTATGGTGACACTACGAGTATGTGACAATGATAAAAAAGGCTAAACAATTGATTGCTGAGTAAACAAGTAAATTGTTCTCAATTTTCTTTTTAGGAATTTTGCCAATGGATTTTGGTATACGACGAAATAATCCAGACTTTTCTATCCACTTATGTATGCGAGTATATATATGCGGTGAATAACGTTTTTAATAATAGATTTCTATATACCTAGATTATCTACTTTTTCGAGCTAACTCCCAATCCGTAATTAAAATGCGAGATTTCCCATACAAAATTTCTCTCCCAAAAACTGAGATTATAAAATAATCCTAGATAATAATCATACTTTTTGACATACAACCCTGTGTTATCGATAATTATTATTACGAATGCAAGGAGAAGCATCAAAATAAAAACTAAATGAAATGGACGCCGACAAAGAAAAGAGCTTTGTAGATATAATTCTACTAAAATTGAAAAAAAAAAAAACAAACAGAAAAGAGCGTGTGTCTATAGATGCTTTAACCTATAATTGCTTATTATAAAATGTAATATCGAATTTCGCAGGCGTATTGCTAGCATAATGTTTTTCAACCTCAGTAGACATCGTTTACGGATTTCCTCCAACTGTCTATTATTCTTCTTAGCATCACAGTCCTTGATGAACCTTCATTCACCACCTTGCGCCAACTGTCTATATCTAAGGCTGCCTCCTTCCACCGCCACACGTTTAGCTTTTCAAGATCAACTTCCACGTCTTCGGGCTATCTCTTTTTGTGGCGTCCTTTCCTTCGGCCACTGACAAGGCGAAAGTCAACTGCCTTTCGAGTTGTTCTCTACTTGGGCATTCTAAACACGTGTCCTTATCTTATCCTCTGAGATTTTATAAATCTTATCACAGGTTCGTTTTTTGCTAATAGTTCCAGCACTTGATTATATTTAATTTTATAAGTACCGTTTGCAGTCTTACAGGTATTTTTTCGCAGTATTTTTCTTTCAAACACCATTAACTGATTAATGTTAGTAGTTTTTAGCGTCCATAGTTTGCCACCATAGGTAAACACGAGGCGGATCAGGGTTTTGTATATCCTTAGAACTCTATTATATATTGCTAATGTACCTTTATTTATCCAAATTACGCAATTAAATTTACTATATATTTTCATTGTATTTTCTTCATATCGTTAATAATAATTAAATAAACCCATACCACCAAAATATTCCTCCAAACCAATTCTATGAAGTTAATCCTTTCAAAACAATGTTGACAGCTGATCGTGAATTTTGCAGGTAATCACTGCATATGTGAACGTGTTTTTAAAGACCTTATTCATGACATTTCTAAAGATTTTCGTTATAATGAGAATAGGTCTTAAGCAAAATACAACTCTGTATCGCGTATTTTTAAGAACGAATACGTAAAAGAAGGAGCAGTAAAATCAAAGGAAAACGTCAAAGTCAAAGCATTCTCGTCCGCACTTTCTCAACTTATTTCTGCAGAGAAAATTTTCACTAATATTTGTAAAATATTAACTATTGATCTTGAAAAATAAGACAATTTGACACTATGGACAAGATATCGCGCAAAAGCGTTCCAGCAGAAGATTTATCGAACGTAGAGTTTGAAACGAGCGAAGATGTGGAGGTGGTACCAACTTTCAATGCCATGAACCTCAAAGAGGAGTTGCTGCGTGGTATTTATGCTTATGGTAAGTAGCATGAAAAGAAAGTGAAAATTCATCAAATAAAATAATATTCCCACATATACAGGATTCGAGAAGCCTTCGGCTATACAGCAACGCAGTATTAAACCCATTGTGAAAGGTCGCGACGTCATCGCACAGGCACAGTCCGGTACGGGTAAAACAGCAACGTTTTCAATTTCGATTTTGCAAAGTTTGGACACGACGTTGCGTGAAACACAAGTACTCTGTTTATCGCCAACTCGTGAATTAGCCGTGCAGATTCAGAAAGTTATATTGGCGTTGGGCGATTTCATGAATGTGCAATGCCATGTATGCATTGGTGGCACCAACTTGGGTGAGGATATACGTAAATTGGATTATGGCCAGCACATCGTTAGTGGTACACCAGGTCGGGTATTCGATATGATTAAGCGCCGTGTGCTAAGAACTAGAGCTATTAAAATGCTAGTGCTCGATGAGGCGGACGAGATGTTGAACAAAGGATTCAAAGAACAAATTTATGACGTATATCGTTATTTACCGCCTGCAACACAGGTCGTTCTAATATCGGCCACATTGCCACATGAAATACTTGAAATGACTTCGAAATTTATGACGGATCCTATTCGAATTCTTGTAAAACGGTAAGTGCGTTTTGAGCTATAAAGTAGAGGCAAGTTTGAGTGAGGAAGTAGAAAATCGGATCATCAATATTATCTTGTATTATTTTAGTGATGAATTGACACTGGAAGGTATTAAACAGTTCTTCGTCGCAGTCGAAAGGGAAGAATGGAAGTTTGATACACTCTGCGATCTCTACGATACACTAACAATAACGCAAGCCGTCATTTTTTGCAACACCAAACGTAAGGTGGACTGGTTGACGGAAAAAATGCGGGAAGCCAATTTTACTGTCAGCTCCATGCATGGTGATATGCCGCAGAAAGAGCGTGATGAGATTATGAAAGAGTTTCGCGCCGGCCAGTCGCGTGTACTGATTACAACAGATGTATGGGCGCGTGGTATTGATGTGCAACAAGTTTCGTTGGTTATTAATTATGATCTGCCAAATAATCGTGAGCTGTATATCCATCGTATCGGCCGCTCAGGACGATTTGGCCGCAAGGGTGTCGCAATTAATTTTGTAAAATCGGATGATATTCGCATTCTGCGTGATATTGAGCAATACTATTCCACACAAATCGATGAAATGCCAATGAATGTAGCAGATTTAATTTAAATACGACCAAATATGAAGAAACCTAATAAATTTGACTTTTTTGAAGTTTTATAATTTAAGCATTTTTTAGTACTAAAAACGCAAATTCCTTGGGAATAAGTTAACAATTTTACTTACCATAAATATTGTATGTAGAATTATGTGAAGTAACTTGTAGCATGGAGTAATTGCCCATAACAGAAAAATTTTGAAGTATAATAAAAAAAATACATAGACAAAATACCCGATTTAAATATTCTGTATTTATTTAAATACTAAATTGTTTACTTAATTAACATTAAATTATGCTTTGGTCTACAAAAATGCCAATTACTAATCACCCGGTTCGATACTTTTCATTTAGTTTGCATTTGAAAAATCACTATGTTAACACCTCAGGCGTAGTTGGTATTTGTACTATGCTATTCGCTGGCTGTATTTGTGTAAACGCATTACTCGTGCTGGGCTTGTCCTCTTTCTCAGCTGATTTCAAAAGTGTCCCCAAAACAATGCCAATGAATAAAATTAATCCGACTTGGTGGTTTGAAAAAAATTTCTTTGCACAGTCATTTGGGTTATTAATATTGAGCGAATATATCTACAAAAAGAAAAAAACGAATGTATGTAACATAAATTAGAGAAAATAATTATAACCCTTACCTGTTGGATTAGGTGGGCACCCACTATACCAACTGCTGCGTAGTATGCTGCTGTTTGTTCGGTTGCTACACCAGCCAAAACTAAACCTGATAGCATAGCCGTCGAGAAGCCAGAGAGCCATATTTTCGTATTATCTCCAAATCGTAAGGCTGTTGACTTAATTCCGATTTGTATATCGTCGAATTTATCTTGGTGCGCATATATAGTATCATATACAATAGTCCAACAAATACCGGACAGGTACAATGGCAAACAAGCCTCCCAATTTACTACGCCTTGTGTGGCACACCACCCTAAAAGGGCGCCCCAATTGAAAGCCATGCCTAGCACCAGTTGGGGCCAGTAAGTAACTCGCTTCATTAGCGGGTATGTAATTACTAACCCCAAGGAACTTGCTCCTAATACGATTGATTGCCAATTTAGTTGAAGTAACACTAACAGACCCAAACTCAGTTGAGCCGATAGAAATACAATAGCATCAAATTGTGTAATTTCGCCCGCGGCGAGTGGTCGTGTGCGAGTACGCTCCACTTTCGCATCAATATCTTTATCCCATAGATCATTTATGGTACAGCCGGCGCCGCGCATTATCAGTGCGCCAGTGGCAAAGAGACCCAACATTTTCCAGTCAGGCCAACAACCGGCGTTTGCACTGAGCGCAATACTCCATGCACAAGGCCAAAAGAGCAAATATGTACCTATTGAGGAGTGATTAATTGGGTAAAAATCAAATGTGTTCTAGAAGTAATAAACAAGTTATGCTCACCTATAGGTCGATCCAAGCGCATTAAACGCCCATATGGTGTAACAGCTTTTATCAGGTTTTGTTTTACAGCATGCGATTTACTTAGTCTGACCGCAGACAAATCTTCTATAGCTTCCTCTTGTGCTCCTCCTAAGTTATCTTTCTGTGGGTTTTGCTGTTTGCTTTCGCTACTCCCATATCTGTTAGTTGTCTGGTACAGAACCATTTTTCGCGCATTCTTTTCCAAGCTCAAGACGCACTGTTGACAATAAGCTTTATGGTGTGAGGACCATTTGGTAAAAAGCTGCAAATTACTAATTCCAAAGTACGAAATTTTTATATCCACACACGTTGTTCTGTCAAATGAGCACATTTTCGGAGTAGCGCAGGCAACTTTTGGCAATTTGAGACCTCTTTGCAGATACTGCATATTGCGTAGCGCCAACATATTGATTTGTCGAGGCGGGTATTAGAACTGCAAAAAAGTAACATTTCCGGTTTTTTAATAGTTGAGGTTTGCATGTGAATAACATACCTTTTTGACAATGGCAAGATTTGTTTCAAATGTCCAAGTTCAACAAGCAATCTCTCTGTATTTTTTGACTTTTTTATGTTGTCACAGTTTTGTTCAAGGGTGAAGACTTGATCATATTAGACTACAAATACTCTATATTATTGGTGTTTTAAGTTACTCTCGTTGACCATGCAGTTGTTTTTGGCGAAGTGTTTCGTAACCCTGACCTCGTAAGAATTCGCACTTGTCATTTGCTGATGGACAACCCAGTGAAGGAGTACCTTCCGTGTTATTGTCAAAGGCTATTCATTGGTGGACGATGATTTCCCTCCGAATTTTAACAAAAAATAAGCTAATTTTATTTCATCAGAACATATTTCAACACAGCAAAGCACGAAAGCATACGACTGCTACGGCATGCTTTTGACAGTTTGACATTTTCTATTTCGCAGGGGTTGTTCGAGTGTTGCCACAATGTTTTTTGGTGGTAATATGAAGAGGAACATATGGTTCAAGCAGCTCACAACGTCCGGGATTAGCCCACGTATCCTCTGGTTAGCTTCCGAACACCCGTTCGGGAGTGAGCTAACGTGAGAAGGCGAAGCATCCCAGCATAGCTGGTTGTGCGCTGGGTTTGGGACCCGCCACTTAAAAAGCCCCCCCAATGAAAACAGCAACAAAGCCTCGGATGAGAACTTCCAACACTGATGACGACCCCTGCAAACGAAATAAGGAATACGATTTGAGGGCATGCACCTGGAATGTCCGGTCCCTTAATGGGGAAGGTGCCTCTGCCCGGCTGGTTGATGCCCTCGTGAGAGTAAAGGCTGACATCACTGCCATCCAAGAGATGCGATGGACGGGGCAAGGTAAGAAAAACCTAGGACCTTGCGACGTCTACTACAGCTGCCATGTAAAGGAGCGCAAATTCGGTGTCGGATTTGTTGTGGGAGAGAGACTTCGTCGCCAAGTACTGTCGTTCACTCCGGTGGACGAGCGTCTCGCAATAATCCGCATCAAAGCGCGATTTTTTAACATCTCGCTAATTTGCGCCCACGCCCCGACGGAAGAGAAGGACGATGCGACCAAGGACTCTTTCTATGAGCGCTTGGAACGTTCCTATGAGCGCTGCCCCCGCCACGACATAAAAATCGTGCTTGGCGACTTCAACGCCAGGGTGGGCAAGGAGGGAATTTTTGGTCCCACAGTCGGAAAATTCAGCCTGCACAACGAAACATCCGGCATCGGACAGAGGCTGATCGACTTCGCCGGGGCCCGAAACATGGTAGTCTGCAGCACCAGATTCCAGCATAAAAATATACACCAAGCTACCTGGCTGTCCCCTGATCGAAAAACGCGAAACCAGATCGATCATGTTGTGATAGATGGAAGACACGCTTCTAGTGTATTAGATGTACGTACGATCCGAGGAGCCAACATCGACTCGGATCATTACCTTGTTGCAGCCAAATTGCGCACACGCCTCTGTGCAGCAAAAAAAGTACATCTACCTACGCAAAGAATGTTCGACATCGAAAAGTTGCAATCACAAAAGACAGCCAGAAGATTCGCCACTCGACTCTCACTCCTGCTCTCGGAGAGCACTGCCCAACACACCGGCATGCGCGAGCAATGGAGCAACATTTCTCGTTCCCTACGTATCGCCGCCGAAGAAGAAATCGGATTCCGGCGAGCCCGAAAAAACAATTGGTACGACGAGGAATGTCATGCTGCCGCCGAAAGAAAAGATGCCGCCTATAGAGCCACGCTGCGATCGGGCGCAACGCGAGCCATGTGGGATCGCTACAGAGAGCTGAAAAAGGAAGAGAGACGTATTATCCGACAGAAGAAACGTGAGGCCGAAATACGTGAGTGCGAGGAGCTTGAGATGCTGGCCAATAGGAACAACGCCCGAAAATTCTACCAGAAAGTTCGGCGGCTTACAGAAGGTTTTAAGACCGGGACGTTTTCCTGTAAGAACAAAGACGGTGATCTGGTGACTGACGTACAGAGCAATCTTAAATTATGGAGGGAACACTTCTCGAACCTGTTAAACAGTGACAGCTGCGCATGTCATAGAGAAAGTGAAGATCCCGATACCCCAATCGTTGACGACGGAATTATCGTTCCGTTACCCGACCATGACGAGGTGAGAATAGCAATATCACGGCTAAAGAACAACAAAGCCGCGGGCGCCGACGGACTGCCGGCTGAGCTATTCAAACATGGTGGCGAGGAGCTGGTAAGGTGCATGCATCAGCTCCTATGCAAAATATGGTCGGATGAAAGCATGCCTGCCGATTGGAATTTAAGTGTGCTCTGCCCAATCCATAAGAAGGGCGATCCTGCAATTTGTGCCAATTACCGCGGGATTAGTCTTCTAAATATCGTCTATAAGGTTCTAGCGAGCGTATTGTGTGAAAGGCTGAAGCCCACCGTCAACCAACTGATTGGACCTTATCAGTGTGGCTTCAGACCTGGAAGGTCTACCATCGACCAAATATTCACAATACGCCAAATCTTGGAAAAGACCCATGAAAGGAGAATCGACACACACCATCTTTTCGTCGACTTCAAAGCTGCATTCGACAGTACGGAAAGGAGTTACCTGTATGCCGCTATGTCTGAATTTGGTATCCCCGCAAAACTAATACGGCTATGTAAGATGACGTTGCTCAACACCAGCAGCGCCGTCAGAATTGGGAAGGACCTCTCCGAGCCGTTTGATACCAAACGAGGTTTCAGACAGGGTGACTCGCTGTCGTGTGACTTCTTTAACCTGATGTTGGAGAGCATCGTACGAGCCGCAGAACTTAATCGCTCAGGCACAATATTTTATAAGAGCGTACAATTGTTGGCGTATGCCGATGATATTGATATCATCGGCCTTAACAACCGCGCTGTTAGTTCTGCCTTCTCCAAACTGGATAAAGAGGCAAAGCGAATGGGTTTGGTGGTGAACGAGGACAAAACGAAGTACCTCCTGTCTTCAAACAAACAGTCGGCGCACTCGCGTATCGGCACTCACGTCACTGTAGACAGTTATAATTTCGAGGTTGTAAAAGACTTCGTTTATTTAGGAACCAGTATTAACACCGATAACAATGTCAGCCTTGAAATCCAACGTAGAATCTCTCTTGCCAACAAGTGCTACTTTGGACTAAGTAGGCAACTGAGCAGTAAAGTCCTCTCTCGACGAACAAAACTAACACTCTACAAGACTCTCATCATGCCCGTCCTAACGTATGGCGCAGAAGCGTGGACGATGACAACATCCGATGAAGCGACGCTTGGAGTGTTCGAGAGAAAGATTCTGCGTAAGATTTTTGGACCTTTGCACGTTGGCAACGGCGAATATCGCAGGCGGTGGAACGATGAGCTGTATGAGCTTTACGGCGACATAGACATAGCGTAACGAATAAAGATCCAGCGGCTTCGTTGGCTGGGTCATGTCGTCCGAATGGATACAAACGCTCCGGCTTTGAAAGTATTCGATGCGTTACCAGCTGGTGGTAGCAGAGGAAGAGGAAGGCCTCCTCTGCGTTGGAAAGATCAGGTGGAGAAGGACTTGGCTTCACTTGGTGTGTCCAACTGGCGCCGGTTAGCACGAGAAAGAAACGACTGGCGCGCTTTGTTAAGCTCGGCCAAAATCGCGTAAGCGGTTATCGCGCCAATTAAGAAGAAGAATATGAAGAGGCAAATGTAACAACATCCCCATATCAGCCGTTTCTACATACCGGAATGAGATGGATTTTCCTCGGCCAAGGGCTATCGCCTCATTAAGGCAGGCCTAGTGTGCTCAATCTCACTCCTCGTCTATCATCCGTGGAGAAGTTCTATACAGCAGGGCTGCTCTAAACATTTATGGATGCTTAGGGCTGGCATCGCTGGATGAGTTTGTTTACGGGTTTATTTATTTCAGCTTGATAACTCATAAGGTTTTGTTATTGCACACCGAAGTGTTACGGCTAAACACCTTTTGATAAATTTATTGAACCTTGTGACTCGGGGGACTCTTGAAATGAGAGAAGAGAAGAGTTTCTACATGCGAGACTGTAGTATATATTAGGTTAGGTTAGATAAGGTTAAATGCCTGCCCTAGCTGGGGCCCATTTGGACAAATATTCAAATTTCGTCCGTTGTGATGCCATACAGGGGAAAGGAGAAAAAAGAAGGGAAGGAACAAGGAGCCTTGGGAATAGAGGGTGATGACCATGAACTTACGACGACGCCGACGGTGGCTTACTTTCGTAATTAGCCGCAACAAGCTACTGATGAACTTCACCAAATGTGTGATATTTACACCAGCTATATCCGCAGGCTGAGCGAAAAAATGAGAGATCAGATGTCGAAATCTTTGCCAGACGAGAGCAGGACAGCTGAGAAGAAGGTGTTGAGATGATTCCACCTCGTCCTCAAGACAACTTCTGCAGAACGGAGTTGAGGCACTCCCAAGTATCACCGCATGGACACCTAACGGACAATGTCCGGTAAGGATACCCACCAAATTCGAGAGCTGGTGCTTTGTTAGCCTTAGGAGTTCTCTCGTGCGTCCCTGTTCTATCCGTGGCCAGAAGGATCTCGCGATCTTGCACGTTGCGCTCGCTGAGTGGACTCGAGGTCCAACCTTCCAGGAGCAGATCACAGGTTCTTAAGGGAATCCCATTTCTCTCATTTCTGTCTAGCCAGCTGATCAGTCCAGCAGTTTTCCTCTATGCCGCTGTGACCAGGAACCCAAATGAACCTGATATCGAAATACTTGGATGCAGTCGAGAGAGAAGCCAGATATTCCCCGACCAATCTCGAACTCACAAACAACGAGCCGAAGGCCCTAATTGCCGCTTGGCTATCGGATTAAACAATTACTTCCTTAACGGTATTTACCGAAGCAAGCAACCAATCCACTGCCCCCTTAATTGGGGCTACCTCCACTTGGAAAACACTATAGTGGTCCGGAAGACTGAATTTGAGCTTGATGGGAAGGTTCTTCCAACTTCGATCCATCCGTTTGCCATGCCTTGCTGCCAAATGTCACACCCCGCCCACTCATCCCTTGAGTAGTATAAATTACGTAACACATGGGCTGAAAAGTCCCTCACAAAGAAAACACTTTTTTGTTTGTTTAAAATAAGGTTTATTCATCAACGTAGTTTCATAAAGAACAACGCAATCATTCCAGCGTCGATTTAACATTTCAATACCACTTTTGTGGAACGATTTATCTTTTGCCTCAAACTAGGCCTCAGTTTCAGCCTCTTAATATCTTCATTCGATCGAAATTTCTTAAGGGCGAGCAATTTTTTAGGTCTGCGAATAGCCAGTAGTCGCTGAGACCAAATCTTGCGAATACGGTGGATGTGCGAGAAATTCGAAGTTCAATTCATCTAATTTTGCCATTGTTTTGCTATTGTTTTGCCACCATCAACACGTTATTGTTTTTTGGAACAGAGTCATAGTCTCACATTGAAATGCTCATGCAATATAAAGAAAATATGTCAGCTAACTTAGGTTACTTCACTTTTCGATTTGGACGTCCACTGCGTTGTGCAATATCGGTGTCTCTACAAACACGTTTGAAGTCAGCAAACCATCGTTTTATTGTTGTTTCTGATGGAGCGGAGTCCCTATAACACTTTTCAAACCATTACTTCTCTTGAATGTCATCAGTGTTGGAAGTTCTCATCCGAGACTTTGTGTATGTTTTCATTGGCGGAGGTTTTTAAGTGGCGGTTCCCAAACCCAGCGCACAACCAGCTATCCTGGAATGTTTCACCTTCTCACTTTAGCTCACTTTCGAACGGGTGTTCGGAAGCTACCCAGAGGATACTTGGGCTAATCCCGGAAGTTGTGAGCTGCTTGAACCATATGTAGAAGAATCGTCCAGGCAACTCCCAAGTGAATGGCGATCAGTAACTTTCCCCACTTGCGTGGACTTCTACATATGGAACCATCCTCCAAATCCAACGTAGAATCTCTCTTGCCAACAAATGCTACTTTGGACTAAGTAGGCAATTGAGTAGTAAAGTCCTCTCTTGACGAACAAAACTAACACTCTACAAGACTCTCATCATGCCCGTCCTAACGTATGGCGCAGAAGCGTGGACGATGACAACATCCGATGAAGCGACGCTTGGAGTGTTTGAGAGAAAGATTCTGCGCAAGATTTTTGGACCTTTGCACGTTGGCAACGACGAATATCGCAGACGATGGAACGATGACCTGTATGAGCTTTACGACGACATAGACATAGCGCAGCGAATAACGATCCAGCGGCTACGTTGGCTGGGTCATGTCGTCCGAATAGATACAAACTGAAAGTATTCGATGCGGTACCAGCTAGTTGTAGTAGAGGAAGAGGAAGGCCCCCTCTGCGTTGGAAAGATCAGGTGGAGAAGGACTTGGCTTCACTTGGTGTGTCCAATTGGCGCCGGTTAGAACGAGAAAGAAACGACTGGCGCGCTTTGTTAAACTCGGCCAAAATCGCGCAAGCGGTTATCGCGCCAATTAAGAAGAAGTACTTCCCTTGAACGATATTTTTCCGATCAAAAAGCAATGAAAAATTAAAACACTCAAAAAGGGTGTACGCGCCAAGAAGAACTACTAAAGAAAGGAAACATCTCTACACATATTAAATTGAAATTAAGCGTTAAACCAATTATGTATGTGTATGTATGTACCAATACAAAAAATCAGATTAGAATTTAACAACTACCGTCTTTGGTATAAAGTCGAAAAAGCTATACACTGCGATATCTTTAAACTTTTGGCCAACTGCTTATAGAAGCCAACCCACAAACCTATCGGAACGGTTCGTGCAATGAGCTTCACCACATTTTGCACACACCCCCATCGTGAAAGAAGTGAACTTCTTGGAAATGAACTCCCTTTGCACACGGAACCAATTCACTTTGTACTACCACAGTTTTTGCACACGTCCTCTAATGGCCGTTTAACTACTATACATAAATGAGTGTCACAAGTGCCGGTGCCAAATCCATCGAGACAATCATTGCTAATACAAAAGTCAGTACACCAGCGTGTTTGTACGGAGTGAAGAACTGATTGCCCTTACCGCTGCTTGACCAAAGCATTATAAATTGTTACTAGCCGTAGATATTTTATATGCATAAGTATGTATGTTGGTACCATTTGGAATAAGAAAAGTTTTATTTATACTTTTTGTTTCTAATTGTGTCGGCAGTTAATAATTAAAATCGCCATGATTAGAGAATTTGCGAATTTATGACAGGATTCGGGTTAGATTACTTACAGTTTTTTTCTTCTGGGAGTTTTGAATTATATGTATAAATGACGCTTTTAGGAACTTGGCCCCAATATGAATGACGGAGCTACAAACATAATTATTTTTTATATATAAGAATGTACATATATATACATATATATATATAGGTATATTTATATACATTCATAAGTGTTACATTTTTTTTTTGTAATTCTAAGCTGAAAAGGGGTCAATGCGCTTAAAATATATCTATGGATATTTGTGCCCTTATCTAATTATGTTGCTGCATTTCGCTGCTTATCGTATTAAACCATCTTAGTGTATCTTTACTTTACTAGGTTGTTCAATAAGTTTTGCGGTTCGATAGGAGCCGCTACTAGCCTATATTTTTTGGTTATGTTTGTACCAAGGCGCATTTATTAAAGGTGGTGGCACTAGACCAACAACAATGTTTTGTACGTTTGATTGTCAATCCATTCTTTGTCTACAAGACATTTAGTATCAGTATTTTATACAATGGAAAAAATAAACTGACGTGCAGTGATTGAATTTTTATTTTTAGAGGGTTTAAAAGCAAAGGAAATTTATGAACGAATTTTGAAAGTGTATAGGGACTTTTCGCCATCAATTAGTATAGTAGAAAGATGGGTTGCTGAATTTAAACGTGGTCGTCTAAGACTTGAAGACGATCCACGTCAAAGACGCCCAAAAACAGCAACAACACCAGAAATTGTAGAAAAAATACAGAACATCGTATTAGAAAATCGTCGCGTGACTGAAAGATTTAGTAGAAGCCATCGGCTTGTTGTTGTTGTTGTTGTTGTTGTAGCAGCATAAACATTTCCCATACTTACATACGGGGAATGCTGCTGGACCGATATGAATTGGCCGGATATAAATCCGGGTCGTTTCGGTAACGTAGAACAGACTGTCGTGGAAACGAAGCCACGGCATCTCATTTGGGGTTCAGAAAGCTGTGCGCATAATGGGTTGTGTCTTCCTCATCAATGAGTCTTTCTCAACAACACTTAGAGCGTTTTCGAAAGGATAAAGTGGATTTTGAGCGTTGTTTCATCACTACGGATGAAACTTGGGGCTATCACAAAGATCCGAAATCCAAACAAGAGCCTAGCGAGTGGTGTAAACCTGTTTCTTCGGCTCCAAAACGAATTCGTCTCCAGAAATCGGCCAAACCAGTTTTTAGGAAAGCGAAAGAAATTTTGTTTGTGGATTACTTGTAAACTGGTTATTATATTATTGTAACCTTTTAGACCAGCTGATGAAAAAAATTCGTGAAAAAATACCCAATTTGCGAAAGAAAAAAATTCTTCTTCATCAGGGTAATGCAGGGGTGACACAAGAGCTTTTTGACAAAGGCTAAAATTCATGAATTAAAGTTCGAGTTGTTGGAGCAGCCACCGACTTCCATCTGTTTCAAGACCTAAAAAAATTCATGCGTGGAAAACATTTTTCATCAAATGATGAGGTCCTAACAGCTGTGGAAGCGTATTTTGCAGCTCTTCCAGATTCTCACTTCAGGGGTAGAATTCATAAATTGGAAGCTCGTTGGAACAAATGTATTGATATAATGATGATAAAAAATATGAATGAATAATGAAGTGTATTTCAAATCATAAAATTGTGTTTTTCTTATCGCACCGCAAAACTTATTGAACAACCTAGTGTCTTATTATTTACATTGAGCACTATCTTTCCAATGCTTGTACGTACAATGTAACAACCGGCATGCAAATAAATGTAAACAAAACAAGAAGTCAAACCGATCGCCCTAACGTCCCGATTTGCTTTATTTTTAATTGCATTATTTATTATAAGCGCGCTCTGCTACCCAACCAACCTGATATTTTTTCCATTCACTGCAGCAGCTTTTTTGTGGCTGTAGGTATCTCTTATCTATGGGCGTTAGTCGCACTCGCTTGTAAATTTTTTTCTTTAAAAATGCCCTAACCAGCTATGCTGAACACCAGTGCAAGTCTCACTCTCGCTCAGCGTGTACCGAGTAAGTTACAGTAATATCGCCCGGTGAACGATCGACAATCAGCGACAAGTGACAGAACAGTGACTACGAATAAAACGACGCTTCGCAACGACTATATATACATATGCACAGTACCACAAGTATTCCATCTTTCTGTAAAGTTTTATCGTAATAGTTTTGTGTCGTAGTCGTTAAAAATAAACTTTTAAGTCGTTTTAAATTTTACCAAAATTATGAATACGCTCGTTAATGCTACCTCGGCGGTAAAAGCTTCTTGCCCTATGATTATGGTGGTAAGTTAATAAATTAATACTTTATGCACACAAACACATGTCATACTGTAGGTGTCATTTATGCTAGAGAAGTCAAAGCTGAGCTTTTAGTTAGTAGCGAGTACGCGTGTTTTTGTTTATTGGAATTTTCTAATTGTTTGCGCTTGTTGACTTGCTCAAATCATTGTTTGTATGCTGATCTATACGCCAAAGCGCTTAATATTCGTGCTTAAAAATATTTATATGTGCATGGTTGACCGACAGTCAGATTGCCATGCTCACACTCGTACTTATTAAAAGAGAAAAGTTTGGAAGTGCTGAGCTTTGTAGCAGGTTTGATTAAATTGTTTAATTTAATTGCTAGTCAATTGCTTTATTTTAGCATTAATACATCAGGTTTCGACTTGACTTTAGCCAAATTTCAAAAAAAAAAATGAATAATTGTAAAAGTTATCGCTGTGGATCCCGTTACTCCAGAAGTCCCTTGCGGTGATCATCACAAGCCCTTGGATATTCATTTAAAATCAATCGGACAAGAGAAATTAGTTTTATTAATAGACAATCTTGTGCCTGATCGAAGCTTTTTTTCCAAATTAACAATATGGAAATATTTTTCGAGAAAAAAACCTACAACTAATTGTTTAAAAAAATCGTTGAAAAAAAAATCCTTCGGTCAGGCACGAGTTTTTTATGTTTTTCAAAAGCAGTATACATTTTATTGTAATCAACCAAGCGGTTTTTAAGTTACAGTCATCACCAATTCAAAAAACATAGTTTTGAGAAGAACGCATTTAAAGTTTTGCTATCGGCTTCGGAGTGCCCGAGCGCTCTTTATTAATTGTTGAATAACTCGAAAAGTATTTGTCGGATTCACTTAAAACTTTCACACAATATTTTTAAGATATTATACTTTAAGAAAAGGATGTGGTTCGGAAATTGCAGACCTCGTTTAAATTCATTCACGCCTACTAGCGCACGCAAGGGTATTTTAATTTTGCTTACGTAAAGATTGTATTTCATTTATTTCTAGTCTAAAGCATAATTATTGTTTTTACAGACCTTTAAAGCTAATATGAGCTTAAATTACAACAGATAGTTTAAACAATAAATTGAAAAAAAGAGTTTAGAATTTCATAGAAATCATTCTTTGACACAGAAAAGCCAAGCGGAATAGAACTGGAGATCTCATTGTGAATTCTCACTCAGTGAATTCTCTCTCTAATTCGTGTTAAGCAATAGAAGATGAAATGGGGAAGTGCTGCGTATGTAACAACATGGAAGAAGATATCGACATACATATATAATATATACCAAAAGTCTCCTAATTTAGAGAGGAGTCGATTGGTCGACAGGTATGGCTACTGTCCGTGCGTACGATAGCAGCAATGCATTTGTTATGCGTTTATTTAAATGAAACCAAGGTAGGCTTGTATTGAAAATCGCCGAAATCGGTCATTAACCACGCGCAAGGTAATTTTTAAAAACATTTGGAGCAAATGAGGAATCTAAAAAAGAAATATGACGCAAATCAATTTCTGATAAAATGGGCGGTGCCACCCCTGCATATACTCGTACATATATATCTCGACAGTCATGAAACTTGACCAAGATTGGCACATTTATTGCATCCCACCTAATTAGATCCGACATAAATATGTAATATTATTGAGATTGGATAACAACAATGCACACTTTTTATGTGCTAACCAATGTCTGTCTATCTGGTACAAGTTATAACTAAAAAATAAAAAGTTTAGAAACTTTTGTCAAACTCAGCAAGGACAAGAAAAGTTTAAGTTCAAAATATGTGAAATATGCCGCAATAGCGCTCATTTACCATTTAACGTTAATTTTAAAAAAATAAAAAGTGATTGAAGTATTATAAATAAAATAAAATTATTAAAACTTGGCAAAAGTCCAAGAAGAAATATGTTGAAAAAAGCATTTTGGAAAATGTGCGACTTAATAAAACTCGCCCATTTTCGGTATACGCATTGCTCCCCGCCTAATTTTGATCCGATATATGTAAATATTGTGCTGACTTTCTATATTTAAGGGTAAATTTCCGCCAGTTCGTCTGATTTTGAAAGCTACAACTCTCATTGTCTATGAGTTTTTTTGATTTCAAAAATTAACAGCCGGCTAGAATAAAATTTAAAAAAATGTGCGCGAGCATATAAAGTTGGACCGAATTTAGCACTTCCTTTCTGATTTTACATATAAAATGTATATCTACTGAATGTACTAAATTTGCTGTAAATATTCAATTAATAGCCAATAAGAATCTTGAATCTATTGGCACTCTAATTTAATAGTAACACTATGCAAAATGTTTTTTATTTTATTTTTTGATCATGGCAGAGAGTTGTTCAGCCGCATTTGATGGATGGTGTTGCGCTGAGTCTGAAATCGGCCTAAAATAACGTTCCTTTTCCCCTTTTCCTTTTTCTAAGGAAATTTGGTTTAAGGTGTCGAAAGATCGCCTTTAATGTCAAAAATTAATGAAGAATTGAAGACAGATGACAGATGAGACGGACAACTAATTTCAGTTTATACCAGATTTGTTCATGAAGCAAATAATTTAAAATTATCAAGATTTGGTGTTACTGTATCCAAAGAACTTGCAAAGTAGGGGAAAGTGAGATACCAAACGGCATTTCATTTTGAGGGGAAGCTGCAAATTTTTACTGGACAAATTTCTACTTGTAAGAATTTGCAAGTGAGAAAAACAGCTGAGCGCAAAGTAAAAATAAATGTGTATGAAGATTTGCGAATTCGGTGAAAGTTCTAACATTTAAATAAAAATGGTGGTTAAAATGAAGAATGGGAGTAAATATATTTTATATAAAATTTATAGTTTATTTGAAGGCATACATTACAATTTAGAGGTATGCACTTCTGAACCACAGCCCGCCCGCAGTCACAGTTGCAGCGGTTTACGAAATACAAATCGAAAGCATTGAAGGTATCTTTTCTTTTTTATGCTTGTACTTTTTGGTTAGTAACTAATTTGGAAATAGGAAGCAAGGAAATATGAAGAAAGCTGTGATTGTCACAACACAATGGCTAATGGAATTTTCTTCATCTGACAGCGATGATGAAATGGAACAAATTATTGTGGACAAAATAAAATCCTGTAATGCTTAGCTCGTTATTTAGCATTTTATTTGCTTTTTTTTATTTAATACGAGAGAGCTCAACCGAAAAATTTTTTGTTACTGGTGTTACTTGCGCTCATGTACTTTTTTGATATTTTTCTCTTTGTAGTGCGAATTCTCGGAAGTTACTGGCAGGTTGCTGGATAATTTTTACATGAACAAACCTACTTATAGATATATTCACAAGCATTACTCGAAGCGTTAAAGCTTTATTCGCTCGCTCGTTTACTGGTTTAGTTGTAACCCGCTGTTAAATGTATAAATATGTGCAACACTAAAAAATGAGTACAGCACTTTAAAATATAAATAGAAAAAAAAATGAATTTTTTGACTATACGAGTTTGCTTATAGTCTCTTTGCTCTCAAAAAACTTGCTTAGATCGATGTGTCGAAAGTATATACGGAATTATATGGAAGATGAAGAAACAGTTGAGCACTTCCTTTGCAATTGTCCAGTCTTAGCTAAAATCAGAGCTGGTATTTTCGGTAAATATTTTTTCAATTCTCTTACGGAACTGTCTGGCGTGGGTATGGGGGCAATCCTGCGCTTCATAGAGATTTAAAATGGTTCCACGAAGAAAAATAAATGAGGCTTCCGTGTCGCTCAGTGGTAGAACAACGGACCTTGTAGGGTTTAAGTGAGTTGGTCGTGCAGACCGACTACCCCCATAACCTAAACTAATCTATGTATAGGGGTTTTCAGTAAGAGCGCTTCAACTTTTGAACTTTTTTGAATAAAACACAAACGGTTTGACTTTTTTAACTAATTTTTTTTTTATTATCGAGGTTGAACATATACATTTAAGTATGAAATTCGATTTCTTTTGCATGACCACCGCGTGCACGTTTTACGAAGTCCAATCGTTGAACCCAATTTTCGACCACTCTCTTGCATAAATCGCCCGAAATTCCAGCAATTTCGTGTTCAATATTGGCTCTGAGCTCACAAATCGTCGCCGGCTTGTTACTGTAGACCAATGTCTTCACATAACCCCAAAACGGGACGGCTTGTTAAATGGACCGTAAAATGGCCATAATGCTCTTAAAGTAGCAGCAATAGAACGATTATTTTCATAAAAAATTTGCACGATTTGCAATCGTTGCTCAAGTGTGTAGCGTTCCATGATGAAATGTATACTAAAGAAGTTTACAAATGACAAGCGAAAAATAAAAAATATTGCGTCGTTCGCCCTCCCTATCGGAAAAAAGTTGAAGCGCACCTATTGAACAACCCTATATATACGGATTTTTGCATTTTGTTATATAATTAGTTAATTGTTGTTTAAAGACGAAATGCAAAATGTGAAGCCATTCGAATGTAGAGCAATAAATGTATTTTAGTTTATTAGAATATATTATTACATACAGCAGCATACAACAAATTCCATACATTTCTCAGCTGCGCTAATCTGTGCCGCCTAATAGTAACAAAAATCAAAACAAAAAAACTTGTAGCACTTCCTTGAATAATTCGGCCCATTAATTTAGTCCAACATAATAATCTGATATTTACCATATTATATTACAATAATAAACATATGTACATTCTTATTTGAAAAGGTAAAAATCTATCACCCAAACATAAATTTTTACGTCTTATTTCTATTGATTGCCTTAAAACATTACCTACCGTCTGCTCATATTTGAGATTTTTGTTCAACTTCACGATAACTGTTAATTTAAGTTTTGAATAAAATAAAATTAGATTGTTTTGGTTCAGCTAAAATTTTACAGGTTTGCATTTTTCAGTTCTTCTTTTGCCACATCTAATCGTTCTTTGTCTAGCGTCTCTTATGGCAATGCTCGACGGTTATCATATATTTCAATATTAGTTTTCGCTTTGAGTATATAAGGTCATAAATAAATAAAATTAGTTTTGTTAAGCTTTCCGGAAGTCGGGAGTTGGCGAAGCATTTTCGGAAATCCTAGACTGTTAGCTATCATTAGAGAAAAATATAACCTTCGTAGAATCTACACCAAGAAAGATATAGAGTGTAAGGAAAAAAGTACCTAAAACTACAAAATCCCCCCTACCTCCGAAACCAAGCATTTCACATATGATTTTTTGTTCCTATCGCCATCCCCTATCTTTCCACGTACACGCCCCAACGAAAAGCGGTACATCCTGTTTTTGATTCTTTTGAATTTCATACTTCACCAGAGAAACTTTTTCTATGCAAACATTAGCGGTAGGTAATGTGTTAATGTCCGATTTTACCAATAAATTTTAAAATTTGTACAATTTCCATACGAAACTTTGCTATTTTAAATGTTCAAATTGATTGAGAAGGCGGGCATAAGTCCATTAATTCTTAACCGGTACAAAGCATATAAGTACATATGTATGTATAAGTATATCAACAAGTGTTTTAAGTTTTCTCGTGAAGTTTTAGAAATCAACTTTGGGCCTCTTCTTCAGGTCCTCAATCCTTTGCGGGACATAGAGCATCAACCACGCCTCCGCGCCATCTTGTGCGACTCTTGGCAATGCACTTTAATTCACTCCAGCTCTTCTTGTTCTACCAGTATTCGCAACACCTTTCAAGCAGTGCATTTCCGTCTTTGCTAGAGTATGACCAATCCATCTCCATTTTCGGCGTTTTATGAGCACTTAGACTGACTCCTGCAGTGATTGCACTCCTCTCCAGTGAGTCAACCATCCTGTTCGATTCCGGTATTTTGTGCGCCCGAAAGCAAACGTCATCAGCATAATCGAGATGTTGATGTGAGTCATCTTAAGCCGTTGTTTTGATGCGGATGTAGGGCCGCCTTTGAGATATCCCCATTAACAAGCAAAAACAGCACAGGTGATAGGATAGATCCTTGGCCTATGCTGCTCTCTATTTCAAAGGCGTCAGACAGTTTCCTTTATGTAGCATGCGACAACAAAAATTTTCGTATGTTAGCCGTATTAAAGATATCATTTTACTAGGCACATTTGTTCGGCGAAAAGCCGCCCAGATGAAATCGCGCTTTACACTGTCGAAAGTTTTCTTAAGATCAATAAATACCACACGTAAGTTAGTGTTATTCTCCGCACTGTGCATGATGATACGATAATTCGTAGCGCATTAATATGGGCTGTGCACACAGATTGAGTCGTATAAAGTATTTTTTAACTCGATTTAAGGAATCAACATTGTTCTCCATATCGATCGACTTTTTTCTGGAGCCTTCCTTTTCTTTTGAATCTTTCTGGTTATAAGTAAACGGTAAACGTAGTTTTCCGCTGAAAATGCTGTTAGTAGCAATACTTCGGGTGACTTTTGCTCCCAAAGCTGAACGCTAGGACTCCTGCGGGAAACGCGTTATCGCATTATGGGGTTAGAGGTAGTCAGAATTTTCAAAAAATTGGATTTTTTTTTGCATTTTATTAAAGTATAATATCTTAAAAAAATTGTGTGAAAATTTGAAGCGAATGAGACAAATGCTTTTCGAGTTATTCAACAATTAACAAAGGGCGCTCCGGAGCGTTATATATATTTTTTGAACTGGTGATCACCGTAACTTAAAAACCGCTTGGTAGATTTCAATAATTAATTTTTTACAATTATTAATTTTTTTTTTGAAATTTTGCTAAAGTCAAGTCGAAACATGATGTATTAGCCCTATGTTTTCATTTTTGTAAAATAAAGCAATTTACTAGCAAAAAAAATATTATTGAAAATCACCATTTTTTCGGGCCTCTGACTACCCCAACCCCTTATATGTCCATATTCTGCGGAAATTTAGTCAATGTCAAAGAAGTCATTCAGTGGCTCATAATATACATATGTACAAGTATGATACAAATATTTTCATTTCATTAAAAACTTTACATTAAGTTGTAAATGCTTTAAAATGTCGTGAAATCGATATTTTTTAATTCATATATTTTCTAGCAAATTGATTGAAACGATTGAAAAATTGTAATGCCAGATATCTGCGTAGTTTTCAGGTTTTAATTGTTTACACTCATTGGTGAAACACAGAAACCTCCACTGGGTTAGCGCAACTCCACAGCGGAGCAGTTGCATTGCAATAACTGCGCAGTGACTGTTTTACAACTAGCGGCAGGTTGTTTCCATTGTTCAGTTCAACGTTCCGCTAATCAGGAGCCTTTACAAAAGTGCATGCATAAAAAATGTAATATCGGCACGACAAACATCATGCCATCACTCGCTGCTAAGCTGCAGCTAATGATCGCACCGTCTTGCTCTTCGTTTTCGGTTTTGCCACCCACCATTCTTCGTCATCGCCTACCCACTGCTAAATCAATCTCAAGGCATTTGTTCTTCGCTTGATAGCTCAACGCACCGGTGCAGTTAAAATTAATATAATACAATTTCCAGATTTGTTATATCGGAAATGTAATTGAAATAAAACCCAATTAACTAAAGAGCTGTTATTCCGAGCAACAAAAACGTTTCAAGTTCCAACACCCATCTTACAATAAATTAAAAAAAAAACATATTAAATTATACAAAAAAAACTCATGAAGAATTGAGTTTGCAGCCATTTCGATTTACATACAAAAAGTTTGTGACCCAATGCGAGGAGGTGCGAATCTTCCGAATCATCCCGAAACCTTCTTCTTGATTGGTGCGATAACCGTTTACGCGATTTTGGCCGAGTTTAACAAAGCGCGCCAGTCGTTTCTTTCTCGTGTTAACCGGTGCCAATTGGACACGCCAAGTGAAGCCAAGTCCTTTTCCACCTCTTTCCAACGCAGAGGAGGCCTTCCTCTTCCTCTACTACCACCAGCTGGTACGACATCGAATACTTTCAGAGCCGGAGCTAGGATAATGAAGTCACACGATACCGAGTCACCCTGTCTTAAATCTCGTTTGGTATCAAACGGCTCGGGATGTTTGTGTAAATTCAGTGAATGCCTTGGTAATATTGTGACTTGTGAGATTTAAACTAAACAAATTAATGAAAACGAAGCGCCGTGTGTTAAATCTTGAAAGCTTAACATAATGTCTCCAAATGCAGTTTTTTTGCGTTTTTATACGGAATAGAATGTACGTGTATTTGTGTATAATTTCTTGTGTTTGGTAGTTTCTAATGATTTCACCTACTCTTCCTCTTCACAAACAAGTAATTCCCGTTCCTTTTGTTTGTTTACTCATGGGCTCTGACGACACAGCGAATTTAGTCTTTCACAGAATACGGCCGATGGAACAGGGTTTTCCAATAACAGATGTTATTGGTGAATGGATCGAGGGATGATTAGCGATTTTTTATAGCCGGAATTGGATGGTATTGATCTGGACAACGTTTATTTTCAACAAGACGGCGCTCCGTGCTATGCAAGCAACGAAACCATTGATCTTTTACGGAAAAAGTTCCCGGAAAGTGTTATCTCTCGAAGAGGTAATCACAATTGGCCACCGAGATCTTGTGATTTAACACCTTGTGACTTTTTTCTTTGGGGCCACGTGAAAGAAAAGGTCTACGCCAACAGCCCAGGGTCGATTCAAGACCTCAAAGGTAGAATTCGTGAGGCTATCGAGGACTCAGAGCAGCCATTTTGCAATTCGGTTATGGAAAATTTCATTAAAAGGATATTGTCCTGTAAGCGTGGTCGTGGTGGTCATTTACCTGGTGTTATTTTCCACTATTAACGGTATATCTTTCTCTTTATAATGAAATAAACATCCGATCATTTATATGGAAAAATAGCATTTTTCTTTGATTGCCGAATGGGTTGGACTAGAAGCACCAAAAATTATGAAAAAACGTTTTTTCTAATAGGGGTTCCCCCTCGGCAGATAATGACAAAACTCCGAGTATATTTCTGTTATGAAAAAATGTTCCCTTAAAAAAGCATTTGACATTCGGAGGTAACATAAAACTGTAAGTCTTTCCACGGTAGATCCCCTTGAGAACGGACCGTCCGATTTACCATAAATGGTATTTTTTATTGTGTTTGTGCCGACCTAGGCAAACTATTAAAACAGTAAATAGTAAATTCAACTCAACTCAACAGTGGTCGTTCAAAATGAATGCTAAAACTCAGCAGAGAGACTACAAGAATTTTGATAGGTGTATTAACCGGTCATTGTCTAATAGGTAACCGTGCTAGAAGGCTGGGAGTTCTATACTACGATTATGGTAGAAGCTGATATTATACAGAAGAGGAGGAAACTATTAGACCCCTCCTTTGTGAGTGCGCATCTTAAACTAACAAAGTTAAGCTCGTTTATAAAAGCCACATGATGTTTTAAAAGGTTTAGTGTAAGGAGACGTTCCAGTGGCTTTACAATGGATCTACGAGAGGTCTAAGTGTGTCATATTGGTAGCCACCAGACCTACCTATCTACCTGCCTTATCTCGGCACAAGCAAAATGCTACGGCGAGAAAATTTAATAATTGCCTGAAAATCCGATTTTCCATAAATTTGATATTATACATTTTATTTTGTAACTAAATTTGAGGAAATTATTATGGTTATACCCGATTTTAGTTTGGGCCGCAAGATGGCTTCGTATTTGTAAAAATATGTACATATGTGAGACAACAAAATGAAGATTGTATGTAGTATATCACTTGATTAATATTGATTAAATTTGCCACGTGATTGTTTCAACGGCTTTACAACTCTGTGCATTCAAAATGTATTTCAATCATTTTATATCAGTTTTGGGCGGAAGGAAGTTCTCTGGGTACGAAATAAAGAGATGCTTTATCTAACTGCGCTCGTTTCTCAGAGAGAATTGAAATCTCCGAGATCGTCTGCCAAGCAAACACTCATAGGCTTTAAGCAATAGGATTCTGTGAGGTGCTAGAAATGAAGAATTCAATACAAATCTGTTACCGTCGCTCACTATTGCCCGTTTACGTTTAGGCATATATGTATGGTAATGGTAATGGTTGCACAGGTTAGGCTAAGGCCTTTAAGCACTGCGACCAGATTGATCTATTGTGGGCCCTTAATTAATTAATTATAGTTATTTAGTATACCGGGGAATCGAACCAGCTCCTTAGGAGGGATCAATTGTAGGTCTTCCTCCTTTAGTAGGTACGAACCGATGATTCTGGGTCTCCTGTGGCCTAATGCCTCCCAGTTGGTGATTAAGTGTTCTATAGACTCCTCTTCATTCCAGCAGAACCTGCATAATCCTAGTAGAAGATTACCCTATAGCATATATGTATATACTATACCTAAGATTTTCTTTTAAACTTTTAATCAAGTTTTATTCAAAACACTAATTTCCAAAACATTTTTCTTATCTAAACTTCATAGTTCCATGGTGGACATTGTGAGCGCATTCTTTGGAGGAGTTGGGTTGCCAGTACCTACGTAGAATTCACCTTCTCTTGCTTAGCATTTGTTGTGATGGGGTTTCTCTATGAAGCGTTGAAATTTTCACGTCAACAACTGAACAAGCGCGCTTCCCGAAAATATACTGAACGCACAACTTTGAGTTTGCAGTTGAACCTGAGTAATGGTGGTACATCAGGGTCGATCGGTGGTGCAACAGGGTCCAGGCTAGCGTTAGCCGATAGTGGCTTGACATCAAAAACATATTGCCAATATATTATAACATCGACACACATCGCAACGACTTTATTATTTTTTGTGCAAGTTGCTCTCTCTTATTTACTTATGCAAGTGTTTATGAATTACAATTACTGGCTATGTTTGTCAGTTGTTGTGGGGCTAAGTTTTGGATATTTCGTTTTTGGCTGGTCCCAGCATGATGCTTATGATAATGATTGTTGTCACTAGACTTGCATACATACATACATACATGCGCATGTATTTTTAATAAGTTTTATCAAAATATTGTATATTGTATAATTGAATATTAGTATGTGTAATTAATTATATTTTATGTATTACATATTTAAGAAGCAGATAATTGAGAAATTTTTAAATAAATGTGCACAAATATGCGCAAGATAACAAAACAGTGTCAACACACTCATATCGTTTATCTTGAAGTGATAATAATTTGGAAATCCAGTTAAATAATTGGTTTTTTTTTTCAATGCGATTCAGAAGGCCTCATAAGGAGCATAATTGTTGTGCTAATACGAACAGAGAAGTACAGTAGTCGCTCGATTATGTGAAGACTCGCTTAAATGAATACTTGAAAAAGTAAACAGCTTAATTCAAAGACTCGAGCAAGGCAAATCTATAGAAGACAAGGGTGATAGAATACCAGGTTGCGCCTTCCGAATTCGCAGTGTCGTCAAATCCCATGGATAAATGAACAAACGGAAGAGGAATTACTTGTTTGTGAAGAGGAAGAGTTGGTGAAAACAATAGAGGCTACCAAGGTGGATTTATTACAGGTGATGGCATCCGTCCAGCTGATGTTTTTCGCAGTAGATATGAATAACGTCAAAGTTATTTGTTTTGTTTACATCTGTGTGTTTACTTTGCCATTTATGTACATTCAGAATTTATGGTTGGCGATTTAAATATTATCTAAAGTGAAATATTACAAAAACAAAAAAAAAACCCGAAAAAGTGTTTATTGGGCTTCAAAACAAGTTAAGCGGGGTGAAGGACCCTTTTGGCGTTCCCGGATGGGAACCGAAACGGCAAGTTTGAAGGAGAGCATGCTGATTTTGACGTGATGGAATTCAAAACGCAAAAACAAAATACACGTGTGTTTTTACCTACATGCGGATGCCATCATCTGTAATAAATACGCTTTAAGCAACTTCCAAAGCGGCTAATCAGCTACCCTGTCAAAAATCAAATAGCTTAACGTAACCAACGTAAGACAAAATGTCTTGTTGAGGCCCTATGCTCCCGAGAGAAGTGAACAAGGAAAAAAACGACCACAAGAAATTATACACAAACTCACACACAGTCTCGACGCGGCATCATCCCTAAAAAACCCCAAAAAAATGTATTTGGACGTTTTACATTCATTTGTGCTTTCACAATTCAACATGCGGCACTTCGTTTTCATTAGTTTGTTTTTTATTCAAAATGGAAATTAGAGTGTTCCAGCCATTTAAATTGAATCCAAACAAATAAACAAGCAAATAATTGCAAATATGGTACTATTACGGGTAGAGATTTAATATACATAAGTAAAAAAAGTGGTCGGCGTATTCGAATGGGTTTGTGCGTGACTACCATTCGAATCTTCGTGAATGAAACAGTAAAATGGTAGAAAAAGTTTTCCTAATAGTGCTCGCCTCTCTGCAGGCAATGGAAAACCTCCGAGTGAAATTCTGCCATATAAAAACTCCTCATAAGAAAACCATCTGCCGTTCGGAGTCGGATTAAAACTGAAAGACCTTCCATTTGTGGAACAACATCAAGACGCACACCACAAATAGGGGGAGGAGCTCAGCCAAACACTTAACAGGGTGTACGCACCAATTATTATTTTTTTATTAAAAAAATGGTTAAATGATATTGATGCTTTCCATTTCAATTCAACCGGGCTATTCGGGACATGTTCTTCGATTTCGATGTAACTTAAATATGTTGCTCTCTGGTCAAAATAATGAGACACGTATTTTTTTGTTCGCCCGAAAAAAAAATTTTTCAAGAGTTATCGGCAATTTTGTTTTTCGCCTCAAACTCGATTTTTTTTAATTATATAAGACATTTTTTCTTTTTAATTCCCATAACATAGTCAAAAATGAACCGATTTTAATAATTCTGGGTTCAAAATGATCGTAATTACTTACACAAGCGACTTCATGTAGAAACAATTGCAAAAAAGTAGTTGAAAATTTTTTATTTAGCAAAAAAGAAAAAAAATTGAAATTTTTTCAAAATTCAATATTTCAAAAAGTGTATTTTTTTTTTTTTATAACTTTTTCTAAATCAAAAGGACATCTCAAACTTTAATTGAGCTGCATGTCTAGTAGCTAAAATGAGTTGTTTTTGAGTAATGAATTTTTGAGTAAACACCCTGTTTCGCACTTTTTGTTTTTTGCAAAATAAAAAAAATTTAACTACTTTTTCGCAACTATTTCTACATAAAATCGCTCGTGTAAGTAATGGCGATCATTTTGAACCCAAAATTATTAAAATCGGTTCATTTTTGACTAAGTTATGAGCATTTAAAAAAAAAAATCTTATATTATTAAAAAAAAATCGAGTTTGAGGCGAAAAACAAAATTGCCGATAACTCTTGAAAAAAAATTTTTTCGGGCGAACAAAAAAATACGTGTCTCATTATTTTGACCATAGAGCAACATATTTAAGTTACATCGAAATCGAAGAACATGACCCGAATAGCCCGGTTGAATTGAAATGGAAAGCATCTATTTGTGTGCGAAAAGAAAGCTAAATGGATACTTTTTTCGATTTCGAGAGTTTGTTCCACGGAATTTGCGGAAAAAGAGCCGATATGTGTGAATCATTTCAGGCCATCAGATTCTTGTTGGGGAAGGTATCATTTGTTGTCGAACGTTGTTCCATACCCTCCACCGTTCCAAATTACAAGTTGCAACTGTATTTCTTGCTCATCGCCCGCGAGTAAATAATAAAAGTTTCGCTAATATAATACTAATTTACTTCGAACAATTTAAACGAGACATTCGAAAGACTTTGTTAAAAAAATAACTAACTTTGTTAAAATAACACTTCTGTTAGGTGTTTGACCGCGGTTCTTCTTTATTTGTGGCGAGCGCCTTGATGTTGTTCCCCAAATGGAGGGACCTACGGCTTTAAACCGACTCCGTGCGGCAAATGGTTTTTATGAGGAGCATTTTTTGGCAGAAATACACTCGGAGGTTTGCCACTGGTTTCTTTGTTATTGGTTTTCTTTTTTCAACCAATTAGCCTTCATCATTTTGACAATGGAGCCCAAAAAGCAAAAACAAAATATATGTAACTTTTTATTTTTGTACTACTGTTATCACCTTGAATATATTTATCTTGGACTTGAACTTCAAAAGAGGCTACACACAACCTATCACGTTTATGTGAACAGGTGGGTTTTCAATGAATTTTTTTGAGTCTTGCATTGAAATGTGTTCTAGTACTACATTCGAAGTATGCTCCACCAAAATGCAGTTCGCATTGAAATTCACAGGGTCGCAACATAAAAAATTGTTAAAGTTAAACAATCACGCCAAGATCTAAATGAATGTCTAGGCAAAGCTGTTCGAATAATAAACAAAAAACTTTCCCGTAAAAGGGAAACTGAGGGATAAGTCAGATTCTTTTGGAAACTATTTCCTTCTTAAAATTTGGTTAGAAAAAAGGGGTCAAAGTAAGGCGAAAAATCTGTACACTACTTTTCCGCTGAACCATGAATGCTCTTGAACTGATATAAAAAGCATGAAGAAAATCACAGTCAAATTTTAAAGTTAATACATTATACGTTTTAGAAGTAAGAAAGGATTGGGAGACGAGAGTCGAATCAGATGATGGTGGTCACCAAATTTATATACTGACGCCTCAAAGATGGACAACTGCACTAGATCGGAGGTGTACTCGGAACAAGTACCCCTAAATTGCTTCTTTAGACTTCCAAACTGTTGTAGCGTCTTCCAAGCCGAGGTTTACGCTACAAAGTAGCAAAAACGATAATACTAATGGACTTACTTCCGGCAAACCTTACCATTTTTGTTGATAGTCAAGCATCGATAAAGGCACTGGTCTCAGTTCTGGCCAAAACAGAATCTTAATAGATCGAAATGTCTGTTTGCATTCAATAGATCAATCACCAGCGTTCTCACAGCTATTACAACGGGTCACTGCACTATTGGCACTTTAGCCAGTGCAATGGGTGTACCTCCCAATAACTTCTGCAGGAGTTGCGAAGGTGAAGAAGAAAGTGAGGCGGTACAAAAGCTCCTCCGTGAATGTCCTGCCAAATATCTTGACGATTATTTCTTTGAAAACCTGGGGAATTGCAAAATGTCTCACTGGAGCGACTTAGTTAGGGGATGGAAGTCACGCAAGAATACTAGACAAATACCCCTTCTTATATCAAACGACAGACCTTTGTAACTCAGTAGAGCTGCATGTGAACACATCCTTTACCACAACTATCCCAACGAGAGAAGATTGGGACAATGGGGTAATGGACAATAGAAGCGGAACCAGTTTCTATACTGATGGTTCCAAGCTAAATGAACAAGTAGGCGGAGGCCTTCACTCTGAGGAAATGAATGCCAACATTTCATTCTGGATACCGGATCACTGTAGTGTGTATAAATATATATTTAGATATCCAATCGGCCCTGAAAGCTTTACAATCGCCTAATATTAACTCGAAGCAGTAATAGAATGTATCGACGTTTTGACAGAACTATCGAAGTACTTTGTAATAAACCTGCTCTGGGAGCCGAGTCACAGAGACATAGAAGGCAACTGCAAAGCAGATGAACTAGCAAGATTGGGTACCACATTACCGATCCAACCAGACAAAGCGAACATACCTATACCTTTAGCAACTTGTAAGATTCTTATAGACAAACACACTATTAGAGCTGCCAACAGGCTATGGGCCCAGTCCCTGACCTGTGCAACAAGTAGAATGACGTGACCGGATTGGAACATGAGCCGCATAAACCGCCTGTTGAAAGTGAACAGGAAGAACATGAGAAATCTTCTCGGGGTCCTAACAGGGCTTTGTCTGATTGGCAGGCATGCCAGTAGACTGGGAGCACCCCATAACGACTAGAACACTTTCTATGCGGGGCATGGCTCTGGATAGAAGAAGGTTCAATATTTTGGGATAAAGTTCCCTGAATAACTTGGCAGAGGTAGCCACTATAAAAATAACAAGCGTTGTTAGATATATTAAAGCCACAGGTTGGTTCAATGAGGACAATGTGTGGGCCTACAGCAGGCCTAGGTGTGCCAACTGACAACCACTATACCTACCTACCCACCTAGGGGATGGAAATCGAGCACAAGTAGCACAATGGGCTTTGGGGCCACCAAGTGTCTTGTCTTAGACAAGCAACCTGGCTAACCTAACCAGACCTACAGTTTCAATATGAATCTTTTAGCTACAAATTTGTCATTATTGAATATTAAACTTTGTTGAAAACTAAAATGAAATATGCCTTTGCCCGACCGGAAAAAAGAATTTATTCATGTGCCTGTTGTTGCTTCCATTTTTCACGTCCAAATAAAATTAGCTCTTTGATGATGCCAGTTTAACAGAAGATAAGTGGCACCTCTAATTTGTATGCAAAACAAAAAACAAGCCATAATACTAAATGGTAAAATGTATTAAAGTTAATAGACGGCAAACTTAACGCATCAGAAAATATGAAGCTGTGAGCATCGTAAATGCCATAGCCAAAAAGTGAAGTTACGCAATCAAATCATGATGGCTAGGCTATTATGACAACCTACCGTGAAAATAATGTTCCTATGTAACTTTCGGTCATTGCAAATTTGTTATATCGACAACTGATCGTTACCATACCAATGTGGACCAGTTCTGCATTAGTCTACAACCAATCCGACTTACTAGAAGTTGTGACTGCGCAAATGTGAATATATCTTATTAAAATGGTAAGTGGCGAATGATGTTTAAAATATTTAAGCTTATCAGTTATTTAAAGTTAAAAGATACATACATTGTGTACGTTTCAAAAACAAAGTCCTGAAAATTTGCTATTCTTATCTCATACCGGGTGTTTTTTTTAGCTGCATGAGAACTATCGATAAGAATAACTATGGTTTGACAGCTGAGAATGGCAAACTGTGTGAATATTTCTGTGCGGTAAGGTTGGAAATACATTAATGAATCGTTTAACGTTTGGACAATGCTTCCAGATTGTGGAAATTTACTTTGAAAATAATAAATCTGTACCCGAAGTTCATAGAGCAGTGGTGGTATTTTTTTCCTTTTTCACTCCTCTAGGGAGCATAGGTCCTCGACAAGACTCAGTCTTGAGTTGGTTTCGTTAATCTATTTTTGATATTTGAGCCTGTCGCTACCAGTCCTAAACTTATACCCGATTTACACGAGGAGACATCTGGAAGGGAAACATTTTGTTCGGGGGCGAAGGACGGTCGGGGAAGAGAGAAGGGAATTTGTCTCCTGTACTAGCGACACGCTTTGCTCTTCTTATTCGTATTTCCAATCTTAAAGCAATTTTTGACAGTTGCTTCATTTGTTTTCTTCTTTTGTGGGAGAAGGTTCTGAGTTATGTGTTGGTTTTCAAGCAAACGGAAGATAATAAAGATGACAAACATCCGAACACTGCTTGGGAAATGCACGATTATTTTTGCTAGTAAAGTAGGTATAATTTAATATATATTATGGGGCATTTTTATGTTGAATTCTAATTTTCCCCGCATTTCTAGATACTCAAGTTAATTTTAAGTTAATTATTTATGTATGAAGTATTTTTAATTTAATTTTTTTTATTCAAGTACAAAAATTTGTAAATATATTTAAATAAAAAAACAACAAATTATTTATTATTTAACCAGTTTGCATTTTTCATTCATATATTTAAGAAATTGTTGACGAACGTTTTCCGCTTTACATGTAAGCGCGTGCGAGAATACATCCGAACCAGACGATGCTAAAGCATTAAATGTCAAAATGTTGCCGAAAACAATTTTGCCCGTTTGACCGCGAATGAGACATGAAAAGAGAATTTCCAGTGTCTCCCTTCCAGATGTCTCCTCGTGTAAATCGGGTCTTAGAAACAACGCCTTCTTACTGCTTGGAGTGCCATCTGTGTTTTACATTTTTCTGTCAGAAGGATCGCACAGATGGTTGGGGACTTCGCTAACGTTATTGTGTCTGCGCTATTACCGACCGCGGTTGCCCGCTTCCTCTGATGCAATGTGTAACTGTGTGTTTTTCTTTGTTTTTGCTTATTTTACCAGCCACAATGCAAATAATGCACTGACTATTGTGCGGGAGTGAGGATGAAAAGGAAAATTTTGTGTTTGAGGAGTGAGTTTGAAAATGTTTTTGGGATGGAAAATTATTAGAAAGAGGGAAAGTAGGTAATTTTGGAAAAGTGCATGGATCGTGTTCACATTGGACTCGAACCCACAACCTCCGGGATGGCAGGCTAATGCACTTGTGCTAGACTACCACGATTGCTTGTGGTATCATCGGCCCTTATTTCTTTCGAGATGAGGAAGGAGCTGCCGTTGCATTGAGTGGCGAGTGATATCGAGCCATGCTGACTGAATTTTTGTTTCCAAAAATTAATCATCTAAATATCATCTTGGCTCCAACAACATGGCACAATTTACCATTCAACGCGCTTAACAATCGATTTATTGCAGTATTAAAACCAGCAATTGACGCCATATGACCAGATTTGGATTGGAAAAAGTAGTCAAAAATTGGATTGATCGAATGAACCATGTAACTCGTAGCCGCGGCGGACATATGCCGGGTATCATATTCAAAAAATATATGTCATGAAGTTATCTATCAGATTAAAATAAAAATAATTCTGTTGAATAATATTTCTCCTTTGTATTCTCATTTAAACTCTCAAGCTCTTAAAAAACACCCTATACTTGTAATTGAAAAAGCTCCTCGGTATATCTTATACATTTTTTTCACTTAACAGTTTCCAATTAGCAGTTTCACCAGTTTTTGTTATTACTATTTATCTATATTTGTACGTACATACCAAAAATACTAACACACTTGTTGGTTTTGTTGTTTCAAGTTGTTATCTTACATATAAATAATACAGTACATTTCTGAGTAATTCTTTCAAATTAGTTTTAGTCTCAATTCTGACTAATGGGCTACGTACATCTTTTCCAAAGTTTTCATTTTAAATGCTTCAGAACAATGAATTCCAATGTAAAAACGAGCCACACTTCAGTGTAATTACTTTTATCATTTATCTATTTTCTTGAATCTGGTTCCTCATTAACCACTTAAGCGTCATATCACATACAAAATATTTCGGTGTTTCACCGTCCAGCTGGTAAGAAAGATAAGCACTTGTATTGGAAAATATATGATTAATCGTGCATACATACATATGTACACATGCGTTCATTTGCACACAAAAATTTGTTTATTTTCTGTACTGGCGACACTTAAATCAAAATTAAAAGTTATGGAACTTGAAATCTGGTTAACCCCATTCAATGTTCTAATCAAAAGTGCATACGAAACCTTAACAGTTCTAACCCACTATAGGAAGAATAAAAGAACGTAGGTTCGAATCTCGGTGAACCACCAAAATTAAGAAAAACATTTTTCTGTAGGTCCCTCCATTTGTGGAACAATATAAAGACGCACACCACAAATAGGAGGAGGAGCTCGGCCAAACACCCAAAAAAGGGTGTACGCGCCAATTATATGTAAATATACGTATGTATGTATGTGAAAATGAATGCGCTCTAAGAGTGAAGGCGGGCCAACTGTCTCATTTATACTTTCGAAGATAGAGCAGAATGAAAGTATACTTCTTCTACTTTGTGAAGTCTAAAGATCTGAGGGCAAAACAAAGAAATTTCTTTTCTTGTAAAGTCTATTGATGTGGCACTGATGATATGACCTCTAAATAAAAACGGCACACTCCAGCTTAGACCATATGAGCGAAGTAAATAGTGACTGTAAATGTGGATCCGTAAAATCGCAAGCAAAACGCCGAATGGAGGCAAGTGTAGAATAGGACTTGGCGATGACAAAATTAAAATGACTGAGAAACTGAAAAGTGAAATCAGAGATTACTCTCAAATCAGCAATTTTATTAAGAGTATTTAGACGCGAGTATTCTGAAGTAGAGATTAATTGCTTAGATCTAGAAACAACATACATATCTGAATCTTATATTTCGTTGAAGTAGATTTCTTTTACACTATGCCATGACGTTGTTGAGGTCTGATTGAGGATTGCATGAATCAGACAGGCTTAATACAGTTTTAAAAATTTTCAAGTCGTCTGCATATAAAATAAGCTCAGAGAAGTGGAAGCATTCAGATTTATTATTCATAAAAATTACAAAGAACAAAGGGTAGAGTGATATTCAAAACTTTATAGTTTGGTGATTCAGATTTTTGATGGGATAATAAATCTGTTAGCCGGCCTCTGCCTTACGATTTCAATTAACTGTTGGTTCTTATTTTATCTGCCTCGCAGTGTGACCAAGTTAATTTATTCAAGGCTGGGTTCTCTGGGCTGGGTTTAGCATTTACATATATTAGTCTCCAGCTATGTTAGACGATTCGACTAACATAGTTTATATTTCGTAGCACAGTTATTCTCTAATTTTATCTTCTCCCACTTTCTCTCACTTTCGCTTTCAAATATCGTGTAATCTCAGTTGCCGATGTTATCTTGTTGTATGTTATGCAGCTAACATATACCACTGCAGAAAGCGTTTTGTTTCAGTCTTCCTCTCAGCAACATTTTGTTCTGGAGTGAGAGGTAAAAGGGCTTGTGTTTTTTGTGCTTTTGCTATTTCAAGATGGAAAAATGAGTTTCAAAAAGGCTAGAGAGACGATTTTATAAAAACAAAGTGCGAAATGACTAAAACTACATATGCCAAGTGCAATAAAAGCATATGTACGCCCTATGCTTCACTATGAAGCGGATGGAATAAATATAAAAGAAAAATATGTGGAGAGCACAAAGTTGAAGTCTACAACAAACGTAAAATGTATTATCTTTTAAGAGTTATGTATGTATATGTTTTATAAATTTATTTTGTTTTGTTATTAATGAATTTTATTTATTTTGCAACTTCAATTATTTTTTTATAAAAATATAGTTCATACTACAACAATTACCAGATAAGGCAAAGTTTCGAGTTTGGTATAAAATTTGCAAAAATACGGCAAAGTTTCATAAAAATTTACAACTCTTTACACAGAATTTCTAGAAAAAATTCAGGTGCGGAGTTTTATACATCATTGAATTGTGGATACATATTTTAGAGGCTTTTTAAGGGGTTATACGCAGTTATGAAGCAAATAAAAGACGGGTTGTCAAGGATTTATCCTGAAGAAACTTGAGAATATTTTAATTTGAAAATTTTTGGCGGTTATAAAAGCATCCTTCAAGAACGTAACAAAATTTTTTATTTATGAAAATGTTGATTATAGAGCGCGCTGCAGGCGATTTCTGGAACCTCCTTTAAAAAAAGACGATTTACGGTGTACATCGTAACTCAGGATTGGATTACCTGAAATCAAAAAACCAAACAAATTTTGTTAATATATTAGATTATCTAGTAATTAATCGTTCGGCTAATCAAAATAGTGAATTTTCACAAAATGGCAGCTTTTAAAAGAAATGATTTCGATTTTTACGTTAAAATTTGGCCGTAAATTGATTATAAAATGGAAAATAAGTATCAGATTTACAAAAGGAACGATTAATTACTAGAAAATGTATCTTTAAAGATTGAGTTAAAACGGTTGACCGATCAAACAAGCCGTTTTCGAGATATCGTGTACACCGACTTGAAAAATGCCGTTTTGAAAAAAAACACGTTTAAAGTTTCAATACCTACCTTAAAACGTGCCGAGGCATCTCTACATATTTAGGTATAACTTCGAAAGTATTGCTTAGATCTACTTCAAATTTCGTGCGTATACTTTTGAATATATGTACATTACAAAAATGCAATAAAAAAATCGATTTTTTTGAAAGTCATAACTGCGTATAACCCCTTAACTCATTAGCTGACAGTTTTACATACATGCATACGTACATATACATATGTATGTACTAATATCACCTGCGGTCGAAAATTACATCTCTCACTGTAAATATTATAGTAGGGTTTATTCAATTTTAACTGAACTATGCAATGCGAAAAAATATGCCAATTTTTTCCAAATCCAGGTAGCGAAACATAAAAATCATTTTAAGATTTTGAGATTTCCGTTGATTTATTTAGTTTGTACACTCGATATGGTTTGTATGGGAGGTGCCAAGCCCCTTTTCCAAGACCAAATGCTTTTCGCCTTAAATATGGCATTCGTTATTTAGATATGCAACTGTATGAAATATCAGTACCTTATCATAAGTGGTTCCAGAGAAAAGCTATATGAAGGTTTCATTTTGTATGAGAGATGTTATGCCCGCTTTTTCAATACCTACAACAGGTAATGGTCATTTGTGTAACTGTATTAAATTTCAGTGCCTTAGCTTTTGTGGTTCCGGGGAAAGGCAATATGGAAATTTTAGGTTATATGGAAGGCGCCAAGCCCCCTTTTAATACCTACTACTTACCATAGCTACTGAAAAGGTTTTTAGAGGTATACTACCTAGCATACCGTTATTCGGCTCTGAGCGAATTTGACAGATATGCCGGCGTCATTCGTTTTGGGTTTCACAAAATTTAGCTTTAGCTTAGTGAAACACAAAACGAAGGACGTAGAGTCCAAAGTTCCCCTCAAAAACTTTTTTTTTACCATACCTAACGAGCAAACCAGGTATCTATCATCCTTGTGTATATACAATTTACGCATTAGTGCGAATTTCCAGTTTCCTAGCTTAATTGGAAGGCGGCATAAAACTCATAGGACCCATCATTTGTAAGAGAACGCCAAGCCACGCGCACCACAAATTGGCGACAACGCAAACACGATTTTTATCATACAAGCGAAAGTGTTAGATAACTAATTATGTTATTTAGTATTCAGAAATTGCTTAAAAAATGGTTGCACATATGCACATACATACATAAACATATAGAAATGTGATTATTGTATTATTTTGTTTATCTACTCATAATTGGATGAGCTTTTCTCTTTCATGTTAACATTTTTCTCTCTTCTTCACTTTATTACAGTTCCACGGCGGTCATTGTGAGCGAATACTGTGGCGTAGTTGGGTCGCCAGCACTGTTGTAGAGTTTGGTTTCTCTTGTGTTGCTTGGTTTTTCATCGCTTTTATGTATGAAGCAATCAAATTTGCACGCCAACAGCTGTATAAACGCTCAGCACAAAAAGCTTCAGAACGTATGGCCTTAGAGGTAGAAGCGAAACGTGCCGCCCATCCACCCGGCTGTACGCATGCATCGTCTCCTTTGCCGGAGATCAGAGGAAAAACGTATAGAGAACATCTTTTTTCAAAAGATCACATCATACAGACGCTGCTAAACGTGGTGCAGATTATTATATCTTATCTTCTGATGCTGGTCTTCATGAACTTTAACTATTGGTTGTGCTTGTCTATGATATTGGGTTTAGGCTTCGGCTACTTTTGTTTCGGTTGGGTTAGACAGTCAGGTATTGGTACCGAATGCTGCACTTAAGTCTGATGGGAATATTCGAAAATCACACGGGCTCGATTGCCTCATTTCACTTTCAATACAATTCATTGTTTTAAGTTAATAAGATAGATAATTGACTGATTTAAGCCTTTGGAAATGAAATCCAACTAATTGTATTTTATGCGTGCATGGGATAGAAAAGACAAAAGTCTATACGTTTTGTTTAGAAGCTTATAATTATGTGCAAATTTATTTCTAAGAATTTTATAAATTTAAATTCAACAGAAAATGCTTTGTAAATATCAATCATAAATCAAACACGTTATTTTTAGCAAATACGAAATAAAAGTGTCTATACACACATACATATAATAAGCATTTGTGCTAAATTCAAGGATATTCTCAAAAAGTTGCCAGCTATAAAATTTGACAGATTATATAAACCGCATGGCTACTTAAGTCCATGAGTATACTTTGTTAGTCTCCATATTCCTATACAGTTCAAAAACAATGCAATGCTGAATGCAGTGAAAAATTTTCTGGTTTTAACTAAATTTTGGTGTAGAAATAATTCGATTTATTTCAAGGCAAGCAAACAACCATTATTTCTTTTATTTTATTAAAAAAAGCCTCCGTAGACGAGTGAATTGCACACGAGTATTATTCGGTCTGACTCCGGCTCTCAGCGAATTTGACAGAGCCAGCGAATGGGCCGACGTAGGCCGGGTTTGTTAACGAAAATACTAACACATTGCCACTTCGTTTCCGTCTGAACAACGACAAATGGAATGAATGAAAAATATATAGATCAAATTAGTTTGCCACGCATTGACAACAAAATACGTTTGTGGTAAACTTTAAATACCATAACATAAACTTTAAATACTAACATCCTAATTACTGAGGAAGAGCAACTTCGCCGGCAGAAAGAGCGTTTATCGGAAGTACTCAACAACGTACTTGATCCCTCTACTGACCAGTCCGTAGTCGTTTTGAGAATAAACACATCACCATTACATCTGGCTGAAATCTCTGTTGCAATAAAACCGTTATCATATGGTATACCTGCTGAAGTCTATAAAAATGGCAACGCCCTCTACGCGGAAATTCTATCTCCCATTACAAAAACTGTCTGGGAACAAGAATCTTTCCCGCGAGAACGGAAAGAGTGAATTATAGTAAAGCTACCAAAAAAAGGGGCCTTAAAAACTGCAATAATTGGAGAGACATTTGCATGCTCCCCGCAGTAGCTAAACTTATCGCGCTTATAGTTCTCAACCGGCAAAAACACCACCTGGAAGCAACTATTAGCTCCTGCCAAGCCGGTTTTCGCAGTGGCTCCTCCTGTTACGACCAAATAAATACCCTCATCGAGCAATGTGGTGAATTTAAGTCTAACCTACATCTACTGTTTATCGATTTTCAAAAAGCTTTTGACAGTGTCAAGCGGGAGACCATCTGGGCTGCGCTGAGGAGAAGAGATATCCCTGAAAAACTTGTTGCACTTATAAGGAAGAACTATTTGACGCAAGTTGCTACCTCCTTCATATAGAAAAACTGTTGGACTCTTATCTGTTGCTAAATGGTATACGACAAGGGTGCATTCTGTCACCAATTGTCTTTCTTATTGTCTTCGAAGACGCTTTGAGCACTGCCTTTACGCACCGAAAACCAACAGAGGGGCATCCAATGGCAAACAGCACATTCCTCAGATACTTGGCATACTCTGATGATATCTGTTTGCTCGCATCCAAGTTGTGTGACCTCAAATTGCTGACACAAGCCGTGCATGAAAAGTTGAAACCAACCGCCCTCAAAGTCAACGCCGAAAAACGAAAGCGCTGTATTTCAATGAGACCATATCGGAACCATTAATAGTGGGTGCACAACAGTTTGAAACCGTTGACAAACCCTGCTTCCGTGGCTGCGTGATCACCGCGGATGGCAGTTCTGAGGTGGATGTCGAGCATAGAATTAGCAAAGCTAAATCGTCTTTCGGCATCCTCGCTCCATTCTGGCAAAACAACAGTATCAGCCTTCACATCAAGCTGCTCGTCTTCAAATCGAACGTAAAATCTGATGTAGTTGCACCACCTGGAAAGTAATTGCGAAGATCACGAAGCTGCCTGCGTAGGATTTTGCGAATTTTCTGGCCTTGAACAATAACCAACGCCGAGTTGTTGGCGCAAGCTAAGGAAAAATGACGAAAATGTCGCTGGAATCCATATCAACAAACTGTTAGAGGAATTGGCAGACCACGTACCACCTAGCGGCGTTCAACAGAAGCTGAAATGAAGTCTCTTGGATTATTGTGGAACGAACTAAGTTCCCTAGCACAAAACGTCCAGTCCAAGTGCAAGTTCAACTTACCTTTGTACATCTATTTTACTTACCTTTTTTTGACTGATTTATGTCCCTATGCTCTATGTCCCATCAGGGAGGACAAGAATTAAGGGAGATATCAGTATAAGTTTACTGTACGAATTAAGTGCAGAATATGATACTATGAAAGCGGCTTGGAAAACGTACTCACGCGAGGCATATCAAATAACGCAAGGATATATTAAATTGTTAAGAGATTATCATCCTATCTGCACAACAAAACGCAGTACCTCCAATCAAGAACGCAATGAAACAGGAGGTAGTTTACTATCGCCTGTCCAGGTGTGTATACAGGTGAGATAAATTTTCAAGCTACTAAATAATAACAACACGTTTGGTTTTCTGTTAGGATATTTTAGGCAACATACGCGCCTGCTTGGACCTAACCAACAATCAATGTGAAAACAAATAAGAATGTGTAAGTATTGAAACAAAACATTGAAAAAAAAATAGTTTTAAAGGAAAAGAAAAATTTATTATTTCTCTATCTTCCTATAGATGTGTTGACTACATTTGGATTAGCAATGTTTGCTCCATCTCTATTTGGTTCGTCGCGCATTGGGGTTGGTTGCTTTTGCGTTGGTTTTAAATAATCGTTTCTTATATATGTACATATATATAAAATAAAATTAATTAAATAATGCATGATGTTATGTGAAGTATGTGCCATTGGAAGCTATAACTTTACCCCATTTTTCAGGCAGCATGCGGATTCCTCTGACGCTGACTTTATCCATTCATTGAGCCAGTTTGCGATGCTCTTGTAAGAAGTGAAGCGCTCTCCGATAAGGGTGGACTGCATTGATCGGAATAGATGGTAATCCAAAGGTGCAATGTTTGGGGAATATGGTGGGTGCGGCAAGAAGTCCCAATTCAGTTCCTCTAAATATTTCTGGACCATTTTAGCAACGTGTGGCCTGGCGTTGTCACAGAGCAAAATCAGTTTCAGTCATGTCTACCATCCCTTTCCGGCCGCTTTTCTTTGAGAGCTCGATTCAATCGCTCGTTAACGATCGTTAGTGATGGTTTCAGATGGTTTAAGGAGTTCATAATAGCAGACACCCTTCTGATCTCGATATTTATCACTCACGTCGAAATCGCCACTTTGGCAGCGTCGAAACCACTCTTTACAAGTTGTATTTGATGGAGGGTGATTATTGTAAATATTAATCAATATGCGACACGTTTCAGCTGCACTTTTCTTTAAAAGGTAATAATAAAGCATGACTTCACGGAAATTCGGGACGAACGTAACGGATGTCAACTACTACCATCGAGACCTTACATATACACCTTACTCGAGCGAGCGCAAAATTAGTATCAGCAGCGACACATCTTTTACGAGGGTGGCAACTTATTCCCATACCCAATACATACTCACATATTCCTACATACTTGCAATTATAATTTTTTATTACGTTTTCATTTTAATGTATTAATGTGATTTTATTCACCATCATTCTATAAAGTAATGTGTAAAAATAGTAAATAAAGTAAAAATATTCCAATTTATTATAAATTGTTACAATATTGAAGTTATTCACTTGAATTAGCAGTGCTTCCTCTAAATTTAGGGCCTTGTAATTTGATACGTAAAGGGTAATCAATTTAGAGGTATCGGATTTTAAGTTGAAATAATTGGCATTTATTTTTTAAAGATAATCCCTTTCAAATGTTGCCCACAACTGCGCCGTAATTCGGTCATTCGTTAACGCCAACTTTGAATTACTCGCTGGAGGACCTCGGTCGTCAGGCTCGTCTTTGAAGAAATATGGATAATTCCTCTAACCCATAAGCCACACCAAACGCTTGTTTTCAAAGGATGTAATGGCTGTTAGTTGGCTCTTGAATGGCTTCGGGTCGCTGTTCAGCCCAAATACCGTAATTTTGCTTATTGACATAGCCATCAAGCCGAAAATGGGCCTCATCGCTGAATACCACAAGTTTGTCTGACCGCACGTTGAACTCTTTTCACAGAGCGTTGAATTTCGTGATGCAATTGTACGATTTTTAAACTTTGCTGGGGAGCAAGTCTTTCCATGATGAAATGTCAATGAATACTGAAAAAAATTATATACATATCGCACCCTAAATACAAAAGGGTCACAACTCAAAATTTTCCACACTCGAGCTTGACTTGTTTACAGTAGCACAGAAAACAAACTATGTGACATATCACGCTGAAATTTGCCATGTAAGCCAGTCCTACTAAAAAACAAAAAATTTATTTTTGCCATATGTCATCCGCGGACCGTTTTATTGATAACGTCTCGTTCATATTTGAGCAGAAGTACATTTTGAGTTGTGACCCTTTTGTATTTAGGGTGCGATATATTTAGTTTGACAGTAGTCACGTGCGATCGGCCAAAAATATCCTATTGGCAAAAAGTACCTCCAATTTGATCATAAAGAGTGATAGAAATATTTGAATGCACAAGCTGGCGCAAAATTAATCACCCAATCGGAAGATTTAGTAAATTATACAAACGGGACCGAATGTCAATCATATTTGACACTTGTGAATTAGGTAGCTGCAGTAGTATACAAAGAGGCAAGCAGTGCAGCGCGTAAGGGTCAAAATAAAGATGTCCATCACTAAAAATCATTTTGTGCTTTTAATAAAGAAGTTATTCAAAAACGAAATAGGATGATTAATTTTGCGCCACCTTGTACATACATACTTATATACAATGTGAAGTCCAAAATAAACGTATTGTGCCTTGGAAGTTACATCCTTTGCTGACTTCCAGTGAAAGCTTGGTGACATTCGGTTCAGTGGAAGCGAAGTTATTGCGTCTAAAGTGTCAGTATGTTTGTGTCATCGCTACAAAAATGAGTTTCGAACAAAAAAAATATTTAAAACGTTTACCGAAACATTTGAATAGATGAAAAAAGTTTATGGCGATGATTGTCTATCTCGTGCCAGAGTTCATGAGTGGTTTATACGTTGCAGAGATGGTTGTGAGGACATAAATGACAATGAACAGTCAGTAATCACCGAAAACTCCATCGAAATTGTTCGTAAATTTATCAAATATGAACCGAAAACATCGTTGAACTTCGAATCGGAGTTGAATATCTCCAAAACATCGATTCATCGCATTTTAACTGATCATTTGGGCTTACGAAAGGTCTGTGCGCGTTTCATTCCGCAAAAGTTAACTGAGGACCAAAAATTTTTCTGAACTCAACATTCGAAAGACCTCATTAAAGAGGTGGGAAAAGGCGAGAACTTCCTTTACAACATTGTAACGGGTGAAGAAACGTGGTGTTTTCAACATGCATCTGAAACTAAACATCAAAGTGTCGAATGGAAGGCCCCAGACGAGCCACCACCCAAAAAATTGCGTTTGGAGAAGTTAAAAATCAGTTCGATGCTCTTTTGTTTTCACGATTCCAAGAGAGTTGTCCGCAAGGAGTTCGTGCCACGGGCCAAACCGTCAATGCAATTTTCCATCATGGCGTTTTGAAACGTTTGTTGCCTCGCAATCGTCGAATTCGCCTGAATAAAGGTAAGGAGGAAGCTGGCGCTTAGTGCATGATAACGCACCATCTCATCGATCGACTCTTGGGACTGATTTTTTGACTGGAAATCGCATTTTAACCATTAATCACTCACCGTATTCGCCTGATATGGCTCCCTGTGACTTCTATATATACCTATATATATAATTGGCGCGTGCACCCTCTTTGGGTGTTTGGCCGAGCTCCTCCTCCTATTTGTGGCGTGCGTCCTGATGTGTTCCACAAATGGAGGGACCTACAGTTTTAAGCCGACTCCGAACGGCAGATATTTTTCTATGAGGAGGTTTTTTCATGGCAAAAATACACTCGGAGGTTTGCCATTGACTGCCGAGGGGTCCCTGTGACTTCTACCTATTCGGAAAATTGCATTTGGCTAAGAAAGGAAAACGTTTTGCGTGCGCAGAGGCCACCCAAAAGACTTGTACCGACATCCTAAAGGACATTCCGGTCAATGACCTGAAGGACTTTTCGAGAAACGTTTAGATCGCGCAAAACAGTGTATCGAGACCAAAGGGACTATTTTGAATAAATAAACTCGAAGTTATCAGAACAAAGCTCTTGTCGTCTCTATTTTAGCTCGGTCTTGTTTATTTTGGACTTCACCTAGTATTATGCGTGTGCAGCTTAGTTTTTCGTAATAAGTTTTCTTGACTTTCGTTTTAATAAAGGTACAAATTGACTTTAAAAGTATTTGAAAATGGATTAAGAAGAAATTTAAAATTACTCCCTAAAGAAGAAGCGAAATATTACCTACCTTTTTGAAAAATAATTGTATTTATTAAACTATTAATGAATAATACGAATTTGTAATTTATTACTTTTTTATATGTAATCATGATCTTATTAAAATATAAATAAAAATAAATATGTTTTAGCAACTATTTTACATAATTATATAAATACATATAATTACACAATGCATACAGGTATGTATGTATGTATGCATATGTCCGTATGTATGTATAATATACTTTAGTGCTATGTTTCTTGATAAGCTGCTAATTATGGAAAATGAAATATAGTCGCCGCGTGTTGCCAAAAATCGTTTCCCCTAAATCTCTACTTACAATAAATTTTTTATTAACATTTTTACACACGCAAATAAATGGAGCGATTCATTGCTTAGTCACCTTCCTAAGCAGCCTTCACAAGACAAACAGTATTTCCTATTATGCGTACATATGTATGTGTGTACACTGACTTATGGCAAACAGAGTATAATTTCGAAACTCCTCGAATCCGCTTGCAAGCGCTTATAAGTGCAAGAACTTCTTGCTTTTAGGTGCCCTCAAACGGATGCGATACTAATCGTGCGGTATAAAATTGTATTTGATGCTTTAATGACAAAAGGCAAAAACCGTCAAACTGATGCGGTACAGAGGCATATGACCCAAATATCTTATAATTTCGAATTATCCTGTGCGAAATAATATTTATTTGAATTTGAATAGTTGGCGTTGGAATCATGAAGCTCAGATAATGAATTGATAATATTTTTTTTAAGCAAATGCAACTCAACAATGAAATTGCCACTCATACCGTCCGGTCAGTTATGCCTGTTGCGATATACACGCAGTGGATAACTTTAATATTTGTTTTTTTTTTTTTATATGGTCCTAAATTTGAATTATATAAAAACCAAATTGCCGTTTCCTTTGGATGAAATACACCCCCAAACCATCACATGCCACCGCCGGTAAAACACCGTCGGTTTGAGGTGCTGTGGTTTCAGCGCTTCACTAGGATTCCGCCGAACCATGACTTTCCCGAATAAGTTAAACTTCCTCCCATCGAGGAAAATTACATAATTTCTTCATGTTTCATTAGGTTTTATGTGCTCGATAGCAGAATTCAGACGCAGCTTTTTGGTTCGTTCGTTTATATAGGTCATTATAACCCTCTGATTTTAGTACACGACGAATGATTTGGGGATGTTTATAGTTTTTATAGAAAAGATATGATTAAGGAAATATATTTGAGTTATTAAGGCAGAATTTGAAACAGTCATGCATTATGCCTAGTTTTAAACTGCACCAATGCGTAATGACCCTACGCATAAAGCCCATCTTTTACGCGAATGGCTGCTGCATAATTGCCCAAAAGTTACGCCACCCCTTCCCAATCACCACATCTACTAAACCCTGTAGAAAGCTTGTGCAACGAGTTGGAGCGGGGCGTGCGGCAGAGGCCAATGTCTTCTCCTAGGGAACTAAAAGAAAGTTTGCAGGAAGAATGGACGAAGATCGGGCCAAATTACACGCAAAAAATATTTAAAAACGTGCCAAAACGTTTGTCCGATGTTATTAGAAACAAGGCCAGCGAATACTTGGAGACGACTGCTGGAGCCAGAAACCCGCGCCATGCAGCTTAGCTGGAGTGAAGTTAAGAGATTGGCGCAAAACAGACCCGAATGACAGAAACTCGTTGTGGTCCTATTTTCCACACTGGAACTCGAGGAATTTAAGGTGATTAATAGAAAAAAATGAATTCAGTACTAAATATAAATTCTTTTAATTTTAAGCATTTTTGTGTAATTATTTTGTTGCCATATTGAAAAATTGAATATTAATGTTGACTATTTTGTGTTTTCTTGTGCTATTTTATTTATGGCAATTAATTTATTTCTAAAAAAATCGTGTAAAAATATAATTAGATGGAAAAACTAAAAAAACTCTTTCTAGAGTTCATTTAAGAATTTATTTTTTTATTGAAAAAAATCTTTTTAGAGCCCACTTAAGAATTTATTTCGTGCTTACATAATTTAATTTATTGAATAATAATAAGAAATAAATTTTTAAACGACTAGGGCAAAATGTACCGAGGCTCAGAGACTTATCCTGAGCCTAATTTAAAAATCTCACTCTATTTGCTCTATTATATTCAAGAAAAATTTATAAAATATTGAAAATCGTGTTAAAACAAAACAATTCGTGTAAAAAAATATTTTTTTATTTTCATTTTAACCTGTGTTAAATGAAATTCGTGTAATTTTATTCAAGAATAATTCAAATTTATAAATAAAATACCGAATATTAATGAAAAAATATTTTTTTTTTAATTTCATTAAAAACAATTCAAATTTAGGACCAAAAATAAAAACCGAATATTAATGAAAAAATAATTTTTTTTTCAAATTTCATTTAAAAAAATTCAAATTTAAGTCCATAAAATAAAAAACGAATATTAATGCATAAATATAAACAATTCAAATTTAGGACCATAAAATAAAAAACGAATATTATTGAAAAAATATTTTTTTTTTTCAAATTTCATTTAAAAACAATTCAAACTTAGGACTATAAAATAAAAAAACCAAATATTATGAAACATTTTTTTTTTCAAATTTCATTTAAAAACAATTCAAATTTAGGACTATAAAATAAAAAACCGAGTATTATGAAACATTTTTTTTTTAAATTTCATTTAAAAAAATTCAAATTTAGGACCGTAAAATAAAAAACCGAATATTAATGAAAAATTAATTTTTTTTCAAATTTTATTTAAAAAAATTCAAATTTAGGACTATATAATAAAAAACCGAATATTTAAGTTACCCACTGTATGTAGTTTTTGGCCGCAGCCTACCCAAGCTGTTCCAGCGCTCGCGCATACCACAATGGTTTTGCATTGATCGCATATCGTAAATTTTTCTACCGCACCGGTAGTGTGGCATTTGTTTGAGCTCTTATTTAACCTTTATCTTGAACGGTTGTCCTGCATACATAAATATAAAAGTAATTAATGAGACTAAAAGATTTTAGCTTAATGCAATGAATTCTTATTTGATAAATATTCTCACAACATATTTTTAGGCGCACTAGTTATGACTTCTAAGACTTGCAGTTGCGTGGTTATTTAGTGTTAAGAACCCACCCACCTATAAGTATCACCCACCTATTACAATGCAATTTCCCACATTAGGAATGCAGTTACATTTATATTTAATCAATTTGCATTTCTCTCAATAAATTGACATCTAAGCTTTGATCGTCATATCACCAATGTACTTACATATATACATATATTTACAATTAATACATATAAATCCATACTATTGAGCAAATATAATTGATTGCTTATAAACTAAAATAAAATTCACTGATGATTCATTCCTTAATCTCCATCCAGTATAAGAAAACTGTGATATGAGACAACTTTCGCATTGTTGTCGTTCCCGTTGCTTCTGTGTCTTTTGTTTTCACAATTGACTGCCCTTTTAGCGCAGTTCTCATAATCCCGTCGCGCCTGCCGCCATCATACCACCATGGTGATGATGATGATGCATGCCAGTATTTTGGAAATACATGTAGTAGTTGTAGGGCTGTTGTGACGCCGCAGCCGCCGCCACTGCGACTTGTGTGGCTGCCGCCGCGCTGTTCGCCATGCCATCACAATCTTCGCCACCTATTAGCTGTTGCGCACCCGCACCCATTGCACCACCCACCGGTGAAGGGTTCATAGGCAGTGCGGTTGGTAGCGCACCCATTGTGTTGCCCACCTGACAGCTGGCACGCAACGCCACCGCCTGATGATGTGCCAAAATGTCGCTTACAGAGTGCGATGATGGCCAACAGTGTGCAGCAGCCGCTGCAGCTGCAGCCGTACGCAACTGATGAGTAGTTTGGGTGGACTGTGGTGGTGACGGACTGCCACAAGATACGGCTGTCTTCATGCTGTACGCGCTATATGGTTGATAAATGGAATTGTAGAGATGAGGATGCGCGTGTACCGCAGCTGCGGCGGCGGCGTGTTGATGATGTGCTGCTGTGGCCGCTACAGCCGAAACACCTGCATTGTGCGCTGACGTGTGATGGTGCGCATGGGTGTGTGTGTGAGTATGATGGTGTGGTGAAGAGTTTGTGTTATTTGTCGCCACCATAGCGGCGCTATGATGATGATGTCCGATGGTGCCGAGCTTGTTGCGCAATATTCGTGAAATGGAGCTGACGCTGGGCACATTCGTCTTATCACAGATTCCTTCGGTAAGTAAACGATCGCGGATCTCCCAAGCGAATATGCCGGGATCGCGTTGTTTGAGTTCCCGTATGTAGTTTACTACTTTTGGGGTAGTGACGCGCGGCTTTGAACCGCCTATAGCGCCTGGTAGAATGGAGCCTGTTTCATGGTAGCGCGCCAATATCTTCGAGACGCAACCGTGGCTGACGCGCAGTTGGCGGGAAATGTCGCAGGGTCGTATGCCGAGTCGCGCTAATTCAACAATACGCATGCGCGTCGCATTCGGCAGAGGGCGACCGTTCACAAATACTCCACCAAGTTGATTCACTTCGCCGTACTGTGGGCACTGATTTTCTGCAAATGGAAAAAAACGAAAAAAATAGTTCGACGATTAAAATTTTGCAAGCAAGCGGGTGCACATATGTATGTGAGTGTGTGTGCAAATGTGTAATACGTAAGAAAATTAAATACTTATAAACATACAAATATACATATTTAAGGAAGTACTACATAGTAAAACTGAATGGTGCAGATGGATAAAGCGCCTGCCCTGTGGTGTTGTTTTTTCCCCCCTTCAACTTTTTTGTAGTTCATGTTGTTGTTCATTAGAAATATGCATTTATGGATATTTGCACTGTTTTGCAGTAGAGGGATAATTAGTTGTTCAACTTCTGTTGGAAATGCAGGCGGCAGTTTTTTGCCGCGGCTTAGTTCCGAGAATTGCGGATGTGTGTAAATTGGCCGATAATAGATTGACTTTGCCGCGAAGGCACGCGTTGTTTTACTGGAGCATGTTCGCTGGCATTTTCCAGAGTTGTTAGCCACTTAAGCCCATTTGGACGATTTGCGGGCACACATTTGTGTACATATATGTATGTAAGCACGTAAGCGCTGTAGTAGCGAGTAGGCAGTGAACAGATGTTCAAAAGAATTTTTTTCTGTTGCATTAGAAATTTATTTTCTTCTACTTTACACAACATACTTAAGTGTTGTTGTTTTCAGTACGAAAAACGTACATTGAACATGTTACGAGGGTTACCATACATATTCTGGGATCTAGCTGCAAATTTTGTATATTTGTAAATCTTTGCACCTCTCTTTAATTCCAACTTGTGGAAATCGCATCATTCGGCCGATTGATAGATCAGAACCGAACGTTCGGTAAGGCCTCGGCCGTTCGGTTTTTGGAAATGAAATTCTTTCACATTAGATACCACTGTAATCACTAGATTTAGTAGAAAATTTGAAATTACCATTACGGCTTTTATTTTTAGTGGAAAGAGTTTTTATTATCATTAGCATTTGGTGAATAACACTGTGTCCCACTTCACGCAGTGATATTAGATTAAAAATAAACTACACTATTTTTCGTTGTAGTGGTACTAGAAGATACGATTTTTTTGTAAATTTTATATTTGTTCTAAAGGGTGATCTTTTAAGAGCTATAGGAAAGTTTTTCAAAAAAAAAAAACACGTAAAATTCAGAAAAATGCATGAAATTTTTATTTCAATCGATAGAACAGTCCACATAATTTAATGTTTGAAGATTTATGCAAATGTTGACCGCGACTGCGCTTCAAATGGTCCATCCGGTTAGTCCAATTTTGGCATACTCTTTCCAATGTTTCGTCCGGTATCTCACGTTAATTGCGTTAATTGAAGCAGGCTTCTCTGAATAGACATGAGCTTTTCCATAGCCCCACAAAAAATAATCTAAAGGCGTTATATCGCACGATCTGGGTGGCCAATTGACAGGTCCCGAAAGTGAAATAAAATGTTCACCGAACTCGCCTCTCGACAAGTCCATTGTTACGCGTGTTGTGTGGCATGTGGCACCGTCTTGCTGAAACCACATGTCATGCAAGTCAAGCTCTTGCATTTTGGGCAAGAAAAAGTTGGATATCATTTCACGGTAGCGCTCACCATTCACAGTTACGTTACGATTCGCAGAATCTTTGAAGAAGTACGGTCCAATGATACCTCCAACCCATAAACCGCACCAAACTGTGACCTTTTCTGGATTCATTGGTAGCTCTTGCAATTCTTCTGGCTGATATTCAATATCTTCTTCTTCAATATCGACAATTCTGCTTATTTACGTACCCATTGATCCAAAAATGAGCTTCGTCGCTGAACACAATTTTTCGATAAAAAAGTGGATCTTCGGCCAACAGCCCATTCACCAAAAATTCTGCGTTGCGGTAGGTCGTTCCGCTTCAATTCTTGCATCAGCTGTATTTTGAAAGGCTTCACATCTAAATCAATTGCTGCGAACGGGTGCGATATTTTCTTCAGCTCGCACTCTACGTAAGCGTGTTGGTGGTTTGATGTCCAATAATGAAAATTTAGTTCTAAATTCAGTCACCATAACTCGAATAGCCGCTTCGGTGAGTCGATTAAACTGACCATAAGATGGAAGAAGCGCGCGATAAACTTTCTTAACGGAACACGCATTTTTATAATAAAATTCAATGATTTGCAAGCGTTGTTCGTTTGTAAGACGATTCATGGTTAAATTATAGACCAAACTGAAGATGTTTGACAGTGGAACAAAACACGAAACGTGCGTCAGCTGTTTAAACCAACTGTTTAAAAAGATAATAGCTAAAAAGTCACCCGTTAAAAGGTCAGTCATCAGATTCAAATAAGTTTATTTTTTCCTTGTCTGCAAAAAGTGCCGTCCTCCAAAATGTTGGTGTTCTATTTAGATGGTCCCGCACAAATTGCAATCTCTTAGTTCTATTCCCTGCACTTACGAAAGGTTTATTATGGGCTATTCTACCATTTAAATTTGTTACCATCAGTATTTTTCATACAGTTTCTTAATGGCAAGTCTTACCTCCATCCTTTTTGGCTATTCCAGTTAACTTTGGTGCGCTCGTTGCTGGATTTTCCTTCACTTGGCGCACTAGCCACTGACAATTTTTCTCTGTGGAAAATTTTTTTAGGGCCTGTCGTCTCTTATTTACCACACGATTTTCATGCATAAGGCGTTCAATAATGTGCTGAACTGTTGAAGAACTTAAATGTATAATTGTAGCTATTTTGCGATGCGACATTCATTTTTATAAATGCTCTAAAACTAACTCAGGTTTTTCTATCGAAATGCGCGCTCCCATGATTGAAAAAACAAGCGTACAAAAAATTTGGATAGGTCACACATTGAGAAAACTACCAGATAGCATCACGAGAATGGCACTGGACTTAAACCCGCATGGGAGCAGGGGTCGCGGTCGACCAAAAACACTTGGAAAAAAGTCGAAACATAAAATTAAATGTTGCTTAGGTCTCACTCTACAAACTCTCGCATATTTAAAATATTATTTCATATCAATTAGAATCTATATGCCCCAAGGCGAATCTATTAAAGGTGGTGTTGGTAAATCAGCTGATTTGTATTTTTCTTTCGCCGTGTCCATGTGGCTGTCAGCCCAGAATGAAACAAGGCAAATTCATTATTTGTTTTCTACTTTGACAATGAAACGTACAAAACATTGTTGTTGATCTAGTGCCACCACCTTTAATGAATATTCCTTGATACGCCCTATGCTTTTCATTTTAAATCTATGTTTAATGTGACTACTAAATCTGTTTATAATGACTATTGGAACAATTTGAAAATTAAAACCTATCAGGACTTATTCTATGAATCTGGGAAATTTTATTTCGTATTTTTTAGTGCATTTGCAGAAACGTGGAATATTAAATTTTTTGATCTGATTTTTACTTATACTTAGATTTGATTGCTTGCCACCGCACCCTCGTATTGGAAGCACGATTTTGATTCTGCGAACCACGTGAATATTGTGAGATAAGTAATTTGCAGCCGGAATAAGTTTTCAATTCTTTCAAAAACCGCATACTTAGTTATTAAGACTTCAGGCACTTAAAAAACCAATTCGCTCAAACAATAAACAATAAACAAGTGCCAAGTAGCACTCCCATGAAAAATCGTATATACATACATATTTACATACTTATTAAGTGTTATCGCCTTCTGAAGTACTAAAAAATTTCTAGACCAAAGCGTCAAAGAATAAAAACTAATAACAACAAAGAGTCTAGCGAGTGTATCGACCTCGTTTTCATTCATAAAAACATTTCGCAATATTTAAACAAATGTGTAACACTATGAATATTCCACATGTTAGTCAGTACGGAAATTAATCGATGCAAGCAGGTTGGAGGAAGGAAAGCTAGCCATTGCTTAATTGGTTTCGATGAGTTACGGGCTTGAAAAGCATCGACATTTGTTTATATCGCCATAAATTATTTGTTTTTGTTAACAACAAAACTGATAGGGTTTGAAGTCGTCATTGTGCCACTGAAGGTGGTAGACCAGACGATTGACTTTACACAAGCGGGATACATATTCGTATGCACATATACATGCATGTCTGTATGTTTGCATAAGCAATATCACTTACTGGCTCTAGAGAAATTCCTGATGTATGTCGGACGGTAACAAACCTTGCGTTAGACCAGCCCATTTGGGAAGGGTATTAGTCCATACTAACTGCACAATAAATAATCTCTATACCCGCTTGTTTTTTTTAACCATGGGAGCGCGAACTTCAATAGTAAAACATGAGTTAGTTTTGGAGTATTTCAAAAAATGAATGTTGCATCGTAAAATAGGTGAAATTGGACATTTAAGTTCGTTAACAGTTCAGCACAGTTGAACGCCTTATGCATGAAAATCGTGTGGTAAATAAGGACGACCGGCCACAAACACAACTCTCGCAGAGAAAAAGTGTCAATGGCTAGTGCGCCAAGTGAAGGAAAATCCAGCAACGAACGCACCAAAGTTAACTGAAATGGCCGAAAAGGATTGAGGTAAGACTTGTCATCCAGCAACTGCTCGAAAATACTGAAAGAAACAAATTTAAATGGTAGAATAACCCATAATAAACCTTTCGTAAGTGCAGGGAATAGAACTAAGAGATTGCAGTTTGCGCGTGACCATCTAAATAGAACACCAACATTTTGGAGGACTGCACTTTTTGCAGGCGAGGTAAAAATAAACTTTGGATTGGACCAGATGGCAGATCTTTTATATGGCGCGAGGTCAATACGGAGCTCAAAACCAAAATTCTGCGATTTACTATAAAACACGGCGGTGGCAATGTTATGGTTTGTGATCGAACACTGAAGAAAACTGTTTATTTAAAAATTCTGCAAGAAAATTTGCTTCAAAGCGCTAGAAAATTACAAATTGAAGGTGAATTTCGCTTTTATCAAATTAACGTCCCTAAGCTCAAGTCGCAAATAATACAAAAATGGTTAATATATAAAATGTGCCCACGTTGTTGAAACTGCTGCACAATCACTGGATTTGCAAGTCATCGAAAATTTGTGGCCGGTTTGGAAGACAAATATAAGGAAATATGACATCCACAACAAAACTGATCATGAAAAGGCGATACTTGAAGAGTGGAAAGAAATTAGCTCAGAATACACAAAAAAAATTGGTTGATTCTATGCGAAGTAGATTTAAAGCTGTATACATATACACAATGTATGTATGTGTATATATTTTCCGTAGCTTTTAGATGGAACAAAGGACCTCCATAAAGTTGTAAAAATTCGATTGATTTAACTCTAAGAATTTGATTAGTCGCTAAGTGCGACCAGCTGGTAGTGTTTTGGCTTCCACTTGTCGCCTCCACGTATTATATGGTCTACCGCATCTCCGATTGCCTGGCGGGTTCCAGTCTAGGTCTGCATTAGTGATCCATGTGGATTCCGCAGTGTATGACCGATCCATTTCCACTTTCGCCGTCGGATTTCAAGATGGACTGGTATCTTCTTCGTCAATGGCACGAGATCGGTGCTAGTGATGGTATCAAGAAAACGCGCACAATTTTCCGAAGACTGCGATTGATAAACACCTGGAGTACTTGTATATCACGCATTGTTCTGTTCCATGCCTCACACCCATACAGAACAACAGACTTTTCATTAGATTCTCAATTTTGGGATGTGATGATATCCGCACTTTGTCCAAAAGGCCAAACACAGCGCGACCCTTCGATATTCGACTGCGAATATTGCCTGCTGAGCCGCTTGATGACGCTTCCGAGATAGCAGAACTCATTTACTTCTTCGAATTCTGTGCCGTTTATCTGGAAGGTTGGCGCGCCCGCAGTTTTGATGCACTACAACTTGGCAATATTGATTTTCAAGCCCATTTTCGCTGCACATTCGTTTAGCGCTGCGATCTTACTCATCTGCGACACCAAGCTGCATTCTTTAATTGATTATAAAGGATACCCAACAAAGTACTAAATACCTTAAAATTTAAAAAATAAGAAATAGATAGTTGCACTTTTTTAACTGCATCATTTAAGCTACGGAGTGAATTCTCTTGTTTTTGCTTTTTTTTGGTTTTTTTTTTTGTTTTGCATTACAATGAAATGAGTGGCGAATTTTTTTGTATTTTATGTTGAGAAATTAAATAAAACAAAATAAATAAAATATCTGCATACTCTGTTTTTCCATTTTCCCAAAATACTATTAAATATAGATTAAATACAGAATTTACAAAAAAATCGTATCTGCATCAAATAAGTTGTGACTGACTGTATATACCAAATACTCGTAAAGGGGCTTACCCCCTTTACTTGGTGTGTGCAGGTGGTTTTGCATTGCTAGATCGCAGTGTTAAGTATATTTCAGCACCAGTTTTAAGCTTGCCTGAGATGCACACTGTTTGATTTAGCCTTACATATACATTAAAAAAAAAAATAAGTATAAGAAGTAACCCCTGATACTGCCAGCGCAAAACCGGGGCCTACTGTCACGCGCTGCATCACTTTTGCGGCAGTTCGAGGACAGTAGTCAAACTCATATGTAAGTAGGTAATATAGAGGCGTTCCACTTAATACTCCCAGTTCATACTACAGGGATAATATCGGGTGTTTTTTTAGATTCATGCGAAATATCGATATGAATAACTATGGTTTGATAGCAGAGAATGGCAAACTGAGTTGACACTTCTGTGCAGTAAGATACAGCAAGAAGTGGAAACCTCATAGAGAATATATAATAAGGTTTGGCAAGTGATCATGAATCATTTAACGCTGCATCAACGTTTCCAAATTGTGTAAATTTACTTTAAAAAAATTAAATAAATAAATTTGTTCGCCAAGCTTACAGAGCACTGGCCCTTATTTCTTTTCAAATGAGGAAGTAGATGCTGTTACGATGAAAAACGAGCCATGGCGCCTGAATTCTTTCTTTACAAAAATGTATCACCTAAATCTCGACGACATTTCGTTCCAACAAGACGGCGCAACTTGCCACACAGCGCGCTTAGTAACCAATTTATTGCAATAGCCAAGCCACCATTGACTTTGCCGGTTCACACATTCAAAAATTAAATGCATGAAGTTATTTAGCAGATTATGCTATAATAAAACAAAATGTTAAAAAATTTGATACGAAAAAAACATGTTTTGGTATAAACATCTAAATGAAATGGGCGCAGAATTCGGTTTAACTTTCGAAGAATGCATCAATGGTACGCAGCGGCACAGCCTTTGCATACAGTTGCTGCCAGAATTAAAGGCCAAACACACCAAAGAAACTAAAGGGTTCATTCAACCTACATTAAAGGAAGGAATGCGGATTAAAGATATCTCAATGATTTTCAAAGCACGCCAATAAATTCGGAAACGTGTTAAAAATGTGCAGCCTCTACAAATCTGAACTAAGCAGAAAATGTGAAGCATTTTATTGGAAGATGTCCTGTACGCGCTGAGTTTAGAAATATTTATTTAGAAAAATCAGAATTAACAGAAGAATAAATTATAAGCCCATTAAATGGATAAAACGCTGAAAATTGGAGAAAAATTTTAGGTTTTTTGTATGCAGTTTGACGCTAAAGAAATTATTTGATAGCGGAGTTTAACTAATTGGTTAGTTTATTTATATTTACAATATATCATGATTCAGTAGTAAAAGGTTTGCTCACTAAAAGCTTTCTCGTTTCCCCTTGACAAATCGGCTCTCCTAGCAAGAGACTGCGTTGCTAACTCTGGAAATTTTAAGTACAAGTGGAGGAAAAGTAAATTTTGTAGGAAAAACATTTCGTTCTCAGAAGGATGTGCATATGAGCGAGATCTTGCTCGGTACGAGTACATCCTGGCATACCACTTAAATCAGGATATAATATTATATTTATTTAAAAATTTTTTGGGCAATGAGTATGAAAGATGAACATATTGATAATCTGAGCCCGATGCTTTTCAAATATATGTAGGTTGCGGAAGTACTTACTACCGATTACAATGGAACATCTCGAAGACCTAGATTTTACCGATGACATCGTTCTATTCTCTCAACGCAAATCGGTTATGCAAAGCAAGTTGAATGATCTCGTAAAACACTCAAGTGCCGCTGGATTTAAAATCCATGCAAAGAAAACCAAACATTTAGCAGTACATCGGAACGATGAATCTCCAAGGACTTGTGATGATCAGCGCAAGGGACTTCTGGTGAAACGGGCTCCACACAAACAGCGATAACTTTTAGAATTATTAATTTTTTTTTGAAATTTGGCTAAAGTCAAATCGAAACATGGTGCATTAATACTATGTTTTTATTTCTGTAAGATAAAGCAAATGACCAGCAAAAATTTTTTTTGAAAAATCATCATGTTTTTGGGCCTCTGACTACCCCTAACTCCTTATGGAACACAGACACATTGACAGACGATAAATTGTCAAGTCTTATCAAAAGAAATGAATTGTACAAGTTTTTGAATTTTTTGAAAAATAAATATATTTTAGTACCTCTATGTACTACTGCTACTACTACTACTACTAATAATAATAATAATAAAAACATTCTTTCCAACAATATTTCTCTTTTGTATTACCATTTTAACTTCTCAAGCTCTTAAGGGGCAGGTACCTGTAAACGGCCTTTTCTTGACATATTCTTAAGGGATTACATGGGTTTCGTTGGTTCATAAAATCGATTTATTTTTTTTTGCTTATTAATTTCTACAATTTCTCTGGAATATTATCCAAAAGTTTCAAGTCGATCCGAATAATAGTTTCGGAGATACAGCCTTTGGAAGGTGTGCGCTCCAAGCCACTTTTATTGTTACTCAAAACTTTAAACGCGTTTTTCTCGGAACCGTGTTTTCAAAGTCGGTTGTCAAATGTTCTCGAAAACTACTCAACCGATTTTCATGAAATTTTACACAGGTGTTCGAATACAATTTACTCGTGCTTCAACGAAGGATTTTGTTTTTTTTTTTATTACAACTATTTAAAAAAAAAAAAAGAGGTTGTCTGTAAAGTCGGTTTACTGACGATAGTTTAACGTGATAACGTTATAAGAAAATACTGATTGAATGGTTGCATTTTTCAAAAGAAAATTTTAATTTTATTTGTTTGATAGATATTTTGTATGGATATAGAGAATGAGTTAACATTAACATAACATAATATACTTTAACATAACATAACATAACATAACACAACATAATATAACATAACATAACATAAAATAACATAACATAACATAACATAACATAACATAACATAACATAACATAACATAACATAACATAACATAACATAACATAACATAACATAACATAACATAACATAACATAACATAACATAACATAACATAACATAACATAACATAACATAACATAACATAACATAACATAACATAACATAACATAACATAACATAACATAACATAACATAACATAACATAACATAACATAACATAACATAACATAACATAACATAACATAACATAACATAACATAACATAACATAACATAACATAACATAACATAACATAACATAACATAACATAACATAACATAACATAACATAACATAACATAACATAACATAACATAACATAACATAACATAACATAGCATAACATAACATAACATAACATAACATAACATAACATAACATAACATAACATAACATAACATAACATAACATAACATAACATAACATAACATAACATAACATAACATGACATAACATAACATAACATAACATATCATAAAGCATTCACCAACAGCTTTCATTTGATACCCATATTGTACATACACGTCCGAAGGTTACCCGGGTCCACGTTTTGACCTATATCTCGAGACCCTATCTACCAATAGGTATTCAAACTATACGGAAATCATCTTCAATACCTACTTAACAATGTGTGTAAGTTTGGTTTAATTCGGTTCAAAGACACGGCGGGTCCACGTTTTGGCATATATTTCGAGACCCTAGTCATCAATAGGTATGAAAATTACCCCGTATTAAAGCACTTATCAACAGCTTTCATTTGATATCCATATTGTACAAACACATTCTAGGGTCCACGTTTTGGTCTCTATCTCGAGACCCTAGTCACGGAGCGGATGGAAGTACTCTGAACTAAAGCATTCATCAACAGCTTCCATTTGATACCCATATTGTACATACACATCCGAAGGTTACCCGGGTCCACGTTTTGACCTATATCTCGAGACCCTATCTACCAATAGGTATCCAAACTATACGGAAACCATCTTCAATACCTCCTTAACAATGTGTGTAAGTTTGGTTTAATTCGGTGCAAAGACAGGCGGGTCCACGTTTTGGCATATATTTCCAGACCCTAGTCATCAATAGGTATGAAAATTACCCCTTATTAAAGCACTTATCAATAGCTTTCATTTGATACCCATATTGTACATACACAACCAAAGGTTACCCGGGTCCACGTTTTGTTCTATATCTCGAGACCCCAGTCACGGAGCGGCATGAAAAATACTCTGTACTAAAGCATTCACCAACAGTTTCAATTTGATATCCATATTGTACAAACACATTCTAGGGTCCACGTTTTGGTCTCTATCTCGAGACCCTAGTCACGGAGCGGCATGAAAAGTACTCTGGACTAAAGCATTCACCAACAGCTTCCATTTGATACCCATATTGTACATACACATCCGAAGGTTACCCGGGTCCACGTTTTGACCTATATCTCGAGCCCTATTTCCAAAATAAAATATAATCCATGTTACTCGTGGATGATGTAGCTTTCGATTGGTGAAAGAATTTTTAAAATCGGTCTAGTAGTTTTGAGCCTATTCATTACAAACAAACAAAGTTTTCCTCTTTATAATATTAGTATAGACAACATATCTTATAAGGTATATGGTAAATATTAAAATACATTTTTTCCTTCATATATAATAAAAAAATTAATAATTATAACATTAAAACAACAGGTATTATTAACAAACTTGGTTTTATTTTAAATTCTTCAAGTGAATCAAATTAATAATAATCAATAAGAAGGCATATGCAAATACAAATACGTGAATTTATATATGTACATATGCGCATATACATACATATATACGCTCACTTAAGTAGGAGAGAGCAAGATGTCGAACGTTGCCGTTCGTTTGCTTTGTTTGCTTTGTCGTTCGTTCCGTGCTTTCGCTTGCAGTTCATTCAATGCAATGAGCAAGGTAACGACAAATGAGCAAGGTAACGACAAATGAGCAAGGTAACGGCAATGAGCAAGGTAACGACATATGAGCAAGGTAACACTAATGAGAAAGGTAACACTAATGAGCAAGGTAACGACACATTTTTTCGTGCGTGCAGCCTGTTAAATCGAATTATAAGACGTTATCACGTCAAAAACAAAATGTTAAGCAAATTTGACCGAAATGTTCATTTTTTTGCAAAAATGTCTGCCAAAATTCCAATGTTTTTTCATTTTTGATGAGCCTGTCAGGAGTTATGCTGACAACACGGACGCACCTTTTTTTCGAGGGGACACCGAAAATGACGTCACAATGGAGGAGTTTTAATTTTTTTTTTGAAAATTTCAGAAATTATTCTTTAAATATGTATCCATAAGACAGAAAAAAGTTTGAATAAAATAAATAATTTTTTACATAGAAAAAAAAAAAATATTGAAAATAGGCCTTTTTTACCCGACGAAACCCATGTAACCCCTTAAAGGGTTATATTAACATTTTATGAAAAAAAAAATTTTGTTTCGAAATTTTACAGGTATCTGTCCCTTTAAAAAGCACCCGATATATGTATAAGTACATATCGATACATACATACGTAGATTATAGTGGCAACTCATGTGACTCAAGTTAAGCGATTCCCTAGAAAACCAAAATCTCTGGGATCAGACGAACACTTGTTGCCGTAATGAAAGGCACAAAGTACAATGCAGTTCATATTGAAACTGAGCTGGCAAACAATTAAAGTTGTAGTGCTCTGCATGCAGCTCAAGTTACAAAGAGCGAAGAAAAAACAAAGCAAAAAAAATTAGGCACAAAGTGAAGTGCATAAATGCAAATATGTGTATTAACAAAAAATATTGAAAGGGCTATAGTAAGTAACATATTTAGTATAGTAAAATATGTACTTCACTTGCTTCAATGACGACTCTAAAAGCCTGCCCTTGCTGTCGTGCTGTTGACTGCAACGTTTACGAGCGGCGGGCGATTATGTTTGAATATTTATGCACTTTGTGTTTGAGCTACTGTAATCGTTAATATTGTAATGACCACAATAGTTTGCTATGAACCGTGACTAATGTGCAAATAACCAATCCACATGGGAATAGACTGGACTATCCCGCGTCTATTTGCACAATTGATGCTGCACATGACTGTGTATGTAGACATATGCGCACGCAATATGTATTTAAGGTGGAAGCAAGGTGAAGAAGATGTATTTATTTCAAAATTTTATTTTTAAATTTCTTTTTTTAATTAAATTTCTTCAGTGGTACTTCTTTGCAACAAGCAAAATATACGAACTATGCAAATTGTTAGTGGACGAAATTTGAAATCAATGGAAGTGGTGAATATTTTTGTGATTTCTTCCATCTTCAAAATTGACAAAAATGGCTTTAATTCACACAGCTACATCGAGGTAGATGTAAATTTGTAAATAATTCTAAATTTAATATCACGTTTTTTAGTGTAAATGTGAATCGCTACTACAAAAAAAAAAAAAAATAAATGTTTCCATTGAAGATACTGCGAAAATACGTATTGTTAAACATATTTACTCAATGGTTAATATATCTGTTGACTATTGTACCGTACAGTAATGCGAATCCGCAATCTAAGCTATGTATATTTTTCTAAAGCCGACTGGGACCAGAAAATTGTTTTTTATGAGAAGTTTTATTGTAGCAGAAATACACTCGGTGATTTGCTATTGCCTGTCGAGGGGCGACGGCTATTACTCACGTTACTCACAATACGAGAAGTCTTAAAAAAGTTCAATGAAAGAAGAATCGTCTCATAACATCTTTTTAGTGACTGTAATTCAGCTTCGTTGATCTCTGCAGTCATAGATTTAATTGTTTTCAAAATTAACTATGGCCTTTATCTCTTAGCTACCATAAGATAAGAGCCACCATAAGCGCTTCAATTGGCGCCTACCAACCACACCTATAAATAACTTGACATACGGAGCCAACTTCACCCCAATAATTTTAAGCCGAGAACTCATTACCGTAAAACAATGCAAATAATTGATCAATCCACTTCAAGCCAAAAATTAATACAAGGTGAAGCCCAAAATAAAAAAGACTGGGCTAAAATAGAAACGATAGGAGCTTTGTTCTGATAGCTTTAAGTTTATTTGTTCAAAATAGTCCACTCTGGTTTCGATACATTGATCTAAAAGCTTTTCGAAAGAGTGTTTCAGGCCATGGACCAGAATGTCCTTCAGGATGACGGTACAAGCTTTTTGGATGGCCTCTACGGACGGAAAACGTTTTCCTTTCATGACCAAATCCAATTCTTCGAATAGGTAGAAATCACAGGGACCCCTTGGCCGGCAATGACAAACCTCCGAGTGTATTTCTGCCATGAAAAAAGCTCCTCATGAAAAAATATCTACCGTTCGGAGTCGGTTTGAAACTGTAGGTCCCTCCATTTGTGGAATAACATCAAGACGCACGCCACAAATAGGAGGAGGAGCTCGGCCAAACACCCAAAACAGGTGTAAGCGACAATTATATATATATATACATATATATATATATATATATATAGAAGTCACAGGGAGCCATATCAGGCGAATACGGTGAGTGATTAATGGTTAAAATACGATTTGTAGTCAAAAAAATCAGTCACAAGAGTGGATTGATGAGATGGTGCGTTATCATGCAATAAGCGTCAGCTTCTTCCGTCGCGGTATTCAGAGCGAATTCGACGAATGAGATGCAACAAATGCATCAAAACAGCAAAATAGAAAATTGCACGGAAGGTTTGACCCATTGGCATGAACTCCTTGTGGACGATTTCCTTGGAATCGTAAAAACAAATGAACATCGTCTTGATTTTTAATTTCTCCAAACGCGATATTTTGGGGGGTGGCTCGTCTGGGGCCTTCGAGAAGGAAGGAAGTTCTCGTCTTCTTTATTGAGGTCTTTCGAATGTAGAATTCTGAGCAAATTTTGGTCCTCAGTTAAGGTGCGCGTATTGAAATGTGCACAGACCTTTCGTAAGCCCAAATGATCAGTTAAAATACGAGAAATCGATGTTTTGGAGATATTCAACTTCGATTCCATGAATTTCAACGACGATTTCGGCTCATTTTGGATAAACTCTGGCACAAGATAGATAATCATCGCCATACACTTTTTTTACCACTGCAAAGTTTCGGTAAACGTTTTACCGATTTTAAAACAAAATTTGATATTAGCTAATCTAAAAGACTCAAAAAAATTCCTTCAATAATAAATATAAATATAGGTTGTGCCAATCATTATGATATTCCAATAAATAATAAACAAATATCGCCTCCTAAGTTTCACAGTTGGCAGCTCCCTTTAAACTCTGTAAATACATCCTTGCATTTCTTTACTAAAATTGAAACATCACCAGAAATTTACAATAAACACTTCTTTAAACTCTCAAATAGGTTTAAAACATAGCTCTAAAATATGAAATTGTGCCGGGTCTGGCCGTTCAAGAGCTGAAAATACTTGTAGACTCTTGTACATTCAAAGGGTGGCGATTTTGAAAATTCTGCATGGCGGCGTTTATAGAAGTAATGCAATTCATCCAGATCACGAGCCAACAAATAAGCTGTTTTTGATTCACCAGAGAGTTCCGCTGGGAGAGAGCTCGACAGCTAAGCTTAGACCAGTGCTCCCAAGTATATGTAAGTGGGGATATTTATTTTATTATATTTTGCATACTTTTACGCGGGACAGAATTACATAACAGTTGGTTAAAAGGAAAATAATGCAGTGCTGCCAAGTTATATGTAACGTGGGATTCCCGGGAATTTTTTTGTTTTATTCACTACTCGCTAGGTGCTTGGTGAAGTGTGAGAAGCTATAGTGGATCAAATTAAAGGATACCTTCTTAACACGTTGAGCGCGACTTCGGTCCCTGGGGACCGGCGCTGATCTTTCCTGGTGGCCGGCTCCAGTCCCTTGTGACCGTTGTAACACTTTTCGTGGAACCGACAGTATTAAAGTTAAAAGATAAATGTGACCTGAATGAATGTAATCAAATGAGCTTTATTGAAGTGTGGTTGGGATTTACACATGTAACAAAATGTAACAACTTTTTTGTTAAATTTTTGACTTTTTTGGGTCTAATTTTGAATTTTCATCATGACAACCAGAACAGTATTTCCGAACTCTATGGACGTCGCCTTCCTTTTTCTGTAATTTAGGAACAATTTTTCCTTCTCGAAGTGGAATTTGATCATATACTCGCTGTGTCTATCCATTTCGCAATTGTCTTCGAAATTCCTTAACTTTGTCTTCTTCTTGAAATAGGAACAGGGAATTGATCGCTAATCAGTGTCAACGTGTTAAGCATTCAAAATGTCGGTTATGTTCTAAGTCAGGTAAAATATTATCAGGTAAGAAACAATAACAAAAATAAAAAACTGAAATATTATCAACAAAGAAAACAAACTATAAGTGACTGTAAAGGTGCAGTTCGTAACCATTCCAGCCATGATCAGCTTCAAAGAAATTTTTTTCGAGGTTGAACTCTGAATGCTATAAAACTGAATCGTATAATCGTATTGATAAGTCGTGGCCGAATCGGTTTGTGCGTGACTACTATTCGGACTACCATTCGAAAGTGCCCCAGGTTCGAATTTTCGAGCATGAAACACCAAATACCAGAAACATGTTTTTTTAACAGCGGTCGCCCGTCAGCAAGCAACGGCAAACCTTCCAGTGTATTTCAGTCAGGAGAACCAATCCTCATAAAAAACCATCTGCCGTTCGAAGACGGGCGTAAAACTGTAAGTCCTTCCATTGGTGGACAACATCAAGGCACACACCATAAATAAGAGAAGTTCGGCCAAACCCCTAACAGAAATGTAAGCACCAATTACTTATTTATTTTTTATGTATCTACATACATACTTATATTATATAGACATGATAACATTTTACCAGTAAGTACGAGTACGAGCCATAATGGGCACTATATAGTCTGGAGTGACTCTTATAGGGCGGAAATCTACTCATCGGCTTGCCTTTGTCTGTTCTGAGACACTGCTTAAAAAAAAATTTGTCTACCCACTAAAGCATTCCCGTTTAGAGAAGAGTGGAACACTAACCCAACATGGCTAAGTGATAACTCACAAAAATGGTTCCAAAAAGCTCCAAGGAGTAGGAGCAGGAGTAGTGGGGCCTAGAACACACAAATCCCTAACACTAAGTACAGATACCTCAATTTTCAATGCGGAGCTCTTCGCTATAATAATCATCAATCAAAAGAGGGTTCGAGAAAGTAAAAAATTAAAATACTTTCGGGCAGCCAATCGGTTCTAGAAGCCTTGAATAGCTTCACATTCAAGTCAAAAGTCCTAATAGAGTCAAAAGTCAAAAAACTGTCCACTTATAATCAGGTCTCACTGATTGGGGTACCAGGACATGAGGGGCACGAAGGAAACGAGAAGGCAGACTTTTATGCCAAAAAAGTGGCAGAAGGGCTATTTATTGGACCAACCCCATTTTTCGGCTTTAACAAAAATAATATAAAACAGGAAACCAAAAAATGGATCCAAACTAAAATCAGGGAACACTGGAACGGCGCAAACGGCCTTAATCACTCTAAAAAGTTTTTGAACTTTAATACCAACAGAGCAAAATCTGCTCTAAATCTTAATAAAAAGGGCCTCAGATTACTCTGTGGAGCACTTACAGTTCACTCGGCCTGTAAAAACACTTTAACACAATAGTGTAAAGATCATGCAGGTTCTGCTGTGATGAAGAAGGATCTATGGAACACTTAATTACCAACTGTGAGGCATTAGGCCACAGGAGACACAGAATCCTGGGCTCGTACTTACTAGAGGAGGAAGACCTACAATTGTTCCCTCCTAAGGAGCTGGTTCGTTTCCTCGGTATACTAAATAATTATAATTAAGTAATTAAGGGCGCACAATAGATAAATCTGGTCGCAGTGCATAAAGCCCTAGTCTAGCCCGCACAATCATTACCATGCTTCACATTGCGCAGCGAACCCGGGACCAACCAATCGATAGTCATACAGAAACCTAATCGACTACCTAGGCCGTGAAAAAGTAGAATTTAAAAACCACTGAGCGAAAAGTATTTTTTAACATTCTCAAATTTTTTACTGTATTTTCAACCACTCAATGGCACTGTGTCCTTTACGAGCGTGCAGCTGCATAAATAAGTATTGCAATACACCGCGATTGCCCAGACACTTGTTTTATATTTAGTTGTACGTATATGGAAATGTAAAAGCTCAACTGCCACTGCTTCTGATAGAAGTTACTAAAAACTATTTCAACTGCTGCGTTAAATACATAAAATGCACTCGTTAAGCACAGTGACAAATAGTATTGTTTGCAATTTGTAGCACCTAATACAAAGCCCAAAACAAAAACCGGCAGCATGCATACAAATGCACATCCACACCAACATAAATTATCACGCCAAAGTAATAAAAATGAGAACACACAAATGTAGTACGAAATTTTACCAAACAAGTAAGTATCAAGACGTAAAAGTTTCAACAAAAAATATATGCATGCGCATTCGGGAATCGAAATTTCCTATATAAGCTTCGGAATTTGTGCGTGCGATGCTTTAGTATCGCAGTGTCGGCTCACATTCCTCATAGTCATTTCCATAGGTAAGCTTGACAAGTGAAGTCAGGGAAACGAACATTGTGCGCAAAATGTATGAGTTTTATAAAATAAAACTATTCTTGCTTTGCATCTGTACGATAATTGGGAATTTTGAGCAAGTTGTTGGAATACCTAAAACTGCGGTAGAACAAAAAGTTGTGCCACTCTCGCATATAGCCACGGTCACCGATGGGAAATTGGAAAGAAACGTGGGTGATATTTTTCGAATTGACTACAAAGCATTTATTTTTCATGAAGTGTTTATTACTTTTTTAACAGAAACGCGGTTTATTGGACTCTCTTTTGTCTGAACTCTTTGAGTATTTCGATTATAGCGACGAAGACGACACTGAGGAGGATGAAAAATACTGTGAACACTTATTTCAAATATTTAATTCGTTTGTAAAGAAATTTACGTTTCACATTTCTTTATATTTTTTAGTAATTTGCCGTAATTGCACAATCGTTATTAGTCAATCAGGTAATCAGGAAAATGCAGTAATAAGGCCAACTTCTGCGCCTGTACCGACGGAGCCCGTAAATAAAGTAAATGGAGGAGGTTAGTATAGCAACAAATGAAAAAAAGGTGTTTTCATTTTGTAACCCCACAGCTCCACTTTATACAGATTATCATAAAAAATCTTCGTTAAAACAGAAATGTCAGGTGGACGCCGCGTATTTCACTGTCAAAGCATCTCTGTCTTATCGAATTCATTGTCATCACTCTCTTAGCATTAGCTATAGGCGCATATATTAAAGGTGGTGTCACTAGACCAACAACAATGTTTTATACGTTTCATTGTCAAAGTAGAAAACAAAGAATGAATTTGCCTTGTTTCATTCTGGGCTGACAGCCACATGGACACAGCGAAAGAAAAAAAAAAAAACAAATCAGCTAATTTACCAACACCACTTTTAATAGATTCGCCTTGATTAGCTGTCATTTCGTAGTTTGACAACTCAATTTTCGCCTTACCGCACCATTTGCATGCGCGAATTCAGCGAACCGATTTGCTTGATGCCGTTTTGAAAATAAAGGCAAGCTGCAAGCTGTCCCTATGTGAAAACGGGATAAAGTAAAAAGAGAAATTTGACAGAAGTGCGCAAGTTCGAATGCCCGTGCATGAATCAATGGAATGATAGAAAAAGGTTTTTCTAATAGCGGTCGGCACTCGACAGGCAATGGAAAACCTTCCATTGTATTTCTGGCATGAAAAAGCTTCTCATAAAAACCATTTGCCGTTTGGAATCGGCTTAAAATTGTCCCTCCATTTGTGGAACAACATCAAGATTCACACCACAAATAGGAGCTCTGCGAAACACCTAATAGAAGTGTGCGCACCAATTATTTATTTTTAAAGAAACATTTAGTAGAAAGTGTAGATGTGGTGTAAGGAAATTTTTATTCATTATTTCATTTTTTATTTTCATTTTATCTACTAGAATTTTTTTATTTGACCGAGAAATGGGATAGAATAGAATAATTGGCGGATTGCACTTCCCTAAAGGTGGTTTGCGCCCTCTACTCATCACATTACCTCATGTTAACCCAGCTCCTAATATGGAGCTGAGTTGTGCTGAGTGTAAGTGTCTTCCTTTTGGCCGTATCAGGCGGATATGTACAAGTATATTCATTCTTCTCGCTATGGCATCACATTCGAAAAGAAAGTGTATTGGAAGTCCTAGGGTACGTAGGTAGGTAGATTATTAGAAATTTTTTTTTTGTTTCCTTTGCTAACAGGTGGACAGTGGAGATAAACTGTTTTAGACAAACCGACGTCGGACACAGACGCCTGAGTCAAACACTCACAACAGTACCAAACTGAAGACAAGACAATAGTTTGTGAGTATCGGACTATTGCATATTCTCCGATGTTTCATTCCCCCCACAACTGCTTTCGAAGACAGTGGAAGGAGTGAATACTAGCGATGGCGTAAAATCTCCATACGTCCACAGGAGCGGAACCTGGACGCAGAAACCTGTTGTGTTAATAGACATAATTGCGGCTCCTCGTTGAAGAAATGCTAACGCGGTTCCAGGGTGGAAATCAGCCGAGGAGGAGAAATATTATAGTGTTAGTGGGAGCATACCCCACATACCATTGGTGTGATAGCACCTTTGATGATTGTTTCGGACATTTTGAGTTACACCTCCTGACTAAAAAATAAAAAAAAGGTAGGTAGGTTAGATGGCAAGAGTTCCACAGGTACACTACAAGTAGTGCTAGAATGCCGTTTTGATAACATAATGTAGACCACTACGTGCAAAAAATTACAAAACTTAAAGGAAGTTAAACCATCTACAGCCATCCAGTGCTGTTGATGTAGTGGAGGAGAGAAACGGGATCTAGGCTAGAGAATTGCCTCAGGCTATCCCCAAGAGGCACCTCAAGGAGCCTCAAGCGCCTAGCCGCCAAATACGGATATTTGCAAAGAAAGTGTTCAACAGTATATTTCTCTGCTGTATCCCCATAGCTCCACAGCTTCTGCAAGAGGGGGTTGTACGGAAGTCCAAGCTTCTCACCCAATGACCGATGACGGTTGTTACTCAGTTCCTAGGGATTAATTGCAAAAACGACAGGAGTTGGTGAACCATATTCCAATTATATGCAGATGGCGGCGCACTGTGAGAATGCCAGTGAAGGAGATGCCTAAATCTTTTTGGATTTTAGCCTCCCAATAACAACTTAGCCTCATTGTTTGATACCATCTTGTATCTCTTAGCCTTAGGTCTTTGCGTTTAAGCTCTTCCTTGATGGTATACTGTTCGATTTGTAGCGAAACCGCAGCCTCTCTATTTTTCAAGAAGTGGATGACCCTCTCGTTGATCTTCTGACTAAATTTTTGATGATATTTTGGCATAGAGGCGACTCAATTTCAGAATTCAGATCGTGAATTGTGCTAGGGTTATTGGCGTATATTCGCTTCTAAAAAAGCCAAAGAAAGAAATCGAATATCGTAAAGTCATTCTAATATTGGTAGTCAAATTATTTTCAATTCGCCCAAAACAATTTCATTGTTTTGTTCACTCTATGGCAGGTTGCATCGTCTTTTTAAAATACATATATCTTTCAGATCGATTTGAAGCTATTAGAAGTCAGCAGAACTTGAAGAATATCGTTAACGGTGCACGCAATATCATCGGTATTCTCTGAAAAGAACAGCTAATTTACTATGTTACCTCAAAATGCGCACCGAACAGTGACTCGTGTTGAATTTATGGAGCGTCGAAGAACTACCAATTAACTATTTCTCTACTGGGCGAGTCCAATAGACTCAAATGAGATTTTATTAATTATATTTCCACATCAATAAGCGATGCCACTTTGTTTATTTCTATGTCTTCTATAAGATTTTAGCATTAGCTGATACAATTAAAGTGATCTACATTAACAGCAATAGATCTCTTCTGATTTCGAATGGATCCAATTACTACGAATTCTCTCTATTTATCGGACTACTGTTCGGTAGAAAGATGCATTATGGACTAAAAATTATCCGAAATTCATTCTATATTCTCGACATTCCACTTATGGATTTTGTATGAATAAACTACAAACGTAGCCAAGTACATTTTTGCGTGATTTCCATTCGGTTGGTCTCAGTTTCAAAGGCCACTAGGAATATGAAATGTCCATCAAATGATATTAAAATTTTGTTTGCCGATAATCTTCTTCTAAATTGTTAATTGAGCAAGCAATCTTAAATTAAGAACATATTCTTGATATCACACCGAAATTCTTGAATTCAGAAGAAAATTCTTTTCTTAAGAACAAATAAATATTAGAACGATAACGTCTTAAAACAAGCACAAAATAGCTAAAATTTATTTATTTATACATTTATTTATCTACTTAAAATATAATAAATAAATATATAAATAATCATATTATAAAATCAACCCAAATAGCAGCGGAGGCCTAGCTCAACGCATCTTTTGTCAGTCGAGCAAATGTGCCCCTCCATTTGAAGGGGAACATCAAAACGCATACATTTGAGGAGAAACTTGGCTAAACACCGTGTCAATTATATTTACATGTACATATGTATATGCATAAAAAAATGCAAAAATAGAGGTGTTAATGTAATAATCTTTATAATGATATAAATATTTGGAAAAAACTTAAATATTATATAGGTGTCAGTTATAAAAATTATAAATCCAAATTTAGTAAATAATTTTTAGGTGCGAGTGAATGTTAAGAGATATTATAGAGGAGTGATGACAATACATATATACATATTTTATTAATACATCTCTGTGCTACAATTTTACATAAAAATTCTTACATGTTAAAATATAATACATATTTACACTTTTTTTCAAATTTTATTTAGCTCCACCCGAATCTGGCACTACCGTAGCTCCAGTAACACCAGCGGGAACCAGTGAAACTCCCAGTGATTCTCCAACAACTGAAGCTCCCCAGCCAGCTCCATAAGAGCCGTAAAAAGTAGCGGCAGTTGACAATACAACTTTCATACAAAAATGCAAATACTAATATTATAATTTTGTAAAGTTTTTTATATGATTTACTAATAATACCCAGTAAATTAATACTAAATGATTATGGAGTAAAAATACGTTTATGCCGGCATTCAAATACCAAGACACTACTAATGACTTGTTAAAGAATCTCAAAAACCAACGCGACTAGTGGCTGCTATTTAGCAATAAATATTTGTAAATATTTTTAAGTGAAAAAAAAATCTACATAACGGGTAAAAGGATAAAGTTGTATAAACACCTTTGAACTTAAGAGTTATAACTATTTATTATTATTGCCACACAATTTTGTATTAAGACTCTAATTTTGTTATATTTAAAAAAAAATTATCATACCCTTCTAAGGCAAATCAATTTAGAGGTATCGGATTTTAAATTGAAATAAAACAACAAAAATGCAACTTGATTGGGCAATCATTATTTTTTGTGTAGAATCGTTCACAACATTTTTTAAAGATAATCTCTTTCAAATGTTGACCACAACTACGCCGTAATTCGGCCATCCGTAAACATCAATTTTGAATGACTCCCTGGAGGACTTCAGTCGGTACCTCGTGAATTACTAAAGTTATGTTGGCTTCCAATGGCTCAATCCAAGCTGGTTTATCCACAAAGCATTAAGACTTTACATACCCCACAAATATTAGACGATCTTGGTGGCCAAACCACTGATCCGAGGCGAGAGATAAATTACTCACCGAAACGACGACGATTCCTTCAGTCCATAGGCTTTTGAGTGGCCTGTGCGGTGCGGTTGTTTTCAATGGATGTGATGACAGTTCTTGAATGGCTTCAGATTGTTCTTCAACCCAAATAGGGCAATTTTGCCTCCAATTGGGCCTCTATAAGTGGGTCACAAGTGGACCTGAGCGTGCGATGTACACTTCACGGAGCGTCGATTTTATTTATACAATTTTACGATATGTAAGCTTTTGTTTACGACGACATAGCCATAGCGCAGCGAATAAAGCGGCAATGCTGGCTGGGTCATGTCGTCCGAATGGAAATAAACTCTCCGGCACTGAAAGTATTCGAGGCGGTACCAGCTGGTGGTAGCAGAGGAAGAGGAAGACCTCTTTTGCTTTGGAAAGATTAGGTGAAGAGGGACTTGGCTTCACTTGGTGGGTCCAACTGGCGCCGGTTAGCACTAGAAAGAAACGAGTGGCGCGAGTTTGCTAAACCCGGCCAAAATCGCTTAAGCGGTTATCGCGCCAATTACAAGAAGAAGAAGCTTCGTTGAGGCGTAAATCTTCCGATGATGAAATGTCAATGAATACTGAAAAAAATTATATATTTACTTTGACAGTAGTCACGCGTGATCTGCCAAAAAACACTATTGGAAAAAGGACCTCCAATCTGATCATCCTATATTATAATGGGTGAAATTTTTTTTCGCGGAAAGATAGTCTTGTAAAACTCTGGTAAGTGCCCATTTACACAGGGAAACATTTGGAAGGGAAACATTTTGTTGGTGAGAGAAGGACGGACGCGGAAGGTGGTGGGGATTTCGTCTCCCGTACTGGTAACATGCTTTCCGTTCTTATTCGTACTTCCAATATTAAAGCAATTTTTGACAGTTGCTTCATTCGTTTTCTTCTTTTGTAGGAGAAAGTTCTGAGTTGTGTTAATTTTCAATCAAACGGAAGAAATCAACGTTGACAAACATCAGAACGCTGCTTGGGAAATGCAGGATTATTTTTGCTAGTAAAGTTGGTATAATTTAAAAACTTATGGGCCATGTTTTCCCATTTCTGAATACTCAAGTTAGTTTTAAGTTAATTATTTATATTTGAAGTATTTTTAATTTAATTTTTTGTATTCAAGTACAAGAATTTATATATATACATACGTAAATAAAAATAAACAACAAAGTGTTTATTATTTAACCAGTTTACATTCTTCATTGAAATATTTAAGAAACTGTTGACGAACGTTCTCCGCTTTACATGGTAGCGGGAGTTGTAAACGTCAAAATGTTGCTGAAAACAATTTGGCCCGTGTGACCGCGAATGAAACATGAGAAGAGAATTTCAGCAAGAAAATGCAATCGAAAACATATTTGCAATATCCGCAAAGTATGCAACAGTGAAACCCATGTACATATACATATTTTCAGGCTGTGTAGTATTATACATACATATATGTGACCCTCTGCCAGTTGATTGTTTTTCTTTTATTATTTTAACTTTTTGTGGTGGAATATGAGTACTCTCCTACTTTAGCATATTTCATTTAGCACTTTTTACATTTCATGCTATTCATTCCATGCAATCGTGCTAGCCATAGAGATGCCCTCTATTATATTTACATAAGTGTAGGTGCATTTCCCAAGACACGGTTTGAAGTAATATTTAATTAAGTGGCGCTAAAAGCGCAGATCCCCAAACAATTGCACATTTATTCAAAACATCTTGACAGCCCACTGGTTCCACTTCTCAAAAACTCTTTTTTGTTTTCAAAAGAAGGGGCAAGTTTGTGGCGCTACACTACAAACTACGACATAATTAGTTACAAAAATGATCAACTTATGTGGAAGTGCATACATATTATATATTATGTACAAGTATGTACGAGTATAGATTTGGTTCTAGTGTCCATATATTCAAGAGTGTGTAGCGCCGCGCTTGCCGTACTTTGGTGTGTTTGTGCGCATAAAGAAATCTCCCAAAATCATTTATTACATTACAGAGTTAATTATTATAAGCATTGTGATAATTTCATATAAGTACAGTGAAGGACTAAATACTACATACAGCAGTATAGATTCTTACAATATTTCCCAGAAGGTATACAGTACTTGAAAACACTGTTGATGTACTTAGTTTTTTGCGGAATTCATATTTGTTGATTAATTTATAAAACTTAAATAATTCCACTTGCTTTATAACAAGAAAATTAACAGATCAACATAAAAGCGGTATGTCAAAGTCTGCTACAGTTCAGTTAGCTTAAAAAAACGAATTTGTTCATTTTAAAACTAGTTTTTTTAATACTTTTAGCATTTAGTTGGTTCACCACCGTTATCTATCACTACTAGACGCCGTCGTGGTATTGATCCAACTAGTTGGGTAAACGCTTCCCACGTTATTTGGTTCCATGCCTACATCATCTCTGTTTTTAGCGATTTTTCTCTCTAAAAGCATCCAAACATGCTCTGCCGGATTTGAAGAAAATATGCTGCTTTACGTAGACTCAAGTCCTTCACTGTACATACTGATGTACGTATGGCGCAAAATGAATCATCAAATTTTTGCATAACTTTTTTATTAAATAAAAAAATAGAGTTTTCCAATAAATCTTAATAGATAGAGTGATTAATTTTGCGTCACCTTGTAGAAGTAGCGAAGCTGAAGTGAAATATTGAAGATAACCATTTAACACTAGCGGTCGCCGTAGCCGAATGGGTTGGTGCGTGAAAACCATTCGGAATTCGGAGAGTGTTGGTTTGAATCTCCGTGAAACACCAAAATGAAGAAAACGTTTTTTCTAATAGCTGTGGCCCCTCAGCAGCAATGGCGAACCTCCTAGTTTATTCCTGCCATGAAAAAGCTCCTCATAAAAAATATCTGCCGCTCGGAGTCGACTTAAAACTGTAGGTCTCTCCATTTGTGGAACACCATCAAGTCGCGCACTACAAATAAGAGGAGGGGCTCGACGCTTAGAGTTATCATAATGGATAAATTTTTCATCGCCAGTGACGATGCGATGCAGAAAATCTTTTCTATCGTTCAAGAAGCATCTCACACGTCACCAAACGTCTCACAATGTCCCTCTCCTTGAATTGATGTGGCACCCAGTTACCTGCTTTTTGGACCATTCCCATCGCGTGCAAACGTTTACCGACGGTTGATCTGTCAACATCCAACTCTTTAGACATGTCATCAAGCGCCTTCATCTAATAATTGTTGTAAAATAAAAAGAAAATTCTTAATTTGAAAAAATTATCGGGTGATTAATTTTGCGCCACCATTATTTTTAACTCCTTTCTTAAAAAAATGTGTTTGTTGGTTCCAAAGAAAAGCATTTTTATAAAAGCCCAAATCAGTTTGGGTATTCGCCTTTAAATTTAATATAATAATTCAGCAATGAAAATTGTAGGGTATCTCCGCATCTGACTAAAATATTTATTTGCATGCAAAATGAAGACACACACAAATGTGTTGCACATTTAAGTGACATCGCACGAAAAGCAAAGCGACATTGAGTAGAAACAGGAAAACACAAGTTGACATTCTGTTTGACATTTGTAATCTTTCGATCGTTAATTATTTTCGAATTGTGAGAGCAGCGCATGAATATGGCGCCACACAGGAGCAGATATACAAAAAACTCGTCATTCACTAAATTCTGGTAAGTGAGTACATCTCGTATAAGTATGTGTATACATATATATGTGTATGTATAAAATGTTCGTCGTTGGCTTGCTTATGTGCTCCTAACGTTTACTAGGTTGATCGACCTTGATTTTTCAAGTCAATTTGTTTTAGAATTTCGCATAGGCCGGTTTAATAAAGAAATCCATTTTTATATACGACTATCGGCATTGCCGAATAGCTTATGCATGGCTACCATTTGTTTTGGGTCAAGCGTCAAATTACACAAGGTGGCGCAAAAGTAATCACCCTATCTGAAGAATTATAATTTTTGCAATTGGCCTTCGTACGTCAATTATATTTGACACTTGTGAACTAAACAGCTGCAATATGCAAACTGATTAGCATTGGAGCGCAAAAAGGTCAAAATAAAGATTTCCATCATTTTCTTTATTTAGTGAAAAAGTTCTTCAAAATCAAAATGGGGTGAAATGTGGTGCTGGGGGAGGTGTTGTCTGAGTGACACGACTCAGACTCAATTAGCTCAAAGATGCCATTTTAGTGGACTACTTATAGAAGTACTGCTTTATTAGTCGAACCATCTCGATTTGACTCTGAATCTGCCTATTGTCGTCTTTTTTCCTCCCTGCTATTTCCTTCAAGTTGACCCCAGCATTCAATGTCGTAGAGCTCCTAGACTTGGACACTCACACAGATAGTGAAAGACTATTTCCTTAAATTTTTCTTGATTGCAGGTTCTGCATCTATCGTTGTACGGCCAATCCATCTTCCTGGCATGGTCCCTCCTAGGCCAGTGGCCGATTATTGTTGATGTAATTCTGAATATGTCTGCTAGTGGCTTTCTTAACAACTCGTCAGTTCTGGATTTGTTGACATTGGGCCAGGATTGTTTGGTTATTTTATCCATATGAGTCCAAAATTAAGAAAAACTTTTTTCTAATAGCGGTCGCCCGTCGGCAGGCAATGGCAAACCTCCGAGTGTATTTCTGCCATGAAAAAGCTCCTCATAAAAAATATCTGCCGTTCGGAATCGGCTTAAAACTGTAGGTCCCTCCATTTGTGGAACAACATCAAGACGCATACCACTAATAGGAGGAGGAGCTCGGCCAACTACCCAAAAAGGGTGTACGTGCCAATTATAAACATATATATATATATATATATATCTATATGAGTCCATCTGACAACGACCTGCTTCTTGAATAGTGAGAAAATCTCCCTTTTGCGCACGCCTTGGGGACAGCCTATTTCTACCGCTTCGGATTCGTTAGAGGTTGCCATCTGCCTTGCCAGTTCATCACTTTTCCCATTTCCTTCTATGTTCCTATGGCCAGGTGCCGAGATGAGAGTGATGTCTATCGCGTGCATTAAAGCATGAAGATCTTCCTTGCATTGTTTGACGATTTTTAAATTGGTTGTAGGTGACTTTAAAGCTAAGATGGCTGCTTGACTATCTGAAAAAATACATTCTTCTGATAGTTGTTGTGGATGGTTTCTAATTCCCCTGCAAGCCTCAATTATCCCGAGTACTGCTGCTTGGAAGATACTATTCCATTCCCCAAGCGAAAAAACTTGGTAGTTTCGAGGCCTTTCGAATATATCTCGGCGCCGACGGCACTGCCCATCGTGGATCCGTCAGTGTATAGTGCAATTGTATGCTCTTTGACTACCTTCACTAAGCTCATAAAGGGATCTGCTTTCTGAGTCGACCTAAAACTGTAGGTGCATCAATTTGCATGACAACATCCGAGAGCACACCTCCTCAGATACGCTGTGTGTGTGTTTTTTACATATAAAAATGTGTTGTATTTAATTTTGCACAGCATCAAGCTCCAATACTCGACCACCCTATTTCGTGCTGCATGTGCCCGCAAACTTTTCATTTTTTTCTTTATTTCGAGGCAAGTGAAATATGCTCGGCATGCATGCTCAGCAATAGCAACAATTTGTAAAATTTGTAAAGAACATTTTTGTGAACATTTCGATTCGTATCTGTGCGTATTTGACTTTTGTCCTAAATGTTAATAAATTAGTCTTTATTTGCTTAATTCTTGAATTGCTTGGTTGTAAGTATTTCCTTTGCTTTTACATTTCAAAAATATTTAATTTTGGGCACTAAGTTTTAATTTCATTTAAGGTACTTAATTCTTTAGGGTATGTTATTTAAAATCTACCGATTTGATATAACATATTTTTTTAAGTCGGCGGAACTTACTTCAAGTTAAAAATTAAAAAATAATAAGACCATAAAAGCTTAAGCTTATCTTTTTATAACCATTACATTTGCCTTGAATCTTAGGTTAAGTTAGGATTTAGCGGTTGGGGCATAGCCATCCAATTGGCTAATTGTGATGCCGAAGATTCCTGATTCTGTTAGTACAGAGAACTTCCAACTTAAAAAAAAAGTGGTGAATGTCATCTGAGTAGATCAGAGAGTGACACAGGAGGTGCGAGATCATCTTTTCCTCTTCCTCATATTAACAAATTCTGCAGGAGTCATGCACTAGTACAACCATTCTCTGGGCGTGTCTGCCTATTAAACAGTGGACCGTTATAACGGGAATCGGTGTGCTAAGACTTTGATTATTTTGGCAGAAATTCTGTACGCTAAGAATTGAGAATCAGCGAAAATTGTCGGGCGAGTCTGTAGATGGGTTGGTTACGCCTTCTTCCATTCGATGTTCTTACAATTTTCTCAAAGCTTACAAGTCTGTAAGGGTATACCTATGTTATTGTCTGTGTATTCATCACTCAACTTGGTGTCAAGTCTCATTAAATGACTCAGCCATCCCTGTATGAGATGTGTGGTATTTCATGGCTATCTTACTGCTTTTTGATTTTATCGCCGCCTGGATATCAGTAAAAATGTAGATATCATTTTTAGGTATCGCGTCACACGGCACCAGTGTCACAACCTCTTTTATTGCCATTAGCTTAGCCTGAATGACACTGTAGATGTTAGGAGATGAAAAGTATACCGATCCTAGGCATTTGTAACGAGTTCTGATTAGAGAAGGATAGTGGCAAATGAGGTGTTCCAATTTACACCTTTCTTCTTCGCATAAGTTACACGCATTGTTCTGGACCCATGGCCCATTTTAGCTGCGTGATATTGAGTGAGACTATGTACCGTCAGTACTTCAATCACTATTTTGCATTTCTTCCTTTGGAGTGATAAAATAACGTTGGTTGTTTTCGTGCTCGCTTACAAGTTCGTGGAATTATTTTGGCAATCCTGTGGGAGGTCGAGGCTTCCCATATAGACTGTGCTTTCAGAATTAGTTCCTTATCCAGTTTCGTCTTCAAAACTGAGAGTGAGGGATATGGGATAAGAAATATATGTAGATAGTAGTAAAATTTAAATACAACAACAACGGTGTGAGATATCAAATTGATTTAAGCTTTATTTAGAAGCTTCATTCATTCACGGACTAGCACATAATTCTATGATAACAACCGACCTCAGCGACAATTACAATTGAGCCGGAATTTCAATAATGTGATTTAAATGATTAAAAGATTTAAAAGATTCGTATTATGAAATGACAAACCTTACTGAATTTACTTAATTTACATTCGACGAAATTTTAACTTATGTATAAGGTGTTTTTTTTAGAGGTTAGGTTTTCAAGATGAAATAAAACGTATATAATTTAATGTTATGGCCAAGAATTTAGCTTTATTATAAAGATAAGGGTTTGCCATTATGTTTTAAAAATGATTTCGGGCAAGTGGCCGCCGCGGCTGGCTCGAATAAATTCCAGCCGAGAGGCCCAATTTTCGACCACTTTTTGCAGCAATTGGGGCCGTATGTCAGCAATAACGCGCCGAATATTCTCTTCCAAGACGTCAATCGTCTCGGGCTTATCTGCGTAGACAAGCGACTTCACATAGCCCCACAAGAAATAGTCCAGCGGTGTTATATCGCACGATCTTGGAGGCCACGCCACAGGTCCACGGCGCGAGATAATGCGCTCACCAAAAGTTTCCTTCAATAAATCGATTGTTGCGTTGGCTGTATGGCATGTAGCGCCAAAGGTCGTCCACATCAACATCGTCCAATTCAGGCACGGAAAAGTCATTAATCATGGCTCTATAGCGCTCTCCATTGACTGTAACATTATGGCCGGCTTCATTTTTAAAGAAATATGGACCAATGATTCCCTCTGCCCATAGATCACACCAAACAGTGACTTTTTGAGGATGTAACGGCGTCTCAGCAATGGCTTGTGGATTATGTTCACTCCAAATGCGACAATTTTGCTTATTGACATACCCATTCAACCAAAAGTGAGCTTTATCGCTGAACAAAATTTTCTTGTGAAAATCGGGATCGGTGGACATCTCGTTTTGGGCCCAAATTTGCACGATTTGCAAACGTTGTTCAGGTGTAAGTCTATTCGTTATGAAATGGCAAACCAAACTGAGCATAAATCAAGTGACAGCTGTCAAAAAGACCATCTACGAAAAAAGTAGTGCCAACTTGAAAACCTAACCTCTAAAAAAAAACACCCTTTATTTCATACTCTTTACACCACCTTCAAGTACACCATCCTTCAAGTACCGAAATGTTCTGGTGTATGGTACACCTCGTACATACGTACATAAATTCATACATGTATCCTCATATTCCTATAAAACACTGCTGAGCACTTTAAACACTGAGGTTTTTATGAAAACAACAATGAGCAGTTTGTTAGTTAGCAGTAAAATTACATTGTAAGCATAAAAGTGATTAGTTGATGTGCCTGGTTAGAGTGATGAAGGAAATTTTATCTAATAGCGGCCGCCCCTCGGCAGGCCGTATCCGTATAAAAACCATTTGCCCTATATCTAGTCTAGCTTGAACATTCTCCTCTTCCCTACTCTCGTAGTGCCGCATTCTACATCCATTTTAAGCCTATACTTAACATTTGCAGATGGCCCGTATTGAGACTTCTTGCTCTTTAGCTTAACCTATGGTGCGCTTTGGATCCAATACTTGAGTCACTACAATTGACACACCTTAATCCATTTCGTACTACGTTAAAACCAGTCAAAAATTATGATGAAGACTATTTGTTGTTAGACTGCCTAGACGCGCCTACAGGATGTCAGGGCATAATTAACTTCTAAATCTCAAATTACAAATCAAATACTTGTAAGTAGCACGTAAGCGATTTGTAGAAAATTTGTAAATCTTGTTTGATCAAAATGAATTTGGCGTCCACAAGGAGTCAAAAAATAAGAAGCTACCGCCTGCGACATCCGCTTCACAAATTTGTTTAGGTGCATTTTGAACGTTCATGCATTTGTATGCGTGCACGTACGCATACATGAGTACAAATAGGCTTCTGTTCGGTGGCAAATACTTTTCACAAATATTTACAAAAAGGCTCGTAAAAATTGTATTAGTTAACTCAGAACGAAATAAGGGTTTTTAAACAAATACGATTGTAGAGAAACAACGAGAAATCAACCAACATGGCCTTTTTTTCAAACGGAAAACATTTAAGGGTTGTAGAACTGAATACCAATAAGTTTGAATTTTGTGCCAAACAGCCTTGTAAATAAGTATATTTTTATAGCCACGCACTTGGGCACCAGAGTATTACATATAGTCGATTTAGCCATGTATGTCCGTCCATCTATTTAATAAACTGGGTGAAATCAACCAATAACAACGCCCACCTTCCTTATAACCGTTGTAAATGAAACAAAACTACACAAATTTGGTAAAAGTGATAAGCCCAAAAAAGAAATACGACTGAAAAAAAATTTTGAAAATGGGCAGTGCCACTCTCATTTTACGCTAAATGCGTATAGCTCCATAACGATTTGATAAACTTGCCCAAACTTGGTACACGTATTGCTCCCCGATGTCAACTTGGCCCGACAAAAGTAGTATTGAGATTTCATAAGAACCAGATCAAATTTTCATATTTTGAAATGAAATTTCCGTGCATCGATTTGATATTATACATACATATACATATATACATGTATATACAATCTGTGTCAGAAAAAAAGGAACCACGGTTATTCATGAAGCATAAAAGATATATATTTCACTTTTTTTTACATGAAAGTATGTACAAAACTACGAGTCGCAATTACTCAATAAGCCGTGCAGTCTTCTTCGTTGTCGAGTATAGTCTGGCATCTTCTTCATGCTTTGAACCGTTCACGCTTTCTGCGTAGCTCGTCGACAAAGAGGACCAGATTTTACGAACTTGGCAACGAGTTGCTTTAAACCGTGGACTGGCCTTCCGGCAAGATGCGTTTTCATAGAGACGCCATTTTCTTGTTTTGTTGTTCCTCAATGTGTTTTTCTGAGAGCAGTGGTTTTGATGATGTGGGACGGTAGGATATATTCGACTCCTGCAGTCGACGTGCGATGTTGTTGATACTCACATCTATTCCCTTTTTAGCAAGAACTGATTGTGCTTGTCGTAGTCACAAAGAAGGGTCCCGCTTAAAAAGTTGGACGATCACTTTATCTTGCTTTTTTGTCATCACTCGCTTCAAGCCGCGCTCGGAAAAGTCATAAACATTTTTGTACACTTTATACCGCTGACTCCAAATCACAACAAACTTTTTTGATTTTTTAAATACTTTTGCAGCCGCGGCGTAAGATAATTTCGGCCCTTTCGAATGCGTGCATAAAAATACCGCCTCAAAACGCTTCGTGTACTTCTCACTCATTTTGTTTGGTTGGGTTTACGGGAAAGCCTCGAACGGCACTAACCTGAGTTAGTACTGGCGTCGTAGCCCTTGAGTGGGACTATTATACAGCAAAAAGTAGAACGAAATATATCTTGAAGTTACAAGAAAAGAAAACGGTTCTTTTGTTCTGATACAGACTGTACATACCCCTTTTTTGTGTGTTTGGCCGAGCTTCTCCTTCTATTTGTGGTGTGCGTCTTGATGTTGTTATATAAATGGAGGATATCAGTTCTAAGCCGACTCCAAGCCATTGCCTGCCATTCAATTTGCTGTTTCATACACATGTAGCGTACCTATTTTAATGGCCATATGTGTATGTATATCGATTTTTATCTCGATTATTTTGTGTTGTTACATACAAGGTGGCGCAAAAGAAACCTTGCGATGTTTTTTGGCTGTAATTAAAAAAAAAAATTAAAAGCTTTGATTCTTCTTGTGGATTATTTTTATTTGGTCTATTAATTTTTTTTACATCAAGTCGAGAATATGATGTCATGTAAATGGCCGCCGCCACAGTTGATTGCCATTAGAGCCCTTTTTATGGCATTTTCCATCACTTTAGCCAAAACTTCCGGCGATAGGTCCTCACATTCTTGACGGATATTGTCTTTAAGAGCTGCAAGAGTCTGAGGCTTGTTGACATAAACCCGCAACTTCAAAAAGCCCCACAAAAACAAGTCTGGAGCGGTCAAATCAGGCGATCTTGCTGGCCAGTGCAAATCGCCAAAACGGGAGATTAGGCGCCCGGGAAATGCATCCTTCAGCATTGGACCGTTCTGCTGGAACTACATGTTTCCCAATCCCAATTCATCATCTTCCTCTTGGTGGTGATTACGGATGGCTTGAGCGTATGTTAGACGCGATTGGCGGTCAGCAGCTAATAACTGATGCACCGTCTGGACTTTGAACGGAAACATCTTCAAATCTTGTACCAAAATTCACTGTAAAGACCGTCAACTGATACCCATTTGCGTGGCACGTCGTCTGATCGATGTCGACGGCGCTTCCATGACATCCTCGGCTACAGCAGCAATATTCTCTGCAGAACGGCTACTCCGGGGTCTGCCACGCCTGGCAGCATCTCGTGTTGTGCCAGTCTCTTCGAGGCGAGCGGCTAAACGTCGCAGTGTTTCACCAGTAGGCGTTGGATGGCGAGGAAATCTGCGACGAAATTCACGTTTTGCCAAAGTCACCGACCGATTATTGGTCAAATAAATAGTCAGCAATATTCCGCGTTTTGGAGCAGTGTAGCGTAACATTGTTTATTAACGTGTATTTCGCATGTGTTTACTACACAAATGTCAAAACAAAACTTATATAGGAGGATTACTTTAGCGCCACCTGTAACAACAGTTGTGTGACCAAATCATAACGCCCTTGGTATTATAAATATTAGGTTGGTAGATGAGTGTTGTGATTGATAACTGGAAAAGTATTGATCAAACAGCTAAAGATCGACCATAAAACAGTTTTAAATCGTTTGCGTAAAAATAATGGATTTCTTTTTCCCTTAAATATTATTTATCTGTCCATTAAAGACCTCAGACAAATGTTATCTTATCACTAAATAAATTGAAACTGAAAATTTCTTCATAGGGTTGATGCTTTTTTATTGCGAATTTAGTCATTTGTGTCATTGCTTGTTTTAAATATCTCCATTGTTACTACTTCTATTTAAGCCTATTTGCAAAAATATAAGAAAATTTGAGATTAAATATAAGTAATATCGCCCTAATTATACATTTGTACGCCAACTATATTACCATCATCGCACATATCGATATTAAGAGTAATTGGCAACAGGCCGCACTGAACCGCAATCGTTTTAACCAATAGAAGAAAATGGCGAAGTAAACAAACGTTCGTGAATGTTATTGGCGCTCGTTGATGTCTAACAAGAACAAATAACTAAGGCTACTTATGAGCATATCTGCGTAAGTAGGCATACATTTGCGAGTTAAGACGTTAAACATATTATATTTGCATAAACTAGAATCCTCTTAGAATTAGCAACAAAAGAGTAAACGGGATCTGCTACAAGGCGTAGAACCAATGCAGGTCAAGCAAAACACTTATACACACTTCAACCAAGTACTTATTACTCAAATGTGCGTATGTATGCGTGTAAGTATGTAATGCCACATAACAGTTGCTGCGCGCAGGCTCAAAATACAATAGTGCCAAAAGTATAATTCAATAGCCAAGCAGCGAAAATTGTAAAAGCCTGGCAATAAACAGCTAATATGTTCTATATATGTTTGTATGTGTGTGACTAAAAACGCTAAAAGAAGGCAAGGTGCGACTTGAGATAGTAGGTACACAAACAACTGGTACTTAAGTATGATCTTAATAGTCTACAAAGGCGTGAATTGGATATCAGCGGAGATCAGCGTTGCATTGAAGATAACTAGACAAGTTGTATACATACAAATGTATTAATGTGCGTGTTTTATGCTACTCCAAGGCAGCACAACTCAATATTACAGATACTTTGTATGGAAATACAGTAGATACTCGATTCTTGCCCGTAATGAAAACCAGGCTCAGTGCAAGTTTCGAGGTTGTCGCAAGTACTGATTTTTTTTTCCATACAAACTAAATAGTTTTTTTACTGATAGCAATCCAAGTTCATTTGTTTTTGTTATATTAACTTAACACACTTTAAAGCGATAAGTTTTGCTTAAAATTAAAGAAGTTTTCGATTTTGGTTTGTTTTGCACACACTCGCGTGTTCAATACCACACCTATTCTGAGTCTCTGCAGCGTCATAACAACGTTTAAGCAAGCATTGCTTTGCTCTGCCCAATCCAAGTATATGTATATTGAATGCTGATATTGCCTCCTCCGATGTTATTTTATTCGTATTTACCATCACGTCGTTAATTCCTTCCTTCTTCTCCTGGCTATCCCAGTCAGACGCTTTTTCAAACAGTTTTTGAAACGATGGCAGAAATTAAGTTTCAGTAAGATGACAGACTCATCGGCTGCTCTTTTGTCAAATTTAAATCTACATTGCATTGCTAAATTTGCCCAAAAATGGGTTGATGCTATTTGATAATTTCTCTCTGCAAATTTTTAGGCATTGTATTCCATGTGTCTTTTTAAAGTTTGCAACCCACCCATTGCTAGCGTGGACGCCTGCAGGCTTTTCCTAAATTTTGGCATTAATAGCTTGGCTTTCTCTTTAAATATATTACTTTTAATTTAAGCCCTTTGAATCGCTAACGAATTGAACAACGCCTTTTCTATTGTTGGAAACTCTGATATCTTACGGCTGGTCTAGAGCCTGAAAATTTTGAGTATTTTCAGGAATTTTTTTTACAATAAAAAAATGAAAAGCGAGATTTAAATTTTTTAGGCTTTTTATTTAAGTTCTTTTACATAGAGAAATTAAAAAAAAAAGATATTTTTTTTTAATTTTAATAATTTTAAAAATTATGTTCAAGTTGACCCTCCCGAAAAATTGTACCTGGACGGTGTTATCCTTTTTGGCTCTTCTATTTATCTGAAACCCAAAAAAAATTATTAATCAGTATGACTGTCCCCTACTAGAATAAACAAAAAATGGCGCGGTTTTGAATTTGACACTCTAAAAATCGTTTTTTTTTCAGTTTTTAATAAAAAAAAAAACGAAATAATTGAAAAATAATATGATTCTAGTACGGGCGATAGCCATTGACGTTGGGAAAAACATATTAAAATTTCAACAATTCGGTTGAAGTTGTTTTTTTTTTGACAACACCATGCCGAAAAAAGTAGTTTAGAGATAATTGAGTTTAAAATTTTCAGAGTGGCCGCGTGACGAATCTGACTCTACTGCTAAAACGGCTGTAGAATCGAAAATACTGAAAATATTCTTTAAAAAATGTCACAGTATATTCTTCAACGCCTATACTTTCGAACTATCAAAAAAATTGATTTTTTGAAAATTCTACATCACCGGGGCCCCTTAAGAGTTTTCTTTTTGTTTTCATTCATACCACGTCACAAACTTCTTAATGGACTGTTCATTTTTTAATACGAGTTATTGCTGCTCTATGCACGTGAAGGTTTTTAGCTAATGCATTAATGGAAATTCCCGCTTTTAATTTGTTCAGAATTTCAGCTTTTTATTTAATTGTAAGCAGCGTGAATTTTCTCTTTGCGACCACACCGTGCAAAAGTTAACACAAAACTGTCATTTCGTCAGCAAATGAATTGGACGGTATTGCCCGACGGGCTTTATTCTCAAAAATACAACATGAAAAGGCAAAAGGGAAAGACAAAACAAAAAATTTCGCAAGTACTGAGTATGTAATGAAAAAAAAAAACATTGTGTCGCAAGTTTCGAGTTTCTACTGTACTAAAAATACTGTTATAGGTAAACTGCCATGAACTCTTAAAGTATACATATTTATGTATAATTGTACCTGTTAATATGTATTTTATTTTCCTCTGGCATAGTAAAAATAACTCTTTGTGTTATGGGTTCAATATAAAAACAATTTTGAGTTGGGACAGTTTAAAGGTTACCGTACGCTATTTAGCCTTAAAGGAGCACTTACAGGCATACACTTTTGTGTGGTGGTGCAAATACGCCACCGACGATGCATGCAGCCACAACTTCTACTACCACCACTGCTACTAATATCTCTACTTACACCATTATTTGTATGTATTTGTTCTTTATTAACACTAATAGAAAGAAATTGCCGAGAATGTTGGTGGTCGCATCCATTGGTGGCATTAATAAAGTACGGTAGCCACTTTGAGCCGACTACAAGCCAATGCAAAGAGTCATGAAGGCGGGTTTATATTTACTTTAAGTAGCCGCGATTGTTTACATTGAAAATGTCTAACTGACTGCTGGAATGATGTCGATTTCCACAAGCACAAAAGCAAATGGAATGAATTGGTTTGCTCACACATCATGAAGGCTGGCAAATGGGAATGCGTGCACAAACAAGGAATAATATTGAATAGTAAGAACAAAAGCAGATGAAATCATTAAAGGCTCAGCTGTTCTCGCACAAATTTCTTGCCGTCGAAGATGCGCATCGAATAAAGAATAGAAATAAACAAATGTACTCGTATTAAAGATGCCAATACCGCGACCACGGGAACTCGGGCTCTGTTGAGTACAAATTTTTTCATCATTTTTCAGATAGAATGAATCAAATTTGCCTCACAAAATCCCGCTTTTTGAGGGAAGAAAAGTTTTATTTGCAGCAATAGTTGAAAATTAAACGTTTCCAGTGCCTTTTTTTATAAAGCAGCTGAGTTTTTATTTAACGGAAAAATGGTACTCGTAGTAGTGTACTAAGAAATATTAGCTGAAAATTTTCATACCGGGATATCGGCATGTTTTTGAAGCAGTTAACCTGAAGAATAAATTGCATTGGGATTTAACGAGCAATTCGCAAATTTCTGGGTTAATATAAAATCGTATGAAATGCCAGTCGTTTCAATTAAGAAAATTAATACTAGGTGGTTCAATAAGTTTTGTGGTTCGATAAGAGAGAGAGTGTTGCTACTAGACTAAAGTTTTATTTTGTTATGTTGGCACATGTGGCTCTTCATATGAACTTAAGTGAAGTTTCATTACAATCTGTCAGTTCATTCCATTCCTCATTTTCCTAGAAGCTGTTTAGTATCAGTATTTTCTATAATGGAAAAAATCAAGTATCGTGCAGTGATTGAATTTTTTTTTAGTTTTGGGAGGTTTCTACCAAAAATCGGAAAAAATATGAGATATCGTATTGGAAAGTCATCGAGTGACTGGAAGAGATTTAGTAGCCCTTGGCAGCTCATTGAGCAGTGTAACCAATATTTTGACCAAAGTATTGGGTCTCAGAAAGTTCTGTGAACGAGGTATAGAACAAAAACACATTCAAATGGGACCTTCTCAGCAAAATCTACAACACTAATTCTTCTTCTTCTTCATATATGGCCTGATCAAAAATCACAACCCGTTACCGGATTAAGGCCGACTGTAAAAAGTCTCGGCAGGCGTTTCTGCATTGCGCGCGCCTTCTCCAATTTGCTACACCAAGCGATAATAGGGTTCCCTCAACTTGGTCCTTCCATCGGAGACATGGTCTTCCCCTACGTCATTGTCTTCTAACTCGCCATCCGAACACCTTCTTTGCTGTAGCTTCTGCATCCATACGCTCCACGTGGCCCAGCCATCGCAAGAGTAGAATTTTGATGCTCGCCATAGAGTAGCACGGGCAAGATTAGAGTCTTGTAGAGTGTTAGTCTTGTCGGGCAAGAGAGGTCTCTGCTACACATTCTCTTACTGAGACCATAGTAACACCTATTGGCAAGCGTGATTCGTCGATTTATGTTCAGGCTGGCATCGTTTATTGTTGTGATAGCGGTGCCAAGGTATATACATTTTTTGACGATTTCAAAGATATAGTTGTCTACTGAAATGATGGATCCAAAATGCCGTGTATCTTTCCCAGTGGACAGCATATACTCCGTCTTGCCCTCGTTAACCACCACACCCACTCTATTTGACTCGCTTTCGATAGCGAAAAATGCTGCGTAACAACTCACTTGTAGTTTCCTATGTATGATGTCAATGTCATCCGCATATGCAAGGAGCTGGACACTTTTGATGAAAATAGTGCCATTTCGATGAACACCCGCTCTCTGCAGTACGCTTTCCATGAGGAAGTTATTTTGTCGGATCAGTTTTGCGGCAGCTCAGACATTGTGCCACATAGGCGATCCCTTATCGGGCTATCGAAAGCAGTTTTATAACAGACAAAGAGTTAATGATTTATATCGTTATCTTTTTCATGGGGTTTTTCCAGAATTTTACGTAGTTTGAAGATCTGCTCGTTGGTGGACTTATTAGTTTTAGTCTTTCGCCCAATACGATCGACAGAATCTTATATGAGATAGGACAGCACAATTTACTAAGCTCAAAATTATAAACTAACCCTAAGAATTCTATTTGTTTATTTTAAGGGGCTAGTCAGAAGCCCGAAAAAATGATTATTTTCAATAATTTGTTTTTTTGCTAGTCAATTGGTTTATTTTACAAAAATAAGAACATAACATTAATACAACATGTTTCAACTTGCCTTGAGCAAAATTTCAACAAATAAAATTAATAATTGTGAAAGTTATCGCCGTTTGTGTGGAACCCGTTTCTCCAGAGGTTCTTGCGGTGATCATCACAAGTCCTTGAAGATTCATCGAAAATCAATCGGACAAGAGAAATTAGTTTTATTAATAGATAATCTTGTGCCTGATTGACCCTTTTTTCCAAATTAACAATATGGAAATATTTTTCAGATTTTCGAGAAAAAAAACCGACAATTAATGGTTAAAAAAAATCGAAAGTTTTTAAACAAAAAATCCTTCGAACAGGCACTAGTTTTTTATGTTTTTCAAAAGCAGTATAAATTTTATTGCAATTCACCAAGCGGTTTTTAAGTTCCACTAAACACCAGTTCAAAAAACATAGTTTTGAGAGAAACGCATTTAAAGTTTTGCTATCTGCTGCGGAGCGCCCGAGTGCCCTTTGTTAATTGTTGAATAACTCGAAAAGTATTTGACGGATTCACTTCAAATTTTCACACAATATTTTTAAGATATTTCACTTTAGAAAATGGAAAATTGTTTGCAAATTCTGACTACTCCTAACCCCTTAAATATAATAACATTGGTTTTACATTTTTTTCGTTCTATAGATTTTATTTCCCCTAATAATTTCTTTAAGTTTCGTGAAATGTGTGCTTCTATTCTTCATATTTTTAAAACATTTAACATGAAAAGTTGAAATACTACGATAAAAATATAAATTGTTGGGCCTAAATCGATAGTAAAAATTTAAGGGGACAGATACCTGTAAAATTTCGAAAAAAAATGTTTTTTTTTCATAAAAATAAATAAACAAAAAAGATAAAAAAATTTTTGAACGTAAATTTAAGTATTTTTTATATTATAGATCGTCAACCGTGGCGAATCTTTTCTTTGCGTTCGAGCGCTGGGAGAGGTATAGTTATGTATTAATACCTTAGACGCGTTTTTCTCAAAACTATGCTTTTCGAATTGGCGTACACGATAAATCGAAATGTTACTGACCGATCTCCCTGAAATTTTGCACACATCGTTTTTATGATATTACTTTATATGTAAATTTACAATTTCGAAAATTTTCGAAGAAATAATTTTTTCGAAGCAAAAATAGTAGGAAAATTCGCCCCAAAATTAATTTTTTTTAAGCATTTCATTCCGCGAATTTGTTTTTTTTCATTTATTGTTAATTCATATAGAAATCATGACATTAATAAACAAAGAAAATTTTGGTTTTTTGTATTCAAGTCACTGACGCCGATGCTACAAGTCACGATGCCGATAGAGAAGCCCCGCTGCGACCTTGCTGGAGAATTGAGTGTACATCCGCCATTTTAAATGATTAAAATAAAAAAAAAATTTATATTATTTTAATGTATAAATAAACTGCATGTCAATTTTGAAAAAAAAAATATATTGACGTCTTCATTTTAACTAATTTTAATGAAAATCAGAGAAAATATGGTCGTTTACAGGTATCTGTCCCCTTAAGAAATTTAGTTGATCTTATAATTTTTTCGTGAGCTGTATACATTTTGTTTTTTTAAATTGCTAAAATAAGATATGACGTTTATAAAATTTCTAATAGCGAAATAGTAAGTAGAGGCATTGACGTTATCAGGGATAATCTGTTGAATTCAATTGTGCATTAAATGAGATAATTGGCAATGTTGACATTTGAGCTTTGAAAATTATAAGTATTAAAAATAAAATGCAGTAATAGCAATATAAACATATGTACTTATGTGTGTATGCATGTATTTGTGTATACTAGCGATTTTATTATTAAATAAAATTTTTTCTTTCTAGGTCAATAAACCATCAACTAATGATTTGATGAAATTTCTGATACAATTATGCACATGTATGTATGTATGTACATATGTGTATGGTAAAACGTGTAAGTACATATAATTATACATATACATACATACATACATATAAGTGCACATGTGTACAAGAGAAGAAAACTTTGCCGACGGCGAAAACGCAACGACTCCTACATATAAATTTACATACACGCGCGTCTGTATTAGAAATAATATTGTTTTTAGTTTTCTTTTGGCAATAGATCTTGTTTGAAAAAATGTTTATTTTAAATTGGTTCTAGTCAGTTTACGATTGTTAATTGCCTCTATAATCAGATTTATGCGCATCACTGAATCTTCAATTATGTCAGCTTTAGTTCACTATCCGCTTAGCGAAAATTGTCCCAAAATAATCATTTTTACGCCCGCACTCACATACACACACACGCTCATATGTACCGTATATATTCACATACGCTCAGCTACGAAAATTAAATTACATAGCTAAAAAAAGAAACACTTCTTTACACATAAAATTCATGCATACATAAGAACCATTGTGCGAATATGTTTGATTTTAAATGCAAACTTATCTAAAATTTATTCGCTTTACTGACGCAAATTTTTTATTCCACCTCATTTTGAAAAAGTTTTTGTGCAAGTTTTTATCACTTTCGGCATTTAGCACAAAGGGGATTTTCCAAGAACGCCTTGATCATTCGCTTAAATATATGTATGTATGCGTACTAAGTGCGACGTATATCTGAATGTATGTATGTATATTTGGGTGGGTCTATTTCTGCTGGGCGGCCGCCGTCACCGAATGGATTTGCGTTTGACTATCGGGTTGAAACACCGAACACCGCGGTGTTTAAGGAAATGATCAGCGGCTACGCCACAGAGACCAGAGCCAATAATCGGAATCAGTTCTATAGGAATCATGAATTGGATCAGCGGTTATGGATGCAATTTACAGTTTAGAACGCTGCAGAACTGCAAAGTGAACAGAAAACTGTCGAACTTTCTTCTAAAATTTGCTAGAAAAGACGTTCGGTTGATGGTCGATATTATTACAGGACACAACCCAAGGGGTCAGCATGTGACCACCATTAGAATCATTGAGAACCCGATTTGCCTGTCTTCCTTAAAGGTGGCGGGCAGCACTGAGTATTTTCTTTGTGAGTGTCAAGCCTTTGCTAGAGCAAGGCTACGAATTTTGGATTCTGATGCCAAGAGAATGAGTTAAATTCGTTCTCTGAAACTGGAGGATATTTTCAGATTTGCCAACAAATCTAAACAATTCTCACGGGACTAGCAATCGCTGTCTCTGTCTCTATTCTATCCTACCTCTTTCTCACTGTCACTTCTCTCCTATCCTCGTTGACTATCTATCCTTTTACTTTCCATAGCTTCGAATACAACCGGCTTTTTAGACAGAGTTTTTTGTAGCGGCCGCCGTACTCGAGCGTGTTGGTGTGTGATTACCATTCGGAATTCGGAGTGCGTTTATTCAAACTTCCGTGAAACACTAAAATGAAGAAAAAGTTATCTTCTAATAGCGGTCACCCCTCGGCAGGCAATGTCAAACTTCCAAGTGTATTTCTGCCATGAAAAAGCTCCTCATAAAAAATATCTGCGCGTTGGGCCTGGGTTCTCTCTGTATGCCTGTATTTATTGCTTCTGCTTCACAAATATTAAAAAAAAAAACATTTTTTTAGAGGCGTCATAGATGCTACCATTTTTAGGATAACATACAGACCCTACCATACATTAGTGGAGAAATTAGGTGAAACATATAAGCGATCTATGCATTTCTGCTTTTGAATAAAATAATTCTATGAACCATTTTAAATGAAAACATTTACAGTCATCACAGCTTCACTAAAAATGACCGAGTAAATTAATAGAAAATATTTTACTAGAAAAGAGAGGCTATACCATATCTCGCTATACGGCCGCTAGATCTCAACGCAGTAGAAACAGATGCTCTGAGGGAGCAGATTAGCTACATCGCGTCGACCATTTTGATCGGCAAGATGCTTGAACGAGAGGAATGAAGTTAAAAGATACGTTGAAGACGTATTACAGAGAAAAAAGATAGACCTCGATGCAGGGCAACAAAGCGAAGCCACACAGACAGAGACATAAGAAAGCGAGCCAATAGCATGAAGCTGGCTACAAGCATGGTGGATGCCGACATGGGCCAATAGAACTGGTCCATTTCATAAACGTCATTCAGGGCCCTCCGAAGTAATGTAGAAAGCAGTCCCGGAAAGGTAGTCTCCCCAGGAGGAGCCGAGATCGGTTTAGTGGCCACACGACTCGACACAGTAGACGACTTTCGCTGTATGTGTGAAGGCATTTTGAATCCTACCTCACCCACCAAAAAAAAAAAAAAATTCGGACGCTCTTAATACGGCATTTCGGTATAAAGCCCTTTCTCAATTACGACACTTTTTCGATATACGACCAATAACCTGTTGAGGCAGAGATTCAACCCAGAGAACTATATCAAAACGCTAAGCAGCTGCACTTTATAACAGCTAGAGCCTCCTTTATCGAGACGACTAACAAAATAAGCAAAAGCATTGAGATATAGGATTTTTTTTTGAAAAACGTATAAAGATTCTTTTACAAAATGATCCCAACGAAAATCGTAGCAACAAGTTACCCCGAGAAGCGAACTCAGCGCTTAGTTGTCATATTACGTTGCAAAAATAACACTAGTCTACAAGGAAAAGTATCCGAAATAATTTAAACTAATATCTGCTTCTCTGTCCATGCAAAATTCGGATTGATAACTAAAATTAATTTATTAGTTTGAGTTTTCGAGATATCCTAACCTAAAAGTGCAAAAAACCCCATTTTTGCCCATATTTGAGGTTATGTAGCCTTGTAGATGTTTTCTTTCACCAAAATTAAAGGATGGCATCTTTAAATACAATCCTTCTTTTTTCAAATGGCGTTTTGTTTGCTCAAATATCATTTTTTTTCGCAGAGATATCGCATTTTGAAATTTTCATGTTTCGAAATTTTCCTACACCTGAAAATCGATTAAGATAACATAGACATGATATATTCGATTACTAGTTTTCTTGAATTGAGTCTTATTTTTCTTAAAATTTTGTCTCACACCATAAGTGTGCTGACTCACCACATCCCTACACTATCTAACCTTTGGGTACCGAGTCACACACAGCCCTAACCCCTAGAAACCACCCCTATCATACCGCGAGCAGGCTAACCCACATAACCGCAAGCAGGCTTTCCCACAAACTCCAAATTTACATACTATTAATCCATATATTTCAGGCCCTCAAACCCAAGAAAATTAGTAATCGACTATATCATGTCTATGTTATCTTAATCGATTTTCAGGTGTAGGAAAATTTCGAAACATGAAAATTTCAAAATGCGATATCTCTGCGAAAAAAAATGATATTTGAGCAAACAAAACGCCATTTGAAAAAAGAAGGATTGTATTTAAAGATGCCATCCTTTAATTTTGGTGAAAGAAAACATCTGCAAGGCTACATAACCTCAAATATGGGCAAAAATGGGGTTTTTTGCACTTTTAGGTTAGGATATCTCGAAAACTCAAACTAATAGAGCAATTCTGAGGCCAGATTTGGATTCAGCGCATCATAAACCTTCGGAAATATATAGTCTGGTTTCTGGGTCTGAATGTTGGTTAAATTTTGTCGGCCTGTGTAAGTAGAAGTGAGGGCAAAGGCAACAAAGTTGGACGAACATTAAGTCCAATCAATCAACAATAACGGAAGTTGAAGACGACAACATTTCATCTGATTGAAACAGCTTACCGGTTACCACAAAAATTAAACGGCTGGCGAGCTTTGTTAAATTCGGCTAGATTCGTTTAGGCGGTTAACGCGCCAATCAAGTAAAAAATTGAAAATTTTTAAATTTCGTAAAATGGATGGAGCTCCACTTACTTTGAACATTTTTGAAATCAGAGTGGTAATAACGAATGTTTTATATTATACCATAATACGTTCTGTACTTAGTCCTGCCATAAGTTCTGTTTGAAGTTAAGTTCGTTATAGATATGAAAATGTAATACTTTTTTTAATGAAGTTAGTTTTATTTAATGACGTAAGTATTAAAAAAGTTTTTAATTTTCATTCAAACTGGTCACTATTTCTTTTCACAAGCCTTCAAACGATTAGCCCATTCAGATATTGCAGCACGCACGGGTTCCATGGATGTTGACGTCGCTGCTCGAACCAAAGATTGTTTGAGACTATCCACATTGCTGTGAGGCCTTCGACAAGCTATGTTCTCTACTTCTGACCACAAATTGTAGTCCGATGCATTCAGATATGGACTTCCAGAGGGCCAATCTTCTGCGACTATGAAACTGAATTGGGTGATTAATTTTGCGCCCTCTTATATAATGAGAACAATAATAATTTTGTGCTAGTTAAATTAAAAAATTGCGACTATCAACTTGTCTTATTTAAATTACGCTCTATTTTCTTGAGAATTTCTATTAATAAATATCATTAAGAAAATTCCTATAACTTTTTCCCCGTACAAATTGATCTTCCCTAATGTGCTAATGTGAATTGCATGTATGTATGTATGTAGATTTATTACGAACCAACAGCTCAGAGTGACGGTTGTGCATGTTGGACAGATGATTGGACACAATATTGCGGTTGTAGGCATAGGCCAAAGCTTCCTATTCATGTTCCCACTGCTCATCATCGTACAACTAAAATAATGAAGTAAGTAAATTTGTGCATTTCTTGGAGGGCAATTTAGTTCGAACAATGAATGTTTTTGTTTTCGTCAATTTTCCCAGAATTTATAGTTCATAATTTCGTTTTTAATTAGGCTTTTTATGATGAATATTTTAAATGCATGCACATAAATACAAACACATGCAGCTATGCGTGTATGCAACAGGTTTTCCGTAAAAAACTTAGACAACTAGGTACCTACTTGTATATATGTAAGTATGTATGTATGTATTTTACAGCGAGTTTGAGAATAATGTATTTTAATACATTAGAAACGAATCTTAGTTTCATAATTAATAGTTTCAGCTTAATTCACGGACAATGCGTTATTTGTATTGATTTAATTAATTTTTTAGGAATTCATATTTATGACAGGTATAAAAAGATTAAAATTAGAATCTCGAGACGCATAATCTAATCATATAATCTAGAATTTGCATGATACGCGCTATTAATAGCGGCAAGAAGGTGGTGGAAAAAATATGGTAGATTTAATTTTAAAATGCGTATCTGCCTTTTCGTGCAATCCATTTGCGGGACAACACCAGAATATATAGAATATAAAGATATATTGAAAATAAAGAATATATATTAGAGGAGAGGAGAGGACAAACTGCTAAAAAAAGATGTACAGACATAGATGTCAATTAAGGTGAACACCACTGTGAACGCGTGAAAATTAAGTGATTTTAATGATTTTTTTTTTATAAGTAGGGATGATTATTTGAGGATCGGACGAATTATAATTTATTTAACATATATTCAACTATACTGACACACATTTTTATTAAAAAATATTAAAAATTACAATTGTTTTTAATATTAATGCAATGACGCCATTAAAAACTGATGCAAAAAACCAAAAAAGTTCTTAATCTATACATCAATGGCTATCGTCGTACGTGGCGGTTTTTTTAATTTTATTTATTATTTTTTTTTTTTGAGAAAATGATGCAGGTTTGAAAAATGAGTTTGTGTTTTTACCTTTTTCTTGTTTATGGAAAGGCTTGAAAAAATATTAATTTTTGGAATTTAAAAAAACGGCTATGTACGAGGAAAAAAAATAAAATCGGTTTTGAGAAAAACGCGTTTAAAGTTTTCATTGGCCGTTGTAAATCACGACCTGGGTATAACTTCGTCAATTTTAAAGATTTTAAGTTAAACATTTTTTTACATATTTTTGAATATATCTACTTTAAGAAAATGCAAAAACAAATCGATTTTTTAGAAAAGCGTGCGAAAAAAAATCGTGTAAAAAAATAGATGCGACATATGGGCTTTAAAAATTTGTGTTAGATAAAAAAATTCTGAATATTTTCCCAAAAAACCGTACAAAAGAAGTAATAGTGTAATATTACTTATATACGTATAAGTATTTATAAAACAAAAACAATTCATTTTTATTGCAAAAAAAAAAATATATATAATCAGTTTCCAGTAAAAATTCAAACCATTAGTACAAAGCATAAAAAAAATTGAAATTAGTGAAAAGTTAATAAATTTTGCAACTATTCACCGCTACTTAATACCAACCGTGTACGTTTCTTACAATCTGGACAAAAAATGCTATCATCAGTAGATGTGTAAGATACTATGTCAATGTGTCCAGCCCAACTGTTGGATTGTATTCAAATTATTAACAGTTTTTTCGTTGTAACAAAAAATCTGTTATTAGCAACTCCTTTCGCTTTCTCAAGTTGTTTATACAAGGTGGCGCAAAATTAATCACCCTATCGGAAGATTTATAATTTTTGCAAGTGACTGCAGTATACAAACAAATAAAGATGTCCATCACTCAAATTACTTTTTTTATTTATTAATTTTATTCATTAAAAAGGATTCAAAAACTAAATTGGATGACTAATTTTGCGACTAGAAGCGACGAAATATTATGTCGAAATTTTAATGCATAGTTGGGCTAGGTTAGCTCTAACATGTACTTATTGCTCTTACACGACAAATTCTTACTCAAAGTCTTTTAGAAATTATGTTTTGTTTAAAACAAATTTTTTTGTTTTGAGATTCGTGCACCATCGAAAACTTCGTGTAAAAAAATATGTTAGTGAAACGTGTTATTAAAAAATCGTGTAAAAAACGACCGTGTAAAAAGAGTGTTGGGTGTATGTATGTGCATAAACACATGCATATGTACATATCGGTCATTTGCTACAAGAGTTTCATAATCGATGAGTATCGAATGAGCCTATGAGATGTGCTTTCTAGCAAAGTTTTTTGAGCGTGGAGGTGCAATAGTTTCTTTTGATATTGATTTCTGTGCATAAAGGAATCCTGTTTTGGGAAATGATTAATTATACGGTTGTTGTTGTTGTTGTAGCAGCGAAAACATTCCCCATACAAGTACGAGGAGTGCTACTGGAGTGAGAGTTCTTAGCCGGTTATATAGTAAATCCAGGTCGTTCCGGTAACATAGAACCGTTGACTTATCTGGTCAACATGATTGCTTGTTTTTCGTGCTCTCTTCGCCTTAGAACATTTGCTGCCGTTATTTGTTTTGTTGGTTGAAGTGGTGATTCTCCAAGAATCCAATTAGCGCTGCCGCACCATTTTGTTGCCACATCTTCACTACCAACAAGTTATACGGGTATTCCTTTACGACAATATCCAGTCTGTACGATTGAGAAACCTTATAAGCTTCTTTATGTCTGTACCAGGCAGCTTTTCGAGGTTCTCAAAAAGTGGTTTGCCACGGGTTAACAACCTCGCTTTCCATAGGGCAGAGCATTCACATTGGAAGTGGAAGATAGGTTCTTTTTCCTGCGGGCACTCTCTTGATCGGACGCGGACAGTTATTTTTTCATAAATTTTTATAAAATTTACACAAAACCTCTATTGAGCGGACGCGAACCACTTATCAAAGGGTATTGAGATTTCTTTTCTTAAGGGGTTATAACATTAAAATAAAAAAAATCAATTTTTGTTCTTAATGTACATACATATATTTAAGAATACACACAGAAAATTTAATATCGTTCTGGTGAATATTTTCGAAGTTACGCGCAAATTTGAAAAGGTCTTTCAGAGTGCTTGAAAGTATAAGGTCGGAGCGCATTTTTCTCAAAATGGTGTTTTCAAAGTCTGTGGCCAGCATTACTCGAAAACGGCTAAACCGATTAGTCTCACATTTTAATAGAAGCTTCTTAAATATATTTTTTAGTAATTGATAGAAGATTTTTTTCTCACCGATAAATATTTTTTTTTATGAACAATTTAAGGCCGAAATTTTAGTCAAAAAAATATTTTTTTGTTTTGAGAAACCGTCATTTTGTCAAAAAAAATTATTTTGCTTATTTCTTCGATTAATTACTAAATTTAACATTACTTTAACAAATTCTGTTTGGTTTTTCAATTTTAGGGGATCCAGTGCAGAGATGTAGTGGTCACCGCAAACGTCTTTTTTGAGAGGAGCTGCCGGAGATCGGCTGTAGCTCCTTTCTGAACAAATATTTTCCCTAATACTAAGTTTTAAAATACTGGTGAAAGATAACATAATATGTATACAAATTGTTAGATCAATAAATTTAAAAGTTTTCTCAGAAAAAATTCTGGGAAATTCGCTTTTTTCGGCCTTCTAACTGTATATAACCCCTTAACAAATCAAATAAAAACCTCTGTTGAGCCGATTGTTCAGCGGATGATAACTCCTCATAGGCGAACAAAATATTGTATAAAAAATATAAGTGAGCAGTTTTACTTACATACAAACTTACTAAATAGAAAGAAGGGACTGCCTGTGAGTGTTTTTTGATGCACTCATTTAGTTTTGTTTGCACTTTGATTTTATTAACCTTACGAGGAAAACAAAAAAATTCCGCCTGTTAGCCAATAATCTAATAATAATACTAATCAAATCTTGCATATATAATTTTTCAGGATAAAAAATAATTGATTCAGCACATTTGGTATAACGTCATTACTGAGTCTCTGTAAGAAATTTAAAAAAAAATATCCCATTTTATTAGGTTCAAAATTGGAAAAACACAGGTTATGCTCATTGTCAGGATAGGTGTGTTGGGACAATGACTTTACTGCTTTGGAATTATAAAAATTGGAAAACCATCTGCATTAATAATCTAATTATCTATAATAGTTTTGTGTAGTTTATTGACTAAAATGTAATATTTATTTTTATTTTCGTTATTGCTATAGATGCCCTTATGCCCTTATGAAAAACTACATAAGTATGTATGTACACATTTTTCTCATAACACAACATAACAAAACAAAACATAACATAACATAACATAACATAACATAACATAACATAACATAACATAACATAACATAACATAACATAACATAACATAACATAACATAACATAAAATAACATAACATAACATAACATAACATAACATAACATAACATAACATAACATAACATAACATAACATAACATAACATAACATAACATAACATAACATAACATAACATAACATAACATAACATAACATAACATAACATAACATAACATAAAATAACATAACATAACATAACATAACATAACATAACATAACATAACATAACATAACATAACATAACATAACATAACATAACATAACATAACATAACATAACATAACATAACATAACATAACATAACATAACATAACATAACATAACATAACATAACATAACATAACATAACATAACATAACATAACATAACATAACATAACATAACATAACATAACATAACATAACATAACATAACATAACATAACATAACATAACATAACATAACATAACATAACATAACATAACATAACATAAAATAACATAACATAACATAACATAACATAACATAACATAACATAACATAACATAACATAACATAACATAACATAACATAACATAACATAACATAACATAACATAACATAACATAACATAACATAACATAACATAACATAACATAACATAACATAACATAACATAACATAACATAACATAACATAACATAACATAACATAACATAACATAACATAACATAACATAACATAACATAACATAACATAACATAACATAACATAACATAACATAACATAACATAACATAACATAACATAACATAACAAATTACCCCGTATTAAAGCACTTATCAACAGCTTTCATTTGATACCCATATTGTACATACACAACCAAAGGTTACCCGGGTTCAATTCGGTTCACGGCGGGTCCACGTTTTGGCATATATTTCGAGACCCTAGTCATCAATAGGTATGAAAATTACCCCGTATTAAAGCACTTATCAACAGCTTCCATTTGATACCCATATTGTACATACACAGCCAAAGGTTACCCGGGTCCACGTTTTGACCTATATCTCGAGACCCCAGTCACGGAGCGGCATGAAAAATACTCTGTACTAAAGCATTCACCAACAGCTTCAATTTGATATCCATATTGTACAAACACATTCTAGGGTCCACGTTTTGGTCTCTATCTCGAGACCCTAGTCACGGAGCGGCATGAAAAATACTCTGGACTAAAGCATTCACCAACAGCTTCCATTTGATACCCATATTGTACATACAAATCCGAAGGTTACCCGGGTCCACGTTTTGACCTATATCTCGAGCCCTATTTCCAAAATAAAATATAATCCATGTTACTCGTGGAGGATGTAGCTTTCGAATGGTGAAAGAATTTGCAGTTCATTCAATGCAATGAGCAAGGTAACTACATATGAGCAAGGTAACACTAAAGAGCAAGGTAACACTAATGAGCAAGGTAACTACATATGGGCAAGGTAACACTAATGAGCAAGGTAACGACACATTTTTTCGTGCGTGCAGCCTGTTAAATCGAATTATAAGACGTTATCACGTCAAAATCTTCGCTTTGGTAGTAAAAGGCTCTTATTAATATGTTATTGGTATATACATATTGGTATATGTATAGGCAACGCCGGATATGTTTTCTTATTAAATTTATAATATGACAATCAATTCTGCGCACTTTCGCCGTGTTATAAAGCCTTGAATTAGAGATATATTTGATTTAGTTACTATTTTGTGATCTGTATAAGGAAATACAAAATCGTAGCATTCTTCTCTCAAGCTTCCTTCCTTCCGTTGCATATATGAGGATGAAATGTTGTACCAAATTGAGCAAACATATGTGAGTATTAGTCTTACCGGGGTTTGATACATTAATATTTTGACTTTGTTATACAGTAGTTTTGATGAAGAAATTATTTTTTAGATATGTAAAGCTTTTGCGGTCTTCTCGACTTGGAGATTAATGCTATCGTTATGGTATAAAAATTGATCAAGGTGAATACCGAAATATTTGACTCTATCAGTGGTTTGAATAGGGATTCTGGTTTCGCTCGATATTACGAGGGGTGCCTTTTATATGTCGTGATTAGAAAACAAAAATAAATTCTAATCATCGAAAATCTCTTTATTGTTTTTCAAAATATTCTCCATGAAGAATTTACTGTTCTGCATTGTTCTAGTGGTACGGTTGCGACATGTCCAGTTTTCCCGAAAAAACAGGCGACCATTTGCTTGGAAGTGCTTCGTGCGCCAACAACTTTTGTTGGATTTGGCTCATCTTGAAACACCCATACAGTCGACTGCTGTTTACTTTCGGACTCATACGCGTAAATCCATGATTCATCACCTGTCACGATGTCATAGACGTGTTTCGAAGCCCCGCGATCGTATTTTTTGAGCATTTCCTTCGACCAATCGACTCGAGCCTTTTTTTGAGCGATTGACAAATTGTGTGGGATCCAACGCGAAAGAATTTTTTTGACAGTCAAATGTTTATGCAATATTGAATGTATGCTGGTCCCACTAATGCCTAAGATTGTCTCAATCTCACGATAGGTCACATGACGATCTTGCAATATCATTTCGCGCACAGCATCAATGGTTTTCGGAACAACAACTGATTTTGGACGACCTTCACGAAATTCGTCTTGGAGTGAACTACGACCACGATTGAATTCACCATACCATCGATAATCACTGGTCCTTGATGGAGCTTTATCGCCAAAAAATGAATTAAGTTCATGCATGAAATGTTGCTGAGTTAATCCACGTCGAAAGTCGTAAAAAATAATCGCACGAAAATGTTCACGATTTAATTCCATTTTTGGACCGAGATGAATCTTTTAAGTTACTGTAAACAACACAAATAGTGCTGGTATTTCAAAACGTTCTGAGTACGTAAAAGCCAAAAAATGTCAAACTTTGCGATACAGCTGTCAGTTGCCAGATTTCAACACCAGGGTTGCCTAATCCCGACATATAAAAGGCACCCTATGATATTTAGATTTTTCCAGTGTTTTCTGATATTTGAGTTGCATTTTTTGTGGATGGACTAAACAAAAGGCATTCACATTTCTTAACATTTTTAAAGTGCCAGTTTGTTGCAAAATCATCTACAATATTGTATTTCAGTTACAGATTTTTGTTAATATCTCCCTATTTTCTGCCTGGTAGTAAATTACAATAGCCTCAGCAAAGGCTGTCTATTTTATGCAGTAAGTCAAGTATAAAGCCATTGAAAAGAATTGGAGTATTTACTGTCCCTTGTTTAAAACTATTTGTTATATAATATTCGCGACTACTATTTATATTATTTATATGCACGTTATGCTGACGTTATGTTGCTGAAAGCGGAATCACAAAATAAGTAATTCTTAAGTCAAATATGTTCTTACGATAATAACAACAACAATATGAGCAGCGTTTTCCAGCTGGTTGCTGGTTGTCTTCTTTTAGTTGTAAGAATTAGAGTGGAAAATATTCTAAATGAATAAAGACGTCTTGATCAAATAAGCTCTCGTGCTGTTAACGTGGAGCCTGCGCTTTTTTTTAATACTTAGTTGTATCTGAAAATCCTTACAAGAGGATAAGAGATACTTTAAATTAAAAATAAACCAACTTCCTAACAGCCCTTCCACAATGAACTATGAATAGCGACAAGATAGCCCAGAGTGAAACCGATGAACTTGATGGCGTAATACATTTAAAGATTGTTGAATCAATCCAATGCAACTAATTTTATAAAGTTTTGTGTCAGGAAATAAAATTTGTTATTACTTTCCGCATAGTGAAATACATTTTTAATAAGATAGTTGCGCAAAAAATTGCCCTGGACCTTATCTTTCCCAATAGGCAGGATTGGATCGAAGGGAAAATCTGCACCGAAGCTTGCACCTCTGTCTTCACTGACGGCTCCAAGACGGAATCGGGAGTCGGAGCAGGGGTTTTCTCTAAATCAGCCAATTTATCTATCTCCTTTAAACTGCCGAATACTGCTAGTGTTTTTCAAGCAGAAGTCTTTGCGATCCTGCAGCCCTGCAAAAGGCTTAGGGAACGCGGGAGCGAGCGAGATATTAACATTTTCTCCGATAGTCAAGCCGCGTTTAAGGCTATGACGACGCCATGGTGCAGAACGAAACTAGTAAACTCCTATAAGGAGGAGATCAAATCTCTTGGGTGTATAGGTAACATTTCTCTGATCTGAGTGCCAGGCCATAGGAACATAGAGGTTTCCCTCTGATGAGCTTGCCAGGAAGGGGACTGAATTGGCCTCAGAGACCTCCTAGTTGTTAAAGGGAAACTGCAAAAATTATTTCTCAGAAAAGCGCAGAAAAGATGGAGCTCCATTACTTCATGTACTATTTTGAAAACTCTTGGCCCCATTACAATATACGGAGGACTCAGAAAGTCCTTTCGACTCCTCGCCATTCAATTTCCAAACTCGCAGCTGTGTTTACCGGTCACTGGACGATCGGTATTTTAGTAGTCGTATCATCGCCTAGGAGCTGAAGTTAGACCATAAAACAGTTTCAAACCATTTGCGCGAAATTGTACGCAAATAAATTTAAACTTATTTTTCCCCAAACAATACATTCCATCCTTAATTTTTTTAAATTCATTTGATCGTTTTTCATTAAAGATTTGTGATTCATTAAAAATATTCCAACATCTTTAGGTCTTAGAAAATTTTGCATGCATTCATTAAATAAATAAATCAAATTTGCCAATTCTATTCATTTAAGTAGTGAAAAAATGATTTTTCCATTCAGCAGCAAGTAGGCATACATACATACATACATACAATACATACGTACATCCGTATATACAATCGTAAATATAATAAAGTTCGTGCTCTTTCAATTAACACGCTCCATACCATAATTTTAATGTAGCATATAATTAAATTTTTAATAATTCAGTTTAATCAATTTTATAAGCATTTAGCCCAATTAGAATGACTCATTTCCGTACGGAGCAGAGCGAAGAATGTTGTTGGCGATAACGCGCTGGTTAAAAATACTTGTGGTATTACAGAGAAAAGAGAAACGAATAGCCTTATCGAGCTTAGAAAAGGTAGGTAGGTGGGGTGGCTGTCGCAATGCCGCACTTAGACCTTTCATAGGTCCATTGTGATACCACTGGAACTTATCCTTACCCTATGGGTTCCTTTTCAAACCATCCGATAGCTTTAATCAACGAGCAAAGCTTCGTTATTTTTAGTTGCGCTATGTCCGCTACATCAATTAAAAATGCCATGTCAAAGGTGCGGAGCCTCTTTGTCGCTAAGCTTTCACACTCACATAAAAGGTGCCTGACTGTTTCCGCTTCTTCTGTATTTAGACAGCTTCTACAGAAATCGAAGTACGGGAGTCCTAAACTTCTGGCGTAGGTGCCTATCAGACAATGAGCAGTTAATACCCATATCATTTTTCTTATAGTTTCTCTGTTAAATCTTAACAAGCTTTTTGATCGACCGCTGCTCCATTTCGGCCTTCTCTGTCTGCTTAGTTCGTATGTTGAGAGGTTTTGCCAACTTGTATTTACTTTTTTGATGGTTTCCCTATCTATCAGTAGCTTACAAGTGGCTAAAATCATGGATATCAGCGTCTTATCCGCTTGGAGGTCGAGCGTTGTACCAATTCGAGCAAGTTCATCTGCCCTGCAGTTCCCTGCTGAATTCCCGTGGCCTGGCACCCAAATAAGGGATATTTTGTAGTATTTTTATACGTCCTTTAGAAGTTTAGAACATTCCATGACTGTTTTTGACGAGTGTGCCTTAGATTCTAGCGCTTTTATTGCTGCTTGACTGTCTGTGTATATGAAGACTTCATTTGTAGATAATACTCCCGTTTTTTATTACAGTAAGTCCCTCTTTTATGGCAGTGACTTCCGCCTGAAATACACTGCAATGATCAGGTAGGCGAAATGATTGGCTAACTCTGAGTTTATCGGAGTAAACCCCTCCATCTACTATGTTATCTAGTTTTGAGCCATGTATGAGCCATATAGATGTTTATATCATTTTCCCTAACCAATGAGACCAGTTAGTGTTCTCCAATTTTGGCCATTTAGTGTCGTGTAGCTTCTCTGCATTTAAGTATCTCAGTCTGATTTCCTTCAGTACACGGCACCTTCCTAAGAAGTTATACATATCTTCTTCTTCGTTTGAGTTGCATAGTGTGCAAGTTTTTACCACGCTTCCATAGGCTATTGCATTCAAGGATTTATCTAAATTGATATCCATGGTCTTACAGAAATCCGTTGTACCAGGAATGCAGGGGAATTTTTAGAAAATTGAAGAGAAACCAGAAAGAACGGTTTATTTGAGTATACCGTGCTCTATTGGTAATAGGTTAAGCATAATGTTTATTGCCTCTGTGGGTGTGTGGTCCTCAGGGCCCCGCAGATCCAAAGACTGGCCATTAGGCCGGGTGAATTTGTGGGAAGGCAAAAAAATCGCCCATTGCTCTGTGAAAATCATATTCTAGGGATCAAAATAAGAAACTTTGCCGAAGGAACCATACTTCTAAAACGAATTCTAATGTCCCCCAATTTGGGTCGAACTTTTAGTGTCTTTTATGGGGAGGCAAAAAAATCGCCCATTGCTCTGTGAAAATCATATTCTAGGGATCAAAATAAGAAACTTTGCCAAAGGAACTATACCTCTAAAACGAAATCTGATGTCCACCAATTTGGGTCGAACTTTTTAGTTTCTTTTCTCATGTAAAGGCCAAAAATGGTGATATTTTGAAATGATTGTATGGGAACCCCCCAAGGGAGTTCCAGGGGGTGTGCCACTGGCATGGGTGGATCGGCCGTCCAAAGTTAGTGGGGATCGGTCATACATTTGGACTCGATTGGAGCACTCTAAATGGGTCAAAGTGGGATTTTTCGTTCGACCCGAATTGGGTGACATCAGAATTCGTTTTAGAGGTAGTTTCTTAAAGTTTCTTATTTTGATCCCTAGAATACGATTTTCACAGACCAATGAGCGATTTTTAAATCGACCCGCCCTACATGTACCATGGTTTTTTTGATATATAACTTATTTAAAGCCGGCCACCATACTAGTATACGTATGTTAGGATTGGCCTTAGAAAAGGTATGTTTGGAAAATTGTTTGTTGTATTTTATAAAAAATTTCATTAATTTCAATAAAATATGTGCTATGTACGGGGAATCGCAAATAAACTTTGAGAGCAAAACTCAGCGCCATATTCCGGCGTGTGTTCGTTTTTTTGTTTTTGTTTATTTGTTCTATGCAACATTTATAGGAGGGCAAAATATTCTATGCAAAAAGGTGTATGTGAGTATTTTTAGTTTTTCTGGGATCAGCAAACACAAATTGAAATATAAATTTGGCATGAAATGGCGTTTTTACCGGCATCGTCTGTGTATTTTCTGTGCATATAAGCAAATTAAAAGAAATGGCAAGAAGCGCATGCACATTTACACAATACATATCTGCATATATATGTAGGTACATAAGAATATCTAAATATTCTGCATTCATTATAAGGGTAAACTAAATTATAAACGGAAAGTGTGACGTTGCAGGTTGCAGCCGAAAAGATGCGCGCAAAAGCTTTCCCCACAAGATTGACAGATGAAGGTGTCGCTTTGTGAAAAGGGGGCGGACATTTTCTTGCACACATTTACACACCCATGCAAAGTCCCATGTGTATGTATATGTATAAATGCATATTTTCGTCTGTAATTTCTGCATAGTTGCCGTCTAGCTGCGTTTTATTTCAATTTGTTTTGAAACAAAGAAAAAATATGAAGAAATAAAAATTAGTTTCTTCTGAAAGCATAAGCAATTTCGTAAAGTTCGTCGTTTGTCTGAAGGATTTTTATTTTTTCGATTTCCGCCTCTTAATGGAAGAAATGAGTTCATTGCTGCTTGGACCAAACAAATTAACAGATATTTGCTAAGGTACGTAGGTACGTGTGTATGTGTATATTCTTGCGCCGGCTGATCACGAAGCCGCCTGTCACTGACGAGCCTTTACATTTATGTATAAATGCACACACAACCATAAGTGTGTATGTGTATCTGATGATGATGCGCCTATCAGAAATCAAAAGCAAAAGTTCAAATTCAAGTGTTATCAGAGTCAGTGCACTTCAGCATGCGTCGATGAACATGGACACAAACAAACTGGCGTACACACACGCTCGCATCCACATATATTTGCTTACAAGCAGTAGGTATTTACATATAAATGCAATTGTAGCTAAACAAATACTCACATACAAACATACGTACATACATATGTGCAATATGTTGCAGAAGCGCGTTGAAAATATGTATTTATATTTTGCAGATTGACAGCATTTAAAAAAATGGAAAAGTATTTCATCTGTATTGTATCTCAAACGATTGTAAATAGGTAATACGAGGGTTGCCTTTTGTATTTTGCGCCTTTGCAACACTGCGTGTGATGAGCTGTAATGTGATAGTTTTATCGAAAACTTTGATATTTTTTAGCATACATTTATATATAAATTTGGGGCAAAAGAAATCCATTATTTTTGCGCCACATTTGTGGGCAAATGGTTGAAACTGTTATATGGTCGATCTGTAGCTCCTGGGCGATGCTACGACTGAATTTGAAAAGGTCGAGCTAAGGAGCACCAGGAGATTTGGTGGCTCCTAAAACACTCAGGCTAAAGAGCCCATTGTAATTAAAGCTTTGGAAAGGGGGTAGATAGTCAAGGAGGGAAGGAGAATGCTACGACTACTAACAAGCCCGTCAACTACGATTATTTCTGTGATTTCATTGACATTTTCAACGACGGGCCTGCCTGTGCGAGGTGCATCTTTAAGATCGAAAATGCCTGAACAGAATCGACTAAGCCTAAATTGCACTTAATTAGCTGCTGCAGCATCGGCACCATAAACACCATTCACAATTTCAGCGACCTGGCTGCTTTTTCATTTCTCGCCTTTATAAAAAAAAACACCTGTAAAATGTACCGAATTTTCTCTTTGTTGACTTCCATTGTTAACACCCTGTAACTCACAACTGAATGGAACAAACAAAAGAGTCAAATAATTTTTTCAGTGTGAAATGTTAACTTGAAAATCAGAATAAACTTTAAATAGTTTGATAAATACTTTACGAGATATCGAGTGCTATAGCCATCCGAGAAAATAGCTCAAAAGATGGAATTATCTACGATCTTCGACATCGATTATCTAGACAGTAGTGCGTTGATGAACTTACTTCGACTTTTGGCATTGAAGCACTCCACTTAGCCACGCTACGCTGCACTGTGCGGCCGATTCCCGAAAAGCTGGCCAAAACTCAAAAAATTAAGTAATTGGTTCAAAATTTCTTACTCGGGGGTTGTCGGGGTCTCTGATTACGAATTTGATCTTAAAATTTTGAAAAGCCACCCCCTCCCACCTATTGGCCACCCCCTCACGTGAAATAGCGTATATTCAAGAACATAATCAAGATGCATGTAAATTTATATGTTTTCGGGGTCGCAAAGTAGCAAGTGGTAACAGCTGAATCTTATTTTATTCAGTAACCATTACTTTTTTGAGTAACCTTTAATAGGTTTCAAAGCAGCATATGACGGCGTTGTATTACTATACAGTTTGAAAACTCAAATTTTATAAAAAAAATTGCAAAAAATGTATCTACGTATTGCTGCAGCTAAAAATTTTGTGTCGAGGTATTGATAGGTACTAAAGGTTTCTCGTATTTTACTAACCTTCCGAAGATGATTCCATTTGGTTTTGTTCAATTTACTCCATTACAAAATCTTTCAAATGTGTACAACTTTCACTATTCATCGACAGTAATACGATACTCAAACGAAGGCCACGTTGCGACTGAAAATACAGAGGATACTTAGGGTACAGGACGTTGCTATGAACGGTTTTCACTACTCAAGGCATTACTGTAGCCAACCCAAAGACAAAAAAACTCTATCTAGAAACTTTTTTTTTCGACTTTTGGCCAGCTTTTTGGGAATCGGCCGCACTGTGTGCTGGTACAACGAATTGCAACGTGGCCGTCGATCCTTGCAGTATGAATTGGGAGGGCGTCCAAAAACAGTTGTGCGAGATATAGTCGATGCTGTGCGTCAATTGATAACGCAAGATCGTCATCTGACATAGCGCGAGATAGAAGCATCCCTGGGAATTTATTGGGACCAGCATACATTCAATATTGCATGAATATTCAGTCGTTAAGAAGATTTGTTCACGTTGAATACCGCTTAATTTGGCAATTGCCCAAAAAAGCACTCGGACTCGTGTCGATTGAGGTGAAGAAATGTTGAAGACATTTAGCCGGGGCGGTTCAAAGCACGGCTTTGACCTCGTAACAGGTGGCATATCTTGAGTCCATGCATATGAGCCGGTAACAAAACACCAATCGACAGTATGGGTATTCCAAGATGGCTTTCTTTCAGTGAAAAGTGTTCATGGAAGAAGCACCTCATAGCAAGTGGTCGCCTGTTTTTTCGGATTGACTCCCCATCGCTACTCGTGAAAATTAATTTCAATATTCTTAGTGAAACTTACGAAATCATAATATTTTCTAGTTAGGGATGGTTAGAACTCATTATGCTTCCGATGTTCCGATTTCGAGAACGTTTAGAGAAATTAATATTTATCATATTGGCCTAGATTTTTCTTCCACAAAGTACTACTTCTAAATGTTATTAAATGAATTGTTGGACTAAATTCCAAACATTGTCATTCTTTCTCTGTATATTATAAGAAATGTTACATTTTCTTTCATTCATTACAATGAATGAATGATGTGTTTGGTAGATCTGGGTATAACAGCAATCTTTTTATCTCTACGTCTGAGATTTCATTGATTTGCTGTAAGAAGGACTTGCCGAAAGAGCAAAGTCTTGCTCTAACTAGGCCTGGACATTCGTATAGAAAGTGAAAGAGACTTTCTTTCAAACCTTGAAAGGGAGGTTAAGTCTGACTGCGTAATCCCCTCCTTCCAGTGACCTGTAGGGGTTACAGTTATACGTGAAATGTTTGGCCGAGAGCATCCCAACAGGTAATTCGTCCTCTGGATGTTGTACGACGGCCATGTTTTCTTATTTACTTCCACCTTCTTTCGGCTAGAGCATAGTAGTGCGAAGCAATGGATGTTTTTATTGTGTTAAAAGGGTTAGCGACCGCCACCGCCTCTGTTATCTCTAGTGCCGAATCTTTTCTTGCTAGCTCATCTGTCATCTCATTGCTCTCTATGTTGCTATGACCGGGAACCCATATGAGAGTAATTTGAAGCCAATGAACAATTGGAATCTAAGGCCTTAATAGCTGCTTAAATGTCTGACTCCTGCACCAATTTCTTTGTAGTATTTTAGTGAATTGCATGCTTCTCTGATTGCTAGTAGTTCTGTCTGGAACACGCTGGCATAGTCAGGAAGTCTATTTGGCTGAGATAGGTTGAGTAGCTCCCACACCACAGTTCATCTTAGAACCATCGGTATAGATTTCGGCGCTCGGTGGAAAATGTACCGTAAAGTCTTTCTTGAAGTTAAGGTCGGGGAGTGTGCAGTCTGATTTATTTTTGAGCAGTGAGGGTCCCTGTAGGAGGATCTTGCTGTGACCGTTCGTTCTTGTTGTCCAGCTTCCTATATGTCTGAGTCTCACAATGCTGCAAGTAACGATTGTTTTTATATGAAGGTCTTATGGTAATAGATGAGTTCGTACATTAAGCGCTCCTGTAGTTAAGATACACGCTGTTCTTTGTAACTTATTCAACTTGGATTTTGGGTGCTTCGTTACTTGGTGAGTCAGAAGCGAACCTCATCTTATAACAATGATTTTTGGGCAAAGTGCGCTGTGACCCTTTTTTCTGAAAATCTTATAAATAAAATGAAAAAAATGAAGAAGAATTCGGAAACTTTGTAGATTTAACAGATACCACCATCAATAGTTCTTTCTATATGTGTAAAAGAACACCCTTTATAGGCATTTTGTAGATACAGGCATTTATTTATTTATTTTTTCTTTTCTTGCTATTATTCCATGCATTTATTCCTTTGCATTTCTTGCGTCAGTTGGTCTGTCATTCTGTCGTTAAATCGACGTCTCATGCTTTTTAAACGCATTTAAAAGTTCATTTACTTCTGAACAATGCCTAAGGTTCCAGCTTCCTGATAATGTTTTACGGGTCACGATAACGAATTTATAAATATATTGGACTGAGCTGAGAACAAGACTGATACGTGCATACAGTTTTAAATGTATATTTGTAAAATGTACCAGATAATGAGATATTAGCTGTGTTTTTATGAAATTTTCTGCTCCTCAAAGAAGAAAGTAAATAAATTAAACAAATGAAGAAGTTAGTCTACATACGCTTTGTTTTGCGAGCTAAGAGCCAATGTATTGAATTTTTTTTTTTTGCGAATGTATAGAATCTCATGAACTAAACTATTAGTTTGGAGAAACCAAAATCTCGATAGATGGCTGGAGTGATCGTTATCTCGTAAAGTATTGACCAAACAATTTAAAGTTTCTGCCCGTTGTCAAGGTGACATTTCACACTAAAAAAATTCGTTTGCTGTTTTTCGTTTGTTCCATTCAGTTGTGAGTTACAGGCTGTTCACAATGGAAGTCAACAAAGAGAAAATTCGGTACATTTTACAGGTGTTTTTTTTTTTGATAAAGGCGAAAGCAATGAAAATGCAGCCAGGCCGCTGAAATTTTGAATGGTACTTGTGTTGCCGATACTGTAACAGCTTACGTCCAATTTTGGTTTCCTCGATTCCGTTCAGGCATTTTTTATGTTAAGGTAAATGTCGATAATGTCGAAAATGTCGATTAAATCACAGAAATAATCAAAGTTGACCGGGATGCTAGTAGCGGTAGCATCGCTCAGGAGCTAAAGATCGACCATAAAATAGTTTTAAACCATTTCCGCAAATATAATGAATTTCTTTTGGATGCTGAAAATATGACGTAATATATAAAAAGGCGGCTACTAAATTCATGAAAAAAAGACTAAATTGCCTTCGAATGGGACAACTAAAAGGCCGCCGAGTTTTGAGGTACAATTGAACAACATTATTACCGGAAATACATGCATTTGTTGGGAGCAGGTGGGAGTGGGATTAGGGTGGAATGTTAAGGTGGTAAGAACTGCGATCAGGTTGGTAAGTACTAGAAAGGGATACATAAACCAATAAACTTTTGACAAATTGTCTTCTCGAAACAAAAATATCGATATATCATGCTTTAAGATTCAACTATAAATACCGAAGATATGATGAAGATATGCAAAAATGCTTTAAACTTAATTTTTTTTTTTTTTTAAGAAAAGTATACTCCAAAAATATTATTTGTCGCCTGAATTTTATTACAAAAGTAGTAACCTAAAAGAAAGTGTTGTCAAACAAAAAGATGTTAAAAAAAACTTTAGTTTATTATTTAATTAATTGGTGTTGCTAAACTTTTTTTTTTTTGGAAATTATGAAGCTGATTACAAAAATATCTCTACAAATTACCCACTCAAATTCAAACACTTCAATTTCCGCTTACGTTGCGTTCTTCAATGATGAAAGTGTCATCAATATACAAAAGAAAAGGCTAGCACCCTTCTCTAGTTCAGACTCTACGGGTGTGAAAGGGTGTGAAAGTATCAACAGGCTACCCAAAAAGTAACATTATGGCAGATAATCTTGCCAGCGCATTCTCATTGATTAGAGATTTATATTATTTTATAATATATATATAATTTTTGAGAAGAACTAGGCTCGTTTTGACAAAAGAACCGAAAGAAGTAGACACCTCCAAGCAAATAAATTTGCCTTTGTTTCGAAAATATGGAACAAGTTCATTGAAAATAGTCAAGCTTTCTATCAACCAGGGTAAAATATAACAGTTGACGAGCAACTATTTCCGACAAAATCCAGGTGCAAGTAAACAAGGTGAAGTCCAAAATAAACAAGACTGAGCTAAAATAGAAACGATAGCAGCTTTGTTCTGATAACTTCGACTTTATTTATTCAAAATAGTCCCCTCTGACCTCGATACACTGTTTTGCGCGATCTAAAAGCTTTTCGAAAGAGTTTCAGATCATTGAACGGAATCCGGAATGTCCTTCAGGATGTCGGTACAAGTCTTTTGGATGGTCTCTACGGCCGTAAAACGTTTTCCTTTCATGGTCAAATGCAATTTTCCGAATACGTAGATGTCACAGGGAGTCATATCAGGCGAACAGATGATTAAAATGCCATTTCTAGTCAAAAAATGCGTCACAAGAGTGGATCGATGAGATAGTGCATTGTGCTGTATTAAGGGCGAATTCTACGAATACTATGCAACATGCACTTCACAACACCAAGATAGAAAATAGCATTGACGGTTTGTTCTGTTAGCTCGAGCTCCCTTGGAATCGTAAAAACATATCAGCATCGACTTGATTTTTGACTTCTCCAAACACGATTTTTTAGGTGATGGCTCGTCCGGGCCCTTCCATTCGGCAGTTTCACGCTTAGTTTCAGGACTACGTTTCATCCCCAGTTACAATGTTGTAAAGGAAGCTCTCGTCTTTTCTCGCCCCTTTAATCGGGTCTTTCGTATGGTGAGTTCTTAGAAATTTTTGGCCCTCTGTTAACTTGTGCGGAATGAAACGCACACAGACCTATCGTAAGCCCAAATGATCAATTAAAATGCGATAATTCGATGTTTTGGAGATATTCTACTCCGTTTCGATGAAGTTCAACGATGATTTCGGTTCGTTTAAGATAAATTTACGAACAATTTTGATGGATTTTTCAGCGTTTACTGATTTTGGGCGGCCCGTATGTTCATTGTCATTTATGCCTTCACAACCATCTCTGAAACGTGTAAACCACTCATGAACTCTGGCACGAGATAGACAATCATCGCCATAAACTTTTTTCATCTATTCAAATGTTTCGGGAAACGTTTTAACGATTTTAAAAAAAAAAATTTCATTTTAGCTCTTTGTTCGAAACTCATTTTTGTACCGATGACATAAATATACTGACACTTTAGACGCAATAACTTCGCTTCCACTTAATCGAATGTCACCAAGTTTTCACTGGAAGTCAGCTAGTAACTTCCAACTCACTAGCTCATTAAAAATAAGGTGCCATCAAGAACATTTTTATGACGCCACTCTTGTTTATTTTGAACTTCACCCTATTTACCTAATAAGCCCAACAAATTTTCCATCAAATTCTGGGTTGCGTCAATGAGCACGTTGTTCTGAAACTTGTCAAACCATATACAGTAGGTTCTGTTTTTATGCGGTAGATACGTTCCGCAAGAAACAGCATAAAAAAAGCTACTATTTCTATAGTAAAACTATAGATACATTTCAAATGCTAAAACCGCATAAATCTGAAATAATGTAATAAAATCGCATAAAAAAGGGCACTAGTCCCATACTATAACTATAGATACGTTCCATAGACCGCATGAATATGAAATAATTAAATAAAATCACATAAACAAAGTATTTTTGAAAATTATATCTTTATTTAAGAAACGTCAGAATCGAAAAATAAATTTAAGTCAGAAATAGAATCAGACAATACCCACATGTTGCGCGTTCGTTTAGGAAAAAGTAAAATCACTTTCGTCACTTTAGGAAATGTACACGTCTGATCTAGATAGTTATGCAGGCGGTTCCATACTTGTAGGGTTAGCATTTCTGATGTAATCTGTGATGAGTTTTTGCTTAGCTGGTTTAGAAACTTATTTATATGTACAATTCCCGATAGGTCGATATGCATTTTGTAATTTTAAAAAAAACCGCACTATTTCAAAACCGCATAAAAAAAAGCCGCATAAAAACAGAACCTACTGTACAAGCTGCGGAAGGAAAATCACTACCGATCACTTTTTCACTGGCATGCCACCGGCGCCGAAATTATGGGCCAAAAAACACTAATTGGAACTATTAGAGAAAGTAAACGGAACTACCCAAGGCAGCTATACAAACAAAGGATAACATGGCTCGTATTGCCACTCTCCTATATACATATATGTAAATTTATAAAATAAAATAAGTTCCAGGCATGAGTTCGTAGGAATTGAGAAAAGTAATAAAAAAATGCTAGCGAAGCTCAAACCTGAAAGACCCTTTTCCTGTTAAATTTGTTGTCCAGTGTTAGCCTTAGGGGTATGAAGCAATAAAGCCCATGGCCTATTTAAACTTGGATTAGTCGATTTTGACTTCAAGGAAAATTCAAAATTTTTCATTTTAATTTGTTATTATTTTTTGGCTGAACTTGTCCATATTTCACACCCATTAACAATGAAGTGAATTTACATACCTTTTAATACCGAATAGCATATTTGCCATAAAAAATGGTTTAACAAATTTAAATTTGATTAAAACTGTCTTAAAACAGCAAAAGTCTACTAATTTATATAAAAATCGACTAGAAAATTTTATAATAAATAGATTCCTTCGGCGTCAACATCTTTGTCTGTCAACAGAAATTAATGGCTTCATAAATCACGGCAACCACCAGCCAAAAGACCATTGCCAACAACAACAATGATTATTTATATGCATACATATTTCCGTTTAAACTCACGCACCCAGCCGCCAAGTGCAATACACACTAACACTAACACAAGCACATGCAACATACACACATCTCAAGAAATATGACTATTTAGTAGCGACCCTGAAAAGGGGGCGACTCTTAGATATTTTGCGGTAACATCAATTGAACACATCAAGAATTTGAGGCACCCACTGTGGCGACTACATACACACATACATTCCACGAATATGTACTCGTATAGTATCACAATATCATAGGAATAGCAAAAGCACAACAACAAATCGACCGCAACCAATGTGACAATAGAATTTTCAAAAAAATTCGACCAATCGCATTCAATGCAGCAGAACGCCAAGAGAACCACAATTTAAGACAACAACAATAGCAATAAAAATTTGGATGCATATAGAAATAGAAGATTTAGCCTATAGTTGAACAGTAATGTTGACAGCCAAACATAAATTGTTGACATGCTTGCATGAATCGTACATACACACACACCTACAGGCATACTAACATATATCTAAACATAAGTATGCATGTGTGTATGTAAATAAATATTTGAGTATATCGAAACGATTAGACGCTACGTTCATTGCCGACGACATGTGTGGGACAGATGAGCAGCAGCCCCACATCTTGACTAGAGTTCCGGTCTCTCGCTCCCCAAGCATCGATTGAACTCCACCCCGTCTCGATGCTTGTCAAAGTTCAAATATTGATCGCTAACCCTTAATCACTACTCGTACGATCTCGTGCAGATGTTAGCGGTATATGCTTGTACATATATACATACATATTTGACGTATTTTCACCCATAAATTGCCGTCGCATTCGATACAAACCGATCGGACCTATTTGAATCGCGTGCCATTGCAGTGGAGAGTATAAGTTGCACATACTTAAGTGCACTTGGATGCCTATTAGAATCTCGTTAAACTTATGTTAATGAGCATGTTGCAACAAACTTGAGGACATCAGATGACATACATACAAACGTACATATGCGCATATATTTATACGTAAATAGTACATGCTTAAGTAGCGCATAAGTGCGATTGACGATCCCACAAACTCGTACTTCACTTGCACTTGTCATAGTCAATGTCTGTGCGGCATATCCCGCAGGGAATTGTGTGATATGACACAGGAGTTTATGCACCACGGTGGTGCAGGAAGATTGATGCGGATGTTGCTGTACGTGCGTAGCCACTGCAATTTTGTAGACACATTAAGTGTCGTCGAGATGTTTTGCAGCGAGGATATTATCTGGAGTTTTTGTGTGGTAGAAGATATCAGTTTTTGAAATAAATTAAAATTGCATTAGACTTGGAAAGAGTGCATTTATTTAAAAATTAATTTCAAAGCTATAAAAAGCAGCTTAAATACGCACATACATACATTCTGGCAAAAAAATATCGGGAATTGTTCAATTATTATTAATAATTTAAATATATTTTTAATTTTCTAAATTTTTTTTGCTGGAATGTTGGTACAACTGTCTTTATAGTGTCGCAGAGTTGGAGCGTGATCTGTCAATTAGCTTGTTTTTGGCATTTAATTATATCAGTCAACCACAAGTGTGCTCTGCCATTTTAACTATGGATAAAAACATCGAACAAAGAATTTGTCTTAAATGTTGTGTTTTGAACGGTACTCGTATTTCGTGTGCCGAATCGTTGAAAATGTTGCAGAAAGCCTATGGCGAGTGTATTTATCAAAAGCACGAGTCGACGAGAGGTATAAGGCTTTTGCAGAGGCCCGAGAAGTCGTGGCAGATTTGCCCCGATCTAGTCGCCCATCAACGTCTTCAACGGATGAAAACGTCGGCAAAGTCAAGGAAATGGTGCTGAAAAACCATCATTTAAGTTTGACGGAGGGTAGCTCGTGACCTTAGCGTGTCTCATGAATCAATTCGCAACATTTGACACTATCAATTGGGCATGAGATGCGAGACTGCTCGACTCGTTCCAAGGGAGTTGAATTTCTTTCAAAAAATGCATCGGAAGAAGGTGGCTGCAGACATGTTTGAGCAAGTAAATTCAGACCCAACATTTATCCAACGCATCATAACAGGTGATGAGGCGTGGGTATATGAGATTGACATGCAAACCAGTCAACAGTCGGCTGAATAGCGCTATTCACATGAGCCGAAACCCAAAAAACCACGTCAAAATCCGTCAAAAGTAAAAGTTATGCTACTCATTTTCTTTGATTATCATGGAGTTGTGCACTCGGAATTCATTCAAAATAGTTCTACTGTAAATAAAGAATATTATTTGGAAGTTATGCAAACTTTGGGAAAGAAAACTCATGGATCTTCCCATGATAACGCACCGTCTCACAAGGCTCATATTGTGAACACTTTTTTGGCCAAAACCTCCACAACTATTATCTAACAACCACCGTATTCACCGGATTTAGCCCCCTGTGACTTTTTCCTTTTTCCAAAACTTAAATTACCACTCCGCGAACGCTGCTTTGAGGCGATAGAAGCCATTAAGGAGAATTCGCTGAAGGAGTTGAAGAAGATCTCTTCAAACGCGTTTAAAAGGTGCTTTAATGACTGGACTAATCATTGGCAAATGTGTATTGCTTCGAATGGAACCTATTTTGAAGGCCAAAAAATAAATTTTGATGATTAAATAGTTATTTTGCGTTTTATTGAACTATACCCGGTACTTTTTTGACAGAATGTAAATTTATATGTATTCAATCTCCCTTTTCCTGTATTTATGGGGATTATCTGTTGGGATTTTTATAAAATCGCAAAAAATGCTTTTATTTAGTTTATTTATTATTTATTTATAATCAATTGATTTTTTTTGTTTTGTAGAACTTTTTGATATAAATCCATAAGTATTTTTTATAATTTGTAGTAGCAACAGGTGGTTTTGGTCCTCATAAGTTTTATGGTTAATTTATCGAATTTTTCGATATCTAATCTCTGCTGCCGAATTTTCGTAGGAGTATTTTGTGCTAGGCGGCCGCCCTAGCCGAAAAAATTGGTGCGTGACTGCCACTCGGAGTTGCCCCAAAACGCTTAATATATTTACCGACGGCTCGAAAATTATGGAAGGAGTAGGTGCAGGTATTTATTCCGCAGAGCTAGACATCATGCGGCCAATTAAACTCCCTGACAATTGTAGTATTTTTAAAGCAGAAGTCTTTGCGGCTGGCTGCACAAATAGCACTAGCAACGACATCGAGCAATTCCAACAGCAATTCGTTCTCACGACAGTCGATTCTACGTAACCGGAACGACCCGGATTTGAATCCGACCAAGGACTGTCACTTCAGCAGCTTTCCTCGTATATGCACGGGAATGTTTATGCTGCTACAACAACAACAACAACAACAGTAATTGCAACATAAATATTTACGTTGACTGTCAAGCGGCAATAAACTCATATGAAATTTCATCTCTTAGGACCAGAGAAACCATAGACAGACTAGACGCAGGCATCTATTGGGCAACCGAACATAAGGGCATTGCAGGAAACGAAATTTTAGATGAGATTGTCAAAAGCGCTGTTTACATACAATTCGAACAAGAAAACGTCATACTGAAACCGTTATGTTAAATACGGTATATAATGACATCGCTGCGGACATGAAAAGGCGGATAGACAGGAAGTGGAATAATCTAGCAACTTGTAAAACCGCGAAAATCAAGTGTACACAGAATGCAGATAAATACGCCAGATTCGTACTAGCCCTGCCTAGGAAAGTGAACCATCAAGGGTATGCTGACAAGTCACAATTTGCTAGCGGCGCACGCATACAAGATAGAAATTGCAAACAATGACAGTTGCAGATTTTGCAATGAACCAGAAGAGAGGGAAACTTTAGAACAGCTTCTTTGTTCTTGCACTGCATTAGATAGAAGCCGAATGAAATGCTTAGAAGTTCTATAATATGAGAGGTTAAAATGTTTTTCGAGGTGAGAGCTTCAGAGCATACTTAGATTCGCAAAAGAAGCAGGCTTATTAAAAGAAGCCTATTACAAGGAAATGTAAGGGTCAAACTTCATCTGGTAACCTATCCTAACCACTGGGAGTTGCACGGATTCGAAATCCCGGGCACAAAAAACCAAATGATAGAAACCGTTTTTTCGGATAATGGCGCCGGTTAGCATGAGAAAAAACTGCCAGAAGAAATCTCTTCACAAAAAATAGTTTGCAGTTTAGAGTCGGCTTAAAACTGCTCCCTCAATTTTTGGAATAGCATCAAGACGTACACCACAAATGGGAGGAGAAGCTCGGCTAAACATCCAAAAGGGGTGTAAGTAAATCTCGTGAATTTTAGTCTGGGATATACAGCAACAAATTGGATGTAATTCTGTAGATGCGTATACTTTTGGTTGAAAAATAAGTAGCATAATAAATGATAAGTAACCATATATAAAAAAGTTTGGATTTTTAAATGATTATTCTCTAATGACACTGATTCTCTAATAAAACTGTCAAAAACTGGTTTCTCCGTACGAACAAACGCTAATAGTTTTGAACGAGGATATCACCAGGATCAACTTTATCGAAAACAATAATAGTCCATAGGGTCTGAATTTTACTTTACGGAGTATTAAAATCTTAAAATGTTGGGTGAAAATGCGAATCGAAATATTATCAAAAATATTATGGCTAAAACGAATTCAAATATAGTTTCCACTCCCAAACTTCTGTGGTAGAATTTGACGAGGATTTTTTGTAGTAAATTTTAACTTTTATAAAAATTGGTATTTTTACCCCTTTTTCTTTAAAAGGTTAAAATTGTTTCACAGAAATTTTAAGCAGACAATTTTACTGGATATCGCCGAAAGTGAAAACTCGTACGGGTTAAGGTGAGTGGACAAGAAAGCTTTGACAAAGCAAATTTTTCATAAAAATACATTGCAAACACATGCATGTAAAGGGATTAAAGGTACTTTTTCCAATAGGGGTTTTTCGACAGTTCACGCATGACTACTGACTAACTTAATACATAATTTTTTGCAGTATTCATTGACATTTCATCGTGGAAAGATTTGCGCCTCAACAAAGCTTGCAAATCGTAAAATTGTATCACGAAAATCGGCGCTCTGTGAAAAGTGTTCATGCGATGAGGTCCACGATGATGGGTATGTCAATAAGCAAAATTGACATATTTGGAACCCGAAGTCATTGAAGAACAGGCGTTTGGTGCGGCCTATTGGCTGGAGGAGTCATCGGCCCGTATTTCTTCAAAGACGAAGCTGGCGCCAATATAACAGTGAATGGCAAACACTATCGCGACATGATAAATTGATTCCAACAAAACGGAAGACGGTGCTACTTGCCATACAGCCCGTGAAACAATGGATTTACTGCGTCGCCGTTTCGGTTAGCAATTTATCTCTCGTTTCGGGCCAGTGGATTGGCCAACAAGATCGTGTGATATCACATCTTTGGACTTTTATTTGTGGGAGTATGCAAAGTCTAAATGCTTTCTGGATAAACTGGCTTTGATTGAGGTATTGCAAGTCAACATTACTAAAGTCAACCAAAATTGATGTTTACGGATGACCGCATTACGGCGCAGTTGGGGCCAACATTTGAAAGAGATTATTTTTAAAAAAGAAATGTCATGAATTATTATATACAAAAATGCTTAAGATTTCCCAATTAGAAGTTTCGTTGTTTTATTTCAATTTGAAATCCGATACCTTTAAATTCATCACCCTTTATATGTAGGCTGAAATAAAAATGACATTGAAGCTATTGAAGCTATGATGGGCTCATAGAATAAGTCTTAATAATTCATTTGAAGCTCTCCTTCTTGTTCTTGCTCTATGCTTACTAGTATTTTTATATGATGTGAATACCGGTGATGGGAAAAAAAAGAAATTTAAAACTAAAGCTTAATTTTAAGGCGAAGACTGCATTAATTTATTCCTTCAAATTTCCAGAAATAAGAAAGAGTGCCAACAAATGGGAGCAGGAAGATGAAAGCGTGCGTGCAGAGAAATGGGGCAGGAAAATATATGAGTTGCGTGGCTGACGGGGCTTACAATTGAGGTAATTCGTTTTCAAAATTTTGTAAGGCGAATTCCGTAATTCCAAAGGTGATTGAAAGATTACATCATTTAAATGTTCACCAAGAGCACGTCAACAGGCTGTCATAGGAGAAAGAAAAAAATTTCAAGTCGATTCACGAATACCTAAGAACGTTGAGATATCGATGTTGGCGGTTGTTCAGCTACACTTTGCGCTATAGTAGCAATATTCTCAACAAAACGTCCAGTTTTTGGTCCATCAGTCGCTTTTCTATCCTCGACAGAGCAATCACTTGAAACTTGTTCATCAGCCTTTGAATTGCCAACTCATTCGGGCGATTATTTCAACCAAAAAGTCACAAATTTTGGGATATGATGTTCTTAAACGCGTGTAAAATTGTTGTTATTATAGCATCGTTAACATTCCCTATATACATATATACCATATGTACATATACTGGTTTAGATGTCAACAACCTAATAAGAGTCATGCCGTAAATAACGGGTAAACAAGTTGGTAACGAGGATATGGCAAGAAAATGGTGTGGAAGCGCTAGTTGGGTTCTTGAACACTTTAACCAACCAACCAATCAACCATACATATAATGCTACTGAAGTGACAATCCTTGGCCGAATATATGATAAATCCGGGTCGTTCCGGTTACGTAGAACCGACTGTCGTGGAAACGAGTGGAATATTGCACATCTGTTTATGACAAATGTCAAAGATTACATAAAAAATGTAGCGTCTAGAAATTATTCATTACTGACTTCTAGGCGTCACTTTTGAAAGACCCTTTACTTGTATACTTGTATCTCATACCTCAAGGCGATATTCGTGATAATCGAATATCAAATATTCAGTTTCAGAAAGTTCTTGTACTTCTATCCATAAGCTGTCCTTGTTTGTTTGACTTTTTAATCCTGCTATTGTTTTTACGAAGTTACCTGGATATTACAAATACACATACACTCTTTTATGATGTTCCTAATAACGCAATGTCAGACAGAGCCTGTGCTCGGTGTAGCTGTAACACAACTTCTCACCTAAATAGCACTCCACTCATTGCATTGCTCGGTCTGTTGCAGAATCGGTCACCCAAGTTCCGGAGGATTACAGTGGATGCCTTATGCATTCTGCCAGAAGTGCGTGACTAACAGCCGCTACCGCCAGTAGGCATTTCGACTACGACTACGACTAATCATAATATGGCCTGGTCTTAAGCAAAGAGATCCTAAAATCGTAAATGGGCAATAAAACAAATGCGTAAAGGGATCAACAACAAATAATAAACATACGCTAAAGTGGCAAACATACATACATACATGCATGTGCATGCACAGCACATATCTCCATTTTTAACATTGCTGGCAGGAATACCAGTAGCCGTAATGCAGGAGAGTTAAGAGCAACAATGTGTAAACACTTGTATAGTCGCGTCATTGTGTACACGCCTTAATGGAAAAGCATACTTGCAAACATGAATGCAAGCAGCACAGTCATACGAGCGGGTACATGCAAGACTTGAGCCCACCAGACTTGTCAACGATCTCCCTCAATGCAATATTGCGCACATACGATAAGTAATATTTTGAAGCCTCGCCGATGCGGAGTCGGATACGGAGACGGAAAAGGTCTCAAAAGCCAAATCAGAAAATATAAAAGCACATACAGGCGCATATTGTATGTACAAATCATACTCGCACATGTGAATACAAAGATATATGTATGTATGTAAGTATGTATACGAGTACATGAATGAGCAAAAAATTATTAAATGTATTGAATGAAAGTCAAAATTGAAACTGCGCTTGATATTCAAAGCGCCAATCAGTGTTTCAAGAAAGGAAGTTGAGCAATATTGCCACAGTTGGGGTATCAGGTTGGTCTGAGAAAGCCAATTAAGTGGCGGCGACGTTCAAATGACGGCAACGATGCAGTGGCGACATGAGTGTTGGCGACAAAGAGAAATACTTGCGACATCAAATTTCCGTTTTAATTAAAGAAAATCGTATGATTTTTAAGCGGATCGAGAATTGAAAATGAATTATATTAAAAACCATTAAAATTCAGTTAAATAAAAAACCAAGTCATTTTGCTGCTCTCATAATTTTGTTGTGTGTACACCTGTTTGGAGCCGTTCAAAGTGCAATGAAATTAGAAACTTAAATGTTCCTTCTTTATGAGTAATTGCCAGCCACGCTCTTGAAAATGCTTCAATATGTTTATTATCGGGCGCAATCGCTAACGTAATCCGTTATAGTGCGAACGGTTATATTTTTAAGTAATTAACACCTTAATAAATGCGAATGTTCGTATGTATTTATAAAACAAATGCCCATCAATGTAACTAAGAGGAAGTGCAGACGAATCAAGATTTTTGTTCAACACGAAGATTTTTTCCGCAGAAGCACAATATACATACATACTAGGTTGTTCAATAAGTTTTGCGGTTCATGAAGGAAAACACAATTTTATGGTTTGAAATACACTTCATTATTCAGTATAGTTTCCCTGAACATCAGTAGACTTGTTCCAAAGAGATTCCAATGTTTAAATTCCTTCCCTGAAGTGAGAATCTGGAAGGGCTGCAAAGTACGCTTCCACAGCCGTTCTCTCTCCCTCATTGATGAAAAATGCAATCCACGCATGAATTTTTCTAGGTCTGAAAACAAATGGAAGTCGCTAAGGGTCAAATCTGGGGAATACGGTGGCTGCTCTAACAATTCGAACTTTAATTCATGGATTTTAGCCTTTGTCAAAATGCTCTTGTGACACGGTGCATTGTCTTGATGAAAAAGAATTTTTTTCTTTGGCAAACTAGATATTTTTCCTCCTTTCTTCCTTCATCTGGTCTAAAAGGTTACAATAATACTCAGAGTATATTGGTTTATCAGTTTACATGAAATCCGCAAACAAAATTCCTTTCTCTTCCCAAAAAACTGATGCTAACACCGATTTCTGAGCGGGAATACGTGTCGGAGCTGAAGAGCCAGGTTCACACTCCTCTTTAGCCTCTTGCTTTGATTCAGGATCATGGTGATAGATACCCAAGTCTCATACATAGTGATGAATCGACGCACAAAATCTACTTTATCCTTTCGCTCTAAATGTTGCTGAGAAATTCGCATTCCAATGTGTTTTTTTTTCCATCGTTAGCGAATACGGCACCTCTTCTACACACAGATTTCTGAAACCCAATGATATGCCTTGGGTTTCTACTAAGTCTCCTCCAGCACTTTTAAATTTTGAATTTTTTTTTGCTTTAAAAATTCATTTACAATCTAAATAATATCTTTTCAATGTTTTAAGCTTAATAGAAATTCTAAAAAGTCCCTTTAAAGTCAGTCGAAAGCACCGAAAGTAGGTGAGGGAGCGCTCACTCTTTCCAACCTATACTTTTTAAGTTTTTATATAATTTTTGTATTGTACTTTCATTTTTGCAGTATAGGAGGCACTTTAAAAAATTGTCCGAATTTTGTAACTGTAAACAATAACACACAAACAGCCAGCTACTGTCAACAATCTACGTACTTTAAAAATAATCCTGACAATCCAGAAGGTGCTGACCACGAAGAAAATTGTACCATCAATCATAAAGGCACGGCAGGTAAGATGGAAGTCGATGCGATTCTTGAGATGTTCCGTCGTTCGGAAGAAAAGTATGGGACGTTACACTAATTATGTTGGAGATGAAGATAGAAAAACCTTCAAATCTATTGTATATTAAATGCTAGTCCATACGATGAAATTGACTCTAAAAGAGTGAGGGCGTATGTCACGCAGAAAAACTTATGAGAAGCCGCCTTCGAAATTTAAAAAAGAGCGCAAACCTCGGTGGAAGAGGCAAATTAACCGATATTTTGATTAAAAAAATTAACAAAACGTTATGGTCTTGCGATACGAAGAAATGAGCAGTCGAAAGATGATATGAAAAAGGAGATTATGGCCACTTATCATCATTTGATCTCGACTGATAAAAAGCCACAACATCAGTTCTGTCCCACTGGCGTAAACTCGTGGTATAAATACAACGCAAGTCCAAAATATTTCTCATGAAAATCCAACTCCACTGCACAAAGACGTGCAAAAAATCATCCTGCCAATATATGAGGATTTGCCAGAGGATGAATTGCTTGGACGGTTTTACCCAGCACGCAAATGAATCGTTTAATTCAACGGTGCGGTCATTAGCTCCCAAGCATTGTAGTGCAAAAATTGTTGAAACCGCAGTATTTTTACTCAAAGTAATGAGTGACCTGAATTTAATAATAGGCTCAAAATGAAAGACTTTCCCAGAAACGTACGATGGAGTGAAGAGACAGGAGCGGGCTTTCATTAAATTCAACACAAGAGGCCAGAACGGCACAGAAAAAAACAAAAGAATACTATCAATGATTTTTTAGTTTATGGTCCTGGCATCGCAGATTAAGCTTGGGTAACTACTATAAATTGCTTTTAACTCTACTTTATATTGTAAAAACGAAAACTTTAAACGCAAACACGCCTTTTTTTCGCTGTCAAATATAACTCAAAATGTAATCAAGATATCAACTTAAAATTTTACAGGGATACGAGTATTCTTTAACATATTGGCCTTTGCATGGATTTATCTCAAGTTTTATATTAATTATCACTAAACATATTGTTTTGATAAATTTTTTTATCAAAAAAGTGTAATTTTTATTTTCTTTTCATTTCAAGTTTTCATTTTTTTCATTAAAAATAGGTAGGTGCAAAGCGGAATAGCTTATTTTAATGAAAAATTTGTGTCTGGTTGATTTCAGTTGATTACAAGAGGCTGTACATTCCACGGCGCAAATTACAGAAGCCATGTTTGAGCAGCTGTAGCGCCGCCATTTCAACATTCGTTCATAAATTTCAGCATTTAAAAAAGTAGTCAAAATTAGATATGTGTCGGATATCATATTCAAAAAATAAATGCCATGAAATTATCTACCAGATATTAATAATAAAAAAATTCATTCCAAGAATAAATATTTCTGTTTTGAATTATCATTTTAACTTCTTAAGCTTTTAAAAGAAACACCCGGTACAGTGCCTTGTTGTAGGTGTTATGCAGGTGCTCAAGTAATGAAAGCCTTTTATCCCTGCAAAAATATAGTTTTCTGCTCTTTGCCCATCAGACCCATCTTCTTAGTTTCTTTTTACGATTTAATGAAGGCAGACTAAACGGCGCGGTTATTAAGAACGGTGAAGAGACTGGCTGACACTAAGGCCATGGAGAAGGGGGGAATCAAATTTCTATACAGATGGTTCCAAGCAAGACGTTAAGGTTGGCTATGGAGTATTTTCGCATAAATTAGGGCTTGAACTATTCGTTGGACTACCAGACTACTGCAGCGTCTATAAGGCAGTAGTTCTAGCTATAGGAGAAGTGGCTATATATCTAAATACGCATGCCGTAACAAAAACTACTATAAATAGAAATTTAAAAAAATCGATTTTTTGTTTTTTCGATATTTCGAAAGTATACATAGTATCTTAAGAATATACTGTGCATTGCATGCCGGTATTCCCAATATTATAGGTTCTACAGCCCATTAACTAGGTAGAGAGCGGTCCGCACGCTCCTGTACCCTAAACTTTAAACTCATTTATCTCGAAACGACTTTTTTGGCCCTGACATCAATGGCTATTGCCCGTACTAGAATCATATTATTATTTCACAAATTTTTTTTTATTCAAAAACTGAAAAAGCAACGATTTTTAGAGAGTCAAATTCAAAACGGCGCCATTTTGTCAATTTTGTTTTCTTATTATAGTACATAGGAACATACATAACTACAGTCATACTGATTAATAATGTTTTTTTTTGTTTTTGTGCTTCAGATAAATAGAAGAGCCAAAATGGCCAACACCGGCCAGGTGCAATGTTTCGGTGGGCTCAACTTCAGCGCCATTTTTTAAATTAAAAAAAATTTGTTTTCATTTTTGTATGTAAAAGAAGTTAAAAATTTAAATATCGTTTCTATTTTTTTATTGTAAAAAAAACTTCCGGAAAATACCGTAAATTTTCGAGCTAAGACAGCTCAATGAATGTGGCTACACTGAAATGACAGGTTGCAATGGAATGCCGGGCAGCCCTAGCACAGCTAGACTACTGTGGCCGCAAATAAATATGAAAAAGACAAAGGAAATGCTTAGTCTTTCAAGAAAGGATATCTCGAAGGTCGTGGCTTATATAACCGGTCATTTGCTATTTGGAAAGAATTCCTTGAGGCTTGGAGTTTTCTTGCATGAATATTGTAGAAGTGTTAGAGATAAGGAAGAGGAAGAAACAGTTGAGCACTTCCTTTGCAATTGTCCAGCCTTAGCTAAAGTCAGAGCAGATTTTCAAGTCACATACTATGTACTTTTTCAATTATCTTACAGAACTGTCCGGCGTGGGGTTTGTACCAATCCTACGCTTAATAAGAGCCACAAAATAGTTGCACGAAAAAATTAAATAAATGAGGTTCTCGTGCCACCCAGTGGTACCACAACGGACGTGTAAGTTTAACTGAGTTGGTTGTACAGGAAGACTACCATCATAACCTCACCTTTTCTAAGAACGGTGATGTATATTTTATCAGCATAAGCCAGCAATTATGCATTCTATGATTTTACCTAAGCGACTCAGTGCTTCAGCTCAAATTCTATTCCACGAGTGAATCAAAGAATCTTGATATTCATACTAAATTTATATAAATTATAAAATTGTATATTTATCTTGGCAACTCAATTCCAGAATTTTAAATTTAGTTGGCAACAGCAAACCCTCTGACCATTTGAAATTAGCAAAAGCAGATAATATTAACGCTTTCCTAAAATCTCAAATCTTAGCTGAACTAAATCTATATATATAAAAAGAAGTTACATTTCCTTGGTAATCTTATAACTCAAGAACGGGCTCACCTATCCAAACCAAATTTTTAGGCTTTGTTTGGACTATTCAGTAGATGGTTTGTGTTTTAAAATGTTAAGAATCGGATACCAGGGTCTCGAGAAATAGGCCAAAACGTGAATCCGGGTAACCCTAGGATGTGTTTGTACAATATGGGTAGCAAATGAAAGCTGTTGATGTTTTCTATAGTATAGAGTATTTTTCATACCGTTCCGTGACTAGGGTCTCGAGACATAATCCAAAACGTGGACCCGGGTAACCCTAGGATGTGTTTGTACAATATGGGTAGCAAATGGAAGCTGTTGATGATTGCTATAGTATAGAGTATTTTTAATGCCCCTCCGTAACTAGGGTCTCGAGATATAATCCAAAACATGGACCTGGATAACCCTAGGGTGTGTTTGAACCACATGAGTATCCATTTCGGCAAAAATGTAAAGCAATTATGGATTTAATTGTGAAATTATATGTAGTTGGGGAGGTGCGTTGCCATATGTACTCCATCGAATAGCAGAAAAGGGGATAGCCGCACGCACATATACTAATTTGGCTGGTACATAAAATAACTCCGGATCAAATCGATAGCCTTATATCAGCTGAAATTCCTAACCACACTGCTGATCCTGAGTTATTTCAAGTTGTCATTATATATTACATTTCCTTGGTAATCTTATAACTCAAGAACCCCTGAACCGATTGACACAAAAATTTTAGAGTTATTTTCTATATTTGAGGAGGTGGTTTGTGTGAAGTTTGATTGAAATCGGTGCAGCCGTTCCTGAGTTATGACATTTTATGTGAGTAATGGTTTCCTCTCATACGAAATGCCTGTATGGGAAAAGCAATAACAAATACACAGCCGCTTATGAGCGTTTCTGTTGTACTGTTGTGGTTGTAAGTGTATTATGTTAATATTAATTTTGGGCGAAAATATAATACAAACTGGAGCATTCAAGGAACTGGAAAAACATTTTTAACTTTATTTATTTTAGCATAATTTATTTAGCGTAAAAAATTGAAATGGAAATTAAAGAATCAAAGTTTAATTACAAGTTTTTATCGGCTCTTTCACCTTACCTGTATATAGGTGACCACCACAATCAAATTTTAAAAAAGTACAGAAAAGGCTATTGTGACATCTTTAGAAAGTATGTTGAATGAAAAAAATCAACTAATTCAACTGTTTAAACATTTTACGAGTTCTATAAAGAAAACTTAATATGAAAAATTTCTGGCGATATAAAAAAAACATTTTATGTATGGTGGTGCGAAGCCCACTGGGTGATGCTAGTACATATATAAAATTATTGTTACTTTCTCATCCGACATATCACCAAATTTCTCATACTTAATGTAAATCATCTCTTAACAGTATCTCTAAGTATAAATCTTGAGCTGAAGGTCTTCATAGCCAGCGTTCTTGTTAAATTGTAGTGTATTGGTTATTTATAACTATTACTCTTACAAAACAAATAAATAAATAAAATAAATTTCGATTTCAGGCTTTTCAAATCAGCTAGAATGATAGCATACAAGATTACGCCCGTCAGAGAGGCGTAACGCCACACTCTAGCAGTTGCGTGAGAAAAATGCGTACAAAAATGCAAGAAGAAGAAGAAATTACACGAAGCACGAATAAATTGCACAAGCATTCTGTCAAATGCACTGAGATCGGAATGGCGGTATTCTATCATTCTTGATTCGGAGGATTGCCTTTGCCGACGAAAGATGATTAGAATAAGAGCGAGTGTAATTTTCAACACATATAAATGTATTCGGATTTAATAAAAATAATAAATATATTAATTTGGGGATAAATAAATACATTATTTTCTCGGTACATGGCCGTAGTCAACGTTATCTTCTAAAGTATCGATCAAAATATTTAAAGTTTATGCTCGTTGTCAAGGTGGCATTTCACACTAAAAAAATTCCTTTGCTGTGTTTTGTTTGTTCCATTCAGTTGTGAGTTACAGGGTGTTAGCAAGGGAGGTCAACAAAGACAGAATTCGGTACATTTTATAGTTTTTCTTTAATGAAGGCGAGAAATGAAATGCAAGCCAGGCCGCTGAATTTGTGAATGATGCTTATGGTGCCGTTATTGTAGCAGCTAATTACGTGCAATTTTGGTTTCCTCGATTCCGTTCAGGCATTTATGGTGCTAAAGAAAACGTCGATACATCACAGAAGTAATCGAAGCTGACCGGATGTTAGTAGCCGTAGCGTTACCCAGGAGCTAAAGATCGAGCATAAAAGCGTTTTGAATCATTTGCGAAACAATTTTACGCAAAAATAATGGATTTTTTTTTCTCGAAACTACTGTGCGTGCAGAAATAGCAATGCCAATTATCTAATTGGGCGAACCAGAATGTCGAAAATCGAATCATTTCAGATAACACTCACATGTATGTGTATAACTATACATGCATGTATGTACATATACCTTGCGCTGACAAGTGTACAATTAGTTTCCGGTCAGTCCGACTACCTTTGTTTCAAATATTCATTTACAATTTTTTTCCCCTAATTTTATTCATAAAACTCCATAATTCAATTAGCTCTTGGACTACAAGATTTTGGCACTTACAAGACATTTGCTTGACGCTGAAAAATACATATGTATATGTATTCATACATAAGTACAGAGTAAGATTTTGCGCGTATGCGTAACTTTAAGAGAAAACGGGCTAGCGCTTGAAGTGGTTTACTAACAACTTGAGGAACGCACGACAAACAATATAAACACTTTAACGCTGAAATCTCAATTCTTCAAAGCCTCCCGCTCCTAAATCGAGATTTCAACCTGTGTTCGGGCACATCAATAGCAGCTCCCCAACTACAGACATGCGCACACACAAATTCACAGCGAGTGTTGATCATTCCATCATTCACGGTTAGAGCTACCGTGTTTCTGGGTTGCCAAGTATAAAGTAAACATTGGCAAAGGTAAAATATTTTTTATTGGAGTCGTTCGTCCGTCCAGTTTTTTAACGTACATATACACTCTTATGTGACTTAAATGTTTGTATACGATTTTCGATGCAACGTGTCGTTTGCTGTTGCGCATGATCGCCCGCCAGTCGGTAGCTGTTCGATCGCCACCGTTGAATGCGATCGTTGGCCATTGGCGACGTTGATTGTGTACCAGTCACTGGTTGTACTATTATTGGTGTTGTTGCTTTATACCATATACCCATAAGAAGGGTAAGGCAGGCGATCGATGACTTACCGGCCGTCGACTGACTTCCTAATTTAACTAATGATCGTTGTAATGTTTGATGTTTGTTTGACTTGCTGAACTATGCATGTATGCGTGTGTGTGTGCGTGTGGTTGGTATGTTTGTAGATTTTGAGCACTGCTCACTCACTCACGCTGTTACTCTTTCATTGCCTCCTTTGCCGTTTTGTTTACTCTGTACGTTGTTTCGCTGGCACTTTAGCTTGGCTACCGATTTGGTGGTCTAAAATTGACGGATTTATTTGACAACATTTTTGTTAGCAATTTATTTACTTATTGATTTTCAATTAACAGTTGGTGCGTTTAAGCTACTCACCGCTACTCACTTTATGCCATGCATGCGTATATAGCTGTGTATACATACATACATGTGTACGTAAATGCCTACGGGTATATACTTATTCATAAACACACTTCTCGGATTGATTTTAATTTGTAGTTTTCCTGCAGGTTTTGGCATGCGCATCTGCCTGAAGCGACAAAATTGCGACCGAATATTTTAATTTTGCAGGTTCGGATATTTGAAAATAATTCAGAAATTGCTAAATCGGCACACGTTTATTTACGAATAGATGTGTCAACCAAAAATTTCATATTCCGTATACTGATTAACTCAGATGTGGGGCCAACAAATTCAAGTCCTACAAAATATTTGGTGGTTCAAGTTTAATTACATGAGCTTAGGTGATTCCATGCAGCTCAGAACTGGCTCCTAATGTTGATGATTATATGGCAGGCACACATTTCAGATCCCACTAATAATGCAACTTTTTGCGAATAACAATAAATTTATGATGTTTTGATCTATAATTTCCAGAGAAACACTGCTCGAAAGTTCCGCAGAAGGTAATCCTTGATATCCTCATCATTTTTCTTCTGCTTGATTGGCGCGGTAATCGCTTAAGCGATTTTGACCGAGTATAACAAAAAGACGCCGTAGCCGAATGTTTGATGTGTGACTACTATTTGGAAGTGCGTAGGTTCGAATCTACATGCATAAAACACCAATATAATGGAAAAAGTTTTTGCTATGAAAAAGCTTTTCATAAAAAGTGTCTGCCGCTCGGAGTCAACTTAAAACTGTAGGCCCCCCCATTTGAGGAACAACATGAAGACGCCAATTTGGAGTTGGAGCTCGATCAAACAACCAACAAAGGATGTAAGCGCTAATTATTTACATATATCAATAAATTATATTTATACACCAAGTTGCGCAAAATTAATCATCAATTTTGTTTTTAAAAAACTTTTTACTAAATAAAAAAATGGTTTTGAGTAACCAGCGCTTTATTGCTGGTCCATTTGCACAGACGTCTTCTGAACAGTACGTACAAAGACAGAGGAATTTCACTACTCCAATAAGAGGTGTTATTCAATGTTAAGATTAATGGTTTCGTTGCTTGTGTGGCACGTAGCGCCGTCTTGTTGAAAATAAACATTGTCCAGATCAATACCCTCCAATTCCGGCCACAAAAAATCGTTAAACATCTCTCGATAGCGCAATCTATTCACCGTAACTGTTGCTCCACCCTCACACTTTGAGGATAGAGAGGCTTTACAACAATAACTCTTGGATTTTCTGAGCCCCAAATCCGACAATTTTGCTTGTTGACGAAGCCACTGAGGTGGAAATGGACCTCATCACTCAAGATGATTTTTCGATGGATGTCCGCATTTTTTTCATGCATTTCAACGACCCAATCAACAAAGACACTACGTTGTTGATGATCGGCCGGCTTGAGTTCTTATGTTAACTGGACTTTATAAGCTTTAAAACCTTTTTATGCAAAATACGGTGTAATGACGTTTATGGAATGCCTAATTCCAAAGAACGACGAGGAATGGACAAACCAATGCGTTTTTTAAGCATGTATCGTTCCATTTATTATCGTTCCGTTTACCAGGAGACGGAACATAAATCCCAAATGTCCGACCCTTAATGGAACAACACTTCAACTCTCGACAGAAGCGAACTATCTTTGCGTGAGTCTTGACAAAACGCTTACGTGGAATTCCCATATTGAGAGAGTTACTTCAAAAGCCACAAGGGCATTCTTTGCCTTCACAAGGCTTTTTGGTAAGACATGGGGACTAAACCCTAGAATGACCTTCTGGACATTCACCACAGTTGTGAAACCCATAGTCACTTATGCATCCTTAGCATGGTGGCCCAAGGTCAAGCAAAGAAAAACAGTAAACGAATTAAACAAACTGCATCGCCTGATATGTGTTGGTATTACAGGGGCTATGGGTGTGCTCCTGCACATACCACCGCTTCCAATCTTGATTGAAAGGGAAGCTTGCTCGAGTGCCTTAAGATTAAAAAGTCTGTCTGAACTTAAAAGTGGGAATATGAAAAGACATTTAAAGATCTTAGAAAACTTCCTACATAGTCCCATTCTTCATAGGGATGATATACTATCACCCAAACCAATACTCTTCAGGAACTTCCAAGTTAATATATAATTAATGAACGAACAGACCGGAGAACTAACTCTATCATTTTCAAACCTGGCTCTCAGCTATGGTTTACTGATGGGCCCAAATTGGAAAATGGTTGAACAGGGGCAGGAATCAATGGGCCTAAATTAAAAAAATCGATTCCGATGGGACTCTACCCAACAATATTCCAGGCAGAAATACATGCCATTGAAATATGTGTGAGAGAATGCCTTAGCAGGAAAATGAGAGGTACATCGACATACTTTCAGATAGCCAAGCGGCTCTAAAACCCCTCTATCAACAACTATCACCTCTAAATTGGTAAATGATTGCCTAAACCTTCTCAACACGTTAGGAAACCTCAACATAGTAACACTAGGCTGGATTCCGGGACATGAAGGACATGAGAGAAATGAAATGGTTGATGACCTTGCAAAGCAAGGAGCAAATATGCAACTTACTGGTCCTGAGCCTTTCTGTGGACTCACAAAAGGCCACATTAATGATTTCCTTAGGAAATGGGTAGAGAGAAAATTTGCTGCACACTGGCTAAACTGTGCCGGTCAACGTCAAGCGAAACTATTCCTAAGTCCCAACAAAGGAATATCTGACAAGCTTCTCTCACTAAGCAGATTAGATCTGCGTCTTTTAACAGGATATCTTAAAGATCACTGCAGCCTGAGGTATCATCTTAATAATATTGGTCTATCTGAGACCAATGTCTGCCGCTTTTGCGAAATGGAAATAGAAAGCTCAGAGCTTGTGCTTTGTGAATGTCCTGCGTTGGGCAGACAGAGACTTCATCACCTTGGTGGTATCGTAGTATGTATCTCCATGCAATCTTTGGAACAACAAACCCAAAATTGTGCTAAAATTTTTAAAAAGGCTAAAACTCTAGGGTTACAAAAATAGGCCTTTCACAATAGATCAGCTCTGGTCGCAGTGCGTAATGGCCTTCTAATAATAATAATAATCGTTCCATTTCTATTAATGGCGTAGTTTCTACTTGTCACATACCAAAAAATTACATCTTCAAAATTGGCGTCTACCAAAATAGTGGGCTATTCAACATAGCACCTGTTATTAGAAAACCCTTTATATAAGTTTTTTTGATTCCAAAAATTAACACCCAACCCAATTAAATTTACTAAAATGTGCGCGTGCATATAAACATCGGTCCGTACCAAAGTTAGCACTTCTTTACTTTTTATAAGCCAAAACATATAAATATTCTATAACTACATATGTAGCTCTAGAACTCAGTCTATGTTTGACAAAGCCTATTTCGCATTAATTAGCTTTGGAAAATTGTTTATAACTGGTTATTCTCTCAATTTATTCCTTGCTTTATATTAATATTTATTTATATTAATTTTCTTTTTATCTTCTGTTCATTCAGCCACTATTATCACGTCACGTCATTGTCTGCTAGATAATTCTTTCATAATTGTATACTATTCGTTTTACCAGTAGAGAATTAATTTCTTTATGAGTTAATTAGTGCACATTCAAAAATCTAAATCTTGCAAGTAATGCAAACTTCGTACTTCCCAGCGACATTTCAATAGTTTTTATTTCTTTATTCATTGATTATTTAAACAAAATGAAAACTATAAGCCCCTAATTTATAACTATTATATGCGATAACAATGATATTCAGACATTTGTAATTACCTCGGTATATCCTGGAGTTTAACAAGCGGTTCAAAGCAAATAGAATTTTTAGAAAAAGCTCCTCGGATCATATTGCGATATTTTGAGATATTTTATTTTTATTCCGGTTGATAGCAAACACTTTTTTTCAAAACTCATATGAATAAGTTTTTATGTAACTTGGGTATTATCATATAATAATGAAAAGCTTAATTAATTTGAAATAAATTTTTCTTCATTGCAAACAATTTTCTACAGGTATTAGATAAATATTTATTTACCCCTGCGCACTAGTGCAACAGAGTTATTTTTGTAAAAATCTAAATGAATCGAGATAGATATGGGCGTACAGTGGCTCAATAAAGAACACCGACACCCAAGTGATATGGTTTTAAATCAAAAACTATATATTAAAATGCAAATCGAATGCGTTTATGTGTTACATTTATTTTCGTTCTTCAAGCGTACTTTGCAAAACTACGAAAAACATAAACAAACTTCAACTAATTCGTGCATAGAAAACACAAACATAAAAACTTAGCAAAATACATGACAAAAAAGAACTCGCACATTTATATAAAAGAAAAGAGTTAGGCAAATAATATGTAAGAAAGGGTAATATAATTAATATTTACTCGATAAGCCTTTATTTTTTCTCACAGCATTCAGTCTTCTGGACATGTATTCGACCAGCTCTTTGCATGTTGAAGGATCTATTTTTCCCCACTCTTCTTTAATAGTATTTTCTAGGTCTTTCTTGCCTCTACTTACATGCTTTTTCAGTTGGTTTTCTAAATGAGCCCACAGATGTTCAATTACATTGATGTCTGAAGATTATGGACGTGTTTCAAGTACTTTAGGGCAGTTGTACTACTGTGGGCAAAAAGTAAGGTGAATTTATTTGTCAAACTTCGCGGGAATAAAATTTCGCTCTAGTTATTTTTTTCATGAGTTGGCAGTACTGTTTATAACATCTGGGCCAGCTTTCATGTGAATGTCATTATCAGTAATATATTTACGCTTGTGTTTACTAAACGACGAAGAGTGCATTTTTCGATTTTTACAATGTCTGATTTGATTGAGCAGAGAAGTGCCATCAAATTTTGTTTGCGGAATGAAATTTCGGCTGCGGAAACGGTTAGCATGTTGCAGAAGGCATTTGGTGATTCAACCATGTCGCAGAAAAATGTTTATAAGTGGTACAAAGACTTCAAAGAGGGTCGAGAACGTGTTGATGACTTGGAGCGCTCGGGACGACCATCGACGTCAACAGATGACCAACACGTCAATAAAGTGAAGGAGTTAGTGCTCAAAAATCGTCGGTTGACTGTTAAAGACCTTACTGATATGATCGGAATATCAGAAGGAACTGTGAAAACCATTTTGAAAGACCATTTGGGCCTACGAAAAGTCAAATCTCGTTTGGTACCGAAAACTTTCAATTTCTTGGAAAAAAGTCGTCGTGTTGATGTGTGTGAAACAATGCTTTCAGACTATCAGGACAAGCTCAAATGCATCATTACGGGAGATGAGACTTGGATTTATGCTTACGACCCTGAAACAACCGACCAATCAAGCGAATATCGTGCTAAAGGCGAGGCCAGACCGAAAAGAGCACGTCAAAGTCGTTCAAAGTTGGGATCGTTGCCTTGATAGTACAGGAAATTGCCCTTATTTCCCAACTTTTCAGCACTTTGGACCAAATTTTCTTTCATAATTCTTAGGTATTGTTTGTGGTCCATATTGTCCTTAATGAGGCACATATTTCCAGTACCAGCAGCGGACATACAACCTCATACCATTACCGACCCACCTCCATTTGAACTGTCGGACGTAAGTTTTTTTCCAGCAACTCTTCATTACGTCTTCTCCACTCATATGATCGTCCATCTGACCTAAATATGTTGAACTTGCTTTTATCTGCTAATAAAACGTGCTTCCAGAACTCGAAGTCCTTATCCCCAATTCGCTTTGCGAATTTTATTCTCTTGTGTCGGTTATTTTCGTTGATGAAAGGTTTTTTTCGTGCATCTCTTCCATTATAATTATTCTTTCGCAACACTGTACGTTTACTTGCGGGTTTGCAGGTAATATTAACGTGTTGGGCGACTTCTGTTGCGAGTTTAGGAGCGCTCAAATTTGCATTTTTCTTAATTTTTTGCACTTTCTACCGATCATCGGCATCCGAAAAAAGTTTTGGTCGTCTCGATTTCTTCTTATTTCCCAGGGATTTTGTTTCTTCACAACGTTTTTTCACGTCGTATACAGTCGAGGGGGGTCTATCCACTATTTCTGATTCCGATTCCGAAATAATATTTAAATTTTTGACTTCAAAACACGACTGAAATTTTACTTTAATTTATTACGTTTGGTTCTTTCTTGCACTGTTCAAATTTATGATGTAAAGTGGTTTCTAAATGAGCTCTAAGCGACCCCAAGGTAAATTTACAAAATTCGTTATTCGAAACCCGGAGCGAAAACAGGCGATGAAATTGAATTTAGCAGGCCGCAATTATCAAAACCTAAACCCAAATTTTGAACTTGAACAGTCTAATTAGTTAAGCAAATTTGCTCAAAATGTAATAAAGTTAGTGTATGTACACATTGAATTTGATTTTATCGATTTTTATTGTTTTATTTATAAACAAAAGTTTTGATTTCCGATAGTTTTTAGTTTAGATTATATTTTAGATTTTAGACATTTCATCAAAACTTAGTGCACATGCAGTTCTTCTTGAAATGCAGAAACTTGCCATTTGCAATGTTGCAATGCAAAATTCTCATTGAAATTATGTGCAAACAAAATGATGGTTTTAATGTAGTAGGTACATTTTAATGCACGTAGCCTAAGTCAGGAAAAACTTGATTTTACTAGGTGCACTTTCGAAGATTCTCCAGTCGATGTATTTTGCGTTTCTGAGACCTGGTTTCATCATGACCTCCCTGATTTCAACATCTCTTTAAATGCATACAATTTATTGAGAAACGATCGTAGTCTTAACAGAAAAGGGGGGGAGTTACAGTGTACTGCAAAAAAAGTTTGAAATTTAAACTAATAGTAAAGTCAAATAACCGTGAAAGTGAATACTTATTTACTGAAGTATCTGATGACATGAATAAAATTTTAATTGCATGTGTTTACAATCCTAACAAAAGTATTGCTCTTGGTACAGCATTTGTCGACCTGTCTGAATTTGTCTTAAATTACGAACGTATCCTGTTGTGTGGTGATTTTAATGTTAACATTTTAAAAAATGAGCCTAGTAGTAGTAAACTATTCGACCAATTGGCAACAGCAGGACTTTGTGTTGTTAACGGAATTACACCAACGAGATATTCAAATAACTCCCAACCTAGTCTTCTTGATTATTTTATAACATGTGACTTGTCACATATTCTTAAATTCGACCAAGCTGACTTTATATCTGACCACGACTTAATATAATATTTTGTACCTTAGATGTTGTGATGAATCGTCCAAATTTAGGTGCCACCTATGAGTATCGTGATTTTAAAACGTTGAATGTTAATTCTTTGTGTTCACACATGGGTTCTATAAATTGGAATGAATGTTGGTTTCTTAGTTCTGTTGATAATAAACTTGACTTCCTCAACCCTAACCTATCCTCGTTATTTAACATGCATGTTCCGCTTCGTTCTGTAAATGTTTTAAATAGTTCATGTCCTTGGTACAACTCGAAAGTTCGAGCTGCCATTAGAAAGCGCAACAAGTATTATGCTAAGTGGAGAAAAAACTTGATGGATACTTCTTGGCGCCGGTACAAGGAAATCCGAAATGAAACCACTGCAATAATACGACAAGCGAAACGTTGGTACAGTTACTCAAAACTTAATTCGTCACTTCCAACAAGAGAACTGTGGCGCAACCTAAAAGAATTTAAAATTCATGGCAAGGAAAGTCCCGAATGTGAGATTGACCTTGATGAACTTAATGACTACTTCATTAGTGTTGGTAAGAAAACAAATTGTGCTCCTACTTTAAAAGAGTCCTCACCTTGTGCTACTCTAAAAGAACAATTTCAATTTATGACAGTTTGCGAGGTAGATGTCCTGAAAGCTTTATCTAAAATAAAGTCTAATGCAATAGGCGACGATGGTATCTCGCTAAAATTCGTCCGTATAGTCATCCAATATATACTAGGACCCCTTACCCACATAATAAACCATTGCTAGACTAGTTCATGTTTCCCAGCAGTATGGAAAAAGGCTATAGTTTTCCCAGTTGCAAAAAAAGCAAATGCTATTTATGCTGGTGACTATAGACCTATCAGCATACTGCCCACATTTTCCAAAGTTTGCGAAAACTTGATAGCCACGCAAATTTCATCATTTGTACAGAACAATCGGCTACTCTCTCCACTACAATCTGGCTTCAAACAAAGTCACAGTTGCTCGACTGCAATGGTTAAAATACTGGACGACATTAGAATTAGTTTTGACAACGGAGACTTAACTCTACTTTGCTTACTTGACTTTTCTAAAGCATTTGACTCGGTGAATCACAAATTGTTATGTTTGAAGCTTAAACACTATTTCGGCTTCAAAGACAGTGCTCAGCCCTTGGAGACAGAACGCAGAAGATCAAGACCAGTAAATCAACATCTTAGTCTAGATACGTACACACTGGTGTTCCGCAAGGGTCTATCCTTGGTCCGCTTTTATTCAGTCTATTTGTCAATGATGTTTTTAACGTTTGTCAGTATGTGAATATCCATGCGTATGCTGATGATATAATATACAATTACACTTGTCCAGTCGTATTGGTCTCGTTGAAGATTTATGTTTCAAAATAAACAGTGATTTGTCTGCTATTTCTGTATGGGCTAATGAAAACTCTTTATGTCTGAACGCGTCAAAGTCACATGTCTTACCTATATGTAATAGTGTTGTGCATGTTGACAATATCCCTAAATTGTGGATAGGTACAAGTTCCCTTACCTTTATGGATAAGGTAAAAAATTTGGGGTTTATTCTCAACACAAAACTTACCTGTGCTGACCATATAAATAGGGTTGTGGGGAATAGTTATGCTACATTGCGTAAGCTGAGAGTCTCTGCAACATTCACGCCAGAGAAAACGAGGCGCAAATTAGTTCTCCAACTAATTATGCCTCTCATTACCTACTCTGAGGGGGTATACAGTAGACTCCACATCTTGCCATATACTTAATATGGCATTTAATAACGCCACGCGGTATGTATATGGGATTAGCAGATACGACCATATCTCTGCATGGCGATCAAGGTTACTGGGCTGTTGCCTTAATAGTTATTTGTCTGCTAGAAATTGCATATTTTTGTGCAAACTTACATTATTCAAGTCTCCTCCCTATCTGACAGAGAAGTTGATACCAGTAAGGTCTCGCAGACACAACAAATTCATCGTTCCAAAATTTAATTACCTACCATCATCTAGATTACTTTTCATTAACGCTGTTAAAGTGTGTAACTCATTACCCGACACTGTGAAGGCTGGACTTAACAGATTTAACTTCAGGGCACAAGTCTATAATTATTTTAAAAGTGTTTGATTGCATTAAAGTACCACATTAAATTTCTCCCTACATTCTCTAATTTCCACTTTTGTTCTTTCTTTTCTAAATCCTTCTTTTCTTTTCCTATTGCTTCTTTTCTTCTTATTATTATAGTTAAGTTAAATATATTGGATTGATTCGTAAATGAACTGGTGTAAAATTTAGATTAAGAAACTTGTTTGTTAAAAATATTCCAGTTGTTTATAATATTGTTGAAGTACTATTAAAAGACCTTAGTCTTACTATGTACTATTTATATAAACAAACAAATAAACTGAAAATAGGCAAACATGGTGAACTGCCCGTTCATATAACAGTTATTTTGAAATGCGCTAAAATTTACCAACAGTAATTAGCCTTATATAACAAAACGCCTTTAAAACTTTGGGAAATTCTGAAAAATAGTTGTGAGCATGAGATTCGGACTTATACTCCGAAAAATAAAAATACTGCCGCCAAAACATGCATATTATGGTACAATAATGCTGGGAAGGAAATTCACGTCTTTATTCAAAAAAAACCCCAGGCTTACGCTTATCGAAAGTTATCGGCTCATTTCCCTAATGCCATGTATGAGCAAAATAATGGAGAAAATTATATCAAAGAGACTAATATGCTTTTAAGGACCAAAAAGCTTCTATCATCATTCCAGGTTGGATTCAAAGCCGGTTCCAGCACATTGGATACCTTACTTTTTCTTGACCACCAATTATCTTCAAATTACTTCAAAAAAAAAACACTCATCTGTACTTGCAATTGACTTTGCTAATGCTTTTGACAAAATCGGATGTCACATAGTTCTCAAAAAGCTTCAAGGCTGGAAAGTTGGACCCAAAGTCTTCAATTACATAAAATACTTTCTGAGCACTCTCAAATTTCGTTGCAAGGCAAATAACAGCTTTTCTCCCATTTTTTCTCTTCACAATGGAATCCCTCAAGGATCTCCCCTCCTTGTGACTCTTTTCTTAATAGGTTTTGACGAAGTTAGAAAAATTATGAGCCTACAACCAAACATGAAGCATTGTCTGTATGCTGACGACTTATTTTTAATATGCAATAATAAGAAAATAGCTGATATTGAAACTTCATTTCGTACAGCTCTAAGCGCTCTCGACGAATGGTCAAAACATTCGGGTGCTCTCATTTCATTTGAGAAAAGCAAGCACCTGCATGTCTGCAGGAAACACAATTGTAATCAGCTTAACATTCAATATATCAGTTACACCATAATCAATGTTAATTTTATGAAAAAACTACTGTAAGTCTACCATTAATAAAATCAAAGCGGTTCAGAGAAGTTTACGTGCTTTTAGGACAACACCTACTATAATTTTGCTAATGGACGGTGGTTTTCAATCAGAAGATCGCACGAAATATCTCAGAAGTCACATAATATATCAATTATTCTGCGATTCCCCTCATATTCTTCACCACGAAACTCAATTAATGAATAAAAAAAAGAAAGCCACTTTCACATAAATCAATATTACGCGCGGTAAAAGAGCCGCCGATCACTTAAACTTGAAGATATCTCCAATGAGAATACCTCAAACCAAGCTTCCACCCTGGGCTCTAAACTCTGAAAGATTTATCGAAGACTTATGCTTTTTACATAAACAGTGCACCAACCACACAACATATCAGCAGAATAGTGCACCCTCTGAAACGAAGTGGTTGGAATCTTCTTTTCACTGATGGCTTTTATATTAGATTAAACTATAATTTTAATTATATTTTAATAAATAATAATAATTATTATTATTATTAAAAAAAACCTCAGGCTTACGCTTTCTGAAACACAAAGCGTTGAAGCTCATTATTATGTCTCATTGTATATATCTTACTTAGATTCGATTATTTTCAATCTGAAATATAGATTTTAGGTAGATAAAGATATATTCCTAGAGGTTGAAACACTTTTTCCTGGTAATACCTCGAGACTTGACGATAATCTTATTCAAGCATAAAAAAATTCCCATTTCTTATAATGTTAACTTGAAAGGAGATTTGAGGAAGTCCACATGGAATTGAGTATTCTGCATTAAATACTACGAGTTTTCGTCATCAGTGCTGATTAGTTTTGAACGAAAATGGGCAACTTCCCATACCCATACCCAATGCATGAAATTAGAAAAAGTCATAATAGTATTATCCATATATATAAAAATTAAGCAGAAAAAAAGTGTGCATTTGTCCGGGGTAATTTCAACAACGCGTGTAAGGAACACAATGAAAGTTTCACACATTGTTGGTGTTGCTTTGGCAAAGGTTTCTGTGAAGTTTGGTTGAAATCTAATAACGCGTGTGTGTGCGGTGCGTCGGTTAAGTGAGTGTGTTTTTGCTTTTGCCGCACGTATTTTTTGTACCGCACATAGCATTCATTAGAATTGAATACATTTTGGTCGCGTGTGTCTGGGCCGATTATTATGAAATTTGGTACATATATATATTTTTCCACGGAGAAGGTTAGTATAATATGCTTAATGATTCCACTCGCCACCAGGTGGCGCTGCCGAATGCCAAAACGAGGACCCGGGTAACCCTAGGATGTGTTTTTACATTGTGGGTATCAAATCAAAGCTACTGATTTAATACAGAGTATTTTTTAGATCTCTGAGTGACCAGGGTCTCGAGATATAGCCGAAAAGGTGGACCAAGGTACCCTTGGATGTGTTTGTACAATATGGGTATCAGATGGATGCTGTTGATGAAAGCTTTTAAGTGAAGTAATTTTTACTGCCCGTTTCCGGGATAAAGAAAGGAGATGGAGCTGGAGATGGAAGAGGAAAAGGAATAGCTACAGGAAGAGGAAGAGGAAGACCACTTATTATTAAAAATTAAAAAAAAATTTTTTTTAAATTTTAAAATGTTACATATACGCTTATTATATAAACGTTAATCTGAAGTCAGTTATAGTGAAAAATTCATTGCATCATTGCCGGCGTGATTGGTGATCGCTTCCTTAATTTTTTGCAGAAAGGTTATGCTAATATGAGATATTACCTATATCATTCATATATTTACGTATTACCTGTGTACTCACAAATATACGGTTGAAGCAAATATATGTCAGGTTTTCCTTCGCCTGGAAAAGTTTATATAAATTTAAGAAGAGTAATAAATAGAACTTATTTTATATCAGACTTCACGCAAAAAAGCGGAGGGGAATAGAACAGTTCTCTTCTCCTTCTCCGCTTTTTCGTACACGACGAAGTGCATATATCATACGATTGATGTTGTTGTTTATGTGTAAAAGGGAGCGCATCTATGCGAATGCAGAACGGAACAACGACGCGCTCAAACTTTCTGATCGGATTTTCAAGCAAACAACAAGTGAGTATTTTTTCTCCAGAGAAAACCACGTTTAATTAATTAATCTAGATTTTTTTAAAGACGCCTAGCGGAACGGGCGGGTTTTCGCTAGTGAAATATAAAATGAAAGTTGAACAGAAAACTTTGCGAATAATTGATTCAACCGGTCTATAGTTCTATTGCTAACGGTACAATATTTTTTCTTCCTAAGAAAAATACTTCTGTGAGCCACTGTATGCACTTGTAGTCTATTATAGTATAGCAAAGTAGTCTATTATGGTATTATGAAGTTTGTTCGGAAGCCAAATTGTGCGTTTGTTAGAAGAACGTTATATAATATTAAATAAATAAATAATTGGCGCGTACACTTCTGTTAGGTGTTTGGCCGAGCTCCTCCTCCTATTTGTGGTGTGCGTCTTAATGTTGTTCCACAAATGGAGGGACCTACAGTTTCAAGCCGACTCCGAACGGCAGATATTTTTTTTTATGAGGAGCTTTTTCATGGCAGAAATACACTCGGAGGTTTGCCATTGCCTGCCGAGGGGCGACCGCTATTAGAAAAATGTTTTTTATTAATTTTGCTTTCACCGAGATTCGAACCGACGTCTCTCTGTGAATTCCGAATGGTAATCACGCACCAACCCATTCGGCTACGGCGGCCGCCGCGGTTATATAATATTACAAAAACAAAAAAAAAAACAAAAAATTGAGAAAACCGGTTTTAAAGTTTTAATTTTATTGTAGCTCCTTCAGTAAAAAGACATACATATTTTTTTCTAATGAGATGTTTTTAATAAATATCGCGATGAATTTATTGAAATCATAAAAGAAGCGCTGTCTGCTATCTCTGCATACTTAACCTTCGGAAGACACACCTTTTTTTTACGCAAATGACACTCTGGGCTAAATTTCACCCCACATCATAAACTTTTTTCTTCAAATTGAGTTAAATTTTTATTTACACTTTTTTGTAAATATGTATTTATATATTTAGATATAATTAATTTAAAATTATTTGGATTTTATTCACGTAAAGAAAACTTTTATCAGCGATAAGCTTTGCACTCCAAAGAAAAAAATATATCAGAGAACTATCTTGGACTTTAGAAAATTATATTAATTAAAAATAAAGAAAATATTAAATTCATAAAAAATAGTTAATGAATTATTTAGTTAGTTTCTTAGTTATGCTTTATATGGTTTTTGTGTTAGTATTTTGTATAAAATTAAAAAATAAATAAATAGTCAAAAGTTATAATACGTAGTATTTATTCCCTTTCCTCTGACGCTGGTATCGCCATAGACTTGTCAACATACGGTGTACACTTTCTTTTGGCGTAGACTGTATATGCAAAAAAAGTACGCGAACTACGCGCAAGGGCAAATTTTACCCAATACCTTTTTAAGATCTGCATAAATGCGCGCGAACCAACTTCTGAGGACTGAAATACTGCATGAATTCGAAGATTTAAATCGGCGTTGCTAAAACACAGCTGACGGTACATTTCCAGAAGTTGAAAACAAACAAAACACAAATCAAATATTTTGTGGAGTAACTCACACCACAGTGGAACTGCTGAAGTTTAAATATACTAAGACGTACATATATTTTTGATTATAACCAGCAATCGAACGATTTGCTGCTCATATTGGTCCGATCGTGACGCTTCGCACAAACAACTGCTGCACCATTAGTTTGGGCTTACACATACGGATAGAGTGACGGGTAAATCTAACTGTTAAAACTTTTTTGCTTATCCCAACTGCTGCCAATAAATCGACATAACTAGAATGGTCAACCTTGAAATCAAACCTAAAACGCCGACGGCTTTAATTTTGTTTTTGCATACCAACGAAATGTTTTGTACACAAATCGTGTTGATTAGCACATTTTCGATATAACAAACAAAGAAAATAATGAAATTAATATAGTAGCAAAAGCAGCAATTAGCATCAAAGTGACACGCAGGTAGTAAGAAATAAAATATATCTGATACGAAGAACGAAAACAAATGGGATTTTTCCCATCGAAAAAAAAAAGAATTAAATCCATCTTGTAAAATGACTCGCAAAGTTGACATGGGCTTTTTGTTGTAAATAGATTGTAAAATATATGTACAGCAAAACCGTGATTTATGAATGTTGTGCCTACCTGGATCCATGAGTAATATCGCTAGTTATAGATTGACTCCTTTCTTATTCCGTTTTTCTGCTCCTTTCAAATTCGACTTATCAGTGCTTTGGGGAAATTCGCGTTCGGAAAGTCGCGTAAAAACGTTTACTTTAAACTTTTAACCTTATTTTTATAATTATGTATGAGTAGTTTGCACTGTGAGAAAACTTTTATTGCACACACATATTACGTGTAGATATGTATTTGTGTAAATATGTAAGTATATATTGTCTATGGCAGAGTCTTTCCCCTCCTTCTTGGTTTGCTTAGTTTCTATGCAACATTAAATCACTTTTAACGCACACAATTTGTGGGTTTTTAGTTGCTCATCAGTCAGAAATTTTATTAACACTTTTCCCGCTTTCTTCTTTATTAGAGAATAGATTGCACTTCACACCTTGTTGGAAGCGCACATCGAAGAATCGGTTCTATTTTGTTTATCTATGTATTTTGCACTATTTTCCGCTAACTCACTCGCTTCATAGACGCCAAGCACCACACACAGTTCACGGCATTCGTCTTGCGACGGACAATAAAAGCAATACATTCGAGATCTGCGGTCAGTTAGCCACTCAGTTGCATATCGTCGCTAAATTGATCGGCTTTATTTAAGCTTTGGCAGCAGTCAAACATCAGATAGTCCGCGCGAAGATGAGCAGACTAAATTCGTGTAAATAGTTTTTTTTTTTAGACGCATAGACTAATTGGAAATTATAATAATTTTCATTGAGGCTTGGTTGTGATTTTCGCGCTTCCAGCAAATAGGTAGATCAGAAATTAGCTAAAAGTTCGACGGATTTCATTTTCCGTATGTCAATCGTCGCGAAAACGTGTAAAATGCCAATGGTAAGTCGAAATTTGTTTTGACTGTAGTGCAGCAAATTCTTTGGGGATGCCTCTTTATCTGCGTAATTACCACCGCTGGCATTGATGCGCGCACATTAAATGACTAAAGCTGTCCGCAATCATTCAATGATTAGCTATCAATCAAACAAAGCTTCTATGAAGTCATACAAATGAAAACAAAAAAAAAAGGAAAAACACATACACAAACACGTCAAATTACGTGTATTACAATGCAAAATTTAACACCCGCAATTTCTTCTCTTTTTTTCAGTTTGTTTTCCTTTTCAATCGCTCAGTATTTGAAGTTAAATACACAATAGATATGTATATGAGAGTATGTATGCCAGTGTTGAACTCAGTTCTGATTCGATTCGATGCGTTGCTATGTGATGCGATGTGCCACGGTACGATCGGTAAATTGATGCGATGTGATGCGAAGCGGCGCGACACGTTCTGCCACTGCTTGTGCACTGTTGCTCGAATACGCATACGAATATGTGCCCCCAATGTGTTGTTCGTTAGCCGCCGCGCTCATTTCAACTAATACCACATTTAGCGCGACGAACAACAGCATCCAAGAGTGATCGACTCAGCCATGCCTAGTATACGACAATGGCTAAAAAAATGGTTATGTTTGTATTACTGTTGGTGTTGGAATTGTATTTTGTTGTTGCATTTCCGTTGTCAGTGTATTTGTGTTGTTTCTGTTTGGTTATTCATTTGCGCCGACCCGTTCTCGTCGTCCGCACACACACACGCGCACACGCACACTTTCCGTTTGCGCAGTCTTTTGTATTGGTGAGTGCTAATGGCGCTGCATTTCGTTCGTGTGTGCGCAGATGCACAGAAAATAAAAATGAAGAACATCATTTACACTCAGTTGAGGCACAGGAGCGGATTTCAGGGCGGTAAAAAGGGAATGGTGATCTTACCTCAATTTCATAAGCGATTGTGCATGACCAAACGTTTAGTAATGCCAAGGTCGTACGTTTTAGACCAAAAAGTTTACTCAATATCGGCATAAATTGTCTAAATAGACTGGTTTTGTGTGAAAATCTCGTAATCAGCTCTATTTTTTCCTGAATTTGCTTTCAGTACTCGAAGCTTCAGCTCCATCTAAGACATATTGGCTTATCCACAGTATTTTAAAAGCTTCTCTGTTTTCTTCTTCTTCTTGATTGGCGCGATAACCACTTATGCGGTTTTGGCCGAGTTCAACAAAGAGCGCCAGGCATTTCTTTCTTGAGCTAACCGGCGCCAGTTGGATACACCAAATGCGGTCAAGTCCTTCTCCACCTGGTATATCCAACGCTCCTCTACTACCACAAGCTGGTACCACATGGAATACTTTTTAGAGCCGAGCGTTTGTAATAATTCGGAATGCATGACCCAGCCAACGAAGCCCCTGGATCTTTATTCGCTGCGCTACGTCTATGTCGTCGTAAAGCTCATACAGCTCATCGTTCCATCCATACTACACTTTTGTAGTACTTTAGTTCAACTTGACTCCAAATTCAAAAATTATTGTACAAATAAAAGTAAAATGAATAAGAATAGAGTTTTAAAACTTTCAAATTTTTTTGAATATTTCCAAAAATTGTATTTACACAAAAAATACAAATTGTATTTACAAAAAAATGCTAAGTAAGGACTGAGTATAACAACTGAGCTCAGTTGCAATGCATTTAAATGTAGTCTTTACCTACTTTTGACGTTCCGAATGAAATCTTTTCAATCAACAAGACCGGCAGCCAGCGTTGAAAACTTTACTCACCAAATTGATTCAACATTTACGTGAAGAAATTAGGAAACTAAAACACTCATCTTTCAATTACTTTATTGAGGGACTATCTGCGGAAAAAAAATTGGCGTGTACAATCAAAACATATTACCACAGAGCAATTAGCACATAAGGAATTCGTTGCTTTCTATACATACACATTATAAATACCGCATCAGAATGATATACTTGCTATGTTTTTGAAGTCGACTAATAGTTCAAATTTATACCGGCGGCTCCCTCATAGCCTTAACTTGATTCGGAATTATCTCAGGGACTAAGTGCAACTTATGGGGATTGACAACTAGACTTAATTCTCTTAATTTAGGTGGATTAGGGAAATTTTCGGTGGCAACATTGCTAAACATTGCGAGCACCGTAGCCGAATGGATTGATGCGTGACTACCATTCGGAATTCGGAGAGAACGTAGGTTCGAATCTCGGTGAACGACCAAAATGAAGAAAAAGTTTTCTCTAATAGCGATCCCCCTCAGCAAGCAATGGCAAACCTCCTTGAGTATTTCTGCCATAAAAAGCATCTCATAAAAAAAAATATCAGCCGTAATCAGGGGTTTAAAAACTGTAGGTCCCTCCATTTGTGGAACAACATCAAGACGCACACCACAAATAAGAGGAGGAGCTCGGCCAAACACCCAAAAAGGGTGTACGCGCCAAATGAAAAATGACAGTCAATATCGATTGTGAAAGAAATATAATGAAACTTTTAAAAAGAAGAACAACAAAGACTTTAAATAATGCTAGTCTGCACTAGAACATTCGAAATTACGTAAATTGTTTTGATATTTCGGAGTAGTTTGAGAAATTTAAGACTTTTACTACAAACAAGCGTTCAGACATGCACCTCAGTCGCGCAATTAATCAATTAAAGCCTTAATTGAACGTAATTTACCACACAGAAGCTCAAGCTTTCGCACACAAATTGTTTCTACTGTAAAGTGCCAATTGAGAGTGTGTGAATACCAAAGTAGGTAAATATTAATAAAATTATTAATAAAATTATTAAATTATAAAAAATCTTGCTTCATCTGATGTGATTAAAGATTTTTTTCTTTAATTCTAAGCTCAATTTTAACACGCACCTAAATTATGCCGTTTCCAATTCACTTGCTATGCACGTCACTCATAGCACTTCACGGACCCATATACTCTTAAGAGATTTTACTCTGCGTTTGTTCGATCCAAATTAGTTTGTGGTGCCTTTATTTGGAGACCTTATTATGCAGTTCATATAAATCAAGGGGAGAGGGTTCAAAAAATTGTTTCGTTTTGCACTAAATTCACTCAGTTTCTCTGACCCGAAACCATCATGCGAATCTCGTTGTCGATAGATTAGTCCTTTGCCATTAAGTGGTAGAGGTACTCTCCACGCAGTATAATTTATCTTTGATCGCATTAATGGCGAAATAGACTGCCTGGTTTTTCTAGAAAGATTTCAGTTTAATGCTCCTTGCAGAAATTTTCGTCATTTTAAAATTTTTCGCGTTGGCTTTAATAGGACATTATGTAAATAGTGTTGATGCGCCACTCGTAGAACGTTATCTGACTTTAAATATCTCTCGACATTTTTGGATTTGGACCTTTCTGGGGCCAAACAGGTACTTCAAATGCATTTAAAAAATTACTTTCTATGTAAGAAATCAAAACAATACTTTGTAAACATTTATTATTTTAGTTTCATAATTATTAATTTCGTTAAAATGCAATTGTAACTCGTATATATTTTTAGTATTTTAATGATTTCTTATGCTGATCATCTAATTGTACTACACTTTTTAAACTTAAAATTTGTATTTTAGTTTTGAATTAATATCTAAAATTTCTTTTCTGAATTTTGTTAGACATTAATGAATAAATAAATAAATAAAATCACTTTAAAAACTTAATTGCCTCAATGAATCTCCATGTCTGAATATAGGCTAGACCCGCTGCCGTAATATTGCTCCAATTTACTTTTCTAAATAAATTTTTTAGATGCGCCCCTTAACGGCAGCGGACGTGTAAATGTAGAACTTGAACCCTTCAATGGTTTAGTTCAACTTCACACAAACAAATGGATTACGACTTTAGCACCAACAACTCTTCAAGCGTGTACATACACAATAGCTACATGCATATATATTGGACACAGACGAAGGTGCGCATGTAGATACAAATGTACTCACTCTGGCTGTAAACAACGATCGATACGAATATGTCTCGTGTTTAGATATGTATCCATATTTTGCCGAATGTGGTGTTGGTGCGCCACTCTGCCTGTGCCAGTCATTTTGCGATCGTACACAGATATGGTTCTCAATATGTGTGTGGTTGAAAATTGCATTGTATTTGTGTGTTTGGTCGTCGCGGCTGTATGACTGCTTTGAATGGCTAACAATACGCAACCGGGCGGAGTTAATGCTTGAATGGCCAATCTGAAGCAAGTAAGCGTATCCGCAGCGTTACGCCGAGTGCGCGATGTCATGACTTTTTAGCGTCATTGCGCTCGCGTCGCGTGAAGTGACATTGTAGGCGGAGCAGATCCTACTCAATCAAACATACATGCATACATATACATATCTATAAAGCGATTTAGTTTTTTTGGTTTAATCACGGCAGATGATGTTCTTGGGCAGATGGTTTTCTTTTGCTGAAAAGCCATTTGAAAATTGCAATGGAATTTGCTCAATCAGTGTATGTACATATGTATGTATGTACTTATTAAAAATGTTTTGTAATGAAATGTTGACTAAATTATGTATATGCATACATACATACATACATACACTTACAACTATTTTAAAATAGCTCCCATCCTAGTTAGAGCTTTTTCGCGCCAGTTTTCTGCTGTGGTACGCTCTGCTCTGCTGCATTTCCGATTGCGTTGAGGCGTTGCATATTGGATGGTTAGTATTAATTACGAATGCAAAAGAGAAAAAAGAAGCAGAATGCATTTTTGATAAACGCGAAGCGCATTGCTGGATAAGTCCTATCACATTGAGGGCAAATTTTTTTTAAAATTGAATTGTAAAACCAAAATATAAGTTCGCGTGTAAAATATATTGAGATGAATGAATAAATAATGATGTATTTTGTAAATGCATATTGATATGTACATACAGCTTTTCAATAGCAGCGCGTACACCATATTTCTTAAGATGTTTATATATTACATATTTTGTTTATAGGGAAATCAGTTTTTTTATTCATAGAATTTTTAGCACAGTATACAGGGTGGGCCATATAACGTTTGCTTTTTGAACCACCTATTTTTTTGAGAATGGTTACACAAATGACATGTCAAATGTGTTCATAATTTACTTAAAGGTTTGACATTTACGAAATGGGACGTTATACGCTTGAACAAAATTGGGAAATATTGAAAACCTATTTCCAAAGTGGTGAGTCTTCTTCTTCTTTTCTGATTTTCACATCGGTGGCTACGTCAATAAGCAAAATTGTCGGATTTGGGGCTCAGAAAATCCACACGTTACTGTAGAGAAGCAAATGCATCCACAACGAGTCACTGTTTGGTGCGGTTTTTGGTCTGGCGGCATCATCGGGCCATTTTTTTCGAAAATGAGCGAGGAGCCGCGGTTACAGTAAATGGCGAGCGTTACCGTGACATGCTCAACGAGTTGTTTCCAAAAATTGAAGAGAATGACATGGACGACATTTGGTTTCAACAGAACGGTGCAACTTGTCACACTGCCAAAGTTACACTCGAACTTTTAGCTACCGTTTTTGAAAACCGAATAATCAGCCGAAATTCCGATATCAAATGGCCGCCTCGGGGCTGTGATTTAAGCCCGTTGGACTATTTTTTGTAGGGAGCCGCAAATGCTATGCGAACCATCCAGATACGATTGATGCTTTAAAACACGAAATCGAAGTTGCCATTCATGAAATTGGAGCCCAAACAATCGAAAATGTGCTTAAAAATTGGGTTGATTGAATGGCCTACTGTAAAGCCAGTCGTGGCAGTCGTTTGCACGATATTATTTTTCATTCATAAATAGTAATGTTCAATCTTCAAAATAAAAAAAAGTTTGAAAAAATATTAATTACAATAGTTTTTTTTTTATAGCCGATTCAAAAAGCAAATTTTACATGGCCCACCCTATATAATGAGCAAACCATCTAAAATAATTTAGTTTTGCTGATATCTTATAATTAAAAAGAAAAATTGTTTAAGTACGGTGCAATAAATTCTGGAGCAAAAAAATAACATTATTTTAGATTATTTCAATTTGAAGAAAATTAAAGCAAAAATTAAAGTCCTTTATGGGGTCGACAAGACCGCATCCTTTTCTTCTCTTCTTCTTGATTGGCGCGATAACCGCTTACGCGATTTCGACCGAGTTTAACAAAGCGCGCCAGTCGTTTCTTTCTCGTGCTAACCGGCGCCAGTTGGACACACCAAGTGAAGCCAAGTCCTTCTCCACCTGATCTTTCCAACGCAGAGGAGGCCGCCCCCTTCCTCTGCTACCACCAGCTGGTACCGCATCGAATACTTTCAGAGTCGGAGCGTTCGTATCAATTCGGACGACATGATCCAACCAACGAAGTCCCTGGATCTTTATTCGCTGCGCTATGTCTATGTCGTCGTAAAGCTCATACAACTCATTGTTCCATCGCCTACGATATTATCCGTCTCCAACGTGCAAAGGTCCAACATTCTTCCGTAGAATCTTTCTCTCGAACACTCCAAGAGACGCCTCATCGGTTGTTGTCATCGACCAAGCTTCAGCGCCGTACGTTAGGACGGGCATGATGAGAACCTTATAGAGTGTTAGTTTTGTTCGTCGAGAGAGGACTTACTACTCAATTGCCTACATAGTCGAAAGTAACACTTGTTGGCAAGAGATATTTTCCATTGGATTTTTTTCTAGATGAACGAAGTCTTTTACAACATCGAACTCATAACTGTCAACAGTGACGTGGACACCGAAATGCGAGCGCGCCGACAGTTTGTTTGATGATTGGATGTACTTCGTTTCGTTCGTTCACCCCCAGACCCATTCGCTTTGCCTCTTTATCCAGTTTGGAGAAGGCAGAACTAACAGCGCAGTTGTTAAGGCCGATGATATCAATATGTGCTCTTTGAGTTACCTCCTACAAATCTTTATTTATTTCTCAAATCTTTATATTTTTATTTTTAAACATCACTTTATAAGTTTTCAATAGAATTACGGTCTGAAGATTGGATGTCTCACATACTCGTATGATCCTTTTCCACCATAGATAACAATTTTGCTTCCATCAGTCCATGAACTATTTCTCCATTTCTGAAGTGGCCGCAACCCGTGTTCAGTTGCAAACGATTTTTTTTTTTCAATTTTATTATTTTTTTTTTTTGCTTTTAAAAAGGAACGATTTATTGTCCCGTAAAAATCTTCTGACCGTATTATTTCACTTACCAAGTGTAGCTTAACTTTAATTTGGGTAGCTGCGGCTGATAGATTGACTGTGCAGTAAGATATGCTTTTCAGGGGCTGCTATTTCTTTGCTCGCCACGATACGTTTGTCTGTAACGTGAAAGATGTGTTACAGCTTATCGATATTCTAAACCATACCACCGCAAAAAATTGCCCCCTCAACGGCTAGCCGTCAAATGCCTTCAAATATTGACAGTTTGCGTAATTTTCAATGAAAAATTGAATGAATTTTTTACGAAATTTTAATGCATTTTTTGAGAAATTTTAATAAAAATGTGTTTTTCTTTTTAATAACTACATATTTCTTCGCAAGCTCCAATATTCAATATTGTGAATTTTATCAAAATTTGTTCATATCTGTAGCTCTTTTTTTGTATAAAATTGATATATCGATCATCGCTTTGCTGAAAATTGTCGACTGTTCAAAGAACAAACATCTATACTTTCATAGGCATAATTATTATTGTTACTAATAATCGATGAAATCATTCACCTTTGAACTCTCAAATTGATGCAGCTGCGTCAATAGCAGAACGGCTTTTCCAGTCTTCAAAGCAATCAGAAAAATATTCTTTGGAAATGAAATTCATTTTTATTTAATTATTATTATTTATTGTTCAAACATCTCATTCTGTGGGAGGCACTTATACAATTTGGTGGCAATTTTGCTGTAAGCCAATTGTTTACACTGTTTTTATAAATACTTGTACTATCGTACTCATTCTTAATATTACAAGGTGAGGCCCAAAATAAACGAGACTGAGCTTAAATAGAAAGAAACAACAGGAGCTTTGTTCTGTTAACAACGTTTTTGTTTATTCAAAATAGTCCCCTCTGGCCTTGATACACTGTTTTGCGTGATCTAAGAGCTTTTCGAAAGGGTGTTTCAGATCATTGACCATCAATGTCCTTCAGGATGTCGGTACAAGCCTTTTGGATTGACCTCCTTTCATGCCCAAATGCAATTTTCCGAATGGGTAGAAGTCACAGGGAGCCATATCAGGCAAATACGGTGAGTGATTGATGGTTAAAATGCGATTTCTAGTAAAAAAATCAGTCACAAGAGTGGATATATGAGATGGTGCATTATGATGCAAGTTTCCTCCGTCGCGGTATTCAGGGCGAATTCGACGAATGCGATGCAACAAATGCTTCCAAATGCCAAGATAGAAAATTGCATTCTCGATTTGGCCCGTCGGCACAAACTCCTTCTGGACAATTCCCTTGGAATCGTAAAAACAAATGAGCATCAACTTGATTTTTAACTTCTCCAAACGCGATTTTTTGGATAGTGGCTCGTCTGGGGCCTTCCATTCGACCCTTTGACGCTTAGTTTCAGGTTCATGTTGGAAACACCAAGTTTCATCACCCGTTACAACGTTGTAAAGGAAGTTCTGGTCTTTTCTCGCCTCTTTAATGGGGTCTTTCGAATGTTGAATTTTGAGCAATTTTTGGTCCTCAGTAACTTTTGCGGAATGAAACGCGCACAGACCTTTCGTTAGCCCAAATGATCAGTTAAAATAAGATAATTCGATGTTTTAGAGATATTCAACTCCGATTCGAAGTTCAACCATGATTACGGTTCGTTTTTGATAAATTTACGAACCGTTTTGATGGAGTTTTCGGTGCTTACTGATTTTCGGCGGTCCGTACCTTCATTGTCATTTAACCACTCATGAACTCTGGCATGAGATAGACAATCATAGCCATAAACTTTTTTCATTCAAATATTGCGGTAAATGTTTTTACTCATTAAATAGATGCCGCCATCAAAAACATTTTTTTGACGCCAGTCTTGTTTATTTTGGCCATCACCTTGTATGTAGAACTACCAAGTGTAAATATTATAACGATAAATATGTATTTCGGTAAAAAGAAATTTGTGTGAGGAGCTTGTCCAGATTTCCGCTTCTTGAGGTTTTCTACCAGATTTACGTGGTAATATTTGAAGAGCTTTCTAAGTTCCGCTTGATGTTAACCCCCAAATCGGAGTATTGAATGATTGATTTTCTCTGTGTACCTTTTATGAATATTTTTGTTCAATGGAACGCCAATGCCTATGACAAACGCGGTGTGCTCATTTTTATTTACTATGATACAAATAATGACCTGACCTATGTGGTATTCGTAAGGATTGTTCTGCCGTAATAGAGAAGCCTGTTGTTGTCATTTTGCACTGGTTCTGGAACGCATCTGTAATACGGTGTCTTCTCATGGTGAAAATCTTGCATTTGAGCAAGTCGTAGATGTATAATTTTTGCAAGGTCGTTGTGTCGTTTAAGGTAAAACGAGTTTGAGCAGAGTACACCCAGCCAAAACATGGTTCAGGCTTTCGCCACGGCTGCCACACCTGCGACATACAGGGTTTGATTGAAAAGTAAAAGCCTTATTTTTTTAAGCAGTTTTATTAAACTTTTTGGCTTATACAACTAATATTCTTCAAAATAGGACCCTTGAGACTAAATTCACCGCTGGTAGCGGTCCTTCCATTGCAGGAAACATTTTTTAAACTCATCCGCCGGAATCGCGTTCAATTCGGCTGTCACAGTTTTTTGGATCGCCTCGATGGAGTCGAAACACCTCCCCTTCAGCTTTCTTTTCAGACGTGGGAACAAGAAGAAGTCCGGAGGGGACAGGTCTGGGCTGTAGGGAGGGTGGGGAAGCACCGGAACCCCCATCTTGGCCAATGCAGAGGTGCAGAGGAAGGCGGTGTGCGCCGGCACATTGCCGTGATGAAGGGTCCAATTGTTGACGAGGTCGGGCCAAACCCGGGCGACGCGGTTATGCAGCCGAAGGAGCACTTCTTTGTAAAATGCCGCGCTTACAGTGCTTCCTGGAGGTACAAACTCCTTGTGGACGATGCCTCGAGAGTCGAAAAAGATGATCAGCATGGTTTTGACCATGGATTTCGACATGCGCGCCTTCTTGGGTCGTTGAACGACTTGTGCCACCGTTTTACCTGGGCACTGGACAGAGATTGGTCCCCGTAAGCCTCCTTGAGTAGCCCAATGGTTTCGGTACTCGTTTTGTTTAGCTTTGCGCAAAATTTGATCGAGTAACGTTGCTCCAACGATAGCTGCATTTTCGCCACTGCAAAATCCTAACACACTTTTAAAACAGCTTTCACGCGCGGAGCGATGTTGACTGCACCGCTGTTGCCAGCGAACTGCGACCGGTTTCTAGTGGAAGGGGAAGGTCCAACGATCATTTTCCCCCCCAGCCGATTCGGTTGATCTCTTGGCAGACGCTCCGCGCGGGAAGGCTCATTACTTTTCAATCAAACCCTGTATGGCTCCCGGAGCATTGGGCTCACTGATGACATACTTTATATATTTTCGCGTAGGTACGAAGCCTTCTTGCATAGCAAATATACCACTTTCTCTTTCTGCGAAAATTCCTTTATTGATTAGCCGAGAGTTAGTGACATTAATGCGACATTCGCGCGACAGTTTCGCACCGACATGCGGGCTTTCGTGGCCATTCTTCAACTTTCTCCCATTTTGTTGTAGTGGTCCTGCTGTTAAACTCATGCATCATTCGAAGAGGTATAAATTTATCATCAGCTTAACTGACTGGGTGGTGAAGTTCAGAGTTTCCGACCTTTCCAGGAACAGCTTGCCATGCAGTGCTCCAATGTCAATTGCACCTCTACCTCCTTCTTTCCTATACAGTGCTAATTTTAACACAAAGCTTTTAGGATGATGGCATTTATGTTTCGTCATGGTGGACAAAACTGATGTTACCTGTCACGCCCGACCGACTGTCGCAGATCCTCCTCTCATTAAGCAGAAGGGGCTGTAGGCAGCTAGTTGGACTGATGACGGACCACTTTCTATGGGCGAAGCATGTGGAGAGGAGGATGGGACGGCGCGCCAGTTTCTGTGTTAAGAAGCGACCACCTTGGCTCTTTGGCGTCACAAGATGTGCTCAGTTTTCTTCAGAGGTCGCGTAGATTTAAAGAAATTTAAAAAGGGGAACCCGAGTGCAATACAATGGACTTAATGTTGTCTGAGTGCTGTACTTGCTAGTTGTCCCGACAAAAAAAACTGTTTCGCCATTATTCTTTGCATCATGCGTTCCAAGTTGTTCAGTTCAGCTGTTGACCACCCTACTATACCAAAACTATACGAAATGATAGGTATTGCAAACAAGTTGATGGCTCTGATTTGATTATTGCCATTCAGGTTTGTCTTGCTAAGTACGCGGAGGCTCCTTTATGACTTTGCACTTTACAATTTCTATTTTTCGTCATTTATCAAATCCTATAGGCATTCGGACACCTTTAGAGAAGCTAATTATGCATTCTATCAACTTTTTTAAGTGTTTTGCTTTGCCAGCATATAACTTCAGGTCATCTACATAAAAAGATGGCTGATAGTAACTTTCTCACATCACCATGTTTTAATCCATATCCATAGCCCGTTTTCTAAGGTATGTCGTTGAGGGTATTCATGCTTATTATGAATCAAAGAGGGCTAAGCGCATCGCCTTGAAAATTGCCAATTTTTCTCCAACAATGCAACAGTCATCGAATTAAAAAACTGAACGAGTTAAAAACCACTAGTATTATAAAAAAATATATATAATTTCAGCTAACGAAAGCTTTAAAAGCGACTTGATTTTTGAAAAAGTTTGCAATCAAAACGATTTTCAAGCATTCCGAGCAAGGGAAGGCCTTGGCGCTAATCAAGAAGAAGAATTATCTGGCAAGCTTTCACTACTTTAGCCAATAGTTGAGCTTTAGGTAGGTAGATAGGTAGATTTGGCAGCCGCATAGCTCATAGGAACAGCGATGCCACTTCCACCACGAAATGGGTCCATGGTGAGCCGGCTTCCAAATTGAACCATCCTGAACTTCGGACAAAGTGTAAAAGGTTTTTAATACTTAAAATGTATAGATTATCTATATTCATTAAGAAGTAGGATATTAAATATCGGTTCTCGCTTTTGGCTAGAGCCTACAGCTACGACAGTAATCATTCAAGTAAATGCCTCATCCCCTGGCGTGATTTATTATGAGACAGTGGTCTGTGAGGACCCCTTCTAAGGTCCCAATTTGAAGTCTACTCAATTTTATAATATTCTTGGATAAACGTAAATTTAGCCTTGGCTATGTTTGCCTAGCATCCATACCTAATCCATCTTTGATTTACAAAAATGATCACTGCGTCGATAACAAGAAGCTTACAAGTTGCGAGACGCAACCACATACAATTATTTATGTTTCGGCATGCAGGCATACCTTCTCTTGCAAGTTGGGCAACCTTACAGTTCCTTGGTATATCTCTGTGGCCTGGAACCCCGCATAAGGTAATACGATACTGTTTAGCGATTAGCAGCCATGTAAGACTCTCCTTGATGTTATATGGAATTCAGCCAGACCCTGATCCTACACCGGTATCCATTTTAGATCTGTCCGTGTAGATCTTAACGGGTGTGTTGGGTGATGGATCTTCTTCAAGCCATTCCTGTCTAGAAGGGATTTTCGCTGATAAAGCGGAGAATTTTATTTTTTCCTTTGTTCACTCTTCTCGGGAGCATAGACCCTCGACAAAACTGTTCCATCGCACACGGTTCTATGCTGTTGTTTCTGCACCGACCCGGCATCTGCTAGTTCGCGCAACATCGACCTTCTCCAAGTGTTTTTTGGTCCACCGCGACCTCTGCCCCCTTGCGGGTTCCAGTCCAGTCCCATTCTCGTAATGCTATCTGGTGGTTTTCTTAATGTAGACCTATCTCTCGACACTTTCTGCGCTTGATTTGCTTAAGGATGGGTTCCTCGTTCGTTAATCTCCACAGTGCGTCGTTACTGATGGTGTCTGGCCGGAATATTCTGCAGATGAATAAGAGGGCGATAATCACAATCACTGGGTATATCCGTATAGGAGTTTAAGATGGCTGAATAACAATATGTGATAGTCTTCCAATGTGAACTCGCTTTTTGCCTCAAAGCGGAACAGGCCGCTGAATATTTGCAGAAGAGATCAAAGGGTGGCAGCTGTAACATGATGTCCAAAGCCATGGATGGCGTTGTTTTCATGACGCAGGTGGACTTTAGCGACTGAAAATTTTCAAAAAAAAAGTAAACTACTCTTCCTTCCACGCATGTCGCACTTGCAGTTATCTGAAATTTCCTTAATATGAGGTTCAAAATACTTGGTAAAAATGCAATCAAGCTATCTGGTGACTTTGTTTTTACTAAAAACAACTTGTCTTTCAATTGCGAAACTTTGAACTCGCCGATGAAATGCGAGTGAGTGACAAAATACAAGCAGAACAAATTAATATCATTTTTATTGCGACGAGACAAAAATATGCAAATTCAAGCAATTACAGCAGATGCACCCACACACATGCCGGCTTGTGGCAACACCATCTACACAAATGCACATACATATACGCGCACATTTGAAGGCCTGTATTCAGATGCGAAAGGGTCCATCAACGTATGGATCGCATAGTTCAGCGAAAAGTTATTGGGTAGCGCGCGAGTCAAATATCAAAAGGACTGAGGCAAGAAAATCGACACATCCCAATGCCAAGCGGCCAACCTCCAAAAATTGTTTGTGTACTTGCGCAACGACACATGTAATACGCACACACACACATGTAGGTATGTATGTGTATTTGTGAATTTTAATATTTATGTTTGTATGTATGGAAGTATGTTTCAAGTATTCTCACACCGTTCAAGTGCCAACAACACTTATAAGTCACGGGCGATCGCTGCGGGGTGCTGACTGCCACTGCCTACTTATGCGGAAGCGTCAAATTGTCTACGCTCTGCAACAGTTGCACAATGTGCTCTAATAAAAACGTGTAAATGTACTCACATATCTACCCACACACTTACATACTCGTACATCCACACAACCAAATCTGTACATAATAAAGTTATAGATCATTGCATGATTAGCTTGTCAGGCGTAGAGTATCCACTTGAGCTGCTAGGTTTTTGTGGCAATGTTCAATAAGTTAGACAGTTACATACACATAACTGTAAAATAACACTTTCGAGTGGCTCGCCTTTGTCCTCTTCTCCACTGTCCGCACCTGAACACGACCGTAAAGTGTCATCTGCATAGTCAATCTGCCGCGACGATATTTGAATGCAAAGCTCGTAATTGTACGAATGGCGATATGTCAAACCCGCAATTGAACATTACCAAAAACAACAATCACCAGAAGAATTTATGTGCACGCACATGGTCGCAGCCTCCATGGAAAGAACGACACAAGTCTGGAAAAAATGTCAAATGAAAACATTTCGGTACTTTTAAAAGTAAATACTCTGCCTGTGATTTTGTCGTTACCACTGCTTATCATTGGTGACCAACATTGTGTTGTTATTTGTTGGCTGTGTTATTTTAAGGACAAGCAAGCGACGCAATCCAACAGAAGGAAGTGTCTCGATCGCATTTCATAAATTTATTTCATCTGCAACGACAGTGTGCGGAGAGGAAATCGGGGCGATATGGTTCATAAATTTTAATCTCTGTAAAGTTTTTGGAGGCTTTAATGTGCCGTCTGAGATTTGTAAGCTACTGTTTGTATTTATTTTCAAAATAATCAAATTTGTTGACGCTACAGCACCAGAACGTAAAAGAAGCCGATGCTTTGGAAATGATTCGTATCCTTCAATGTCATGCAGCCTTTTTGGTCCCATAAAATATGTAGTGTGGATGCTGAAAAAAGACAATCTACAGTTTTAGTTTTTATGTATTTAGGCTTTCAAAATTATACATTTTTTTATCTCTATTTTTTGGTTATTAATACAACAATGAACTCATAAGCAAATAAATCTTATTAAAGAAATGAATACATACTGATTATGAATTGCTTATTAATAGCTACCCCTTTATTTATTAATTATTTTATATTTTTATTTAAGTCAAACATACAACCATAAGTTATTTTTACAATGACTAGCTTTAAGAATAAATGACATATTTAAACCTTAGATAACAAAAATTAACAATAAAATTAAAATTACAATAGTGATAAAAAAACTGTAGTAGTAGCTTCCGAACGCCCGTTCGGCAGTGAGCCAACGTGAGAAGGCGAAGCATACACGGATATCTGGTTGTGCGCTGGGTTTGGGACCCGCCACTTAAAAATCCCCCCCAATGAAAATATGAAAAAAGCCTCGAATGAGACCTCCCTATACTGATGACGACCCCTGCAACCGAACTAAGGATAACTATTTGAGGACATGCACCTGGAATGTCCGGTCCCTTAATGGGGAAGGTGCATCTGCCCGGCTGGTTGATGTCCTCGTGAGAGTAAAGGGTGACATCACTGCCATCCAAGAGATGCGACGGACGGAATAAGCCAAGAAAAGCGTAGGACCTTGCGACGTCTACAGCTGCCATGTAAAGGGGCGCAAATTCGGTGTTGGATTTGTTGTGGGAGAGAGACTTCGTCGGCAAATACTGTCGTTCACTCCGGTGGACGAGCGTCTCGCAATAATCTGCATCAAAGCCCGTTCTTGTAACATCTCGTTGATTTGCATCCACGCTCCGACGGAAGAGAAGGACGATGCGACCAAAGATTCCTTCTAGTATGAGCGCCTGGAATGTTCCTATGAGTGCTGCCCCAGCCACAACATAAAAATCGTGCTTGGCGACTTCAACGCCAGGATGGGCAAGGAGAGAATTTTTGGTCCCACAGTCGGAAAATTCAGCCTAACAACGAAACATCTGGTAACAGACAGAGATCTGCAGCACCAGATTCCAGCATAAAAAGATACATCAAGCTACCTGGCTGTCTCTGTGCACCAAAAAACATGCATTTACCAACGCGAATAATGTTCAACATCGAAAAGCTGCAATCACTACATACAGCCAGAAGATTCGTCACTCGACTCTCACTCCTGCTCTCAGAGAGTACTGCCCAATAAACCGGCATGCACGAGCATTGAAGAAATCGGATTCCGGCGAGCCCGAAACAGTTGGTACGACGAGGAATGTCATGCTGCCACAGAAAGTACAGATGCTGCCTATAGAGCCACGCTGCGATCGGGCGTAACGCGGGCCATGTGGGATCGCTACCGAGAGCAAAAAAAAGGAAGAGAAACGTATTATCCGCCAGAAGAAAGGAGAACCGACTTCGTCGACTTCAAAGCTGCATTCGACGAAAACGAATTCCCTGTATGTCGCGATGTCTGAATTAGGTATCCCCGCAAAACTAATACGGCTATGCAAGATGACGTTGCTCAATACCAGCAGCGCCGTCAGAACGAGGAAGGATCTCTCCGAGCCATTTGATACCAAACGACGTTTCAGCCAGGGTGACTCGCTGTCGTGTGACTTCTTTAACCTGATGTTGGAGAGCATCGTACGAGCCGCAGAACTTAATCGCTCCGGCACAATATTTTATAAGAGCGGACAGTTGTTGGCGTATGCAAATGATATTGACATCATCGGCCTTAACAACCGCGCTGTTAGTTCTGGCTTTTCCAAACTGGATAAAGAGGCAAAGCGATTGGGTCTGGTAGCCTGTCATCAAACAAACAGTCGGCGCCCTCGCGTATCGGCACCCACGTCACTGTTGACAGTTATGAGTTCGAGGTTGTAAAATACTTAGGAACCAGCATTAACACCGATAACAATGTCAGCCTTGAAATCCAACGTAGAATCTCTCTTGCCAACAAGTGCTACTTTGGACTAAGTAGGCAACTGAGCAGAAAAGTCCTCTCTTGACGAACAAAACTAACACTCTACAAGACTCTCATCATGGCCGTCCTAACGTATGGCGCAGAAGCTTGGACGATGACAACATCCGATGAAGCGACGCTTGGAGTGTTTGAGAGAAAGATTCTGCATAAAATTTTTGGAACTTTCCACGTTGATGACGGAGAGTATCGTAGGCGATGGAACAATGAGCTGTATGAGCTTTACGACGACATAGACGTAGCGCAGCGAATAAAGATCCAGCAGCTACGTTAGCGGGGTCATGTCATCCGAATGGAGACAAACGCTCCGGCTCTGAAAATATTCGATGCGGTACCAACTGGTGGTAACAGAGGAAGAGGAAGGCTTCCTCTGCGTAGGAAAGATCAAGTGAAGAAGGACTTGGCTTCACTTGGTGTGTCCAACTGGCGCCGGTTAGCACGAGAAGGGGCGCGCTTTGTTAAACTCGGGCAAAATCGCGTAAGCGGTAATCGCGCCAATTAACAAAAGAAAAAGTACTGTTGTGCTATAAGAAAACTATTGCCGAACATTAAGGAAGCGACTATTCGCGACTCCAAAAATTTCTATAATCCCCCACCAACATTTTTCATTGTCATTTAAATTCGAGTCTTACAGTTTCCCGCCGGGTTTGCCATTTCCATAACAATATATATATATTTTCATATACAGGGTGGGCCATATAGCGTTTGCTTTTTGAACCACCTTTTTTTTGACAATGGTAACACAAATGACATGTCAAATGTGTTCATAATTTACTTAAAGGTTTGACATTGACGAAATGGGACGCTATACGCTTGAAGAAAATTGGGAAATATTGAAAACCTATTTCCAAAGTGGTGAGTCAGTCTTCTACTCAAACTGTGAGAAATTTGAAAAAAAAATTCCAAAAAAAAGATTTGCCAACAAGACAGTTTGTGGATCAATTTGTTAATCGTGTTTGTTAACGTGGATCGTTAATGGATAAAACAACACGTGAACGTGCTCCAACAGTGTGTACACCCGAAAACATTGCTGCTGCCCGAAAATGTGCGTGAACATTCAACAACCTCAACTCGTCATAGTTCTCAAGAATTGAACATTTCACGCACTTCTTTGAGGAGAATTTTGCATAAAGACCTCGGTATGAAGGCTTACAAAGTTCAATTGGTGCAAGAACTGAAGCCTAATGACCATCCAATGCGTTTTCGGTTCGCACAATGGGCAGAAAATCGTTTGACCGAAGATGAGCATTTTTACCGAAAAATCATCTTTTCTGATGAAGCTCATTTTCACATCGGTAGCTACGTCAATAAGCAAAATTGTCGGATTTGGGGCTCAGAAAATCCACACGTTATTGTAGAGAAGCAAATGCATCCACAACGAGTCACTGTTTGGTGTGGTCTGGCGGCATCATCGGGCCATTTTTTTCGAAAATGAACGGAGCCGCGGTTACAGTAAATGGCGAGCGTTACCGTGACATGCTCAACGAGTTGTTTCCAAAAATTGAAGAGAATGACATGGACGACACTTGGTTTCAACAGGACGGTGCAACTTGTCACACTGCCAAAGTTACACTCGAACTTTTGGCTACCGTTTTTGAATTCCGATATTAATTGGCCGCCTCGGAGCTGTGATTTAAGCCCGTTGGACTATTTTTTGTGGGAAGCCGTTAAGGACAAATGCTATGCGAACCATCCAGATACGATTGATGCTTTAAAACACGAAATCGATGTTGCCATTCATGAAATTGGAGCCCGAACAATCGAAAATGTGCTTAAAAATTGGGTTGATCGAATGGCCTACTGTAAAGCCAGTCGTGGCAATCATTTGAATGTTATTCTTTTTCATTCATAAATGAAAATGTTCAATCTTCAAAATAAAAAAAAAGTTTGGAAAAATATTGATTAGTTTTTTTTTTTATAGCCCATTCAAAAAGCAAATTTTACATGGCCCACCCTCTAGTATGTATAAAAATGTCCATAAACGTATACAAGTTTTGTTAAATATCTGTTAAAAATTTTAGCAATCAGAGTGATTTGCTAAATTGTTGTTATAAAACCACCGAAAAATATTTTGGTAATTCAAATAAATTAACTCAACGCTGTTAATTTATCTAACTTGAAACAGAGAAGGCCGCCATCGTAAACTCAAACGCTAACAACAACAGCACCGTAACAACCACAATGCAGTCAGAGCTTCACCTACATAAATAAATTCAGTCATAAATGGTTAACGAATGCCGAAACGTCTCAAGACAAAATTTGTAACTGCTGCCGACTTCGTAGACATCACACCAATCTAGCCACCACTGCTACTGTATGTACGCGTATATATGCATGTTTGTCGGTGGCACCTGCCGAACTGTCGATTGCAATAATTAAAAACAAATAAGTAAACAAATTTTTGTTGTTCAACTAATTGAAGTTCAAATAACTGAATTTTTTACTAATGGGACCAACCGGACCACCCAGAAAGCAAATGTCGATAGCGCGCAACTTGATTTAGATACAACAACAATAATGAAAATATGCGTTAAATAAAATGTGTAGCAAACCGGTTTTGTATTGCAGCAAAGCGAATGACGGAACAATGACCAGGTTTTTTGAGGCTTACAAGCACAATGACTACAACAAATTGTGAATATAAAAAAGTAAAATAAACTTTGATCTGTGATTGGTTGTTGAATTTGTTGTGGTTGAAACTGGACGAACCACTGAAACGCACGAAAAACCCATTATGATATTTTAAGGCTAAATAGGGTGGGCGGGAGTTAGGAATTTACATTTTGAGTGTGTAGATTTGTATGTAAGTTGTACATACATATACATATACATATTTTTAAGGCGGAATTTTTACAAATATTCTTTTTTTGCATGTGATGATGCAGGTATTTAAAGTTCATAACATCAAATTTATTTATTAAGTAATTAAATTAATTCTCACAAATGATATGGACATTTTTAAGTGCGCCTTATTATTAAGTTCAAATATCCAATGACCTTCAACACATTCATGAGTTCAAGATCATCAACTGATAGACTACTTTCAGAGAGTAAAATTCTTTTAATACATGGACTGAAAAATCCCGGGCCTAACAAAGAAAACACGTTTTTTTTTGTTCAAAATTAGATTTATTCATCAAAGTGATTTCCATCAAGAACAACGCAATCATTCCAGTGTCGCTCTAACATTTCAATACCACTTTATAGAACGATTTAACTTTTGCCACAAAATAGGCTTTTGTTTCAGCGATAATCTCTTCATTTTTTTAGACTTTGCGAACAGCGAGCAGTCTGGGGAATACGGTGAATGTGGGAGCAATTCGTGGTTTAATTAATTTAGTTTTGCCATTGTTCTGGTTGACTTGTGACTTGATGCAGAGCTCTCTCATGGTCAAGTGCTCAAGCAGTATAAAGCCAAGACATTCTTTTGATATCTTTACGATGTCAGCTAATTGACGCAACTTCACTTTTCGATCATTCAAAACGATTTTGTGGTTTTGCGTTGTGCATCATTGGTGTCTCTACGATCACGTTTGAAGTCAGCAAACCAACGTTTTTTTTTTTTGTTGTTTCTGATTAATCGGAGTCCCTATAACACTTTTCAAGCCAATGCTTCGCTTGAATGGTATTCTTCCCCTTCAAGAAGGAGAATAAAATTAAAACACGAAATTTTCACGACATATCATGAAATTTTAACAGCTGTTCTTTTAAGGTTAGTACTAACTAATCAGATGTGAATGCAATAAAACTAGTGCCACCTATGTATTAGGACCAGGACTTTGGGCCCAGCACATGTGTTAAAGGAATATTTCGCGACTTTTATTACCAATCATCAGGTTTACTATTACGACTAATTATTAAGATCAGGTTTAACGGCCTACAATTAGACGGTGGTCCATTGCGATGTCCAAGAAAATTTGTCTCAATCCTATTTCTGCATATCCTTAACCATCCCGACCTAGGCGAATGTAGTCAGCAATTTCAGCACTTCCAAGCCCATGAAGTACTGGTTTTCTCCAAATCTCAAGCGCATTCTTAGAACTGAAAGGTATTCGCACAGAAAGTACTAATAGATTCTGTCTCTTCTTCCCCTCTATAACTCCTACAGCAATTGTTTTGTGAGACCCCGAACCCGATGGTCATGTGATCAATTGATATTCTCGTGTAATATCATCTGAGCCTGCTTTTAAGTGTCGGCGTCAGTTCCAAGTGCTTCGCAAAAATGTACTACTCCAGTACTACTCCAAGCAAAAGAAAATATTTTCTGAAATAAATCCGTCCCAGAGGTTAAAATTTTACGAAACTTGTAAAAACAGATAATCCTGGTCTTTTTGTTTGAACTTAATTCATCAAGTTTGGTATCGGTTATTTTCCCTACTCACTCGGCTGCTTCCTCCAGTAACCAATTAAAAAGGCAATAAATTTAGTTTGGAAAATTACTTTTATACAATTCAAAGAATAAAATGTGTGAAAATAATACAAAATTAGGAATCAATTTACTTTTGCTCGATATGACCACCTTTTGCCTTAACTATGGCCTTGAGACGGTCCAGAAACGCATCGCAAGCTGCCCGAATGTAACTTACAGGTATTCTGGCCCACTCGCGGACAATGGCTTTTTTCAGCTCCTCGAGACTGTTGAATCTTTTAGTTCGAGCCTTGCTCTCCAAAATGACCCAAAGAGAATAATCTATTGGATTCGCGTCTGGTGAATTTGAGAGCCATTTATGGATGTTATGAAATTCGAAACGTTGTTTTTTAGCCATTCTTGGTTCACTCGCGATTTGTGAGACGGTACCGAGTGCTGTTGAAAAGTCCATGGTCTGCCACCGAAATGTTTGTCTGCCTGCGGCTTCAAAGCAACTTCCAAAATACTTTTCCGATAATATTTCGCATTTACGCATTGACGCCAGACTCGATGAAAACGATTGGATTAATTACCTGTGGCGGGTGCTGCCTCCTGGTGGGCAATCGATCATTCAAATACTCATTTTGCCAGTTTGCGAATTGCTCAGTTTAAAAAATTTTCTTGTCAGTAAATTCAATGCTCGGAAATTGACCGCGAAGCAACTCCTTAGCTCTCTGAAGTCTGATTTGTTGCTGCTTTGGTGTGAGATCCTGCGCCTTATGGATCTTCTAAGGCTTGGCTTTGAGATTATTTTTCAGTATGCGGCGAATGCTACGGTCAGATATTTTCAATTCTTTCGCCATTTGATTGGCACTTCGTCGGGGATTTCGCTCAAGTCGCTTCTTAATTTAATTTTTTGAACCATTTCACCTGTTATTGGCAAAATGCTTCCCCGCGCTTGTAAACAATACTCTGGACTGTCATTTAGCCAACTAACAGACAGCTGACGCCCATGCATGAACTACGCGAGCTGAAGTTGGTTACTTTGAGTGCTGGATCCTCTACATTTCGAGTTAATCGTTTCCAACCTAATAGCTTTAATCGTAGTCTGACTGTCACAACTAAGTCGATTTTTAAGGAACGTAATCCACTATGTTTACTAGTTTTGCCTCTATGTCTACTATATAAATCTCGGCAAGCATACCAAATCAATATCCTTAACTGAATATTTTAGTCGAGTAAGGATAGCTCCTGACGCTATTATCCAATTTGGTGTTGTTAAACAAATGGCAGGATAGAAGTCTACTGCTCGCAGAGGGATATTTTTTTCATCACCTTTTCATACTATCTACAACGGCTTAAAAGTCGAGAAATACAGGGTGTTTGTTGCTAGATCAAAAGCCACACCGGTAAGGTGAAACCAGTTCATAGATGGTAGGCTTGAGGCTCTGATTTTTCATAGAAATCTATACTTTTAATACAGCAGTAGGCTCACAATCCTTATTCGATTTCCTTTCAGTTTGGGCAGAATATGTTTTATTTATGCTTCAACATAAAGGGTTTTCCAATAACAGATGTTATTTTGAATAGCCCGCTATTTCGGTAGATGTCACTTTTGAAGCAGTCATTTTTTGATATTTGACAAGTAGAAACTACGCCATTAATAAAAATGGGACGATACACGCTTAAAAACGCACGTGAAAATTTGGCAGAGACGGTTCGTAAAACTCGAACATTTTTGGGTCATCGTGAATCACCTTATCGGACCGCAATACAGAAATTGGTGACACAAATTCGAGCTGTTGGGACAAGTGAGTGATGTGAAGAATAAAACCCGTGCACGTCGCTCAAGAACATCCGAAAATATTGCTGTTGTAGCCTAGCAGGTTTGTCCATACCTCGCCATTCTTTGGAATTAGGCATTCCACAAAAGCCATTACATCGTATTTTGCATATCAGCGTCGTGTCTTTGCTGATTGGGTCGTTGAAACGCATGAAAATTATCCGGAATTCCATTGAAAAATCATCTTAAGTGATGAGGCCCATTTCCACCTCGGTGGCTTTGTCAACAAGCAAAATTGTGGGATTTGGGGCTCAGAAAATCCAAAAGTTATTGTAGAAAAGCCTCTCTATTCTCAACGTGTGACTGTTTGGTGCGGTTTATGGTCCGGCAGAGTTATTGTGTATTACTTTTTCGAAAATGAAGCTGGAGCAACAGTTACGGTGAATAGATTGCGCTATCGAGAGCCAGAATTGGATGCTGTTGATCTGGACAACGTTTATTTTCAACAAGACGGCGCTACGTGCCACACAAGCCACGAAACCATTGGTCTTTTAGGGAAATAACACCTCTTATTGGAAAACCCTTTAGTTGGTAGATTCACTCACCCAGTTCCACATCATGTCACAGTATTTAAAAAACTATGTCGCAAGTTCGGAAGCTATTGAGTTTTTTTCGTTTTTTGCCATCGTGTTGTTATGATGATATCAAGGTGAATATATTAAAGGTGGTAGCAGTAGACCAGCCGTATACATTCGGATGTTAGCACAAATTGAATTACGAAACATATTGCATTTTAATTTGTAATTTGAAAATTGAAATTTTATTATGAACCCGGGCGAATCTATTAAAGGTGGTATCGGCAAATCAGCTGATTTCTTTTTTATCTTTCGCCGTGTCCATGCGGCTGTCAGCCAGAATGAGTCAAGGCGAATTCATTTTTTGTTTTCTACTTTGCCAATACTTTAGTTTGACAATCAATCGTACAAAATATTGTTGTTGGCTCTACTGCCACCACCTTTAATGAATGCGCCTTCGTATGAACATTTTTGAAATAATTTCACCACGACAAAAAAAAAGATTATTTTTTTCTTTCTGCCTTCACAAATAAATCACTTCTTTGATGAAATCTTGTTAGAAACTTATATTTTAGACGGACAGTAACTAAATTTCACAAATCGAAATTGCCGGAATACACAAAACAAAATTATTTTTAAACTCTTTTTTATTATGTTAGAATTTCAAGTCTATCGGAGCAAAATTGACGAAAGTTTGAGTATTTAAGCGTGCGTTGCTCCAAGACAGGTTTCTATACCTAAAAAACTTTAAGGTTTGTATCTGAAATTTTTTATTTTTGGCGTGCACATCAGAATTCAAAATATACTGTACTAATCGTTTTGAAACTTTGCACAGTACTTCTTCCCATAGTTCACCAGGTATCCTTGGGTAGATATTTAAGCGAATATGCTTAGAATGATGAGATTAGTCGATTTAGCCATGTCTGTCCGCCCATGCACACGATAACTCCAGAAAAAATTAATGTATTTCAATTAAATTTGGTGCAATTTGGTTTTACAGTTATTCGTACTTATAAAATAATTTAAATCAGCAAGGAAGTATTGCAAATATCGCACATATACAAGTGCGCTGTACTCACATACATACATATGTATGCATTTCAAATTATGCAAGAACTTAGTTGTTGTTACATATGGTGCAGACATTTTAATTATTTCTTGCACATAAAACATTTCACAAAAATAATACTTAATGAAAACAATTGCAAATCTCATGTGCAATTAAAGAATTTCCACCGAAAGGGCATGAAACTGCTGAAACCGTCCTAAACGACGGCAGCGGCGACGATTCGACCAAATTCAGCGATAGTGTGCGAGCGCGAGCGCAAACGGTGAGCATTAAAAGAGCCGCATATTGCAACCACAATTGCCTTCAGCCACCGCCACCAGCCACCGCCACGATCACCTTTAATAACATCCGCTCCGGGGAAAAGTGTGTTCGACTGCTCGCTTTGGCGATACCCTTGCCACAGCCATACTTACTGTGGCATGGTGATGTGGTATAGCCGGGCTCCTCGACCCGTTGTTGCAATACCAAATGCAGCAGCGCCCAACAACAGGCACTCAGTACGGGGCTTCACGCTCGATACACTTGAATGAATGAACGCTTCGACGGAATTCTGATTTGTGGCTGCATATGTTGTGCCCGATAGTGAGGCGCGCTGCAGATCGGCAAAAGCCCGCCGTGCCAAAGCGGCGCGAGTGCGGGCATATAGGCGGCTCTACCATAGAAGCGGTGGGATGAGTCGGCGGCATTGCCTGTTGCTCGGCAATATTTCACATTACCCAGTGCGGTGTTTTTGTTTATGTTTCATGCATATGTGCGTGCATGTGTACGAAAAGGTGAAATCGAATAAAATTTAAGGAAAATCAAAAACGAAGCATCATAAGTTTGCAGACCAATAAAACCTCAGTCGATCCAAAAACTAAGGTAAAAGTATGAGTTGCACTATTATTATGCATATGTATGTATGTATGTGTTCATATTTTTTACGAATGTATACTTACTACATACAAATGCCATAAGTATCGCTGTCAAGCGATAGCAATATTGCAGATCTAAAAGGTTGCACACAAACTTGCAGCACGCCGGAGTGCGTCGAATCTGTGCAGTTTGTCTAGCAGCTCTAGGCCCGTTGAACTCACCGAAAATTGGCTGCGGTTGTTGGATTTGAGCGTTCAACGCTTTTTCCGCATCATGATATTCGATGATAGACGCATTTTAGATGCATAAAATTGCTTACTATAAATAAAATTTAATGAAACACAATTCTTTCTGCCACCAACTAACCATTCCAACGCACTCGCCCACCGCCCAACATATGCACTTTCTTGTACTTATACAATTTGTCATAGTGCGCTGCCACAAGCATATATACATATACATATTTACTGCCCTGTATGTATGTGCATACTATTTATATAAAGTCATTTTGTATTTTTGATTCCTTAACACTTTTTGTTTCAAATAAAATTCAAATTATTTTTGTATATCGAATCGAGAGGATGTTGGCAAAAGGCTTCCTGCTTATGTTGAGACACATCAAGATTTCTAAGGCAAACATTTAAGCAAACATTCGTATGCATGTATTTTTGTGTTTGTGATTATTCTCATCTCATTTAGTTTCGCATCTTCTTTCCTTTTTGAGTTATTATGCGTAATTTGACTGCATCAAGCCATGTACAAATGTTGCAAGTAAGAATATCTGCGGCAGGCTTTCTCTGATTGTGTCTACGACATATTCATACATAAGCACAAATACTTGTAAGTACATACAGTCTGTCTATTGGAAGCGTGAACGGCAAAATTCAAACTTAGAGTTCCGTTATAAAAAAATGCAAATGCTGCTAAATAGGCGTAGCCTTTTCACGATACGCGTTGTGCAATTTGTTAGTTTTGTGAGAGATTTAGAAAGTGTACGTTGTTTTTACAAAATGAGTTCCGCTTATGAAAAACGATTTGAAGCAGTGTTATTAGGCACACACCCTAAAGGCGCAAAAATGTCAGGTGAATCCGCAGCAAAATATTCGAAGAACTCGAAGGCATTCATAGGCTAGCATTGTCACTTGCGAAGCGAATGAAAATATAGGCGAATTTAACAGTCTCGAATTATGAGATGCGAATCACCAACGAATTCACCACAAAATGGCGAACGAGTGTTGAAAATGAAACTTCTGTATTGCCATTGGCGAAAAACTACATTCGCTTTGCCACAAAGAAAAAATGGGAATGAAGCAAAGGAAGCTGGACCGCAAATACAAAACATATATTAGGTTTAGAATTAAGAACCACAGCCAATGAAAATAAAGTCAAAAGTAGCTTAAGTTTAATATTTTATGAACCTAGAATTATAACTATCCTCGATATAAAGGTCCGCGCTATTAACGGCATAACGACGAGTTCATTCGCCACTCACAATGCAAATTTTAGGTGTGTTCGCCAAACCGTTCGCTTCACCATATTTGTTCGCTTCGCAAGTGACAATATAAGAATAAAAAATAAATAAAAGGCACGTACACTTCTATCAGGTATTTGGACCAGCTCTTCCTTCTATTTGTGGCGAGCGCCTTGATGTTGTTCGTCAAATGGAGGGACCTACAGCTTAAGTCGACTCTGAACGGCAGATATTTTTATGAGGAGCTTTTTCATGGCAGAAATACACTCTGAGGTTTGCCATTGCCTGCCGAGGGGCGACCGCTATTAAAAAAAAACTTTTTTTATTACTTGATGTTGATGTACGGAGGCTCCACTGCCGAATGGTAGCGTTGCACGGGTGCAATGATATGCACAATTTAAAAACTTTGACGGCTTTCCCGCACGAGGCCCTAAAAATTCCCCTCCAAAGCAAGATCAGAATATCATTGAATTGTTTGTGACAAAGCTGAATTATAGTTGCGTGAGGCTGAAGCAGCTTTATGAATAATTGTTGTTAATGTATCCAAAGACACGATTCGAGGCCATTTACGTGCAGAAGACGTCAAACTCCGGAGCATGTTGAAAAAAACCGCTCTCTCTCACTATCACACATTGAACAAATACTTGCATGGGCCAAGGCAAATTCAGAACGGAAATGGGAAATCGTAATATTCTCGGATGAATTCTCCTTTTGGGCGAATAATTGCGAACGTCGGTCCTGCAGTACTGCTGATAATCGACAAGTGTTAAGCATCCAGTTAAGGTTCATGTTTGGAACTGCTCCTTCGAAAAAAGATTATGTTATGTTATCTATATATATAAAAATTAAGCCGAAAAAAAGTGTGCATTTGTCCCCGGTAATCTCAGCAACGCGTGTAAGGAAAACAATGAAAGTTTCACACATTGTTGGTATTGCTTTGGCAAAGGTTTCTGTGAAGTTTGGTTGAAATCCGATAACGCGTGTGTGTGCGGTGCGTCGGTTAAGTGAGTGTGTTTTTGCTATTTGCCGCACGTATTTTTTGTACCGCACATAGCATTCATTAGAATTGAATACATTTTGGTTGTGTGTGTCTGGGCCGATTATTATGAAATTTGGTATATATAGGTATATATTTTTCCACGGTGAAGGTTAGTATAATATGCTTATTGATTCCACTCGCCACCAGGAGACGCTGCCGAAGGCCAAAACGAGGACCCGGATAACCCTAGGATGTGTTTTTACATTGTGGGTATCAAATCAAAGCTACTGATCAGTGTTTTAATACAGAGTATTTTTGAGATCTCTGAGTGACCAGGGTCTCGAGATATAGCCGAAAAGGTGGACCAAGGTACCCTTGGATGTGTTTGTACAATATGGGTATCAGATGGAAGCTGTTGATGAAAGCTTTTAAGTTAAGTAATTTTTACTGCCCGTTTCCGGGATAAAGAAAGGAGATGGAGCTGGAGATGGAAGAGGAAAATGAATAGCTACAAGAAGAGGAAGAGGAAGAGAAAGAGGAAGACCACTTATTATTAAAAATTAAAAAACAAATTCTAAAAAATTTTTAAAATGTTACATATACGCTTATTATATAAACGTTAATCTGAAGTCAGTTATAGTGAAAAATTCATTGTATCATTGCCGTCGTGATTGGTGATCCTTAATTTTTTGCAGAAAGGTTATGCTAATATGAGATATTACCTATATCATTCATATATTTACGTATTACCTGTGTACTCACAAATATACGGTTGAAGCAAATATATGTCAGGTTTTCCTTCGCCTGGAAAAGTTTATATAAATTTAAGAAGAGTAAATAGAACTTATTTTATGTCAGACTTCACGCAAAAAAGTCATTTGCACCTGAACACATAGCTGGGTTAAAGCGGGGGGGAATAGAACAGTTCCTTCTCCTTCTCCGCTTTTTCGCATACGTAATTGTATGGGATGAGTGCACGATGGCACATAAAAAGTCACTGGAAGCGCTTGATAGGACATTACGAGATTTACGTAGTAAAAATGAAATGTTTGGTCGTGCCTTAGTGCTGCTTGCAGGTGATTTTAGACAAACACTGCCTGTTATTCCTCGAGCAACTGTAGCAGATGAATTGGCTGCATGTTTGAAATCATCATATTTGTGGAGACATGTTCAAACACTCAAACTAACTACAAATGTACGTGTTCTAATGCAAAATGGTCCATCAGCTGTTGAATTTTCACAGCAATTATTGGATATTGGAAATGGCAAAGTTCCTGTCGATAATTTAACTGGCTTAATAACTGGCTAATAAGTCACAAAGCCAAACTTTATCAATTTGTGGTATTGATTTAGAATACCCATGTTTTTCTCATGGCCAACTTTATGTTTCATGCTCAAGAGTTGGTAAACCATCGGTATTGTTCATTTATTCAACAACGCATGGAAAAACGAAGAATATTGTATACCAAAGAGCATTACAATAAAAAAAAGTAACGAAGTAAATCACATCAAACGTTTTTTAATTGCTACTACTATTTTAAACTTCTTTCATTGCTCATTCATGCGCGAGAATTTTTATAAAATACACCCAGTATTTTTCGGATTAATTTAATTAATTAATCTAGATTTTTTTAAAGACGACCAGCGGAACGGGCGGGTTTTCGCTAGTGTTTTATAATATAGGAAATTTACGAATAACTGTTTAATTAAATAGGTGAGTATAAAGTTGTGAAAAAAACTTTTCTTTTCTGATTAATTAATGTGGGGTTTTTATTTTTTATCCCTCTCATACATATCCATGTGTAAGTGCATAAATTAGACTTGGCTAACAGAGCTCTTAGAAATAATTTTACTTAAAAACTTACGCTAACCGATCATACCAGCAACACGTGTTTTCGGTTAGCCTAAACTTAACTTTACATAAAAGTTTAGTTTCATAAGTTATGTCCTTATATAAATTGAGAGCCGTGAGCCCTGTGACCCATATTATTTGTATACCTTTTTTCATTTATATATTTATTTATTTAATAATCTACAGTATAAATTACCTTACAGACTAGACAAAAAAGAAATTAAATACAAGTCAAATTTGGCAACTAAAATATTAGCAATCAATGTAAATAAGCAATAAATTTTTACAAAGTTAGATGTAGATAAGGCGAAATAAAGCAGACTGGAATTGGATAATGAATTAAAGTCTTTAATTACGCGAACAATAGGTGCATTAATCGCAAATTAAGTCTTAAAGTTTTTTCCATAAAAAAGAGTAAACATTGAGAAGACTTCTTTGTGGAACATTAAAGCTTATCTGCTCAAGTAGTTCTGAACAGTCGGCGTTGCCATTAACATCAATAAAAATAAACGAAAGTGAAAGAACGTCGTTCTCTTTTCTAGAGATTCTAAATTAACGAAATTAACGACTCAAATTGTAGGGAACGCAATACCTGCTTAAGAAATATTTTTTGCATGCGCTCTATTCTGTTTAAAGAAAGTTGGTCCTAAGGTATCCAAATGATAACAACGTCCGCTAAGTGCGAAGGCACAAGAGCCTTAAACTCCAGTTTATAGGTATATTGATCAGAAAATTCAGATGTATCGGGACGAATGAAGCCTAGTACCGAATACGATTTTAAAAGTATAAAATTAATCTGACCACTGAAGGAAAATTTTGTATCGAATAAAACTCCAGAATCCTTAAACTCTGTCACACTTTGTAGTAAATTATTAGAAATGTTACAGAATGTGCTAAAAATGTACTGAGGCTTTGGAAATGTTAAATGAAAACATTTTTTACTCTTCATTTCATGAAACATTGATGAAGATTGTTCAAGTTGAGTTCAAACTTCCAGCATCCACTGAGTCCTTAAATAATGAGAATTTTTTTTTAATCCTCCGCGAAGAGCAAGAAATTCGAAAAGGTAAATAATTTGCCTTGGCGGACAACTGAAGAAGCAACAGAGTGGTTGTGCCATCAATTTTTATCACGCACCGTTTGTCCGCCAAATATGACTTAACACATTTGGGGGCATAGCCGCTCGACGGGCGAGCGGCGCTGAGGACGAGAGGTATTTGAGTGCACGGTAAAAAAACTAAATAGGTTGAACGTTATAAAAACTAAGGCTTTATTTAACATAAGAATATTTTTCGTAAAACCAATAAATAATTATAAACAAACTATTACTCCTAATGTTGAAATGTCTGAGTGGATTCCTTATTGTACGGATTTCACTTCCACTTGAAGTAGTAATGCCGCCATCTCCCGTCTGATCAGATTCAAAGTAATATTCGTCAGAACTGTCACTATCTAGCGTATCATCTCTAGATCGCTTAGCCATCGTGCATAGGATAAAATATCAAATATATAAAAAGCCTGCTAGTTCATCTGGCAGTGACCTTGAGAGACTGAATCGATGAACTGAAATTCGTTCTGACTCTACCGTCCTCCCACATCGTAAGTTTACATTATAGGAAAGATAAGATTTCACAGCTAATGGCCCTTAATGTCGTGACTCTCTCACTATACCTATGCGTATCTTATCGCTCAGAACGACAGACGTCGCGAGCCTTACAACTACGAACTAATTTGGGCGGCTAAATGACGACAAACGTCCCCAAAGGGTTAAGCCATTTCAGACAGATGGAGTGAAAAACACAGCAACCTACCTTGTTTACTAGAATCTCGAGCGACACTTTGTCAAATGCCTTGCGAAGTCAGTGTAATTGCAATTAATTTGGAGTCCTTTGGAAAACGATGACATACAGAATTCACTTAAAACAACAAGACTAGTAGCTAAACATAGCTCAAACGTGGTCGTAGATATACCAATGATGCACAACCCAGTGGACGTCCAAATGAGTCATCAACACCAGAAAACAGAAAACACAAAAATCCACATAATCGGTTTGAATGATCGAAAAGTGAAGTCGCGTGAATTAGCTGACATCGTAAAGATATCATAAGAATGTCTTGGCTTTATACTGCTTGAGCACTTGACTATGAAAAAGCTCGGTTCTGCCGCGTTTTCTCACTGTTTTATTTCATCAAGACAACGCACCAAGTCACAAGTCAATTAAAACAATGGCAAAACTGCAAATCGCTCCCACATTCACCGTATTCACAAGGTTTGGCTCCCAGTAACTGCTGGCTGTTCGCAGACCTAAAAAATGCTCGTCGGTAAGAGATTTCGCTCGACTGAAGAGTTTATCGCTGAAACTGAGGCTTATTTTGAGACAAAAGATAAATCGTTCTAGAAAAGTCGTATTGAAATGTTAGAGCGACACTGGAATGATTGCGTTGTTCTTGCTGGAAATTACTTTAATATATAAATATAATTTTGAACAAAACAAAACGTGTTTTCTTTGTTAGGCCAGGGGCTTTTCAGCCCGTGTGTTACAAACGTCATCCTGAAACGTGCTGGCATAAAAATTGGCGGTATCTCAAAACCGTCATTTTCAATTTAAACTACTCATTCATATAACTACAAATATTTGAATATGAGAGTCGATACACATGCCTTCATACATACTTACACACACACTCATGAACTGAACTGCTTTTTGGAATTTATTTTTATTGTTATTTTGGATATTTCTTACTAATATATCTACATACATACATTTGTACATATGTATCTACACATACTCGTAATATTCGTATATATTTGTATGCGTATTTCCTTCAAAGCCATTTTCGCTATTACACCGTTACGCAACATTTAAATACGAAATGCGCGCGCTAAGTAATAAAATACGCTTCAGCTTCGCCATTAACACTTTGGTGCGCACCACCATCATTTGCTAAGATGCAAAAGAAAAACAACAAGAAATTCAAAGCGAGGGAAGATTTTCAGTGGTGGGCAAATACCCTCGTAAATGCTAAAGACTAAATGTATGTATAGCACGATTTTCATACGAAAACATAAAAATCCATCAAAAATAGTTGCTTAATTCCGCGGTGAAATGTGTTTGCAGAAATTGTTTGATATTTTTTGTGTTTGTACAACGCGTTTTAAAAACGGAACTAATTTAAAAATTCCTTATGAAGTAGCTTAAAAAAAACTGTAATTTGTTATTTATGTACATATGGATGTATGATCTTATACATAACGTTAGATGTATGTATGTATACGACGTACACACATGTTTATACATCACAAACGCACGTGTATAGTGCGATTGTGTATTGTAATATGGGATGCTTTGAAGCAAATTGACATTTTTTACTGTGCGGTTTTGAACCTTTTGAACCTAAAAATGTATTATAAAGCATTTGATAGCTTTTTAATCTCACAGTATTAAATATGGCGGCCGTGGTAGCCGAATAAGTTGGTGCGTGACTACCATTCGGAAGTGCACTAGCTCGTAACTCCATTCATGACACACCAAATGATAGAAAAAGTTGTTTCTAACAGCGGTCGCTGCTCGGCAGGCAATGGCAAACCTTCGAGTGTATTTTCGCCATGAAAATATCCTCATAAAAATCATTTGCCGTTCGAAGTCGGCTTAAGGGCTTACGTCCAGAATTTTCAAAAAATATATTTCGAAACTATAGTATCTTAAGAATATACTGTAAAATTTTCCTGAGGAAATTCCCAATATTATAGCTTCTACAGCCCATTAACTAGGTAGAGAGCGATCCGCGAGCTCCGATATCTCAAATTTTAAACTCGTTTTTCTCGAAACTACTTTTTTCGGCACGGTTAGCATGATAACTCATTCAGTTTTATATTTTTTTTGATGCGGTTTTTTTTTAAATCAGATTTGATTTTTGGTATTTTTATTAAAAAATTTTATAAACATAATTAAAGTGTGACATTTATGACGTAAAACGCATACTTTTTTTTAAAATGCCATACATTTTTCAAAAATCCGGCTCGACAGACTATAACTCAACTTTATTGTACAAGATTTTTTTTTACTTTTGACAGATCCATCAACATTTCATGGAGAAATGTTGCCGACCGTTGAGCAATTTTTTTTTATTGTTCTTTGGGTCACGTGATTTTTTTTATACTAATTTTTGTAAAGAAAAGTTAAAATAAATTTTTTTATAAAGTTTAAGTACTAATAAAAAATGTATACAAATTTTTAATATTTATTTATTTTCTTATCCCTTCTAAAACAGTTTTTTTAGCGCATTTTTGGCTCTGCTGGACGTATGTAACCCCTTAAACTCTGAGTCAGCTAAAACTGTCGGTCCCTCCATTTGTGGAACAACATCAAGACGCACCCCACAAATAGGAGGAGGAGCTCGGCCAAACACCTAACAAAAGTGAAGCGCCAATTATAGATACTCGTGTATTAAATATAGGAAAATTATGTAGAAAATACTTGTATGGATAATATTAAATAACAAATGCCTTCTTATGAATCGTTTACTATACATTTTTTTACACATTAAGCATGACCAAGAATTATTAATACCAAGGCGAATCTATTAAAGGTGGTATCGGTAAATCATCTGATTTGTCATTGTTGTTCGTCTAGTGCCACCACCTTTAATGAATGTGCCTTCTTTAATACGGTATAAAACGTTTTCTGACAACTAGACAAAAAAAATGTCATTATTTTAGGCCTGTTCATGAAGCAAATAATTTGTAACAATTGTTAAAAATTAACAAGTTTTGGAGTTCGTGTATCCAAAAAACTTGCAAAGCAGGGGAAAGTGAGAGCAAAATGAGTAGTTTTAGTTTTGAGGAGAAGTTGCACGTTTTTACTGGATACATTTTTACCTGTAAGAATTTGCAAATGAGAAAAAAAACTGATCGCAAAGTAAAAATAAACAGGAATTAAAATTTGCGAATTGAGTCAAAATTCTTAATTTAAATAAAATCGTGATTAAATTGGATAATGTAAGTAAATATAAAGGGTTTTTCAATTGGCGCGGGTCGATTTTGGCGCCCTGTGGCAGCCATTTTGTTTCGGTGACATCTGTTAAATCTTTTGTTTATTATTCAGTTGTTTATGCCAAATCATCATGGCAAGTTACACGATTGAACACCACGTTCAAAACTTTATTATCAAAATGAGTGTTCATTAACGCAAACGTTGCGCGCATTGCGCCCATTTTTCGGTAGACGTGGTGGCCCTTCCAATTTCATATGGCCCATATTGAACCATATGGACCTAGACGACATGTGGTTCCAGCAGGACGGCTCATTTCAACATCTACCCGCCCTTGTTGAAAACCCTTTATTTTACATAAAATACATAAAGTTTATTTGAAGTCATATACAATGTGAAGTACAAAATAAACAAGACTGAGCTAACATAAAAACGACAGCAGCTTTGTTCTGATAACTTCGAGTTAATTTTTTCAAAATAGTCCTCTCTGGTCTCGATACACTGTTTTTCGCGATGTAAAAGCTTTTCAAAAGAGTGTTTCAAATTACTGACCATCAATGTCCTTCAGGATGTCGGTACAAGCCTTTTGGATTGACCTCCTTTCATGCCCAAATGCAATTTTCCGAATAGATAGAAGTCACAGGGAGCCATATCAGGCGAATACGGTGAGTGATTGATGGCGACGGTGATTAAAATACGACTTCTAGTCAAAATATCAATCACAAGAGTGAATCGATGAGTGGGTGCATTATCATGCAATAAGCGCCAGGGCGAATTCGCTTCAAAAGCCAAGATAGAAAATAGCATTTACGGTTTGGCTCATTGGCACGAACTCCTTGTGGACAATTCCCTTGGAATCGTAAAAATAAATGAGCACCGACTTCATTTTTAACTTCTCCAAACTCGATTTTTTGGATAGTGGCTCATCTGGGGCCTTCCATTCGACACTTTGACGCTTAGTTTTAGTTCCACGTTTCATCACCAGTTAGAATGTTGTAAAGTAAGTTCTCGTCATTTCTCGCCTATTTAATGAAGTCTTTCGAAAGTTGAATTCTGGTCCTCGGTTAAGTTGTGCGGAATAAAACGTGCACAGATCTTTCGCCCATATGATCAGTTAAAATGCGATAAATCGATGTTTTGGAGATATTCAACTCCGATTTCATGAATTTCAACGTTGATTTCGGTTATTTTTTATACATTTATGAACGATTTCAATGGAGTTTTCGGTGATTACTGATTTTGAGGGCCCGTATGTTCATTGTCATTTGTTTCCTAACAACCATCTCTGAAACGTGTAAACCGCTCATGAACTCTGGCACGAGATAGACAATCATCGCCATTAAGTTTTTTCATCAATTTAAATGTTTTGATTGATGATTTTAAAACAAAATTTGATATTAGCTCTTTGTTCGAAACTCATTTTTGTATCGACAAATTGACACTTTAGACGCAATAACTTCGGTTCCACTTGACCGAATGTCACCAAGCTTTCACTGGAAGTCAGCTAGGGATGTATCTTCCAATACACTACGTCATTAAAAAGATGGCGAAATCAGAACCAGTCTTGTTTATTTTGGACTTCACCTTTTATAAGAGCCATTCTTTGTGCAGTATGCTTGGGGTCATTGTCTTGTTGACAAACTCAACCTTGCCCAGGACCCAAGCATTTTACAATGCCAGACGCAATTATAGATTCCCAAGGCATTACGCTACCTTCGCACAGTAGCAATAGCCTCACCACGTTGAGTGAAAACCATAAAGTTACCTTAATCTGGGTCCCGGGACATCGGAACATTGAAGGTAACAAAAAGCAGATGAACTGGCAAGAGGGGGATCTTGCAGAATCGATATCCACGCCATTAGGTGCAGTCAAGAATATAATTTCCATAAAGTACCTCCGAATTGCGGATTGTAGATGGAGATACCAGACGAAACGCAAAATTAGCAGAACGTTATGGCCGACCTACAACCTCAAGCAATCGTCGACATTAATTAGCATGAAACGACGGGACGCCTGGAGTCATAACTGGCTTTTGGACTATCGGAGAACAAGCAGCCAAATGGGTAACCCTCACAACATATACTGTCACAGTTGTAAACAACCGGAGAAAAAGGAAACAATTTTCCATTTCCTCCGTGAATCCCTGCCCTATGGAAGGACAGAATGTTAGCCCTGGGCCAACCGCTGTTCGAGAGTCTTGAACAACTGTCTGGCTTAGACGTCAAAAACCTAATAAGGTTCTTAAACTGCACAGACTGGATATAGTCATGCTGTAGATAACCGTTAAACAAGTTGGTAACGAGGATGTGGCAACAAAATAGTGCGGAAGCGCTAGTTGGATTCTGGAAGAATCACCACCTTAACCAACCAACCAAAGCGGATTGGCAACTGGACTTAATTCTCTTAATTTAAGCGGATTAGAGGAATTTTCGATTGTAACATTGCCGAAAAATGAGAGTTAATATATATTTTAAATGAAAAATAATGAAACTTTTGAAGATAAGAACAAGAAAGACTGAATACAATGCTCTACCACGTTCGAAATTACATCAATTGTTTTGATATTTCGGAGTAGTGTGAAAAATGGCGTCTGTGGCTTCCCAACAGATTTAGCTACACGACGCGCATGCGCTAAACGGCGACCGTAGCGCTACGGCGCCGTAATTTTAAAACACGCCTCGTATCACTAACAATTTTTTTAAATAAATAATTATTTCTTAGTATCTGTGCAACTAATACCCTTATTTGTTGCCTACGGTCCATCTTTTACTGACAAAATATCCAATAAGCGCATCAGCTGTTCACTAATCCGCGTAACAACCGTCTGTCACACTACAACTTCAATCAGAACTAACTGCGCCAGTAATCTCGATTAACGCCGCCAACTGTCTAAGCTATAAGACACTAAATATAAGTTCCTACACGGTTTCGAGTTATACGGAGCCAACTTGAAGAAAACCTGTATGTCTATTTACAAACGAATTATATTTTTTACCTACTTGCAGTTCACATCAACCACCACTTCAGCCATGGGGTTTTTTCTATTTTTTTTTAATCATCAAATACCAAAATTTCACAAATTCCGTTCCACAAAAAAATGTCCAATGCCTTATTTTCCCGTTGATTCATTTTACTAGTATTTTAATTCGGCAACTCTATGCGTGCTTTTAAACAGCTGTTCCAAAATAGCAACAACAACAAAAATACAACACAACAATCAAGCCATCATCGGCGACGTGGAATAGACAAAAACTAAAATTAGAATAATAAAGTGGCGTATATTGGAAAAATGGCAATAAACACCACATCAAGCTGATGGCGATTACCAGAGTATTAGTGTAAATGTCAAGGAAATGATAGATCAACAAATAGCAAAGGAAGCAAAAGTCATACAAAATTCACTGGAGTAAAACTTCCACTGGTGTCGTTTGAAACGGTGGAGTGCTTCGTCAACGATAAATTGGTGGTGGTAACACGGAAATTTCATATAGACAAGCAGCAAAGTAGAAAATTCGGGAATAGCATCGTGGATAAGTTGCAATTATGTAATTCTATTGAAGCGGCCTACACATTCACCTCTATCTTCGCCTTTCGCGACTGGTAATTTACGCGTTTTACTGTTTCTCCGAGCCATTTGTTTTTTTTTTTTATTTTGTACCAAAGCTATAGTAGAAATGGATTCTCTGTTATTTTTAACTGCTGCGGCTCATCTCGTCTACGCACCATTCACGAAAGTGGAGGAGAGCTTTAATCTGCAAGCTATGCATGATATTCTCTATTTAAGGCAAAATTTTACAGAGGTTCGTTATACTTAGTTTACTTATTTGACTTTATAGACCCTATGGTATATTTAATATTTTACAGTATGATCATCATGACTTTCCCGGAGTGGTGCCGCGCACCTTCCTCGGTTCGCTTGTAATTGCCATATTGTCGACACCTTTTGTTATTCTTTTTGAAGCATTGCAAATAAATAAATTTTGGGCGCAATATGTAGGTAAACTAGAACGCGTCGCACATAAACATGCACAAAACGCATTGATAACTCTTGTATTTAATTACCATTCATTTCTGTTTTTAGTACGCTTAGTTTTGGCTGCCGCGGTAACAGCAGCGTGGCACAACTTGCGGCGTGTGATAACCAAACAACTAGGCAGAGATGTGCGCTTGTGGTTTACAATAATAACATTGACTCAGTTCCATTTTATATTCTACATGAGTCGTCCATTACCAAATATTATAGCTTTACCTGTTGGTAAGTTGACGCTACAATTAAATAAGCAGCGAGCTTTCTGTTCTACTTCTCATTCCCGTTTCAGTACTTTATGCCTTGGCTTTCTGGTTACAAGGCCAAACGAAACAGTTCATTTTTACTTCCGGCGTCGCAATCTTAGTTTTCCGTTCAGAACTTTTGATATTTTTGGGCCTTCTACTGGCATACGATGTGCTGTTTCGAAAAGTTTCTATTTTAGGGTAAGACCAATAAGCAAGCACCGCAACAAGATATGCATCATTCCATCCTAAAATTTAATATAATCTTTTTAACAATATTAATACACTTGCAGCATATTAAAAATAGCATTACCCGCAGGTTTAGCTATTTTGGTCACTACAATTATTGTAGACTCATTTTTCTGGCGCCGTCTTTTGTGGCCTGAAGGGATAGTACTCTGGTACAACACAATACTTAATAAAAGTTCCGATTGGGGTGTATCCTTTTCAAAAGCAAACAAAATAAATTCCATGCGTATCAAACACTTCTTTATTATTTTTATTTTAAATCAATTTCGGCAACCTTAACCTAAGCGAATATCTTGCAGACATCTCCATTTTTATGGTATTTCTATTCAGCATTGCCACGCGCCTTAGGAGCTTCAATTGTGTTGGTGCCTATTGGTGTGTATTTGGAGCCGCGCATACGCCCATTGGTGTTCGCCGCATTAGCATTTGTTCTTATTTACTCATTTCTACCGCATAAAGAATTACGTTTCATTGTTTACGTATTCCCTGTGCTCAATTTGCCAGCTGCCTGCGCCTGTAGTCGTTTGTAAGTAAACTTTAAATTACAGTTATCAATTCGTGTTGTTATTAACCTTGCATATTTTCGTTTCCATAGTTGGCTCAACAGGGGAAAATCATTGTGGTATCAACTACTCTCATTTGGTGCCGGTGCGCATTTATTACTTAATATTCTTATAACTGTATTCCTCTTGGTAATATCGCGAACTAACTATCCAGGTGGAGTTGCATTAATGCGTCTGCATCGTCTGGAAGCACAAACAGCCAACGTGTCTGTGCATATAGCAAACTTAGCAGCGCAAAGTGGAGTTTCACGGTTTTTGCAAATTCGCGATGACTGGCAGTAAGTTATGCATATCTGCTTAAAAAAGTTAAAATGCATTCACAATTTATTTAACTTACAGCTATTGCAAAAATGAATCGATAACTTACGGTCCGGAGCAGATAAAACGTTACACACATTTGTTGGTGGAAGCAAAAAACAAAAATAATGTACATCTATGGTCGGCTCTTCAGGTAGAGTTTGAAACCCTTGAGTTTGTCGAATGTTTCAATAATATTGGCATACAATATAGCTCATTTGTGCCAATTCGAATTAAGACGAAGCCATGTATTGGCATTTTAAAGCGACGAATCCCGCCTGTTGCTGATACGAGGAAAAATAAGTCGAAAGATGAGAAGAAAGCGAAGAAAAAGAGTAAAAAATCCGGCGAACTGCAGACCGCTGAAGCACCTTCGAGTGGATTTGTATTTCAAGAAGTAATTGAAAGTGAATTACCAAAAGACTTACATAGCAAAGAAAAGACAATGAATGCATCTTTCAAAGAGCCAATACCATTTACAGAAGAACTTGAAAGCACACAATACGAAATAGTAGATGCAAAAGCATCAATAGAGGATGGTTATGTCGAAGATTGGACATTGGAAGTGCTTGATGAAGAAGAATTTAATAAACCAGCTGGAGGCCGGCAATCTGAAATACCACCTTTTTCTACTAGTGACAACCTTACTATAAATATATTAGCACACGAGCCTGAGACTGACGTCGAATCGGCAGACATCTCCGATCAGCAAACGAAAGACATAAATTTCCATGAACTGCACAACCTAGCGCTGGGTAAAGTGAATAGGAAAACCTTGGCAACCAAACAAAAAATTCGTCAACTAATCGAACAACATTACCGCTCGAAGGGACGCCAAATTGAAAGCTCTGCAGAAAAAATCGAAAAACGTGCCCATACTGGCGTCGCGCCTGGAGCGCGCCAATCGGTTAAGGCGATTATAAAACAAGAGCGCATTAAGGAAATGATCGAGCAGATCGCTACAATGGACTTGACTCGCATATGCGATCTAGAGCGCGTATCTACGAAACACTGTCTGAAGCAGGTCATCGACAAACTGGATGCCGATGATAAGGCGGGGAGTGGTTCTTGATAAGTGCATATCACCGTAATTAAATGAAGTTGTTTGCCAAAATCATGCGAGTTATTTGCCTTTATTTTTTTATTTATTTCAAATAAGCAAATGTTTACAAAAAAAAATATACAAATGTCAATAAATTATATACATTGCAAACAAATGAATTTGCAGCAGTAATCCGAGTAGCGCCAAAGCCCAGGTGGCACGATACAGCATCAAATCTTTGCTACCGCCTTTCAAATGTATCGGCTTGCCATCATCTTTTTGGAAATGTTCTTGCATTTTTCTGATTTTCTCCAAACCAGGATTGGGTTTCTTGGACGGTCCTGGACTTGGGCCGCACGACCCAGATCCTTTGCTAGTTCCACTGGTGGCACTAGCAGTTAATCTCACAGCCATCGCGAACAAGCTGCGACAGCGATCTCGGCTAAATGTCGGCTACAAAAATTAGCATAGAAATATTTTATCAATTTCAAATATATTTTTAAAGTCGTGCTTACACGAATTAATCCGAACATAATTCTCTAAAAGCACGGTTTTTTTATTTTAATTAGTTAATCAAAACAATTCGCAAAACGAAAACGAAACAATTTTCAAATTTAAAAGGCACTTGGCAGTCATTCCGTAGCCTACACAGGTGCACACATGCATGCATACACATACTTTTCTTTCAAGGCTCGCATAACTCAAAAGAGAGTGAGACGCTCAATGATGTTACCAGAAAAATTTGGTAAATAAATTTTTCTTAATTTATAGCAGTCTTGTAAAACTAGTGATGTGGTAAAAAACCGTTAATGACAAAAAGGAAATGGAAAAGCTAATGCCAATTTTGAGACTGTATGAATAAAAGCCAATCGTTGTTGTTGTTGTAGCAAAAACCCTGTTAGTGCAATGTGGTAACCGGTCATCTTCATCTAACGGTAGGCCCAGGAAAGTGCTGTTCCTACAGGTTGCGTCCAAAGAGACCCTGTCTAGTGCACCGTACCACTATTGTTGTTGTTGTAGCATCATAAACATTCCCCATACATATACCAGGAATTATGATGAAGTGACTGTCCTTGGCCGGATATAAATCCTGGTCGTTCCGGTTACGAAGGACCGACTGTCGTGGGAACCGCGTACCTCTATTCTTCTTCTTCTGTTCTGTGAACATATACAAATAGTGAGTGACGTAACAACAAGAACGCCACAAAAATTCGAAAGTAATATATTTTTTTATAAAAGTACATATGTTTCACTATATAACAAAAACCACTTAATTCCAAGTTTTAAATTTCTTGGCAAATTTTTAAACATTCATTCAATTTCCATCAGAATTTTACACTTTATTCAAAATTGAAAAAAAAAAAATGCATTCGCTATATGGTAAAAAAGCGCTACACCGTCAAGGAAACAAATTATCAAAAATCAAAGAGAATTTGAACCACAACAAAGTGTGAGTTTATATTAAAACTTAATGGGCTATAAAACTGAGTACCCACATTTTTTTATATAAATTCGTATTAAAAACTGTGAAATTTTGATGAAAAATTGTCGAATTCTTGCAAAATTTGAAACTTGCATTGATACGGCCTTTGTTATATTTTGAATTTTATTTACAGTGGGGCACAAACACAAGTTTTCTTTGCAGGTCGATAACTCGGCAACTAGTTAAGGGGTTAGCGGTAGACAGAATTAAAAAAAATTGTTTTTTTTTTGCATTTTCTTAAAGTATAATATTGTATCTTAAAAATATTGTGTGAAAATTTGAAGTTAATCCGACAAATATACTTTTCAAATTATTTAATAACTAGCAAACCCGGCCCCCTTCGCTGGGCACACTAAAATACAATAGATATGGTTTAGAACAGAAAATATATGGTTTTCATATTATTTATTTCTTTATTCTTTATTCAAGCGCTTTGGCATAAACAATATTTTTTGTTTTTCTATTTGTTTTTGAGTAAATATAAAATATAAATTGAAAATCAGGAAAAAAAAGATTGTTTTTAAATTTCAAATCATCGCAAATGAATAAACAATCGTCCTTTTCCTGATCATCCATAAATTTTTCGTTTCAATTTATATGTTTTATTAAGCATTGGAGCTTTTTTAACCATTATCCATTTATATTTTTCAAAAAAAAAAAACGAAAAAAATTGTTTTTTCCACGAACACATAATTTCATTCGGATTTCACATTAAATTCTCAAATTTCGTAAGAAATTATTCACTGTTCCAAAATCCATTCCAAAAAAATTCGCAAACAATTTTTACATGTTGCACTTACGTTTTTTCCTTATGGCATCCGAATCAGAAAGAAATATTGACACATTGTAACTCACACTGTCAATTTGACAGTTCAGTTCCGCCCCAAGCGTTAAAAAAGTAAGCGACATTATGGCTGGCTCAAAAGAACGCTGTACCCGTTGCCACTGCTCCGAATTACAACCAAACTTTACGAAACCCATTTTCAATACTTACTTAACAATGTGCATAAGTTTGGTTTAATTCGGTGCAAAGACACGGCGGGTCCACGTTTTGGCATATATTTCCAGACCCTAGTCATCAATAGGTATGAAAATTACCCCGTATTAAAGCACTTATCAACAGCTTTCATTTGATACCCATATTGTACATACACAACCAAAGGTTACCCGGATCCACATTTTGACCTATATCTCGAGACCCCAGTCACGGAGCGGCATGAAAAATACTCTGAACTAAAGCATTCACCAACAGCTTCCATTTGATACCCACATTGTACATACACATCCGAAGGTTACCCGGGTCCACGTTTTGACCTATATCTCGAGCCCTATCCACCAATAGGTATCCAAACTATACGGAAACCATCTTCAATACCTTCTTAACAATGTGTGTAAGTTTGGTTTAATTCGGTGCAGACACGGCCGGTTAGCGAACACACACAAAAAGTTGACTTTATTTTATATATAAGATCTTTTTCAGTTTGTGTCCGAAAAATCCAAATATCTTACGGAACCCTATTTTTTTCCAAAATAAAATGTAATCCATGTTACTCTTGGATAATGTAGTTTTCGAATGGTGAAAGAATTTTTAAAATCGGTCCAGTAGTTTTTGAGCCTATTCGTTACAAACAAACAAACAAACAAACAAAGTTTTCCTCTTTATAATATTAGTATAGATTTACAAAGGGCGTTCGGGCGCTCAGGAGCCGATACAAAACTTTAAATACGTTTTTGCCAAAACTATGATTTTTGAACTGATGATCACTGCAACTTAAAAACCGCTTGGTAGATATCAATAAAATGTATACTGTTTTTGAAAAATATTAAAAAATCGTACCTGATCGAAGAATTTTTTGTTTAAAAAATTTCGATTTTTTTTAAACAATTAGTTGTCGGTTTTTTCTCGAAAATCTGAAAAATATTTCCTGAGACCGCCATATTGCTAATTTAAAAAAAAAAAAACAAAAAAAACAGCTTCGATCAGACACAAGATTATCTATTAATAAAACTAATTTCTTTTGTCCGATTGATTTTCGATGAATCGCCAAGGACTTGTGATGATGACCGCAGGGGACTTCTGAAGAAACGGGCTCCACGCAAACTGCGATAACTTTTACAATTATTATTATTATTTTTTAATTTTGCTAAGGTCGAGTATGTTTTTATTTTTGTAAAATAAAGCAATTGACTAACAAACAAAATTATTGAAAATCATTTTTCCGGGCCTCCGACTACCCCTAACCCCTCAAAGAATCCACAATTTTATCATGCAAACTTTTTACTAAAATTATACTCGTTTAAAAAAATTTAAGTTTAATAACAATTTTTAATTTTGATACCGAAAAACCAGGGACATTTCTAAAGATTTATTTTGGTGTCCCTATTCTTGGGTTATATTTTGTTTTAATATAATATTTCATGTGATGACCTTTTGCTTTTATTACAGCCTCCAATCGTCTGTTCATGGAAATTACCTAATGTAAAATTACATCTTTTGGTGTAGTGTCAATCGCCGTTTGCGCAAGTCTTTCTCCACGTATGCCCCCAAATGTTCAAAAGGTTTTAAGCCTAGACTCTAAGGCGGATATGAAAGTGATTTCGTATGCTACAGCAACCATTTCTTGAGAATCGAAGCAGTGTGCTTGGGGTCGTTGTCATGCAGGAAAATGTTACGAGCTGACAGATTCAGTTTTTCAATTGTTTGAGGAATACTTTGTTTTTGGATGTTAAGGTAATCCATTTTGTTCATAATTCACTCAATAAGCTGCAACGAGCCGGCTCCGTTTGCTGCCATTGCACCCCATACCATTACACTGGCCCCATGTTGTTGTTGTTGTAGCAGTAATACGCTGCCACCATCATACTTGGCGGTTCCGCCGACATTGGCTGATTCTAGTGCTGTGCCCTCTCTTCTCCAAACGAAACGTCGGCTATCTGATTTAAATTTCGACTCATCAGTGAAAATAACTGATTTCCAAAGTTTCGGAGGCTTATTTATGTGGCATTTTGTGTACTCTATGCGTTTTTTTTTATTCTTTTTGCGCAGAAATTGCTTCTTTCGGGAAGTATAGGCGCTATATTATATTTCATGAAAAAAATGTCGTATTGTTTGCGTATGAACATCAACAATTCCTTTTTTCTCCAAATCTGTTGCAATATCCCCAATAGATACCTTGGACTTTTCCTGGACGTATCTTCCAATTCGCCGTTTCGTTGGATACAATGAAATTTGTTATGGCCTTCCGCTACCTCTTGGACGCAGCGTAGTGCCATTTTTATTGAAAGTTTTAATTATATTGACCACTGATGACCGAGGCTTTTCAACAATGGCTGCGATTTTGCGAAGTGAAAGGCTTCCCTTATAATGTTTCACTATGACATCCTTTAAATCTTTAGAAGTTTGTTTTTAAATTTGTATTTCCTTCTCTTAAAAGACGCGAAAATTGAAGAATGCCAGAAGCCAAAATGGGTTGGTGCGTGACTACCATTCGGAATCAAGAGTGAAAGTAGGTTCGAATCTTGGTGAAACACCAAAATTAAGAAAAACATTTTTCTAATAGCGGTCGCCCCTCGGCAGGCAATGGCAAACCTCAGATTGTATTTCTGTCATGAAAAAGCCCCTCATAAAAAATATCTGCCGTTCGGAGTCGGCTTGAAACTGTAGGCCCCTCCATTTGTGCAACAACATCAAGTCTGTGCGACTCAAATAGAAGAACGAGCTCGGCCAAACAGCCTAAAAGGGTGTCTACTTCGTTAGATTTCAAAATTGCAGTGTAGTAACGGATATGTCCCGGTTTTTTTTTTTTTTTGTCTTCAAAAGAGAAGACTTTTAGTAATGCTTAAATGTGCCATTGACATTTTGTTTGTTTTTTGTCCCAATTTCCTAACTCTTAAAGGAGAATTGCATATGCTTTTTTTTACCCACTCTCTATAAACCATTAATTGAAGCTAAAAATATTTTTTTTTTTTTTAAATAGTCAAAATTTGTCAGTATGAGATGCTTGTATAATTTTTTTTTACATTTTATGAATGTGTGTACATATAAAGTAATACCGCTTTTGGACCCTTCGTTACGGAGAACAACCCAGATTTATATCCAGCCAAGGATTCTCCGTATATATATGGGGAATGTTAATGCTGCTAACAACCCTTCGGTACGCTACTTACTATTATTATTTTTTAATTCCATCACAACTTAAGCTGGTTCAGTTGATATAAACCAAATCAGACATTAATATATTATATTTCATAACTATTTAATAAATTTTGTAACTAATTTAAGAATTTAGCTGCAAAAAATTTAATTACAAATTTTAATAAACATAATAGAATTTTAAGTAATGAAAAAATGTCTCTCATAGTTTCGGTTAGGTATGAATTGTTTACCACCAGGCATAGCATACAATTTTTTTCAATAAAAACCTATTCACTTATTTATAAGGATAACCTTTTCTGATTGTAAATCCCCCTTAGAACAGCGCAAGCTAATTTGACCGGTTATAAATACAAACATATTTTCATTCAATCTGCCTTCGACTAGCAAATCAGGAATATTCCAACTATTACAACATAAGATTTCTATTTGTGGACTCCAACGTCATCGCTATAGGTCCAGTATTTATCGCATTCACGTTGATAATTTTACCAATCTCTTACACATTTTCTGTTTTTTCTTTTTATTTTTAAGTCTAAATGCGTATTTTTTGTACAAAGTATATTTCCAAGTTTTAAATGCATTGGTGTGAATGTCTTCGGTTTCTTACACAACAAAAATCATCATGAAATGTGCTTGTGACAAGAGGATATACGCCGACGTTCGATTCAGTTTTACAATTGCAACAAATAAACAGATGTTAGTTCACCATCAATTATGTCGCTTACCACAAAACAAGGAAACACACAAATACATCGGGATTAGTCAAATATTTTATACTTTGAAAACTTAATGTACAACATTAATTACAATTGATTAGCATCGCACTGTTGTTTTGAATCTAGTCCTGGCTTTTGGGTACGCTCAATTCGTAGAACAATTTCAACATACCACCAATACCGGCCAAACTTAGAGCGACCGTAAGACGGTACAGAAGTTGATCCGCAAAAGATCCCTTAAGGAACACTGGCTTGCCATCGTGCTTTTGGAAGTGCTCTTGTACCTTCCTCAATTCAAAGTAGCCCTTTTCAACTTCGTTGCCAGCAGCACGGCGTGCAGCGGAGGTAGTAAGATTGCGGACAACAACCTAAGATTATGAGAGTCAAATTAATTATATATTAAAGAATATTAAGACAACATAAATCTGCGTTCAACACAATATTTTCGACCTTACGTAATAACGACCGCTGACACATGTAACTAGCATAATTCGGTCGATCATTTTCTGGTTTTTATAACAAAATAATAATGCAGTTTCGTTCTTACCCGGGACAAGTTAAGCATTTTGGAACTCATATTTCTTAGTAATTATATAGCCAATTTTATGATCGGGTTATTTATTAGAGATGTCCCTAGGTGTATTACTAGCACTATAGAATTTTCACAAAAGTTGACAGCTTTTTGACGTTTGCAATATTTCTGGAAACTGGACATCCCTTCGGCTGGAAATGTATCCAACCACAGGGTGCTTTTGAATACTTGAACACAGGATGAACAATACAATTTTATACGGGTGTGCTTCACTAATACTCGTATTTTAAATAAAAAATTAATTTTCATTATTCCTCTTTTTTAGTTTGCCGTTTTTTGTACTGACAACATGACATCATGGTGTAATCTTGTATTCAATCATTCAAGAGCTGGAGTAGTAGCGAAAGACTAGCAAAGTGGTGTATTTAGTTTGAATTGTTTTGACAAAATTTAGCCACCAGACCTACCTAACTATCTACCTACCTCAAGGATGATAGATACCAGGTTTGCTGTTGTTGTTGTTGTAGCAGCATAAACATTCCCCATACTTACATACGGGGAATGCTGCTGGAGTGACAGTCCTTGGCCGGATATAAATCGGAGTCGTTTCGGTAACGTAGAACCGACTGTCGTGGAAACGACCAGGTTTGCTCGTTAGGTATGGTGAAAAAAAATTTTGAGAGAAGCTCTACGTCATTCGTTTTGTGTTTCACAAAATTTAGCTTAAGCTTAGTGAAACACAAATCGAATAACATCGGCATATCTGCCAAATTCGCTCAGACACGAATACGAAGTATTCTTCTACTACGTAGTACACTTCTAAAAATCTTTTCATCATGTACCTACCTAACTTTTCAATTTTTGCTTAGGCAACTTGAGTGGGAAAAATTTCATATGCCTGTCTATGTAAACAAGCCCTTAAAAAATTATCCTATTTGAAAATACAACTCTGCCGGCCTTCATTTTCATCGCGACTTTTTCATTTCGCTAGATATGCAACTTTGTTATCGCGAGGAAAACAATTATTGTTTTCTCTTTAGATATTCCCATTCATTCCTGCAAAAATCTTAATAAATAATAACATTGTGAAAGAACTACTTGTTCGGTGAAATAAATAAATAATGCCAAAATATTATTGTGACTATTGTGATACCTATTTGACTCACGATTCACCATCCGTACGAAAAACACATTGCACTGGACGCAAGCATAGAGACAACGTGAAATTCTACTATCAAAAATGGATGGAGGAACAGGCGCAACATTTGATTGATGCCACCACCGCTGCTTTTAAAGCTGGTAAGATTACACAGAATCCAGGCGTCGCAATACCACCACCAAATATGGCGCCACCGCCACGTCCTGGCCTCATGCCGGGCGCTCCAGGCATGCCACCAATGATGATGGGTCCTCACGGGGCTATGCCACCGCCAATGATGGGTATGCGACCACCACCAATAATGGGACCAATGGGTCCAATGATGGGACCTCCACCACCATTAGGTGCTTTAGGCGTGCGGCCGCCGATGATGAACGGACCTCCTCCCAATAAATAACCAAAATGATTCAGATATCCCGCCGTTTTATAATAGCAGTAATATTATTTGAAAAAATGATGAATAAATCAAGCAGTAATAATTATTTCAAGATTTTTATTTGAAGGCGCCCTTACGTCTTTTCATTGAAGAAAAAGCAATAGGTTGAATTTCTCAATACAGAAGAATGTTATATCGCGCGACTCACTTGAAGAGATGTTGTTGTAACAGTTGACGAAATTTTTTCGAAATAATACGGATTATTGTCAACTAACGTCAGGTTAGAGAAGAAGAGCTTACTCACACCAGAAGCGAAGTTGCATATATTCAAGTGTTCAATTCACCTCGTCTCCTTGTGTTAATTTAGCGGCGCTGACCAGGTAGTCGCACTCATTTGCTCTTGTAACTACTAGAAATAAGAAATTAAGTTGTTCACAAAGAATTGTGTGTTAAAGCTTTACGTTTTAATATTTATATAGCTGGTCAACAGGTTTATTCTTGTGATTTTCTTTACGTCAATGTTTACATGGTACGAGATAGCCTTTTAAAACAGGAATCACAACAATCACACGATTGTAGCCTTAATATATATGTATGTATGTATATTAGAAATCAACTTAAATATTTTATATAACCAAATTAAAATGCACATCGTTCTTATACATAAGTATGAAAATAATTTTAACCCTTTCGCTAATGCAGGGACACTCGCGTCCTACGGCCTGTCGGTTGACTCTGAAACTCGCAATTCCCGTTGTAAACTGAAACAAAAATCTCACTAAGTTGTTATGAGCAATATTTACAATTTACCGTTATCTAGACCACATACATATTCAATCCTTTGTTTTCTTCAGCTGTTTATGAGCAATGCGTCATTTATGTAAAGGAATATTAACATATTCAAAGAGGTGGTGATTTTTTTAAACAAAATACTGAACTAATACTGGTAAGAAGGAAAATATGTATATTTTTATAAGTGGTTCGTAAAAAATATTCGAAGAAAGGAAATATTGGCACGTATGTGCCCCAATAGGGGTTTGTAGTGGGTACCACCAGTACCTTGTGCACCCTAAGTCATATATGTTATTTTTCCCTTTTGTGATGTTGTAGACTGAAAAAATTACGAAATGGATTAGCGAAGAAATACATGAATGCATTACTTCAGGGAGACGATGAGGCCAGCGAAATGGGAATTGATTTCAGTGACGTTGATTGCTATAGTCCTTCCTGTGCCAAAATCAATGGCTGTGATGATTTTTCTAGTGATGCAGCAGATAGCCCATTGAGTGAGAGAACAAATTGTAAAGGAACTTACGGCAACGATTTCGAGCCCAGACGTGAAGTTTCGGGCTTGTTCGAGCTGCAATCACAACCGCAGTGTTACATGATTTGTGAAAGTATCACGTTCGATGTAAAATTCTGGCAGCATTATCAAAAGCATCACGTTCGAAGTGTGAAAAATTCGGCAAATGTTGCGCGCGAATACAAATAAATCGGCATCAAAAATTTTTTGTTTGCCAAACATCAGAAAAGTATCAGTTGAGCAATTGCAACAGTGTTGCAGTAGTATTGCCGTTTTTATTAAGTGCCTCGAACAAGCCCTTCTTTTGAACGTTTTTTTACCTCGGTTCATTTTTTTAAATACAAAATTCAGGTTTGGGAGCTTGCAAGCCCAATCCTAAGAATGCCCCTAAAAGCGAGAAAAATTATTCGGCAGGTACTAAACTCGATAATTTTTTATTCGCAATTGCCTTGGGATCGTAAAGACATAACGAGCTAGAATGGGTGGTGTGAACCTAGCAGATCGAAAGACGGAATTGTATGATATAAAGAGAAACACAAACAAATAGTGGCAAACAGTTCTTTATCGGGGCATGCTGATGTCTGTTAGATTACATATTCGCTACTTTTTTAACAGTACTTGTCGATATTGCAGAGCCGCTAATTGGAAAAGGAAATAAATCTACTGGAATATCTTCGAGTATTTACAAAACAATGCGAAACGCTGGAGAACGTTTGTCCAATGAGGAATTTAAAATACTGCCATGCTTCACATGCGCCCAGCGAAAAGGCGAGAAAAGAACAAAAAATATTTGTTGGGCCCCTAAACTGCCGTTCTGTATTAAGTTTTTTTGAGTAGTTTGTACACTGTTGGAACTTACGTCGCCCATTCCAAAATACTGTTTGAACCCATACATCTAACCTAAAAATATTGTCATCTATATAAGTTACAAGCTTCGTTTGATTTTTGCCCATCTAATCGTCTTATGGGTCTCCAAAAAATAAAAAAATAAAATTTGTGCAGACGCCCTGCAAAAGTCGTAGCGAAAGGGATAAAGTATTGTCATTTACAATTATAATAATAAATGTACCTTTGATAGCTTATTTCGATATAGGAAAAGAGTCTCTTTTAGTCAAAATTATATCCTAATATTGTAAAAGTTAGTGATGCCGTGAACTATTACACCTGGTTATAGAAAAATTCAATGGCCTATAAAAACACTACGTTAATTATCTATCCTAAAAAATCCGTCCGTTTGCTCGGAGATGCCGTCACCGCAGGCCTTTGTTGCTGCATTGAAGCATGAATAAAATTTTCAGACCGTTTGTACTCACGGTCAATTTCAGATAAGTCTAAATCCGCCTCGATTTCTAGTACCTAAAGGACAACGAATTAAAGCACTTAAATATATGAAATTCTTATTTCAAAATGAAGAGATAAGTTTGCTATTTACCTTAATGTTATGACCCACACGTTTTCGTATCAACCAATCCTCATGAAGTTCATGCAACTGCTTTATATACTCATAGGGCACACATGCCTCCTCGGAACGAGCTCGCTTACGTATACGCTCATATACCACTTCAGGTGTTGTACGCAAATAAACTGAATAAACATATTTTAGGACTATTTCATATTATATTTAGAAATACTTTCTTACCAATTAAATCGGCCTGTATGTGGGTAATATCCTCGACGTAATTATACCATTCTTTCAATATTTCATACATGCCATCATGTATACGACCGCTTTGGTGTAAATTTTCAACAAAGCAATACCTTTGTTAAAATATTTTAAGTTAACGTAACTATGAGAAAACTAAATTCGGAAATTGTCTTACTTGGCACTGTATAAAGAACGCTCCAATATTTTAATGGGCTTGGTGGTCAACTGTGTGTGGCGCTCCAACATTGTCAACATTACATACGATTGAAATGGCATGGCCCAACGATCTGGATCAATATACATCAATTCCTAAAATCGATCAAAGGAATATAAGAGCCTGAAGTATTGCTTTTCTAATGCAACTAACCAATAAATTGTGACCTTTGAAATTTCTCCACTTGTACACGGGCTCGGCAATGGCGCAGACTTTGTCTTCGAATTTTTGGAAATGTTCGATAAAAGTTGTCTTTCCGCTACCAATATTTCCCTCTATTAAGACGGTGAATGGCTGCGTGCCAACTCCATATTTAGGAATTGAAGAACTAACTGCTTTGGCCGATATCATAGTGGATAGTGGACGTACTGCAATAGATATTATTAATTCTGGTACTTTTTACAAAGCTGTAGCACACAATTATAAAGGCAATTTATGAATAAAACTTTTTAATAATAACTAATCACTTTGAGTCACACTGAACTTGCATCTACTCTCACGACCATTAGCAACACAACTCATAAAAAACGCGCCAAATGTATCTTTCGAATACATATTTGAGCGGGATTGGTATGTCTTGTTCTTGCCTAAAGCACTTTGCATGCATACGTTTGTAGTATGACTATGTGTGTATATGTTCCCACCTCCATTTAAATCGGGTGTATGTTCATTTAGTTATACGAAAAGGCAATTATCTTCTTTTTTCACTTCTAATTTGCCTATTTCGCAACGAACATGTCTGAACATGTTTAGCTATCAGCTGTTTAAGGCGCGAATACGTAAACAATGGTATTGATTTGTATTTCCCCTAACCAACAAAGGTTTTAAATTACATTTATTGTTGTTAATCGGATAATAATTTACTCATTGCTGCATTTGGAAGTGAATCTTCCGTATGTGACCGACTTACCCAATACATGGCGCAGCATATTTCTAACATCAAGAATAAATAAAGTTTACTGACTTATATTTTTTAGGAACTTTCGTAAATTAATAGGAAATAGAAAATAATAACAAATCAATAAGAATGCACGGTATAGAGAACAATCACGTTTCTTATCTTTTTACAGCTGTTGCGAAAATATGCGATTTGATAATTGATTTGGTAACACTTCAGCGTACCAGAGCAGCTGATTTGTTTTTCTTTTTGTTTTCTTTCTATTGGGTAGCTGAATTCCACCAGTTCATTATTTTGTTGTTGTTTTGTTTGTTTATTTACGTCCTGATTGAAATTTTGACATTGTAACTGCCAAAAAACCAAATACATGTAAATTTTGTTGTTGCTCTAGTAAATTCACCAATAATAAAGACAAAAAATACTTCACGCGTTTCCACGACAGTCGGTTCTACGTTTCCACGACAGTCGGTTCTACGTTACCGAAACGACCCGGATTTATATCCGGCCAAGGACTGTCACTCCAGCAGCATTCCCCGTATGTAAGTATGGGGAATGTTTATGCTGCTACAACAACAACAACAACAACAAAAAATACTTTTTATGAGTACTCGTATTGCACAACTATTCAGTTTTTCAGAATAATATAATTTTATAATGTTTCGGCAATGATGCGTCGAATCTTGGCTTCTAAATATCCAATTGTTTCTGATTTATCAGAGTAGTCTTAGGACCCTACAGCAAGGATGATAGATTACAAGGTTTGGCAAGGTGAAGTAGAATTGTGACTATAATTTTGGCTGTTACATCATATGGGATTTGACAGAGAGAAAGAGAGGTGAACTAAATGAAAACTGTGAAATGTGTAAATTGAAAACAGTCTTTATTCAGACGGCAATGAAATATGAGCTATTTTAGTCAAAACTTAGACATAGTTTTACATAACCTAGGTTAGGTATGGTAGCCAATATCACGAATTTCTGATTAGCCTAAGCCCAACTTAACGTAGAAAACATGGACAACTGCAGATATTGGATTCCATTATATATTTTTTTATATAAATTGAGAGCCGTGAGAGAATCATGCTGCCATATAATTTTTTCCCATATATTAGAAAAGATTCCTTCAAATATACCATACAAAATAAAGGATGATAGATACTCAAATCGTCTTAATACAAAATAGATTTTTCGTAAAAACATAACACATATGGAAAGGTGTCAAAGCGAAATTAATCATTTGATATCGCCTTGGTTTCTATGCCTTTATCTTTTCTGTTATTGGAACAGAGTTACAAAGTGAATAGTCTAGTTTTTACTGTCGAAGACTGTGAAATCTGTCACAGAATACTGTTACGTTTTGATCCCAATAAAACTTCCCTCAATAATTGCTTTGTGGTCGAGTACTGGAGTGTCAATTAAAAGGCACAAATGAATGGTAACACAACTTTCTTTACTATATTCTGCTTTACTTTACGTTACATGTTCACCTTACGACTGAATACCCTACGCGCATGCACCTCTGCTTGTACACATGAGCTTAATAACTATCGTAGATGTGGCAACTAGTATCTTCTGGCGAGTTCCGTCTGCTTTTTGTCTTGGTATCTCATTCGCTCGTTATTGTTTCCAGTAGGTTAACGTAGTTTCTCGTTCGTAACAATACGTACATAAATTTGAATTGGTCTCCACAGCCCTTTATAAGTTCGAAAGTCTGGAGCACAAAATCGGATTATTTTTATTCGCCCTCATACTTCTTGTTATAAACAAATTTAAAAACCTAAAAAAGAAACTGTTTTTAAACTCTTTGTGTAGTAAATCATTGGATTAGCTCTTAAGAAACTTTTCGGAAAAATACTTATTTTCAGTGAGATTTCTGGGCAGAAGGTGCAAATTTTCGCAGTGTAAGAAAGTTTTCTATTGCTTCGATAATATATTTCTAGTTGGGCAGCACAGATTTTTTCCACGTGCTTGCCTATTATTCTTTGACATTGCATTTCGTTGTGCAATTTCGCGATATACATACACACGTGGCTGGGAATGTGTGTGAACTGCCAAAGTAGTGTGGAATGGGGAAATTAAAGTTGCAAAAGCAAACGTCAAAGCAACTGTCAAAAACGCCTTGCTTCAAACAACCAAACACAAGTAAATTAACCACCGTTACTGTCGCGCGGCCACGTGAAGAATTTCCCTCGTTTAAGAGCCGTGTGTTTGTCCATATTGGAGCAAATTGTTAAAGGCAAGAATATTATTAAAAATATTGCCACAAAGAAGTGAATTTATAATAAAAAATAGTGAAATTAAATAATATATAAGTTAAGTTTATCGCCGGTATGTGAATGCATTGTGAGGTTAAAATCGGTAAAAGCGGGCGCAGAAGCTAAGTGCAAAAGCAAAAGCACGGGCGAGCACGTTGTCGATTTGGCATCAGCCGCGTGAGATATTTTGAATTTAAGCTAATAAAAAATATAAAATAAAGAATTTTGTGACAAGTGAATATTAAGGATAAAGTACAACGTAACGGGATTTAAAGTGAAGGTGAGTATTATGGCAAACTTAAGGATTACCATATTTGGAAGACTGGAGGAAATATTTTGGCAGCGGGGGAGGCTTCATGGGTAACGGCATTGCAAATAGGAGGTATTAAGTAGCCCCATTAACAACTGTCAATAATGTTTAAGCATATTATAAAACATATGCTTTATAAGAAAAAAATGTGATAATATCAGATAAATATCGTAATTTTTGATGGGAGTATTTGGAAAAGTCCACTTATGTTTCTACCTGTTATTTTTTGTATCATAACTAAAACCAGGTATATGAACCGCATGCCGTTGTACATTTAGGCTAACAATGCAACGTGTCAACTATTGTCTTCAGTACAAGGAAATTAGACCTTTCACAATTTTCGCCTGTATTAAAAACCTTTATGTTTAAGGTATGCGTCTTCACTTAATACATTCATTTGTGCAAATACATACATACGTAGACTAATATAGATATATTTTCAAAACTATTCACCATTTCTTTGACAAATTGCTTAAATGTGAAATACCATTGAAGAGACCATTGGACAATCCTACAACGTATATACCAACATAAATAGGTATAAACACGCACAAATGTGTGTATATACTCGTATGTGAACACATTTGTGTTCTGGTACAAACAAACCAATACAGGCTAGCACACGAGCAGCTGTTTCGGCCACTTCAGACCAAAGCACATGGTAGGCTCGCACAATCACTGGCACACGGTTTATAAACCAGTCAATCTCAATGCATCAATGATGACGATAACAAATAAAACAACAAAAAATACAAATAACGATTGTACTACCGAGCGTTGGTATTGCCACGCTTGCGAACAAAAATCTACACTCGCATACTTTGGTAATTTTTATTGTATTTTCATTTGTTGTCACATCTTCATGGCATTTACTATGGGACTTCAAGACGTTGGAAGCAAAGTATAGGCAATGACAACGTTTAAAATTTTCAAATCGTCTTCAAGAGAAATTGTATGAAATCACCCGATCTATAAACCGATGAGGGAGAACTACATGTGTATAGTATATTTATTTATGGCCGAGGTTTAGTAATATGAAATTATTCTTAATACAGCGTCCGATGTGAAATTCGAATGGAAATATATTCTAAACTAAAAGGAATTTTAACGAAATATTTATATTGACAAATTTAATATAAGTACATATCTTTATTTATTTGACAGATTTACCATTTTTTATTTAAAAACATTGAAAACTGAAAATGCTGCTACAGCACAAATCACAGCTTATTTGATACAGTTAAAATTATTCTTAAAGAATTTTAAAAATCACGTTAAAAAGTGCCTGGCTGGTTGAGAGCCTTGGGTTGTATCAGTAGCGATTTTCTGCCTCTCTTCTAGTAGCGGTCTCTTCGACTCTTCTTTGGACGAAATTTTGTAGCTTCGAATTTGTTTTTATCTAAGAGATAAAATTTTCAAATTTTCAGTCACTCTCATATCAATACAGTGTGCCGAAAGTGCCATTAAATGGGGACAGTTCCATGTGAGGCGTGATTGTACGACTGCTGTTTTTAGTTGTGGATCATTATATTATATTTACTAGCGAAGCAGGCAGAGGGTCCGCTAGTTATATTTATAAATTATGAATTGACCGATTATACCGACTTTCTTGTAACTTTGTATGAAATGGTTTTTCAGAACATGCGGTGTTATGCGGCGTAAAAATGCTTGAATCAAACAAGTTGCGACCCATTGTATGTATATGTATGCGTAAATGTACTTATACAGTGGTGGCCACATTTTTTGCAGCTACTGCCGTAGAATTTTTAGCGTTTTATTGTAATTCTTTCTTTTTATAGAATAATATCATATTTTTTGCTCAATTGTCGGATAATGTTGATGGAAATTAAACTTATTTGGTTTGGAATGCGTGATCCTATTTCAACATAAGCTCCTTGAGTTCCCGTGTCGAACATTGTACTTTTATTTAATGTTTTCAAGTTTAACAAAAATCTTCTTTATAGAAACAAATTATTACATTTTTTACAGCAATCCAAAAAAGGGGATTATTAAAAAAACAGGACATCTGTATGGGATAAATCCCTGGCCATTAGGATATTTATTTATGCACAAAGTTTTATACAAAAATCTTTTCCTATTATAATCATTCGAGTCTTTGTTGTTGTTTTCATTCTAAACTATTTTTAAGTGGCGGGTCCCAAACCCGTTGTTGTTGTAGCAGCTTACTAAACCCTGCCAGTGCAATGTGCTTACCGGTCGTCTTCGTGTGTCGACAGGTTGGGTTCAAAGAGAGAGGGGTGTTAGGTGAGTAGGTTTTATAGGGCGTGTGAATAGATGGTTAGTGTCGTGCGGTGGGCCTTCACGTGCTGGACATATGCGGGGCTCTCGGGGTTGCTGGATTTTTGTTTGTTCGTTAACAGTAATAGGTTGCAGGATCTCTTCATCTGCTGTTGGTGGTGGTTGGACTCCGATTACGGCATTCGGGGTTCGGGAATTTAGGAAAGTGGCAAGTGTCTCCCGATGAATGTCGTTAAGCGCATGTCTAAAAACTGTCCGGCCCAGTAGTTGTCGGTTAGATTTGTCTTGGATCTCGTAGGAGTAGTTGAAGAGATGCCTCCAGACGTGCCTGGAAGGCGCCTCAGGTTCTAGCAGGTGTCGACAAGGGTGAAACCTACGATAGAAACTGTTTGCTGAGTATATTGTTGTTCTTTTTGACTGTACCTCATTATGGAGCTGTTGTAGGGGGACATCAGGAGGCATGCCGTGGCTGTCCTAATATCAGTGCCACACCTCAAACCCGTTATATCGCACAACGCCACTCTGAGACGCCAGTCTGGTACCGCCCATCGAATTAATTGCCGCACTAAAGCTTGCTCTCTTTCTGCCGGAACCTATGTCTCCACACGGGCAAGCTACCTCGCATATAGGTTGCTTACGTTTCCTAGGGTGCCCGAACGATGACGCAAGAGTTGGTATTGCGTATAGTCGTGCAACTGTAACTGAATACCCAGAAGCACTCCGTACTTATATACGGGGAATGCTGCTGGAGTGACAGTCATTGGCCGGATATAAATCCGGGTCGTTTCGGTAACGTAGAACCCACTGTCGTGGAAATGGCTAGTTGACCCTCTAACCCATTGCTTATAAAATAGAATAATGTAACGAATATCTGCTCAGCAAGCATTTTTGGCGTTTTATTGTAATTCTTTTTTTTAGCTAATTTTTGAAACTCGGTTTTTTTAATTTACAGTTAAAGCCAAATAGATTTAATAATTCAAATACAATAATACGGCGGCTACCGTTCGGCAGTGCTTGGGTTCGAAACCCTGGGCATGCAATACCAAGTGAAAAAGCAAGTTTTTTCTATTAGCGGTCGACCCTCGGCAGGCAATGCCAAATTGCCGAGTGTAATTCTGCCATGAAAAAGCTACTTGGCTTTTAGTTTAAACTTTTTCTATTTCTCCTTGTTCCTTAGGTTAAACAAACTTAACTTAAATATTTTCAACATTCTTAAATTATAAGTATATAAATTAAATATACAAAAATAAATTATATATAAAATATTTATATAATTAAAAAAAAAAACAGCGATTGGTATGGAACGGCACTTGCTACCGTTCCACTTCCTCATTTGCCCTCTATATGTTTCTATAACTTATACAAAATAATAAATTTTTATTGCAGCTTGCATGCAACAGTTTGCGCCATAATGGACTCACGGCTTTTGAACGTATTTCACGATGATACGTTTGAAAGCGGCTATACACAACTCAATACAGATTTTTGGTCTAGTGAGAGCGAGTGAGTCAAAAGGATAATATAAAATTGTATACGCCATTACTAAAAACTGATTATTTATATTTGTTCCTCAGCACCATGGGTCAACTCACAGAAACATTGCATGGAATTTTGCCAATTCCTCCTGATGCAGAGCACCATACAGACTTATATAGTAGCGCGCTGCTCGATGCAGAAGACAATTTTCGGATAGCCAACAAAATAGATGCTACATCAAATTTACAAAAGAAAGAATTGGTAGGTGGACAGGCAACCGAGTCAGATAACGAAGTAGAAAGTTATTTTGTATAAAATGGTTGTTTGCAAAATTTCAGCTAGTCTATGGCGATTTTACGCAGCCACAATTGCCTACAAATTCCATTGACATCATAACCGTGGATCCTAATTCGTTCGACTCAGACTCGGATGACGATACCGATTATAGTGAAGATGCTGATGACGATCAACTAGGTGTGGCAGTGATTGATAATACAAATGGGGGTATCCGCCGAGTAGATTTCGACGATAATCGTAGTCATTGTAGTGATGCTACATTTCGTACACGTACTGATAGTTCTTCTATTGGCGACTACGAATCGCATACAAGTGACTATGATGATAGTTCAGATGATGATGATGAGAATGTTGGTAACATCAGAAGTAATCACTTTGAAGATATAATCCCAAGTAATGCCACGGAAGCGATTTTCTTAGCAGACAAGGATATACCTGATTTAACAGCAGGTCTCTTAGAGGCCGATGGAATCGATCTAGAATCAAGTTTCCAATTGCATCTAGACGATATTGCGGTGCGTAATAAAAATCGCGCCTTGAGCACAAACACCATAGATTCTGACGTGGATGTAAATAATTTTGATTTAGCGGAATTCATAACGAACGACGAAGTAACATTAACAGCTCAAAAAGTGAAAATTAATAATGTAGTGCAACCCAAACCAAGTGTTGCACCGCCAAAACGTCTAGCAATACCGGTAAAAAGCAATATTGACACGGACTCTGATGTTGATTCGGATGTTATTGTTGACATAGAGACGGTAGATGTAGATAATGAGAAATCTTTGTGGGAGATGGCATCAGAAAGTGCTGCAGTGCTAAATGATAACGATGTCGCGTACGAAGATAATGTAAAGAAGGATCCATCCTGGAGTCCAAAAGCCGTCAAGAAGGATACTGCACCGAAAGAGGTACTATTTATTTTTCTCATGTAATTTTTTTAAATTTATATGCAATAAGATGCTGTGCAGCCTCTATAATAGATAATAATAAAAAATAATATAATTATTGAGAAATAATATAATTATTAAAAAATAAATTAACTATTAAAAATAGTATAATATATTGTAATTATTAATAAATTATATAAATATTAAAAAATAATATAAATATTAAAAAAAAATATATATAATAAAAAAAAATTGAATTATTGAAAAATAACACAATTATTAAAAAATAAATTAATTATTAAAAAAAAATAATTAAAAAATAATATAATTAAAAAAAATAATAATTATTAAAAAATGATTAAATTGTAAAAAAAAATGTATTATTAAATAATAATATAAATATTAAAAAGCAATATAGTTATTAAGGGGGTAGTATGGTTAATTCGGTGTAAAACAAGCATATTTTTCGAAATTTTTTTTGTCGACACAGTTGATTTATTCAAAATTTTAAAATTACTTCATTATAAAGTCATATTTAAAGAATATTGTGTGAAATTTTCATTGATTTTTATGAAGAAATGAGTTGGTGGCAGCGAATCTTCGCGGACGTCTCATAAAAAAGTTTGTCCCTCAGAACTCATTACTGGATCAACTAAAATCAAAAAACCAAATTGATTTCATCAGCTAATAAAGTTTCGCAGGTAACAACGTCGAATTTTTATTTTTTATTTTTTTTTTTTAATTTTTTAAAGCGCTTTGAAGTCAAAACACCGATTTTTCATAAAAAAAACTTGAAAACTTTGTTGTTTTAAAATATGACAAAATTTAAAAAAAAAAAAAACTCGACGTCATTACCTCGTGAATAAAGTAAAGAAACAAAAAAACCAAATTTGAAAAGAATCGGTGCAGTAGATATGAATCTACAGTGGACACCGACCGTAAAAAAGGCAAGTGTGAGAAAAACGCGTTTAAAGATTTTCGGCAGCGTGAAATCCGGTTGGAGAGGTAGATACTTAATCCTTTGTGTCTTTGTCAATTTTACTCTAATGCACTTCAAACTTTCACACAATAATCTTAAGATATTATAGAATAATTTAAAAAAAAAAAAAAAAAATGAAAACAAAAAAAAATACCATACTACCCCCTTAAAAAAAATATATAAATATTAAAAAAATACAATTATTAAAAAAAATATAAATATTAAGAAATAATATAAATATTAAAAATTAATATATATATTAAAAAATAATTGAATTATTGAAAAATAACATAATTATTAAAAAATAAATTAATTATAAAAAAAATAAATTAAAAAATAATATAATTAAAAAAAATAATTATTAAAAAATGATTAAATTGTAAAAAGAAAATTTATTATTAAATAATAATATGGATATTAAAAAACAATATAGTTATTAAAAAAAATATATATAAATATTAAAAAACTACAATTATTAAAAATAATATAAATATTAAGAAATAATATAAATATTAAGAAATAATATAAATATTAAGAAATAATATAAATATTAAGAAATAATATAAATATTAAAAATTAATAAAATTTGAAAAATAAATATATTCTTAAAAATAATTTATAATTATTAAAAAGTAATACATTATTTTTGTCGAAATTCTAATAGAAAAAATAACATTTTCAGGCAAAGACACGCCCATCCACCGCAATAGCTGCTCCAACAAATACTGCTAATAATAATTTGCAAAATACGCGCCATTTTACAATTATACCCAGCAAGCGCCAATGTGACATTCTCAAGGGCAAAGCAAGTACCGGCAAAAATAAGTCAACCACAAAGCAGGCACCAAGCAAACCCATTACGAAAAAAGGACCAGATGCCACAGCAGGCAATGCCTCAAAAGCTGGTTCACTCACTTGTAGAGTTGGTGTAGGTCAAAGTGGCAAAAACTTGTCTCTACTTTCACAGATTATTTCTGCTGACGAAAGCAAACCACAAACTAATGAAACTTTAAAAACAGAGGAGAAAAAATCGGAGCCCCAACAGCCCTCTGTACAAGATATACAAGTTTCACCAGAAAAAATCCAAAAAGAAACTGCATTGCAACAAACAAAACTAGCAGTAAAGCGTAAACTTAATTTAGAAGAGTATAAGCGGCGACGTGGTGGCAATGCTCCCGCCGGCCAAAACGAATGCGACAAGACATCAAGCGAAACCCAAATTGTAAACAAGTCTGCAACACAAAATACGCAAGTAAAACACAGCCAAGAAGTAACTTCCGTTGTTAAGAGTTTGAGAAATCAAGTTGGTCAAAAACCTCCAGTAGATCCCATAACCGATGCTAAAAATAAGGTGTTGCGCCTGCAGGAGCTGAAACGAGCACAACAATTGAAAATTATAGATTCTACGATATCAGCGAAAGTGCCGCGTGTCACAAAATTACCACCACTTAAGGATATTGTAAAAGACACCTACTATGCAGACAATAACGAGCGCAATCAAACTGCGGCTGACGCTAAATTACATACCGATTATGAGGAACTGATCATCGTCTCAGCTGGCTGTAACACTGAGATTAGTATACCACCGCTTAATATATTACCAATTAATGTATGCGAACGTTCTCTTTTGAAATCTTCTGCATTGCTCTATAATATGCCAAAGGGTTTAACGTCAAGTAGCTCATTGATTGCCAGTATACAGGATGTGGTTGTGCAAAAGGTAGTTGGCCCTGAAAAGTCTGGCATAGCGAATAGCGTTACAACGTCGCTTTCGGAGAAAACAAAAATCGAGGCGGAACAACACGGCGAGGATAAGGTGATTATGCATTTGCGTAAAGACAGAATACGACCACAAACCGTCAGCATTGGCGTGCAAACTGACCTGCAGCCAGGTTTTGTGCGTTTGCCAAAAATTCCGCTTAAACAGCGGGCTCCACGAAATTTTCGGAAACACAGCGGCAAAGATGATTCGGACAGTGATGCATCGTGTGTGCGTAGCCGTATACGCAGTCGTAGTCCTGTAAATCGTTCACGTAGTCGCTCGGCCGATAGCTATGAATCATCAGTGGAACGCGCTGGCGGCGTACGCCAGTGCGATGCTGCTGGTGGCTATTCGTCGCGCAGCAGTCGTCGGCATCGTAGTTCCATCAGTTCTTCCTATTCCGAATCGGGACGTATATCACGTAATACACAACGCCAATCGCGCACAAGCTATAAAAAACGTACAAAAAAATATGCTCACAATTCATCGGTGTCATCTTCTTCTTCTTCGGACATGTCCGATCGGAGTCGCAGTCGCAGCCGGAGTCGGAGTCGAAGTCGGGGTCTCAGTCGTAGTCGTAGTCGCAGTCCATATTATAGACGATCATATGTGAAATCGCGTTCGCGTTCGCGCTCACGTTCTATTTCACGTGCGAGCAATCGATTTAGAAAGCCAGGTGCACACAACAACTTTGCGAATGGCAATGTATCGCAGCCAGGTGAGTGGTTAATTTCAAAAATTGAGTGTTTTTTGCTTAGCCTATTTTATTTAATTCGATTAACCTTTTTGCATCATTCGACGGAACAATCCGCGAACAAGAACTCGTCATGACCAAGAGCCGAATAGTCCTTGCGAACAAAAACTCTCTGATCTCGAAGAATGAAATAATCCGCAATAAATTATTTTTTTCGCTAAAGTTTGAGGAAAGTAAGTAATTTATTGTAGGTAATCCTGTAACATTATTTTCCATTAGAATAATAAAAGTATTGTCGGCGCAAGGTATTTTGAGCGGCACGCGTATTTCGAGCGGTGATGCAAAAGGGTTAATCTTATTTTGTTTCATTTTTACTACGTTCGATATATAAATGATAATTTTTCTTGATGTATTAGCTGTTGAAGAGCGCCGTATAGTATACGTAGGACGTATTGAGGAAGAGACCACCAAGGAGATACTAAGAAGAAAGTTTTTGCCTTATGGCACGATCAAACAAATTTCGATCCATTACAAGGATACTGGGTAAGCAGCTGGCTCTATTTCAGCACACATTTTATACTTAGTCTTGCCATAAATTCTGTAACAAATTCAGAGAACGAATTCGCAGGAAAAAGTCCCGTTATTTTTGCTTTTGTTCGTATGCATTGTCTTCTACTCATAAATTATACTCAGTTTCGTGACAAATTTCGCTTGTTAACACGGGGAGGGAGTGGGGAGCTAAGAAAAATCGCATTGCAGTAACTGCATTATGGAAGTGTGGTAAAAGTGCAAGTGAGATTTACGAACTCCTGAAAAAAAAATATTCACACACACGATCAATCGTTTTTCCCAAACGTTTGAAGTGACAGACAGAAATAGAAGTGGTCGTCCTCGCGAGGTTCGAACCAGTGCAGCCATAAAAGCCGTTCGAGAAAGAATTTGCAGATTATGTCCAGGGGAAATAAATGTATCGACCAGATCCATGTCAAGACTAATTAGAGATGATCTCCACATGAAAGCCTTCCGTCGCTCAACGTAATCTTTTGACAAGGCGCTTGAAGAAAATTACACTCGACAGATGAAAGCAGCTTCTTCGGTGGCACGCGATTAACGGCCATGAAAATATTCTTTTCACAGATGAGAAAATTTTCACTGTTGAAGAAGTTTTTAATAAATAAAACGACAAAATCTATGCTAAAATTTCTGAAGACGCAAATAATGTATTATAGTTCCAAGTGTTCAGTCTCCGTAATGGTTTGGTGGGGAGTGTCCTGTAAAGGCGTTATATCTTTTCATTTCTGCGAAGAAGGGGCTTAGACCAGAGCAAAAGGCAGACAATAAACGACATTCATCGGGAGACCATCATCACCTTGTTAAGCTCCCGACCACCGAATGCCGTAATCGGAGTCCAACTACCACCTACAGCAGATAAAGAGCTCCAGCTTCCCCGTGAGACCCACGTAACACTGGCACAATTACGTTCTGGATACTATAGCAGGTTAAACTCCTACTTATCCAGAATTGACCTCGACATATCAAACACATGTCCTGTATGTGAAGACACCTCGCACGACATTAACCACCTTTTCACATGCCCCTCAAAACCCATTCTGGACCCAACCTGTCGAAACAGCATGTTTCTTGGGCCCATCTTTAGATGAATTAGACGAAGACGACCGGTGACATACACTACACTGACAGGGCTTGTATTACTGTTATAACAACAACAACTGGAGCGAAAGTGCTCCAGGAGGATGTCTGAGAAGGCGTGGTGAAGCAATTGAGCAGTACTCTCTTCAATGGAGAGCGTTAGATCTTTCAGCAAGATTTCGCGGCAGCCCATAAAGTAAAAAACACCCAGCAGGGGCTAAAAAACAATATTCCTGGGATCACAGCCGCAGAAGATTGGCCGTCTGGAAGTCCAGGTCTGCATACATTGGACTACAGTTTGTATTCAGATATGGAGGACATGGCCTGTCGAAGACCTCACAGAAATTTGGAGAGGCTCAAAATATCTTTGGTTCGAGCAGCGACGTGAATATGCATGGAAACTGTGCCTACTGCAATAGTTGAATGGCCTAATCGTTGAAGGCTTGTGTAAAAGCTTGGTAACCATTTCGAAAAAAAATTTAAAAATATTCTCTTTAATATTTACATGATTAAATAAAACCAACTTCATTCAAAAAGTATTATAATTTCATATCTATAACGAACTTAACTTGTTACAGAATTTATGGCAGGACTAAGTGAATTACGTAAATTCGAAAATTGTATATCTTTAAATCTATGCACTCTTTCATTCTTTTATTCAGCATGAAGTATGGCTTTGTAACTTACGAACGCTCACAAGATGCATTCACAGTAATAGATAGTAGCGCTCGTGATCCTACAATTAACATGTACGACATCAGCTTCGGTGGTAGGCGCGCTTTTTGCCGCTCTTCATACGCCGATTTAGGTGAAATATTATACAAATATCATTTCGTAGATTTTTTGCTCAATCTCTAATCTAATTTGCAGATAACGCCGGCATTAATACCTATCATTCGGTTGTATTTCCCAAAGTGCAAGCGCCACCTAAAGAGGAGGATTCCTTTGAAGCTTTGCTGCAGAAAGTGAAGGCGAAAATGAGCGCCAATAAAGTAGGGGGCGGGACGAATACAATTAATGCATGACGTCAGCCATGGAAATTAAACGCAATGAAATGTTGTAGTCAAGTTCTATGTGTGAGATTTTTCATTTCGTATTTTAGTGGCATAATCGTTTTCGTACTTTCATTCATATTTAACTTGTTGTATGCAAAGATAATTCTAATTTGAAATAATGTTATATACATACGACAAAATATCGTACATTTATTTTTCTATAAAAACTTCTTCTATTAATTAAGTTTAGTTTCTATGTTCTTTTTTTTAATGAATTGCTAAATGTATGCGTACGTTAATTCACACGCTTGAATAATAGAAATTCAGCTGAGTACTGATGATTACTTTTAGCTGCAATGACATTAGAAGAAAATTAAACGCGCATCAGATGCATTATTGGACTGAAAATATAGTTTTTTTTATGCTAATTTCAAAAAGGAAACGACTTGGAGGAGGTTAATAAATAAATCTTTTATTTCTCAATGTACATTGTTATCTTAAGTGGAATGTGATAATAGAAGCCACAGTCATTTATTGCAAATAAGTTGAATTGCTTAATATTTACATATTTAGAACACAAGAAATAACCCCATAAATTGCATATATATGTATGTGCGTGTGTATGAATATAGATTATTTAATGAATTTACCGGAGACAGAGCGGACCATAACTAAAGCCGGCAAGTGTTAAATGTGAATTTTTCATAGTTAACTACTCTAATATTTTTGTAAATTTTGTACATTTGTAAACAAGCATAAAGCATAAAACAAATAAAAACAACAACTAATGATCCTACACAAAATAGTCTAAAACTATTTACGAACGTACAAATGTATGGAATGAAATGGATGACAAATCAAACTGTTGATATAGAACCCTGATATTAGCTGTAATAGTAGGCACTTTTTAATTTCTTAAATACAATTTCCAACTACATGCTTGTATTCTAGTTAAGTTAAGAAAATATGTATATTTCTAAATTGATTTGTGGATTCATTTTTAAACTGCACGCTGACGTATAGTTTGATTTTAAATCCATTGCAACCAGCATAAAATGTAAAAAACAGAAACATAGCTATATTGCAACTTCAAATTAACTCCAAAATAGTTTTATTGCTCACAGAAATATATGTATACTTTAGTTTAATTACTATTAAAGTATATATTTGTAAAAGCTATAGAAAATAACGCTAAGCAGATTTTATGTTTCGTTTTGTAATTTAAGCAGCCACCATAGGAAGCCATTAAGCCATCAAAATATATAGAATAAATGTAAACAAATGTGCGGCTATTTCAAATAATTGTTGCCTTAAATTGAATGTTAAACCACGCAAACATTTATACTAATTCATTAGTTATGATTTTTTAATTACTTCCTAAACTTAAGTTTATGCGTTTGCTTTGTGTATTTTTTACTAAATAAATTGTAGAGGAATACTTATGAAACAAGTAAAAATTGTTTGTTTCATTGTTGTTGTTGTTAATGTTATTGTTGTAGCAGCATAAACATTTCCCATACATATATGGGAGAAGCTACTGAAGTGACAGTCCTTGGTCAGATATAAATCCGGGTCATTCCGGTAACGTAGAACCGACTGCCGTGGGAACGTGCTTGTTTCATTCCTTATTGGTGCCTACTAGCGATACTAATATTAGCGAAAAATTGTGATCCAGTGAAGTCGGCATGTTTTAAAAAAATCCGCGGACTCAGCTGGGAACATGACTTTTTTAATACGAGTAAAAACTCAAACTGCCCTTTTCTGGCGGCATACAATTGTAGGTCCCTCCGTTTGTCGAGCAATATCAAGACGCACATCACAAATAATTAGGAGGAGCTCGGCCAAACATCTAAAAGGGGTGTAAGCGAATCTAAGGAATTTCAGTTTCGGGCATACAGCAACGAATTGGCTATAATTCTGTAGATGCGTATACGTCCAGTTGAGGAATAAGTAATAAATAAGTAACCAAATATAAAAAAGATTGGGTTTTTAAGTGATTGTTCTCTGTGGCAACCAGACTCAACGGACGACCCGATGGCAACCCTGACACGAAGAGGACAACATAAAAACGTAACTGAATAAACGGATAGTTCTAACGAATCGCCGGCGAGTTCAGATTCGTTATTACTCATTCGCATTGCACACATTTTTCTTTAAATCTAACTTAATCCTAATTTTAAACAAAATATTTATGTAAATAAAAACTTAAAATAAAATACATTTTACCTAATCGATAAAATTATTTGCCACTATACCCACATTCTCTAATGGCACTGATTCCCTAATAAAATTGTCAAACACTGGTTTCTCCATACGAACAAACGCTAATAAATAGTTTTGAAAGAGGATATCACCAGGATCAACTTTATTGAAAACAGGAATAGTCCAGAGGGTTTGAGTTTTCCTTTACGGAGTATTAAAATCTTAAAATTTTGGGTGAAAGTGCGAATCGAAATATCAATAATATTATGGTTAAAACGAATTCAAATATAGTTTCTACTCTCAAGCTTCTGTGGTAGAATTTGACTAGAATTTTTTTTGTAGTAAATTTTAATTTTTACAAAAATTGGTATTTTACCCTTTTTTCTTTAAAAGCTTAAAATTGTTACACAGAAATTTTAAGCAGACAATTTTACTGGATGTCACCGGAGGTGAAAAACTCGTACAGGTTAAGGTGAGCGGACAAGAAAGCTTTGTCCTCTTTGTGATCAGATTGAAGATACTTTTTCCAATGGGGGTTTTCCGACAGATCACGCGTGACTACTGTCAAACTAAATACACACTTTTTTTAGTATTCATTGACATTTTATGATGGAAAGACTTGTGCCTCAACAAAGTTTGCTAATCGTAAAATTTTATTACGAAAGTCAACGCTCTGTGAAAAGTGTTCATCGCGCGCTCAGGTCAACTTATGGATACCCATTTTTGGGTACTGGAGTGACAGTCCTTAGCCATATACGATCCCGGGACGTTCCGGTAACGTAGAACCGACTGTCGTGCGATCGTACCGACGTTGTGCTCTCCGCTAGACGAAAAGCCAGAATGTAACTTCAGGCGGAAGGCCTCAAGGCGACTGTTACCTTCCTTAGGGGGCGTCCATAAATTACGTGAGATGCTTAAGGGGGGGAGGGGGTCGAGTCAAATCTCATCTAATCTTACGTTGGAGAGTGGGGGGGGGGTCTCGGCAAATATCACGCAATTTTTTTTCTGATTGAAACAAAAAAATTGTACATGCTTAAGATTTAATCTCAAGCGTAATCGTAGTATGATTAAGATCATTCACTAATTCGTTCAAAAGAAAATAATTTCATTCATACTTCGACGTTATACATTACTACTGTCAAACCACCATATTTGTTTTATACCAAATAGCTCAATTTAATTTGAATTTGCGGTACAGTGTAGCCCGTCGGTTGTTTTCGCGCCACTATGAGCCGAACGTCCTATCACTCAGGTTGACGTTTGACAATTCCGGACTTTAAAGAACACGACGGAAAATCATTTGCTCCATTTCTAATACGCGTACCGATTGAACCGCTGAATGCCTTCATCAGCACGCCTATTGATCTCTATTGCCCAAGTATACGTGAGGATTTAGAGAAAATATGCTGCAGTACATGCGGTATTTACTTCGCATCTATCACAAGAGCTGCAGAGCACAGGCGAGCAGCTCACATTGCACCAGCTAAGCAAGCGCGTATGTTCCGCAAAGTGCGACCCTCACGGATTGTCACAAGACGAGCTAATGAGTTACTGTGCGCAAGCGTCAACGGCTTAGAGTGGCTAGATTAGAACGAAGTTGAAGGAGCACATGATTTTACTGAAAATCATATGGACATGTTGGTCCCAATAGTCTCTCTTGAAACCGCGCATGATTCTCCATGGACTGAATTAGAGTAGATATTCTTTTTTTAATCGCAGTAGTTCCGATTTAAGTCTTCTATTGTTAAATTTTTATTACACTTATAACTCTCAGCAATATTGATTACTAGTCTTAACTAGTCGTAAATAAAAGCACGAAGCAAATTTTTTTTCTTTTTACAATAACAATCCAACGCGTTTACATAAGAAACCCACATTTTGAAAAATCTCACGTGAGATTGGGGGATGGGGGAGGGGGTTGAATAAAATCTCACGATATCTCACCAGGGGGGGAGGGAGGGTCAGAAAATTGAAAAAACACCTCACGTAATTTATCCTCTATTCAATGTTGTCCTTTCACATTAGTGTCCGCTGTTGAGTTTATACCTCATTTTGGATAAGATGAACTCCGCGCTAAAAGGATCGACCGAGAGGCCGCAATCCACGCTTTTTTTTTACACATTTTTGTTTTGCACGTATCAGCCGTGTGAAAACAGAGTTGAGTGTATCAGGAAAACCATTTATAAATACAATTGCAACAGACTCCCACACAAACTAACACAGACATCTTAAGGGGGAAGTCTACTGTGAATTTTTCAAAAAATCGATTTTTTTTTATTAGCTTAAAAAATACTTTGAACCCTCTTAAATAAGGTACAATATGTGTTGCAGCTGGCTAAATTTTTCTTCGTTGAAATTTCGACCTTTTCCCGAAGCGCTCCAAAGCGCGTACCTGCTATACTGAAACTTTAAACGCATTTTTCTCGAAACTAAGTTTTTGTATACGGTGTACACGATATCTCGAGTTCTGATAAATGAATCAGCTTAAAAATTTAATTATATATTCTCTGTAATAGTGTCTCTCGTCTGACATAGGATTTTTTTGATATCGTTATTTGTTAAATTGTTATAAACAATAGTAACATCAATTTTAGGCAAAAAAAAAGAAAAAAATTTCAAGAATTTTTTTTTTCAACGCCAAAATTTTTTATCGACATAATCCTACGTCAGACGAGAGTCAATACTATGTATATGATAACAATATTTTGTTTCATGTACACCGTTTAGGCACCTAAGAAAAGCGGACCTGCGCTTGCAGAAGTGCCACAGCGGCCATTTTGAATATTTTGACTTAAAATTTTTTTTTCAAAAACTTAAATATATAATAAAGATAAGAGTTTAAATAGATTTTATGTACGAGCAATATTTTGTTAGAAATAAAATCCGGAAAATAAGCCTGTTTTTTCCCTTGTCACAGTAGACTTCCCCCTTAAGTGAAAATGTGTTTTGTCTTATGCATTTCAACGACATGGGAATGGAGTTCTGTCTGAAGTTTGAAGAAAACATCACCGCTACAGACTGGCAAGATCGCTGTGTGCAACTTCTATCAAAATGAAAATAAAAGATCTCAACATGGCAAAGCAAAAGGCACAGGCAAGCGCGTAGCGAATTTATAAACATTTAGACTACTCAAAAGGGGAATCATCTATTAAAGAAGATATGCGACGAGCCGATATTACAACAATTTTCAGAGCAAGATGTAGTTTACTAAAGCTAAATGCAACCACTTATGGAAAAACTAAGAAAATTTGCACCCTCTGCAATTTAAACGAGGAAGAAGATACAGTGAGTCAAAAAAGTATTGGCACACTCGAAAAATCAAAGTTCTCAGTGCTATAACTTTTCTTGTATGAAAGTATAAAAAATAGAAAACGATATTTTCTAAATGCATTTATTTATTACGGCCGCCGTAGCCGAATGGGTTGGTGCGGACTACCATTCGGAATTCGCAGAGAGAACGTAGGTTCGAATCTCGGTGAAACACCAAAATTAAGAAAAACATTTTTCTAATAGGGGTCGTCCCTCGGAAGGCAATGGCAAACCTCCGAGTGTATTTCTGCCATGAAAGAGCTTCTCATAAAAATATCTGCCGTTCGGAGTCGGTTTAAAACTGTAGGTCCCTCCATTTGTGGAACAACATAAAGACGCACCACACAAATCGGAGGAGGAGCTCGGCCAAACACCCAAAAAAAGAGTGTACCCGTCAATTATATATATATGTATATATATCCATTTATTACTCATCTGAGCAAAAAAAAAAAATAATTTCGACTTAGGTTTACAAGCACAACTATGAAAGGTAAAATAAGGCACAAATTCACAACAAAAAAGTATTGCCACAGGTGGTGTAATCTGCTTGTTCCATTGCAGCTGTAACGCGCTAATACTTTGTGGGCCCTTCTTTAGACTGAATAACGACCTGCAAACGGCTCTTTATACAGGGTTTTTCAATAAGAGCGGGTAGATGTTGAAATGGAATGAAATGGCGTTTGCTGTGTGGCACGTAGCGCCGTCCTGCTGGAACCACATGTCGTCTAGGTCCATATGGTTCAATATGGGCCATAAGAAATTGGAAGGGCCACCACGTCTACCGAAAAATGGGCGCAATGCACGCAACGTTTACACTCATTTTGATAATAAAGTTTTACCATTTGAACGTGCTGTTCAATCGTGTAACTTGCCGTGATGATTTGGCATAAACAACTGAATAATAAACAAAAGATTTGACAGATGTCACCAAAACAAAATGGCTGCCACAGGGCGCCAAAATCGAAAACAGAACGATTATTTTCATAAAAAATTTGCACGATTTGTAATCGTTGCTCAAGTGTGTAGCGTTCCATGATGAAATGTATACTAATGAAGTTTACAAATGACAAGCGAAAAATAAAAAATATTGCGTCGTCCCTATCGGAAAAAAGTTGAAGCGCACCTATTGAAGCCCCCTATAGTATTTACCAGATTTGACGTTTTGGAAGGTGTTATTTTATTCCATTCAGCAATTATTGCCTCTTTTAGAGAATCCTTTGACGTTATGTGGTGAGATCGCATCTTCCGTTCCAGAAGATGCCACACATGCTCAATAGGATTTAAGTCCGGCGATTGGGGGGTGTTTTAAGCTGTTTTCAATGGTATATGAACCCCTCCTGCACAAGATAAGAAGAATGTTTTGGGTCATTATCTTGTTGAAATTGCCAAGTTGTCCCATTAATTCCCAGTTTTTCGATACTTGGACTTAAATTTTCTTTAAGAATGCGCATCCATTGTGTCATAGATCACGAGCTTTCCGACACCAGATGCCGCGAAACACTCCCAAACCATAACATTTCCTCCACCGTGTTTAACTGTTTTCAGCAGGTTGTTCTCTTGAAGCTCTTTATTAGCCTTTCACCAAATAAATTTAATTTTGATTCATCACTAAATATGGTGGTGTTCCAAAAAGCGTCGGGTTTATTTAAATGCTGTTTAGTTAATTCTAACCTGTTTTTCTTATTTACCTTCGAAATGAAGGGTTTGCGTCTGGTTCCTCGGGCCGGGCCATGATACCCAGCCTTATATAGGGTATTCCGCACAGTTTGGGGGTTGAAATTGATTTCAAATGAATTTTGCAGGGTCTGGTATAAATTGACAGCCGAAGTTTTTGGATTTTGTGCCACCGTGGACACCACAATTTGCTCCGGTCGTTCGGTTAAGTACTTATATGTACCAATACTTTTTTGACTCACTGTACCTATGCAGCACTTCTTAGTAAGATGTCCGGTACTGAAGAAGATCAGAACAAGATGCCTAAACGCAACGAAGCTAAATGAAACAGAAGTAGTAGATACATAGGTATACTTAATGACCACAATGGGAAAAGACAAACTTGCTTTATTTACTCAGCCTTACGCTATAGAGAATTTCTCATTGCAGAGTTTAATTTTTGATTAAATTTTGAGCTGTGACAGACAACAAACTTATTATTTCTTTAAGTATTTATATATTTAAATTAATTATTGTATAAATTATTGAAATGTAACAGGCAACATTTATAAGTAAATAATAAATTACTACTTGGTGCCTAAAAACGTACCCTGTATGGCTTAGTGCCAAATCTTGTGTTGTTTTCCTTTTGCTTTCGTAGTAAATTTCAATCAATGAATTTTCAGCAAAGTTTTGTTTATACTACGAAAAAAATTGGAGAGAGCTCTGCCATTAAGAGAGTGTAAATGGGGAGAACTATGAGTACTTGATTTTTGGTGCAGGCGCAGTAAAAATGTATAAGAATATATCAAAGAAGAATCTATCTGCAATAATGGCACAACTCAAATTATAGCAATATTCAAACACAATTTTATAATTATTATAATTTAATAATAAAATGTGCCTGCACAGAAAAATTCGGTTATTTATCAACCTAACCCGCTACCTAATTTAAATACATAAAATTTTGAGTTGAACTGAAAAACATGGTGATGAATTCATCTGAGCAAGAAGGATGAATGGAGCGAAGTGTTTTGTTTTTATTTAAAAGGGGCGAATATACAACCAAATTGCTTTTTTGGTAAATTTTTTAAAGTAAATACATTCTGTCAAAAAAATATCGGGAATTGTTCATTTAAAAATCGCGCGTTACACATACGTCTAAATTTTTTTGCTGAAATATTAGTACAACTGTCCTCTATAGTGTCGCAGAGTTTGAGCGTGATCTTTCAATTAGCTTCTTTTTGGCATTTAATTATATCAGTCAACAGCAGGTTTGTTCTGCAATTTTCACTATGGATAAAAATATTGAACAAAGGTATTTGTCTTAAATTTGTTTTTTAACGGGAGTTCGTGTGCCGAATCATTGAAAATGTTGCAGAAAGCCTATGGCGAGTGTGCTTTATCGAAAACACGGGTCTACGAGTGGTATAAGGCTTTTGCAGAGGGCCGAGAAGTCGTGGAAGATTTGCCTCGAGCTGGTCGCCTATCAACGACTTCAACGGATGAAAACGTCGACAAAGTCAAAGAAATGGTTTAAGTTTAAAGGAGGTAGCTCGTGACCTTTGCGTGCGTCACGAATCAATTCGCAACACTTGACACTATCAATTGGGCATGAGACGCATGGCTGCTCGATTCGTTACAAGAGAGTTGAATTTCTTTCAAAAAATTCAACGGAAGAAGGTCGCTGAAGTCATGCTTGAGCAAGTAAATTCGGACCCAACGTTTATCCAGCGCATCATAATAGTTGATGAGACGTGGATATATTAGTTTGACATGCACACTAGTCAACAGGTGGCTGAATGGCGCTATTCACATGAGCCGAAACCCAAAAAACCACGTCAAAGTCGGTCAAAAGTGAAAGTCATGCTACTCGTTTTCTTTGATTATCCTGCTGTTGTGCAATCGGAATTCGTTCCAAAAGGTTCTACAGTTAATAAAGAATACTATTTGGAAGTTATGCGACGTTTGAATGTGACTAGGAAACGGCCCAATTTCTGGGAAGAAAACTCATGGATCTTGCACCATGATAACGCACCGTCTCCCAAGTCTCATATTGTGAACACTCTTTTGATTAAAAACTCGACAACTATCGTCGAACAACTACCGTATTCACCGGATTTAGCTCCCTGTGACTTTTTCCTTTTCCCAAAACTTAAATTGCCACTCTGCGGATGCTGCTTTGAGTTGCTAAAGGCCAGGAGGAGAATTGGCTAAAGGAGCTGTAGAAAATCTCTTCAAACGTGTTTAAAAGGAGCTTTGATGACAGGACTATTCGTTAGCATATGTGTATGTGTATTGCTTCGAATGGAGCTTATTTTGAAGGCGTCAAAAAAATGTTGAAGAATAAACAATTACTTTGCGTTTTATTGAAGAATTCCCGGTACTTTTTTGACATAATGTAAAAATTAAAGTTGTTACTGAGAAATTCTAGAAATTTATTTCCAAAAGCTGGCAATTTCCGAGCATTGAGTTTTCTGACGAGAAAATTTTCAAACTGAGCAATTCGCAAACTGGCAAAACGAGTATTTGAGTGATCGATTGCCCACCAGAAGGCAGCACCCGCCACAGGTAATGATTTGGGATGCTGTAACCGCAGATGGGCCCTCTCCAATCGTTTTCATAGAGCCTGGCGTCAAGATAAATGCGAAAATGCGAAATATTATCGGAAAAGTATTCTGGAGGTTGCTTTGAAGCCCTGGGCAGACAAATATTTTGGTGGCAGACCATGGACGTTTCAACAGAACTCGGCATCGTCTCACAAAGCTCGAGTGAACCAAGAATGGCCAAAAAACAACGTTACGAACTTAAGAACGTCCACACAATGGCTCTCACACTTACTAGACGCGAATCCGATGGATTATTCTCTTTGGGCCACTTTAGAGAGCAAGGTCCGAACTAAAAGATTTACCAGTCTCGGGGTGCTGAAAAGCCATTGTCCGCGAGTGGGCAAAATACCTGCAAGTCTCATTCGGGCACCTTGCGATTCGTATCTGGACCGTCTGAAGGCCATAGTCAAGGCAAAAGGTGGCCATATCGAGCAAAAGTAAATTGATTCTTAATTTTGTACTATTTTAACACATTTTTTACTTTGAATTGAATAAAAGTAATTTTCCGAGCTAAATTTATGGCCTTTTTAATTGGTTACACTTCGAGTGCCGGACCCTATACTGCTGCTTTTCCAGAAATGCATTGCTAGCAAAGTGCTAAGCCATAATCTGGTCCAGCTCCTCAAGAAAAAAAGCACCAAAAAAAGACAAAAAAAAGAAAAATATTAATATGGCTATCGATCTAAAGTCACGAATTTTTGTTCCCAAAATCTCGCTTGCATGCTATAAAATACATTCGGCTTCACCAAGATCGTCGCACGGTATCTACCGCTCATAAACCATTTAATTATTTAAGGAAATGTTCGGTGACAAGATTATCTATAGATATGAGCCTGTACATTGATCTCCAACATCTTATGATTCGACAACCTTCTAAGGCCCCTTGAAGTTATTGCATATAATCATACAAAATTGCCTCTTACACCCTTTATCGGGTATTTGCCCGAGCTCCTTCCCCTATTTGTGATGGGCGTCTTGATATTGTTCCATAAAAGGAGAGACGTACAGTTTTATATCGCCTCCGAATGGCAAATGGTTTTTAATGAGAAGCTTTTTCATGGCAGAAATACACTCGGAGGTTTGCCATTGCCTGCCGAGAGGTGGCCGCTACTAGAAAAAATACTTTCTATCATTTCGATTGAGAACTTACGAATGGTAGTTCGCATCGGCTACGGCGCCCGCGGTAGGTCTACGTTAATATGCCAACAACTCTTTCAGCACAATTCGTGGCACACAGCCTAAGATTTGAAAAAAGTAGTCGGAAAAATGGTGTTATAGGCTTATTTACCATCATTGATGTGTGCTATGATACCAAAACGGTTTAATAATACTTCATTTTCCGAACGTATCGAGACTCATATATTTGATATCATATTATAGGGAGCTCGACTTTCTGCTTCATAAACATAACGAAAACGTTGGGAGCCTTTAAACTTAATTCAAGATTTGTACTACACAAGCTGCCAGAAGGCCAGATCGGTCTCATCGACCTAGGGTTGTGACTTAATTTTAGACAATAAGGCAATTGATATGGCATCCTGCGGCATCTATTCCCGAAACTGGATTCGTCGGTGAAAGCAAAGCGTTATGAATCGATTAAAACCAGTCAAGATGATGTGAAGCGTGTGGTAGAATAGATAGCTCGTTTTATAATGATTTGTTTGATAAGAGTTTATATAGATTGCTTTTATTTAGTACACTGAAAGCTTGGAGTTCCGGAACTTCTTCTTTCATAGCGTTACAAGGTGGGGTGCGTCAAAGCTTCCTTCAAAATGCTCCTCCAAAACGGGCTATTTTGAGTTGTTGCTCCGTAGTTACGTATTCCCAACTTCTTAAGATCGAGTTCCACTGCGCCTATCCAACTGTTCCTCCTTCTGGGTCCGGAACTACGGAACTATTTAAAAAAATACCAAAATTTGAAGTGCTTTCTTGCCATTAGACCATTTACTTTATTCCAGAATTGTCCTAATATTACCCATATACCACCTTGATTAAAAAGTCGACATTAAAAACTGAAAACATCAATAAAGTGAAGGAAAAGTTGATCAATAACCGCAAATTAACCATCAGAGTGCTGTTAGAGCACTTGAAAATTCTTACAGATACGTTTAGGGTATTGTATTTAGTTTTGATTTGGGTTTGCCCAGTGTTGCTGCAAAGTTGGTCACAGAGGACCTGAATTTCATGCAAAAACGGACAGCTTTGATATCGTCAAAGGCATGATTTGCGAGGCTAATTTCGACCCAACATTTATCAAACGTATCATTACTGAAGACAAGATGTGGGTTTATGATACGATACGCAATCCACACATCAGGCGGTTGACGGGAGAGCTCCAAATGAACCAAAAGAAAAAAACCCACGTCGTTTTCAGTCAGTTTTTATGGATTACCACGGCATTGTACACCACGAATTTTTGCCAGAAGGTCAGAGATTTAATAAGGACTATTATTCGGGCATTATGAAATGTTTATGTGAAATAACTCGCCAAAGAAGAATGATTTTGTGGGAAAACAACTCGTGAATTTTGCACCATGATAACGGACTGCCGCACAGTGCTATTATTATCCGTGAATTTTTGACCAAGAACGAAACGAATACCATCCAACAGACCACGAATTCACCTGATATGGCTTCCTGTGATTTTTTTCTGTTTGATCGCGTCAAAAAACCACTACGGGGAAAGTGCTTCAACAGCAAAAAGGAGGTAATGAAACAATCGAACACGGCTCTGATGCCTATACCGAAGGTAGAGTTCCGGAAATGTTTTGAGAGCTGAATCAAACGCTGACATAAGTGCGTTGCAGTTTATGGGGAATACTTTGAAGGCGATATTAACACTTGTGAGAAATAAATTCGCGTTTTGAATTTTCATAATGTATTCCGGGAACCTTTTGATCAAGGTGGTAGTATTCCATCTTGTTCGCTTAAGACGAATTGAAAAATGTTTGCTCCGTAGAGTGGAGTTGTAAAAGGTAAACCATTGTTTCGAAAACTTACTAAAGTTTTGGAAACCTCAGTAAAGAAAGAAAACACATCAGTCTCGGCGGAGCTTATCAAATAATCCACCAATCAATTCGTATCTCACATGTCCCATCCAAGTAACTACTACCTCGATCTGTACTTAAGCCGGAGCAGTAATATTTAATTTTTTTGATATTCCCACTGTTTTCCCCAAAAGTTACCATAAATGTGGCAATAATCACAACTGCGAGAGATGCGTCTCTTTCATCCCTTTCGGCTGAGCGCTGGTGAAAAGCGTCTCGGAAAATTGCTTTAGCTGCTTCGTTAGCAAATGAAATCATTCCGTTGTAAACATTCGACGCGTGTGGTACACGAAAGGTGTGCTCTCAATATTCATGCGCCAGCATATTTATGTATGTACTTGGGTAAATTTTATATCGACGCGGTCGAACAAGTGCAAGTGTAGAAGTGCTAAAATAGCCGGCATAACTTGTGGAGTGCAGTGAACGAAGTTTGGTCGTTGAATATACAGTAAAGCTGAATGATAAATGAACTTATTTCAAGCGCACATACATATGTACATACGAATGTGTGAAAAGGATATATGTGTATGTAAAAAAAAATTATTAAAGCAGTTACGGAGAAATATTAAAGCAATGAGTGCAAGTAGTGTCAGAAAAGCGTGAATAAGTAATTACTATATATGAATATACGTATACATGTATGTATGTGAGTATTCACAATATATAAGTACAAAATACATACATATAAATTGTGCTATTAAATAATTTTAAGTGTCGTACTTAGGAAGCTCTGTGCGCTGAAACATAAACACGGATAGTTTTGTGCGAGTAGTTAAAAATTGGATGTGCTTTTGTGCATGTGTATAATTCCAAATAACTGGAAGTGTATGTATGTATGTACATATATACACACACACATCTACTTTGCTTGCTAAGCTTTAAGTGTGGTAAGAAAAATACATACATGCATATGTATATCCTCCTTTAACGGTGATAGTTGATGTTCGCGTGAGTTACGTCTGGCGCCTGGCGCCTGGCGGCAATAAAGCTACAACAAAAAGGAAAACACAAATATAAAATATAATAACAATAACAATTACAAACACGACTTCACATGTACACAGGTATGCATTTATACAAAGGAAATGTTGTCGTTGTTTTTAAAGTTAGTTGCCGGCAGTAATATTGGCGTGTGCGTGTGTGTGCGCGTGTTTACAACCTTTAGCATTTTGTGTTCGCCTGCAAACTAATTTAAAATGGACGTTTTTTTTTGCAAAGAAATCCACTTAACCCCTTTTGTGAATTTAAATGGTTCAGTAATTCTTTTACAAAATCAGCCGTTTGACTACGCTGAAAAATAATAATAAACTTTTTATATGAAATATAAAGAAAAGCCATATTAGGTAAACAATCAGCCGAATGGATAATTCAGAGAACATGGAGCGGGAAACAGATTGGAGTTTTTGGTGACAGTCAGGCTGCACTGAAGACCTTGGAGAACGCGAAGCAAGCCTCAAAGATTATTCAAGAATGTAAGAAGAAGATTAATTCTGTCGCAAGACAGAACAAGCTTGTACTTATATGCGTTTCAGAACAATGAGAATGAGTAATATTCGTTCTCTAAAACTGAGGGATATTTACAGATTTGCCAAAGAATCTGGAGAATTCTCATAGGACCAACTACCTTTATCTCTGTCTCTATTCTTTCCTATCTCTTTCTTTGATACTTTTCTCCTTCTCCCCTTGACTATCTACCTCTTTCCAGAGCTCTAAATCTTCTTCTTCTTAATTGGCGCGATAACCGCTTACGCGATTTTGGCCGAGTTCAACAAAGCGCGCCAGTCGTTTCTTTCTCGTACTAACCGGCGTCAATTGGAAACAGCAAGTGAAGCCAAGGCTTTCTCCCCCTGATCTTTCCAACGCAGAGGAGGCCTTCCTCTTCCGGTACCGCATCGAATACTTTTAAAGCCGAGGCGTTTGTATCCATTCGGACGACATGACCCAGCCAACGTAGCCGCTGGATCTTTATTCGCTGCGCTATGACTATGTCGTCGTAAAGCTCATACAGCTCATCGTTCCATCGCCTGCGATATTCGCCGTTGCCAACGTACATAGGTCCAAGCTCTTACACAGAATATTTCTCTCAAACACTCCAAGCGTCGCTTAATCGAATGTTGTTATCGTCCACGCTTCTGCGCCATACGTTAGGACGGGCATGATGAGAGCCTTGTAGAGCGTTAGTTTTGTTCGTTGAGAGAGGACGTTAAGGTCGATGATATCGATCATCGGCATACGCCAACAATTGTACGCTCTTATAAAATATTGTGCCTGAGCGATTAAGTTCTGCGGCTCGTACGATCCTCTCCAAAATCAAGTTAAAGAAGTCACAAGACAGCGAGTCACTCTGTCTGGTATCAAACGGCTCGGAGAGGTTCTTCCTAATTCTGACGGCGCTGCTGGTGTTGAGTAACGTCATCTTGTATAGCCGTATTAGTTTTGTAGGGATACCAAATTCAGACATCGCGGCATACAATTAACTCCTTTCCGTACTGTCGAATGCAGGTTTTTGAATGATTTAATGAAAATGAGGTATGTACTGCGACCCCGCGGCGTTTTGCGCGCTCTACCCATCACAGTATCGCATCCAAACTCAGTCTCCTCAATAAACCTAAGATGGAGCTGGGTTGGGCTCAGCGTATGTGCTCTTCTACCAGGCGGATCCGGCGAGATATCTCATTCTTTTCCTCTCGCTATAGTCTCACATTTGAGCAGGAAGTGGGCTGTATGTGGTCTCCGGGGTTTGGCCACAGAGACAATAGGAGCTAGTGAAATATATCCACAACCTGTGCAGATGGCTGCTTAATCCGCAGTGAGCTGTTAGAATGCCAGTGAACATTCTCAGTTTGTCCGTAGGGAGAGTTATGAGTTTTCTGACTATATCTCTATAGTTAGGACTTCGGCTGGTATACCGCCATGGTTTGGTGCCAGCTTACGACTAGTAGCGTTAGTTCTTCGTTTCTAAGATCCCCTTGGCAATGAAGGGCTCGGTTTGTCTAGCCAATGAATCCGATTCTTCGTTCCCAGGTATATCCCTAAGTGGTTCTTACATATTTTTTTTTATAATTGGCACACCTCCTATTTGTGGTGTCTCTTTATGTTGTTCCATACAGTTTTGATGAGAGACATTCAGTTTTAAGCCGTCTCCAAACGGCAGATGGTTTTTTATGAGGAGCTTTTTCATGACGGAAATATCTTCGAAGGCTTGCCATTGTCTGCCGAGCGGCGATCGCTGTTAGAAAAAACTTTTTCCTTCATTTGGGTGTTCCATGCACGGAGATTCGAATCTACCCATTTCCGAATGGTAGTCACGCACCAATCCATTCGGCTTCGGTGGCCGCCCAAGCATTAAATAAAGTATTAAATTACAATATTAAAAGCAAGCATTTAAATTTAATTTCAAAAGAAAATGGTGGCAATGGTGGCCAAGAAGCAGAAATACAAGTTCCTTTTATTTTCTTTATAATTGAAATAAAATAAGTTTATCTCTTTTGAAAACCTATCATTTTGAGCTATACATTCTTTTTTTGGAGGTGAGGTTGGGTTAAAAATGCTTTCGCACCATATAGTAACCATCGCTGCTACGTGTGTGGTGATGCCACTAAAAATATCGCTCCTCTTCTCTTGCATTGTTTCGAGGTAGAGGGCCAAGACGGCGTCCTAAGAAGGACACTTTCTTACCCACCCTGCGTCCAGGGTCGCCTGTTTTGAGCAACCTATGCTCAATGCTCTTCAACATAAGTTTTCATTTCACGTTACTCTTTTCGGATAATATCCTCCACGAAATTTGCGACGGAATTCCATTTTTCTTCGCCTATCATCATTTTCTCGCTTATTTCTTCAGGTGTAAATACACCAATAGCTCGTTGCAGAGCAATTCTCGCTATGTTCCACTTCTCGCATTTAAAAAAGATGCGCTCCGCATCATCATACTCAGTATCTCCATATATGCAGTTTGGTAGGCTCACTTTTCCCATTCGCCACAAATACTTGCGAAAGGACTCATGTCCGGACAAAAACTGTGTGAGGTATTAGTTAACCTCACCGTGCCTCAGAGTTCCATCTTGCCTGCCAAAGTGTGAGCGATTGACTTCTAATATCGGAGAAGCGCGGTACTCGCTTTTCTGTTTGCGCTCTTGTTCTAGGATATCTATAGGGATGGTTCCGCTGATAACTAGCACTGCTGCTTCAGATACTGTTCTGTATGAAGAAGCCACTCTGAGAGCGCAGTTGTGTTGCACAGATTGGAGAGTTTTCCGCCGGCATTGCACCCTTAGCGAATTTGCCCATATTTCGCATCCGTATAAGAGAATCGAGTTCGTCGTGTCCATTAAAACTTTTCGCTTGTTTTGCGTGGGCTTCCAAGGTTTGCCATCAGCTTACTTAACATGCCTCTTACTTTAGCAACTCTTGTGGCAGCATGATTTATATGCGCTCAGTAAGTTAATCTTGCACTAGTTGCACTCCTAGGTATTTGACCACTCTTCGTGTCGATAAAGTCGCACCGAGAACTTGCATATCTGCTTCTAATGGGAGACGTCTGTTGGTTTGGCTGCGTCAGTGTTTCGAGCATTTATTACAGCTGCGATGTCATCTGCGTATCCCACTAAATGCACATCCTCAGGCATCTCTATTCGAAGGATTTCATCGTAGCTTATATTCCAAAGTTCAGGTCCGGGTATTGATCCTTGAACCGCACCTGTTGTTATCTGCTGAGCTATACATTAGGCCTTAGAGCTTAGCTGGCGATAAAGTTTGTAAGTGTTATTTAAGCACACACTGTATACTCATTGCGTCCTGTCGATATAAGTGAGCCATTCATCAGCACACACATACATATTTGTACTACATAAATACGGATATTTTATGTAGGTATACCTATGTACATATGTAATATAGACGTACATACTCACGTAAAAGTTTTATTATGGGCCAATCAATAATATAAAGTACAAAGAGCCAGGTTTATGAATAGTTGCATGACAGCAAATTTGATAGCATTCACATATGTCACATACATATGTACATGTGTGTAAATGTGAATATGTGCGAGTAAATGCCAGCAGAGAAGAATTGAACTATTTGAAAAATGTTCCTATGGTATTTCAAAAGTTCTTAAGCTTTTGTAAGCCAATGGGAAAATGTTAGGCATAGTAAAACAAGGTACATGCAAAAATATTAAAATTCTGGATTAAATTAGTACTACCTGTATTTTTTGACAATCTCAACTTTTTACATTTAATGTTTACTCTAAAATTACTGGCACCAGCCTGCAGCTTCAGCTGGTTGTTCTATTTATTTATTCTGAGATCAATAAACAATTGTTCTTACTGAGTACTTGGTAGGTAGGTCTTCGGTCTTTAAACCAACTCACTAGGTTGGTTAGGTTAGCCAGATTGCTTGTCTAAGACAAGACACTCGGTGGCCCTAAGATCCTTTGTGATACCTGCATTTGATTTCCAACTAGCCTCTCTAGTGAGACACTTTGCTAATTTCCCAGGCCTTCGAAGAAATACTCGCCAAGATATTCGACACAGCTTCTTTGAAGTGCAGGACTGTGAATGTGTTTTACCGACTCCATTTCTTCTTCCTTCAATTTCAACTCCTGCAGAAGTACTGGCTAAGGTGCCAATAGTGCAGTGACTCGTTATAACACAGGTGAGTGCTTTAGAGACCCTGCAATTGGTAGGCAGAGACCACCTTCTATTGGTTTCCGCGATTACGCTCAAGTCAATCGCAGTGTACATTTCTTTTAGAGGAATGCTTATGTCCTCTACCATTCGTTGTAAGTCACGCTCAGAGCCTTTCCTTGCACATTCATCCACTCTTTCATTTCCCTCCACTTCAGAGTGGCTGGTGACACAACAAAGTGTGGTGCTGTGTAGTTGGACAAGCGAGAGCGATCTCCTACATTCTTTAACGTTGATGTTCGCTGAGACCAATTGCTTGACCATCAACAAAAATAGTAGGGTTTCGTTGAGGTAAGTCCATTAGTCTTATCGTTTTTGCAGCTTTGTCTGTAGCGTAGATCTCAGCTTGGAAGACGCTATAACAGTTTGGAAGTCTAAATAACCAATTTAAGGATAGTTGTTCCGAGTACACTCCCGATCCACTGCCATTGTCCATATTTGAGCCCTCAGTAAAAATATGGTGACCACTACCAGCTGATATGACTTTTTGCCAATATTTTCTCTCGGGTCTTCGTATTTTATAATCTTTGTTCAGATATATCTTGGGAACCAGATAGTCTGTTTTCAATACGTCTTGCAAGTGTTCTACAGATAGTAGAACTAATGCGTGCCTTCTTCTTTAATATATAATATGTATATGAATGGGTGGAATATGTAGGACTTTTTCAGCCCTCTTACAATTCACGAAGACCATAACCGATCCATTGAGATACACAGTAGCAGTTTGCCTGCTACTCCTCGTTAAATCATTTTGTTTTAAGTACAAACCCATTGATCTGGCTGATACTCACATCTCTAAGGTCATCAGTATCATTGATTGACGATGAGCCAAAGTATCTAAACTTGGGACAGTGACGGAGAAGATGTCTCCTCCTCGTTTTTGCACCTTGTGCTATAGTCAAAATGAAGTATGTTCAATCCGTGAGCGCCTGACGTCCCATTTAGGCAAAATCCTGTTTCTTATGTTACTTGCCAGACTATTAACACGTCTTGTGGTGGTTGAAGTGACAATGGTACTTATACCACGCAGTTTGTAGTGCCCATATCAAGTGGGAGGCAAATATCTGTCTTACAATTCTCTTGTATGTTACTGGCACCCATGTCATGTGGATGCGAAAATATTTCGCCGGCTCGGTAAGAGAAAACCAGCATTTGCGAGCACTGATGGAAATAATGCCAGCCCCACAAAGAGATTTAATCGCGCTTGGCTATCGGAGTAAATGTAGACTTCTCTGAAGGTAGCCATATTTTTGCCTAGCCAGACAGCTACCTCATTCATGGCTCGGATTCCAGCCTGAAATACGCTATAGTGATAAGAAAGACTGGCCGAAATGCTTAGTTTTGGCTTCTTACGGTAGACACTAAAGTCAACTTCATCGTTAAGCTTTGAGCCATCAGTAAAGAACCGTAAGCTGTTTTTTCGACCAGGATCAAATTGTCAACCCACTCACGTCTAGTTGGAATTCTAGTACTAAATAACTTATTAAAATATGATTCAGTCGAACAATATTATACCCAGACTGAGTTGTCAACGTCATTGAGTTGCGACAAGCCGAACAGCAATGTTACCTGCATTCTGTTCACCAGCCATGTCTAGGAGAGTTAAGGAAAAAAGAATATTCCAACCATCAGAGGGTGTGGTAAAAGCACCGCCGTTACATCTAAGCCCCATACGTTGATCTTGCTGTCTAATCGTTGTCTTTTCGAGAGCTGTCCAGTACTTATTACAAAAGTATAATTAAAAAAATGTTAAATTAAATTATAATACACAGTTTTATTGAGCAGAAAACATAGTTTAGATGATGCAAAAACAAGTTCAGTGGAGATCTCATTCAGTTCAAGAAGAGAATGAGAAATTGGGGCATTATAGGCGTAATTTTTTCCGAATCTACTTATTCAGATGGAAAGGATATTTATTCCGTAGTCTCATAGGTACCTAAATGTTAATCATTTCTAGAAGAGAGGGACAGTTAATTTCACCTTTGATTATAATAAACAAAAAAAGAGGAAAAACAAAGATTAATTAGAAGTAAGCGGAATTCAAATGATGGGACAGGATCAGAGAAATTCATTGAAGAAAAACCCAACTTATGGAAAACTTTTTGTACCCGTGCAATTCTGTCAATAGAGAATTGGTGGTAAGGCATCCAACACACAAAAGCAGTAAATAGCCATTTCAGGCTAAAAGGGTCTACATAGCTCGAGCTATTTATAGGCCCTTATAAAGCCAAGACAGAATACGCTTCACATGGAACAAAGTCTATATGACTTAGAAAATTAAAATGCGTACCGAAAACAACAACTAGATATTTGATTTCTTGAACGGATTGAATTATATCATCAGCGATGTTAAAATATTATCCAAAGCATTGATTGGCACTTTTGGATGCGTTTAGGCAGGATTAACATGAGACTACCTAAACGGGCATAATTAAGAATAATAGAATACAAGATTGCGCCATCCCAGAGCTGCCATTAAGGGGGTAGTATGGTTAATTCGGTGTAAAACAAGCATATTTTTCGAAATTTTTTTTGTCGACACAGTTGATTTATTCAAAATTTTAAAATTACTTCATTATAAAGTCATATTTAAAGAATATTGTGTGAAATTTTCATTGATTTTTATGAAGAAATGAGTTGTTGGCAGCGAATCTTCGCGGACGTCTCATAAAAAAGTTTTATTGCGGTGTCCCTCAGAACTCATTACTGGATCAACTAAAATCAAAAAACCAAATTGATTTCATCAGCTAATAAAGTTTCGCAGGTAACAACGTCGATTTTTTTTTTTTTTTTTTTTTTTAATTTTTTAAAGCGCTTTGAAGTCAAAACACCGATTTTTCATAAAAAAAACTTGAAAACTTTGTTGTTTTAATTAAAATATGACAAAATTTAAAAAAAAAAAAAAACTCGACGTCATTACCTCGTGAATAAAGTAAAGAAACAAAAAAACCAAATTTGAAAAGAATCGGTGCAGTAGATATGAATCTACAGTGGACACCGACCGTAAAAAGGCAAGTGTGAGAAAAACGCGTTTAAAGATTTGTGAAGATTTTTACAGCGTGAAATCCGGTTGGAGAGGTAGATACTTAATCCTTTGTGTCTTTGTCAATTTTACTCTAATGCACTTCAAACTTTCACACAATAATCTTAAGATGTTATAGAATAATTTAAAAAAAAAAAAAAAAATGAAAAAAAAATACCATACTACCCCCTTAAAAGAAATACACAAACGGAAAGAAGAGGAAGCACAAGCGAAATGAAGTGGAAAGGAATCGTGCACACATACATTTGCACGAGCATACATTTACACTCAAAGGTTTATTTATTTTCGCTACTGACGACACTCAATTGTCAAATTCATCAAGAACAAAGTAGCAGCTGGCAGATACTTGTATTCTTTGTTCTTACATCCAATTAAGTCAGAATGCCAACATTGCTTTGAGAGCGATGAGCTGGAGTTGTAAAACAGCAAACAAAAATTAAAATCTACAAACTGAAGGTGTTTTGTGTAAAATTCGAAGAATATTTCCTCAACAGTCGCTATAACAAAAATACTTGAACCATGAACCGAAATTCGCTTGAAATTGGCTTGTGAGTTGGCGATGTGCTGTCTACTTCGTAGAACTTCAAGAGGTTCGTGGCGGAAATATAAAAACATCAAAGTTTACTGCATACAAGAACTGAAATTCCATAACCGCCTGCTCACGAGCTGGATTTTTTTGTTTCTGCTGCAAGGAGTTGAGCAGCTCTTTGGTTCATGGTTGTTGTTGTTGTATCAGCTTACTAAACCTTGTCATAGCAGTGTAGTTACCGGTCGTCTTCGTCTAACTCATCTAACGGTAGATCCAGAGAACGTGCAGTTTCGACAGGTTGGGTCCAAAGGAAGAGGGCTGTTAGGTGAGTAGGTTGGATGAGGCGTGTGAAAAGGTGGTTACTGCAAAAAAGGCGTTGAATTGCTTCCAAATCCTCCTCACTCCTACAGCTATGAGAGAAATCATGCATGTAAGCGCCTAATTTCCTTGCGTGATTTACTACGACACAATGTCCTGTGAGAGCCCATGCTAAGGTCTTAATTTGAAGTCTATTCCTTGGATAGGCGTAAATTTAGCCCTGGCCATGTTTGCCAAGCAATTTTACAGGTATTGGCCCTAATCCATCTTTGATTTACAGAATTCATTAGTGACAAGTTGCGAGACGTATCACTGGGTATATCCGTATAGAAGTCTAATCTTGATCAAATTTTCTTTCACTTTATTAATGTTTTCATCAATTTTCCATGGCGGCGACCTGCCATTGCGTTCGTCCTCCTCGATGGACTCATGATATCTTCTGAAGCGTTCATGTTACTCGTAAACGTCTGTTTTTTTCGAGTATCATTACCGAAACAGTTCCCCAACATTTCTACGTTTTCAATGGCGTTCAAATTTTGGTAGGAATTCTATACACAGATGTGGCAACATAATAATAAAAAAAAAAAAAACGAACGCAAATCAGTTGATTTAGACCATCACCTAGCGATTGTTCTGGGAGCTCTTTTATAAAGGTGGTTTATTTTAGTATTCCTATTTTACGATCCTGATAACATTTTGTAGATGTCACTGCAGATGGACATAATTTGTCTATTGAGATTAGTTAATACATTTGTACAGTGAGTCCACAGAACATACAGAAGAATAAACGAGCAATGTTTTGTGGCGGCTATAGTTTTTTTTACTTTTTTACCAACTTAATTAATTTTTCTGCCTACCTTAAGCTATTTAACAGCGTTGGAAAATTTTTGCTGGCAGAACTACATACGTATTTGTAGTTGCATATGTATAAGCATAAGTTATTTAAGATGCCAGAGGGCGTTGTAATTTACATACTACGTTACGTCCTCTGTTGTTTGCTAACGTTTGGCTTGTACTTTCATATGTTACACCTTCGGTAAACATAACACACAACACTATAAAAACATACATTTACACAAATATACGTTTTATTAGTAAATACAATGTTTTTTTTCTGTTAAATAAAAATATACAATGTACACAACAAATATGTGCACAAACGCACAGTGGAATCCACAATTAACCTGTTGACCGGCCTTGCTAGAACTAATCCTGTAGTGCGTTTTGTAGATGAACAAATACCTGTAATATGAAACTTATTTCGTAATTTGCGTAAACATTCATTGCCATATCAGGTGCAATATTTTTTGTTACTTTTCGTTCTTATCCAAACACTTTTAGCCGTAAATGAATATGAGCACAATAAAGCTCACATAAAAAACAGTCTGAATATATGATTATCAGGCTTATTATTAATTCCGATGTGCCAAATTCGGTAAAATGCTATTATTATATTAATTCCGAATTTTCGAAATTCGTGAAATCGGTATTATTGATTCCGAATGAAACACAGCTTTGACAGTTTTGGGTGACAAATTTATAAGAATGTTTTGCTTTATCGGAAATGCTTTAATTTATTTTTACTAAGCAAAAATAATTAAAACGTGTTATTAAATTGTTAAAAAAAAAAAACAAAATGCAAGGAAAATGATTTATTTGTAACATAAGGGGACTGAATTGGCCGCAGAGAGCTCCCACCCGGGCATCGGCATCCCCCTGACAATTGTTAAAGGGGAACTGCACAAATTACTTCTCAGGAAAGCGCAGAAAAGATGGAGCTCCATTTCTTCATGTGATATTCCGAAAACCCTTTGGCCCCAGTTCAAAATACGGAGAACTCAGAAAGCCCTCTGGACTCCTCGCCGTTTAATTTCCAAACTCGTAGCTGTGTTTACCGCTCACTGGACAATCGGCACACACGCGGAAAAGCTAGGGGTACCATTTAACCCCCATTGCAGAAGCTGAAAGGTCAGAGAAGGAGACTGTAGAACACTTTCTCTGTAAATGTCTGGGTTTGACAGCTAGACGATTAATATCACTACGTGCTCCTTTTTTCGACAGCCTGCGGCAGTGGATCAAGCTAAATCCCATCAATCTTCTCCATTATACATATCAACAGCAGTGGCTGCTGTAGATATCTGCCTGTTGGAGGTCTCATAATGGTATCAAAACGGCGCTTCAGTGCTACTTGAGGAGTGCCAGACTGTCACTTCTACCATTTCACCAACCTCCCTACCTAACACATGGGCTGAAAAGTCCTGGGCCTAACATATAGATGACACTAGTTTTATTGCATCCGGTTAGTACTAACCATAAATAGATAGCTGTTAACATTGCATGATATTCTATTCATTAGATCATGAGTTATTGAGCTAAGAGTGACGCTACTTTTGATATTTTCAAAACAATCGATCGAATAATTTTTGTGTTTTAATTTTCCACTGCTTCTTGATGAGAAAAAATACCATTCAAGCAAAGCAATGGCTTGAAATGTGTTGTGTGGACACCGCTCCATCAGAAAAAAACAACAAAACGATGGTTTGCTGACTTCAAACGTGGTTGTCGAGACACCGATGATGCACAGCGCATTTCATGTCCAAAGGAGGCGGTAACACCAGAAAACATCAAAAAAATACATAAAATCGTTTTGAGTGATTGAAAAGTGAATTTGCCTGAGTTAGCTGACATTGTAAAGGTATCAAAAGAACGCCTTGGCTTTGTATTGCATGAGCACTTGACTATGATAAAGCTCTGTTCAAAGTGGGTGCCGCGTTTGCTCACTGGTGACCAAAATGAAGAACGTGTTGATGACTCTGAGCACTGTTTGAACAGCATGAATTGAATTTCGAATTGCTCCCACATTCACTGTACTCACCACTTTTGGCTCCTACGACTACTGCCTGTTCGCAGGCCTAAAAAAGTGAGTAGGTTATCGCTAAAACTGAGGCCTATTTTGAGGCAAAAAATAAATCGTTCTACAAAAGTGGTATTAAAATGTTAGAGCGGTGCTGGAATGATTGCGTTGTTCTTGATGGAAATTTCTTTGATGAATCAGAGTTGGGCATAATACATAAAATAATTAATGAAATAAGCGGACAGTGAAAACACTGAAAAATTGAAGATTTAGTGATAATGAAACTCTTATTTTAACTACCACTAATTTTATGCATAGTGTGATAGTGCAATTTAGTGGTAGGGCAAAATGACCAACCCTGTGATGAATAAAGCTGATTTTGAACAAAAATAAAACGTGTTTTAATTGTTAGGCATAGGACTTTTTAGCCAATGTGTAATTTCATGCATAATTCCCAAGCTGTTTTTTTTTCGACCAACTACGCAGCGCGGTCAATACGAGAGGCTGATTAATATGCTGAAGGCGGTCAGCATAAATTAGAATTAATTTATTTACATCTTCTTATTGAAAGGAAATGTTGAAATTGATAGCCACATATACTACAAATTACCGAGCACTCACTGCTAGGCCTAGTGCTGTCACTCCATAATTATGGCTTGGGCCAAAAGCATCCTCCCCCACATCAAGTACATATTTACAAACGCACATGTGTTCAATTGGAAGTTTTTAATGAAATTAAATTCAAAATTAAATTAATTAAAAAAAATGTGAAAGATTACAAGCATGCCTCAAAATTTTGCGCTCTACTCGTAAATACCTGTTTTGGCTAGCTGCCTCTTCTACCAACAAAACTGATGCAACAATGGAATCCATTTTAATTTTAAATATTGTTAAATATTGTCTCTAAAACAATGCTTTCTAGTTATCACCGATGCAAACAAAAACCATCCGAATTTCATTTAAAAAGTCGGCAGTACTACTTTGTCTTAGTTCAAGTGGTTGGCAACGCTAGCTACTATACGAAAACGTCGGAACTACTAAAAGTATTTTCCCGAATTCGTGACGGGAGTTCGTTCGTAAGACATAATAGGACTGTACACTCCTCCATGTTATAAAACCTGCTATAATTTTAATTTAACAACTACAACTCAATTTGTTAATAAATCGTAACACAAAATTGAATTTTCGTTAATTTGGTTTAGTTTGGCGGCTCTGTAGCCGAAAGAGTTGGCGTGTGACTACCATTTGGAAGTGCATGGATACGAAACCTCGTAGACAGAAAAAGTTAGTGGTCGCTCTTCTGCAGGCAATGACAAACATCCGAGTATATTTCTGCCATGAAAAAGCTGCTCATAAAAAACCATCTGCCGCTCCGAGTTGTCATGCAGAGTTGTATGGATAGAAGATATGCACTAAGAAAATATATTTGTGCAATAAATAGACCCACTAGTCGACGTTGTGTAAACATTTGAAAAATTGTGATGGAAACATAGATTAGCCAAAATTTGATGCTTTTTTAATTGGGCGCAGTGTGAGCTTTTGAGTTTGGAGCAAATCAATATTTATTGAATGTACTTCACATTACATTACTGAACAGTGTCAAAACTTGTCAAAAATGTGCTTATCATAATTACACTTGACAGCAAGGTCTTGAGTACAGAATGAGAGTATATAAATGTAAAGGGGGATTTTTTAAGAGCTATAGGAAAGTTTTTCAAAAAACACACGTAAAATTCAGAAAAATGCATGAAATTTTTATTTAAATCGATAGTACAGTCCATATAATTTAATGTTTGAAGATTATTTCTTGCAAATGTTGACCGCGACTGCGCTTAAATGGTCCATCCGCTTAGTCCAATTTTGGCATACTCTTTCAAATGTTTCGGCCGGTATCACACATATAAATGCTTTAATGTTGTCTTCCAATGTGTTAATGGAAGCAGGCATGTCTGAAGAGACATGAGCTTTAACATAGGCTCACAAAAATAATCTAAAGGCGTTATATCGCACGATCTGGGTGGGAAATTGACAGGTCCCGAACGTGAAATAAAATGTTCACCGAACTCGCCTCTCAACAAGTCCATTGTTACGCGTGCTGTGTGGCATGTGGCACCGTCCTGCTGAAACCACATGTCATGCAAGTCAAGCTCTTGCATTTTGGGCAAAAAAAAGTTGGATATCATTACGCGGTAGCGCTCACCATTCACAGTTACGTTACGATTCACAGCATCTTTGAAGAAGTACGGTCCAATGATACATCCAGCCCATAAACCGCAACAAACTGTGACATTTTCTGGATACATTGGTAGCTCTTGCAATTCTTCTGGCTGATCTTCACTCCGAAATCGACAATTCTGCTTATTTACGTACCCATTGATCCAAAAATGAGCTTCGTCGCTGAACACAATTTTTCGATAAAAAAGTGGTTCTTAAACTTTCTTAACAGAACACGCATTTTTATAATAAAATTCAATGATTTGCAACCGTTGTTCGTTTGTGAGACGATTCACGGTTAAATTATAGACCACAGCTGTTTAAACCAACTGTTTGCAAAGATAATAGCTAAAAAATCACCCTTTATATAATATATAAGTACACACACTCAACTCTATTAATGTAGAATTCCAAAAAATTATAGAGCGTTTAAAGGTAATTGTAGTTTTTTTTCATTAAATGAGCTTCCAAAGTTTTTAGAATATTTTTAAGTAATATTTCCACTACTTGTAAGCTAAAATTTATAGCGTTACTAAATGTAACTCGAGCATAAATTTAGTAAAAGCTGTATTTTTCGTGACGGAAAGTTAAAATTTTAGTTTTATCACAATCGCTCATTTTTTATGCCGCCGCATATTTTCAATTTTTTCACAACTTATCAATTGCAACCTCAAATAATAACAACAAAATGCACCCAACTCTTTTTTTACAGGGTATTTTTTAACACGATTTTGAAATGACACGGTTAACCAATAGAATTACTACATATTTTTACGCGGACTTTTTGCTCTAGCACGAGTCCCTAAAAAATTTTTGTAATTCGAATTTTGACAGTGTATTATAAAAACTTATCTATGCAGTAACAAAATACAATTGGGGGATTACCGTAACCCCCGGTATACATAAGTAAACAAATCGTCGGTCGGTTTATGCCCATAAATGTATTAGTGACTTGGTATATTTCATGGCTTGTTTACTTTATGGGGAATACCCGATTTTTATTATCGCTTTTTTCTCTATCTCGTTGTAATTCAGCTTGAACACAGCATTTCGTTAGTCAGTATTGTGTTAAAGTGTTCAGTTCGTAGGACGTAATAAATAATTTCAGTAAAGTACTGTATTTAATGTTCAAATTAAAGTTTTTTTAATTAATTGGTGAAATTTTAAGTTTGATTTATATTTTTGATAACTTTTTACTGCTAAAAACGTTAATATTGTGTTAAGTTTTCTGTTCTGAAGTTCGTTTTTATAGTAGCCTTATCAATAAAATGCATAAACAACAACAAAACATTCATTAGGAACCAAAATAAAAATCTTAGGTTGCCTGAAGAGAGGTGAAGGTCCCACATCTGTTGGCAAAGCTTTTGGTTTAAGCAAAGTGACTGTAAAAACAATTAGAAAAAATGAGAATTCCATTCGACTTAATAATTTCTGGATCGGAACTTAGTTCTAAAACATCTTCTTATAGTCCAAAACCTATCTTGGAGAAAACGGGAAAAGACATGGTGTTTTGGATGGAAGATTTGCAAAACAAAAAACTTATACCTATTGGTGGGAAAATTATAAAAGAGAAATTACTTAAAATATACAACCAACTTCAGAAATTTGAACCATCAACAAGTCTTCAGGCAAGAAACTGGTATTTAATGCAAGTGAGGGATGGTTGATAGGCTTTCTAAAAATACACGCATTTCACAATTTAAAAATAAAAAGAGAAGTAGCATCAGCAGACGAAAATGCTGCAAAAAGTTTTCCGGATAAACTAGAAAAAATAATTGAAGAGTGCGGTTATACTCCAGACCAAATATTTAACGCTGGCGAAACGGGATTGTTCGGGAAGAAAATGTCTAAAAGAACGTACTTAGCAAGATCTGAAAAATCAGCTGGTGATTTTAAAGCGTCGAAGATCAGGTGACGTTTTTGTTTTGCAGTAATGCATACCTGGTGATAAAATGTTAAAGCCTCTCTTAATCAACAAATCCCTTATGCCACGAGCTTTAAGAGTTAAGAAAATTAAACACCTTCCAGTTCATTTGATGGCGAATAAAAAGGCATGGATGACGGCTGATCTGTTACAAATTGGTTCAACAACTGGTTTGTTTCTGAAGTCCAGGAATGTATGGAACAAAAAAAGTTTGGAAATCAAAATACTTTTGCTCGTTGATAATGTGCTCAGCCACCCAATGCTGGATCATTTAAATATGCATGCGCAAAAGTGGAAGTTTCGTAGTAAAAACATCAGCCGTGTGTTCTAAAACTATATATCTATCGAATGCAATTGGTGGCGAAGGTTTCAATAACATACAAAAGGCTGACATCGATGAATTAATGCGAGAAATCCCTTTGGATGAGGACGATTTGATCGAGTTTATAATACAAAAAAAAAAAAAAAATAAATAATCGGCGCGTACACTTCTGTTAGGTGTTTGGCCGAGCTCCTCCTCCTATTTGTGGTGTGCGTCTTGATGTTGTTCCACAAATGGAGGGACCTACAGTTTCAAGCCGACTCCGAACGGCAGATAATTTTATGAGGAGCTTTTTCATGGCAGAAATACACTCGGAGGTTTGCCATTGCCTGCCGAGGGGCGACCGCTATTAGAAAAATGTTTTTATTAATTTCACCGAGATGCTTTCACCGAGATTCGAAGCAACGACCTCTCTTATACGACCTCGAGTTTATAATAGTTTGTGATATTAAAGAACCGATAATGATAAAAACGAAGGTGAAGTTCAGCTATTAACGGGTGATTTAATTCGCGAGGTCTTAAAATTTGCTACAAGTATGGAACAATATTTTCTTACTCACGATCCTTACATGGAGCGTGCATTAAAATTTCAACGTAATCTTAAGTTTTATGTAGCTGAATATCAAGAATTATATTAGCAACTTGAGAAACAAAAAAAACAGCCGCTAATAACAGACTTTATAACAACAAGAAAAAACAGCAGAGGTCTTTATTAACAAACGAAGATCTTCCTTTGAATCAAACCCGACAGTTGTGCTAGACTAGAAATGCTATCATCAGTAGATATGTCAGATATATATCTACTGATGATAGCATTTCTGGAACAGCCCGTAATAAACGGCTACGTTTGTTAACAAGTAGCGATGAATAGTTGCAAAATTGATTTTTATTCCTCATTTCAATTTGAATTTTTATGGTTTGTACTTATGGATTGAATTTTCACTGCACACTGATTTTAGTTTTTGTTCTAATAAAAATGAATCGGTTTTTGTTTTATGTATTCTTTTCCACGGTTTTTTGGGAAAATATTTAGAGTTTTTTCATTTTACGCGATTTTTTAAAGTTGTGAAATTTACCCCCATATAAACCATATGTCGCATGTATTTTTTGCACGATTTGTTTTTTGCACGCTTTTCTAAAGAACGTATCGACCGTGTAAAAAAAGAGTTGGGTGTTTATATGAACTAAGGCACAAAAAAGTTGTAATCTTGCTAGATTCTGTCAAAAGTCAACTGTAATTGATCGCTTCACAGGTGGTCGGATTTCCGTATAAATATATGAAAATATAAAGCCTTATATTATTTTGTAAACGTGTACAAAGTTCAACAGTTTGCTGTTGGCTGTTGCTGAAATTTATCAATAATTTACAGATATAGCTCGTTTATTGGAAGAATGAATGTCAGAAATGAAAGACAATTAGCTAGTTAAATTAATCACTTTATTTCCATTTATGAAGTAATTTTTAATTTTTTGAGTTATGGTTTCTGGCAGCAAACGAGCGACATTCGCATTCATTTAATTACTCATACGCAACGTCCGACCATTATCTCCAAACACATATGCTACGAGCAAGAATCCACAATAAAGCATGATAAATTACTAATTTCCCAGCAATAAAAATCACACTGGGGCCACCAATCAGAGATCTGCACAAACACGAACAATTAATCTTGTGTATCTAATTTATCTAATGTACAGCTGACCGCTGAATGGGTTTGACCATAAAACGCTTTAATTAGTTAGTGGCTGGTTTAGTTGCCGGGGCGCCGCCGATTCTACTTTTTGATGGTTGATTGATTGAAAATGGCTGCTAATGAGTATAAATTGCTATCATGGCTCACAGTTTCGTTGGGTTTAGTATCTTTCTATACCTTCACTGCAACCAAGTGTGCTTGTGCGTGAGGCAACGGCTGTTAATTACGTCCCATTAGTAGATTCAGTCATAAAAAAGTTTTTCATAGAAACCATTCACAGCGCTCACTATTGGCAAACAAGAAAACTGGAAGTGAAACTCGGCCGCTTGCGAGTGCATTATTATTTTCATTAACATAAATGTGCCATCAAATGAAATGTTCAACTTTTAAGCAGGAAAAGATTTAAACGAACTTTTTATAGTTAGGATGCGATTCTAAATGACCACTAAAAAGTGTGCGCATGGAATGCTTTTGCATTTATTATTAGTTTATTATATTTATATTTAAAATTGCAAAATAATATTTAAGCATAAGCGACCAGTGCTATCGGTATTTGTTTTTTAATAGTGTTAACGCACACAAAATAAAATTCTTCCTCTGTCACCAAGAAGAAGTTTTCCATTAGCATGGCATGATCTGGGAAACGTAGCCGCTGAATATTTATTCACTGCACTATGCCTATGTCAGCGTAATTCGCAAACAGTTTATTGCTCTAGCGCCTGCAATTTTTGCCTTCGCCAACTTTTCTTTAGGCGCCTTCGATTCGCCACATCTCTGCTCGTCATGTTTGGGTTTTCCTCGCTTGACGAAAAAGTTGCATGCGAAAGCAACAACAGACTTATCGCGTATGATTCGCCACTTGCTAACGCTTGACGCCTTTTATAACACCCAAAGATGGCTCTAGAAAATGTTAGCAAATATTTATTGTGAAATACCACATTTATATAGGCGAGGGTGAGACTATTGCTTACGGCAGATACTTATTTTTCTTCTTCTGAATTGGCGCGATAACCGCTTACGCGATTTTGGCCGAGTTTAATAAAGCGCGCCCCTTCTCGTTCTAACCGGCGCCAGTTGGAAGCACCAACATCAGGTTAAAGAAGTCATACAACATGGAGTCCCCCTGTCTGAAACCTCGCGTGGTATCAAATGGCGCAGAGAGGTCTTTCCCAATTCTGACGGCGCTGCTGGTATTGAGCAACGTCATCTTGCATAGCTGTGTTAGTTTTGCGGGGATATCAAATTCAGACATAGCGGCGTCGTACTGCCAAATGCAGCTTTGAGGTCGACGAAAAGATGGTGTGTGTCGATTCTCGTTTCAAGAGTCTTTTCCATGATTTGGCGTATTGTGAATATTTGGTCGATCGTAGACTTTTCAGCTCTAAAGCCACACTGATAAGTTCCAATCAGTTGGTTGATGGTGGACCTCAGCCTTTCACAGAATATGCCCATAGAACCTTATAGGCGATATTTAGAAGACTAATCCCACGATAATTGGCACGGTAGCTAGCCAACTCTTCACGGCCATGTTTGAATAGCTCAGCCGGCAGTCCGTCGGCGCACACGACTTTGTTGTTCTTTAGCCGCGTTATCGATATTCTCACCTCGTCATGGTCGGGTAGCGGAACGACAATTTCGTCGTAAACGATTGAGGTATCGGGATCCTCACATTCCTTTTAACATGTGCGGCTATCACTATTTAACAGGTTCGAAAAGTGTTCCCTTCATAATTTAGGAATGCCCTGGATGTCAGTCACCAGATCATCGCAGGAAAACGCCCCGGTCTTAAAACCTTCTGTGAGCCGCCGTACTTTCTGGTAGAATTTTCACTAAGTCGAATATCTACGTTGGTATATGACCCTTTTTCCCTTTTGCTCGCTATTCAGAGGATACTATAACAAAGTAGGAGGTTCGGAACACTTGAACAATAAGCAAAATATTCGTGTCTGGGTCCTGCCTTTCGCCTTTCAAACTTACGTAAACTTCTGCACACGGAAGCTTCCCCCAATGCAAACAAGTGCTTGCTTGAAAATATATCTCTTTAAGAAGTTACATTATCTTATATCTAAAATGCATTCATTTAAACTTGTATGTGTATGCATGTATATATGTTAGTACATATAGTATGCATCAAACTTTGGAAGACAAAAATACAACAAAAAAGGAGACCAAAAACAACCAAAGTGGAGATTACTACATCAGCGGATAAGTGCTGAGCTGTTATTCAAGAAACAAAGGCAGAAAAAACCAAAGTACCAAAAAGGGACGTGAATGCGTCGAGGAGAATAACTGAAGAAAGAGGAAATCAAAGTATTAAAAAGCAACAAAAGATAACCACAAACTGTAAATGAGTAGAGTGCGGATATTGGCTAGCCAGATATGAAATCTATATTGATAATTAAAAATTTGTTGAGTGAAGGCGGTGACCAGTAAACGTCTCAGGGATGGTTACTTGATTTTGATATTTTGATCGAAATATCGTAAGGGAAAAATAACAGTATCATCCTAAAATTACCTTTATTTGGTTAATGTGAACTTCCAACAAGTGCATTCTGTGGCATAAAATGGAATATTCTGTTTTACAAAACTCGCTTTCGCAGTCTACCGCTGCACACATCACTTTATTAAACTTTTAATTCCCAACTTTTTAATAATTCCAAACACAATCGAAAGTAAACCGCTTTGCAAAACACGAACCAATCACGAAATGTAAACAAACAAATGCAATCAAAGAACGGACTTTAGTGGTACTTTTTGCACAAAGCCAGTTACAAATACACGGTCTCGCTCATGCGTGATCTTGTACAAATATTTGGTTCGTGAGCACCTTAGCAAAAGCAATTCTACATATACAGGTAAACAGTATTTTTGTAGCAGGTGGCACGCCCCCTTCTCAACTATGCACACCTTCAAGGTAATGGAATTTATATTTGTGTAAGTGATTTTAATATTTCATTGAAATTTAAAACTTATTATAGAAAACACTAAAAAAGAGGTTAAATTTTTGGTTGTGGCGTATTTATTTATAGTGTTTTGGTGGAATGTGTTTTATTTTATATTTACTTATGAAAACTAAAACTTATATCTACCTATCTTTTAACATTAACAAGAATCAGTGGCTGACTGTTTGTAATAATAATAATAATAATAATAATAATAATAATAATAATAATAATAATAATAATAATAATAATAATAAAAGCTTAAATCAATGAATACAGACGAAAATAACACATGAACCAATAGAAAAAAACAGTCGTACTGAATCATATAATAAGGACCGTTTTGAGTCATAACCATTAATACACCATAACATCAAAAAACAGAGCATTGCCTTTTGATATCGATAACCGGGACATATGGTATCTCCGGTAGTTGTGAACCCTACCGAGATGGAGAAACTCTATACTAATAATAAAAATAGTTTTAGTAACTGTAATGTACTCAATGGCCGACACTTCAACGAACATGTTTTAGAAGTAGTTAATGTTGGTCCTATTGACTCGCACTACTACCATTAAATACACTATATCAGGTTCTATTTAACCCAAAAGTTATCTGTTTGGGTTGGAAATTCGTCTAAAGCCAAATTCTTTCAGTAAATTTTTCGCCTGGCGGACAAATTTCAGAATATCTGCAACAGGAGCATTCTTGATTTCACTCGAATCCATAAGAACTCGATCAAAGATGTGCAGTCTTATCTTTGCCAAGGCAATACAGTTGGACAAGATATGCTTTGTGGTTTCATCATCCTCCAGGCAAGGTCTACATTTTGTCTTATTCCCGATGTGAAGTTTTGAGAGGTGATAATTTCAGTAATAGTGACCTGCCTGAAAACCTAAATACTATTTTCCTCATGTCTACTTTACGCATTCCATTCAATTTCATATTGTAGGTAAAAGGTCTTGTCAGCCTTTTGGCTTGACAGAGTTTTTGTGTGACTTTCCAATGTGTAATTCTTTGAGTATTTTCTCAATTATTTACCCTGCATTTTTTTCTGCCCGCAATATGGTTCTGGACCGTAAATCCGTCCTAGCGAGTTCATCAGCGATTTTATTACATTTTATTCCAGAGTGACCCGGAATCCAGAGACAGGATAGATATAGTGTGGATGGTAAGACGGAGAAATTGGTTGGAGGTCACTCTTCAGCGAATCTTTTGGATTCATTGATGAATAGAGAGATAACATCGCAACCAAACAACCCTAGAGAACGGCGGACAGCTACAGAGAAAACGCTCCGCAGTGCCCTCATTTTTACGACAAGACAGGCATATTGGGTCGTCAATGACTTCCATGGCAGCCATATGCTGACTACAGGCTTTGTACCATGTGAGTACACCTACCAATACTCTCAGGTCCTTTCTACTAAGTTTACTTTCACAAAGCACTTAGCTACTCTGCAGGAGCCCAACTCAGACCAACGTCTTCTATGGATAGACCTCATGATGTCGTTAATCCATAGTTGAACCGACGCAGAATTGACTATTAGGAAGGGTTCAGTGCCCAGTGGTGTGCTTGCAGAGTCTTCATTAGCCACTTAGCAGCAAATTCGTTCCCAACCGCAGTGTCCAGGCACCTGAATACGACAAACTTTGTTGTGATTTACAACACTGTTCAGTTATGTTTTACGTTCACCGCTTGATTGTCACTAGATATTCCAATACTGTTTGGGCGAAGAAATCGAATTCATGCTTTGAGATACCATTGTGAAGAAAGTAAAGGAGAGGGGTGGGGTGGTTAGGAGACAGGTGGTGTGGTTAGGAGGATGGGTTTATGTGTGTTATGAACGATGGCTGCGGCTGCGGTTGCGTTAACCGCTTTATGCTGCTGATGAAATTCATCAGATTTTTAATGTCAAGGCCTGCTATATCAGCAGGCGTAGCACAGAAGTGAGAGCCAAGATGCCTAAATCTCAGTACCGCGAGAGCAGGGTAGTTAAAGAGAAGGTGCTGGGATGATTCCACCTAATCTTCCATATAGCTGACGAAAAAAGGACTCAAAGTGATTCCAAGTCTCCAGCATGCACACCTCGCGGATAGTGCCTTGTGAGAATATCAGCAAAGTTCGAGAGCTGAGATTTTGTCAGCCTGAGAAGATCGTCCGAGCGTCCCGATCCACACGTGGCCGGAAGGATTTCGCGAGTTTGTGTACTTGACCAGCTCTCGCTGAGTTGGCACGAAGCCCATCTTTCAGGGAGCAGACTGCAGGTGGTCAAGAGGATCTCAATACTTTCCCTTCGTGGGGAAATCACCTCACTTGTCCCTTGTCTGACCAGCTCATCCACCTCCCAATGAGCCTTATGTCAAAGAATCCGGATGCAATCGAAAGTGAAGTTGCGTGGCCACGAGTTCAAATGTACATAATGTCCGGTGGCGGAATTAGGAATAAAAACCTAAATTGTTACAAAGAAGAAAATGCGAAATTTATTTATTTAAAATTATTTCCTCTAAATATTGTCTGGTACGTGGGATGTACTCTTAGGATTCGGCCTCCGTACTCCGTATCACTCGCTGGAGAAATGATGTCGAGATGCCATTAACATCGCGAACGATATTTTCTTGTAGTTTTGAGAGGGTCGCTGGGTTTGTTCCGTAGACTTTACTTTGAGGTAGCCCTACAGAAAAAAGTTCACAGCAATAAGATCGGACGACGGGGGGGCCGAAATATGTCACCGAAACGACTTATTAGTTTGTTAGGAAAAAAATCATGAATTATTGCCATTGTCTTACTGGCCGTGTGTGGCGTGGCGCCATCTTGTTGTACCCATACGTGTGTCTTAGAAGAATGTTCTCCCATTATTAGCATATAAGAGACACCGTCCGCAGAAATTGCTTACCCTCGATGATTGAAAAAATAAATATAGCCCAATTACTCCACTGCTTGACAATGCACACGAAACCGTTACTTTCGGACTGTGAAGTAACTGTTGACGTATCAATATTGGTTTTGACTTTAGCTCCGAGAAGTAGACCCATCAATGTATTTACCGATGGATCAGAAATGGAAGAGCGGGTTGCCGCTGATATATCTAAGTATTATGCGGAACTAAATATGAAAAAGTAATTTAAACTCTCTAATATTGCACTGTGTTTCAAGCTGAGATCTTTGCTATAAAGAAAGGCCCAGAGCTTGTATGAAGAGATACAACAACTAACTGCGCAATAAACTTCTACGTGGATATCCAAGTGGCTATAAAAACAAAAAAATCATATTGTCTATCATCCAAAAATGTCCATGAATACAAGGAAGCAATTAACGAGCTTGCTCGTAACCGCAGGCTGTGTGTGTATTGGGTTCCGGGGCATAAAGACATAGAGGGAAATAAGTTAGTGGACGAAAGTGCTAAAAAAGGCGTTGGATTTGCATGGGACCAAATAAGTCTATAACCCCTGCACACAATTCAAAAAGAACTATAGGAGCACATGTTAAGAAAGGCGAAAGGCAAATGGCTTAACCAATTGTAAAGCTGCCAGGATGATGTGCGCAAACGCGCTTATGATGACGGGTGTACAAATCGATTATATTTTCGATAGAAGGAACTGTAGCGAACTTTCACGCCACTGCCTAGTTGCCGCACACGCTTACAAGCTAAATTTTACTCTTGACGATGTTTGCAGGAACTCTAATGAGCCAGGTACAAGAGAACACCTGGAATATCTTCTACTGTTCGGTTCTTTCGAAAAACAGACTATGCTACCTGGGCGCTCTTAACTTTGGAAATACTAGAATGCATTCCTGAAACGGAGCTTCGTAAAATTCTTGCCATCTTGAGTGATGCATATCAACTAAAAAATATTCTGATCTGGTATGGCTATAGAACAACATGAACTCCCATGACTAGGAACTATAACCAATCTTAACCTAAATGATCAATAATCAATCAATCAATAATATTTATGCTTCCATTTGAATGAAAACAGAATCACATCAAAAAATATTGTTTACCGAACGAAATCGCTCCAACATTGTCTCGTAGCAATTTTTAAGCAAATTGTATTCGCTAAGCTCAAGCGCTACGCCATTTGAATATTAAAGTGGTGAAGTCTGAGATCTTTCTTTAATATTTCATTCACAGTAGTTTCTGGAAGTCCCAGTGCAGCCGCCAGCCGCTCTCTTGCGCACGTACTGACGCAGATTATCGTGCAGATTTCTAGCGACGATTTCAATATTTTCATTTGTTCTCTATGCCAGGCTGGGCGCTAGCCTTGGGCTGTTTGCTACCGAACTTTGTGTCCGGAATCTTCGCAGCTTTGAGAGAATCAAATCTTCACTTGGGGCATCACATAAACGTCGAATATTGTAGGTTAGGTTAGGCTGAAGCGGTTGTCCTGTAGGACAAACTCAGGCTCATAGCTTATTGTGATGCCGCGTGTGGAGCTTGGTCATATCTCTCCTAAAGCCAGTGAGCGATTTCTGCAGAACTGAGATCTTCAAATTCATTAGAAAATTATCTACTTGGAATAGTTAACTTTCGTCTGGATAAAGCAGGACAATGACACAGAAGGTTCGAGATTGTCTCTTCCTCCTCCTCATCCAGACAACTTCTACAGAAGTCATGTATTTTCACACCTATCCTCTGGGCATACCTGCATATTAGGCAATGCCCTGTTATGACTGAAATGTGTGCACCAAGACTGTGCTTATTTTGGCTTAGCAGAGACTCTGTGTGCTTAGTATTGAGAGTCGGCCACAATTGTCGGGAGGTTTTGCAGGTGGTTTCATTACGCCATTTTTCAGTCGCTGGTCTTACGATTTCTTGTATAATAAGTAGCTTAAAGTAGCTCACTAGTTAGGGAGAAACTTTACTACTGTGGGCAAAAAGTAAGGGGAATTTGGTTGTAAAATGAAAAATCTTTATTTATTCTTGTAAATCAATTTCATCCCCTTCAAAATAGTCCCCTCTCGATGAAATACACTTATGCCAACGATTTTTCCAATCCCCGAAACATGCCAAATAGTCCATTTCCGGTATAGCCATCAGCACCTTCTTCGATTCAGCTTTTATCTCCTCAATCGACTCGAAACGCGTTCCCCGGAGTGGTCTCTTGAATTTTGGGAATAGCCAGAAGTCACACGGAGCCAAATCAGGCGAATACGGTGGTTGCGGAAATGGTCACGAAGAACGAAGCAGTGTGAGACGTTGCATTATCGTGATGCAAAAACCAAGAGTTGTTGGCCCTTAATTCTGGTCTTTTTAGACGAATTGCTTCACGTAAACGCCGCATAACGCTCAAATAATATTCCTTATTAACAGTTTGGCCAGGTGGAAGGAATTCATAGTGCACCACACCACGGAAATCGAAAAAAACTGTCATCATGACCCTCGGCAGGCAATGGTAAACCTCCGAGTGTATTTCTGCCATGAAAAAGCTCCTCATAAAAATATCTGCCGTTCGGAGTCGGCTTGAAACTGTAGGTCACTCCATTTGTGGAACAACATCAAGACGCATACCACAAATAGGAGGAGGAGCTCGGCCAAACACCCAAAAAGGGTGTACGCGCCAATTATATATATATATATGACCTTTATTTTTGAACGACTTTGACGGGCTCTTTCGGTCTTGCCTCGCATTTAGCACGATATTCGCTTGATTGGTCGGTTGTTTCAGGGTCGTAAGCATAAATCCAAGTATCATCTCCCGTAATGATGCATTTGAGCTTGTCCTGATAGTCTGAAAGCATTGTTTCACACACATCAACGCGACGACTTTTTTCCAAGAAATTGAGAGTTTTCGGTACCAAACGAGATTTGACTTTTCGTAAGCCCAAATGGTCTTTCAAAATGGTTTTCACAGATCCTTCTGATATTCCGATCATATCAGTAAGGTCTTTAACAGTCAACCGACGATTTTTGAGCACTAACTCCTTCACTTTGTTGACGTGTTGGTCATCTGTTGACGTCGATGGTCGTCCGGAGCGCTTCAAGTCATCACACGTTCTCGACCCTCTTTGAAGTCTTTGTACCACTTATAAACATTTTTCTGCGACATGGTCGAATCACCTTCTGCAACATGCTAAACGTTTCCGCAGCCGAAATTTCATTCCGCAAACAAAATTTGATGGCACTTCTCTGCTCAATTAAATCAGACATTGTAAAAATCGAAAAGTGCACTCTTGGTCGTTTGGTAAACACAAGCGTAAATATATTACTGATAATGACATTCACATGAAAGTTGGCCCAGATGTTATTAACAGTGCTGCCAACTCATGAAAAAAATAACTAGAGCGAAATTTTAATCCTGCGAAGTTTGACAAATAAATTCACCTTACTTTTTGCCCCATTTCAAAACCAAGTTCTGCCACCAGGCACCCTGTACACACATGCAAATGTATATGTGCATTTAAAGCAAGTGACACTGCAAAATTTCATTAATATCATATCCGAGTGGGGGTAGAACATTCCAACTCATTCTTGTGAAAGGGAGCAAAAAAAATTGCTCTTTTTAAAATTCCTTCTCTTATTGGGGATGCTACTGATGCATATACATACATTAATGTACAATGTATACCAAGCATTTTCAAATCATATTTTTCAACATTCCTTTTGTAAAGCAAAAAAAAAAAGAATTCTAAACTTTTTTTAAGTCTACTGCGTGTTTGGCGTATAACTGTTTTACGTACGAGCACAATTATCTACGAGTGTGCATCTGGCTGTACAGTGGCAGGAATAAATGCTGTTTAAATTTATATATACATATGCACACATACATATGTACATACACAGACGCAATAAACTCATTTGAATATTTAGCTTAAATGCTGTGCTGCCTGACAAAGCACCAGCAAATACCAAGCCACAGCAGGACTAATAGCTTGCCACGGTCATTAACGTGGCTGGAACTGAAATACATTTGGTACGCGCGTATATTTGCGTCCTTGGGTAGACCGGGTGATCCAAATGCATACTTCGTTTATCCATCACGGGTCGATCTGATAAACATAGGCGTTAATTTTACATAATTCAAGTTGAATACTGAATAGAGTCACCATATGCGTCATAAATGTATTTTATTTTGTTAAATTTTGTGCGAAATTTTCATTTGCTATATAATTTCATGGTACTTCTATTCTTCTTTTTGATTTCAAACTTAACTCAATTTGGAATTGAACACATGGTATACTGCTGGATCACGTCACATAGACGAAGAAATTGGCTGCGACTTAGCTCCGTTCATATTCCCTCAAGGGAGGAGTGGGCGATGTGCTACATTTGGAGGCAGGGCATGGCAAACATGTTTAGGCTTCGGGCCTCCGACAGTCTAGCGGCAATTAAGGCCTTGGACATTAGTAATTAATCGGAAAATGTCTGGATTCTCTTGCGATTGCATGCGAATACTTCGATATCAGGCTGATTTGGGTTCACGGTCACAGCGGCATAGAGGAAAATTGCTGGTCTGATGAGCTGCGAAACAGGGACCCCTGGAGACGGTATTATCGTAAAATGAGAGGATTGGGGTTCCCTTGAAATTGTGGAAAGTGCGCAAACATGTAAAACCTCGAGATCCTTCCAAGTAGATCGAGGCGCTCGAGGGAACTTTTAAGATTAACAAAGCTGCAGCTATTAAATTTGGTGGATATTGTCCGTTAGGTGTCCATGCGATGAAACTTGGGATTACCTAAAGTCCGTTCTGCATAAGCCGTCTGGAGTACGCAGTAGAATCATCTCAGCACCTTCTTCTCAATTGCCCTGCTCTCGTCGGGCTCTCTGGGCTCTCACTTTTTTGCTACACCTGCGGATATTACGGGTTTAAATATCACACATCTGGTGAAGTTCATCAGTAGCTTGTTACGGCTAATTATGGTCGTCATACTCTACTCCCAAGGCCCCTTCTTCTCTTCCATCTCCTTTCCATTGTATGATATCACAACGGATTAATTTTGATATTTGTCCAAGGGGGCCCCCGCAAAGGCAGCCATTTATCCTAACCTAACATAACTCCATTCGAAATCGATGTTATCTGAATAGCCCAGAAATTATCTAGGTACTTAGTGTTAATGGTTTTCCTGGAGCTTAATGCTGATTGGAGCAACTTTATTGCTACCAAGAATAAAGGTGCTTTGAATCTTGTCCAGCAGTGTAATGCCGCTGGCCCACCTCAGCATCTGCATTTCCTACCGCATGCAGTTTCAGCGCTATTTTAGTGGTACAGCACTCAGATTCATGTGCCATTGCCAGCCTGATCATGCTTTTGCAGATTTAACCATTTAATATTTATGTAATTTTCTTTTTGCATAGGACTCCACAGGCTGCTCTCTAGCTGAATTGAATTTGGTGAGCAATTTCTTTTTCCAAGCCACCTTCTTCGTTGGCATGGGAATCCAGGTACTTAAAGCTATCAACGATTTTGAGAGGGGAACGGACGGAGGCGTTATTTATTGTAAGAGCTGAACTCTCAAAATTTGCTGTGGCAAAATGCGAGTCGATTGCTTCGGTCTTTGTGCGGCTTCCACGTAGCCCATTCGATTCAAGGACGGTAACCCACCGGTTCAGAATTTCTTGGAGGATGGCTTTGTCGTGTGCGAGAAGGACTACATCGTCAGCATACAGCAGTGTCCCAGCGAGGTTGCCTTGGATTTCGTGCGTAAGGAAGTCCATCACCACATTAAATAGAAGATGGCTTAAAGCTGAGTCTTGATGTACGCCTGCATTAACGTTGAAGTTTTGGGTCAGCCCACTCGCATATTTTACCTGGGTTACTTGATGGTAGGTGTCAGAGACGTGTTTAATGTTGGTTTCCGGGATCAGATTCTTTCTTGATGTTGTCCAAATGAGATCTCTAGGCACGCGGTCGATAAAGACTCCAAACAGATTTTTCTTATTTAGTCGGTGCTTTTCTATGATCGTGGAAGAAGAATGTGGATGCATCAAGAGTCGACTTCCCACTCACGAAACCGAACTGGTTGGGGGTTGTCTTAGCGGTCCTTCTAATGTGTGCATCGAGGACTCGTTCCTATAGACGTTTAGACGGTGTGACATAAGTTTTGTTTCGGGGCACCATCTTCGAGTTTTGAAGAGCACCTAACATCGCCTTGGTTTTTGTAAAAAGGGATGAGATAGCTATTACGGCACACTTCAGCCACACATCCGGTACAACCTCCGCTGCATCCTTGTTATCTCTCTTTAAGAGCCAGAGAATACCTGCTTTGTCAACAACTCGGAAAATTTCTGAAGGAATCAGACCTGGACCAAGAGCTTTATTCCTTTTCATTTTGGTAAACGCGGCATAAACTTCGTCAACTGTGATTTCGTTGAAGGTCTCTTCGATTGGGATTTTCATTTTGAGTTCTTTTCATTTGATTTAATGTTTTAAAATATACTTGTATTTGAATTACCCTGTATACTACGGTCGCAATAATTTATGTTGACGATTGCCTCGTGGGCGCCAATATAATTTTCGCGTTTGATTGTTGTTGCCATTAAAATTGTTTCAACCAAGTTAAGTGGAGTTTTCTACTGAACGTAGATTTGTCATCGATTTACATAATTTAAATTCTAAGCATGCAGCTATCAAGGCGTGAACTCAATAATTACTTTAGGGTGAATACATTTATAATTTTTGCTTATATTTCATTTATCAAATTTGAAATCGTGATTATGTTTAGTGACCGTAAAGTGGCATTTTGTAAGTTTATTTAGATAATAAACGGTAATGAGAATTAGTTTTGTAATTTTATTTATTTATTTACTTGATATTTATTCAATTTAATGCTGCGTGTATCTGTATGTCCAATAAATGGTTGAAAACGTGTGGCCTTGTTTGTAGAGTAACAATTCAAATGGTTATTACATTAAATAAAGATGATTTTTTAAATAGATTTGGGTTCACTTGGCAGCCAGACGATTAAGGTCACTGGGTGCTCCTTTCTTCCACAGTCTGGGGCAGTGCGCCAACCTAAACCCTATCAAACTTCTCCCTTATGGCATATGTCGTCAGCATAATCGATGTGTTGTACATAGCGTGCTAGTCATCGACTATTTGAGACCAGAGTTGTGAAGAGGGCTTAAGACTGCTTCAAGGACGTCTCCTATTATTAAGAGGAATAACATGGGTCATAGAATACATCCCTAGCGAACTCTGCTTTGAACTTAGAATGGCTCCGATAACTTACTCTTGTGCAGCACACGGTACCTAGTACTATTATAAGTTATTTTAATTATTGAAATGATTTTTTCGGGAAAACCACGGCTCAGGGCAACTCACAGGCAGTTTCTGTGTACATTGCCAATCACTTTTTCAAAATCGGTGAACATCAGATTAAGGTCAGCTCTGAACTCTGCGCATTGTTCGATGACAATTCTAACAGCGTTTATACGGTCAGTGCAAGAAGTCCTTGATCGAAAACCAGCTTGGCCACCGTCCCTTAGCCGATCCAGGATGACCTTTGCCACAATTTCACATATCGCGGGCAGCACGCAAACACCTCGCCAAATATCACAATATCTCAGGTTACCTGTTTTTGGGATTTTGATAATAATACCATCAGTGCATTCACTAGGAAAAACTTTCGTTATACTAGGCTTTTCTGATGAAAGGGTGAAGCAATTCTGCAACATAATCGGCGTGCGCTGTGAAGAATTCAACAGGAATGCCATCAATTCCTGCTGTTTTGTTGTTGGGTAATGATTTGATAGCGGCTTTTACTTCGTTGACACTGGGAGAATCTGTTCTTATTCGTGTAGTATGCGAATAAGATTTAATACCGACGCCTACCGGTGTCGCTTAACAGTGTCGCTTCCATCTTGCAAGTTGGTCTTCCTCTGCAAGCAACAGATGACCTTCCCGTCCTCACAGAGGATGTTCATCGGCGAGGTTACTGTTGATCAGTTGTTTGGTTTATAAAATCTGTACCGCTGTCGCCACACTGATATTGGCAATAAGTTTTCACAATTTCTATGACTCGTGCCATGACCTGCCAGACTATACAAAACAGAAATGTCAAAACTATGTGCATACTAGGTAAGTTCGTTTAACTGTTATCCCTGTCAAAATTTCTATAAATCAAAAAAAAAAAAACGCATGTAACATCGGACAGAGGCAATTTTTAAATGTTTATGACTTGCAAGTGCTGTTTGCAGCATCAGCAGTCATGTCTGCAAGCTTTTGACAAATTACTACTGACATCAACTAAGATGAGTTTTGAAATTTAAAATATGCGAGCTCATTAATTCGAGTAATGTTTTGCAGTTTGGTAATACTTTCGTGCAAAATTTGACGCCAACATAAGCATTCGCCCAATTTGCGCACGTGCATAGCGAGTATATCGATTTTGTTCAGCAAAGAAGTTGCATTCAATTTTGTGCGCGGAATTAAATTTCTTCCACAGAAACATTGTGCATGTTAAAGAAGACCATTGGTAACAAAAACAAAAAAATTAAAATTTGCACACAAAAAAATACAAAGAATGAACGTACAAACTATTCCAAGAAACTAGAGAAAGCGTTGCAGTCGCAGCTCACTTTGGACAAACATCAACATTCACTGATGAGCAATACGCTAAGGAAATCAAATATTTGTTACTCAAAAATCCTTTGTTGATTATTAATAAAAAAATCACTGAAATTGTTAATATTTTCCTTTTATCATGAAAAACTACTTTGAAAGATGTTTTGCGTCCGAAAAAGGTGAAATCTCTTTTAGTGCTAAAAACACTGAATACAACAGCTCAATTTGCACTGGCTCTTCGAGAGCTTTCGCTGCAAATTTTTATAAATTCCATTCCATAGCAGCTTTGGGAGAGAGTAAGTAGATGGGCTGCGAACAGTGGTCTAAATGTTAACCCAAGCAAAATGCAAGCAATGCTGCTTACAACTAAAAGCAATATTCCTGAGCTTCGACTACCGTGATTCAATGGAGTTGAAATTCAGCTTACGGTTAGAGCGACTTATCTAGGAGTAGTACTAGATCCGAAGCTTGACTGGAGGCATAACGTAGAGAAGTGGGTAGAAAAAGCTTATGTAGCTTACTACATCTACAAAAGGGTTATCAGTAAAAGCAGGGGTTTAAAGCATAAACTCGCACTTTGGATGTACGAGTATACCGCCATAGTAAGATCGCTTATGTCATACCTGCATTAAACAAATAGTATAACGGTAGACGGAACTACGAAATCGTGTCCAGCAGGCACTTAATGTCATGCTCTACCTGCTACCAACTATGACTAATAGCAACGAATACCGCCTTCAGAATAAAAGAAGGTGGTTTTAGGAATGCTAGGAGGTCCGGTCATAGTGTTATTTTAGACAGACAAAGGCTTACTAGCAACTCATCAGTCTTTACTACCGCTATCCTAGACTTTAGGTTCAAGTTGAAGGTAAAGTTCTCCAAGGAGAATACAACTGCACTCTACCCTGACGGATCCAAGATGGGCTGTGACTTTGAAACTTCCTAGTCTTTTCACCAGGGGAATTGGAATAGTATTTTTCAAGCAGAAGAAGCATCCACAACAACTATCCGAGCTATGCATTTTTCCAGATAATCAAGCAGCCATCTTAGATTTAAAGTCACCTATAACCAATTCAAAAGTCGTAAGTTCCTTTCCCATGCACCACAAATACTTGCAAAAGGACCCAGCTCCGCATAAAACCTGCATTTATGGAGACAATGAAAACGATGATGCGGAGCATGACTTCTTCAAATGCGAGAGGTGGAATACAGAGAGAACAGCTCTGCAACGAGCTATTGAAGTATTTACATTTGAAGAAGGTGAACAAAAATGGAATACCGTCGCAAATTTCACTGAGAACATTATTCAAAAAAAAAGAGGAAATGGAAACTTATTCTGAAGAGCATTAAGCATATGTTTTTCAAAACAGGCGACCCTTCTCAGGACGCCACCTTGGACTTTTAAATCGATGCAGCCCCGGGGTTGAGGGAAAAATCTAAGAGAAGAGGAGGGATGTTTAAGTGGAATCACCACACACAAGTGACGATTGTTACTATATGGAGGGAATTTTGAACTCAACCTCACAGTCAAAAATCAAAACCAAAAAGGAAAACAAAACACAGCATCTGTATTAAAGACTGCATTTAAAGTTCAGTACAGACAAATTATTGTCAGAAAACAAATGTGCGCGCAGGAGCGACAACTTTCTGTGACTTAATTTTTGAAGTCAATCACTGTTCTGGGTGCGCTTTACCACCAAAAGCGGGTGTGGGGGATGGTAAAGCCACGGATTAAAGGATAAGGTAATAAGTAAACAATAAAGTTCTAGGAGGTCATGTATAAAACATATAATATTATATTTTTAGTCAAAATTTCACACAACGACTTATGAAACTGATTCCGATGACGACATTTCAGTTTTGATCATCCCAGAAGGCATAGGCGCTGGAATTTACGGCTGCAGAACCAAGCGCTCTATGTCGATGGGTAGTTTTCCAAACATCTTTCTAGTGGAGATGTATGCCTTTTATCTATGTGCAGAGATAGACTGAGACAGAAATTTCCGAATCGAGCAAATTTCCAATCTGAGTAACAGTCAGGAGGCACTCATGACACTATAATTTGATGCGATCAAATCCTCACTGGTGCTTGAGTGTATCGATAAACTTAATCTGTTAGGAACACGCAATTGCAACTGACTACGAATTAGCAGACGCATTCACGAGAGAGTCTGCGGTCTCGTCTTGGGATTTGGTCTACGGACTCTTGTCATTTCTGCGGCCAATCTCATGAGACTCCAATGCACCTTCTTCTGGAACGCAGCGCTATGGCCCGGAGAAGGTTGAGACATCTTGGCCAACTGCAGTCAGAAGAAAGGCACATACGCTCAATTAAATCCAACTCCATCCTGAGTTTAATAAGGGAACTGTGTCTAGATAAGGTACAGTAATGAGCAGAGGACACAAAAAAACATTAGGTCGAAGTGCAAACCTCATAATTAAACTAATCTAATCTACTTTTTGCTCAAATACAAAACAATGCTGAATAAACTGTGATGACGATTTGCAATGCTATGGCCGACTTACTGAGGATGAGATTAATCAAAGCTTGGAAGTTTTAGCTGGCAATAGCACAGAAGGAGAATAAGGCGATGATAACAATAATGACGTCACTATTCCTACAATAAAAGGCGCTTTGCACATTGGATGTGCTATAACGTTACTGCAATGTTTATGCAAACGATTATAATTTGCGGTATGAAATTGAAAACGTAATATTGTATAAAAAATGTATGTAAAAGATTTCAACCAAAGAATGATAATTAATTTTTTTAAATAAATTTTAAGTAAATATTTTTCTTTCTACTTATGTTTTCACATATATTTTAAATATTGAAATGAATTCATAAAATATGTTGCTTCTAATTTTAACCACTTCTCTTTTTTGTGATTTGTGTGCTCTCTGAATAAGTAAAACTGCATTAAATTATAATTTTTACTATATTAGGATTTTATTTTCTTATAGTTTGGTTAAAAAATAAATAATAGCAATAATAAAATAAACTTTCAGATAATTGATTTATTTGTGCAGGTAAAAAAATCCGCATAATTGGACTTTTCGCTTCAGTGCGCAAAAATGCTCAAAATTCAGTGCAGCTAAGCGAATTTCACTGTACCATTAAAAGTCTGGGTAGTATACTTACGTACTATAAAAAACTCATATCAGTCGTGTAATTTAAATACAAATATTTCATTACTTTTGAGTCGTTTACTGCACTTGCATTTGTAATGTAAAGTGGAAACGAATGACTAACTTGAAAACACGTGCCACACTGCGTATACGTAACATTTACCAAAAATTGCTGTTGTTTTCTGTTTAAAGTCCATACATAAGTGTACTCATAAAAAATCCTCTTAAAAGTTTTCACAGTGCATCTGCATATCACTTCTTCCCAGTTTTCATGAAAAACTTGGAGCACAATCAACTAATTCAAGTCACAAATACTGCACAAGACGTACAAAAGTGTGCAAGCCCAAATGTATGTATGCAGAATTAGTACAGTGAGTATACCGAGGTGTTCCAAGTTTTCATGAGTAAATTTTCATTTATGTATTTGCATATTCATTTATGTATTTGCATATTCATTGCAAGCAAAAATGCAAACATTCCTAGTTTATTCTATCAGAAAATCTACAATAGCGTTAATGGTGAAACAATATTTAAGAGTACGTGCCATTCAATAGAGAACTGCACTGCGCAAAATATTTGGTTTGATTCAAAATATACATAAATTGCATTGCAGCTACGTTGGAAAACAACAAAACAAAAGCACTTAAAAGTAAATGGGAGAATATTTGGAAAGCAATATTTTCCGTCAATACCATTTCCAACGTCGCTTTTGCTTTGTGTTTCCGTCGGTTTCTAAAATTTCTGCCTTGCCATACCGGCGAAAGTGTGTCATTTTTTGGTAATATTCTTTTTTTACACCTGACTGCTATTTTATAGCTTCAAGGTGCCTCTCAGGTTATACATTGGCTGCAGTTATTTTATCTCCACATTTGCAGCAGCTGATTCTGCTTGCATTCACAGAGTGCAAACATCATTTGCACAAGCGATGCTAAAAATTAACGATGAGAAGAGCTTTTAGGAATTGCATGAAATAGATTTCTCGTTAATAAAAATAATGCCAATGGTAAACAGTTGCAGTAAATTAGTTTGGCAGATGCTGGCGAGTTTAGATAAAAGAAGTTAACTAAGCTTTCGTCCAAGGTTTTTAATATTTTATGGGAATAAAGTAAGCTGCCTGTTAATTCGCTAAATGGCAATCTAGAGTATTGTTTACAAGCGCGCGGAGACATTTTACCGAAAGTAAAGGCGAAAAAAGAAAATCAGTAAGGGACTTCAAACGGGATAGTGTGATTGCATTAAATTTGGCTGGAAAATCACAACCAGCGATTGTTCGTGCGCTCGAGCACCTTAAAGTAAATAAAGCTTTTGTTTATCGCACCATTACTCGTTACAATGATACTGGTAGCATCGCGAAACGTCATGGAAGTGGTCATCACAAGACTGCAACGTCACGTGAAATGGTTCAAAAAGTGAAGAAGCGACTTGAGCGAAATCCCCGACGAAGTGTCAATCAAATGGCGAAAGAACTGAAAATATATGACCATAGCATCCGCCGCATACTGAAAAATGATCTCAAAGTTAAGATTTACAAGATCCAAAAGGCGCATGATCTCATACCAAAACGGCAACAAGTTAGACTTGAGAGAGCGAAGGAGTTGCTTCGCTTGGCCGAAAGCGGTCAATTTCCAAACATTGTGTTTTCTGACGAGAAAATTTTTCAAATTGAGCAATTCGTAAACTCTCAAAACGATAGGGTTTATTTCACCGACCGTTCCCACGAGAATTTGAGTCATCGATTGGCCCACAGGAGGCAGCATACCACACAATGGCTCTCAAATTCACCAGACGCGAATCCGATAGATTATTCTGTTTGAGCCATTTTAGAGAGCAAGGCCCAGACTAAAAGATACACCAGTCTCGAGGCGCTGAAAAAAGCCGTTGTCCGCGAGGGGGCCAAAACACCTGCAAGTCACATTCGGACAGCTGCGATTCGTTTCTGGACCGTCTCAAGGCCGTCAAGGGCCGAGTCATACCGAGCAAAGGTAAATTGATTATTAATTTTGTATTTTTTTCACCAGTTTTTTACTTTGAATTGAATAAAAGTAATTTTCCAAACTCAATTTATGACCTTTTTAATTGATTACACTTCGAGTACCGGACCCTGTGTGCTCATAGTTCCGTCGCTAACGTGCGAATTCCCAAAAATCTTCGATCCTGGACCGTCTCAAGGCCAATGTCAAGGGCCGAGTCATACCGAGCAAAAGTAAACTGATTCTTAATTTTGTATTATTTTCATAAATTTTTTACTTTGAATTGAATAAAAGTAATTTTCCAAAATAAATGTATGACCTTTTTAATTGATTACACTTCGTGTACCGGACCCTGTATGTCCATGTCAACGTAAAGCTCCTACAGGTCATTGCTCCATCGCTAACGTGCAAATTCCCAAAAATCTTCCGAAGAATTTTTCTCTCAAACCCTCCAAGGAACGCCTCAACGGATGTTGACATCGTTCAAGCTTCAGCGTCATACGATAGGACGGGCATGATAAGAGGACTCATGAAGTGTTAGTTTTGCTCGACGAGAGAGGACTTTACTACTCAATTGACTACTTAGTGCAAAGTACCACTTGTTGGCAAGAGAGATTCTCTGTTGGATTTCAAGGTTGACATTTTCATCGGTGTTAACGCTGGTTCTTAGATAAACTAAGGCTCCTCGAAATCATAACTGTCAACAGTGACGTGGGTGCCGATACGCGAGTGCACCTACTGTTTGTTTGATGACAGACCTTGCAGAATTACACTGCATAAATCTGTAGTCCGACCAGTTCTTTGTTACGGTCGGAGTAGTGAACAATATATGAAAAAGACAAAAACAAATTCCAAGTAATTGAGAGAAAAATGTTGAGGCAAATCTTCGGTGCAGTCAAACACAACGGCGAATGGTGTATTAGATGGAACCATAAAATGGACCAACTTAGAAGCGAAAAAAAGATGGAAGACTAAGATGGCTAGACCATACCATGAGAATGGACACCACGAGAGCTCAATGGAAAATAAGTGACGCTAAAACATTTGCAACGAAAGCAAGACGCAGACCAAGATCAATATGGATTGGCGAACTAGAAGATGACATGAAGAAATTCACAGTCAATAACTGGAAGGAATCATCTAAGGATTGGGTCAAATGGTGATGATGACGATATTTATACCCAATGCTAATAGCTATTTTTTTTTGTGCTAATTAAAATGAACTTATCTGCCATGCCTGCTTTGCTTTGTGACCATGTAAACAACGTTGTTGCTCGTTTAGTTAATAAGCAACTTAAAACTTGATTTCCAGTTTTAATTAACTTACGCTAGCTAGTTATAAAATCATATTTTCCGTATTTACTCCCCCTTATATTCTTGTGATCAATGTAATTAAAACTTTAACCTCTGCCTAACTTTTGAAGAGTGCAGCTTTAAAATGCTAATGCGGTAATTTTTCCTATTTCCATACAAACATACACTTAGAAAGTTACAAGCACGTACTTATGCACATACACAGGTACCTATTTGAGTAACTTTGTGTTTGTGACCTTCATAAAATACACTCAAGTGTGCATCTTGCATAGGAAGGTATTGGGACTTTAGTAGGGCGAGGGGTCAATTGGGCCTTAAATACGAATGTAAACTCAGGCAATGCTTATTCGTACAGACCGCAAATGCAACGAAACCATTATGAAATTATGTAAATACACACATAAAGATGAGAAATAACAGAAGTGTATGTGTTCAGGTTACCAGCAAGAAGTTGGCAACACTGCTGCTTATTGAGCGCCTGAAGAAAAGTGTAGGGGAAATTGAATTGGTGGCAAAACAGAAAATGCAATTATTTGTAGAAATAAAAAAAATGATTTTTTCCGTTACTTTCATATTTCCCAGGTACATTTGCAATGCCTTAATGAGTATACGCTCTTGTTTCCAACCCTTTTTCGATGAAGCTAACGCACCCCCGCAGAGCCGATTCGCAAGATTTCCCACGTGTTGCCTGATATTGAGAGGGTTACGACTTAAAACCCTTGTCCTAGTTTGCTGCTCGACCACACGCTCCAGACTGTGAAGCATAAAGGATACCAGGCTTATAAGTCTGAAACTTTTTGGTAAAGCATAGTTGTCTTTGCCTGGCTTTGAGAGAAATACAACTTTCATCGGACGCCACGACCGCGCATAACATAAGCGTGCGCCAGACATGCCGGAAATATTATTTTCATAACATTTATGAGTGGTCCTCCGCCACGCTTGAGCATGATTGAGTAAATCCCATCGGGATCTGGCGACTTAAAGTTTTCGAATGACGAGAAGAGGAACCTTACCGTTTCCTCGTTAACTATCCTAAAAGCAATGAACCAAACATTTCTGCTGACCGTTATACTGGCGTGATCAGATTGATCGACGGAGCTTTGACCAACAACACTTCTGTAGCCAGGAAAATGTGTTGAAAAGCGAACATCGTTCACTTCTGACTTTGAGTCAGTATAAGTACCATTAGGTTTGAGCAGTGAGCCGAGCTTAGCCATGCGGTCCCTTTGGAGGACCTAGCACAATCTCTCTGAAATCTTCCGATCGTCCAATTTCCTGCAGAAGATTTTATAAGTATCCAATTTACATGATCTACTTCTCTTCTTATACGCCTTCCTTAGTTCACGGTCCAATCCGCTTCCAACTGAGTTTTAGGAGCTCTGTTAAGAAGTTTCCTGGCAGTTTTTCCGAGTTTTTAAAGTTCAGCATTCCACCAAGGGACTGCCTAACCCTCTCTTCTCCTACGTTCCGGGCACATCTTCGCGTAACATTCGATTAAAATTTGCCCCACTGAGTTTGTGACTTCTTCAATTTCAGTTATTGCCCGTAGCTGACGAACGTCAAGGATTTTCTTTTTAATGAGCTCATCACATCGTATCCAAGCTTAAAATCTATATACCGATGGTCGATCAGGAAATCTTCATCGAGCACTTTCCAACCAGTGATATGATCTGATATTTTGTAGTTAGTTAATGTCATAGCAATCACTTCCTGCCTTCTGCTGGTTACGAAAGTCGGACTGGTGCCAACATTCTGTATAACTAAGCGAGACGACCGTATGAAATCCATGTGTTTATGCCACTTAAGTTACATTTCGTGCTGCCCCAGAGTGTGTTCTGTGAATTTGCGTCACATATCACAATAAGAACTAATCCCATGGACTCAGCTTATCTTACGACTTCCACTTAACAGAACTCCCTCATAGAGGAGGGAGAATAGAGTGGCAGGGAAACGATTGTCTTCACCCTCTAATCGTTACTTTATCTTGGCTGCAACTAAGTCTTGACAACAGAATTGTCTTGCCAAAATTTAATTTTTAATACGTGTTGAAAACTGAAAATAGTTTCAAGATCGCGAAGAAGATGATAAATGAATATATTTTTTGTTCCCGCCTTGAAAAAGCGTAAGGCCAGCTGGTTGTGGCGTACACGTGGTGCACGAAGGAATAACACGCCAAGGACGCAACAGCATTAACCTCACTGAGTAATCAAGCACCAGTTTAATTCAATGTTAGTCTTGGTAAACGGGATTGTTAGTTTATTTTATGTGCGCAATTTTTATTTTTATTTTCATTTTATTCGTAATGACAATATTTCTTTTTAAGCAGTTTTTGAAACCTGTCTATCACTGGGTTTGCAATGAGCAAAAAGTTTACTTTGACTAGTGCAATAAAAAGTTTGAATTAAGGCGAAATGGCAAGCATCATTAAGCAACTTGGGTAATATATTTTGTTTTTCTATTCGGCTACTTTGGAGTTGTTTAGTTTTTTCTTTGCGTAGATTTTTTCCCTTTTTCGTAAGAGGTGCTATTTTGATATTCAAAGAAAAATGCTATTTTTGAATATAAATGATCGGATGTTTATTTGAGTATAAAGAGGAAGGTACGCCGTTAATAGTGGAAAATAACATTAGGCAAATGACCACCACGACCACGCTTACGGGATAATATCCTTTTCATGGAATTTTCCATAACCTCGATAGCCTAACGAATACCATCTTTGAGGTATTGAATCGACTCTGGGCTGTTGGCGTAGACCTTCACAAGGTGTTAAATCACAAGATCTTGGTGGCCAATTGTAATTATGTGTTTGAGAGATAACACGGTCCGGAAACTTTTCCCGTAAAGGATCAATGGTTTTGTTGCTTGTGTGGCACGTAGCGCCGTCTTGTTGAAAATAAACGTTGTCCAGATCAATACCATCCAGTTCTGGCCATAAAATGCGTTAATCATCTCTGCTGTTTAACACCTAACACCTGTTATTGGAAAATCCTTTATATCAACAGATCTGGCTGACTGTAGATATCTGTCTGCTCATAATTTTATCAAAACGGCGCTTTAGTGCTACTTGGGGAGTGCCAGACTGGCACCTACCTAGAGAAAATCCTCTGCAGTGCTCTCATTATACAGACAGGATAGGCATATTGGGTCGCCAATGATTGCCATGATAGACATATACTCATTACAGGATTGTGCCCTGCGATTATACCCAGCAATACTCTCAGATCCTTCCTTCTAGGTTTTAGGAGAAAAGCTAGTTTTCTGTTTGGTTCTTTCACAAAACACTGAGCTACTCTGCTGGAGCCAAACTTAGACCAACGTCTTCTATGAGTAGGCTTCAAGACGTCAATCCACAGTTAAATCAATGCAGAATTGACACCTAGAAAAGTTTATCAGCCAACTCGTTCTCTGCAATACCGCATTGCCCAGGCGCCCAAATAAGACCAACTTTGTTGTGTTTTGCAACACTGTTCAGTTTTGTCTTACATTCACCGTCTAATTTCGAAGAGCAGCGTGGGTTAGTAAAGGCTCTTAGTGCAGCTTGACTGTTACTACAAATTCCAATACTACTACCGCGCCACTTTTTATCAATTAGCCAGTATACTACATTCAGGATGGCATAGATTTCCCTTAAGAATACCGTAGCCATCTGTCCTGTAGCATAGGAGTACTTAATGTCTTCGTCTAAGTACCATCCAGATCCACTACCATCACTGGTTTTGTTATACCGACGGACTGAAATCCCGGACTTAACAATTAATCTCTATCTGAGAGCTAAACGTCATACTTCCTAACAAAGCTAACGTAAGGCATCTGATTGTCCGCTGGCATCGTGGACAGTGTGCACTGCTCCGACAACTGGTGGCAAATCTGACAGTGGCCAGTGTTTTCTTCCTTTCCCCAGATTCCGTTTAGCCTGTACGCCGCCTTCATCGCTTCCTTTCGAATTTGAAGATCTAGAGGTTGCAAGTTCAAGATGACATTAAGAACATCGCTAGATAGCTCATAGCACCTGTGATACCCAAGCGCGCACTTCTTTGTAGTCTGGTTAAGGGTTTTACTTTGTAATTAACCATAGTAGCCTTACACCAGACTACAAAGGCGTATGCAATAATGGTCTAATCAGGGCGATGTACAATCAGAGAGATACTAAGCTAAGCAAAAGTCGTAGAAAGATGTTAAGGCAACAAAATAATACCGAAGATACTAAATCGATTTTATTCAGCATGGAAAAAGAGACGGTGTACATCTGTGTCAGAAAAAAGGAACCGCGATTATTCATGAAGTATAAAAGATATATATTTAAAAATTTTGTTTTTTACATAAAAGTATGTACAAAACTACGAGTCGCAATTACTGAATAAGCTGTGTAGCCTCCATCGTTGTTGAGTATAGTCTAACATCTTATCGGCATGCTTGAAGCTTTTCTGCGTAGCTCGTCGACAAAGAGGACCAGATTTTGCGAACTTGACGCATGAGTTGCCTTAAATCGAGGACTATCTTTTCCACAAGATGCGTTTTCATAATTCCCCACGCATTTACAATGGTGTTAGCGTCAGGGAAGGCCAGTCCATTACTGTGACGCCATATTCTTGTTTTGTTGTTTCTCAATGTGTTTTTCTGAGAGCAGTAGTTTTGATGATGTGGGACGGTAGGATATGTTCGCCTCCTTCAGTCGACGTTCGATGGTGTTGATACTCACATCTATTCTCTTTTTAGCAAGAATTGTGGCGTAGTCACAAAGAAGGGTCCCGTTTAAAAAGTTGGACGGTCACTTTATCTTGCTTTTTTGTCGTCACTCGCTTCAAGCCGCGCTCGGAAAAGTCATCAACATTTTTGTACACCTTATACCGCTGATTCCACATCACAACAAACTTTTTTGATTTTTAAATACTTTTGGAGCCGCGGCGTAAGATAATTTCGGCCCTTTCAAATGCGTGCATAAAACCACCTCGAAACGCTTCGTGTACTTCTCACTCATTTTTGTTTGGTTGCGTCTACGGGAAAATTTTGAACGACACTAACCTGAGTTAGCACTGGCGTCGTAGCGCTTGAGTAGGACTATTACACAGCAAAAAGAAGAACGAAATATGTATTGAAGTTACAAGAAAAAAGTTCTTTTCTTTTGCCACAGGCTGCATAATAACAATCCAAGTATTTACACGCAAGCAAGCAAGCCAAACAATTTCTACATCTCCGATGTAGTGCAAGTTTTTATTTAACATATTTGAGTTCCAACAAAAATAATAATGCATCATACTACTACTACTATTGCCTTTCTTGAGAAGTTCTTTCTTTACAAGATTATCTACTTTATTGACCACTACAAAGATGAAAAGTACGCTAGAAAACCATTAGGAGCAATGTGACTTGCATTGTGACCAGCCGTAGAGGTGATGGAGGTGGTTAGAGTTAAGTGAATAAAACAAGTTACAAATAACAAACTTAGCTAATCAACATTTTTTGTGATTTGGTTGGCAATTGCCAGCGAAAAGGAGGGGAACTATTAACGGGAGCACGAACTGTAGAGTGAAGTGCATAACAGACATAAAGGAATAATTTATTGAGATTAGATTTTTCAACTCAACAAATATCAACCATTCATCCACTCATCCGTGCATTGCCTTCTTTCTCGTATTTATTTCAAATAATATCAAGTGTGATTGACAGAAACAATCCAAAAAAATGTGTGCAATAAGTGGAATGGGACAAAATTGGAAGACTTAACGAAACAGCTTGACGGCTGGACAACCGTCTTTAAAATATTACCAAACTCAAGTATGTTTATAAGTAGGTATACACATACATACATATAATATATTTATCCGACTACAGGCAGCCGCTTCTCGTCCATCAGTTATTGCTTCATTCGATTGATAAACTCAATTTTCCTGTAATCCAATTGACTTTCATTTCTTTTGATCCTGGCAACGGCTGAACGCTTCAGTTAATTTGTGCACCCGTATTTGCATATATACGAACGTAATTGTGTATATGAACCTTATTAATAGTCCATCAATATAATAATCAGCTGTTATTGGCACACAAAAGTAGATATTAACTTTTTATACTTTTATACAAACGGACGATCCGGTCACTCAGCACTTGCACGCGCTAGCCGGTGAGCAGTTGCTATTGGCTTTGTAGGAGTGTTGACCAAATAAAAATGATATTGCTGAATTAATATTGACAGGTAATACACAGATAAGCCTTTATTATACATACAGCAGGCGACATGCGAAAGGTATAGAAAAAATGGTTGAAATTGATGAAACGGCATTGGGATGACTCGCCAATATTTTACGCACTTGGGTGTATTGACATGAGTAGATTAATATTTGTCAAAGAGACTGACAAATTATTTTGTGACTACTGATGACTACAAATGACTACTGGATTTTTACTTTAATTCTCGCTCATGAGTCTTTGATATGAAGTTATTAACAGTATAAAAAATGAAACAGTAAAACCATTTCACTTACGATTATGCATCTAAAATTGAAAACAAAAGGGATAATGCAAGCACCGTGGCACGGTGTCAGTTTTTAGTCGAATGGCTAATCAGACCTTATCAACGAATCGTGGTGTGACTGTGTAAGTACTACTACTGATCTATTACATCCTATTCCCTTGAACTGTGCTGCTTTTTGGACGATGACCAAGATTAACTAGGTTAGAGTGCCTAGAATAATATAGCATCCCGGGAAGCAGAATAGCGACGGAAAGAATACTTCCTGAAATGCTCTAGGCGATAAGGATAAAATGTGCAAGCAGAAGGCAAGAGCAGCATGGAGAAGAGAATTAAAATCTCGTACGGGAATTGGACATGACCACACACTCAGTCCAACCGCTCGCATGGCAACTTCTTTATGTAAAAACCTCGAGCGTCGGAGGAAACGCAGCCATCTACTTCCGCACCATTCACAAGAGTGACTTTAGAGGTAATGACGGTGATACATTGCGACAGTGTGAAGAGTATGTTGTCCAAAGGCAAACATACTTTCTCGATAGCCGTGGATGATCATTGGCGAGTCGAAGAATTAATCGAACTTCTAGAGGATGCATGTGGGAGATCGCATCGTAAAAATAAAATGCTGCAATAAGGTGCTTCGAGAGTAGTTGACCAAAACGTTAGCTATTGCGCCTTCGTTCTAAAAACGCAATTGTAGAAAGGTTAGAGCCACTGCATAAACACTTAGCCTAATTTGGAGTGCCCACCGTAGCTGAATGAGTTGGTGTATGACTACCATTCGGAAGTGCACAGGTTCGACATCCTTGGCCCGAAACACCAAATGATAGAAACGTTTTTTCTAGTAGTGATCGTTTCTTGGCAGATAAATTCAAACCTTCGAGTGTATTTCTGCCATGAAAAAGATCTTATTGAAAATCATCTGTTGTTCGAAGACGCTATATTGCTTTGGGTTCCTCCTTTTGAAGAGGTCGACCAAAACAAAAAGGTGTAAGCGCCAATTATATATATGGATATATCACTACATATTATAAAACAAAGTCGCTATGTCCCCTTATACGCTTAAATCTTTAAAACTACGCAACGGATTTTGATGCGGTTTTTTTTAAAGATAGATTGATTGAAGAGGAAGGTTTATATCTATATAATGTGAAGAAATATATAAAGGGGGCGTGGCAATCGGTCAAAATGTGGCAAAAAAACATAATTTTTTTGTTTTCACGGCCATAAATCATAAACGAATCAACCAATTAAAATGAAACTTTCTTGAAGTTTAACTTTGAAATATTTACTTTCGTTCTGCATCAAAAAAAATAATTGATTTATTTGTTATTTAACCAAAATTGTTTAAACAAAAGCAGCTCTTTTTCCAAAAAAAGCTGTTTGTGTGTGTGTTCGCTGTCAACCGAATGAAGCAACAGGCGTTAAGCGATAATCTCACCACACCTCATTAATATTGAATTACATCGTATGGTGACGTATGTATGTATGTATTTACGAATTGCTCGCATTATTTCATTTCGGACATATGTACATATGTATCTATGTATGTACTGAATTCCATGTAATTATATGTACATACATACAATTTTACAGCGAAATAAAACGCTATTTTCAGGTTCTATATTAGTAAATCGCACATAATTAAAATACTGTTTTTGAATAGTTTTTATTGATTCGGAGCGCGTTTAGTTTGCTATCAATTCCATACAATAACATTTTTTGTCATTTACTTTTTACGACAACTAATAGCTTATTTTCGAAGCGATTTCAACAAATGGGTACAACATTAATCCTTATCCAATTAAATACCTTAAATACATAGTTGTTTTCATATAGATCTATGTATATGGCTCTTAACAGCATATAATTAAAAACAATATTTTTCAAGATATTACAACAGTAATTAGTAATTGAGATCTACCGGAAAAATTGCGTTAGCTGTTGCGTCATCCGGCATTGCCGCTACTCTTTTGGAAAGAGTCTTTTGGAAAGAGGCCGAACCACACACTCTACAATGAAGCACCCGCTGAAAATCGCCACCGATGATGATAACAGCGTCTGTAGTGTTTCTAGACAGAGCAATACAGGAAAATTGATGCGTGACTGCTCATTAATAGTCTGGGACGAAGCTACCATGTCAAACAAGACGTCTGTGGAAGCACTGGATAGAACAATGCGCGATTTGCGCAACAAAAATGCACCTATAGGTGGATGTACAATTCTGTTCTCAGGAGATTTCCGTCAAATCCTACCAGTTGTGACTCGAGGAACACGTGCTGACGAAATAAATGCTTCGCTAAAAAGATCCCACCTTTAGTCGTATGTCAATAAATTAGAGCTTAAAACTAATATGAGGATTTCGTCATCTTCACGTGAGAACAGGCTATTTCCAGAGATGCTGCTAAAAGTTGGCAATGGAGAATTAACACAAAGTGAGGGAAGGATTAACCTAGAAAACCTTTGTGTTTTGATAGATAACATCCAAGAGTTAGTCAACAATGTCTATCCAGACATTGATAACATAAGTTATAAGACAATATCTTGGTTTAAAGAAAGAGCTATTCTGTCACCAACTAACGAACAAGTAGATAAAGTAAATAACTTGATTATTTCAAAGATTGATGCGCCGACGAAAATATACTACTCGGTCGATACTGTTCTCGATTTGGAAGAAGCTGTTCAATTTCCTACAGAATTTCTAAATTCTTTGAAACCGTCTGGACTCCCTCCTCACAAAATGGAGCTGAAAATAGGTTGTCCTGTTATTTTATTAAGAAACCTAAGTCCACCTAAACTTTGCAATGGCACGCGTTTGCTGGTAAAATCACTGAAAACTTTCATAATAGAGTGCACAATACTCACAGGATGTGGTACCGGAGAAGATGTATTGATTCCCCGAATCCCTCTGATACCATCGGATCTACCATTCCAATTTAAACGCTTACAATTTCCGGTAAAGACATCTTTTGCAATGACCATTAATAAATCTCAGGGTCAAACCTTCAACGTTGCAGGCTTAGATTTGAGTGTTGACTGTTTTTCACATGGCCAACTGTATGTCGCTCTTTCAAGAGTAACCTCTAGAGAAAACATGTTTGTATTGTCTAATGACAAGAAGGCTATGAACGTTGTATATAAAGACATTCTGTAATATAGTATTGTAATTGTTGTAAAAATAAAATAAATACATATGTAAAAATGCAAAAAGTTAATATGCAAAAATGTAGGGTATGAATTTAGATATCCCAAAGATAGCAGGAAATCTTCATGCTATAAAGAAAGGGGAATTGTTTTACTCCAAATTTAACGCGTGCGGGCCACGGGCAATAATGAATAAGCCAAAACTACTGGATCGATTTTAATCATTTTTTCAGTGAGTGACATAGGGTATATATTTTATACCCGTGCGAAGCTGGGCGGGTTGCTAGTTTATATATATGAAATTATGCCAATGACGTATATTCTCATACACCAAAAGGGAACCAATTTCAAGCAATGCTGAGGGTTTTCTTTGGTGGTGTGCATTGACGAAGTTGGGTTGGAAGTTCTTCGAACCTAATGCAAATATCATCCTTACCTACACTGCGGACGAATTCATTTCAGGGTCTAGAATAAGGGAGGTGAAAATGTATGAAGCAATTGATAGATTTTTACCTTCTATGTAAGGTTGAAATTATTTTTCAAACATACCTAAATAAATTTGCAGTATAGTAAATCGTCAAATGTCAAATCATAGCTACCCATTTAGCCATGTAGCTAAAAAATATCCGATATATGTATAATTGGCGCTTTTCCTCCAATTTGTGGTGTGCGTCTTAGCATTTTTCTACAAATGGAGGCACCTACAGTTTTAAGTAGCCTCAGAACAATATATAGTTTTTTTATGGGAAGCTTTTTCTTTGCAGAAATATTCTCGAAAGTTCACCATTATCTGCCGAAGAAAACGTTAGAAAAAATGTTTTATATAATTTTAGTGCCTCATGCCCCCAGCGGGCTTCGAACCTTATACTCCTTATACGCACAAACTCATTCGAATACGGCGGCCACCGGTTGAACATCAGTACCACAAAGGAAATACGCGTTGTTGTGATATATCTTTTTAAAATTTCTAGCTCTCAACATTCTTTTTCAGACGTGTATGCTTCCATTTCGAATAGGTTTTATAACCGTCGGTTTGACGATAAGTCAAAATTACACAAAAATTATCAATTACAAAAAAAGTATAATTACATTTTGCATTTCACGGACTTCCTCTATGACGTTGTCCTCAAACTTGTCATCTGAATACCTTCTTTGCTGGAGCTTCTGCATCCATACGCTCGACGTGGCCCAGCAATCGGAAGCCGTGAATATTGAGGTGCTCATACTGCTCGTGGTTCATTAGGCTAGTTATCGCCAACACGAAGAGGACCGACGATTTTCCGAAGTATCTTTCTCTCGAGTACCCCTAGAGCGGCAACACAACCCATGCTTCAGCGCCATAGAGTAGCACGGGCAAGATGAGCGTCTTGTAGAGGTCTCTGCTAAACACTTGCTTACTGAGACCATAGTAACAGCTATTAGCAAGCGTGATTCGTCGATTTATCTTCAGGCTGACATCTTTTGTTGTTGTGACGGCGGTGTTAAGATATATAAATTCCTTGACAATTTATTTATTTGTTTATTTATTTAATGTCTAACAAAATTCAGAACAGACATTTAAGATATAAATTTCAGAGCCAAAATACAAATTTACAATATTTAATATTAAACAGTGTAGAAAACTTAGATTAACAACATAAGAAACCATTGCATTGCTAAAAATATATAGAAGTTATTAACAAAACTAATACTTAAGAAACTAAAATAACATAAAATAATAACATAACAATAATTTTGCAACGGCGAAAATTTCTGCAAGGAACATTAAACTGTATTCTTTCTAGAAGGACCGGGCAGTCAATTTGTTCATTAACGAGATCAGAGATAAATTATACTGCCTGAAAAGTACCTCTTTCACTTAATGGAAAGATACTAATCAAACGACAGCGTGATTCGTATGATGGTTTCGGGTCTGAGAAATTCAGTGAATGTAGTGCGAAACGCACACAAATTTTTGAACCCTCTCCACTCGATTTATATGGACTGCATGATGAGGCCTCTAAATAAAAGAGACATAATCTAATTTGGACCGAACAAATGCAGAGGATAATATCTTAAGAGTATATGGGCTAGTGAAGTGCGATGAGTGACGTGTAACAAAAGCGAGCATAGTAAGAGAATTGGAAACGGCATAATTTAGGTGCGTGATAAAATTAAGCTTTGAATCAAAGAAATCCCCTAAATCGTTTATCACATCAGACGAAGCAATATGCATAATTGATATGATAAGAGATATAAAGGGGGTTTTGAAGATTAGGAAATGAGATTTTGTGACATTTTTCAATATTAAGAAATAGACGATTCATAAGGCACCGGGAAAATAAATTATTCAACTCGGACTGTAGGGCGGCTGAATCACTAGAATTTCTTATTTCAGCGTACACTTTTAGATCATCAACATAGAGAAGAAAATTAGCGAAGGAAAAACACGAACAAATATCATTAATAAATAAAAGAAAAATTACCCTGAGGTACACCAGAGGTGGTAATGTACTGTTTCGAAGAAACTCCATCGATAACTCAGTACTGTAGTTCTTCTCTTTATTAAATAGGACCGAATCCAATCAAGGAAAGTAGAATGAAAACCGAGACAAGCCAATTTGGTTACCAAAATCGTATGGGAGATTTTATCAAAGGCTTTAGAGAATATCGCGTCAGTTTGGAAACAATTCTGGAAGCCTGCGTGGCAATCATCAGAAAAAAACGGATAAGTTAGATAACGTAGATCTTGCAGCTACAAAACCATGCTGTCGAGGACTAATTAGATGTTTAACGCTAAAATATAACTTGTCTTTAACAACGCATTCGAAAAGTTTAGATGCAGCAGATCCATTTGGAAATTGGTCTGTAATTTGCAATATCGCTTTTATTACCGCTTTTGAAAATAGGCGTGACTCAGCTTCCAATCATCGATAAATATTCCTTCAGCCAAGGATTTGTTAAAAATTAGTTTAAGAGGTTGCACCAAAGAGCAACAATTTTTAAACAAACAACAAGCGAACCGAAGTCAACTGAAGAAGACACGTTCCCCAAGAAACTATGGCGAATGGCTGCCAAATGTACTTCCTGAATATCTTCATTAGACACGAAGTTAGATGAAAAGAAATCGGCAAATAAATTCGCTGCATCACTGACAGAGCAGGCAGTTACGTCACTATAAAAAACAGAACAGGAATGGAAGAGGTATGTTTAATCGATTTAATATATCGCCAAAAATTCTTCGGATTACTTTTTATATTGAGCTAAAATTTGTGAATGTATTCCTTATACAAAGACGTATTTAAAATACGAAACTTATTCCTGTGGAGGATAAAAAAATCGTAATAGCGGGTTTCGTTAGTTAACTTGAACTTCTTAACAAACTTATTTCTCAAATTTTTATGATGTTTAAGTTCTTTCGTGCACCAAGGAATCTTATAATTTACACGATTAAAAATTAGAACATTTTGGGAACATATATCTAGGACTACAGTTTTAAATATCTTAAAGCATCCAGCAACTTCAATATTGCCTTAAGGCATTATCAAGAGTTTGAAAATTGCATCCGGCAAAATTCATCTGAGTTAGACCCATTCCCAGTAAATTATCAATAAAATAAGATTCAGTAGGACTATTGACGTTTGAAGGCGTTAGATATACGTTATTATCTAAATATAACCAATATATAATGCTTAAGTTAAAGTCCCCTAAGACACATAATTGGTTATTCCCAATAACATCCTGAAGGGCTAACACGTTGTTCACATGCAACTTATACAATTTCAAAGGTCCGCTAAAATGCTGGATCCACCTATTGGACAGCATATACTTCGTCTTGCCGTTGTTAACCGCCAGACTCAGTAATTGTTGAAAGAAATTCTAAAATGTTAGAAAATAATTAATCACCAATGCAAACATAATTGTTATTGTATTTAAACGAGTATGCAAAACAAAGGCATGAAATTCGCTCTTTGAACTGTAATTTTGTATTAAAAAAAAGGTTTATTATTAATAATTCCTTTTCACGGCCCTTTATCAAAGAAGATTTTTGTATTGAATTTTAAACCTTTTATGTGTATTTGTTTCATACTTTTTAATTTCTTTCTCCTTCGGGCGTCTCATTAATTTCACCTTTTAATGACTCCTTCATATTTTAAATAATTAATTGTGATTGAAAAGTTCTGTCTACGTTTACTTTGGTGCAATAAAAACGAAAAAAGCACAAAAAAGAAAAAAGAATATTAAATTAGGTGTACATATTGAAGTGAAGGAAATGTATGAAAAATAATTTTTCTCGGCGGTTTATATTGTAGTGAAAGGAAAGAGAGTTTGAAGAAAAACCACAATAATAGCAGATTAGCTAAGATAAATAATTGCATAGATATGGGTGAATATTTTGGGGTAATGCGAATAATTTATTGCCAGTTTATCAGAAATTTAAATGTTTTTTTTTTTTTGAAATTTAAATTTGCGTAAATGGTAATGCAGCGGTTAGTTGGTATATATTTTGTTCATTCGAATGATAGTTGAAGATCGCTTGACGCCGTAGGTAAGCCTGCAAGTTACGAAGGTTTGTAAACACTTTGATCTGCAATCAACTAAGCTTAGCCTTGGCGACCCAATATGCCTATCTTGTCTTGAGAACGGGGATATTGCAGATGATTTTCTCTGTAGTTGTCCGGCGTTTTCTAGAATTAGACTTAGGCTGCTGTTGCGATGTTCTGATCATGGATAAAGTTCATACTCTTCCTCTTCCGGATATCTTAAGAATCATCAATGAATCCGAAAAAAATTGCGGAAGAGTGACCTCAAAACAAATTTTTTCCGTCTTACCATCCATATAATATCTATCCTGTCTTTCTATGCTTTCTACTGTAATCTATCTGGATGTAGTATAATGGCGTTCCTGACTGTGTGCTTTAGACTTATCGAACCCCCCACAAATCTAATCTAATCTAATCAAAACCGGAGCCAACATCGAGACATCCGATAATAACTTTTCACTCTGGCACTAAGATATTAAGGGATGGGAAACTCCGGCACAGCTTATCAGCCATTTCGTTAAAATGAATACTAGGTTGCCCATTATCCAAATTAGGTAACCTTGCGCCTCACGACGTGCTCCTTTACTGATTTACAATGTTTGATGGAACTCCGAGAGAGTAAACTATTTTAAAGCTACCTGGCTGTCGACAATACTAAACCCAGGCAGTTTGAACATAGAACTATATTCCTAACCTCTCAAGTGGCAGTTGAGTCTAGTATCTCCACAGATCTCTCGATACAAAGTTTCACACTTCGTAGTGGAGCCGTCCGTGATAAATACATCGTATTTTTGGGGTTCCGATTAGGACTACAGAGAGATGTTTGTTTTTTAGTGGTAAATATTATTAAGGAATAAAATAAAAATCCTAAGATCTCTCACTACAGTGTAGAAAACATTGATATCCAAATGAACATCCGTTCCAAAGTCTCAGTTCCCTTAGCCTCAGGCCACTCTGAGAAACAGTTTGCTTGATAAACAGATCTAATATGTAAGGCCCCCATTGGCCATGGTCTCAGGAAATCGTGAAGCCAAAGAGAAAAGTACCCAAAGTAACTTAAGAAAAGGAAAAATGATCTTGACCTTTTCGGTATGTTGACCTTAAAGTAGCACTTTAATTTCGACTTCGTTAAAACTTTTCGCAGTTTGCACTAATGAGAGAGTTGAAGAGCTTACTAAGGCAGGCACCCGCTTGCCTAGGATGAGTACGTTTATCTTTCACTACCAGTATTGCAGACGGAACTAGATGGAAACACACTTATTTTCCATTACAAGTGCCAAAACCATGCGAAGCAATCCAATTTTGTAGCACTACCTTTTATTTAAGATGGGCCACATATGTATATAAATAGGTACATATGTATGTACATGTGTACGCTACTATTGTTGTTTTTTATGTTAATTTTTGGTCTTGATCCCATTTGCTTTTTTATTTCGATCCAATCTTTTTTTGCTTAAGGTAAAAACTTTTTCTGTGCCCGAATATATTGTAGTTTTTAGCTCACCTAACCTAACCTACACTCCTATATAGTATATTTTCCTATACCTCTATGTTATTTTGATTTTTTTATTGAGAGTATAGCAGGTGAAGGCTCAGCTGGTGGAGAGATTTGTCTAATGCATGCACACATGTGTACGTGAGGATTAGCGGTTAGAGCAAATATACATTCTAATGTATATATATATATATATATATGTACATATCTAAAGATATGTGTTCTCAAAAAAAAAAAAATGTAATTGTGTAGTGAAGGAGAATATTGTTTGTTTTATTGATTTGTACGACCATTTAAATATACGAGTACATTGTTAGGTATGTATAAGTATTGTATATGCCTGTAAGAATGTAATAGGTCTATTTATAAGTTCGTGCGGTTTTACAACAGATGGCGTAACTTGATTATTATTCCATCGATCCACATTTCCAAACATTCATTGGAGAGCTACTGTCGTAAGGCACAAACGTCAGTATAAGTTTTTTATTTGAAGCGTAAACAACAATATTTTTACCACACTTGAAAATGTCGAATTTCGTGCCAAATAATGTGTTTTTGCGGGGAATTCTTCTTCATTATTTTAATATGAAGAAAAAAGCAGCCGAAAGTCATCGTATCTTGGTGGAAGTTTATGGTGAGCATGCTCTATCTGAGCGAACGTGCCAGAAGTGGTTTGCACGCTTTAAAAGTGGTGATTTTGGCTTGGAAGACGAAGAACGCGAGGGTGCGCCGCCAAAGTTCATGGATACCGAATTGGAGGAATTGCTCGATCAAGATCCGGCTCAAACGCAAGAAGAGGTTGCAAAAACTTTGGGAGTTGATCAATCAACCATTTCCAAACGTTTAAAAGCCATGGGAATGATCCGAAAGGTAGGCCATTGGGTGCCGTATGAATTGAAGCCAAGAGACGTTGAACGCCGTTTTATGGCATGCGAACAACTGCTTCAACGGCACAAAAGAAAGGGTTTTTTGCATCGAATTGTGACTGGCGATGAAAAGTGGGTCCATTACGACAATCCAAAACGTCGGGCAACGTATGGATACCCTGGTCATGCTTCAACATCGACGTCGGCGCAGAATATTCATGGCCTGAAGGTTATGCTGTGTATCTGGTGGGACCAGCTGGGTGTTGTGTATTATGAGCTACTGAAACCGAATGAAACGATTACGGGGGATGTCTACCGACGACAATTGATGCGTTTGAGCCGAGCACTGCGAGAAAAACGGCCGCAATACGCCGATAGACACGACAAAGTTATTTTGCAACATGACAATGCTCGGCCACATGTTGCACAAGTGGTCAAAACATACTTAGAAACGCTCAAATGGGATGTCCTACCCCACCCGCCGTATAGTCCAGACCTTGCGCCATCCGATTACTATCTCTTCCGATCGATGCAACATGGCCTGGCTGACCAGCACTTCCGTAATTACGATGAAGTCAAAAAATGGATCGATTCGTGGATTGCGGCAAAACCGACCGAATTTTTCACAAAGGGAATCCGTGAATTGCCAGAAAGATGGGAAAAAGTAGTAGTAAGCGATGGACAATATTTTGAATATTAAATTTGTAACCATTTTACGTCAATAAAGTTTCAAATTTCGAAAAAAACCGCACGAACTTATTCATAGTCCTATTATAAACATAATTTATTTGTCCTAATTGGTATGAAGATATAGTGCAGCGCAAAAAAGAAGGAAAATATGTTTCTTTTAAGAAATAAATAAGTACAGTAGAAACTCGATTCTTGCACGTAATGAAAACCAGACTTTTGCCTGTAATAATTTTACACAGTCACGTGTTTATATATCCACAAGTTAAGATGAATGTTGGCGATTTCTCGGAAATCCCATAACTTTATTATGGCAAACGAATGTTCCGCAGACAGGGTGAGGGGGAATGGTGAAAGGAGTCCTGCTAGTAAACCATAAACCAGTAAAGCATGAGAAGACGAACCAGATGTTAATGTGCAATCACCGAAGCAAATATTTCGAAAGCGCTTTCGATGCGTCATTTCTCACTCGACACTATTACACTAGTACCGTTGGGATCGATTCTAATGAAATCCAGCTCTGAAACTGTAATCCCAGAAATATGCTACACTCGCGCTTGAGGATTTTATAGTCGCTCCAAAAATACTGTTGGACAGTTTAATTGTTTGGCGAATATATCCTCGAAATGTGCGAAATGAGCTAAGTTTTTCTTGTCCTTGTGGTTTGATTCTACCGAATGGAAGCTCTACAATTTCCGCGAAGATATTTATGAGAAGTTTTTTCATTGTAAAAATAAAAATATTTATATACTATACTCCACGATTGTGCATTGCCTGTCGACGGTTGAGCGCTGTTAGTAAACAATTTTTGACATTAAATTCTCGCAGTGGGATCGAAACTTGCATTCATTGCTCGTATCTTCTCTATAAACAAACTCATTTACTTTTATCACTGAATAAAAGCTAAATGAAAGCATATCCATACATAAGTACGTAAAGGGTGATCAGATTGGAGGTATTTATTCCAATAGGTGTTTTTCGACAGATCACGCGTGACTACCGTCAAACTAAATACATAATTTTTTCAGTATTCATTGACATTTCATCATCGAAAGACTAACGCCTCAACGACGTTTAAAAATCGCAAAATTGTATTACGAAAATCGAAGCTCTGTGAAAAGTGTTCAGCCTAATTTATGGTGTTTAGCGGTGAGGCCATTTTTATCTTAACGGCTACGTCAATAAGCAAAATTTCCGTATTAAGGCTGGAGAGCAATACGACGCCAATTAGAACATCATTGTATCCATTGAAAACAACCGTTTGGTGCGGCCTATGAGCTGGCGTTTTCAAAGACGAGGCTGGCGCCAATGTAACAGTGAATGCCAAACGCAATCGCGCCATGATAAACGCCCTTTAGATGCGGAAAATGAAGCTAGTGATCTCCACAACATTTGGCTCGAAGAAGACGACGCTGCTTGTCATACAACCCGTGAAACAATCGATTGACTGTGTTGTCGTTTCGGAAAGCAATTTATCTCACATCTGGATCCAGTGGATTGGCCACCAAGATCGTGTGATTAAACACCTTTCGGCTTTTTTGTGGGGGTGTGTAAAGTCTAAATAGTTTCTGGATAAACCAGTTTCGATTGAGGCATTAGAAGCCAACATTACTAAAGTTATTCACGAGATACCGACCGTACCAGCCAAACGGCCGCGGTAGTCTAGCCTAATTGCACTAGCCTGTCCTCCGAGAGGTTGTGGGTTCGAATCCTACGTAAAGCATGGTCCTCGCACTTGTCCAAATTTACCTACTTGCCCTGTTTCTAAAAGAAAAAACCCCAACCCAAAAAAAAACATATCCTTTTCATTTATTATCAGTGGCGTCAGCAAGAGGAAGCGCGCAACCGCGGTAATAGGGCAGATAAATCAAAATTTAGCGAAGTCCTCAACCATCTGAGCGATCCTTCTGCCAGAAAAATATGAGACACAGATGGCGCTCCAAGCAGTAAGAAGGCGTTGTTCCTTAACCCAACGACAGGTGGGCGTTCCCATTATTTAGAACTGGTAGCGGCAGGCTACCCAGTCAGAAATCAAAATAGATTAACGAAACCAACGAAAGACTGAGTCTTGTCGAGACCTTATGCTCCCGAGAGGAGTGAACAAGGAAAAAAAAACCGACCGAACTCCTCCAGCGAATCAAAAAAAAAAAAAAATGGGATGAAAGGTTCTACACAAAAATAATAAAGATTGCCCAATTAATTTGAATTTCCGTCGTTTTATTTCAATTTAAAATCCGATACCTCAAAATTGATCGCTTATATGCCAAATTCATTCGACCGTCAGCTGTTTAGAGTGAACTCTTCTCGCTTCTATAAAACAGTCAGTAAATTCATAGCATTCGTTTGCACAACTGGAGTCGCTGGATTATTTCCCATGAAACTTAAATAAACCGCTAACGATACTGAACCTGTACGTCAAATTTTCAGTCAACATTACTTTTTATTATTAGAAAAAAACGCACCAGCGAAATTGTAAAAGCACTAGTCATGCCTTCTTCATCAAGCCAATGTGTCGACTCATTTCGATTTGCCTGTTTGTCTTTTAAGAGGGTTCACGGCTACTTATAGCACTCCAACGTTACACCTTCTGCTTCCTCACCTTAAGTAGGCAATAAAACGATTAGCATACGAATCTGTTGTGGGTGTGAAATAAAAAGCGGCAAACGCCCTGAATGAATTGACAGAAAAAGGCTTTACTAGCTGGATTTCACTAACTTCAAACGATTCGACAATTGTTATTCTTGTCTACAGTATTTGTGCTATTCACAAACTTATGTGAATTAGCAATAAACAGTTGTCTTAGAGAATAACATCTCTGTCAAACTAAATATCAAAATGAGCAAATAACGCAAAGAAGAATAACAAAAAGACATACATCAGTTTTGAGTGTCTTACATACAGTAGGTATAATAAAATAATTGTTTATTTGAAATTAATATTTACTTAATATTTTTGGTCCATACAGTGAACCAAAAAAAAGTAGGACACTTTTTAACTTGATCAATCAATTTTCAAAAAGCAAAAGTCAATATGCGAGGTGTGCTCAGAAAGTATCGCGAATATTGAGTTTTTTATGGCGATATGTTGGTACTACAAGATAAAAAAAATGATTTTTTGAAGTGCTTCGAAGATTGGAAAACACGTTGGGGCAAGTGCATAATATCTCATGGGGATTACTTTGAAGGGGACAAAATAGATATTAATGAATAAATAAATAATTTTTAAAAAATCACAAAATTCGCTATATTTTTTGAGCACACCTCGTAGAAGTAAAATATTTAATTCAGTCTTTTTTATCAAATGCCATAATTATCATAATATTTATTATAAAATATTATTATGATATAAATTTATTTGGAATTTTTCCCGTAAACAAAACAATAACTTAATTTTACAACTCAAAAATAAAGTAGGGCATTAATGAAAATATGAAAATAAAGGAAAATTGATGAACTAATATTTTGTGCAATATCCCTTTGCACTAATTACTGCTGCAAGACGGCGTTGCAATAAGTCTACTAGAGTTTTGGTGACATCTTTTGGAATATTTTCGCATATCCCTTCAATGGCTGATTTTAGGAAACTTTTTCTTACAAATCTGCCGTTTGCGCAATTCTCTTGCAATGTGCGCCTACAAGTGTCCAATGTGAATGGTTTGGCCTTTTCGAGCCAAAGCTGCGACCATCCAACCCAAATATGTTTAATTTCGACTCACCGGTGAAAATAACGGCTTGCTAACGGATTCTTTAGCATTGTTCAACCTTTGACTCATATTAATCCTTGAACGAAGGGGTTTTTTTTATAGGAGTGCATGCTCTGATAACCGCATACGCGGTTTTGTACGAGTTTAACAAAGCACACCAGTAATTTCTATCTCGTGCTAACTGGTGCCCGTTGAACATACCAAGTTAAGTCAAGTCCTTCTGCGCCTGATCTTTTCAACGCAGTGGAGGCCTTTGCTACCATCAGCTGGTACCACATCGAATAGTTTCAGAGCCGGAGCGTCTGTCTCCATTCGGTCGACCTGACCCAGCCACTGAAGCCGCTGGATTTTTATTCGCTGCGTTATGTCTATGTCGTCGTAAAGCTCATACTATACAGCTCATTGTTCCATCGCCTACAAAGGTCAAAAATCTTCCGTAGAATCTTTCTCTCAAACACTCCAAGGGATGCCTCATCGGATCTTGCCATCGTCCACGCTTCTGTGCCATACGTAAGGATGAACATGATGAGAGCCTTATAGAGTGTTAGTATTGATCTGTATAGGTTACTGTGCAGAAAATGTCTGATTGTTTCTGGGTGTACGTCCACAATTGAGGTATTTTTGATTAACTGCAGAAATTTTCAGGTTCTCGTTTATTATAAGTATAAGTATAATCTTTCTCTTGGTCACATTTGAGTTAATTTTGGAAACTCTTCCAGTACCACTTTTTCTAAGAAAATAATGGTTTTCATTATATTTTTCAATATACCAAATACTGCCGACTTAGGTATTTTCAAAATTTCCGCGATTTGACGCACATTTTTACGCTCGGAATAGTATTTCAGCATAAGGCCTTCTAATTACTTGATGCTTGCTTATCCATCTGTACTCTTAACAACTTGCAACGTTAGTGGCAAAATGTAAACTAACTATTAAAGTTCCGTTATGAAAGAAATACACATAGTTTACTTAAATGTGCTACAAATTAAGGTGGCCCACTTTTTTTTACTTTGAAAAATTATGTTGTTGCCTGTGAATAATTTCTGTATTTCTATAAATTTGAATTTTGTTCCTTTTGGTTCACTGTATAGTGGCTAAGGATATCATTGACAGCTCCTAAAAGAAGCCTCGCCACAGCTGAGCAACTTAATCAAAAATTTCGCTCCACTTGGATCATAGAAAATCGCACCTTCACGCAAAACATGAGAATCTTGATTGCTTCTCTTACATGACGTATGCTACGGCTAACTGACGGCTGAATCATGTTCGGAGTCGGTATAAAGGTCCCTCCATTTGTGGAACAATATCAAGACGTACGCCACAAATATGAGGAGGAGCGCAGCCATACCTAACAGGCGCGTATTTATTTATTTTTTTAAGCGTGAAAATTAGAAGATTTACCTGCTTTCCAATCGAAATCGCTGTTATTTTGGAACCTCTAAGTTGACTGTCAAGCTGAGAAGTTAGGTCCTCAGCAGAGTCTGAAGTTAACCGGAATAGGTTTTGGAACTCCCCTGCAGCCAAATGGAAAGGATTATTCACATCTCGGATCAAACGTCGATCCAATGTTTGAGGGCTTCTCCACGCTTCTCTACTTCTTCAACACGCGATAAGCCATCAACCAAATACTCGAAAGACAATTTTGTTAATGTAATTTTACTGATTTTATTTAAACTACTAATTCTTGTTTTCCCGCTGGATTCAACGATATCAAAGTTGTTGTCGACTTGTTCACTAAAACAGCTAATTTTGTATTACCAATTTCGGGTATGAAATGCGTAACCGACTAGCAAAATCGTTAAAATTGTGGTTAAGAAAGGATAATAGTGCGCATATCATTAAATGGAGTTAGTAAATTCCACTACATCACTCTTTCGAGAAGTAGAATATTTGCAAGCAGCACGTAGAGATAGAAAATACTAGGTTGTGTAATAAGATTTGCGGTGCGATAAGAAAACATACAACTTTATGGTATGAAATACACTTTATTATTCAGTGTGGACTCCCTGAATATTATTACACTTATTCCAACGGGATTCTTATTTATGAATTCTTCCCTGAAGTGAGAATTTGGAAGGGCTGCAAAAAACGCTTTCACAGCTGTTATGAACTCATCATTTGATAAAAAATACTTACCAAGCATGCATTTTTCTAGGTCTGGAAGCAGATGGAAATTGCTAGGGGCCAAATCTGGTGAATACTGTGGATGCTCCAACAATTCGAAATTTAATTCATCGATTTTAGCCATTGTCAAAATGCTCTTGTGACACGGTTCTTCACTGTCCTGATTAAAAATATTTCTTTCTTGTCATTTATTTTGTTATTTTTGTCACGAATGCTTTTCTTCAGCTGGTCTAAGAGGTTACAAAAATAATCAGAATTTATTGTGCTACCAGTTTGCAAGTAATCCACAAACGAAATTCCTTCTGGACACGAACTCGTTTCGAAGCTGAAGAACCAGGTTCACACCACTCTTTAGCCTCTCGTGTTGATTTATGATCATCGGGAGCATCCATAGTGATGCGTTGACGCACAAAATTCACTTTATTCTTTCGAAAACACTCTAAATGTGGTTCAGAAAGTCGCATTCCAATGTGTTTTTGTTCCATTGTTAGCGAATGCGGCATCCCAAAAACTTTCTGCAACCCAATATTTCCATCAAAATATTGTTTACACTGTCCAATGAGTTGCCTTGAACTTGTACTAAATCTCTTTCAGTTAAGTTGTACTAAATCTCTTTAAATTTTCCAATGCGATATCCCGTATTTTTCTGTGATTTCTGGTGTTGTTGCTGGACGTCCTTGATGTGGATTGTCTTCAAGGCTTGTACGATCACGTTTAAATTCAGCAGCACATTTTTCTACCGTACTAATTGATGACGAAAAGTCCTTATACACTTTCAACATTCATTCCTAAATTTCCTCTGCTTTTAAACCTTCCAATAATAAAAATTCAATCACTACACGATGCTTGATTTTTTCCATTGTAGAAAATACTAGAAAATAGTTTTTTCACATAAAGGTAAAAATCGTGTGAATCCGTTAAATGTTACTTGCTTGGATTAGAAAAGTATTTTTCTATATTATTTTCCTAACCCATATATTGTTTATCAAATCATCTAGAATCTAGCAAGTTGTAGGGGTATCCCAATGTGCGCAGTAGACAGTTAACAAGCAACTCGATCAACCTTATACAAGTATATATTTACATATATATATATATATATATACATATACATGTACATATGTACACACTTCTGTTTGTGGAAATTCACTATTGTGTTATTTTATGTAATTCAACAAGTATTTCACAAAATATTGCATGATAGCCCTGCTATGCGCATTCACTCCGCACATACTTACATATGTTTGTGGTTTCAACATTTTCAACATTTACCTTTTTATGTTAGTGCGTACAAAAACAACTTAACATTCTGCGGATGCTTGTTTACTTTGTTATCTATTAATGTCCTTTGTCAGCGAGGACAACCCACAAAAAGTGGAGAAGTGAAATGAATGGCGTTTGCAGTTATGTTTGCAACAATTCCGTGGCGTACATTTGAGTGTAGCATTTTGTCATATGTGGCTTATTGACATTGTAATATACCTTTGACAAATATCCTTACAGATACATACCATAACCATTAACATAAGTATTGGGGCCTTTTATTAAAATTTTTTTTTCTTTTCATTTGTAACTTTTTATTTACTATTTTAGACAATTTTGTATTTTAGTTTTAAGTAGATTAGCTAATTTTGTTAATTAGTTTTCAGCAGGCTTCCTCTTATTGTCTTTCATGATTGGCGTAATAATCGCTTAAGCGACTTTGGCCGAGTTCAACAAAGCGCGCCAGTGGGTTCTTTCTCATGCTTACCGGAGCCCGTTGGACACACGAAGTATAGCTGAGCACTTATCCACCTGATATTTTCAACGCAAAGGAGGATTTTCTTTTTCTCTGCTACCAGCAGCTGGTACCGACCGCATCGAATAATTTTAGAGCCCAAACGTTTGTATTCATTCGGATCGCATTACCTCACCAGTGGAGCTGCTGGCTCTTTATTCGCTGGACTATCTCAATTAGGCCGGGTCGATTTGTGGGGAGGCAAAAAAATTGCCCATTGCTCTGTGAAAATCATATTCTAGGGATCAAAATAAGAAACTTTGCCGAAGGAACCATACCTCTGAAACGAATTCTGATGTCCCCCAATTTGGGTCGACCTTTTTAGTTTCTTTTCTCATGTAAAGGCCAAAAATGGTGATATTTTGAAATGATTGTAAGGGGAACCCCCCAGGGGAGTTCCAGGGGTCTGCCATTGGCATGGGTGTATCGGCCGTCCAAAGTTAGTGGGGGTCGGTCATACATTTGGACTCGATTAGAACACTCTAAATGGGTCAAAGTGGGATTTTTCGTTCGACCCAAATTGGGGGACATCAGAATTCGTTTTAGAGGTATGGTTCGCTTCGACTTATGATGGGCCACTTTCTATGGGAAAAACACATGGAACTGGTAGGTATCTTAGACAGTGCACACTGCCTAGCATGTGGAGAGGAGGATGAGATGGCGGGCTACTTTCTGTGCGTCTGCCCAGCCTTCGCTCGAATCAGGCTTGCGGTGTTTGACACTGATGTGTTAAGAAGCGACCACCTTGGCTCTTGGCACCACAAGATCTACTCAGATTTCTTTGGAGGTCGAGTAGATTTAAAGAAAATTAAAAAGGGAACCCGATGACAGTATAATAAACTTAATTGTGTCTGAGTGCTGTACTTGCTAGTCTGTCCGGGCAAAAAAATGTCATTGTAAACCTCATACAGCCAGCGCATTGTTCCATCGACTCTGATACTGTCTGTCGTCAATGTGCAAAGTTTCAACATTTTTCCGAAGAATCTTTCTCTCAAACACTACAAGGAACGCCTCATCGGATGTTGTCATTGCCCACGCTTCTGCATCATACGATAGAACGGGTACGATAACAAGACTCATAAGTGTTAGTTTTGCTCGTCGAGAGCGTTGGCCTATTTAGTGCAAAGTACCACTTGTTGGCAAGAGAGATTCTACGTTAGATTTTAATGCTGACATTGTTATCGGTGTTAATGCTGGTTCCTAAATAAAAGAAGTCTCTTACAACCTCGAAATCATTACTGCCAACAGTGACGTGCGTATCGATACGCGAGCGCGCCGCCTTCTTGTTTGAAGACAAGAGTTACTTCGTTTGTCCTCGTTCACTACAAGAGCCAATCGCTTTGCTTCCTTATCTAACTTAGAAAAGGCAGTACTAACAGCGCGGTTGCTGTGGCCTTTGATGTTAATATCATCGCCATACGCCAGCAATTGCACGCTTTGTAATAATTTTTAGTAAAAGAACCTTTAACTTAGTTATGCATTGCTTTAATAATTAGTCAATTTAACTACCCATCTAAAGTGGCACATGTGTGCCATTTTATTTAATTACTCTTGTCACTTACAACAAAAGGCAAACCTAACCCGCCCATTTGAGTCGTTAATGCAATCTAAAGCTCGCGCTATTCTTCCTTTACCTGCCGTGCTTGCCGGTGTGATTATTCCGTGTGTTTGCGTAAGTTTTGAGAGGAGTGTTTATTCGGAGTGCCTGCACCTAATGAATGAGGAGTATGTATGTAGGTAGTTTATATAGGGTGTCTGGTTATGATTTACGGGGGGTATGATTTACGGTAAAAGTAAAAAAAAAATTGCGTATTTAAGTGTTAATTAGTCAGTTTGAGATGGTTAACATTTGAAGTGCTATATCTTTTTTGTTGATGAATTTAGAAAAGTAGTTTAAAAGCAAACTTTTTATGAATTTCAAAGCATTCGATGTTGATGAAACAAACAGGATATCTTAGGGCAGTACGGCTTTGGAGAACTGACCCAAATATATATATATATATTTTTTTGGCTTTTTTTTTTAAATTGAAACGTAACAAAAAATAGCTTAACATTTCATGGTATTGCACCTAGCAAAGCTAACAAGTAATATTTTGCGTTATAATTAATTGATAACATACAAACTATTAAAATTATACAACATAACTATGACGCATTCTCGATGAAAACGCATCTCGGTGAAACAAAAAAGTTTTTGAAAAAAAATTAAGAAAAAGTTTTTTCTAATAGCGGTCACCCCTCGGCAAGCAATGGCAAACCTCTGAGTTTATTTCTGCCATGAAAAAGCTTCTCTTAAAAAATATCTGCCGCTCGGAGTAGGATTGGCACAGTAGACCTCCCATTTGCCACAAACAGAAGGAGGAGCTCGGCCAAATAAGGGGTGTACGCGCCAATTATATAGAAAGTGAAGTCCAAAATAAATACGATTGAGCTAAAATAGAAACTAAAATAGAAATAGAAGCTAAAATAGAAACGACAGGAGATGCTTTCCATTTCAATTCAAGTGGGCTATTCGGGACATGTTCTTCGATTTCGATGTAACTCAAATATCTAGCTCTCTGGTCAAAATAATGAGACACGTATTTTTTTGTTCGCCCGAAAAAATTTTTTTTCAAGATTTATCGGCAATTTTGTTTTCCGGCACAAAATCTATTTTTTTTAAATATATAAGACATTTTTTTTTAATTGCTCATAACTTAGTCAAAAATGAAGCGAATTTAAAGATTCTGGGTTTAAAATGATCGCCATTACTTGCACGAGCGACTTCGAGTACAAACAATACCAAAAAAATAGTTGGAAATTTTTTATTTTGCAAAATACCTTTCCAAAATTACCTTACCAAAATGCCTTTCAGGATGTCGGTACAAGTCTTTTGGATGGCCTCTATGAACGTAAAACGTTTTCCTTACATGGCTAAATGCAATTTTCCGAATAGGTATGTTGTAAAGGAAGTTCTCGTCTTTTCTAGCTTTTTTAATGAGGTCTTTCGAGTGTTGAATTCTGAGCAATTTTTGACCCTCAGTTAACTTGTGCGGAATGAAACGTGTACAGACCTTTCGTAAGTCCAAATGATCAATTAAAAGGCGATAAATCCATATTTTGGAGATATTTAAAATCGATTCCATGAATTCCAACTATAATTTCGGTTCATTTTTGATAAATTTACGAACAATTTCGATGGAGTTTTCGGTGATTACTGATTTTGGGCGACCCGTATGTTCATTGCCATTTATATCTTTACGAGCAGCTCTGAAACGTGTAAACCACTCATGAGCTCTGCCACGTTTTACCGATTTTAAAACAAAATTTGATATTAGCTCTTTGTTCGAAACTAAGTTTTATACCGATGACGCAAACATACTGACACTTTAGACGCAATAAGTTCACTTCCACTTAAGCCGATGTCTTCAAGTTTTGACTGGAAGTCAGCTAGGGATGTAACTTCCAACGCACTAACTCATTAAAAGGATGGCGCCATCAAAAATATTTTTATGACGCCAGTCTTGTTTATTTTGGACTTCACCTTGTATAACTATGACGCATTGGCCCTTAAGTCTCGAGCTTGCTTCTTCATAGTCTTCTTGTGTGTAATACTTCTCTAAATGCTGAAGCTTTCGGGTTTATGTGCTCATCCAGCCTTTTCATGCTTTGTAGGTATAATGGCCGCCGTAGCCGAATGGGTTGGTGCGTGATTACCATTCGGAATTCACAGAGAGGTCGTTAGTTCGAATCTCGGTGAAAGCAAAAGTAATAAAAACATTTTTCTAATAGCGGTCGCCCCTCGGCAGGCAATGGCAAACTTCCGAGTGTATTTCTGCCATGAAAAAGCTCCTCATAAAAATATCTGCCGTTCGGAGTCGGCTTGAAACTGTAGGTCCCTCCATTTGTGGAACAACATCAAGACGCACACCACAAATCGGAGGAGGAGTTCGGCCAAACACCTAACAGAAGTGTACGCGCCAATTATTTATTTATTTTTTTATTTTTAGGTATAATGTTTACGACCTTTTCCACCAACAAATCGTTGGGCAGATCGGTGTTTCTTATATGCCAAGGAGCATTGACCATGCCTTCGAGCACCTTATTTTCTTGGCGTTGAATGATTTCGATGTTTGAAGCAGCGGTATATCCACACAATTGAATGCCGTATGTCCATATGGGTTTTAAGGGGACAGATACCTGTAAAAGGCCCTATTTTCCCTGATTTTCATTAATATGATTTAAAATGAAGAAGTCAATATATTTTTTTCAAAATTGGCATACAGTTTATTTATACATACATTAAAATAATATAACATTTTGTTTTTTATTTTAATCAATTAAAATGGCGGATGTACACTCAATTCTTCCAGGAAGGTCGCAGCGGGGCTTCTCAATCGACGGGCATTGTAGCATCGGCGTTAGTGACCTGAATACAAAAAACCAAACATTTTTTTGTTTATTAATGTCATAATTTCTATATGAATTAACAATAAATGAAAAAAAAATGAAATTCGCGGAATAAAATGCTTAAAAAAATGAATTTTGGGGCGAATTTTTCTATTTTTGCTTCGAAAAAATTATTTTTTCGAAAAATTTTCGAAAACTTGAAACACATAGAAAGTAATATCATAAAAAAGGTGTGTGCAAAATTTCAGGGAGATCGGTCAATAACTTTTCGAGTTATTATGTATGGCAATTCGAAAAATATAGTTTTGAGAAAAACGCGTCTAAAGTTTGAATACAACGTAACTATACCTGTCCCAGCGCTTGAACACAAGTGAAGTCAACGTGTACACATTTGCTCTCGTTTAGCTTAAAATACCTGGTTTTAGTACGCATTATAATTTCATCTACCGATGCCTGTGACTTTCTGTTTGAACCGTGCTCGTTGTCGCCAACAGCTAATATACATGGCTACTCTGCTTGTTTGTATGGCGCCAAAAGTATTTAGTGTCGTCAAATATGAAATTGGCACAAATATGAAATTTGGCATACAAATATTTTCATGCATTTATGTTGCTTTTATTTGCTTATTTTTAAACTTTCTAAACTATTTCGACTTATCTTCCAATTGCTACTTTACGTTTCGTAAATTTTGCTGGTTATACAAAAAAAAAAAAAAATCAATAAATCTCACAATGTCAGTGTCGTGATATCCATTAATATCAAAGTTATTGATAGAATTCAAAAGTTTTTTTTTGTCGTATTTTAAGTGGAAAGTTTGTTTAAAATTTATATTTCTATGGCGGCATTCCAGCACATGCGTGCATGTAAGAGTGTTGACGTTTCAACTTTTTTAGAATTGTTTACATAAGAAATGGCGTGGTTGTCATCTGCTGATAACCACAAATAAATAAAAGGGAGCTTTACGAGATTTACTTGAGTTTGATTTCGATCTTTGTGTGTTTGATGGGAGGCGAATCCGATTTAAGTTGTGGTTTTAAGTTGATTGCAAAGTTTAAGGGTTTGTTTATAAGTACCTACACATAGATTTGTGTGTAAGCAAAATTCTGGTGAGAGGTTTAGTAAAAGGTACTTCTTCCTTTTTATTGAATATCCACATTGGGTGTTATCGATTACAGGCAAATACATTTCATTAAATACTTGCTACTTATTGGCGCCGCGCTGCCGAAGAAAAATTATATTTTAAGAAAGAAATTTTGTTTAGTTATAACACAACGGATACAACATAACGAGTACAGTCAAGAAAATGGCCGCTTGTATTTACCTTAAGGGGTTATATATAGTTTGAAAGCTGAAAAATGCGAATTTTCCAGAATTTTTTTTGAGAAAACTTTTAAATTTATTGATCTAGAAATTTGTACACATACTATGTTATCTTTTAACTGTAACATATTTATTTGGAAAGAAGCTACAGCTGATCTCCGGGAGCTCCTCTCATAAGATAAGACGTTTTGCGGTGACCACTATATCTCTGAACTGAATCTTCTGAAATTAAAAAAACCAAATAGAATTCGTTAAAGTAATGTTAAACCTAGTAATTAATCGAAGGAATAAACTATATATAAACTATAAATATGTGTACATAAAGAAAAAAAATTAAAAAAAAAATCGAATTTTAGAAAATTCTAACTGAATATAACCCCTTAAAGTGTTGGCGTATCGAAAATAAATTTAGTCATGTAAAATAAATATTGCTAAAAAAATATAGTTTTAAGTCACTCGGTTTTTCAGTAAACGGCCCGAAATTACTGAGAATTATTTGTAAGCTATTTATAACTAGCCTTAACCCGCGGCCCCGCTCGCGTAGGAGTAGTTTTGAGGGATTTATGATATGTATATAAAAGAATTACAAACAATAATTTCATAGAAAATAATTTTTTCCGTTGCTATGCCTCGTTGAATAAAATCAAAACAACCAATTAGAAAAATATCAAGCAAAATTATTTTTATTCATTTTCTATCTCAAACCTTTTTTGAACTTGGCATTTGGGTCATAGTTGAACAGCTTATGCGGATTATGAAGTCTAGCGTGTGCTATAAATAGTGGAAAATAGGAAAAACTAAGATTTTTTAGATTAAATTTAAGCAAATATTCGATTATTAATGACGAATGAGAGTGGTGGGGCGGCCTGGTGGCTGTAGGAAGGGAGTTCCATCATAAAAACATGCCTATAACCTTCGTTGGGTGAAAATATGAATGTATAAAAATGGTGTTGTCGTTTCGTAGTGATGCGCAGATAACGTACAGACATTCACCTTTATAGTATAGATTATTGTAATATTTTATTAAAAGGAACAATGTTTTTATGCGAATAAAAAACATCCTTTCAACTGTAACAAATTCATTTCCAACCAAAGAACTTTATGAATACATTAAAAATGTGCCGTTGTTTATATGTATGTTTATTTGTAGTATGAGCACTTCATCTCATATGAGAGCTTCATCTCTACTTCTATCACGCAAGCTGTGCCTGCCTATGCGTTTACGTAACTTCGAGTGCACAATAGAGTGTGTGTGCCAGAGAGGTTCTCTTGCTTTCAGAGTAAATTAGTGCTCTACGTTTTTTTGTTTTTTTTTTTTTTTTTGACTGGAGCCGGTCACGTGTTTATAAATATTTGGCAGTCAAAGCGATCCAGTATACATCAAATTGCTTATCTGTTACTGGCTTTTTCATCACACTGTCCGTTCGGAGGCTGAGTTTCTAGCAAAAAATCCAGACGAAGTCACGTAAAATATATGAACGAAGGCATGAAAAGGAGATAGAAAAGCATACAACGCACATTAAAGGAATAGAATGCAACTGCTGGGTGATGCTATTTTAATATTCACTTAACACGCGACCGCTGTAGTTGTTTTATGCTTTCGGCTGTACATCTCTGTTGGACAGTGGAGCCGCGAATGTCGATTCGCTTCATGATGTAGTATCTTTGCCGCTGTAAAGTTCGTATAGCTCATGGCACCATTGTGTGCGATATTCGCTAATTCTCGCTACTTCAATATTATCGACGTTCATGTCACACAATGAGGCGAAAATGGTCAGGTGAAGTTTTTGTTCCTTGAGAGTGGACTTTAATTTAAGAAATAACGGAAGGTATTCTGTTTCGTGCTTTATATTAGATGTTTCTCTCCTAAAAATGTTTATGCGGTTACAATAACAACAACAGGGCACCCGTACGCCCTCTCAAACGTTAGAATGAGTGTTGAACATCTAGCTCTATCGATAACTTATATTATTTTGCATACAATATAATCCAAACAAATTGTATCCTTGTATAAAAATTGTTGAAGAACAGGATTTAATCCCATGATAACAAAGAAGAAAAAAAATACTTTAGTTCTCGTCGCGAATTTTCTTGTATACTTTCTGCCGACTGAAAACGGGCCTCTTGAAGTGATAGTTGAGTTTTCGAAAGAGAGAAAGGTCAGTCGGAATTACTTCAGGCGAATGCAGTAGTTGTGAAACTATATGGGTCGAGTTCTTCGACAATTGGACATCAAAATTGTATAATATTTGCAGCGGTGCATGATTGCAGCTCAAAAATGAAGTGCGTTTTTCACAAATCTGACCTTTTTCGTTGACTTTGATCTCTCAAATGCCGCAGAGCGCCCAGGTAATATTTTTATATATTATTTGAAAACTTTCCGCGTGACAGCGGGTCTTCCAATGACTAATAAACACAGCTGCGAGTTTGGTAATTGATTGACGTAGAGTCCCCAGGATTTTCTGAGTCGTCCGTCTATTATGAAATAGCACTTAAAGAAATGGAGTTCCATTCCTTTTAACAACAATCAGGGAGATGCGGGTGACTGGGTAGGAGGTCTCTGACACCAATTTATCCACCTTTCTGGCAAGCTCATTAGCAATTTCGTTTCCCTCTATGTTCCTATAGCTTGAAACCCAGATCAGAGAAATGTTACCTGCACACCCAAGAGATTTGATCTCCTTTTTACAGGAGTTTACTAATTTGGATCTGCACCAAGGCGTCATCAGAATGCGGCTTGGCTATCAGAAAAATGTTAATATCTTCCTCGCTTCCAAGTTCCCTAAGCATTTAGCCTGCCTGCAAGATCGCAAATACTTCTGCCTGAGACACAAAGAGTATTTGACAATTTTAAGGAAATAAATAAATTGGCAGATTTAGAGAAATCCCTTGCTCCAACCATCCGTGAAGACAGAAACTCCAGTTTCGATACAGATTTTCCCCCTCGTTCCAATTCTGCCTACTTGGAAAGATTGCCCTAGCACGACCTTGAAACTTAAGTTTGCGGATAGGCTAGTACTGGTTTGTGTTAATGAGAATCTTAGTCAAATGACGACCCTTTATTTCATTATTGCATAACTTTAGGAGCATATGGGACGTATTGGTTTACTGAGAATTTGACCGAATTTTTACTTATGCTTTAGTTGTTCTGACAATTTTCAGCTTTTTCTGGTAGTGAACAAACGGGACCTATTTTCGGAGCAGCGGAATTCCTTTATTTAATATAACTCTCGGGAACAGAAATGGTGAAAATTGTAAGATTTCCAGTTGAAGAAAAAATGAGAAAAAATATATTTGCACATTTCTAGGCACTTTCTTTTGACATTTTTCATCGTCGCCACTTCTTGCTGCCAATTTGTTTGTTAAATTGCAAAATTATTTAGGCCGTTTATTTTATCATTACCAATGTCATTAGAGTACTCACTGCCACAGTCGCACGTCAAACATTTTCTATTTACGTATATATGTATACTAGCAAACCCGGCCCGCTTCGCTGGGCACACTAAAATATAATAGATATGGTTTAGAACAGAAAAGATATGGTTTTCATATTATTTATTTCTTTATTCTTTATTCAAGCGCTTTGGCATAAACAATATTTTTTTTTTTTTTCTATTTGTTTTTGAGTAAATATAAAATATAAATTTCAAATCAACGCAAATGAAGAACTAAGAAACAATCGTCTTTTTCCTGATCATCCATGAATTTTTCGTTTCAATTTATATGTTTTATTAAGCATTGGAGCTTTTTTAACCATTATCCATTTATATTTCAAATTTTTTTTTTCCACGAACACATAATTTCATGTGAACATTCGGATTTCACATTAAATTCTAAAATTTCGTAAGAAATTATTCACTGTTCCAAAATCCACTCCAAAAAACTTCACAAAAAATGTTTACACTTTGCCCTTACGTCTTCCCCTTATGGCATCCAAATCAGAAAGAAATATTGACACATTGTAACTAACACTGTCAATTTGACAGTTCAGTTCCGCCCCAAGCGTTATAAAAGTAAACGACATTATGGCTGGTTCAAAAGAACGCTGTACCCGTTGCCAGTGTTCCGAATTACAACCAAACTTTACGAAACCCATTTTCAATACTTACTTAACAATGTGTGTAAGTTTGGTTTAATTCGGTGCAAAGACACGGTGGGTCCACGTTTTGGCATATATTTCGAGACCCTAGTCATCAATAGGTATGAAAATTACCCCGTATTAAAGCACTTATCAACAGCTTTCATTTGATACCAATATTGTACATACACAACCAAAGGTTACCCGGGTCCACGTTTTGACCTATATCTCGAGACCTCAGCCACGGAGCGGCATGAAAAATACTCTGTACTAAAGCATTCACCAACAGCTTCAATTTGATATCCCAATTGTACAAACACATTCTAGGTTCCACGTTTTGGTCTCTATATCGAGACCCTAGTCACGGAGCGGCATGAAAAATACTCTGAACGAAAGCATTCACCAACAGCTTCAATTTGATACCCATATTGCACATACACATCCGAAGGTTACCCGGGTCCACGTTTTGACCTATATCTCGAACCCTATCCACCAATAGGTATCCAAACTATACGGAAACCATCTTCAATACCTTCTTAACAATGTGTGTAAGTTTGGTTTAATTCGGTGCAAAGACACGGCCGGTTAGCGAACACACACAAAAAGTTGACTTTATTTTATATATAAGATGTTGGCAACATTTGCTATTGACCCGCATACACATTTTTTTGCTATTCTCCGATTTATCTTTGTCCTCGTATTGAAGTCTGCCAACTTGCAAACTTTTCATTAGTCACTTTCTTCACATACGCAGATGGTGGATGCTTCAAACTTTGCTTTCAATAACTTTTTGCAATATTTTCCACTTTTGGCGGACGAATACGTGCCTGCCGGGAAGAACTGAAGGCCGAATAAATGAATTTCTGTTTCAAACCTAATGCACTTGCTTGGCACTCACAAATCTTGATGTAGGTTAGGTTAGCTTGGGGCGGTTGTCACTCTCCATGAGAGTGTAAAAAGGGTGACACCTTTCTCTACCACTTTTCTTGAACCCCAGTTGCCTTTGCCTGTCTAATAAGCAATGAAGTAATGCGAATGGCTGCAGATTCTAAGCTTGAGAGACATCTAAAGAAGTCAGAGTTTAGACAGCGAACTTGGCAACGATCTGGCAAGTACGAGACAATGGCACTTGCTTCGTATTTGTGCAGTCGCGAAAGAATTCCTTCGTTGTTATTATTATTATTATTAGGCTACTGCGCACTGCAACCAAAAGAGATATATTGTGCAAATCCTACGAAGGAACCCTATATTTTAAAGCTTTTTAAAAGTTTTAGTACATTCTGGAGTTTACTCTTCCATAATTTATTTGAATGCACGGCAATGGTATAGCCTTTTCTACCTAGCGCAGGACAGAATTGACAGATGATAGTGTCAGAGAGACCAATTTTGTTTAAGTGGCGCCTCAGTAGCCAGTGGCCTGTACAGTAGCCAGTTGAAAGTCTCAGTCTACTATTCTGGGAGAAAGTAGCTTATCAGAATCGGCGTTAAGAATTGTTTCGGTTGTCGCTAACCTCTGCAATGTAAACCGACCTACCGTCTTTTTCCGAAAATTAAACACGTTCTTACTTTCTTTTTTGGTCCAAAATACGCGCTAGGGCTTATTTTTGGGAAAGAGCAAAAATAGAAATTTATTTATTTATTTTTATTTAATATTTATTTTACACAGAATACAGAAATTTAAATTTATTCACTTACAGTCATGCCATACCGTCACAAATAAAATTCTGAATTATATTATCATTTCCTTACAAATTCATTTCCTGTTGGATCATTGGTCCGAATCTCCCATGTCTTGTGATATTTTTTTTCCTTGTTTACTTCTCTCGGAAGTATAGGGTCTCGACACGATTCAGTCTTGAGTTGGTTTCGTTAATCTGTTTTTGATTTCTGCCAGAGTAGGTGATTAGCCTGCCGCTATCAGTCCTAAGTAGTGGGAATGCCTACCTGTCCTTGCTTAGAAACAACGCCTTCTTACTGCTTGGAGCGCCATCCATCTCTCATTTTTCTGGCAGAAGGATCGCACAGATGGTTGAGGACTTCGCTAAATTTCGTGTGTCTGCACTATTGCCGCGGTCACCCGCTTGCTCTTGCTAGCGACTCTGATGCAATGTGTAACTGTGTGCTTTTTTTTGTTTTTTGTTAGTTTTAGCAGACTATTATCCGGGAGTAAGAATGGAAAAAATACGATTTTTTTGGGGGTTCAGGAGTGGAATTGGAGGAATTTTTTGTTTTTTTAGAAACCGGGAGAGTAGGTAAATTTGGAAAAGTGCGAGGACGGGGTTTTACGTGGGATTCGAACCCACAAACTTTGGGATGACAGGCTAGTGCACTTACGCTAGACTACCGAGGCTGAGGTTTTGTGATATAGCTATCGTTAAAAGAATACTTCTTGTCTAAGTAGCCTGTTCGTAGTGCATTATAAACATCACTATCAGTTATTTCGTTCCATGAATTTTTTACCCAATTCACAACTTCTTGTAAGCCTGGTTTTACAAAATTACCTCGATAATTTCTAATCATTCTGTTTTCAATATATTCATTGACTTCCATCCGCAAATGATGGCTTGTTTAATGTCAAGTGTCTGGAGGTAACCAGTCATTCCTGCCGGAATCATTATTTGATCAATCTTCCTCTTAGCAAGAAAGTTTTCATGTCTTTAGCGCGGTGAGTACTGGCTGAATCTTAAACTAGTAAAGGTCTATTCAGACTCCTCAACAGTGGTGGAAGCATTAAATTAACGCACTTTCTTATAACTGCTTGGGTGTACCAGGCTTTTTCACTTTCAATGACATAAATTCCTGAAACATGATATTTTCATGATATTTTCATGCCATCTAGACGAATCGCCAAAATGCAGGTAACTCGTGCACTATCGTAACCGGTAGAAGAAACGTAAATTGACGAAGAAACCTTGTGGTGAACTGCCGTTTGAGCTCCTTGGCCCAGGAATATCGCGGTCTCATCCATAGCAATCATGTTGGATAGTTGATATTTCGAAAAATCGATGCCATCAACAAAAAGCTTAAACGCAAGTGCACGCTTAACAACTTCATTGTCTTCAAGCTTAAACATTGTTGTTGATCTGAAACTGTTCATGTCGTTTAAGGAAGTTGTCCAAAGTTGAATATATCAAATTCAATTGCTGTTTCAAGGGCAAATTTTTGAATATCAGCAATGCGGACAACCAAAGTCATTGCTCTCCTGCCTGCAATCCATTCCCAGATACAATCTTCCAACTAAAAAAAAAAACGGCGTTTTTCTCATTTCCATGGTCCATCAGTTGACACAGGTAATCGAAGTCTGCACGCCATTTACGAGCCAGATGGAGATCAAGCATCTTCTCTTTACAGAATGCTACAAGATTTACACCCTGGTGTCTTCCACGATTACCTTTTTGTACTCGACGGAATAGCTCTTTCGTTTTATACTCAATTTAACTGGGGTTAAAAATTAGTGTTACGTAAGGCGGCCGCCGTAGACGAATGGGTTGGTGCGTGACTACCATTCGGAATTCACAGAGAGAACGTAGGTTCAAATCTCGGTGAAACACCAAAATTAAAGAAACACATTTTTCTAATAGCGGTCGCCCCTCGGCAGGCAATGGCAAACCTCCGATTGTATTTCTGCCATGAAAAAACCCGTCATAAAAATATCTGCCGTTCGGAGTCGGTTTTAAACTGTAGGTCCCTCTATTTGTGGAATAACATCTAGACGCACACCACAAATAGGAGGAGGAGCTCGGCCAAATACCCAAAAAGGGTGTACGCGCCAATTATATATATATATATATATATATATATATATATATATATAAATTACTGTTTTTAAATAAAATCACTTATGAGGAATTAATCAGACTTGAAGGACTGAAACGAATGAACGTTGTATACCTGCACTGTCGCTCAATGTAGATTGCTGCCTTATACTGTATTTTTAAGATAAATCCCAAGAATTAATTTGAAACGAACTGTAGAGGTAAACAATTAATTTCTTCGAATATTTTGTTTCAAATACTTTTCTGAAATACGAGTATTAGGAAAACTAAACATATTATTACTTGTACTTAATAAATCAACAGCATTTTTTAACGAATTCTTTTTGTCACATTATTTTAACTAGGGATTATTTTCGGGGCATGTCTTATTTTACTAGAAGTTCCGAAAATGACAGACGGTAGCTTAGAGCTTTCTTGAAGACTGCTTGACTTCTTGACTGCTTTCAGTTCTCCTCCTAGCCAGCTTATTCGCGATGCAAGTCCCACCAGGAATGTATCTGTGTTCAGGGACTCTGACAACATTCATGGTACACTGCTTAGCCAGTTCACTAAGAGCAGCTCTGCATTCAATTGCTACTTGGAAGAAGTATTATTGCACTGTAGAGATTTAATGGCATTTTTAATGACATTGTAAATTGTGAAGTAACTAGCGAAATCTGTTATCTGAGAGTGAAAGTGTGAAAGTTAAAAGTTTATTGCAAATGATTAGCGTTCTCCCACAGACGTTGCCTGGTGACCACAACAGCTGTTGGTTCGAAAATTTTCGAATGTACGGAACTTCATTCTCTATTTTCACTGCCTTTTTACTACTTTTTAAAACTAAATTTCTAAAATTAACCATCGGACTGAAGGGCCAAAATTACTACGAAATTGTTGTTGTAAATTCACTTTCAGAACTCAACCTTTCTGACTTAAGAGAAGATGTTGTGCTAACAGCGACAGCCATACTTAAAACAACAACAACTTAAACAATTTGAAAGTATGCCTTCAAGCGCAGTAACTACACAAACAAAAGAGGAATTTCTACTAAGATTTGTGTGCAAGAATTTTCAAGCAAAAATGCGTAGATATATTTTCTACTATAAACGAAGTGAGTGCAACTATTATTTGGAAATACCAAAAATACATAAAAAAGCAGACCAACATAGAAATTTAATCGAACTTCACATAAAACTACAGACATCTCTGCTATGCAGCAAGTAAGAAAGGCCAAATTCGGTTCGGATCGAAATTTACCAACTCGCGCATATTTTACTTGTATTAAAATTTAATTTTGACTGACTGTTACTTTTTGGAATCAAACCAACTCTCAACTTGTGATATCAGGTGGACGGATGGAAATTTAGTATTAATATACAGAAAGTGGGCGTGGTTTTTATGTGACCTCAATAATAATTATGTCTGAACTAAACTACCTCACGTTGAACAACCTCAAGATGCACACCACAAATAAGAGGATGAGTTCGGCCAAACAACTAACAGAAGTGTACGCGCCAATTATTTATTTCATTTATTTTTTAACTACCTTTTACGGTTCTTGTTCGATCTCATTGAAAATATGCCGTAATAATTTGGAGTCCATATGACCAACTGTCGATAGATGGAATTGAATGCGTTCGAAGGGATTCTCTAGAATTCGCATTGCGTTTGCCTTGATTTGAAGATCCTGTATCGTCTTATGGTCCAAGTCTAAGACTGATCAATTTAGGTACTTTAGAAAAAAGTACTGCAGTTTCTTCATTATCGTTTACTTCTAACATAAGTCCCGCCTGATTTAGAGTTCAACTATACTTGATTGGCTAAGCTTTAATTTTGCACAAAGAAGATTTTGAAATGTTTACCACCTTCATGGGAAAGCTTCAGGACTAATTTGCAAGCAACGCGCAAGCAATATATTTCTATATGTAAGGTTCTGCATTGATTTAATATAAAAAAGGAAACGATTTATCAAAACTAAGATGGAGAGCTATACAGGGGTCGGCACTCGAAGTATAACCAACTTCAGACCGCTCGTGCATTAGCTGTCTGTTAGTTGGCTAAATGAAAGTCCAGAGTATTGTTTACAAGCGCGAAAGCATTTAACCGAGAGTAAACGCAAAAAAAGCGTAATAGTTTAATTGCTTTATATTTGGCTGGAAAATCACAACCATCGATTGTTCGAGAGCTCGAGCACCTTAAAGTAAATAAAGTTTTTGTTTTTCGCACCATTACTCGTTACAATGATACTGGTAGCATCGCGGAATGTCATGGAGGTGGTCATCAAAAGTCTGAAACGTCACGTGAAATGGTTCAAAAAGTGAAGAAGCGCCTTGAGCGAAATCCCCAAGGAAGAGCCAATGAAATGGCGAAAGAATTAAAAATATTTGACCCTAGCATTCGCCGCATACTGAAAAATGATCTCAAAGTCAAGCCTTACCTGATCTAAAAAAAGCGCATGATCTCACACCAAAGCAGCAACAAATCAGACTTGACAGAGCGAAGTAGTTGCTTCGCTTGGCCGAAAGCGGTAAATTTCCGAACATTGTGTTTTCTGACGAGAAAATTTTTCAAATTGAGCAATTCTTAAACTTCCAAAACGATAGGGTTTATTTGACCGACCGCTCATACGAGAATGGGCCACCAAGAGGCAGCACCCGCCGCGGGTAATGGTTTGGGCCGCAGGTGGGGCTCTCCATTCGTTTTCATCGAGTCTGGCGTCAAGGTAAATGCGAAATATTATCGGGAAAGTATTCTGGAGGTTGCCGTGGGCAGACAAACATTTCGGTGGTAGACCATAGATGTTTCAACAGGACGTCGTCTCACAAAGCTCCAGTGAACCAACGTTCCGAACTTCATAACGTCCACACAGTGTCTCTCGAATTCACCGGACGTGAATCCGATGGAGGGGGGCCATTTTGGAGAGGAAAGTTTGAAATAAGAGATTCACCAGTCTCGAGGCGCTGAAAAAAACCATTGTCCGCGAGTGGACCAAAATACCTGCGTCCAAAATACCATTCGGGCAGCTTGCGATTCGTTTCTGGACCGCCTCAAAGGCATATCAAGGCGAAAGGTGGTCATATCGAGCAAAAGTAATTTGATTTTTAGTTTTGTATTATTTTCACGCAAATTTTTCCTTGAATTGAATACAAGTAATTTCCCAAACTAAATTTATAGCCTTTTTAATTGGTTACACTTGGAGTGCCGGACCCTGTATATGCGTATCAAGTGTAGGTGGGTTTTATTAAGTTGTTATCCAGATACATTTGGTAAAATTTTACCTGCGTCGTATTTATGTTTCCTTAATTCATTTTCATAACAGATAGATCACGATCTTTTTTTGGAAATTTTTATTATTATAAATTATTTGGCTAGCATTCCCCCCGAAGTATTTCGTCTGATCAAAGCGCTGTGTGAGGGTTCTGAACTGGCAGTACTGCACAATCGTACCATAAGTGACGCATTCTCAACCAACGCCGGCCGGAGTTAGACAAGGCTCTCACCGATCACCGGCCCTTTTCCCCACTCATCTCGCAAAAACCAAGTCATTGAGAATCAACTACACCAACAACAACCACATAATGATGGATGTCAAAAAAGTGGAATTCGTTGATAGCTTCAGCTACCTGGACTGCACTATAGCAGTTTACGGCGGAGCAAAGGAGGACATGAACAACAGATTGAGAAAGGCAAGGGCTGCATTCGAGCGCTTATGGAAAATTTGAAGAAGCTCGCCGCTTTCCAGAAACACCAAGCTCATCAGTTACAACGCAAGTGTCGAGTTGACACAGTTATTAGGAAGTGAAACGTTACTTGTTTCGAAAACGATAACGCAGAAACTTAAGCGTTACACTCACAGATGTTTGAGGATAATATTCAGAATATTCTGACCCAACATAATGACAAATGAAGAATTCTGAAGACAAAGGAACGAGGAGCCCATATGACGCCAGCAAACATGCAAGAAATGGTGCTGGATAGGCAAGAAAACTCCCGCACAGCATCAAAAGAATGGCACTAGATTGGAATGGTTAGGGAAGCAGAAGCCGCGGTCGACCAAAGAAGACCTGGCAAAGATCCATTCTTCATGACTTAACCTCCATCAACACGAGCCGGGACAATGCTAAGACGATAGCATCTAACCGCGTACGTTTGAGAAGACTTGTAGAGGCCTTACGCTGCTTAATGGAGTAATCAGGGGAGAAAAAAAGATTTGGCTACATAATTGCTTTTCATGCAGCTAAAATAATTTGTCAAATTGAATACTGGCTCGAAGCTCGAATTAGCAAAGGAGGCAGTTAACACTTCTCAGGGCATTGTCATAGAAATGAGAGTGAAGACAAACTAGTCATAGTTCTAAAGTCACTTTTTTATTCCTTTATTATTCCACTTGGGGACATAGGCCTTCAACAAAACTTTTAAATCTTATTCTGTTAACCGCTGTTCTCTTTACGACATCCCACGTTTGGTTAACTGTTTCTAGTTCACGAAGGTTAGAACGTCTCCAAGTATTTCGTGGGTCGTCTGTGTCCTTGTGGGTTCCATTCCAATACTATTCTGCTAATGCTTTCCCTCTCCTTTCTGAGAGTGTGCCCGATCCATTGCCATTTACGACCACTTATCACCTTTTGGATTGGATCTTGCTCGGGGATCTGCCACAAGTCCATATTTCAGATAGTGTTCGGCCAAAAAACTTTACATATTATCCGAAGGCATTTATTTGTACATCTTTGTAGTTTCTGCGTAATGCATCTCGACACCAGCCACTAGAAGTTCACAAATGCAGCATTACTAGTTGTCTTCCTGGAATTGTACTTACATACATACACACAAAGTTTGGCAAAAGCCCAAAAGATTTGCACTTTTACCACACAGACGCTATCTACAATAGTTGGCACTTACAGTAAAATACGGTAACATACATACATACATTGGTGTGACTTTTCAAGTTTTCTGTGTTTGTCATAAATAATATTTTGTATGCAGCAAAAACACCAAAATAGCGAAAAAGTTAATATATCAAGTCATAACTTGGTATCAAATTCTCGCCATTAACTAATTAATTCAAGTTTACGCCAAAATAGTCTTCGCAAGGGTACACACGTCGCAAAGCGGCAAAAGTTTCAAAATGACGTAATATAAATACGTTGGGGCTCGTGGTACATTTATTTTATACTTTTTACTTTCCGACTTTGCTGCAGCTGTGCAATTAGTGATGGGCAAATATTTTGCGGCTTTCTACAATAAGTTCAGTCATTATGCTTTTGGCTTAATTGGAAAATCCGCGCAATTTCGTTAACGTCTTCTTTGTTTGCATTTAGAAAAGCGTCTGTCGCGCTGTGCTAAGTATTTGTTGCAGATACGCAAGGTACATTAGGGTGGGCATGACAATATGATAAATAAAACAAGTTGGGAGCGTAATGTTCATTTTGAGGAAGAAATCAAAAGTTGAGAGCCTTCACATCAGTGACCAAACACTAATATTGAATATCTGCCTTTGCGGTCTGGTTCTATACCAATTTTTCCGAATATAATTTACTCTGCAATAGAGGGCACCCCATGAAGAGAGTGCACATAATATCATCAAATCGCAGCTCCTATTCGGCCAAGTGGCATCATTAAAATAAGCGAATATCAATTTTTTGGGGAGTTGTGTGATCGTGCGTGTCAGCTGGCTGAAATTGGGAACAGTACGAGTTCATGTTAATTATGTTCGTATATATTATTACTATATATTATCTATATAAGGTTAAATGCTGATCAAAATCGTGTTACTAGCAAAGTTTACACAAAAAGGTTGCATTAAGCCATCAAGGCTCGCTCCAAATTGTCTTCGCGGAAGAATTGGCCTTCCGACAATTCCGAGATGGCTTTCTTATATCACTGAGAATCGAAATTTTGAGCTGAAAAACGCTATTAAAACACATTAGTGTCAAGTGATTAAAAAGAAACTTGTATTCAAATGAGTTTTTTCCAGTAATCGAATCATCGAATATGGATAAAATATAAGTAATCTAATAAGAAGATGATTTTGGCGTATAGAAATTTTTCTTCATTTAGTAGACTGTGGCGATCTCGCACCCTGGCACTAAAACAAAACTTAAAATCTTCAGCACCAGCGTAAAACCGGTCCTCCCATATGGTTCAAGACCGCACTTGAGTCTGCAAACATAAGTCCACGTCTTTAAACGTTTGTCAAGAAATGCTTCAGAATTGTATGCCGTATTTTTTGGTCGAGAACAGTATCCAAGATTGACCTTCTTCTTCTTACTAAAAGATGCCCAATCAATTCCGAAATAAAAAGACGAAAAAGGAATTGGATTGGACATACTCTCCGTAGAGAAGACGATAACGTCATCAAAATGGCTTTTCAATGAAATACGACGCAGATGTTGCCCATGTCAAATTTGGATGCGCACAATCTCCCACTAGAATCCTTCACCTGGAACCAAATCGGACACATAGCGGCTGACAGCAATCGTTGGGGAACATTTGTTTCCGCTCTATGTTCCACCTATGAGCGATATAATATGCATTATGATGGTTTTCTTTAAGGGGACCCTTTAGTTTTTTCGATATTTCAAAAGTACGGTGTGTTAAGAATATACTGTATAATTTTCAAGCGGAAATTCCCAATATTATAGCTTCTAAAGCCCATTAACAAGGTAGAGAGCGGTCCGCGCGCTCCTGTACCTCAAACTTTAAACTCATTTATCTCGACACGACTTCATTCCGCCCGGTGTTGTCAAAGAAAAAAAACTATTCAACCGAAACGAAATTTATAAATGTGGTTTACAACATCAATAACTATCGCCCGTACTAGAAGCATATTATATATTATTTTTATGAAAAAAGTGTCAAATTAAAAACCGCGCCATTTTGCCAAATTATTATTTTTTTATTCTAGTACGGCACATAGTTACAGTCATACTGATTAATAATTTTTTTGGTTTTTGTGTTTTACATAAATAAAATGGCCAAAATGGACAACACCGTCCAGGTCCAATTTTTCGAGAGGGTTAACTTCAGCGCCATTTTTAAAATTATAAAAATTCAAAAAAAAAAATTTTTTTCATTTTTGTATGTAAATAAGTTAGATAAAAGGCTTAAAAATTTAAATATCGGTTTTCATTTTTTTATTGTAAAAACATTCCTGAAAATACCCTAAATTTTCGAGCTCTAGACCACCGGGACCCCCTAATAGTTTTTCTATTTTCAATTGAGAATATCCACTGCATTTATAATTTATTTTGGAATAAAAAAAAAATAATAATAATTTTTCGTCACTAATAAGAAGATGATTTTGACGTAAAGAAATCTAGGAAATACATTGACAACCAGGCTTCAATAACATGGTGTGACAAAAAAAAAAAATTAAATATACTTTTATAGAGACTTAGCACAACTTGTAGGTATAGTAAAACTAAGAAACATGGTATAGGAGAAATTTCCAATACACCCCCAAAATCTCATTTTATGGCCATAAAACCGTTTTTCAGTAGGTTGATGTGAACAATCACTCCTAACTTCGCCAATTTCCATCCGATTTCGAATTTGTTTTTTTAGTTCGAAAGAACAAAAACAAGCCTTTTTGACAGTGTGTTGACAATTTTTCTGAAATGACAACTGACGAGACTGTAGACGGAAGTATTTGGAATTTTTTTATTTTTTCTCTATTTTTTCAACTTCGACATCATTTTTACGATATTATCCGATATTGAGGATGTTTTCTAGTACACTACTGTTATAGTAAATTTAATTTTGCGTCGAATGAGCTATATTTGACTGTAATTGAATTAAAATTAATAGAGTTGTGTGAGTTTTAAGATTTTTTTTTTTTTCTAATTTAGTATGTAGGTATAACTTACGCTAAATGGGAATAAGGACGTGTTTTGATGCGTTATTATAGATACATAATATTTATTGGGGTATATATGTATACATAGGAGTACACTGTACTGCATACAACAGAACTGGTTAGAACTTACGAAAATATTTGACATATTATAGCACATTTTTTTTCAATAGAAATATGGAAAAGCTTTATAATAATGACCGTTTGCGTCCGTTTTATAAAAATAACAATCATCTGGTTTATGATAAGGGTGATGATGCCACATCATCCGAGAATATTGAGAAATTCGACTTATCTGGCAACGTTTTGATTTATGTCTCTTGAATTTCAATGAAACAAACAATGAAACTTTGACGTTTTAATAAGGTTAAATTATAATAACAAACTTCTTTTGTTAATCAATGTACAGTGTGAACTTTGGTACACTTGGGAGCTTTTCCATATTTCTATTGAAAAAAAATGTGCTATAATATGTCAAATATTTTCGTAAGTTCTAACCAGTTCTGTTCTATGCAGTACAGTGTACTCCTATGTATACATATATACCCCAATAAATATTATGTATCTATAATAACGCATCAAAACACGTCCTTATTCCCATTTAGCGTAAGTTATACCTACATACCAAATTAGAAAAGGAAAAAAATCTTAAAACTCACACAACTCTATTAATTTTAATTCAATTACAGTCAAATATAGCTCATTCGACGCAAAATTAAATTTACTATAACAGTAGTGTACTAGAAAACATCCTCAATATCGGATAATATCGTAAAAATGATGTCGAAGTTGAAAAAATAGAGAAAAAATAAAAAAATTCCAAATACTTCCGTCTACAGTCTCGTCAGTTGTCATTTCAGAAAAATTGTCAACACACTGTCAAAAAGGCTTGTTTTTGTTCTTTCGAACTAAAAAAACAAATTCGAAATCGGATGGAAATTGGCGAAGTTAGGAGTGATTGTTCACATCAACCTACTGAAAAACGGTTTTATGGCCATAAAATGAGATTTTGGGGGTGTATTGGAAATTTCTCCTATACCATGTTTCTTAGTTTTACTATACCTACAAGTTGTGCTAGGTCTCTATAAAAGTATATTTTCACTGTCGCACAGTGTAATCATATCGAAACTGCTGGACCAAAAACATCGGTAATATTTAATAAATATTTTGTACAAAATATTAAACAAAATTCTTAAATTCAGACGTTTCTAATATGTTGAAATAAGTGTTAAACTTAAGACATATCAAACGACATTTAAAAATCTTAGAAGACTATAAGACGACATAACCCTATTCTTCATGGAGTGGATACACTAACGCCCAAACCCTGTGCCCTTAGGAACTTTTAAGTCCTTATTAATTTATGAATTTACGGCCCAGACAAATAATTCTATCAACTTCAAACCTGACTGCCAGATATGGTTTACTGATGGGTCCAAATTAAAACATAGTAGGACAGGGACGGGAATCAATCGCCCTAAATTCAAAAAATCGGTTCCAATGCGTTTTTATCCAACAGTCTTCTAAGCAGAAATATATGCCATCGAGATGTGTATGTGTGAAGGATTTTCTCTGTAGGAAAATGAGACATTAACATACTTTCACATAGTCACCCGGCTTTGAAGGCCCTTCTATTAACTGTATTCACCTCAAAATGGTACATGACTGCCTGAATCTTCTTAACGTGGTAGGGAACTTGAACATACTATCTTTAGGTTGTCTTCCAGTGGTATGAGGAAAATGAAGAAAATGAAATGGCTGTTCATTTAGCTAATTGGTTCTGAGTCTTGCTGTGGACTAATGCATTTTTCATAAAGTGGGAGGAGAAGAAATTCGTTGAACATTGACGAAATTCTATCACTCAGTTACTAGCGAAAGAATTCCTGACACCGGGCAGAGGAATTTCTAATAAGCTACTTTCACTCAGCAGAGTAGACTTAAGACTTTTAACTGGTTACTTTACAGGCCACTGTAGGCTCAAATATCACTTAAACAAAATTGGTCTTTCATTGATCATAGTCTCAGATCTGTCGATTCTGTGAAATGAATACTGAATATTCATTCTTTGTGAATGTCTTGTGCTAGGCAGAAAAAGCTACACCACCTTAGTGGTTTTGCCGTCCATCCAATATAAGTTATAGAAAAATGTAAATATATGATACCTCAGGAAGTTTGCACAATAGATCTCTTTTGGGCTGCACACTGCATCATAGCCTAATAATCAGTGGCGGCGCTAGGCGTCGGCGACGTCGGCCACCGCCGACGGCCTCGCGCCTGAGGGGGCCTCGTAGAAAAACGAGTTACCTATTTATATTCGTTTCGTCAATCATCCTGACTTCGCCTTAATGAGCGTTCTCACACACACTGCCCGACACGATATCTGTATTGGGTGAAAATGTTTGTAAGTAATGTGTGTGGCATTTATCATTTATTTATTTATTGAATTCATGGGTGTTGGTAAACCTTTGAATGCAATAAATAAATCAGTTATACGTGCAAAAGATCTAAATTTAGCATATATACAAACATAATGTGTGTGTGTGCTCTTCATTATGAGCGTCCGATACCAATATCGTATTATCGGGTAGTGCGAAAACGCTCGATTTCGCGCACGGCGCACGAGACTCTGGACGGGGAATCCCCGTGTTGTTTAATTTATTTATCTATATTTCATTTGTCTGTGAGAGTAATTTTTTTCATACGGCAACTTGCAGACTCGCAAACGCAAAGTTTCTTTTTATTGTATTGTAAAGTCATCACCCCGACGTTCTAGTGGATAAAAGTTTTACGTTATTTGTAATTAATTTCATACCTAATGTTAAGGTAAGCCAACTTTAAACTTCAACTTTTTAACGACTTTAACGATAGTATATTACAACCCAAGGCCAGAAAGTTGCACTTCCTGGCGGGTGTGAGATGGTGGCCGAGACGAAGCCGAGTAGTAAACTACTACTTTTCTTGATCTCCCTCCGAAAGTACGTACTTGCAAGGATTTACAAAATTGTTAATAAAATAACATTATTATTATTTTAAGCAAAATGGTATCATTAATATAAGTAACTTCAATATTACGTAATAGTACAATAACAATATCACATTCTATACTTAGTTAAGTTGTTATCTAAATATGATCCGACATTACGGGAGCATATGCAAAGTATTAATGACAAACAACTTATTCAACATTATCTGAGCCACGACATCCAAAACGAATTAATTACTTTAATGTCTAAATTAGTTATTAACGAAATTATACACAGGGTTAAACAAGCAAAATACTACGTCATCTTGCTCGATTCTACCAGGGACGTAAGCCGTGTTGAACAAATGTCAATAATATTAAGATTTTGCAATTTGTCAACTGGAGCTGTAGAAGAACATTTCATTGGGTTTATTCACGTGGCAGAAACAACAGGAGAGTATTTAACAAAATCAATACTACAAGAACTGGAAAGAAATGATCTCGATATCCAAAGCTGTCGAGGATAGGGATATGATAATGGCGCCAATATGGCCGGAATTAACAAAGGTATCAGAAGAAGAATACTCAATATAAATCCAAGAACATTCTTTACACCATGCGGATGCCACAGTTGGAATTTACTTTTGATAGATGCAGCAAGCTCTTCAACGACAGCCAAAACATTTTTCGGCTTTATCAAGAAAAACTATGTGTTGTTTTCAAAGCCAAGCAAGCGTTGGGAGATAGTAAAAAATAAATTAAAATTGACTTTACAAACTCTGTCTGAAACGAGATGGGAGAGTAGAATCGGAGCAGTAAAAGCAACATTGTTACAATTTGATGATGTCATCGAATATGTGAATGAACTGAAAAATAAAACTGATGATTCCAAAACTCTAAGCGACAGTGAAGCAGTCCTAAAGGAAATATTAACTTTTGAGTTTATTGTTGCATTACACGCGTGGTATGAGGTTTTGCTACGTGTAAACAATATAAGTAAACTATGGCAATCGGTTCAAGTCAACTTGTAAGTCGCTATTGATACTTTACGCTCATTTTGTAGCTGGATTCACGAATTCCGAAATACAGGATTTGAAAAAAGCGTAACAGAAGCTAGATTATTTGTGGAGAAAAGTACTTATGAAATTCAGTCTCAGTTTAGGGAAAAAGAATAGCCAGGAAAAAACGAATGCTTAGTTATGAACATACTGATGAACCAGTTGAATCTCCTGAAAAGCAGTTCAGAGTTAATTATTTTAACACAATGGTAGATGCTATAATAGTCGATACTGAATGTCGATTTACAGCGCTCAATGAATATTTTGAGCAATTTGGTTTTATTTATGATATCAATTATTTGAAATCTATGCCAAAAGAGGATCTTCTCAAACATTGTACTGATTTAGGTACAAGACTTCGGGAAGGCGAAAAAAGTGACATACAGACTTTCGAACTATATGAAGAAGTTCAGCTTTTTAAAACTAATTCACTAGACTCTATCAACGACGCGAAACAACTCATCCAATACATTTTAGAAAATAATTTAGAAGAAATATATCCAAATGTTTATATTACAATTAGAATTATGCTCACAGTTCCGGTCAGCACAGCTTCCGCTGAGAGAAGCTTCTCAAAGTTGAAATTGATAAAAACCCATTTGAGAAGCACAATGAGCCAAGACAGACTATACGCGTTATCAGTTCTGTCAATCGAAGCTGAAATAGCGGCTAGACTTAACTACGACTCAATCCTGAAAAAATTCAGTGAGGCTAAAAGACGAAAAGTTCGACTATTTTAATTTTTGTGTGTAATTATTTTTTGTCATCATTTTACAATATTAACAATAAAACTCGTTATACTCATAAATTATTTTATAATTTGGCTCACTTAATTTTACGTTTTCTTTCACTGCGAAGTAAAGAGGCCTCGCGAAGTTGATGTCGCCGACGTACACATTTGGTCTAGCGCCGCCACTGCTAATAATACTCGTAATAATATTGTAATAAGTGTTGAAGCGCAGCGCATAAGATGGCTAGGCCATGTTACCCGTATTCTTGCCTCCTGTGCTATGAAGAAAAGCACGACAGGAAAGCTTATGGGCTTAAAGGCTAAAGGCGCACCGAGAAACCGATGAATAGATGCAGTATAAAACGATCTTAAGGATTTGGGAATACGTAAGTACAAAGCAAAGCAGTGCAGCCTCAGTAGTCTAGCGTAAGTGCACTAGTCTGCCATCCCAGAGGTTGTGGGTGTGTATCCCACGTAAAGCACGGTACTAGCACTTTTCCATATTTACTTACTTTCCCTGTTTCTAAACCAAAAAAAAATCATTCCTCAAACCCAAAAACTTATCCTTCCCACCCTTACTCCCGCACAATAGTCAGCAAAAAATAGATAAAAATACAGAGTTACACATTGCATCAGTGGCGCCAGCAAGAGGAAGCGGGCAACCGCGGTAATAGCGCAGACACCCCAAATTTAGCGAAGTCCTCAACCATCTGTGCGATCCTTCTAGCAGAAAAATGTTAAACACAGATGGTGCGCCAAGCAGTAAGCAACGACAGATGGGCATTCCCACTATTTAAGACTGGTAGTGGCAGGCTAATCACCGTGTCAGAAATCAAAACAGGTTAACGAAACCAACGCAAGGCGAGTCTTGTCGAGGCCCTATGCTCCCGAGAGGAGTGAACAAGGAAAAAACAAAAAAAAAAAAGTACAAAGCAAAAGCTCAAGACCGACCGCTTTGGAGGAGCATCGCGTTGTAATGCTCTGAGATGAAGTGTTAAACTATATAGAATTAAATCTGTTTTCCAACTGCATGGTTTTTGCCCATAGTATAAAAGTCGTACATGTTACTCTTTTACAGCATCCGCTATCTTAATGGACCGCAAAAGCACAGCATCAGCTGCACCCTTCTCATATACTACTTGATTGTATCTTTTGCTTTCCTCTTCGGTTTTTGCTGTATTTAATATATTCTCTACACATAAATTACTAGCCAGTGTAAAGTTATTAAGGTTATTAATTTAGTAATCATATAAAAATGTGTCGAAGTGAGTTGCGCTAAATTTCCTTTTCGCCCGTAACTAAGCAGCAAGTGCAGCGTTTAGTTTATAATTTCATTTCTCCAAACAGATTTCTGCTTCTCTCAAAGGGCTTAAGAAGTGGTGAACTCAAGACATACATATAATATATATGTACACAGTATACTATAACCTTGCATCGCATCAAGCTATTTGTAGCGAATGCAACCCTTTCCTACTCGAGCCATAAGGCTATATAAATTAGAAGCACAAAAAAATAAAGCCGTAAACGAGCGCACCCAGAAGCTCAGTTAACACTTCCACTAATCTCGGTTTCTCCACCCTCCCTAAGCTTATTAAAAAGGTATTCATACATATAAGTGGCACTTATTTCTTAAACCTCTCAAATTTTGTTTTCAACTGACACCGCATCGTTATCAGCAAAAAATCGTCGTATGGCAAGTGAATCATAAAACTTTAGACAAATAAACATAGATGCTTGTAGAATACGTGTCTATTTCAATGTGTAATAATGCGTGCGAGATTACAACTGCACAAAATGAGCCATAAAGGATAAATTCACTAAAATCAGTAGCCCTGTGGCTTGACAGAAGAGCAGACAACATTGAAAAGTTGGAATGTGTCGGTCGAAGTTGAGAGACGAAGAAGTTAGTGTACACCGCAATTGAATCGTTCAACCCATACATGAAAGTTAATTATAATATGAAATGCGAATATGTACAATAAATAAACTCAATTTTCATATTAAAGTTTGGCGCATTCATTTCATGTGAACTGAGCCCACATAAATATTTGTGTTTGTACGTATTGCCCAGGAGGAAAGCAGCCCGTAAGGAGTCTGTTCTTTTAATGTTCTTGTAATTTTCAAGGAATTTAATGTAGTACTGGGAAATACTTCGGTCAGACTTTTGGTTCATTTGATTGATATTCATTCATTCATTATTCAACTTTGTAAATGTAGACTACAACTTGTTTCTGTTCGTTGTGTAAGGTGGCTTCAAAGGTTAAACAAATCACGAAGAGTTGCTTGAAATTGATTGATTGCATATATGAAGAAAAGAAAAACAAAAAAGAATGTGATGCTTGAATTTGCAACTTTAAATGCATATTTATTTATAGATAAACGACATGTTAAAGTATCGAGAAGGTTAAAATATCGCCCATACGAAGCTATGACTAAGCCGAATGGAACAAATTTCAATCGTTTCTTTTTGTTCAATTAAGTGGAAAATGTTATCAAAGATTGAAATGCATGCCCATATCGCCATCAAACAATCTTCATTACTCAGATTTAAACATTGTTCATTGGATTTAAATTCCTTAAAAAAAACCTGGCTTGGGCTTGCGCAAGGTAATCACATGCAAGTCTGAAATCTATGAGTCCTAACTACGGATAATTCGCTGTAAAATACCAAATTAAATCAGAATGTATATGTTCTATACAATAAACACGCAACAAGTCATAGGAATCGGTGGGTAATTCTAACAGATTGACGTGTTTGTGGCGTGGTTGCAACAGATTGAAAGTGGACAAAAATATTTGCTTTAATTGTGTCTGCAGAATCAACGTTTTTTCGTTAATTTATCTCCTTTCAGTCTTAGTGATTGGATTTTTGTTTTCTTAATTCTGCTTTGAAACGAAACAAAATTCTTTTGAAAACGAAGTCGATTCATTATGTTTGTTAGGCATCTCTGTATTCAAGTCCTACTTAAAATTACGTATACGTAATGTAAACCTTACATTTTGGTATAAGTACCTTTTATATAACAAATAAATTTTGATAACACAATGCCGTGCGAATGTCCATAAATATTAAGAAAATTAGTCAATAAGTAAAAACAAAGTTTTTGAATTTTTATTATTATTAACCCTTCAAGGCGGTGATACGACTCAATTATATCCCCAAAAAATAGGCGGAAATAAAAGTGGTATTCATTCCCAAGGGAGGGAAAACCACACATACGAAACCAAAGGACTTCAGGCCGATTATCCTATCATCCTTTCTGTTAGAAGCCCTAGAGCGTTCACTAGATATGCACATCAAAGGAGAAATTGGCAATAAGCTATCACCGTTCCAACACGCATACAGCAAAGGCAAATCAGTGGAAACAGCGCTCCACGCGCTAGTTGACACGGTTGAGAAATCACTTCACTATAAGGAATACACCCTCGCTGCCTTTCTAGACATCGAGGGTGCCTTCAATAATATATATCCGGAGGCTATTTCAACTTCGCTAACAGAAATGGGTGTAAACAGGGCACTAGTCTCGTTTATAGAACGAATGCTAACTGGCCGAACAATATTCGCAAATTTGGGTGACACATCCACCAAGAAATTCCCGATCAGGGGTACACCCCAAGGTGGGGTAATCTCTTCACTTCTGTGGAACTTAACTGTCAATAATCTTCTTCAAGAACTAGAAAAAATGGGAAAATAATCCCATATGCCGATGATATTGTTATAGCAATCTCGGGGAAGCACCTTCCAATTTTATGCGATCTTCAACAAAGATCCCTCAATAGACTATCACTTTGGTGTAAAAGTCGAGGACTTGAAGTAAATCCGGAAAAAACGGATCTTATACTATTTAGCAGAAAACATAAAACACCTGCTCTTAAACACATATTCCTAGGAGGGAAACCACTTAGAGTAACAGAAAAGGCGAAATATCTAGTACTTGTACTGGATAGGGAGCTAAATTGGGGGCTCAGAGTCGCAGATAGAGTACGAAAATCTATAATGGCGTTGTACTTCTGCGAAAGGCTAATTGGAAAGAAATGGAGATTGGTACCCAGAATGGGCTGTACACAGCAGTGGTTAGGCCTATTCTCTACTACGGTATTGTAATATGGTGGAATGCCCTTGAGAAGGGGGTGAACATCAAAAAACTTGACAAGGTTTAAAGACTAGCATCTGTTCTCATAACTGGCGCGATGTCAACCACACCATCGAAAGCATTATATGCGACATTAAACTTCCTGCCGGTAGATCTGCAGGCAAAATATATCGTGCGTAGTGCGGCAATAAGGCTGAACACTCTAAGTAAGTGGTCAAATAAGAGCTACGGTCACGGCAAAATCCAGGGTGGCAGTTCGGAGATTCCCGGATTGGTGGACTATGCACTCCCGCCTACACTTGCCATTACAACGTTCACGACCCTACTACCCTCAAGGGAAGAGTGGGAACGGGACGATGTGAGACAGGGCGAGTCTATCCATGTATACACAAATGGCTCAAAGCTCGAGGGCAGGGTGGTCGGAGGTCTATATTCCGAGCACACATCTACAGTGTGTCTTTCAGACCGAACTGATGGCAATAACGAAAGCCGCGACACTGGTACAGTGTGATGCGATATCCGGAAATGACATGTACATTTTCACTGACAGCTAGGCGGCGATAAAATCCCTCACAAAGCAGTCGACAACCTCCAAGGTAGCCATGAAATGCCGCACATCCCTTAACGAGATGGCTGAGTCATTTCGCCTAAGGATAATATGGGTTCCTGGCCATCGCGACATTGAGGGTAACTGTAGAGCCGATGAACTAGCGAGACTAGGTAACAAGTTGACCGATGAGTGCATAAACAATGACATAGGCATTCCCTTGCAAACATGTAAGCTACTTATCCTTGAAGAAATTGTAAGGAAAGCAAACGAAAGATGGCGTAATGAAGCCACCTGCAAAATCGCCCATCAACTGTGGCCGACTCTTAGTGCTAAACGCAGAGAATCTTTGCTAAGCCAAAATAAACACAGTCTTAGCACACTGATTTCAGTCATAACGGGACATTGCCCAATAGGTAGGCACGACCAAAGGATGGTGTGCAAGCACACGACTTCTGTAGAAGTTGTCTTGATGAGGAAGAGGAAGAGACAATCTTACACTTTCTGTGCCATTGTCCTGCTCTATCCAGACGGAGATTTGCTATTCTGGGCAAACATTTTTTTAACGAATTGGAAGGTCTCAGTTCCGCAGAAATAGGAGATCTTCTAAAATTTTTGAAAAGCGCACAATGGTTTTAGGAGAAATAGTTAAAGCTCCCCCACGCGGCATCACAATGGGCTATGAGTCTGAGTGTGTCCCGCAAGACAACCGCTTCAACCTAACCTAACCCTTAACGGCCGAAAGGCCGCGCTACAGGGAAATGAAAAGAATTCAGTTTTAATTTTATTTATTTATCTTCGCTGTAGTCTTCTTTAACAAATATTGCAGCATTTTACATCCCTTGTTTATTGATCATACGCTGACAATGATTTACCGTAATATAACGTTATAAGGCGTAAATATTGTGGAATATTCACAACAGATCTGTCGCATTGATATTAAGTGTAGTTTGCGATTTAGAAGCTTACGACGTGCAAATATAATATATTGGCGTCCTCCAACTTTCGAGTATTTCTATTATAATAAGGTTTAGTTTATTTTTATTTTAAAAAGGTCCTGGAGAAAATACATAAAGCGAAGATTATGAAAATAATAGTAGTGAAGACGGGTGGATGTTACCTTCTGCTCAAATATGAACGAGACGTTATCAATAAAACGGTCCGCGGATGACATATGGCAAAAATAAATTTTTTGTTTTTTGGTAGGACTGTTATAAGCTTACATGGCAAATTTCAGCGTGATATGTCACATAGTTTGTTTTCTGTGCTACTGTAAACAAGTCAAGCTCGAGTGTGTTCTTCGAATTTAACGATTGAAATTCAAGTTGATCAAAGAATTTGTTTGAAATTTTGTTATTCCAACAAAATTTCGGCTTCAGACGCCTTAAAAATGTCCGGATCGTTTTATTGATAACGTCTCGTTCATATTTGAGCAGAAGGTAGATATGAAAAGTGTTTGTGAAGAATTTCCTCATTGTGAATATAACTCCGATGATAACAGCAGTTCTGATAGTGATGTAGTGCAAGCTAAAAGGAAAAAAGTTCGCTGCCTTTCAAGTGGCAGTGAAGAAAACAACAATATTTCCAATGAAGATCTTAGTCAGGATGATGACGATCTCTATGGAATACGTGGAAAAATGTCAGCAATTCTTGCAACCCTTTTGACATGGGTACTATGCTACTACTGAAGCAAGTCGTATTGCATTTTATGCAAATACATTTACAAGAGATCGATTCAGTCAAATTTTTTGGATGATTCATTTAAAATAAACACCAACCGCTGCCAAATTTTTGAGAACGCGCTTACAGAAAGGTCGTCTGTATCTGGAATATTTAGATGACAAATTTTCCACTTATTTTATACCAAATCAGCATATCAGTGTCGATGAATCTGTCGTAAAATTTAAAGGCAAAATAAGATTCATTACCTATAATCCGAAGAAGCCCACTAAAAGGGGTATCAGGGTTCATGTGCTTGCTGATGCACGTACTGGATATATTTTAAGTATCCTCCAATATTGTGGAAGTCTAACTTCAGAGGAGTTAACCAATCCGAATTTACCTGTAGCTACCAGGATACCTCTAACATTCTACAAAAAGATAATGGATAAACTCCCCACTGGGCAAGCTTTTCAATATGTATACTGACAGGTGTTACACAAGTATACCATTGGCAGAAGAATTGTTGAAGAAGAAAAGTTATCTAACTGTTACAATAAAGTCTAATAGGAAGAGTATACCTGCAGCAATAAAAACGCCAACATTTACCACATCTAGAAAATTAGTTTTTTTCCATAAAAATAATTTGTTACTTCATGCCTGGAAAGATAAAAGGCAAGTTACTGTGCTCAGCACTTGCGGCCAAGCGATGAGGCATACTGTGACAAGAATAAATCACAGTGGTAATGTTCAGATAGTTCAAAAGCCTACTATAGTTTTAAATTATACCAAAAAATATGGGTGGTGTAGATCGAGCAGATCGCTATGCAGTTTCTTATCGGTTTATGAGGAAAAGTCTGAAATGGTGGCGTAAACTTTTCTTTTGGGGATTGAAAGTATCTGTAGTAAATGCATACATCTATATATATAAAAATTAAGCCGAAAAAAATGTGCGTTTGTCCGGGGTAATCTCAGCAACGCGTGTAAGGAAAACAATGAAGGTTTCACACATTATTGGTGTTGCGTTGGCAAAGGTTTCTGTGAAGTTTGGTTGAAATCCAATAACGCGTGTGTGTGCGGTGCGTCGGTTAAGTGAGTGTGTTTTTGCTATTTGCCGCACGTATGTATTTTTTGTACCGCACATAGCATTCATTAGAATTGAATACATTTTGGTCGTGTGTGTCTGGGCCGATTATAATGAAATTTGGTATATATATATTTTTTTCCACGATGAAGGTTAGTATAATATGCTTATTGATTCCACTCGCCACCAGGTGGCGCTGCCGAAGGCCAAAACGAGGACCCGGGTAACCCTAGCTACAGGAAGAGGAAGAGGAAGACCACTTATTATTAAAAATTAAAAAAGAAATTCTAAAAAAATTTTAAAATGTTACATATACGCTTATTATATAAACGTTAATCTGAAGCCAGTTATAGTGAAAAATTCATTGTATCATTGCCGGCGTGATTGGTGATCGTTTCCTTAATTTTTTATAGAATGGTTATGCTAATATGAGATTTTACCTATATCATTCATATATTTAGGTATTACCTGTGTACTCACAAATATACGGTTGAAGCAAATATATGTCAGTTTTTTTACTTCGCCTGGAAAAGTTTATATAAATTTAAGAAGAGTAAATAGAACTTATTTTATATCACACTTCACGCAAAAAAGTCATTTGCACCTGAACACATAGCTGGGTTAAAGCGGGGAGGAATAGAACAGTTCCTTCTCCTTCTCCGCTTTTTCGCATACGTAATTGTATGGGATGAGTGCACGATGGCACATAAAAAGTCACTGGAAGCGCTTGATAGGACATTACGAGATTTACGTAGTAAAAATGAAATGTTTGGTCGTGCCTTGGTGCTGCTGGCAGGTGATTTTAGACAAACACTGCCTGTTATTCTTCGAGCAACTGTAGCAGATGAATTGGCTGCATGTTTGAAATTATCATATTTGTGGAGACATGTTCAAACACTCAAACTAACTACAAATGTACGTGTTCTAATGCAAAATGATCCATCAGCTGCTGAATTTTCACAGCAATTATTGGATATTGGAAATGGCAAAGTTCCTGTCGATAATTCAACTGGCTTAATAACTTTACAACCAAACTTTTGTCAAATAAGTCAAACGAAAGAACAGTTAATTCAAAGTATTTTCCCAAATTTGCCTCAAAATTACAAAAATCATGGTTTGCTTAGTGAACGAGCCATCATGGCTGGCGAAATGAAAGATGTGAATGAAATGAATGCGGCTATTTTCGCTAACATACCAAGTCCAGAACAAACATATCGATCCGTTGACACTGTTACAAATCAAGATGATATTGTAAATTATCCCACTGAATTTTTGAATTCCCTTGATTTACCTGGATTACCGCCACACATGCTAAACTTGAAAATATTAGAACTGATTATTATGTTGAGAAACATAAATCAACCACGACTATGTAATGGCACTCGATTAACAGTTAAGAGATTGATGAATAACGTCATTGAAGCAACAATTTTGAATGGAAAATACTCTGGTGAAGACGTTTTAATACCGCGAATACCGTTTGAATTCAAACGTCTTCAATTTCCTGTTCGCCTTGCATTCGCGATTACTATTAATAAGTCACACGGCCAAACTTGATCAATTTGTGGTATTGATTTAGAATACCCATGTTTTTCTCATGACCAACTTTATGTTTCATGCTCAAGAGTTGGTAAGCCAACGGTACTGTTCAGTTATTCAACAACGCATGGAAGAACGAAGAATATTGTATACCAAAGAGCATTACAATAAAAAAAGTAATAAAGTAAATCACATCAAACGTTTTTTAATTGCTACTACTATTTAAAACTTCTTTCATTACTATTCATGCGCGAGAATTTTTATAAAATACACACAGTATTTTTGGCTTAATTTAATTAATCTGGATTTTTTTAAAGAAGACCAGTGGAACGGGCGGGTTTTCGCTAGTTCTGTATAAAGATACCGAAGAGCAAAGAAATGAGAAGCTCATATCTCATCTATAGTTTGTTAAAAGTTTAATTCTTCAACTAAGAGGAGATTTTCGAAGAACAGTTCAACCCCACGGGAAATGTAGTACCTCTGAAACTGAAAATCGGCTTGATGGAAAATTTCATATTCCTCGGTTTGGCAGTAGCAAAGGCTGTCGAGTATGTTCCGGTGGAAAGATTAAAGGAGGCCGTAAACGAACAACCACATATTGTTCAACATGTTCCGCAAATCCATCACTACACATTATCAAATGCTTCGAAAAATATCATACTTTCAAAAAATTATAGGTGTGCAAGGAAGTTCTTTCTTCTTTTTGATGAAAAAAAATTTATTCTGTAAAAATGGTGAATCATTAAAAGATCGCTGCCTACTGCTTTTTCCATCTTTCTAGTAGATCTTGGAAACCGTCGTAGGAAAACTGTTCATCTTTTGAGACTATCCACTCATCAAGCCATTTTTTGATGTCTTCATATGAATGGAACTGCTGGTCCGCAAGACCATGTGATCGGAACAGGTGATAATCGGACGCCGCAATATCTGTGGATGGGGTGGGGTAGGACTTCCCATTTCAGTGTTTCCAGGTTTTAACGGGTTTGGCAACGTAAGTCCGAGCGTTGTCATGCTATAGAATCACTTTTTCATGCCTCTCCGCATATTGCGGCCGCTTCTCGCGCAGTGCTCGGCTCAATCGCATCAATTGAAGTCGATACCGTGAGGGTTTCGCTTGGTTTGAACAGTTCAAAATAAATAACACCAACTTGGTCCCACCAAATACATAGTTTAACCTTCGCAGCGTGAATATGCGGCCGAGACGATGACGTAGAAGCATGACCGGGCAGTCAGTCCCCTTTCTTTTCTTTTGATTGCTGTAATGAATCCATTTTTCATCACCCGTCACGACGCGATGGAGAAAACCCTTCATTTTTTGCAGCTGGAGCAATTGTTCACAGGCGAAAAACCGACGTTCAACATCCTGGGTTTTAACTCACTTGGTTTAAAGGAACCCAAGTCCCCTGTTTCTGAATCATTCCCAAAGTATGCAATCGCTTGGAAATGGATTGGCGGGTAACTCCTAATACTGAAGCAAGCTCCAAAGCAATGCCTCCAATTCAGCGTCTTCGAAGGTTTTTGGCATTCCTTCACGCGGACGGTCGTCAACATTAAAATCAACGTCTTTGAAGCGACGGAACCAATCTCGGCATATTGTTTCACTTAAAGCAGCAGCTCCATACACATTTGTAGCTCTCGATGCACTTCAGCCGCCGTTTTTTTTAAATGAAAGATGAAAATTAACACATCCCGCAAATGACGATTATTCGGCACAAAATCAGACATTTTCACAAATCCAAAATTATTTGATACCAAAACAAAATCACTAATGTGCCGAAGTAGTTTGTTTACCTTATGTCTAAGCTTGGTTTAGGTTATGTTAGAATCGACTAGCACACACTACCAGCACTGCGGCGGCATCTATTGAAAAACAGCGGGAACTTAGTTGCGCACCTAATATAAAAATTATTGTAATTTAATTTATAAAATTATAAATCAAGTAAATATATTAAATTCATATCTAAATAAATCAGTTTAAATGTTTAGTTTAAGTTTTCATCCTTATAAAAGTTTTAGAATTTCACCTAATTTTCCGTCGTCTTATGGGCGAGTATTACAAAAAAAGCCCTCTGCCGTTAAAGTATTTTCGCTTCTCAACCATTTCAATGCGATTATTTGTTTTAGAAGGAAAAACTTCTTAGTTCAGATCAACTGAGGCATTATTACTAAGGCTACTGAGTTCAGATTGCCACCTTTCATAAATTACCGGAATGGTAAAGCCAATATCATAATGAGTCAAAAAAAAAGGAGGTTATTGGTATCTGTAATTCAGAAATATTTATGTAAAAAAATAAATGGCCTTCAACCAGCTTTGCTCGCCGTCAATGTTTGCTTTGGGTAAACGGAAAAAGGTCCGCTGATTGCTGCTGCAAAAGTAATTTACACATTTTGTGAGGACAGCATTCGCGCCTTACATATCTGCATATTCATTTTCGTGTGGACATGTGAAAGCACAAAAGCTGTTTTCACGCGCGCGCTCAAGAGGTGAGAATACTTGCTTCAAGCCAAAAATTAAGGTTCCGTTCGGCGCTTACTTAGACACCATGCGTGATTGATTACAAAATAAAATGTGAACGCGCCCCCACAATTTGTTAGCAACCGAATGAATTTTATTTGTGTCTACAACAAAATGCCAAAATACTTCGAGTTTAGTTTGAATTTGTTTTCACCGGATCCATGGCTTGTCTCCATTTATATGAGTTTGCAAAAAAATATTACTACGTATGTACATATTCCAAATCACCTGTGAAATATTGGACCATTTTTCAAAGCACTAATAATCTTATGTCAAATGGCTTCACCATTTTGCCCACACAAATTTCTACTATCAAAATGAGCCATAACATCGCCATGCCGCAGCGGGGATGAAGAATGCTTTTAAATGAATATATAACATATTTGAGTACATTTTCACTCAGGAATTTGCTTATTAAGCTTTGGAAAAATGTGGCTCCCTTTGCGGTGTGGCGACAGATAAACGTCTATGCGCGTTTACTCACCGTTTCACTGTAGGTTGTAAAGACGGGTAGTGTATGCATCCACTGAAGCAAATTGTGTGGAGAATGAAGTGTTACATGGGAGTTTAAAGTATCAAACGGAAGTTCAATAGGCCATACACAAGATTTCATATAAAATGCGTAAATATGGTGGAAAAATAAGTCGAACTGAAATATGTGCATATACATTTACATTGTTATTGTTCTTATTTAAATGTGGGCCTTTGTTTCTTGGCTTGAGCTGGGAAATTGCGTTGGCAAAAAATCTCTCCAATTGACTCTATGGCACAAGATTTGTTCTTCATAGCTTCGTTCTGAAATTTTTATTTTATTTATTTATGTCTAATTTATACAAGGTGAAGTCCGAAATGAACAACACTGGACTAATATATATTAAGAAACGATAACTTCGTGTTTATTTATTAAAAATAGTCCCCTCTGACCTCGATACACTGTTTTGCGCGATCTAAAAGCGTTTCGAAAGAGTGTTCCAGGTCATTGACCGGAATCCGGAATGTCCTACAGGTTGTAGGGACAGGAAGCCATATCAGGCGAATACGGCGAGTGATTGATGGTTAAAATGCGGTTTCTAGTCAAAAAATCAGTCATAAGAGTGTATCGATGAGATGGTGCATTATCATGCAATAAACGCCAGCCTCCTCTTTCCTCCAAAGTAGAAAATTGCATTGACGGTTTGGCCCGAATGTTTTGATGGTTTGGACGAACTCCTTGTGGACAATTCCCTTGAAATCGTAAACAATATTGTACATCGACTTGATTTTTGACTTCTCCAAACGCGGTTTTTTGGGTACTGGCTCGTCTGGGGCCTTCCATTCGGCACTTTGATGTTTAGTTTTAGGTTCACGTTGGACACACCACGTTTCATCACCAGTCACAATGTTGTGAAGGAAGTTCTCGTCTTTTCTCGCCTCTTTAATGAGGTCTTTCGAATGTTGAATTCTGAGCGATTTTTGGTCCTCAGTTAACTTGTGCGGAATAAAAGGTGGATAGACCTTTCGTAAGCCCATAATTTGATATTAGCTCTTTGTTCGAAACTAATTTGTGTACCGATGATACAAACATACTGACACTTTAGACGCAATAACTTCGCTTCTACTGAACCAAATGACCCCAAGTTTTCACTGGAAGTCAGCTAGGGATGTAACTTCCAACGCACTAACTCATTATAAAGATGGTGCCATCAAAAACATTTTTATGACGTCATTTTGGCCTTCAACTTGTATAACAGACGCTGGAGACTTCAATATTTTGGTACTTTATAATTATTGTATACAAAATATTTTTTTTTAATTTTAATTGCAGTACATATTCCATGTAAGATAATACAATCGCTTGAGAGAGTTTGGCTGAGATTAACAAAGCGCGCCAATCGTTTCTTTCTCGTGCTAACCGGCGCCTGTTGGAAACACCAGGTGAAGCCAAGTACTTCTTCACTTGATCTTTCCAAACCAGAGGAGCCCTTCCTCTTTCTCTGCCGCTACCAGCTGGTTCCGCATCGAATACTTTCACAGTCGCAGCGTTTGTATTCTGGATCTTTATTCGTTGCACTATGTCTGTGTCGTCTTAAAGCTCATACAGCCCAATGTTGCATCACCTATAGTACTCGCCGTCACCAACCAGCAAAGTTCAAAAAAGCTTCCGCACAATCTTTCTCTCAAACACTCCAAGAGATGCTTTATCGAATATTGTCAACGTCTAAGCTTCTGCGCGATAAGCGAGGATGGGCATGGTGAAAGCTTAATAAAGTGTGAGTTTTGTTTGTGGAGAGAGGACTTTACTACTCAATTGCCTACTTAGTCCAAAGTTCTTCTCTTTGTTAATGATAATAGTAGTTTTGTAGCACTGAATGGTATCAGAAAAGTTATGAAAGGGTTAGAGCAAAACGAGCAAATATCTTCCATACTCTTTCCAATCGGTATCAATCCATATAGCATAATGGGGCCTCCATACAAAAGCTGCATATTCAAGATTGGAACGAGCAAAAGCCGAATAAAATATTTTATAAGTTTATCGAATCACAGAATTTTTGGGTCAAGAAACCAGATGGCACTTGGACTGCTACAATAGAAGAACCTTTAGAACTTATCTTAAATACCCAGTTTCCGGGATGCAGTGCTCAAATGGTAGTGGAAGTATTAAGCGGAGCCAATATGATCTTTAGCATCTCGCAGGTCTAATAATTACGAAGGAGAAGTTGCATGGGCAGTCATATCTTTTTCACCTTTTAAATCTCTGGGTCTTGATGGGATCATTCCAAAGATGTTACAGGAAACCGTGGACTGTATCCCTCCAGATTGAGGCTAGTTAAGGTCGTCTTCATACCAAATGTAGGTAGAAGGAGACACGAGCCAACGAGCGATTTTAGACCAATCCGCCTTTCATCATCAAGCAACGAGATAGTCCACGATATAGCGATAAATAGGGTCTCTCTATATTCGGACCTTTAGATCGAATCAAACTAGACGAAAACATGATCAGAAAATTCAGGATAAGTTGGGAGAGTCTGTCCACTTGTAGGCATGCAAAGATCATGTGGAAACAAGACGATTTCAGACGAACTCGTTGTGTCCTATTACTAACACAAAGATAATGTAGAACTATGATAGGTATGATAACAAGACATACATAGTCCAGTAGCAGCGTATGCTTATAAGATAGGAAACTCGGACAGCGAAGAATGCAGGAAATGTAGCGAGCAGGGTCCAGAGAAACTGAGGATGATCTCCTTTGCAGATGTTCTGCGCAGCACGCTTAAAATATCAGGAGGACCACAGTTTGATGTATTGGAAGATATCTCAGCAGTAAGTAGGAAATATGTCCTTAAATTCGCAATGGAACCAGGCACCACGCGGGTGGACAATTTCAAAACGCATAACTAATAAACTCCATCTGTTATCGCTATGGACCGAACCGGTCGAAGCGTGACTGCAAGTCAACCAGTTCAACTTACTTTAACCTATTTATTATTTATTATTATGCTTAAAATACCACCCAAAGAATAGTTATTTTCTATATTATTATTATTTTTTTATAAAATGGCTATCTGTGCACTGCGACTTCAAAATATATATTGTGGAGCCATGTAGACTACAAAGTCAAACAGTTTTAGCCTATTCATAAATCCTAAAACTGCTGTAGGCTTAATTTCTACCTGGAGGTTTGAATCTATAACCCCGCTTCCCAGGTAATTTAGTCTGCGTCATGTCACTGCTGGGCAGTCGCATAAAACACGTTCTGTTGTTTCTTGTGCCTCTTGACAGAGTCTACAAGAATTATTTTTTGCCACACCAATTTTTTTATGTGGTTATTGAGTTTACAATGTCCTGTTAGCAGTTCAGTGTGGAGTTTTATTTTTTCTGTTGTGGTGAAGGAATGCCTCTGCCTTTTGCCGTTCGATTGCCGCATGCCCGTTTGGGCTCTCCTGTACTCGTTTAAGCTTCGTGGTTTTCGCTCACATAAAAAGAAGCTGTTGTTTGCCCCGCAGAAAGGTTCAGAACCAATGAACCCTTTGAACTCTTTTTCGCTGAAGTGTCCGCAATTTCATTCCGTTCATGCCCCTCACGTCCCGGTACCCACATCAGAGTAACAAAGTTTTTTGATGCTAGAATTTCAAAAATTTTAAAACATTCCAACCTTGATCCCACCTTGATTGAAATGTGAAGCTATCTAGCGATTTTAGAACTTCTTGACTGTCAGACAGAAAGTTGATATTGACACCTCGCGTGTCTCTACGAAGACATTACCTAGTACATATCTCCAAGACGTGTTCCTCTGCCTGAAAAATGGAAGTCGTTTTTCCCATTGCATTTGCCTTCTTGAAGTGTGGTCCGATAACTTCAGCCCCGGCGCTGCCCTCTTTCGTTTTTGACCCATCAGTAAACCACACCTGTGCGCCTTTGTTTTAGAGGTATTTCGTTATTTCTCCAAGCATTCCTAAAGCCATTGGGGGGCAAGTTCGCATTGCTCTCGTTACTCTCAGCTAGGCTATTCTGTATACTTTATTAAGTGTCATCTGAGTCTTAATTTGGTCTACTTTTAGTCACCATACCAAAAAGGCGTAGGTGATCATTGGGACTATTATTGCTTTATAAGATCATGTCATCAGCTTTTGCCGAAGACCCTATGCTTTACTGTAAAGCCTTTTGGCACATGCGTATTGCTCTCAAACCTTTATTTTTGATGTAGGATAAATGATTTTTCCAAGTCAAGGTTTTATCAAGCATTACTCCAAAATATTTCATATCCTCGGATAGAGTTAAGTTTGCGTCCCCTAGTTTTAGTGTTCCTACCACACATGTACCACACATGTACCACACATGTTTTGTTCGGATTTATCGAGAATCCTTTCTCTTGACACTAGCATTGCGCAATGTCGAGAGCTATAGTAAAGTCAAACTTGCCTCTAATTATTTTAACTAGATCGTCAGCAGAGCCCTGACGGTCCAGTTTAAAAGATTATTGTCCTATTCTTCAGCATGTTGAGAGCCCAAGTTAAGATTAGTCTATCTATTTCTTTCCTAATCACCCTTTTCTCAATAGAGCTGAAGGAAGCATTGTCAAAAGTCCCCATAATGCCAACCGATGTACAAAGACCAATTTCTTTACCAGCCATCGCCCTTTCGATCTTAGTCGAAGGCTATGTGTAGCAGTCTCAGTCGACTTGCCTGACTGGTAAGCGTATTGTTCAACATGGATAGGCGAATCCCTAAGCGAAGCATCTCTAGTGTATTGATCAATTATTTTTTCCATGGCTTTAAGTAGGAAAGAAGTTATGGTTATGGGTCGAAAGGCTTTTGGGGTATGACACGCTTTTTTGTCAGCTTTCGGAATAAAACTTAACTTGACTTCAATTTTTAAGCACCGTGCCTAATTCCAGGCTTATCCAGAAAGTATATGTTAAGCCCGGTGCTAATACATTCACGGTGTGCTGAAGTAGCCATAGCTGTACGTGTAGGCATTAGGAACCGAATGCCCCCGATGTTTTCATTGTCCTCAACCTTATAGGTACAGTCCGGAAAGTGAGTGCCCAGCTAAAACTGTCCCATTTCCTCCAAACTCTCCGTTAAAGTCTCCGTCCGCCATCTTGAGAGTAGAAAGGCCATTTGACTGATCTTTGTTGAGTGACTTTTGGAGTCTAGTAGCCACTGGAAGAGTCTCAATCTCTTCACAGTGTTCCTCCAAGATTTCTGGATTAATTTATGCAACTACTTGGTATTGAAGCTAGGCTGGCTGGTTTGAATGGTGCAAGCGTGTTCTTTTCTTTCGACTTTATCGAGCCAAAAACAGCACCTATTGGCAAGATTATTTATTCGTTGCTTGATCTCAAGTGTGATACTACCTCCTAAATATATAAAAATAAAAGTGCATTTCCCTTTAATCCAAATTTAATCATTGCAGGTTAGGCATAGTAAATACAGGCGATAATTTTAAATTTTCGCTTGCGTATATGAAATGTGTATTCCACGGAGCAATCTTAAGTTGTACTTAAGTATTTAAATATATGCAGTATTGTGGAATTTGGTTGCGAATGAAAGAATTCTACTAAGCTTATGCCATTCTGATAGTCATTCGGTTCATCATTCTGGTATCAGCTCAAGCACACAGGGTCACAGATATTGTATAGAATAGTTCTTCAGTTCTTCCAACTAAATGTTTATAAGTAAGCTGAAAATTTTTTTGCTATTTATGTGAAGTAAATAAAAATGTCAATAAAAATCAACAAACATTTAAATTTCACATATAAAACAAAGACGGGGGTTTATGTTTAGAGGAGTAAATTTTGTAGAGTCAAAATACTTCTCTAAATTCAGTTATGGACCAAAGACAAAATGTTTGCCTTACACCAGGCTTCACCAGTAAAATTAATATCATGATAATACAAAAGGCAGTGATACGACTAACCAACTTGAATTGGGATGAAGGCTGTTCCAATGCGGTAACTTACTCGTGCTTAGAAGTGGGACACGTCAAGTGCGGCTTAGAAAACAAATATGCTAGGGCTCAATCCCTTAGTGGTGTTGAAAGCATTAAAAGCACAACACATGCAGAGTGCATACCTAAGCATAAATATTGAAAGAACAACCATTGGTCGTAACGGTGGGTGCACGAAAATACTTATACATAAGCAAACACGTGCTTTCACACGCAAATATGTGTTGATGCACTTGCATGAGTGTTAGCTCGCGCGTGTGCCAACCAGAATGGGTTTCAAAACCTGCGTCTAAATAGGTCAATGGTGGATGAAGGCTGAAGGCTGATGCTTGGCGGCAACGATTACGTGCGCAAATTTATCGTTATTAAACTAACACTAACATACTTTATCGGCTATTGACGCTTGAAACCATGAGTTGCTTGCCATCAAAGCAATATTACGTAATGAAATATTTCTCTCAAAATTGCCTGTCGTTAGTTAGTGACATCAAAATAATCTTCATTAAATTTTACATTACACACATTATAAATTAATCGCATTCATTTCACGTCCTTATTTGTGTATGCATAGTTCTTGAGTGTGTGTATGTATAGTAAATATATTGTCACTCAGCCATGCAACGAGAATCTGTTCTAAGTATACTTTAGTGAATATGTGGAACAGCTTGGAATGGAGTGTTAAATATGTGCAAGAAGGTAACAATCTTGACTTTTTCAATAATCTGCGCTAGTATATTGGTTAATTAACTTTTATACAGCTGTCTTCAGAAAAGTAAGAAGTAAGCATACTTGTATGGTGTACAGATTTATTCATATTTGGCATAATATTTACTTTGCCTTTGGTCTACCACCACTTGATGCTTTCAACCAAGGAGAGGTCTTGAAAGCCATCTGCAGGCTGAAACTCAAAGGGAACTGGTACGGCCTCTGTCCGGCATTGGAAAACAGAGAAGGCGTGGACGTCGATGCAACATTCCCTTCATGCCGCTTGACTTCATACCATCAAGAGTCGTACTTGAAAAGAGATACAGTGTGGTGCTGCCAGAGGCTCAATTGTGGTCAAACTCTGAGCCCGGCAAATACAGTTCTCTCATTTTCACGGATGTCTCCAGGACCGAGCATGGTTCCGGCTCTGGTGTCTAAGTGGAATCCAGCGGGACAAGACTCATAGCCTTAGATAGCCCTTCAACCACTTCAGTGGTAAAACTATGTCGGCAGACATAATATCCTGAGCTAACTTCTTTGGCTCGGATCCAGTTCTATCACTCCCTTCTGCAGCCATCAAAGCCACGGTTAGTAAATGGGTTACTACAACCCACAAACGAGCTCATGTCCGACTGTCGCAAATCCTCCTGTCATTAAGACAGAGCGCTGCAGACAGCTGGTTGGACTGATGATGGGCCAATTTCTGTGGACGAAGCACATGGGAAAGGTAGGCATCTCAGGTAGTGTACTCTGCCCAGCATCTTGAGAGGAAGATGAGACGGCGGACCACTTTTTATGCATCTGCCGCGCCTTCGCTCGAATCAGGTTTGAGGTCTTTGGCGTTGATGTGTTAAAAAGCGACCATCTTGCCTCCTTAGCACCACTACATCTACTCAAATTTCTTCGGAGATCGGGTAGATTTAAAGACAATTGAAAGGTAATCCAAGTGAAGTACAATGGACTTAATTGTGTCTGAGTGCTGTACTTGCTAGTTGTCCCGAAAAAAAAACAAAAAAAAAGATACTTTTCCTTAACAACCTGCAATGCCGAGTTTACAGAACAGGCTTGGGCATAATGCACTAAAACAATGCAAAAATCATTTACCTACCACTACTTCTTCAGTGGTACTTAAAACACGAATCCCATTATCACTGACAGGTGACAGTGAAAATCTTTAGTGGTAATTGACATTTTTCAATAACCTAACACTGCTTTTTGAAGAATAAAATAAAAGCTGAAGCAGTATAAGTAAATGCTCTCAAAATAAACCATTGAGTAAAAACTTCAAATTATACCTCAACAAAAAAAGGAAAACATAATTCATTTTTATTTGCTTTCTTCTAAAAAAAATTTTTCAAAATTGTGCCTTCTCGATCGATTGTCTATTCCGGCAAAGAAAAAATTCTTTCCACTGTATTAAAAAATTAATCTTAAAAAGACAGCTGTTAAAATTTCATGATATTCTATTTATTAGTTCGAGAGTTATTGTGCCAAGAGTGACGCTGCTTTTGTTATTTCCAAAACAATGGAACTGCAAGAATTTCGTGTGTTAATATACTGCTTTTTGATGGGAAAAAATACCATTCAAGTGAAGCAATGTCTTCAAAAGTGTTATGGGGACTTCGCTTCATAAAAAAAAACAATAAAACGATGGTTTGCTGACTTCAAACGTGCTTGTAGAGCCACCGATGATGCACAACGCAGTTGATGTCTAAAAGAGACGGTAACACCAGAAAACACCAAAAACCAGAACTTGTTGTTGATTCTGAGCACTGTTTGAACAGCATGAATTGAACATCGAATTGCTCCCACATCCACCGTATTCGCCTGATTTGGCTCCCGGCAACTACTGGCTGTTCGCAGACCTAAAAAAATTGCTCGCCGGTAAGAAATTTCGCTCGAATAAAGAGTTTAGCGCTGAAATGAGGCCTATTTTAAGGCAAAAAAATAAATCATTCTACAAAAATGGTATTGAAATGTTAGAGCAGCGCTGGAATGATTGCGTTATTCTCGATGGAAATTACATTTATAAATAAAGCTAATTTGGAAGAAAAAAACGTGTTATCTTTGTTTCAGCCCATATGTTAAATGATCAATGTGCTTAGCTTAATACTACTATATGAATTTGATCAGCATACTTGGCTTAATGCTGGGTACTCACCATCCACGCTAAAGCAACAGGGCTCTCTCTCTTGAGGGCTGTTAGGCATCGGCAGTCACAGCGAAAACGAAGCATATATAAAACCCAACCAAAAATTTTGTGCAAATTATAAATTATTTATTTCTTAAAAAGAATTTGTAATAATCTTGTAAGCTTAGCAAAGATAGCAATCGTAGTCGTCTCCAAGCTGGTCCATTAGAAAAGAACTCCCATTAACCAGTTCTAATCGCATGAAGGTGAACTTCACACTTAATTGCTCTTTACTGTTAACTGCTCTGTTCGCTCTCACAGCAGTTGACTCCCACTTGCATAGTAACTGCAAGCGATGCGTGTGATCATTGGCGTTAACTGCACTGGCTCTCACAGCAGTCGACTCCCACTTACATAGTAACTGCATGGGATGCTTTAGAGTCGTATGGGTATGATGTTCGCTAGCTTGACAACAGAGAGCATGATCGTTTACGTAGGTGACCAGCAGTTATTTCTGCTTAACTTGCACAATATACAAAAGCATGCATTAGATTATTAACTTAGTGTTTACTAAATTAATACAATACAATATTTCAAAATAAATCAAAAATGTTTAAGTTACTTAAGTTTACAATATTAGTTATTATTAAACGAAATAAAGGGTTTTCCAATAACAGGTGCTATTTGAATAGCACGCTATTTCGGTAGATGTCACTTTTGAAGCTGTCACTTTCTGATATTTGTCAAGTTGAAACTACGCCATTAATAAAAATGGAACGATACACAATACACAAACAACGCATTGACATTATTAAAGTTCACTATAAAAATGGTGAAAATTTGGCAGTGACGGTTCGCCAAACTCGACCTTGTCGACCACAATACAGAAATTGGTGGAAAAATTCGAGCTGTTGGGACAAGTTAGTGATGTGAAGAGTAAAGCCCGTGCATGTCGCTCAAGAAAAGCCGAAAATATTGCTGTTGTAGACGAAGGTGTTGAAGACAGGCCCGTCGACAGGGGGGAGGATCGGGGACTCTTTACCCCCGGAGTTCTCAGAGGGGCCCGGACTCGAGAGTAATTCCGAATTATAGGAAGTAGACATAATTGGAAAGGACCCGCATTTGCAATTTTCCCCCGGGGCCCGGATATGCTCTCTACGGCCCTGGTTGAAGAAAACTTAGGTTTGTCCATTCCTCGTCGTTCTTTGGAATTAGGCATTCCACAAACGTCATTACACCGTATTTTGCATAAAGATTTGGGTCTTAAGGCTTATAAAGTCCAGTTAACACAAGAACTCCAGCTGGGCGATCAACAACAACGTCGTGTCTTTGCTGGTTGGGTCGTTGAAATGCATGAAAGTGATCCGGAATTCCACCGCGTTATGAGGCCCATTTCCCCCTCGGTGGCTTCGTAAACAAGCAAAATTGTCGGATCTGGAGCTCAGAAAATCCTAGAGTTATTGTTGAAAAGCTTCTCTATCCTCAACCTGTGACTATTTCGTGCGGTTTATAGTCCGGCGGAGTCATTGGACCTTACTTATTCGAAAATGAAGCTGGGGCAACAGTTACGGTGAATGGATTGCGCTATCGAGATATGATTAAAGATTTTTTATGACCGGAATTGGATGGTATTGATCTGGACAACGTTTATTTTCAACAAGATGGCGCTACGTGCCACACAAGAAACGAAACCTTTGATCTTTATGGGAATAACACCTCTTATTGGAAAACCCTGTAATAAACATCAGTCATTGGAGTATGTTATGAGTAAGTCTCTGATTACATATATATGAAGTTTATGTTGAAATTTTGGTCTACTGAAAAATTTGCCCCAAGACCAATCCAAAAAAACACATTAAATTTCATTTTTTATATTATTAGATACTCTAGTATGTATTTAAACAAAGTGTTATTACTAACTAAAAAAATGGTTTTGAGTGATGGAAATCTTTACTTTGACCCTTAGACGCTCCATTACATGTCTGTTTGTCAGTGCAGCTATCTAGTTCACGCGTGTTAAACATGATATGTATGACTGGCGCACGACGTCATTTGTAAAAATTGTAAATCTTCCGATAGGGTGATTAATTTTGCACCATCTTGAATCACCAGTAAATGAATCAGTTCAAGCTTACATTTCGCGCTAATATTGTTTTTTAAATTCTGATAAAAAAAGTCGATGAGAATTTGTCGAATTTTTTTTAATTTTGTACAAAGCTTGAAACTTTGATAATATTTGTTATTTTATTACTGTATGAACTATACTTTTATAAAAAAATAATTAAAATTAAAAAAAGCTGCACTGCCATAAAATAAACCACTTTGCTTTTTTATATGTATTTCAGATAAATATGCCGTAGTTGATATCTGGAATGAGTTATGCGGAAATTCGGCATCCATTATTCGTATACTCTAACACAGAGTAAGTAAAGAATTTCTAATATTTCCATGTAAATAAAATTAACCACTACAAATTATTGATAGGAGATTTACGTATATCCTAAACCAAAGAATGACAGCTGTAATTAAGTATTCGTAACTGTTATTTAATATTTATTTAATTTAATAAATGAACTAAAATATTTCAAAATAAAACCAATTATAATTTTTTACTTTCTGACTAAAATTACATTCACTAAACAATTCAATTCAATCAATTCAAATTTTACAGCTTTAGAATATTTGCAATCATTTAAACAAATACACTTGCAATAAATAAAAACTGAGGCAAAGAATATCATAAACAACAAGTCTAGGGGGAAAATTCCAATTAATAACTTTTATAAACTAATTTTACACACCTAGGGCGAATAAAATATGAGAATTTGATAGAAATAGAAAACCACTTCAAATTCCAATTAAATATTTTCCAATCTAGTACTTTCTCTTGCACATAAATGTACAGTGTCCCGCTTAGGCGGACACTTCTTTCACTACTATAAAAATACATAGGGGGCTTTATAAGTTTTCTCTCTTGAGCTGACAACGCTCTCATAACAGAACGCATACAATTTTCTGCTCACCAAAGGTATTTTAATTCTCTCATAAGCAGAAGATAGCAGGATAGCTTACAGCACCGTTACTCCATTTCAATCACAAAATCAGTTCATTAAATATTAATAAAATCTAAAATGATTTCCAATTCACTAAGATCACAACGTTCTTGTGACTACTGGGCGGCTCTCGTATAACGAAATGTATACAGGAATAAAGTTTAAGAGTAAATATGAGAATATTACTTGTAATATGAATATGCAGCAAGTGAAAAAATGTTTTAATTCAAGCGTAAATTAACTTCTTAACCACGTCAAAAATGGTCTTTCAAAAGAGGCGTCTAGATGTCAGTAGTGAATATTTTGTAGACGGTACCTTTTTTGCGCCATATTTGACATTTGTCAGTGTTGATTTTATTTTATTTTATTTAGTAGACCGATGTGCAATTTGTTACGATAGAACAACGCATTAAAATTATTGAAAATCATTATGAAAATGGTCGTCTTTTAAGAACAACATATCGCAAAATTCGTGATTTTATTGGTGGAAATACTCGCCCGACAGAGTCCTCAATTCAAAGCTTGGTGAAAACATTGCAAGAAATTGGTTCTGTGGAGGATCGAAAAAGAACTGACAGACCAGAAACTGGACGCTCTGTACAGAATATTGCCGCTGTGGCGGAAAGTGTTGCTGAACAACCTTCAACATCGAAATCTCGACATTCTTAACAGTTAAGCGTGACTTTCATGATTCGACTGTTTCTCGAATTTCACCAGTAGCGGTGCTCGTGGTGCACATTTAAATGATGCAATTTTTCACATATAATTGTTAAGAGTCGTAGGTTGAATAAAAATAGTGAAATCTGAAAGAACCCACATTTTTACATATTTTGTTTGAAGACAACATCTAGACGTGTCTTTGGAAATATTTTTTATTTCTACGTCCAAAATATTAATAATGAACATAAAATTTACAGAAAATAAATATAAAATTACATACATTCACGCTTGTTCCCAAGGCTAATATTTAACAGAGAAAATATCCACCTAAACATAATTACGAGTGGTATCGAAATAGTTATATTTAAGAATTTATTGATTTTCTATTTTTGTTTTTTTTTTTTGTTAGTTCAAATATTCTTTTTGACACCAGTTTTACTAAGGGCTGAAGAATTGGCAGATCAATTTCAGCCCAATCTTCCTTATTTTTCTATTTGAGCTCCACAATCCGAAAATTCCGATAATTGTGATTTTGGTGCTTTTGATCGTAAATCTTTTGATACACAGGTTTGAATCGTTTCACAGGATACGCTACGTTATCTTGCTGGAAGATGCAGTCATCGCACATTTTTTTCAGCTTCCTAACATTTTGTTTTCTTTGTTTTCAACGTTAATTTTTGAGAGAACAAAACACATCTTTTTGTTTTTTTTTTGCAGAGGAGGTGAAAATCGAAAATGTCAGAAACATCATCAAAGGCGCCGCCACACCAGTAGTATGTGAGGCAGGCTCCCACGAACTCTATAACATTCCTCCTCTCTCGGCTGACTCCACCCTGGGACTGCTAAAAGCAATTTCATCAAGGTGTAACCGTGTTTATGCCTTTTAAACACACCAAGTACCTGCGTCCTTTCTTAATTGCGTATCGAGTTCAGCATTTGCCTTACAAGTTTATCTGGTGTGGGAACGACGTCTTTCCAGTTGCAGAGACTGATACTACCTCCAAAGTTCCTCTTCGATATCTAAACACTAGTAGATTGAAGATCTTGCTAATAGTAACTCATTGAGTCTGGAGAGTCTTTTCACCGGAGAAAACAATATTGTTTCACTCAGTTGTCCATTTCAGCCCTTCTGTTTCGTATTTGTTGGGGTTTAAGCGTGTTGGATTAGATAAAATTTGTGGGGGCATTCAACCAGGAAGGCCAGTGGATGGTAAGGCGGAAAAATTAGTTTGAGGTCACTCTTAAGAGGTCCGGAAGAGGAAGAATATGAACCTTAACAGCCTAAATCTGATTCTAGAATACGCCGTGTCCTCATTCTCAAGACAGGATAGGCATATTGTGCACCCAATGATTCCCATAATCGCCATATGCTGATCACAGACATTGTGCCCTGTGACTACATCCACCAGTACTCTCAGGTCCTTTCTACTATGCAAGTTTAAGGAGAAAGGTCTCTAATTTCCTGTTTGGTTCTGTCGCAAAGCACTGGGCTACTCTGCAGGAGTCCAACTCAGACCAATGTCCTCTATGGATAGGCCTCATGAAGTTGTCAATCCATAGTTGAATTGCTGCAGAATTGATACCTAGAAAGAGTTCAGCCTTCATTAGCCAGTTTGTCCGCCTACTCGTTCCTGTAATACCAAAATGTCCAGGCGCCCAAATAAGACAAACTTTGTTGTGTTTTGCATTACTGTTCAATTTTCTCTTACAGTCACCGTCTAAATTTCGAAGAGCAGTGCAGCTTGACTGTCACTAGTACCCCGCCTCTTTTTTTCTATTACCCAGTATGCTATATCCAAGATGGCATAGACCTCAGTTAAGAATACCGTAGCCATTTTTCATGGCTTTTTTCATTTAATGCCAGGGATTGATCACAATATATGGGACACATTTTCTTTGTACACTCGCAGTTCATGTTTCTTTATATTTCAGTGGCATTGAGTTTTGTTTAGTTTTTTGATTACCTCATTTTTAATCATCTGCATTTGTTTCCTATTTGGTTACTTTTTGTTGGTCTTGTGCACTCCTCTTCTTTTTCTAAGTTTGCAAGTAACATACTCAGATCGGTTAACTAGTAGCCCGATTTTATGATTTTGATATTTATTTTAATATTAAAAGTCAATTTTGTCTTTCCTCAAACAGTATTTTTTATATATTGGGTTGGCAACTAAGTAATTGCGGATTTCACTCAGCTGCCAATCAGTAAAAAAAGTTTTTCGATCGGTTGCGTAGTTTCCGCTTGGCTTTCGTTGAGAAATGGAAAATCAAAAGGAATATTTTCGTCATATTTTGTTTTTTTATTTCCGCAAAGGGAAAACCGCATCGCAAGCTCATAAAAAGTTATGTGCTGTTTATGGTGACGAGGCCTTAAAAGAACGGAAGTGCCAAAATTGGTTTGCCAAAATTCGTTCTGGTGGTTTTTCACTCAAAGATAAAAAACGCTCTGGTCGTCCAGTTGAAGTTGATCAAAGCAATAATCGATCGTCACAGTACAACACGCAAGATTGCAGAGAAGCTTTATGTATCACATACATGCATTGAAAATCACTTTAAACAACTCGATACATGGGTTCCTCACAAACTGAAAGAAACGCATTTAACGCAACGCATTAACAGCCAGTAATGAAAATGATCCATTTTTAAAACGACTGATAACTGGCGATGAAAAATAGGTTGTTTACAATTATATCAAGCGGAAAAGATAGTGGAGCAGGCCAGGTGAACCAACTCAAATAACATCAAAAGCTGATATTCATCAAAAGAAGGTTTTGTTATCAGATTGGTGGGATTACAAAGGAATTGTCTACTTTGAACTCTTACCACCAAACCGAAAGATCAATTCTGATATCTACATTGAACAACTAATGAAATTAAACAATGCAGTTGAAGAAAAGCGGCCCGAATTGATAAATCGAAAAGGTATTGTATTCCTTCATGACAATGCAAGGCCACACTCATCTTTGGCCACTCGGCACAAATTATTGGAGCTCGATTGGGATGTTTTGCCACACCCACCATATAGTCCTGACTTTGCACCATTTGATTACTTTTTGTTTCGATCTCTACCAAACTCCTTGAATGGTAAAAATTTCAATAATGATGATGATGTCTAATCGTACCTGATTCAGTTTTTTGCTAATAAAAAGCAGAAGTTTTATGATCGTGGGATTATGAAGCTGCCTGAAATATGGCAAAAGGTCATTGATCAAAATGGTCAATACATTACAGAATAAAGTTATTTAGTTCCATGAAAAAATTAACTTTGATTTGCTAAAACAAATCCGCAAATACTTAGTTGCCAACCCAATATATTTCTTAGTTTTACCAATCTACTCTCTGTTTGCAAAAACAAAAATAATTTACATTGATTAAAAAAAACAATTTTGAGCGTCGTTTAACAAATACAGCCGGTGATCTACAATAATGAAAAGTGAGCTAATTATTACTACAATAACAAAAACAATATGAATTCAATCGTATTTTTAAATTAATAAACTCTGAAATGAATCAAGAGCATTTAAGCGAAAATGTACCACTGTAAAATATATTAAAAAAACTTTGCTTCACTAGCACAACGTAAATTAGCTTTTTAATAGTATTGCATATCTTTTAGAGGCTTGCGATAATTAAAATTTATAAATACAGTAGAAGCCCGATAAGTACAATTGGAAAATTTCAGCAATGATTGCACTTAGCGAAAAATTGCACTTTTGCGAATTTCTCCTGTGGATCGAGGAATACCTAGGGAAAAATATTTTAACTCTATTCAATGCAATTAATGAGCTCAAAAGGTCGATATTCAAGAAAAATGAACACATATTTATTGAAATTAATACAAAGAGATCAATGCGGAAGGACATATGAGTGTGTGCTCCAAAATTCAATTATTTTTTTTGGAAAAACTTTGTTATTTTCGATTGCGTTTTCTCGTAACACTTTTCAAGTGCTTTTGATCGGATATCATGCAAACAAGCGATCTGATTGAATGACAGTACATCGTTCTGTTCACCCCATTTCAAAATTGTATTGACACAGCCAAAAATCGATTCATGCTGGACTTTTTCGGTTGTTTCTTCTTGAGTAGTATCTTCGGGTTCATTGGCTTCACTATCACCTTCATCTATTCCTAATTCCAAAACCCAATTGCGGATTTCATCTGTGTCTGCTTCACCCACATAGTTTTCGACCATCTCATTTAACCGTTGTAATCCTCCAACAAGAAGGGGGTCGTCAATTTCGATATCCAATGGCATATCGTCTGGATTAGATTCAATAATCGCGTCAACTGTTGGGCTTGTACCCAATACGCTTTTCCAGCATTTAGCGATCGTTTCAGGGAGCAATTTCCCCCATGCTTGGCTCAACATGATCACGGCGGTTTTCAAATCAATTTTCTTCAATAGTTCATGTAATGAAGAATCTTTTTCACTAATTATGGTTTCCATTAGCAATGTTTTGTATTGAATTTTTGTCAAGTTAATAACACTTTGATCCATTGGCTGTAAAATCGCTGTACAATTGGCCGGAAAATACATCACTTCGATCTCACCACAAACTAATTCTTCTTCGGGCGGATGAGATGGGGCTTGATCCAGCAAGAGTAATGCTTTGGGTGGAACATCATTTTCTTTGGCGAATTTTTTCACTTCTTCGACAAAATTATCAAAGAACCACTTTTTGAAAATATCCCCCGTCATCCAAGCAGTCTTGTTGCTAGCATATTTCACCGGTAGACGAAAATTTTTAAAACAACGCGGATTCATAGATTTGCCGATCGTTAATGGTTTTATCTTGTGGCTGCCATCACCATTTGCACACAAAAGAACACTGATTCGATCTTTTGACACTTTGTTGCCTGGAGCACTTTTTCATCTTTCGAAACGTAGGTTTTATTTGGCAAAAGTTTCCAAAAGAGCCCCGTTTCATCAGCATTATATATTTGTGATGTTACATATCCTTTTTCAGCGATTTTCGGAGTCAATTTTTCCTTAAATGGCTCAATGGCTTCTGGATCACAAGATAATGATTCACCAGTCACAGTCAAATAGCGAAGTCCGAAGCGTTTCTTGAATCGCGAAAACCATCCATCACTTGCATTGAATTGTTCTCCATCCTTTTGATGAAGTAATCAAATATTTTTAATGCTTTGCTTTTCAATATCAAGCTAGAAACAGGAGCATTTCGTCGCCGCTGATTCATGAAAAACTGGTACAAACGAGCTCGAGCTCTGGATGATTACCATACCGCAAAGTTTTCCGTTTATTTCCAAGTGAAAATGAATTGTATGCATTTTCTTTTAATGAACGGGATTGTTTTTTTATTCGGCAAATCGTTGCGCAATCAACTTTGTATTCGAATGCAAGATCTCGTTGTTTAACGCCTTTTTCAATTTTTTGGAGAATCTCATCTCTTTTTTTCAATGTACGAAAATGTAGATTCTTTTTCACTTTTCCCATGATTTTATTTGATGAAAGCAAAAAAAAAATGATTGAAACTCCGAACGATTGTTTTACTCTCAAGAACCGGCTTGAAACTAACGCGTGTTGAATGTCACAAACGATTCGATGCCATATTTTATGATATCAGCGCTACAATTTTACAGTTATTTCGCGCGTGATGAACGCAAATACATTGCCGTATTAAGTAAAAAATTTCTTCAAACAAGAATTCTTTTGCGCCCGAAAATTGCAATTTTTTATTGCTCTTTTCGAGTTTTCTATGGACTCAAAATCGAATTGTACTTTCCGCGAAATTGCAGTTATCGGTATTGCACTTATCGGGCTTCTACTGTAGTAAGTTTATTACTCACTCAGCTGAATATAATAAAATGTAGAATTCAAATTCATGGACTTACTTATTTAAGGGTAACCAAAACGGTCCCTGGATGTCTGTGATTAAAGGTCAAATTTGTATTTTGTGTACAAGTAATTTGCTATAGAAGTCATTGAAGAGAAGCAAAAAATAAAATACACCTTCGGTTGCTTACTGATGCAGTTTGTTTTTCGGTCTGTAAAGCACTTCATATATTCTAAAAAAAAGGTCATTTCGTTTCATATTCTACTTACACACATACAAAATATGGTTCGCATTCTTTAAATCACATGAATAATCAATTCTGTGTGCACTCAAATAAATGGAGTTTCTATTCCTTCTAAAGAGCACGAAAAAGTCTCGTATACAAAACTCTTGGAAAGTTACGAAATTGTTAAAGATTAGTTCGGTGTGCAATTGAAATAAAGGAAAAAATTTAACATGAAAATTGAATGTAAGAATGAAATTCGTATGTATTTCTTTGTGCAGAAAGTTTGAAAGCAGGTATTTACATTTGAAGTTGCCACTTATAAAAGGAGAGTGCATAGAAATATCTGCTTAGAAGTTATAAAAAAGGTCTTATAAGTTATTGTATTTCTGGTCGGTTTCAACTCATGCTACAGGTGTGAAAAAGAATTTTTTTTGTGGTTAGCTCCCAAGCACTGCCAGTCCTTTTTCTATCTTCGACAAAACCAACCAAGTATCTTGAAATTTTTTCACTAAGCTTTGAAATGTCGGCTCATTCGAATGATTAATTCCACCAAAGCTAATCACAAATTTTGCGATATTTTGTTGTTAAAGATAGTGTTGGATCACCTTAATGGCATTCACAACGAATATTAAAATACTCAAATATTCACTCATAATGTAAACTGAAACATTTGTGAGTTATACAATTTAAGGTTTTACAGGACTTGTTATTTGTGAAAATAAATAAGTAGGCTCTGTTTTTCTGTAGAAATAAGTGAGCTTTGATTGAAATATTTTTTATATAAAGGGGAACATTTTTGTATTGTAAATGGATGGTAAAAAGTGTAAATCGTAATTTCAAGTGAATAAATTAACTGATATTTTTTGTCGCCGTTTCCTCTGGAGCTGCAGGATTTTGGTTTGCTTAAGGATTTTTGTGTTGTATTCATTTCGTCTCAGGCTACAGGATTTTGTCGTCATTTCATCGCAAATAACAGGATTGTGGCTTCCTTACCGCAGAATTGACGCTTCTCTGGTCAACATTTGTGCACCTCCACTTCCTTAGTTTTGTGCTGCCTTGGAAAATAATCCTTGGTTCAACAGATAGACCATTTTTATAATAAATTTCAATAATTTTAACGCGTAGTTCTATGGTGTAAAATTGTTCCTATTCTCAAGAGATAGTGAATTGTTAAAAATAGATAAACAAAAATAAATAATTGACGCATACACTTCTGTAAGGTGTTTGGCCGAGCTTCTCCTACTATTTGTAGTGTGCGTTTTGATGTTGTTCCACAAATGGAGGGACATACAGTTTTAAGCCGACTACGAACGGCAAATGGTTTTTATGAGGAGTCTTACCATTCTAACCTGTCTAAGGGTTACAGGTAGTAGAAATATTTTTTGTTTATCATTTTGCTGTTTCATGCACGGAGATTCGAACCTACGCACTCCCGAATGGTAATCACGCACCAACTCGTTTTGGTGAATAAATGGGTCGTTGTTAGAAATATTGTAGTCGTCACCAGCATCGATTAGTTGACATGCTCAGAAATATCTACCAAAATTATGCGCAATCGAATAAGCAGTAGAGAAATCCATACGAGACGAATAAACAAACATTATATATGTATAATAATACGATATGTCTCTGAGATACGCAGTAGAGATTATATTACGTTGTATTTCCATGGCATGGCATACAGAAATTCATGAGAAAAATCTCTATGAAAATTCACTCATTATTGAAGAGCAGTTTCTTGCAATCAATAAATTTATGATTGGATGCCATTGCGTATACGTGACTTCATCATATCTGATTTAGCGGTGCTGTTGGATCTTTCGCCCATTTATTATGTGCATAGAACAGCACTATTGACCGATATGTGAAAATATAAATAAAGGTATGACTGCACAAGCAAATACATACAGACTTATTGATTGCTAACCTACTGCACGCATGTATACACATATACATATATATGTGCGAGTATATATACGCATTTGTGTATTTAAGTGCCTAAGGGCACGTCTGCCTCTTTAAGCTTTAGATAACCATGCACATCCGTTGTGCTTATTTACTTTCCTGTGACAAGTGGTAGTAGTTAGCGACGAGAACTTCCTACCATAACACAGATACTCAATTAGTGCTGGTCTAAGGACGGATGTGGGCGTTGTATGTATGTAATTTAGTGTAAGTAAATAAAAAAGTTGGAGTGGACTTATGTTTGCATTGTAGTTAAGTTAGGAGTTAACGATTAAGAAAACTTTTCCCTAATACCAAACATACATTTCGTGTAGATACTTTTATGATTTTTATAATAGATAATTCCAAACTAATTTTACCCTTTCAATACGACTTTTGAGCAGTGAAGATGTTTCTTTATAATTGAACTAAATGTGCTGTAAATAAGTAAAGGGACGTATTACATAATTTCAGATTTTTAGAACATATAGTAAATGCCTTGGGACATATATGCCCCAGCAGTAGTTTAATTATGGGATAAATATATCCCAGCAGTAAATAATCAGAACACAAATTTAGGTATTCAAGAGTAAAAAATATTTATTTTTATCGAAACTATTACATTATGTATGGAATGGTGTAAAACAATCAATACCAGGGGTGCCTTTTATGGTATATTCCGGGATTAGAGAACAAAAACAAATGTTAATCATCGAAAATCACTTCATTGTTTTTCAAAATATTCTCCATGAAGATCTATAGACTTTTGCATGCGTTTGAACCAATTGTCGAAGCACTTTTGCCACTCTGAATGAGGTACCTCCAAAACATGCATTCTAAATGCCGCAGCCGCTTCTTCAGGTGTCGAAAAATGTTGACCCCTCAGTTTGTTTTTTACGTACGGGAATAAAAAGAAGTCATTCGGTGCCAAGTCAGGACTATACGGCGGATGACCCATTAATTCCATGTTTTGGGTGCTCAAAAATGCAGTTGTTTGAGCCAATGTGTGAGAGCTCGCATTGTCCTGGTGAAGAGTGATCCGTCTTTGGCGATTGGTTTTCCTAATTTCTTGGAAGACAACTGGCAAACAAATGGTTGCGTACCATTCAGAATTTACTGTTCTGCGTTGTTCTAGTACGGTTGCGACATGCCCAGTTTTTCCGAAAAAACAGGCGACCATTTGCTTGGAAGTGCTTCGTGCGCGAACAACTTTTGTTGGATTTGGCTCATCTTGAAACACCCATACAGTCGACTGCTGTTTACTTTCGGGCTCATACGCGTAAATCCATGATTGATCACCTGTCACGATGTCATAGACGTGTTTCGAAGCCCCGCGATCGTATTTTTTGAGCATTTCCTTCGACCAATCGACACGAGCCTTTTTTTGAGCGATTGAAAAATTGTGTGGGATCCAACGCGAACAAATTTTTTGACAGTCAATTGTTTATGCAATATTGAATATATGCTGGTCCCACTAATGCCTAAGATTGTCTCAATCTCACGATAAGTCACATGACGATCTTGCAATATCAGTTCGCGCACAGCATCAATGGTTTTCGGAACAACAACTGATTTTGGACGACCTTCACGAAATTCGTCTTGGAGTGAACTACGACCAGGATTGAATTCACCATACCATCGATAAACACTGGTCCTTGATGGAGCTTCATCGCCAAAAAATGAATTAAGTTCATCCATGCAATGTTGTTGAGTTAATCCACGTCGAAAGTTGTAAAAAATAATCGCACGAAAATGTTCACGATTTAATTCCATTTTTGGACCGAGATGAATCTTTTAAGTTACTGTAAACAACACAAATAGCGCTGGTATTTCAAAACGTTCTGAGTACGTAAAAGCCAAAAAATGTCAAACTTTGCGATACAGCTGTCAGTACGAGTACTAATAGTGACTACAGCCAGCTATCTGAATAAAGGGCCTTAGTATTCGTGCGTGCGTATAAAATCAACTATACTTATACACACACACACTCCTATTTATATTAATGTAATATATGATAAGCCGTATCAGGCGCTTAAGGTAATATATTTTGGTGCACTACTTTATATTAGGTTGTAGCATGCATAATTAGGCACTAAGTCAATTGAAACGACCTGAATAAAAAAGTAAGAAAAAAATGTTATCCTAATGACTCGTAATTCAGAGAAAGCATACACAACATAATTGCGGACGTCTGCTATTAAAAGCTTGCATATGTGAAATCATTAGATTAAAGAGCGACAGCCGAAGGTTAAGTAGTAAAAACTCTTTACTCAAAATAGCATCCTGCAGGTGTGCATCGGTGCTTAGGTTTGTTGGTTGTTTGCTAATGATAACATCAGGCACTCACTAAATACTTGTTTCTGGTCTCCATTAGCTGCATAGTTTACCGATTAATTGAAATGATGCGTATATGACTGACTCTCTGCCTCATATGATGTGGATTTTCTTTCCTTCACTCATTAGTTCCAATGGTTTGTGAAGCAAGATATTTAGCAATTGCACAATATAAGCAGTATGGGGGAAATTTCAGGGGAGGCAGATTTCCAACGAGTATTCCTATATCATTTGTACGCACCTATACAAGCATTTGTGTGCACGAGTACTCTCTCTTTCATTCTCACTGCTCACACTCATTACTACATTAATCTCATGGTGAAAAGATTTTTAGATGTTGACTCAGACAGACATGCCGATTTCATTCGTTTTGTGTTTCACTAACCTAAAGATTAATTTTATGAAACATAAAACGAATGAAGTAGAATTCAAAGTTCCCTCACAAATCTTTTCAACATTGCATTAATCTTATATTTCATATATACCTATGTATATGCATATAACGATTACTAGTTTGTGCGTACACTCTATTTGGGTGTTTGGCCGAGCTCCTACTCCTATTTGTGGTATTCGTCATGAGGTTGTTTCACAAACGGAGGGACCTACAATTTCACGCCGACTCCGAAAGACAGATATTTTTTATGAGGAGTTTTTTCATGGCAAAAATGTACTCGGAGGTTTGCCATCGCCTGCCAAGGGGCGACCGCTATTAGAAAAATCTTTTTCTTAATTTCCTTCTTTCTTTTTCTTAATCACCGAGATTCGAACCTACGTTCTTTCTGTGAATTCCGAATGGTAGTCACGCACCAACCCATTCGGCTACGGCGGCCGACGTATATTTCTTAGGTTAATTTAAAATTAAGTAACTCAGTAAGAAAAGGGTAATCTTTTGTTATCAATTGCCGCTTGTTAACTATTTCTTATTACAAAAGCGTTGACCTTTTACCGCTTAAACCCCTGCACTTCAATCCTGTTTAAGTGATTTTATTTTTGTTTATTTTCACAACACTAGCAAGCCAAACAATGGCCAGTCTTTGCCGCTATTTTAATTTTGAAACGTAGTGCCTTTGAGTGCCTACCTCACCTCTAGTCTGCCGTAGCATTGATTTATATTTTACATAAGCAGCGGTAAGACTTTGGTTTGTTTCAATTCTCACAACGGTATTCATACAACGGTTACTAGTGCCTATTAGGGACTATAAAACTCCATCTCAACCAGCTACTGGAATCTAAACTCCTGCGTGAATATATGTAACCATTGTTGTAAGATAAAAATATATTTGTATACAATACCAGAGGACCCGGCCAACGTCTTTCTTCCTTAAATTGATTGTCAGAAGAAAATATTTCCGTAATAAATCTATAGGTACAATGATTTTGACAATTGCAAAAGCTGCAAATAAGGGGGGAGGAAGAGTCTGTCAGACGTCTTCTAGTTTTAGATACTTTGGTTCATCGTTCTTGAGTGATGCTGATTACCTTAGGGATATATAGGAAGTGTCAGCCAGATCAATGGGTTTGCACTCGAAACAAAATGGTTTAACGAGGTGCAGCAAAGAGGCATTCAGTGCTTTCTATACACATTAAACTGCAAAGTTTCAAAATTTGCATAACACTATAAAGTTGTGATTGCTAACATTTTGTAAATGGAATAGGCAAATAAAGAAGAAGTAATTATATATCTGTTATGCATACTGAATGATCACATATCACTTATCTTCTTGTACAAACTAATACGCATTTTCAAAGGATTTATTTTTTTCATTTATTTTCCTTACATACGCGTATATTTCTATGCCAATGCGCGTTTATATCATTTGAATAGATTTTATTTCTATGCAAAATATCCTTGGTCGCAATCAAAAGATATAAGCAAATTAAAGCACATTTCACAAAAACTTCCTTTGATGCGTTACCAACCATTCACATTTTCCCAAATAACTACATCAACTCACGTTCTTGCGTATAGACAAATGCATTTACAAGCACACACTTGAGAAATTTCTTATTAATATATATTGCAACACACACATACTTGTAGACATGGGCTCACTATTAAATTGCTATCAAATCCCGGTAATACATTCACTGACGACGTGCCGTTATGGTTGTATTGGTGTGCTTGTAGAAGTACATTTGTGTGCGCTTGTTCAACACCTTTCTGTCAAAAGAGACAGATATTTCATATATTTCGTTTACGATGCAGGTGTAAAAGGATTATAGGAACCAAAGGCAAGGCTAATGTGCGCATACATATTTATGTAATAGGACTATGAATAAGTTCGTGCGGTTTTTTTTCGAAATTTGAAACTTTATTGACGTAAAATGGTTACAAATTTAATATTCAAAATATTGTCCATCGCTTACTACTACTTTTTCCCATCTTTCTGGCAATTCACGGATTCCCTTTGTGAAAAATTCGGTCGGTTTTGCCGCAATCCACGAATCGATCCATTTTTTGACTTCATCGTAATTACGGAAGTGCTGGTCAGCCAGGCCATGTTGCATCGATCGGAAGAGATAGTAATCGGATGGCGCAAGGTCTGGACTATACGGCGGGTGGGGTAGGACATCCCATTTGAGCGTTTCTAAGTATGTTTTGACCACTTGTGCAACATGTGGCCGAGCATTGTCATGTTGCAAAATAACTTTGTCGTGTCTATCGGCGTATTGCGGCCGTTTTTCTCGCAGTGCTCGGCTCAAACGCATCAATTGTCGTCGGTAGACATCCCCCGTAATCGTTTCATTCGGTTTCAGTAGCTCATAATACACAACACCCAGCTGGTCCCACCAGATACACAGCATAACCTTCAGGCCATGAATATTCTGCGCCGACGTCGATGTTGAAGCATGGCCAGGGTATCCATACGTTGCCCGACGTTTTGGATTGTCGTAATGGACCCACTTTTCATCGCCAGTCACAATTCGATGCAAAAAACCCTTTCTTTTGTGCCGTTGAAGCAGTTGTTCGCATGCCATAAAACGGCGTTCAACGTCTCTTGGCTTCAATTCATACGGCACCCAATGGCCTACCTTTCGGATCATTCCCATGGCTTTTAAACGTTTGGAAATGGTTGATTGATCAACTCCCAAAGTTTTTGCAACCTCTTCTTGCGTTTGAGCCGGATCTTGATCGAGCAATTCCTCCAATTCGGTATCCATGAACTTTGGCGGCGCACCCTCGCGTTCTTCGTCTTCCAAGCCAAAATCACCACTTTTAAAGCGTGCAAACCACTTCTGGCACGTTCGCTCAGATAGAGCATGCTCACCATAAACTTCCACCAAGATACGATGACTTTCGGCTGCTTTTTTCTTCATATTAAAATAATGAAGAAGAATTCCCCGCAAAAACACATTATTTGGCACGAAATTCGACATTTTCAAGTGTGGTAAAAATATTGTTGTTTACGCTTCAAATAAAAAACTTATACTGACGTTTGTGCCTTACGACAGTAGCTCTCCAATGAATGTTTGGAAATGTGGATCGATGGAATAATAATCAAGTTACGCCATCTGTTGTAAAACCGCACGAACTTATAAATAGACCTATTATATATATAGGTATATAACTACATTCCTCACATTTAAGGTATTCACAGTTTCATTTTACTTTTACGCATTTTTTACAATTCATTGCAGATTAAAACGAAAAAATGTCTGGCCTAAGCGATAAGGTTAGTTTAGGTAGTGCTTGCTGATCTGTAAAAAGATCTCACTTAGACTTCTAGAGCCCATCGTGTCGCCAAGGCTATGTATTTGGAGTCGACGATATTATTTTATGTCATTTTTAATGCACCTCTTCGCGAGTTTTAACAAATCCTTCAAGGATGAAATTTATGTTGATCCTAGGCACATTTATCGAGTCCTACAAAGTGCAGGGCAGTGGCAAAGTAGGTGTCCCAAAGTACTTCTAACATTAGCTTCGTTCCACGTGTTAGACCCATCGCTATGGCTAATCCCATTTTGGCTGTGTGATGTATGGTGAGACAGTGTCCCGTTAGTACTACAATCAATATTTTGTAGTCTTTTCCAGAGAGTGATAAAATAAAATTTGGAGTTTTCATACTGCAAGTGCTAAGTATAATTTTGGCAATTTAGTACGAGATTGAGTATTTCCATATCGCCTGCGTTCCAAAGCTAGTTCCTCATTCACTTGCGTATTCAGAAAGGAGAGTGCTCAATCTCGGCAAGCGAATACCTGCATTAGCGAGCTCATCAGCTCTGTCATTTCTTCCGATTCCTTTGTGTCTGGGTATACCGTAAATAGTGGCCTGCCTATTTCCACAGAGCACGTGTTTGGTGGGACTGAGAGGGCATAGTGCAGTGGGGAATGCTTGAAAAGAATGCCACGATTAACAAGGAGCTCCACATTGCCCAACTACACCGAGTCAATGAGACTATTTGACTGTAAAGACCTGATCGATATGGTCAAATCATACTGCTCCACGACAACGCCAAGCCCCATGTTGCACAAGTCATCAAAGTGGCACTCCAAGAGCTCGAATGGGAAGTTCTTCAGCATCCGCCGTATTCTCCGCACCTTGCACCAACGGATTACCATCTTTCTCGCTCCCTAGCAAACCATATGGCAAAACTGGCTCAACAACTTCTTTGACACCAGACCAGGCGATTTTTAGCGGAGCGGTATCAACAAATTGGTCGAGAGCTGGGAATAGGTTCTAAAGAGCAATGGCGCATATAGAATTAAATAAATTATTGATATAATTATTGTTTTTTGTTTAAATAAAAGTCTTCGGTAAAAACGCTAAAGAACGCTACAGTTTCCAAAACCCAATAAGCAAATCGCTAAATAAATAAAACTACAAAACTAAGCTCCTTAACTATGCTCCGCAATGGAAATCAAGCAATGACGATGAGCCAAAACGTATAACTTTTTGTTGAATTTTCGAATAATCCAACGATATTGCGAGTTTAATTTAGATATTTGATCGACGGTGTATTCTGTGAACCAAACTTTTTCTCGGCAATTTATTTGAAATTTTCTTTGCGTTTTGCAGATGTAACTCAGATGGCAGTTCATTTTTTCAGCGGTGGCGCGTTAGCTCTTGCCATCCTCATTATTGAACTTATCACTTGGATAGGCCAGGTTAGATAGGCCACGTTTAATCTTAATCAGTGGAATCCTTCCTTTCTTCCTTGCTACACTTTCTTTCATACTCATAGCATTAAGCGAAGGAATGCCTGCACACTCGCGGTGGTAATAACTGGATTCTTGCCTATCGGGAATAAGCAGCCCCAAAACGCACACTGTCACTGTTGTAAGCAACCAGAGAAAAAGGAAACGATTTTCAATTTCCTCTGTGAATGCGCTGCCTTATGGAAGGGGAGAACGTCAACCCTTGATAAACCATTGTTCGAGATTCTCGAACAACTGTCTGGCTTAGACGCCAACAACCTAATAAGGTTCTTAAACCGCACAGACTGAATATAGTCATGCTGTCGATAATCGTTAAACAAGTTGGTAACGAGGATGTGGTGCGTTACTATCATTCGGAATTCAGAGAGAACGTAGGTTCGAGTCTCGGTGAAACACCAGAATTAAGAAAAAAAGAACATTTTTTTAATAGCGGTCGCCCCTCGGCAGGCAATGGCAAACTTTAGAGTGTATTTTTGCCATGAAAAAGCACCTCATAAAAAATATCTGCCACTGGGAGTCGGCTCGAAGCTGTAGGTCCCCCATTTGTGGAACAAGATCAAGACGCACGCCACAAATAGAAGAAGAAGCTCGGCCAAACACCCAAAAAGGAGTAAACGCGTTAATTATATATATATATATATATATATGTGTGTATGAAAATTCCATATAATTCCATTTCCTTCTTAAGCATTCGTGGACAGCTCTATGAAAACTTGTATTTCTTTCTGGAAGCAGAAACTATGAAGTAAATTCAAATATTCATGGCAACGATAAAAATTGAAGGAGTTTAACAATAGCCTCGTGTTTTTATCATCACCCGTTAATACGAAACTGTGAGCACCCTAATTATATTTATATTTTCTCATACGTGTAAGTGTGAGTAGAGCATGTCAGGCAGCAGTCATTCTTAAACATATATATATATATATATACATATGTACACAAATACAAAGTACATACAGGTACATGCTTTTGCATAAGAGTTCAGCGAATATCTGCCAGACTCTCACCACTTTCGAATTTTGTTTGTAGTTCATAAATTGCCAAAAATTATGCGTCTAGAATTCTGAAAAGTGTGCATAATAAATTGAAAATTTAAAAGTTGTATGCATCATTTTTTGCTCCAACAACTTTTTGGCATAGATGGACTCAAAAGTGGCAGGCAACAATTTTGAAAATCATCACGAAATACTCAAAGAAGAGTATGAATAACTTAATAAAATAACTTGATAAATAATAGTTTAACAAAATATTTATTATAACATATTTTTACTGTATAATGAAGCTTCTTCTGGATTAGGGTAAAATGATTGAATGAATGAAAATTTATGTTATATATTTAATAAATTCAAAATACTTTTCAAAAATTCAAGGAGCAGCGTCTATCAGTAGCTGCGATTATCGAGATTGCATAGTAACCAATTTAATTTCATGTTTGAATCTGTAAAAACATTCTGACGTTGCTTAATTTTCCTCCCCATTTGTGATGCTTACACTTTCAAAGCTTATTTATTCACACATTTAGCAACATGGCATTTTTCGTTTAAATCAGTAGGGGCAAAATTTAATACATAAACATACATATGTGCTTGTTAGTTAATTATAATTCAGTTACCCAATTCAAATCGATTTGAATTTTCGGCAAATCAAAAAGCAAATTTACGCGAGTTATTTCACTTTAGATTAATCAAAACGCAATTTATTTGAAACCCGTATTTTTGATTAATCATATCTTTAAATAAATTGATTTGTCACGTATCTGCATGTGACTCAAGTCTATATCTCGTTTCGATTCAGTTTGAGTTCTAAAGCAAACCATAGCTCTTAGGTCGCTTAATTTTGTACATACATTTCGAACAGCCGGGGCGTATGAGCAACCCGCACACCTGTTCGCGGTCCATTACTAAACTTTCGAGCTTTTTTTTTTGTTTTTGCAAATGAGGGGGCTTAAAACCGCAAATGCATCATCAAAGCTCCGATCGAAGCAATAGTATGCCCGGAGACTAAAAACCTGCCCCTCGTTTGAAACCGTCGCCCACCGTAGAACCGCTTTCGCAATACTACAGAGTGGCGTTTCATCTTCCTCATTACAAATGTCTATGCCTATGTGCCTGCGTCTAGCTGCCGCTTTTTTATCCGGAGAATTTTTCCGCCAAACTACTGATGACCTTCCACTACTTAGCATCTTGACGATTACATTTTCATTGGTTATGCCACCCGGTGCACTCTCCAGCGTTCTTGTTCTCAACGCATGCATTGAAAAAATGTAGGTGTTCGCACTTTCCTATTTTGATCAGGTATTTCTGAAAACACCCGTACCCTGAAAGCAGTTGGGTTGCATAAAAATTGGCTTCACCGAAGTTCCTGCCGTACCATGTAGTAGCGTTTTTTATCAAAATAGTCGTCCATCTGCGCGGGTTTCGTTAACCCAGCGGCCTTGCCATAGTTTTAGCGTTTTGTCCCTTATTTTTCGCGCTACAGGTTTGCTAACTCTTTCTTCCAATTCCTCTTTCTTTAATGCCCATAATTTTTTCCTCTCAAAACCGCTTATTACTGGAACAGCTGGCCCAGATACTGTGGGGTAGGCGGACACAACTCTCAGGGCTGCCGTTCATTTTACCGAATCTAAGAGCTTGCATCGGTGATTTACTTTTAGCGCTTTTGCCCATTGTTCAGTTCCGATTAAGAAAACGGGAGCGTGCTAGCCATCATTATTTTCGATTTCCTTAGGATTGAACCTCCTATGTTTGCCCTCAGTCTGCTTAGTAGGGATGCTATCTTAGCAGCTTTCGAGCTTGAGCTAGAGTATATCGGGTTTTTAGAGCGACACTTGTCGCTTGTTTATTTTGGCTTTCTTGTCAGCATATTTTTTTTTAGTTTTACAAATTATTCGTACGCAGTGCTAACGTCATTGGATATCTAAAGAAATTCGGACAAAGAAAATTGAAAATTTTTGTATGGACCTATTCACACCGCTCGATACCCTGGTGGCCACAGCTCTAATAGCTATCACAGTAAAATTGAATAACTTTTTACTTTAATAAAAAAATGATTTCGAGTAATGACTTTTGTGCGCTCTATTGTTTGTCTGTTTTTATATGATACTGCATCTCTCTACTTCAGAAGTCTCAAATACGATCTTCCTGCATTGTTTTTTCCAAGTATTCTGCCTTTGTCTCAAATTTTATTCGTTATTGTAAAATTTACGATGATAACCCTTTAGTGATCAACATATCAGCTGTTATCGATAATTGCTACCACATCCACCATATCTACCATATGACTTTTGCAATGCCATTTTCGAGAGTAAAACAAAATGAAGCGCAATCTCAGCTCTGTGAAAGTTTAGCTGATGTACCCCAAGGTAGTATTATGGGTCGCATGTTATACTTGTGTATACACTCACGTTTTACCAGTTACGGAGGAAACCATCATCGGAACTTTAGCAGATGACACCGCTTTACTTGCAAGTGATTCCTTTGCTGATGTGGCTTCTGGTAAACTCCGAAAAGAACTCTATGAAATAACTCAATGCTTCAAAGACTGAAAAATAAAATCAAATGAGACAAAATCTGTTCAAGTTACTTTTACGCTCAAGCGAAATACTTGCCCTTCCGTTAAGACGTTAATATAATCATACCGCAAAGAAATGTGACAAAATATCTCAGAAAGCATTTGACTGAAAGCTTACATGGAAACGCATATTTTTACCAAATGCAAGGAACTATGAATCAAACTCCAAAATCTTTATTGGCTGTTAAATCGCAATTCCCATGTTCCCCTCGAAAATAAGCTGTCACTGTACTCAACAATCTCAAACATCGACAGATCCTATCTAAAGTTTCCAATCGAAAACTCTCAAGCACCTTAAATACAGAAATTGCCACCAATCCCATTAACCGATTGAAGTGGAAATCATACAAGTGGAAATCGTGAGTGTTGAGCAACGATGAAGAACCGCAAAAAAAGGATGAAGTTGCTAAAGAAAATGCCGTTGTTTTTTGATACTTCTTTTTTTTTTGACGGTGTTGTACCCTTTCTTCCTTGTAATAAATTTCATAGGTGATAAAACTGTATGGCAAAAAAAATTGGTTTTTAAACTCTAATTACAAAGATTAAAATTCTGATGAAATTTTGTAGAATTTTTTTTTTAATTTTTGTACAAAGTTTGAAATTTAGATCTATATGGTTTTTATTGAATATATAGTACACCTGTCCGCCGCTCATTACTCAGAAATCTTTCGAACGTGTAAGTTTGTTCGACTAATTTGAGATATGCTTATTTTGACTTTTTTGTCAGCACTTTTTGACAAAAAATGAATGTAAATGTAGACAATTTTATTTACGTTTTATCTTTAAAATTGGTTGATGAAATATATTTATTTTCCTTATTATTTAATATTACCCAATACTCGTATTACCTAAATATTATTGTACGTTACTTTTTATTCGCCAGATACCAGTAGTATCCGTGTGTTGGCGGCAATGTTGGCAGCGAAAGGCAATTTACTCACGCGTGAACAGGAAAGCTAAAAATGGCCGACACTGGTTGAAATGTGTGTGTTACCCCACCTACGACCAGCACCAAATTCGATTGTATGTTGATTTACGCATCATTTCCTATGCCTATGCGGCGCAAGTGGAATTCGCATATGCTCGCACACTTTCTGTGTAGTTAAAGCAATCAGTGTTTTGCAAACTGAAAGCATCTAAAAATATACCAGTTCTCAATACAAAGTGACTTCAATGGTAGTTGTATATACACACACACATACGCATTTGCGAATATTCCATGTTGTGATAAAAAATAAATAAAAATAATAACTATATTTTTAAATCATTTGCAGAGATTTTTAACACCCCAGTGTATTTTACATATCCAAATCTGACATCCTTTTCAGTTGCGAAATTCTGGTGAATGGAGTAGAAAATGGAAAAAATCTTTTATTTATTTAAATTTATATTTCATTGGGTTAGAGAGAGATACTGCTAACGCCCATACATAAATATATGGAAATGAAATAAATGGCTTGCTGAAGGATATGGTATAAAAGGAATGAATGAAAAATGTGACTGATATTATAGGATAAGATTTATAAAAAAAGAATTATTAAAATCATTTCTGAGGAAAATATAAGCAACTTCAAAGTGCGCAAAAATTCTAAAAATTCATTATAACTCAGCATGAACAGAATGGATTTTTTAAGCCGGTGAAGCGAACATATATGAGAGACACAAGTGCATACATATGTATAAGAATAATATATGTATTAATAACGATGTAGAAGAAAAATATACAGTTAACACTTATTTTATGTTTTATTTAATGTCATTTATTATTTATACAATTAATTTTTTTATTTTACAATATTATTTATTTAATTTAATTAGATTTATTTATTTTTTAATTTTATTTATTACTTCAGTATTAAATGTGTGGAAGAGGCATCTGGGGTAGAGGAAATGAAAGAGCGGACGAGTGTGCAAAGAAATGCTCTGAGGTAGACCTTCAGCGAGTGATAGAGGGCATTAGCATTTCTCTAAACGAATAGTACACTGCGATTGACTTGAGCTCAATCGTGGAAACCGGAGCTGCAGGGTCTCCAAAGCGCTCTGGCCAAAACTGAATCTTACAAGGACAAAATGTCTGCTTGTCTACCAGCGTCCTCACAGGTGTTATAACTGGGCACTGTACAATTGGCACCCTAACCAACAGAATGGGTGTACCTCACAATGACTTCTGAAAGAGTTGTGAAGATGAAGAAGAAATTGAGTCAGGACATCAGCTCCTCTGTGAATGTCATGCACTTCAAAGAAACCGTGCCAAATATCTTGGCGATTATTTCTTTGAAGACCTGAGAAATTTGTATAATGCCTCACTGGAGGGACGAGTTACCTTCTTAAAAAGATCTAAGTGGTGGTTTAAGCTACTTAATTAGGGGATGGACATCAAATGCATGTATCACAATGGGCCTTAGGGCCATCGAGTGCTTTGCCTTAGATAAGCAACTTGACTAACATTAAACGTTATGCTTGAACAACGTACTGCACCAAAAAATCAATTACATCCTTCCAAAGTATAGCATCACAACAGGAAGCTGACAATATTATCGATGCAAATGCGCCCCACATCTATACCGATCAGCTATGTGGATCAGCTTTTGTCATTCATAAACAAAATGACGACTGGACGTCACGTACAATTAAATTACATGACATTTGCTCTGTCTTCCAGGCTGAAGCTTTAGTAATTGGCGCTACACTGAAGTGCATAAAGAATTGAAAATCATATGCTCTTGTTTGGGAGCTATCGAAACTCGGAGCAATCCAAATCCCTTAATTGCATCAATTCATCAGCACCTGCACCTTCTTTGCCAGGGACACAGAATTGACTTTTACTGGGTTAAATCGCACATCATACAGATGAGAAGGCAAAAGGAGCTGCAAATCAAGGGGTCGACCTAGTAAACACCACTGTATTTCCTTTAGGCTATGCTATACGGCAAATACGTCTTAAAATATTCGAGTCATGGCAGCAGGAATACGCCGACGATGCCACTGGCTCCAGTACAAAGTCTTTCTTCCCAATTCTTGAAAATACTCAACTATACCGAGTCCAGCAATTATTATTAATCAAATTTTCAAGTATCCCAGTTTCATAACATCATTTAATTATTTTGTCAAAAAAATGATTGATAGTTTAAAATACTTCAATACTTTAAACATTCCTACCCCATGTCTCAATGATAATAGTAATAAAAAGGGTGGTTAAGTTTTAAGGGCCGGTGTTCACTTTGAATAAAATACATTTTTTTTAAGAAACTATTGTCATTTTTCTTTGTTATGATACTATTGGTATGGCTCACTTACGTATGGAGCAAAATATTGACCAAATGGCCGCCGCGGCCTCGGCGGCACACCTCCATCCGATGGTCCAAATTTTCGATGACGCTGAGGCATAATTGAGGTTCTATGCCGTTCTATGCCGTACAGCTTTTCTTTCAAATAACCCCAAAGAAAGAAGTTCAACGGTGTCAAATCACATGATCTTGGGGGCCAATTGACATCGCCGCGACGGTAGATTATTCGGCCATAAAATTTTTCGCGCAAAAGAGCCATTGCTTCGTTAGCTGTGTGACAAGTGGCACCCGTTTTCATAATAACAAACTACTAATTCTTGTTTAATTTATATATATATATCAGTATATATATATATAATTGGCGCGTACACCTTCTTTTGGGTGTTGGGCCGAGCTCCTCCTCCTATTTGTAGTGTGCGTCATGAGGTTGTTTCACAAATGGAGGGACCTACATTTTCAATCCTACTCCGAACGACAGATATTTTTTATGAGATCTTTTTCATGACAGAAATACATTCGAAGGTTTGTCGTCGCCTGCCGAGGGGCGACCGCTATTAGAAAAAACTTGTTCTTCATTTTGGTGTTTCACCGAGAATCGAAGCTACGTTCTCTCTGAATTCCGAATAATGGTAGTCATGCACCATCCCATTCGGCCACGGCGGCCGCCAATTTAATTTAACTACTCCAAAATTGTTGTCGTTTAGTTTGCAATAATCGACAGGTTAAACAAACAGCTGTTTTGGTCTTATCGATTCTCGTTATTAAATGGGTTACCGAATAGCAAAATCGTTAAAATTATTGTTAAGGAAAAAAACAATGCTAATGTCATTAAAATGTGTTAATGAATCAAGACCAACGAATGCAATTATTCGTCCGTTTAGAATTAACCTTAGCCCATGTACGCCTTTTGCAATGTTCAGAAGTCCACACAATTCGTGAAACACTCCGTGAGTTGTTAGCTAAAAGGCTTCATATCTTTAATTGTTGTCTCATAACCTAGACAGACCTTGACGTTAATCGGAATTAACGTCTTAATTCGCAATTATCTCAGGAATTAAGTGCAGCTAATGCGGATTGACAACTAGACTTAATACTCATATTTTACGGGGGTTAGAGGATTTTTCGATGGATGCATTGCCGAAAAATGACAGTTAATATCTACTTTGAATCAAACGTAATGAAAAGTTGAAAAAGAATAACAAGGAGACTGGCTGTAATGTTAGTTTGCACCAATACGTTCGAAATTACATTAATTGTTTTGATATTTTGAAGCAGTTTGAGAAATAGCAATTTAAGATTTTTTTTAATAAATTTTTAATAATTTTTTTTTAGTATGAGAGCAGGTAAGGGTATAAGGTATTTCTTGCCAAATACCCCTACTTGAAAGGGGTCAAGGATAGTAGATTACCAGGTATGGTGGCAAACGATATAGAGCGATTAACGAAATAGAGAGAGCCACTTCACCGGCGACTCGGCAATAGAATTCTGCCCGCTCATTTCACACGTATTCCCACACTCTTCACATCAGATGTTTTTCAGACGGTAACGAAGTAATATGAGTATGGACTGTGCTGATTTTTTTCGTATAACACCAACCCAATCTCAGTTTTTTCGTATACATACCAGCCACCTTCATTACCCCGGTTACGTCAGCCAATCAGCTGATTCTTTCAAATTCGCTTAGAGCCAGTTAAGGGTCTGATATTGGCCACACTTTCTTAACTTTTTTCATGATGAAAAAGTGGCGACATCCGCTAACTTCAATCCGGCTCTCTTATAAACAATGAAGCGATCGTCGCGTCTGGGTATTGGTTGAAGGTCACACGACTTACCTTTTCAACCCTATTTTGATATTAAACGATTAGTAATCGAATAAATTTCTTATAACAGTTAGTAATGACACCACTCTGGTTTCTTTCAGTTACCTCGCTGGTTTTTCAAAGTCGTGCCGCAGTTTCTTTAATATTCAAAAGCCGCCAAAATATTACACATTTCGATTTGACAACTAAGCCCATTGAGAAGGCTGGTTGGAAAAAAGCTTAGCTGTCATTCATCTATTTCTAATCAGACGAGAAGAAAAATAAACACTGCTGCCATTAGAGAAGCTTACTGACATTCACACCGGCGAATGGGGGTGATAAAATTTTGCGCCAGCTAGCAACAACGAAGATTGAACATTCAACAACTCAAAATCTAATTTTGTTTTTTGTTTGTATTTCGTTCCCACGACAGTCCGTTCTAAACTAATGGAGCGACTCAGATTTATATCCGGCGAAAGACTGTCACTCGGACAGCATTCGCCAAACATTTATGGGAAATGTTTACGTTGTGACAAGAACAACAAGAACAAAATATTTTTTCAGACGAAATGTGACAATACGAAATAAAACAATAGCGAGTGCTGAGATATTCACAAATCTGTTCATATAATGCATGTTCACACACACACATGCAAATATGTATTTTCTTAATGTTTTATTTAATAATAAATATATGAAGGGGGCAAGAAGCAAAATAGCTCTTTGTAAAAGTCAAAATAGAAGATTAATGAGAGAGAACAATAAACATTTGTGTGTCAAGCTTGCCAACTTTAAGAATCCACAAACTATGAACTATTTAGGTGTAATGCTGAAATGATGTGATTATAGGTATACACCCACTCCACGGTCTATATAAGGACATCATTGTGTCTTTGAGGTGTGACCCATTATCATTTTAGCACAGTTGGTGGGTTGTATTATACCTACATGTATGTATGAGTGACTGAGTGTATTTACATCAAGAAAATATATTTAGTGACCGGCAAAAGTGTACATACACCCTACATTTCCACTGGATTGAAAGTTCAAAAACTTTACTGAAAAAGTGTTTACACAGTTTTATTAGAAAGCTTTTTCTAATCATTATAAACTTAAAAAATGCATAAATGAGCATAAAATAGCAGAGCCATGGCCAAAAAACCTACAGGGTGGGCCATATGGCGTTTGCTTTTTGAACCACCTATTTTTTTGAGAATGGTAACACAAACGACATGTCAAATGTGTTCATAATTTACTTAAAGGTTTGACATTTACGAAATGGGACGCTATACGCTTGAACAAAATTGGGAAATATTGAAAACCTATTTCCAAAGTGGTGAGTCTTCTACTCAAACTGTGAGAAATTTGGAAAAAAAATTCCAAAAAAAAGTTTGCCAACAAGACAGTTTGTGGATCAATTTGTTAATCGTGTTCGTGAAAGTGGATCGTTAATGGATAAAACAACACGTGAACGTGCTCCTACAGTGCGTACACCCGAAAATATTGCTGCTGTAGCAGAAAATGTGCGGGAACATCCAACAACCTCAACTCGTCATCGTTCTCAAGAATTGAACATTTCACGCACTTCTTTGAGGAGAATTTTGCATAAAGACCTCGGTATGAAGGCTTACAAAGTTCAATTGGTGCAAGAACTGAAGCGTAATGACTATCCAATGCGTTTTCGGTAATGCTCAATGGGCAGAAAGTCGTTGGGCCGAAGATGAACATTTTTACCGAAAAATCATCTTTTCTGATGAAGCTCATTTTCACATCGGTGGCTACGTCAATAAGCAAAATTGTCAGATTTGGGGCTCAGAAAATCCACACGTTACTGTAGAGAAGCAAATGCATCCACAACGAGTCACGGGCCATTTTTTTTTTTTAATTGGGTTGATCGAATGGCCTACTGTAAAGCCAGTCATGACAGTCATTTGAACGATATTATTTTTTATTTATAAATGACAATGTTCAATCTTCAAAATAAAAAAAAGTTTGAAGAAATATTGATTAGTTATTTTTAATATCCGATTCAAAAAGCAAACTTTACATGGCGCACCCTATAAAACCAACGTTGACAAAAGTCTACATAAAATGCACAAATATCTTAATCCAGTGTGAAAAACTTTACTTAAGTCTAAGTAATATTGCTTCTTGGTATTTAGTTGGTTTACCATTAGCATCAATTACAGCTTGAAGCCGTCGTGGCATCAAGGCTACTAAATTTGTTAACTCTGCAGAAGTTATATTGTCCCGAGCTTCTATTAGTCGTTATTTGAGTACAGAAGCGCTTCAAGTCGGATTTTTTCTAATTTTTCGATCTAAAATTCCCCAGACATGTTCAATAATATTCAAATCTGGAATTTGCGGTGGTGTATTTAATTGCCTTGGAGCATGGCGAAGCCGCCAATCCTTCACAATGTGCACTGTGTACTTTGGATCGTTATCCTGTTGAAAGACCCAACCTGGACCAAGCTCCAAATCATCCATCAAAGATTTCAGATTGACTTCCAATAGTGATTTGTATTTATAACGATGCATACTACCTTCAATAAATACTAATCTTCCAACTCCAGATGCAGCAACAGCTCCCATTACATTGCCGCCACCATGCTTCACTGTTGATACCACATTCTTCGGACTCAGTGCAATATTTTTCCCCCTCCACATTTTTGCTCTTCCATCGCTACCTAATATATTAAACTTCGACTCATCTGTAAGCAAAACTTTTTGCCAAAAATCCATCCCCTTTTCCCTGTGTGCTTTGACGAACTTCAGGCGAAGTTTACGGTTTTTTCAGAAATAAGAGGCTTTTTTCGTGGTGTTCTACTATGAAAGCCGTTTTTGTTCAGAGCTCTTTGAATTGTTCTTGGATGAACACACTTGTTGGATGAGCTTGCAGTATTCTCGGCCAATTTCGGAGCAGAAACTTTTGCATTTTTTTCCACTTCTTTTAGATTCAAGCTGACGTCTCTGCGAGATAGTTTGCTCGGGCGGCCAATGCGCGGCTATTTTTAAAGTTATATACAATGGTCTGGACTGTTGCACGACTTAAGTTTAAGATTTTTGAAATTTCGCCATATGTTTTTTTTCATTCCTATGCTGAATAACTAAATTTCTAACGTCAACTGATATTTCTTTTCGAAGAGCCATTGTAGATGCTTAAGTATTCAAATTGCAATAAAATCAATATTAGCAAAGCAATAAACAAAAGAAAAGGAAAGAAATAGACAAACGGTAATTTACCGTTATCACAACATACGATATCAGAGTACAAGCTAGGAAACCGGTTCTGTATGTACACTTTTGTCAACGCTGTTTTTGCGTTTTCTTAGCATAACTGTGTTGTTTTATGTTAAAAAATGGATTTGTTTTAGTTAAGTCGATTAGAAAAAGATTTCAAATGAAATTGCATAAACACATTTTTAAGCAAAGTGTTTGTACTTTGTAAACAACGAAAGGGAGGGGTGTACGTAGACTTCTGTCGGCCACTGTATATACATAACGCAGCAGACTTTAGGCACAGCGCTTGTTGGGTAAACTTAGTTGCGCATCAAAGTTGTGTTATACTTTATATTGTACACTGTTATACTTGTATATCCTTATGTATATTAGCGAATGTTAATCTAAACCAGGAAACAATCGACAATTGTTTTTTATACACCGAATAAGTTGATCAAGAAGTAAGGGGAAATTTTAATGTTTAAGAATATTTGGCTTAGGCTGGTAATGCTTTCATTGACATCAATATGAGCATTGACGTATGTATTGTACTAGAATTTCATAACTACCCATACCTACTTTTAGTTGTTGTGGCTTTCAGCACTTTATGCAGCTGACTAATTTTATAATATTAATGGACTATGAATAAGTTCGTGCGGTTTTTTTCGAAATTTGAAACTTTATTGACGTAAAATGGTTACAAATTTAATATTCAAAATATTGTCCATCGCTTACTACTACTTTTTCCCATCTTTCTGGCAATTCACGGATTCCCTTTGTGAAAAATTCGGTCGGTTTTGCCGCAATCCACGAATCGATCCATTTTTTGACTTCATCGTAATTACGGAAGTGCTGGTCAGCCAGGCCATGTTGCATCGATCGGAAGAGATAGTAATCGGATGGCGCAAGGTCTGGACTATACGGCGGGTGGGGTAGGACATCCCATTTGAGCGTTTCTAAGTATGTTTTGACCACTTGTGCAACATGTGGCCGAGCATTGTCATGTTGCAAAATAACTTTGTCGTGTCTATCGGCGTATTGCGGCCGTTTTTCTCGCAGTGCTCGGCTCAAACGCATCAATTGTCGTCGGTAGACATCCCCCGTAATCGTTTCATTCGGTTTCAGTAGCTCATAATACACAACACCCAGCTGGTCCCACCAGATACACAGCATAACCTTCAGGCCATGAATATTCTGCGCCGACGTCGATGTTGAAGCATGGCCAGGGTATCCATACGTTGCCCGACGTTTTGGATTGTCGTAATGGACCCACTTTTCATCGCCAGTCACAATTCGATGCAAAAAACCCTTTCTTTTGTGCCGTTGAAGCAGTTGTTCGCATGCCATAAAACGGCGTTCAACGTCTCTTGGCTTTAATTCATACGGCACCCAATGGCCTACCTTTCGGATCATTCCCATGGCTTTTAAACGTTTGGAAATGGTTGATTGATCAACTCCCAAAGTTTTTGCAACCTCTTCTTGCGTTTGAGCCGGATCTTGATCGAGCAATTCCTCCAATTCGGTATCCATGAACTTTGGCGGCGCACCCTCGCGTTCTTCGTCTTCCAAGCCAAAATCACCACTTTTAAAGCGTGCAAACCACTTCTGGCACGTTCGCTCAGATAGAGCATGCTCACCATAAACTTCCACCAAGATACGATGACTTTCGGCTGCTTTTTTCTTCATATTAAAATAATGAAGAAGAATTCCCCGCAAAAACACATTATTTGGCACGAAATTCGACATTTTCAAGTGTGGTAAAAATATTGTTGTTTACGCTTCAAATAAAAAACTTATACTGACGTTTGTGCCTTACGACAGTAGCTCTCCAATGAATGTTTGGAAATGTGGATCGATGGAATAATAATCAAGTTACGCCATCTGTTGTAAAACCGAAACGAACTTATTCATAGTCCTATTAGTTTGGGGGAAAACGAAATTCATTACTTTTGTGTAACACTTTTGCGCAAATGTATTAAAACTATCAGGTCAGTCCATAAGTTCGTGCGTATTTTACCCATAATTTCACTTTTGTACGAGTTTTGCATACAAAAAATTATTCGCGAAATATAACGGAAGTATTTATATTTTCTTTGATATATGCTATTGTGCATTCAACAAGTGATTTTAATAGCGTATAGAAGCACGTGTTGTTTAAAAATAAAATGGAATCTTCGAACGCGTGTAAGAGGCATATTTTTTTTTTTTTTTTTTAAGTGGTAAAAATGCAACAACTGCTATTGTAGAAATAAACACTGTTCACGGAGAGGATACCGCGAGTGTAAGCACTGCGCAAAAGTGGTTTTCAAAACTCCGAAGTGGTAACTGCGACGTGGAGGATGCTCCCCACGCTGGTCGTCCTGAAGTCTTTAACTCCGACACCTTGCTCGAACTAGTGGAAGCTGCGACAAATTTGACAGACGATAAGATAGCTCAGAGGTTAAATTCATCGTATGGAACAATTCACAGGCACCTGGTTCAGTTGGGAAAGGTTTCAAAGGTGGGAAAATGGGTTCCGCATAGACTTTCCGTCGCCAACCTTCAGCAGAGAGTGAATGTGTGTTCTCAGCTGCTGCAACGGCTTGAACGTTTTTTGAACCGTATCGTTACTGGTGATTCTGTTCGCAAACGTTATTGGTTAGATAAAGATGAAACACCAGAACCGACCCCTACAATTGGCCTTCACCCTAAGAAGATTCTCCTGTCTATTTGGTGGAATATGGCCGGTATTGTTTATTTCGAACTTCTGGAACCAAACCGGACGATAACTGCTGATTATTATTCCCATCAGCTATCAAACGTGAGTGAGGCACATAACAAAAATCGACCGTCTTTAGTGAATAGACGCAAAAGACGACAACGCAAGACCTCATACCGCAAGGCAAACTTTAGGCAAGCTGAACGAGCTCGGACGGGAGCTAATGCCGCATCCACCATACTCTCCGGATAGTGCACCTTGTGATTACCACCTTTTAACCACCAAGAACTACTCCTCAAAAGAAGTTGTAAAAAGGGATATCGAAGCGTATTTTGGCTCCAAGGACAAAAAAAATTTTTGAGCAGGGAACTAAAAATTTGCCTAAACGTTGGGAAGTCATTGTAAATAATGAAGGAAAATATATTATTGATTAATAAATACTACATAATATATATTTTTTATTAATTTTAAAACCACCTTTGAAAACGCACGCACTTATGGACTGACCTGATATTTAAAGGTCGATCTTTAGCACCTGGTCGATGCTACGACTACTAAAACGATGGTGAACTTCGATTATTTCTGTGATTTTATTGACATTTTCTTTAACACTAAAAATTCCTAAACGGCATCGACGAAACCAAAATTGCACGTAATTAGCTGTTACAGTATCGGCACCATAAACAGCATTCACGATTTCTGCATCCACAGTATATCTATTCGCTCGGAAGCTTTTTGGTAGCAGAAATACACTCGTACACTACATACTTTGCCATTGCCTACCGAGGTGCGACGTCTATTAGAAAAAAAAAATGTTCTATCATTTGGTTGTTTCGTGCTCTGGACTTCGAATCCACCATTAGGTAAGGCAGTTGCCGGCCTTAGAAATATTTATCTGTGATTTAAGCCCTACATCTTCAGTTAACACAGTACAATAGAAGACTGTTACATGCATGGTACTTATAGATACATACATACATGCACACATACATACATACATAAATACATACATACATACATACATGCATCCAAGCATTCATACATACATAGAATACATCAGGCAATGTGATAAAAGTTTCTGTCAAAACCAGCTTTGGTTGAAAATAATTAAATAAAAATTGTAAGGCTTTTCTCTGATCATCTCCTTATATTTTCGCAATACATATATATTCTTTTATACTATTTTATTTATTCCCATCACGTCGTGTTAAACAACAAGTTAAGTTAAGTTAAGTTAAGTTAATTATTTTAAGCACCATAAGCGTTCCAATACAAAAAGATAAAAACAGAGAAAGCTTATCTCGATTGGCTCGGCTTACATGCGTGACCATCTAAGCGTGAATGCGGACTTTTTGTAGAAAAGATCAACATCAAGTCTCCCTAAAACTTGTGTGGCGCATTTCGATTTTTCGTACACCTTAAAATATACCCTTTATACATTTATTTACACTCTGCGTCTAGTAGGAAGCTAAAAGCTGATATGCAACCTAGCATGACAGCAGTCTTCCATAACTCAAACAGACATCAAATTATTCCCATCATTGTCTTCTTCCATAGACAAGTTGAGCTGAAAGGGCCCACCTGCCAGTTTTTTCCCCCTCTTTATTATTGGACTAAATTCTTGCACTTATATCAGTGATCCTCCCACCATCTGTTGTAATCTCGCTTTTTAGGTAGGTGAATGAGTCGACGCTTTCGCCTTCTTCACCGTATACTGTCAAACTGTTTGTCGGCGAAGTGTTGATTTGCACGGATTTAGTTGAGCGACGTACTCTGCGTCATCAAGTTTATTCTGAATGCGGAGGAGGGCAAAATCGTCAGCGTTGGTGTTCCATAGTAATAAAATTCCAGAGAAATTCGTTGAGAAATGTTGAAGTACAAGCATTAAAAAAGCCAAAGCGGCATTCGCTTGCCTAAAAAAGATATGGCACTCGAAACAACTGACAAAACGCACAAAAGTAAGAATTTTTAATACGAATATAAAATCAGTTCTTCTCTACGGTTGTGAAACTTGGCTTGAACCTGCATCAACCAAACAAAGCTTATAATCATTTGTTAACCTGGCAACTGAATTTCGAACGAAGAACTCCTCGCAAAAAGTCGACGAAAATCCATTGCTGTTGAATTACCAGAATGTAAATACAGATGAATTGGGCACACCTTGCGCAAACCAGCTAATGCTAGACTGAAACCCTCAAGGACATCGGCATGGAGGACGTCCTAACGGATAATGGCGACGTATCCCTTTTAACGAGTTTTTCGGAGTTGACAAAAAGCTGACGTGGTCCCAGATCAAGGCACTATGCGCCGCTAATCGGCGTGACAGCAGGAAGTAATAATAATAATATTATTATTGGATTTACGAATCTGTACGTGTATGCTGGTAATATCATATCGCTGAATTCAATGTTTCACATATTTCATTGCGGTCAAAAGTCTACGTTTCCAATTTGCCAAAAACATAAAATATTTTCGGGTTGTAGATTATATAACTTTTATATCCGTATACTTGTGACCAAAGAATAATAAGTGTTGTTCTCTTAAAAGTTGTATGTAACAGGACAAAAGGATTGGGATAGATATGGATGTCTACTTCAATGTAATTTTCTTCCATAGTGTCATAACTCAAAAAACTAAAATCTCGGGAAAAACGGTTTCAAAATCTTCAATTTACTATACCTCCCGAAGTAAAAGTAATTGCATATTTTCATCTAATGAGGTACTCTTAATAGATATATATTGCCATGTATTTTTTACGCAGCTTAAAGGAAGAGCTAGTGATCATTTGCACGTCCGTCCTACAGTAAGCGCGATAACTCAAGCAAAAATTAATGTATTTCAATGTATTTCTTGTAGCCTAAGAATCATGAGATTGAATTTGAATTTGAATTTGAAGAAGTCGAGCCAAGGAGCACCAGGAGATTTGGTGGCTCCTAAAACACTCAGGCTAAAAAGCCCCTTGTATTTAAAGCTCTGGAAAGGGGGTAGATAGTCAAGGAGGGAGGGAGAAAAGTATCAGAGAAAGAGATAGGAAAGAATAGAGACAGAGATAGAGATAGTTAGTCCTGTGAGAATTTTCCAGATTCTTTGGCGAATCTGTAAATATCCTCCAGTTTTAGAGAACGAATATTACTCATTCCCGTGACATCGGAACCCAATACCCGTAGTCGCGCTCTAGCAAAGGCAGGACACTCACAGAGAAAGTGCTCAGTGCTATCCGCCTCCTCCAAGCAGGACAGGCATACCGGGTCCTCGATGATTCCAATGGTGGTCATATGCTGACCCCATGGGTTGTGTCCTGTAATGATGCCGACCATCAACCGAATGTCTTTCCTTCTAAGTTTTAGTATAAAGTTTGACAGTTTTCTGTTCGGACTTGTCACAAAACACTTTGCAGTTCTGCAGCGTTCTAGACCGGACCATCGCTCTTTATGTAGATTGCCTACATAATCGTTGATCCAATTCTTGATTCCTGCGGGACTGATTCCGATTATTGGCTCTGGCCCCTGTGGGGGCACCGCTGATCCACGGTTGGCCAATTCGTCGGCAATTTCGTTTCCTTGAACACCGGAGTGTCCCGGAACCCATATAAGTACAAGCCTGCTTTGTCTTGCGACAGAATTAAGCTTCTTCTTACATTCTTGAACAATCTTCGAGGTTTGCTTCGCGTTCTCCAGGGCCTTCAATGCAGCCTGACTGTCACTGAAGACTCCAATCTGTTTCCCGCTCCATCTCCTCTCGATTATCCATTCATGAGATAGATTTACACCCTGTTAATAAGACCAATGGTGACGTATGCAGCAGTCGCTTGGGCATCGACAGTCACTCTCTCCACGGTGCGGGTAGTGCTAACTAAGCTTCAGCGCTTAGCTTGCGTGTGTGCATCACGATCGCGCTACAGCAGCGATGGAGTTGATACTTAATACATATATGTAGTTATTGAGCAACCAGCCAATCATACCCTGATGAATATTACTAGGGAAGACTTCGGGAGAGGAAAAGTGATGTCATCTAAAAACATGGAAGTTCTGAGGCTGCAGCTCTCACATACCCAGCTACCCAGAAGTGATATCACTAAAGTCATCAAATTCAAAAAGAAGTTCAGAATTGAACTGAACAATAAGTTAAATTGAAGTAGACCTGCATTTGAAAGGAAACTGCAGGAGTGTACCCGGCATTGGGACACAAATGGCTCGAAGGCCCCAGAAGGCTTAGGCGTTGGAATTTACAGCCCCAGAACCAAGCGTTCTGTGAAGATGGGTAGTTTCCCAAACGACTTCCAAGCGGGGATGTATGCCATCTGTCTATGTACAGAGATAAACTTAGGCAGAAATTTCCGGTATAAGCGGATTGCCATTCTGAGCGACAGTCAGGCGGAACTTAAGGCCCTATCGTCCTGTGAGATCAAGCCCTCACTGGTCCTTGAGGGTATCGAGAAACTCGATCTACTAGGAGCGCAAAATGCATACGGCTGATTCGGGTCACAGGACACAGGAGTATAGCCGTATAAGAGTATGAGAACGGAATAGCCGAGGCGCTTTGACGAGAGAGGCTGCGGCATTGCCTTTAATAGGACTCCAGCCCTGCCTTGCTATGGGACAACACACCATCAAGCAGAAGCTTAGAAGTGAAAAGCTAAAGCTAAGAAAAGTCTGCTGCCACCAAATTATGGGGCTACGGCAGGTGAAATTCTTACTGGTAGGGTACAACCAAAAGAGGTTTAAAAACTCATAACCCTCCCCAATGATAAACTGACAATGCTCACGGGCATAATCACAGACCACTGCAGGCTGACTCTTGTCGTTTTGCGACCAATTCCAGGAGACTACAAAGCACGTTTCACTGGAATGCAGCGCTAAAGCGCGGAGAAGGTGGTACATCGCTTACACCCTTTATTGGATGTTTGGCGGAGCTCCTCATTCTGTTTGCGGTGTGCGTCTTGATGTTGTTTGACAAATGGAGGGGCCTCCATTTCAAGCCAAGGGCGACCGCTATCAGAAAATATGTTTTCTATCATTTGGTGTTTCCTGCAAATTTCCGAATGACAGTCACGCACCATCCTATTCGGTTACGGCAGTCTTTTACTTTTGGGTAAATGTGTGTAGCTCGATAACAACTTAATTAAACTCACCCAAAGTTTGGTATAACACATGCATTGTGTCCCACCTCATCCACCCACCATCCGAAATAAATTTTGTTGAAATGGGATAAAAACCACGCCCACATTTATATATATATAATTGGCGCGTACACCCTTTTTGGGAGTTTGGCCGAGCTCCTCCTCCTATTTGTGATGTGCGTCTTAATGTTGTTCCACAAATGGAGGGTCCTACAGTTTCAAGCCGACTCCGAACGGCAGATATTTTTTGTGAGGAGCTCTTTTATGGCAGAAATACACTCGGCGGCTTGCCATTACCTACCGAGGGCCTACCGCTATTAGAAAAAACTTTTTCTTAATTTTGGTGTTTCAGTAAGATTCGAACCTACGTTCTCTTTTGATTCCGATTGATATTCACGCATCAAGCTTTTCGGCTACGGCGGCCGCCACCTTTCGTATACTAAGATTAAATTTCCATCAGCCCTTCTGATATCACAAGCTTCAACTTTCTTTGTCTATGAGTTTGTAAATTTCGATCATCCCGAATTAAGCACTTCCTGCTATTTTTACACGTAGAAGCCAGAAAGCACTTAATAAGCGAACATTTCAACCTCGAGATATGCCTAGTGCTTATTTCTCTTATATTTCCAATATGTTTGAAGAATATTAAACCACTTACCCATAAGTGATAATCTGAAAAAGTCGTTGCAAATAATTTCTCCAAACGTACCATGATTTTCTTTAATGTAATATGCATCAAATAAAGCCCTAAACAATAAATAACTCTAAGCACAGCAGTATAATTTTCCAAGGTAACGTACGTTCAGAAATTTTTCACTTTCTCTAATCCACCAGCAGGAGGAAATGTTGTGTGCTGAATGGGTAATGAAATTCGAATTTTCAAATTTAAGGCTTCATTATTTGCAAGGAGAGCGCACTTGAAACTGAAAAACAATTTAACTTAAACACAATTGGAAAAAAACTTCAAAAGAAGTTAATCTACTGATAATGAAAAAGGATGACGGAAATGTAAGTAAAAAAGCACTTTGCAAAGAAACACACAAATATTGTCGTAAAGATGAAAAGGGAAGCGGAAAAGATTAAAAAGGCCAGGAGAGAGAGAAAATTATACCGTAACAGCTGAGAGTTAAGTTGAGGCGAAAGTTCATTCCACTCAGCCAACTGGCGCCACTATTGAAAGTAAACAACTTTGGTACTGTTCAAGCACATTGTGCCTACATATCTACACGATTATGTACATATCTAAAGACAAAGTATACAGTTTTTGAGATTAACGTACATAGAAAATGGTATGGATTCATGTAATTTAATAATTCAATAGAGAAATTTAAAGCAGTACTACTCGCCCAACATACCATGACTAATTTTTATCAGAAAAAAATGTGTTTTTGACTTGCAAGGCTTGCAATGCTTAATATGATAAAGTAATTTGTAATTTGGACATGCAGTATTTATTTAACGATTGCTACGATACGACAATTTTCATCAAATAATTTTAAACGGATTTTAACTATTTTCATTTGTTTCAAAATTAACGTATAAAAACAACAAATTAATTCATTGGAAAGGGGCGCGTGGATACAAAAACATTTGTACACGGGTACGGTAATTGGATTGAAAAATATCTTCTGGGCTCAACGTTTTTCTTGAAATTTTTTTTCTTCGAATTTTATTAAAATCTTCCAATATTGTTATAATAATTTATCTCTACTAAGAAAAAGCTTACCTCAAATCTAGAAAATTAATCCGCAATAGTATCGGCCACCTTTTAGACTTCCTAGATTAAACAACCAGTTTCTTATGCTCGTGTCGGAAGTCAAGTATCTTAGTGTAGTACTTGACCCCGAACTCCATTGAAGGCTACACACCGAAAATCCAGCTAAGAAGGCCAGATTTACTCCTGTAAATCTATGTTCGGCAAAAATGGGGCCTCAAGACATATGTCACTCTCAGGATGTATGTAGAACTTAGTGGTTGTGCCAATTTTGGACATGGCTGCCTATTTTAGTGGGTAGCTCTTCGGAAAGGCTATAACATTACTAAATTAGAGAAAGTGCAGAGGACTGCATATATTGGCCTCAATGGGGCGTGCAGATATGCCCCACTGCCACCCTTAACTTCATTATGCACTTACTTTCCGTTGATTTTCAGCTTTAATCCATTGCTGCAGACAGCGCTATTAGGTTGATGGAGGTAGGCCTCTGGAGGCCATCTCCAGTAGGACATGGTAGCATTTTGAGACAGGTTTCTCCTTTCTTCTTTGCACTTCGTATAAATCTCTTTATCCGCAAACTGGGTTTTGAGGGTTGTGCTTGGATAATCTTGGAAACAAGCAGAAGTCGTCGCAATCCTACAGGCATTCAAAATGCCATGGTCATCGTTCGGTGTGATTTTTTGGCTGACACAGTCAACGGCCTGTACTTCTTCACAAATTATGCTGGTAACGCTGCTACGGTGAACGGTGAAAGATGAACGTTACCGTAACTTGATAATAAATTAGATGGAACAACGTTGGAAAACATGTTGTTTCGACAAAACGACGGGGTCAAATGGCCGCCGAGCTCGGCAAAACACTTTGCCATACATCTTGATTAACGAGAAAAGGGTATAAAAACCGACCTGTTTGCGGGGTCGCAATAAATAAGAAGTATAATCTCAATTATATGGATGCACAGGCCGATACGTGCAAGTTTATAAAAATAACATAGTACGCGGACGCATGAAAAATCTACAAAGAACGGAAAAGTTTTCTTTTTTTTCACAAATAACGAGGTGAATGATTGAACAAATTACCAGCAGTAGAGTAAATCTTACGAAAACCCGCTTGAAATTCACTTAAAACATTATTACAAACAATTTTATAAATAAATAAATAAATACGAGTATATAAATCTAAACAATTTATACGAAATTTTCAGCCAAACTTTTCTTTTAATTTTGTGCCCATTCGCATTTTTTGTATTAAAGAACTAAAAGTGAAAGTAATTTATATTGTGTCGGGGAATAAGTTCGTAGGATTTTTACCGAATATTCTTATTTAAACAAAAAAACAAGTAATTATATCAACAAGTTAATCAATTGCATATGCGCCGTTGCTGTTTACAACCTCTTCCCACCTCTCGATCAATTTGTTGCCGTTCCACCAAAAATCCCCTGGTGTCAAAGAAGTTGTTGAGCCAGTTTTTAAGGTTCTCTTTGTTATCGAAGGTATCGCTTTTCACATGGTTTCACAGGGAGCGGAAAAGATGTTAATTGGTCGGTGCAAGGTCTGGAGAATACGGTGGATGCTGAAGGACCTCTCATTCGAGCTCTTGGAGTGCGACTTTGACGACTTGTGCAACATGGGGCCTGGCTTTGTCGTGAGTATGGTTTGACCATGTCGATCAGGGCTTTTCAGTCGAATAGCCTCATTCACGCGATTCAACTGGGCAATGTAGAGCTCTTTGTTAACCCTGGTATTTTTTCGAGCTTTTCTCAGTCCACCATTCCCTCTCAGTCCCACCAAAACACATATCTGTTTATGAAGATCCGGCTTGACTCTGGGCTTTGGCGTATCTTCAATTGAAGGCGACTTTCCTTTGTGATGCGCTCATGAGGCACCCAGACTCCCAATTATCCGATGTATCCCATTGAGTTAAGGTGATCAAGAATCGTTTTATGATAGGTTTGGCGGCCGTTCTCCTTAAAAAGTAAGAGTTCAGAATACCTTCCGTTGCGAGACGTGTCATCGACATCAAAGTCGCCATTTTTGAACTTTGCAAACCATTTCCGTGCTGTAGACTCGCCTATGGTACCTTCGTCACACACGTCGTAAATGTCCCGGGCTACTTCGGCAGCTTTTTGACCTCGATGAAAAGCACAGCAGAAGAGGTGTCGAAAATGTTAATTTATGACTCCTGGGTAATCCATTTCTAAACCTCAAAGCTAATAAAAAAGTAAATAACTGAAAAATACAATTAACATAGTTTTGTAGAACAGAAAGAATTCTATCGAATGAATATTTACCCTTTACCAAACAGCAAACAAGCTTAATTCTAAATATCAAAATTGCACGTATTTGATAAGATAAAAGGTATTAACTCGACTAATACTTCTTTTCTCCGCAATGCATTGATTATCTTAAAGCTTTATGGCTTAAATTTCTTATTACTTTAAGATACGTTTTAATTCAGCCATGGCTGTGACACTTTGCGAGTTATATGTACATATGTGAGTAGCAGAAAAAATGTATATTTTTTAAAAGAATTATATGTAAATATTGTATACATTAATAAATATTTATGTAAAGGATCTCACGTATACGAGTAATGCATACGCCATAAAATGTGTGACGTACCCTGACGACAAGCAAAATACACGAGGCAACAAAGGCGTCTTCATTTTCTACCTGACTGACTGAGTGCATAAGTTTAATGTAAAACATGTGCGAGCTTTAGGCGCAACCATGCACGCTTTCCCTTATGGGCGCTTATACAAAGCACTTATGTGATTCATATACATACAAAAATGTTCTGTGTGTACGTGTCCATAAACAGACGAATGTGAACTTGGATGTGTGTGAAACACAAATGTAAGTGTCCCAGTTGGGAATCATGTCGAAAGGAAATGTGATGCTTCATAGATTGTAAAATGCTCAACATATTTTAATATTTTATGTACATATATACTTATATACCTATTAGTTCATAAGCCTTTCATGAAAATACAGTTGAAATTAAATTATTATTGAAGTGAAAGTTCTTAGGCGTGGATGGACGAGCGAGAATGGAGAGTAAAATTTCAAGGTCATGCAACGCTTTGCGCCTTTTCATTCCGCGAGAGAGCAAAAAGATATAACGTAGACGAAAAGGGGAGAGAGAGCTATACCTTATATATATCTTAGATACACTTTCGGCTATTTTCCTGAGTTTTTTCTTGTGGTTGCTAATTTCTAGTGAGAAATAACCCTGCCTACTTTTTGGCGATATTTTTGTTGGTGGAAATTTTTAGGAAATATAATTTTGGTGCTTACTTTTTGGCGTTATATTTCCTTAGTGCCTACTGTTTGGGGCGTCTTTTGGTCCCAATTTTTTTGGTGCCTACTTTTTGGCGCTTATTTCCGTTTCTTGGCTAGGGCTTGTGCGTATTATAAAGTGATATCCATTCCGGCGTCGGATTTATTGGTATTGCGGTAATTTGTGCCGCTGCTGTGGTCCTGGAATCGCTGCGTTTGTGCGGGTGATAAACTCTCGGAGTAGTACGTGTTGGTGCCACGGTTTGTGTCCGGTGTTTACCTACACCGGTCGACCTTTCTCCGTTTTTTGTAAATTTTGTCTATTTGTATTCTCTGAAAATGTTTTGAATTTATTTAGAATAAAACTAATTTTCAGTCAAATCAGATGACAGCTAAGTGTTACCATTCTTCAAATATATTCTTTCTCTCCCTCTCTCATTCTCTCTCGGGTCTCTCCCTCTTTCTTTGTCTGCCTTGAAAGTTTTACTTCTGTTATGTGTACTACGCTACACGCACTTTTTTATTATTTACTGCCTTTACGCCGAATCGAAGCCACATACTGCTCCTATAAAAGATTTAAATAATAAATATCTGATGGTATCACTGGAAAAGAGCTGCCAAAAATTACATTTGTTTGGGTGCACTTAATGAGTTTTAATAAGGCCGCGTTCATACATAGAAACGTTTGTTACTTCAACTCCTTACTTGCAATGCTCATGCTCTGTCGACTCCCTCGGTGTTCTGGTTCTTCTCAATGTTGTTGTTGACTGTAGACTAAAAAACAAACTACTGCAAGCAACAAAACTGCCCGGGGTGAACACTACGGCCAACACAAAAAGAAAATTCGCAAGTTGAAGCAATCAAATTTGCTCTCTTATTTACCTAATATCAGAAGAGAGATTGGGCAGCATTGAATGTATGAGTACATGAGGTACAACCATACTCCCAGGCAAGCAAAGGAAGCGTAAAGGTCGCAATAAAGATGTTCAACACTCAAAATCATTTTTTTTTTTGCTATTGAGTAAAAAAGTTACGCACTGTGGCCATCTATTGCACCGGAGGTTTTCCGATTACTTCAGGCCTGGCATTAGATGCTCTGGTTGGTCTACCACCACTTGATGAGAGGCTTTGAACGCCATCTGCAGGCTGAAACACAATGGGAATTTGTACGGCAAAACTCGCAGCTGTGTTTACCGGTTACTGGACGATCGACACGTACGCGGAAAAGCTAGGGTTACCTTTCAGAGAAAGAGACTGTTGAGCACTTTCTCTGTAAATGTCCGAGCTTGACAGCTAGACGATTAAAGTCACTAGGTGCTATTTTCTTCGACAGCCTGGGGTAGTGCACAAACCTAAATGCCATCAATCTTCTCCATTATATCAACAGCTCTGGCTGGCTGTAGATATCTGCCTGTTGGAGGTATCATAATAGTATCAAAACGGCGCTTTAGTGCTACTTGAGGAGTGCCAGGTGCACTTCAACCATTTCACCTACCTGCCTACCTACCTACGGCCGTTGTTCGTCATTGGGCATCAGAGAAGGCATGGGCCTCGATCCTTGACTCCATGCCATCCAGAGTCGTACTTGACAAGAGATACAGAGGCCTAACTGTGGTCAAACTCAGAAAATGAGCCCGGCAAACACTGTTTTCGCATTTTCACAGATGGTTCCAATACGTGCACGGTTCCGGCTCTGGTGTCTACGTGGAATCAGGCAGGACAAAACTACATTTTCCTCTTAGAATTCATTCATCTATGTTTCAAGCGGAGGTGTATGCACTTCAAGATGCGATGAACTTTGTTGTGGAAAACAGTGAAGCAGATTTGTATATGTCTGTAGCGACAGAAAAGCTGCGTTCATAGCCTTAAACAGCCCTTCAAACACTTCAAGTGTTGCTGAGTACTGTAAATGTAGGCTAAACTATGTCGTAATAATATCCTGATGTTGGCATGGGTCCCGAGGCACATGGGTATCGCGGGTAACGCAACGCCTAACGCTTTAGCTAGGATGGGCTCCGGGCCATGTAAAATGACCTCAGAGCCGGATCCGCCAATCCCTTCTGCAACCATCAAAGCCACGATTAGCTAATGGGTTACTCTAACCCACATGTGAGCCTGGCAGGCTGAGAGAGGCTGCAGATGGACAAAACTGATGTTACCTGCATGTCCGACTGACTGCCATTAAGCAGAAGAGACTGTAGGCAGCTGGTTGGACTGATGACGAACGACTGGCGCGCCTTGTTAAACTCGGCCAAAACCGTGTAGGCGGTTATCGCGCCAATTAAGAAGAAGAAGTCTATGCACAGTCATTCTATCGAAGAATGATTTTCTCTAAACCCGAATTGGTATGGCTTCTTTGGCGGGTCAAAACCAGCGTTTCTCTTCATTTTCAGCTTCGAAATTTGAGAATTAGCGCGAAAACGTCAGCCTTTTCGATATCGCTTTTTGCTCAAACTAGGGAGTTATTTGCTTTTTTAATTGGAGAATTGTGGCGAATAATCGAATTTTTTATTAGCTGAAGGGCGTTGTAAATTTTTGTTGAGCGTCTGGCTCGAAATATTTTCTTTATGAATTAAAAATTCACTCACACTTAGGAAAATATATTTCTTTAAGTTAGGCAAGTTCCTTCTTCTTTTTTTATGCTAAAATCGGGTGATAACTAGAAGCGAATCTGCGCGTATGTAAAACATATCCACAATGATTTAAGACGCACGGCGGTTCGTAGACGAAATAACTAGCAGCCTAGGAGCTAACCAGTCCCGTGAGGTAATTCCTTTTTTGGACAGTTTCGGGGAGAGTGGTAGATAGTGGAGAGGTGTTTAGTACGTAGGTGTAGCTGTGAGGCTACAACTTGCGCATATTGCGATACCGGTATAGCAGTACTCATGAGAATTTCCTCTTCACGGGCGTCATCCCGGAAAAAAACCAAAAACAAAAAAAAACATAATATGTATGTATGTTAGCAGACAGTGACAGCATCCAACTTGATGATCTAATTATAAAGTACAGCTGCATACATTCATACATATACACCAAATATCTTAACGCTGAACTCTCTACTTCGGAATATGTAGGATATGAACGTAGCGACATATTGCGCTGTGGTCATCGGTGGTTGGCTGGACATCCAATTGCCTCAACTTTGTACCGAACATACTTATTCTTACTTTATAATAATATCCTTACCATTTACGTCAATGGAAATTTGTTGACGCCAACAGCAATGTGGCTAATTAATGAAAGAAATGGTATCAAATAACTTCTTTAATATGTTTAAGCTTGAAAATGATATTGTTAAGGGGGCAGATACCTGCAATATTTTCCCTGATTTTCATTAAAATTATTTGAATTGAAGAAGTCAATACACTTTTTTCAAAATTGGCATACAGTTTATTTTTACATTAGAATTATATAATAGGACTATGAATAAGTTCGTTTCGGTTTTACAACAGATGGCGTAACTTGATTATTATTCCATCGATCCACATTTCCAAACATTCATTGGAGAGCTACTGTCGTAAGGCACAAACGTCAGTATAAGTTTTTTATTTGAAGCGTAAACAACAATATTTTTACCACACTTGAAAATGTCGAATTTCGTGCCAAATAATGTGTTTTTGCGGGGAATTCTTCTTCATTATTTTAATATGAAGAAAAAAGCAGCCGAAAGTCATCGTATCTTGGTGGAAGTTTATGGTGAGCATGCTCTATCTGAGCGAACGTGCCAGAAGTGGTTTGCACGCTTTAAAAGTGGTGATTTTGGCTTGGAAGACGAAGAACGCGAGGGTGCGCCGCCAAAGTTCATGGATACCGAATTGGAGGAATTGCTCGATCAAGATCCGGCTCAAACGCAAGAAGAGGTTGCAAAAACTTTGGGAGTTGATCAATCAACCATTTCCAAACGTTTAAAAGCCATGGGAATGATCCGAAAGGTAGGCCATTGGGTGCCGTATGAATTGAAGCCAAGAGACGTTGAACGCCGTTTTATGGCATGCGAACAACTGCTTCAACGGCACAAAAGAAAGGGTTTTTTGCATCGAATTGTGACTGGCGATGAAAAGTGGGTCCATTACGACAATCCAAAACGTCGGGCAACGTATGGATACCCTGGCCATGCTTCAACATCGACGTCGGCGCAGAATATTCATGGCCTGAAGGTTATGCTGTGTATCTGGTGGGACCAGCTGGGTGTTGTGTATTATGAGCTACTGAAACCGAATGAAACGATTACGGGGGATGTCTACCGACGACAATTGATGCGTTTGAGCCGAGCACTGCGAGAAAAACGGCCGCAATACGCCGATAGACACGACAAAGGTGTTTTGCAACATGACAATGCTCGGCCACATGTTGCACAAGTGGTCAAAACATACTTAGAAACGCTCAAATGGGATGTCCTACCCCACCCGCTGTATAGTCCAGACCTTGCGCCATCCGATTACTATCTCTTCCGATCGATGCAACATGGCCTGGCTGACCAGCACTTCCGTAATTACGATGAAGTCAAAAAATGGATCGATTCGTGGATTGCGGCAAAACCGACCGAATTTTTCACAAAGGGAATCCGTGAATTGCCAGAAAGATGGGAAAAAGTAGTAGTAAGCGATGGACAATATTTTGAATATTAAATTTGTAACCATTTTACGTCAATAAAGTTTCAAATTTCGAAAAAAACCGCACGAACTTATTCATAGTCCTATTACATTTTTTTTATTTTAATCATTTAAAATGGCGGATGTACACTCATTTCTTCCAGGAAGGTGGCAGCGGGGCTTCTCAATCGGCGCGCATTGTAGCTTCGGCGTCAGTGACCTGAATACAAAAAACCAAATTTTTTTTGTTTATTAATGTCATCATTTCTATATAAATCAAACAAAAATAGAAAAAAAAAATCGCGGAACAAAATGCTTAAAAAAATTAATTTTGGGGCGAATTTTTCTACTATTTTTACTTCGAAAAAATTATTTTCACATAGAAAGTAATATCATAAAAAAGATATGTGCAAAATTTCAGGGAGATCGGTCAATAACTTTTCGAGTTATCGTGTACGCCAATTCGAAAAATATAGTTTTGAGTAAAACGCGTCTAAAGTTTGAGTACATGAAAATTCAATAATTTTTGGGACTTACCTATTAATCAGCAATTCAGGCGCCATATTATTGTCCTTATGAAACCTCGTAGAACTCATTCTGTTCAATTAGTTGCTGTTGACGTGCTTCACGAGCTTCTTTAGTGGCTAATGAGCTGAGCCGATTTCCTTGAATCACTCTCTTTTCATCCAGTTTTTCGGCGTAAGATTTCCATTAGCGGCCAATTATTATATTTGAGGAGCTCATTGTTTCTAAAATCGATGTATATCCTTCATTGAATAATCCAGCAGCAATGTATGAGACCAATTCAATAATGTAGGTGTTTTGGAGCGAGACGCCAAACGGTAGAGTTAAAACTCTCATTTGCGTTTTGCGTGTGCCCGAATTGATGTATTTTTATTGCCTTTAGGATAAGAACTAATTTTTATATTTATATTTTCAAGTAGGTGTGTACTGAATGAGCTCCAAAACTAAACTGAAGAAAACTAACAGCAACATCGGATCTTGCCGGCACAAACAAACTCTCTAGGAACTGTAATGCTGTATATTTATTTGAAATTTGTCAATAAAACTATTTTAAAACATCTGCTCATACAAATTTTCAATAATGGACAGGTAGAAAGGTGAAGAGATTCAAAAGACAGGTAAAAAGTTGGCAACGCAACTATACCTCTCCCTGCGCTCGAACGCAAAGAATAGAGTCGTCACGGTTGACGATCTATCAGATAAGAAATACTTAAATTTACGTTCTAAAATTTGTTTGACATATTCTTAAAGGATCATATTAACAGTTGATGAAAAAAAATTAAAAAAAAATAGAATTTAATTTCTTTTTACCCAATACGTAGAAAAATAAAAGCGAAAATACGTGCACATACCTACATACATACATACATATATTAGTACTTTGTGAACAGACGTTTCCTTCTGGGAACGCATTCTTTTGAAGTTTTCTCTTTCTAAACAACAAAAAGCTTATTTAAACTTGTGTACGCCCGCTTGTGCTTGAACTAATTTTTTTCGCACCTACTTAAGTATGCATTTACATAGTATTATTTACATAGTACCGCAATTAGCTCGCCAACTAAGATGCATTACTTCCGTTTATTTTATACAAATTCGGGAAATTAGCGAAAAAGTGAGGACATATTTCCTAATTTAATTTTTCGTGACTTTGTCTTTTTGTACTATAAAAGTGAAATTCCGTAGGCGTTTCATCAATGCGTAGACTAAGCCAATTGGCAATTAAGAACATTTACACATTTTTAAGTCTATGATTGAAGAAGAACCTAACAGACTAGACACATTTATGTACTAATATTTATTTAAATAAGGTGCGTTTCATAATCATAAGATACCTTTGGTATACAATTTTTGAGCTACCATAGGCTCGCTTTTACTTTCCCAAGTAGCTTTTATTTCGCGTCATTTTAACAGTTATCTTCAGACTTAAGACATCCATTAATTGTTTTTGGTGCGAAAGCTCACTCTATTTTGTATAACCGTTATCTTTTTCCAAGAAGCTGCACTTTTGCTAGACTTTTCGACGTTTTATAATGATAAGACACTTGTCGAAAATTAGCTTCTGAAGAGATAGAAGGTGCTGATTGTTGCTTTGGATGACTTGAATTATAATTTTATTCAATTTAACCTAAAATGCCGAAGGCTTCAATATTATCACAAGAGGAGCATGGAAAAATGTTGGCCTATAAGGATTCAAGTTTGTCTATCAAATTAATTGCAAAAAAAACAGGCAGAATTCGTTGTGTCCGGAGTCCGCAGAATTACAACATTTTGAAGACCGTTGGAAGAAAATTATCACTATCAAGTCGAGAACAGCGAGCAATCATAAGAAGAGCTTCTAACTCGACTAAGTCTTCAAAATAAGCTTTCAAAAACAAACAAAGGTGCAACCGTTTAAAATTATCAAAAATAAGAAAAGTTGTTCCTTTTGCCACGGCACAACCTGGCAGTTTGCAGAAGAACACCTACACACCAACTGGGGCACAGTAAAATATTTGGAATATTTTTAATGTTGCCCTATTATTTTTTAAAAATGTTATATTTTCGGATGAAAAAAAATGGAGCCTTGATGGACCCGATGGTTTTTTAAATTATTGGAGAAAGAGAATCCACGTAAGCAGGGAAACAAGGCAGTATTTGACCGATTGTTCCATAGAAACTATGGACTGGCCGGTGTGTTCTCCGGATCTAAACCCAATAGAAAACATTTCGTCAGGTGGTATTACGCCAACAATCGCCAATTTGAACACACCAACGAGCTTAAAGCCGCAATTAAGGCAGAATGGGCTTCTCTAGATGTAGATTTACTTAAAAAGTTTGCAGAATCGACAAAAAAAAGGGGATTTTGTGTCGCTAAAGCGAATGGTGCATCCATAGAATACTAAAATATTCTAGACTACAGAAAAAAAATGCGAACAATGTATACTTTTGTTAAACGATGACTTTAATTAAACAATGTCTTATCATTTTGAAACGCCTGGAAAAACATTTTTGCTAAAAATTTTCTTTATGTATGAAAAAAAAGTTCTAAATTCTGTAATGAAACAGAAAATTTTATTACTTTAATCGATGAGTAAAATTTGTATTTGCCTCTGAAATCTATAAATTAAAATACTTTGAAAAATTAAAAAAATTAAAATTCAATGTATTCGATAAAGTCGCCAAAAATTTTCGTCTCGCATCAATTTTTCTGAGTACATCAACTTCCTTGTAAATACAAAACATTACCAATGCCATGGCATCCAACATGTTGCAAGAGAAAGCAATGGACCACCAACTTATTGGCCGTGTTGATATGAAATGTGTGACCTTTTGATCTATGCAATCGATGCCTGCTTTGTGTGCATTATAAAAAGGAATGGAGACGGTTTTTTGCTTTGCGTTCAAAGTCCTTGGGATAATGAATGGAGGAAAGTAAAGTAAACACTCTGTTGTTTTTTTTTCATGAAAACCAAACAATGACGCAAGCGCTGGGCGAGATTTGTTTTTTTTTTCTTGTCATTTCTGGTGGAATGCAGCGTTTGTTAGATCGTATGGTTCGGTTTTGTATTTGTATTGAAGTTGGTAGACTCAGAAAAAGTCATGAAAAGTGATGAGATAAGTTAAATTCACGCCCAAAGTCGAAAATGGTCTGGCCAGGTCGGGGTTTCCAACGGAGGGTTAAGTGTGTAGGCGGATAAAAGCTAACATTGAATACGAGCGTGAAAGATGATAATCGGCATGACTATTATATGTGAGCTTGGAATCAAATAAAACAACAAGGTCCTTCATTGGAGTCATAGATTGTAAAACTGCCTTAATTGTAACCCAATTTACTTTTATATAGGATGTGTGGCATGTATATATATTTTTGTATCAGTTTTTGGCATAATTCGGGCTTTATATCATTTATAATGTCTGGAATAATCTCGAGCTTATTGGCATAAACCATACCTTTCCCGTAGCCCTAGAGAAAGAAGTCTCATGGAGTCAAATCGCAAAATCTCGGAGGTCATTAGATCTCGATGCGACCTGGAAACTTCGTTCATAATATAACTTCAGTTTTATTTTACCTCTGTTGCCTTATCTTTATTCTATCTCTGTCTTTATCTCTATCTCTGTCCCTATTTCTACCTCTGTCTCTATCTCTCTCTACTTCTATCTCTATCTCTATCTCTGTACCTCTCTCTATCTACCGCTCTATCACCATCCGCATCTTTATCCCTATCTTTATATCTGTTTCTGTCTCTATCTAAATCTTTATTCTTTTCCTTACCTACGTACAGAATATAACAACCACATCTCCTCTTAACGGTAAATTTTTCCAGAAAAATTCCATTTAGTTTGTTAAAACATATCCCAATTAACGAAATAGGCCCAAATTGGATAAATATGACGTTCCGTAATATCTCAAACAGAACTCTTTCTAGCGGGTACAGTTTTTCACCACCTTAGTCAAAAAGTTCCCGGAATATATTCAGTAAATTCAAAATTCAAATTCATTCATCAACAGTAATATTACCGCCTTCAAAGTACTCACCATCACATATCAGGAGAACTCGACTCTTTCGAATTCTTTCTTGATCAAAAATTCATGGATAATGATGGTATTGTGTGACGGTGCGTGATCTTGATGCGAAATCCAAGTGTTCTTTTGCCACAAATTCTTTCTTTTTTGGCGAATCGCTTCACCTAAATGTCGCACAACGCCCAAATAATAGTCCTTATTAACGGTCTGACCTTCTGGCAAAAATTCGTGGTAAACAATACTCTCGTAATCCATAAAAACCGTGAGCATTGCTTTCTTTTTTGCTGAAAGCGACTTGGTTTGTTTTTGGTTTTAGCTCCTTCGGAGCTCCCACTCACTGGTCTGATGTCTGGGTTGGAGTCATAAACCCACGTTTCATCTCCAGTAATGGTGCGTTTGATGAGTGTTGGGTCGAACTCAGCCTTGAAAATCATGCCCTAGGTGGTATCGATGCAGCCGTTTTTTCCTTCAGGTCCTTTAGGACCAACTTTGCAGCAACACGGTGCAAACCTAAATCATTAACCACAACGTCCTGAAGGGACGTTCTTTAGAATAGCCTTACCGAAACAGTTTCCCAACATTTCCAAAGTTTTCGCATCATTGAAACCATTTTCAATGCCAAATTTTATACAAACTTGTTATTGCAAATTAAAATCCATTTTTAAAACTGTAAAAAATCGAAAACACGTGCAGAGGTAGATTTATTCAAGACAGCTTAACTTTTACAAATGCAAAGCAATGGCGATAAAATTTGGTGCGAATGTTAATCACAGATGTGGCAACCTAACAAAAAAAGTACAGAACTCAAATCAGTTGACTTAGAGCGTCACCCGGCGGTCATTTCGGGAATTTTTTGAAGTATATATATATACAAGCAATATAATTAGCGCTTACATCCTTCTTGAGTGTTTCACAACGATCTCTTATTTTGTGGCTTACATCTTCGTGTTTTCCGCAAATGGAGGGACCTGCAGTTCCACGCTGCCTCCGAACGGCAAATGGTTTTTTATGAAAAACGCTTTCATGACAGAAATATGCTCGGAAGTTTGGAATTATTTGCCAAAAAGCAATGGATTTTCTATTAATTGGTGTTTCGTGACAGGAGTTTTGAATGTATGTGCTTCCGCATGGTAGTCACGCAACAACACATTTGGCCAGTAAGCCAAAATTTTCTAAAAACATTTCTTTTCCGGCAGCCCATGCAAGGCAAATTCATACACCGCCATCTAGTGGGTCCAAGCAAATTAGTAAGCCTTCCCAGATTTTTCCACAAAAACTTATAAAAATTTCATTGCAAACAATCAAGCAACCAAGCGAACAAACATTCCCATGTACAGAAGTGTATATGTGTGTATATATAAGTAAGATGTGCACGTGCGACAGTCCTTGTTGCTACCCACTTTATACCGTTATTTTGTATTTGAAGCTAACTTACTTCAATTGCTGCCTTTTTAAAATTAAAACGCACAAAAAGTTTTTTAATATGCTGAGCTGTGAATGCATAAACAATATTTGTAAAAAACAACACTTTTTAATTTTCAACGCTTTTCAATGAATGCAATGATAATCATCCGCCCGAAAGAGGACAAATAGTCCCTAATCCCTTGCAATTTGGGGTAATCAATTTAGCAGAAGATGTTTAAAAAACACAAAGGTTTGTAAATCTACATTCCCATAAAAAAATATAAGGGGAAAGCACAAAACTCAAAGGACACAAGTCCGCTTTTAAATATTAAAGCTTTATTATAAGTAATTCCCTTATAACCCAAAGATTGTGCAGCCTTGCGCGTAGTCGCACGAACCACCTTACGTTAACTTATTTAACTTAACTTATTTTTTGTTTGCAAACAGTGTTTGTTGGTTGCTTTTACATTTTTTTTATTATTTGATTCTAAGTTTACAACAAACAAAATGAAATTTAATACAATAGAATAAAGAAAGAAAGGAAGAAAAAGACTAAAAGAGGAAGACTAAAGCACAGCGCGTTTTCCACGAAGAAAACCAAGCAACTCTTGTCGATTACAAAACGCGTACAAACACTTTAGGAAATAATGTAAAACCTCGGAAAAAAACGCAAAACCATTCATGAAGGAGAATTTTTAAACACAAACTTTATACAAGAATAAAAAATATAATAAATGGCTATTTTAGCAGTGTTAGCCAGTAAACATGAGAAAATGTGTGGATAACTAAAGCGACCATAAGAAGTACAGAAAACCTGCTAATAATGCTAACAAAAGCAGTTGAAATAATTAACAGCATAAATAAGTACAAAGAAGCTTAACTGGCACCTGTTGGTTGAAGCAAGTGGCAACACGAGTGCATAAGTGTATGTGTGCGTGCTCGTATATTGCAAGCTTTACAGCTTCTAGAAAAACTACAATGACCTGCATAAAATACATAGCGCACGACCAAGAAATGTTTGTATTTTGAAGTTCTTTGGAATATACCAAGGGCAATATTTCCTAGTAAGCAAGATTGGAAAGAGTGGAAAATCTGTACCGAGTTTGTTACATCTATCTACTAAGATGGAATCGCGAGTCAGAACAAGGGTTATCTCTAAATCCGCTAATTTATCTATTTCCTAAAAATTGCCGAATACTGCTCGTGTTTTTCAGGCAGAAGTCTTTGCGATCCTGCAGACATGGAGAGTGCTTAGGACACGGAGAGCGAAAGAGACACCATCATTTTTTTCCGATAGTCAAGCTGCGATCAAGACTCTAACGAAGCCATGGTGCATATCAAAATTAATCAACTCGTCTCTCTCCTTTCGTCCTATCGGTCTTCCTACACATTACTACCTTCACAATGGTTTCACAAAGGATGAATTCGATTTCTTCATGTAAGTGTGCCCACTCTTTGGGCAACCATTTTATGCTAATCTAAGCTGTGGCCAATTCTCAATGCTAAACCCAGAAAATCTCTGCTGAGCCAAAATAAACACTGATTTCTAATCTAACGAGCACGTCTAATAGGTAAACACGTCCAAAGGCTAGGCGCGCAGATGCATAATTTTTGCAGAAACTGTCTAGATGAAGAATAGCCTGGCCTTGCTCTATCCATAAGTGGATTCAACAATTTTTTATTGAGTAGGAAGATCACAGCAATGTGGAAATCAAGGATCTTCTAAAGTTTTAAAACAGTTCACATTCATTTTAGAAAATATCGGGTAAGCTCCCCATTCCGTAGGAGAAGGTTGCCTAGATCAGGATGCTGCTTAAGTTCGGTCGAAGCGAACCAGTAGAAGTTTCCTTTCGTCAGATTACAATGGAAATAGAGTCTCTAGGATGAAGACAACACTATATTCAGAAAGATACGGCTTGACAGTAGCGTATCACCGACCAAACAACTGCTGGGGTACAGACGACCCAACAGGTCATGACTAACAGCTGTTCGCACAGGATACGGGAAGGTAGGATAGCACACGACGAGTTTAAGCATACTAGGTTGTTCAATAAGTTTTGTGGTTCGATAAAAGAGGACGTTGCACTAGCCCAAACTGGCAACAACGCCAGAAATCGTAGAAAAAATAAAGGATATCGTATTGGAGAACCTTCAAGTGGCTGAAAGAGATTTAGTAGAAGCCCCAGGTAGCCCAGTATAAGCAAGTAGTGAACTATTGGGTTTCAGAAAGCGGTGTGCACAATGGCTGCCGCATTCGAGTTCGTGTCCAGAAATCGGCCAAGAAAGTATTAGCATCTGTTTTTTAGGATGCGAAAGGAACTTTTTTTTGTGAATTACTTGCAAACTGGTAAAACTATTATATAAATTCTGAATTTTATTGTAACCTTTTAGACCAGCTGAAGAAAAAAATTGGCGAAAAAGACCCAGTTTGAAAAAGAAAAAAAATTATTTTTCATCAGGACGATGCACCGTGTCACAAGGGCATTTTGACAATGGCTAAAATCCATAAATTAAAGTTCGAATTGTTAGAACATCCAACGTATTCACTAGATTTGGCCCCTAATGACTTCCATCTGTTTCCAGGCCTAAAAAATGCATGCGTGGAAAGCATTTTTCATCAAATGATGAGATGATAACAGCTGTGGAGCAACCCTTACAGTTTCTCACTGCATGGATGGCGTTCATAAATTGAAATCTCGTTGGTATTGCTGTGCAGGGAGACTTTACTGGATATTAAAATGTATTTCAAATCATAAAATTGTATTGTATTTTACTTATGGAACTGCAAAACTTATCGAGCAACCTAGTACCATACAACTACTATATTGAAGAGAACTGGGAAAGAAGAAAACTCCGGTTCACTATCTTTGCAATGGTTCAGGTTTAACTAGAGCAAGATTACCAGCTTTTAGCAGACAATTCCTCAACAGCATTGACGAAATTTCAAGCTTGGAATTTAAGTCTCTCGTTGCCTGTCTCAGACACAACGAAGTGGTTATAGGAACTAGCGCACTTGGAAGCTCAACTATCCAGCCACAGAGGACTGTGGTATAAAAATGGCGCTAGACGCGAATTAAATGCGTCTCAGTTCAGGAGCCACTCAAACAACAACAACCGACAATTGTCTCATATGAGCAGAGCTGACATGCAGCCCTCCATATAACAGCTTCTTTAGCCCAGTCTACCTGCATAACACTTATACTCTCTCATTCTCATTTAGTATTTTAGTCGATAGAAACTTTATTATCGCTTACTAAATGAAATTAATGTGAACTCAATATCACATACAAACATATACACATACATCTGGACCAGGAAGCGACTTTTTACACTTGGTTTGAATTTTCACATACAATGTTTATAGCCTTCAGTAGCACCTGTTTACTACCCCCATAATTTTTCCGACTTTTTCACTTTCTGATTAGTTTTTCAAGCTACTGACCTGAAAGCACGATAAACAACACTTTCGTGAGCAAATAAAGCAAATTTAAAGCATTGCATTATTCTTGTACACGTACATGCACACATACTATATTTCATGTAGCTTTAAGTATATCTATACCAAAAACAAAATTACTATATAACCATGTACATACATACGTACATATATACGTATGCACTTCGTGGCGTATTAACACGTACCCACAAATATATGCTTCGTATAGTCTGAGTTTCAGAGAACCTAAATTTTGTTGAATACGATTGGATCTGCTTGAGAGTAGTGCATGTTAACCTTCACCACAAGCTTGAGTAGACACCTACGAGTGCACTTATAGACGCACACTTATGTACAAATACATATGTGTATGTACATATAAGTGTATGTAAGTAGATACACGCGCCCATTTGTGCCCCATTCAGATGCGTTGAACAAAATGCACAGTGCTGTTCATATGCACTTTGCTATCATGCAAACAAACAAACTAAGTAACAACAACACAAAGTTAGCACCAGCCATCCAACTAACAGTTGAAGACGGCAAGCTGAAAGTGAAACAGAACAGAAATGTTGCTCAGCAGACATACATAGTAAGAGCTGAAGGAAGCTGAACGCTGACCACTTCGCCGAAAGCAAAACTGCGAAGCAATTCAAGTTTTATGATGAAAATTTATTTTATTACTCAACAAAGCTAACGGCAGGAAATTAAATGAGCAGTTGACTAGTGGAAGTTGGTTTCAGATTTAAGTTGGAAATTAATGCACTGCAAGGCAGCGCATAACATGACATAAAAAACATAGCTCTTCACTGCGTACGCATTTAATATTTCTTCAACTTATAGCCGCGCATGATTTTGGAGCGATGACGTTTCTCGAGTAATACAAATTGTTGAAAAAGCTATAGAATACAACTCTCCTGCTGCTGCCTGTTTGGTCGATTTAAAGAAAACATTTGATAAAGTTAGAGCAGATGGAGAATATATTGATGAAATATCATGCATGCCTGGAAATTGCAAGGGCGATTCACTTAGCCCCGTCCTTTTCAATGCTGTGATGGAACAGATAATAAATGAGGCAAAGTATTGGGTTAGGGAATAAGTTCATAGCGTTTTTATATTTTATTTTATTTCACAACGATTTGTTTGCTGTTTGGCTAAGGGTAAGTACTCATTCGATAGAACTCTTTCTGCTCTACAAAACTATGTTAACTGTATTTTCGAGTTATTTACTTTTTTTTCGCTTTGGGGCTTCCAAATGGAATACCCAGGGGGCAAAATCAACATTTCGACAGGAGACTGAGAGGGCATGCTGCTCTGGAAAATAAACTAAAAGAATGCCACGATCAACAAGGAGCTCTACATTGCCGTCTATACCGCGTGAATGAGGCTATTCGATTGAAAATACCTGAAACGCCCAATCGACATGGTCAAACCATACTCACGACAAAGCCAGGCCCATGTTGCACAAGTCATCAAAGTCGCACTCCAAGAGCTCGAATGGGAGGTCCTTCAGCATCCACCGTATTCTCCAGACTTTGCACCGACCGATTACCATCCTTTACGCTCCCTGTCAAACCATCATATCAAAATTGGCTCAACAACTTCTTTCACACCAGACCAGGCGATTTTTGGCGGAGCGGCATCAACAAATTGGCCGAAAGGTTTGAAGAGGTGGTTTTTTGTTTAAATAAAAGCCTTCGGTAAAAACGCTATGACACTTATTCCCCAGCCTAATAATCAGAAGGTTACCAAATTCAACACTCAAGCAGAATGCTACGCCGACGACGCTGTTTTAATAGCTAACTTAGAGGATGACCTACAACGTCTATTCCGGCTTTGGCATAACTAAATTTATCCTCATGAGCATAGCGCCAAATGATTTTCTGAGAAATGAAAAAAGTGATCACATTCTGGTCGGAGTTTATTCTTAACACAAAACTTACCTGTGCTGACCATATAAATAGGATTGTGGGGAATATTTATGCTACATTGCGTAAGCTGAAAGTCTCTGCAATATTCTGCCAGAGAAAAGGAGGCGCAAATTAGTTCCCCAACTAATTATGCCTCTCATTACTTACTCTGAGGGAGTATACAGCAAACTTGACTCCACATCTTGCCATAAACTTAATGTGGCATTTAATAACGCCACGCGGAATATATATGGGATTGGTAGATAAGACCATATCTCTGCCTGGCGATCAAGGTTACTGGGCTGTTGCCTTAATAGTTATCTGTCTGCTAGGAATTGCATATTTTTGTGCAAACTTATATTATTCAGGGATCCTTCCTATCCGACAGAGAAGTTGATACCAGTAAAGTCTCGCAGACACAACAAATTCATCGTTCCAACATTTAATTATCTAGCATCATCTAGATTATTTTTCATTAACGCTGTTAAAGTGTGGAACTCATTACCCGACACTGTGAAGGCTGGACTTAACAGATATAACTTAAGGGCACAAGTCTATAATTACTTTAAAAGTAATTGATTGCATTAAATTAGGGCATTAAATTTCTCTTTACATTCTCTAATTACTACCATTGTTTTTTCTTTTCTAAATCCTTCTTTTCTTTTCCTACTACTTCTTCTGTTCTTATTATTATAGTTAAGTTAAATATATTGGATTGATTTGTTAATGAACTGGTGTAAAATTTAGATTAAGAAACTTTTATATTAAAAATATTCCAGTTGTACATATATACATAATATTGTTGAAGTACTATTAAAAGACCTTAGTCTTACTATGTACTATTTATATAAATAAAAAATCTAGGGTATGTCAGACTCACGCACGGTAGAAGTGAAACTTCTAAGTTGGTTGTTCCATGCATGGGAGCCCAACAGAAAGAACGCGATAAACCAATTTACCGGGGCTGTGTATTAATTACGAGTTTAGTGAATTTTCTATTCAAACCCACACGTTAACGAGGTTATGTATTCAAAATCCCTCATTCGTGATGTATTTCATCGTACATTTATGTGATATATTTTTTGATATATTTATTTGATATATTTACTTAATATATATTTACCTTGGATTGCCATGTATTTCATCAGGCATATTGGAGACAACTATCTGTTGATGAGTCGCATCTGATGCGCAAGTTTGCGTCACATCGGTCTCACTCTGACTCATTTTTCCCGTAACTTAATTGTTCACCAACACACACTGAATTTAAGAATATCGCTTCGTTCAGTGCGAATCACAGGTCAACGCAATATCCTAACCTCGCTTCACACTTACTGAACGGCTGATGCACGGCGTGGGTAGTTTGCTATAGAGCAAACGGGAGAGAAAGAAAGGCATTCGAGAGAGAAGGGGAGAGACGGCGTGTCTCGGTGGCCCCCTCACATCGTTCAGCGCTTGCGATGCGAGAGAGCGACAGAGAGAGCGAATAGGCGAGAGTGGGAAGGAGCAGCTGCTCCTTGGCCCCGCCTATTTGACGGATTTCGGTAATGCTCCGAACTTACCGTTTCACTCGCCTATTTTCAATCTGCCTTGGGGCCCCCGACGCGCCTAAAGAAGTTTCACTTCAATAAATAAATAAATATACTCGACGATTTCCATGATTTTATAGATATTTTGGCTTAACAAAACATGCCTAATATTCAATGGCCTCCATATTATAAAAAAAATATTTGGAACCACCATTTTGCTTTTTAATTCAATACTGTCAATAGGTCCATAAAAAATAATTTTTTTTTTAAACCGTCTGCGCCGAGTTTTTGCCTTGATCATAGAGATAGTGAATGATATGTATACATCTTCCGAAATTTGATTGATTTTGCGCCACCTTGTAAAGGCATGGGAAATTTTTCAATTAGGCTCATAATCTTGCATTCATTTTGGCTGAAATAACAAATGCGGAAATATTTTTATGCCTACGTACTATATGTGTATATACAAACATATTTCTTTCATATGAATTCCAACATGATTGCTCACATGAATAAATAATAAACTATGTATGATGCAATGGCAAACCCGAAACCCTCTAACCCCACTATGTAATCTAATCGAAGCTTATCTGGCAAATGGTAATTTCCACTCTACCAAACAAATATGAGGCAACAACCCATAAAAGTGTGTATGTATGTCATAAATATAAGTGTATAGAACAAATATTGCCTATATTACAATTTCTGTGCATGACCAATTCCAGACTATTTGCCTTGCACACATTCCCACAGTATGCCAATTAAGCGCATTTGAAGCATATCAGATTGCAGATAGTGACCGAAAATTTTTGAAAATGTTTGTTTGTCCTAGTAAAAATCTTGCAAAACAGAGAGAGGCAGGCAGGCATATTAATTAGTGATTAACACCAGAACTACCAAGAGTGAAGAATAAGCTACTTGTACCTGCCACAGAGAAAACAGAGCTAATCCTTCTAACCAACAGACGTATCCCATTAGTAGTAGATATGCAAGAACTCGGTGCCACTTTACCGACACAAAGGGTGGTCAAATACCTAGGAGTGCAACTAGATGCAAGATTGCTGCCACAAGAGTTGCCAAAGTAAGCGGCATGTTTGACAAACAAGAATGAACTCTGAACAATACTTAGATGAGAAGCGGGACTTAAAGAAGTGGGTAGAGAGAAAGTACGATGAGGTTAACTTTTACCTTAAACAGTTTTTGTCCGGACATGGACCCATTCGCAAGTATTTGTGGCGAAACGTAAAGGTGAGCCTACCAAATTACATTTATGGAGATACTGAACGCGATGATGCGGAGCACACCCTCTTCAAATGCAAAAGGTGGAGCTCAGAGAGAACTGCTCTGCAACGAGATATTGGTGTATTTACACCTGAAGAAATAATCGAGAAAATGATGATGACGAAGATAAATGGAATGCCGTCGCAAACTTCGTTGAGAATATTATCCGAAAAAAGCGGCGTGAAATGGAAATTTATACTGAAGAGCATTAAGCATATGTTTTTCAAAGCAGATGACCTTGGACGCAGGGTGAGTAAGTAAATGTGTCCTTCTTAGCACCGTCTTGGCCGTCTTAGACCTCTACTTCGCTCAATGCGGAAGCAGGCGCGGAAACCACCACACACGTGGTAACGACAGTTACTATATGATGCATGCAACCTCAGTACCCTAAAAAACAAAAGCTACTTCTACCAAAATTACACATAAAATACAAAATTATAAAATAATCTTTCCATACAAAACTAGCCACGATAGCGGCGAATTTATGAAGAATTTGTGTCTCTAAATTATTGGTTGGTTTTCAACAGGCCAAACAGCTGTCTACTACCAAGGCATGGACGAATGGACAGAAGAAGCTCATAGCATCGGTTGGTACTATCACCGGCGGCTTGGGAGCTCTGCTATTTGCCTTGGAGAGCTCGGTTGAAGCATCTGGTACAGAAGTGCATCCACCAGCTATGCCATGGAGCCATAAGGGCTCCGTCTGAACTATCACTTATTTCCCTTCACCATATCCGAACGAAGAGGCTGCTCGAGCGGCTAATAACGGTGTTTATCCAGCAGATTTGAGCTACATTGTGTCAGCGGTGAGGATTATATATTTTCGTTGCTTACTGGTTGCTATGATGCACCAACCGGTGTAGTGCTGCGCGAGGGACAGTATTTTAACCCGTACTTTCCTGGCTGTGCTATTTCCATGGCTCAAGTCTTGTACAATGAGGTTATTGAATACTCGGATGGTACCCCACCAACAACGAATCAATTAGCTAAGGACGTAGCTACCTTCCTTAAATGGACTTCAGGGCCAGAACATGATCACCGCAAGGTGCTTACAATTAAGACACCTTCTTTGATATAATTACATATTACATCAAGAGACCCAAGCGGTCTACTTTGAAATCTAGAAAGATCGTTTTTACACCAAAAGAAAAATAAATCCGATTCCAAAAAAAAACAAAAAATATTGTATAAAGCATTAAAACAGCAAGATTAGGTATATAAAATATGCATAACCACACAACTATCGCCATCGGCTAAAAAAAGCGCAAACTTCACTGCGGGGAGAAATTATTGACAGCAATCCAAACTCCAAAGGTCTAAGAAAAATTGTTACAATTTAAACTAAAGATTATATTTAACTTAATGATTAAAATAAACAAATAAATCTACAAATGAAATGCTAAAGATTCAAGACAAGATCCCGGCATTTATGCCTAAAATGTTAAAAAAGACTCGTAGTAGCCATCTTTTTGATCCTGTTTTTCTGCTATATTTCTTTGCCATTTAGTCTGCAATGTCTACGCCAAATTAAGTTTTATTATAAAATTCAACTCAGGACAGAGCTTCTTATATTGGCTAACTCTGATGGATTCATGTTTCGAACTCAATATGAAACCTCTTTTCTTCGGCTTACTTTTGTAAATTGTAAAAACACACCTTGTTGATTTATACTCGTACACTAATGATGAAAGTCTAGCCAAAGCATCCTTCTTTATTTTGTACATTTTTATTTTATTTTTGTCTCTTTTGTTTCCGCGTATTGTGCCAACCAATGTAGTTTTTTTTTTGGCTAGCAATGCAGATGGCAGCCGTACGCTTGTAAACAGGTTGTCAGCTGTTATCATAGTGAATATTTCGCCAAGTTTGAGCACGTCGAATGCACTTAGAGGTTGTGATGTTACTCTTGTCTCATCCTTTCCTAAATTCCCCTTTTCAAAATTTGCAATATTATTTAGTTTGAACATCAGATGCTAGCCACAATTTTATACCAAATCTGTCGGGTTTGTTCGGGTATAATTCTATTCATTATATTATATTAGGTGCGCAACTAGGTTATCGCTGTTTTTTTTTTCTTTTTTTTGATGAAAATACAATTTTGTTCTAAAAAAAGAGGTTGTCTGTTAAGTCGGTTTACTGACGATAGTTTAACGTGATAACGTCATAAGAAAATACTGATTGAATGGTTGCATTTTTCAAAAGAAAATTTTAATTTTATTTGTTTGATAGATATTTTGTATGGATATAGAGAATGAGTTAACATTAACATAACATAATATAACATAACATAACATAACATAACATAACATAACATAACATAACATAACATAACATAACATAACATATCATAAAGCATTCACCAACAGCTTTCATTTGATACCCATATTGTACATACACAACCAAAGGTTACCCGGGTCCACGTTTTGGCCTATATCTCGAGACCCTATCTACCAATAGGTATTCAAACTATACGGAAATCATCTTCAATACCTACTTAACAATGTGTGTAAGTTTGGTTTAATTCGGTTCAAAGACACGGCGGGTCCACGTTTTGGCATATATTTCCAGACCCTAGTCATCAATAGGTATGAAAATTACCCCGTATTAAAGCACTTATGAACAGCTTTCATTTGATACCCATATTGTACATACACAACCAAAGGTTACCCGGGTCCACGTTTTGTTCTATATCTCGAGACCCCAGTCACGGAGCGGCATGAAAAATACTCTGTACTAAAGCATTCACCAACAGCTTCAATTTGATATCCATATTGTACAAACACATTGTAGGGTCCACGTTTTGGTCTCTATCTCGAGACCCCAGTCACGGAGCGGCATGAAAAATACTCTGTACTAAAGCATTCACCAACAGCTTCAATTGGATATCCATATTGTACAAACACATTCTAGGGTCCACGTTTTTGTCTCTATCTCGAGACTCTAGTCACGGAGCGGCATGAAAAATACTCTGGACTAAAGCATTCACCAACAGCTTCCATTTGATACCCATATTGTACATACACATCCGAAGGTTACCCGGGTCCACGTTTTGACCTATATCTCGAGCCCTATTTCCAAAATAAAATATAATCCATGTTACTCGTGGATGATGTAGCTTTCGAATGGTGAAAGAATTTTTAAAATCGGTCCAGTAGTTTTGAGCCTATTCATTACAAACAAACAAAGTTTTCCTCTTTATAATATTAGTATAGACAACATATCTTATAAGGTATATGGTAAATATTAAAATACATTTTTTCCTTCATATATAATAAAAAAAATTAATAATTATAATATTAAAACAACAGGTATTATTAACAAACTTGGTTTTATTTTAAATTCTTCAAATGAATCAAATTAATAATAATCAATAAGAAGGCATATGCAAATACAAATACGTGAATTTATATATGTACATATGCGCAATGAGCAAGATAACTACATATGAGCAAGGTAACACTAAAGAGCAAGGTAACTACATATGAGCAAGGTAACACTAAAGAGCAAGGTAACACTAAAGAGCAAGGTAACACTAATGAGCAAGGTAACTACATATGAGCAAGGTAACACTAAAGAGCAAGGTAACACTAATGAGCAAGGCAACGACACATTTTTTCGTGCGTGCAGCCTGTTAAATCGAATTATAAGACGTTATCACGTCAAAAAATGGTTGCAAAGGAATCAATCATTGAAAGTATTGCCCGTCGCTGGCTACTACTTTTTCCCATCTTTCTGGTAGATCTCATATACCGTCGCCGTAAAACTGTTCATCTTTTGAGGCTATCCAGGGATCGAGCCATTTTTTGATGTCTTCTTATGAATGGAACTCCTGGTCAGCTAGACCATGTGCCATCAATCGGAACAGGGAATAATCGGATGGCGCGATATCTGGAGAAAATGGCGGGTGGGGTTGGATTTCCCATTTCAGTGTTTCCAGGTAGGTTTTAACGGGTTTGGCAACGTAAGGCCGAGCGTTGTCATGCTGTAGAATCACTTTTTCATGCCTCTCCGCATATTTCGGCCGCTTCTCGCGCAGTGCTCGGCTCAATCGCATCAATTGAAGTCGATTCCGGATACCGATCCCCAGTGATGGTTTCGCTTGGTTTGAACAGTTCATAATAAATAATACCAACTTGGTCCCACCAAATACAGGGTGGCTGATGAATTTTGCTACATTAAGAAACTCAAATAACTTTTTTTTTAGTGTATGGAATTCATTTATTTTTTTTTTTCAAGTTGAAGGTCATTAAATTTTATTAAATGTAGCTTAACTAGTTTTAAAAATAATTGAATTTAAATGCCCCCCCATGCTCGTTGACACAAGTGCGGCATCTTAGTAAAAAGTTGTTCATTGGAGTTGCGACAGGAATAGCCGCAATTGTTGCCCGAATGGATTGTTTTAGTTCATCCAAATTTGTTGGCTTTGTTATATAAACTTCTTGTTTACATAAACCCCACAAGAAAAGGTCAGGTGCAGTAAGGTCAGGCGACCTGGGGGGCCAACGAAATTCGGAGTTTCTTGAAATCAGTTTATTGGGAAATTTTCGTCGCAACTCTGTCATAACAGTTTGGGCTATGTGAGACGTTGCCCCATCTTGTTGAAACCACACAGGGTTGAAAGGAATTCTCTTTCGGCGTAGTTCTGGATAGAAAAATTCTTTCAGCATTTTCAAATAACGGTCTCCAGTAACCGTAAAGGTGTGACCATTTTCTTCAAAAAAATAAGGCCCGACAATACAGCGTGAAGAAACCGCACACCACACTGTCACGCGAAGAGGATGCTATTCCGTCTCGTGGAGTATCTGTGGGTTAGAAGTACTCCATATTCGACAATTTTGTTTGTTCACATTGCCGTTTAAATCGAAATGGGCCTCATCAGACATGAAAAGGCAGTTTAACATGTTTTGGTCTTCTCCCACCATTTGCAGGATCTTCTGGCAAAATTCCAAGCGAATCGGCAAGTCTACTGCATTCAGTTTGTTAACCATTTGAATTTTGTAGGGAAATAAGTCTAAATCTTTGTGCATTATTGTTTGCAAAGACTGTCGGCTGACACCAAGTTGAGCAGATAAGCTTCTTGTTGAAACCCTTGGATTGCTTTGTATAGCTGCAGCTACAGCAGCGATCGTTTCCTCCGTCCGAACTGGTGAGTTTCGATGATAAGGCCTTCTTGCGACTGTTCCTTGCTCAGCAAAATTATTCACCAGTCTCATTATGGTCCATCTGCTCGGGGGATCGCCGCCAAACATCCGCCTGTACTCTCTCTGTACCAAAACTACGGACTCCAGTGCGTGATAGCGGCGGACTATCCAAATTCTTGTTCGCGTGTCCCAGTTATCCATTTTAATAAATTTTAAAGATCAATCTGCAAATTAAAACAAAAATGGAACAGATAACTTAAAAAGAAAAAAAGTTATTCAATTTTTTTTGGTAGCGGCTTTCATCAGCCCCCCTGTACATAGCTTAACCTTCGCAGCGTGAATATTCGGTCGAGGCAACGACGTAGAAGCATGACTGGGCAGTCCCCAAGACTTTCTCTTGTTTGGATTGCTGTAATGAATTCATTTTTCATCATCCGTCATGATGCGATGAAGAAAACCTTTCATTTTTTGTCATTGGAGCAGTTGTCCGCAGGCGAAAAAACTTCAACATCCCTTGGTTTTAACTCATAAGGAACCCAACTCTCCTGTTTCTGAATCATTTCCAAAGCATGTAGTCGCTTGGAAATGGATTGACGGGTAACTCCTAATACTGAAGCAAGCTATTCTTGTATTTGACATGGATCCTCATTGAGCAATGCCTTCAATTCAGCGTCTTCGAAGGTTTTTGACCTTCCTTCACGCGGACGGTCGTCAACATTAAAATCAGCGTCTTTGAAGTGACTGAACTAATCTCGGCACGTTGTTTCACTTAAAGCAGCAGCTCCATAAACTTTTTGTAGGTCTCGATATGCTTCAGCCACTATTTTTTTTTTGAATGAAAGAGGAAAATCAACACTTCCCGCAAATGAGGATTATTCGGCACAAAATCAGACATTTTCAGAAGACCACAAGTATATGATAGGAAAACAAAATCACTAATATGTCGAAGCCGTTTGCTTACCATATGTCTATGCTTTATCATGTTTAGGTTATGTGAGAATCGACTAGCACACGCTGTTGGCGGTATCTATTGACAAACAGCGGGAACTTAGTTGCGCACCAGATACTATTTCTTCAGTTATCACAGCAAAAGTCTTGACATTGTTGCCAGAAACAAAATTTTACATAAAGTAGAAATTTTAAAATAAAATTGCAAAAAAAAGTCATTTTGACTGGTGCGCTGAAAGTTCGAGTGTAAAAACTTCTACTCAGTTTTTTTTTAATTTTATTTCTTTTTGACTATTTAAGTAATTTCGATGTATGAGAAATTGAGTTAGGGATGAGTAAATTTTAACAAATTTTCGCTGATAACAGCGAACACATAAATATTAGCACAAAAACTTGAAATTGTTATTTGTAGCATGACATACGAGTATATTGCATTTTCTGTAGTGTTGCATGATCCTCTAGTGGAAAGCCCACCTGCAAGCGATGGAAACTTTAAGAAGTAGTTTACCGTCAATAAAATCTCCAGGGAAGCATAAAATTCTCTGTGATAACGCACGGTGTAGTCGTGAAAGCGAGGTAAACGAGTTTCCTTAGTTTATAGCTCCTTGGATGTACATATAATATAAGTACATACATACATACGCATGCATTGGTTGTATTGTGCTTTTATTTCTGCTGCGACGATAGATGCGTAATTTCGGAGAATGGCAATTTGTAGAATGTTAAAATTTTCTAGGACAACACCAAACGCTGTAGTGGTGTCTGTAATATTTAACCCTGATTGCGAGGAATTCTTTTGTTTTAATAGTTGGGCTAGTGCTCTTTTTAATGAACAAAAATATTCCAGTCGTATTCTTCCAAAAAATGTATACAAATCGCTCATTTGCTGCAAAAGTGTCATCTTCCAAAAAATGCAAATGTCTTGAAATGTCAGCTGCAGAGTTTTCAATTTAAAGCGTAATAAAAGCGGCAGTAATGCAACACTTATAAACGTTTTCAACACTGTTGCAAATGCTATTGACACTTTTTTGGTGGTCTAGAGCTTGAAAATTTAGGGTATTTTCAGGAATATTTTTTTTTACAATAAAAAAATGAAAAAGTTTCATTTACTTAAAGCTTAAAGTTTGAAGCAAATCTCGAACTATACTAAGCCGTTGCTAGTACAAATGCGGCAAAATTACGCTCAGGTAATGCACGAAACAAGATTACAAGTTTTTTTATGACGATGTATAAATTATGTGCCAACTGTTGCTTCAGCAATGAAGCAATTAAAAACGCTGCAATCATAGCCAGCGTTTTTTTTTTGTTGTTGCCTCAAGCGAGCTCAACATCAATTGGACAATGAAACTGCACATCTGTCATGCATTTTTTCTTTTTTCTTCTCCTTCTTTTCCTCACGTTTTCCAACTTTATTTAATGACGTACCTAATGAATTATTCATGGATCTCAGGTAGTTTATTACTTATTATTGGCAAAAAAATAAAGTTTTTTTAATTGTGCGCGTTGAGGCGTTTAATTTGTTAGGACATTATTAATTAGCTTGGACATAAATTTGTAATTACTCACGTCAAGGCAATGTTCCGTGTCAGGTACAATGTCCGGGGATTTCACAAATGAACTACGGCTAGTAGTTTATTAAAATGTTTAAAAGGTGTCCCATTTCGAATTGCTATTTTAAAGACTAAAAAACAATGCATGAAATATTCTTCTTGATAATAAGTTCCGATGTGAAGAATATAATATTGGATTGATGCTAATCTTGTGACCTAACATTACTTTCTTCGACGACACATAGAATCTCGTTTTTTGTGTAGGAATCTTCCTTGAACTGTTAGCCCACACGGTTCCTGCAAAGGTTGCCTTTATATTAGTTAGGGGAAAAAGAAATCCATAATTTTCTCAAACTAATATTTTTGGTCTTTCACTGAAATTCGAAACTAAGTTCTCTCTGAATTCCGATTGGTAGTCACGCACCAAAACTATTCGGCTACGGCGGCCGGTTATTGTGCCCAAAAAACTCGATGATGTGCGTCATTTGATAACGCAAAATCGTCATGTGGCACATCCCAAAATAGAGGCATTCTTGGGTATTAGTGGAACCAGCATATACAATATTGCAGTAACATTTGGTTGTCAAGAAGATTTGCGCTTGATGCTTAATTCCTGATTGTTCAATTGCTCAATAAAAAAACTCGTGTCAATTGACGTGAAGAAATCTTGAAGGAATTCAGCCAAAATTCAGGTAGTTCAAAGGACGTCTATGACATCATAGCAGGTGACGAATCTGGGATATAAGCCGAAAAAACAGCAATCCCCCCATTCTATTCCAAGACCAGTTTAATCCAGCACAAACATTTTTCGCGGAAGAAGCACCTTCAAACAAATGGTCGCCATATCGTAACAGTATCACTAGAGGAACTTAACACCGTAATTTCTGAGTGGTACACAACCAATTGTTTAGCAGAAGTTTTTGGAGAATAAAGCGCAGAAGACGAATCATCATTCACCAAAATAATGCGAGCTCTTACGTATCTTTGACTTTTTGAGCTCTCATAAGATCGAATTAATGGGTCATTCGCTTGCAGCCCTAATTTGGCACGTAAAGATATCTTTTTCTTCTGGAATAAAAAAAAATAAAATGAGAGTTCAAGATTTTTCAACTTCTGAAGCAGCTGTTGAAGCCTTTAAACAGCTTGTTTTGGAGGTATCCACTCCTGAGTGGCTAAAGTGCTTTGAAGATCGGTTCAAGTGAAAGCAAACGTGTACGGAATTATAATGAGAATATTTACAATAGAAAAACCAGAAAGATTCGATAAATCGATGTTTTGGAGATTCAACTCCAATTCCATCAGTTTCAACGATGATTTCGGTTCATTTTTGATAAATTTACGAACAAGTTCAATGGAGTTTTCGGTGATTACTGATTTTGGGTGTCATTTATGTCCTCACAACCATCTCTGACACGTGTAAACTGCTCATGAACCCTGGCACGATTTTAAAACAAAATTTGATATTAGCTCTTTCTTCGAAACTCATTTTTTATACCGATGACACAAACATATTGACACTTTGGACGCCATAACCAAGCTTTCACTGGAAGTCAGCTAGGGATGTAACCTCAAGCGCACTAACTCACTAAAAAGATGGCGCCATCAAAGCCATTTTTATGACGCCAATCTTGTTCATTTAGGACTTCACCTTGTATATTCTCCCAAAAATGTTCATTTTCGGGCATCTCTTAAAACCAACCAATAAGTAGTTTTATGTATTATACAAAAAATTTATTTTCACCTTTACAGTAGAATATGACTCCTTGATTTTCTTAGATGGGGCTACACCTTGTTTGAGCTAATGCATTGACTCCTGCTTGGGAGCAGGTGATGAACCTAAATTTCGCCTTCAGTAACAAACCATTTAATAAACGTATCCTTCATTTCTTGCTACCTGTCTTGCACCAACCTTAAATGATCATGAAAGATATGCAAAGTGGTATGTGATACTCCAGCTATTTTAATTATTCGTTATTTTTTTTGATTTTTCAAACGTTTCACGAACCAATTTCTCAACTTTTCCAGTAACATCTGACAGTGTCGCCTCCAGCTTAAGTGCTGAGTGCCTTCAACTGTCTCTCGACTATGCGCGTCCTTGACTATTTAAAATTCATTGTTTTTCCCGGCTAAGAGTCGCCGTACAAAAGATCAAATCTATACTTAAATGATCGGTGGGGTTTTTCGGTACTTAGTAGAGCTTCTCCACTACACTAAACTCAATGCTCTATGCATTTTCTCTGACTTCTTCCAGAACAGATTTGGAGAAATTCAGAGTTTACGACTAAGGTAATGAGTTTAAAAGAAGTGCTAAAAAAAATCTCCATTCCTGTTTTCCGTCTCCCCTTCCACGAACTCATTGACCTTCCTTCGTATATTTTATATTTAAATAAGGACTTACTAATCTACATATCTTTTGTGTGTTGCAAATCAGCGGGAATGATTCCATCAGGTCCCGGTGATTTGTAAGGTTTGAAGCTGCCAATGGCAAATTTTATGTTGTCCTCCTCATCCTCCAAAGCAGTGAGATCGGAGTATTCCCCCTCCATGTCCTCTAAGGTAACCCTTTCGAAGAGTTCGCCTACCATGCCGGAGTTGGAAGCCCCCTCATCGTTGTCTGTGACAACCTCGTTCACTTCCGCAGATGAAGTTATATTTTCTGCGGAGGTGCTCTTGCTAGCTACTTCCTGTCTGTAGACATGGAGAGTCAGCGTTTGGAAGCCGTAATTAATCTTCCATTTCCTGTTGGCAAGTGGGTCCAAAGATTCCTCATTGAGGATTATCACGGCCAGTCTCCTCTTGCCGTCCACTTCGCCAATCTTTGCTACCTTCCAGTCGCTGGTAGGTAGTTCGGGGTTGCCTAGCTTTATTAGATCCAGGACTTCCTCTGGATCCGAATGGAAGTCTGGTATCCAGGCTCTAGATCTTGGCCGGTTGGGAATGTCTTCTCGGCGGACCACATCAAGGCGGGCCCCCGGCCAAGGTTCCCCTATGCGATTAATCGCTAGGGTGTAAAGGTCCACGGAACGTTGTTCAGCGCACCTTATTAATTTGACGCGGGATTGAAACCATCCCGCATCCGAGCAGCTGGGTGGAGGTCCTGGATTTTCTTTCAGGATGTCCCTATACACCTTCCAGAGGCTCCTATTGATTAAGTCCCAGTTTGCTTGAGAGATCGCACCATCATGGGAACTGCGATCAATCACTGCCCGTACATGGCTTCCTTTCGCTACTTCCGCGAAAGACTTCTTCGGAGTGACTTCAGTCATTTGAGTGGCGGACACCTTAGTTCGTTTGGCTTCAGCTGATGTCCCTTCACTCGATCTCTTCCGCTTGCCTTGTGCGGAGTCCATTTTGGCCTTCTCCCGGTGTTCGGTAATGAAGGCTTCAGCCCACGCCTTGGAGTCTGACTGTTCCTCCGTCAGATCCTCTTCTCTAGTGTCCTTCAGTCTCTCCAGGATTCTGAAGGCCGATCGCCTGGTACGATAGTACCTTTCTGACGCACTTATTTGCTTCCGGGGGTGGGTACTACCCGGGGCAGTGATAGTGCCAGAAGGGCAGACATCGGAAGCCATTGGCTTAGCCATGTGGTCCGATGCTGCCGACGTTGAGGGGGGTGTTTCTCCTTTCGGAGTTCCCGTGCCACCTGGAGTGACAGAGACAGCAAGGTCTGCTTGTCTTTTGACAGGGCAGCTCTTGCTTCCCAAGGATTTTGTTGCGAGGGGGGGTCTATTGCTGGCACCAGACGTAGATGGTGTGTCATCCTCAACTTGTCTTAGGACAGGGTTGGGATTGTTGCCAGTGAAAGGTCTCGCTGCCGTAGAGGCAGTCCCAGAAGGGACGGAGCGGGAGTTAGGCCCTGGCTTGGCCACAGGCTTCACTCCGCTTACATTAGTGGTCTTCCTTATTGAAAGACCTTACCTTCTTGAGGGATTTGGTCTTAATTTGTGGGTGCCTTGGTTGTCCGAGGCTAGGTTTTTTTTAGTGTTCATTTTCATTTCATAATCGTCCGCACTGCTCGACGTGGCGAACGTGGCGGACTAGGATTTTTTAGGGGGGAAAGGGGAGATGTCGACCATGGCAGTCCCCTCTACCATGGCAAGGTCATTCTACCTCCTAAGGTGACCCAGTTTCAGAAGGGCGCCGTTAAAATACAGCCGGATACCCCTGGCTGCAAACCATCCATTGGGCACGGTGACGCGTAACACCCTGGATTAGGGGGGTACAGGAGAGGAGATGATAGGATACCAGGTTAGGGATAGCAGTGGGGAGATCGTCGGTACGGTACTCTCCGCATGGTGATTGACTGGCCTCCGCCGTTTTCCGGATGGTTGGCCAGCCAATACCCATGTGGAGCTTCCCTCTTAGTTCGTGGTGGGTTAACCCTCATGATATGGGGGCTAAACCAGCACTTAAGCCTCATCCCCGCGGCAAGGAGACCAACATGATGAGGATATGATTGCACCTACACTCGCCTTAATTTTTGAGGCAGCGATACGTCTTAACTATATCCCCAAGAAATGGGCAGAAGTAAAAGTGGTATTCATTCCCAAAGGGGGGAAAACCACACATACGAAACCGAAGGACTTCAGGCCAATTAGCCTATCATCCTTTTTGTTAAAATCTTTAGAGCGGTTGCTAGATGTGCATATCAAAGGAAGGATTAGCGACAAACTATCACCTTCCCAACATGCATACAGCAAAGGCAAATCAGTGGAAACAGCGCTCTATGAGCTAGTTCACACAGTCGAGAAATCACTTCACTACAAAGAATTTACCCTCGCTGCCTTTCTAGACATCGAGGGTGCTTTCAATAACATATATCCGGAAGCAATTACCACTTCGCTAACGGAAATGGGAGTAAGCAATGCAATAGTCTCGTTTATAGAACGAATGCTAACTGGGCGAACGATAAACGCAAATTTGGGTGACACATTTGTTAAAAAATTTCCGATCAGGGGTACACCCCAAGGTGGGGTAATTTCTCCACTTCTGTGGAACCTAACTGTAAACAATCTTCTACAAGAACTGGAAAAAATTGGAGGTAAAATAATATCATATGCCGATGATATTGTAATAGCAATCTCGGGGAAACACCTTCCAACAATATGTGACCTCCAACAAAGATCTCTCAACAGACTATCACTTTGGTGTAAAAGTCGAGGACTAGAGGTAAATCCGGAAAAAACGGATCTGATACTTTTTAGTAGGAAACACAAAACACCTACTCTTCAACAAATATTCCTAGGAGGGAAACCACTTAGAGTAACAGAAAGGGCAAAATATCTAGGACTTATACTAGATAGGAAGCTAAATTGGGGGCTCACAGTCGCAGACAGAGCACGAAAAGCTCCTGCGGAAGGCTTATTGGGAAGAAATGGGGACTGGAACCCAGAATGATATATTGGCTCTACACAGCAGTGGTTAGGCCAATTCTCTACTACGGTATAGTAATATGGTGGGATGCCCTTCAGAAGGGTGTGAACATCAAGAAACTTGACAAAGTGCAAAGACTAGCATCTGTTCTGATAACTGGCGCCATGTCAACCACACCATCGAAAGCATTATATGCGACACTAAACCTCCTTCCGGTAGATCTGCAGGCAATATATAACGCACGCAGTGCGGCAATAAGGCTGAACACTCTAAACAAGTGGTCAAACACGAATTATGGCCACGGTAAAATCCTGGCTGGCACTTTGGGGCTTCCCGGACTGGTGGACTATGCACTCCCGCCTATACATGCCATTACATCGTTTACGACCCTCCTACCTTCAAGGGAAGAGTGGGAACGGGACGACGTGAGACAGGGCGAGTCCATCCATGTTTACACAGATGGCTCAAAGCTCGAGGGCAGGGTGGGCGGAGGTGTATATTCTGAACATCTGGGGATCTCCTTCAGTTTTCGGCTCCCCGACTACTGTAGTGTCTTTCAGGCTGAACTGATGGCAATAATAAAAGCCGCGACACTGATACAGTGTGATGCGATATCCGGAAATGATATCTACATTTTCACTGATAGCCAAGCGGCGATAAAATCCCTCACAAAACAGTCGACAACCTCCAAAGTAGCCATGAAATGCCGCACATCTCTTAACGAGATGGCTGAGTCATTTCACCTAAAGGTAACATGGGTTCCTGGCCATCGCTACATTGAGGGTAACTGTAGAGCCGATGAACTAGCAAGACTCGGCACTAAATTGTCTGACGAGCACATAGATAATGACATAGGGATACCCTTACAAACATGTAAGCTACACATCCTTGAAGAAATTGTAAAGAAAGCAAACGGAAGATGGCGAAATGAAGCAACCTGCAAAATCGCCCGTCAACTTTGGCCGACTCTAAATGCTAAACGCACAGAATCTCTGCTAAGCCAAAATAAACACAGTCTTAGCACATTGATCTCAGTCATAACGGGGCACTGCCTAATAGGCAGACACGCCCAAAGGATGGGTGTGCAAACACATGACTTCTGTATAAGTTGTCTAGATGAGGACGAGGAAGAGACAATCTCGCACCTACTGTGCCACTGTCCTGCTCTATCCAGACGCAGGTTTACTATTCTGGGTAGACAATTTTTTAATGAGCTAGAAGACCTCAGTACTATAGAAATCAGAGATATTTTAAAATTTTTGAAAAACACACACTGGTTTTAGGAGAGATAGGGCAAGCTCCCCACGCGGCATCACAATGGGCTATGAGCCTGAGTGTGTCCCACAGGACAACCGCTTCAACCTAACCTACTAATCTACATACATATTTCGTTACAATAAAGTTTTGTTGAACATAAGTTAATACCAGAGAGATTTTTTAGATATTACTGTAGCAGGTTCGAGTTCAGGTTAACCAAGCCATTTCTAATTTGATTGAAATAATTCGTGACGTACAGCCGTTTGATGAAAAGAGATTTTGGTTTTGTATTGAAATAGTATTGTACATACACACGGGTTGCTTTTATATTTTACGTATATTCATAAATACCCAGTAAAATATGACTGATTATTTGGGTTTATAAAAGCTCTGTGCATGCTTCATTCCGCACAAGTTAACTGAGGAGCAAAAATTGACGATTACGTACTTTATAACATTGTAACTGGTGATGAAACATGGTGTTTCTAACATGAACCTGAAACTAAGCGTGAAGTGCCAAATGGAAGGCACCAGATGAGCCACTACCCAAAAAATCGCGTTTGGAGAAATCAAAAATCTAGTCGATGATCATTTGTTTTTACGATTCTAAGGGAATTGCTAACAAGGAGTTTGTGCCAACGGACCAAACCGTCAATTCAGTTTTTTGTATTGACGTTTTGAAGAGTTTGTGGCATCGCATTCGTTGAATTCGCACTGCATACCGCGAAGTAGGAAAGGGGCGATTATTGCATGATAATGAACCACGGCAGCGATCCACCCTTGTGATTGATTTTTTTACTAGAAATCACATTTTAACCATCAATCACTCACCGTATTCGCCTGACATTGCTCCCTGTGACTTCTCCCTATTCGGCCATGAAAGAAAAATGTTTTGTGTCCGTAGAAGCCATCCAAAAGACTTGTACCGACATCCTGAAAGGCATTTTGAGTTCCGATCAATGACCTGAAACACTTTTTCGAAAAGCTTTTAGATCGCGCAAAACAGTGTATCGAGGCCAGAGGGGACTATTTTGAATAAATAAACTCGAAGTTATCAGAACAACGCTCCTATTGTTCCTATTTTATCTCAGTCTTGTTTATTTTGGACTTCACCTACAATAGTATTTCAGAGCATTTACCATATTAATTAATTTCATCTTAAGTCTTATTGTTTCACTTGAAGTTACATGAAATGTTTGTCAAAATATAAGCACCAGCAATTTCAACTCCTCTCGGGAGCATAGGCAATTTCAGCTCTTCTTGGTGTCGTTCAGTTTTTGCACCGACCCATGTGATGTCAGCGTCTGCTAGTGCGCGCAACATCGACCTTCTCCAAGTGTTTTTGGTCTACCGTGACCTGTGCTCCCTTGCGGGTTCCAGTCCATTGCCATTCTCGTGATGTTATCTGGTCTTACTGTCCACGAATTTCTTCCTCTACTTCATAATTTTGCACCAAAAGCACTCCATTAATGAAAAGAGCAAGTAAGGAAGGCTAACTAAATTCGGTACATCAATTTATATACTCGCGCATATTTTATAATGTTAACTTTTGTAATCAAACAAACTCGTAGACGATGGGAGTATTTCTAGTAGTTTTTAACATCAGATAGAAGGAGGCATTTAAATAATGAAGTTTAAAGCAATACGTATATTAAGTTTAAATGCGTGAAGGTCGAGCTGTGTCGCACATCCTTTCTACTGCAGTCGCCATATAGTATATATAATCTATATATTATATTTATAACAAGCATGCAAGTGCAGTGTTGCATATACACAGATATCACACAGACTATTATTTAGCAATCCCACACCAACATCTGAATGCAGAAAACTCAGCAGGGGAATGTGAATACATTTCCTACAATTATTAATTTGCATATTTTCCAATTTTCATGTTAATTTTATTTTGTTCACTTCAATAACACCACAACAAATTACATTTTTTGCGATAAAACCAATTATGGAACATACGAATGAGCTCAGTATAAACACACATAACTGACATTAGCAAATACATTGGAATACCAGCAGAAGCATGCGTTGCTAATGAAATTGCGAGGATATGTTCTGGTTTGGTTTTTATCTAGATATTTCCGTAAGCGAAACATTTCCGGTTAATATTTCAACTCAAATACACACACATATGTATGTATAATTGCATGCCGTTATGTATTCTCTAATGCATTTTAAATGTTGATTAGTCGCTTAAATAGGCGGTTACATAGCTGCGAGAATATACTATTGGGTAATTAAAAATATCCTTAAGGGGGTAGTATGGTATTTTTTTTTTTTCATTTTTTTTTTTTTTTTTTTTTTAATTATTCTATAACATCTTAAGATTATTGTGTGAGAGTTTGAAGTGCATTAGAGTAAAATTGACAAAGACACAAAGGATTAAGTATCTACCTCTCCAACCGGATTTCACGCTGTAAAAATCTTCACAAATCTTTAAACGCGTTTTTCTCACACTTGCCTTTTTTACGGTCGGTGTCCACTGTAGATTCATATCTACTGCACCGATTCTTTTCAAATTTGGTTTTTTTGTTTCTTTACTTTATTCACGAGGTAATGACGTCGAGTTTTTTTTTTTTTTAATTTTGTCATATTTTAAAACAACAAAGTTTTCAAGTTTTTTTTATGAAAAATCGGTGTTTTGACTTCAAAGCGCTTTAAAAAATTAAAAAAAAAAAAAAAAAATTCGACGTTGTTACCTGCGAAACTTTATTAGCTGATGAAATCAATTTGGTTTTTTGATTTTAGTTGATCCAGTAATGAGTTCTGAGGGACACCGCAATAAAACTTTTTTATGAGACGTCCGCGAAGATTCGCTGCCACCAACTCATTTCTTCATAAAAATCAATGAAAATTTCACACAATATTCTTTAAATATGACTTTATAATGAAGTAATTTTAAAATTTTGAATAAATCAACTGTGTCGACAAAAAAAATTTCGAAAAATATGCTTGTTTTACACCGAATTAACCATACTACCCCCTTAATAAATAGGCTACATGCAGCTCTTAATTGGAGCATTTCCGGTAAGATTTTAAGGGGTTACATACATCCAGCAAGGCCAAAAATGTGCTAAATGAAAAACTGTTTTCAGAAGGGGTGGCAATAGAAATAAATATAAAAAAATGTATACATTGTACAAAATGTAGTACTTCAACTTTATAAAAAATTAGATTTTAATTTTTCTTCACAAACATTAGTATATAAAAAATCACGTAATGAAAAAAAGTAGCTCCGCGGTCTGCATCATTTCTCCTTAAAATGTTGATAGATCTGTAAAAAGTGAACAAATTCTGGTAAAATGAAGTTGTAGTTATAGTCTGTCGAGGCGGATTTTTGAATTTCGAAAAATTTTACAATTTGCGGCATTTTAAAAAAAGTATGCGTTTTACGTTATTTATGTCACACTTTAATTATGTTTATAAAATTTTTTAATAAAAATATTAAAAATCCGACTCGACTATAGAGAAAATACTTTCGAATTTTAAACAAAAAACCGCATAAAAAATATTAAAAACTGTATGAGTTATCATGCAGACCGTGCCGAAAAAAGTAGTTTCGAGAAAAACGAGTTTAAACTTTGAAGTGTATTTCGTAACGACCAGCTGCCTCAAACGAATGGCAGCTACCTGTGCGCAACAAACTCTCTTGGGGCAGTTACATTTTCTACCATAACTTTGTGTTTATGGGGAATTTTTACAATCGACTTCCTTAAACTACGAGTATTAAGAATAATAATGTGTAAAAAAGTAGATTTTTTTAAATTCTGGATGTATGTAACCCATTAAAAGCGATTTGTTGTAAGGTATACAGTTAAAATCCATTACTAATCTACAAGCACCACTTTGATCAAAAAGCTCTCAGAAAGGGTGTCACGTCTGTGATTAACATTTTTACGAAAATTTGATCGTCATTACTTGACATCTGTAAAAGTTAAATTGAGTAAGTCTACCTCTGCACGTGTTTTAGATTTTTTACAGTTTCAGAAATGGATTTGAATTTTCAATAACGAGTTTGTATTAAGTTTTGCGTTAAAAATGATACTCAATCCCTAGAAATATTGGGATACTGTATCAGTAATGCTATTCTTAAGAAAACAATCGTTTACGAGTGGCATGAACGCTTCAGAAGGCATTGTGAGTTCTTTGAGTATGACGAACCTAGTGGCAGGCCGTCGACAACGAAAACTTATGAAAACATTGATAAAGTGAAAGAAAAGTTGATCAATAACCACAACTTAACCATCAGAGAACTGGCAAAGGACTTCAACATTGCTTATGGATCCGTTCAGCACATTGTGGTTAATGATTTAGAATTACGCCGTGTTGCTGCAAACTTAGACCCAAAGTACTTGGCTTTAATGCAAAAAATGCACTGCGTCGATGTCACCAAGGATATGATTTCCAAGGCAGAATCTCACCTCAAACTGGAGACAAGACGTGGGTTTACACGCGTGGACGTTGGCGACACGCAATCCAGGCATCAGACGAGTGAGTGAAAAGATCCGAATGAACTAAAACCAAAAAAAACAAGTCATTTTCAAAAGCGATGCTCACCTTTCTTATGGATTTCATCGATATTAAGGGGTTAGGGGTAGTCAAAGGCCCCAAAATATCATGATTTTCAAAAAAAAGTTTTCTAAAAATTAAAAAAATTTGCAGGTTTCGACTTAACTTTAGCAAAAGATCCGAATAAACTAAAACCAAAAAAAAAACAAGTCATTTTCAAAAGCGATGCTCACCTTTCTTATGGATTTCAACGATATTAAGGGGTTAGGGGTAGTCAAAGGCCCCAAAATATCATGATTTTCAAAAAAAAGTTTTCTAAAAATTAAAAAAATTTGCAGGTTTCGACTTAACTTTAGCAAAATTTCAAACAAAAAGTAATAATTTGTGTGAAGCCCATTTCTCCAGAAGTCCCTTGCAGTGATCATCACAAGTCCTTGGAGATTCATCTAAAATCGATCGAACAAGAGAAACTAGTTTTATTAAAGATAATCTTGTGCTTGATCGAAACTTTTTTTAAATTAACAATATGGCGGCCTCAGGAAATATTTTTCCGAGTATTTCAAAATATATGTCGAATTCTCTTCAAATTTTCACACAATTTTTTAAGATATTATATTTTAAGAAAATGCAAAAAAACAATCCATTTTTTTTAATTCTGACTACCCCTAACCCCTTAAGTTAGGCTATACCGATCGATTCATACCGATACCGGATGGAGTTCATTAGTTATGTGTTTTGAAATATTCCACCCGCATGATGCCTGTTTCTATTGCGAGTTTAAGCAGACATTTCCAACTAACTGCTGAGATGCCTTCCAATTCCTCAAACTGTAATCGCCCCTGATATTTTAAGCGTGTTTTGAATAGCACAGCAAATTCGCAAAGGAGATGCTTTACAATTTCCCTTGATCCCTGCTCCCCACATTTTCTGCATTCTTTGCTGACCGAAATTCCTACTTTATAAGCATACGCTGCGATTGGGCTATGTCACGACTCAGTTTAACATAACTTCGTGTTTGTGATAGTACAGGTATAAATCAAATTCGAAAGTGGTTGTCCTGTTTCCACATGATCTTTGCACTCCTGCAAGTTGACAGGCTCTCCCATCTTGTCTTGAATTTTCTGAACATGTTTTCATGTCCAGCTCGTTGTATAATTTTCGTATTGATATTTCGTTAACACGATCCGAAGATAGAGAGACCCCGTTTTTCGCTATATATCGTCTACTATCTCGTTCCCTTCAATACCATTATGGCTTGCACGCAATACAAATGTAGCTTACAATTCGCTGCCAACCTTTCTACTGGCTTTCTACTCTGAAGAACGATCTTGGACGTAAGACTAAACGATGTATGTATGTAATTACTTTAATGGTTGCCTGACTATCTATGAAAAGTGAACCTTGTAGTTGGTCCCAGTAGTGTGACAAGATAAGTCTGCCGTCTTTCTTACTGCGAAAATCTCAGCATGGCTTACAGCATGCAGTAGTCTGGAAACGTATACGACTTCCTTAGGTCTAACTTTGGGCAGTATAACCCAGCGCCTACTCCACTAGTCATTTCAGAACCCTCCGTATAAAAGTTAAGTGTATTTAAACGTTTGGAGCCAAAGCCCTTACGACATTCTTCTTTTTCGGTAGCGATCACAAACCTTTTCTACGCTTTAAAATCGGAGCCATATAGTCCACATTGACTACGATGTATACCTATGAAATGAGACTTTTTTCCAATTTCAAACGTTTATTAACAAAAAATGGTTACAAATTTAATCTTCAAAATAATAGCCATCGCTAGCGACACATTTTCCTATCTCTCAGGCAATTTGTGGATGCCGCGCCAAAAAAATGGGCTGTCTTTGGCCGCAAACCAATCATCGAGCCAGTTTCTGACTTCTTTGTGAGAATTGAAGCGCTGCTCGGAAAGTGCGTGGCCCACCGATGCAAACAACTGATAAGCGGAAGGCGCCAAGTCTGTTGAGTAAGCCGCATGCACTAGTGGTTCCCAATCGACGTCTCCACCAATTCCGGGGTCGTTCTTGTTCGATGTGGCGATGCATTGCCACATTGTCAGTTCATGCGGCACCCAACTTCCGGCCTTTAAAACCATTCCCATGTCTTTCAAACGTTTGGAAATGGTTTTTTGGGTCACTCCCAACTGCTCTGCCATCATTTTTTGCGTTGGACCATCATCTTCATCCAACAATGCTTGCAATTCGGCATGCTCAAACTTTTTCGGTGGCCGGCCCCGGTCCTCGTTCTCCACGCTAAAATCACGACTTTGGAATTTTTCAAACCACCTGAAGCACTGTGCCTACTTAGAGCATGTCGACCATAAGCTTCTATAAGCATTTGATGAGCTTCTCAAACGTTTTTCTTCAATTGATAACAGAAAATCAACGATGTCCGCAAATCGTAGTTTGAAGGCACAATTTTCGACATTTTTAAGAGCGACAAAAATGCATTGTTGAATGAAACGTAACAAACAATGAACTTAATATTGTTGACAGACGATAGACGAAAAAAACAAGGCATTTGGAAGGTTTAAAAATACTCCTAGCGACATCTATGGACTAATAGCTGAAAGTCTCATTTCATAGGTATGGAGCTTTTGGTGTTCCTGTAGATTTAGCTGCAAGGTTTTCTGCAAAAAGATCTATCGTGATAAGTCAAGTATGTATTCTAAGGCCGCCATTGCCGTTAACCTTCAATCATTCACCGTATTCATCTGATGTGCTTCCCTTTGACTTCTCCCTATTCTGAAAATTGCCTTTAGCCATGAAAAGAAAACGTTTTGCGTTCGTATAGACCGTCCAAAAGACTTGTACCGACATCCGGAAGAACAGTCCGGATTCCGGTCAATGACCTGAAATACTCTTTCCAAAAGCTTTTAAATCGCGCAAAGCAGTGTACCGAGGCCAGAGGGGACTATTTTGAATAAATAAACTCAAAGTTATCAGAACAAAGCTGCTGTCGTTTCTATCTTAGCTCAGTCTTGTTTATTTTGGACTTCACCTTGTATAATTCAATATACGAATATTACTTTTTATTGTGCCAAGAGTGTACTCGATGCGGGCTTTTAGTCCCATGAAAATTGTCCCTCCCTAACGCACAGTGACTTCATTTACTGTAATAGTAAAAATGTTAAAACAGTTATGTCAACACATTTCCATTTGTTTACTTTCCTTCACTTTCGATTTTTCATAGACTCCGTTTCTGCATTGAAATCCTACACCAAGTCATTTTCCAGTGTACCCTTCGCCGCAGTTACTGACAATATTTTACGCATTGCCGCCGCTGATATTCCTTTTCCTTGGTTTTGTTATTTCCCTCGATGATGAGCAATTTTCCTCGGGTCAAGCGCGTGATATGTTTGTTTTGCTACATATATCTTTATGTTTACTTTGAGCCCTATTTGCACTATACTTACACTTGTATGTATGTATGTAGGTATATACATATAGGTTGGTTTTTAACTGTGTGCGTACTTACTAATGTTTATTACCACCACTCCCATTGCAAATACACTACTATAATGGCAGAAGGCTCTAGTATACCAACGGATGAAAACAAACTGTTCCTTTCATTGAAAATAGTGCAGCGAGAAGAAGAGAAGAATTAAAAGTATTGTAGGTTTATCGCACTGGAAATGAAGGAAATTACTTTAATTGCTCAGCTCTTACTCGTTTCTTGCTTGAATGCCTGGTTTATCGCTTTAGCAATAAAGCTGCTTACGGCATATTTTCGTTTTCTCTCAACATTTCAAAAATTTCAAGTGTGCACTCTAAAAGGCACTTGCCTCACTTGCAGGCGTACATAATAATTCCACTCCTTTTTCCGTTGTTCTTTCCTTTTCTTTGGCTATTGCCAAAACTCTGGTTCGTAGCCATCTAATGGGTATGGAATAAATACAAATGGATTTACCAACATACCACAATGTTCAGAGTTAGGTGAAAAATTTTCATTTTAAGACGGCTCTGATAAAAATGTATATACCTATATCAACGAAACTATTGTCTTCATATAAAGTGAAAGATTTTTGTGAACGAATGTTGAAACCGCATAAGGGCTATTCGCTTTCAATTAGTACAAGTAGACCCATCTTTCTGCTGTTGTTGAATTTAAACGTGGTCGCACAAGTCTTGAAGACGATCCACGACAAGGTTGTCTAAAGAATTGGGTTTTATGAATAAAGCTGTGTGCGCAATGGGTGACGCATTCGGAACAAAAACATACTCGAAGGCGACTTTCTCAGCAACATTCAGAGTGTTTCCGAAAGGTTAAAGTGGATTTTGTGCATCGATTCATCACTATGGTTGAGACTTAAGTCTATCACCATGTTCCTAAATCAAAATATAATAAACAAACTGTGCAAGAGAACAAACGTATTTATACTCGCTCCGCACAGAAATTTCGATCTTCGCGGTTTTTTCTGTCAATAAACTCTAATTTGCTTATCTTTATTATGATAAAATTGGTATGGTTCAATTACGTGTGAAACCAAATATAGGCCAAATAGCCGCTGCGGCCTCGGCGGCACACCTCCATCCGATGGTCCAAATTTTCGATGACGCTGAGGCATAATTGAGGTTCTTTTGCCGTTAATGTGCCGAATTATCTCATCCTTTAGCTCTTGAATTGTTGCTAGCTTATCAACGTACACCTTTTCTTTCAATTAATCCCAACGGAAGAAATCCAACGGTGTCGTTGACGTTTAGGTGTGGTTCACATTCAACATCGGCCCTTGAAATTTAACCACCCTTGATACAAAAAAAAAGCAATAAAAAAACAAAAATAAATAGTCGCCTAAACAAAAACTTGTTTTTAACTTTTCCCTCTTCTTTTTTCCGTGAATGCTGCTACGCTCTATATCGCTTTTGTTACCGTTAAGTGCCTTGTTAATTTCTCCCGCTCTTTTGTTTTAAGTTGTTTACAAAAAATGACTACTCGCACCAAATCGAATCGCCTCAAAGCCAGTTCTTTGGGTTTGAATCCTACAATGCAGCCCAATTTGAGCAAAGGAGAGAGTTCGCCAGGAGGATGGTTCCATGTGTAGAAGTCCATGCAAGTGGGGAAAGTTACTGATCGCCATTCACTTGGGAATGGCCAGGACGATTCTTCTGCATATGGTTCAAGCAGCTCACAACGGCCGGGATTAGCCCACGTATCCTCTGGGTAGCTTCCGAACACCCATTCGGAAGTGAGCTGACGCGATAAGGCGAAACATTCCAGGATAGCTGGTTGTGCGTTGGGTTTGGGACCCGACACTTAAAAATCCCCCCCCAATGAAAAGTTTAAAAACGCCTCGGATGAGACCTCCCTATACTGATGACGACCACTGCAAACGAAATAAGGATTACGATTTGAGGGCATGCACCTGGAATGTCCGATCCCTCAATGGGGAAGGTGCCTCTGGCCGGCTGGTTGATGTCCTCGTGAGAGTAAAGGCTGGCATCACTGCCATTCAAGATATGCGGTGGACGGGGCACGGCAAGAAAAGAGTAGGACCTTGTGACGTTTACTACAGCTGTCATGTAAAGGAGCGCAAATTCGGTGTTGGATTTGTTGTGTCTCGTAACAATCCGCATGATTAATGTCTGAGTGCTGCACTTGCTAGTTGTCCCGACAACAAAAAAAAAAAAAAAAAAAAAAAAACAATCCGCATCAAAGCCCGTTTTTTTAACATCTCGCTAATTTTCGCCCACGCCCCGACGGAAAAGAAGGACGATGCGACCAAAGATTCCATTTATGAGCGCTTGGAACGTTCCTATGAGCGCTGCCCCCCCCACGACATAAAAATCGTGCTTGGCGACTTCAACGCCAGGGTGAGCAAGGAGGGAGTTTTTGGTCCCACAGTCGGAAAATTCAGCCTGCACAACGAAACATCCGGACAACGGACAGAGGCTGATCGACTTCGCCGGGGCCCGAAACCCATTCGATTTGCCTCTTTATCCAGTTTGGAGAAGGCAGGACTAACAGCGTGGTTGTTAAGACCGTAGTAAATAACGTTAACACAAATTTCTAGGCTGATGGTGATGATGATGGGCACAATGATGATTATGGAAATTAAAGGATATCATAATTTTTAAATAAATTATAAAAATAGCAACAAATGTGGAGTAATTATGTCAAACATTTTAATGAAAACAACAACACATTGTTTCTTATGTCTTATTTGGTTGCATATTTTTCCTTTTGTATAAAAGAAGAGGTTGTCTGTAAAGTCGGTTTACTGACGATAGTTTAACGTGACAACGTCATAAGAAAATACTGATGGAATGGTTGCATTTTTCAAAAGAAAATTTAAATTTTATTTGTTTGATATATATTTTGTATGGATATAGAGATGGAGGTAAATGGAATCCCAATGGAATTGATCAAGTTACATTTACACAAACCTGAAAAATTACGAAACATTTATGAAATTCATGAAAGATATGTTCAATTTCGATTGTGCATCAGACGTCAACAAGTCAACAACACTAAGAGGCAAAATCATCGATTTGACTTTTTCAAGACACATTACATTCGAAACACTTCTTTTCATTTCCTACTTTTTCTATCATTGTCCTATTCTATTCAACAAATTAATAATAAAAACATTAAAACAACAGGTATTATTAACAACTAGTCGTCACTAATTATAAATTCGGTAAGGATGATGATGATACAATTGGTTTTATTTTAAATTCTTCAAGTAAATCAAATTAATAATCCCCATGAAGAAATGGTTCATTACCATGCACACAGGAAGGAGGCATATGCAAATACAAATATGTGAATTTATATACATACATACATATATATGCTCACTCAAGTAGGAGAGAGCCAGATATCGAACGTTGCCGAACGCGAGGGCCGATTGTGCCTCTTTGTCGTTCGTTCCGCGCTCTCGCTTGCACTTCAAGCAAGGTAACGCCGCATGAGCAAGATAACGCCGCGTGAGGAAGGTAACGCTGCATTTTTTGGTGTATGCAGCCGGCTACATCGAATTATAAGACGTTATCACGTCAAAAATCACTCAACTATCATTCCTCTAGTTCAGATGAGTTGATCGCCTGTTTCAGGGCTCAGTTTCCCACTGCTGATAGGCCTATATCCATTAACGGCGAACCTTTAAGATCGATGGTAACCATTTTTATGTTTTCTTTGCAAAAAGCCTTTCAAGAAGAAATAGTCAGTATTTCTTACTGCTCTTCTATTTTTATATTCTACATATTTTTATCAAGTGAAAGCCTTAACTTGTTCAAAAATAAAGCTGAGTGTTGTAAAACAACATTAAATTAAACTACCAGCTACAATAATTGTATGTAAAGGAAGGTAGTAAATATTTTTTGTGTGTAAATCAATTATAAATTGCAATAGTTTAGCCCTTGTATTGAAACATTCCAATTTACCGCAGGGTAAACTCTTGCAATCGTACAACCTGCAAATGTATGACAGTATCAGCCGTTATTAAAAATATAATTGCTCTCAGTTGCAGTGCTGCAATCGGGCATATTTGCAAATGAAAAAACACCTATACTGCGCTAAAGCTTCGGGGTGTTGTCAAAAAAATATGCGTATGCATTTACGTCTGTGTATTAAATATGATGTGAATATTTTCATTTTCCCATTGACAGTTTTTTTATAAAATGACTTTAATGATACAGTTTGCTGGTAAAAATTGTATGGTAATTGAAATTGAGTAAAAGGTCTAATTGAAATTGAGAAAAAGCTTTTTGTATGAACAACTTAGCAAACAACTTGTAATAGCTGGGAGCGGAATCCACTTAGTGGATGCTTTGCGATTCTTTATTTATGAATTAAAATAAATACCGAATAAAGTTTATGGTTGATCATACTCTTAATTTAAATTTATCGCTTTCACCTTTTAAGGTATAATTTTAAGCTTGATTGCAAATTGAATTCAATAGTATACTTTAAACCCGACATTCGTACTCCAATATTAATTCTTTGTACTAGGAATTTATGTGGTACTGTAAATCGTTACGGAATAATTCAGTTCACATTTCGTGGGTGTGGTAGGACATTTAAACTTTATTTTTATAGCGCCAAAAGTAATATAAAGTATTTGAGAGCATTAAATCGAAATTTCCGGGTCTAATAAATTAAGGAATTTTCTAGAATAATCAAGAATTTTTATATTTTAGAAAAACATTATACGGGAATCACTCAATCACGCGACTGAATTGTTATAACTTGCACAGGAATGCATTACCGATTGTTTTTGTTTGTTTGTCAGTAAAAAAAAGACAATATTTATATACATATCCAGCGCACAAATCGACTACCAGTCAGAAGCAATAATAATTTTTCACTCATACGCTCTGTACAATAAAATGTTACTCATACGCACCGTATATTTGGTTTTACTAAAGAGCAGCCGGGGATCATGTTTTCAGCCAAAGACGAACAGACTAATTTTATCAATGTTCGAACGAAACTGAACCGAACCAAACCGAATATTTTCAAGAGTATAAAAATAGATAACGCATTTTAAAGAACCCCGCTTTTTTATGAACAAGACAAAACAGAGGTGCATTAGCGTAAATCACATTTTCGATTCATGTAACAAAAGGAATCGAAAAATTAACTTTTTTAATTGATTTGTAGATATTTAACGTATAATATTTAAATAAATGTCTGTTATAACACAACAGAAAAACAAAAAAAAATCTTATGTTTTCGATACCACTGCAAATGTGCCTCGTTTGATAGTTGTTGGTCATTAAATCCAAATGTATAGCTGTGTGAAAATAAAAATGTATATACAAATGAAGCGAAACTAATACTAATTAGGAATATTCACTATGCTTATAGTAAAATCTTATTTTTAAGACTTTTATAGTGGCATCATAACCAACGCAATTCATTCGATCATCATCGTCAAATCTTTATTTCTCTTTAATTGCACTTGTAAACAAATTTGGACTAAATGAAAGAAAACTATTAGCTTCGATTCCGTATTTTCTTCATTATTTATTTACCTTTTTAATACCCTAAAAATGCAATATTTCTTACAAACTATGAAAAACAGATTAACACTAAGCAATTTAATCAAAAATAAATTAAGCTTACAATTTACAATTTCGATTTAAAATCGATTTTTTTGCATAAATGTCTTCCCAAACTATCCAAGAAGGGGTCCTCAAAATTTCACAAGCAAATTCAAAATATTTTCGGAGTTACAGAAGAAATTGTGAGCAAGCGTCGAGCAGGTATAAGAGTGGCCGGATCACTCGAAGTACAATTTTTCGGTTTTTTATTTTTACGATTTTTCCTAATTGACGGGAAAGATAGGGAAAAAGTTAAACGTCCTATCGAAACGAGATAACATTGATTGTATTGGGAATTAAATTGTCTTCTAGTTGAACCTAAAAAACCTTAAGAAAGTTATGATTAACCCACTTTTTAAACAATCTAAAGGGAATTTGTTTTTTCCAAAAAAATGAATTTTTTTTTAATTAGTGAAAAATTGTTGAATTTCTTACTTTTTGTTTAATTTTCTTGGTTTATCTAGAAGCTATACTATACTAAAATAAATTGTTTTTTGAGTTTTTGGTTTCAGATGAAAATTGAAACCTGCATCTTTCCCGCCGCACCACACATGCACACCCGTGGCGCCTCGGCAAAATGCTTGTACCAGACATAATATATTTTAATGAAAACATTTGAGAAGACTGTTGAAATACATAACAATAAAACCTGAAAGTTTAGTTTCAATCGAATATTTCTTTCCTTCCCAAAAAAATCCACGAAAAAATTGATTTTTTGAAGCCTCTAAAGCAGGCTCCCCCCTTAATGAAGAAAATGCAATATTTCTTACAGTCAACAAAGAAATAATATTACAGAATACTTGGAATCTAGTTAACAAATTCATTTAGAAACATTTAGAAGTAGTACTTTGTGGAAGAAAAATCTAGGCCAATACGGTTTGAAAGCGAAGTTATGAAAATCGGAGCATTCGAAGCGCAATAATTTCTAACTATCCCTAAACAGAAAATATCATGATTTCGTAAACTTCGCTGAAGAATATTGTAGTCAATTTTCTCGATTAGAGAAGTTGGAAGTCAATCACCCCATTTATCGAATCGAAAATGAAAGTGAGTTAGAGAATAGTCCTTCTAATATCTAGTATTTTTAGATGAATGAGCAAGCAATGACTTTTATGGGATGGAATTATATCAGTGAAATGCAAAGAACGTGAAGCATAACCGACAAAGACTTTCTCGATAAGCTCAAGCCTATGAGTAGGGCACGACAAGGATAATATAGTATTCAAATAAATACGGTGTATACCAGCTTCGAATGCACAAAAACGGTACAGAATATATGAATCAACAAATCTGAAAGTAAAAACCTAAAAATCTGAAATCTAAAACGTCGAATAAAGGCGAGCACAGAATATGACTTTACAATGGTGTAATTTAAATGCATATGGAAAAAGAACTTAGAGTCTAATAGCACGCCAAGGTTAATAATTTACTTATAGGGGATAAGCTACAATAGAAGCACCAATGAGGTAGAAAGTAGCTGTAAGAGAATAAAAAACATAAGAACACTTGCTTATAGAGGGTTATCTAATAAGAGGTGTTATTTTGATATTCAAAGAAAAATTATATTTTTTAACATAAATGATCGGATGTTTATTTTATTATAAAGAGGAAAGTATGGCGTTAATAGTGAAAAATAACATCAGGCAAATGACCACCATGAACACGCTTACAGGGCAATATCCTTTTCATAAAATTTTCCATAACCGAATTGCAAAGTGGCTGCCCTATGTCCTCGACAGCCTCACGAATTCCATCTTTGAGGTCTTGAATCGACCCTGAACTGTTGACGTATACCTTCTCTTTCACGCGGCCCCAAAGAAAAAAGTCACAAGGTGTTAAATCATAAGATCTGGAAACTCTTCCCGTAAAAGATCAATGGTTTCGTTGCTTGTGTGGCACGTAGCGCCATCTTGTTGAAAATAAACGTTGTCCATATCAATACCATCCAATTCCGGCCATAAAAAATCGTTAATCATCCCTCGATAGCGCAATCCATTCATTCATAATACCTGTTATTGGAAAACCCTTTATTTTTATTTTATTTAAATTTTATATATTTCTTTTACACCAAGCGACGACGTTATTGTAAGGGTTTACATACGTCCAGCAGCACCAAAAATGCGCTAAAAGATTGCGCATTGACCCAAAGTACAATAAAAAAAATGCATCTATGGTCTGCTTCATTTCTCCTTGAAAAAAATTCTTGGAAAAAAAGTTTTAGTCATAGTCCGTCGAGCTGGATTTTCGAATTTCGAAAAATTTTACAATTTATGGCATTTTAAAAAAAGTATGCGTTTAATAAAAATATCAAAACTCAAATCTATAGAGAAAACGCTTGTGAATATTAAAAAAAAAAAAAACATCAAAAAATGTTAAAAACTGGATGAGTTGTATGTAACCCCTTAATCAGATTAATAGAGTCCGCTGTACTTCCAATCTTTCAAGCATCAACATACAAAAGAAAGTTTGCTTTATTAAAACAACTGAAAATGTGATTAACAAATTATGCACCGCCAGTTGGGAAAAATTACGAAATTGCATTTTTTACAAAAGATTTCTAATTTCTCAGGAAAGCGCAGAAAAGATGGAGCTCCATTTCTTCAAACTCGTAGCTGTGTTTATCGGTCAGAGCTGTGATCGGCACATACGCGGAACAGCTAGGGCTACTATTTAACCTCTATTGCAGAAGCTGTGGGGGCGTTTCAGAGAAGGAGACTGAGGAGACATTTTCTCTATAAATGTCCGGATTTGGCAGCTAGACAATTAAAGTCACTTGGTGTTCCTTTCTTCGAAAGCCTGCAGCAATGCGCCAACCTAAATCCCATCAATCTTCTCCATTATATCAACAGCTCAGGCTGGGTGTGGATATCTACCCGTTGGAGGTATCATAATGGTAACAAAATGGCACTTTAGTGCTACATTTCACTTACTTACCTACAGCCACGTGAAATACAACTATTATGCATACAATGCTTGTTTCTGCAAATAACCGTACTTATGTTATTATTGGGACACGTGTATACTTATTAGAATTTTCTGTCGCTTTTACTCAATGCATTTTTTACTTTTCAAGAATAAACACCTCGACATGAAGAGTCGCGTGACTGAGAAGCACTCCGGAGTGCCGGTTTATATAAAAAAAATTAATTGTAAGGTTAAAAACCAAAGAAAAGAGGTGTAATATCTGCTAGTGTTGGCAGACGAAAAAAAAATTATGAGAAGGACGTGCGCGTAATCAAACGAATACTTAAAGCTGTGCCAAAAATCGAAGCACCCAAGATTGCAGCAAGCTGAAACTGGACGAGCAATTGTTAACCCGCAAACCATTAGAAATTACCTAAAACCAAAAGGGTACACGGATGTGTTTCATGATAAGCCGGATGACTTTTGGAAAGTAGCTATATGATATTTATGGATCAGAATAAATATAATATATTTGGGTAATATGGGAGAAAATCGAATACTGCCCTCATTTCTACGCTCAAACGCGGTGACGGCAGTATAATGGTTTGGGACATAATGGCAGCTAACTGAGTAGGAAATCTTGCATTTGTGTTTTCAATATTCAAAGTTCTAATATTTATTCATTTTAACAGCTTATTTAAAGCCAAATGCCGAAAAACTGGGTCTCGGCTCGGATTTTAAGGTGGTGCAACACAATGATTCCAAACATTATTCTGAGCTTATACATACTTATTTGCTTTACAATTGTAAATCTGTGCTTCCACATCCTCCTCAGCCGCCGGGACTTAATACTGTCGAGCATTTGTGGGATATTAAAAAAACAAAAACAAATAAGAAAACACTCAAGCGGATTATTGAAGAAAAATGGCAAAATATTTCGCCGACGGTACAAAAAAATTGGTGTTTTCCTTGAAAGTGGACTTAAAAGCGTAATTTATGCAAAAGGGTACCCCACATCCTATTAAAAACTTTTAAGTTACAAGTAAAGTTTTCAAAATTTTTTGATGTAAGATATTGAAGATAATTAATTTGATGCCATGAATAAAATAAATGTTTTTTGTTGAAGTTTTTGCTACGAAATGCAATAAAAATTCTCAGCATGAATTTTTGAATACCAAAGTTGCTGCGATTTGTTCTCTAAAGTTGCTGCTGTTTTTACAATTTTTCGGTGCAGTGTGTATAATTCATATATATAAATATCAGGTGTGTTGTGTGTTCAAAAAATAAGGTGAACTTTCACTTTTCTCAAAAAATATTTATTTACTCATCAATTTTTATTTTATTTCTTTCAAAGTAGTCCCCCTCAGATATAACACACTTATGCCAGCGTTTTTTCTCCAATCCTCGAAGCATTTCTGATATGCACTTTTTGGTATGACCCTGAGCTCTCTCAACGATTCGGTTTATATCTCCACAATCATCGCAAAACGCCGTCCCTTCATGGGTCTCTTCAATAGTGGAGAGAGGAAAAACTCGCAGGGGGCCAAATCTGGTGAAAAGATGGCAGAAGCATGGTAACGGTGTTGTTTTTGGCCAAATAATCTCTCTCGCAAGCAAAGATGAGTGAGGAGGTGCATTACCATCACGCAAATGGCGCATAACTTCAAGGTAATACTTTTTATTTACCGTACGACCTTGTTGTAAGATTTTCTGATGCTCTATGCTTTGGTAATCGAAGAAAACAGATACAAAACTTTAACATTTCATCGAACTTAGCGTGCTTTTTTTGGTCTTGGTTCTCCTGGCCTCGTCCATTGAGACGATTGGGGTTTGGTTTCGATGTCATCATATACTCATGATGTGTCACCAGTTATGACCCTTTTAAGCAAATCTGGATCATACTTGACGTCATTCAACAATTCCTGAACGATGCCATGCGACGTTGTTTTTGGTCGAAATTCAGCAATTTTGGAACGAACTTCGCTACCACACGCTTCATGCCCAAACTTTCCGAAAAAAATGCATGGCATGAGCCAACCAATATACCGTCATCCTCATCAATTTCTCTAATTGTAATTCGACGATTTTCCATAACAATTTTCTTCGCTTTCTCAACATTTTCATGGTTTGGTAATGTGCTGGGGCGTCCAGAGCGAGCATCGTCATTCACACCTTCTCGACCTTCTGTGAAAAGCTTTTACCACTTGTACACATTTTTTTGACCCAGAGTACTCTCACCGTGGCATACTGTCAACATTTCAAGTGTTTTTGATTACTTAATTCCATTTTTTACACAAAATTTCGGTAGCAAAAAATCGCCGAGCAGGCAAAACACTTGTCTTATCTATGCCTCTCACAAACAAACTAAATATGCCATATTGCCAAAACCATGAACATATCTTCGAGACGAGTGAACCAACATAAAAAATAATCATCGAAAGTCAAATGTATGCAGCTCGCTAAATTTGAAAATTCGCCTTATTTTTTTAACACACCTCGAACATGTGATTTTATTTATGCAACTGTGGACATGATTAAAAATGTTGTCTTGTAGTAGCGGTTGCTTCTCGGCAGTCAATAGCAAACCATCACATTATATTTGCTACGAAAAGTTTCTAATAGAAAAACAATCGCTCGTTCTGAAGCGGTACGTGTTTGAAATTGTAAGTTCCTCCATTGGTGGGACAGCAGAAATACGCAAACCACAAATTGAAGTAAAAGCTTATCCAAACACAAGAAGAAGGCTAGTACGGCACGTAAAATATGTATAAATTGTTTTTCTTGTAACATACACACATATCTCAGATATACAGATATACACTACCACATGTCATGCCATAATATATAACTCAATGTTGGTTTAAGTTGAACTTACTTACCCACTCAAATTTAATCCTTTCAAAAGACCGTAGAAAACACAAATAAATCCATTTTATTCATTTATCAATTTTTATCAACTCAGGCAGCATATTGAATTGTGTGTGTGTGTATGTGCATGGGTTGTAAGATACTTTCCTCTCTATTTTTTCGTGTAACCTGAGGCACCACCGCAGACATTTCAATCATCTCAATTGTAATAATGTTATTTATCCCTTTTCTACTTTGCTTTTTCATTGCAGTTGTCGACTAACTGAAATCTGATGGATGTTAAAATCAATTCAATTGTTATAAATCGAATTGTTTTGGAATTTCATGCAAGAAAAGTCTTCAATTTATACAATACAACACACCAGACATATTGAAAGCTTGGACTGCTGGAGGATATTAATGATTGTAATTTGACAGCAAGGATAACTGTAGAAAAACATAATATTCAATAAATAGTACATATATCTCTGTATGTATGTATCGAAAGGTCACAAATATATATACGTACATATATATTTATAGCTACGCATGAATGTCCATACGAATTCAGAAACGAATGTGCGGAGCTTTCGAATGCCAGGAGCAATGTCAATATTTAACCGCACACATCAATCAGGCTAAGCGTTCGCAATTCTGGAACACAAAATACTCGCTGTTTTACTATGTGTATGCGTGCGTGTATGTATGTACAATATGTAGTTATGCATGGAATTCACACAATAAAGTAAATCTCGTGTTTATGAGTGAATTTACCGGGCATTAGCGCTAAGGCGAGTTGCCTACAACTCTGCCGTAAAATGGATATCTTTAGACGTAAACACATCAATCATTTGACACATTTTGTAATCTCAGCATTAGTTAGCAAATTGATTATAAACAACTCGAAATAGCAAACCTAATTGCACATTAAAACGCAACGCTTAGGCAATCACATACGATTTCTATATACAACAAAAATTTTTATGCAGCATGGGGGCGAATTCGTCGAGCAGATCGGATGCAAATCTGCTCAATGATGATGATGGTGAGTTTGATTATTTGTTATTCAAGGTGATTCATATTGTGTTTGTCATATGTTTGTTATTGCGAATGTGTGTGTATGAGTTTAATTAATAAACTGTAAATAGTTAAGTGAACAGGCAAGTTGAAAGGAATTTTTTTTTATTGGGTATGGGACTAAATTTCCGCTCTCGTAAAAGAGGTGTCGCTGCTTATACTATTTTTACGTTTGTTTTAGTAATAAACTGGTAATTTGAAGATGTATATGAGAGGTCTCGATCACAGTAGTTGACATTTGTTTGAAGCATAAAGATCCTTTATTATTCAACATTTGCGGGAAGTCTTGCTTCATTTTTACCTTTTAAAACAAAGGGCAGCTGAAACGTGTTGTATTTTGTTCAATATTTACGGTAATCACGCTCCATCAAATACAACTTGTAAAAAGTGGCAATTTCTTTCGACGCTTCCAAGGTGGCAAATCGACATGAATGATAAAAATCGCGAAGGGGCACCGAAAAAATTCGAAGATACTCACAACAATTATTAGAAGGAGACGCATGTCGAACCCTTGATGATATGTCTAAAGAGTTGGATGTTGGCAGATCAACCATCCATAAATGTTTGCACATGATGGGAACGGTCCAGAAAGCAGGTAACTGGGTGCCACATCAATTAAGGGAGAGGGACGTCTGGTGACGTGTAAGATGCTTCTTGAACGGCAGAAAAGAAAAGGTTTTCTGCATCGTATCATCACTGCCGGTGAAAAATTGATCTATTATGATAACGCTAAGGTGAACCAGGTGCACCGACATGGAAAAAAAGGTTATGTTGTGCATCTGGTGGGATCAGAAGGGAGGGTGTCATCTATTATGGACTCCATAGACCATCTAAAACCATCACTGGCGATCGTTACCGACTGCAGCCAATGCGTTTGAATCGAGCTCTCAAAGAAAAGCGGTCGGCATGTAACGGTAGGCATGACAAACTGATTTTGCTGCAGGCCACACGTTGCTAAATCGATCCAGAAATATTTAGAGGAACTGTATTGGGTAACCTTGCCCTACCCGCCGTATTCCTCACACATTACACCTTCGGATTACCATCTGTTCCGATCAATTTAGTCAGCCCTTATTGGAGAACGGTTCACTTCTTACGAGAGCAACGCAAACTGGCTCAATGAATGGATCAAGTCAAAAGAACTCGAATTTTTCGTCGGAGGAATCCATATGCTGCCTAAAAGGTGGAGTCAGGTTTGCCAAGTTGTGAAGTGTTGCCAACCATTTGCTCTTCACAATAAATTTAGTGCTTTTTTATACCCAAAATGCGAAAATTTTAAAGTTTGGTGTTTGTTTCTTTTTGTTTTTAATTTAAAGCTACCGAAACTGTAAGTTAAAAAAAACTGTATTATTAAACAAAAGAAGGTTAAAAATGTTACTCTGAGAAGATTTTAATGCTAATGCGAATTTGTTGATTATATAAAGTTTGATATTTTGAAAGTGCAAATTTAATTTTTTTCTCCTTTTAAGTTAATGCAAAAATATGAAATGTTCTTCTTTCAACTCTTCACGTTTTAAAAAGCATTTGAATTTACTGAATACGGCATTGCGCATTTTAGTGTGTGTTTATATCCAAAGCTAGGCAACACTGCAGTAGCGAGGGAGAGATTTGACTGCTGAAAGGAGAAGAACACAAACAACTACTGCAATCGCGGGCAATTGAACTATTATTGAATTAATTTTAAAAAAATGTGAATTTTACAAAATTATAAACATTGCATTTTAATTAGAACAGGCTAGAAAAATGTCATGAAGAAGGAACTAAAACTCTGAGACTAAATAACAAAAAAAATGCTAAATCAAGTTACGAAAATGGTAATCTAGCCATACTGGTGCTAAAACCACGTAACTCATTGTCAAATTCACCGAGAGCAAAGTAACGGTACCACGATAGGCGACATCTCATTATTCTTTCCATCATGGTGTCGATATACTTATCTTTTTGACGCATAATACTGTTTACACGTTTCAACTGTTTTTTATACTTCACAACTAGTTGTTATGTTTGGATCCGTAAAACAAATTTATAAAAGTGTTTCATAATTTTTTTTTTAATATATCTTATTGATAACACAGGCCTGCGAAATTTAACTTTTTTCAGTTTCTAGAATGGCTGTACTTGTTTCTTGTAGTTTTTTATGCGCTGAAAACGAATCTGACCTTCAAAATGCTCCATCACGTCAGGATTTTTGGTAAATGAAGCCTAAAAGGTCAAAAAATGGCCATTTTAGCCATTTTTGATAATTTTTTTTGAGATAGAAAATTTTTTTTCAATTTTCGACGAAAAGGTCGCATAGTACAACTCTTTAGCTTTAAACCCCATTTTTTTAAATTATTGTACGATTTTTTAAAAAAAAGTTATGACATTTTGAAATTAACAGTTTCAGTTACGCCAATAGACGTTATACCCAACGTATACGTAACTGAAACTGTTAATTTCAAAATGTCATAGCTTTTTTTTAAAAAATCGTACAATAATTTAAAAAAATGGGTTTTAAAGCTAAAGAGTTGTACTATGCAACCTTTTCGTCCAAAATTGAAAAAAAAAATTTTCTATCCCAAAAAAAATTATCAAAAATGGCTAAAATGGCCATTTTTTTACCTTTTAGGCTTCATTTACCTAAAATCCTGACGTGATGGAGCATTTTGAAGGTCAGATTCGTTTTCAGCGCATAAAAAACTACAAGAAACAAGTACAGCCATTCTAGAAACTCACCCTCGCAGGACTGTGTAATCAAATAAATTTATTTCCACCGAGAAACAATTTTTTTTCAACGCTTTATTAATTCGTGCAGTAAACGGTTCATAGAACTTTTTCCGCAGTTTCAGTAGCCCATTGATACCAAGTTTTAAAATTGGCAAAACCATATTTTTTCATTTTCAAGTTAAAGCATCGTCATTGAAATTATAATTTTTTTTTTCAGTAAGCTTCTTAGTTTGCTAAAACTTTTCTTCTTCTTCTTTCAAGTGAAAAAAACTGTTGCTTGCTTTGTTTGTTTCGTTTTGCTTTGCTTTCTGTAGTTTGCCAAATGGAAGCTTTGAACACTCGCAGAATAATAGGAAAAAACGAAGCGAAGAGTAAAATTAAAATGTCAAAGGCCCACAAAGCGCTGTCAAACGGAACATTGGCGCTATTCGAAACATTAAAGCGCTTCAAGCGAGCGAACCAAAGCTGCCAATTAACCAACTTTCATACATAGTCTGTGTCAAAAGAAAAAAACCTGTTTTTTTCTTGTAACTTCAATATATAATATATTTCGTTCTGTTTTTTGCTGTATAATAGTCTCACTCAAGGGCTACGACGCCAGTGCTAACTCAGGTTAGTGTCGTTCGAACTTTCCCATAACCGCAGCCAAACAAAAATGAGTGAGAAGTACGCGAAGCCTTTTGAGGCAGTATTTTTTGCACGCATTCGAAAAGGCCGAAATTAACTTATGCCGCGGCTGCAAAAGTGATTAAAAATTCAAAAATGTTGTTGTGATGTGGAATCAGCGGTATAAAGTGTACAAAAATGTTAATGACTTTTCCGAGCGCGGCTTGAAGCGAGTGACGACAAAAAAACAGGATAAAGTGATCTCCAACTTTTGTGGCGGGACCCTTGTGACTACGCCAAGCACGATCAGTTCTTGCTAAAAAGGGAATAGATGTTAATTAGTATCAACACCATCGAATGAAGACTGAAGGAGGCAAACATATCCCTTCGTCCCACATCATCAAAACCACTGCTCTCAGAAAAATACATTGAGAAACAACAAAACAAGACAATGGCGTCACAGTATTGGACTGGCCTTGCCAGACCCCAGACACCAACCCACTCAAAATGTGTGGGGAACTATGAAAACGCATCTTGCCGGAAGCCCAGTCCTTGATTTAAAGCAACTCGTTCGCAAAATTTAGTCCTGTTTGTCGACGAGCTACGCAGAAAAGCGGGTTCAAAGCATAAAGAAAATGCCAGGCTATACTCTACAACGATGAAGACTGCACGGCTTATTGAGTAATTGGGGCTCGTAGTTTTGTATATTACTTACTTTCTTGTAAAAAAAGTTTTAAAATAATGGGTTTTCCAATAACAGGGGCTATAGGTGACTGGATTGCGCTATCGAGAGATGATTAACGATTTTCTATGGCCGGAACTGGATACTACTGATTTGGACAACGTTTATTTTCAACAAGACGGCGCTACGTGCCACACAAGCAACGAAACCATTGATCTTTTACGGGAAAAGTTTCCGGATTGTGTTATCTCTCAAAGATGTGATCACAATTGACCACCGAGATCTTATGATTTAACACCTTGTGACTTTTTTCTTTGGGCCACGTGAAAGAGAAGGTCTACGCCAACAGGCCAGGGTGGATTCAAGACCTTAAAGATGGAATTCGTGAGGATATCGGGGGCATAGGGCAGCCACTTTGCAATCCGGTTATGGAAAGTTTCATGAAAAGGATATTGTCCTGTAAGCGTTGTCGGGGTGGTAATTTGCCTGATGTTATTTTCCACTTTTAACGGCATACCTTCCTCTTTATAATGAAATAAACATCCGATCATTTATATTAAAAAATATCATTTTTATTTGAATATCAAAATAACACCTCTTATGAAAAGACCCTATATATATTTTATGCTTCATGAATAATCGCGGCTCCTTTTTTCCGACCCAGACTGTATGTATGTACATTTCTACATTTCTTTTTGAATGAATGGGGTCACTTTTATGATTCTGGCGAACTTGAAAAATGTAGCTTCCGGGTCGCCATAGTTGCATTTTCTTATTATTAACGGATCTTAAAGCATAAGCAGAATGACGTTTAGATATTACAACTAGGACAACATAAAGATACTAATCTTAAATAAGTATTTAAAAATCATACTTTGTAGTGAATAAATGTATTGTTCTTTGGCATTTTGTGAGAGTATTGTTATCAGCCCATTGTGCGATGTTCATTAGCAGCTTTTTATTTTCGGCAAAAGGTGTTTTTACATATAATACAAAGCATTATTATCTTTATAATCTTATTTTAAATTCGAAGCATAAATTAAAAAATTATACTTAAAATCCGTTCTTTTATTTTTATGCAATTTTCGTGATGATGGTTGGACCTCGATGCTGATTGCTGCTACTTTTAGTAAATTTCGATCATTTTCAAATATTGCGCGCCATTGGCAAAGGTAGTTTTGGCAAGGTAAGTTTTAGTTTTCGAAATAAGAATAAAAATATTTTATACAATATTATTACTATTTTTAATAATATTATTTTTATTAATATTTTCATTATTATTATTTGCTAAAAAATAAGGCGAATGGATATAATTGCATGCATGTTGTGGGTTTTGAATAACGATATTGGCACTGTTGTAGAAGAGGTGCGCCAACGACCGTAAGCCAATTAGCGTGAAGCCTTCGCTTTCGAATATGGTGCCTCTCACTTCTGCAAACAAATCAGTATACAGGATCCTGCACTCGAAGTGTAAGCAATTAAAAACGCCATCAATTTAGTTTGGAAAATTACTCTTATTCAATTCAAAGTAAAAAATGTGTGAAAATAATACAAAATTAAGAATCAATTGACCTTTGCTCGATATGGCCACCTTTCCCTTGCCTATGGCCTTGAGACGGTCCAGAAACGAATCCCAAAACCGGCCGAATGTGATTTGCAGGTATTTTGGCCCACTGGCGGACAATGATGATTTTGAAAGCCATTGTGTGGATGTTATGAATTTCGGAACGTTGTTTTTTATCCATTCTTGGTTCACTCGAGCTTTGTCCGACAGTGCCGAGTCCTGTTGAAACGGCCATAGTCTGGCCCAGAAATGTTTGTGAGCCCACGTCTGCCTTCAAAGCAACCTCCAGAATACTTTCCCAATAATATTTCGCATTTATTTTGACGCTAGGCTCGATGAAAACGATTAGAGAGCTCCACCTGCGGCCCAAACCATTACCCGCGGCGGGTGCTGCCTCTTGGTGGCAAATCGATGACTAAAATTTTCGTATGAGCGGCCGTTTTGGAAGTTTACGAATTGCTTTATTTGAAAAATTTTCTCGTCAGAAAAAAAATGTTCGGAAATTGACCGCTTTCGGCCAAGCAGAGCAACTCCTTCGCTTTCTGAAGTCTAACTTGTTGCTGCTTTGGTGTGAGACTATGCGCATTTTGGATCTGGTAAGACTTGACTTTGAGATCATTTTTCAGTATGCGGCGGATGCTACGGTCAGATATTTTCAATTCCTTTGCCATTTGATGGGCACTTCGTCGGGGATTTCGCTCAAGTCGCTTCTTCACTTTTTGAACCATTTCACTTGACGTTGCAGTCTTTTGATGACCACCTCCATGACGTTTTGCGACGCTACCAATATCATTGTAACGAGTAATGATGCGATACACAAAAACTTTATTTACTTTAAAGGTCTCGAGCTCAGGAACAATCGCTGCTTGTGGTTTTCCAGCCTTTACTCCCGGCAAAATGGTACCGCGCGCTGGACTGTCATTTAGCCAACTAACAGACAGTTAATGCCCGTGCACCAGCTGCGCGAGCGGTCCGAAGTTGGTTACACTTCGAGTGCCGGACCCTGTAATCTATTCGGAGGAAAAATTCGGAGTGTACCAATAGAGTAATAAATTGTTAAGCAAATTTCACTCGAAATTGGAAAAACCGCTACATGAAAGCCAAATTATTCACAAAACGACCACTGAATGCTTTTCTATAACTGTTGCTTAATTCAAACATAACCTCTTCATAATAACTGCATTGGCTACACCCGCAATAAACTTTTCTTTCTACCCCACGACGGGACGCCTGGAGACCATTTTTGACTCTTATATCAGCAAAAGTCTTAAATATTGTATTTAACTGCCTAAATCGCTCCTGGATTATTGGAATATTGTTGCTCTTTTATGATAGCCCCCCAAAATGCCTTGGGTTAGGGATAGTCAGAGGCCCGAAAAAATTATGATTTTAAAAAATTTTTTTTTGCTAGTCAGTTGCTTTATTTTACTAAAATAGCAATAGGCACGAGTTTTTTATGTTTTTCAAAAGCAGTATATATTTTATTGAAATCTACCAATCGGTTTTTAAGTTACATTGATCACCAGCTCAAAAAACATAGTTTTGAGAAAAATGCATTTAAAGTTTTGTTACTTGCTCTCGAACGCTCCGGAGCACCCGAGCGCTCTTTATTAATTGTTAAATAACTCGGAAAGTATTTGTCGGATTCACAAAAAAATCAAATTTTTTAAAAATTCCGACTACCCCTAACCTCTTATTAAACATTTATCGAATCGAGTGCGCAAAGGGTACATTGCTGAAAGTTTGTTTGGCAGGTGACAGCGCCATCTTGCTGAAATGAGAGGACGCCCATATTCAGTACAACAACGTGTTTTTGAAAAAAATATTTAGCACTCATCTATAGCACTTTCTGTTGATCATAAAATTGTTGCCGTTTTTGTTTGCGAAGAAAAATTAACCAATAGTTCCATCGCTCCGAAGGTCACACCATACCTCCACAGACGTTTAGAACAGATTGGGTTCTCTACCATAACGACTACTATGATTTTAGAACCTCAAATTTGACAAGTTTCCTCATTAATATGGCCACCGAGAGGCAAAATATGCATAATCCGAAAACTGAGAAAATGACTTTCAAACTAGTAGACAACCCAAAAAGATAAGGGACTATGATTATTATTATTGGGTACATTAACCCGACGACCTCTTTGTGGTCTATTATGCCCAAAAATTTAAGACTTCTTATAAATTTGAGACTCTCTAAATGGGCCAACTGTGGATCAGCGATTGCCCCACAAGGGCCAAAGCCAATAATCGGAATCAGTTTTACAGGTCATGAATTGGACCACTGATTATGTATGCAATTTACATAAAGAGCGATGGTCCTTTCTATAATGCTGCAGAACTGTTAAATGTTTTGTGACAAGCCCGAACAGAAAACTGTCACACTTTCTTCTAAGACTTGGTAGAAAAGCCCTTCGGTTGAAGCTCGGTATTATTATAGGACACAATTTACCTTTCTTGCTTAGAAGAGTCGAATAGCACTGACTATTTTCTTTTGGAGTGTCCTGACATGAGAGTTCTATGTCATGAGAATGAGCAAAATTAGTTCTTTCGAACTAGAGGATATTTTTAGATTTGCCAAAAACTCTGGAAAAATCTCACAGGACTAGCTGTTTCTGTCTCTATTCTATTCTATATCTTTCTCCCTGTCACATCTCTCGTTCCCTCCTTGATTATCTACCCTTTTACTTTCCAAAACTTTGAATACAATGGGATTTTTAGCCTTTGTATTTTAGGAGTATCGGTGCTTCTTGGCTCGCCTTTTTCAAATTTCATTTCATTTTCACCTTCTCAGATTTTTTGCTCCATATCGCAATTCACAGAGGATGTTCTCTAAAGTTTCGTCACCTAGTTTGCGAAAGCGGCAGACATTTGTTTCTACTGACGTGATACTGTTTCTACGGAGATGATAACGAAGTCTACAATTTTCCATGTAATATCCAGTGAGAGTTCGTAAACCTTCTCTATCCAGACTTAAGAACTTATTCGATGCTCTTCTGACATCTTTACCGTCATACTGTTTAATCTGCCTCTGCCCTGGACTCTCCTTCAAGTGTTGCCTTAGTTCCCTGTGCTCCAAATCTTTGATAAGTTTCTTTAAGTGTGCCCACAGAAGGATTTTGGTCTATGAATTTTGAAAATTTGGAAAGAAGAATACGTTGAGAAGAATACATGGCTCTATAGCGCTCGCAATTCACCATAACGGCAGCTCCTTTTTATGGCCCGAATTGGAAGATATGGATGTGGACGATATGTGGTTTCAACAGAACGGTGCCACTTGTCACACAGCTAACGAAACAATGGCTTTTTTTCGCGAAAAATTTAATGACCGAATAATCTGACGTCGCGGCGATGTCAATTGGCCGCCAAGATCATGTGATTTGACACCGTTGGACTTCTTTCTTTGGGGTTATTTGAAAGAAAAGGTGTACGTCGATAAGCCAGCAACAATTCAACAGCTAAAGGATGAGATAATTCGGCACATTAACGGCATAGAACCTCAATTATGCCTCGGCGTCATCGAAAATTTTAACCATCGGGTGGAGGTGTGCCGCCGATTTTGCCAATATTTTGTTCCATACGTAATTGAGTCATATCAATATTATCATAATAAGGAGAAATGATAATAATTTCCTAAAAAAATTGTATTCAAAATCAACACCGGCCCTTGAAACTTAAATCCCCACAATTTGGAATTCATGATAACTTGCCTTACTGAACAGGAATGTCAACACAGTTTGCCATTCTCAGCTGTCAAACTGCTGTCATAGTTATCTATAGTTCTCATGCAGCTAAAAAAACACCCAATACATACATACAGAGAAAAATTGTGTTTAGGTACTAAGTGCAACTGTAAATTAAATTAAATTCATATGGCAATGGGCAGATTTTGTAGGGAGTGTAAAACGAAAATATGAAAAAAATAAAAATAAAAGTGAATAAATCAGAGTCAGAATCAGAATCATGGTCTATCTTAAACATATAAATATCCAAAATATAGCAAAAGCTTGAGCTCAAGTCCATCAGCTGTTATTTGCTGTTATCCGGCTCTCAACGAATTTGACTGAATCAGCTGATAAGCTGACATAAGGGGTCACGAAGCGGTTTGTTTACGAAAAAAGTAAGATTCTATTAGTGATATACGAAAAAAAGCAAAGCTTTTGCTTGATTGCCACTCTAAATGGCTTATTGGACAAGTGAGTGAATACATATGAAATGATCATCCAGAATTCGGCAGCCGAATCGCCAGTGACGTGGCAGCTGAAGTTCCCACAATTTTCTTTTCCACCATAGTTATTGGCCAGCCCTTGTAAATCTATCATCCTTGGTATTTGGTAGAAGCTTTTATGGGAGAGATGGGCAAAAAATCCTTCGCCTAGTACTGGTGAAATGGCTGCAATCATCTAAGATATGTTTTACTGATGTGCCAGATGACCTACAAAAACAGTCGGATGAATCTCCAGAGTGTAATAGGTAATCGTGAATGATCTGCGTGTGATCTAGATGACTTCAAGAGCGTCAAACTACGGAGTCGGTTTCTTATCAACTCTTTTTGCAACAACGAACTCATTGCCTTTACCAAATAAATTCAATTTTATTTGCTTGTTTGATAAGCAAATCTCGAAAGTAAGTTACTAAACCACAGTTGTTGAGGAAATTTCGTACGGCATCGATGACAGATTAGCTGTCGGTATGTAAATGCAAAATTTACTTTTATTTTGGAAGTTATTAAAGCGGTTTGATAGACGAGTATAGCAAAGATTTCACTAGTAATAGGTCTATTTATAAGTTCGTGCGGTTTTACAACAGATGGCGTAACTTGATTATTATTCCATCGATCCACATTTCCAAACATTCATTGGAGAGCTACTGTCGTAAGGCACAAACGTCAGTATAAGTTTTTTATTTGAAGCGTAAACAACAATATTTTTACCACACTTGAAAATGTCGAATTTCGTGCCAAATAATGTGTTTTTGCGGGGAATTCTTCTTCATTATTTTAATATGAAGAAAAAAGCAGCCGAAAGTCATCGTATCTTGGTGGAAGTTTATGGTGAGCATGCTCTATCTGAGCGAACGTGCCAGAAGTGGTTTACACGCTTTAAAAGTGGTGATTTTGGCTTGGAAGACGAAGAACGCGAGGGTGCGCCGCCAAAGTTCATGGATACCGAATTGGAGGAATTGCTCGATCAAGATCCGGCTCAAACGCAAGAAGAGGTTGCAAAAACTTTGGGAGTTGATCAATCAACCATTTCCAAACGTTTAAAAGCCATGGGAATGATCCGAAAGGTAGGCCATTGGGTGCCGTATGAATTGAAGCCAAGAGACGTTGAACGCCGTTTTATGGCATGCGAACAACTGCTTCAACGGCACAAAAGAAAGGGTTTTTTGCATCGAATTGTGACTGGCGATGAAAAGTGGGTCCATTACGACAATCCAAAACGTCGGGCAACGTATGGATACCCTGGCCATGATTCAACATCGACGTCGGCGCAGAATATTCATGGCCTGAAGGTTATGCTGTGTATCTGGTGGGACCAGCTGGGTGTTGTGTATTATGAGCTACTGAAACCGAATGAAACGATTACGGGGGATGTCTACCGACGACAATTGATGCGTTTGAGCCGAGCACTGCGAGAAAAACGGCCGCAATACGCCGATAGACACGACAAAGTTATTTTGCAACATGACAATGCTCGGCCACATGTTGCACAAGTGGTCAAAACATACTTAGAAACGCTCAAATGGGATGTCCTACCCCACCCGCTGTATAGTCCAGACCTTGCGCCATCCGATTACTATCTCTTCCGATCGATGCAACATGGCCTGGCTGACCAGCACTTCCGTAATTACGATGAAGTCAAAAAATGGATCGATTCGGGGATTGCGGCAAAACCGACCGAATTTTTCACAAAGGGAATCCGTGAATTGCCAGAAAGATGGGAAAAAGTAGTAGTAAGCGATGGACAATATTTTGAATATTAAATTTGTAACCATTTTACGTCAATAAAGTTTCAAATTTCGAAAAAAACCGCACGAACTTATTCATAGTCCTTAAATATTAAGCAGTGATTATGAAGCGAACCTCAGAGAAAAGTTTGTTTTTGAGCCACCCCACGGCAGATATCATACTTACTACGAGTTTGACGAGTTGTTGTTGTTGAAGTGGTTGAATATTTCTACTGAAATAATCCTAATTAGCGACCCGCACCGTTTTACTATCACTGTCCTCGAGTGATGATGTCTTGTTTTTTTCTTTTTTTTTAGCTTCTATGTCAGATCCATTTTGTGAGATCCAAGTAAAGCAGCAAACTCTTTTTCTCGATGCCTGAGATCTCATTAATTTACTGTAAGAAAGGCTTACCGAAAGAGCGAAGTCATACCCTAGCTAGCCCTGGATATTCACATAAGTAGTGGAAAAGACTTTCATTCGCTCCTTCCGCTTGACAGCTTCTGCAGATCGGATTGAAGAGGAGGTTGAGTCTGGCTGCATAATCCTCTACCCTTAAATGGTTGCAGTGATGCGCAAAATATTTGGTCGAGAGCATCCTAACAGGTAATTCGTCCTTTGGATTTTGTACGAAGGCCATGTGTTTTTTGTTGTAATAATATACATATATATTAGTTAATTGCTTTCACCTTCTTTCGGCTAAAGCATGATAGTGTAAAGCAATATATACTTTTATTGTGTTGAATGGGGTGGAGACTGCCACCGCCTCTGCTATGTCTAGTGTCGAACATTTTTTTGCTAGTTCATCCGCTATCTCATTACCCTGTATGTTCCTATGACCGAGAACCCATATCAGAGTAATTTCAAGTCAATCACTAAGCAATTCTAGTTCCTCTCTACAGTGTTAGGCTAGTTTGGATGAAATGGAGTTGGAGGATAAGGCCATGATAGCTGTTTGACTGTCTGAAAAGATAGCTACTCTTGCACCAACTTGTAGAGTTGAAGTGATTTGCATGCTTCTCTGATCGCCAATAGTTCTGCCTGGAACACCCAGGAGGTCGAATTGACTGAGATAGGTTGAGCGGCTCCGAATGAAAGCCAGCTCCAACACCACAGTTATCTTAGAACCGTGAGTGTAAATTTCGATATCGTATCTTCTAATCACCTTCCCTTTGCCCCATTCGGCTCTCGGTGGAAAATGTACCGTAAAGTCTTTCTTGAAGTTAAGGTCGAGGACTGTGTAGTCTGATCTGTTTCTGAGCAACTAGGGACCCTGTAGGAGATTCTTGCTGTTTGACGAGTAGGTTTAAAATGGATATTCATTTTTTCGGCTAAGACAACCACATGGCATGACGCCGACAGCCTCTTTGGAAAACTTTTTCTATTTGCTACATTGAGTGTGTTTTTTATAAAGGTAAAATTTTTACAGGATAAAGCTTTGATATAAAATCAGCCCTCATATATTCCCCTCGCTCAGTTAGACTTGGGAGTCGTTCACTAAAAATGTTGCAACCAGAAGTAGTGGGGAATGCAAGTAGGCTTTTTCGCAGAGCAGCATAAGATGGAGCACGTAGAAGAATGAATAAAACTTGTCCAAATATTAGCTTTAATGAAATGCAAAAATTAATATCAACATTTCAAATCCGAGTTCATGTGAATGTACAAAATACTAAACATTTCTGTTTGCATTTCTATAACCGCACTCTTCCTTATTTACTTGGACAATTTTACTAATTTGAAAGGCAGTGCTAACATTAAAGTGATTTATTTCATTATTCACACAAGCACAAATTAATTTATTCTACTGAAAATTTTATGCAATTTTACGGCATTTAATTGGCTAGATAACTATTTGCAAAAGCAGAACACTTTTACATACATACAAACATGTAGTTACACTAGTAAGCTCAGGTGAATAGCAAATATTTACTTTTCATTTTGAATAAAAAAAGGCAAACACAAACAGCAAACATAATTAAGCATTTTTCTTCTGAAGAGTTGAGTTTCATATTTTACTATAATATTTTCATAAAATATTAAATATGTGAAACTAAAAATTGAGCTCATGGCAAGGCATTAATCAATTGAAGCTAGCTACAGGATCCGGCACTCGAAGTGTAACCAATTAAAAAGGCCATAAATTTAGTTTGGAAAATTACTCTTATTCAATTCAAAGTAAAAAGTGTGTGAAAATAATACAAAATTAAATAAATTGATTTCCTTTGCTCGATATAACCACTTTTTGCCTTGACTATGGCATTGAGATGGTCCAGAAACGAATTCCAAAGTGCCCGACTGTAACTTACGGGTATTTTGTCCCACTCGGAGGCATTGGTGAATCTCTTAGTTTGGACCTGGCTCTACAATATGGACGGGATTATAAGATACGCGTCTGGTGAATTTGAGAGCCATTGTGTGGACGTTATAAAGTTCGGAATGTTGGTTTTTAGCCATTCTTGGATCACTCGAGCTTTATGAGATGGTGCCGAGTCCTGTTGAAGCGTGCATGAAACGTACGCCACCGAAATATTTATCTGCCCATGGCTTCAAAGCAACATCCCCATAATATTGGGTTGGCAACTAAGTAATTGCGGATTTCACTCATAGATGGCTTCAGTTGAATTTTTAGGTTTACAGACGTAGTACGAATGTTAAACACATTTTATTATTTGATAGTTGGCAATTCAGTTTTCGCTTCGCGTTCGTTGAAAAGTGGGAAATCGAAAGGAAACTTTTCGTCATATTTTGCTTTTTTATTTCCGCAAGCTCATAAAAAGTTATGTGCTGTTTATGGTGACGAAGCCTTAAGAGGGTATTGTAGTCTAGACGCCTTCATTTTTAAAACTAAAAAACATTTTTTTATGGTTTTTATTAATAATATAAAAAAAATTAACAAAACAAAAATTAAAAAATCGTGGAATTAGAGGCCGGCGGAGTGGAGGCTACATAAAAACGGTGCTCCATGGTTGACATGATTTCAACCCTTGTAGTGATCTAAAACAAACAAAAAAATTCTTCTTTAGTTAGGATGTCGCTATCGGATTATGCCCGATCAAAGAAACAAAAAACAATTCTCAAAATGGCGTCAACTTGAAAAAAAAATTGTTACCCTCTTTTTTTTAACTTTTAAATTTTTTTTTAAATATTTCAAATTAAATTTTTCAAAATCCGAGGCAGGCGCGATAGACAAATGTATAAAAAAAAATCGTATCAAACTTCAAAGCGATAGGTCAAATATAACTTGAGATATCATGACGACCATCTCAAAAAAAGTAGTTTTGAGAAAATCGCGTTTGAAGTTTGTGCAACAATTCCAATAGAATAACTTAGATAATAATATTTACTACTCACTCTGGATTAATCGGCGATATATGTCCAGGTATATATTAAAGAAGTATAAAGTATATATATGTATATGTTTATGTATAGAACAAATAAAGGTTGTGAGGGATACGAAAGATTTTCTGGAAAGAACGAGACCTGAAGTCGTCCGGTGACATCTGCCGTTCATTGTGCGACGCGCTCCACTCGGCCGGCTTAGACGCCACGTCACAAATTTTGCTGTATCTCCGAAAAAAATTAGAATTTTGAAAAATCCGTTGAAGGGCACATTTTTTAAGGTCTACACTTTGCAAAAAAAAACCGAAGTTTTCAAATTTCTAGACCAGAATACCCCCTTAAAAGAACGGCAGTGTCAAAATAGGTTTGCCAAATTTCGTTCTGCTGATTTTTCACTCAAAGATGAAAAACACTCTGGTCGTCCAGTTGAAGTTGATGACGCCCTAATCAAAGCAATAATCGATTCGGATCGTCACAGTACAACCCGCAAGATTGCAGAGAAGCTTCATATATCACATACATGCGTTGAATATCACTTAAAACAACTTGGCTATGCTCAAAAATTCGACACATGCGTTCCTCAAGAACTGAAAGAAACGCATTTAACGCAACCAATAAATAGCTGCGATTTGCTAAAGAAACGTAATGAAAATGATCCATTTTTGAAACGACTGATAACTGGCAATGAAAAATGGGTGGTTTACAGCAATATCAAGCGGAAAAGATCGTGGAGCACGCCAGGTGAACCAACTCAAACAACTTCAAAACAAGGTTTTGTTATCAGTTTGTTGGGATTACAAAGGAATTGTCTACTTTGAACTCTTACCACCCAACCGAACGATCAATTCTGATGTCTACATTGAACAACTAATGAAATTAAACAATGCAGTGGAAGAAAAGCGGCCCGAATTGACAAATCGAAAAGGTATTGTATTCCATCATGACAATGCAAGGCCACACTCATCTTTGGCCACTTGGCAAAAAATATTGGAGCTTGTAGTCCTGATCTTGCACCATCTGATTACTTTTTGTTTCGATCTCTACAAAGCTCCTTGAATGGTAAAAATTTCAATAATGATGATGATGCCAAATCGTACATGATTCAATTTTTTGCTAATAAAAATCAAAAGTTTTATGAACGTGGGATTATGATGCTGCCTGAAAGATGGCAAAAGGTCATTGATCAAAATGGGCAATACATTACAGAATAAAGTTATTTAGTTCCATGAAAAAATTTACTTTGATTTGCTAAAACAATTCCGCAATTACTTAGTTGCCAACCCAATATTTCGCATTTACCTTGACGCCAGACTTTATGAAAACGATTGGAGAGCGCACATCTGCGGTTACAGCGGCCCAAACCATTACCTGTGGCGGGTGCTGGCTTCTGGTGGCCAATCGATGACTCACATTCTCGTATGAACGGTTGGTCATATAAACCCTATCGTTTTGGGAGTGTAGGAATTGCTTAATTTGAATTTTTTTTTCGTTAGAAAACACAATGTTCGGAAATTGACCGCTTTCGGCCAAGCGAAGCAACTCCATTGCTCTCTCAAGTCTGACTGCTGCTTTAGTGTGAGATCATGCGCCTTTTGGATCTAGAAAAGCTTGATTTTGAGATCATTTTTCAGTATGCGGCAGTCAGATATTTTCAGTTCTTTCGCCATTTGATTGGCTCTTTCTCGGGGATTTCGCTCAAGTCGCTTCTTCACTTTTTGAACCATTTCACGAGACGTTGCAGTCTTTTGATGACCACCTCCATGATGTTTCGCGATGCGAAATAGACATAGTGCAGCGAATAAAGATTCAGCGGTTTCGTTAGCTGGGTCATTCCGTCACCGAAAGGATACAAACGCTCCGGGTCTGAAAGTATTCGATGCGCTACCAGCTAGTGGTATCAGAGAAAGAGGAATAGTGGTATCACAGATGGAGAAGGACTTGGCTTCACTTGATGTGTCCAACTGACGCCGGCTAGCACACAAAAAGAAATGGCTGGCGCACTTTGTTTAGCTCAGCCAATATCACGTAAGTGAGAAGAAGAAGGAAACTATTATAAAAACAATATTATTTGGCATTGTCAAACACGACTTTTTTGAGGCCTTAGAGCTCGAATTAATATTGTTTTCAGAATGCAAGATATAATTTCTGTATAAGCACTTCAAACAGTCAAATTCCTTTAAATGGCACTGAAATTTAGAATAATTCACTGAGGCCTTTTATACAGTTGACAAAATTTTTCAGACTCTTTAGGTGCAGTAGCCGTTCGCCAAGGTGTCTTAACTACTTTCTTATAATAAATAGGAATGTGCTTGAAGCAGAACTCAAGAACCTTGGTTTTAAAGTAATGAGTGCGTGACTACCATTCGAAATTCACAGAGAGAACGTAGGTTCGAATCTCAGTGAAACACCAAAATTAAGAAAAACATTTTTCTAATAGCGGTCGCCCCTCGGCAGGCAATGGCAAACCTCCGAGTGTATTTCTGCCGTGAAAAAGCTCCTCATAAAAATATCTGCCGTTCGGAGTCGGTTTAAAACTGTAGGTCCCGTCATTTGTGGAACAACACAAAGAGGAGGAGGAGCTAGGCCAAACACCTAAAAAGGGTGTATGCGCCAATTATATATACATATAATAATGTCATGGAAGGCATCACCCCAGTCAATACTTAATAGAATTTCGTTAAAAATTGAAAAATCACAGCCGTTGTACAGGTAGTTGAATTTGATTTTAGGCTCGTCGGAAGCCGCAGAAAATTCATAAGAAGAGGAAGAAGAACCTCGTGTTTGTCAGTTAAAGAGGTGGGTGCAATACCTAACAACAAAATCTATTTGACACTATAGGAAATAAACTCTAAATCTATAACTCTGCTGAGGCTAATAGCATTAATTTGGAGTAAATTAATAACTAAAAATACTATCAATAACGTGAATTTCCTTCTTGATTATGTATTGTACAATTTTTTTTAGGAAACAGACATTCAAACATAAAAAGGCATTATAATCCCGATATCACCCCCAGCGACTCTTTTTGAAGTGAAACTTCTTTAGGCGCGTCGGGGGCCCCAAGGCAGATTGAAAATAGGCGAGTGAAACGGTAAGTTCGGAGCGTTACCGAAATCTGTCAAATGGGCGGGGCCAAGCAGCAGCTGCTCCTTCCCACTCTCACCTATTCTGAAATGTATATAGCACACAAGTAAGCATTGAAGTAGACTGGCGACATGCAGGCAACCGACAATCGACAACCGACAACGGGTATTATAGATAGCCATAGCCCGTGCAAATGAGTGCTGTGTGTGAGTATCAGATAAAGCGCCGATTGAATGTGTGTAAGCGGGAAAGCAATAAGAAACTGCTGTGAAGTAAATAGATGGTAGGTATGGAGGAGACGAAGCGATACAATGAGTGCGTTTGCCAAACGAGTGACGATAGTTGAAGTAAAAGGTTGTAAAATGGCATTTCAACCGTTTCGGTGATCAAAGCAAATTGATTAACGCGCCAAAAGTAGGCAAAAAATACCATTGGAAGTGCAAAGAAATGTCAGCGTCAAGTGCAACACTGCACCCAAGTGTCAAATTTGAAGCTAATAAGGACAAAAATAAATAGTACAAATTTATGTGGAGTGATATAGAAAAAAAAATATGAAAACCTGAATTTAACACGAGAGAGGGGGGAGAGATCTAAACCGGGGCTCCCATGCATGGAACAACCAACTTAGAAGTTTCACTTCTACCGTGCGTGAGTCTGACAGACCCTAGTTTTTTTTATTCCCCAAAAAGAAGTCGGACTAAAAGTTTATAAAATCTGTTTCTCTGGCCTCTGGCAATTTAAATTTATTTCTATTTCTTTTTTTTTACTTTTCTAAGTTATACTTTACAATTTATATGCAAAATTTATTCATTTGGAAAAATGAAATTATTTGTGAAATTGTTCAAGCGAAACAGTTTAGCTATTCATAGCTAAACCAGCGAAAATTGAAAAACTCACCATCATAACTAAAAGTGCAGTAGTCGCGCGAGCCACGTCATTTACATAAATGTGAACGTAACAAATAGAGTTAGACTGCGAAATAAAAAACAGAAATAAAAAATAGAAATAGATGAAAAAAGTGAAAATGTGAAAATGCAAAACAAGAAGAAATTGATTGACAGTCTCCCGTTCCATTCCATACTTTTCAGTGGCTTTTTTGAGTTTAAAGATTATGTACAATAACACATCCCATTTATTTCTCTGCTGTGGCTGACAGATTTTCACATTCCAATGATACATTTTTTTAATTTCAATCTTCTTTATGTATATTATAAATTCTTCTTTTATAAATTTACTGCAAAAACTCTAGTACAGTGGCGGAAGAAACATTTTCTATTGCAGAATATTTGTATGGTATACTATATTATTTATAAGTTCGATGGACAGATTATAAATTTTGGACATGAAATTTAAACATATTAAAGGACCTGTGGCTGTGATTAGAAAACTGGGCCTGACCATCAGCTGACTGATGCAGAAAACAAATTCTGCAAAAGGTGGCTGATGCGTCAGGTGCTGAAGCCAACCCGAAGGGTTGTGAGACAAAGGATGGCACCATAAGGGTGACGTGCGCGTCTCTGGCCAACTTCATGTGGATCAGGACCGCTGTCAATAACGTGGCACCCATGGGAATCACTCTCTTCGCGGTCTACAACAAGAAGAGCGTATCCCTCAGCAAGGCCATCTGCTGGATTCCGGATCCCGACCTGTCTATAGCGGATGTGCTGTGTGCCTGCGTGCCCAGAACCTAGGCGTCAAGACAAGGCTTTGGCGAGTCCTCTCACCCACCAAGCGTAACAAGCGGGAAGAAAGGGCTTCTCTTGTGGTGTGAATGGATGAGGCCAGTTTTTATGTCATGGGCTCTCGGTACAGGAACCATCTGAGTGTCTTCTTTGTGACTGTCACCTTCCATGTCTATCCTAAATGAGTGGTCTTCACATGGACAATGGACACAGATATAGACCGTTCTATTGGACCGATTTTGATGAAATAAAATTTAAATCACGTGGAATTGATGTCGTTTTTGTGTGAACTACGGTCATTTGGAAAAAATTAGTATTTGCTCGGCCTTTTAATGTAAAAGAACAAGGACATCAAACGGTTTTTCCTCTTTCAACGTCCGCCATTTTGTCAAATTTTATTTCTTTTAAAGATCGTAGTTCTCACGATAATGACATTCATACTGAACAAGAACAGTTTTGTCTTTTTGTTTTCAGACACCTGTGAGTCCCGGAATCCGTGTCGCTAGCGACATACCTCTTTTTGGAAGACCGTATTTTGAAGCCTAACAACTTTTTAAACGAACCTCACTTGGCCAAAAAACATTTTAATTTTTTAACAATAGATCTGAAAATAAAATGTTGAAAACAAAAATAAAAAATCTTTTTTCGTTTCTGTTTTACATGCTTTTAAAGAAACACCCAAAAAACACCATCCCAAATGAGGCGATAGGGCCTTAATTCAAATTAATTTTTGTAACAGCCAAATTGATGTCCACACAAATCGGTCCTCCTTAATACGACGGAGTGTGAGTTTCTGTGGTTGATCCCGAACTGTGACGATATAACGATGATGATGATCACTACAAGGCTGGTATGCGGAATTCGTCAAAATTAAAGCAGCCACCTCTGAAGTGACACCAACAATTTTTATTACAACACGAGTAAAATTTTTTTTTTTGTGAAATTGCTGGACTGGGAAGTTATGTTAATCGACACATTTCAGTTTTCAGACATTAATCTGTATAAAGATTAGTGGCTCCCGTTTATATAGAAGCGTTACGCCGATAATAATTTCTTTAGGCCTAAATCTACTACACTAATAATTTTATTGAAATCATTTATTGATAGCATCATTATTTCTTAGGTTAAGGAAATATTTTTGATATTCTGTTACTTCCACTAACCAATTCATTCACCCATCCATTTTCTTTTTATCTCGTTTTTGTGTTGATTTGCTGCTTCTGCTGCTAATGCTCCGGTGACTAAATCATATGAACAGGTATGCATTGTACAAAAACGTGACAGTGGCATACTTTATGCCATGAAATATGTCAGCCGTTCGGCGTGCGAGTCACGAGGGGCGCTGGGTGGCGTTATCAAAGAAGTAGAACTGCTTGCATCACTGGAACATCCATTTCTGGTGAATTTGTGGTTTTCATTTCAAGGTGAGTATATGAATGTAAGCAGTAAAATAAATGCTATAAATATGTAAGAATGTAACCATTTGCAAGCACTGCATACTAAATTGGCATACATACCTACATATGTACGTGGGTAATTTATTTTTGTCCTTTCCATTTTCAGCACGTGGGTAGAAGCCGTAACCTCTACTAGTCCGTCTTAATACATACAAATATATATATGTATATCTATAAATGAGTGTATTGCTTGTATTACATTAGGATAGGGGGTATATATAAGTTTATATATCTTCTTCTTCTTGATTGGCGCGACGACCGCTTAAGCGATTTTGGCCGAAAATTTTACAAACTTGCCGTTTCTTTCTCGTGCTAACCGGCGCCAATTGAACACAGCAAGTAAAACCAAGTCCTTCTCCACCGGATCTCTCCAACGCAGAGAAGGTCTTCCATTTCCTCTGCTACCACCAGCTGGTAGCGCATCGAATACTTTCAGAGCCGGAGCGCTTGTCTTCATTCCGACCGACATGATCCAATCCACACTCAATCAATGGCAAAACAAGCTTGAGTCGCATGGGGTAAAAATAAGCAGGAAAGAGACAGAGGTTATGCTCTGCGAGTTTTCCACGAACTCAACAAAAACAAACTTAACGACAAATTAGTTGGACGGCAACTCACTCAATGAGGTCCCCATGTTTAAATATTAAGGCTCCGTTATAACAAATACTGGAGAAGTTAATGAAGACGTGCAGTATGGGGTTAGCTGGGCATGGTTAAAGAGGAAAACTCTAACCGGGGTGCCATGTGACAAAAGAATGCCACTTCACCTAAGCGACGAAATACTTGTATATAAAAGAGCGATGCCTCTCACTTTGTTATACGGAGCTGAACGCTGGGTTATAAAAAAGACACACGAAAGAAAACTTCAAACGGCAAAAATGAAAATGGTGAGATGGGCAGTCGCGAACACAATGCTGGACAAAGTGCCTAATTGATTCATTCGTGGAAGTTTTAGAATCATGCGGATTGATAAAAAAATATAGGGTTTTTCAATAGGTGCGCTTCAACTTTTTTCCGATAGGGAGGGCGAACGACGCAATGTTTTTTATTTTTCGCTTGTCATTTGTAAACTTCATTAGTATACATTTCATAATGGAACGCTACACACTTGAGCAACGATTGCAAATCGTGCAAATTTTTTTATGAAAATAATCGCTCGGTTGCTGCTACTTTAAGAGCATTACGGCCATTTTACGGTCCATTTAACAAGCCGTCCCGTTTTGGGGTTATGTGAAGTCATTGGTCTACAGTAACAAGCCGGCGACGATTTGTGAGCTCAGAGCCAATATTGAACGCGAAATTGCTGGAATTTCGGCCGATTTATGCAAAAGAGTGGTCGAAAATTGGGTTCAACGATTGGACTTCGTAAAACGTGCACGCGGTGGTCATGCAAAAGAAATCGAATTTCATACTTTAATGTATATGTTCAAACTCGATAATAAAAAAAAAAATTAGTTAAAAAAGTCAAACCGTTTGTGTTTTATTCAAAAAAGTTCAAAAGTTGAAGCGCTCTTACTGAAAAACCCTATACGAGAAAGTCGTCTTCGAGAGCCATGTCCACAGGAACCCTCATCAGATATTATTACAAACGTGTTAAACAATACCGCGGCACTGAAGAAGCCAGATTAAACTCCTACTTATTCAGAATTGACCCCGACATACCAAGCTTATGTCCGGCATGTGAAGGCACCCCGCACGACACTAACCACCTTTTCACATGCCCTTTAAAACCCACTCATCTAACACCCCTCTCCGTCTGCACCCAACCTGTCGAAACAGCATGTTTCCTGGGTCTACCTTTAGATGAGCCTGACGAAGACGACTGATGATACACTCTACACTGACGGGGCTTCTCTTAGCGCTACAACAGCAACAACAACAACCACAACACATATGGACGAAGCAAATAGAAAGTAATATGAAACGTGCGAACTTAAGGGGTTATATACCTTGTGTTTTTCAAAAAAATCAAAATAAATTTTATTTCTTTATCGTAAAGTACAATCCCTTGAGAACATTTTCCAAAAATTTCATAGAGATCTGAGCAATAGATCGAAAGTTACAGCGTTTTAAATTGTGCGTCGTCACGTCCTGAGCGTACGGCCTCATGCGGCGCTTGAAACTTTAAACGCGATTATCTCAAAAACGTGTATTTCCAAAAATGCTTTTGCGGTGGACGCGATTGCAAAAAAAGTATTCAACCGATTTTTATAATTTTTTTTTTAAATTGTTCGTAATTGATGTCGCCTCTTAGTGAACGATCAACTTTTTATGTATAAATTTTTATTTTGCAGATATGAATTTTTTAATGCCAATTTTAGGACTGTAGAAGTGGAGTTTTTTAAAAACATGTTCCTATTTTCACAAAAATCAAAATATTTAATATATTGATCGTTCACTAAGAAGATATAACCCTATACTAATGAAATCTTTTCGATTTTTTGATTTCAGTTGACTTGGTGGACTTGAATCGCGTCCACCGCAAGCCTCTTCCAAAAAAAGGGTCTTGGAGGAAAACGCCATAACTCCGCCATTTTTAAATATTTTTACACAAACAAAGCCTTTTTTTTTCTTTAAACATTGTAATATCCAATAATAAAAACTTTTATACAATAAAATTATTGCTACATATCTTTAAAAAAAACCCAACTTTCGCTAATTTCACCGGACCACAAGGTATATAACCCCTTAAGTACCGAGACGAGCTGGGATCGAATAATCTGGAGATTATGTACTTGGAGAGCTGACCGCAAGTGAAATGGGATAAAAGCAAGGAAGAAGAAGGAGGATTATATGACCTAGCCAAGGAGTCACTGAATCCTTATTTCATGCACTATGTCTATGTCGCCATAAAACTCATACAACTCATTGTTCCATCATGCAAAAGTGCGAATGCAGAATCTTTCTCTTGAACATTTCAAGGGACACTTCATTGAAAGTTGGCATCGTCCAAGCCTCTGCGCCATACAATGATGAGAGACTTGCAAAGTGTCAGTTTTGTTCGCCATGAGAGGGTTTGACTACTAAGTCCACAGGATAATTTCTGGGAAAGAGGAATTCTCCGTCGGTTTAAAGTTTAAAATAAATGGCTTACATCATTGGCATATGCTTTGAATGCGTCAATAATATCTTGTACGTCAATAACATCTTGTGATGGACACCTTCTTCATCGCCCCGTCCCAAAAACAAACAAAAAAATGTGAGCCGTCATGGGACGCCTGGCAAATGTAAAACATCGTGTGTGTACAAGTAATATACATAAAAGATAATATTATTACAGGAATTAAATATAGCCTAATGAAAAAATGAAGTATTACGAATTTCTTACAGAAAATGGTAACTTTATTTAATAAACATTTATTTACATGTGATATAAAATTCGATATTAATATCAAGCCACAATTTAAATATTTTCATCTGTGACTTCAGTAATAGTTATGTAGGTATATTCGATGTTTCCTCTGCTGGTATTACTGTGACGATGGGTCGATGATAACTAAAGTACGTTACAAAAGTATTGGATGAAATATTATCAAGATATCTCACAAATACAGCATCTATTGTTGTTCCATATTTGGTAGTAGATTCTCTTGGATTGTTGTTGATTTGCAATTGAAATTCTTTTTGAAGTGTGCTTTGAGTGCTGAAACTTTTTGAATTTTCAGGTGGCGCAAAATTAATCATCCAGTTTTGTATTTGAAAAATTAAATAAAATTAAAAAAAAATTAAATAAAAAAATGACTTTGAGTGATGAAATTTTTTGACGTTTCAGGTGGCGCAAAATAATTATCCAGTTTTGTATTTGAAAAATTAAATAAAATTAAAAAAATATTAAATAAAAAAATTATTTTGAGTGATAGAATTTTTGAATTTTCAGGTGGCGCAAAATTAATCATCCAGATTTGTATTTGAAAATTATTAAATAAAATTAAAAAAATAATAAATAAAGAAATTAAATTGAGTGACGACTTTTGACCTTTACGCCCGCCATTGCTTGTCTGTTTTTATACAGCAGCTCTTCACTTCACTTTTCAGTTCGAATTAATAAAGCAATAAATTTGGCATTGCAAAATAGTTCCACTTGGTTTAAATAATTGAGTAATAAAACTTCTTTCTGCTGTGGATCTGCTTTCTGTGACCTTTTGATATTTTTCAACTCAAACACTGACCTTCGTCATTTCTTCGCACAGAGAGCGCGCCTCAAAGGTGCCCACTCTAGCCAGCCTTCCAGTTTCCCATGAATTCCATGTAATCAAATTCCTATTATCTATACAGCAAATTACCGAACACATTCAAAAACACATAACGCACCAACATTTACTAAGCACTCACGAGCATCCAACTTGCCGCTCTTTAGCAACTCTACATTTGTCTCTCTAACATGGTACACATACTAACACACTTTAAACCACATCATTTGTGAGTTGTTCCTTTGAAATTGGCTTAGCACTTCTCATACTACTACACATAAATACTACTACATACGGCAAGCGTCGCCACGCCAACGATTCGGTTTACAAGTGAGCCAATAGATGTTTCACATCAAAACGGCGCTGTCACATTAGTCCTTGAAAACAGCGGCCAAATTGAAGTAATTGCGCTGAATTGTTCAGATGTGGCTCTCAGCGACTATTTTTTTGGTCAAACATAAAAAAATTCCGACCTTGAGTTCCCAAAACAGAAAAACGAAAGACAGATTTTTTCAGGGGAAAAATTTACGTCGAGTACTGAGATTATCGCAGAAATATAGAACTATTTTAAAGGCTTCAGCAAACCTTTGTTTGTTTTTGTTTCTTGCAAGATATCAACGCGTTGGAGCAACGTTAGATTAAGTGTTCTGAATGGAGAAGAGAATTATTTTAGAGAAAAAAATAAAAAGTTAGGGTGCTAGGTGCTCTCACCAAGCTTGGGAATAGCGGGCCGAAATTGACAGCATATGTTGACGACTTGGCTATTATCATCCCAGGTACTCAAATGTGTTCAACAATGCAGATCCAAAATGGATGAACTCTGCGGAAATTGGCAGTTCACTATTCAATGAATAACAGGACATAAAGGCATAGAAAAGAATGAGAGAGCCGATGAGCTGGCTAATGCAGACATATATTCGCTTGCCGAGAAATATATCAATAATTATCATTTCTGAAATTGAGGATGTTGATATGGGAACACTCAACCTCGTACAAAACTGCCCAAATTATGCTAAGGACTTAAAATACCAAAGCGGCAAATTTTATTTTATCACTGGCTAGGAAAGACTGCAAAATATTGGTTGGAGTACCGATGGGACACTGTCTCACCCCACATGAGCCAGCCAAAATGGGATTAGTCCAGAACGATGCGTGTAACACTTGCAATGAAGCGAATCTTAGGGGTCCTTTGAAACATCTAATTTGTCACTGCCCTGCACTTTGTAGGACTCGACAAATGTGCCTAGGATCAACATATTTTTCATGCTTAGAGGCTATTGCTTACCAAAGGATGAACGGCTTGTTAAAACTCGCGAATAAGTGCATTAAGAAGTGCATAGAATATCTAATAATTCGACTCCAAACACCTAGCACTGGCAACACAATGGACCCTAGAGGTCTAAGAGATATATTTTTACAGATCAACCAACACTACCTAACCTATGAATTTTCATTATATTTCTAATATTTATGTATGTATGTTAGCAGACATTTATTTCCTTTATTATATATTTGTTATAAAATTATGCAGAAATTCAATCACATATTCCGAAATGAATGAGTAGATTTTTATATAAAAAATATTTTATTTTTTTCTTTAATATCTCCTGCCTGCAACATTGATCAATACAGATGAGGAGGATTTATTTATGGTTTGCGATTTGCTGACTGGCGGTGATTTAAGGTATCACCTACAAAATCGGGTTAGTGCAAATAGACTCTTACAGACTCATACATACATACGTACTCTCTAAGCTGTTCTCAAGTATTGGATTGTTTTTGTGCAATAAACGCACATACACACGTACGTACACTCTGCCTTGAATGCAATAAAGTGCAGAATTGGAATTGGCAGCCATAAATTTTACACTGCATGCATGAACATAAAAAATTTCCTCTTTCATCACTTTTATTCGATGAGTCTTACAATATTTTTATTTGTTTCTTTCCAGTTGGAATTCAGCGAGAAAAGTGTTGCCTTATTAGTGTGTGAGTTAGGAAGTGCTTTAGAGTATTTGCAGAAGCAAAGAGTGGTGCATAGGTGGGTAGATTTTATAAATGTATGAGATATTTGATGATCTTGGCAATCAAAATGAAAATGCAAATATTCCATTTCTTCTCTTTTATATGTATATTCTTTACAGGGATATAAAGCCAGACAACATTCTTTTGGATGGTGCTGGTGAGTAGAAGTAATTGGAAAAGTATCCATAAATTTTATTCAGTGATGTTATTCAGTGTACGGTTGCGTTGTGGTAAAAATAAATAATAAATTTCAATTAAAAAACAATGATAACATTTAATATTTATTTTGAATAATATTTGCAAAAGACTCAAATAAACATGGTAGCACTGGAAAAGAGATGATCGTGCTCTGTCAACACCTTTAGGGGTCTTTTTCTTCTCAATTTTGTTGATAGAATACCAGTTTGCGCCTTCTGAATTCGCTGTGTCGTCAGAGCCCATGAATAAACAAACAAAAGGAAGAGGAATTACTTGTTTGTTAAGGGGGAGAGTAGGCGAAGGCAATGGAAACAACCAAGGTTAGGTTAGATTGAAGCGAGTGTCCTGTGGGACACACTCAGACTCATAGCCCATTGTGATGTCGCTTGGGGAGCTTTCCCTATTTCTCCTAAAACCAGTGTATGCTTTTCAAAAAATTTAGAATATCTCCTATTTCTGTAGAACTTAGATCTACCAATTCGTTCAAAATTGCCTGCCTAGAATAGTAAATCTCCTTCTGCATAGAGCAGTACAATGGCACAGAAGGTGCAAGATTGCCTCTTCCTCTTCGTCCTCAAGGACCCATCCTTTGGGCGTGCCTACCTATTAGGCAGTGCCTCGTTATGACTGAAATCAGTGAGCTAAGACTGTATTTATTTTGGCTTAGCAGAGATCCTGTGCGCTTAGCATTGAGAGTCGGCCACAGTTGACGGGCGATTTTGCAGGTCATCTTTCGTTTGCTTTCCTTACGATTTCTTCAAGGCTAAGTAGCATACATGGGGAGCCAAAAACTGAAGGAAATCCCCAGACGCTCGGAGTATACACCTCCGCCCACCCTTCCTTCTAGCTTTGAGCCATCTGTGTATACTTGGATAGACTCGCCCTGTCTTACATCGTCCCGTTCCCACTCTTCTCTTGAAGGTAGGAGGGTCGTGAACGTTGTAATGCCAAGTGTTGGCGGGAGTGTATAGTCCACCAATCCGGGAAGCTCCGAAGTGTCAGCCAGGATTTTGCGTGACCATAGTTCTTATTTTACCGCTTACTTAGAGTGTTTAGCCTTATTGCCACACTACGCACGATATATTTTACCTACAGATCTACCGGCAGGAAGTTTAATGTCGCATATAATGCTTTCGATGGTGTGGTTGTCATCGCGCCAGTTATAAGAACAGATGGTAGTCTTTGAACTTTGCCAAGTTTTTTGATGTTCACACCTTTCTCAAAGGCATTCCACTATATTACAATACCTTTGTAGAGAATAGCCCTAACCACTGCTGTGTACAGCCCATTCTGGGTTCCAGTCCCCATTTCTTTCCAATTAGCCTTCCACAGAAGTACAACTCTATCATAGATTTGCGTACTCTATCTGCGACTGTGAGCCCCCAATTTAACTTCCTATCAAGTCAAGTCCCTTTTCTGTTACTTTAAGCCGAAACAACCAAACATAATAAATTATACGCACACTTTGATTGGGGAGGCTACGAAGTATACAAGTTGAAAAGCAAGGGTGAAGTGACACCACCTTGTGGCACTCGTTGCCTTATCCTCCTCTGTTTTGTGCTGTGGTCTTCAAAGACGTAGACGATTGTCCACCACGCAAGTAGTTAGCGGGCCAACCAACCCGACGGGCGAGTCTAATATTGAATAAGATTTAGTAGCGCATAATGACTGACAGTGTCGAACGCCTTTGACAGGTCCAATGCTGCTGAGGAAATCCTCTCGCAGGGGCAGTTTTGGTTAAGCCCGCGATTAATCTGTGTGTTGGCGGTGAGTGCTGTGGTGGTACAGTGCACTCTACGAAAACCATGTTGACGAGTAGCTGGCGTTCCCACGGCAATCGGTTCTACGTTAGCGGAATTACCCGGATTTATATCCGGTCAAGAACTGTCACTTCAGCAGCATTCCCAGTATATGTATGAGAATTTTTTATGCTGCTACAACAACAACAACGGAGCTGGAGTCTGGTGTTTCATGAAGATTGGGAGTAGTAGGGCCTCTAGTGTCTTCACTATTCTGGAAAGGGGAGTTATCAAACGATAAGACTCACTTTGGTTGGCGGGTTTTCCAAGTTTCAAAAATAGAACCACTCTCCCTGCTTTTCACTGATCAGGAATTGTGAGAGTGGCTAAGAACAGATTGAAGACCCTTGTGAGGTATCCTACTCCCAATGGACCCAAGTTTTTCAACGTCTTTTGCTTTGCTGATTAGGGTTTCTCTCCCGGGATTTCCCGTTCCCGATATCCCGGGTAATCCGCAAAAATATCTATTCCCAATTTCCCGAAAAAAAACGTAAATTCCCGGGATTATTTAACATTTATTATCATTTAAAATGAAAAATTCAAATTACTTTTTTTATTTAAAAATATTCAAAAACAAAGTAAGCTAAGCAAGCATTGACTTTCTTGTTTTCGTGATTATACAGCTGTGCAACACAAATATTTGAAAAGTCATAGCGTTTGGGTGTCTTTACTTTTTATATTTTAAAAAGTTATATATTAAAAGTGGTTAAAAGATTTCTTTGTGAATTAAAGTAAGTTTAATTGAATTTTAATAACAATTAGTTATTATTCCATAATCAAGTGATTATGAGAAAGGGAGGTTCCACAAGTGGAATAAATCGTCATATGCAAATCCAACATGGAATAGATTTGGTTACCAAGAACAATAAATTCGACGCTCCAAGTACTTCATCGCCGGACAAATCTGATAAATCAATTTCAGGAAATCAAAATTCCATTTTAAAATATGTAAAGAAACAATCATTGGAAGAAATTCTTGCAAAACTAGCAGCTGTAGATGGAATTTCCATCAATGTTATTTCGAAAAGTACGTTCATTCGTGAATCTATTTGTGCGAAAGGATATTTTCTTCCTAAAAATCCTTCACACATAATGAATCTTATATTCAACTATTATGCCGAAGTTAAATCAAAACTTAAATATAGATTTTCAACTATTCTAAATGCAAATCAAAAATTTTGCTTAACTGTAGATGACAAGCAGCCGTAATCGTAGATACATGAATATCAATGTTATGTCCAATGGTGGGATATTTGAAAATTTGGGATTAATAAGAATTGAAGGAAGTTGTGGAGCTGAAAAAACATTAGATTTAGTTAATGAGCGGTTAAAGGAATTTAACTTGAATTTATCTACAGATATTATTGCAATCATAACTGATGGAGCAGCCGTTATGGTGAAATTTGGAAAGTTAGCTCCTGCCTTCCATTTACAATGCTACACACATGGGATTCATTTGGCTGTTCTGGATACCCTTTTTGGTTCTACTAAGACAGAATTATTATTGCAAAAAAATCAGCAGCACCAAGTAGACCAATTATTAGATTCAGATGATGATAGCGACATTGATAATTATGATTGTCTTGACAAAGACGAAAATACAACATTTGAAGGGATGTCATATGAACATGATACAAATATAAGTGACCTTAAATTCAAAGATCTAAAACCTCATATCCAGGATGCAATAAAACAAATCCGCAAGATAGCATCATTTTTCAGAAAATCGCCAGTAAGTAACACAATTCTTCAGCAAAATGTCAAATTAGAATATGGTAAAGAATTAAACCTATCATTAGACTGTACGACAAGGTGGAATAGCTTATTAGATATGTTGGAAAGATTTGAGCAAATAAGAATTCCGATTAAAAAAAGTCTATGCGAAGTTAATGCTACACATCTACTTGAAAAGGATGATCAGCTGTTCCAAATTGTAAGCACATTAATTACTTGTTTACGTCCAGTAAAATTAGCGTCCGATGCATTATGTCGACGTGATATGGATTTAATAAAGAGTGAGGGAATACTATCGTTCCTAATAGAAACGTTAAATGCGTTAGATAATTCAATATCTCGAGAATTATTACAAAATTTTAAATTCCGTATGACAACTCGAAGATCCAAAATTTTAATTTCATTGGTAAAGTACCTAAATAATTCAAGTTTATTGTACTCCAATCAAGATGATATGTTTTTTGAAATGTCGTCGAAGTCTGAAATGGTTAAATTATCTAAAGAATTGTTACACCTCCTATTTCCAGTTAATATCCTTGAAGACACCACTGTACTTGAAAATGAAGAAAGCGTATTGATTTCCGAAACGGAAAACAATATAGAAGCAGAAATGCCCGCGAAAGTTTTGAAACGAAAGCTTGAAAGTGCTATAAATAGTATGAGCGCCAAAAAAAAAAGTACTGGAGATACAGAATATAAGACTATATTAAAAGAATTTAATTTATTTGAAGCTAGTGGAAAGTTAACCAAAAATTTGAAAATGCTCTTAGATGCTCTTCTTTGCATTAAACCAACTTCAGTGGAAAGTGAAAGAGTATTTTTGGCTGCTGGCCTTTTTGTCACCAAAATTAGGACAAGACTCAACGACAATTCAGTTAATGCGCTAGTTTGTCTCAGAACTCATTTTAAAAACTCTTCTAATAAATAACTTTTTTTTTTTGTTTTATGAATTTGAATAAATATGAATTTTTTTGTTTTGTGAATATGAATAAAATATGTGAAAATGAATTTTTTAATTGTTTTTAAATTAATAAATTTATTTTAATTAGTAAATATAAAAACTCGATTTTCCCGGGAATCCCGGGAATATTTTCGAAATATTCTCGTTTCCCGGGAATCATTATGTGACGGGAAATGAGAAACCCTATTGCTGATGTCTACCTGAATAATTTATTACTCATACGACCTGTTGATTCTATTCTTTAAATTCCGTTTAATATTGTGTACCAAAGCCATTTTCTTTTACAATAACAATAAATATTATATTTTTTTCATCACAGGCCACGCACACTTGACTGATTTTAACATAGCGACGAGACTGCAGAAGGACGCACTTGCATGCAGCATGTCCGGCACCAAACCGTATATGGCGCCGGAGGTGTTCATGTGCGCTTTGGAAGAAATCGGTGAGTTACCGCCGAAGCACTGTCTATTAAACGATTTTACACTAAAATTGCACACTATAGCTGGTTACAGTTTTCCTGTTGACTGGTGGTCGCTGGGTGTGGTTGCGTACGAGATGCGAGCAAATGCGCGACCTTTCATCGTCCATTCGAATACGGGGCTGGCTGAAGTGAAGCATATATTAAATACGCCCGTACACTATCCACGCTACTGGAGCCCTGATTTTATCGATTTATTGACTAAAGTAAGTGTTCCCATTAGGTATACTTCAGTTTTACTAATCAACTACTTTGGTTTCTTCATGTTTTCGCAGTTACTTTGTGTGCATCCGGGCGCACGCATTAGTTCTCAGCAAGAACTTCAACAAACACCGCTTCTACGACATGTGGACTTCAAGACTATATTGGAAAAAAAGTCAAAGCCACCATTCAAACCACCTGAAGATCACCTAAATTGTGATCCCTGCTTAGAACTGGAGGAGATGATTGTCGAAACGCGACCGTTGCATAAGAAAAAAAAACGTCTAGCAAAGCAACGTTCAGCACAACGTGACAGCGATCCAGAAACGGTACTTATAAAAGAGTTCATTGTATATAATCGCTATAAAGCACTAAAGCGGAAGGCTATGGAGAAGAAAGAGAATGATTGGCAACGTGAACTTGAGCACGCAATGGCAAATTCGATCGTGACTAGCTTAGCTCCGATACAGGAGAAGCCGACACCGATCCATCTTAGCAGTACTGACGGCGATGATGACACTTCCGAAGCAGAAATCACCACCATTGGAAATGTTGTAGCCAATCTTACCACAACTATTACCACATCAGCTCCAACACCAACAACCATAAACAAAACGATTTGCATTACACCAGTGGCAACGCCAGTTATACAAGGGCCTACAACCACAAGGACTGTCGTGGCATTACCACCGATTTGCGTGAAATGTCAACAACACAATTCTAGCAGTGGAGTGCCAACCATACAACAACAAAAAGAACAACAATCAACAAGCACAAAAGATAATGAAAATATAGAATTTATCGATCGCACACCTACGCCACCGACACCGCAAGTCAATGCGCAAGCGACGCCAGCGGTGGAAAAGAAAGCAGACACTTCAGCGCAAACGAATGTACTGACGTGCGGATACCCAACTCATTAATTTAGCTATGGGTGGGCTTAAGGGACTAATGGGGGAAAATAAATTGATAAATACTCGTAACCGCGCTCGTAATATAGACACCTAAGTATATATTTAGCTATGATTGGTATATGAAATGATCGGTAGATTTAAGGAGAACTAAGCATTTAATTTATTTGTCTTACCTACGTATGGATGTCAGAAAGCTCAAATACCAATACGAATTGGACTAATTTTTTATTTTTATTATTTTTTATTATTTAATTTATATTTAAAAGAAATAAATATTAAACGGAAACTTCTTTAAAAAAATGTTGCTTAAAATTTTCTATTCCAAACCGTTTTGATTGAGTTCTAAAACACAACTAAGCGATGGTCCTTTAAATAAGAATAAAACATATTTAAAACGATTTTTTGTATGGGTGTTTTGAGAAAATAAGAGAAAAGAATAGTCGAACTATTCACCGTGCAGACGAACAGTCAAACTATATTCAGGACCACCGGAAGCGTAGATACGAATCTTTGGCTTCCCATTAGAAGCAAGAGAAATAAACATTATTCTAATCACAGAAAACTGGGTGTTGCTTTAATTTTAAAATAATTTAAAAAAAAATTCTTCAGTAATTTAGAAAAAATTCTTATACATATACATATAATATGCACTCAATCAGCTAACGCGTGTAGCGTAAGTAGACTTTTAGGAAGTGAGACATAGAAATAGTAATATTTACCTATGTGTTACGTGGCGAGCAATCTTTAAATCCAATTTCCTTCGAATACTTTAGGCCGAATACTCACATAGGCAATAAATTAGCGGATTTTGGCTTCCAAGTTCAATGAATTACTACTTAATAAAGAACACTACGATTAGACAAATAAGGAGCAACAAGTAGTAAATACAGCTGAAATCTGTGTTGAAGAGCCTATATTTCACAATGTAGTACTGAGAACGTTGGTTCGAACCTCGGTGAAATACCAAAATTAAGAAAAAAAAACATTTTTCTAATAGCGGTCGCCCCTCGCAGGCAATGGCAAGCGTCCGTCTGCCATGAAAAAGCTCCTCATAAAAATATCTGTCATTCGGAGTCGGCTTAAAACTGTAGGTCCCTCCATTTGTGGAACAACATCAAGACGCACACCACAAATATGAGGAGGAGAACGCATTTAAAGTTTTGCTATCGATTACCGGCAGCGCCCGAGAGCCCTTTGTTAATTGTTGAATAATTCGAAAATTATTTTTCGGATTCACTTCAAATTTTCGTGGAATATTTATAAGACATTAAACTTTAAGAAAGTGTAAAACAAAATCCATTTTTTTTTTAATTCTGACTACCTCTAACCCCTTAAAAAAAGTATTATAATTTCATATATACAACGGACTTAACTTCTAACAAAACTTATGGCAGTACCAACTATTCTAATTTTGTTCACACATACATACATACATAAACACGTACATGTATCGTAACCAAAAATGAAAATAGATCTGAACTCCAATTTAAAACCATTTATGCACAAGAAAATGTGATTAGCTAAGGCATAAAAGGCATTTAAAAAATGATATCCATTAATATTAAAAATATTGTCAATATCTGTAATTTTGTATGTAACTATGAATGTGTAACAGAATTTTAAAAAATACGAAAATATGCGCCTACTTTTATTGAATTTATATTTAAGCGAGCAACCCATAGAATAAATTTCAAAATGATGAATCCAAGAATGATGGGATCTAATTAACACAAACGACACCAAAGAATATAATTTTATGGCTACTTCATACATAAGCAACTTAATGCTGCTACATAGTATATTTTTACTCGATATGAACAGAATCAATTAAATAATAACAATAAAACAATGGCCTATAAGAAAATAAAAACAAAAATAAAAATAAATATTCGATATTTATAGTCTTCAACTTTTTCAATTTTCTCCGATTTTAATTGGAAACTACCAGCACGCAACTACTGCAGGAAATTGGGCACATCCAAGCCTACGCAGACGATGTGTGCGTATTAATCTCAGGACGATCACTTGACGTTATATGCAATAAAATGCAAGTAGCTCTAAATAAGATTTAGTATTGGTGCGAATTGCATAGTCTTTCGGTGAATCCTACAAAAAGTGCCTTAGTGCTTTTCACTCTGAAACGCAATATGGAAGACCTATTACTACCCACATTGAAAGGAGTAACCCTGCAACTGTCTTCTGAGGTTAAATATTTAGGACTAGTCCTAGTGGCTGCCGTAGCCGAATGGGTTGGTGCGTGACTACCATTCGGAATTCACAGAGAGAACGTAGGTTCAAATCTCAGTGAAACACCAAAATTAAAGAAAAACATTTTTCTAATAGCGGTCGCCTCTCGGCAGGCAATGACAAACCTCCGAGTATATTTCTGCCATTAAAAAGCTCCTCATAAAAATATCTGCCGTTCGGAGTCGGCTTAAAACTGCAGGGGAACTTTTTACCCCGGACCCGGAGTTCTCAGAGGGGCCCGGACTCGAGATTGTATGTATTTATATAAATTATACATAATTGGAAAGGGCCCGCATTTGCAATTTTCACCCGGGCCCCGGATATGCTCTCTACGGCCCTGGTTGTTGTTGTAGGGGCATAAACATTCGCCATATTTACATACGGGGAATGCTCCGGGACGTTTCGGTAACGTAGAACCGACTGGCCCTGGTCTTCGAAGTCGGTGAATGTAAGACAAAACGGAACTGTGCTACAAAACACAACAAAGTTAGTCTTAGTTGGGTACCTGTACATTGTGGTATTACAGGGAACGAGTTAGCTGATAAATTGGCAAATGAAGGCTCTGCAAGTATGCCACTAGGCCTTAAACCCTTTCTAGGTGTCAATTCCGCATCGATTCAACTATGGATTGACGACTTCATGAGGTCTACCAACGTTCCCTTGGTGTGAGTTGAACTCGTGCGGAGTAGCCAAGTGCTTTGTGAAAGAACCAAACAGGAAAACAGCGACCTTTCTCCTAAAACTCAGCAGACAGGACCTGAGAGTGCTGATGGGTGTTATCACAGGACACAACGTCTGTGGTCAGCATATGGCTACCATGGGGGTCGTAGACAGCCCGATATGCCTATCTTGTCTTGAGAATGACGACACTGCAGAGCATTTTCTCTGTAGCTGTCCTGCATTTTCCAGAATCAGACTTAGGATTGGGCTTGTCCAACCCCCCACAAATCTTATTTAATCTAATCTAACCAGCACGCAAACTATACACCTGGCAGAGCTGTAAAATAACTCAATTTGGAGTTTTAGTTACACGCAATTCATATCAAAAATTGCTAATATAATAGGCACTTTTTGAAAGGATTGAATTCAATTAAAAAATATTTAGGGTCTTACCGAAAGGAATAAAAGTATTAATTAAATAAAACGCAACTAAGTAATTGCGGATTTTTTTAGAAAATCAAAGACAATTTTTTCATGGAACTAAATAACTTTAGCATCATAATCCCACATTCATAAAACTTCTGGCTTTTATTAGCAAAAAACTGAATCAGATACGATTTGGCATCATCATCGTTATTGAAATTTTTACCATTCAAGGAGCTTTGTAGAGATCGAAACAAAAAGTAATCAGTTGGTGCAAGGTCAGGACTATATGGTGGATGTGGCAAAACATCCCAACCAATAATTTTTGCCGAGTGGCCAAAGATGTGTGTGGTCTTGCATTGTCATGATGGAATACAATACGTTTTCGATTTGTCAATTCGGGCCGTTTTTCTTCAACTGCATTGTTTAATTTCATTAGTTGTTCAATGTAGACATCAGAATTGATCGTTCGGTTGGGTGGTAAGAGTTCAAAGTAGATAATTCCTTTGTAATCCCACCAAACTGATAACAAAACCTTCTTTTGAAGTTGTTTGAGTTGGTTCACCTAGCCTGCTCCACGATCTTTTCCGCTTGATATTGCTGTAAACCACCCATTTTTCATTGCCAGTTCTCAGTCGCTTTAAAAATGGATAATTTTAATTACGTTTCTTTAGCAAATCGCAGCTGTTAATGCGTTGCGTTAAATGCGTTTCTTGCAGTTCTTGAGGAACCCATGTATCGAATTTTTGAACTTAGCCAAGTTGTTTTAAGTGTTTTTTAATGCATGTATGTGATACATAAAGCTTCTCTGCAATCTTGCGTGCTGTACTGTGAGGATCCGAATCGATTATTGCATAGGGCGTCATCGACTTAAACTGGACGACCAGAGTGTTTTTCATCTTTGAGTGAAAAAGCGCCAGAACGAAATTTGGCAAACCAATTTTGACACTTCCGTTCTTTTAAGGCTTCGTCACCATTAACAGCACATAACTTTTTATGAGCTTGCGATGCGGTTTTCCCATTGCGGAAATAAAGAAGCAAAATATGACGAAAATGTTCCTTTTGATTTTCCATTTTTCAACGAACGCTAAACGAAAACTACGCAACCGATCAAAAACTTTTTTTACTGATTGACAGCTTAATTGATAACTATCAAATGCGTTTTACATTTGTACTACGGGTATGTTCAACAATGCATTATAATGCGCAACATACCATTCCATAGTGAGCAGTCCGTTCAAAAATGCAAATATGGCAGGACTGTAAATGCAACGCGTTCTTAAACGTCATTTTTGTATCAAAAGTCATGCATTATTTGCAGCAAAATTTTTCACGCTGCTAATAAATACGCTAGTACAATGTCTGATGAAAAGTGGGTATTTAATTATTTATTTTAGCTTTTAATACAAAAATTGATGAAAAATACGATATTTAAACTTTATTTTATTATACTTTTCTTGGTTTTAGTGATTACTTTAGTACATCGGAAATAAAATTACTGCTCAGAGTCCGACTGAGCATGGAGAACGAGTTCACGTCGGGAAGGAGGAAAAAGAGCATGCTCTGGGCTAAGGTCGTAGATGAAGTAAAAAAAGTTAATAAAGATTTAAAAATAGGTAGAAACATGACCAAACTTAGTAACAATTCCATTTTACTGCACAGCGCGTTCATAAATGCAACAAATCAATTTGCAAATTTTCAACAAATCTATCAGTTGCATGAATTGTCACATTGACAGTGCTGCAAGTACTGTGCATTATAATGCGTTTCTGAACATAGCCTACGTCTGCAAATCTAAAAATTCAACTGAAATTACTTCAACCGCAATTACTTAGTTGCTAACCCAATATATCATTCATTATTACTAATAATACGAGGGTTGTCTCATATATTTCGAGCCCAATAATATCACAGTAAAATAGTAACGAATTTTTCAAAATATTCTCCTTAAATGTTAATACACTTCTGCATTCACTTGAACCAATTTTCAAAGCACTTTTGCCACTCAGAAATGGATATCTCCAAAACGAGCTGTTTTAAAGTTTCAAGATCCTCTTCAGGCGTTGAAAAACGTTGACCCCGCATTTTATTTTTGATGTTCAGAAACAAAAAGAAACATTAGGTGTCTGGCTGGCGTGCCCAAGCATAACATAGCCATGAGAACGCCCCCAACTGCTGGCTTAGGAAGCTACTATACAAAAAAAACTTAAACCAGGAGATCTTACTGGACACCTCCATATCTTGAACAGGGTTCAGAATGCAGTATGCATAACCCAGACGGATGATCACACGAAACCCGTACTCAATTTTTTAAAATGATACAAGGTTATCTTCCCGGCTAGGAGTAAGTGAAACACTAACCCAACATGGATAAATGATGACTCACAGAAATGGTACACAGATGGTTCAAAAATGCTCCAAAGAGTAGGAGCAGGAATAGTGGGTCCTAGACCACACAAATCCATAACACTAAGTACAGATACCACAATTTTCCATGCAGAGCTTTTCGCTATAATGGAAACATTGGAAAGAAGTCATATCCAAAATAGGGTTCGAGAAAGTAAAAATTAAAGTACTTTTGGACAGCCAATCGGTTCTCAAAGCCTAGAATAGCTTCACATTCAATAATCAGGTCTCACTTATTTGGATACCAGGATATGAGGGACACGAAGGAAACGAAAATGCAGACTTTTATGCCAAAAAGGGGGCAGAAGGGCTATTTATTGGACAAACCCATTTTTTCGGCTTTGACAAAAATAATATACAACAGGAAACCAAAAAAATGGATCCAAACAAAAATCAGGGAACACTGGAACGGCAAAAGCGGCCTTAATCACGCCAAAAAGTTTTTGAACTTCAATGCCAACAGGGCAAAATCTGCTCTAACCCTAGATAAAAAGGGCCTTAACTTCTCTGTGGAGAACTTACAGGTCACTTTGCCTGCAAATAAACACTTTAACACAATAGGATTATCTAGCGAAAGATCATGCAGGTTCTGCTGTGATGAAGAGGAGTCTATGGAACACTTAATCACTAACTGTGAGGCATTAAGCCAGAGGAGACACAGAATCCTGGGCTCGTACTTACTAGAGGAGGAAGACCTACAATTGCTCTCTCCTAACGAGCTGGTTCGATTCCTCGGTATACTAAATAATTATAAATAAGTAATGAAGGGCGCACAATTGATCAATCTGGTCGCAGTGCATAAAGGCATTAGCCTCACCCCACAGTGCGGCCGATTCCCAAAAAGCTGGCCAAAAGTCGAAAAAAAAAGTTTCTAGATAGACTTTTTTTGTCTTTGGGTTGGCTACAGTAATGCCTTGAGTAGTGAAAACCGTTCATAGCAACGTCCTGTACCCTAAGTATCCTCGGTATTTTCAGTCGCAACGTGGCCTTCGTTTGAGCATCGCATTAATGTCGGTGAATAGTGAAAGTTGTACACATTTGAAAGATTTTGTAATGGAGTAAATTGAACAAAACCAAATGGAATCATCTTCGGAAGGTTAGTAAAATACGAGAAATCTTTAGTACATATCAATACCTCGACACAAAATTTTTAGCTACAGCAATACGTAGATACATTTTTTGCAATTTTTTTTATAAAATTTGAGTTTTCAAACTGTATAGTAATACAACGCCGTCATATGCTGCTTTGAAACCTATTAAAGGTTACTCAAAAAAGTAATGGTTACTGAATAAAACAAGATTCAGCTGCTACCACTTGCTACCTTGCGACCCCGAAAACATATAAATTTACATGCATCTTGATTATGTTCTTGAATATACGCTATTTCACGTGAGGGGGTGGTCAATAGGGGTGGAAGGGGGTGGATTTTCAAAATTTTAAGATCAAATTCGTAATCAGCGACCCCGACAACCCTCGAGTAAGAAATTTTGAATCAATTACTTAATTTTTTGAGTTTTGGGTAAGAAATTTTGAATCAATTACTTAATTTTTTGAGTTTTGGCCAGCTTTTCGGGAATCGGCCGCACTGTGCACCCGTACAACCATTACCATTACCATTAGGTGTCAAATCAGGACTGTAAGGGGGATGACGCATTAAATCAATCTTTTGAGTATTCGAAAATTCGCTTGTGTTAGTCGATACATGAGAGCTCGTCTTGGAGCGCCCGTACCGTCGATTGCGGCTTTTTTTCCGCCTTATACGCATAGATGCAAGATTCGTTACATCTTCACCACGACGTCATAGACATTGAATTTTTTCGGCATTTCCTTACACCAATCGACATGCGTCCTTTTTTTTTTTGGCAATTTTCATATTATGCGGTGTCCAACGAGAACAAATCTTCTTGACGTCCTAATGTTCTTGCAATATTGAATGTATGCTGTTCACCACTAATGTTCAAGGCTGCCTCTATCTCGCATGCTATTAATACGTTCACATATAAGTTTGACAAACTCATACACCTGCTGACGCACTGCTGATTTACGAGGAGTAAAACAAGATATATTCGTTTTATTCTTCGTTTATATTTCAATTCATTGTTTCACAAATTTAATATTTTATTTAATATTTTTTTTGTATAAAAAAGGAAAGTAATTGTGTATTCTTGTTTATAATTGTTAGGTGGAAAACAAAAAAAAAAAAAAAAGATTCACCAAAATGGGAAAATGTTTTAAGTTAATTCAAATAAACGCAGAAGTTTCATGTAAATGTTTCCTTTGTTAGTTCAATATACCATTGTTGTTTTTTGTTTTGTTTTTTCACAAACATTTTTTTATATTTTTTTTATGTAGATTTTCTTATAAAAAAACGTATGCGACGGTCCATACTGCAAATGCAGTGTAACTTCCGCTTTTCAAATTGGTACAGGACATTTGGAAATTGCGTTGAGAATTAATGCCTGTTATTTTCTTCAATTTTTTTTTTGTTTTTTTCGGAATTTATTTTTGTTGCATTTTCCCTTATTTTTTATTTTTATTTTTTTCCAAATTATTTTATTTTATATTTTGCTAGTTATCTTCATGATTTCATTATACAAATAAGTTAAAAAACGTGCGCGCCAGTTAATAATTGTACGAGTATTTTTTTATCTACGCAATGCAAAGAAATTTTGTAAAAAATTTAAAGAATACAAAGTCATATATTTAAATAACAAACAAATGCATCGCTCGGAACGGAGCAAAAATCTTTTCTAATCATTGTTTTATTTTGACGTTATTTTTAAATATGTAAAAAAACAACCGTTTGGCATACGCCATGGGCAAATTAAGAAACGTGCGTAGTTGCATTATATGTTATGAAAAGGAAAAGGCAAATATATGCATATGTAGGGGCGGGTAGTGGTGGAGGAATAAATGAATGTTAAACAATTTTCTCTCGTTGAACGCACGATTCCAAATGTCCCAACCAAAAGTACAGCCGTTTCAAAACAGCACGTAGTTCATACTATACAGTGGTGGTGTCGACGGACTCAATGCGAGCAGAGCTAGCATCACCGCCTGCGGCTGCATCACCATTGGCAGCAGCACCGCTACCACCTTCGGCCTTCTTTTCGTCAAACTTTAGCAGCTCCACATTGACCGTTACAGTCTTTGTCTGTTGCGGTTGTGCAGCATCTCCTTCAGCTCCACTGTCATTGCCAGCGGCTGCACCACCACCGGTGGTCACTGTCAGCGACAAGTCATTCAACGACTGGAGTACCTTGTTTATTTCATCTTCAGTGCTGGGTGTGCCATTGCGATTGCCGAAATGTAAATAACATTTACCAAATTGGCCTTAAAGAACACAAAACACAAAAAAATTGTTCTCAATACGCATACAACTAAGATATTTTGAAAAGGCGAAAGGATTGCCTATTGCTGCTGCGTAACTATGGAGCGCAAAACTAGTTCGGCTTACCTTTCCATGAAATGTAGAGCGGGTTACATTCACGCTTTCGCAATTCTGACTTCACATCCTTTACACGCACATCGCGCGTAATATTCGAAAGTTTGATGCAAAAGTCACGAGCAAGACGATTCTTACGTACGCGCTGTTGTTGTTGCCTGCGATCGCCGCCGGCAGCCTTGCGCTCCTGGCTTTTACCTTCAACGCCTGATTGATCGCCTTCAGACTAACAAATGGAAATAAGAATTGTATCATACGGAAATTTTGTGAACCTTTTTTATTTTACCTTTGTTGGTCGTCTTCTTCGGTTAGCGAAACGGCGATTTCGGCGTGGATTGCGCTTTTGCTGATCTTGCTATTTGGAATACAATCAAATAAATATGAATTAAAGCTGATTCATGATGTAAAATTTAGATATAAACATACACCCTGTTGTTCGGTATCGGTTTGCGAGATGGCGCGACGCTGATTACGGCGTCCAAATCGTCGACGGAATGGTCCACGACGACGGTTACGCGCCTTTTGGTTTTGTTCGATGTCAGTATCCTCTGCCTTCAGCACAATTACTTTGCCGGCCTTCTCTTCGTTCTCCTTAAACACTTGCAGTACAGGCACAATCTTAAGGCGACGTTCCGACAGCAAATGCCAGAAAATGCCAGCCGGGCGCTCCAATCGCTTAGAGACATGTATGACTTCTGTTGGTGTTACAATCAAATCAACGGGTGTATCATATTTTTGAAACAGCTCTTTTGGCAGGCTATCAACAACCTAAAAACAAAGACATAATAATTGCATGCATTATAAATATTCCGAGTATTGATGCAGCTCGTATGCAGACGCACATTGCATAGCTTATCAACTCAGAGGCGAATACTATTGCTGCGCTGAACTTAAGGTTAACAACAAAAACTTGAAATGCATTGTATTTGCTTAGTTCTATTCAGAGATATCTATATAAATGTGTGTGTGCATGTGTATTTTTCTTATTAAGTGCTCACCCATTCTACGTTACATACCTGTAAATCATGTACAATCGTAGCAATTACTGTGTCTGGTGTAATTGAACCGATTTCGTTAAGCAAGCCAATATCCTGATCGGCGAAACCGTTACCACGCCCAATGCGGTAACCATCACGTGACACCACAACCGAGCCAATCACTACCATATCCAGCTTGACTTTGTTCTCCAAGGCTACACAAACAAATGACAACAACAAAGTATACACACGAATAATTATATTACTTGTAAAATATTGTATTTGTAATGAATTTTGTTTGGGCATAAAACCAAGGAAAAGCGAAAAGAGCTTATTTACTTACTAATTTCCGTGCGATGTTGCGATATATCCTGCACATTTAGAATTTCTTTTTTCTGGTCGTCAGTAGCGTCAGCAGGCACATCAACTTTCAAATAGATGGCTTTAGAGTCCCGAGTGGCGGGTAGATACAATGTTTTGCCAGCAAGAAGGGTTTCCAATTTTACCGAGTGCAAAGCCCGATCGATATTGACCTTAATGTTTTCTACAAAAAAAAAATTTATATAAATCGGTATTTCGATCTTCATGCAAATCTGAAAATGGCTTTAAACTGATGTACTTACGCGCTTTCTTGAATTCCTCGGTCTCGGAGAGAAGTTTGGCAGCCTTGTCGCTATCCACGAATCCAGGTATACGATTGAAAATGGCGTTGAAACCGACACCGCATTTGTTGTCTTGAATCTTCTTCCAGGTTTGGACACGCAGTGAGCGTTTTGTTGGCTCAGCGGGAACATTCGCTAAAATATGTAAGAAAAATAAGAAAAATTATAGAAAATAAAAAAGATATTGATAAGTAAAATTTGTAAGAAAACTTAAATAAAAAAAATATTTACATGACACTTTATTGTATGATTTTATTTAATTGTGTTAAAAGGCGACTAAAACGAGAAATTTTAGTCGTTTCCACGACAGTCGGTTCTACGTTACCGAAACGACCCGGATTTATATCCGGCCAGGGACTGTCACTCCAGCAGCATTCCCCGTATATAAGTATGGGGAATGTTTATGCTACTACAACAACAACAGAATTTTTAGTAATATTTCTGGCATAAAAATGGATACATTGACAATTGATTGGGTTAGAATGTGAGTAAAACAAGGATTAGTAATATTTCTGGCACAACAATGGAAGCATTGATGTTGATGGTAGAAAACGCTGTTGTAGTAGTGTTTGCATTACTTCTACAACAACAACATAATAGAAACGCTTTACTGCTTTTCTCCACGCTATTCTCCACGACGATCAATACACTTTTGCATTCGTTTTAACCAATTTCGGCAGCACTTTTCCAGGCGCGGAATTGAGGATGTCTCAATTGTGCACAACTGGTTTTAAAATACTCCAAATATTCCAATGAAAATGTCAGAAGGCGCCTGAGTCACAAAACTAGAAGTGCCCAGCTTGTGCTCATACTGTTACAACAGAAGCCTGCCTAATAGACTAAAGAAACGGTGACGTTAACGGGATTAACGACTTATTTCGGAATTATCTCAGGAATAGAGCACAATTAATGCGGATTGACAAATGGACTTACTTCTCATAATTTAAGCGGATTATGGAAATTTTTGATGGCGAAATTGCCGAAAAATTACAGTCCATATCTATTGTGATTGAAAAATAATGACATTTTTAAAGAAAAGAGCAAGAAAGACTGGTTGCAATGCTAGTTTGCACAAATATATTGGAAATTACATTAATTAATTGAAATTTCGGACCAGTTTGAGTAATTGCAATTTAAGATTTTTATTTAATAAATTATTTATTTATTTTTATTTTTAAAAGCTTGCATGATAATAAAATTATAAGTAAACTCAAGTAAACGCAGCGCTAGCAGCAGAGGCTGGCTGGTGATGCGTGTTGGATCAGTTACGCGGAGTAGCTCGGTGTCCTTTAGAAATTTTTAATGTTATCTTCAGTGGCATCTTTTAAAAGTTGAAGATGATCTGTGTTGCTGAAGTGGTGATGTCTTTGAGAAGCAAGTTCTGGGCAGGATACCAGTAGGTGATGAACACTGACTGTTTGGAAAAAGGGCAGGTGATGGATGTATTACCCCCCCCTGTAATAGATGTACGCTAGTTATTATGGTGTGCCCAATACGGAGGCGTGTGTATGGGGTAATGTGGTTGGTGGGTACCGATGATGGATAGGGATGTTTTGTACGTTTGGGGTTAATGTTCGAATAATGGTGTTTATAATACGACCATTCACGAAGTAACTTTGTTTGCCTCTTTTCATGAATAAGTCGGTATATGTCGCTGGGTAGGATGACTTCTTGGAAGCAGGGCAAACTGTCGGAGCAAAATATGTTTACCCTTGCTTTTGGCGCAGTATTGAACGGCTTGTAATATAGCGGTTGCTTCAGCGGTGAAAATCGAGCAGAATGAAAGGAGAAGGCCATACGCAACAACTTCCTGATTTTCCTTCGCCACTGCGTAAGAAGTGTGATATCCTTTTGACCCGTCAGTAAAAACCAATTGCCACCCGTTATAGTCTGCGATAGATTCGGAAAACTTGGCCCTGTAAACGGCGTTTGGAGTATTATCTTTCCCTAAATAAGCCAGGTCGTTGATAAAGGATTTTTTGCTAACCGCCCACGGTGGGTGATTAGTGTACCGCAGAGTGTGTGGTTTAGAGGGCAGTTAAGAATGTTTTGCAAATAAGGCGGATAACAAATAAATAAATAAATTTTTAATAATTGCTAATTAATTGGCTTCGCCATTTCATTTTAATCAATGAAATTAGTGCATCTCTCATGGACCAAAATTATTTAATGACTTTTTTAAGTTATGAATCCTAACCACCAGTCAGTATTTCATAAGTAAAGCATTAGCTATTGGAAAATAAATATATTTAATATTTTTTTCATTAACAAAACTATTTATAGAGTATTAGCTGAACTATTACACACCATTTCGAACAAATTATTGGCAGCTAACACTCGAAATTCACTTTCAATGTCTAAATACAAACAATAAGTAAATAACTCAAAATTGTTTTATATTTACACTTATTACAACATAAATAATTAAAAAAAAAAGTTTGTAAATAATTAAAAATTTAGGTTAGGGCTCACAAAATTAAGTAACTTAATCTTTTTACAACATTCGCAACATTCTGCATGAACAATTTTTTGTGTAACTTTTTTTTTTAAATATAGTCCATTGTATAACAAAAACCTTATGAATCGAAGTTTCAAACTTTGTATAAAATTCATAAAAATCCTTTAAAATTTACAACTTTTTGAACTTCTTTGTAGGAGTTTTATAACCCATCCAATTTTAGTATAATAAAGGGTAACTCTTGAGTGGCTGAGTTGGTTTATTTAATTTGTTAGGGTCCTCTCTACCTCTAGACCTAACCTGTTGTTGTAAAAGCAATAACATTCGATACATGCATGAGATCGTCTAGACCGTCGGTGATTAATGAGCTGATACAACAACAACTTTTGTGACCAATTTTTCAAGATGCACTGGGAAGTGTGATAATTATATTTATGTTATAATTATACGCCCTTTATAGATTGTTTGGCCGATCTCCTCCTCCTATTTGAGGCGTGCATCTTGTTGTTCCACAAATAGAGGGACCTACAGTTTCAAGCCGACTCCGAACGGCACGTATTTTTATGAGGAGCTTTTTCATGACAGAAATACTCTCGGAGGTTTGCCATTGCCTACCGAGGGGCGACCGCTATTAGAAAAAAAGTTTTCTTAATTTTGGTGTTTCACCGAGATTCGAACCTACGTTCTCTCTGTGAATTCCGAATGGTAGTCACACACCAACCCATTCAGCTACGGCGGCCGCAATGTTATTTTACAAAACCATCTTTGATTGAAAAGATTAAAAAATAGACCAGTGTAAACTAGGCCACCAATTGTGTCTCTATTTAATTGCCCACCACTGTACGACCTTCGAACAAAAAACCTGGCCGCTCACACCATAAACCACCCCAAAGCGTAAACAAAATCATGATTTTGTCACCTCAACTTTATAGAAAGTTAAAACAATTTCAAGAATCCAAACGAATGATAATTTATCATACACCGGTCCAGCAATCAATGGCACTAACTAGATTTGCTTAAATATAGAGCACCATTTATCCGAAAAACAATTTCAATATTTCAAATAATTAGTACACTAAGCACATCATAACATAGCGTATACTACAAATACATATACATAAGTACATATAAATATTTACTTATGTACTCACATATAATATGTAGTATGTAATGCGACAAAAACTTATGAAGCCAGAATATTATAATCGGTATTGAAATAACTCTAAAAATATTTGTCTAAACCCCAGCCGAAACAATGGAAATATTACAAAAAAAAGAAAAATTAATATAATATATAGTACATATAGTTTTTAAATGGAACCAAAGAGTGAAGAATTGAATAAGTTAAAAACTTATACATACATACATATTTGTTTTTGCGATGTCCGTATGTGTGCGCGCGCTCATTTCTATTAGGAATTGTTAATGATAGTCAACGAAAAGCAAATGGAAAAAATGACATAGAGCTTGCAATGTTGTTGGCATTCATCAACGATGAGCGAATCATACGCGCGAATCATCAACAAACCATACAAAGCGTTGTACGAAATATTATAGTCAACCACTTTTCGTTGAGTTGTGCTGTACGTACACCACACCACGTTCCTATTGACAAGACAGTGGTCATATGTATGTATGCACATGCAAATCCACATACATACACATTAAACTCCATTAGAATTGAACTTCTTATCCAAAAGCACTCAAATACCATAAGATAAAAATATTCAGAGAGAAGAGATGATACTCTTGTGAGAGTATGGTAATTGTTTATTAGAAATCTACCTACGTACCGTTTGATTTGGGTTCAGAAACAGTAATTCTACCAAAGAAATTGGTAACAACAAATGAGTGTAAGTGATGGACCAGCGAGTATGATTTGCAGTCCAACGGAACCAAGTGTCAAAAACTCATGATTCATAAATAACAGTATATATGAACGAAAATCTAATTAAATGTATGTAAGTGCAAATATATTCATATTTGATTCAGTGAGTTGAACGTTGTGAAACTCGGCAATGATGATGATACATGAAAATTTGCTAAAAACAAAACGAAAAACGAAAAAAGAATTCGCGCTTTTGAATGTACATACATACATACATATGTACAATACATAGACAAAGGCCAAGAAGAAACACTTCATAATCAGCAAAGAAGCTCGATAAAAGAAATATGAGAAATAGGTAGGTATCCGAAAACAGTCCAAAAAAAATGTGCGCCGTTTTCAATAAAAATCTAAGTAATGTAACCAATTCCATAATTTCTTGCTTCAAAGGTTCATTGTCATGATGAGTCTTGTTTTTTTTTTTTTTTGTTTTTTTGCTTCTGGTCTATAAAAAATTTGTGAGACCGGTGATATCTTCAAAGCAAGTTTTTGTATGCACAGTATCGATCGACAATAACATTCCCATGGCAGCCGGTTCTACGTTACCGAAACGACTCGAGTTTTTCCCGACCAAGTGCTGTTGCTCCAGTAAACTAGCCCTATCTGGTACACCGAGGCACGTTTTCTGGGTCTACCGTTAGACGAAGACGATCGGTAACTTCACCGCCCTGGCAGGTTTGGTAAACTTTTACAACAACAACAATAATAACTTCGATCTCCAAGACTTAAATAACTAACTAAATCAAAGCATTAAAAGAGTGTTCATTCTTCTGTGCATTCGTTATAAAATCTTCTGAAACAATAAGACGAAAAAGCACTGTAATTTGATTTCGACTTCTCGTCGTTTTCGGATAATTTTCCTAAAATCTTTTGCAGCGTGGGAGCGTAAATATAATGTAAACATGTGCTGTGCCATTCAACCGTTCTTGAACATCGTATTTTTATCTACACTTCCTCCCACTTGATTAGCGCCAGATATTTTCCTTTTCGTTCTGGGTCAAATTATTGTTCCGGATAATAAAAAAAAATGTTTTTATCAATAATTTTCTTCTGAGAACAGTGATTGTTAAAAAATCCTTTTCTCTACTATTTTGCCTGGACAAGTTATACTCGTAACTTTTGATTCTGTCCTGGATCCCGTTAGTGTACTTAAAGAGACACATTTGAATTTGAAATTTGGTTTCGTACTTTTCACTATTTTTACCAAAAATCACCTCCCTCCTTGGTTGCGCGCATGTCAATTTAAGTAAGATTCACGGCTTAAGACAGGTTCGGCTGTATTTTGAAGCCACCAAACGAACTATGCCTTTAATGAGCACATGATGAAGATGAAATGCGTTCGGTTGCAATAGTGATGCTAACTTAAATTTTAGTTTTAATTTAAATAACTTTAAGCAGCAAACTATTTTAATACCCTAGTAGCTAATTATTGCAATATCTGCTTTGTGAAAAAAAGATGTTAGTAACGCGTAATACAAAAAATTTGTCTGGCTGCGAATTACGTCACATCAAAAAGCAAATGATGTACATTCCCGTTAATTCAAGCAAAAATAGAGAGCTTGAATTGGATATAACCTGAATATAGTCCTGAGCATATAACTACCTTCACAACCTATAAATTAGTTTTCGTGATGAAAACCTGATTTAATAGAGTGAAAAGATGGGTGCTGACTTTCGCGCTCCTTAAATATGTATATATAAATTAATGCATATAAATAATTAATTACAAAATTTTAATCTGTATCTTGTGCGTCAATAAATTTCCATGTCGTGTAGATGAAACGCGAAGTTCAAAGTTGATAGGAAACCGATTTTTCCCATGTTTTTTCTGCGGTTATTAAAAAAAAAAAAAAAATGTATACCTTTTTTCTAGGGAGTATGTGCATGTCTATGTACATATATATGTATACATAGCATTTACGTACAAATCAACCCCCGAGTTATAAAATAACGCAACCAAATGCAACCAATGACCTTGCCAATCTATAATAAAACTACCTATTTTAAAGCGATAAAAATGCCAAAAAAGAAAAAAATTAATTCAATTATATTTACGTCACCCCGCCGCAGTATGCTTCATATTCATATATATTTACATATGTACATATATTCGCTTATTCACCGCCCATTTTATAGCAACGAATATCATAATTTCCCACCACACTCGATTCAAAAAGAATATAAATACATATACTACAATATTTTCATCAACTTACTTGTCGAAGAGACTTCCTGAATAGCACTCGATCCGTTTCCTTCAGCATTTGCTGCATCTGGGACGGCAGCAGTAGCTACAGCAGTGACATTGTTTTGATTTTCCATTTTTTGTTTTTTTTTTTTTGTTAACGAGCTTGCGACGTTTTCAATGTATTACTTTCGTCACAAAGCGGCGCGAAAATCACTCAATAATTTTCTTTTCCTATAATTTGACAATTTTCTGCTGGGTTGCTATCAAAGCAAAAAACCACGTTTTTCGCCTTTCCTATCGTACGTAGCGGCACTCGTCCCGTTCGATATTCTCTTTGTTGTTGTGCTCTTTCCACCAGCGGTACTGGACGTACTGTACTCGTATTTGTACAATAATGTTTATATCTACGTCCTTTTTACGCTGCTACACTCCAGAGGAAGTTAGTAGCCGCCTTTCGTATTTTCTTTTCCAACTTTTTTTTCAATTCCTCCGAAGATGGAGTTGGCGGAATGTGATTCTTACTCGACTTCTGAACTAATTCGCAAAGAGTTATGAACGCGAAAGTTGTTAGCACAAGAATCTCGTCGTGCGACTTTTTGACTGCTTTTAGTTATTTCAACGAGAGAAAATTTGTTTTTTTTTTGGGGGGGTTGACAGAAATATCACGTCAGCTGCAGAAATAGAATTTCTTGTCTGTGCGATGCAGAGCTGGAACGAACTGTGACGATTTTCACCAAATTTCTTTCCGACTACCTAGCGAAGTGTTCTTTATGAATTCTCACCTCTTCAGTGTGGTAAGATCAACGTGAGTATGAGTGGGAAAACAGTAGAGCGCTAACTGAGGAGTGCCTATTATTACGCATGTTGAAATGAAATGACCGCTCTACTGTTAGGTTAGCAATAGGAAAGTACGGCCAAGTTTGAATTGCCGTTGCACAAGGTGTGTCAAATATTTGCGAATTAATTCTCGATTGATTAATCAATAAAAGAAGAAAATAATTTATTTTTCAACTTTATATGCATCATAATTATAGAATACAATAATTTGTATGAATCCCTCTTCATATTATGAAGTGGAAGAATTGTAATTAGACTTTCTTATTCAATTTGTTAGAAATATTAGGAATATACAATAAAGTATTAGAAATTAGAATAGAAACCTACAATTAATATAATTCTGAATTATAAAACTCTCGAAATCTCGAGTCCCAATTATGTCTCTATTGTGCATATGCAGCATTAATACTTTTACGTATTTTATTATATAGAATTTAATTTGGACAAGTTCATGACTTTCCACACGTAGATGTGTATGATGAAAAATTCTATACAAAAAAAAAAGCAAGTTATATGTACGTATATGTATATATGTTAAGTTACATATCTTTATTATTATTAAGATGCGGTAATATGGCCATATGTAATTAAAAAACAACGGCTGAATGCAAATTTTTTCAGTCATGTGTAAATGTTTATATGAAAGTTCTTAATTTCTAATTGTTATATTTATGATGCTTTTACAGACTATCACTATTATGTTTCTTCCTTAGCTGAGCCGGATTATTTTTTTATTTTTTAATTTTTTATTTGCTGCATACCAAATTTTAAGCACAAGCAAGAAATCGATAGCATTTCAAATCACAGGAAAATTAAGGTAGGGAATTGTAACATTCAAAGTAGCCACACCTCATCGTATGGCCTGAGCCATGTGCAATGGTGTCACCATAAGCGTCAATTCGGCATCCTTCAAATTGGCACCACGCAAATTTGCTTCTTGCAAATCACTGCCCGATAGGTTACAACGTTCCAAATCTGCGCCGGCAAGAACAGCTGAACGCAAATTACAATTCTTCATGTTAGCATCTTTCAAATTGGCGACACGCAGATTTATTCCTGCCATATTGCTACTTTCTAAACAAGCACCTTTTAAATTTACACCTTCCAAATTCGTACGTACACCGGTCGGATCTTCGAAATTGCAACCGCGCAGGTTCGCACCCTCCATATTGGCGCACAAACCCTTCACCGATACTAGTTGCGAACACTCCAAATTCGCAAAAGCCAAGTCGGTACGTTCCAAACAGCAATAAGTCAGATTTGCATGCGATAAATTACACCGTTGCATGCATGCATACTATAAATAAAATTGATCAAAATTAAATAAATTATAAATTTTATAGTGTACCGTAATATAAAGAGTTGGCTTTTAATTACAATTAAAGGTTGATTTAAAGTTACATATTGGAAACCATTTTTGTATACTGCCAGAGATAATGTCGCCTACCTTAAAATTTATATTACGGAAATCTAGCTTCCGCAAGTCGGCACCAGCCAAATTCACGCCCTGGAAACGCAGTTCACTAGCATGGGGAGTTTGTATCAGCGCTTTGATAACATCCCGACGTGTAAGTGGCATATCGTCTATAGGTCGATTGATCTGGGCAAGTTGGGGCTCTAGCTGGCTAATAAGCGAATATATACCGAAAAATCTTGCTTCTTCCAATACACCTTCCAAGCTAACATTAGCGTCAGCAATCAGTTGTCCATGTCGCAGATAATTGATTATTGGTTCAAAGTAGTGGGCACTGCGATCTATAAGATACGCACCTTGTTCATCCTGCTCACTAGGCAACATGCCGTCCTGCGAAAACATGCGTGCCAACATACTATCAGGCTCCTTACTAACCAGTGTACATAAGGTAGTCACATACACCTTTCCACCTACATTCAACTTCACCCACTTTGATGCAGGGAATTTGGCATCACTTTCACGCACCACTTCTGTGGAAGGTTCCATTTCGACCGGTGATTGGTCCGATTTCAATGGAGAATGTGTACTTGCTCCAGATTTATAGCTACTGGTTGCTAGTTGCTCCATTTTCTGAAAATTACCTCTATTTTTATAATATATTTACAAAAGATAGGAGATAAACAAACTGTATAAACAGATAGACAGAGAACTTGAGCATGCATACATATTTATGTATATATATATTAGTATATGCCATTTTTTTCTTGTTATTCAATTTCATTTTTCGCAGTATGTCATAGAAACGTCAAAAGCGCCAAATGTATAACACTGCGGTGAGTGTCGAACAGATGTGTTATAAGTTCACTGAACACTGGCAAATTTTCGCAAAGTGTATAATTCGAGGTGTCGCAAAGCCATTAAAGACGGAGAATTTTAATTTAAAGCTATTTCTACACTCCTACAGCAACTATGACCGCAACTGCAGTCGATCGTGGAGGACAACGTGGCGTGGGCCGTGTGCTTGTTAAGTTGGAAAATTCAATTGAGTCGGGCAACTACTATGAAGCACATCAAATGTACCGTACATTGTATTTTCGCTACACCGGTCAACAGAAATACACCGACTGCTTGGAGTTATTGTGGAGCGGTGCAATGAAGCTTGTTTCCAAGCAGCAGGAGACCAGTGCTGCTGACTTAGCTCTACTGCTCATCGACACCTTAGAGAAGCGTGGTAGTGCTGAATCAGATTCCAATAGTGACGGTGACTTATGGATTGACCGTTTGGGTACTATTATTGGACGGCTTAGCGCTACAACAGTTGAGCGCGAGACTTTGGTAGTGAGTATCGTTATATTGCTTCCTTCGCATTTGTTCTACTTTTAATCAATGTTTGAACGCAATTTCTATTGCTAGAGTCGTGCAATCAAATGGAGTAGCGATATGTCCGGCATCACATTGGGTCATCCTAATATGCATAAAGCCATCGCTCAAGTATTTTGGGCTGAGGGAAATTATGAGCAAGCTCGCCACCACTTTTTACTTAGTCGTGATGGAAATCTTTGCGGCCGCATTTTAATCAAGATTCACAAAAACAAAGGCTACGACAGCGAATTGGACTTATTCATAGTGCAAGCAGTACTACAGCAGCTGTGTTTGAAGGACCGCAAAACTGCTGAAAATACGTTTACCTCTTTCGTCATAAATCATCCGGATATTAGGCGTAAAGAAGCTCCCTTTAAACAACCACTATTGAATTTCGTATTCTTCCTGTTTCGTTGCATCGATACAGGACGGAATGATGCTTTTCGTACTTTATGCGATTTGTATAAACCCAGTTTGAATAGGGATTCATCATTTGAGAAGTATTTGGTGAAAATTGGAATACACTTCTTTGGTGTTGCACCACCACCTTCAGCGGCCGGTGGGGGTTTAATGGGTGGCATGTTCGGCGACTTGTTTACTAGATTATTCCAAGGATTTGACGACGATGACGATGAAAGCGAAAATGGTCAGCATCCAAGGCCATGCACGGATGCACGCAGCCGCATTGGAGGTGCAGCGAATGCCACTGATTTGGACTAGCATCTAATGAATATTGCTACATGATTGGACTTTGGAAGGAGGATTTATGTTTTATTATGTTTGTGTGAAAAAATAAGCTTCAATAAATAATACATTTAACTTTTATATGTTAAATATTGTATCATATAAATATGTTACATATCGTCACATGAAATCAAAAAAGCCCTAAGTTACATTTTAAAAATTTTACAGGAGAAGCAAAAAACCTTTTAAAATGAAAATATTTTATTCACCGTCACCGTCACCGGCTTTTCGAATTTTGTTTATACCAACGTCATTATTGGTTGTTGGATTATAAAATTTTAAAGGAACATGTATAATGATACGGTGCATAATAATCAACTAAAAAGTCGATTTTGAATTTTTTGTAACTTGGGGCTTTTTTGAATTCATATGACGATATGTATATGTACGTAACGCGGGTTCAATCGTTTTTCATATCCAAAAAAATCAAGACATCGAAACCCCTGCCTTAAAACAAACGAAGGCGTATTTCCATCTGTTAAGAACAATAATATAACGGCATCCATTTCACCTTAACATTACCAACATTTTCCATTAAGAAACGCTCAAAGCTTCCACGATCACTATGTTTTTCGGAGTTCCCCCATTACACATTGTATGGGTAATGACAGAATATGTGTGGCATTTTACATGACTCATTTGATTGATGCAGGTGTCATAATCCAAAAAAAAGTGTCGAACAGTTTCCTAATTTGAACTAAGGACACATTTTTATCTAATGAGTTACTGCTAATAAATAGATATCTCCACATATTTTTTAAACGAAATTTCTGCATATTTATTCAAGTTTTTTCTTTATTATGAGTGACATGTACGAGTAAACATATGTAGGTATTAATTTTTGTTCATATACGAAAACGCTCACAAATAATTTCATAGCTTACGAAGTTAAGGGGGAACACCTCTGTGAAAATTCAAAAAAATCGCTTTTTTTTGCAAAAATTGTTAGTATAACTACTCATGAAAATGTGGCAAAAATTTTAAAGCGGAATTCGCTATCTTCCCGATTCTACGTGTACTTTAGTGAGGACCTGTCGGTTCGGCCCCGTAGCGATTACAATACCCCCCCCTCAAGAAGTGTTAAATTCGGTACGGACCCAATTATATATGCACACGCGCATTTTGTTAAAATTTAATTTGGGCCAACTGCTAATTTTTGTAATTGAACAAACTCAAAGGCAATGAAGTAGCTCATATGGTAGCAGCATATGGACTGATAAAAATTTAGTATTACCTTTTCATGCTGCTCTTGGTTTTTACGAATATCCCATCTCAATAATATTTATGTCGGAACTCTTGTGCCGTAGGCATGCAAAACTGCAAACAAACCCACACATAATACTTATACAAGAACCATGGGTATGTCACAAGCGTATCTGTGGTCTAAGTGCTATGTCGTGGGGACAAATACTTCATTGTGAAGGGAATGTGAGACCGCGAGCATGTATTATCATGCCGAGGTTGATCGAACACACGATGTTAAAAGAGCTATGCTCCGGAGATATCGTTGCTGCAAAAATAAAGTACTTGAAAAGTGGGAACAGTGTCGAAGCTATTATAGTTTCGGCCTACCTACCCTACGACTCTTTACAGCCACCTCCTTCGAGGGAGCTAAGAGAAGTGGTCAAGTACGCAGAATCCAATAATCTGGGGCTAATAGTGGGCTGTGACGCAAATTCACAGAACATTGTGTGGGGAAGCAGCAAATGCAACCCCAGAGGTCTCAAGCTACTGGATTTTATCCTGTCATCCGATTTGGTCATTCAAAACACTGGTAACAAACCAACTTTTGTGACCAGAAGGAGACAAGAGGTGATTGATTTAACACTTACCAATAGGTCAGTTGGAAATCAAATCAACCGATGGCGAGTTTTGGAGGAGGACTCTCTTTCTGATCATCGTCTTATCGAATTCCGACTGGGAATTGACACAATATCAATACCTTCCGGTAGGAATCCTCGAAATGTGGACTGGGACAGGTATGGTGAGCTTGTAACAGAGCGATTACCAAACCTGAAAAAACTCAAATCAGCAGAAATGATTGAAGATGCGACTAAGAAATTAGAAGGTACTTTAATCAATTGCTTTGAGGAACTGTGTCCACTCAGGCAAAGCAGACAGGGGAAAGCGGTTCCTTGGTGGAACCCTGAACTGTCGAAGCTTCGTGTACGGTCCAGGAAACTTCTTAATAAGGCCTTGAAGACCAAAACAGAAGAGGACTGGGCCAATCATCGACTTACACAGAGAGAATATAAGAAAAAAGTACGGCAAGCCAAACTTGAATCCTATAGAAATTTCTGCAGTAACGTCGAAGAAATGAGGGAAACAGCGAGACTTTGTAAGGTCCTTCATTTAGACCGCTCAGTAAGGCTGGATTCCATTCGAAAACCTGATGGTTCATACACCATTTCCAAATCGGAAACGTTTAATGCTCTACTCGAAACTCACTTTCCGGGTAGTAGAACTATCTCTGAAGTTGAGAGTGGCATGAACAACAACGGTGGCAACGGTGGAACCTCTAGGTACAGCTGGTATATTGCTAGTCGGATAGTGACAAGGGAATCGATAAGGTTTTCCTTATCTTCCTTTGAGAACTTTAAGTCCCCTGGACCTGACGGAATATATCCAGCAATGCTTAAAAAAGGAGGAGACAGCCTGATTGAGGCCCTGAAAAGGATCTTCACAGCCTGTCTTGCATTTGGTTATATACCATCCCAATGGCGACGCGTAAGAGTAGTATTTATTCCGAAACCAGGAAAAGATGACTATTCCCTAGCAAAAAGTTTCAGACCAATCAGTTTGACATCGTTCATGTTGAAAAGTCTGGAACGAGTGGTGGAGAAACATATTCGAGTGGGGGTATTGCCGAGAAGTCCACTTAGTAGAAATCAACACGCTTACCAGAGTGGAAAATCATGTGAATCAGCCTTACACGACCTTGTTAGCAAGATTGAAGCTGGGCTGGAAGCTGACGAATACACAATGGGCGTGTTCGTGGACATTGAGGGGGCTTTTGATAATGCCACTTTCGACTCGATATGTTCTTCTGCCGAACGACACGGAGTTAATCAAGCCATTATAAAATGGATATACTCCATGCTCTCTGAGAGGCTGTTAACCGCTGGTGGGAGCGATGACGAGCAAATCACAGTCAGGGCCAAGCAAGGATGTCCCCAAGGGGGTGTTCTTTCTCCGCTGCTGTGGTGCTTCGTCGTAGACTCCCTATTAGTGGAGATGCAGGAACTCGGCTTTCACGTCCAAGCATATGCGGACGACGTCTGTGCGCTAACATCGGATAAATCCTTAAGGAGGCTTTGCACGAAAGTGCAGAGGATTCTTGACAAAATCGATGATTGGTGCATGAGACAAGGTCTTTCCGTTAATCCGAACAAAACAACTATAGTCTTGTTTACGAGAAAACGGAAATTGGAGGGACTCAGTCTTCCAACACTGAAAGGTGTGACACTTGGTCTTTCCAACGAAGTTAAATATCTAGGAGTAATCTTGGATAAGAAGCTGACTTGGGAGACACACGTTTCACTGAAGGTGAATCGTGCATTGAAGATTTTTCAGCAATGCCGTAGAGCCTTTGGCAAAACTTGGGGTCTGAAACCTGCTGTGGTCCTATGGATATACACGGCACTTATCAGACCAATCATCACTTACGCTTCTGTGGTCTGGTGGCGACGGAGCATGGTTAAGTCCACAATCCGGGAACTATACACGCTGCAAAGAAGTGTATGTTTATGCATCACGGGTGCCATGAGTACAACCTCTGGAGATGCCCTAAATGCTATGCTTGATTTGCTCCCCCTGGATCTTAAGATACAACAGGAAGCAATAAAAGCTATGTGTAGACTCCATAAATATGGTTTCTGGCACGAAGATGGAGCTTCGGGACACAGAGAAATCTTTAAGTTGCTGTCGGAGCAGTATCCACTGTTTTTGGCACCTAAAGATGACCTGATACCCACAGTTTCATTCGGAAGGAAATTTGATGTCAGATTTCCATTGCGTGAGCAATGGAGCAATCCAGGAGGCATGCAGGGAGGTTTGACGGATATTTTCTTTACCGATGGGTCCAAGACTGAAATAGGGTCTGGAGCCGGATGGTACTTAAACGATGGTAATAAGTATCACTACGCTATGGGGGGAATGGCAACTGTCTTCCAAACAGAAGTTTTTGCCATCCTAAAAGTAGCCGAATGGATAATCGAGAGGAGATGGAGCGGGAAACAGATTGGAGTCTTCAGTGACAGTCAGGCTGCATTGAAGGCCCTGGAGAACGCGAAGCAAACCTCAAAGATTGTTCAAGAATGTAAGAAGAAGCTTAATTCTGTCGCAAAACAGAACAGGCTTGTACTTATATGGGTTCCAGGACACTCCGGTGTTCAAGGAAACGAAATTGCCGACGAATTGGCCAACCGTGGATCAGCGGTGCCTCCACAGGGGCCAGAGCCAATAATCGGAATCAGTCCCGCAGGAATCAAGAACTGGATCAACGATTATGTAGGCAATCTACATAAAGAGCGATGGTCCGGTCTAGAACGCTGCAGAACTGCAAAGTGTTTTGTGACGAGTCCGAACAGAAAACTGTCAAACTTTCTACTAAAACTTAGAAGGAAAGACATTCGGTTGATGGTCGGCATCATTACAGGACACAACCCATGGGGTCAGCATATGGCCACCATTGGAATCATCGAGGACCCGGTATGCCTGTCGTGCTTGGAGGAGGCGGATAGCACTGAGCACTTTCTCTGTGAGTGTCCTGCCTTTGCTAGAGCGCGACTACGAGTATTGGGTTCCGATGTCATGAGAATGAGTATTATTCGTTCTCTAAAACTGGAGGATATTTACAAATTTGTCAAAGAATCTGGAAAATTCTCACAGGACTAACTATCTCTATCTCTGTCTCTATTCTTTCCTATCTCTTTCTATGATACTTTTCTCCCTCCCTCCTTGACTATCTACCCCCTTTCCAGAGCTTTAAATACAATGGGCTTTTTTAGCCTGAGTGTTTTAGGAGCCACCAAATCTCCTGGTGCTTCTTGGCTCGACCTTTTCAAATTCAAATTCACATATATGTGACGAAAGGAATCGGGAATACTCAGTTTGGGCATGCTTACGAGTATCCCATCTCAATAATATTTATGTCGGAACTACATATATGTGACGAAAGGAATCGGGAATACTCAGTTTGGGCATGCTTTATTAAATCGTTATCAATATATGTACTCGAATTTACCCATTGTATTTATTTATTGATGGCCTTTCAATGCCTATAGCACCGCCCATTATCCAAATTTTTCGTTTCTCGTTCCCACGAAAGTGGATTCTACGTAACCGGAACGACCCGGATTTATATCCGACCAAGAACTGTTACTTCAAGCAACACTCCAAGTATATGTGTGGGGAATGTTTATGCTGCTACAACAGCAAAAACAATTATTTCATCATTTTGAGTATGTATTGTGGTATATACCTAGTCCTGCCATAAGTTCTGTTACAAGCTAACTCCGTTATACATATAAATTATAATACTTTTTTAATAAAGTTAGTTTTATTTAATCATGTAAATATTGTTCTCCAATTCTGACTACAAACTGTAGTCCAAAGGATTCAGACGGCCAATCTTCTGCGGCTATGAAACCAGGAATAATTTTTTTTATCCACTGCTGGGTAGTTTTTGGCTTATGGACTGGCGCTGAATCTTGTTGGAAGATCCAAAGCTCTCCATTGAAGAGAGTATTGCTCAACTGCTTCACCACGTCTTTTAAGACAACCTCCTGGTACACTTTTGCCACCGCCACTGTTTGCAGAAATGAAAAGATGTAGCGCTTTTACAAGACTCTCCCCAACAAACCATTACCGAGGCTGAATGGTGGTCACACTGAACCCTTGAAACAATATTTTTTGCGTCTTTATAAGTTTTAGCATAGATTTTGTCATTTTACTTATTAAAAACTCTTCAACTGTGAAAATTTTCTCATCTGTGAAAATATTTTCATGGCTGTTGACCGCGTGCCACCGAAGATGTTGCTTTCATCTGTCGAGTCTAATTTTCTTCAAGCGCGTTGTCAAATTATTATCAATTGATCTGGTCGAAACATTCAATTCCCTGGACATGATTCTCTGCTTTCTAAGGGGATTTCTGCAAATTCTTTATCGAACGGTTTTATGGCTGCACTAGTTCGAACCACGCGAGGACGACCACTCCTTTTTCTGTCTGTCACTTCAGACGTTTGGGAAAACGATTGATTGTGCGGTAAACAAACATTTTCGAAACATTAAGTTTTTTCAGCAATTCTAAATCTAAAAATCTCACTTGTATGTAATGCAGTCACTGCAATGCGATTTTCCTTAGCTTCCCACTCCATTATTAACAAGCGAAATTTGTAACGAAACTGAATATAATTTATGAGTAGACAATGTATACGAAAAGCAAAACTAACGGCACTTCTTTCTGCGAATTCATTCTTCCATATCCATCGTAAAATTTGTCACAGAATTTATGGCAAGACTAAGTACAAGTCTATTATATCTCGACTATTTTAGGCTTTTACATACAAGCAAATATGAAGCAAATTAATTTACCCCTGATCACAAATGTGCGAGGGTATAAAACTAAGGTTCAATAAGTAGTATTCTGTTCAAAAGTTCTTTTTATATGTTTATATTTCAAGTTTAGGTGCTCTCAATTCAGTTTCCTACAAAATATACAGCTATAATTCTTCCGACTAGAACTCGTTGAAAAAATAGTGACTACAATACAAAACGTTTATAATTTTACCAAGTTCCATAAGCTTGGGAGCTGATAAGTCTTGTGCCAGTCAAGAGCTGAAAAAATCCAACATAAAAATAAATGCATAATCCAAAAGTAAACTCAGTTGTCTACAAGACTTGAGGATAATCAACCCACCTTATTATTTTATGCACTCCAAATCCTTCTTACATTTAATTAAAGATTCAAATATTCATTATAAACACTACGTATCGCTAAAAGTAAAAACAAAGTTTTAATAACAAAAATTAATTCTGCAAAATGTCTGCAGTGGAATTGTTATTTGCATTCCAACTGCAACTTGGGCAGAATTCCAGAGAAATTTCCCCTTGCCTTATATGTAAACAAATGCCCGCATCTTCTCCTGTACTATTTGACGAAATCATTTGTCCTAATTCTGCGTAACTGTGTTCATTTGCAACCGTTGTTAATTGTGTCAGGTCTGCCGTTTGAAAATCTTCATCGAGGAGATCGGACCATGTATCATTACAAATAGATGAAGTAACGAGATCTGAGGAAAAATTTTCAAAAATGTTACACAATTGCATTGAATCATCAGGATGATAAAACCCCTCTGTAATTCCTACGCTACCATTATTTGAAGTATCCGATGTATAAATAGGATTTCGAACGAAGTCGTCATTTTGTAAACCCTTGTCCATGTTGGCTACATGCTGCGAAATGTTTGATGATGGAGAACTGTCTCCATACCCAGGTGAACTCAACATCGGTGAATTCGCATTCGACGACTGCTGCATATGCATTCGAACATTCAGAGCTTTAATAAGATTCTCTATTTCTTTGTGATTTGTTATAACGCTCTGAAAATACCTTTTCTCCCGCTGGAGTTGTTCAACTGCTTTCATTTGCTGCTTCAAAGCCTTCTTAAGATGCTTGTTTGCCGCCCGCACTTCCTCCAACTCCTTCTCCATTGCCTCTAAATGTGCCTTTTTCTTGCGACGATTTTCCCGTGCTAACAAAGCGTTTCTGTTGTGCACATTCGGGTTGGGCCGTCTGGTTGGCATACGACCTTGCTGGTCAACCTTTTGGCCGATTTTAAAAGCTGAAATTGTGCTTTCTTCGCTCTCACTGGCGGAGCTCGACTCCGACAACACATACTGGAGACCATTGTGCTGCAACAACTGCTTAATATCGTCCATTTCGGTAATATGGCGAAGGAAAATTTTATAAACAGGAATCTTGTTTATTATTTTGATCACTAAAAAATTGCCGCTGCTACTTTACCTTTTATAAACTATCTTTTATTTTTATAATCAGACAATTTCGCCTAAATTACGCCACCGATGAAAAGAAAATGGCGTCGAATTAGAAAATAATATAGAAAAATTTTTGCATCGTTGCATTTAGAGTTGCACAGGGTTGCTTGAAACAAGTTAGTGCCACCACACACTAACAACTTTTAGTTGGCCAATTATTGTATCGGGTTTGAAGGGCAGGCTATACAACTTTTGTGGTAGATCTATCACTAGCTTAAAATTAGCTTAAAATTTATATATCTTACAATTTTTAATTTTTCCATAAGTAATACCTCAAATGAGTAATTTTAATTTTTTTATAAAAGATTTATAAAAAATATGATTTACTTTTTATGTGTTATGATGTGAAAGTCACCTTTATTGTAGACCATAAAGCCCAATATGCGCAACTACGGCTATATTATTATCTCCAACTAAGATAAACAAATCGGATATTACCATTTTTTGTGGTTTAGAGGTAAAACATGACGAATGCATGTATATGCATATAACATATATAAGTATACGAATATAAATCTACGGCCTTTTGCTCCTTAATATTATAATATGTTCACATTAGGCCGGGTAGATTTGTGGGGAAGCGAAAAAATCGCCCATTGCTCTGTGAAAATCATATTCTAGGGATCAAAATAAGAAACTTTGCCGAAGGAACCATACCTCTAAAACGAATTCTGATGTCCCCCAATTAGGTTCGAACTTTTAGTATCTTTTGTGGGGAGGCAAAAAAATCGCCCATTGCTCTGTGAAAATCATATTCTAGAGATCAAAATAAGAAACTTTGCCGAAGGAACCATACCTCTAAAACGAATTCTGATGTCCCCCAATTTGAACTTTTTAGTTTCTTTTCTATAACTCACTTAAATTAATTTTTTCATTTACATATGTTCTGACTAAATAAATTTCTTAAGAGAAAAAATAGATATTATTATAAATAAATAATAAATATTATTTTAAGTAAATAAAAATAAAGAAAAAACAACCATTTAGCTGATTTTTTCATGTAAAGGCCAAAAATGGTGATATCTTGAAATTGGGGGACATCAGAATTCGATTTAGAGGTATGGTTCCTTCGGCAAAGTTTCTTATTTTGATCCCTAGAATACGATTTTCACAGAGCAATGAGCGATTTCTAAATCGACCCGCCCTAGTTCACATATGTGTAGATTACCTTTTTTTTGTGCTTAAGTCCCATTTCGTAATTATAAAGTGAGATTTTCCATTCGGAATTCATAGCGAGAACGTTGGTCTCTCAAACACCAAAATTAAGAAAAACACTTTTCTAATAGCTGTCGCCTCTCGGTAGGCAATGTCAAACCTCCGAGTATATTTGTGCCATGAAAAAGCTCCTCATAAAAATATTTGCCGTTCGGAGTCGGCTTGAAACTGTAGGTCCCTCCATTTGTGCAACAACATCAAGACGCACACCACAAATAGGAGGAGGAGCTCGGCCAAACACCTAACAGAAGTGTACGCGCCAATTATACAATATATAAAGAAAAAAACAAAAAATATGGACGCCGGCACAGAAAACAGCTTTGTAGACATAAGTCTAATACTTTTATTTTTAAATATTATTAACTATGCATTCATATTACAGAAAAAAAATATGCCTTGTCCTCTTATTACTTATTATAAAATGAAATATCGAATTTCGAATGCGTGTTGCTGCCATAATTTTGTAAAACCTCAGTAAACTACGTTTATTGATTTCCTCCTTGCCTTTTCTTCATATCATTAATAACAATTAAACAAACCAAAAACTCCAAAATATTCCACCAAAGCAAATTTTATGAAGAAAAACCTTTCAAAACAGTATTGACAGCTGATTGTCATGGTAATCCGCCATATGTGAACGGGTAGATTAATAATCTTTCATGCGGACGGATATTTCAAAAACCAACAAATTGTCTTTACTAATCAATGAGTTGAACATAATTTTGGGAGTATTTTTACCGATAAAGGTAATGGATAATTCTTCCAAGTACAACACAAATATTTTTCAATGCTTTACCTAAAAAAATTATTAAAAACTATGCGCTTGTAAAAATTTACCCAAAGAGATACTACTTTTTGGATTTTAGCGGAAGAATATAGCATTTTTTTTGGCAGCCAAAGTATAAATACGAGGCTGTAATCGAGGAAGGTACACATTAGTGGTTGGCAAATAGCAAAAGCATTGTACAGACCCATAAGTAAAAACACTCTCACCTGGTTGTCAAAAATTCCCACATGGTTGACGAAACTATGCAGATATTTCTGAATAAAAAGCATTATTATAGCTAAGAAATATATTAAAAATATTTGTTATTGTAAATTTCAATGTTGTATTATCAATGTTAAGTCAAATTTTATTATTTTTTATTTTTTGTCGATATTCTATTATTTTTAATGTTTCCATAAAAATTCTAATGTGCATATCACCCCCACCAATACGCTCAAGCAAAAAGACTATCCACGCAAACCATGACACACTTGACAGCTAGTCAGCCTCACACCAAGGGTGCCTGTCAAAAACTAGGAAGAAGAGTGCTTTCATTTGTATTTTTGTACCACGAGTGCAGGTCTTCAGTTAAGCGTGGGAGCGTAAACTCGAATAGTAAAGCCATTAAGTACTAAAAATAAAGCAAGCGATGTTTAACCATCTAGTGATCGAACTCATAGGAATTATTGTGAGACTTTTTAAATTGGTAACAGTTTGTAAATTTGTTTTAAAATAATACAATTGTGGTGAATATTCAAAAACAGGCCTATAAGAACATGTTTTTCCATATTAAATAAAACAGCAACCATACACAATTATTCTCTGTGAAAATTCTTTAGATTTCCAGGAGTAATTTTCACTTAGAAAATTTACCGAGCTACCGAAAAACGAACACAACTTTAACGAATTCGGTGTGAAATCCCCTCTTGTACATTACATATGAAAATAAGAATTGACCAACTAAAAAATTCATATAAGTTTTACCTTCAAAGCGAATTAGGGGTGTTGGCAACATTGGTGCGAATATCTTTAGAAAGTGTAAAGAAAAAGAAGGAAACAACGAATACTAAGAGGGATAGAAGAACACGTAAAGATCGAATATTACAACAACCGCTGGACGGCCAATAATCCACAGCAACAGCAGTCACTGGAACTTGTTGAATACTTTGGAAATTCCATGGTATGAAGTATACAGGATTACATCGAGGACAACAAAATTGTGAACCTCCCACACTAAAAGGTTTCACTCCCACTCCGACAAGGGGAGCGTGCAGTGAAAACATAAAATGTACACCCGTGATACAGAATTGCGCCGACTGCAATCCAACGATGTAAACCGGCTAGCGGAGACACTGGGGTTCGATGGTGGGCGGAAGTTAATGGAAACTATACCTAAAAATTGGTCAGCCCAAGATACAGTCAACGTGGGCGATGCCGCAGCGCGAGGCAGTCATAAATGGAACGGTGAAATCAAAGGTTTAGGCGTGGCGGAACTAAAATATAAGCCAGAACAAATACGTTTAATAGAAGAAGCAACAAGACAAACGAGTGGCTGTTATTTTGCTGAGATATTAATTCAAGAATGGAGCACAAGCGGACGTAAACATGAGCGCCCAACAGTTGGGCTACTGCTACACTTGCTGATAAAGGCTGACCTGTGGAATGCAGCAGATTTTGTAGCGGAACATTTTCTTAACGGTAAGTAATAATAGTAAGTTGTTATGAATATCATACACAATGCTATCATACAAGATTTATGAAACCAAATTAGTAATAAGTGGACGACGATAGATATGAATCGATAATAGCATGCACATAGAAACTAAAAATCCCCTCATAACTACAGAGGGATTTCTAAAAACAGAAAATGTAATAGAAATATTCATATGTCATGTTGCAGCTGTTGTTACGGCATAAAATATTTCGCATCATTTTTTCAGGAGTGTTATTGGAATGCCAGTTTTTGCCACATTGATATTACCTCTTATCAGTGAGCAAAGATTCTAACATTTATGTTAAAGATAAATTCAACAATTTATGGTTAGTCGTGACCGTAATTTATTTTACGTATTTTTTCTCTCTTACCACATCTTTCTTCTTTTAAAATATGTAGTTTCATTTTTCTTGTTCACTGAAATGAGTTCCACCCAATATTTTGGTTGTATCAACTATTCAGACATCTTGATTTTTACACTTTAAGCTCAAAATAACGATCTTTATTATTTGTTTGGGGGGAAATACTATGTAACCCTGACCATAATAGCATACTGGCCGCTAGGGCCTTCGAGTTATAAATAAGAAACAATATTTAAGAACAATTCTCAGAGGTAAGCAATGTTGCGTTATCAAATATGGAGTCTCTCCCTTGTCAACTACTGTTGCGCATAGATTAACACAGAACATTTTGGGTATTCACAAGAGTGGCGTAAGTGTCGGAGTTTTGAGGCTCGCAAGGCACCGTAAAAGTCATATTATAATCTTTAAACCATTTATTTGACCGTTAAAACCTTTGCAACATCAGACAATATGACATTTACGATATTCTTCTGAAGTACCTAGGTACTACCTTGAAAGTACCTTTGATTTGTTAAATATGTACATATGTATTCGTATTCGTAATCTAAAAAACGAAAAATACCTCAATTTGTTTTCCGTTGATATATGTACCTATAATATTATGATACAAGTCTTAATTCTTTTCCAATCAACAGAAGCACCGCCCGAGCGTCCGTTAGAAGGACCTGGAGCTAAGGTAGACATATCAATACCAACAGAATGTTTGGGGAGTGTGGCGGATTTCGTGAATGACTCCGCAGGCTATCCAGGCACAGAAACACTCAATGACAATGCTAACTGCGTGAATAGTGTGACAGATCACAATCGAGATTATTACACGAAATTTCCTTTTTTCAATAAAGACATGAATGGTGGGGCTCCAAAACCGCCACCTCGAGCACAACGAATGGCGCGGCAACAAAATTTGCAAACCCATCAACAAAAATTGCACTTACAAAATCAGCAACAAGTTCTACGAGCAGAAACTAACAACGTTGTTGCTACAGCAGAGACTAATGATGGTAATTTAAAGAATCATAGCTGTGAAAACCTACAAATATCAAAAGCGCAACACGATTGCAATTCTGCTGCCGTTAACAGTAACATAATGACACACAATATACCGGAATTAAGTGAATTACTGGAAGTTAATAGCAGCCATCACTCAACGATTAAGTCAGAGGAACCACATAACGTCCCTATGCTTACACTTCTAGATCCTAGTACTGAAAATTTATCCGGTGTTCCGGCTCTAAGTACACCAGTCGTTGCTTCAACATCAAATGTTGCGCCGATGTCATCGTTGGCATGCGCCTCAGGTGGAAGTTTACCACTGATAACTGAACTCAATTTAGATACTAATAGCGGTGAACCTTTGAATATTGATAAAGGAAACAGTTGTACTTCAAATCAGGTACCACGGCAAAATACATCACAATTGCCAAACCCTTTAAGTGATGAAAGCCAATGTAGTAGTTTAAGCAATGATAGTTTCGACGATGATGACGAAAATTGCTTTAACGGTGTAAATATGTTAGATGGTGGCAATGTTGATGCTGAATTGACAGATGGGAACTCAGGGGATCAAAGCCTGCCATGCTTAAGTGTTTTTGGTCACCAGAGCCCAAGCAATGACTCCAGTTTGACGACTGTGACATGTACAAGTGGCGATAATAGTTTTGAACTGAGTTTGAATGATTCGAGTTCTACTTCTACAACCGACCCCACTGCGCAAAGAAAGTAGAGTGGTATTCATGATTGTAACACTCATGTTATTAAAGAAATTAAAATAACGCTTGAAATGCGACTGTGCTGCTAGTCAATATTATGACATTGCATTCCAAAATATTTGTGAAGCGTTACATGCGTTGGTATCTATTGGCAGAAATGTTTGCATTAGCATTAACGCATTGCATTAAAAATATAAAATTACTTGTTACATAGCATTTGATAAGTCAAATGCAATAAATACATTTTAAGACAAGCTTAAATCATATTTAAAAGCTATAATGTGAGAGTTTATAAAATTTAAGTAACCAGAGTTTAAATTCATAAGACATGTAAATTGTAAAATATAGCGACTATTTTTAAAGAAATATAATCCATAATTTGCTTTTTCGTATCTAATAAGAATACAAAGTATTTCTACGTTCTTTTTTTACGGTTTGTTTTTAAAACACTTAGTAAATATCAACGAAACACATTCGTCCGTGTATAATTTTAATCCTTGTAAAGTTTGAAAACTAATTACAATTCAAAAACATTTAATTAGTAATTAAAAAGTTTGTAAGTTAAATGCAATTTTGTTCAATTAAATTTAAAACGGATTGCATGTTTTGGAATATGAAACAGGATTCGTGAGATTGAGTTAAACTTTTTGTTGATTATAAAATGTAAAATTTACCGTATTTAATATACATAAATAAACGCTGTAGATTATGATAGTGTTATCAGTTGATTTAAAATAGGGGTTTTCAAATATAACGAATTTAACGTTTGACGGAATGGAGAGTTCAATCATTTTTCATAGTGAGCAATATAAAAAATAGCAAAAAGTCTATATGTGTGGCCGAGTTTTTGGTGATAGTTGTTCTATTAAGGGGTTATACGCAGTTATGAAGCAAATAAAAGACGAGTTGTCAAGGATTTATCCTGAAGAAACTTCAGAATATTTTAATTTGAAAATTTTTGGCGGTTATAAAAGCATCCTTCAAGAACGTAACAAAATTTTATATTTATGAAAATGTTGATAATAGAGCGCGCTGCAGGCGATTTCTGGAACCTCGATTTACGGTGTACATCGTAACTCAGGATTGGATTATCTGAAATCAAAAAACCAAACAAATTTTGTTAATATATTAGATTATGTAGTAATTAATCGTTCGGCTAATCAAAATAGTGGATTTTCACAAAATGGCAGCTTTTAAAAGAAATGATTTCGATTTTTACGTTAAAATTTGGCCGTAAATTGATTATAAAATGGAAAATAAGTATCAGATTTATAAAAGGAACGATTAATTACTAGAAAATGAATCTTTAAAGATTGACTTGAAAAATGCCGTTTTGAAAAAAACACGTTTAAAGTTTCAATGCCTACCCTAAAACGTGCCGAGGCATCTCTACATATTTAGGTATAACTCCGAAAGTATTGCTTAGCTCTACTTCAAATTTCGTGCGTATACTTTTGAATATATGTACATTACAAAAATGCAATAAAAAAATCGATTTTTTTGAAAGTCATAACTGCGTAAAACCCCTTAATGACAAAAAGATCGTTGTTGTTACTAACGATTACTAATTACTAATGCTATGTTCCGATGCAACATAAGGGTATGTTCAACAATGCATTATAATGCGCAACATACCATTTCAGAGTGAGCAGTGCGTTCAAAAATGCAAATATGGCAGGAATGCAAATATGGCAGGACTGCAAATGCAACGCGTTCTTAAACGTCATTTTTGTATCAAAAGTCGTGCATTATTTGCAGCAAAAATTTTCACACTGCCAATAAATACGCTGGTACAATGTCTGATGAAAAGCGGGTATTTAATTATTTATTTTAGCTTTTAATACAAAAATTGATGAAAAATACGATATTTAAACTTTATTTTATTATACTTTTCTTGGTTTTAGTGATTACTTTAGTACATCGGAGATAAAATTACTGCTCAGAGTCCGACTGAGCATGGAGAACGAGTTCACGTCGGGAAGGAGGAAAAAGAGCATGCTCTGGGCTAAGGTCGTAGATGAAGTAAAAAAAGGTAAATAAAGATTTAAAAATAGGTAGAAACATGACCAAACTTAGTAAGAATTCCATTTTACTGCACAGCGCGTTCATAAATGCAACAAATCTATTTGCAATTTTTCAACAAATATATCAGTTGCATGAATTGTCACATTGACAGTGCTGCCAGCGCTGCAAGTACTGCGCATTATAATGCGTTTCTGAACATAGCCTAAGCTACGGCCACACGCTCATGCATTTGCTGCCCAGAAGCTTATATGTGTGCGTGTCGGGTGACACACGTACTTGTTACGTGTCACACAAACTTGTTGTCGGCTTTTGCATGATGAAAATCAAAAATTTTAGATTTTTTCTCGGGCAACCGTCATTTACCCGACACGCACCCAAATAAGCTGCTGGACAGCAAATGCATGAGCGTGTCGCTATAGTTCACGAACTACCTTGTTGCAACGGCGCATTCGTAATTCACTTTGGCCGCTCTCCATCTTGTTCTTGTTCTTGGTGCCTTTTATTATTATTTGTTGTGAATATCGGTCATAGAGAAAGAGAGTTAAACAAAGTTTTACTTTATGGTGCGGGAGTTGCAGAACCAAAGATTTGAGTATCCTTTGGTAAAGGCATCGTAAATAGACTTCAGGTTCATGGTTAAACTTGATACTATTTTGGCTTACTCCTTCTATTTGATTTGACTGCTTATTTTAAAAACTTTCGTAATTCGCAAACTAATTTAGCCTGAATTATTTCAAAATTAAGTAATTCACAGTTAAAATTTAGTATGGACCGTGTTCATATAGCCAGGCTGAATCGGTGAATCTAGAAAAAGGTATTAGACGTAGAAGTGTAATCTGCTACAGGTTTCTCAAAGAAACTGCGATTACTGGTTTATTATTATGACAGCATAAAACATACGCCTTAAATTTTGTAATTCGATCCCTCCGGGACGTAAATGCGCTACTACTTTGTCACAAAAATACAACCATGTGACATAGATAAGGAGAAGAACAAAGAAGTATGACAGAATTGACACATCAGGCGAAAATAATAGAAATATACAGAAAGCGATAACTAAATCAAATTTGCAAACAAGTTTTATTAGGAGAATTAAAAAGTATTTTGTGGCAATTCCTTTAAGTTTTTCACAATTTTTCACCAAATGGACGAGTCTGAACTGCTCTTCAATTTGTTCTACCTCCTATTATGTATGTGCATTATCTACCCACCCGAAGAGTTTCAGCGACTTGGCCTAACCATCGAACAGATATTCAATAAATTGTTAGGTGATGAGAATATTAATTTTATACGCTATCATCAACGACGAACATCGCTGAATTTATTTGTGCACAGCTGCTTGCCTGCCTTTTATTTTCTTATACATAAGTTGAAGTTTTCGGTATTTGCGGAGCGTGAACCACCAGAGGATGCAGATTTAGATCCTGACTTTCCTATGCCTCAAGAGGCTGTAGCATTTAAGACGCTCACCTGGAAGATTGCACAACGTTTTAGTTTGATAGCGGTGATGGCAGTGCCAGCCTTAGTGTTTAATTGGCAGCAACAAAATTGGCGCCGGCATCCCATTAGCCAGACACTGTTGAAATTCTCCAATGTGCCCGACAGTTTTCAATCAGTGGCAAAAGACATAAGTACGGAATTTCGCCGGTATGTAAAATGAAATATCAACTAATTTTATTGAACCTCAAATAAAAATAAAAAATTAATAAAAACTTTTTTTTTTTTTTAATAGAATCGACGTTTACAAAAAGAAACTTAATTCTATATCGACTGTAATTGCAACAGAAAACTGGATAATTAAAACCTCGCTATACAATGTGCATTTTGCGCACCAAAGTGATACCTCACTTAGTGTAGCCAAGGTAAGTCGATATTCAAAGTTTCATGCTACGCATAGAAGATTTACATTGGAAAATGGGCAAAAAACAAACAACAAATAAGCGGTACAAGTTATGCCTCAACAAGCATTCGAACATGTGCTACTTTTGTTATTGGGAAAGTTGATATTCAAATATGCATCACCTAATAGACACCAGATAATCTGCACAAGAGCCGTCTTTAAAGATAGAAAAAGCTTATGTAAAACGGTCAAGCTAGTTCAAAATTCGTGGTTCCGTTTGTCAAGTTGGTACAATGGAATCGAACAACCGTCGTGGCCACCTCGAATATAATAGTAAAAGGAAAATTGATATGCCTAACGTAGACTATTAAAGCATTTCTGCCATGAAAAAGCTCCTCATAAAAAACCATGTTGTTGTTGTAGCAGCATAAACATTCCCAATACATGACGGGGGGATGCTGCTGCGCTTAGTCCTTGGCCGGGTCGTTCCGGTAACGTAAAGCCGGCTGTCTTGGGTACGTAAAAAACCATCATAGCAGTCGACTTAAAACTGTAGGTCCCTCCATTTGCACAACAACATTGAGTCGCATGCCACAAATAAGGGGAGGAGCGCGGCCAAACACCTAACAGAAGTGTACGGGCCAATTATTTATTTTATTTAATTCTTCCTTGGCCACCATGCGGTTGCATGGTGCATGTTTTCTGTCACACGGTGATAGATTTAAACTCCAGATACCTTAAATTATAGGTTAACATAAATGAAACATAAATTCACTTACGCCATTCCACCCCATCAGTTCATGTTAGCGCTTACAACTGTATTTACTAATAATTTTTGTTTCAATAGACTGAGACTTACAACGTTTCTCAGGACACTAATGATACGCTGCAAATGGTGAGCATAATGGTGAAACCGAATCGTCAAGGAGTTGCTGACTTCCACATACGCATTAATGCCTTAGAATTTCGCAACCTAGAAGAGCGTATTAGTCGGCCTATTCTCATACCATCAAATATACAATTTCATCGTAATGTAATCGATCGCTTTATAGATGTTTTCAAGGAGCAAGTTGCACAAAATCCAATTTACCAAGCAGACCGCATAGCCGAAAAATGCTTCGCCTGCTTGATTGCCGAGCCAAATATAAAAATACACAAGCAATGCGAAGATGTGGATCGCGATGGACGACCGATCACAGCGGAAAACACCTGTTCAAACTGCTACTGCCGACCGATGTGGTGTGTGGAGTGTTTGGCGCGTTGGTTTGCTGCGCGTCAGAACGAGTATGATCGCGAAGTGTGGCTGGAACAAAAATGTACATGCCCAATGTGTCGTGCCAAATTTTGTCTACTCGACGTTAGTTACATCGAAAAGCGTGATGCAGGTGAAGCGGGTGATAGAGCGTGATAGCTACAATTAGAAAGAATCTAAATGAATGTTTTGAACATTTCTATTAAAGCTAATAAGGAATTCTTAAGGCCGGCGGGCCAATTAGATGTCCTAAATTCAGTAGTTTTCGCGAAGCGTTGTAGGATGAGAAAAAAAACAATTAGCCAAATGAAGTTTTGGGGATAGTTTAATATATATTTGAACTAAAAAAAAAAATTTGTACAATCTCCAACAATATATTGTAAGCCGAGTTATCAATAGATTCCCAGAGCGCCTTGCCACTGAAGTATCCAACTTCTGTACAAGATACAACTTGCAATTTTCATCTGAAAACAAAAAAAAAAGATTATTAATTTTGATGTAATTATCTTCGATGTGAACTAAGAAAATTGGGAGAAACACGTAAAATTCGAATTTTTGGGGAAGGTAGAAAAAAAGGGGGGTTTCAAGGAAAAAAAAAACTCTTCAACTGGGTAAAAAAGTCGCGTAAAAAAAGTTTTTGGATGTTTTTTTAGTTCACATAGAAGAGAAAACAATACTGAAGATAACGCATTTTGAATGAAATAGATAGCTCGTTTAGTTTTTTTGCAATCGTGTACATAAATTAGGTAAAATCGTGAAAATGAAAAGCCGAGAAAACGCGCTTCAAAGTACAACAATAAGCGCACGGTTGCTCGACGCCGCACTACGCTCGGCTCTGTAGCTCTGCAAATACTTGGAATTTAACTCTGAAAATTTGTGTCTCATGTTCTTGAATATCTAAGCTATTGATTTCAGAAAAAAAAAATCGATTTTTTTGACCTTTTAATTGGCCCGCCGGCCTTAATTCTGTCAGTGTATAGGACAACAACGATTAAGCACGAATATTTTATTAATTCTCTTTAATCAAGTTGAAATTTTTATTTGGCATGTAATAGTTTATAATTTCCTTCAATTTTTTTTAAATTGAAAATTCTTCAATTTGTATCTTTACATAAACATAGGCATTCATAAATTTAATATTTTTCTAAAAACAAATCACTTACTGTCTAATAAGTTTGTAACTATCACGTTTTAATACTTTACGATACAAAAATTATACATTATAAAAACTTTAAAAGGAAAACATGATTAAATGTGTTATTAGTGCATACATTTGTATATTTAAGTAAATTGAATATCTGCGCTTAGTACTAAATCGTATGCTATTCCAAAAAGTCTTGGGCAAGTGTTTGGGCTAATGCCTTTCTTGTTATATAAATGTATATATGTATGTTTTTTTATACAAAAATAGAAGAAAATTTGCGGCAATTAAACACACACTACTGTAACATGCGTACGATTAGTCGATTCGCATATTTTCGTTGGTGAGCGATGCTGTTGAAAGTTATAAATTATTTTTACAACGACAGCTTTCCATTTAAAATGCTAGCACACAATCAAGACTTGAAAATCTAACGAACAGCAAAATGTCATATAGTGTTGTTTTTATGGTTGCTTAATTTAACTATAGGTAAAAGCGTCGTGTTCGACATTTCTTAGAATCTTATTTACTTTTTATAGCATTAACTACAAAGCACTTAATTTAGCAAACCAAATTATTCAAAAAAAAAAAATAAAGTTATTTTCTCCATGCTAAAATATAAGAATATGTTGTTAAAAGCTAAATACGTTATAAAAGTAGTGTTTACACATGTCTTTCACAATAAAGTTTAATTTAAAAAATTTATATTATACATAAAAATATATAGTTTTTCGTGCTATTTGCGAGTGGCATCTATAAATTCGTTTCATAGTAACTTTTGTAACTCTCTGTCTTCTCACGCATCATCGCATTTCTTGCATTTGAATTAGCGGAGGCTGATGGATTGGACTGCGACGAAAATAGTTTGCTTGACATGGCTGAGGGTTGGCGGTAATTGTTCTGGAATTAGAAAACGAAAAACATCTTAATGTTTTGCAGTATATTGGATACTATAATTATTTTTACTAAATATTTATATTCATGTCCGAAGATTAGTAGAAAATTGAAGACGCATGAGGGAAGAAAGTAATGGTAGGTAAATGAATGAGGAAGAGATGTTTTAAAGGCTTCGGGGTTAAAGTACCCCATGTTTCTCCGCCAATTTATGGTATGAGTCTTAAGGAGGTATAAACAGTTAGAATTTTCGAAAAATCTCCTTTTTTATTTTTTTTCTTAATGTACATATATTTTAGAATACGCACAGAAAATTTAATATCGTTCCGGTGAATATTTTTAAAGTTACACGCAAATTTGAAAAGACGTCTCCGATTAGTCTCAAAATTTAATACGAGCTTCTTAAGGCTTCTAGTCTAGCATTTCGAAAAAATCGATTTTTGTTTTCATGTTATGATAGTTTATACTTTCAAAAATATACTTGCAAATTTTTATATTGAAATTCGTTGTATCAGGTCAGTCCATAAGTTCGTGCGTATTTTACCCATAATTTCACTTTTGTACGATTTTTGCATACAAAAAATTATTCGTGGAATATAACAGAATATATTTATATTTGCTTTGATATATTGTGCATTCCAGAAGTGATTTTAATCACGGATAGAAGCACGTGTTGTTAAAAAATAAGAGACATTTTGCATTTTTTTATAAAAGTGGTAAAAATGCCACAACTGCTGTTGCAGAAATAAACACTGTTCACGGAGAGGATACCGCGAGTGTAAGCACTGCGCAAAAGTGGTTTTCAAAATTCCGAAGTGGTAACTGCGACGTGGAGGATGCCCCGCGCGCTGGTCGTCCTGAAGTCTTTAACTCCGACGCCTTGCTCGAACTAGTGGAAGCTGCGGCAAATTTGACAGATGATAAGATAGCTCAGAGGTTAAATTCATCGTATGGAACACTTCACAGGCACCTGGTTCAGTTGGGAAAGGTTTCAAAGCTGGGGAAATGAGTTCCGCATAGACCTTCCGTCGCCAACCTTCAGCAGAGTGTGAATGTGTGTTCTCAGCTGCTGCAACGGCTTGAAAATGAACGTTTTTTGAAACGTATCGTTACTGGTGATGAAAAATGAGTCCTTTACAATAATCCTGTTCGCAAACATCTGGTTAGATAAAGATGAAACACCAGAACCGACCCCTACAGATGGCCTTCACCCCAAGAAGATTCTCCTGTCTATTTGGTGGGTATTGTTTATTATGAACTTCTCGAACCAAACCAGACGATAACTGCTGATTATTATTCCCATCAGCTATCAAACCTGAATGAGGAGGCACTTAACAAAAATCGACCGTCTTTAGTGAATAGACGCAAAGTTGCGTTTCACCACGACAACGCAAGACCTCATACCGCAAGGCAAACATTAGGCAAGCTGAACGAGCTCCGATGAGAGCTAATGCCGCATCCCCCAAACTCTCCGGATATTGCACCTTGTGATTACCACCTTTTTCGTGGACTTCAATCCCATATGAGTAACAAGAACTACTCCTCAAAAGAAGCTATAAAAAGGGGAATCGAAGCGCATTTTGGCTCCAAGGACAAAAAATTTCTTGAGTAGGGAATTAAAAATTTACCTAAACGTTGGGAAGACATTGTAAATAATGAAGGAAAATTTATTATTGATTATTAAATACTTTAAACATCTTTTTTTATAAATTTTAAAACCACCTTTAAAAAACGCACGAACTTATGGACTGACCTGATAGTTTAGACCGGTTTGGAGTACGACACCCAGGTATAAGTGCGTTAACCGTGTTTTTCTCGAAGCTATTTTTTTCCGAGTTGGCTTTGGTAATTTCTCAAAAAGTACGGAACCGATTGATTTGAATTTTTAATATGTTATTGAGTAGACTTGTGGCTCTCGCGGGTAGCAGAATTATAATTTTATAATGAGTTTTTCTATTTTTTTTTAAGAACGAGAACGTGAAAAAACTCCTTTTTTTTGTTTTTCCAATAAAAAGATAAAATATCTAGAAACAATGTTTTTTTTTTGTAAATCTGCTACACACCATAGTGACATATATCCTGATGAATAATCGACCAAATTTTTTTTTTCAGACGTACCTAAGCAGCCCAATCAGTTACGCCAGTGTCATGTGTTACGTCAGGGGAAGCAATTTTTTTATTATTGTCATTTTTGTTAATAAAGAATTGATTTAATGAATAAAAATGATTTTCAATTGATACCGATTGTTTTTCTTCAATTTTCAACGCCTTCAAATTTCACGTCTCTAGACCAGAAAGGTGCCTTAAATATTATATATGTTTTAGTAATTAATCGAAAATTTTTTCTCACTGAGAAATATATTTATTTTTTAGAAACAATTTAAGGCCGAAATTTTGTCAAAAAATTTATTTTGCTTATTCCTTCGCTTAATTACTAGATTTAACATTATTTTAACGAAATCTGTTTGGTTTTTTAATTTCAGAGGACCCAGTTCAGAGATATAGTGGTCATCGCATAACCTCTTTTTTGAGAGGAGCTCCCGGACATCAGCGGTAACTCCTTTCCAAATAAATATTTTTACTAATACTAAGTCTTAAAATACAGTTAAAAGACAACATAATTTGTGTACAAATTTTTAGATCAATAAATTGAAAAGTTTTCTCAAAAAAAATTCTGGAATATTCGCTATTTTTCGGCCTTCTAACTGTATATAACCCCTTAAATGGGGGGATTAACAGCTTGATGACACCAACGATTGGCATTTAATGTTTTGTGAACAACTTTTTTATGACACAAATAGACTCGGAGTTTTGCCATTACCTTCGGCGGGCAACCACTATTAGAAAAAAATTTGTTTACCAATGTTTCCACGATAGCATCTTCTATGCTACTCCAGCTCTCTCGAAAACCAGATTTGAATCTAGGCTAGAATCTATCGCTGAATTGGAGTTTGAGCAACACCTAAAATTCTAGTGAATGGAAAATATTAAGTAACGGGGAGTGATTGAATTTTTATTTTTGGAAGATTTAAAAGCGAATGTTGAAAGTGTATAAGGACTTCTCGACATCAATTAGTACAGTATAAGAGTGCTTGCTGAATTTGAATGTGGTCGTAAAAGCCTTGAAGACAAGTCACGTCAAGGTTGACCAAGAGCAACACCGGAAATTGGAAAAAGAATAAAGGATATCGTATTGGAAAATTGTCGAGTGACTGTAGGAGATTTAGTAGAAATGATTGGTATCTCATTGGGTAGTGTAAGCAATATTTTGACTGGAGTATTGGGTTTCAAAAAGCTGTGTGCACAATGGATGCCTCATTCGCTAAAAATGGAACAAAAACACATTCGAATGCAACATTTAGAGCGTTTTCGAAAGGATTAAGTGGATTTTGTGCGTAAATTCATCATTATGGATGAGACTTGGGTCCATCACAATGATCCTAATTTAAAACAAGATACTAAAGAGTGGTGTGAACCTGGTTCTTCGACTGGGAAACGAGTTCGTGTCCAGAAATCGGCCAAAAGGGTGTTAGCATCAGTTTTTTTTTGGATGCGAAAGGAATTTTGTTTGTGGATGACTTGCAAACTGGTAAAACGATAAAATATTAATATTATTGTAACTTTTTAGTCCAGCCGAATGAAACAATTTCGTGAAAAAGACCCAGTTTACAAAAGAAAAAAATTATTTTTTAACAGGACAATGCGCCGTGTCACAAGGGCACTTTTCCTCGAATTGTTAGAGCTTCCACCATATTCACCAGATTTCTCTCCAAGTGACTTTCTTTTGTTTCCAGACTTAAAATAAATTCATGCGTGGTTCATCACCAGGTTCTCGCGTCAGGGAGGGAATTTATCACTTGGAAATTCCTTGGAATAAGTGTTTTGATGTTTCAGGAGAGTATACTAAATAGTAGAATGTATTTTGAACCATAAAATTGTGGTTTTCTTATCAAACCGCAATACTTATTGAACAACCTAGTACCTCAACTGGTTGAAAATTCAAAATCAAATATTTTCATAAAAAGCAAACTTAAAACTAGCACATAATAAATCACTTCAAATTTATTTAATTCTTAATAAAAACTCTGAATGCCATAGAATCCAGCGGTTTAGTTTTTGCTTCCGGTGGTTTGCTTCTGCCTATGCAGGTATGTAAAGGGTGATCAGAATGGAGCTACTTTTTCCAATAGTGTTTTTCTGACAGATCACTCGTGCCTACTGTCAAACTTCTTCTTCTTCTTGATTGGCGCGATAACCGCTTACGAGATTTTGGCCGAGCTTAACAAAACGCGCCAGTCGTTTCTTTCTCGGGCTAACTGGCGCCAGTTGGGCACACCTAGTGAAGCCAAGCCCTTCTCCACTTTATTTTTCCAACGCAGAGGAGGCCTTCCTATTCATTTGCTACTACCACCAGGTGATAACAAATCGAATACCTCCGGAGCCGGAGAGTTTGTATCCATTCGGACGACATGACTCAGCCAACGAAGTCGCTGGATCTTTATTCGCTGTGTTATGTCTATGTCGTCGTAAAGGTCATTGTTCCGCCGCCTACGATACTCGCAGTCGTCAACGTGCAAAGGTCCAAAAATCTTCCACAGAATCTTTCCCTGAAACACTGCAAGGGACGCCTCATCGCATATTGTTATTGGACGGGCATGATGTGAGCCTTGTAGAGTGTTAGTGTACTACTTTACTACTCAACTGCCTACTTAGTCCAAAGTAGCACTTGTTGGCAAGGGAGGTTCTATGTGGGATTTCAAGGCTGACATTGTTTTCGGTGTTAATGCTGGCTCCCAAGTATACAAAGTCTTTTACAACCTCGAAATCATAACTGTCAACAGTGACGTGAGTGCCGACCGCAAGTGCGCCGATTGATTGTTTAATGACAGGAGGTGCTTCGTTTTGTGCTCGTTCACCACCAGACCCATTCGCGTTGCCTCTTTATTCAGTTTGGAAAAGTCCGAACTAATAGTGCGGTTATTAAGGCCGATGGTGTCAATATCATCAACAATTGTACGCTCTTATAAAAAACTGTGCCTTAGCGATTAAGTTCTGCGGCCCGCACGATCTTTTCTAGCATCAGGTTAAAGAAATGCCACCTCTAATTTAACCTTAAACTCTATTTTATTACGTATGTACCTAAGTGTGTATTCATTTCAACAATGGAAGCCTTACTGGTAATAGTTCTAATTTCACCAGAAGGGCACCTGTACAAAACTGCTGAAGCCTTTCTGCGGGATATGGGCATGCAAAATGTAATCCGTATATTATTCGTACATATATAGATATATATATAAATGCATGGGCATGTATGCAGATATATATATATACATACTATACGTATTATATTTGTATATGCGCAAATAAACGCGCGCCTTATCGCACTGGTTATATGGCCATTCATAATTGCTTTGCAGACTGTTAATCCCTGCTGGCGCTTACGTACACTCTGCCATATTTAATACATAAATGCAAAATATAAATGTTGCAAAAACCTCGTATTTTTATTATTCTTTACGAAATTAATTCGTAAACATTTTGGCAAACAAAAAATTTAATTTTTTTTTGCGGGTACCTTACACAATTCTTTTATTATTTTATGATAATGTTCATATATACGTAGATACATAACTATGTATCATACATATGTATAATATATACATACATAACCACCTAGTGTTTGTCTTATAGCCTAGACAGACGGTGGCGTTAATCGGGATTAACGACTTAATTCGGAATTATCTCAAGAATTAAGTGCAACTAACTTAACCCTTTGGGAACGGAGCCGCTCGGCGGGCGAGCGTCGCTGAGGACGAGAGGTATTGGAGTGCGCAGTAAAAAAAATAAATACGTTGAATTTTGTAAAAACTAAGGCTTTATTTAACACAATAAAATAAAAAATAATTATAAACAAACAAATTTAAAAAAAAAAGTTTTATTGTATGTAATGTTGTCATCTTCCGTCTTATCAGATTCAAAGTAATATTCGTCAGAACTGTTACTATCTAAAGTATCATCTTTATAGCTCCTGGTGACGCTCAAGCATGCATGTCCTACAGCGTATATGTGTGCGTGTCGGGTGCATGACGCTAATATCTAAAATTTTTGATTTTCATCATGCAAAAGCCGACAACAAGTATGTGTGACACGAAGCAAGTTCGTGTGTCAACCGACACGCACACATGTAAGCTGCAGGACATGCATGCTTGAGCGTCAGCAGGAGCTATTAGATCGCTTAGTCATCGTGCGTAGGATAAAATATATAAAAAGCCTGCTGGCTTCTCTGGCAGAGAGACAAAATCGAAGAACTGAAATTCGTTCTGACTCTACCGTCGTCTCACATCGTAATTTTACATTATAAGGAAGATAAAGCTACGGCGACACGCTCATGCATTTGCTGTCCAGAGAGACACGCACATATATAAGCCGTAGCTTAAGCCTTCATCGCTAATGGCCCCTAATGTCTTCGCATGAAAACGTGACTCTTTTACTGTACCCAAGCGTATCTTATCGCTCAGAACGACAGACGTCGCGAGCCTTACAGCTACGGACAAATTTGGCCGGCTAAATGCCGACACTCATCCCCAAAGGGTTAATACTCATATTTTAAGCGGATTACGGAAATTTGCGAAGGCTACATTGCCGACAAATAATAGTTTTGAATGAAAAATAATGAAAGAGTACAGCAACCAAACTGAAAACTGAAAACAATCATTGCAGCATTAAAATTCTGGAACAATATAAGGAGTACAACAAGAGTAAGTATTTTATAGCTTTTTCGTTTTATATTTAAGTTTAAAAATGCGTTTTTCAATTTCAGATGGCAGAAAGAAACGTTCAACCTGGATGGAAAGGGACGAGCATATTTCTCGTTCTCTTTCCTGAGATGTTATGGATGCAATGCTAGTTTGCGCTAATACCAAGGCGCATTCATTAAAGGTGGTGGCACTAGACCAAAAACAATATTTTGTACATTTGACTGTCAAAGAAAAGAATTGGCAAAGTAGAAAACAAAGAATCAATTCGCCTTGTTTCATTTTCTGTTGAAAGCCACATGGACACGGTGAAAGAAAAAAAAATAAATCAGCTGATTTACCGATATCAACTTTAATAGATTCACTTTGGCTAATATAAATGTCATGAATTGTTCAATTCAAGATTTTTTTTAAATAAACAGTTATTTTTTAGTATCAGAGCAGACAATGCCCGTATTTGTCGCCTGCGAGCCATCTTTTACGTCACTAATATGGTGGTTGTGCAACTATGTAAGTATATCGGATGAAATTTTGGCCGAATGATTACTTGTAGGACCATAGCTCTAATGCAATATTATGCCTAGGATCCACGCAATATAACCTCACTATTTAGTATAAGAGCGTGCACTTGCTGGCGTATGCCGATAATATTGAAAAAATCGGCTTTAATTACCGCGCTGTTAGTTCTGCCTTTTCCAAGCTGGATAAAGAAGCAAAACAAGTGGGTCTGGTGGTGAACGAGAACCAGACGAAGTGCCTCCTGTCATCAAACAAACAGTAGGCGCACTCGCGTATCGACATCCAACTCTTTGCTCACAATTATGATTTTGAGGCTGTAAGAGACTAGAAACCAGCATTAACACCGATAACAATGTCAGTCTGGAAATCCAACGTAGAATCTTTATTGCCAACAAGTGCTAGTTGGGACTAATTAGGCAGCTGAGTAGTAAAGTCCTCTCGACGAACGAAACTAACACTCTACAAGGCTCTCATCATGCCCGTCCTAATGTATGGCGCAGAAGCTTGGAAGATGACAATATTTGATGAAACGTCTCTTGTAGAGTTTGAGAGAAAGATTCTGCGTAAAGTTTTTGAATTTTGGTACGGCGGCGAGTATCGCAGGGGTCGGGGATATGCGCGTGTTTATGGCTAAATATTTATATGATATAATTGGCGCTTAGGTGTTTGGCCGAGCTCCCCCTCCAATTTGTGGTGTGCGTCTTGAGGTTGTTTTACAAATGGAGGGATCTACTGTTTCAAGCCAACCCCGAGCGGCAGAAATGTGACGCCGTAAAAACGTTCACGGCTACAGTCGTGATGAGGTTCAAATGAATGAAGAAAGCCTAGAAGCGACAGCAGCAGTTGCAACTTCAGCATCAATAAAAACGGTGGCAGCAATGGAAGCACATTGGATACATACGCATATTGGGTCAATCACTCACTACAGAACCAAACAGATGACAAGACAATAGCTCGTAAGTATTGCACATCTACCGAAGTTTCATTTCCAGCAGAATCACACTTATGAAGGCAGTGGGAGAAGTGGATACTATCAAAGGTGTAACACATTCATACACCCACAGGAATAGAACCTGGACATAGAAACCTGTTGGGTCAATAGATATGAATGCGGCTCCACCTTAAAGAAATATTAAAGCGATTCCAAAGCGGTGGAAATCAGCCATCCGAATGGATACAAACGTTCCGGATTTGAAAGAAGTCCATGTTATTCCAGCTGGTGGCAGCAAGAACAGTAAGTAAAAGAGTAAGAATACGTTTTTGTTGGAAAGATCAGGTGGAGAACAATTTGGCTTCACTTGGTGCGTCCAACTGGCGCCGCGTGGCACGAAACACAAATGATTAACGATTAGCGCGCTTTGTTAAACTCGACCAAAATCGGTTAATTTTTAATTTTTAGTGAAAGCTAAAATTGAAACTTCTTTAAAGCGCATACCTACATACATATGTACTTATATACTAAAACTTTTTTGCTGCTACATTTGAAATAAGTTAGTTCGCGAACAACCCACAATGAATTACCTGTGCAAAACAAACTCCAAAAGATTGATGGGGCTGGGCTTTCCAACCACTTATTACTTATTTACATACATACATACATACACGAAGTTAATACAATTCAATGTATTATGTAGATATCGAGTGTGCAAATACACGGCATATGCACATAAACACACATACGTATGTAATCTATTTAGAAGTAAAACTGATTCTTTCTATTGCACTTATTTTTTCAAACAAATATTCTTATCGCTATCGCTTCGACCAAGTTCTCTTAAAAGTTTCGAGAATAGTGCAGCATTCAAGGCTATTCATTTGTACGTGTACAGTAAAATTAATTCTTAACAACTCCCATCAATATATATTATATATACATACATAATTGGCGCGTACACCCGTTTTGGGTGCTTGGCCGAGCTCCTCCTCCTATTTGTGGTATGCGTCTTGATGTTGTTTCACAAATGGAGGGACCTACAGTTTCAAGCCGACTCCGAACGGCAGATATTTTTTATGAGGAGCTTTTTCATAGCAGAGATATACTCGGAGGCTTGTCATTGCCTGTCGAGTGGCAACCGCTATTAGAAAAAACGTTTGGTCTTCTTTTTGGTATTTCACTGAGATTCGAATCTACGTGCTCTATGAATTCCGAATGGTAGTCACGGACCAACTCATTCGGCTACGGCGGCCGCCACCCTACATAGAAAAACTCCGAAATGCGAAGAGCTCTGGCCGGAATATTAAGGAAAACCCTCTCCAAGAGCACCGAACAGTCAACAACCCCACGGATTAAATCAAAAATTGAAGACAAAGATAAAATTATTCTCCTGTTCTGCAAAGATTTTAAGTTAATCAATAAGCATCGCACTTCATACACACATTTCCATAGTAGCGCAAATGAAATATAAAGGGTGGTCCAAATAAAAGTTGATCTCTTAAAATCAAATTTTTTTTTTTCTTCGTTGTTCACTCCTTTTGGGAGCTTAGGGCCTCGGCAAGACTCTTTCGTCGTACACGGTTCTGTGCTGTTGTTTTTGCACCGTCCCATGAGATGTCGACATTTGCTAGTTCGCACAACATAGACCTTCTCTAAGTGTTTTTTTGGTCGACCGCGACCTCTGCTGCCTTGCGGGTTCCAGTCCAGTGCCATTCTCACATTAATAAACACAATTTTTAAGTCATTGTAGATGATTTCTACCTCTAACAGAGTGATTGGCATAATTATATTCGAGTTAGTGGCCTGAATTGCTTGTCTCGAATTGTGACCCCCACCGAGTGGACGGTTTTTTGCCCAAAACCGTATTTCCTACAGCAATTTCGGGGAAAAAATTGCTTACAATATTTTTAACTCTGCTCTGCAGAGGAGGAAAATATATTTCGTGAGGAAATATATTTTTTCGCCAAGTTATACATCCAATATGCGCTATGAGAAACGATGGCGAAGCTGATGGTTGTTTACAAGTAAAATTGTAAGACTGAAACGAATTCTCCGATAGGTTGGTTAGGTAAAGTGTCTGCTTGTGATACCATCGGTACTATCAGATCCTTACTCCACTTGGTCCTCTTTAAACCATCCTGTGGACATTATAAATCTAGTTAGTGTAGATAATTTTATGGCGACATCCGCGATGTCCGCGAAAAAGCGATTTCGAGCAAATTTAATCTTTTTCTACACAGAGCATCTGCACAGAAAGTGTTCAACTGTCTCTTCCTCTTCTGCATTCTGACAGCTTCTGTAAAAGCTAAAATATGATGTCCCAATTCTACAGGCATTCCTTCCTATAAGACAGTGCCCAGATTGGGCTCCTACTAATATTCTTAAGTCTTTCCTATTAAATTTAAGTAGACTGTTAGTGCGACCAATGTCCCATTCTTGGCATGTCTGTCTACTAATGGTACAGGTATGCAACTGTCTCCAGCGATTGTTGGCAATACTTAAGGTGTACCTATCTATTTGTAGCTTACATGTTGCCAACGGCATAGGCATATCAACTTTGCCTTGAGTAATAGTCCGATAAGTTTGTGTAATATTCTCATATTTATTGTGTGCGTGTTGATGTTGTTCCACAAATGGAGGAACCTACAGTTTTAAGCCGACTCCGAACGACGAATGGTTTTTATGGGGAGCTTTTTCTACTCTCGGAGGTTTCCGCTATTAGAAAAAACTTTTGCACGCCGTTAATTTAACAATAAATTTGCATTTGTTACATCCTGTACTTTCTAGGCTTTGAAATTCAGTAGACGTGCACGCGTTCAAAAACAGTGGACTTTCCAGCAGGGTATATAGTACATACATCAGTACACACATAAGCACTTGTACATATGCATTTAAAAGCATTATCATTTTGCACATTCATACATACCTACTCATACATACGTGTTTTGATACCATCACTCAAACTTATCGGTGATACTCTTTATACGTTTTTATTGGTGCAAAACAGAAATGAAAAAAAAGAAAATTTTTCTTTGAAAAAATCGCAATCAGTGATAATGTGCAACTTCTGGTTTTTTGCTTTATTTATTTTATTAGTTATACGTGTACATTCGTATGCACTGTGTAAGTTTCTTAACGACAAGTAAGACGGGCTCTTGTTTTGATTAAAAGTGTTAGCAGAGCGAAGCCATTATCAGTACATTCAATAAAAATTGGGCATTCAAGGGAATAATTTTAAGAATCATGAAAGACGCACCTGCCTTGGTAAATAAAACCCATCACGCCGTCGAAGACAATCAGAATTCATTAAGGATGAGGAGCTTTATCATGAGAGAAATGCGGTCGAGGGCTTATTAGAACTTAGAACTTTTTCTACAATTCGAGTTCAAACCCCGATACGTACCAGCAAAAGTGGCGGAAAATAGCGCTAATATAATGAAGACCATCTGCATATATCAGTTTGGGCAAAAAGAAAGCCATTATTTTCTCGGTAGATGGTTGTAGTGATTGATATCTCGTCAAGTAGCGATCAAACAATTTAAAGTTTATACTCGTTGTCAAGGGGACATTTCACAGTAAAAAAATTCGTTTGATGTGTTTTGTTTGTCCCATTCGGTTGTGAGCTACGGGGTGTTAACAATGTAAGTCGACAAAGAGAAGATTCGGTAAATTTTACAGTTTTTCTCTGATAAAGGCGAGAAATGAAAATGCAGGACAGGCCGAAGAAATTGTGAATGGTGTTTATGGTGCCGATTCTCTGACAGTTATTTACGTGCAATTTTGGTTTCGTCGATTCCGTTCATGCATTTTTGATGTTAAAGAAAATGTTGATAAAATCATAGAAATAATCGAAGTTGGCCGCCATGTTAGTAGTCGTAGCTTCGCCCAGGAGCTAAAGAGCAATCATAAAGCAGTTTTAAACCTTTTGCGCAACAATTTTACGAACAAATAACGGATTTCTTTTTCCCAAAATTAATATATTAGAACGGTCGCCCCTCGGCAGGCAATGGCAAGCGTCCGAATGTATTTCTGAAAGCTTTTAATAAATAACCATCTGCCGTTCGGATTCGGCTAAAAACTGTAGGTCAGCATCAAGGCGCATACCACAAATAAGAGCCAAATACCTAAAAAATGTAAAGGGTTTTTCAATAAGGGCGGGTAGATGTTGAGAATGTCAATCGTGGCGTTTGCTGTGTTGCACGTAGCGTCGTCCTGCTGGAACCACATGTCGTCTAGGTCCATATGGTTCAATATGGGCCATAAGAAATTGGTTATCTTCGTTGTGTAGCGCTCGCTGTTGACGGTGACCGTCTCACCAACGTCGTTTTCAAAAAAGTACGGACCAATGACGCCGCCGGCCCAAAATCCACATCAAACGGTAACTTTTTGAGGATGCATTATCACCTGGTGAACCTCGTGTGGATTGGTGTCGCCCCATATACGGCAATTTTGTTTGTTAACACAGCTATTCATCCAAAAATGCGCCTCGTCACTAAAGATGATTTTTCGCCCAACACTGGGGTTCTCTTCCAAACGATTCGAAGCCCAGTCAGCGAACAAATGACGTTGTCTATGGTCATCAACTTTGAGCTTCTGGGTCAGTTGGATCTTGTACGGGTGTAGGCCCAAGTCCCGACGCAAAATTCGCCAAGTTGAAGTCTGCGAAAGGCCAAGTTCTTGTGCACGAATAGACTGCCTCGGGCTCTGCTGTACACTTTCACGGACCGCGGCAATGTTCTTAGCTGATCTTGCGTTCCTTGAACGTACGGGTGTTGGCTGATTGTTTACTGACCCGGTCGTCTCAAATTTGGAGACCAAACGTTGAAGAGTCGACTTTGAATTCATTTGATAATAAAGTTTTATCATTTGAACGTGCTGTTCAATCGTGTAACTTGCCATGATGATTTGGCATAAACAACTGAATAATAAACAAAAGATTTGACAGATGTCACCAAAACAAAATAGCTGCCACAAGGCGCCAAAATCGACCCGCGCCAATTGAAACCCCCTTTATATGCGCCAATTATTTATTTATTTTTGTTTTTTTAATTTGTTAGAGCGGAGGCAGTGCCCAAAGTGGAAAAAATTTGGAAGAACGAAAAATGATAATTGCCAGTATAATTTAGATGTTTACAACAAATTTGGGGTACCTGGGGTGATTGGTTAAATTTTTTTTTAACTTAGTTTTGATAGCTTCAAATTAAAAAAAACGCCAAACTAAAAAATTTTCCCATTTTAGGTATAAAAAGCACTGCACAACAAGACTAGTGTAACGTCTCGCACTCTCTGATGGGCGCAATCTTGCTTCTATCATTCTTGGAAAACGGAACAGTGTTATTCAGCATACGTCAGCACATACCCCATAGTTCATGTTTTTTCAAGATCGGTATCGAGAAAATTAGATGTGTCCGAGACTAAAAAAATGAACACCTATATATTACAGGGTCCGCCACTCGAAGTGTAACCAATTAAAAAGGCCATACATTTAGTTTGGAAACTACTTTTATTCAATTCAAATTAAAAAATGTGTTAAAATACAGGGTGGGCCATATAGCGTTTGCTTTTTGAACCACCTATTTTTTTGAGAATGGCAACACAAATGACATGTCAAATGTGTTCATAATTTGCTTAAAGGTTTGACATTTACGAAATGGGACGCTATACGCTTGAACAAAATTGGGAAATATTGAAAACCTAAACTCCAAAGTGGTGAGTCTTCTTCTTCTTTTCTGATGAAGCTCATTTTCACATCGGTGGCTACGTCAATAAGCAAAATTGTCGGATTTGGGGCTCAGAAAATCCACACGTTACTGTAGAGAATCAAATGCATCCACAACGAGTCACTGTTTGGTGCGGTTTTTGGTCTGGCGGCATCATCGGGCCATTTTTTTTTTGAAAGTGAGCGTGGAGCCGCGGTTACAGTAAATGGTGAGCGTTACCGTGACATGCTCAACGAGTTTATGTTTCCAAAAATTGAAGAGGATGACATGGACGACATTTGGTTTCAACAGGACGGTGTAACTTGTCACACTGCCAAAGTTACACTCGAACTTTTGGCTACCGTTTTTGAATTCCGATATCAATTGGCCGCCTCGGAGCTGTGATTTAGGCCCGTTGGACTATTTTTTGTGGGGAGCCGTTAAGGACAAATGCTATGCGAACCTACAGAGACGACTGATGCTTTAAAACGCGAAATCGAAGTTGCCATTCATGAAATTGGAGCCCAAACAATCGAAAATGTGCTAAAAAATTGGGTTGATCGAATGGCCTACTGTAAGGTCAGTCGTGGCAGTAATTTGAACGATATTATTTTTCATTCATAAATGACAATGTTCAGTCTTCAAAAAAATTTTGCAAAAATATTCATTAGTTTTTTTTTTATAGCCGATTCAAAAAGCAAATTTTACATGGCCCACCCTATAATACAAAATTAGGAATCAATTTACTTCTGCTCGATATGACCACCTTTTGCCTTGACTATGGCCTTGAAACAGTCCAGAAACGAATCGCAAGCTACCCGAATGTGACTTGCAAGCATTTTGACCCACTTGCGGACAATGGCTTTTTTCTGTGCCTCGAGACTGGTGAATCTTTTAGTTCGAATATTGCTCTCCCGAATGGCCCAAAGTGAATAATCCATCGGATTCGCGTTTCATTGTACCGAGTAATGGTGCGATAAACAAAAAGCTTTATTTACTTTAAGGTGGTCGAGCTCACGAACAATCGTTGATTACTGATTTCGGTTCTCGGCAAAATGCTTCCGCGCGCTTGTAAACAATACTCTGAATTGTCCTTTAGCCAACCAACAGACAGCTAATGCCAGTACATCAGCTGCGCGACTAGACTTCGAGATAGATACATACGTATCTATGTGTAATGAAAATATACTTGGCAAAAACACTATAGGTGTATGCAGGTGCTTAGGCTGAGTTGCTTTTCTCCGAATTGCGGTGTTCGTCTTTATTGTCTCGATGATTTACTTCTGCTGCTGCTGCTTTTATGTGTTCTGTTCGTAACTAGCAGTCCGTACCAAAAAAGTTTTTTTTAATAATTTTGAAAATCTGAATAAAATTTCATTCTAACTCCGAACAAGAAAAACTCATGAGCTTTTAAGTTAATGTTTATGTTTAACCCTTCATTGCATAATTTAATATTTCTTTGTAAAAAAAAACATACAGATGCTATTAGACCTCTAGGTAATGGGAAAAATAATTAAAAAAATCTTTGATTTATAGAAGTATTTTTTTTTATTAAAAATGGTTTGATGTAAACTTCCATCATTATGCAGAATGAACATATGAACTTAGTACAAAATTGAAATAATAAATTAAGTCACTAATACCTTTCATTTATACCTTCAATTTTGGTGAAAATGAACAAAACAGTTATTGTTTTTGTTCAGGCATAAGTTAACCTTACATTTGATACAGCTTATTGTTGAATAGCCTTTACAATGTGGGTATTTGCATCGCAGAGAAATGCCAACTTGTGGCCAATGGTCACTGCCATCCATTCTTAGGTCTTTTGGTGGAGGAACAACTGCAGGCCCTCTCTTCTTTTTTGCCTGGATTTCATTTTCCACAAAGCTGGAACTAGGACGTCCTCTTCTGACCTCTGTGTTGGCTCCTATTGAGCACAAAACTTGAGCTAATTCATTACGAAATTGTCCCATGGAAAGCATATCCTTTTTTGGTATATTTCGAATGATTGCATTTTTTTTGTAAATAATCCAAGAATTTATGACTGTAAGATCAAATAGATGAAAGAATATGCGTAAATACCATTTTTCGACCTCAAAGGAATATGGAACCTCCCCAAAAAACTGTCCATTAAATCAACTCCCCCCATATGTTTGTTGTATTCTAAAACAATTTTTGGACATGGAATTTCAACCTTTTCCTTCTTTGCCTTGTCATACCTAGGGACACTAGATACTGGTGTTGACCCCACATATGTTGATAAAAGTGTCACCATTTTGTTGTCTTTCCAGGTGACACAAGACATATCAACACCATCAAATGTAGATGTTCTTTCGACATGACTTCCTCTTGGTACAGACTTTTTCATAAACTCCCTTTTGTCTGGTAATTTTGAGTTAGGTATCCGATTTTGTTGTACAGTACCCACTGATAGAATTCCTTGCTTGGCTAAATAATGAACCAGGGGCAATGATGTGTAAAAATTGTCAAAGTAAATTATGTGATTTTGATATCTTGGCACGCCTCTTAGCAAACGAATGACTACATTCCCTGTGGCTCCTATATCAGGCTCTCCTTCTGGTCTTCCTGTATTTTCCTGTCCTGAATACAATTCAAATGTATGAGCATATCCTGATAAATCACACAGTACATACAATTTAAACCCCCATTTGTGGGGTTTATTAGGCAGATATTGTTTCAAAAAATGAGCCACTTTTGTGGCACACATCTGCTCATCGACTGATAATCTTTGCTCCATTGGTACAGTAGAAAATTTTGCTCTGAGGTGCTCAATAACAGGGCGTATTTTAAATAACCTGTCATGATTGGGATGGCCAACAGGTTTGTGATCATCATTATTTTGAAAGTGCAATGAGAGCTTCATTCTTTCAAATTTGTTGACTGGCATAGTGGATAAAACTGGACCATAACCAAAGGCAGGATACCAATATGATCTGGTATTTGGAAATCTTTGCACAGACATGAATAATAATATCCCAAAAAACTTCTTGATATCTAACGCAGTATAAGTTATTTTGCTGTTGGTATCTTTTTGCATGATATATAAATTAGTTTGATCAACAATTTTCTGAATAAAATCATCATCCAAAAAATATTTGAAACATTGGTATGGAGTTTCAAGCTGGGATATTTCTATAGGAAAGGCTGACCTGCCTAAGAATGTAATTTTATCCTCATCAAATTCCATGTTTCTCTTTTTCCAAATCAGTTTTCTTTTGTCCAATAATGTGCTGAAAATAGCACCACAAGGAACTTTGCTTTGGCTTTCTTGTTCTTCCACCATTTCTTCAACAAGAGGAGGGTCATTTTCATTAACATCCTGCCAGTCTTCATCATCATTTACATCATCTAATATACTTAGAGGTTCGTCTCTTGTATAGTGAGGATCTGGTAAGTTATCATCGTCAGAATCTTCAGCCTCCATTCCGTCTTCCGACAGCCAACCATCCTCCAGCTGTGTTAGATATTCTTCTATGGCTTTATCTGTCAAAATATTCTGAAAGAACAAAAAAATTGGTAAACAAACTGGAATTATGTGAACCAAAATTTCTCCATACTTCACAGATGACAATACTGCATAATGATGTAAATTTACACCATACCTATTTGACGTTATTTTAGTAATATTTTACATGTTTTCTTCACAAATAATAGCAGTTTCCGAATTACTTACCCTATTTCTATGCATAGTAAATATTTTGTACGACTTCTTTGGACAAAACCATAAAAAAACTTGATAATTATATGCACCGTTAGAACAAAACACATAACATAACCTTGACCAAATTTTGATTGTCATGTGACAGTTGACGTTTGCTTTTTTTTTATTAGGTGCGTTCCGTTTCATTCTTAAATGTTTTTAAAAGTTGCCAGAGGCAAAAAACCATGACCAGAGGCCTGTTTTGGGTGCATTTTTTCCTTTCGAATGGTTTGATAGAAATATCCATCATGATGCAACGAAGGGTTAATCCCAAATGAGCTTCTCTTTCAGTTCAGCGTAAATATGTACGCATGTGCACATGGCTGTTTAAATTAAACAATTACATGATCTTTAAAAAATACAAGAATGTTGTTGACCCTTCGAACTCGTCGCAGCCGAACAAGACGTGGCACTTGCAAACGTCCATAAAATTAAAGTTTTCTAGGAAATTGGCGCTATCAAGTAAACGCGAACACAAAGAGGTATCTACAATAAGTCATGCACGTGAAAAAGAAGTAAATATTGTATTGTTTTTAAATATACTTTAGTCATACACCAGCTGGCATCCGGCGCTTTGCTGCCGCAGGGAAAATAATTGTGGACTTATAATTTGAAATTAATTTTTTTGTTTCTTTGCCTTTAGCAAAAACTAATAAATTTTTTGGTTTTCCAATTCGTGAGCATGCATACTTCAATTGCCCATGTAGTTGATTCCAAAACACGAATATTCTAGCTTTCATCCGTACACTTAACGTTCCTTGGAGCCTTGTTAATAGTCGCGAGAAAGATCTAACGATATTAATAACTCTATAGGATAATCTACAACTTCGTCTGCATTCATGGCGTAATCAATCTATTTACAGGCAACAGGATCGCTTCTCAAATTGTTTAGCTGAGTCGGTGTTTTTTTACAGCTTTTATAGTTGGTGGTAATTCGCAGAGAATCTTTCAGAATGATTTTCTTAATAGATGGCACAATGACACAGAAGTTCAAAGGAAATTAAATACATTTTATGGTAGTATCAATTCATACTTTATCTTCACTAATGTTCAACATATGATAGGATCGTGAAACATCATGGGGGTGGTCATCAAAATACTGCAACACCACGTGAAATAGTTCAAAAAATAAAGAAGCGACTTGAACGAAATCCCCGACGAAGTGCCAATCAAATGGCGAAGGAACTGAAAATATCTGACCATAGCATCAGCCGCATACTGAAAAATAATCTTAAAGTCAAGTCTTACAAGATCCAGAAGGCGCGATCATCACATCAAAGCAGCAACAAGTCAGACTTGAGAGAGCGAAGGAGTTGCTTTGCTTGGCCGAAAGCGGTCAATTTTTGAACATTGTGTTTTCTGACGAGAAAATTTTTCAAATTGAGCAATTCGTAAACTCCCAAAACGATATAGTTTATTTTGACCGAATGTTCATACGAAAATTAGAGTTATCGATTGGCCACCAGGAGGCAATACCCGCCATAGGTAATGGTTTGGGCCCCTGTAACCGTAGATGGGCGCAATCGTTTTCATCGAGCCTGGCGTCAAGGTAAATGCGAAATATTATCGGGAAAGTATTCTGAAGGTTGTTTTCAAGTCGCTGACAGACAAATACGTTTCAACAGGACTCGGCACCATCTCACAAAGCTCGAGTAAAGCAAGAATGGCTAAAAAACAACATTCCGCAGAACATAACGTCCACACAATGGCTCTCAAATTCACCAGACGCGAATCCGATGGATTATTCTCTTTGGGCCCTTTTGGAGAGCAAGATCCGAACTAAAAGATTCACCAGTCTCGAGGCACTGAAAAAGTCATTATCCGCGAGTGGGACATTCGGGCAGTTTGGGATTCGTTTCTGGACCGTCTCAACGCCATAGTCAATGCAAAAGGTGGTCATATCGAGCAGAAGTGAATTTATTCTTAATTTTGTATGATTTTCACAAATTTTTTACTTTGAATTGAAAAAGTAATTTTCCAAACTAAATGTATAGCCTTTTTCATTGTTTACACTTCGAGTACCGGACCCTGTAATGTGAGTTTTTGACATGTCTCCAAAGGCGCGATGATTTGAGGCAAGCCCTTAGCTCATCAGCTAAGGTTGATGTATGTACATATGTAGGTATCAGAGGAAGAATTTGCTGGAAGTCAATAAAATAAGAGCGTCAATGAACGACTGTGCATTTCATGGCAAATCTTTTAGAGGTCGATTAAACACTTGAAGTGATTTCTTATAAGCATTATACATATGTTCCACGCAATTATTTTGCAAGTTTTAAAACCTTAGCCGTGTCAGCTCCTTTAGAAATGCTACAAGATGAAGTCTTCAAGAAATACAAATCCAGTGGGAATTTGAGCGCCAGATGTGCTGTCCCCCCACCCTTTAAAAGTGTAGCCACCCTATCAGATGAAGCAAGAGCAAAAGCATATCTATGTATTTTTGAAATCCAATTTGAGCCAATATCAAACTGATAAGGAATGTTTTTCTGGTGCAAAAAAGAAGAGACCACTTTTTCCATTCGACAAGTCTCACCACCTATCACAGATTCGCCTTAGTCTGGTACAATGCGCATTGAACAGATAGTATCAGTAGAGTAGCTAATTCGATTTTGTTTTTCTTAAATAGAAAACTGTAACATTTTTCCCCAAATTGTCAAATTTCGTTTGCAAGAAAATGGTTTTCCATAAAAAACAGCAAATATCCAAACACACACCACTTGAAAGGAACAAAAGTCTAGTCTTGGTAAATCCATTAATCACTAATTCAGTTTTCAAATAAAATCTACCGTGAGCACCCTTGAGAACCAATTAGAGAGAATGCTTAGAATTGGACGGAAATTCAAATGCAATCAACAGAATACATCCGACTTAGCCAATCAGACTTAAGACATCGCTCTTGAATCAGCACTGTTGATCAGATGGTGGGTCATATGACTGTAAATTTTTCTGTAGGATAAATTTAGCATGAATTATTGCAACCACAGGTAAATGCCCGCTCCGACCGACTTATATGAACAAATCGATTTTCTCGCCGTTTCAATCAAATGTATACATATGTATATGTATGCATGTATGTGTGTATGTAGGTTTGAATATGTGTGACTGCAGCTGGCACACCTTCTTTGGATGTTACAAAATACAAGTAAAAGGTGGGAATGCTCTTATTAATACCTCCATTGTTTAACAAATTTTATTTATTAAACAAAGTTAGCACATAAACGTTAGCAGATGATTACGATCCGGGAAATAACACTCACATTTATGTATATGTATGTAGGTGTATCCATACAGACTTATTTACTTACACACATACGTATGTATATCGACTATAAAATGAAACACTTGCAAAAGCCTTAAACAAGAAATTTTCATGGATTTTTTGCAGTTGCGAAATTAGTGAATGCCTGTTATAATGAAAGGCTTTTAATATCCACTTACATACCTTCATACCTACATGCACACACATGAATGTGACTTGTGTTTATTATTGTAAACAGTAAAAGGTTTCGCAACCATATTGACAGACTTCCGTTTTCGTGGTTCGTTAACGTACATACATACATACATTCATATGTTTGAATGAATGTATGTAGGCGATTGCATACAAAAAATTGAAGTATACTTCTTGGACACCTTATCGCCTTCAATTAAATATGAGAAGATTAATTTTAGAAGCAAATTAATATATGTACCCAAATGTGTATGCAAAAATATTGAAATGGAGGCACGTAAATTAAAGCGCATTTGCTAAATTTGTATTGGGTGGTCTTTTACCTTTTCTGAGTGACTTTATGTGCGGTCTGCATTATTTATAGCAGTGAAGTGTAAATGAACACATTGTAGCTTATAACTAACAGATAAGTGATAGTGACTCTCATATTTATATGTATGTATGTATGCGCATTCACAGGCATGAGTATATTCATAAAGACTCACACTGATAACACTGATTGCAATGTATGTATGTACATACATAAATACTCAAATATATATAGGGGTGCTCAGGGCCGTATTCATTCGCGCATGGCAATGCTTATCTCACAATTTTCTTTTTGTACGAATAAACGCAAAGGAAACGTGTTGCAAGCTCTCAATAAGCTTTACCAAAAAACAACAACTTTCCCAAATATTTCTTCCATAAAATACTTGCTATCTCATGTGCTGTAGAACGATACTTTTCTCAATTTTTGACGTGATAACGTCTTATAATTCGATGTAGCCGGCTGCACGCACCAAAAAATGCGCCGTTACATTGCTCATGCGGCGTTATCTTGCTCATGCGGCGTTACCTTGCTTGAACTGCAAGCGAGAGCGCGGAACGACAAAGAGGCACAATCGGCCCCCGCGTTCGGCAACGTTCGACATCTGGCTCTCCCCTACTTGAGTGAGCATATATGGATATGTATGTATATGCGCATATGTATATAAATTCACATATTTGTATTTGCATATGCCTTCTTCCTGTGTGCATGGTAATGAACCATTTCTCTGTTGAGAATAGGAGATGATAGGAAAAGTAGGAAATGAAAGGGTTTGTTACGAGTGTAATGTGTATTGAAAAAGGCAAATCGATTAGTGTTGTTAACTTATTAACGTCTGATGCACAATCGAAATTGAACATATCTTTCATGAATTTCATAAATGTTTCGTAATTCTTCACGTTTGTGTAAATGTAACTTGATCAATTCCATTGCGAATCCACTTACCTTCTTCTCTATATCCATACAAAATATCTATCAAACAAATAAAATTAAAATTTTCTTTTGAAAAATGCAACCATTCCATCAATATTTTCTTATGACGTTGTCACGTTAAACTATTGTCAGTAAACCGACTTTACAGACAACCTCTTTTTTTTTTTTTTGGAGAGATTCGTCTGGAAACAAAGACCGAGTAGTTTAGCCTGAAAGGGTGCTCACGGTAGATTTTATTTGGAACCTGAAGAAGTGATTAATTGATTTGACCAAGACTGGAGTTTTATTTCTTTTAAGTGGTATGTGTGCTTGGGTAATAGTTTTGAGTTTAATTTTACTTTTAAATTTTGTATCACAAGCAAATATTTTTTTAATTTTATTTTTTTTACATAGAAATGCTGCCATAAGGTTTGTTGAAATAAAATTAGCGCGCAATAATTTCTGATTACACAGGTCTATATGACTTTCTTTTTATATATGAGACTGGTTTTCGATGTGTTTTTGTGCACAGAAAACCATTTTTTGTAGGTTTATAAGCCTAAAATTTCGATTATTTCTATGATTTTATTTACATTTTCGACGACGTCCTGCCTGTGCGAGGTGCATCTTTAACACCAAAAATATCTGAACGGAATCGGCGAAACCAAAACTGCACGTAATTAACTGTTACAGTATCGGCACCATAAACATCATTCCCAATTTTAGTGGCTTGCAGCCTGGCTTGCATTTTCGCCTTTATCAAAGAAAAACTGTAAAATGTACCGAATTTTCTCTTTGTTTACTGCCGTTGCTAATACGCTGTAACTCACAATTGAATGGAACAAATAAAAAACAGCAACAACAATTTTTTTAGTGTGTCACCTGGACAACGAGCATAAACTTTAAATTGTTTGATCGCTACTTTACGAGATATCGATCGCTACAGCCATCTATCGAGAAAATAATGCATTTCTCTTTGCCCAAACTAATATTAAAAAGCTAACACGGACAAATGCAGAAAGGATGTTGAGAAAACTTTAGAACGCCTTCTGTGCGTTTGTCTGGCATCATTAAAAACGCGTTTAAGTGCCTGGGAGCCCCACTGTTTGAGGGTGTGGAGGACGTCTCAAAAGCGGTTCACCCAGCTCTGCTTGGTTCGCCAAAATCGTTGACATCCTACATGATGTCTTCTTTCAGTATTCATAGAGGTCGGTCTCCATCTGGTATCGCTAGGGACCAAAAGGTCTATGCGTGGCTTAATGCCAACCAGGTTAACCTAAGCTAAAGATAAGCGTCAATGTGTTATGAATAATCGATTTATGGAACCCCCTTCACTTTGACGAATATATGGAAAGATATTTTTGTGCCTGATCGTAATATTTCTTTTTTCAGATCGCAGTTATTATTACAGTATCTAAAAACACTAAACATACAAATACAAGGTGGCGCAAAATTAATCATCATCCATTTTTTTAATAACTTTTTTTTGATAAATAAAAAAATTGTTTTGATTGACGGAGATCTTTATTTTTACCTCCTTTTTGACACTACATTACTTATCTGTTTGTATACTGCAGCTCTCTAGTAGAAAAGTGTCAAATATATACGAAACCATTTGCAAAAATGTTTGCGTTGAATATAAGCTCTCACTGTACTCAGCTATCCCAAAAACCAGTATGGACAAATGGCATACAACTCTGAGGCACCTAAACAGCTAACGGAAACACCAAAATACTCCAAAGATTCAAATCGAAAGCTCTCAGAATGAACGCAAATGCCCAAATTCGCCGTGATCTCAAAGTTTCCACAATAGTTGAAGAAATGAAAAGGCATGCATCACCACACAATATAAGACCTTAATCGCACCCGCACACCTTAATTACAGAAATCACCACCAATCCCATTTCCTTTGACAGGTTGAAGAGGAAATCAACAAAGCAAAAATTGAGAAATGGTTGCACCACTGGGTGCTTTCTATGCATGTCTCGTAGAGCATCTTAGTTTTAAGTATAAATAATGATAAATGTTGTTAAGGAGATCGAAATAAATAAATGGATAATAAAAAAAAAAAATTGTAAAAATTATAAATCTTGTAATAGGGTGATTAATTTTGTACTACCTAGAACTATTTATTTTATTTCTTCTAGGTCTTGTAATTGTGTGACGTAACTGTAGGTGAGGTGCGTCAAAGTATCGAACTTTTGTAAACAAAGACGAGTTTAGGAAAATTTAAATAGAAGAGAATACAAAAAGTTCTTTGTAAACAAAAAAATTTAATACAACTGTGATACCGTGAAATTAACGGGAAGCCACCTAGCGATACCGCAATACTCATAGCTTTCTGTATTCTCTTAATTGTGGTATGATATCATAAATCACTTCAAGAGTGAACTTTTCATAGAAAATACGTAATTTTTGGAAGTGGAGCTCCCCGTATGATGTATGTATAAAACAACTAGCAAATAAATACCCCGCACGTGCTGGTCTGGTGTTAGAGCAAAGTAAGTATATGTACATATATGTATGTATGTATGTATGTATGAAAGCGTAGTGATATATGAAAATCGGAGAGCATAAATTTTTCATATTGACTTTATCTGCTTATTAATGTTTGGTGGAGTGTGGCATTCAGCGAAGCGAACAAACGCTCAAATAGAATTTCTTTTTAATTTTCTTTTTGTTTCAAAATTTGAGTAGTGCATAAAAGGGAATAATTATTGAATTTGCTTAATGCAGAGAGATAGTAAACATTTGAAAGTTTTACAGCAAAAAACAGTAAATACATCTCGATCAAAAAGTTCCCGGAATATATTCAGAAAATTCAAAATATAGGATTTATTTTTCAAAAGTGATATTATCGCCTTCAAAGTACTCCCTTTCAACTGCATCGCACTTATGCCAGCGCTTGATTCACCTCTTGGAACTTTTCTGTTGGGGTTGCCGAATTAATTTATTTTTATAGAAACTAGGAAAGTAGGTAAGTTTGGAAAAGTGCGAGGACCGTGCTTTACGTGGGATTCGAACCCACAACCTCTGGGATGGCAGATTGGTGCACTTACTCTTGACTACCGATGCCTCCATATTTTCGGTATAGCCATCAGATATATTTCGATACTTTTATTACTTTCTTTCAAACGCGTTACCCGTAATGATTTTTTGGAGTACAATACCGTTATAATCCAGAAAAACGGCGAGCATCTTTTTCGTTTTGAACTGAAAACTACGTGGTTTTTTGGTGCTGTTTCATTCGGAACTCTGCTTAAATCCACGTCTCGTCTCCAGCAATGAAGAGTTTGATAAATATTGGGTCGGATGCAGCCTTGGAAATCATGTCTTTGGTGATATCACCATTTTCCCAAGAAATTAACTCCTTTGGCACCAACTTTGCAGCAATACGGCACAAACCCAATTCATTAACTTCAATGGCTCACGACCTCATCTGAAGCGTTAATGCCACTCATAAATTTAGAGAATCATTCCCGAAGCAGTTTACTAACATTTCTGAGGTTCTCCCAAAATGTAATAATTGCAAAATCATTGTTGCAGTTTTAAGTCCATATTCTAAAAATCGAAAACTCGTGCAGGGGCAGATTTACTCGACACGGCGTAATTGTTACCAATGTCAGGCGATACAATTTTGGTAGAAATGCTAATCACAGATGTAGCAACTTAATAACATAACCAAATAAGTTGACTGTGAGCGTCACCTGGCGGTTGTTCCGGGAACTTTTTGATCAAGGTGGTAAATCGGCCGAGTTATTTTTAATGTTCCGCAGTTTGGAAAAAAAATTTTATGATTTTTAACACATTTTGTCTTACAGACACGCCTCTTTTGTAAGTTTATGTAATTTGTGTAGGCAAAAAACCTTTTAGGAGATTTTTTTTAAATTTATTTATTTGAAAGAATAACAACTAAATAATAATTATTACACATACAATATTACAACAGGAGCTACCAGAGCCTTCGGCTTCAGGAGAGATTAGCTTATAAGATGCATAAATGAGTAGTTTGGCCGTCGTAGGCGAATGGACTGACACCTGACTACCATTTGAAGTGCGTAGGTTCGAGTCTCCGTGCATGAAATATTATATTGAAGAAACAGTTTTTTCTAATAGCGGTCGCCCCTCGGCAGGCAATAGCAAACCTCCGAGTGTATTTCTGCCATGAAAAAGCTCCACAACATCGAGACGCACCCCACAAATGGGAGGAGGAGCTCGACCAAACACCTAACAGAAGTGTACGCGCCAATTATTTATTTATTTTCTATGAATTAGTAGTAGACAGATAGCGCATGAATGGAAAAAATGCACGGGAGACAACTTTAACCCTCCGTTTGACACCAAGATCTGGCCAAACTGGCCTTTTCGACTTTTGACGTAAATTTAACATATTTCTATTATAGCTAACGACTTGGGTTTGCAGGTATTTTATCGATTTATGGATATAACTCTTAAAAAAGAATCATCTACCGAAGGTTTTTCAAAAAGTCCAAAGGAGGATTAAATAAAAATCGATTACTTTTTTATAGATAAATTACAAAAAATAACGGTAATCCACCCGCCAATGTAACGTATTTCAGTAAAATAGGTATAAAATCATTGACTGTACGGTAAATATGGTTTTAAAAAAGCGTTAACTCCAAAAAGCGCCCAATCCTGACTACGGCCCTGTAAGTAAATAAGTTTTTGCACGTTTTGCAAAAAATCACACACTTATTTTTAGCAAATGAACGAAATTCTGCTGAGCAAATAAAAGTTAAAAGTGAAATATACTATGATACATACATACAATAATGTGCACGAGTATGTGTAGTAGTGTATGTAGCACTCTTGTATCTATACGTATGAAACGGAGTTTATGTGCGTATGTATGCAGTTTGCATGCATGTATGTATATTTGTATGTATGCGCATCCCAACTCGAAAAATTGAAGCAAAAACACACACTGGAAAATTGATAAGCAAAGAACAACAACAACAAAATATGTTATAAAATAAGTCAAGCAACTAACCAAACAACAAAGCAGTTAGGCTGACTAACGCCAGCCAACCAGAAAACCAACCAGCTGACTTGCGACACACTTTGCCGACTTCGCGGCGGATGTGGCGGCCACAATTGTTGCAACTTAAGTGTTGTTGCATGGGATCAACAACAACAACAACAAAGGGAACAAGAGCAACAGCTAGTAAACAATAAATGTCGTGGATTTGAATGCCGTTTATACAAATCTACAACTGCCTACATGTATGTATGTGCACATGTATGTGTGTGCATGTACTTGTATAGAAATATACCATACATTTGCTGTGCATAATACACACATACTTACATACATAGTACCCAACTATGCCTAAAAAGTTGCATCTGCATATACATACATACATTTATGTATGTGTGTGTGTGTGTGTATGTGGAGATGTACAAATATCGTAGGTGCTGCATATTGTTTCTGTGTAAGCATTTCGTTACCCATACATTTGTATGTATGTGTGCATGTATGTGTGTGTTTATACTTTTCGTGTCCTACCTTATCCGGCTCCTGCTTGTAATGTGGATTCATGGTGGCGGACGTCATGACACGACTATGACCCGTAGCGGCAGCAGCCGACGACGACTTGGTCGATGCCGACATCACATTGGGCGCATTGCCCGCATCGAATAGTTTACCATCAACAACGTCGCGCTTACGATTTTTCGACTTGAAACGGCCCGAACGTGAGATTGTGAAATTGCGCCACTGATGACTGTATTCGCAGCGTGACTCCTCCTCGTTCAGGATGCTGTCTAAGTAGCTAATCGGTTGCTCATGCGCCGTCATTGTGCCGCTATGTGTGTATGTATGTATATAACTTCCAAAGATCGAAGTATTAAATAGTGTTTTCTCTTTTCTAATCTCTTTTTATACAAAGTTTCTATGTTTGTAAGTCACCTTTGTTTATTTTTGTTTTTGTTATCGTTTTCTATATTGTTGGCTAGTTACGCTGCACCTTTTTTTTATTTGTTTTTTTTTTTTTTTGTTTTGTTTGTGTGAGACTTTTTTTCTACTGCGCTTCAGTTTGTTTATTTTTACATTTCATTTTGCTTCAGTTGAATCAAATCACTGCAATATTTACCTACTCACGTATTTGCATAAACATGTTGCAGATAATAACGCCACTAACACAATAACACTTAACTGCGATTAGCATCAATATCAGAATTAATCACGAGTTTCATTTGATATTGTCTGATAGGAATATGTCGGCGCATTCACAGTAAGACACAGTTTTTTATTTAGAGAAAAAAGTTTGTAATAAGGCTGAGTTCGATTCACAAGTAAAACCGTAGCAATAGCAGCACCGTTGACGGTTGCGGCTGTATCTTCTGTTGTCTCTGTGCTGAATTCAATGATAGAAGATCAAGATCAAGATCACACGTCGTATTTCTGTTGACTTCTGTTGAAGTTGAGTCTTCTTCTTCGTCTGCTTCTACACAACTTCTTTTTATTAACGCTTTCGTCTTGCTAATGATTGCCGTTGCCGGTGACATCCAACTGTACGGATGGATAGCTGCGAGTGCACTGTACGCTGCGCTTCTATGCGGCACACCGATGTGCGCTGCTGTGCTGAAGTTTTGTCAAAGTGAGTTGCTTCTCCCCGCGATGTTCAAAAAATCAAGTCGAATATGCCGATACCAGTTAGAGCAAATACAAATGTATATGTACTGCGTACACAAACTTTATGCATATACATATATACATACATACACACATATATGTATTAGTGTATAAGTATGTACGTATGTACATACATAAGAAGCACGGTACCGTGTTGTATTGTGACTGTTTTCCTTTTCCGGGGCCTTCTTACGGTTGTAGCTACCCTATAGGAAAAATTTACAATAATTTTCCGGTTCGATCCTAGAACTATTTCGTCATGTGCTCCTCCATATGTACTTTTGGATATTCTCAACGGTTCAAATAAACAAATAAATAAATAAAAATGTGACATCATTCAGCAATACATACATGCGCACGTTGTGTATGAATGTATCGGATGTTTTTAAATGCTTGAGAACTTGAGAAATGATAAAAAAAATTAACAATTTGTGTACACTTTTGTTAGGTGTTTGACCGAGCTTCTCCTCCTATTTGTGGTGTACGTCTTGATGTTGTTCCACAAATGGAGAAGCCTACAGTTTTCAGCCGACTCCGAACGGTACGTGGTTTTTATCAGGAGCTTTTTAATGCAGAAATACACTTGAAGGGTTGCTATTGCCTGCCGAGGGGCGCCCGCTATTAAAAAAATGGTTTTCCTATTTTACTCGTATGTATGATGTTCATGCAGATTTCAACCTATTCCCTCCCGAATGATACTCACGCACTAACCCATACGGCTAAGGCGGCACTTATTTTTTGAATATGATATCCGGCATATGTCCACTGGGGCTATGAGATACACGGCCCATTCGATCAGTCCAATTTTGGCCGTATGGCGTAAATTTTGGCTTGAATAATGCAATAAATCGATTGCTAGGCGCGCTGTATGGCAAGTTGCGCCATCTTGTTGATGCCAAATATTGTCGATAGTTAGCCGATTAATTTTTGGAAACAAAATTCAGTCAGAATGGCTCGATAGCGCTCGCCGTTCAACGTAACGGCAGCTCCTTCCTCATTTCGAAAGAGGCGGTGATGCCGCCATCTTGTACGAACTTCGCAAGCAGATTTATTTTTTTCAAAGTAAATTTCCCATATTTTAAGAGTGTTGTTTTGGTGTTAAACGTTTCATGATGACTTGCTAAATCTTACTGAACAGTAACGATGATAGAAGGTGGAGCCTTCCGAATTCGCTGTGTCGTCAGGCTCCATGAATAAACAAACAAAAGGAAGGGCAATTACTTGTTTGGGAAGGGGAAGATTAGGCGAAAGCAATAGCGGCCGCCGTAGCCAAATGGGTTGGTGCGGGACTACCATTCGCAATTCAGAGAGAATGTAGGCTCGAATCTCGGTGAACCACCAAAATTAAGAAAAAGTTTTTTCTAACAGCAGTCGCCCTTCGGCGAGTATATTTCTGCCATGAAAAAGCTCCTCGTAAAAAATGTCTGCCATTTGCAGTCGGTTTGAAACTGTAGGTCTTTCCATTTGTGGGACAACATGAAGGCGCACTCCACAAATTGGAGAAGGAGCTCGACCAAACACCAAAAAAGGGTGTACCCGCCAATTATATACATACAATACATATATATATATTAGGCCGGCTCGATTTGTGGGGATGCAAAAAAATTGCCCATTGCTCTCTGAAAGTCATATTCTAGGGATCAAAATAAGAAACTTTGCCCCCCAATTTGGGTCGAACTTTTATTGTCTTTTGTGGGGAGGCAAAAAAACCGCCCATTGCTCTTTGAAAATCATATTCTAGGGATCAAAATAAGAAACTTTGCCCCCCAATTTGGGTCGAACTTTTATTGTCTTTTGTGGGGAGGCAAAAAAACCGCCCATTGCTCTTTGAAAATCATATTCTAGGGATCAAAATAAGAAACTTTGCCAAAGGAACCATACCTCTAAAACGAATCCTGATGTCCCCCAACTTGGGTCAAACTTTTTAGTTTCTTTTCTCATGGAAAGGCCAAAACTGGTGATATTTTGAAATGATTGTATGGGGAACCCCCCAGGGGAGTTCCAGGGGGTGTGCCACTGGCATGGGTGGATCGGCCGTCCAAAGTTAGTGGGGGTCGGTCATACATTTGGACTTGATTGGAGCACTCTAAATGGGTCAAAGTGGGATTTTTCGTTCGACCCAAATTGGGGGACATCAGAATTCGTTTTAGAGGCATTGTTCCTTCGGCAAAGTTTCTTATTTCGATCCCTAGAATACGATTTTCACAGAGCAATGAGCGATTTTTAAATCGACCCGCCCAAATATATATATATATATAATAGTTAGAAACCACACAAGCACAAGAAATTATACACACACACATTCTTGGCACGACGTCATCCGAGTAAAACGCAAAATAACTGCACTTGAAAGCTTTGTATTTATGTGTGCCTTCACATTTTAACTCGCGGCACTTCGTTTCCATTAGTTTGTTTAGTTAAGATCTCACAACATTAACAATCCATTCACTGAATTTTCACAAACATGTAATTTCCCCTCCTTTTGTTTGTTCTGTATTGGAAAGAAGCCTGACGTCAGACTTGTTCAGTATTCAATTCCCCGTGACTGAACAGAAATGTCAACACAGTTTGCCACAGCTTCTCAGCTTTCCAACCATATCGCCAACGTGCAATCAAATTAAGAAATAAAAATATGTAATAAATGTATTTATTTTTAGAAGTCAAAAAACATGTTTTCAAATTGACTACTAAAACTAAAGAACAATGAAAACATATACATACACAATTAAATTACAAACTAACGTCTAACTTAGCTAAGAGATGAGTTCAATAGTACACAAAATTCTTTGAAGCAGAAATGGACAATCAATGGTCACCCTTAATAGGCAATTGTCTTTTCCAATTCAACTACCGCTTATATGAAAAATAGAAATAGTACAAATTTTTTAGTTAATAGTTTTATGATTTGGAATTTTCTACAGGGAATACACTTTTTTTGTGCGCAAACATACATGCGTACATATGTACGCTAAAAGTTCGTATATACAAATGTATGTATGAATAAATTTAGTTTGCATGAGAAACGCTCCAACTCAACACCACCTCTACTCCTCCACTGCACTGCCTTTGCACCTTTCCCATCTCATGCTTCACACTGTATTCGCGCTCATATCTTTTCCTCAGGTACGTTTACTCCAGCGTGCGTCATAGTCACAGACACCACGCCGCTCTCTCCTCCATCCGCCTAACCACTTTATTCCATGTCGCCAATATATGTGTGTATGTATATCGTTATAAGCGTTGTTTTCGTTGTTGCGGCACTCGTTTGGTGCTTGAGTTGTTGTTAATTTTGCCGTGAACTGCAGACCGTGTGCCGGTGCTGTGCATCCAACACCGTCGCGCACAGTGTAATGGCCTAATTAATTATTGATAATACGAATATTATTTATGTGGTCATAGACCGAAGCGATTGGAGAACGTAATGAATTTTAAATGCTCGTGTAGTTGTCACCTACTAATTGACCATTTCGTTATAAAATTCTAAAACAGTTAACTCAAACTTACAATTGAAAAAAGAAAACCATACGAAAATAGTGTCCTATAATAATAACTGGCAGATCTGAGATATTGTTTAATATCTGAGGTAGTTTTCGTGGTACAGTGTATTTTATGTGTTGATGAGGTATTTAGGAAAATATGTTCCCTTCGTCAACGACTGGAGTTCACCAACAATCGATTTCATTACCACCGGTATGTTGTTCTTGTTGTAGCAGCATAAACCTTTCCCGACATGCTGCTGAAGTGACAGTTCTTGGCTTGATGTAAATCCGAGTCTTTCCAAGAATACTCAAGATACATACATATGTATGTATGTATGTAAGAATAATCCGTTCTTTTCGGAGGTAACTTTATTAATCATTTCAAGGGTTATACAATTTTTACAACTAAGTTAATTAAATGAGCTTAAAACCTAATAGTGAAAGTCAAAATGTAAATTGTTGTTGTTGTTATGTAACAAAGAGAAAGAGACCGGTGCAGATAATGTCATTAAAGCAAAGATCAGTTACGTAAGGGAACAAATTAAGAAATGGATGTGAGAATATAAGAAGGGGAGGTAAGGAGAGAATGAGTAAGGAAGTGCGTGTTGTTGGCAATGGGAGCATGAGCATGTGACTATATGTTTGACTGAACTTCAACCTTTTGTGCAAGGAACTCGTTGAAGACGCTACGCTCATAGGGCTTATAAGAGAGCATAATACCTAGATTGATTTGATTGTTGTACTGTGCTACGACTAAACTACCAAATAAATTCTGCCAGTAGTGCGGTTTGATATCAGTGCGATTTACAATACCTTTTTCGGATTTCTTAACGAAAAGCTAACGTTTTCATTTCAAAAATTTATTACTTTCATTAAAAATATCAACAAACATTTTCCACATCTCAGTGATATCAAAGCGTGTAATTTGCCGTACACACCTTAAATTTTTATTTTATAAATAAATTTTAATAAACGTTCTATAGATTCTATAAATTGCCCCGAATACTTTTTATTTTGAAGCAGCCCCGGATGGATGAATAGCATAGAGTAAAGATAGAGTACACGGCAACTTATAGAAACAACTATCGCAATTTGATGAAGAAGAGGACTATTGGTAGACTAGTTTGAGCATTCGACCAATTATTTTAAACAATTCTATCAGTCTGTAGTCTGTTTCTCTAGCTACATTATATTATATTCTTGGACATTGCGATTTTATTATGGGGAAACCTGTTTTATAGTCGATTTTTCAAAAATGCCTGAACGAAATCGACGAAACCAAAATTACACTTAATTAACTGTTACAGTATCGGCACCATAAACATCATTCACAATTTCAGCGGCTGCAGCCTGGCTTGTATTTTCGCCTTATTCAAAGAAAAACTGTAAAATGTACCGAATTTTCTCTTTGTTGACTTCCATTGTTAACCCCCTAAAACTCACAACTGAATGGAACAAATAAAAACAGCAAAAGAATATAGATTTTTTTTAGTGTGAAATGCCACCTGGACAAAGAGCATAAACTTTAAATTGTTTGATCGATATTTTACGAGATGGTATTCCGAAAAAGCATAGCAAAGACTTTGGATTGGTTTATCCAAATGTTATACAACAGTGAAATTCTTTCGAATAGCCAACTGATCTTTCTCAAACAGGAAAATATTCGCAATAGTAAACGAACAAAAAACCGGCAAAAACTTGCAGCTTACACGGTCAGCTGGTGGTTTGTTTGCATTGAAAATTAAAGGAGAAGTGATAAAAATGGGGAATAATGTGTTTTCAGTGTATAGTGTGTCCTCCAGGTACATTCCGTAGAATCCAAAGCAGATTTGCTCTTATTTCATCGTTAAATTCGTTTTCCCCTCAAAATGAAATTCCACTTTGCTCTTTCAAATTCCCCTGCTTTTCTAAAGATTTTCGTACGCGTGCGCCGAAAACTATCAGCTTCGCAAATAACAATTATTATTATGACAATTGTAATTGCTACATGTTTTGTCATGAAATGAGATAGTGTACCTGGAAAGAATGATTAAATTTGCAATAAAAGGATCAGCTTTTTGCACAACGTTGCTATAAGTATTCAAGGTCCTTGCCCTACTTTTATGACATCAAATACTATTTAACATTTTTTTGTACGCAAAATCACATTTCAGGGTTGCTAATAATGTTTTAATGTTATTAAACTTCTCTGTACATTTTTTTAACTTAACTTCTGAAGTGAACTAAATTTTTCCCACTACCGTTATACTGTGCAAGCCAGCGCACAGTGGCAGTAAAAAAATGGTTTCGGCCGCTTTGTTTGTCGGCTCGATCGAGACCGGTTGGATTGGTATTGACTTTTTGATAGGCAGTAGAGAAAGAAGGAGGTGCAGCTGTGTACGGTGTAAGGGGCACACGAGGTGTTTGGAGGGGCAAAGTCTAACCACACAGCGTGTTCACACTGACTGGCACATAAAGTAATAATAATGGTAAGAAAAAATAAAGAGTAATGTACACTCACAACTGTTTGTTGCCTCCTCCTCTTGAAGATTTCCAACCTTCTTTCTTTTGCCTATTGTTATATGTACGTATGTATGTATCTTTTATAGGTTTGTATGTAGATATGTATGTTTGCAAGTGTGTCCACTTAACTTTTTTGTTCAAATTATGATACTCGTATTTTCCCACTTTACGTTTTGCAGCTTTTTCGCAGCTCGAATGGTTTTTGTATTTTTTGTTTTGCTGATTGGTTGGTTGGTTTGATTATCTCGAAACGAATGTCTACCTATTTACGTACATATGTATGTATGTATGTATGTATACGAGTATTTTTGCCGTTCTTCATTTGTTTAGCTATGCCTTTTTTGTTGTTTTATCTCGTTATTATACTTTGTTTATTTTTTCATTTGCGCTTATTGATATTGTACAATATATTATTCTCATTTTTATTAACTCAAACACTTAAGCAAACAACAATACCAGTAACAATTATACTAGTGATAAAAAATAAACACAACAAATGCAATAAATAAACTGTGCGATCATGGGAGTTTGGAAGGAGTACGTATATATTGCATTAATATATGTACACCTACAAATTCATACATATGTATATTTCTTCCCCGCTTCGTAGAAAGGCAATGGGCAGCTCCCCCCCCGCGAAACAATACATAACGGTAGTGCGGTGAGCCGAAAGGCAAATCCCACACTTCGGCTTTCAATGCTGTGTGCCACCTCTACAAAACAAAAAAAACCACATATGTATGTACATATGTATATGTATGCATGTGTGCATACAATTTCAAAACTTAATCGGTTATATATGTATATACATGCATACATACATATGGATTTATTAAAATTTCGGCGATAGATCGCTCCACCACCTACGCCAGACGCGCATCGTCTATATGAATATAAATATGTACGTATGTATGTATGCACATACATATGTATGTGGGTACTTGAACCAGCTGCAGACACCTACGAACGAATTATATACATGTGGTCATAAATCTTGCCTCCCGTTTACGATATTGAAGGGTAAATAATAAATTTAGAGCGACGCTGCTTTCTGGTGAACATAAACAAATTGTTGCTGCTTTATTGCTTTTAAGTGCGTTATAAGCTCAGTTACTCTAAATAATTTTGCTTGGTAAAAATCACTTCAGTTCATGAATAGACGCGAGCTTAATACCGACATACATATGTATGTATGTATGTATGGAACTTCAAACAAAAAATCTTGGCTTGAAAAAGCTCCTAAGAAAATTACCGCTCGGAAAAAGCATTGAAAGCTTCCTTTCCTCTTCCATTCACATTTCCTCAAGGGAGGAGTGGGAGGTGTGCAATATTTGGAGACAGGTCATGGCAAACATGATTACGATTGCCACAAAGTTGGACGAAAGGGTTGATGGAGAAGTATTCTGCAAGGAACTCCCCATCAAGCTCAAAATTAGGCTACCAGACCACTCAAGTGTTTTCCAAGCGGAGGTAGCCGTAATCAAAGATTGGTAGTTTACTTCTGTAACTAATGAAAGGCAGGTAAACATTTACTCCGACAGCCAGGTGGTAACTAGGGCCCAGTGCTTGTTGTTGGTGCGTTCGAAATTAGTGAGAAATGCCTGATTTCCTACCGACTGCATTTGAGTACTTGGATATTAGGCTCATTTGGGCTACCGGTTACAGTGGCGTGGCGGAAAACGGCTGGGGTGATGATACAATGTTCCGATTCTGAAAGTATTCGTTGCGGTACCAGTTATGGGTAGCAGAAGAAGAGGAAAGATCAGGTAGAAAAGGACTTGACTTCACTTGGTGTGTTCAACTGGCGCCGGTTAGCACGAAAAAGAAACGACTGGCGCGCTTTATTGAATTCGGCCAAAATCGCGTAAGCGTTTATTGCGCCAATTAAGAAGAAGAGAAGAAGGGGGAAGAATCTTCTTCAGAGATAGAAGATTGCGCCGGTCATCTGCAAAGATTATCATCAAAAGAGCAGAATTAACAAAGCACTCTCACCTAAAGATGAACGTTAAATGAAGAATAAACATTTACCTATTTGGGCCGTTTCTGATAAAAATAAGTTTATGTATTTTCGTAAAGAAGGATGCAATCATAAAATCCGTTTTAAATGTATTGTATATCTTGTTGCATATTTCCCTGCATCAACAACGATCGGATATGGATTTTCACTCATAATCACATTCTTTTATTTTGTTTCGATTTGTCATTCAAGACGTACAGTTGTTTATGAGTTTAAGAATAATATGAATTAATAAATCTATTTGTATGAAACTGAACTGTATATATAATATAACGGTTTAACCTTTTTCTTTTTTTTTCAACTTAACAAATGTTCTGCACGTGCCATACCTTAGCAGGAGTCTATTGTCCTAAAGCAAAAGTTTATGAGAAAAGTATACAAAAATTATTTTCGACAACTTCAAACTTTTTGTTTGCTCTTGAGAGAGAGAAGCTTAACTATAGCAATGAATGCTATAGCACTCACGATTTTTTTTTTCGTTCCCACGACAGTCGGTTCTACGTAACCGGAACGATCTGGATGTATATTTGGTCAAGAACTGTCACTTCAACAGCTTTTCCCATATATATGTATGGGGAATATTTATGATGCTAGGCTGATGTAGGTTAATGAGAGCACTATTTTAGAAATATGCCAAAAATGCCCAGAACACTAAGATCTCAAGCAACACTTAAAAATCGTGATTTACAAAGTGGTGCGGGATTGAATGCCTTAAAATTAATAAATAAATAAAAATATTTATACCAAGCGCCGCGCATTTTGCCACTTCGTTTCTTCACATAGATTAACTATACAATGTGATAAAGTAGGTAATTTTTTTTCAAACCCTGGTATCAATCCATAAAAATTGCTTTAAGATGTTCAAATTTCTGTTGCGTTATTTATTTTGTATGTACACTCGAAGTGAGACTTAATTTTGTATAAGATGTACCACGCCCCCTTTTCCAATACCTAATATCTTAGCATAAGCTATTCTAGAGAAAAGTTATATGAATACTTTTCCAATACCTACCACATTTCACCACACGACAGGTATTGGCCATTTATGTAACTGTGTCAAATTTCATTATATTAACTTTTTTTGTTCCGGACTAAGCCGATTTGGAAGTTTCAGTTTATATGGGAGCTGCCATGCCCCCTTTTACTATTTCGTGCCAAGTTTCAGTTTCCTAACTTAATTGGTTTTAGGATTGGATATGTATTGGACTGAGGATTAAGTTTAAAGCGTTTTTATATTTTCTTTTATTTTACATCGATTTGTTTACTGTTCGGCAAGGGGTAAGTATTTATTCAATAGAACTTTTTCTGCTCTACAAAACTGTGTTAATTGTATTTTTGTTTTTTTTTTAATTATTTTTGAAGCTTAGAAATGGAATACCCAGGGGCAAAAATTAACATTTTCGACACCTGCTCATCTTTGCTTTTCATCGAGGTCAAAAAACCGGGGACACTTGCGACGCGTATGGAGAAGGTATCATAGGCGGGTGTACAGCACGGAAATGGTTCCCAAAATTCAAAAATGGCGACTTTGCCGTCGATGACACGTCTCGCAGCGGAAGGCCTTCTGAATGCGATGAAGAACGTCTAAAATCAATTTTGAAGGAGGACGGTCGCAAACCAGGCCGGAATTGGAGAAAAAAATTAACTGCGACCATAAAACGATTCTCATTTACCTTTATTTGATGGGATTTAACGAAAAATTGGGAACCTGGGTGCCTCATGAGCTCAACGAAAAAAAAAACAAAAAAATCGCCTTCAAATTGCTTCTCAGCATCTCCCCCAACAGCGCTTTTTATACCGAATCGGCACGGGATATGAGAAATGGTGCTTATACATCAATATGAAGCAAGGAAAGGAGTGGGTGGCTCCAGGAGATACGCCAAAACCGATATTCAAGCCAGATATTCATCAAAAGAAGATCATAATATGTGTTTGGTGGGATTCGAAAAGAATGCCACGATCAGCAAGGAGCTCTACATTGCCCAACTACACCGCGTGAATCAGACTATTCGATTGAAATCGACATGGTCAAATCATACTCCTTCCCGACAACGCCAGGCCCCATGCTGCACAAGTCGTCAAAGCCACACTGCAAGATCTCGAATGGGAGGTCCTTCAGCATCCGCCGTATTCGTCGGACCTTGCACCGACGGATTACGATCTTTTCCGCTCCCTGTTAAACCATATGAAGGGCGTTCGATAACAAAGAGATCCTTAAAAACTGGGTCAACAACTTCTTTGACACCAGACCAGGCGATTTTTGTAGGAACGGCATCAACAAATTGGTTGAGAGGTGGAAAAAGGTTGTAAACAGCAAAGGCGACTATATAATTCATTAACTTTATAATTATGGTTTTTTGTTTAAATAAAAGTCTTCGGTAAAAACGCTACGAACGTATTCCCCAACCTAATATATTGGTTATTTATTACCTTTCGCTCTATATGTCAGATACCACGCCCCTATATATCGGGTTTAACATTTCTGCACTAAAATCATTTCCTTGAAATCAGTGATGTTTCGTTGAAATCGGGCGAACGGTACACTCAGAAAGGGGTTGAGATATTTTAGTGTGGCGTATTTATATAATGTGATGAATCTGGTGAAAAAAATGGCGACATGGCGTATGAGTGATTACACACCCCTACAGATTAAAGTTCTTATATACTTGTGCATATGTACGTGTGTTTATGTATCGTTAACGTCGAAACGAAATAAATTACCGAAAGCCCATTAATTTTTCTGACACAAAGGCGTACATCGTTTGCAGCCGATACCTGGTTTGCCTTCGTATATACACATAAACAAGCTGATCGCTCGTTAGACCAATCACACACAGCTCGTATCGTCATCGGCACGACATGGTTTTTCAATGCAGCAACGATGACGATTCATTTACATGTTCGTACACTGCGGCTATCCATCGTCAAAGTACGAGTTGTCGACATGTCGAGTGATAAAGAGGAAGTCACTTTATTGTATTATCTTCTCCGACAGAGGAGAATAAAAGGAAAAGGAGGCACTGGATGCATCTGTACATTAGGAATAACTCAAACAGCAGATAATTCATTGCCACGAGGGATGCACAAGGGCATGATTACAAATTTCAAACATTTTACAGGATGTCTAAAAATGCTATCAAGGTGCTTGTAGAAATTGTGAAGCCTGCTTTTCAAAACCAATATACTAATATGCGCGGATGCATTAGCCGGAGGAAAGGATTATGATTACGCTGTGGCAAGTACATCGCATTGTTTTTAAGATTTTGGTGTGATGGATGGGGTACAACCCTACTCCGTAGATAAAGCAGTGTCTACAACCAAAAGCGGTTTAAAAAGCTTATAACCCTCCCCAAGGATAAACAGAGAATGCTCACAGACATTCTTACAGGCCATTGCAGAATGCGCAGTCTTCTGCACATGATCAGAATATGGTCTACTAATTCTGGCCGTTTTTGCAACCAATCCCAGGGGACTCCAATGCATCTTCTATGCACCTGGCATGGAGAAGGTTGATACATCTCGGCCATTTGCAGCCAGAAGAAAGGCACATACGCTCAGTCAAGCCCAGCTCTGTCTTATGTTTAATAAGGGAACTGGATCTGGATGAGGTACTGTGATGGGTAGAGCGCACAAAAGACCAGGAGGTCGAAGTGCAAACCTCAAATGAATCTAATCTAGTTGCAAAAAGCAACTGTAAAATAAAAAGGGTTAAAATGTTATTAGAGGTCTTTGCTACCCATCTAAAATAAAATCTATCCCCGTTGTTGTTGTTGTTGTAACAGTAATACAAACCCTGTTAGTGTACTGTATATCACCGGTCGTTTTCATCTAACTCATCTTAAGGTAAACCCAGGAAACATGCTGTTTCAACAGGTAGGGTCCTGAGGGAGAGGGGTGTTAGATGAGTGGGTTTTGAGGGGCATTTCTCGACAACTACAATTGTCAGCCAGGTTGAAGTTCTTATCATAGTACGTTTAGAAAAGATATTGAGCGCATGCTCAACATTTTACCTCCTCCCGATGGAAAAGCTACGCATGACGGAGTACGAGAAAACAAAATCTAAACATTTTTGCATTTTCTTTAAATCAGTTCCACTTTGTCAAGCCATATACTGGGTAAGGAAAGTAGAAATTGCTCTGTCTGTCTGCAAACTTATGCTTGGAAAAAGATGGGGCCTTCACCCCAAGTATACTTTATGGCTATATAAGGAGATTATGCGACCAACTTTATCATACGTATGGGTAGTTTGATAGAAAGCTCTTGGAAGAGATTACAATGTCAAACTATTGTACTTAGCAGAATACAAAGATCAGCCTTTGTTATTAAGGTCGGTGCAATCAGATCACATCCTAGGTAGGCTCTTAATGCACTGACACATTTTACTCCGATAAATCTCCATATCAAGAAGATGGCTACTCTCTTTCCATCTCGGAAGACTGGAGTAAAGGACTTTTACGAAACATCTTCGACACTACAGGCTACACAGATGGTTAAAAAATGGATTGTGGTATTGGAGCAGGTATATTTCTCATAGACTTAAAATTGAAAAATCTGTAAGTCATCCCTACCCCTACAGTAACTTCCAGTACAGTAACTGGCAATTAGGAAAACTTGTAGGTTACGAATCGCAGATTTCTCTTTATCGCTATTCATTCGTATAGCCAAGCTGCAATCCAGGCACTGGATTCAGTTGAGTGTAAACCAGAAAATTACCTTAATCTGGATCTCGGGATATCGGAACATTGATGGAAACGAAGAAGCAGACGAACTAGCAAGAGGGAGGATCTGACCTAAGTAACATTCACAAAACTGGGTCCCATCAAGAATGCAATTTCCTTAAAATATCTACAAATCGCAGATGCGGATGGAGAGACCATACTTGTCGTTTCCACGACAGTCGGTTCTACGTTACCGAAACGACCCAGATTTATATCCCGCCAAGGACTGTCACTCCAACAGCATTCCCCGTATGTAAATATGGGGATTGTTTATGCTGCTACAACAACAACAACAACCATACAACATGCAACGTTAGTAGAACGTTATGGCCCACCCACAACCACAAACAAACTTTAATACTGACAAATATGAAAGGGATGCCTGCAGTCTCACGGCGGTTATAACTGGCTTTTGATCTATTAGGGGACAAGCAGCTAAAATGGGCATCTCTCACAACATACACTGTCACAGGTGTAAACAGCCAGAGAAAAAATAAACTGTTTTCCATTTCTGCCTTATGGAAGGAGACAATGTCAACCCTTTGCAAATCATTGTTCAAGAGTCTGGAACAACTCCCTGGCTTAGAGACGTCAACAACCAAATAAGGTTCTTAAACTGCACAGACTGGATATAGTCATGTTATAAATAACCGTTAAACAAGTTGTCAGCGAGGATGTGCCAACAAAATGGTGCGGAAGCACTAGTTGAACTCGGGATAAATCACCACTTTAACTAACCAGCCAGATACATCCTTTTGAGGAGCGCCATGCTTGTTTAGCTCGACTATAAGCTTCTATGTTTATGGCCTTCCATAATTCTCCTCAGTAGAATTCTTATGTTTTTTCCTTAAAAAATAGTTATCACTATTTTATAATTATTAATGATAATGTTAATAAATCTCATATATACAAGGTGAAGTCCAAAATAAACAAGACTGAGCTAAGATAGAAACGACAGGAGCTTTGTTCTGATAACTTCGAGTTTATTTATTCAAAATAGTCCCCTCTGGCCTCGAAGCACTGTTTTGCGCGATCTAAAAGCTTTTCGAAAGAGTATTTCAGGTCATTGAACGGAATGTCCTTCAGGATGTGGGTACAAGTCTTTTGGATGGCTTCTACGGACGCAAAACGGTTTCTTTTCATGGCTAAATGCAATTTTCGAATAGGTAGAAGTCATAGTAAGCCATATCAGGTGAATATGGTGAGTGATTGATGGATTTCTAGTCAAAAAATTAGTCACAAGAGTGGATCGATGATATGGTGCATTTTCATGCAATAAGCGCCAGTTTTCTTCTTGGCGGTGTTCACGGCGAATTCGACGAATGCGATGCAACAAACGCTTGAAAACGCCAAGATAGAAAATTGTATTGACGGTTTGGTTCGTTGGCACGAACTCCTTGTAGACAATTCCTCTGCACAACAACTAACACTTTAGACGCAATAACTTCGACACAAACATAACTGACACCTTAGACGCAATAACTTCGCTTAAACCGAATGTCATCACGCTTTCACTGCAAGTCAGCTAGGGATGTAACTTCGAACGCACTAACTCATTAAAAAGATGGGCCATCAAAAACATTTTTATTACGCCAGTCTTGTTAATTTTGGACTTCACCTTGTGTAATTTGAAATTTTTTCACACTTTTGCTTTTTTTTTTGTGCGACAATTTTCTTGTGAATTAGTCTCTCAGAATATTCAAATTCACTCGGAGTTCATTTGAGAAAGTAAAAGGAGAAATGGAGCAGTGAAAGTGAAAGTGGAATACAGAACACCAAATGTCGAATTTAAAGTGAATTTGATTGAAACATACTCGGAAGTGAGCACGAGTAACAGAATGTGTGTAAAAAAAATTAACGAACTTTTGCTCAAACGACATGACTCAATTTCCTATTGATCATTGCGCGAGTACAAACAATATCGAATGTGTCACACAAAATAATAATGTCAGACTTTGTGAATGTTTAAAAAAATCTAACTGAGAAAACGTAAGTGCATACATACATACATATCTATACCATAAATGTACACATAAGTAGGTATTTTCAAAAGTTCATGAACTAAATTTATTCAGTTCTGACCTCATTCGACATGAATGACTGCGTTTTATGGCAAGTGATTCATTTCAATTTACTCCTACAATAAAATATTCACAGACACTTAAAATAATATATAATATACCTATGTATGTATTTCAGGTAGAAATTATGCATGATATGCATAACTTCGCAGAAAAAAAATGAAGAGTATCGTCTAATGACCCTAAGAAGTGGAGGATTCAATGACCGCTCGATCTAAAGTTGCAATTTCATACTACGCATGTCAAATAAAAGTTATTTAAAGAATTTATATTTTTTTAAGAAAATCGCACATTTTTATCATAAGAACAAGTACCTATCACCAGGTTAAATGGCAAGAGTACCATGGGTACGCTACACGTAGCACTAGAATGCCATTTTGATACCATAAGTAGATGAGTACCTGCGGAAAATTTCACAACTTAAAGGTAGAAAAACCATCTACAGCCATCCAGTGCTGTCGATGGCTTCTGCAATGGGGGTTTATCGGGTGTCCAAGCATGAGTTCCCAGTGATCGATGACCACCACTATGAGTTTGAAGAACTAGTGGCGTGGGATTTCCAGCATTTTAAGCATCGTAGTTGTGTCATACTGAGGCCAATTTGGTTTTGAGATAGCGCACGATAAAATAGAACCCTATCTGCCTTGCGCTTTTTTAAGAAAGAGTGCATTTTCCCTTTAACAACGGTTGATGTTTGAGATGGGAACAACCGGTTCTGTCGACCCCTCTCCTGGCAAGCTCTATGTTCCTATGCCCTGGAACCTAGATAAGAGAAATGTTTCCTGCACATTCAAGGCATTTGATCTCTTCCTTAGATTAGTTTAGATATACAAATGAGGTTTGCACTTCGACCTCATGATTTTTTGTGCCCTCTACTCATCACAGTACCTCATCCTTATCTCCTCCTTACAGGAATTGACCAGAAGGGATGGGCTGACGAGCATTGTCCGTTAGGTGTTTATGCGGTGAGACTAGGGATTGCCTCAAGTCCGTTCTGCAGAAGCTGCCTTGAGGACGAAGTGGAATCATCTCAATACCTTCTTCTCAGCTGCCCTGCTCTCGTCTGGCAAAGATTTCGGTAACTGTGCTCTCATTTTTTCGCTACGCCTGCGGATATAGCGAGTCTAAATATCACAAATCGGGTGAAGTTCATAAGTAGTTTGTTGCGGCTAATTACAAACGTAAATGAGAGACCGTCGGCGTCGACGTAAATGCATGGTCATCTTCCTCTAATCCCAAGGCTCCTTCTTCCTTCCCCTCTCCTCTCTCCTTTCCCCTGTATGGCATCATCACGGACGAATTTTGAATATTTGTCCGAGTGGGCCCCAAGCTAGGGCAGCCATTTAACCTAACCTAACCTAACCTGATCAGAAGGGAGTCCGCATGGGAAGATTTTTGTTCATCGTGAAAAAAACTAAGAATTCAATCCCCCTTACACAATAATAGCCGTAATGGTGACGCAGTGAGGGTAACTTGAAAGTTTGGGTATCATTTTCTTAGAATGGCGTTTGACCAATAGTGAGAGAAAGATTCTGTAGAAGATTTTTGGACCATTGGCGATGACGAGTATCGAAGGTGATGGAGCAATACACTGTATGAGCTTTACGACGAAATAGACATAGTGCAGCGAATAAAGATTCAGTGCCTCCACTGGCTATGTCATGTCGTCTGAATGAACACAAACGCTCTGACTCTGAAAGTATTCGATGCGGTACTAGCTGGCGGTAGCAGAGGAAGAGGTTGGCCTCCTCTGCGTTAGAAGGATCAGATGGAGAAGGACTTGGCTTTACTTGGTGTGCCCAACTGGCGTCGGTTAGCACGAGAAAGAAACGACTGGCGCGTTTTGTTAAACTCGACCAGAATCCGTTAAGCGGGTATCGCGTCAATTAAGAAGAAGAAGAAGAGAATGAGTAGCAAAATTCTATCTTTACAATAATTTTTGACAGATAATGTGTCAGCCAATTTTCTGGATTTAGGGAACATTTCTAAAGTTAACAAATGATGATCTCGCATGCTGGTTTCCAAAAATACGTATGTATGTCGGATTGTAGGTATTACATAGGTATTTATTTTGCGTTGTTTTTTTTTATACTACTGAAATAAAAGAATAGATTAGAGCAAAAATAACTATTTTACTAGGTTATCCAATAAAAATAATAGTCATCACATTTTATTGTGGGAAAGTGCGCTATTTCACTGTCTATAGCTGTATATTAAAAACAAAAGAATTATAAACGCATGAGTTTGTTAATCAGAGCGTAAAACGCAAGGGTTTATTTACACTAAGAAGTAATAAAATTCATTGTAATAGAATTATTTGTATCTTATCATCAATAATACCACGACACTCAACCAAAAGTAACACTTAAGCCCATCGTTTGCCCAATAAATGCATGATTAATTTTATTAATACCTTTAGTAATATTCAGATGGTGGAGAAGGGGTGAATTCATTAATACCAAGGCTTAAGTGGCACTGCTGCAGGTATTAAACAACCAAACATTGTATTCTTAATTATTGGCACTTGCTAGAGGTTAATAACTTTTTGCTATAGATAAGGAGTATTATGAACCAGGTAGCTGTGTCAACATCTACATTACATGTGAATACCCGCGCCAATGTGGTTCTCCAAGGCTCAGAAGTTGTACCAATCTGACATAAACCGAAATGTAATGCGTTGTTGTTATTGCAACAACTTAAGGGGTTAGGTTCGAATCTCGGTAAACACCAAAATTAAGAAAAAGATTTTTCTAATAGCGGTCGCCCCTCGGCAGGCAATGGCAAACCTCCAATTGTATTTCTGTCATGAAAAAGCTCCTCATAAAAATATCTGCCGTTCTGAGTCGGCTTGAAACTGTAGGTCCCTCCATTTGTGGAACAACATCAAGATGCACACCACAAATAGGAGGAGGAGCTCGGCCAAACAACCAAAAAGGGTGTACGCGCCAGTTATATCACTACATATTATAAAACAAAGTCGCTTTTTCTGTCCCTATGTCCCCTTATACGCTTAAATCTTTAAAACTACGCAACGGATTTTGATGCGGTTTTTTTTTTAAAGATAGATTGATTGAAGAGGAAGGTTTATATCTATATAATGTGTTTTCACGGCCATAAATCATAAACGAATGAACCAATTAAAATGAAACTTTCTTGAAGTTTAACTTTGAAATATTTACTTTCGTTCTGCATCAAAAAAAATAATTGATTTATTTGTTATTTAACCAAAATTGTTTAAACAAAAGCAGCTCTTTTTCCAAAAAAAGCTGTTTGTGTGTGTGTTCGCTGTCAACCGAATGAAGCAACAGGCGTTAAGCGATAATCTTACCACACCTCATTAATGTTGAATTACATCGTATGGTGACGTATGTATGTATGTATTTACGAATCGCTCGCATTATTTCATTTCGGACATAAACATGGTAGAAAAAGTCTGCGTTCACCCACTGTTATAAAGTATTAAAATAATTTAACGTGTTTATCTTAAAACTCTCAGTTATTTCTTTTCACTTATTTCAAAGAAAATTATTCGTAGAGGGTATGAACAAAATTTTTTGGAGTTTGAGCTGCGTCGTGTTCAGATAACGGGATTGTAGTACAGTTTCTTAAATAGGCTGAGCAGAAAAAGTGTGCGTTCATTTCGAATAGTGACGATTATTTGCATGGCAATTACGTTAAATTTAATTTTAAATCATTCATGTAGTTGACGCAGTTAAGAACAAATCTAAAGAGGGAAAAATTGATATTAGAAATACATTTTTTGTTACTATGGACCAAAGGCGAAAAGAAATAGATATTGGTGAAAGGAAAATCATTGTAAGCTTGTGGCAAAATAGTATGAGCTATCGGGAAATCGCGAAAATTGCTGGGAGGCAATACTCCTCGGTCCAAAGAGTGATAAACAACTTCAAGCAAACGAATTGTTTGGAGTCTAAGCCTCGTTCTGGGCGTCCAAAAAAACTGACGGAAAGAGAAGAACGCAACATAACTATTCTTGTGAATTCTAATCCACGACTAACAGCAAACCGAATTTCAAAAGACATAGAAGTAAAATACCAAAAGAAAGTACATCCAGATACAGTAAGAAAAATTCGAAAAAGAATCGGATTTCACGGCAGAGTGGCCCGAAAAAAACCCTTCATATCGCGAGTAAATCGACTTAAGCGGATGGCTTTCGCCAAGTAATACGTAAACAAGCCACCAGAGTGTTGGAATAGTGTGATTTTTTCAGATGAGAGCAAGTTTTGCATTTTCGGGATAAAAGGTCGTAAAATTATTTGGAGGAAAAACGGAACGGCACTTGGAAAGCAAAATCTGGTACCTACGGTAAAGCATAGGGGAGGAGGTGCCATGATATGGGTGTGTATGGCTAGTTCGGGCGTTGGAAATATACAGTTTATTGAGTCGATAATGAACAGACATGATTATCTCGATATTTTAAAAACGAATTGGAAAGAAAGTGCAATCAAACTGGGACTCGGTGAAAGATTTGTTTTCCAACAGGACAACGACCCGAAACACACAGCAGAGATTGTTAGGTTGTGGTTGTTGTATAATGTTCCAAAACAACTTCGCACACCCCCACAATCACCTGACCTTAACCCCATTGAGCACTTATGGGACGTTCTAGGAAAAAAAAACGAGAGCGTATAATAACTAGCAAGGAAATGCTTAAGAACGCGCTTAAAGAGGAATGGGAAGCCATAAGTCCAGAAATAATAGCCAAACTAGTTGGATCAATGAAAAGACGCCTTCTAGAAGTCATAAAAAGGCGTGGGGATATCCAACTAGCTATTCATTTTAAAACATTCCTATGATCTTAAGCCTTTTATTTTATTATTATTGAAGTGAACGCAAACTTCTTCCGTTTAGTTTGAATGGCCTTTTTAATTTTATGTGATCTCATTTTAAATTTGATTTTGTTATTGGTAGCGAAATATGTGTGATAGTTACGTTTAAGTGAACTAAATAAAACTCATTAAAAAAAATGTCTGAAATATTTATTGTTTTGAACTTTTTCTAATGCAAAGAATATTTGTATAGGTGAACGCAGACTTTTTCTACTATGTGTATGTACATATGTATCTATGTATGTACTGAATTCCATGTAATTATATGTACATACAATTTTACAGCGAAATAAAACGCTATTTTCAGGTTCTATATTAGTAAATCGCACATAATTAAAATACAGTTTTTGAATAGTTTTTATTGATTCGGAGCGCGTTTAGTTTGCTATCAATTCCATACAATAAAATTTTTTGTCATTTACTTTTTACGACAACTAATAGCTTATTTTCGAAGCGATTTCAACAAATGGGTACAACATTAATCCTTATCCAATTAAATACCTTAAATACATTGTTGTTTTCATATAGATCTATGTATATGGCTCTTTACAGCATATAATTAAAAACAATATTTTTCAAGATATTACAACAGTAATTAGTAATTGACATCTAACGGAAAAATTGCGTTAGCTGTTGCGTCATTGGGCATTGCCGCTACTCTTTTGGAAAGAGTCTTTTGGAAAGAGGCCGAACCACACACTCTACAATGAAGCACCCGCTGAAAATCGCCACCGATGATGATAACAGCGTCTGTAGTGTTTCTAGACAGAGCAATACAGGAAAATTGATGCGTGACTGCTCATTAATAGTCTGGGACGAAGCTACCATGTCAAACAAGACGTCTGTGGAAGCACTGGATAGGACAATGCGCGATTTGCGCAACAAAAATGCACCTATGGGTGGATGTACAATTCTGTTCTCAGGAGATTTCCGTCAAATCCTACCAGTTGTGACTCGAGGAACACGTGCTGACGAAATAAATGCTTCGCTAAAAAGATCCCACCTTTAGTCGTATGCCAATAAATTAGAGCTTAAAACTAATATGAGGATTTCGTCATCTTCACGTGAGAACAGGCTATTTCCAGAGATGCTGCTAAAAGTTGGCAATGGAGAATTAACACAAAGTGAGGGAAGGATTAACCTAGAAAACCTTTGTGTTTTGATAGACAACATCCAAGAGTTAGTCAACAATGTCTATCCAGACATTGATAACATAAGTTATAAGACAATATCTTGGTTTAAAGAAAGAGCTATTCTGTCACCAACTAACGAACAAGTAGATAAAGTAAATAACTTGATTATTTCAAAGATTGATGCGCCGACGAAAATATACTACTCGGTCGATACTGTTCTCGATTTGGAAGAAGCTGTTCAATTTCCTACAGAATTTCTAAATTCTTTGAAACCGTCTGGACTCCCTCCTCACAAAATGGAGCTGAAAATGGGTTGTCCTGTTATTTTATTAAGAAACCTAAGTCCACCTAAACTTTGCAATGGCACGCGTTTGATGGTAAAATCACTGAAAACTTTCATAATAGAGTGCACAATACTCACAGGATGTGGTACCGGAGAAGATGTATTGATTCCCCGAATCCCTCTGATACCATCGGATCTACCATTCCAATTTAAACGCTTACAATTTCCGGTAAAGACATCTTTTGCAATGACCATTAATAAATCTCAGGGTCAAACCTTCAACGTTGCAGGCTTAGATTTGAGTGTTGACTGTTTTTCACATGGCCAACTGTATGTCGCTCTTTCAAGAGTAACCTCTAGAGAAAACATGTTTGTATTGTCTAATGACAAGAAGGCTATGAACGTTGTATATAAAGACATTCTGTAATATAGTAATTGTTGTAAAAATAAAATAAATACATATGTAAAAATGCAAAAAGTTAATATGCAAAAATGTAGGGTATGAATTTAGATATCCCAAAGATAGCAGGAAATCTTCATGCTATAAAGAAAGGGGAATTGTTTTACTCCAAATTTAACGCGTGCGGGCCACGGGCAATAATGAATAAGCCAAAACTACTGGATCGATTTTAATCATTTTTTCAGTGAGTGACATAGGGTATATATTTTATACCCGTGCGAAGCTGGGCGGGTTGCTAGTATTTATATATCATAACCAGTTCAAAAAACATAGTTTTGAGAAAAACGCATTTAAAGTTTTGCTATCGATTTATGTGGAGTTACACGAATTATTTAATTACTTACACTGTGCCATCTATTCCTGGGCCATATAATAATTCTGCAGCCGTCATAGCAGCTTCCAAAATATCGATTTGCTGTTGCCTACGTAGCATTCTAACCTCCACTTTCATACAGTGAATCAAAAAAGTATTTGCACACTCGAAAAATCAAAGTTCTCGGTGCTATAAGTTTTCTTCTAATAAAAGTATAAAAAAATAGAAAACGGTATTTTCTAAATGTATTTATTTATTACTTATCTGAACAAAAAAATTAATTTCGACTTAAATTTACAAGGTACGACATGAAAGGTAAAATAAGTCACAAATTCACATCAAAAAAGCATTGACACAGGTAGCGTAATCTTCTTGCTCCATTGCAACTGTGGGGTCCTTCTTTACTTTGTGGGTCCTTCTTTAGACTGAATAACGGTCTGCAAACGCCTCTTCATACTTGAAGTTTCGGAAGGTGTTATTTTATTCCATTCAGCAATAATTGCCTCTTTTAGAGAATCCTTTGACGTTATGTGGTGAGATCGTATTTTCCGTTCCAGAAGATGCCACACATGCTCAATAGGATTTAAGTCCGGCGATTGGGGGGTGCCAACCACTCCTGCATAAGATAAGACGAATGTTTTAGGTCATTATCTTGTTGAAATTGCCCAGTTGTCCCTTTTTTCGACACATACACGATACACATGCTTATCCTTTGAACCTATGAACACGAGCTTTCCGACACCAGATGCCGCGAAACACCTCTAATCCATCACATTTCCTCCACCATGTTTAACTGTTTTGAGCAGGCTTCAAGAGAGAAGCTCTTTATTTGGCTTTCGTCAAATCTTTTGTGCTCCATCTGACCCAAATAAATTGGCACTGTGAAGCATGGAGGGGGCTCTGTGATGGCTTGGGGATGTATGGCTGCGAACGGGGTTGGAAACTTGGTATTTATCGAAAATATTATGGACCGATATGGTTATTTAAATATTTTGAAAACTAATTTAAAAGAAAGCGCTACGAAATTGGGCCTTGGAGGAACGTTTATCTTCCAGCAGGATAATTACCCCAAGCACACATCCAACATTGTACGAGAGTGGCTGTTATACAATGTGCGAAAACAGCTGAAAACACCGCCACAGTCCCCGGATACCAACCCAATCGAACATTTATGGGAACATTTAAAGCGACAAATACGTAAACATCTGATTAGAAATAAGGAACAACTGAAAAACGTGCTTCAAGAGGAATGGAATAATATACCACCAGCTGTAACTGAAAACTTGGTGAAATCAATGCCAACACGACTTAAAGCGATGGTAAAGTCTAATGGTTATCCTATCAAATACTAGGATTTGATTTTAATTATGTTTTTGATTTCACAAATTATTAATGAGATGAACGGTATACTTACTTTTGAGATATGAATTTTTATAAAGTTTAATATAAAAAGCTATAATTTTGTTCCTTTTTAAAATTTTGTCATTATTTGGATTAAATACGATTTTTGTATTTCATTCATGTAAATAAAACACAATTTTGTTATAACTTAGCTTGTTTGAAGGAAACGATTGGGAAAAAAAGAGGTGCCCGGTGTATACTTACTTCTGTTACTAACTGTATGTTAGAAGTTCTCATAAAAGTAGAGGCGCCGAGTTAAGTTATCAGAATAATTGGGAGCTATTTTCGGATCGCAAACTGAGGTTTAAAACCGACAAAGCTATTGAGGAGTACAATGTAACAGCAGGAGTCTCCCAAGGATCCGTTTTAGGCCTACCTCTATGGAACCGAATGTATGACGGTGCCCTAAGATGGGATATTCCTCATAGACCAAAGTCATCGGATTCCCGGATGATATCGCGATGGTAATGGTGGCCGCTATAGCCGAATGAACTAGCGCGTGACTACCATTCGGAATTCGGATAACGTAGGTTCGAATCTCCGTGGAACACCAAAATCGAGAAAAAGGTTTTTTCTAATAGCGGTCGCCCCACGATAGGCAATGGCAAACCTCCGTAGAGGTTTCTGCCATGAAAAGCTCTTCATACAAAAAATTTGCCGTTCGGAGTCGGCTTAAAACTGTAGGTCCATTTGTGGAACAACATCAAGACGCACACCACAAATTGGAGTAGGAGCTCGGCCAAACACCCAAAAAGGGTGTATGCGCCAATTATTTGTTTATTCATTTAATGGTAACAAAACACGTCCGTGCAGGCCTGTCTGGCACGAATAATGCCAATATACTATATGTTAGGATTGTCAGCGCGGCACCAATCTGGGCTGACGCATTGAACATAAGCAGCTATTCAAGAAAACTATGGCTCTATGGCTTCCGCACAATTTCTGATGACACTTCCTTCGTCATTGCAGAACTAATTCCGGTTGACATTTTTGCAAAAGAAATGAAGATAGTATAGTAGGCTATCCGAACACGGCGGTAGAACAAGGCAGCAGAAATGCGTCGTTCGATCGCCCACTGGCAAGACCGCTGGAACAGATCACCTAAAGATAGACGGGCATACGAGTTGATACCCACGGAAACATGTGATTACAACGGAAACATGGTGGAGCAAATTACTACCTAACTCAATTGCTTTCTGGGCACGGGGTATTTAGAAAGTACCTCCACAGATTTCGCCATGACAGCTCACCAAACTGCTCAATCTACACGGAGAAGGAAGATGTTGATTACGTCCTGTTCCAATGCCCACGCTATGCGCCCGAAACCTATGGAAGCTTAACCGGGAAAAATATTGTAGACTTTATGCTGAAGTCTGCTGATAATTTGAAAGGAATCTGTCAAATCCGAACATGTCAAACATATTCATAATGATCGAAATAGCGCAGAGCTTCATAGACGCCAACAATAATCAGCAGCCTATAAGCTAATCGGAGAGTGGTAGATTGTGGAGAGGTGTTTAGTACGAAGGTATAGCTATGAGGCTATAAGTCGTGCATACTCCTCCAGCGGTATAGCAGTACTCATGAGAGTTTCCTCTTCACTGACTTCTTCTTCTTAATTGGCGCAATAACCGCTTACGAGATTTTGGCCGAGTTTAACAAAGCGCGCCAGTCGTTTCTTCCTCGTGCTAACCGGAGCCAATTGTGAAGTGAAGTGAACTTCCTTCCCTATTCAACACAACTGATTATGCATAATTTATAAATGTTTATACTTTTATGTATTTACGAATGTTACAAATCGAAATCACAAAATCAAGTCAGAATCGCAACCTTAGGTTTACATAATTCATTATTTTTAATTGTTTTTAATTTCTTCGTCTTTTCTATAACATTATTAAAAAATATGTACATACGTATTTATATGTGTAAGTCTGGATGCACTAAACATTTTAGTATTTAACAAACAAATGTATTTAACTGAATCCAAATAACATGAAATTGGAGCCAATTTAAACACTAGGTTTTATACAAAAAAAAACAACAATTTTTACCCGATTATACCACAAAACGCATACATACAGCAAGCACCAAATTATACTTATTTTTTCAAAATTACCAACATTTTTTCTTTTAAAAATTGTAGAGGAAGTTCTTATTTCTTAACTATTGGCGTTTCACGTACATATGTATGTATATATGCATGTATATAAATACACATTATCATAATGAAATACATGCTCGCATATTGTATAGAAGCCCACCTAACCGAATTAATTTGTATTTATTCATTTTAAAGAGTAATTGTGCATTGAGCGAATATGTAGTTTGATTCGAAAGTTCAGTTTACAATTTCATGTTAATTTTTACTTTATTTAATTTAATATTTTGCGCTACCAAATGTAGCACAAGAAACATTTTAATTGTATATTGTATGATATTGGGTTTGTCTCCAGTTTAGATACAAATGCCTTTTTAATTTATTAGTTTTTTTTTTAATAGTTTTTGTAGCGATCCACATATGTATATTTATAAGTTCATTTCATGCAGGATAGCAATTTGGTGTTTCTAACAAAATTTTGTCAGCACAAAAAAAAAACAGACATAGAGCATAGTTTGCGCCCTGATTTATTACAACATGTATGGATAATAATAAATCTGCTAATAGCACTCTGCTAGATGCCCACAGCATTATTTTTTTGTGTTGCCGCTGTACTTATCAAAGTAATTTTTATGTCGGCTTAGCGGTAATCTAAACAATGCTGACACGATCGGTTGGCGGTATCGGTATTGCGTTTGCATCCCCTTGAGACTGTGCACTTGTACTTCCAGCAGATGTCGGAGCATCGGCTGCTCCAACATTTACACCACCAGCAACTCCACCGGCTCCAGCCCCAGCGCCATGGTGGCGCGTTGTGCTACGATTTACGTATATGCGCACATTCTCATCTGTGTAATCAACAATGCGGCGCTTCTTTTTCCGCGTGTACTGTTGTTGCTTAAGATAGATCTTTAGAATACCTTTAACTGCAATGAATGTCAGTCCGCCGAGAAGTGTACGATGCAGAGTATTTTCAATCGATTCGAATAGCAAGCGCCCAACTATAGTTGATATGGTTGGTAGTATCAGGGCTCCACAAAATATGCGCGTTGCGGAGACTGGATCCGACAATGTGGGTGTGGCTGGATTTTGCGCTGATGGTTCTTCTTCCTCCTCGCTGAAAGTATGCATAGGAAAGTATTTTTTGTTAAGAAAAAAGTGGAAGCTTTGAAATATTATTATTATTATTATTATTATTATTATTATTATTATTATTTAGTGACTGGTATGAATACCAGTACTACAATTATGTTTGAGCATTGGCTGCAGAGGCCATCAGCTCTGTGTCGTCTGTGGGTGTCTGGATTATTTGTTATATTGTCATTTCGATAGTTTTAATGAATTTGCTTATTTTTTCGATGTTTGAATGACTGGGAATGGCGAGGATGTCGCTTATTTGTTCTGAGTTTAGTATTTCTTTTCTTGCGTTGGCGTGATTTGGACATTTGTTGAGGATGTGGTCCAATGTTTGGTTTGTGTTGCAGGTTGTACAGATAGGGTGATTTTCTTTTTTTAAGATACGTTCATGGGTCTGTGTTGTGTGGCCTAGGCGAAGACGGGAGAAAATTCGGGATTTAAATCCGTGTATATTTGTTGGGTAGAGTGGAGGGTTTCCATTCTTATTAATATTGGAATAGTGTTCGTGCTTGTAGTTTTTTAATGATTGCCGCTGTTTGTGTATTATGCATGTATTTATATGTCGTTTTATATCGAGTCTTTCTGTTTTTGGGCTGGTTATAATAGCTTTGAAATAATAGTGTATTTTATTGTATTTATTTTAGACCAATAAATAGACCTCGTTACCGAAGAATAACAAATGCATATCATCATCAGCTGTTTTTCTCACTTGCAAATTCTTACAAGTAAAAATTGATCCAGAAAAACTTTGAACTTCCCCTCAAAATGAAATCTCATTTAGCTCTCTCACTTTCCCCTACTTAGCCAGCCATGATACCCAAAACTTGATAACTTGAAACAATTGAAATTATGAATTTAATAATGGAATATTACAATTGGCGCGAAATTCAGCATCCAATTTTGTTCAAGAATAACTTTTTATAATACTAAATAAAAAAAGTTTTGAGTGATGGAAATCTTTATTTTGTCCTTTAGGCGTCCCATTACTTGTCTGTTTGTTGTTGTTGTTGTTGTTGTTGTAGCAGTATCTTCGCCCTGCCAGTGTAGTGTAATTACCGGTCGTCTTCGTCTAGCTCATCTAACGGTACGCCCAGGAAACTAGCAATTTCGACGGGTTGGGTCCAGAGGGAGAGAGGTGTTAGATGAGTGGGTTCAATGGGGCATGTGAAAAGGTGGTTAGTGTCGTGCGGGGTGCCTTGACATGCAGGACATATGTTTAGTATGTCGGGATCGATTCTGGATAAGTAGAAGTTTAACCTGCTACAATATCCAGAACGTAATTGGGCCAATGTGGAGCTGAAGCTCTGCCGTAGGTGGTGGTTGGATTCCGATTATGACATTCGGTGATCGGGAGCATAAGAAGATGGTAAGGGTCTCCCGATCGTCTTTTGTTTGTTGTTGTTGCTGTAGCAGCATAAACATTCTTGGCCGGATATAAATCCGGGTCGTTTCGGTAACGTAGAATCGACTGTTGTGAAAACGTCTTTTGTTCGTTAGACCGAGCTCCATCTCCATTTTGTGGTGTACGTGTCTTGACGATGTTCCACAAATGGAGAGACATACAGCTAATTTTACACCACTCCGAACGGCAGAAGGTATTTTAAAATCTTTTTCATAGCAGAAATACACTTAGAGGTTTGCCATTACCTGCCGATGGGTGACTATTAAAAAAAAAAACAAAAACACGAATATTAGTTGTGTTTTTTTAACCCGCATATGCGTGTGCGGTATTGCGAAAAATCTCCAAAATTATTCAAAGTGTAAAAAACTCGAAAGAAGTTGAATTTTAACGCCAAAAATTCTAGGTTCCAAATTTTCCAATCAAAGTAAGACTAGATTTTTACAGTTATAAAACGGAATTTAAGTTTTAAAGTATTTCAGCACATTTTACCAGGTAATATTACAAAACATGTTAAAGTATGAGTATTAAGGTTGCACTACAGCCGTGGTTGGATTTCATAAAAAAAAAAAAATGCATGTCAGCGAAGCCATCCAGTTATTGGCCCAAGAATTGGACTGTTTCAACGGCGTTGGACTATTTGGGATTTCAGTTTGATTGGTTGAATTTTTAAATTTCGCAGCCTTAGCAAATCATATTAATGTACATATAAATTTCTTCTAGCGTATTTTCAAGCTTACTAGGGAGTAGTACCGCAAATAACTGTTGCAAAAGCAACTCTTGAAAAAAACCTGCGTTAGCACAATTGACTAATAAGGTCAAATAAGTTAAAAGAGATTTGGAGTAAAAGTACCAGAAGTTTTACAGTTTGTGCATAGGTATTTGTGTTTGCATATGGATAACGAATAATAGTATACAGTTACACAACATTTATTTTAAGGTCAGCTAAAAATTAATTGTCGGTATTAAGTTGGATTTTAATACTCACGGAAAGGGAATAATGAAATTCATCAGCGGGAATTTTCGCGCAATACTTCGTCTGTTACGAATCAATCGAATAACTGCGTCCTCCCAACGAATCATGCGGCCAAGCACTAAGCCAACTGGTATGGCAGGCAAGCCGATCAATAATATTAACGGATCACCATTTTCCATCAACGCCAATCCTTTTTTATGACCTACAATCTGAAATATATAACAGGAGCTTTATTGAATACTTTGATCTACCGTTAGCGGTTTGACACACCTGTAGAAAAGTGACGGCGCCATAAGTAACAGCAGTCCAGTATATTGAACCGACAAATATACCGGCAGCCAGGAAGGGACTTAAACGTTTGATTAAATTATCGAAAGCTTCCAATATATTGGCTACTTTACCCATTTGTGGGAATACAATAATATATTCCGTTTGGCACTGTTGACAACTCACTGCCCGCATCGCATTTCCTTTTTGCTTCTCGTCTACCCAACGATACAAACAACTCTGATGTACCCATTTCGTGGTGCCACGGCATTTACATGGCTGGACCCATGGTGCCAGGCGATTATCTTCGTCGGTCGCAAAACATATCCAACAACTTCTTTCACCCATTTCATCACCAGCTGTGTCACCTGTTATTGCTTTTATACCCCCGCCGACGGATAGTGCATGTGCCGATGTGGACGCTTTCTGTTCATCATTTATTCCAGAGTGCTCTGAGGTTTTGGGCTGTTGGGCCAACGACGTTAAGGGTGTTAAGGACGTTGCTGATGAATTTCGATTCATTAGGGATGAAATAGCAGCTGCGGATGATGATGCCTCATTTATTCCAGATGTGGTGGAACTATTCTCATGGTTGTCCTGGGAAACTGTGTTACTTATCATTTCGATTATGCTCTGATTTATGTCGCTCCTATTCATGCTGAATCACAATTTGAATTGGGCGTGGACGCAATTTATTAATATAGCTCCGAATATATATATACATAAAATTGAAGCCCTAAACTTTACAACACATTTTTTCAATTTACGTCTAGTTCTTGTGTATAGTAAAATCTTGTTGAATGATTATGAAAAAATAAGTCTTCAATTTTTTACTTTTTTGGCTTTTGCTTTCATCAACAACTTCACCTTGTGTACCGCTACTTTGATGCCGTTCCCCTTTGATTAAATAGCACAACACCGTTTCCCACACAAACACTCTTACAAATGCAAGTGTCAGCGCTAGTTTCTGCAGTGCAATCTTCCTTATTATATTATATTCTCCCCCTTTTAGCACCAATTTTATTTTAGCAACAATTTAAAGTTTTACACCGACACTTCTCAATTATAATTTAAAAATTTTCACGAAATTTTAAAGTTATTCGAGTGTTTCCAAAATTTTTGGAAATACTCTGAACAGGAAAAACGTTGCCGGATGAAAAAAATTAACCCTTTGCAAATCTGTCATACTGAAAATTTGACATGTCAATGTTAACTTACAAGTACACCTTCCATCGTTTCTTAGTATCAGTCAGAAAAATGTGTAGACCAGGCAAAGAACATATTAAGACAAGAACGTGCATTTATCCACCCTAATACAAATTGGAAGCCAATCTAATTCTATTAAGCTCCATTTGGTTTTTGGGTGGTGAATTTCATACCCGAGTTTTGTTAGCGAATGGAGCCGGAAACTGCACCTTCTTGTTCGTGGCCCAGGTATATTCCGCTACTTCAACAAAAGAACATAGGTATAAAGGCAAGAAATTGCAACATCTAAAATCCAATTCGTCTAAACTGATTCTAATTAGTTCCATGAAAGTAATAAGACCAATGGAATATTGCTTCCAACTGACAACAACTCATTTTGATGAAACTTTCTTCGACGAAACTGGAGTATTGGCAACTCTAGTACTATTCCACCAATTTGACGTGCTAAATAGAACTGCAGTGGACAGCGAGTAAGGGGCTGACAGAAAAAATAGCCATGGGTCTAAATATTTTCCCGCCGTAAAAATAACCGACAGCAAGAAATCCGTCCCTCGCCACAATTCTGTGCAATTTACGGTGGGAGAATATTTAGATCCACTTCTAATTTCTACTCCGACTTGGAGTTTCAGGGCTGCATTTCTGATCAGTTCAGGACAAACGGCTTGTTTACAAACACACCAGGCAAATAATATTTATTCGCTTTTCCCAAGAAAACCTGCAAATAGCCATGATTCAATTATTAATAATTATATATAATAATTATAAATAGCAATAATTTGAGAAGTTTTGATTTTGTAACAATGAGCTTCAGCGGGTTGCTGATACAGGAAGTACGAAAATAAAGGTGTGTCTACTATTTTTCTCTGAAGGAATACCGGAACGTGCAGAAGGACCAAATTTGGGAGAAGATTGGGGAAATGGTAAATGCAAGTTATACTACTTACAGCTGCATAATGTGTTAATTGTGTACATAATTTTGATCATTCGCAACAGCCTTTCAATATTGTTCATTTCGACATGCACTCAAAAATGTAGCAAACGAAAAGATTTCACTACAAAATTTATTTTATTGCAACCACAAAATGTCAACTGACAATGATCTCGTCGCAATTGTGTTTAATCGACCGAACGGGAGTATATCAGCTGGTCACCACCTGTCAACCATCGCCCACTGCAAATCTGTTTAGGGCATGAATGTCATAAGATGCTTTCGATTCGCTGTGTTAGCGAGAGGTGATTAGATGAAGCTGTAGTATGATTATAAGTTGAACATGCCTAACGTAGAATACTCAGTTGTTTTGAATTAATGCATGCTTCATATTTCAAAGTTTCATTGCATGAGCTGCACAAACTGACAAGAAGCATTTTTCGGCATGAGCCTAAATTGCTTGTCCGCACACTCAATGGAATCAAATTACATTTCTCTTTGTTGCTAAAATTTGTTAAATAAACGTTAAGTAAACATGTATTATGGAATATGTAGAAATAAGTAAGTATAAAAACTCGACCATATCTTAATGATCAATCAATAAATATTTGACAATACAACCTGCCGGTTATCCAGCATTGGTTATCAAACAGAAAGTCGTCTTTTATTTATTACAAAGCAACTGGTTCAAATAAACACGTATTGACAGCACTGATAAGCTGCCTCAAATTACATATGTTTGAAAGCACTAATGTCTATTAGTTAGACCGCGTTCATACAGGGAAACATTTGGTGCTTCAACTTATTACTATGTTGTTATCTATGAGTTGTGATGCTTGTGATCTGCTAACACTCTTTGTGTTCTCGTTCTTCTCATTGTCAAAGTTGCTGTGCAATACCGAAAGAGAATTTTTTTGTGCGATGATTTATTATGAATTTTAAAGTAGATTAACTCGAAAACATTGCATCGATCAACTTAATTCTACTTTTGCCGATGAAACCCTCACGACTTTATACACGGTTTGACACAACAGCCGGTTCTACGTTACAGGAACTCCCCGGATTTATATCTGGCCAATGACTATCACTCCATCAGTATTCCCGTACACGCATGGGAAATGCTATGTTACTACAACTACCGATTTAACATATTCTATCCTTCCCGTCATTCATTCCCGGATGGAATTCGCTGAGTCCGTATAAAAAATATACAAAAAAAAATATACAATATATATATATATTATATATACAATTGGCGCGTACACGCTTTTTGGGTGTTTTGCCGAGCTCCTCCTCCTATTTGAGGTGTGCGTCTGGATGTTGTTCCACAAATGGAGGGACCTACAGTTTGAAGCAGACTCCGAACGGCAGATATTTTTATGAGGAGCTTTTTCATGACAGAAATACACTCGGAGGTTTGCCATTGCCTGCCGAGGGGCGACCGCTATTAGAAAAATGTTTTTCTTAATTTTGAGGTTCGAACCGACGTTCTCTCTGTGAATGGCGAATGGTAGTCACGCACCAACCCATTCGGCTACATAATTGGCGCATACACCCTTTTTGGCTGCTTAGCCGGGCTCTCCTCCTATTTGTGGCGCGCGTCTTGATGTTGTTCCACAATTAAAAAATATATAGAATGTAAAATAAAAAAATATAAAATTTAAATATGTAGAGCATTGAAAAGCATTAATAAATATATGAATTTACATTTTTCTGTATGTAATTTATTTTCAATTCCATGAAAAGTATACAAAACTATCGAAATATAGTTATTTATTTAATTATAGAAGCACTAGCTGTCGAGGCCTTATGCTCCAAGGAAATTTAAACAAATCGGTTTTCGTCAGAAAGTGTAAAAGAAAATGAATTTGATTGCAAAAATAATTATTCTACGATACTGTATAATTAAGTAAACTACAAAAAATTTAATTTTTCTTATAGTTAATCTTTTTTTTTGCACTTAACTATGAATAATAAGGTCACTTTCATTATAAAATATGTATGAATTGTGTGATTGTATACTTTTATTACAATACGAGTTGGTAGAGATTCAGTTATTTACTAAATATATGTACTTAGAAAAGTGAGATAGAGCTTGATTTATACGCGCACATATGTGCGTATGTATGTAAAAAGACGGAATCGTTGCGTTGTAAAATAATAACAGTTGTACAATATTCTTAAAAACTAAATGCATTCGTTCTGTGTCACATAATTACTTCATGGAATGCTTTTTCGCTTTTCTTAAAAAAAAATCTAAATACATTTCTGGACATACTCTCCCACATTAATCGTCGAGTACAAAATGGACGGAATTTAATTCGAATGTTTTAAAAATTATACGCATTTGTGGCGCTACTCAGTTATTGTTTAGGTACTTTGATATGAGGTACAATAAACTAACGACTAATACCGTATTAAGGCCACTGCGGTAGTGACGGTTTCCATGATTGCGCGTCGTTTTACCTAATAGAAAACGAAGAGTTAAGTGTATTAATACTTTTTAAGCTTAATAGTCAATTTTACCCATTTGGAAGCGCAATGTAGGACTGGACATACGGCCATCGCCACCATTACTGAATGCCAGTACACGCATATTATAGGTTTTGCCCGGTGTAAGATTCGTAATGTATGCCTCTAACTTTTCGCCTACCGGGATTACCGTGTTGTTGGCTGTTATCATATTTTGATCACTTTCCCAAACGCGCACCTGCAGTAACGAAACAAATTTAGTAGTACACTCAATTATAGGACAATTTTTACCTTATAGCCTTCGATTGGCTCTTCATCTTGTGCTGGTGATACATATCGCCATACAACACGCACTGTAGAAGGATTAATGCCATACACATGCACTGATGATGGCGGCTTTTGAGGCGCCTTTCGATACGTGCGTTCTATAAATTATTGTGTTCAAAAAAAAAAAAAAAAAAAAATATATATATATATATTTAAGAGAGTTTTGCTAATATATTCATTAAAAGTCGTTCTTATACCTTCGAAACGTTCACTTTCTGGCCCCTCGCCAGCCGCATTGTAAGCCATCACTTTCACAAAGTAATATGTGTCCGGCTGCAAGCCAACAATCAGCGCCCAATTCCTTGTAGTGCGGGACAAATAATATACAGAATCCTCTTCATTATGTGTCGTTTTCCAATATTTCAACTAAATATAAATGGAATATTTTTTTGTAAAAAACTGAAAAAAAGAGACATTACATCGCCTAAACTCACCCTGTGCCCAATCAATTTGCCGCGTATATTTTCGCGTGTCATTTCGATTGGCTGCCAAGTTACATTGAAAGCTGTGGAATTGTATGGAATAGCAAATGGTTTTTGGGGCGCCACCTGCGGCATATCTTCTGCCGAATATATAACTACCGGTTCACTCTCTGGACCCTTCCCAATATTGTTAATGGCTTGCACCTTTACCTCGTATTCGGTGTAATAGTTGTTGAGCGGTATATTAACGACCGCCACACCATCGTTATGCAGCATTTTTAGCTCCTCTGACGCCCACTCGAGTGTGCCTTTCAATTTCCAGAACACTTTGTAGTGTATACCATGACTATGCTGTTCTTGTGGCAATAATGGATCCCATGTAATCGTCAAATCACCAATTTTCCCACCGCCACCACCGACGTTACGCGGCGCAATATACGGCTTGTCTTCGTACGTACTGTAGATCGGCGATGGAGTGGATGGTATGCCAATGCCCAAGTCATTAACCGCAGCTACGCTAAATTCGTATGAGCACCAGGGTATAAGATTCGAGACTTCCGCCTGCTGTCGACTTGTATACCGATCTACCTCACGGCCACGAACATGTGTGGACACATTCACCCAGGTGCGATTCCAGTTGGTGCGGCCAAGTATGTTATAGTAACGTATGGGTCGTCCATTGTTAGCGCCGTCTACCCATTCAATAATCGCTTTTGTTTTGCCAATTTCAACCACTTGCACACCACCAGGTGCGCCCGGTGCGCCTTCAATGACCACAGCAGTTTTGGAAGAGATCTCATTAACAGACGATTTCACTACACACTCATAGTCTCCACCATCCAGCAGTGTTACATTATGCACAGTGAGGCGATTCCGATCTATTATCTTAGAATTGAAGAATAATTATAATTAGAGCGCAGTTTTTAGATTTATGTGTGTGCGCATTTTTTAGTAAGACTTACAATACGTTCGGTACCGTCGTGATTGTTGCGCAATATCTCGCCGTTATGTTTCCAAACGAATGCAATGTCGAGTAACTCATCATAGGTGGCATCACACTGCAGGAATATTAGATCGTGCTCTTGTGTGGTAATGCGTAAAGGTGGTGTCTGTATAAAACGCATCTCCTCTTTAAATAAATAAAAATTGCATTTTTTTAAATATATTTTTAAATTGAAAAATTTCAATTTACTCACGCAAAACGATGACGCGCGCACGCGATTCGTCCGTGCCTGCTTTGTTTGTGGCCACGCATGTGTATAGGCCTTCGTCGTCACGTGATGTCGGTGCTATTATCAACGTCCCACTGGGTAATATGCGTCTATGCCCGCCAGCACCAATAAGCTGGCCATCTTTTTTCCATTGGAATTTAGGTCGTGGCGACGCTTCAGGATCACAAACGATGGTAGTGTTGCCATTTTGCACAGCATAAATCTCCGATTCGAGTGGTCTTTTCTTGAATGACGGCTTCATGGAGAGAACGCGTAATTGTGCGGATGAGAAAGCAGTCTTCAATTGGTTTGTAGCACCACACTGATACATGGCATTATCCTTGTCTGGGTCTAAATACTTTATAGTGAGCACATTATCCTGTATTATATAACGATCTTTATCTATGCGCTCAGGATCGAAGCGCTCCGCATTTTTATACCAAGTGTAATTAACATCTGGTATGGCAAATGCTTCACAAATAAACGTCACATCGCCATTGTAGTCCTTGATTTTGTCCTTTAACGGAATTACGAATTGTGGCTTCATTTGAATATTGATGTGAATCGATTTGTGTATAGTTTTACGTGGGTTGGAGATGGTGCAAATGTATTCGCCATTGTCATTGATAGTTGCATTCTCAATGATTAGGACACGATTGTTGCTTGTTGCGAATGCGTTTCGTTGTAAGGGTTGGCCGCGTCTAGTCCAATTATACAAAGGTATTGGATAACCGAAACCGACACATTCGAGACGGATTTCATCGCCAGCGATGGGCGCTTCGGGGAAAACCTACAAATATTAATTGAATACAATTTAATAAGATTTCATAAAAACTATTGCTATAAGCTGACCTTTGGGAAAGCATTTGCGAATATCAGCGATTGATAGTTGCTGTTCGGCACAACTCGTAGTGGGAAAAACGGGCCATTGCGCCCCGTATCGGAAACCGAAGTTTGCACACTGCACGAATAATTGGCGCGATCAACAATTTCGATGGAAGAAAAATATAGTGCACCATCATTCGAAACAAAAACACGTTGATCTTCCTGCACGAAATTTGGAAAGTAATCGCGCGCCCAATAGTACTTAACCTCTGGATAATGTTGTGGCGGATCACAAAATATCGATTTTCCCCAATTCATATCAGCAGTTTCAGCTGAACGTTTAAGATTAAATTCCATAATAAAACCGAAATTCAAATGCGCACTCTCGGAACGTATGCGTCCGAATTTGTTCTCAGCCACGCAATGGTAGGCGCCCTGGTCTAAGGCCTGTTTTGGATCATATATTATAAGGTTGCCACCAGAAATTGTGTAACGGTCGTTCGTTAGCGGATCGATGGTTATATACTCGAGTGTATCGTTGACATAGACTTCACGGTACCAGCGGTAAGTGGGCGTGGGATACCCACCAGCCAAACAACTCAGTGTAACATCATTTATCAAACGATTTTTACTAGTGTCGAATGTTGTATCGTTGGGTTGTTTTACAAAATAAGGACCACGTGGAATTTTCTCAAAATCGCGTATATCTAATCCATAGTGAAAGGGGCGTTTGTCATCTAATTTCAGATTTACATTTTCAGGATTGTAGAGTACTTTCGATTCACAAATGAACAAGTTCAATTCGATGTCATAGGCAGGCATGAACATCCAACGATCACGTTTTTTTGAAAAGCCATAAACAACACGATCTCTGGTAAAGGGATTATCACCATATTGATTCGGGCCTGTAAAGTTAGAAGTGATGATTAATGAAAATATGAAAAGAAGTTTTACACAGTCAATACACAAAATCTATATAACCACTTACCGATAAAACCACGCAAATTGTTTTGATTTCGATTATTTATTGAACCGGGTATGGTATTGTAGAACTGATTCGGATTATTGCGATTATATTCTGTCTGGTACATATTCTGTACCAGGAAGCGGTTGTCATGTAAATTTTCGTATTCAAGGGCTTGATTTTCGTCGAGTGCAAAAGAGTCTTCCAACACAAGGAATGGTGAATTATCATCATTTGCCCAGCTATTGGGTCCAGTTTGACGCGCAGATATCCAAAAGCGATTTTGCCGCTGATTCTGTATTATCAATTGTTTAAGTATGAACGAATGTTTTTCAATACTATCCACATTTAAGAGTTCAGCATTGTAAGCTTTACAGATTTTCTTTGCCTCTAGCCAGTTACGTTTTGGCGAACGAATAAATCTATAGCAAGTTTGTCGAAAAGGTATCCAATACTCTGGGCAGAAGTTCTGTTCATCACTGTAGTTATCGCCATACTCAAAACCTATGGACGAGGTGCCACGATTGAAGGGATCATAATTACTTATACTACCACCGCCACCGCCGCCGCCACCATAAATACCACCGCTCAAAGTGTTTGATGACTGATCATAGAAGTTGTTTTGGTTCGGCGAACCAACCAGTAGACCCCCTCCTCCTTGTTGTGGGTTTTGTAGGTCTTGCTGTGATTGAATTAATGGGTTTTCATATTGGGAAGTGGGTGGCACTTGTTGATTATTCGTATAGAGAGGATTGTAGCGCGGTTGATACTCTTTGTTGTACGTCGGCTGATATGTTTGTGGATCATTCGGCGCTTGGGCTCCAGCAAGTGCCTCAGCTTTGCTACACCCAAATAATACGAGGAAAACGGCGTAGCTAATGGCTAAATATGCCATTTTCGCTAATAAATATACTATTTAGATTAACGGTATATATTATAAATTCATAGATTCTTGTATTCTAAAGGCACATTTTTCTGCAACATTTGCGTGCTCTAAATTCCAGGCGGTTGCACAGCGTTGAACTACAACAAAATAAAAAGCAAGAAGCTTAATACAGTTTTATTTCGTTTAGCAAATGTTAATAAAGTACTTTGCTTGGCTAATTTTTAATAAGCTGTGAAATACAAAAGCCAGAAAGTAAACAACCTACCTAAGTGCACAGGGCAACACACAACTCCTTATGATAACAGTAACATGCAGAGCAAGCGCGTGAGTATTTCATGGGAAAATATTTAGTTTTATATATACATATGTATGTATATATGATATTTATGACTTATGTAGGCATGTATGCATGTTGTTAAATCAAATTTTTCTAAAATTATTGCTTTTGCTATTTATTTAAATCCGAAATGAATATCCATGTACACGCATGTGTAAGTATATGAACATACATATGCACTTACATATATATTATGCACACAAGAATGGTAGACTCACTGTTCAATTCACCTTGCTATGCACATACCAAGATGTATGTAGTCACACCCAAAACATAAACTACGATTAAGGACTAAACCACATATTTACCGTTATAAATATATTACTCCGCTTTTAAGGGTACATACATACGCACATCAATTAAAATAACTTTATTATTAAAATACTAACGTTCTTGTGTGGAGCCTTAGGTGTGGCACTCATAATTTGCTATAATCATTTATATAGTTTTTGTATTTTCAGATTATCTTTTTCGTTCATTATTAAATTTTTTCGATATTTCTTCTGCGCTTTGCGATATATACTCTTCTTCCTGTCACTTATTGCAGGATGTGCTATAATTTGTATGTTTTCTTTTTGCAGCAGTGTATCAAACGTTAGCTGCGTAGTCTGCGTTACCAGAAAATTGATAACTTGTACCTTATTACTCCCTCACACCCTTTTAAAAAAGTAAATATAAAAGTCTTTTAACTAGTTTTTTTCTTAAGATAGCTTATTAACTTTAATTATTGAGATTCCACTACTATTGCTACCAACTGAGTCACACAGTCGACTCAGCTTCATTAAAGCCCAGCTTACACATAGCCACAACCACACCTTAAAATTTTATGCTCTAAAATTCCGCACAAAACACTGAATAGAGAACTGTTTCAATAAAAAAATGAAAGTTACCTCTCGAGGATTCAATTTTCCGGTGATAATTTTAATGATAAGTATTTCTTATTAGAATTTTTAACTGAAAATTAATGGAAAACAAAAATTACGATTCCGCGAACAACGTACAAATGGGACACAACAGAACGAGTCCAAAAAGAAGAATGAGTGAAAGAAAGATAAGAAATTGAAAAATCAAATTGAGTAAAAGAAAATTAGTGCGTTATTGAATTGAGGAATCTATGCGCCAAAGAACTGGCATAAAAATGCAAAATAATGAGTTTGAGTAGTTTACGCGGTTGTTTCTTTGATTTACGTTAAACGTATTTATTTCAAATTTAAATTACTGAGATATATATAAGTAATGATGAGTTAATGTTAATATCAAAAACTGCATTTTTACTATATTTTTGTTTTAATTTTTATCAAAGGTTTCAAATAGTTCATTTGCTAAATCATGTAGGATATTTCAATTATGCCGACTAATTTAATTTGTTTTATTACAATGTGCCTGTGTACTTTTAATTCTCAAACAATTTTCCAATGATCCATTTGCTTAATCATATCATGACAAAGGCAATACTGCAACTGAATAGGGTCGAAACGCCTACTCTCCAGCGTCTTTAAGTTGTGTAGCACTTTAGGGGCGTACACACGACTTGCATCGCAAAACTCTAAATGTTGTATATTCTTGCTATCCAGCCAACCATAATACTGATTCGTATATCGTGGTACACAAAAAATGTCTCGAGCAAAATAGTTTGTAATTTTATCTAATTCATTTTCATAATGCCTGACCTCTGGTGTGTCGCAGCTTTCCAAATGTTCGTATTTCGAATAGAATTTCTCAGTCAAAGGCAGTTCTCTGTAGTTTGGTTTGAATTTATGACCACCGCCTTCATCTACAGTGCCTTGACAACGGAAATTCGGCTTACATTTAGGATTATTATGCAGCCCGACTCGCACAGTTAACTTATTTGGGGGATAATTTATAGCGAATTTGTTTATCTGAAGAACAAAAAACAAAACAAAAACATGTTAGCAGGAAAGGCTCTAAAGAATGAACTTCTTGATATTTTAATCTTTTCATCTAACCTGGTTGGTTGGTTCAGGCTCAGTGCACGAGTATAGATTGTCTTTGCTTAGGCACTTTTTTACGCCCCCTAACATACGGCAGCATACGCTCATAGGATCACAACGCTTCTTTTCGTTAAAATAGCTAGGTAGAGGACTGGAAATGCACTTAATAGCTTCTGCCAATTTCTCATCCCGCGTCATCTCCTTTTTTTTACAAAGCTGGCATGGCGTTTCTTTCCCTCCTTTCTTGTCCATTTTTACACAAATTCCACACCCCTTTGGTGTCTCATCTTTACTATCGCCATATTTGTATTGAATATTCACATTGTGGTTGCAGAATGTATCAAGAGTTAATGGTTTCCGGTTAGGCCTATCACAGGGCTGGACCGGCTGCTTGGTAGCAACGACTCTGCGACATTCTTTCGCCACCTCATTGGCAAGTAAATTAAATTGTGTATCATTGATATCTGATTCGAGACACTGCATAATTTAGATTGAAAAAATATATAGATTTTTTTATTTTTTTTTTTTAAATTACTTTTTTAAGTTATACAATTTTATTAATTTGAAAGGAAAATAAAACCTTGTCATTATTATGTTTCCAATACATTCTTAAAAGTTGCTCGGCTCTCTGCTATAATTATGAGTAATTTCGTAGTAATATTTCACCGTTCATCGAAATTAGTTTAGTTTTTTATTGAAACAGAAAATCGGTCATATAATTATAAGCATAGAAAAAAGTCACACATTTTAGGGTCAAAGTGGTCATTTTTGTTTTGGGTCAAAGTGATTATTTTTTTTTTTTGTTTTGTTAAAAATTGTATACGTCAATTTTTGATAGAAGTATTCTAATACTATTGCTATTTCTGTATGAATATCATTGTGCCCATATGTTCAAGCCCTTTATCGGTTTCTCTTTGAAACCTCGTACTAATACATCTGCTTCCCACCAAGAAGGCGACGGTTGTATTTCTTTCTCGCCCGCAAAATTACTGTTTTTTGACTGAGCATCATTTAAATTAAGGCTAATTATACCATCGAATATTTCCAACTCTTTACAACAATTTAAAGTTAGTGCACCATTAATTAATGGAAACGGTGAATGTTGCAAATGGAAATGGATATCCTTACAACTTGGCGGCAACTGCGACACATCTTTAGCCATTAACTGTGCCTTCGCATTTGTTTCCCTTAAAAGGCCTGGCTCAGACAATATTTCCAGCTCGAGATACAGATTGGTTGGATATAGATTATGTGAAAAAATGTTGTAAAGACTTTCGTTGGTGAGAAGCGAACTGTAAAAACAAAATATCAGCGTTGCTTTTTGATAATTAAGAAATATAATTTCCACTCACATTAAGGTTTGATTAAGGCGATCGTGTGGAATGCGGTGTTGGCTGTGAAAGTGAAGTCGAGATATGGAATCAATTGGTATGTGTATGGTGTAGGCTTCTTTTGCTGTAAATGTCGTAGGTCCAAAAAGAAATCTTAAACGCCGAACAATGTTTTTATCAAATAACTTTTGTATAAGCTGTTGGAATATTATCAAATAATAATTGTTTTAGTATTTTAAATTTCAAGGCTCTTACCTCACGCATTGCACTTATAGATTCTTTCGTTTGTGTAGCCTGTTTCCGTTGTTGATCCAACTGATAGGTGTGCAGAGTACTTGTACATGTTTTGTCTCTTGTAACTGCTTTCAAATTGGCACCAGTACAGCCTTCAGTTTCTTCTGTCCACAATCCCACATAGTATTTATAAGTCTTGTATACAAATGGAATTTGATTTCGTTGGAAGAGTAGGAATTCAAGAATAGCGTTCACAACATCGGCAGTGGAACCTGCTGTTAGAACATCTACTTCGATGTTGAGATCAAGTTTTTTAGTTGGCGGCATTTCTTTTGTGCCCAATCAAAATTTGTAAAAAAATACTTTTTTAAACCAGCTACAAACAAGCTGCAAAAATAAACGGCACTGCCAAGCAGAAAGGCAAAAGGGATAAAAAAAAATATTGCCAAGTTTCTTTGAAATAATATCCTGTACAGTGAATTCATAGAAGGTGCCTTCGCTAGAGCATCGTTATTCAAAACTTACATGGATTTGGTAGTGTGATTGTCAAAATTTGAATAATGTAAACAAATAAAAACGCCATTTACTGAAATTTCACAAACATGCAATTTCTGTTTGTTTTCTATTGGCAGAACTTCAGCCGTTGTTGCTATCGATCAACTTTTCATTCATGACGTCACTCTCCTTGTTCAATTGGTCATCTGACATGTTCTATTCCACTTCAGTACGAATACTCTATTGGAAGAGTTTTAGTAACAAATTAAAATAACTGAATATTAAAAAGTAAAAGCTTGTAAAAAGTTTTGTTATCAATGAAAATGTGCATATTCTATACCGTTGTCTATAAAAATTCATGTTAAATGAAATTTTAAATAGAGTGGAAAACTTTAGAGAAATTAATTATAGAAGTGGTTTCTAATAAAAGCTTCTCACACAGCTCTTGTTCATTAAAAAAATATTTATTTATCATACACACAGCTCCTTATTGGGCACACCATAATAATTAGCGCACACTTATTTTAGGGTAGTATATCCAACACCTGCCTCTTCTGCCAAGCCACAGCCAGTGTGCGTCACCTACTGGTATCCTGCCTAGAACTTGCTTCTCAAAGGTATCACCCCTTCAGCAATAGAGATCCTCTTCAACTTTAAAAGATGCCACTGAAGATAACATACAAAAATGTACAAATTTCTAAAGGGCACCGACCTACTCCGTCGTATCTGATCCAATACACATCACCAGCCAGCCGAAAGCCTCTGCTGCTAGCGCTATGTTTGCTTGAGTTTAATAATAATTTTATTATCATGTAAGCTTTTAAAAATAAAAAATAAATAAAATCAAATTTTTATCTCATGTATATTTTCCCGATGTTGTACAATACAAAACGCGGTTGATCCGATTTTACACATTCCTTGTTGATTGCCATACCATTTCTCTCACTGTTCAAAATTTTGCCGGTTAATGCTTACTTTGAAACACTTTTTCTTGACCAATCAAGGGAATAACCTTGAAAGTTCCAAGAATGATAGAATAAGATATTGCGTCTTTCGAGTTCGCCTTGTGAAAACCCCCATAATTTTACAGATGTAAGCACATTATTAAATGTAAATATATTATTATTATATTAATGGGAATACCATTTCTTTCGTCACAAAACGTATATTCTAGTTTTTGTTATTGAAAGCAAGAAAAAAATCATAAGGAATGCTATTCTTAGAGGCAGTTACTTGATATTAATCGCGAACCAAGGCGAATTTATTATAGGTGACAGCAACCACATATAAGTAAAACCCTACATGTATTTGTTGTTGCCTTTGGTACAAGCATCAAGTCAAAATACAATACAATACGCATGTAAACATACCAATACATACAAACAAATCATATCATTTTGACGTAAGCCATATCTACGGCGAAAAATTCAGCTGGGTGAATGCTGTCACCTATAATAAATCCACCTTGTCGCGAACGATTGTGATATTCTATCATTCTGAGATGATTTGGTAATTCCATAACAACCTGTCATCTGCCTTTTTTTATTAAAATCCAAATCATCTGGATGTGGCAGCTCTATTTATCACTTGTTCGCTTGTTTCGTGCTGTTGATTTCAAAACTGTTTGTCCTACGATTTGCATAATTCCACATAAACTGATCTGGTCAGCTTCGGAAATACATTATATTATTTAATTAACAATGGAAAATAAACCAACGGTGCTTGTATTAGGTGGTGAGTTATTAAAAAAGTATTGTTGTATTGTGAAATTCTGACCCGCGTTTGAGGTGTAGGTCTGATATACATTGGTCCCTATAATTGAATGAAAAGTTTTAAAATCATTACTTTTTTGTTTTGTATTTGCATCGTATTTTCTGTAATGCCATCGCCCAACTAAAAATAGGGTGTGGATTTATCGGACGTAATATAGTTGCTTATCTGGTTGAAAATGACTTGGCGGAGGAAATACGTGTGGTGGACAAGACTCCACCACAAATGGCGTGGCTAAACGAGCGCCACTCTCAGGCATTTGATAACAAGAAAGTGGAGTTTTGCAGCGCTAATCTCATCAATGCCGGTTAGTATTATACTATATATTGTATTTCCACTTCTTGCTTATTGTGAGTCATACTATGTGTGAGCAGCCCACACAATTTGTATGCACGTCGCGCAAAATTCTTTGCGTTGGCTTGTGTGTACAATTTGACTTGCAACAAACTTTTTTGTTCTTGTTTAATCTTTTAAAATTGCATATTTTCAACAAACTTGTTTCCTATTTGTAGCTTCCTGTAAAAATGCTTTCGCCCCACACCCAACCACAGGCCGAACGTGGGACTTCGTATTTAACTGCGCAGCTGAAACGCGTCCGAATCAAACTGAAGCTGTCTATAAGGAAGGGATTCTTAAATTAAGTATGAATTGCGCCAATGAAGCAGCGAACATAAAAGTGAAGAGATTTGTAGAGCTAAGTTCTGGGTGTGTCAACAGTTCGGAAAAGATTCCGCAGAGGGAAGATTGTAAGCATGAGGCGTGGACGTGTGTGGCTAAGCAAAAGTTGAAGGTCGAACGTGAACTAGAAACGCTAAGTGATGCTTTGCCGTGCACTATTGTACGCCTGCCGATCGTCTACGGTTTAGGCGATAAACGCTATTTAAGTGAGTAACACTACGAACTTGCGATAATGCGAGTGTTTTATCATTTTGTGTTGCTTTCCTTCCAGTGCCTCGCATTATCGTAGCTGCAATATATAAGTATTTAAATGAATGTATGAAGTTGCTGTGGAATGATTCCATGCGACTTAATACTGTGCATGTTGACGATGTGTGCGCAGCTTTGTGGTTTTTGGCACAAAATCCAGCTGCAATAGGTGAAGTATACAACATCGTCGATGATGCTAATTCAACACAAGGAACTATAAGTGATATTTTGTCTGACATATTCTCAATAAACGTTGACTACTTCGGCATTGTCATGTCCAACTTAACAAAGGTAATTGTAATTGGTTCCTGATTTTGACAATTTTGTATGTATTTAAATCAACGTTTTTTTCGTTACAGTTAAGCTTATCAGATACGGTTAGTGATGTAAACGATAAACATATGGCTCCCTGGGCAGAAATTTGTCAAAAGAATGAAATAAATAATACACCTCTTACGCCATACTTGGACGAAGAACAACTGTATCATAAGCATTTGTATTTGGATAATACAAAATTAAAGACTTTGGGATATGTGTTGAAAGTGCCAAAATTAATGCGTGAACATGTTATTGAAATTATCGAAGACTATGAAAAGCAAAAGTTATTTCCAAAATCTCTGATGATCTGAACTTTAGCTCCACAAACTTTGGTACTTAAGGAAGCAACATTTAAGAAAGACATGACTCAACTCAGTTAAAATACGTAAAATGTTTTCATAGCAACTAAGGTAAAAAAGATGTATTTTTTTTTTTTGAAAAACAAAAAACTATTGAAAGTGGATATTAATGTAACACAACTCAAAAAGTTGTATTTTCTAAGATAATAATGCTTATTTTTTGTGCATTATTGTACGCCGCTGATATTTTCTAAAGTGTACTTATAGTATTACTGCATAGTAAGTTAGAGAATTCGAATTTTGAAAACGAATTTTAATGTTTTTACGTATGTATTCGTATTTACACAAATAATTGGTGTCTTAAGACGATTTTTATGTAAAGGATATTCTACGAAATACAATTACATACTTTGTCATATATATGTGCCAAAATAAATATTATGGAAAAATAAGCTGATTGTTTTTCATTCGATTAAAAATATACATACATGTACGTTCGAAAAACCATTATGAGTGGAATAAGCCAATTTTACTTTCTTTACACTGCTTAGTCCTTTCGTTAGATAGGAAGATAAGAAGAATTATACAATATTTTGTTGATAAACAACAATTATATCTGAATAGGTGAGCGCCAAGACTTCTCTGGGCATTTTATAATCTACATGAGATTAGATTATATCACAATCTACACACCCAATTTTCTTTCTGTTAAACAGCTTTAACAGCTCAATTGTTGTTAGCAGCATCAACTTCTGACTTAGGCACAAATAAAGAGATTGCAGGATGTTAATCTGCAAGATCTTTGGTGGTCATGTGGTAGGTGGGATTTCTTTTGTAGAAACTGCATATCGTCTGTATTTTTTGTCAACAAACGCATGAGAAAAACGAATCATTGTTCTATATTCTTGTTGTTGGAGCAGCATAAATATTCCTCATATATCTATAGAGAATGCTGCTAAAGTGATAGTCTTTGTCCGGATATAAATCCGAGTCGTTCCGCCTGTCGTGGGTTCTATATACATTGGCGGTTATTCTACGGTCGTTTTCTTTGAAAAAACACGCCGATGAATATAGCTCACCATACAATAATTTTATCTGTACTCTATTAAGTAATCTATTTTAGTAGTTTCGAATGCACTTGAATCTCTACAAATTCTGCAATTCTGTTTGTTTACATAACCCTTAACCAAAAATGGACGTTAAAAGAAATAAATCAGCATTAATTTGTTTTTGTTTTGTGCTGTTGTCAGTTGGCTGCAGTTCATGAACCAATTGAACCTTGTAAAGGAGTAAGCTAAAGTCTTTACTTGAAATTTTCCAATTTGTCGTTTGAGAAAGTCTCAATTATAGAAGGATTTGGAGTCGTCAATTTTTTATTTGTTTACCGTTGTAATATCATTAGTTATGAAGTTTGCTTAAATTTCTCTTAGTATTCACAATTCGTCAGTGATTTTGATAAAACAATTTAATAATTTCGGAACGTCACCCTGCGGCACATAAGTCTCATAAGAAATGCTAAGCCATAAAATGCAAATCACTTAAAATTTGTTCATCCCATTAATTCATTTAACGTTGCCACCTCCGCACGAAATATGTTAAACACTTTCTTTGAGATTTTTATGTATAATTTGCTTTTATTTTATATGTAGATTAAAATGTTACAGCGATACAGCTCAATCGTCTACATGTCCCATTCTCTTTCAATTTACAATAAAATGCATTGCTTCACTTTTTAAAACTTAAATTTAAACATCAACACAAGACTATTAAAAAAAAACGGAAGTAAACATGAATTAAGTTTAATACAGCGTCATTGGATGATTCTTAGTTTGTGAAATAAATTACAGCAATTATATTTAACATCAAAATGAAGGGCGTGCCTTTGATTGTGTGTCAATATAACGCCGCTTAGCACCATAAGGTGACAAATGATGTCAATGATATATTGGGAGCGACTCACGTTCACTTTCACACATACTTGGATACCTTTGCAGTACTGTTCACTTTGTGTGCATGTATGTATGTTAATTTCACTTAAGACGAATGGCAGCACGTTGATTTTTTCTATATCCGTTACAAATAATTAAAAGTGAAATATTGTAGTCTGAAATTGATGATTCGAATACCGTTACAAAGAATCACATTGAATAAATTTTATGTTCGTTTTTATAATCGCGAATGCTGTGTCTACTTTTTTTCTTCTTTAAATGGGTGTGTGAATGTGTTTATTATATTTGTTTATTTTGTAATTCAATTAATATTTAAATGGTGTGCCTCCGCTTTTATCTTTTTATTCGACTCGATGCTTAATATTAATTAAGTGATATTGCGTCGCGTCGGTTGAATTTCATAGCGCTTAGAAAGCCAAGCCAGCATCGCGGTATGTAGTGAATATCTTCTCAATGGAATTCACATAGGCGGCGGTTCTCAAATCCAGACCCAAATTATATTTCATGGCGGTCTTCATGATGGCACGCGCCGAACGCTCCATAGTGTAGTCTAAACCGGAGTGTACGATATCCTTCTCAGAGGCACCGGAGATGCGTTTCTGGAATGCTTCGGATGGAGTGACTGGAATACGGCCACCGACACGACCGAAACGACGTTCCAGGGATTCTTGCACAGATTCTGTGTTGGTGAGAGAAAAAGAATGAAAAAGTTCAAAAATTAGTACAAAAGTGTAAATTTTAGTGGCTTGATATTTGATAGGTTTTTAAAACACAAAAGCAAACAATGTATGCGGAATGCAGTGAAAAGAAGTCATATATAGGCTAGGAAAACATGGTTAAATTAAAAAAAAAAAAATTAGTTAATTTTATATATATGTACATATGTAAGCATGTAAGTAGTAATTTTCATGATAAATTAAAAGTGCAAAAATTAGTTAGTTTAAATTTAGGGATTATTTTTTTTTCTTTTGGACAAAACATGCCTATATAAAACAGGTTTGGGGAAAGGGTAGCTAAAGTGTGTATCGTTTTTGGTGTATCAAGCAGTTCTTTTACAAACATACGTAGGTATGTAGTTACATACAAACTAAAGTAGGCACAAACATATTGGATTAAGAGTCTATGTAGTAGTCAAAGGAGCTTGGTAATATTGAAATTTCCGTACTACAAATACTAAAACATTTACAAGTTAGCATATAACAAAAAAAAAAATTGCAAACAGAATAGAGAAAGAGAATGAGCTCGTAATATGAGATGATGCAAAGATTAAAAAGAAGAACTGTACCGTCTAAAACAAATCTTTCAATGGATTGTTGGACTGAGGCTAAAGTCGTAATAGAAGAACGGAAAAAGAAAAACACAAATTACTTATTGATGAAAAGTTGGATAATTTTCTTTAAGATTTTTAGATTCGTTTAAATTAATTCCTGTTTAATATGTGTTATCGGCGCTGTGAAATGAATATTATGGATAGTAAAGTTTATGTGGCGTGACAAATAGCAACTAAATAGAAAGCATTTAAATCAGGAAATTGATGATTTTGAATAGAATTTAGGCAAAGATTTTGGTAAACTTAAATGAATTTAAATTCCACTCTAAGCGTAAAAATCAAATATTATTAATCGGCAAATTGAATGCAAATGGCATTTTACCATTTTTATGATTTTCAAAATTCATATGTTTAATACGCATTCGAGTTTCAACTGTAACCCGTAACATGGAATAAATAATTTATAACATAATAATAAATATAACCTTAAAATTAAATGAACATGGAATTTTGAATAGCATTAACACCTTATTAATATAGATCAATCAATCATAGTGAGTGTGCGCACTGATTTGGAAGGTATAGAGAAAGAAATATACAACAATAATATATGAAAATCAATCAATTTTAATTGAAATTAATGAGAGCAATGCAAAAATGCCGGTCATTACTGCACAAGCATAAGGAGCAATCGTGCACGCACGCTAGCATTGGAAGTAGCCGTATGCCTTGCTCTGTGTGGATGTGTCTTTGTTTTTTTTTTCTTAGTAATGCCGAAGCATAAATATAATTAAAAGGTTCATAAAATGAAAATATTTCAAAAAATAAATGAGAATAACCAGTCACGTGGTACTTACCCAGAAGATGGTAGTTGGATTCACGTTCATATTTGAATGTCAGACGACCGTACGAGACGTGGTTCAAGTTTTTCAGCCATTCGAAGAATGAGACGGTCACACCACCGGCGTTAATGTACAAATCGGGAATGACTAAAATGTTGCGTTCGATCAGAATCTTATCGGCAGCAGGGGTTGTTGGACCGTTGGCGGCCTCGGCAATGATCTAAAAAGCAGAGGGGAAATTTTGTTTTATACAAGTATAGAAATACAATAAACAACACTCCGATTAACGAAACAGAATGTAAAACAGTTTAAGGGGTAGGGGTAGTCAGAATTTTCAAAAAAGCATTTTCTTAAAGTATAATATCTTAAAAATATTGTGTGAAAATTTGAAGTGAGTTATTCAACAATTAACAAAGGGCGCTCGGGCGCTCCGGAGCTCTATAGCAAAACTTTAAATGCGTTTTTCTTTAAACTATGTTTTTTGAACTGATGATCTTCTTCTTCTTAATTGACGCGATAACCGCTTACGCGATTTTGGCCGAGTTTAACAAAGTCGTTTCTTCATGACCCAGCCAGCGGAACGGCTCGATCTTTATTCGATGTCTGAACTGGTGATCACTGTAACTTAACACCGCTTAGTAGATTTCAATAAAATTTATACTGCTTTTGTAAAACATAAAAAACCATGCCTGATAGAAGGATTTTTTTTCAGAACTTCGATTTTTTTAAACAATTGTCGGTTTTTTTCTCGAAAATCTGAAAAATATTTCGGATATAATATATTTCGAAAAAAAATCTTCGATCAGGCACAAGATTATCTTTAATAAAACTAATTTCTCTTGTCCGATTGATTTTAGATGAATCTCCAGGACTTGTGATGATCACCGCAAGAGACATCTGGAGAAACGGGCTCCACACAAACAGCGATAACTTTTACAATTATTAATTTTTGAAATTTTCCTAAAGTCAAGTCGAAACATAGTTTATTAATTATATGTTGTTATTATGTAAAATAAAGCAATTGACTAGCAAATCATCATTTTTTCGGGCCTCTGACTATCCCTAACCCCTTAATTAAAAAAGTTTGGAGTAAAAAAAATATTTACTTACGTAAAATATTAACGAATATTAACTTCTTTAATTTTAAAATATTATTGCCTAATTTTTTGCATCAGCATCTTATATTTTGCGTTTACAAATATTTGATTTTCTTCCAATTGCAATTTAATACTTATACTTTAATGTTAGTAAATATTATATTTACAGCCGTTACTTTTTATTTTATGCGCTCGAATATATTTGCTATGATAACATTCATTGAAAATCATGGTGAAAAGAACTCAGAAAGTATGACCAACAACAAAGCGTTAACCGGCTCTCAGCGAATTTGAAAGAATCAGCCAAGGCGAATTTATTACAGGTGACAGCAAACACATATAAGTAAAACCCTACATGTATTTGTTGTTGCGTTTGGTGCAAGCATCATGTCAAAATCAGCAAGCAAATGTAAACATACGAATGTAAACATACCAATACATACAAACAAAGCATATCATTTTGACGTAAGCCATACCTACGGCGAAAAATTCAGCTGGGTGAATGCTGTCACCTTATTAAATCCACCTTGGAATCAGCCAATTGGCTGCCGTCACCGGTGTTATGCTGGTGTCACTGAGATTGTGTTTGTGATATACGAAAAAATCAACACTGCCTTCACTCATGTTAGTTCGTTGCCATCTGAACACCGACTTATTGGACGAGTGTATGAATGAGCGGGCAGAATTCGGCTGCTGACTACCCGGTGACATGGCTGCCGAAGTTGCTCGCACAATTTTGTTTTTCTACTGGTAATTTATCATCCTTCATTAAAATTAGTTAAGTTAATTACTTAAGAACAATTCGGTAATCGTCCTAAATTTTGTGAACTGTTTTCTGTTTTATATTGAAACTGGTAAGTCAAAAATAAAGTATCTGGAGTATTCTTGCAGCACTTTACATTAGTTGAAACGTTTCAATAATGTCGTTAGGGGAAAAATGCTCTTCGAAAAGCAATCATTGAGTTGCAAAAGACCGGATATCCTGCAGTGCTCTTTCAACACATTTAAACGATTCAAAAACTATGGTTTTTAATGCTTCGAAATATTTTTCTAAGTATAAACAAGCAGACAACGTTCCCATAAAAAATATAGCGCGAAACACTACTAGCCAGATCCAGATGGTCAAAACAGAATTCCAGGAAGCGTACTACTGACATCAATCGAGAAATTTTGAAAGCCATGAAAAGAACAGTTGCGTTCGATTGGCAGCAGCAGGGCTTCACGGCCAATTGACACGGAAGAAGCCATTGGTAACAGCATTGCAACGACAACGCCGAATTGAGCTTGCTCGGGAGGTCATATCCTGGACTCAAAATCAGGATTTTCAACAAAATATTAATGTATACTTCTCTATTTCGCCTGCATTTTTTATGATTTGACTAGTAGTTGCTTCGTTCTTCAATAATTTTCTCAAAGGAATTTCGCTTTGTATTAACATTTATACATGAAGAAAAAAAAAGTTTGTTTTTAGAAAAAAGACCAATACAAATTGAAAAGATTTTAAATTTATAAAAAAAAATATTGAAGTGATTTTATTGAAAAAAGTCTCACATGGAGAGGACTAAGTATCGCTCTTAAGTATTATTCAACGGCTGTATGTATGTACATCAGAAAGTAAATTAAATGCTATTATTTTTATCAAACTAACTGTACTAATCTAATGAAAAATTCTAATAAATAAGTAAAAATAGCCTAGGACACAAATTAGCTTCTAATTCGAAATATGCAAAGTGTTCCAAAGTAAATCGTCTTTTATTAAATGAAAAAGACAGCAAACCCACTTCAATTTGTTTCATATAAACTTGTCCTGATTTATAAAGTCTAAAATGATTTAAAAAAAGTGTTTTAGATCTTCGTTCGAAACGTCTTTTACTTTTTTCTTTGCCCGTACTCAACTAAAATATTTCCTTTCATAGGCATATATATTTTTTTAAGCAGTAAAAGTTGCTTGGTTGCGAAAATACGGAGCAGACAACCAAAATCTGATTTTTAATCAAAAGATCGGTTACAAGTGCCGATATTCTGCTGAAATGTTTAGTTAAAATGACACATTGATTTTGATGCGGATAATTTTGAGATGCTCCATTTCAACTTGATAAAAATTTTGACTGGGCTTTCAAATCTTAATATATATTCATCAAATTTTGGCAGTACTTCAGTGAATAATCTACCTTTTCGAAGCCATTGCTCGCATTCAAAAACTTGTTTTTTTTTTAATCCTGCTTACTTTGGAACACATATATGTCTACTTTCGAGTCTGCATTTTCAAAAGCTCACACTTGAGCAGTTTTTCTCACCTTAGCTTGGATTTTGTGCGCATTCTCGCTGGTGATGACCTTCTCAACAGCAGCAGGCACGAAGATGTCGCAAGGTTCGAACATCAAGTTTTCACCCTCGTAGGCCTTAGCGCCTGGATAACCAACAATAGTGCCGTGTTCGTTCTTATAGTCTTCCAATTCCTATAAAAGAAAGCAATCATTTATTGTTTCCATGTAAAATAATGTATCTGATCTATTATACGAACCTTGGGGTCAATACCCTCAGAATTGTAGATGGAGCCATCGTGCTCAACGATACCGACACAGGTGGCGCCAGCACGTGTCAAGTAACGGCAAGTATGCAGACCGACATTACCGAAACCTTGTACAATGAAAGTCTTGCCACCCCAGCCGGGAGTGGTACCTGCATTGAAAACAATATTTTAGTTATCTATTAATCACAATTAATGCGTGCACATAAATCACAACTTATCCGTGCACATGCTTACCAATCATGCTCATGTAGTTTGCTTCATTGATAAAGTTTTCCAGACCGTGGAAAACACCACGACCTGTCGCTGATACACGCCCATGGATACCGCCCTGGTTGATGGGCTTACCAGTTACACAAGCGTGTGCGTTAATATCTAAATGGCCAATGGTTTTGGCGTATGTATCGGCAATCCATGACATTTCACGTTCTCCAGTACCCATATCTGGGGCTGGTACATCAACACCGGGTCCAATGAAGCCCTTCTTTGCCAATTCAAGGGTAAAACGGCGGGTAATCTTTTCCAATTCATGTTCGGAGTATTCTTTAGGATTTATCTTGAGACCAGCCTTGGCGCCACCGAATGGTACATCGACACAGGCGCACTTGAAAGTCATCAGAGCAGACAGGGCTTTGACTTCATCACGTGAAACATCCAAAGAGAAACGAATACCTATCAAATAAAAATGAGAAAAACGAAAATTATAATAATAATAAGTAAAACATTTATGTATTTATATATATAAATAAATGGTTTTAAGAGAAAAATGAATGCAAGCTGTTATATACACGGTGAAGTCCAAAATAAACAAGACTGGCGTCATAAAAATGTTTTTGATGGCGCCATATTTTGAGTGAGTTACATCCCTAGCTGACTTCCAGTGAAAACTTGGTGACATTCGGTACCAGTGGAAGCGAAGTTATTGCGTCTAAAGTGTCAGTATGTTTGTGTCAGCGGTACAAAAATGAGTTTCGAACAAAGAGCTAATATCAAATTTTATTTTAAAATCGGTAGAATGTTTACCGAAACATTTGAATTGATGAAAAAAGTTTAAGGTGATGCTTGTCTATCTCGTGTCAGAGTTCCTGAGTGGTTTACACGTTTCAGAGATTGTTGAGAGGACATAAATGACAATGACCACACGGGCCGCCCAAAATCAGTAATCACCGAAAACTCCATCGATATTGTTTGTAAATTTATGAAAAATGAACCAAAATCATTGTTGAAATTCATGGAATCGAAGTTGAATATCTCCAAAGCATCGATTTATCGCATTTTAACTGATCATTTGGGCTTACGAGAAAATACGAGAACTTCCTTTAAACTGGCGATGAAACGTGGTGTTACCAATAGTCAAAGTGCCGAATGGAAGGCCCCAGACGAGCCACTACCAAAAAAAAATCGCGTTTGGAGAAGTCAAAAATCAAGTCGATGCTCATTTGTTTTTACGATTCCAAGGGCATTGCCCACTAGGAGATTTTTATCCGATCTAGAACTATTTAAAAATATAAAGGATCTAGCGAAAATTCGTGCTTTATTTCAAAACTGTGTGTGCCGACGAGCGTCTTCCGTTCTGTGGCTACAAAGGCATTGCACCTACAAATAGTACTCTGAAAACTCGGTGCCACTATTGCGAAAGAAACATACTGTCAGCGTCAAAAGAAAGTGTATGCCACATAATGACAATTTTAGATTATTTCTTTTTTTCATTTATTTTATAATTTCAATTATTACTAGGTTGGGAGAAAAAGAAACCCATATTTTCGCGGTAGATGGCTGTATTGATCGATATCTCGTAAAGTATCGATCAAAGAATTTAAAGTTTATCCTCTTTGTGAAGGTGACATTTCACACTAAAAAAATAACGAAGTTGACCGAAATGTTAGTTGTCGTAGCATCGCCCAGGAGCTAAAGATTGACCATAAAACGGGTTTAAACCATTTGCGCAAAGCTGGATTCACAAAGAAGCTCAATGTTGGGGTGACACACCAATTAATACCAAAAAACATGATGAATCGAATTTCCATCTGCGACGACTTGGCCAAACGGAATGAAATCGACCCATTTCATAAGCGAATAGTGACTGGTAATGAGAAATGGGTCACATACGACAATATCGTGCGAAAACGATCGTGGTCAAAGCGTGATGAAGCAGCTCAAACGGTGGCCAAACCAGTACTAACGGTCAGGAATGTTATACTGTGTATTTGGTGGGACTGGAAAGAAATCATTTATTACTCGTATGAGTTGCTTCCGTACGGCCAAATATATACTAAATTCAGATTTATGCTGTCAACAACTCGACCGTTTGAAGCTTGCGATTGATCAGAAACGGTCATCAGGACAACGCAAGGCCACACACGTCTGTAGCGAGTCGCCAAAGCCTCCGGGCGCTTGGTTGGGAAGTTCACCAAATTCACCATTCACCAAATAGTCCGGACCGGGCACCAAGCGATTACCACCTTTTTCTCTCATTGCAAAACTTCCTGAGTGACAAGAAATTGGTATTTAGAGAAGATAGTGAAAATCGATTAGTGGATAATTAGTCGCCAATAAGTGGACCAAGACTTCTATGAGAGAAGCTACCTTTAAAATGCTAACAAATTATGCAACAAAACGGTGCATACTTGACCCAAATCGGATAATCCGATTAGTTTTAAATTTTACGCAAAAATCATGGATTTCTTTTTACCCAAATAATATCGTAATATCCTAAACTCATAATCAGCCAACAAAATCTTGGCAGTATACATATTTATATGTATATATGCAGACCGACATTACCGAAACTTTGCACAGTGAAAGTCTTGCCATCTCAGCCGGTGGTGGTACCTGCATAGAAAACAATATTTTGTTCTATAAATACGAATACATATATATATGTACATATGCCATGTACGAAGCTGTAAACAAACATTATAATTAGAAAAATTTTTTTTTTTTTAATTTTACATTGCATACCAGACATTAATCATATGGTTAAAAATTTACAGCGTGTAAATATACATATACAGATAGTCCTCCTCATATATATAGCTAAATCGACTTCGCTTCGAAATACAAAGTATGGCCTTATACAGAGAAAACGTAATAGCCGCATACGCCTTGTTGGACGGAGTCCAATTAATTTCCTTTATACGTACCTCTGTATGTGAGAACAGCTAGTGGGTCAAACACAAGAATAGTACCTTTGTCAAAAAAAAAAGGGAATTCAAGGTGTCGACGTCAAGTCTTAAGTGAAATAGTTGCAATCAACTGACAGCAGAAAAAAAGTTATAAGCCACAGGTGCCGTGCTCCGATGTAGAAATGCAATGCAGCAGCATGTGACGCTCGGCAACAGCCAGCAGGTAAGTTGCATAATATAATTTACTATATAAGTATATGTATGTATGTATGTATTGTATGCCATGTTACGTTTTATTCGTAAAATTTCTATCGCTATCGCGCGACCGACCGACCAACCGACATATGAATGGGAATATGGAATTTGTGTTGTGAAAAATAATAAGTAATAAAAGTGGAATTTAATTTAGGTTTAACATTTAAAAAAATGGGCGTGATTTTAAACTGATATAAATAATTTTTATGTTAGATCCAAATAAGTTTTGGGGGCAAAATGTGCATAAAGCTTTGACGAGTTTTATTAAATCGTTATCGTTATATTTGTGAAGCTGTGAAACCCGTAAAAATTTAAGAAAATATTAGAATTATTGTAAAAAAAAAAAAATTATTGAATTTTTCGCTTAAGAAAATTTTAATAACAAGAATTTGTTATTATCTTGCTTGAAAATCATTTTTTTTAAGAACTCTTTTTATAACACGGTAATTTTTTCCGGCAAATTAAAAGAGGGGTTTAAATGATATACGCACAGAAATAGCGGGAGGAGCTCGGCCAAACGCTCAAAGGGTGTAACCGCCAAAGCATTGGTCAAAACCCTAGCACCCCTAGTGCATTTTTTGCAATTGCTGATTTTCTGATGAAATAAAAATTGTTTGTATTTTATTTTTCTTTATATTGGGTTAGCAACTAAGTAATTGCGGATTTCACTCATAGATGGTTTCAGTTGAATTTTTAGGTTTGCACATTTGGTTATTTGATAGTTGGCAATTCAGCTGTCAATCTGTAAAAACAGTTTTTTGATCGTAGTTTTCGTTTGGCGTTCGTTGAAAAATGGAAAATCAAAAGGAACATTTTCGTCATATTTTGCTTTTTTATTTCCGCAAAGGCAAAACCGCATCGCAAGCTTATAAAAAGTTATGTACTGTTTATGGTGACGAAGCCTTAAAAGAACGGAAGTGTCAAAATTGGTTTGCCGAATTTCGTTCTGGCGATTTTTCACTCAAAGATGAAAAACTCTCTGGTCGTCCAGTTGAAGTTGATGACGCTCTAATCAAAGCAATAATCGATTCGGATCGTCACAGTACAACACGTGAGAGTGCAGAGAAGCTTCATGTATCACATATGTACATGCATTGAAAATCATTTAAAACAACTCGATGCATGGGTTCCTCACGAACTGAAAAAAAACTCATTTAACGCAACGCATTAACAGCTGCGATTTGCTAAAGAAACGAAATGAAAATTATCAATTTTTAAAACGACTGATAACTGGCAATGAAAAATGGGTGGTTTACAGCAATATCAAGCGGAAAAGATCGTGGAGCAGGCCAGGTGAACCAACTCAAACAATATCAAAAACTGATGTTCATCAAAAGCAGGTTTGATAACAAAAGGGAATACAAAGGAATTGTCTACTTTGAAGTCTTACCACCCAACCGAACGATCAATTCTGATGTCTAAATTGAACAACGAACGAAATTAAACAAGGCAGCCCGAATTGACAAATCGAAAAAGTATTGTATTCTATTAAGACCACACACATCTTTGGCCACTCGGAAAAATTTTTTGGAGCTTGGTTGCGATGTTTTGCAACATCCACCATATAGTCCTGACCTTGCGCCATCTGATTACTTTTTGTTGCGATCTTTACAAAACTCCTTGAATGGTAAAAATTTCAATAATGATGATGATGTCACATCGTACCTGACTCAGTTTTTTATTAATAACAACCAGAAGTTTTATGAACGTGGGAATATGATGCTGCCTGAAAGATGGCAAAAGTTTATTGATCAAAATGGGCAATACATTACAGAATAAAGTTATTTAGTTCCATGAAAAAATTGTCTTTGATTTTCTCAGAAAAAAAATCCGCAATTACTTAGTTGCCAACCCACTATATACACTTTTAATAAAGCAGCATAATTGTGACCAATTTTTTTCTATTTCAAAAGTTTAATATAAAATAGTTCGTAGTAGTCAAAAATTCAATGGACAAACTAAAGCACCCCCTATATTGGTGTAAACAAATACTTTTAGGCATTGAAGACATCAATAACATCTTGTGATATGCCTTCCCATGCTCATTTTACAACTTCAAGCAGTTTGTCCTTGGCCCTACAGATTTTCCTATTTATTTTCCTATTAACGATCTCTCATAAGTTCTCAATGGAGTTGATGTCAGGAGACTGATCTGTCCACTTTAAAACGTCTACACCATTACCACGCAACCAAGTTTTACAATGGTTCGGCGTGTGCATGGACTCATTGACCTGTTGGAACCTCCATCTTAATGGCATCTACTCTTCGGCGTAAGACAGCAACACTTTCTTTTTTTGTTATTGAGTCATAGCGAATATAAGAGTTTTACACGAAATTTCTTGAAGAAACTATGTACCTAATATCAATTTTTTCTCGAGAAAATAGTTGCTTTTTCTTATTTTCAAATTTGTTATAAATTTTTGTGGCATGTGGAATCTATTTTTGACGGCATCGGCTTGAAAATGAACTTTTTTGAACCGTATCGTTACTGGTGATGAAAAATGGGTCCTTTACAATAATCCTGTTCGCAAACGCCAATGGTTAGATAAAGATGAAACACCAGAACCGACCCCTAGAGATGGCCTTCACCCCAAGAAGATTCTCCTGTCTATTTGGTGGGATATGGCCGGTATTGTTTATTATGAACTTCTGGAACCAAACCAGACGATAACTGCTGATTATTATTCCCATCTCTTTTATTAATTTTAAAACCACCTTTAAAAAACGCACGAACTTATGGACTTCTTTTAATTTACACTCATTTGTTTGAAATAAGAAAATCTACTTGCTTTTAATTTGTAGTCTGTGAGACGAATGTTTAGTGACGGAATAACCCTGATTTAAGTTTAGTGATTTAAGGTTAACTTTGAGGACAGCAGCGGTCGATTGAGGCTTATAGCGATAGACCTACGATTTTAGAAAACCCTACAATAAAAAGTTTATGTGGCCAATTCGCATTGCGTTCGCAAGAGGTAACACTACCTTCAAAATCGCCATTTCGTATTAGTGAGAGAATAATAAACCAAACTTTTGACCGACGCCGGTAAAAAAATATGGCTGCCACTGCCAGTCAACAACAGCCCGTCCACAGTAGAAAACCTATATACATACATACATATGTGCATAAGTTTATATGTATATGTACATAGCGTCCCTATACACATATGTACATACTTGCCAAAACAAGAAACTTAATGTGCGTATTTGTATTTTTAATAATTGATTTTGAAAAAAAACAAAAAAAAAACAAAAATTTCGAAATTGATCATTATAGCATAATTTACTTTTTAAACCTTTACAAGATATGGGAAGGCTTTATTTTGCTTCATGTAGATACATACATATAAATGTATATGTTTACCGAAAATCTTCGCATTTTCACACCAAATCTGCTGAGATTGGCGTTTTATTTAACTGAATTGGCAATCTATCCTACAACCTTCGTACTACCAGACGATAACAAATTATATCAATATTATTACGATTTAGGTGCGATAATTCAAAACTGAAAGCAGAAGCAAATCGCAGTATTGCCCACCTGCAAAAAAGCCACCCACTAGATGCCTATTTTAAGATGCTTGCTTACAAAAGTGGAAAACGAAAAGCGAAGCAGATGTGAGAAATCATACAAAGACGAACAAGGTATCATACATTTAAAATTATTTATTTTCCATTTTACATATATACATATGTACACACAGTATGTACAGTATGTATGTACATATAGTATGCACATACGCTTACGTGTGGGGAGCTCACAATCGAGAACTTCTATTTCACGGAGCTAACAAGAAAAACCACAAACAGTACGCAAATAATATTTATTTAAAAAAACAAAACAAAAAAATTCGCATGGCTACTGAAATATTTTTTTGACACTGGCAAAAAGTTCAAATAACAATTCGCCCAAACGTGATTTACCACCATCAGATAGTGACTGCTGATGATCTTTTGGCACCATCGAGAATCATTGTTGCTATGTTCTAGTATTAACAAGAAAATATATACATACATATATAAATACTAACATTACTTTAAACATATATATATTAAATATATATGCATACACATATATATAGTATACTCAGTGAATTATAGTTTAAAGAGGGGCTCGCTTTTTTGGGGGTGTGTATGCGCCTTTTCCCAACCGAAACGGGGAAAAGCTTCGGCTGAGATTGGCAATATCTCAGTGGGACAACGTTGAGTAATCTACATCTAAAAACAAATAAAGACATATTTTGAGAACATAAGTACGTATTTATATAAGTATGTGTGTATGTTCGTATAGACTACTGTGTATAAGTAGTGAGTACTAGAACGCACGTACAGTTGTGCAGATGACGTGCCGTCTGTTGTGGTGCTAAGTTTTGTTAATGAACGAACAAGTTTGGTGGTCAGGTGACAAAGAATATACGAACTTAGAATAGAATTTTTAAACATGCATACGTATGTATGCGCTATTAACGTGTGAATAACGAAGAAAATCCACATACTAGCATATAAATACATATATTTATTTGCTTCAAGATTAGATATCAGGATGCGAAGTTGGAATTGGTACAATTTTAAAGTAAATTACATAGCGTGAATGCTAAACGTTTTATATGTGGCGGCGTGCATACGTACATAAATATATATGTAGTTTGTGTTCAACGTTCAAAATTATTGATGTTTTCAGAACTTTGCTAACAGTCGATACTAGGGAATCAGACGGCATAAAATCTAATTGGACTTGTTGCTATGATAATGACTAGCGTAGTAAAAAAACATAAATAAATAAACATGTTTTTTTTTAATTATCACGTTTTCATAAACGAACTAAAAAGTAGGAAATAAAATTTCCTAGACTCATAGTATTAGTAACGATACCCTTTGAGTAAAAAACTTTAACAATAGTCAATATAAATAATTTATGAGACTTAAAATGAAAATAAGACTTCGGAACATGTGCTTTATATGAAAGGAATTTCTCAACATCATATGGAAAAAATGTTGGCACGTTTTATAAATTGGATGGGCTATGAAACTGCATACCTAGAAGTAGTCTACAGAGTCTGGTTAAAAAGTTCAATGAATTCGATGCTTGGTGACAAGTTTTAGAAATTTTTATGAACTTTGTACAAAGTTTGGAACTCGGATTTATAAAGTTTTTGATTTTAGCTTATTTTCAGTGTTGCTCATGGCGTCGTTAACCGTCCAGTCCTATGTTACTTGAGTTTAATGTTCCATTATTTTTGCGCAAATTTTTAAGACATTTTCTAGGAATTATGTTTTATTTATAAAAACATTTTTGGTTTCGAGATTCGTGCAAGAAGGAAAGTCTTGGGCAAAAAAATATATTAGTGCGCCGTGTTATTTAAAAATCGTGTAAAAAAGACCGTGCAAAAACAGAATTGGATTTAATTAATAATGAAGTTATATTTAATACAGATGCGCTAATCAATAAAGTAAACAGAACACAGCAGCTGATGCTCCCTTAATTTTACTGCACATACAAACAATAAATTATGCGCGCACGCTGGATTAATTGGCGTTACTTATCGAGTTTATTTTAGTTGATTTATTTTCTGATCAATGTGTGTAATGTTTATACTGCGTAGTTAGCAAACTGAAAAAAAGTCAGTAACTTTGAGGGTTTTCGACTATGAAGTATTTTGATGTTGGAGTTAGCTGCAGTGCCCCAAAGTTGAATGTCATATGTCCATATCGGTTTCAAGATAGCTGAGTAAAGTGAGAGCTTACGTTCGCGAGAAACATGATAATTTCGATGTAGTAACCAATATAGGCTTCTGAGATTCATTCCTAGAGACTTCCATTTGTTGAAAGTAGGGGTTTTTCATGTAAGTTTGCTATCAAGATGCATGCCGAGATATAATATTTTGTGACGTTAGTTTGGGAGGTAATTGTATTATTAAGCTTAACGAGTGGGCAAGTTTTTCGATTTAGTATAAAAGTAACTTTTGAGGTTTTATGAGTTATTTTATCAAGTTCTTTCTGTAGTTTTTGGGAGGCTACATTTGGGTCAATTGTGAGTACGGCAGTGTCACCCGCGAACGTTCCAACTATTGTTTCTTTAGAAGCTGGTATTAGCAAGTATAAGAAGGTCACATAAATCTGCCTTGGGGAACACTAGGTAAACGTTCACATAGTTCAGACTGTTCTGCGCCTTGTTTGACAAAAAAATATCGATTTTCGAGGTACCTACGTCTTATTAAATATGTAATAATTCATATCATTCCTTCAATTTATAGAGTAAGCCATCATGAAAACCCGCAGTGCAATATTTTTTTTCTTCAAATGCTTTATGTATGCTGTTTATCAGTCTATGGATTTGTTCGATGGTACTTTTTCCTGAAACCAAATAGGATATTTGGTATTATATTTCGTCCACATGGATGGATATAAGACTTAAACATCGTGGTCGCGTGAAGAGTTTTGAAAAGGGTCGTCAAACATCTGTTGAAGTGAGTGAAATAGTATAAAATCACTATAAAGATGGCAAAAACCAACAAAAAATCAATGAAATAATATAACCATCCCGGCATATTATTGAGCAAAATAAGGCAAAAACTGCACATAACAAGATTTTCAATAGCAATCAATTCTAGATGTATCTTGCGAAGAATACGTGCAAATCCACACACGAAAGTGCTTCAATAATTGATAACTCTGAAACTCCCGCAGAGTCCTAAGAGAAGCTGATTTCCATGGGCATACTGCACTGCCAAATTGATATTTGCAAGACCATACAAATAAGGGTGAGAACATAATTTTTGCTGATGTAAGCAAGTTTTAAATTTTCAGATCAGACGGTAAACTTTTTGTTTGGAGAAAATTCAGCGCAGCATGGTGGGGGACACGTAATGGTTTGGAGATGCACTCCTCTGAAAGAATCGGAAATTTAACTTTTATTGAAAGTAATATGGATTATTAAAAGTAATATGGGTAAAGTGAAGGTTTAGGATCACATAAAAAGATAAACAAAATACGAGTGCTAAACAAGTGCGCGACAATTATGTTGTTATGCACAATGAAACATGCGTCGAAGCAGAATTTAAGCAGATTCAGGGCGCTGAGTTTTGTACTGCAACGAAGAGAGGGAGTCCCAGGCACCTTTAAGCTAAGAATGTTTGGCAAGCTCCCTAAAAAGTATTTGGTTTGGTAAGCCATCTGCCAGAGTAATATGAAAAGCAAAACGTTGATTACCATGGACACTAAATATCAAGAAATTTATTTGAAGGAGTGTTTGCAAAAACTTTTGCTGCTATTCATAAAATAATATAAAAGCTTAGTTCTATTCTGGCCCGATTTAGCAAATTTAGATTGAAAACCTGTGGTCGGTTCTAGAAAAAAAAAAGAGATTCGAAAGTATGGAATTTTGCCCAATATGACTTTGAAAAGGCGTTAAAAGCGGAATGGCAAACAACAATTTCTTCTGAATATACTAAAAAGTTGTTCTAGCAGCTTAAACATTCGTCATGGCCCCAGCTGGAGTGACAGTCCTTGGCCGGATATAAAATCGGGTCGTTCCGACTTTATACTGTATACTAAAAAGTCGGTGAAATCGGTTCCAAAGAGGCTCCTAGATGTTTTTTGCAAAAGGGGATAGTACCTTAAAGTTTTCCATATTAGTTATAAGCAACGTTTTTTTGACGTGATAACGTCTTATAATTCGATTTAACAGGCTGCACGCACGAAAAAATGTGTCGTTACCTTGCTCATATGTAGTTACCTTGCTCATTAGTGTTACCTTGCTCATATTAGTGTTACCTTGCTCATTAGTGTTACCTTGCCCATATGTAGTTACCTTGCTCATTAGTGTTACCTTGCTCTTTAGTGTTACCTTGCTCATATGTAGTTACCTTGCTCATTAGTGTTACCTTGCTCATTAGTGTTACCTTGCTCTTTAGTGTTACCTTGCTCTTTAGTGTTACCTTGCTCATTAGTGTTACCTTGCTCATTGCCGTTACCTTGCTCATTGCATTGAATGAACTGCAAGCGAAAGGGCGGAACGAACGACAAAGCAAACAGAGCAAACGAACGGCAACGTTCGACATCTTGCTCTCTCCTACTTAAGTGAGCGTATATATGTATGTATATGCGCATATGTACATATATAAATTCACGTATTTGTATTTGCATATGCCTTCTTACTGATTATTATTAATTTGATTCACTTGAAGAATTTAAAATAAAACCAAGTTTGTTAATAATACCTGTTTTAATGTTATAATTATTAATTTTTTTATTATATATGAAGGAAAAAATGTATGGTAATATAATATTTACCATATACCTTATAAGATATGTTGTCTATACTAATATTATAAAGAGGAAAACTTTGTTTGTTTGTAATGAATAGGCTCAAAACTACTGGACCGATTTTAAAAATTATTTCACCATTCGAAAGCTACATCATCCACGAGTAACATGGATTATATTTTATTTTGGAAATAGGGCTCGAGATATAGGTCAAAACGTGGACCCAGGTAACCTTCGGATGTGTATGTACAATATGGGTATCAAATGGAAGCTGTTGGTGAATGCTTTAGTCCAGAGTATTTTTCATGCTGCTCCGTGACTAGGGTCTCGAGATAGAGACCAAAACGTGGACCCTAGAATGTGTTTGTACAATATGGATATCAAATTGAAGCTGTTGGTGAATGCTTTAGTACAGAGTATTTTTCATGCCGCTCCGTGACTGGGGTCTCGAGATATAGGTCAAAACGTGGACCCGGGTAACCTTTGGTTGTGTATGTACAATATGGGTATCAAATGAAAGCTGTTGATAAGTGCTTTAATACGGGGTAGTTTTCATACCTATTGATGACTAGGGTCTCGAAATATATGCCAAAACGTGGACCCGCCGTGTCTTTGAACCGAATTAAACCAAACTTACACACATTGTTAAGTAGGTATTGAAGATGATTTCCGTATAGTTTGAATATCTATTGGTAGATAGGGTCCCAAGATATAGGTCAAAACGTGGACCCGGGTAACCTTCGGACGTGTATGTACAATATGGGTATCAAATGAAAGCTGTTGGTGAATGCTTTAGTACAGAGTATTTTTCATGCCGCTCCGTGACTGGGGTCTCGAGATATAGGTCAAAACGTGGACCCGGGTAACCTTTGGTTGTGTATGTACAATATGGGTATCAAATGAAAGCTGTTGATAAGTGCTTTAATACGGGGTAATTTGTTATGTTATGTTATGTTATGTAATGTAATGTAATGTAATGTAATGTTATGTAATGTAATGTAATGTAATGTAATGTAATGTTATGTTATGTTATGTTATGTTATGTTGTGTTGTGTTGTGTTGTGTTGTGTTGTGTTATGTTATGTTATGTTATGTTATGTTATGTTAAAGTATATTATGTTATGTTAATGTTAACTCATTCTCTATATCCATACAAAATATCTATCAAACAAATAAAATTAAAATTTTCTTTTGAAAATGCAACCATTCAATCAGTATTTTCTTATGACGTTATCACGTTAAACTATCGTCAGTAAACCGACTTTACAGACAACCTCTTTTTTTTTACAGCATCAGTTTAGCAGAGGGTTGCCTTTTAACTTTTTGTTATGTTTTTGTACATAAAATACTTTATATTGCGAATATTCAAAATGATTTTCAAAAATTTGTTTTTGTTTTTTCGTTAAGCTCAATATGAGGTTTAAAAGTTGTCCGCATGGTGGAGATCAAGCGTACAGTCTTTGTGATTCTACGCGACACTTATCAGCGTTGGTGCGTCAAACCCTGAAGCTTCATTTTTATTTAAAATTTATATGACTAGATTTTGATAAAAGTTTGCACACTTAACCTTGAAGATTAGATAAACACATTGTATATGTATACAGGTGTGGTCAATGCTGGGTATGAAGCAAGGGCTTTTGAATTAATTAATTTAAATGGTCTTAGTGCTTTTAATAATAAGCAGAAAAGCTCCCTCGCTAAAATCGTTTACTCGATTCTGTTTACTGTTTTCAATAGGGCTTTTTTCACAGATCAGGTGTGACTGCTGTCAAACTAAATACATAATTTTTTTCACTGTTCATTGACATTTCGAGGAAAGACTTATGCCTGAACAACGAAAATTGACGCTCTGTGCAAAGTTGCATCGCGCGCACAGGCTAGCATATGGTACGAGTATACACCTATGAAACCTATTCTTGGCTTAATGGCCACGTCAATAAGAAAATTGCCAAATTTGGGCTGCAGAGCAACCCGGAGCTATTCAACAACTGCCATTACATCCATTGAAAACAACCGTTTGGTGCTACCTATTGACTGGAGAAATCAGCGGCACATATTTCTTCAAATACGAGGCTGGCACCAATGTCTTCAACTTTCAGCAAAAATGTCAATTATTTAAAACGATGGGGTGTTATTTTTCGGTTATTAATCGAGGGCTTGCTGAAAATATTTGTCTTCAATTGCGGACGATAGAGATTTTCGCTCGCTGATACAGGAGACTAGAGTTCAATGACCGGCGTTACTCTGGCACAATTATGTTCGGAATATTGTAGCCGGTCAAACTTATCCAGTATTGCCACAGACATACTCAACATATCTACTATCTATAAGTATATATCAATATTTACTTCAATAGTGTCGTAATCTAAAAAATGTTAAGTTAAGTATGTAAGTATTCGGCCGCCGCAGCCGAATGGGTTGATGCGTGACTACCATTCGGAATTCAGAGAGAAAGTAGGTTCGGATCTCCGTGAAACAAATTAAGAAAAAAGTTTTTTCGAATAGCGGTCGCCCCTCGGCAGGCAATGACAAACCTCCCAGTGTATTTCTGCCATGAAAAAGCTCCTCATACAAAAAAAAAAAACGATCTCCTTCAGTTTTCGGCTTCCCGACTACGGTAGTGTCTTTCAGGCTGAACTAATGACAATAATGAAAGCCGTGACACTGGCACAGTGCGATGCGATACCTGGAGATGATATCTACATATTCACTGATAGCGAAGCGGCGATAAAATCCCTCACAAAACAGTCGACGACCTCCAAGGTAGCTAAAAAGTGCCGCGCATCTCTTAACCAAATGTCTGAGTCATTTCACCTAATGATAACATGGGTTCCTGGCCATTGTGAAATTGAGGGGAACTGCAAAGTCGATTAACTAGCACAAATCGTTACCAAATTGACTGATGAGTACATCGACAATGATATAGGTATACCCTTGTAAGCAAGTAAACTACGTATCCGCGAAGAAATTGTAAGAGTAGCGAATGAAAGATGACGCAATGAAGCCACTTGAGAAATCGTCCGACAGCTGTGGCTGACTCTCAATGCGAAACGCACGGAACTTCTACTAAGAAGAGATAAGCACAGTCTTAACACACTAATTTCACTTATTACGGGGCACTGCCTAATCGGTAGGCACGCCCAGAGAATAGGTGTGCACACACATGACGACGAGGAGGAAGAGACGATCCCGCGCCTTCTGTGTTACTGTCCTGCTCTATCCAGACGTAGACTCCCCATTTTGGGTTGACAGTCCTGCAATGAATTGGAAGATCTCGGCTCTGTCGAAATTAAGGATCTTACAAAATTTTTAAAAAGTACACATTGGTTTTAGGAGGGATAAAGGCTAGTTCCCCATGCGGCATCACAATGGGTCATGAGCCTGAGTGTGTCCCACAGTGGACAACGGCTTCGGCTTCAACCTAACCTAACCTACCGTAGCAAATGAAAATTTACAGGAGTCAGGAATAAACAAATTAGTTAACACTGAAACTAACCAATTAAATGTTAATAATGTAATACGGAATTTCTAAATGCAACGGTAGTGCCCGCTACAGGTGAGTCAAATTCATAAGTAGGCTAAATGAGCTGAATACACAAATTAAATATGAATAAAAAAAGAATCAGTGGCATGGTAAAAAAAAAATTATAAATACGCTGCAGGTGATTCAGCGCGTGAAAAAGCTGCCAAACACAATCCTAAATTAAGAATCGTTGAAAATAGCCAGTATATCACAAGTAGCGGGGACGCGTAGCTGCGACTGGGTAACAGCAAGGCCAAGCCATTTGCAATGCACATTTCTCGCCCTCTGCAATGGACGTCTTAGCCCATCTGATTGCCGTAAAGGCGCACGAATGCACAAGCACAAGTATAAGTGAAAGACAAACATGAAAACGAAAGCGAAATCTGCTGAACTCATAGAAAAAACACACAAAAAAAACTACTGTTGTTTCAGTGTTTTTGTTTTTTTAGCGTAAACAAAACAATATAATGCACTCGTATGCAAACTGAAGTGCATTCGACATAGTTGCAATTATATTGACAGCATTATCAGCGGCATTCTCAGAGTATTCAAATATGCATGTATGTATGTATGTACGCTCATATTTCAATGCACAAGTGAACACATATTGATGTCGAATACATACTGACTGATGCCGAGCAGTCAACTGTTAGAAGGCACAGCAACAATCATACTCATACAATACCCATTCTAAGGGCTTTGAGAAATTCATTTGCTAAAAGACGTTGTTGTTGTTACTGTAGTAGCTATTGTTATACCAGCCACTGCAATGGATTTCGGTTTATTTCCTCAACTAAATATTTACATACAAATAATGCATTTAACTATCTATGCATTTTATTTCAATGAACAACAAAGTTAATGGTTTACCAGCTGACACTTGCCCTACTAAAATTGAATGTTTGTTTGAATTGAAAAATTAATTAGTCGATGCCTGTTGACGATGACATAAGCATTTTGAGAGGACAACGTGACAATTGACACCCGACATCCTCTCATATTCTTATAACTTGTTGATTGCAGTTTTTTCTATCCCACAATGTGAATTTCACAGCAAGAGTTAAAAATCCATGTGAATATGCCGCACATTCATCGGACGGATGCTTGTAGTAGAGCATAGATTTTTACAATATTTCAATACGAATGAAGAATTGGAACTACTTGCATTGCTTTAGAATGTTCTTTTAAAGTAGCTTCCCGATATTAATGAGGATACGCTTAAGGCTTGCGACATGCACTAAAATGACGCCCCGAAGCGCCTTATATGAGGCCAATTAGCGAATGATTGAATATGAGTAAATATAGGGGTTTTCAGTAAGAGCGCTTCAACTTTTGAACTTTTTTGAATAAAACACAAACGGTTTGACTTTTTTAACTAATTTTTATAACACACATTTAAGTATGAAATTCGATTTCTTTTGCATGACCACCGCGTGCACGTTTTACGAAGTCCAATCGTTGAACCCAATTTTCGACCACTCTTTTGCATAAAATGGCCGAAATTCCAGCAATTTCGCGTTCAATATTGGCTCTGAGCTCACAAATCGTCGCCGGCTTGTTACTGTAGACCAATGACTTCACATAACCCCAAAACGGGACGGCTTGTTAAATGGACCGTAAAATGGCCGTAATGCTCTTAAAGTAGCAGCAACAGTACGATTATTTTCATAAAAAAAGTGCACGATTTGCAATCGTTGCTCAAGTGTGTAGCGTTGCATGATGAAATGTATACTAATGAAGTTTACAAATGACAAGCGAAAAATAAAAAATATTGCGTCGTTCGCCCTCCCTATCGGAAAAAAGTTGAGGCGCACCTATTGAATAACCCTATATTACGATTTAAAGGTATATGCTGAAAATCCCCTAAAAGAGGAAAGTTGTTGCTGTGACCGCAGATATTCATCCAGGCATTAATTTTTGGCGACTAATGCTCTTAAGGTGTCTTGGCTGGATACAAATCCGAGCTGTTTCGGAAACGTAGACTTGACTAGCGTGGGAACGCAAAGAAAGTGATTGTTCATGTTTACGAAACCCCAAGTCTACCATCTTCGCTATTCAAGCCATGTATCCAGCACGACACTTGGATCATTCCGCCATAGAGCACTGTGACATTTGCTTCGTCGGAAACTCTTTAGGTTTCTAAAAGGAAAATTTTTGTCTGCCACTGACAAAAAGTTAATCTGAAACTGAAAGCAAAATTGGACACAAAAAATTGCCACAGATTGACAATTTTGCTGCACATACATGTCACCTGTGCTCTTTATGCAGAGGAAAATAATAATGAGAAAAGATTGGTATGGTTATGGATTTTTGCTTTAAGCGAAAAAAATTCTGAGCTACTTGACCTTCATGAAAACATCAATTTATGTATGTATATCTATACATAATTGGCTTTTATGCACTTTATTGGGTCTTGGGCATAGCTCCTCCAATTAATAGGTGGCGTGTCCTGATGTCATTTCACAAATGGAGGGACCTACAGTTTTAAACCGCTTCCGAACGGCCGATGTTTTTTATGAGAAGGCAGAAATAAACTCGGAGGTGTGCCATTGCCTGCCGAGGGACGACTGCTATTAGAAAAAACGTTTACTATCATTTCGTGTTTCGTGTCCGGAGATTCGAACCCAGGCACCATCGAGTGGTAGTTAAGCACCAACCTATTTCACCCCTGCGGTTGCCCTGATGGTTGCTCTGATATCTAGGTCATAGCTTGCAAAATAATAAAATCCAGCTAGCGTTAAAAGTGTTCGATGCAGGTGTTGCTGTTGTATCAGCACAAACAATCCCCACACATGTACGGGGAATGCTGCCAAAGTGACAATGGCCGGATATAAATCCGGGTCATTTCGGTAACGTAGCCGACTGTCGTAGTTGTTGTTGTAGCAGTAACTTTGCCCTATCTGTGTAGTGTAATCACCGGTCGCCTTCATCTAGCTCATCTAACGATAGGCTCAGGAAACTTGTTGTTTCGGCAGGTTGGGGCCAGAGGGAAAGGGGTGTTAGATAAGTGGGTTTGATGGGGCATATGAAAAGGTAGTTTATGTCGTGTGGGGTGCCTTCACATGCCGGACATATTTTTAGTATGTCGGGGTCGATTCTGGATAGGTAGGAGGTTAACTTGCTACAGTATCCAGAACGTAATTGTTACAAGGTTACGCGGAACTCCTGTGGAAGTTGGATCTCTTCGTCTGCAATGGGTGGTGGTTGGAATCCGATGACGGCATTCGGCGATCGGGAGCTTAAGAAGGTGGTAAGAGTCTCTCGATGTATTGCGTTAATTGTCTGTCTGTGCACTGTCCACTGTCGATCCAGTAATTGTCGGTCTGTTTTGTCCTAGATCTCGTCCGCGTAGTTAAGGAGGTGCCTCCTGTCATGCCTGGGAGGTGGCTCAGGTTCAAGCAGGTGTCTGCATGGGTGGGACCTGCGATAACACACCTGTCATGGTATCTGCTTTGCAGCTGGCAGATTCTGAGGAAGTTTCATATGATATTTCTCATTAAAGCTTCTGAAGCCACTTAAGAGAGAATACATGAAAAATTTTATAATAAATATTGTGCTTCAAGTGCATAGATAAACATTTTAAATTTTAGTGCAAATAATTAGTACAAATGCAAGTAAATAGAGAAAGTAAACACAATGGCTTTTCTCGTGGCGTAACTAATGAAGTAAGAAAACATATCACCAGGAACGTAAAAAACCTGTGGTAAAAACAATTAACAGTTGCTTAAGTGCTATACGGAGATATTAGCAGTGCCATTCGCAGTGTAGGCATAGACAAACATATGGAACTAATGCTAAAATGTTTAATGTAATGGTTAATCGGAATAGATTCAGAACGAAGCGTAATAAGCTCTTACGCCATATTTCACGCCTCACATAAAACACGATACCTGCATAATTAATTTAGTACATACAACAATCCTTCGAATAGCAACGCACTCACAAACTGAATAACAAGTTTGTACTAGTGCCTGCTAGTACATTGATACGCGATAAACGATTATGCAATACATTGTTGTTTGCGCCGTTGAGTTTTGATAGCTTCATTTATAGAATCACTTAGTTAAGCGTTAAATGAGTGCTTTTTAATAGACTGTACGAAAAGTTCGGCAATTTCAACTAATATTTTTTATATGCCAGATAATGAAAGCATTATCGCACAAAGGGGCTTGGCAACAGTTCTATTTGTATCAGCTGGGCTTTGCCAAAATAGTTGTACACACCATACATACATATATACATTTATTTTGACTCGCTAGCATTTCTACAAAAATCGCATGATCACTTCAAAACAAACAACCTCGTATTTGTACATACATACATATATGATACATATGTACATATATATATAATATATATGTACATATTTAAAAATATATGTATTAAAGTATATTTTTTTAAAGATAACAACCAATATCATACATAATTTAAGAAGTCGCCTCCCAATAATTCGCATTGTTGGCTTGTTGAATTCAATTTCTTAATCATTTGTTTACTTATAAACATTGAGAATATTCCTAATTTATGTTCTTTTTAGTGGCACAGCACACTTTCAGTTGTGTATGTATTAATTTCACCGGATGTTTTTTTTTTTGCAACTTAATTTTTATGAGTGCTCAGCGATTAATTTGTTTATATTGAATGTAGTAAATTAAAAACAAAAATATATGTATATATATATATTATATAGATTTTTAACTCTGACTAAACCTATCACCTTAGTGCAATTCTGGTTTATGATTTCAAGGTTAGATAAGGTTAATAAGTGTTTGGTGTCAACGGGATTTTTCACAATTTTATATATAATATTAGGTTGGGGTAAAAGAAATCCATATCCAATCCCACCAAAGTACCAATCAAACAATTTAAATGTATGCTCCCTGTCAAGCTTGTCACACTAAAAAAAGATTTTGCTGTTTTCTGTTTGTTCCATTCAGTTGTGAGCTACAGGGTGTTAACAATGCAAGTCAACAAACAGAAAATTCGGCATATTTTACAGTTTTTCTCTGATAAAGGCGAGAAATGAAAACGCAGGTCAGGCCGCTGAAATTGTGAATGGTGTTAATTGTGTCGATACTGTAACAGTTAATTACGTGCAATTTTGGTTTCGTTGATTCCGTTCATTTATTTGTAATGTTAAAGAAAATGTCGATAATGTCGAAAAAATCACAGAAATAATCGAAGTTGACTACCATGTTAGTAGTTGTAGCATCGCCCAGGCGCTAAAGATCGGCCATTAAAAAGCTTTAAGCCGTTTGCGCAAATATTTTGCGCAAAAATAATGGACAGGTGCTTATGAAAGCTTACAAATTAATAAATTATAATACGATGTGAAGTGATATATCAGTAGAATTAGCGAAGCCGTGACATCATATTTGATTAAAAAAGGGGCGTCTACTGCGAAATGCGTGGTCGAAGGCGTTTCCACGATAGTACGGCCTGCGTCATAATAACGATCCCGAATTTATAGCCGACCAAATATGTCCACAAAAAGACGGCAAACAATAAACGTCATTACTTTCTGATATAATAGCTTCTTCTTTGGTAACAAACAACCAAAAATATACACATGTAGATATTTTATAGTGTCCTTTGCGTATTCACTATTTCAAATTTACGTTTTTATAAAACAGCAAAAAGGACGAAGCTTAATACCCATACTAATATCATAGAATGAGTAAAAGTTGTTAAAACTAATTATTGAAAATTTAGTTCTTTCAAAATTAAACCGACGAGAAAAGGAAAAACCGAATGTAAAAACTATAAAATTTATAGTTTCATGTGCATATGCAAATTTTCGTGGTAAACTAAAGTACAGTAAATTCGACAACTAAATTGATTGCTCAGAATCTAAAATTCAATTTTTGATATAATCGGTGCCGTCTGATGCTCTGACGACAAGTCTTTGAATAGCTGTGAAATTATTGACGCGTTTTCTTTTCAATAATCCTGCGAGGGAAGTAGATAAAATTTACCGGCAATTGCAAAAATTATACAACAAGCAGTTTTAAATACAAATTAAAAACAAGTTTCTTAATGAAAAAAAAAAAAACTATTTGATATATAATATAATTATTAAAATGAAATTGGTTAAAGTGTTTGAAGTAAATAAAACTCAGTAATTTCATATTCATAGTCCAAAAATATTAAATTTTGTTATGATAACTCATCCCCAAAATCTCAAATATTCGAGCTGCATTTATAACTTCATAACATAACAAAATCGATAAGTCAGCCGAAAGGATAATTAATTAAAATATCATCATTACATTTTAGCAGCGAACATGCATACATACATACATATATGTATATGTTTTCTTTTAGTCTTAATTTCTATGCCATTGCGTTTTTATTTTTGTTTTCCTCCACTACACAAGGCCAAGTCAACGTAGCAAACCGGTCACTCGAATAGCTTGCAAATTCAATTTAAACTCTTCCGGGGTGTCAAGGAGGCACGACCTGCAGTCTTATGCAATGCCTCTTAAGTATCGACCAGTTAAATATCTTCATGTCTACAATGTTACCACCACAACCGAAGCAAATGCAGCTGTATGGTGCCACATACATACATATGTATGTATGTATACATACATTCTTCTGCCGCATTAATTTCAAGGAAAGTGTAAAAGAATGAAAACTATCAAAAGTTGTTACAACTATTTGATGGCATACACAATTACATACCTGCACTAACTTTTTAGGTGTAAAAGTGATTACATAAGTGAGCTGTGAAATAATTGAAAATTTTCACATTCGCCAGAGGCGATATCATATTTTGCTTAGAAAACCCGTCTGGTCTACTCTATTATGGCTTGCAAAAATACATAAACGTCTCGTGTATGCCCTACACTTTTCTCTTAAAACGGCTTTGCTACCCTAATTGCTATATTAATTTGAGTGTTAGCTTACCGCCTTTGGTTGGGACACGGTGGGTACTGTGCTGAGCACGGTAGCCGGTAATAAGCTCGTATTCCCCAGAATCACGACGCAATGGGAACGCAATTTCAATGATGTGGTCACATGGTTGCATAAGCATCAGAATACCCTTGACCCTGTTCTTTTTCTCTTCCAGCGACAGCTTGCCCTTCATATCGTTAATAAGGCGATCCTCGGCAATTTGACAACCCCGATGGAAGAAGTACTCCACCATGTCGAAGAAACGTGGATCCTTGGCTGAAGGTACACTCTTCAAGCGATCGGGTATTTGGTATTCAGCGTAACCACGCGACTGCAATGCAGATGTGGGTAGAGCCTTTACCAAAGTAGCCACTTCCTGCTGACGCACCGCCGCCTGACGTGCCAAATTCTTCAAATGAAACATGTTTTCGTGTTCGTTGGACGCACACACTCAGCCAATATCACTCTAAACAATTTAAATACACTGGTTTTGCTTAAATAAGTTAGACCTGCACAACCGTTTGCAAACCGACCCCGCAACAAACTGATCGAAATAATGTTGCCTCGCACAAATTCTATTCCTCTTTTCGGCTTATTTAATAATCTTCGTTTCGCTCGTTTTTGCCTTTGCTTGACGTGTTTTGTTCCATTGACAATTTGTGCAAAGATAATAAAGGTTGTTTGGCAAATATGAGTGTGCGGAGAAAGACGATATCGCTGTTTGGTCAGATTTTTCAATGTGACATTTCCTTGACAACACATTGTTGGGTGCGTTCAGTGTTAGCGAGTACAGTTCGTTTTATTACAGAGCTGCCATACAACGTATGTATGAATTTTAACATATGAGCCGAAATTGGGAATAATACATTTAAAGTAATTAAAATTGCCTAGATATACAACAAGTTGGGTAAATTATTTGATTTAAACTCTGACCAACATTTCTCCTACTTTCGTTATTTCAAAAAGAAAAACTGATATTTGACTTTCTCGTATTTTAATTGACTCCAAAACATATATAAATGCATGAATTAATTTGTGATTTGTCTGGATATTTATAAATATGCAAAAATATTATTTTATATAACAAACAAACAACTTGAAATTTAAGTTTATATTTATATATGTATAATTAATCAAAAATTATTGCTGTGCTTAAATATATATACATATTTTAAAGGTTGCAAACCCGTATCCCTTCATTTTTATTAAACTTCTTACAGTAAAGAGTGTACCTAAATTGTGTTTCTATTGTCACGAAACAACTGGCAACAATACCGACTGAATGAGATACTAAAAAAAATCTTAGATTGCAGAGGACAGCTGAGATTATATGGTTGTGTAACATGGTTGCATGAGATAAACTATTAAATTTCATAGAAAATTAGAATTTTCATAGAAATTATTTTCTATTTCTTTTTTTTTTGTCGATGTTTTATTGTTTTTAATGTTACCACAAAAATTCGGATTTGAAATAGCAACCCTGCCAATATGCTCAAGCACTTACGACATCACACATTTAGGTGCCTGTAAACTCACACCTAGATGGCTGTTAAAAAAATAGGAAACATGGTAGTATTTTTAACACACTTTTATTAGCTCGGGTTGTATGTATGTATGTAACGGAATCTTTGAGCTTAATTTTCACTGGCTTCTAAAAATCTGATCGACTTGGAATTTGCACACCTACCAAGGACCGATGACAATGCAATAATTTGATAAAAGTTTTCCATTATCCTTATTAGGATTGCCAGGATTAATATTTTCTTTTTTACCTGTGGGCAAAAAGTAAGCAATTTCATCCCCTTCAAAATAATCCCCTCTCGATGAAATACACTTATGCCAACGAATTTTGCCAATCCCCGAAACATGCCAAATAGTCCATTTCCGGTATAGCCATCAGCACCTTCTTCGATTCAGCTTTTATCTCCTCAATCGACTCGAAACGCGTTCCCCGGAGTGGTCTCTTGAGTTTTGGGAATAGCCAGAAATCACACGGACCCAAATCAGGCAAATATGGTGGTTGTGGGACGATATGCGTGGAATTTTTGGCGAAATGGTCACGAAGAACGAGTGCAGTGTGAGACGGTGCATTATCGTGATGCAAAAACCAAGAGATGTTGGCCCTTAATTCTGGTTTTTTTAGACGAATTGCTTCCCGTAAACGAAGCATAACGCTCAAATAATATTCCTTATTAACAGTTTGGCCAGGTGGAAGGACTTCATAGTGCACCACACCACGAAAATCGAGAAAAACTGTCTTCATGACCTTTATTTTTGAACAACTTTGACGTGCTCTTTTCGGTCTGGCCTCGCCTTTAGTACGATATTCGCTTGATTGGTCAGTTGTTTCAGGGTCGTAAGCATAAATCCAAGTCTCATCACCGTAATGATGCATTTGAGCTTCTCCTGATAGTCTGAAAGCATTGTTTCACACCCATCAACGCGACGATTTTTTTCCAAGAAATTGAGAGTTTTCGGTACCAAACGAGATTTGACTTTTCTTAGGCCCAAATGGTCTTTCAAAATGGTTTTCACAGATCCTTCTGATATTCCGATCATATCAGTAAGGTCTTTAACAGTCAACCGACGATTTTTGAGCACTAACTCCTTCAGGATGATGGTTCCATGTGTAGAAGTCCATGCAAGTGGGGGAAAGTTACTGATCGCCATTCACTTGGGAATGGCCAGGACGATTCTTCTGCATATGGTTCAAGCAGCTCACAACGGCCGGGATTAGCCCACGTATCCTCTGGGTAGCTACCGAACACCCGTTCGGGAGTGAGCTAACGTGAGAAGGCGAAACATTCCAGGATAGCTGGTTGTGCGTTGGGTTTGGGACCCGCCACTTAAAAATCCCCCCCCAATGAAAAGTTTGAAAAAGCCTCGGATGAGACCTCCCTATACTGATGACGACCCCTGCAAACGAAATAAGGAATATGATTTGAGGGCATGCACCTGGAATGTCCGGTCCCTTAATGGGGAAGGTGCCTCTGCCCGGCTGGTTGATGTCCTCGTGAGAGTAAAGGCTGACATCACTGCCATCCAAGAGATGCGATGGACGGGGCAAGGTAAGAAAACCATAGGACCTTGCGACGTCTACTACAGCTGCCATGTAAAGGAGCGCAAATTCGGTGTCGGATTTGTTGTGGGAGAGAGACTTCGTCGTCAAGTACTGTCGTTCACTCCGGTGGACGAGCGTCTCGCAACAATCCGCATCAAAGCGCGATTTTTTAACATATCGCTAATTTGCGCCCACGCCCCGACGGAAGAGAAGGACGATGCGACAAAAGATTCTTTCTATGAGCGCCTGGAACGCTCCTATGAGCGCTGCCCCCGCCACGACATAAAAATCGTGCTTGGCGACTTCATCGCCAGGGTGGGCAAGGAGTGAATTTTTGGTCCCACAGTCGGAAAATTCAGCCTGCACAACGAAACATCCGGTAACGGACAGAGGCTGATCGACTTCGCCGGGGCCCGAAACATGGTAGTCTGCAGCACCAGATTCCAGCATAAGAAGATTCACCAAGCCACCTGGCTGTCTCCTGATCGAAAAACACGAAACCAGATCGATCATGTTGTGATAGATGGAAGACACGCTTCTAGTGTATTAGATGTACGTACGATCCGAGGACCCAACATCGACTCGGATCACTACCTTGTTGCAACCAAACTGCGCACACGCCTCTGTGCAGCAAAAAACGTACATCTACCTACGCAAAGAATGTTCGACATCGAAAAGCTGCAATCACAACAGACAGCCAGAAGATTCGCCACTCGACTCTTACTCCTGCTCTCAGAGAGTACTGCCCAACAAACCGGCATCCACGAACAATGGAGCAACATTTCTCGTTCCCTACGTACCGCCGCCGAAGAAGAAATCGGATTCCGGCGAGCCCGAAAAAACAGTTGGTACGACGAGGAATGTCACGCTGCCGCAGAAAGAAAGGATGCCGCCTATAGAGCCACGCTCGGGCGCAACGCGAGCCATGTGAGATCGCCACAAAGAGCTGAAAAAGGAAGAGAGACGTATTATCCGAAAGAAGAAACGAGAGGCCGAAATACGTGAGTGCGAAGAGCTTGAGATGCTGGCCAACAGGAACAACGCCCGAAAATTCTACCAGAAAGTTCGGCGGCTTACAGAAGGTTTTAAGACCGGGGCGTTTTCCTGTAAGAACAAAGACGGCGAACTGGTGACTGACGTACAGAGCAATCTTAAATTATGGAGGGAACACTTCTCGAACTTATTAAACAGTGACAGGTGCGCATGTCACCGAGAAAGTGAAGATCCCGATACCCCAATCGTTGACGACGGAATTGTCGTTCCGCTACCCGATCATGACGAGGTGAGAATAGCGATAACGCGGCTAAAGAACAACAAAGCCGCGGGCGCCGACGGACTGGCGGGTGAGCTATTCAAACATGGCGGCGAGGAGCTGGTAAGGTGCATACATCAGCTTCTATGCAAAATATGGTCGGATGAAAGCATGCCTGCCGATTGGAATTTAAGTGTGCTCTGCCCAATCCATAAGAAAGGCGATCCTGCAATTTGTGCCAATTACCGCGGGATTAGTCTTCTAAATATCGCCTATAAGGTTCTAGCGAGCGTATTGTGTGAAAGGCTGAAGCCCACCGTCAACCAACTGATTGGACCTTATCAGTGTGGCTTCAGACCTGGAAAGTCTACCATCGACCAAATATTCTCAATACGCCAAATCTTGGAAAAGACCCATGAAAGGAGAATCGACACACACCATCTTTTCGTCGACTTCAAAGCTGCATTCGACAGTACGGAAAGGAGTTACCTGTATGCCGCGATGTCTGAATTTGGTATCCCCGCAAAACTAATATGGCTATGTAAGATGACGTTGCTTAACACCAGCAGCGCCGTCAGAATTGGGAAGGACCTCTCCGAGCCGTTTGATACCAAACGAGGTTTCAGACAGGGTGACTCGGTGTCGTGTGACTTCTTTAACCTGATGTTGGAGAGCATCGTACGAGCCGCAGAACTTAATCGCTCAGGCACAATTTTTTATAAGAGCGTACAATTGCTGGCGTATGCCGATGATATTGACATCATCGGCCTTAACAACCGCGCTGTTAGTTCTGCCTTCTCCAAACTGGACAAAGAGGCAAAGCGAATGGGTCTAGTGGTGAACGAGGACAAAACGAAGTACCTCCTGTCTTCAAACAAACAGTCGGCGCACTCGCGTATCGGCACTCACGTCACTGTAGACAGTTATAATTTCGAGGTTGTAAAAGACTTCGTCTATTTAGGAACCAGCATTAACACCGATAACAATGTCAGCCTTGAAATCCAACGTAGAATCTCTCTTGCCAATAAGTGCTACTTTGGACTAAGTAGGCAACTGAGCAGTAAAGTCCTCTCTCGACGAACAAAACTAACACTCTACAAGACTCTCATCATGCCCGTCCTAACGTATGGCGCAGAAGCTTGGACGATGACAACATCCGATGAAGCGACGCTTGGAGTGTTCGAGAGAAAGATTCTGCGTAAGATTTTTGGACCTTTGCACGTTGGCAATGGCGAATATCGCAGACGATGGAACGATGAGCTGTATGAGCTTTACGACGACATAGACATAGCGCAGCGAATAAAGATCCAGCGGCTACGTTGGCTGGGTCATGTCGTCCGAATGGATACAAACGCTCCGGCTTTGAAAGTATTCGATGCGGTACCAGCTGGTGTTAGCAGAGGAAGAGGGCGGCCTCCTCGACGTTGGAAAGATCAGGTGGAGAAGGACTTGGCTTCACTTGGTGTGTCCAACTGGCGCCGGTTAGCACGAGAAAGAAACGACTGGCGCGCTTTGCTAAACTCGGCCAAAATCGCGTAAGCGGTTATAGCGCCAATTAAGAAGAAGAAGAACTCCTTCACTTTATTGACGTGTTGGTCATCTGTTGACGTCGATGGTCGTCCGGAGCGCTCCAAGTCATCAACACGTTCTCGACCCTCTTTGAAGTCTTTGTACTACTTATAAACATTTTTCTGCGACATGGTCGAATCACCAAATGCCTTCTGCAACATTCTAAACGTCTCCGCAGCCGAAATTTCATTCCGCTAACAAAATTTGATGGCACTTCTCTGCTCAATCAAATCAGACATTGTAAAAATCGAAAAATGCACTCTTGGTTGTTTGGTAAACACAAGCGTAAATATATTACTGATAATGACATTCACATGAAAGTTGGCCCAGATGTTATTAACAGTGCTGCCAACTAATTAAAAAAATAACTAGAGCGAAATTTTAATCCCGCGAACTTTGACAAATAAATTCACCTTACTTTTTGCCCACAGTAGCAGATATTCTGTAGAAGAGTAAGAAAGACAGAGCTAACGCGCGGTCTGCGCATGCCTGCACTCTCCGAGTTACTCTAACTGATTTCGGGAGTCTACGACTTACTCTTTCGAATTCGAACTTGCTCGGGCACGCGGCACTGCAGTACGAATAGAAGGCTAAAACGTTTTCAGGGTAGTTGCATTCTCACTTTGTATAGTCTTTACACATGCGTAGATACTACAAGTCTCATACACGCAAATTTACTCTATTCAATGTTCATATAAAATGAAATAGCTTTCATATAAGATGTAATTTTGTTAATTACAATAAAATAATCAAAACATAAATTTTGAAATTAAGGAAGGTAAGGAGAGTTAAAAGCGTGGGATGCATTTTGCTTCACTTTCATAACCTTCTGTACATAGGTAGTTGCCAATAGAATGATTGTAATATTTACTATATCAAGCATCCCACGCTTTTAACTCTAATTTGAATTATTCTATTTGTATCTTAATTTTTGTTATAATTCTGTTCTGAGGTAGTTGACTATGACTGATCGTTCGATTTGCTATTACTTCATTATAGGTCTCTTTGTCATTAAAATTTATTTTCTACTTTTTAGTTCGTTGTCAATAAAAGCGTGTTTTTTAGTTTTTTTAAACTATTTTTTATTACTTTTGCTTTGTGCAGTGGTCGTAAGTCAAGCGTGTAAACGTAACGTAAAGCGATTAACTGTGAAAGTTAATAAAACAAACTGCGTTGCCATAAGTTTGTGACTTTTTTTTAACTATCCCGTGAACCAACTCAGAGAGATTGTTGAAAGACGTTTTATTTGGCTAAAAATGTAACAATTTCGTTACAATATGTACTTTTACTGGTTGTATGAAATAAATCTCGAAGTTTTTTTTTCCTACCTATGAAGTATGAGTTTTTCGTTTTTACATTTTCTGTTTACATATGGTAGGTTGGCACAAGTTATGTAAAATTATTTCGAAGCTTTGGCCAGCAGAGCTCTAAAGCCTTAAGCTCTGTAAGCTTAATACACTAAGTTGAGTTTTGGATAAAAAGAAACTCGTGATATCTAAGTCATATAACATTATGTATAGGTTTTTGGCTAAAACCATGTTAACTTAATTTTCGAAACTTGACATTGTTACTCAGTACGTCATCACGATTATATATATGTATATATATATAATTGGCGCGTACACCCTTTTCGGGTGTTTGGCCGAGCTCCTCCTCCTATTTGTGGTGTACGTGTTGATGTTGTTCCACAAATAGAGAGACCTACAGTTTCAAGCCGACTCCGAACGGCAGGAGTTTTTTCATGGTAGAAATACACTCGGAGGTTTGCCACTGACCGCTATTAGAAAAAACTTTTTCTTCATTTTAGTCTTCCACCGAGATTCGAACGTACGTTCTCTCTGTGAATTCCAAATGATAGTCACGCACCAACCCATTCGGCTACGGCGGCTGCCACGATTGCACCAGCTAAACTAATTCTTCTTCGTTTGTTTTTTGTTTGCTTTGTTTTTATTACCCATAATTCATATTTTATTTAAACCAGGTGAAAAAGGTATAAGGTAAGCTCTCTTTAAGAATATAAAAGCAAAAGCTCTCTATGATATAAAATGATAAATTCCAAATAGGTAAATAATAATTTTTACGGACAGCCAAGTAGAATTAGAAGTACAACGCACTTCTTCAAAATTCTTTCAAAGTGTCTTACTATCTCCTAATTTTCATATTAGTCTGGGAGCACGATTAATTTTGGCAAATCAAAGTAGAGATGGGTTGCATTAATTCTTTTAATTATTAACCCATACTTGATACCGATTTTAAATGTACCTTCGATAGCTGGTACCGAAATGTTTGGATTTCTAGCGCGATCGTAAAATAGCTAATAAGATCGATTAATTTTTCCTTCTGTTTTTGGATAGGGATTAATTATCCTGAAAGCAAATTTTGTGTATAGGTTTTAAATAAGGAAGAGCAAATTTTGCGATTAAAAACGAATGGATTTCTCTTCACAAAAGGTTATAAAATGTGCATATCAAATGCATATTAAATAATATTTTTATTGTATTACCATCATTGTAGAAATCAAATAACAAAACTTGGAAAATGTGGGTGCTAGTAATACTTGTTTGCATCTGCTGAAAGTAATTTTTATGCTCTTAAGGAAGTTTTTTTGAAAAGCACTTTTATTTACTCAAATAGTATAGCCAACCGAAATTGGGGAAGTATAGTCTTCTTAGTACAAGTTGTATAAAAAAGCAATGAAATTAGATTTTCTGAATTTTAAATGTATGTACTAATCATTCACCGTATAATCATCACCGTATTTCGCTCTTTCATTCGTAATTTACTTCCCAACTAAATTTGGAATTACGTAGTACATACACAATTTTGAGACCGCATTACCTGATTTATAAGTAATTCAGTCTTAATCACCTTGTGAATTGCGAATAAATTGTTCGCTTCCCAAATTTTTATCGGAAATTTATCGAAATTAGATATCAAACCAGCGAAACCCAAACGAAAGAGGGAACTAAGCCAAAGAAACAAAGTTAACAAACCTTGAACAATAACAAGAGGAAATGCATTAAAGATGGTGGCACCAGACCAAACACAAAACGCTTTGCAGATTTCAGCATTCCGATAAAAGAAAATAGGAAAAAAGAACCATAAATGATGAATACAATTTCACTGTGACGTCAGCGCTACGAATATACAAAGAAAGGAGGAGAAATTTGTGAATTGCTTAACGAATTACTTAGAGCAACTTAAGTGTTGTAGGAACAACTGTTCAATCGGCATCGAGTACCGAATGTAATGTACTGAGCTACAGAGTACCGTGTATTCGGTACCGAAAAATTAGATCACTAAATAAAAGCAAAATATCGATAGCAAACATCGGAGTTATCGTAGAGGAGAATTGACAAATTCCTTTGGATTGGTTGTTAATTTCCACTCAAGAGCACCGGTAATCGAGCTAATCATCATTTGTTTTTTTTTTCATTCCATTTATGCATATAATAGCAAAGGCATTGGAATTTAGGAACTACAGATTAATTAATTCGACGGACCGATTAATAGTTACTTTGTTGAGAACAACTACAACAATTAGAAATTCTGTTGCTTGTCATCGTAAGGGAGCAGCCAAAATGGTAAGTAAAAATCTATTTAGTGATTGGTAATTAAACGCATATGTTTATAAACAACGCTGAAAATTTATTATATGCGAAAATATGAGCATCTGCAATTGAATAAGCTGAAAAATTGCAATTGCTGCAAACCAATGCTAATCGTACTTTCGACAAGATGGGAGGTGGAAAGTTAGTGAAATTAACAAGGTTGGCTGCATTATAGTCAAGTTTATCTGTTGAATATCTAAAAATAGTTCCGTCACATCAGAAGACGTATGGAAGTTGCATTTTCACCTTCTTCATAACCTACAATACAATTGGAATCCGCTATTCTTATTTGTATGTTATGCTACCTTTGCGTGTTTTTCTTTTCGTTTATTAACCTCAAGTGATTTGCGAATTTTGGGCAATTTAAACGGTGAATACATGTTTCATGCCTAGAGGGTTGCAATGACCTTAAAATTATTTAATTAATATAATCTCTTGACTTTTGAAACTGCTGACGTCAAAATGCATTGATGATCTGATGATCGGCAACATTATCTCGTATGCAATTCTGATAAGAATCGGCTCAATAATACAGTGGAGCCTATTTAATTCGAATCAACCAGGGAACAATAATAAACTTTACGAAACTATACACTAAACCTTGAACACTTAGGCAAGTTCTAAAACTTATTTGTTAATGTAAGATTCCACAAAAATAAATAGAAAACATAAATATAGTGGCGATGGACTAATTAAAAATACTTTTTATATGAAAAATTAAACATTTTAATTGTAAATTTGTCAATATGAAGTCTTTTAGAAACTACAACAATCCAACTAACTTTATTGTTACTATATTTGTTTATGGAGGTCAAGTAGATGTAGTGCGTGGGGGAACAAATTCAGAAGGTGTGCTTTAAGACCGTTAATCGGCTCTCAGCGAATTTGAAGGAATCAGCTCATTGGCTGACGTAAGCGGGTTCATCTTACTAAAAAACTAAGATTGTGTCGGTGATAAATGAAAAAAATCAACACAACCTCCGCCTATATTGCTTCGTTGCCATCTGAACAATGTCCGATTGGACGAGTGTGTGAATATGAGGGAAATCAACGGGCAGAATTCTGTGGTCGAGACCCCAAAAAATGTAATATAAAAAATTCTCACTAAAAAGTTTGAAATTTTGATGCATTTTTTTTAATATTTTGTGCAAAGTTTTAAACTTATAGTTTGTATAGAAGAATAAAAACAAAAAAATTAAATAAAAAATAAGTAAATGGCTTAAACTTTGCACTCTTGCACACGGTCGCACTCCTATTATTGTGACCGCCACTGTAAATACGCAATAATAATAATTTTCGATTACTTCAGCAATAATAATTCTTAAATTTCCTATTTCTTAAAGTTTTTAAAATCTATAAATTTCAAAAAAAAAAAAACCCCAAGTATCAGCCCAAGTTAACAGGTTCAATTATTTATTACTTTTGTAAGTTAGAAAATACATCGGCATATTAAAAAGTCACATAATTTTGAATTGGTATAGTTTCACTGTTCTTTCTTATCTGCATGGAACATATGGACATAGTCGTTCGTAAATTCTTTGCTCATTCCACTGATAAGCGGGTGATTTATTGTTTATAAACATTACTATTTATTACATTTTTTATTTGCGAAATTAACTTAACACGATCACGCACTCATTGCAAGCTGTCAACATTTTATCTGAAATAGTTGTGGTGGGCCAATCGTTGCTAAGTTAATTAGGTTAAGATTTCGTATAATAATTAATTTCAATTGATCCGAATTAAATTGTATTGTTTTACATACATTCGTACATTTAATAAAAATGCATCAGCGACTTGAATCGCCTGTAAGTGTAGAACAAATTTTTCAATAATTTGCAATTCATTCGTAAGCGAGCTTACACAACTTTAGAAAATGCAGACTGTAGTCCTAATTTAAATAATATAAAAAATTTTAAACCCAACGCTTAGTCTCCTTCCGCCCAGAAGGGAGGGACGCTGTTTGTAATACGCGCGGGTGTTTCCTGATTTTGCGCTGATTTATGAAGGGCAGAGCTTGTTCAGCGTCGAAACCTAAAACTGCTCAGCTACAGAAAAAAGCGTAGGTGAACAAAAAGTTAGAAGTGTACCATTGTCAACCAGTGATTGAGTGAGAACTTTATAATTTTCTATGCGTTATGGAAGCGAGTACGATATAGTATATCAAAGGTGCTGGGCTGAGAATTAAAATCAAAACGATTAATTTGACTCATAACTTATTTTATTTTGTATCAAGAACGGTCCTAAAGCGCCTGTACACTTGCGAGTGGCAGCGTTAAGGGTAAATGAGTGTAAGATGGCAGAAAATTCAGAGAATGTCGTCGAAAATTGATAAAGTAATATGTAAACACTGAATTATAAAACGCAAAAGATACCTTCAATGCTTTTGATTTGTATTTCGGAAACTGTAGCAACGGTGACTGAAGACTGTGGTTCAGAAGTATATACCTCTACGTCATTGGCCGATTCCTATTTAATAGATGAATTCAAATTTTATAAATTTGATGTAAAATATATTTACTTACATTCTTCATTTATTCACCATTTTTACTGCGATCAGCCGTGTTCCTCACTTGCAAATTCCTACAAGTAAAAATGTAGCCAGTAAAAACTTGCAACTCCCCCTCAAACTGAAATGCCATTTTGCTCTCTCACTTTCCACTTATACTACTATACTATTAGAGCTTAATTTTTAAATATAAAATGTTTGAGTTTCACTTTTAATTGCCTTATTGCCAGTTAAACTACCTGTAATTTTGAGAATATAAATTTAAACTAACAGATCTTTCATATTTCAGATGGTTGCGGATATCAAATTCAATAGTGTCTTAACGCCTTGCGATCCTCACTACAAGCCCGTGCTTATCATTGGTCAATTGCGTCATTTGAATTTGTTAAAATTTTCGGATGTCTCCTCTAAATTAGGTTTGCGTTGCGATGAGAAGACTTTCAAGAATGCAATTGCCAGTTTACATCCTTCACCAACGGATAAATGTTCGCTGTATCTAGATTATGCCACCGTAGCGGCTGTGCCGCTCAAGTGCTCACGTCACAATACGCCATCGCGTGCACACGCCATTAGCCGTCTTGTTAGGACGTACATTGTGCATGCGAACGAAGAGAATGTTGTTATTGTTTGCGATCGTAGTGACATGTTTGCTAGTGCTTGTGCTGTAGCACGCGCTTTTCCTTTGTATTCGCGAAAAACTGGCGGTACACAGAGTAATAAAACTGAGAATTGTTCTAAGGGCAAGGTTGTTAATAATGGCGCTGAAGCGGATGCTAATGCCGCTTCAATTATAAATGTGGAATTCATCATTATCGAAAAGGATGGACAAGTTTCCGAAAAGCCAATAGAATCAGCGGACATCGCTTGTATTGAAGAGGCGGCTCGTGGTATACGTCTCGCGGCACGAATCGTAGATATGCCATGCAATGAGATGAACGTTAGTCATTTTGTGAAGGAAGCTGAAATTATAGCGAAAGAGTTGTGTATTACGCCAACTGTTATTTCTGGCGAAGAGTTACGTGAACGAGGCTTTGGTGGAATTTATGGTGTTGGCAAGGCGGCTGCTGTGCCACCGGCATTGGTGGTGCTCTCTTATGAACCAAAAGGTGCACAAGATACCATTGCCTTGGTGGGTAAGGGTATTGTTTATGACACTGGTGGCTTGAGCATTAAGAGCAAGACCGCGATGCCTGGCATGAAGCGTGATTGTGGCGGTGCTGCGGCTATTTTGGGTGCCTTCTATGCGGCTGTCAAGTGCGGATTCAAAGAAAACTTACACGCAGTATTTTGCTTGGCGGAAAATGCTGTGGGGAGGAATGCAACGCGGTACGTTACTGAATTTAATTGGGTATTCTTCTTTAATTGTTACATTTTTTTTTTTGTTTTTGTTCTTCCATGTTTATCAACATTTTTCTTCTACCATAACTGCTTTCACGGTTGCTCACAGTCCCGACGATGTGCACACTTTGTACTCTGGTCGCACTGTTGAAATTAACAATACCGATGCCGAAGGACGCCTTGTCCTTGCTGATGGTGTAAGTTATGCTCACAAGGATCTGAAAGCTAATATTATTCTGGATATGGCCACATTAACGGGCGCACAGGTATGTACTCATACATATGTAAGTTCCTATGGTTCCGCGATGGCACAAGGGGCAACTCATACATATATGTCGCTATGTAACTAAATATGTTTTAGTTTGTAAAATATGACGTCAAGTCACGATGATTACATGATGAGAGCGGTTGAGAGATTAGTAGACTGATACAAGGTTCCATGATATTCGATTTACTAGAATCATTAAAAAATAATGTAATTATTCAAAACGTTTGTTAGAATTTTGAAGACGTTGGAAACCGATGTTTTATTATATATACAGTCGAACTTCGATAACTCGAACTATGACATGCCACAAAAAAAAAATCGAGCTATCAAGATTTCGAGTTATAAAATATAATATACATATGTACATACATACATAAAAATCCATAAACAAAATAAAACCTGATGGAAAAATAAAACAATCCATAAAACTCAAGGGTTAGCAAACAATTTTATTGATAAAACAGTACATGCTTTAAATTATGTATAGTTGCTATGTAATATTGTATGTATATATTTTAAAATTATATATACATAATTAAGAACATTGTATGGATAGATGTACAGCTTTCATTCGTTTAAAGTAAAAAAGTCAGTTATTTGGGAATGACGAGAGGATTTTTTATTATGATCTTCAAAAAAAGCTTCAATATTATTTCAACCATTGTACAGAGAATCGGTTGTATGTTCATTGGTTTTTAAATATGACCGCAAAATCTTGGACGAATTTGCAACTAGCTCGTTTGAAACTGGTTGCAGCATATCATCTTCTATATCACTTTCGCTATCATGCTCAAATTCGGATTTAGATCCCAATAGCTCCACAATATCTTCATCTGTGGGAAACTCTGAAGTAACAATATCGTCATCCACATGCATAAAATCATTAAAGGCGACACCTTCTGTACCTTTGATATTTTGCCAAGCTTCATATTCATTCTGCAGTTGAATTTCTTCCTTACTCCTTTCTTTTATGCGTTCGCTTATGGAAACCAAAGGAATCTCATCTTCTTCCTCCCATTCAGAATATTGACCGAAGCCGGACAATTAGAGATGGTTTCAGGCTTAATTCCATGCATTAGTTATTTCATCAACATAGTCCATTAATGTAATGTTAAGATTTTTGTTTACTTCAAAGCATTTTATAGTATTTTTTAAAATTCTGCGACGATAATGACATTTTAAATTTTGTATGACACCTTGATCGAGTGGTTGTAATTTTGATGTCATATTCGGGGGAAAAATGCAAGTTTGATAAACTTTAATCTCTGTTGGATGTCTTTAGGATGGGCTGGGCAGTTGCCAATAAAAAGTAGAATATTTCTTCCGGCTTTTCCAAATTGTTTGTCTAAGTTAAGAAGCCTTTCTTCAAAAAAGGCTCCCGTCATCCACGGCTTTGAATTTGCTTTATAGTCGAGAGGTAACCATTTAACACCTCTAAAACAGCGGGGTTGATTACTTTTACCTATCAAGAGTAATTTCAATTTTTTTTTTCCATCCATGTTTGCGGCAATCATCAACGTTACTCTCTGTTTACTGTGCTTTCCTCCATGGCATTTCTTGTTTTTAAAAGTTAAGGTGCTATCTGGAAGACATTTAAAGAATAAGCCCGTCTCGTCTGCACTGAATACGTCCCGTGCTTGATAACCTTCTAATAAATGAGATAAAACATCACGTTGTCATTTCATACAGTCTTCTTCGCTTACATCATTACTCTCCCCACACGCCTTTTTATGACATATACCAGATCTTAGAAAAAAAAATAACTTTAGGTGACAGCTTGCACATTTATTTTATGAATGTACATACCTTCGTTTGCAATTATCGAGCCAACCAGTGCTTGCCTTGAAATTCGGTTGTTCTAATTTTTGACTAAATTCCAATGCTTTTTCTTTAAGTAATCCTCCGGATATAGGCAAATTCCGTGTTCTTGCCGATTTAAACCATTCTAAAACTGCTTTGTCCACATTTACGTATGTTGGCTTTTTTAGTCTCTTTGAACTCCCACTTGCACAACCACTTTTGATTGCATTAATAACCGTTTGTTTATTTTTTAAAATAGTTGACACTGTATTTGCCGGAATAGCATACTTTACAGCTACATCTTTTTTTCGCGCACCCATTTCTACTTCCTTTATTAGTTTAAATTTTTCATCAATAGATAAAGTTTTTAAACAACGTTTTGATGACATGTCAACAGAGTTTATTTTCGCGTAAGAACTACTAATAAAATACCTGTGGACTTAAACAGTGCAGCGACCCAACTGCTGACCTCTATTTGCTATAAAATAAGCAACACGTAATAAGGGGATTCCCCCGGAAATTCGACTTATCAAAGCCGGCGCCAAATATTCTGTTCGAGTTATCAAGATATTCGAGTAATAGAAGTTCGAGTTATCAAGTAAAAATTACACACAATTCTCACTCAAAATTGCCAAGCAATTTGATTCGAGATATCAAATATTCGAGATATCAAATATTCGATATATCGAAGTTCGACTTATTGAGGTTCGACTGTATTTATTTTGCTTCAATTATCTGGGCGAGTTCGGTGATGTAATCTAGTTCCAAGGCGAAGGCCAAGGTCTCACTTCATAGAATTCGCCAAAAATTTTATAAATGCTACAATTGCGCAATAATAAATATGACAATATTAGGTATTTTTATTTATCGCGGCTAATTAAACCAAAATGTAATAAAATATTTGTAATATTAATTAATTGTAACATCGAAAGCAAACGCTGCTCAAGTCAGCCATATTTTTTGGCCAAAAATCCGCAAATATAATTGTTTTCCAGAATTTGTGATTTTTGAAATTCTGGTAGATTAGAGACTTAAATCAGGTTCAGAAATCAGCAATGATGATGTGATGACGGCAGGTTCGGAAAATGTTTAAAAAAGATTGTACAATAAAAAAAAGTAATAAGCTTAGCAAATAAAATTGAAAACGAAAATTTATTAAATCTCAAAAGTAGAAAAATTGCCAAGAAGAAATTGGATCGAAAGAAACAACAAAAGTATAAAAAAACCATCAATAAAGTATATAAATATTTTATGTTATGCTGATTTATTATTTTGAATCACAGTCAATCTGTTTAATAGGAGCGTGACCGCCACAAATTTTAAACTACTGTCCGGTTCAGCTGATTAGAGGCAATAATTTTTGAAAGAAAATGGTTATTAAGGGGTTAGGGGTACTCAGAGGCGCCAAAAAATAATTTTTTTTGCAAGTCAATTGCTTTATTTTACAAAAATAAAAACATAGCATTAATACATCATGTTTCGACTTGACTTAAGCAAAAATTCAAAAAAAAAAAAAAAAATTATAATTGTAAAAATTATTGCTGTTTGTGTGGAGCAAGTTTTTCCAGAAGTCCCTTGCGGTGATCATCACAAGTCCTTGGAGATTCATCTAAAATCAATCGGACAAGAAAAATTAGTTTTATTAATATATAATCTTGTGCCTGATTGAACCATTTTTTTCAAAATTAACAATATGGGGGCCTCAGGAAATATTTTTCAGATTTTCGAGAATAAAACCAACAATTAAATGTTAGAAAAAAATCGAAATTTTGAAAAAAAGTCCTTCGATCCTCCTATGTTTTTTAAAAGCAATATAAATTTTATTGAAATCTACCAAGCGTTGTTAAGTTACAGTGATCACCAGTTCAAAAAACGTAGTTTTGAGAAAAACGCATTTAAAGTTTTGCTATCGATTCCGGAGCGCCCGAGCGCCCTTTATTAAGTGTTGAATAACTCGAAAAGTATTTGTCAGATTCACTTCAAATTTTCACACAATATTTTTAAGATATTATACTTTAAGGAAATGCAAACAAATCCATTTTTTTTTAATTTCTGACATCCCTAACCCCTTAAAGCAACCGTATATAGTAATCCAAGGCATTCTGATAACACAGGTCTGCAAAAAAATGGGTTCGGAATGCTCTATAAAAGTGTAGTGTCATTTCCGAAGTAATTTTTTGCGTAGAATCCGAATCCGGGGTTTAAACTGCTCTATCACGTCAGGACTTTGAGATATCCTAACCTAAAAGTGCAAAAAACGCTGTTTTTGCCCATTTTTGAGGTTATGCAGCCACGAAGATTTTGCTCTTCATAAAAAAGTAGACGTGGTATTTTAAATTTTAAGTCTTCCTCTTTTAAATTTTTCGATATCGAAATTTTCCGATGGATGGGATGGGTTTTCCATTTTTTTGACTTCGGATTCGGATTCAGCGACCAAACATACATAGGGATATGTAGGTCTAATTGGCTATTTTTTTGTGCGACTATGTAATCGACCGTATCACGTCTCATGTTATCTCAATGGATTTTCGAATATCGAAAAATTCACAAACTTCAAAATGCGATATCTCAATGAAAAATAAAGATATTTAAGCAAACTCAACGGCATTTAAAAGAGGAATACTTATATAGGGGGTTTCAGTAAGAGCGGCTCAACTTTTGAACTTTTTTGAATAAAACACAAACGTTTTGACTTTTCTAACTAATTTTTTTTTTATTATCGAGTTTGAACATATATTGTACATTTAAGTATGAAATTCGATTTCTTTTGCATGACCACCGCGTCCACGTTTTACGAAGTCCAATCGCGGAACCCAATTTTCGACCACTCTTTTGCATAAATCGGCCGAAATTCCAGCAATTTCGCGTTCAATATTGGCTCTGAGCTCACAAATCGTCGCCGGCTTGTTACTGTAGACCATTGACTTCACATAACCCCAAAGAAAATAGTCTAGAGGCGTCAAATCACACGAGCGCGGCGGCCATTCGACCGGTTCATTTCTGGAAATAATGCGCTCATCGAACTTACTCGTCAACAAATCAATTGTAGCGTGTGCTGTGTGGCTTGTGGCCCCGTCCTGTTGAAACCACATGTCGTCTAAGTCCATACCATTCAATTGCGGCCAAAAATAATCGTTTATCATGTCGCGGTATCGATTTCCATTCACAGTAACGTGGCGATCGTTCTCGTCAACGAAAAAATATGGGCCAATTACGCCGCCGGCATGTAAACCGCACCAAACAGTGAATTTTTCGGGATGCAACGGTGCTTCATGAATCACGTGTGGATTGCTTTCTGCCCAGTAACGCATATTTTGCTTGTTGACAAAGCCATTGAGCCAAAAGTGAGTGGCTTGTTAAATGGACCGTAAAATGGCCGTAATGCTCTTAAAGTAGCAGCAACAGAACGATTATTTTAATAAAATATTTGCACGATTTGCAATCGTTGCTCAAGTGTGTAGCGTTCCATGATGAAATGTATACTAATGAAGTTTACAAATGACAAGCGAAAAATAAAAAATATTGCGTCGTTCGCCCTCCCTATCGGAAAAAAGTTGAAGCGCACCTATTGAAAAACCCACTACATAGAGCGAAAGCCAACTGTCGAGAAGAATGGAGCCGTATTGTGGAGGAGGCAATGGTACACCCTATACTGGAATGCCAAGATGGATGAGGTTTATTTTATAGTGCTCAATAATGCCGTTTTTTATAGTCCTCAAGTGTAGCATTGGCAGTTATTTTATTAACTCTAAGCCATGCCTATTTTCATCAAATTCATTAAAGAAAATTAAAGGTATGTCGTTCTCTTCGTCCTAAGCAGAGCACTGACCAAAACCAGCTTTTTTGAAGGAGTTGACAGTTGTTTGTCTACCAACGTCAATATACGAAACTTTTTATATTTGATTGATGCAATCAATAAGTGTAGCATCCTGTTTTCCGAACGATGTTTGGCCCCATACGCTGCAACTTGCTAAACTTATGCCAGAGAGAAGATGTCGTGGAACACATTAAATCCCAAAGGCTTCGAAGGTTAGGCCCACTGTGCGTATGGAAGACAACCGCCCCTAAAAATCTTTTTTAACAACGAATTGTCTAACTACCCAAGCCCCGGAAACGTACAAGGTTAACCTGGCTTGACTAAGTCATAGCCGACCTGAAAAAGGTACGAGTTAGGAACTGGAGATCTATTGCTATGAAACGAGCATATTGGAAGCGGATTGTGGATGAAACTAATGCTCACCCTGAGCTGTAGTCGTTACTTGATGATGATGATGATCCTGGCTTTTTTTTTCATCTATACGCCGTAGGGCTTCTTTTACTATCCTGCTATCATAGTGACACTTCGTATTTTGAGTGACACCTTTGTCAAGTGGCTGCAATTTGGAGGTCATATTCGGTGGAAAGAACATCAATTCAATGTATTTCTGTTAATTTTCTACGGTTTTTGGGTGCGCCGGACAGTTATCGACGAACCTGCGCTATGCAAGGTGAGAGTGCTTATCCAGTTTAAAATCCAATTTTCAAAAAGTTGCTCGGTAGTTTATGCTTTGGAATTTGCTTTATAATCAACGGGTAACCATTTAATATCACGAAAGCATCGAAGCAACAAACAAATTTTAAGCTTTTCCGAACCATCCATATTTGCTGCCACCCATTAATGTATTGGCTATGGGAAAAAGTTTCCGCCTTCGTAAAAGAGGTGTCTCTGCTGATACTTACTTTGCGTACGCTCTAGTAATATACTGGTGATTTGAAGGTGAGGCCTCGATCGCAGTAATTGACATTCGTTTGAAGCCCAAAGATCCTTTTAATCTGATGTCAAAAATGTCTACGTTTATCCCGAAAAAACAAAAACAGCATTTGCGGGAAGTCATGCTTCATTATTACCCTTTAAAGAAAATTCCAGCTGAAACGTCTCGTATATCGATCAATATTTACGGTAATCGCGCTCCACCAAATGCAACTTGTAAAGAGTGGTTTCGACGCTTGCACAGGATGGGGATGATCTAGGAAGCGGGGAATTCGGGGCCACATCAATTGAAGGAGAGGGATATCGAGAGACGTTTGGTGACGTGTAAGATGCTTCTTGAACGGCAGAAAAGAAAAGGTTTTCTGCATCGCATCGTCACTGGCGATGAAAAATGGATCTATTATGATAACGCTAAGCGTCGAAAATGTTGGAGCCTGCCAGATGGACCAGGTCTATCGACAGCGAAAAAAAAAATTCCTGCTTCAAGGGTGACATCTATTATGAACTCCTTAAACCATCTCAAACCATCACTGGCGATCGTTACCGACTGCAGCTAATGAATCGAATCGTTTCAGTCGAGCACTCAAAGAAAAGCGGAAGGAATGGGACGGTAGACGTGGCAAATTGATTTTGCTGCATGATAACGCCAGGCTAACGTTGCTAGATCGGTCCAGAAACATTTAGAGGGACTGAATTGGGGAAATCCTGCCCAACCCGTCGTATTCGCCAGACATTGCACCTTCGGATTACCATTGGTGCCGATCAATGCAGTCAGCCTTTATAGAACAGCGGTTCACTTCTTACGAGAGCATCGCGCACTGGCTCAATGAATGGATCAAGTCAAAAGAACTCGAATTTTTCTTCAGAGGAATCGTTATCTTGCCTGGAGATGCCAGATGGTGTAAAGTTGTAGCTTCCAATGGCACTAAGAAAAGACAGAAACTTTTTCCCATACCCAATAACTCGCTGTTTGCTATTTTTGCCACTACCATGACATTTTTCTTTCGTGAAAGCTAATATAATATTTTGTTTGGTAAACTTTTAAAGAACAAAGCTGTTTCACCCGCGTTAAAAATATCTCATGTATTGTACTTTTCTAATGAATTCGGCAAAATTGTAATTTACAATATCTCACAGTGCTCGTCACGAACTTCATTACTCTCGCCACACACCTAAAATAAAGTCAAGTATCCACTTTAAATAAATAATTCATCCATCAGTTACACCTCTACTTTCTACCTTTGCTTCCATTTATAACGCCAATCTGTGGTTGCCTTGAAGTTTTCATCGCCAAATCGCCTTGAAAACTTCATTGTTTTGCCCTTGAACCGGATATTGGCATGTTTTGATTTCTAGCTGCTGTAAACCATTCGAGGGTCGCCTTTTCCACGCTTTTAAACGTTGCTTTCTTCATTCTATTGCAATGCCGAAAAGTAGCACCAGACTCGGGGATCTCATATCAGATCTCATATCAGACACTCAGTCACTTCCTTTTCGGCTGTTTGGCCGAGCTCTTCCTCCTATTTGTGGCGTGCGTTTTGATCTTGTTCCACAAGCGGACTCCGAGCGGCAGATGGTTTTCTATAAGGAAATACACTCGGAGGTTTGCCATTAAAATATTATTGTATTTAACATTTTTCTACTTGTTTTGCGAAAAGATTGCAAAGACAAAAACTCTCAAATACCAAGTAACTTATTTTTTCGAAAGTCCAAAGATATGCCTCTCTTATTAAAAAGCATATTGTTTTAAATCGCTAAGAGATTACACCACAATTTTTAAATGATTCTGATGGAAAAATCCAATAAAAAATGTTTGCTGTATGTGTATGTACGTATATGTGTGTGCATGAGTATGCAAAATGAAGCATATTCGGTGTTCGTGCGGCTCTTTAATAAACTCAACGTAGTTGCATTTGATTTTTCCATATAATTTTTGCCTCTTGCAAACGCTTGCGACTCCTTTCAAGCTGTGCGCCTTATTGGTTGGGTTCGGCTGTTGTTTGGTTGCCTGGTTGGTTGGTTGGTTGGTTGGTTGGTTGCCGGATTTGCCTTGGACTTTTTTGAGCTACTTATGGAAAATTTATGCAACGCTTTATAAAGTCATAAGGTTAATTGGTAGAAATAAATTGCAAATTGCAAAATCCGTTATTGGAGATGGTGGCAGGAACGTCGCCAACAGCATTAAGAACAACAAGAAGAACAACAGGACATCAGTAATAGTGGCTAAAGGGTGGTAACAACAGCCCTTAAGGAACTACCCACACCGTTGGCGTAGGCCAACAGCATACTTTTGATCTTTCACTCGCTGTAGTGGTTGGTAGTACTTGCCGCGCTGAATCGCGCAACACTCATAAATCTTGTCTGCAATTTGCTTGAAATATGAGTATAGTAGGATGGCTTTTGTTGCTTGTATTTTATTGAAACTTTGGAAGCATTTTTTGAAGCATTTTTGATTATTAATGGAAGGTGAGGAATTATGCTTCTTGTTTATAAGTAATTGCATTTAGTATAGTTTAGAATAGTTTCTAATAAATATTTGTTGTTAAATTTAAAAAAAAATCATTTACATTTCCTTTTAAGGGATGTGTGACCCGCTGATTTGTTCCGAAAGCTTTTTAACAACATTAAAATGGCTGCTTTGGCTGATCCTAACTCATCTTTTCAGATCAATTTTGTAGTAGAGTAGAATGGGGTAAGATAGGTATGGGGGCACAATAGGTAGGTGGGGTTTTCGTCGCACTGTTTTTGCAGAGGTCACTCGTCCTATGTGAATTGAATACGTGGTGGGGAACAACGTTCGCGACTGTCATTTCGGCCGTCACCATTGATTAGTTATCCTAGTTCTGGCGTCGTTTAGTTTTTTGTGAGCTTTTCTCCGACATAGCATTTTTTTTATTCTACGGTGCAGTGCATTTAATGTATGTAAATATTTGTCAGGTGAGTTTTATTTTACGTAATAATGCTGAACACGAATAATGTGTTAGTTTTTTGATATTTTTGTTTTTAAAAATAATATCGACACTAACATAAAACATGTGCTTGGGGGCACTATAGGTCAGCTATCTGGGGGCATTATAGGTCACTAATTTTAATTGAATAAAATAAATTTTAATTGTTTTTGCAGCAAAATGGTGCGTAATTATGTGCGAAAAACGCCGAAACGAAGTGAAGAGGACGTAAAAAACGCAATCGCGACAGTGCGAGATGGCGCTAGTGTTCGATCAGCCTCTAAACAATTTAAAATTCCGTTCGAAACATTACGTGCTCGCGTGATGAATTAACGAAAAATTTCTATCTTTTATAACATGTGCAGTGTTCATGCTCTATAAATAAAAGTTAAAACGTTAATTTCCAAGCCATGTACATTGTTCTTTTCCCCTCACACATAGTGACCTATCGTGCCCCCCGATTTTGAAAATATCGAAAAAAAGTACCTTTGTCTTATTGAATGCAGCTTCCAAAATATTTAGCCAAACATAAGTCAGTATAACCAAAATGTGAGCAGATAAATAACCTTTCAAAATCTTGCTTATTTTTCAAAATCAATGCAAAAACACCGTAGCAAGAGCTCTCCAAAAAAAATGACCTATCTTACCCCATTCTACTCTACTTTTTCCCACTTCTTGGCTAAGTATTTCAGAAAAACACCTTTTTTGGATGTGTGGCGGAGCTACTCCTCCTAATTGTGGTGTTTGTCTTTTATGGCAAAAAAATACACTCGGAGGTTTGCCATTGCCAGCCGAGGGCCACCGCCACACGCGCGTGGCGTCGCCATCTGGCTGGCTGAAGGTAGTGGTTGTCTGCATCCTCCAATTCTACAATATAAAAAGGTGCTGAAAAACCATTAGCATTTTTCTACGTTATTTATCACGTTAACGTCATTTTTTTTGGAAGAAACGCCAAAAATTCATACACGTTCAGGATAATATTCGCTTTTCTGCGGCACCCGGAGGATTTTCAGAGTCTCAAAGGCGAACAAATTTTTCACTGATGTAGCCGCCGAGCTGGAAATGTCTTTAAGCTAGTCCAAATTTCAAACACACACGCAATATCGAACCGAATTTTCATTTGCCTTCAATTTCTGTGTTAGTTGAACATTTTTAGAAGAATTCTCCTACAGCTAATGCATGTAAAGTTCTTGTTGTTGAAGTGGCTGGTATTTCTATTGAAATACTCCTAATTAGCGGCTAGTGCTGTTTTTCTTTTGGTTGAATCAGATCCATTTCGTGAGAGCCAAGTATAGCAGCAAACTTTTTATCTCTATGTCTGAGATGTCATTAATTTGCTCTGGGAAAGGTTTACCAAATGAGCGAAGTCTTGTTCTGGCTAAACCTGGACATTCGCATAAATAGTGGAAAATACTTTCTTTCATCCCCTCCACCTAATAGCTTCTGCAGATGAGATTGAAAGTAAAGTTGAGTCTGGCTACATGATCCCCTACCTTCCAATAACCTGTAAGGTTGCAGTGATAGGTGAGATGCTTGGGCGAGAGCATTACCTGTTAGGTAATTCGTCCTCTGGATGCTGTACCACGGCCATGTTTTTCTTATTGTGGCGCATGTAGTAAATGCTTCCACCTTCTTTCGGCTAAAGCATAGTAAGGTGAAACAATGGATGTTTTTGTTGTGTTGAAAGGGGTAACAACTGCCACCGCTTCGTTACGTCTAGTGCTAAACTTTTTCTTGCTAGCCCGTCCGCTATCTATATTCCTATGAACGGGTATCCATATCAGCGTAATTTGACCCAGCTATTCTAGTTTCTCTCTACTGTAAAACTAGTTTGGATGACATGGGATTGGAATCTAAGGCCTTGATAGTTGCTTGACTGTCTGAAAAGATAGCTACTCTTGCACCAATTTTTTGTAGCGTTTTAGTGCCTTGCTTCTCTGATTGTCAATAGTTTTGCCGTTCGAATTGATTTGAAATAATTTGAAAGGGTCCCAATAGAGGCCAGCTCCCATACCACAGTTCATCTTAGAACCGTCAGTGTGTATTTCGATGTATAATCACCAATGACCTTTCCTTTCCTCCATTCGGCTCTCGGTGTAAAATATATAGTACTGTAAAATCTTTCTTTGTGACCGCAAGCTTATGTTGCCCAGCTTCCTATGTCTCTGAGTCTCATTGGTCTGGTCTGGTCAGTAGGACTGGTGCTAAGCGCTCCTGTGGAATAGAATAGAATAGAATAGAATAGAATAGAATAGAATAGAATAGAATAGAATAGAATAGAATAGAATAGAATAGAATAGAATAGAATAGAATAGAATAGAATAGAATAGAATAGAATAGAATAGAATAGAATAGAATAGAATAGAATAGAATAGAATAGAATAGAATAGAATAGAATAGAATAGAATAGAATAGAATCGAATCGAATCGAATCGAATCGAATCGAATCGAATAGAATAGAATAGAATCGAATCGAATAGAATAGAATAGAATAGAATAGAATGGAATAGAATCGAATAGAGTTGAATCGAATCGAATAGAATAGAATCGAATAGAATCGAATCGAATCGAATAGAATAGAATCGAATCGAATCGAATAGAATAGAATAGAATAGAATAGAATAAAATAGAAAAGAATAGAATATAATAGACAGTACTTCTCATCATCTCGCACCCAGCGTTTGATCCAGCTCTCTGAAACTCCCTTTTAGTTATAGTCGTCAGAGCCGTCTTTGATTTTTTCATTATTTACTTTCAACTGTTAAATGCGTTGCCCATGGTGGTTTCTTGACTCGATCAAACAGACAAAAATCGCAGAGAGCCTTACCAGCTGAATTCGATAGCTTTTGAATGGCATTCGCTTCGTTCTTGGTCCAAAATTCACAAATAAGAATGGCGCTGTGCGACGGTGCGTGAACGTGTTGCAAAATCCACGAGTTGTTTTTCCATAAAACCTTTCGTTTTTTGGCGAATTGCTTCATGTAAATCATATAATAGCTCATAACTCCCAGATAATAGACCTTTTACTACCGTGAGCATCATTGCTTTCTTTTTTTGGCCTTGGCTAATTCGGTGATCTCCACTCACTCGCCAGATGTCTGGATTGCATGTCGAACTCACAAACCCACGTCTCTTCTCCAGTACTGATGCGTTGGATAAATGTTGGGTTACATTCAATTCTGGAAATCATGTCTTTGGCGATATCATCGCGTTCTTTTTTTGTTTTTGAATGAACGGATCCATGAGCAATATTCAAGTCTTCTGACAGCTCTCTGATGGTTATTGATTGACTTGCGGTTATTGATCAACTTTTCTTTCACTTTTTTGATGTTATCTGACGCATCAGTTTTCGATGTCGACGGTCTGTGTCTGCATTCATCATCCTCGATGGACTCACGATGTTTTCTGAAGCGTTCATGCCACTCGTAAACGACTGTTTTCTTTAGACTATCCTTACCAAGCAGACGCCGTAGCCGAATGGGTTTGTGCATGTTTTTATATACAAAATTATAGAAAAAGTGTTTTCTCACAGCGTCGTAACTTTTATAAATTTCAAGCCAAGGCGATACAATTTTGTTAGGAATGTCAATCATAGTTGTGGCAATCTAAAAAAAAATAGAAACAGAACTTAAATCAGTTGACTTGGAGTTTCAACTGGTGGTCGTTCTGGCAACATTTTGCTCAAGCCGGTGTGATGAAAATTCCAAATACTTTAGGTAATAATGCCGACTTCAATATCAATTATATTTTTCCTTTTAAATTTTAATTACCTTATGCGAAATCATAGAATTTCATTCATTCTCATTTCAAAGTTAAAACACCTGCAATTCTATTAATTATTCCTTCCTCTGCTTTTTTATATATTTATGCAACTTCCTGCATTTTACTTAAATGCATTTGCCTGTCCTGTGTTAATAAGTGGCAACGGACCGGTTGTAAAAATTCTGTTTTCCTTTCAACCATGATTTCCTTCGTACTTCCTTGGTTTTGTATTTACTTTTTTTTCTTTTTTTTTCAACCTATGCACGCCAACATTTATTTCATTTGCCATTCACACTTTTTTCCATGTACTTTCAATTTGTCTTAATTTGATTTGTAAGTTGGCGTTGCATGCAACAAACGTAATACGACATTGATGTTCGTTGCCGCAGGGACTTGATGCCAGATAGCACAATAATTGCTCACTGCATAGAAAGAGGAAAAAGGAAACTCACATACACACACACATACATACACATCTATGTACTATAAGTGCATAGCAAATCATTTGCTACGCAACAGTTGTACGAATAGACAAAGAGCAATTTTACGTATGTATGTATGTATGTGTACACACTCGCATGTCGATATCTGCATGCATTCATTCCTTGCAGTGCAAATTTGGAATAATGAAGAAAATATCTGGCTCAGCACTGGTGATTGTTATGCAAATGCGAACCAGTGTGGAAGTGACTGAGCTTTCACCAGTTGAAAGGTTCAAAATGCCTTCGCACTTACAGCGACCGTCGTCAACTGCGGCGATTGGTGTGGCCACTAAAACAATCCCTCTTTCCTCTTCTGGCAAGACTTCCTTTCCGGGACTATTTTCTGTCTATGACCCAGAACGAGGTTCCTATTCACCCACGTCTGAGTCCACCTTGTTTGTAGCCAACTTCATGGTATCGGGTCCTTTTCTTATGTCTCTGTCTGTGCGGCTGCGCTTTGTTGTAGTGTGTGGAGGTTTATTTTCTTTCTCCGTAATACACCTGCAACGTATCTTGTAACCGCATTCCAGTTATCCTCGCGTGTAAGCATCTTGCCAGTCACATTACACGGCGCGATATTACCAAGCTGTTCTCTCTGAGCATATCTTTTCACGAGCCATTTATCGCAACTAAAGAAGTGTGTTCGGCGTCATCGTTCGACGCTTCGAAGTATATGCATCTGCGGTTGTTGACCTTACCCATGCGGTATATGCATTTCTGGAAGTATCTGTGGTCCGAGAGGAACTGAGTTATGAAATAGCCCACTTCCCCGAAGCTCCTTTGCAACCATTTGCCTTTTGTAGGAATCAGCTTTGCCGTCTATCTGTCAATCGATACAGTGTCCCGTCGGCTTTGTCACCGCTGCATGGTTTGACATTTCCGTTCCTCGGTATTAAGTGGCGTTTTTCTTTCCTGAGAAGTTATAGAAGTTTGCGTTAATTGATTCAATAAATTATGCAACTTTATATTTTAAACTTTCTGTCTAAGGCTGAAGTTGGCGAAGTATAGTTTCCAGCTCTTTCGCATTTTATAAAATCGTGCCTCAGTTCATATGTATGCATATATATGCTATTCGGATTCGTTAGAAAAGAGAAAACGTGTGACATAATCGTTCGACGCTGTGTAATTCTTTCAATAATTTTGAAAACTGGAATCTTAGGTTAGGTTGAGCTATGGTGATTCTCACTCCCAAAGAAGTCCACTCAGGCTTGAAAATCCATTGTGATATACCACTCTTTCTGATAAACGATGGAAAATTCTGTCTGAAAGACATTCAAAGAAGCAGGAATTTAGACAGCTTTCCCGTGTTCTGGCAAGGGCAGGTCTGTGACATAGAAAGTGTTCAACAATCTCCGATCTGCAGCTGTGACCGAATTAATTATAGCAAAACTCCATACGCTTCTAATGTATTCCCATTAGGCACTGCTCGGTGAAGATGCCAACCCCAGTATTAATGGAAGTCCGGTCTAAATTGATGAGGGACCTAGTTTTGTGTTTACAGCTTCTACGCCAGACCTGTCTAGCTACCTCACATGAAGCTCTGTGAACCACAAACCTACCCGATTTAGAGCGACCTTCTCTGGAGCTTGCTTGAGGGTAATGGGATTCCGACAGCAGAGTTGATTGATTTAAGATGAGTTCCTTTCCTTGCTCCAGCTCTTTCGCGGAACATTTTCCAGGAACATCTCTGTGGTGTACCTTTAGCCAGCTCATTTAGAACAGCTTTTTGGAAGAATTATTGTTGCCCTTCAGCTCTTCTACATGGTTGCCACTCCCAACCCTATTATTTAATCTTGAGTCGCCAGTGAAGATAGCCACTAACCCTGGCTTAATGGCTTCCACGTTTTCCCTTTGCCTTTATCTGGGATTCGTAAGGAATTTTTTTTTTAAACAGAATTGTGAAGAGTTTCGAGAATTTTTGATTGCTATATCTAATCTGAAATCTCTCCAGGGTAGACATGCATTAAGTCGGATTGCTTTGCAAATAGCACGAAATTTTGCTATCTAATAGGTATCTAATAGAGTCTCAAGAGCCCTGATGAGATGGAAGGCAGCGCTGCTAAGCATGGATGTTTCCAGTCCTTTCCTGTTTGCTCTTAGATACCATTTTTTCCAACGTTGATTATCGAAGTGGAAAGGAAGAGGATAGACCTCACAACCGCAGTGAGTGAACTATGCGAGGTTTTAAGTTCCATTTTTTACCTATGGTCCTTTGCATGCATATAGAGTAGTGGCCGCTTTTTTATGCTTGTTTCCAATGTTTCGGTTTCAGTTGAGTTTAAAAATAAATAATTGGCGCGTGCACTTCTGTTAGGTGTTTGGCCGAGCGCCTTCTCCTATTTGTGGTGTTCGTCTTGATGTTGTTCTACAAATGGAGAGACCTACAGTTTCAAGCCGACCTCGAACCGCAAATGGTTTTTATGAGGAGCTTTTTCATGGCAGAAATACATTCGGATGTTTGCCATTGCTTGGCGAGGGACGATCGTTATTAGAACACACTTTCTATCATTTTGCTGTTTCAAGCACGGAGATTCGAACCTATCCACTCCCGAATGGTAGTCGTAGTAGTAGTCAGCTACGGCGACGGCATGTTGAGTGTGCGGTCTAGAATAATCGCGATGTACTTTACCTCGGTAACAAGTATACCTAAGTGGAATCCCTATAGTGAATATGTCTTGAAAGCGGGTATTTTATATTTATTTGGAAATAACCCCCTCTCGGTCTTTCTGGGTTCGTCGCTCAAAACTTGGAGATGCTTCCCTGATGATGGTAATGCAATTCCGCTTAAGCGATGCAGCTAGTATTTTACAGTCTTAAGAGCAGACTGCTTAAAGTAGGATTATAGAGTAGCGACTAGGACCCCTCCCTGACGAGTACCTCTCACTGCGTACGTTACGCCTACCTCTGAAACGATGATTTTTATTTAAGAGGTTGCTGAACAAATTCTACCAGCGGTTGATCAAAGCCCGCCCGAGAGTCCTTATGACAGCATATCGAAATTCCTTGCAGACAAGTCTTCTTTCTATTTTGTTTACGATTTTATGTAGAGCCGTGTCCACGGAACTTATTCTTAGAGTGATAGAGAGTGATTCGGATGGATTTGTTGTCGGATTTGGGCAACATAATTTTGAGAAGATCAAAGAAATTCACCAGTAACTTCACGTCAGCTCGAAACTTGTAGATTTCTCTGTCTGGTTATTGTGCGTATGGGCGCACTTGTACAGGAGCTTTTACCTATGCATTCTTAGGTCCTTTAACTAACACACACACACATACACACACGTTAATTGCAGGACATTTGTGTTTCTCTATTGGCAAATGCTACCAGCTACATTGCTTATCGTAGTTGGCTGAAAATTAATTGTGACCTACATACTAAGTACTCCCTCGTGGACAGGGTACCTCCATACGTATGCCCACAAAGTGGCAGTCTAACTGAAGCAGAATTTACTTTTTATTTAATCTTCTCTCAATATTCTCAATTAGTTTTTTCTTATTTATTTTATTCTTATACTTTCTACTTTCATTTATCAATCGGTTCATGGAGTGACTCTCTCCTCTCACCACAGTTTTTCTTCTTGTAAGTTTTTTGTATGACATTTTATTTGCCATTTGGTGCCATGAAAAAAAAAATGTAGACTTTTGATTATTGAGTTATTCCAAGTGTAAATGGCGTTTTTACATCAGAGGAAGTACAAAGCCTGAATGCAGTAGAAAACACTTTGAAATTTAGCATCAATCACTTTTAAATATTTTTAAACCGCAATAAATGAAAGTAATAAATGAAAATGTTCGTCATTAGTTGTAAGTAAGAAACTCATCCTGGTTGCTTATAACGGACATTTGTCACATCATATGGGATGCATTACATATAGACCATAAATTTATTAAAAGTATAAAAACAACTTGGCATACTTTTCTTTTGATTCAAATACTGGATGAACATCTCAAAATCTATGACACATGAAACAATGCAAGATTTTATCACTTTTTTCGATATAATCTACTTTCAGTTCAAGACGCTTCACTCGAATATTTCTCTCATTTTTCTTCAATCTTCCAGTTTGGCGATGCCTTCCGAATAGTACGTCTTCTTAAAGCCTTTCAAAGACGTTTACTGCTATGCCGATGACCAAATTCGTTTGCCAACCAAAATCTCTTACTGCCGAAAAATTTCTTTACATCGAAAACACGAAGCAGGACGCAGAGGACCAAATTTAAGAAAATCACTGGATGAGGTAGCAATACGTGACTTAGCTAGGCAATTAAGGCATCGTGATTTCGGACCTGTATGTCGGTGTGTTATTCTAGTGCATCTAATGTGCAAAATATGCGTGAGATTTGATGCTTTTTGAGTACTTCCAGAGTTCTTCGGAATGCCCTCTTAGGAATAATCGGAACGACAAGACTATGGCACCGATAAAAACCAAAGGAATGAATCTGTTTTACCTTAATTCATATCAAGGAAAGATAACTTATTAGGTTGGGGAATAAGTTCGTACCGTTTTTACCGAAGACTTTTATTTAAACAAAAAAAAAACAACAATTATATCAATGAGTTAATCAATTATACATTCGCCATTGCTTGCATTGTTGATGCCGTTCCGCCAAAAATCGCCTGGTCTGTTGTCAAAAAAGTTATTGAGCTAGTTTTTAAGGACCTCTTTGTTATCGAAGGTAACGACAGGGAGCAGAAAAGATGGTCATCGGTCGGTGCAAGTTCCGACGAATACGGCGGATGCTGAAGGATCTCCCATTCGAGCTCTTGACGATTTGTGCACCGTAGTGTCTGGCGTTGTTGTGAAGGAGTATGGTTTGATCAGGTCTTTTCAGTCGAATAGCCTCAGTCACGTTTTCGTTGAGCTCGTTAGGCGCCTCACGCCCCCCAATTTTTCGGTAAATCCCATTGAATGAAAGTGATTGAGAATCGTTTCATCATCGCAGCTCATTTTTTCCGCCAATTCACGACTCGTTTGGCGACCATGAAATTTCAGACCAGGCCGTTTTAATGATTGAAATTAAAACAATTATGTCTTCAAATTGTCATGGAAATAGTAATTCCATCCATCCAGCTCATCCAGATTGAACTTCTTTTCGTCTCTAAATACTATTTTTTCTATTCACCGGGAAATTGGCATAGGATCAGGGTGCCATCCGCGAACCAAACTGGCTAGGGAGGAATCCCAAATTAAACCCCTATGAAGGTAATGGACAACAATAGTATTTTTACTCCAGGTGAAACCCACATAAGTGGATGAATTGCCACTTCTTCAGCGGCAGGGTCAGGGAGTCTGGAGATCCCAACTATTACCAAAGTCTCATACTTCCACTCATCCTAGAGGAGACGGACGTTGCCATCGCAAGCTCCTCTTCTTCAAAGCCAGCGAGTCGTTCCCCAGTTTCGGAGGGTTTGCATTGTGAAGTCACTTCGGTGGCTGCACGACCTCCCAAGGTAGCCGGAAAATCGAAGAGCGTGGCAAGGAGAGAAAGGAGAAACCGGTTGGCAAAGCTCTTGCGGGAGAAATCCTCACGTAGCTCTGCCGGCCCTTCTGCGTCTGTGTCTTCCAAAAAACCTCGCTCGGCAGAAGTGACACGCGCCGAGTCCTCGGTGGGACGCGCACTCCCAAAATGCATCGTTCTTGAGGTAAACGGAGGAAGACGATTGCTGAAGGCAGTTTCCCTCCCTCAGCTGCCGCAGATAAGCGCGCCACGACCCCCCAAGATACGAGGGCGGTCTTACCGCCGGTCATTCTGGCGGGTGACGGTTCTACTAAGCTCCAGCCTGACCAGCGTTTCGATATAAACTCTAAAACAGCTGACTGCTCGGCGAAAATTTCGTCAATGGGATATGGCGAGCTGGACCTTCGCCCGAGCACACCCAAGGGTGTGGCCAAACCATTCTATATAGAAAAGGCTGCTCGTCCACGACCTGTGGCTGTGATCGGAAAACTGGGGCCTGTACATCAGCTGACTGATGCAGTAATCAAATACTGCAAAAGTCGGCTGATGCGTCAGGTTATTGCCTTTGGTCTAAAGCCAACGCGAAGGGCTATGACGGTGCGTTAAGGGGGACGTGCACGTCTCTGGCCAACTTCGAGTGAATCGGATTCTCCTCATGAAAAACTATCTGCCATTCGGAGGTGGCATAAAACAGTGGGTCCCTCCATTTGTGGATAATCATCAAGACGCACACCACAATTAAGAGGAGGAGCTCGGTCAAACACTCCACATATACACTTTGCGCCAATTATACATATATTATGTATGTATAAATAAATAATTGAATCAGTCTTTAAGGGCGTATAGTTGATTTGAAGCAAATAACCAGTGTTAAATAAATAAACGCTAGGGTCAAACAATACCTCAACTTCTAATTTTTCCTTTGTATAATCGGTCCCCACTCTCCTTTAGCTACGCAAAAAGGCTTCTAATACTTCATCGTAAAGTAAAAAAATTCTGGTAGAATTATGTACAAATTACAAGCAAATATTTCAAGTTTTCAAAAGTTATGAATTTTATTATTAAATCTAAATTTTTTTATATCTTCGCAGGGCATAGCTACGGGTAAATTACACGGAGCCATACTTACCAACTCCGAGGAATGGGAAACCAAAGCATTAGACGCCGGACGTAAATCTGGTGATTTATTGGCGCCATTAATTTACTCACCGGAATTGCATTTTTCTGAATTTGCGTCAGCTATAGCCGATATGAAGAACTCCGTTGCGGTAAGTAAGACAAAACGTACATAAACATTCACAACAATAACAACTGATAAACTCGCTTGTCATTTATTGTCAACTGACACAAACAAGAATCTAATTTTACAATTTTACAAAAATGTATAAATGAACAAGCATATGATTGCATGTGTGTGTGTAATATATGCAATCATATCTGGATATTGCATCTAGTAAATCTAACTTTTGATTGAACGGTATTTCGTGGGTTGACTAAAAAAATTTAGTTGCAGTTTTTGTTTCATTGGATTGAAGCAAAGTGTTGGCTGGTATCCTGCGGTATTTTGTGGAACGGAAGTGAACTTTTTAGCCCATCTGTCATAATTTTGACAGTTAATTACAAGTTGCTGGTTGAACATGAATACATACATACATACATACATACATATGTACATATGTACATTTAAACTTTAGTTTACAGATTTTAGCAAGCGACCATTGCCAGTCACAGTTGCAATAGTCATTTTGGTTAGTGCCTGTTGACTTTTTATTGCTCGCTATTTTCATCTCGTTCTAGCCACTTTGTGACTTTTGTTGTGACGAATTGTGCACGAGTATTTTTGTGCACATGGGCACGTAAATGTGTTTGCAATTGTGTTTGTGTTTATGTATTTATGAATGTGAGCACATGCAAGAATCCTATTGTGTTTTATTCCAATTGGCATTGTTGGTGTATTTGATAAGCGCAGCTAATATTGCATTTGAAAAACTGTCAAAAGTAGATCGATTGCGAATTTCACTTCGATTGGATGGAGGAGAATATGACTGATTTGTGGGGACAAAAAATTGTTTAACGAGACTTTGGAAAAATTCATGTTTTTTAATAGGTACTTAAGTAGTTTATAATCAAATTTTGTACTTGGTAGACGCAAGATTACTTCTTCCATTTGATTGATTGACTTTTTATACTCGCAAACGGATGCTATAATTTTGCTCACCTAACGATTGTATGTAAGAGCAAAAGGAATCAAGATAAATGTACGATGTGTGTTCAAAAAGTATCGCGAATTTTGTGTTTTTTCAAAAAATATTTATTTATTCATTAATATCTATTTTGTTCCCTTCAAAGTAATCCCTATGAGATATTATGCACTTGTGCCAACGATTTTTCCAATCTTGCAAGCACTTCAAAATATCATATATTTTATCTTGTTCAGCTCCTCCTTCGATGACGTTTTTATCTCGTCAATCGTAGCGTAGCGTCGTCCTTTCATGGACCTCTTTAGTCTCGGGTACAAGAAAAAGTCCCATTCGACCGAACTTTACGCGCTTTTCGGCAGCTTCCATTAAGATGACCGAGCTTTGGTTTCCACGTCATAACCATAAGACCACGATTCGTTACCAGTTATGAACCTCTGGAGCAAATTTGGGTCGTCGCGGACAGAGTCCAAGATCTCATTAGCAATGTTCATGCGATGCTGTTGGTCGAAATTGAGCAGTTTTAGTACGAATTTTGCGGCGACCCCTCTCATGCCCAAATCATTGAAAAAAAGCGAATGACACAAGCCAATCGATACTCGTAGGTCCTCAGCAACTTCTCTAACGGTGATTCGACGATTGGCCAATACCATTTTCTTCACTTCATCAATTTTTTCGTCTGTTGTTGAAGTGCTCAGGCGCCCGTCACGCTTTTCGTCGTTCACATCTTCTCGGCCTCCTGAGAACATTTTGTACCACCGATAAACATTGTTTTGGTTGCGATAAAGTAGCTTCTCCGTATGACACAGTCAACATTCGGAATGCATCCGCGCACTTAATTTTGTTTTTCACACAAAATTTGATAAAGGTTCTTTGATCCAACTTTTTGAATAGGTATCGAAGACGAGCCGAAATCCGTGCAAGCAAAGCAGCTGTCAACATGAGCTGAACATTCGAAATGACCGAACTCGTCGGCATGAGTGAGAGACATGAGTACCAACATATCGTCACAAAAAAATCGAAATTCGAATATACTTAACCAGCGAAAATTAAAAATTCTCGATACTTTTTGAACACACCTCGTATACATATAAGAGGGTTGCCATTTATATATCTGGCCTTGGACACTTCTAGTGTTGTAAGGCGTCATCTGACATTTCCATTGGAAAATTTTACAAATTTTACGATAAACGCACTCAGACCGTTTTCGGGAGTGAGCCATGTTCGTGTATTTTACAGTGGCTTTTTAAAAACTCATCTGGGTAAAAAAATGGCATTAAATGGTGAACATTTGCGTTGACACAGTTTCACAATTTTCGGAGAAGAATGCATCTCCGAACTAAATTCATTATACGGCGGGCGAGCACCGTCATTCAGCGCTGTAAAAAATTGGTATAATGAATTTTCTCATGGTTGCTGTTCGCTTACCGACGAATTCCGAAACTGATTCCAAGATCAGTTGTTGTGCAAAAAAATATCGATGCTGTGCGCGAAATGATTGAGTAAGAGCGTCATGAGCGTCACCGTGAGATTGAGGGCACCTGGGACATTTTTATGACCAGCAACAATAAAATTTTGCACAATCACCTTGTATTACAAAATTATGCGTTGTATTCTATAAAATTCCCAAAGGGCGCGACTGAACAAATCGCTTCGAAAATTGGTTAAAAAGAATGCAAGAGTGTATTGATCGTCATGGGAAATATTTTTAAAAACAATAAAACTATTTTCCATCAGCAATGCTAATTTTTACATTATTAGGACATAAATACATCCTACACCACATCTTTCCCAACGATAGAAAATTGGAACAATGGGGTAAGGGATGGTTTCAAGCTCAAAGAACACGTAGGCGGGGGCTTTCACTTTGAGAGAACGAGAGTTATTTTTTACCTTCTTCTTCTTGATTGGCGCGTTAACTGCCTAAGCGATTTTGGCAGATTGCCGTTTTTCGGTAAATTTCCTTAAGACGGCGATCGTCTTATTTACGTGGAAAGGTAAAATACCTAGAGCTCAACTCCCCTCAATATCGGGCGCTCCTTTGGTGCTCTCTGACAGAGTGAAGTACCTGGGACTCATCCTTGACAGAGGGCTAAAGTGGAAGCCCATCACTGACGAGAGAATCAGGCAGGGAACAGTCGCCTTGTATGGATGTAGGAGCGCTATCGGCAAAAGATGGGTTCTCAAAGCCGAAAGTTACATTTTGACTATATAACAATTATAAAGCCAATTTTGTTGTATAGACTCCTTATCTGGGGGAACTCGCTGGAAAAGATGACATCAGTCAAGAAGCCAGAGAGAGTTCAAAGGTCTCATTGGAATCAATAGGTCCCTTCGGACCACTCCTCTCTTGCGCTTAACGCTATGCTGAATGTGGATCGCAGAGAAAACTGTCGCTGCAATCGGATTGAGGTGTTCGGGCCACATGCTAGACTTAAGCTACGGACACTCTAGAATTCTTAGAAGAATATAGTTAATCCCTATGATGCGTGATCAATGTACACCCTCGCTGGGTCCGAGCGGTACTTTTTCCATGTATATTCTCTTGAGGGAGGAGTGGGCGGTGTGCAACATTTGAAAACAGGGGAATCAATATTTGGAAAAGTTGGTGGGTGAGTATTCTGCAAGGAGCTCTCCATCCAGCTGAAATTTAGGTTTCCGGATCACTATAGTGTTTTCCAAACGGATGTAGCCGCTTCTGTAATTACTGCGAATACCGTTAATTTCTACTCCAACAGCCAGAAAGCAACTAGTCGGCGAATGCTTAACTTCTCTCCCGACTGTATTCGAATACGTCGATATTAAGTTCATTTGGGTTCCCGGTCACAGTGGCAATTGCTGGATTGATGAGCTGTCTAGACAGAGGACCCTGGAGATGGTTCCACCGCTAAATGAGAGGATTGGGGTTCCTTTAAGAACCTGTGTTCTACTCCTGGAAAGATGGGCTTCGCGTCAACTCAGCGATCGCTGAGCTAGTACGCAAACGTGCAAAATTGGAGGTCCTTTTGGACGCGGCTGGATCGGGAGCGCTCAAGGGAACTTCTAAGATAAACAAAGCTGCAGCTCCTTTGTTGGGTATCCTTACCGGACATTGTTCGTTAGGTGTTCATATGGTGAGACTTGGGATTGTTTCCAGTCTCTCAAGATTAATCTCTCAGCACCTTCTTCCTAGCTGCCCTGCTCTCGTCGGGATAAGCTTATTACATCTGCGCTCTCATTTTTTTACTACACCTGCGGATATAGCAGGCCCTGATATTAAAAACCCTATGAATTTCATCAGTAGCTTCAAGCGGTTAATACAAATGCAATTAACCGCCGTTGGTCGTCAGCCTCCGATCCAAAACCTCATTTTTCCTTTTTTTGCCCCCGTTCTGCTCTTTTCACTCTGTATGACATCATACTGTACGAATGTTTTATTCCTTGTCCAAGTGGGACTCTCGCGTGGTCAGCCAATTATTCTATCCTATCCTACCTAGACAGGGCAGCCTCGGTTTTAGGTATCTAAATGTGGGCTGATCCTAGATAAGCGGTTTTTGCTTGAGTTTTAGACATTTATCTGAGGAGCTTTCCGATCGAAAAGCCCAACTAAACTCTTTCCCTCTTCTCTTTATTCTTGTTTTTCTGAATTTATATTCTATTATAGATTTTCAATAAAAAGTGAACCCTGTACCAGTTGAACAAACCATTCAAGAATGTATCCTTCTACCGAATGGTATACAATTTTATTTAACATAGGGCCATTGCATATCACAGTTGTCCGAAAATTAAAGCTTAAATTCAACTAATTGCAAAAATAATTGCAGATCAGATTTTTTTCAACTTATAGAAGAGTATATTTTTTTTTAATATTTTTTATGTTATTGTTTTTAATTTTGTTTTTTAATTTTTTTTTAATTTTTTTTATATATAATATAAACAATTTTTTTTTATATTTATTTATTTTTCGACTTTAATATTTCGCCTCTTATGACACTAAATTTAAAATTGCTTTATTACACACACACAGACACATTCATACACACATACTTATTATATTTAAATATTTTTGCTGCATATTCTGTGGCCAAGGGCTGTTGTTACTTGTTGGCAGCAGTTAAGGTCATTTGTTGTAAATAAAGAAAGCATAAAAATTGGTGAAGCGAAGAGCGCAATACCGCTTTACAACCCTGAATTCAACCAAGCAAACATCCAGGCAACAACAAATGCTCTACCTATGTTGTTGTCGTTGCCGCTGCAATGAGCCAATACGCAAACCAACCAACCAACAGCCATCAGTCGAGGAAGCAAACCATAAAAATTCTAAAGTAACTCAGGCGGTCAGTAAGCGAGGAGAGCGAGAGCAACGTAGAGCAGCAGCAGCAGCAAGCGAAAGGCGGCTGAATTTATTGCCATACATTCTTTAGCTGCATTTTTCTACTGAATTTTTGTACTTGCATGTTTTCTTTTCATACTTTTTTTCTATTTCATACAGCGATCGGCTGCTTTTCCGCTTGGTTCTTAGCGCCTTCGCCCACTCATTTTACCCTTTCCCTTATGCTCATTGGCATTTATTTAAGAATGTGTAGCTTCCTTATGTTTTCAAGCGCAGTATAACGTATTTTTTAGTTGTTTTTGTTTTTCTAACATTTCTAGCTGGTTTTATTTTTTTTTATTTGTGAAATGCGTTTCCACTCATTTTGTATTTCCTTCTTGCGTTTTGTGCTTCTCTCGGCGCTTGTTTGATTTGAATTTTTTTTATTTGTGTTTTTCGTTTTGTAATCACACCGGATGATGCCATAAATCAACACTTGTTTAGTTAGTTGCGGCAACAGGGCAGCAGCAACACTCTAAGCAGCAGAGCACAAGCCGCAATTTCCAGCGCAAAGATTGCAGTTACTGTGTTTCTCTTTGTGTACGGACGTGTACACACACATATACTTATGTACTCAAACACTTTGCTGCATTTCGCATATGTGTATATATGGAAAGGAGTATTCATATGTAATATGTTGTGTTGGGGCATTCTATTCGGTGGCTGATTCTCGAGGCCGCTGGATGCCTTTCTCAACTACTTGCCCAGCCGTTTGTTTATTTGTCCGTCTGCTATTTTGTATTGTTTAAATATTGGAAATTGCTCTCTGGTGTAGGAAATATTTTTTTCCTGCACCACAAGTTGCCCTCTCACCACACACCTGCACACACACTTTGATATATGGGCGCACATTCGCCGTTAAAATTGTCGGAAGTTGCTAGTCACTAACTTCATATGCTGGTTTGCGTGCTTTTGATTTACTGTTTTGTGTTTTATATTTTATATTTTCTCTTCTCTGTTCTCTGTTCATATTTTTTATTTTTTGTAAGTCGATTTTTAAATTTGTTGATCCCCCATTGACTGTTATTTATTGATTTTTATTGTTATCATTTTGAGTTCTGATGGGAGTGTACTGTATATCGTTTAAATACATCTACTTTTGAGTTTTCGTTTATTGAAAATAAAAAATAAAAATGATTGGCGCGTAAATTTTTTATTTGCTGTGCAGAGATGGGTTTTTATGGGGTATTCATGGTAGTAATACACTTTTTCTATCATGATGAGCATTTTTTGAAGCTTTATAAATCTTGTTAAAGGCTTGAAACTTAGAATAAAATACATTTTTATAAAAAAAATTAAATTAAATTAAACAAATAAATGAAAAATATAAAAAATTAAAAAATATATATGAAAATTAAAAAAATATATATTAAAAGTAAAAAAAAATATATAAAAAACTAAAAAAGAAAATATATAAAAAATAAAAAAATATAAAAAATATAAAAAAATATTAAAAAGAAAAAAAAAAAATAAAAAAATATAAAAAGGAAAATATAAACAATAATAAAAAAATAAAAATATAAAATATAAAAAAATTTTAAAAATAAAAAAGTGTAAAAAAAAAAATTCTAAAACAAAAATATAAAAATTAAAAAAATATATATAAAAAAATATATATATTACATATATAAAAAAATATATATAAAAAATAAATATATATATAAAATAAATATATAATAGGACTATGAATAAGTTCGTGCGGTTTTTTTTCGAAATTTGAAACTTTATTGACGTAAAATGGTTACAAATTTAATATTCAAAATATTGTCCATCGCTTACTACTACTTTTTCCCATCTTTCTGGCAATTCACGGATTCCCTTTGTGAAAAATTCGGTCGGTTTTGCCGCAATCCACGAATCGATCCATTTTTTGACTTCATCGTAATTACGGAAGTGCTGGTCAGCCAGGCCATGTTGCATCGATCGGAAGAGATAGTAATCGGATGGCGCAAGGTCTGGACTATACGGCGGGTGGGGTAGGACATCCCATTTGAGCGTTTCTAAGTATGTTTTGACCACTTGTGCAACATGTGGCCGAGCATTGTCATGTTGCAAAATAACTTTGTCGTGTCTATCGGCGTATTGCGGCCGTTTTTCTCGCAGTGCTCGGCTCAAACGCATCAATTGTCGTCGGTAGACATCCCCCGTAATCGTTTCATTCGGTTTCAGTAGCTCATAATACACAACACCCAGCTGGTCCCACCAGATACACAGCATAACCTTCAGGCCATGAATATTCTGCGCCGACGTCGATGTTGAAGCATGGCCAGGGTATCCATACGTTGCCCGACGTTTTGGATTGTCGTAATGGACCCACTTTTCATCGCCAGTCACAATTCGATGCAAAAAACCCTTTCTTTTGTGCCGTTGAAGCAGTTGTTCGCATGCCATAAAACGGCGTTCAACGTCTCTTGGCTTCAATTCATACGGCACCCAATGGCCTACCTTTCGGATCATTCCCATGGCTTTTAAACGTTTGGAAATGGTTGATTGATCAACTCCCAAAGTTTTTGCAACCTCTTCTTGCGTTTGAGCCGGATCTTGATCGAGCAATTCCTCCAATTCGGTATCCATGAACTTTGGCGGCGCACCCTCGCGTTCTTCGTCTTCCAAGCCAAAATCACCACTTTTAAAGCGTGCAAACCACTTCTGGCACGTTCGCTCAGATAGAGCATGCTCACCATAAACTTCCACCAAGATACGATGACTTTCGGCTGCTTTTTTCTTCATATTAAAATAATGAAGAAGAATTCCCCGCAAAAACACATTATTTGGCACGAAATTCGACATTTTCAAGTGTGGTAAAAATATTGTTGTTTACGCTTCAAATAAAAAACTTATACTGACGTTTGTGCCTTACGACAGTAGCTCTCCAATGAATGTTTGGAAATGTGGATCGATGAATAATAATCAAGTTACGCCATCTGTTGTAAAACCGCACGAACTTATTCATAGTCCTATTATATAAAAAAAAAATTAAAAATTAAAGAAAAAAATTATAGAAATATGTGCCCGTTCTATAATTATATAGTCTATATACGAGAGCTCTCATCTGAGGCTTTTTTTGTTTTCCATTGGGGGAGGGCTTTTACGTTGTGGGTCTCAAACCCAGTGCACAACGAGATATCCATCCTGGGTTGCTTCGCCTTCTCACATTAGCTTGTCTTCAAACGGATGTTCCGGAGCAACCTAGAGAATACTTGGACAAAGCCCGGAAGTTATGAGCTACGTGTACGGACCGTATGCAGAAGAATCGTTCTGGCCACTCCCAAGTGAATGCCAGTCAGGAACTTTCTCCACTTGCGTGAACTTCTACACACGAAACCATCCTTCATCCTGCTATCCTGCTATCGTATGGTGCAGAAGCTTGAATGATGACAACATCCGACGAGGCGTCTCTCGGAGTGAAAGATTTTTGGACCGCTGCACGTTGATGACAACGAGTATCGCACTCGTTGGAGCAATGAGCTGAATGAGTTTCGCGACGACATAGACATAGTGCAGCGAATAAAGATCCAGCGGCTTCGTTTGCTGGGTCATGTCGTCCGAATGGATACAAACGCTCCGGCTCTGAAAGTAGTCGATGCGGTACCAGCTGGTAGCAGAGGAAGAGAAACACCTCGGAAATATCAGGTGTAAAAGGACTTGGCTTCACTTGGTGTTTCCAATTGGCTTCGGTTAGCACGGGAAAGAACCAACCAAGTAGTCAGCCAAAAAGTATGTATCCAGGAATGTTTGCGAATACCGCTTTTGCTATTCATAAGATGGCATGAGGTCTCTACTTTTGTATGACCTCATTTGATTTATTGCCGTCACAATACAAATAAATATCAAAAGAACGACAAATTTGTGTCCAGATTCACAAATCTACCTAGCTGGCTGGAGTTCAGAAGCCTCGAAAGATATTGGACGGTAATAAAAAAATTTATGAAGGACACAAAACAAGTTGCTGATAAAAAACAAAAAATTACTTCAGAGGACTAATGGGTCTATATTTGAAAAAACTTTTCATAAAACTATTTAGCTCCCGTACTTCAACAATTTCACCTACCCTTCTATCTAGGCCATCAAAATCCCGCTATTGAATTTTTAGTAGCAAGCGTTAAATGACTCTGCGCAATCCTTAGGGAATCATAGCAACTACAGATTTAAGTTGGCGGAAAATGAGTTACTTCTCAAGTTAAAGTTTAAAAAAAAATCCCATTAAAACTTCAACATTATTTGCGCCATCAAGCAACCCGGAGTATCGGTAAACTTTTGATATGTTATTTGTTTCTTTATACTTCTCCCATTTTTGCAACAACAAATATGTAAACTTACCCATGTGTTAAAGCCACGATATATCTTTGCCAAACGAGCTGTCATTTGCTGTCATCAAGGATGTGCGAAAACGTATTTTTCCTGTTATTATACTTTTCAAACATATCCTTAAAAATATCCTGTCATTTTATAGACGCTATGTTGCTATGGCTCGTAATAAAAATTTGCATCATTTGTTCATACGCACGTACACATACACATACGCAGAAAAATGGAGCATATAACCACATGAAATTCCAATGTGTCCTCGCTAGCGCCGTTTGCTGTGTCTGCGGCGTGCCGTATCACTGCGAAACTTCAGCAGCTCCAGCTGGCAAACTCCAAATGGTCTGCAGCACTACACATTTCCTTTGTAAATATTTTCTTCATATTCTTTTTTTTCATTTATTTTTGTTTCTATTTTTATTCAGTGTAAGTTGCTTGCCAAAGTGTGCTTGTACTGTGGCAATGCCAATCTAAGAGCAGCTCCATAAAAGAGCTAACGAAATGTAAAAAGGACAAACAAAAAAAAACAACTAATGCACGCTGAAAGTACGGCAAGCGCATATTGAACACAAACCACATATTTAGTAACCTTGAGAATATTTTTTTTATGCATAAGTTTATCGTAGGAAATTGAATTGCGTGAACATTAAAGGCAAACAAGTTTTTTTTTCAATTTCTGCTTTGTTGTTGCATCACTCAAAGGCGAAAAGTTAAAGAACCCAAAATGTAAGCATACATCAAGGCGTGTAAACAATATTGAAAAGTTTAATCGCTGACAACACGTCAAAGTAGCGATTGCTACTGTTGCTGTTGCCTGCTACTTTGCGGTCTCCCTTTTCTTTTTGTTTTTATTTTTTTTTTGTTTTTCTTTTTCTTTTGGTTGTCATAGTAGTTGGCTGTATGTGTGTGTTTTTTATACAGAGGCAAATCCTGTTACGAAGCTTGGCAGTTTAAACATTTTGCAGACTTGTTTGAGGCTGTTATGCGGTGCTTATGATATGATTTGAATACCACTTCATTGATACAAATGCCTTGTCGTATCGATGAAGTGCTTATACAACTTTTTATGCATTTTTATAAGTTTTTGGGGCACAGTGTGATGTTTTGATGGGAGTGAATACTTAAAAATGATAAATTTGAATTTAAATACGATAGTAAATGGTATAGGGAAGTAATCAAATAAGATATAGATAAATTAAGAAATGGTATAAAATAGGAAATAGTATGAAACAGAAAATGGTATAAAATAGAAAAAGGTATAGAATAGAAAAAGTTATAGAATAGAAAAAGGTATTAAATAAAAAATTGTATAAAATGAAAATGGAATAAGATAGAAAATAGTATAAAACAGAAAACCGGATAAAAATGGTATAAAATAAACAACGTAAAAAATAAAAAATGGTTCCAATTGAAAGTGGTATAAAATAAAAAAATGGTACAAAATAGAAAACTGGTATAAACTAAAAAATGGTATAAAATAGAAAACGGTATAAATTAAGAAATAGTGTTAAATAGAAAGTGGTATAAAATAGAAAAATAGTATAAAACAGAGAATGGTATAAAATAAAAAATCGTATAAAATAAAAATGGAATAAAATAAAAAGTGGTATAAGATAGAAAACGGTATAAATTAAGAAATAGTGTTAAATAGAAAATGGTATTAAATACAAAATGGTATAAAACAGAAAATGGTGTAAAGTAAACAAAGTCGACAATGATAAAAAATAGAAAATGGTATAAAATACGAAATGGTAAAAAATGGTAGTAAAGTGGTATAAAATAAAAAATGGTATAAAATAGAAAGCGGTATAAATTAAGAAATTGTATAAATTAAGAAATGGTGTAAAATGGAAAATTGTATAAAATACAGAATGGATAGAAAATGGTATAAAGTAAACAAAGGCAACAACGGTATAAAATAGGAAATGGTTTAAAATTTTTTAAACAGAAAGGGGTAAAAATAAAAACTGCTTTAAAATAGAAAACTGTATGAAATAAAGAAAATATAATAGTATAAAATAGAAAATGGTATAAAATAGAAAACGGTATAAATTAAGAAATGGTACAAAGTAAACAAGGTCAACAACGATATAAAATACAAAATTATATAAAATAGAAAAGGGTTTAAATAGAAAACGGTACAAATAAAGAAATGGTTCGAGTATAAATAGAAATGGTATATAATGGAAAAATGGTATAAAATAGAAAACTAGTATAAAATAAAAAATTCGTATAAAATAGAAAATGGTATAAAATACAAAATGGTACACCATAGTAAACTGGTATAAAATAAAAAAAACTGATGTAACATAAAAATATGAAAATTAATACTCGTACACTTTCCGTATGAAATGCAGGCCAACTTTTCCAAAACTATTCAGTGAGTTACTTAATTTAATCAACATTTAGCTTCAGGAGAGTCGAGATCGAGTATGGGAGGATAAGTCAAAAATTTCATGTGATTGGAATATTTGGTTGGATGATGTACGGTAATAAGGTGTTTCTTTCGCGAACAACTTTTGTTGGACGAACCTCGCCTTGGAACACTCATACTGTTGCTGATTGCTGTTTTGTTTCCGGCTCATATGCCTAAATCCAGTATTCGTCATCGGTTACGATGTCATAGACTTGCTTTGAATCGCCTCGGCTCAGTTTCTTCAGCATTTCTATACACCAATCGACAATAACCCATTTTTGGGAAATTGTAAATTATTCGGTATCCATCGACAACGAATCGGCCTGGCGACCGAATTTTCATGCAATATTGAAGGTATGTTAGTTCCACTAATATCCCAGGATGCCTCTATCTCGCCTCGATATGTTACATGATGATTTTGCGTTATCAATTGAAGCACAGCATTGATTGTTTTTGACTAAACAACGGCCTCATCGAAATTCATCCTCTAAGGATGGACGGCCACGTTGAAGCTCGCTGTGGCTAAGTGTGGTGTTTCAACGTAAAAAGGCTAAGTTACGAGTAGTTAATCAGTACACTCCTATCTTGATAATCCGCGTCGAAAATCGTAATAAATCATCGCACGAAAATTTTCATGGGTTAAAAAATACAAAATCTTCGATAATAATAGGCTGCTGAATAAAACTGTGTAATATTTTAATATATATATACTTGATCCTTTAACTCCTATTTGGAGCATATGGACACGGTTCTGTGGTACGGATCTTATTTCCTTCCACAGACTTCATTTCAGCTTCTGTTGAGCGCCGCCAGGTGGTACGTGCTAATTCCTCTACCAGTTTGTTGAAACGAGTGCTTGTTTAGCGAGATTGCCGTAATTTTTCCTTTTTTTTTATTTCTGTTGCAACATCGACCTGGTTAGCTTGCGCCAAAAACTCGGCGTTGGTTATTGTCCGGGGCCAGAAAACTCGTTAAATTTGGCGAAGGTAGCGATTTAGGAACGTTTGCAGGCGCTTCGTTATTGAGTTATACTTAAAAACAAATTTTATTGTGCACCCATGAAATTATTTTATTTTTTAATTACCCTTTTTTAGACTCAAACTAGTGGTTTTGGTACTTAATTGGACTAGTCTTTTTCTATCTATTTGGAACTAGTATGAGACTTGTATATTTCTGGTCGAGTTCTTATAATTGTCATGTTGTAGGACATAGCCATGTAAAAAACACCAGTTGCCTGACTAGTGGATCTGCGACTCATACTAGGTGTGAGGTGGTTTACAACTGTACATTTGACTACAGGCTCTAAACTGCCAATTTTGCTTTCAAGTGTTTAAGGCCGGCGGGCCAATTAGATGTCCTAAATTCAGTAGTTTTCGCGAAGCGTTGTAGGATGAGAAAAAAAACAATTAGTCAAATGAAGTTTTGGGGATAGTTTAATATATATTTGAACTAAAAAAAAAAAATTTGTACAATCTCCAACAATATATTGTAAGCCGAGTTATCAATAGATTCCCAGAGCGCCTTGCCACTGAAGTATCCAACTTCTGTACAAGATACAACTTGCAATTTTCATCTGAAAACAAAAAAAAAAAGATTATTAATTTTGATGTAATTATCTTCGATGTGAACTAAGAAAATTGGGAGAAACACGTAAAATTCGAATTTTTGGGGAAGGTAGAAAAAAAAGTGGTTTTTCAAGGAAAAAAAAACTCTTCAACTGGGTAAAAAAGTCGCTTAAAAAAAGTTTTTGGATGTTTTTTGTAGTTCACATAGAAGAGAAAACAATACTGAAGATAACGCATTTTGAATGAAATAGATAGCTCGTTTAGTTTTTTTGCAATCGTGTACATAAATTAGGTAAAATCGTGAAAATGAAAAGCCGAGAAAACGCGCTTCAAAGTACAACAATAAGCGCACGGTTGCTCGACGCCGCACTACGCTCGGCTCTGTAGCTCTGCAAATATATTATATTACTTGGAATTTAACTCTGAAAATTTGTGTCTCATGTTCTTGAATATCTAAGCTATTGATTTCAGGAAAAAAAAATCGATTTTTTTGACCTTTTAATTGGCCCGCCGGCCTTAAGTGCAGGCATAGAAAAGTTTAAAGCGTAGATAGCCACGGCACGTGTCTTACTCCCATAACTCCATTTTCTTCTGAAAATTGTATATACTTGAATTTTATGAGTAGAATTAACGGAAACAATTGTGTTGTTGTTAAGGGCGAATAATTTTCACCTCATATGGGTAAAGTTAACTACTTGTTATAGAAAATTTTTCAATGGTTGTATGCATGTGCGAGGAGATGTGTATGTCTGTGTGTAGTATAAGTAGAACATACCTTCGAATCTAAGTTGGGCGCAACAAAACCTACTCTGCCGTTTCTAAAGTTTTAATTGCCAGTTTATTTTTCAATTTGAATTCCAACTTTCTGTACTTTGCGCTTTAAATGGCTTTAGGAGCTTTTAGTATTCTTCGAAATTTATTTGTAAAGGGCATTAAGTAAAGAGTGCCTCGTTATTTTACATCTTTTTGAAATACGAATAACTTATACCCATCATCCATAGCTCTATTGGTTTCGAACCCGAAGCAACTGACTGATAGTCATGCACAAATTTATTCGGTTTTGACGGCCTATTAAGAGCCTCCTATCAGTCGGGGTCTTACAGAACTTAATATTTAATAATTCAACCAATTTTTGACATTGAAATTCCATTTTCTGGAGAGATATTAAACAATATTCTCTTAAATTACTTTAGTTGGTGTTAGTGTAGCCAGTAAGAAACTTTTGTATTCACTGATGATAAATAAATAAAAAATAAATAAATAAAAAATAAATTAATAAAAAATAAATTAATATATTACAAAAAATATATATAAAAAAGAAAAATTAAAAAAAAAATAATTGAAAAATTAGAACATAAAAAAAACAAAAAAAATCAAAAAATATAAAAAAATAATAAAAAATAGAAAAGAAGTAAAAAAATAAAAATAAAAAATAAATAAATAGTGAAGAAATAAATAAAAAATTCTCTATCGATCTGGTTGGCAAAGCGAAAGCAGCGACAAGCATGAATGCTATATCGAAATGGAATAAGTATCTTGCCATTCGGCCATACTGAACAGGAACACTGTTATCTCTTCCGACATAGACTATCATGTAAGTCTTCCATCACCACCCTTGCTTTTCTCCTGTTCACTCCCAACTAGGGAAGAATGGAAGACAAATCTTATCGAAATCGATGGCCCTCTGATTATATATACAGATGGTTCAAAACAAGACGGTAAAGTGGGATTTGGAATCTTTTCCAATTCCCCTCACATCAATCTATCATTTAGATTACCCGACTACTGTAGTGTATTCCAAGCGGAAGTATGCGCTATCTGGTATGCTGCGAAAACTCTCTTAGAAAATAGAATATCACTAGAGGATATCCGTTTTTTCACTGACAGTCAAGCGGCCGTTCGAGCACTCAGCTCCTCTTATACCCACTCAGATGTGGTTCGATCCTGTCTCTTATCTCTTAACGAAATAAGTGTTCAGAATTCTGTCCAAGTTGCAGTTCATTTCCATTGTGACGGGTGTGACCGTATTACTGACATTTTTTTTTTTTATAACATAATGAGCTCTAGGGCAACACAACGGACCCAACTTGCGGTCTATGTGGCACTCCGATGCGGGGTCACCCTTAAACCAACCAACCAACCAACCAAATAAAAAATTAATAAATAAAAATAAATTTATAAAAAATAAAAAATTAATAAATAAAAATTAGTAAATAACAGCAAATAAATGAAAAATAAATAAAAACATAATAAATAAATAAATAAATATATAAATAAATAAATCAATAAATAAATAAAAAATGAAAAATAAAGTATTAAAAAAAATAAAATAAAAAATGAATAATAAAGTATTAAAAAAAAAATAAAATAAAAAATGAATAATAAAAATAATTAAATAAAAAATAAATTAATGAAAAATAATAATAATAAAAAAATAAAAAAAATAAAAAAATTAAAAAATAGAAAATTATAAAATAAAAAAATGAAAAAAAAATAAAAAAAAAATGAAAACAAAAATAAAAAAAAATGAAAAAATAAAGAAATGAAAAAAAAAAAAAATAAAATAAAGAAAAAATAAATAAAAAAAATATAAAAAAATAAAAATTTCTAATAAAATAATAAAAATAAAAAATTAATAAAAAGAAATAAATAATTAAATAAATAAATAAAATTGAAAAATTGATGAACAGTTAAATAAGTAAAGAAGTACGTAAAAAAAAAACAAAAAAAAAAAAATAAATACATACAAAAAAAAAATTAAGAAATAAATAAAAACTAATAAATAAATAAAACACAAACCACAAAATCAACACTTCAAAGCCATCCATAGAAGCGCCTTCTTGAGTTCACAGACTGCATTCTATTTCCTCTTATTTTTCACATAAATCAGCAGAGATTCCTTGCGATTTCATATTTGGCTTATTTGCACTTACAAAAGCCAAAGTGGAGTCTTGTTAGTTTGCTGGAATCAGTTGTCTAACTGCTTAACTCATTTTCGCGTTCGTTAGATTTTGGATTCAATAAAGCTGTCTTGTTTTCCAAAATTATGCGCAGCAATTGGCTGGAAGGAACTGAGCTGATACATACATTTTTACCCAATAATCTGAATCCTAGTAAGAATTCAGGTCACCTCTTCACCCTCATTCAGATACAAAAAAAAATTTTTTATTGTAAAGAAAATTTCTTGGCTCCAGTGTTTGAAATACCAAATTTTAGCTGCATAGTGCATTCATATTTGCCACATCACAGCAGCAGGAGGGCAATATGAAATATTAAGCGAGTGCCATTCGCTATTTGTGGCATTAACGGTGCGCCGCGCCTGGCATCGCGTGCTGCTGCTTTCCGCACGCACACACACGTACTGCCCTCTCGCGTGCTTCCTTTAATACTTTTTTACTGTTTTTCTTGCGCTACGCATTAAATTTTTCATATTTTATGTTTTTCTATTATCTTCACGTTGTACATATGAATGATGTATGCATTATAGGTACAGGGTGGCCCATATAGTGGTTACTTTTGTTGAATCGTATGTTATTTTGACAGTGATAGCTTTTTCCCACTGGAAATTTTGACACAAAGTCGTGTAATGTAACCTAATTGATAATCTATTTCCAAAATCAAAATCAATCAATTATTGCAAAGAAGCCAAAATCATCTTTTCTGACGAGGCGCATTTTCGTCTTGGCGGCCATGTGAACAATCTAACCTATCGCATCTGTGGATCAGAAACCACGCATATGATAGTCGAGAAGCCAATGCATCCTTAGAGAGTGGCAATTTGGTGCGGATTTTACAGCGGTGGCTGGCTTTATTGGCCCACTTTTCTTTGAAAAAGCTACTGGAAATGCAATTCCAGTCAACGGTGAGCGATTTGACGCCGTTCGACTTTTATTGTGGGGTATCGTTAAGGCAATCCAGTGAGATTCAGGCCCTTAAGGCGAATATCCGGCAAGCCATTCGTCAGGTGGAACCGGGAAGCGTTAACAGAATGCGCTACTACGAAGCCAGTCGAAGGCAGTCACTTGAATGAAATCGTGTTCCATAAATAATGGGAATGTTTAATTAATAATAAGCCGTAAAAAAATTAATTTTATTTTATAGTAAATAAAAAATAAATACATAATTGGCGCTATTACTCTTTTTGAGAGTTTGACCCAGCTTCTCCTACTTGTGGTGTATGTCTCTTGAAGTTGTTCCATAAATGGAGAAGCCTACAGTCTTTAACGCGACTGCAAATGGTTATTTGTTTTTACGAGGAGTTTTTTTTAATAAAAACCACTATGCCGACCACCCTGTATATTACTCACAAGCCTGGGTTTTGTGTTTAGCCAATCTTAGCTACACCTCCTTACGTTAGCCTTACATTTTTCACATTTTGCGGTATTCAACCCACTCCATTTCCTGCGCATAGGCGATCGCCCGTTGTCCACCCAGCTGGTAACTGCTGCTAAGATATTTTTTTTTTTCTGCCAACCTGCTCACAACAAATTAAAATTGCTGCCCCATAAAGGAAATAATGAAGAAATTAAAACCGCGGCTATTAAAACATCAACTCACATGGCAGCAGAGGTTTTTTCAGCGGCATGGGTCTCTGGTCGTTGCTTGTCTGCTCAATACTCCTTTATTTTGTAATTAGTAGTTTACATATATTTATATTTATGCGTTAGCGGTAGTGCACAGACGTCGGTCAACCTGGGAGTCTTTAAGCCTAATATGCCGCAATGGCCCTGCCGTTGTTCGTTTACTCTGTTTAACTTGCACCCAAACTGGTGTTACTCGGAAGAAATTTGATTGAAGTCGATAGTTGTGCGCTGCTAGAATTTTCATAAATTTAGTTTTACTTCTATTCAATTTAAAGTAAAAATTGTGTGAAAATAATACAAAATTAAAAATCAATTTACTTTTGCTCGATATGACCATCTTTTGCCTTGACTATGGCCTTGACGCCGTCCATCGGACGGACGAATCGCAAGCTGCCCGAATGTGACTTGCAGGACAATGGCTTTTTTCATCGTCCCGAGACTGGTGAATCTTTTAGCTCGGAGCTGGCTCTCCAAAATGGCCCACAGAGAATAATCCATCGGACTCGCGTCTGGTGAATTTGAGAGCCATTGTGTAGACGTATTGAAGTTCGGAACGTTTTTTTTTTAGTCATTCTTGGTTCACTCGAGTTTGTGATCTGGTGGCGAGTCCTGTGGAAACGTCCATGATCTGCCACTGAAAAATGTTCTCGTCAGAAAACACAATGTTCGAAAATTGACCGCTTTCGGCCAAGCGCAGCGACTCTCTCAAGTCTAACTTGTTGCTGCTTTGATGTGAGATCATACGCCTTTTGGATCTTGTAAGGCTTGACTTTGAGATCAGTTTTCAGTGTGCGGCGGATGCTACAGTCAGATGTTTTCAGTTCTTTCGCCATTTGATTGGCACTTCGTCGGGGATTTCGCTCAAGTCGCTTCTTCACTTTTTGAACCATTTCACGTGACGTTGCAGTCTTTTGATGATCACCTCCATGATTTCCGCGATGCTACCAGTATCATTGCAACGAGTAATGGTGCGATGAATAAAAACTTTATTCACTTTAAGGTGCTCGAGCTGATTTTCCAGCCAAATATAATGCAATCACACTATTACGTTTGAAATCTATTACCGATTTTCTTTTCTCTCGTTTACTCTCGGAAAATGTCCGTGCATCAGCTGCGCGCGCGGTCTGAAGTTGGTTACATTTCGAGTGCCGGACCCTGTAATATAACGGGCCTATTAAATTCGCAACGAAGCAGTGATTTGTAAAAAAAGGCAAATTTAAATGATAGCTGTAACTTTTTCCGATCGGCACAAGGAAATTGAAAAATACATAAAGTAATATAGCGCCTTGATGTTATTTCATACTTTCACTAAATTCGTCGTTTTGCTCCTTAGTGATCTTGCACAGGCTTGGCGGCTATACAAGCACACAATATTTAGTAGTAATTACTAACAAAGTCAAAAGGGATTTAGGAATGTAAGTATGTATACGACACCATTACTTTTCAAGTGTAAATATTTTCTACTTTTTGACGCTTTTGTGCACGTCTTGTCGAAATTTTGTTTTCGTCATTTTGCACATTTTGGTAATGGTGTTTTATGCCAACTTAGCTTTGACTAATGCGCTTTTGCCTCGCTTCGATACGTAGAGAGAAAAAGAAAAGTTCATATGCAGCGCGCGTGAGTCGTTAAACTGTCATTAGGCTGTAGAGAACAAGTTTCGCTTCAAAATGTTCAAATTTGGTGTGGGGATTTTTGTTTGATTTTATTATTATTTTTTATTTACTATTGCTTTTATGAGCTGAAATTTAAAAGAAATCTTGGGAACAAGTTGATTTTGCTGCTGATTGTTATAGTTTTGAAATCAAATTTCAAATTTAAACTTGAGTTTTGTGAAAAGAAATTGAAAATATACAAGGTGAATACCAAAATAGAAAAGACTGGAGTCATGAAAATGTTTTTGATGGCGCCATCTTTCTAATGAGTTACTGCGTTAGAAGTTACATTCCTAGCTGACTTCCAGTGAAAGCTTGGTGACATTCGGTTCAGCAGAAGCGAAGTTATTGCATCTAAAGTGTCACCATGTTTTTGGCATCGGTACAAAAATGCGTTTCGAACAAAGAGCTTATATCACATTTTGTTTTAAAATCGGTAAAACGATTACCGAAACATTTGAATTGATGGAAAAAGTTTATGGCCATGATTGTCTATCTCATGCCAGAGTTCATGGTGGCTTACACGTTTCAGAGATGGTTGTGAGGACATACAAATGTAAATAACAATGAACATACGGGCCGCCCAAAATCAGTAATCACCGAAAACTCCATCGAAATTGTTCGTGAATTTATCAGAAATGAACCGCAATCATCGTTGAAATTCATGGAATAGTTGGATATCTCCAAAACATCGATTTATCGAAATTTAACTGATTATTTGGGCTTACGAAAGGTCTGTGCACGTTTCATTCCGCACATGTTAATGGAAGGCTCAAGACGAGCCACCACCCATAAAATTGCGTTTTGAGAAGTCAAAAGTCAAGTCGAGGCTCATTTGTTTTTACCATTTCAAGGGAACTGCCCACAAGGAGATCGTACCAACGCGCCAAACCGTCAATGCAATTTTCTATCTTGGGGTTTTGAAGCATTTGTTGCATCGTATTCGTCGAATTCGCCCTGAATGCCGCGAAGGAGGAAGCTGGCGGTTATTGCATGATAATGCAACATTTCATCGATCCATTCTTGTGACTGATTTTTTCACTAGAAATGACATTTTAACCAACAATCACTCACCGTATTCGCCTCATATGGCGCCCTGAGACTTTTATTTATTTAGAAAATTGCATTTGGCCATGATAGGAAAACGTTTTGCGTCCATAGGGCCATCCAAGCGGCTTGTACCGACATCCTGAATGGCGTTTCGGGTCAATGACCTGAAACACTCTTTCGAAAAGCTTTTAGATCGCGCAAAATAGTGTTTCAAGGCCGGAGGGGACTATTTTGAATAAATAAACTCGAAGTTATCAGAACAAAACTGATGCCGTTTCTATTTTAGCTCAGTCAGGTTTATTTTACTTGTATACTTATATTACTTCACGTTGTAGACAGGCTACCGCACCAAAAACAATCGATAAAATCTGGATATGGAGGAAGGTTCGGCGACTGAAGATGCACGAACTTGTAGAGATTGTAAAGAAATCAGCTGATTTGCTGACGTAACCGGGGTGATGACAACGTTTTTTTTTCATATAAAAACTGAGATAGTGTTGGTGAGATAGAAAAAAAAAATCAACACTTTTTTTGATATATCCAATTTTTACGAAAAACAAGAATACAACCTAACTTTCAATGTCTACAGATTGCAATAAAATGCAGATTTTCGATATTTTCGCTAAACAAGTTGAATCGCAAAACATTTATCGACATTTTAGGCAAATGTCTATCCTGCTGCAGCTAAACAAAATAAGTCAATTTTAAGATGCTTAAACGCATCTTTGTGGATTGCGGAACTTCTGTTTGTAATAATAATATAATGGAATACTCACGGCCGTGGAAAGAGGTCACATGTCAACAAAGTAGTTCGGCTGCCAAAGGCTTCAATTTAACTCAAATCGAGTCAGCATTTAATTTCACATTGTAAGTAGATTTGATGTGGGAACATATCTGGCTTCAGTATATCAAAACAATTCTAAATACCTCACGAACAGATACAGTTACGGACATAAAAATGGGGTTAGGTTAGGATTAGGTTAAAATGGTTGCCCAAGGAGTGGGCACATTTGGACGAAGAAATCGAATTCATCCTTTGTTAAACCATTGTGAATGAAGTAGGTGGAGGAAGACTTATAGGACGAAAGGAGAGGGCGGGCAGAGGTGGGGATGGGGTGGCTAGGAGAATGAGCTTAGTATATGTGGATTATGCACGATAACTGTGTTGCGGTTGCGTTAATCGCTTAATGCTGCTGATGAAGCTCATCAGATTTTTAATGTCAAGGCCTGCAGGCGTAGCAAAGAAGTAAGAGCCAAGATGCATAAATCTTAGCCCCGCAAGAGTAGGGCTCCTAATGAGACGTTGCTGAGATGATTCCATCTCAATCTCCATACAGCTGACGCGACGCAAAAAGGACTCGAGGTAGTTCCACGTGTGACAGCATGCACACCTCGCAGATTGTGTCCTGTGGGAATATCTACGAAGTTTGAGAACTGAGATTTTGTCAACCTCAGAAGATCGCTTGAGTGCTCCCGATCCACACGTGGCCAGAAGGATTTCTCGGCCTTACAAGTTGGTGTACATGCCCAGCGCTCTCTGAGTTTGCGCGAAACCCAGCTTTCCAGGAGCATACCGGAGGAACCGAGATGAGCCTTATGTCGAAGAATTGGGATGCAAATGAAAGTGAAGCCAGGCATTCCTTGATTAGTACGATTGCATCATTATTAACTCGAGGATCCTAATTGTCTCGTGACTATCGGAGTAAATATTTACTTTTTCTGGCGGCAGGCCATCCGCATCTTTGTTGTTTTTCTGGCCTCAGTTCTCGATTTCTTCACACTCGCGCTTCTTGCGCTTGAGAAGCCGCTTTTCCTCGCTCCTTTTCTCTTTATACCGCTCCTTAGAAGCTCGCGGAGCAACTGACTGCAGGGTAGCTCTGTATGTAGCGTCTTTCTCTGCAGTAGTGTCGCGGCACTCCTGGTCGTACCACTGGTACCACAGTCCGTATAGAGCGGGAGATGTGGTTCCACTGCGCGCGTGTATCATAGGGTTGAGGGCGTCTTTGTGAAAGCAGTAGTGAGAGGCGAGTAACGAAGGTTTTGGCTGTCCGCTCTCCGTTTTGATTGCAGCTTTTCGACGCCATGCTTTCTCGGTACCGTGTTTCGCACGCTTTTTGTCGCATACAAACACTTGCGGACCTTAGCTGCGACAAGCGGATCATGCCAAGTCGAACATACGTCCAGAATACTGGAAGCGTGCCTTCCATCTATTAAAACCTGATCAATTTGGTTGCGTGTTCATTGATCCGGGGACAACTAGGAAGGTTTAAGCATATCGAGATGCTTGAACCTGGTGCTACTAACTACCATGTTTTTCGCTGTGGCGAAGTTGAGCAGTCTCATTTCGTTTTCGGAGGATTGTTCGTGCAGACTGAATTTTCCGATCGTTGGGTCAAAAACGCTCTCTCTTCCCACCTTCGAATTGAAATCACCTAGTACGATTTTTATATCCCGGCGGAGCATCGCTCAAAAGTCGTTTCGGGATAAATGAGTTTTAAGTTTCAGGTACAGAAGCGCGCGGACCGCTCTCTACCTCGTTAATGCCCTTTAGAAGCTATAACAACATAATAGTGGGAACTTGCACATAAAAATTTCACAGTATACGAGGGGTGCCTTGTATATGTCGGGATTTGGCAACCCTGGTGTTGCAATCTGGCAACTGACAGCTGCATCGTAAAGTTTGACCTTTTTTGGCTTTTACGTGCTCAGAACGTTTTGAAATACCAGCGCTATTTGTGTTGTTTACAGTAACTTAAAAGATTCATCTCGGTCCAAAAATGGAATTAAATCGTGAACATTTTCGTGCGATTATTTTTTACAACTTTCGACGTGGATTATCTCAGCAACATTGCATGGATGAACTTAATTCATTTTTTGGCGATGAAGCTCCATCAAGGACCAGTGTTTATCGATGGTATGGTGAATTCAATCGTGGTTGTAGTTCACTCCAAGACGAAAGGTCGTCCAAAATCAGTTGTTGTTCCGAAAAGCATTGATGCTGTGCGCGAACTGATATTGCAAGATCGTCATGTGACCTATCGTGAGATTGAGACAATCTTAGGCATTAGTGGGACCAGCATACATTCAATATTGCATAAACATTTGACTGTCAAAAAAATTTGTTCGCGTTGGATCCCACACAATTTGTCAATCGCTCAAAAAAAGGCTCGTGTCGATTGGTCAAAGGAAATGCTCAAAAAATACGATCGCGGGGCTTCGAAACACGTCTATGACATCGTGACAGGTAATGAATCATGGATTTACGCGTATGAGCCTGAAAGTAACCAGCAGTCGACTGTATGGGTGTTTCAAGATGAGCCAAATCCAACAAAAGTTGTTCGGAAAAACTGGACATGTCGCAACCGTACCACTAGAACAACGCAGAACAGTAAATTCTGAGTGGTACACAACCATTTGTTTGCCAGTTGTCTTCCAAGAAATTAGGAAAACCAATCGCCAAAGACGGATCACTCTTCACCAGGACAATGCGAGCTCTCACACATCGGCTCAAACAACTGCATTTTTGAGCACCCAAAACACCGAATTAATGGGTCATCCGCCGTATAGTCTTGACTTGGCACCGAATGACTTCTTTTTATTCCCGTACGTAAAAAAAAACTGAGAGGTCAACGTTTTTCGATACCTGAAGAAGCGGTTGCGGCATTCAGAATGCGTGTTTTGGAGGTACCTCATTCAGAGTGGCAAAAGTGCTTCGACAATTGGTTCAAACGCATGCAAAAGTGTATAGATCTTCATGGAGAATATTTTGAAAAACAATAAAGTGATTTTCGATGATTAAAATTTGTTTTTGTTCTCTAATCCCGACATATAAAAGGCACCCCTCGTATTCTAAAGAAATATCGAAATTTCTAGACCACCGGGTCCCCTTGACCATGCCATCCTTCTCTTCCGTCGCGGCATGGACACATATGACAGATAAGGCTTAAGAGGTTATTATCTAAGAAAGAATGCAAAAATTACTTTTGTCTTTCGACTTTTTGTTTTGTCTGAAGTTTTCTTTTGTTCATATTTATATTACCACCGCTGTATTATATAAACCTGTAATGCGCATTGATAACGCATGCATTATGAATTAACGCAATTAATTAAATATCCTGTTGAATGCAAATTCGTACATCAATACACATGCATACATACATATATATATACACCACCGCTTTGATTTGCTGACACTCACTTATGAATTTATGCTAATTGAAAATTCCACGCAAACATATGCCATGCTCAGCTAACTAAATGATTTGGCACTCGCGCTCAGTATCGACCCACATGAATAACGGTTTTATTGGCTGTTTTGTGAATGCGACATGTCAAATGAATGCCAATTATATTGACAATAGCCATTTTCTCTTTTGACATTTGATTTCTGGCAAAGCCATCAAATGCCATACACACGCACACACACATACCAAAGTACATCAATGCGCATACTTCGCCTTTGGGGGGAGTGTGAAAATCAAGCTAACAAAAGCCAACCGTTCATAGATCGTACGAGTACAGCAGCCGGGCGTCTACTCGCCTCCTCCTACTCACTCCAACGCGTGGCTGACATATTGAATAACTTATTTAATCGTATTTATTGTTTGCACATATTTTTAAGTTTATCTTCCGACAAAACCTATTGCAAATGTTTATTTTCTCTTGCTGGTATTGGTATTGGAATGCAGTGTGTTTGCTGTGATCAGTGAGCTGTGGTAGAGAGAGAGAGAGAGACAGCATTGAAGGGGAAGTTGTGCGTTTGAAATACTCGTATATTGAATTAATTTGGTTTTTGGGCGCCATACTAAGGGTAAAGAGTTCAAAATTTAGATGAAATTTTATTGAATTTTTCTACATTTTGTATAAAGTTCGAAAATATATATAAATACAGCCAGCGTCAATATAAAGTGTAAAACTCATATTGATAAGTTTTGACTATTTATTTATTTATTTGGTAATTTACATTATTTTTTTATAAAAAATGTTCATACTACAACAAAAACCATATAATTTTATAGCAAAGTTTCCAAATTTGTATACAATTTGTAAAAATTCGGTAAATTTATCATTAACATTTCAAACTCTTTAAGAATCTTTATTAAAATTTCAATTATGCAGTTTCATAGATCATTGAATTTTGAATCAAGTTTTAAGTGTTTCAAAAATCGCGTTTATTTTTGATAATTTTTCCTGCTGATGGTTTTTTTTCATACGACAAAAATATGGAGTAGGTGTTAGGTTAGGTTGAAGCGGGTATCCACCTTGGAACACACTCAGGCACATATCCCATTGTGATGCCACGTGGTGAACTTTCCTTATCTCTCCTACAACCAGTGTGGGCTTTTCAAAAATTTTAGAAGCTCCCTTAAGAAGCTCCACAGAACTAAGATCTTCCGATTCATTAAAGAAATGCCCGCCCAAAATGGCGAGTCTACGTGTGGATAGAGCAGGACAATGGCACCCAAGGTGCGGGATCGTCTCTTTCTTTTCCTCATCTAGACAAATTCTGCAAAAGTCATCCTCAAGGCGTGCCTACCGATTACCTTTAGATGGATTGACTCACCCATCTCGATTAGAGATGTGCGGCATTTCGTGACTACCTTGTAGTTGTTGACTGCTTTGTGAGAGATTTTATCGCCGCCTTGCTATCAGTGAAATGTAGATATGATATCCAGATATCGCATCACGGCTTTCATTATTGCCATTAGTTCAGCTCGAAAGACACTATGGTAGTCGAGAAGCCGAAAACTGCGGGAAATCCCCAGATGTTCGGAATATACACCTCCGTCTACCCTGACCTTGAAGTTTTCTGTGTATACATGAACGGACTCGCCCTGTCTTGCATGCACCCGTTACCACTCTTTCCTCAAGGGTAGAAGGGTAGTGAAGGTTGCAATGGCAAGTGTAGGCTGGAGTGCATAGTCCACCTGCCCACACTTACTCAAAGTGTTTAACCTTATTGCCGCACTGTGCGCGATATAGGTATACTGCCTGCAGGTCTACCGGAAGGAAGTTTAATGTCGTATATAATGATTTGGAACCTTGTCAACTTTTTTTAATTTTGACGCCTTCTCAAGGGCTTTCCGCCATATTAAAATACCAATAAATTGGTCTAACTACTGCTGTGTAGAGCCAATGTATCATTCTGGGTTTTAACCACCATTTTTCAGGGCGAATTCGACGAATGTGATGCAACAAACGCTTCAAAACGCCAAGACAGAAAATTGCATTGCCGGTTTGGCCGATGGATCGAACTCCTTGTGGGCAATTCCCTTGGAATCGTAAAAACAACTGAGCATCGACTTGATTTTTGACTTCTTCAAACGCGATTTTTTGGGTGCTGGCTCGTCTGGGCTTTCCATTCGGCACTTTGACGCTTAGTTTCTGGTTCTTGTTGGAAACACCAGGTTTCATCACCAGTTACAATGTTGTAAAGGAAGTTATCGTCTTGTTTCGCCTCTTTAATGAGGTCTTTCGAATGTTGAATTCTGAGCTATTTTTGGTCCTCAGTTAACTTGCGCGGAATGAAACGTGCACATACCTTTCGTACGCCCAAATGATCATTTAAAATTCGATAAATCGATGTTTTGGAGATATTCAACTCCGATTCCATGAATTTCAACGAAGATTTCGGTTCATTTTTGAAAAAAAATTACGAACAATTTCGATGGAGTTTTCAGTGATTACTGATTTTGGGCGGCCCGTATGTTCATTGTCATTTATGTCCTTACAAACATCCCTGAAACGTGTGAACCACTCACGAACTCACCAAGCTTACACCGGAAGTCAGCTAGGGATGTTACTTCCAACGCAAAAGTTTCCATATTTTTATTTTACACTCTAATATTCTTATTTTTATTATCATATCTCATTTTATATTTCGGCAGTTTGCCATTTTCAATATAATAAATGTTATTTTCTTATTTCTTTCAGGATCGCAACAACGCTCAACCGTCGTGTGCTGGGGTTTTTGTTGGCGCGCATCTTGGTTTTGATTATCCTGGCATCTGGATGCATGTTGATATGGCACTTCCAGTTTCGTCGGTATGTAATACTTTATTTGTATAAAAATGTTTAAAAACTTAGCCATGAAACAGTTTCTATGTACTCATAGATTATTAAAACGCAGTTGTATTAGACTTTTGATATTCTAAGAGAATTGCTCTGCTAGAAATATGTGCAAACAAGTTGATTTAAGGCGTCTTCGATTCGCCACTTTTTTGTTTGCACAGTTCACTTGACGAAAAATTTGTATGTGAAAGCAACAACAAAGTCATCGAACAAGATTCTTCTCTGAGGAGACGGCAACACCTAAGGGGTGCGTCCGCAGGTGGCAGATAGGGGAATGCCTCTCAGACATGGGTGGCAGGAGGGGAATGAAATACTTCTCGGGGAAAACTTCAAATCCTTCAGAAGGCAACAGAAAACCACTGAAGTAACATTTCCTTGAAAATCATGAAACTAAAGATTCATCACTAGCGAGTACCCCATAAAATAATAATAATACTATAACTCACCCTGTTCGGTGCTACCAACTCTTGCTCTTTGTTGATATTAGGCAAGTTTCATTAGACTGCGTTCATACCTAACAATTTTTGTTGCTTAAACTCGTAACTTGTGGGGCAGACGACGAGAGAAGAGAGCCATCGAGTTGCTTGTGCTCGGTCAACACATTTTATGTTTTCGTTCTTCTCAATGTTGTTGCTGGCTGCAGAATAAAAACTAAAACAATTGCACGCAGTGGAGCTGTCTGAAAGCACGACGGACAACATAAAAAGGGGATTCGCAAAGTTAAGAAAAGAAATGCTTCCCTGTATGAACGTGGTCTTACTACTACTCATTAAGTGCCTTCAAGCAATTGTAACTTTTGGCAACTCTTTTCCAGTGTTGCTCATATACGTTTATTTTTGCCAGTTGCTACATCTATGCTTTGCTAGAAGAACGTCACAACTCAAACAATTAAATATTCGTGGAAGATGGCATCAAAGATTTTGAGATCGTCACGAATTGTGTGCACATCACACATGAAGAGCTGGTGATCATTTCTGCATACTTATTTAAAAAAAAAGTCCAATTATGACGATCTTTCGACAAAGGAGCTGTAAGATAATACTCACTATTTGAATTCTTCAGACTAGTAAATTTTTTTTTTTCAGAAATTATCAACTAAATTTCAGAATTGTAAAATAATACTTCAAAAAGTATCAAGTACACTTCGGAATAGTAGCATTTTTTTCAGAAGTTTTCAAATATACTTCTGAATAGTAAATTATATTTCAGAAAGCATTAAATATACGAGTCTACTTCAGAATTGTAATAGGACTATCAATAAGTTCGTGCGGTTTTACAACAGATGGCGTAACTTGATTATTATTCCATCGATCCACATTTCCAAACATTCATTGGAGAGCTACTGTCGTAAGGCACAAACGTCAGTATAAGTTTTTTATTTGAAGCGTAAACAACAATATTTTTACCACACTTGAAAATGTCGAATTTCGTGCCAAATAATGTGTTTTTGCGGGGAATTCTTCTTCATTATTTTAATATGAAGAAAAAAGCAGCCGAAAGTCATCGTATCTTGGTGGAAGTTTATGGTGAGCATGCTCTATCTGAGCGAACGTGCCAGAAGTGGTTTGCACGCTTTAAAAGTGGTGATTTTGGCTTGGAAGACGAAGAACGCGAGGGTGCGCCGCCAAAGTTCATGGATACCGAATTGGAGGAATTGCTCGATCAAGATCCGGCTCAAACGCAAGAAGAGGTTGCAAAAACTTTGGGAGTTGATCAATCAACCATTTCCAAACGTTTAAAAGCCATGGGAATGATCCGAAAGGTAGGCCATTGGGTGCCGTATGAATTGAAGCCAAGAGACGTTGAACGCCGTTTTATGGCATGCGAACAACTGCTTCAACGGCACAAAAGAAAGGGTTTTTTGCATCGAATTGTGACTGGCGATGAAAAGTGGGTCCATTACGACAATCCAAAACGTCGGGCAACGTATGGATACCCTGGCCATGCTTCAACATCGACGTCGGCGCAGAATATTCATGGCCTGAAGGTTATGCTGTGTATCTGGTGGGACCAGCTGGGTGTTGTGTATTATGAGCTACTGAAACCGAATGAAACGATTACGGGGGATGTCTACCGACGACAATTGATGCGCTTGAGCCGAGCACTGCGAGAAAAACGGCCGCAATACGCCGATAGACACGACAAAGTTATTTTGCAACATGACAATGCTCGGCCACATGTTGCACAAGTGGTCAAAACATACTTAGAAACGCTCAAATGGGATGTCCTACCCCACCCGCCGTATAGTCCAGACCTTGCGCCATCCGATTACTATCTCTTCCGATCGATGCAACATGGCCTGGCTGACCAGCACTTCCGTAATTACGATGAAGTCAAAAAATGGATCGATTCGTGGATTGCGGCAAAACCGACCGAATTTTTCACAAAGGGAATCCGTGAATTGCCAGAAAGATGGGAAAAAGTAGTAGTAAGCGATGGACAATATTTTGAATATTAAATTTGTAACCATTTTACGTCAATAAAGTTTCAAATTTCGAAAAAAAACCGCACGAACTTATTGATAGTCCTATTAAATTGTTTTTCAGAACACATCAAATATAAAAATAAGCATTTCCATGACAAAATGTGAAAAAGAAGAGGAAATATTTTCAGTTTGTAACTTAGTTAATTACAGTTTCGGACAAAAGCTATATTATAGGTTACTAAATTTTAGTACAATAAAGGGCAGATGGAAAATCTCATCAATTACTGTTCTAGATGTTGATATACATAGATAAATTTAAAATGGATTACTAAAGAAGGATAGCTCTTGACTTTAAATCATCCTAGAAGAATTTTGAGTTCAAAAAATTTTGAACAAAAAACAAACGTGCCAGCAATTTCGTGTCATACGAAGCGAAAGTTAATGGGGAATCACGAAATGAGACCTTTCAATATGACTTTTCAGTAAAATCCTATAAATTGTACTGTAGGAAACTGTGAATCCCGTCATCGACCTACTGATTAGAAAGTAACAGTGTAGCTACGGGATTTCCATAGTACGAAAAATCTGAGAAAATAACCTAGACCAAACAAATCAGCTCAAAGTTGACAAGAACTAATATCTTCTTGATGTTATGAATTATTCTGTATTTATCATTTTTTTTTTTTCAAACACTCTTAATAATACTTGCCCCACGCTAATTTCACTCAGTTTATCTCAAACAATTGCTACATCTTTGCTATCTTTTTTTTGCAGGGTGAACGTGCCACTGGTTATGGCGTAGCACTGCTGCTAACGCTCTTCGGCAACTACACTAAATGCAATATTCTGCAATCGATTGCGCCAAACGAAGCGGAACCGCCATCGAAGCGCGTTTGTCGTGATTAGGCAACAACAATGACGGCATACCCACACCAGCACCCGACAATGCAATCCATCAGAAAACCAAAAGCATGCAGCGTCTAACCGGCAAACAAGTGCGTCCAGTGAGAGAAAGGAGGAGTTAACAATGGCAGTCGCCAGTAGTAGGAAAAAGTAAAAATAAAAAACACCGACAGTCATTCTTCCTCCACAATTTGCTGATTTTTGCATTGTATGCTTTCTATTTTTTAGTATTTCCTTTCGGTTTTTCGGTTGAGTATTGCCAAATTTATGTATACTTTGGAGCTCATTTTCAATTTCAATTGTAAACGATATTATTCGCGAATTCTACTTACTATTCTTTATCTTGTATTATGCAGGAAAAACAAAACAAATCAAAATAAATGAAATATGTACATATTTATGATTGATTTCATTTCGCTGCGTCAAATGGGTTTTTCCGCTTCACTCACTATTTCACCATCGCTCAGTGAGAGAGATTCGATAGATCTAACTGGAATTAGCCTTATTTTGAAAGTGGTTATATCGATAAATTTTTCCAAAGTTTTGGATTATTATCAAGAAATTTCAAAATAGAAGAGTGGAATAGAATAGAGGGTTTGATTGAAAAGTAATGAGCATTCCCGCGCGGAGCGTCTGCCAAGCGATCAACCGAATCGGCTGGTGGGGGAAAATGATTGTTGGACCTTCCCCTTCCACTAGAAACCGGTCCCAGTTCGCTGGCAACAGCGGTGCAGTCAACACCGCTCCGCGCGTGAAAGCTGTTTTAAAAGTGTGTTAGGATTTTGCAATGGCGCAAATGCAGCGATCGTTGGAGCAACGTTACTCGATCAAACTTTGCGTAAAGCTGAACAAAACGAGTACCGAAACCATTGGGCTACTCAAGGAGGCTTACGAGGACCAATCTCTGTCCAGTGCCGAGGTAAAACGCTGGCACAAGTCGTTCAAGGAAGGCCGTCAACAAAATTGGACCCTTTATCACGACAATGCGCCGGCGCACACCGCCTTCCTCTGCACCTCTACATTGGCCAAGACGGGGATTCCGGTGCTTCCCCACCCTCCCTACAGACCAAACCTGTCCCCTCCGGACTCTTTACTGTTCCCGCGCCTGAAAAGAAAGCTGAAGGGGAGGCGTTTCGACTCCATCGAGGCGATCCAAAAAACTGTGACAGCCGAATTGAACGCGATTCCGTCGGATGAGTTTAACAAATGTTTCCTGCAGTGGAAGGACCGCTACCAGCGGTGTATTAACGGCCAAGGGTCCTATTTTGAAGAATATTAGTTGAATACGCCAAAAGGTTTAATAAAACTGCTTAAAAAGATCAGGCTCATTACTTTTCAATCAAACCCTGTAGAATTTATTCCTCGATTTTCCCATTGCTTCCTTTCGACAAAAAAAGTGAATGCAACAACAACGTTATCGAACAAGATTCGTCTCTGAGCAGACTTTAACACCTAGGGGGCGCGTCCGCAGGTGGCGGATAGGTGAATGTCTCTCAGATATGGGTGGTAGGAGGGGAATGAAATGTCTCACGCGGAAAACTTCAAACCCTTCAGAAGGCAACAGAAAACCACTGAAGTAACATTTCCTTGAAAATCATGAATACAAAGATTCGTCACTGGCGAATACCTCATAAAATTGGCATAACTCACCCTATTCGGTGCTACCAACTCTTGCTCTTTGCTGATATTAGGCAAGTTTCATTAGACTGTGTTCATACCTAACAATTTTTGTTGCTTAAACTCGTAACTTGTGGGGCAGACGACGAGAGAAGAGAGCCATCGAGTTGCTTGTGCTCGGTCAACACATTTTATGTTTTCGTTCTTCTCAATGTTGTTGCTGGCTGTAGAATAAAAACGAAAACAATTGCATGCAGTGGAGCTGTCTGGAAGCACGACGAGCAACATGAAAAGGGGATTCGCAAAGTTAAGACAACAAATGTTTTCCTGTACGCACGCGGTCTTACTAAAGTGGCATTCGATTCGCCACTTTTCTGTGAATTCTCTTTTGATGTTGGCCGTCATGTTCCCCATAGTGGGGTTTTGACTCGATCAAACCGGAAAAATTCGTTCTTTGTAATACCACTGTAAAGGAGATAAGAAGGCTTTGGAAGAAAGTAAGGAGGAAGAGGAGGAGGGGATGTGTTTTTATGGAAGAACGATGACTGATTTAAAGTGGTGTTAGCCCATTTGTACTACTGACGCATTTCATCAGTTTTTTAATATCAATGCCTGCTTTTCAGCAGGCGTGTCAAAGACATGAGAGCCAAGATGCTTAAATCTTAGTTAAGAAGAAGGTGTTGAGATGATTCCACCTCATTCTCCCATGTTACTGACGGAAGAACGACTCGAAGTAAATCGAGTCTCAGAGCATGTTACCACGTGGCCAATGCCCAGTAAGGGCACCCACGAAATTCAAGAGCTAACATTTTTTTACATGTTTGTGTACTTCTCTAGAGCTCACCGAGTTGACACGAAGCCCAACTCTCCAGGAGGAGACTGCAGGTAGTAAACAGGACCCCAATCCTCTCGTTTTGCGGGGCAACTACCTCTCAGGTCCCCTGTCTAGCCAGCTCATCTGCCTCGTAGTTTCCTGCGATGTCGCTATGACCAGGTACCCAGCTGAGCTTTACATTGAAGAATTCGGATGCAATCGAAAGTGAAGTCAGGTATTCCCCAATCAGTTTGAAGTGCGCCATCATCGAGCGCAGGGCCCTGATTGCCGATTGGATGTCGGAGTATTTATTAATCTCCGTGACAGATATTACACGAGTGAAAAGTAATTATCGCTACCTCTGCTTGGAATACACTGCAGTGCTCCGGTAACCTGAACTCGGGTCTGATGTGGAGCACCTTGCAGAATACTCCTCCACCAACCAACCCTCTTATCCAATTTTGAGCCATGACCCTGTCTGCAAATGCTACACCCCTTGAAGGAATGTAAGTAGAGAATATTCCGCTCAGACTAAGCAGGGGTGCGTATTGATCAGTCGCCAAAGGGATGAACCCAAAATTCCTAAGGATACTTGAGAGTCCGCAATTGAGGAGACTCTCAATCTGATTACGGCACATGTAGTTGCAGCTTTCCCTGCAATGTCTACAGGTATCACATTCAGCATGCATTAAGCGCTAGTTTGAAGCGCCCCACTGATTCCAATGAGAGCACACTTTTGGATCCCCTCCAGCTTCTTCACCGATGCTACCTTTTCCAGTGAGTTCCACCAGACAATGACTCCATACTGTTGTATGGTTATAAAGGTATTAAAGAGCCAAAAAAAACAATTTTAAGCGAGAGGCCTCATCTTTTTCAATAGGGTCTTTGTGCTGCTACAGTGCCCGAATATATCCTAAATTCGGGTTATTTCGATAACTAAGAACCAACTGTCGTCGAAACCAAAAAAGACTCATGTCGATTGGTTTAAATAAATGCTGAAGAAATTTTGCCGCGATGGTTCAAAGCACGTATATGACATCTTAAAATGTGACGAATCTTGGATCTATGCATATGAGATGAAAACAAAACAGCTATCGACAGTGTGAGCAGCACCCCAAAGCAAATGGCCGCTTGCTTTTTCAGCAAGCCTGATATCTGGTCATGTCGCAACTGTACCACAAGAGAAACTTAAAACAGTCAATTTTGAGTGGTACCCAACCATTTTTTTGCCAGAAGTTTTCGGGGAATCAAGGAAATTCAAGCACTAAAGGCGAATCATCTTGCACCAAATCAATGCGAACTCTCTCGTCTCGGTCAGTGATGGTAAATGATTTTTTGAAAAATCCCTACACAGCCCAAAAAAATTCCCTACTTTTCCCTACGCTTCAAAAAATTTTTCCTACAAAATTCCCCACATATTTTTCTCCTGTGTTTACACTATAATGAGGCACTTGCAACGTCAAAATTGAATTATTTTCGGGCTTGGTGCTATTTTGACACTTTATAAGACACTTTAATAAGAAATTTTATTTCAAAAATATATATAAATACACATATATATTATATTATAAACACATATATAAAGAAAAATTCAGCAAAAAGACTAAAAATTACACTTTTTCATTACAATCAGTTCTGTTTAAAATAAGACAGAGTTTCTATTTTTTCAGAATCCGGCACGATTTCTTTTAAGATTGGGATAAAATGGTTCACAACTTGCAGGGCGACATTATGCTCAGCGAAGAACATGCTAAATCTTATTTCGAAATTTCTGGAACCATTTGGATTTCTCGGCTTTTTCTTAAAAAAAACTGTTTATTTTAGGTGTCATTTTTATTGTCTTCATATTTTTTTGGTACGCTTTTGCTTCGGCGTGCTTCTGCAAATTAGAATTGCCGCAGTTCAAAACTTTGTCGCACTCAGCGCATTTGCATTTGAATGGATCGCCACAGCTTTCAACCAGCCACTAAAATTGTCGTCGTCAAGCCACTTGTTATTGAACTTTTGCTTCGGATACTTGAATTTTTCTCCTGGTGTTCCTCCGAAGAGTGAGTCGAAGAGGAGGAGCTCATTTCTGTAAAATATATAAATTTTAAATATAAAAAAAGCTCAAACTAAAAAAAAAAAACGGGACAAAACTAACAATTTTCGCGCGAAGAAAAAATCGCGTTAGCGTTAACGAAGAAAAAATGACAATGTTGCCGTATTAACGCTTTAAAAGTATGCTGCCATAAGGAAAAAAATACTGGCATGAAATCTTACTGCGGCTTTTTATTTTAAATGAACTTTTTTAATATTTCCCGCTATTGTAAAATTTTTTCTGTCCTTTTTGAAAATTCCCTACATTTACAGAATTTAAAAAAATCTGTCCTTCTTTTTCGACAAATATCCCTACATGTAGGGAATTTTCCCTACATTTACCCTCACTGGTATCGGTACACACTAGAGAGTTTTTGAGTACTTGAAAGATCGAATTAATGGGTCACCGTCTTACAGCCCTGATTTGACACCTAATGATTTCTTTTTGCTCCCGAGCGTCAAAAATAAAATGCGTGGTCAATGTTTTTCAACGTCCGAAGATGCTGTTGAAGCCTTTAATGAGTTCGTTTTGGAAGTATCCACATCTGGGTGGCAAAAGTGCTTTGGAAAATAGTTCAAGCGAATGCAAATAGAAGGGAATTGACCTCCAGGAGAATATTTTGAAAAACAATAAAGCCATCTTCATGATTATTTTACTGTGTTTTCGTTATCTGGCTCAAAATATAAAAGGCAACCCTCGTGCGTACATACATAGCTTTCTTTTTTGTGTTCGGTTAGTTTTCCTGCAGTTATGCCTTTCACTGACATATTTCTTGTTTCTAACCCGCATTGTAATGATTACTGATGGGCTAGCAAAGATAAAATGCTTCGAATGTTCAGAAAAAGGAAGAAAAGGTTGAAACAATTTGTCTTAACCAAACGGACTATTTCTTTCTACGTACCAGACGTTCAGTTGGCAATAACAATAATCTTCATCCGTCTTGTTTGCACACTAATTGACTATGTCCTCCATGTCCAGGATGTCTTCATTTTCAATTTAATGACTTCGAAATGAATGCATGCAAAGTCAATATCATTTGTGCTGCGCCGAATGACCGGCAATAGCATAGAAGGCAATAAATTACGAAAGGATTTTATGAATGCCGGTAGATATATTTATTTTATGGTATTCCTTTGGTAAATAGAAAATGTAATTTCCATGAAATCTAAGAAATCACTAAGCCAGTTGATGGTTGAGCGAACGCAGGCAAATTATGTGCTTACAAAAATGTTGCAACAATTTAACAATAAACCACAAGACATGCCATATATTTCAGAAAATTAAAAAAAATATATATACATACATACACTTGCAAATGTTTTGTTAGATACTTGACATTTTTGTGGCATTGAAGCATGGCAAAGAAGCAATTTATTCCATGACCTTTTGAGCATAGTCATTAGATGTTTTTCTACTACATACATACATATATTTTGTCTCATAATTCTTTTCACAATGTAATTTGGTATCGCATCACTATTTTCTTAGAAAACTCAATTATGGCATACTAGGTTGTTCAATAAGTTTTGCGGCTCGATAAGAAAAACACAATTTCATGGTCACATATGTACATGTTATTATTCAGTATAGTCTCCCTCAACATCAAGGCAACTGTTCCAACGAGATTCCAATTTACGAATTCCATCCCTGAAGTGAGAATCTGGAAGGGCTGCAAAATACGTTTCCACAGCTGTTGTTCTGACCTCATAATTTGATGAAAAACGCTTTCCATGCATGCATTTTTTTGTGTCCGAAAGCAGAGGGAAGTCATTTGGGGCCAATACTGGTGAATACAGTGGATACTCCAACAATTCGAACTGTAATTCATGGATTTTAGCCATTGCCAAATACTCTTGTGACACGGTGCGTTGTCGTGATGAAAAAGAATTTTTTTCTCACGAAAACTGGAACGTTTTTCAGCTGGTATAAGAAAAACCAGATTCACACCCCTCTTTAGCCTTTTGTTTTAATTTGAAAACATGGTGATAGACCCAAGTTTCATCTGTAATGATGAATCGACGCACAAAATCCTTTAGAAGACGCTGTTCATGCTGCTGAGAAAGTCGTCTTTGAATGTCTTTTTGTTCCATTGTTCTATCATGAGCTTCTGAAACTAAATAACTTAGTCAGAATATTCTTTACACAGCCCCATGAGATGCCTAGGGCTTATACTAAATCTCTTTCAGTCACTCGAATTACTTACAGCATTTTGTTAAGATAATTCTGCAGTCAAGACTTAGTTGCAGTCAAAACAAAGTATCGATTAGAGGGGAAAGAGGTAGAGACAATCGTCGTCTCGGCCTATTTTCCTTGCGACTCCATTCTTCCTCCCCCTATGAGGGAGTTTATGGAAGTTGTAAGATATGCTGAATCCATGAGATTAGGACTAATTGTGGAATGTGACGCAAATTCACAGAAATGTAACTTCAGGGGGCATAAACTCATGGACCTCATTCTGTCATCTCGTTTGGTTATTACAAAATATCAGATCATATGACTGGTTGGAAAGTACTCGATAAAGATTCCCTGTCGGACCATCGTTACATAGAGTTTAGGCTTGGGGCCGAGACAACTTCGTCCCAACCGGCTGGAATCCTCGAAAAGCGGATTGGACACGATATAAAGATCTGATTAAAGAAAAAATCCTTGATGTTCGCAAACTCCGAACAATAACTGCGATTAAAAAAGCCACAAACTCATTGGGGCGAACTTTGATCGAGTGTTATAACAAGGTGTGCCCGGAACTCCTACGTGAGGGTAAGACAGTTCTTTGGTGGAACTCCGAACTCTCGAAACTCGGAAAAGCTTCCAGGAAACTTCTTAATAGAGCTCTTAAAACTCAGTTGGAAGGGGATTGGACTGCCTACCGTAAACTGAGGAAAGGAATATAAAAAGAAAATTAGAACCTTCTGTAGTGAAGTGGAGGAACGGAAGAGTTCAGCGAGGTTATGCAAGGTCCTCCAAAGAGACCGGACGGCTAGGCTGGGCTCACTACTCAAACCGGATGGTACTTATACGGACTCAAAATCAGAAGTGTGCGTTACACTCTTTTCAACACATTTCCCTGGCTGCAGAAGAGTTGTTGGTCAAAGCTCTGTCGATCAATCTGATCATGTCGATATAATTACCAGCAGACGTGATTGGTTCATTGCATCTAAGATAGTTAACGAGGATAAAGTTCGCCTTCTCGTCATTCGAAAACTTTAAGTCCCAGGACCTGATGACATTTACCCAATCATGCTCAAGCGTGGCGGAGGACAACTAATGAAGGTTCTGAAAAGAATCTTTACGGCATGTCTTGCGCGCGCTTATGTTCCACAATCATGGCGTTTGGTGAAAGTTGCCTTTATCTATATAGCCTATAAGCCTGACATCGTTTATGCTTAAAGGTCTAGAACGTAGGGTGGAGAAGCACATTAGGACGAGGGTTCTAAGTCGCAACTCTCTCAATGTCAGACAACACGCTTACCAAAGTGGAAAATCTTGTGAATCGGCTGTACACGAGTGCATCAGCATAATCGAAAAAGGATTGGAAACGAGAGAGTACACTATTGGTGTGTTTGTGGACGGTGAAGGAGTTTTTGACAATACTATATTTGATTATATGTGCTCTGTTATCAGAAGGCATGGAGTAGAAGAAATCCTTGTCAGATGGATTCACTCTATATTATCCAAGAGACTGCTTATCACAGATGGAGGAAACGATGAAGGAGTCAAGGTTGAGGTTATACTCCCTGCAGTGTATTCCCTGTTCTATTTTGGTGCTTTGTTGTGGACTCTCTTCTTAATAATCTGCAAGAAATTGGACACGTTCAAGCTTATGCAGATGCAGATAAGATTGATGAGTGGCCTCTTCTGAGGTCAAATACTTAGGGGTACTAGATTGTAAGATGACCTGAAAGACGCACGGCCAGAAGAAGGTCTCTCGAAGACTAAAAGTCTACTGACAGTGTAAGAGAACTTTTGGCAAGACATGGGTTCCAAGACCGGCGATAGTACACTGGTTGTACATCGCCCTGATTATATCATTACTACATACGCCTCTTTGGTCTGGTGGAAGGCTACTATGGTCAATTCTAGATCAAAACTCCTAACGAGATTACAAAGAAGTGTGTGCTTGGGTATCACAGGTGCCATGAGTACGACATCTGGCGATGCCCTTAGTGCCATTCTGAACCTGCAACCTCTTGATCTTCAAATCCGGAAGGAAGCAATGAAGGCGCCGTACAGACTCAAGTCAAACGGAGTCTGGGGGAACGAAGAAAATACTGGCCTCTAACAGATTTGACACCGTTGGTTTCGGTAGGAAGTATGACGCTTTGAGATACAGATCTTTGGTTAAGTTCAGAGTATCTATTAACGGGTTTTCAGCACGAAAAGTACTTATACGCTTTCAATATTCGTTCATAAATGTGCTTTGCTTTTAAATTTTCTAAAAATAAAAACTCAATCACTCATTCCATTGTAGGAAGTACTGTGACACGTCGGTACTAAATGGCTTGTAAACAAAGAATGAATTGATGGATTGAAATGAAACTTCACGTATGTACATTCATATGAAATTTAGGCTAGTAGCAACGCGCTCTCTTATCGCACTGCAAAACTTATTAGCCAACCTAGTATGGGTAAGTACATTCATCAACCATGTAACCGCATTTTCCTCTGCTTGTTGTGTGAGTAAAGCATTTACTTATAGGCACCAACTCAATATTTCAAAATTGTCTTACGTAGTGGTGAAATCCAATAAAATTAAATTTACTCTACCTACATACATACCTGTATGTACATATGTATATGTGCGTAAAAAAAAAGAGAGAAATGAGAAGAAAAAACAAGAATTTTCACACAGTAGAGCGTACATGAAACCAACCAGCAAGCAATTGGCGAACAAAAGAAAGTTTATAAAAACTCAGAGCTTCGTTACACTGATTGTCCTTTGACGTTGGAAAAACAAACAGTCAACCAGCCAGTCAGTGAGTGTCATAGCTATAGAAGAGGCACGCACTCGTTTACCAGCTTTGACGCATAGGGATGACGCAAGGATGTACGTAATTGTGCAAACAGTAGAACAATATTGGCAACAACAAAAAACACTGTTATGGATGCGTATATAACTGTGTACGCATGTATGTAGCTACATATATGTATAAAAATGTACAATGCACGTATCGATGCACGGTTGACGCTGCACTCATACGTTGCCATTCGGTCAACAAGCAAAATGTTGCTTTAAATTTTTATCTAAATTGTTTTCAATATTCGACTGAAATGTTGCAATAGCAAAAATAAACGAAAGTTAAATAAATAAAAGAAAAAGGTATGCTTACATAGAACAAACATAAATATGATTGTTGGGGAGTGTAAATACTGGATTTTATAGATATTTTCGTTGGTGTCGATGTTATGAAAGGGTGCTTACGAGACAAGTTTATTTTTAAATTCTTATATTTTTCACTTAATTTTTTTTATTTATTGCAATCTGTTTTAAATGAAAACATTAGGCAATGCATATAATTGAGGCTAATGGGGGGATCTTGAAGAGCGCGAAAAAGGTGAAGCCCAAGTTCACATAAAGAATTTGATTGAAATAACTTACTGAACATGAAGTGAGATCCGCGACATTTTGAGGCTGACTTCATAGTTTTTGTTTTTTTTTGTTATTGGGTATTGGAATAAGTTTTCGTCCTTTCTTAGCCAAAGTTACGAATTATTTAAACTATTAAATAACCTATGATATTATGTGAACTATGTGCCATTGGAAGCTACAACTTTACTCTCTCTTCCATACAGCATATGGATTCATCTGTCCAAAAAATCGAGTTCTTTTGACTTGATCCATTCTTTAAGCCAGTTTGCGATGCTCTCGTAAGAAGTGAACCGCTGTTCTATTGATCGGAACAGATGGTAATCCGAAGCTGCAATGTCTGGGGAATACGGCGGGTGGGGCAAGAGTTCCCATTTCAGTCCCTCTAAATACTTCTGAACCTAATAAAGTCCCTCTAAATACGTGTAGGCTGGCATTGATTTGCATGAAAATCAGTTTGTTATGTCTACCGCCGCATTCCGCACGCTTTACTTTGAGAGCTCGATCCAAACGCATTAGCTGCAGTCGGTAACGATCGCCAGTGATGGTTTCAGATGGTTTAAAGAGTTCATAATAGATGACAGCTTTCTGATCCCACCAGATGCACAACATAACCTTTGAAGCATGAATATTGATTTCGCTGTCAATGGACCTGGTTCTCCTGGCAGGCTCCAACGACGCTTAGGGTTATCATAATAGACCAATTTTTCATCGCCAGTGATGATGCGATGCAGAAAACTTTTTCTTTTCTGCCGGTCAAGGAGTATCTCACACGTCACCAAACATCTCTCGAAATCTTTCTCCTTCAATGGATGTGGCACCCTGTTACCTGCTTTCTGCACCATTCCTATCGCGGGAGTGGGTTCAATTGACTTATATTTGGACAATATGCGGTTTCAACAGATCGGTGCCACTTGCTCATGAAACAATGAGGCACGCCAGGATTTAGCGATTTGACAACATTGGAGTTCTTTCTCTGGGGCTATTTGAGAAGTATGTTTAGTACAAATTATTATTAAAAACTACGAAGAGATTAATTCGTATGAAAGCAAAAAGTGAACCAGCCGTGCAAAGAAGCTATCCAGAAGAGATGTAAGCTTAATTTTAAGAGAAGTCGACAAAAGTCCAAGACTTAGTGCTCTGAAATTGGTCCAACATATCGTCGAGATATTCGAAAAAAGTGCTCGTTCAAGAACTATTACAAAATATCTTAATAATATTGGATATTTCAGCAGGACACCACGCAAAACGCCTATGATATCAGAAAAAACCGCGCACGGGCACATTTTAGCAAGGGAATGGATTTCTAGTATCAGGTTTAATTTACTCATGGATCAAAGTTGAACATATTTGGAAGTGATGGCTGACCTAAAATATGGAGGAGAAAAAATGCGAATATAGAAATAAAAAAACTGATACCTACTCTCAGGCTCGGAAAAGGTAGCGCAATGGTTTGGGGACCAGCTATAGCTCTGGCGTTGGAAAGATGATCTTTATTGAAGGTACTATGGACCGATATAAATATGAAAGCATTTTGGAACAACATTGGAGGCCATCAGTAGAATACTTGGATTTTTCAACAAGACAATAACCTTAAGCAAAGAATGGCTCTTACTATATATTACGCCCCCAGGCAACTAAATACACCGCCGAGAGTCTGGACTTAAGTATGCTAGAGCATGCTTGGAAGCTTTTAGAGAGAAAAATGCGACAATGTATAGTAACAGACGCAAAATCACCAAAAGCGCAATGACGCACTCAACCAAATAACGAGGGAAGAGCTTACCCAACCAGTTGGATCAATGCCACGACGTCTTTAAGCAGAGATTGATACTAAAAGTATTCAAAAAAGTTTGTTTTAATACGAAGTATTTTTTTAAGCTAATTGAACTGTATGTAGACTTTTGTCATACCGCTTTTTTGTTGTTTTGTTAGGGAAAAACTATTTGTAAAATTAGGAAGTTATCAAGTACGGCCTTCTATTTTCATTCTGCTCGATTTTCACCGCTGAAGCAGCCGCTATACTCCAAGCCGCTCAATACTGCGCCAAAAGCAAGGGTAAACACATAATTTGCTCCGACAGTTTTTTATGTTTTCAAGCCATCCAAAACCACAATAAGTCAAGCAAAATCATCGACTGTATTAAAAAGATACTCATTTCACATCGGAGCAGTATCAAAATCATTTGGAGCCCTGGGCATTCCGGCATCCAGGGTAAGACACTGGAAGATACACTTGCTAAGGATATTTCCGATACACCAACAATCACATTCGAAGTAATCCTACTCAGTGACGTATACCAGCTTATTCATGAACAGAGGTAAACAAAATTACTTCGTGACTGGTCGTATTATAAACACCTTTAATCCCAAATGTACAAAACCTGCCTATCCATCATCGGTACCCACCAACCACATTACCTCATACACACGGCTCCGTATTGGGCACACCATAATAACTAGCGTACACCTACTATATTACAGGGGGGTAATACATCCATCACCTGCCCCTTCTGGCAAGCCACATCCAGTGTGCATCACCTACTGGTATCCTGCCCAGAACTTGCTTCTCAAAGGCATCACCACTTCGATAACAGAAATCCTCTTCAACTTTTAAAAGTTGCCACTGAAGATAACATAAAAAAATTTACACATTTCTAAAGGATAACGACCTATTCCGTCGTATCTGATCCGACACACATCACCAGCCAGCCGAAAGCCTCTGCTGCTAGCGCTGCGTTTGCTTGAGTTTACTTATAATTTTATTATCATGTAAGCTTTAAAAATAAAATAAATAAATAAATGAAGTCCAATCATCAGTAATTTCTTCAATTATTGTGAACCCTCTGGGAAATAAGAGAGATGCTGCTGTATGTAAACTTAATTCCGTCACTGTATAAATGCATAAACATAAAAATCGAGCGTTCAATACAAAAATACAAAACCTATCAGCAAATAAAAAAGCTGATTATTCGCTTTGGAAAACTACAGCATATTAAAAAAAGCCAATTATCCACGATCATCCGATCAAAAAAATACATAGTTCCCAAGTTTGGGCAAAGAGCGACATTGAGAAAGCCGAGATCTTTGCGGAACATCTTGAAAAGATATTTCAACCCCACGAAAGATATGATAGCTTCGCCCCATACGAAATTGAACTATTTACACCAGAGGAAGTATCATCACAAATATCTAAATCGAAACCAAAGAAGAGTCCCGGTTTTGACCTTATAACTTCGGCTGTTCTTAAAACCTAACATACAAGGCATTCATTTAACTAACAACGATTATAAATGCGTGCATCAGCCTGAAATATATCCCATTACATTGGAAAATTTCAGAGATCACAATGATCCCTAAAGCAGGAAAAAATGCAAACGAGGCAGCCTCATATCGCCTAATTTCATTACTACCATTCATGGGAAAACTTTTCGAGAAACTATTTGTCTTGCGCCTAAAAGAAATAATTTCACTCAAGCAACTAATTCCAACACATCAATTTGGCTTCAGAGAAAAACACTCGACGATAGACCAAGTTCATCGAATAGTTCACACAATAGAAGAGTCTCTGGAAAAAAATAACATCTGCTCTGCGATTTTCCTAGATGTAGTTCAGGCTTTTGATAAAGTCTGGCATGAGGGGCTGATCTATAAACTTAAGACGTTGCTTCCGATGCAATTTACCGAATTATTGACTTCTTATATTGAAGATTTTCGCGTAAAACATGGACAAGCATATAACAGGTGGCGCTAAAGTAATCCTCCTATCAGAAAATGCTATACATTTTGCGATTGGCCCCTAATGTCAGTTCTGTTTTGACATTTGTGTAGCAAACACATGCGAAATACACGTTAATTAACAATGTTACGCTATACTGCTCCAGAACGCGGAATATTGCTGACTATTTATTTGACCAATAATCGGTCGGTGACTTTGGCACAACGTGAATTTCGTCGCAGATTTCCTCGCCCTCCAACGCGTACTGGTGAAACACTGCGACGTTTAGCCGCTCGCCTCGAAGAGACTGGCACAACACGAGATGCTGCCAGGCGTGGCAGACCTAGGAGTAGCCGTTCTGTAGAGAATATTGCTGCTGTAGCCGAGGATGTCATGGAAGCGCCATCGACATCGACCAGACGACGTGCCACGCAAATGGGTATCAGTCGACGGTCTTTACAGCGAATTTTGGTACAAGATTTGAAGGTGTTTCCCTACAAAGTCCAGACGGTGCATCAGCTGTTAGCTGCTGACCGCCAATCGCGTCTAATATACGCTCAAGCCATCCTTAATCACCACCAAGAGGAAGATGATCTTTCATCAAAAATAATCATGAGTGATGAGGTCCATTTTCATCTTAGCGGGTACGTAAATAAGCAAAATTTACGCTTCTGGGGCACTGAAAATCCGCGTGTAACCCACGAAGAGCCATTACACCCGCTCAAAGTCACTGTATGGTGTGCTGGAGGAGTCATCGGACCTTTTATCTTCGAAGACGTCGCGGGCCAAACGGTTACTGTGAATGGTGAGCGATACAGAGCAATGATCAACGAGTTCTTTTTGCCGCAACTTGATGAATTGGGATTGGAAAACATGTGGTTCCAACAGGACGGTGCAACGGCACACACTGCAAGTGCCACAACCGATATGCTGAAGGATGTATTTCCCGGGCGCCTAATCTCCCGTTTTGACGATTTGCACTGGCCAGCAAGATCGCCTGATTTGACCGCTCCAGACTTATTTTTGTGGGGCTTTTTGAAGTCGCGGGTTTATGTCAGCAAGCCTCAGACTCTTGCAGCTCTTAAAGACAATATCCGTTAAGAATGTGAGGACCTATCGCCGGAAGTTTTGGCCAAAGTGATGGAAAATGCCATAAAAAGGGCTCAAATGACAATCAACTGTGGCGGCGGCCATTTACATGACATCATATTCTCGACTTGATGCAAAAAAAATTAAAAGACCAAATAAAAATAATCCACAAGAAGAAGAAGAGAAGTTTTTCATTTTTTTTTTAAATTACAGCCAAAAAACATCGCAAGGTTACTTTTGCGCCACCTGTACCAGCCTCAGAAAAATCAATGCAGGCGCTCCGCAAGGCAGCATACTTGGTCCTATATTGTACTTGTTGTATACTTCCGATTTGCTTGTTCCTAAATCCTGTAAAATAGCGACTAGTTTGTGGAATATTAAACTTAACGACACTAAATCTGTACACGTAAACTTTACAAACAAAAAACTTATCTACAAACCCATTCAAATATTTTCCGCAAACGTTCCGTATTCTTGTACAGCAAAGTACTTGGGCATGACATTAGACACTAAGCTCAGGTGGAAGGCAAACCAAAGTCGCTGAACTCAATTTAAAAAATAGAACTTGTACTGGCTTATCGGCAGGACGTCTAAATTACGCATTGAAATTAAATTGTTAATTTACAAACAAATCCTTGGGTGGGGATGCACCGCAAAAAGTAATGTAGAAATCATTCAACGTTTTCAAAACAAGGTAATCCGGGACGTCGTAAAAGCCCCTGGTATATACGGAATGACGACTTACATAGAGACCTACAATTGCATACAGTCAATGAAATGATAAATCTCTACGCTGTCAAGCATACCAATAGGATTGAACAACAAATCAATTCTGAAGCTTCATCTCTTTGCGATGAAGCAATATGTGGGCAAAAAGTAAGGTGAATTTGGTTGTAAAATGAAAAATATTTACTTATTCTTGTAAATCAATTACATCCGCTTCAAAATAATCCCCTCTCGAAGAAATACACTTATGCCAACGATTTTTCCAATCCCCGAAACATGCCAAATAGTCCATTTCCGGTATAGCCATCAGCACCTTCTTCGATTCAGCTTTTATCTCCTCAATCGACTCGAAACGCGTTCTCCGGAGTGGTCTCTTGAGTTTTGGGAATAGCCAGAAGTCACACGGAGCCAAATCAGGCGAATACAGTGGTTGCGGAACGATATGCGTGGAATTTTTGGCGAAATAGTCACGAAGAACGAGTCCAGTGTGAGACGGTGCATTATCGTGATGCAAAAACCAAGAGTTGTTGGCCCATAATTCTGGTCTTTTTATACGAATTGCTTCACGTAACGACGCATAACGCTCAAATAATATTCCTTATTAACAGTTTGGCCCGGTGGAAGGAATTCATAGTGCACCACACCACGAAAATCGAAAAAAACTGTCATCATGACCTTTATTTTTGAACGACTTTGACGTACTCTTTTCGGTCTGGCCTCGCCTTTAACACGATATTCGCTTGATTGGTCGGTTGTTTCAGGGTCATAAGCATATATCCAAGTCTCATCTCGCGTAATGATGCATTTGAGCTTGTCCTAATAGTCTGAGAGCATTGTTTCGCACACATCAACGTGACGACTTTTTTCCAAGAAATTGAGAGTTTTCGGTACCAAACGAGATTTGACTTTTCGTAGGCCCAAATGGTCTTTCAAAATGATTTTCACAGATCCTTCTGATATTCCGACCATATCAGTAAGGTCTTTAACAGTCAACCGACGATTTTTGAGTACTAACTCCTTCACTTTATTGACGTGTTGGTCATCTGTTAACGTCAATGGTCGTCCGGAGCGCTCCAAGTCGTCAACACGTTCTCGACCCTCTTTGAAGTCTTTGTACTACTTATAAACATTTTTCTGCGACATGGTCGAATCACCAAATGCCTTCTGCAACATGCTAAACATTTCCGCAGCCGAAATTTCATTTCGCGAACAAAATTTGATGGCACTTCTCTGCTCAATCAAATCAGACATTGTAAAAATCGAAAATTACACTCTATTACTGATAATAACATTCACATGAAAGTTGGCCCAGATGTTATTAACAGTGCTGCCAACTCATGAAAAAAATAATTAGAGCGAAGTTTTAATCCCACGAAGTATGACAAATAAATTCACCTTACTTTTTGCCCACATGTATACTAGGAGGCTGAAGAGGACGAAACCACTGGACCTAGTGGTTATTAATATGTAGATTCATAAATTCACAAACTAAAATTGCTTGTTAGTTATATAGCTTGGTGTTCAATAAAAAAAAAAAATGTATAAATGCCATAGACTAAGAAACAAGATGAAATAAAAAAACACCATTTCGACGAATTTGTTTGGGTCTTATTGAATCACCCTTTATTATCTCACAATGGAGCGGCCTACTGCTTTATACCACCTTCGAACCGTAGAAGATTTTTATGGGAAACTTTTTCGGGGCAAAATTGCTTGGCCACTGCTTTTTGAGGGACAACCGCTGCTCGAAAAAAAAAAAACTGTTTTATATACCACTTCAGCAGAGGGTATAGAACCTTAGAATTACTGCATGACACTTACACTACATATGCCAAGAATTCCTAAATTTCACTAGTTGGTTTTAATTTCTATTGCACTGTTTAAAACTTTGCATTTTAGCATCAACTTCTTCTTTTCATCTTGCCCTGCCTCTTGTTTGTTAAATTAAATCTGTACACACGTTCATGCTCATTTTTTTCCAATTCCCCATCGTGTTTACATTCATTTATTTATATAATATTTGCTTGGGTATTTATGTTTTATATTTTTGTTTTGCTCCTACGAAAATATTGCCCTTTTTCATCTTAACCAATTTTCGTAGCAATTTTCAACATTCGACTATGGTTTTTGGCCGAGTAGCTTCGTCTCTTTGGATACCCACTTTGCTGCCATCTTCTGTAGTACGTCCGTGGAAGCATATAAATACAAATCTTTGTATATTTATATAGATATGTGTGTGTGTGTGCAAAGAGAATGAATGTACATCCATTGCAATTTTTACAACGAAATGAAATTGTCATCCATTCGCTCAATTTGCAATTTCCATGTTACGCTGCTGCGGTTTCATCCTTGCCTTTGCCATTTTTATACCCAACGCAAGAGAGCTAAAACTTGCATCTCAAAAGATACCGTGGAAGAAATAGGAATGTATTAGATATTTCTATATGAGTAGTACGATAGGATTTTTGGGAGACTACAGACCGAAAGAACCCGGCTTGAAAGCCATTGTGGGCATGAAGATTTGTTCTAAAGCGGTCGGCCTCTCGTCAGGCAATGACAATCCTCCTCTGCCATCGAAGAGACACGCATAAAAACGTCTGCATTAGGAAGCGGCACAAATCGGTGCAATAAATAAATGTTAAAATGTTTTAGTTTTACAGGATACAATCTTTCTTCGATTCTTGGAGAAGCGCCGGGACATTATCCGATGCCTTCGTTAAGGGTGATAAAGTCAAAGCTGATGATCTACAGAAGGAGCCACAATTTTAAAATATGTTAATAGGTTTGGATGGATTGGAAAGACTTCGTTAAAAAACAGGAGTACACAAAAATTCGGAGTCTAAGGCAACTGAAAAAGGACCATTAAACAAGCAAGTCCTCACTTCAACAGAAGATTCCTTTGCCCGATTATGTGGGATGTATACTGCGGTGGAAGACATTCCAAAAACACCAGATTTTGGTATCCCATCCGTAAACACTAATGATATAGCCTCAGATGTTTCCATCTAAAAGCAGTGTCACTAATAATCTCTCGGCCCCAGAGATAAGAGCCTGCTGTAGTCGACTGCTCGAAATTCGATAGATAAGTGGCATGAAATGCCTTTTTGAAGGGTGACGCCACAGAGCAAGTAAGCAGCAGTATTCAAAGCGCGTGCCTAACGTCCTTCGCCCGTGTTTTTTTAGATGCATGAGAACTATCGATATCGATTACCATGATTTGACAGCTAAGAGTGACAAGTTATGTTGAGAGATGTGAGCGATGTGGATCTTGCTGTGAATGAGGGCAAAAAATTGTATTTGCGGTCACCACACAAAGAGTCTTCGCGTCTTGGACAATATGTCAGTGTTGTCAACCAGTCACTTGAAGTTGTGAAGGTCTTTGTCTACCTTGGGATCAGCATCAACTATACAAGTAAAAATAACGTAAGCCTGGAGATGAACAGGTCAACAGGTGTTATAGACACCAAATGTAATAACGGTCGCCCCTCGGCAGACAACGGTAAACCTCTGAGTGTATTTCTGCCAGGAAAAAGCTCCTCATAAAAATATCTACCTAACTAACACTCCACCAAACGCTACCGTTCACCGATATGGCGCATAAGTATGGACGATGTCAACAGCAGATGAGAAAGGTTTAGGAGCTTTCGAGAGCAAATTTGTCCGTAAGATTTTTGGTCGCTTTCAGGTTGGTAAGAAGTATCCTGTACGGTGGAACAGCGAGCTGTATAAGCTATATAGGAACATGGACATAGTTAAGCGTGTGAAAATACAGCGGCTACGCTGGCTTGGCCATGTTACTCGTATGAACAAAGATGCTCCAGAAAGGTGAACTTCAAAACGTAAACTAGGAAGGGAACACCACATCTTCGTTGGAAGGACCAAATGCTGCAGGACCTGTCAGCGCTTGGGATTTCTAACTGGTAACGACATACGGTTATATCACCACCTAAGTCTGTAAGTAAGATTTGTAAGCCTTCATGAATAAAATTTTGGGAATTTACTTTGAAAAAAATAAATCCGTTCGCGAAGTTCACAAAGCACTGGCGGCATCATCGGTTGTTATTCCTTGCGAAATGAGGAATGAGCTGCCCTTAAGGCGAATGGCGAGTACTATAGCGTTATGCTGACTGAGTTTTGGTTTCCAAAAATTAACATTGGAGCATCGACGACATTTAGTTCCAAGAAGACGGCGCAACTTGCCATACAACGCGTTTCTCAATCAATTTATTGAACTGACCGAATGGACCTCGTAATCACAGCCGCGGCGGGCATGTGCAGGATATCATATTCAAAAAATAAAAAAAAATAATAAACAATTTCTTCTTCTTTCATTCCTCTTTCAGAACGTTCGGAAAGTACTTTACATAGCTGATGGAACAATTGTGAGTCCGTTCTTGACTGTCGTCGAGAATACAACTCTCATTATTAACAGAAGGGGGTAGCTGGTTTAAAATTAGAATGGTTTAGAGTTCCAAAATTAAATCCACTCGTTTTTAAATTCATTTTCATAGGGATGACAGAACCTACCTGATAGTGCAACTGGGTTCGTGCTCTTTCTATCTACCTAACCTAGATTTTCTGTCATTAAAAGAAATTAGAGTTTGAATTGGAACTTTATGGCGCTTTAGACCAGTTACTAGAGTCGATGAGTTCCACTTCGATAGATGTGTGCGAGTATTTGTTAGCTCTTAAACAATATTAGTGAATAAAGTGAAGTAGATTGTCTGTTATTCGACATCCCAGATGCTCGTGAAAAGCCTAATATCTGTCATAGCGTAGAAGAGACACAAGTGATTGAAGTTCACCCCTCCAATAAAAATATATACCTAACTAGTTTGTGATAAGGAGGTCACCGAGAGCTTACCTAAGTATAACCCGTTGCTGGTTCGCAGGCAATAGACGATCCATCTATGGCGATGGCATTCGATGACAAAAGCAGGAGTACTATAATTTGTTTGGTTGGTTGTGTGTAGAAAGCTCAGTGGAAAAAGTTACACAAAACTCCGTGGGACCTCATAAATAGTCAAAGAAGATTCGAACTTCAAGCAATATTAGATTTTGCAGAACTTTTCATCACTCACGCACAGGCGGCGGCAAATGTGGAAACGGCGTTGCTCACTATATGTTTTTAGCCCTACAGTTCTGGCCCATCATATTAGGTAGAGATCAATAGCGCCATTACTTTTCACAGATTACCCTCATCATTGTTTGAATATCGCTGTTCCCATCAGAAAATGAGATTTGCTGCCCTTTTGCTCTTTCTTTGACACCATTTTTCAGAACGTTCGGGAAGTATTCTATGCAGCTGATAGAACAATGGTCGCTTGGTGACAAAACAACTCGAGGGTTTGAATGATATGGTTTTCATAGCGGTATCGTTGGCTCAGTGCGCAGTAGCCTAATAATATGTAATAATCGCCATCGATAACCAGTAAATGAATGCATTGGGAATAAAAAATTCAGAGTTTTTTTTGTTTCTTTTTGTTTTAACCATTTTTTTTGTTTATTTTTCCGCTACCAAACTCATCTTCCTCGGTTTGTCGTTTGCAGAAGGAAAAAGATGTGGGTCAGAAGCAATGAATGCCGCGTAAAAGAATGCAGGGACGAGGCATATAATCAACGAGGGGTCGAACATACACTGCTCTTGAGAAACTTCGCTGCAGCAACGCTGAAAGCAATGTGCTCTAGCGTATCTTTGTGACCGTCTATGTGCCCATCCTATTTTGTATTACTGTGTGCGCGCTTGTTTGTGCTTGTGTGCATTGCAATCTTTATGGCACTCAATAAATGGAAATATTTATGGCTGGTTAAGCAAATTTCGTTTACAAAAACATGTGGCACACAGTCGATGGCTGAACGATGCAGAGGGTGTCGTACGGGTGCAATGGCCTGCCAGGCTTTTGGGCGACAGCAAGAAGCGAATTGCGACGCTTGATAACTTGTAGGATATTGAAATTGTGGAATAAAATGAAATTTTTAAATGGGGAAAATTTGTGGTGGGCAGCTTTGAAAACATTGCCGTATAACAGCATCCAAAAACAAAAAAACAAAAATTATATTTTGTTGAGTAAAAACCTTGTGCGCTTTATTGCTTCCCAAACTGCTGATTGTGTACTGCACAATGTCCTTGTTGCCTAGAGCACACCCTGCTACATGAGGGCTAAAGGGGAAAATGGTTATTCTATGTGGCGGTGGAGTGATTTTTGATTTTTATTCGCAAACTTAGTAACATCAATGTTTGTTCTTTCAAAAGTTATTCCTACGCTTTTGTTCACTATTTAGTTTTATGCCCGCCCATTCAACAACTCTTCCATCCAACTCTTTGGCTAGCACAAATTTGTGTGTAATAATATTTTTCTGTATGTGGTCATTTTCACGCTGTTATGTTTTCAAGTTTAGAGCATTTATGACTTTAACGACATTGCGAAATTGCTGTTGATTTGACATTTATTTATTTGCGTTTTTCATATTTTTTGTTCTGATCATAAAAACAAATTGAGAATATCTCTTTTATTGCTTTTTATTGCAGTTGTTAAAACAAATTTTGGTTTTCATAAATTTTAAAATTCTTTTAAATGGATATTTGACTTTGAGGTTAAGCAATGAAGTGACGGGGAAAATGAAACAAATGAAAGAAACATTCATCTACCCCGAACTTATTAGTGGAACGCTCGTTTCAGTACCGGATTACAGAATGCAAGACCACAGCTCTTAGAGCCTTTCATTTAATGTAAATGGAGGCAGGAAGTCTTTAGATCCTCATAAGTGTCCTTCTTTTTGTTCCTGGTTCCCGAAAGTAGTCTCAAGGAATAAGTGGAAGAATATTTAGCAGTCTTCATACAGCACTAATTATTTCCTCTCCACTGCCAGTATTTGCTTGAACTGTTGCTTCAGCACTTTGTCATGGTTCGCAACGGATGGCAGCCTTCTTATTAACGTAAACCAGTTCGTCGCTGAAGCAGCTGAATCCTGCACTAGTACGTTGTTAGGTATGTGAAATGGTTGAAGTACTACTCTGGTACTCCGCAAAGAGCACTAACGCGTAATTTTGATACCATTATGAGACCTCCAACAGGCAGATATCTACAGCGAGCTAGAGCTGTTGAAGTAACGGAGAACATTAACGGGTTTTAGGTTGGCGCATTTTCCCAGCCTGTCGGAGAAAGGAGCACCCAGTGACTTTATTTGTCTAGCTGATCGACATGGAGAGAAAGCTCTGAACAGTCTCCTTCTCTGAAAGGTCCCTACAGCTTCTGGAATAGGGGTTAAATGATAAACCTAGTATTCTAGCGTATGTGCCGAACGTTCAATGACCGGTAAATACACCTACGAGTTTGGAAATTGATTGGCGTGTAGTCTGCAGGACTTTCTGAGTCCTCCGTCTATTGTACTGGGGCCACAGGGTTTTCGGAATAGCACATGAAAAAATGGAGCTCCATCTTTTTAGCGCTTTTCTTAACAACAGTTAGGGGGATGCCGATGACCGGGTAAGAGGTCTCTGAGACCAGTTTAGTCAACCCCTTGCAAGCAAGCTCATCAGCAATTTTATATCCCTCCATATGCCTATGTCCCCAGATCAGAGAAATGTTACCTGTCCACCCAATACTTTTGATGTCCTTCTTACTGGAGTTGTCTACTTTAGATATACACCATGGCGTCGTCAGAGCTTTCATCGCGGCTGGACAATCGGAAAAGATGTTAATATTATATCTTCCTCGCTCCCACTTTCCCTAAGCATTTTGCTTGCCTGTAGTATCGTAAATACTTCTGATTGAAAAACACAAGCACTAACACTAGCGTTTCCCGATTCCATTCTGGAGCCGTTAGTGAAGACAGAGGTACCAGCTTCGGTGCAGATTTTTCCCTCGTTCCAATTCTGCCTCTTTGGAAAGATTGCTCTGCCTTGCCAAAACTCCGAAGTATTTCAGCAACGGTACTCAATTTCAAATTCTATGATATGACACGGCTTCTGTCTTGTGGATTGATAGTGCGTGGAAAGTTTTTTCCTTCTCACCTCGATTGAGATGTTCTCCAAAAAGACGGCAAAACTTGATCCTTATAGAAAGGAAATGCAGATGATTGCATCACTCATGATGGGCTTTAGCGCAGGTCTATGCTATCCTCAGACTGTAACTATAGGTGTCGCCATGGCTTTATGTGAAGGAGCAGAGCTTTGCTGAAAGATGTATGGACTGTTACTGTGAGCACTGCAAACCCTTGAGCCAGGTAGTGTGTTGACATGACAAGTCCTTTGTTGCTCACAACATCTAAGATTATACCAATGGCAGGAAACTTCGTGTGCATGGCAACAGGAATCTCGGTGAGAGTGAAACATAGTCATCTGCCATTTCTGCGCTTGGTCTTTTAGGTTAGGTTATCCTGGCTGGCCGAAGTAACGCAGATACCACTTCGGTCCATAGCGATACCAGATCAGAGCCCTTATTTAGCGAAAATATGCATCGCTAAGATTCGCGTATTGTTTGCGAATTGCAGGGCTCACTCCAGCTAAAGCTCAGAGATACATTCTAGTCTTCCAAAAGTGAGAGCACCCAAGTAGCATGGTTAGTTTTCGAGAGCGCCGGATAGCAGCATAGTAGATGCTCCATAGTTTAGATATGCTCCAGAGTTAGATTTAGTTTGAAAGCATGCGCTGCAACTAGGCAGTGTCCTTTTAGCATACCCAATAAAGTTCTACAGTGCCTTCTATCGAACGATTGGTCTTTTGGTCTTGGAAAAATTTTGTTTCATCAGAAAAAAACCATAACTTGATCGGATTAATCGCTGTTTTCGTGTTTGCTCCGACATAAACCAGTAGGATATATACCGGAGATCTTCATGAGCAACTCCACGGCTAAAGCCCTCAGAAACATTAAGCTCGCTCGCAAAGGCTCTCATGGATTTCGCAGGGTTCTCGTCAATGACCACTTACACTTGTTGGATAAATTCTGCCGATCGGACGGTGTCAGAACGTTCCTCGAGTTTTTTGTGTGTATTTTGCAACAGATTCTGTATCCACCCTGATGCTAATCTTGAAAGGTAAATACACGGCGAATAACTGACTGCATATCTCTTCATTTTTTGAGTGAAGTTGTGATGCTCCATGTCTTATCCCATGTCTTATCTGCAAAAGAGCACTAAGAAAAATAATGGTTTCGGGAAGTATTAGCCCCATTTATGAATTTTGTCAACTACCGTGTGCACCCTGTATATATAAAGTTGGCTATAAAATTACACGCTTTGTAGGGTGCTAGGTGGAGCTTCTCCTCGTATTTGTGGCGGGCGTCTTGCTGTTTTTCCCAAATAGAGGGACCAAACGGCAGATGATATTTAAGAGGAGTTTTTCCATCGGTGGCCACTAAAAGATAAAATGATAGTCAAAGGAACGACGTTATAAAAAAAGTGCTGAATTCACCATCAAAATATTGCGTCTGCTTGCTACTGCATTGTTATTCCAAAAGCTTGCAGCGAAGTACTTGTCAGTGTTGGTCCATATGCTGCATTCAGCGACCGACTGACAGTGCGATCTGACTGACAAAAAAAGCCGTCTTCGAATGGCAGTTATTTTTATCAGAGGTACACAGGGTTTGATTGAAAAGTAATGAGCCTGATCTTTTTAAGCAGTTTTATTAAACCTTTTGGCTTATTCAACTAATATTCTTCAAAATAGGACCCTTGGCCGTTAATACACCGCTGGTAGCGGTCCTTCCACTGCAGGAAACATTTTTTAAACTCATCCGCCGGAATCGCGTTCAATTCGGCTGTCACAGTTTTTTGGATCGCCTCGATGGAGTAGAAACGCCTCCCCTTCAGCTTTCTTTTCAGGCGCGGGAACAGTAAGGAGTCCGGAGGGAACAGGTCTGGGCTGTAGGGAGGGTGGGGAAGTACCGAAACCCCCATCTTGGCCAATGCAGAGGTGCAGAAGAAGGCGGCGTGTCGTGATGAAGGGTCCAATTGTTGACGAGGTCGGGCCGAACCCGGGCGACGCGGTTTTTCAGCCGAAGGAGCACTTCTTTGTAAAATGCCGCGTTCTTTGTAAATGCCGCTTCCTGGAGGTACAAACTCTTTGTGGACGATGCCGCGAGAGTCAAAAAAGATGATTGGCATGGATTTGACCTTGGATTTCGACATGCGTCTCCCGGCCTTGTGCCACCATTTTACCTGGGCACTGGACAGAGATTGGTCCCCGTAAGCCTCCTTGAGTAGCCCAATGGTTTCGGTACTCGTTTTGTTTAGCTTTACGCAAAATTTGATCGAGTAACGTTACTCCAACGATCGCTGCATTTTCGCCCCTGCAAAATCCTAACACACTTTTAAAACAGCTTTCACGCACGGAGCGGTGTTGACTGCACCGCTGTTGCCAGCGAACTGGGACCGGTTTAGTAAATGTAATTTTATTGTTCAAATATGGGGACTATGCAATGTCAGTTCATTCACAATGCCTCATGTTGGACAACATTCGTGAAATTCGTCCTACAGCAAAGTGGGTCTCGTATAAGAAAACGTTCCGTTCAGGAGTGAATGCAAGACAAAAAACAGAGAAATAACAAAAAAATGCGGGTTTCTCAAAAACTGATAGTCACATAAGTACGCTGGTACTGCGTGCGTACCTTTGCTAGCTGGTTGCTTTGACACTTCTCTCCTGACGCACTTGCACTTGAACCAGTCCTTCGGTTAGCAAAAAATGTTTGCTTGCAACTATTTCAATGTGCGTACTCGCTTATGTTTGCGAATATGCATCGCGCCGCCGCCACAAGGTGCTGTACTTACCGTAACTTTACTGCCAACTCACAAGCAAAACGAAAAAAACACAGCAACAACGCGCATTCTCAGACAGTCTGCAGGTAATAGCGAAAAAACTCAAAAGGAAGAGAAGCTCAGTTGCAGCCAAAAGTAGCAGTGGCAAGTAGCATAATAAAAATAGTGGAGCAAAAAGTTCATGTAAATTTGTAAAGTAGCGAAATGCAAAGCTGGGCACTCCTCAAGAAGTACGCTTAAAGAGGGTAACGGCCAGCAACAATAACCACAGCAGCAGCAGCAGCAGACGTAGCAGCAGTGGCGTAGGATAGTTGTTGGCAATGAAAATACCGGTATTTTGCGCTTAAAACCGCTTTGCATGACGTAACACTTTTGCAACTATCTATGCAACCCTACTTCAAATCACTGCCTTCGCGGCGCCCTTGCCTTTACGCCCCATCTATTCATTCAGCACTCATTTTATGCTGCCGCCCACAATCTGGTAGCTGAATGCGCAATTGACTGCAGTCTTCGCAAGGCAACGCATTGCTTACACTCAGCCACATTCCCTTCTCTGCTACTCACTGAAGTGAAATTTGCGTTTGCGTGGTTCTTTTACCTGAAGCCTGGCACTGCTTTGCCTGTATGCACTTTAACCACTTTTTTGGTAGTTACTTTTCCCCTATGCGTGCAAGTTTTTCTGCCTTCCTTCCCTAGCATCTTTGCCAAGGCATTTTGTCTGGTGCTGCTGTACTTTGTTGTTGGTTTCTATGGTGGCGACGATATTTGATGAAAATTCGTGCGCATTTTTAATGAGATGAAATTTATTTGCGTCGGTATTTGCGAAGCTCAACATCCACATTTCGACGGTAATAAATTGCAGGAAGAAAGGAGAGTTGTTGGTATTTGGCGTGCGAGTGCATCACATCTGCTGGGAACTGCATTAATTTAAGGTCTCATTTTTGGTAATCAGAGTTGGGGTAGATTGGTGTATGAATGCTTTGAGTTCTGTGCTTGTAATTTGCAATTTAAAGTTAAATTTGGAATATAAATTAGAAAGTTTAATCGATAAACAATGAATAAATTTATTTCTTATCTTTTCGGCACTCTATAATAGAGAAAGAGAGTGATGTATCCTCAATTGAACGCGTAATTGGTCAGTGCGAGTACGGCGAATACTTTTCACATTTTTTTTGTTTTAACTACAATCGAACTATCAAAATCGATAACTATAGTTTGACAGCTGAGAATGGCAAACTGTGTTGGCATTTCTCTTCACTAAAGTTTGGCAAATAATCATGAGCCGTAGCGGACATATGCCGGATATCATATTCAAAAACAAAATGTCCCGCATTTATCTTCCGGATTATGAAAAAAATCAGTAAGTAAGTTAACACGACACATTTTTTTTGCCTTGTTCACTCCTCTCGGGAGCATAGGGCCTCGCCACCACTCTTCCATCGTACACGGTTCTGTGCTGTTGTTTTTGCCCCGTCCCTTGTGATGTCGGCTTCTGCTAGTTTGCGCAGCATCGACCTTCTCCAACTGTTTTTTGGTCGACCGCGACCTCTGCTCCTTTGCGGGTTCCAGTCCAGTGCCATTCTCGTGATGCTATCTTGTGGTTTTTTCAATGTGTGACCTATTAATCACCACTTTCTTATGTTTGATTTGCCTAAGGATGGGCTCCTCGTTCGTTAATTTCCACATTGCGCCGTTACTGATAGTGTTTAGCCAGAATATTCTGCAGATAATGCGGAGGCATTTGCTGATGAATGATTGCAGCCTCTGTGCGATGGTGTTAGAGATCAGCTATGTTTCGCTTCTGCACAACAATACGGACTTCACGCATGAGCCGAATATTCGTAGTTCAGTGCACTTGGAGATTTGCGAACTCCCCCATACTGTGTGCATTCGCCCGAATGCCGCCCTTGCTTTGTTTAGCAAGCAGTTGACATCTTCATCAGCTCCACCATCTGCCGTGATGATGCAGCCGAGGTAGCAGAAGCTTTCGACGAATTCCACCGAGCATCCGTCAACTAATATCTGCCTCGCGTTGTTGTGGTTAAATCTCATAGCCTTCGTCTTGGCGATGTTGACCTCCAGTCTGACAGTGCGTGCCAGTGCGACTAGTTTGTCCGCCTTCGCTTGCATGTCAGAGGGTTTGTGAGAGAGGAGGCAGATGTCATCGGCGAAGTCCAGGTCCTCAAAATGCCTGGTGAAACTCAGGCGAATATCGTGAAGTCCTCAACCATCTGTGCGATCCTTCTGGCGAAGCATTAGCCAGTGGATTATTACGCCGTCAAGAAAGATAATACAAAAATTATTTTCAATTATAATATGCCTCGTCAATAGCTCGGCCGGTTCAGCAGAGCTGTCCTTTTTCTGAGGGAAAGTTAAAAGAAAGTTAAGTTTTCAATCACCCACCCATTGATTGCTTCCAGGATTAAAGAAGCAGGGATGTCAAAAGAAAACACGCACGGTCTCTTAACAGTTTTACTATCTGTGGAAGACTTGCAAGACGCTTCAAAAATAGACTATCTGGTTCCCACGATAAATCTGAACAAATACTATAAAATACGAATACCCAACAGAAAGGATTCGCAGACCAGAATCATACCACCATATTTATACTGTCGGTGGGCAATGGCACTGGATCGAGAATATACTCGAAATAACCAACCTTAAATTGCTGCTGTGGACTCCGGGACCGGTGTAGTGTCTTCTAATCTGAGACCAACGCTATAGACAAAGCAGCAAAAATGATAATGGACTTACCTCCGGCGAACTTTACCATTTCTGTTGATAGTCAAGCATCTATCAAGGCACTGGCCTCAACGTGCATCAACTCAAGAAGAGTGCAGAAGGTCACTCTCACTCATATAACAATATAAAACCACACTTTGCCGATTCCCGCCACTCTGAAGTAGAGGGAAATAAACGAGCGGATGAGTGCGCAAGGAACGCCGCTGAGCTTGATATTCAATGAGTATTAGAGAGTATTAGCATCCCTCTCAACAAATTGCACACCGCAATCGACCTGAGCGTAATCGCGGAAACCAATAGAAGGTGGTCTCTGACTACTAACTGCAGGGGCTTCAAGGCGCTTTGGTGAAAGCTGAATCTTAAAAGGGCCAAATGTCACCTTGGATTCAACAGATCTACTAGCATCTTCACAGTTGTTATAACGGATCATTGCACTATCGGCACCCTAGCCAGTAGAATGGGTGTACTTGGAGGAGTTGTGGTGATAAAGAAGAAATTGATTCGCTACAACATCTACTTCGTGAATGTCCTACACTTCAAAGAAGCCGTGCCAAAAATCTTGGCGATTATTTCTTTGAAAACCTGGGAAATTTGCAAAATGTCTCACTGGAGGGATTAGTTACCTTCATAAAAAGATCTACGATGTCTGTTAGAAAAGTATCCGACTTTGTTTTTTATTTCTAACACCTGACAAATTTGAATTACGCGCGCTTGCATAAGCACATGTGTGAATTTTTCGCGCCTGTCGCTAGCGTCAGTTGCTGTCAAGCAGTGTGAACGTCACATGGTATTTAGTGCTCTCGTACTGGGCATGGACTTTATGGCAAACCACTGGACGGATGAGCAAGCTAAGCAAGGGACGCTTGAGGTGGTTTCCTTGCGAAACGAAACTATTAGGGTTCCCTTGAAAACCTGTGGTGTGCCCCAGGAAACTCCAGGTATGCTCAACTCAGCGAGCGCTGGTTTAGTACACGAGCATGCAAAGACGCGAAATTCTTCTGGGCACGGCTAACCCGGAGACGAGGGAACTTCTAAGGTTTACGAAGCTAACGTTCTCGAATTTTGTCTTTTCTGAATATTGCCTGATAGGTATCTGCGCGGTGAAACTTGGTATTGCTTCTTGCTCTTTCTGTAGCAACTGTCTCTAGGACTAGGTGGAATCATCTCCGTATCTTCTCTTCAGCTGCATTACTCTCACGGGGCAGATCTGCTACACTACAATCCTTTATGCTCAAGACCGTGTGACAGACCAACAATAACTTGGCTGCATAACGTCATTGAGGACCTGAAAAATTAGATGTCAAAAACTGGAAATTTCTAGCGCTGGATCGTGTTGAATGGAGGAAGATTGCTGAGGCAGCTAAAGCCCACCCCGGGGCGTAACGCTAATATAAGTAGATGATGATGACAAGTTCAAAAATTCAAGTGAACACTTGAGGCGAATATTCTCCGCATCCATCTTTGGTTGATTACCCACACACGAAGATTATTTTAAAATCTGTTCAATATAGTCATAAACGTTACTGCATCCCTATTTGCGATTTGTTTATTTTCAACAACTTCTGAAGGCGTCGAATCAAATGGCCAGGATGAGTCAAGAGCTTTCTCCTTCTGAGAAAAGAGTTTCCGTTAGCAAATGTTAATTGTCTCTGGTTGGTGTTGTTGTAGCAGTAACTTCCCTGTCAGTGTAGTGTAGTCAGCGGTCGTCTTCGGCTAGCTCATCTAACGGTAGGCCAAGGAAACTTGCTGTTCCGACAGGTTGAGTCCAGAGGGAAAGGGATGTTAGATGAGTGGGTTTTGAGGGGCATGTGAAAAGGTGGTTAGTATCGTGCGGGGTGCCTTCACATGCCGGGCATATGTTTAGTATGTCGGGTCGATTCTGGATAGGTAGGAGGTAAACTTGCTAGAGGATACAAAACGTAATTGTGCTAAGGTTACGCGGGACTCTCGGGAAAGTTGGAGCTCTTCATCTGCGATGGGTGGTGGTTAGACTCCGATGACGGCATTCGGGGGTCGGGAGTTTAAGAAGGGGGTAAGGGTCTTCCGATGAATGTCGTTTCCTCTGTACACTGTCCGATCCAGTAATTTTCGGTCTGTGTCGACCTGGATCTCGTCCGGGTAGTTGAGGAGGTGCCTCCTAACATGCCTGGGTGGTGGCTCAGGCTCAAGCAGGTGTCTACATGAGTGAGACCTGCGGGAACACCCTAACAGGAACTGCTTGCTGAGCAGTGTATTAAGCTCCTTGACAGGGAGCATATCGGCCTCGTCAAGTAGATGTTGTAGTGAGGACATCATGAGATATCCCGTCGCAGTCCTAATGGCAGTGTTTTGTCAAGTCTGTAGCTTCGTCCACTGCGAATTACTGGTTCCAGGCGACCAAAAAGGCGTAGCATAGTTTAAAACCGGCCGGCCTTAAATGTCGATAGCAACATTTCTTTGCCTTTGCCCCAAGTGCTGCCGGCAAGCGATTTGAGGACTTTGTTGCAATTTTGAACTTTAGTGGCAATAGCGGTTGTATGCGCTGAGAAGGAGAGCAAACTATCGAAGCTAACTCCAAAGATTTTGCGGTTGTTAACAGTCGGAGTTGGTGTGTCATCGACTTTTAACTTAAGCTGCAGTTTGACCTCCTTTGTCCAGGTCGCCGTGGATTCCGTGGGGGAAAGTTGTAGGTTCCTCGCAGAGAAGAAGCGAGAAAGGCAGGCGAGGTAGTCGGTGACCGTGGCGCACAGGCCATCGATGTCATTGTCTGACGCCATTATCGTGCAGTCGTCGGCGTAGGATACCAGACCAGGGAGACTCCCTCTGGTGGCTGGGGGAGTTTTGAGATATTGAAGTTAAAAAGCAAGGGTGAAAGGACACCACCCTGCGTAACTCCTTGCCTTATTTTCCTTTGTTTTGAGATTTGGTCTCGAAATATCACCGACGAGTGATAACCACTCAGGAAGTTCGCGGTCCACCTCTTCAGCCCTGGCGGGAGTGTCGACTGTAAAATATCATCAGCCACGCCTGACTGTGTCGAAAGCCCTTTTTAGGTTCAACGCTATTAGGACAGTCCTCTCGTAGGAGCGGATTTGGTTGAGCCCGCGGTTTATCTGAGTGTTAATGACGGTGAGTGCTGTGGTGGTACTGTGGTATTTTTCCTTGCTTAGTAAGGAACTTAATCACTTCACGAAAATCGTTGTTCTCCATAGACGATATTTCATTAACACCGATTGAGTTGTTTATCCGGCGAAATATCATAGACCAATGAACGGATTTGATTGAAAATTTTTATTTGTATGTTTCCATTGAATCGTTAATTAGTGCAGATTAAAAAATCCTTCCTCTATTTTCCGATCCCTCCACTCTGCGAACTTTCCGCGGCCTTCGTTCGTGCGTACTTGAAAGAAGGCCTTATTCTTGAAGCAGCAAAAAATTACACAAATAAGAAAAATATATAAACGCAGTAAAGGACTACATTTCCTGAGCAATGGAACAAATTGTATGCAACTAATATCGACACAAAAAAAAAAAACAAAAACAAAACTCAAACAACAGCTACGGCAGCCACAGAAAACTTAATGCAATAAAATAGAAAAAAAGTAATAATTATACAAAGCCACCGCAGGAATAATGCACAAGTTTGACATTGTAGTTAACGGTTCCTGCTTGCCACCCTTTCCGCTCACTTTGCGACCATTGTTGTTGCTTGTTATTCGTGTTGCTGCAATTATTCATACACTGTCGATAAGCAGCGAATGCCAGCAGCATAAAAACCATAATTTAGAATAATAGAATGCAACGAAACAGTGTTGCTAGCGGAGGAAAAACAGCAAACAAAAACAAAAAATTAAAGGTGGAACCAGCTGAAAAAGAGGTGGACAGCAAATGCAAACGACCATTGAGTGCTTAATAAAATTTTAATCAACACTGCAGCTGTAGCCGCATGCAACGGTCAACCAGCGACCGCTGAAGTCAACACAACCCAATAGCACTAACAACAACAAACAATTGTAGCGGCAAACCCAGTTAGAATCAGCCAAAGCCAAGGCTGTGTGGTGGCGGTGGCTCCCCGTTGGTCGATAAACTCTGCTATTAAAATAGTTGGTGTTTGTTGGTAGTCGTTACATAATTGCTGTTGTTGTTATTGTTATATTTTTGTATTTTTCAAATGCTGAAAAAATGTGAAGCAATAAAAAATTAAATCGTTGTTTACAGATGGGTGGACACGCTTCATCCGCAATGGACATTGTGACCGACAAATCAGGAAACTTAAATTGCTACAACAAAATGAAACAAAAAACGAAAAAACAACAACAAAAGCAAATATTAAAAAGTTACGGAAATAAGCACGAACAATAATATAACAAACACAACGCAAACAAAAAAAAAAAAAAAAGTAAGAAAGTAAACGTAAAAAGTTTGCCTTATCGGCAATGTCAGCGATAGCAGCTGCGTTGTTACTTAAGGAGTCGCAGCGGAAGAAGCAAAGGAGCAGCAAAAGTTCCGGCATCGATTGTTCCAGCATCGTCAACATTGTAAGCATTGTTGTTGTTATTACACACATCATTACTATTGTTCTTGTTGTTGCCGTTGTCGCTATCATCATTAACAGCATTAGCGTTGAAGTCCTTGCTATTGTTGTTGCTGTTGCTGTTGACGACGTCGGTGTGGTCATTAACAGCAGCAGCGACATTGTTCACGTTTATTTCGCTCAACTTCATTCTCTTTTTTATTTATGCTCTGCTTCAGTCTTTACTTAATTGTTGTTCTTGTTTTTGCTATACTTTACAGCGGTTTCCACTTAATTGTTGTTCTAGTTATGTTGCGGTAATCGTTGAGTTTTTGTTTGTTGTAACTTGATACACATTGGCTTGCTTGCCTTAACTGGTTGTTACTATTGTAGTTGTAGTTGTACTTGCTATTGAAGCAACTGTCACTCTAATCGTTCGATCTATCTAACATTGTAATAACGCCCCCTCCTTGCAAACCACTTTCGCGATAAGATTTACAATTAAGGACACAGTAGGGTTTTTAAGGCCACCGTAGCCGGATGTGTTGGTGCGTGGATAGCGCCCGGGTTAGAAATTCTGGACATGGAACACCAGGTGACAGGTAAAGTTTTTCCTAATACCGGTCGCTTCTCGGCGCACAATGGCAAACCTCGGTGTGTATTTCTGTCATGGCAAAGCTTCTCATAAAAACAAATTTGCTGTTCGGAGACGGTATAAAGCTCTCTATTTGTGGAAAAACGCTTAGTTTTTCTGAGAGTTTTCATGGCAGATATACACTTAGAGGTCTGCCATTGTACCAGAGTGACGCACCTACCCATTCCGCTGCAGTGGCCGGTGCCCGATACTATATAAAACATGGGTTGAAAATTCCCGGGCCTAATACATATAGGGTTTGATTGAAAAGTAATGAACCTTCCCGCGCGTCTGCCAAGCGATCAACCGAATCGGCTGGTGGGGGAAAATGATCGTTGGACCTTCCCCTTCCACTAGAAACTGGTCCAAGTTCGCTGACAACAGCGGTTCAGTCAATATCGCTCCGCGCGTGAAAGCTGTTTTAAAAGTGTGTTAGAATTTTGCACTGGCGAAAATGCAGCTGATCATCTTTTTCGACTCTCGAGGCATCGTCCACAAGGAGTTTGTACCTCCAGGAAGCACTTTAAACGCGGCATTTTACAAAGAAGTGCTCCTTCGGCTGAAAAACCGCGTCGCCCGGGTTCGGCCCGACCTCGTCAACAATTAGCCAATCATCACGACAATGCGCCGGCGCACACCGCCTTCCTCTTCATGTCTGCATTGGCCAAGATGGGCGTTCCGGTGCTTCCCCACCCTCCCTACAGCCCAGACCTGTCCCCTCCGCACTAATTCTATTCATTAGTTCGTGAGTTATTGTGCTGCTTGTTGAAGGAAAAAAATACGGCTCAAACAGAGCAATGGCTTGAAAAGTGTTATGGGGACTCCGCTCCATCGGAAACAACAACAAAACTATGGTTTGCTGACTTCAATCGTAGCCGCAAGGACACCGATGATGCACAACTCAGTGGACGTTCAAATGAGGCCTTGACACCAGAAAACATCAAAAGAATCCACAAAATCGTTTTGAATGTTCGGAAAGTGAAGTTACATGAGTTAGCTGACGTCGTAAAGATATCAAAAGAACGATTTTGGCTTTGTAATGCATGAGCACTTGACTATGAGAAAGTTCTGTTCAAAGTGGTGCTGCGTTTGCTCACTCTTGACCAGAAACAAGAACGAATTGATGATTCTAAACAGTCTTTGGCCATGTCTAAACGTAATAAACCGACATTTTTGCGTCGATATGTGGAAAAGGGTGAAACATGGATCCATCACTTCACGCGGCAATCAAAACGATCGCCATCTGAGTGGACATCAACTGGTGAACCTCGTCGAAAGCACCCGGAAGCATTACAATCGGCTGGAGAGGTTATGGCCTAGGTGTTTTAGGATATACCCGGTGTAATATTCATCGTCTATCCTCAGACGCTAGTCTCGTGAGGCCACTAGTATCGTGATGTTCTGTGAGCGGCGCAGCCTGGGCCTCATCCTATGTTGCGATGCTAATGCCCAGCATACAATCTGGGCAGCAGCAAGTGCAATGGACGGGGCTCTTGACTATTCGAGTTTATCGCGTCCTCCTGCCTAGACATACATAACAAGGGCTCACAGCCAAAGTTTGTAACAGCTAGAAGGCAGGAGGTGATTGATCTAACCCTATCAAACTCAAAACTTGGGTGGTCAATCAAGAACTGGAGAGTCCTTGCCGAAGATTCGTGCTCGGACCACAGGTACATTGAGTTTCAGGATGACGAGGAGGAACAAATGCCATTGCCCTCTAGAAACCTAAGAAAAACAGACTGGCAGAAGTTTAGGGAGGCGTTGCGGGACCTTGACGTTACGCCACCAAGATTTCGAAAAGAACAGGCCATTGTGGCGGCTGTTGAGAAACTCACCGCTGCCCTAACCGAATGTTTTGAGTCAGCCTGTCCAAGTCGACCTCTTCCTAGCCGGTATCCCGTTCCTTGGTGGAATCGAGAGCTCCAGATGTTGAGGCGTGAGTCGAGAAAATTTCTAAACCGGGCCCTCAAGGCTAACCTTGCAGAGGACTGGGAGCGATACCGTGATGTTCAGAAGAACTACAAGAGGCTTATTCGGGAATCGAAAAGAGCCTCATTTAGGGAATTCTGCAGCGGTATTGAATCTCTGAGTGTCACGGCGAAATTGGTTAGGATCCTGAAAAGGGACCCAACTGCAAAGCTGGGGTCACTTAGGAAATCTGATGGCTCCTTCACGGAGCGGAAAAGTGAGACACTCAGCTTGCTGATGGAATCTTACTTTCCTGGTAATCAGATAAGCATCAGCCGGCAACAGCCCTTATTGATAGAGGCAGTTGTCAGAGCTGTTACACCTTCTCGGCATGACTGGTTCGTTGCCAGATCTGTGGGGAATGAGGCCGCCATTCGATTTGCCATCAAATCTCTTGGCGGCTACCAGTCGCCCGGACCAGATGGCATATATCCTGCCATGCTGAAGGAGGGTGCAGAATTCGTGACAGCAGTCCTGAAGAAAATCTTCTCGGCATGCCTAGCACTGGCTTACATACCACGCTCTTGGAGGATGGTGAGGGTCGCTTTCATCCCAAAGGTTGGAAAAGACGACTACACCAGCTCCAAAAGCTTTAGACCCATCAGCATGACCTCTTTCATGCTGAAGAGTCTCGAACGACTGGTGGTACTGCGCATACGTCAGAAGTCGCTGAAGGCTCACCCTCTGTCTCTATTTTAGCATGCCTATCAGAGTGGAAAATCCTGCGAGCCGGCACTGCAAAACCTTGTTGCTAGGGTAGAGCTGGCCATCGACAGGAGGGACTACGCTATGGGCATATTTTTAGATATAGAGGGGACGTTTGATAATGCCACTTTTGGCAGTATGTGTAACTCTGCTAGTAGGCACGGCGTAGACCGGGTGCTAGTAAATTGGATTCGGCCGATGCTGGCCCAAAGAATCGTTTCGGTACGAGCAGAGGAAGATCTTCTGGTGTCATCTGGGGTTAATAGAGACTGCCCCCAAGGCGGTGTGCTGTCTCCATTGTTCTGGTGCATGGTAATCGATCCTCTACGCACCACCTTAAACGATTCGGGAGTCTACGCACAAGCATATGCGGACGATGCTGCTTGTTTGGTAACAGGCCCTTCGCTTATGAAAGTCCAGAAAACTCTGGATCGGATTGACACTTGGTGCTGTGCGAATGGGCTATCGGCAAATCCCGCCAAGACTGGTATTGTCCTCTTTACCAGAAGGAGGAAGTTTGATGGACTCCTTCTGCCAAAGCTAAAAATCACAATCCAGCTATCCAAGGAAATTAAATATCTTGGAGTAATCCGCGATAGTAAGCTCCTATGGAAATCACACGTTGAAACAAAGGCATCCAAAGCATTGATAGCTCTCTGGCAGTGCAAAGGTGTCTTTGGGAAAACGTGGGGTCTCTCTCCTAGCAAGGTCCTATGGATCTACACGGCTATGATAAGACCCATTATCATCTATGCATCAGTGGTCTGGATGAGTAGACTCTCTCTAGTGGGAGTCAGGAGGACCTTATCGAGACTACAACGCACTGTGGCCATCTGTTGCACCGGAACTTTTCCGACTACATCAGGCCCGGCACTAGATGTTCTGATTGGTTTGTCACCACTTGATCCTTTCATCCAAGGAGAGGCCTTCAAGGCCATCTGCAAACTGAAACACAATGGGAACTGGTACGGCCCTTGTCCGGCATTGGAACACAGAGAAGGCATGGACATCGAGCGAACGATTCTCTCCATGCCCCTTGACTCCATGCCATCAAGAGTCGTACTTGAAAAGAGATACAGTGTTGTGCTACCAGAGGCTCAGTTGTGGTAAGACTCAGAAAATGAGCCCGGCAAACACTGTTTTCGCATTTTTACGGATGGCTTCAGGACCAAGCATGGCTCCGGCTCTGATGTCTACGTGGAATCTAGCGGGACAAAACTGCACTTTGCTCTTGGAATGCATGCATCTGTGTTTCAAGCGGAGGTGTTAGCAGTTCAAGAAGCGATGAACTTTGTTGTGAAAAAACGTTGGAGAGGCAGATCTATATGTGTCTGCAGTGACAGCCAAGCAGCGCTTATGGCCTTAGACAGCCCCCAACCACATCAGGATAACTACCACCCACAAGCGAGCTTGGCAGGCTGAGAGAGGCTGCAGATGGACAAAACTGATGTTACCTGCCATGTCCGATCGACTGTCGCAAACCCTTCTGTCATTAAGCAGAGGGGAGTGTAGACGGCTGGTTGGACTGATGACGGGCCACTTTCTGTGGGCAAAGCACATGGAAAGTTTGGGCATCTCAGACAATGTACTCTGCCCAGCTTGTGAAGAGGAGGATGAGACGGCGGACCACTTCCTGTGTGCCTGCTCCGCCTTCGCCGAATCAGGTTAGAGGTCTTTGGCACTGATGTGTTAAGAAGCGACCATATTGGCTCCTTGGCACCACAAGATCCGCTCAGATTTCTTCGGAGATCGGGTAGATTTAAAGAAAATTAAAAGGGAATCCAAGTGTAGTACAATGAATTTAATTGTGTTTGAGTGCTGTACTTGCTAGTCTGTGCCGACAAAAAAAATATCTGATTGCGTAGCATAAAACGCGGTTTACAACTAGGGCCATTACAAGCTGGTACTTGAGCAAATTGAAAACAAAAGAAATTTACGAATACTTCATTTTCTAGCATTGCACGAGATTCTGATATCTTAAACGATAAAAGACTGTTGAGCCAACCTATTCCGCTTGATTTGGAGACATTGCTTTTTATCAACGGACAAATTTGAATTTTGAGCCACTTTAAACGGAGACTTCATTATACCCAAACTCAATGGGCTATAACACTGCATACTTGAAAATTTTCTGAGGACTCTGATTAAAGTATGAAATTTATATAAAAAGAAGCATTCTTTTGTTTAATTTGGGCAAGGGAGTCATAATTTCAATCACTTTTTCAACTCGTCCGTAAGGTAAGCTCATTATAGATTTATTTTCGTCAGAATGGGCATAAAAGGGGAATTTTTCTTGGGTTGTGAATGGGTCAACCTTCTTTTTTTTATGAACTAAATTAATTTTTCTTTAGCGATTCCCACAGCTTTTCGTTCAAATAACATGGCTATGTAGTTGTTATTGTTTTCGTACCGAAAAAGTGATTATTTCACCTACTCGCTTTGAGAAGTGTTACAGTATTAAAGTATCAAAAAATTAGCTACAAAAAGCTACAAAAATCCATGTGATCTCTAATAATCCGCAAACAGCTACGCTCAGTTTAGTGCTAAGCATTCGACCTGAAAATGTCATACTAACTCTCCGTACCTTGGAAAGTAGGTTGAAGTTAATAGTCTTACTCACAACTGGTATTCATAAAACCACCCCATAAAAGAATATACCTGTAGGTCTAGAAATCGCTGTATAGAACCGCTTCGGAGATTAGAGCCAATTTCTTGCCTATGGCATTTTTTTATTAGTGTAGAGCGCTATTGTATTGGAGGATGGTTCCATGTGTATAGTATTGTATTGATGTATAGTATTGGAGGATGGTTCCATGTGTAGAAGTCCACGCAAGTGGGGAAAGTTACTGATCGCCATTCACTTGGGAGTGGCCAGGACGATTCTTCTACATATGGTTCAAGCAGCTCACAACGGCCGGGATTAGCCCACGTATCCTCTGGGTAGCTTCCGAACACCCGTTCGGGAGTGAGCTAAAGTGAGAAGGCGAAACATTCCAGGATAGCTGGTTGTGCGTTGGGTTTGGGACCCGCCACTTAAAAATCGCCCCCAATGAAAACTTTAAAAAAGCCTCGGATGAGACCTCCCTATACTGATGACGACCCCTGCAAACGAACTAAGGACTATGATTTGAGGGCATGCACCTGGAATGTCCGGTCCCTTAATGGGGAGGGTGCCTCTGCCCGGCTGGTTGATGTCCTCGTGAGAGTAAAGGCTGACATCACTGCCATCCAAGAGATGCGATGGACGGGGCAAGGAAAGAAAACCTTAGGACCTTGCGACGTCTACTACAGCTGCCATGTAAAGGAGCGCAAATTCGGTGTCGGATTTGTTGTGGGAGAGAGACTTCGTCGCCAAGTACTGTCGTTCACTCCGGTGGACGAGCGTCTCGCAACAATCCGCATCAAAGCCCGTTTTTTTAACATATCGCTAATTTGCGCCCACGCCCCGACGGAAGAGAAGGACGATGCGACCAAAGATTCTTTCTATGAGCGCCTGGAACGTTCCTATGAGCGCTGCCCCCGCCACGACATAAAAATCGTGCTTGGCGACTTCAACGCCAGGGTGGGCAAGGAGGGAATTTTTGGTCCCACAGTCGGAAAATTCAGCCTACACAACGAAACATCCGGTAACGGACAGAGGCTGATCGACTTCGCCGGGGCCCGAAACATGGTAGTCTGCAGCACCAGATTCCAGCATAAAAAGATACACCAAGCTACCTGGCTGTCCCCTGATCGAAAAACGCGAAACCAGATCGATCATGTTGTGATAGATGGAAGACACGCTTCTAGTGTATTAGATGTACGTACGATCCGAGGACCCAACATTGACTCGGATCACTACCTTGTTGCAGCCAAACTGCGCACGCGCCTCTGTGCAGCAAAAAACGTGCATCTACCTACGCAAAGAATGTTCGACCTCGAAAAGCTGCAATCACAACAGACAGCCAGAAGATTCGCCACTCGACTCTCACTCCTGCTCTCAGAGAGTACTGCCCAACAAACCGGCATCCACGAACAATGGAGCAACATTTCTCGTTCTCTACGTACCGCCGCCGAAGAAGAAATCGGATTCCGGCGAGCCCGAAAAAACAATTGGTACGACGAGGAATGTCATGCTGCCGCAGAAAGAAAGGATGCCGCCTATAGAGCCACGCTGCGATCGGGCGCAACGCGAGCCATGTGGGATCGCTACAGAGAGCTGAAAAAGGAAGAGAGACGTATTATCCGACAGAAGAAACGAGAGGCCGAAATACGTGAGTGCGAAGAGCTTGAGATGCTGGCCAACAGGAACAACGCCCGAAAATTCTACCAGAAAGTTCGGCGGCTTACAGAAGGTTTTAAGACCGGGGCGTTTTCCTGTAAGAACAAAGACGGCGAACTGGTGACCGACGTACAGAGCAATCTTAAATTATGGAGGGAACACTTCTCGAACCTATTAAACAGTGACAGCTGCGCATGTCACCGAGAAAGTGAAGATCCCGATACCCCAATCGTTGACGACGGAATTGTCGTTCCGCTACCCGATCATGACGAGGTGAGAATAGCGATAACGCGGCTAAAGAACAACAAAGCCGCGGGCGCCGACGGACTGCCGGCTGAGCTATTCAAACATGGCGGCGAGGAGCTGGTAAGGTGCATGCATCAGCTCCTATGCAAAATATGGTCGGATGAAAGCATGCCTGCCGATTGGAATTTAAGTGTGCTCTGCCCAATCCATAAGAAGGGCGATCCTGCAATTTGTGCCAATTACCGTGGGATTAGTCTTCTAAATATCGCCTATAAGGTTCTAGCGAGCGTATTGTGTGAAAGGCTGAAGCCCACCGTCAACCAACTGATTGGACCTTATCAGTGTGGCTTCAGACCTGGAAAGTCTACCATCGACCAAGTATTCTCAATACGCCAAATCTTGGAAAAGACCCATGAAAGGAGAATCGACACACACCATCTTTTCGTCGACTTCAAAGCTGCATTCGACAGTACGGAAAGGAGTTACCTGTATGCCGCTATGTCTGAATTTGGTATCCCCGCAAAACTAATACGGCTATGTAAGATGACGTTGCTCAAAACCAACAGCGCCGTCAGAATTGGAAAGGACCTCTCCGAGCCGTTTGATACCAAACGAGGTTTCAGACAGGGTGACTCCCTGTCGTGTGACTTCTTTAACCTGATGTTGGAGAGCATCGTGCGAGCCGCAGAACTTAATCGCTCAGGCACAATTTTTTATAAGAGCGTACAATTGCTGGCGTATGCCGATGATATTGACATCATCGGCCTTAACAACCGCGCTGTTAGTTCTGCCTTCTCCAAACTGGATAAAGAGGCAAAGCGAATGGGTCTGGTGGTGAACGAGGACAAAACGAAGTACCTCCTGTCTTCAAACAAACAGTCGGCGCACTCGCGTATCGGCACCCACGTCACTGTTGACAGTTATAATTTTGAGGTTGTAAAAGACTTCGTCTATTTAGGAACCAGCATTAACACCGATAACAATGTCAGCCTTGAAATCCAACGTAGAATCTCTCTTGCCAACAAGTGCTACTTTGGACTAAGTAGGCAATTGAGTAGTAAAGTCCTCTCTCGACGAACAAAACTAACACTCTACAAGACTCTCATCATGCCCGTCCTAACGTATGGCGCAGAAGCTTGGACGATGACAACATCCGATGAAGCGACGCTTGGAGTGTTCGAGAGAAAGATTCTGCGTAAGATTTTTGGACCTTTGCACGTTGGCAACAGCGAATATCGCAGACGATGGAACGATGAGCTGTATGAGCTTTACGACGACATAGACATAGCGCAGCGAATAAAGATCCAGCGGCTACGTTGGCTGGGTCATGTCGTCCGAATGGATACAAACGCTCCGGCTTTGAAAGTATTCGATGCGGTACCAGCTGGTGGTAGCAGAGGAAGAGGGCGGCCTCCTCTGCGTTGGAAAGATCAGGTGGAGAAGGACTTGGCTTCACTTGGTGTGTCCAACTGGCGCCGGTTAGCACGAGAAAGAAACGACTGGCGCGCTTTGTTAAACTCGGCCAAAATCGCGTAAGCGGTTATAGCGCCAATTAAGAAGAAGAAGAGAGCGCTATTGACACCTTTTTGTATGTTGTTGTTGTTGCAGCAACATAAATATCCACCATATATCTATGTGCATGGAATGCTGCTGGAGTGACAGTCCTTGACCAGATACAAATCCGGGTCGTTCCGGTAACGTAGCACTGTTGTGGGAAACGAAAGTTTCTCGTAGCGTTAAGTTTGGTTTTTTGTTTTGTCCAGTTTTTCCAGAGAGCAACGTCTAAAAACTTGGCCTTATTTTAGAAGTTAGGATCCATGTAATTCCGATGGAGAGTGCAATAACATTATGTATCTCCAAGTAAAGAGAACAAGTTCCAATTTGGGCTAGGGAAGTGATATCAAAAGATCCTCTTGGGTGAACAAAATCTATAGGTCGCAGTGCCACTCTGTTTCCATTTTACCTAATATTGTATTTAACTTATCTTAACTTATTTCATCTTACCTCAACTTTTTTTATCTTATCTATCTCCACTATCGACGCCATTCGACTGGTGGTCGAAGGGGGGGCATTCGGCTCTATGAAATATTGCGCTGTCATAACGCTAGACATAAAGAACGCTTTCAACTCAGCAAATTGGAGGCTAATTCTTTCAGTTATGAGTGGTCTTGGAGCGCCTTCGTACCTGATTCGGATTCTCCGGTGCTATTTCGATGACAGGATTCTTGAATACCGACCGCGGATCTCAGAAATACACAGTGACTGGTGGATCCCGCAAGGCTCAGTTCTCGGCCCTACTTTGTGGAACGCAATGTACGATGGCATCCTCAAAATGGAGCTGCCCATGAATGCGACACTGATAGGATAGGCAGACGATATTGCGCTGGCTGTGGGAAACAGGTCATTGATGTGGAACTCACCCAATGCAAAACTCCAGCTACCAGCGCAAAAAACTGAAGCATTCTTCTTGAGTAAAAAGAAAAAGAAGGAGAGTTTGACGATAAATGTCGGAGGTCTCAACATCCTGCCCAAGCCAGCTTAGGTCCAAGCAGTACTTAGGGGTAATGATTGACTCGCGCATGACCTTCAGAAAGCACGCGGTGAAAATCAGTACGAAAGGCGCCGTAGTTAATATAAATGTTCGCACACGTTTGCTGCCGAACAATGGGCTCCCCCCCAAGGTGCAAAAAGGATACTTCTATGTACTGTGACAGCCTCCATCCTGTTATACGCCGCTCCCATTTGGTCCCAAGCGCGAAAAACACACCTACAAGAGGCCAGGCAGGCTTTGCGAGTAGCCTGTGCATACCGGGCAGTATCGGATGATGTAATTTGCGTGACTGCGAAAAAAATTCCACTGGATATCCGAGCATGTGAACTAAACCATCTCTATCCAAGGCAAGGTGCAAAACCTACAAGGGACCAAAAGTTGGCACAGCGAATGGCGTCACTTGACGAATGGCAACGAAGATGCGATCATTCTTCTACAGGCCGCTGGACGCACGAACTTTTCCCTAACCTTGAGACGTGGTTACGGCGAAGACACGGGGAAGTGGATTACTTCCTCTCCCAGATGCTGAGCGGACACGGCAGTATTATCTGCATAGGTTTCGTCTCTCCCCTTAACCACTCTGCCCCACCTGCCCAGAAAAGGTTGAAGACGCGCGACACGTACTCTTCTACTGTCCAAGATTCGCAAGAGAACGTGAGAAGTTGGCCACTATCCTTGGAAGACAGCTAAGGGAGACTAATTTAACTGGCAGTATGTGCATTTCAAAACATTGCTGGGATGCTGCATGCAAGTTTTTCAAGTAAGTATTGCGTACGCTACACAAGCATGACGAAGAAAGGCGAACAATAGAGCTATTTCAATACCGGCAGTTAGAACAAAATAATATTATATTAACGCCTTGCGCCACGTCTAATCACACCGAACTTCCCGACAAGTGCTAACGTCAACAGGAAACATTGTTCCGGAGGAGGTCGACTAAGACATACCGACAACAGTTACGATGTAGTGCAAATGCGGTCCCGGGGTGGAAGTCAGCCGAAAGGGCTCTTCATATCTTATTTTATGTTATGTTATCTTATCGCATCATATGGAACCTATCTTGTCTTATTTTTTTCCTTACCTTATCTTATCTTATATTATGCTATCTCCTATTATCATGTCCTATATATCCTTAATGTTATGTTATCTCGTCTTTCATTACTTATCTTATTACTCCAGCTTACCCTCTATTGCCTTGGACTAACTTATCGTACTGCATCTTATCTTATTTTATCTTGTTCCATCTTATCTTATCGTATCTTATCCTATCTTACCTTAACTTTTCTTGTTATTATTTTCTTAACTTGTTTATGTTATCTCAATTTATCTTAACTCATCTCATCTTATCGTATGTTACATCATCTTAACATATTTTATCTCTTCTTATCTTATCTCATCGCATCCTAACGAATCTATCTTGGTTTTTTTCTTATCTTTACCTAACTTATCCTACACGTAGAACTTTACAATCGCGTGTTCCATGTACACCATTTCGATTTCATAAAATGCATCGGCTGTAATAACTAAAATGGAAAGAGGTATAAGGCAAGAAAAGGCTGCCAGTAATATTTAAGCAAAATCAGAACAATGTGGAGGCATGCAATTGCAGAACTTCAGTGTACTTAATTATGAGCATCAAGAAAAAATTTCGTAAGCGGATTGGCGAGCAGCAGATGTTGTTGCTGCTTCTTCGATTGCATTTTATGCATAATTAAATAGTCATTACGAAGGTGTGATTGCATGCAGTTAAGAAAAGTATTTACAGTAGAAACTCGATACTTGCGACACAATTTTTCTTTTCATTGCATACTGAGTACTTGCGACATTAGAAAATTTTTACCTCCATGCAACAATCGATGTCGTTCTGGTAATTAAAGCCAAGTTATTACGCTAGCAATGGTTGGGTGGCAAAATTTAAAAAGAGGAATCGAAAACGATACCAAAAATTGTGGGGGAAAAATTATGAAATAATTGATTCCATCAACACATTTTCAAGCAAATTTACCAAACAATTATGGATTTAAGTTTGACAAAAGAGCAGATATATGTTCAATGCCGATGAGCCTGACTTATTTTGGAAGCTCCTGCCCGATAAAACTCTTGTGCGCTCAAAAGAAACCTCCGGTGTTGCGGTTCATAAGATCAGCAAGGAGAGAGGAGCGTTACTTGCTTGTACGAATGCTGCTGGAAATCATAAAGTAAAAATAATGGTTATTTCGAAATCGGCGAATCCGCGTGCATTAATTGACATGCCTGTTGCCTATTAAGGAAATAAAAGTACTTGGATGACCTTAGCTTTACTTAAAGAGTGGTTTCACAGAACAATTGTTGCAGAGAGTTGTTAATTTAAAAAAAAAAACAAATAATCCTGTTTTAATCAAAAGCTTATATAAGCAGATGTAAGAGTTCATTTGGGCGGAAAATTTCCCGGAAAAAGCACTCTTCTTATGGATAATGCTCCAGGTCATCCAAAAGAAGACGAGTCAAAGAACTACGACGGCCATATATCGTTAATGTAATTTGCTCCAAACTGTACGGTTCTAATACAACCCATAGAACCAAGCGATCTTACTAAAAGAAAGTACAAAAAATCTCTCTTAAGTCACATTGTTGCTCGTGAAGAACCTATCGATTAGTCACTGCGAAATATGAACCTGAAAAATGCAATATACTTTTTAGTTACTGCCTGGGATGCTCTTACTGCAACTTGAATTTAGTCATCGTTTACAAAACTGTTTGAAAAAGAATTTGTCTAGGATTGTGACGATATCATTCCTCTTTCGGAGTTACGATTACAGATCGCTGCTGATGCATCTAATATTCAATTCATTGCAACTTTACTTCGGGAAGTAGAACCCTTGTAACAAGTCTCCCAAACAGAAATCTAGCAAGGAATTATTGAACTTCATTCGAAACTCATAGCTTTAAATGAAAAATACTGTGAAGTTGACGAAACAGTAGGTGAAGGAAGTAACGACTTGATGTTATATAAGGAAGGGCGATAGGTTTGGAGGTACTTTTTGCAATAGGGTTATTTTGACAGATCCCGCGTGACTACTGTCTAACTAAATATATACATAATTTTTTCAGTGTTCATTGACATTTTATTATGGAAAGACTTACGCCTCAACAACGTTTACAAATCATAAGATTGTATAACGGAAATCGACGCTCTGTGAAAAGTGTTCATCGCGCTCAAACTATCGGCAAAATTGAGAGCAACTTTATATTATATTATTGGATGATAGTCGACCGTTTAGACCAGGTACAGTCGGAAGTGAATATAATATTGCGGCTGTAAATGAGAGTTTTGCCGCAGATCTGGAAGAATCGATTCGACGCCAATTTCAACAACTTGGCCTATCCTATGGCTCTACTTGGGCGATTTTACGAAAACAAACAGCTAATCCAAGATATGAAGCCGGCGGATCTTCCAAAGTGCCATAATTTCAGTCATTGGGCTGTTGAAAAACTCGCCGAGGATCCGCTTTTTGGGACCGGAATTTTTTTCAGCGATGAGGCCTGTTTTTTGGCTTAATGGCTACGTTAATAAGCAAAATTGTCCTATTTTGGCTGAAGATCATATCGAAGCCATTCAAGAACAGTCATTACATTTATTGGTATAACCGTTTGGTGGGGTCTATGGGCTGGAGGAATCATCAGCCCATATTTCTCCAAAAATGAGGTTGGCGTCAATGTAACAGTGAATGGCGAACACTATTGCGCGATGATAAGCGGATAAACGACTCTTTGATACCAGAAATTGAAGCCCGTGATCTTCATGACATTTGGTTCCAACAAGACGGCGCTTCTTGCCATACAGCCCGTAAAACAATGGATTTACTGCGTCGTCGTTTCGATGAGGAATTTATCTCTCGGCTCGGAACAGTGAATCGGGCAACAAGATCGTATGATATCAGACATTTGGGTTTTTATTGGGGAGGGTATGTAAAGTCGAAATGCTTTTGTGGATAAACCAGCTTCGTTTGGAAGCCAACATTAATAAAGTTATTCACGTGATACAGACCGAAGTCCTCCAGCGAGTCATTCAAAATTGGTGTTTAGGGATTGCCGAATTACGACACAGTTTCGGCCAACATTTGAAAGTGATTATCTTTAAAAAATAAATGCCATTATTGGTTTCACGCAAAACTGATAAAGATTCCCCAATTAATTTGAATTTTCGTTGTTTTATTTCAATTAGAAACCCAATACCTCTGAATTTATCACCGTTTATAATAAAATCAAATAAACTTGGATTGCTATCAGGAAAAAAACTATTTTAATGTCAATGAAAAAAACCTCAGTAGTCGCGACAACCTCGAAACTTGCACAGAACCCGTTTTCATTACGTGCAATAATCGGGTTTTTACTGTACTTATTTATTTATGGAATTTTGTAAAAATGTGTACACATATAATTGCACAGGTATACACTCTGTCAAAAAAGTACCGGGAATTGTTCAATAAAACGCAAAATAATTTTTTAATCATCAAAATTCATTTTGTCGCCTTCAAAATAGGTTCGATTCGAAGGACTAGTCAAGTCATCAAAGAACCTTTTAAACGCGTTTGAAGACGGTGCGTTATCGTGGGGCAAGATTCATTTGTTTTCTTTACACAAATTGGGCCGTTCCCTACGTTGATCCCATTCTCTCTCAAATGTCGCATAACTTCCAAATATATAATATTCTTTATTTATCGTTGAACCATTTGAAACGAATGCCGAGTGCACAACACCATGATAATAAAAAAAAACGAGTAGCCTGACTTTCAATTTTGACCAACTCCGACGTTGTTTTTTGGGTTTCAGCTCATATGGAAAGCCCCGTTCAGCCGCCTGTTGACTGGTTTGCATGCCAAACTCATATACCCACGTTTCGTCATCTATTTTGATGCGCTGGATAAACGTTGGGTCCGAATACATTTGCTCAAGCATGTCTTCAGCTGCCTTCTTCCGTTGAATTTTTTGAAAGAAATTCAACTCTCTTGGAACGAGTCGAACAGCCACGCGTCTTATGCCCAATTGATGGTGTTAGATGTTGCGAATTGATTCGTGAGATACGCTAAGGTCACGAGCTCCCTCCTGCAAACTTAAATGATGGTTTTCCAGGACCATTTCTTTGTCGAATTTGTCGACGATTTTATCCGTTGAAGACGTTATTGGGAGCACGGACCGGGGCAAATCTTTCATGACTTCTCGGCTCTCTGCAAAAGCCGTATACCACTCGTAGATCCGTGTTTTTAAGGGGATAGATACGTGTAAAATTTCGACTTTTTTTCATAAAATGTTAATATAATCCCTTAAGAATATGTCAAAGAATTTGTAGAATGTAAATTTAAGTATTTCTTATATTATATTACTAGCAACCCGCCCAGCTTCGCACGGGTATAAAATATATACCCTATGTCACTCACTGAAAAAATGATTAAAATCGATCCAGTAGTTTTGGCTTATTCATTACTGCCCGTGGCCCACACGCGTTAAATTTGGAGTAAAACAATTCCCCTTTCTTTATAGCATGAAGATTTCCTGCTATCTTTGGGATATCTAAATTCATACCCTACATTTTTGCATATTAACTTTTTGCATTTTTACATATGTATTTATTTTATTTTTACAACAATTACTATATTACAGAATGCCTTTATATACAACGTTCATAGCCTTCTTGTCATTAGACAATACAAACATGTTTTCTCTAGAGGTTACTCTTGAAAGAGCGACATACAGTTGGCCATGTGAAAAACAGTCAACACTCAAATCTAAGCCTGCAACGTTGAAGGTTTGACCCTGAGATTTATTAATGGTCATTGCAAAAGATGTCTTTACCGGAAATTGTAAGCGTTTAAATTAGAATGGTAGATCCGATGGTATCAGAGGGATTCGGGGAATCAATACATCTTCTTCGGTACCACATCCTGTGAGTATTGTGCACTCTATTATGAAAGTTTTCAGTGATTTTACCAGCAAACGCGTGCCATTGCAAAGTTTAGGTGGACTTAGGTTTCTTAATAAAATAACAGGACAACCTATTTTCAGCTCCATTTTGTGAGGAGGGAGTCCAGACGGGTTCAAAGAATTTAGAAATTCTGTAGGAAATTGAACAGCTTCTTCCAAATCGAGAACAGTATCGACCGAGTAGTATATTTTCGTCGGCGCATCAATCTTTGAAATAATCAAGTTATTTACTTTATCTACTTGTTCGTTAGTTGGTGACAGAATAGCTCTTTCTTTAAACTAAGATATTGTCTTATAACTTATGTTATCAATGTCTGGATAGACATTGTTGACTAACTCTTGGATGTTGTCTATCAAAACACAAAGGTTTTCTAGGTTAATCCTTCCCTCACTTTGTATTAATTCTCCATTGCCAACTTTTAGCAGCATCTCTGGAAATAGCCTGTTCTCACGTGAAGATGACGAAACCCTCATATTAGTTTTAAGATCTAATTTATTGACATGCGACCAAAGGTGGGATCTTTTTAGCGAAGCATTTATTTCGTCAGCACGTGTTCCTCGAGTCACAACTGGTAGGATTTGACGGAAATCTCCTGAGAACAGAATTGTACATCCACCCATAGGTGCATTTTTGTTGCGCAAATCGCGCATTGTCCTATCCAGTGCTTCCACAGACGTCTTGTTTGACATGGTAGCTTCGTCCCAGACTATTAATGAGCAGTCACGCATCAATTTTCCTGTATTGCTCTGTCTAGAAACACTACAGACGCTGTTATCATCATCGGTGGCGATTTTCAGCGGGTGCTTCATTGTAGAGTGTGTGGTTCGGCCTTTTTCCAAAAGACTCTTTCCAAAAGAGTAGCGGCAATGCCGGATGACGCAACAGCTAACGCAATTTTTCCGGTAGATCTCAATTACTAATTACTGATGTAATATCTTGAAAAATATTGTTTTTAATTATATGCTGTAAAGAGCCATATACATAGATCTATATGAAAACAACAATGTATTTAAGGTATTTAATTGGATAAGGATTAATGTTGTACCCATTTGTTGAAATCGCTTCGAAAATAAGCTATTAGTTGTCGTAAAAAGTAAATGACAAAAAATGTAAATAACAAATATATCAATTTTTTTTTTGATGCAGAACGAAAGTAAATATTTCAAAGTTAAACTTCAAGAAAGTTTCATTTTAATTGGTTGATTCGTTTATGATTTATGGCCGTGAAAACAAAAAATTCATGTTTTTTTGCCACATTTTGACCGATTGCCACGCCCCCTTTATATATTTCTTCACATTATATAGATATAAACCTTCCTCTTCAATCAATCTATCTTCAAAAAAAACCGCATCAAAATCCGTTGCGTAGTTTTAAAGATTTAAGCGTATAAGGGGACATAGGGACAGAAAAAGCGACTTTGTTTTATAATATGTAGTGATAGATCGTCAACCGTGACGACTCTATTCTTTGCGTTCGAGCGCTGGGAGAGGTGTAGTTACGTTGTATTCAAATTTTAGACGCGTTTTTCTCAAAACTATATTTTTCGAATTGGCGTACACGATACCTCGAAAAGTTATTGACCGATCTCTCTGAAATTTTGCACACATCTTTTTTATAATATTACTTTCTATGTGTTTTAAATTTTTGAAAACTTTTCGAGAAAATCATTTTTTCGAAGCAAAAATAGTAGCAAAATTCGCCCCAAATTCATGTTTTTTAAGCATTTTATTCCGCGATTTTTTTTTTCCATTTATTGTTAATTCATATAGAAATTTTGACATTACAATGCCTGCCGATTGAGAAGCCCCGCTGCGAACTTCCTGGAAGAATTGAGTGTACATCCGCCACTTGAAATGATTAAAATAAAAAAAAAATTTATATTAGTTTAATGTATAAATAAACTGTATGCCAATTTTGAAAAAAATATATTGACTTCTTCATTTTAAATAGTTTTAATGAAAATCAGGGAAAATATGGCCGTTCACACAAAAAAAAAAATTTCGACATATGCGTAACACGCGCTTTTTAAATGAACAATTCCCGACATTTTTTTGACAGAATGTATGTATATGCATAACTATGCATATATACTAGGCCGGGTCGATTTGTGGGGAGGCAAAAAGATCGCCCATTGCTCTGTGAAAATCATATTCTAGGGATCAAAATAAGAAACTTTGCCGAAGGAACCATACCTCTAAAACAAATTCTGATGTCCCCCAATTTGGATCGAACTTTTTAGTTTCTTTTCTCATGTAAAGGCCAAAAATGGTGATATTTTGAAGTGATTGTATGGGGAACCCCCCAGGGGAGTTCCAGAGGATGTGCCACTGGCATGGGTGGATCGGCCGTCCAAAGTTAGTGGGGGTCGGTTATACATTTGGACTCGATTGGAGCACTCTAAATGGGTCAAAGTGGGGGACATCAGAATTCGTTTTAGAGGTATGATTCCTTCGACAAAGTTTCTTATTTTTATCCCTAGAATACGATTTTCACAGAGCAATGAGCGGTTTTTAAATCGACCCGCCCTAATATATACCCATACATGGGAATAATATTCTTATTGAAAACTATTGCATAATTAAAATATATATTTCGCGTTGTGCAACCGAGACTGCAATGCCAGAATTCACCGAGCCTTATTATCTTTTGCAATTGGTTGGCTGCCGCAAACGACGGCGCACAGCGTATTGCCGCAACACAAAAAACAAATTCACGCTACTTTGCTTTGAGGCGCTCGGAAAATCATTTACAATTGTGAAAGATGACGATGAAGGCTGGCAAAAGAGAATGAGATTCACAGAAAAACCATTTAAAGTGCTTAATTAATAGCAAGCAGTCGCATCAAAGTGCAAATAACACAACATTAAAAAGTTAATTTACCAACCAAGTTACAATTCGCTTACATACGCAGCCACACAAGTTGATGTACACGATTTGAGTGCTTGTGTGCATACTGCAGTCACACAATTGTTGCTATTTTCCCATTACGCACACACACTCACACGCACACTCGCCTTCTCACAGCTGGTGCAGGCAGTGCAGGGCTGAAGGCTGAAAGCTGAAGAAGAAGCGCTGGGAGCAGGTTGCTGCAGTGCGCTGCTCTGCGCCGCCGGGACTACTAACTCAAGTTGGCTGCAGGCGCACATTACTCGTACAAAGATAAAGGGCATACATGCGCATATTTAAAACCGGCCATATTTACAACGAAGTATGCATGTATGTATGTGTGTGTGTGTTTGTGTGTACGGGAGCGCATGCGTGTGAGTGTGCCTGTGTTTTTTGTGTACATAACTTGTACTTATTCCGCTATATTCATCAAGGAAAAATGAACACGGACACGAAACAATGAATGCTATTCTCCGGTGGCCATCTTTCAGCGCAACGCACTTCCTTCATGCTCGTATGCACACACACACACACATTCCCATAAATACCCATTCACACATACCTACTTGCACTTATACAGGTACATCTACGTATGCACATATTTTGTTTTCATACTCTTGTACGCTTGCACGCTTGCACGCTTTGCAGTTTGCGCTACTCATTTCCCAGCAGGCACAGAAATTATGAAATTTTTACGAACAATTGCAAGGAATTTTGCCATTGTATCCTGCAGGATATTCGCACGCTGCTGTTGCTGCCATCGGCATTGCCTGTGGCGCAACAATGCTACAGCAGCGTGGAAATAGTTGCTCCTGTTGCCGTTGCTCGTCGCTGGCTGCATTTGTTGTGCTAACGTTTACGTTTTTTTCTCCATCCGGCTAACCAATTTAATTAATTAAAAGTAAATACTTGCAGGTTGGCGAAAGTAACGTTGAAGAGGCGGGAGTTTTGCAATTTGCACACATTTTGTTGTTTTCTCCTCAAACAAACGTGAAATTTCTGAGTTGTGGTATAAAAAAGTGGCGCTGAAATCAGCGCTGAGGAAAATGCTAAAAACAAAACAAAACAAAAGAAAGGAAAGGAAAAAAGAAAATTAAAAAACAGAAAAAAATTGACTGAAAACAAGCGCTACAATGTTTTGGTTTGCATGTGTAAATGTGCGTTCGTCTTTCACATAGTCGACAATTGTTACTCTCAGCACCTCGCCAGTGTTATGTTGGACAAACTTTGTCGCTCAGTTCTCCTTCTGCTTTACCTGGCATATTCTGCATTTCCCGCTGTTACGTACCAGGTATGTATATATGTATGTAGGCTTGTGTATTGTTTCTTGCTGCCACCTGGTTGTCCCTTCCCAGTTTGGGGAGTTCGTTAATAAAGTTCGCCATTTTGCACAGCTCTCTGTGCATTTTTAAAAACAATCCATTTAACTGACAGTCAAATAGGCGAAAATACAGATGTACATGTATACATACGGTGCGTTTCATAATCATAAGACACCTTTGGTATCAATTTTTGAACTATCATAAGCTCGCTTTAACTTTCCGGAGTAACTTTTATTTGTCGTCATTTAAACATATCTTGCGTTGTACTTATTGCATCGGGTCACACTAAATGGCGATTTTAAGACGACAATCTGTATTATAAGTGTCTCTTTGACAGTGTTGTGATCGTACGTTTCAGTCTTAAGTTATAGCGCGTCAAAGATGGAGTCCACCAAGCAAGAAATTCGTCATATTTTACGTTTTTACTACGTTAGTTAGAGGGAAAAATGCAACGAAGGCGGCGGCAAAAATTTGTGAAGTTTATGGGCCTGATACTGTAACGATTCGCACAGCACAGCGTTGGTTCGATCGATTTCTGGTGTAGTAGATGTCGAAGATGCACCCCGTAATGGTAGGCCAATCGTCGTAGAGACTGATAAAATCGTTGAAATTATCCAAAGAGACCGGTATGCGAGCATTCGCTCGATTAGTCAGAAACTAGGTGTAGACCACAAAACCGTTTGGAACCATTTGCAGAAAATTGGTTTCCAAAAAAAGTGGATGTTTGGGTGCCACTCGCTTTGACGCAAAATAATCTCTTGGACCGAATCAACGCTTGCGACTCTCTGCCATAACGGAACGAACTTGACCCATTTTTGAAGCGGATGGTGACTGGCGATGAAAAGTGAATCGCGTACGACAACGCCAAGCGAAAAAGATCCTGGTCGAGAAGCGGCGAGCCGGCCCAAACCATCGCCAAGCCCGGATTGCCCGCTAGGAAGGCTTTGCTGTGTGTTTAGTGGGATTGGAAGGGAATTATCCACTATGAGCTGTGAGCAACTTGGCCGTTTGAAGCAGGCGATTGACCAGAAGTGGTCGAGAATTGGTCAATAGGAATGGTGTTGTGTTCCACCAGGACAACGTTCGTCCTCACATATCTTTGATGATCCGCCAGAAGCTACGTGACTATCATCTCTTCCGGGCAAAACGCCCTTGATGATACCAGGTTGGCCTCAAAAGAGGCTTGCGAAAACTGGTTGTCTGAGCTTTTTGCAAATAAGGAGGGGGGGGGGGGGGGGGGGGGGGGCTTTATAAAGGGGGAATAATGAAGTTGCCTTCTAAATGGCAACAAGTTTGCGAACAAAACGGGGCATATTTGACTGGAATCGGATAATTCTAAGTCCGTTAAATAAAGGGTTCAATTTCCATCACAAATACGACATTTCTTTTTCCCCAATCCAATAGATATCTTTTTCCAAGAAGCTGCCCTTTTGCTAGTCTTTTTGGCGTTTCATAATGATAAGACACTAGTAGAAAATAGAAGGCGCTGATTGTTGTTTCGGATGTCTTTAATTATTATTTTATTCAATATGATCTAAAATATCGAGGTGTTCAATATTGTCACAAGTGAAGCGTGGACAAATTTATGCCTACAAGGACTCAGGCTTTTCACTCAAATTAAACAAAACAAAAAACAGGTAGAAGTCGTTGGGTAATCCGCAATTTTTTATGGAGTCCTGAGAATTACAACATTTTGAAGGCCGTTGGACGAAAATTATCACTATCAGGTCGAGAACAGCGAGCAATCATAAGAAAATCTTCCGACTTAGTTTTGCGCCAACTTGGTCGCTGTTGCTCAAAATAGAGTTTCAAAAACAACAGTTTGACGCACATTACGGAGGTGCAATCATTTCATGTTATATATACTGATGATGTTTTAGTATTTTTCAAATTAAAAAACATTAACAAAGGCATTTATACTTTCCTGAACATTTTGAACATATAAGAAAATGCATAGGAAATGGTCAGAAATATCAGGCGCAAACATCTCAGCAAGTAAATGCGCTACTTTTCATATATGTAGAAAACGTATATCGATTTTGGACTTTGTATTTACGGACATTATGCCATTATGCCCTTTCTCCCATTTTTTACTTCAATGGTATCACAAAGGATGAACCAAACTATTTCGTCCAAGTGGGCCCTACTCTCTGGGCAACCACCACACCTAACCTAACCTATGCCAAAGAAAATATCAAGCTATTAAATGCTCCTTACCACGCGGCAGCTAGAAGGATTATCTGCGCGTTTCCAACATCACCAACAAAAGCTGTTCTTGCAGAAGCCGGATTACCGGATATATCCTTTCTTCACTGCAGAAATAAAATATTACTTGGACTGGTTAACTCACAGAACCAGCAATATAAAAATAGCCGCAAACCGTCCACCATACAACGTTGTGTTGAACTATTGGAAAAACTTAATGTCACATCAGACGCGATTTTGCCACCAATTCCAGTTTTCCCACCAAGCTTAAATCCAAAAATTATTTTTTATTGCGAATTTGCTAAAATTTCCCAAAGAGGCCACCTAGAGGCTCTAATGAATACGTCCAACATTTCAATGAAATCGTCAATATTTTAAGAAACGAATGGGAGTTCGTTTATACAGATGGATCTAAAATTGACATCAGTACATCGTTTGCAATAACAAACCAGCTTGGTGTCACAATCTCAGTCGGTGCTTTACCTTCCTACTGCTCAGTATTCACAGCGGAAGCAGCTGCATTGCTTGAAGCGGTAGTTTATGCCTACGACAAAGGCGGCAAATTCATTATTTGCAGCTATAGTAAATCTGTAATGGACGCTCTATTGAACCATTCTAACGAAACTTCAATAATCATCGAAATCCGAAAAAATATCTTATCAAATAATAATTCCATAAGGATTATGTGGGTTCCGGGTCATGCCGGAATACAAGGCAACAAGAGCGCTGATACCAGAGCCAAAGAAGCCGCCCAAGAACCCCTTCACTTCAGTGCACATTTCAAAGATATTCGGAAAATCTAAAATCTCTTCAAGATACGTACAATAGTCAATGGATTAATTACCAACACCACTACAAAAAGTACAATACTCCTGGCATCAAGCCCATATATCCTACACACATGTCTTCTCTGAACCTCAAGATATTTACACGTCTTCGAATCGGTCACACTATAGCCAGCCATGTTCACATCCCAAATGGTACAGTCAAACCAGACTGCCCTTTTTGCAACTCAGACGACTACACGACAACACACCTCCTCGATACCTGCCCAGGATTGGAATACACAAGAAATGCAATTCATCCTAACTTTTAACTTACGAATCAACAACACAGATGACAATAGCAGTAACTTAATTTGTTAAATTACTAAACTAACTAAACTATTACCATTCGGAATTCTTGTGAAAAAAAAGAAAGTCATCATACCAATCTCTGAATATTAACTTACGTATAAATCTGAGCGCCTCCTCAAAAGAAAATTCTACACTGAAACTTGAGACGCAGCAAACAGCTTTTTTTGCAATAGCATCAGCTCTTTAATTTGTTTGAATATCAACATGTCCGGGCAGTCAAACCACCCGCACACTATGAAAACCATATCCTTTTACTTTTTTTAAACAGAGCGACACAAAAGTTGTAGCAGATTGTCTTCTGTAGCGGCAGACATGGACTAGGACTATCAGTAAAAATACTTGCAAAATCTTACTCATTTTACATTCTTTCGCAATATCTGAAGCCTTCAGCAAAGCCCACAACTCAGCTGAAGTGGAGGATGTTCTAATCTCTATTTTAAACAAGTGTTCCGTGTATTTTGTAGCATTAAAAATGCCTCACCTAACAGCATTAACCACAAAAGACGCATCAGTTGCCTTAAGATCAACTTCGTCGCTCATAAATTCATTAATTTTTTTAACAAAAATCGCTTTAATTTCTTGATTAGAAAATTTGCTTTTAGTCCCAGGAGTCGTCGTCAATCACCACCAAATTTTCACAATCAACAATCTTTGAGTTTATATTAGTATTTACAAAAATATTTTTGAACTTTTTGAGAACAAAACTATACATTTTTTGAACCCTACAGAGTTTTCAATCATTTTGTAAGTGCTAGGATTTGTTTGCTTTATTTTCAAAATTTCTTCGGCAGAAAGAGGCCTTTTAGCAGATGGTAACTCATCGATAACCGCATACAGCAAAGACAATGGAGTCTTCGTTATCCTTTCAGGAAATGATAGCTGGATGATGAAGCGCTGGAGCAAATCCTCTCTAAGAAGCTCTCTGAAGACGAAGATTCCTGAAGAAAAATAAAAATTTAAAAATGCAACAATAAAATGAATACAAATTTTGAATTTTTACGCCAGAAAATCAGAGCTCACATAAAAAAAGTTATCAACGACTAGGAAGAAATGCGTACGGCACACCGAGGATAGGTACAGGCTTCTTAATTGGCGCGATAACCGCTTACGCGATTTTGGCCGAATTTAACAAAACGTGCCAGTCGTTTCTTTCCCGTGCTAACCGACGCCAGTTGGACACACCAAGTAAAACCAAGTCCTTTTCCACCTGATCTTTCCAATGCAGAGGAGGCCTTCCTCTTCCTCTGCTACCACCAGCGGGTACCGCATCGAGTACTTTCAGAACCGTGATTACATTCGAACGACATGACCCAGACAGCCTAGCCGCTGGATCTTTGTTTTTCTTGTTTTTTTTTTTTGGCGGTGAGATTGGGTTAAAAATGTCTTCGCACCATATAGTAACCGTCGCTACTACGTGTGTGGGGATTTCACTAAAAATATCCCTCCTCTTCTCTTGGATTTTTCCCTCCACCCCGGTACTGCTTCAGCATTGCTTCGAGGTAGAGGGCCAAGATGGCAACCTAAGAAGGACACTTACTTACTCACCCTGCGTCCAGGGTCTCCTGTTTTGAGAAACCTATGCTCAATGCTCTTCAGCATATCTTTCCATTTCGCGCTTCTTTTTTCGGATAATATCTATCATAATTTTCTCGATAATTTCTTCAGGTGTAAATACACCAATAGCTCGCTGCAGACCTGTTCTCTCTACGTTCCACCTCTCGCATTTAAAGAAGGTGTGTTCCGCATCATCATACTCAGTATCTCCATATATGCGGTTTGGTTGGCTCCCTTTTCCCATTCGCCACAAATACTTGCGAAAGGACCCATGTCCGGACAAAAACTGCGTGAGGTAATAGTTAACCTCACCGTGCTTTCTTTCTACCCACTTTTTTAGATCGGGTATTAGTCTCGCTGTCCATCTACCATACCGTTCAGAATTCCATCTTGCCTGCCAAAGTGTGAGCGTTTGAACTCTAATATCGGAGAAGTGTGGTACTGGGATTCCTGTGTTTTTTGCCTCCCATCTCCGTTTACGCTCTTGTGCTAGAATATCTATAGGGATGGTTCCGCTGATAACTAACACCGCTGCTTCAGATACTGTTCTGTATGACGAAGCCACTCTGAGAGCACAGGTGCGTTGCACAAGTTGCAGAATTTTCCGCCGGCATTGCATCCTTAGCGAATCCGCCCATATTTCGCATCCGTATAAGAGAATCGAGTTGATCGTGGCCATTAAAAGTTTTCGCTTGTTCTGTGAGGGACCTCCAAGGTTTGCCATGAGCTTACTTAACATGCCGCTTACTTTAACACCTCTTGTGGCAGCATGGTTTATGTGCGCCCAGTAGGTTAGCCTTGTGTCTAATTGCACTCCTAGGTACTTGACCACTCTTTTTGTCGGTAAAGTGGCATCAAGTACTTGTATGTCTACTTCTAATGGGATACGTCTGTTCGTTAGAAGGATTAGCTCTGTTTTCTCTGTGGCCAGCTTTAATCCATGGTCTTCTAGCCATGTCTGGACCCGGATCATCACCTGATTTAACTTCCTTTTGGCTTCATCGGTGTTTTGGGCGATTATTACAGCTGCAATGTCATATGCGTATCCCACTAAATGCACATTCTCAGGCATCTCTATTCCAAGGGTTTCATCGTAGCTTATATTCCAGAGTTCAGGTCCGAGTATTGATCCTTGGGCCGCACCTGCTGTTATTGGTTTAGTCTTCGCCGTCGCCAAATTGCAAAGGTTCACAACTCATCCGCAGAATCTTTCTCTCAAACACCTCAACCATCGCTTCAGCGGATGTTGTCGTCGTCCACGCATCTGCGCCATACGTTATGATGGGCATGATGAGAGCTTTGTAGAGTGTTAGTTTTGTTCGTCGAGAGAAGACTTTACTACTCATTTGCCTACTTAGTCCAAAGTAGCACTTGTTGGCAAGAGAGATTCTACGTCTTATTTCCAGGCTGACATTGTTATCGGTGTTAATGCTAGTTCCCAAGTATACAAAGTCTTTTACAACCTCGAAATTATAACTGTCAACAGCTACTTCGTTTTGTCCTCGATAGGCTCTTCTAGACGCTTATATTCCTCGATAGAGGGGATTTACTAACTCGAGACAAGGATACTACAAGAGGCAATGAAATTATTATCTACCATTTTTACGAATTGGCCGATGAAACTCCAGAGCACCGAAACTCCGAATAAACATATTTCGTACAACGAAGTCTCGTATAGCTAGGTGGTATGACTCTTACGCCATTGGAGATGTCGAATAAAAACTGCTGAGCGAGTGCTCAAATTATTACAAGCCTCCAATTATTGATTCGTGGCCGCTCTAGTTCTTCATGATTATCGGCCAAAACCTGTGTCCTTAGAATGTGATACTTAGTTTCTCAGAATAATTATAATGTTTCTATGTATATAAAAGGTGACACTAAGTTAATCATCCAATTCTGTTTTTGAATAAATTTTTTACTTATTTATTTATTTTTAATTTAATAAAGATTTACTTAATAAATACAAAATACTTTTGAGTGTTGGACATCTTTATTTTGACCTTCACATGCTTCATTACTTGTGTGTTTTTATGCTGCAGTTGCCTAGTTATATGATTGTCGTGCAACGCCATTTGCAAAAATTAAAAATCTTCCGATAGGTTGCTTAATTTTGCGCCACCTTGTACATACACTTTAGTAGTACCCTTGACTTGAAAAATAAGTAAATTTGGCGAAATATCATTAAACTCGCCATAGGTAATCAGCACTCGACAAATGGCCTCTCGTTTTCCTTTTACAATTTTTCAACAATTTTCTCTCAAGAATCGCTATAATTTGGTCATTTGAAAATTGCCCCTAGTCAAAATTTAAGTATGTCATTACTGCGCTACAAAGCAGATAAGGAGCTGTGAAGTTTATTACAAATATGTATGCTTGCCAACATACCTATAACATTGATTATATGTATTTGTATGTGTGTGTGTTGGAGTGTGTGGTCGAAAAGCCGCCAGTGGTTTGTTCTGAAAATGACAACTTAGCTTAGAAGACAAAGCTGCCTTATATACCTAATAATGTGAGCCTTTCTCATGTTATTGGACTTGCCTAGCTACTAACTATTCTCACCGGCATTGCCATGGCCTCCAGCTACTACTCTACTGGTTCCTCTAATGGCAAAGCTATTGAGCTGAACTCTTACTATTAAAACCAATTTGCATGGAAATGTCTGACGGCAATCACAAGATTTTCGCTTGCATCTGCGTATGTACGAGTAAAACACTTGGGCTGCTGCTGCTGCTGCTGCTGACGCTCTTCGTTGTTGAGACCTCAATAGCAGCAACAACACTAAAGTAATCGTTAGCAACAATTACTCTATGTACTATGTAGCAGCATAGATGCAGGTTTACTATGCAAATTGGCTGAGCGAAAAGTGGGAGTGGGAGTGGGAAATTGTACAGACGCGCGTAATCATAATGGTTAGTTCCCATGGCAGCAGACAGTTTGGGGAGGTTGCGGAGTTAGGTGCTTTAAGTAGACCTAATTTGCACTAAAATACATTTATACGTACATATATACATACATAAATACATACATATATACATACATACATAAATACATACATACATACATACATACACACATATACACATAGAAAAATCAGTAAACTGGCTTTCTCCTTTGCAAGGACATAATTACACTTTGTTCGTCGTGTCTCATTGTGTTGTGCTGTTGCTATTTGGCTGCGCTTGTATTGACATACTTCAATGAATGTCAGAAAATCATTCAAACTGCAATTATGAATATCTGGAATGATGAATGAATTAATTGAAGCAATTGTTGCACAGTCACTTGAATTTTCTTTCAAATATGTTCCTCCGTTTTTTGGTCTTTCGTCATGATAACGAACGTTTGCTATAAAGTTTCAATTCGAACAGCATTGCGAACTCTAAATGGCGTGTAAGCATGCAAATACCACGCAGTATCTAACATGCATACACACACTCACCCACACACATGCACGCTACACTATCTAGCCATAATTGCTGGCATTTATGCTTACATAGCTGTACGCTGGCGTGCATTAATGCCACATAGGTAAGTAATGCGGGAGCGGCAATGAGCTCAGTCGATGGCCAACACAGTAGTCTCGTGTGCAATTATGTAGACAAAAGAAGCGTTTGAATAGAAACCTAGATGTAGAATCTGTGGAAATTAAAACAGAGGGGGAAAATAGATTTTTGTTCTTAAAATTATTTATCGCTATTTTCTAACGCACTTACATAATTTTTATTTCTTTATTTAAGTCAAGGGTAACAACCTTACCTTCTAGATTTATAGGGTAAAATAGCAAAAACTTAATAACTAAAAATAAAATAGATTATTTATTTGACAAAAAATAAGACACAATATGCGACTTAAGCAAAGGCCTTAACATCCCGAAATCAATACTAAGACTTCTAGGAAGCCGAGCAAACTTTTCAAGCGCTTCTTATTAGAAGAGAGCGATATTGAGGTAATTAGATGTGAGAACTTCAACATCAAATGGATTATAAGAGCGAAGTACTCTATTAGGAACATCGAAACTTAATTGTCCGAGTAGAACAGCCAATGGTTCCGGATTTATATCGTATATAAACATTAAGCTTTGAACAAGTCGACTGATCTCAAGTGATAAAGCATCGATGTTGGATGGCAAGGGACAATCAAAGTGTAACGGTTGAAGAGTAAAACGTACAAACTTGCGTTGAATTCTTTCAAGTCTAAGAGAATGTGAAGAATACATCGGATTCCAGATGACGTAGGCATACTCCAACTTCGAATGCGACTAAAGCATTATATACGATTTTTATAGTGCAGGGGTCTGGTTGCAGTAAAGCTAAATTGGCATATGCCTTCGGAATCATAGAGTTAATATGGATAGCGAATGTCAAAGACGAGTTAAAAATAACACTAAAATCCCGAGTTTCACTGACTGAAACAAGAATTACATTTGAAACGTAATACGTAGACGAAAGGGGATTCATGGACTAGTGACAACACTCACTAGTATTAAGACATAGTTTGTGTTACAGAGCCCAGTCATTCAGGGCATTCAAATTTTCCTGGAATAACTATGTATCCGATAGAGGGAAGATTCTGCGAAAAAGTTCATAGAGTAAATACAGGGTGGCTGATGAATTTTGCTACATTAAGAAACTCAAATAACTTTTTTTTAGTGTATGGAATTCATTTATTTTTTTTTCAAGTTGAAGGTCATTAAATTTTATTAAATGTAGCTTAACTAGTTTTAAAAATAATTGAATTTAAATGCCCCCCATGCTCGTTGACACAAGTGCGGCATCTTAGTAAAAAGTTGTTCATTGCTGCTTTGAGAGTTGCGACAGGAATAGCCGCAATTGTTGCCCGAATGGATTGTTTTAGTTCATCCAAATTTGTTGGCTTTGTTTTATAAACTTCTTGTTTACATAAACCCCACAAGAAAAAGTCAGGTGCAGTAAGGTGGGGGGGCCTGGGGGGCCAACGAAATTCGGAGTTTCTTGAAATCAGTTTATTGGGAAATTTTCGTCGCAACTCTGTCATAACAGTCTGGGCTATGTGAGACGTTGCCCCATCTTGTTGAAACCACACAGAGTTGAAAGGAATTCTCTTTCGGCGTAGTTCTGGATAGAAAAATTCTTTCAGCATTTTCAAATAACGGTCTCCAGTAACCGTAACGGTGTGACCATTTTCTTCCAAAAAATAAGGCCCGACAATACAGCGTGAAGAAACTGCACACCACTCTGTCACGCGAAGAGGATGCAATTCCGTCTCGTGGAGTATCTGTGGGTTAGAAGTACTCCATATTCGACAATTTTGTTTGTTCACATTGCCGTTTAAATCGAAATGGGCCTCATCAGACATGAAAAGGCAGTTTAACATGTTTTGGTCTTCTTCCACCATTTGCAGGATCTTCTGGCAAAATTCCAAGCGAATCGGCAAGTCTGCTGTATTCAGTTTGTTAACCATTTGAATTTTGTAGGGAAATAAGTCTAAATCTTTGTGCATTATTGTTTGCAAAGACTGTCGGCTGACACCAAGTTGAGCAGATAAGCTTCTTGTTGAAACCCTTGGATTGCTTTGTATAGCTGCAGCTACAGCAGCGATCGTTTCCTCCGTCCGAACTGGTGGGTTTCGGTGATAAGGCCTTCTTTGGACTGTTCCTTGCTCAGCAAAATTATTCACCAGTCTCATTATGGTCCATCTGCTCGGGGGATCGCCGCCAAACATCCGCCTGTACTCTCTCTGTACCAAAACTACGGACTCCAGGGCGTGATAGCGGCGGACTATCCAAATTCTTGTTTGCGTGTCCCAGTTATCCATTTAATAAATTTTGAAGATCAATCTGCAAATTAAAACAAAAATGGAACAGATAACTTAAAAAGATAAAAGTTATTCAATTTTTTTTTGGTAGCGGCTTTCATCAGCCACCCTGTATTTGAAATACTTGAAGCACCCACCAACGTCGTTAATGAAAAGTACAAACAAGAGTGCTACCGTTTGGTACTCCAGAAGTTGACACAAATGTATGAGAGTTAGTATTCCAATATTTAACAAATGATATTCTTTTATAGTTATGATTTCAGACATAACAGGAAAGCCAAACTTATCTGTTCCGTCCTTACTCCCGCACATTAGTTAGCGCATTATTTGCATTGAGGCTGCAAAAACAAAGAAAGACACACAGTTACACATTGCATCAGTGACACCAGCAAGAGGAAACGGGTAACCGCTGTAATAGGGGAGACACATCAAATTTAGCGAAGTCCTCAACCATCTGTGCGATCCTTCTGGCAGAAAAATGTGAAACACAGATGGCGCTCCAAGCAGCAAGAACGCGTTGTTTCTAAGCAAAGACAGGTGGGATTTCCCACTATTTAGGACTGGTAGCGACAGGCTAATCACCTACCCTATCTAAAATTAAATAGCTTAACGAAATCAACGCAAGACAACAGTCTTGTCGAGAGTCAATGCTTCCGAGAGGAGTGAACAAGGAAAACACAAAAAAAAAAAACTTGCACAAGGAGGCGCGCAGCGAGTGTATAGTGAAAGCTCCAATATAACCTTTAAAGGGCCAGAGATAGGTAGCTCCTTCAAATAATATCTTCTGTGCCACTTTTGTACGGAAAATTTTAGTAGAGCAAAGTAAAGCCAGGCGTACTGCTTTTAAATAGAGTTTACAGTGCAGTAATGATTTATCCAATTATATCTCAACATATACTTCAATTAAACCAACTGATAGGGTCCGGGCTCGAAATCCACAGCGGTCATGTTATTACAAAAACAGTTCTTGCGGAACGTATATACCGCATAAAAACAGAATCTACTGTATAGAGGCTGTCCCACGACCGGCAATGGTAAACCTTTGAGTATTGGTATTTCTTCTCATAAGAACGATTTGCCGCTCGGAGGCGACATAAAATGATAGGGCCCTCCATTTGTGGAACCATAACAATATAAATTGCAGAGAGAACTCGGCCAAACATCCAAAAAAAGGAGTGTCTTTGAACTTCTTGGGAGGAGAGTTGACAATACAAGTAGAAGGAGTTGCGAAAAGCAAGAAGAGGCCAAAACAGGAACAGGTATAGTGTACGAGGTGAAGTCCAAAATAAACAAGACAGGCGTCATAAAAATGTTTTTGATGGCGCCATCTTTTTGGGGAACTAGTGCGTTGGAAGTTACATCCCGAGCTGACTTACAGTGAAAGCTTGGAGACATTCGGTTCAGTGGAAGCGAAGTTATTGCATCTAAAGTGCCAGTATGTTTGTTTCGTCGGTACAAAAATGGGTTTCGAACAAAGAGCTAATACCAAATTTTATTTTAAAATCGGTAAAATGTTACCCGAAACATTTGAATTGATGAAAAAAGTTTATGGCGATGCTTGTCTATTTCGTGTCAGAGTTCATGAGTGGTTTATACGTTTCAGAGATGGTTGTGAGGACATATAAATGCAAATAACTATGAAAATACGGGCCGCACAAAATCAGTAATCACCAAAACTCAATTAAAATTGTTCGTAAATTTATAAGAAATGAACCGAAATCATCGCTGAAATTCATGGAATTGGAGTTGAATATCTCCAAAACATCGATTTATCGGATTTTAACTGATAATTTGGGCTTACGAAAGGTCTGTGCACGTTTCATTCCGCACAAGTTAACTCAAGACCAAAAATTGCTCAGAATTTAACATTCGAAAGACCTCATTAAACAGACGAGAAAAGACGACAACTTCCTTTACAACATTGTAACTGGTGATGAAACGTGGTGTTTCCACATGAACCTGAAACTAAGCGTCAAAGTGCCGCATGGAAGGCCTCAAACGAGTGTAGTTTAGAATAGATTACAAAGATGTTAGTCTCGTTTTCTAGCATGATTAGCTTTTCAGACATTTTTGTTGAGGAAGTGAACTTCGAGATTGTTTGAAGTGCCGACGATATAGTAAAGGGTTTTCCAATAAGAGGTGTTATTGGAGGTCTTTTCCCGTAAAAGATCAATGGTTTCGTTGCTTGTGTGACACGTAGCGCCGTAATGTTGAAAATAAACGTTGTCCAGATCAATACCATCTAATGCCAGCCATAAAAAATCGTTAATCATTTCTCGATAGCGCATTACATTCACCGTAACTGTTGCTTCAGCTTCATTTTCGAAAAAGTAAGGTCTAATGACTCCGCAGAACCATAAACCGCACCAAACAGTCACGCGTTGAGGAAAGATAGGCTTTTCAACAATAACTCTTGGATTTTTTGAGCCCCAGATCCGACAATTTTGCTTGTTGACGAAGCCACCGAGGTGGGAATGGGGCTCATCACTCAAGATGATATGTCGATGGAATTCCGGATCATTTTCATGCATTTCAACGACCCAATTAGCAAAGATGATTGGTGATGATCGGCCGGCTTGAGTTCTAGTGTTAACTGGACTTTATAAGCCTTAAGACCCAAATCTTTACGCAACATACGGTGTAATGACGTTTGTGGAATGCCTTATTCCCAAAAAGAACGCCGAGGAATGGACACACCTGGGTTTTCTTCAACACTTTCGAGTTTTACGAACCGTCTCTGCCAAATTTTCACCATTTTTATAGTGAATCTTAATAATTTCAATGTGTTGTTTAAGCGTGTATCGTTCCATTTTTATTAATGGCGTAGTTTCTACTTGTCAAACATCAAAAAATTACAGCTTCAAAAGTGATATCTACCGAAATAGCGGGCTATTCAAAATAGCCCCTGTTATTGGAAAACCCTTTAGTTAGTGCAAACGAGTTGCTTACTTGCAAGATCAGCTGTGAAATCTCTCTATTCATTTATAAGATGTTTATCCCATAAGAAAACTTGTTTGGAGTTCAAAGTATTTTAGTTCACAATTTGTTTTACGTTTCAGCTTTCGCTTTAAGCGCCTATCACATCCTACATAGACGAAAATCATCGTATTCAATGCCATGAATGTGAACCATTTTGCTAATAGTTGGCACAACTAGAAATCCCAGCAAAAGTGGTAAAGTTGAATTTCTATTATTCAGGTGAACAGACAGATGGAAGCCAGAGCAAATGGTTAGACGGAAGGTGTGAAGCCGTGCAGATGCAATATCAGATCGCTTTGTCTTAATATGTGTGCAAGTATTGTACAATACATAAACACTTAAATGAAATAGTGCTTATTCGACTCAAATTACCCCAACACACACACAGCCATACTTATTTCTTTTATATGCGCGCTGCTTTGTCGATGGCAGTAAATTGTGTTGCAGCTGTGACAGGTAAGGCAATCGAAACTATCAGATATTTCTATGGGAAGGATATGCTAACATGAATATGCTTCCTTCCTCTACTTTGCTGTCTCATTGGGGCACTTCCGCTGTAGCAACTGCAAGCAGTTGTAGCTGCTGCATAGCAGACACGAGCAGGCGAGGAAGAGAGTTCGGAAAGCGTGTAGCTATAGAGCACTGGGGCTACAGGTGAAATTGTACGGTAAATTATGTGTGTTTTAGGTGCGCACTTGTCGCAGCAGCTGACACAGTGTTGCAAGTCTTAAGTATGCGAGAGTGCACGCAGATAATAGAAAGGAGCGAAGCAATCGATTATTTACCATATCAAAATACTGTAGCAGTGTGCGCGCGAATGTGTGTGTGTGTGTGCTGAGCAGCGGTAGTACGCATTCAAGCAATTGCCTCGAGCATTTCCGCTGATATCCGACTTTTAAGTGTGTCCATTCGTTAAGCTGCTCATGAATATTATCGAACAAAATTCGAAATGGTCTTGGCAACATGATGATGTGATTTTAGTTGTTGCTGCTACAGCTCTTACCAAAGCATAACCTGTCAGTTACTTCATCAGCTTTCATTTTTTTCAGCTTCCTTACAATGATAAGTAGAGTACACTGCAGTAAAAGTGAAGCACCTGCGCGTGAAACGAAGCTTGAAAGGAATTTGTGTACAGCAGCAGTGCAGCAGTCATTCTAGACATTGCTTCCATTGTCAGCGGCGCATTCACTTTGTTCAGTCTTTCTGTATTACTTTTTCTCCATACGTCTACAGCTGCAGCTTCGTTATTTAAATCTCCTTTACCACTTTCTTTTATAGGAATATTCTAATGCTCTCAGACTCTTCATCCGGTGTACTGTCTTGCGAGTTGCGCTTCGTTTTGAATGGACTCTTCACTTTTGTGTTGCTTTCATGCTTTTGAGTAATTTATCTCATTTATCAGTAGCTTTTGCTGGATGTAATACGAGTAGTATATTGAGTAATACGATTTTGTGCATTATTTGGGATAACAGGAATTGCGTAAATGCGTAAATGCCTTTGTTTCTCTGGCTGCAAATTTTCACTCACGTTTTTCATCAGCGTGTATTTTGTTGTAGTAAAAAAAGTTCATTCATGAATATTCAGCCGTAGTACTATTTGGAGTTTAGTACATTGAGTTATCTTCATTCACCCAATGGGAGAAGTTTACTTAAACACTTCTGCCACTTTTGCAAATTGTTTAGCAACACTTTGTGCTACAGCAGCAATATTCTCCACAGAATGTCCTGTTTTTGTCCTTCCATTCTCAACAGATCTTTGGAAAATGCGCGTGCAATGTTGGAGGGAAGTGGCTGTAAAGAAAGCAGTTGTTCGCCAAGGACTTTGACGCTAAGAAGATGAAGAAGATCTTTAACAAAACCAGTTTCTTGAAATTTTTTCACCAACTTTTTTGAATTGTCAACTCATTCGGCCTATTAATTCCACCAAAAAAATGTCAAATTTATCGAGGTGAAGTGGAAAATCTTATCAGTACTGTTATACCGGCATAGCCACATAGCTACACTTCCCCGCGGAACTTCCAAAAAGGACTACCATTCGGAATTCATAGAGAGAACGTTGGTTCGAATCTCGATAAAACACCAAAATAAAGAAAAACATTTTTCTAACATTGGTCGCCCCTCGGCGGGCAATGGCAAATCTCCGACTGTATTTCTGCCATGAAAAAGCTCCTCATAAAAAAAAAATATCTGCTGTTCGGACTCGGCTTGAAACTGTAGGTCCCTCCATTTGTGGAACAACATCAAGACGCACACCACAAATAGGAGGAGGAGCTCGGCCAAACACCCAGAAAGAGTATGCGCGCCAATTATATATATATATGTATGTATGTCGTAGATTGAGCTAGCCTGACCACCGTACAAGAGCGTACGGTTTTCTGTGGTGACCTGTTGTTGCACTGCAGTTGAGCGAAAGAGAAGGGCTCTACTGTTGAGTAAGGTCTGGTCGTAGGACGCTAATTGAATATGAGGAACAGAGATGGCAATATATTCGCCCAAATTGTAAAATTAGGTAGAACTGTTTTAAAACAGAGTCAGTTACGAAGCGTCATGCAAAGCGATCAGAACTTACTGTGTGAAGGTATGGAGAAATAAATTACAGCGCCGTCATATATATATAATATATTACCTCACCTCATGATACTCCAAGTGTCTTAGATCAGTATGAATATGTGTTACATGCGCACAGATTCGTTTCCAATTATCAGCTGACTTCCGTATAAAAATTTTCTCTACAATATTTTCTCCGTTTAAGATTTTAAAGGCTTGGGAGCATAGCATCGGCATTGAATTAATATCTTCTTCTCTCTCCGAGCAGATTGGCCATTTTGGATTGGGCTATGGAGGTATTTTATAAATACCACGTGCCTTGATAGGCATTGAGTTAAGTAGTAATTTGTTGTCAGAAATTGTACGAAAGCCGCAGATAGTCCACAAACCGCTTAGTCGATAGATGGATATTAGTTTTTTTCAATAGTAATTTATGTTCTATGCATCATAGTAGATCAGATCGGTGCCACGTTTAAAAAGACCGAACTCACAACCTTACTAGATAATATTCTCCACACTCGTTGCCTTCTTCACAGATTATTTTAGGTGAGTTTTAAAGTTTAAACGACTATCAATCATCAGAACTCTCTCTCTCTCTCTCTACGATCATCTCTCTCTTTCTCTCTCTCTCTTGCCAACAAGTGATACTTTGGACTAAGTAGGCAATTGAGTAGTAAAGCTCGCACTCGACGAACAAAACTAGCACTTTACAAGGCTCTCACCATGTTCATCCTATCGTATGGAGCAGAAGCGTGGACGATGACAACTTCCGATGAAACGTTCCGTGGAGGGTTTGCGAGAAAGATACTGCGGTGATTTTTTAAACTTTGCATTTTAGCAACGGCAAGAATCGCAGGCGATGTAACAATGAGCTGTATGAGCTTTACGACGACATAGACATTGCGCAGCGAATAAAGATCCAGCGGGTATGTTAGCTGGGTCAAGGCTCCGGCTCTGATGTGGTACCAGCTGGTGGTACCAGAGGGAGATGAAAGCCTCTGTTGCGTTGGAAAGATAAGGTGGAGAAAGACTTGGCTTTACTTGGTGTTTCCAACTGACGTCGGTTAGCACGAGAAAGAAACGACTGGTGCGCCTGCAGGATCACCCTTCTTATGGATTGGGCAGAGCACACTTAAATTCCAATCGGCAGGCATGCTTTCATCCGACCATATTTTGCATAGGAGCTGATGCTTGCACCTTACCAGCTCCTCGCCGCCATGTTTGAATAGCTCAGCCGGTAGTCCGTCGGCGCCCGCGGCTTTGTTGTTCTTTAGCCGCGTTATCGCTATTCTCACCTCGTCATGGTCGGGTAGCGGAACGACAATTCCGTCGTCAAGGATTGGGGTATCGGGATCTTCACATTCTCTTGGACATGCACAGCTGTCACTGTTTAACAGGTTGGAGAAGTGTTCCCTCCATAATTTAAGATTGCTCTGTACGTCAGTCACCAGTTCGCCGTCTTTGTTCTTACAGGAAAACGCCCCGGTCTTAAAACCTTCTGTAAGCCGCCGAACTTTCTGGTAGAATTTTCGAGTGTTGTTCCTGTTGGCCAGCATCTCAAGCTCTTCGCACCCTCGTTTCTTCTTTCGAATAATACGTCTCTCTTCCTTTTTTAGCTCTCTGTAGCGATCCCATATGGCTCGCGTTGCGCCCGATCGCAGCGTGGGTATATAGGCGGCATCCTTTCTTTCTGCGGCAGCATGACATTCCTCGTCGTACCAATTATTTTTTTGGGCTCACCGGAATCCGATTTCTTCTTCGGCGGCGGTACGTAGGGAACGAGAAATGTTGCTCCATTGCTCGTGCATGCCGGTTTGTTGGGCAGTCCTCTCTGAGAGCAGGAGTGAGAGCCGAGTGGCGAATCTTCTGGCTGTCTGTTGTGATTGCAGCTTTTCGATGTCGAACATTCTTTGCGTAGGTAGATATACGTTTTTTGCTGCACAGAGGCGTGTGCGCAGTTTGGCTGCAACAAGGTAATGATCCGAATCGATGTTGGGTCCTCGGATCGTACGTACATCTAATACACTAGAAACGTGTCTTCCTTTTATTACAACATGATCGATCTGGTTTCGTGTTTTTCGATCAGGAGACAGCCAGGTAGCTTGGTGTATCTTTTTATGCTGCCATCTGATGCTGCAGACTACCATGTTTCGGGCCCCGGCGAAGTCGATCAGCCTCTGTCCGTTACCGGATGTTTCGTTGTGCAGGCTGAATTTTCCGACTGTGGGACCAAAAATTCCCTCCTTGCCCACCCTGGTGTTGAAGTCGCCAAGCACGACCAGCTATGCTTCGCCTTCTCACGTTAGCTCACTCCCGAACGGGTGTTCGGAAGCTACCCAGAGGATACGTGGGCTAATCCCGGCCGTTGTGAGCTGCTTGAAGTGAATGGCGATCAGTAACTTTCCCCACTTGCGTGGACTTCTACACATGGAACCATCCTCCAATATCTCGATTGAAAGTGATAAAATGGGACGAAGTGCGGATTTACCATTAGAAATGCGTAAAGTTGTTATTAAATTGTTTTTGGAAAACAAGTCTCTGCGCGAAATCGGCAAAACAATTGACAAATCGCATTCTACGGTGCAAAGTATTATTGCTAATTACGTTAATACCGGTAAATTGGAAGATAATCACCACCAAGCCGAAAGCCGAAAAATACTGACCTCACGTGCGGAACGCAACAGGGTAGCATCAGCCGCGCAAAATCCCAAAATAACCTCCACGATACTTTGCCGAAATATTCTAGAGTCTTTGCTTAAAAAAGTAAGCCCATAAACTGTCCGTAATTGTCTGCAAAATGCTGGTTATCACAGCAGAGTGACACGCCGCAAGCCCTACAATACAGATATTAACACAAATTGGAGTTCGCCAAATACTATATAAATGAGTCAGGTTCTTTTTGGGAAAACGTATTACGTTTCAGTGATGAGTCGAAATTTAATGTTTCCGGATCAGATGGGCCTCCAAAAGTTTGGCGAAAAGAAAATACCGAACATAATGGAAAAATCGTATTCCTATCGTTAAGCATGGAGGAGGGAATGCAATGGTTTGGGGGTGCATAGTTGCATCTGGAGTAGGAAAAATGGTTTTTAGGTTTAAAGCTGAAAGGCGGCTCAACAAAGTACTAAATACACGTTTTTTTCATTATTTTTTTTAATAAAATATTCCTTATATGACTATGCACGAATAATATTTTTGCATTATATTGTGCCTTATTTCGTTGTTGCCTTAACTTCTCTAATTCCAGAAATGAAATTAAAAGTTTTTGTTCCTTAAGTATTGAATAAATATGTTATTCTTTGCGAATATATCAACATTTTGTTCGTTTGTATACATCATGGCAAGTATGAGGTGGATCTGTTTATAAACTCTGAGTGTACGAATAAATTGTGCGACCACTGTATATGAAATAAATTTCAAGGGCCGATGTTGAATGTGAACCACACTTAAACGTCAAGTTTTTTCTGCATTTCATTTGAGATTTTTCAATTTCAGACTAACTCAATTTGAATCATGGAAAGATACACAATCGAGCAACGCGTTAAAGTTATTCAGGCTTATTATGAAAACGGCGTTCAAATCAAAATGCATATCGCGCACTTCGTGATTTCAGTGATGAGGCGCATTTTCACCTCAGTGGATTCGTCAATAAGCAGAATTGCATTTGGGTGAATGATAATCCAAGAGTGATTGCCGGAAAACCAATGTACCCACAAAGTGTGACTGTTTGGTGCGGTTTATGGGCCGGCGGCATCATTGGGCCGTATTTTTTCCAAAATGAGGCCGCTCAGGCAGTTACTGTGAATAGTGATCGCCATCGTGAGATGATAACGAACTTTTTATGGCCCGAAGTGGAAGATATGGATGTGGACGATATGTGGTTTGAACAGGACGGTTCCACTTGGTACACAGCTAACGAAACAATGGCTCTTTTGCGCGAAAAATTTTATGGCCGAATAATCTCACGTCGCGGGGATGTCAATTGGCCGCCAAGATCATGTGATTTGACACCGTTGGACTTCTTTCTTTGGGGTTATTTTGAAGAAAAGGTATACCGAAGTACAGCAACAATTCAAGAGCTAAAGGATGAGATAGTTCGGCACATTAATGGCATAGAACCTCAATTATGCCTCAGCGTAATGGAAAATTTGGAGCATCGGATGAAGGTGTGTCGCCGAGGCCGCGGCGGCTATTTGCCCGATATTTTGTTCCATGCATTATTGAGCCATACCAATATTATCATAATAAAGGGAAATGATAATAATTTCCTAAAAAAATTGTATTTTATTCAAAATCAACACCGGCCCTTAAAACTTAACCACCCTTTATAATTCTCAGTGTAAACTCAGTACGAGACAGGTGAGGTGTGACATCTTGAATACTGTGGGCAAAAAGCAAGGTGAATTTGGTTGTGAAATGAAAAATCTTTATTTATTCTTGTAAATCAAATTCATCCCCTTCAAAATAATCCCCTCTCGATGAAATACACTTCTGCCAACGATTTTTCCAATACCCGAAACATGCCAAATAGTCCATTTCCGGTATAGCCATTAGTATCTTCGTCGATTCAGCTTTTATCTTCTCAATCGACTCGAAACGCGTTCCCCGGAGTGATCTCTTGAGTTTTGGGAATAGCCAGAAGTCACACTGAGCCAAATCAGGCGAATGCGGTGGTTGCGGAACGATATGCGTGGAATTTTTGGCGAAATGGTCACGAAGAACGAGTGCAGTGTGAGACGGTGCATTATCGTGATGCAAAAACCAAGAGTTGTTGGCCCTTAATTCTAGTCTTTTTAGAAGAATTGCTTCACGTAAACGACTCATAACGCTCAAATAATATTCCTTATTAACAGTTTGGCCAGGTGGAAGGAATTCATAGTGCTCCACTCCACGAAAATCGAAAAAAACTATCATCATGACCTTTATTTTTGAACGACGTTGACGTGCTCTCTTCGGTCTGGCCTCGCCTTTAGCACGATATTCGCTTGATTGGTCGGTTGTTTCAGGGTCGTAAGTATAAATCCAAGTCTCATCTCCCGTAATGATGCATTTGAGCTTGTCCTGATAGTCTGAAAGCATTATTTCACACACATCAACGCGACGACTTTTTTCCAAGAAATTGAGAGTTTTCGGTACCAAGCGAGATTTGACTTTTCGTAGGCCCAAATGGTCTTTCAAAATGGTTTTCACAGATCGTTCTGATATTTCGATCATATCAGTAAGGTATTTAACAGTCAACCGACGATTGTTGAGCACTAACTCCTTCACTTTATTGACATGTTGGTCATCTGTTGACGTCGATGGTCGTCCGGAGCGCTCCAAGTCATCAACACGTTCTCGACCCTCTTTGAAGTCTTTGTACCACTTATAAACATTTTTCTGCGACATGGTCGAATCACCAAATGCCTTCTGCAACATGCTAAACATTTCCGCAGCCGAAATTTCATTCCGCAAACAAAATTTGATGGCACTTCTCTGCTCAATCAAATCAGACATTGTAAAAATCGAAAAATGCACTCTTGGTCGTTTGGTAAACACAAGCGTAAATATATTACTGATAATGACATTCACTTGAAAGTTGGCCCAGATGTTATGTGCTGCCAACTCATGAAAAAAATAACTAGAGCGAAATTTTAATCCCGCGAAGTTTGATAAATAAATTCACCTTACTTTTTGCCCACAGTAGTATACCTGTAGATGAGTTAAAGGGCAAAACACTACAATAAAGTTGATTCAAAATCAGGGTTACGTGCATTTCCTCCAGATTGCAAACCAATGAGTACAGGGGGCGCAAAATTAATGAACCCATTGAAAGATATCGTATAAGACTCTGAACTAGATTATTTTTGACCACGAACTAGACAGCTCCAGTATACAAACAGTTTTAAGTTAAGCCATTCATTTAGTAACAATTTGAAGTGTTTCTTTGTTAAAGAAAAATCTAGGCCAATAGGATTTGGAAGCAAATTATATTCTCTCAACGTTCTAGAAAGCAGAGCATTGGAAGCATAATTAATTGTAGCCATCCCTAGACAGAAAATATCATGATTTCGTAGCTTCGATGAGGAATATTCAAATAAATTTTCTCCAGTAGCGATGGGCAGTCAAATCGAACAGGAAAGTGAGGGAGAGAATAGTCCTTCTACAGGGTGCGCCATGTTTTAAGTCGGTATGAAAACATTGAATAACTTTGAAAAAAACAAATGATTTGAATAAGTGAGGTATTTTTGTATATTTTTTTGTAATTTGCAATTTTTGTACAATATATTTGCAATTTATTAAAACTAAGTTAAGTCAGGTGATCTGGGGGGCCAGTCGATGTCGCCTCTTTTTTTGACACTATGGTTGGTTCCTCGTGTGGATTCTCAGTTCCCCAAATGCGGTAGTTTTGTTTATTTACGCTGCCAGAGAGGTTACAATGTGCCTCGTCAGTCATTACAATTTGCTTCCAAAATTTGGGTTCAGTGTCAACCATTCGAGCGACCGTATTCCAAGCGACGTGAATGGTCTGTCGGCAATATTCTTTATGTCAATTACACTTTATACGGAAACAAATTTAAATCATCTTTGGTATTGTGGTTTCACTGACGCCAAAATGCTGAGCGCGAAGACGATACGACACTGTTGGCTCCTGGGCAACGTTCTCCCTCATTTCTGCAACAAGTTCATTGGAACGTTTTGGTCGTTGATGAACGGCATGTTGACGATCTCCTACTGTCCCGTGCTCAAAAAAATTCGACACCAAACGACGACTATTCGTCAGACGGTGCCTGTTTGCCGTGATACTTTTTGCGATATGCGCGTTGAGTTAGAACAATAGAACGACTATTTTCGATGTATAGCGTCACGATTTCAGCGCGTTGTTTCGGTGTAAAGCGATCCATGATTGAAATTGTACTGAATTGACGTATCGAAAATACGTATATTGAAGTCGATCGGTTGGTAAATGACAAAGTTATTCCGCGTTTACATACCGACATAAAAGATGGCGCACCCTTTACTATCTATTGATTATAGATTTTAAATTTTAAGATATTCTGAACGTTTCAAAGCGTCAATATTTCCCTATGACAATGAATAACTGTCACAGGGGAAAAAAATTGAGCTAAATCCGAAATTGCCCGCACATCTTGATGCACCCATTAAAGGCGCATACGCTAAACGTTTCAGCCTGGCAATGGTGCAAATCGACATCGGAATAGGGGGAGAAAAAACCATAATGACAAAAAAGGGAACAAATTGCAAACAAACAAAAGCAATAGAAACAATATAGTCGCACACACCTACATACATACATATGTATGGGTAAAAGGACACAACTGGCCAACGAGCATGGGGCTGGTTCCCAAATGTAAATTCACAGAGCACAAGAACACTGCTTCTGCTGTTTACCTATGCTTGCTTTAGTTTTTGTTTTTTCTTATTATTGCAACAAAGGTGCGCTTTGTTTTAATTGGAAATGTTGCAACGACGGATATTTGCAGCTTTGGCTGTTGGTTGGTAAATGAAAATTCCACAAACTTCGTCTGCATTCGGCATGTCAATAACATAAAACAACAAAAACATAAAATTAACAAAAAAATACTAACACGGACAAGCAACTACTGAAACAACAACATCAGCCATCAAATAACAACAAAATAACATAACTACAATTAAACAATAAAAACAACTAACAATTTTTTTGTTGTCTGTCAGCCGGAACACTCACTATTCATCTACTCGTGTGTGCATGTGTGTGTGTGTATGTTAGTGTACTCTGGCTATTACCTGGGTTTTTACCAACATCAGTCACACTGCATATGCCACACACACACACACACACACACGCACGACAATCGTCGAATAAAGCCGTTTCACGCTGCAACTGTTTACAAAATATTTTTTACCTCTTTTGCGTGGTTTCCTGCAACGAGCAGTGCACCTCAAATTTTGTCAGCAATTTCCTGAAATTCATAGCACAGCCGCTGTGATGTGTTCGTTCTGGGCATCACACAGATTTATTTATATGTATGGGTGTGTGTATATGTACAGATTTGTATATGTGTGTGTGCCTATGAATGCATGTAGATGCGTACCTGTTTGTTTAGGCTTCATCGAATTCATGCTAATTCCTGCTCCACTCTTTACTTATCTCTTACGTATTTCGTAGAAAATGTTTGAATTTTTGAATTTTAGAAATTTCGAGTTTTTCATTTTTCGAGAGGTGTTTTCACAGTTACATGAAATGCGTTATCCAATGCTGCATATTTAGGTTGTCATTCAACTGGCGTATTAGTTTCAATCGCAGCCTCCAGGAGGTATGGCTGTAAGCTATTTTATTTTTTCACTGCACTGTTAGAGTGCGGTTGTTCATATAATCGAAGTGGATGCGCAACATAAAATACAGTTAAAGTGTGCGTCGGCAGAGTGCCAAGTACGATGACCAGTACGGAAGATTTTTAAAAACAACTACGAATTATTATTAAGAGTTTTTGAAGTAGATTTTTACAAATAACTTTGAATTTAAAGCAACTATGCCCCAAGTCAATGCATTCACATTTTGTGAGTGTGTTGAAGAAAAGTTTTTATTCATATTTTTAGTTTGACTCATTTAAAGAGGGAAGAATACTGATGTTGGAGAGAAAAACGGGAGGGGGCTACCAGAGTTTCGGTGAGAGCTTGTTACTGATATTTACAACTGTGGGCAAAAAGTAAGGTGAATTTGGTTGTAAAATGAAAAATCTTTATTTATTCTAGTAAATCAATTTCATCACCTTCAAAATAATCCCCTCTCGATGAAATACACTTATGCCAACGATTTTTCCAATCCCCGAAACATGCCAAATAGTCCATTTCCGGTATAGCCATCAGCATTTAGCTTTTATCTCCTCAATCGACCCGAAAGGCGTTCCCCGGAGTGGTCTCTTGAGTTTTGGGAATAGCCAGAAGTCACACGGTGCCAAATCAGGCGAATACGGTGGTTGCGGAACGATATGCGTGGAATTTTTGGCGAAATGGTCATGAAGAACGAGTGCAGTGTGAGACGGTGCATTATCGTGATGCAAAAACCAAGAGTTGTTGGCCCTTAATTCTAGTCTTTTTAGACGAATTGCTTCACGTAAACGACGCATAACGCTCAAATAATATTCCTTATTAACAGTTTGGCCAGATGGAAGGAATTCATAGTGCACCACACCACGAACATCGAAAAAAACTATCATCACGACCTTTATTTTTGAACGACTTTGACGTGGCCTTTTCGGTCTGGCCTTTAGCACGATATTCGCTTGATTGGTTGTTTCAGGGTCGTAAGTATATAAATCCAAGGCTCATCTTCCGTAATGATGCATTTGAGCTTGTCCTGATAGTCTGAAAGCATTGTTTCACACTCATCAACGCGACGACTTTTTTCCAAGAAATTGAGAGTTTCCGGTATCAAACGAGATTTGACTTTTCGTAGGCCCAAATGGTCTTTCAAAATGGTTTTCACAGATCCTTCTGATATTCCGATCATATCAGTAAGGTCTTTAACAGTCAACCAACGATTTTTGAGAACTAATTCCTTCACTTTATTGACGTGTTGGTCATCTGTTGACGTCGATGGTCGTCCGGAGCGCTCCAAGTCATCAACACGTTCTCGACCCTCTTTGAAGTCTTTGTACCACTTATAAACATTTTTCTGCGACATGGTCGAATCGCCAAATGCCTTCTGCAACATGCTAAACATTTCCGCAGCCGACATTTCATTCCGCGAACAAAATTTGATGGCACTTCTCTGCTCAATCAAATCAGACATTGTAAAAATCGAAAAATGCACTCTTGGTCGTTTGGTAAACACAAGCGTAAATATACTCGTATTACTGATAATGACATTCACATGAAAGTTGGTCCAGATGCAGTGCTGCCAACTCATGACAAAAATAACTTGAGCGAAATTTTAATCTCGCGAAGTTTGACAAATAAATCCACCTTACTTTTTGCCCACAGTTGTATTTAGTTGAGACTTAGGTATAGTTTCTTCCCAAATTAAACAGCCACCTTTTTCCGCTTTTATCGGAAGTTAGGAAAATTTGGGGTAAAGAAAGCCAGTATAGCAATTTACTCTACAAATCTATGTTTGGCATAAAATGGGTACTCAAGTCACAGGTCGCGCTTTGGATGTACAAAGTAGTGGTTCTGCCAACTTTAACTGGTTGGTGGGAAGCTTTTCCGAAAGGCTATTGGCATCACTCGAGCATGTAGGACTTGCCCCCCCAGAATGTTGTTTTGCACTTACTTCCCATCGACTCTTACGTAATTTCCATTGCTGTCCAAAGTGCAATCAGGTTAAAGGAGTTTATCCTCTGGAGGCAATTTTTCAGGCGACATGGAAGCATTTTGAGCGGTTAACACCGTATTTCTTTAAACCTCGGACATATCTGTCTATCCGTAGCTTGGAGTTTGGGGGTTGTGCCAGGGCAATTTTCCCAAGTAGGCCGGGTTGGAACGAGGTTAAAATCTACAATGAAGCTGGTACCTCTGTCTGCTGGTGCCTATCAAAGTGGAAAATCCTGCGAGTCGGCACTGCAAAACCTTGTTGCTAGGGTAGAGCTGGGCATCGACAGGAGGGACTACGCTATGGGAATCTTTTTAGACATGGAGGGGGCGTTTGATAATGCCACTTTTGACAGTATGTGTAGCTCTGGTAGTAGGCACGGCGTAGACCGAGTGCTGGTGAATTGGATTCTTTCGATGCGGGCCCAAAGATTCGTCTCGGTACGAGCAGCGGAAGATCTGCTGGTGTTATCCGGAGTTAATAGAGGTTGCCCTCAAAGCGGTATGCTGTCTCCATTGCTCTGGTGCATGGTAATCGATCCTCTAATCACCACCTTAAATGATTCGGGAGTCTACGCACAAGCATATGCGGATGATGTTGCCTGTTTGGTAACAGGCCCTCCGCTTATGAACATCTGCAGGAAAGTGCAGAAAACTCTGGATCCGATTGACACTTGGTGCTGTGCGAATGGGCTATCGGTAAATCCCGATGATGACCATACATTTTACGACGACGCCGACGGGGGTGATTTGCGTTCGTAGTTAGCCGTAACAAGCCACTAATGAACTTCACCAAATTTATGATATTTACACCGGCAATATCCGCAGGCGTAGGGAAAAAGTGAGAGCCCAGATGTCTAAGTCTTTGCCAGACGAGAGCAGGGCAGCTGAGAAGAAGTTGTTGAGGTGATTCCACCTCGTCCTCCAGACAGCTGGTGCTTTGTTAGCCTTAGGAGTCCCCTTGAGCGTCCCCGATCTACCCGTGGCCAGAAGGATCTCGCGACCTTGCACGTTTGCGCACTAGCCCAGCGCTCGCTGAGTTGATTCGAGGCCCATCTTTCCAGGAGCAGACCACAGGTTCTCAGGGGAACTCCAATTCTCTCATTTCGTGACGAAACCGTCTCCAAAGTTCCCTGTCTAGCCACTCATCAGCCCAGCAGTTTCCCTCTATGCCGCTGTGCCCGGGAACCCAAATGAGCCTGATGATGAAGTATTCGGATGCAATCGAGAGAGAAGCCAGACATCCCCGACCAATCTCGAACGCACAAACAGCGAGCCCAAGGCCCTAATTGACGATTGGCAATCGGAGTAAATATTTACTTCCTTAACGGTAATTACCAAATTAAGCAACCAGTCCACCGCTTTCTCAATTGCGGATACCTCCGCTTGGAAAACACTACAGTGGTTCGGGAACCTAAATTTAAGTTTGATGGGAGGCTCCTTACAGAATACTCCCCCACCAACCCTTCCGTCCAACTTCGAGCCATCCGTGAACATGTTTGCCATGCCTTGCCGCCGAATGTTGCAGGAGGACCATATCGAGACTACAACGCACTGTTGCAACCATCTGTTGCACCGGAGCTTTTCCGCCTACTTCAGGCCCGGCATTAGATGCTCTGATTGGTTTGCCACCACTTGGTGCTTTCATCCAAGGAGAGGCCTTGAAGGCCAGCTGAAACACAATGGGAACTGGTACGGCCCCTGTCTGGTATTGGAAAACAGAGAAGGCATGGACTTCGATCCAACGATTCTCTCCATGCCCATTGACTCCATGCTATCAAGAGTCGTACTTGTAAAGAGATACAGTGTAGTGCTGCCAGTTGTGGTCAAACTCAGAAAATGAGCCCGGCAAATACTGTTTTCGCATTTTCACGGATGGCTCCAGGACCGAGCATGGCTCCGGCTCTGGGGTCTACGTGAAATCCAGCAGGACAAAACTGCGCTTTGCTTTTGCAATGCATGTATCTGTGTTTCAAGCGGAGGTGTATGCGGTTCAAGAAGCGATGAACTTTGTTGTGTGTTGGGTAGTCGAGTCCGGTAAGTCCAGGCTGAACTATGTCGGGAGACATAATAATCTGATGATAACACGGGTCCCGGGACATGTAGTTATCGTGGGTAACGAGACCTCTGACTCCTTAGCTACTTCTTTGGCCCAGAGCCCGTTTTGCCACTCCCTTCCGCAGCCATCAAAGCCACGGTTAGCAAACCCACGAGCGAGCTTGGCAGGCTGAGAGAGGCTGCAGATGGACTAAATTGATGTTACCTGTCATGTCCGATCGACTATCGCAAACCCTTTGTCATTAAGCAGAGGGGAGTGCAGACAGCTGGTTGGACTGATGATGGGCCACTTTCTGTGGGCGAAGCATATGGAAAGGTTGGGTATCTCAGATAATGTACTCTGCCCAGCTTGTGAAGAGGAAGATGAAACGGCGGACCACTTCCTGTGTGTCTGCCCCGCCTTCGCTCGAATCAGGTTAGAGGTCTTTGGCCTTGATGTGTTAAAAAGCGACCATCTTGGCCCCTTGGCACCACAAGATCCGCTCAGATTTCTTCAGAGGTCGGATACATTGAAAGAAACTTAAAAAGGGAACCCGAGTGCAGTACGTCCTGAGTAAAACAAAAAAAAAAAGCATAAGGCTTCACCGTAAGTTAAGTTATTGTTTTTAATTGCATTGTATTTTCTGCTTGCATTGGAAAGCAAAATGAGAACTTTGGTGTCCGCCTTCATGCGCGCGACAGACAACGCCGGAAGGACTGAATCTTCTCCATGTATTGCCTCTTATATGGAAGAGATGGAAGAGCACGTTATTGCCAATAATCCCTACCTTAATGTCGACATTCCATTCTGCCACATTCTTCGGTAGCAGTAATCACGCAACAGCCCGTAGCCCATCCCACCATTCAGCAGCATCAAAATACAATGCTTAGCAAATTTTTAAAGTGCTCACAAAACCAACGCCAGCACCAACGTACTTACATCCTGGAGAGATCTGTTACCCAGCTTCTTTCTACAAGTTTGCTGTATCCACAAACATTCATCCACCTGCGTGCATCTACTCAAGATCTTCCCGTTTCCCGACACCCCCACAGAAATTATCACACCTACTCCTAACACCATCTTTACCTACAGCAGCACCCTTGCCATCACTGTTACTCTCTGCCAAGCAGCTGCATCTCCACGCCCTGCATCAATCCCACATTCATCTCCACTATCTCCTCAAATTGAGTCTCCCCAGCCAGCTCCAAGTGGTCGCAGGAAAGCAGCACAAGAAAGATACTAAGAGGAGAAATTAAAACTCAAACAGAGAAAGCTGGAGGAAAAAAGAAGAAATCACGACTCTGTTGCTGGGAGAATCGAGATTAAAAAACTAAAGGTGCTAAAACACCTTATTAAAAAATAATATTTTTTATGCCCATATTTAGTGTAAATTTAATTTTTATTGAATTTAAGTAGATATGTTTTTAGTTTTGTTACAATGAATATGATACCTATATTAGCTTAATAAAATAATTTTTTTGTTTTTTAAAGCATCTCTTCGTTTTCCATTCGCATGGCAATTACCTTCAACACTCTCTATTTTTACCTAATTTTTAAAGCCTTCGTTCAAGGAAATTTCAATACATAAAAGATCAAATGTTATACAAATATTAAGAAGAATACACGCACTAACAGTTGTATTAACAACAAAACATAAATTGGTTTGTTCTGTAAAAAGGAACAATTTTCTAAATCGAGTTTTTAATAGCCCATAAACAAAATTGCTGTAACCCTTATCAGGTGGTACTAACCAGCTTGTTAAAAGATGAGCAGAGTCACCCAAAATGAAGGAGTCGTTTGGAAACAAATTTTTTATCGCTCCGACTGTGTTTTACGGAACAGATTAGATATTCAAAGCTTTCTGCTGCCAGGTAATGAACCCGGCTCGCCACAATTTACGTCGGTAAATCAGTATACACTACTATTTGAATTAATACGCTGTAGCTGCGTTTCCGATCAAAATGGATTTCTTTATTGTTTTGGGGGCTTAATGCGCATATTCGCCTATTGCAAACAATTGCTCAAATAACGCCGGGTATTCCACTCAATTCCTGAACATTCCTCCTCATATCCGCAGCTTCAGTATCTTGCGGCCATTTTATGTACTCGTGGTCAAGTGATATCATCCATGATGAAACATTGTCTACCACATACCAAGCAGCTAATTGACATGTGTACCCGAAATAGGTTGCCAAGCTATCGAAAAGTTATGGTGTTGCCGATGTACCAAATATACGTCAACATTATTTCATTCATAACATGCCTTCCCTCACGCCAGAATTGGTTTTTGGTGAAATACTGCGTGCATATGAAATAGAATGACGTGCCGACATAGTTCAGTAATTTGAGAGCCAGCGGCCGTTTCTGGATGAAATCGACTTTCACTCGGCATGACCAGCCTACGCATTTGAATTTGCTAAAAATCGCTTAAGGGGGAACACCACTGTGAGCGCGTGAAAATTAAGTGATTTCCATGAATTTTTTTTTATAAGTAGGGATGATTATTTGAGGATCGGACAAATTATAATTTATTTAACATATATTCAACTATACTGACACAAATTTTTATTAAAAAATATTAAAAATTACAATTGTTATTAATATTAATGCAATGACGTCATAAAAAACTGATGCACCCTGGTGGCCATGACACAGCGGTGAAAAATAATCTGAAAGCAAAAAACCAAAAAAATGCTTAATCTATACATCAGTGGCTGTCGTCGTACATGGCGGTTTTTGTTTTTTATTTTTTTTTTTGAGAAAATGGTGCAGGTTTGATAAATGAGTTAGTGTTTTTACCCTTTTTTTTGTTTTCGAAAGCTTTGAAAATATATCCATTTTTGGAATTTTTAAAAACGGCTATATACGACTGTACAAAAATTAAAAGAAAAAAAATTAAATCGGTTCATAAGCCTTCGAGAAATCGAGGCCACCGTATTCGGAAAAGTCGTTTTGAGAAAAACGCGTTTAAAGTTTTCATTGGCCGTTGTAACTCACTACCTGCACTTATTGCATTGGATATAACTTCGTAAATTTTTAAGATTTTAAGTTACATTTTTTTACATATTTTTGAATACATCTACTTACAGAAAATGCAAAAAAAAAAAGAATTTTTTTTTTAAATCACAGTGTTGTTCCCCCTTAAGCGGTTGGCAGACAGCGACTGTTTTCTGACTGGAGTTGACTGATCTTAAATTTGATATAAAGTTGATCAAAAATATTCCTTTAGGAATTCTTAAATAATTTCCGTCGTTTCAGAATTTAAGCGAGGGCGGCAAGGTGGCAGAAAAAATCAATTGATTAAAAAAATAGTAGGGCCATAGGTCCATTTTAGTCTGCCTATTATATTTTCCTATAATTGATAACCAGTAGCTCATTATGATGATCTTTTGCCGGCAAATTTCTTTTCGTGTTTTTGGGCCCGCATAAGCATTTCGTGGCAATTTATTGGAAGCCAAAAAGCAAAAGTTGATTTAGGGTAAAAGGCTACATACTATAAAAATGTGAAAAAAAGAATGGAAAATATGGAAAACTATTGAACAGAAGGGGTAAATTGGTTTTTAAGGGGGTTAACATCTAATACTCACAGTTTAACCAAACCAATCATCTATGAACTTTCGCATAAATGCTGGCACAAACTTGTATGGCCGCAAGTCTGATAGTAGAACAACAAAAATTCCGACATAGTTGCGTATTTATTATTTGCTAAAAATACAAGTGGCTCGTTTGTGAGCAAGTATGTGTGCATGCATGTGTGTATGTGGTATGTGAGGCAGTGATAGGAAAGGAAAAAAAGGAATTTAGTAGAAAAATATTTTTACTAAGTAAGTTGCAATATCAGCGCATAGCTTCAAGCGATAAATGAATAAATACACGAAAGTAACAGTGCATTTCACATGACGGGCAGGAAGGGCAGCTGTGTGCAGCTGTGTAACAAGACAAAGGGATTTGTTTGTTCATCCTCTTATTGCATTTATATATATATATATATACACACTCACACATATACACACCCACCTACACCCACCTACACCAATTTGTGCCATTTTCTTCCACTCTTTATTGCTCAATGTATTGGAATTAAACCTGATACTCTTGTCGAAACGTATAGATATTTTCCGATATTTATTTTAGCCAGAAATACTCGAAAAAAAAATAGAAATTGTAAAGCAGCAAAAAACAGTGGTGGCAGGTTGGCCAACATGAAGTGCTTGTGCTAAGCCGTTTGAGTGAAGGCTTAAAGCAAATATTTATATTTGTAAATCCAGTGGACATGTTGATAAATTTCAGTAAGTACCTCTGCAGAGTGTGTGCGTGTGTGTGAGTGAGCGTTTGTCTTATGAAAACATGCGCATACAAGTAATGGCCCGCGGGCGTACGCCTGGACTCTACTGGAACTTGTACTTGAACATGGATGCCTTATTTATTTTCCATGTTTTTAAAAAGGGATACGCAATTAGATGTGAATGTATGCGTGTTCGATGTGTGTTTCAAAATAAATAGCATTTTTCGATCAAAGGTATTTCTACGAGTGCATACATCAAATAAATTATGTATAGCCAGTGCTGTCATGAAGCATTCTTATTAATGTCCCCTTGCTTGTCCGGTGGCCGCCGTAGCCGAATGGGTTGGTGCGTGACTACCATTCGCAATTCACAGAGAGAACGTTCGAATCTCGGCGAAACACCAAAATTAAGAAAAACATTTTTCTAATAGCGGTCGCCCCTCGGCAGGCAATGGCAAACCGCCGAGTGTATTTCTGCCATGAAAAAGCTCCTCCTAAAAATATCTGCCGTTCGGGGTCGGCTTGAAACTGTAGGCCCCTCCATTTGTGGAACAACATCAAGACGCACACCACAAATAAGAGGAGAAGCTCGGCCAGACACCTAAAAAGGGTGCACGCGCCAATTATATATATATATATACTGGTGTGAATACCGATTCTGCAAGAGCGTTATTCATGCCAGATCTCCTTCTTGCCAGTTCATCTGCTTTTTCGTTACCTTCAATATTCCGATGTCCCGGCATTCAGATTAAGGTAACCTTATGGTTTACACTCAAGGTGGTGAGGCTATTCCTACTTTGCTCCACCCCCATAGAGTTTGTATCCAAGGTCTGGATGCAGCTTGGCTATCCGAAAGAATAGCGATAGCGTACAAGCTTCCTCAATTGCCAGTTCTTCCGCCTGGAATATACTGCAGGCATTGGGGAGACGCACAGATTTTTCAATTTTAAGTCTATGAGATATGTACCAGCTCCAACACCACAATCCATTTTAGAACTATCTATATACTGTAGTGTCAAAGTTGTTTAGTGAGAATCCCTTATTTCATTCCTCCTTAGATGGAAAGAGAGTGGCGAAATTCTTATTGAATGTTACCGTTGGGACGATGTAGTCAGTCCTCACCGAGGTTAACTGAGTTTGTCGCAATAATAGACTAGCATGGCCATAAGTTTTTTTCTTTCCAGAGACCCGCTTTGTTTAACCTAAATGCACTCATGGTTGCCGTCTTCTTGGAATAACGTGTGTCAGTTCGTTGAGAGCCTCCCTAGGACATGATCTGATTGCACCGACCATAATTACAAAGGCGGATCTTTGTATTCTGCCGAGTAATTTGATATTGTAATCTCTCCCTAGAACTTTCCACCAAACCCCCGAACCATTCGATAAAATTGGTCGTATAACCGCCTTATACAACTATAATGTGCGCTTAGGTTGAAGACCCCATCTTCTTGCAAGCATACGTTTACAGGCATATAAAGCAATTTCACCTTTCCTTACCCGTTCTTCGAAGTTTAATTTACAGCTAAGTTTGGAGTCTAAAATTACCCCTAAGTACTTTGCACTGGCTGAAAGTGGAAGGGATTGCCGTTAATACATATTTGGTAGGGTTAAGATTGGTACCTTATATCTGGTGGTAAAGAGCATGAGTTCTTTTTTATGCGGGCTTAAACTTGGGCCACATCCTATTTCCCAAGAATTAATATCGCCTAATGCCCTTTGAATGATTCCACTGATCGTATTAGGACACAGTCCTGACGCCATTAGCACCACATCATCAGCGTACGCCACCGCTTTTACCCCACCTGTTTTTAGTTTTATTATTGCCTTGCCCTGATGGAAAAGAATTTTTTGCTTTTGCAGACTGGATCAAAAAAGTTACAAAATATTCAGAATTTGTTGTATTACCAGTTTGCAAGTAATCCACCAAAGGCTGGTGCTAACCTCTTCTTGACCGATTTCTGGAGACGATCTCGTTTCGGAGCCAAAGAACCAGGCTCACACCACTCTTTAGCCTTTTGTTTTCATTTAAGATCACGGTGGTATATCCAAGTCTCATCCATAGTTGTGAATTGATGCTCAAAATCCACTTAACCCTTTCGAAAACGCTCTAAATATTGCTGAGAAAGTCGCTTTCGAATGATTTTTTGTTCCGTTTGAGCGAATGCGGCGTCCATTGTGCACACAGCTTTCTGGCTACACTGCCCAATGAGAGGCTGCCGAGGGCTTTTAGTAAATCTCTTTCAGTTATTCGACGATTTTTTAATACGAAATCCTTCATATTTTCGACAAATTCTGGTGTCGTTGCTGTTGCCGTTTTTGGTGACATTGAGATAGAAGAGTTAAAATTACTTGTAACGAAAATAAGATCAAGAATTCGGCTGGATTTGTTTTCCAAGCAATTAATTTGAAATAGATCTAAACTCAAGAGAATATCGATGAAATATAATTCTAGTTGTAGAAGTTTTAACATTAGTTGAAATTAAACCAAAATTAGAAAAATTTATAGACCATAAGAATAGAATAGAATAATTGCAGTTCCCAAAAAATACAGAAATGATTATCATCAACTTTGTTACGAGCAAAAGGGACAATATTATCAGTATGAGCTTTATAAGATTCAAAATTACTACTTAGCGAAATGTATGAGGCTAATAGAAAAAGGGAACCAAAATGACGCAAATACACAATTGCTCGAGAATAGGGTATTCATTGACAAGCTCCGTTTGGAAGACATGTAGCTTGTGCCGGACGGCGATAAGAACACCTCCAACTAATAAGCACCCCGTTCTACCAGCATTGCCATCGTTACTATAGACGTTCCCTTGGAAAGGGAGAATCACTTGAAGATTCACTGCTTTGCAAATAGATCGCGCATAAAGAACTTAATTTGCCGAAATTCCGAGAAACATCTACTGAAGTACAGGGCAAGCTTTTTGACGTGACGTCTTATAATTCGATGTAGCCGGCTGCACGACCCAAAAAATGCGTTGTTATCTTGCTCATGCGGCGTTACCTTGGTTGAACTGCATGTTATGTTATGTTATGTTCTGTTATGTTATGTTGTGTTATGTTATGTTATGTTATGTTATGTTATGTTATGTTATGTTATGTTATGTTATGTAATGTTATGTTATGTTATGTTATGTTATGTTATGTTATGTTCTGTTATGTTATGTTATGTTATGTTATGTTATGTTATGTTATGTTATGTTATGTTATGTTATGTTATGTTATGTTATGTTATGTTATGTTATGTTATGTTATGTTATGTTATGTTATGTTATGTTATGTTATGTTATGTTATGTTATGTTATGTTATGTTATGTTATGTTATGTTATGTTATGTTATGTTATGTTATGTTATGTTATGTTATGTTATGTTATGTTATGTTATGTTATGTTATGTTATGTTATGTTATGTTATGTTATGTTATGTTATGTTATGTTATGTTATGTTATGTTATGTTATGTTATGTTATGTTATGTTATGTTATGTTATGTTATGTTATGTTATGTTATGTTATGTTATGTTGTGTTGTGTTCCATCAGTATTTTGTGTTAAACTATCTTCGATAAACCCACTTTACAGACAATCTCATTTCTTAAACATTTTATATAGGATGCAAAAATTTAATATACAATCTTATATATAAAAATGGAGACGTTTTTTTGTGTTCATTAGTCGCCGATTCACGCCTAAACATATTCACCGATTTCAATCAAACTTTCACAGATCATTGGTATTGGTCCATAGATGGTTTATGTGAAGTTTTAAAGAAATCGGTAAAAGTATGCGTGCGTTGTGTAAGTGTGAAAAATACAATATTTGCGTGTTTCCCTTATACGGACATTACGTATACGGAATGAGAATACACGCAAATGGATAGAATATACACAGATATGAATAACATTGTTCTGATGTCGAGTGACGTATGCGACTGTATTATTCGTAACGCAATAGTTGCCCTCCCTTTTCTTTCCTTTTTATGAATGCGTGACACGGCATCAAAGCACATTGCTCTTTTTTAAACTGGAAAAATATTTTGAGCTTCATTTGAACGTTTTAATATATGATTTAGACTAAATGAAAATTCGTTACATATATTTGATTCCATTAATAACCATAAGCCTGTATTTTTCGAAGTTCAAAGTTTTTGGACAAATATTGAAACGTTTACTTAAATTAAATGTTAAATACATATATATAAATGCGCAAATGTAAAAGTTTAGATGGATTTAAAATATACGAAATTATTCAGCGGTTGAATCCATATATTTTTTGAAATCCATGAATATGGATCGACAGTCGCCATAAATGTTCTTTTAAAAAATAAAACGTGTTAATTTGATGGTAGCTCGAGTATTAAGATCAGGTCTCTATTAGTATAACTTTGTTCATGGGTTTGCGTAATTTTTTTGTGGTGAAAGTCTAAAACCAAGAAAAGAAAACGCGTAAGCTGACGAGCAAAATGTATAAAATAAATCCTCCTGTATGTATATATACTCGAAAAAGTTATGCTAACACTTTTTTCATGCATTTAGGTAGACAATTTTATATGGGCAAACGAACGTTTACGAGATAAATGCCTAAAAGCAGGTATAACTAAAATAGCGCTCTCAGGAATTTCTGTTACAATACTTCTGTAAATTTCATGCTCCAAGTGATCGAGCATTAGTATAGCGCTGAAGACAAATGTTCAGGATATAATACAAAAATGCATATTTACTTGATTTCACATAGTAATATTATCATTGTTAAAAGAGAACAAGTTTGTATTAGGTAATAATTAGTTTCAAAGCCAAATAATAGTTGCAAGATTAAAAAATACCTGAAACATATTTTCATTTAACAACTAAAATAGCAAATATGAGCAAAATATGTACTTTCTTCAATTTTCTTCTGTTGCCAACTTTCTGAAAAACGTGAATTCACCGCGATGCGATACAGAAACAAAAAGACAGCGACAGCGCGCAGAGGGTTTTGAGCAATAATATAAATTTGTATCAAACAACGCATTAAATAGTCATTTTAGTATACTTTTGGTGTTTACTTATTCAAGTAAATGCATGTATTAATTTTTCTTTAAGAAATTTCTCTAAAATTTGCAACTTTTTTTTATGATTTCTAAAGATTACTTTATTTTTGCCAAAGAGCAACCGTGCGTACAGAAAATTGTGTTGTACTTAAAACTTCACCACTATAAACTTGGTCCTTATAAAGGACTTTCACCACAGTTTGTTTACTGGATATACTGAGGTCAACATAATCAGTTGTATCAAAACCATTTGGTGAGTGGTCAACAATTTTAAAGTGCGTTTTTCATTGTTATTTTTTTTTTTGGGAAAAAATTTATAAAAATAAAATATATTGTGCGTAAAATTTTAATATTCAGTGAAAATAAAAAAACGGTGTTTTCGTTGTTGTTGTTAGCAATTTTAATGCACATTGTGAGTTTTTCATGTTTTTTTGATTAAATTCATTACTTTTCAATTATTTTCTCTGAACTTATTTGAAATCAACGTATGCGGCCAAAAGAATTAGAAATTTAATTTCAACAATGGAAAAAAGAAAATTATATTATTTATATTTTTATCGCTTTATTTTAGAAATGCCACGCCCGCGAAGAAATGATATTGATCGTCGGTCGCGTAGAACGCAAAATAGATCAAATGAAAGGCAAAATCAATCACAAGAAGAGCGAGAAATTCAAAACCAAAATCAAAGGGAACGTATGGCCAGATCACGTTCAGGCCATTCACCCGAAGAACGTATACAACGTAATGAGCAAGATAGATTAAAACAAACACATAAACAAAACACAAGGACAATCGCTGGAATTATGCGGAATTGACTTAGAATATCCATGCTTCTCCCACGGACAATTATACGAGTATGTATCGTGTTCACGTGTAGGAAAGACATCAGTTCTGTTTATTTATACCACAACTCAGGGCAAAACAAAAAATGTAGTTTACGAAAAGACTTTGCGTTAGTTTAAGTTTAAAATTAACATTAATTTTATATTGTAAAAAAAGAATAAATACTCATAGAGTGAATTTAAATCGATTGTTCATGTTTCATTTCTAATTTTGATATGCCTAGCGAAGCAGGCAGTACTTGCGCAATTCCACTAAGCCTCCTGGATTTAAAAGGAATCATTGAGAAGTGGATGAGGCAAATGCACTAATATACAAACTGAATATCAAATGGAAGTATGTAATAGCATAAAAATCAATGGAATGGATGAATATCCATATAGACACATAGGTGCGTGCACAAATGCGAGTGTATGCGCATGTGTGTGTGGAAACATTGAAAACAAACCAACGCTATCAAAGAGTTAAGTGTGACACTTGTACACATTCATAAATGGTTTTATATGCGTGCGTGTGACAAAAAGTTGCTGCTGCTGCTGCGAGCGAGCGTGTTATGCGAAGCACTTAGAAATTATTTCGAAAACACTTCAAAGTGTAAAAGAGTAAAGGTAACTTGATAATCTCCAGCTTACAAGCAGCTCAACAACACAAATGCAAAAACAAATAAAAGCGAATGTTCAAAAATGGCATGGAAATTGCTTTGTAGGCATGCACACTCACATACATATGCACGTATGTATGCATGTATGTATGAATCAACACAAGATTGTAGGGTGCGATTGGTTAGGTTATGTTACGTATACGCCGCGTCGGGTGGAGGCTCGTGTGGAAATGGAAAACACATTGCGAAAAGAAAACGACTTCGAAAGAGTGGCTAATATGCAAAGCGGTCGTAATAAGCTCGAAGACGACGAGGAAGGGGCAAATGTGGAGGAAGGAAAAAAGACTGAGTAAGTAAGTGGCTTGTAGTACTTGTGTAAACTTGAAACTCTTGCACACAAAGTTGGAACTGTTATTGCCGAGGTGGAATGAGTGCAATGGCATATTAAAAAAAAAAATAAAAAATAAAGTAAAGCAAAAAATAAAGTGCCAAAGATATTCAGCTGAACTGGTTGTAAAATAAAAAAAAAGAGCGCCACTAAAAATGTTAAATTATGCAAAAGTAAAGAATACAAGATTCACAAGCGGTAATAAATGTTTGAAGAAGAAACAAAAAAAAAGAAGAAGCAAAAAACAAAATACAACAACAAGGTTAACAAAAAGCACGGAAGCGCACTAAAGTAACTAAGCGGCATATGGCATACAAAAACTTTGCTCGCATTGCAAATGCACAAAAGCTACAATTCAGACGGAAAGTATGCAAGTGTTTATAACGAAATTACACAAGCATAGAACGCACACACGCAGGCACATACATGTGCATTAACAAAAAACAGAAGAGGTAAAAAGGAATAAAAAAAAAAAAACATACACGACAAGAATATAAAAGGCAGCATAAGAAGCGGAACTAGAAGAGGCATGAAAAGTCACAAGTTGAGTGCATGAAAATCTGATGTTTGCGCTTAGACACCAATTATGCGCCTGCAAGTGGGGCAAAGTGTGTACCGAACACACGCTCACTTGCGCCCCTTTGCATTCACATGTGGGTATTTCCACAGACAAATTCATACACTGGCCGGCAAATAAAAAGTAATCAAGTAAGTTTTTTCTTTTTTTTCAATTTCAGGTTTTTTCTTACTCATTAAGCGATAAAACTAAGTGCAAAAACTATTGTGGAATTTCACTTCTTAACACAACGTATAACATCTTCACAAGGATTGCAAACAAAATACTTATAGGTCATGCAGAAATAGTTTCTTCGGAGTGCCAATGTGGAGTTCGACCCGGATGGTCAACATTAGATCAAATGCTTTCTCTCAAACAGTCAATGGAGACACGTTTTAAGCACAACATTGGGCTGCACATTTTGCTTATTGATTTTAAGCAAGCTTTCGATAGCATAAACCACAATTTTTCGTAAATGTAAAGTTCCAAACAACCTAGCCAGAATATATATATAATATTATATATAATTGGCACGTACATCCTTTTTTTGGGTGTTTGACCGAGCTCCTCCTTCTATTTGTGGTGTGCGTCTTGATGTTGTTCCACAAATGGAGGGACCTACAGTTTCAAGCCAACTCCGAACGGCAGATATTTTTTTGAGGAATTTTCACACTCGGGGGTTTGCCATTGCCTACCGAGGGGCGACCGCTATTAGAAAAATGTTTTCCTTAATTTTGGTGTTTTACCGAGATTCAAACCTACGTTCTTTCTGTGAATTCCGAATGGTAATCACGCACCAACCCATTCGGCTACGGCGGCCACCTGAATAGTGATGATAAAAATCTATCTATGTCTTTTCAAAGAAGCTGCATCAAAAGTGATGATACAAGACAATAAATCTGAACCGTTCAGAATTAAACTGAATTACAACAAGGGGATACGTTCTATGCTATGCTGTACCCTCGATGAAGTAAAGGACGAAAAAGGGATTGGACCTACTTTATCTTAAACAGAATTACTCAATTATTCGCATACGCGGATGCCAAAGCAACTGCCAGCAGAAATATCCACGCCCCATTCCGAAACCTTTGCGGATATTGAAATTGCCGCTGGTAGAATTGGCCTTAAAATGAACGAAGATAAGACGAAATATATGTGTGCGGATAAAATACGCTAACATCAGACAAACTGAAAACTGGCGATTTTGTTTTTGAAACCGTGGAAACCTTTACCTATTTTGGCTTCAAACTGAGAAGAGACAATTCAATAAGCCTCTTCATTGATGAGAGAATTCAAGCAATGAAAAGCGAAAATGGGCAGCAGGCCGCTGAAATTGTGAAAGGTGTTTATGGTGCCGAGATTGGAACAGCTAATTTTGGTTTCGTCGATTCCGTTCAGGCATTTTTGATGTTACAGAAAATAGCGACAATGTCGAAAATGTCAAAAATGTCGATAGAATCGTAGAAATAATCGAAGTTAAATGGCATTTTAGTAGAAGTAGCATCGCCCAGGAGCTAAAGATCGGCAAGAAAAAAATTTTAAATTATTAGCGCAAAAATATGACGATCAATGCGCCCGGGCTTCGGACAGATGCAGAAATAGCCAATGTGTTTGCTGAGCATTAGAGGATGGTGTTTCAATCCAACCCAGCAATTAATGAGTTTGAATTGTCTGTAACTCAAACCGATTTGACGAAATCTGGTAGTGAATATAATAACAATGCAATAAAAATTTCACCGCATGAGGTAAAGCCAATAATTCAGAACGAAATGAATCCTAAAAAAACACCTGGGTATGATCAAAATGATCAGTAGATACTCCAAACTGCGCTGTTAGATTTCTCAGTGCGTTTTTAATGCATTTCTTCAAGTTAGCCACTTTCTTTCTCAATAGAAAAAATCGACCATTATAATCCCACTTTGACCCATTTAGAGTGCTCCAATCGAGTCCTAATGTATGACCGACCCCCACTAACTTTGGACGGCCGATCCACCCTTGCCAGTGGCATACCCCCTGGAACTCCCCTGGCCTTTACATGAGAAAAGAAACTAAAGAGTTCGACCCAAATTGGGGGACATCAGAATTCGTTTTAGAGGTATGGTTCTTTCGGCAAGTTTCTTATTTTGATCCCTAGAATAGTATTTTTATAGAGCAATGGGCGATTTTTTTGCCTCCCCACAAATCGACCCGGCATAATATACTTACATACGTACATATTAAAACAAAAACCTAAAAGCCACCTAAAAAAATTGTTTGCCTTTCCGGTTAAAAAATTTAGGGTTTATGAATGTTTTTTTAAAAGCATTCCATCACGCGCACGAGCCAATTTCTTATAACATTCTTTTCCTCTAATCATTATCGTCAAATAAAAAATGTATTTGACATAAAATTCATTTTTTATTTGCATTAAAAACTCGTTTGAAAATAATCATTAGCAAAGGTAGCAAAGGCTGCAGAAATAGCAATCGCAAAGACATCAAGCAACGCCAAAATAAGTATATACGTTGACAGCCAAGCTGCGATAAAGGCAATAAACTCATTTGAAATTTCATCTAAAAATGCTCTGAAAAGCAGGGAAGCCATAGAAAGATTAGTCGCAGACAGACGGTTGCATATCTATTGGGTACCCGGACATAAGGGCATTGCAGGAAACGAAATTTTACAGACAATTCGAACAAGAAAACGACCTACTGAAACCTTTAAATACGGTATACAAAGACATCGCTGCGGACATGAAAATACGGACAGATAGGAGGTGGAATAATCTAGCCTCTTGCAGAACCGCGAAAATCCTGTGTACACAGAGTGCAGATAGATACGTCCGATTCGTACTAGCTCTGTCTAGAAAAGAAAGCAGAACTATCGTAGGTATGCTGACAGGCCACAATTTGCTAGCGGCGCACTCATACAAGATAGAAATCAGAAACAACGATAGCTAGCAACAAAGATAGCAGATTTTGCAATACAAGAGGCAAACGCTAGAACACCTTCTACGTTTCTGTCCTGCATAAGTTAGAACCAGATTAAAATGCTTAGGAGCTTTATAATATGAGAATAAACCTCTCGGGGATAGAGCTCCAAAGTTTACTTAGATTCGCAAAAGACGCAGACGTATTACAAGATGTCTACTATATACAAAGAAACATAGGGGTCTAGCTCCATCTGGTAACACTAAGCATCAATAGGTCTATGTGATGGCTTTTAGCCAGCCAGGTCTACCTAACCTAATCCTAAGCAAACATTTTTTTAAAGAAATTTTAAGTAACGTTACGTCATCTAACGTCTTGTCAGATACTTTGAAGAAGCAAACATTTTTTTAAAGAAATTTTAAGTAACGTTACGTCATCTAACGTCTTGTCAGACACTTCGGCAGATAAAAAGTAGCAAAGATTTTTGCATTTAAAAATTAACCTTAAATATTTGAAATAATATTACTCCAACAAATTTCTTACAAGTTGTTTGCTCAGTTCGCAAAGTTTTGCAATTTTGTTACCCAAGTCAAAGCGCACTTAAATTTTGTCTGACGTCACGCTAGCGCATATGCTTGCTAATATCTTTAAATCTTTACTATCGATTGTTGTCCCGTTTTTTACTAGAAAAAGCTAAAAACCTTTCAGAAATTTTGACTCTTTCATATTATTTTTTAACATTTTGTCAGACAAATTTCACGCCACGTCAGACTGGAAATGCCCACTAATCATATATATAATATATTACGTATGTGCGAGTGTGCGTGTCTTCAATGTGTGCATTAGCATGCAGTTAGTGCATTAAGTAAGTTTGCTGTTGCATGCAAAGGAGCGACAGTCAGAGCAGGCGGGTAGTTGGATCGGCGTATGGCGCTTGGGATTACTTTTGATGCATGGCACGACCGCTTTTAATGCCTATTGGCAAGCAGCAAAATTTACGTACTTCTGCATGCTAAATGCAAATGTGTGTGTGTATGAATTTCTGAAATATTTTTTTTTCTTAATATAACTTAATGCCTTAACTCTCATAAGCGCCACACACGATTTATAATTTAAAATACAGATTAAGCAATAAATCTTATGTCGTATAGTTGTTTGGGTTTGAGAAAAGACTCTGAGAAATTGTATAGTAAAAAGTTGTGCAGAATTTTCTAGTTCTATGCCCACAATTGGGAACCTGGCGACATTAATTCTCAACAGAAATATTGCGGTTTTTTGTTATTAATAAAAGCTGTTAAATTTTGGTTTATGTCACAAGATTTGTTGAAAAAAAGAATATCTAAAAATTCATACATAAAGGGTGGTTAAGTTTTAAGGGTCGGTGTTGATTTTAAATAAATGCAATGTTTTTAAGAAATTATTGTAATTTTTCTCTATTATGATAATAGTGGTATAGCTCAATTACGTATAGAACAAAATATTGGCCAAATAGTCGCTGCGGTCTCGGCGGCACACCTCCATCCGAGGGTCCACATTTTCCATTACGCTGAGGCATAATTGAGGTTCTATGCCATTAATGTGACGAATTATCTCATCCTTTAGCTCTTGAATTGTTGCTGGCTTATCGACGTACACCTTTTCTTTCAAATAACCCCAAAGAAAGAAGTCCAACGGTGTCAAATCACATGATCTTGGCGGCCAATTGACATCGCCGCGACGTGAGATTATTCGGCCATCAAATTTTTCGGGCAAAAGAGGCATTGTTTCGTTAGCTGTGTGACAAGTGGCACCGTCCTGTTGAAACCACGTATCGTCCACATCCATATCTTCCAATTCGGGCCATAGAAAGTTCGTTATCATCTCACGATAGCGAACACTATTCAAAGTAACTGTCTCACCGGCCTCATTTTTGGAAAAAAATACGGCCCAATGATGCCGCCGGCCTATAAACCGCACCAAACAGTCACTCTTTGTGGGTGCATTGATTTTTCGGCAATCACTCTTGGATTATCATTCGCCCAAATGCGGCAATTCTGCTTATTGACGAGTGCACTGAGGTGAAAATGTGCCTCATCACTGAAGATTAAGTGTGCGACATGCATTTGGATTGGACGCCCGTTTTCATAATAAGCCTGAATAACTTTAACGCGTTGTTCGATAATATATTTTTCCATAGTTCAAATTGAACCACTTTGAAATTGAAAAATGCCAAATGAAATGCAGAAAAATAATTGACGTTTAGGGGTGGTTTACATTCAACATCGGCCTTTAAAATTTAACCACCCTTTATATCTGAGTGTTACGGAATAAATTTTGTGGATTAAATTGGTTTTGAGGTCAAAGTGTTGGACGCTATAAATATATTTTCGGCCCTTTCTGAAAAATTTTACTGCTGAACAATTATTATTATTTTTGTTATTTGGCTGCTACACACTGCGACCAAAAAAAATCTATGGCGCAAAGCTTGCTGAGCTGCGCTTTATTTTTAGGCTTTTTTAACACTTTACCACTTTCTGGGGCTTATAGTTCCATAATTTATATGAATGCATTACTATACCACCAAGATGGCGTATCCTTTTCTGCCAAGTGGAGGACATTCAGAAAATATGTATTCAGAATTTTCACAGAATCGGTAGATTATAGTCTCAGAGAGACCAATTTTGAGATATCTCAGGCTATAGTGCCCCTTCAAACTAACCTGTTAAAAGTCTTAAGTTCACTCTGCTGGGTGAAGGTAGCTTATCAGAAAGTTCTCCGTTCGGCGTTAGGAATTGTTTCGCTTGTCGCTGACCGATAGAATTTCGCCAGTGTTCAACGAGCTTCTTCTCCTCCTGCCCCTCGTGTCCAGGAGCACAACCTAATAATACTGTTGTGAAGCTCCCTATTATGTTGAGAAGGTTCAAGCAGTCATATATCATTTTTGAGGTGACTTTAGTTGATAGAAGAGCTTACAAAGCCACTTGACTTTCTGAAAGTATGCAGGTATGTCGGTTCCTCTCATTTTCCTACGGAGACATTCTCTCACCCATATCTTAGTGGCGTATATTTCTGCCTGGAAGTTTGTTGCGTAAAAGCACATTGGAATCAATTTTTTGATTTTATACCCATTGAGTCTCGCCCGTGTTCTACCATCTCCTAATTTCGAGCTATCAATAAAGTATATCTGGAATACAGGCTTAAAGGTGAAGGACTCAATTTTCCAGCCCATATGAAGAAGAACTTGGAAGTTCCCGAATAAAATGGGAGGTTTTGGTTTTTTTTGCAGGTGAGGGGGCTTAAAATGCATAATGCATTAACAAAGCTGCCGTCGTGGCAATGGTATGTCCGCAGACTAAAAAACTCCCCGTTTTTGGGAACCATCGCCCACCCTGGAACCGCTTTCGCATTACCTCAGAGTGGCATTCCATCTTACTCATTACACGAATTTTTCCTGTGTGCCTGCGTCTATGCCAAGTGAAGCTTTTTTATAAGGAGAATTCTTTTCGCGAAACCACTGATGCTTTTTCGCGTTCCTTCACTGCTAAGCATTTTGTCTATTACATTTTTAGTGGTTATGTTAGTCGGTTAAAGAAATTGGGTTGTACAAAAATTGACTTCACCGCAGTTCCTGCTGTGCTATGTGGCGACGCCTTTTATGAGTGTAGTCGTCCATATGCCGCGTTTTTCTTAATCCAGCGATCCTGCTACAGCCTTAGCGATTCGTCCTTTATTTCGCGCGCTGCAAGTTTGCTTACTCCTTCTTTCATTCTCTTCTTCTGTAATGCCCTCAATTTTTTCCTTTCAAAGGCTAGTAAATCTATCGGTATTGAACTGCTTATTACTTAAACAGCTGGCCTTGTTACTGTGCGGGAGGCGGACGCAACTCTCAGAGCTGCTGTTCGTTGTACCGATGCTAGAAGCTTTCACCGTTGATTTGACTTTAGCGTATTTGCTCACAGATCAGCTTCGTATAAGCGAACGGAGAGCGTGGTAGCCATCATTATTTTCCGTCTTCTTTGGGTTGGTCCCTAAGTAGGGATGCCATCTTAGGGCCTTTCTCCGCTGAGTGTTTTATTTGGTTCTCGACCCAAAGTCTTCAGTCCAGTCTCATGTCAAGGTACTTTATAGTCTTTTTTGCGGTTAGCATATTTTCTCAAGTTTTCATGATAACTTCTAACGGAACATGCTGGGAGAATGGGTTTGGTGGAAATTGTGTCAACCTTATTAAGAACAGGAGTATTTATCCTCAGTGACTAAGGGTTTAATAACAGTAGGGAATACCCAGTAAGCCATTCTCGGGCTCTGTAACCATGTTTTTCCAAACTAAAGGGTTTGATTGAAAAGTAATGAGCCTTCCCGCGCGGATCGTCTGCCAAGCGATCAACTGAATCGGCTGAATGATCGGGAAAATGATCGATGGACCTTCCTCATCCACTAGAAACCGGTCCCAGTTCGCGGTGCAGTCAACATTGCTCAGCGCGTGAAAGCTGTTTTAAAAGTGGATTTTGCATTGGCGAAAATGCAGCGATCGTTGGAGCAACGTTAGGCGATCAAATTTTGCGTAAAGCTAAACAAAACGAGTACCGAAATTATTGGGCTACTCAAGGAGGCTTACGGGGACCAATCTCTGTCCAGTGCCCAGGTAAAACGCTGGCATAAGTCATTCAAGGAAAGCCGGGAGGCGCATGTCGAAATCCAAGGTCAAAACCATGCTGATCATTTTTTTCGACTCTCGAGGCATCGTCCACAGGGAGTTTGTACCTCCAGGAAGCACTGTAAACGCGGAATTTTACAAAGAAGTGCTCTTTCGGCTGAAAAACCGCGGCGCCAGGGTTCGGCCCGACCTCGTCAACAATTGGACCCTTCATCACGACAATGCGCCGGCGCACACCGTCTTCCTCTGCATCTCTGCATTGGCCAAGATGGGGGTTCCGGTGCTTCCCCACCCTCCCTAAAGCCCAGACCTGTCCCCTCCGGACTTCTTCTTGGCGATTCATCGAGGCATCCTAAAAAACTGTGACAGCCGAACTGAACGCGATTCCGGCGGATGAGTTTAAAAAATGTTTCCTGATTGGAAGAACCGCTACCAGCGGTGTATTTACGCTCAAGGGTCCTATTTTGAAGAATATTAGTTGTATAAGCCAAAAGGTTTAATAAAACTGCTTAAAAAAATAAGGCTCATTACTTTTCAATCAAACCCTGTATGTCAAAACCTAATATATGACTTTTACTATTTAAAGTGAATGGTTGCACTTGAGCAGCAAACAAATCTTCCGTATTCCCTCAATTTCATCATTTTAGACTTGCTCAGTTTGCTCTCCTCACAATGAAAGGTTCTTAAAATTGTTTACAGTTTGTCCCGATTGTCTGTTTTTCGTTTTTGCTAAAGTGGCTAACCATGGACAGCTGAAGGTGCTTGAGTGAACTTCCTTTATGTCTGCTAAGTGGTAAAGGCGGTCTGAACCGTACACGGCTCAATGGGATTTCGGCGAAAATACATTCCAACAATATTTATGTTATAGATTGTCATTTTAAGTTTTCAAGCATACAAATTTTGAGTCCTGATGAGCGTTTCAATGTCAGTTAAGCAGTGCAGATTTCAATTCTGGTGGCTCCATTTGTTTGACCCTAACCAAAATGCAGCTTTCAATAGCGCATTTGCGTAATATTTTCACTTAAAATATGCTTCTGCATTTTCTCGTAAGTTCCAAGTGTTTAATCTCCTATTTTAATACAAACTTTGACCTACATTTTATGAATATAACAATAATAGTAAGCCAGCTGGCTCCAAACTGTAAATGGTTTTGTGTATAAGAAGCTGTTTATACCAAAAATACTCTACATGCATGGCTTACATTTGCCTGCTGAGGTGCGCACGTTGTTAAAAAAAAAATCGTTATGAAGTTTAAAATACTTTGATTTAAAATATGTGAAACAACAACTACATCGCCTCTTCATGACGGTGTTTTTGCATCCAACTGTGTGCGCTTCTATGCAAACGTGCAAATACTCTCAGTGTACATAGAAATTTAGTAGTAAAAACTTGTATTAATATTTAAATTTTCATAAATCACACTGGCACACACTTGCACCCACGCTTATACATAAATATTAATATGTAAATCTACATTTAAGAATATGCATAATCCGAAAGTGCATTTGGGTTGTGAAAATTGAGTGTACGCGTATGGGAGTACACCGCATCGTATGAGTAACTTTCGAGAGAAATCCTGATACATTTATACTGTGTTCATAAAACAATGTGGTGTGCCAGTTTACGGTCATTGGTCACTTCCGTTGTGTTCTATATTTTAGTATCTTGTGAAAATTAAAAGCAAATATTTGTGAAAAAATTAATCATAACTAATTTATTGGCAGACTTTCTTTCTTATTTTCTGGGAGCGGTTTTTGAAAGCAAAAAATTTGCAGTTGTAACATTTTACATCTTTAAAATGGTGATTCTATTTTATTTAGTAGTTTAATAATTTCATATTAATAATTTTTTTAAAGATAATTTTATATTTAGCAGTAATTGAGTGACGCATATAGTTTTGAGCTTTTTGGAGGCTGATATCTCTAGCAACGTTGCCCACAAATAAATAAAATAATCATTTGATTTTAGAAATAAGAATGAGTTTGTTGTTATTCTTTCGTTTTCAACCTGGATACATTTCATTCAATTTTGAAATTTAGACAATGGGCTTTATCGAAATATTCCGCTTTAAGATAGTAGTTAAAAATTGTTTTCCATATCTTGGCGGCAAAAATTCTTGGCTTTCCTTGAGGCGATCCAAGAAGCGACCCAGTTTTTGACGTCTTGTTTAACAAGTGAAATGCCGATCAACCAGGTCTTTATAAATATATAGTAGTGATCGACGGGAATAAGTGGTGGCTGGAAGGTGAGTTATAAGTGATTCCATGTCAAGCGATCCAACGCAAACTTAATTCAGTGGCGGAATGTACCTGTAAAACATTCGGACTTAGCTGAATAAACATAAGTTATAGGGTCAATACCGATTACACTCGTATGACTCCGATAAGCAACTGGGTAAATAGAAGAAAAGGGGTGAAAAAGAAGTATGAAAGCTAACTTCAAAACGCTTAATATATTTACTGATAGCTCGAAAATATTGGACGGATTAGGTGCAGCGATTTACTACGGCGATTTAAGCTCCCTGACCACTGCAATATCTTTCAAGCAGAAGTCTTTGCTGTAGGAAATGCTGCAAAAATAGCATTCGCAAAGACATCGAGCAACTCCAAAATAAATATTTATGTTGATAGTCAAGCGGCGATAAAGGCAATAAACTCATATGAAACTTCATCTCAAAGCGTTTTCAAGAGCAGGGAAGCTATAGAGATACTGGCTACAGACAGACGGCTGCACGTCTATTGGTTACCCGGACATTAAGGCAGTGTAGGAAATGCAATGGTAGATGAGAATTGTAGAATGAAAATAACATACGAAAACCCTTAAAGACGATCTACAATGGCAACGTTGCGTACATGAAAATACGTAGGTGGAATGATCTAGCCACTTGCAAAACTGCGACAGTCATGTGCCCATAGAAGTAAATAAGTATGCTAGATTCGCACTAGCACTGCCCGAAAAGGAAAGCAGAACTATCGTAGGTATTGACAGGTACTGATAGGCCACAATTCGCCAGCGGCACACGCCTACAAGAAAGGAGTCGCAAACAATGATAACTCCAGATTTTGGATGAACTGGAAGGGGGGAAACTCTAGAACAGCTTTTTGCCCTGCATTTTGTAGAACCCGACTGAAATGTCTAAAAGTTCTGCAATATGAGAACTTAGAGTGTCTCTCGGGGTTTAAGCTTCAGGACTTACTTCGGTTCGCAAACGGCGCAGGCTTATTATAAGAACTTTACCACAAAGAAACGTTAAGGTCAACCTCCATTTGGTACTACTAAGGACCAATAAGTAGGTCTATGGGATGGCTTTCAACCATTCACAACAATCTAATTTAACCAAACCTAATAGTATCTCAAAGAATAAATCTATAGCTTAATATACATTTTTTTTACACCTGTCCCCCGATTTTCACGGTAGATATCGTCCCCTTAGTATAACAATAGCCTATGTGCTCATAGGCTATTGTTTTTTTTTTGAATTTTTGGATTCTCCATCGTCGAATTTATATGTGGTCAAAATTTTGTCAAATTCTAGTTCCACAAAGTGCGTCAAAACGTCAGTCAAAAAATAATAAATATTTACAGACATAACGAGATTTGAGTGAGAGCTACTTTCGGCAAAAAGTTTGAAATTCGTTTTCTCAAAACATCAAAAAATTTATAGGCTATTTTAATACTAAGGCGACGATATGGTCCTGAGAAAAACGTGTAAATCGAAATTTAAAAATTTTCAAGTCAAAACCGTGTAAATCGAAAAGCTTGCAGAAAATGCATAATTTTGCTACTTAACAGTTGTGATTTTTTCAATATTTTTTGGTGTACACAGAAATAAAAATAAAATGCATTGACAGGTTAAAATATGTAATATATTACGGAAACACTGTTTTTTATTTAATTATAATATATTAAACAGAAGAACGAATAATAAAACCAAAGGTGTTTTATATCATTCATCACTGTCAGAAATTACTCTCCTTCGTTTTTTCGGAATCAAAGGTTCGAATTCACTTTCATCACTCGAAGTTATTTGTGCCGATTCGATGTTTGAAGTAGAAATATTTACATTATGAGAGATGATAATAAACTCGATGCTTCTAATTTTTTGTAAGATCTTTGTTAACTTCTTCATTTTGAACCAAGCAGCGATTTATGTCACGTTGGAATCGTAAAGCCCTTTCAACGTTTGTGTCATTTTGTATAAAATGATTACCCAGCTTTCTTCGCAAAGCGAGTCCTTCGCGGATGACTTTAGCAGTGAATGTTACTACTGGTACTAATCCTCTTTATCAGATTTGTCAGACTCACTTTCGCAAATTAAGTTAACTAAATCATCCTCACTTAGTTCTTTATCAGCCATTAACTCTTTATCAGCCATTAACTCTGCGATATCATCATCAGTAAAATCACCAAAACCTTCTCCGCCCAATGAATGCGCCATCTGTACTATCTGCGAATATTCATCATCATTAACGCTGAAATGGAATGCTCATTTTTGACTACATTTGGCCACAATTTTTTCCAACAGCTACGAGCGTTGTTTGCTTAATCGCAGTGTATGATAATATAAAATTTGTAAACTTTAAAAAAAATAAAAATTGTAAAATTTTTCCAAGCACTAATAACTGTTAAAGATTCATTGTTCTCCATTTGTTCCAAAATATACAATATGTAAAGGCACGTTTTATGTACAAAGCTTGAAAAGTAGAAATTACGCCTTGGTCCAATGGTTGTAATAATGAAGTTGTATTTTTTGGTAAAAATTTTACTTCAACGTTCTCATATACTAGATATTGTGGGTGACCCGGCGCATTGTCAATTAACAAAAGCACTTTAAACGACAAACCTTTTGAACTTAAATATCTTTTGGCATCTGGAATAAAAAAATCATGAAACCATTCAGTAAACATTGCAGCAGTAGCCCACGCTTTCTTATTAGCCCAAGAAAAAACGGGAAGACTATTGATGTTTACTATAGGGTGTTTTTTTTAAAGGTTAGGTTTTAAAGATGAAATAAAACGTATATAATTTAATGTTATGGCTAAGAATTTAGCTTTATTATAAAGATAAGGGTTTGCCATTATGTTTTAAAAATGATTTCGGGCAAGTGGCCGCCGCGGCTGGCTCGAATAAATTCTAGTCGAGAGGCCCAATTTTCGACCACTTTTTGCAGCAATTGGGGCCGTATGTCAGCAATAACGCGCCGAATATTCTCTTCCAAGACGTCAATCGTCTCGGGCTTATCTGCGTAGACAAGCGACTTCACATAGCCCCACAAGAAATAATCCAGCGGTGTTATATCGCACGATCTTGGAGGCCACGCCACAGGTCCACGGCGCGAGATAATGCGCTCACCAAAAGTTTCCTTCAATAAATCGATTGTTGCGTTGGCTGTATGGCATGTAGCGCCGTCTTGTTGGAACCAAAGGTCGTCCACATCAACATCGTCCAATTCAGGCACGAAAAAGTCATTAATCATGGCTCTATAGCGCTCTCCATTGACTGTAACATTATGGCCGGCTTCATTTTTAAAGAAATATGGACCAATGATTCCCTCTGCCCATAGAGCACACCAAACAGTGACTTTTTGAGGATGTAACGGCGTCTCAGCAATGGCTTGTGGATTATGTTCACTCCAAATGCGACAATTTTGCTTATTGACATACCCATTCAACCAAAAGTGAGCTTCATCGCTGAACAAAATTTTCTTGTGATGCGTCGCGCGAACCGAACCATTATTTTCGTAATAAATTTGCACGATTTGCAAACGTTGTTCAGGTGTAAGTCTATTCATTATGAAATGGCAAACCAAACTGAGCATAAATCAAGTGACAGCTGTCAAGAAGACCATCTACGAAAAAAGTAGTGCCAACTTGAAAACCTAACCTCTAAAAAAACACCCTTTACTTTAAAGGCACGGGGAATTTTTGATTTGTTAATCACTAATGGTTTCATTATATAATCTCCTGAAGCATTGCTAAAGAAAAGAATTGTTATGCGATCTTTTGCCTCTTTATGACCACTGACCGATTTTTGACACATAAGTCCTTCTAGACATTTTTTTCGAGAACAGCCCTGGCTCATCAGCATTGAAAACCTGATCAGGGGTGTATGAATTGTGGTTAATAATTTCTGCAAAATTTGCTGGACATTCTTTGACTGCATCTACGTCGCCAGAAGCCAGTTCACCATTTAATTTTAAGCTGTGTCAAATGTCTTATTTTAAATCTTTCAAACCAGCCAAGACTTGCCAAAAAATGTGGCTTCTTTTTAGTTGAAGAAGAAGATGGTAATTGCTCTACAATTTTTTCGTAAATTCGTAATGCTTTATTCGTTATAGCGCCCTATCAATGGGTACTCTTTTTGGTGTTTGATCTTCTATCCAAAGCATAACCGCTTTCTCCATTTTTTCCGTTGCGAAATTTCTGGTGTATGATGTTGTGCCCATACTCGTGGTATTACCAGCTGCAACACTCTTTCAAATTGTGTTTTCATTTGTTCTAATAGTTCTTATTGTAGCTTCGTTCATGCTATATGATTTTGCAACATCACTACTCTATCTCACTTTCGTAAGCGATCCGAAATTTCGATTTTAGTTTCTAAAGAAAAAGCTTTTCTTTTAACTTCTTTCCTCATTATAAGCCTTAATTTTTTTAATTTATGTTAATTTGGCTGTGATTAAAGTAAAATTCAGAGGGGAAAATGCGGGAAATTTTTGACGGAAAATTAAAAACTTTTATTTTTTATTAAATATTTATTTCTTTATTATATTCTGAATAAACCTTTATCGAAGCATAAGAGAATTCTACCTAATGTTTATTGGGTAACTAAAGAAAATCAAAAAATTATATATTAAAGTAATTGTTTTTTTCATTTATTTACAAGTGCTAAGCGCCAAATAAGAACAAAATTATACCTTAAACTAAAAACCAATTGTTTTAATTCATTTTTTTTTAAATTTAATAATTAATTTTTATTCAAATTAATTAATTAATTAATTAATTATGTTTTTTTTATTTTAATTAAACCTATTTGGTAAATTGCCATCATTTCCTTCCAAAATTTCCCGCATTTTTTCCCTCTAAAATTTACTTTAATCACAGCCGTTAATTTATAACAATCTAAATTATGCCCGCACTTGTAATTTACGAAATTGGAAAATTAAATCTTTCTGAAACTGTAAAACTTTCACTCAAATACAATTTTCCGTAGATAAAACTTTAATTTTATGCGAGCCAGCTCGGGATTCCCGTGGGATGTGTACACAGCGGACGTGTTCAATCACAGTAGCATTTAATAGAGTGCGATAAAAACAAAAACAAAAAAACTTATTTGGAAAACCGTGTAAAAGCGAAATCGTGTAAAACAAGTACCGTGTAAATCGGGGGATAGGTGTATTCACTTGTTCTGAAATATCTTCAGTTGTGTTTATTTCTTACTGAATATTTTTTTGTGGGACATTTTATACGAATCTAACAGTGTAGTCTGGTTTTTGGTTCAAATTTTGTGTCATGGAGATGTGCTGGAGGCAACCGCCGTAGCCGAATGGGTTGGTGTGTGACCACCATTCGGGAGTGCGTTGGTTCCAATCAATCAAACAGCAAAATGAAACAGTTTTTTTCTAATAACGGTCGTCCCTTGGCAGGCAATGACAAACCTCCGGGTGTATTTTTGTCATGAAAAAGCGTCTCACAAGAAACCATTAGCCACACAGAAATTGATTTGAAGTGTGCAGATGGTGAGAATCTAAACCTGACCAGTGAATAGTAATTTGAACAACTGGGAAATAAGAATCTAAAATCAAAACAGCTCCTAGATCCGAAATTTGATTAGAAATTCTGTGATTCAGAGACTTGGACTTACGACTTAGACAAATTTTAATGGGTAAAATGGGCTTAGCTTCTATCATTGCTTGAAATGAAGGACCCGTTCGCAATGAATTAAAGCGGAGAAAATGTAGCATTTTGATTCTTTGAAAAAATCAGTAGCTTATCAGAAATTCGAAGGGAAGCTCAGTCATAGTCTTTTAGGTCTGAAGGAGAAATAATATTACTGGTTTAACAGCAAGCTGATGTTGGTGATTTGAATTTCAGTAGTGAAATATTGGTAAGTCTTATTTATGTTTTAGAAAATATCTATTCTTTATTATACTCCAGAGAATGTTTGCTGAATTAAATAATACGCAAAAGCTATTTTTTCTTCTTATACTCGGGATTTCTAACGCAGAGAAGGGGCTTCTCTTTCTCAACTATTACCAGCAGTTACAGCTTACTTTCGGGGCTGAAGCGGCTGTAGCCATTCGTGCGATGTAGACGCCAGACATTTCTTCACTGCACTATGTCTGTGACACTGTAAGACTTATATGTTGCTTAGAATATTCGCCAGCGATCTTTCCCAATCTTATCTAGAATCTTTTTCTCGAATACTCCATTAGCCATTTCATCGGAGTTTCGGTGCCATAAAACAGACACGGAATTATGGTGAATCCACTCATTAAAAAGTATGGTTTTCGTTAATCGAGAGATCACTACGAGGAGCCTCAATAGCCTCCTAGCCACCTGTTATCCAGAAAAACCAATCCTTTAACTTTGCTAAGATTTCAAATCTATATGCCCCACCAGTGACGTGCGTGCCGAGAAGCATCTTTTCATCTCAGAAAAAATTCTTCAGCTACCAAAATTCAATCTCCTTCACGTTATTATTTCGCTTGCATTGCTTAAAGAAATCTTTCTTGAGACGAATATGTAAACTGCAACAAATACAAAATGCAATTTGAAGTTCGGCATTAATCATACGCACTGTTGGCCTGCAAGTGAAGCAAGCGCTTTCAGGGTCGAAAAGTAATATGCAACTCATCACTTTGCGATTGAATTTGTGAAAACGTTGGCAAAAGCAGCAAAAAGTATTTAGCCACAGTCTCGTTCACACTCACGGCACCCCTAAAAGCACAGGCTCTCTTTGTACGTATACTCGTATGGGGCTTCGTTTTCTTTCGAATCGCTTAGAGCTTCACAATTTGTGGCAAGTATGCGTACAACACTTGAAGCATTGTAACAGGTAACTAATTATAAAAAGAAAAAAGTTGGTGCATATAATTAATGTAAAATGCAAACGAAAATGAAAAGTTTAATGCATTTTGAGATGCGTTGGCAAGTCAATGCTGCAAACTTCGCCAGTTTGTGTGTGAGCGAACCGCAGAAGAGTGCAATGGTGAAGAAATGTGGCAACGAGAATGCTGTGGGTGCAAGTTTGGCGGTTTATGAGCTGTTGTAAGAGTACTTTGAAGTGTTTATGAATTTGGTTGGCAAGTGAGCGGTGCACAACGGGGGCATGTGTGTGAATGTATGTGAATGTGTATGTGCTTTAGGCGGAACTGAAAAAACTTCGAAGAAAGTAATTTCTCTATCACCACACGCACGCTGCACAAAGGACATTTTCATATTATATGAATTGTGCGTGGGATAGTGTCTTATGTAGACAGAGCCTTCTTATCATGGACATGAATGCCATAGCACTAATACCTTGGAGTGCGATTTTTTTTTTGCTTTGACTTGACTTGAAGTTTTATTACTTTTATTATACAAGGTGAAGTCCAACAAGACTCAGCTAAAATAGAAACGACAGGGGCTTTGTTTTGATAACTTCGAGTTTATTTATTCAAAATAGTCCTCTCTGGCCTCAATACACTGTTTTGTGCTATCTAAAAGCTTTGCGAAAGAGTATTTCAGGTCACTGGCCGGAATGTCCTTCATTATGTCGGTAAAAGTCTTTTGGATGGCCTCTATGGACGCAAAACGTTTTCCTTTCATGGCCATTCGCAATTCTCCGAATAGATAGAAGTCACAGGGTGCCATATCAGGCGAATACGGTGCCAAAAAATCAGTTACAAGAGTGGATGGGTGAGATGGTGCATTATCATGCAATAAGCGCCAGTTTCCTCCTTCGCGGTATTCAGGGCGAATTCGACGAATTCGATGCAACGAACGCTTCAAAACGCCAAGATAGAATATTGCATTGACGGTTTGGCCCGTTGGCACGAACTCCTTTTGGACAATTCCCTTGGAATCGACTTGATTTTTGATTGCTTCAAATGCGATCTTTTGGATGGTGGCCTGTCTGGGGCCTTCGATTCGGCACTTTGACGCTTAGTTTCAGGTTCATGTTGGAAATACCTAGTTGTATCACCAATGATAATGTTGTAAAAGAAGTTCTCGTCTTTTCTCACCTCTTTAATGACGCCTTTCGAATGTTGAATTCTGAGCAATTTTTAGTCTTCAGTTAACTTGTGCGAAAGGAAATGTGCACAGATCTTTCGTAAGCCCAAATGATCAGTTAAAATGCGATAAATCGATGGTTTGGAGATATTCAACTCCGATTCCATGAATTTCAACGATGATTTCGGTTCATTTTTGATAAATTTACAAACAACTCCGATGGAGCTTTCGGTGACTACTGATTTTGGGCGGCCCGTATGTTCATTGTCATTTATGTCCTCGCAACCATCTCTGTAACGTGTACCGGGTTTGATTGAAAAGTAATGAGCCTTATTTTTTTAAGCAGTTTTATTAAACCTACACATGCTTATACAACTAATATTCTTCAAAATAGGACCCTTGAGCGTGAATACACCGCTGGTAGCGGTCCTTCCACTGTAGGAAACTTTTTTTAAACTCATCCGCCGGAATCGCGTTCAATTCGGCTGTCACAGCTTTTTGGATCGCCTCGATGGAGACGAAACGCCTCCCCTTCAGCTTTCTGTTGAGGCGCGGGAACAAGAAGAAGTCCGGAGGGGACAGGTCTGGGCTGTACGGAGGGTGGGGAAGCACCGGAACCCCCATCTTGGTCAATGCAGAGGTGCAGAGGAAGGCGGTGTGCGCCGGCGCATATCGTGATGAAGGGTCCAATTGTTGACGAGGTCGGGCCGAACCCGGGCGACGCGGTTTTTCAGCCGAAGGAGCACTTCTCTGTAAAATGCCGCTGTAACAGTGCTTCCTGGAGGTACCAACTCTTTGTGGACGATGCCTCCAGCGTCGAAAAAGAGGATCAGCATGGTTTTGACCTTGGATTTCGACGTACGCGCCTTCTTGGGTTATCGTCCTCCCGGCCTTCCTTGAACGACTTGAGCCACCGTTTTACCTGGGCACTGGACAGAAATTGGTCCCCGTAAGCCTCCTTGAGTAGCCCAATGGTTTCGGTACTCGTTTTGTTTAGCTTTACGCAAAATTTGATCGAGTAACGTTGCTCCAACGATCGGTGCATTTTCGCCACTGCAAAATCCTAACACACTTTTAAAACAGCTTTCACGCGCGGAGCGATGTTGACTGCACCGCTGTTGCCAATGAACTGGGACCGGTTTCTAGTGGAAGGGGAAGGTCCAACGATCATTTTCTCCCACCAGCCGATTCTGTTAAGCGCTTAGCAGACGCTCCACCAGGGAAGGCTCATTACTTTTTAATCAAACCCTGTAAACCACTCATAAACTCTGGAACGAGATAGACAATCATCGCCATAAACTTTTCAGTCGTGTCTATTTTGCACCTCACCTTGTAGAAAGTTACTTTTAGGTAAGTTTGGGTAATGGTGGCATTGAATTCGCTCTAAAAAGTATTTGCTTGATTGAATCTTTAATTTAAATGAATGCAGCTTGGATTACCCAAAAGATAAATTTATATTTTATTTTATTTACATTTGTGCTCACAAGGAAAAGGAACAGCAGATGAATTTTCATGAGGAGCTTTTTTATAGCAGAAATACTCTCGTAAATTTGCCATTGTTGGGCATGGGCATGGGCACATAGTACGTCTTGAAACCGAACACTCCCAACTTATTTTATGATAATTACGCACAAAAAACTATGTAGAGACAAATTCTTTATTTCCCGATGGTACAAATTCAACGACAAGATACAAAAGGAGAGACGATTTCAATAAGTGACTCCCATTTGCCTTGTTAAAAAATCAGATCGATGCGAAAACTAATTTCTTTATAAAGTGAGTGTATTGGATTCCATTGTAAAAGAAACAAAAATAAACCGTGGCTAGTAAAGTTTAGTTTAAAGCGAGCGACGTATGCCCAATATTTGCCATGTGGCTGAAATGTGTGTAGTTTAATTCACTAGGCGAAATAAAAAGTTCTGACCATTGACCGCGCAAAATTAGTCAACCAATTTGGTTTCAAAATAACATTTTTATTAAATAAAAAAAAAATATTTTAAGTGACGGAAATCTTTATTTTAATCCTTGCTTGTCTGTTTAAATACAGGGTTGTCCATATTCGACGGACCCATGTGTTTTTTTTTAAATCAAAGAAAAACACAATTTTTTTGATGTTGACGATAATAATCATTTTATTTGGTTCAAGTAGATTTGTTGACATCACTCTTTGAATATGATATCTCTCAAATGGCCGCCTTGAGCCTGTACGGCGTATTGTGCCCGTTTTGCAGCATTTTCCATAGTTTTAGCTAACATTTCGGCTTGAATAGCGGCTATTTCCTAACGGATGTTGTTCTTGAGCTCTTCTATGCTCTTTGGTTTATTAATATAAACCATTGATTTTAAATATCCCCACAAGAAGAAGTCAGGTAGCGTTATATCAGGCGAATGCGGTGGCCAGTCAAAATCGCCATTTTTCGACATCAAACGACGAGGAAACAATTTCTTCAAAAAAAAAAAACGATTGTGGTGCGAGCTGTGTGTGGTGAAGCGTCGTCTTGTTGAGACCAGAACTGCCTCATACACTTTCGACGAATAATTGGCATCACAAAAGTGGTTATCATATCGCGATAACGCTTCTGATTGACGGTAACAGCTTGACCATCTGCATTTTCGAAGAAAAACGGCCCAATAATCGTTTTCGCACTAACGCCGCATCAAACAGTGACTTTTTCGTCGTAAAGAGGTACTTCTTGAATTTCGTGAGGGGTTTTAGTGGCGTAAATACGGCAATTTTGCTTGTTTACCGTCCCTTTCAATAAGAAATGAGCCTCATCGGACATGATGACTTTGTTCCAAAATTGCTCGTCATCTTCAGCCATTTTGGTGACTCTTTGGGCCCATTCCAATCGACGAGGCTTGTCCGCAGGCAACAATATTTGCGTCAATTGAATCTTATACGGGAATAAATGCAAATCAATCCGGATAATTCGTTGTACAGTGGTCCGAGCAATGCCCAACTGCTGAGAACGGCGATTATGGGATGTCCTTGGCGACGTCTCAACACTGGCCCGTACAAGAGCAATATTCTCATTCGATCGCCTTGGTCGGTTTTGATTTGTCATCTTTGGATTAGAAAGAGCATCGAAAACCAGTCGAAAACCTTTCCTACAAACGTTTAATGGTGTTCTTAAAACGCGCACTTTTCACATTATTTAATTTTTTATACGCACGTTGAATTTTCACGATTGACTTCTTTTGTTGAATGTAAATTTTAACAATTTGGGAGCGCTCGCGTGGCGTGTATTGTTCCATGGTGAAAATCTGCTTGGACCGACGCTTCCAACGCGGTATGTCATTAAGCGATCTGACATCTCTGTCAAAAGATACAGGGTTGCCAAATGGGTTCTTCGAATATTGGCAACCCTGTACTAGAGCTGACTACATGGAATTATAGTTTTTTAAGCGCCTTTCATTTGATCCCACATCTTCGTATACTTTAAAATTGTGATAAGTTGCTTTTTTTCCACTAAAATTGAGATGGCAGTGCCATAAAAAATTGGTTTCAGATCCAAATCCAAATGCATTTTTGCATCTAAAGTATTTCTGCAATAAATTGATTAAGGTAGTAATCTGGTAACTTACACGTTTTTTGAGGCCATGTTTGGGACATTTTTTGGAAGGGAAAATAATATTCAATCGGTTTGATTTTCTGATATGTTATTAAAGGTATCAGAAGGTGTACAAAAAATTTTTTTTTTTTTTAATATTTTGATACTATTTTGGTACACTGCAGCAAGCGGCAAAAAAAAGAGGTACAGTGGCTGACCGGCGTGATTTCGTCACTTGTGGTCATCTGAAACAGAAAAAACAAATTGCTTATTAATCAGTGTGCTTGTCGTTCTGGCGGGTAGTAAGATCAAATGATTTTGACAAAAAATACCAAAATGGCGAACTTCGTAAGAAAATTGCCTTTTTTTAAAGGGGAAATCGGACTAAAAAATGGAAAGTTAGGGACGAAATAAATTAAATCTACTACCCGCCAGAACTATTGATGTGTAAAAAAACATATCTAAATTTCAGCTCAATCCGTTAGATAGAAAATTTGTTTTCACGACGGCCAGCCGGAAAAGCGTTGTTTTGAGAAAAATTGATTATTTATAGCGCGCGCAAGTCGATCCGCTCTCATGTAGGTATGTGCTATAATTTCGTCAATATTTCGAATTTCGGTCTAAAATTTGTACAGTATATTACCAATATATCCCACTTTCAAAATATGTAAAAAACCGAAATTCGAAATTTTCAAAATAAGTTACCAGACTACCACCTTAATTACTTTTAGTCTCCCTGACACTAGGTGGGTTGCCAATATCGAAATCTTTCTAGTGCAGAAAACGGAATTTGCTTCACTATTTTATTACATACTTTTTTATGTAATTGTGCGATATTCACAATGCGCTTCTGAGCAGTCCAGTACAACTTAAGCAGCCTTTTGTAGGCTGCTCTACCCAATAATAGGAGACTTTTCCAGCAGGCGTAAATCTGAGCTGCCAGGCGTAGTGAATGCTATCGCCCTCAGTTTGGGTGAAAGCTGCAAATTATTACATAACTGCTCTCTACCCCCTCGCCGATGAAATCTGGTTAGCCACCATCCACCGCACACATTTCCCTTTTGCTGTTATTGTTGTTATTATTGCAACTGTCGCCTTCGACTTTTTATTGCTGGTGCATGCACTAATTTCAAATTTGCGAAAATTGTCTGGAGACACAAAAAAAAAGGTAGTAGTGAATTTCAATTTGAAAAGCGCGCGCATGCGTCCTTCAGCCATTTTTATGTATTTCAGGGGAGTTGTGACACCACAACTTCTCTTGTTAAGCAGGCGACTCAGACTACGCTAAAACGTGCGGATGTGGTTTTAAATTGAATTTCAGGCGACTGTGTTCTTCACTTTTATTTTTATTTTTTTGTTTTTAATTTTCTTTTGCACTCAGTTGCACTGCGCTTGTATGCCTTTCTTCTACACTTTGCTTGCCGTGGTGTACCTACAGATGTAATTACTTTTGTTTCTTGGATGACTTTGGCGGCTCGAGCTGCCTCAGACTCCTGCGAAAAAGCCAGCTTGACTCACATGCGATTAATTAAAATGCGAGTGGTTGGTGAAAGGATAAGGCAGCTACATACACACACGCATTACACGAATGCAAGATAATGGAAACAGTGGATAAAGCAGCATTGACAATGGCCAATGGCCGAAGAAGGTCATTCAGAGCGTGTTTTTCGCCTCGAAAATTAGGCCAGTGTTTTATTGGTGTGCACACATCCACCCATTCAGGGGAAGATAAAAAGTAATATATGTAAATGCATGTATGTATGCAGGGCATAGGCCACGTATATTTCTGTATATAATCCCTTTCCCCAACGCGAGCTGGCTCTTGTTGCTCCTCCATTGCATTGTTCTATTTATTAATTCTATTTAAAAGTGTTATCACGTTTACCTGGTTTTTAATAACTTAAATTGGCTTTCTGCGGCGTTGATTTATGAGTGCGCCGTGCAAGGTTGGCTTGTCATGTGTCTTCTTATGGTGCGGAGGTCTGTGTTGAGGTGTGCGCCATACACACTACACGCCTCTCTCGCATATCTGCAGCAGTGAATGCGAAAGTAATGTTAATAATATTTCATACAGCGCAAGTACTTAATAATTTTGCGCCACACATCTTCTCATGTTGCTATTAATAATTAAAAAACGCAGTCATGCATTGAAGCTGTAACTTATGAACAGCTCAAAGGGAATGCGGGAGTGACAAGTTGTCGGAACATTTGCAGAAAACAAATGATTCATTTTTAGTATAGGAACACCAAAGACAAAAACAAAAAACAAATACACTTCGAAAGTGATATCAACTACACCACACCACATTTTCACAAAGGCCACTTGCCCTTTTATTGCTTTTAAAGGTGATAGGTAGTGATCCGGTGCAATCATAAGTGTCGAATGGCATTATTTCTCTCTTCGATGAAAGCCAAGGCGCATCGAAACTCTGCCTGGGCCGACGGGATGGACAAGCAAAGGAACCGTTAAACGAATATTCGTTGAGGGTAACATCCCAGTGCTGTTTTGCAGTCTCACAGTCGCGTTCTTGAAAGTAAGACTTTGCATGGGTGTCATCCCTAGCTTTAGAGGTGGGAGTGAAATAGCGTATTTTTCGTTCGCCGAAAGAGCTGTTACTCCTCAATTACCTACTTAGTCGTAAGCAGGACTGATAAGAGATATGCTCACTTGGATTGCAAGGCTCATGTTTTTTGAGCGTTCACGTTTTTTGAAAAAAAAAAAACAAATTTTTCGAATTTATTTGGAAGTAGATGTTAGGCTACTTGTTCGTAGTTTCAGAGCAATCGGCAAAAGTTAAGGGTATTTTTTTCATTTGTTTCCAAAACAGACTAAATTTTACTATCACAAAAATACATAAACAATTGAAGTAAAATTAAAAAAAAAATGTTTTGGTATAATGTAAGTATTTATTATTTTTTTACCTCAGGGAGGACTCATTACATCATCCCAACGGTGACCTTCAATAGGAATTTAGAGGAATGAAGTAAGGGATTTTATCTTTTTTTTGTTTTGCAGATGAGGTTAAAATCAAAAATGTCAGAAACATCATCAAAGGTGCCGTCACATCAGTGGTATGTGGGGCATGCTCCCACTAACCCCATAGCATTCCTCCCCTCTCGGCTCATTCCATCGTGGGACTGCTAAATGCAAATTTTAGCAAGGGGAGCCCGTGTTTATGCCTTTTAAACACACCAGACACACAGACCTGCGTCTAGGTTCCTCTCTTAATTGCGTATTGGGATTATAAGCTATCGATAGCATCCATTGGTTTGTCACCAATGGGCATCGGAAATTTGCAATATCGTTACTCGATATCGACTTGTTGTTTGTTTGAGTTCGTTTTAAGACTTTACCTCATGCGTTCGTGCTTGTCGTCTGCTCGTGAATACAGTCATCCCCACTGGAGATCTGTTTCAAAAGGGCTTTTTTGGCGAAGCATCGGGACATCTGTTGGGTTTTCTATATCGGTGGTATCTATTCACTTTGCTCCCCTTCAAAGTTTCGCAGTTTTATTAATATCCTTGCTGCCAGTTGGTTTACTGCTTCCCATTTTTCTTTTGAGTTCAGCATTTGCGTTACAAGGTTATCTGGTGTGGAGACGTCGCCGAGGGCTTTTGCGAGCTCGAAGCGCTCTTCAAAAAATCTGGCGCAGTGAAAAGTCACGTGATCTTAGCACGTTCAGAGTAGCATATGCGTACAGAACAGTATCTGATGATGTCTTCTGCGTTATAGCGAGTAAATTTCCCCTCGATATACGAGCAGAAGAACTTAAGCGACTGTATCACTCTCGTGGGCACAAAGCAACATCTGGCGATAAAATAACCGAGCTCGAACATACATTAGCAAAATGACAAAATAGATGGGGTCGCTCCTTTAAAGGGCAATGGACGTATAAGTAAGGGACTTTAACTAAAAAACTTCGACCCTACAGTCTACACAATGGATTGTGGTATTGAAGCAGGTATATATTCTCATAAACTTAGATACTTATTGCAGACTTCTCTTTTAAGGCAATATCGCTCTTTCTTCGGATAGCCAAGCTGCAAAGCAGGTGCTGGATTCGGTTAAAGCATCATCTAAACCAGACGTCATGCAAAATTAGCAGAACGTCATATCCAACCTACAACCTCAAACAAAAGTGCACATTGATAAACATGAAATGGCGGGATATCTGGCTGGGTTTAAGGTTTATAAGTAAAATTACTAACTAAATCAGAGTGACGTCAATAATGAGGAACAAGAAGTGGTCACAAACATGTTTAACTATTTGGTTATGCTATGTTTGACAGAGAACATATTCAGTTGTTGGGTACAGCTAATATTACTCTTAGGCTGCTTACTGATTACAATCAATTGCGCTCTTAAATGCACGTATTAGGTCTGGGTACTGAGACACCTTGAGTACAATGAAACTACGTCGCATATTTCGTATAAATATCCGGTCTTGGTCGGGCAGATATTGAAATACTTCAACTTCGGAATGGTCGAGCAACTAATTGTTGGAAGTTCTTCTACAACGATCAGTTAAAGTGCTTTAGAGAGACTGGACGGGGTTGCTATTAGTTTGATCAGCAAAGTTAAATAGCTTAGCTAGAAGAGGCATGTTGACGCAGCCTTGCACAAAGCAACAAAGGCTATAATGATCTGCAAACGTCTAGCAGGAAAATCCTGGGCCTGTAGCTCAAGAATCTTGAGATGGTTGGTCGTCATGATAATAAGATAAGTAGCGGTCGCTTGCATATCGAGAGCCACTCTCCCGACAATGCGGGCGGCACTAACTAACTTTCAGCGCTTAGCACGCGTGTGCATCACGGAGCGATGCTGACTTGCCCTAGTTTGGGTGGAGGGGACGCTTGAACTGACACCGCTTCGTCTAGTTATTTAGCAATCAGCCAAGAGTACCCTGTTGAATATTACCAGGGAAGGCTTCGGTAGAGGAAAAGTGATGTCATCTAAATACATGAAATTGCTGAGTCTACCGTTCCCACTTGCCCATGGTAGGTCATCAAATTCGAAAAGAAGTTGAGACTACAAGTTAAACTGGAAAAGGAAACTCCAGTGGTGTACTTTGCACAGAAGGCTCGAAGGCAGCAATAGGCATAAGCGTCGGATTATATGACCCCAGAACCAAGCGTTCTGTGCCGATGGCTAATTTGCCAAACATCTTCCGAGCGGAGATGAATGACATCTGGCTATGTGCAGAGGCAAACTTCTGAGCGATAGTTAGGCGGCACTCAAGGTTCTGTCATCCTGTGAGACTAAGTCCCCACTGGAATTTGAGGGTATCGAGAAACCGAATCTATTAGGAACGCATAGTCGCACCCGGCTAATTTGGGTTCCAGAAACGAAGGGGAACGAAGTAACGGGCGCATTAGCGAGAAAGGCTGCGGCCTTGTCAGTAATAGGACCTGAGCCCTTCCTTGCTATGGGACGTCTACGCAAAATTACGAAGAAGCTTAGCAGTGACGAGCTAAGGTTGAGGGAGGTTAGCTGGCACCGAACTAGGGTTAGGCCAGACGAGAGCCTTACTGGGAGGGTACAAAAAGATATAGGTTTAAAACAATCATAACCCTGAGAATGCTCACGGGCATTCCCAAAGGCCACTGGAGACTGCGTGGTCAGCTGTATATGATTGGGATATGGTCCACTTATTATTTTCGTTTGTGCGACCAATCCCAGAAGACTATAATGCACCTTCTTCTGGTATCTCGGTCCAATCCAGCCAGAAGAAAGGAGCATACGCTCAATACAATCCCGCTTTATCTTGAGTTTATTACGGAAACTGGGTCTGGATGAGGTTCTGTAATGCGTACAAGGCATAAAAAAATTTGAGGCTGACTTGAATGTGAAGAACAACTGTACCCGTCCAGTTAGACACAATAAATATGGGTTTAGTATGCTGATTGTTTTGAGCAAAAATCTACACAACTTAATGAGGCAGACTATGGGGGCCACCACTCGGAATGGCCATTCCCTGCATTCCTTCCAGTGTATTTCACAGTGCATTCCTTGGAGAGTATTTGGAGTGCGGGCCGACAACCAAAATGAGTGTAAGCGCCAATTATTATTATTATTACTATGAAAATAATTGAACAATATGCTTACCAGCCGGGCAAGCTGACGGAAATTCCCATACATTGCCTTACGACCAAGATCTAAAAGGCGTTGGCTGGTAAGGAGATTGCCCCAAGTACTTCGGTTGACATCACGGGGGCATTCGACAATGCTTCCTTCAGCTCTATTGAGGAAGGCATGGTTAGAAAGGAATTGGATATACTAACCATAACATGGGTTCTCGATATGCTGAGGAGTAGAACGACAATCTTTGAAACTGGGCCAAAAAGATTATGTGTCAAGTCAACCCAAAAATGCCCCCAAGGAGGCGTTTTGTCACCGCTCCTTTGGCTATTGATCATTGACGAGCTCCTACAGAGCTTTGCTGACGATTTAGTCATCATGGTTAGAGACAAATATGACTCTACTATAATTGATCGTATGCCACTAGCTCTCGACATTATGCAAAACTGGTGGCGGGAGAAAGGACTTTCGTTAAATCCGAACAAGACTTGTGTGGTACCCATCCGAAGACGGAAATTAAGTCTAGGGACCCTTAAACTAGGGGATACCAATTTAACTCTATCTGGGGACATGAAATATCTGGAAGTAATCCTTGATAAAACCTTGACCTTGAAAAATCATTTATCGCATATCACAAAAAAAAAAGCCTTGAGAGCAATATACGTATGCCAAAGGCTGTACGGTAAAACATGAGGTCTGCGGCCAAAGATGGTGGCATGGTCTTATAAGACAATAATAGGGCTAATGATCTCCTATACCTCTCTGGTATGGTGGCCAAAAGTAGACTAAAATAAGACTCAGGTAACACTTAACAAGCTATAAAGAATAGCCTGTCTGAGCGTTACGGGAGCAATGCGAACATGCCCCACAGCGGCTTTAGGAATGGTCATTCCTTTGGAATGGACACATTCCACTATATCTTGTAGCCAAAGAGCCGACAATCTAAGGATTCCTAATCTATTTCATCTCAAAAAAGGCAATCTTACAAGACATGTAAGGATTCTGAGTTCAATCCTGAGCTCTCTGTGTTTGACAGTTCACGACAAGATGGAAAGGAAACTAGAACTCTCCAAGAAATTCAAGTGCTCATTAGTGACCGCTCAGCGTGGAGAAACAATGAAATATTCTTAAAGCAGGGCTCACAGGGTGTGGTTTACTGATGGGTCCAAATGGAAGACGGTAGTGCCGGAGCTGGAATAGTCGGACCACATTTTAAAAAAGCAATTGCATTGGGGTAAACCACTTCCATTTTCCAGGTGGAGGTCTACGCCTTAGAGCTGTGTGCCAGAGAATGTCCAATATTAACATTCTCTCTGACACTCAAGCAGCTCTAAAATCGCTGGATAGCTTCTCATTCCAATCAAGGCTGGTCTGGGAATATTTTAAAATTCTCAACACCCTAGCATCAATAAACTTTGTTACCTTGATGTGGGTGTCGGGTCATGAGGGACACGAAGGGAATGAAATTGCGGACACTTTAGCGAAAAAGGGGGCAAGCACTCCCTCCATAGGTCCTCAACCTTTCTGCGGGGTAAATAACAGCTTCAAAAGTGCCTTTTTGCTTGAGCAGCAATAACTAGACCTAATCGATTACTGGAGAGCCCAATCGGGCAGGCGGCAATCGAAAAGACTCATAGATCCGGAACGGATAAAGGCAGAAGCAATCCTTAACCTAAGCAGAAAGGCCACAAAACTTTACACTGAACTACAAACAGGACACTGTAATCTTAATTTACACATGAAAAAGATAGGTGTGATAGAAAACGATTCCTGTAGACTCTGCAAAGAGGCACAAGAAACAGCAGAGCTCGTTCTATGCGACTGCCCAGCAGTGGCACGACGCAGACTAAATTACCTGCGAAATGGGGCTATACATCCAAACCTCCAAGTAGATAGTTTTAGTATTTATTAATAGCCTAAAACTGTTCGAGTAGGCTGCATGGCTGCACAATAGATCTATTCGGGTCGCAGTGCACAAGGTAGGTAGGTAGGTAGGGTGGTTGTCGTAAGACACACTTAGACCTTCGGCAGGTCCATTGTGATACCACTGGAGCTTATCCTTACTCTACGTGTTCCCTTTCAAACCATCCGGTTGCTTTAATAAACGAGCAGAGCTTCGTTAGTTTTAGATGGGCTATATCCGCTACATCGGTTAGAAATGCTGTATCGAGGGTGCGCAGCCTTCTCCTAGCTAGGCTTTCACACTCACATAAAAGGTGTCTGACTGTTTCCTCTTCTTCTGTATTTAGACAGCTTCTACAGAAATCGAAGTAAGGTAGTCCAAACCTTCTAGCGTGGCTGCCTACTAAACCATGACCTGTTAATACACCTATCATTTTTCTTATAGATTCCCTGTTGAATCTTAGCAAGATCTTCGATCGACCGCTGTTCCAGTTCGGCCATGTCTGTCTGCTTAGTTCGCATGTTGTGAGGATTTGCCAGATTGTATTTACCTTTTTGATGGTTTCCCTGTCTATAAGTAATTTACAAGTGGCTATAGGCATGGGTATCAGCGCCTTATCCGGTTCGAGATCAAGCGTTGTACCGGCTCTTGCAAGTTCATCCGCCTTACAATTTCCTGGAATGTCCCTGTGGCCTGGTACCCAGATAAGGTGCACCTTGTAGCACTTAGATACGTCATCTAGTAGTTTAAAACATTCTAGAACTGTTTTTGACGAGTGCGTTTTTGATTCCAGCGCTTTTATTGCTGCTTGACTGTCCGAGTAAATGAAGACTTCATTTGTGGATAATACTCTCGTTTTTATTTCTTTACGCCTCTCTTTTATGGCAGTGACTTCCGCCTGAAATACACTGCAATGATCAGGTAAGCGAAATGATTGGCATACTCCGAGTTTGTCGGAGTAGACTCCTCCACCTACTTTGTTATCCAGTTTTGAGCCATCTGTGTAGATGTTTAAGTCATTTATCTTAACAATGAGCCCGTTATCCCATTCCTCTTTGGAAGGAAATACTGTGACGAAGGATTTATACAAATTGATGTCCTTGGTCCTACAGAAATCCGTTGTGTTGCGAATGCAGGGGAATTGTTCTAAAATTGAGGAGTGTCCTCTTTGGTTCGTTCTGAGTAGGCCGATTTCTCTTAGTCTGAGAGTTGCTTTGTCAGCTGTTTGCTTACCGTACTGCTCTATTGGTAAAATGTTAAGCATGATATTTAGTGCATCTGTGGGTGTGGTTCTGAGGGCCCCGCAGATGCAAAGACTGGCCATTCTTTGTACGTGTGCCATGGTTCTTTTAATGTACAATTTTGCACAAAGGGCCAATCAATAATCTATATATATAAAAGAAAGTCATGTTAGTTACACTATTTATAACTCGAGAACGGCTGAACCGATTTGGTTGAAGATTGATGGAGAAGTAGCTTAGAACCAGGAGACGGACATAGGATACCTTTTATCCTATTCGACCGCGTTTCCGTGAAGTCACTATAAAATGTGATATAACAAAAACGCAACTGATATGGAATAACAAAACGTAAATGACAGCTAAACGTAATTTTGTCTATGGTTAAGTAGAAAATTTGATAATATAAATTTTGTCAGAAATATATAATCACAGTAATTTGTATTCTCTTTGAATCATCATTATAAATGCCGCGACCAAGATGATCGAATCTTTCCCGACAAAGCCGTAATGCAAGAAGGATACGAAACATTGCGGATGTGCGTTCTACCGATGCTCTTGATCGTATGTATACAGTTCATCCAAAGAATGATGCATGCTTCTATTTGCGGTTGTTGCTGGTAAATGTGCGTGGGCCAACGTCATTTGAGTCACTACGGACTGTTAATGGTACAATATTCCCAACATATCGTGCTGCATGTGAAGAACTCAATTTACTCGAAAACGATACCCATTGGGATACGACAATCGTTGAAGCCATTATCTCTGCATCTCCGAGTCAGATACGCACATTATTAGCTATCATCATTTCGACATGCTTTCCATCTAACCCATCTAACCTATGGCATAAATACAAGGATAATATATCAGAAGATATTTTACATCAAATTCGTGTCAGTTCCAGAAATCCGGATCTTGAGATGAATGAGGAGATACATAATCGGGCTTTACTTTTGATCGAAGACATGTGCTACCTTACGTGTGTTATCTACGGCGCTATGTAAAGAAACTTCAGCTGACAACAAACATGAGAGTTGCATTACTTAATGATACATTTACTGAAGATTTCTCTGAGCAATTACTGACTATCGGTAATGATCGAGTACCTGTCGACGAATCGAGCGGATTGATTTCATTTCTTCAGAGGTTCTGTAACTTTGTCTCATCGAAAGACGAACATATAGTATCAATAAAGTATTCCCAAACATCATTAATAACTACAAAAATAATGAATGGTTGAGTGAGCGAGCAATTTCAGCGGCTAAGAATAAAGATGTAGATGACCTAAACTACATAATTCAAAATGATATCATTGGAACAATGCATTCATTCAAATCCATTGACTGTGTAACAAATGAAGATGAAGCCACCAACTATCCAATTGAATTTTTAAACTCTTTGGATGTGCCTGGCTTACCACCGCACAATTTACGCCTAAAAGTTGCCTCCGTAGTAATCATGTTTCGAATCATAAGCCCACCAAAACTTTGCAACACTACGCGTTTGGTGGTAATTAAATTTACGCAATGATACTCAAAGGAAAATTCGAAGGTGAAGAAGTTCTCATTCCAAGTATCCCGATGATCCCAACCGATCTTCCGTTTGAGTTTAAAATACTTCAATTTCCGATCCGTCTTGCATTCGCCATGACCATTAACAAATCACAAATACATTCCTTGAAAGTTTGTGGTCTGAATCTAGAAAATCAATGCTTCTCACATCGTCAATTAAATGTGGCATGCTCACGGGTCGGAAAACCATCTGCGTTGTTTGTTCTCGCACCTGATAATAAAACAAAAAATGTCGTGTATCCCAGGGTGCTTAACTGAAGAGTGCAATCTATTAAAGCTTCATTGAAATACTTGATTAATAAAAAAATTAACTTAATAAAATTAAAAATCTGCTTTTTAATTGCCTCTAAAGCGGGACAAAGTTCGATGGGTCAGCTAGTAATAATAATAATGGTAACAATTTTCAGCTTATCAACTTAAAAGAGTTGATTGTGAAATTCCCAACAATTTTATATATAAAACTGAGTTGGTGTGATTTGCGCAATTTATAAAAATAATTCCATTCTTTAAAGTCAAATCATGTCCTTCTCGGAGTAGAACTAGCCGTATAACTTACTAAATGAAATATAAATCATTCGCTTCTCAGCCGGTGCAGTCCATAAATCCTATTTCGCTGAATGCGTATGTTGCAGCTCCTCATTAAAAATGGTAAGAAGTACTCAATTTGTATTCTTAGTTTAATTTTTGAATAAATTGCTAAAAAAGGTAGCCCTTCGCAATAAATAAAGGTTATTTGCCAAAGCTCACATAATTCATCATCCTACAAAATTTCTATTATCATTTATCTTTCCTCGTTGAAATTCCTTAGATCTTAGACACAACATAGAAGTACTTGCAGTAATGCCTTTCAAAACCTATTAAAATTTCAAAAAAAATCAAACTGCTAAGAAGCCATTTGGATCATTTATTTTAGAGAGAAAATTGCAAACAAGCGCCAACAAAATTAAAGAAATTGGGAAATTGCAAAACAAAAATAAAAATGGAAATGAAAATATATTGAATTTTATTTGAAGAAGAGTAAAGTAACCAAATCAATTGATCGAAAGGATAAAAGACGTGCGCTATGTATGTAGGGGCGGGCTAGTCGAAAAGTAGGAAGCAGTGATGAGTAGCTTTAACACACTTACATATATGTACATATATATACAAACACATATACATACGTAGTTATATTCTTCAAAAAGAGTCTCATACATGTGCATATGTACATATGTATTGCATAAGCATATCTGTTGAAGTAGCAGCCCATTTGTAATCATAAATAATTCTAAGCTTACTTAGAGAGCAAGAAAAAAATCGCCGCTGATAAAAAACAGCAAAGTAAAGTTGGATAGCAAAATGATCTGGGCACGCTGCAGAATTGTGCGACTCAATAAGTGTACACGAGGGATGTTAATATTAGCGTTGATTCACGGTCCCCAGCGTTCGGGATATTTTTTAGAGACTCCCGAAATTTTTCGATTTACACCGGGATAACACTTTCTTAAAGTCATAAAAAAACCAGTGAGGTTTTCGGCATATTTTTTAGATAACCAGGAAATTTCGGGATTTATGCCGGGATATCAGTTTTTTATAAAACTACGCATTAAATTTGTATTCACTTATTTTATTGATTTTAAGTGATTAACAAAAAAGCCATCGAAATCGATAATGTTTTCTTAAGTACTATATTTATTCACATAAATAAAAATAAGTTATAATAACTTAAAAACACTTCTTGGACAATACATAAATTATAAATTATATTAATTTTTAGTCTTGAAATAAAAAATCATGGCTATCGCAATTCATGTAAAAATCTGCCTTAAAAAGAAAACTTACGCTTTTACCACCTCAAAAAAAAAAAAAAAAAAAAAATGCCGTTCTAGCTTAAAAATATTTATTTGCAATAAAAACGTCAAACTATCTTATTCATTATCCTTACGGAAACACTCAGGACACACCATAATAGCATGGTCCAAACAAAAATACTGTCGGCAGGTAGCACAGTTGTAACGCGTTTTTCGGTTTTTCTTTGAGGAACAGTATCCACAGCGACCACTTTTATTAAACGATGTTCCAGAAGTCTCGGGACCATCTATTTTACATAATTCAAAGAGCCGAAGTTTGATGGTTTTAAGCAAGGAACTATTTAGAGCTCGACGACGAAGTTTCGAGTTAATAAGATCGTACGACAAAGATTCAAGAAAGGCTCTGCGGTTAATTTTCTTGCTAGGATTATTTTGTACATGTATTATGTATGAATTTATACCCGCAATATTCATAAGGCTATAGAAAATAACCATGGGCCATCTATTCGTACCTCGAGCGTTTCACACATTTTATCTACGGTGTCAACCCCACCTTTCGTCATATTATAGTCCATTATCATTTCTGGTTTATTAGTAATCTCATTGATTTCAACACCAGCATGCATGCTCGATACAAGAAGCACGTTTTTCCCCTTTTCGGGAACATACGAAACAAGACTGCAGTTGCCACGGTGTCCGAACAAGCTGGATTTTTCCGCTCGTCCTCTTATCTCGGTGAATTGTTTGGGTAATTTTTTCTTATTTTTCCTTATTGTCCCAATAATGGTCAGCTTGTGCTTAGATTCAAGTTTGTCCAGCAATGGGATACTAGTGAAAAAGTTATCGCATGTGATATTCCGGCCAGAATTGTGAATACTTTCGCTTAGTCGTACAACTAATTCCATGGACGAGTTATCAACTTCATACGGGCCACTAGGTTGCTTTCCTACGTAAACTTCCATTTTCGAGGTATAAAACATTTTGGCATTTGTTAAGGCGTAAATTTGTATGCAATATTTATTTGGTTTTGAGGGGATGTACTGCCTGAAGCCACAACGATCTTTAAAAGCCTCCAATTTTTCATCTATTGTAACAATTTGGGATACACTGTAGTATTTTTGAAACGCGGCTACAACTTCTTCAAATAATTCCCTTATTGGAGCTAGTTTATCTACGGCAGTCCTTTCAGCTCGCGTGGCTTTATTATCAAATCTTAGACAACGCATTAATAAATAAAATCGATTCCAGCTCATAGTTAATCGAAATATCTCCGGATTGGAACCATCTGTTTTGAATAAATCTTTAGCATTCAAGCGACTATTTCTCCTAACTCCAGCAAAGATTAAAAGGCCTAAAAGGGCTTCGATTTCTATGTTGTCTGTATAGGTTCAGTCGCTTTTTCTTGAAAAATTAGGTTTTATGAGATCAATATGTTCATTAGTATACTTTACAATACGATTTATAACAACTTCAGTAAAAAATAATCACCAAACCTCTCCTATTTCCTTCAAGTTTTTTGCTTCTTTTCTAGGCCCTGGCAGTTGAGTGACTATATTCCTAGCGAGACGTCTTACACGATTTGACGGAGCATCATTATTCCACCTAGTGTGTCCATCTTTACCAAGACATAAATTTTCTATCATCTATCTCATTCAACTCCTCGTCGTATTCTTCATCATCTTCTTGCTCGGTATCATAACTTTCTACATCTCCTGCAACAAAGTCTTCAACGTTGCTGTCATTTTCATCCTCATAATCAGAAGTCGAATTTTCTTCCTCCAAAAGTAGTTTGATTTGCTCTTCATTCATTATAATGTTAAAAAGTACCTGCAAAATAGAAAAACGTAAAAAATAAGAAAGAAACAAAACACAAAACAACTGCTTTAACTTTACAAAAAATTACACATATACCCGCGTCGGTCTCACAGACTAATTTTTATAAAATTCACCAACACGCCTGTCTAGTGCAAACGCCAAATTAACACTAATATAGAGCTTGCAAGAAAAGCGGAAGCTAGCAGTAAATTCAACTTTGTAGAGTTTCTGGAAAAACAAAAATTTACGTAAAATCATTTTCTCGGTCTCACAAGCCAACGCGCGGGTATAGGAAGGTTAAATTCTGTAAAGGATCATTTTATTTCAAGTTATTTTTATAGTTTATAGAGTATTTCAGTTGTATCCAATTGTATTGCACACAAAATCCGTCAAAACTTTGCAGATATGATAAAATTTCCATTTGCTCTGAATAAGCAATGTTGCACGCTTAGCTATTTTGTTGCATGTCCAAGCTCTAAAATTCTGTAATTTAAATAAATGTCAACTTTCTTTCTATAAATTATGCTGGGATTCATATAAACAAGTCCCATGATAATCCCGGTATGCCAGGATTGACGTTCCTAGTGCACACACATATGCACATGGTATGCGCATAAATTCATGCACACATACATATAAATATGTATATGTATATATATGTATGCACATACTTAAATGCTTCTTCATATGATGGCGCATACAACTATGTATGTGTATGTGCTTTAGCTCCAGAAGCGCATTTCAGTATTAGATATTCAGTATCCTTCGTTATCTACACACTTCCTCACAGCAGTGTTGTTGTTGACTGCTTTCTGTTGCTTGTTGAGTTGCTGAGTGAGTTGGCGAAAGGGCAAATTATGCTTTGAAATCCATTGGCTAGTACACAGGTGCACTCACAAACACACTTACACACACACACAACTATGTGTGCGTGTGAACCTTGCAGGGAATACTTGTAACCGGTGAGTGAAAGTTTTAGTTCACAGGTAATGCTATTTTGGACAAATGTTAAGCATTCTTGTAGGTACCAACTCTTCATCAATTCAAAAGAGAGTAAAATTAGGTAGTTTTATTTTCGCTTTATTTAAAAATATAATTCATTGATTATTTTTGTATAACCTAAGTATTATTTTTCGCAGAACATAATTTTTATTTTTTAAAAGATTAATAAAATTTTTTTCGTACTACACAGTGACTAAAAGCTCGCTATAATCCATCTGCCGCACTCCTTATTTCGATCCGTTTATAAATTCTGTGAAGGCGAAGATTCAAACAAAAAATATCAGACGCTAAGTGAAAAAAAATATAATTTGGGCTGTATGAGACATTTCGTAATTCAATTCGTAAAAAAACGCAAGATTTATGGAATAACTTTTATATATGGACTTTTTACCATAATAATGCACGATCTCCCATTCCACTCCACGAACCCATTCTTAGGCAAATCAAACGCAGAAAGTGGCGATGGATAAGTCACACACTGAGAAAACCACCAGATAACATCACGAGGATAGCACTTGACTGGAACTCGCAAGGCAGCAGAGGTCGCGGTCGATCAAAAAACACTTGGCGAAGGTCGATGCTGCGCGAACTAGCAGATGCCGACATCTCATGGTGCAAAAACAACAACACAGAACCGTGCAAGATGGAAAAGACTTGTCGAGGCCCTATGCACCCGAGAGGAGTGAACAAGGAAAAAAAAATCCACGATTTGCTACCAGTTGCATTCGATTTCGCTGAGTCAAAAAAAAAAAAAAACACAACAAGCGGATTCCCCAAAGCTGATCAACCGAAACATTGAACGAGAGCGAAGCATCCGTACATGGCAGGAGGAGTGGAAGAACTCTATGAATGCACGACAGACATATCGATTGATTTCCAATATTTCCAAATCGATAAATAGAAACATGGACAGAAGACTTCTACTTGACCCAAGTACTTAGAGGACATGGATGCTTTAAATCTTATCTGCATAGATTTAAGCATAAGAACGAGCGCTTTTTGTGACAACTTAGTTGAAGATGCATAGCGTGTTTTCTTTTCATTTTGAGTTCGAAAGCGAGGAATTGCGTATTCAGCCAATAATGGTTAGTAATCCACTAGGTCATGCACTCAAAAATATGGCAAAAGTAGTAATTATCAAACTGCGTCGCGCAAAACAACACCGCAGATATTCATGAACTGGCAATAGGTCGTTCCCACTCCTGTGAAATAATTTTGTTTTCAGTTTTCTTGTTCACTCCACTAGGGAGCATAGGGCTTCGACAAGACTCAGTCTTGCGTTGGTTTCCTTAATCGATGCTTTCTGGCAGGGTAGGTGATTAGCCTGCCGCTACCTGTCTTAAATGTCGTTGCTCAGGAACAACGCCTTTTAACTGTTTATAGCACCATCTGTGTTTCACATTTTTCTGTCAGAAGGATCACACAGATGGTTGCCTGTGAAGTAATACATTACGGGTTCACTGTGGGAGCTGGGGTGGAGAGTGATCCGTCTTTGGCGATTGGTTTTCCTAATTTCTTGGAAGCCAACTGGCAAACAAATGCTTGTGTACCATTCAGAATTTACTGTTCTGCGTTGTTCTAGTGGTACGGTTGCGACATGCCCAGTTTTTCCGAAAAAACAGGCGACCATTTGCTTGGAAGTGCTTCGTGCGCGAACAACTTTTGTTGGATTTGGCTCATCTTGAAACACCCATACAGTCAACTGCTGTTTACTTTCGGGCTCATACGCGTAAATCCATGATTCATCACTTGTCACGATGTCATAGACGTGTTTCGAAGCCCCGCGATCGTATTTTTTGAGCATTTCCTTCGACCAATCGACACGAGCCTTTTTTTGAGCGATTGACAAATTGTGTGGGATCCAACGCGAACAAATTTTTTTGACAGTCAAATGTTTATGCAATATTGAATGTATGCTGGTCCCACTAATGCCTAAGATTGTCTCAATCTCACGATAGGCCACATGACGATCTTGCAATATCAGTTCACTCACAGCATCAATGGTTTTCGGAACAACAACTGATTTTGGACGACCTTCACGAAATTCGTCTTGGAGTAAACTACGACCACGATTGAATTCACCATACCATCGATAAACACTGGTCCTTGATGGAGCTTCATCGCGAAAAAATGAATTGAAAGTTGTAAAAAATAATCGCACTAAAATGTTCACGATTTAATTCCATTTTAGGACCGAGATGAATCTTTTAAGTTACTGTAAACAACACAAATAGCGCCGGTATTTCAAAACGTTCTGAGTACGTAAAAGCCAAAAAATGTCAAACTTTGCGATACATTTGTCAGTTGTCAGATTGCAATACCAGGGTTGCCAATCTATAGAAGGCATCAACTAACTAGAATGCAAAGCTGGTTCCGGAAATTTCATTTAAAAAATATTTTGATAAATGAGTTTTAGTATAATATATAATAGCCAACTTACACAATGTCTTCTTACCTTGCGGTTTTGCACATTCTCATTTAAAGGAGTCTTCGAAAATCTTCGTGCATTTACACGATGCCTTATGTTTGCGACTTTTCATGTGTGTTTTTGACGTATAAGCGAAGAATTTTCTTTGGTAGTTCATTCGTTGAGCGGGAGACCAAAATGTACTTGAATATAAATAAGGAAATGTAGATACGGTGAAAGCAAAATGTCAAAAAAAATCTCCATTTTGTTGACCGTGTCTGCATGCCTACCTCGTTGACTTCTCTACACTTTTTGCCACCCAGCTCGACACGCACACACTTTCCATCCAAGGCGAAAAGGCTTAGTGTAATTTGGCACTTATTTTGGATGCGGCAAACTTGTGTGTTTTTACCAATCTCCAGCACTTTTTGAAAAAATGTCTTGCTTTTATAGGAGCAAAAACTGTCGAGGTTGCATTGCGCTAAGCCAGCACTAACGATGGCAAGCCACGATTGATGGCCAGACAGGTTTTGCTGTGTGCTTATTGGAAGTGCCAGCTAATCATCGACTCGGTTGTTCAATAAATTCTGCGGTTCGATAAGAAAAACACAACTTTATGGCTTGAAACATACTTTATTATTCAGTTTAGTCTCCTTTCGAATCTTCAACGAGATTCCAATTTATAAATTCCATCCTGAAGTGATAATCTGGAAGGGCTGCAAAATACTTTTCCGCAACTGTTGACCTCAGCGTTTGATGAAAAACGCTTTGCGTATATGAATTCTTTTAGGTCTGGAAGCAGATGGAAGTCGCTAGGGGCCAAATCTGCTGAATACCGCGGATGCTGTTACAGTACGAATTTCAATTCAGGGATTGTATCCATTGTCAAAATGCTCCTGTGACACGGTGCGTTCTCCCGATGGAAAATAATTTTTTTCGTTTGCAAATTAAGTCTTTTTTCACGAATTTTTTCCTTCAGCTGGTGTAAAGGTTACTATAATATTCAGAATTTACTGTCTTACCAATTTTCAAGTAATCCACAAACAAAATCTCTTTCGCATTCCAAAATACTGATGCTTCTGCTTCGCCTATTTCTGGACACGAGCTCGTTTCGGAGCTGAAGAACCATGTTCACACCATTCTCTAGCCTCTTGTTTTGATTTAGGATCATAGTGGTAGACATAAGACTCATCCATAGTGATAAATTAATGCACAAAATCCGCATTGTCCTTTCGAAAACGCTCTGAATGTTGCTGCGAAAGTCACATTCAAAAGCTTCTTCTCCTACTTGAGGTGCGCATCTTAATGTTGATTCACAAATGGAGGGACGGACCTACAGTTTCAAGGCGACTCCGAACACCAGATACTTTTTATGAAGAGCTTTTACATGACAGAAATAGAGGGTTTTACAATAACAGGTTTTATTTATCGCTATCGAGAGATGATTAACGATATTATATGGCCGGAATTGGATGGTATTGAACTGGACAATGTTTATTTTTAACAAAACGGCGCTACGTGCCACATAAGCAACGACACCATTGATCTTTTACGGGAAAAGTTTCCGGACCGTGTTATCTCTCGAAGAGGTGATCACAATTGGCCACCGAGATCTTATGATTTAACACCTTTTGACTTTTTTCTTTGGGGCCACGTGAAAGAGAAGGTCTACACCAACAGTCCAGGGTCGATTCCAGACCTCAAAGATGGAGTTCGTGAGGCTATCGAGGACATAGGGCAGCCACTTTGCAATTCGGTTATGGAAAATTTCATGAAAAGAATAATGTTCCTGTAAGCGTGGTCGTGGTGGTCATTTGCTTGATGTTATTTTCCACTATTAACGGCATACCTTCCTCTTTATAATGAAATAAACATCCGATCTTTTCTAGACCTCTGTTTCGAAAACCCATACATTCGGAGGTTTGTCACTGTCTGTCGAGAAGACTCGAACCTACGTTCTCTCTAAATTTCGAATGGTAGTCAAGCACCAACCTATTTGGCTACGACGGCCGAATACTTCAGTTAAAATATTGCTTACACTGCGCAATGAGTTTTCTAGGGTTTCTACTAAATGAGCTGCTGTCCTCTGACCAAACTCTTAATTTGGGTCTGCGCTGTTAGAAATTGGACCGTCTGAAGGAAGTAATCGCCCGGAAGTGACCAGTCTTGGTAAACAGGAGAACGCGTGGCCACATAGAACGATCGCGACTTGCCTGAAGCTTGAGGAGCATGCACCTATAGTTTGAATCTGACACGAATTGCTTACTAACTGTTCCTGTCTATGGACACAGATTATGTTGAAGAAAAATACGCTTCAAAAGAAGTTTGCGGAAACCGGCTCTCCCAGTATTTTACCAAAATGAACAAGGGTTTCTATGAGAGCAGCATAATGGAATTACCTTATTAAATTAATAAAAAAAGTCAAAAAAAACTATCAAAGAAATCGGTGTGCATTTCACCTAAATCGGATCATCCCAACTGTGCTAAATAAAGTCTCCACTGTCATGCAAAAGAAATGGGTTTCTTTTTACTTTTCCATATTCACCCATTCTGTTACACTGCAATTCAACTTCCCAAATCCTTGGGCTTCGCCACAGCGCACTTTCCATTAGGACCCCGGCATGTCAATTTAAGTAGTTCTTTGAATAAGTAGCAAAGAAAAGTAATGCGAGGCGCTCAAATTAACTAGAAATGCCTCGTGCGGTGCTAGTGGATTTCCCTCAGGGTATTCCCATACAAGCACAAAAGCTCATATAAATATTTAACATTTGTACTCTATGTGCGTAACCATAAGCTTTGTGAGAATGTATCATAGTATGCTTAGCATTAACAACAACAACAGCAACAAGTACCAAGCGAAGCGTTCAGATTGTTGTAGTTGCAGTGGAAAAATGCTGACAGACTTTTGAAGTAAATGGAAATTGCATTTACAATTCCATACGTTGTTTTCTTCTTCTTCCCCATAGCTTCAACGCAAACGCACATACGTTCCATATACTCGTATTATACTAGGTATTTTCCATTCAATCGACAGATCTTCGAGCATTTCACCAATGCATAGCAGCAATACCAGAAACAACTACCTAGGTGAGTGTGTGCTTGCTCGTCTCTCGGTGAGTGTTTGGTCGTCCTTTGCATGCTGCTTGAAAAATTTATATACGCTTGCATCCTCAGGTAAATGTACTCCTTTTTTAGTACTATGATAAAATTTATTTGCAATATATGTTGGTATGGTTTTGTGTTATTTTATTTGTTGCTTTGTACTTGATTTTGATTGAATGTCCTTCTACGACTGGCGCATCCATCACTGAGTGGCTGCAATGAAATGTTTCTAATCTTGTAGAAAAATGCAACCAAAGGAAATGAGGTAAATGTATAAGTACATACATATATCTGTGTGATTGTAACCATGTTGCATGATGCCTTTTAACCTGTTGTCGCTGTTGTTTTCGTTGCTCTAGCACGTTTTAACTTGCTTTCTTGATTTGTTGCTGGTTTTTGTTTAATGTTTTATTGCCCGTAATTTTGTGTGTTATCATTTTAATAAATTTGTATGGCGATATGGGAGAGCATTTCTTTCAGCTTTTGTTTGAAAAATATTCGCTAGTTTCCTTATCAAATTGATTTTTACATTGCTTTATTTCATCACCGCTGTAATGACTGTGGCAAGTGGATAATTAAATATTATGTTAAAAAAATACTTCAAAATTCTGTCCCAAGTGCACCCGAATGGAATGTTTAGGACCTCTGCAATATGAGAGGTTAGAATGTCTCTCGGGGTTAGAGCTTCAGAGCTTACTTAGGTTAGGTTAGGTTAGGCTGGTATGGTTGCCCAGGGAGTGAGCACACTTGGACGAAGAAAGATTCGTCCTTTGTGATACCATTATGAAGGAGGTGAGGTGAAAGGGAAAGACCGATGGGATGCACGGAGAAGGCGGGGAGAGGTGGTGATGGGATGGTTAGGAGCGTGCGGATTACGAACGATGACTATGTCTGCGTCAACCGTTTTGTGCTGCTGATGAAATTAAACAGATTTTTAACATCAGCGCCAGCTACATCAGCAGGCGTGGCAAAGAAGTAAGAGCCAAGATGCCTGGATCTTAGCCCCGCCAGAGCAGGGCAGCTAAGGAGAAGGTGCTGAGATGATTCCATCTCAATCTCCATACATCCAGCGCAAAAAGGACTCGAGGTAATTCCAAGTCTCACAGCATGCATTCCTCACGCATTGTGTCCTCTGAGAGAACCCACTAGATTAGAGAGCTGATATTTTGTCAGCCTCAGAAGCTCGCCCGATGTTTGCCCAGTGCTCGCTGAGTTAGCGCGATGCCCATCTTTCCAGGAGCAGACCGCAGGTAGTCAGGGTGATCCCAAGGCTCTCCCTTCGCGGGCAAATCCCCTTAGATGTCCCTTGTTTGGCCAGCGCATCCGCCTCACAGTTTCTCGCAATGTCGCTGTGACCAGGAACCCAGATGCGGCTGATGTCAAAGAATTCGGACGCAGTCGAAAGTGTGGTCAAGCATTCCTTGATCAATTCCGAATGCACCGTCATAGACCCGAGAGCCTTAATTGCCGATTGGTTGTCGGAGAAAATATTTACTTTTTGACTGCCAATCAGCTGCTTCCTTGATTGCGGCTACCTCTGCCTGGAACCCACTGCAGTGGTCCGGTAACCTGAATTTGAGTCTGATGGGGAGCTCCTCGCAAAAGACTCCTCCGCCAACCTTTCCTTCCAACTTCGATCCATCCGTGAACAAGTTCACCAGGCCCTGCGCCCAAGTGTAGCCCTCGGTCCACTCTTCCCGTGACGGGATGTGAGTGGAGAATATTCCGGTTATACTAAACGAGGGCATACACTGATCTGTTGGCAGAGGGATGAGCTCGAAGTTTATAACGATGTTTGAGCGCCCATAAGTGAGTTTGAGCTTATAGCTCCAGCCTCTCAGTCTGATTGCGGTATGTGTAGCGGCTATTCTGCCTGCGATGTCTACGGGTACCACATTTAACATTGTGTTGAGTGCCAGAGTAGGAGTCGTTTGATTCGCAAAAGACGGCGGCTTATTACAAGAAGCCTACTACCAGGAAACGTAAGGGTCAAGCTCTAGGACCAATAGGTCTATGTGATGGCTTTCAGCCAGCCAGATCAACCTAACCTAACCTCTGTTCCCAGCTCGCATATCTTCTAATGCTCAGTTTAAACACTTGTGACTTGTTTATGTCCTTGCTAGACCCAGTTCAATATAAAATATGGTTTTTTCAAGGGAGGCCGGCCAAGTCCAGATCTCTTCATCATCATAGCAACACAGTTTGGTGTGAACCATTCCTTCCTCGTCATTCGGTCTTTAGCTTTTCTTTTGACACATAAAAGTGGGCATAGTTCATATGTCTTCTTTTATGTCATTTCTCCATTTTTTTTTCTCAACCGACCTTCGAATATCTTTTTTACAATTCTACCATTACTGATTCGCAGAGTGTGACTATCCTGGATCGTATTCTTGTATCCTTTCTTGTATGGCAGTTAATGTATCTTTCTTCTCACACAGCATAATTTAAAGGAACTGAAACTCATTTTTTTCATGTGACGACCAATATCTACGAATTTACGCAGTATATTTTCCTCCACGTTTTAGTATAAAAACTGACCAATACGTTGAAATTTTTAAACTTTTCGGTTCTAAATTTTTTGTAGGCGGAGACTACAATGCAAAACACCCATGGTGGGGCTCTAGGCTCATTAACCCGAAAGGAAGAGAACTGCAAAGGTGCATCTCCCAAAAAAACTATACAATTTTGTCAACAGGCACACCGACATATTGGCCAAGCGATCCAAGAAAAGTTCCGGATCTCCTAGATTTTGTCGTATACTCTGGTATACCCAGCCGAAAGCTGAGCATACAGCATAGTAACGAGCTTAGTTCCGACCACTCGCCTCTAATTGTAACGTACAATGACAATGTCCACAATGTTTCTAAGATGTATAAGATCCTTACCCCAAAAACTGACCTAAAATCTTTTCAATATTGGATAGATAAACATATAGATTTAAATATGTCAATAGAAACAGGAGTCGAACTCGATGCAGCAATAGAAGCATTCACTAATGTTATTCATGAGGCAGCGTATCTGTCCAGCCCCTTGAGAGAGAAACTCCCTTCTAAGGACCATGTACAAGTCCCTCCTGAAATACTACTTCTAATTAATAAAAAAAGAAGATTACGAAAAATCTGGCAGGAAAACAGATACCCCGCTAATAAAAGAGCACTGAATAAAGATACGAAAGAACTCAAAACAAAACTATCTGATCTCAGAAATCAATCGTTTAATTCTTTCATCAAAACACTTGAACCTACAAAAAACGATGAACACAAAATCTGGAGGGCTACTAAATATTTAAAGCGGCCGATCAAGCGTAATGTCAGCATTAGGGATTCTAATGGGGTATGGTGCAGAAGCGATGAAAGTAAAACAGAGGCTTTTGCCAAACATCTCTATCAAATTTTTCAGCCAAATCTTCCAATTGCCGCCAGTGACGATGCGGAGTTCACAAATTTCCTTGAATCCCCATGTCAAATGGATTTTCCGATCAGCCGGATATCAAATAGTGAAGTATCTGAAGAAATACTTAGACTAAATAACTGCAAGGCTCCTGGATATAACTGCATTGATAGTAAAGTAGTTAAAGCTCTACCTGAGAAAGCTATTGAATTCCTTACAATAATCTACAATGCCATTCTCAATGTAAATCACTACCCAACACAATGGAAATGTGCTGTTGTTGTTATGGTGCCAAAACCAAATAAACCCGAAAACTTTCTTAAGTCTTATCGCCCCATTAGTTTGCTTGTAACGTTCTCGAAAATATTCGAACGAATATTTTTGAAGAGAATGTTACCAGTAGTTAGGGACCACAACATCATTCCCGAACATCAGTTTGGGTTCAGGGCAAGACATGGCACACCAGAACAATGCCACAGGGTTGTAAATGTAATTAGGGATGCACTAGAAAGGAAGCAATACTGTTCTGCAGCTTTTTTAGATGTTCAACAGGCATTCGACAGAGTATGGCATGTGGGACTTCTATACAAAATTAAAAAACTCCTTCCAGCACATTTCTATTTGATCCTTAAATCCTATCTGAGTGAAAGGCACTTTTATGTTAGACACCGAGATAAAAAATAAAAATAAATAATTGGCGCGTACACTTCTGTTAGGTGTTTGGCCGAGCTCCTCCTCCTATTTGTGGTGTGCGTCTTGATGTTGTTCCACAAATGGAGGGACCTACAGTTTCAAGCCGACTCCGAACGGCAGATATTTTTATGAGGAGCTTTTTCATGGCAGAAATACACTCGGAGGTTTGCCATTGCCTGCCGAGGGGCGACCGCTATTAGAAAAATGTTTTTATTAATTTTGCTTTCACCGAGATTCGAACCAACGACCTCTCGGTGAATTCCGAATGGTAATCACGCACCAACCCATTCGGCTACGGCGGCCACCGAGATGCGTCTTCAGAAATATATAATATTAGCGCTGGTGTGCCCCAGGGTAGTGTGTTGGGCCCGGTCCTATTCACAATATTTACTTCCGACATGCCAATAACAGAAGAAGTGGAAGTGGCTACTTACGCTGACGATACAGCCTTCATAGCTTCTAGCGATTCACCTGCAACAGCATCCTCTTTGCTGCAAAACCAATTAAATATATTAGAAATTTGGCTTGATAAATGGAGGATTAAAGTTAACTCCGACAAATCTACCCATGTCACCTTTACGTTAAGAAAAGATAACTGCCCTAGAATATTTTTAAATAATGCTGTAATACCAATGAATATCAAGGTAACATATTTAGGAATGCATTTAGATCGACGCCTTACTTGGAAATCCCATATTAAGGCCAAACAAGAGCAGCTTAAAAATAAAACCAAGCGAATGCACTGGCTGCTTGGTCGTAAATCTCAGCTTAGTTTTGAAAACAAAATAAGACTATATAAAGCTATTTTAAAGCCTGTATGGACCTACGGTATACAGCTTTGGGGAGCTGCTAGCAAATCGAATATAGAAATCCTGCAACGCTACCAATCAAAAACTTTGCGTGCACTTGTTAACGCCCCTTGGTTTATCACAAATGAAGCAATACACAAGGACTTAGATATCCCATTTGTAAAGAGTGAAATTCCAAACTTTTCTAACAGATATCTTGCACGGCGTCAAACCATGTAAATACGAATGCGATATGCTTATTAGACTCAAGTAATGAAACAATACGACTGAAGCGTAATCATATCTTAGACTTGCCATTTCTCTAATTTTGCTGAATTAAATTATTTATTCAACACTAAATAAAAAACAAAATACATAAGTTCCTATATGAAGATAAGCAACTCATTAGTACAATTGAAATTTAATACATTTAAGATCAAATATTAGAACAAATATCGTAATCTTATAAGTAGTATTGCATTTGTGCAAATACTACCGCTGCTATTAGATTATAAGACCTAATTTGCTGAATATCATTATATTAAGATAGATTGCAAATAAAATACTTACAAAAAAAAAAAAAAAAAAATTTTTTTCAAAGCTGTAGCTACGAATTTGTAAAATATGTGTTGCGTTGTGTGTGGCTCTTTCCATATAGTTATATTATAATGTTACATACTACTATACTTAGTTACATGATCACCCTATTCCTATATTATACCTACTCTTAATTCTAACTTAATCTTACTCTTATATTTAATTAATATACTTATGCTAACTGTTATTTAAACCAACAACTGTTTTACATACTTTCTCACACTCTACACCCACACGCTTACTCACGCACTCAACATACACTCAACATACACACAACATGCATTCCTACATTCATTGCTAGTTTTACTTTCTCCCATTCTCATAAATGTTAAATATTAGTTAAGCTTTAGGTTAAGAAGAGTTTTTGTTAAACTGGGAGTTGAAATAAAGTTCTTGGAAGAAGAAGACGTGTTTCACTTCGTTATTATATATTTGGTTTTCCCTTCGCTGATCGCAAGTCCTACAGTTCGCATAAATGTTTCTCTCAGTGCTTATTTGTTTTTGGCTGTACATAATTTTGATGTCAGCCGCATAGGAACAAATTTGTGTAGATTTGCAAAAAATTGTGCCTGCGGGATCTATGTATATCAGCGTGTAGTTCTAGCTTGAAGAGCAGGCGTGCCAGCGCATTTCCCTGTTTTACACCTGATATTATTTCGAAACGGTTGGTGACAGTGTTTGAATTCTCACCTTTGTCCAAGTATTTAAGTATTTATTTATTTTAATAATCTACAGTGAAAATTACCTACCACACTAGGCACAAATGTAAAGAAAAGCTAGCGAAATTTGGCAACTAAAATGTTAGCAATCAATATAAATAAAATATTAAGTAATTAAATTTAATGTTTTTCCAAATTAGATCTGGATAATACAAAATCAAGCAGACTGGTATTACATAATCAGTGATAGTGCGCGAGCCATGGGCGCATTACTCGCAAATTTGGTCTTAAAGTTTTCCTCTTAAAAAGGGTTACAAATTTCGAAGACTTCTTTGGGGAACATTGAAGCCTATCCACTCAAGTTGATCTGGACTGTCAGCGATGCCATTAACAACACTGAAAATAAACGGAAGTGAAAGGACTGTCCTTCCATTTTCAAGAAATTCTAGATTAATTAGCTTTAGCCGAGAATTATAGGATGGAACAGGCGACTTATCATAAATCGGAGGGAACGTTATGTTTGCTTAAGAAAAGGACGTAATGCTTGCCACTGAAGGCAAATTTTGTATCGGATAATACTCCAAAATCCTCAAACTCTGTCCCACTTTGTAGTACATCATTTGAATGGTCACCATTCACAGTTACGTTACGATTCGCAGCAACTTTGAAGAAGTACAGTCCAATGATACCTCCAGCCCATAAACCGCACCAAACTGTGACCTTTTCTTCTTTTCTGGATACATAGGTAGCTCTTGCAATTCTTCTGGCTGATCTTCACTCCAAAATCGACAATTCTGCTTATTTACGTACCCATTGACCCAAAAATGAGCTTCGTCGCTGAACACAATTTTTCGATAAAAAAGTGGATCTTCGGCCAACTTTCCAAGAGCCCATTCACCAAAAATTCTGCGTTGCTGCGTTGCGGTAGGTCGTTCGGCTTCAATTCTTGCACCAGCTGTATTTTGAAAGGCTTCACACCTAAATCCTTTCGCAAATATTTCCACGTGGTTGAGTAACAGAGGCCCAATTGCTGCGAACGGCGACGAATCGATAATTAATGGTCATCATTAGCACTGGCCGATACAGCTGCGATATTTTCTTCAGTTCACACTCTACGTAAGCGTGTTGGTGGTTTGATGTCCAATAATGTAAATTTGGTTCTAAATTTAGTCACAATAGCTCAAATAGCCGCTTCAGTGGGTCGATTAAACTGACCATAAAATGGAAGAAGCGCGCGATAAACTTTCCTAACAGAACACGCATTTTTATAATAAAATTCAAACTGAAGATGTTTGACAGTGAAACAAAATACGAAATGTGCGTCAGCTGTTTAAACCAACTGTTTAAAAAGATAATAGCTAAAAAATCACCTGTAAGTTGTCGCTTGAAGAGGAAGCAAAATGAAAATTTTATATTTAAATGAGCATCCACATTTCATCATAACCCAAGTGACGACGCTCTTACGCGGCCACACTTGACGCATTTTAGCTCTATATTTGGGGATATTTTGGTATTAGACCATCTCTAGGTTTTCGTTATCTTTTGGTTTAGATCATCTTTTGTTTTTATGTATTTACAGCTGCCACTTTTACAGTTACCACAACCGGTTAATGTTTTTGTTTACAAGATTTCCGTTTATTTGAAAGTAGCATTTTTTATGATTTTTTGTGCTTATCTCAACGGAGTAATAGCGTAGCCACTTTCTTGTGTGCAACCCACAAAAGCACGATGTGACATCCACCCACACACGCACAAACACAAACGCAACTGACAACAGCGCAGGTGAATTTAAAGAAGTTGCTATTTCATTGCAATCTTAAATGTCCTGTAGCTTTGATGGCAACATTGGCTTTGGCTTTGGCATAACTGCGCTACAACTAAATTGGCTATAAGCAAAATTGCTGTAGAATGGCTTAAATGAATGAGCTGCAGTAACAAACAAGCGAATGGATACAGCAGCTACGCAAGGCGAGGGAGTGGTACCAGCCAAAAATTGTAGAAAAATATTTCTACAAAAAAAACAAAAAAAGCATAAGAATAAAATTAACCAAAGAATAACTCTGTTGATAGAAGCATCCGCAGGACGTTGAATGTTAAGTGAGGAAAATGGCAAAAAGCGTAAAATAAAGCAGAAAAGGAAGAAAAAAAATAGCAAAAGCAGAAAAAAAGCTAACCATCAGACGCTCAAACGCCAGCTATAGCTGCCGGTCATGCTGTGGGCAAATGATGTGAGCAAAAGCAGCTTGCAATGTTGGGAGGATGCTGATGTTGTTGTTGCTCTCCTACCATGCTCCCACCGCTGCGACTCTGTTGGTGATGAAACGACAGCGCTGCAGCACAGGAAGATGAAAACATATTTTATGATCTTCTTGTTGATGATAAAACTTTGTATTAAAAGGAAAAAATCCCGCTGGGAGAATAATTGAGACTTTTACATTTTATGCGTTTATTTGTATGTGGTGTGAGTGTGTGTAGCAAAAACAATAAGTAAATATATTTGGGGTAACGCGGGTTTACGTGCTGGTGGCGTTAGTTGTACTCGCTCAACATAGAAGAAGAAGCATGACTTTTTGGGTAGACGGCGCGAGCACCAGCGCTAGGGGACCATCGAAACGTCCAAAATAGCAAAAGAGTAATAATACAAGCAAGCACACAAAAACAAAAATAATAGCATCAAACGGGCATAACAAAAACAAAAGCAACAAACTGGCAAACGCATGCACACATACACCCATACACACGCATAAACATAGTAATAGCAATAAAAATGGCAGCGCTTTTCTATTTTGAATGGCTTCAACTAAAATCGTTCGTATTTTTTCGTTTTTGTTGCTCTCCTATTCTATTGTTTTGCTTTTGACTATTATTCAGCTACTCAGCAGCAATCCTTTCGCACTCTTATTCTCGCATCCGCTTACAGGGAGTCGATTGTAAGTGCTTTGACGCATGTTTTAGTTGCTGCCGCAGCTGCTGCTGCTGCTAAGTCCGTTAACACGAAGGTCGCCTGGGCAGCTGGGATATATCTACTCCCGCAGGGATTGCAATGGTACCGCTTGCGTGCAATATTTGCACTCAGTTGGCTACAAGAAATAATGTCGGTCGAGTGGAAAATTGATACAAATAAAATAGTTATAATTTGATGCGCGTTTTTTAAATCGTAAACGAAAATATTTTCTTATCTCAAATCGACAAAACAACGTACTATGCCCTGGTGGCTCACAGCATAAAGCGTGGCATGAGATTTGGGGATGCGAGATGCTCGTAATGTATTTACCTTTTTTCTGTAGAGGTTTTCAATTTGATTTTACTGTTTTTATTAGTACTCGAAGCGCAAAGGCCAACAAGTTGAGAACGACGACGAATCGACATTTCGGCGTATTATTCCACACTTCGCTCTATGAACTTCGGGAACAGGCTTTTTTGTTTTCAAAGTGAATTTCCACAGTTTGCGAAATGTGGAAGCGTAGTTCTGGCGTTAAACGAATCACGATGACTTGACAGACCTTAGTGAATAGATATGTCAATACAGTTTGCCATTATCAGCTGTCAAACCAGAGTTATCGATTTCGATAAGTCTCATATAGGTAAAGAACACCCCCTAGCCTTATTCATCAATGTAATTTCCATCAAGAAAAATGCAATCATTTCAGCGCCACTCTAACATTTCAACATCACTTTTCTAAAACGATTTATCTTTTGCCCTGTTTCCTCAAAATAGGCCTAAATTTCAGCGATAGCCTCTTCATTCGAGTGAGAGTTCTAATCGGCGAGCATTTTGTTAGGTTTGCGATTAGCCAGTAGTCACTGGGAGCCAAATTTGGCGAATACGGTGGATGTAGGAGCAGTCCGAAGTTCAATTCATGTATTAAATGCGCAACTAAGTTCCCGCTGTTTGTTAATAGATGCCGCCAGCAGTGGGTGCTAGTCGATTCTAACATAACCTAAACGTCATAAATCAAGCTTAGGAATATGGTAATCAAACTGCTTCGAGACTTTAGTGATTTCGTTTTGGTATCATATACCTACTTTTGGTTTTGTGAAAATGTCTGATTTTGTGCCGAATAATCGTCATTTACGGGAAGTGTTGATTTACCTCTTTCATACGAAAAAAACCGCGGCTAAAGCGTATCGAGAGCTACAGAAAGTTTATGGAGATGCTGCTTTAAGTGGAACAATGTGCCGAGATTAGTTCCATCGCTTCCAAGACGGTGATTTTAATGTTGACGACCGTCCGCGTGAAGGGAGGCCAAAAACCTTCGAAGACGCTGAATTGGAGGCATTGCTTAATGAGGATCTGTGTCAAACGCAAGAAGAGCTTGCTTCAGTATTGGAAGTTACCCGCCAATCCATTTCCAAGCGATTGCATGCTTTGGGAATGATTCAGGAACAGGGGACTTGGGTTCCTTATGAATTAAAACCAAGGCATGTTGAACGTCGTTTTTTCACCTGTGAACAACTGCTCCAGCCGCAAAAAAGGAAGGGGTTTCTTCATTGCATCGTGGCGGGTTATGCCAAATGAATAGCAATCCAAAGAAGAGAAAGTCATGGGGACTGCCCGCCTGAGCTGAATATTCACGCTACGAAGGTTATGCTATGTATTTGGTGGGAGAGAAGCGTCCGCAATACGCGGAGAGGCATGAAAAAGTGATTCTACAGCATGACAGCGCTCGGCCTCACGTTGCCAAACTCGTTAAAACCTACTTGGAAACCCTCAAATGGGAAATCCTATCCCACCCGCCATATTCTCCAGATATTGCGCCGTCCGATTATCACCTGTTTCGATCGATGGCACATGGTCTAGCTGACCAGCAGTTCCATTCATATGAAGACATCAAAAAATGGCTTGATCCGTGGATAGCCCCAAAAGAACAGTTTTACCGCGACGGTATACGAGATCCACCAGAAAGATGAGAAAAAGTAGTAGTCAGCGATGGGCAATACTTTTAATGATTCACTTCCGATCATTTTTTTAGAATAAAGTTGTATTTTCATCAAAAAAACAGCGAGAACTTAGTTGCGCATCTAACAGTTTTCCCATTGTTCTGATTGACTTGTGGCACGGTGCGTTGTCTCGGTGAAACAAAGCCATATGGGGGCGCTTCTTTGCAAGTTCGTTCTTCAAAATCTCCCATATCGCTATATATGCGCACATCCCTAAGTACCTAAGCCATAACCTCTCCAGCCGATTGTTATGCTTTCGGTGCTTTGGACGAGGTTCACCAGCTGCTGTCCACTCAGATGGCGATCGTTGTGATTGCGGCGTAAAGTTGTGGATCCATGCTTCATCCATTGTGACATATCCAGCTTATTACTTTTAAACATGGTGAAACACTGCTCAGCATCATCACCTTGTTCTTGTGTCTGGTCAACAGTGAGCAAACGCGGCACCCACACGAAATTCTTTTTGATACATTGTTTTGAAAAGAAAGAAAGTAGCGTCCCTCTTAGCACAATAACTCACGAAGCAATGAGTAAAATATCATGAAATCTTAACAACTGTCTTTTTAAGGTTAGCACCAACTAAAAAAGAGGTGAATGCAATAAAACTAGTGCCATCTATGTGTCAGGCCCGGTACTTTTCCGCCCGTGTGTTACAGGGTCAGGCACTGCAAGTGTAACCAATTAAAAAGGTCACAAACTTAGTTTGGAGAATTTTTTATTTATTTTTATTTTATTAAATAAATAAAATTATTATACAAACTGAAAGTAGTGCAGCGCTACTATTATTATTATTTGGAGAATTAATTTTATTCAATTCAAAGAAAAAAAATTTGTGAAAATAATACAACATTAAGAATCCATGTCCTTTTGCTCGATATGACCACTTTTTGCCTTGACTGTGGCCTTGAAACAGTCCGGAAACGAATCGCAAGCTACCCGAATGTGACTGGCAGTTATTTTGTCCCACTTGCAGACAATGGCTTTTTTCAGCGCTTCGAGACTGTTGCATTTTCATCGGATTCGCGTCTGGTGAATTTGAGAGCCATTGTGTGAACGGAAGGAAGTTCGGAACGTTGTTTTTTTAGCCATTCTTGGTTCACTCGAGCTTTGTGAGATGGTGCCGAGTCCTGTTGAACGTCCGATATATATGCCTGCCCACGGCTTCAAAGCAATATCCAGAATACTTTCCCAATAATATCTATTTCGCATTTCCCTTGACGCCAGGCATAGCTCTGTAAGAATGCATGCATGAACGAAATTAAATGTTAATTAAATGTTAATTAAGTATAAAACTAAGTTTGCGTTTCTCGCAAAGTGGCTGTCAAAACCCACACAAATTGCACTGGCATGAAATTTGCGTGAAATTTCTTATGTATCTCACGGGTAGCCTTCCAATTCCAATTATACTTTATTAGAAGCATTGCGATCTGTCGCCTAAAACTTTAATTTTGTTATCTTCAGTTTTTCTTAATTGGAGCTTAAAATGTTTTTAATTTTTTATTATTAAAGTTATATTTGTTTTGAGGTAATCCAGATAGACTTGTTTGACTTTGTATTTGTATAGCTGGAGCTAATCGTACACTTTTTGATTTTGCAGAAGGTGAATCTGAATTGGTTTGTGTGCAGTGAAATATGCATGAAATTTCGTATGTATTTCACGACAAAGTAGTACGGAGCTCATGCGGTGAAAACACTGCACAACATAGCAGCAACATTTTTTCACACCTATTTAAAATGCACAAGCGATTTAAAATTTACCGGAAAGTGACAATTCGTTTGCAGGTGAAGTGTCTGAGTTCGAGTACTTCAAGATGAGGGAGTTTTTAACGGTTCTTGGCAAAGAGTGTAATTGCATCTTCTTTAAAATTTTTTATGGTAATATTTACATATGTATGTTAATATGTTTAAAAAAATCTTTTCTTACCAAAAATTCGCCAATGCTTCTGGGGTGATGCTCAGTAATTGGTTTAAATTTTACATTTCTTCAATTTTCATATTGATGTTTCTTCTCATTTGACTTTCTATGTAGCAGGTAACATTTAACGGCGGTAAAGTTGGTACTAGCCTTTAGATCAAAATTTTTAATAAACAAAAACAAAAAACAAAAAAAAAAGGAATTGTTTCAAAGTAAAGTTTGCCTGCGTTATATTTAAACTTTTATATCTTTTTTGCCAATATGCCGATTTGCTTAAATATACCTGGTATAATAGCCAAGGCGGCAATGGTAGTCTAGCGAAGTGTACTAGCCTGCCATCCCAAAGTTTGTGGGTTCGAATCCCACGTAAAGCTCGGTCTTAGCACTTTTCCAAATTTACTTACTTTTCCTATTTCTAAAAAACAAAAAACAAATCTTATTCCTCAATCCCAAAAACCCCCAGCAAGAGGAAGCAGGCAACCGCGGTAATAGCGCAGACACACCAAATTTAGCGAAGTCCTCCACCATCTGTGCGATCCGTCTGGCAGAAAAATGTGAAACACAGATGGCGCATCAAGCAGCAAGAAGGCGTTGTGCCTAAGCAACGACTGGTGGGCATTTCTACTATTTAGGACTGGTAACGGCAGGCAAATCACCTACCCTGCCAGAAAGCAAATAGATTGCCGCAAGATTGAGTCCTATCGAGGCCCTATGCTCCCGGGAGGAGTGAACAAGGAAAAAAATATCCAAGGCTGTCATTCTCCAGTTAAAAATCCTTATAGAAACATAACAATCCATTCAGCAGTTTCGGAGGTGGGTGAGTTGAATATACAGATACTACTTTTCTAGAGTTCTATAGATAAATATTTTGTTTTTGCTATATAGCAATAAAATATGTTTCCAACTTAAAAAAATACAGCCCCAATCCCGCAACAAACAAATAAACCTCACAAATGAAGTCAAGCAAATGCCTACTAACTTTTATTTAGAGGCCTAAGGTCATACCAGTATCTCGAAGGCAGTTAATCAAAGAGTCAACTATGTAGCTCCCCTCAAAGCAAAACAATTGAGTGCTGAACGAGATGTACGCACACAAAACGCTCATGAACTTCAACCTGAGTTGTAAGCAAAAACAAAAAAAAAATCATATCGCACCGCAACGCATAATTCACCTACTTAATTTATTATTTATTAAAGTAAATTTTCATAGAAAAGCACCAAGCGCACACTTCGCACAGCCTTTTAGCTGTTAGGTGTTTCGGGACACACACACACACGCACGTACATATTATATAAAGACAAGTATTCAAACATTTGGTGGTACACCCTCGGGTAATGAGTTGCCAGAATGAAGGAAAGAGGCTACTATTCGCCGGGTAAAGTTGTGTGCTTTTGTTGTTATAAGACTTATAAATTCTCAATTTGTTTTCACGTAAAAGTTCTTACATTTCTAGCTGCACTTTGGCTGTGCGACGGCTTCCTGGCGACCTTTCCATTTACTTGCGTATTTAATATTTCCTCTGAAGTGATATTTCTCATGTTGCTAATACGCCAGTGTCTGTTCCTCTGCTGTAGCTGGGGGGTAAGGTAGTGCCGTTTGTTAATATTATACACTAACATTAGAATAAATGTGTCTGTTCGTATGGACTTTATCGCTGGCTTAATTTTTCGCAATTTGTTGTTAGGCGCTTTTTGCATATTTAATCAATCATTAGGGAAATAAAGAGAATTTATTATCACTTAGAAGATGTTGTTTTTATTTTTGTACTAGCAACATGCCGAGATTTTTTTCTTCTAAGTACATGTTTGTATTTATATTTCCACAGAGACACATTTTTCTTAAAGTTTTTGTTTGCTTCTTTCGTCCCTTTCGTTTCTTTGTACGCTTTTTTTTTGTTTTCTTTTTACATCCGAGTTATGCGGAGTTAATAAATGACGGTTGTGTAAGGAAAATTTGCGGCCGCTCTGAGCTTAAAAAATTGTCACTTATACACTAAGCGGACATTTGTGGCAGTGGCATGAAAAATTCATGCCTTTTGGAGTGGTTGTGGTGGCGTGATACGGTTTCCTAGATTTACGTTTATTAATAGAACATGGAATTATATTTTTGTTTACTTGAAAAAGAAAACAACAATTCGTGTGTTTTGCTTAGGGAAGGGAGCTGTAAAATATTTATATTTATATGAGGGTGACATTGGTTCAAAGTAAACAGAGGTGGGTATACTTTTGCCAAAGATAGCATCTTGTATTTTAAAAAGAAGCTGTAGAAAAATATTGAAGTAAGGGCTCATCCATATTTTAGAAGAACCAACAGTTAAATAGTCATTTTAGCGCTTCAAAAAAAGCGATTCCAAACGTTGGTCTTCACATTCAATGCTGAAAAGGTGGTTGTTTCGGGCCCTAATCAAACTAATACTTGCCGCTTTCAATTCAGCACTTCCCTGCTCGCTAGAGAGTTCCGCTTTTCGCCGTGCGAGAAGTTTGAATGTGAAAGCAAAAACAATTCAGCGATGATTAAATGAGTTTTTTTGAAGTCGCTCAGAAGCAATGTGATGGGACAGTGCTTCCAAGTTTTTTTGTTTTTTTTTTTGTTTTTATTGAAACGTTATAAAATTTGTTTACATTTTATGGTATTACGCCTACCTTAAGCTAACAAGTAACATTATTCTATCCTTAACATTGAAATTGAAAAGCAATTGTAAATATTTTACAAACAATTATACAGTGTTGGCGACTAAATCTCGTGGCTTAGTTCTTCGAAGTCTTCTTGTGCAGACTATAGTATTTTGGTAAGCTCTGTGGCCTCCAGGTTGTGTACGCTTTCAGCCTGGTTTCATGCTTATTTGCAAGAATTAGGATTATATCTGCGACTTTTTCCATCGACAGATCATTGTGCAGGTCGTGATTTCGCACATACCAAGGTGCGTTGATCATGTCTCTGAGATTCTTATTCTGCAGGCGTTGTACAGCTTCAATGTTTGATTTAGTGGTACATCCCCATAATTGAATGCCGTGTGTCCATACCAGCCTAACTACTTTCTTTTTTTTAATTTTGATTGATTTCAGTTGCTTTCATTTTGACATGCTCTTTCCATTTGAGCTTTGCATCCAAAGTCATACCCAAGTATTTTGCTGTATTACTATACGGAACTGTAACAGATGATATTTTCACTGGGTGATAGGCTACTTTCTTGTTTGTAAAGTCTACGTGAACAGACTTGCTTTCATTTAGGTTGATTCTCCAGTTTTCAGTCCATGCGACAATTTCGTCTATCGATGCCTGTAACTTTCTAGTTGATTCATTTGCGTTATTTCCATAGGCTAAGATACACGTGTCATCAGCAAAAATGGCTATCTTACTTGTATTTGAAACAGGTAGATCTACAGTACTGGCCCAAGAATGCTGCCTTGTGGTACACCAGCTTCATTTTTTTAATGCATGAATATGCTTGTCTTTGTTTCACTCTAAAATATCTGTCTGTGAGATATGATTCCAATAGCACATTATATTGATATGAGAGCATCGCTCTGTGCTTGCGGATTAGACCTTCGTGCCACACTTTATCAAACGCCCGTGCGACGTCAAGGAATATTGCTGAACACACTTGATTGTTTTCTATGACCTCTTCTATGAATTGTAATATACTATACGATGTATCTGATCTATCGTTGAATGTTTTTGTCGAAATCCAAATTGGTGAGGTGGTATTAATTGTTTATTATAAATTATATTCTTTAATCGTTTGGAAAATAGTTTTTCGAATAGCTTTCCGATGACTGGGAGTAATGCTATTCGGCGGTAAGATGGGACTTCGTTGGGATTTTTCCCTGGCTTTGGGATCATTTTAATTTCAGAAATTTTCCAATGCATTGGTATTTATTTAAATTCAATGCATGCATTCATTATTAAAGTGACTTTGTTTAGCGCTTTGTGTGATAAGTTCTTTAGCACTTCGGCTGTGATTAAGGCAAATCCTGGACTTTTCTTTTGTTTTAGTTTGGAGATTTCATTTGCTACCTCATCTGTGGTAAAACTTGTAATTTCAACAGATTCTTGCACAGTATAGGGAAACAAAGTGTTATTTATCGTTTCAAATGGCTTACAAATTTTTTGGAGGTGTTGTGCAAATAACACAGCTTTTTCCAAATCGGTTTTTGCCTAAGCTTGGTTGCTATTTGGCTGTTTAATTGGGGGATTATGTTAAATTGGTCTTTTCATATGTGCCATAGTCCGCCAAAGAGAGTAATCAGAGGTTTTATCCGCAGTTAGGTTTTGTAGCTTTATATTTAAAGTTCTGTTTTTATTTTCTTGTATAGCATATTTCACAACCTCACCAGTTTAATTGTGTTTTAAGCGATGGAGACCTAATCGATTGCCACTTTTTTCTGATTTTTCTTTTTTCCTTTATGAGTTCAATTATATTCGAAGGATAATTTTTTGTACGCTTATAGGTGTATTTAACCTAGCTGCTTTTTGTATCTGTGCTGACAGCTTTATTGTTACCTTTTGAATTTCGTCAACATTCTCGATTACATTACTAGTGCTTCCGAGTGTAAGTAGGGAAATTTTTTTCCTATGTTTTGCATACTTCAAGCGGTATGCTACGAGAAGCATTTTATGCCATAGTAATTTGTTAAAACAAATGTAACGCAGTGCTGCCAATTCATTTGCAAAGTTGGATTCAAGCGAAATTTTTTTCATGCACTATTCGCTACTTGGCGGCCGCCATAGCTGAATGGATGCGTGTCTATCATTCGGAATTCACAGAGAGAACGTCGGTTCGAATCTCGGTGAAAGCAAAATTAATAAAAAAAAAAACATTTTTCTAATAGCGGTTGCCCCTCGGCAGGCAATGGCAAACCTCCGAGTGTATTGGAATAGAAAAAGATCCTCATAAAAAATATCTGCCGTTCGGAGTCGGCTTGAAACTGTGGAACAACATCAACACGCACACCACAAATAGGAGAAGGAGCTCGGCCAAGCACCCAAAAAGGGTGTACGCGCCATTCATATATATATTCCCTAAGATTGGATAAATGGCTGCCCATGCGAGAGGGTCCACTTAAACAAACAATCAGAATTCGTCCGTTGTGATACCATAAAGGGGATGAAAGAAAAGAAGGAAGAGAACTAAAAAGGATGAAAAAGGGAGAAGGGACCTTGGGAGGATGACGACGACGACTAACAGTGGCTAATTACGTTCATATTAACCGCTTCAAACTACTGATAAATTTCTCCAGGTGTGTGATTTTTAAACCCGCAGTATATGTAGGTGTAGCAGAACAATGAGCATCATATTTAATATTTTTTTTATAAAAGTGGTAAAAACGCAACACCTGCTGCTGCAGAAATAAACACTGTTCACGGAGAGGATACAGCGAGTGAAAGGACTGCGCAAAAGTGGTTTTAAAAATTCCGAAGTGGTAACTGCGACGTGAAGGATCCGCGCGCTGGTCGTCCTGAAGTCTTTAACTCCGACGCCTTGCTCGAACTCGTGGACGCTGAGCCAAATTTGACAGTCGATAAGATAGCTCAGAGGTTAAATTCATCGCATGGAATAGTTCACAGGCACCTGGTTCAGTTGGGAAAGGTTTAAAAGCTGGGAAAATGTGTTCCGCATAGCCTTTCCGTCGCCAACCTTCAGCAGAGAGTGAATGTGTGTTCTTAGCTGCTGCAACGACTTGAAAATGACAGTTTTTTGAACCGTATCGTTACTGGTGATGAAAAATGGGTCCTTTAAAATAATCCTGTTTGCAAACCCCAATGGTTAGATAAAGATGAAACACTAGAACTGACCCCTAGAGATGGCCTTCACCCCAAGAAGTTTCTCTTGTCTATTTGGTGGGATATGGCCGATATTATTTATTATGGACTTCTGGCACCAAACCAGACGATAACTGCTGATTATTTTTCCCATCAGCTATCAAACCTGAATGAGGCACTTAAAAAAAATCGACCGTCTTTAGTGAATAGACGCAAAGTTTTGTTTCATCACAACAACACAAGACCTCATACCGCAAGGCAAACATTAGGCAAGCTGAACGAGCTCGAATGGGAGCTAGTGCCGCATCTACTATACTCTCCGGATATTTCACCTTGTGATTATCACCTTGTCCGTGGACTTCAATCCCATATGAGTAACAAGAACTACTCCTCGAAAGAAGCTTTAAAAAGGGATATCGAAGCGTATTTTGGCTCCAAGGACAAACAATTAATTTTTACCAAAACGTTGGGAAGACATTGTCAATAATGAAGGAAAATATATTATTGATTAATAAATACTTTAAACATCTTTTTTATTAATTTTAAAACCACCTTTAAAAAACGCACGAACTTATGGATTGACCTGATACAACCAAATGTCCATTGTTATTTTCTTGCTCTGAAATACTGATTATTTTGTGCGTTGTTGGTTTGTTTTATCTGAAATATACATTATATTTGAAGTTGAATTTTTTTGATCGATAATAAAACTCACTCCTAGAGTGTTTTTTTTATGAGTTTTCGTTTTGTTTGCAGATTCAAAAAAATCAAGACGCTATATCTCAACTCACTTGAAGTTTCATCAACTCACTTTAACTCGTCTCTCCTGAAGTAAGCTCAACTCATTTTAACTCACATAATCTCCGCTAGCCTTACCTTAACTCTCCTTACACATACAAACACACATAGATATATAAAGAATATTGCCGAACTATGGCACAAAAAAATGCATTCAACTCAGCAAAGGGAGGCAACATTCTACAGTTTCTCAGAGAACTAAGTGCACCGGGTTATGTATTGAGCATAATTCGCAGTTACTTCATCAACAGAATTTTGCAATACAATACAGACAGCGACAAAAAAACGTACCAAATCACTGGCGGGTTTCCTCAAGGATCTGCCCTTACTTCAAACGACGGGGTCTTCAAACTACACCTACCGTAGGATACTATTGTAGGATACGGATATGCACATAGATCAGCTGCAAGCAAAAAGCAATAACGTGTTGGAATAAGCAGCCAAAAAAACCGAGGCGGTACTTATCAGTGCGCGGAGAAAAAATGAGGAAATAAAACTATGTATCAGCACCCTCGAAAAACTCTTTAAGGAGTGTATTAGGTATCTTGGCGGTATAGTAGACAATCCACTTGGATACAAGCAGAACTTATCTACGACAAGCGACAGAGCTGATGCCATCAATGAAGTGCTAACATGAATGCTGTCTCATATTGGTGCACCCCAAGGCAGCAGAAGACGTCTCTTATTGAAAGTTGCATAGTCCATAGTCTTTTATGCTGCCCCGATATGGGCCGTAGCCAAAACGTTGAGGGTAGAGGTAGTCAGAGGCCCGAAAAAGTGATGATTTTCAAAAATTTTTTTTTTTTGATAGTCAATCCACTTGACTGTAGCAAAATTTCAAAAAAAAATAATAATAATAATTGTAAAAGTTATTGTTGTGTGTGTTATTGCCCGTTTTTCCAGAAGTCCCTTGCGGTGATCATCACAAGTCCGGACAAAGAAATTAGTTTTATTAATAGATAATCTTGTGCCTGATCGAAGCTTTTTTATTTTAAACTAACAATATGGCGGCCTCAGGAAATACTTTTCAGATTTTCGAGAAAAAAAACCGACAATCAAATGTTAAAAAAAATCGAAATTAAAAAAAAAATATTTCGGTCAGGCACGAGTTTTTTATGAGTTTTACTTTTTCAAAAGCAGTATAAGTTTTTTTATTTTATTTATTTATTTATTGTCTTTGAATGGATACATTCTTACAGACTATATTAAGCTAATGTACAATAGTTTAGTAGTTACTAAGAAAAGAACGATTTAAGATGATTGACTAAGATGCCATACGCCCAGTAAAATCAGCACCAGAAGAATTGAAAAACATATTTAAATCTGCACATGCCCTAGGAATCGGAGCATTCACCCCATAGTTGGTTCTCGAGAAGCCAATTTTAAAGGTTTCATACTGTCGGAGCCTCATATTGGGTATATTAAATTGAATTTTACTTAAAAGGGAAGGACAGTCAATAGATCCAGAAATGATACGAATAATAAATGAGCACGATAGAATAGATCGTCTGCTATCAAGTGGTTTTAAGTCGATTAATAAACATCGAGAGCGGTACGATGGTACAGGTTCAGAAAAGTTTAAAGATCGGAGCGCAAAACGAAGAAAGACTTTCTGAACTCTCTCAATCCGATTAGACAAACCTATTTGGTACGGTCTCCAAACAACAGCGGTAAATGCAGAACAATTTCAGCGTACGAATGCTAGCATCGCATATGATCGTCTTATGATGTGGTTAACATGGCTGGTGAAATTCAGCTTAGAGTCGAAAATAACGCCTAAGTCTTTAATTTTCTCAACGGATTGCAAAGGTAAGCCAGCAATACTATACGAAGTATGCAAAGTATTGTTTGATTTAGCATATTTTACGTGAAAGCATTTGCTTATATTTAGTGAGAAACGGTTTAAATAGCACCAGTTCCGGACATTGTGCAAGTCGGTTTGCAACTTTTCAGAGTCCCTAACACTGTTAACCACCGCAAATATTTTAAGATCATCAGCATACAACAAGTGGTCTGCAAACGAAAAGCAAGAACCAATATCGTTAATAAAAAGTATAAAGAGGAGGGGTCCTAGAATGGGACACCAGAGGATGCAATAAATGCACGGGATGTCGTATTATCAACGGCTACAACGCAGTGCCTGTTGGACAAATATGATTTGATCCACGACAAAAACGTGGAGTGTATACCCAATGATGCAAGCTTCGACAAGAGTATTCGGTGCGATACTTTGTCAAACGCTTTAGAGAAGTCTGTATAAATTGCATCAACTTGAGATCTGTTCTGGAAGGCTGAAATGTAGTAATCATTGAAAATAGACAAGTTAGTGACAGTGGAGCGACTTGCAACGAAACCATGCTGGTTGGTAGATATTAGGCCTTTGACAGCAAAATGTAACTTTTCATTCACTGTTATCTCAAAAAGTTTTGAGACAGACGAAAGCTTCGAAATCGGTCTGTAGTTGCTAACATCGTTTTTATTTCCACTCTTAAATATAGGCGTAATGGAAGTAAATTTCCAGTCGTCAACAAAGATACCAGAGGACAACGATTTATTGAATATAATTGTAAGAGGCTCAGCGAGACACAAGCAATTCTTCAGCAAAATGCCCGAAAGGCCATCCGAGTCAGTTTTCGTTGTAGACTTAAGCTTCGTAATACCCTTGACGACATCAGTAACAGATAGGCACAAAGTCCCAAGATTGAGAGGTGAAAAACTATTAGAGGGCAAACTAGAATCGGAGTCTAAGTCGGATTCAAAATTAGAGCAGAAAAAGTCAGCAAATAAATTATTGAAATCTACCAACCGGTTTTTAAGTTACAGTGATCACCAGTTCAAAAAGCATAGTTTGAAAAAAAATAATGCATTTAAAATTTTGCTACTTGCTCTCGAAAGCTCCGGATCGCCCGAGCGTCCTTTGTCAATTGTTGAATAACTCGAAAAGTATTTGTCGGATTCACTTCAAATTTTGACAAAATATTTTTCAGATTTTATACTTTAAGAAAGTGCAAAAACAAAAATCTAATTTTTTTGAAAATTCTGACTATCTCTAACCCCTTAAGCATATCATACGCAACACAACTACTTCACCGAAGTGCAATAAGGCTGGCTTGTGGATACAAAACTGCCTCAAGAGACGCAATAGGCGTTAAAGTGGGCAAACTACCAGCTGACATTCAGGCAGGCGTCATTAGAAGGAAAAGCTGCAGAGCGACGCATTAGATAGAAGAATGACAAAGCAGATGGGATTCGTTGATCCTGTTGAATCAATAGACCTATACCACCTTGATGAAATGTTACCATATCAAGTTTGATTAATGTTGAAAAAAATATTTAAAAGTTTCATATCAAAACGTTAGGAAACCTCAACATAGTAACACTAGGCTGGATACCGGGACATGAAGGACATGAGAGAAATGAAATGGCTGATGACCTTGCAAAACAAGGAGCAAATATGCAACTTACTGGTCCTGAGCCTTTCTGTGGACTCAAAAAAAGCCACAATAATGAATTCCTTAGGAAATGGGAAGAAAGAAAATTTGCTGCACACTGGCTAAACTGTGCCGGTCAGAGTCAAGCCAAACTATACCTAAGTCCCAACAAAGGAATATCTGACAAGCTTCTCTCACTAAGCAGAATAGATCTGCGTCTTTTAACAGGATATCTTACAGGTCACTGCAGCCTGAGGTATCGCACTTCTGGCGATTGAGTAATGTTTGTTTTGTTGTAAATTCAAAATTAATCTTATGACTTTAAAACGCATTTTGGCTTATATACAGACCGTTCTGCAAGTTTATGAAATTTATTTCGGAACAATTTATTTATTAAAATTCTTAATTAATAAAATTATTACATTCATTTATTCCAGTAAAAAACCTTCCGAAAAATCCTTCCAGTTACAAAATCTATAAAAAGTCTGGTTTAAATCGGGGCATTCTGTGCATAATTACTGGCGTATTTTTAAATTCTTTCTAAATCCCATAAATATTCCGCCGGCATGGAACAAAACTAAAATTTACCAATTTTTTTTTAAATAAACTTTAAAATGCTTTGCTTTAGTCAAAGGCGTCGTCTCCTGCTAAAAGGCAAAGCGTTGGACTAAAATAGCAGGAAAATTAGCTGTAGCGAAGTAGCTGCATTTTCCAGCAAAACAATGAAAATTACAACAAAAACATAACGCATTTCCAAAAACAACACTAACAGCCACTTTAACGCGTTTTGACTGCAACTTGAGCTTTTTTCAATAGACATTTTGCACTGGAAAACCGAGACCAAAGCACTTAACCCGCGCGAAGTGACAACAGCAGCGACAATAGCAACAATGTAGATTGGCAGCGAACAACAGCGAAATCACCGTTTGTCTGCTTTTCATGCATTTTTCGCTCCATCGTTTATTGTTTCAAGCGTTAGTGCTTTTAAGCTTCGCTGGCAATGACCAAGTTTCTTATGCGATGCGAAGCAGGTTTGTGAACAAAAAAAGGGGAGGAGGGGCGGTGGGGGGGTTGGGTAGTTACGAAAAAGAAAAAGAGAGGTAGTGCATTGCGTTTATGCGCTTTTGTTTTTGCCTTTTATGATATCCTAATTCTGTGCGTCTGCCCTTAACTTTATGCGTTTTATTGTACTCGTATCCAGCAACTTTACTTGGTCTCCCAGTTCAAGTCCTATTTGCGTTTATGAGTTTTATTAAAAGGCGTCACAAATTTTATTTATAATCGCAAAGTTCCCTTCCGCCCACGCACCTTTGCACACACACACACACACACACACACACACACTTATTGTCAGCGACGTTGCCGCATTGTAGTATTTTGTACTTAAAGTGGCATTAATGTCGCTTTTTGAAGAAACTTTTCCAGCAACTTTTTCTCCAGCAGCCTTCCTTCTGAAAAACGTCTACCACTAACACTTGTAATGACATACATACACGCACACACATACACATATATGCAGCATATATTCCGCTTGTATGTAGGGATATGTGCAAACGCATTGTGTTGCATGCATCTTTCACACCAACTACTGGTGAAATATTTTATTACTGTCGCCTTTGTTGGCTTTGCCGCCTTACAATAAAAAACTTCCCTGCCACCACACATTTGCTTTGTAAAACTTTTCTCGGTATTAGCAACAACTTTTGCCTTCGCCGCCATCGTACGTATATGGGGTGCGCGCTTTTGTTGTATGCCTCAGTCATGTGTTTGTGCGACATATGCAGCTTTCATGCTGTTACTAATGCTGCTTCTGCCCAGTTGGCTTCAGTTAGCTTTGCTAGCTAGTCTGCTTGCCTGCCGCTTTTTTCAACCAAGCAACTATCCGTCCGTCCGTTCGTTCGTCTCCGTTCATTCACGCAGGCCGTTGTTGTGGCCGTGTTCTGGTTTTGCCTTCACAACTAGAGTTATTGGCATTTAACAACACATCGGAAGGAAACAATATGACAACAGAATGAACAAAGGCAGCCACTACCACTACCACTGCCACCACCACATCTATTGGCAGGGCAACGCCGGCATTCACACTAACCCTTCTATGTTACCGGTGTACGCTTTTTATGCTGTTTCGGCCGCTTTTACTTCAGCAGCAGCAGCAGCCGCTTAGGAAGTGATAAACATGTTGCCAACATGTTGTTCTTTTTCTTCCTTCCTGTTAGTTGCTTTTGTGGCATTTTCCTGTTATCCTCAACTCACTTTACGCTTCCACACTGACTTTTGTTTGGCTGAATTTAAAAAGTTTTAACACTCTTCGGACACTTCATCATTTCGCCTATCCTTTGGAGCGCCTTTTTAATTTTTTCCTTTTATCTTTCGCATTTTTTTTGTTGTTGGTAAAATCAAACTTTGTCGCCAAAATATTTGAGTTTACGCCTCGGCTTCTGGTATTTTTTTCCCATGCAGTTCGGTCTAATTCCATTCATTGCTACCTTAAATATTCTCCGTAGTCATTTTACATCACTCATACGCCGTGGTATAACTTCACATCTTTCTCACCACCCTCCTAGGCAACGCATATGCATATATATTAATTTATCATTAACGAGTGTAAGATAATGTCATTCGAGAAGGGTAAGTGCAGAATCGTGTGCACAACAGATGGCTAAGTAGGGATGTTCACAGAGCGGTGCTGGAAATGTTAAATTCTATTCGAAATGTTAAACAAATGTTAAGGTAAAAACAGCGAATTTCTCGGAAAACTTGAGAGAAACTAATAGGTCTATTTATAAGTTCGTGCGGTTTTACAACAGATGGCGTAACTTGATTATTATTCCATCGATCCACATTTCCAAACATTCATTGGAGAGCTACTGTCGTAAGGCACAAACGTCAGTATAAGTTTATTATTTGAAGCGTAAACAACAATATTTTTACCACACTTGAAAATGTCGAATTTCGTGCCAAATAATGTGTTTTTGCGGGGAATTCTTCTTCATTATTTTAATATGAAGAAAAAAGCAGCCGAAAGTCATCGTATCTTGGTGGAAGTTTATGGTGAGCATGCTCTATCTGAGCGAACGTGCCAGAAGTGGTTTGCACGCTTTAAAAGTGGTGATTTTGGCTTGGAAGACGAAGAACGCGAGGGTGCGCCGCCAAAGTTCATGGATACCGAATTGGAGGAATTGCTCGATCAAGATCCGGCTCAAACGCAAGAAGAGGTTGCAAAAACTTTGGGAGTTGATCAATCAACCATTTCCAAACGTTTAAAAGCCATGGGAATGATCCGAAAGGTAGGCCATTGGGTGCCGTATGAATTGAAGCCAAGAGACGTTGAACGCCGTTTTATGGCATGCGAACAACTGCTTCAACGGCACAAAAGAAAGGGTTTTTTGCATCGAATTGTGACTGGCGATGAAAAGTGGGTCCATTACGACAATCCAAAACGTCGGGCAACGTATGGATACCCTGGCCATGCTTCAACATCGACGTCGGCGCAGAATATTCATGGCCTGAAGGTTATGCTGTGTATCTGGTGGGACCAGCTGGGTGTTGTGTATTATGAGCTACTGAAACCGAATGAAACGATTACGGGGGATGTCTACCGACGACAATTGATGCGTTTGAGCCGAGCACTGCGAGAAAAACGGCCGCAATACGCCGATAGACACGACAAAGTTATTTTGCAACATGACAATGCTCGGCCACATGTTGCACAAGTGGTCAAAACATACTTAGAAACGCTCAAATGGGATGTCCTACCCCACCCGCCGTATAGTCCAGACCTTGCGCCATCCGATTACTATCTCTTCCGATCGATGCAACATGGCCTGGCTGACCAGCACTTCCGTAATTACGATGAAGTCAAAAAATGGATCGATTCGTGGATTGCGGCAAAACCGACCGAATTTTTCACAAAGGGAATCCGTGAATTGCCAGAAAGATGGGAAAAAGTAGTAGTAACGATGGACAATATTTTGAATATTAAATTTGTAACCATTTTACGTCAATAAAGTTTCAAATTTCGAAAAAAACCGCACGAACTTATTCATAGTCCTATTATAAATCACTTTTTGATTCAATTTATTTTCAAATAATAGATTTTTTACTTAATTATATAAAAATATTAGAATAAAATTAAAATGCAGGCTATTAATAAGCAAAATTATGTAGGATAAACTAACCCAATTTGATATGTAAATTCATAAATATCTGAGATATTTTCTATATAAACCTCTTTTAATAAATCTCAAGGTTTCTTGCCTTTAAAGATGTTGTTTCTGTCGTTGTTGTACTTAGCTTAGTCGTCTATTATGTGAATCATGAACAGTTCATGGTTCCACGCTGAGCAAATTGGGGCAGACATTCCTTTTAGGAGGTCTTGGTGAGTGATGTTTGTGTGTTCTAGTCGGAGTCAGGTGAAGATTTTTGTCTGCTGCAATGTCGCTTCTGTTCGAATAACTGCTTTTCATCGTTCTGGATTTGCGGATTTATAGCTGTGTTGGTGCGTAGTCCATTTCTCACGTACAGTTGAGTAATAGAAACTATTGGCCATCCTGAAACCGTCAGTTTCAATGAGAGATTTGAAAGAGAATGTAGGCGTATTGCTGCCAGTTTTTGCTGCTCCGTCGGTTTTTTCGTTGCCAAGAATTCCGCTGTGTCCTGGGACTTACATCACTTACATTTTTGCGTTCTGCTGGGACAATTTATTTCGAATGTTATCAATTACAAATTCTCTGCTGGTTGCACAGAGCTGCGACGCAGATTTACTGTCCGTGCAGATCAAATATTTTCCCTTAGTAACGGAAGCGTAGTCAATAGCGAGTTTTATGGTAATCGTCTCGTTGGTAAATATCGCGCTTTGTAGGAATGGGCGACCAGTCCTAAGAATGCTTCCCTTATCAGATACTACAACAAATAAAGTTGAGTTGCTTTCTTTGTAGCTGTCAGTGTAAATAAAGTTCCAGTCTTTGGTATCCCAATAGTTTTTGATGTCTAGGAATAGCATTTTGTAAACTGGTTTTTGATTAAATTGGAAGGAAGAAGTTCTCAGGGTGAGAATCTCGATTGTAAAGTTAACATCGGTATTAGCGAAACATCGAATTTCGCGATTTCCTTCACCGCCCTAAATATAGCTGATGCACGCTTCAATCTTGCGGTTCTTCTCATGACATTTTTTAAATCATTTCTGATAACTGGATTACTGGAACAATAAACAAATAAATAATTAAATGAGAGGGAGTATATTAGGCTTTATTCTATTCCTCATTTCGAGAAGTCCAACTTCGGCTAGAATATTTTTTATTGCGAAGATTGAGAAAGCTCGAAGCCTTTTACGAACGGCTGAATAGTAAACTGCTGACATGCTTTTGCGCCTTTTGAACACTTCTATTTTCTATTTTCTAGTTTCTTTCATATTTATCACTTTAAGAAACTGATTGAAATTATTTTGTTGTAATTCATATAATTTTTGTTAAGGAATATCGGCTTAAGTTGCCTCCGTTATGCTGATGAAATTTAAAAAAAAAAAATATGCATAGCTTAGCACTTCGATTTTCAGATATTTTGTGCGCCTTATTCCTCTCAATATCTCATACCCTGTTCTTTTAATAAACCAATGGCAGTACTAGACTGAGATCTGAGAGCCACAGGACGTGCTGTGGATGTGGTTGGATGGTGGTTCTGCCTATTGTAACAAATGGATGCTTGGTTTGTTGGGAAGATCTTCGAAAGAGCCATAATACCACTAAGCTGGGGAGAGTGTAAAGGACTGCATGTAGAACTTGCACTGAAAGTGCAATGAGGTTAAAGGATGCTGGCCTCTGGTTGTAGTCTCTCAAGCGACCTGGTAGCATTTAGGGGCAGTTAACACCGAGCTTTCTCTGAACTTCATACAAATTTCTCTATCCCCAAACTGCAGTTTGAGAGTCGTGCTAGGGCAATCTTTCCAAGTAAACAGAATCGGAATGAGGGGAAAATCTGCATCGAAGCTTGCACCTCTGTCTGCGCTGATAGTTCCAAGATGGAGTCGGTAGTCGGAGTAGGGGTTTTCTCTAATTCAGCAAATTTGTCTATTTCCATAAAATTGCTAGTGTTTTTTAGGCAGAAGCCTTTGCGATCCTGCAGACATGCAAAATGCTTATGGAATGTGGGAGCGAGGAAGATGTAAGCATTTTCTTCGATAGTTACCACGCGAAAAAAACTTTGAAGACGCCACGGAGCAGATCCACTGGAATTAAATAGTAAACTCCTCTACGGAGGAGATCAAATCTCTTGGTTGCGCAGGTAACATTTATTTGATCTGGGTTCAAGGACATAGGAACATGAAGGGAAATGAAATCACGTATGAGCTTGCCAATAAGAGAACTGAATTGGTTTCAGAGACCTACTGCCCAGGCATCGGTACCTCCCTGACTGTTGTTAAGGGAGAATTGCGTAACATATTTCTCAGGCTAATGGATTCGCATTTCAGAAACCCCTTGGCCCCAGAACAACAGATGCAGGACACAGAATTTCCAAACCTGTAGCTGTGCTTACGGACTATCGGCACACACACAGAAAAGCTAGGCTTCCATTTAATACCCATTGAAGAAGTTGTGGACACTTTTCAAAAAAGGAGACTCTTGAGCACTTTTTCTGTAAATGTGCAGGTTTGGCAGCTAGACGATTGGGGTCACTAGGTGCTCGTTCCTTCGATAGCATGTGGCAGTGCGCCCACTTGAACTCAATCAATTTTCTTTGTTACATCAACAGCTTTGGTTTGCTGTAGATATCTGCCTGCTGGAGTTGTCAAAATGGTACCAAAATGGTGGTTTAGAGCTACTTGGGAAGTGCCAGAGTGGTACTTCAAGCATTTCACCCATCTACGGAACTAAATTGGCATCGCATTCAAGAGCCGTAAGACCAACTCACGAGCTAGTACAGATGACTGCGCAGCCTGCAATGGGCGGTAAGAATGCGTAAGTGCTAAACTAATTGGGGTTTAAGTAGGCTTATAAGATAAATTATAAGAAAAATCGATTATTTATCATTATTCTCATCTTATGGTTTCACTTTTTAAACACCCGGTATTCTGGTATTGCAACCTCTACAAAAAAAATTTCAGGTAAATTCAGTTTGGAAGACCTCAACGAAAAATGTCAAATTATTGTATCGTGAAACTTTATTGTAATAACAAATTTGGTTAGAGAGGCTGGTTGAAACAACACGTAGTTATAAGAAGGTGACTTTCCGTTTTTGGCTTAGTTTGAGATTTCTTTTTTCTACATTTTTAAATAATGGCACTCACTGATCCTTATCTTACTTCAAAGAAGAATAGCCCGACAAAGCAATTTTATAAAACAATATCACCTTCCCGAAAAGCTCCCGGAATACATTCAGAAAATTCAAAATACTAGTTTGTTCTTCAAAATTGATATTATCACCTTCAAAGTACTCCCCATCAGTCGCAACGTACTTATGCCAGCGTTTGATCCAGCTCTCGCAACATTTTTACAACTTTACTTTCGGTAGAGCCATCAGAGTCGTGTTTCCATTAGCTCTGATTTTTCCATTACTTCCTTTCGGCTGTTAAAATGCGTTTCCCGCAGTGGTTGTTTGACTCGATCAAACAGAAAAAAATCTCGGGCAGCCGTATCAGGTAAATTCGTTGGCCACCAAATACATATCATGATCTTGTTTGGATGAAGATCCGGCTTGACCCTCGGCTTTGGCGTACCTCCTGGAGCCATCCCCTCTTTTCTTTGCTTCATATTGGTGCCATGCATTCCTCATCTCCCGTGACAATTCGGTGTAAAAAGGGCTGTATATGATCGCTGTGTTGCTCGATGGCAGGCGAGATGCTGAGAAGCAATTTGAAGGCGACTTTCTTTTCTGTTTTTTTTCGATGAGCTCGTGATACATCCAGGCTCTCGCAGAAAGAGTTCTATCGAATGAACCAAATCTTTGTAAAGTAAAAGAAAATATAAAAACGGTATGAACTTATTGTCCAACCCAAAAGTATGGTGGAATGCTCTTGCGAAGGGTGTGAACGTCAAAAGACTTGACAAGGTTCAAAGACTCGCATCTGTTCTTATAATTGGTGCGATGTCAACCACGCCATCGAAAGCATTATATGCGGCATTAAACTTCCTTCCGATAGATCTGCATGCAAGACATATATAACGCGACACGAACTACGGTCATGGTAAAATCATACCTGGAATTTTGGAGCTTCCCGGACTGGCAGACTATGCTCTCCTAACTATATGTACTTGCAATTACAATGTTCACGATCCTCCTACCCGCGAGGGAAGAGTGGGATCGGGACGATGGCTTAAAACGCAAGCGCAGAGTGGGCCGGGGTGTATATTACGAACATCTGGGGATCTCCATCAGTTTTCGACTACCCGACTACTGTAGCGACTTTCGAGCTGAACTGGTGGTAAGCCGTGATACGGTTCCTGGAGATTATATCTACATTCTCACTGATAGCCAGCCGGCGATAAAATCGAGAGATCTGCTCTCTCCTGGCCATAGTGACATTGAGGGCAGCTGAACTAGTGAGACTCGGCACAAAATTGACAGATGAGTACATAGACAAGTACAAGGCTTACTCTTACAAAGTACAAGGATTACTCATATTTTTTAGGAAATCGTAAGATAAGCGAATGAAAGAAGTTATTTTAAAACCAACTGCAAAATCGCCCGACAATCGTGGCCGATTATCAATGCTCAATGCACAGAATTTGTGCTAAGCCAAAATTAGCTTAGTCTAAGCACACTTATCTAAGTTATATCGGGACACTGACTAATATTTAGTTAGGCGCGGCCAGATTATGGACATGATTTCGGCAGAAACTTTCTAGATAAGGAAGATGAAGAAACGATCGCGCACTTTCGGTGCCATTGTCTTGGTCCATTCAGACGTGGGTTTACTATTTTAGGTGTACAATTTTTTAATAAATTGTAAGATCTCAGTTCTGCAGAAAGCAGGGATATTCTATGATTTTTGAAAAACCCTCACTGGTTTTAGGAGAGATTTTTTTTTTTCTTCCATAAAATATTACACCTGTCGTTAGACAATAAGTAATTTGATTTACAAAAAGATGGAATGAGAGTGATATTGAAGGGCCAATGCCCCCAAGCTCATTTAGAAGAAATATATACATATTATTTAAAAACAAGTGGTTAACAAACAATGACATATACAATTAGTTGACAATTAATTACATGGATTTTGCAAGATCTGTTGGTGTTTGACGGTTAAGCCGACTTTGGGTAGATTTTTCTTTATTTGGTAGTCTTCTCATCATAGGATTTGTGTGCGTTAATAATCTATTTATGTGTCTTCTGCTAGCGCTTTGTAATGTTTCATCAATAGTATCGATGTCAAGGTCGCGATGAATATCTGCGTTAGGTATGTACCAAGGTGCATTAGTTAAGGTCCTAAGTATTTTAGACTGGCCTCGTTGAAGTATACTTAGATTACTTTTTGCAGCAGTGCCACAAATCTCAATTCCATATTTTTAGATCGGAGCAATTATAGTTCGATAAATAAGTACTTTATTTTGCAATGATAGATTGGACTGAGGTCCATGTAGCCAGTACAATTTCTTAAAACGATTTTTAACTTCATTTCGCTTTTTCTTTATATGCTTCTGCCAGTTTAATTTCGAGTCGATCGTAATACCCAGGTATTTCGCTTTGGTGTCAATGTGCACGTCAGAATTACCAACGCTAACTGGCTCAATGGTTGTCCTTCGGTTTGTGTAGTTTACTTGTATTGTTTTGTCAGCGTTAATTTCGATGTTCCATTTTTTGAACCAGTTTAATGTCACATTTAATTCGTTTTGTAAATTTTGTTTTGCGATTTTTGTATCTTTATGAGATACCATGAGGACTGTGTCAGCTGCAAATGTTGCAATCATGCTGTTTTCTGACTTCGGTTCCGGTAGATCAGCCGTGTACAATAGATACAATGTTGGTCCTAAGACACTGCCTTGGGGAATGCCTGCATTCATAGGTTGAATGTCTGAACATGCATCGTTACATGTAACATAGAATTTCCTGTCTTGGATGTAACTCTTAAGCATAAGGTAAAAGTCATTAGGTAGTTGTGTTTTTAATTTATGGAGTAACCCAAGGTGCCGCACTTTGTCAAAAGCTTTAGCTACTTCGAGGTATATGGACATGCACACTCTTTTTTTAATTGAGGTCATCATTAATTTTGTGAACTACTCTATGAATCTGTTGGATTGTTGAATGGTTTTTCCTAAGTCCAAATTGGTGTTGGGGTATCAGATTCATGCTTGTTATAAAAGGATTTATCTGGTCAAATAATATTTTTTCGAAAATTTTTGATATTGTCGGTAGTAGGCTGATTGGTCGATATGATGTCGCTAGTGTAGCGTTTTTGTTAGGTTTCGGGATCGCTATAACTTCAGCTACTTTCCAGGTACTAGCGAAATATTTGAGACTTATAGCAGCGTTGCAAATATTTCTTAGATAAATCATTGCCTTGTCAGGCATATGCTTCATAATTGTTCCCGAAATTTGATCGTATCCAGGCGATTTATTGTTCTTTAGAGTTTTTATTAATTGTTTTATCTCCGTAAGTGTGCTTTTTTTAATTTGCTTCTTATTCTCGTTTGCTGCATAAGTGAGATTTATGTCGTTATTATTATTTTCAAAAGTAAATAGGAGAGAGTAGGAGAGATAAGAACAAGTTCCCTTCGCGGCATCACAATGGGCCATGAGCCTGAGTGTATAGTATCCCACAGTGGACAACCGCTTCAACTTAACCTAACCTAACTTAAAAACACCCTGTATTTCGATGAACCAATTCGCACTTTAGCTGTTCTTAGTATCAACACGAATTTATTAATAAAATGAATTAATATTTAAAAACGTTAAAAAAGCTGTTCTATTCTTAAAACACAAAAACTACAATAGAAAAAAAACTTAATTGAAATTCTAAAAGGTTGTTGGCAACCTGCTTTGTACAGAACAAACGAGCGCGTGTAATTGATTCCCAGCATAAGAATGGCAAAAAGCTACAATCACTTCTTCCTCTCCTTTTGCACAAATTTCACTTCCTTCCGCCGCATCGAATGTCCTTGCTGCTTTGTTGCGCTGGTGACCAACCGACTCCTGCTGGTATATGAAGATGTATATATGTATATGTGTATGTACTATACATATACACTTTTTGTTCGCCTCTATATGTATGTGTTCATATGGCTGTGTGCCTGGACGTTTTACACGTTTCGTGTTAAAAATCTTTGATGGGATTTGCGTCTTCAGGTAAAAAAAGCGTTAAAAGATTAAACTGTGCATTGGGGTTAAGTGATGTTGCAACGGACAGCGAAGCCAGTAAGCGAACAGAGCAGCTGGCCAACGAATAAAAGGGCTAGAGCAGCGCTGCAGGAGAAGCGGAGCAGAGACGGTCGGTTGCATGCAATGGAAGAGTCGAAATTGGAGAAGATGGAAATGAGCAAATGACCAAGAGGCGATAGAAGGAAAATGTTAGATCTAGCGAGGTAAGTATTTCAACAAAGTGTATGTATATATGTATGTATGTATATATACATATATACATATATCATTTTGACGCTGGTGTATTTGCACGCTTATGTATAAATATGTGAGTGTGCGTATTTGAGACACTGAAGTGACAACACAATTTTTCAGTAGTAGCAGCATTTCAGGCTCCAAACAGTATACTACGATTTTTCCCAAGGTGCACAATTGTGTCGTTTGTCGCAGGTAAGGCAAGAAAAAGTAGTACACTAAAAAAGTTATAAAGTCAAATTTATATGTAGCAAAAGTCTAAAAGTGTTCATATACCGGGTGGCGTTTTCTATGGCACTGCTTTCCCCGCAATCTTAGTTGAGGCTTTCATTTAAAGTTTTTCTAAAAAAAATCACAGCATGCCTTTTTCAAAAGAAAAATTACTCGAAGCGGGCTATAATGGTGACTTATTGCACGAATGTTTGCACTGAAGTGCTGTAAGTTTTGCATTGTTGCAAAGTTGACAAATTGTATATTTGCCAGAAAAAGTATTCGTATGCAATAGAAACAAAAGAATTTATAGTTTATCGTAAAACAGCGTTTACCTTTATTAATAAATCTTAAGTTCTTCTTTAACTACACAATAACTGCTGGCCTATGCAAATTGGTGCACGTAGGACCCTCCACGTGAAGCCAAGTGTTTTTCCACCAGTATGTACTGCACCGAATACTCTTCGTTTCTATCCATTCGGACGACATGACCCAGCCAACGAAGCTGCTGAATTTTAATTCGCTACGCTATGTCAACAAGTATGGCGTCGTATATCTCATACAGCATTGTTCCATCACCTACGATACTCACCGTCGCCAAAATGCGAAGGCCCAAAAGTCCTCCGCAGAATTTTTCTGCCAAACAGAGAGATTCTGCGTTGGATTTCCAGGCTGACATTGTTATAGGTGTTAATGCTGGTTCCTAAATAGCGTATTGATTTGGCGTATTGTGAATATTTGGCCGATGGTAGACTTTCCAGGTCTAAAGCCACACTGATAAGGTCCAATCAGTTGGTTGACGGTGGACTTCAGCCTTTCACACAATACGCTCGCTAGAACCTTATTGGCGATATTTAGAAGACTAATCCCGCGATAATTGGCACAGACTGGGCAGAGCTCACTTAAATTCTAATCGGCAGGCATGCTTTCATCTGACCATATTTTGCATAGAAGCTGATGCAGCTTACCAGCTCCTCGCCGCCATGTTTGAATAGCTCAGTCGGCAATCCACCGGCGCCCGCGGCTTTGTTCTTCTTTAGCCGCATTATCACTATTCTCACCTCGTCATGGTCGGGTAGCGGAATGACAATTCCGTCATTAACGATTGAGGTATTGGGTTCTTAAAATTCTCTGTGACATGCGCAGCTATCACTGTTTAACAGGTTCGAGAAGTGTTCCCTTCATAATTTAAATTGCCCAATTCGCCTTCTTTGTTCTTACAGGAAAACTTCCCGGTCTTAAAACCTTCTGTAAGCCGCCGAACTTTCTGGTAGAATCAGGCCCGTCGAGAGGGGGGCGGGGATCGGGTACTTTTTCCCCCGGGCTCGAGATTATACGTATTTATATGAATTAGACATCATTTGAAAGGGCCCGCATTTGCAATTTTCCCCCGGGCCCGGATATGCTCTCTACGGCCCTGGGTAGAATGCATTCAAGCTCTTCGCACTCATGTATTTCGGCGTCTCGTTCGTTTTTTCGGATAATACGCCTCTCTTCCTTTTTTAGCTCCCGGCAGCGATCACACATGACTCGCATTGCGCCCGATCGCAGCGTGGCTCTATAGGCGGCATCCTTCTTCCTGCGGCAGCATTACATTCCTCGTCGTACCAATTGTTTTTTCGGGCTCGCCGGAATCCGATTCCTTCTTCGGCAGCGGTACGTAAGGAACGAGAAATGTTGCTTCATTGCTCGTGCATGCCGGTTTGTTGGGCAGTGCTCTCTGAGAGCAGGAGTGAGAGTCGAGTGGCGAATTTTCTGGCTGTCAGTTGTGATTGTAGCTTTTCTATGTCGAGCATTCTTTGTGTGCTTCGACGTTTTTTGCTCCATAAGGGCGTTTGCGTAGTTTGCCTGCATCAAGGTAATGATCCGAGTCGATGATGGGTCCTCGGATCGTACGTACATCTAATACACTAGAAGCATGTCTTCCATCTATCACAACATCATCGATCGGGTTTCGCGTTTTTCGATCAGTAGGCAGCCACCTTGCTTGGTGTATCCTTTTACGCTGGAATCTGGTGCTGCAGACTACCAATAGTTTCGAGCCCCGGCGAAATCGATCAACCTCTGTCCGTTAGCGGATGTTTCATTGTGCAGGCTGCAGAAAATTCTCTCCATTGAAGTTGCCAAGTATGATTTTTATGTCTTGGTCAGGGCAGCGCTCATAGGAACATTCCTGGCGCTCATAGAAGGAAGCTTTGGTCGTATCGTTGTTTTCTTTCGTCGGGGCGGGGGCGCAAATGAGCGAGATAAGCCGTTCTCATCCGAGGCTTTGTGTTGTTTTTCATTGAGGAGATATTTATGTGACGGGTCCCAAACCCAGCGCACAACCTAGGTTGGGTCTTTTTCGCCTTCTCACATTGGCTCGCTGTCCAATGGCTGTTCGGGAGCTACCCAGAGGATTCTTGGTGAAAGCCCGGAAATTGTGAGCGCTTGGACCATGGTAGGTAGGTAGGGTGGTTGTCGTAAGACACACTTAGACCTTCAGCAGGTCCATTGTGATACCACTGGAGCTTATCCTTACTCTACGTGCTCCTTTTCAAACCATCCGGTTGCTTTAATAAACGAGCAGAGCTTCGTTAGTTTTAGATGGGCTATGTCCGCTACATCGGTTAGAAATGCTGTATCGAGAGTGCGCAGCCTTCTCATAGCTAGGCTTTCACACTCACATAAAAGGTGTCTGACTGTTTCCTCTTCTTCTGTATTAAGACAGCTTCTACAGAAATCGAAGTAAGGGAGTCCTAACCTTCTAGCGTGACTGCCTATTAAACAATGACCAGTTAATACACCTATAATTTTTCTTATAGATTCTCTGTTGAATTTTAGCAAGATCTTCGATCGACCGCTGTTCCAGTTCGGTCATGTCTGTCTGCTTAGTTCGCATGTTGTGAGGTTTTGCCAGATTGTATTTACCTTTTTGATGGTTTCCCTGTCTATAAGTAATTTACAAGTGGCTATAGGCATGGGTATCAGCGTCTTATCCGGTTCGAGATCGAGCTTTGTACCGGTTCTTGCAAGTTCATCCGCCTTGCAGTTTCCTGCGATGTTCCTGTGGCCTGGTACCCAGATAAGGTGAACCTTGTAGCGCTTACATACGTCATCTAGTAGTTTAAAACATTCTAGAACTGTTTTTGACGAGTGTGTTTTTGATTCCAGTGCTTTTATTGCTGCTTGACTGTCCGAGTAAATGAAGACTTCATTTGCGGATAATACTCTCGTTTTTATTTCTTTAAACCCCTCTTTTATGGCAGTGACTTCCGCCTGAAATACACTGCAATGATCAGGTAAGCGAAATGATTGGCATACTCCGAGTTTGTCGGAGTAGACCCCTCCACCTACTTGGTTGTCCAGTTTTGAGCCATCTGTGTAGATGTTTAAGTCCTTGGACCATATTCAGAAGAATCGTCCTGGTCACTCGCAAGTGAATACCGATCAGCTACTTTCCCCAAATGCGTGGACTTCTACACACGGAACCATCCACCATCGGTGTACATATTCTATATATAAGTATAATTACATATATGCACACAGGTATACATTTACAGCTATATACGGTTTTAAGCTATGCTCTGTGTCATACATTAGCAGCATCAACACCATTCAACCATGTTGCAACCACAGTCAATGGTTGCCTCTCTAAGCGCTAGACTGGTATCAGTTAACATAATTTGGAATAATAACAATAACAACATCAACAATAGCAAAATTTGTCAAGGTAACAAGGTAAATTATACACCGACAATATTGCTGACAACCATGAAATCAGCGATGTGCGGTTTGCTGCCAGGTGACCATTTATTGGTTGATTCTGTAAATAAGTGTAAATATCCAATTAGCATTGGGCTTGGATTTTGAAACAAATATTCAGTTATTTTATGAAGCAACTGAAATGTAACCAATGGAATTTTTGTATTCATTATTGAATAAGAGAAATGTCTCATGGAAAAAATAAAAGAGGTGCTGGGAATGGTTTTTTTTGCATATGCAGGGCAGCTTAAAAATTAAAATGACAGCAGCTGGGTACAAAATGTAGGCTGGAGCCTGTGCAGAAAGTCTTTTTCCGCTCTGCTTTCCGTTCTTTGCATTTCACTGATCCGATTCCTTCTTATAAAGGTCGGCGGGGTTTGCTTATTAACCAAAAATCGCTAGGTAGTATTATGAATATTCTCTGCCTCACTTTCGTTTATGCATTACACAGGCCTGCGAAATCTCGATTTTTTACAGTTCCTAAAACCGCTATGGGTGTTTCCTGAAGGTTTTTTTATGCTGAAAACGAATATGACCTTGAAAATGTAAGGATTTTCGGCAATTTGAGGTTAAATAGTCAAAAAATGCAGATTTTGGCCATTTTTAAAATTTTTTTTTGAGCAAGGTGAAGTTTTAGCTTTAAGGTCCTTTTTTTAAAATCTTTTTACGATTAATATAAAAAAGTTATTCTATTTTGAAGCTAAGCTCAGTGGTAGCAGCCTTAGCATGGTGAAGATTTGCACGGAGGCACCTCATTTTGTTGGTTGGTTTTCGGAGTCGTTGGGAGGACTTTCATCCTCTTCTTGTAACTTCACTGCCTCCATTTGGTTAACTAACTCTTCCATCGTTATGTTTTCAGCTTTCAAACTGAGAGTCACTTGGTTGAAACGGTAGTTTACTCTACCATTGTACTCCTTCAGGCTGGCGGCTGATTTTTGATCTACCGCTTCGACTAGTGTTACGTTGGAGCCTCTTTCGGCTCTTTTTAGCAGGCGCCAGGAATCAACATACAGGGAGTTGGGAAAGTACCCCACTGCGATCCAAGAGTGAGGAATTTCGGTATCTTCTGTGACCCACAGTGTTGCACCTTCCCACGGCGACGCATTTGAAATGGCCGCCTTGACCCATTCTGCCGATGTGCTCTCCTTACAATGCAGGACAAGGCATCCTGCCTTGTAAGTAGTGCCCAAGAACGCTGGTTTTGTGGCCATGTTTTTCCCCGCCTTAGTCGTTTAGGCCCCGTCGTTGTTCTTCTGGTGTTTTTGGTAGTCATGGGCTCCAGCGCCTTAGCATATGCTTCTTCTCTGGTTTGCCCTTGTTTTAGGAAGTGTGCAAATCTCTTCCTGCCACCCCACTGAGCTTTTTTGGCTGTTTCGATGCTTCGAATAATTTGAGACCAAGCCGGACAACAAAAAAAAAAAAAACAAAAATAGTAATAAATAAAAAAAGTATGAAAAATTTACTATAAACTCATGCGTCCCCGAATACACCGACAGAACAGCGTATTAGTTCGCATATCGAAAAAGCGATTAAACAATCAGCGATTTATCGGTATTTGTGAGCAGTTATTATCAATAGGCCTCGGTAGTCTAGTGCACTAGCCTGCCATCCCAGAGGTTGTGGGTTTGAATCCTACGTAAAGCACGGTTTTCGCACTTTTCCAATTTTTTCTACTTTCCTAGTTTCTAAAAAAAAAGAAATTCATTCCTCAACCCCAAAAACCTTATCCTTCCATTCCTTACTTCCGCACAAAAGTCAGCGCTTTACTTCCATTATGGCAATCAAAAAACAAAGAAAAAGACACAGTTACACATTGCATCAGTGGCGCCAGCAAGAGGAAGCGGGCAATCGTGGTAATAGCGCAGACACACTAAATTTACTGAAGTCTTCAACCATCTGTGCGATCCTTCTGCCAAAAAAATGTGAAACACAGACGGCGCTCCAAGAAGTAAGAATGCGTTGTTCCCAAGCAACGACAAAGCGAGTACAAAGAGTACCAAAAAATGAGTGGACATCTCATGTATCAGTGAGTGCAGTGCAACGTGAGAATTTCTATTGCGTAAATGTTATAAAGTTTTCCGGAAAATATTTGTAAATTACTATTTTTTTATTTTTAATTTTTATACACTCAAAATGAGCAAATCCGACAGCGATCATGAAGTGATTTTGCCTACAATGCAGAGGAGACATTTACAAGCATTTTCATCGTTCAATGAAAACATTAATGATGAATAGACCTATCCTGAAATTGTAAGAGATTTCATTATAACTGACTCTTAGAACAATAAGGCTAGTAGGATGGAAGATCTGGCTACAAATGTTCTGTGGAATATCAGTGGAGGAAATAGAGAATCGTTTGAATTTTCTGCGAAGACTGGTCTGCAACAAATCGTACTAAGGAGTTTTAGAAATAAGTTCAAGTTTTATATTGAACAATATTTAGATGATCAGCGTATTTGTATTATAATAAATCAAGCTAATTTATATGATAATCCATTTTTACAAAACCAACTTATCCTAAAGCCATGTTCAAGATTGAATGAATGGTATCCGACGAATAAGATGAGATGCTTTATCGCGCTTTTCATCTTGCGGGGCATCGTAAAAAAGCCGTCAAGGGCATTTTTTCTAAAAGAGAATGCACTAGAACTCCTGTCTTTTCTAAAGTGTTGCCATGCGATCGATTTTTATTTGTTTTTCAAAATAAAAATCTGCTTCATGCAATTCTTTAACATCCACACTTACTGTGCACTTGACGACTATCCTCGTTGCCGTTCGATTTTTGCGACCCAAATTTGTGCGCATTTTGTAAATGGACTGACACAGTTAACTGGTCAAATGTTTATCATAATGGTAACGCTAGTGTTAAAGTTTATGTTAAATGATTTGCTCTAGTGAACATATAAGAAAATAATACTATGAAGTTAGTAAATAAAAATAATGAGAGTAAAGATACAAAAATTAATGTCGAGCCTGAATGTCCTGTAGATCCCAACAAAGTTTTAAATTCTTTAACAAATGCCAAGTTAATAAAATTGAATTTAAAAAAATATGATATCGGGAGGATATTAATCATTATATTGAAGGAACTACTAAGTTCTTCTGAAAGGGACTGAAAAGTTAATTATTTCTAACAGAGAGGAATAGTCAATTTCACACTACATACACAGTATGTTCAATAAATAACAGAACTTTTCATTTAAATCATGGAACACGTAGAGCTATCTATTAAACTTTGATCATATTGAAAAGGTACAAGCGTCAGCTTTCAACTGCAGCCAACTTTATGCAAATCGTTTGACAGGTTAAAAAGTTACGCGCCTTTCATTGACAGTATGTTTCGTGCTTGTGTCGTAAAAATACAATGGAGCAAAGACCAAATATTAAATTCTGTGTTAAACTTGGAAAAACATTTAGTGAGACGTACGAATGGATACAAAAAGTTTATGGTGATGATTGTTTAGCTCGTTCAAATGTATATAATTGGTTTAAATGATTTAAAAATGGTCGTGAAGATTTGAATGAAGATGAAAGACCTGGTCGTCCAGGAGCAAGTAATGGTGCTGAATTGGTGGAAAAAGTCCGCGAAATCATTGCTGTTGACGGAAATTTCACTGTAAGAATGTTGGCTGAAGAATTAAATTCATCTACTGCTACTATTTGGATAATTTTAACTGACGATTTGGGTAAAAGAAAGGTTTGTGCACGCTTTGTTCCACACCAATTAAATGAAGATCAAAAAATCGCTCGTGTAGAGCCTTGTCAAGACTTCATTTCAACAGCTGAAAACGATCCAGATTTTCTTGATTCGATCATAACTGGTGACGAAACATGGTGCTTCAAATATGACCCTGAAACTAAGAGTCAATCTCCAGAATGGAAGACGAAAGGGGAGCCAAAAGCAAAGAAATTGCGTTTTTAGAAGTCAAGAATCAAAACAATGTTGATCACGTTCTACGATTCAAAGGGTATTGTATACAAGGAATTTGTTGCAGAAGGTTAAACTATTAATGGAGAATACTATTTAGAAGTTTTACATCGATTGTGGTCAAGAACTGTTCGTGTAAGACCCGAATATCCAGAGGGGAAACAACTGTTTTTATTGCATGACAAAGCACCACCTCACAAAACCAAAAATGTTCATTTGTGTCATCAACCACCCTCCGTACTCTCCTGATCTATCACCATGCGACTATTTTCTGTTCCCTAAATTGAAAAACTGCCATGAAAGGTGCGTTTTATGATGATATTCCAGCCATTCAAGCAGCCGTGACACAGGTGTTAAAGAACATTCCCTTAGATGACATAAAAAAGTCCATACAGAAATTGGTTGATCGTTTTGAACGTTAAGAGAAGGGTGTGCAAAGTTTGAGTTATTCCTTCTTATAAAGCCACGAACGGAGTACGCTTGTGATAGAAAAAATCAATATTATTGTATAGGGTGGGGGTTAAGTGTGTTTTGGTTCTATTATAGAGGTAGGGCACACAGAGGCGACTGGCAGGAACTGCCTAAAGCCTAAAGACCGACCATTGTGGTAATATTCCACTCCTGCACGAGGTGCCCCTGCTTTCGACCGAAAATGGCGGATCTAGAGAGGCAAACTCGAAAAAACCCGTAATCACAGGTGTTATTCGTACCGTGCCTAAGTGATGAATGGCACTACGTCAGTGTGTCTTTTAACGGTGACCTCCAGATACCGGGCGCCCTCTGGTTGTAATTAGCCTTACCGCAACACCGGGGCACTGTTGCGGCTCGACCTCCATTCCCCTTTACTCGTGGGATTCACTTATGTCTGAAACTAACGATAAAAACGAAAACAAAGAAAAGGCAACAATGCCTTCTACAAACCAGGTCAGCAGTGACCTTTCGGCAGCTACTGTCGAACAACAACAACTGCCGCAGGCAACAAAAGGCAGCGAATGCCCGACCTCTGCCATAGCGCAATTAGAGATGGAAGTCGACGAAATGGACCTAGGGCCCATCGGGAAAACTTCCGCTTTATCACCAGAGGAAGAGGAGAAACTCTTAACTTCTCCCTCAAAAAACACAAGTTCGGCTAAGAATGGAGCGGAAATGGAAGTGAAGCTGCGGCTCAGCGGTGCCGCCAGAAAGCGACTCAGGTACCACCTGGGTAAAGGTCACTCCATTGAAGAAGCGCGACAACTAGCACAGCAGCCAATGAACTTAAAGCGTCAGCGCTCCAGCAGCACCACCCCTAAGCAAAGATCTCCCAAAAGAGCTAACTTAGTGGAAAGGACAACTGACCCATCAGAAGCCGAAAGGGCAAAGGCAGCAGTGCCTAACCTGGAGGTGAAAGAAGGGACGGCTAAAATGTCCTACAAAGATGCTGCATGTAGCACCAAGCTGGGTATCATACCACCTGATTATCCGGCAACGATATGGCCTACGGATAAACTAAAGGCCATTCAACACGCTATCCTGGACAGCATAAGGAAAAAGCAGACTGGTGGTGCCAAGCCAATCTTTAACAGCTGCACCTTCCGCGCAGGATACATAGTTGTCTCATGTGGCAACGATGAAACAACCGACTGGTTAAAGGCAGCAATGCCTAAACTTGAACCATGGAAAGATGCGCAAATTAAGATCGTTTTAGAAGAGGACATACCAAGGCCTTTGATCTTCACATGCCACTTTCCAGAACTGGACAGCACATCCACAGAGGACATCCTCAACCTCCTGGATGGGCAAAACTCTGGCCTGAACGTTCAGGAATGGCGGGTACTACGTAGAGTACAAAAGGGTAAGGTGACGGAGCTAACCATCGCAATCGACCCCATCTCCGCCATTGTGATCAAAAAACATCACTACTGGTTGAACTATGGGTTTAGCACAGTTCAACTTAGAACTAAGGCCAAAACCACGGAGAAGGATGCTGAACCAGAAGCGCCCAAGCCTCCCGCATTGCAGCGGACCGAGGAACAACCCTGCACTTCGGCATCGGCGATCGCAGCAACCGCAGTGAGCGTAACGCAAACTGATGAGCAGCCATGTTGCTCTAAAGATGCGCCACACGCCACCAAGCCTGCACCAATGTCAAGTGCTCAAAGGGTAGAGGAAGGCATAAGAATGCGACCCCCGCTTCGTGCCGACAAGAAAAATAATGGTCCAAAGAGGACCAAAAAAGGCGAGCGTCACTCTGCTGAGGAAGCGGCCTTGCTGGGTAGCAACAGAGGCAAGAGAAAGGCAGCCAGTGCCAATAAACAGAGGCGATAATGCCACACGCTATCCTAAGCAACAATAGAAGGCAACTCGGATGCCTTCAATTAAACCTCCACCATGCAAAGGCTGCCTCGGCTGAACTAGCAAGGAGGTTTAACAAACAAAACTTGGATATAGCTCTAATCCAAGAACCGTGGGTACGTGACAGAGTCATTGAGGGACTCCAAGATGTTAATGGTAAGTTAATCTATGCCAACAATGATCGCCCTAGAGCGGCAATCTTAATTAGCAATAATTTAACTTTCATTCCCATTTCGCAGTTCACTACCACCGATCTCGTTGCGATCTGGACCAAGGTGCCAACAGACAAAGGCGAGCACGAGGTAATCATTGCCTCTGCCTACCTTCCAGGAGATGAGGAAACTGCTCCAACAAGGGAACTTGTAGCCCTAGTCAACTACTGCAAGGAGAACCACCTACGCTGGATAATAGGATGCGATGCGAATGCCCATCATACGATATGGGGCAGCACAAACATCAATGCGAGAGGTGAGTGCCTTCTTGAATTCTTACTTAGATATAATGTATCAATAGTAAACCGAGGCAATGAACCAACATTTAGGAATGCAATAAGGGAGGAAGTACTTGATCTTACCCTATGCAGTCCAAATGTACTATCAGAAGTCTCAAATTGGCATGTGTCCGGGGAAGCATCAATGTCGGACCACAGTCTTATCAGGTTTGACTTAGGTGCTACCTTACCGCACATAACAATTTACAGAAATCCAAGGAATATAAATTGGAATGTCTTTCACTTTAACTTGGAACAAAGTGCTAACTACTCTAAGCATCACCTGGTGCTTAAATCTGAGCTTGAGATGGAGGCAAATGAACTCCACTCAAACATTACGTCTGCATTTCATGAGAGCTGTCAGGAAAAAGTGAAAAAACCACGAAGGGATGTCCCCTGGTGGAATAGTACGCTTTCAAGACTACGCCATGAAACCAGAGTATTATGGAATAGAGCTAAACAAACAGGGGACTGGGTCTCCTACTCAAGAGCTCTAACCAACTTCAACAAAGAATTGAGGAAATCTAAGAGAGCTTCCTGGAGGGATCACTGTGATAAGATTTCAAATCTTCCTAATGCTATCCGCCTCCAGAAAGCCTTATCAAAGGATCACTCAAACGGCATATGTACCCTGAAAAAGCCAGATGGTAGCTACACTAAAAACCCAGAAGAAACTAGCCAACTTCTACTGGACACCCATTTCCCGGGATGCCATGCTTTACATGAGTCCACAATGTTGGTAAAACCTACCACTTATGCTGGCAGGGAGGACCTAAAGCTGGCAAATAAGCTATTCCATGAAAATCGGGTACAATGGGCTATATCTACATTTAGCCCATACAAATCTCCTGGACCTGATGGGATATTCCCTTGCCTTCTGCAAAAGGGAAGCCAATACATTGTCCCTACTTTGTCCAGACTATATAAAGCAAGCCTATTGCTAGGTTATATTCCTACGAAATGGGCTGAGGTAAAGGTCGTATTCATTCCAAAGGTAGGGAAAAAACCCGAACAATTGCCTAAGTCATACAGACCGATTAGCCTTAGCTCATTTTTCCTAAAAACAATGGAAAAAATATTGGATCAGCACATACGGGAGAATAACTTGGTTAATTTCCCACTGCACCAACTTCAATTTGCCTACCAACAAGGTAAATCTACTGAGACTGCAATACACAGTCTGGTAACCATTATTGAAAAAGCTATTGAGTCAAAACAAATCGCACTTTGCGCTTTTATTGACATAACAGGAGCTTTCGATAATACGTCCTATGAGGCAATCAACAATGCCCTATCTCAAAAGGACGTACCTAAACCCATCAGACGATGGACTATATCGATGCTGAAATCCAGAACGATCAGTACAGAATTAGGAGGAAGAATAAAGTCTATCAAGGCCACAAGAGGTTGCCCGCAAGGGGGAGTACTCTCTCCTCTTCTGTGGACACTAGTAATAGATGAACTTCTCCACAAACTGAACAACCTAGGATTCCACACCCAGGGCTATGCTGATGACCTGGTAGTATATATAATGGGCTGGCATGAAGAGACCATCTCTAACCGCATGCAACAAGCCCTTAACATAATAAACAAATGGTGCACTGACAAAGGGCTCTCTATCAACCCATCTAAAACTGCGCTAGTGCCGTTCACCAGGAAAAGGAATATCAACATCAAATGTCCTGTCCTGAATGGATCGACTCTACAACTCTCCACAGAGGCGAACTACCTTGGTATCAACCTTGACAAAGCGCTTACCTGGAACTCGCATCTTGAGAAAGTTACTGTAAAAGCCACAAGGGCATTCTATGCCTGCACAAGGCTTTTTGGTAAAACATGGGGGCTCAGCCCCAGAATGACCTACTGGACATTCACTACTGTTGTTAAGCCTATAGTCACTTATGCTTCCATAGCATGGTGGCCCAAAGTTAAGCAACGAAAGGCGGCAAGCGATCTTAACAAATTGTACCGCCTCATCTGCATCGGTATAACAGGAGCAATGAAAACATGCCCAACTGAAGCTTTGGGCGTGCTCCTAGGTATACCACCGCTTCCCATCTTAATTGAAAAAGAAGCAAGATTGAGTGCCTTAAGACTAAAAGGCAACGCCGATCTTAAAAGTGGAGATATGAGAGGACATCTAAAGATCTTAGAAGACTTTCTACACACTCCTATACTACACAGGGTGGATACAATATCTCCCAAACCCATTCTCTACAGAAACTTCCGAATTATTATTAATGAACGAACAACTTGGAGAACTAATTCTATCAATTTCAAGCCTGGATCTCAATTATGGTTCACTGATGGGTCCAAGCTGGAAGATGGTAGAACAGGGGCAGGAATCAATGGGCCTAAATTTAAAAAATCGATTCCGATGGGACTCTACCCAACAATTTTCCAGGCAGAAATACATGCCATTGAAATATGTGTGAGAGAATGCCTTCGCAGGAAAATGAGAGGTACTCACATCTACATACTCTCAGATAGTCAAGCGGCTCTAAAAGCCCTTCTATCAACAACTATCACCTCTAAATTGGTAAATGATTGCCTAAACCTTCTCAACATGTTAGGAAACCTCAACACAGTAAATGTAGTCTGGATTCCGGGACATGAAGGGCATGAGGGGAATGAAATGGCTGACGAGCTCGCAAAACAAGGAGCAAATATGCAACTTACTGGTCCTGAGCCTTTCTGTGGACTCACGAAAAGCCACATTAATGAATTCCTCAGGAAATGGGAAGAAAGGAAATTTGCTGCACACTGGCTAAATTGTGCCGGTCAGCGTCAAGCCAAACAATTTCTTAGTCCCAACAAAGGAATATCAGACAAGCTACTCTCACTAAACAGAGTAGATCTGCGTCTTTTAACAGGATACCTCACAGGTCACTGCAGCCTGAGGTATCATTTAAATAACATTGGTCTATCAGAGACCAATGTCTGCCGCTTTTGCGAAATGGATATAGAAAGCTCAGAACATGTGCTTTGTGAATGTCCTGCGCTGGGCAGACAAAGACTTCACCACCTTGGTGGTATCGTAGTATCTCCATGTAATCTTTGGAACAACAAACCCACAATAGTGCTAAAATTTATAAAAAGCCTTAAACTCTAGGGTTACAAAAATAGGTCTTGCACAATAGATCAACTCTGGTCGCAGTGCGCAATGGCCTTCTAATAATAATAGGGTGGGCCATGTAAAATTTGCTTTTTGAATCGGCCATAAAAAAACCAATCAAATATTTTTTCAAAATTTTTTTTTTATTTTGAAGATTGAACATTGTCATTTATGAATGAAAAATAATATCGTTCAAATGACTGCCACGACTGGCTTTACAGTAGGCCATTCGATCAACCCAATTTTTAAGCATATTTTCGATTGTTTGGGCTCCAATTTCATGAATGGCAACTTCGATTTCGTGTTTTAAAGCATCAATCGTCTCTGGATGGTCCTTAACGGCTCCCCACAAAAAGTAGTCCAACGGGCTTAAATCACAGTTCCGAGGCGGCCAATTGATATCGGAATTTCGGCTGATAATTCGGTTTTCAAAAACGGTAGCCAAAAGTTCGAGTGTAACTTTGACAGTGTGACAAGTTGCACCGTCCTGTTGAAACCAAATGTCGTCCATGTCATCCGCTTCAATTTTTGGAAACAAAAACTCGTTGAGCATGTCATGGTAACGCTCGCCATTTTGTAACTGCGGCTCCTCGCTCATTTTCGAAAGAAAATGGCCCGGTGATGCCGCCAGACCAAAAACCGCACCAAACAGTGACTCGTTGTGGATGCATTTGCTTCTCTACAATAACGTGTGGATTTTCTGAGCCCCAAATCCGACAATTCTGCTTATTGAAGTTGCCACCGATGTGAAAATCAGAAAAGAAGAAGAAGACTAACCACTTTGGAAATAGGCTTTCAACATTTCCCAATTTTTTTCAACCGTTTAGCGTCCCATTTCGTAAATGTCAAACCTTTAAGTAAATTACGAACACTTTTTACATTTGTGTTACCATTCGCAAAAAAATAGGTGGTTCAAAAAGCAAACGCTATATGGTTCACCCTGTATAACGCATTAAAAGCCTGAACAATGTAATTATGAATTCGGTCGATAGTATCGATATATCGATGGAGGGCGCGAATCAATTGAAAAAACGATACTTAAACCAAATAATAAATCAAGAAAATAAAAATCATGGTTTTGCCAGAAAGTCAAGGTCTTTCCTGCCACAAAAAGAGAGGTCTATTTGGAATACAATTCCCACCAAATTATCAACGACGATCACAAAATTTTAAGAAATAACGTAAACGCCGCTAGTGATAATTTGTAAAAAAAGAAAACTGGGGAAGTTTTTTGGCAAGCACGACCTGTTTGGTGTGAAAAAAAAAAATTTGGAATATGTCGAGTCTTGAAATTAAAAAAAAAAACAAGTCAATAAGTATGGTACATTAATTTCTCATCGGTACCAGTTAAGAAGTGGGTATCGTATTCCTGGCAACTTTTTGAAAATGCAGCTTTAAAAAACTGTTTCTAAGTACTATACAGAGCAATAAATCCACCGGGCATAAGTGGTACTATTTCCCCAACTTATGTTGTACGGAAAGAGGACGTAGAACGTAGTACCGCCAAACTTAAAAGCAGTCTCCGGGGCCAGATTAAATTACAAACGAAATGATAAAGTACGGTGGAGGAAGTTTTTTTTCGTATCATGCTGATTCTTTAACCTCATTCTGTAAAATCGCAAAATCTCTTCGGCCCGGGGAGCATAGCTACACAATTCTTATCTTACAAAAAGGGGATAAGAAACTGTTAGACAACTACAGGGATGTTACCTTGCTTAGCTCCGCCTAAATCTTTCTAATTTTTTTTTATATTAACTAATTATATTGCGGAAACTGGCATTGCAGAAGAGCAACAAGGATTCAGACAGAACAGATTGACAGTACAGGGTGAACGATATGAAGTGTTACCAACTTCACACAGCTTGTATCTGCTCGTGACATCAACATCAAAATTGTTCTAATGACAGTTCAATATATTGTTTATAAGCCATCAAAAGCATTTGCGCCTCAGTTTTGTTGAATTTTCTTTTCTGTGATGGAATTCAAAGGTTTTAGTGTGATTTCGTTATATTTGGCTGGAAAATCACAACCATCACCAGCCATTGTTCGTCACCTCAGTCACCTCAAAGCGAATAAAATGTTTGTGTATCGCACTATAAAACGTTACAATGATATTGGCAGCATTGCAAAACGCTATGGAGGTGGACCAAAAAAACCGCAACAACGCCAGAAATGGTTCGGAAAGTGAAGGCTCGTCTTGAACGAAATCTACGTCGAAGTGGAAGAAAAATGGCCAAAGAACTGAAAATATCGCAAGACAGCATTCGACGCATATTGAAAAATGAGCTCAAGATCAAGGCTTACAAGTTCCAAAAAGCACACGATCTTTCACCCCAGCAAAGAAAAGTTCGGTGCGAAAGAGCAAAGAAGTTGTTGCGCTTGCATGACCGTGGCGGATTTCCTAACATTGTGTTTTCTGATGAAAAAAATTTCCCACTTGAGCAGTTCATAAACACTCAGAACGGTCGTGTTTACTTGACCGAACGCTCATACGAGAATTTGACCTACGTATGGCCACTCGAAGAAATTTCCCATCACAAGTAATGGTTTGTGCCATAGTGACCGCTGATGGACGCTCTCCAATCGTTTTTATCGAGCCTGGTGTCAAAGTGAATGCGACTTATTATCGGAAAAATGTTTTATAAGCTGCTCCAGAGCCGTGGACACGCAAACATTTCAGTCGTAGACCATGGACGTTCCAACAGGACTCGGCACCGTCTCATAAAGCTCGTGTGAACCAAGAATGGTTAAAAAATCATGTTCCACACTTCATTTCGTCCACACAATGGCTTTTGGGTCGATTTTGGAGCGGAAGGTGAGGACTAAAAAATATGCCAGTATGGATGCACTGAAAAAAGCGATTATACAGGAATGGGCCCAAATACCTCAAGATCACATTCGTGCAGCATGCAACTAATTTTTTGACCGTTTGAAGGCTATAGTCTAGGCAAAGGGTGGTCATATCGAGCTAAAGTAAATATATATTAAAATTGTAATCATTTTTGAACAATTTTGTCTTGGAAATCAATAAAAACTAATTTCACACAAAAAAGTTATGGTGCTTTGAATAGGTAACACTTCATATCGTTCACCCTGTAGATGGCATCTGTTTCTTGCACCAAATCGTCGGACAAGTTTTTGAATATAAAAACCAGCTTTCGACCTGACAAAGGCATTTGATATTGATGTTGTTCCACAAATGGAGGGACCTACAGCTTTAAGCCGACGCAGAAGGGCAAATATTTTTGATGAGAATCTGTTTACATGGCAGAAGTACACTCGCAGTTTTGCCTTTGCCTGATGAGGGGCAGCCGCTACTAGAAACAATTTTTCCTAGTTTTTAATGTTCGTGCACGGAGATGCGTACCGGAGGAAGAGGGATGGGAATACTATGGGCAGATATCGATAGCCATTACTTTCCACCTCTAGTACGTACACATGTAAACGTAGTTTGAATTACATGAAAAATAATGCAATTATAATTTTTTATCTGCATTGATTAAATATCCACAGCTGTAGCGACATAATCCGAAATGTATATTTTAATCAATTTAATATCAATTACACCTGCCCATATTCATGCATTTAATGCATTTGCAATCACGTCACGAATAAACAGGTGACAAATACAAATTAACATTGCGCCTGTGTTTACACAAATCCAAATACTTGAGTCGTATCATAGGCACTTAGCAGATGTGTTTTATGGAGGCGCATAGTTATGTGTTTGTGTGTGAGGGGAAATGTAAATAGCATTTGTTGTGACAACAAGTCCACCTCCAGTCAAACGTGTGTGTGTGTGTGTGTGTATGTAGTTGCTCTCAGCTACAGCGGTTGACAATTGTGTTGCCACATTGTGGCATTTGCCTCCGGACGCACGCACGCCCTGCATATTACATATACATATGTATGTATGTACGTGCGTGTGTACCCTATACTCACATTTCAGCATTGCCAGATTGATTTGAGCTCTACTGCTTCTGTTACCCATTAAATACCGAGCGCATAAGATTTGCTTACAATTATGGAGTTGCTTACAACACAGGTTCATGTGTTGTTGTTGTTGCATACCTTCCATACTCCTGCCTGTGTATTTAATTGCATGCGTTTCTGTTTATGTTTGTGTTTGTGTTTTATTTGCGTATCCTGCTTCTGCTTTGCATTCAAATTACACACATTTTAGTATTTCAATTTACTTTCCTTTTTCTGCTTCATCGTATTCTTGCTTTCAATATGCAGTTACGTGTGCATGTGAATTTCGTATTTTAATTAAATGATTTTACACAATTTAATGAGCAAACAATTTGGCATTTGGCAAATACATAACAGCAGCACGTAAACACATATTTATTTACACGTGCATCGAGTTGCATTCAAATCGCAAAGGTATGTGAGTGTGTGTGTGTGTAAATCTAATTAAATTCATCTCCTCCCTAATATCAAATTGAGTGCTGTTCATTGCCTGTAATTCCTTAAATTTGTACAGGATTTTATTGTGATTAATTTTGTTGTGCCTATAGCGCCACGTTAGTGAGGCCGTGGCTTATTTCAATCCGATGTTGCCAGTGCCGATGTATACCTACATATAATTTTTTTAAGTAGCACTAAAGCGTCGTTTTGATGACAACGTTTGACCCCCCAGGTCGTCGAAGAAAGGATCACCCAGTGACCTTACTCGTTGGTGGTTGGTGGTCACAATATAACATCAACAGATACCATAAAATATTTAGGGCTGATGATCGACAGAAGATTCAGTTTTAAAAAGTATGTGGAATACGCAAGCTCGAAAGCTGCAAAATTCTGCGCGGCTTTATCACGAAATGCTCAATGTGCGTGGACCCAGACAGCAAATGAGAGCTTTGTTAGCAAGGGCCGATCCTGTTTTACGCTGTGAAAATGTGGGGCGTCGTAGTGAAATATTCCAGCTACTTGAGATGGGCCAAACGGGTGTACAGATTATGCAATGTTAAAATCATTAGAGGCTACAGGACTATAACTGATGAAGTAGCAGGGGTAATAGCAGGTAGAATCCCCCGATATAAAGGCAAAATGTATGAAACAAAAATACCAGCGTACAAAAACGCGCGGATATCCCCCACTGCGGGACGCCCTACAGAGGATCGATGATATCACTCTGCAAAGTTGGCAGACCAAATGGAATGATAGTGGGAAGGGAAGAATCACTTTCACTCTACGTATCTTTAGAAGATTTCATGTCCCAGGTCCGCATACCAAAAATAATAAAAAAACCGGCCATGTACAAGGAAAGTTTTCAACAATCTCCTTCTCTGAAAGGTCCCCACAGCTTTTGTAATTGGAATTAAATGGTAAACCCAGTGCAACTTAATACATCAAATAAAATTGCTCTTTGCTGAGTTCTTGGCCACGCTGCAATACGTGGTAATAAATAGGTGTTGATGAACTCACTAAGATGCAGTCGGCATTAGATTTTCATGGCCCAGAACCATACTGTGGTAAATACAGGGAAAATAGTAGGGACATTAAATTAGGTTATGCTACATAGCTGGCACAAGCAACGCGGTGGTGACTTTGGCTCATAGCGATACCAGATCAGGGCCCTTCTTTAGTGCAAATATGCATCGCTAAGATGCGCGTACTGTTCGCAAATTGTAGGAGTCATTCAAGCTAGAATGTTCAGAAATACATTCGAGTCTTTCAAAACTAAAAACACCCAGGTAGCGCTGCGAATAAAGATCCAGCGGCTACTCTGGCTGGGTCATGTCAGCCGAATGGATACAAACGTTGCGACTCTGAAAGTATTTGATGTGGTACCAGTTGATGGAAGCAGAGGAAGAGGAAGAAACGATTGAGGCGCTTTATTAAACTCGGCAAAAATCTAAGAAGAAGAAGAATTTTCTGAAGCGTTTGTGATGGAGACAAGTGCTCTCAGCGTCGTTTATGTAAACTTTTTCGAATACATAAAACACAATTGACTCATCCCGATATTTGAAAATTAGCACCCAAAGTGCCGCATCGCATCGAATTGCTGTTATTATTCCTATTGGGTAGGTATAAGTTTAATAATTCAAATGTTTTTCTAATTTAGGTTTTGTTATCCACTCAATTTCGGTTGATGCTAAATGCGATAGTGCTTAACATTATTAACTCCGCTTATTGAAATTGTAATTGAACACGTAATTACTCACGATCGACGTGAGTCTGATTTGTGTTTTATGCAAATTTAAAATTAAATTCCAGTTTTAATTTAGAACTAATTTCAGAATTCATGTTTGCTTTTAATTTTCACCAATTAATAGCTAATGATGCGTTTTTTAGGAAAAACCACAGCTGTGCACAGGTGGAATAAGAAACGAAGGGCTCTGGAATAAACGATAACGACCAACAGCGGCTAATTACGTTTGTAAATCCACAATATTCGCAGGTGCAGCGAAGAAGTGAGAGCCCTGATGTAAAAACCTTTGCTCGACGAGAGCTGGGCAAGTGAGAAGAACGTGCTGAGATGATTCCATCTCATCCTCCAGACGGTTTCTGCAGAAAGATCTTGAATCAATCCCAAGTTTCCCCGCATGGACACCTAACGGGCAGAGTCCGGTAAGGATACCTACCAAATACGAGAACTGCAGCTTAGTAGCCTTAGAAGTTCCCTCGAGTTCCCCCGATCTACCCGTGGCCAGAAGGATCTAACGACTTTGCACGTTTGCACACTAGTCCAGTGCTCGCTCGAGTTGATGCGAGGTCCATCTTTTTAAGAGCAGGCAACAGGTTCTCAAGGGAACTCCAATCCTGTCGTCTTCCGGTAAAACCGTCTCCAGGGTCAACTGTCTAGTCAGCTCATTAGCCCAGCAGTTTCCTTCTGTGCCGCTGTGACCGGGAACTCAGATAAGCCCAATAACAAAGTTTTCAGACGCGATCGAGAGAGATGTCAGGCATTCCCCGACTAATTTTGAACGCACAAGCAACGATCCCAAGACCCTAATTGCCGTTTGGCTATCGGAGTAGATATTTACGTCCTCTACAGTAATTGCAGAAGTAAGCAACCAATCTACTGCTTCCTTAATTACGGCTAACTGCACTTCGGAAAAACTGCAGTAGTGTGGAAGCCTAAATTTGAGCTTGATGGGGACCTCTCCCACCAGATCTTTCGTCTAACTTCGAGCCAAACGTAAATATGTTTGTCATGCCTTAACGTCAAATGTCAAATGTCAAAATCCAGCACCACTGGGATGGACTCAAAGTTTTAGAGAATACTAGAGTGCCCGTAGCTTAAGTCTAGGTTGTGGTCGGAATACCTCAATCTGATTACGGCGCATGCAGCGACAATTTTCCTTGCCTTGTTCACTGGTGTCACATTCAACGTGGCGTTGAGCACTAGAGAAGAAGTGGTCCAAGGCGAGTAGACGGATTCCAATGAGGATAGACTTTTGAACTCTCTCCAGCTTCTTAACTAATGTCAGCCTTTCCAGCAAGTTTCACCAGACAAGGATTCCGTACAACAAAATTGGCTTTGTAATTGTGTTATAAAGCCAAAGCGTAACTTTAGGCGAGAGGCCCCATCTTTCGCCCATAGCGTAAAAGAGCGCCCGCAATTGAGGAGAGAAAGACTCTAGGTATTTTATATTTCCTCGTAAACAAAAAGAGCTCCGTCTTCATAGGATTTATTAAGAGATCGCAATTCGCGGCCCATTTCACAACTAGATTCAGATAACCCAGCATCAGTTCCATCATAGTATCTAAAAACTGTTGTCTGACAATAAGTGCTAGGTCATCCGCATAAGCAATAATTTACAGCCTCTCCTCTCCAGCTCCTCTAGCAAGGCACTGAGCACAACAACCCAGAGTAGTGGCGAGAGAACACCGATTTGCTCACCTGTCGGCGGAGAGAGTCGCCACCCTACTCTGTTGCGATCGTTCTATTGCTAAACATTTTATGTATAAGCCTTATAAGGTCGGTTCCGATCCTTTTTATCCATTCTATCCGGAAACCTAGTTATTGCCTAGGAGAAGACATTGTTAAAAGCCTCCTTAATGTCAAGAAAAGCACCCACAGAGAACTCTTTCTGAGAGGCATGTTGAGCGTACGCTAAACGCTCCCGAGGAATTACATACCTAATGTGCAGATGAATCAGCCTCTGAAGGGTTTTTAGGAAAAATGATGAGAGGACGATTGAGCTGAAATCCTTATTGCAATATTTGTAATTATATAATTGGCGCTTCCTCCCTTTTTCGGTGTTTAGTCCAGCTTATCCTCCTATTTGGGGCGCGCGTTTTGATGTTGTTTCACGAATGGAGTGATCTACAATTTTAAGACGACTCCGGACGACAGATATGTTTTATGAATATTTTTTTTCTCCGGACAGACTAGCAAGTATATCACTCAGACAGAATTAAGTCCATTGTACTGCACTCGGGTTCCCTTTTTTATTTTTTTTAATCTACTCGACCTACGAAAAAATCTGAATAGATCTTGTGTTGCCAAGGAGCCAAGGTGGTCACATAAGTGCCAAAGACCTCAAGCTTGGTTCGAGCGAAGGCTGGGCAGACGCACAGAAAGAGGTCTGCCGTCTCATCCCCCTCTCCACATGCTGGGCAGAGTCTAAGAGCTGTCTAAGATACTAACCTTTTCATATGCTTCGCCCATAGAAAGTGACCCGTCATCAGTCCAACCGGCTGCCTATAGTCCTCTCTGCTTAGTGGCAGGAGGAACTGCGACAGTCGGTCGGACATTACGGGGTACATCAGTTTTGTCCATCAGCAGCCTCTCTCAGCTTGCCAAGCTCTCTTGTGGGTTAGAGTAACCTGTTTGTTCGGACGACATGACCCAGCCAGAGTAGCCGCTGGATCTTTATTCGCTGCACTACCTGGGTGCTTTCAGTTTTGAAAGACTCGAATATATCTCTGAAGCTTGCCAAGCTCTCTTGTGGGTTAGAGTAACCTGTTTGCTAACCGTGGCTTTGATGGCTGCAGAATTGAGTGGTAGAACGGGCTCCGTACCAAGGAAGTTGGCCTCAAAGCCCATTCTAACTAAAGGGTCAGATATCTCGTTACCCGCGATACCCACATGTCCCGGGATCCATGTTAGCATCTGGATATTATATCTGCCGACATAGTTAAACCTGGATTTACAGTACTCGACTATCCTTGATGTGCTTGAAGGGCTGCCTAAGGCCATGAGCGCAGCTTGGCTGTCGCTGCAGACTTATATAGATCTGTCTCTCCATCTATTTCCACAACAAAGTTCATCGCTTCTTGAACAGCATACACCTCCGCCTGAAACATAGATGCGTGCATGTCAAGAGCGCAGTGTAGTTTTGTCCCGCTTGACTCCACGTAGACACCCGTGCTCGGTTCTGGAGCCATCCGTGAAAATCCGAGAACAGTGTTTGCCGGGGTCATCAATCTTCATTGCAATACTTCGCATAATAATTTGCGGAATTCAACTAACGTTTTTGACGAGTGCTTTACTAACTCTAACGATTCCAGAGTAGCCCGACTATTCGTCTACTTAGATACTTATGTTAGTAAGCCCACTCTTCTGGAGATAAGTTTTGCCAGAAAAGCGCTACAGTGAAAACTCAAACAAAAGGAAGCACAGATGCCCAGCCTTTCAGAGTAAACTCTTCCACCTACTTGTTAAACCTTAAGCCTAAAGGTTAAGTCTTAATATTACAACATTTATGTTACATTATCCTATTCAAAGATTTTACAGATTCATTTCCAATTAAAAGCTCTAAATTAGCTAAATTATTATGATTGCTATGAAACATGTTATTTAAAATATTTTATTTCAGTCGAAAAGATTCTTATGACTTCTCCAGCTCATTTCGCAAAATCACGCTTAATCCAAGCACATCCCTTCTGCATAGATACTCGATTCCTTGAAAGTCTAACATTTCAACTTAATAACAAAAAGTGCTTAAATCAGCGTAGAACAGGAATTCTTCTTAGCCACAAACAATTTCTTAACATATGGAATAATGCGATTACGACTAATTAGCAGCACTTTGTTTTATGTTCACACACTTTTTCTCGTACGCTTGCACTTGTACGTATGCACACACACACTTGCATATGTATGTATGTCTGTAATAAGGATTAGTGGCGATTTGCGGTTAAAAATCTTGAAATCTTAATGCTACATGCAGAAATTACGACCTGCACAAAAATGAAGTTAAGTAGCTACACTTTAGAGCTTAACAAATAGCAGTGCAGGCTGCCAGATGAAGAATAAATTGTGGCAACTGCAGCAAAGGTGGGAATAGTGCAAACATTGACAAGGCAGAGAGACAAGCAAACAATCGCAGAGGCTGCACGGCAAGGCAAGCTAGTTGCGCTCGCAGTGGCATGGCAGTGGAAGTAAAGGGTGGTTAAATTTTAAAGGCCGATGTTGAACGTAAACCACACCTAAACGTCAAATTTTTTTCTGACTTTCATTTAAGATTGTTCAATTTCAGACTAACTCAATTTGAACTAGAAAAATACATAATCGAGCAATGCGTTAAAGCTATTCAGGCTTATTATGAAAATGGGCATTCAAATCAAAATGCATATCGCGCACTTCATCTTCAGTAATGAGGCACATTTTCACCTCAGTGGATTCGTCAATAAGCAGAATTGCCGCATTTGGGCGAATGATAATCCAAGAGTGATTGCCGAAAAACCAATGCACCCACAAAGAGTGACTGTTTGGTGCAGTTTATGGGCCGGCGGCATCATTGGGCCGTATTTTTTCCAAAATGAGGCCGCTCAGGCAGTTACTGTGAATAGTGATCGCCATCGTGAGATGATAACGAACTTTTTATGACCCGAATTGGAAGATATGGATGTGGACGATATGTGGTTTCAACAGGACGGTGCCACTTGTAACACAGCTAACGAAACAATGGCTCTTTTGCGCGAAAAATTTGATGGCCGAATAATCTCATGTCGCGGCGATGTCAATTGGCCGCCCAGATCATGTGATTTGACACCGTTTGACTTCTTTTTTTTTGCGTTATTTGAAAGAAAAGGTACACGTCGATAAGCCAGCAAGAGCTAAAGGATGAGATAATTCGGTACATTAACGGCATAAAATCTCAATTATGCTTCAGCGTCATCGAAAATTTGGACCATCGGATGGAAGTGTGCCGACGAAGCCGCGGCGGCTATTTGACCAATATTTTGCTCCATGCGTAATTGAGCCACACCTGTATTATCATAATGAAGAAAAATGGCTATAATTTCCTAAAAAATTGTATTTTATTCTAAATCAATACCGGCCCTTGAAACTTAACCACCCTTTATAAGAAGTGCAAGAAAAGAGCATTGGAAAATAGATGTAAACATGTCATAGAATGAACTTGCGAATGTAGCAGCGCACTTCGTTGGCACTCTAGCGGACGAACAATATGCAAAGGGGCGTGAGAGAGGGGTAACCCAACACAAATTCACATCACACAAAACGGAATTTTGTAGCTAATTAAAAAACTCAAATCATTTAATATTTCGCAAAGGAAAATGTGTAAGACATTTGTGAGCAACCTAAGCGAATCAGGTGAACGGAGCAGCAAGTGAACTGCTACAGTGAACCAAACAGCGAGCAGCATTTGGGAGTGATTGTGGCATCAACATATAATACGCAGCGGAAAGAGAGATAGAGAGCGAGACAGAAAGATAGAGATAGAAAAGGTGCAGTATAATGCAGGAAATAGGAAACAGGACTTGGAATTGGCACAGGAATGACGGTGTTGAACAGAACAAAAAACAAAAAAAAAGGAAAAAAAGAAAAAAGAGAAAGAAAAATAAAAATAAGTGAAATGAAATGAAAGCGAAGAAGCAAAATGAACAACTCGCGAAATAGCAAGAAACAAGCAGCCAGTGGCAGCGTAAGTAACCCAACCGAATTGCCACAACGCAGTAAGTCGCTGGTATTTATGGCTGAGTGGCAGCCTTAGCTGGATTTTTGTTAGCGCTTGGTTTGTGTGTCTGCGTGCGCTTGCCAACTTTGCTTTACTTGCGTGTAGCAATTTAATTTAAACGGTTTTTTTCGTACTTTCGCAGGAAATACTACTTGTATGTAAGCAGCAAACACCAGAGAGCAAGCAAATAAAACCGCTGGTACCTTTTATTATGTTTTGTGCCTTTTATTATTGTTGGCATTCATTGCTGCTGTTGCTTGCTACCTGAGAGCTGTGTGGGGCAATTAAAATGATGAAATCTACTTAAGCCGTGTTTCACCGTCAAGCACTTCTACATTGGATTGCAGTTTAATTGAACAAAACGTTAGAGTGAGCTGAAGTAGCGCGCAGTTTTTCTTTTGCAAAACGATTAAAGTTGAAAAACAAATTGATATCCAGGGGAAGGTATCAAATAAAGGAGCGTTTTTTCAATCAACTTGAAGGCACACTTCAGTCCAGGTTTAGGTCAATGTCAACACCAAAATAAAATCAATTTTTTAAGTAGAAGTTGAAGTCAATAACAATGAGAAAGTTCAGGTCACAAAGTCACAAAATTCAAACTGAAACAAAATGTAATTGAAGTCGCTGTAAAAGACAAATTCAAGCTCTGAGTCAGAGCCAACTCAGAGTAAAGTCAAAGCCATAATTTTAAAATTATTGTAAATAAGAGTAAAAGTTAATGCCAATCTCTGAGTCAAAGTAAAATTGAAGTTAAAATTTAAAGATTTTGTAAATGAAAGTCAAAGCCAAAGTCAAAGTCAAAATTAATTAAATAAAATTCTGCCAATTTCGACTTACGGTTGCCTAGTTTGGTGGGTAGCTCTCCAGAAGCGCTACAACACCACTAAACCAGAGAGAGTGCAGAGAACTGCATGTGTGGGCATCACTGGTGCTTGTAGAACATGCCCTACTGCTGCGCTCAACGTTATTCTTCACTTACTTCCTGTGGATCTGCAGGTTAAATCCATTGCTGCTCAGAGTGCTATTAGGTTGAAGGAGCTTGGCATCTGGAGACAATTTCCTGTAGAACATCTTGAAGCAGATCTCCCCTTCCTTCTCTGTTCTTCGCACAGATCTCTCCATCCACAAACTGGATTTGGAGGGTTGTGCTACGGCTATCTTTCCGAGCAGGCAAGACTGGAAGGAGGGGAGAGTCGGCACGGATATAGGTACCTCTGTTTTCACTGACGGATCCAAAATGGAATCTGGAGTGGGAGCGGGGGTTTTCTCTAAATCAGCCAGCATTTCGGTCTCCTTTAAACTGCCGGAAACAAGCACTCCTGTAAGGAGAAACTCAAACATCTCGATCGAGCAGGAAAAATCTCCCTCATCTGGGTTCCTGGGCATAGGAATATAGTGGGAAATGAAATTGCCGATGAGCTTGCCAGGAAGGAGGCGGCAGAACCGGTTCCAGCTGCCCCCTTCTCTGACATCGGTATCCCCTTGGCCGTCGTTAAAGGGAAACTACACAATTTCTTTCTAAAAAAAGCGCAAAACAGATGGAGGTCTGTCTCATCGTGCGCTATTTCGAAAACTCTATGGCCTCAATACGATAGAAACAGAACGCTTAAGGTGATGGGGATCCCCCGCCATTCAATTTCCAAACTCATTGCGGTGTTCTCTGGTCACTGGGTGATCGGTACTCATGAGGAGAAGCTTGGAATTCCGTACAACCCCTATTGCAGAAGCTCCTACAGGGAAAGAGACTGTTGAACATTTTCTCTGCAAATGCCCGGCTCTGGCGACTATGCGCTTGAGATTCCTTAGCGTACCCTTTGGGGATGACTTGAATAAACTCTCCAGCCTAGATCCTTTTTCTCTCCTCCACTACATCAACAGCACTGGATGGCTGTAGAAGGTTTTCTCTTCCCAATAATTTTTCTTTGCACAGGTAATGGTCCACATTATGGCATCAAAACGGCACGTAAGTGCTACTTGAAGTGTGCCTGTGGCATTCTTGCCATTTTACCTACCTACCTACCAGACTTTTAAGTGGCTCCAGCCGACGGTTTAGCCGATCGAAATAAACGACGTCGTGGTCATCGTTGACAACAATGCAAAACGGAACTCATGGCCGAAAGGAAAAGTTGTAGATCTACACCGTGGAAAGGACGGAGAGGCTCGTAGCGCTGTGGTGAGGCTAGCAAACGGTCTGTGCATCCGGCCCGTAATTAAATTAGCATAACTCGATGTTACAAGTCACAATTGAATTGGTAAATTTCATACTAGAATTCGTAGGAAATTTACGAAAGGGGGTGTGTTGCGAAAAGTTGTGATATTTTCTGATTTCACCCACATTCGCAAGTTACAAATGTCACAGCTGACGCTATTTTTCTTATTATTCTGGTTGTTCAAGAGCGCATAGGCGCAAGTAAAACAAAATGCAATAATCTTTTGTACATATTAAATATTTATTTAAAACTTGTATAAATTGAATTCAATAAAGATTTCCGCTCGTTGGAAAGGAGACTAAAATATTGTATGAATTGCGGGCCGCCAATTGCCGGGACAACAGCATACATATAATATGTAAGAGTAGATAGAACAAGTTTTTCGAAATTGCTTGAAAGAAAACGAGATGTAATATTTTTTAAAGGAAATACTTTCTTAGGGTGTCCTGTTTTTGAGAGATTGAGATTTGAATTTTTTGAAGTGAAAATTTCTTTAGAATCGTTGGGAGTGATTTGAGACTCGATGAAACGAAAAAGCGACACTAAAAAGAGACATATTGTACATATAGATCTTATAGTATATAGCCTGCGAGAGAATGAGATAGAACACAGTTATACAGCGTTCCCTAGTCTCCGTCTCCTCGTTGTGCGATGCTTCGTAGCCTCCCCACTCTTGGCTACGAAGCGTTGTATGTTGATATACGTATATGTGTGTGGCTGCGTACTGCTGAGCCACGCTAGTATAGTGAGTATTGTAGTATGTATACTACACTGCGTATTACTTGCTTTGGTGTTTAGTTCAAGCGTCATACGTATGTATGTTTGTATGTATGCTAGTACGTATGCCTGCGCGCCTGCGTATTACGGAGCCACGGTGAGCGAGAAGGCGTTATGTATACCTATACTACACTACCTAATACTTGCTTAGACCAAGCGTCCTACGAATGTTTGTGTGTATGTTAGTACGTCTATGTAATATACGCGTTACGACGCTCATAATGGCAACCGCGTGTGCTGTATTGCGTCCGTATTTTTATATTCGTAAATATTTTCATTTTTAAATATTTACCGCAATTGCTGGCGGTGTTGCAATATACCACAATCAAAATGACGGTGCTCGTAAATATTTTCACTCCACAGGTAGATCTGAATGCACAGCAACTAGAATCACTGTCTGTTCAGCTCTCTAAAGTGGGAGAAATATGTGCATGCGAAACCAGATTGAGCAATGGAAAAACAGTTTTAATTGTGGCAATTTATATTTCATAGAATCAATCAATAAATATCATCACGGAACTACAGAATAGTGGTTTAAAAGTTATAATCGCAATATTAAGAGAAAAATTAATGTCATACAAGAAAAATTATATCAAACTAAAATTACTACACGAAGGAGAAAAGAAAAAAAAATAATGACACGGTAAATGTACAAGAAAATGAAAGCCATAGTTGCTTAGAGAATTAAACGAAGAAATCAAAGGTAAAACTCAATTAATGCAAGCGGTATGTGATCTAAAGCTTAATGCTGCAAATACATCATATTCTACTATTGCTCAAACACCTAAAAATAAAGAAAAAGATCAAAGCGTAATCGTAAAACCAATAAACTCAGATTTAGAAACAACTAATATATTAATAATATTAAATACAATCTACAACATAAAACCAGCATACCAGTAAAAAAAATAATAAGAAAAAATGATAAAATTATAATTAAATCAGATATTTCAAATGCAGCCAAACTGCAAGAAGCTCTTCAAATAAATTCAAATGACAAATATACAATCAGTTTGGAAGAAAAGAAAAATCCAAGGTTGAAAATTGTTGGAATCGAAGACATGTGGGATGATGAAAACTGCTTTATTAACGATATAAAAAAAAGAAATAATTTAATGGAAAGCAGTACTGTAAATATAATACACACTTACACAACTAAAAAGAAAAATACTACAACAGCAATAATACAAGTTGATCCTCATACATACGAAAACGTAATGAAAAATAAACAAATTTATGTGGGACATGAAAGATGTCACGTTTACGACGACTACAATATAAACAGATGTAAGAAATGCGCCGGCTATAATCACAGTGAAAAAAAATGCAAGAATACTGAAAAATGCTATTTATGTGCTGGCAATCATCTTGCTAGTAACTGCAATAACAAGGATGAAAAAAATGCGTCAATTGCGTCTATGCAAATGAAAAATTTAATCTAAAAGTGAAACGAAATGAGAAACATAATGCTGATGATCCTGCATGCGAATCATACATAAGATTAAGGAAAAAAGTTATTGATAAAACTAATTATCCTTGTAACCCTTTAAATAAATAAAAATGTACTGCAATGAGTTTGAAATTAACAATTTCGAAAAGCTGTTAGAATGTACTAAAAATGAAGATTTTCTACTGTTGCATTTAAACATACAAAGCCTAAATAGTAAATATGAGAAATTATGTGTTTTCCTTGAACAATTGACATTTAAACCACACGTTGTTATATGTAGTGAAACGTGGAGATTAGAGGCGCCTGATCTATATAAAATTGATGGATATAAAATGTATTATAGTAGCGGTGAAACCAGTCCAGCAGATGGGGTTGTTATATATTGTACATTCAAGAAAATATAGAAGAATCTACTGGTATAGTTAATATAGGTAAAATAAGTGCATTGTATACGGAAATTACATGTGAAAATAATATACAAATCGCATTTACTTCTATATATAGATCTCCGAGCACTGATAAAAAAGAGTTTATAAATGATCTAGATAACTATCTTTTAAAAAATAAAAAATTAAAAAATCATTTTATTATTGGGGACATAAATATTGATATTAGCCAAAAAAATTTATTACTAAGCAATAAAGACAATTTGGAACCCCTCGATTTATGTATAAATTCTATGTACGCTAATGAATTTAAGCCATATATTAACGGTATAACAAGAGCAAACAAGAACGGGGGCACTTGCATAGATCATATTTTCGGCAAAATCAGTAAAAAAGTAAATGATATCTCAACCATCATATACAAAAATAATATTTCAGATCATTATTGCACTTTTCTTACTATTGGTTTAAAAATAAAAAATATTTCTGTTAATAAAGTAATCACAAATGTTTTAAATTATGAAAAACTTTATAAAATAGCTAAAAAAATTGATTGGCATCTATTTGATTATGTGAATGATGCAAATGAAATGACTAATCTATTTATTGAAAATATACAATATATCATGCACAGAGCAACCAATGTTAAAAAAAAAAATAATACTAATAATAATATTAAAAGAAGTAAATGGATAACGCAAGGTCTAGTTATTTCATGCAATACAAAAGAAATGCTCTACAATCTTTGGAGAAAAAACACTAATGATGAAAAAAGTCATACATTATACGTAAAATATAATAAATTATTATATAAACTACCAAAAATTGCAAAATATAATTATGAAAGAAATTGCTTAAACAATCTAAAATCTAATAAGCAATTTTGGAATTATATAAATAATAAAATAAACTCTAATAAAAAGAAAAATAAAAAAAGCTCAATTGATTACTTACTCATAAGAAATGAAAAAGTAACAGAAAAAAAATATAGCTGATAAGTTTAATACGTACTTTAATAGTGTAGGCACAGAAATGGCAAATAAAATCAAATATACAGGTGAATGAGGGGTAAAAAAAGGGTCTTGATTAAAAATTCAATATTTTTATTTCCTACTCATCCAGATGAAATAAAAAAAATAATAAAATTATTAAAAAATGATACAGCTGCCGGAATAGATGAAATTCCAACAAGCGTATTAAAAAAACTAAGTAATTTCATTATAAAACCTCTAGCTAACATTATCAATATATGCTTAGAAACAGGAGTTTGTCCTGATCATTGTAAAAAAGCAATTATAATACCAGTTCACAAAGCTAAAGAAAAGTATTTTGAATTTAATTATAGGCCAATATCATTAATTTCTAATGTAGCAAAAATATTTGAAAAAGTAGTGCATAAAAGATTACTTTCCTTTCTTAACAAATATAACGTGTTAAATAAAAATCAATATGGCTTTCGCCAAGGAAAATCAACAAAAGATGCATTAGCTCATTTTGCTGAATATATATATAAAAATCTTCATAATAGTAAACCAATCATTGCAATATTTATAGATTTAGCAAAGACTTTTGACACGGTTGACCACAAAATTCTAATACAAAAATTAAGCGATATTGGTATCCGTGGAATCGCCTTGAATCTTATAAAGAATTATCTTACTGGCAGAACACAATGTGTTAAGGTAGATGGTATTGTTAGTAGTGAAAAGATTGTGGATATTGGAGTCCCTCAGGGGACAGTATTAGGACCTTTAATATTTTTGATATACATAAATGAAATATATAGAGCTGTACAATTTAGCCAAAAAAACCCTCACAATATAATATCGTATGCTGACGATACAACCATTCTTATAAGTGGCGATACTTGGGAGGATGCTGAATTAAATGCAAATTTAATTGCAAATAAAATATTTACATGGATGTGTCAAAACAAGTTATCTGTGAATATTAATAAAACGGTATTTCTAACTTTTGGAGTTTATAAAGATTCTGTACCTGGAAATATTAATATATTTATGCATAATCATGATTCTAACAGTAAATGTAACTGTATTCCAATAACACGGGTTGAAAGCATTAAATAATATATCTTGGCATTTTAATCGATTATAAGTTAAAATGGGATTTTCAAATTAATTATTTAATAAAGCGAAATAGATATTTAATCTTTGTTTTTGCCAAATTAAAATATATATTAAACAAAGAACAATTATTAACTATTTATTATGCCCTATTTGAGTCAGTCACCTCTTACGGTATCGTAGCTTGGGGAGGTGCGTACAAATCTGAACTAAATAGGATTGAATTAGTACAAAATAAAATATTAAAAATAATATTTAAGAGTAAACAAAACTCAATAACAGATAATTCCTTAAATATTAACAACATTCTTTCGATAAAAAAGTTGTTCTACTTTACAGCTTTAATACAAAATTACAATAACTTAAAGAATTCTTTTCTATCAAGGATAATAAATACTAGAAATAGACAAATTGAGCACATAAAATGTAAATTACGTATTGGTTCAAAATGTTACATAAACCATAGCATTAAAATATTTAATCAGCTTCCAAAGCCTATGATGTAATTAACGACAAAAATAAAAAAAATATAAAAATCTGGTTAACAAAAACTAATTTACACCTATGATATTTGTTAATATCGCGCTATTTCATTGTAAAATAAAAAAAAAAAAAACAGAATTATTTTATGTTCTTCATAGAACCGCTAGATATAAGTAAGTTTGTTGTTAGTTAGTTAGTAAGTCAAATGTATGTTACGTATGTTACATACAAAACTTATTTTGTTAAATGTAATATTTAGTTTGTAAGATTGTCATTATAAATGCTACTAGCCTACGAACAGACTTTTAATAGTCTCTGTAGGACTTACAGTTTATTGTAAATTTTAATGTATTATTATACTAGTAATAAATAAATAATGAAAATAAAATAAATAATTCATTCACGAAAATTTAATAAAGTATACACCAGAAGTATCGCGGATACTTAGAAAAGATTACGATAAAGTTCCAATGATTTTAAGTGGCGATTTTAACGTAAATTTTGCATTGGACACAGCGGTTCCTTTAATTGACTTTTTCAATACAACATTCAATTTAAAAATGTGTAACAATCACACTGAATCGACAACACGATCAAAAACAACAATTGACGCGGTATTTCAAAGATATACAACATCGAAACCAAAGCATTTGTATCATATTTTAGCTATCATAAGCCACTCGTATCATTTGTTGAAATTGAAAACATTGAGGATGAATAATAATAAAATGAAGGAAATAAAATATGAACTTTATAGCAATATTATCATGAACCAATAATTATCCCGCTCCTAATGCTGCTTTCGTCTCATTCTCTCTCAGTTTGTTTTACGGAAGGTTTCACTTCTATCGCGTCTAACCGTTAGACTGGTATTTATTTTTTATTAACTCAACCAAAGAGATAGCAAAATTGAAGCTTACCCGTTAAACTTATACAAACGTAGGTATTCGATTGGACTATTACTAATTTCCGAGCACAATCAGAGTGTAAATTAAAAGTCTACAAAATTGACGTTCCCCAATGAGCCCAATATATGCAGCAGTGTCACCATAAAGCACAGAAGTTAAACGAAACACAAAAGCAAGGAATGTGACTGGCAAATCAGTAGGTAGAGGCACATAACTGAATCCAACCATTGCAAAGGCATGAATACTGCTCCTTAAGGCAAAGAGGACAACGCCAACAAGCGGTGAAAAGCAATCAAACTAACGATACAGAAACCGAAACTGACACAGATATTACAGCAGGTCACAAAGACAAGTATTTGACCATTGCGTTCACCGCAATTGAAATGTTTTCATTTTGAGTGGTTTGCTGAATGAAAACGTCAATGTTGGCCAATACCACTTTCATTTAATAGGACTATGAATAAGTTCGTGCGGTTTTACAACAGATGGCGTAACTTGATTATTATTCCATCGATCCACATTTCCAAACATTCATTGGAGAGCTACTGTCGTAAGGCACAAACGTCAGTATAAGTTTTTTATTTGAAGCGTAAACAACAATATTTTTACCACACTTGAAAATGTCGAATTTCGTGCCAAATAATGTGTTTTTGCGGGGAATTCTTCTTCATTATTTTAATATGAAGAAAAAAGCAGCCGAAAGTCATCGTATCTTGGTGGAAGTTTATGGTGAGCATGCTCTATCTGAGCGAACGTGCCAGAAGTGGTTTGCACGCTTTAAAAGTGGTGATTTTGGCTTGGAAGACGAAGAACGCGAGGGTGCGCCGCCAAAGTTCATGGATACCGAATTGGAGGAATTGCTCGATCAAGATCCGGCTCAAACGCAAGAAGAGGTTGCAAAAACTTTGGGAGTTGATCAATCAACCATTTCCAAACGTTTAAAAGCCATGGGAATGATCCGAAAGGTAGGCCATTGGGTGCCGTATGAATTGAAGCCAAGAGACGTTGAACGCCGTTTTATGGCATGCGAACAACTGCTTCAACGGCACAAAAGAAAGGGTTTTTTGCATCGAATTGTGACTGGCGATGAAAAGTGGGTCCATTACGACAATCCAAAACGTCGGGCAACGTATGGATACCCTGGCCATGCTTCAACATCGACGTCGGCGCAGAATATTCATGGCCTGAAGGTTATGCTGTGTATCTGGTGGGACCAGCTGGGTGTTGTGTATTATGAGCTACTGAAACCGAATGAAACGATTACGGGGGATGTCTACCGACGACAATTGATGCGTTTGAGCCGAGCACTGCGAGAAAAACGGCCGCAATACGCCGATAGACACGACAAAGTTATTTTGCAACATGACAATGCTCGGCCACATGTTGCACAAGTGGTCAAAACATACTTAGAAACGCTCAAATGGGATGTCCTACCCCACCCGCCGTATAGTCCAGACCTTGCGCCATCCGATTACTATCTCTTCCGATCGATGCAACATGGCCTGGCTGACCAGCACTTCCGTAATTACGATGAAGTCAAAAAATGGATCGATTCGTGGATTGCGGCAAAACCGACCGAATTTTTCACAAAGGGAATCCGTGAATTGCCAGAAAGATGGGAAAAAGTAGTAGTAAGCGATGGACAATATTTTGAATATTAAATTTGTAACCATTTTACGTCAATAAAGTTTCAAATTTCGGAAAAAACCGCACGAACTTATTCATAGTCCTATTACCTGTGGCCAAGAGTTTACGGCTTTCGTTGGCTGGTCAAGCAATAAGTCGACAGCAGCAGCACCAGTAACAATTGTCTCACTGTCACTTGACGACCGGCAGCAATCGTAGGCCCGCACAAAAAGGAACAGCCATTACACACGAGCAAATATTACAGTGCCGGCTTTGTGACTTCGGTTACGCCGAGTTGAAGCTCAAGTTTACAACATAGTGGCTACCCTTCATTACCCTCGCATACATACATACATACACACGTGTGGCGAGGAACAATTAAAAGAAACCGAAGGATTAAGGCAGCCATACTATCGATAGTGGCACTGTACGATATTTACGATAGTTTGTGCCCGAACTATCAGCCCTATGGATGGGCGGGCCGCTGCATTTCAGTTGAATATTTCTCCATGAAAATTTGTATAAACATTTTTTTTTTTGGTTAAATTAGAATAAAAGTCGACTGTAGCTGCGCTCAACGTTATTCTGCACTTATTTCCTGTGGATCTGCAGGTTAAATCCATTGCTGCTCAGAGCGCTATCAGGTTGAAGGAGCTTGGCTTCTGGAGACAATTTACTGTAGGACATAGTAACATCTTGAAGCAGATCTCCCCTTCCTTCTCTGTTCTTCGCACTGATCTTTTCATCCGCAAACTGAGTTTTGAGGGTTGTGCTACGGCTATCTTTCCGAGCAGGTAAGACTGGAAGGAGGGGAGAGTCGGCACGGATATAGGTACCTCTGTTTTCACTGACGGATCCAAAATGGAATCTGGAGTGGGAGCGGGGGTTTTCACTAAATCAGCCAGCATTTCGGTCTCCTTTAAACTGCCGGAAACGAGCACTTCTGTAAGGAGGAACTCATCGGTCATACCAAGCGGGATATCGCCGTCGTTTTTACGGCTCTAGAAATGGAGTCCGCACTATTAGGTCTGACGTTAAACGAGGGCAAAACCAAGTGTACGCTGGCGTTCTGCAGGGAGTCGCGAAGTCTTGAGCCGCATATCGAAATCAAGAACTATAGGACTCAAGGACTTCATTTATCTTGGTTTCGCTATTACCAGCAACGATATTGGCCTTGAAATCGAGCGAAGGCTAACAGGTGCTACTTTGGACTAAGCGCATAAGTGAGTAGTAAAGTCCTCTACCGACTAACGAAAACAACACTCCACAAACGCTCATCATCCCGGTGTTTCTCTATGGCGCTAAAGCCTGGACAGTCAAACAATCAAACATGCAGCCGCTCTTGGAGTTTTCGAGAGGAAAGTACTTCGCAAGAGTTTGGGTCCTGCTCGCGTAAATGTCGTTTACCGCATTCGAACGAATCACGGCTTGTACGAGCTTTACGGAGATATTGTTATAATCAAACGAGTCCTCCTGCAGTGACTAAGGTGGCTGGGTCATGTCGTCCGTATGGAAGGAACTACTGCGGCGAAGAAGGTATTTTAAACGGTAATTGGTCATCAATGGCGAAGGGTTCGCCTTCGTGTCCGATGGAAGGACCAAATTGAAGATGTCCTGGCTTCTCTTGGCTTAAGAAACTGGAAAGGTGTGTGGAAAACACAACTTAACTGTGTATGATTAATACTTGGTATGGCGGGGATGGGCTTTTCTCTATTCTAATCGAAGCTACAATGAGGGGTGTTAAACGGACTCATCTCGTCCACTTAAAGGGAGCCAAGCCAGATTCCTTCCGAAGCAGTTCCCGTGAAAGTAATCTTGTACAGTAAATTCTCATCGTTAGATTACCTTAAGATGGCGGCGAAGAGACTCAGCGTCCAAGTAAGTCTTAAAAATAAGCAGCGCAGTTTATTAAAATGAGAATTTTATAGAGGTTAGGGTTGATCAAAATCTGCAGAGAATTGCACTCTTGCATTTACTGAGTAGTCCTTCGCTTCCAAATAAACATCGCTGATTTTCATCCCTGCCGCCTCTTCATTAACCAATGTAAGCCATCTCTGGTCTTATAAGATATGTGAGACAATAGGATAATAACCAGAGACAATGGACAAACCTCGCAAATGATCAAGTATTCTCTTAAGGTTGTATTGAAATCATTTGAAATCAGCACTTCTGCAGCTGGACGTGGTATGGCCTCTGCAATCGGATTGCTAAAATTGTTTTGAGTAGACAAGACTTCTGATTTCCTTATAGGAGCTCAGATTCTAATCTCGAGTTTGTTAATTAAGGATCTGTCCTCACCTAGCTCGTAGGGGAGCCTGCTTTCGTTCATGATGCTTTTGCCAGAAAGGCAAATACATTCACCGGAGACATTCTGAAGGCGATATTAAAAGTAGTTCTTCAATGTTGAACCAGTCTTCATTTTGTTATGATTGCCACCAAAGCCACAATTTGGATGAAAACAGTGTCGAAAGTGATGTTCCAAACATTTTTGTGTAAAACTCACAAGATCATGCAAGGTGTTAAAAAAAAAATTATTACTACATCATTCGCATATTATTTTTATACCCAAGTAAGCAGAATTGAATTGCTTATAGTAAGCCGTAGAAGTGTTGAAATCCATCACCATTGAGACATACCCAAAACACGTTTATTATTAGTCTCAACTTAAAAGCTTTGCAATAAACAATGAGCTAATGGACTCCTCGATCTCTAACTCCCCTAGAGAGTTAAGAATAGTTTCTGTGTGAACATTGCTTAAGGCTTCTTCTATGCCAGTGAGTTGTTTGAACTCCAGTGACCTTCCGATCTTTCAACGACCTCCTGAAGCGTAGGCATGCTGTTCCTCAGATATACGATAATCCGAAAGCAATTCAAGGAAATGCAAAAAAAAAACAAAAACGCTCTCGAATGTTTTCGTAACGAAGGAAGCCAAGCTATTATGACCCCGAGTATAAGTTACCAAGATAAATACTACCAGTTATGCATCTGTTATGTGGTACAACAGCTGAGGTCACTCTTAAATCTGTTCTATGCTAAGTATACCACCTTCGTAGTTGAGAAGGTTGGATTTTAATTCCACTTTAGCCACATTTTTTTCTGCTAAAGTGTAAAAGAAGTGGCGTTGGTGGTCTTACTGCTTCGCGTTATGGAAAGTTCATTATATCGAATAAACGTGAAGTATTCCTGCACGTTGTGTATGACTTGTCGCTTCAACGATATTTGAAGTAAGACTCCTTAGAAAGCAATATAAGTGTCTTTGAAAAACACTGCCTTGATTTACTCGTCATTTGCTCACAATCTTTCAAGACCTTTGGTAATCGTAGATTCCTATCAAATAACTGTAAGCAATTTTTAAAATATACATGATGAGGCTACCTAACATACTTTCCTCTAGTCCACTTTGAACCATCTAACTTAAATCAATTCATTTTGGTCTTTATCTATTAATTTCTTTTTTTATAGTCTCTTAAGCTCCAGTATTTGTACTTTTTTTTGCAGAACTAAGTCGCAGTTTCCTCTGATTTCCTGTAAGTAAAAACTAGTTGACGATCGTCCGCCTTTATGGTCAGATTTTCTAATATTCGTCCTGCGGTCATTATAAGAACTAGAGATAAATTTTCGAGTTGTAGACCACCGGGACCCTTTAAGGCTCCTTCTAGGTCAGTGAGTTGTTTGAACTCTAGTGACCTTTCGATCTTTTCAGCGACCTCCGGAAGCGTACGCATGCTATTCCGCAGATATACAATAATCCCGAAGCAATCCAAGGAAATGTGAATAAGAACGTTCTTGAATTTTTTGGTTACAAAGGAAGTCAAGTCGTTAAGTTTCGCTCTCTTTTTGTACTATGGGAAAAATGCGTGGATAGAAATTTATTAAATGAAAATATGTCTTTGCTTTTACTCGACATTTTGGCTTTTCGGCATACGACACACAATAAATGAGCGATAGATTGATTTTGTTGTAGAAGCGAGAGGCTCTGCCATCAAAAAAGACTAGCGAGTGATGGTTTTTGGAGCGTGCGTGACTCTTTTTAAGCAGCGCCAGCCCAATTATTAAAGAGCTGCACTTCGTAATGCGAGGTGGTCTTGACCTTTTTTGCTCAGCAATTCTTCTCAGTCTCTTTTCCAGGAGCTTGATTTTTTCCGAATTCCTTTCGCCTGATTTTGCTTTCCACAAGAATGAAAATTCCAAGCCTGCTGGGCTCAACTAACGAAAGCGGCTGGAAACCATCGAATGAGTGCAGAAAATCGAACCTATCGATAACGCTGCTGATTACTTTACATTTCTAAGAAGTACAGTTGTGAACAGCTACATAACGATCGTGTGGGTGATGCGGCTGGGCGGACGCTCATTGATGGTACGACAGTCTGCTCTTCTATTGCTCTGCTTTCCGATTCAATTGTTTTAGCCAGTCGTAATTAACTCCATACGATTGCTTTAACTACACACACACGCACACACACATACATGCACTTAAGTGCATCAGTGAACCCAGTCACATGCGTGTGTTTGTGTGCATTTGTGCGTGTGTTTGTGCAAATGCATCAAAGCGTTTTACGTTTACGACACTCTGAATCTAATAAAATATTTCCTGCTAGAATACGTGCACTGAAGCGTTAAGCGAGAGCGTGGGAGTGTTGGGAGGGGAGGGCAAGAAAGTGTACTGAATAGCAGGAAAACTGTTCGAGTGAGCACTCAATTGTGGTGCTTAACTGTTTTATAGACTTGTAAACCTACTTTGATACACAAGAATAATTGTTTATTTCTACATTCGCTTTTCTGTCTATACCCAGGGCCCTGTATGTGTGCTCCGCTTGCAGGTGCTTGAACTGCCACACTTCGCTGCACACTCGGAATGCTCCGCTCACGCGTGTGCTCACACTAACAACTCGCTATGGTACAAGTACAATAACACAGCCTCTGCGGCTCGCCACACTGATGGGTTGTTATAGAAATACTTTCCCCTTTTTGTGTGTTCTATTAATCGGAAATTTCCTCTTCAGTTCAGCTGCTGAAAGGCTTTTATTTGTCAATAGTAGAGTTTATTATATAAGTTAACTTTCGGTTTAGGGGGTCATTAACCAAAGTGTTCCATAAAATGCTCTTTACATCATTTACTACATCGATTGACCTTTGCCCGCAATGATATGAGTGCTGCTAATTTGCGTGGGTGAATGCACTAATTGGTTGTTTTGCAAACGTAGAGGACGCTCACTGCCACATTTGGGGTACAGCTTGCGAAAAAAGAATAACAGTTCAATAGTTTGACCATTTTTTGATTTGTTTTAAAAGGTATTTTCACTATTTTTTTTAGAAAAGTATCGTTTATGGCTTCAAAAACTCGTCTAGATTAGGCGAATCTCTGAAAGGAAGTATCAGTAAACCATCTAATTTGTTTTCTTTTTTTCTTCAGCATAAAATTAAATGATGAAATCCGTTCCATTTGCATCATCCTTGTATACTTTTAGGTCCAACTGCATGTCAGCTGTGCAATGTAGTTCCGCCTTAATTTTTTCATTTCCACTTTCTTTTGTCGTGATATTGCTAATGAAGAAGACCTTTAATGTATGCGCTTTGCTATAATCTCAAATTTCAAGCTTTATAGAAAAATTTTAAACATCAGACAAATTTCCATCAAAACTTCAACTTTTTTAATCAGACTTAAAATGAAATAAATAATGTTCTTTTATAGTCCATTCAATTTTGATATAATAAGGAGCACGTTTGAAAATACGCTCCTTAAGAGGCGAACAAGCAGGATTTCTCCCTCACCGAAGTTATGTTGACCAAGCCCACACTCTTCTCATCATAGTAGAACAATCAGCAGCGTGGCGCTTCCCGCTTTACTTGCTGTTCGTTGACTTTTAGAAAGCATTCGACACAATCAAATTAGATGAAATTTGGCAGGCTTTGAGTAGAAATGGAGTTCCCGTTAGAGTTCCCATCAGAGCCCTTTATGAGACCTGCGAACGGACAGCGCTTTACAGTGGCAATATCAGGCGTAAGGCCACCAATGCAGGTAAAAGGCAACGTTGTCCTCTCTCGCCCCTTCTCTTCGCCATCGTCCTAAGCGATGTTATGAGCCAATTGACTATACACAAAAGAGGGATCGTGTGGAGTTTGACCAGGATTTCAATGATGACATCTGCCTCCAGGAGTTTAACATCGGCAAGACCAAAGCTATGAGAGGCAACCGCAACAAAGCAAGATATATAATAGTTGACGGATGCCTGGTGAATTTTGTCCGAAGCTTCTGCTACCTCGGCTGCTCCATCATGGAGTTGACTGCCTTCTTTTAAAACTTCCAATTCTTAAACTTCAGATTCGTTTCCGTATTCGAAATGAGGCAACTGGTTTTTCAATCGGAGGTTTGCGCATTGCTACGTGAGGAAGAGTTCACACTTAATTTTAATATTTGTTTTTATATAATAGATCGTGACTCGTTCTTATAAAAACCATATAAATCATAATTTCGAACTTTTTGCAAAACTACAAAAGAAATTTTTAAATTTTCACCAAAATTTCACACTTCATATTCAGAGTTTTTCGAAAACATTTTGGTATGCACATATTTTTAGAGCCCATTAAATTTTGGTGAAATAAAGTGCAAGTTTGAAGTGGCTCCAAAATTGCGTTGATTTGTGAGAATTATGGTACTTTAACTACTTTAAGTTTTTTCTTTCATAAAAATCTTTATTATCTGTACTTTGCACGGCATTGGGAGTGTGGGTTGAGACGTATGGACAATGCGTAAGATGTAATTTTTATCTCCCTATAGACTTATCAGATTAATCAAGCAGTCTGGGAAGTTTGAAGAGAAGTTAACCTCGTAATATCGTCCAGCTTCTCACGTTGTTGAATTCATGGTTTCTGTCGTAGGTCTAGTGCACGGTGGGCATTTATGTCGATATACTGGGCATTTCTACGTTGCATTTTTTGAAAAGAATTTTGAGCTTGCCTACAAACACACCGTCGTATGTGCCCTCTTAGAAACTGGCTTTGCACATTTTCATTTGTACAACTTACAACTTCAGCTAAGACATATCCATAAGCCCTTATTTGACTATGATGCTAATAGATTGCCACATAAATGCCCAAAAATTATCCTACAAAGACAAATGTTTTCTAATCTTTTCTAATCTAATCTAATCTTATCTAATCTAATCTAATCTAATCTAATCTAATCTAATCTAATCTAATCTAATCTAATCTAATCTAATCTAATCTAATCTAATCTAATCTAATCTAATCTAATCTAATCTAATCTAATCTAATCTAATCTAATCTAATCTAATCTAATCTAATCTAATCTAATCTAATCTAATCTAATCTAATCTAATCTAATCTAATCTAATCTAATCTAATCTAATCTAATCTAATCTAATCTAATCTAATCTAATCTAATCTAATCTAATCTAATCTAATCTAATCTAATCTAATCTAATCTAATCTAATCTAATCTAATCTAATCTAATCTAATCTAATCTAATCTAATCTAATCTAATCTAATCTAATCTAATCTAATCTAATCTAATCTAATCTAATCTAATCTAATCTAATCTAATCTAATCTAATCTAATCTAATCTAATCTAATCTAATCTAATCTAATCTAATCTAATCTAATCTAATCTAATCTAATCTAATCTAATCTAATCTAATCTAATCTAATCTAATCTAATCTAATCTAATCTAATCTAATCTAATCTAATCTAATCTAATCTAATCTAATCTAATCTAATCTAATCTAATCTAATCTAATCTAATCTAATCTAATCTAATCTAATCTAATCTAATCTAATCTAATCTAATCTAATCTAATCTAATCTAATCTAATCTAATCTAATCTAATCTAATCTAATCTAATCTAATCTAATCTACTCTAATCTAATCTAATCTAATCTAATCTAATCTAATCTAATCTAATCTAATCTAAGCTAGTCTAATCTAATCTAATCTAATCTAATCTAATCTAATCTAATCTAATCTAATCTAATCTAATCTAATCTAATCTAATCTAATCTAATCTAATCTAATCTAATCTAATCTAATCTAATCTAATCTAATCTAATCTAATCTAATCTAATCTAATCTAATCTAATCTAATCTAATCTAATCTAATCTAATCTAATCTAATCTAATCTAATCTAATCTAATCTAATCTAATCTAATCTAATCTAATCTAATCTAATCTAATCTAATCTAATCTAGTCTAATAAATTCGGCCTTTAAATTTAACTTAAATCCAGCGTTCCATCTTACACCAAACGGATTATCAGCTCGACGCAAGCGGTCGATTTCGATCTTTTGCACCATTGCAGTAGATATTACGGCATGTTATAAATCTTAAAGCCACCTTGCTGTTCTTATTTATTCTTACATACACAATCACAGTTCCAGGTGTTTTATTTTGGCACAGAATTCGGTACCTCTTAGCATCCATGATTGCTGCCAGACAATGGCAATTCTTATTTAACTTTGCCGAAACAGTTGCATACACCCAGGCGTAGGCACTTCATTCCAATAAGCAAGTTGGTGATATTGACATGAAAGCGCACACACACATACGTGTACACTCACATGTACACTCATACATATTTAATTGAATTGCATTGTGTGTAATAACAATATTCTTGCAACATCACCTGTGCCCTGCTGCTGCTGTTGGCAATATGGCATTGTTGGCGCTGATTTTCCTCTACAAGAAAATTGTTGCTATTGTAGCCAACCTTGTTGACAATCATTGCAATTTCCGCTCTCACACATCAACATGACCAGCATGAGCGGCAACAGCTGCACTTTTTAAATGCTCAATACCCTAAAAGGACCTACAGTAAATAATCCTGTCTCCTTCCTCATCACACATTCGCTTTTATTATAACAACCGTAGCGAAATATATGTGGACCTACACTTATATATGTCCCTGTGTGTACTCCAGCTGTGACACTAACTTAATTCTTATGAAATCTTACTTTATTTCGGTGCTAACGTTCACTCCACCACACACACATGCGCACACATATTTGTATATGTGTTGTATGTGTATTCGTATGCTCTCACATATTTCGGTTATGTGGCATTCAACTGCACTTCCTTTGCATGATGAAGTTGTCAATATTGCGTTGTCGAAAAGTTTGCATTGTTTTTGTTGTTGCTGGTGCACTGTATATCTCCGACTTTGTTGAGTTGAGTGACTTACCACAAACTGCCCAGTTGGCAAGCTATAAGCACTTCAGCTGCACCTGACCCTTCACCAATCATCCTTTATTTGCTTTCCATTTTTTCTCACATTTTCTATCCATTTTCGTTAGTTCCTTTCCTTAAAATTCTTGGTAGCTTATACTAATATCTGAAGCGCTTCTCTTCTCTCTCTTTCTGGCTCTTATCACACGCTTCTTCAACATGTCATTGTTGACAGTGACACCTGGTAAGTTCTCCTCACCTCTAACCAATTTGCTCCTGTGGATGCATGTGTGTGCGTGTGTGTAAATATTTACACTTTTTAGACTTTTAGTTATTTTTCTTGCTCTTCATTTCTTTCGGCTTGCAGCCTTCAAAGCTTTTGCTGCGACATCCTTTCAGCAAAAACTCTTAACGGCACTCGGCTATGAAAAAAAAATAAAATAAAAAAATGGCTTTGGTGGAGACAAAGTATGTGTGGCATGCGCAAACTTTGCATAACTTTTGAGCATATGCTAACATCAAACACACACACTGGTATACTTACGCCCTAGTTCACACACAGAAACACGTTCAATAGTCTAAAGGAAATTAACGGCAGGGTGGGAAAGTTTGCTTCATTAAATGCATTTTCCTCGAACTGGTCTCCACTCGGTGAGTTGGTTTCTATTAACAGGCTTTTTCTTCATATTGGTGGATTTTTGTATGTGTGGGGTGCATATGTATGTGTGTGCGTATCAACCAATTTTTTCCTACTGTAATTAATCGTTTTATTGTGCTGCTGCTTTTATTTAGCTACATTTTTCACTTATGCCATTTATACTTTTTTACTTGCGTAGTGAAATTTTTAATTGAAAATTTCGTTGGATTCCTTAATTATGTAGTTAAGAAAATTAAGTGGCTTAAACTTCTGAAAAAGTTGTTTTTTCGATATTTCAAAAGTATAGGCTTTTAAGAATATACTGTGAAATTTTAATGCGGAAATTTCGAATATTATAGCTTCTATAGCGCATTAAGTAGGTAGAGAGCGGTCCGCGCGCTCCTGTCCCTCAAACTTTAAACTCAATTATCTTGAAACGACTTTTTTCGGCACGGCGGGGATGAAAACAAAAAAAGCTATTCAACCGAATCACTTGAAAATTGGATATGTTGTGCACAACATATATCGTCGGAACTAGAATCATAATTTTATTTAAATAATTTCCTATTTTTTAAACTAAAAAATTAGTGAAAAAACCCGATTTTACGAACTTTTTTTTTCAAAAGTCCGCCATTTTGCCAATTTTTCATTTTTTCGATTTGTTCTAGTTTCGACCATAACTGCACTCTTTCTGATTAAGAATCTTCTTGAATTTTGTATTTCAGATGAGTAGAAGTCTCGAAATCATCTACGCCGTCCGGGTTCGATTTTTCGAGAGGGTCATCTTCAGCGGAATATTTATAATAATAAATATTGTTTCAAAAGTAAAAAAAAAAATTGTTTGTATGCTTAATAAACGTACTAATAAGCCCGAAAAGTTGAAACATCGTTTTTTAAATTTTTAATGGCAAAAAAAAATCGTGAAAATAGGTGAAATTTTCGTGCTCAAGACCACCGGTTACCCTTAACATTGACGTCATAAAGAGCTAGCCGATTTTCTGGGCTACCAACTCCCCAGACAATGCATTTTAAGGCAGTGAATTTGCCAACTTTGCGTACATGGAATTTGTAGAATCGAATACGGGATTATTTTGCCGGATTACACTTATTTTAGATCCAAACGAAATAGGTACGAATTAGAAACGAAATGAAATGTACAATAAATGAAACGCTTTTAGTTTCCCTGTGTTTATTGACAAATTTCCGAAACTGCGTAGCCTCATCCACCTCATCTAATTGTGCAGCACAAACCAGCAAAGTTGATATGTTTGTTTAGTCACTAATGCTAAAATTTACCATATTTCGAGTTCTGATGAAATTAATATATTTTACATTTAAGTTAGTGCTCCTTTTGTGGGAAATTCCCCATATAAGTATGTACATATGTGTGGACTATACGTATATTTAAAAAGGTATTTCTCTCTATCTATAGACAATGTATCATATACCTAGATATACGTTGCCAATATGTCTATATGTATGCGTGTATATGAACTTGTCTTACGCATTAGCATAAAATAAGATTTTTCTAAGAATACCAGTGCAAGTCTGACCAAGCTCTACACTTCTTACACACACACACACACACACAACCATTCGCCTTACAACAATGTTTCCCCTGCATTACCACAACATACATCAAATGCAGTAGACACTCGAATAGACACAGACTGTTGCATATGAGCATGTACAGGGTGATTCAATAAGAGCGCATATTATCTTAAAAAAAATTGTTGTGAATGGTTTTTTTTATTTCACCTTGTTTTTTAAACAATATATTTTTGTATAGAGCTATAGTTCAATGACTAACAAAAACCATATAAATCCCAGCTACAAATTTTAATAAGCGTCCATCGCGATTCTGTGGTAATTTCTAATATAAATTAATTTTCTTTATACGGACGAAAGTGCACAACACTATCACCTCAAAAAAAAAACAAATATAGAAAATCAATAAACCTTTTTAGCATCTTCAAAATTGACTTTATTTAACGTATTTATTTAATAAAATTGCGTACCAAAAATTTTTCTAGAAATTCTAATTAAAAGTCGAGTGATTGTAATAAGAAGTTTGGAGGATTTTTGAACAAAGGGGTGCCGAGTTTAACAAAGCGCGCCAGTCGTTTCTTTCGGGTGCTAACCAGCGCCAGTTGGACACACCAAGCGAGACCAAGTCCTTCTCCACCTGATCTTTCCAACATAGAGAAGGCATCCTCTTTCTCTGCTCCCACCAGTTGGTACCGCATCAAATACTTTCAGAGCCGGAGCCTTTCGGTAACCATTCCGACGACATGACCCAACCAACGCAGCTGCTGGATCTTTATTTGCTGCGCTTACGATACTTGCCATCACCAACGTGCAAAGTTCGAAAAATCTTGCGCAGAATCTTTCTCTCAAACACTCCAAGGGACACCTCATCGGATGTTGTCATCGTCCAAGCTTCTGCGCCATACGTAAGGACGGGTATAATAAGAGCCTTGTAGAGTGTTAGTTTTGTTCCTCTCGATGATTACTACTCAATTGCGTACTTAGTCCAAAGTAGCACTTGTCGGCAAGAGAGATTCTACGTTGGATTTCCAGGCTGACATTGTTATCGGTGTTAATGCTGGTTCCTAAATACACGAAGTCTTTTACAACCTCAAAATTCTAACTGTCAACAGTGACGTGGGTGCCGATACGCGGGTGCGTCGACTGTTTGTTTGAAGACAGGAGGTACTTCATTTTGTCCTCGTTCACCACCAGACCCATTCGCTTTGCCTCTTTATCCAGTTTGGAAAAGGAAGAACTAACAATGCGGTTGTTAAGGGCGATGATGTCAATATCATCGGCATACGCCAACAATTGTACGCTCTTATGAAAGATTGTGCCTGAGCGATTAAGTTCTGCGGCTAGCACAATCCTCTCCAACATCAGGTTAAAGAAGTCACACGACAGCGAGTCACCCTGTCTGAAACCTCGTTTGGTACCAAACGGCTCGGAGAAGTCCTTCCCAATTCTTCAGCGCTGGTGGTATTGAGCAATGTCATCTTGCATAGTCGTATTAGTTTTGCGGGGATACCAAACTCAGACATCGCGGCATATAGGTAACTCCATTTCGTACTGCCGAATGCAACTTCGAAATCGACGAAAAAATGGTGTGTCAATTCGCCTTTCATGGGTCTTTCTCAAGGCTTGGTGTATTGTGAATATCTGGTTGATGGTAGACTTTCCAGGTCTAAAGCCACACTGATAAGGTCGAATCAGTTGGTTGACGGTGGACTTCAGCCTTTCACACAATAAGCTCGCTAGAACCTTATAGGCGATATTTAGAAGACTAATCCCTCGGTAATTGGCACAAATTGCAGGATCGCCCTTCTTTGGATTGGGCAGAGCACACTTATATTCCAATCGGCAGGCATGCTTTCATCCGACCATATTTTGCATAGGAGCTGGTGCATGCACCTTACCAGCTCCTCGCCGCCATGTTTGAATGGCTCAGCCGGCAGTCCGTTGGCGCCTGCGGCTTTGTTGTTCTTTAAACGCGTTATCGCAATTTTCACCTCGTCATGATCGGGTAGCGGAACGACAATTCCGTCGTCAACGATTGGGGTATCGGGATCATCACATTCACTGTGACATGCGCAGCTATTACTGTTTAACAGGTTAGGGAAGTGTTCCCTCCATAATTTAAGATTGCTCTGTACGTCAGTCACCAGATCGTCGTCTTTGTTCTTACCGGAAAACGCTCCGGTCTTAAAACCTTCTGCATAGCCGCATTCGGGTATATAAAATTCAGATATCGCGGCATTTAGCCAACCTTTTCGTGCTATCGAATCAGTTTTAAAATCGACAAAAAGATGGTGTGTGTGTCGATTCTCCTTCTATGGGTATTTTACAAGGCTTGGTGTATTGTGGTTAAAGGACGGTTCCATGTGTAGAAGTCTACGCAAGTGAGGAAAGTCTCTGATCGTCATTCATTTGTCCAAGCAGCTAACAAGCTCCAGCCTTCACCCAAGTATCCTCTGGATAGCTTTGGAACATCCCTTCGAGAGCGGGATAATGTGAGAAGGAAAAGTAACCAAGGTTCTGGTTGTGCGGTAGTTTTGGGAGCCGCCATATAAGCTCTATGTTTTTGAGGACATGTACCTGGGATACCCGATCCCTTAATAGGGAAGGTGGCTCTGCCCGGGTGGTTGATGCCCTCGTGAGAGTAAAGGCTGATATAACTGTCATTTCGTTGACTCCACAGGCAAAAAAATCACACCATACATTGACTCGTTGTGGGTGCATAGTATGTATTTTTTCAATGACATGTGAATTTTTAGTACCTCAAATGCGGCGGTTTTGCTGGTTAATGTACACGTTTAGATGAAAATGTGCCTCACCTTGCAGACTTACAGTTTCCATAAATCGCGTGGATCACTTTTACATAGTACAACTTATAGTACATTAATAAGTTTGCCAAAGCCAGTGGGTCCATTGGTCACCAAAAAAATAAAAATTATAATAAGACCTGATATCAGAGATCGTCATCACCCTTGAATCACCCTCTACATAAGCATATATATTATATGGAAGTGTATGAAAAATGCATTTGTTTGCGTTGGTCATTGCATGCAGACTGTAAAATAACCAAAGCATTCTGTTGTGGTTAGCCACACCGGTACACATGCACTGAAGAAATTTGCCACATCAGTAGCCCGCACGGCTGTTGGTGCATTTGACTGCCGTTTGCTTTTCCTTTTTGTGGTACTATCAAATTTTGCATTTGAGCTTTTCATTTGCACTTTAATTTCTTTTATTGCACTACGAGTATGTTCCAGACTCTTGAATTGCTCTATGGCTCAAATCCAAGTATGTATGTATGTATGTGCTGCGGCTGTCAAATTGGCCTTATTTGCTTATAGAATTTTGTTGCTTTTCATATAGCCGTATTATTCTTCGTTATTTTATATAATTCTTAGATGCTATTGTACTTTTTACTTTTAATTTGGTAAATTTTTGGCATCAAATGCAAATATATTTATTTACATTTGTTTGCTTTTTTTGTGTGACTATTCTCTTTGCATTTCGTGCGATTGCGCATATCCTCTGATTTCATATTTAAATGAATGCAGGCACAATTATGTATGTGAGTGAGTGTGTGGAAAGGAAGCTTCCTTGCTTAATTTGTGTTTGCTCTAATGAACTTGTATTTCATATGTTATTTGCTTTTGTATGGAGTTTGATTATTTCGAAAATCATTTTGTATGATAATATTCCCTTTAGGAGCGTAGATATTTTTTGTAAGAGCAACACATACCAATGTATACCAATGATGCTGGCATTTATTAAGAAATTACATATGCTTATGTGTTTATTAAAAAAAAAATTAATGATTTTACTAAAAGTAGAGCCTTCTTATGCCACAGCAGGTATATTTTTTAGGTGGCTCAGTGAAGCTGCTGCTCACTTCTGCTTTTCTTATTTTTGCGGTGGTGGACCTATGGGTTAGAATGGTGGCCCAGAGAGTGGGCACATTTGGACGAAGAAATCAAATTCCCCCTTTGTGATACCGTTGTAGATACCGTTGCAAAGGAAATAAGTGAAGGAAACCGATAGGATGAAAGGAGTGAGAGGAAAAGTTTGAGGGGAAGGAGAGGGTTGAGTATTTGTGGTTTACGAACGATGACTGAGTTATGATTGTGGCTGAATCAGGGATTATTTTCTAAGGCAGCTCGAAGCATAGGTAACGGGAGGGCACAAAAGTTGACCAGAGAAACTAAAATTCTGTAGGAAGGAAACCACAACCCTGCTGTTGATCAGCAAGGAAACCAAAATCTAAAATCGTGTTGCTCGAGACGAATGACGACACAAAATATCACATGATTTTTACAGCACTTCAAGATACGTTTTACACATATTTTCAAAAATGTTCCTTTACTTCTTCCCCTACTTTCCATCATTTTTATGTTTTACCGAGATACGAACCCACGTTCTCTCCGAATTTCGAATGGTAGTCACGAACCAACCCATTTGGCTACGGCGGCCGCTTATGATTGATCATTGCGAATACATTAGGGTGATCCGTCAGCTGTGTTAACCGCTTTATGCTGCTGATGAAGGTCATCAAATTTTGAATATCAAGGCTTGCATATATTTTTTTTTGATCATTGCGAACGCCATTAGGGTGATCCGTCAGCTGTGTTAACCGCTTTATGCTGCTGATGAAGGTCATCAAATTTTGAATATCAAGGCTTGCATATTTTTTTTTTTTTTTGTCGGAACAACCAGCAAGTGCAGCACTCAGACATTAATTAAGTCCATTGTACTACACTTAGACTCCCTTTTAATTTTCTTTAAATCTACCCGATCTCCGAAAAAATCTGAGTAGATCTTGTGGTGCCAAGGAGCCAAGAGGGTCGCTTCTTAACACATCAAGGCCAAAGACCTCTAACCTGCAGGAAGTGGTCCGCCGTTTCATCTTCATCTTCTTGGATGAAAGCATCAAGTGGTGGTAAACCAGTCAGAGCATCTAATGCCGGGCCTGAAGTAGTCGGAAAAACTCCGGTGCAACAGATGACCACGGTGCCTTGTAGTCTCGATAACGCCCTCCTGACTTCCACTAGAGAGAGTCTACCATCCAGACCACTGATGCATATGTGATAATGGGTCTTATCATAGCCGTGGTCCAATGGATCTAACCTTGCTAGGAAAAATACCCCACGTTTTCCCAAAAAACCCAGTGCTTTGGATGTCTTTGTTTCAACGTGTGATTTCCATAGGAGCTTACTATCGGGGATTACTCCAAGATATTTCATTTCCTTGGATAGCTGGATTGTGACTCCTTTTAGCTTAGGCAGAACGAGTCCATCAAGCTTCCTCCTTCTGGTGAAGAGGACAATGCCAGTCTTGGCGGGATTTGCCTATAACCCATTCGCACAGCACCAAGTATCAATCTGATCGAGTGTTTTCTGTACTTTCCTGCATATGTTTATAAGCGAAGGGCCGTTTAGCAAGCACGCAACATCGTCCGCATATACTTGTGCGTATACTCCCGAATCGTTTAAGGTGGAGAGCAGAGGATCGATTACCATGCACCAGAGCAATGGAGACAGAACACCGCCTTGGGGCCAGCCTCTATTAACCCCGGATGACACCAGCAGATCTTCCTCTGGCTTGCATATTAGCGGGCGTAGGAAAGAAGTGAGAACCAAAATGTCTGAATCTTAGCTTCGCAAGAGTAGGGCTGCTAAGGAGACGGTGCTGAGATGATGCCACTTCATCCTCCATACAGCTGACGCAAAAAGGACTCGAAGTAATTCCAAGTCTCATAGCACGCATACCTCGCGGATAGTGTTCTGTGAAGACACCCACGAAATCCGCTAGCTGAGATTTTACCAACGATCCTACGAAGCAGTGCAAGAGTGTGTACTTGCTCAGCGCTGGCTGAGTTGATGCGCATCTCCTCTTTCAGCAGCATACCGCAAGTGGTCAAGGGAATCCAAATTTTCTCCTTTGGCGTGGAAACTACCTTACAGGTCCCTTCTTTGGTCAGCTTACCCGCCACGCAGTCTCCCGGAATTTCGCTATGACCCGGTATCAGATGAGGCTTATGTCACAGAATTCGGATGCAATCGAAATTAATGCCAGGCATTCCCTGTTCAGTTTTGAATGCACCGTCTTTGAACCGCAGCTTAGCTACCGGAGTAAAGACTTACTTTCGTGAATTTTATTACGCAAGTGAGTAGCCAGACAGCAGTTTCTTTGATTCCGGCTACCTATGCTTGGAACACACACCCAGATGATAGTGAGCTCCTCGCAGAATACTTCTCCGCCAATCCTTCCTTCAGTAAGTTCTGTCTCCAATTGCTGCATCCCGTCCACTCCTCCTTTGATGGGATGTGGGTGCAGAATGTTGCGTTTAGACTAAGCGAGTTCGTGCACTGATCCGTTCCCAGGGGGATGAACCCAAAGTTCCTAAGCATACTGGAGTGCCCGTAAGTGAGGTTGTGTCTGCAGCCCGAATCTCTCAGCCTGGTCGCGGTACTTGCAGCGGCAGTTTGACCCACGATGTGTACAGGTACCACAATTAACGTTACATTAAGCGCTTCACTGATCTTTTGAACTCTCCTCAGCCTCTTCATCGATGTCATCCTCTCTAGTGAGACAGTGACTGCATATAACAAATTCATAAGTCGTATGTGTGCATTCAGGTAAAATGAAGCGGGTGGCGGAAGAAAACTAAGTATGGCCATTCCTGTTTATTATTGCGATAAACTCAGAACACCTGTTGTTGCAGTTGGAAAAGCTTGTAGGCCACTAATCGCAGATTTCTCTTTTAAGCAATCTAATCACTAGACTCTGCTACAATAACCTCTAAACTGGTGGAACAAAGAAGAAATAGCTCAACCACCTTGCGCGAAAACTACAAATTTACCTTAATCTGGGACCCGGGCGCATCGGAATAATGAATGACACGAATCTTGGTTTGTAGATGGAGGATGAAACAAAGGGATGCCTGCAGACTTACGGCAGTAATAAATCGCTTCTGGTCCATAGGTGAGCAAGCAGCCAAAATGGGTATCTCTTACAATTTATAATGTCATAGTCGTAATCAACCGGAGGTTGGTTCCATATGTATAAGTCCACGCAAGTGGAGAAAAATACTTGGGAGTTGCCAGGACGATTCTTCTGCATACGGTCCAAGCAGTTCACAACTTCCGGGTTTTGCCCAAGTATGCTCTAGGTAGCTCTGGAACATACGTTTGAGGGCGAGCCAATGTGAGAAAGAGAAGCATCCCAGGATAGCTAGTTGTGCGCTGGGTTTGGGACCCGCCACGTAAAAATCCCTCCCAGTTATCGCACCAATTAAGAAGAAGAAGTTGTAATCAACCGGCGGAAAAGGAAACTACCATCCACTTTCTCTGTGAATGCCCTGTTTTATGGAAGGCGAGGTTGTTAACCCTTGGCAAACCGCTTTTGAGAGGCTCGAAGAGCTGGCTGGTACAGATATAACCGGAAACCTTATAAGGACTGTATATATTCGTGTAGGAATAACTTGTGTAACTATTTGGTAGCGCGGATGTGGGAACAAAATGGTGCGGAAGTGCTCATTGGCGAATCACCACTCACATGAACGCGATCTAATGAAACTCTCTTGAAATAATGAGTCTTACCAATATTATGCAGTGTAACTGTACTCGCTAGCGGCGATTCTTGCTCGATAACTTCGTTGTGACTTTCACATGTAAATGTTTCGTCAATCGGGCAGAGCCCAGAGATAGCGAGTAGAGTAGTGGCGAATTGAAGGCACCTTTAATATTTTGGTTTTATTTTTTTGTCGGGACAACTAGCAAGTATGGCACTCAGACAACATTACATCCATTGTACTGCACCCTGCAGGTTTCTTTTTTAGGTTTCTTTAAATTTATACGACCTCCGAAGAAATTTGAGTGGATCTTGTGGTGCCAAATAGCCAAGGTGGTCGCTTCTTAACACATCAGTGCCAAATACCTCAAGTTTGACTCGAGCGAAGGCCGGACATATGCACAGAAAGTGGTCTGCCGTCTCATCTTACACTCCACATCTTGGACAGAGTGTAGTGTCTATCAACCTTTTCAATGTGCTTCGCTCATAGAAAGTACGACAGTCTGCCACAGTCGCTCGGACATGACAGGTAACATCAGTTTTGTCCATCTGCCGCCTCTCTCAGCCTGCCAAGCTCACTTGTGGGTTGAAGTAACCTTTAATATACCTCAATACCTCTTCTATAATTGAATATATTGAATCTAAAAATGATCGTCACCGCCTGAACTGAAGCCTTTGCTTTTGTTTATCCTCGGCTTTGCTATAACCGTTTTTGCCCCTCGTCTTTTTGTTGCTCATTTGGATGTAGCATTCGCATTGCTGTGCTCAGTTTGACGCTACGGCTTACCACTTTCCAATCGCCACTTACTCAGCGCCAGTCAAGAAAAACAAAATTCATCACTTACCATGTGGCTTTGCTTTGCTGATGCGACGTCAAGAGTTTTCTTCAAGCGCCTCATAGCAAAATTCACTGCATTGAGGAGAGAAATACACCACTATGCCTTCTTCTTCTTCCCGGCTTGTCAACTCTTGGCGCGAACATCTGCAGCCTCTTTTTGCTGTCACATGTATGCACTTTACACATACATAAACAATGTGCCGATATTTTTATGACAACACTGTTGTTGTTGTGTTCAAATGTGCTACAATTTGCATAAATCATGCGACCAGCAACAAAGTAAAAAATTGTGGGCAAAAGCAAGTGGAAAGCAAACAAAAAAAACCCAAAGAGGAAACTTGCAATGGCGTTAAGACTCGTAATAGTTGGGAGAAAAAAAAAAAAAACAATAAAAACGAAACACTACAAAATACTAACCAGCAAAGAATATGTGGCAAATTGCTGGCTTCGTTGCATTGCAATTTTCGTCTTGTTAATCCTTTACGTAATCTGCATTGTTGTTCTGCGTTCTCATTTCCTTGGCTGCTTAGTATTTTCTTCAACATTTGACTAAGGCTTGAGATTTCTCCACCCTTCGCCTTTTCCTCGACACATTCGCCATTCAGCCCTCACTTTTTATATTTTAGTTTGAGAGATAGTTGTTTGTTGGTGTTTTTTTTTGTTTTTGTTTTGCCACAGCTTGTTGCGCTTTTGATTTGCTTGCTTTGCATTTTTAATTATTCTAAAAGGTGCAACCTGAGACCGAAAGTGATTACTCAGCGTTGATGACTTTTATCGCAAGAAATGCTACAAACATAAACACAAAAAACAAAAACAAAAAATGCAAAAATGGAAATAGAAAAAGAAGAAGAAGAATAAAAAGGTAAATGCTGCTATGTAAATGTGTTTGTGGCTGTTACCCAGCTGTTGCAACAATCGCTATCAGCATTACTCCTTATGCGGTTTCGTTGCATTTCAGTTGGCTGCGCTGATTGTAAAGCGGTGCGCTCGGCGTGCGGCATGACGCTGCTGTTAGTTTGTTAGAGTAGCGTCCTGAAGTGAAGTGGCCCCTCAAGTGGGCGTGGTAATGAGCGTTGCTCATTTTATATGCTGCTACTGCTGCTGCTGCTTCTTCTTCCGCTACTTGTTTTCTTTTAATCCACATTGCAGTTTTAGTAATCAGTATTAGCGCATAAGTATAGAAATTCATCTGGACCTTCGGCATATAAAGGGTGATCAGATTGGATACACTTTTCCCAGTAGGGACTTTTTTTGACAGATCTCGCATGACTACTGTCAAACTAAACAAATATTTTTTTTTTCAGTATGCATTCATATTTCACCATGGAAAGACTTACGCCTTAACAATGCTTCCAAATCTTACAATTGTTCTACGAAAATCGATCCGTGAAAAGAGTTCATCGCGCGCTCAGGCCAACTTATGGTGTTCAGCTTACGCCAATGGCTTAATGGCTACGCTTATAAACAAAGCAAAATTGCCGTATTTGGGCTGAGAAGCAACCCGGAGTCATTCCAGAACAGCCATTACATCCATTGAAAACAACCGTTTGTTACGGTCTATGGGGCGGAGGAGTCATCGGCCCATATTTTCTCAAAAAACGAGGCTGTTGCCAATGTAATAGGGAATGGCGAACGCAATCGCGCCTTGATAAACGTATTTCAAGCATTTGATACCGGAAATTGAAGCTCGTGTTCTTCATAACACTTGGTTCCAAGAATACAGCCCGTGAAATAAGAGATAAGGGATTTACTGTGTCGTCCTTTCGTAAGCAATTTCTCTCCCTTCTCCGACCAGTAGAATGACCACCAAGATCGTGTGATATTTCACCTTTGGACTTCTATTTGTGGGGGTATGTAAAGTCTAGCGGCCTCGGTATTCTAGCCTAAGTGCACTAGCCCGGCATCCCAGAGGTTGTGACACGATCCGCGCACTTTTCCAAATTTACCTACTTTCCTTGTTTCTAAACAAACAAACAAAAAAATTTCATTCTTCAAACCCAAAAACTAATCCTTTCCATCCTTACTCCCACACAATAGTTAGCGCATTATTTGCATTGTTGCTGCTAAAAATAGCAAAAACAAAGAAAAGCACACAGTTACTCACTGCATCAATGGCGCCAGCAAGAGGAAGCTGGCCATCGCGGTAATAGCGCAGACACACCAAATTTAGCGAAGTTCTCAACCATCTGTGCGAGTCTTCTGGCAGACAAATTTTAAATACAGATGGCACTCCAAGCAGTAAGAATGCGTTGTACCTAAGCAACGACAAGTGGGCATTCCCACTATTTAGGAGGAAGGCTTATCACCTACCCTGTCAGAAATCAAATATATTAGATTAACGTAACCAACGCAAGACAACAGTCTTGTCGAGGTCTTATGCTCCCGAGAGGAGTGAATAAGGAAAAAATAAATAAAATCTAAATGCTTTGTGAATAAACCAGCTTCGATTGAGCCATTTTAAGTTAACATTACTAAAGTTATTCAGGAGATACAGACCGAAGTCCTCCAGCAGCGAGTCATTCTAAATTTTATGTTTACGGATGACAGAATCACGGCGTAGTTGCGGCCAACATTTGAAAGTGCTTATCTTTAAAAAATAATTGTCATGAATGGTTCCACGCAAAAATAATAAAAATTGTCTAATCAAGTTAAATTTTCGTTTTTTTATTTAAATTTCAAATCCGATACCTCTAAATTGATCACCCTTTACATATACGCCATATCTGTGTGTTTGTCACTGCATAGGTCTCTGGTTTGAGTGGTTTGCAGCAGTCGCTCTGGAAATTAGCAAATTGCATGTCATTTCGCAATTTTTCAGCAAGTTCCATTTTCTTTCTTAGCTACGAGTATTTCATTTTTTGTGTTCTTTTAGTTTTTGCTATTAAAAAGAGAGAAAAATTCAAAAACAGTCTGCTTTTACATTTGACCTGCTCATTGCCATTTAATGTTGTACTTTTTATCCGTGGTTGTAAAAAGATTTTTCTTTTTTCGTTTTGTAAATTTTGCGAGTTATTTCCGTTCACGGTTCAGTTGGTTAGTTTCCTCTGTAGACTTTTGTTTACTCATCGCAAATGTTTTTGCAACCGAAATATTTAATAGAGATAATTACTTCAAGGTAGCCTGGATTTTTACATGTGGTTGCTTTTAGTCTATGAATAAAATTTGTCCACACAGGCAATTTTTTTTAATTTGATAGACGAAAAATGCTTTTCCATATTTTTAGGCTCAAAACCTCTAGGGTGGTTGTCTATCGATCCGGTGGCAAAGGAATTTTTAGCTTTAAAAAAGTAGACTAAAGTAATAGAAAAACATAATCCCTTTAAAGAATCCTGGGCTTAAAGCTTCAATGGAAACTTGTGAATATGAGCGCCAAGTATTCGCCTGCTTCGTAAGTAACTACGTTGAACGGAATAATGAATTGGATCAGCGACTATAAATGCAATTTACACAAAAAAGAGCGATGAACCACTCCAGAAAGCTGCAGAACTGTAAAATGTTTTGTGACAAGCCCGAACACCAAACCGTGGCACTTTTTTCTAAAACTTGGTAGAAAAGATGTTCGGTATTATAACAGGACACAGCCACTTGCTTAGAGGAGCCGGATGGCACTGAGAATTTTATCTGTGAGTGTCAAGCCTTTGCAGGAAGGAGCAAGGCTACGAATTTTGGGTTCCGATGTCATGAGAATGAGTAAAATTCGTGCTCTCAAACTTAAGGATATTTGCCGATTTGCCAAAGAATATGGAATCTGTCTCTGTCCCTATTCTATCTTATCTCTTTTTCTCTGTTCCTTTTCTCCTTGCCTTCTTGACTATCCATCCTTTTACTTTCCAGAACTGTGAATAAAATGGACTTTTTAGCCTGAGGGTTTTCGGAGTTCCCATTTCTAGGTGCTTCTTGCTTGCCTTTTTCAAATTTAAAATTTTAAGTAAGTTGGAGTTATGGTGAAACAAGTTAAGGCTAATATCCGTTACCAGTGAATAGTCATAATGTGGGTCTTCACCTGCTCCGATGCGTCTTCCTTAAGTGCGCCCTGTATTGCTGCTTGTAGTAAACGGGTACTAGTGCTTTTTGTTCTGCTGAGCTCAAGCAAAAGCTCTCCTTTTTGCGTACGCCTCAAACTAGGGATCTCTTCAATTAGCGAATTTGTGGCATCATTGGCTTTCACCGCCCGTAGGATATCAGCATAAGACATCTTTTCTCATTTAGTCGCAATGAGGATTGCATCAGTTTTCTTCTTCTCGTTCTAGGGACTTTTGCTTCTTAGCAGCTGGGGATTTAGTTTTTCCTGTTTCCTTAGGGCTAGATTTTGTCCTGACTCTCTTAGCGGATTGGCTGATCTCCACTAGTCCTTCTGCAAGGGGAGCCTTCATCTCTTGGGTTTCAGTATTCTTTTCATTCAGCCCCCTCCGCCTTTTCTCTTTGTTCATTTCCAGCATGACTTCAGTATGAAGTCGTTTGATGATGCTACACCGCCTGATTACATCTTTATGCATATTTCTCTGCGATGTGCAGAACTCCTGCAACTCAATAATTTCTTTTTCCAGAGACATTAAGTGTGGTTTCATGAATTGGAGCTGCTGGGTCACCGTCTGCAGTTGGATAAGAGCTGCACCTCGTACTTTTTGTGACATGTGTGTGGATGCACCACGTTCCATATCTTGTGTGTGCCCAATTCAGCTCAGTCGTCCATAGCCGACACAGCCCCAAAAAAGCTGTCAATCAGAGTACTCCTTGGCGTTGTGTAGCATTCTCTAGTGGAGGCAGCAATCGTCTTCGGTGTCTCCACGATGATAACCTCCATCTCTGGATTAATTTTGGTTGCTCGACGACTTTAGTTAGGTACTCCGTTTGCTTATGTTTGTTGTTTTAAAATATTCATACTTGTTGGGTCCCTCCCTGAGGCCTCTATCTCAGTTCGTTCGTACAGTCGCCTTTATGACCCCGTGGTCATCTTTGTAAAGCAGGGAGGCCGACGCGAGGGTGGTCACATTACCTTATGAGTGCATGTGTTCAGAGCCAGGTCAGCGTTAATAGGGAGAAAGCTCAACCTAACCTGTACCACCAACTTAACGGCAACGAACTGAGAACATACCTCAAGGCCTGCCACGGTTTTACTGGGACGGGGGCAATTGTAGCAATATCGCAGCGTCTGTGGGGTTTCAAACCACATACTAATGGGACAGTCACTACAGTTACCAGCTCACATAATCAATTCAAATCGTTTTCCAGTGACAAAATACCAGAATCCTACTGGGCTCAGAATCCAGTATCCGTTGTTGTAGCATGAAGTCAACGTTCCGGGGTGGTTTAACCGCTCATTCTGAATCAGACGCTGACCCAACAGCCGATTACTATAAGGCAGTCGCTGATGGGATTTCACAACTACGTAAGTGCTTACAATTAGCATTTTCTTGGTTGAAACACACCTCCAAGCAGGTGCCAGGTAATTCAACGCCTCAATGACAATAGTGTTCCCATCACCACCAAGCCGTTACTATACCTGTTTTGCTCAGCCCATTGGCGTTGAGTTGATGCTCAAGATCAATAGGCCGAGATCTGGATTTTAGTCGCATACCTTACCGCGGGCAAATTCTAACCCCTTAACCTGCTGGGTCAACATCATACCGTTGATCGGCTTTCAGCAAATTTGAAGGTTGCTGACGTAACAGGGGATGCGAAAGGAGTTTGTTTATGCCAAAACTGAGATTGTGTTAGTGATAAAAGAAAAAATCAACGAAGGCATTGCTCGTGTTACTTTGTTGCCATCTTCACAACGACTGATTGAGCGAGCGTAAGAATACCTTTGAAATAAGCAATTAGAACCTAAGTTAATCCCACAACTTTGCTTCAGCTGACCAAACCTTGATATCTATCATCTTTGGGTTGGAGTGGCACAAGGGAACAATTAGGCAAAAAGGACAGTAAAGATCAAGGTATTATATAAAATAGAGAAATGTGGACAGAGCTTCCAAAAAAGTGCATGCATCATCGAGCGAATGGGTGTCTCCCGACTTCTTTTAGAACTAAAGTGTTCTCTGGCTTGTTCATATCAGGATTGCGCCTAATGTGTGCATCCTCAAGCGTAGTAAATCTGTTGCAATGGACGGGCAGCATATTTTCAATCAAGCGCTATAAAAATCACACAAATATGGAATTTCTTTTGCGTTTGCTATTTGGTCACTTAAGTCACATTACGTCACTCTCTTTAGATTTTCTTCTTCTTAATTGGCGCGATAACAGCTTACGCGATTTTGGCCGAGCTTAACAAAGCGCGCCAGTCGTTTCTCTCTCGTGCTAACCGGCGCCAATTGGACACACCAAGTGAAGTCAAGTTCTTCTCCACCTGATCTTTCCAACGCAGAGGAGGCCTTCCTCTTCCTCTGCTACCACCAGCTGGTACCGCATCGAATACTTTCAAAGCCGGAGCGTTTGAATCCATTCGGACGACATGACCCAGCCAACGAAGCCGCTGGATCTTTATTCGCTGCGCTATGTCTATGTCGCCGTAAAGCTCATACAGCTCATCGTTCCATCGCCTGCGATATTCGCCGTTGCCAACGTGCAAAGGTCCAAAAACCTTACGCAGAATCTTTCTCTCGAACACTCCAAGCGTCGCTTCATCGGATGTTGTCATCGTCCAAGCTTCTGCGCCATAAGTTAGGACGGGCATGATGAGAGTCTTGTAGAGTGTTAGTTTTGTTCGTCGAGAGAGAACTTTACTGCTCAGTTGCCTACTTAGTCCAAAGTAGCACTTGTTGGCAAGAGAGATTCTACGTTGGATTTCAAGGCTGACATTGTTATCGGTGTTAATGCTGGTTCCTAAATAAACGAAGTCTTTTACAACCTCGAAATTATAACTGTCTACAGTGACGTGGGTGCCGATACGCGAGTGTTTGAAGACAGGAGGTACTTCGTTTTGTCCTCGTTCACCACCAAACCCATTCGCTTTGCCTCTTTATCCAGTTTGGAGAAGGCAGAACTAACAGCGCGGTTGTTAAGGCCGATGATATCAATATCATCGGCATACGCCAACAATTGTACGCTCTTATAAAATATTGTGCCTGAGCTATTAAGTTCTGCGGCTCGTACGATGCTCTCCAACATCAGGTTAAAGAAGTCACACGACAGCGAGTCACCCTGTCTGAAACCTCGTTTGGTATCAAACGGCTCGGAGAGGTCCTTCCCAATTCTGACGGCGCTGCTGGTGTTGAGCAACGTCATCTTACATAGCCGTATTAGTTTTGCGGGGATACCAAATTCAGACATAGCGGCATACAGGTAACTCCTTTCCGTACTGTCGAATGCAGCTTTGAAGTCGTCGAAAAGATGGTGTGTGTCGATTCTCCTTTCATGGGTCTTTTCCAAGATTTGGCGTATTGTGAATATTTGGTCGATGGTAGACTTTCCAGGTCTGAAGCCACACTGATAAGGTCCAATCAGTTGGTTGACGGTGGGCTTCAGCCTTTCACACAATACGCTCGCTAGAACCTTATAGGCGATATTTAGAAGACTAATCCTGCGGTAATTGGCACAAATTGCAGGATCGCCCTTCTTATGGATTGGGCAGAGCACACTTAAATTCCAATCGACAGGCATGCTTTCATCCGACCATATTTTGCATAGGAGCTGATGCATGCACCTTACCAGCTCCTCGCCGCCATGTTTGAATAGCTCAGCCGGCAGTCCGTCGGCGCCCGCGGCTTTGTTGTTCTTTAGCCGTGATATTGCTATTCTCACCTCGTCATGGTCGGGTAACGGAACGATAATTCCGTCGTCAACGATTGGGGTATCGGGATCTTCACATTCTCTATGACATGCGCAGCTGTCACTGTTTAACAGGTTCGAGAAGTGTTCCCTCCATAATTTAAGATTGCTCTGTGCGTCAGTCACCAGATCTCCGTCTTTGTTCTTACAGGAAAACGCCCCGGTCTTAAAACCTTCTGTAAGCCGCCGAACTTTCTGGTAGAATTTTCGGGCGTTGTTCCTATTGGCCAGCATCTCAAGCTCCTCGCACTCACCTATTTTGGCCTCTCGTTTCTTCTGTCGGATAATACGTCTCTCTTTCTTTTTCAGCTCGCGTTGCGCCCGATCGCAGCGTGGCTCTATAGGCGGCATCCTTTCTTTCTGCGGCAGCGTGACATTCCTCGTCGTACCAACTGTTTTTTCGGGCTCGCCGGAATCCGATTCCTTCTTCGGCGGCGGTACGTAGGGAACGAGAAATGTTGCTCCATTGTTCGTGGATGCCGGTTTGTTGGGCAGTACTCTCTGAGAGCAGGAGTGAGAGTCGAGTGGCGAATCTTCTGGCTGTCTGTTGTGATTGCAGCTTTTCGATGTCGAACATTCTTTGCGTAGGTAGATGTACGTTTTTTGCTGCACAGAGGCGTGTGCGCAGTTTGGCTGCAACAAGGTAATGATCCGAGTCGATGTTGGCTCCTCGGATCGTACGTACATCTAATACACTAGAAGCGCGTCTTCCATCTATCACAACATGATCGATCTGGTTTCGCGTTTTTCGATCAGGAGACAGCCAGGTAGCTTGGTGTATCTTTTTATGCTGGAATCTGGTGCTGCAGACTACCATGTTTCGGGCCCCGGCGAAATCGATCAGCCTCTGTCCGTTACCGGATGTTTCGTTGTGCAGGCTGAATTTTCCGACTGTGGGACCAAAAATTCCCTCCTTGCCCACCCTGGCGTTGAAGTCGCCAAGCACGATTTTAATGGAACGATCATAGGAACGTTCCAGGCGCTCATAGAAAGAATCTTTGGTCGCATCGTCCTTCTCTTCCGTCTTTAGATTTTGGTCAGCCGAATATGAATCAAGCAATAAAAATTTAATCAAGTTTGTGTTGAAAAATCCCATTTTCGGGTATGCAGTGTGCCACTTAAGCCACCGTACTCTTGTTATATTTGCACAAACCACCCTGTAACTTGGCCAAATTTTTGTTAAATTTAAAAAACTTTGATGCAGGCTAACAAAGCAATATATTTTCTTTAAAATAATGAAATAATAATAGTAAGATTTTAAACTTAATGTAATATTATTAATTAAAAATAAAAGGAACTTCAATATCTGCGTCAACAAAAGTCTACGTACTCTTACAAACTAATATAAACTTATTAACTATAGGGAACATTATTTTAATTACAACTTTTAACTTAGTATCTAGTGGGATAACCCTTCATCTTAGTCACCTCTCTGAGGCGATTTGGCATTGACATCACCAGTTTTTTAATGTAATTGGGATCCATTGCGCATCAGTCTTGGTACAATGCCTCTCGCAGGAGGTTTTTATTGCTTATGTGGTGCTTTCCTTTTTTTCAGCATATTCCGCACGTGTTCAATCGGATTGACATCCGGGCTCTGTGATGGCGTCTCCAAAAGGTGTGGAGTGTTGTACGCGAGGTACAATCTGGCGTTCATTGGGGTTTAGGGTTATTAGCCCACATCAAAGTTTTAAAATTTAGCAAAAATTTTGCCAAGTTACAGGGTGATTTGTGCAAATATAACAAGGGTACGTTGACTTAAGTGGCAAACTGTACATCCGGCGAAATTGTGATAATTTTTCCCTGACGGTGTTGCACAGTTCTTCCATATAAACAGTTTTGCCGAGGGAATGCCCAACAGATTCAAGAAATAAATTATAAAAAGACCACCGAGAATTTTGAGAATATGAGAAACTTCGTCGCTAAACGAAGTCTCCTACAACCTAGAAATCATAACTGTTAAAAGTTACGTGGGTGCCGATACGCGAGTGCGCCGACTTTTTGTTTGATGTCAGGAGATACTTCGTTTTGTTCTCGTTCACTACCAGACCCATTCACTTTGCCTCTTTATCCAGTTTGGAAAAAGCAAAACTAACACCGCAAAAAATCAAATTTGAACGTTTTCTAGTCGAAAATTGTATTGTCTACTTGCGTTAAAATGAAAGGTAAGATAAAAGTAAAAATGGCAGTCATTCCTAGGACCTTTGAGTTGGGCCTCAACTTTCAAGTGTCTTTCGTCATGAAATTAAATCTAAAATATAACCTTAAAGTCTTTGTAGTTGACAAAAAAACACCCGCATATATGTGTGGGTGCATATTCTCCCTAATACTCAACACACTTCTCTGTTTTTTATATCGGAAATAAATCTTTAGTGCTAATGCTTTACGTAAATTGCTTCAATATCAAACGATTCAACAGCAAAAAGGAAGCAGACTGTTGGCCGTCGCCAAAACGCCAGCTTTGGCTGGTCCACGAAAAGCACCTAAGCGGCATAGATAAATGTGCACTGCTTAGCAAATATCTTAATTTCTCACCGTCTTTGCATAGCATCACGTTAGCTACGCACACAGCTAAAGTCACACCAAACACACACACGCACAGAAGAATGACAGTATACAAGAAAATCCACTCTACATACCTACAAATGAGACAAATGCGATTGCCCCAACCAGCTGCAACATTCATAGAGCAAATAGCCTGAAGTGAATTGTCAGCCGTTTAAGTAGTCGACGTTGCTGCTCGTACGTAGCAGCAGGGCGTAAGCTTTGTATTCGTTGCATGACAGCTGCTTGTGCGCGAATGTGTCTCTTGTGGCGTTGGCTTTGCGAACGCTGGCCTGACCGGTTTGCGGCCATTGAAATTGCAGGAAGAAGCAGATTGCGTGCTGTGGCGCTGTCGTTGCGCACAAATGCGGTTAATGCAGTTTTTGTGGCAGATGCTGCACTTGCAACCGACAAGCATGCCATTGTTGGACTGGTCGGAGATTACAAATAAATTATCACTTAATAGTCTTGCATTGCGTCGCTTTACCTTTTGATCTCAACGGTGGATATCAATGCAATTTTTGTGTTTTTTTGGTTTTGGAGATTTGAAGGAAAGTGGATTGAAAGAAAGGCAGGAAGAGTAATAGACGAGATAGCCGGTCGGAGGCATATGGCAAAGGAGAAGCGTTGCCCATAACGAGACGTTTTTATTGAATGCTGTAAGTTTGGATGCACTAAAGTAACTGAAATAAAGCGAGAAATGCTAGGTGTTAAGGGAGCAGAGGAGTGAGATAGTAGAGAAAAGATTAAGTTCTGAGTTGAAGAGAAGTCTAAAGTCATACATATAGATTTACAAGGGTGAGCCAATATGTGCCTGGAAAGAGGAATAAGAAAAAAATTCAATTTTCAACATTCGCTCAATACACTTAAGGCAACATTTATCCAAAAATTTTGAAGCGCTCCAAATATTAAGATGTCTCAATACTCTTAAACAGAAGTTTGTTTCATCGAAGATCTCTGCATGCAACACAAAGCACTTGACGCTCAGCTATGAGTTCATATTTATAAATGGGAAATAAGATGCTCAATATGCAGAATTTTATAGCTCAGGGTGCAGATTATAATTTGATATTGAGACTGCGGAGTTATGCGTCATGACATCATAATTAAATTTTGTGTGCCCGTTTAGTTTTAGATAGTTAAGAAAATTTAAAAAAATTGGTGAGAGGAGTACCCCCATTTGACCTATAACAAACAGCTCCAAATACATAGAAATGTTTCCAACATATCCAATGAGACATTCGAACTGAAAAAAATCGTCATTTAAACTTTTTTTTATTTTCGCAATAGACTTGGCTTAGCTTAGCTCTTAATGCCTGTCAAGAAAAAAGTGTATCTGGAGCAGCATGTTTTCTTTCCGAGCAGCTCAATATGTGTCTAATTTAGTTGTCTTTTCGGATGATTATATCGCTGGCTTCCATGCAGGGTACCAGGTTGACACCGTTTCTTTCCGATTTTTCTAAGGCCTTTAATGTGGTTTCCCATGTAAGAGTAATTAAAAAATTAGTCTACATTTGCTACCTTTCAGTTGCATTTGCTACCTTCTTCAATTGGATTGCATATTTCTTGTTCAATCGCCATTGCATGGTTGTCGTCACCAATGTTAGGTCTCCTACTTTCACTGTTTGTTGCTCTGGACCCCGCAAGGCAGCATTCTGGGCTCCTGTGACGAGTAAGTAAAATTAAAGACTTGAAGCTGACTTACTTCGAAGCTGAAGCTTTTGCATACGGCGTCTGTACGTTTCAAACTTGAGTATGCATCCACCATTTGGTCTCCGTATTAGACGTATCATGATGCTAGAAGTCAACGAATCCAGAAAGTATTCATATTAGGGCGGATCGATTTAAAAATCGCTCATTGCCCTGTGAAAATCGTATTCTAGGGATCAAAATAAGAAACTTTGCCGAAGGAACCATACCTCTAAAACGAATTCTGATGTCCCCCAATTTGGGACGAACGAAAAATCCCACTTTGACCCATTTAGAGTGCTCCAATCGAGTCCAAATGTATGACCGACCCCCACTAACTTTGGACGGCCGATCCACCCATGCCAGTGGCATACCCCCTGGAACTCCCCTGGGGGGTTCCCCATACAATCATTTCAAAATATCATCATTTTTGGCCTTTACATGAGAAAAGAAACTAAAAAATCGACCCGGCCTAATTCATATATTTTGCCGTGCGTAAGTTTTATTCCGCGGTAGTGTGAATAGCACCTGACCTAGCCTTTGTTTTTATAGAAGGGGTTAAGAAGCTATTGCGCCACACTTCCAGGGTTCTCTTTAAGTTTCTTTACATCTAACCGACCTTCGAAGAAATCTAAGCGGATCTTGTGGCTCGTTATGAGTCCAACCAGCTGACTATAGTCTCTTCTGCTTAATGGCAGAAGGATCTGCGACAGTCGATCGGATATAATAGGTAACATCAGTTTTGCCTAGAGAATACCTACTTCGCCAAGAACTCGAAAGATTCCGATCTGGACCAAGCGCGGCATAAACTTCGTCGGTGGTGATTTCGTTGAAAGGTCCTTCGAAACGTTTATTCATCAACTGTTATTTATTTCACTACATCATCCAGTCTCTAAAGCTGAGTGCGAGGTTGCATTTTTGAATTACTTACGAAAGGAAAAGTTCGTGCAAGCAGTTGATTTAAAATATTAGTATTTCTTAAGCTCTATTCTCTCTCCCTACAATGGGAATGCCTTCAACTTTTCATTGATCAACTAAGTTGACCATCAGTCGGAAAAGACAGGAATAACAGGAATAACGCACTTTTTAGCCATACATAATTTTCAATAAGATAAAAAGAAACCTTCTGGTGTGATTTTCTATTTTTTTTACAAGGAGCTAAAGAATCGCTTGTGAATTTACTTGTCCTTCATATAGACAAGGTGGCGCAAAATTAAGCACCCTATCATGCCTTCTGCCGCATTTTGCGTCCCCGGCTGGCACTGTAGCAAATTACAATAATAGTTTTAATCGGAAGCTGTATAATTTTTGCAAATGTCAACAGTTTCTTTTTTCATTCTTTAATACATATTTTTACATGACATTCCCGAGAAGAACTTAAAAATACTACAGAAAACATCTCTGAGCACATATTATCGCTCCTAATCGGAACATGGGGCGGCGACTTTTTTAATTTTTACAAAATGGGTTGATAATCCAACATTTAGACCACATTTTGTTAGCACCTCACGCAATGCGTCATATGACACAGAAATTGGTACTGATTGATTGTTTGACCAACCAATTTCGTCAATATTCAACAGAATCAGTCACAAACTTAACCTCGCTCTCTTACCTTTTTATTTAACTTGCGAAATGTTCGATTTGCTTTTCTTTTTTTTTGGGGGGGACAATGCCATCTGCCATAATTCTAATCGACCTCCACTCGTATGAATTGGAATTAGCGAATAAGTCATAATTATAAGGAAATTTCTGCCGCAAATACACAAAGCTTCGAAATTATAGAGCATCTATTTTCTCCTTATGATAACTGTTCCTTATCCTCCTCCGTCCCGAGAAAAAAAAAAACATCCACTTTCTTTAAAAATGTGTTTTTTATAACTACAGCGTCAAAATTAAGAGAAAAATTTCTTTCAAATATATGAAAGACGAAAGGATTATGACATATTGCAGGTGCAGCCCGCTGGACATTTGTAACTAAGTTGAGTAAAAAACGTTATAATACCAAAAACGTAAAGCATTCATTTTATTTAATTCATATTACTTTTAAATTCATAAATAAGTGTAAACTTTCAATACCAAGTTAATTAAAATGGTATTATAAAATTATTCCAATATTAATAGAACAATAATGAGCACTTAAGAGTGAAACTCCATGAAGCAATGCCGATTGTTATTGATGCACAGAAATATGTCACAAGAAATGCATTTAAAATGAGTCTTTTGATTGCATCCTTCTTTACGGCAACGCATAAACTTGGTTTTGTCAGAGACGGCACAAATTGGTAAATGTTTATTCTGCGTTGTGCGTACATCTTTCGGCGGCAACGGTTTTACTTTTATTTTAACTTTTTTTGTCGGAGGTTCATACTCTATATCTGATGAGGACTCTCCCTCCTTATCTATGGTAGCATCAGCAATTAAACATTCTGCGATATAGAACTTGAAGTCAAGCAGATCCATGATATTTTTTTTGTTTCCACCACATGCATATTTATCTCTTTTATACAAAATATAAGAGTTACTTGCAGCGACATCGACAAAGTGCCAAAATACCTTTAAAGGCCACTTTTTGGTGCGAATAGCAATCCTGTAATAGGAGACGTATCTATCCGCTAAATCTACTCCTCCCATGCATTGGTTATAACGTAAAATCGCATTTGGTTAATCGATGTTGATGTATTTTCGATGTTGAAGCTATTAATACAGAGCGACTATCCATCCACTTAACAATGCACATTTTATCATCTTCTCTTATGGATTCTTCGAAGCTACCTCTTCCCTTTTTTAACAACGCTTTGTCGTTCGATAACTTTGCCCGAAGTTCCTTAGGCACTCTGTTACGTTGAATAGTACCTGTTGCAAATATACCTTTATCCAACAAATACTCGAGAATAGCTATAGAGGTAAAATAGCGGTCAATGTATATCCTGCAACCTTTATTGAGGTATGTAGAAAGTTTTTTACCACCGTACCACCAATTCCCAAATATTTATCAGGCTTTCCGTCGGGCCATGTATTTGCCCCTTGGTATATAAAAAAGTTCAGTATCAAACCAGTCGATGCTAAAACAAAGTTTTTCAATCCCACTGGATTTGGTTTACCTTTTACGTATTGTTTAAGACTCGTTTTTCCTGAAAATGGAAACATTTGCTCGTCGATGCTACATTTATTAGGCTTAGGTATCGATCTACACTTTCGTGTCTAGTACTGGTCGAATTCTCCAAAGTTTATCTTTTTTATCCTCTTCGGTAACTGACATATTGTCAACAAAATGCATGGCATTTCTCAACTTGAAAAATCGATCTCTAGGGATTTAGGTAATAGCTGGAACTTTTATTTGAGGTCGATAATACATACGTATCCTTGGAAGTTTCATGCACCCCGCTATAATATGAGCGCCTACAAGCTTTTTGTACTCAGAAGGAGTTGCGTTTAAACGGTTGTTGTTTTGATGAGCATACATATTACTTTTTTCTGAAACCAAACTCCAGAAATCGTAGTTGAAATATTCACAAAAATAATTATAAGGTGTCCACATCTGTCTATTTTCAATATCCCATTCAAGTTCGTCAGGACCATCAGAAGAATTGGTAAAGTTTTTTGAAAACCATTTAAATTTTCTGTTTTGTGTTTGCTGAAGAACTTCGGGTATGGAAGGTTCTTCTTCATCGAATAATTTCGAGGTTGTTTCCTCCTCTAAATCTAGCTCAATTTGCTCCTCCATATCGTCTTCATCATCTGACATTCCCTCAACATCACTTTCCAAGAGTAGATATATCGAAAATTTGCTGCTCTGAAAGTTTATTTGCCATATTTATACTAATACGTTACAAATGTGCAGCTGGCTGGTCATGAGAAAAATTGAAAGAATTTATACAGTACCTTGTTAACTGTAGTTTAAACAATAATATTAAATATTATTTCAATTTTTTCTGCTTCACAATTTTGAGAATTTGAAATAGTTTGGCTTACTACTTTACTAAAACTGTTTTTCGTTCAGGTGATGAGACTCAATGTGCTTTATTTTACAGTATTACCAGCTTTGAGAAAAGTGTTTACATTTTAGTACAAACAATATGTGCCGCTGGCTATACAAATGGTCACTAACTCAATAACTGTTTTAAAAACGTTTCTGCGAGCATTTAAAATTTGTCCAGTAGGCTGCACGTGAGGTACGAGGAGGTTATATAAAAATTCTCAAAATTTTTCCAAGTGTATTTTATCGCTGTTTCTTCCTCCATTTTCCCACTCGGTCTGTCATTGTAAATGCATGACATTCACACCGGAAGTTGTGCCTAAGTGCGGCCATTGACTCAGTTCCGCCTTCTACATTGTTTTCATCGTCTTCATCGTCTTCACCGTCATCGACCAGATGCCACCACTTTTTATATATTCACACTCTAAAAAAGCCATCAAGATGTGCACATAAAATTTCGACTTAGTTACTTTCTTCTGCATTTTTATTTTGAATCCAGTTTCATTTTCGCCGGATGTTCCGCTAAAACGTTTTTCTTGTTCATTGGTTCTTTTTGTCTTTAAGCACCTAAAATATGCAGCCAGCTGATTTATTAGATAATTTTATTTTTTTTTTTGATATCGAGGGTAAAATAAAAAGCTTTTCATGGATCAAAGTGCAACTGACTAGTGGGAGTGTAAACGAAATTTTTGGTGTGAGGATCATATTATAATACTTGGATTTGCACTTTAATACTTGAAAATGAATTTGTGTGCGTGCGAGGGTGCACATTAAATTATGTTTTCTTTCAAAGCGTTTAACGCAACTATTTATTTGTAAGAAAAAAAATATTCTGGGATGTTTTCTCAATTAACGTCGAATACAGCTGCTCACTTTATTATGCTGTTAGACATAATTTGTTCTCTCAAGGGCTTGTCAAACTCTGGGGCCGTTATATTTAAATATTAGTTGATGTTAACTTTAAAATTTCTATCCAGTTAGATTTAAAAAGAAGTAAGTTGAGCTGGATGGTACCTAAACGATAGTAATAAGTATCATTGCGCTGTGGGAGGAATGGTAACTGTTGTTCAAACGGAAATTTCTGTCATTCTGAAACTAGCAGAGACGGCCCTGGAGAACGTAAAGCAATTCTTAAAGTTCAAGAATGTAAGAAGAAACTTAATTTTGTTGCGAGACGGAATAAGTTTGCACTTAAATGGGTTCCAATACACCGCGGTGTTGAAGGCAATGAAATTGCCGTTGAATTGACCAACTGCGGATCAGCGTTTACCCCACAGGGACCAGAGCCAATAATCGGAATCAGTTCCGCAGGAATCAAGAAGTGGATTAGCGGCTATGTATGCAATTTACGTAATGCAATGGACCACTCCAGAAAGCTGCAGAACTGTAAAATATTTTGTGACAAGCCCGAAGAGAAAACTGTTGAACTTTCTAGAAAAGACGTTCGGTTGATGGTCGGTATTATTACACATGGACACAACCCATGGGGTCAGCATATGACTGTTATTGGAATCATTGAGCACCAGCTTTGCCATTGTTGCTTGGAAGAGGCGGACGGCACGCTTATTGACGCTTATTTTCATGCGAGAAGAAAATTTGTATATAACACAGTGAATACGAGAATCAGCGCTGAAATTCTGTTTATTCCATGTGTTTTGCTCTTATGTCATTTAATTTTGTTGTTCATTTGTGTTTATAAAATTGCTGTACACGGTAATGGATTCATCTAATAACGAGTATTTAGCTTCTCCTAGTGTGATTAATGCAATTATTAACACAAAAGAGTTTGGAAATTATACTAAAAAGGAATGAATTTGGTGAATTTTATCATTTATATAATGACTTAAGAAAATATCCTGCTAAATTTCAACAATATACCCGAATGAAAATTGAAACATTTGATTACATTCTGGACAAGATAGGTGTGAAACTAAACAAAAACTGGACAAATTTTATTAAGGTGCCAGTAACTTCTTGCGAAAGATTGATAGTGACTCTGAGGCCGGGAAAAAAGTTCACTTATTATTTGATCGATATCCATTTTTGTTTATTTGTAAACCATTAAAAAACACAACTGCACTCTAAAAAGTAAACATCAACAATGCAAAAAAACGGGGAAAACGCTTTGAAACTGTTTTCTCGCACTCATCGGCTTTGCTCTCTGCTCTTGTCGGCGTTCACTGCATTTTCTCTGTGAGTGCCCTGCATTTGCTAGAGCAAGGCTATAAAGTTTAGGTGCCGATTTCATGAGAATTAGTAAAATTTGTGCTCTTACTTTCTAGAGCTTCGAATACAATGGGCTTTTTAGCCTGAGTGTTTGAAAAGTTAACATACTTTCGTTGCTTCGTAACCAGCCTTTGTCAAATTTCAAGTTGAAGCAAAATTAGTTAAGGCGATGTATATAAAAGGCAGTTGGTTTTGCTCACCAAACTTGCTTACCAGCCTTGAAAATACTTGAACAAAATAGTGAAATATTATCACAGCACCGGCATAGTTACGGAACAAATAAGTTCATGTTTGTTAAGGAGTTGAGAAAATGAAAAGACCTAAAGGGTATTTTAAGACTAAGAAAATTTTAAATGAATTTTTTCATCCATTTTGTTGGTTAGTTGAGAAAACGGCCCTCAGTGATTTGTTCAGTGCAATAGCCATTTTGAGCTTCTTTAAGTGTTCAGGATTGATTAGATTTTAAAATAGTCATCTTAATATAGGAACATCTTGAACTAGGCGAGTGTTAGAAAAAATAATATCAATATGCTTATTAGCGGTCGGGTATTATCTGGAGGGACCTACAGTTTCAAGCTGACTCCGAACGGCAGATATTTTTGTGAGGAGCTTTTTCATGGCAGAAATACACTCGGAGGTTTGCCATTGCCTGCCGAGGGGCGACCGCTATTAGAAAAATGTTTTTCTGTATTATCTATAAGTAGAATTTAATTACCTTGATTCGAGTAATTCGACCACTGTACCTCGAGCATGAAACATAAAATATTCGATAATTTTTTTCTAATAGCAGTTTCTTCTCTGCAGCTAATGTCAAACCTCCGAGTGTATGTCGGCTATGAAAATACTCCTCAACATCGTTTGGACTCGGTGTAAATCTGTAAGTCCCTCCATATGTGGAGAAACATCAAGACGCATACATTAGAGGATGAAATACCCAACTTCTACGCTATTTTTGCAAATTCTTAACACAGATTGTAAGCGATCACAGTAATAAGTTTTTCTCTAATTTGAATACAAATATGATAAATAATAATTTCTTCTCTTTTACATTAAAATAATCTATACTATGATATAAAGGTATGTTGTCCGCGCATCACCCAATGAAGGTTATAGGCATGCTTTTATGATGGAACTCCCTTCCCACAGCCCCCAGGGCGCGCCACCACTCTCATTCGTCACTAATAATCGAATATTTGCTTAAATTTAAGGGGACCCGGTGGTCTAGAAATTTCAAAAAATCGATTTTTTTTTTCGATATTTCGAAAGCATAGTATCTTAAGAATATACTGTAAGATTTTCATGCTCAAACTCCCAGTATTATAGCTTCTACAGCCCATTAACTACGTAGAGAGTGGTCCGCGCGCTCCTGTACCTCCAGCTTTAAACTGATTTATCTCGAAACGACTTTTTTCGGCACGGCGGGGATGAAAACAAAAAAGAAAACTATTCAACCGAATCACCAGAAATTTGGATGTGTTGTTTACAACATATATCGTCGGAACTAGTAATTTTATTTAAATAATTTCCAATTTTTTAAACTAAAAAACTAGTGAAAAAAATCCGATTTTACAAACTTTTTTTTCAAAAGTGCGCCATTTTGTCAATTTTTCATTTTTTCAATTTGTTCTAGTTCCGACCATAACTGCACTCTTTCTGATTAAGAATCTTCTTGAATTTTGTGTTTCAGATGAGTAGAAGACTCGAAATCATCTACGCCGTCAGGGTTCGATTTTTCGAGAGGGTCAGCTTTAGCGGCATTTTTATAATAATAAGAATTGTATCAAAAGTAAAAAATTTTTTTTTTGTATGCTTAATAAACGTACTAATAAGCCCGAAAAGTTGAAACATGTTTTTTAAATTTTTAATGGGGGAAAAAAATCATGAAAATAGGTGAAATTTTCGTGCTCTAGACCACCGGGTACCCTTAATCTAAAAAACCTTAGTTTTTCCCACTATTTATAGCACACTCTAGACTTCATAATCCGCATAAGCTGTTCAACTATGACCTAAATGCAAAGCTCAAAAACGGTTTGAGATAGAAAATTAATAAAAATAATTTTGCTTGATATTTTTCTGATTGGTTGTTTTGATTTTATTCAATGCGGTATAGCAACTGATGCCGGTATTGTAATATTATGCTTATTAATAAAAAAATATTTTCTATGAAATTATTGTTTGTAATTCTTTTATATATACATATATATCCTAAATCCCTCAAAACTACTCCTAAACGAGCGGGACCGCGGGTTCAAGCTAGTATTTTAGATATAATATTATGGTAATTGTCTCTGCTTCATGCTGCTTCAATCAAATGCCCAGTAGCACTTAATACTGCCCACTTTCTTATGTTACGTAGCCAAGATATTTGGTTCCTTCCTATTCTTAGTTTGCCTTTGATTTCTCCTTGAACAATCAGTTGCAAAAACTCATATCTAGGACCGTGCATAATAACCGAAATAATATAGGGTGAGCCATGTAAAATTTGCTTTTTGAATCGGCAATAAAAAAAAAAAACTAATCAATATTTTTTCAAACCTTTTTTTCTATTTCTTTCTTTCTTTCTAATGTTCAATGTCATTTATGAATGAAAAATAATGTCGTTCAAATGACTGCCACGACTGGCTATACAGTAGGCCATTCGATCAACACAATTTTTAAGCACATTTTCGATTGTTTGGGCTTCAATTTCATGAATGGCAACTTCGATTTCGTGTTTTAAAGCATCAATCGTCTCTAGATGGTTCGCATAGTACATATTTGTCCTTAACGGCTCCCCACAAAAAATAGTCCAAGGGGCTTAAATCACAGCTTCGAGGCGGTAGCCAAAAGTTCGAGTGTAACTTTGGCAGTGGGGCAAGTTGCACCATCCTGTTGAGACCAAATATCGTCTATGTCATCCTCTTCAATTTTTGGAAACAACTCGTTGAGCGTGTCACGGTAACGCTCGCCATTTACTGTAACCGCGGCTCCTCCAAATCCGCACCAAACAGAGACTCGTTGTGGATGCATTTGCTTCTCTACAGTAACGTGTAGATGTGAACATGAGCATCATCAGAATTTTTTTTCAAATTTCTCACAGTTTGAGCAGAAGACTCACCACTTTGGAAATAGGTTTTAAATATTTCCCAATTTTGTTCAAGCGTATAGCGTCCCATTTCGTAAATGCCAAACCTTTAAGTAAATTATGAACACATTTGACATGTCAGTTGTGCTACCATTCTCAAAAAAATAGGTGGTTCAAAAAGCAAACGCTATATGGCCCACCCTGTATAAGTGTGTTCGGCCTACTCATCCTAGGCAAGCGGGTGCCTGCCTTAGCAAGCTCGCTAACGCTCTCATTTCTTCATATTCCCTTGGGCTCTGGTATCCAGCAAATTGAACCTGTCTATTCTCGCAAAGATTGTCCATTTTGGATCTACAGTATGGGCGGCATTCCGAGCTAGTCATTGTAGCCATTATTGCTTTAAAGGCAGCTTGACTATCGATGAAGATGTTTGTGCGAGTGTGGAGGGGCGTAAATTCCAACACTAACTCAGCTGCTTGGTTACAGCACAGATCTTTTTTATCAGATAATAACATAAAACAAAATATAACAGATCAGACTTATATTTATAGCGGTCAGCACTGAATCATAAACGGCACAAACGCCTGGGTAATTTCATAAAATTCAGTAAAATAGGACAAATACTAAAATTTATTGATGAAGTTGAGCACAGAGAATTACTCTGAATCCTCTAAATCCATAGAGGGGGGGCACAATAGATCTTTTAAGTCGCGGTGCTACATAGCCTCATAATAATAATAATAAACCTCCAAGTATTCCATTTGGTTTGGTCTCCCACTGGTTAACAAGTAAGACCAAGTTGACCCTCATGCAAGCATACAAACACACAGGGGGGATATTTCAAGTAGCTTTCATTAATTTTCACTTAAAACGGCCGCCACTAGTACAATATGGGCGATATTTAATTTTTCGTTTCATGCGAAATCGATCGATATTTTCTGCCGAAATGGATGCATAAAAATTTGTAAATACGAAAAAGTAAATTTGTATATATAAAAAAGTAGTCATCACAACGAATTTTTAAGTAAACTATGTACTATAACCATCGAAGTAATTACGCTTGTTTTTGCGCGCATCGCTGAATGCAAATAGTAAAGCAAATGGAACAGTAATTAAATGTAAAGCATAGCAATGTGGTGCACAACGAGAGCAGGGCACAAAAAATTCACAAAAAAATAAAAATAAAATTAAAAAAAGCCAGCAGAGTTTTTCAATTTGTGCCCATATATTTTTAAATAGTTCTGAAAGCATGCATGGCGGTCGGCCGATTGGGCGGTCAATTGAAAAAACAATAATCGTCAGCGCGATACATGCGACATGGCGTATGCGCAACATTTGTAAAAGCATTTTAATATCATTCAAGTCATTCAAGTGCAGGTCAAGCCGCGCGCGAGTACGAGCCGAAGTAGGTGCGAAAAAATTTAAATTTTCACACAATGCGTATCAGATGTGAGTCACGCAAAAAGGAAAACAGAAAAAAATTTACGAAATTGAGGGCGTAGAGCTGCGGGCAAAGGTTCTCAGTCCTCAATCAAGTGACCATAAATCAAGTGCAGCAGTTGCGATAATAGCAAGCACGTGCGTACAGTGACTGGCAGCTGTTGCAGGGGGGTGAGTTGTGGATGAGTACGCGGGCATGGGAAAGCATTTATGTTATATACGAATAAGTAAATAAAATTGAAGTTGCCGTATGTGATTTGCCAATTGGTGGAAACTTTTGATTTTATATGCAATTTGGAGTTGAATAGGCAAGAATGATTTAAGTAAAGCGTTTTTCAGTAAGATCGCTTCAACTTTTTTCTTGAATAAAACACAAACGGTTTGACTTTTTTAACTAATTTTTTTTTTATTATCAAGTTTGAACATATACATTTAAGTATGAAATTCGATTTCTTTTGCATGACCACCGCGTGCACGTTTTACGAAGTCCAATCGTTGAACCCAATTTTCGACCACTCTTTTGCATAAATCAGCCGAAATTCCAGCAATTTCGCGTTCAATATTGGCTCTGAGCTCACAAATCGTCGCCGGCTTGTTACTGTAGACCAATGACTTCACATAACCCCAAAGAAAATAGTCTAGAGGCGTCAAATCACACGAGCGGAAATAATGCGCTCATCGAACTTACTCTTCAACAAATCAATTGTAGCGTGTGCTGTGTGGCTTGTGGCCCCGTCCTGTTGAAACCACATGTCGTCTAAGTCCATACCATTCAATTGCGGCCAAAAATAATCGTTTATCATGTCGCGGTATTGATTTCCATTCACAGTAACGTGGCGATCGTTCTCGTCAACGAAAAAATATGGGCCAATTACGCCGCCGGCATGTAAACCGCACCAAACAGTGATTTTTTCGGGATGCAACGGTGCCTCATGAATCACGTGTGGATTGCTTTCTGCCCAGTAACGCATATTTTGCTTGTTGACAAAGCCATTGAGTCAAAAGTGAGCTTCATCACTGAAGATGATTTTTCGACTTTAAACTTTCTTAACAGTACACACATTTTTATAATATATTAAAATTCTATGATTTGCAAGCGTTGCTCTAGTGTGTAGCATTCCATGATGAAATGTGTACTAATGAAGTTTACAAATGACAAGCGAAAAATAAAAAATATTGCGTCGTTCGCCCTCCCTATCGGAAAAAAGTTGAAGAGCACCTATTGAAAAACGCCTAGTAGCGTAGCAATAAAATCCGACTAAAAAGGATTTTCAATTTGGTATCGAAAGGAGGTTGTCACATGCAAAGAAAAAAAGACAAAAGAAAATTCAACAATCTGAATGAAAAATCAAGTGCTTGCTTATAGGCAGCCTAGGCTCTCCAACAGTTGGAATATTTGTAAAATTATGGATTGGATCTGAAGAAAAAGCTTTTTATTATGAGGAAGGAACTATTTTTTTTAAGACCCTCCAAGCGTTTTTAATCATTCATACCTTATCAATTTTGTACTCAACATTCTTCAAATTTATTTGGATCTACTGTTGTGTGACATTGGAGCCACTGCTAGACAGTATTCCGTTGTGCACGAGTTGCAAGAGACCACTCCAACTCGGTTAATTAAGCTATGGCAGCACTGATATAAACTGTTATTTATTCAGAAAAAGAAATCAACAGAGAGGAAAAGAATGAATGGAAATTTTCGAAATTCCTTGATAATCAGTCATTGCGCTCTCAGTAAGTCGAATAGCTCTATACGAGTTTGATTCTCTTCTTCTTCTTGATTGGCGCGTTAGCCGCTTACGCGACTTTCGCCGAGTTTAACAAAGCGCGAGTCGTGCTAACCGGCACCAGTTGGACTCACCAAGACGAGTTGGATTCGACTGGTTTAATATTTATATACGAGTTGTGTTGTTGCTTTGCATAAAAATCGACATTTAAACATCGGCATCGAATATCTATTCTCTTTCAACTCTTGTACAAAAGAATAAGGCTTATAATATTGCAATACTGCAGCCAGAAACTCTCAGAATGGTTGAAAGGTGCAGCAAGTTATGCCACAAATGGCACACTGCTTCAGCTTCTCCAGGTTCAGTGCTAGCAGAACAAACTAAAAAAAAATGCTAAATTATATAATTCGAGAATAAAAACGCACCATAACCCACTCATGGAAGATTTGAAACCCTACACAAACTTTTTCACTCGCGTTCAAGAGAAATCAGTTTCTTCTTTCGACCACAGAAGCTTTTCATATTCAGTTGAACATCCTAGAAAATCATACTAGGGCAATCTGCGAGGTTTATCGTAATCAAAACCAATGATAGGTAGCTTTAAAGTAAACTCAGTTAAAAATTTAATCAATTAAATAAGAATAATTTTGGAATCAGCATAGGAATTCTACCACGACTTTAGAGATTGAACTATCGCCTGACTAACCTGGCAAAAAATGTGTATCATCAGACATCTTATGGGGAAGCCAATTGTGAAAACTCAACGTGCGTATAAAAAATTAAATAATGTGAAAAGAGCGCCTTCTAAGAACACCATTAAACGTTTTTACGAAAGATTTTCGACTGGTGATACTCTTTCTAATCCAAAGAGGCCAAATCAAAACCGACCAAGGCGATCGGATGAGAATATTGCTCTTGTACGGGCCAGTGTTGAAACGTCGCCAAGGACATCCCAAAATCGCCATTCTCAGCAGTTGGGCATTGGACCACTTTACAACGAATTATCCGCATTGATTTGCATTCATTTCCGTATAAGATTCAACTGACGCAAAGATTGTTGCCTGCGGACAAACCTCAACGATTGGAATGGACCCAAAGAGTCATCGAAATGGCTGAAGATGACGAGCAATTTTGGAACAAAATCATCCGATGAGGCTCATTTCTTATTGAATGGGACCGTAAATAAGCAACATTGCCGTATTTACGCACTTGAAAATCCTCACGAAATTCAAGAGGTACCTCTTTACGACGAAAAAGTCACTGTTTGGTGCAGCGTTAGTGCGAAAACGATTGGGATTTTCTTCGAAAATGAAGATGATCAAGCTGTTACCGTCAATCAGGATCGTTATCGCGATATGATAACCACTTTTGTGATGCCAATTATTCTTCGAAAGCGTATGAGGTAGTTCTGGTTTCAACAAGACGGCGCTCCACCACACACAGCTCGCACCAAAATCGATTTTTTGAAGAAATTGTTTCCTCGTCGTTTTATGTCGAAAAATGGCGATTTTGACTGGCCACCGCGTTCGCCCGATTTAACGCCACCTGACTTCTTCTTGTGGGGATATTTAAAATCAAAGGCTTTATTAATAAGCCAAGGACCATAGAAGAGCTCAAGAATAACATCCGTGAAGAAATAGCCGCTATTCCAGCCGAAATGTTAGCTAAAACTATGGAAAATGCCGCAAAACGGGCACAATACGCCGTATAGACTCAAGACTGCCATTTGAGAGATATCATATTCAAAAAGTGATGTCAACAAATCTACCTAAACCAAATAAAATGATTATTATCGTTGACATGAAAAAAATTGTGTCCGTCGAATATGGGCAATCCAGTAGGAATCCTCACAAAAATAGGGACGCCTAGTTATATTACCAGAATAAATGAAAGCTACTGCAATGACAGTAAACATCGATTTAGAAGCTACAAAGGCATTGAGGAATATATCGTGTTAACACGCGTGGGTTTGGCTGCGAAACATACCCACGAAATTGAGAGGATCGCCAGCGAGAACTCGCTATTGAATACCTTGAGTAATGACTGATAGTCGTTTAAATTTCAAAATATATGGTACTTTGAATAGGTATGCTATGAAGAAGGCATTGATCGTGCAGTCCTGCCTTTCGCGAATAATTCCAAACAACGGCGGGCTTAGCCATATCAAAGTAATCTTACATAGTAGGGTAGTCAGATGTTAGCCACTGTTTTCGTATTTTCACGAATGACTTGTGGACCCAGCATGGTTCTAAGTGGAATACAGCGTGACAAAACTACACTTTGCTCTTGGAATGCACACATCTGTGTTTCAAGCGAAGGTCTCTGCTATTCACGAAGCAATGAACTTTGCGGGGTATCGCGGGAAGCGACGTCTCTGACTCTTTAGCCAGAATGGGCTCTGAGGCCAACTACCTTGGCCCGGAACCCGTCTTGCCACTCCCTTCTGCAGGCATCAAAGCCACGGTTAGCAAACGGGTTACTCTAAACCACAGGCGAGCTTGGCAGGCTGAGAGAGGATGCAGATTGACAAAACTGATTATACCTGTCATATACTCCTGTCATTAAACAGAAGGGACTGACTGTATGCAGCTGGTTGGACTGATGACGGCCCACTTTTTAAGGGCGAATCACATGGAAAACGTAGGCATCTCAGATAGTACACTCTGCCCAGCATCTGGAGAGGAGGATGAGACGGCGGACCACTTTCTATAAATCTACCTGGACTTCGCTCGAATCAGGCTTGAAGTCTTTGGCACTGATGTGTCTTGGCTCTTTGGCACCACCAGACCTACTCAGATTTCTTCGGAGGTCGAGTATATTTAAGAAACTTAAAAAGGGAACCAAGGTCAGTACAATGGACTTAAAGGGGTCTGAGTGTTGTACTTTTTAGTCTGTCCCGACGAAAAAAGGGTAGTCAGTTGGTCCATTTGTATGCCTCACCGCACTGAACAAATGGCAAATAACTACACAAGAAAGCTGATAGTCAGCCATCGGCTATGTGTTTGCCGGGCCATCTGCGGCTTCTGTACAATTTCTACCGATGCTTGCTTAGTAATTGCTGGATTAATCGCTATATATTGTACATTTTGGCAAAATAAATGCAGAGATAATATCTGAAGCTATCTGAACGCGGCGGTACCGCAATGCGTAAAGATATAGCAGCAGAAGAAAGGCGTTATTCGATCGCGTTCTAGCTAGACCGCTGGAGCAGTCCACTTAAGGGAAGATGGACACATGGGTTAGTACCAATCTTTACGAAAAGGAATCACACGATAAAGGAACCATGTGGACCATTTCTTTCATTGCATGGGGTATTTCGAAAATAACTCTATAGATTTGGGCATGAGAGTTCCCCAAACTATAAAATTTGCACGGAGAGGGAAGAAGGCGTTGATCATTTCTTGTTTCAAAGCCCACGCTATGCCCCCGAAACCCTTGATATCTTAGATTGTGGAGAGATATGGAGTACGTAGGTCTAGCTGTGAGACTACAGGTCGTGCATAGTTGAATATGCTGTGCTATGCCGATATAGCAGTACTCAAGAGAAGTTTCTTTTCACAGGTGTCATCTTGGAAAAAAGTGATCTCGCTGCATCTACATATCCCTCATTTAGGGAGCAGTTAAGAAACCCTTCCTTTCTCTTGATAGTTTTTGAATCTTTTGCTTGAGCCCGCTAACCTCCGGAATGGGCATACCAAATTTAATAACACTTTTAGTACGAGGTAGAAGAGTTTTCTGAGCACTGGCATTGGCATCTGCGTAAAATACCTTTGCATGGTTCTGCCAAGTGATTCAAGTATTTTGGCCATTGCTCTCAAATCTTTTAAAAATTGGTTTATTTGTAGGCTTACGTATAATAAGAAGTACAGCGCACGCTCGATAACGTGAACTAATTTAAACCAAGGCAGTTCACGTTAACAAAATGTTCATGTTTTGGAATGCTCAAAAAGACTAAGTAAATATATTTTTTCACATTTAAATTAACATTTTATTCTTGTTTTCGTTACATATTAATTGAAAATTAAGTCATACGATGGTTTTATTTAAAAAAATCAGTTATCGTTTTTTGTATTTCCTGTTTTTCTAAAACTTGAAGCACAGCTTTCTCCCTTAACAGTCTTAGCACACTCATATCATTTTAATCGACGTTGTTGTTGTTGTAGCTGCATAAACATTCCCCATACTTACATACGGGGAATGCTGTTGGAGTGACAGTCCTTGGCCGGTTATAAGTCCGGGTAGTTCCAGTAACGTAGAACCGACTGTCGAGGAAACGATTTTGATCGACGTTTTTATGACCAGCCCATATTAACGCCTTGTTGAAAATTTCAACTGCTTCAGTCGGCTTAATTTTCTCCAGTTCCTCTGATACGCTGACATCATCGGATTCGTCCTCTTGTTGATGATAGTCATCTGCATTGCCCTCCTCGATATTTTCGATCCATTCATGAATGGCAGGTAACGTGCATTCAATCTGAAATGTTTAATAAAAAAAGTTTTTTCAATAACTCACAGACATATCGTTGAGCATATCTGCGAACACGAACAAACCTCAGGATTTAAACTACTAAGGAGATCGACGGTGTTGCTCATCAAGGTGCGAAGTTCAGCTTCCAATTTTTCTTTTAAAACCGCCAACGGAACATTATCTTCGGGATCATCATTGTTTGTAAAATACTGTTTCAGCACTTAGCTCATGTTACTTCACCAACACGAAACCAAGCCGCATCCAAAAGATGTATAGCTGTTCAACGACTCGGGCAAATCAGATTTTGTCGCTGCTATTGAAGCTAGAAGCCTGTTTCTGTAATGCAACTTAGTGATTTTTATTGTATTCTGATCCATCGGCTGAATGAGAGGAGTAACGTTTGGAGGCATAAACATTGCCGAAATTTGCCCATTCTCCGTTGTTAGTTCAGCTTCATTTGGGTGAGAAGGAGCGTTGTTGATTAGGAGGTTTTCCCTTTAAAAACGATGTAACCTTAAAAACAACCAGTTAAAGTGAAAGTTTTTAAAGCAGCGTGGATTCTTCGCCTTTCCAATTACCAAAAGCTTAAGCTTGTGGGTTCCAGTGGCGTTTGAACAGCATAAAAACGTGATTCGCTGCTATTTTTGTAAATTTAATTTAAATTAATTTTTAGTATTGAAAATACACGGAAAAATTATTTAGTAAAAAAAATTCTACTTTTTTGCCAAAAATGTTTGAAGTATTGCATTGGACACTTTTGAACACGCACTCCCATTTTTTCCATATCCAATCGATTTATTTGAAGACTTTTGTATAATTAGAAGTAAACTGAAAAAATTTTGTGAAACTATTTTGAAAGAAATTGAGATTTATTCAATGCCGGTAATTATGATATATGTATTTTTTAAAGCGAAATATTTTCTCCTTTTATAACAATTTCATAATTTTAGTTTAGACCTTTAGAATTTTATATATAAATATATATACACATATATTTTATTTATAATTATTTATTGTAATATAATATTATTTCAGCATCTGTTGGGCATCCAGGTCCGGCCAGGCGTTTTTCGACTTTGGAAGTGAATTTAACATATTTCTATTATAGCTAAGGACTTGAGCTTCCAGGTAGCTTCCTAAAATTTAATTTCAATCCTTGGATACAACCTTTTAAAAAAGATCCTTGAACAGGACGAAAAACTCAAAGCGATACACTCCCAGCGAAGAGAGATTGTAGTCTTTGCCTACAAGGAGGTGAAAAGCTTCGTTTCTATTGAATTATATGCAATCCTCCAGTATGTCCAGTATCACTCAAAAATCTCGTATACATGTTTTGCTTCCCTTCCACCGATTATAAATTATTTCATGTTTCATCATTCATATCATTTCATATTTTATCACAAATTTCCTTGTAACCAGCGTTTTTTTATACAACCTTCTTCGAAATGAGTCAGAAAATAACAAAATCTTTTTTTCACAAACTAAAATTTTTTCAGCGATTATTTTTGCTGCTTTATGTCCTCAATGCATGCCAAGACCAGTGAAAGAGGTACCTGCAATTAAATTAATTAAAAATTAATTACAAATGTGGCGCTTTTTCCACATATTCCACATATTTTTTTCTCACTTGTTTTTTATTAAAAGTTTAGTTTGTACTAAGTTTCATAACGGGATTCTCATAACATTTCAAGTTATGAAAATGGAAATACGTCCAGTACATCAGTGAAAAATGCAATTGCTCACGATTTTCTTCTTCTTGATTGACGCGCGAACCAACCGCGAGGCGTTTATTTCTCCTGCTAATCAGCACCGGTTGAACACTCGAAGTGAAGCCAAGTCCTTCCCCACCTGATTTTTCCAACGCAGAGAGGTGTTCCACTTCCTTTGCTACCACCAGCTGGTACCGCCTCATATACTTTCAGAGCCAGACCGTTTGTATCCATTCGGATGACATGACTCAACCAATGAAGCCGTTGGTGGATGGAAAGTACCTGATCGCCATTCACTTGGGAGTGGCCAGGATGATACTTCTGCAAATGATTGTGCGCTGGGTATGAGACCTGCCACGTTTAGAAACAACCATCCACCACCCCCTCACTGGAAGCGAATACAAAGCCTTGAAGGAGTTTTGCCTATACTGATGATGGCCACTGCGAACGAACAAAGAATTACGATTTGAAGGCATGCACCTGGCTGGTAGCGTAATGGGGAAGGTGCCTCTGCCCGGCTGGTTGATGGATGGAGCAAGGCAAGAAAATCGCTTCGTTACTATGGCTAAAAAATGGCTTCTCAATGCATACCTTTTGCTTTTTGGGGTTTATTTTTTTTCAGCTACGAATTTATTTTAATTGAAAGAATTTTTCTTATATCCGCGTTGAAGCCTCGGACTACTTGTTTCTACTGGTATCTACGCATAAAATATCAATAAAAGTAAAAAAAAAAAAATTTAAAAAAAAAAAATTAAAAAAAAAATAAATAAATAAAAGAAGTGCCCGCCGCACATGTACGCACATCCACAAGTGTGCTTACATAAAATATACTTTCACATGCGTACACATACAGGCAGAAGAATTAACACTCATGCAAGTACTCATATATTGAACATTTGTGCAAATAGAATTGCATACTTAGTAGTTCAACTACACCTGAGTGCAATCCCAAAATGAGATATTTCACGCTTACAATGCAACGAAGTCGAAGGAGGGACGGGGGGTAGAAGAGGCAAGGAGACGAGGAATAAGTTCACTGCCAGCTGCTCGACTTCAGCAACAGCTAAAGCAGTGCTGCAAACTCTGACACCTCCGGCTTTTGCTTTTGCCAAAATTGAGTGCCAGAGCCGGCTGCACAGACACATTCATCAAATTGAGCGACAGCGCACCCACTTCAAAACTGCCAATTTATTTGAATCTCCAGCATTGTGCTCGTGTGTTGAAGTTCCAGCAAACATTCGACAAAGTCGCACGTACACACATACACACACACGCACAAACACGTGCGCACATGCGGTGGATGCAGGCATTTCTACGCAAAGGAATTTTATGCTGCTTTATGGAAGGTACATTCGTATGCGTGTGTGTGTATGCAAATGTACATGTGCGTGTATGCACATATGGGAATGTGTGTTGGCTTGCCGTGAATTTGGTTTTTGCTGTAGTGTTTTTGCTTTTTTTGTTGTTTTTTGGCACAACTTGTTTTTATGTGCGCAAACCTGTGTTGTGAGCAATTTACTTAATTTACTACACTGCTGCAATGAAGCAACAACAACAACAACAAGAACAGCAAGTACAACGAATTTTATTGAATAACAACAACAACAACTAAAAAGAGTAAAATAAAAACACAAAAGAAAAAACCGAACAAAAACTCAGAAACGAAAAAGTGAGCAATAAAAAATCAACTCAACTCAGATTGATGAATAGCCAAAGACGCATTGCGAGCATGTATGGGTCATATACAAAAACACCTACACACACATACATATATGTGTATCTACTCTGCAGTGAAATACTTCGTGTTTATGAATCGGTTTTTTAATGAAAAAATTCGTACTAGTTCGAAAGTGACACGAATGGGACTAGTTGCTATATTTCCAGTTAGAGCTGCATGTAAGAGAAAAAAATGATTTCCTATTCTGATTTTTGTTTTTATTACAGCTACAGGTATGTTGGACTATGGACTATCGTAGCCGACTTGGTGTTGGTCATTGACTACCAATCGGAAGTGCGTAGGTTCGAATCTCCGGGCATGAAATCCCAAAACGATAGGCTAAGTTTTTTCTAATAGCAATCGCTTTTCGGCAGGTAATGGCAAACCACCGAATGTATTTTTGTGTTGAAAAAGTGTTCATAAAAAACTATTAAGGGGTTAGGGGTAGTCGGATTAAAAAAAAAAATGGATTTTGTTTTTTTGCATTTTCTTAAAGTTGAAAAATACAGTGTGAAAATTTGAAGTGAGTCCGATAAATACTTTTCGAGTTATTCAACAATTAACAAAGGGCGCTTGGGCGCTCCGGTAATCAATAGCAAAACTTTGAATGGGGTTTTCTCAAAACCATGTTTTTAAAAACCGCTTGGTAGATTTCAATAAAATTTATACTGCTTTTGAAAAACATAAACATTGACACATTCGTGCCTGATCGAAGGATTTTTTTTTCAAAAATTTCGAAATTTTTTAACAATTGTCAGTTTTTTCTTGAAAATTTTAAAAATATTTCCTGAGGCCGCCATAGTGGTAATTTCGAAAAAAAGCTTCGATCAGGCACAAGATTATATATCTATCTCCAAGGACTTGTGATGATCACCACAAGGGACTTCTGGAGAAACGGGCTCCACACAAACAAAAATATTGAAGATCATAATTTTTTCGGCCCTCTGACTACCCGTAACCCCTTAAGTTTCCGTCCTTTCTTAGCCAAAGTTACGAATTATTTAAACAATTGCATAATACGTGATATTATGTGAAGTATGTGCCATTGGAAGCTACAACTTTACTATATCTTCCATACAGCATATGGATTCATCTGTCCAAAAATTCGAGCTCTTTTGACTTGATCCATTCATTGAGCCAATTTGTGATGCTATCGTAAGAAGTGAACCGCTCTCCAATAAGAGCTGACTGCATTGATTGGAACAGATGACAGTCCGAAGGTGCAATGTCTAGGGAATACGGCGGATGGGGCAAAATTTGCCAAAAAAAGTCCCTCTAAATACGTGTGGCGTGGCGTTGTCATGCAGGAAATTCAGTTTGTCATGTCTACCGTTCCATTCCAGTCGCTTTTCTTTGAGAACTCGTTTCAGATGCTTTAAGGAGTCCATAATAGATGACATCCATCTGATCTGACCAGACGCACAACACCAACTTTGAAGCATAAATATGTCTTTTCGCTGTCTATGGATCTGGTTCACCTTTATCACTCACGTCGAAATTGCCACTTTGGAAGCGTAGTTCGACGCTTTACAAGTTGTATTTGGTGGAGCGTGATTACGGTAAATATTGATCAATATACGACTCGTTTCAGCTTCACTTTTCTTTAATAGGTAATAATGAAGCATGACTTCCTGCAAATGCTGGAAAGTAGTCTAAGGACTCACCTGGATTCATCAGTACACACCAGAAACCAAGCAATAATCAAAGCAATTGACTTCTCCCGGTTAAGAAGGTGAAGAAGGCGAAGACAGTCCCATCGATCGGAAGGGTCATGGCGACGATTTTTTCGGCGACATCCTCATGGATTTTTTAGAAAAAGGAAGAACGATCACTGCAAAAGTGAGTTATTAGACCGCTTTGACCAAAAATTGTAGGAGATAGGCCACATTTGGCGAAAAAGAAGCTGCTGCTTCTCCACGATAACACACCAGCACATTCATCCGGAGTTCACGCCACCAAACTGCATGAATTGGGTTGTGAATAACTGCCGCTTCCCCCGTATGCACCCGTTCTGACTACCTGCGCCTTTTCATGTTCCCTCACATGAAGAAATGGCTGGTGGGGAAAAATTTAGTTTACGGATTTTGGAGAGTTCGACAAATCCTATTTTTGGACGGTTTAAAAAAAGTAGCCGGAGGATTGGGAGGGAAGTATATCTTTTTAAAAGAGGACTATGTTAAAAAGAAATTGTGAAAAACTGGTGTTTTCATTTCTAATACGGGTACTTATTAAAGCCTTCTCGTACTAGCTTGTTGATAACTTCCGAATAATAGGATTTGTCAAAGGCAACCAGTCATGTGCTCGTTTGAAATAAAGTGTTTTTCCGCCAGCCATTTCTTCAAATTGGGTAACAAATAGTAGTCCCAGGGATCCGAGGGAGCCACGTCTGAAGGTGAATGTGAAATGAGTTTGGACCCCATTGCCACTACTTTTGGGACCACAACTACTTAAGCGTGACTTATGCGTTCTCGTGATGCGAAAAGGAAAATCGCTCGGCTTCCTTGATCCAAACGAATATGAAACACTAAGAAATACACCGATCGGTGTTTTATTCTTCCAAGAGATGCTGAAATTTGAAATTTGAAAAGTCGGGCTAAGAAGCTGCAAAAGATTTGGTAACGCCTAAAAAACTCAGGCTAAGAAGCCCATTGTATTTAAAGCTCTGGAAAATGAAAGGGTAGGTAATCAAGGAGGAAAGGAGGAAAGGGGAGAAGTAACGGAAGGAAAAATATGGGGTAAAATAGAGAAATAGAGGTAGTCCTATGAGAATTGTACAGATTCTTAGATAAAGCTGAAAACATCCTCCGGTTTGAGAGCACACATTTCACTCATTCTCATGAAATCGGCACCTACAATTTGTAGTCTTGCTTTAGCAAATGCGGGACATTCACAGAGAAAATGCTTAGTGCCGTCCGCCTCCTCTAAGCAAGTGATCAATGATTCCAATGGTGGTCATATGTTGATCCCATGGATTGTGCCCTGTAATAATACCGACCATCAACCAAATATCTTTTCTGTCAAGTTATAGAAGAGAGTTCGACAGTTTCCTGTTCGGGCTTGTCACAAAATACTTTGCAGCCCTGCAGTGTTACAGACCGGATCATCGCTTTTTATGCATCCTATGATCAAAAAGTACCGGGAATGTTTAATTTAAACGAACCGCGCACGTGGGAACCGGCCGATTTTTTCGTTATGTTGGTAGGACTGTAAGACACACATCTGTCACTTTTTAACGCCATCGGACAATTAGTGTCTGCCTGTACGTCGCAAACGGCCGGAAATGTGGGCAAACAATTCGTGGATTTTGCATGATGACAACGCGCTATCGCACCGAGCCCAAATTGTGCTGGATTATTTGACCAAACACCAAGTAAATACCATAGGGCAAGCACCGTATTCACCTGATATGGCCCCGTGCGACTTCTTTTTGTTTCCCAAGTTGAAGTTACCACTTCGTGGAAGGAGATTTCAGTCGATAGAGGAGATCAAAGAGAATGCGACGAAGGAGCTGAAGGCCATCCTTTCGTCGGCCTACCACGGGTGCATGGAGGACTAGGTTAAACGTTGACACATGTGTGTTAGTTCAGACGGGTCATATATTGAAGGAGATAAAATAAATTTGTCTTAAATTTAAATCTGTTTTGTTATATTTATAAAAAGACGACCCGCATAATTACCGCGAAATAACGCTCCTGCATTCCACCCAAAAGCTTTTCACAAAACTCCTATCATCAAAATTACAGCCATACCTACGCGGACAAGAAAAGCAACAAGGATTTCGCAAAAACCGATTAACAACAGATTGCATTTTTATCCTACAACAAATAATGGAATTGAGTTCGATTGTCCAGCCTTCATGTGTTTTGTACACCTTAAAAAAGCTTTCGACCGAGTCAGGCTGAAGGACGTCTTGGAAATTTTAAAAGAGAGAAAAGTTCCTCGTCAAATTGTTGAAGTCATTAGGTATCTCAATACCAATTGCGCAACTAAAGTTATGGTAAATGAGACATTTTTCCAACAGTATAGAGTGCACCACAGGAATACGACAAGGGGATTTATTAAGTCCGCAACTTTTTAATCTAATCATAGATACAATTAATTCTGGAGTTAACCATCTTCAAGGCTACTAACTCAACAATCAAAACATATCAATTATTTGCTATGCAGATGATGCAGTTCTAATTGCTGATAGTGAAAAGAATCTTCAAAGGCTCTTGCACCGTTTCGTTACCACTGGTTTGAAATTTAATATGGAAGTTTCAACTGCAAAAGCAAAATCAATAATATCTAAGGAACCAATAAGGTGTAAGCTAGAAATTAACCAGAACATTATAGAACAAGTAATGCAATTCAAATATTTGGGAATAGATGTATCGAACGATCGGAACATCGTCACAGAAGTGAGAGAAAGATGTACAAATGGTGCAAAAATATCAGGTTTTCTGCGAGATATTATACTACTGTGGGCAAAAAGTAAGGTGAATTTGGTTGTAAAATGAAAAATCTTTATTTATTCTTGTAAATCAATTTCATCACCTTCAAAATAATCCCCTCTCGATGAAATACACTTATGCCAACGATTTTTCCAATCCCCGAAACATGCCAAATAGTCCATTTCTTGTATAGCCATCAGCACCTTCTTCGATTCAGCTTTTATCTCCTCAATTGACTCGAAACGCGTCCCCCGGAGTGGTCTCTTGAGTTTTGGGAATAGCCAGAAGTCACACGGAGCCAAATCAGGCGAATACGGTGGTTGCGGAACGATATGCGTGGAATTTTTGGCGAAATGGTCTCGAAGAACGAGTGCAGTGTGAGACGGTGCATTATCGTGATGCAAAAACCAAGAGTTGTTGGCCCATAATTCTGGTATTTTTAGACGAATTGCTTCACATAAACGACGCATAACGCTCAAATAATATTCCTTATTAACAGTTTGGCCAGTGGAAGGAATTCATAGTGCACCACACCACGAAAATCGAAAAAAGCTGTCATCATGACCTTTATTTTTGAACGACTTTGACGTGCTCTTTTCGGTCTGGCCTCGCCTTTAGCACGATATTCGCTTGATTGTTGGGTTGTTTCAGGGTTGTTAGCATAAATCCAAGTCTCATCTCGCGTAATGATGCATTTGAGCTTGTCCTGATAGTCTGAAAGCATTGTTTCACACACATCAATCTTTCAAAATGATTTTCACAGATCCTTCTGATATTCCGATCATATCAGTAAGGTCTTTAACAGTCAACCGACGATTTTTGAGCACTAACTCCTTCACTTTATTGACGTGTTGGCCATCTGTTGACGTCGATGGTCGTCCGGAGCGCTCCAAGTCATCAACACGTTCTCGACCCTCTTTGAAGTCTTTGTACCACTTATACACATTTTTCTGTGACATGGTCGAATTACCAAATGCCTTCTGCAACATGCTAAACATTTCCGCAGCCGAAATTTCATTCCGCAAACAATATTTGATGGCACTTCTCTGCAATGTCAATCAAATCAGACATTGTAAACATCGAAAAATGCACTCTTGGTCGTTTGGTAAACACAAGCGTAGATATATTACTGATAATGACATTCACATGAAAGTTGGCCCAGATGTTATTAACAGTGCTGCCACCTCATGAAAAAAATGAATAGAGCGAAACTTTAATCCCGCGAAGTTTGACAAATAAATTCACCTTACTTTTTGCCCACAGTAGTATGGAAGAACAAATATATGAACGTAGAAAGCAAAGCGTGCGTATAAAACAATCGTAAGACCGATATTAACATACGGTGCAGAAGCACGTGCGGAGAACACAAAAACGAAACAATTATTGCGTTCTACAGAAATGCACACATTAAGGACGATAGCAAGAAAAACGAGGTGGGATTGCTGTAGGAACCATGATATTAGAATCCAGACGAACACCAACTACATTGTCAAATTTATAAGATCAAGAAGACGCGCATGGAACGAGCATGTTTCAAGAGCCTCCAACAACCGATTAATTAAGATTGCACGTAACGGAATTCCAGTGGGAAGGCGACGTCCTGGAAGACCACCGAATAGATGGGCGCAAAGCTGGATATCACCTTCAATAGAAAATTAATATCAGTTATGTATTTAAATATTACACATATAATTCAGTATTATTAATATGATTTATTATAAAATTTTGTATCTAAGAAATTATGTAAAAAAAAAGAGGTTGTCTGTAAAGTCGGTTTACTGACGATAGTTTAACGTGACAACGTCATAAGAAAATATTGATGGAATGGTTGCAATTTTCAAAACAAAATTTTAATTTTATTTGTTTGATAGATATTTTGTATGGATATAGAGAAGGAGGTAAATGGAATTGCAATGGAATAGGTCAAGTTATATTTACACAAACGTGAAAAATGACGAAACATTTATCAAATTCATGAAAGATATGTTCAATTTCGATTGTGCATCAGACGTTAATACTCGTAAGTTAACAACACTAAGAGGCAACATCATAGATTTGCATTTTTCAAGACACATTACACTCGAAACACCTCCTTTCATTTCCTACTTTTCCTATCATCGTCCTATTCTCAACAGAGAAATGGTTCATTACCATGCACACAGGAAGAAGGCATATGCAAATACAAATACGTGAATACATACATATATACGCTCACTTAAGTAGGAGAGAGCAAGATGTCGAACGTTGCCGTTCGTTTGCTTTGTTTGCTTTGCCGTTCTTTCCGCGCTTTCGCTTGCAGTTCATTCAAGGTAACGGCAATGAGCAAGGTAACGACAAATGAGCAAGGTAACGACAAATGAGCAAGGTAACGAGAAATGAGCAAGGTAACGACACATTTTTTCGTGCGTGCAGCCGGCTAAATCGAATTATAAGACGTTATCACGTCAAATTAGAGATGTCCTAAATAAAAGAAGAAGAAGAATCTCTGATTCACTTCCTGATTCCTGTAGAACTATGGGGGACCGCTGATCCACTGTTGGCCATTTTACCGGTGATTTCATTCCCTTGAACCCCGCTGTGTTCTCGAACCCATACAAGTATGAGCTTAATCTGTCTTGCCACAGAATTAAGCTTCTTCTTGCATTATTGAACAGTCTTTGAGTCTAAGGACTCCAATCTGATGCTTGATACGCACCAGTAGTCAAATAACTATATTTATCTATGATACTTCCTTAGCTAATCTTAAACTTTTTCATTAAAAAAAAATCAACACATTTGCAGACAGATTAAAAGTTTTATTACTGGTATTTTATATATTTATAATGGAAATAAAAAAATAAAAAAAAATAAAAAAAACTGGTATTTTTCCAATCAATGACGAACTAGTTCGAATTCTTCCCTTAAAGACCATTTTCTCAACTAGAATGTTTCAAGACTAGTTTGGGTTTTCCCTGCAAGGTCTCACGCATACATATGCACGCGCAAAATACAAGCTAAGCAAATACAATTCTCCTCACTGCATGCCGCGGCCTTCCCCTTTACTCGTCGATAGCTGCGGGCATGTTTGCTGGTGTTGAATTTATTGCACTATTGGTCAACTAGGTTAAAAAATTTTGCCGCGGCATTCTCGCAGCCAACCAGCAAGCCGGTCTAAAAATACACACAAAAATATGTATATGCATAAAATAAAATAGTATGCCATACATAAAAAGTTTATAGTAAATAAAATAAAAATATGCAATAAATGAAAAGGAAACGCACATAAAAATATGACCTTTCCCGGACGTATTTTGTTAAAAAACAAAAATCTTTTATAGAGGCGTAATTTTTTTGCAGCCTCAAATTTCAACATGCCATCAAATGTGTGTGTGTGTGTGCGTGTGTGCACATACATATAAAACTGCTTCACATACACTTATGCACTCGAGCGCATTTTTCTCTGTGCATGAAACTCGTTATTTCACCGCAAACGATTGTAGCTGTCGCTGCTGTTGGCTTTTGACAGCCAGCGTCAGCCTGCAGGGAAATTAGAAATGTTCGTGTTATTATTATACATTTCAAAAAAGTCAAGCAGATACTTTTTCGCATAAAGTATGCGCTGGTTGTGAACTAGGCACTTATGTGTGTGTTGTTGCTTTTTACGAAAAACAACACTTGACGCTCTCGAAATTCAGATCAATTAAATTTTTAGGTTTTCATGTAATTTAATACGACTTTTTAAAAGTGGAGCGTTCATATTACTTCTACTTCGCTTTTAATAGTTGAACAAAAATAAATGAAATAATGCATTTGGAATCAGAAATACGAAATTACAATTTGTTTAAAATTCCACTCGCATGCCAAACAAAAAAAAAAATGTGCTGAATCGTGAAAAAGTTCACAAAAATGATGATCCTTTCGAGCCGGATTTTTTTTTTTCCAATTCTAGTTGGATGGTACACAGATGGCTCGAAGACTCCAGAGGTCATGGGTGCTGGAATATATGGTTCCAGAGGCTAGCGTAACCCAGGAGGATGATTCCATATGTAGAAATCCACGCAAGTGAGGAAAGTTACTAATCGCCATTCACTTGGGAGTGCCCAGGACGATTCTCCTATATACGGTTCAACCAGCTCACAACTTCCAGGATTAGCCCAAGTATTCTCTGGGTAGCTTCCGAGCACCCGTTCGAGAATGAGCCCACATGAGAAGGCGAAGCATCTCAGGATAGCTGATTGAGCGCTCGGCTTGGGACTCGCCACTTCTTACATTGATCACGACCCCTGCAAACGAACTAAGAACTACGATTTGAGGGCATGCACCTGGATTATGCGGTCCCTTAATTTGGAAGGTGCCTCTGCCCGGCTGGTTAATGTCCTCGTGAGAGTAAAGGCTGACATCACTGCTATTTAAGAGATGCGATGGATGGGGCAAGGCAAGAATACTTTTAAATTTATTGATCTAAAAATTTGTACGCGTATTATGTTATCTTTTAGCTATATCTTAAGACTTAGTATTAGTCAAAATATTTATTTGGAAAGGAGCTACAGCTGCTCTCCGGGAGCACCTCTCAAACAAGTCATTTTGCGGTGGCCCCTATATATCTGAACTGGATTCTCGGAAATTAAAAAAGCAAACAGATTAAGTCTAGTAATTAGTCGAAGGAATAAGGAAAACCAATTTTTTGACAAAATGGCATTTTCTCAAAGAAGAAAAAAAAAATATATATTATATATTATATATATAGATTTTGTACCAAAATTTCGGCCTTAAATAATTTATAAAAAAAATATTAATCGGTGAGAAAAAAAACGGCGATTAATTACTAAAAAATATATTTAAGAGGTTCGTGTTGAAATTTTAGACGAATCGTTTGAGCTGTTTAGAAAAACAGGTTTACCTTGTACTTTCAAGCACTCTCTAACGCCTATCCAAATTTGTGTACGACTTCGAAAAAATTTACCGGAGCGATAATAAATTTTCTGTGTGTATTTTTAAGTAAATGTACATTAAGAAAATAAAATAAAAAAACACGATTTTTTGAAAATTCTAATATAACTGTATATAACCCCTTAAGGCTCTGTCATCCTGTGAGATGAATTCCTCACCTGCCCTTGAGTGTATCGAGAAACTTCATCTGCTTGGAATGCAGAATCACATCTGACTAATTTGGGTCACAGGACACAGCGGTATAACTGGGAAGGAATTAGCGGCCGCATTGGTGAGAGAGGCAGCGACCTCGTCATTAATAAGACCTAAGCCCTTCCTTGCTATGGAACAACGCATCATCAAGAAGAAGCTTAGAAGTGAAGAGCTTAGGATAAGGGAGGTTAGCTCGCATCGAATTATGGGAATACGCCAAACGAAATTCTTACTGGGGGGATACAACCAAAAGAGAAAGAAAAAACTCATAACTCTCCCCAAGGCGGGAGCCAGAAAGACATTTAACACCGATGTATTCCATCGACTTGTGTCTGAACTCACAGTTGATAAAAGCACAGGGTATTTCTTGTGGAAAGCGAGTTAATTTTTTTACATTAATTAACAGACTAATTCAATACAGCGCTCCTGTTAAAGGTGAGGAGAAAAAAGGCTAAGAAAAAACAAGTATATTTGATGAGCATTTGGAAAAAAAGCGCCCTTTAGTCCTAATGAAGAAACTGAGCAAGCAGTCCCAAGTACGCTATTTCAGTTACATTAGAAAAAGTTTGTATGAAAAAAAAAGAAAGGAAGTCAAGCTTGTGTCCAAGGAAGTCAAGAAATGTCCTCTGGATTCGATTTAGGTACGGCTGAAGTCCTTCGTAATTTGCCCAAAAATTGCACTATCTATTTGACCATTTCTTCCTCAGCTTTAGGTACGTGGCTATATATTGGAAATTCGCCTAAGTTACCATGATAACTTTTCTTCTTCTTAATTGGCGTGAAAACCGCTTACGCGATTTTGGCCGAGTTTAACAAAGCGCGCCAGTCGTTTCTTTCTCGTGCTAACCGGCGCCAATTGGACACACCAAGTGAAGCCAAGCCCTTTTTCACCTGACTTTTCCAATGTAGACGAGGACCTTCCTCTTCCTCTGCTGCCACCAGTTGGTACCGCATGGAACACTTTCAGAGCTGGAGCGCTAAATCTTTATTTGCTGCGCTATGTCTATGTAGTCGTCACACAGCTAATTGTTCCATCGCCTGTGATATTCGTCGTTGCCAACGTGTAAAGGTCCAAAAATGTTCCGCATAATCTTTATCTTAAGCAATCAAAGGGGCGCCTAATAGAACGTTGTCATCGTCCACACTTCTGTGCCGTACGTGGTATTAACTATATATATATATACACCCTTTTGAGGTGTTTGGCCGAGCTCCTCCTCCCATTTGTGGTGTGCGTCTTGATGCTGTTCCACAAATGGAGGGACCACGAGTTTCAAGCCGACTCCGAACGGCAGATATTTTTTATGAGGATCTTTTTCATGGCAGAAATATACTCGGAGGTTTGCCATTGCCTGCCGAGGGGCGACCGCTATTAGAAAAATGTTTTTCTTAATTTGGTGTTTGACCGAGATTCGAGCCAACGTTCTCTCTGTGAACTCCGAATGGTAGTCACGCACCAACCCATTCGGCTACGGCGGCTGGTGATAACTACGCGTGGTAAAGCACCCAAGTTCCCTCTTATAGATCAATATCGCCTGTTACCAGTGAAGTTGAAGCTTTTTGAAAAAATAATTTTAAAACGTCTGCAGTCAGTCATTGAAAATAAACGCCTGATTCCCATTCAGCAATTTGGTTTCAGAATCTATCATTCAGCGCTTGTTCAAATACACAGAGTCGTAAGCATCATAGAGCGCTATGGAAAATAGAAAGTGTGTTCAGCCTTTTATCTTGATAAACTTATTTAATATGTATGTATTTTATTTGTGTAGATAAAAGCGAGCAGATATTTTTTGTTTCTCATTCTCATGCCTCATTCTGTTCTCATCTCCTTTTTCTTCACTATCTCGCATATGGCATCACATTCCGCGTTCTCTAGCATTCAGGTCTGAGCCCGTACCTGATAATTCACATCTGATTTCAGCTATCAAAATGCAGTGATCGCTAACTCTCGCGCTGTTGGGCCTTGTTAGCAAGTTAATGGCCGCCTTAGTAGTGTGGGCCGATTTCCAAGACGATCATAGAAGATTTCAAATTTGTTTCTAACAGTTGTTGCCCTTTATGTTGCGGACTTGTCTACATAGCTGTTGGCGAGATTTTGATTGTTCATTGAGAATGACGATGTCAGACGTCCTTCGTTCAAGGATTTTCACTGCAAGAGCATTACTAATATGTGCCCCAATTTTGGTTGTATTAGTATTAAGGGGTTACGTAAGATCACTTTAGTGGATGAGAAAGAAAATATTTTTTTATTGGTTCTGTTATGTGCTTTTGTATGTAAACAAAACGTCTGCTGGTGGCTTTGCTTTCACGCAACCTTTCTTAGAGAGCCCTGAATCAATTGCATCTGGAATTATTTAATTCCAGTGAACAAAAAATTTATTTTCTGTAATACATTCGATGTATGTGGATTGCTTGCTATGCTTCAAAACACAATAAAAAAATTTAATAAAAAAAAAAAATTTTTTAAATTACTAATAAAAATCATAGATAAAAAATTTTCGTGTTCCAAGCAAAAAAAAAAAAAACAAAAACAAACAAGTAAGGGAACTTCCAAAAAACACAATAGTTGAAGAATTATTGATAAAAATATAAATAGGTATAATATTTTCGTACTGTAAGGGAGTATTCTGGTCTAGACGCCTTAATTTTAGGTATTTTTAAATCTAAGATAAAAAAAAAAGAAAAACATTTTTAGTATCCATTTTTTTATGGTTTTTATTAATATTGGAAAAGTATACAAAAAAATAAAAAAATCGTGTTATTACAGGCCAGATAGCATGACGACCATCTCAAAAAAAGTAGTTTTGAGAAAATCGCGTTTGAAGTTTGAGCAACAATTCCAATATAATAGCTTAGATCATAATATTTACTACTCACTCCGGATTAATCGGCGATATATTTCCAGGTTTACTATATACATATTATAGAAGAACGTTCAACAATGTGTGTGACTGACACATAGATGGCGACACTAGTACTAAATCAATATTTTTTTCGAAAGCTGGCAACCTTTTTAGGCTTACTGTCAAAATCATATGTTAATCCGACCATTTGTTTACAAGTTACAGTGCTTTAAGTGACGCTACTTTTGAGTTAAAAAAAAAAAATGAGTTCAAAGCAATTCCGTGTGTTGATTTATCATTGTTTTTTAATGAAAAAAAAAAATGCTGTTCAATGCCAGGAATAGCTTGAAAAACATTATTCGGACTCTGCTCCATCAAAAAGAAGCATTTGTTATTGGTATGCCGAATTCAAACGTGGTCGTACAGACACCGATGACATTCCATCTACTGGAAGGCCAAATGACGCTGTTATTCCGGAAAACGTTGAAAAAACACTGAAAATAATTATGTCCGACCGTAAAGTGAAAGTGAGGGACATTCTAAAGATATCAGCAGGCAGTGTACACACCATAATACACGAACATTTGGGTATGAAAAAGGTGTTTTCCAAATGGGTACCGCGTTTGCTCACACCGGAGCAAAAACAACAACGAATCGATGATTCAAAGAGCTGTTTGGAGCTGTCGGTACATCACAATGGATGAAACATGGATCCACCATTTCACTTCAGAGTCAAATCGGCAGTCTGCTGAGTGGCATGCAGCCGGTGAAAGCCGCCCAAAGCGACCAAAGACGCAGCAGTCGGCTGGCAAGATTATGGCGTCTGTATTTTGGGATGCGCATGGAATCATATTCATCGACTATCTCCAGAAGGGGCAGCCCAACAGCGACTGTTATAGGTATAGCGTTATTGGAGAAAAATCGTTTTACAAAGGCGGTATCGAAGTATTGGAAAAGCGTTGGAATGATTGCATCTCCCTAAAAGGGGACTATGTTGATGAATAAAACCGAATTTGGCAAAAAAATGTGTTTTAATTAATTAGTCACACACATTATTGAACGAAGGTTATATATATATATATATAGGTATAGAATAAATAAAGGTTGTGTGGGATAAAAAAGATTTTCTGGAAAGAACGAGTTCTCAAGTCGTCCGGGAACATCTGCCGTTCATTGTGCGATTCGCTCCACTCGGCCGGTTTAGACGCTACGTCACAAAATTCGCTGTATCTCCGAAAATAGTTTGAATTTTGAAAAATCCGTTGAAGGGCATATTTTTAAGGGTCTAAACTTTGAAAATATGCAAAAACAAAATCGATTTTTTAAATTTCTAGACCAAATTTCTGGACCAGAATATTTAGTTTAATTAAAAAAGAGGTTGTCTGAAAAGTCGGTTTACTGACGATAGTTTAACGTGACACCGTCATAAGCATTTATCAAATTCATGAAAGATATGTTCAATTTCGACTATGCATCAGACGTTAATAAGTCAACAACACTACGAGGCACCATCATCGATACATATACAGGGTGAATGATATGAAGTGTTACCAACTTCACACTGCTTGTATCTGTAAAACAGCTCATGACATCAACATCAAAATTGTTTTAATGACAGTTCAATATATTGTTTATGAGCCATCAAAAGCATTTGCGTCTCAGTTTTGTTGAATTTTTCTGCGATGGAATTCAAACATAATAGTGTGATTGTGTTATATTTGGCTGGAAAATCACAACCATCACCAGCCATTGTTCGTGAGCTCAGTCACCTCAAAGTGAATAAAATGTTTGTGTAGCGCACAGTACGTTACAATGGTACTGGTAGCATTCCAAACGCTATGGAGGTGGACCAAAAGAACCGCAACAACGCCACAAAATGTTCGGAAAGTGAAGGCTCGACTTGAACGAAATCCACGTTGAAGTGGAAGAAAAATGACCAAAGAACTGAAAATATCGCAAGACAGCATTCGACGCATATTGAAAAATGAGCTCAAGGTCAAGGCTTACAAGTTCCAAAAAGCACACGATCTTTCACCCCAGCAAAACAAGTTCGGTGCGAAAGAGCAAAGGAGTTGTTGCGCTTGCACGAACGTGGCGAATTTCCTAACATTGAGTTCTCTGATGAAACAAATTTCCCAATTGAGCAGTTCATAAACACTCAAAACGATCGTGTTTACTTGACCGAACGCTCATACGAGAATTTGAGCCTACGTATGGCCACTCGAAGAAATTTCCCATCGCAAGTAATGGTTTGGGCCGCAGTGACCGCTGATGGACGCCCTCTAATCGGTTTTATCGTGCCTGGTGTCAAATGAATGCGACTTATTATCGAGAAAATGTTTTAGAAGCTGCTTTAGAGTCGTGGACACGGTCGTAGACCATGGACGTTCCAACAGGACTCGGCACCGTCTCATAAAGCTCGTGTGAACCAAGAATGGTTAAAAAATCATGTTCCACACTTCATTTCGTCCACACAATGACTTTCGAATTCGCCTGACGCAAATCCTTATTCCTTTTCGTCCATTTTGGAGCGGAAGGTGAGGTCTAAAAAATATGCCAGTATGGATGCGCTGAAAAAAGCGATTATACGAGAACGGGCCAAAATACCTCAAGATCACATTCGTGCAGCATGCAACTCATTTTTTGACGGTTTTAAGGCTATAGTCAAGGCAAAAGGTGGTAATATCGAACTTAAGTGAATGTAAAGGGTCCGCCATATAACTTTACGAAATTAAAAATGCTATAAAAAAGAAACTACTCAATGTTTTTCCCAACTGTTTTTTTTTATTTTGAAGTACAATCCTTCCGGTTAATGATGGAGCACAACTTCATTTATATGCCTGCCTCGGCTAGCCATGCACCATCCCATACGATCGGTCCAATTTTTCAACACATTTCCGTCTCAATGATGTCTCCGAAATGTCCAATTGTTGAGAACGTCGGTGAACTGATGTTCCTGGTGATTCACGAACACTCTCGGCCACAGCAGCAATATTTTCGGGTGTACGCACGGTTTTTGGTCGGTCACGTGTTGGTTTGTCAATAAGTAACCCAGTTTCTCTTACTTTTTTCGCAAAGTAACGCACATACGCTTCATTCGGTGCTTTTCTTCTTCCCTTTACCGTACGTAATTTTCGTACACATTCTGCAACATTACCATGATTTTCAAAGTAATGTCGCAATATTTCCCAGCGTTCTTTGAGCGTATACACAACCATTTTCGTTCAGCGGAAGAATAAAACTAATTTTCTGTCAAATCTGATGACAGCCAAGTGTTACCATTCTTAAAATAACACCTAGTTCAAATCCGTAACGATAGATGGCGGGCCCTTTATATTAAAATTGTAATGAACAATTTTGTCTTTGAAATCAATAAAAACTAATTTCACACAAAAAAGTTATGGTGTTTTGAATAGGTAACACTTTATATCATTCACCCTGTATATGCTCACTCAAGTAGGAGAGAGCCAGATGTCGAACATTGCCGAACGCGGGGGCCGATTGTGCCTCTTTGTCGTTCGCTCCGCGCTCTCGCTTGCAGTTCAAGCATGGTAACAGCGCATGAGCAAGATATCGCCGCATTTTTTGGTGCGTGCAGTCGGCTACATCGAATTATAGGACGTTATCACGTCAAAAAACAGTACTAAATAGTTAAAAAATTACTGTATTCACAAAAAACAAATTGTTAACTAGAAGTATAACAAAATAGAAATAAACAAATGAATTAAAACAAAAATTGTTCAATAAGTATAGGACTATGAATAAGTTCGTGCGGTTTTTTTTTCGAAATTTGAAACTTTATTGACGTAAAATGGTTACAAATTTAATATTCAAAATATTGTCCATCGCTTACTACTACTTTTTCCCATCTTTCTGGCAATTCACGGATTCCCTTTGTGAAAAATTCGGTCGGTTTTGCCGCAATCCACGAATCGATCCATTTTTTGACTTCATCGTAATTACGGAAGTGCTGGTCAGCCAGGCCATGTTGCATCGATCGGAAGAGATAGTAATCGGATGGCGCAAGGTCTGGACTATACGGCGGGTGGGGTAGGACATCCCATTTGAGCGTTTCTAAGTATGTTTTGACCACTTGTGCAACATGTGGCCGAGCATTGTCATGTTGCAAAATAACTTTGTCGTGTCCATCGGCGTATTGCGGCCGTTTTTCTCGCAGTGCTCGGCTCAAACGCATCAATTGTCGTCGGTAGACATCCCCCGTAATCGTTTCATTCGGTTTCAGTAGATCATAATACACAACACCCAGCTGGTCCCACCAGATACACAGCATAACCTTCAGGCCATGAATATTCTGCGCCGACGTCGATGTTGAAGCATGGCCAGGGTATCCATACGTTGCCCGACGTTTTGGATTGTCGTAATGGACCCACTTTTCATCGCCAGTCACAATTCGATGCAAAAAACCCTTTCTTTTGTGCCGTTGAAGCAGTTGTTCGCATGCCATAAAACGGCGTTCAACGTCTCTTGGCTTCAATTCATACGGCACCTAATGGCCTACCTTTCGGATCATTCCCATGGCTTTTAAACGCTTGGAAATGGTTGATTGATCAACTCCCAAAGTTTTTGCAACCTCTTCTTGCGTTTGAGCCGGATCTTGATCGAGCAATTCCTCCAATTCGGTATCCATGAACTTTGGCGGCGCACCCTCGCGTTCTTCGTCTTCCAAGCCAAAATCACCACTTTTAAAGCGTGCAAACCACTTCTGGCACGTTCGCTCAGATAGAGCATGCTCACCATAAACTTCCACCAAGATACGATGACTTTCGGCTGCTTTTTTCTTCATATTAAAATAATGAAGAAGAATTCCCCGCAAAAACACATTATTCGGCACGAAATTCGACATTTTCAAGTGTGGTAAAAATATTGTTGTTTACGCTTCAAATAAAAAACTTATACTGACGTTTGTGCCTTACGACAGTAGCTCTCCAATGAATGTTTGGAAATGTGGATCGATGGAATAATAATCAAGTTACGCCATCTGTTGTAAAACCGCACGAACTTATTAAAAAATAAAAAAAAACTGAAACATTTTCATATTTCTTAAAACACAAAAATAAAAATAAAATAAAGATCCGGCTTGACTCTTGACTTTGACGTATCTCATGGAGCCACCCACTTCTTTCATTGCTACAAATTGATGTGTAGGCACCGATTCAAATTTAGAATGACGATTCGGTGCAAAAAAGGCTGTTTATGACCGCGTGTTGCTCGATGGCGGCTGAGATGCTGAGCAGCAATTTTAAGGGAGGGGACTAGGGTTTGACTTTCAAAAAATCGATTTTTTGGAAATAGCTTTTTCTTATAGTAAATCATCTCAAAAATATTGTCCCAAAATTTCAGCTCAATCGGAGCAAAACTTTTGGAGTTATAGACGTTTTTGTCCCCACTCCTCTGCGACAACTGCGAGCGTTTGGAGCGGAGCGTTTTTTTCAAACGCGTTTTTCTCGAAACCACTTTTTCAAAGTCCGTGACTATTAGAACTTCAACAATATTTAACCGATCCTTTTCAAATTTGGTATACAACTTCTATATATAAAATACCTCCCCCCACTGAGAGATTTTTCACTTTTTTGTTTTACATTAAGGGCGGTTTCCACTTATACAGCGAAAAAATCAGTGAAAATCGCACTTTTTGCTTCTGTTTTTTTATTTCAGATGATTCTACAACTAGATACGATAGTCACCGCAAATCACCTTTTGGAAAAGGCGTTTTCGGAAAAGTTACCTCACCGGCTTATTTCCCGATATTTTCTTACAAAAATTTAGTACAATATTGTTGAAATGATGCTTTATAATGTACACAAAGTTTAAATACATTTTCACTATTCATATCTCTAAAGCAAAGTCTCAAAATTTCATTAAAAAAAATGCTCAAACCCTAGACCCCTCCCTTAAGGCGACTTTCATTAATGTTTTCGTTAAGCTCGTGAGGCACTCAGGTTCGCTATTTTTCGCGACTGTTCTCTTTCAAAAGTGATTTGAGACGTTCTTCATCGAATTCAGAAGGCCCGCGGGACGTGTTATCGAACTCAAAGTCGGAATTGATGAACCTCGCAAACCATTTCCATGCTGTAGACTTGCCTATGACACCTTCTCCATACTCGTTGCAAATGTTCTGGGAAGCTACAGCAGCTTTTTGACCTCGATGAAAAGCAAAGAAGACCAGGTGTCGAAAATGTTGATTCTTGCCTCCTGGGTATTCCATTCCTAAGCCTTAAAACTAATAAAAAATAATATAGCTCAAAAAAAAAGGTTAGCATAGTTTTGTGGAGTAGAAAGAGCTCTATTAAATGAATACTTACTCTTTGCTAAACAACAAACATATCGTTGTAAAAAAAAGAAAATATAAAAACGCTATGAACTTATTCCCCATTCTCAAACCGCCCCTAATACCGTGGAAGCTTTCGAAATAATATGGAAATTTTTACTGTGGCCCAACCTATTAAACTTTCTGTATTTTTGTAGCACAAATATTACCCATAAATGTCAGTAAGTAATAGGACTATGAATAAGTTCGTGCGGTTTTACAACAGATGGCGTAACTTGATTATTATTCCATCGATCCACATTTCCAAACATTCATTGGAGAGCTACTGTCGTAAGGCACAAACGTCAGTATAAGTTTTTTATTTGAAGCGTAAACAACAATATTTTTACCACACTTGAAAATGTCGAATTTCGTGCCAAATAATGTGTTTTTGCGGGGAATTCTTCTTCATTATTTTAATATGAAGAAAAAAGCAGCCGAAAGTCATCGTATCTTGGTGGAAGTTTATGGTGAGCATGCTCTATCTGAGCGAACGTGCCAGAAGTGGTTTGCACGCTTTAAAAGTGGTGATTTTGGCTTGGAAGACGAAGAACGCGAGGGTGCGCCGCCAAAGTTCATGGATACCGAATTGGAGGAATTGCTCGATCAAGATCCGGCTCAAACGCAAGAAGAGGTTGCAAAAACTTTGGGAGTTGATCAATCAACCATTTCCAAACGTTTAAAAGCCATGGGAATGATCCGAAAGGTAGGCCATTGGGTGCCGTATGAATTGAAGCCAAGAGACGTTGAACGCCGTTTTATGGCTTGCGAACAACTGCTTCAACGGCACAAAAGAAAGGGTTTTTTGCATCGAATTGTGACTGGCGATGAAAAGTGGGTCCATTACGACAATCCAAAACGTCGGGCAACGTATGGATACCCTGGCCATGCTTCAACATCGACGTCGGCGCAGAATATTCATGGCCTGAAGGTTATGCTGTGTATCTGGTGGGACCAGCTGGGTGTTGTGTATTATGAGCTACTGAAACCGAATGAAACGATTACGGGGGATGTCTACCGACGACAATTGATGCGTTTGAGCCGAGCACTGCGAGAAAAACGGCCGCAATACGCCGATAGACACGACAAAGTTATTTTGCAACATGACAATGCTCGGCCACATGTTGCACAAGTGGTCAAAACATACTTAGAAACGCTCAAATGGGATGTCCTACCCCACCCGCCGTATAGTCCAGACCTTGCGCCATCCGATTACTATCTCTTCCGATCGATGCAACATGGCCTGGCTGACCAGCACTTCCGTAATTACGATGAAGTCAAAAAATGGATCGATTCGTGGATTGCGGCAAAACCGACCGAATTTTTCACAAAGGGAATCCGTGAATTGCCAGAAAGATGGGAAAAAGTAGTAGTAAGCGATGGACAATATTTTGAATATTAAATTTGTAACCATTTTACGTCAATAAAGTTTCAAATTTCGAAAAAACCCGCACGAACTTATTCATAGTCCTATTATATAAATAGCAAAAGAGTGACTACAACTGGGTTTGCGAAAATTTCATGCACCACAAATTTCTTTCTGATTTGTTCCTGGCTCTAAGAAAGCAACTTATAAAATTTCCTATCTCTTCAATTATTCAATTAAACTTTATTGCATCAATTTCTTAAGTCTTAGTATAATTGAAGATATGCGCATATAAATTTCAAGAAATTGCTCTTTTTCACCACACTTAATTGCCACTTCGCATTTCAAATCAAATCCAAGCTGATAAAGTCCTATTCATTTCCCATCAAATAGGTATGTGGATATTCTGCCTCATAAGAATACATTATGAACTCATTTTCTTATGCTCGCCGCCTTGGCATTTTGCATATCCACAAATAGCGCCATAAAAGCGCAGCTCAACGCCACCACAAATGAATGCAAATTTATCTCCAAAAGCCATTTAAATGTTTGCAAGCGATCGACCGCGCCAACGAGGGGGCGAGTGTTTGTCTACTTTATAACGAAACTGCTGTGCATACATGGCAAGCAAACATGCATAGAAAGTTTGCCATATTTATAGGCGTGAACGCACACCCTGCAGTAACAACGAGCGCGCAAACAGAATTGTAAACACACAAAAAAAAAAAAATAGAATTGAAATTAAAAACAAATCAATACATGTAACTTGCGCACGCCAATGCATGCAACGCATATGCTCGACTGAATTGCGGGGCATACTCGTATAATACGCGCCCTCGCCTTCTGTTCGCACTACCTGCTGCTGGAACCACAGCAGCCGCAGCGGCAATGCCTGCAAATGGAAAACCACTTGAGATTGCAGTGGTGCAATGAGCCGCGGCGGGAACGACAGTAACAGCTCCAGTAACTAGCATCTATACAATTGGGACTCGCTTGCTTGCAGGCGCATTGCCCAGGCACATAGATTCTGGCTATGGCAGTGGCTGTGGTTGCGGCGGCGTTAAATATGCGTTCGACTCTTTTTCAAAATCAAATTGCAAACGATTCGATTGCACAAATTCCAATTTGCAAGTTTGTTGATATGGAAAACGGAATTATGCTACTGGCAATAAAATGCACAAAAACTCATGCACACACACACTCACATACATATGTACACATGGGCATGCGCGCCTACTGTGTAATGGGCTTACAAGCGTACAGGCGTACCCACGCGTACGCTAGCAAGCTTTGAGTGCCCTTCAGTTATTCCTTCCTTGCTCTGCCTTTTAGACAACACTTAACTCAACATAACAGAAAAAATCCGGCACACATACATATGCTCCAGGGAGGCCAATGGAAGTGGAAAATGTTGATCCCGGAATTTTGGGATATTTTTAAAGTAGTTCCGGGATTTCGTGCTTCATCTTGAAGTATAACTACAACATAGGGGATTTTGCTACACTGTCAGAAGTTCCGATGTTACCAGAAAATATAGGCGACATCATTTGTGGCTACTGCTCGCTGGAGATGGCTCCCGATTTCGCTGATGGGACACCTCCGATCGGCACTAGGCCAACAAGTATCCGGTCTTAGGCTAGGCAACAACGGCGATGGTGTTCGTTGGCGAGAACGACTAGTAGCAGTTGTTCCTCTTCGAGGATCTCCTCACTTTACTATCTTTGATGCTGAGTCTGTGCTGACTGAGCCAGTCGGTCTCTCAGCATCTAGGGCTGGTTCGTGGTACCCCCACCGCTGGTAGATGGTTCATCATCCACACGGGCGTGTTCCTCAAAGAGCGACACTTCCGCCTCCAAGAGCCCTTCGAGGTGATCTTTCTCCAGCTTTTTACTGCTGCTGTTTTGTTGTTGTTGTTTTTGTATTCATCTTGTTCTTACGACTGCCTGCTCGACAAGGCAAGCTCGGCCGTCTTCAATTTTTATGGGGATGTCAATGGGTCCGGCGCGGTTACCCTCTTTTTCGCGGTAACGCCACAGTTACTCCTCAATTCGGTCCGGTGTTGAGGAGAAGCCATTATAATACAGCAGAACTTACCGCCTGGCTGCAAATCTTCCAATGGGCACGGTGACGCATAACACCGTGGATAAAGAAGTGACAGCTCTCAGCTTCAGTTCTGAAGCGGTACTAGACATCAGAGTGAGTTATTGTCTTAATCACAATTCCTCCCGCTGTCTGGATTCGTTTTGAGATTCGATGAAACCCGTACACCGCGTCAAGGTGTCTGCCGTAGCAAGGGGACTTGAAAGTATGTGTGGGACAAGATTTCGGCAGCAATCAGCGATGCCCAAGATACCCGACGATACTTCACAAAGAAACGGGCTCTTAAGACATCAATGTTGGGAGAAGGAGGACAGATTTAACTGGGGTGGAAACTGTGGGAGTATTAAAGTACATGCATCTTTAGACGGACTGCATGCGAAGACTAACTCAGGTTGAGCCTAGTGCTCAACCGCCTCCCGACTTCTTTCCTAATGGTAGTATCGGTTAGGTTTAGTTCGGGTTAAATGCTTTCGATGATTTTTCCTCGTAAAAAAAAGAACATTTCTGAGTTTATTATAAAATAAATACAGTGGCGAGCATAACTGCGTGCCTAATGATTTTTTTTAATATTATTAAAATTTGCCGAGTTTTTAAAAGTTTTGAAAAATAATATTTACTATATTTTTTGAGTTATTTTTTTTTGTTTTTAATACAGTTCATTCCTTAACGAAAATCCCATTTAGTTTAGCTTGGATTTTAAACTTTAGAACAATTCAGTAAATTTTCATATAAATTTTATATTAAACATTTCTTTCTGAGTCTTTATAAAAATTTCGAGTACGCAGTTTCAGTGGCCGTGGAGCTTTGGTTTAGGAAAATGCAATTTTTAAGCGGATTAAAAATTTCGTTGATTTAAAAAATGTTTCGATGACGGCACTTCTGTTTTGTCACTAAGAGTGCAATTTATGAAAGCTGGAGTTGATTGTTTTTAATTTTTTTTTCAAACGTTGTGACATATTTTCTTCCCCAAAACATTCATTTTGATATGGAATTGCTTTTTTACTTTTTTTTTGCATTCTTTTTTATTAGTTATTTTATTAATTTTTTAGAAGCGTTGTAAAATTTCACCTGGGTTACATGAAATGAAGTGGCGAAAGAAGCCAGAAAAAAATGTTGTTACAAATCCAAGTAATTTTTTAGTTTTTAAAACTTGCACTTTATTGTACCATATGACAATGTAAATGGCATAGTAAATAGCAATGATAATTTGTAAAAAACAACTTACCAAATTCGACTGACTGAGTTGATTTATTTGTACATTCCAACGCCAAAATTTTGATCTCGAATCAATTTACACCATTAAGTATTTTATAAATACAGTTTGTGAAGAAGTATTTTCTGTTATTCTAGGGAAATGCAGACAGTAATAGTAAAAAAAGCACTTGTAGGTAAAATGGTTGAAGTACCACCCTGGCAACCCTGGCACCCAAGTAGTACCAAAGTCCCATTTTGATACCATTATGACACCTCCAACAAGCAGATATTTACAGCCAGCCAGAGCTGTTGATGTAATGGAGAAGGTTGACCGAATTTAAGTTGGAGCACTCTCCCAGGTTGTTCTGGCTGCCAAGCCCGTACATCTATAGAAAAAATGCTCAACAGTCTTCTTCTATGCAAGGGAATCACAGCTTCTGCAAAGGGAGTTAAATGGTAAACCTAGCTTTCTCGCGTGCGAGCCGATCGTGCAATGACCAGTAAGTTCAGCTATGATTTTTGTATGACGTGGAGTCCATAGGACTTTCTGAGTTCGAGCACTTTAAAGTAAATAAAGGATCTTTTTATCGCACCATTACTCGTTACAATGATACTGGTAGCATCGCGAAACGTGTTGGAGGTAGTCATCAGAAATGGGAGGTCACGTGAAATGGTTTAAAAAGTGAAGAAGCGACTTGAAGTCCCAATCAAATGGCAAAAGAACTGCAAATATGTGACCGTAGCATCTTCCGCAAACTGTAAAACGATCTCAAAGTCAAGCCTTACAAGATCCAAAAGGCGCATGATCTCACAACAAAGCAGCAACAAGTAGACTTGAGAGAGCGAAGAAGTTGCTTCGCTTGGCTGAAAGCGGTCAATTTCCGAACATTGTCTTTTCTGACGAGAAAACTTTTAAAATTGAGCAATTCGTAAACTCTCAAAACGATAGGATTTATTTAATCGACCGTTCATACGAGAATTTGAGTGATCGATGGGCCACTAGGAGGCAGCACCCACCGCAGGTATTCACGGGTTTAATGGGCGCTCTCCAATCGTTTTTATCGAGCCTGGCGTCACGGTAAATGCGAAATATTATCGGGAAAGTGTTGTAGAGGTTGCTTTGAAACAGTGAGCAGAGGCAAACATTCCGATGGCAGACCATGCACGTTTCAACAGGACTCGGCACCGTCTCACACAGCTCGAGTGAACCAGGAATGGATAAAAAACAACATTACGAACTTCATAACGCCCACACAATGGCTCACAAATTTACCACATGCGAACCCGATGGATTATTCTCTTTGGGCCATTTTGGATAGCAAGGTCGGAACTAAAAGATTCACCAGTCTCGAGGCGCTGAAGAAAGCCATTGTCAACGAGTGGGCCAAAATACCTGCAAGTCACATTTGGGCAGCTTGCGATTGGTTGCTGGACCATCTCAAGGACATAGTCAAGGCACAAGGCGGTCATATCGAGCAAAAGTAAATTGATTCTTAATTTTGTGTTATTTGCACATATTTTTTTGAATTGAATAAAAGTAATTTTATTTTGAATTGAATAAAAGTAATTTTCCAAACTAAATTTATTTCCTTTTCAATTGGTTACACTTCAAGTGTTAGACCTTGTATTTGAGCTACGTACGCTCTAGCCAAATATATAGTAACCATTCTTCAATATGCTGCGCAGAGCAAAGGCTTTTTTCGCGCAATTCGTTAATTACTTTTGCAAAACTTGGCGGACTGTTTGATGAGAAACCATTTCTATGCTCACTCGCAAAATTTCTTGTTGAAATCTGCGGGTTTGCGGCTACTTGGCTCAACAAAATACGTTCGGCGTGGTCCAATATTTTCCGTGGTCTTCCACTTGCAGATTTTTCCTCCTGCCTGTTTTAACTTTTTTGACGATTTATTATATTGTAAATAGTTTGTCGGGTTAAATAAAACATTTCTGATAACTGTTGCATACTTTTTCCCATTGTACGAGTATAATTTTAATAGACATACTTTCTTGACAGCTGAGAGAAAAATTCATTTTTATTTGTATTTTTGTATTTGCTCGCTTTGGTGGATTCAAAAATTTTGTCTTAACGAAGCACAGGTAACTATGAAAGTAAAAAAGAAGCTTTGGTTAAAGAAGAAAGTTGAATATTTTAGTATCTCAAAACATTTTCTTGAAAAACTGTAAATAAGCAAATTAAAAGAAAGTTTCTTCGAATTAGAAAAGCTTTTGTCACAATTCAATTTTATAAAAAAGGCTTTACTTCCTTCAATTTAATATTTAAAAATGTTCCGTATTCCGCGATTCCGGGATCCCAGCGCTGGCATCTCTAATACACAACTACGTACGTGCACCCACATGCATGCATATATTACATACATACATACATATGCATATAAATACAGTACTTTGCTTCTGCCCTTTCGCCGTTATGCCAATATTCTCTTCTAGCCATGCTCCTTAACAATTTTTGGCATCCTACGTCTCGGCTTTCTACTACGCCAGAGCCTGCTACTCGCATGTATTTGAAGAGTATTGCGCCAGCCTTCGAATACGAGCAGGCTCACATCCCGATAGGTGTATATAAATGCATATGTGTATGTTCACACACACACATATGTACCTACATGCCATTACAAACTGTTGATTTTCTTCGCTTAACTGTTGTTTTTATCGTTATTTGCATTTAATAGTTGTTTTTGCTGCTGTTGTTCGTGTAATGCTCGGCAACGCCTGCATTTGAAGCTTTTGTGTTGACTTGTAAAACTCAATCGAACGAATGTTTTATTTGGCTTTTGCATTTAAAAGCAAATAAATACAAAAGCGTCCCAAAGGAGCCATTCCACAATACGCTCACTGTAACGAATGCAAGCCACAATTGTGCATATATTAACCCAGTAAGCATCTGGAGGCGATCGGGTGTGTGAGATGAGAAAGATTTTTGCGAAGTGTAACTTATTGCGAAACTTTTTCTACTTCTCCACATCCGCTATTTTATTTGCTTTGCTTTATTTATCAGTTATCAAACACCACAACAATTGGTTATGTTTTCTTGCGTTTGATAGAACGATTACGCACATAAGGTACACCCTTTTTGGGTGTTTGGCCGAGCTCCTTCTCCTATTTGTGGTGTGCGTCTTGAAGTTGTTCCACAAATGGAGCGACCTGCAGTTTTAAGCCGACTCCGAACGGGAAATGGTGTTTTATAAAGAGCTTTTTCATGGCAAAAGTACTTTCCGAGTTTTGTCATTTCCTGCCGAGGGCGGACCGCTATTAGAAGAAAATTTTGCTATCACTTTGCTATTTCATTCACGGCGCTTCCAACCTACGCACTCCCGAATGGCAGTCACGCTCCAACCAAATTTGTCTGCAGCTGCTGCCTTGTACCACTAGAAAAACTTAAAACAGTCAATTCTGAGTGGGAGACAATCATTTGTTTGCCAGAAGTTTTTGGTGAATTAAGGAAAACTAACCGCCGAAGACGAATCATCATCTTTCACTAGGACAATGCGACCTCTCCAAAATCGACTTACTCGAGAGAGTTTTTGTGGACTCAAGTGGTCGACTTAATGGATCATCAGGTTTAGAGCACTGATTTAGAGAACATCAAAAATAAAACACGAGGTCAACGTTTTTCAACGGCTGAAGTAGCCTTTCAGCGACTCGTCCTCATCATCATAGCGAATACAGCTCGGGGTGAGCCAGTGCTTTGCGTCGCTTCATTTAGCATTTGTAAAGACGTAAATCTGCATCATTTGGCTATTCGGCAGGCATTCCTCGAGACTAGGAGTTTTCTCCCATGAATATTGCAGAAGTTGCAGAGATGAGAAAGAGGGAGAAACAGTGGAGCATTTCCTTTGCAATTGTCCAGCCCTAGCTAAAATCAGAGCAGGTTGTCTAGGTAAATACTTTTTTAATTCTCTTACAGAACTGTCTGGCGTGGGGTTGGAATCAGTACTACGTTTCATAAGAGCCACAAAATGGTCCCACGAAGGAAGATAAATGAGGTTCCCGTGTAGCACAGTGGTATAACAACGCACCTCTAAGGTCTAAGTGAGTTGGTCGTGCAGACCGACTACCGGCATAACCGAAATCTGCATCAACATCGTGTGATTTTCCAAGCTTTTTTTTTGTTTTTTGCCCATAATAAGAGGTCTTGAAGGGCTTCTTCATACTCCTGTTGTCGTCCATCCTGAGTAGGTGTCCAAACCATCTCAGCCGCTGAGTTTTAGCAAAACGCATAATGTTGGTATTTTACACAACCTCGAGAGCAATTTAGTTTTGAAGCGGAGGTGTATGCTGTTCAAGAAGCCATGAAATTTGTTGTCGCAAACAGGATGGGAGGGGGGTGGGATTGGGTAAGATCTGTATGTGTCTGCAGCGACAGCAAATCTACGCTCATAGCCTTAGGCAGCCCTCCTACCACTTCAAGGGTAGTTGAGTCCTGTAAATCCAGGCTGAACTATGTCAGTAGGCATAATATCCTGATGCTAACATGGGTCCCGGGTGCTAACGTGGATCCTCCGCCTCTTTAGCTGGGATGGGCTCTCTTCTGTACCTATCAAAGCCACGGTTAGCAAACGGGTTACTAACTGACAAAGGCTGCAGATGGACAAAACTGATGTTACCTGTCGTGTCCGACCGGCTGTCGCAGATCCTTCTGTCATTAAGCAGAAGGGACTGTAGGCAGCTGGTTGCACTGATGACGGCCCACTTTCTATGGGCGAAGCACACGGAAAAGGTAGGCATCTCAGACAGTGCACTCTGCTCAGTATGTGGAGAGGAAGATGAGATAGCGGATCACTCTCTGTGCGTCTACCCGGCCTTTGCTCGAATTAGGCGTGAGGTCTTTGGCAGTGATGTGCTAAGAAACGACCACCTTGGCTCCTTGGCACCACAAGATCCGCTCAGATTTCTTCGGAGGCCGAGTAGATTTAAAGAAACTTAAAAAGGGAATCCGAGTGCAGTACAATGGACTTAATGTTGTCTGAGTGCTGTGCTGCAGTTGTCCCGACAAAACCACTTATATTTTTGAGAAGTTTCAGGTGAGCAAAATAACTTCTATTAGCAGATTGTAGTCTATCATTCACGCTAACTAGCGGGTCTACAGCGCGGCTGAGGCTTACACCCAGCTATTTAAAACTCTCCACTTTGTAAAAATATATGGGCCGACTCCAGATTGCCACAGCGTGTGATACTTAAGAGCCAACGAGGTACAAAGTAGGTGTCCAAAGGGAAAGAATGTGCAACGAGATGGCAGATCGAAAGAAATGAAGCCTTTCACCTCTTTTTTTCCAATCCCCTTACATCGCCTTCACGTGGTGACACTGTTAACCTAGTGCAGAGATCAAGTAGCTATCTTTTTACAAGAAAGAACAAACCTTGGTGGATGCTCTAGGAACGGAAGACGTAAGGTGAGCACCCCTGAAAGGGGACTGGCCTTTAGGCTGACAACCTAATGTCAGTATAAAAAGAAACTTGTCTCGACACATCAACAACAGCCTCGGATAAGAAATGGACATCAATACCGACCCCTGCAACGTTTAAAGGACTATGATTTGACACTTGGAACATGGAATGTATTGACTATGCTGCAACCTGGAAAAATGGCGGAAATTGCAGACGAACTAATGAAATATCGGACAAATATTTGTGCACTACAAGAAATAAGGTGGAAAGGTGATGGTGAATTGAGAAAGAAAGCTTACTCGATTTTTTTTAGTGGTTCTGAAACTCAAGGCTTACGCGGAACAGGATTCTATGTAGACAGTAAAACCAGAAAAAGCATATTGAATTTTTCTCCCGTGAACGATCGTATATGTTATTTAAGATTGCAAGGTAAATTTCAAAATATAACTATTATAAGTATATATGCACCTACAAACGATAGCACTGATGCTATAAAAGATAAATTCTATGACGACCTTAGTGACGTAACTAACAATATTTGCAAACACGACATTTTATTGATTGTAGGCGATTACAATGCAAAAGTAGGAAAGGAAGAAGGCATCATCGATAAAGTTGCGGGAAAATTCTCTATACACAACCACACAAATGACAATGGTATGCGAATGTGTAGCTTTGCGAGTGCCCACGGGTTAGTTGTCAGTAGTACAGCCTTCAAGCACAAACGAATTCATCTTCAAACTTGGAAAATGCCGGGCCGCAATATGGCTAATCAGATCGATCATATACTTGCTGACAAAAGACATGCAACATCAGTCATAGATGTGAGATCATATAGAGGCGCTTGCTGCGACACAGATCACTATCTCGTGGTAGCTAAGTTACGACAACGAATTTCAATAGTAAATGACAACAAAGGCTATAAAAAATTAAAGTGGAATACAGATGAACTTATAAATAATGAAGATATGAAAGCAAAGTACAAATATGCGATTGAAAACATTTTATTTAATGAAAATAGCACAAATAATGACTCAACTGAATTAGATATTGAAGATCAATGGAATAAACTGAAAGCTACAATCTTAAAATCCGCAAATAATACTATTGGAGAGAAGAGATCAGTAATGAACGAATGGTATGATGAGGAATGCAGAGCAGCTAATTATGCGAAAAAGGAAGCTAGAATAAAATATATGGAAAGAAACACACTTACAAATAGATTATATTATGTAAATAAAAGAAAAGAAGATAAGAAAATAATGCGAAAAAAGAAAAAAACCTACATGAAGCGGCAAATTGAACAAATTGAAAGCGATTTTAGAAACAAAAATGTCAGAGCTATGTATCAGAACATCAAAAAACAGACTAAAACATTTCAACCTCGAACAAATATATGCAAAGCAAAGGATGGTTCCATAATCAGCGAAAAACAACAAGTAATAGATAGATGGAAAGAATATTTCAACGAACTACTTAACAAAGAAAACTACGATAATACAAGTAAGGAGGAAGAAGTAGTACATACGGCCGAAATCTATGTTGAAGAACCTAGCTTTGACGAAGTACTATTGGCTATAAGAAAACTTAAAAACCATAAAAGCTGTGGTGAAGATGGAATACCCGCAGAACTTCTGAAATATGGCGGACATGAACTACATAAACAAATATTTACCTTAGTAAGCCAAATATGGCATTCAAATGAAATACCCTCTGGATGGGCATCAAGCATAATAGTACCTATACACAAAAAAGGACATAAAACTGAATGCAAAAATTACAGAGGCATATCTTTACTTAATACAGTTTATAAAGTATTTACAAACATTCTATTTGAAAGGCTGAATATTTATGCTGAGAACATCCTAGACGATTACCAATGTGGTTTTAGAAACAACCGCTCAACGATTGATCAAGGTTTTACTGTCCACCAGATATTCGAAAAGTTTTACGAATATAAAATTGATATATTTTGCCTCTTTGTTGACTTCAAACAGGCATTTGACAGTATAAATAGAAAACGGATAAAATACTGCTTTCAGAAAATTGGAATACCTCTGAAGCTAATTAATTTGATTCTCTGTACATTGTCGAACACAACAAGTAAAGTACTGGTGCAAGGAAGCCTGTCAGACCCATTCGAAATCATATCCGGAGTAAAACAAGGAGACGCATTGTCATGTTTAGTATTCAATTTAATGCAACACACGACTGTTAAAGAAATAAACACGAATGGAACATTATTTAATAATGATTTTCAGATATGTGCCTACGCTGATGATATTCTTATTATGGCTAAAGATAGAAACACTCTTATACGCGTCTTTAAATGTATTGATAAAGATGCAAAAGCTCTGGGACTACACGTAAATAGCGAGAAAACCAAATACATGATTCGGTCAGTCAACAACACGACACGCGATGACCTAAGTATTAACAACTTTGCTTTCGAAAATATCACTGAATTTAAATACTTGGGTTTTAAACTATCAGCAGATAAAGATTCGGCGATAGCTATTAACGACAGAATCCAAGCTGCAAATAACGCCTACTACGTTAACATAAAACTATTTAAATCAAAAGATTTGTCCAGAGCACAGAAAATAAGAATGTACAAAGTACTGATACGACCCGTCCTTACATATGGTGCAGAAATATGGACGCTGAAAACAAATGATATTCATCAGCTGATGTGCTTCGAAAGACGTATCATAAGGAAAATATATGGTCCGGTTGCAACAATAGATGGCAGCTACCGCATTCGCTACAATAATGAAATCGAAGAAATCGTTCAAGGACAAAATATTATACGTTTTATCAAAGCCCAACGAATTAGATGGATTGGGCATGTACTGCGCATGCCGAAAGAGCGAAATGCTAGGAAAGCTTTTATTTTAACACCAATTGGAGGAAGAAAAAGAGGACGCCCACGAAAGCGATGGTTAGATGACGTCGAATCAGATCTTAAGCAAATGAACGTACACAACTGGAGAGATGTAGCCATGGATAGAATAAAGTGGAGAAAAATTGTTGATGAAGCTATGGTCCACCACGGACTGTGAGGCTAAGAAGAAGAAGAAGAAGGAGGTACAAAGTAGCTAAAAAGTTGAATGGGAGAATATTTTACTTCTTTGGTCGACGCGGAAATAATTTTTCATTAATTTACATTCTCTTTTCAACACCCTGTATTTCTAACAAACCTCTCATGCACTACATGCATACATACATACACACATACATATGTACATATACGCTTTTATAGCTTCCAAGTACTCGTAGCTATGGCTATGCAAGTACAAGCTGTTCGGTTGCCTCCCACTTGTCGTGGCACGCCTATGTTGCTTTCATTTTGATTTCGATTCAATTTACTTTTATTTCCATTTGTATGCGCCTACTTATATTTTATGTGCGCCTTTTATGCCGCACAAGTGCCTTTACAATGGGAAAATATGCGCACATCCGCATGTACAGATATTTGCGAGCACCGGCATGCATTTGCGGTTCACAACACATGTATGTATGGACGCATATCCATGAGAGCCTGTGTGCGTGTGTGTGTGCACGAGGATATGCGATTAAATATGCATGTCTGGTTGCTCGCTTACTTGCTTGCTCGCTTGCATGTTTGCAGAAGTCATATTTTAAGCGGCTGATAATGCTTGCTAGTGTGCATCCGCATATACACGCACACATGTGCACAGACATACTTTGGAATTTATTTTTATTGCGCTGCTTTGTTTGTTGATGCGCGCTCTTTCGACAAGTTGAAAATAATATTTGTAAAAGAATTTAAAGTAAGTTTCTTATGGCTGAATTCGTAAGCAGTTCTGAAGTAGATATCACTTAGCTAACAAAACAGCTGAGAAAGTTGCAGTTGTGCGTCTGCGCTGGCTGAAATCTATTAAAAGGAATTGAAGTGTATTTTGCAATAAAGTGCCTAGATAACTATTCATAAGGAGATTGTGTTACATAATTTCCACTGCGGAAGAGTTCAAGATATACTTCTATTTTGTGTAGAATGACGGTTGAACTAAGAATTTGAGATGATCTGATGTGAAAAATCAACCATTTGGACGACAACCCTTTTCACGTGCGTACTGTATGAGGACGGGATCTTAGTCTACATATAGGGTGGGCCATGTAAAATTTGCTTTCTGAATCGGCTATAAAAAAAAACGAATCAATATTTTTTCAAACTTTTTTTTATTTTGAAGATTGAACATTGTCATTTATGAATGAAAAATAATATCGTTCAAATGACTGCCACGACTGGCTTTACAGTAGGTCATTCGATCAACTCAATTTTTAAGCACGTTTTCGATTGTTTGGGCTCCAATTTCATGAATGGCAACTTCGATTTCGTGTTTTAAAGCATCAATCGCATCTGGAGGGTTCGCATAGCATTTGTCCTTAACGGTTTCCCATAAAAAATATTCCAATGGGCTTAAATCACAGCTCCGAGGCGGCCAATTGATATCGGAATTTCGGCTGTTTATTTGGTTTTCAAAAACGGTAGCCAAAAGTTCGAGTGTAACTTTGGCAGTGTGACAAGTTGCACCGTCCTGTTGAAACCAAATGCCGTCCATGTCATCCTCTTCAATTTTTGGAAACAAAAACTCGTTGAGCATGTCACGGTATCGCTCGCTATTTACTGTAATCGCGGAAGAAGAAGAAGAGACACCACTTTGGAAATAGGTTTTCAATATTTCCCAATTTTGTTCAGGCGTATAGCGTCCCATTTCGTAAATGTCAAACCTTTAAGTAAATTATGAATACATTTGACATGCCATTTGTGCTACCATTCTAAAAAAAATAGGTGGCTCAAAAAGCAAACGCTATATGGCCCACCCTGTAGAAGGCATGGAAATGGACATTGTAACAAAATATATCATCGTATTATGGGGTTACGGGTAGTCAGAATTAAAAAAAAAATAGATTTTTTACATTTTCTTAAAGTATATTACCTTAAAAATATTGTGTGAAAATTTGAAGTGAATCCGATAAATCTTTTTCGAGTTATTCAACAGATGGCAAAAGCAAAACTTTAAAGACGTTTTTCTCAAAACCATGTTTTTTGAACTGGTGGAAGAAAAACTTCGATCAGGCACAATATCATCTATTAATAAAACTAATTTCTCTTGTCCGATTGACTTATGGTATGATGAATCGTCGACAAGTCGTTGGATTGTGATGATCACCGGAAGGGACTTATGGAGAAACGGGCTCCTCACAAATAGCGAACACTTTAACAATTATTAATATTTTTTTTTTTGAAATTTTGCTTAAGTCAAGTCGACACATGATGTATTAATGCCATGATTTTATTATTGTAAAATAAAGCAATTGACTAGCAAAAAAAAATGATTTAAAATCATAATTTTTTCGCGTCTCTGACTACCCCTAACCCCTTATAGAAACTTTAAACAGGAAAAATTTTATAAATTTTTAAAAGACTATAGAGTTTGTAGAAAGAGATGAGGTGCTAGGAAGGGGTAGTACACTTCGCTAAATAGCTCCAACACAGGGACTTATTGACAAGTTTCGACAATGGATTTGCGCCCCATTGAATTTTAATCATTTCTTATGAAAAAATAATTCACTTTACTTGGATAAATTAAAAAAAAAAAAAATTTAAACTAAAATAAAAAAAATTTAAACTAAAATAAAAAAATTTTAACTAATATATATTAAAAGAAAAAAAAGGTAGTTTAGTTTAAAATTATTGTTATATGCTATTAGTATTTAATATTTTAGTTTTAAATTTTTTGTCTACCTATTTTAATTAAATTTTTTTTCTCAATATTTGCAAATAATAATGAGAATTAAGAAAAGGAAAAAAAACATTTTAATATTTTAATTTGAATTAAATTTTCATTAATTTTACTAATTAATTTTTTCAAAATATTTTAACTAAACAAATATTTAAATATTTAAATTTAAATTAGAGTTTTAAATTTAAATTAAAATATTATACATATTTTTAAATTTTTTTAATTTTTTCCAAACATTTTAATTTAAAAAATGTTTAAAAATTCTAACTAAAACAATGTATTCTTAAATTTTTATAACTTTTCTCAAATATTTGAATTGAAAAAATATTTTAATTTGAGACTTAAATTTATATTAAAATAGTAAATGTTTTCTTAATTTTCATCATTTTTTCCAAACATGAAAAAAAACATTTAAATTAAAGTATGCATTTTTTTTTTAATATTCATAATTTTTTCCATAAAACTTAAGTTTAATTTAAAACTTACATTTAAATAAAAATATTAATTTTTTTTCTTTTCATAATTTTTTCCAAATATTTTAATGAAGAAATATTTAAATATTCTCAGTAATTTTTTTTTAATTTTATTTAATTGAAAAAAATATTTTAGTTGTTTAAAGCATATTTAAATATTTTAATATAAAAAAATGTTTTTTAAATTTTCATAATTTTTCCCAAATATCGAAAAAAAATTTAAATTAATATAAAATATTAAATGTTTTATGTTTTTAAAATTGTCATCATTTTTTCGAAATATTTTAATTAACAAATATTTAAAAACTTTCATTTAAATTTAAGATATAAATATAAGTTTTAAATTTAAATTAAAATATTCTGTTTCTTCTTTTAAGTTTTATAATTTTTTCCAAATATTTTATTTAAAAATTCTAATTAAAACAAAGAATTCTTAAATTTGCATAATATTTGACTTGAAAAAATTTTCTAATTTAAGTCTTAAATATTTTCTTAATTTTCATCATTTCCAAGCATCGAAACAAACGAATTTAATTAAAATATGAATAATAACTTAATATTCATAATTTTTTGCATAAAACTTAAATTTAACTTAAAAGTTAAATTTAAATAAAAATATAAATTTTTTTCTTAATTTTTATATATTTTTTCCAAATATTTTAAGTTAAAAAACATTTAATTATTCTAATTTAAAGAAAAGTTGTGTTAAATTCGTATCATCTTTCCCAAAGAAAAATATTTTAGTTTAAAACTTAAATTTAAATTAAAATATATATTTTTTTCTTAATTTTCATCGTTTTTCCAAATATCGAAAAAAAAATTATATTAAGTATGTTTTTTTTTCTTCAATATACATAATTTTTTCTCAATATTTAGACAAATTTCGAGTATTTTAATTTAAGGCTTAAATTTAGTTTAAAAATTATATTTAAACTTAAATTTAAATGAAAATATTAATATTTTTTAAATTTTCATCATTTTTTTCAAATATTATAAAGAAATTATTAAATATTCTGATCAAAAAAATTCCTTCTTGATTTTATTCAACTAAACGAAATATTTAAATTATTTAAAAAATATTCAAATATCTTATAATTTTTTTTTTAATTTTCATAATCTTTTCCAAATATTTTAGTTAAAAATTGTTTTTTGATTTTAAATTTTCATAATTTTTTCCATATATTTTATTTAAAAAAATTTCGAATATTTTAATTAAAAACTTGAATTTAATTTAAAAATTTAAATGAAAATATTAATATTTTTTTCAATTTACATAATTTTTTTTAAATACTAAAAAAAATTATTAAATATTCTATTTTAAAAAATTGTTTTTTGATTTTATTTAATAAAACAAAATATTTTAATTATTTAAAAAATATTTAAATACTCCAGTATACAATTTTTTTTTAAATTTTCTTAATTTTTTCCGAATATCGAAAAAAAATTAATTAACGTATTAAGTGTTTTATGTTTTTTCAATTGTTATCATTTTTTCCAAGTATAGAAAATTTAATGGGCGGTAAAGCTGCATACCCGAACTCGTTGTAAAAATATACCCGATTCGAAATACAACCAATTTAAAATATTATTATTTTTGTTTAATTGTTTTTGATTTTATTATTTCATAAAAAAAATCAAATTGGTTTAAACATTATAAGCTACTTTGTAACAGTTTTTTATAATTATATTTATTTCCCTAACAGTTAATTTAATTGATGAACCAAAATACTCACTGGCAGTTCTTGCGGTCGAAGGAAAATACCATTAACCCATGCAAAAAGGCTGCAAAGTGTTAAACAAAAGAGACATTTTTTTCTTCAACAAAATTTCTGCGAGTCCTTTCTTAGACGTTGTGCTGAATGTGGTTCGGACCGATTTTTTTTTAAGCATAAAAAAGTTTACGATCTCAATAATATTTCTGTCACATCTCAGTGAGTGGGAAGCAATCCGTGTACCAAGCTCAGATAGGGTTTAATAAGACCTTATCGAAGAAAGAGTATGTGACGCCGTCCACTTTTTCGAAACTTTACTTCGTCTGAATTGGAATTCTTTTTCTATTTGATAGCATTAAGTTAATACTATCAACTACTCAGAAGGGTATAATATAGAAACACAGCCGGTGGTTGTAAAACGATGTGAAAATTAAAGGCTGAAAAAATAAATTGTTTTCAAAGGAAATGCAACAGAAACCGCAGATATGTTAAAAAACCAAAAACAAAACAAAAAAAAAAAAAAAAACAACGACAACTACACGTCCTTTGCAGCAACAACATTCTGAGGTAAAATGCAAAAAACCGATCGGACATTAAATCGAAAGCACAAAGAGCAACAAAACATTTACAAATGTACACGAAAACGCAAGTTCATCTGATAAAATGGCAAAAAATAGAGCAGAAACAAACACACACAAAAAAAAAGCACAAAAAACAATAGCAATGATGCGACAATATGTTGACCTATTGGTGTGAAAAAACAAGCCACACGTTGCACGTACACACATACACATATGCACATAGGTTTGTGCCCCTATACGAAGGTGCCTGGCGGACAGCAAACATTGACCGCCATCACCTTGGGCAATGCGGTCAGATGCAATGGAGACTAAGACTGCGTTTACACGACATACTCAATTTCGTTATTCGCTCTTTCAATTACGCGAGGCAAAAATTATACGAAATTGTATTGATTTTTTGATTTTTAACTTCCAGTGATTAGATATAGTGACAGCAGTTTAAAAAAGGGGCACTAAAGGGCAAAAGGGTTTGGGGTTTGGGACGAGGAAATTACGAAATTGCGGGGCTGGCCCAAAAAGAGCCGCATTCTTATAGAAATGATGCATAAACTGCTAAAGCAGGGATTCACTCAAGTTTACTCGCTGGTAGAGCTGAAGACAAAAAAAAATTTTGGTGCACGGACTAACCGGCTCCATGGCAGCGCTATTGTAAAGGGTGGTTAAGTTTTAAGGGCGGGTGTTGATTTCGAATAAAATACAATTTTTTTAGGAAATTATTATTTTTTCTCTTTATTATGATAATACTAGTATAGCTCAATTACGCATGCAATAAAATATTGGCCGATTGGCCGCCGAGGCCGCGGACCATCTCCATCCGATGGTCCAAATTTTCGATGACGCTGAGGCATAATTGAGGTTCTTTGCCGTTAATGTGCCGAATTATCTCATCCTTTAGCTCTCGAATTGTTGCTGGCTTATCAACGTACAACTTTTCTTTCAAATAACTCCAAAGAAAGAAGTCCAACGGTGCCAAATCACATGCTCTTGGCGGCCAATTGACATCGCCGCGACGTGAGATTATTCGGCCATAAAATTTTTCGTGCAAAAGAGCCATTGTTTCGTTAGCTGTGTGACAAGTGGCACCGTCCTGTTGAAACCACATATCGTCCACATCCATACCTTCCAATTCGGGTCATAAAGGGTTCGTTATCATCTCACGATAGCGAACACTATTCACAGTAACTGCCTGACCGGTCGCATTTTGGAAATAATACGGCCCAATGATGCCGCTGGCCCATAAACCGCACCAAACATTCACTCTTTGTGGGAGCATGGGTTTTTCGGCAATCACTTTTGGATTATCATTCGCCCAAATGCGGTAATTCTGCTTATTGACGAATCCACTGTGGTGAAAATGTGCCTAATTACTGAAGATGATTTTCTTCACGAAGTGCGGATGTGCGTTTTGATTTGAAGGCCCGTTTTCATAATAAGCCTGAATAACTTGAACGCGTTGCTCGATTGTGTATTTTTCCATGGTTCAAATTGAGTTGGTCTGAAATTGAGAAATGTCAAATGAAATGCAGAAAAAACTTGACCTTTAGGTGTGGTTTACATTCAAAATCGGCCTTTAAAATTTAGCAACCCTTTAGAAGCGATAGCTCCAGTGTATATCTAAACTTCGCACTCATACCTCGTTCTGAAGAAGTTGCTTACCTTGGCGCTCGTATGAACACTCGCCTGACATGGAAAAGGCGCATTGAGGCCAATAGTGGACAGGTGAAGCTAAAAACGAAATATCTTCATTGGCTAATCAATTCCCGTACCGGGCTTAGCCCTGATCACAGAGTCGTTCTTTACAATACAATCATCAAGCCAATCTGGACATATGCGTCACAATTGTGGAGTAATGCAAGTGCCGGCAATGTTGCTTTTATGCAACGAAGACAATCTAAAATATTAAGAATAGTTACTGTAGCGCCGTGATACATAACCAATGCAAATATCCATCGAGACCTAAATGTTCCATTAGTGGTAGCAGAAATAGCAGTAATCCAACAAAACTACTACCAAAGGCTGAGACACCACACAAATCCATTGGTTCGGTCGCTGTTGCCAATCGCCAACCCGTCACGCCTTAAAAGATTGACCTTCTAACCCTGTGAGGGTTGCGGCCCCCACAACAACCTTAACCTTCTTCAAGAAGCTGTAGGTACTGTAATTTAGGTTAATAGTCGAAACTTTATTGTTAGTATTAAGATTAATTAATAAATAAATAAGTAATAATAACAGTCTGAAAACAAAAACATAAAAACAATTATGTTTTAAGAATAGACTCGAACAAAATGTCATCGCGCTTGCCTTCAATAACAATTTGATGTGCACCACCGCCGCACAGTTAATACGCAAGGTAATTCAATCCAATTTATCCATTTACACAGTCGAAGTAATTCGCTCTAAAAATTTGAATTACGAATGAGAGAGCGTATTACGAACCAATTGCGAATAGAGCTAACGTGTAAACTCGACATAAGAGACTGACACACCCATACAAGCATGCCATCAAATTTTCATACATATTTGTAGGCAGTTTCTGAGCTGTCCTGTTGTTGTGACACACGTCACACAAATACACACGCACACTCAGAGTGTGGCTGTTAACTGTACAGCCTGAGGAGGTTTGGTATAAAAAGCACAAAACGCACCCACACGAAAGGGAGACTGTGGCAATACCCAGTGTCAATGTGCCAGTGAGAGGTCAAACATCAAAACATGAGTCGCATGTCAAGTGCAAAAGCATGTTATGCAGGCCATGTGTGTGTGAGTGTGTGTTTGTGCATGTGTCAGGCAGTGCGTGTAAATTCGTTGTTGCATACATAATTAATTGCAATTTAAAGGCCACAACAGTAGATAGGCCGACCGATTGTAGCAAGCCAAGGTGCTCTAGAGCAGCAATAAATAGCTCGGCAGTAAAGCGGTTAGTGAACATTGCCAGCCGTGATGCATGTAGGAATATTTTGTTATTTTGGCACATTGACCAAAATCGAATAGTGTTGCATGCAACTATGCCATCGATGCGTTGGCCAATCATTGCGAGTTGCGACTTAAGGATGCAATCATTTTTGTCGCAAGGAAATTCACAATTTCCATCCGCTGCAGGAGCAACTGCAGCAGTCAAGTGAAATGTGTCATAGTGTCCGCATGCCGGTTTGTTGGTATGTTGGTTTGTGGCAATGCTTGCTACCAAATCAGAGATGACACAAATGCCATCCGGCAACTGTCGACGCAGAACTTACTATGCTGCAAGCGTTTGTCTGCCTATCAGCCTAGGTGCCACATTCATTGATTTGCTCACACGCCAGTGCGGGTGTGTGTGTGTGTGTGTGTGTGTGAGTGTGCTTACGTTTGGGCCTAGTAGCTATATTTCGGTAGTTGTTGGTGCTTTTCTGCTTTTTTTGCAAATTGCTATTTTGTCACATACTCACTTACGTATCTAACACGTTGAGGTGTTAAGTTTTGTTGTAGCTTATCACTTACATCCACGCCCATGAGCATTACCACATTGATTGTTGTTAGCTGCCAAATGTACCATTGTTGCATCATTCGATTTGCCCGTTGCTCGTAGTTGTTGAGGCTCAGTTGAATTGCTTTTGGCGATAGTTGGCTCACTTTGGTAGTGGAATATTAGCCGTTAGCCGGAGAAACAAACTTTTAAGATGTGGAAGCGGAACAACCTTAGTTGCAGTTCTTAAAGTTACTAAAGGGGTTTGCCTTTCGGGCATCTTGCTGTCTTGTGTCTCGCTGAGCCCCTTACAATTATATTTAATAAATCGTTGTCCTCCGGTATCCTTGTTGACGACTGGAAATTTACTTCCGTTACGCTTATATTTAAGAATGGAAATAAAAACGATGCTAGCAATTGCAGACCGATTTCGAAGCTTTCGTCTGTCTCAAAACTTTTTGAGATAACAGTGAATGATAAGTTATATTTTGCTGTCAAAGGCCTAATATCTACCAACCAGCATGGTTTGGTTGCAAGTCGCTCCACTGTCACTAACTTGTCTATATTCAATGATTACTACATTTCAGCCTTCCAGAACAGATCTCAAGTTGATGCAATTTATACAGACTTCTCTAAAGCGTTTGACAAAGTATCGCACCGAATACTTTTGTCGAAGCTTGCGTCTTTGGGTATACACTCCACGTTTTTGTCGTGGGTCAAATCATACTTGTCCAACAGGCACTGCGTTGTAGCCGTTGATAATACGACATCCCGTGCCTTTATTGCGTCCTCTGGTGTCCCACAGGGAAGTATTCTAGGACCCCTTCTCTTTATACTCTTTATTAACGATATTGGTTCTTGCTTTTCTTTTGCTGAACACTTGTTGTATGCCGATGATCTTAAAATATTTGCAGTTTTAGGGACTCTGAAAAGTTGCAAACCGACTTGCACAATATCCGGCTATTTAAACCATTTGTCACTAAATATAAGCAAATGCTTTCACGTAAAATATGCTAAATCAAACAATACTTTGCATACTTCGTATAGTATTGCTGGCTTACCTTTGCAATCCGTTGAGAAAATTAAAGACTTAGGCGTTATTTTCGACTCTAAGCTGAATTTCACCAGCCATGTTAACCACATCATAAGACGATCATATGCGATGCTAGCATTCGTACGCTGAAATTGTTCTGCATTTACCAACCCACACACTCTCAAAATATTGTATTGTGCTTTTGTTAGATTAAGATTAGAGTATGCCGCTGTTATTTGGAGACCGTACCAAATAGGTCTGTCTAATCGGTTTGAGAGAGTTCAGAAAGTCTTTCTTCGTTTTGCGCTCCGATCGTTAAACTTTTCTGAACCTGTACCATCGTACCGCTCTCGTTATTTATTGATTGACTTAAAACCACTTGATAGCAGACGATCTATTCTATAGTGCTCATTTATTATTCGTATCATTTCTGGGTCTATTGATTGTCCTTCCCTTTTAAGTAAAATTCAATTTAATATACCCAATATGAGGCTCCGACAGTACGAAACCATTAAAATTGGCTTCTCGAGAACCAACTATGGGGTGAATGCTCCGATTCCTAGGGCATGTGCAGATTTAAATATGTTTTTCAATTCTTCTGGTGCTGATTTTACATGGCCGTATGGCATCTTAGTCAATCATCTTAAATCGTTCTTTTCTTAGTAACGACTAAACTATTGTACATTAGCTCAATATAATCTGTAAGTATGTATCCATTCAAAGACAATAAATAAATAACAGGTGTTATTTTGAATAGCCCGCTATTTCGATAGATGCCACTTTTGAAGCTGTCCTTTTTCGATATTTGACAAATAGAAACTACGCCATTAATATAAATTGAACGATACACGCGTAAACAACGCATTGAAATGATTGAAATTCACTATAAAAATGGTGAAAGTTTGGCAAAGATGGTTCGTAAAACTCGAACATTTTTGGTCATCGTGGAGCACCTTGTCGGATCGCAATACAGAAATAGGGGAAAAAATTCGTGCTGTTGGGACAATTTAGTGATGTGAAGAATAAAACCCGTGCACGTCGCTCAACAACAGCCGAAAATATTGTTGTTCTAGCCGAAAGTGTTGAAGAAACCCCAGGTTTGCCCATTCCTCGTCGTTCTTTGGAATTCGGCATTCCACAAACGTTTTTACGTCTTATTTTGCATAAAGATTTGGGTCTTAAGGCTTACAAAGTCCACTTAACACAAGAACTCAAGCCGGCCGATCATCAACAACGTCGAGTCTTTGCTGATTGGGTCGTTGAAATGCATGAAAATGATTCGGAATTCCATCGAAACATCATCTTGAGTGATGAGGTCCATTTCCACCTGGGTGGCTTGGTCAACAAGCAAAATTGTGGGATGTGGGGCTCAGAAAATCCAAGAGTTATGGTTGAAAATCCTCTCTGCCCTCAACGTGTGACCATTTGGTGTGGTCTTTGGTCCAGCGGAGTCATTGAAAAATGCGGAATTTTCGAAAATGAAGCTGGAGCAACAGTTACGTTGAATGGAGTGCGCTATTGAGAGATGATTAACGATTTTTTATGGCCGGAATCGGATGGAATTGATCTAGACAACGTTTATTTTCCACAAGACGACGCTTCGTGCCACACAAGCAACGAAGCAGTTGATCTTTTACAGGAATAACACCTCTTATTGGAAAACCCTTTGGTTATTATGTGGCATGAATACGCAAAATTGCTTTTTTTTCGAATAAAAGCCATCAAAGAATTATCATAGCTAATAACTAAGTTTATTTAACAAGCAAAATTGCCGCACTTGGTGCGGATTTTGGTCGAGAGGCACCATTGGTCCATTTTTCTTCGAAAATGAGCGAGGAGCGGCCGTAACCGTCAATGGAGAGCGTTACCGGGCCATGTTGAACGAATTTTTGTTCCGAGAAATTGAAGAGGAGGATATTGCTGGCATTTGGTTCCAACAAGATGGCGCTACTTGCCACACAGCGAATGCTACGATCAATCTTTTGCGCACTGTCTTCGAAGATCGCATTATTAGCCGAAATTCTGATATCGTTTGGCCGCCTCGGAGCTCCGATTTGACGCCGTTGGATTATTATGTTTGGGGTGCCGTCAAAGACAAACGACAAAGACCGTAACTGAAATACAGCCGCATGCAATAGAAAATGTGTTGAAAAATTGGACGGATCGTATGGGATGGTGCATGGCTAGCCGATGCAGCCATATGAATGAAGTTGTGTTCCATCATTAACCGGAAGGATTGTACTTCAAAATAAAAAAAAACAGTTTGGAAAAATATTGAGTAGTTTCTTTTTTATAGCATTTTTAATTCCGTAAAGTTATATGGCGGACCCTGTATACTCAAATTTCTCGCCAGTTTCTTTTTATTTTTAGTGAGTACAGGTTTGTTGAAAAATTCATTGAACACTCTACTGCTAAATAGTTTTGGTACCGACGACCCTTGTGTGCATAAAATTGAATTCAATTAAAAATAATTTCAAAAATAATTAGCGAAAAGTGTCAAAAAATAGGGGAAATCACACGCCAAACGATATCTACTTGCTGCACTAAATAAAGCGAAGAAAAAAGGGAGCTTGCGACCTCCTTTCTAGCTGGAGCAGATTGAGGAACAACGCGAATCGCAGAGCAGAAGTATCGTCGAAGAGATCTCAGAACGAGTGAAAATTTCTAAATAACTAGTGATGCTACGTGTTGGCGAGATAATGGCTGAGCTGGCGAAACACAGAAACATCTGGAAGTTTCTTGCGGAAATTTTGTTCAGATGTTTTGTTCGGAGTCACACGGGTAAAATTTTGTTCAGCAATATTTGTTGCTTTTGTCGTTTACTTTTTAAATTTGACGTACGAATAAGAAGTAAAAAGCGTGTCGCCAGTACGGGTAACAAACATCCCTCTCTCTTCCTCGTCCGTCCTTCTCCCTTGAACATAATGTTTGCCTTCAAATGCTTCCCCGTGAACATCGGGACTAAGGAAAGCGAAGAAAATAATGGAAAAACGTGCGGTGAAAGCTGAAGCACAAACTGAGCTGAACGACCATCTGCCAAGTGAATTGCGGTACTAAAACTCAGCTGGATGAGTGCCAAAATCAAGCTGCTTCCACCGATCTCATCATCAACGGTTTGCCGTGCATGATGAGGAAAATATTGAAAACCTCTTTTGCAGTATTTGTCAATCTTTGAATATATCTGCGCCACAAGTTTTCTATGCCTTTTAGGTGCGTTAGCTGAGTAAGTCTACCGTGTCTGCTACTACATATAATTACTAAATTGGCATCTTCTGCTGAACGATCTGGACCATTAAAAAAAAAAAAAACAATATATAAATAAATAAATAATAATAATAATAATTTGTGTATGGTCAGTTTTACTTATAAATAATATAGAAGCCTGAGCACTCAACACTAGAGTAGCAGGAAGACCAAGAACAAGAAACTTCGATGAACAAGAGAAGGGCATCAAAAAACTTGGGATAAGAAATTGGAAAAATGGTTGAAGCGATCAAGATGTATGGAGGTCGGACGTGCAATAAACCAAAGCTCATGAAGAGTTGTAATGCCAAAAGATAATGATGAGCTCTAGAAAAAGCTCCTAACGCATAAAAGACGGTGACCAGTTTAGTCGTAAAATATAATAATTGAATTGCCTTCAAAATGGATTCGGGTTTTTGAACGATACAAACTTTATCGCAATTGAGGAGTATCTACTAATCCTGTCCTTTACTAAAAGAAAAGTGACACATGGAATCTGTATCCCTTCGTCCATATCAGAGCAAGACTGAAAAAATGTTCCATATTTGTAGATGGCCTAGCATCTCACTTCTAACCTTGTAAGTTCTTTTGTTCTAAATCTAAATGGTAAATGTTGTAACAATGGAAAATGCAGATGTCGCATAACAGGAATGATAGTAGCAGAAGAGTGATGCGTAAAGCATCGAAGCATGAATGTATGAGAGACATGAAGCATGCAACATATTACGTGTTGCACATAAACACGAAAAAAGAAAAGAGGAAAAAAGAAAAGAGGAAAAAGAGCCTTGCAGCTGCATATGTAGAGTACGACGAGGCAAAAGCGAAGGAAGTAAAGAACCTACTAACAATGCGCAGGATATGTGCATCTCTGAAGGAAGAAAAAGGAAAATGATTACGAAGCATAGCAACAGTACATACACACATGCAGGCAAAGTGCTGCAAATGTTTTCAAGTGTGTTTGAGTCACGCGTGGCTGCACACTTATCGCAGCTGAACACTCCGCTGCCCCGCATACTAGCAACGACCCTCTGTAGCCGTACAGCTTTGCATTACTGCTGTGATTTATGGCGCTGCTTAACGTTGGAAATTTGTCAGGATATTGCAATTGCTTCGCAAAGCACAAAGCGCGCACAGAAGCGTATGACAACGCGCAGCGGCAGCACCAACAACATGTTACAAAATATAACAACGGCAGCAGCAGCAACGGCGACAGCAGGGTGCATCATATGTGGCAACACGCACACGTCGTTTGAGATATGCATGTGGCCTTGCTGCAACTTTCGATTTAGACAACACTCACGCAGCGCACGAGTCGACGAAACGACAAAGACAAGCACTCTGGGTTGCAAAGAAGTAAGCACCACACAGCTGCGCCACAGCTGCTCAGCTGCTCCACAGCTACGTACCGATGCGTACATATGACTGCTGTTGCTTTTCGCTTTTCGCTTTGCCATTTGCAGCCGCACACAAGCGATATCGCATAAATATTCAACTACATCTAATGCAATCGCTTTGTTGTATGTGTGTGTGTGTGTGTGTGCGTCTCTGTACATTTTACCTTTATGTATTTCATGCGCACTCTCCACTACTCGTTCTCAGCCATAAACGTTGGATTCTAGGCTATGCACTGCAGCATTTCTAATGCTCACTCCTCGTTGCCTTCCACCCCTGCCAGCTTGCGACAGCATCACCTAACTTGGCCAAGTCTTAACGTTTTCATTAATATGCACTTTTTAACTTTGACTTGCATATTAACACCAATGCGTATATGTTTTATAATATTGCCATTAGCATTAATAAAAATTCAACAAGACAATATGAGGACTTTTACGCTTGGGTCCTCTGGATTAGAAAAAAATCAAACGTTTAAATATTCATGACGTGGAAAGTGGATGTGACTAAGAGAAATCTACTACGTACGTACACGTACAGTAAAACCTTGCCGTGGTAGAAGGGCTTGCGTGCATCAATGAGGAGTTGGGCTATGCCGACGGAATGGGCAGCGTTCATTCAGGCAGAGTCACCCATGTCGGACAGGCTAACTCTGAGGTGCCAGACTGAGATTGGTACAGATTGGATTGAGTTATATACAGTTAGAATTTAGAATTAGAATAATATTAGAATATTTTATATAAAGGGTGATTTTTAAGAGCTATAGGAAAGTTTTTCAAAAAAACACACGTAAAATTCAGAAAAATGCATGAAATTTTTATTTAAATCGATAGTACAATCCATATAATTTAATGTTTGAAGATTATTTCATGCAAATGTTGACCGCGACTGCGCTTCAAATGGTCCATCCGCTTAGTCCAATTTTGGCCTACTCTTTCCAATGTTTCGGGCGTTATCTCACATATAAATGCTTCAATGTTGTCTTCCAATGCGTTGATTGAAGCGGTCTTGTCTGAACAGACATGAGCTTTAACGCAGCCCCACAAAAAATAATCTAAAGGCGTTATATCGCACGATCTGGGTGGCCAATTGACAGGTCCCGAACGTGAAATATAATGTTCACCGAACTCGCCTCTCAACAAGTCCATTGTTACGCGTGCTGTGTGGCATGTAGCACCGTCTTGCTGAAACCACATATCATGCAAGTCAAACTCTTGCATTTTGGGCAAAAAAAAGTTGGATATCATTTCACAGTAGCGCTCACCATTAACAGTTACGTTACGATTCGCAGCATCTTTGAAGAAGTACGGTCCAATGATACCTCCAGCTCATAAACCGCACCAAACTGTGACCTTTTCTGAATACATTGGGAGCTCTTGCAATTCTTCTGGCTGATCTTCACTCCAGTTCTGGGTTGGTGGTTTGATGTTCAATAATGTAAATTTGGTTCTAAATTTAGTCACAACAACTCGAATAGCCGCTTCAGTGGGTCGTTTAAACTGACCATAAAATGGAGGAAGCGCGCGATAAACTTTCTTAACAGAACTCGCATTTTTATAATAAAATTCGATGATTTGCAAGCGTTGTTCGTTTGTAAGACGATTCATGGTTAAATTATATACCAAACTGAAGATGTTTGACAGTGAAACAAAACACGAATCGTGCGTCAGCTGTTTAAACCAACTGTTTAAAAAGATAATAGCTAAAAAATCACCCGTTACAGACTTAATACCAGCAAAGTACTAAATACCTGGAAACTTTAAAAATTAGATAAATATTTGCTCTTTTTCACTGCATCATTTAAGCTGCGGCGTGAAATCTCTGTATCGTTTTTTGTTTTTTGCATTACAATGAAATGAGTGGACATTTTTTTGTATTTTATATTGAGAAATGAAATAAAACAAAATAACTGAAATACCTGCATACTCTGTTTTTCCATTTTCGCATTATTATTATGAAATATAGACCACTTTACAAAGAAATCGTATCAAATAAGCTGTGCGTGACTGTACGAGTATCTTCACTTAATTTAACTATTTGAGCATATTTATATACTCATTCGTAGAACTTTTATTAAAACAATTAACGGATTCAATTAAATAACACAGTTGAAACGGAAAAATTATATGCGTCCATATTCCTATGAGCGCCACTGTAGGTTTCTGTTGAGTAACATTGCAATTTCAGAACCAGTTTGAAAGCTTTCAGCTCAGAATAACAAGAAAATCATAAGGTAAGTAGGTACGTTCGTTTGTAACTAGCAAATACCAGTTAGAAAGCTATCAACTCGCAATGAAGAGGAAAGCAATTACAAAACATTACTCAAAAAGCCGCTTGCGCCCAAGTGCATATTTGTATATATTTTATATTTATAGGTATGTAGTGCATGTAGGTATGTGACGTATATTTCCATGGAATACATAATAAATTAAATTTGTTTAATCTAAAGTGGGTGGAATTTCTTTGCAGTCATGGGGAATTTACATGGGACTTTTGGAAAGACCTTTTCTTCTAACGTAACAAACGATTAATGGAGCATTTTTTTCTGCAAAACAAGCTTGAATTTAATAAATTTCCGTCACTTCGGTGGCTGCTTGAGAATCTATAAAGCAGTGCTCAACAGCGCAGTGCACTTCGACTGCTAAAGCGGAAAACAACGAACTGCTCACATAAAAAAAAAAGCAAAAAATACATTGCTTTATAAACGTTGTTGCATTTATTTCTACTTAGAAGTCGCGCTCAGAGTACCAGAGCGAAGCTTTGCAAATTAGTTTAGTTTTTTTTGTGTTTTTTTAATAAAATGAATCGCTGCTCTTTGTTACTTTGCTTATCAGCTTTGCTGCGTGTTGGGGTAGCAGTGAGCACAGCGGCATCAGTGTGTTCGTGTGATGCTGATAATATGGTGAGAAGTAAAATTTATACAATTTATTGATATATCAAAGCAAGTGCAGCTCAGTAAAGAAAATATTTATTAAAAAATAAAAAAAAAAAAATAAAAATTAATATATTTTTTTGATATTTATATTTTTAAATTTATATATATTTTTCTAATTTATTCCATTTTACTTCTACTTCTCTTTACAGACCGATGTTTACAATTTTTATGCAAATGTCGTACGTAAAGTGCAACATGATGTGGATTTGTTGAGTGCTGCCAATTCGGAGTTGCGCGTGCGCTTGGAAGATCTCAATGAGCGGTAAGTGTTCAAAGTTCAACCTTCAAACAGCTTTTCACAAGCACAATTTCCATTATACGTCTTAAAGTTTGAATGATCAGCGCGATGTGATGTCGGAGTTGCGTGCAAAAATTAACAACACGCCTTCGCGCGTAATCTATGAGAAAGGTGAGCGAGTATGTGTGCGTGAAGTATTGAATTATTACTGAAATTTAATAAAAGGTCAATCTGATTTCCCTTCAACACCCGAAATAGATGTGCGTAACATTTTTAAAATACCTGAAACCGAAGAAGGAACAGTGGATACATGGTGAGTATTTCGCTTTTCTATAGTCGCTTCTTATTTTCACTCTAACCTCTATTTTCTAATTTCTTATTCCAATTCATTCTTGATCGAACTTTCATCTAATTTTTAGTCTGTATTGGTATTAAAAATGATATTCTTATCAAATTTTCTTGGCTATGAGATCAAGTATAGCAAAACTAAAACATGAATTCTTTTTTATTTATATTTTTTGTTCTATTTTATTTATTGTTTTTTATTTTGTATTAGTTTAAAACAATTTTATTTTAATTAAATTGTTTGTTCCATTTTATTTATTGTTTCTTTTATATTAGTTTAAAGTAATTGTATTTTAATTCAATTAAATTTTACTTAATTGTTGTTTATTTGATTAGATTTTGTTTTGTTTTGTACTTATTTTAATGTGATTTGTTTTATTTATTTTTCATTCATTTTTATTATTTATTGTATTCGTTATTATTTTGTAAATTAACTCTGTTTAATTTTATACGGTTTTTTTCGTTTTTGTTTTCTTTTATTTATATTTAGTTTATTCATTAACCATTTAATTTTACTCTATCTAATTTGATTGTATTTATTTTTCGTCTAATTTAACTGATTTTATTTTTTATGTTATTTAATTTTTTTATTGAATTTTGCTTTCTAACACTCTTTTATTTTATTTTATTTAATTTTTTTTCTTATATTTATTTTATTTTCTTTTATTTATTATATTTCATTTTATTTTATTTTATTTTATTTTATTTTATTTTATTTTATTTTATTTTATTTTATTTTATTTTATTTTATTTTATTTTATTTTATTTTATTTTATTTTATTTTATTTTATTTTATTTTATTTTATTTTATTTTATTTTATTTTATTTTATTTTATTTTATTTTATTTTATTTTATTTTATTTTATTTTATTTTATTTTATTTTATTTTATTTTATTTTATTTTATTTTATTTTATTTTATTTTATTTTATTTTATTTTATTTTATTTTATTTTATTTTATTTTATTTTATTTTATTTTATTTTATTTTATTTTATTTTATTTTATTTTATTTTATTTTATTTTACTTGAGCCTAATCCATCTCGGCTATTGCCGAAAATTACACATCCCGGATAAAATTTTCAAGGGATTGTACTCTGGTGGAGCGTAGTCCAAGTTCTATGCCCATGCGATTGCTATTGCTTAAATATTTAAAAATCTACGAACTATTGCACATGTGTCCAGTATGGTCGACTTCTGCATGTCTTCTAAGAGGTGTTGGCAGTCATACTTCTTCAAAATTTTGATTAGATGCTTAGGCACTAATCCAGTGGACGATATAATTATTGGAATTATATTCAACTTCCTCGCTTTGTACATCCGTTTCAGTTCTATGGCCAAAGCTGCATACTTCGATATTTTGGTGGAGTATGTGCTTTGGATGTTGCAATTAAGGGGCTCCGCTATATCGATAACTTCGTTTGTTTCATTTATCTTGTCACACAAGATGATGTCAGGTTTGTTGGCAGCTGAGGTTTGATCTGTGGCATAGCACATAGCATAATCTTCGTAGCGTGAATATTCGGCCGAGGCGACGACGTAGAAGCATTGCCGGGCAGTCCCCATGACTATCTTTTCTTTAGATTGCTGCAATGAATCCATTTTTAATAACCCGTCACGATGCGATGAAGAAAATCCTTCCTTTTTTGCCGCTATAGCAGTTGTTCACAGGCAAAAAAACGACATTCAACATCCCTTGGTTTTAACTCATAAGGAACCCAAGTCCCCTGTTTCTGAATCATTCCCAAAGCATGCAATCGCTTGGAAATGGATTGGCGGGTAACTCCTAATACTGAAGTAAGCTCTTCGTGCGTTTGACACGTTTTTGTAGCTTTCGATGCGCTTTAGCCGCCGTTTTTTTCGAATGAAAGAGGAAAAGCAACACTTCCGGCAAATGACGATTATTCGGCACAAAATCAGACATTTTCACGAAACCAAAAGTTTGATATATGATAACAAAACAAAATCAGTAATGTGTCGAAGCAGTTTGTTTACCATATGCCTTAGCTTGGATGTTATGTTAGAATCGACGCGCACACACTGCTGGCGGCATCTATTGACAAACAGCGGGAACTTAGTTGCACACCTAATAATATTAATTAGTTTTATTTAGGTGTAGTTTTTATTTATTTATTTATTTTTTTGTTTTAGTTGAATCAAATTATTTAACATTTTATTTAATAAATAATTTTGATTTATTTTATAATTTGATTAATTTAATTTTATTTTACTTTATTTTATTTTCCTATTTTTTTATTTCATTTAATGGTTTTATTTAAATTCATTTGTTTTAATTATATTTCATTTTATTGTATTTTATTTCATTTCATTTCCGTTGTCATTTTCTAATATCTTTTCCAATAATTCGCAGCTCCGGTGGTCAACGTTTGCCTCAAAGTTGTGCCGAGGCCACAGCCAATAGCCGTAAAAGCGGTCGTTATACCATTCAAGATGATTTGGCAGGTCCAACACCCTTCTGGGCATCTTGTGATGAGGAACTTTATGGGGGCGCTTGGACTGTTATCCAACGTCGCGTTGATGGCAAAATCGACTTCTACCGCAATTGGTCCGAGTATAAGGAGGGTTTTGGTAAAATCGATGGCGAGTTTTGGATTGGCCTCGATCGCCTCTATGCCATGACGACGCGTAATGCGCAAGAACTCCTTATTATTATGGAAGATTTTGACAATGTGCGGCGTCATGCCAGTTACGACGAATTCGCTATAGGCGATGAGAGCGAGGCGTATGTACTGAAGGTGTTGGGGAACTTTAGTGGTGATGCCGGTGATTCTCTAACTGCACACGTAGCCAACAAGTGGAGCACACCCGATCGAGATAATGATCGCGATAAGGATAATTGTGCGCAGCTGTATAAGGGCGGCTGGTGGTTTGAAAATTGCCACTTGAGGTGAGTTGCTGGGTGCAATACTCGTATTTGTGTATATGCGCATTGTTCTTGCTTACATTGAATATTTATTTTCAGTAACTTGAATGGTCTATACTTGCGTGGTGCTTATCCGCAAGAAAAGTTTGCTCAAGGTATTGTTTGGCATGCATTTCGTGGCTACAATTACGCATTGAAATTTACGCAGATGATGATAAGACCGCGGCGAAAGTGAAAATTGGAATCATTGATTTAAAAAAAAAAAAAAAAAGTAATGAATTAAAAAATGTTCACTCCACTTTCCTTAAACTTGACAGTTGTTTGTTTTATGTTGATAAATAAGCTTTGTTTAGTATGATATTTTTTATATCATTGTTATCTCGGCAGTTGTGTGAGGGAACAAGTCTATTTGGTGTCTAGGTTGAGTGTAAATAATAAAACCACTTAGATACATACACAATTTTTATTTCTTGTACTATTTCGGGCATTTTTCTCTTGGAAGGCGAATGTTACGGGTCCTGACTAATGAGTGTAAAATGCTGGGTTATGTGACACTTCAGTGAACTATGAAATATTTGAGTAAATAGCTGGAATTATTTGAGTAGGTGAGAAATTTCAATGCTCTTTTATGTAATGCTAAAGAAATCTATTGGAAGCAATAATATCTGCATTGGGCATTTACACGTAGAATACCCCACAATGCCAGCACTGGGTTAATTAACAATTTAGGCTACTTTAAAGTAAGATTCACTTTCTAAAATTTATTATATTGTCGTTGTTCAATAAAATTATGCCACATGGTAATTAGTGCTATGGTAAATGTGTGACACCTGAGGAAGTCCAGCCTAAGAAGATTCACCAAGCTACCTGGCTGTCTCCTGATCGAAAACCGCGAAACCAGATCGATCATGTTGTTATAGATGGAAGACACGCTTCTAGTTATTAGATGTACGTACGATACGAGGACCCAACATCGACTTGGATCATTACCTTGTTGCAGCCAAACTGCGCATACGCCTCTGTGCAGCAAAAAACATGCACCTACCTATGCAAATATTGTTCAACATCGACAACAACAGACATCCAGAAGATTCGTCACTCGACTCTCACTCCTGCTCTCAGAGACCACTGCCCAACAAACCGGCATGCACGAGCAATGGAGCAACATTTCTCGTTCCCTACGTACCGCTGCCGAAGAAGAAATCGGATTCCGGCGAGCCCGAAAAAACAATTGGTACGGCGAGGTAAGTTATGCTGCCGCAGAAAGAAAGGATGCCACCTATAGAGCCACGCAGCGATTGAGCGCAACGCGAGCCATGTGGGATCGCTACAGAGAGCTAAAAAAGGAAGAGAGACGTATTATCCGAGAGAAGAAACGAGAGACCGAAATACGTGAGTGCGAAGAGCTTGAATAAATTCTACCAGAAAGTTCGGCGGCATACAGAGCCGCACAGAGAATTTGAAGATCCCGATACCCCAATCGTCGACGACAGAATTATCGTTCCGCTACCCGACCATGACGAGGTGAGAATAGCGATTACGCGACTAAAGAACAACAAAGCCGCGGACGCCGACGGACTGCCGACTGAGCTATTCAAACGTGGTGGCGAGGAGCTGGTAAGGTGCATGCATCAGCTCCTATGCAAAATATGGTCGGATGAAAGCATGCCTGCCGATTGGAATTTAAGTGTGCTCTGCCCAATCCATAAGAAGGGCGATCCTGCTATCTGTGCCAATTACCGCGGGATTAGTCTACTAAATATCGCCTATAAGGTTCGTATTGTGTGAAAGGCTGAAGCCCACCGTCAACCAACTGATTGGACCTTATCAGTGTGGCTTCAGACCTGGAAAGTCTACCATCGACCAAATATTCACAATACGCCAAATCTTGGAAAAGACCCATGAAAGGAGAATCGACACACACCATCTTTTCGTCGACTTCAAAGCTGCATTCGACAGTAGGGAAAGGAGTTACCTGTATGCCGCGATATCTGAGTTCGTATCCCCGCAAAACTAAACGGCTATGCAAGATGACGTTGCTCAACACCAGCAGCGCCATCAGAATTGAGAAGGACCTCTCCGAGCCGTTTGATACCATACGAGGTTTCAGACAGGGTGACTCGCTGTCGTGTGACTTCTTTAACCTGATATTGGAGAGCATCGTACGAGCCGCAGAACTTAATCGCTCAGGCACAATATTTTATAAGAGCGTGTAATTATTGGCGTATGCCGATGATATTGATATCACAATACAACCGCGCTGTTAGTTCTGCCTTCTCCAAACTGGATAAAGAGGCAAAGCGAATGGGTTTGGTGGTGAACGAGGACAAAACGAAGTACCTCCTGTCTTCAAACAAACAGTCGGCGCACTCGCGTATCGGCACCCACGTCACTGTTGACAGCTATAATTTCGAGGTTGTAAAAGACTTCGTGTATTTAGGAACCAGCATTAACGCCGATAACAATGTCAGCCTGGAAATCCAAGAACGAATCTCTCTTGCCAACAAGTGCTACTTTGGACTAGGTAGACAAATGAGTCGTAAAGTCCTCTCTCGGCGAACGAAACTAACACTCTACAAGGCTCTCATCATGCCCGTCCTAACGTATGGCGCAGAAGCGTGGACGATGACAACATTCGATGAAGCGACGCTTGAAGTGTTTGAGAGAAAGATTCTGCGTAAGATTTTTGGACCTTTGCACGTTGGCAACACCGAATATCGCAGGCGATGAAACGGTGGGCTGTATGAGCTTTACGACGACATAGACATAGGGCAGCGAATAAAGATCCAGCGGCTACGTTGGCTGGGTCATGTCGTCCGAATGGATACAAACGCTTCGGCCCTGAAAGTATTCGATGCGGTACCAGCTGGTGGTAGCAGAGGAAGAGGAAGGCCTCCTCAGCGTTGGAAAATCAGGTGGAGAAGGACTTGGCTTCACTTGGAGTGTCCAACTGGCGCCGGTTAGCTCGAGAAGGAAGCGACTGGCGCTTTGTTAAACTCGGACAAAATCGCGTAGGCGATTATCGCGCCAATTAGGAAGAAGAAGACAAGGATTTAAATTATTTTCTCTCAGTCGAGTGTGAATAGTTTCAACAGATGCAGCAATATTTAGGTCCTGTTAAGCTCCGTTGCTTGCTTGAATGGCTGCTTCGTGCTCTGTCTAACTAAGCGTTTGAAGAGTACTGGCGGCATGATAGGTCCATACCTTTACTATAACGGGAGCAGGTTATAGTAGCTGTATTGCTACTGCCAACACAAAAAAAAAAATCGCTATGCAGTTCAAGTAGACTCGGACCTGGAAAGCACAGCTAGCGTAAATACCACAGAAGAAGATGCTTTACTTAACTCTCCGGTAAAACTCGATGGTGCCATTTCGGACAGTACGAAAAGACCTAGAGTAAAGACAAGTAAGGATGGGATGAAAGCTAAGTCGTGATACAAAGAAGCGGTCAAGTTTTGCGACCGACTTGGTGGCATGGCCAATCTGAAGCGGAAAGACTGGCATGGGCTAGGGAGGAAGTAGGAAGAGGCCGTACATATTTTGCAATACGTGCTAGCTGTGCCGCATCGAACCCAAAGTTCGCCAACAAGGTAGAGAAGTAAATAGCCTTAAAGAGGTAGCGATCTACAGAAAGCGAAGGGAAGATGCCCAACACAAAATGAGGGTGCAAAGGTGACGCTGTAAAGCTAATCGCGAGGCACTCAACCAAAGACGGTGAAAAATCATCCACATCTAAAGCAGCGGCGGCAGTCAGTGAGGTAGCCAAGAAGCACTTGACAGTGGCGGTTACTGATCGCAGTAGCCCGTTGGGACGAATAACGCAGGAGCAATGGAAGGTAGTTGAAATGAAACTACTGGAGGCTCTGTTCGCAAAAATTGACGCTGATCTGAGCACAACAGTGCCTACATTTGATGGAGCAGGTTGGTTCAGCGGCGTCAAGTTATTAAAATGTAAAGACGATCCCACTTTCAGATGGGTTAAGGAAGCGGTGAAGAAACTTTCGATACCGAAATCTAAGGTAGTGATACCGCGCACGGTCAATCCAGAGTATGTCTTAAAACTCCTGCAACGACAAAATACGGATGTTCCTACCGATGATTGGAAGGTGTTGAAGGTGGCTAAATCACCAAGAGTGGATGAAGGCCAAAACTACAAACTAAAATTAATAAAACAGCGGAGGACATCTTATATGCAAGGATTGGGATAATGGCGTGGGGCATTGGTAGCGAGTACCTTCGCCTCAAAAAACGCAGCCCAACAGACATTAATCAAAACACGCTGGAAACTGGAGAGGTGGAGAAGGATCTCGGCATAGAATACCCTAAATCAACGAGAAGCGAAGGAGGGTGAGCTGGAGCAGGCATCTAACCCCGTGACGGAACCGAAGCCTGATGCTGAAGGTCCTTCAAATAAATCTTCATAAATGTAATGAAGCCTCAGTTGAGCTCCTTCAGAATCTAGAAGGGGCCAACTATGAAATAGCTCTGGTCCAGGAACCATGGATTGATTTGGGAAACCTGGTGTCTGGACTGGACTCACCAAACTACAATACATACTTCCCGATCGCTACAAACAGGGTAAGAGCAGTGATACTCGTCAAGAAAAGTGTATGTTCCTACTTTAATACTAATCTCTTCACAGATGACCTGACAGTGGTGACAATCCAGGACTGCAAGAATAAAGCTTTACTTCTTGGGTCCTGCTACATGTTACACGAAAAGGAGGCACCGCCGGACGAGCTTCACAATTTGGGCAAGGAAGCCGAGCGAAGGAAGCTAGCGCTTGTCGTAGGGTCCGATGGAAACCCACATCATACCATCTGGGGAAGCTTTGACATAAGCGATAGAGGGGAGTCCCTATCCAATTTTATTTTACAAAGTCGCCTAGAAGTAGCAAACCTCGAAAAATATTCTAGACTTAACCTTCACGAATAACCTTACGATGGTGGAAGATTGGAGAGTGTTATTAACGCCTTCTTTCTCCGACCACAGATACATACATTTCAGAATAACATTCATTCAAAAAGTACTCAACTTGTCACCGATTGATATTGCGGCGGAATGCCTAGCAGCTAAATCCGCCGAAAGACTCAGCGCGACAGGCGAATTTACCTGTATGTAAAACATTCGGACATAGCTCAACAGGCATTAGTTATAGGGTCCAAATGGACTATATGACTCCGAAATGCAATTGGGTGAAGAAATTCCGAACAACAATAGAAGACGGAGGGTGGAAAAAAAGAATGAAACCTAACCCAAATACTCTTAATATATTTATATTACCAAAAGCTCGAAAATGGTAGACGGAGTAGAGGCAGGGATCTATTGTGCAGATGTAGGCATAAGGCAGCCATTTAAGCTTCCTTACCACTGTAGTATCTTTCAAGCAGAAGTCTTTGCGGTAGGAAAGGCTGCAGAAATAGCAATCGCAAAGACATTAAGCAACTCCAAAATAAATATATACGTTGACAGCCAAGCTGCGATAAAGGCAATAAACTCATATGAAATTTCATCTAAAAATGCTCTAAAAAGCAGGGAAGCCAAAGAGAGATTATCCGCAGACAGACGGCTGCATATCTATTGGGTGCCCGGACATAAGGGCGTTGCAGGAAACGAAATTGTAGATGAGATTGCCAAAAGCGCTGTTTACATACAATTCAAACAAGAAAACGACATACTGAAACCTTTAAATACGGTATACAAAGACATCGCTGCGGACATGGAAATACGGATAGACAGGAGGTGGAATAATCTAGCCACTTCCAGAACCGCGAAAATCATGTGTACACAGAGGGAAGATAAATACGTCCGATTCGTACTAGCTCTGTCTAGAAAAGAAAGCAGAACTATCGCAGGTATGCTGGATAGGAATCACAAACAACGATAGCTGCAGATTTTGCAATGAGCTAGAAAAGAGGGAAACGCTAGAACATCTTCTATGTTCCTGTCCTGCATTAGCTGGAACCAGATTAAAATGCTTCAAAGCTATACAATATGAGGAGTTAGAGAACCTCTCGGGGATATAGCTCCAAAGTTTACTTAGATTCGCAAAAAACGCAGACGTATTACAAGATGTCTACTACAAACAAACGCAGGGGTCTAGCTCCATCTGGTAACACTAAGGATCAATAGTTCTATGTGATGGCTTTCAGCCAGCCAGATCAACCTAAGCTATCCTATATCTGGCCAAGGTTTGTCACTCCAGCAGCATTCCCCGTATGTAAGTATGGGGAATGTTTTTGCTGCGACAACAACAACAATTGAAGCTTACAATTTTCGAATAACGGTACTTTACAGCTACTTTTTCAACGTTTGCTTTGCTTGAGGGAACTAAACCGGATGTATTAGACCGCTTTTTTGTTGATTTCATAATTTTTTTGTTATAAAGCACGTGAAATAATTTAAGTTTTATAAATTTATGAATAAATTTAGGTTCCGAAAAAAACTGTTTTTATTTTTTTTCCATTATTGTTTACCTTCTAAAAAAAATAAAATAAATAATTGGCGCGTACACTTCTGTTAGTTGTTTGGCCGAGCTCCTCCTCCTATATGTGGTGTGTCTTGATGTTGTTCCACAAATGGAGGGACCTACAGTTTCAAGCCGACTCCGAACGGCAGATATTTTTATGAGGAGCTTTTTCATGGCAGAAATACACTCGGAGGTTTGCCATTGCCTGCCGAGGGGCGACCGCTATTAGAAAAATGTTTTTATTAATTTTGCTTTCACCGAGATTCGATCCAACGACCTCTCTGTGAATTCGGAATGGTAATCACGCAGCAACCCATTCGGCTACGGCGGCATTGTTTTCCTTCAAGGTAATTCCGATTGAAAAATGTATGGCAATTTTATTTGAAATGCCCTTATAAGTAAATCAATCTAATTGCACAAAACAAAAACAAAAAGTGGTTAGTTAAATTAATAAATTCAAATGAAACCCATTCAATTATTCAATTAAATATTGCTTTTTCATGAAATTAATGAGGGAAAACCTATTTTGACAAAAAATCATATTTAAGACTTTATTAAAGGTAGGATTAGCACAATGTGATGGAGTAGCTTCTAATTAGCTATAAATGAATACAAATGTGTCCTTATTACCGAGAATTGAGATAATGGAACTAAAAATAATTTAAATTATATTATAATTTCCCATGTAAGTATGCGTATGCCCATAAGTACACATAGACACACACACACATGTGTTTTCTCACAATGAAATTCTATACAGCTAATTAAAATTGTGCTAATTATTGTTCTTCTACTTTCTATCATTACACTCCAACCAGTGCATCCAAAAGTGAAAGCGGTAAAGACAGATGAAAGAAGGCAAAGGCGAGGAAACTGTTTGTCAACAGCAGAGCTCCTGATTAAACTGAGAAAAGGCTTACAGAAGATTTGGAGCGTGTTATATGATAATCACTAGGAAGTGGAGAAGGGCTTTGCGAGAAGTGGTGCGCTTGTTGCCTTATTGGAGTTTCAATAATGTAATTCAGCAGAGCATGTATGGGTTAGCACGCATACACACGCACACACACACACAGCTGGGAAAACTCTTTTCAATACTTTTACGTATACAAAACTTTTGCCCTTCTTCAAGTCTTTTGATCTGCTTGGAATTTTAATAACACACTGATTTAAAATTCTCAGAAAAGATGAAAAAGTTGTCACCACCCGAGGGGTGCATGTGACAGCAATGTGTGTGTGTGCGTGTGTGACAGTCATTGTCACTGGTTTAGGTTGAGCAAGGCTAGAGGGTATGAATTCAAAGCGGCGACCTGCTACACTTCTTGTTTGCTACAATGTATGCATCTGCTTTGCAACACACGTTAATTAATTAAATTCTGCTCGCACATTGTAGCGCAGAGTTTGGTAAACAAAACAAAAACAAAAACCTTGTTGCGCATGCTGGCATAGACAAAAAATATTAACTCTACTTAGCTGAGTGCCTATTCATACACACACACATTTATACTTATTTGTTTGGTTGCCACCAGATACTTGTCACTTAATTTAATCAACATTTGCAATTAAAAAGTTCGAGGCTACCTACAACTTTTTATGATAAAGTACGAAAACATTTAGAAGAAACACACGCAAAAAGGGAATGCAAACAAATTAGGTTGCATAAAAATTGAAAATAAAAATTATTTCATATTCTACACAAGAAAAAAACGCAGCTAATTAAATTTCAAAGTTCGCCAACAAAATTTATTACTTTTATGCATTTAAAATGGTTGTCCTTTGATTGGCTTGCGGGCCTATTGTCTGGACTCAAATTATTTATGTTCCATTTATTCTTTGCTGACATATTTTTATGCTTAATTGTTGTTGTTTGCCGTACAATTATTGATGTACAAAATGTAGGCGTAGCTGTGCGACTTGTAAAACTCACAACCAAAACCAAAACTATGTTTAATTGTAATTAATCAAATGTTACTCATACGCCCGGGGAGCGCCAGTGCTGTAGCGCACCTGTGTGTGTGGCGATTTGTAGCAGTCAGTTGTAAGTGAAAATTAATGACTGTTTCAAATTACATACACACTCAAACCTTTTCTACATATATATCTATTTATATATGTATAATTGTGCAAAAATACAAAGTGTAGCTAAATATGGGCATTTTATTATACGCCATTAGACTCGGGTGGCACAAGGTTTCGCCACGAACTGCAAAGAAGATTGCACTAAAACTATTGTATTATCATTATAATTTATTCTAAGCGTAACATAAAATATTAAGCTACCATCATACAGCATACTAGCTACAATTTTTTTAAAATTATTTTCGGTATCTATAAAAAATGATATAACGACTGGTTTATTTATTTATTTTAATAATCTATAGTACGAATTACCTTATAGACTAGACACAAATGTAAAGAAAAGCAAGCCAAATTTGGCAACTATAATATGAGCAATCGATATAAATCCAATATTGAGTAACTAAATTAAAATTTTTTTCAAAATGAGATTTGGATAATGCAAAATCAAACAGACTGGCATTACATAATCAATTAGCCATCGCTAGCGACACATTTTTCCCATCTCTCAGGCAATTTGTGGATGCCGCGCCAAAAAAATTGGCCGTCTTTGGCCGCAAACCAATCACCGATCCATTTTTTGGCTTCTTCATGAGAATTGAAGCGCTGCTCGGAAAGTGCGTGGCCCATCGATGCAAACGAATGATAATCGGAAGGCGCCAAGTCTGATGAGTAAGCCGAACATACCAGCGGTTCCCAATCGTACGTCTCTCCCAATTCCCGGGACGCTATTTTTCGATGTGGCGGTGCATTGTCATCAAGAAAAATTACTTTGTGACGCCGATCGGCATATTCTGGATGTTTTCGGTGTATAGCGCTATTCAAATCGGCCAATTATCGTTTGGTAGCGTGCACCGTCAACTGTTTCACCTGATTTTAATAGCTCGTACCAAATCATACCACGCTGATCCCAGAAAACACATAGCATTGCCTTGCGGCCGGAGCGATTTGGCTTGGCCGTTGTTTTTGGCTTGTGGCCGGGCGGACCATACGATCGTTTACGCTTGGGATTGGAGAAATACATCCATTTTTCCATCACCCGTAACCATTCGATGCAAAACAGACTTGCTTTTGAACCGGGAGAGCAGCATTTCACAAGTGGTTTTTCGATGTCCGCAAATCGTAGTTAAAAGGCACGAAATTCGACATTTTTAAGAGCGACAAAAATGCATTGTTGTATGAAACGTAACAAACAATGAACTGAATATTGTTGACAGATGACAGACAAAAAAAAAAAAAATAATTCATTGACGAAGGTTTAATAATACTTCTAGCGACATCTATGGACTAATAGCTGAATGTCTCATTTCATAGGTATATACCTGGTAGTCTCGAAGAGCGCGATCAATGGGTGCATTAATCGCAAATTTACTCTTAAAGTTTTGCCCTTAAAAAGGGTAAAATTTCGAAGACTTCTTTGGGAAACAGTAAATCTTATCCACTCAAGTAGATCTCAGCGATGCCAATAACAACACTGAAAATAAACGGAAGTGAAAGGACTGTCCTTGTCCTTCTATTTTCAAGAGCTTCTAGATTAAATAGCTATAGCCGAGAATTATAGGATGGAACAGGCGACTTAAATCACAAGGAACGTTATGTTTGCTTAAGAAATTTTTTTTTTAACGCATTCTATTCTATGAATCGAGAGTTGGTCGTGGGATCTCCAAATGATAACAGTCTTACTCTATGTGGCAACGGACAAGAGACGTAAACAGCAGTTTATAGGTATATGGATCAGAAAATTCAGTTGTATTGCGACGGATGTAGCCTAGAACCGAATACGATTTTGAAAGAATAAATTAAAAGTGGCCACTGATCCAAAATTTTGCATTGAACAATGCACCAAGATCCTTAAACTCTGCCACACTTTATGGTACATCATTTGAAATGGTGTAGGATGGGCTAAAAATACACTGACGCCTCGAAAATGCTACATAAAAACACTTTTTTAATACAGGGTGGCTGATGAAAGCCAGTTATCTGTTCCATTTTTATTTTAATTTGCAGATCGATCTTTAAAATTTATTAAAATGGATAACTGGGACACGCAAACAAGAATTTGGATAGTCCGCCGCTATCACGCACTGGAGTCCGTAGTTTTGGTACAGAGAGAGTACAGGCGGATGTTTCGCGGCGATCCCCCGAGCAGATGGACCATAATGAGACTGGTGAATAATTTTGCTGAGCAAGGAACAGTCGCCAGAAGGCCTTATCATCGAAACCCACCAGTTCGGACGGAGGAAACGATCGCTGCTGTAGCTGCAGCTATACAAAGCAATGCAAGGGTTTCAACAAGAAGCTTATCTGCTCAACTTGGTGTCAGCCGACAGTCTTTGCAAACAATAATGCACAAAGATTTAGACTTATTTCCCTACAAAATTCAAATGGTTAACAAACTGAATGCAGCAGACTTGCCGATTCGCTTGGAATTTTACCAGAAGATCCTGCAAATGGTGGAAGAAGACCAAAACATGTTAAACTGCCTTTTCATGTCTGATGAGGCCCATTTCGATTTAAACGGCAATGTGAACAAACAAAATTGTCGAATATGGAGTACTTCTAACCCACAGATACTCCACGAGACGGAATTGCATCCTCTTCGCGTGACAGTGTGGTGTGCGGTTTCTTCACGCTGTATTGTCGGGCCTTATTTTTTTGAAGAAAATGGTCACACCGTTACGGTTACTGGAGACCGTTATTTGAAAATGCTGAAAGAATTTTTCTATCCAGAACTACGCCGAAAGAGAATTCCTTTCAACTCTGTGTGGTTTCAACAAGATGGGACAACGTCTCACATAGCCCACACTGTTATGACAGAGTTGCGACGAAAATTTCCCAATAAACTGATTTCAAGAAACTCCGAATTTCGTTGGCCCCCCAGGTCGCCTGACCTTACTGCACCTGACTTTTTCTTGTGGGGTTTATGTAAACAAGAAGTTTATAAAACAAAGCCAACAAATTTGGATGAACTAAAACAATCCATTCGGGCAACAATTGCGGCTATTCCTGTCGCAACTCTCAAAGCAGCAATGAACAACTTTTTACTAAGATGCCGCACTTGTGTCAACGAGCATGGGGGGCATTTAAATTCAATTATTTTTAAAACTAGTTAAGCTACATTTAATAAAATGTAATGACCTTCAACTTGAAAAAAAAATAAATGAATTCCATACACTAAAAAAAAAGTTATTTGAGTTTCTTAATGTAGCAAAATTCATCAGCCACCCTGTATTTAAAGACAGACGCGATCCTTTACACCAACGATGAAGATTGTTCAAGTCGAGTTGCAGCTTCTAAGCATCCACTGAGTCCTTAACAGATGAGAGGATTTTTAAATCATCCGCGAAGAGCAAGAAATTAGAAAAAGTAAAGCATTTGCTTATGTCATTGATAAAAATGGCAAAAAGAAGTAGCCCTAAGATGCTCCCTTGGGGGACACTTGAAGTACCAACGGAGTGGTTCGATAAAACTAAATATGAAGTTTTACCACACACCGTCTGCCGTCAAATATGAATTAAACCATTGCAGAAAGGCTTACTGTTTTACCAGATTCTCGCGCGACACTTTGTCAGACGCCTTAGCGAAGTCAGTGTAGACGCAATCAATTTGGAGTCCTTTAGAAAAGGACGAAATACAAAATTCGCTAAAAACAGCAAGATTAGTAGCAGTAGAACGGGTTAATTAAAGACTTGACCGCAAAATAAGTTTTGTCCTTTACAATGCATTCAAACCGTTTAGAGATGATTGATAACTTGGAAATTGGTCTATAATTACGAACATCATTTTTTCTTTTACTTTAAAAAAAAGGTGCAAAAATTGAAACTTCCAATCATTTAAGAAAGTGCTCGTAGCTAAAGATTTATTAAAAATAATCTCTAGAGGAATTGCCAAAGCTGGACAATTCTTAAGCAAGCAATTCGAGAGAAAGCCTCCCCTTGTAAATGTTATAAGATGAGAAGTGGAGATTGGCAAAATTTGAGATGAGGATATCTGGGATGAATATCGAAAAAAATAGTGAACTTTTCAACTACATAATGACAATTTTTCCCAAAAGTTTTATCTTACTTCAATTATGAATCAAAGAGTACATTATGCGAAATGTTATTCATCAGAATCTGTTAAAAAAACCTTTTCTGCATTTAGAGAGTAGCAATAATGTGTTTATCGCTGGGTAAAAAATGGAAGAAGGGCTTAGCACAGGCATATGCAATATTTTGCGGAATTATGCATCAAAAAGTCATTTAATCTCTCAAACTATTGCACTGTGTTTCAAGCAGAGATCTTTGCTGCAAGGAAATCAGCAGAGCTTGTTTGTACAGACGCAATAAACATCTCCGTGGCTAAAAGCGATCAAATCATACCTTCTATCATCCAGAAATGTCAATGTATGCAAGGAAGCAACCAACAGACTCGCTCGTAATCGCAGGCTTTATGTATGTTGGGTTCTGGGGCATAAAAGTATAGAGGGAAATAAGAGAGTGCACGGTATAGCTAGAGAAGGCGCGAGACTTGCAGGGGATCAAATAAGTCAGGTGTGCACTATTCAAAAAGAACAAGAAGAGCACATGTTGAGAAAGGCAAACGGCAGATGGCTCAGTTTACTCAATTGGAAAGTTACTAGGATCAAGTGCAAACACATTTATTATGCCAGGTATACTAAATCGGTTACATCGTTCGACAAAAGAAACTGTGGAGCTTTAGTTGGTGTATCAACAGGGCATTGCATAGTTGCAGCGCATGCGTACAAGCTAAATCTAACTCTTAATGATGCTTCCAGGAAATATAAAGAACCGGGTACAAAAGAAACCCAGGATCAACTCTTTCTCTGCTGTCCGGGTCTCTCGAAACCTAGACTATGCTACCTGGGTCGTCCTTCGGCCTGAGAAAATTTGGATGCATTTTACAATCAGTTTATATACTTTTGTTTTAGGTTGAGGAAAAAGTTCCTAGTGTTTTTACCGAAGACTTTTATATAAGCAAAAAACAATAATTACATCAATAAGTAATGAATTGTACATTCGCCATTGCTGTTTACAACCTCTTCAAACCTCTTGATCAATTTGTTGATGCCTTTCAGAAATATTAATGCTTTATTGCAAAACAGAAATATTGTTGGAGTGAATTTTTTTTACCGTAATTTGGTAAATAATTTTAGTCCAATTTTCGACTACTTTTTCCACCAGTTCTGCTCGTGTGGCGTCAATGGTGGTTTGAATATTGCAATTAATCGATTGTTAAGAGCGCCGTATGGCAAGTTGGACCGACGTGTTGGAACCAAATGTCGTCGATAGTTAGGTAACAAATTTTACACCCCATTGTCGTCCTTGCCAAGTCCGAGCGGCAAATATGTTTACGGATGGCTCGAATTTGGGCAGAAATGTATTCTGCGAGGAGCTTCCCTTCAACCTTAAATTTAGGCTTCCGGACTACTGTAGTGTTTTCCAAGCAGAAGTAGTTGCAATTATGCAAGCCGTGGATTCTTTGCTCGCTTCTGTAACTATAGTAAAGCAGGTAAATATCTACTGCCACAGCTAAGCGGCAATTAGGGCCTTGGGTTCGTTGTTTGTGTGTTCGAAATTAGTCGGGGAATGCCTGACGTCCCCCTCGATTGCATGGGAATACTTCAATATTAGACTCATTGGGCTCTCGGTCACCGCGGCATAGAGAGAAACAGCAGGGCCGATGAGTTGAATAGACAGGGGTGCCTTAAGACGGCTTCATCGCAATATGAGAGAAATGGAGTTCTCTTGAGAACCTTTGGTCTGCAACGGTAAGATGAGCCTCGAGTCAATGCAGCGTGCGCAGAGGTAGTGCGCCAACGTGTAATGTTGCGAGATCCTTCTGGCCGCGGGTAGCGCTCGAGAGAACTTCTAAAGCTAACAAAACTACAGCTATCGCAATTGGAAAGTATTCTCACCGGACTCTGGCATTGCTTTAAACACTTTCTGCAGAAGCTGTCTGGAAGATGAGGTGGAATCATTTCAGCACCTTCTTCTCAGCTACCCTGCTCTCGTCAGGTTAAGGTTTAAACATCTGGGCTCTCACTCTTTCGCTACACCAGCGGATATTGCGAGCTTAAATAGCACGCATCTGGTGAAATTCATCAGCAACTTGAAATGGTTAACACCTACGTAAATCGCCACTGTTAGTCGTCATCCTCAAATCCTCTCACCCAGGCCCTGGATTCTGTCCGGTTCCTCTTCCTCTCCAGTTTCTCTCCCCTCCCTCCTGTATCGTATCCCAACGTACAAATTTCGAAATTTTTGCCCAGGTGGGCCCCTCCGAAGGGCAGCCATTTAACCTAACCTAGGTGATACATTTTTGTAAAGAAGAAATTCAGTCAGCATGGCTCGATACCACTCACCACTCACTATAATGCCAGCTGCTTCCTCATTTTGAAAGAAGTAAGGCCCGATAAAGCTGCAAGTGGTCTATGAATTTCGCGAACAGATCAGTTTTTTTGTTCAAAGTAAATTTTCACTATATGATTGTGGTGTTGTTCTGGCGCTAAACGATTCATGAAAACTAGCCAAACCTTATTTAATAGAAATGTCAACACAGTTTGCCATTCTCAGCTGTCAAAACATGATTATCGATATCGATAGTTTCTATGCAGCTGTAAAACAGTCGATACTTTACAGACCACTGAAAAAATCTACAGTGCACTCGCATATGACATTTGAGTATTCAGACGCCGAACTTATAACTCCTCTACAGGCACCACAATAAATCTAGCGGCTTTGTAAGAATCACCAAGTGTCACTTTAAAATATTTCCATTATTAGATCTATATACGGCGACTGTAACAATTCTATCCTTTTCTTCACATTTAGAATAATGGAGGCTTAACAAATCGTAAGATGCATCGCAATCTATTATACCAAACAGCCATCAAATCAATGGAGGAAGGAATGCCTGGCAGCTCTAAGCGATATTAGCAACGTCTTGAAGCTCAGTCTAATATGGGTTCCGGGAAAAGGCCGATGAGCTACACAGCAAGTGTACTAATCTTCCACTGCTTGAAAACAAAAACAATATTGGAACTCCTATGGTAACTAGCAAATTAGGATAGAAAAATAATATTCTCCAAGAGGCCAATAGATCTTGGAGAGAAGTAAATACGCGTGTTACAACCAGACTAATTTGGCCACAAATGGATAAGAAAAAGTCAGACCTTCTTAACCTTTCAAGAACATCTCGAAGGTCGTGGGTTGTGTTCTAGGCTAAGAGAAGTTTTTTATGAATACTGCAGAAGTTGTAGAGATCAGAAAGGGGAAGAAACGGCAGAACACTTCCTCTTCACTTGTCCAGCCTTAGCTAGAAAAACACTCTTTTGACTCACGTACGGAACCATCCGGTGTTGGAATGAAACCTATCCTACGCTTCATAAGAGAGTCTAAATGGTTCCAAGAAAAGTAAGCAGTAAGATTCCCCTGTTGCGCAGTTGTACCAAAACGGACCTACGTGGTCTAAGTGGTTGGCTACTCAGCCACAAGTGAGTAGCCGACTGCCACAAAAACCTAACCCTTAACTACTTAACCGATTTTTATAAAAGGTTTTTCAATTGGCGCGGGTCGATTTTGGCGCCCTGGGGCAGCCATTTTGTTTTGGTGACATCTGTCAAATCTTTTGTTTATTATTCAGTTGTTTATGCCAAATCATCATGGCAAGTTACACGATTGAACACCACGTGCAAATGATAAAACTTTATTATCAAAATGAGGGCTCATTTTTCGGTAGACGTGGTGGCCCTTCAAAGTCGACTCTTCAACGTTTGGTGGCCAAATTTGAGACGACCGGGTCAGTAAACAATCAGCCAACACCCGTACGTTCAAGGAACGCAAGATCAGCCGAGAAAATTGCCGTGGTGCGTGAAAGTGTACAGCAGAACCCGAGGCAGTCTATTCCTCTCCGTGCACAAGAACTTGGCCTTTCGCAGACTTCAACTTGGCGAATTTTGCGTCGGGACTTGGGCCTACACCCGTCCAAGATCCAACTGACCCAGGAGCTCAAAGTTGATGACCATAGACAACGCCGTTTGTTCGCTGTCTGGGCTTCGAATCGTTTGGAAGAGAACCCCAGTTTTGGGCGAAAAATCATCTTTAGTGACGAGGCGCATTTTTGGATGAATGGCTGTGTTAACAAACAAAATTGCCATATATGGGATGACACCAATCCACTCGAGGTTCACCAGGTGATAATGCATCCTCAAAAGGTTACCGTTTGGTGTGGATTTTGGGCTGGCGGCGTCATTGGTCCGTACTTTTTTGAAAACGACGTTGGTGAGGCGGTCACCGTCAACAGCGAGCGCTACACAACGATGATAACCAATTTCTTATGGCCCTTACTGAACCATATGGACCTAGACGATATGTGGTTCCAGCAGGACGGCGCTATTTGAGGGTAAGGTTATCTCTCGCAGGGGTGATGTGAATTGGCCACCAAGGCCATGCGATTTGACCCCGCTAGACTTTTTCCTGTGGGGTTTCTTGAAGTCACAGGTCTATGCAAATAAACCACAATCGACCGATGCTCTAAAGGTGAACATAACACACGCCATCGTTCAAATTCAGCCGGATCTATGCGGAAGAGCCATTGAAAATTGGACCACTCGGATCCGTTCCACCGTAAGAAGCCGAGGCGGGCATTTGAATGATGTCTTATTCCACACTTAATGGCATATATGCGCCTTTCAAATAAAAAAATAATTTTGTCAATAACTCACAAACAGCTTGTTTTATTCCATTTCAACATCTACCCGCCCTTATTGAAAAACCCTTTATAACTAAGGCAGTGGTGAAGGAATCTAAATACCTTGGAGTAATCATTAATCATGACAACAAAATTTCTGCAGAAATCAGCCACAGAATCCTTGTGGCCAACCGCTGCTATTTCTCGCTATGTCAACACCTAACGAACCACCTCCTGGGCAGAAAAACAAAGATTTCACTGTATCGCTCAATTATAATTTCCATCTTGCTATACGGTAGTGAAACGTGGACACTCAGAGATGCAGATAAACAGAAGCTACAGATTTTCGAGAGGATATGCGATAAAGGCGAGTGGCGGAAACGCTTCAATCATGAACTCGAAAAACTATATGCACACCCATCTGTGATAACCATAATCATGATCAACAGATTGAGATGGGCAGGTCACATATTGCGGGTTAACACAGATTGGATTGACGGTGTAGAAGAAGGCGCAGGCTTATTGGGATTTCAAGCGTGGAGGAGACAAGCATGAAACCGAGGCCATTGGAGGTATATGATACAGTAGGCGAATACCCGACCAGGCTTGTCCAGCCAAGAACGATGATGATGAACCTACTGAACCTTTAAGGACATTGTATATAAACAGAGGTGAGAAGTAATTTCTTCTATCAGATAAGCTCTGTAGGCGTAACAGTTTACGTCTACCTCAAATAATCGGGGCCAATGCAGTTTGGATAATGTCAACTTAGTAAATATGTAGCTCTGCTTGTTCTTATGGTGGCCTGTTCGCTTGTGATAATTTTATGTGATATGAATGCAAACCATCTGTAATATTGAATTTCGTGCAAAATCAGTAGGACTTAGAATAATTGCAGGCAAAACTAAATATATATCGGAAGGTCTCCCGCAGCGAAGAAAGTCGAAGTCCTGAAAACATCCAAATCGGGACATTAACCTTTGAAGGTGTTCAACACTTCAAATATTTGGGAGTGAAAAATGACAACAGTAGTTGCGACATAATACAAGACAGAATAATGGCAGCAAACAAAGCACATTACGCCCACACAAAATTGCTGAAGTCCAAACTGTTCACACGTGAATGTAAACTCCGCCTCTACTAGTCAATAGTACTACCGGTGCTGTCCTACGGCTGCGAGTGCTGGACATTGACAAGCAAAGACGAAAGTAGCTTAAGAGTTCTCGAACGAAAAGTACTCCGAAGGGTGTTTGGCCCCAAACGCTGTAACGATGGAACGTACCGAATACGCTACAACGATGAGTTGCTAAACTTATGACAGGGAGAAGACGTTGTGAAATACATTAAATCCCAAAGGCTTCGATGGTTAGGGCACAGTGTGCGCATGGAAAACAGCCGCCCTCAAAAATCTTTTTTATCAACGAATTGTCTAATGACCCGAGCCCGAGGACGTCCAAGGTTAACCTGGCTTGACCAAGCCATAGCCGACCTGAAAAGCTACCAGTTAGAAGCTGGAGATCTGTTGCTATGAACCGTGCAGATTGGAATAGGATTGTGGATGAAGCTAAAGCTCACCCTGAGTTGTAATCGCTACTTGATTATGATGATGATGATATAAATACAAAGGCGTGTTCGTTTTAGTGGAAGCTCTTCTGATGCAGTGAAATTGAATTCAACTAAGAGGTGAACGTAAAATTTTAAATATTTTCTGCTAAACGTGAGCTATATACCATGACGTATACACTGCATGTACTTTGAATAGAAAAAAGTAGTGACACTTCAGCAATGATTAGGTCAATTATAATAAACAAGACTGGCGTCATACAAACTTTTCTGTTGGCACCATCTTTTTAAGGAGTTAGTGCGTTCGAAGTTACATCCCTAGCTGACTTCCAGTGAAAGCTTGGTGTCATTCGGTTCAATCGAAGCGAAGTTATTGCGTCTAAAATGTCAGTATGTTTGTGTCAGTGGTACAAAAATGAGTTTCGAACACAAAGCTAATATCAGATTTTGTTTTAAAATCGGTAAAACGTTTACCGAAACATTTGAATTGATGAAAAAAGTTTATGATGATGATTGTCTATCTCGTGCCAGAGTTTATGAGTGGTTTACATGTTTCAGAGATGGTTGTGAGGACAATGAACATACGGGCCACCCAAAGTCAGTAATCACCGAAAACTCCATCGAAATTGTTCGTAAATTTATCAAAAATGAACCGAAATCATCGTTGGAATTCATGGAATCGGAGTTGAGAATATTTCTATAACATCGATTTAACGCATTTTAACTGATCATTTGGGCTTACGAAAGGTCTGTGCACGTTTCAGTCCTCACAAGTTAACTGAGGACAAAAAATTGCTCCGAATTCAACATTCGAAAGACCTCATTAAAGAGGCGAGAAAACACGAGAACTTCGTTTACAATATCGTAACCAGTGATGAAACGTAGTGTTTCCAACATGAACATGAAACTAAGCGTCAAAGTGCCGAATAGAAGGCTTCAGGCGAGCCGCCAACCAAAAAATCGCGTTTGGAGAATTCAAAAATCATTTCGATGCTCATTTGTTTTGACGATTCCAATGAATTGTCCACAAGGAGTTCGTAGAAGTGGCGACTTTTGCTGATGATACAGCCTTCATCGCATCTAGTGAGTCCCCTGCAGAGGCCTCCTTCCACACTTACACACTTTGGAAACTTGGCTTAATAAATGGAAAGTTAATATTAATCATGAAAAGTCTATTCATGTTACATTTACACTAAGAAGAGAACAATGTCCTCCAGTGTATTTAAATGGTCATCAAATTCCTACTAGCGACACAGTCAAGTACGTGGGAATGCATCTTGATCGACGCCTCACATGGAAAAATCATATTAAAGCTAAGCATCAACAGCTTAAAAATAAAACCAAAAGAATGCACTGGCTACTTGGTGGTAAATCTCAACTTAGTCTAGAAAACAAGGTTAGATTGTATAAAGCTATATTGAAGCCTATATGGACCTACGGTATACAACTTTGGGGAACTGCTAGTAAGTCCAATGTGGAGATTTTGCAACGCTACCAGTCAAAGACCTTACGAACACTTGTTAATGCACCTTGGTTTATCACAAACGAAGCCATACACATGGATCTAGGTATTCCATTTGTTAAGAGAGAAATCTCAGTATATTCTAAGAGATACATTGAACGATTGTCAAATCATGTAAACACAAATGCTATTTGCTTATTGGACACAACCAATGAAATTAGACGATTAAAGCGCAATCATGTCTTAGACTTGCCATTGCTTTAAATTTGTCAATTTAATAATAATAATAAAAAAACAAAAAAAAAGAGCTAAATATGAAATTGTTAAAATGCTCCAATAAATTTTAAAATTCTAATATTGACATTCGTCGAATTCGCTGTGAATACTGCCAAGGGGGAAGTTGGTGCTTACTGCACGATAATGCATCATCTCATCGACCCACTCTTGTGCCTAATTTTTTGACTAGAAATCGAAATTTAACCATCATTCACTCCCCGTATTCGCGTGATATGGCTCCCTGTGACATCTACCTATTCGGCATTTGGCCATGCAAGGAAAACGTTTTGCGTCCGTACAGGTCATCCAAAAGGCTTGTACCGGCATCCTGAAAGACATTCCGTTCAATGACCTGAAACACTCTTTCGAGACGCTTTTAGATCGCGCAAAACAGTGTATCGAGGCCAGAAGGGACTATTTTGAATAAAACACTCGAAGTTATTAGAACAAAGCTGCTGTCGTTTCTATTTTAGCTCAGTCTTTTTTATTTTGGACTTCGCCTTGTGTATGTATATCTCTGCTATTCGTAATCACCAGAAGGTGCAAACTCTTAACAAATTCGACGACTTTGAAAATCACAAACAAGTCACTCTATATTCATTTGATATATTGTAACACATACTACATATGGAAGTATGTATTGTTAAGCACATCCACCCGTGCGTGCACATGTCTGTGTATGCATGTATTATTCCATTGCAATCAATTAATAGTCCAACACTTTATATATCATTAATGCAGACACATTATTTGCAAATAAATTACCACAAAATAACACTTACACCGTCTGCTGTCTCTCTATCTCTCTCTCTCTCTTCCTTACTCCCTCGTTTCCCTTTCAACAAATCACCTTATTTGGCTTAATTTGTAATTTGTATTTGCCCTTGAGCACTTTTAACGCCATTAGAAGGCTTAAACCGCACTTTCACACACAACCACACACACACACATATACACATTCACACATTCACACATGTCTGCCACTCTATTTATTTAATGCTAATGCCTTGGTGTTGATATAATCTCGCCCAAAGTCTCTTTGGAAATCTACACCAATTTTCCAATCGATAATTTGTTTTGCGTATTCTTCCACTCGTTTATTGTCAAAACTGTTTCCTTGGTCGGGTTGTGCTAATGTGCCCACAAATCAACACATGCACGCACACAAATAGACGTATCTTAAGTGAAAAAATCCCCTCAATAAAAACACACTTGCCTTAAGGGCTTCGACAGAGCGGCGTAGGCATAGCAAAATAAATGGTTTTAACGCAGCGTCTGGCCAGCTGAACTGTCAGTTGAATTGGCTGATCGGTTGTCTGGCTCATCGATTGACCTTTGCAACGATTAATCAGCTTCAGTAACAGTCTCGCTGGAGCATTTGGGGGGTTTTTTTTTGTGGACCATCAACGTTGCTTGCCATCCGTCAACACTTATCACTCATTGTCTGAATGCATGCACATCGGCATAAGGATTGCGGCAAAGCCTACGATAAAGTGGAGATTTTAGGCAGGCAAGTACCCAATAGGAAAAGGGAAAACAATATTTAGACAGAGTAGCCGAATGGGTTGATGCGTAACTACCCTTCGGAATTCACAGAGAGAACGTAGGTTCGAATCTCGGTCAAACACCAAATTTTTCTAATAGCGGTCGTCCCTCGGCAGGCAATAGCAAACCTCTGAGTGTATTCCTGCCATAAAAAAGCTCCTCATAAAAATATCTGCCGTTCGGAGTCGGCTTGAAACTGTAGGTCCCTCCATTTGTGGAACAACATCAAGACGCACACCACAAATAGGAGGAGGAGCTCGGCCAAACACCCAAAAGGGGTGTACGCGCCAATTTTATATATATAAACAATTTTACACTTCTCAATCAAATTGTTGAATAAGTTTGAAAATCGGCAATAAATTAAAAAGAAAGTGTGGTTTTTTATTAACCTTGGTTTCTATTGTATAATTCATTTCAACCAGTTTTAAAAAACAGTTAACACTAATTGTTAGCTGTATTTCCTGTCATATTTCTCAGCGTTAAGAGCAACATCGTACTATTTCGGGCCTTCGAGCTTTTCCACAGAGCTTTCAAATTCTCATAGGAAGATGGATTTTGATTTTGGAATATCGCCGTCAATTCGGGTCTTCGAGCGCTTCAATGGTCCCCGCTTATTTTCCACGGAAAATGGACTTTGACTTTGTTGTCATTTCCAGCCTTCCAACTCTTCGAAGGTTTGCTGCCTTCACTTTGCTTTTAAAAATTTACATTCACCAGATTGAGTTCCTGTAGCTCAGCGATTTTGCGTCGCGTGATCTATGTAAGTATATTGGCCATTGGTGTAAGATTTTGTGAAAATTGTTTGATTTGTACGCTTGAGTACGATAAAAAGTAAGCTGAAAAAATTAAAAAAAAAAAAAAAAAATTATATAATCTTCTTAAGTTTTAGACCAATCAGTTTGACATCTTTTGTATTGAAAAGTCTAGAACGAGTGGTGGAGAAACATATTCGAGTGGGGGTATGGCCGAGAGGTCCACTCAGTAGAAGTCAACATGCTTACCACAAGATTGAAGCCGGGCTGGAAGCTGACGAGTACAAAACGGGCATGTTTGTGGACATTAAGTGGGCTTTTGATAATGCCACTTTTGGTTCAATATGTTGCTCTACCGAACGACATGGAGTTAATTAAACCATTGTAAAATGGATATATTCCATGCTCTCTGAGAGGCTGTTAACCGCTGGTGGGAGCAGTGACGAACAAATCACCGTCAGGGCCAATCAAGGATGTCTCCAAAGGGGTGTTCTTTCTCCGTTGCTATGGTGCTTGGTCGTAGACTCTCTACTAGCAGAGCTGCAGGAACTCGGTTTTCATGTCCAAGCATATGCGGACGATATCTGTGCGCTAACATCTGATAAATCCCTAAAGAGGCTATGCGCGAAAGTGCAGACGAGGTCTTTCGGTCAATCCGAACAAAACCCCCATTGTCTTGTTCACGAGAAAACGGAAATTGGATGGACTTCGTCTTTCAACACTAAAAGGTGAGACACTTGGTCTTTCCGATAAAGTTAAATATCTAGGATTAATCTTGGATACCAAGCTGACTTGGGAGACACACGTTTCATTGAAGGTGAATCACGCATTAAGGATTTTTCAGCAATGACGAGAGGAGATGGAGCAGGAAACAGGTTGGAGTTTTCAGTGACATTCAGGCTGCACATAAGGCCTTGGAGAACACGAAGCAAACCTCAAAGGTTGTTCAAGAATGTTAGAAGAAGTTTAATTCTGTGGCAAGACACAAAAACCTCGTACTTGTATGGATTCCAGGACACTGCGGTGTTCAAGGAAACGAAATTGCCGATGGATTGGCCAACTGTGGATCAGCGGTTCTCCCAAAAACACCAGAGCTAATAATCGGAATCAGAATAATCAGATCGGAATTGATCTAGAACACTGCAGAACTGCTAAGTATTTTGTGACAAGTCCGAACAGAAAACTGTCAAACTTTCTACTAAAACTTGGAAGGAAAGACGTTCGGTTGATGATCGGTATTATTACAGGACACATCCCATCGGGTCAGCATATGACCACCATTGGGTTTATTGAGAACCCAGGTTGTCGTGAGAATGAGTAAAATTCGTTCTAAAAAACTGAATCAAATTTACAGATTTACCAAAGAATCTAGAAAATTCTCACAAGACTAATTTCCTGTCTCTGTCTCTGTCTCTGTTTTTGTCTCTCTATGAGTTTTGGATTCCGATGTCGTGAGAATGAGTAAAATTGGTTCTAGAAAACTGAAGGATATTTACAGATTTACCAAAGAATCTGGAAAATTCTCACAAGACTAATTACCTCTGTCTCTGTCTCTGTCTCTCTGTCTCTCTCTCTCTCTCTCTCTGTCTCTGTGTCTGTCTCTGTCACTTTGGCTCTCTTTGTGATGACAAACGCAGAAAAAAGATCACAGTTTGTGATTGCTAATAAAGGTGGCCACTTGATTTACAATACGAGTATCAATCAAAAATGGTTTTAATAAATTGCAAATAAACAAACCAAATAAATATAACCTCACTTATACAAATCAGTTGTTTTGTTTTTCAACGTTATTCAGTGTGTTCATACCGACATAAAAGTTGGCGCACCCTGTATATTAGGGCTGGTGGATTTAAAAAATAAGAAACTTTGCTGAAGGAACCATACCTCTAAAACGAATTCCGATGCCCCCCAATTTGGGTCGAACGAAAAATCCCACTTTGACCCATTTAGAGTGCTCCAATCGAGTCCAAATGTATGACCGACCCCCACTAACTTTGGACGGCCGATCCACCCATGCCAGTGGCACACCCCCTGGAACTCCCCTGGGGGGTTCCCCATACAATCATTTCAAAATATCACCATTTTTGGCCTTTACATGAGAAAGAAACTAAAAAATTCAACCCAAAATGGGGGGACATCAAAATTCGTTTTAGAGGTATGGTTCCTTCGGCAAAGTTTCTTATTTTGATCCCTAGAATATGAATTTCACAGAGCAATGGGCGATTTTTTTGCCTCCCACAAATCGATCCGGCCTACTGTATATAATTATATAGTTCAATGACTCCACGGGGGAGTAAAGGGCCCCGAGAAGGTTCCTTCACTTCTCCTTGCCATGCGCCGATCCCTTGATTTTGCTAGCTTTGAATACGTCAGCTTCTAGATTTCTGCTCCAGGTCAGTGCTGGTCTGCCATTACAACGGCTGCCTTGAGGATTCCAGGCGATTACGCTGCGTGTGGTGTCGCTTTGGTCTCTTCTTAATACGTCCCCGAACTAGCACCGTTTACTTTTCAGGATTTCTAGGTGCATTGATGCTTGGTTACAATAATTCCACAGGCCAGTGTTTAAGATCGTGTCAGGCAAGAAAATTCTTAATATTTTGCGGAGGAAATGACCTACAACGCTTGGCGGTACATGCTTTGCAACTAAAACGGTTTTCGGTGTATGCTTTTGAGTCACCATTAGTAAATATAATACTCCCCAAATAGCAAAAGGAGTCCATACCTTCGAGCTCAGCGCTTCGAGCAATTTCTGCGTGTAGTTGCTGCTTACACGCAACACCTTTGTTTTGCCAATGTTTTCTTATAGGCCTACTTCTACGGCAGTTAGGGCTACGGGCGTTAGTTTTTTTGACATGTCTGCAAAAGTGTGAGCCATCAGACAAATGTTGTCAGCGTCATCAAGACCTTCGAGCAATCCATCTAGTATCCATGTTAATCCCTTTAGTTTCGCGTGTAGCTTTATTCTTAACGACACCCATCCAAAACAATATTAAAGAGTAGAGTTGATAGGTTGCAGCCTTGTCGGACTCCAGTAGTGACTGGTAGACGACCCCCAGTTACTTTTTAAGCAAGATGCGACAGCTACCGCTAGGATTAGATCGACTAGGAATTTTTGTACTCCGTTACTTGTCAGCGAATTCCAAATCGTATGATGGTGGAGAATATCGAATGCTTTTTGAAATCGATGAAGATAAGGCAGAGATGCGATCGCTATTTTAATGACTGCTCTACTATTACTCTGAGGCTGTTGACGTTATCAAGCTTAATTTGCCTTCAGAGTACTAGATATGCGGATGCTAATTATTTGAGCAATTATTTTGTTCACAATCCTAAGAACCGTTATTCCTCGCTAGTTCTTACATTCTGATAGATCACCTCTCTTAGGAAGATTCATGATGGCGCCTTCCTTCAATTCTACAGGCAGCTCTTCTTTACCCCAAAAGTCCTCAATTATCGAGCTAATTAGGTGCACACTGGTTTAATAGACCGCCTGTAAGAGTTCAGTTGCAATATTGGCAGGTCCTACTGCCTTGTTGTTTTTAGGAGCTTTTAAGTGCAACTATAGTAAAAAAGGCCGCCGTAGCCGAATAGGTTAGAAGAAGGAAAAGGTTTTTTCTAATAGCGATTGCTCCTCGGTAGGCTTTGGCAGACCTCCGAGTGTATTTCTACCATGAAAAAGCTCCTCATAAAAAAATATCTGCGTTCGGAGTCGGCATAAAACTGTAGGTCCCTCTATTTGTAGAACAACATCAAGACGCACGCCACAAATAGGAGGAGGAGCACTATATATATAGTGAAAAAAAAAATGTGGAGGGAACGTCGACTGCCACATCACTTGGGAGGTTCAGCCGAATTCTGCACGATTATTTCACATGTATTCACAGACTCGTCCAATCAGTCGTTGTGCAGTTGCCAATGGAGTGTCATTGGTGTTAATTTTTTTCGTATATCACCAGCACAATCACAGTTTTTTGTAACCGCATCCCAAGTGACGTCAGCCCATCAGCTGATTCTGCCGAATTCTCTCAGAGCCGAATAACGGTCTGTTAAATATCACACCTATAAAAATCTTTTAGTTATGCATTCATTTAGTGTTGACATAAGAGAACAAGATGCTCTTCAGGTGTGCAAATTATACCACCTGTTGTTGGTGGCTGCTTTACACGACCGCCCGACTTATGAAAACAGGAAGTCTAGTGGGCTAGCATGTTTGGACTAGCTTACCCAGGGCCCGTCTTTTACTTTTGCCTCATGCACACTTCTACTCTTTATTTCGGTACTGATTTACATTCTGCTGTTGAAGAAATTGCCGCGATCTTCTACATTCCGGAACGAAATTCTAGTTTGACCTAAGACTCTTGAATGACTAAAAGTAAAGCGCGTTCACAGGAAACCTAATCCATGATATCGTACCCATGTTTGCCGCGATGCCTTATTTGAGTTAAAACTTGCTGCTGATTTTGCAAAATGTATGCACTTCTATCTTTTACAACAATTTGCCTTTCTTTCTTTTCCACTATCGACATTCTTAAGCCTACCTTCCACATCCATCGTTTGTTCAATCAAAACACGCATCGCTGCAGTTGCGTCAAATAAATTTATTTTTGGCCTATCCAATTCACAAATACATTGGCGCAGACAGCCTGCCCAACACTTGCTTACTTTATATCTTCCAACCAATGCTCGAGGGGTGAGCTTATGGTGTTAGGTTTCGTAAAGTAGACGCCGCCGCTGCCGCTTCATCGCCTCCGCTCGAGAACCACTGAAGGATTAATGACCATCGATTCGACCACAAAATTAATCCAAGGCAAACAAGCGATTGCGGAATGTTGCCGAATCGAAGGCAATGAAAATAACAATTTTTATGGGCAGACCAAGTGAGCATTTGGATAGATGGATTGACGGAACACATATCGCATTGAAAGCTCATTCAATACAAACATACAAACACACATGGCGCTGAAATATATGGACGCACATATGTATATGTGCACATGTGTGTGTTAAGTGTTTAAATGTCTGTATATTTACGCACACAATCGTTTATTTGACCAATTGACCGTTTATTTTTGTGGTATCGACGCTTTGTTTGGTATCCTCTGTAATCGCTTACTCGTTATCGTATCCTCTTCGATTTTCGCTTTTAACATTCGCGTCAGTTTGGGTAACCCCTTCGAGTGGCAGGAGTAAAAACTTTATAAGAAAAATAAGGCAGCAAAAACAAACGTGGAAGGGGAATGCCAAAATAAAACACTGAATCCAGACATTTGATGCCATTGATGTTTAGGAAGTGGATATCCATACATACATATATAAGTGCATACATACATACCCACATATTCATACAGACAATTATATGTATGTTCCACTACTCTCTTGCCTGGTGGGATTCTATTTGTCAAAATATATAAAATACTTGTAAATCCACATCATACGGCCAAGCACAGGGCTACTTAAGCTGCCACACATATTTGTGTATAGTTTTTTTTTACTACATCGCTTTTATTTTGTGAAAAAGGATTCATTTCAGCTCATGCCGCTCAGTTTGTACGGAACCTAAGGCATGTGGGGCAAATGTCATACCAGCAAATACAAATCGCTGAGACAAGCCAAGCCAATGAATACACTTGGACTATTATATATCTACATACACACACACACGCAGACACACACATACACACTGGTGTAGACAGCCAGTTTGACATGCAATCGACTGGTGTAAACGTTAGACAAGCAGCTCAATTCAAAGACTGACATTAAGCGTTCGACGGACAGCCAAAGTAAATCCGTGATCATTGCGGAAATAATCTGCTCAGGCAATTGAGAAATTTCAACGAAATACTTGTTTTTGTATGTATGTACACGCGAGGGGAGGAAAGATATGAAATCCGAACTATGACCGAATGACAGGAAACGTAAGGGTAGTAAGTTTGTCCGCGTGCTAAATAGTTTATGTTGTGAAGTTGTGAAGTGAAGTACTTCGTTTTGTCCTCGTTCACCACGAGACCCATTCGCTTTGTCTCTTTATCCAGTTTGGAGAAGGCAGAACTAACAGCGTGGTGATGGCAATATCATCGGCATCGCCAACAATTGTACGCTCTGATAAAAAATTGTGCCTCAGCGATTAAGTTCTGCGGCTCGTATGATGCTCTCCAACATCAGGTTAAAGAAATATCACGACAGTGAGTCACCCTGTCTGAAACCTCATTTGGTATCAACCGGCTCGGAGAGGTCCTTCCCAATTCTGACGGCGCTACTGGTGTTGATCAACGTCATCTTACATAGCCGTATTAGTTTTGCGGGGATACCAAATTCAGACATCGCGGCATACAGGTAACTCCTTTCCGTACTGTCGAATGCAGCTTTGAAGTCGGCGAAAAGATGGTGTGTGTCGATTCTCCTTTCATGTGTCTTTTCCAAGATTTGGCGCTTTTGAGAATATTTGGTCTATGGTAGACTTTCCAGGTCTAAAACCACACTGTTGGTTGACGGTGGGCTTCAGCCTTTCACACAATACGCTCGCTAGAACCTTATAGGCGATGGTTAGAAGACTAATCCCGCGGTAATTGGCACAGATTGCAGGATCGCTCTTCTTATGGATTGGGCAGAGCACACTTAAATTCCAATCGGCAGGCATGCTTTCATCCGACCATATTTTGCATAGGAGCTGATGCATGCACCTTACCAGCTCCTCGCCGCCATGTTTGAATAGCTCAGTCGGCAGTGTGTCGGCGCCCCGGCTTTGTTGTTCTTTAGCCGTGATATTGCTATTCTCACCTCGTCATGGTCGGGTAACGGAACGACAATTCCGTCGTCAACGATTGGGGCATCGGGATCTTCACATTCTCTATGACATGCGCAGCTGTCACCGTTTAACAGGTTCGAGAAGTGTTCCCTCCATAATTTAAGATTGCTCTGTACGTCAGTCACCAGATCGCCGTCTTTGTTCTTACAGGAAAACGGCCTGGTCTTAAAACCTTCTGTAAGCCGCCTAACTTTCTGGTGATGTTTTCGGGCGTTGTTCCTATTGACCAGCATCTCAAGCTCCTCGCACTCACGTATTTTGGCCTCTCCTTTCTTCTCTCGGATAATACGTCTCCCTTCCTTTTTTAGCTCTCTGTAGCGATCCCCCAAGGCACGCGTTGCGTCCGATCGCAGCGTGACTCTATAAGCGATTTTGATTTTATTTACTTTAATTTAATTCCGTATAACTTAATTATATTTTAAATTATTTTCATTAATTAAATTTTTTGCAATATTTTTAATTTAACTTTAATTTTTTCTTTACAATTTTTTGTAATTTACTTAGTCTAATTTTTGATGTGATTTGCTTTTATTTAATTTAATTCACTTTATTTTAATTATATTTTGAGTTATTTAAAATTTTTTAATTCATTACATTTTTTGCAACTTTTTTAATTAAATTTTAATTTTTTCAATATAATTTTATTGAATTAAATTTTTTAAAATTTATTTCATTTAATCTTGGATTTTATTTGCTTTAATTTAATTTATATTATATTAATTGTGTTTAGGCCACACCCTAATATTTAATAAATGTTTAGCCACCCTAATGCTAACTGCACCTACCGTTCCGACTGTTGCTAACCACCGTTTACAGTGGCTGCAACGTGAAGGCCAATAACCCTGTCATTTCCCCGCCGAACAGTTAAAACGTTTACCGTGTTAAACGCTGTTCGGCGGGGTTACTTTCGCCTCAATTTTTAATTTAACTGACACAGCGATTTGTTAAAGGCAAGGATCAGGACGTGTCAGCCAGCGGTAAATAAAATTACATAGATATTTATATTTTATTAATAATAAATAAGTAACACCGAGTTGTTACTTATAATAATAAGAATAACACGCTTTTGTGTTTTTCTTATATTCCTTTAAAATATATCATCGGAGCGACCGTGGAGGCCCCACATTTTTAAACCGCTCATTGCGTCGCACTCCGATGATAACAAATTGAACTACAATGTATTTTATCTTACCTTGTTTTTTTTACTTCATTTTATTTAATTTTTTCAAAAGTGTATGCAACCAAGTCTGCTGGTGGCATCCTCACGGGGCATTGTTCGCGAGGTATACATGCCGTAGACTCGGAATTACTTCGAATCCTTTTTGCGTCAGTTGTATGGAGGATGAGGTGGAATCATCTCAGCATCTGCTCAACTCTCGCGGGACTAAGATTCAAGCATCTTGGTTCTCACTTCTTTTCTGCGCCTGCTGATTTAGCAGGCCTTGAAAACAAAAATCTGATGAACTTCATCAGCAGCAGAAAGAGGTTAGCACAAGCGCAGACTAGTCACCGTTCGTAGTCCACCAACACTCAACCCTTCCCATCCCTTTCCCTTTCGTCCATTTTTCCTTCACCTCTTTTTCCCCTCTTGCAATGGTATCACAAAGGATGAACCAAACTTCTTTCGTCCAAGTAGGCCCACTCTCTGGGCAACCATCACTACCTCGCCTAACCTAAGTCTGCTGGTATTGTGCGAGAACTTAAAAGCAGTTAATGAACCAAAACAATTGATTTTACATCTGCTCTACATAAGCGATTATAAATTCCAGTCAAAATATGTAGTCGGAAACATATGTTTAGGCGCACAGACCAAATTTACATTTAAAAAGTAATAAATTACAGCAATTCTACAAGCTTTTGGCAACTGCCGACATATGTTGTAGGCCAAAGTTGAACAACTGTTACCAGCAACATTTCCTATGTACTTACATATTTATATATATATTTATGTATGTCTGCTTGTGCTTGTAGTTGGTCGAAATCCGTTCATCTGTTAGCCTAAGCCCCTGCAATTATAGTTGAACTGCTATTTGTATATCGATAGATTTTATCATTTAATCTTTTGTTGTTATGCGCCGAACATCAAACGCTAAAATGAACAAACATTCGAGCGCACACTTACGCACTTATGCACTTAAAGGAATTACTAATATTTATATAAAAATTAGTTGTGTTAGTTGAGAGTAACACTCGGAAATCTGTTACAAATTCGATTTCGCTTTACATCTCCTACAACTCGATATTTAAGTGTTGTTGCTTTGCCTGTTTTATCCCGTTGGTATATTTAATGAACATTTGTTTTGTTGTTGCTTTACGCAGTTCAATTGCCATTGCCATGCTATTACAAGGCCGGATTACAAATACTTATCATATCGCAATGTTCTACTAAATATTAGTTGATTCCATTGCACTGTTGTTTGCCAGGCGCATTTCATATGGACAATTGGCAATTTCTCACTGTGAGCCGCTGTTAATGACAATTTGTTTTTGGATTAAAGGAGACTTCACTAATTTATTTAGCGGCGGCGGTTGTTGAACAAGTGGTGAAGGTTCTTTTGCGACTGGAGTGACTAATAAAAGTATTTTGAAATGTTTTGTTCACACAAATAATTTAAAAAATTAGTAAGTAAATTTTGTCGGTCTCATCATATAAATGCATTTTCGTAGCCCAAATCTGCAATACTCTCTATTCTCTGCAGTTGTTGTATTTTTAACCGTATTTCAATACGAATTTTCCAAACTGATAGAAAGTTGTCAATATTATTCTGTTCATTAAAGGCAAATATGGACGACATTCGTTAGCATATTTCAAACCAATTTATTATTTCTTGATTTCCCCTAAGCTTTTGATTCTGTCAACTATATAATCAGGTCAGTCCATAAGTTCGTGCGTTTTTTAAAGGTGGTTTTAAAATTAATAAAAAAGATGTTCAAAGTATTTATTAATCAATATCAATCGATATCCTTTCTTATAGCTTCTTTTGAGGAGTAGTTCTTCTTACTCATATGGGACTGAGGACCATAGAAAAGGCGATAATCACAAGGAGCAATATCCGGAGAGAATGGTGGATGCGGCATTAGCTCCCATCCGAGCTCGTTCAGCTTGCCTAATGTTTGCCTTGCAGTATGAGGTCTTGCGTTGCTCTGGTGAAACAAAACTTTGCGTCTATTCACTAAAGACGGTCGATTTTTTTTAGGTGCCTGCTTCAGGTTTGATAGCTGATGGGAATAATAATCAGCAGTTATCGTCTGGTTTGGTTCGAGAAGTTCATAATAAACAATACCGGCCATATCCCACCAAATAGACAGGAGAATCTTCTTGGGGTGAAGGCCATCTGTAGGGGTCGGATCTGGTGTTTCGTCTTTATCTAACCATTGACGTTTGCGAACAGAATTATTGTAAAGGACCCATTTTTCATCACCAGTAACGATACGGTTCAAAAAACGTTCATTTTCAAGCCATTGGAGCAGCTGAGAACACACATTCACTCTCTGCTGAAGGTTGGCGACGGAAAGTCTATGCGGAACCCATTTTCCCACCTTTGAAACCTTTCCCAACTGAACCAGGTGCCTGTGAACTGTGATATGTTCAATGCGATGAAGTTAACCTTTGAACTGTCAAGTGTGGTTCAGCTTTCATGAGTTCGAGGCGTCGGAGTTAAAGACTTCAGGACGACCAGCGCGCGGGGCATCCTCCACGTCGCAGTTACCACTTCGGAATCTTGAAAACCACTTTTGCGCAGTCCTTACACTCACGGTATTCTCTCCGTGAACATTGTTTATTTCTGCAACAGCAGTTGTTGGATTTTTACCACTTTTATTAAAAAAATACAAAATATGTTTACGCGTTCGAAGATTCCATTTTATTTTTTAACAACACGTGCTTCTATCCACGATTAAAATCTCATGTTGAATGCACAATATATCAAAGAAAATTTAAATAGTTCCGTTATATTCCGCGAATAATTTTTTGTATGCAAAAATCGTACAAAAGTGAAATTATAGGTACACATGCACTTATGGACTGATCTGATATCTACCTTTTAAAATTGCAACTTTTTTTACTAACATATCCAAGTAGATTTCAAAAATACTGTAAAAAGTCAATAACAATACAGTTTCACGCAACTGAAGAATCTATTTTGGACCTTAATCTCTTTACTGCTTTCATTAATGACATAGGTTAGGTTACCTAGTTTGCTTGTCTAAGACAAGACACTTGGTGGCCCTAAAGCTTATTATGATACCTGCATTTGATTTCCATCCCCTAACTAAGTTGCTTAAATCACTTGGATCTTTTTTGAAGAAGGTAACTAGTCCCTCCAGTGAGACATTTTGCAAATTTGGCAGATTGTGAGATACACCTATTTTATTGGCTAGGGTGCCGACCTATTGGATAAAGAGGCAAAGCGAATGGGTCTGGTGCTGAACGAAGACAAAACGAAGTACCTCCTGTCATCGAAAAAACAGTTGCGAAAGCACTCTCCTCTAATTTAAACGCAACCAAAACGCAGGTATTGCCTGTATCGCATCATGCCTTCGGCCTTAATAATTTGTCATCAGTTATTCTGAAATTCAATGGGTGATTATCACCAGAAAACGTATGCCCATAGCATTGATATGTTGGCAGTCGGAATAATTTAACATAATTATGAGATGACACATTTGTCCTCATTTTGAATTCAAAGGATTCAGGTTCAAAAGTGTTATTATAAAATGCAAAAACTATTATTATTTAAACTCAAAAGAGTACTCATTAAAATTCATTAAAAATCTTTTGCCTATATTTCAGGCGGCGGTATAAATATTTATACAAAGCTCTACAATCACAGCCTTTTAAGGTTTTTATGATATTAGATAAATCTAACGTCTATTCACCAAAATGCTTTAAACGACAATCAAGCTAATAGCGTAGGCAGAAAATTTATGTAATACTTATTTCAGTATTTAATATCTCTAAGTGCTAAGTTAGCATACAAATTTATGATTCTGATTTAACAGCAGAACCCAGAAAAGTCGAAAGTTTTTTATTCTTAAAACGAAGGTATGAGCACCAGGACAATCACTCAGAAGTAAAAGCATTAAGGGACTCCATATTGAGTATTAGCGAGATATACTTCCACTTGCTTACCCAATGAGCGCCGTGGCGTACAGTCTCTTCAGCAAGGATGCGCGGAAGCCTGTTACTTGGCAGAATAAAACACCGGAAGTCGAAATATTTATGTGCTCGTAGTGTATGTAGATATTGCGGAACCAAATCTGTTTCGATGTTTATCATATAATTCGGAGTATTTGGCGGCAAAAAAATATATTTTTTTAATAAAGAAACGTAGAAGTCTCAAACCTGAATCGTATTTGTGGACACCTCAAACTTGCGTCCCATAAAACATAATCGACCTTGAGCACGCATCATATATTTTTAGGTTATTTGAAATGCAAACTCGAGGATTATTATAATAATATATTTAAGTCAATTTGCGCTGACAGCGGTTTTAGAATTAGCAAGTTCCTGATTTAAGTGTTTCGTATAAGAGAGTTTTTGTGTAAACAGCGCGCCCAGATATTTATAACCGTTCCCAGCCCCCTTTGAATGCCATAATCGCAGAGAGCACTAAGTCGTCGGCGTACATTAAAACTTTGATATCAGGGTTAGTCACATATGAAAACATATTTTATTTTAAGAAAGCCTAAAATGGTAGAAAAAGTGTTTTTAATGGCGGTTGCACCTCGGCAGGCAATGGCAACCTCCGAATGTATTTCTGTCAAAGCTCAAAAAAACACCTGACGTTCGGAGTCGGCTTGAAATTGTAGGTCGCATGAAGACGCACCCTACAAATAGGAGGAGGAGCTTGGCCAAAGGCGAAACATTCCAGGATAGCTGGTTGTGTGTTGGGTTTGGGACCCGCCACTTAAAAATCGCCCCCAATGAAAACTTTAAAAAAGCCTCGGATGAGACCTCCCTATACTGATGACGACCCCTGCAAACGAACTAAGGACTATGATTTGAGGGCATGCACCTGGAATGTCCGGTCCCTTAATGGGGAGGGTGCCTCTGCCCGGCTGGTTGATGTCCTCGTGAGAGTAAAGGCTGACATCACTGCCATCCAAGAGATGCGATGGACGGGGCAAGGAAAGAAAACCATAGGACCTTGCGACGTCTACTACAGCTGCCATGTAAAGGAGCGCAAATTCGGTGTCGGATTTGTTGTGGGAGAGAGACTTCGTCGCCAAGTACTGTCGTTCACTCCGGTGGACGAGCGTCTCGCAACAATCCGCATCAAAGCCAGATTTTTCAACATATCGCTAATTTGCGCCCACGCCCCGACGGAAGAGAAGGACGATGCGACCAAAGATTCCTTCTATGAGCGCTTGGTACGTTCCTATGAGCGCTGCCGCCGCCACGACATAAAAATCGTGCTTGGCGACTTCAACGCCAGGGTGGGCAAGGAGGGAATTTTTGGTCCCACAGTCGGAAAATTCAGCCTACACAACGAAACATCCGGTAACGGACAGAGGCTGATCGACTTCGCCGGGGCCCGAAACATGGTAGTCTGCAGCACCAGATTCCAGCATAAAAAGATACACCAAGCTACCTGGCTGTCTCCTGATCGGAAAACGCGAAACCAGATCGATCATGTTGTGATAGATGGAAGACACGCTTCTAGTGTATTAGATGTACGCACGATCCGAGGACCCAACATCAACTCGGATCATTACCTTGTTGCAGCCAAGCTGCGCACCCGCCTCTGTGCAGCAAAAAACGTACATCTACCTGCGCATAGAATGTTCGACCTCGAAAAGCTGCAATCACAACAGACAGCCAGAAGATTCGCCACTCGACTCTCACTCCTGCTCTCAGAGAGTACTGCCCAACAAACCGGCATCCACGAACAATGGAGCAACATTTCTCGTTCTCTACGTACCGCCGCCGAAGAAGAAATCGGATTCCGGCGAGCCCGAAAAAACAATTGGTACGACGAGGAATGTCATGCTGCCGCAGAAAGAAAGGATGCCGCCTATAGAGCCACGCTGCGATCGGGCGCAACGCGAGCCATGTGGGATCGCTACAGAGAGCTGAAAAAGGAAGAGAGACGTATTATCCGACAGAAGAAACGAGAGGCCGAAATACGTGAGTGCGAAGAGCTTGAGATGCTGGCCAACAGGAACAACGCCCGAAAATTCTACCAGAAAGTTCGGCGGCTTACAGAAGGTTTTAAGACCGGGGCGTTTTCCTGTAAGAACAAAGACGGCGAACTGGTGACTGATGTACAGAGCAATCTTAAATTATGGAGGGAACACTTCTCGAACCTATTAAACAGTGACAGCTGCGCATGTCACCGAGAAAGTGAAGATCCCGATACCCCAATCGTTGACGACGGAATTGTCGTTCCGCTACCCGATCATGACGAGGTGAGAATAGCGATAACGCGGCTAAAGAACAACAAAGCCGCGGGCGCCGACGGACTGCCGGCTGAGCTATTCAAACATGGCGGCGAGGAGCTGGTAAGGTGCATGCATCAGCTCCTATGCAAAATATGGTCGGATGAAAGCATGCTTGCCGATTGGAATTTAAGTGTGCTCTGCCCAATCCATAAGAAGGGCGATCCTGCAATTTGTGCCAATTACCGCGGGATTAGTCTTCTAAATATCGCCTATAAGGTTCTAGCGAGCGTATTGTGTGAAAGGCTGAAGCCCACCGTCAACCAACTGATTGGACCTTATCAGTGTGGCTTCAGACCTGGAAAGTCTACCATCGACCAAATATTCTCAATACGCCAAATCTTGGAAAAGACCCATGAAAGGAGAATCGACACACACCATCTTTTCGTCGACTTCAAAGCTGCATTCGACAGTACGGAAAGGAGTTACCTGAATGCCGCGATGTCTGAATTTGGTATCCCCGCAAAACTAATACGGCTATGTAAGATGACGTTGCTCAACACCAGCAGCGCCGTCAGAATTGGGAAGGACCTCTCCGAGCCGTTTGATACCAAACGAGGTTTCAGACAGGGTGACTCCCTGTCGTGTGACTTCTTTAACCTGATGTTGGAGAGCATCGTGCGAGCCGCAGAACTTAATCGCTCAGGCACAATATTTTATAAGAGCGTACAATTGTTGGCGTATGCCGATGATATTGATATCATCGGCCTTAACAACCGCGCTGTTAGTTCTGCCTTCTCCAAACTGGATAAAGAGGCAAAGCGAATGGGTTTGGTGGTGAACGAGGACAAAACGAAGTACCTCCTGTCTTCAAACAAACAGTCGGCGCACTCGCGTATCGGCACCCACGTCACTGTTGACAGTTATAATTTTGAGGTTGTAAAAGACTTCGTCTATTTAGGAACCAGCATTAACACCGATAACAATGTCAGCCTTGAAATCCAACGTAGAATCTCTCTTGCCAACAAGTGCTACTTTGGACTAAGTAGGCAATTGAGTAGTAAAGTCCTCTCTCGACGAACAAAACTAACACTCTACAAGACTCTCATCATGCCCGTCCTAACGTATGGCGCAGAAGCTTGGACGATGACAACATCCGATGAAGCGACGCTTGGAGTGTTCGAGAGAAAGATTCTGCGTAAGATTTTTGGACCTTTGCACGTTGGCAACAGCGAATATCGCAGACGATGGAACGATGAGCTGTATGAGCTTTACGACGACATAGACATAGCGCAGCGAATAAAGATCCAGCGGCTACGTTGGCTGGGTCATGTCGTCCGAATGGATACAAACGCTCCGGCTTTGAAAGTATTCGATGCGGTACCAGCTGGTGGTAGCAGAGGAAGAGGGCGGCCTCCTCTGCGTTGGAAAGATCAGGTGGAGAAGGACTTGGCTTCACTTGGTGTGTCCAACTGGCGCCGGTTAGCACGAGAAAGAAACGACTGGCGCGCTTTGTTAAACTCGGCCAAAATCGCGTAAGCGGTTATAGCGCCAATTAAGAAGAGAAGCTTGGCCAAACACCCAAAAAGGGTGTAATCGTCAATTATACAGACTTATATAATAGAAATATTGATTAAATTTCGTCATGCAAAAAAAAAATATTCTTGGTTTCAGCTTTGAAAACTATCATACTTATGTTTGAAAGTGGGAAGTACTAGGTTGTTCAATAAGTTTTGCGTTTTGATAAGAAAAAAACAATTTTATGGTTTGAAATATACTCAGTATAGTCTCCGTGAACATCAGTATACTTGTTCCAACGAGATTCCAATTTATGAACTCCATCCCTGAAGTGACAATTTGGAAGAGCTGCAAAATGCGCCTCCACAGCTGCTATGAATTCATCATTTGATGAAAAACTCTTTCCACGCATGTATTTTTTTAGGTATGGAAACAGATGAAAGTCGCTAGGGGCCAAATCTGGTGAATACGGTGGATGCTCCAACAATTCGGATTCATGGATTTCGGCCAATTTCAAATTGCTCTTGTGACTCGGTGCATTGTCCTGAGGAAAAATAATTTTTTTCATTTGCAAACTGGGTCTTTTTTCACGATTTATTTCCTTCAGCAAGTCTAAAAAAATACAGTAGTATTCAGAATTTATTGTTTAACCACTTTGCAAGCAGTTTGCATCCACAAATAAAACATATTTCGTATCCCAAAAAAACTATGCTAGTGAAGACATAAACTGGCCACCTAAATAATGCAATCAACCTCCACCAGACTACTTTTTTGGGGTTTTTTGAAAGGTAAAGTCTATGTGAATAAGCCAGAAAAAGTGCCAGCATTGAAATACAACATTCGGATTTAAATTGCTCGACTCAATGCGATAATGGGTGAGCGAACCCTTTAAAATTCTAATTCACGATTTATGTTAGACGCGCTCTTGATGCACATTTAAATAATTAAATTTTTATATTATTAAGAACCATATTTTGAATAAAAAATAGTGAGATCTGAAAGAATCTAAATTTTTAAATTTTTTATTTGTTTGTTTAAAAAAATATCTAAACGCGTCTTTTGGAAGACCCTTTATTTATTTCTAAGATTTACTATCGCGCGTATGCCTGCATTTTTACGGGCGACCATGAATTATGATCAATTAATATGAGTAATATGAGTAAATTTATGTATGTATGTGTGGGCACACATAAAAAGTTATGCGTAAGGTGCCACTGCGCGTACCAAATGCCTCTCTGAAATAAATCTCAATCTCCCATACGCCTATGTATCTGTATATATGTACCTGTTAGTGGGTAAATATGTACCACTAATGCTGGCGTCATACACGCGGAAGTATGTCTATGTATGTGTATGGGTATATTTAAATGTGCAACCATCTTGTTGTCTGTTGACAGCCACAGAATCATTATTAATTATTCAATAAATTAATTAGCTATTTCTCGGTAATTGAGCGAAAATTAATTTAAATGTGCAATGGCATTAAGGTGCGATGTACACCTTGCCGTAAATCAAATACATACGCACAATCATACATACATACTTACACTGTGCTACAAAAGGGAGGCGCTTCTGATAACAAGCCGCAAAAAAGTTGAAGATATGAGAGTGGGAGAGCAAATTATTCGTTCTCAATCCGCACTGAAATACCTAGGCGTCATGATCGACTGCAGACCAAATTTTAAGGCTCATATTGACCACGCGATAAAGAAACGGGCGCACATCCAAGCGGCACTCTCAAGGATCTCGGATTTGGGGCTCAGAAAATCCACACGTTACTGTAGAGAAGCAAATGCATCCACAAAGAGTCACTGTTTGGTGCGGTTTTTGGTCTGGCGGCATCATCGGGCCATTTTTTTCGAAAATGAGCGAGGAGCCGCGGTTACAGTAAATGGCGAGCGTTATCGTGACATGCTCAACGAGTTTTTGTTTCCAAAATTTGAAGAGGATGACATGGACGACACTTGGTCTCAACAGGACGGTGCAACTTGTCACACTGCCAAAGTTACACTCGAACTTTTGGCTACCGTTTTTGAGTTCCGATATCAATTGGCCACCTCGGTGCTGTGATTTAAGCCCGTTGGACTATTTTTTGTGGGGAGTTAAGGAAAAATGTTATGTTACGATTGATGCTTTAAAACACGAAATCGAAGTTGTCACTCATGAAATTGGAGCCCAAACAATCGAAAATGTGCTTAAAAATTGGGTTGATCGAATGGCCTACTGTAAAGCCAGTCGTGGCAGTCATTTGAACGATATTATTTTTCATTCATAAATGACAATGTTCCATCTTCAAAATAAAAAAAAAAAGTTTGAAAAAATGTTGATTAGTTTTTTTTATAGCCGATTGAAAAAGCAAATTTTACATGGCCCATATCTGTGTAGGTTAGGGCACGACGATAACCCTTTTTGCCCTGTGTACAGCCATGTTGAAGAAGACGCGGAACATCTCAGTTTCCTCTGCACACGGTTAACGGCAGAAAATAAACTTCCAAATGCAACCAATATAGTCCACTGTATGATGAAGTTGGAAGAAAAGTAAGAGCAAGTAGTAGCTACATTCATTACCAGAACTCTTTGTTATCGAAGGTAATGCCCTTCATATGGCTTGACAGGGGAGCGGAAACGATGATAATCAGTAGGTACAAGATCCGGAGAATACGGCGAATACTGAAGGACCTCCCATTCGAGCTTTTGGAGTGCGGCTTTGATGACTTGTTCAACATGAGTCTTGATGTTGTCGTGAAGAAGTATGGTTTGACCATGTCGTTCAGGTCATTTTTTGCACTTCAAGTGTCGAACCGGTTAAGTTTTTCTATTGTTTATTGTGCCTCTTTACAGAGCCTACAATGAACATTTTCTGCCACACCAATTTTTTTCATGTGGTAATTGAGTTTAGAATGCCCTTTTTTATAAAGGAGAGGAAGCATAAAAAGCCTGTGTCCGAAGCCCTTGTGTCGGACTTTAACCCACTAAACCCCCCTATGCCCGACGGCAGCATCTCCCAGAAACTCTCTCTTAAGTAGTACGCTAGGAGACCATTGTGGGCATGTGCATACTCAATCGTTCGTTATCGTCAGTTCTGCCCGATGTTGCGTATTGTCTTGCATTTGATTGAAAAGTAATGAGCCTTATCGCGCGGAGCGTCTGCCAAGCGACCAATCGAATCGCCTGGTGAAGGGAAAATGGTTGTTGGACCTTCCCCTTCCACTAGAAACCGGTCCCAGTTCGCTGGCAACAGCGGTGCTGTCAACATCGTTTCGCGCGTGAAAGCTCTTTTAAAAGTGTGTTAGGATTTTGCGGTAACGAAAACGCAGCGATCGTTGGAGCAACGTTACTCGATCAAATTTGGCGTAAAGTTAAACAAAACGAGTACCGAAACCATTGGGCTACTCAAGGAGGCTTACGGGGACCAATATCTGTCCAGTACCCAGGTAAAACGGTGGCACAATTCGTTCAAGGAAGGACGGGAGGACGTCGAAGACGAACATCGATCTGGAAGGCCTTCGACGACGCAAATAGACTAAGATGTGAACCCCTGCATTGGCCAAGATGGGGGTTCCGGTGCTTCCCTACCCTCCCTACGGCCCAGATCTGTCCCCTCCGGACTTCTTCTTGTTCCCGCGCCTGAAAAGAAAGCTGAAGGGGAGGCGTTTCGACTCCATCGAGGTGATCCAAAAAACTGTGACAGCCGAATTGATCGCGATTCCGGCGGATGAGTTTAAAAAATGTTTCCTGTAGTGGAAGGACCGCTACCAGCGGTCTATTGACGCTCAAGGGTCCTATTTTGAAGAATATTAGTTGTATAGACAAAAAGGTTTAATAAAACTGCTTAAAAAAAATAAGGCTCATTACTTCTCAATCAAGCCCTGTACGTGCGAATTCGTTATGCCTAAGCTCGTTCATTACAATCTCTGCGACAGCACATGTCGTACCCCACTTTTGTTTACTACTTTCGCACATATGTTGGACAAGATTGTTCTCCTTCGGATATTCATTAAAACCAGCACGAAGCGTTTGTCGTTCGTTTTCCAGCCACGGGCAGTGAAACAGAACATGCGACGCGCTTTCTCGCTCTTCTGGGCAAGTGTGAACAATAAAGATCATTTCGATCTTAAACCTGTTCTGTCAGTAAGCTGCGTTGTATCGTGAATAACTTAATCGTGCTTTCTGTTTATCACAACTTCAGGAATGGGATTGAAAGTTCAGCGACTCCTCTCGGATTCTTCCCATAGCCATTGCCATTCAGCAATCGTTGCTGCTCTTCTTTCCGTGTTGCTGCATTCGACGGTCTATGCGCCCTGTCGCTTTAAAACCGTGCCATTTCATCCGCTAGAAGATCAATGTACGCATATCGCGTCGATTGATACAGAGAGTTTTATGTATTTTCTGCTGACTATTTTCGATTGCCATACTCGATTAAGCCTCGTTGTTTCCAATTGCGTAAAAGTACACTTTTGTAGCTGTTATTTAGCACGAAAAAGGTTCAGAGGTTCAAGAATTTCATTCCTTTCGTACCCTTCATGCTCTAGCACCCACATCAGGCTAACAAAGTTTCTTGATGCTAGAGTTTCGATAATTGATTGGAATGAGAAGCTATCTAGTGGTTTTCACTCTGTCAGAGAGAATCGATATTGACACCACGCATGCTTCAACGAAGACATGCTCTGGCACATAGCTCTGAAGCGTGGACCTCCGCGTAAAAAATGGAAGTCGTTTTTCCCAATGCAATTGCCTGCTTGAAGTGTGGTCCGAGAATTCCAGCCCTGGCACTGCCGTCTTCAATTTTGGATTGCTTGTCGATCGATTAAAATCAGCTACAGTGGCTCAATAAAGAACTCAGACACCCAAGTGATATGGTCTTAGATAAAAAACAATATTAAAATGCAAATCTAATGCATTTATGTGTCACATTTATTTTCATTCTTCAAGCGTAGTTTTCAAACTAAAGGGTGTTTTTTTAGAGGTTAGCTTTTCAAGTTGGCACTACTTTTTTCGCAGATGGTCTTTTTGACAGCTGTCACTTGATTTATGCTCAGTTTGGTTTGTCATTTCATAATGAATAGACTTACACCTGAACAACGTTTGCAAATCGTGCAAATTTATTACGAAAATAATGGTTCGGTTCGCGCGACGCATCGAAGAAAATTTTGTTCAGCGATGAAGCTCACTTTTGGTTGAATGGGTATGTCAATAAGCAAAATTGTCGCATTTGGAGTGAACATAATCCACAAGCCATTGCTGAGACGCCGTTACATCCTCAAAAAGTCACTGTTTGGTGTGCTCTATGGGCAGAGGGAGTCATTGGCCCATATTTCTTTAAAAATGAAGCCGGTCATAATGTTACAGTCAATGGAGAGCGCTATAGAGCCATGATTAATGACTTTTTCGTGCCTGAATTGGACGATGTTGATGTGGACGACCTTTGGTTCCAACAAGACGGCGCTACATGCCATACAGCCAACGCAACAATCGATTTATTGAAAGAAACTTTTGGTGAGCGCATTATCTCGCGCCGTGGACCCGTGGCGTGGCCTTCAAGATCGTGCGATATAACACGGCTGGACTATTTCTTGTGGGGCTATGTGAAGTTGCTTGTCTACGCAGATAAGCCCGAGACGATTGACGTCTTGGAAGAGAATATTCGGCGCGTTATTGCTGACATACGGCCCCAATTGCTGCAAAAAGTGGTCGAAAATTGGGCCTCTCGGCTGGAATTTATTCGAGCCAGCCGCGGCGGCCACTTGCCCGATATCATTTTTAAAACATAATGGCAAACCCTTATCTTTATAATAAAGCTAAATTCTTGGCCATAACATTAAATTATATACGTTTTATTTCATCTTGAAAACCTAACCTCTAAAAAAAACAGCCTTTACAAAAAACCTAAACAAAGTTCAACGCATAGAAAATACAAACCTAAAAACTTAGCAAAATACATGACCAAAAAGAACTGGGACATTTACATAAAATAAAGTTAGGCAAATAATATTTAAGAAAAAAAACAATATAATTAATATTTAGTCGGCAAGCCTTTACTTTATCTCACACCATTCAGTCTTTTTGACACGAAATTCGATCAGCTTCTTGCATGTTAAAGGATATATTTTTCCCCACTCTTCTTTAATAGCATCTTCTATGAGTTTCTTGACTCTGATAACAAGGTTTTTTAGTTGGTTTTAAAAATGATCCCACAAATGCGCAATTACATCGATGGCTGGAGATTGCGAAGGTGTTTCAAGTACTTTAGGGCAGATGTACATAAGCCATAGATGGACATCAAGTGCCTTATGCTTGGGATCGTTGTCTTGATAGTACTGGAAATTGCTCTTAATTCCCGGCTTGTCAGCGCTTTGAACCAAATTTTCTTTCATGATTGTTAGGTATTGCTTATAATCCATATTGCCGTTAATGAAGCACAAATTTCCAGTACCAGCAGCTAACATACAAGCCCATACCATTACTGATCCATCCCCATGTTTAACTGTCGGACGTAAGTTTTTTTCCAGCAACTCTTCATAAGATCTTCTGCACACATACATATGATTGCCCATCTGACCTAAATAGGTTAAACTTGCTTTCATTTGTAAATAAAATGTGCTTCCAGAACTCGAAATCCTTATCCTCAAGACGCTTTGCGGGATAGGATGTTCTCGTTGACGAAACGTTTTTTTTGTGCAACTCTTCCATCATAATTATTCTTTCGGATCACTATATGCAGGTATACTTTCGGGGTTGCAATTAATATTAAGGTATGGGACGACTTCTATTGCGGGGTTAGGAGTGCTCGAATTTGGATTTTCCTAATTTGTTGCCCTATCTGATATTGATCTGCATCGGAAAACAGTTTTGGTCGTTCCGATTTCTCCTTATTTTCCACGGATTTCGCTTCTTTGAAATTTTCCAACACGTCACATACAGTCGAACGGGGTCTATCCACTATTTCTACGACTTCCCGAACGGTTTTACCCTTTTCATGATGACTAATAATTTAGTTATTTATTTTATAATGACTAATAATTTATTCGGAGGATGGTTCCATGTGTAGAAGTCCACGCAAGTGGGGAAAGTTACTGATCGCCATTCACTTGGGAGTGGCCAGGACGATTCTTCTACATATGGTTCAAGCAGCTCACAACGGCCGGGATTAGCCCACGTATCCTCTGGGTAGCTTCCGAACACCCGTTCGGGAGTGAGCTAACGTGAGAAGGCGAAACATTCCAGGACAGCTGGTTGTGCGTTGGGTTTGGGACCCGCCACTTAAAAATCCCCCCCAATGAAAACTTTAAAAAAGCCTCGGATGAGACCTCCCTATACTGATGACGACCCCTGCAAACGAACTAAGGACTATGATTTGAGGGCATGCACCTGGAATGTCCGGTCCCTTAATGGGGAGGGTGCCTCTGCCCGGCTGGTTGATGTCCTCGTGAGAGTAAAGGCTGACATCACTGCCATCCAAGAGATGCGATGGACGGGGCAAGGAAAGAAAACCAAAGGACCTTGCGACGTCTACTACAGCTGCCATGTAAAGGAGCGCAAATTCGGTGTCGGATTTGTTGTGGGAGAGAGACTTCGTCGCCAAGTACTGTCGTTCACTCCGGTGGACGAGCGTCTCGCAACAATCCGCATCAAAGCCCGTTTTTTTAACATATCGCTAATTTGCGCCCACGCCCCGACGGAAGAGAAGGACGATGCGACCAAAGATTCTTTCTATGAGCGCCTGGAACGTTCCTATAAGCGCTGCCCCCGCCACGACATAAAAATCGTGCTTGGCGACTTCAACGCCAGGGTGGGCAAGGAGGGAATTTTTGGTCCCACAGTCGGAAAATTCAGCCTACACAACGAAACATCCGGTAACGGACAGAGGCTGATCGACTTCGCCGGGGCCCGAAACATGGTAGTCTGCAACACCAGATTCCAGCATAAAAAGATACACCAAGCTACCTGGCTGTCCCCTGATCGAAAAACGCGAAACCAGATCGATCATGTTGTGATAGATGGAAGACACGCTTCTAGTGTATTAGATGTACGTACGATCCGAGGACCCAACATCGACTCGGATCACTACCTTGTTGCAGCCAAACTGCGCACACGCCTCTGTGCAGCAAAAAACGTGCATCTACCTACGCAAAGAATGTTCGACCTCGAAAAGCTGCAATCACAACAGACAGCCAGAAGATTCGCCACTCGACTCTCACTCCTGCTCTCAGAGAGTACTGCCCAACAAACCGGCATCCACGAACAATGGAGCAACATTTCTCGTTCTCTACGTACCGCCGCCGAAGAAGAAATCGGATTCCGGCGAGCCCGAAAAAACAATTGGTACGACGAGGAATGTCATGCTGCCACAGAAAGAAAGGATGCCGCCTATAGAGCCACGCTGCGATCGGGCGCAACGCGAGCCATGTGGGATCGCTACAGAGAGCTGAAAAAGGAAGAGAGACGTATTATCCGACAGAAGAAACGAGAGGCCGAAATACGTGAGTGCGAAGAGCTTGAGATGCTGGCCAACAGGAACAACGCCCGAAATTTCTACCAGAAAGTTCGGCGGCTTACAGAAGGTTTTAAGACCGGGGCGTTTTCCTGTAAGAACAAAGACGGCGAACTGGTGACTGATGTACAGAGCAATCTTAAATTATGGAGGGAACACTTCTCGAACCTATTAAACAGTGACAGCTGCGCATGTCACCGAGAAAGTGAAGATCCCGATACCCCAATCGTTGACGACGGAATTGTCGTTCCGCTACCCGATCATGACGAGGTGAGAATAGCGATAACGCGGCTAAAGAACAACAAAGCCGCGGGCGCCGACGGACTGCCGGCTGAGCTATTCAAACATGGCGGCGAGGAGCTGGTAAGGTGCATGCATCAGCTCCTATGCAAAATATGGTCGGATGAAAGCATGCCTGCCGATTGGAATTTAAGTGTGCTTTGCCCAATCCATAAGAAGGGCGATCCTGCAATTTGTGCCAATTACCGCGGGATTAGTCTTCTAAATATCGCCTATAAGGTTCTAGCGAGCGTATTGTGTGAAAGGCTGAAGCCCACCGTCAACCAACTGATTGGACCTTATCAGTGTGGCTTCAGACCTGGAAAGTCTACCATCGACCAAATATTCTCAATACGCCAAATCTTGGAAAAGACCCATGAAAGGAGAATCGACACACACCATCTTTTCGTCGACTTCAAAGCTGCATTCGACAGTACGGAAAGGAGTTACCTGTATGCCGCGATGTCTGAATTTGGTATCCCCGCAAAACTAATACGGCTATGTAAGATGACGTTGCTCAACATCAACAGCGCCGTCAGAATTGGAAAGGACCTCTCCGAGCCGTTTGATACCAAACGAGGTTTCAGACAGGGTGACTCCCTGTCGTGTGACTTCTTTAACCTGATGTTGGAGAGCATCGTGCGAGCCGCAGAACTTAATCGCTCAGGCACAATATTTTATAAGAGCGTACAATTGCTGGCGTATGGCGATGATATTGACATCATCGGCCTTAACAACCGCGCTGTTAGTTCTGCCTTCTCCAAACTGGATAAAGAGACAAAGCGAATGGGTTTGGTGGTGAACGAGGACAAAACGAAGTACCTCCTGTCTTCAAACAAACAGTCGGCGCACTCGCGTATCGGCACCCACGTCACTGTTGACAGTTATAACTTTGAGGTTGTAAAAGACTTCGTCTATTTAGGAACCAGCATTAACACCGATAACAATGTCAGCCTTGAAATCCAACGTAGAATCTCTCTTGCCAACAAGTGCTACTTTGGACTAAGTAGGCAATTGAGTAGTAAAGTCCTCTCTCGACGAACAAAACTAACACTCTACAAGACTCTCATCATGCCCGTCCTAACGTATGGCGCAGAAGCTTGGACGATGACAACATCCGATGAAGCGACGCTTGGAGTGTTCGAGAGAAAGATTCTGCGTAAGATTTTTGGACCTTTGCACGTTGGCAACAGCGAATATCGCAGACGATGGAACGATGAGCTGTATGAGCTTTACGACGACATAGACATAGCGCAGCGAATAAAGATCCAGCGGCTACGTTGGCTGGGTCATGTCGTCCGAATGGATACAAACGCTCCGGCTTTGAAAGTATTCGATGCGGTACCAGCTGGTGGTAGCAGAGGAAGAGGGCGGCCTCCTCTGCGTTGGAAAGATCAGGTGGAGAAGGACTTGGCTTCACTTGGTGTGTTCAACTGGCGCCGGTTAGCACGAGAAAGAAACGACTGGCGCGCTTTGTTAAACTCGGCCAAAATCGCGTAAGCGGTTATAGCGCCAATTAAGAAGAAGAATAATTTATTCAATAAATTTTATTTTAATTTATTGCGTTTAGCTCTTGCTGCCTGCTAATTTTTTTATGAGAAGGATGTAATGGATTTGGGCATTATTATTTCTATTTTTAAAATCCTATTTGAATACTCAATGGTAGGTAGATAGGTTGGGTGGTTGTCGTAGCTACACACTTCGACCTTTCGCCGGTCCATTGTGATACCACTGGTGCTTATCCGTATTCTATGTATTCTTTTTCAAACCATCCGGTAGCTTTAATAAACGAGCAGAGCTTCGTAAGTCCGCTACATCGGTTAAAAATGCCATGTCAAGAGTGCGGAGCCTCCTTGTCACTAAGCATTCACGCTTACATAAAAGGTGTCAGACTGTTTCCTCTTCTTCTGTATTTAGACAGCTTCTACAGGAATCGAAGTACGGGAGTCCTAACCTTCTAGCGTGACTGCCTACTAAACAATGATCAGTTAATACCCCTATCATTTTCTTATACAATAGTTTCTCTGTTAAATCTTAACAAGCTTTTCAATCGACCGCTGTTCTATTTCGGCCATGCCTGTCTGCTTAGTTCGCATGTTGTGAGGTTTTGCCAACTTGCATTGATTTTTTTGATGGTTTTCCTATCTATAAGTAAATAGTTTACAAGTGGCTATAGGCATAGGTATCAATGTCTTATAAGCATGGGTATCAGCGTCTTATCCCCTTGGAAGTGGAGCGTTGTACCGGTTCGAGCAAGTTCATCTGCCTTGCAGTTTCCTGCTATATTCCTGTGGCCTGGCACCCAAATAATGTGTATGATGGAATAACCCCACTACTCCGACCCCTTTTACCTCAAATCTGGTCAACAAACACCATCCCGATCGACTGGAAAGAGGGCATAATAATATTAATTCCGAAGATGGGCGATTTAAGATATTGTAAGACTGGCGCGCTTTGTTAAAATCTGTCAAAATCGCGTAAGCGGTTATCGCGCCAATTATGAAGAAGATCTTGGCATTTGTCATTCTTGAGAGAATCACCTTCTCAACAATATATTGCGCACCGAACAGATGGATTTTCACCCCAAAATATCGTGTGTAGATCATATTAACACGCTGCGTATAATTATAGAGCAGTCAGCAGAATGGCGGTCGCCACTGTACATACTCTTTGTGGATTTTGAGCGCGCTTTTGACACCTTGAACATGCGCGCAATTTGGTCTTCCTTGGGGACTAATGGAGTACCGGAAAAAATCGTCACCATCATTCAAGAACTTTATGAGGGAGCTGTGTGCAGTGTACTCTTGAAAGGCAAAAAGAGCGAGCTGTTCTGTATTCTCAACGGTGTACGTCAAGGTTGTGTGCCGCTGCTGTTTATCACTGTACTTGATGGCATTATAAGAAAAACAAATATCGATATTCCATCGAGCATTCATTGGCGCCCATATCAGAAGCTCTCCGACCTGGATTATGCCGATGATATATGCTTTTTGACACACAAATTGTCTGAAGCACACGCTAAACTTACTGCCTTAATACGATATGCAAGCCAAGTTGAACTGCGAGTCAATTTCGAAAAAACGAAGCTTATACCTGTTCGTATAGAAACTCCAAACCAGGACGCACTGACGCTTGAAGTGGGTGACACGCTGGTTACAATTAGGACATCGAGCACTTCTGCCACCTTGGCAGCATAGTGTCAAAAAATGGTGGAGCGGAAGCTGATGTAAGTTCGCGCATAAGCAAAGCTCTGCCCGCTTTCCACAGGATGAATCGAATCTGGTCATCAAGACATATCAGCACAAAAACAAAATTGCGAATTTTCAATACAAACATCAAACCAGTGTTACTTTATGCGTGCGAAACATGGAAAGTCACAGATACCATACGCAATAGCCTACAAACATTTATCAACAGATGTCTGCGCATTATTCACCGCATATTTTGGCTAAGACTTATCACCAACGAAAATCTTTTAAATATTGCAATGTGCGTTGGACTTGCAGCTGATATCAAAGAAAGGAAATGGCGTTGGATTGGGCACACCTTACGCAAAGAAGACAATGACATCGCAAAGATGGCCCTAAAATGGAATCCACGAGGCTCCATAAGAAGAGGACGACCACGAACAACTTGGATGCGAACAACACACGCGGAATACCAATCAAGATATTCCTGGCATGAAATTCTAAAAATTGCACAAGATCGCTCACGTTGGTCTGAGTTTGTTTCCGCCCTATGCTCTGATTAAGAGCGGGATTTCTTCATATAATATAACTACATAAATAATTTCATGTACAAACTATTTATTGTTAATTTGACAAGAGATATCAAGGAATACAAAAAAGAAATAAAAATTAAAATGATCTCTTAGATTTGTAACGCTCGCTGTAGGCGGGTCTAAAAATTCAGAACGTTTGGCTTATTCCCATTAAAATAAGCTTGTAGGCTGGTTTTGTCTTCTAAACTAAACAAAAAAACTATTACGAAGTTCTAATACAACCTTGACGGTAAGCTGCATTTGTTATCGAATTTTTTAACAATTTTTGTACCCCTTTAACCCTTTGCGCTCGAGTGGCGACTCTCACTCGCCACGATGTTTCATGCAGCAACTCGAACGGGGAGTGAGAGGCGACAGTGTTTGGTTAGATTAGATTTATTTATATCCAGTTCATAGAAGCTCACTATTGGTTTATGAATAAAGATATTAGGCTAATGTAAAGGAAATTTCGTGAATTTTGGTATAAAACGAAAAACAATTTTTACCCCTATTTTCGAAAAATGCTTTGTAAAAGAATTATTCATAATAAAAACTAAAATTTGGAATATAAAGTAAGTGGAATAATATAGGGATATAAATTCATCACAAAATAACAACATTCAAATTAAAAACTTTATTAATTCTATTAGTAATCCATTTGAAGAATTCTTTTTTTAACATAAATATAAAAAAATATAATTTTATAAGTTTCAGTTTTCTGTTTCTGTATGGGATATCTCTCTATATTGCAGTCCAATTTCCTTCTATTGTATTTGTGTAAACACCTGTAGCTCTATTTTTGAACTCTCTTGAATAGTTTACGGTAAAATGTAAATATCCAACTTGATCAAGGCCAAAATATGTCTTCCATATATCGGTTTAAAATATAACGTTTTCCTATGTTAATCTGTATATAAATTCATTGCATGCTACCTATAAGACACTTGTAATATATGCGCAAAATCGTCTCGAGTTGATGCTCCACCCGAACGAAAAAGTCATCGAGCGCAAAGGGTTAAGTTGGAAAAATTAACAAATAATCCCGAAATTCCCATCCACAAATCTCAACACTTTGGGTACTCCGAATATATCGAAAAATCTGGGATCCCGAAAATGCGAGATTGACGACCCTAATTCACGCATAAGCAGAGAGCTGAATAATATTCGAAATCAGTGGGTGACCTCTCCCAAATTGCCCTCCTATTTGTGTGTGATTTCAGTACTCCCGAAAAACTCAGCTGCTCAAGTACACACACAATCGCATATGTTTTGTAATGTGAATAGTAAATACAGTTACGTGAACGTATTATAATGGTCGTCATAGCTAATTTACACTCAATTCACTCCACATATATTTTCGTGAATTTCTATTCGCTGCTGAATTTCCAATGAATTGATTAGTAACAATAAAACAATGGTTTAATCACATTAAATCGAAAGCCTAACAATCCATAGAATTTACTTTCTATTAAAACTTCTATTGTACTGCGGAAATGTAAATACCTGCTTTCAATTTAATCAGTGGTAGTTATAACTAATTTGGCCAGTTCCATTACAGTAAAATTTCAAATGCACTGCCTTACAAAAAATTAGCAAATGAACCTTTTTCAGTTTTTCATAATTCATTTATTTCTCTTTTAGTAAGTTTTTCATGCAAATATATGGTAGTTCATTCTCATACAAAAGTTACGCTAATACAAGTTCCAAACTTCGTGTAAATTTAAAAGGAATTCAACAAATTTCCAGTTTTACGATTCGATGTGCTTTCTAGTATAATAAAGTGCACGTTAAAAGTGGCGGGAAAATCGCGTCGATTACAGAACTCCATCAATCGGACAACTTTTCTTCTTTAGGGTCCGTAATTGCTTTTAGCAAAATCAAGAAACTAACATTTAGTAATTATTTCGTAATTTTTTTAATCAACACTACGGCAAAAATTGGCATCAGATGCCTGCATCTAATTTCTAAGTAGAATCGATTGCTGACTACGAAACTCAAGTTGTTAGAAAATAGAATCTGAAATGATTTTTGCTCGGATACTAGTAGGCCTATCGAAAAGCGATGCACGAGTACATTGTGTCCAAAAAATATCGGGAATTGCTCATTTCAAAAGCGTGGGTTACACATACACATGTCTAAAGCTTTTTTCTGGAATTTTGGTACAACTGTCCTCTATAGTGAAGCTGAGTTCGACCGAGATCCGTTTATTAGTTTGTTTTGGCATTTAATTATTGGGTAGTCGAAAAAGTTTTTTCGTATTTTGTCAATAGATGTCGTTGGAGTCATCTATCTCCAGTGCTACCAATCACATTGAGTCATATCATATGGTGTTAGAAAGGTGACATTTTAAGCTTCGTTTAACCAAAAAAAAAATATTAATTACGGAGAAGTTGAAAAAAAGTTATAGCTGTTCAAAAATGAGTGAAAATAATGAAGAAATTCGCTATATTTTGAAGTTTTTGTATAAAAAAGGGAAGAATGCCACGCAAGCCACCAATGAAATTTGTGAAGTTTACGGAGACGATGCTGTATCAGTTCGTGTAGCACAACAATGGTTCGCTCGCTTCCGTTCTGAAAATTTCGATGTGAAAGATGCACCTCGCTCCGGTCGACCTATCGTTGAAAAAGTCGATGAAATTATGGAAAAGATTGACATGACATCGCCAAGGCACTAAAAATTCATCATCAAACGGTTTTGAAGCATTTAAAAAAAACTAGTTACAAAAAGAAGCTCGATGTTTGGGTACCACATTGAATTTAATGGACCGAATTAACATCTGCGATTCTTTGCTGAAACGAAATGAAATCGAACCATTTCTGAAGCGAATGGTAACAGGAGACGAAAAGTGGATCAAATACGACAATAATGTGCGAAAAAGATCATGGTGCAAGGGTCGTGAAGCTCAACAAATGGTCGCAAAGCAAAGATTGACGCCTTATAAGGTTATGCTGTGTGTTTGGTGGGATTGGAAAGGAATCATCTACTATGAGCTGCTTCAGCCTGTTCGAACGATTAATTCTACACTTTACTGTCAACAACTGATAAGATTGAAGCAAGCAATCGAAAAAAAACGGCCAGAACTGATCAGCAGAAAGGGCGTCGTCTTCCACCAAGACAACGCTAGGCCACACACATCTTTGATGACTCGGCAAAAACTGGGAGAGCTTGGCAGGGAAGTTTTGATGCATCCACCATATAGCCCTGACCTTGCACCATCGGACTACCATTTGTTTCGGTCAATGCAGAGCTCCCTGAATGGAGTAAAGTTGGCTTCAAGAGAAGCCTGTGAAAATTACTTGTCGCAGTTTTTCGCCGAGAAACCACAAAAGTTTTACACTGATGGAATAATGTCTCTAGAAGAAAAATGGCAAAAGGTGGTCGACCAAAATGGTATACCTATATGTGTATTTGGTTTAATAAAGTTCATTATAAATATAAAAAAAAATGAGTTGAAGTTTGATTAGAAATACGAAAAGACTTTTTCGGCTACCCAATATATCAGTCAACCGCAGGTGTGCTCAGCGATTTTCACTATGGATAAAAATATTGAACAAAGAATTTGTCTCAAATTTCGGGTTTTGAACGGATTGAACGCGTGCGCCGAATCGTTGAAAATATTGCAGAATGCCTATGGCGGGTGTGCTTTATCAAATATACGGGTTTATGAGTGGTATAAGGCAGTTGCAGAGAGGCGAGAAGTCGTGGAAGATTTACCCCGATCTGGTCGCCCATCAACGAACGAAAACGTCAACAAAGTCAAGGAAATAATGCTGGAATAGCATCACTTAAGTTTAAGGGAGGTAGCTTTTGACCTTATCGTGTCTCACTTTCAATTCGCAACATTTTGCACCATCAATTGGGCATAAGACGCGTGGCTGCTCGCCTCGTTCCAAGAGAGTTGAATTTCTTTCAAAAAATTCATCGGAAGAAGGTGGCTGAGGACATGCTTAAGCAAGTGAATTCGGACTCAACGTTTATCCAGCGCATCAAAACAGATGACGAAACGTGGGCATATGAGTTTGACATGCAAACCAGTCAACAGGCGGCTGAAGGACGGTATCCACATGAGCCGAAGCCCAAAAAAACATGCGAAAGTCATGCTACTCGTTTTCTTTGGTCATCATGGCTTTGTGCACTCAGAATTCGTTCCAAATGGTTCTACGGTGAATAAGGAATATTATTTGTGAGTTATGCGACGTTTGAGATAGAATGTGCGTAGGAAACGGCCCAATTTTTGTAAAGGAACTCCTGGATCTTGTACCATCTTACAAGGCTCATATTGTGAACACTTGTTTGACCAAAAACTCGACAAATATCATTGAACAACCACCGGGATTTAGTGCCGTGTGACTTTTTCCTTTTCCCAAAACTTAAATTGTCACTCTGCGGACGCCGCTTTGCTTTGATAGACGCCATTAAGGAGAATTCGCTGAAGGAGCTGAAGAAGATCTCTTCAAAAGTGTTTAAAAGTGGCTTTGATGACCAAACTAATCGTTGGAATATGAGCATTGCTTCGGATGGAGCCTATTTTGAAGGCGAAGAAATAAATTTTGATGATTAAATAATTATTTTGAGTTTTATTGATCAATGCCCGGTACTTTTTGACAAAATACAATATATGTACCTATTAAGGCTTCCCAGCTGTTTTGTAAAATGTACTTGATTACAGCTCCTCCTGCACTTTGAAATTTTTCATTTTTTTTTGCTTTGAAAATTCACTTACAATCTAAAGAATGCCTTTGCAATGTTTTAGGTTTAATAGAAAGTCTAAAACGTCCCTATAAAGCCAGTGAAATGAAGAGCGTCGAACGAAAGCTTAGTTCGCGTTTTTCTCGAAATACATTTTTTTCCGCGCTCTTGAATATAACTCAAAAAATACTCATGAATTTATTGGAAGATAATAAATACTCTCAGTTTTTCGCAAAAAATGATTGAAGAATTCATTATCTAGAGAAGTGGAGCCACTTTTGGTTGAATGAACGATAAATTGCGGCTATCTCGAAAACTTTTGTACAAAAAATTAACCCGATTTACAGAATCACCGAGCGCTACTGGGATGCGAATCACAAGAATATCCAAATTTCTGAATCAGTAGCCTAGTAACCCCGCTTCGAAAGATTAGTTCCAAGCATCATTTAGCCTGCCTGGCTGAATTCTCTCAGTCAAAGTTGTACAACTCCCTCATTTTTCGTCTGATTTGCTTGGAATTTTTACACAAATCACAGAAGCGTCAATATTCTCTAAGGCGTAAAAAACTCTACAATCGGGTTGAAAATAAAAACAGGTAAAATTAGCTTAAATCCTCCCTTTACCGGGGGATTCTTCTGAAAACCCGGAGGTGTAACGATAGTATAAGATATTGACACAAGAAGCCTCTTTGAACATGGGGATGGAGTGAATTTTTTCCTGGTAAAGCGTGTAAAATGTAAACGAAAAAGGGTTTTTATTTTTGTCTGTCTTATCTTCACATGGACAATGGACAAAGATATAACCGGTCCTACTGAACCGATTTTGATGAAATAAAATTGAAATGACGTTCCATTATTCGAAACAAAAAAATTTTTAGTAATTTTTTCGGACTTTTAAAGTTGAAAAAAGGGTCAAAAACCGTTTTTCATCTATGAACATCCGCCATTTTGAAAATTTTTTTTTTAAGATTATAGCTCTGACAATAACGACATTCATACTGAATGAGAACCTTTTTGTCATTTTGATTTCAGGCTCTTGTGAGTCCCGGAATCAGTGTCACCACATACTTTTTTCTGGACGACCATTTTTTGAAAGCTGACAACTTTTTGAAGGAGCCTCGTATCACCAAAAAGTGGGTTTTATTTTTTAATAATGGATTAGAAAATAAAATACTCAAAACAAAAATAACAAATATTTTTTCGTTTCCGTTTTACACGCTTTTAAAGAAACACCCAAAAAACACCATTTCAAAGACGAGGGGTGTAAGCTTAAATAGGAAATATTATTCCTGAGCGGGAAATTAATTAAGAATTGAATTAGGAAATTACCAAATATATAAACCTCAGCACATAATTATTTCTACTGATCATAAAGTAAATATCAGCAAATGAGTTTTATTCTATTTTTTTTAAATAAAAAATCAAGAACTTTTCGAGATATTTGCAATTTATCTTTTTTTAGCCATTTTTACTTAATCATCAAAACGGCGCTTTAGTGCTACTTGAGGAGTACCAGACCGGCACTTCAACCATTTCACCTACTTAATCGCGTTGAAATAAAATCAGCAGGTGTGGCGAATATCAGACCGTTAACCGCCTCTCAGCGAGATTGAAAGAATCAGTTGATTGGCTGATGTAAACGGGGTGACTTCAGCTAATTTGTTTACAATAAAAATGAGATTGTGTTGGTGATATATGTACGAAAAAAAAAACATTAACGCAGTCTCTGCTCATTTGTTGCGTTAGAATACGTGCGATATGAGCGGGAAGAATTCTGCTGCCGAGGGCTTGGTGACATGGCAGCCGAAGTTACTCGCTCAATTTCGTTTCTCCCCATAGCGATCGATGCTGCATTTTTTATAAGATTTGCCAATATTGCCACACCGATAGAAACATGAATTGGGTATTTAAAAACAAAAACTGGGAATTTTTAGTTTCCACACCACCATTGAGGTTAGTATTTAGTGTGCGGTTGCCCAACAGCCTTATATCACTCGTAAACACCTACATATACTAAAAATAAGCATAATCCGGATCAAATATGTAGATAAATAAGCAAACAATTTAAAGATTTATATGTAAATGAAATTATTTAAAACTGAAATACAAAAGCAATTTAATAATAATAAAGTAATGAACACGAAAAACATAAGTTATAATTAAAAACATGACATACCTATTGCGATTTTTTACAATAACACAGAAAATGGGTAACAAAAAAAATTCTCAATCAACGAACAGAATAAGTTAAAGCAGATTACCTTTAATTTTTGTAAAATTTCTCAAACTAAAATTCAATTCCCTTACCTACTCGTTTCAACTATAGAATATTTACGTATATACAGATTTACATAAACCAACACACAGTTTTCAATAAAATTACATTATGGACATAAGACTAATTAAAAGTAGAAGTCGAAAAGGATATAACGAGCTTTGGAGTCTACAAACTCACTTCAATTCAAATCATTATCATTTCAATTGAATTAATTTTAAGATAAATAATTATAAACTTTTCAACACATCATTTCGCCTATCAGCTGTTCAAAATCCCATAATGTGTGAGTGCTGCCAAGTTTTGAAATGTCCTCATGGGCGCGCTCTCTTGCAAAATGAAAGAGTTTCCCATGTTATTATCTATGATAGAAACAAGATTCCGCCCATCAGAGAGTACGTACCGTCACACTAGCTGTGTTGTGCAGTATTGCTAACCCTTTGCTCGTCGGAATAAATTTAGTGCTTTATTATACCCAAAAAGTGAAAATTTTTGAGTTTGATGCTTGGTTTTTTTGTTTTTTAATTTTAAGGTACCAAAATTGTACGATAAGTTAAAAAATATATATTATAATAAAAAACGGCTAAAAATGTCACTCTGAGAAGATTTTAGAGCCACTGGAAATTTGCTGATTCTTATTAAGTTTGATGTTTTGAAAGTACAAATCTTATTTTTCGGTATTTTCGAGGTTATGCAAGTATCATATATTGGATCTACTTCACTCAAGTCTTCTTAATATTTACAACCTTTTCTACATTTTAAAAAGATTCCGAATTTACTGAATACAAATTTAAGACATAAGCCAAACAAACAGAGAAAAACAAAAAAAAAACAAAAAACAATACCAGGTAGTACTGAAGAAACTATAACTACCTTTTTGAAAAAGGAGCACCCTACCTTTACCTTATGTAACAACCTCAAATATAGCAAAACATGTTTTTCTATCATGTGCTATTATTATAGTTATTATTATTACTATTGTTGTAGTTAAAAAAACTACCAAATAATTACTTTTCATTTTCATTTCTTTTTTTTCATTTTGCTTAAATTAATTACGGACCCTCACAAAAAAATTGTCTGAGCGATTTAGTTGTGCAGCTGGTAGAATCTTATCCAGCATCATTTTGAAGAAGACACACGTCAGGGAGTTACCCTGACCGATTACTCAACTTCAAGGATGAGATGGGCGATTTATTACATGTAATCATCTTCAGATATCCTAAGCCGTCATCTTGGTTGAATTTATATCTCATATCTAGATTTTCTAGAGGCTTTTTCATTAAATTTTTAATTCAAGCGACGCCTAATTTTGCTCATTCTCTCTTTTACTGCGACGCCCTATTCTTTGCTATTTACGAACTCTGCTCACTTTTTCTACCTGCCGTTTGATTGCCACTTAAGAGGCGCAACGATGTGGGGTAAGAATTTCTGCAGCAGTGAAGTGTGTCAGTCGCACGGTTCACTGACTACGGATAAACTCGAATGGGCCACAAGCCTTGAAAGTCATTGGCTTAGTTGTTGTGTTGCAACAGCAGATACCTACAACAACAAAAACAGCGACAACACGTATGCAAAACAACACCGATGGGGTATGCAAAAGGCCAAAGCAAACAAAGAAACGACGGAGCAACAAAGGTGGCAACGCCAAGCGAGTAAATGCGCGCGGAGTCACTTGTGTTTGCTATTTATACTTGTATACTTGTGTGTGTATGCACATATGATACTAACATACATATACACACTCGTATTGTCCTGAAGCGCAATGCAATGCTTAAGTAGCAGCCAGCCGTGCCAGTAATGCACAACAACGGTGTTAATGAAAGTATCGCGAGTCATTCGCATGCGGGCTGGCTACAACGTTGCTATTGTTATTGCTCACATTGTTTGGGGTAAGTCTACTTCAGCTCATTTATTCATAAGTATGTATTTATGCTTGTGTATTTGCCTTTAATTGTAAACTGTAGTAAGTTTATTTGCATGTGGTAGTAAGGCGGGGAAAATGCAAATAATCAGGTGATGGTGTGCAAGACTTGGTGGGAAACAAGGGAATCAACGTAAAGGTAAGAGTTACACTAGGCGAAGGCGGGCAAAGTGAAGAGCATAGAGCTTGAGCAGAGATCGCGTGAGGAGTGAAGAGATAAGCGATCGTTAACATTTGTTGAAATCAACGGTTGACTTTTATATTTTGCGGCCAATGCTGAAAATACATTCTGTCAAAAAAATATCGGGGTTGTTCATTTAAAAAGTGCGCGTCGAGAAGTCATGAAAGATTCACCCCGATCTGGTCGCCCATCAACGACTGCAACGAATGAAAACGTGAACAAAGTCAAGGAAATAATGCTGGAAAAGCATCACTTAAGTTTAAGGGAGGTAGCTCCTGACTTTATCGGGTCTCACGAATCAATTCGCAACATTTACAACATCAATTGGGTTGCTCGACTATTCCAAGGGAGTTCAATTTCTTTCGAAAGAAAGTTGCTGTTCTCTCTGTTTCGATTTCATAAAAGAGTAAAGTACTGCTAGTGCAAAAAAGGATTGACAAGTGTTAAAATATATTGTGCTAAATACCTTATGTAGGTAGGTGAAATGGTTGAAGTGCAACTCTGGCACTCCTCAAGTAGCACTATGGCGCCGTTATGATACCATTATGAGACATCCAACAGGCAGATATCTACCGCCAGCCAAAGCTGTTGAAGTAACGTAGAAGATTGATGGGACTTAAGTTGATGCACTGCCCCAGGCTGTCGAAGAAAGGACCACCTAATGACCTTAATCGTCTAGCTGCCAAACCCGGAGATTTACAGAGAAAATACTCAATACGATCGTCCAGTGACCGATAAACACAGCTACGAGTTTGGAAATTGAATGTCGAGCTGTCCAAAGTACTTTCTGAGTCCTCCGTATATTGTACTAGGTCCAAGGGGGTTTCGAAATAGCACATGAAGAAATAGAGCTCCATCTTTTTTTGCGCTTTAATGGGAAATAATTTGTTCAGTTCCACTTTAACAACTCTCAGGGGGATGCCGATGACCGGGTAGAAGGTCGCTGAGGCCCATTTAGTCCCCTTCCTGGCAAGCTCATAAGTAATTTCATGTCCCTCTATGTTCTTATGTCCTCGAACCCAGATCAGAAAAATGTTACCTGCACACCCAAGAGATTTGATCTTCTCCTTATAGGAGTTTACTAATTTCGTTCTGCACCATGGCGTCGTCGGTGCCTTAATCGCGGCTTGACTAACGGAGAAAATGTTAATATCTCCTCGCTTCCCTGTTCCCGCATTCCCTAAGCATTTTGCATGCCTGCAGGATCGCAAAGGCTTCTGCTTAAAAAACATTAGCAGTGTTCGGCAGTTTAAAGCAGATAGATAAATTGACTGATTTATAAAAAAACACCAGCTCCGACTACCGATTCAACCTTGGAACCGGCATTGAAGACAGAGGTGCAAGCTTCGATGCAGATTTCCCCCCCTCGATCCAATCCTGCCTATTTGGAAGGAATAAATAAATACCTTACAATAGAAAAATATTGCGATGCTGTTGATAGGTGGATGAAATAACAGCAGAATGTAAATTTCATATAATCGGAAAAGGTGTCTTTTACTGTGTGTTGTATGTAGTGCATTTTTGTGTGGTTCTACATTTAAAACGGGAATGCATATGCGCTGAATGTGAAATGCAAAAATCACAAAAAAAGCTCGCATATAAAAGCAAAAACAAAAAAAAAAAACTTCGAACATGTACATATTTTGCCACACATTTATTTCTCCATACCCGACACTGTGACGCGCGTGCCTGTAATCGCATTAAAAACGCGCGAGAAGGAAATGAGTTTTTTCCCCATTGGATTATGATAAAATGAGGTAAAATAAATAATTTTAATGTAGTTCTCGTGTTGGAGCCAACGCTAAGTGTTACCACAATGACAACGCGCTCATCACTCTCAACATCGCTGTCCACAACAACTGCACACCTTCTTTATTAGCGTTTTACACGAATCGCTTATATGGAAATACTCGCAGCCGCGACGTCCTCTTGAAGCCGGTGGTTGGCGGAGAAAACATGGCATGCGATACGAAATGCATGCAAAGGTAATTGCATTTATGCACATAAAAAAATACACACATACATATGCACATGCACGATTGTACGAAGGCTCAGCTATGGCTCACTTAATTTCTGTGCTGTGCTGTGATGGATTCGTATGACGGACGTGCGAAATTTACCGAAGTCCAGTATTTTAGCTTTGAGCCGCGTAAGCTTCGTATTTACAGTGTTCCAGAAAACAAAAACAAAAAATAAATTATATTCCATATGAGGTCATTTAGTACAATTCCCTACAAGACAGTGCTGAGCACTTTTGACAAAAATTCCAACACATTTACAAGTTTTTTACTAGTCTCTAATACATGCACATTATCAGAATAGCATATACAAAATTTTTTAATTGGGAATCAAATATTTCATTTGATATTTTTTTCGCCTGTTCGGTGTGACTTCTACCTCTCTTTTACCAATAGCAATTTTATATAAGTGAAAAATATATCTACTGTACTTTAAACGCGAAGGCAGATCATTTATATGCCTATTATGTGGCTGCCCTAAAAAAAGTTCTAGTGTGAAATTTGGCTGTTGTTGTTGTAGGGTCGCCGTAGCCGAATGAGTAGATGTTTGGCTAAGACTTGAAAATTCGTGAGTTCGGATCTCGGTAAAATATAAATTTTATAATTTCTAAATAAAACATTTTAACGAAACTCCTCATTCTGATTACTTTTTAACGAAAATGAGGAGTTATTGAGTTGAATAATTTTAACGAAATAAAGTGGTGCTCTGAAAAAAGTACTAGTGTGAAATTTAGCTGCCTTTAATGTATAGTCGCCATAGCCGAATGAGTAGATGTTTGGCTAAGACTTGAAAATTCGTTAGTTCGAATCTCCGTAGGTGAAACACCGAATTTGGTGTATACAAGTTTTTTAAAGAAAATAAAAGAAATATTGAAAGTTCGCCAGTTCGAATCTCAATGAAAACACAAATATAAATTTTATAATTTCTAAATAAAACAGTTTAACGAAACTCCTCAGTCTGATTCTTTTTTAACGAAAATGAGGAGTTATTGAGGAGTTTGTGCTGATTACTTTTTGATGACGAAAATGAGTAGTTTAGAGCATAGTAGATATATTTTTCAGTTATAAGAAATTGATATTGGTAAAATCGAGATAGAATATCACACCGACAAGGAGAAACTATCAGAACTTTCCCATGGCTAGAACAAAAATGTGTAGTTGGATGAGGATAGTGATGATGATAATATGAGTGCTTATATGATAGTCAGCTGTCTTGCGGGGTTGTAATTAAATTATTTGATCCAATCTTCGATATTTTTTATAATAAAACATACCACTACATGGAATTTTTATAAAATTTTCTGTGTGGATGAATGCGAGGCAAGAATATTTTAGACGTAGAATGGTAAGAATTTATGCTCATAACTTTTTTATAATGGGCGATTTTAGAAAATCTATAACACTTAATTTTTATACCTTATAATCTATAAATCTTTGTCAAGAGGAAAGGCTACGCAAAGATGCCTCCTTAGTAGTCACTTGGGGGCACTTCGACCAAAAAACCAGCCAACTACTAAAAGTAAGTTGTTGCTGTCTATTTTTAACCACTGTAAGCAGGTATAAATATTTTAAGGCTCTTACATATGTACTACAAATGTCTGTAATATGTATACGTACATTAGGGCAGACCAATTTTATTCGATATTGTTCCAAATTAACTTAGGGGCTACATATAATTCTAAGGAATAAAGTCCACTAGAGTATAGCGCGAAAGTATTTTTCGAGCTCCTCAATTTTTAATTTTTTAAGTTAATATAAACTTCAGTATCGACCAAAATATTAGGTGCCCAACTAAGTTCCCGCTGTTTGTCAATAGATGCAGTCAGCAGTGTGTGCTAGTAGATTATAATATAACCTAAACGTCATAAACCAAGCTTAGGCATATGGTAAACAAACTGCTTCGACACATTAGTGTTTTGGTATCATATATCGAACTTTTGGTTTTGTGAAAATGTCTGATTTTATGCCGAATAATCGCCATTTACGGGAAGTGTTGATTTTCCTCTTTCATTCGAAAAAAACCGCGGCTGAAGCGCATCGCGAGCTACAAAAAGTTTACGGAGATGCTGATTTAAGTGAAATAACGTGCCGAAATTGGTTCCGACGCTTCAAAGACGTGATTGACGACCGTCCGCGTGAAGGAAGGCCAAAAACCTTCGAAGACGCTGAATTGGAGGTATTGCTCAATGAGGATCCGTGTCAAACGCAAGAAGAGCTTGCTTCAGTACTGGGAGTTACCCGCCAATCCATTTCCAAGCGATTGCATGCTTTTTGAATGATTCAGAAACAGGGGACTTGGGTTCCTTATGAGTTAAAACCATGGGATGTTGAACGTCGTTTTTTCGCCTGTGAACAACTGCTACAGCGGCAAAAAAGGAAGGGTTTTCTTCGTCGCATCGTAATGGGTGATGAAAAATGGATTCATTGCAGCAATCCAAAGAAAAGAAAGTCATGTGGACTGCCCGCTCATGCTTCTACGTCGTCGCCTCGGCCGAATATTCACGCTGCGAAGGTTATGCTATGTATTTGGTCGGAGAGAAGCGGCCACAATACGCGGAGAGGCATGAAAAAGTGATTCTACAGCATGACAACGCTCGGCCTCACGTTGCCAAACCCGTAAGAACCTACCTAGAAACATTGAAATGGGAAATCTTACCCACCCGCCCAATTCTCCAGATATTGCGCCGTCCGATTATCACCTGTTCCGATCGATGGCATATGGTCTAGCTGACCAGCAGTTCCATTCATATGAAGACATCAAAAAATGGCTTGATCCGTGGATAGCCTCAAAAGGTGAACAGTTTTACGGCGACGGTATATGAGATCTATCAGAAAAGTGGGGAAAAGTAGTAGCCACCGATGGGCAATACTTTCAATGATTCACTTGTAGCCCTTTTTTCAGAATGTAAGATAAGAGTTTATTAAGTAGAAAAACATTACAATATTTATGTCATCGCACAATTTACAGAATATGATATAAATCTTAATTCTACATTATTATATTTGTATATTTATCACAGGTTTGGTTTTTTAAACGATTTTCTCTTTTTTCGAAGGAAAAAACTACTCATCAAAAAAACAGCGAGAACTTAGTTGCGCACCTAATATTACCTTTAAATTTTAATTTTTTTTAATTTGAATTTTTTGTTTGTTTTGAAAATCAGGAAAATAGCTCAACAGAAAATTGGCACAGTAAAAACCACCAATTTCAAATCATGGTTCTCCGATACTACTTGGGGCATCATTGAGCGCGGAAATGAACTCAAAAGGCAGTTCATCAGCGATGGCCTTCGGTCAGCCTACAGAGAGGCGGCGAAGCAAGTAGAGAAATTGACCAGAAACGTTAAGAGAAAGCTCTCGCTCGATGCTGAAGCGGCAGCAGAAGCAAACAATGTGAGACGGATGTGTCGTACGCGAGTTTCAACGGAAATTCTTCACGCCGTCTGGAAAAATGGAAAGCTACCTCTGTTCTGGAAAAAAGCACAAACTTGAAGCTGTCCAAGGTAGCCGACTTTCGTGACTGTGGCAACTGACGAGGAATATCTCTGCTCAACGTCATCTACCAAAAATCTAGCCACGATTATATAAAGCGAACTCAAATCTATGGAATGCTCCTTAAGAGACGGACAAGCTGGATTTCGCCCTCAGATAAGCAGTGTTGACCAAGCCAACATGCTTCGTATCATGTTGAAACAATCTGCTGGGTGGCGCATCCCCGTCTTATAAGTAGATACTACCACGACAGACGGTGGAGCAGATGAAGATGTCAATTGCAGGCTAAACAAATAAAGGGCGGCGTTCGGGCGAAATCATACAATATGGGCCAGTTCACAAATCTCCAGTCGCATTATTCTTCGAATATTCAGCTCGCCACGAAATTTTCACAGTCAACAACCTTTAAGTTTAAATTAGTACTCACAAGAATATCGTTAAATTAAAAAAAAAAAAAAAAAATTGTTTGCTTTAATTTTAAAAATTTTCTTCGACAATAACCTAAAGAGACCTTTCAAAAGGTGATAACTCATTGGCAACAGCATACAGCAAACTTTCTGACAACAGTCCTACTAGCACTGCGGGTCGTGGTCCTACAATACTAAATTTTTTATCTTAAAAAGCTTTTATCCAACTTCATAGTAATCTGGGGGTGTAACCCTCTGGAAGAAGTCAACATCTTAGAGAAATTAAAATTGAAAGCAGAGTCCTTGCCCTTCCAGGTGACGAGACGCTCCCACCCTTCCCTGAGGAAGAGCTTAAACCGCGGCAAGAAACCTCACAAGAAACAATGCTCCAAGCCCAGATGGCATCCCAGCTGAAGCTCTCAAACTTCTGACTGAAAGCCGACCATATGTGATGCTTGACGTTTACAATGCATGCATTGCTCAAAGCATCTTCCCCAAGCTGTGGAAAAATGCAGAAACTGACGCTAATCAGTAAGGGTAAGGACGACCCAGCGCAATCGTCAGCCTGGCGTGCGTTTTGAATGCTGGAAAGCGCCAGGATATTTCTTCAGAAACTCATAGAGCACAGGCATATAGAGTCGGTTGAGAGTGTAAGAAGATTGTCAGCATGACAACACGGTTTCCGACGCGGAAAGTCAATCCTTGACGCAATAGAGGAGGTGCTAAGCAGCTTTCAATGTAGACGCCACTACCCGAACCGCATCCCCGTCCTGGCAACGCTTGATGTACGAAACGCCTTTAACAGCCTACGTTGGATAGACATTATAAAGGCGCTACGAGAAAGGTTTCGAATATCTGTATACCTGCTAAGGATTCTCCAGAGCTACCTGAGTGAGCGTGAACTGCTGTACGACACACCAAATGGCCAGAAAACAAAAGCGATAACGTTTGGCGTAGCTCAAGGATCTATTTTCGGTCCCGATTTCTGGAATCTGAACTACGTCGAGATTGAGTATAGAAATGCCAGAAGATACATATCTTGTGGGATACGCGGACGATATAGTGGCGGTCATACCAGCTCGGGACACAGAGTACGCTAGAAGAAAGCTGAACCAAGTTATGATAAGAACGCAAGTATGGCTTGAGCACCACGCCTGGAACTCGCCAAACATAAAATCGAAGACATATTCATGACGCGAGGTCAGCATGCAAAGAAGTGATACGTCCTTAGTGGCCCAAAAAGTAGTGAAACACTTAGGTATTCAACTAGCAGGCTTACTTTCTGGGTCCATATACGGCATGCAACTACCAAAGCAGCAAAGGTCACGGGTATGCTAAGTGGAGTAATGGCTAAATAGAGTAAGCATCGGTGAGCCAACACAGAGCAAAAGATAACTAATTATGGTGGCCACAAGCTCAATTCTCCTGTACGACAGCGAAGCATGGGAAATTGTGCTAAGCTGCAAAGCCAAGCGCAAAGCACTGGATGGCTGGGGGCTGTGCAACGAACAGCGGCACTCAGAGTTGCCTCAGCCTACCGCACTGTCCCAGGCGCAGCAATTTTTGTGATCAACGGACAAATACCCGTCGACCTCATGGTCTTGAACGAATGGATGCTTGAGACTAAGATCAAGAAGAAACACGCCATCACTAGCTTCCCAGAACTGAGACGCCAAACCATGCTGCGGCGGCAAAGCCGTTTGAACACTGAACAGAGTGGAAGATGGACAACGAAACTTATTCCATCAATTGATAAATGGGTTCAAAGGAACTTCGGACAAGTTAACTACTTTTTAACTCAGTTTATCTCGGGCCTCCGATACTTCCAGAGATACCTATACCGTAATCGATTTCAAGTGCATATACTGCGAAGCGCTGAGCGTTGACGCTGAACACACGTTTTTTAGTTGTATCAGATGGCTCGCTGAAAGAAGTGCTCTGAGGGAGCAGATTGGGGATATCGCGCCGAGCAACACAATCAACAAAAGGCTCGAATGCGAGGACAGCTTGAACACGGTAAAGAAATGCATCAAGAACGTACTGCGAAAAAAAAGATTGACCCCGACTCAGTGCAACAAAGCGAAGCCAACGAATCCAGTATCTAGCAGCACCAGCTTGGGAAGTACAAAAATCTGTCTTCAGAATCGTGACTGGCTGCTGGATAAGCACCGCTTGGCTAAGACCTTTGGCTACGTCGGGTCCTTCAAGTCGCCTGGTCCGGATGCCATCATACCTGCCCAACTGCAGACATCTGCGGAAGTGTCACGCCGCTGGCTGAGCCTTATCTATGCGAACTGCATAGCCAAGGGCTGCATATATACCGGGATCTTAGAGGGCTGTGAGGGTTGTGTTCATACCCAAGGCTGGCAAGAGCTCATATGTCTCCCCTAAAGATTTTAGGCCACTCTCATCTTTCTTGCTGAAAACCCTTGGGAGGCCAAGACATAAGCAGCGAAATTCCTTGGGGGAGTTTGTGGCGTGCCCAACATGGTTACTGCAAAGGCAGATCAGTGGAATCTGCTCTGCACACGATTGTTAAAGATATTGAGGAGTCTCTATATCAGAGAGAACTCGCAGTTGGCGCCTTCCTCGACATTGAGGGGCTTTTGATAACGTTCTTCCGGGTAGGCTGGGAGTTGTAGACGACCTTTCCAGGTTTTTCTACAGCATGCTTAGCGACAGAACGGTCGTGACAGAGTGGGGCGGCATCTCTCTCCGCCGGCCGGTGAGTAGGTGCACGCCGCAAGGCGGTGTTCTCTCACCATTTCTCTGGATCATTGCTATCAATAACTTGCTGGAGGAGCTGGTGAGGAGGGGCTGTAGGATGATTGCCTACGCAGATGATGTGGCATTAATTGTTAGAGGAGAGTTTGTAGATACCCTGTATGTTTTGATGCCGGGATATTTGAACGTAGTTGTTCGATGGGTAGCGGAATGCGGCTTTTCGGTGAATCCCCTCAATAGGCGACGCTCCGTTGGTGCTTTCTGAAAATGTGAAGTAGCTAGGTCTAATCCTTGACAGTAAGCTAACTAACTAACCCGTTACCGTTCATAGTCCACAAATACTCAAGCCTCCCTCCCCACTCCTCTCCTTTTCGTCCTATCTTTTTTTCTTTCAACTCTTTTTCCCTCTTGCAATGGTATCATAAAGGAGGAACCAAATTTCTTCGTCCAAGTGAGCCCACTTCTCTGGGCAACCATTACAACCTAACCTAACATATTTATAATGATTTTGATTTTATGTATACCTTTTTACTTGCAACAGAAGGTGTGTTTTTTCTACTTTCTATCTTGCTAAACTTCCTCTAAATTTTCGTTTTCATTAATTTCTTTTTCTTTTAAAATTTTGAGCGCTCAAAATCACTTGAGTGGAGTTTTTCCTTAAAATTTTATGTCCTATAGAATCCAAATCTCCTAGGAAGGTTGTCGAAAAAACTTTTTCCATACAAATTGACCCACCCTAAAGTACAAACATATAAACAATACACGTATTCGGACATATTCGCTTAAGACCTGTTTACTTACGAATGACCCTGCGTTTGCGTGTGTGCGCTTGTGTGTAGGGAAGCGTAAATAAACTACATGCATTTACACTGAGTGTTGGATTAACATTTAAATCGACTTTTCTGGTTACTGATGGCTGCTCTTCTGCTTTGCCATTGCATTGCGTAAAATGCTTTTTTGCATTAATTCTTAACTCCTGCTCTTTACTTATGGTACATACATACAACCATACGTGCAGGGATGAGTGTGAATGCATGAATGTATGAAAGTATGCATGCATGTACAAATATGTGGCATCAATGTATTTACATTCATATTTACCTAGACGTGCTTGCATTCCTTTGCCAATGGAAATACGATTATCTGCCATCCAATAGGATTGCTTGCAATTTTCAGGAAAATTCCTCTCACACCATTACTTCATTTATATTTAGAATATAATACAACTGTTTCATTTAATCAGTCACTGATTCCATATTTTACGAATAGCCTCTGTGAAATTTTTACTATTTTTGTAGTAAATTCATGGATTTCCTATGCAGTAGCGCACTGGGCTATGCAGTTCTCAACAACATTCGTCAAAGCAAATATGCATACATAAGAACTTATACCATAAAACACAACATTTATGCCGTGCCTGTATTCATATTCCACATTTTATTCATTATTGCAGATTATGCGCGTGTGTGAGGTGAGGCTGTGTGCTTCGTTTGTTTGCGAAATAAATTCACAGCAATTTGCCTTTTTACGATATTTTTGTTTACATGTTGACTTATGAGCTATGCAACCTCAGGTCGCACTCACACAATTACACGTGCCAGCCCGTTGTGTGGGCGTGTGTGTATGAGCGCTCACTTATAATATCTGTTTGTTTGCATACAAATTAACATTTTAACATTTGCTATTGTATCGTTTGACGTATGCGCATATAAGTGCATAAGTATGTGTGTAGGTATGTGTATTTCGCTGACGTTGCATTGTTGCTGTAAGAATTTATTTATGTCTGCTACACCTCATTGCACTCATTATACATCTAACCGTAATTGTTCGCATTTGTTCATGGGTAAATTGTTCGTATGCACACGTAAAAGTGGCTGTGAGTGTAGTGGCGGGTTTTGTCTCAACAAATTTGAATACGCGTTTTGAAAATTCGTTTGTATTAACATACAAATATGTACTTATGGGGATGCTGGTGGTATTTTAAATAATTTACTTTTATATAATTAAGTTTATTATTATTATTTATTAGATATGTATATCAAAATGCTTATATCTAAATATAGAGGTATACTAGCTGCCAGGGCTTACGACTCTTTCTTTAAGTATATAATACCTGTGTTGATTTAGTTCTAATTATGGAGTTTAAATAATCTTTGTTGACTTACATTGTTTCAGAAAGTTGTATATTTTATGAATGTTTTCAGAAGAAGGTTTTTCAAGAAGTGCGGTTTAATGTCGCCAAATATTTTGATCCTGTGGCTTCGGAGATTGGGGCATTCATCTAGTAAGTGGTCTATCGTGGAAAGTGATCCACACCAAGGACATGTGTTTTTGGGTTTCCCTGTGAGGAAGTGTTCGTGTGCCAAGAGGATGTGCCCAATGCGTAACCGTATAAAGGTAGTGGTTTGGCTCCGAGTGTTATTATTTGGAAAGTGGGACTTTTGTCCTGACGGGTTAACTTTGCTGTACCAGGATGAAAATTCTTTCCAATTCATATCTTTCTCACTTTGAATATATGCTGCAACGGTCCTAATCGAATCGTGTTTTTCAAATGTTGCAAAAGTAAGGCAGGGTTGGAGATGGATTTGTTTGGCGGCCGCATCTGCTGCCTCGTTACCTGGGATCCCAGCATGACCCGGGACCCATAATAAGTTGATCTTTTTATGATGAGTATTTAGTGTTGCTTTAATATTTTGAATTAGACTACTGGAGGTGTTTACGCTTTGGAATCCACTCAAGCATGATAAACTGTCTGTGCATATTACGAATTTCCCCTTCAGTTTTGTCGCATATTCAATAGCAATTTTGATTGCCAGTGCTTCGGCTGTGAAGACTGAGGTTCCACCGAAAAGCCAACCACCTGATATGATTAACCCTGTGTTTTAAACTACGGCGAATGTGGCAACATTATTGGTTTTAGATCCATCTGTGTAGATGAAGCTCCAGTTGTCTTGAGTATACTTTTCAAATTTCTAATTAAGTTTATTTCATTAATTTTCTTTATTTGATTTGTGCATTAAAAAACTAAAATAGTAGCGCCACTAATGGGAAACGGGTCATTAAACAGTGGTCGAAAATTCCATAAAACGCACCAAAACTACTAAACGTCTATAAAAATTAATGAAATATACGTACCTGAAGGGTTTCGGGGTCGCTGAGTTCGAAAATGATGTTGATTTTTCAAAATTCAAAATGGCGGTCACAAGATGGCGGCCAACTGTCATAAAAATATCGCGTTTCGAGTCGAAATCAACTGATAATTACATTTTCGAGGTCGCTGAACTCGAAAATGATGTTAATTTTTCAAAATTCAAAATGGCAGCACAGAATGGCTAATTAATTTTATATATACTATAAGTTTAAGGTGAACTCCTAAAATAATGGAAATAACACGTAAAGAAAATGAGAAATGTTTTATTGATAAACATGTTTTCGTCACAAAATGCTACATCGCACTCTAATCATCGTTATCGCTTTGGGTCTCGTTATCGCTATCAGTATCATGGTTCTCGCTTCTCTCATAACTCAACAATGCAAGCGCTTCCGAAGATAATGGCCCTTATTATGAGCAACATTCGATCTTCGACTATAGTCGAAAGTGCTGATCGAACGAATTCGCATTTGATATTATGGTGCTCATTCGCTGAAGAATAGGACTATTGTGAATTTCGATCGCTTGACGCATTTACAATAGAGGTTTGTGATCATACAATGAAAATAACTAACGAAAAGTCCAGGAACTACTCATGATTCTACAGCTTTCAACATGTCGCCATTGAAAGCGCATTTAGAGGAGCAACATCTCAATGACCGTCGCAATACTTGGCTCCTCGGTATGTAATAAACACCAATTCAAATTCCGTTTTTAATAATTTTTGTCTGTCTCAGGTGATGCTGGATACGCTCTAAAACCATATTTGAGACGGCGTTGAGAAACTCTGAGGAAGGGTCTCCAAAAAGGACATCCAACAAACAACATGCTAAGGCGAGAAGTATCATTGAGAGAACAATTGGAGTCTTGAAAAGCAACACAAATTATTAATGTGTGTGCAGCTTTGTACAACAGTTGTCTGCTTTACAATGTTCAACTTCCGGATGAAGAGTTATCCGATGAGACCCTCAACGATGATGCTGGAGATATTGAAGTGAAGTCAAATAACGGAGAAGCAGAAAACATAAGAAATGAAATTCTTAGAATATTATGGAAAAAACTAAAAGGTATTAAATAAAAACCTTTATGCCATAGTTTCGTTTTTATTTTTGTTATACATTTTCTTTATTCAATTATTCGTCATTCGTCAGCCCATACCTGCCAAGGGAAAATAAAAATGTATTTCTACAAACATCACAAAAAAAAAACATTATTAACCTTAATCCATTTTGCTGCCGTTCTAACTGGTGGTCCCAATAAATTCAGCTCCGTTGTAAACTCCTCCAATTTTTTTGCTGCTTGAACTTTTGTGCAAATCCCTTTTGCGAATTATGGATTTCATTAATGCAACCAGCCTTTTTAATTGCTATTTGGTACTCACGACTCTCGACCTGCATAAAATTAACAAAATTCGTATTTGTTTATTATTTGGTTACTATAAAACAATAAATAATCGCAAACAACTTTACTTTACTTACATTTTAACAAATTTTCCCACAATACGCTACACAATCGAATGCAAAATTGCATTCGACTCTAAATTCGGTATACAACGAAAATTTCGACAGGCATGCACCGCTCATAATACCAAATTGACATTCGATTTTCGATCTTCGACAACCAACGAATATCGAAGATCGAATGCAACTCATAATAGGGGCCAATGCCTTTCCTTTTTCGACTTTAACTTCTTTAAACCAGAAATATGGGGACCAGAAGCAAATGGAATATGTCTTCCATTGTACTTTTTCTAGAACATTTCCGCGAAAAGTGCTCCCAGTAATTCCTAATGTCTTTATTGCGGGCTTCTTGTGCCTCTTCTGATAACTGTCCGATAGGCAAAATAGCGGACTGGATAATTTTTGCGCCATGGATAAGAACTTTATGGACAGTGGTCGGCATATATGTAATACCACGAATATTCAGTTACATATAAATTGGCCGTTTCTGTGCAATAGCTCTCAAATTACGGTACATTTACATTAAAACCGCTGGATACAACTTGCAAAACGGTCGAAAATTCGGAGTTTTCAAAGAAACGTCTCGCGATATTCCCATCATTGGAATTCCCCATACCAGGTTTCGGACGGTCCACTAACAGATTCAATTCAACTTTGAACGATTCTTGTATTTCAGATTTACGCTTTTTTAAAGCTTGTAGCCGTATCGGTCTACAAAAACGTGGGGAAGACGGTCAAGGATTTTTCCAAACGACGATATCTTTGTGGGAATCGTTATCAAATCCAAGAAGTTGTAAAGGCACAAGGGATGTCAATATAACACTCATGTCTGAACCACCTTCGTCCTCAACATTTTTTTTTGTATTCCTTGTGACCGGAGCTGCCGTCGAAGCCCCACTTAGCAATTAAAGAAAATTCCTCGGAAGTATATAGGTTGTCAAAAAAGTCTTGCGGTATTTTTTATTGAATTTTCAATTGTTCATAAAATTGGTTATAATAATGCGATTTAAGTCAAATATGCGCCGTTTTGTTCGATGACGAGTTCCCAACGAGATGCCAACTTCATAATGCCCCTCTTATAGGAGCTCGCTTCCCTATTGTCAAAAAACTCGGAGAGCCAATTTTCACAGGACTCTCTTGTGGACAACTTCCGACTACCAAGCTCGTTCGTAATCACTTGGTGCGAGATCCGGACTATACGGACGATGCAAAAGAACCTCCCATCCGAGCTCCCGGAGCTTCTGGCGCGTCACCAAAGATGTGTGGCCTGGCGTTGTCCTGATGGAAGACAATTCGGCCTCTGTTGATCAAAGATGGCCTCTTCTGCATGAGTGCTGCATTCAAGCGGTCCAGTTGTTGGCAGTACAGGTCCGAATTAGCGTTTGGCCATAGGGGAGCAGCTCATAGTGGATGATTCCCTGCCAATCCCCCCAAACACACAGAAGAACCTTCCTGGCCGTCAATCCAGGCTTGGCCACCATCTCGGCAGCTTCACCGCTTTTCGACCACGACCGTTTGCGCTTCACGTTGTCGTAAGTGACCCACTTTTCATCGCCAGTCACCATCCGCTTCAAAAACGGGTCGATTTTGTTGCGATTCAGAAGCGATTCGCATGCATCCATTCGGGCAAAAATGTTTTTTTTGCGTCAAGTCGTGTGGCACCCATACATCGAGCTTCTTTTGGAATCCAAGCTTCTTCAAATGGTTTATAACGGTTTGATGACTCATGCCCAGCTCTTGGCCGATGCTACGGCTGCTACTATGCCGGTCTCTTTCGATCAATTCAGCGATTTTATCGCAATTTTCGACGACAGACCTTCCGGACCGTGGCGCATCTTCGATCACCTCTGCACCAGAATGAAAACGTTAAAACCATCGTTGTGCGGTGAAAATGGAAACTGTATCGGGTTCATAAACTGCACAAATTTTATTGGCAGCATGAGATGCATTTTTGCCTTTGTCGTAGTAGTACTGTAAAATATGCCGTATTTTCTCTTTATTTTGCTCCATGTTTGCGACGCTATAATACGCCTTATATATAATACAATGGGACGATTTAAATTTGCCTTTAAAACTGATTTAAATATTAGATAACGGATTTCAAACTAAATGTGCTTACAAAGGTTTTAATAAAAAAAAATTTCTGAATACGAACAGTTTTTAAGAAAAATTTAGTTCACAAATATTTCCGTATAGAGTTGCCACCCAATTTTTTACTAAAAGAAAGTGATGCGAAAAATGTATTAAATTATTTTTGGAAATGGTAAAGTAAATTCAAATCTATGCACAATTTTCCCGATTTAAATTTAGAAGCTGAGGAAGACGAAGGGGCATACACAACTTCTAATTTTCAAGTCAAATCCATTGTCGGTGCTCTTATGTGGCTCAGATAGCTGGCTTACAAACATCTGGATTGTGAACAAAATTCAAAGCTGCGTAAACAAAGGTCTGCGCAGTATATTGTAGAGCTGGCACGACGACGAGCTATAGGTAGGTAGGTAGGTTGGGTGGTTGTGGTAAAGAAACCTTTCGCAGGGAGCTTATCCTTACCCTACGTGTTCTTTTTCAAGCCATCCGGTAACTGTAATAAAAGAGCAGAGCTTCGTTAGTTTTAGATGGGCTATGTCCGCTACATCGGTTAAAAATGCCATGTCAAGAGTGCGGAGCCTCCTTGTCACTAAGCTTTCACACTCACATAAAAGGTGTCTGACTGTTTCCTCTTCTTCTGTATTAAAACAGCTTCTACAGAAACCGAAGTACGGGAGTCCTACCCTTCTAGCGTGACTGCCTATTAAACAATGACCAGTTAATACCCCTATTATTTTTCTTACAGCTTCTCTGTTAAATCTTAACAAGATCTTCGATCTACCGCTGTTCCAGTTCGGCCATGTCTGTCTGCTTAGTTCGCATGTTGTGAGGTTTTGCCAGCTTGTATTTACCGTTTTGATGGTCTCCCTGTCTGTAAGTAATTTACAAGTGGCTATAGGCATGGGTATCAGCGCCTTAGCCGGTTTGACATCGAGCGTTGTACCGGTTCGAGCAAGTTCATCCGCCTTGCAGTTTCCTGCTATATTCCTGTGGCCTGGCATCCAAATAAGGTGTACTTTGTAGTATTTTGATACATCATTTCGAAGTTGCTAACATTCTAAGACTGTTTTTGACGAATGTGTTTTAGATTCAAGCGCTTTAATTGCCGCTTGACTGTCCGAGTAAATGAAGAATTCATTTGTGAATAATATTTTCGTAAACCATGTTTAGTAAATCTTGCATGACTTCTCTAAGTGTATTGAGAAAATTTCCCTCTTACTACCATTACAACATCATCCGCATATGCTACGACGTGTTGTCCTCTAGACTCTTTATCAAGAAGTTTAATGCCAGAACCCATAGGAGAGGGGACAGCACACCGCCTGGGGGGGTTCCTCTGCTAGCTTTTTTCTTGATATTTGAGGTCCTTAGAGTTGTGATCACAAATCTGCTCAATAACATGCTTTTAATGAACTCAACCAGAGCGCCAGAGATCCCGAAATCCGTCAGTGCCTTTATTTTGGTATCCGGTAGGATGTTGTTGCATGCGCCCTCGATATCAAGGAAGGCTACCAGTGAGAATTCTTTATTATAAATTGACTTCTCGATTTCTCTAACAAGTGAGTTAAGTGCTGTTTCCGTAGAAATTTATCGCCAAGGCCTGGATTGGAACACAAAAGGTGCTCGCAAGGCTGATCGTCCAAAAATGCCATGGAGCAGAACGGTTCAGAAGGAAGTCGAAGGAAGTCTGTAAGGACGTAGAACGAAATTAAGCTACTGGCTAAGAACAGAACAATATGGAGTTGTTTTATAGAGGTCCTATGCTCCAATGGGAGTTACAGGAGCTGATGATGATGAAGATGATATTTTGAAGCAGGGGAAGGAAAACATGCAATAGAAAATTTCAGGAACTACTACTTACTTTATTTTCAGTTAGTTTACTACATTTTATCTTGGCGCAAGCATTTTTACCATTTACTCTCAAAGTCCATCTCGAAGTAAATTATGATTTGGGTATTTCGATATAGCTAATCTGATTTTTACATAAATATAAATAGTAATCCAAATTGTTCCAAAATATTTATATTTCAAACGTTTCGGAAATGCATTGAAAATTTTAAATCGCAGTTGTAGCGAACAAGCGTCACGACTGAGGGTATTCTTGCTTACAACCACTAACGGGCACAGATATACACCGACTGACATTCTTTAATACCGTCTGTTGCAAACTACTTGCAATTCTATTGTTCAGCTGAGTTGTGTTAATTTATGTATGTGTGTGTTTATGAGTATTGGTGTGTGAGTATTGGTGTGTGAGTAAAAGTTTGCGCCATATTTCTATGGACCTGTATGTATTTGTGTGAAAGTAAATAAAATAGTTGGCTGTGCAGGCGCTCTAACTAATTGCTAGACAAACAAGTCAAGGTAAAGTAAAACAGAATTGTGAACAAGGCTCTAACATGGATGCACATACACACATACATATGCTCACATAATAGCGTGTGTATGTGCGCGGTAGTTACCAGCGTTTCACTGAAATGGGCCACTCTGGTGCGACAGTGGAGAATGTCGTCGGCGGCAATGAATATAACTACATATTTGTACGAGTATGCGCCAGAACACACACGGCCGTGTTTGCACTGAAGAGGATATACGACAGTGCTAACTACCTTGGCGTATGGATGTGTGTGTATATGTAGACATACATATTTTCAGCAGCAGTTCCTATATACAATTTTTCACGTTCCACCATTTAGATAGATTTAATTCTCTTCCGCTCATTGTCACATTTACAGAAATCCATACACACACGCATGCACATCTAAATACAGCAGCTCTAAATGATGTTATGTTGCGAGTACATTTTTAATTAAATAAAAAAGTGTACCGGAAAGACAGGTAAGTCTTAAGTGAATAATTAGATGAGCTGTGCACGAAACTCATTGTTGGCGTACCGTAGTTATTTAATTAAGATGCAGACGATTTAATATTTCGAAGGGCGCACATACCCTGCAGGAAAAGCAACTGCTAAAAAACTGGTTTACTTTTAGAGAATGCAAAGCCATGACTGGTTTAACATTGGCAAATTTTATGTGACGTGGTTCTAGAAAGCGTCAATTGTTGTTGGGGTAGCAGCGTACACATTCTCATACATATACGGGGAATGTTGCTGAAGAGACAGTCCTTGACGGGATATAAATCCGGTTCGTTCCGGTTACGTCGAACCGACTGTTGTGAGTATGCGAGAGTGTCAGTTGTGATGTTTGCTTTTACAATATTTAATTTAGTTCGGAACCAATACTCTGCTAGTAGGCACGGCGTAGACCCAAAGAATCGTCATAGTGCGAGCAGAGGAAGAACTACTGATGTTATTCGGTGTTAATAGAGGTTGTCCCCAAGGCAGTGTGCTGTCTCCATTGCTTTGGTACATGGTGATCGATCTTCTGTTCCCCGCCTGAAACGATTCGGGAGTCTAAGCACAAACATATGAGGACAATGTTGCCTGTTTGGTAACAGGCCCTTCGCTTATGAACATCTGCAGGAAAGTGCAGAAAACTCTGGATCTGATTGACACTTGGTGCTGTGCGAATGGGCTACCGGCAAACGCTACCAGAACTGGTATTGTCCTCTTTACCAGGAGGACGCAGCTTGATGGACTCGTTCTGCCTAAGATAAAAGAGTCACAATCCAGCTATTCAAAGAAATCAAATATCTTAGAATAATCCTCGGTAGTAAACTCATATGGAAGTCACACGTTAAAACTGCCTTCTGGCAGTGCAAGGGTGTTTTTGAGAAAACGTGGTGTCTTTCTGCTACCAAGGTCCTATGGATCTATACGCCTATGATAAGATCTATTATGACCTATGCTTCATTGGTCTGGATGAGTAGACCCTCCAGGCCCGGCATTAGATGCTCTGGTTAGTCTACCAGCATTTGATGTTTTCATCCAAGGAGGGGCCTAGAAGGCCATCTTCAGGCTGAAACACAAAGAGTATTGGTACTGCCCCTTTCCAGTATTGGACAGTAGAGTAGGCATAAACTTCGATCCAAGGATCCTCGCCATGCGCCTTGACTCCATGCCATCCAGAGTCGTACTTGATAAGAGATCCAGTGTGGTGCTGCCAGAGGCTCAACTCTAGTCAAACTCAGAAAATGAGCCCGGCAAACACTGTTTTTGCATTTTCACGGACAGCTCCAGGACCGAGAACGGCTATGGCTCTGGGGTCTACGTGGAATCCAGCGGGACAAAACTGCACTTTGCTCTTGGAATGCATGCATCTGTGTTTCAAGCGGAGGTATATGCTGTTCAAGAAACGATGAACTTTGTTATAGAGAACCGATGGAGAGGCAGATCTATATGCGTCTGCAACGACAACCAAGCTGCTCTCATGGCCTTAGATAGCCCCTCAACCACTTCAAAGGTAGTCGAGTCCTGTAAATCCAGGCTGTGCCCAGGGACACGTGGATATGGGGCACGTGGACTCTTTTGTGAGAATGCGCTTTGAGGCCAAATTTTTTGGCGCAGAGTCCGTTCCGCCACTCCTTTCTGCAGCCATCAAGGCCACGGTTATCGAACGGGTTACTCTAATCCACAAGCAAGTTTGGCAGGCTGAGAGGCAATTCCCCGACTAATTTCGAACGTTCCTAAGGGGCATTGTTAAGTTGTGCGTTATTATAGAGGAATTGCACAATTTATTTCTCAGAATAGCGCAGGTTAGATGGTGTTTCATTTCTTCGTGCGCTATTTCGAAAACCCTTTGACTCTGGAGCGATAGACGCCGAAAGTTGTGGACGATCGGCTTAAACGCGGTAAAGCTAGGTTTACCATTTAATCCCATTTAATCCCCATTGTAGAAGCTATGGGGTCCTTTCACCTACCTATCTACCGAAAGTAAATCTTCTCAAAGGTTATCATTAATTGGAGTAGAAGCTCACGTGATTAAAATTCTGGAAAAACGCAATAAGACTTAGTTGTGGTCCTGGTAGTAAGTAGGAATCTCAACACCGAAAACAGCACTTCCGCCAAGACTAATAATGAAATATCAACTCCAATGTCAATACCAGTGAAAACAGGAATAAGACAAGGCGATAGCTAAAGTCCTATTCTATTCAGTCTGATTATGGACGAGAATCTATGCGGACAAGAAGATATTTATAGGCAAATGAAGCCAAGATAATATGCTACGCCGATGACGCAGTTATAATGTCGGACAACGAAGACGACCTGCAGCTTATGCTGTTTGCCTTCGAGAAAGCTGTTCCTGCATTTAGTGTGCAGATATCGATAGCTAAGACGAAGAGCATGTCAATATCCAAATAGCCTCTCAGGTGTAAGCTCGCAGTATATGGAAAGTGGAACAGGTTATGGAGTTCTGCTAGTTGGGTACCATAATTGCATCATCGAAGGAATTAACAGCTGAAGTAAACAGCCATATGAATAAAGTAGCACGAGTCTCTGGGTCCTTACGCGATGTAATATGGCGAATTTATAAATAATGCGTTCGACTTGTACTCACCTATGTCGTTGAAACCCGAGCAGATACAACTGCAATACCACTAGCAATGAACAAGATGGGGAGGGCAATACTGGTATTTTTAGGTTTTTTTTTTTATTTGGTTTTTTGTTGTGGGGACAGACCAGCAAGTATAGCAATCAGACACAATTCAGTCCGTTGTACTGCACTCGAATTCCTTTTTTAAGAAATCTGAGTAGATCTTGTGGTGCCAAGGAGCCAAGGTGGTCGCTTCTTAACACATCAGTGAAAAAGACCTCAAGCCTGATTCGAGCGAAGGCTGGGCAGACGTAAAGGAAGCGGTCCGCCGTCTCAACCTGCTCTCCACAGGCTGGGCAGAGTTCACTGTCTGAGTTGTCTACCTTTTCCATGTGCTTCGCCTATAGAAAATGGTCCGTGATCAGTCAACCAGCCTCCTACAATCCACTCTGGTTAGTGACAGCAGGAAGTGAGACAGTCGGTCGGAAATGACAGGTAACATCAGTTTTGTCCATCTGCAGCCTCTCACAGCCTGCCAAGCTCACTTGCGGGTTACAGTAGCCCGGTTGATAATCGTGGCTTTGATGGCTGCAGAAGGGAGTGAATATGGCGATTACTCACAGGACACAGGTGAAATGGTTGAAGTGCCAATCTGGCATTCCTCAAGTAGCACTAAAGTGCCATATTGATGCACAGGACATACTCGCCGAGATCTTATGCGCAACCAAGAGATGAGAGGGAAATGCAACACGCAAGACATTGTTTGGTGGAGCCGGAGACGAAGAAGGGAATGGAAAAATCAGGTGATACGCGTGCCTGACAATTGGCTAAATCTGCGTTGACGGGAAAACCGAGGACTACGGGGCCACACAGACACAAATGTTATAGTAAGTGTTGGACATCCAGCGCCATCGATAATTTATATTGATTTTCTTATTTTTTATTTATAACCGAATTAATTGTAATTCGTGCATAAAATTGTTGATGAACAGGATTCTATCTTATAATAAGAGGGAATGAGAAGGAGTAGAAGCTCGGAGTATTATATAGTATTCTCTTTCATAGGTCCTAGAACTTATCTTGATGAGAGAAAATCAAATAAACAAAAATGGAATAAGAGTTTAAGAACCACTGCTTGTTTTGGCATGCTTTTTATAACTCTTTCTCAGTTCGTAGATCGCCAAATGTTGGGCTCTTATTACCGACTATGATTTTTCCTAGCGACGCCATACGCCAAGGCTTGCCTAAGTGTCCATACGTTACCTGTAACATGCGGCCGTCACACCAGCATTCCACCTCATGGCTACATTCATGTATATATGTTTGTATGTAAAGATATTTATGTTATAAAATATATAGCATTGTTATGCTGGCGGTTTCTGAGTATGTACGCAAACACAATGCCTTCGACAAATTAAAGTGTCACTGCCTAATATGAAGTACACACATACATATATACATATATATGCTTTAGTGAAAAAGCCTGCAAAGACACAATCGCATTCTCTATTCCACAAAAAACAAAACTTTTTACAAATAAAAAGTATTTAGGGCGCCATTTATTGGAAATTTTTGAATTTTTCAACTGGACTAGTCCCCTATTGCTTTACTGTGGAGAAGGTAAGATATTTAGATGTACACAGGTAAATAATTTTAGTTATTGAGTCTTAGTTGCAAGTATGTTTTATACTGAGGTCGAAAAATAAGTTTCCTGCAAAGAGCTGCGATTGACTTTTCTGCTAAATTTTAGAAATGTTCACCAAATTTTTCAAGCATAATGATGATTGCTTCTTGTCTGCACACTATACCGAGTTGAGAAAGCGATTTGAAGCTGATCAAGAAATGCCCAGTAACGTTGTTTGTTCATAAGATGGATTATCTTCTTAAGACATCGAAAAAGTCCGTTGTTCCCCTAAAAAATAATAGCAAGTCGTATATGGAATTTATTCAAATGGATGTGTGAACTCTTCGAACAATAGTATACTGCATTTTGAGCAATAGTAATAATAGTTTTTTGTTTTGTTTGAGAACCATTTTTGCTTAAGCTTTTTACAAAATGTTTAAATTTTTTTAGTCCTCATTATCACAATTCGAGATTTCCGACACATAAACTGGCAATTGAAGAAAATCTGCATCATAAAATGTGCTTTTAAGTACTTACTCTGATTTGGCACCCTATTACAGGTCCGGCACTAGAAGTATAAGTTAGTTAGCTAAATAGCAGTCCAGAGTATTATTTACAAGCGCGCGGAAGCATTTTGCCGAGAGTAACTGGATTTCAAACGCAATAGTGTGATTACCTTATATTTGGCTGGAAAACCACAACCAGTGATTGTTCGGGAGCTCGAGCACCTTAAAGTAAATAAAGTTTTTCTTTATCGCACCATTACTCGTTACAATGATACTGGTAGCATCGCGAAACGTCTTGGAGGTGGTCATCAAAAATGGAACGTCACGTGAAATGGTTTAAAAAGTGAAGAAGCGACTTGAAGTGCTAATCAAATGGCAAAAGAACTGAAAATATCTGACCGTAGCATCCACCGCATGCTGAAAAATGATCTCAAAGTCTAGCCTTACAAGATCCAAAAGGCGCATGATCTCACACCAAAGCACAAAGAAGTCAGACTTGAGAGAGAAAAGAAGTTGCTTCGGTTAGCCGAAAGCGGTCAATTTCCGAGCTTTGTGTTTTCTGACGATACAATTTTTAGAATTGGGTAAGATGGACGCTCTCTCGTATCGAGCAAAAGTAAATTGATTCTTAATTTTGTATTATTTTTACACATTTTTTACTTCGAATTGAATAAAAGTAATTTCCCAAACTAAATTTATTTCATTTTTAATTGGTTACACTTCGAGTGGTGGACCCTGTACTATTATTTACTCACAAAATTCGATTTTGTGATGAAAGAGAACAATCACAAAGCGATTGAAGACATTCAACAGTTAATTCCTTTTCAAACTTTTTATTGTACTCGTATATTTTCTAAATATTACATCTAAGTAAGAGAAACCCTGTTCAACAAATTTTTTACTTTTGATATATTATGGCTCAAAATCACCAAGGTGCAGCATTGGCTTTGCTAGCAATTTAATGTCTTAAATCTTGACTTATTTGAGAAAAAAAATTAATAAATTACTTCAACTAATCTGTTTTGTGTGTACATCAAACAATATAACTAATTAATAAAGCAAATTTTAAATAAAATCAATATACATGCATGGATAATCATTTCGGGAACGCGTCCTAATGTACAATCTTCAGCAACAAGTCCAAAATTTAATATAAAAATTTGAAGTAAGTTACCCATTTCATTACTTAATACATCGTATTTTTTATACAAAATTTAGTTTTAGAAAGGATACTAAAAGATTATTTATTTTTAACTATAAAAATTTCCAATATAGTTTGTCCGATACCGCACAAGTCATTTCAATGAACGTATCGATAATAGATCAAACATAATTTTAAGTGAATGCAGCCATTCGGTGGAAGAAAACAAAAACAAAGCGGGCTGTCAGAGTATTTATCGTGAAATAAAATAAATCTAAATGGTAAGTACCTTTCAATTCATTATTCGTAGAGCGTACATCAATAGTCCGTCAATTCGTGAACGAAATTATTACATTTAATTATTGATGAAATTCTTTTTTACGACACGAAATAACAAAGTAAACTCACATATTTTCCTATTGGCAAACCCAGATCGCATTTAAGATGGCCGCCGTCTAATCAAAGCGCGCGCTTATTTGAAATCGTCATTTCGTGAACGGTCATTTCGGGAACGTTCCCGGACATAATGACACGTTCCCGAAATGACTGTTGCGTTCTCGGAATGATGATTATTATTTCTAAGGGCGAATAATTTTCAATTTTTTAATAAATTTATTTTACATTTTTTTTTCTTTTTAATAACAGCATAATGGAAACTCCTGATAAAGAAAAAAATAAAAAAAAAATCTCAAAAAGGCTTAAAAAGGATAGTGCAGCGCAAGTAACTAAAGATAAAAAGTGAATGCTAGAAGAAGAAAGTTTTTGGATAAGATGACTGAAGAGCAGAAAGAAATTAAACGGGCTAAGGAGAGAGAATATTATAGAAAAAAAGGCGAGGCTGATCATGGTAAAGGCCCAATGGATGGTGTAGGAGGATACCTAAAAAGAACAGCTGACAGACATGTCTTGATGGGTAATGATGTTAGAACAGCCTCAGAATTCGCCGATTTGTTCAAAAATGCTGCTATCGAAGTAAAAGTAATCCCAGAAGACAACGTGATTGAGGAGAAAAACCGCGTTCCAAAGTCTCTGCAAAAGTGTACTGGCAAAAACGACTAGACGTTTTAATACAATTATATCGATACGAACATTTTCATAAAGAGCTAAAACTATCGAAGCTTTCTAGCCTTTGTAATATGAGTGCAGTTGAACCTGAAGAAGTTTTTATGCCTGCAATTGAATCTCCTGTTGACGAAGAGCCCATGATCACAGATAACGATTTGAGATTTAAAAATAGAGTAAATATTTATAAATCTGAATACTGGTCATCTTCCTCGGACAATGAAGATTTAGAGACAATATCTCGTCGTCAGCAGATTAAAGTTAAACAGATTTATGTTGAAGCAAATACGTCTTATTGCAAAGAAAATATACATCCAAATCTCGTATCCCCTGGGAAATTCTTGTTTGTTAAAGTTCCTACTGAGAAGCCAAATGTTTGCTTCAGATATGTTGCTACCTGCCAGACATGTGTCGATGACGATGATGAAGAAATCTTAGTAACCTTTTTGAGATCTGTGCGTAACAATATTAGAAAATTTAACCTGGAACCTAAGGATATATCATATATTGATTTTGAGAAAATAAAATTTCAACACCGACGCTAAAAAAAGAAAAAAGTCAAGAATATTATTATTTTGATAACAATATTGATGTTTTTGAAAAATAATAAGTTTTGTAAAAAAATAAATAAATAACTTAGTTCTTTAAACGGTTGTTTATAATTTAAATATTTCCTTATTTCTACCTAATTATATCAATATCATTTCGAGAACATTTTTGTCATTCCGGGAACGGTTGATCATTTTCGGAAACATTACAATATTTCAATAAAATACGCATAAATGGAGGTATTAAATATTATATTATATATATATTTATTAGATTACAGAACTTTTGTTCTGTACATATTACGTTAATTCGATTATAAGAGTTTTAAATATTTTGAAATTTCTTAAATTTTATGCGGAATAATAGCAACTTCTTTAATTTTTTGACGTATTTTGCTTGTAGAAAACTTTGAATGTATTGATTTCATTATTGCTTATTCAATATAGATACATAATATACCCATGTTTTTAAACAAAGCTCAAATTCTGCGCTTTGTTTGGTTTTTGCGGATTTTATGAAACTTAGGAAAACGTTCCCGAAATGATGGTTTTCTACAAGATATTTACTACTAAGCAATATTACTAAAAAAATAAAGAATTCTGTGCGCTGCCCTGTAAAGGTTTAAAAATATACAAATTAAGCAACAGTATAAACTCATAGTCATCATTATAGCTTGCAATTTTTTTTGTCATAAAACCGATTTTGAAATTCGCAACCTTGGTGATTTTGAGGCATATATAGTATATATAGGGTGGGCCGATTTAAAAATCGCTCATTGCTCTGTGAAAATTGTATTCTAGGGATCAAAATAAGAAACTTTGCCGAAGGAACCAACTCTAAAACGAATTCTGATGTCCCCCAATTTGAATCGAACGAAAAATCCCACTTTGACCCATTTAGAGTGCTCCAATCGAGTCCAAATGTATGACCGACCCCCACTAACTTTGGACGACCGATCCACCCATACCAGTGGCACACCCCCTGGAACTCCCCTGGGGGGTTCCCCATACAATCATTTCAAAATATCACCATTTTTGGACTTTACATGAGAAAAGAAACTAAAAAGTTCGACCCAAATTGGGGGACATCAGAATTCGTTTTAAAGGTATGGTTCCTTCGGCAAAGTTTCTTATTTTAATGCCTAGAATACAATTTTCACAGAGCAATGGGCGATTTTTTTGCCTCCCCATAAATCGACCCGGCCTAATACGAGGTATATATATATATATATATATCTATATATATAATTGGCACGTAAACTCTGTTTGCTTCTTCCGAGCTCCTCCTCCTATTTGTGGCGTGCGTTTTGACGTTGTTCCCCCAATGGAGGGACCTACAGTTTTAAGCCGACTCCGAACGGCAGCAATTTTTATGATGAGCTTTTTCATGGCAGAAATACACTCGGAGGTTTGCCATTGCCTGCCGAGGGGTGGCCGCCATTACAAAAATGTTTTTCTTAATTTTGGTGTGTCAGCGATTTTCGAACCTAAGTTCACTCTGTGAACTCCAAATGGTAATCACGCAACAACCCATTCGGCTACGGCGGCCGCAAAGAATATCAGTCTGGGGATAAATAAATAAATTACTTTTTCGGTAGATGGTGGTAGGGAGCGCCATCTCGTAAAGTATCGATCAAACAATTTAAAGTTTTTATTTGTTGTGAAGGTGACATTTCGCACTAAAAAATTCTTTTGCTTTTTTTGTTTGTTCCCTTCAGTTATGAGTTACAGGGTGGTAACAATGGAACGAAGAGAAAATTCGGTACATTTTACATTTTTTCTTTGATAAGTGCGAAATGCAAACCAGGCTGCTGAAATTGTGAATGGTGTTTGCGGTGCCGATACTGAAGTAGTTAGTAACGTGCAGTTTCAATTTCATCGAGTTCGTCCAGGCATTTTTGATGTTAAAGAAAGTGTCGAAAATGTGGATAAATAATCGAAGGTAATGGGGCATTTTAGTTTTCATAGCACAACCGGGGGCTAAAGATCGAACATAAAACAATTTTAGGCCATTTGCCCAAAAATTTTACGAAAAAATAATGGATTTATTTTTCTCCAAACTAATATATGTATTACCAAAAAATTTCCCCCGTAATGTTCACTCTCGATAAGACTCAGTTTTGCGTTCATTTCGTTAATCTATTTGATTTCTGACAGGCTAGGTGAATAGCCTGCCGCTATTACTCCTACGTAGTGGGTATACCCACCTGTCGTTGCTTAGGAGCAACGAATTTTTACTGCTTGAAGCGCCATCTGTGTGTCAAATTTTTCTGGCAGAAGGATCACACAGATGGTTAAGGACTTCGCTATATTTGGTGTGTCTGTGCTAATACCGCGGTTGCCTACTTTTTCTTGCTGGCACCACTGATGCAATGTGTAACTGTGTGTCTTTCTTTGTGTTAGCTCCCTCAATGCAAATAATGCGCTAACTATTGCGCGGGATGGAACGTAGTAAGGATGGAAACGATAAGCTTTTGGGCTTGAGGAATGCATTTTGTTTAGGTCAGTTTGGAAAAGGGCACTTATGCTAGACTCGGTACCCTTTCTTGGACCTCTATTTTTATTTTAGCTAGAATTAAATTACTTTTAATAATAAATAATAATATTACAATAACAATAATAAATCTAAATGAGCTCAATCAGCAACAATGCGACTTAAACGATGATCATATGGCTTCAATTCTTGCCCGAGCTGTATTCTATAGGCACGTAAGCCAAGGTTAAGTTGGACTTGTCTGATCCTGTAGATCGCACGTAGACATTGATCCACAGTGATAACAATTTTTTGTATGTAGAATTTAGACTTAATATTTCGTCTTTAAAACACAGTTTAGATAGTTTAAATAGGCTGCTCATTTTTTGATCTGTCACATTCTCTAGGGTTGAAAATGATGCAGACTTCGTTATATATTGCGCATGTATCGTTTTGCACTAGCTTAAGTTTGGCCAAGTACGATGGAGTGACACAGTTCCTCGTCAGTATCCCCACAACAAGTTTATACTCTTTCCTGGGAAGAGATAAAATACTACAATATATAGTTTGTAGAACTGACATTGTGACTGCGTAGCAGGACTTTTGCGTTCCTGCCTGAGTTGTTTCTTTCCCATTTTGAGTTCACTTCTTGAATCATTGCTGCATATACTTATATATCCAGTCGTTGTCATGATTCTTATGCCACATTTTCCACGTAGTCGAAGGACAAAGGCCAACAAGTTGAGAATGGCGACGGATCGACTTTTCGGCGTCTTCTTCAACTGTTCGCTCTACGAACGGCGCGAACAGTTAAATTTTTTTCACAATAAAATTCTATAATTTGGAAACGCTGTGCTGGCTTTAATCGATTCACGATGACTTACCAAACATTATTGAATGGAAATGGCCACACAGTTTACCATTTTCAGCTGTCAAGCCGTAGCTATCGAAATCGATAGTTCTGATGCAGGTAAAAAAGAAACAGTCAATATTAAATTTAAGTCATTTTGCATAACGCGCCTATAAGGTTTTGGCATCACAGACTTTCTAAAAGAAATTCTCTGAAAAAACTTCCACTGTTATTTGTATATAACTTCGCTTCTAGTTTTTTTCTAATAGAGGGTTTATTTCGTTTTAGATCCAGCACTGCCTTTTTCGTGAAACATATGTGTTCTGTTGCCGTGAAATCTCCTTTCCTTGTACTATTAATATGCCATTCAATGCTGTCCTCCTTCATGTTTCCCTTTTTATTTACTCTTCAATGCGCTTGAAAGTATGCTATGTTTCGTACGATTTCCTGTTTTCTGTTCTCTGTGGTACATTAAATAATTTGCAACAATTCTACTATATTAATTTTTTGAAAGGGTAACCAACAAAAAACAAAAATTAAAAAAGAAAAAACCAAAAACACTTGCACTCACACATACATAAGAGTCACGTATGTTCATATCGGTATATGAGTACCTCTGCTATTTCTCTTCATTAATTTCCTTCTCACCTTTAATGTTGGCTCGGAATGTGGTGGTACAATTTAACTACATCCACACGCATATACCTTTAAGATTTTATCTATTCAATGTTACAATTCGTGCGCTTAATTAACATTGTTTGAGTTGTTTTTGGCTTTTGGCATTGTATGTGCTTTTGTGTATGCTGCCGGTGCTGATTTTCATTGTCTTGCAAATAATACTTATTATGGTGGCGTATAATTTTTATTGTTGCTTGTACGAGTATTATTTTCTTCATTATTATTGCCTTGTAGATTGTAATGGTTACTTGTAAATGTGTAAATGTGTGCATACTAATTGAATATTCTCCATTTCCATGCGTGCAGGTGTATGTTTTCCTTTGCGTTGAGAATTTGTCAACTACGGTGAGTAGGTTTCGTTTCAAACATAACGTCAAATAAATAACATTCAATTTTTTTGTTTAATGATTTTTCCTTAACTTTGGTTAATTGTAGAGTAGAGTTTCATTTGAATGACTGCGCTTGGCTGACCCTGGATTGATTCACCCTGTCAAGCTAATTTTGGCAGACCAATAACTGGAAATTAAGAACTAAATAAATTATAATGAAGGCCGTCATAGACAGTTGATTGGTGCTTGACTTTCTTTTGATAGTATCCGGATTCGGAAGCCCGGGTATGGAACACCAAATGATGGAGACTAAAATCGGTCGCCCATGGGCAGGCAATGGCAAACTTCAGAGTGTATTTCTGCCATAAAAATCCGTTTAATACAAAAAATATCTGCCGTTTGGAGGCGGCATAAAATTGTAGGTCCCTCCATTTGTGGAAAAATGTCAATACGCGCACCAGAAACAGAAAGGTGAGCTCAGCCAAATAAGCGACAAGGGAATTAAGCATCAGTACATATTAAATTATTTGGGAAAGCAAACTCTTCTGTGACCACATTGTCTCCTCTAAATGAAGGTTATTCCTTGCACCTCTCGGCTGGACATTAAACACTGAAGTTTTCATCCTTTTCAATCTTTTTAACTCCAAGCTTTGACTTCTCATCTGACCATTCTCCAATATTATTAAGCTATAGAACCAGTCCTATTCTAAACTACAAGCCACATAAATTTTACAATAATTATACGAACTGGGACTATTTTTGTGAAATTATGGAGTAAAGCCTTAACATTAAAGTCCCTCTAAAGAGCGAAAAAGAAATTGACTCCGTAATCGCATACTTCAATGGTAATATAGTGTATGCAACAACAATTTCCACACCAATATTCAAGGTGAGTAACAACAAATACAAATTACCCCATAAAATAGTGGAAAAAATCAGAGAAAAACGAAAACTAAGGCAACAATGGCGATCTACACGTTCACCAGATATCGAAAAAAGGCTGAATATAGCAACAAAAGAAATTAAAGATATATTAAAAGTGGAAAAAGATGAAAAATTTGAAAAATATATCGCATCACTGGGAGCTGCCAGACCTACAAACTATACACTATGGAAGGCCTGAAAAAAATCGACAACGGTGTTATGCACCAACCCCCTCTAAGGACTAGGACAAATTCTTGGGCGAAAACACCAAAAGAAAAATCAAAAATACTCGCTGATCATAAAAAAAAAAACATTTACAAATCAACATGATAACCAAGGCATTGCCAATTCTGAACTTCATGCTCACCTCACAAATAACATAAATATACCAATCAAGAAAATAACTTCGAAAGAAATATGAATAGCAATTGAGACAAAATTTGACGTAAATAAATCCCCAGGATATGACGGAATCACAGGAAGGATTCTAAAGGAGTTACCTGACAAAGCCACTCTCTACTTAAGAAGCATATTTAACTCAACATTACGAATGAAGTATTTTCCACTGCCTTGGAAGGTTGCTGAAATCTCGCAGTACCCAAACCTAATAAAGACGCCTCTAAAGCTTCTTCATACAGACCAATTAGTTTATTACCATCATTATCCAAACTTTTTGATAAGCTTATACTTGACCGCCTTGACCCCGTACTGCAGGCGCGAAACTTATTTCCTTCACACCAATTCGGATTTCGTAGAAAACATTCAACAATAGAACAGGTACATAGAGTACCTCAGGGCAGTGTACTAGGGCCTATACTATATGTGCTTTACACAGCTGATATTCCCTTGCCTGCAAGTGTCGACATGATACTTTTGCAGATGACACCGTCCTATTGGAAACTCATAAAATCTTAGAAGCAGCAACAAACAAGTTACATCAGATTTTGAACAAAACACTAACATGGTTTAATGCTTGGGGTATACAAATCAATAGTGGCAAAACAATTCATGTAGTTTATTCTAACAAGAAAGTAGGACACAAGAATCTGACAATAAACAATTCACAAATCCCGATAGATACCAAAGCAAGATACCTTGGAATGAATATTGACTCTAAACTTCTCTGGAAAGAACATACCACGTTGAAAAGAAATGAGATAAAAATCAGATTCCGACAACTATATTGGCTACTTGGCAGGCGCTCGAAACTGTCATTGCTGAATAAAACCCTAATATACAAAACTGTGAATGTGCCAATCTGGGCATACGGCATAGAAATCTGGGGAACTGTAAGTAAAAGCAACATTGACATTATTCAACGAATATAATCAAGAATACTCAGAACTATAACCAATGCACCTTGGTACGTCCCAAACGAAGATATTCATCGCGACCTCAACATCGATACAGTAGCAGAAATCATCCGCAAACGTAGTACAAATCATATTGCCCGTTTAATGTACCATATAAATAAATACTGACACGCGACAACTTCCATTAGCAGAAAGAGCAAACTCCAGGCGGCTCAAACGACCAACCCCAACTCAGCTGATAACTAGAATAATTTAAAGCTACACTTGTAAACTCACAGAAGAACTTAACCAAAATGTAATATTGATAATGATTAATGTTATGAAATTCAAGCTGTAGAAAGAATTACTTAGTGTCATACGACAGGTATAATAAATAAAGGAGGCAAAAAAAAAAACTTTGTTTTTGTTTCTTTCTATAAAAAAAAAAGTGAAGTGTTCAACTTCTCTCCCATGAACTGAAGTATAATATATGAATATAATACGTCATATGTATAAAATATCTATATATAATTTATATGTCTTGACGGAAGGTAAATCAAATTTTTTTACTAGCCGAATGCATCAGTTAATATCATTGAGTGAGTAGAAATATTTAAAATAATTTTTTAAAAATTTAGTTCCTTGAAATTACGAAGTCTTTCAAAAATTTAATTCATGATAAAATGGAAAACAAAACTGAGTATACTGCTTTACTTTGTAAAATCCGTAGTATCACGTGCATAAAATTTTTTTCCTAGGCAACAGAAAAAGTAGATTTTTGTAAATGTTTAACGAATCTAGTATCACGAAACTTATTTGTAGTGGAAAACAAAGAATGAAATATTAATAATTTAGAAAAATTATGTAAACAATAATGTTTGCATCACATCAACGGAAGTTACACAATGTGACATGTATAGGGTTTTCCAAACAGAGGTGTTAATTTGATATTCAAATAAAAATGCTATTTTTTAATATAAATCATCGGATGATTATTTCATTATAAAGAGGAAGGTATGCCGTTAATAGTGGAAAATAACATCAGACAAATGACCACCACGACCACGCTTACAGGACATGAAATTTTCCATAACCGAATGGCAAAGTGGCTGCCCTATGCCCTCGATAGCCGCACGAATTCCATCTTTGAGGTCTTGAATCGACCCTGGGCTGTTGGCTTAGACCTTCTCTTTCACGTTGTCCCAAAGAAAAAAGTCACAAGATGTTAAATCACAAGATCTAGGTGGCCAATTGTGATCACCTCTTCGAGAGATATCTCGGTCCGGAAACTTTTCCCGTAAAAGATCAATGGTTTCGTTGCTTGTGTGGTACGTAGCGCCGTCTTGTTGAAAACAAACCTTGTCCAGATCAATACCATCCAATTCCGGCCATAAAAAATCATTAATCATCTCTTGATAGCGCAATCCATTCACCAATAACACCTCTTATTGGAAAACCTGTTAAATTGCAGCACTAAAACGCGAATATTTTAGAAAAGACTCTAAAGGCTATCTCAATTTTTTAAAACAACAGACAGCTACAGTGGAGCGCGTGATCAAAAAAAGATCGTTCAAAAACGAAATTGGATGATTAATTGTGTATATGCCCGTCTATTTCAATGAAATATTTACAACTCTAGAGCTATAACAAAAAAAAAAAAGAAGCTATAAAAAAACTATACACACAATCTGCGAACATAGTTTTGTTCAAAAATAAGTGCAATACCATAAGTTGAAAGTTTCACAATGGAGATTTAATATGAGATCCAGTGCCATGTAGATTTATTGTGGAAGAAATAGCAAAGAAAGCTTCTGATGCCATATACGCATGCAGAAAATGCTCTGTAAGACTTGGGGCTTATCTCCTCGACTCACACATTGGATATATATGGCGGTCATTATGTATGGTTCGCTAGTAGAGCGGACGGCGTGCAATAATGTGACCTTCGTCAAAAGATTGGAGAGCGTGCAAAGTGTTGCGGGAATATGTGCAACCTGCGCTATGAGCACAACTTCAACAGCAGCAATATAAAGACTTCTCGACTGGCATTCAATCAATTTATTAGTAAGAAACTCAGCCAAACGAACTGCACTAAGGCTTTTTGGTGATAGTAACATTCAGGACATAAACGGAGGGTAAGACTACATTATTCTACAACTAAACTTTTGACATCCAAAAGTCTTTCAGACTTCCTAATCACTGTTGCATATTTCAATCTGAGAAGCTGAATTAGCGTTGGAATTTACTCTCCTCGATACTCGCATAAACATAGTCAAGCTGCGATTAATGTAATAATGGCTGTAATGATTAGCTCGGAATACGTGCAACACTATAGATCCAAAATAGAAGAGCTCTGCGAGAATAGACAGGTCACAATTTACTGGGTACCAGGGCACACGGGAATAGACGGAAATGAAAGAGTTGACGAGCTTGCTGAGGTAGGCACCCGTTTGCGTAGGAAGAGTACGCCGAACACACTTATATATCCCTCACTCTCAGTTTTAAAGACAGAACTAGATGAGGAACTAACTCTGGAAGCACCGCAGTCTATATGGGAAGCCTCTTTCTTCCGCGGAATTGCCAAAATAATGCTACGAATTTGCAACATGAAAACAACCAACTTTGTTTTAGCACTCCCAAAGAAGGAATGTAAAGTATTGGTTGGGGTAATGACGGGACATCATCTCACTCCATGTCACGCAGCTAAAATTGGATTGGTCCAAAACGACGCGTGTAACTTATGCGAAGACGGAAGAGATTCCTTGGAATAACTCCTTTGCCACTGTGCTGCTCCAAGCAGAACTCGTTACAACTGCCTGGGATCGGTATACTTTTCATCTCTGGAGTATATTGCTGAAGAAAGTTGAAACTGTTTATTGAAACTCGCCAAAACATGTGTCACGAACTATGTTAAACACAACGCCAACAACACTGGTAGCATTACGGACCCTTCTGGTGTATGTGAGATTTGTTCAGATTAGCCAGATAAACGTAAACTAACCTTCTACATACCAAATAATATTAAAATAATGTAAAAAATACCCCTTAAGGGGCCCCTGTGGTCTAGCTCTTTGGCGACGGAGCCGCTCTACTGGCGAGCGTCACTGAGGAGGGAGGTAGAGGGAGTGCACAGTAAAAAAAAAAACTAAGGCTTAAATAAAGAAAGAAGAAAGAAACATTTTTCATAGAATAAAAAAAAAAAATTATAAACAAACTATCACTGCTAATGTTGAAATGCCTGAGTGGATTCCTTATTGCACGGACTTCACTTCCACTTGACGAAGTAATGACGCCATCTTCCGTCTTATCAGGTTCAAAGTAATATTCCTCAGAGCTGTCACTATCTAACGTATCATCTCTAGATCGCTAAGTCATCGTGCGTAGGATAAAATATAAAATACATAAAAAAACTGCTGGTTCCTGAAGCGAGGAACCGAAACTCGTTCTGTCTTTACCGTCATTTCAAATCGTGAGTTTACATTATAAGGGAGATACGACTTTTCGCTAATGGCCCCCTATCTCTTTGAATGAAAACGTGAGTCTTTTACTATACCTATGCAAATCTTATCGCTCATAACGACAGACGTCGCGAGCCTTGCAGCTGCCAACTAATTTGGGCGGCTATATGCCGACACTCGTCCGCAATGGGCTACAGCTCGAAAATTTAAGGTATTTTCAGAATTTTTCTATAATAAAAAAAATTATAACGGTATTTAAATTCTTTAGCCTTTTTATTTAACTTCTTTTACATGGTTGGGTTAGGTTAGGTTGTAATAGTTGCCCAGAGAGTAGGGCCCACTTGGACGAAATAGTTTGGTTCATCCTCCGTGATACCATTGAAGGACAAAGAAGGGGGAGGAAGGGAAGGGATGGGGAGTGGTGAGTGTTTGTGGACTACGAACGGTGACTAGTCCGCGGTTGTGTTAACCTCATTATACTGCTGATGTAGTTCATCAGATTTTTGTTATCAAGACCTGCTTTATCAGCAGGCGCAGAAAAGAAGTGAGAACCAAAATGCTTGAATCTTAGTCCCGCGAAGGCTGGGCAGCTAAGGAGCAGGTGCTGAGATGATTCCACCTCATCCTCCATACAGCTGACGCAAAAAGAACTCGAAGTAATTCCTCGCGGACAGTGACCTGTGATGATGCCCACGAAATTTGAGAGATGACATTTTGTCATCCCCAGGATATCCCTCGAACGCTTCCTATCCAAACGTGGCCAGAAGGACTTCGCGACCTTACACGTTCGTGTACTTGCCCAGCGCTGGCTGAGTTGGTGCATAGCCCATTCTTCCAGGAGTAGAGCGCAGGTTGTCAAGGGGATCCCGATCCTCTCCTTTCGCGGACACATTGCCTCACAGGTCCTCTGTCTGGCCAGCTCGTCGGCTTCGCAGTTTCCTGCAATGTCTCTGTGACGAGGTACCCAAATTATCCTTATGTCGAAGAATTCTGATGCAGTCGAGAGTGAGACCAGGCATTCCCTGACCAGCTTCGAATGCACCATAATAGAGCCTAGAGCCCTAATGGCCGCTTGGCTATCGGAGTAAATATTTACCTTCTTCACAGGTATTACGCAAGTAAGTAGCCAGTCAGCTGCTTCTTTAATTGCGGCCACCTCTGCTTGGAACATACTGCAGTGATCCGGTAGCCTGAATTTGAGTTTGGAACATACTCCGAGGCCTGCCAGGGTTTTAACGGGACGGGGGCAGTTACGGCATTAGCCCACCAGCCATCTCTGTTAAGTTTCACCCTAACATACTCAGGTGGCAGAATGCCGCGACCACCAGCACAGGTTCAGGAAGATTCCAAATCGTACAGAAAAGAGAGAAAATCTAAAGACGAAAGCAAGGGTCGTCACCGTTCAGGTTGTCGGAAAGGCCGTTCAGGCCGCAGATCATTTGGCGCTATCCAGGGTGCACCACGCGGAGGCTATCTGCTCTACACCCCACATACAAAATGAAAAAAAAAAATATTTTAAAAGGCGTTGAAGTTGACCCTCCCGAAAAATTGGATTTGAACGGTGTTGTCTAGTTTGGCTCCCGTCTATTTATTTCAAACACAAAAAAAAAATATGAATCAGTATGACTTGAGATATGTCCCGTACTAGAATTAAAAAAGTGACAGAATGGCGCGGTTTTGAATTTGACACTTTAAACATCGGTTTTTTTTCAGTTATTTAATAAAAAGATACGAAATAATTTAAATAATAGTATGATTCTAGTCTTAAAATACTACAGGGTGAACGATATGAAGTGTTACCTATTCAAAACACCATAACTTTTTTGTGTGAAATTAGTTTTTATTGACTTCAAAGAGAAATTTGTTCAAAAATTATTACAATTTTAAGATATATTCACTTTAGCTCGATATGAGCACTTTTTGCCTTGACTATAGCCTTAAAACGATCAACAAATGATTTGCATGCTGCACGAATGTGATCTTGAGGTATTTTGGCCCATTCTCGTGTAATCGCTTTTTTCAGCGCTTCCATACTGGGATATTTTTTAGTCCTCACCTTGGTCTTCAAAATGGACCAGAAGGAATAGTCCATTGGATTTGCGTCTGGCGAATTCGAGAGCCTTTGTGTGGACGAAATGAAGCGTGGAACATGATTTTTTAACCATTCTTGGTTCACACGAGCTTTATGAGACGGTGCCGATTCCTGTTGGAACGTTCATGGTCTACGACCGAAATATTTTGCGTGTCCACGGCTCTAAAGCAGCTTCTAAAACATTTTCCCGATAATAAGTCGCATTCACTTTGACACCAGGCTCGATAAAAACGATTGGAGAGCGTCCATCAGCAGCCACTGCGGCCAAAACCATTACTTGCGATGAGAAATTGCTTCGTGTGGCTATACGTAGGCTCAAATTGTCGTTTGAGCGTTCGGTCAAGTAAACACGATCGTTTTGAGGGCTTATGAACTGCTCAATTGGGAAATTTTTTTCATCAGAAAACACAATGTTAGGAAATTCACCACGTTCGTGCAAGCGCAACAACTCCTTTTCTCTTTCGCACCGAACGTTTTTTGCTGGGGTGAAAGATCGTGTGCTTTTTGGAACTTGTAAGCCTTGACCTAGAGCTCATTTTTCAATATGCGTAAAATGCTGTCTTGCGATATTTTCAGTTCTTTGGCCATTTTTCTTCCACTTCGTCGTGGATTCGTTCAAGTCGAGCCTTCACTTTCCGAACCATTTCTGGCGTTGTTGCGGTTTTTTTTGGTCCACCTCCACAACGTTTTGCAATGCTACCAGTATCATTGTCACGTTTTATAGTGCGATACACAAACATTTTATTCACTTTTAGGTGACTGAGCTCACGAACAATGGCTAGTTGGGATTTCCCAGCCAAATATAACGCAATCACACTATTACGTTTGAAATGCTTTTGATGGCTTATAAACAATATATTGAACTGACACCGATTTTACCGATACAAGCAATGTGAAGTTGGTCACACTTCATATCGTTCACCCTGTATACTTTCGAAATATCGATAAAAAAAAGCGATTTTTTGTAATTTAAGAATGCAGTTGTTTGAGCCGATGTGTGAGAGCTCGCATTGTCTTGGTGAAGAGTGATCCGTCTTTGGCGATTGGTTTTCCTAATTTCTTGGAAGACAACTGGCAAAAAAATGGTTGTGTACCACTCAGAATTTACTGTTCTGCGTTGTTCTAGTGGTACGGTTGCGACATGCCCAGTTTTTCCGAAAAAACAGGCGACCATTTGCTCGAAATCCAGACTTAGTAACCCACTGTGAGACGCGAGAAGAGATTTGGTATTCCGATGACCCAACAGTTTACATTCTTAGCTATTCTCTATGACCTACTCTTGTACTCATTCCAACTCAGTGACTCTACGTACGCAGTTTCTATGATGGATTCAGTGATATGGTTGAATATCCCAGTTGCGATGGAAACTTTATAAATACAATAACTATGCACACCTTCAGATACTTAGTTTCACATACTTAGTGAATAGACACACTTATGGAGAAGTTTAGCCAACAAAATAATGCTGCGAATTTGGCGTCTAACAAGTTTTACAACGGCATAATGTTAAGCATCAAAATATTGCGCGCCAAAAATCTCAACTCGCATAAATTTGCACAAACTAAGCAATCAGCGCTGATTTTAGCAGACATCAACTGCAGACACGTTCACATCCCCGCCACGTGCAATAATTTACGCACATATGTATCATATACATATGTGAGGGTGGGTGCATGGAGGCGAAGGTGTGACAAGTATGGCGCGCCCGTTTTCCTTTTACCGTTAAGTGAATGCAAGTGGTTAAATGCAAGCAAGAGTATTGGCATTAGAATGCAACACATTCGCGAAAACATTGCATGCACATACATACATACGCGCACATATGTGTTTGTGATAACTGCGCTGGATATGTGCAAGTATGCAGTTGTCATTTAGCTTTCGCTCATTCGCAAGCCGTCGTTGACTGGAAGTAGTTTTTTACATTTCGTGTGCTTATTCGAATTTTGCTGTTGCTGTCGTGACTGGTCTTGTTGTTATTTGAACAGTTGTCAGTATGATTTTATGTTGATAGCTGCTATGGCAGCACACCCACCCACCCATCCCTCTGCCATAGTTTCACGCTGCGATGCAGTCAGTTGCCTAACAAAATACGAGAATGCCAGTGCTTGTCATTCTAATGTTTGTATGAATGCAAATACATACACACACATATATACATGTGCATGTGTGCATGTGAGTGTGTGTGAGTTTACAAATTTCAAGTACATGCCGTTATCGTGTTGATTTCTTGTTTCGCTTGCAATTGCGTCTTTTGTGCTTTGCTGTTGTCAACGGCGTGTCTGGCGTGCCTAAATGTATGCTACTAGTTTGCACATATGCGCATTAGTATGGGTGTGTATGCTCGCACTCTCTTGGTAGGTGTTGAAGCAGCAACTGTAAAACAGCTGTTGCCTTTGTTAACTGCCACGACAGACGGACGGCCGTACATACACATACGTGCCGCCGCTCACCACTTCACCTCCTCCCGAATGCTTAGTGCCTTTTATGTGTTGCGTTGCCAACTCGTCTCACCACGCACACTTGTTCGTTTATTTACTTATTAGTTTGTTTATTTGCTTGGTTGTTTTCTAAAACTTTAACAAGTTGTTAGTTTGATTGTTGTTTACACAGCGACAATATTTACGCGATTCTGCGCCGCAGCAGTATTGAAAGGCTGCCTAAGCTAAAGAAGAATAGGCTTCCTGTGCAACCGTTCACTGATGAAAAGTTGCTTGCTTGAGGCTGCGGCATTTCTCTAAATTCTTTTGCGTACACAGATTTTGCCTTTTGCCTTTCACATCTTGAATTTCGCAATTGTTTAACATTTTGTGGAAATTTAAATTTCTTATTTGATATTCGGTTGCTTTTGGTAGCGAAACTTTTGCTAAACACACACGTTCGCAAACGAGAAGCGAAAGCTCACATATGCAAATGCCTTGATTTTAGTCTTGTGCAGCAGGCAAATACGCGCCTGATTGTGAGCTTCCTGCAACGATGCACCTTGGCGCGTTAGTGTTGTATAATCTTGGCGCTTAGCATAGATGTATGCACTAAACTGTGTGTGTATGTGTGCATGTGTGTGTGTATGTTGCTTTCTTTACTTTTGTTTTGGTACATTTCTTGCTGTTGGCTTTGGTGTTGATAGAAATTTGTAACTTCTGCAATAGTCTGTAAGTTGCTGCTTTTGTGACGTGCACTGATTTCGAATATTTCATCAAAAAGCGCATCTGGTGTTGTATGTATTTATGTATGTATTTAGAAGCGTATTTCTTATATGGAAAATATGTTCTTGTGAAGGAAATTTTCAGCATCAAAATTAGTACGAGAACTGCTTCCAGATACCGGACTTGTAGCATAACGTACGGTAACCCCAAAGCTATAAGATAATCTATGTAAAGCTGCAGTTCGTAGTGCCGTAACGCCATTGCCGTAACCATAACCAGAGCCGCAACATTACAGCACATGGCGATTAGTCATGCCTTAATGAATGACCTTTCGTTTTCCATGCCAGAATGTCTTCTAGACATCATCGATCAAGCATTCGCTTAGATGGACCAAACCGTTGATGGAATTATTACTTTGGACAACTTGAAGAATGTCTATTCGGGGGAAAAACATGCGAAATTTAAAAGTGGCGAGTTGAGTGAAGCTGAAATATTGACGGAATTTTTAAATAATTTTGAACGGGAACGTGGAAATTTGGATGGCAAGGTGAGTTGTTGGTTGCATTAAACCGTCACATAAAGTAAGAATATAATTACTGGAGGATTTTAGTTAACTAATTCATACGAAAATCAATATTAAAGCTTTAAGAGGATAATGGCTGAGTATAGCTTTACGCGTGTGGTAGTGAAAAGGCGCTAAAAAGGTGGAGATGTCAGTGTATTTTGGTTACGTAGCGCTGGCCATTCCTCAAGCCTATAACATAGCTCTGAAATGCCTTCTACCGGTTTGCCTTACAACTGAAGAAGTTTTTTTTTAATATATTTTCAATTAGAACTAGTTCTTCAAATAGAAAAAGTAGATGTGTGTCTTATATCAGAAACTCACTTAACAACCCACACATGTGCAAAGATGAAAAATTACAGCACTTATTATACAAATCACCCTTTAAACAACGCCAGAGGAGGAAGTGCAATTCTGGTTAAAAATAGTGTACAACATATTGAAAAAGAAAAAGTTTGCCTTGAAGAATTTCAATCCACTAGCATAGGAATAAATGTCGAAACGAACGAAATATGCTTAACTGCGGTATGTAGTCCTCCACGACATAATATCAAATCAGAGCAGTATAAACAACTACTTCAAAAGCATATGGGGAGACTCATAATAGGAGGAGACTTTAATGCAAAACACGTTCACTGGGGCTCGAGACTCACAACAACTAAAGGTCGTGAACTCTATAAAGTTGCAAGAGAAACTGGCTGTGAATTTATCTCCACCGGCAAACCTACTTACTGACCAACAGACCAAAATAAAACTCCAGATCTAATTGACTTCTTCATTGTAAGCCATATATATCAAAATTTTCACGGTTTTTATCATTACAAATTTTTGTTGTTAATGAAGTGAGAATTATAATTATTTTGAAATTGTTGTAAGTCCACTTTCCTCAAAGACATACTACCATTAAGTTTAAAATTTTACGACATAATTTCTTTGGGGCATTTGTGTGGGACATTGTAAATGACAAAAACTTTTTTATATTGTAGTTACCCAGAATTACGATTTTTCCCCGTTTATTATACATAGATTATAAAGGAGTCAAACCACGTCAAGTCGGCCCCGAATTTTCCATCAAATTCCCGATTTTAAAATCAAATGCATTTTTGGATAGAGAATTTGTCACATAATAATTGCTGTGAATAGTTTTTGTTTATTTCGCTTTTTGTTTATGTTATTAACAATTGAATTTTTTTGCATGATATTCTTGTAAAATCCATATCTCAGAAACTACAATTGATAATTTGATGAAATTTATTTCGGTTACCGAAAAATGTTTGCTCTATCGATTTAACGTGCATAAACTGTGTATTTGTTGAAACAATGTTTTTTAACAGTAATTTTTTATAAACAATCGCAATTATTTTTGCGTTCTTCACGCTCTAAATGGACAATATTACAGTCAGATTAGGCGTATAATGCTCACCTTTAATAATCTGTAAAACAAACTTTGTTCATCCAATCCGTTCTGAAGATATCGAATTTTTTGTTAGTTGTTGATTTTTGCTTCCTGGGTATTCCATTTCTAAGCCTCGAAACTAATAAAAAATTATACAAGGTGAAGTCCAAAATAAACAAGACATCATAAAAATGTTTTTGATGGCGCCATCTTTTTAATAAGTTAGTGCGTTAGAAGTTACATCCCGAGCTGACTTGCAGTGAAAGCTTGATGACATTCGGGTCATTGTAAGCGAAGTTAATACGTCTAAAGTGCCAATAAGTTTGTGCCATCGTACAAAAATGAGCTTCCAACAAAGGGCTAATACCAAATTTGGTTTTAAAATCGGTAGAACGTTTACCTTTGAACATTTGAATTGATGAAAAAAGTTTAAGGCGATGATTGTCTATCTTGTGCCAGAGTTCATGAGGGGCTTACACATATCAGAAAATAAATGACAACAACCAAAATCAGTAATCACCAAAACTTCATCGAAATTGTTTGTAAATTCAAAAATGAACCGAAATCATCGTTGATATTCATGGAATCGGAGTTGAATATCTCCAAAACTTCGATTTATTACATGTTAACTGATCCGTTGAGCTTACGAAAGTCTGTGCACGTTTCATTCCGCACAACTTAACTGAGAACCAAAACTTACTCCGAATTTAACATTCGAAAGACCTCATTAAAGAGGCGAGAAAAGACGAGAACTTCCTTTACAACATTGTAACTGGTAATGAAACGCGGTGTTTGCAACATGAACCTGAAACTATGCGTCATAGTACCGAATGGAAGACCGCAGATGAGTAAGCACCCAAAAAATCGCGTTTGGAGAAGTCAAAAATCAAGTCGATTCTCATTTGTTTTTATGACTCCAAAGGTATTGTCCACAAGGAGTTCATGCCAGCGGGTCAAATCGTCAATGCAATTTTCTTGTAGTTTTGAAGCATCGCATTAGTTGAATTCGTCCCGAATACCGTGAAGGAGGAAGCTGGCGCTTATTGAATGATAATGCACCATCTCATCGATCCACTCTTGAGACTGAGTTTTTGACTAGAAGTCGAATTATAACCATCAATCACTCACTGTATTCAGCTGATATGGCTCCCTGTGACCTCTACCTATTCAGAAAATTCCATTTGTCCATGAAAGGAAAACGCCAAACGTGCAGACCATCCAAAAGGCTTCCGACATCCTGAAGGACATTCCAGTCTATGACCTGAAATACTCTTTCGAAAAGCTTACAGATCGTGCAAAACAGTTTATCGACGCCAGAGGGGACTATTTTGAATAAATAAAGTCGAAGTTATCTGATCAAGGCTACTGTCGTTTCTATTTTAGCTCAGTCTTGTTTAGTTTGGACTTCACCTGGTATTAGGTGTACACATTTTTTTCAATACTTCAATAGCAACGGAGTTTGTAAAGGGGGTGAAGTCGCATAGTATTGTGTTGTCGAATACGACAAGCTGCAGAAGGCTCATCTTTTTTCCGCTTTGTTCCATCTCTGCCGTGAAAAAACTAATCGTCAGCACTTGGTTCTGGCGCAGCCGTAGAATCTTCATTTTACTTCGCAAGAGTGTTAATTTGAATATCTGGTTCCACAAAAGTTAGAGGTGTTTTGCCGCGATAATTATTTTTATAGTGATTTTGTGGCAAGGTGCATAACTTCTCTTTTGAGGTTTTTCTCTATCTCCTTCACCGATCTTTTCTGCTTTTGTTGTTTTTTTTTTTTTTTTTTTTTGATAAAACGAAAAGAATATTAAGGCGTAAAAATCCATCTTGCGGGCCCCTTTCTACTGCAAAGCGTTAAATTTTGGCTGAACTTATTCATTCAGTCTTCATTCACTACTTGACCTATCGTCTTCAAAGCTTCCTGAACAATTTAGCCGGAGAATCAACCAATGAGCAGGCGAAGTATTGCAATCTTAATGCACCCCTAATGTAATTCGAAAATTTTTTTCATACAACCTGTTGCTCTAATATATGAAGTTACGACTACTATACTTCCAGCTATTCAGAATAGAAAACCACCCTCTCTACTCAATTTCCGCATTTTTAAAAGCTGTAATAGGACCAGTCGCCGAGTACAAAACTAAAATGAAAAAATGTCATTAGTAACAGCGAAGCCGACTTTCCAACTCCAAGTTCATTTACAGTCTGCAAGAGTCCGTGTACCGTAAGTTCTGTGCTAATACTAATTTTCAGCCTCGTTAAGAACGCGAACAAATAGCGACAAAACAGTTACAACAATAACACTAACAATGGGCAACATTACCTGCAACACCGAGTGAAACCGAAAAACGTGAAATCAAAAGCAAAAGCTGAACAAACCCCACCCACTTAAGCCCATCCGGATGTTTAGAATTCCACTCACGTCAGGCCAACGAAGTCTAACGGAGCGTACGGGAAATTTTGCGGGTGGATACTTGTCCACCATTAGCAACCCCATATTGCCCCACCGTGCGCCTCGTTGCGGGTTTGCTTTGTGTAAGCCAACCTGCAACAGCAAAAACACGTGAAGGGTTTCACAATGTATGTGAAAGCAGAAAGCAAAAACAAAAACAAAAAATCACAAAATAAAATCTAGGCCAAAAAAGCAAAGGGCGAATGCCATGCGACACGCCGCTAAAAAGCCAAAAGGTGTAAAATTCCTGCGCTTTTGCTGCTACTACTAAGCGCAGGTTAGCCGGCACATACACACCCATATGCTAAATTGTATGCATGGGGTGCGTGGGTATGTATGTGTGCATGTAGAAGCTTTGGCGAATTTCCCACGAGGTCGCAAAGTCAAGTAACTCCATGGCATTCTTTCAACTCATGCCGCATACGCTCGCTAACTCAATGAATGGATTCTTTCACATGCACACACACACACACACACACACAATATACCCCTCTCTTGAAAGCATACCAGCAAAGCTCTTCTACTGCATAGAGTACGAGATGAATGAATAAATAAACTTATTCATTATGGCACTTTGACATTTAAAACGGCAGCGCAATAATCGTTGAATTGGCCACTTTAAAAATGCGAAACAACAACAACAATCAACAGTTTGTTCGCGGCAGGGCGGCACACAAGAGCAGCACAGGTTGGAAGTAATGAAGAAAATGCATAAAAAGTTGAATGCAACACCCGAATAAAAGCGGAATCATAACATTACGCCACTTGAGCTCAAACAACAACAAATATGACGTGCATGGCTGGCGGAATAATTCATTTATTTTCTTTTTAAAAAACATGAAAAGAGGGCGGCGTCTAATTTATATTATGTGGTGATTGGCAAATGAATTGCAGCAGATATTCAAAGTGATTGAGAGTGTGTCGAGATGAAGGAAGATTTGCTGTAGAGGAATTTTCAAGAAATGTGGGCAACATTGGTTGAGGGAGAGAGCAGGATATTTTTGCTTCGAAAGTGTTTTAAATAAATAAACAAATCGGTCGACAAGTGCGAAACGGTTGTACATAACAACGGCGAATATATAATTGATTACTTACACCGCGTTACACCCATTCTGTCCTATGAACCAAATATACTTTTTCGGAAAGGGGATAAAAAATAAAAATACACGTGCATTGGCGATTTTCATGTAAACGTCACACTTTTTTTTTGTATTATTTTATTTATTTATTTATTTACAAACGTTGTATAATAATATAATTATTTTAACACGAGAATAGGAGCACTGGCTGCCAGCACCTTCGGCTCTCTGATTTGTTATAAAAGGAATTATGAATTAATTACAGGCAAATTAGGTAAAGTTATGGTAAATTAGTTAAATAAGTTTCTTTAAATCGGTCTGTGCTAAGTAATCTGATATTTTTATAATGTTTTCGTAGCATATATTTTTTAATAGTGATGATGGGATTTGGTCCCCAAAAATATTGCTCCTTACTGTGGAAAATTGTGTGCAGTTGTCGAGAAGATGAATTGATGTTAGTGGTGATGTAGGGCAGTGCTCGCAGTTTGGCCGGTTAGTTCTTTTAAATATATAGGAGTGGCTTGCAATCGTGTGCCCAAGCCGTAGCCGAACAAATATTTTAACATCATTGCATCGGCAGTAAGATGGATACTCGGGTTTTAGCCTGTTTGGATTAAATGTAGTGTATTGGTGCTGTGTAGATCCCCATGTAACCAATTGTTTTTGATACAGGTGATTGAGTACATATTTATTAAAGTCTTTTTTCGAAAACTTGTTAAATGTTTTGAGCGGTTCCATGGCGGCCAAATTAGCTCGATCGTCCGCTATTTCGTTCCCTTTAATGCCTGCGTGGCCTGGTACCCACATTAATTTTAAGTTGTTGTTATTGCCGGATATTAAGAATGTACCTCTCTCAGTTTTTGATCCATCAGAAAATATCATGTTCCATTCGCCAAGTAGAGGGTTAGCGTTGAAAGATAAGCGTTGATAGGTTATTGGGCTAGTGCCACTTTTATTGAATTTTTCTAATTCCAAGATGAAAAAAGACTTGTTTATGTGCCAGGGCGGGAAGTCTTCTTTTTCTGAGATTACTGGTGAGTATATGCCAAGTTCTTTAGCCAAGTCGATGATAAGTCCAATTGTTGATTTCCGTTTTGGCGTTTTTTCCGCTGAAGTTCGGTTAACACTGTTTCATATAAAGTGTTGTTGTTGCACAGAAATAACTTTGGAATGAGTTTCATGAGACATGCATCAAATCTTTCTTCTATTGACGGTAATCCAGCTTCAACTAATATGAATTTTATCGGAGATTTTGGAAACGCGCGTATGCTCTTGCTAACGGCCGTATGATATGGGGAATACAGAAGCTTAATGTTGCTTCTCGCACAATTGTCATATATCGGGATACCAAAATCAATCTTGGACAGTAAAAGAGCTTTGGTTACATTTATAAGAGTAGATTGGATAATTAAACAATGCTTTGATGATAAATATTTAACTATACTAAGTCTGACAGCCAGTTGCTTTCGTAAGTCTAAACAATGTTCTTGGTATAATTGGTATATCGTTATGAACTAAATTAAAATAATTACATTTATGTTTGCGACAAATATGGAAGTTTTTACATTTCTTAATGGAGATTTTAGCACCTGAGACTTCGCCCCAACGAGCTATGTCTGAGAGTATATCTAAGAAGTCTTTCTTTACAGCATTTAAGTCATTAACTTTAGAAAACAATAATAAATCATATGCATAGCAAATGTGAGAAATATTTTTGTACTTGTTAATTACAATACTGACTTCATTGAAGGCTACCATGAACAAGATAGCAGACAGTGGGGACCCTTGAGCTATACCATTATACCAAGGATGGTAATTAGAGTAGGCGTTGTTAACGTTTGCAACAAGTGTGCGGTTGGTGAGAAAATCTTTAGTCAGGTTAAGTAACTTAACGCCTAGATTCCAATTTTGACACTGACGAAGCACAACGTGAACTCCAACGCGGTCGAAGGCTCTTTCGAAGTCGATACTAAGGGCTGACAGGTGATTTCTGTTGGAAAGAGTAGTAGATGTTTTCAAAAAAGAGAAGAGCATCGATTGTGCCCTGCCCTGCCTTGAAGCCTACTTGTCGTGGACTTATTAAGTTAAATTTTGTGGCATGCCAGGAGAACGCATTGATATAATCTTTTCAAAGAGTTTTCCTAGACAGCTAAGTAGCGATATCGGTCTGAACCCACTGACCTCTGTTGGAGTAGCATTTGGTTTAGGGATGGGGATAATTACTGCATTTTTCCACGCCTGGGGGTGAGTACCCTGGTTTAAGATATTATTATAGAGTCTTAAAAGTCTGATCTTTAGACAGAGAGGAAGATGAAGTAACATGGGATATGATATACGATCGGCTCCAGGGGTCTTGCCCGACAGAGAAGAGAGGGTGGATTCTAATTCTATATGTTCTATCTTGGAGTCTAGGTATTGGGAAAAGGTGCAGCCGGTGTTATCGTTGCTGCTTAAGTATTGGTTTTTGGTAGTTACAAATGTTTCGTGAAAATTAGAGTCATGAGAACTATCGGACCAAAATGAAGCAAAGCGGTTGGCTATTTCTTTTGGGTTAGTTATGGGACCATTGGAGTTGCTTAGAGAGATTGCCGGAGTTTGGGTATAAGAGCCAGATAGTCTTTTAATATCGAGCCAAGCTTTCTTCGTATTAGTTTTATGATTAATTTATGTATTATATAACTTTAAACGAGCAATTCTTGCATGCATATCTGTATAGCCACACGATCTCAGGATTAGCTTAACGGATTTGAATAAAATTGGGCACACAGATAGTGTATCACATTTCTAGACTTTTCACCTAGGTGTTGCCACCGACAATGTTTCACCTGTTCGAAATTTAAAAAAAAAATTGCATGAGATATGGCGATGTAGGTATCAAATATTTCTTTTCTTTATATTTGTGTGTCTTATATTCCACCCTTAAGTAATGAGTACTTGTATACGTCGCATGTGAACAACATATTAGCCCTTCAAGATGTTATTGGGAATAACCAATTATGTGTCTTAGGGGATTTTAACTTAAGCAATATAAATTGGGTATATTTAGACAATAACGTATATCTAACGCCTTCAAATGTCAATAGTCCTACTGAATCTTTTTTATTGATAATTTACTGGGCATGGGTCTAACTCAGATTAATGGGTTAACTAATAGTATGAGTCGTTTATTATATTTGATTTTTATAAGTGACAACATTAGTTCTGTTCTATCGCAGTCTTTTTCTTCTATATCGCCGATCAGCGTTCACCATATTCCTTTAAAGCTAGACTTGGAATTTTTAGAATTTTTTGAATCCAGGCCCGATAGTGCTCATCCCTCCTTTAATTTTGCCAATTGTGATTTCCAAACTCTCGATAATGCCTTACGTGAAATTGATTGGGAAGTATCTCTAGGCAATATTGAAGTTGCTGAGTGCTTTAAGATATTTAAAACTTTAGTCCTTCATATATGCTCTCAACATGTTCCAATTTTTAAGCGTGTAAATTATAAGATTCCTTGGTGCACGAGAGAACTTAAACATCATAAAAATTTGAGAAATAAGTTTTTTAAGAAGTTCAAGTTAACTAACGAAACCCGCTATTATGATTTTTTTATCCTCCACAGGAATAAGTTTCGTACTTTAAATAAGTCTTTGTATAAGGAATTCATTCACAAATCTGAGCTAAATATAAAAAGTAATCCGAAGAATTTTTGGCGATATATTAAATCGATCAAAAAGGCCTCTTCTATTCCTAACTCTGTTTTTTATAGGGACGTAACTGCTTGCTCTGTCAGCGATGCAGCGAATTTATTTGCTGATTTCTTTTCATCTAACTCCGTGTCTGATGAAGATATTCAGGAGGAACATTTGGCAGCCATTCGCCATAATTTCGTGGGGAAAATTTCTTCTTCAGTTGACTTTGGTTCGCTTGTTCTATCAGATGATGATGTCATTGAGGGATTGTTAAAGATTAAAACCTCGGCCCATTCGGATGTTGACGGGCTTTCTGCAACTTTGTTTAAAAATTGTCGCTCTTTGGTTCAACCTCTTAAACTAATTTTTAACAAATCCTTGGCCGAAGGAATATTTATCGACTATTGGAAGCTGACTTCAGTCACTCCTATTTTCAAAAGCGGTAATAAAAGTGATATTGTATTTCGAAAATTTGGGGCTTTATTGTGAAAAAACGGTACAAAATATTTTATTCGAAGTATTGACCATCGCTAGCTACAACTTTCGCCCATCTTTCGGGCAATTTCCGGATGCCGTTTCTCCAAAATTCTGGCCGCTGCTTGGCTATCCATGACTCAACCCATATTTTGGTAGCCTCGTACGAGGAGAACCGCTGGTCCGCCAAATCGAGACTCATATGCCGGAACAAATGATAATCGGAGGGAGCTATGTCTGGACTATACGGCGGGTGGGGTAACACTTCCCAGCCAAGCGTTCCAAGGTATTTTTTGACAGGTTGAGCAACATGCGGCCGAGCGTTGTCATGTTGCAAAATAACCTTGTCGTGCCTTTTTACCGTTTCCGGCCGTTTTTCTTTCAATGCCCGGCTTAAACGCATCAATTGCAGTCGGTAACGATCCCCCGTGATTGTTTCGCCCGGTTGGAGCAGCTCAAAATATACGACGCCGACCTGATCCGTCGACGTTGATGCGTGGCCGGGCAACCCCCATGATTTTTTGCGTTTTGGGTTATCGTAGTGGATCCATTTTTCGTCGCCAGTCACCACCCGATGCAAAAAACCCTTCCGATTTTGTCGCTCGATCAGCAATTCGCACGTGAAAAGCCGCCGTTCGACGTCGCGCAGCTTCAACTCGTACGGGACCCAATGTCCTTGCTTTTGGATCATTCCCAACGCTTTTAGACGCTTGCAAACGGTTGATTTATCAACGCCTAATGATTCAGCAAGCTCTTCTTGGGTTTGGCACGAGTCCTCGTTTACCAATTCCCCCAATTCCGCGTCCTCGAACTTTTTGGGCTGGCCAAGACGCTCCTTGTCTTCGGTGTGAAAATCACCACTTTTGAATCGTCGAAACCAGTACTCACATATTGAAATCGACGGAGTATGGTCTGGGTAGGCCTCCTGCAGCAATTCACGGGCTTGGGCTGTATTTTTTTTCAAATTGAAGCAGAAAAGCAAAGCTTCCCGCAAATCGCGTTTCGACGGCACGAAAGTTGACATACTCGGAGCACGAAAACACTGCGTTGTTTATACTTCAGCGAAATGACAGATACTGATAAACAAAGCCTAGGGATGAGGCTTTGTCATGAATATATATTCAGTATTGCCAACGCGATAAAGTGACAAATAGCGCCATCTGTGTGTCACCTTTAAAACTAATTCAACCTCCCAATATTAAAATTAAAAATTGTTACATTAAAAATTTTAATGCTTTTAAAGAAACTTAGGCCTTTTATTTTTGCGTTTGTAAGCATTTGGGTCAGTATCGCGACAAATAGACCAACAGTATTCGCCAAGCATATGCGTAATGTCTTGTCCTTTAAAGCACTTTTCAATAGCCGCAATGTCCTGATGGAACCTTTCGCCGCCTTAATTCGGGAACATCATCAAAAATCTCCATTGAAGCCGCTATACGTTCTTCTGGTGAGCACAGAACCGCTGGAATAACCGATTCTACATTAGCGTAGCGAATTTTGTTGCGGCGAAAGTATTGCTAAAGGGTAGTTTGAGTAAAAGTTACCACAAGTAAGGAACATAAGCAGTCTTGAATATTTTCTGAAACGAATTAACCACTGTTTTCGTTATATTTTTAAAATTTTTACTTGGTGCGAATAGACCACAAACATAACAAAAGTTATTTCGAGTCGGGCACTGCATTTTTCGTAAGATGAAATATACAGAAATACGTTTTCGCGCAAAATAACTTAAAACTATTGTCAAAGTATACGTCTCCTAGTAGCGCAACTGTCAGATGATCGGAACTTATGGAACTGCAGCAAACACACAAACGGCACAGAGTGTGTTGTATGAAACAACAAATTAAAGGTTAATGAGTTGTTTAAAAATTTGGAGTTATGCCGAAAATTTAGAAAATTTTTATTTTTCCCGAAAAAAATCAAGAAAATCTGAGAATTGACAAAATTTTTTTTTTTAAATTTTACATAATAAAAACATTTCCACGAGTCTGCCTGCAGAAATTCAGCGCGATTGGATCACGGAAAAAGGGTTAAAAATTGATCCAAAGTTTTTCACACAGGCGGACTACGAGCTCTATATTTTATATCTACATAAAAAAAAATTCTGACGTGTACATGAAAATCGCCGATAAACGTGTATTTTTATTTTTTCTCCCCTTTCCGAAAAATTATATTTGGTTCATAGGACAGAAAAAAAGTTATTTTGTAACGCAGTGTTATTGATGTAATTATTGCTCTTTGTTTAAATAAAAGGCTTCGGTAAAAACGCCCCGAACTTATTCCCCAACATAAAAATTTAAATATGTACAATAATATGCAAGGTGAAGTCCAAAATAAGCTGAAAGAGAAACTACAGAAGCCTTGCTCTGAGAACTTCGAGTTTATTTATTCAAAATAGTCCCCTCTGGCCTCGAAACACTATATTGCGCGATCTAAAAGCTTTTCGAAAGAGTGTTTCACGTCATTGACCGGAATATCCTTCAGAATGCCGGTACAAGCCATTTGGATGACCTCTACGGACGCCAAACGTTTTCCTTTCATGGCCAAATGAAATTTGCCGAATAGGTAGAAGTCACAGGGAGACATATCAGGTGAACACGGTGAGTGATTGATGGTTAAAATGCGGATTCTAGTCAAAAAACCATACACAAGAGTGGATCGCGGTATTCAGGACGAACGCGATGCCACAAACGCTTCAAAACACCAAGATAGAAAATTGGATTGACGGTTTGTACCGTTGGCAAGAACTTCTTGTGGACAATTCACTTGGAATCGTAAAAACGAATGAGCATCGACATGATACTTGACTTCTCCAAACGTGATTTTTTGGATGGTGGCTGGGGCCTTCCATTCGGTACTATGACGCTCAGTTTCATGCTCATGTTGGAAATACCACGTTTCATCACTGGTTACGCTGTTGTAAACAAAGCTCTCGTCTTTTCTCGCCTCTATAATGAGGTCTTTCGAATGTTGAATTCTGAGCAATTTTTTGTCCTCGGCGGAATGAAACGTGCACAGACCTTTCGTAAGCTCAAAGGATCAGTTAACATGTGATAAATCGATGTTTTGATGATATTCAACTTCGGTTCCATGAATTTCAACAATGATTTCGGTTCTTTTCTGATAAATTTACGAACGATATCGATAGAGTTTTCGCTGATTATTGGACTTGGAAGGGCGTGTGTCATTGTCATTACAGCCATCTCTGAAACGTGTAGGCCACTCATGATTGTCCAACTCTGACACGAGTTAGACAATCATCGCCATAAACTTTTTCCATCAATTCAAATATTTCGGTAACGTTTAACCGATTTTAAAACAAAATTTGGTATTAGCTTTGTGTTCGAAACTATTTTTTTTGCCGGTGACACAAACATACAGACATTTCAGACGCAATAACTTTGCTTCCACTGAACCGACATCACAGGTAGGTAGCTCAATGCATGTCAAAGCCAAGGAAAACGTAAGAAATTTAAAACTAATTATAAATGTGGCGCCATACAAATGCATGTATTGTAAATGCATTGGGGTCTGGCCAGACCCGGATGCCCGAACGAAGGTTTAAAAACAAAAAACAACACAAAAAAGGGAAAACAGCCATTTACGAGTGGAATTAAAACTTCAGATGAGATCGTGAGTCCATCGTGAGGCGATCAGTAGCTGATAATAACATCATTGAAGTGAAAGAAAAGGTGATGAGCAACCACAAATTGACCATCAGAGAGTTCGCAGAGGACTTGATCATTGCTTGTCGATCCGTTCAGGATATTATAGTTCATGATTCAACTCTGAGCCGTGTTGATGCAAAGTTGGTCCGAAAGAGCTTAAGTTCCATGCAAACCGGGACCGCGTTGATATCGCCAAATAATTGATTTCCAAGGCTAAATCCGACCCAACATTCATCAAATGTATCATTACTGGAGACGATACGTGGGTTTATGAGTACGACACGCAATCCAGATATCAGGCGAGGGAGGGGAGAGCTTCGAATGAAATACGTCGTTTTCAGTCATAAAAGAAAGCGATGCTCACAGTTTTTATGTATTACAATGATATTTTGCACCACGAATTTTTACCATAGTCAGACAGTTAATAAAGACTATTATTTGGGCATTATGACACGTTTTAAAGCTTAGGTGAAACAATTAGCCAAAAAAAAAAACATTTGTCGGAAAACAACTCTTTACACCATGATAACACACCGTCGCGCAGTGTCACAGAGATCACAATTTGTGCAGATTTATGGTTGAGCAGAATTTTTGCTAACGACGTACATGAAAGTTTCTCCTACCAACACCGCCGAAGTAATCAGGGAGTTTATGTAGCGATCGTGCATTTTTTCCCCTTGTTCACTCCTCTCGGGAACATAGGGCCACGGCAAGACTCAGTCGTGCGTTGGTTTCATTAATCTATTTGACTTCTGACGGGGTAGGTGCCCACCCCCACGGAATGCCCACCTCTCGTTGCTTAGGAACAACGCCTTCTTACTGCTTGGATCGCCATCTATGTTTCATATTTTTCTGCCAGAAGGATCGCACAGATGGTTGAGGACTTCACTAAATTTTGTGTGTCTGCACTATTACCGCGGTTGCCCGCTTCCTCTTGCTAACGCCACTGATGTAATGTGTAACTGTGTGTTTTCCTTTTTTTGCTTGTTTTAGCAGCCCCAATGCAAATAACGCGCAGACTATTGTGCGGGATGGAAAGGATAAGTTGTTGGGGTTGAGAAATTAGTTTTGTTTTTTTTTTTGTTTTAGAAACGGGGAAAGTAAGTAAACTTGGAAAAGTGCGAGGACCTCACTTTACGTGGGATTCGAGTCCACAACCTCTGACATGGCAAGCTAGTGCACTTACGTTAGACTACGTAGACCGTCCGGCGATCATGCATACCACCAGTATAACTACTAGCGGTGCTTGTCAACCTGACCATGACTATGGCTCTTATGACCGCGCAGCTTTCTTGTCTTCTTTTTAAACTTCGACAGCTAGAAACGAAATGGTTATACGCTCGTTTCGAAAAAAATTCTGATCATTATTTAGTAAGATTAAAATAATAGAAAATATCAATATATTTAAGGTATTGTGTGTGAATATATACATATAAGGAGGTGGTACACTTTTCCATGCACTATGTTCCAACAAAAAACAAGCGCCACACACACATTCATGTAAAACCTATATTCGCATGTTCTCACGCACGTATTCAAACGCCCCTTGGCACAAAGGCACTCAGTGGCATCTAGCTGTGGCAAGCACTCAATGCTTCGCAGGAGTTTTGTTTCGTTGCACATATTTTTAGTATCGCTACTGGTATTTTTGCCCGGATTGCTCTAACCAACGCAGGTGCTATTTTAGTTTAAATTATGCAAATTGAATTTTTCTCTTGAAAAGATTGAACCAACTCTCACGTGTTCAGTTACACACCCACGGACAAATCAAAATACTGGTATGAACTTACAAAAATATATGGAGTACTTCGCTTTGAAGTGAGTAAAATGCGAATGCGAGTGGGAGTGGGAAATATACATACATGCAATGACACTTTCACTGTTCGTCTAACCAAAACCAAAAAAAAAAAAACCAAAAAGATATAATATAATAAATAGAATGTGACAGTGAAACTTTTTGCTCTTGCTGTATGTGCTCCTTTTCACAATTTTCGTATGATGCAAATTGACTTTTGGGATATTACTCAAAAAGCACGAACTCGAATATCTACAAAAAGGTAAAGTGAAGGGTGGCTCTTACCGAAATGCATAGGAATTTCACAGCAACAAAAGATAAGTTGAAAGCGACTGAACCGAATGTATTTGGAACCTTAAATCAGATTAGTTCAGTAGTTCGTTTTCCACTATCGGCGAATCTCTTAATCAGCGGAAAGAAAGCGGCGTAGTTGCTACTGAGTTTTTATGCCTTTGCCTTTTCTCATTCATTCATTGTCGCGCCGAACTGTAGGCGCGTACGCAAAAGTAGTTGCGTATTAAGATATGCATCAGATTCGGAACATTTTTTTTTTTTTAAATTAATATTTCAGCAGACAAAATTTTCCTGGCAGTCAGCAAATTATTTTTAGCGTCATTTAAAATGGCATGGGAAGAAATTCATCATTTGTATGCAGATTTTTTGCCTGTCATTTGGAATTTGTATTTTTGCGTTGAAAGTTGTGATTTCTATCCAAAGTATGCTTTCTTATGTATGAATAAATAAATGAATGGTAAAAGCGAAATATGTAAATTATAGAAATAGAAAATATATCAGAAGCTACCCAGCTGCAAAAAAGCTGCAAAATGAGTTATTTCGGTATAAAACCACTGAAGAACACAAAAGAGTTCCGACTATGGCTCGATATTGGCAGCGTGAAAAAAGGGGATTAGAAAATTTACGTCTGAATTTAATTTTAGAAAGGTCAAAGATGACAGCTTTTTTCCACAATGTTGTGGTGAATGGGCATATGAAACAAGGTGATCGCGCAACGGATTCTGGGCAACTTAGACCAAAAAAAAAAAAAAAAATGTGCTTATTGGTGATTTTGCAAGTTTGAATCGGAATTTTTTCACTCTTTTTCAATTCTTCTAGTAAATCGGCCTAAGAAACTGGGTGATCCTCACAATTTAAATATTTGATATATTCGCAACCTTCTATTTCAGTACACCAATCAAATTAAGATAATGTGGGTGCCCGCCCACGTAGGTATACATGGTAATGAAATGGCGGATAAAAGAGCAAAAGAAGCCAATAGAGAACCTCTGCATATGGGCTGACTACCTTACCGAAAAAGATATACGCACACTTGTAAATAAGCATCTAAGAGAAATGTTTTCAAGGGAATGGCGCAGTTTTAGCCAATACTACAAAGCCAATACCAATACCAATAGCCAATACTACTAATCCCACTGGCGGAAAACCTACTTACCCCACAAGCTCAGCGTGTAGGAAGATAACAGTATTCGCCCGTCTCAGGATTGGTCATACACTCGCAACTCACGTTCATCTCTTGAATGGCATCTCCCGACCAAACTGCGTACACTGTGGATCTCCTGATTTCAACGTGACTGACCTGCTCGATTTTTGCCCAAATTTACAACCAATCAGATCATCGATATTTGATAACAACAAACCATCGGATTATCTTGCACAAACAGTAGACCGTCATATAGAGCTGATTGCAAAATTTGTTACACTTTGTAAACTTAATATAGTATAACTCCATAATTTTTTCTAAGAATAAAAAACAAATATATACTTAACAAAACTTAATTAGATTTAAGAGCCTGGACTTAATATGCCCAGAAATGTTAATATTTTCTTCTTTAGTTATAAATTCTCTTAACTCATATTAAACGATTATAATAAATATAAATTAATTTTTACTTAAGCCGAAGGCCAGTGCTTTAGTATTTAAAAGGAATAATTATTTATAATTGTTTTTCTTTTAAATAAATAAATAAAAATTATTTCTTGGTGCCTACTGTTTGGGGCATTTTTGGTCCCAATTTATTTGGCGTTTTTTTTGGCGCTTATTTCCGTTTCCTGGCTAGTGTTTGTGCGTACTATAAATTGCAATCCATTCCCGCGTCAGATTTGTTGGTATTGCCTTGCGGTAATTTGTGCCGTTGCTGCGGGCCTGGAATCGCTGCGTTTGTGTGGGTGATAAACGCTCGGAGTAGTGCGCGTTGTTGCTACGGTTTGTGTCCGCCGTTTACCAACACCGGTCGACCCTTCTTCGTTTTTTGTAAATTTTGTCAATTTGTATTCTCTGCGAATGTTGTAAATTTATTTAGGTATATATTCTTTCTCTCTCTCTCTCTCATTCTCTCTCGGGTCTCTTCCTCCTTCTTTGTCTGCCTTGAAAGTTTCACTTCTGTTATGTGTACTACGCTACACGCACTTTTTGTAAAAATAATTGACTGTAATCTAAATATTTTTTTTTTTTTTGGGTTTGTGAACAATATTTTTGCAATATTTCGATATTGCGGCCGCCGTTTGGAATTCGGTAGTCTGTAGGTTCGAAGAAAAAGTTTTTTGGCAGGCAATTGTAAACCTCTGAGTGGAATGAAAAAAGCTCCTCAAATATCTGCAGTTCGGAGTCGGTTTAAAATTATAGGTGCCTCCATTTGTGAAACAAATTACTAAAATTTAATTTTATTTTTTCGTTATTTGAAAATTTGTGCAAAAGAATTTATTTTTGTTCTTAAAAATGCCAGGTATTCTGTTTGAGAACAAAATGGGCTGGAATTATTGCTATTATTAAGAGAAAATTAGCTCTGCTCCCTGCATTGCAGATCATTTCTCTGAGATCTAGTTCCTCAATAAATTTTAGTATTTATCCTATTTTATTGAGTTGCATCTCTGCCAATTGCAAAATATGTTTACCCAAGTGTTTTTTGCTGTATCTATCAGGGCTTATTGTATCTGTCGGGCTTATTTTTCTCCCTGCAGAACCTGCAAGTTGCATTGAAGGATACTTCCAGGTTAGTAAGATGATGATTTGATCTAGAATGTGCTGTTTGAGCTCTTGTGATGATTCTAAAATTATTCTTATTTAAATGCTTGGAGTCTTTAATGGGTTTAGGTTAAAGTTACCTTTTGATAATTTCTTCCGATAAACCTGATAAATTTTTTCTTTTATGATGCGTTTAAGTGGTCTGCATTTTTCATTACCGAGAATATGCCCTAGATAACCAGTATACCTTTGCTTTGTCGACGTAAGGAGTCGTTTGCCTTGATTAATTCGGCGAAGAACCTCACTATTACAAATTTGGTCAGTCCATGAGATTTTCTGTATACGCCTTCACATCCACATTTCGAAAGCTTCTTACCTGTTCATATCCATTACTTTAAGGGTCCATATTTCGCGAAGCGCATTTTTATTTGCATATTAATTTCATGGCTGCAGAGCATGGCTAGGTATAGAAGTATTGAGTACCCTTCCAACAGTCTCACCTTCCATCTACTTACAGCCATAAATTTAGTCCTGGTCAGATTCACTTTGAGGCCGTGTTTGTTGCTATATTTGATAATCTTATCTAGCAGGCTTCGAAGCTGCATTACCTGATAACTATTTGTAAGAATTCTCACTTTCTGGCAAGAAGATCCGTACAAAATAAAATTTTAACCCTTAACGGCCGTGAACTTTTTTGTAATTCTCGTCCATAAGATGCCGGAAAATTAGGAAAAATTCTAAAACGTGAACGAAAACTTAAACTAATCATTTAAATTGATTTATTTAGATATGGATTTAATATATTTACATGATATATAATTTTATAAATGAAATACACTTTTATAATAAATGATAAATAAATGAAATGAAAACTGAATTTTTTTCATGTCCCCGTATTGGGTCGATTCGTTTTCTATCGCATAAGTACTTTGTCCCGGTAGCGGGGCCTTTCGGCCGTTAAGGGTTAAAGACTTGTCAAATAAAATTAATTCAATTCCTATATTCTGCTGCCCATGAATCTTTCTCTATGACCAATTATATACATTTCCAATTTATATACTGAAAACGTGAAGCAATGAAAAACTAAAAATAGCTAAAAATCAAAAAAAAAAAAAAAATGAAATGAAATCCAATCGACAAAAGGATATACTCTTTCCAACATTAATCCTTCTAATTAAGTTAAACCGAATTTTCGGAATATCTGTTTCCTTTACGGTTATGTTTTCCATATTAGTAATTCACCGGCCACGCATGAGTTTGCTTCCAACCTTCTCAAGCATCAGTATGAGTGCAACAACTTTTTCTCAAAGCGGTCGCTTTGAACAAAACTAAATACAAATCAAAATTATGTGACATAAATCCCTAACTAAATATGAGCAAACGCAAACTTCAGATAGCCACTGAATTGTATTTACAGGTGAATGTTTCAGTCAATACTGCGGTTGCTGAGGTAACCCACACTAACTGAAAGATGGCCTGATGTGTGAACGTTCATGTGTGTGCTGTGTGTGTTGCTGGCATCAAGGTGTCACCACTATACATACATACATATATTCGTACACGTGTATGGCTTCGAATTCGTGTGGCTAGGAAAAGCTGCTTAAATATACCAATAATTTGCATAAATTCCCTTGACATGTTATCAGAATCACACTCCAAATGATTAAGGTATGATTTGGAGTGATTTTGTATGATTTTCGTACGTGAGGCGATTGCAGCAACCTGCTGCCATGGTGTGTACGCATTCGAATGATACCCCCAGCTTATTCTATTTCACCATTTCAGCCATAACGCGCTTGTTATGAGTGTTAAAATTTACATACACACTTATGCAGACAAACATGCATGTATACATACAAGCATATGCGAGTGCATAACTCTGCAGGGAAAAGGCCAAGCTGCTCTGGAAATATTTTTGTTTAGAAGTGGATATTTGATGGCATAATAAGTCGCACTAGTTCCAGAGTGACTACATTGGTACTAGTTGCAGCAGGACCAATTGGGCGCATATGAAAAATAATTTTAGTTTATGAACTGATATTTAATGGTATAAAAAGTCGCACTAGTTCCAGAGTGACTACATTAGTACTAGTTACAACAGGACCAATTAGGCGCATATGAGAAATAAATGTTTGTCGATTACGATAACTAAGACTGTCTTAAAGCTCAAAGATGCATGAAATGATGATTATTCGAATATACTTATTGAAGAGAGCAATCATCAGTTTTTTGTTCATTTTTAACAGGTTCAGTAACTGGTATGTTGCTGATGCGCAGAATACGAACCAGCAAGCAACTTGGATTATGCCATTCATATTTGATGGTACAATAAGTCGTACTAGGTTGAGAGTGACCACAATGGTACTAGTTGCAACAGGACCAATTAAGCGCATATGAAAAATAAATGTTTGTCGATTTATAATGAGAAATAGGATGACGCCTATGATGCCTATGAACGAACCAGCGAACAACTTGGTTTATGAACTGATATTTAATGGTATAAGTCGTACTAGTTCGAAAGTGATTACATTGGCACTAGTTGCAAAAGGTCCAATTAGGGGTCTATGCAAAATATATGTGCGTCTATGTTTTACTATAAATAATAATGCTGCAAAACCCAACGAGGTATGAAATGATGACAAGGCGAATATACTTATTGAAGAGGGCAATTATCAACTTTTTGTTCATTTTGGACTGGCTCATTAACTGGTACACTGCTGATGCGCAGAATACGAACCAGCAAGCAACTTGGTTTATGAACTGATATTTCATGGTATTATATTTCGTACTAGTTTGAGAGTGACTTCAATGGTCCTAGTTGCAAAACGACCAAATATGGGTACATGTAAAATAAAAGCACAGGAAACGAGCTACTACCGCTGCATAGCCAACGGGTTATAAAGTATTCCAGAGCCAGTAGGTTACACTGTACTGACTATCCACACGCGTTACTATCCACACGCCTCGCTTACTCACACCTATGCGCCACAGCAATAACTAATATTCTACCTACATAAATATGAAATCTGTCTGCTGGTTTGACAGCCTTCCTGTCACAATGCCTGCATACCATTTCAGGCACACAAACATATACCTATGTATCATGCGCTTGTTTGTAGTTTCTACCCGAAATCTATCTGTCTAACGACCAACAAAAACCACACACACATACACCCACACACATGGCTTTAGTGCTTGCAAAGTGCGTGTGTGTCGCACTTATATTTTCACATATCCGAATTTGTATATCTGTATTTGCATTTCAATTTAAATCTTTATTTGTCACAACAATGACAAATTATGTGTCAGCATTTTAGTGGGGAAACTAAGCTGTTAGTTGATATTTTGAATTTGTTGCCACAAGTTAATTTATATGTTAATATGTGCCACACTTCTTCTGCCCTTTCTCGTCGCTTGTATCCTCTCGTATCACAACGCACACTAAACTAACTGTTTAGCATACAGCTGTGGGTGTAAAAATAGGAACAAATATACAAAGCGTTAAATAACTAAATCACGGGCTAATCTCTTTCATGTAAAAATAATGTCGAGTATTTGTTGTATAAGGAAAATGCAAAAGACCGTCGGAAAAAAAAATTCTCAAAAATCAAAGCAGTTTTCTAGGCGCTTCAAATTTGCGTTATATTATAGCGAAACTCCTTAGTTTATAAAGTTGCATACTAGAATTTTTTTTTAAACCTCTGATGAAAAGGCTTAAAATTTTCGAAGGAAATTCGACGAATTTTTTTTGAATTTGCATAAGGTTTTTACAATTGGATTTATATGATTTTTTCAGGGGAATGATTCACATCATCTTCATCAAAAAGTTCCTGGAATATATACAGAAAATTCAAAATACAATTTTCTTGCTCAAAAGTGATATCGTCGCCTTCAAAGTGTTCCCCATCTACTGCAATGCGCTTATGCCAGAGTATGATCCCTCTCTTAAAACATTTCTGGAACCCTGTTTTCGGTATAACCAGACGGCTCTGACGTCTTCGATTTTTTCATTACTCCCTTTCGGCTGTGAAAATGTGTTTTGTGCAGTGTGTTTTGACGCGATTTATTTTTTTTGTACGAATTTAGTGATTCGATCCTAACTCAGCAATGGTAAACCTTATAATTATTAGTACCAGTCATAGAAGCTTACAAGTTTTATGATCAAATTTGCAAAGATGTTTTAAGTTACGTAGAAAAACAACTGAAGTTAAGATTACTTATGAACTTCTTATGATTGAGATTAGAATTATCTCTCCTAGTGCTAATATATCGTTAAAGATCGCTTCTAAATCTCTTCATGTTATTTGTAGATACTAAATTTTTGGGAAGAGGATTCCAAAGTCGAGTCACAGGCACTGTCTTTCTGACGTTAATGTTTTGTGTTTAGCAGCGAGAAGTTTGGAGTTTCTCTCTGACTTTGCGGCGGTTATTATGAGGGCGGAGTACTCAGGTACATTCGAATAGTAGACTTTGTGCAAAAGTAAGTAAGTATCCACTGACATGAGGTAAATTTTGTCAGAAAAATTAGAAATGTGGTCTCCTGCCGTAATGCAAAAGAGCCACGTTTAAACAGAAAAAAATGCGGCGAACCATACCAAGAGAGTTCGATGGCTGTTAGTTGGTGTTCGTTCATCGCTCTTGGTCAAAAATTCACGGATAATGATGGCACTGCGCCATGGTGCTTTATTATGGTGCAAAATCTATGAGTTACTTAACAACAAATGCTTTCGTTCTTGGCGAATTGCAAATTCAAATTGAAAACTTCCCCTAAATGTCTCATAGCATCCGAATAATAGTCTTTGGTAACTGCCTGACTTTCTGGCAAAAAATCGTGGTGTACATTATCGTCATAAACCATAAAAATCGTGAGCATCGCTTTCTTTCTGACCGGAAACGACATAGGTTTCTTGGTCTTCGTTCAGTCGGAGCTCTCCACTCACTCGCCTGATATCTGGATTGCATGTCGTACTCATAAATCTACGTCTCGTCTCCAGTAAGGATGCGGTTGATGAATGTTGAGTCAGATTTAACCTTGAAGATTATGCCTTTGGCGATTTAAACTCCGCCCATGTTTGGCATGAAATTCAGAATTTTTGAGTCAAACATTGCAGCAATACAGCGCAAGCCAAAATTATTGACTGCAATATCCTAAACTGAACCATAAGCAATGTCAAGCCCTCCGGCAGCTCTCTGATGATTAATTTGTGGTTATTGATCAAATCCATCAGAGATCGAAATCATGCGCAGAGGTAGATTAACTCAAGACGGCGTAACTTCTACAGATGTCAAGCAATGGGGATACAATTTTGATAGCAATGCTTAATCACCGATGTGGCAATCTACAAAAAAGAAAAACGTAGAAGCCACAAGAGAGTAAAGATTACAATACTCTCGGACAGCCAATCAGTTCTAAAAGCTTTAGATAGCTATACCTACAACTCAAAAACTCTCTTAGAATGCCACAAGGCACTCAATAATCAGGCATCCAAAAACAATGTCCCATTAAATTGGGTACCAAGACATGAGGGATATGACGGCAACGAAAATCCAGACTTTCAAGCCAAAAAAGGGGCAGATGTAAATTTCATCGAACCTAGTCCCATGTTTGGATTTAACAAAACAGCCTAAAACAAAAAGTAAAATACTGGGCCAAAACTCTAATAAATCAGCATTGGATCAACGTAGAGGGTCTTAGACACTCCAAAAAGTTCCTAAGTTTCAACGCCAACAGAGCTAACATGGCCCTCAAGTTAAAAAAAAGAGCATTCGCACTCTCACAGGCGCCCTCACGGGTCACTTCACCTGCAACAAACACTTACATAAATTAGGCATAACTAACATCAGCACCTGCAGATTTTGCTGCGAAGATGAGGAGTCTATAGAACATCTCATCATCGAATGTCCGGGGTTGACGCATAGAAGGAAAACGTTTTTACAAGTTGATGAAGACTTCCAATCACTCCCCCAGAAGGAGCTGGTAAAATTCATAAGCATACTTAACAGTCAATAGACAGCGTAGGGTGCACATTAGATCAATATGGTCGCAGTGCTAAAGGCTCATACCTTAACCCTTTACTACCATTAACCATTAACCATTCCTCTGGGGAGACTCCCTTCCCGGAACTTACTTTATGCATTAATTCGGAAGAGCCCAGAACGGCGTCCATAAAATAGACATATACTATTTACCTACGTCTGGGTCCACCATATTTGTAGCCAGCGACATGCTATAGGCTTGTCTTCTAATGGCTCTGTGTCGTCATACCAGTGGTATATGGGGCATGCTCCCAGGTTTCTCTCATATGGGCGCCAGGAGGTTATACGCTACCGCTAGTTTCTTCAAAATTTGGCTTGTCACTACTTAAAAATGATGCAAAATCGAACAAAAAATACCGCCTGCAGGATAAAAAAGTATGCAGTTAGCACATTATGAGTAAGCACACTTTCCCTTTCTCTTTTAAATGCTTCAAGTGCATAGTAATTTTTTAAATTTTCCCACTCAATCATTGCTTGACTCTCCGCACAATAAAAACCTACGAATTGAGTTCACTAATTTCCATAACCTTTAAAAATGCTTTCCGTCACTGTTTTTTTTTTTATTTCATACATTGCAGGCATGCACACGCATACATTTAAGCGCATACATCTGTATGCATGTGCCCGCGTAAATACAGTTGTTGGTAGTTTTTGTGTGGCCTGCGGCACTGCGGTACCACACTGCGTATGCGGTTTCTCTCAATCCATTTCATGCCATTCCATTCCATATAAATGTTCATTTCGTTTGTGACGTGATTGCGGCGAGACGGCCCACGCGTTGTGGTTTCACAACAAATAAACACTCATTCATATGTATTTAGTATTGTATGTGTATGCACACAAATCGCTGTGTGTGTGCGCCTATGTGTGGTTGCTCACATTTAATGAAATTATTTGCTATGCACGCAAAATTTATACAAATTTTACTGTGGCAGGTCCCTAGTAAATGATTGGTGGGTAAAAATATTGTGGTAAATGGAATATGTGTGAATAACGCTTAATCTGCGGCAAGGATGACTGCGGCGTATGTAAGTGTGTATGTGAGCGTGGCAACAAATGTGTGTGTGTATTAGTTGGCTAAAGTTATCTTTTGTCCTTCCTGGTATTTCAGTTATTTGAACTAGTCATTCCTGAAATAGTTACCTCTGCATGCTAACAAATTTATGAGTTCAATTATTTTAGTTGATGGTTTCATACATATAAAAGTAGAGTATATTGAATGTATTTCCGCAATGATGATGTACAAATTTTATATATGGAAGTGTTAAAAAAATGAGAAGTGGAAAAATTGGCAACTTATTATTCAAAGCGCTGAAGCTGGCAAATATTGAGTTTGATGGAAAAATAGGTTTCTCTCTTTTTTTTGCTAGATAGACAGGCAGTAATGGAGGCTCTTAGTTTCATAATGATGACTTCTAAGGGTAACAAAACCGCAGCGCTGGAATTTGGTAGGTATTCTTCCGGACATTTACCGTTAGGTGTCCATGCGGCGAGACTTGGGATCGCTTCAAGTTCTTTCTGCAGAAACTGACTGGAGGATGAGATGGAATCATGTTTCACTTTTGTGCTACACCTGTGGCCTTAAACGTCACACACCTGGAGAAATTCATAAATATCTTGAAGCAGTTAATACAAGGTGGCGCAAAAGTAATCCTCCTATCAGAAAATGCTATACATTTTGCGATTGGCCTCTAATGTCAGTTCTGTTTTGACATTTGTGTAGTAAACACGTGCGAAATACACGTTAATAAACAATGTTACGCTACACTGCTCCAGAACACGGAATATTGCTGACTATTTATTTGACTAATAATCGGTCGGTGACTTTGGCACAACGTGAATTTCGTCGCAGATTTCCTCGCCATCCAACGCCTACTGGTGAAACACTGCGACGTTTAGCCGCTCGCCTCAAAGAGACTGGCACAACACGAGATGCTGCCAGGCGTGGCAGACCCCGGGGTAGCCGTTCTGCAGAGAATATTGCTGCTGTAGCCGAGGATGTCATGAAAGCGCCGTCGACATCGACCAGACGACGTGCCACGCAAATGGGTATCAATCGACGCTCTTTACAGCGAATTTTGGTACAGGATTTGAAGATGTTTTCGTACAAAGTCCAGACGGTGCATCAGCTGTTAGCTGCTGACCGCCAATCGCGTCTAACATACGCTCAAGACATCCTTAATCACCACCAAGAGGAAGATGATTTTCCATCAAAAATAGTAATGATTGATGAGGCCCATTTCCATCTTAGCGAGTACGTAAATAAGCAAAATTCGCGCTTTTGGGGCACTGAAAATCCGCGTGTAACCCACGAAGAGCCATTATACCCGCTCAAAGTCACTGTATGGTGTGCTGTTTTCGCTAGAGGAGTCATCGGACCTTTTTTCTTCGAAGACGTCGCGGGCCAAACGGTGACTGTGAATGGTGAGCGCTACAGAGCAATGATCAGGGAGTTCTTTTTGCCGCAACTTGATGAATTGGGATTGGAAAACATGTGGTTCCAACAGGACGGTGCAACGGCACACACTGCACGTGCCACAACCGATATGCTGAAGGATGCATTTCCCGGGCGCCTAATCTTCCCTTTTGGCGATTTGTACTGGCCAGCAAGATCGCCTGATTTGACCGCTCCAGACTTCTTTTTGTGGGGCTTTTTGAAGTCGCGGGCTTATGTCAACAAGCCTCAGACTCTTACAGCTCTTAAAGACAATATCCGTTAAAAATGTGAGGACCTATCGCCGGAAGTTTTGGTGATGGAAAATGCCATAAAAAGCGTTCAAATGACAATCAACTGTGGCGGCGGCCATTTACATGACACTATATTCTCGACTTGATGTAAAAAAAAAATAAAAGACCAAATAAAAATAATTCACAAGAAGAATCAAAGTTTTTAATTTTTTTTTAATTTGCAGCCAAAAAACATCGCAAGGTTACTTTTGCGCCACCTTGTACAAAGGTAATTAGCCACTGTTGGTCGTCATCCCATAATCCAAAGCCCCTGTTTCCTTTTTCCACAACAGACGATTTTTAATTATTTTTCCAAGTGGCCCACTCGCAAGGGCAGCAATTTATCCTACCATATCTAACCACAATATTTATTGCTTTTTTTGTTGTCATATGAATTTGATGAATTATGTGTGGAATATTATTTTAGGTAAATAGTTTTTGGGGTTTTGCTGTAGTGGCCCAGTTTTGAACGATACAAATTTACACTAAGCACAGCTTCTTGAACATCTTCAAGTAACTAAAGGCATCGATCAGCATCAACACTAAATAGTGCCTTTTTCCAAATTTCGTGGTACCTGTTGGATTTCACTTGGATTTTCCTAGCTTAAAAACCGGAGAATTTGGTTGTTTACGAATTCTCTTCTTGATCTTCCATAGCATTACAACGCGGAGTGCGTTAAAGCTTCCTTCAAAATACTCGTCCAAAGCGGTCTATCTTGAGCTTCGTAGTTACGTATTCCCAACTTCTTAAGATCGTGTTCCACTGCGTCTATCCAACGGATTACCGGTCTGCCTATGGCCTTCACGCTCATTAGCTTTCTTGTAAAGGCATTCTTTGCGGTAAAGTCAACAGGCATGCGGATCACATGACCTAGCCATCTTATGCGCTGCGCTTTAACAAAACACACAGCTGTCTCGTTCTGAGTTAGATCGTTGAGTTCAATCGAACTCTGTAGGTACCATGATCCATTTTTTTGGGCCACAGATCTTTCTTAAAATGAATTTTCTTAACCTAAGTTAAAACAACATTCAGTATTACATTTATTTACCCGTTTAAAGGGCTGTCATGTCTAAGAACTCCCAGTAGAGTTCATTACTAGAGTTCATTACATTCCTAGTCTTCACAACCATCATTGAATGCAATTTTCTTACCGAATGTTTGGCGGAAAGAAAACTGATTTTGAGAATACATTTTTAAAATTTGACTATGCTTTTTATGGTTAAATGCCAAGGCTGGAGCGCTCCAATTGATAAATTCTCATATGGCTGCCACATTTAATGAAGGACCCCGATACCACTACGATGTAGACTGCTATGGCCTACGTAAGTACATACGAAGAAACATAACAATTTTTATTTTATAAATATTCCGAATGAGTTGAGTTGCGTTAGCTGTATAGCTGGGCATGTAGTTGTGAGCTAACTCGAGTATACTCGTACATTGTGATCCCTAGAATCAGAGTTACACAAAAAGTTGTTTCCTTAAGTTTCAAAACAAATGCGAAACTGTGCAAATTAAATATTCTGTACAATACGATTTTTAACTAACTGCTTACTGCATGCGGCGCAGTCATGTTGCCGAGCGCTTACCCTGACTTTTAATTAGTTATGACACAGAAAATCTTGTTGCCCAAAAGTTATTACTTTTGTTGGTTTCCAAACAGCGACGCCAAATGAAAATTGTGTTGATTAAATTTGTGTGTGTGGGAAAGAGAGAGATAAAGACTGAGAAAGCAGGAATGTGAGCGAAAGACAGAGAGAGAGAGAGAGAGAGAGAGAGTGAGAAAAATCAGCTCTCAAAACCGGAAACGACGAACGTAGTGAATCTACTGAAACTAAAATCAAGTGAAATGGGAGCGTCGTAAATCCCCTTGCTGCCTTTGCTACCAAATAAAATAAATTTAAGTGAACTCAAACGTAGCTCCGGAAGTGCTGAATGACTTAAAAGTTGCAATTTATTACAGTATACTGCATTTTAATATATATATATATTCTATAAAAATATATGTAAATGCATGTACTCTGTCAAAAAAGAACCGGGAGGCGATTACGTAAAAAGATCAACATAAAAGATTGTTAAAAAAAGGAGAAGAAAGAAGAATATGTCTGGACATTTTATGCGATTTTTGGGGGCGAAAATTTATTTAGGGTCATATGTGAGGAAAAAAACTCACTCAACTCTACCATCTCACAAGTCTTCTTAGATCAACAATCAACCGCATTCACCTGATATGGCTCCGGCTGACTTTTTTTGTTTTCAGAACTCAAATTACCACTTCCTGGCATTCATTGCTTTCAGTTGTTAGAAGACATGAAATAGAAAGAGCGTCGAGCATTGGAAACGATTGCGAAAAACCTTTTTATAATTGGATTATTCGTTGGTCGGAAGATGGCCACTTCGATGGTGATAAATAAAAAACATTTAATGATTAATAGGTAAATATAATAATGAACGAAAAATAATACGAAATACTGGGCTAAAGGGGAACTGCACAAATTATTTCTCAGGAAAGCGCCGGAAAGATGAAGCTCCATTTCTTCATGTGCTACTTCGAAAACCATTTCGCTACAATATAATATGAGAAGAACTCAGAAAGTCCTTTGGACTCCTCGCCATTAAATTTCCAAACTCGTAGCTATGTTTACCGGTCACTGGACGATCGGCACACACGCGGAAAAGCTAGGGTTACCATTAACCCCCATTGCAGAAGCTGTGCGAACCTCTCAGAGACGGAGACTGTTGAGCACTTTCTCTGTAAATCTCCGGGTTTGGCAGCTAGACGGTTAAGATCATTGGGTGCTGCTTTCTTCGACAGCCTGGGGCAGGGCACCAACTTAAATCCCATCAATCTTCTCCGTTGCTTCAACAGCTCTGGCTGGCGGTAGATATCTGCCTGTTGGATGTCTCGTAATGGTATCAAAATGGCGCTTTAGTGCCACTTGAGGAGTGCCAGACCGACCCTTCAACCATTTCACCTACCTGGGCTAACAATTTACGCAGTTAAAACGAAGTTCATGGTCCGACCCAGCTCCGGTTTAAGACATGATGATCTATTGATCGGAGGCTATGCATTCGAGAGTGTACGAGAATTTACATATCTGGGTATCAAAATGGCAGCAATAAGGATACATCATAGACAACAAATGATGGAGTGTTAGCAGCAAATAAGTCTTAGTTTTCTAATTTGAAGCTGCTTAAGTCTAAATTATTATCTCGCGACCAAAGTTAAGAATATACAAAACCTTGATCTAAAACCTTGAGGTAAACACGGGGCACCTGTGGTTGCGAACTGTGGATGCGAAAAGCTAATGACATTAATCAGTAGAAAATAAAGAAAGAGAAATATTGCGAAAAATATATGGACCTGTAAGGCTCCAAGACGGTACCTATCTTCTTCTTAATTGGCGCTATAACCGCTTACGCGATTTTGGCCGAGTTTAGCAAAGCGCGCCAGTCGTTTCTTTCTCGTGCTAACCGGCGCCAGTTGGACACACCAAGTGAAGCCAAGTCCTTCTCCACCTGATCTTTCCAACGCAGAGGAGGCCGCCCTCTTCCTCTGCTACCACCAGCTGGTACCGCATCGAATACTTTCAAAGCCGGAGCGTTTGTATCCATTCGGACGACATGACCCAGCCAACGTAGCCGCTGGATCTTTATTCGCTGCGCTATGTCTATGTCGACGGTACCTATCGTATTAGATATAATCAGAGGCTGGAACTATTAGTAAAAAACGAAGCTGCGATTAGATTTATAAAATCTCAGAGGGTGAAGCTCAGACACGTATTAAAAACGCCCAAGGGGAGAACAACTCGAAAGCCAGTTGAATTACGCCCTGCTGGAGACCGAAGAAGAGGACGCTCCAGAAAAAGATGACTCGAAGACGGCCTTGAAAAGCTAAAGGTGTATCTTGAAGGACTAGACGTGGAAAGAGGTAGCCTTAGATAGAGACAGATGGCACGAGTTTGTGTATGAGGCAATGGTTCACCAAGAACTGTGATGCTAAGAAAAAGAAGGAAAAGTATAATATTTTGCATTTCTTTGACAGGTTCCCGGTACTTTTTTGACAGAATGTACATAAACATAAATATATGCAAAGGTGCGTCTTGCAATGCTTCTGCTTGCTTCTGGAAAAAGTTTAGTTAAAGACAAGGAAAGTGTTGCATAATGAAACATTACAAAAGTGAATGTTAGGCTAAGCTAAGGCAGCGCAGAAGTCAGCAAAAATTAACGAAACTCTTTTTGGCAACAAATTTGCTGGGCGCAAAGAAAGTTAAACCTTTTCATGCTCTGCTTATGCTGTAGCTATAGTTTTGTGCTTAGCATAATTTTTTGAGATTTGTTGTAAAGGGTCGTTCAAAAGTTTATTTCCTGTATTTTTTCTGTCAAGTCGACAGATGCACAATCTTTTACGATAGAACAACGCATTTAAATTATTGAAATTTTTATAAAATAGGTCGATTTTTAAGAGCAACATAGGTATAGCAAAATTCGTCATTTCTGGAACAACATCAAGACGCCCACCACAAATAGGAGGAGGAGCTCGGCCAAACACCTAACCGAAGTGTTCCCGCCAATTTTTATTTATTTGTTTTTAAATCATCCGAATAAGTCGACAATGCAAAAGTTGGTAAAGAAATTAAAAAAAACTGGTTCTGTCGAAGTTAAAAAAATAATTCTTGTAGAGCAAAAACTGCACGTTCTGTTTGGTGTGGCTTTTAGACTAGAAGAATAATTGGCCCGTTTTTCTCCAAAGATTAAAATTAAAGAGCCTGTAAATGGGAATAGTTAGTGACAACTTATTCAATCTCTTCAATCTTTTGTGGCCTGAGATTGAAAGTATATACATAGGCTATCTCTATTTTCCACAGGATGGTGCCACAAGTCACACAACACGGGGAAACATTGCACTATTGCGTTCTAAGTTACCCGTTCGATTAATTTCACGTAATGGTGACGTAAACTGGCCACTTACATGCGACTCAACTTCACCAGACTACTTTTTGGAGGATTTTTGGAAAAGTGAAGTCTATGTGAATAAGTCTGAATAAGCCAAGAACGATTTCAGAGCTGAAACACAACATTCGCATCGAGATTGCTGAACTTAATGCGATAATGCGTGGGCGAGTCCTTGGCAATTTTAGTTCTCATATGACAGCCTCTAAAAGTGCGCATGGTGGACTTTAAAACGATGCCATTTTGTATTTTGAATCTCTCTGTAATCGTTACTCCAAAAGACGAATGTTATCATCACAATGCGAGTGAGTCTTATTTTCAAACAGTTTTTTAAACGATGACTGAATCGAAGTTGCAGTAAGAGCGTCCCATTTTTCAGGTCGATATTTCACCGTGAGTTATCGTTAGTTTCTCTACGAGCATCAATGTGGTAGGTAAGTAGGTGAAATTGTTGAAGTGCCTGGCGCTCCTCAAATAGCACTAAAGCGCAGCTTTGATACCATTATGAGACCTACATCAGGTAGATATCTGCAGCCAGCCAGAGAAAGGTCCCCACAGCATCTGCAGCTGGGGTTAAGTGGTTCTACGTAACCGGAACGACCCGGATTTATATCCGGCCAAGGACTGTCACTTCAGCAGCATTCCCCATATATGTTTGAGGTATGTTTATGCTGCTACAACAACAACAAGGGTTAAGTGGTACCCTAGCTTTTCCGCGTGTGTGCCAATCGTCCAAGGACCGGCAAATACAGCTACGAGTTTGAAAATTCATTGGCGAGGGGTCCAAACGACTTTCTGAGGCCTTTATATCGTATTGAGGCCAAATGGTTTTCGAAATAGCACATGAATACATGGAGCTCCATCTTTTCTACGCTTTTCTGAGAAATAATTTGTGCAGTTCCCCTTTAACAACTGTCAGGGGGATGCCGATGACCGGGTTGGAGGTCTCTAAGGCCAACTCAGTTTCCTTTCTGACAAGCTCATCAGCAATTTCATTTCCCTCTACGCTCCTATGATTTGGAACCCAGATCAGAGAAATGCTACCTGCACACCCAAGAGATTTGATCTCCTCCTTACAGGAGTTTACTAATTTCGTTCTGCCCCATGGCGTCGTCAGAACCTTAATCGCGGCTTGATTATCGGAGAAAATGTTAATATCTCCCTCGCTCCCGCGTTCCCTGAGCATTTTGCATACCTGCAGAATCGCAAAGACTGCTGCTTGAAAAACACTAGCAGCATTCGGCAGTTTCTTGGAACCGTCAGTGAAGACAGAGGTGCAAGCTTCGATGCAGATTTTCCCCTCAATCCAATCCTGCGTATTTGGGAAACTCTAGTTTGCGGATAGAGAGATTTGTTCGAAGTTCGGAGAAATATGCTGTTAAATGGCCAAAAATGCTGCCATGTCCCTTGAGAGACTGCCTCCAGAGGCCAATCTCCTTTAGCCTGATTGCACTTTGAGCTGCGACGGAAATAACGTAAAAGTCGATGCAAAATCACATTCAGGGCAGCACTGGGGTAAGTTTTACATGTACCGGTGATACCAATGCATGCAGTCCTTTGCACACTCCCCAGTTTAGTGATATTATAGCCCTTCCGCAGAGCTTTCCACCACACCAGACATCCATACGTTAAAATTAGCGGAACCATTAAGTTGTACATCAAGAGATGTACTGTGTCTTTAGTCCCCATTTTTTTCCGAACATAGATTTGCAGCATTAGAATGCTATACTGGCCTCTTTTACCCGATTTCCAATGTGTAGTTGCCAATGGGGTTCGCAGTCAAGTATCACTCCGAGATACCTAACTTCCGATGAAAGCGGGAGAACGTGGTTGTTTAATTTAAGAAGTCGAAAGGGTGCAGGTTTATATTTTCTGGTAAACAGCACCAGCTCAGTTTTGTCAGAGTGGACTCGGACGCCGCAAGTGACTCGTACGGACGCAACAATGTGACTTAAGAAAATTTTTTTTAGCTCAATTACGAAAGCCTTATAACGTTTTGATCCATAGGCCGTATTAAAGTCATACAGTTTGGAGGAAAGCACTTTATCGATTTTTGGCCGGAGTAGCTGTTTAACTCGACTTCTTCGGGATGGCACGGCGCATTATCAATAAGAAGAAATACTTTTTCCGGAAAATTTTGCGTACGAAGGAGTTTTCATCTGTTTATTTAGGCAATTTTTTATTAAAACTGGATTATTTGATTTGACCAAAATTGAACATACAAATGAAACAAATGTTCTGTGATGCCATTCTTCAACTAAAACTAAGTTCATCCAAGCACTTTTATTTCCTTTGTAGACAACAGGCATATCACCAAGTTTTCTTAATGAACGCGAATTCACCGATTTCCAAACAACCATTATTTTTACTTTATGATTTCCAGCAGAATTTATACCAGGAAAGAAATTTATTCTCTCCTTACTGATCTTATGAACCGCAACACCGGAGGTTTCTTTTGAGCGCACAAGAGTTTTATCGCGTGTGAGCTTCCAAGATAAGCCAGATTCATCGGCTTTTGTATATCTGCTCTTTTGTCGAACTTAAATCCATAATTGTTTTTTTAAATTTGTCCAAAAAGTGGGTTGCTGGACTCACACTTATTTGATAATTTTTCTCCACCAATTTTTGGCCATGCCTCTTTTTAAAGTTTGCAACCCAACCATTGATAGCGCGGAAGCTTCTAGGCTTTTCTTGTTTTGTTGGCACGTAAGAACTGGGCTTTCACTTTTAGCATATCACTAGCAATTGCTAAGTTTTAGGCCCTTTGATCCGCAAAGGAATTTAACAACGTTTTTCCATTTTCGGACTTTTCTTTTACTTGGACCGGTTTCAGATCGCATAAAATACTTCTTTATGGACTGTTAATGTTTTTAATACGAGTTGTTGTTGCTCTATGCAGATTTTTAGCTAATGAATTGAGGGGTTACATACGTCCAAAATTTTCGAGTTTTTTTAGATTTTTTATTATTTATAGTTTTAGGCATATTTCTATGGAAGTTGATTGTAAAAATTTCCCATACATACAAAGGTATGGTAGAAAATGTAGTGGCCGACGAGAGTTTGATGCGCACAGGAAGCTTCGTTTGAGGAAGCTGGCCTTTACTTTCGGAGCCTTTCAGACTGTCGGCTCTTTTGTTATTCTAAAGTATGTATATGGACATCTATTAAACATTACGAGAGTATGTGTAGGGTTGATATGCTAAGGTTTATGAAACTAATATAAAAGGTAGTTCTTTTTTATAATTCGAAGCGAACAGTCGTGTGTCTTATTTGTGATTTTGGAAAATGTTAAAACTTCGTTGTATAGATTGTAAAGGCAGTTGGAGTGAACGATGTTCAAGTCCCAGAAAGCAGGGAGAATATGATGCTGGAATCGGAGATTAGATGTAAGTTAACAAAACAAATTTAAAAAAATCATTTAAGTTCCTACTTTAAATTCGCGTGACCTCGAGCGAAATGCCCTTGAAAGTTTAAATTCGTTTTTCTCGAAACTACTTTTTCCGGCACGGTCTGCATGATAACTCATAACATTTTTTGATGCGGTTTTTTCTAATATTCGAAAGTCTTTTCTCCATAGTCTGACGTGTCGCATTTTTGATGTTTTTATTAAAAAATTTTATAAATGTAATTAAGATTTTTGAAATTCAAAAATCTGGCTCCACAGACATAACTACAACTTTATTTTACAAGATTTTTTTTACCTTTTACAGATCCATTAATATTTCAAGGCGAAATGACGGAGACTGTGGAGCAACTTTTTTCATTGTACTTTGGGTCACGTGATTTTTTATATATTAATTTTTGTAAAGAAAAATAAAAATATTTTTTTTTTATAAAGTTTAAGGGACTAATAAACAATGTATAAAATTTGTTTTTATTTATTTCTATTTTTATCCCTTCTAAAAACAGTTTTTTTTATAGTGCAGTTTTGGCGCTGCTGGGCGTATGTAACCCCTTCGTAGCTGTCATTTCGTCAGCAAATTAATTAGGCTGTATTTTCTCTATATTCATTCAGCTGATTCAATTCAAAAAAGGCCATTACCAGAATGACATCGAAGGTACTTGCTCGAGCTTTATTCTCAAAAATACAACGTAGAAAAGCAAAAGAGAAAGACAAAAAAATATTGCAAGCATCGAGATATAAATTTTTTAATGTCCTAAATGTAAAAAAAATTGTACCGCAAGTATCGAGGTGAGCAAGAATCAAGTTTTTACTGTAGTTAAAAATTAAAACAAATTAGGTTGTGATACACAGCGGGCACTATTTATTATGGCCCTCTGCATAAGGGCGAGGGCGGCTGTACTAGACGATGTGACGGTGTAACGGTGTTTTCTAAGTATGATGAACTTGTCTTCCTAAAGCTCTGCTTCTTCCGCCATTACAAAGTGCATGAAGTGGAGTGCGCCGTTGATGACAAAGTAAGGTTTATGGTGCATCAGATTGCGTATCAAAAGCGGGCGATTGCTTCCAACTGCTTAAGAAGCACCGAATTATATACATTTTTACTTACTTACATACAGTGCACAGCATAAGTCTTGATACCCTACCATTGCTAAGTATAATTTTAAGAAACATCACACATTATTATAGATTCTGAAAAACTTTGTTAATATACAGTTAGTAACATAAATAAGTATACAGGAGCCTGATTTATGGAAACGTTTGACGCTACCGCTGTCCTTAATATGTAATCAAAATATTTTACACATGGTAATTGTGCACTGGGATAAGCTTTCATATGCGCCTTAATTTAGTTGTAAATTTTAGGTACCGTTATCCACGCTTTGCTTTGTCTTTGATGCCAGCGAAATTTATGTCGCAAAAGTTAAGTTGTTCAGTTAGCATAACATTTACTTTTACGTATTCATTAAAAATGTTAAAGCTAATAAAAGAAAATAATTAAAATGAGTATAAAAATTTAGGGAAGTACGATTTGTATTAATTTTTCCGACATTTTTAATAATAGCACCAAAAGGAAAAGAGCTTTCTGATGATTTAAAAAAACTGATTATTATATATCACAAGGAACATAAATAATTGCGAGAAAACGGTCGTTTGATAGATAGGAGTTTTGCTCAAAAGATTGTGAATAAATATAAAAGTGCGGGAAGCACCACTAATAAAGAGCGTTGTGGGCGTCCGCCGCTCTTAAGTCCCAGAGAAAAAAGCTTAGTCGTGCGGAAAATCAGGACAAACCCCAAAATAAGTGCCCCCAAATTGAAATCTGAAGTTGAAAATGAGACTGGAAAACAATTTAGCACCCGAACTATTGGCCGGGCTTTGCATAGTGCTGGTTATCATGGGCGCAATGTTGAGGAAAAGCCCTTCTTGAGTAGTGTCAATCGGAGTAAACGGATTTCATTCGCAAAAGATCATGAAAAATATGGCCAAACGTTTTGGAACCAAGTCATATTTTCTGATGAGTATAAGTTCAGTATCTGTGGATCTGACGGCCGTGAAAAAGTTTGGAGAAAAGTTAACGCGGAATTGGATCCAAGCAATACGATCGCCACTGTGAAGCATGGAGGGGCTCTGTGATGGTTTGGGGATGTATGGCTGCAAACAGGGTTGGAAACTTGGTATTTATCGAAAATATTATGGACCGATATGGGTATTTAAATATTTTGAAAAATAATTTAAAAGGTAGCGCTACGAAATTAGGCCTTGGAGGAACGTTTATCTTCCAGCAGGATAATGACCCCAAGCACACACCCAACATTGTACGAGAGTGGCTGTTATACAATGTGCGAAAACAGCTGAAAACACCGCCACAGTCCCCGGATACCAACCCAATCGATCATTTATAGGAACATTTAAAGCGGCAAATACGTAAACATCCGATTAGAAATAAGGAGCAGCTGAAAAACGTCCTTCACGAGGAATGGAATAAAGTATCAACAGCTGCTGCCAGAATTTTTCAACTCAAAGAACTCCTGGGACAAAGTTGTTTTCTCCGACAAATCTAAATATAATATTTTCGGTTATGATGGGCGACTTAAAGTGTAGAGGAGGCGAAATGAAGAATTAAACCCAAAAAATACAATTAAAACGGTCAAGCATGGAGATGGAGGTGTCATGGTTCGGGGCTGCATGTCTACATCAGGTGTTGGCAATCTTGTTTTAATAGGTGAAATAACGGCAAAAGAAGTATATTTAAAAATCGATCAAGAAATCTTACTATGGTTTCAGGAATGTTTCCAACCATATTCAGGGAGATTATGGAAGAAGCTCTGGGATTACTCTGTGGTTAAAGTGTAAACCCGAGAAAAACTTAACTGATGCTATTCACTAAAAGAACCAAGATATCAAACGTTAACCTCCAAAGATTAAACGGCTTGAATCTTATGCTAACCCAACAGGCAAAATACTTGTGTGTTATCTTAGATCGCAAACTCAGCTGGAGATCAATGTACTAACACATCTATTACCATTAGACTTACATATAAAACCAATCCCTACTTCCAGCGCGGTGAGACTCAGAGACATAGGAAGCCGGACAACAAGATTGTACGGTCACAGCAAGATCCTACTACAGTCACCCTCACTACTCAAAAACAAATCAGACTACACAGTTCCCCACCTTAATTTCAAGAAAGACTTTACTTCCAAGATTGGAAGATACGATATTGAAATCTACACAGATGCTTCTAAGATGAACTGTGGTGTGGAAGCTGGCTTCCATTTGGAGCCGCTCACACTATCTCAGTCAATTCGACTTCCGGACTATGCCAGCGTGTTCCAGACAGATTTTTTAGCGATCAGAGAAGCATGTAAATTTCTCTAAGACTCTGTAAGGCAGTTGGTGCGAGAGTGGCTATCTTTTCAGACAGTCAAGCAGCTATAAAGGCCTTAGACTCCAACTCCATTTCATTCAAACTTGTCTTACAGTGTTGAGAGGAACTAGAATTGCTTAGTCAGTGGCTTGAAATTACTCTGATATGTGTTCCCGATCATAGGAACATACGGGGTAATAAGATAGCGGATGAGCTAGCAAGAAAAGGTTCGGTACTAGACATAGCAGAAGCGGTTGCAGTTGCTACCCCATTCACTACAGTAAAAATATCCATTGCGTCACACTACTAGCTTTAGCCGAAAGAAGGTGGAAGCAATTAACTCCATGTACGTGTATTACACCAAAAACACATGACCGTTGTACAAAATCCAAAGATGAATTACCTATTAGGATGCTCTCGCTCAAACATTTCACGCATCACTGCAACCCTTACAGCTCACAGGAAGGTAGAGGATCATGCAGCGAGACTCAATCTTCCTTTCAATCCCATCTGCAGAAGCTGTCAAGCGGAAGGATTAAGGAAAAGTCTTTTCCACTACTTATGTGAATGTCCAGGGATAGATAGGGCACGCCTTCTCACTTTCCGTAAGCTTTTCTTACTGCAAATTAATGGCATCTCAGATATCGAGATAACGAATTTCCTGCTATACCTGGATCTCACCAAATGGATCTGACTTAGAAAAAAAAACATCATTATACGAGGACGGTGGTAGTAAAACGGCGCTGGCCCCTAGTTAGGATCATTTCAAGTACTCAACCACTTTAACAAGAACAACAACAATTAACTTGCTACAAAGCGGGTGAAAAATGGGATTGTCTGGTGGATTTTACTTCTAGCAGGGCAACGATCCCCAACCCACCGCGCACATAGTGAAGATGGGGCTAATACATAAAGCACCTCATTTGTTATCAACGCCCAGATATGAATCCTATAGAGCATTTATGGGATCATTTGCAGAAACGATTAAGGAAATATCAGCTTTAAAGTTTGCTGCAAATCGAATGCCAAATTGTTATTTTTTATTATACAAAAAACTTGATTCGCTCAATGGCTGACCCAATGAAAAGGTTATTCGATTATAAGGATATCCTACTAGATATTAAATGTAATTCTTCTCAAATTGTTAGTAAACTTTTTCACGCATAAATATAAAATGTAAAATTTGCTTTTTGAATCGGCTATAAAAAAAAACTAATTAATATTTTTTCAAACTCTTTTTTTTATTTTGAAGATTGAACATTGTCATTTATGAATAAAAAATAATATCGTTCAAATGACTGCCACGACTGGCTTTACAGTAGGCCATTCGATCAACTTAATTTTTAAACACATTTTCGATTGTTTGGTCTCCAATTTCATGAATGGGAACTTCGATTTCGTGTTTTAAAGCATCAACCGTCTCTGGATGGTTTGCATAGCATTTGTCCTTAACGGCTCCCCACAAAAAATAGTCCAACGGGCTAAAATCACAGCTCCGAGGCGGCCAATTGATATCGGAATTCAAAAACGGTAGCCAAAAGTTCGAGTGTAACTTTGGCAGTGTTACATGTTGCGCCGTCCTGTTGAAACCAAATGTCGTCCAAGTCATCCTCTTCAATTTTTGAATTTGAGCATGTCACGGTAACGCTCGCCATTTACTTCCGCCGCGGAAGAAGAAGAAGACTCACCACTTTGGAAATAGGTTTTCAATATTTCCCAATTTTGTTCAAGCGTATAGCGTCCAATTTCGTAAATGTTAAACCTTTAAGTAAATTATGAACACATTTGACATGTCATTTGTGTTACCATTCTCAAAAAAATACGTGGTTTAAAAAGCAAACGCTATATGGCCCACCCTGTACTATATTGCAAGAGTATCAACACTTTTGCTGTGCGAATTTTTCGATTTTCTGTGGTTTTTTCCTTCTTATTTCAGAATGAGATGGTTTATATTTTATATTTTCTTATATTTCACACGAGATCAATTGAGTTTGCTTAATTTTCTACAAAATAATAAACAACTCAAAAAGTTTCGCGATATTTTTTATAAAATATCTTCGAAGTAGGGTAGGGTATCAAGACTTCTGCTGTTCACTATACATATATATACATTTCAGGGCCCATTCATGTTCCGATTTTTACTGCTATACAACCTTTGCGCGCACACTGCCGCACGTGGACGGAATGGCAAAGTTCAACTTGCATCGAGAATTAAATTTGTTTATGGCTTTCTATTGTCTTGCCTATCTCTGGCCTTGTAGTAGGTGGCATGGCGCTTACGTGTGTATGCATCTTGGCATAAATGAGATGCGCTGCATGTAGATATTGGTAATAGCTGCTAACCGTTGTCTTGCAAAGGCAATTTCATACACAAATCCAAATGCAAATGAGAAGTCAAAGTCAGTGGCGAGAAACCTGCTTAAGTTTCACCTCTTCCTCTATCCTCCTGCGCTCGTTCTCACCCGCTACTACCGCACTTGGCTCACCTAGAGCAGTGTTTGCCGTTTGTTGTTGTTCTACTTTTTATTGCTGCAAGTTTGTCACTCTTGTTGCTGCTGTCAGCTCACAGCTCCCCATTCATCACTCACTGCCCGCTGCTTATCTGGCAAGTTGCACCATTTTCCACTGCTTGAAGATTATGCAAATTCAGTTTAGTCAAGCACGCGCTAAATGCAGCAGCGACAAGAACAACAAAAACTCAACTTGGATAAGCAGAGTGTAAGAATGTTGAGTTGTTGTAAACATCAACAACATTGCAAGTCACCATTCTAACTGCTCCAGCTGCCATTGCTGTTACTGTTGCTGCAACACTTGAAAGTGCCGCCAAGTTTTGCACAACTTTGCATAGCCTAACGAATGCAACGTGGAGTGGCATTGTCAGAGGGAGCGGCGATGGTAGTGGCGGCGTGGCAGCAGTGGCAGCAATACGCGATTTGGAGCGTTGAAGCGGTTCTAGTTTTGCTGAAAGAAATTTTGCTGAGTATTTTGGTTGGTGTAAATGCTACATTTGCAATTTGCATTCACTTTGAAGAAATAAAACAACAACACTGGCATTGGGTGCAATGTAAATTTTGTAGCAAAATGAAAACAAAAACAATCAGAACATACATAAATGCATTGAAACCGGCATAACAAGTGGGTTAACGAGTGGTGGGATCAGTGGCAGTCGCAGTGTAAGATAAGTGAAAACAAAGAAAAAATTTAGAATAATCGGAGATGAAGCGATAAAAATCGCGGTAAAAGTACTTTTTTGAGTGCTACTGAATATGTAAGGCAACATATGAAAAAAGGTCGAGCCAAGGAGCACCAGGAGATTTGGTGTCTCCTAAAACACTTAGGCTAAAAAGCCCATTGTATTTAGGTAACATATGGAATAATAGGTAAAAAATATTATGAATTTGACTTGAATTAAAGCTCTGGTTTACTTTACCTACAACGCTCCATTACGATTGTTTATGTAACTATGATATTTTTAAAGTAAAATAACCGCATCTGGAAATAGGAAAATCTGCTTGTGATCTTCGAAAAGCCAATGCATACACAGGGAGCCGTGCCATCATTCGTCCACTTTTCTTTCAAATTGATGCTACAGAGGCGAGTCGACATACAGGTAGAACCTGACATTGACATGGACGATCTAGAACCTGGACCATCAAAAAAGTCAAGACTTGAATAATAAATAAAAAATTAGTGGATTAGGCCTTCAGGGGAGACCACATAAAAAAAAAAACGTGCTGCAGACTCTACTTCTTAGGTGGTGCGAAAAGGAGTCTCAATAATTTATATAAAATATGAATATAATTGCGTACAAAATTAACAATACAATAATACATAATAACATCACTAAGAAAAGTACAATAGATAAATGCAATGTATAATATATGATATTCGTATACGCTTATGCGCTTCGCCAATGTAGTGGTTGCTCCGCTTAGCAGCTCAAAATCATAAGACTAAATAAAGGAAGCGGGAAAAATTTATAGACATAAATGTTCACAAAAGAATGCTCTATAAAAAGGCTCTGATGTATATTTTCCATAAAATCAATAAAAAAAAGTTATTACGCTTGAAACAATTCATCCCTTAATTTTTCGCGTAATTTTGTTTATAACTTTTTTATTATTAATTTTAGAATAAAGAGTTTTGAATGAAAGTTGTAGATAATATTATTAACTACAAAAAAGTATCTAACAAAATTTTCGTAACTCTCGGAATTCACGAGATAAACGCAAAAAACCAGTCGCACCTTATTTCTAAGATGGCGGCCGCGGGACACAACCCCCGACCACGAACTTAAATTTTAATTCACGGTGATGAGTTGTACATAATAAAACCATAAACTCGCATACTCCTAAAATGACTTACTTGGCTATTTTTTGGTCTCTTTTTACTGGACTATCAGCGCCATTCGAATTTTATGTGAGGTGCGGTAAACGATGACTAAACTATAAAAACAATCCATTCATGATTCAGACGCTTAAGGTGAACATCGAGCAATCCATTCATGAGATAAAGCTACAAACCTTCATAAAGATTTTGAAAAACTGGGTTAGCAGGATGCGCTACTGTGGTGATGATGGTGGTGGTGGAGGTGATGTGTGAGTGACACAGCCCAGACCCAATTAAAAAAAAAAAAAAAAAACCAGTGGTGTATCAAATTTGTAGAACAACTACTTTTTATTTGTTGGGCCATTTTGATTTGACTATGAAACTGCATATGTCGTCTATTTTCTTTTCTGCAATTTCTATCAAGTTAATTAATGAGAGTTCCCCCATCATTCTATGTCTTCAAGCGCCCAATCTTGGGCACCGACACAGATAGTGAAATATTGTTTCCTTAGATTCTTCTTGATTGCAGCTTCTATATCTATTGTTGTACCACCACCCTAACTTCCTGGTATAATCTCCCAAAGACCAGTGAACGGTTCCTGTAATTCTGAATATGTTTGCTCGTGGCTTTCTTAATAAATTAATTAATCAAGTGTTAGTTTTTTTTATATATATATATATATATATATTTTATAAGTATATACTTATCTTCTCTCGATATTAAATATTTATGAAATTAAGATCTTATGTATTCCAGTTTAACTGGTGATTGAGGTTTTCTAGACCTCACAACGGCAATACCGGCGCATACAACCGCGTCGCATGCTTGACATACCGCAGCTTAAAGAAAGAGCCGAACAATGCAGATCGTGCGGTGAATGAGGGCTGTACACGCACTTTTTTACGATGTGCCCAAATTCAATTAGCCTATTGTAAGTATCGTACTTACAATAAGCGGAGACTGTCCACAATAACTGAAACTCTGGCACACTAATTTGAAAAACATCCATACATTGTCACTACACCGATCATACTGGGGATCATTTCTAGTTCTAAAGGTTTGGCTTTACGCATAAGCAGTTTCGTAGATCACAAAAATAAAAACTCAGGTTACATAATCCGCTACAGCTTCCGTTGTTCGGGGGCCGATTGAGATAATGGTTTCGAGGCAGCAAAATTATCCGCGTCATATCATCTTAGTAGCGATTTTTCTGATTCTGATTTAGAACCAAACAAATATATACGGATTATTTATGAAATTAGACTCCATACAAATCTAAGGGGACAGATACTTGTAAAAGTTCGTTTTTTTCATAAAATATTAATATAATCATTTGGGAATATGTCAAACAATTTTTAGAATGTAAATTCAAGTATTTCTTCTATTATAGATCGTCAACCGTGACGACCCTATTATTTGCTTTCGAGCGCTGGGAGAGGTTAAGTTACTTTGTATTCAAACTTTAGACGCGTTTTTTTCAAAACTATATTTTTCGAATTGGCGTACACGATAACTCGAAAAGTTATTGACCGATCTCCCTGTAATTTTGCGTTTTAAATGTTTTTTATGATATTACTTTCAATGTGAATTTAAGTTTTCGAAAAAACAAAAGGAAAATTTGCCCCAAAATTCATTCTTTTTTTGAAGCATTTTATTTTGCGATTTTTTTAATTCATATAGGAATTATGACATTAAAGAACAAAAAACTTTTTGGGTTTTTGTATTCAGGTCACTGACGTTAATGCTACAATGCCCGCCGATTGAGAAGCCCCGCTGCGACCTTCCTGGAAGACTTGAGTGTACATCCGCCATTTGAAATGATTAAAATAAAAAATAAAAATTATTTTATTTTATTATTATTATTTTATTTAAAATACCTATACATTTATTATTTTGTTTTAATATACCTATAAGTAAACTGTATGCCAATTTTGGAAATATATTGACTTCTTCATTTTAAATAATTTTACTGAAAATCAGGGAAAATATGGCCGTTTACAGGTACCTGTCCGCTTAAAAAATTGGAGGGCTTAGCAAAAAATAATTGCGTGAAGAAATTCTTTAATGAAGCAGTGAATTTACAGTACAAAATGGTGAAAATTAATGCTATGGTTTTTTCGGTATTTCTTTTTGAAGTTTGAAATCCGTCAAATTGCAGCATTGCAAAAAGGCAGCAACTTCTCCTGGTAAAAGGATATGAAAGTGTTAACGCATCAAATGGGGGGGTGTAAAACTTTTATAAAAGCAAAAATAGCAAAGCAAAGTTACGCAAAAATACTGGCTACTAAAATAATAGCAACAATAAGCCGTCACTGTAAACCAGAAGTGAGTACAAGAATTTATAGTCGTAAGCGGATAGTGTTGTTGCCTAAATTGTTAACAACAATACAGCAAAGCGGAAACTATCATAATCGAAGGTGCTAGAAGATAACAACAACATAATAAAAAGGAACAACAGCAACAATAAAAAGTAAATTTTATCACCTACAATGTGGCACTCAACACTTACCTACTCTACCTACAGATCAGCGAGCAACTTGCGTTTTACGAGTACTGTCCGATTTTATGGGCAAGTGGCGTGTGCATTAAAAAAAAAAGAAAATGAAAAATAAAAAATAGAAAAATAAGAAAACGAAAAATATGATAGTTGTAATAGTAGCGTAAGTTGTCCGGGTGCAAGTAACAGTGAGCGCTCGTGTCGCGTAATAAACGCCAAAACAAATGCAACGCGTAAAATAGTAACAAAAAGCGACGAGTACGAGTATAATAATGGCGGAATCATAAAACTGTTGGACGGATTGTTCAAAAGTAGATTCGCATACGCACTTAATTTTGAAACGATGCATTAAATATTTAAAGTGTTGAGAAGCATAAAAAGAAGGCCCGTAAAGAGGATAATTTATATGCAAAAGCGAAGAAAACAGAAACACAAAACAGAGCAATTCAAAATGAAGATAGCATCGACGACGACGACGACGGCCACGGCGACGAAGGCAAGTGATGTGCCATCAACACCAAAACCAGCAGCGGCTATAATGTGAGTGTGCGCCATCAGCAACGGCAACGGCAACGTCTGCGCTCGCCTTGCATACTTACTTTGATGGCACCGATAACGGCAAAATTACTTTGTGTGCGTATAAGTTATGTATGTCCGAAATGAAATATTTTTGTTGCTGTTGCTGTTATTGCTATTGCTGTTGCTGTTGCTGTTATGTTATTGTTATCGCTTGGGGCCAACATCCTTAACTCGTTGGCAGCAAAAATATTGGCTTAAGGTCATAAAGTTTATAAAGTTTGCAAAAAGGATCTACTCACGTACGAGTGTATGCTTATATTCACACAAACGCACACACACACACACACTTATGTATGTACAGTACAACAAAACTTATGAGTTGCCTTATACGCGTACAGTCATGAATAGTAAAAAGGATAAAATGCGTTTGTTGTATTTGCCTATTTTATTGTTTAGCTTTTTCAGCTGAAAAGTGAGTCTAAGCAAATGATGTGAGATGTGTTAACGTTTACATACAAGTAGAAGCTATGGATAATAAAATATACGAGTACTGGAGGAAAGCGAATTTATGAGGAGAAGAACTTTTGAGAATAGTGTGAAAATATTTTAAGCTTCTGACAACTGACCCAAGTAGCTAAGTATGAGGCTGTATGTGTTCCAATGGTCAATTATCGGGAATCGGATACAAATTTTTAATGCAAATGCAATATCAACGATGTGTTGTAGATAGACCTGATTCAATTTATGATCCATTTTATTTTATTCGTGTTGCTTTGCGGCATTCATTTGGCAGCACATCCTTTCCACTTGGTAGCACCGCCAAGTGAATGCAAGCAGAAACATGATTTTTAAGAAAGACAAAAAAATGGTTAACAGCGGTAAGTTTTATGTTAAATGAAATATTTTGCAGACAATTTTAATGCTATTGAAATGCGTGACAGTTGAACACTTAGAGCGGGCGTATCAGAGCGCCTTTTAAGTGACCTTTCCAATATCCTTTAGCAAAAAAGGCTTTCTTCCCTGGTGGAACAAGAAGCTGACCGACTTGACAGAGACGGTGAAGAGAGTTTTCAATGACTGCTATCAAATCAGAAACCTTTAAGCTTACCGTGTAATTTTGCGAGAATATTATAAGAAAGTCATTAGGGATGCGAAGCGGCACTCCTCCGAAAGACTCTGCAGGACTCAGCAGGAACCAAGGAGCATTCATGTAAGACTCTTGTCAAAAGAAAGAATGTTGAGTGGGCTAAATCCGCCGAAGAGTCCATAAAAACTCTTACAGGGTTTGATTGAAAAGTAATGAGCCTTCCCGCGCGGAGCGTCTGCCAAGCGATCAACCGAATAGGCTGGTGGGGGAAAATGATCGTTGGACCTTCCCCTTCCGCTAGAAACCGGTCCCAGTTCGCCGGCAAGAGCGGTGCAGTCAACATCGCTCCACGCGTGAAAGCTGTTTTAAAAGTGTGTTGGGATTTTGCAGTGGTGAAAATGCAGCGATCGTCGGAGCAACGTTACTCGATCAAATTTTGCGTAAAGCTAAACAAAACGAGTACCGAAACCATTGAGCTACTCAAGGAGGCTTACGGGGACCAATCTTTGTCCAGTACCCAGGTAAAATGGTGGCAAAAGTCGTTCAAGGAAGGCTGGGAGGACGTCGAAAACAAACAGCGATCAGGAAGACCTTCGACGACGCAAACATACGTCCACAGATCGTCCACAAGGAGTTTGTTCCTCCAGGAACCACTGTAAACGCGGCATTTTACAAAGAAGTGCTCCTTCGGCTGAAAAACCTCGTCAACAATTGGACCCTTCATGACGACAATGCGCCGGCGCACACCGCCTTCCTCTGCACCTCTGCATTGGCCAAGATGGGGGTTCCGGTGCTTCCCCACCCTCCCTACAGCCCAGATCTGTCCCCTCCGGACTTCTTCTTGTTCCCGCGCCTCAAAAGAAAGCTGAAGGGGAGGCGTTTCGACTCCATCGAGGGGATCCAAAAAACTGTGACAGCCGAATTGAACGCGATTCCGGCGGATGAGTTTAAAAAATGTTTCCTGCAGTGGAAGGACCGCTACCAGCGGTGTATCGACCCTCAATGGTCCTATTTTGAAGAATATTAGTTGTATAAGGTTTAATAGAACTGCTTAAAGAAAATAAGGCTCATTACTTTTCAATCAAACACTGTATTGGAGCTCATTTTCTGGAAAATTTTTTTTCACCAGCTTAGGATTTCTTGACATCTATCCTGGCTGTCAACAGTATCAACTGGGCAATTAAAAATTTTTGCCCGTTCAAATCTGCAGGTATTGATGGTATCATGCCGGGGATGTTTCAGAGGACTAAACCCTTGGAGGGTTGCGGCTCTTCAAAAGAGCTTTATGGCGTGTATCGCGTTAAATAATGTTGCTGCTAGCCGGAAAAAAATCAAGATGGTCTTCATTCCGAAGGCAGGTAGAAGGGGCCACGTCTTGGTCAAGAACTACAGACCTGTACGTTTTATAGGCTCCTCTATTCTGAAGGTGTTCGAGAAAGCACGCTGGAACCAAATTATCTCCATCTCAGCAAGTCTACCTGAAAGGAAAATCTACCGGAAACAGTCTTGCATGAGGTAATAGGGGTTGTGAAGAAATCTCTAGAAGAGAAACAATTCACATTGGCGGCCTTTAGAGTCTTTGAATCTCGTCCCTAGTAGGCTGTAAAGAAATTAATGCAGCAACTGGAGGGGCTGGAATAATAAGATTCGTGCATAGGGTATCCCTCTCGCCTGTGCATTGGCTAGTAGCTATTGACGAAGTTCTAATTCGTTTAAATGGGGGTGGGGGTGAACTTCTTCTTACAATAATTCAGTTCCTCTCGGGCCACGGATACTTCCAGAGATACCTATACCGCATGGGCAAGGTAACCGATGCCAAGTGCATATACTGCGAAGCGCTGAGCGATGCCGCTGAATACAGTTTTTTAGTTGTGACAGATGGCTCGCGGAAAGAAATGCTCGGAGGGATCAGATTGGCGACATCGCACCGAGCAACATAATCTGCAAAATGCTCGAACGCGAGGACAGCTGGAAAGACATCGAGAACGTACTACGAAAAACAAAGACTGACCTCGACACAGTGCAACAAAGCGAAGCCGCACAAATAGAAACACAAGAAGACGAGCTTATATCATGAAAGCTGGCTACAAATATGGTGGACTCAGATGTGGGTGAATAGAATTGGTTCCTTTATGGACGCAGTTCTGGGCCCTCCCGAAGTAATATAGAAAGCAATTCCGGGAAGGGTGTCTCCCCAGAAGGAGAGGAGGGATCGTTTTAGTGGCTACACCACACCACGCAGTAGACGACGGCCGCTGTTAGTGCGAAGTCGCTGGGCTGCGAGTTACGGCCGCAGAGTCAACTCTGACAAAACGGAGCTGGTACTATTTAAAATATAAACCTCCTTACTTTAGGTTTCTCAATTTAAACACCGACGTTCTCCCGCTTTCATCGGAAGTTAGTTGTCTTGGAGTGATACCTGACTCCAAACTCCATTGGAAGCTACACATTGCACAGTAAACTGGGGAGGGTGCAAAGGACTGCATACATTGGCATCAACGGATCATGCCCCTTCCCATCGGATTTTACGTTTTTCGATCGTTGCTCCAAGTGCAATCAGGTTAAATGAGGTTGGTCTTTTGGAAGTTACATCGAATTCCTTTGAATTTCGGACAGATCTCTCCACCCACAAACTGAAGTTTGAGGGTCGTGCCAGGGTAATCTTTCCTAGTAGGCAATATTGGAACGAGAGGAAAACCAGTACCGAAGCTGGTACCTCTGTCTTCACTGACGGTTATAAGATGGAATCGGGAGTAGGAGCAGGGGTTTTCTCTAAACCAGCCAATTTATCTAAATTGCCGAAAACTGCTAATGTTTTTTAGGCAGAAGACCTTGCAAAATGCTTAGGAAACGCGGGAGTGAAGGAGATAACTATTAGCACTTTTTCCGATAGCCAAGGCGCAATCAAGGCTGTGATGACGTTATGGCGCAGAGCCAAACTAGTGAAATCCTGTAAGGAGGAGGTCAATTCTATGGGATGTGCAGGTAACATTTCTTTAGTCTGTGTTCCAGGACATAGGAACATAGAGGGACATGAAATTGCATATGAGCTTGCCAGGAAGCGGTCGTCTGAATCGGTCTCAGAGACCACCTAGCTAGTCATCGGCATCCTCCTGCTTGTTGTTATAGGGGAATTACCCAACTTCTTTCTCAGAAAAGTTCGGAAACGTAGCTTAGAATAGGTATCCTCTGTTTCCTAGTGTACAAGATAAGTTTTGTTTTGTTGGGATTTACCCCGAGACCACACGATCCCGTCCACCGGCATCCATCGTTGAAGGCATACTATTAAATCTCCGCTTAAAACTGTAGAAACCTCCATTTGTGGAACAACATCAAAACGCAATACAGGGTGTAAGAGCCACGTATATATATTTATATAAATATGTATTGTAAGATTTGTATACTCATTTTACTTTCATTGAAAAAACAAATACATTGGAAATTAAACGTTTTTTTCTATCCCATCATGGAATTTTTACCTTGTGCCAAATTTAAAGGAATCTTGCTTTTGTAGAGAATTATTGGAAAAAGGTACTGTTGGTTTTTTTTTTTGGTTTAGTAAATTGAACTGCGTACTCATCCTGTGCTCTTTTGTGCCCACTCTGCTAAACTTTCCGCGCTCCCATCCATCAAATTTGTCTGCAACTTGAAAATCAGCAGGCAGTCCTTTACAACACATCACGTTTCACTTCTCTGCTATCATCTTCTCATTTCCCCCATTTTCCTTACAATACCTAAGCGTTTCTTGTTTACTTTAAAGCATATGCAGCTAAAGCACTAAAGAACCTGGGTGAACACACACCCACCCACATGCGATTGAAGGAAATTAAAGCGAGCAAAAAGTGAGCTCACTACAATGGGATCTACATACGCGGCATTGCATACAAATCGACAAAATCATTTGAGCTGCTCTTTTAAGGATATTGAATTGTCACAGTACCGCTGGCATTTCGGTGTGTTGTGTTGTGTGCCATCAGCGCAGTGGTTGTCGACTGCGCGTCTAAATTTTATTTAAACGCCGGTGGATTTACTGCCGCCATACGTGGTGTGCCACACCAAAGAGTGTGCATAGTATGTAGGTGTATATGTGCGTAGATGGGTTTGTATGTGTGCGATATATTGCCTGCTCGTATCACGCGCTTGGGTGCCATTCAACATGAACTCACTTTGCTGCCATCACCCGCTCGCATTACCAGCGCTGCTGTTTCATTTTTCCTTTTGCTCATTCGTTTGTCGAGTGTAAGCGCGTCAGACACGAACCGCATAAATGAAATTGCGACATTTATGGGTAGTTTCTGTAAATGGAAACCGACCATTTTTGCGCATTTATTTAAATTGCTGCTTTTCGCTCGGCAAACCCAGCACTTTTGTGCGGCCTTGGCTTTCACGCTGACTACATTTTCATTTTAACCTTTTCAATTGATGGTTTGTGGCTTTGTTTGGTGCCCCCTTTCACTATTCTTGCATTTGAATCTTTTATCTTATTTTGTTGTCTGGGCGTTTGTGTTTAACGAATTTTCAAATTTGTCTCCACCACTTAGTCGGCTCTCCAGCGCCAGTTATCTTGTCGTATGATAGTGAAAAACACTACTATAGCTGAAAAGCTCTGGAAAGCCATTTAACTTGACATTTACATACTTCAAAAAGATAAAAAAAAAACCACTCGACTCAAAGATTTTATGGTTCTATGTATTTTACTTTGCTTTACTTCTATTTTCCTTTGTTGTGCGATTTTACTTCCTTTTTATTATTACGCAGTTTCTAGAAATTTTAGTTGGATACTCGGAAGCTAGTTTTTGTTTGAATGTTTGGAATATTTCCTCACACAGTTTTTCTTGTTACTGGAAATTGGTTTCGAATTTGATGGGGTGGAGTACAGTTTTTATGCCGTTTTATTTACGTACTTCAATGAGGGATCTGCTTTTGTTATAGTTTCAATTGAACAAAGTTCTACGCAATTATAGCTCATGAAAGTTTACACCTTCCATAACGCAATGTTAACAGAATTTAAAGCTTACAGATCTGGTTTTTTTATACGTATTAAATTTGGTGATTTTTAAGATACACTATACAGGGTTACCGGTAAATTCGTCCTTGATACTTAATTACTAAAGGGTGGTTAAGTTTCAAGGGCCGGTGTTGATTTTGAATAAAATACAATTTTTTTCAGAAATTATTGTCATATCTCTTCGTCATGATAATACTCGTATAGCCCAATTACGCATAGGACAAAACATCGGCATAATTGAGGTTATATGCCGTTACTGTGCCGAATTATCTCATCCTTTAGCTCTTGAATTGTTGCTGGCGTATCGTATACCTTTCCTTTCCAATATATTTATTCCTTTTACTCCATAGTGAAGCATAGGGCTACAACAAAACTCTTAAATCTGTCCCTGTCCAATGACATTCTTTTAATAATAACCCCATGGAAAGAAGTCCAATGGTGTCAAATCACTTAATCTTGTCGGCCAATTGACATCGGCGCGACGTGAGATTATTCGGCCATCAGATTTTTCGCGCAAAAGAGCCATTGTTTCGTTAGCTGTGTGACAAGTGGCACCGTCCTGTTGAATCCACATCCATACCTTCCACTTCGGGCCATAAAAAGTTCGTTATCATCTCACGATAGCGAACACTATTCACCATAACTGCTTGATTGGCCTCATTTTGGAAAAAATACGGCCCAATGATGCCGCCGGCCCATAAGCCGCACCAAACAGTCACTCTTTGTGGGTGCATTGGTTTTTCAGCAATCACTCTTGGATTATCATTCGCCCAAATGCGGAAATTCTGCTTATTGACGAATCCACTGAGGTCAAAATGTGCCTGATCACTGAAGATGATTTTCTTTGATATGCATTTTGATTTGAACGCCCGTTTTCGTAATAAGCCTGAATAACTTTAACGCGTTGCTCGATTATGTATCTTTCCATTATTCAAATTGAATTAGTCTGAAATTGAAAAATGTCAAATTAAATGCAGAAAAAAGCTTGACATTTAGTTGTGGTTCACATTCAACATCGGCCCTTGAAATTTAACCACCCTTTATATTGTATTACGCTACTACGCATTGCGACAAAAACAATTCTATTGTGGTAAGGCGGCTGCGGTACCCTATATTTTAAGTTTTTTTTTAATTTTAGCGCATTCTGGGGATTTCTTGTTCCTTAATTTATATGGATGAACGGCACTACCACCAAAGTGGTGTAGTCGTTTTCAGCCTAGTGCAGGGCATTTACAAAGGATGTGTTGTGAATTTTCAGTTTAAGTGGTATTTCAGGCTACAGTGACTTGTAAGGTAAGTCTACTCTGCTGAATGAAAGTAGCTTATTAGATATTTCTCTGTTCGGCGTTAGGCTATCTCTCGCTTGTTGCTGACCGATAGAATTTCGCCAGTGTTTAACGAACTTTTTCTCCTCCCAGGTTACAGGACCATTTGATATTTAAGGCATTTTAATTATTTTTTTCATTTCTCAATTTCATGGATCTAGAAATACAAGGTTTCTTATAGACTACAATTTTAACTATATTCATTGAGTGATAATGTGAAATTATATTTATATATATGACGGCCACCGTAGCCGAATGGGTTGGTATGTGTCTACCATTCGGAATTCAGAGAGAACATAGTTTCAAATCTCGGTGAAACACCAAAATTAAGAAAAACATTTTTCTAATAGCGGTCGCCCTTCGGCAGGCAATGGCAAACCTCCGAGTGTATTTCTGCCATGAAAAGCTCATCATAGAAATGTCTGCCGTTCGGAGTAGGCTTAAAATTGTAAGTCCCTCCATTTGTGGAAAAACAACAAGACGCACACCTCAAATTAGAGGAGGAGCTCAGCCAAACATCCCAAAAGGGTGTACGCACCAATTATAAAGGGTTTTCCAATAACAGGTGTTACAGGTGAATGGATTGCTCTATCGAGAGAAGATTAATTTGATGATATTTTATGTTCGGAATTGGACGGTATTGATGTGCACAATGTTCATTTTCCACAAAATGGCGCTATGTGCCATGAAATAATTGACCTTTTGCGGGAAAAGTTTCCGGACCGTGTTATCGCTCGAAGAGGTGATCACAATTGGTCAACGAGATCTTGTGACTTTTTGCTTTGGGGCCAAGTGAAAGAGAAGATCCACACCAACAGCCCAGGGTCGATTAAAGACCTCAAAGATTGAATGCGTGAGGCTATCGAGGACATAGTGCAGCCACTTTGCAATTCGGTTAAGGAAAATTTCAAGAAAAGAATATTGTCCTATAAGCGTGGTCGTGGTGGTCATTTGCCTGATGTTATTTTCCACTATTAACGGCATACCTTCCTCTTTAAGATGAAATGATTATCCGATCTTTTATATTAAAAAATTGCATTTTTATTTGAATATTAAAACAACACCTCTTATTATATATATATATATATATATATATATACATAGGTATATTTATATAATATATGCGTATATTGCGTCTATTGTGAGTCCTTGGAGGAATATAGGGACTCAACAAAAAAGTTAAAGTTACGTTTATCCAATGCAATACATTTGATTTGCTGCCATGAACTGCCTGTTTGAAGCGCTTCTGTTTCAACTAGTCCACTCCACATGTTGGATGGTCTCCCGTACCTGCGATTTCCTTGTGTGCATCAGTCTAAGGCTGCTTTCGCAATATTTCCATGAGGCTTCCGAAGTGTATGCCCAATCCATGCCCATTTCTGTCGCCGAATATCTGGATAAGCAGGAGCCGGCTTCGTCAAACTCCAGAGGTGAGTCTTGGAAATGGTGTTTGGGCAGAAAACGCGCACAATCCTTCGGAGGCAACGATTGCTGGAAGCTTGTACAGAGCTTGCACATCGCACATTGTCGAGTTTCATGTTTCGCGGCCATACCGAACGGCAGACGTCACGTTTGAGTCGAAGATTCTTAATTTTGTAAGCCTGGATATATGCGGAGCTCTTAAAACTTTGTTTAACATTTCAAATTCAGCGCGTCCTTTTGCTATTCGATTGCGTATGTCAGTTGCAGTCCCGCCATTATTTGTAATCATTTTTTGAATTTTTCATGGCTAATTTGCGATTTTTTTTCTTTCAAAAAGTGCTTAAAATAACGAAAGGAACGGTAGTAGCAAAATAGACAAAGTTGTGGCCTGTTTGATTGCGTTTACGGGAAAGTTTCCAGCGACACTAACCTGAGTTAGCACTGGCGTCGCAGCCCTTGAGTAGGACTATTATGCAGCAAAAAGCAGAACGAAATATATCTTGAAGTTACAAGAAAAATAACGGTTATTTTCTTCTGACAAAGACTGTGCTACTAATTTGCCTTTTGATTGAACAAAGTTGAATAATCTTCAAATAAAATCCGAGAATCAAAAATCGCACAATCAGGCAAAAAGATGGTATCAGTTAGCACCTAAAGGCAATGGTTGGTCGCATAGGCAATTTTTTTTTATGAGTGGCGCTGAAGATAAATATTACTGCAGCCATGCATAGACTTTTCAAGGGTTGAAATATGAAACGATTTTAAGGCATATAAGAAAAAGTAAACGTAAAGTTTTTGTCAAAATCCGTCAATTTAATAATTTAAAATCTTATAAGTTTGTTCGTCACAAGTTTAAATTTTTAATTGAGACGCCCTAGAAGCAGCGTTCAAAGTTAAATCTCCATTTTTTTCTATTTATGTTTATAATTACAGCCTCATAAACTGATTGAAGAGTTGAAATTGTCAGCAACAATCATTGCAGCATTTGACAAATTCAACAACAATATTTTTTTCTTCTCTACAACTCAGCAAATTCAATCACTTTGCATTTTAATTAAATTGATAACTACTTTCTAATTGACTCAAAACGATAACAAAAGTTCAGCGAAAAAGTTTTTCAATGTCTGCAGCAAATTATAGAATTAGAGAAAGTCCCGGAAGAAATAGCAGCGAAGAGAAAAAAATAAATACGAAAAAATCTGCATAAGAAATCTCTTGAAGAAGCAGGGAAAAGTAACAAGAAAAAATAAAATAAAATGAGATCAAAATAAAAAACTCAGCTGCTGCACTGCAAAAAAAAAAAACAAAAAAAACATGAAAAAATTTCCACTTAGAAAGAAATTTAAAACTAAAATACAGAGGACAAAATGAAATAACAACGAATTTGTGAAATAAGCCAAACTGAAATAAGAAAATGCGTGTCGAGAAAACGAGGATGGCGCGCTGGACGCTGCTTCAGACCTGCCTCGTATTTTAATGGGTATAAAAACAATTTTAGTAGTAGTTGTTGGGATGACGTTGTGTTTCGTACTTGTGTGCGTGTGCACTCAAATGTTATAAATTTATGCACTTAACGGGTATTTGTATCATCATAATGGAGCGGAGGTCGATTGAGGTATATAATTCTTCTTCTTCCTAATTGGCGCGATAACCGCTTACGTGATTTTGGCCGAGTTTAGCAAAGCGCGCTAGTTGTTTCTTTCTCGTGCTAACCGGCGCCAATTGGACACACCAAGTGAAGCCAAGTCCTTCTTCCAACATCGAGGAGGCCTTCCTCTTCCTCTGCTACCACCAGCTGGTACCGCATCGTATACTTTCAAAGCCGGAGCGTTTGTATCCATTCGGACAACATGACTCAGCCAACGTAGCCACTGGATCTTTATTCGCTGCGCTATGTCGTCTTAAAGCTCATAGCGCCCATCGTTCCATCACCCGCGATATTCGCCATTGCCAACGTGCAAAGGTCCAAAAATCTTACGCAGAATCTTTCTCTCAAACACTCCAAGCGTCGCTTCATCGGATGTTGTCATCGTCCACGCTTCTGCGCCATACGTTAGGACGGGCATGATGAGAGTCTTGTAGAGTGTTAGTTTTGTTCGTCGAGAGAGGACTTTACTGCTCAGTTGCCTACTTAGTCCAAAGTAGCACTTTTTGGCAAGAGAGATTCTACGTTGGATTTCAAGGCTGACATTGTTATTGGTGTTAATCCTGCTTCCTAAATAAACGAAGTCTTTTACAACCTCGAAATTATAACTGTCCATAGTGACGTGGGTGCCGATACGCGAGTGCGTCGACTGTTTGTTTGAGGACAGGAGGTACTTCGTTTTGTTCTCGTTCATCACCAGACCCATTCGCTTTGCCTCTTTTCCCAGTTTGAAGAAGGCAGAACTAACAGCGCGGTTGTTAAGGCCGATTATGGCAATATCATCGGCATACGCCAACAATTGTACGCCGATGCCGAAGATTTGCCAATGTAATTAAAAAGATGTAATTACATCGTTGAAATTCAATTTTATTAACTTTACACAGGGAATTTGAAACTTTATTATCCTGTAGATCGGGACACTCAGGATCAACCTTTATATTCGTTTCTTTATTTTCACTAATTCTATTTAATAGTTTTGGTACGATTATCAGTAAAAAGAAACAGTTACCCTTAGTTTACCCGATACCCTCTTGCTATGCTAAGTACTGACTTTCTCGCGAATTTTTTTAACAATCGAGGTGATCTATTCAAGGAGGCATTAGCTCTTAATGTCAGAATTTTCAAAAAACTGAATTTTTTGTTTTTGCATTTTCTTAAAGTATGATATCTTAAAAATGTTGTGTAAAAATTTAAAGAGAATCCAACAAATATTTTTCGAGTTATTCAACAATGAACAAAGGGCGCTTGGGCTCTCCGGAGCTCGATAGCAACACTTTAAATGCGTTTTTCTCACAACTATGTTTTAGAACTGGTGATCACTGTAACTTAAAAACCCCTTAGTAGACTTTAATAAAAGGTATACTGCTTTTGAAATACATAAAAAACTCGAGCCTGATAAAAGGATTTTTTTTCAAAAATTCCATTTTCTTAAACAATTAATTTCCGGTTTTTATTTCGAAAATCTGAAAAATATTTCATGAGGCCCCCATTTTGTTAATTTTTGAAAGAAAGCTTCGATCAGGCACAAGATTATCTATTAAGTAAACTAATTTCTCTTGTCCGATTGATTTTAGATGAATCTTCAAGGACTTGTGATGATCACCGCAAGGGACTTCGGAGAAACGGACTCCACGCAAACAGCGATAAATTTTACAATTATTATATTTTTTTTTTTTTTTTGAAATTCTGAAGCCCAGTCGAAACATGATGTTTTCGAGTCTCTGACTACCTTTAACCTTTTATACGAGGGGTGCCTTTTATATGCCGGGATTAGAGAACAAAAAAAATGTTAATCATCGAAAATCACTTTATTGTTTTTCAAAATATTCTCCATGAAGATCTATACACTTTTGCATGCGTTTTAACCAATTGTCGAAGCACTTTTGCCACTCTGAATGAGGTACCTCAAAAACATACATTCTGAATGTCGCAACCGCTTCTTCAGGTGTCGAAAAACGTTGACCTCTCAGTTTGTTTTTTACGTACGGGAATAAAAAGAAGTCATTCGGTGCCAAGTCAGGACTATACGGCGGATGACCCATTATTTCGATGTTTTGGGTGCTCAAAAATGCAGTTGTTTGATCCGATGTGTGAGAGCTCGCATTGTCCTGGTGAAGAGTGATCCGTCTTTGGCGATTGGTTTTCCTGATTTCTTGGAAGACAACTGGCAAACAAATGGTTGTGTACCACTCAGAATTTACTGTTCTGCGTTGTTCTAGTGGTACGGTTGCGACATGTCCAGTTTATCCGAAAAAACAGGCGACCATTTGCTTGGAAGTGCTTCGTGCGCGAACAACTTTTGTTGGATTTGGCTCATCTTGAAACACCCATACAGTCGACTTCTGTTTACTTTCGGGCTCATACGCATAAATCCATGATTCATCACCTGTCACGATGTCATGGACGTGTTTCGAAGCCCCGCGATCGTATTTTTTGAGCATTTCCTTCGACCAATCGACACGAGCCTTTTTTTGAGCGATTGACAAATTGTGTGGGATCCAACACGAACAAATTTTTTTGACAGTCAAATGTTTATGCAATATTGAATGTATGCTGGTCCCACTAATGCCTAAGATTGTCTCAGTCTCACGATAGGTTACATGACGATCTTGCAATATCAGTTCGCGCACAGCATCAATGGTTTTCGGAACAACAACTGATTTTAGACGACCTTCAGGAAATTTGTCTTGGAGTGAACTACGACCACGACCACGACCACGATTGAATTCACCATACCATCGATAAACACTGGTCCTTGATGGAGCTTCATCGCCAAAAAATGAATTAAGTTCATCCATGCAATGTTGCTGAGTTAATCCACGTCGAAAGTTGTAAAAAGTAATCGCACGAAAATGTTCACGATTTAATTCCATTTTTGGACCGAGATGAAGCTTTTAAGTTACTGTAAACAACACAAATAGCGCTGGTATTTCAAAACGTTCTGAGTACGTAAAAGCCCAAAAATGTCAAACTTTGCGATACAGCTATCAGTTGCCAGATTGCAACACCAGGGTTGCCAAATCCCGAAATATAAACGGCACCCCTCGTACCTCTACAGCGGCGGTCGTATCAGCGTGCGATACCGAGGACGCCAGGAGGAAGCTGAACCAAGTCATGTTATTTCACTTTAAAAATGCAACGGGCATATAAAGATCCGTTGCACCCGAATTTAGACAATTCTTTTAGTATCTGCCAGTTTTTGATTTTTTAATTAATTTTAAACCTGTCTTCACTTTATATTGTTGTTAATTTTCTTGTACTTCATTACGCATTACTTATGCTGCTACTCATTTCGTCTGACAATTTTTGGGTGCCAGGATAGTTTTGGTTTAAATGCAGAATTGTTGGCAGAAAGCGAAAGTTGAGATTGGGTGGCACAATCGGCAAGAAATAAAAATAATGCACGGCTTCTTGAGGCATTGCTACTTCTGCTTATTCCCAAGGGCCCTTTTAGTTGCATTTGTCTTATTTTGTTATTGTTGTATTTTTTGGTTTGCTATTTCCACTTTTATGACATCGCGTTTCTTTGGAGAATAAACTTAAATTGCGCAATGTAATGGGATCTTGTGTACAACGAATTGTTGAAATGCTGCTGCAACTCGCTGGGCGAAGAATAAATTGCTTATAATGCCAGTAGCTCGGAGAATACGCCGCACAAGGGAGTGATGTTCAGCACGAGGGAGTTGCAGGAAGTGCTGATGTTGCAGTGTATGACAGTCGAAAATCTGTTTGAATTTTCATTGAAAAGTTTATAAACAAAAGTTAAAACAACTTGCACCCACAAAGCAGTTGCAACGTCTAGTAGTAGCGTTGCTTTTCTACAATTCGCTCACTGTTTTCCGGATTTGTGCACTTTATTATTTTTAAATTTTTTATTTTAAGTTTTTTTTTTTAATTTTCGCGAAGGCGAATGTGAATCTATCTGCTAAGATGCTTTCGGCTTTTTGAATGCCACTACTTTTTCAGCAGGTACTAATGGTGCTGAGTACTGAGGAATGCGAAATAATGATGGGCACAGTGTTAGTGTAAAAAATGCCACATATAATTTAGTATTTGTTATAGCTTTTACTATTCACCATATTTGGAATACCGATGAGTTCCATATGGCTCCGATTTTCTGTGTTTACTGCTGGCCTACTCTCTAACAACGCCGTTAGGAAAGCCAACAGATACACCGCACGAAAAAATTTTAAGACCAATTACAGTTGTCCAGTGCTGTTGATGTAGTGGAAGACAAAAAAGGGATCTAGGCTGGTGAATTTCCTCAGGCCAATTTGAAAGGGCACGGTAAGGAATCTCAAGCGCCTAGCTGCCAGAGCCAGACGTTTGCAAAGAAAGTGCTCAACAGTCTCTTTCTCTGCAGGATCCCCACAGCTTCTGTAATAGGGGTTGTACGGAAGTCGAAGCTTCTCTGCATGAGTTCTGACCACCCAGTGAACACCGCAATGAGTTTGGAAATTGAAACGTCCTGTTTCTGTCGTACTGAGGTCATAGTGTTTTTGAAATGGCACACGATGAGATGGAGATCAGTCTTGCGCTTTTTTTAGAAAGAAATTGTGTAGGTTCCCCTTAACAACGGGACACCGATGTCTGAGATGGGGACAACTGAAACCGGTTCTGTCGACCCTTTCCTGGAAAGCTCATCGGGAATCTCATTTGCCGTGCCTAGGAACCCAGATATGGGAAATGTTTCCTGTACGTTCGAGACGATTGAGTTTCTCCTTACAGGAGTTTACCAGCAATTAGCTGCAATACGGCGACGACAGGGCCTTGATCGCAGCTTGATTATCGGAAAAATATTAATGTCTCCCTCCCAACAGCGATTACCAAGCATTATGCATGCTTGCAGAATAGAGAAGACCTCTGCATGAAAAGCTCTGCTCGTGTCCGGCAGTTTAAAGGAGATTGAAATATTGTCTGAAGAAAACCCCCGCTTCCACTCCAGATTCCATCTTGGATCCGTTAGTGAAAACAGAGGTATCTATTTAAGAGCCGAATCTCCCCTCCTTCCAAACTAGCCTGCTCGGAAAGATAGCCCTAGCACAAGACTCGAAACCCAGTTGGAAGATGGAGAGATCTGTACGACGTACAGTGAAGGAAGGGGAGATCTGTTTCAAGATGCTACTATGCCCTACAGGAAGTTGCCTTCAGAGGCCAATCTTCTTCAACCTAATAGCGCTCTGAGCAGCAATGGATTAAACTTGAAGATCCATGGGACATCAGTGCCCCTATGTCTATACAGGCCGCCAAAATGAATTGTTTTTCCTCCAGAGATTTCTCTCATGTAAAGCTATTTTGGTAGATTTGCCTTTCAGGTAAGCGTGTTGAGCTGGAGATAATCTGGTTCCTAATTGCTACCGCTTGTGATAGTCGATCATTCTCTTGAACACCTTCAGAATAAAGGAGGTAAGACTTATGGGTCTAAATTCCTTGGCCAAGGCGTGACCTGCCTTAGAAATGAACACCACCTTGGTTTTCTTCCAGCTAGCGGGAGCGTGGTTTAACAAGATATATGCCAAAAAGATATTATGAGGGACGGAAACCCCCAAGGTTTTAGTCTTCTGAAGCATCATCTATCGACACCATCGATACCCGGAGATTTGAAAGGGGAAAAGCTATCGATTGCCTTGTTTATTCTGTGGATGGACAGGACAGAGGTCAGGAAAACCTCAAGTAAGACTTCCTGCCGACTCGCGCCTCCGTTACAGACTTTTGTTTTAAAAACGAGTGAAAATAGTTTTTTGTGAAGATTTGTTGACCTGTACTCACAAGGACGGCAAAGTTTGGGTTTGGCGAAGAAAATCATACCACCGATACCTAACAAGCTCGTGTGACTTTTTCTTGATCCACAAGAAGAAATCGAACCTCAAGGGAACTCCTCTTGGCTTTGCAAAGAAGTCGAAGGAAATGTACTCGTATTGCTGAGCGGGTTCAATTGGAGGGAGTATCGCGAGTACTTCCAATCATGGGATCAAAGTTGGTGTCATTATTTAAAGTTAGAGGAAACCAATGTTAAAGGTCGTTAATATAGTTTTTGCTCGGAAAAGATACCTGTGAAGACCCGCCCGGGTCGTCCAGTGGGGGTAGTTTAGGTTAAGTTGAACTGGTTGACCTGCAGTCACGCATAAACCGGTTCGGTCTATAGCGATACCAGATGTAGTTCATTAGTTATGCGTTTTGAAAGCGTCAAATCGTATGGGTCGGTTTTTAATGCGAATTTTATGACACATTTCCAACCCCCATCAAACTGTGGTGCACTCTGATATTTTAAACGTGTTTTGATTAACCCTGAACATCCATCAAGGAGCTGCTCTACAGTTTCCCTTTAGCCCTGTTCTCTACATCTTCTGCGTTCTTCGCTATCCGCGATTCCTATCTTGTAAGCATACGCTTCTACTGGGCTATGCCTCTTCAGTACACTTATCATAGTTCTACAATCTCTTCGTGTGAGTGATAGTATAAATCGGGTACGACTGTGATCGTCTTGTTTACCTTTGCATTCCTGCTAGTGGAGGAGTCAACTCATTTTGTCCTGAATTTTCTGATCATGTTTTCGTCTAGTTTGTTGCATACTATTCGATTTGACTATGGTATTTCGTTGACCAAGTCCAAGGATAGAGAGACCCTGAATCGTCTACTATCTCATTCTCTTCAATGTCTTTATGGCTTGGAGTTCAAAAGAAATGTTGCTTACAGTTTGCTGCTAACCTTTCTACTGCCTTCCCATCTACTCTGAAGAACGATCTTGGATGTTATATTGAACGATTTAATTGCTTTAATGGCTCGATGTAAAAGTTAACTTGTGATTTTGTCCGAGTAGTATTAAAAGGTAGGTCTGATGCCTCTCCAACTGCGAAAAGCACAGTCTGGAAGAGACGTCTAGTGATCGTTGCGGCTACCTTCCACGTTGTACAGCCATATAGCAGGACGGTCTTAAAGCCTTCGTTGAAAATTCGCAGTTTGGTATGCAAAGTTATGCCATTATTTTGCCAGAGTGGTGCAAGAGTGCCGAACGCCGCTTTGGCTTTGGTAATTCTGCTTTGAACGTCAGACTCACTTCCTGCATCTGCGACGATTATATATCCCAAGTAACAGAAATTATCCCCGCTTTCAAATACCTGCGTACCCACTTTTAAAGAATCCGATGGGGGGTTCTGATGGATGACGTTAGTTTCATTTATTCATGCAAATATTAAAAAAGAGTTTTAATTTTCATTCGAAATGGTCACCATTTGCTTTTACACAAGCCTTCATACGATTAGGCCATTCAGCTATTGCCGCACGCACGGTTTCCATGGATACTGACGTCGCTGCTCGAACCAAAGATTGTTTGAGACTCTCCAAATCTCTGTGAGGTCTTCGAGAGGTTATCTCCTCCAATTCCAACTACAAATTGGAGTCCAATGGATTCAGATCCAGACTTTTGCGGGCAATTTTCTGCGGCTATGAACCCAGGAATACTTTTTTTATAGTCTCCGCTGGGTGGTTTTTTCTTTATGAGCTGGAGCGGAATAGCGCTGGAAAATCCAATGCAGAGTACTGCTCAACTGCTCCACAAAGCCTTCTTAGACCCTCTTCTGGTATACTTTTGTCCTGGTCTTAACCGCTTTTTCGCAGAAATTAAGAGATGTAACGTCTTTACAAGACACTCACCACCAAACCATTACGGAGGCTGGATGGTGGCCACGCTGAACCCTTGGAACAACATTTTTTGCGTCTTTACAAGTTTCAGCATAGATTTTGTCCTTCTGCTTATTAAAAATTTCTTAACAGTTCAAATTTTCTCATTTGTGAAAGGAATAATTTCATGACCGTTAACCGCTTGGCACCGAAGAAGCTGCTTGCATCTGTCGAATCTAATTTTCTGCAAGCACCTTGTCAAAAAATGACCAGTTGAGCGATGGGCTTTCATGTGGAGGTCAACTCTAAATAGTGTTGATATGGATCTGTTCGATACATTCATTTTCCTGGGCAGGATTTTCTGCTATATAAGAGGATTTCTGCGAATTCTTTCTCGAACGGCTTTTATGGCTGCACTGGTTCGAACCACGCGAGGACGACCACTTCTTTTTCTGTCAGTCACTTCAGACGTATGGGAAAAACGATTGATCGTGCGGTAGAAACATGGTCTCGAAATATTAAGTTTTTTTCAGGAGTTTGTAAATCTCACTTGCACTTTTTCCACACTTTTGTAATGCAATCACTGCATGCGATTTTCGTTTGCACCGAAAGTGAGTCTTAATTATGAATAGACAATGCATACGAACAGAAGCAAAAAAAGAATGGAATTTCCTTGCCTTTGTCAAAATTTGTTGTAAAATTTGTCACCGAATTAATGGCAGAACTAAGTATAAAATATACAGGGTGGGCCATATAGCGTTTGCTTTTTGAACCACCTATCTTTTTGAGAATGCTAGCACAAGTGACATGTCAAATGTGTTCATAATTTACTTAATGGTTTGACATTTACGAAATTGGACGCTATACGCTTGAACAAAATTGGGAAATATTGAAAACCTATTTCCAAAGTGGTGAGTCTTCTTCTTCTTTTCTGATGAAACTCATTTTCACATCGGTGGCTATGTCAATAAGCAAAATTGTTGGATTTGTGGCTCAGAAAACCCACACGTTACAGTAGAGAAGCAAATGCATCCACAAAGAGTCACTGTTTGGTGCGGTTTTTGGTCTGCCGGCATCATCGGGCCATTTTTTTTTCGAAAATGAGCGAGGAGCCGCGGTTACAGTAAATGTCGAGCGTTACCGTGACATGCTCAACGAGTTGCTTCCAAAAATTGAAGAGGATGACATGGACGATATTTGGTTTCACACTGCCAAAGTTACACTCGAACTTTTGGCTACCGTTTTTGAATTCCGATATCAATTGGCCGCCTCGGAGCTGTGATTTAAGCCCGTTGTACTATTTTTTGTGGGACGCCGTTAAGGACAAATGCTATGCGAACCATCCGGAGACGATTGATGCTTTAAAACACGAAATCGAAGTTGCCATTCATGAAATTGGAGCCCAAACAATCGAAAATGTGCTTAAAAATTGGATTGATCGAATGGCCTACTGTAAAGCCAGTCGTGGCAGTCGTTTGAGCGATATTATTTTTCATTCATAAATGAGAATATTCAATCTTCAAAATAAATTAAAAAGGGTTGAAAAAATATTGATTAGTCTTTTTTTTATAGCCGATTCAAAAAGCAAATTTTACATGGCCCACCCTTTAAAACCATAGGTGGCTAATTTACCAGCACCTTGTGTGTTATGTATGTAGGTGAAGTGTGGCTATAAATTCGTTCGAAAACCCACCTGCAGTGAGGATAGCGACTCACCAACTCATTACCTCCGACTGAGTATCCACGAACGCATAAAAGACAAGCCCGGCGAGAATAATTTCTAAATAGAAGGCAACATAAATAATTCTCTTGTACTTTATTCTCATCCCTGCATCCGTACGATTTTCATTCGAGTAAAATTGACACTGATTGTGGAAAGCTGTGAGCTGCTCGCTGCCGGCTGCTTTCGTAGCTGATTAGTGTTTAGCTTCGTTCAATGGCAATTTCAGTTTTGTTTACTTGCTGACACGCGTTCTACTATAATTGCCACACACACACACACATACACGCACTTCCATCTACATAAGCCCACCAGCATTTTCTGATTGCCACGGTTGAGTTGCGCCACCACCTCTCTTATACACCCCACCATCAACACTTTTACACACTTTTTGTTCTTTGTAATAAATACTTGTTGGTGATTTTGTTGTTGTGTTTGCTGGCATTGCTTTCACCGCGCTTTGTCTGCCTCAACACATTTCAACACTTTTGTTCTTGGAATGCAATTTTCTTGATGTTTTGCTTACTGTTTGGTAAAATTGGGGTTGTTGTTGTTGTAGCCGTGATGCTTGTTGCCACTGTTGTCGACAGTTGTATGCGTTTCAGGTGCAACAAAAGCGAGCACGCAGGTACATATCAGCATAGAGCAGCGAGGCCAATGATTCGGAACGAATGTGAAAACAAGACAAAAAACATGAAGTTTACCAGCTGTGTATGTAAGTATGTATGTGAGTACATATTTTAAGCGTAGCAGTGAGTTTGTGGCACAAGTGCTGGATGTGCACTCAATCCAGTCCAGTGCAGTCCAGTGCCAGCTCAGCCCACTTGCCGCCTACTTTTGCTTTCTGCAGACAATGGCGCTGCCTTTAACTTTTAGCTTTTATCATTGGCCTTCTAGCAGTTGTGCTCTCAGTTATTGTTGTTGTAATGGTTATAGCTGTGCAAGTATTGCATTGCATTGCGTTGCATTGTTTGCAGCAACTGCCACAAATTTAGGCCAACAATAAGTGAACCTTTGCAAGACAACAAAAAGCAGTGAACAAATACTTTCTTACAGCAGTGCAGCCAAATGTTCGCCCATACAAAAACACAGAAACAAAACAAAAAAAACAGCCACCATGTGCACATACACACACTAATCTGCATAGGTTCGCACCAACTGTTTTAGTCGCCATTCAAGTGCAACAATGAAAGTTTGCCCGCCGCTCATTGCGATTGCGGTGCTGTCCCTTTATTGTTACCGCCATCAGTATTGTTGCATGCAACCTGCTGCTACTAGGCCTCGGTTATCAATGTTACTTTTGTTGTGATTTTACCTGTTTGCCTTCTTTTTTAGTTGCAGCTGCAGCTGTAGTAGCCGCAGTCGAGTTCAGTTGGATCAGTTAGCGGCTAAGTTTGTTGCAACTAACTGCACACAGCAGGCAAATGCAGGTGCGCAAATGGGCAGGAAATGAAATTGTGCACCCACTTCCACTCGTTAGCTCGACATTTATTAAGTTGTAGATGAGAAAGTGTGAAATTTATTAACTCCAGCTACAAAATGCTTTCAAGTGGTTTGTTTTATTTTGCATTTGCAGGCGACACAGTTACAAGTTTGTACTGCTACACTTTAGAACTATAAACAGATCTGTTGTTTGAGATTTAATTGAGAGGTTTTTGGCATCTTTTAGCTTCTCATTACCTGCTTAAAGGCAAATCTAGTAGCTCAGCTACGTTTAAAATTGACTTCGGTAAAAAAGAAAATAGTCAGAAATCCAAAGCCAGATATCGAAAAACTCAAAGTTGCAGATAATAAAAATAAATTAACATCAGTTATTAACACAAAACTACACGCTTTACTCGCCACACCGGCCCAAAATGTTTGGGGCTCACTTAAAGAAAATTTGAAGTCACTGACGAGAAAGATAGTAGGCACATTTAAAAGGCAAACGAAAAACGGTTGGATGATAGAAGAAATTCTACATCTTATGGATGAGCGACGTAAATTTAAAAACCGAAATAATGATGCTTATCGTATTCTGCAAAATGAAATCCGTTCAAAAATTCGATCTGCCAAAGTTGAATGGTTTAATGGTCAATGCGAAGAAATTGAAATGCTGCAAAATCCACACGATAATTTCAATCACCATCCTCTTTCAAACTAAAAGAAACCTCAGGAATTTACAAAAAAACCAAATCATTCCATTCTTGTTAACGAGAACAATGAAGCAGTGTTTGACACAAATGTGAAAAAGAAGATTTGGGTAAGATATATATCCGATGCCTTTAGTGACAGCAGCAGACCAAACGAGATACCACTGCCACAAACAGTATCCGGGACACCGATAAGTAGAGATGAAGTAGTGTCTGCGCTCAACAACATGAAAGAAAGAAAAGCGGCAGGACCAGATGAAGTGCCGGCTGAAATCTTAAAACTAATCGATGAGGATAATATTCAACTCTTCAATCATGTCTATGATACTGGTAACTACCCGCAAAACTAACTTAAAGCAACATTTATTACTCTTCCAAAAAAGAATCACGCAAAACACTGCAACGAATACGAGGGGTGCCTTTTATATTTCGGGATTTGGCAACCCTGGTGTTGCAATCTGGCAACTGATAGCTGTATTGCAAAATATTGACATTTTTTGGCTTTTACGTACTCAGAACGTTTTAAAATACCAGCGCTATTTGTGTTGTTTACAGTAACTTAAAAGATTCATCTCGGTCCAAAAATGGAACTAATTCGCGAACATTTTCGTGCGATTATTTTTTACAACTTTCGACTTGGATTAACTCAGCAACATTGCATGGTTGAACTTAATTCATTTTTTGGCGATGAAGCTCCATAAAGGACCAGTGTTTATCGATGGTATGGTGAATTCAATCGTGGTCGTGGTCGTGGTCGTAGTTCACTCCAAGACGAATTTCGTGAAGGTCGTCCAAAATCAGTTGTTGTTCCGAAAACCATTGATGCTGTGCGCGAACTGATATTGCAAGATCGTCATGTCACCTATCGCGAGATTGAGACAATCTTAGGCATTAGTGGGACCAGCATACAATCAATATTGCATAAACATTTGACTGTCAAAAAAATTTGTTCGCGTTGGATCCCACACAATTTGTCAATCGCTCAAAAAAAGGCTTGTGTCGATTGGTCGAAGGAAATGCTCAAAAAATACGATCGCGGGGCTTCGAAACACGTCTATGACATCGTGACAGGTGATGAATCATGGATTTACGCGTATGAGCCCGAAAGTAAACAGCAGTTGACTGTATGGGTGTTTCAAGATGAGCCAAATCCAACAAAAGTTGTTCGCGCACGAAGCACCTCCAAGCAAATGGTCACCTGTTTTCGGAAAAACTGGACATGTCGCAACCGTACCACTAGAACAACGCAGAACAGTAAATTCTGAGTGGTACCCAACTATTTGTTTGACAGTTGTCTTCCAAGAAATTAGGAAAACCAATCGCCAAAGACGGATCACTCTTCACCAGGACAATGAGAGCTCTCACACATCGGCTCAAACAACTGCATTTTTGAGCACCCAAAACATCGAATTAATGGGTCATCCGCCGTATACGAGTAGTCCTGACTTGGCACCGAATGACTTCTTTTTATTCCCGTACGTAAAAAACAAACTGAGAGGTCAACGTTTTTCGACACCTGAAGAAACGGTTGCGGCATTCAGAATGCATGTTTTGGAGGTACCTCATTCAGAGTGGCAAAAGTGCTTCGACAATTGGTTCAAACGCATGCAAAAGTGTATAGATCTTCATGGAGAATATTTTGAAAAACAATAAAGTGATTTTCGATGATTAAAATTTGTTTCTGTTCTCTAGTCCCGAAATATAAAAGGCACTCCTCGTATTCATAATTGGTGTAACAAAAAGAAGTGGGTGTTTCGCCGAGCTCCTCCTCCTATTTGTGGCGTGCGTTTTGATGCTGTTCTACAGATGAAGGAACCTAAAGTTTCAAGCCGACTTCGAACGCCATATATATTTTTTTTTATGAAGAGCTTTTTCATAGCAGGAATACACCCGGAAGTTTGTCATTGCCTGCCGAGGGGCGACCGCTATTATCAAACACTTTTTATTCATTTTGGTGTTTCACGGAGATTCGTTTCTCCTACGCTTCTCCGAGCTCCGAATGGTAGTCACGCGCCAACCCATTCGGCTACGACGGACAGCTGGTCTTAGTATGATTTATAGCGTGTATATCAGGTATAAGTATGATCCAGCTGCGTTAGATGAAAAGATAGAAAATATAATATTAGATAAATAAAAGTGAATATACGATTTTTAAACTTTGATGCCAATAAGTGGATCGTTTGAAGTCAGCTCAACTCAGTCAATAGAACAGAAATTGCGTTTCATTGGAGCAAAATAAGTCCACGCGCATCGGTAATGATTCGCAAGCAGCTTTGAGTACGTGAAACTGTAATGTTCCTATTTAGCAGCATGTCGCCTGGTATTAATCACTACGTGCACTGCAATTTTTCTCTCTGTGGTGAATGTGTTCTCCTTCTTCTTCTTCGTCTTCTTTCTGGCTGGCGTTAAATTCTTTTAAACAATGTCACCAGTCGACACTTTTTCATCTTAATCGTCATTTGATCTTACCAAAGCAAAGGAAGTCTTCTCCTGCCTCTGCCATCACCAGCAAGTAGCGCATAAATTACTTTCAGAGCTGGAGCATTTCGAGTCTAGCATGTACACGGTCTAGGCAGCGGCACTGCTGGATCTTTATTAACTGCCCTATGTCTATGTCGCCGTAAATTTCAAAAGCCTTCCTTGGAATCGCTCCTTCGAAACCTCCGAAGGTCGCTTCATCGGATTTTGACATCGCCCATGTCTCTGCGTAATACAAAAGGACGCGAGAAAGAGGCTTAGGTTCGGTAAGATTAGACTTGGTTGGTTCTGCATATCGCACATAAACCAGAAAGTGGTCTATATCACTATGGCGAAAGAGACTTATGAAGTGTGTTCTTCGTTCATAGAAAAAAGAGTTTACTATTAAATTACTTACTTACCTAGGCCAAAGTACCATTTCTTGGCAAGAAGTTGGATTTCAAGGCTGAAATTACAAGTAAGCTTGTTAATGATGATTCCTAAACAGACGAGAACTTCAATACCTCGAAATCATAACTGTCAACACTAGCGGGAGTGGCGATGTGAGAACCCGATGGCTGCGCAAGTCCAATGTTTGATGAGAGCAGGTAATTCGTCTTATTCTCATTCACTCTCGCTGCACTTCTTTATCTAGCTTAGAAAAGGCAGAAATGCTGTTCAGGCCGATGATTAAGGCCGGCGGGCCAATTAAAAGGTAAAAAAATTCGACTTTTTTTCCTGAAATCAATAGCTTAGATATTCAAGAACATGAGACACAAATTTTCAGAGTTAAATTCCAAGTATTTGCAGAGCTACAGAGCCGAGCGTAGTGCGGCGTCGAGCAACCGTGCGCTTATTGTTGTAGTGCTCCGCCCATTGACCATTGACTTTGAAGCGCGTTTTCTCGGCTTTTCATTTTCACGATTTTACCTAATTTATGTACACGATTGCAAAAAAACTAAACGAGCCATCCATTTCATTCAAAATGCGTTATCTTCAGTATTGTTTTCTCTTCTATGTGAACTAAAAAAAACATCCAAAAACTTTTTTTAAGCGACTTTTTTACCCAGTTGAAGAGTTTTTTTTTCCTTGAAAAAACACCTTTTTTTCTATTATACCTTCCCCAAAAATTCGAATTTTATGTTTCTCCCAATTTTCTTAGTTCACATCGAAGATAATTACATCAAAATTAATAATCTTTTTTTTTTTTTGTTTTCAGATGAAAATTGCAAGTTGTATCTTGTACAGAAGTTGGATACTTCAGTGGCAAGGCGCTCTGGGAATCTATTGATAACTCGGCTTACAATATATTGTTGGAGATTGTACAATTTTTTTTTTTTTTAGTTCAAATATATATTAAACTATCCCCAAAACTTCATTTGGCTAATTGTTTTTTTTCTCATCCTACAACGCTTCGCGAAAACTACTGAATTTAGGACATCTAATTGGCCCGCTGGCCTTAAATGTTTTACTCTAATAAAGGATGTTTTTTTTAGAGGTTAGGTTTTCAAGTTTTTTACTTTTTTCGTAGATGGTCTTTTTGACAGCTGTCACTTGATTTATGCTCAGTTTGGTTTGCCATTTCATAATGAATAGACTTACACCTGAACAACGTTTGCAAATCGTGCAAATTTATTACGAAAATAATGGTTCGGTTCGCGCGATGCATCGCTCGCTGCGCCCAATATTCGGTCGACATAATCGTCCATCAGAGTCACTAATTCGATTAACCATGGATCGGTTTCGCACCACGTTTGCTCTAGTGGATAATACGCTTCCTCAGAGACGTCGTACAGTGCGCACCGAAGACGCCATTGCTGCTGTGGAGCAGAGTATCGAAGAAGACCCGAATGAGTCCATCCGCCATCGCGCGCAGCAATTGGAGATGTGCCCATCCACTTTATGGAAGATTTTGCGGAAGAATCTTGGTTTGCGGGCTTACAAAATCCAACTCGTACAAGAATTGAAGCCGAACGACCATCAAGCGCGTCGCACGTTCGGTGAATGGGCCCAAAACGAGATGACCACCGATCCCGATTTTCACAAGAAAATTTTGTTCAGCGATGAAGCTCACTTTTGGTTGAATGGGTATGTCAATAAGCAAAATTGTCGCATTTGGAGTGAACATAATCCATAAGCCATTGCTGAGACGCCGTTACATCCTCAAAAAGCCACTGTTTGGTGTGCTCTATGGGCAGAGGGAATCATTGGCCCATATTTCTTTAAAAATGAAGCCGGCCATAATGTTACAGTAAATGGAGAGCGCTATAGCGCCATGATTAATGACTTTTTCGTGCCTGAATTGGACGATGTTGATGTGGACGACCTTTGGTTCCAACAAGACGGCGCTACATGCCATACAGCCAACGCAACAATCGATTTATTGAAGGAAACTTTTGGTGAGCGCATTATCTCGCGTCGTGGACCTGTGGCGTGGCCTCCAAGATCGTGCGATATAACACCGCTGGACTATTTCTTGTGGGGCTATGTGAAGTCGCTTGTCTACGCAGATAAGCCCGAGACGATTGACGTCTTGGAAGAGAATATTCGGCGCGTTACTGCTGACATACGGCCCCAATTGCTGCAAAAAGTGGTCGAAAATTGGGCCTCTCGGCTGGAATTTATTCGAGCCAGCCGCTTCAGCCACTTGCCCGAAATCATTTTTAAAACATAATGGCAAACCCTTATCTTTATAATAAAGCTAAATTCTTGGCCATAACATTAAATTATGTATGTTTTATTTCATTTTGAAAACCTAACCTCTAAAAAAAACACCCTTTATAACTTACGCTAAATGGGAATAAGGACGTGTTTTGTTCATAAAAATTTAGCACTTTTTTCCCGCATCGTCGATGATTTGTAACTCTGCCTAGCCCTTTTTTTGAATTAAAAATAAGTTTATAAGTGGTCAAAGAGCCAGGTTAAAGTTGCCAACAATTTTGTGCATCGCTGTATATGCCGTTAAGTCTTTAGTCTTTATCTCGAAGTGCTTGAATAAGTGGGCGTGAAATTTCCTATACTCAGGCGTAGCAGCTTTAAAAAATCAGTTTTGCTGCGTTTTGATTTTTGACATTCGGAAATAGTGATTTTGAGCTTGTTATTATTATTATTATTGTTATTATTTCTTATGGTTCCAGGCACGAACAAAGGGCCACAAAGGAACAAAGGACCGAAGGGAGGAACAAAGGGCGGAACTTTTGACCTTCAAAATAAAAAATTTAAATAACTTATTTAGAGTTGGCTTTCTGCATTTTGGCGTATCTGGTGTTGAATTACTACTCTCAAGTATTTTTATCCACATACATACGTACATTTCATAAGCACAATAATAATAAAAGTCGAACCCGAGATGAAAGGCATTTTCCAGCAATTGAAACATAAATAGAAACCCCAAATATTCTAAAACGAAAATTTTAAATTCAATTAAAATGCAAACCGACTTTATAAAGAATAGTCGATAGACTGACAAGCAGACAATTGTGGCACTTGAGCGCAGATTAAATTACACACTTGAGTGATTCAAGGAATTATTACACACACACACGCACGCATACCTAAATACGACATGCATTAAAACCAGCCGAGTAAAGTTTGCCATGCAAGTGTGTGTGTGTGTGTGTGCGGTGATGCTCCATTATTCTGTATGCCATGTACAATACAATTATTTGCATGTATTTGTGTTATTTGTATTTGTGTTATTGACATACTTAAAAAGCGTGAATAAAAGGCGGCAAAGTCGAAAAATATTACTGAAGATGATTTAAGTCGAACAAAATCAAAGTTAGAAATTTGAAAGATGGACTTGTGTGTGTGATGTATTTACGTTAAAATTCTAATAAAATATAATAGAGATAATAAATTTACATATACCTCCACAGGGTGCATACGGCAGTTGGGGACATGCCTATATGTGGCTATAAGTCAAGTGAAATCATTAATATCCTCTTTGATCCTTTTCAGATAAAACATGGAAGGCCGCAACTTCACTCCAGAGATGAAGAGACAGGCAGTTATCGTTTCAAACGTACAGCTATCGTGGAAATCACACCAATTTATCAATCTCTACTTTTCTTAAGTACGCCCGTTTATTCCTTTATGAAATTCGTAGTGAATAGGAAGCATCAGGCGGTGTTGCAGAATCTGTTGCAAAACCGAAAAAATAAAATTCTTGAGAAACGTTCTCACACTGTCCGATCTGCAGAATTTATTCAACAAGAGCAAGCAACCATTGACGTCGACCCTTCAAAATTAATTTGGGCTCTTACGAGGGAGCTTAGTGTTTCTGGGGCCTTATCTATCGGGTTGTTCATGAAGATCTTCAGTATAAATCTTACGTTACGCGCACAAGACAGTTTATGTTGGAGAAAATACGAGAACGGCTAGTTAATCGATCAAAATGCATTCCAAGCTAAATTAATTAAATTAAAAATTATTCCTAAAGCGCCTAAGATGTTATGGTTTTTTGCTGACAAAACAAATTTTGAAGAAGACGGAACAACCAACCGCAGGAATGACCCGAATGGCAGAGGACTATGATCCAATCTTATAGAGGCTCCTGCTGTCATGCATCCGAAGTTGCCAGCCCCTTTAATGGTTTTAAATGCTGTGAGCAACAACGAAAGAAAGGACATGTTATGCCACCATTTTTCTTTACTCAAGGATTTCGAGTGATTTCTGCTGTACCGGTATATATCGAGACTCTAGAGACAGTAGTGAAACCCTGAATTTATAGTTTATGCGGTGTTCACAGATACATCTTTCAGCAATACTCTGCTCCTATACTCCTTCACGCAAAGCGATGGTGACACAAGCTTGGATGGTTGAAAATTTCTATGACCACATAACAACGAATCTGTGGGCGCCTAACTGCCCAGACCTTAAATCCTTGGATTATTATGTGTGGAGCCTAGTTGAGGGTGAAGTGAATAAACATCCTCATAATACACTCTTTTCTCTGAAAGCCGCAATTAATGCCGTTATTGTCACTATGAATAAGGTCGATTTGATTCGGATATGCAATCGTTTCCGGACTGGGATCGCGGAGATTATTGCGGTTAATGGACTCATTGTACTGATTGGTTTAATAAAGGCTGATCAGATTGGAGGTTCTTGTTCGAATATGGATTTTTTGACAGATCACTAGTGACTACTGTCACGCTAAATAGGTACATAATTTCAGCAAATGTTCATCGCGCACTCAAGCCAACTTATGGTGTACCTACATAATCGCCCTACCGAATGCTCTATACGGCAAACCATCGCCAAAATTAGAAAAAATTTTTATACATTGGAGGATATTCGACCGAGTAGAGCACGTATACCCCGACGTGAAAAGAATCTTGTGGTTGTATATGAGAGTTTTGCCAAAGACCCGGAAGCATCGATTCGGCGCTGATCACAATAACTTGACCTATCTCATGGCACTCCGCAAAGATATTGGTTTTAAAGCATATAAAATGCAGCTCGTCCAAGATTCGAAGCCAGCCGATCTTTCAAGCCGTTATAATTTCAGTCATTAGACTCTTGAAAAACTCGCTGAACATCCATATTTTGCGACCCAAACTTGGTTCAGCGATGAGGCCCTTTTTTGGTTACGCCAATAAGCATAATTGTCGTATTTGGTATTAAGAGCAACTAGAAACCATTCAAGAACAATCATTATATCCATTGAAACTAATCATTTGGTGCGGCCTATGGGCTGGAGGAATCACCGGGCTACATTTCTTCAAAGACGAAGCTGGCGCCAATGCAACAGGGAATGGCGAACGCTATCGCGCCATGATAAACAACTTTTCGATGCCGGAAATTGGGACATTGAAGCCCGTGATCTCCAGAAAATTAGGTTCCACGAAGACGGCGCTACTTGCCAAACAGCCCGTGAAACAATAGGCTTACTACGTTGTGGTTTCGGTGAGCAATTTATCGCTCATCTGGCACCGGTGGTTTGGCTGCAGAGATCGTTTGATATCATACTTTTGGAATTCTATTTTTGGGGCTATGTGAAGTCTATATGCTGTGTGGATAAACCCGCTTGAATTGAGGCATTAGAATTTTCATTCAAATTTTGGACTAGCTGAATTGTATATGCTTTTAAACTAATATCTTTGTGTAGTGTCACGAAAAATGCCAAGTTCCGGGTTTTCGGCAAAACTCTCATATACAATCGCAAGATTCTCTTCACATCGGGATGTACGTGCTCTAATCAGTCAAATATCCTCCAATGCAATGGTTGTATACAAAAATATTAAAGATTACCCAATCAATTTGAGTTTTTTTTGTTTCATTTCAATTTAAATTCCTATACCTCTAAATTGATCACCCTTTAGATACGTAAAAAGTTAATATTGTTTAAAAGTTTTCGTGGAGTTTATATATATATATATATATTCCCGAGGCTCCTAGATGAAGCATAGGGCTTCAATAAACAAATTATAATTAATTTTATCTAAGGCTAAGCATTTCATTTCGTTCCACGCACGGCCTGCTTTTCTTGCTTCTTCGTCGACCTGACGCCTCCACGTATTGGCTGGTCTCCCACGTCTGCGGCTGCCTTGGGGGTTCCAATCCAGTGCTGTTCTTGTTATGTCATCGTAGGGCTTTCTGAACGTGTGACCGATCCATTTCCACTTACGGCGTTGAATTTCTATGTGGGCTGGTGTTTGCCTGGTCATGATCCCGAGATCAGCGTTACTAATAACCGGGGGCCAATATATGCGCATAGTCTTGCGTAGGCAACGATTAAGAAAGGCTTGCAGCGACTGTAGTACACATACCGATATGTTCCAAGTTTCACACCCATTCAACACTACGGATTTCACGTTGGCATTGAAAATATTGAGCTTGGTATGCCTGGAGATGTGAGACGCTCTCCATACCTTATCCAGCATGCCAAATGCAGGGCATTCCTTGGATATACGGTTACGTATGTCAGCTGGTTTTGGAGATAAAGCTCCCTAGGTAGCAAAATTAATCTACATCTTCCAGGGGTGTGCCGGCAATTTGAAGGGCTTGCGATGCGCTGGTGTTGATGCGCATAACTTCAGTCTTCGCGGTATTGCTTTTTGGTCCAGTTTGTGCTGCGCTCACCGCACGAAGTTTTGCTGATATGTGCGAATATTTATGCGACACCAGACATATGTCGTCAGCATAGTCTAAATCCTCCAGGTGGCCACACATACCCCAGGATATGCCTCTGTTAGTCGCACAGGCTTGTCGAATTACTAGATCCAGAACCAAATTGAAAAGCAGCGGAGATAGTACGCAACCCTGCCTCACACCGGTTTGCACCTCGACCCCGTTTCTTAGAACGTTTTCGTGTTTGACGCGACAGCAAGTGCCCGCGTACCGCCCTTTGATGATATCGATTATTTTTTTCAGGTACTCCTTTGCAGGCGAGCATAAATAAAGAGGCGTCCGCCACTCTACTGACTGCTCCGCGGCTACTTGCAAGATGTTAACATGATCAACGCACGCACAACGTGGGCGAAAGCCGGCTTGCTCCTTGCGTAATCCCTGCAACAATGAGTTGGATAGTCTTTTGTGAATTATGAGAGCTATAACCCTATTTATCATACTTAACAGCGTTATCCCTCTCCAATTTTTACCCTCAGATAAGTTACCCTTCTTCGGGAGAATTGTGACGATTCCTTCTTTCAACTCGGATGGTATCTTTTCTGAGCTCCAAATGCTATTTAGTAGCGGCAACAGAATACGAGCGCTCAGCTCGGGGTCAGCTTTAAGTAATTTCGAGTTGATGTTGTCAGGCCCAGGCGCTTTGTTATTTTTTAGCGTCTTGATCGCGCTTATTATTTCAGGCTCATCCGGGCATGTGGTGGAGATATCACGTCGAACTATGCGGCGCTGGCAGCTACAGGGCTGCACTGGCTGTGCGGATAGAGCTGACAGTAATTTCTTATAATAGCTCCCAGATGAGGACTTGCTGGTCCTTTGACGTTGTTAATACGCCGTTCTCGGCTTTAAGCGGCTTCGGTTTTAAAAGTGGTGTTTAAATAAGTTTTATTCAAAAATGCTACGTTGTCCTCAAATACCGTACGAACCCTGTATATGTACACTAGTGCGCACGTAATGAAGTCACTTTACCTTTTCACAAAAATTGCAATATTTTTTATGGAATTATTTTTGGTCGGAACTTAAAAAAAACGAAAGTAGTTAATTGTTTAGCGAAAACTGGATCGGCGGTATGCCTAGAAATTCTGCACAAGCCCTCGAATGGTACGCACAGGAATGACGCACACTTGGAGAAGACTACTCGAGAAGAAAATAATATTAACCTTCATGTGCCCGGGATATAAAACTTACGTACCCGGTCGGCTTACTACATTTGTAGTAACTACGTAATTGCATGCAAAACCAATGTAATGTTAAGAAAAAAAGACTTGTATGGTGTTTTTTTTTACTTTTACGTGTGTAATAACCTTTTTTTTTAAAAATATTGAATTCAGGTGATAATTTTAATACAAAAAATGTTTTAATTTTCAGGAGTTCAATAGCATTTTCCCAAAATATATGTTTCGGCATGTGCATTACACACTGCTTTTTTGCACCAACTACAGATTTTTCGTGTGTTGTTACGACTTCCTATTTCACAGTATTGACCAGGTACAGAATATTTTGGTTGTTTATCGTTGGAAATATCAGGTAAAATAGATGAATCAACATTAGATGTAGCAGAAAGGGATCGATCCAGTGCCATTTCGATAGCTTTACGTGTTTGATGGAATCCCAGCACCCGGGGAACTTGAGAGCGCTGTTTAATTGCTGGCATAAAAAGCTGCTTAGACAAGACATTTGTCAAAGGTGTGCTGGCAAGTATTATAACTGATCTGCCTCTTTTTGGAACATAAGATACCAAAGAAAACTTTCCATCGAGACACCCGAAAATGGAAGATTCTTCAGCACGATTGCGATCAACCTTCATTTCACATGGTACAAACGTTTTATTTTGACGAACAATACCAAGAATAGCTAGACCTTTGGCCATTAAATACTTGCCTAAGTTTAGCGATGTCAAAAAATTATCACAAATAATAGTCCTTCTGTTGTTCTCCCAATGGCATACTAACCTTTGCACAACACCTTCACCTACGTTATTTGCTCGACCAGCATTTGAGGTTTTTCCAGTATATATTTCACTTTTGAGTGGATAGAACGACTTAGCATCGCATGCAAACCAAACCTTTATCTCATACTTGGCAGGCTTAGAGGGTATGTACTGAGTAAACCTAGTTCGGCCGCGATAAGCAAATAATTGTTCATCCACAGTAATTTCTCCAGATGGTTGGTAATATTTGCGCAGATTTGCGTTCATTTGTGTCCACAATTCAGATATTGGAGCAGCTTTATCGGCTTCTAGCCTAACTGCTCTTGTACGCTCGCTGTCAAATCTAATGAATCGAACAATTTCTTTGAAGCGTGACTTAGGCATTACTGCTCGATAAAAGCTTGGCCCCATAGCACATCCACATCTTCGTCATTTGATTTATTTACACCTGCTAGTAACACAAGACCTATAAGTGCTTTTAGTTTAATTAAGGTTAATTTCTCCCAGATTCTTTTATCTCCAGTGCAGTTTTTCTCGTTCCAAGTCTCATAGGCTTTTCGTGCTTTTTCATTCGTATCTACTAGAATTTGTTGAAGCACTGATGGAGTGAATATCAACTCAAAGACGGCAGACTCAATTAGACCCTGGGTAGCCCGAGTTGGACCCACAACAGTGCTCCGAAATACATTATGGCTACTGACGCGAACATCTTGGCTAGGAAAGTTCTTAAGCCATGCAGTTTGATCTTTAGCGATCAACGCATCATGTCGTTGGGTAATGGGCGGTTTACCTGAATCAAAATTATTCTCGAAATCTGCTTCGAATATTGTACCCTCCTCTTGCTCATCATTGCGAATGTCATCCTCTTCAATAATTAATTCACTTTCAGCGTCGGAATTTTCTGTATTGATACCAATCAAACCACCAGCGCCAATATCGTTCGGGTTGGAACTCTCATCATTCCCGGCATTGCTATCATCCTCCAAGTCGAAATGCTCTTTCTCCTCATCAAGCTCGGGCAATATGTTTTGCACATGATCCTGAAGTTCTTCGTACCTTATTCGGTAACTAAGCGAAGCGACAGTTATAAAAAATCGTGTTGCGACAAGCTGAAGTCAACTATAAAATACTATTTTGCATACATTTTATATGGTTACTACAAATGTAGTAAGCCGGCCGCAAGATGATGTTTTTTTCTAGTAGGGTCTAGAGGTCAGGCAAATAATAGTTCGAGTGTTATTATACTCTTAATTGACTTTGATTTGATAATCAGGAAGTTACTAAAAACTTCGGGCATTGTTGTTTCGGAAAATTTTTTTTTATCTCACTTTTTTTCACAATTTACTACAAATGTAGTAAGCCGGGCACATGAAGGTTAAGTGAATGGAATTGGAGCGAAATAAAAATAATGCCATTGAATAGGGATTGATTAAAGAGACTTATTGTGGCCCTTTGCTCTATGGCCCTCACTACAGAGTGGAAGGATTAAATATAGATATAAAGAGCATAACCTGAAATGATTGTGCAATGTTCCAAGTTTCGTACAAAGTTCCAAAAATCTAAAAAATTAAAAAAAATATAGCCACTGTTGAGCGTTTTCTGCCATATAAAATACTTAAAAACGTGTGTGGAATAAAATTCTCAACATCGTTCCAAAAAAAGAACAAAAAGAGAAATTTTCAAAAATCTACGCGATTTTTGAGCGAATTCAAGCCTACACTTTATTATACTTAACTTTAATGGATTACAAACTGCATACCCAGAAGTTTTTTAGAAACTCTGTTTAAAAAATTAAGACTTTGTTAAACATTTTTTGCACAAGAAATCTTATTTATAAAGTTTTTATTGTGTAATGAATTATGTTTTTATGAAAAATTAACGATACAAAATTGGCATGCAAAATATTTCGATTTTTGTTAAAAGATTAAATGACCTAATTATGTGCGCACAAGTATTCATGTAAATACTTAAGGCAAATATCAACATTGATGTGTTTACCATAAATCCTACATTAAACAGATAATAGTAAGGACTTACAAAAGTATCCTTCTACTAAGTTGCAACTCAAACATGTGCACTTACATTCACATATACAAATACATATACATATGCGTATTCAAATATATTAAACGCATTTAAAATTTAGTAAGTGACATCACATTTTTGTTAATTGTCATTGCTAACACTTGATTCACCTACACACAGACATAATAAATAAATTCAATAGGAAGCTCAAACAATGGCTGAAGAGAGAATTTCTTGCGGTTGATATATCCCAGGAGTTAGAGATAATTAATTACTAAATTGGTCTGCTTTGCATTAATAGAATTTATCCCAAATATTTCGATGTAATTATATCAGTTTAGATTGTGGTAAAATCAATGGGATTTGCATAGATTCGTTTACTTTTAATTAAAGTAGATTCGATTAGATTAGATGCGCTTACGCTTTCTACTTTCCTTGGTTTGCGAGTTTAGCAAGGTGGGTCAGTCATCTGTTCCTCATGCTAACCAGTCCCTAGGCGCCAGTTGGACACACTAAGTGAAACCAAGTTCTTTTCCATCTACGTTTATTTCAGGGCTTACATTGTTATTGGTGTTAATGGTGGTTCCTAAATAAACGAAGGCTTTTAGTTTTTCAAAATCATAACTGTGAATAAAGGGACTCACACCTAAAAACACTAAAATTTAACTTTAAATGGGGCAGCTCCTAAAGTCAACGAGTTTTTCAATAATTTTGTGCGAAAAACTGGCAATATTTATTATCTTAAAATAAATTAGATATTAATATTTATGCTTTAGTGAATATACAAACAATTTTTTGAAAAAAAAAAAAAAAAAATGGCGGCGCTAAAGCTGCTGGAATGCACAACCTCTTGTAATCAATCGAAATCAACCAGACTAAAATGTTTCATTAAAATAAGTTATTCCCATTTGCTCTGACCTATTTTTAACAAAAAAAAAAAAAAACATGAAAATTTTTAGTGAAAAAGAAAATAATTACTCTTATATATTTTTCTTTTCCACTTCAAATTTTCATTTTTTTCGCTAAATATAGGTAAGTGGAAATATAAAAAATTGATCAAAACAATATTTTTAGTGATAATTAATATAAGATTTGAGGTACATGCAAAAGCCAGTTTACTAAAGAATATTCCTTTAAAAAGTCGATATCTTAATTACGTTTTGAGTTATATTCAACAGCGCGAAAAAAACCTATTTCGAGAAAAACGGGATTAAAGTTTTCGTTCTTATTCATCTTTCGTTCGACGCTCATCACCTCACTGACTCATTGAAAATATTTTCTTTCGATTGTAAACGAAATTTTTAAATAAAAAAAGGAAAAATCGAAAGGAACTGCCCCCCATAAAATACTAATTCTTAGGTTCAATCGTACATTTATGAACATTTTTTTTCTTACCAAGGACATTGTTCAAAATCAAAGTGACTGATCTGATACGGCCGAGTTTTAAGTTTCAAACTTCGAGCATCAAATTGGACCGACTTTATAACCTCAAGCATTTAGAAATTACGAGTAAATATAGTACTTCAATAAAAGCCAACTGATTTAAAAAAGTGCGTGTAGCGTAGTACACAAAACAGAAAGAAAGAGCGAGAACCCGAGAGAGAATGAAAGAGAGAGAGAGAAAGAATATATGTCTAAATAGATTCACAACATTTGCAGAGAATACAAATAGACAAAATTTACAAAAAATGGAGGAGGGTCAACCGGTGTAGGTAAACGCCGGACACAAACCATGGCAACAACGCGTACTACTCCGAATGTTCATCACCCGCACAAACGTAGCGATTCCAGGACCGCAGCAACGGCACAAATTACCGCAGGGCAATAACAATACATCCGACGCCGGAATGGATAGTACTTTATAGTACGCACGAGCACTAGCCAGAAAATGGAAATAAGCGCCAAAAAGTAGACACCAAAAAATATTTCCTACAAATTTGCACCAACTAACAAGCGCCAAAAAATAGGCAGTGTTACTTCTCGAAGTGTTACTAGAAATCAGAAACCACAAGGAAAAACACAGGAAAAATAGCCTAAAGTATATCTAAGATATATATAAAATATAGCTCTCTCTCTCCGTTTCCTCTACGTTACTATCTTTTTTCTCCCTCGCGGAACGAAAATGCTTAAAACGTTGCATGACCTTGAAATTTTACTCTAAGAAGTTTCATTTCAAAAATAATCCTTTTATATGCCAAAACTGACCTAAACTAAATTTGGAGTCTAATTTGTTTGGTTGCTGACTTACTTTCATGGTAGTTCAGGCGTCTTTACTGGATCTCCACCTCAGCGCTACATCCTAACGAACAGTATATGAATAAACATCAAAATAAAAACATTGACGAAATCGTTGCTGAAACCAAGGTTCGATGGGCGGTTAAAAGTTTCAAACCTTATAAATCACCTGACCTGATCACCTGAGAGCTTCAGCGAATGCTTGATCTGGCAATACCATTTCTGTTATGTATATGTAATTCAGAAAAACATTTTTCTCATTTTGGTCTTTCACCGAGATTCGAGCTTACGTTCTCTCTGAATTCTAAATAGTAGTCACGCACCAACCCACTCAGCTACGGCGGCCGCCATTTCTCTTGGTTGTTTTTAAATTTACCTCAGGCTGTTATATGTCCCTGATAAGTGTAGAGATGTGTTTCTTTCAGACGAACCGGTTTGTTATCGCTCCTTCTAAAAACTGTGGAACGCTTGATCGATCTTTACATTAAAGATTGCTGGAACAGTGGTAACTTTTTTGCAGCTCCATATGTGTACACTGAGGATTGGTCAACCAACATATTTTCCAATTTAGGTGCATCATGCCCCGCTTCCACAATTTTCAGAGCGACTCCAATGATGTGTTCTCTCTCTTGCCTTCTATGGAACCTGCCCGTCAATAATCTGATGTTGATGCTCGATGATCGCGGCTGCATAGTAATTGCTTACGCAGATGATATAGTTGTTGTCACAATTGGGAAATATCGTAAAACTCTAAGTGATCTATGGAAGATCGCTCTTAGTAAGTTGTCTAGATGAACTCTAAACAGCGATTAGGGTATAAACTCTCAAGGAAATATAAAATTCCTTAATTTGTGAGGTCATCTCCTTCGGCTAGAAGCTCGAGTGCGCCAAATATTTAGGTGTAATTCTCGACAAGAAACTAAATTGGAACCTGAATGCAGAGGTCAGAGTAAGGAAAGCTACTGTAGCTCTATTTTCTTGCAAAAGAGTGCGAAGAACACTCTCTGGCTATATAGGACCGTTACCGGGTCTGGTCTGGTCTCATTTACGGGATTATAGTCTGGTGGACTCGGCAAGACTACGATTAGAAACAGGCTTCAAAAAGTTCAACGTGTATCAGCAGCGCTCTTGGAACCTCATTTTCTGATACTCTCAATATTCGTTTTAATAGGTTTTTAGTAGAAACTAGAACTCCAGCGAGTTGAAAAATTACCTGGTCTGGCTTGGTCTTAAAGCTTCACTATGAAGTTGGCACCAGTAGACACCAACTGCAGAAAACCAAAAAAGTAAGCCCTTCGGCTCGTCTTCCTGATTACTGTAGCGTACTTTTCAAGCTGAAACTCTTGACATTACGAGGTAGCGTTCTGGTTAAGTAAAATTGTCTTTAGAGAAATCCCTATTTATTTTGATGGCCAAGGGGCTATTAAATCTCGTGGTGAGGTTGTCACCCTGGCCGAATTTTATCGTATCTATTTGATATGGGTGCCAGGGCAGGTTAGCGTACAAAGGAGAGAGAGAGGGCAATACCACGTCTACCCCTCTTGGTATGGATATTGTAGGTATAGCCCTCACAACCTACAAACTGCTTGGTTTAAGTAGCATTGCCACTTCGTTCAACATGAGATGGGTTGATAAAGTGACATGTAACGCTACAAAAATAATTTATCCAGAATGGGACGTCAGGCATTCAAAGGTGCTGCTCAATCGGTCAAGTAAAATGTCTCCTATTTTAGTTGCTTGAGTCAGAGGCCACTGTCTCCTAAAACGTCATGCTCAAAGATTCAATGTACGCACCTCATTTCGACAGTTGCAGAAGCTACAGGAAGGAGGAGGAGGAGGAAGAGTCGGTCAGACATCTTCTTTGTCACAGTGCTGGGTGGCATGCCACTAGGTTTATATACTTTGGCATTCATTCGTGAATGATACTGATGCCCTAAGTGATATAAGTGTCAGTCAGATCAAAGGGTGTGCACTTAAAACAAAATGATTAAATAAGGAGTAGTAGGTAAGCTGCACAATACATGGGCAACAATTTAAGAGGGTTGCCAATTCCACGACTGCCACTTCCACCTACGTGTCTACCTATCTACCGGCCCCCAAGGATAATAGATTGCGAATACAAGGTTTGTCCATCCAAAGCAAAATTTTGAGAGTAACTTCCTTTGCCACTTCATAGGGGATTCACCAACAGAATTGTGCCCACTCATTTTGCACGTATTGTTACGCTCTTTTAATTCTTCTTCTTCTTCTTAACTGGCGCGATAACCGCTTACGCGATTTTGGCCGAGCTTAACAAAGCGCGCCAGTCGTTTCTTTCTCGTGCTAACCGGCGCCAATTGGACACACCAAGTGAAGCCAAGTCCTTCTCCACCTGATCTTTCCAACGCAGAGGAGGCCTTCCTCTTCCTCTACTACCACCAGCTGGTACCGCATCGAATACTTTCAAAGCCGGAGCGTTTGTATCCATTCGGACGACATGACCCAGCCAACGAAGCCGCTGGATCTTTATTCGCTGCGCTATGTCTATGTCGTCGTAAAGCTCATACAGCTCATCGTTCCATCGTCTACGATATTCGCCGTTGCCAACGTGCAAAGGTCCAAAAATCTTACGCAGAATCTTTCTCTCGAACACTCCAAGCGTCGCTTCATCAGATGTTGTCATCGTCCAAGCTTCTGCGCCATACGTTAGGACGGGCATGATGAGAGTCTTGTAAAGTGTTAGTTTTGATCGTCGAGAGAGGACTTTACTGCTCAGTTGCCTACTTAGTCCAAAATAGCACTTGTTGGCAAGAGAGATTCTACGTTGGATTTCAAGGCTGACATTGTTATCGGTGTTAATGCTGCTTCCTAAATAAACGAAACCTCGAAATTATAACTGTCTACAGTGACGTGCGTGCCGATATGCGAGTGCGTCGACTGTTTGTTTGAAGACAGGAGGCACTTAGTTTTGTCCTCGTTCACCACCAGACCCATTCGCTTTGCCTCTTTATCCAGTTTGGAGAAGGCAGAACTAACAGCGCGGTTGTTAAGGTCGATGATATCGATATTAATTACTCGTCATTAAAACGGCAACGAAGTAATATGAACGACGATTGTGTTGAGTTTTTCGTATATCAACAGAATCTCTGTTGTGTCGTAAACAACCTGCTGTCACATCACCCGTTACGTCAGCAAGTCAGCTGATTCTTTCAAATGCGCTGAGAGCTGGTTAACGATCTGATGTTGGCGAGAACTTTTGCATTCTCTCTACCGTTACTGAGTCGACTTATATAAATATGCATAAACTGCAATCACAGCATATATTTTTCAAGGTCAACTCAATTTGCAACGTAAACTTACTACAAAATTACACCATCTTTGGGTATTTGGGTGAGCTCCTCCTCATATTTCCTATACAAATTTGTCAATAATATAAGGGCAAACTGCATCATATAGGGTAATAGTTCACTAAGTACTAGCGCAGACCCACTACGTTTGTGCTATTAATAAATATACAAATTTAATTTGGCGTTTTATTCTGCAAATTTTTGTTTTTTGGGCAAAGCTAAAGGCAAGTGAAAACGCCCACTTGCTCATTCAATTATAAATACATACACATTTTACATTTTTCTTGTCTATCTCAAAACTTAAGTAGAAACCCTCGTATGGCAGTTGTGCACGAGTGCATTGCGTAGACATTTTGTGTGCTGCTTTGCTTTGGGTGTCACCACCGTCCCTTGCCACAGAGTTGGTGCTATGTTGGCAGAAAGAAAATTTGCTTTACTTTTGTCCTCGTACTCGTACATAGTTCGAGATAACAAAACCCAAATTCATTCGACTGTGCAATGATGGAAAGTTTTTAAACAAATTTTCTGTGTACTTTCTGCCTCCGAGGAGCAAACTACTTTTCGATATCTCTCAAGCACAAATTTCATGCAATCATGCAACAATGCGAGTACATCTGCACACACAAGTATTAAGTATAAGTGGATACACTCACACACACACGCACGTACAGATGTATGTGAAACTGTACTACATTTTATATTTTTCGATACTTTTGTTAATCATTTCATTTCAATCTGGTTTTGTGGCTATTTTGTCTTTAACTTCTTCCATTTCGCTCGCTCGCTCGCTTCTCTTTTACTTTAAATAGTTTCCTGGCTACTGGAACGTGCCAACAAAGTTCGCAACAACACTCCAAACAAACTGCTGCTCATATTATCTCTTGTGCTCCTAAGTGTTGGTGCGTGTTCGTGCGTGCATGTGGCTGCATGCGTGATGTAACATGCAATGTGAGCCAGATTTCCACATAAAATAATGTTTTCTAATGTTGCATATATCACATGTGTATGTGTGTGTGCATGTACGCAGTGCTAGCTCCTCTTGAAACAAGCAAGCACAATACCTAAATGGTACTCATTTCGTGACAGAGAAAGTTTGCTTCATTGAGTGGACTAATTCATTGGAGATTTGTAGCTCTTAAAGTTTCTGTGTTACTAATTTTTTGTAAAGTTTGGTGAAAATAAAAATGTGTATACGAACTCTAGTGCGACATTGATGGAGCAAAATCTCATGAGAGATATTTATTCTAGAGAAATATACACATGTATGTATATATGTATATGTATGTGTTTAATTGAGTGTTTGCACCACTACACACACATATGTAACTATAATGACACACAAAACTTTCTTTAGATGCGGAACATACTCGCCCTTTTGTCCATATCCTGCTTACTGATGAGGCTGAGCTCACATGAAATGGAGTTATTTATTTTCAAAATACTTATTTACACTCACTCACAACTATTTAGTTTGATACAGATTCGATTTTTGTGAAGTGTTCTACAAGTAAATTTCCTAATATTTTGCACAACGAAATTATATTTTTAGTATGCGTGTGATGTAAGGGGTTAGGGTAGCCAAATTTTCAATAAATTGGATTTTTTCTTAGATTTTCTTAAAGTACAATATCGTAAAAATATTGTTTGGAAATTTGAAGTAAGTCCGACAAATACTTTTCGAGTTATTGAACAATTAACAAAGGCCGCACGTATCAGGTCAGTCCATAAGTTCGTGTGTATTTTACCCATAATTTCACTTTTGTACGATTTTTGCATACAAAAAATTATTCGCGGAATATAACGGAACTATTTATATTTTTTTTGATATATTGGGCATTCAACCAGTGATTTGTGTTGTTAAAAAATCAAATGGAATCTTCGAACGCGTATAAGAGGCATATTTTGTATTTTTTTTATAAAATTGGTAAAAATGCAACAACTGCTGCTGCAGAAATAAATACTGTTCACGGAGAGGATACCACGATTGTAAGCACTGCGCAAAAGTGGTTTTCAAAATTCCGAAGTGGTAACTGCGCCGTGGAGGATGCCCCGCGCGCTGTTCGCCCTGAAGTCTTTAACTCCGACGCCTTGCTCGAACTCGTGGAAGCTGAGCCAAATTTGACAGTCGATATTATAGCTCCGTTAAATTCATCGCATGGAACAGCTCACAGGCACCTGGTTCAGTTGGGAAAGGTTTCAAACGGAATCCGCATAAACTTTCCCTCGCCAACCTTCAGCAGAGATTTAATGTGTGTTCTTAGCTGCTGCAACCGCTTGAAAATGAAAGTTTTTTGAACCGTATCGTTACTGGTGATGAAAAATGGGTTCTTTACAATAATCCTGTGCGCAAACGCCAATGGTTAGATAAAGATGAAACTCCGGAACCGACCGCTAGATATGGCCTTCACCCCGAGAAGATTCTCCTGTCTATTTGGTGGGATATGGCCGGTATTGTTTATTAAGAACTTCTGGAACCAAACCAGACGATAACTGCTGATTATTATTGCCATCAGCTATCAAACCTTAATGAGGCACCTAAAAAAAATCTATCGTCTTTAGTGAATAGACGCAAAGTTTTGTTTCACCACGACAACGCAAGATCTCATACCGCAAGGCAAACGTTAGGCAAGCTGAACGAGCTCGGATGGAAGCTAATGCCGCATCCGTCATACTTTCCGGATATTGCACCTTGTGATTATCACCTTTTCCGTGGATTTCAGTCCCATATGCGTAACAAGAACTACTCCTCAAAAGAAGCTATAAAAAGGGATATAGAATCGTATTTTGGCTCCAAGGATAAAAAGTTTTGGAGCAGGGAATTAAACATTTGCCTAAACGTTGGGAAGACATTGTAAATAATGAAGGAAAATATATTATTGATTAGTAAATACTTTAAACATCTTTTTTATTAATTTTAAAATCACCTTTAAAAAACGCACGAACTTATGGACTTATGGCAGATAAGCGCGCTAACGGTAACAATCGGGAACGTAGAATGCTACGTAGGCAACAGCAAATAGCTATTTTGGAAGCTGGAATAGATGACACCGCGGAAGTAATTAAATACTTCGTATAACTCTACATAAATCGATAGCAAAACTTTAAATGCGATTTTCTCAAAACTATGTTTTTTTTACCATGGAAGCGCATGCTTCGATAGAACAGTGTGAGTTAGTTTTGGGGGTTTTCAAAAAAGAAATGTCATATAGTAAAATAGTTGAAATTGTACATTTAAGTTCGTCAACAGTTCATTACATTATTGAACGTAAGGCGTTAAAAATCGTGTAATAAATAAGGGACCACAGGCACCAAATAAATCTTTTACCGAGAAGGAGTACTAGCCACTGATACTGATACTCAAGTGAAAAAATTCCAGCAACAAGCGCTCGAAAGTTAGCTGAAATAGCCAAAAAGGATTTAGGTAAGGTCTGCTAACTCATTAGGTTAGGTTAGGTTATGGTGGTAGTCGGTATGCATGACCAACTCACTTAGACCTTACAGGCCCGTTGTGATATCACCGTGCTGCACGGGAACCCCATTTACCTTCCTTCGTGGAACCATTTTGTGGCTCTTATGAAACATGGATCCCAACCCCACGCCAGACAGCGCTGTAAGAGAATTCAAAAAGTATTTACCTACACAACCTGCTCTCATTTTAGCTAGGGCTAGACAATTGCAAAGGAAGTGCTCAACTGTTTCTTCCTCTTCCTCATCTCTGCAACTTCTGCAATATTCATGGGAGAAAACTCCTAGTCTTTACGCTTTGGGACATAAAGTTGTAATACAGATTAGAAACCAATTAGAATTCTACGTTAGAATACGATTCGATTTCTAACCTTTTTCCCGATATCGATATCTCGATTTACTCTTTCTACCTCAGAGAAACACCTTAGAATTTGACTAGTTTTCTAATCGTTCCCTAACCTAAATGCTTGTTGGATAGGTTTAGAAGAAACGGCCCCGTAATTATTACCTGCAAGATGCCCTTATTTAAACCCTCTATGTTTATTTTTTTGGAAATTGAAAACATTACTCTGTGGTAAGTAGCATCAACGATAACTGCAGCTCCAATTAGCTAAAAATGCCAACAAATCCGAGCCATTGAGGAGATTTTAGAAATAGGTCGAATATGCCTTAAACGAAGATGTCGAGCCTGCTTGGATATGAAAATAAGGCACTTTCAGGATATATATTATGAAGCTTTATTTTTTATTTTTTGCCGAAATGAAAAACTGAGGAAATTAAACATTGAGCGTGCAACCTATGGTTTTATGGTTGTAATTATAAGCCATATATGTTATTTAAATCAATTTAAGTTCAATTACCTCAATTTTTGAATGCTGTCATTGACTAATGTTTTGGCTAAACAAACAAATCCTATCAGAAATCTTTTTCTGAATTTCGACTCAAGAGTCACATGGTGAAGTTACTTAATGACTTAATTTTTCAGTGCAGTCACAAAAATATCATATTTGAAATTATTTCTATGCACCGTGCTCTTGGAATGCGTGCATCTGTGTTCCAAGCGGAGATGTATGCTCAAGAAGCGATGAACTTTGTTACAGATGCCAGATCTATATGTGTCTGCAGAGACAGCAAAGCTACGCACATGGCCTTAGACCAGTCACACCAGGGGTAGTCGAGTCCTGTAAATCTAGGCTGAACTATGTCGGTAGGCATAATATCCTGATGCTACCATGGGTCCCGGGATATGTGTGTTCTGTCAGTAACGAGACCTCTGACTCCTTAGCTAGCATGCGCTGTGAGACCAACTTCCTTGGCCCGGAGCCTGTTCTGCCACTCCCTTCTGCAGCCATCAAAGCCCCGGTTAGCAAATGGGTTACTATATAAAACTAACGGACTAATAAAACCAAACTAAATTGGTGCATGAAAAACATCAAACTTTATGCGGGAAGTCTCCATTTTCCATGTACTCGCATTTACTTAACATTTTTTAAATTTTGGTCACCTATGAGCAGCTTGCGTCCATTCAAAAGAGGTTTTTGTTTGATTTATCATGACAGGAAATCTTAAAGTCCTTTGACAGGAAATTTGAGTCCACTCAATAGAGGTTTTTGTGTGAATTTTGCAAAAAATAACTGCCCACGTCCGGCCAAGAGAGAGCCCATTTAAGACAGAGTAATTTATTCCAAAATTTTTACTTAAAAGCTAGGTATGGGAAAAAATTTACGCTCAAGGGAGATGAATAGCTAATAGAAGTGTCCATTAGGAGAGGTTTCACTGTACAGGGTTGCCAATATTCGACGGACCCATCTGGCAACCCTGTATCTTTTGACAGATCGCTTAATAACATACCGCGTTGGAAGCGTCAGTCAAAGCAGATTTTTACCATGGAACAGTACACGCCACGCGAGCGCTCCCAAATTGTTCAAATTTACATTCAACAAAAGAAGTCAATTGTGAAAACTCAACGTGCGTATAAAAAATTAAATAATGTGAAAAGTGCGCCTTTTAAGAACACCATTAAACGTTTGTACGAAAGGTTTTCGACTGGTGAGGGTCTTTCTAATCCAAAGAGGCCAAATCAAGGCGATCGGATGAGAATATTGCCCTGTACGGGCCAGTGTTGAGACGTCGCCAAGGACATCCCAAATCGCCGTTCTCAGCAGTTGGGCATTGCTCGGACCACTTTACAACGAATTATCCGCATTGATTTGAATTTATTCCCGTTGAGATTCAATTGACGCAAAGATTGTTGCCTGCGGACAAGCCTCGTCGATTGGAATGGGCCCAAAGAGGCATCGAAATTCGTCGGGTCCGTCGAATATGGGCGACCCTGTATGTGCTTGAGTCATGAGGTATTGGCTGGTTGTATGTAGTAGCAGCAAATGGAGAAAACCTTGACTTTACTTAGTGCTTAGAATTCTTGTCAACAAGAAAAAACAGCGGCCTTGCGCTTTTGTTTTTTGTATTTCTTAATTAACTCAAATTAATTCAAAGAAATTTAACATCCCCAAGAAAAGTGCAAAAACCTGCGTGAAAGTGCTCAGCTGCTGATTACCGAAAGGTTTGTTGTCAATTCCCGAAATACTAATCTCGCCTTCATAAACACCACCAGCCGTGCTAGCCGTTCCCTCGCCTCGACCCCCCCCCCCCCCCCCCATTACACTTGTCTCATACACTCATTAACTTTATCTATTCATGTGCTTCCGCTAAAAACCTTTGCTTGCGCAACATTAGCAACAATAAGCGTTTTTTTGTGTTTTATCTTACACCTTTAGCTCGTAAATGTCAGACATCAACAACGAAATTATTTACCCTTTTCGCTACACCCAAGTAGAGCCTAATGAATAGAGAAAAGTAAAATAACAATACTTGGTTCTGGAAGCGACCTGAATCTAGATTAGTTCCATCACATTTTTACCTGAAATTTCTTATTTGTAGCGCATCTTTCTTCAGACTCATAAAGTCATTTACAAATGTCACCTCATTTTGACCTGTTTTATTGTCTTGACCGAAATTAGCATAGCCATAAAAGTGCTTACCATGCTTGGCGTGAAGCTGGAATGCGAGGCGGTTGATTTTGTGTCCTTGACGACTAAAGCCACTTTCAGTGCAACCACGCAATTTTTTTGGTTTAAATTTTATGGAAAGTCGGCGCTAAAACAATTTTATGATATCCTTTTGTTTACTTTTTTACCTTTTTTGTTTTTAGAATTTTTTTGGCGTAATTTATTTTTAATTTTTAATGGCCAATAAAATTTCGTATTTATTTTGGTTCACAATTGACTTTTGCTTAACTTTTTGGTTGAGTATGGCTTGTGTTTGTGCACGTGTGCTTGTGTGTGTGCCTGCTGGTCGTTTAGGCAAACGGAAGTTGGCACTTTATGCCGGAACAAAATGTTTATGCAAGTGAAAGGGAAAGGTTTAATTGTTTTATTTTTTTGTTTTTTTGTTTTGCTTACTGCGGTCGGTTGATAATGGAAAATGAGCAATAAAATATTTGTGTATTTGCATATCTGAATTTGTTGAGTTGTTGAGTTGCTGCTGATTTTCGCTTTAAAAATTACGTAATTTTGTATTTGAGCTTTAGTGCAAAAATTTAATTTTCTCACTAGCTTAGCATACAAGGGGACGGAGGCCAGTTATTGGGATACAGTATGTAGAAGATAATGGTTGAGGTGGTAATATAGTATTTTATAAGAAGAGGGCAGTGAATTATAATTTAATAGATTGATACTGTTTACGGCGGGCTCAGTAGACGAAGAGGTCGGCAAGTGGCTACCATTCATGATATTAGAGACCCTTTACCGAGCCAACTGACTCGACAACATATCACTAAATTCCTCTTACGTTATTTAATACGTTAGATATATTTGAAGCTTATTTCTTTCCTGCTTAATTCATTTGTTCCGAGTATTTCCTCTAACTCCTAGTTGGAGCATAGGGTGTCAACAACTCCTCTTGGCCATCGAACACGGTTTTGTGCAAGGGCCTTCAGTTCATTCCAGGTTTTATTCAGGGAGCTCAATTCCTCCTCCATTGAGCGGCGCCAGGGGTTCGTGGTATGCCTGCACTTAGTCTTTTCTGTTGGAAGGGGTTCAATCGTAGCGCCTGTTTGGCGATGTTGCCGTCACTCTTCCTTAGGGTATGGCCGATCCATAGCCATTTTCTTCAGCGGATTTCAGTTGCCACTTCGTATTGATTAGCCTTCCTCCATAAATCGGTGTTGGATATAGTTCGATGCCAGAAAATTCGCATTATGCGGTGCAAGCAGCAGTTGATGAACGTTTGAAAACGCCTAGTGATCGTTGCGCTGACCTTCCACGTTGTACAGCCATATAGCAGTACGGACTTGCCGCATGCGTTGGAAATTTCGCAGTTTGGTGTTCGCAGTCACTTCCTCCAATCCTACCGAACGCCAGTCAGCACGTGAAAGCGATTCCGATAATTTGCCTTTATGGAGGACGTGGCAACAAGCATTGCTATAGCTTTAAGTTTAACTGGTACTCTTCTCCTCCGCAAAGCAGCCCAGATACACTCCCTGGCATTTTCCAAATCGATGAACAGAAGGTGGAGTTATACTCGGTGTATTGTTTTACGACAATACGGAGTGTATTGCAATGATCTGTACAGGAAAACCCGTTACGAAATCGAACTTGGCAGGAATCAATCGATGGTTCCGGGTGAATTTTTATTCGGTCAAGTATGATGCGCGCAATTATTTTTGCAACAGCAGGGAGAACATAGATGCCTCTCAAGTTATAACAATCTTTGAAGTCACCTTTCTCTGCCAGTTTCACAATAATTCCTTCTTTCCATTCATGCGGATAGGTTACATTGTCCAACACAGATGTTATAAGTGGGAGCATTATTTAGGCAGAGAGCATTGTATTGGCTTTAAAAAGTTCAGCTGAGATGCCATCAATGCCCGCGGCCTTATTATTGGGAAGTTGTTTTATCGCAGCAGCAATTTCCGATATGTCGGGTGGTGCAGTTTTGATTCTAGCATTCATTTGCATCATCATTGCAATGCATGGCTGACAAATGCTCTTACCAACGACATAGCTGATCTTCGTCCGCCATTAAGACATTTCCGTTTAGGTCTTTGATGGGGTGCTCAATGCTCAATGCTCAATTTTTTGTTCACCATTTTCTTTGTGATCGGGAATAACGCACGAGAATCACCGATTCAAGCTACTGTTTCAGCTTCATCTGCCAGATTGTTGATGTAGCTTCTCTTGTCGTGACCCACGAAGCGTTGAACCGTCTCTAGAAAAACTCAAAAGCCTTCGCAAGAAAACTCGAAATAAAAATCAAAAATCTTATCGCTTGGCTTGGGAGTGCGCGTTAATTACAAACAAAATAAAGTCTAACAATATTTATGTAATATACAATATAATATGAAAGAACCTCGTTTTGCTTACATACACGTGTATTAGGATGCAACTCTCTTTATAGGAAGAACAATTCGTACCCCTTTTCCGTCAGAATTATAAAATTTATTATACTCTAAGACTTTCGCCAAGAAATTCTTGCAATTTTTAAATATTTTATTGCAGACCTTTCAAGGTAAAACTATTCTATTATATTGGTGAAAGTGTAGAAACATAGAGTGTTTTTTAGCTGCATGAGAACTATCGATATCAAACGATACGCATTTCTGTTCAGTAAGTGTTTGGCAAGCTGTTGAATCTTTGAGTCACGTTGCGCCTGATTTTTCAAGGTGTGGAAATTTACTTTGAAAGGAATACATCTTTTCACGAAGTTCATAGAGCAAAGTGTTGAAGAAGATGCAGAATTGTCGATTCGTCGCCATTCTTAACTTATTGGAGTTTGCTCTTCCATTACGTGGAAAAGTTTACGTAAGGATCTTGGCTTATGGTACCCACTCTCACCGATGTTATCGCAGTTCCAGTCTGTTGTCCGTAAGATACACAAAATTGAGCAAAGCTTGAGGCCGTAGAAAATAAATGCTTTCGTTACATATTTAAACAATCTATCGATTTGTGTTTGATTGTATGGACACATTGTTGCCATTGACATTTTTGCATACACACTTTTACACACATCCGCGTTATCAGTTAAAATGATTCATTGTTTAATAAGCCAAAGCCAAAAACCAACAAATGCAATTTGTTCATTTATCTAATAATTAACATTATTCAACCTTGTTTTTAAGTTACTTTAATAAAAATTCAAATTCTTCTAAGTTTAGTTTGTTGAAATATACTCCTTGGCAACTCTGTGTGGTGAGAGAGCAATCAGCTGACAAGTTTTTACGGAACGATCCAAAATTTTTCATTTACCCACGTACGCGATCTACGATACTACGTAACGGAACGGTGGTGAGTTTGCATTTCGTACAACTGATTTTTGAATAAAATTTGTTCAGATTACTTCTCCTTTACTTTAATTTTAAATACTTACAATTTATTTGAAATTTATAACACTTCTGAAAGTCTTTAAGTTTTTGTGCTGCAAACTATTAGGTTCTAAGTTCTCGCTTTTTGTCAATAGATGCCGCTAGCAGTGTGTGCTAGTCGATTCAAACATAACATCCCAGCTTAGATATATGGTACACAAACTGCTTCGCCACATTAGCGATTTTGTTTTGGTATCATGCTCGTATACTTTTGGTTTTGTGAAAGTGTCTGATTTTGTGCCGAATAATCGTCATTTGCCGGAAGTGTTGATTTTCCTCTTTCAAACGAAAAAAACGGCGGCTGAAGCGCATCGAGAGCTACAAAAAGTTTATGGAGGTGCTGTTTTAAGTAAAACAACATGCCGATATTGGTTCCGTCGCTTCAAAGACGTGACTGACGACCCTCCACGTGAAGGAAGGCCAAAACTCTTCGAAGACGCAGAATGAGAGGAATTGCTCAAAGAGGATCCGTGTCGAACGCAAGAAGAGCTTGCTTGCTTCAGTATTAGGAATCACCCGCCAATCCATTTCCAAGCGATTGCATGCTTTGAGAATGATTCAGAAACAAGGGACTAGGGTTCCTTATGAGTTAAAACCAAAAGATGTTCAACGTCGTTTTTTCGCCTATGAACAACTGCTGCAGCGGCAAAAACGGAAGGGTTTTCTTTATCGCATCTTGACGGGTGATGAAAAATGGATTCATTACAGCAATCCAAATAAAAGAAAGTCATGGGGACTGCCCGGTCACGCTTCTACGTCGTCGCCTCGGCCGAATATTCACGCTGCGAAGGTTATGCTGTGTATTTGGTGGGGCCAAGTTGGTGTTATTTATTATGAACTGTTAAAACCAAGCAAAACCATCACTGGTGATAGGCATCCGGTATCGAATTCAATTGATGCGATTGAGCCGAGCACTGCGCGAGAAGCGGCGGGAATACGCGGAGAGGAATGAAAAAGTGATTCTACAGCATGACAACGCTCGGCATCACGCTGCCAAACCCGTTAAAACCTACTTGGAAACACTGAAATGGGGAATACTGCTCCACCCGCCATATTCTCCAGATATTGCGTCGTCCGATTATCACCTGTTCCGATCGATGGCATATGGTCGAGCTGAGCAGCAGTTCCATTCATATAAAGACATCAAAAAATGTCTTGATTCGTGGATAGCCTCAAAAGATGAACAGTAACGGTCGAAATCTACCAGAAATATGGGAAAAAGTAGTAGCCAGCGATGGGCAATACTTTCAATGATTCACTTGTAACTATTTTTTCAGAATAAAATAGGATAAGAAACAGCGAGAACTTAGTTGCGCACCTAATAGAAACTAAAAAAAGGGAACAAAGAAAAATTAAGCTGATAGATAAACAATTTCTGCAGTTCCATTAAGTTCAAATTTAAATACTGATTTATATAGAAATCAAATTTTGGAAGCATAGCATAAATTTGCTTTTAAATGGTGTTGGGGTGCGTATGAGTAACTTTTTAATCTTGAGCACTTAAATTTTACAACAGTAAAGCTGGCCAAATACAATATAAAACAAATTTCATGTTCACACCATCAAACGCTCACCGAGCCCCGCTTCAAATGCCAATGGCAAATTACGCCGACATGGAATCTGGTCCAAAGTCGCATGAAAGCGGTAGCTGTGCCAGTGAGGTGAGGGTGAGGAAGGCAGCAAAAAAAAATAAAAAAAAAGGATTTTTCATTTCGCAATTGGATTCAATACTAAAACGAGTCAGTGGCAGGCAGTTTTCGGCGCCGATATGATGGCTCATACCAAGGACCTACTACACGTATCGGTATCATCAAAAACAAAACAAACGAAAACGAGAACAAAAACAATATCAATAACGATGCAGCAACACTGCGACCTCATTGCGATGCCGAAGTGTTAGCGAATGCCGCCTTTTTGAGCATCATCGGGGCGTCAGGACTTGAAATCATGCAACCGTGACACAAACATCAACGCGTAGCTAAAGTAAAAATAACAACAAGAACGTCAATAGCAGCAGCGCCGGCAGTAAATACTCGTATCTGTCGCTGCGACAGTGTGTGTTAATAAAAACGTACAAAGACAACATTCACAATAACGCAGCTAGGCATTCAATGCTTTCGTCGCACTATTATTACTTTTTCGCTGCTTAAATTGTTGTTGTTGCTGGTGCTGCCACTACTGCTATTACCGCCATTTGCGCGGTCAGCACAGACGCGTCAGCTCAATACTCAGTTCACTGGCCGACACGATTTTGTTGCGGCATTTTCGTTGATATTACGCGGATGGAGAGTGGCTTTGGCGGATCTTGTTATTATTGTTGTAAGGCCTTGTGTTTATTTGCGTGGTTGTTGATTTGCTTGTGTGCATTATATGTGAGTATGTGTGCACGTGTCTGTGTTTGTGTTTATTTGTAGGTTGGCTAGTTTACAGTAACTTGATGACAATGGCCTGTCTGCGCGCATAAATGAGAATGCGCCGTTTTTATTTAAAAGGATATTAAATTTCAAAAGTTTTTCGGCACCAACATGAAATTTTTATTTGTTTTCTCATTCCCTGTAAAGCTGCTTTCTATGCTCGCCCAAACTGGTGGATATAAGCACAGACCCAAACACACACACGCACGTGCATGCATTCAAATGAAATTAAAATACTGGTAGCCGCTTTGTAAAATGTGTGTTTAGTGGCAAAGGTTCGGTCACAAGAGCAACCTGCCGTGGCTGACCTGATCGACCCACACTGCCAGCTCAGCGACAGGCGTTCCTAGTTCAATGCCTGGCTTGCGCCTGAAAAAATGATAATTTTTTTCCGGGGGAAAACTTTGTTCAATGCTTTTTAAATTGTGCCGACAATTTAAAATGATTTTCCGAAAGTGGAGTAAAACCTCACATTAGCAATCCGCTTTATCACCAATGCGGCAGCCGCAACCACAGCACCTCGCATCCATTCGCTTTTACGCTTTTACGCCGAATTGCAGCCAGGGTACGCGACCTGCTGCGGCGAACGCGCGGATTTTGTGGAAGTGGAGAGAGGATGCGCTATTCGGTGAACAGTGGATTTCAGTGGGCTATTATATTATTTCATTAATAGTAAAATTTGTGGTTAATATTATTAGTAACTCTTTAGTCGATGCTGTCCTAATGTAGGTCACGTAAAAAGTTATGAGCTTTTTTTTATTTTTTGCTTTATTCCGACAATTAAATTAACATACTTCGTTATGATTATCTGATTAGATGAATTACTCGATTTGAGGGACTCCTTGCAATCTTCTTCTTCGTCCTCGCCATGGGCCCTTAGTTGGGGTCGGCCCTCCTTGTACGCAATCTCCAGGTTGACTTCGCTCCATTGCATATCGCTTTTAATAGCGTGTAGCCAGGATTTAAAGGGTTAATGGTAGCGGCTGTGTTATCAATTTCTTTGCGGCACACTCTTCCGGTCTTCTCATTATGTGCCCATACGACCGCTAGCGATTTTCTACCAATTTATCAATTATTTGAGCCACATCGCAGCTACCTACTGGCAAAAATACAGGGTTGCCAATATTCGACGGACCCATCTGGCAAGCCTGTATCCTTTGACAGAGCCGTCAGATCCCTTAATGACATACCGCTTTGGAAGCGTCAGTCCAAGCAGATTTTTTACTATGAATCAGTACACGCCACGCCAGCGTTCCCAAATTGTTGAAATTTACATTCAACAAAAGAAGTCGATTGTAAAACTTGCGTATAAAAAATTAAATAATATGAAAAGTGCGCCTTCTAAAAACACCATTAAACGATGATGAGATAGCAAAAAGTGCTGTTAGACTATCTTTTGAACAAGAGAACGACATACCAAGACCGCTAAATACAATATACAATGAAATGGACGATAACATGAAAAACGAGTGGAAGCTAGGTGGACTAATCTAACCACATGCAAAACAGCAAAAGTCATATGTAAAACTAACGACAAGAAACTGACTCAATTCGTACCTACACTCTCGCGAAAGGACTGCAGAACTATCATAGGTATTCTAATAGGTCACAATCTATTGGCTGCACATGCGTATAAGATAGGGATTGCTAACACGGACAAATGCAGAGAGGACGGGGAAACTTTAGAACAGCTTCTGTGCGTCTGTCCGCTTTTAAAATGCTAGGGAGCCCCATTGTTTGAGGGTCTGCAGGACGTCTCAAAAGCGGATCTCCCAGCGCTGCTTACATTCGCTAAAAGCGCTGACATCCTACATGATGTCTACTTTCTATATTCATAGAGGTCGGTATCGCTAGCGATCAAAAGGTCTATGCGTGGGTTGTTGCCAACCAGGCTAACCTAACCTAACCTCCCTGTGAAGCTCTCGGATATTTTTGTGCATTCCCAAAGACACAACATCCTTGCTATTCACCAACTATGGCCACTTCTGGTCGATAGCGCCAGTTGAGGCTGATTCGAGCCGTGAGTAAAGTTGATCAATGCGAGAAATTATGTTTGGAATTGATTTTGGACGCTGAATTGTGCGGTAACGGTACCGATTATTCAGTCACTTCATATAAAATGCATAGATGGCATACCTGCTGAGCTATACAAAAGTGGCATGGCTCTCTCTGCAGAAATTCTGACTCCCACTATAAAAGCTGTTTGGGAACAACAATCTTTTCTAAAGAGGGAGGGAATTATATCTAGTAAAGCTAGCAAGAAAAAAGGGGACCTTAAGAACTGCAACAATTGGAGGGGCATTTGCGTGCTGCCCGCAGTGGCTCAACTTATTGCACGTTTTATCACCTGCAAGCAACTATTAGCTCCAGCCAAGCTAGTTTTCGCAGTGGCTCCTCCTGTGCTGACCAAATAAATACCCTCAGAATTGTCATCGAGCCATGTGGTGAATTTAAGTCTAACCTACATCTATTGTTTATCGACCTTAAAAAACCTTTAACAGTGTCAAGCGGGAGAGCATCTGGTCTGAGGTATCCCTGAATAACTTCTTGCACTTATAAGAGAGAGCCGCAGTGACGCAAGTTACAACATCTTTCATAAGGGAAAACTGTCGGACGCTTTTTACGTGCTGAGTGGTTTGCGACAAGGCTGCTTTCTGCCACCAATTCTCTTTCTTCTTGTCATCGAAGACGTCTTGAGCACTGCCTTTAGCAACGAAAACCAACAGAGGGTTATACAATGACAGAACAACAATACATTCCTCAGATACCTGGCATACGCTGATGATATCTGTTTGCTTGCATGCCAGCTATGTGACCTCAAATTGCTGACACAAATCGTGCAGGAGATTTGAAACCAACCGGCCTCAAAGTCAATGTCGGATAAACGAAAGCGCTGCATCTGAATGACACCATAAAGTGGACCAAGTTTAGGAAGCGCCTTCCAAATTTCATAAATCGCTGGTTTCCTAGGATTTTGCAAAATTTCTAGCCCCGGACAATAATCAATGCCGAGTTGTCGGCAATGCCGCTAAACAAGCGCTACGCTGGAAGCCATTTCAACAAACTGGAAGAGGAGTTAGCAGAGTACCACCTGAGGGTGCTTGACAGAAGTTGAAATGAAATTTCTTGGCTTATCGTGGTACAAACTAAGATCCCTAGTACAAAACCGTGTCCGTTGGCGAAGAGGAGTGGTTGACGCCCTATGCTAGAGAAGCTTTGAAAATTACTCGGAATTGAAACTATACGATACTTTCGAAACTCTTTTTGCGCTAAAACAAAAACTTAATACAGAGCTCGTTGCGAAACATCCTTCATCTAACGAATCCATTAATGATTGTGCAAGGAGAGTATCTAAGATTGTCCTTCAGCAAGTGGTATATCCAAAATAAGAGTCCCGCTAAACGAACTGTACACTGCGATTGACTTGAGCGTAAACGCGGAAACCAATAGAAAGTGGCCTCGATCTATTAACTGCAGGGTCTTCGAAGCACTCTCACCACAACTGAGTCTTAAAAGGACAAAATATCTGCTTGAATTCAACAGATGAACTACCAGCGTTCTCTCAGGCGTTATAACGGGTCACTGAGCTAATGGCACTCTAGCCAGTAGATTGGGAGTACCTCGTAACGACTTTTGCAGGAGTTGTGGTGAAGAAGAAGAAATTGAGGTGATACATCACCTCCTCTGTAAATGCCCTGCACTTCAAAGAAGCCGTGCCATATAACTTGGCGATTATGTCTTTGAAGATCTGGAATAGTTGCAAAATGTCTCACTGGAGGGACCAGTTGCCTTCTTAAGGTAGTAGTCTGGTAACTTACACGTTTTTTGAGGCCATGTTTAGGACATTTTTTGGAAGGGAAAATAAAATTCAATCGGTTTGATTTTCTGATATGTTATTAAAGGTATCAGAAGGTGTACAAAAAAATTTTTTTATTTTTTTTAATGTTTTGACACTATTTTTGTACAGTGCAGCAAGCGGCAAAAAAAGAGGTACAGTGGCTGGCCGGCGTGATTTCGTCACTAGTGGTCATCTGAAACAGAAAAAACAAATTGCTTATTAATCAGTGTGCTTGTCGTTCTGGCGGGTAGTAAGATCAAATGATTTTGACAAAAACTAACAAAATGGCGGATTTCGTAAGAAAATTGCCTTTTTTTAAAGTGGAAATCGGACTAAAAAATGGAAAGTTAGGGACGAAATAAATTAAATCTACTACCCGCTAGAACTATTGATGTGTAGAAAAACATATCCAAATTTCAGCTCAATCCGTTAGATAGAAAATTTGTTTTCACGACGGCCATCCGGAAAAACGTTGTTTTGAGAAAAACGCGTTTAAAGTTTTAGCGGCTTAGCGCGCGCAAGTACGAGCCGCTCTCATGTATGTGCTATAATTTCGTCAATATTTCGAATTTCGGTCTAAAATTTATACAGTATATTACCAATATATCGCACTTTCAAAATATGTAAAAAACCGAAATTCGAAATTTTCAAAATAAGTTACCAGACTACTACCTTAAAGCAACTTAGTTAGGGGATGATAATCAAGTGCAGGTATCACAATGAGCTTTAGAGCCACTAAGTGTCTTGTCTTAGATTAGCAACCTGGTTAACCTAACCTGCATAAGCATAAAAAATATTTCAATATTAAAGCAAGCTCCACAATCAGCTCTAGATTTTGCATCCGTTCTGGTATTCCCAATCTTGGCATTTGTTGACATTTGCGCTCAGAATTTAGTGCTTGGCTTGTAAGGGCAGTTCATAGTGGTTAATGGCTTTCAAATCCTACCAAACGTACGGTAGTAATTTGAACTTGATCATTCGAATCGCTCACCCGCGATTTGAGTGTGATTTTTTTCGGCTGTTGTACTCGTAGGTGACTCATTTCTTATCACCACTTACCATCCGCTTCAAAATTTTGTCAGTCGATTTTGCTACATTTCAGTAAAGATTTCCAGGCAGAAATTCCTTGCAAAAGGTTCTTTGGCATTAGTTTTCGGGGCATCCATATACAAATTGTTGCAGATAGTTCTCCGGCTAAGCTTTAGTTCCTGTTCAGTAGAATACTTATGTGCTTACATGCCGGCTTAACTCCACGATTTCTTTTATTTTATCGAAATTTTCGACGATTGTCCAACAAAGTGTACCTTTTCTTCGATATCCATATTAATGGAAGAAGTCATTGAAACCACCGCTTTGCTATTGTGTTCGCTACTATGTATATTGGATCCTTAAACAGCGCACATTTTATTGGTCTCCAGCCCTCTATAAAAATTTCAAGTCCTAACCATTCATTGATTCATTTCTTTGGGGGTTAAATAAATTGCATTCGGGATTGAAAAGAATTCAACGCCTTTCATTTAAATACAAAATAAAGAATATTGGCATCTCTGTGGTAAACTGCGCGTTTTGGTTTTTTTTCAGGTGCTACGACTTACCAACTGACGAGCGCGCGACATACAAATTTCACACTACTTCCAACACAAGCTAGCAATGCGAAAATTCAGCGCCTAGCGTTGTGGTTTTTGAAGACCATCAAGAAATTAGTAACCTTTTTGCAGATTTTTTTCGATCTGTTTATGTTTGTCAATCCGACACCGGAATATAAGATACCTCTTTTAACAGCTCACGAACAAATAAAGGTTTCCAGCTCTCATCTAATGATGTACTCAGGAGCCTATCGGCCTTGGCAAATGACCCAACTCCTGGAGAAGATGGCTTCCCTCCTATAATATTATATAATACTAAAAAAATGTGCTACATCGCTAGCAAAACCATTAATAATTATCTTCAATAAATCACTAGCTTCTGTTGAGTTTTTACATAATTGGAAAAAATCGTTTATCATACCGATACATAAGTCTGGAAGCAAGTCGGAAGTCCAAAGTTATCGCCCTATCTGCAAAATCTCTTGCATACCTAAACTCCTTGAAAACCTAGTTTATGATGTGATTTTCTTCCAAATTTCAAATCTCATATCGCCTAATCAGCACGGCTTTGTTAAGAGTAGATCTACTCTTACGAATTCAGGGTTATTTACAAATTATGTCTTAAACCAATTTGAAACAGGCCAACAATGCGATGTCAAATTCACAGATTTTTCGAAAGCGTTTGATCGAGTCAGCCATAGTATACTACTTAAGAAGCTGGGTTCATTTGGTCTTCATCCTAGCTTACTTAAGTGGCTTGCATCCTATCTAACAGATAGAACTCAATTCGTTCGTATAAATAACATAAAATCTAATGCCATCAAAGTTACCTCAGGCGTACCTCAAGGTAGCCATCTTGGGCGACTATTGTTCTTAATGTTGGTTAATGACATTCCAGACGTTTTCGAGACATCACGTTGTCTGATGTATGCAGATGACCTGAAAATTTACAGTCAGGTAGAGAACGTAACTGACTGCATAAGACTTCAAGAAGACTTAACAAGATTGAAAGCTTGGTGTGATGATAACTCCTTACCTCTTAATGCCGGTAAATGCCGGCACATGTCATTCAGTAGACGAAAAGTTACGATTGATTTCGATTACAAGTTGGGCACTACCACCCCCTCAAAAATTTACGAAAAGAAAGACTTGGGGGTCATATTTACATCGAAAATGTCTTTTTCCTAACATATAGACTTTATGATTGCCAAGTCTAGATCTATGCTTGGCTTTGTAATAAGGAATTCAAGGGAGTTCTAGGATATTTCTACGCTGAAAAATTTGTATTTTTCTCTTGTGAGATCAAACCTCGAATATTGCAACATCATTTGGGATCCATTCTATATGGGTTCATCTTTAAGAATTGAGAAGGTTCAAAAACGTTTCACTCGATTTGATATTCCTTCACTTCGTTGGCCTTGCAGTTTGCCTGCATATAAAAGTAGATGTCTTTTGTTAGCATTGCCAACTTTAGAAATGCGGAGAAAAACTTCATCGGTAATGTTTATAAGGGACATAGTTACGAATCACATCAAATGCCACTTCTTGCTGGAGCTTGTAGTCTTTAATTGTCCCACTCGTAACCTAAGACTCAGCAATATGTTCCATTTACCTTATCACAAGACCAATTTTAGTCGAAATGATTTTCGCCGAGTTAACCAAGTGAAGGTAAGTCCTTCTCCGCCTGATCTTTCAAACGCAGAGGAGGCCTTCCTCTTCTTCTACTACCACCAGGTGGTACCGCATCGAATACTTTCAACGCCGGAGCGATTGTATCCATTCAGATGACATGACCGAAAACTAGTATCTATAATTTCCAAAAATTAACTTATGTGAAAACTGCGTATAAACTTAAAATTGCTCTATCATTTTCCTTCATGCACTAAACATTTCTATTGCAGTTAATTCCACTGTGAGCAGGGCGTCAGACTTGCGCGGAGTAATTTCTAAGGTTTGACGGTAATTGCTGCCAAAATGTGGCGAAAAATCAAATTGTGGATGTGCTCAATGCATTCGCGCCCATAGTTCCCGATCTCACGATAACTCGCTGCAGTTTGCATGGAAAGGAGGCTGTGATGTTTGTATTAAAAAACAAGGCGTGTTTTAGGCTGAAAGTGAGTAGTAATTACGTGAGTGGGAGTGCAGGAACTTGAATGCAAGCAAACATGTTTATACCTAGGCTTCATTCTTGGAAGTAGTGGGTGATTCATTTAGAGGTATTTTTTTCAAAAATAAAACAAAATGCTATTTGATTATCTTAAATATTATCATACTTAACAAATATTTTTATATATAAGATCCAACATTTGTTTCATTTACATTGCGTATATTCATTCAAATACTAGCCGTAACTAGAATGAGACGGTTCATTACGAAGTTTGATTTTTAAGTAACGCGCGCGAGGATACTAAGTGTTATAAGTATATACATATATATTTTTTTATTTCTTTTATTTTATTACTATTGCAATCTAGTTAACAAAAATAATAAGCAATTCATTTTACATATATTTAATTAAATTAAAACATCTCAAGTAAAGACAAAATTTTATGAAAAGAGCTCATGCGGTTTCGTCCTTTTTAATCTTCTCGTGAGGTCATCAGTTACGAGTAGTTTGGCTGCTTCATCATTGATGTGCTGCTGAAGTCTCTCTTTATGTTTATTTGCGAATTTTTTTATGGTATCCGTAATGGTGTCTATATTAAGATCTTTATGTAGATTGCAATTACGAATGTACCACGACGCTCTAACGATGTCGCGTAATACTTTATTTTGGAATCGTTGAATGATGTTTTTGTTGCTTTCACTGGTGCAGCCCCAGAACTGTATGCCATATGACCACACTGGTTTCAGTATTTGGTTGTATAAAAGTATTTTGTTATAAATAGAGAGTTTAGAATGTCGGCCTAACAGCCAATACATTTTCTTGTATTTAAGAATTAACTCCTCGTGTTTTTTCTTGACATGTGCTTTCCATCTCAGCTTAGCATCTAAGGTCATTCCTAGATATTTTGCCGTATTTGCATGCGGTATTGCCGTATTATTGATAAATATTGGTGTTGCGATTATCGATTAATTTATAATCTTTTACATTTATGCTTGTTGCGAAAAGTGCGATGGCAACCCATCGAACTCATCTGTTTGTCATTTCCTCATTCCCTCATACAAACGTCAAATTCATTTTTTTGATTTCTACATTGTTCGAGCGCACAGGCGCCGCAAGCGAACAAAATGTAAGTTTTATACATTTTTATAATTAAACTTGAACTAATTGTAAAAATAAAGATTTCAGCCTACAACTACAAGGACTTGAATATTGTTTAATTTGCGGGCCGCCAAGTGCCGGGACAACATTCTGAAATATTTTGTTTCGGAAACAAATATTTTTCTTTGGATTCTGAAGTTCCCTTGGCCATCGAAGTTCGGAAATGGAAGACTCCGAACATATTAGCGTACTTATGGAAGGCAGTGAAATACCACCGGCGGCGACCATTGGTGAGGCTGACAAACCTAGCAACGACACAGCAACTGGAATTGGATCGACATTCACAGCTGGTAGTGCACCGTATTGTCACGCATCAACGCCCACTACTCACCCTTCCACATTTACAGTACCGGGCGTGAACAACGCATTCATGATAACATCAGTTCATGGAACTCAACCGCACTACATGGTATATAGCACCAGTGCACCGCTATTTCAAACCGCGGCAGTCAATGCATTTACAAGCACGTGTGGGCCCGGCATTGCTAATGGTGCCATACCTAACCTCACTTCGGCTGTCATGCCTTGTAGCGCGCTAACCTATCCAACGTTCGGCAATACATTTCGGCCATTTTGTTCACAGACGAATATGCATAGCCGCGTGGCACCACCACCGAATACTTCTGTTTTCATGCAGCCGAACATTATGTCATCGTGTAACCAAACGCGTGACCCCTCTTATAATGTTTTCAGCCAATATAGCACATCCGACGTCAATTTAACACCAACGCAGATTTCCAGCAGGCAAGTAATAACCAAGGATTTACCGACCTTTTCCGGCAGGCCTGAGGACTGGCCCCTATTCATCACGAATTACGAGCAGTCTACCGAGCGATGTGGCTTCACTGATCAAGAAAATCTGATCAGACTACAAAAGTGCTTAAAGGGACCAGCTCTCGAAGCGGTGCGTGGTAGGTTAATGATGCCAGCAACAGTAGGTCTGGCAATCAACACATTGAGAATGCTTTATGGTAGGCCTGACATTATTCATCAAACAATGCAGATGAAATTGAGACAAGAGCCAGCAGTTAGGGCCGATAAATTGGAAACGCTCATAGCATTTTCACTTGCAGTGCAAAACTATCGCGCTACAATCCAGGCGGTAGGCCTGGCCGATTATTTAAACGATCCTGTGCTGCTTAATGACTTGGTAGCCAAATTGCCAAGCGATCAAAGGCTCAATTGGGGCGGCTATCGTATGTCGCTCAGTCGCGTCGACATTGCTGTGTTTGACGATTGGCTTTTTGGACTTGCTGCATGCGCGAGTCAAGTAACAAGATGTGAGCCATCCACAACCACAGCTGCCTTTGAAAATATTGAAGTGAAGAAAGGCCGCAATTCCCACAAGGCAAGAATTTTAGTTCATGAAGAGGTTAACGCGAAGGTGACTATGTGCCCAAAATGTGGTGCCAATCATAAGCTGTCAGACTGTGCAGAATTTACTGCGCTCTCGCGAAGTGATCGATGGCTGTTTGTACGAGAGAAAAAACTTTGCTTACGCTGTTTCAATTCTCACTATGTTCGCCGATGCAATCTGAAGAATAGGTGTGGGGTTGACGGCTGCCAGATGGCACACAACGCTCTTCTGCATACACCTGTTCCCGTTAAGAGCAACGTCGGTCATGAGCAAACAGCGCTATACCACGAACGTCATTCAGGCTCACCAAAGGAGAAGCAGAACTCGCTATTCAGGTACGTCGCCGTTACTGTTCGTAACGCATCCAAATCTGTTGACACATATGCACTCATCGACGAAGGCGCATCTTGTACTTTAATTGAAAACGAGCTTGCAGATTACCTTGAATTGGACGGGTCGTTCGAGGCGTTGTGTCTGCGATGGACTAACGAAATTACTCAAAGCGAAAATAACTCCAAGTTTGTAAGTTTTGAGATCGCATCGACACAGTTGGGCTCTCCAAACTACTTGTTAAGAGGCGTACGCACTATTGCTCGTTTAGGCCTGCCTGTTCAAACATTGGACCGCGATACCATGGAGAAGCATGCCCATCTCAAAGGTCTACCTATACTACCATATAACGGTGCTAGGGCTCGGATTCTCATCGGAGTCGACAACGCGAAAGTCTGTGTGCCAATTGAAGTTAAGGAGAGTAGCACCTCCAACCTGATTGCTGCTAGATGCCGGCTGGGATGGACCGTTTATGGTCGAGACAGACCTGAACACGCAGTGATGCCCCGCGTGCTCCACATCTGCAGCTGTGATCCTACGAGCAGGGGCCGAATGGACGAACAGATGAAGGCGTATTTTGCTATCGACGCTATCGGTGTCTCGCCAGCTAAGCCGCTTCGGTCAAAGGATGATGAACGCGCTTTACAATTTATGGAAAAATTCACCAAGTTTTTGCCAACAGAGAAGAGGTGGGAAACAAGATTGCTATGGAAACAAGACGTCGTCGATTTACCCGATTCACTTCCTATGGCGCGCCGTCGACTAATGTGCTTGGAAGCCAAGATGAAGCGGGATCCTGAACTCCACCGTTTTATCGTCGACAAAATTGACGATTACAAGAAAAAGGGTTACATACGCAAATTGGAGTCACTTGAAACATCGATAGGTGGCAGATCGTGGTACCTTCCCATATTCACGGTGCTCAACGTTAACAAAAACAAAACTAGATTGGTATGGGACGCTGCAGCCAAAGCTGGAAATACTGCACTTAACAACATGCTGTTAAAAGGACCTGATCAGCTAAACTCGATGATGGGTATTCTTCTTCGATTCCGCGAAAGGCCCTTTGCAATATGCGGAGATTTACGCGAGATGTTTCACCAAATTAAGGTAGCCAAAGAGGACCAAGTGGCGCAGAAGTTTTTATGGCGCGACGGTGAGTCTAATCGGCAGCCAGATGTATATGCCATGTGTGTGTTGACTTTCGGCGCTTCGTGTTCTCCTTCGCTAGCGAACTACGTAAAAAACCAAAATGCACAACTTTTTTCCGAAAATTACCCCGAAGCTGTACAAGCCATTATAAGTAACACTTTCGTCGATGATTGGCTTCAGAGTGCAGACAATGAGGAAGAGTTATCGCGTTTGGCTACTGTTGTTCGCTGGATCCATAACGAAGGAGGTTTCGAGATGCGAAACTGGGTATCCAATTCCAAGAAAACTTTGACTGCACTCTCTGCTAACAGCACGCTGCTATCCAGATGTTTTGAGGAGCCTGAAGCTACTATCGAAAAGGTGCTTGGAATGTGGTGGTTACCAGCGTCGGATGAGCTTACCTTTGTGGAAAAGTTTCCTAAAGAAGTTTTTGATGAGCACACATTTCCATCGAAGCGACAAGTTTTGCGTACAATCATGAAAATATTCGATCCCCTTGGACTACTCGGGTATGTCATCATACAAGCAAAAATCATTCTACAGGACATTTGGCGTTCAGGTGTTAATTGGGACGAGCCTATCAGAGAGGATGATCGCAGTAACTGGTGGAACTGGTTGAAAAGAATTTCTTCGATAAACAACGTCAAAATTCCTCGGTGCTACTTACTTTCCAGCTGTAGCCAGAGTAACCAGTTGCACATTTTCGTGGATGCAAGTATCAACGCTTATGCTGCTGTGGCGTATTTGCGTGCTGAAGTTGGTAACGCGGTGAACTGTTCATTGCTGGCTTCGAAGACAAGGGTCACACCATTGAAGCCCATTTCAATACCGAGGTTGGAGTTAATGGCAGCAGCTCTGGGTCTGCGGTTGGCAATTTTTATAGGCAAGCAACTTTCTGTTCAGGTAAGCCGTAGAATTTTTTGGACAGATTCGAAAAACGTGATATGCTGGGTGCGTTCAGATGCAAGAAAGTTCCATCAATTTGTTGCGTTACGTGTCGGCGAAATTCTTGAGGGTTCCAGCGCTAAAGAGTGGAGGTGGTTACCATCTTCTGAAAACATCGCTGATGAGGGCACAAAATGGTCCGACGTTCGCCATTTTGACGACAATGCACGCTGGTTTCGAGGGCCAAAGTTCTTAGCCCAGCCCGAATCTAGTTGGCCTGTAGGGGAGCTAGTAGGCACTACAGCAGAGCTGCATCACATAAGTACAAGTACACCATTGTCCCCTACCCTGTCAGTAATTTCTCCAGACGTACGAAGGTTTAGCACATGGGAGAGACTGCTTTCCACACAACAAATTGTTCTGCATTTCCTGCGCCGGATCTTGAAGTTTACGCCACGTTCGCTACTAAAACTTTTCGAATTGCGCGATATTGAAGCAGCAGAGCAAATTCTTATTGCCGTAAGCCAAGAAAATGCGTTTAGCGAAGAAGTCAAAAGCCTACAACACGGTCAAAATATTCAACGGCAGTCTGCTATATATAAATGGTCGCCGTATCTGGACGAGGTTGGGATTATTCGCGTGAAAGGTCGAATCGACTTCTTAGAAGGAGTAGCAGTCGATGTGAAGCGACCTGTAATACTGCCGAAAAATCATACAGTAACGCGTTTGATAATTGATTTCTACCATAGAAAATTTCACCACCATCATAATGAGATTATTGTCAATGAGATGCGCCAGCGATACTGCGTCGGTGCTTTGCGATCGATGGTAAAAGAGTGCGCCAAAAGATGCCAAATGTGTCGCAATCGTAAAGCTAAGCCGCAACCACCTCAAATAGGAAGTCTACCTGTAGAACGACTGTCACCATTTACAAAGCCATTCACGTTTACAGGAGTGGACTATTTTGGCCCTATCGACGTAGCTGTTGGCCGGCGGCGTGAAAAACGTTGGGGCGTGTTATTTACGTGCCTGACGAGTCGTGCCGTTCACATCGAGATCGCGGCGTCGTTGTCGACGGAGACATTCCTGCTAATGTTGAAATTGTTCGTGTGCCGCAGAGGAGTCCCGAAGCGCATTGTGTCAGACAACGGCACAAATTTTCGTGGTGCCAGCCGAGCACTTATCAGCGAGATAGAAAGGGTGTCATCCGATGACCTAGAGAGAAGACATCCCCAAATCGAGTGGTCCTTCATTCCGCCCTCGGCTCCTCACATGGGTGGGGCATGGGAGCGAATGATACAGTCAACAAAATCAATTTTAATTGATATTACGCACGAAGCAATACTACATGAAGAAGTTCTAAGGGCCACTTTAGCGGACATTGAAAATATTCTTAATTCAAGACCTCTGACATATGTGCCCTTGGAGACTGCAGACGACGACGCACTTACGCCCAATCACTTTTTGTTAGGAAACTCAAGCGGAATTCGCGAATCAGGTTGTGATGACGACAGTGGGCCAGCTCTCCGTCGATGTTTTCGAATTTCAAACCAGCTAGCTAACCAATTCTGGAAGCGTTGGATCCAAGAATATCTTCCGTGCCTTACTAGACGTTCTAAGTGGTTCCACCCACCGATTCGACCTATCGAAATAAACGACGTCGTGGTCATCGTTGACAACAATGCGAAAAGGAACTCGTGGCCGAAAGGAATAGTTATAGATCTTCACCGTGGAAAGGACGGAGAGGCTCGTAGCGCTGTGGTGAAACTAGCAAACGGTCTGTGCACCCGACCCGTAATTAAATTAGCAAAACTCGATGTTACTAGTCACAATTGAATTGGTAAATTTCATACTAGAATTCGTAGGAAATTTACGAGAGGGGGTATGTTGCGATTATCGATTAATTTATAATCTTTTACATTTACGCTTGTTGCGAAAAGTGCGATGGCAACCCATCGAACTCATCTGTTTGTCATTTCCTCATTCCCTCATACAAACGTCAAATTCATTTTTTTGATTTCTACATTGTTCGAGCGCACAGGCGCCGCAAGCGAACAAAATGTAAGTTTTATACATTTTTATAATTAAACTTGAACTAATTGTAAAAATAAAGATTTCAGCCTACAACTACAAGGACTTGAATATTGTTTAATTTGCGGGCCGCCAAGTGCCGGGACAACAATTGGTTTATAATTTATATTTCTATAAGTGAAGTCAACATGCACAGACTTGGTTTCGTTTAACTTGACACGCCATTTTTTGGTCCAATTTTGAGTTGCATTTACTGATGCTTGCAACTTCTGAATTGCTTCTAAGTGTTTTTCATTAGTGGCTAATACTGCAGTATCATCGGCAAATGTTGCAGTTGTTGTATTGCTGCATTTGGGTAAATCGTTAGTATACAAGAGATACAAAACTGGCCCGAGCACACTGCCTTGCGGGGCACCTGCATTAATATCTTTCAGTTCTGAATAGACATCTGCTTGCTTTATTCTAAAGTATCTGCTCGTTAAGTAGGATTTTAAAATGTTTGAGTACTGGATTGGTAGAACTGCTTGAAGTTTATGGATTAGCCCCTCATGCCATACTTTATCAAAAGCTTGCGATACATCCAGGAATACCGCAGAACAGATTTGTTTTTCTTCCAGTGATTTTTCAATTACATGAGTAATGCGATGCACTTGATCAATCGTTGAGTGCTCATTTCGAAATCCAAATTGATGGTTTGGTACAAGGCATTTTGCATCTAACAATGGTTTTAATCTTTTAGCAAGATTTTTTCAAAAAGCTTAGATAAAATTGGTAACAACGATATTGGTCGGTATGATGTCACATCGTGTGGTGGCTATCCTGGTTTTGGAAGCATTATTCTAAACGAAATGCAGCATTAATCAAATATTGTTATAAGTATATGGCGGTGGTATTTGACAGCGAAGTTTCATTCGTTTTGCTCTTCAATCTCTTCATTTCACTAATCCCTTCTTATCTTATAGTGCACGGTGCATGCTTGTACGGATGAACTCACTTGTATTCAGATGAGCTATTCAATCGCTGTTGTTTATTTTTTGTTGCCGGTTCTATTGACTGCCCGGAATAAGGATGATAGACTACACAAAGCAAAGTTGTGAAACTGCCACGTCATCAGGGTTTCGGCAATAGAATTGTGCCCGCTCACCTCATACGTATTCACATATTTGTTCAATCAGCCGTTGTTCACACGGCAACGAAATAACACAAACAATGGTTGCGTTGATATTTTTCTTATATATTTCAATCTCAGTTTTGTCATAAACCAACCCCTGTAACATCCCAGTTAACGTCAGCAATTTAGCTGATTTCCTCAACGTCGCTGGGAGCCAGTGAAAGGTTTGATGTTGTCCACTCCTCAGTATTCCGTTCATCGTGGACCGGAACTTATTGAACAGATAAGTTTGAATGTTCCACACAAAATGAAACCGGCTGGGTAGTAAGTTAATTGAAGCTAAGTATTGTATTTATGATTATCTTTCAGGAGCTTTTGTTGAACTCGATAAAATTTTTAGTAGCCTTGATCTGGATTTCCCCGATTTTTGCCGAGATCTTGTTTTGTAGCTAAGCTTTAATCGGTGTACGCGTCAGTAGTACAATTTAAGAACTTTGTGTTTTAAGGGGACCCGGTGGTGCAGAAATTTCAAAAACCCAATTTTTTGTTTTCTCGATATTTCGAAAGAATGGAACCTTAAGAATATACTGTCAAATTTTCGTGTGGAAATTTCCAATATTATAGCTTCTACAGCCCATTAACTAGGTAGAGAGTGGTCCGCGCGCTCAAACTTTAAACTCATTTATCTCGAAACGATTTTTTTCGGCCTGGTGTTGTAAAAAAAAAAAAAAAACACTGTTCAACCGAATCGTGTGAAATTTGAATATGTTGTTCACAACATCAATGGCTATCGCCCATACTCGAATCATATTATTATTTCAAGTATTTTGTATCCGGTCAGTTTATAAGTTCTTGCGTTTTTTAAAGGTGGGTTTAAAATTAATAAAAAATATGTTTAAACTATTTATTAATCAACAATATCTTTTCCTTCATTATTTACAATGTCTTCCCATCTTCTTAATTCCCTGGTCAAAAAATTGTTTGTCCTTGGAGCCAAAATACGCTTCGATATCCCTTTTTATAGCTTCTTTTGAGGAGTAGTTCTTGTTACTCATATGGGACTGAAGTCCACGGAGAAAGTGATAATCACAAGGTGCAATATCCGGAGAGTATGGTGGATGCGGCATTAGCTCCCATCCGAGCACGTTCAGCTTGCCTAATGTTTGCCTTGCGGTATGAGGTATTGCGTTGTTCTGGTTAAACAAAACTTTGCGTCTATTCACTAAAGATGGTCGATTTATGTTAAGTGCCTCATTCAGGTTTGATAACTGATAGGAATAATAATCAGCAGTTATTGTCTGGTTTGGTTCCAGAAGTTCATAATAAACAATACCGGCCGTATCCCACCAAATAGACAAGAGAATCTTCTTGGGGTGAAGCCCATCTCTAGGGGTTGGTTCTGGTGTTTCATCTTTATCTAACCATTGGCGTTTGCGAACAGGATTATTGTAAACGATCCATTTTTCATCACCAGTAACGATACGGTTCAAAAAACTTTCATTTTCAAGTCGTTGCAGCAGCTGAGAACAAACATTCACTCTCTGCTGAAGGTTGGCGACGAAAAGTTTATGCGTAACCCATTTTCCCAGCTTTGAAACCTTTCCCAACTGAACCAGGTGCCTGTGAACTGTGAACTATTCCATGCGACGAATTTAGCCTCTGAGCTTTCATATCGACTGTCAAATTTGGTTCAGCTTCCACGAGTTCGAACAAGGCGTAGGAGTTAAAGATCTCCCGTCGCAGCTACCACTTCGGAATTTTTAAAATTATTAAAATTAATTTTTTTTTTCATTTTTGTATATAAAAGAAGTTAAAGAAAAATCCCCAAAAATTAAAATTCGGTTTTCGTTTTTTTTATTGTAAAAAAAAATCCTGAAAGTACCCTAAATTTTCGAGCTATAAACCACCGGGACCGCTAAAGCTCCTTTTATTAGTTTTAAGTCAACAAATTTTGCGAATCTGGTTCGTAAGGTTGTTTATAATCACAGACTCAAAAAACAATCAATGAAAGTTGAGTTGAGATTAGCTGCAGTGGGATAAGTTAAGGTGAGTTCAGGTGAGTTCAGGTGACTTCAACTGATAGGAATTGAGGTGGTGTAATCTGCGAAGTAACGTTTCGAGTTTCCAATCGCTCAAGATATGAGTTTCATTCTTGATTAAAAAAATGAAACCCCATAATGATTATGTTGATGTCAAATTTGAAAACATAAAAAAAAAACAAAAAGAAATATTATTTCCTATCATAGAAAGTATTTAATTGGATTTAACTATCTAAATGAAATAAAGCAGCTCATAGCAAGGAAAAGACAACTTCGCCGAAAATGGTAATATAACATACATGTTTCCCTGGAGATAACACCACTCATAACAATGCATCTCAGGAACTAAGACGGGAAATAAATAATTTAAAAAATTAGTCAATGATATTTATCTGAGTTAACAGCTGATAAAAAAATGTCTACTCTCTTTGGATATGCACAAAATACTTAAGAAGACCAAACAGCCAGGTTCCCCCAGTGAAAAAAGCAAATGACACCTGGGCTAGAAGTCGTATGAATAAAGTTATAACATTTGCAAACCATCTATCCAACACCTTTTAGCCGAACGAGAACCAATGCAATGACTTATACTCCTCCTTAGATCAAGAAACCACGCTAATCCCGCATACAACTACAAGCGAACTGGAAAGAGAAATCAAGCAACTAAAATACAAAAAGACACCTGGATGCACCAAAAACAACCCAGCAAAAGCCCAGTAAGACTAGCCAATCTATTCAATGCGTCGATCCGACTACAGTATGTTCCAAACCTGTGTTGCTGAGATGATTATGATTGCCAAACCAGGAAAAGATCCACATATTGTTTCTTCATACCGTCCAATCTCCCTGTGGCCACAAATTTCAAAACTTTTAGAAGAGCTCATTCTACATCGCTTGAAACGAATCATTGAATTTCGAAATCTGATACCTTCGCACCAGTTTGGATTCCGTTGTAAACACTCCACCATAGATCAGGAGCACAGAATTACAACTGAAATAGAAAAGCTGCTCACGCAAGCATTCGACAAGGTTTGGCATGAAGGCCTTATCAACAAATTGAACTCATGTCTTCCACTTCAATACAGTGCATTTATGAAATCGTATATAACTGAAAGCTGTTTTTGCGTAAAACAAGGCAGTGAGTATGCCAAATTGCAGAAAATAAACGCTAACGTGCCGTAAGGGAGCATCCTTGGACCCCTTCTTACCTTCTGTATACGAAAGATATACCATTACCTCCAAGCACTATGATCGCCACCTTTGGTGACGACAGAGCAATCCTCGCAACAGGAAAACTCGCTAAAGTAGCGGCAGCTGAACTTCCAACACTAAAGATGCAATAGAAAAATGAACGAAAATTTGGCGAATAAAATTAAACGGTAACAGTAATCAAAACAATTCATGTGACCGTCACCAATAAAAAAGCAAACCATCACCCAATAATACTACTAGGCGCTCCAATTCCATTCCAGTGTGTCTTATGGTGCACAAATTTGGGGCTGTGCCAAGGATTTCAAAATAAAATTCTCAAAAAATATTGGGAACGCACCTTGATACATTCGTAATGCAGATACTCATCGTGACCTCAACATTCCGAAGGTCGCTGAAGTTATTAAAATACAAGCAGAAGCCCACTCTATGAGGTTCCAGGAAGCCAGCACACTTCTCAACCCCGCAGGCCTAACCCGATGACTGCAGCGGAAAAAAACCATATGATCTTATTGGATGTTAATTAGAAATAAATAAATAAATAAAATAAATATGAAATAAACAAAAATAAATATTGGCGAGCATTTTCCGGTGAACTTTTGGTTCACAATTCTTCTCAAGTTGCCAATCGGGCTTAGATCCGCTGACTGCGGTGATTAACTTTGTGTCTATAACTTCGCCCGATTTAGAAACTTCGAGTTAGAAGTAATTTTAACTTTTTTTAAAATAATTATAAAATGTCCTTTTTGACGAACGAGTTTTTTGAGTGTTTAAATACAATTTTTATACAAAGGCCCAGCTGCACGTATTTCAGGGAAACTGCACAAATGTCGCGCTATTTTCGAAAATTCTAAATACATTCTTCTGTGTTCGCATTTGTATTTACGAGAAGCATAAAATAATTCAGGAAATTGATTTTTGATTTGTTTACTTGAAATGCTTGCCCTAAAGAAGTTACTAAAGTGAGCTGAACAGCGGGGTGTAAAAGCGCCATGAGAGCGTGAATCGTGTAAATTGCCATACATCGAAAAATTAAACTTTTTGTGTAAGTTCCGTGAGGTAAGCTGCTTCGAACTGCTTTTACTTTGCTGTTGTTTTTATTTCTTTCCAATCTGCTTTTAATTTTTTCGCTTATAAGCAGCTTTTGCGTTGCGCTACTACAACAACCACAAATAACGATTTTTTTGTGCATAATTTTCTTTGTTGGTATTTACATGAAATTACATGAAATTATGTCGACATTAAAAATTAATTAAACAGGTTTTATTACCTGCAGGCTACAGCATGTGGCAAGTGCCTGTTGGGCATTAACATAAATTTAATTGTATTAGATATGGCAATTTTTTTTCTTACGAATATTTTGTGGGTTCAAAAGCAGAAATGTTGGCTGTCAGCGAGGATATTAATTTATTCATTTATACATATTTCACTGAACATCTTTTTTTAATTTGTGGTGTGTTGGTGTTGTCCTTCAAATAGAAGGAGGTGAGTTTATTTAGGTATTTGTTTTTTAGCGGCGGTTAATTCGGCAGTTAGACACTACCTGAGCAAAGATCAGCCATTCAATCAGTCAATCGCAAAATGCAGTAAACGAGGGTACATGCCAAAGGTATATCGGTGAGCACTCCGGAAATTTGAAAATCAAATACAGTGGTGCCTTTCGAAGGTTACGCAAAACCACTTATAATACCGGGTCGTCCATACATTATTTTTTTAATTATATGTTATTTGAACAGGGACAAATCTTTTCTGCTGTAAAACTTGACAAAAAGTCAAGTCAGTGTTTATTGAAAAGTAGTCAAAATCATCTCTTCTGACGGAGCTAATTTTCATTAGGCGCCTGATTTAACAAGAAATCGCATCTGGGTGTCGATCTGTCGCGATCATCGAGAAGCCAATGTGTGGTCCGGTCACTTTGGTACGAATTTTGTAGCGGTGTCTCACTTTTCTTTGAAAATTCTGCTGAAAAAGCCATTACTGTTAACGTTGAGCGCTACAAAAGCGTAATAAATGATTTATATGCGCGAAAATTTAAAACATGCACTTGGACGATCTTTGGTTCCAGCAGGACGGCTTCAGCCATGTCATAATTGATACTTTGCGCTCCAAATTCGGTAATGTCATAATCGATTGCCTCGACAATGTGCATTGACCACTTCGCTGCTGGAAATTGATGCCATTAGACTTTTTCTGTGGAGTACCGTGAAGAACTGACGTAACGCGAGCAATCCATTAACGTTTCAGGTACTGAAAGCGCACATCGAGCAAGCCAACCGTGTGATAGCCAGAAACTGTCGCCGAGCTCTCGGAAAACTGGTTTAACAAGATGTTCTACTGCCCAAGCAGCAAGTACTTTTGGCCTGGGCAATTTAGTTGAGGTTCAAGTGGGTGCTAAGACTAACCAACCCTGGTGGTGTTCTTAAGACCTTTTTGTTTTTTATTGATGCGATAACAGCTTCAGCGATTTTGGCCGGGTTTAACGAAGTATACCAGTCGTTTCTTTCTCGAGCTAACCGGTATCAATTAGACACACCAAGAGAAGCCAAATGCTTCTGCCTTTTCGATATTTCCAACAAAAAGAAATCCTTCCTTTTCCAAGCTTCACCAAAAGGTTACCATAGAATACTTTCGAAGTTTGGGTATATGTATCCATTCAAAAGACAGCGGTGCAGCTGGATGTGTACTCGTTGCACTATCTCAACACTGCCGTAAAGCTCATAAAGGTCACTGTTCCCTCATTCATAGGAGCGCATATTTGTAGCCAAAAAACCGGAATTCAAAGTTTAATAAAATCCATTTCTTACTCTAGCATAACCGTTCCATGGCATCCCGCACCTTTATCGCCATAGGTTGTTGACCTCGCGGCAGCCAAGCATTTGCAGACATCCACTGTATATAAAATCTTAATGCATGGAGCTACTGGTATTGTATATTCAATATTGCCAAAAGAGGCTGCTGATACCCGGAACAAGGACTTTAGACTCTACATGCAGAACTTCCCTCGTAAATTTGACGGAAATTCTATAGGGATATATGAGGTGTGTTCAAAAAGTATCGCGAATTTTGTGTTTTTTCAAAAATTATTTATTTATTCATTAATATCTATTTCGTCCCCTTCAAAGCAAAACCTATGAGATATTATGCACTTGTGCCAACGTTTTTTCCAATTTCCGAAGCACTTCAAAAATGAAGTTTTTTTATCTTGTTCAGCTCCTCTTTCGATGCCGTCTTTATTTCGTCAATCGTAGCCTTGCGTCTCTTCAGTTTCGGGACCAAGAAAAAGTCACAGGGGGCCAGATCTGGGGAATACGGTGGCTGTGGCATCATTAGTGTAAAGTTTTTGGCCAAATTGCTTCGCGCATATTACGCATAACTTGCAGGTAATATTCCTTATTGACCGTTTCACCCTGCGGCAAGAACTCATGATGTGCAACGCCCTTGCAATCGAAGAAGATGATAAGCAAAACTTTTACAATTGACCGAACTTGGCTTTTTTCGGTCTTTGTTCGTGTGACAGCTTCCATTGAGATGATTGAACTTTGGTTTCCACGTCATAGCCATAAACCCACGATTTTTCGGCAGTTATGACCCTCTGGAGCAAATTTGGGTCATCCCGGACAGAGTCCAACATCTCATTAACAATGTTCATGCGATGCTGCTTTTGGTCGAAATTGAGCAGTTTTGGTAGGAATTTTGCGGCCACCCGTCTCATGCCCAACTCATTGAGATAAATCGAATGGCACGAGCCAATCGACATCTCTACGTCCTTAGCAACTTCTCTAACGATGATTCGACGATTGGCCAATACCATTTCCTTGACTTCATCAATTTTTTCGTCTGTTGTTGAATTGCTCGGGGGTCCGGCACGCCGGCACGCTTTTCGTTGTTCACATCTTCTAGGCCTTCTGAGGACATTTTGTCCCACCGATAAACGTTGTTGTAGTCCAAAGTAGCTTCTGCGTATGACACAGTCAACATTCGGAATGCAGCCACGCTCTTAATTTCGTTTTTCACACAAAATTTGATACAGGTTCTTCGATCCATCTTTTTGAATAGGTAAAAATCGAAGCCGAACCGAAACACGTGCAAGCAAAGCAGCTGTCAACAATTAACTGAACAATCGAAATGGCCGAACTCGTCGGCATGAGTGAGAGACATGAGTACCAACATATCGCCACAAAAAAATCGAAACTCGAATATACGTAACCTGCGAAAATTCAAAATTCGCAATACTTTTTGAACACACCTCGTACTAAGTAGCCGTTTATTAACGTAACTAAAGCAAGACGTTCTGTTCTGAAATATTGGGTTGGAGAATAAGTTCATGGCGTTTTTATATTTTCGTTTATTTTACAACGATTTCAAAACAAAACTAAGAATTAATTACACTTTTGAGTTATTTAATTTTTTATTAGTTTTGAGGCTTAGAAATGGAATACCCAGGAGCCAAAAACCAACATTTTCGACACTTGCTCTCCTTTGCATTTCATCAAAGTCAAAAAGCTGCCGAAGCAGGTCGGGACATTTCCAGCGTGGATGGAGAAGATGTAATAATCGAGTCTACAGCACGAAAATGGTTTGCAAAGTTTAAAAATGCCGACTTTGACGTCGATGATACATCCCACAGCGGAAGGCCTTCTGAATTCGATGAAGAACGTCTCAAATCACGGAAGGGGAACGTTCGCCAAACCAGTCCTAAATTGGAGGAAAAAATTAACTGCGATCATAAAACGATTCTTAATCACCTTCATTCAATGGGATTTACCGAAAAATTTCGGAGCCTGTGTTCCCCACGTGCTCAACGAAAAAAGTCGCCTTCTCAGTTGCTTCTTAGCATCTCCCCCGCCATTGAGCAACACGTGGTCACAAACAGCGCTTTAGTATATACTAAATCTTCAAAGGAGATGAGAAATGGTGCTCATACATCAATATGAAGCAAAAAAAGGAGTGGTTGGCTGTAGGCGATACGCCAAAGCCGAAAGACAAGTCAGATCTTCACCCAAAGAAGATCATAATATGTATTTGGTGGGGCTGGGAGGGCATGGTTGGACTTGAAAATGCTCAAAAAAATGCCACGGTCAACAAGGAGCTCTACATTCGCCAGCTACACCATGTGAATAGGCCTTTCGACTGCAAAGACCTGATCGACATGGCCAAAAACCTAATCTACAATCGTCAAAGCCGCACTCCAAGAGCTGGAATGGGAGGTCTTTCTGCACCCGGCGTATTCTTCGGACCCTGCACCAAAAGATTATTATACACATATGTTGCGCTTCCTGGCATGCCATATGAAGGGCGCTAGCTTCGATAACAAAGAGGTCCTTAAAAACTTGCACAACTACTTCTTTGACACCAGACCAGGCGATTTTTGGCGGAACGACATCAACAAATTGGTCGAGTGGTGTGAAGAGGTTGTAAACAGCAACGCCGAATATACAAGGTGGCACAAAAATAACCTTTCGATGTTTTTTGGCTGTAATTTAAAAAAAAAAATGATTGTGGATTATTTTTATTTGGTCTTTTAATTTTTTTACATCAAGTCCAGAATATGATGTCATGTAAATGGCCGCCGTCACAGTTGATTGCCATTTTATGCCTTTTTATGGCATTTTCCATCACTTTGGCCAAAACTTCCGGCGATAGGTCCTCACATTCTTGACGGATATTGTCTTTAAGAGCTGCAAGAGTCTGAGTCTTGTTGACATAAACCCGCGACTTCAAAAGCCCTACAGAAAGAAGTCTGGAGCGGTCAAATCAGGCGATCTTGCTGGCCAGTGCAAATCGCCAAAACGAGAGATTAGGCGTCCGGGAAATGCATCCTGCAGCATTTCGGTTGTGGCACGAGAAGTGTGTGCCGTTACACCGTCCTGTTGGAACCACATGTTTTCCAATCCCAATTCATCAAGTTGCGGCAAAAAGAACTCGTTGATTATTGCTCTGTAGCGCTCACCATTCACAGTAACCCTTTGGCCCGCGACGTCTTCGAAGAAAAAAGGTCCGATGACTCCTCCAGCGAAAACAGCACACCATACAGTGACTTTGAGCGGGTATAAGGGCTCTTCGTGGGTTACACGCGGATTTTCAGTGCCCCGGAAGCGTAAATTTTGCTTATTTACGTACCTGCTAAGATGGAAATGGGCCTCATCACTCATGACTATTTTCGATGAAAAATCATCTTCCTCTTGGTGGTGATTAAGGATGGCTTGAGCGTATGTTAGACGCGATTGGCGGTCAGCAGCTAACAGCTGATGCACCGACTGGACTTTGTACGGAAACATCTTCAAATTTTGTACCAAAATTCGCTGTAAAGACCGTCGACTGATACCCATTTGCGTGGCACGTCGTCTGGTCGATGTCGACGGCGCTTCCATGACATCCTCGGCTACAGCAGCAATATTCTCTGCAGAACGGCTACTCCGGGGTCTGCCACGCCTGGCAGCCTCTCGTATTGTGCCAGTCTCTGCGAGGCGAGCGGCTAAACGTCGCAGTGTTTCACCAGTAGGCGTTGGACGGCGAGGAAATCCGCGACGAAATTCACCTTGTGCCAGAGTCACCGACCGATTATTGGTCAAATAAATAGTCAGCAGTACTCCGCGTTCTGGAGCAGTGTAGCGTAACATTGTTTATTAACGTGTATTTCGCATGTGTTTACTATACAAATGTCAAAATAGAACTGACATTAGGGGCCAATCGCAAAATTTATAGCATTTTCTGATAGGAGGACTACTTTAGCGCCACCTGTTATAATTGATTAACTTATTGATATAATTTTTGTTTTTTGTTTAAATAAAAGTCTTCGCTAAAAACGCTGCGAACAATTTTTAACTTTTTAACGGACCTTGTATACCTATATCACACTTAGTCTTACTATTAGCTTGAATTGCTTTCTATAGGAGCAATTCCAGCTTTCACAACAAAAAAATTACTTTACTTCAATTTCCCTTGTGCGGTTTATCTTGAATTTCATTTCTCATTTCGGAAGTTAATAGTGCCACGTGAAAGACGGCAATAACTTTAATCCCGCCGCCTCAGCCTCAGCCGCTTTAGCCTTATCCGCTTTTACTGCTACTCTCACGCGCCATTCCACCAGGCATTAATGCTGGTGACATTCGTAATAGTTTTATGAACACCTTGTTGCCACACTTACATTACATTTTTATTCTTCCTTTATATATTTATTGCATTAATGTTGCAATGAAGCTTTGCCTGCTGCGGGAGCAAATCTTACAGTTTATTATATTTTTATCGTCATTTACGTTGACATTTATTATGTTTTCGCTTATGGCTTACGGCGCGCACAGCACAATCGGCAATTGTTGCTTTCACTTGGTATTACTTATGGTCACACACTAATAATTCTTATCTATTGCTGTAAAGTAGTGCGATATGTAGCGAATGGAATGTGAGTGACGTTGATAGCTGTCCATTTGTGGTCATTACCGCTATGCGGACTTAAGCAAGTCAACTCGGTATGTATGTATGTATGGGTGTGTGTATGTATGCATGTTTGTATGGGTATGTGGGTGTGTATGTATGTTTGTATGGGTAAATGGGTGTGTATGTATGTCTGTATTGGCGAAGTGTGTGGCGTCATTGTGCGAATAGCAGAAGATTGACCCACACGAAGTCGAATGAGAAAAATATGCCATATAATAGTTAGAGACAATAAAGCCGCGTTATATTACACCGAATGTGGCGCGCTAACCGCTGTTTAATGAATAATGTTGATAAGGTTTAATGCTTTTATAAGCGCGCCGATTATGTGGGAAGAATATGCAATTTGATGAGTAGGAAAAAGCTAAAGGCAAAAACCAAAAAAAAAAAAAATAATAATAATAATAATAATAAATAATAAAAATAAAATAAAAAATAAATAAAATACAAAAATAAAAAAATAAAAATAAAAAATTAAATATTGCCCCTAATAAAAAATGTATTTACACGCGTTTGTGTGTGTCCATACCGGCCAGCTTAAATGCGACTGTTTTACGTGGAATCATAAGTACTATAAAATGTTAACAGCTACTTGGGTACCCCACTTTTGGAAAACAGTGCTATATATGTACCAATACACATATGTATCGGGTATTTTTTTTAGCTGCATGGGAATCATCGATATCGATAACTTTGGTATGACAGCTGAGAATGGCAAACTGTGTTGACATTTCTGTTCAGTGAGGTCTGGCAAGTCATCATTAATCGTTTACTGCCAAAAAAAGGCTTCCAAGGCTTGGAAATTAATTATCATTTATCGCATATTGCATTAGAAGCTTAAGCATTTAACAAAAGTTTTCCAAACATTTTTATTTCTAGTCATAGGCCTCAGTTCAATAAACGATTTTCCAGTTTCATTGCGATTAGTCCTTTGCCAAGTTATGAGTGGTCTGCCTCTTCTCCTTTAAGTTAAGGCGGTATGCGATAAGGCTTTCGCAGAATAAGCCCTATCCATCCATATTTTTTCTCCTTTATTTCGTTACTGATGCTTTTGAATTGTTGATTGTGAATTTAAATAGAAGAAATTTACTTTGAAAAAAAAATTAATATGTTCGCGAAGTTCATAGACCGGAGTAGTGAAGAGGACGCCGAAATGCCGAATTGTCGTCACTCTCAACTTAGTGGCCCTTATCCTTCGACTAAGTGAAAAATTCTTGGCATATGTGCCTCTAGGTAGGTAGGTAGGTCAGACGACAAAAGTACCACCGGTGCACTACAAATGCCACAATACAGGCAAAAAATTAAAAACTTTAAAGGAAGAAAAGTCATCTACAACCACTCGTACCATCAGTGCTGTTGCTGTAGTGGAGAAGGGAAAAGGTATCTAAGGTGGAGAACTGCCTCAGTCTATCCCCAAAAGACTCAACAAAGAATCTCCAGCACCTAGCCGCCAGAGCCGGACATTTGCAAAGAAAGTGTTCCATAGTCCCTTTCTCTGCCGGATCCCCAAAGTTTCTGCAATGAGCGTTGCACGAAAGTCCGAGCTTATCCGATCACCCAATGACCGGTTAACGCCGCTGTGTGTTTAGAAATTGAATGGCGGGGGATCCGCAGCACTTTAAGTGTCCTTAAGGGTTTTCGAGATAGCACAAAAAAAGAAACAAGAACTCCATTTGTCTGGAGCTATTTTAATAAAGAAATTGTGTAGCTTCCCTTTAACAATGGTCAAGGGGTCAACGATATTTGAGATGGGGACAACTGAAACAGGTTCTATCAACATCTTTCTGACAAGCTCATCGGCGATTTCATTTCGCTCTGTGATCATATGCCAAGGAACCGAGGTAAGATAATTGTTTCCCACACGTTCGAGACGTTTGATCTGCTCCTCACAGGAGTTGAGCAGACGAGAGCCTCAACCTGGTGACGATCGCGATTATCCGCGAAAAAAGATATTTATGTCTCCCTCCCAACAGCAATGCTTAGGGATTTTGCATGTATGCAGGATGGCGAAGACCTCTGGTTGAAAAACCCTACTAGTTTCCGGCTATTTGAAGGAGATTGAAATATTGGCTGATTTAGACTATTTCCATATTCCCTCTTGAATCCGCTGGTGAAAACAAAGGTACCTATGCCCAGGAAGACTCTGCCTTCCTTTCTATCCAGCCTGCTTGGAAAGTTTACTTTAAAAACCCAGTTTGCGGATGGAGAGATCTGTGCGACGTACAGAGAGGGAAGAAGAAATCTGCTTCATAATACTATCATGCCCTACAAGAGATTATCTCCAGAAGACAACCTACTTCAACCTAATAGTGCTCTGAGCAGCAATGAGTTGAACTTGCAGATCAGCGGGAAGTAAGTGCAAAATGACTGCACGTTCTAGTGATGCCAATTTAATGATGCTTTAGTTTTTCCGAAGAGCTACCTACCAAACTAGGCAACGGTATGTCAAAATTGGCTACTAAGTTGTACATCCAGAGACGCCACTTTTTGCCGAACATACAATGACTTACAGGAATAGAAAGCTATACTGGCCTTTCTAACTCGATTTTCGATGTGCAGCTCCAATGGCGCTCGGGGTCTAGTATTACCGCTATATAGAGCCAATTTTTTTTTCGGACAGTTCAGCACTCAGTTAACTTTAAGCCTACTGTATTGGGTTCCCTTTTACAATTTTCTTTAAGGCTTCTCAACCTCCAAAGAAATCTGAATTTATCTTGTGGTGCCAAGATGGTTGCTTTTTAAGATATTAGTGCCAAAGACCACAAGCCTAATTCGAGCAAAGGCCGATCAGATGCTTAGAAAGTGGTCCGTCCTCTCATCCTCCTCTCCACATGCTGGGCAGGGTGCACTGTCTGAGATGCTTCGCTCACAGAAAGTGGCCCGTCATCAGTCCAACTAGCAGCCTTGTTCATCTGCAGCCTCTCTCAGCGTGCCAGGCTCGCTTGTGGGTTAAAGTAACCCGTTTGCCGAGCGTGGCTGTGATGGCTGCAGAAAGGAGTGGCAGAATGGGCTCCGGGCAAAAAAAGTTGGCCTCAGAGCCCATCCTAGGTAAAGGGACAGAGGTCTCGTTATCCCGAATATCCACATGTCGCGGAACCAATGTTATCAACAGGATATTATGTCTACCGACAGAGGTCAGCCTGGATTTACAGGCTATAAGAACAGATCGTGCAAAAATTAAGGCCAAATTGTCGTCGTTTCTGTCACATTTTTGCGGATTGGGCTGATTTAGAATTTTTATTCAGTTTTATTTGAAAAAGTAGTGAAAAATTGGACTGGTAACGGTGGATTCATGGCGGATATCATCATCTACCAGACTATAATAAAAAAAAAATGAATTTCACCAATATTTCCATTTTGTATTATAATTTTAAGACTTCAGGCTCTTAAAAGAACACCCGATATATAGTGCGCACATACGTATGTACACAGCTTGACAATTGCCATTTATGCGCGCTTATCCCACGTCATTTTTGTTTTTTTTTTGTGCTTTGAGTGAGTGTTGCAGCATTTAAATAGATTAAAAGTGAACGAATATCGTTGCGCGCGGCGCATAAGTGGAAAAAAAGAGCAGCTCAAAAAATAAATAAGTATGTATGTGCGTAGGTATAATATATGTTTGCCCGTATTTCATATATATTTGTATACACACACTCATACACGTGAAACTTTTATATTTCCCATGATATGAAGCAGATCAGGGCACTCACAATTCTACGAAACATAACCGCACGTACACCCAACGTTCCACACTGCGTATGAGTAACACACGCGTGTGGGTGTGTGTGTGCGTGCGTGTCTAGTGTGATTCGCAAAAACTAAATCCTTTTATGGTGTTGGCTTTTAGGGTTGAGCTGCGACTTAACTTTCCAGCTGAAACCTTAAAATTTATGTGCATTCATATGTGTGTGGGTGTGTGCGCGCGTGCTTGTCTGCTTTATTATTTACACTTCTGCTCTACAACCATTCCGTATGTGTATGTACGGATGCTGCTTACGAGCAAGTCTTTATGTGTAGCCAACAATTTTCTACCTACCAAAAAAGTGTGAACTGGAATTTGGACATTTCAAGTGTCCACTCGTTCGGATGCTAAAAGTTCGCATAGCAGCTTTTTGGACGCTTTAAAACGATCAAGTTGTGTGGCATTAAGAGATAGTGGCTGTTGCCTTTTGTGTAAAGTTCTTAATTGGCCACCTTGTTAAGCTTCATTTGATGGTGCGCATTAGTTGGCACATGTAAAGAGGATGCCCGATTATAGATGTTGTGGTATGTGCGAATTGGCACTAGTCTCAGTTTTGCTTGGTCCACACAACTTTTTCAAGACAAACTTCATTTTTGCTCAAGCGACGCGTTTACGCAAGTTTTGTGTAGCTTAAGGTTGACTTTTGCTATTTTATTCTCCTCCATCATTTCATATTCAAGCTCCCATCCTTCTATTTTAGGTAGAAGCGTTTGTGTGAGTAAGCAGTAAATTTGTTATGCTTCTGCTAGCCAATTTACTTCCGCCTTTTATTGCTTTGTAAATATATCCGTTGGCATTGTGGCACATTTTGTGTGCTGCTGTATACTGAAGTGATGCTGTTGTGATAGCAAAACAAAGCTGCTTATACGATTTTCAGTTTCTCACAATTTTACGCCACGTTAAACTGCACTTATTATGTTTTATTTTTTATTGGTACAAAGCAGAGAGGCAGCTGCTAGTGGGCATAATCGAAATAGAAAAAAAAATATACATACATAAAAATAGGTATGTAGAGGGTTTGCAGATAGAAATAACCATTTATGCAAATGCGTTAACAAAAAGGTAACTAAAGTCCTTAAGAGTAAGTCTTTACCACCTGCCTGTTAAAATTGAAATCCACCTGTAAGAAATAATATATTACATTATATCAATTTATTTGGAGGCATCTTTTGCATCTAACAAAATCTAAGAACCTTTATCTGATTCTTTAAAAGTTCGCCGATTTAGCGCGATTTAAATTTACGTTCATTGTTTTTCCCTACAACCTCTTTAGCATTCCAAGTTACTCGTTTTGTATTCACTGGCTTGTTGTTATCATCGTCGTCGTTTATGTTGTTATGCAGTCGTTGCGCATCGTTATCGTTCTTCGTTTTACTGTTTGCGCCACTTCGTCTGGCGTGTATCTGAATTGTAAAACTTTTCGGGGCGCGCCTTTATGTGTTACAAATCTCGCAAGAGGTAGCTGAAAAAGTTATACAGTTCGGTGTGCCATTCGTAAAATGTAACCTTTTCTCTTGCGGCCTCATCTCAGTGCCTGTGTACTCATTTTTTTATAAATTTGTTTCATCTTCAAAGTATGGCTGTATGCTTGCAATTTTGTAGTTTTGTCGCCCCTCATTTAGCAGTAACATGAAGTCAGTAACAATAACATCCGCAATGTCTACAGCTCGACGCAGGTACTGGAATGTTATTAACTGCAGGTATTGTGATAACAGAGTTATGCTATCTAAGTTCGTTGATAGTCTGTTAGTAATAAGAGAAATTGTAATAACAGCATTTGGTATACGAGCGGTCTGAGCCCATGAACTGTTAGCAATTACAGTAATTTAATAACAGACTTATGGTTACAAGCGGTCTGCCTCTGTGTACTGTTAACAAATGGACAGTAACAGAATAAACATTAACAGTTCTTTGCTCGCACATATGAACTGGTACAAGCTAACATACATGCATTATTATAATAATGTTAATAATATTATAATGTTATAATAACAGAAGTGTATTAGTAGCTGCTATTTATTTATTTATATATTTATTTATTTATTAAGCCAATGAATATAATATATTCTTATAGACTAAGTAGCATATTTAAAGATTAATAGGCTATAAAAAAAGTATATTTAACAGGTTCCCTGTCCCCATATAATGACGTCACTGAAACGTTCCACGCTCAGTGATTTTTTCCAATATTCTTTGTTTCGTTCGAACTAATATTGTAGATATGGGCTTTTGAAAGATGTTAGAAAAAACAATTTATACAAAAGCAACAACAACAAAAATTTCTCACATGTGATTCACGAACGTACGCGACCAAGTTCAACGCTATACGTTTCATGAATCATACCTATATGCGTCAAAGAAAATGTGCTCACATGTCATTCATGTGAACGTACCCGAACAGTTTCCACGTATAGGTTTTATCAAATAACATACCTATATGCACATTACATGAACTTCCAAACCAATTAATATCAGGTCAGGACCAGGTAGAATTTTGCCTTGTAACTTTCCTCGGCTAATTTTTGCTAAAAAATTAAACTAGATTGACGCTTATCTAGTTCATACTTTACAACTAAAAATGGTCAGTCTGGCAGCATAGTAAAACAGACTTTAGTGAGAAGTCCGTTAGAATATTTGTCATAGTACAACAACAACTGATATCGATGGTACAAAACCGAACGGTACAGGAATTCTGTGAACAAAGTTGTAGAAAAATTAAAATAAATTGACCTCAACTTAGCGTGTATTTTAATATAGTTCAAGTTCTTTGTTAATTAAATACAAAAATATGGCTTCAGGCTCCAAATTTTCGGCAGAAGAAATCGAAAAAATGCTAGAAGAAAGTAATAGTGATTGTGATTTGAGAGATAGTGATGAGTATTTACTACATGAAAGTGACGAAGATAGCTCAAACACCTCTGGAAGAGAGTCAGAAAATATAAGTTGGAACGAAAATGAACTGGAAATTTTGCAGGAAGACGAATGTCTGGTAAGTAAATAGTTACACTTGGTCTTACATTGTGTATGCTGGTGCAAATTCCGCCCTTGAAGGCCTTGACAAGCCAGGTTCAGTCGTTGTTAAATTATGCCTACTCCTTCTAAATGAAGGAGGACTAATAATTTCTGACAACTTTTACCCCAGTCTTAGTTTGGTCAAATATCTAAAAGATCGTCATCCTGATTATGTGGCACGTTCCGTAAGAATGAGACGGTCTTGCCGCAAGAAGTTTTGTTAAAAAAACTGAGAAAGGGGGAAGTCGTAGCTAGACAGTTAAATAGTTATGTCACAGTTCTTAAATGGCACGATAAGCGTGATGTGCTAATGATATCTAGCTGCCACGATAACAAATGGTATCTACGTTTAACTGGTGTGGTACCGAAACATTAAAACCTAAGATGACAGTTGACTACAATGACGCTAAGAAAGGCATAGATGTAGCAGATCAGCTTAGTTCTTATTATTCCCCGTTAAGGAAAAATATGACGTGGTATAAAAAAATCGGATATTACCTCATATTTCAGGCTGGTATTGTTAACACACGCATAATATAGAATGATATTACACAAAAAACTCTCCCTATACTACAAATTCAAGAAATAATTATTCGGTCCTGGCTCGGCGAACCAGCTAACAAACAATATCGTGCAAGGCCTCCAACACAAGCAAGTTCTTCCACCAGTAGCCATCGACTAACAGAAATTCCCCAAAATTATGAAAACTTGTTCGAAAGCGATGCTCTGCATGTTATAGGGATATAAGAGCTACTGGAGGCTATCCCCTTCGAGCCAAACAAGTAAATACTGAGTGCAAGATTTGTAATAAAGCGTTTTATCTTACTTGTTTCAATGAAAATCATTAAAACAATACTTTAATAAACTCATTTATATGTAAGAATGAGTATTTGATTTTTGCTTTTTATAGCTAAGGTTACAAGCGCATATTTAGGTAAGTCTTTGCAAATTACCAAATATTTTTTTATATATGCATGGTATAGAGTACTCGCTGCCACGTCCCATACAAAAAGCGCGAATATCTTACTGCGATCATGTCATAAAAGAAGTAAAAAATTGCTCATATATGATACATGAGCGTATAAGGCACGGTACAAAGTTGGTAATATGAAACATAAATGATTCATGGGACAGGGAACCTGTTAAACTATTTATAATAAATATTCAAAGATTTCAATAGGCGACCTTTTGAAAAGAAAAATTTATCTCAACAAATTTAAAGATTTCATTAAACTAAATTAAGACTCTCATAATGGAGCCATCCAACATAGAAGAACTCCGACCTACGCAGAGCTCTGCCCGGAATATTAAAGATAATCCTCACAAGAAACACCGAGCAGTCAATAGCACCACGGATTAAGTTAAAATGAAAGATAAAGATAAGATTATTCTCCTGCTCTGCAATGATTTTAAGTTGATCAATAGGTATCGCGCTTCATATATAGGGATAGGATCCGAAAAGTGTATATTACGCATCGCGAAATGTAAGAATACTTTTTGGATTCATTCAAGTCTAGCAGCATGGCAAATGAGGGATGCATACTGCAGTTTGGAATGCACAAACGCCGTATATAAAAGCTTCAGCGTATAAGGGTCGGAGAAATTAGAGCTATGACGTCTAACAAATTAGAGCTATGACGTCTATTTTATGGAGGACTTTAGTATGCAAACAGCGCGCAAAAATCTCTTATACATGTTTTGCTTGCCTTCCACCGAATCCATAAATAAATACAAGGTTGCCCATATTCGACGGACCCGACGAATTTCGATGACTCTTTGGGCCCATTCCAATCGACGAGGCTTGTCCGCAGGCAACAATCTTTGCGTCAATTGAATCTTATACGGGAATAAATGCAAATCAATGCGGATAATTCGTTGAAAAGTGGTCCGAGCAATGCCCAACTGCTGAGAACGGCGATTTTGGGATGCCCTTGGCGACGCCTTGGTCGGTTTTGATTTGATCTCTTTGGATTAGGAAGGGCATCACCAGTCGAAAACCTTTCGTACAAACGTTTAATGGTGTTCTTAGAAAGCGCACTTTTCACATTATTTAATTTTTTATACGCACGTTGAGTTTTCACAATTGATTTCTTTTATTGAATGTAAATTTCAACAATTTGGAAGCGCTCACGTGGCGTGTACTGTTCCATGGCAAAAATCTGCTTGGACTGACGCTTTCAAAGCGCTCTGACGTCTCTGCCAAAAGATACAGGGTTGCCAGATGGGTACGTCGAATATTGGCAACCCTGTACCATTTCATATTTTATCATAAATTTCATTGTAATCAACTTTTTTTTCTTCGAAGGGAGTCTGCTTCGAAATGAATCAAAATAAAGAGCAAAACAAAAGGAACCCTTTTTTTACTCAAATCAAAATAGTTTCCGTTCAGTGCATGCTAAAACCAGTGAAGAAGGCAAGGAAGTAAAAATATACACCTGTGATATTAAAAAATGCATTATAAATGCGGCGTCCCATACAAATTCACGTAAATACATACATAGTGGTCTGACCAGACCCGGCTGCCCAACCGAAGGTTTTAAAATAGGTATTCAACGGAGGGTTAAGGATGACATAGCGAGTGTACCATCTACTAATGACAACTAAACGTTACTTTTGTGAGAACCTTTATAATCATTAAGCACATTTTATCTACCTTTGAAATGTAATACATTATTAAAAAAAAAAATAAAATTAAAAGTTAGTTTAAAGCGCAAAACAAAAGCTCTTATTTGCATATCTACTTAACTGTTTGGCGGGCTTGTTTGCTGATTCAGCTGGAAAAATTACATTGAAGTTGAAAAACAGCAATTGAGTGCGAATCATTTAACTACGTAATTATTTTATGTAAATGTAAATAACAATGACAGTAAGTTCTGTGAGAAATCAAGCAGAGGCATAAACTAACGAAGTAGGAATTGGGTAAAGCGAGATGGACGGCTTTGATTGCTATTTTGGTTGCAAGGATATGCAGTGCAAGCGCAGCCGTGAAACCGAGTCAATGAACCGACGAATTTACGAAACAATCAAATGCACACGCCATTAAATATCAGTGTGCATGTAAGAGTGTAATGGAAGTCATTAATAAATAAGTGCGTTTAAAATGAATTGATTTTAAAATAGGCGGCCCACAGCAGGTATGAGCTCCCCACTGCGCCGAAGGAGGAAGTTGAAAGTTACGTAAACAATATTATGTCGTTGTACATTTGGGCATATGTATGCGTGCATAAACCCAGCGATAAAAATTCGCTGATATTAACCTTCCTATGGTCTTCGGATCATTTTTGACCCATTTCAGGAAAAAAATTTAGTTTTTTCAAGAACCAAATTTTTTCAGGACTTGATGTTTCGTGACTTTTTCTAATTTATTATATTTTATATTGTATAATAAGCGTAAAATTAAAAAAAATAATAATTTAGGCTCTGTCGCGTAGAAATTTTTATACATCTACGACCCTCAGCTCAAATTTGACCCAACGTATAAATCTGCTTTTATTGAGTTCACAGTAAACATAAATTTAAAAGCACGTGCTTTGTTTGGTTATTCGACTATTTATTTCGTAACGATGAGTGATAGTGAAAGTGACTTCTCTTTGGCCGCGTTTTCGGATGATGAAGAATCATGTTCTGAATACGAAAATCATGTTGAGGTTGCAGATTCTTCCGACAGTGATTTTAGTGATGACGAAAATTCTCTTGTGCCTTCTGAAATGATGTCGTCAAAAAATGGTTAAATAAACTTTTCAAAAACCCCTCTTGTAACAAGTGCCGGAAGAGCTTCAAGAGAAAATATTATCTGCTTGATTCCTGGACTAAAGCGTTACTCGTGCTCACGAATTACCGAAAAAGAAATTTCTAGCTTTGAACTATTTTTTCCACCTCCTTTGATACGTACGATATTGACCTACACAAACATTGAGGGAAAACGAATATACGGTGAAGAATGGCTGGATATTGAAAACATCGAACTATTTGCATTTATTGGATTGCTAATATTAGCTGGCGTTTTTCGATCAAATAATGAAAACTGTGAAAGTCGTTGGAACCCTGAAACCGGAAGACCAATATTCGCTGCAACTATGCCTTTGAAGACTTTCAAAAAAATATCGAGAGTGATTAGGTTCGGCAACAGGGAAACTCGAAGTGAACGAAGATCGTTGGATAAATTTGCTCCTATACGTGATTTGTGGAATCAATGGGTTGAGATATTAACTAAGCTTTACAATCCAATGGAAAACAATCCAAACCGTTAATTTGAAGACCGTAGGAAGGTTAAATATTGATCATGAAGTGGCATATCATCGAATTTATTGATTTCTTAGCTATGCTGGAAGTTATTACAGTTATAGTGGGCTCTAAATTAATATGCAATATGCCCGCTTAGCGTGACAAATTTTAGTGTTTTTAGCGCGTTTAACACAATTATGACTTGTTATGTGTGGACTAGTACCACACCGATTTGGACCAGTCTTGCATAACTTCTGCTTTCATTGTTAAACATTATATAGGGTGCAATGCATTGCTTCATACATACAGTCGTATATATAATAACAACTACAACATTAACCAAACGCCATACCGGTTCGGTGTTGGCGTTAATCATTTCCTTTAAAATTCTGATTATTTGCGGTAAATCGCTGCATAAAGCAAATTAAATGTGAAATGATACGCCTAAGTGCTTTCGAAGCCGCCACGGCTTATTTACGCCGCCAATTGAAAATGTTATTATAATTTCTTATGAAAATTAATTAATTGACAGCTATACAAATTGTTGTAAATTACCGTGAAATTGTATGAATGTACAAATGCGCACAGGATTCGTAAGTTTTCAACTGAGGTAATTGATTGCAAAGATTTGCTGTTAATGATTTTGCGCTATAGCTGGTGTTAAATAATGCAACATTGCAGGAAAATAAATGTTTATTGTTACGGCAACAGTTTTTTGATAATTTCTGTTGTATTCTTTTTTGTTTTTGTTTTTTGTTTGGTTGACGTTCAATCTACCTGAGGGAGGCAATAGAGATGCCTTAGAGATGGTAATGGTAATGGTTGTACGGGTTAGGCTAAGGCTTTTATGTACTGCCACCAGATTGAACTGTTGTGCGCCTCTATTACTTAATTATACTTATTTAGTATACCGAGGAATCGAACCAGCTCCATAGGAGGGGGCAATTGTAGGTGTTCCTCCTCTAGTAGGTACGAGCCCAGAATTCTGTGTCTCCTGCGGCCTAATACCTCACAGTTGGTGATTAAGTGTTCCATAGGCACCTCTTCAGCACAGCAGAACCTGCAGAATATTGTGTTTAAGTGTTTATTACAGGCAAAGTGACCTGTAACTGCACCACAGAGTAAACTGAGGCCCTTTTTGTCTAAGGTTAGAACAGATTTTGCTCTGAAGATTGAAGTTCAAACACATTTTGGAGTGATTAAGGCCGCTTGTGCCATTCCAGCGTCCCTGATTGTTGTTTGAATCCATTTCTTGGTTTCCTGTTTTATATTATTTTTGTTAAACCCTCTTTCTTGGCATAAAAGTCTGCCTTTTTGTTTCCTTCGCGTCCCTCATGTCTTGGTACCCAAATTAGTGAGACCTGATTATGAGTTGCCAATTTCTTGAGTGCATTGTTGCACTTTATAAGGTCTTTTGACTTGAATGTGAAGTTATTCAAGGCTTTGAGAACCGATAGGTTGTCCGAAAGTATTTTAATTTTTACTCTCTCTAACCCTCCATATCCAAAAGACTTCCACTGTTTCCATTATGGTGAAGAGTTCCGCAAGGAAAATCGTGGTATCCGTACTTAGTGTTAGGGATTGGTGTGCTCTAAGTCCTACTACTCCTGCTCCTACTCCTTGGAGCGTTTTGGAACCATCTGTGTACCATTTTTGTGAGTCATCATTTAACCATGTTGGGTTAGTGTTCCAGTCTTACCTAGACGGCAAGATAACCTTGTAACTCTTAATAAAATTGAGTACGGGTTCCACGTGGTCATTCGCCTGGGTAATTTATACTGCACGTTGAATTCTGTTCAAGATATTGAGGCGTCCAGTAAGATCTCCTGGTTTAAGTTTTTCATTCATACGAGTATGAAGCGAGTGTGCTTGCATAGGAGCTTCCTCTTGTCTTGCTAAATGTAGCGGTGGTAAATTTAAAAGCGCTTCCATGCCAGCAGTTAGTTAGTTCTCATGGCCCCTGGTATGCCTAGGCACGCCAGCCTTTGTAGTTTCCACAGTTTTGATATAGTAAGAATTTGGTTTGTTTTAACCCACCATACCAAAGACCCATATAGTGCGATAGATCCTACCATTTGGGTGTAGATCCAGAAGACTTTTTTAGGATTCGTATCCCAGGATTTACCTAAGAGTTGTTTTGTTGCCTAAAGGCTTTTCGTTGCCTTTTTTATTACTGAGTTGAGGTGGGTCTCCCAAATGAGTTTTTTACCCAAGATAATTTCTAGATATTGAAACTCATCCATTAGAAAGCAGTGTAAAATTAAACAAGAAATTCTTTTTGATCCATTGACTTGAAAATAATAAAAGTTGCGTCACTCTTAGCACGACAACTCACGAACCAATAATAGAATATCATGAAATTTTAGCAGCAGTCTTTTTAAGGTCAGTACTAACTGAAAAAGAGGTGATTGCAATAAAACTAGTGCCATCTATGTGTTAGGCCCGCGACTTTTCTAGTTCTACAGAGATTGAAAGTTGATGCAAAAAGGTCCCAAGGCAAATTCTTGCGGAACATCAGAGGTGGCAGCAGAGGGGACAGATGAGATACCATCAATTGTTACACACTGCGTCTAGCGGCCTCGATAGTCTAGCTTAAGTGCACTAGCCTGCCATCCCTATGCTCCAAAAAAAATAAAATATATAAAAAAAAATCATTTCTCAACCTCAAAAACCATATCCTTCCCATCCTTACTGCTAAAACTTGCAAAAAACTAAGAAAACGACACAGTTACACATTGCATCAGGGGCGCCAGCAAGAGGAAGCGGGCAATCGCCGTAATAGCGACGACACACTAAATTTAGCGAAGTCCTTAACCATCTTTGTGATCCTTCTAGCAGAAAAATGTGAAACACAGATGGCGATACAAGCAGTAAGGAGGCGTTGTTCCTAAGCAATGACTGTTGGTGATTTCCACCACTTAGGACTGGTAGCGGCAGGCTAATCACCTAACCTGACAGAAAGCAAAATAGATTAACGAAACCAACGCAAGACTGAGTCTTGTCGAGGCGCTATGCTCCCGACTGGAGTGAACAGGGGAAAAAACATCTAGTTTGTCGATTGAAGAAAAACAGAATGAAAACCAAACCAAGCCAGTTTTTTAATTAAGACCCTATGAGAAACTTTGCGAAAACAGAAGTCTCTCGAAAATCAGATTAAATATAGTCGACCTGGAAGCCAGCCACAAAATAATTAACGCAGTGTTCATTAAAAACAGCCAGCTTTTTACGTGGTGGGTCTCCCAGCTCTGCTTGGATTCGCCTAAAGCGTTGACATCCTACAATCTTGTCTGCTTTTCATAGAGGTCGGTCTCCATCTGACATCGCTAGGGGCCAAAAGGTCAATGCGTGGCTTAATGCCAATCAGACTAACCGTACGTGTTGGGTCTCAAATCCAGTGCCCAACCAGATATCTTGTCTTGCTTCGCCTTCTCACATGAGTTCGTTTTCGAACGGAGAGGATACTTGGGCGAGCTTGCATATGAGCTGCTTGCACTGTATGCAAAAGAATCGTGCTGTCCGCTCCAAAGTGAATATCGATCAGGGACCTTAACATATGCAACCATCCGCCAAGTTCGTACTCTATTTTGGAATGAAAGCACCAGTACACAAACCAAGCTATCGTTTACATCCTTCACTACATATAAATTTTTAGTACACCACCGCAATAGAGACTTAATTCTACCTCAGATGCATGCAAAATAGAAATCAGTTCAAATAAACGTTCTCGTTAAACTCCCAGTGTAATGATTTAAATATTAAAAAATCCGAAGTACCCATATTTTAGTTCTGAGAAGCTGCATTATTACTTTTCTTTCTTGCAGTGCTCACGTACGGGCGTTTTCATTTTTTACTCAACTATAAAAAAACCAAATTAGGCGGCTATGCTTCGTACATATTTCTTAGCAACTTGCCTCGTATATAAATTTACTTGGCCTGTGGTTAAGCGGTGTTGCTTTTGGCTCAAGGTTTGCCGCGATGTTTAACCGCATTTAAACACAAACACTCACTCACTCACTCAGTTACCCGCGCATTCATTTACTTATTGCAAGCGCTTGCCAACTGAGCAACATCAGAGGAAAAAAGTAAAGTGAAAAAACGGTTTTTATTTACTTTGGCGCATCCGAACATTTGCCTAATGAATCCTAAGTATTTCAAGCACCGCGAGTGCTCCAAAATATTCAGCTGCACTCCCGACGCACACACACACACACACACACACGGGAACACTCACTCTTGAGCACAAAGAGGGGCAAAGAATTTGTTTTAGGCCGCCGCGTTAAAAACGAGCTGTAAAAATAAAATTCATTGTGTGTTGCGAAAAAGGCCAAAAAGTGCGCAAAACATGGCAATACAAATGTTGCAAGCGATTTTTAATAAACTCAGTGCTGTTTGCTGACCTGCTGCCCGCTGCCCGCATCCCTTTCGCTGCGTCGCGCTGTGCCGCCTCTCATAAGCTGTTGCCGTGCCAACTATGCGGACAGCTGTTGCAACAATGTACTCTCTGCTGCATACTTCACGGCGTATTTGCGCCTCGGCCGCATTTAAGGTTTGCGGTACGCGTTGGAATTTGTAAAGTATGCGGCAGCAGCAGCAGCAAGCGAAAAGCGCAGAAAGCTCTCAGCGAGGGCAAATTTGGTGTTTTGCATAGCTGTTGAAGGAAAGTTGTGTTTTTTTTTTTTTGGTTTGTTTTTGTTTTCGGTTTTGGCAACACCGAATAGAATGTGTTGCTGTTTTTGCTTTTGACGTTTGTTGGAGTTGAATATTTAGTGAGTTTTATTTTTCGGCTTTTTTTTTCTTACGCTACTATGAGTTGGCAGGAGTTGGGAAGACGCTCAGAAATAAAACAGAAAGAGAAAAAAAAAACAATAAACTTTTATGCGACTAGCCCACAATATTTGCAATGCGCTCCAACAAAGTTATTTATTTTATGTATTATTTTGGTTTCTTGTGTTATTTGTGAAAATATAATACCACTAATGCACAAATATGTGTGTGTGTGTGCACTTTGTTGCCCAGTCGCACATACGAGGCTGGGTCGATAAGTCCTGGAAAATGAAAATTAATTTTCAAGTAGTAGGCAAAAATTCGTTTTATATCTCAACTTTTTTTGTTTGTCGGGACAACTAGCGAGTGCAGCACTCAGACACAGTTAAGTCCATTGTACTACACTTGGATTCCCTTATACTTTTCCGAAGAAATCTGAGTAGATCTTGTGGTGCCAAGGAGGTCGCTTCTTAACCCATAAGTGCCAACGACCTAAAGGCTGACTCGTGCTGATTCGATCGAACGTACAGGAAGTGGTCCGCTGTTTCATCCTCCTCTTCACAAGCTGGGCAGAGTATACTGTCTCAGATGCCTACCTTTTCCATTTGCTTCGCCCACAGAAAGTGGCCCGTCATCAGTCCATCCAGCTGTCTGCAGTCTCTTCTGCTTAATGATTTGAGGATTTGCGTCAGTCGATCGGACATGACAGGTAACATCAGTTTAATCCTGTTTTCCACAACAAAGTTCATTGCGTCTTAAACAGCATACGCCGCCGCTTGAAACACAGATGCATGCATTCTAAGAACAAAGTGCAGTTTTGTCCCGCTGAATTCTACGTAGACCCCGGAGCGAAAACTAGTTTTCTTCCAACTCGATACACTTTTTCCTATGTAAAGAATGATCAGATTGGAGGTACTTTTTCCAATAGGGTTTCTTTGACAGATCACCCATCAAACTAAATACATAAATTTTTTCAGTATTCATTGACATTTCATCCTGGAAAGACTTATGCCCGCCAACGTTTACAAATCGTTCAATTCTATTACGAAAATCGACGCTCTGTGAAAAGTGTTCATAGCGCGCTCAAGCCAAATTATGGTGTTCAGCGACGAGGCCCCTTTTTGACTAAATGCCTACGTCAGTAAACAAAATTTCTATATTGTTTGGCTGCAGAGCAACCCGTAGCCATTTAAGAACAGACTTTGTTTTTTTTTTCTTGTTCACTTCTCTCGGGAGTATAGGGCCTCGACAAGGCGTTGGTTTTGTTAATCTGTCCTTGCTTGGGAACAACGCCTTCTTACTGCTTAGAGCGCCATCTGTGTCTCACAGCTTTCTGGCAGAAGGATCGCTCAAATGGTTGAGGACTTCGCTAAATTTAGTGTGTCTGCGCTATTATCGCGATTGCCCGCTTCCTCTTGCTGGCGCTACTGATGCAATGTGTCTTTTTCTTTCTTTTTTGCTTGTTTTAGCAGCCACAATGCAAGTAATGCGCTGACTTTTGTGCGGGACTAAAAATGGAAAGGATACGGTTTTGGGGTTGAGGAATGGAAAAAGTGCGAGCACCGTGCCTTACTTGAGATTCGAACCCACAACCTCTGGGATGGCAGGCTACTGCACTTATGCTGGGCTACCGAGACCAACATTACATCTATTAAAAGCGACCGTTTGATGCGACCTATAGGCTTGAGGAATCATGTCCCATATTTCTTCAAAGACGAAGCTAGCGCCAATGTAAGAGTAAATTTGCGAACGCTATCGCGCTATAATGAATGACTTTTTCATGCCGAAATTTGGGAAATTGAAGCCCGTGATGTCCACAACCTTTAGTTTTAACAAGACGGTACAACTTGCGATACAACTCGTTAAACAATGAGATTTACTGCTGTTTTTTGTTTCGGTGAGCAATTTATCTCTCGTCTTGGACCAGTGGATTGGCCACCAAGTGATATCACAACTTTGGATTTTTTACTAAAGTTATTCACGTGATAGCGATCAAAGTCCTCCAGCCAGTCATTCATTCAGAGTAAAATTGGTGTTTACAGTTAATTAATTTAAAATTCACTCCTATTTTCAACTTTTTGATGCCTTCAAATTATACGATTTGACAAGGTTTTTAAAACGGACGTTTAATACAACGATAATTTCTTCATTCGTCTTATCAAAATCTCTCATATTTCATTGTAGTTGGTTAAAGGGAATAACCATTGAACTCTAAATTTTAAGGAAATGCGGAATGAGAAAGCGATGCTTACTGCGAGAAGTTCACTATGTAAACTGTTCCTGCCCTCGACTGACGCTTTGTCATAAATGAATGTCTCCTGCGCTTCTACTTATAAAACATCCTTGGGAACCTCGATCAGGCATAAGATGTTGGGTCCTCCGTGCCAAAGAAGTTGCTTTTGTTTTTGATCACTTATAAGGTGGTCATACTCTGCTGGACATGGCATAGGTTGGAAGTGCCTTCCATCTTCTACTTGAAATGCTCTAATAGTGAGCTTTAAACCGGCTGAAGGGAATTATAAGAATTAAGAATTATAGCAGTTGGGTTGGCAACGACTCTCTTAGTTTAAACTTAGGACAGATCTTACATATCTAATCATACATTTAGCTGTTCAGTGAAAATCAATACAGGTTAGGCGAATCTTACACGATATGGACAGAGTTTAGTAGCACTTTCTGGCCAGCTCCCCTGTGGCTCAGTTTCTACAGATGGAGGAGTTACTGATGTTCATGACTACTTTCGAGGAGATGCTATTAAGAAAGAAGTATTTATTAACAACCTGGAACAATCACGAGCCAGAGAGTCGCCATTCTTATTGCAGTTAAATCTGCCCGGAGTACACTACAATGATCAAAGAGCCTTATGCTGGGATTCAATGGGAACTTTTTGGAGTAGATCGCACAGCTATCCTTAACATCTAGCTTAGAGCCCTCGGTGGAAAAAAAACGATTTCAGATTGCCATTAAATACCGCCAAAGGCTTGTTTGAAGTTATCAGATGAAACATCTCCCACGAGGAAAGCTTTTTCAAAATCGGATATTTAGGCAAAAATTAAATCAGTGAACTATGTGATTTAAGTTCTTCAATCGGTATAGATTTTAGCAAACATTTATGGTATGATGACCTCAATTGGACTCAACTGTCCGCATTAAAATCGACCAAACCTTTAGTGTATAGTTAAATTCAGAGTCGGAGAGACCACCTGATTCTTTAGATGTTTTAATTTTGCTTATGTGATTGAGTTTTGGATAAAATATAATTTTAATGGGCATAGAAAATTCGCCTTTTTTTAATTTTCGACAATACAGATAGACCTTCGATTCATTTGGCTTTCATTTCAAAACAATTTTTTTTTTTTTTTGAGTTGGAAATACCTATCTGTGACCCACGTCCGCGCTTGGCTGCAGGGAAGTTAATGCTACGGCAAGAGGAGATAAAGTTGATTGATTCGTGGAAGGGTTGACGCCGCATTGTCCTATTCTATCGCCCCTTCATTGGCTAGTTGCTTTGACAAATCTGGGTTCGGCAAAAAATAGAGTCTGAAGCCAAGGTGGTTCTTGGGATGTACAACTTAGTGGTTGTGCTAATTGTAGCGTATGGATGTCTAGTTTGGTGAAAAGCTCTATGAAAGGGCGAAAGGGTAGATATCTGCCCATCGGAGGTCTCATAATGGTATCAAAACGGCGCTTTAGTGGTACTTGGGGAGTGTCAGAGTGGTACTTAAATCATATCACCTACCACCCTCAAAAATATTCCACATGCTTAGTCGGAAAATTAGGTTAGACTTTTTGAGCCACCACTGCAAAGATCAGTTCAGCACAAACCACTTTTGCTTCTTGTGCCTTACAAAAATTTGCAACGACATGAGCAGCAATTTTTGGGTTTGCTTGCACCAACGATAACAGTGAAACATGAAATGAAATGAGAAAAATGTGTTTCCCAAAAATAAAAAAAAAAACAAATTGTAAAACAAAGTGTTGTAAATAGAGTAAGCAACAACAACATCAAGTACATGAAATGAAGCAAATGAAATTTTTATGAACTTTCGTAGATTATTAAATGATAAGCAGCCAGCCAACGACGAAAGTTGCAGCCAAAATTGAAATGATGCAGCCACAACAGTGGTGGCAGGAAGACCAGTCGAAATAGATGAAAAAACAATAACAACGTACATGATCGTAAATTGGGTTCAGGCAGTTTGTCGTTTGGCGAGACAATAAAGTAAGAGTAAAAATTTTGGAGCAGGGCAGAAATAAATGAAAAGAGAAAAGTGGCCAAAGTAGAACTAAAGCACAAAGTTTCCGGAGTCGGGTTCCTTTTTTGTTGACTTTGGCAGATTTCTGATGGTTCTTATGTCCGTTTATTTGTTTGCACACTGCACGAGCGGTTCGGTTTGTTTGTTTTTTAGTAAACGTATGAGTTATTTATGTTGTTATAGACGTACAGTGTGGGCTAAAACTTAAGTAGTTAATACATTTTTCTTATTTAAATATTTTGTATGAAAACGATCCTGTATAAGTAAAATATGTTTTGTATTTGATATATTGGAGCATGATTCCGTGTGTAGAAATCCACGCAAGTGGGGAAATCACCTAATTGACATTCACTTGGGAGTGGTCATGACGATTTTCTGCATACGATCCAAGCAGCTTGCAACTTCCAGGCTTCGACCAAGTATCCTCTGGATAGCTCCCAAATCAACCCAGGATATCTGTGCGCTGCGTTTGAGATCTTCCATGAAAAATTCTTCCTCAATGAAAACGACAACACAATTCTGATGACAACCCTGCAAACAAACAAAGGATTATGTTTTGAGGGTTTACACCTAGACTTGTCAGCCCCTTAATGGGAAAGCTGCTTCTGTCCTGTTGGTTGATGTTCTCATGAGAGCAAAAGCTGAAAGAATGTTCGACGTTGGGAGTCTACAACCCCAACAGACAGCTAGAAGATTTGCCACTCCACTCTCACTCCTTCTCTCGGAGAGTATTACCCACCAAATCAGAAAACCACCCGAGAAAACAATTCGTACGACGAGGAATGTGATGTTGCGCGGAAAGAAAGAATGCTGCCTGAGTAGAAAAGGGATGTATTATCAGAAAAAAGTACGAGAGACCGAAATAATTGAGTGGAAAGAGCTTGAGATGCTGGTCAATAGGAACAACACCCGAAAATTCTACCGGAAAGTTCGGCGGCTTACAGACGATTTTTTGTTCCTTTAAGAAAAATGACGGCGAACTGGTGACTGATATCCAGAGCATCCTTAAATTATCGAGAGAACACTTCTCGAACCTGTTAAACAGTGACAGTTGTGCATGTCACAGAGAATGTGAATATCCCGATACCCCAATTGCTGACGAAGGAATTGTCGATCCACTACCCGACCGCATATATATATTTTCCCGAGGCTCCTAGATGGAGCATAGGGCCTCAATAAACAAATTATAATTAATTTTATCTAAGGCTAAACATTTAATTTCGTTCCACGCACGGCCTTCTTTTCTTGCTTCTGCGTCGACCTGGCTCGTCTCCCACGTCTGCGACTGCCTTGGGGGTTCCAATCCAGTGCTGTTCTTGTTTTGTCATCGTGGGGCTTTCTCAACGTGTGACCGATCCATTTCCACTTACGGCGTTGAATTTCTATGTGGGCTGGTGTTTGCGTGGTCATGATCCAGAGATCAGCGATACTAATAACCGGAAGCCAATATATGCGCATAATCTTGCGTAGGCAACGATTAAAAAAGGCTCGCAGCGGCTGTAGTACACATGCCGATATGTTCCAAGTTTCACACCCATACAACGCTACGGATTTCACGTTGGCATTGAAAATCTTGAGCTTGGTATGCCTGGAGAAGCGAGACACTCTCCACACCTTATCCAGCATGCCAAATGCAGCGCATCCCTTGGATATACGGTTATCGATGTCGGCTGCTGACCCGTCTGTTTTGGAGATAATGCTCCCCAGGTAGCAGAATTCATCTACATCTTCCAAGGGTGTGCTGACAATTTGAAGAGCTTACGATTCGCTGGTGTTGATGCGCATAACTTTAGTCTTCACCATATTGATTTTTAGTCCAGTTTGTGCTGCGGCCTCGCTCACCGCACGAATTTTTGCTGATATGTGCGAATATTTATGCGACAGCAGACATATGAGTTAAATTTTCATTTATTTATTTGAGTTTTTAAAAATTATTGCGTGGACAGGAGTCCACGTCTTTTCTGTTTATTGTTCACTTAAAAACTAACTTTACAAAATATTCTTACTTCTATATTACAACTAGAATTTGGCCAGGTCACGTTGCATCAGCATGTGCTGGGAAAATTCGTAAGTTTGGGAAATGCACGGTCAGCGCTTTAGTCTTGCGCGTGTGGTGTCGTTTACCCGTGAGACGCAACTTTGTGATATGTTCACAATATGATACATGATATGTTTTCAACGTTTAATGTGTTAACTATCCCCCTCTTAAGAATGATCGTCCTCGATTATTAAAAGTAAGGTAGGTCATTGAATTTAATAAAAGTTGGGGGTATATTGCCATTACGAGGTAAGGTTGTTATACCAATATCTGATGGAATTTCCTGCTTCTTCTCAACGTATTCAATCTTAATGGATTTACGTCTAAGAAGGATAATTGATATGACTGTTAGCGCTATGACTATAGCGATTGTAAATGTTCCAATAGAGAGTGTAGTATTTCTCAAATATTCAATCCGCTGGGTGTTGTTGATGTGTAGTTCTTGCAACATTTCTAATGAAAGTAGATTTATGTGCTTACTTTCGGCTGGTGAAAGCTGCATGATTGAGGGAATGGCTTCGAATGGTTGCGACGCAAAATTTCTATATAATCGGTTATTAATTTTTATCGATGAATTGTAGAATTTTATAATGTGTGTTCCATTTATTTGTTGGATAACATCATTAATTTCTATTTGTCCATTAAAGTTGTTTAGCAGAATAACGCCTGTTTGAATTTCTTCTATACTAGGTAATTTGTGACCTGGCATCGTTGTACAACTAGAGTTTAAACTACTTAATAATTTAGGTATACATTGATCTTTGCTTAAATCTAATAAATTATTTTTATTACATATTGATATGTCATTATATTTTTCGCAAGGCTTTCGGATGCCATATGTTGCGTTTTTAATTTTTAAAATTTCTTCAAATTCAATGTTTAGTACAATATTGTTTTGTTTTTTTTACTGGTCTTAAAATAATTTTTCTAAAGGCTTCACTTTTTGTGAGTGGTATTTTTACCATATAAACGATTATCATATCTTTACTTAATACATTTATTTTTGAAAATTCTAACGCTTCCTCTGCGTTGTTAAAAGGCATTTCATCTTTTTTAAGTTCATCTAAAGCAATTTTAACTTCATTTTTATTTAATATTACAGTGTTTAAAATGTTTCCTTTTGCCCATTGTATGGCGTATTTGATATTTATTAATTCATCCTTAATTAGTCTTATTTTGCTTTGTAAATCTATTACTACCTCATCTATTATATTATTACTTTTTTTTATAGCATTTGAAATTAAATTCGTTATAGAAGTTATATTATTTAACCTTTTACTAAACAGTTCATTTATTACTGTTTGTTTATTATTATTTTCATTTAAGTTCAGAAGGTTATTATTAATAATTTCTAGGTCGTCGTGGTCTGGTGATCCTGCAAGATACTTCCACGCGGTGCCTAGTAAATTGATAGATCTTGGATTACGGGATTTACTTATTGGTTTAAGGGTTTCTAGGATTTCAAGGGTTTGGTTGGTTTCATGTTTAAGGATTGGATAAAGGAAACTGTCCTTTGGTAGTTTTTCGGTTATGTGGTTATGAATGTCCGTCAAAAGTATTTCGTATTTTTTTAAGTCAATCAGATGAACGAGTCGAAAGGTGCCATCCTGAATTTTGGCAAGTCCATTGTTAATGGTCACTAAGTAGGAGTTGGAGTAGTCCAAGATTTCCACCTCGCCGTTAATAATTCGGAGGAGATGAATCCTGTAATTGGAAGGTAGATCATCCCTTTTAAATTTATATCGTTGGCCTATGGCATTTTATAACGATTTTTTCCTATTACCTAAAGATCGAAAGCCTATGGCATTTTTAACGATTTTTTTCTTATTATCTAAAGATCGAAAGCCTATGGCATTTTTAACGATTTTTTCCTATCATCTAAAGATCGAAAGCCTATGGCATTTTTAACGATTTTTTTCCTATTATCCATTATACTAATTACTTTTAATTTTAATGGAATTTAATTTTGTTGAAATTAATTAAATTCGATAGATGTGAATTTAAATTAGCATGAGTTAAAACTTTGGTATAAATTCATATTTTTTTTTATAATTAAAAATAATCTTTTGTTTTTTGTTTTATGTGAACCAAGTACGACTAACTTCTGATGTTACTTTTGTGTACTATTCTTCCAGATTCGGTCAGTATTGTTGTGCTTCTGTCTTCCTTGACTGTTTCCTTTTTGTATTTTGGAGATATCTTTGATCCTAATCTTTTGTCGATTTTAATAAATACAATGTCTCCTTGCATATAAGTTTTTATTGATTTCCTTTTTTTATTGTGTTGGATTAAGTCCTTAGTTTGTTTTTCTTTAAGTTTATCAATGTTTTCCTGTCTTGCGCGCTCAAACTGTGTTGGGTCTGTGCTAACATTTCGTCCGAAAAATACTTCTATGGGTCTTTTTCCTGTCGTTGAATGTACCGTGTAATTGTATTCGTAAACTGCTCTGTCTAAAAGTTCGGGGAATGATGAGAAATGTCGTTCAACCTTCAGACATCTAATTATTTCTGTAAGTGTGGAGTGGAAACGTTCGATTTGTCCATTGACAGAACTTTTATATGGCGGAGTTTTATAGACTTGAATATTGAGAGTGTCCTCTATCATGAAACTTATTGATGCGGAATTAAGGGATTGCTCGTTGTCAATTACTATTGCTTTTGGGACACCAAATAGAAATAGTAATTCTCGAAGGGGCTCTTTTATGTCTTCAACTGCTTTTGAATTTATTATTCTAGTTTGAACATACTTGGAGAATTTATCTATTGCGGTAAGAACTAGATTTCTTTCGGTTATGTAAATGTCGATATGAAGAATATGTCCTGGATATTCAGGTATCGGGGTTTTCTTTAACTCGGGATTATTGGGATGTCGGTCATATTTATTTTCATTGCATATTGAGCATTCTCGTATTATATTTTTTATTTTTTTCGACATAGACGGGAAAAAGTAGTTATCTAAAATTTGAATTTTATTTTCACAGCTATTTCTGTGTGCTCTTCGATGAGTTTTTATTATGATTTCCTGTTGTTGATGTCCTGTACTTGGATTTGGGTGAATCTGATTTTGTAGTTTCTAAAGTGAATTGGATAAATATTTTGAATTTTGCCCATGATTGATTCATCTGTTTTTATGCAGTTTATCACGGTAGGATTTAAATATCTTTTCAGGAGGTTTATAAGTTTTGTGGTATCATAATTCGTTTCTTCTATTATGTGCCTGTGGTACGTCGGGGAAACTATTTTAAACTGGTATGTAGACGTTGGACCTATATTTAAAATAATTTGATTTTTAAATACGTTAACGGGTACTTCGACACTAGGAATTCGGTCATGGGATGAACTGTCGCTACTATGGCAAGTAACTGTTGAGAGGGCATTACATCCTGTTTTTGGAGGCCTGGAGAGTGCGTCGGCAACTACGTTGGTTTTTCCTGGTTTATACTTTAGTTCATAGTTATATTCCTCAAGGATACATTTCCACCTTTTCATTTTTGCGTTGTTGTTTTTATTACTCAACGCAAACGTCAATGGTTGATGATCCGTAAAGATTACCACTTTTGGTGAACCGTATAAGTAATTTCTAAACGTATTAATTGCCCATATTATTGCCAGCATTTCTTTTTCGTTTGCGGCATAATTCTCTTCGGCTTTATTTAGTGATCGTGAAATGTATGAAATGGGTTTTCCTGACTGTTCGAGAACAGCTCCTAATGCGTAGTTAGATGCGTCAGTCGTGAGGTGAAAGTCCTGTTTAAAATCTGGATATGCCAATACCACTTCTTGAGAAACAAGAGAAGATTTTATTTTGTTGAAGGCTTGTAATGCTGCGCTATCAAATTTAATTTCCTTTTTTTAGATGCGTTTTTGGACACGTGTCCATCCTCCCCTCTTAAGAGCGAAGTCAGGGGTTTCGCTAGTTTAGCGTAATCCTTGATGAAGCGGCGATAGTAGCCGGAAAGTCCAAGGAAAGATCTTAAATCTTTCAAATTTTTCGGACATGGGAAATTTCGGATTGCTTCCACTTTAGAAGGATTTGTTTTTATACCGTTTGGTGAAATGATGAAGCCTAGAAATTCGACTTCTTTTCGAAAAAATTCGCATTTGTCCAACTGCACTTTCATATTAGCATTTTCGAGAGTCTGAAAGACTTTTTCGATATTTTGGACGTGCGTTTCTTCATTTTCGCCGAACACTATTATGTCATCAATATAGACATAACAAATTTTTCCAATGTGTTCCCTTAGAATATCATCTAAGGCTCGCTGGAAAATGGAGGGCGCATTTTTCAGCCCGAACGGGAGTCGTGTAAACTCATATTTGCCATTATTGACAGAAAAGGCTGTTTTCTCAATATCGGATTTCTTTAAAGGAATTTGATGGAATCCGCTTTTGAGATCTAATACGGAGAAATATTTATTATTTCCTAATTGCGCAATAATTTCGTTTATTTCTGGTATTGGGTATCTGTCAGTAATAGTTACGTGGTTTAATTTTCTATAGTCAATTACGAGTCTAAATTTTTTTTGTCCGGATGCGTCTAATTTCTTTGGAACTACCCATACAGGAGAATTGTACGGGGAACGCGATGGCCTTATTATACCATCTTCTAATAGTGTTTGAATTTCATTGTTGACAAATTCTCTCACTCCTACGGGATACGGATAGTATTTTGTATATACAGGGGTGTCTGAAGAAGTTCGTATCTCACCTATTACTGTTGTAGTGTAAGTTAACTTTTCATTTGGGTCGGTAAATAGCTGTTTGTACCTTTGTGTAAATTGCTGCATTTTAAGTTTCTGCGAAGGTGTCATATGTTCGGTTCTAACGCCGATTTTGTTTACTGTAGGGGAAAGCATTTGCTTAATTTTGACTTCTTTGCCATTGCCGAATTTAATGATGTCATCATGAACATTAATGGTCGCGTGAAGTTTTTTTGAGGCTATCGTTGCCGATAATACCATCAAATGACTTCAAACCGGGTAAAATAAAAAATTTCAGGTTTGTGTTTCCGAACATGTTAATAATTGTATTGTGAGTTATTTCAATTTGGCCTGCTATCGAATTTGCGAAAAAGGGTTTTTCGTTGGGGATGGGTTTTGCTACGAGCTGCGGTTGGATATAATTTTTACTTGATCCTGTGTCTATTAAAATTCTTCGTTTTAAATTCGATGTAGGGTAACGAAGAACTCTTCATCCTAAAAAATTTACGTCAATATAGTCTTCACGGTCTTCAAAATATTCCTGAGGTTGTTGGTCGTATGATGTGTCAGTAATTTGGTATTCGTCAAAGTCTGAAGTATATTCTGTCCTGTATTTCTGGTCGTCTAAGGTGCATTTCGGTTCTTCTACTCCTGCTCTGATATGGAAGTTCCTCTGTTGTTTGAGGGGTACTTGGTGAGAAAAGTTTGATGGCCTTTTCTCAGTTGGTCTGTTAAAAGTAGGTTTATTTATATAGTTCACGTTCCTACTATGGATAGAACGGTCGATGTCCATTGGCTCTGGACGGGGTTGTGGCTTCGGAGCAACTGGTCTGAATGGCTGCGCTTGACGGTTGTTTTGCCAAGGTTGTTGAAAAATTCGGTTTTGTTGGGGAGTCTGTTGATAGTTTCTGGGTGGTTGTTGGTAATATTGAGGAGGGTGTTGGTATTGTGGCTGTGCACGTGGTCCTGGAATGTATGCGAGTTGTGGGAAGAATGGCTGGGGTTTGCCAAGGTGTCTCCTTGGTGGAAGTGGTGGTGGGTTTACATTAAACCTTCGCATAGCGCTTGGTTGGGTGAATGCGTAGCTGCTGCGAGCAACTTGGTTTTCCAATTTAAGACACAAGTGTAGTGCCTGAGGAAGATCCTCGGGTTCTTTCATTCCCAGGAGTCTAGGGAGGTCTCCTTTGAGTCCTCGTATAAAAGTATCTAAGGCTTTATGCCTGTAAGTCTGCGTCAGCAGTGTCAAGGATTCTTGGCTCATTTCGAGGCTACTCAACTTATTGAGAATGAGGGATAAGTGAATGTAAACGTTTTGGTAGAATTCTTGTATAGTCCCGTTTCCTTGAATTAGGGACGTCAGTTGACATTCAAGAGTTGTGATATCTCTTTTGTCAGCATAGTGTAGAGTAAGGCATCTGGATATTGCCTTCCAGTCTAGGGGAGTGCTGTACGACTCCAATGCGATGTCGGCATTACCAACAATTTTGTTTCGCACAACGGACAGGATTCCGTAGTATTTTGGGGTACCTCTAAAGGATTCGTAGATTTTCAAAACCCTGTCTACACTTTTCTTCCAGGAGCTGAATTCTCCTGGATTCCCATTAAATTCTCGCAGGCTACGGACTATGTCCGGTATTTTATCTAAGTCGGAAAGTTGTCCGCGATGTTCTGGTCTTATCGTCTCGTCCGTGGCATTTGTTAATTCAGAATTTGGGTTTAGTCGTCCTTCTTCCCTAATTACCCTAGTCACAATGGAAGTGATTAATTGCTCTAACTTAGGATTGCCGCTCGAAGCTGGTCTGTCCGTATTAGAAGCAGATGGGGGGGGTGTTTGGGAAGATGGGTTTCCAAGGATGCTTGGTCTAATCATTTTTAAATTTTTATTTTTTATTATTTTTTCCTATATACAATTTTCCTTGATTGTTTAAAAATTTGTTTAGCTTGTTTTAAATCCTAGAAATTATTCAATAGGTTTTGTTATTATTTGATATTTATGTAACCTCTTCTGGGAAGAGGGCCCTTTATACTCCGGAGGGTCCGTATAAGGATTCGCGGAATTAGGGTTGTGTTATAAGTTTGAGGATCTCTTAAGTGCCTCAACTTTGTTATATTTTGTTATGGTTTTACAATCTGTTATCGCTTTATTATTCTTATCCTTATTATATTTAAAAACTTTCCTAATACTAGGATTTCTATCAATCAAATGCTATTTTTAGTTATCTAGTTAGATTTGATCACTATCACTATCAATTCAATTAATTTCTTTATTTTTAAAACTTAATTTCAAATGTTAAGTTAATCCATTTAATACACAAATTTTTTCCTCACTTAATCACTATAACCCTTTTTTTCAAATCAATTTAATTATTTTTCATCCTTTTCAATAAAAATTTTTCTTAATGTTTAACACTTTTCCTTTCTTTTATTTTATTTTTAAAGTAAGTAAGTAAATATTTTTAAAGTATATTTAGTATATAATCTTAACTTTATTGCTTACGATATTAGTATAATCGGGGTCAGCAGCATCTCCTTTCTGGTTGGGAGTCCTGTGGTGCGGGCAAAGCGGCTTGGCATTCACTGCCGTCCTTTTCCTCTGCAGTCCTGCAGTTACTTAGGGGCCTCGTTCTCTGCTCCTGATGACCGGTTCCGCTTTTTGTTTTTGAAGGTGGCACTGCAGCTAATTTCTTTTTAGGTGGCTGGCCGTAATCAAAAAGGTATATTTCACCTAATTAAACGTGTCACTATTAGTATTTTTGCGTATAAATTTTCGATTTAACGTCGCGGTATACTACTAGCTTTTCACTCGTGTTAATTTTCGGTTTTAATACTTTTCGCGGAATTTAAACCGGTCCCTGCTCGGGCGCCAGTTAAATTTTCATTTATTTATTTGAGTTTTTAAAAATTATTGCGTGGACAGGAGTCCACGTCTTTTCTGTTTATTGTTCACTTAAAAACTAACTTTACAAAATATTCTTACTTCTATATTACAACTAGAATTTGGCCAGGTCACGTTGCATCAGCATGTGCTGGGAAAATTCGTAAGTTTGGGAAATGCACGGTCAGCGCTTTAGTCTTGCGCGTGTGGTGTCGTTTACCCGTGAGACGCAACTTTGTGATATGTTCACAATATGATACATGATATGTTTTCAACGTTTAATGTGTTAACTTATGTCGTCAGCATAGTCTAAATCCTCCAGGTGGCCACACACACCCCAGGATATGCCTTTGTTAGTCGCACAGGCTTGCCGCATTACTAAATCCAGAACTAAATTGAAAAGCAGCGGAGATAGTACGCAACCCTGACTCACACCGGTTTGCACCTCCACCCCGTTACTTAGAACGTTTTCGTGTTTGACGCGACAGCAAGCGCACGCGTGCAGCTCTTTGATGATATTGATTATTTTTTCAGGTACTCCTTTGCAGGCGAACGCTTTCCAGATAGCTTCGCGCTTAAGAGTATCGAAAGCTTTCCCGAAGTCGATGAATCATAAGTAAAGAGGCGTTCGCCACTCCACCGACTGCTCCCCGACTACTCGCAAGGTGTTAACATGATCAACGCACGCGCAATGTGGGCGAAAGCCGGCTTGGATAGCCCGACCATGACGAGGTGAGAATAGCGATAACGTGGCTACAGAACAACAAAGCCGCGGGCGCCGACGGACTGCCGGCTAAGCTATTCAAACATGGCGGCGAGAAGCTGGTGAGGTGCATGCATCACCTTCTATGCCAAATATGGTCGGATGAAAGCGTGCCTGTCGATTGGTATTTAAGTGTGCTCTTCCCAGTCCACGAAACCAAGAAGGGCGATCCTGCAATCTGTGGCAATTATCGTGGGACTAGTCTTCTAAATATCGCCTATAAGGTTCTAGCGAGCGTATTGTGTGAAAGGCTGAAGCCCACCGTCAACCAACTGATTGGTCTTTATCACTGAGGCTTTAGACCTGGAAAGTTCACCATCGACCAGATATTCACAATACACCAAGCCTTGGAAAAGACCCATGAAAGGCGAATTGACACACACCATTTTTTCGTGATTTCGAAGTTGCATTCGGCAGTATGAAAGAGTTACCTAATGCCGCGATGTCTGAATTTGGTATCCCCACAAAACCAATACGGCTTTACAAGATGACGTTGCTCAATACCAGCAGCGCCGTCAGAATTGGGAAGGACCTCTCCGAGCCGTTTGATACCAAACGAGGTTTCAGACAGGGTGACTCGCTGTGGTGTGACTTCTTTAACCTGATGTTGGAGAGGATCGTACGAGCTGCAGAACTTAATCGCTCAGGTACAATTTTTTATAAGATATCGATATCATCGGCCTTAACAACCGCGCTGTTAGTTCTGCCTTCTCCAAACTGGATAAAGAGGCAAAGCGAATGGATCTGGTGGTAAACGAGGACAAAACGAAGTACCTCCTGTCTTCAAACACACAGTCGGCGCACTCGCGTGTCGGCACCCACGTCTCTGTAGACAGTTATAATTTCGAGGTTGTAAAGGTCTTCGTGTATTTAGGAACCAGCATTAACACCGATAATAATGTCAGCCTTGAAAGCCAACGTAGAATCTCTCCTGGCAACAAGTGCTACTTTGGACTAAGTAAACAAATGAGTAGTAAAGTCCTCTCTCGACAAACCAAACTAACACACTACAAGGCTTCTCATAATGCCTGTCCTAAGGTATGGCGCAGAAGCGTGGACGATGACAACATCCGATGAAGCGACGCTTGGAGTGTTCGAAAGAAAGATTCTGCGTAAGATTTTGGAACCGTTTCACGTTCGTAGGCGATGAAACAATGAGGTGGATGAACTTTTCGGTGAATAAAGATCTAGCGGCCACGTTGGCTGGATCATGTCGTCCGAACGGATGCAAAGGCTCCGGCTCAGAAAGTATTCTATCCGCTGGTGGTAGCAGAGGAAGAGGAAGGCCTCCTCTGCGTTGGACAGATCAGGTGGACTTGACTTCACTTGGTGTGTCGAATTGGCGCCGGTTAGCACGAGACCAAAATCGCGTAAGCGGTTATCGCAGCGGTCAAGAGGAGAAAGACAAATGTCTCTTTAAGGATATCTGGCGAAAAAGTTTGGAACTTTTTACTTCATCAGAATTAAAAACACTAAATATAAGAATAAATAAGAAATAAAAGAAACATTTGTAAACTTCAATACGAAAGCGTCGTCTTACAAATACAAACACCAATAAAGACGCATGGATGCAAAAGCTTAAAAAATTCGCAACTCCAAAAATCTTACACATGCAAATCATGTTGCTATCGAAAAAAGCCAGCAAATATTTAACCACTAGAGTAACAGTACAAATGTACAAAAAACTAACTGTTAGGCAAAACACATACCTACACATTTACACACACATATGCATGTGGGTATAGTCGCTTCGGTGTTGGCGTTGCTGCACGTAAATGGGCTTAGCACGTTTGAGCGCAAAGCCATGGCTTTATTAGCCAAGAAAAATGACAAAGCTAGAACAACACGTAATCGTATGTTTTATTTTATAGCAGCACTGCCAACAACAAATTCGAATAAGGAAATAAAACGTAAAATGACAAAATACATAGTTCATGGAGAGGGTTTTGGGGAGAAAATAAGAGGAAACAAAAAGAAAACTATGCGCTTTGGCAGTTGTTGTAGTGCCAGTCACAGAAAATCCAGACGACTGAAACAGGTGTGGCAACTGAGCCAATTGCAATACTATTTTGGACGCCAATGCTACTTTTGGCAATGGCATAGCATTACTCACACACACACCCCCACAACAGTAACAACACACAACAGGCAAACAAAATCATCTTAACGCATGTGACAACATTTGCTATGTGGCAGTTGCATTGATAATGGAGCGTTGAGCGCGTGTGGAATGTGTGGCACGTTGCTTTCACGTGCATGCAGCAACAACACAGAAGACGGAGTAAAAAATAAAAGTTACCAGCAATTTGACAGTTGAAGTTGCACTTATGCCACAAGCAATTTTTGTGCATGCGTATGCGTTTTAGTATTTATTGCGGTAGGGGCGAGGCTGTATGGGTTCTGAACCCCAGAATGTGGTATCTTAGATATGCATAGGTACGCAGAAATGATTACCTTTAGTTACCTTTCATGTGTTTCAGAATGCAGTAGTTCAAAAAATGTATACAAGTCTTGAGTCGCAATGATAAAATTGTGCGAATTAGGTTAGGAATTACTGGCTCTGCCCCGCAGATTAACGCAGATTAACAATGGCTCATATAGGGCTTCAATATTTTGACAAGTTTCGCTATTTATTTATTTTTTAATTTATATTATTACAAATATGGTTCATCCTATAATATAGTCCATATTAATCTAAATTTTGGACAATATTTATGAAAATTCCACAAAGTTACATCAAAATTTTTAATCAGAACAAAAAAAAATTGGTATGCAGTTTTATAGTCCATTAAGTAGCACTTTAGTATAACAGAAGAAAAGGATGGCCTCTGCTGCGTTGGAAAGATCAGGTGGAAAGGACCTGCCTTCATTTGGTGTTTACAACTAGTGCCGGTTAGCGCGATCGTCAAAATCGGTGGTCTAGAAATTTAAAAAAATCAGCTTTGGTTTCTTCGACATTTCGAAATTGTATCATCTTAAGAATATACTGTGTGCGGAAATTCCCAATACTATAGCTTGTATAGCCCATTAACTAGGTAGATAGCGGTCCGCGCGCTCCTGTACCTCGAACTGTAAACTCATTTATCTCGAAACGACTTCTTCGGCCTGGTGTTGTAAAAAACAAAAAATAATCAACCGAATCCTCCGAAATTTTAATATGTTGTTCCCCACATCAATGGCTATCGCCCCTACTAGAATTATTTCGTTTTTTTTATTACGAACTGAAAAAAAAAATGATTTTTAGAGTGTGAAATTTAAAACCGCGGCATTTTGCCAATTTCTTGTTGTTGTTGTAGTACGTGACATAGCTACAGTCATTCTGATACACATTTGTTTTTGTGTTTCAGATGAATAGAAGGGCCAAAATAGGCAACAACGTCCACGTCGGGGAGAGGCAAATTCAGCGCCATTTTTAAGATTATTAAAATTAAAAAAATATTGTTTTCCTTTTTATATGTAAAAGAAGTTAAATAAAAAGCTAAAAAAATTTAAATCTCGTTTTCCATTTTTTTTTTCTTTGTAAAAAAACTCCGGAATATAACCTAAATTTTCGAGCTCTGGACCAGCGGGACCCATTAAGCGGTTATCGCACCTACCAAGAAGTAGAAGAAATTTAAAATTGGCTCAAAATACTTGTCGATTTTTGATAATTGTTTTCTTTGACGGTGTTGCTTTTATTTCCTCTTAAAAAAATCATGTATTTGCTATATGGAGAAAAAGTGGAGCTCCGTCAACAAAAAAAAAAATACCAGTCTAACGGTTAGACGCGATAGAAGTGAAACCTTCCGTAAAACAAACTGAGAGAGAATGAGACGAAAGCATCATTAGGAGCGGGATAATTATAGGTTCATTATAATATTGCTATAAAGTTCATATTTTATTTTCTTCATTTTATTATTATTCATCCTCCATGTTTTCAATTTCAACAAATGATGCGAGTGGCTTATGATAGCTAAAATATGATACAAATGCTTTGGTTTCGATGTTGTCAACATGTCTTTTAAATACCGCGTCAATTGTTGTTTTTGATCTCATTCTCTCTCAGTTTGTTCTACGGAAGGTTTCACTTCTATTGCGTCTAACCGTTAGACTAGTATTTTTTTGTTTTTTTTTTCTGTCGAAATTCACGACACTTTTCTGCATTATTTTTCGGCATAACTGCGGTAAATATTTAAAAATGAAAATATTTACGAATATAAAAATACGGACGCAATACAGCACACGCAGTTGCTATTATGAGCGTCGTAACGCGTATAATACACAGACGTACTAACATACACGCAAACATTCGTAGGACGCTTGGTTTGAATTTTTTATACATATGTATGTATGCTATACTATGGCCTAGCCTATGTACGTACATACATATTTGTGTTCTGAACTTCCAGCAAAACAATGCTTATTAATATACACATATGCATTTACATACAACCGCACACACAGGCCACTCACTTTATTCCTGTAAATGCGTATGTCGTCCAAAGCTAAAATTCTATGCCTAGCGACTACAAGAACAAAATGCATTAATAGGCGCAGGCGTAGCGGCCATCATCCTAGTTGCCATAGCGCTGAACAGTCGCGGCGGCGCCGAACAGTTTCAACTATTGTACTGTGCAACAAAAACTCATCATCAAAAAATTGATTTATAAATTCGAGCTCATAGTTCTAAGAGCAAGTACTATCATTCATAAAACGAGCCGCCCATATGCTAATTTTCTCGACAATTCGAAAATAGTCAATATTGGAATATTTCGCGTAGAATTATTTGCCAATATTCAATTTTTGTCAAGTCGAGTGCCCGCGGCTCCGTAAATATGTTTGCACCCATATATGTATGTAAATATATGTTTCTAAATGCTCGACAACCGCAGTTGCCTGTTCAAGGTTACTGTACATTAGGCCGGGTCGATTTGTGGGAAGGCAAAAAAATCGCCCATTGCTCTGTGAAAAATCATATTCTAGGGATCAGAATAAGAAATTTTGCCGAAGGAACCATACCTCTAAAACGATTTCTGATGTCCCCCAATATGGGTCGAACTTTTTAGTTTCTTTTCTATAACTCACATTCATTCATTTACATATGTTCTGACTAAATAAATTTCTTAAGAGAAAAAAATAGATAATATTATAAATAAATAAAAATAAAGAAAAAACATAGCCATTTAGCTGATTTTTTCATGTAAAGGCCAAAAATGGTGATATTTTGAAATTGGGGGACATCAGAATTCGTTTTAGAGGTATGGTTCCTTCGGCAAAGTTTCTTATTTTTATCCCTAGAATACGATTTTCATAGAGCAATGAGCGATTTTTAAATCGACCCGCCCTACTGTACATGCAATGCTGTGCCTATGAATGTGCGCTGTGCCTATGAATGCGCGCTAGATTTCTTGCGAAATTTTACCGTATGTTTTGCTGTGGCGAGGCACATATGTACATACACACAACATATATACATATGTATATCCGCATATATACATACATATATAAATTCACAAATTTAAATTTGCTTATGCCATCCTTCTGTGTGCCTGGTAATGAAGCATTTTCTATACATACATATATATACGTATATCTTTTTTCTTCTTCTTTTTGGTGTCGCTTTTTCGTTTCATCGAGTCTCAAATCACTCCCAACGATTCTAAAGAAGTTTTCACTTCAAAAAAAAATTCGACGAATTCAACCGGATTTTCGAGCAACTTTAAACTTCCACATCATTACTAAAATTAAATGTGCTACAAAACTACGTATCTAATTTTTTTCTTAACCCTTCATTAGGCACGTGGTCTACAATCGTAGACCACTTCTTTTCAAAGGCGTGCAACTCCTTAAATTTGTCTCTTAAATTACCTAAGCTTTTTAATAGCTGTTTATAATTAATCTCTTTATCCAATTAGTGTATTCAGTGCGGATTTGACGTGCAGTTGTAAGTTTTATCAAGGTCTGAACAGTGCTGGTCTACATATGTAGACCACGTGACTAACGACGTTACTTTTTCTTGCGGCAATATTACTTGATATATTAAATATTTGAATTAAGTTCAGGTAAGTTTTGCTTATTTTTTTTTCAAAAGTGTGCCAATTTAATTAGTTTCAGATAATATTATGTCTGATTCCAAAAAAAAGACGATGGAAAGCAGCAAAAATCCTGAGGTATGGGAAAGATGGCTTTCCGAGCTATCAAGTAGTGAAGAAAGTGCTATGGATGAAGAAAACGAGACGGAGGTTGACGAAGATACGGATATCAATGTGAATGCTGCTGAAGAGAGTGACCACGAGACCGAATCGGAACTAGAAGGATCAAGCGGTGATGAAATTCTTTCAGACGATTATGGTGCATCTCATCCCCAAAATTTCTATTTAGGAGAAGACAATGTCACTAAGTGGAAGAAAACCAGACGCAATTTGCAAGTTCATACTCGTTCGCACAATATAATCAAACTTTTGCCGGGTACAAAAGGTAATGTACGCAATGTTGAAACAGAAACTGAGTGCCTAAATTTATTTGTGAATGATTCGGTTATAAGAATAATAACCGTTTCCACAAATTTGTATATTCAAAAAGTACGGGTTTACTTTCAAGAAGATAAAATGAATCAAGATGCAAGAGAAACCGATGACACCGAAATTCGCGCTTTCATTGGCATTTTGTTTTTGATTGGCGCTCTTAGAAGCTCGAGAAAAAATCTGGGACAATTCCCAAGGAAACGGGGTTGAATTGTGCTACCTAGCGATGAGCGAGAAACGGTTTCGATTTCTGATAAGATGCCTGCGATTTGATGACATCAATACAAGACATCAGAGAAGAGCAATTGATAAATTGGCGCCTATAAGAGAACTTTTTGAAGTATTCCTGGTCAACTTTTAAAGTAATTTTATTGGTAGTGAGTTTCTTACTGTGGATGAACAACTATATATTAGCATTTAGAGGACATTGCGCGTTTAAGCAATACATTAAAACTAAAAGCAAGGCAAGGCATTAAAACTTTCGCGATGGTGGATGCAAAAACGTATTACACTTTTAATTTGGAAACTTATGTGGGAACTCAGCCAGACGGACCATACAAACTTAGCAATAGTGCGGAAGGGATAACTCTTCGATTGGTAGAGCCAGTCGCAGGAACTAATTGCAATATTACTGGTGACAATTGGTTCAGCAGCTTATCGTTGGTTAATAATTTGCTAAAGAAAAAGCTTACATATTTGGGAACTGTGAGAAATAATAAACGCGAAGTTCCCAAAGAATTCCTTCCCAAGAAGAATCATAAAGAAAAGTCAAGTATTTTTGGTTTCCAAGAAAATTGTACACTAGTGTCGTACTGCCCGAAAAAAAAAACCGGTCACTGATCCTGATATCATCTATACACCATGATAACGCAATAGATGAGCAAACAAATGATGAAAAAAAATCAATTATGATAATCGATTATAATCACACAAAAATTGGTGTAGATCTTGTGGACCAATTATGTCAGAAATATAGTGTTGCAAGGAATACGTGTCGTTGGTCAATGGTAATATTTTACAATTTACTAAAGATCTCTGGTATAAACGCTTTTTGTGTATATAAAGCAAATAATCCCCAAAATAATATAAAACGGAGTGATTTTCTTGAAAAATGCGCTTGGTAACTCATTCGACCACAAATTGAAGTTAGATCAAAGAATCCTCGACTACCCAGGGAAATGAGGCAGCGAGCCCACAACCTTCTTGGCATCCCAAGCATTGCACCACAACCCACTCAACCACCAAGTAACTATGTCAGATGTTGTCATATTTGCCCTCGCAATCATCCCGAAAGTCGTGTACTAAATGCGGCAGATTTGCTTGCAAAAATCATATGAGGGAAAGCTGCACGGAATGTCTCAGTGAGGAAATATAAGCAGTTTTCAGAAACCACAACATATAAATTTTGTACCGAACTATTATTTTTTTATTTAAAGAAATTAATTTTACATATTTTTATTTTAAGTTTTACGAATAATAAAAACTCTTTTGTAAATCGTCCATTAGTTATAAGAAAAAACTTTTATGAATTGCAATAAATGTTAAAAAACACATACATTCATGTTTTTATTGAATTTACAGAAGATACACAAATATTTTAGTGAAAATATTAGTTTATATTCCTCACATTAAATCACAGAATATACTTATGAAGTATTATTAAGAAACACAAATGAATAACACTTTTAGTCATAATATTAAAATGGTCTACGATTGTAGACCACGTGCCTAACCACGTTACAAAAATCCACGTGCCTAACGAAGGGTTAATTCTGATTAAAAAGTGTAAAATTCAGATGAATATTGATACAATTTTTCCAATTTTCCTAATTTTTATATAAAGTTTGAAATTTGGATTCATATGGTTTTTGTTAGACAATGAGCTCTGATTTTGTAAGAGAAACATTAGGCCGCTTCGATTCGACAAGCATTAGGAAGTGACGAATAGATGAAACAACTGGTATAAATAAACATATCTTGTGCTATAAAAGAGCTGCCAAAATTACATATGTTTAAAAGCACTTATTGGGTATTGGTAAGACGACGTTCAAACGAAGAAACATTTGTTGCTTCAACTCGTTACTTGCGATGCTCGTGCTCTGTCCACACCCTTTGGACTCTCGTTCTTCTTAATGTTGTTGTTGACTTTAGACTAAAAACTAATAATTGCATGGTGTGTGAACACATTGGGAAAGGCAAAAGAGAATTCGAAAAGTTAAAGTAATATAGTAGAAGTCCTCCTTTATAAACGTGGTTTAATGAATGCCTCTTGAAGGAGAAAATAGTAGCGGCTATTCTGTTGCTTTCACATACAAATTTTTTGTCAAGTAAGAAGAGCCTAGAAATAGTGAGCAGGGATGGCGCCTGTTATTTCTATTTATTTTGAGCACTAAAAAAATAAAAAACAAATAGTAAAGACTGCTCAAATGCTGATTTGCTATAATTTTTCACAGGCTGCATTTCCCGTTCTCCAATATGAAGAAAAGGCTCGGTTGTAAGAAATTTGAATAAAGTAAGAGTACCACTGATAAAATCAATTACTACGCGTATTCTGACAGATGGTTCTACTTTATAGGAACGGCCTAAAGTTCTGTTCGGCCAAAGTCATATCAGCAGCATTATTTTAAAATTTATGTGAGTTTGAAGTTGCTAAAATAACAATAAAAAACATACTTTGAAGGGTTTGACAATATAATTGAAGAATATTTGAATAAAAGGATACATGAAAAAATTTCGACCAAAATATCGACTTTAAATTGTTTATAAAAACAAAACACAAATATCGGTGACAAAAAATCTTTGATTAATTACTAAAAAATATATTTAGGAAGCTCGTGTTAAAACTTGAGGCTAATCCGTTCAGCCGTTTTCAATTAATGTTGGTCACCGTGGTGAAAACACCATTTTGAGAAAAAAAAGAGGTTGTCTGTAAAGTCGGTTTACTGACGATAGTTTAACGTGATAACGTCATAAGAAAATACTGATTGAATGGTTGCATTTTCAAAAGAAAATTTTAATTTTATTTGTTTGATAGATATTTTGTATGGATATAGAGAATGAGTTAACATTAACATAACATAATATACTTTAACATAACATAACATAACATAACACAACACAACACAACACAACACAACACAACACAACACAACATAACATAACATAACATAACATAACATAACATAACATAACATAACATAACATAACATAACATAACATAACATAACATAACATAACATAACATAACATAACATAACATAACATAACATAACATAACATAACATAACATAACATAACATAACATAACATAACATAACATAACATAACATAACATAACATAACATAACATAACATAACATAACATAACATAACATAACATAACATAACATAACATAACATAACATAACATAACATAACATAACATAACATAACATAACATAACATAACATAACATAACATAACATAACATAACATAACATAACATAACATAACATAACATAACATAACATAACATAACATAACATAACATAACATAACATAACATAACATAACATAACATAACATAACATAACATAACATAACATAACATAACATAACATAACATAACATAACATAACATAACATAACATAACATAACATAACATAACATAACAATAGGTATGAAAACTACCCCGTATTAAAGCACTTATCAACAGCTTTCATTTGATACCCATATTGTACATACACAACCAAAGGTTACCCGGGTCCACGTTTTGACCTATATCTCGAGACCCCAGTCACGGAGCGGCATGAAAAATACTCTGTACTAAAGCATTCACCAACAGCTTCAATTTGATATCCATATTGTACAAACACATTCTAGGGTCCACGTTTTGGTCTCTATCTCGAGACCCTAGTCACGGAGCAGCATGAAAAATTCTCTGGACTAAAGCATTCACCAACAGCTTCTATTTGATACCCATATTGTACATACACATCCGAAGGTTACCCGGGTCCACGTTTTGACCTATATCTCGAGCAATATTTCCAAAATAAAATATAATCCATGTTACTCGTGGATGATGTAGCTTTCGAATGGTGAAAGAATTTTTAAAATCGGTCCAGTAGTTTTGAGCCTATTCATTACAAACAAACAAAGTTTTCCTCTTTATAATATTGGTATAGACAACATATCTTATAAGGTATATGGTAAATATTACCATACAGTTTTTCCTTCATATATAATAAAAAAATTAATAATTATAACATTAAAACAACAGGTATTATTAACAAACTTGGTTTTATTTTAAATTCTTCAAGTGAATCAAATTAATAATAATCAATAAGAAGGCATATGCAAATACAAATACGTGAATTTATATATGTACATTTGCGCATATACATACATACATATATACGCTCACTTAAGTAGGAGAGAGCAAGATGTCGAACGTTGCCGTTCGTTTGCTTTGTTTGCTTTGTCGTTCGTTCCGCCCTTTCGCTTGCAGTTCATTCAATGCAATGAGCAAGGTAACGGCAATGAGCAAGGTAACACTAATATGAGCAAGGTAACACTAATGAGCAAGGTAACACTAATATGAGCAAGGTAACACTAATGAGCAAGGTAACTACATATGAGCAAGGTAACACTAATGAGCAAGGCAACTACATATGAGCAAGGTAACGACACATTTTTTCGTGCGTGCAGCCTGTTAAATCGAATTATAAGACGTTATCACGTCAAAACGCGCTGCCGGTCTTTGTACTTTCAAGCACTCTGAAACGGCTTTTCAAATTTGAGTGTAACTTCGAAAATATTGACTGAAACAATATTAAATTTTCTGTGTGTATTCTTAAATACACGTACGTTAAGAAAATAAAATGAAAAAAAAACACTATATAAAGGGTGGTTAAATTTTAAGGGCCGATGCTGGGTATGAACTATACCAAAACGTTAAGTTTTTTTCTGCATTTCATTTGACATTTTTCAATTTCAGACTTGTTCAATTTTAACCATGGAAAGATACACAATCGAGCAACGCGTTAAAGTTATTCAGGCTTACTATGAGAACGGGCGTTCAAATCAAAATGCATATCGCGCACTTCGTGATTTTTCGGTCAATTTAATCGTCCAAATGTGCGTGCAATCGGAAAAACTGTGCAAAAGTTTGAGCAAACCAAGTCTGATGGAGATGTGAAAACATCAGTGCATGCTCGTACAGCTCCTACTGCAGAAAATATTGCTGCTGTTCGCGATAGTGTGGTTGAAGAGCCGCCCACCTCAACTCGTCGTCGTGCCCAACAATTGCACCTGTCACGCTCACCGTTGATGAACATTTTGCATAAAGACTTGCATTTACACGCTTACAAGGTGCAATTGATTCAAGAACTAAAGCCTCTTGACCATTTCAGTCGTCGTCAATGGTCAGAATGGTGGCAGGAAATGGCAACAGTGAATAACCTATTTTCGAAGAAAATCATCTCCAGTGATGAGCACATTTTCACCACAGTGGATTCGTCAATAAGCAAAATTGCCGCATTTGGGCGAATGATAATCCAAGAGTGATTGCCGAAAAACCAATGCATCCACAAAGAGTGACTGTTTAATGCGGATTATGGGTCGGCGACATCATTGGGCCGTATTTTTTCCAAAATGAGGCCAGCCAGGCAGTTGCTGAGAATAGTGTTCGCTATCGTGAGATGATAACGAACTTTTTATGGCCCGAATTGGAAGATATGAATGAGGACGATATGTGATTTCAACAGGACGGTGCCACTTGCCACACAGCTAACAAAACAATGGCTCTTTTGCGCGAAAAATTTGATGGCCGAATAGTCTCACGTCGCGGCGATGTCAATTCGCCGCCAAGATCATGTGATTTGACACCGTTGGACTTCTTTCTTTGGGGTTATTTGAAAGAAAAGGTGTACTTCGATAAGCCAGCAACAATTCAAGAGCTGAAGGATGAGCATAGAACCTCAATTATGCCTCAGCGTCATCGAAAATTTTGACCATCGGATGGAGGCGTGCCGCCGAGGCGCCCATTTGTCCGATATTTTATTCCATACGTAATTGAATCATACCAGTATTATCATAATAAAGAGAAATGACTATAATTTCCTAAAGAAATTGTCTTTTATTCAAAATCAACACCGGCCCCTGAAACTTTACCACCCTTTATAACCCCTTAAGCAGCGATGCAACCTCGAAACGAAGCAAAATGAAATATTGGTGTACTTATCTTTCCTGATGGATAAACATTTTTTTCTTTTTTCATTCTGTTTTCTATACTTTACAACTAGTTACGAACTAGTTTCTAACTAGTTACAAACTAGTTTTTGAGAGCTTTTTAATATATGGTTGCGAAAAAAAGACCAAAATGTACCACGTTCTCTATTAATATGTCTTCTTATTGATAATTAAATAAAGCTGATTCCTCCAGGAAACTATATTTTTTAACGCTTTATTGCAGTAAAGAGTTAAGATCTCAATCTTTGAAACTAATTTTTGGCTACTGCTCTGCATATGCAGATATAAATATACATCTGCATGTCGGTGGTTAGTATTTTTTTGTTTAAACTACTACTTAAGCTAGTTATTGTAGTTTTGATTGCGGTTGCTACTTTTACGGTTGCACACTTCACGTTAACGCTTGTCTCTTTGCACCATCAGGAAGAAAGAACATCATTTCTAGACGTTCACCAACTTTGAGGCATAATATTTTTTTAAAGTTTTCGTACCTTTTGTATGACAACAGTTTTCTTTTCATTGACACTTATGCTACAAATGTGTGGTATGAGACATTGGTAAGTTTGCCTTGGCCTTACTGGACAAATGGACAAACTCGTCTGATCTGTCTGGTATTTCATCTGCACATATATCAACATATACAATAGTGTACATAATTCGTGCGTGGATCCTTTAATAAATATGCTGCCGATCTTCTGCCCCGTGTGTGTGCCTCTGGATAGAAACGACAAAAATGGCGCACTGGGATGTAACACTCTATGAATTTTCTTTATTTAGTGGCACGCAACAGGAATAAGGAGCCTCAGATTATTTTTTCCTAGATAGCAGAAATTTTGAACACTCTCTGTAGGAAGAATATTTTCGAAGTTCAGAGTGCTTGAAAGTGCTTTTCAAACTTAAACGCGATTTTCTCAAAATGGTGTTTTCGAAGCCGGTGACCAATATTCCTCGAAAGCGTCAAAACCAATTAGTTCCAAATTTTAACACGGACTTCTTATGTATATTTTTTAGTAATTAATCGAAGTTATTTTTCAGCGATAAATATTTTTTTGTAATCAATTTAAGACCGAAAAACGATTTTTTTTTTTGAGAAACCGCCATTTTGTCAAAGAAAATTTATTTTGCTTATTCCTTCGACCAGTTACTAAATTCAACATTAGTTTAACGAAATATGTTTGGTTTTTTTAATTTCAGTTGATCCAGTTCAGAGGTGTTGTGGTCACCGCAAAATGTCTTTTTTGAGAGGAGCTCCCGGAGATCAGCTGTAGCTCCTTTCCAAATAAATATTTTTACTAATATGAAGTTGTAAAATACAGTTAAAAGATAAGATAATAAGTATACTAAATTCTTAGATCAATAAATTAAAAAATTTTCTCAGAAAAAATTCTGGAAAATTTGCTTTTTTTCGGCCTTCTTCTGTATTTAACCCCTTAATGTTGAATCTCACTTTGGGTGCCAGTGTCAATATAGTTAGATAGATGCGCATATCGTCGGCGTGATCGAGGCCGTTTAACTAGAGCCTGACATTTCCGCATTGTTAAAAATTACTAACAGTATTAAGGAGTCCCGGTGGTCTAGAACTTGAAAGTTTAGGGTATTTTCAGAAATTTTTTTTAGCAATAAACAAATCAAAAACGATATTTACGTTTCTGAAAAAGCCTCAAGTTCTTTTAAATAAAAAAAATAAAAAAAAATTAAATTTTTTTTTCAATTTTAATATTTAAAAAAAACGGCGAAAAATTGGACCGGATGGTGTTGTCCATTATGGTTCCTCTATTTATCTGAAACATAAAACCCAAAAACTTTATTAATCAATATGACTGTAACTATGTCCCGCACCAAGAATAAAAAAAAAGTGACAAAATGGCGTGGTTCTGAATTTTTAATCAAAAAAGTACGAAATATCATAATTAAAATAATAATATGGTTCTAGTACTTGCGATAGCCATTGATGTTGTGAACAACATATTAAAATTTCAGAGGATTCGGTTGAATATTTTTTGTTTTTTTTTTTTGACAACACCAGACCGAAGAAGTCGTTTCGAGATAAGCGAGTTTAAAGTTAGAAGTACAGGAGCGTGCGGACCGCTCTCTACCTAGTCAATGGGCTATAGAAGCTATAATATAGGGAATTTCCGCAAGAAAATTTCACAGTATATTCTTAAAACCCCATACTTTCGAAATATCGAGAAAACAAAAAATCGATTTTTTGAAATTTCTAGACCACCGGGTCCCCCTAAGAGAGTTGAAGAGTGTGGTCAGCCTTGTTTAACTCCAGGTTTTGCGGTTTTTCGATTGCTTAGTTATCCTTCATGCAGAATTCGCAATTCAGTTGCATTGCTGTGTATAAGTCCTGTCCATTTTTGAGTTTGAAGCAATTGTTTACAAGAATAAATCACTTAGAAATGTATTGAGAAGCCACTTCCAATAATTCTTCCAATTCTGTTTGCATCTGACAAGAGCCTTTATCAATTAGTGTCTCCAACCTTTGATAATTTTCCATCGAACTTCAACATAAAAATCACAGTGTTTTTACAAGTCTCTACACAAGAATCGAAAAGAAAAATGTAAGCCTCAGTCGCAGTTTTTTTTTTAGAATGGAAGCAAAAATCAAAACTTCCCGCGAGAATTTATCATAAAAACTGACATCTTTGACCGACAATGAATTTACCTTCGTAAGTTATACAGATTCACGATCCCGCGTTGTGGTTGTATTCACACTTGCCACTGGAGTCATCTATGGAAAATCGAAAAGTTATGTAGTATAAGAATGTATGTGTGCCATTACAAGTTCGGGCTGATACATTGCATGGGTTAAATGCAATAAATTCAAAATCTTTATAGCCCTAAAACTATTTATAGGATATCAGCAATACGCACAGCAACAATAGTCCCCAGAAAACATAAAGAAAATGTGCATTTTACGTGAGTGTCTGACTGCTGAGTGTGCAAGTGTTTGCGTTCATATGTATGCGCGTTTACGTACGCGTTAGCTTGTGAATTGTACACACGAAGCAAGAAAAAAAGAAAAGCATAAATAAAAAAAGTCCCTCCGTCTGTCATTAAAACGTTTACGTATGCAAGACACAACTATTTTTTGCTAAGTTGCAAATCCTTTTAAGATGATCCGACACCAGCACGAATTCAACGCCCACTCAACGCCGCAACGAGGCAGCGGGTGGCACACGAACATTAGCGTAGCAGTGCGCAACCAGTAGAACAGAACAAACTGGCAGCTACTCAACGAACGAACTCACTAACCAGTGAGCGTCGAAGCAAGCGAATACAGATACCGCCAGCGATACTTCGTTGAGTAAATACCCTTTTCTGCTGCATTTTACAAAATTGATGGCTTAGCAAACGGATGCGCGCATAGTAGGCATATCCCCGCAGCTGGCTGTGTGCACATGATGTATGTTTTCCATGCATGTTGATATACATACGTGTGTGTGGGTGTGTGTGGTGCTGTGACTGTGATTAGCATTCCAAACATGCCTCAACGAAGCTCACACATATGCATACATATATGGATGTAGTAGTATGTAGTATGCAAGTATATGAATAAGTACGTGTTCATATGTAATGGGTGCTTTTTTAGACATATCAGCATTTTCAAAAAAGATACGTGTCACATCAGTTGTCCAAGTAAGCACATATTTTTTACTTCTGTTTTGTTCCACGCACGAAGCACACAAACTGGTTTGCCCACATTTCACTCGCTATGATCGGTGGTCGTGATTAATTGATTATACCTCAATGCCATGCAATTTGATGGGTTAGTAAAAATAGCTTGCTGAAAAAAAATACCAAGCACTATGTCTTCCAATCCTTCTATGGAAAATCGGGCATTGAATCTGAGAATCCTCATACTTTTTTTGTCATTTAGCTTTACAGTTCGAATTTATGATGATCCGACACCAGCACCCAATGCACCAATGATTCCTTTTATTATCAAGGGAATATTTCTGATATTAATTTGAGTATATTTTCCACTTATATCTCAAATTTTTTCTAGTTTCGTAAGTATTAAGGTAGTAACCCGGTGTGACGGGTTCAAAGGATTTTCTTTTTACATTTTTCGGAAGAAAAATATCTTAAAAATATACTATAAAAATTTCAGACAGAAATGTTAGTTATTTTTAAAGTTATAGCTAAAATACGAGAGCGCACCGTAGTGTGTATGAAAGCGTGTGACACGCCAGCAGCAGCTGTTGTCGCAACTTTAAACGCGTTTTTCTCAAAACCATGTTTTCGAAATTTCGGGGAATCACTGACTCAAAACGATTCAACCGATTTGGCTAAAAATTTAACCTGTTATTCTAGACACACATATCTAGATCCCGGACCTTGAAAACATTTGATTTTTTAATAATAAACTATTTAATTTAAACAACTTAGGAAGAAAAAAAATTAGATTTTGAGAACTTTTTTCACAAGTCCGCCATTTTGGTTTTGTTTTTTTTATTTTTATGTATATTTCGGAATGTAGGTTCGGGACCTAAAATAAAGTCTACAGAATAATAATCTCTTTGAATTTTTTATTTCAGATGACTTTGGAAGGCTGTGTGTTTCCCCGAACCAATTGATCTTTTTTTTAAGGACTCCACTTTGACGTCAAAAATTTTAAACAAATTAATATAAAACTAATATAACTTTAAATAATCTTTTTTTTATATACTTCAAAACACCAATAAAAACATGTAAAAACTATAAAACGATCGCATTTTATTTTCTTTTTAAAAAAGATTCATGAAAAAACGTTGAAATGTCGGTCGTTACACCAGTAGTCATAAGAAATAAGTAAAAAAATGTTCACATGCCCCTCTGCGATATATTTATTACAAGTGTTGAGAACTTTCGACAAAAATTCTAACAATTTACAAGTATTTTATTAGTTTCTAATACATGCGCATTGTCAGAGTGGTATATATAACATTTTTTAATATTTCGTTTGATATTCCTTTCCCCTTGTCGGTGTGAATTCTATCTCTTTTTTACCAATAGTAAATTTCATATAAGTGAAAGATATATCTACTGTACTTCAAACGGCAAGGCAACTCATTTGAATGCTTATAATGTGGGTGCTTTCAAAAAAGTAGGTACTAGTGTGAAATTTTGTTATGTTTGTAGTACGGCCGCCACAGCCGAATAAGTAGATGCTTGGCTAACATGTGAAAATGCGTGAGTTCGAATCTGTGTGGATGAAACACCGAATTTATATGTAAGAGTTTTCTAATGAATACAAAAAAGATTAATTTTATACATTTCTAAACAAAACATTTTACGGTAACGAAAATGAGGAGTTCTTGTCATCAGTGCTGATTACTTTTTGATAGCGAAAAAGAGCAGTTTTTGTCATCAGTGCTGATTACTTTATAGCGCAAAGGAGCAGTTTTTGTCATCAGTGCTGATTAATTTTTGATAGCGAAAATGAGTAGTTTGATTATTAGTGCTGAGAAATTTGTATTGCCGACAGTGAGGAGTTTAGTTGTCCGCAGTAATTACATTATAAGAACAAAAATTATTAGTTGCCTTGCTCTTTAGAGCATAGACGATATATTTTTCAGTTATAAGAAATTCTTATTGGTAAGAGAGAGATAGAATATCACACCGACAAGGGGAAACTATCAGAGTTTTCCCATGGCTAGAACGAATATGTGTAGTTTAATGAGAATATTGATGAAGATAATATGAGTACGTATATGATATTCAACTGTCTTGTAGGCTATAAATCGAAATTTTCATACATATGTTTGCAAAAAAACAAACCTGTCATTCCAAGAGTAGCCGCGCGTAAGCGATCGAGTTTAACCAAAGATGTAGGTAAATTGTAAAGTAAATATTCAGAATATCAGAACTCAAACCCTTGCAAAACGATGCTGTGGCGGAGTGTAAGGCCAACAACCATAGCTTGCTAAAAAATAAACTAGCACCGCGCGAAGTAGAGGTACAAAGGTGTGCTTATAAACTCAATACAATCTTTTCAAAAGTTATTATTATTCTTGGTTTTTAAGGTTTTTGGTAATCACAAGTATCAGGCAAAAAAAAAAGCTTTCTTTCAACAAGGTACCCAAACAGTGGACTGGTGGAAGACTCTTTAGAGAAAAGGTAATAATTACTGCCAGTGAATAATTGATTATCGAGGCCGTTGGACTTGAGACTTGCATAGCGGGAATTTAGAATGTACCAGCATTTGTATGTTCCTTAACTACGCAAATATCAAATAATATCAGATGTACTGATTCCAGTGACGAGAAGGTGCAAAATCTTAACATAGTTCATTACCAGGTCCATCGACGTCAGGATCAGGAGTGTAATGTAGCACCAAAACCCCAAGTAGCAGAACACTGGGACCGGAACAAAATTTTAAATCCATGTCTGAATACCAAAGGAGTTCGAATTCGAAATTGGACCAGTCTGATGCAAGAGAGAATAAATAAAAAAGTAAATAAAAAAAAATGCTTCTGTTAGGAGCTCTTCCTCGTATTTGTGATGTGGAAGTACAAGGTGAAGTTCAAAATAAACAAGACTGGCGACATAAAAATGTTTCTGTTAGCGCCATCTTTTTAACGAGTTAAAGCGTTGGAAGTGACATTCCGAGCTGACTTACAGTGAAAGCTTGGTGACATTCGGGTCATTGGAAGCGAAGTTATTGCATCTAAAGTGCCAGTAATTTGTGCCATCGGTACAAAAATGAGTTTCGAACAAAGAGCTAATATCAAATTTTGTTTTAAAATCGGTAAAACGTTTACTGAAACATTAGAATTGTTGAAAAAAGGTTAAGCAATGATTGTCTATCACGTGCCAGAGTATATGAGTGGTTTGCACGTTTCAGAGATGGCTATAATGACAATGACATACGGCCCTTCCAAGGTCAGTAATCACCAAAAATTCCACCGAAATTGTTCGTAAGTTTATCAAAAACGAACCGAAATCATTTTTGAAATTCATGGAACCGAAATTGAATATCACCGAAACAGTGATTTATCGCATTTTAACTGATCATTTGGGTTTACGAAATGTCTGTCTGTGTACGTTCCATTCCCCACAAGTTAACTGGGGACCAAAAATTGCTCAGAATTCAAAATTTGAAAGACTTCGTTAAAGAGACGAGAAAAGAGAAGAACTTCCTTTACAACATTGTAACTGATGATGAGACGTGGTGTCTCCAACATGAATCTGAAATTAAGTGTCAAGGTGCCGAATGGAAGGCCCCAGACGAGCCAGCACCCAAAAAAACGGGTTTGGAGAAGTCAAAACTCAAGACGATGCTCATTTATTTCGCGATTGCAAATGAATTGTTCACAAGAAGTCCATGCCAATGGGACAAACCATCAATGCAATTTTCTATCTTGGTGTTTTGAAGCGTTTGTTGCATCGCATTCCTCGAATTCGCCCTGAATACCGCAAAGTAAGAAGTTGGCGCTTATTGTATGATAATGCACCATCTCATCGATCCACTCTTGTGACTGATTTTTGACTATAAATCGCATTCTAACCATCAATAACTCACCGTATTCGCCTGATATGGCTCCCTGTGACTTCTACCTATTCGGAAAAATGCATTTGGCCATGAAAATACAACGTTTTGCGTCCCTAGAAGCCATCCGAAGGCTTGTGCCAATATTCTGAGGGACATTCCGGATTCCGGTCAATGACCTGAAACACTCTTTCGAAAAGCTTATAGATCGCGCAAAACAGTGTATCGATACCAATGGGGACTAATTTGAGTGAATAAACTCGAAGTTATCATAATAAAGCTCCTTTCGTTTCTTTTTTAACTCAGTCTTTTTTATTTTGGACTTCATTTTGTAATTCGTTTTTATGGACGGAAGTAACTTACGCAGAAGACATTGGAGAAAATTAAATCGTATTTATTCTAAGAATCAATTGCACTATTTATGATTTCATAAGTAAAATATAGAGTCAGGACACCAAAAATGTTCAAGAGTTTTTAAGTTTATGATTAATACACGAGAAAAAAGTGATGAGAAAAAAGTGATGATAGGAGATCACTAAATTTCAAAGGGCGAAGAACAAAATTTGGACATAAGCAATCTCCTTGGTGACAATCTGATTTGCTGGTCTCCTCATTATAACCATATAATTGATTATAATGCAAACACATAAAAGTTTTAATGGACAAGTTTCTGTCTTCTTAATAAAGCACCCAACATATACGTTAGCAAAGCTGCAAAATCTTGGTCATTTCATTGATTGCAATAAATTTTATAGACACAATTTTTCTCTATCTATAAAAAAACACCAGTTATAAAAATTGCCTTAGCTGCCCGCCAATTCCACCATCAGACTTAACAAATACAAAAATAAATCTTGATCATAGTTGGTAAGTCAATCTTGCTACTGTGTGGAATTTGACGTGGCCGTATGACTCAATGCTAGTTTTTGTTTCAGGATTAATAATAAATAAGTATAAAAGTCTAAGTTCGCCTAAAAGTGGATGACTAAGCCCGATGCGCTCATAAAGAGGCTACTTGGTGTGACTAAATAGCAATGAAGGATTTTGTGTTTGTGTTTCAGTAGCCGTCGAAGCTACCAATGACATGAGCAAGAGTTCCATTCAGTTGTAAATACACCACACCAGATATTGATTTCTCGGACGTTACCCATTTTAAGCTCAGCGGTTTTCTTAACAAACAAAATTGCCGCTTTTGGAGAAAATATAGTTCAGAAGTGCTCGAGCAAGCATAAATGCATCCATACAAATTTAATGTTTGGTAATGGTTTAATGGGGCCGCCGTAGCCGAATGGGTTGGAGCGTTACTATCATTCGGAATTCACAGAGAGAACGTTGGTTCGAATCTCGGTGAAACACCAAAATTAAGAAAAACATTTTCTAATAGCGGTCGCCCCTAGGCAGGCAATGGCAAACCTCCGAGTGTATCTCTGCCATGAAAAAGCTCTTCATAAAAAATATCTGCCGTTCGGAGTCGACTTGAAACTGTAGGTCCCTCTAATTGTGGAACAACATCAAGACGCACACCACAAATACGAGGAGGAGCTCGGCCAAACACCCAAAAAGGGTGTACGCGCCAATTATATATATATATGTGGGAGTGAACGTGAGTAAGGTGGCAACCCATATTTGTGTCGCCCTGTGGCGCCACACCATCGAGAAAGATGAGAAAAGAAGTCGGCAGTCTTGCAACGACAACGTACGAGGAGAGACACAATATTCGAGTGCGCGGGTGCTGATCGGTTTCTGTCCAACATATACATATGTACTTTAATTTCAATATCTACACATTTACTTTGTAAATTAATTTTAAAAATATTACCAATAAACAATATATCTTTTCCATTTTCCCACATATATATATATATAAACATGAGTACTTCATTATCAACCACTGGTCTTCCGTGAACAGCGACGTTAACCGACTTTCTGCAATGTTTCGATATATTCAAGTAGTTTTTTTCCAGAAGACGGAGTACATGCCACACAAGCGACGCCAATGCTTGAAGTTGTAAGGAAGAAATTCAACGACTGGTAGATCGTACGACGACCGTTCATCAGTTGTGCATGTGACTTGATATTCTCGATTATTCTGTTTAGGCCGACTTCAAGCCCTTAGTTTAATTACTCCAACACGACAACCATTTTGAACGAGCTCGCAGCCCACATTCGAGACATTATTGTCATCGACATATGGTACTGATTTATCAGATATTGGAAAGACAGCGAAGCTGAAGTGAAGCACACTATTCGCTGTTCCAAAATGCTCCAACCAAAGACAGAATTAATTTGTTGAACTCTACTATTTTATTTAAATATCTTCCTCTTGTTCTTATCTGATCACCCTTTACTTAGCATATTACACCAATTCTGGAATAAAGGGCTTTCCAATAAGACGTGTTATTCCCGTAAAATATGAATGGTTTCGTTGCTTGTGTGGCACGTAGCGCCGTCTTGTTGAAAATAAACGTTGTCCAGATCAATACCATCCAATTCCGGCCATAAAAAATAGTTAATCATTAATAATCTCTCGATAGCGCAATCCATTCACCGTAACTGTTGCTCCAGCTTCATTTTCGAAAAAGTACGGTCCAATGACTCCGTCGAACCATAAACTGCACCAAACAGTCACACGTTGAGGATGGAGAGGCTTTTCAACAACAGCTCTTAGATTTTCTGAGCCCCAGATCCGACAATGTTGCTTGTTGACGAAGCCACCGAGGTGCAAATGAGCCTCATCACTCAAAATGCTTTTTCGATGGAATTCCGGATCATTTTCATGCATTTCAACGACGCAATCAGCAAAGACACGACGTTGGTGATGATCGGCCGGTTTGAGTTCTTGTGTTAATTGGACATTATAAGCCTTAAGACCCAAATCTTTATGCAAAATACGGTGTAAAGACGTTTGTAGAATGCCTAATTCCAAAGAACGACTAGGAATGGGCAAACCTGGGTTTTCTTCAACACTTTCGGCTACAACAGCAATATTCTTTTTATTCTCCACATCACTAACTTGTCCCAACAGCTCGAATGTTTTCACCAATTTCTGTATTGCGGTCCGACAAGCTGCTTCACGATGACCCAAAAATGTTCAAGTTTTGCGACCCGTCCCTGTCAAATTTCCACCATTTTTATAGTGAATTTTACTAATTTCAATGCGTTGTTTAAGCGTGTATCGTTCCATTTTTATTAATGACGTAGTTTCTACTTGTCAAATATCAAAAAATGACAGCTTCAAAAGTGACATCTACCGAAAGAGCGGGCTATTCAAAATAACACCTTTTATTGGAAAACCCTTTATAATATTGAATATCTGAACAATATTTTCTACGGTATGAGAGCCTTTATTTTTTATGGACTGGATGAGATGGCCTTGGTGACAGGTAAAAAGAGAATACCAGTGCGAACCTTTGCAATTTTTAGGCCCAAACTACTTGTTTGGTTAAAGTGGTGATCCGTCCAGAATCGAACTCGCGCTTGCGCAAAATTTTGTTGCCACATCCTCGCTACCAACTTATTTAATGTTTATTTATAGCACTACTATATCCAGTCTGTGCGGTTTAAGAACTTTATTAGGTTGTTGACGTCTAGGCCAAATAGTTGTTCGCGATTCTCGAACAGTGCTTTGTCCAAGGTTGACATTCTCTCCTTCCATAAGGCAAGGAATTCACAGAGGAAAAGGAAAATCGTTTTCCCTTTCTCTGGTTGACAATATGAATTATAAGGGATACCCATTTTGGTTGCTTTCTTTCTTACGGATAAGAAGACAGGTATCTCTGCCGTGAGTTTGCAGGCTTCACTTCGTTTCATATTTATAAATTTTGACGTTCATTTATGATTGTAGGTCGGCCATAACATTCAATTAACTTTGCATGTCGTCTGATCCCTCCATCTACAATCCGTGATTGGAAGATAATTTGAGAAGTTTGCATTCTTTAATGCACCGCGTGGTGTGAATACCGATGCTGCAAGAAATGTTATTCATGGCAGATCCCCCTCATCTGCTTTTTCAATACCTTCAATATTCCGATATCCCGGAACCCAGATTAAGGTAACTTTATGGTATACACTCAAGATGGTAAGGCTACTTCTGCTTTGTTCAACTAGTTTAGAGGTTGTTGTAACTGAATCCAGTGCCTGGATTGCAGCTTAGCTATCCGAAAAAGTAGCGATATTACACTTAAAGAGAAATCTGCGATAAGTAACCCACAAGCTTCCCCCACAGCCAGTACTTCCGCCTGAAAGACATTGCAGGCATTAGGAAGATGTACAAATTTTTTAATATAAAATCTGTTGGAATATATAGCTGCTCCAACACCACAATCCATTTTAGAGCCATCTGTATAAAATGTAGTGTCGAAGCTGCTAAGTGAGAATGCCTTACTCCATTCCTCCTGAAATGGAATGAGAGTGGTAAAGTTTCCATTAAATGTTACCATCGGGATGATGTTATCAGTCCTTTCCGAGGTATACTGAGTTTGTCGCAATAATAGACTGGTATGTCCAAAAGCTGTTTCCCTCCAGCGACCCGCTTCTAATTTCTTCTTGATATGGAGATGAACCGAAATTACATGAGTCAGTGCATTAAGAGCCTCCTGAGGACATGATCTAATTGTACCGACCGTTATTGCACAGGCTGATTTTTGTATTCTGCCAAGTAATTTGATATTGTCACCTCTTCCTAGAACTTTCCACTAAACTACCGATCCGTATACTTAGGTTGAAGGCCCCATCTTCTACTTAATGCACAAATAAAAGCTCATAGAAGTGAACTGGCTGGAAATTCGAATGATAAACTATTCAAACATCGTTGATACAAATACCAGAAGGGCTTTCATGGTATAAAGGTTATTATCTAAAAACAGCTAAATTTAGGCAGAGAATACCTAAGAACTCTCAAGTAGTACTAAATCGGACACCGATACCTCTAAGTTAATCTGTATATGTATGCTATTTCTGATTCAATTTATCAATAGTTACGAGATGTGGCAATGAAATAAAACAGCTGACGATGATATTTGGATTTCAAACATCCTCGACTAGCGCTTACATCCTTTATCGAGCATTTGGTCGAGCTGCTCATCCTCCTCGAACTGATGTTGCCCCCAAATGGAGGGATCTACAGATTTATGCTGCCTTCGAATGGCAGGCGAATGTCTTTTATGAGGAGCTTTTTGTCATGACAGAAAAAAACTTGGAGATTCACCATTGCCTGCCAAAAAGCGACAAAAAATTTATATATATTCGGCTATGACGGCTGCCGCGGAAAAGGTGCTCGTACAACTATACCCACATATTCTGGAGGGAAAATATTCCATGGTCTTCTCGGTAGATGGCTGTAGTGAGCGATATCTCGTAAAGCGAAACGATCAACAACAAATTTAAAGTTTGTGCCCGTTGTCAAGGTGACATTTTACACTAAAAAAATTTTTTGGTGTTTTTTGTTTGTTCCATTCAGTTGCAAGGCACAGGGTATCAACAATGGAAGTCAACAAAGAGAAAATTTGGTACATTTTACAGTTTTTCCTTTATAAAGGTGAAAATACAAGTCAGACCACTGAAATCCAGGAGCTAAAGAGCAACCACAAAACAATTTCACGCCATTTGCGCGAAAATATTTTCTCGCGCAAATCTTTTTCCCCAAACTAATATAATGGGTTTAGAATTACATTTAAATGCACAAAAGAGATACTGATGAATAAGCCAATATGGCTCAAAAAAAAAAAAACAAAAAAAAAAAAAAAATAGGCATATTGTTTCTGAACAAACCTCTCAATTTGCTAGCACTAATTTGTATTTACTATTCATACTTAGATGAGATAAACGCAATCAAATCTAAACTTTTATTACATGTTTTCCATGTTTTAGTGCCTAAAAGGTAAGGAAGTAATACTCAGTGTTGATGAAGCCACTGAACGACATTTTTCTTAAAATGCAATAAATAGCTACTAAACGAATTTATACGCGACGATTCATATCTACATATCTGAGATGCTTTATTACGTTGCAAATATTTATATATCTACATTTATCATAAAAATATTTTACTTTTATTGCTTGCGAATGGCTTGTACAAATAAACAATGCTGACAAAAGGAATATTTTTAGTAAGTGACGAGCAGGCGAGTGACGAGGAGCAGCTAGTATTTGATCTCATATTATTTTTATGTGGTGAAAACTTGTAATTTCTGGAAGTAAGTGCCTGGCTCTATAATTTGCACCAACTACTGCATTGAAATGTGGCTAAGCTGATGTGGAAAATACTGCACTGTGTTGGCGAAAAGTAAACTATAGTCTATTTCCCCGTCCTATATGTTTCTAATGGAGTCGGCGTCTACTTCAATAAAACACTAGTCAGGTTTATTAGTCAGCTCCTAATTCAGTACCATACTAGTGTTGAACTAGCTCTTTATATTCACAAAGATTCTAGTCCAATTTGTGATCAAAATCATCGGTTTAGGAGTAATTTAAAGGTAGGCAGATAACTAAAATGGTTGAGGTGCACCTGGCGCTCCTCAAGTAGTACTAAATCGCCGTTTTGATACCATTATGAGACCTCCAGCAGGCAGATATCTACAGCCAGCCAGAGCGGTCGAAGAAAGGAGCTCCCAGTGACCTTAATCGTCTAGCTGCCATTCACTGAGAAAATGCTCTACAGAGAAAATGCCTCCTTCTCTGAAAGGTCCCTACAGCTTCTGCAATGGGGGTTAAATGCTTACCCTGGCTTTTCCGCGTGCGTGCCGATCGTCCAGTGACCACGAGTTTGGAAATTGAATGGCGAGGAGTCCAAAGAACTTTCTGAGTCCTTCGTATATAGTATTGAGGCCAAATGGTTTTCGAAATAGCACATGAAGAAATGGAGCTACATCTTTTCAACGTTGACTGTTGCAGTCTAAATACGCACACGCTTCAGTGCAGGAAAAAGCGTTCAACTCACTACACAAAGAATGTTCGACATCGGAAAGCTGTAATCACAACACACAGCCAGAAGATTCGTCACTCAACTTTCATTCGTGTTCTCAGAGAGTACTGCCGAACAAACCGGCATGCACGAGCAATGGAGCAACATTTCTCGTTCCCTACGTACCGCCGCCGAAGAAGAAATCGGATTCCAGCGAGCCCAAACAAACAGTTGGTACGACGAGGAATGCCATGCTAACGCAGAAAGAAAAGATGCTACCTATAGAGCGATGCTGCGATCGGGCGCAACGCGAGCCATGTGGGATCGCTACCGAGAGCTAAGAAGGGAAGAGAGACGTATTATCCGACAGAAGAGAGACCGAAGTACTTGAATGCGAGGAGCTTGAGATGCTGGCCAATAGGAACAACGCCTAAAATATCTACCCGAAAGTTCGGCGGCTTACAGAAGGTTTCCAGACTGGGGCGATTTCCTGTAAGAAAAAACATGGCAATCTGGTGACTGACATCCAGAGCGTACTTAAATTATAGACGGAACACTTTTCGAACCTGTTCAATGGTGATAGCTGCTCATGCCACAGAGAATGTGAAGATCCCAATACCCGAATCGTTGACGATGGAACTGGTGTTCCGCTACCCGACCCCGACGAAGTGAGAACAGCGATAACGCGGCTAAAGAACAACAAAGCCGCGGGCGCCGACGGACTGCCGGCTGCGCTATTCAAACCTGGCGGCGAGAAGCTGGTAAGGTGAATGCATCAGCTTCTATGAAAAATATGGTCGAAGGAAAGCATGTCTGCCTATTGGAATTTAAGTGTGCTCTGTCCTATTCATAAGAAGGGTGACCCTGCAATCTGTGCCAATTACCGCGGGATTAGTCTTCTAAATATCGCCTATAAGGTTCTGGCGAGCGTATTGTGTGAAAGGCTGAAGCCCACCGTCAACCAACTGATTGGACCTTATCAGTGTGGCTGGAAAGTCCACCATCGATAAAATATTCACAATACGCCAAGTCTTAGAAGATACCCATGAAAGGAGAATTGGCACACACCATCTTTTCGTCGATTTCAAAGCTGCATTCGACGGTACGGAAAGGAGTTACTTGTATGCCGCGATGTCTGAATTTGGTAGCCCTACAGAACTCATACGGCTATATAAGTACACACCACAATAACGCAAGGCAGATATTGGTTGACGGATGCCCGGTGGAATTTGTTGAAAGCTTATGCTGCCTCGGCTGCATCATCAACTGCAGGCTAAATAAAGCCCTTATTCGGACGAATGCATACAGTATGGGGGAGTTCGCAAATCTCCACTAAACTACGAATATTCGGCTCATGCGTAAAGACAGTATTATTGTACGGAAGCGAAACATGGCTGGTCTCCAAGCCAATTACACAGAGGCTACAATCTTTCGTCAACAAATGCCTCCGCATCATCTGCAGAATATTCTGGCCAAACACCACTAGTAACGACGCACTGTGGAGATTAACGAACGAGGAACCCATTCTTAGGCAAATCAAATGCAGAAAGTGGTGGTGGATAAGTCACACGTTGAGAAAACCACCAGATAGCATCATGAGAATGACACTGGACTGGAACCCGCAAGGCAGCAGAGATCGCGGTCGACCAAAACACACTTGGAGAAGGTCGATGTTGCGCAAACTAGCAGATGTCGACATCTCATGGGACGGTGCAAAAACAGCAGCACAGAACCGTGTACGATGGAAGAGTCTTGTCGAGACCCTATGCTACCGAGCGGAGTGTGCCTTTGTGAAACCTATGTTTATCGATCTCAGATTCAGACTGTGCTGCTGCAATCAAGTTAAGTCCTACTAGATTAGCAAAAACTTACGATGTATACTGGTTTATGAAATTCTATACTGCTAGAACTTAGAGACCTCTTTATTAGCTTTTTCTTCAACAGAAACAAAACGTCTTTATGTGAAGAAACATTCCGTACAGATAAGGGGCCAACATATGCAACGGAAAATATTAAGTCACCCGAAATCCGATTAATACCACTCTCCCATTTATGAAAGCCTGGATGAAGTACACTCCTTTTGTTCAAAATGCGTACTAAATGAGGCGAGCGGCCACTAAAAACAGGGCTTAAAAGTCCCATTTCCGTTTACTTTTCGCTTGCCGCATGGCAATACTGCAACTCAATGTGATATGAAGTAGCATTTTAAATACATAAATTCACAGCGCTGCTCACCTGATTTACCTGGAAGCATTCCAGCATTTTCGTTTATTGTGCACACCTTTTGTTCTTTTGTGCCCTGGTGCTTTTGTCTTTTGTTACTGCCAATTTTAACTGCTGGCTTTTAGCTGCTTTGGTGATGTACTGCGCCATTTTGGCTCTTGACAGTTGGCTTTCGAGTACTGGATTTGGTTGGTTGTAATTTTGGCTGGCTAAAATGTTCCATGACTAAGAAATGTGACAAAGAAGGTAATGCGTTTTTTTTTTCTAGTTTAAGACCTAGAAATAAATTTATACTTTCGTACACGTTTTGTTTCTAAATAAAAATTCTAACTTTGCTAAAAACACAAAGTAACAAAATTTATGCGTTGGGAAGCGCAAACACCAGTACGCTCACGCTAACGGCAGGTTTGTTTCAATATCTACACACATTGGCGTGTGTGGGTGTGAAAGCGTGTTAAGGTAATTGCCTCTGTGCCGCATATGCAACATGCTGTGGTCTACCGTAATGCGAGGTGCTCGTGTGACAATCGCTGCACAAAACCCGCTCTACACCTATGCTGCTCACACACACATACATACATCACATGCATGTGCAAGATATTTCACAGCATACCCTTCTACGCAAACTCATATGCGATGTAGCTTTCGCTGAGGCGTGGTCGCTCTAAATTTTTATAAGAAATAACTTTTTCTCTGCTTGCAACGCCTTGCATTTACGCTGCTACACGCTTTCTTCGTTCGTTTCTGCAACATTTATTTTTGTCACTCGAATCCATCTGGTTTGTCTTATTTTCAGTTGCGTGCTCGTATCTACCTTTCTCGAATTACCACCTTCGTAGCGTTTGAGTTGTTTAGCTCTGTTTTCAGAAAAGTTTTTTATACTTTTTTTTTGCTATTTTTATCAACATTTTTCTGGCGGTTTTTAACTTTGTCGCAGCATTTTTTTCCTCTTTCTATTTTTACAATTTTCGTTCATTTCTTTGCCATAGTTTTCAGTTGGGATTTTCTTTCTGGTGATGGCGATTTGTGTTACTTTTTTGGGTTGTTGTTGGTTGCGCGCTTGATTTATGCTTCGCTGAAAACGTGCTTTATCATATTAGAGTGCATTAAGTGAGCAGCATTAGATGTAAGCAGAAGTTCTATAGTTTATATGTGTGTTGTGTATGTGTTGACTACACTAGAGTGATCACTTCAATGCAATTTTTAAAAGTTAATGTTTAGTTATTATAATAATGGGGTTTGGGAAAAACTATACTTATTTTATTTGAAATTGAAAGAAAACGATCCATTTGGTTAATTTTTAAAGTAAAGAGTAAAATTAATCAAAATTCTGGAAAATGTGATTTGCTTTGCATGCCATATTATTTTTCAAATTGTTTTATTATGGATGGAATATAACATCAATATACGCTCAGAGGGAAAATTGTGCATATACACTATTTTCTTTAGCATTTACACTTAAATGTGTCAAGTTAGTTCTGTTAGTACACAATTTTTCAAAATACTTTTTCAAATTTTAATTCAACCCTTACATAAAATACTCTACCAAGAATAATCTTAGCTACTGCTTTTCCCCATTTTTTTCCTTGTTCACTCCTCTCGGGAGCATAGGGTCTCCACAAGACTCTTCCATCGTACACGGTTCTGCGCTGTTGTTTTTGCACCGTCCCATGATATATAGGCATCTGCTGGTTCGCGCAACATCGACCTTGGCCAAGTGTTTTTTGGTCGAGCGTGACCTATGCTCTCTTGCGCGTTCCAGTCCAGAGCCATGCTCGTGATTCTATCTAGTGATTGTTTCAATGTGTGACCTATTCATTCCCACTTTCTGCATTTGATTTGCCCAAAGATGGGTTCCTTGTTCGTTATTATCTACAGCGCGTCGTTGCTGATGGTATTTGGCTAGAAAATTCTACAGATGATGCGGAAACATTTGTTAGTGAAAGATTGTAGCCTCTGTCTGATGGTGTTAGAGACCAGCCATGTTTCACATCCTTACAACAACAACAACATCCACTGTTTTTAACGTGAGCACCTGCTGGTGACAGCTTAAACCCACGTTACCCAAAGGCACACGGATCAAAATCCGTAATCAATGAGCAGGACCCAAACAATATTTGGTACCAATTGGCAGTGTGCCATGGACACACTAACCGCCTTGGTTGGGCTCGAGGTCTACCCTTACCTCTGCCGTTCTACGGGTCCCGGCACCCGGTTGCAACGCAACTCCACATCGGCCTAAAACCTACTCGCGCTTTAGGTCTTAACCACAGCCACCACAAAAACCTCCCCGAAGGGCCGTTCCCAAAGAACAGGTCAGAGCGAACTCTAAGGGCTCTTGATCCCCGTGGTACCGAGTTATGGTCTTCGGTGAGACATCGTACCCGAAGACACTGCCAGTTGAGCACCCATACTACTCAGGCACTGGTGGACCTAGATTTTAGTCGCCTTTTACGACAGGCATACCTCGGCCATATTCTAACCCCTGCACCACTGGGGAACATCCTTACAACAATACGGATTTTATTCATGAGCCGAATATTCGTAGTTTAGTGCGCCTGGAAATTTGCGAACTCGCCCATACTGTATGCATTCGCTCGAACGCCGTCCTTGCTTTGTTTAGCCTGCATTTGACATCTTCATCTGCTCTACCATCTGCCGTGATTATGCAGCCGAGGAAGCAGAACATTTGACAAATTCCCCCGGGAATCATAGTCTTTGTCTCAGCGATGTTGACCTCAGTCCGACAGTGCGTGTCGGCGCCACTAGTCTGTCCGCTCTCGCTTGTATGTCAGAGAGTTTGTGAGAGAGGTGGCAGATGTCATCGGCGAAGTCCGGGTGTTCAAGATGTCTGGTAAAACTCCCTTTTTGTGCAGGGCCAGTTAGCTCGAGACGTCATTAAGGAATGGCGATGCGAAGGGGCAACAGGGGACAACCTTGCTTTACGCTTGCGTTGGTAGTGAATGGATCGCTGATATCGCCTTTGTGAAGCACTGCCAGTTCGAAGTACTCGTAGAGGGCTTTGATGAGGCAGATTATCTTGGTGGGAACTCCCTTTCTACTCAGTGCCAGTCATATTGCTTTTCGTTTGATAGTGTCGACCGCCTTCTTGAAGTCTGCAAACAGCATGTAGAGCGGGAAGCGGCACTCAACTGATAATCCGTAGTCAACACAGCTTTGGTGTGGGTGAAAACCTGCTTGCTCGTCTCTTAAGGAGCGTTCGATAACTTTGAGCCTACTTTGTGTGATCGCGGCCATAATTTTGTAGATGGTGTTAACTGGGGTTATTCCTCGCCAGTTCCCGCAGTCACGCAGGTCACCTTTCTTGGGCAGCTTCCCGATGATGCCTTTTGTCCCGAACGGAGACAGCTTTTTATTGCTTCAGGTGACTTCGTCCGCATCTTTATTGAGCTTCAGCTTTGTAATTGCATCCCTAATCTCAATTAGGCTGGGGCAGAATGTTGATATTTTATTGCTGATTGTTGTGCTGTCCACTTCAAAGCTAGGTATACTGCTAAGAGCACTGCTGATAGTTGCATCAAAGTGATCTTTCCATCTGTGGATCTGGTCATCAGTCAGCAAAGCACCATTCAGATCTCTGATCGGCTGCTTGCAGTTACTCTGCTGGTTGGTTAGACGGCCTACTATGCGGTACAGCTGTCTCATGTTGTTTACTCCTGCTGCCGCTTCGGCATCGCCAGCAAGATCTTCAACCAACTTTCTCTTAGCTTTTGCCTATAAGCTATCGATAAATATCGAATACTGCACTGCAAAAGTGTGCGTACAAACAATATTTTGGTACTTTCCCGAAGTTGCGTGGGTGCGTCAATGGAAATTAGTAAGCGTTTGCCCAAATTATTCGTAAGTAATCAAATTTTATTGCATTTATAGAGTTTTCAAAAACGCAAAAGATGATGGATGACAAAAGCGAAGAAATTGCGGTTGGTGGAAGAAAAATTCATATAAGGTTGTGGAAGGAGGAAAAAACTTTTCGCGAAATAGGAGCAACCATCGAAAGAACGCATTCCTTAGTCCAGAGAGTCATTAACGACTTTAAAGAAAGTGTGAATTACGTACCCTGTACATGAACTGGCTACCCTTAACTACTTACAAAGCGGGTGGAACGATATATCGTGCAGCAATCACAAAATAACCCTAGGGGTAAGGCAAGAAAATTCGCAGAAAATATCAATTTACAGTTTTTCAAATTTATTAGCAAAGATATTGTGCGAAGAATTGTGAAAAAAACTATATTTTATAGCCGCGTTGCACGAAGGTTTCCCTAGTAAATCGACAGTAGCAACTCCCTTTTGGCCAAGAATATGTAATTAAGCACACGGAGTTCTGAAATAAGGTGGATTTAAATAAAATTTATACTGCTTTTGAAAAACATAAAAAATCAGGCACGAGTTTTTTCTTCAAAAGGATTTTTTTTTTCAAAAATTTCGATTTTTTTTCTAACAATTAATAATTGGTTTTTTCCTCCAAAATTTGAAAAATATTTCCAGAGGCCGCTATATTATTAATTTTGATAAAAAAGTTTCGATCAGGCACAAGATTATCTATTAGTAAAACTAATTTCTCTTGTCCGATTGATTTTACATGAATTTCCAAGGACTTGTGATGATCACCGCAAGGGACTTCTGGAGAAACGGGCTCCACACAAAAAGCGATAACTTTTACAATTAATAATTTTTGTTTTTGAAATTTTGCTTAAGTCAAGTAGAAGCATCATGTATTAATGCTATGTTTTTACTTTTGTAAAATAAAGCAGTGGAGTAGCAAAAAATATGATTAAAGACATGATTTTTTCGGGTTTCTCGATACCCCTAACCCCTTAAAGGCATACAACTTGTGTGGAGAAAAGCAGAATATCCAAGATTTGAAAGTGACTGTGAAACATGGCGGAGGTGCAGTAATAACTTGGGGTTTCATGTATGCGGATTAGGAAACTTAGAGTTTATTCCAGAAACTTTGTATCTCAAAGTGTATTTAGGCATTTTAAAAGATAATTTGCAGCCAAATGTGGATAAATTAGGATTGGTGTCCGATTGTCTGCTTCAGCAAGATAATAAATCCGAGCCCACTGCTTTTGCTACGAAGCTAAGGTTGTTATACAATGCCCCTAAACAGGTTAAAACTACTCCACACTCACCTGATTTGAATTCTATAAAGCATATCTGGGATTTATTGGAGCATAGGATTTGGCAGCATACCATTAAATCCAAAGAAGAATATAGTGACAGATGAGTGAACCATAATCACATCCGAAGAAACGTTGAAGTTATTGGAATCTATGTCAAGACGTTTAGTAGAAGTTGTTAGAAGGAAAGGTTATCCAACGCCTTACTAATTTTAGTTCTAAGTACTTAGTATTGCACCTGCCTCGATTTGTATGCGGAATTTTGCGTTCACGATCCTAGAAGTATTTTGAGTTTTGCTGTTGTTTTGTACTATGTTTCCGTTTTTGGTAAATATGTTTACATCAAAGATTTTATTGATAATAATGAGTTTAAGGAATAATATTTTAAGTTGGGCAAATTTGGAAGGGATTATCTTTTCAGTGGTTGAAAAGTTAGCTGTGCATTATATGCACAGTTTTGCTGCTTGCTTAGTGTATAAATCAAGAAGCCCAGTGAATTTTGATACTGCTTGGAGTCCTTTTTGAGGTAGAGTCACCTCATCAACTTCTCCCCTGCTTTTCTACTTTCACAAGACCAAGATTTAGGCATCTTGGCTCTCACTTTTGTTCTCTGTCTGCGGAAAAATCATATTTGCATATCACCAGGCCGCTGAATTTGATCAGCAGTGCGCTACAGTTAACGCCACAAAGAAGTAAATGAATTAATAAATAAATAAATAAATAAATAAATTAATTAATTAATTAATTAATAAACAAATAAGTAAGTAAAAAATAATCTTATATATGTGTACAAAAATGAATGTTTGTCTGTATGTCATCGATGAACTCAAAAACTACTGGACAGATTATAATTATTATAAAAATTGGTATATATATGTATTTTTCCACCGAGAAGGTTTTTCGAATATGCTCATTGATGCGACTCGCCACCAGGTGGCGCTGCAGACTAGCAACCTCTGCCCCATTCAACCGATTGTCATGAAAATCAGTATGACCAGATTTTGATTGAAGACATATGTTTGACAATCGCTGACAAGGCATTGGTGCAACTGGGAATGCCTGCTTCAAACCGACCTGCAAACAACCTTTTCGATTGTGATTTGCAACGAGAAACAAACTATGATTCTGAAGAACTGGGGACATTCGTTAGAACAACTCTTCCGCAGTTGATTCCGGAACAACGCATTGCGTTTGACAGAATTATGTGTGCAATCACAGAACAAAGCAGTGTCCAGTTTTTCGTAGATGTGCCCGGTGGTACAGGCACGACTTTTCTTCTTTCACTACTTTTGGCAACCATACGATCACAAAATAATATTGCATTGGCTAATAAATCATCTGGAATTGCGGCAATTCTTTTGGATGGTGGACGAACAGCGCATTGAGCATTGAAACTGCCGTTGAATTTGCAAAACACTGAGGCACCAACATGCAACATCAGCTAAAACTCTGGAATAGGAAAAGTACTCCAAACGTGTCAAATTATCATACGGAACGAATGTACAATGTCTTAAAAGAAAGCCTTGGAAGCGCTTGATCGTACACTGCGGGATTTAAGAAGAAACAGACGGATCTTCGGTGGGGCATTCATTTTATTGTCTGGTCATTTTTGACAAACACTACCCATTATACGACGTTCAACACCCCCTGATGAACTTAATGCATGTCTTAAATCATCAGTTCTATGGCGTCATTAACCGTCATTTACAGAAATTGACTTTGAATACTAACATGCGTGCAAAACTACAACTTGATACTTCGGATGGAAATTTTGCAAAACAGTTATTGGATATTGGAGATGGGGGAATGGAAATTGATGAATCTACACAATGTATCACCCTGCCAGCAAGCTTCTATAAGACCACAGAAAGCATCGACGAATTGGTGCAAACAGTTTTCCCAAACATTGCACAACACTACTGAAACTATCAGTGGCACGGTCCTCGCGCTTTTTTAAATTTACCTACTGTTACAAAAAAAAAAAATCCTCCAATTCCATTCCTCAACCCAAAAAACTTATTTTTTCCATCCTTACTCCCGCACAATAGTATGCCCATTATTTGCACTGTGGCTGCTAAAACAAGCAAACACACAAAAAAAGGACAGTTATATTGCATCAGTGGCGCTAGCAAGAGGAAGCAGGATATCGCGATAATAGCGCAGACACACGAAATTTAGCGAAGTCCTCAACCACCTGTGCGATCCTTCTGACAGAAACATGTGAAACACAGATGGCGCTTCCAGCAGTACGAAAACGTTATTCCTAAGCAACTACAGGTTGGCACTCCCATTACTTAGGACGGGTAGTGGCAGGCTAATCATCTACGCTGTCAGAAAGCAAAACAGATTAACAAAACCAACACAAGGATGAATCTTGTCGAGGTCCTATGCTCTCGAGAGGAGTGAGCAAGGAAACAAAAGATATATAATAAATTACTATAAAACGGACACCATCGAGTTGGACAAATTTTTTACATCGAAATATTAAATACCAAAAACTAAGAGAGACCTCGTGGAATAATGATATCAATTATAAAAAAAAAAAATTTTAAATAAATAATAGACGTGCACACTTCTGTTAGGTGTTTCAACGAGCTCTTCCTTATTTTTTTTTTTTGGCGTGCGTCTTGACGTTGCTCCACAAATGGAGGTAAATTGCGGGAATTAGAAAATATTTTCTTTATTATTTTGATAGTTTAGGCATGGAGATTCGAGCCTACGCACTTCGGCGCCAGTGAACTCCTATGAGAAAAATGGATTTTTCTGAAAATTTCGTCTAAAATGTCTACTTTTTTAATTTCTATTCACAGATGTCCAAGAAATTTCGCCAAAAATAAGAAACACAGATATACCTATATTAAGTATTTGTTTTGTTAAATTTTTAACTTTTTTTTAATTTGGGGTATTATCAAGGTACCCATAAAATATAGTTACATTTTTTTTTGTAATAAAGCCTGGTTATCCTTTTACACACACTTTTAAATAGAAAAATTAAAAGCGGCGCTACATTGTGGAACTTTTGGTCCATCCTAATGCTTATAACGTATGCGAGTGCATTGCATTTGGTGCTGCGGGGCGTATGCGCAACTTTAGCGTTTGGCACCCACAACTACTGCAAGGAGGCATATTAATAATATTATTCGTTTGTTTGTTTTGCATATGTCCGCTCCACCTCTTTGTTGCATGTGCGATTGTTGGAATTGCTGTCGCTTAGTTTGTGGTTGGTGTCTGCGTATATTCTCATTAGCTTTTACCAAGAATTATTGCTCGCATTTATAATCTCACTGCGCACTGCCGCTTTTATTGTGCTAACAAACTTAAAGGCTCTATGCGCTATATACATACTTAACTCCGAATGCAGTGCCCTCAAAAATCACCTTTGTGCTTACAGTTTAATTCGGCAACATAATTCGCCTGCAATGGGCTTAGTCTAGCGCAAAAGTTTGGGATTTCAATTGTTGGTGTATAATTTAGTATTTGAAAATGTTAGTCAGTTTTCTGAAGACCATAATTGTAAGAAATCAGAATACGCATTTAATTATTAATTTTGTTCACACCAATGGAATAATAGGCGAAGTGTCGCAATTAATGTTCCAGATTTTTCGTATAAAAATAACCCCAAAACATTAAATCGTAAATATAATTTAAATATCTCCCTTTACAATAGTCTCCTTCTATTCTTACAAGGGTCTTTGATCTTCTATGCACCGCCATTTCGTTATTATTAGAAGGCCATTACGCACTGCAACCAGAGCTGATCTATTGTGAAAGGCCTGTTTTTGTAACCCTAGAGTTTTAGGCTTTTTAAAAATTTTAGCACAATTTTAGGTTTGTTGTTCCAAAGATTGCACGGAGATACTACGATACCACCAAGGTAATGAAGTCTCTGTCTGCCCAACGCAGGACATTCACAAAGCACATGTTCTGATCTTTCTATGGGTCATCAGCGTAACCCTGAGTGTGAAAACATAGGTTGTTCAGTTTGTGGAGAAGTTCGTCTATGAGTAGAGTCCACAAAAAAGGAGAAAGTACGCCACCTTGAGGGAAACCTCTTGTGACTTTAATATATTTGATTGTTCCTCCTAGTTCGGTGCTGAACATTCTAGATTTCAGCATGAATATTATTCATCTAGTGATGGGTTCAGGTACCTCCTTTAGATATAGGGCATTATAGATTGCCTCATAGGAAGTGTTATCAAAAGCCCCTGATATGTCAATAAATGCACATAGAGATATCTGTTTGGATTCAATAGCCATTTCAATAACTGTTACCAGACTGTGTATTGCAGTCTCAGTGGATTTTCCCTGTTGATAGGCAAATTGAAGTCAATGCAGTTGGGCGCCGCCATAATACGTTCCCTTGAGATGCTTTGTGAAATTAGCAAAGTATCATAGTAAGCGGCGATATTGAGTTTATCAAGTGGTTGCGGCAATGTTAGACAAAACTTTTTCGCCTGCAATAGACGAAGAATGGGCTGGCGCGTTGTTGTATTCCAGTTGTTCTCGCTCTCGCACGAAAAATACGTGCAAGAAGCTGCTCTAGAACACCAATATAGGACTTTGCAGTCACTGTTTGTTCGCCAGAAATCTATACACGAAGAATGTTGCGAATACCCAGTAAAATATTTTAACAATGCTTTCATTACCTCAACTTACTCCTGTCCGTTCCATGTCGCACACATTGTCAGTTCCCGACTTATATCTTGGTTGATTGATATATTGTTGATGACTCATATCCTGTCTCTTAGCTCCAGAGCCGTCTTCGATTTTTCCACTACTTCCTTGCGGGTGTTAAAACGCGTTCCTTGTTGTGGGTTTTTTATTCGATCTAACGGAAAAGAAATATAGAGGAACCATATAAAGAGAATTCGACAGCTGTTGGATGATATTCGTTTCGCTCTTGATAAAAAAATCACGGTGCGTTAGGTTAGGTTAGATTGAAACGGTTGTCCTCTGGGACATACTCAGGCTCGTACCCCATTGTGATGTCACGTGGGGAGCTTGTCCCTATCTCTCCTAAAACCAGTGTGTGCTTTTCAAAAATTTTAAAATATCTCTGATTTCTGTAGAACTGAGATCTTCTAACTCAATAAAAAATTGTCTACCCAGAATAGTAAACCTGCGTCTGGATAGAGCAGGCCAGTGGCTCTTCCTCATCCTCATCTAGACAACTCCTACAGAAGTCATGTATTTGCACACCCATCCTTTGAGGGTGCCTACCTATTAGACAATGTCCCGTTATGACTGAAATCAGTGTGTTAAGACTGTACCTATCTTATCTTATTAGAATTTCCGTGCGTTTAGCACTGAGAGTCGGCCACAGGGGATGGGCGATTTTGCAGGTGGCTTCATTACGCCATCTCGTTAAGAGATGTGTGACATTATATGGCTGCCTTGGAAGTTGTCGACTGTTTTGTGAAGGATTTTATCGCCGCCTGGCTGTCAATGAAAATGTAGATGTCATTTTCTGATATCGGATCACACTGTACCAGTGTTGCGGCTTTCATTATTGCCATTAGTTCAGCCTGAAAGACACTACAGTAGTCGGGGAGCCGAAAACTGAAGAGAGAGATTCCCAGATGCTCGGAGCATACACCTCCGCCCACCCTGCCCTCGAGCTTTGTAGACATAGATAGACGCACCCTTCCTTACATCGTCCCTTTCCCACTCCTCCTTTGAGGGTAGGAGGATCGTGAACGTTGTAATGGCAAGTGTTGGCGGAAGTGAATAGTCCACCAATCCGGGAATCTCCGAAGTACCAGCCAGGATTTTGCCGTGACCGTAGCTCTTATTTGACCACTTACTTAGAGTGTTCAGCCTTATTGCCGCACTACGCGCAATATATTTTGCCTGCAGATCTACCGGAAGGAGGTTTACAGTCGCATATAATGCTTTTGTTGGTGTGGTTGACATCACGCTAGTTATGAGAATGGATGCTAGTCTTTGAACCTTGTCTAGTTTTTTGATATTCACACCCCTTTCAAGGGCATTCCACCATATTACAATATCATAGTAGGGAATAGGCCTAACCACTGCTGCATACAACCAATGTATCATTCTGGGTTCCAATCCCCATTTCTTTCCAATTAGGCTTCCGCAGGAGTACAACGCCATAATAGATGCGTACTCTATCTGCAACTGTGAGCCCCCAATTTAGCTTCCCATGCCGTACAAGTTCTAGATATTTCGCTTTTTCTATTACTCTAAGTGGTTTTCCTCCTAGGAATATGTTTTTAAAAGCAGGTGCTTTATGTTTTCTGCTAAATAGTACCAGATCCGTTTTTTCCGAATTTACTTCAAGTCCTCAACTTTTAAACCAAAGTGATAGTCTGCTGAGAGATGTTTGTTGAAGATCGCTTAATGTTAGAAGGTGTTTCCCCGAGATTGCTATAACAATCGATCGACGATGTATTATGATGGTGCAAAATCCACAAGTTGATTTCCCTTTCTTTTTTGATTACTTTATTAACGTAGGTGTCGCAGAACGCTCAAATAATAGTCCTGCCTGAGCTTCTGGTGGTTTGCGAAAATTCGTACTGCACAACGCTGTTGTAATCTAATCTACAAAAACCGTGAGCATCGCTTCCACTGAAAACGATGTGGTTTTTCGGTCATGGTTCATTAGGAGCGCTCCACTCACTCGCCTCAAAAATCATATCTTTGGCGATCGCGCTCCCGTTTTTGCATGCAATTAAGCTCCTTTGGACCAACTTTGCAGTACCACGGCGCACACCTAAATCATTAACTACAGTATCCCGAAAGGATCCACAAGAAATAATCAGTTTCTCTGACAGCTCTTCAGCTCTCTGATGATCCATATGCGGATACTGGTCAACTTTCCTTTCACTTTAGTGACGTTTTCAAGCTGTTGCATGTTTTGCTAAGCTGTTGGACATGAGAACTTTGAGAACAGTGGAAGGGATGTAAAAAAATTATCACCCACAGCTGTACGACCCGTATTGTAATGCCTGTTAAATGAACGTTTCACAATATTACCTACAACATTTCTCTGTTGCTGAGCTCCTGGAGGTTTGCCGATGTAAAGTTGTGGAAATTTACCCGAAATACCTTAATTCCATATTTTGCCGGTTTATTTGGAATGAACTGTGAGAAACTTGTGGGATCTCTATATGGATACAATTGTTCATCTACATTCACAGCGTCGTTGGCTTTATGAAGTCGATTAAAATTAAAATTGAGCCTATTGAACATATCACTTATTGCAGTATCTCGAATAAAACGATTTATAGCTTGAAATCTTTAACGTGCCTGAAGATTTCTATGCCAGAAGCGTATTATACATGTTTCAATGGGCCTCCTTGTTGGAGAACGAAGTTATGTGCTCGTATTTTGGATGACGCTGAAAATTAAATGGCGTTGTCTTCTTTGTAGTTCACGCCTGTGTCTGTGGAATATGTGAACTTTGGAGTATAAATTTCCGCATCTGAAGCTTCTTTCTTATTTGGGATGCAATCGTGTATAGTCCTATCCAACCATCCTTGCTGCTCTCGTTCACTCATTCGTAAAAACCTTCGTGAAGTCATTGTATTGATCACATCATCTCTAGCCTCTGCTGGAAATGCAACGTAGGGCCTCAACAAATTGTTTCCACTGGTCCCGATTTTGCGCCAGTAATTTAATTCGATTCCCTGTTTTATTCATCTTCTCAATCTCCATCTCTGTCATCCGTCTCCATGTTTTCGATGGTCTTCCTCTGCCGCGACTGCCCTGCGGGCTCCACTCAACTGCATTTCTGGTGATGTCGGTGTTTGATCTGCGTAAGGAGTGGCCAAGCCAGTTCCACTTACGTTTAGTGATTTTAATTTCAATCGTTTTTTGCTTTATGGCTTGCCAGAGCGCGGTAGTTTGAATTGTATTTGGCCAGAATAGGTGCATAATTTTGTGCAAACAGCAAAAATCTTAGAACGGAACGTTTGTATCCATTCGGACGACATGACCCAGCCAACGTAGCCGCTGGATCATTATTCGCTACGCTATGTCTATGTCGTCGTAAAGCTCATACAACTCCACGAAAATAGGGAATTATTTATTGCTACTACGATTTTGCTTCGTCTGAGGTATCTATGTTGATGTGTTCCGGCTTATGTGAGCAATACATTCGCATACTCTAATCTTCTCTTCTGTAGCACCAGATAGGATATCTCCGTAATGTTTCGCCCATATAAAGGGTGGTTAAGTTTTAAGGGCTGGTATTGATTTTGAATAAAATACAAATTGTTTACGAAATTATTGGTTCTCTCTTTATTATGATAATACTGGTATGGTTCAATTTTGTGTGGAATAAAATATTGGCCAAATGGCCGCCGCGGCCTCGGCGGCACCCCTCCATCCGATGGTAAAAATGTTGGATGACGCTGAGTCATAATTGAGGTTCTATGCCGTTAATGTGCCGAATTATCTCATCCTTTAGCTCTTGAATTATTGCTGGCTTATCGACGTACACCTTTTCTTTCAAATAACCTCAAAGAAAGAAGTCCAACGGTGTCAAATCACATGATCTTGGCGGCCAATTGACATCGCCGCGACGTGAGATTATTCGGCCATCAAATGTTTCACGCAAAAGAGCCATTGTATCGTTAGCTGTGTGATAAGTGACACCGTCCTGTTGAACGCACACATCGTCCACATCCATATCTTCCAATTCGAGCCATAAAAAGTTTGTTATCATCTCACGATAGCGAACACTATTCACAGTAACTGCCTGACCGGCCTCATTTTGGAAAAAATACGGCCCAATGATGCCGCCGGCCCATAAACCGCACCAAACAGTCACTCTTTGTGGGTGCATGGGTTTTTCGGCAATCACTCTTGGATTATCATTCGCCCAAATGTGGCAATTCTGCTTATTGATGAATCGACTTAGGTGAAAATGTGCCTCATCACTGAAGATGATTTGATTTCAATTTGAACGCTCGTTTTCATAATAAGCCTGAATAACTTTAACGCGTTGATTGATTGTGTATCTTTCCATAGTTCAAATTGAATTAATTGAAAAATGTCAAATGAAATGCAGAAAAAAAACTTGAGGTTCAGGTGTGGTTCACATTCAACGTCGGCCTTTGAAATTTAACCACCCTTTATTAATTTGTTCTTCGCCATTTTGCAGAGGCTTACTTCTATACAATTATTTGGTAATTAACCTCTTCGTTAGGTTGTATAAGTCTTTTAATTGGTGAGTTTCGCCGCTTTCCGAGCTTATTTCGCCAGTTCTTCCATCAATTCTCTTTTGTCTATGCAGACACTTCTTTTTACTTTTTTATTTAGTTAAGAGTATTTAATTCTTAGTTGTACCATGTCATTTCTGGCCTTTACGACATTGATGCGTGCGTTCAAATATTTTCTTTCTTGGAGAAGTGAAAGCGTTCCTATATGAATAATAAAATATTAACAGATTCCTAAAAGTTGACAAAACTCGGAGTAACACAGCTAGAACAAACTCCTATTTCAATCAGCCATGTCTGCTCAAAACAACAGAGGAATTTATACTAAATGAATGAGAGTAAATATTGACCTATTTTATCCAAACTTCAGTAAAATAAAGAAAAAAATAATAATGAAACCAAAGGAAAAAAGATGATGCAACACAGCTATTACAAGATTTTCCATACAATTATGGTTGTGGTACAATTAAAGAAAGTTTGCCACAGAAGGGTTAATTTCTCATCAGTGTGTGTAATTGGCGCTTACACTCTTTACTGGGTATTTTACCGATCTCCTGCTCCTGTTGGAGTGGCATGCGGCTTGACGTTTTTTTAACAAATGAAGAGACCTACAGTTTCCTGCCGCTTCCGAATGGCAGGTTGGTATTTATAAGAAGCTTTTTCATCAGAGAAAACACTCTAAGATTTGCTATTGTCTGCTGAGAAGGGACGGTCCTTAAAAAATGTTTTCTATCAGTTGACGCTTCAGTCAAAAAATGTTTTTTTTCTCGTTTTCGATGACAGTACCTTTCAAGCGAATTTGACCGAATCCAAAGAAAAAAAAAAGTGGAATAATTCCACCTGCCTCATGCCAAGAAATCCAATTAGAAACACTAAGCTTAGCCACCAGAAGATATCTTCTGATCTATCTTAAATTCAAATCCAAAACAGTTGCACTCGCAACGTAGTAAGTGCAGCCAGTGGTTTTTATGCCCCTGCATTTGTTAAGCAGAAAAGTTTGTTGTCGCCATTTGCGTTTGCTTTTTTTGCTTTTTTATTGTTTAACGAAACTTACCGTTATACCACTGTGAATATTGATTTTCTTAATTGTCGCGTTGTAAATATTGTCAATTCCAAGATATGCTTAATTTCTCCGCACCAAAGTGGGCAAACAACCTTTTAGAAAATATATTTCGTTTTTTCCAGCGCTGAATATTATTTCATTCTATAAATTCAAAACATTTAAGCAAGCAAAAGCTAATAGCAGCAATTGGCTGCTGCTTATCGCGCTTAAGTTGAATATTAACTGCAACCAAAAAAGCTTTTGTAGTACTACGTGAGCGCAAAAACAGTAAAAGCAACATCATAAATTACACGATTTACTCAAATTTTTTTCCATACAGGAGCGAATTCCTATTTTCCTTTTTTTTTACCAAACTTTCCGACAATGCCTGACAGCGATGCGAAAGTAAGTTATTGTAAATAATAAGGAAAAATGAATTGCCTCGCAAAGCAAGCACAGCAAAGTGTGTTTGCGCAAGTAGAGAAAAAGTAGCAGCACGGGAGAGCAAACAGCAAACAGCAAAAACCCGTGCAAACATACGAGCTTATCCTGTAATGCGACCCGCAGGATAATAAATTATGCGTATGACCCCAAGCACATACTACCTACTCCATTAATGCATGCGTGTGCGTGTGTGTGCGTGGTGAGCATGTATGTGTGCTTCAGCTGTGGAGATTAGAATTACATGAAGCGCCACAGAGTTGATTTTTCTCATCTTTTTTTATTTTTTTCTTTTGTGCTCCAGTGTCTAGTTTTTTGTGCGGTTGGTGTATTAAATTGTGCTGCCTGATATTCAGTTGTATACCCATAGGTGGTGGTGGTGGTGGTGTGTCGACTGTACGCGCCTCGTGGTCGCATGTTCCGCGTATGCATGTGCGTGCGTGTGGGTGCATGTTTGTGTAATTCCAGCTGTCATTACGGTAATTACATGTATGAGCGAAATTTATGTTTGATTACTTTTGCTTGCTGCATTTTAATGGAGATGATAGCTAAGGCAGCTTAGAGCAACACTAACAGACACACACACACATAAGCATATGCTCCATGAGGTACATGCATGCACATACACGCATCGACAGGAGCATATATTTGCGCTTATGATTTGGCGCTAATGCGGATTGCTTGTTTTCAGATGTACGAGTATATTACAAGTAACAAGTTGCTGCCGCTGTCTATGTATTGGTGTGCGTGTGCGTGTGATTGCGTGCGCGTTTTTGACTTTTGTACCAAACATAATTTCTTGCACAAAAAGTTAAGCGTCAATGTTGGGTGTAAGACAACACCAGCACGCACGCACAAGCAAACGCATACTTGCACACTCCCACTCACACACTTGTACGCTCGCACTCACATGCTTCTAAATAATTACGTACTATTATTTGCGGATGGCGGATGACATGGCTAACCCCCAACCAGCTGGTGAAGTATAGTGTGACAGGTACGTGACTAAAGTTTGATGAAATTCCGGGAAGGAAGAAGGACAATAGCAATATTAGAAACAAAAAGTTACCCTCTTGTGACAAGTTTGATACGCTTAACTCGGTCTGTGTATAACGGGTGTTTCGAAGTGTGCTAATGATTCTAATTGTAATGGTAACAGCTACTATACACCGCTATTGATAGGAATTAGCAGATAAGGAAGAGATTTAGAAATATTAATGAGAAGTGATTGAGAAATGCGTATTTTTTTCCTTGTTCACTCCTTTCGGGAGCATAGGGCTTCGACAAGACTTGACTTGCGTTGGTTTCGATAATCTGATTTTGATTTCTGGCGGGGTAGATGATTAGCCTGCCGCTACGACTTCTAAATAGTGGGAATGCCCACCTGTTGCTGCTTAGGCACAACACCTTCTTACTGCTTGGAGTGCCATCTGTGTTTCACATTTTTTTGACAGAAGGCTCGCACAGATGGTTGAGGACTTCGCTAAATTTTGTGTGTCTACGCTATTACCGCGGCTGCCCGCTTCGCCTTGCTGGCGCCACGAATGCAATGTGCAACTGCGTGTTTTTCTTTGTTTTTGCTTGTTTTAGCAGCCACAATGCAAATAATGCGCCGCCTATTTTTATGTTTATTTTTAGAAATAGGAGAAATAGGTAAATGTGGAAAAGTGCGAGAAGTGCTGATTCGAGCGAAGGCCAGGCAGACGCACAGAAAGTGGTCCACTGTCTCATCCTCCGCTCCACATGCTGGGCAGAGTGTGCACTGTCTCAGATGCCTACCTTTTCCATGTGCTTCGCCCATAGAAAGAGGCCCGTTCAACCAGCGGCCTAAAGTCCCTTCTGTTTAATGATAGGAGAATCTGCGATAGTCGGGCGGTCATGACTGATAACATCAGGACAAAGAAATGACCTCAGAGTCCATCCGAGCTAAAGAGTCAGAGATCTCGTTACCCACGATTCCCACGAGTCCAGGGACCCATGTTAGCATCAGGATATTATGTATACCGACATAGCTTAGCCCGGATTTACAGGACTCAACTAACCTGGAAGTGGTTGGAGGGATGTCTAAGGCCATGAGCGCAGCTTTGCTGCCGCTGCAGACATATATAGATCGGTCTCTCCATCTGTTTTCCATAACAAAGTTTATCGCTTCTTAACTAGCATAAGCCCCCGTTTGACAAACTTAATCGAAAAGATATTGAACAGGATTTAAAGTTGTTAGGCACACCTTTCAAACTAGTACGCCTGATTAACATAATAACTAACATAACATAACTTTAACAAGCACTTGGGCTAAGTGAAAGTCCAAAATAATGTCATCGACCATTTGGAAGTGATCTCAGGTGTAAAAAAGAGAGGTGCTCTTTCATCCACCATTCAACCTGGTACAGCTGATATAGATCCCGGAGGCATAATTTTTCAAATCTACACAAATTTGTGCCTATACGGATGACGTCATAATTATATCCAGAAACAAACAGACTCTACAATAAACATTTATGCACATAGAATTATCTGCTAGGATGGTAGGATTTGCCATCAGAGATGAAAAACCCAAATATATGAAAGGTGCAGCACGCAGCGCAACATATAACTTACAAATCGGCAGCTATGGCTTTGAAATAGTCAATGAGTTTAGGTACCTTGGAGTTATGCTGAGTGCAAGGAAAGATGCATATATGCCAATACAAGACAGGATTAAAGGTGCAAATAAGTCTTACTCCGTGCTTACTAAGCTGACGACGTCGTGATTACTTTCTAGGAACCAGAATCTACGAATGAACAAAACTGTCATAAGACATACACTAATATACGGGTGCGAAGTTTGGGTGCTGAAATCCAATGAAACCGATCAGTTAAAGTGTTTTGAAAGGAAGATTCTAAGAAAAATATATGGACCTGTACCATTTGCAGACGGTACTTACCACATTCGGTACAACAACGAGTTGGACACACTTATCCGCAGTGGAAATGTAATCAGGTACATCAAAGCCACACCACTCAAGGCAGTAGATGACGGTCGCTGTACGTGCGAAGGCATTTGTAACCCTATCTCACCAACAACCAAAAACAAAAAACATCAAAGCGCAAAGGATTTGATGGTACATTCTACGAATGAGCAACGATAGAACTGTCAAACAGATATTCGAACTAAATCCACAAGGCGACAGAAGAAGAGGCGGGCTGAGAAAACGTTGAAGAGATGATATTGAAAACGACTTTGGAGCGAGTGACGTGGAGGCGACTTATAGCGGGAATCATGGTTCACCCCGCACTGTGATGCTATGACAATGATGATGCTGATTTAAGAAATCTGCTAAAAATGCTATTATTATAGTAATGTAGAACACAAAACGCCCATAGTCAAGTATTTAGAGGTTTAGTCTGTTCCAAAAATATTATCTACGTAGTATTTCGCTTACAATGTGGTAACTCGATTTTCAACTTTACATTAGTTTTAGATGGAGGAGGTTTTGGGAGGAATTATTGGAGATTTGTATTTCGACCTCATCGCCTTTTGTGCTCTCTACTCACCTCACAGTACCTCATTCAGGACCAGTTCTCTCATTAAATTTGAGATTGAGCTGGGTTAGACTAATCGTACGTGCCAGTCTTCTGGCTGCAAATGGCCTTCTACTTCTCAGCTATATAGCGCTGCGTTCAAGGATAAGGTGCATTGCAGTCTCCTGGGGTTGGTCACACAAACGAGAAGAGTCAGTGGACCATATTCCGATTATATGCAGAAGACTGCGCAGTCTTAAATGGCATAGAAGAATGCCTGTGTTCATTCTCAGCTAACCTTGGGGAGAGTTATGAGTCTTTTCAGTAAGGATTTCGCCTGGCTTAGCCCCAGTATTTAGTGCCAGTTAACCTACTTTAGCCTCAGCTCTTCACTCCTAAGCTTCTCCTTGATGGTGTGCTGTCCAATAGTAAAGAAGGGTTTGGACCCTATTGATGACGAGGCCGCTGCGGCTCTCTTGCCAATAACTTCCCAGTTATTTCCCTGCGTCATGCAACCAAAATACGCTGAATACGATTGTGCGTTCCTAACAGATTCAGTTTCCCGATACACTCAAAGACCAGTGACGACTTAAAGCTTTGAGCTCCGTCTGACTGCCACCTAGAATGGCAATGCCCTCATTCCGGAAGTTCCTGTCTAAGATAATCTTTGCACATAGACAGACGACATACACCTCCGCTTGAAAGTTGCTTGATAAACTGCTCTTCGGCACGCTTGGTTCTGGGGCCATATATTTCAGCGCCTGTGCCTTCTGGTGTCTTCGCGCCATCTATGTACCAGTGCAGGGTACGCTCCTGGACTTTTTTTTCAAATGCAGGTATACTCCAGTTTACCTTGTCGTCCAGTTCAATTTGGATTTAATTTTTAACTCTAACTCACAAAAGTTGGCATCAAGAGCCCGATTACTATCAAATTTCGATTACTATCAAGAGCTCAAAAGATGGAAATGTATAAAACGCTAGTGAGGTCCATACGAACTTGCACCAGCGAGATATGGACACTCAATGCAGCAGACATTGCCATCAACATCGATGCATTGATACATTATGAAAATCCGATACGTCTCATCAAAGGTTAAAGATTAAGATGGTTAAAGTATACGTAAAAAATGCCTCAAAAAAGAGCTGCCAGTATTGCCTTCCATAGACTATCGATTTTACGCAGAGAACGAGAGAGGCCAAGTAAATGCTGGATTGGTATGATCACAGCTGACCTCCGGAAATAGCGAATCACAAACACAAGAAGTGGTAGGGGATCGATCAAAGTGGAGAGCTGTAGTTGGAGAATCATAATGATTGCACTTACAATTACTTAGCATACTTTAAATCTCAGATATAAGGATCTTGTGATTAATCTTAATCTGCTCTTTAAAAAAAAAAACTTAAGTATTCTACCCTTATGCGTTGTTTTAGGCATAAACGGCATATCTGAATACCTTTTCTATACCAAAATGAATAACTGGTTGATATTCACAATGCCATCAGGTGCATTACTATGTTATTACTCCAATTACTTTCTTCATCAGAACAACTATCGCTCGAATATAAGTCGCCTGACCCAACATTTCATCTCTTATAACAGAGAGGGTACAGATATCTTACTATGTACATAAATAGGAGTCCAGTGTTTGGGAAACAACAAAATTTTGTATTTTTTGGCACAAAAAGTCATCAAAGAAGCAAATCAGGAACTACTCTTGGGAAACAAAATCTTGTTGGTACAGTCAAACACGCCGGTAATGAAATAATGCTTGTGGAGATGCGGGGCGACAAATGGTGTGGGTCAGTTAGTATTTATTGGCTCGACAATGGATAAACGGAGGTATTCGAACATTTTAAAAGGGAATTTAAAAAAGAGTGTTGAAAATCTTTGTTTATCACAAATATTGTGGTTCTAACAACGCTTGGAAACAGATCAAAACACCCCAACAGTCGCCGGATTCCAATTCAATTTATCATCTGATTCTATGAAAATTTAAAAGTATTGGAGACCTACAAAGCTTGCGATGCACAGATTAGATAAAGTTAAAACACTTTTTTTTTCAATCGGACAAAACGTACAAACACATGGAAGAGTAGAGGTTTGTTAAGGTTGAAAATTATTCTTGGACAAAAAAATCGCTCTTAAAATTGTTCAAGGTATTTTTCTCCCAGGACATTAGATGCCATTTGCAGAAAGCTTCAACTTTTGTGCACAATTAAAAACAAAAAAAAAAAAATATTTCATAAATTTCCATAAAAAATTCTAACTCTTTACATTTTCCATAATTTCCAAGCAAATGTTATGTATGCAGTTTAATTGCCTATTATATAATATTATAGTCTAAAGTCTTTATACCCTATGATCAGAAAGTATCGGGAATGTTTAAATAAAACAAAACAGAATTAAATTTCAGGCAAATTTATTTTATCTCCTTCGAAATATGACCCGTCTGGAGCAACGCACATGTGCCAACATTTAACCCAGTTCTCCGTGCACCCATGGTAGGCCGACGAAAGGATGGCCTTCGGCTCCTACGTCGCATTCTCTTTGATCTCCTCTATCGACAGAAATCTCCTTCCAGGAAGTGGTAACTTCAACTTGGGAAACAAAAATAAGTCGCTAGGGGTCATGTCAGGTGAATACGGCGCTTGCACGATGGTATCTTCTTGGTGTTTGGTCAAATAATCCAGCACAATTTCAGCTTGGTGCAATGGCGCGTTATCATTATGCAAAATCCAGGAATAGTTTGCCCACATTTCCGGGCGTTTGCGATGTATAACATCTCTCAAACGCTTTAAAACGGATAAATAATATTCTTTATTGACTGTCTGGCCTGATGAAAGGTACTCATGGTGTACTACGCCTTGGCAATCGAAGAAAACAATCAACATCAACTTACCGGTACTTTTTGATCATAGGGTATGCACAAGTTTGAAGTGGCTGAATTTACCTATTCCTTTTTGAAAATTTCTTGACGGTTGACGGTGGAGCGGATTTTATTCCATATAGACAAAATTTTGAGCACTCGTTTCCTAGAAGCAAATGCGCAACTCTATCTGCAAAATAAATTATCAAAATTCAGGGAAAAACTTTAGTCACTCTAAACTTGCAATTCGCGTTGTTTGAGCATCGAATGGGCCAAAGAACTGCATACCCACATTTTTTTATAAATAATAATCAACATTTTTATTGACTCTGCTGCTGAAAATGAGCCAACTTTTTTTTAATTTTAAGCAAAGTTTCTAACTACGAGTCGCATGATTTTGATTGTAAAATTACTGCATTTTTATAAAGAAAAGAGTTTTTATTAAATAAAAAATAAAAATAGTCAAAACTTTGGAAAATGTCGCAGTGCAAGTATTTAAATCACCAATATAAATTGTGCTTAGATTACCCAAGTGGCGCAAAACTAATCACCCTATGGGAGTATTTAAAACTTTTTGGCAAATGGCATCGTACGTCAATCAATTTGACGCTTTAGAAGTAAAACAGTAAACAGACAAGCAATGAAGCGCATAAAAGTCGAAATAACCAACCAATTTTTCATGCAAATAATTTTGTTGTTTGCATATGGTTTACACTTGGAAGACACATGTTTTCATGAAGACACTTCATAGATCACTCTAGAGGAGTTCAGTTCACTGTGATATGACTTTAAGAGCTTCTTAATTTCTTCACTCATAACAATAATTCGTAAAGCATCGTGGTGCTGAAAACAGTGATGGAAACTCTATTAATGCAGTCTTCAATAAATGTTACCAAATAAGGAACATTCAGGATTACCGAGAAATTTTGAAAGAGTATAAGAAAGCCATTAGAGATGCGAAGCGCAACTCTTGGAAAGAGTACTACGAATCCATTGAATCCGTAAAAGACTCGGCCAGACTCAGTAGGGTCCTATGCAAGGACCACTCTTGTAAAACTCTTGTCGAAAGAGAGAATGGGGAGTGGGTTGTATCTGCAGGCGAATATTTAAAAATCCCTATTGATGTTCATTTCCTGGAAAACTCTATTGCTCTAGTCTGTAACGAATGCGCAAACCGGCAAACCGCAAACCCTGACACCTGTCCTGCCCGTCAACAGAATAAACTGAGCAATCGAGAGCTTTTCCCCTTTCAAATCTCCAGGTATCGATGGTATCATGCCAGTAATGCTCCAGAAGACTAAAACCTTGGTGGTTCCCGCTCTTCAAAAGATCTTTTTGGCATGTATCTCGCTAAACCACGTTCCTGCTAGCTGGAAGAAAACCAAGGAGGTCTCCATTCCTAAGGCAGGAAGAAGGGCCACGTCCTGGCCAAGGACTTCAGACCTATAAGTGTTACCTCCTTTATTCTCAAGATGTTTGAAAGAGTGATCGATTATCACATCCGAGAGCACTTTGAAACCAGACTTTCTCCAGCCCAACACGTTTACCTAAAAGGGAAATCTACCGAGTCAGCCTTACATGAGGTAGTAGGGACCGTAAAGAAATCTCTGGAGGGAAAACAACTCACTTTGGCGGCCTTTATAGACATAGAGGGCGCCTTTAATAACATTACGGCCGAGTCAATTGTCATTGCTCTAAATAGGCTACGGGTGGAAAGACCTATCTACCTCTGGATCTCGTCCCTGCTTGGTGGTAGAAATAAATGCTGTGGCAGGAGGGGCTAGAATCACTAGATTCGTGCATAGGGGCACACTGCAGGGCGGCGTCCTCTCGCCTCTCCTTTGGCTAGTAGCTGTGGATGAAGCTTTAACTCGCTTAAACAGGGGTGGGGTAAAGGTGGAAGGTGCTCTGGCTACACTCAGTAGATCGGCTGCCAGTTGCGGTCTCAGAGTCAACTCTGACAAAACGGAGTTCATGCTATTCGCCAGAAAATACAATCCTCCATCTTTTAAGCTTCCAAGATTTAACAACCAGTATCTTACTCTTTCATCGGAAGTCAAGTATCTTGAAATAATACTTGACCCCAAGCTCCACTGGAAGCTGCACATAGAAAATCGAGTTAAGAAGGTCAATATAGCCGTCTCCAGATCTCCCCTTCCCTCTCTGTTCTCCGCACTGACCTCTTCATCCGCAAACTGTGCTTTGAGGGTTGTGCTAGGGCTATCTTTCCGAGCAGGCAAGATTGGAAAGAGGGGAGAGTCGGTACGGATAAAGATACCTCTGTTTTCACTGACGGATCCAAAATGGAGTCTGGAGTGAGAGCGGGGCTTACTCTAAATCGGCCAGCATTTCGGTCTCCTTTAAACTGCCGGAAAAAGCAGCGTTTTTCAAGCAGCGGTCTTCTCGATCCTGCAGGCATGCAAAATGCTTCGAGATTGCTGTTGAGAGCGAGACATTAATATTTTTTCCGATAGTCAAGCTGCCATCAAGGCCCTGTCGTCACCGTATTGCAGCTCTCTTCTGGTGAACTCCTGTAAGAAGGAACTCAAACGTCTCGAACGTGCAGGAAACATTTCCTTTATCTGGGTTACTGGGCACAGGAATATAGAGGGAAATGGAATTGCCAATGAGCTTGCCAGGAAGGGGTCGGCAGAACTGGTTCCAGCAGTCTCCTTCTCAGACATCGGTGTCCCCTTGGCCGTCGTTAAAGGGAAACTACACAATTTCTTTCTAAAAAAAGCGCAAGACAGATGGAGGTCTGTCTCATCGTGTGCTATTTCGAAAACACTATGGCCCCAATATGATAGAAACAGAATGCTTAAGGTGATGGGAGTCCCCCGCCATTCAATTTCCAAACTCATTGCGGTGATCACTGGTCACTGGGTGATCGGCACTCATGCGGATAAGCTTGGAATTCCGTACAACCCCTATTGCAGAAGCTGTGGGGATCGTGCAGAGAAAGATACTGTTGAGCACTTTCTCTGTAGAGATTCCTTAGCATGCCCTTCGGGGAGGACTTGAAGAAATTCTCCAGCCTAGATCCCTTTTCTCTACTCCACTATATCAACAGTACTGGATGGCTGTAGACAGTTGTTTTTTTTCTCTTCCCTAAATACTTTCACAGGTAGTGGTCCACATTATGGTACCAAAACGGCACGTACTTGGAGTGTACCTGGGGTACTTTTGCCGTCTTACCCGCCTACCTACCTATTAAAGCAGAAGGATATCAGTGCAATTTTACTCACAATGGGACAAAAATTCGAATTTTATGCGCCACAAATGTTCACTTCTATGTTAGTATTTTTCAAAAACGGTAAAAGATTTCATTTAAAGATATAAATTACTGCGCATGTTGAGGCACCCTCTACACAAGCATTTGTTAGTATTCACTTGTGTGGGTGAGCGAGTTAGACGCAGCTTTTCTTTCGCCAAAGTTTATCTTTTACTTTGAAATTAAAAAAGTTTATATTTCTTCTGTTGCAGTTTCTTTTCATGTTTCTGTTTTAGTTAACTGTTCGCTCTTTCTCTTTGCTGATTTCTTTAATTCGTCGGCTTTATTTGCTTGAACTCTTTGTTTGCTCTTGTTAAATATTTTTAATACTTTTACATTTCTAAATTAAAAATCCACGCATACATGCGTATGATAACTCGCGCCAGGGCATACTCACACACACTAACACATATGGTACGTATGTATGTATGCTTGTTAATTTGTACAGCACCCTATGATGGACGGTACAGAAAGGATTACGAAGGTGACTTTATTAAAAATTATTTCAAATAGCTCTACATTTTCCCATACAATTGCAGCGGGTGTTTTTTTAGTTGCGTGCGAACTACCGACATCGATGACTATAGTTTGGCAGCTGAAAATAGCAAACTGTGTTAACTGCGAGTCATCATGAATCGCTTAAAGCCAGAACAACGCTTCTTAGGTGGTCTCGGTGGTCTGGAGCTTGAAAACTTAAGGTTTATTCAGGATTTTGTTTAATAAGAAATGAAAAACGATATTTAATTTTTTTTTATTTTTTTTGCTATTTATTTAACTTCTTTTACATATAAAAATTAATTGTTTTTTTAATAATTTAATAAATGGTGCTGAAGTTGACACTCCCGAAAAATTGGAGCTGAACGGTGTTGTCCATTTTGGCTTTTCTATTTATCTGAAACACAAAAACCTAACAAATTATTAATCAGTATGACTGTAACTATGTTCCGTAAAACATACAATTTGACAAAATGGTTTTGAATTTGGCTCTCTAAAAATCGGGTTTTTTTTTAGTTTTTCAATCAAAAAAATACGAAATAATTCAAAAAATACTTTGATTTTAATACGGGCGATAGCCATTGATGTTACGAGCAACATAAAGGTTGGCCAAAAAGTTTTGCGGTATTTCCGCAAGCTCGTCTTTGCAAGCGCGTAGTTCTAGTTGTATTCGTCGCATCGGTTCACGCTAGAGCTTTTTGGAAAGCTCTTTTCACGTGCTAACACGTGTTTGATTAATTGTTGTTTGCTTTTATTCGTTTGTGAGTTATAGCGTCGCAAACCCGGAGCAAAATAAAGAGAAAATACGGCATATTTTACAGTACTACTACGATAAAGGCAAAAATGCATCTCATGCTGCCAATAAAATTTGTGCAGTTTATGGACCCGATACAGTTTCCATTTCCACCGCACAACGATGGTTTCAACGTTTTCGTTCTGGTGCAGAGGTGATCGAAGATGCGCCACGGTCCGGAAGGCCTGTCGTCGAAAATTGCGATAAAATCGCTGAATTGATCGAAAGAGACCGGCATAGTAGCAGCCGTAGCATCGGCCCAAGAGCAGGGCATGAGTCATCAAACCGTTATAAACCATTTGAAGAAGCTTGGATTCAAAAAGAAGCTCGATGTATGGGTGCCACACGACTTGACGCAAAAAAACATTTTTGCCCGTATGGATGCATGCGAATCGCTTCTGAATTGCAACAAAATCGACCCGTTTTTGAAGCGGATGGGGACTGGCGATGAAAAGTGGGTCACTTACGACAACGTGAAGCGCAAACGGTCGTGGTCGAAAAGCGGTGAAGCTGCCTAGACGGTGGCCAAGCCTGGATTGACGGCCAGGAAGGTTCTTCTGTGTGTTTGGTGGGATTGGCAGGGAATCATCCACTATGAGCTGCTCCCCTATGGCCAAACGCTCAATTCGGACTTGTACTGCCAACAACTGGACCGCTTGAATGCAGCACTCATGCAGAAGAGGCCATCTTTGATCAACAGAGGCCGAATTGTCTTCCATCAGGACAACGCCAGGCAACACACATCTTTGGTGACGCGCCAGAAGCTCCGGTAGCTCGGATGGGATGTTCTTTTGCATCCACCGTATAGTCCGGATCTCGCACCAAGTGATTACCACCTATTTCTGTCCATGGCGAACGAGCTTGGTAGTCGGAAGTTGTCCGCAAGAGAGTCCTGTGAAAATTGGCTCTCCGAGTTTTTTGACAATAGGGAAGCGAGCTTCTATAAGAGGGGCATTGTGAAGTAGGCATCTCGTTGGGAACTCGTCATCGAATAAAACGGCGCATATGTGACTTAAACCGCATTATTATAACCAACAATTGAAAATTCAATAAAATTACCGCAAGACTTTTTGGCCAACCTTTATTAAAATATCAGCCACCAGCCCGGAAAAAGTAGTTTTGAGATAATTGAGTTTTAAGTTTTAAGAGTGGCCGCGAGATGAAAAAAATCGATTTTTTAGAAAATTCTAGACCACTTGGACTCCTTAATCGCCGAAATTTACTTTGAAATATTAACCTCATAGCGAAGCTCATAGAGTACTGGCGGCATCATCGAAATGAGGAAAAAGCTGTCGTTACAGTAAATGGCGTGCACTATATTTGTTCCAAAAATTAATCACCTAAACGTCGACTACATTTGGCTCCAATAAAATGGCTCCGACAGCTTGCCACACAGCGCTTTTAACAATGAATTTATTGCAATATTCAAGCGACCATTGACTTCATACGTTCAGATTTATTAGAAAAATTAGTCAAAAATTGGACTGATCGAATGGGCCATCTAACTGGTAACCGCAGCGGACATATTACGGATATCATAAAAAAAAAATAGATGCGATGAAATTATCTACCAGATTATAATATAAAAAAATGCATACAGAAAATATTTCTGTTTTGTATTAACGTTTTAACACATTTGCATTGAGCTAGTTTTCCTTATATTTTCATAGAAAACGGGGTATTTTACCAATGTAAAGATATTATACTTAAAGAAGAAGAAGAAGATATGTATAAAGACTGCGATAATTATTTTTGTAACTATTATATTTTATAGAAATTTTCAGAAGTTGTACATAAGAAGTATTTGTATTTTTTTTTTTGTATGATAGTCGGTCAAACAGCTTCCTTTGTGTAACAGCTCCTCACAGAATTTGCATACATATCGTGTTTTGCTCCATGGGGTAAGTGTTTTACATCCTAGACATATTCTTGTGAGATATTTTTTATTCTTTGTTGGCTTTATTGTCTCCAGGGTGTGTTTTTTCATGCCACCAGTCAATCTACCGGTGGTGTTGTAGTTGAACCAGTAGCTCGTGATGTTGTGGGCTGCATTTCGTCAACTTTTTCAGTTAACCAGGCCCTCGCAGCTGCTAATAAATATTTTTTATACACAATTTTTTTATTTATATTTATCGCTTTGGATATTACAAAACTGTTAAATAGTGCAATATTCATTACATATAGTGCTGCCTTTTTGGTACATTTGGTGTTTTTCGTATGATCGAATAATGGGAAAGGTATTGATCTGCTTTGTTTATTTAAGATCAGAATAGGAAAAAACCCGAAATGAGATATTCGAAGTAAACAGTTAACATGTGGCGATCTAAAAGAGAGCCAAAGGAGACCGGGATGTAAATATCCTTTTAACCCCTTAAATGTTAGTTTGAGGGCCTGTTTTGCTTCTTTTTTTTGTTAAAGCTGGTATTAGTTAATACAAATTATCAATAAAATTTTAACTAAGCCCCGAAAGTTCAATGGAGCTACTTAAACTTCGATTGAAGTTTTTAGTTTATTATTTTCCAATAAGATTTTCATGCTTCGCATCATTAAAAAAGAAATTTTGTGCATGGATACTATTTTGGAAATTATTTTGAGACCTTTTTCGGTGTTTGGCCAAGCTCCTCCTCCTATTTGTGCTGTGCGTCTTGATGTTGTTCCACAAATGGAGGGTCCTACAGTTTGAAGCCGACTCCGAATGACAAATATTTTTATGAGGAGCTTTTTCATGGCAGAAATACACTCGGAGGTTTGCCATTGCCTGTCGAGGGGCGACCGCTATTAGAAAAATGTTTTTCTTCATTTTGGTGTTTTCACCGAGATTCGAACCTACGATCTCTCTGTGAATTCTGTAGTTAATTCTGCTATGAAAACCATATAAATCCAAGTGTCGAACTTTGTGCAAATTAGAAAAAAAAAATTAAAAAAGTTTTCACAAAATACTTTTCCACTTCTTAATCAGAGTTTTTAGAAAAAAAAACTCGAGCATCCAATTGTATAGCCTCTTGAATTTTGGTACAATAAAGTGCAAATTTCAAGTTGTTCTAAAGTAATCTAATTTTTAAAAAAATGGCTGCTTTGTAATTTCTTTCCCATAGTTTGTTTCGAGCTCAGACACTACCCGTTGGTGGTTACGCACAATTCCATTCTGTTACGGTTGCTGAACGCATATCGGAAATCAATGCAAAATCCTGCTCCACCGAAGTGCAAGCCCGTTTGCTAATCGATGGAAGTGCCGCTATGTGCATACATGGTATGATAATTTTATGTCGTTGGTTATTTTAAACTTTTTTTTGGATTTACTATACGTTTTTGGCATGTTCGGGGAATGCAGTTGAATGTGAGTTGAGTGCGCCTACAACTATGCTTCTCGCACATACCTCAGGCGTGCACTCTTTTTTGTTGGACATTTCATAAAATATGCCCGAGTCAACAATAGTGCATTATCCGCGCTGGTAAAGGTCAGAAGCACCTAACATTTTCACCAAAAGAAACGCAAAAGTGATACGTATGAAAAAAGCGTAAAATGCGAAAAGCCAAAGGTACGAAAAGAAAATTTCGCTTCTACATAAAAACTGCTATACGAGTATGTATGTATTTATGTCGGCTTCCTACATTGTCTGTGCAATATGGCTGGTCACTCACAGAGGGGCTTGCAATGACCAGAACCAGCATACATATGTTGGTATGTACTCATACTCAGAGCCTTTCTGACTGCATTCTACATATACTTGGTGATCCTTTCTTGTATGTATATGTGCACATCTATATGTATGGGTATGTATATATGTACGCCATGTTCTGTGTAAAAGTATTCTATATTTTCATGCTATCTTTGACATAATAAATCATGACCAAATAAAGCCACAAGAAGGAATGTGTCGCAGCGAACTCCCAGTTTCTCTCGCTAACAAGCACACGCACACAAAGCTGCCTATGTTCCCTGTACACTGCGCGATGCCATAAAAAGAATCCATTATTCTAACACATGGAGTGAAGAATGCAAAAAACTGCTGTGAAATGGAGACAAATGACATATGAAGTTTACAGTTCAAAGGCTTCCCTGTACACATGCAGAATAGCGGCTACATGCGTACTCAAATAAATACTTGCATCTAGGAAATATATAACCTTGCCTTATTTAAGCTTTCAGGATGTGCATATATTTCCATATGCATTAATAATGTGACCACCGCCACTTGCTGCTCGGCGGCTCTGGCGTGCGGGTGGCTGGCACATTGGCTGCTAGTTTGGTGGTTGCTGGTTTGATAGCACCACTTCGAATATCAAATACCATATTTGATAGAAGTCAAATATCAGGAGCTCGGTGACTGGTAACTGCAAATATTGAGAGTGAACTTTCTATTAAAAAAGTTACCCTAAAAACTGTTTCTCGCTTAGTGTCAGTATAAAAGTGTCGATACCATCATTTCAAGCAAAAGTTTCGTAGCACAAGTCAATCAAGCAATGTTTTGAGCAGGAATCTGCACTTTTAGGCATCAATTCCTAGAGATCCAAATTGCCTCATAGGGCCACATCAAATTCGGGTTCGATTCCTGGGCCAAACCCTTAACTTCATTCCAGCTAAGGCGCATAATGCGGGCTTCTGACTGCAGCAATCATCTCGAGGTGTTCGCTGGCTTTCATCGCCTGCAGCTTACTTGGGGGTTTCAGTCAATCGCGAATCTCCGTCCGCGAAGCTCCATCCGCAGTACATGTCCGATCCTGCCCATTTTTTTCTTTCGAACCTCTAGTTGCACTGGTTTCTGCTGTGTTTTGGCGCATTAACCAGCATTGAAGATGGTATTTGGTCGAAATATTTTATGAATTTGTTCCAGGCATAGGAGAGCTTCATCTTAATGGTAATCGTCTGAGGGTGGTTAGGTAAGAAGAATGATTATTCAATGTTGTGTTAGCACTGGAAGTGGAAAGAGTGAGTGGAAAAGAGTAACGGAAGTAAGTAATACTGCAGTTTTTTTTTTTTTTTGTTTTTCCTTGTTCACTTCTCTCGGGAGCATAGGGCCTCGACAAGACTTGATTTGCGTTGGTTTTGGTAATCTGATTTTGATTTCTGACGGGGTAGATGATTAGTCCTAAGTAGAGGAAATGCCCAACTGTCGTTGCTTAGGAACAATGCCTCCTTACTGCTTGGAGCGCCATCTGATTTTCACATTTTTCTGCCAGAAGGATCAGACAGATGGTAGACGACTTCGCTAAATTTGGTGTGTCTGCGCCTCTTCTTGTTGGCGTCACTGATGTAATGTGTAAGGAGGATGGAGTAAGGATGGAAAGGATACGTTTTTGGGTTTAAGAAATGAGATCTAATTTTTGTTTTTTTAAGTGCGGGGACAGTGCTTTACGGGGGACTCGAACGCACAACCTCTGGGATGGCAGTGCACTTACGCTAGACTATCGAGGCTGAAATACTGGACACTGATGATCAAATTCAACATCCGGCTAATATCTAAGCCTAATAGCGCTGCAGGCATTCATTCACTCCCGCTAAAGAGACTCAAACTCATGTTAAATCCGTTACTGCTAGTTTACTCACGCAACCACCATCGACAGTGCTGGTTTTGTTAGTCCTCAAAACTCCCACCACACTTAATAGCGTTGTTGCCCAGCGCTCGCTGAGCTTGGGATAGGTTTGGTTATGATGGTAATCGGTCCGTACGAGCAACTCACTAGACCTCACAAATCCATTGTGATGCCACTGTGTGACACGGGAACCTCATTTATTTTTTTCTTGGAACTATTTTCTGGCTCTTATGAAGCGCAAGATTGATTCCATCCCCACGCCACACAGCTCCGTAAGAGAACTAAAAAAACTCACAATTTCAAGAAAAGTGCTCTACTGTTTCTTCCTCTCCCTCTACCGAGTAATTTTTTAAGAGCAATAGGAAAGTTTTTCAAAAAAACACACGTAAAATTCAAAAAAATGCATGAAGTTTTTATTTAAATCGTTGTAGAGTCCATATAATTTAATGTTTGAAGATTATTTCATGCAAATGTTGGCCGCTACTGCGGTTCAAATGGTCCATCCGCTTAGTCCAATTTTGGCATACTCTTTCCAATGTTTCGGAATATAAATGCTTTAATGTTGTCTTCCAATGCGTTAATTGAAGCAGGCTTTTCTGAATAGACACGAGCTTTAACATAGCCCCACAAAAAATAATCTAAAGGCGTTATCGCACGATCTGTGTGGCCAATTGACAGGTCCCGAACGTGAAATAAAATGTTCACCGAACTCGCCTCTCAACAAGTCCATTGTTATGCGTGCTGTGTGGCATGTGGCACCGTCTTGCTGAAACCACATGCCATGCAAGTCAAGCTCTTGCATTTTGGGCAAATAAAGTTGGATATCATTTCACGGTAGCGCTCACCATTCCCAGTTACGTTACGATTTGCAGCATCTTTGAAGAAGTTCGGTCCAATGATACCTCCAGCCCATAAACCGCACCAAACTGTGACCTTTTCTGGATACATTGAAAGCTCTTGCAATTCTTGTGGCTGATCTTCACTCCAAAATCGACAATTCTGCTTATTTACGTACCCATTGATCCAAAAATGAGCTTCGTCGCCGAGCACAATTTTTCTTTTTAAACTTTCTTAACAGAACACGCATTTTTATAATAAAATTCAATGATTTGCAAGCGTTGTTCGTTTGTAAGACGATTCATGGTTAAGTTATATACCAAACTGAAGATGTTTGACAGTGAAACAAAACACGAAATGTGCGTCAGCTGCTTAAACCAACTGTTTAAAAAAATAATAGCTAAAAAATCACCCGTTATTTTTACTTCTATTTCTACTTCTACTTCTACTTCTACTTCTACTTCTACTTCTACTTCTACTTCTACTTCTACTTCTACTTCTACTTCTACTTCTACTTCTACTTCTACTTCTACTTCTACTTCTACTTCTACTTCTACTTCTACTTCTACTTCTACTTCTACTTCTACTTCTACTTCTACTTCTACTTCTACTTCTACTTCTACTTCTACTTCTACTTCTACTTCTACTTCTACTTCTGCTTCTACTTCTACTTCTACTTCTACTTCTACTTCTACTTCTACTTCTACTTCTACTTCTACTTCTACTTCTACTTCTACTTCTACTTCTACTTCTACTTCTACTTCTACTTCTACTTCTACTTCTACTCCTACTTCTACTTCTACTCCTACTTCTACTTCTACTTCTACTTCTACTTCTACTTCTACTTCTACTTCTACTTCTACTTCTACTTCTACTTCTACTTCTACTTCTACTTCTACTTCTACTTCTACTTCTACTTCTACTTCTACTTCTACTTCTACTTCTACTTCTACTTCTACTTCTACTTCTACTTCTACTTCTACTTTTACTTCTACTTCTGCTTCTACTTCTACTTCCACTTCTACATCTATTTCTACTTCTACTTCTACTTCTGCTTCTACTTCTACTTCTACTTCTACTTCTACTTCTACTTCTACTTCTACTTCTACTTCTACTTCTACTTCTACTTCTACTTCTACTTCTACTTCTACTTCTACTTCTACTTCTACTTCTACTTCTACTTCTACTTCTACTTCTACTTCTACTTCTACTTCTACTTCTACTTCTACTTCTACTTCTACTTCTACTTCTACTTCTACTTCTACTTCTACTTCTACTTCTACTTCTACTTCTACTTCTACTTCTACTTCTACTTCTACTTCTACTTCTACTTCTACTTCTACTTCTACTTCTACTTCTACTTCTACTTCTACTTCTACTTCTACTTCTACTTCTACTTCTACTTCTACTTCTACTTCTACTTCTACTTCTACTTCTACTTCTACTTCTACTTCTACTTCTACTTCTACTTCTACTTCTACTTCTACTTCTACTTCTACTTCTACTTCTACTTCTACTTCTACTTCTACTTCTACTTCTACTTCTACTTCTACTTCTGCTTCTACTTCTGCTTCTACTTCTACTTCTACTTCTACTTCTACTTCTGCTTCTACTTCTGCTTCTACTTCTGCTTCTACTTCTGCTTCTACTTCTACTTCTACTTCTACTTCTACTTCTACTTCTACTTCTACTTCTACTTCTACTTCTACTTCTACTTCTACTTCTACTTCTACTTCTACTTCTACTTCTACTTCTACTTCTACTTCTACTTCTACTTCTACTTCTACTTCTACTTCTACTTCTACTTCTACTTCTGCTTCTACTTCTACTTCTACTTCTACTTCTACTTCTACTTGTACTTCTACTTCTACTTCTACTTCTATTTCTACTTCTACTTCTACTTCTACTTCTACTTCTACTTCTACTTCTACTTCTACTTCTACTTCTACTTCTACTTCTACTTCTACTTCTACTTCTACTTCTACTTCTACTTCTACTTCTACTTCTACTTCTACTTCTACTTCTACTTCTACTTCTGCTTCTACTTCTACTTCTACTTCTACTTCTACTTCTACTTCTACTTCTACTTCTACTTCTACTTCTACTTCTACTTCTACTTCTACTTCTACTTCTACTTCTACTTCTACTTCTACTTCTACTTCTACTTCTACTTCTACTTCTACTTCTACTTCTACTTCTACTTCTACTTCTACTTCTACTTCTACTTCTACTTCTGCTTCTACTTCTGCTTCTACTTCTACTTCTACTTCTACTTCTACTTCTACTTCTACTTCTACTTCTACTTCTACTTCTACTTCTACTTCTACTTCTACTTCTACTTCTACTTCTACTTCTACTTCTACTTCTACTTCTACTTCTACTTCTACTTCTACTTCTACTTCTACTTCTACTTCTACTTCTACTTCTACTTCTACTTCTACTTCTACTTCTACTTCTACTTCTACTTCTACTTCTACTTCTGCTTCTACTTCTACTTCTACTTCTACTTGTACTTCTACTTCTACTTCTACTTCTATTTCTACTTCTACTTCTACTTCTACTTCTACTTCTACTTCTACTTCTACTTCTACTTCTACTTCTACTTCTACTTCTACTTCTACTTCTACTTCTACTTCTACTTCTACTTCTACTTCTACTTCTACTTCTACTTCTACTTCTACTTCTACTTCTACTTCTACTTCTACTTCTACTTCTACTTCTACTTCTACTTCTACTTCTACTTCTACTTCTACTTCTACTTCTACTTCTACTTCTACTTCTACTTCTACTTCTACTTCTACTTCTACTTCTACTTCTACTTCTACTTCTACTTCTACTTCTACTTCTACTTCCACTTCTACTTCTACTTCTACTTCTACTTCTACTTCTACTTCTACTTCTACTTCTACTTTTGCTTCTACTTCTACTTCTACTTCTGCTTCTACTTCTACTTCTACTTCTACTTCTACTTCTACTTCTACTTCTACTTCTACTTCTACTTCTACTTCTACTTCTACTTCTACTTCTACTTCTACTTCTACTTCTACTTCTACTTCTACTTCTACTTCTACTTCTACTTCTACTTCTACTTCTACTTCTACTTCTACTTCTACTTCTACTTCTACTTCTGCTTCTGCTTCTACTTCTACTTCTACTTCTACTTCTACTTCTACTTCTACTTCTACTTCTACTTCTACTTCTACTTCTACTTCTACTTCTACTTCTACTTCTACTTCTACTTCTACTTCTACTTCTACTTCTACTTCTACTTCTACTTCTACTTCTACTTCTACTTCTACTTCTACTTCTACTTCTACTTCTACTTCTACTTCTACTTCTACTTCTACTTCTACTTCTACTTCTACTTCTACTTCTGCTTCTACTTCTACTTCTACTTCTACTTCTACTGCCACTTCTACTTCTACTACTACTTCACCCTCTCTCCCTCCCTCTCCTTTATCTCTACAACTTCTAAAATATTCATGGGAGATAACTCCTAGTTTCAAGCCAATGGCCGGCTATTTAAGCCACGACCTTCGAGATGTTCTCTCTTGAAAGGCTAAGCAGTTCCTTTGTACTTTTCATAGTACCTAAGCTGTTACGCATGTGTCTTCATATCCACATACCCTATTGGCCGAGGCAAAGCACAGGTATAAAAGCCGCCATGGGGGCCTCCTGTCTAACCAGCTCATCAGTTTCAACTAGTAGTATTTAGATGCGACTGAATGCCTTGATTGCTGATTGACTGTCTGAATAAATGGTTAACTCATTCCAGGTTGTTACTCTAGTAAGCAAGGAATCATAAAACAATCAAAAATATAAATATTTTTTTGTTTTTATTTCTGATTTGTTTTTATTACTTAGAAAAACGAAAGTTACACCTGATATATACATCCTGTTTAATTATGACGTCACTTAATAAGAAGGAGGGTGAATGTTAGCTTGAGACCTTAGACAAGGCGCTGGTGTTTTCTATTGCGGCTAGTTAGCACGAGAAAGGTGACATGGCTTAGGGCCTTTATCGGACTTGGTTAAAACTGCTTGCTTATTCGACTATACAACCAATTAAGGAGAAAAGCCAGAGTTCAGCATGCTTTAATTTTCACCAACCTCCATATTCATTCTCATTTCAATAACCTCTCAAAGGAAAAATGAGCCAATTAACAAAATACCTTAAAATTATGGCACTCATTTCATATTCCTCATTATATTCATACCTGCATCTCACTAAGTGATTTACATTACAAAATTTAATGATGAGCTTTTGATGCTAACCGCACACATCTAAACACGCAGCGCTACGCATTATGACAAAAATTGTTTTACGACCCACTTGAGTGGATGCTTAGATGCACCTTCGCTTTGTGAGAGCGTACACGCATGGGAGAGTGGAGCATAAATGAAATACCCAAGCAAATGAAGAGGAAATTAATTATCTGCCCACACACATACACTCATACATACATGCATGTCTATAATGTATATACGTACAACGCAAGCTAATCCACATCTACTCATCTTTATTTTGCTAAGTACTTTTCCACCTTTCCGCACTGCTTACATTCACACCAGTGGCTTTTGATCTTTGTGCTGCGTTGGCTATTACATACGCATGCACATAAGTTGCTCCATATTTTCATATTTTATAATAACGTCATTTTACTTCATAATATATTCGATTAAGTAGAAGCGTAATGATGGCACTTCAGCGCAATGGAAACAGCTTTTTCTCCTTGAAGGGAAATGAGTGGCAGTATGTCACCTGTTTGGCCCATATTATGTTTTGTCTCATGCAAAGTTAAGTCTTGTTTCACCAATTTCCCCACAGGTGTCTGGTGTACTTTCTAATTAGCATGGCAATGAATTGAAGTTTCCCACATTTTTATATTCAAAGCGCGCCAGAATGAGTAATTTAGTTTAAATATTTCATATATATGTGGCGGAAAGTGGAGTATTAAACTCTACGACTAAAGTATTCTAATTCACTACTTCCCTATACAAAATGATTAAAAATCCATGGTTTCAAAATATATTTCGTTCTGTTTTCTGCTGCATAATAGCCCCACTCAAAGGCTACGATGTCAGTGCTAACTCAGGTTAGTGTCGTTCGAACATTCCGGTAAACGTTCATTACTTTTCCAAGCGCGGCTTGAAGCGAGTGACGACAAAAAAGCAGGATAAAGTGATCGTCCAACTTTTTAAGCGGGACCCTTCTTTGTGACTAAGCCAAGCATGCACAATTCTTGCTAAAAAAGGAATAGATGTAAGTATCAACACCATCGAATGCCGACTGAAGGAGGCGAAAATATCCTACCGGCCCACATCATCAAAACCACTGCTCTCAGAGAAACATATTGGGAAACAATAAAACAAGAAAATGGCGTCACAGTAATGGACTGGCCTTCCCAGTGCCCAGACGTCAACTCCATTGAAAATGTGTGGAGAATTATGAAAATGCATCTTGCCGAAAGGCCAGTCCATGATTTAAAGCAACTCGTGCGGCAAGTTCGCAAAATCGAGTCCTGTTTGTCGACGAGCTACGCAAAAAAGCTGGTTCAAAACATGAAGAAGATGCCAGGCTATACTCGACAACGATGAAGACTATATGGCTTATTGAGTAATTGCGACTCGTAGTTTTGTATATACTTTCATGTAAAAAATTTTTAAATATATGTCTTTTATACTTCATGAATAATCGCGGCTGCTTTTTTCTGACACAGACTGTATTTCATTATTTTTTAATTTTAATTTTTTTAAAGATATTTTTCATTCTATAAGACAATTTCTACATCAAACTTTGCACAAGATTTATAGGAAATCTTAGAATTTTCATTAAAACCTGAAACTTTTAAACGGGTTTTTTTAAACAAATTTGGGTATCGTGTTTTTTACGCTATTAAATTTTAATATAAATAATAAAATGAAACTTTAAATTAACGATTTTTAATAATTCTCTTCCCTAAACATATTGGCAGTCATGCACCCACTCATTCGACTACGATGGCAACAAAACAAAACACAGACCTCTTTTTTAAATATTTTTTCATTCCTTTAACTGACTAATATTTTAGCAAACTAACGTCTCCGGTGGTATGTTGCTGCTGTTGTCGCTTTCCTTTCCCAATCAATTTGTTGGAGTTTCGTCATGATTGAGACCGCAAACGCTCTTACTGTGTCCCATTTGACGCTGAACGAATACATGTCCTGCACAAGTCCGATCTCTGTCGGCGAGTGTTCTAAGACCTCGCAAGCAAGGTCCGATTTCCGCTGAAGCGAATGTAGTGGAAAGCCACTCTCTGCCCTCTCTATTGAGTTAGTGCAGCAGGTGCTCTCTGTAAGCCGAGTCTGCTATTCACCCACTTCCCCTGCGTCTGGATAAGTTTGTATGCCCAACGATCTTTGATAGACTCTTCCCTTCTTCTTTTCCACTCGGCCATAGATCGTTCTCTTGCCGTAGCTTCTTTCGCTACCGTCGGTTTTGCTCCTTATACACCGTATAAACAATGTAGCGCTCTCGTGTAGATATCTACTGGTATCTTTCCGGCAATAATACATATTGCGTCGTCCGAAATCATTGCATGCGAACATGCAATTCGTAATGCTCCCGGGCCGAAGAAGTTGGCCTCGGAGCCCATGCTAGCTAAAGAGTCAGCGGTCTCGTTACCCGCGATACCCACGTGTCCCGAAACCCATGTTATCATCAGAATATTATGTCTACCGACACAGCTCAGCCTGGATTTATAGGACTCAACTACCCTTGAAGTGGTTGGAGGACTGTCAATGGCCATGAGTGCAGTGTTGTCGCTGCAGACACATAGAGATCTGCCTCTCCAATTGTTTCCCCCAACAAAGTTCATTACTTCTTGAACAGCATACACCTCCGCTTGAAACCCAGATGTCTACATTCCAAGAGGAAAGCGTAGTTTTGCCCCGCTGGATTCCACGTAGACACCACAGCCTGAGCAATGTTCAATCCTAAAGCCATCCGTGAAAATGCGAAAACACTGTTAGCTGAGCTCATTTTCAGAGTTTGACACGTATTGAGTCTCTGGTAGCATCACAATGTACGACACCTAATGGCATGGAGTCAAGGGGCATGGAGAGAAATACAAGGATTTGCCATTTCCTGCCGAGGGGCGACCCACAACTTTTTCTATCATACCTACGCACTCCCGGTAGTCACACTCCAAACCCATTCGGCTACAGCAGCCGAAGTTTACAGCTGGTCTAAATTTTAAGACCACCCTAGTTATCATTTTGCGTTAACTCTTCAGTAACTTTTGTTTTAGTCACAACATTTTTTTTATTTCTAACAATTCGCCAGCCATGCAAATGCCAAAAACTCAAAGGGTACTTTAAAATTATCCAACAGTGAGACATTCTAAAAACTTTATGGGCTTACCTGTGTAGTGCTCATATTTATGAATTTTCTTCTTTCACATTTCTGTGCGAATGCCCTTTTATTGCACCGAAGCAGCCATTGCCTCTGGATTTTATGGTCCCATTGAAAGGCGACTGACATTTTTAATTGTCTATGAATTCAAGTTGCAGAAGTTTTTTGTTTATTTATGTTGTCACTTTTTTATTATCTCAGCCAGCATAGAATATGAACACTTTTCTGAAAAGTTGTTGTTGTAATTAATAATGCAAACATAGCGAAACGTGCGACAACAACCCACCGCACCGCTGCTGCTTGGCAAATAAAAATGGTGAATTTTACAGTTCCTAAAAAGAAAGGAGACAATAAGGAGAATATAACGCGTTGAAGTGAGTAGTGAGGGGGGGGACTGAGCGAAATAAGGAGAGACTGGAGTTAGATAGGCAAGCAGTTTGCGACTTGCAGGGGAATTCGCCATATATTGTAACCGAATGGCATTTGCAACTGCTGCATATTGTACGAGTATTTGCATGTGTACGTGTGTGTGTGTATATATAAATAGGTATTTTGTACGTGCGGTTGTGTGTGTGCATCCATGCAAAATAAACCTCAACGAATCATGTACCCGCATAACCGATGGCAAATAGAGCCGTCGTTTGGCTGCCAAATTACCATTTTTGCATTGCAAAGCTGCCCTGCTTTGAATGAAGGGAGAAACCTAAACGAAGTAGACACAAAATCAGCAACGAAAGCAGTTGAGCCAGCGGATGCGGGTGCTGGTGCCGTTATTGCAGCCAAGCAACACACAAAAATCGAAGAAGTAAAATTCGTAAGGTAAGCTTAGGGAGGAACAAGAGCGCATATTGAGGAGGTCGGTGGTGAAGGCGACGTGTTGCAACTAAACAAAAATGAGTTTGACAGCAAAATTTTTAGTTAAAATGGAGAGCATGGAGAATGCAGGTAGCTCGCAGCGGATTAAGAATTGATGATTGCAAATGGGTAGGCGGGCATACCAGATTGGTTGCAAGTAATTCGCAGTTACATGAGTGAGTACAAGCGCTCTCATAGAGGAGAGTCTTAGGTAATGGCATCTGTATGTAAGTATGTGATGCATACATAAATTATCATATTTTTTAAAAATATCCTCCGAAATTGGATATTTTCCGGGTTGCCAATATTTATAAAAATAATTGTAATATATGTAGTTTTTACTCACTTCACGAACGCAACGAATTATTTTAAGCAATTTTTCTTATAGCAGCTGCGCTTCAGTAGTCAGTTCAAAATCTATGAGTGCAGAGCTGGTAATTTTTGGGTTGAGGAAAAAAACCAATATGATTTGAAATTCATACCACGAGTATGCAGGAATACATACATAAACCCCCTGCAATCAAACCTATAAGTTCTGAACTTTCTTACTAACACCTTGCCTTGCAACTGAAGTCGTTCGCCTTTTATCCTCTTTCAATGCTAGTAACTGGTGCTTTTCATGCTCTTCGAAATGTCAACTGTCAGCCTCCACATCGGCATTGTATCAGCTAGACAGCCTCTTCATCAGTTATCACCAGTTAGTGAACTAGTTCATGTTGCACCAAAAGAGGTCTAGGCCGATTTGGGACGAAAATCACCAGTTTTGGATGAGTTGTAAACTAGAAAATGATAAAGAAACGTTTCATAAATATTTAAATTTGAAATAAAAAAATTAAACGAAAATTCAAGTTCAATTTGTGGCGAAAAACGCCAGTTTTGGATGAGTGGTAGAAGTAAATAAATATTGATAAGTGAACTTTTCAAAAATACATATTTCAGTATGAATAAAAATTAAAAAAATTTTTTTTTTAATAAGTTTCAATAAAGCTAGGGTAAGTTCTGAACTTTCTTACTAAAATTTTGCCTTGAAACTGAGGTCGTTCGCCTTTTATCCTCTTTCAATGCTAGTGACTAGTGCTTTTCATGCTCTTCGAAATGTCAACTGTCAGCCTCTACATCCGCATTATATCGGCTAGACAGCTTCTGCATCAGTTATCTACCAGTTAGTGAACTAGTTCATGGTGCACCAAAAGAGGGCAAGTCCGATTTGGGACGAAAATCACCAGTTTTGGTTGCGTTGTAAAGCTAAAAAAAAAAATTTTAAAATAAACGTTTCACAAATATTTAAATTTGAATAAAAAAATTAACAAAAATTCAAGTCTAATTCGTGGCAAAAATCACCAGTTTTGGATGAGTGGTAGATGTAAATAAAAATTTATAAGTGAACTTTTCAAAAATACACATTTTAATATGAACAAAAATTAAAAAAAAATTGATTTTTTAATAAATAAAAATAATAATACATTTTTTTCTATACAATTTTTTTTTAATAAACAATTTTTGTAGTAAACATTTTTTTTTTAATAAATGGTTTTTTTTAAATAAAGTTTTATTTTAATAAATAATGTTTTAAATAAAACTTTTTTTAGTAAATATTTTTTTTTAATATTTTAATAAGGTTTTTTTTAATAATTTTGTTTTTCCAAAACAAAAAAATAAATGGTTTTTTTTTTAAATAAATTTTTATTTTAATAAATATTTTTTTAAATAAAACTTTTTTTAATACATATTTCTTTTAAATATTTTAATAAGAATTTTTTTTAATACATTTTTTTTCCAAAACACAGTAAAAATAACTTCAAATAAAACCTATTAACTATTGCAATTAAAAAATATTCAATGCAACAATTAAACACCGCATGCAATTGAGGAATACTTGCATTGCCATCACCTCGCTTTGGTAATTTTGCAACTGGTACAATTCTAGTCACACATGAACTAGTTTGACTTCTTCCATCAATTATCAGTTCGTGAACAAAATAAAATGGTTGCTTGACTGTTCACTTTGGAGTATTCGTCTATTTACGTATGAGAAATTTACCATAGTGCGTCAGTAAGTAAATTGGGGGGAAAAAATCGCAGAAAATCTGTGTAAAGCACATTGAAAATTTAAAAAGAAAGAGAAGGAAAAAAATGCCAAATCCATCAGATTTATGCATTTAGGAGCATTTAGGGTACTCTGCGCATATGGAAATCCCAGTAAACCACAAAACACAAACTTTATTAGAACTGCATGTAGACCTCGACAGCATAGTGTCAAAATGATCTGGATTCTGAATACAGGCAGGTATAGGTATGTATAAGTAGAGGTGAGAAAATGGAGCAAGCTCACGAGTATGCAGGAATGCTGACGGAGAGTGCACTTGGAAGCGATTTCACATAATATAATTAATTTATATAATTGGCATTTAGACTCTTTGTTTGGGTATTTGGCCGATGGATTACTCCTATTTGCGGAGTGCGGCTTGATGCTATTCCACAAATGGGGAGACCAGCCGTGTACCGCCTCTAAACGGAAGATGTGTAGCTTTTTTATGGCAGAAATGCACTTGGAAGATTGTCATTACCACTGCCGAGGGTCAACTTGAAAACACTTTTTCTATGATTTGGTGTTTAACGCCCTTGGATTCGACCCCGGCCACTATTGATGGTAGACACGCAGCAACCCATACGGCTACGCCGGCCTCGATCCATGCGGTATGCATAAATACGGAATAGAGATGGTCCTATACAGCAAAAAGTTGGTAATTAATTTAACAAAAGTTAGGCCTTAGTACAGAAAATTATTGAAGCCTAAAAGTTATTGAACACTAAATTATGAAATTGAAAAATTATGAGAAAAATAAGGAAATATTTTACCTAAATTAATAAGCCGATTTTAGGTACTTCTTAAGTGGATTCATTTTGATATGTGCAGAAGTCGACGGCGGCCGCAGGTATCGATTTTATTGTCTATTATGCAACAATTTTAGAACCATTACCTGAGGGCGAAATTTTTCCAGAGACTGAATGAATACCCAGACACAAATATCATAATTAAGCCTCCAAATTTTTGTATGGCCATTGCAAGTTTGCAATTTTTCGCCTGAGTGCTTTCAGAATAAGTGGAAAAAGGGTTAAACTTCATATAAGACCGAAATACGTAGATAAAGTAAAAGTTCGCGAGCAGTAATTATAAGGAAAAGAAGAAGAAGAAAATTTCACTAGGGGTATTCTCAGACAAAGTAAGTAAAAGTACAAACAAAAAAATACTGTGGGCAAAAAGTAAGGTGAATTTGGTTGTAAAATGAAAAATCTTTATTTATTCTTGTAAATCAATTTCATCCCCTTCAAAATAATCCCCTCTCGATGAAATACACTTATGCCAACGATTTTTCCGGTCCCCGAAACATGTCAAATAGTCCATTTCCGGTATAGCCATCAGCACCTTCTTCGACTCAGCTTTTATCTCCTCAATCGACTCGAAACGCGTTCCCCGGAGTGGTGTCTTGAGTTTTGGGAATAGCCAGAAGTCGCACGGAGACAAATCAGGCGAATACGGTGGTTGCGGAACGATATGCGTGGAATTTTTGGCGAAATGGTCACGAAGAACGAGTGCAGTGTGAGACGGTGCATAATCGTGATGCAAAAACCAAGAGTTGTTGGCCCATAATTCTGGTCTTTTTAGCCGAATTGCTTCACGTGGAAGGAATTCATAGTGCACCACACCACGAAAATCGAAAAAAACTATCATCATGACCTTTATTTTTGAACGACTTTGACGTGCTCTTTTCGGTCTGGCCTCGCCTTTAGCACGATATTCGCTTGATTGGTCAGTTGTTTCAGGGTCGTAAGCATAAACCAAAGTCTCATCTCCCGTAATGATGCATTTGAGCTTGTTCTGATAGTCGGAAATCATTGTTCCACACACATCAACGCAACGACTTTTTTCCAAGAAATTGAGAGTTTTCGGTACCAAACGAGATTTGACTTTTCGTAGGCCCAAATGGTCTTTTAAAATGGTTTTTACAGATCCTTCTGCGCTCGAGCGCTTTGGAGCGTTGGCAAAACTTTAAATGCGTTTTTCTCAAAACTACAGGGTTTGATTGAAAAGTAATGAGCCTTCCCGCGCGGAGCGTATGCCAAGTGATCAACCGAATCGGATGGTGGGGGAAAATGATCGTTGGACCTTCCCCTTCCACTAGAAACTGGTCCCTGTTCGCTGGCAACAGCAGTGCAGTCAAAATCGTTCTGCGCCTGAAAGCTGTTTTAAAAGCGTGTTAGGATTTTGCAGTGGCGAAAATGCAGGGATCGTTGGAGCAACGTTACTCGATCAAATTTTGCGTAAAGCTAAACAGTTTGTACCTCCAAGAAACACTTTAAAGGCGGCATTTTACAAAGAAGAGCTCCTTCGGCTGAAAAACCGCGTCGCCCGGGTTCGGCCCGACCTCGTCAACAATTGGACCCTTCATCACGACAATGCGCCTGCGCACACCGCCTTCCTCTGCACCTCTGCATTGGCCAAGATGGGGGTTCCGGTGCTTCCCCACCCTCCCTACTGCCCAGACCTGTCTTCTCCGGACTTCTTCTTGTTCCCGCGCCTGAAAAGAAAGCTGCTCGACTCCATTGAGGCGATCCAAAAAACTGTGACAGCCGAATGCGGATGAGTTTAAAAAATGTTTCCTGCAGTGGAAGGACCGCTACCAGCGGTGTATTGATGCTCAAGGGTCCTATTTTGAAGAATATTAGTTATATAAGCCATAAGGTTTAATAAAACTGCTTAAAAAAATAAGGCTCATTACTTTTCAATCAAACCCTGTATGTTTTTTGAACTGGTGATCATTGTAAAATGAAAAAATCGCTTGGTAGATTTCAATAACATTTATACTGCTTTTTTAACAATTAAATGTCGGTTTTTTTTCTCGAAAACCTGAAAATATTTCCTGAGGCCGCCATATTGTTAATTAAAAAAAACAAACACAAACATGAAAAATTTACGAAACATTTATCAAATTCATGAAAGATATCTTCAATTTCGAGAAACATTACTCTCGAAACACTCCCTTTCATATTTCCTACTTTTCCTCTTATCGTCCTATTCTCAACAGAGAAATGGTTCATTACCATGCACACAGGAAGAAAGCATATGCAAATACAAGTATGTGAATTTATATACAAATGCGCATATACATACATATACATACATATATATGCTCACTCAAGTAGGACAGAGCCAGATGTCGAACGTTGCCGAACGCGGGAGCCGATTGTGCTCTTTGTCTTTGTCTTTCGCTTGCAGTTCAAGCAAGGTAACGACCATGAGCAAGGTAACGGCCATTGAGCAAGATAACCACACATTTTTTCGTGCGTGCAGCCGGCTAAATCGAATTATAAGACGTTATCACGTCAAAAAATGTTTGTCTACGCAAATTTTGTTTGCGTTTCACTCGGATTATAATGATACTTAAACCCTGGTAAGCCCCTTCAAACCATGTCTTTCCTCATACATATCACTATTTTTCTTTCATTGTTCTAAAAACTGTTGCTGACTCGCCATAAATTGCAACACACCAATTTGCTACAAACATCATTATTCGATCAAATGATCAAATTCACAGAGTTGCATGTAGAAACAATTCAGTGCACAATTTGGCTCTCAAAAATTATCTTATTATTTCCTCATTCCAAACCCATTTTTAGTCAGAATTTTCGACAAATTGTTAAAAAAATTAAAAATCACTTCTTTCTCTTCATTAGTTGACTTTCACCATTTCGTAAACTTATTGGAACGTCGTGGTAAAAATAAGTTTTCTATAATTTTTGTTTACTGGGTCAAAAGCTAGAATTTGAATTTGAATGCATTGCATTGCATTAGTGTAGCCAGTGCCTCAAGTCATGCTGCTCAAAATGCGCGTATGCAATGGTACGCTCGTTGGCAGTATTTGACTGCTCCTCTCTTTGCCTGCTCAGTTGCTCCACTGTGTGTGAGGAGGTCACACATTGACAGAAATCGCATGCTTGCCTCACACACATACATGCAGCTGCACTTGTGCATACCCCTGCGTATACATCCGTCCTCCAACTGAATTTTTTCTCTTATCCAGCCGTTATTTACTGCTTAGGACCAGCCTTGCCGCTCATTTTATAGCTGCGTGTTTGATATCTTGGCACAATATTTTATTTTAAATGCACATTTTCCTCGACGATAGTGTAGCAAACAGCGTGTTTCACAGGCACATGCAGCATGTTGCGCGATCATGCGGGCATACAGTTGTAGGCATTCAACATTTTGTGGCACATTGGCACTTGCGTGCAATTGGCAGCGTTTTCATACATTTACTGGTACTTCTACACATACCGAGGGTGCTTTGTGCTGCAATTGTCACCCCAGGCAGTTGGCACTTCGCTCGTTCATTTTTTGTTTTTTTTTTTTTTTTTTTTGTTTTTTTTTGTTTGTTAGGTTTTATGTTCTTCTGTCGTTTGGCGCATTTGGTGGCCATTATTTTACAGCCTCAATCACAGATTTTGTAATTTGCGGCTGCTGCACATTTGAAATGAATGCGAGGGCGTTGGCAATTGCGCCTGCCCGTACGTCTTCATCAAATTGTTTGCATTTTCGTTGCAAAATCGAGAAACAGATTGCACAAAATATTTCCTGCCTATTTAATCGGGCCTGCTGTGAGCCGTGTTAAGTGGTTAAGTGCCATTGGCTGAATTCTGGACTCAATGTTACTGCTGGATCAGAGAGAAATTTGTAAATGCAAAACAGGAATCAATATTTTGTTCTATAAAACTAGAAAAGGAAATCTACTCAGTTTACTAGTGTGTATGGAATTTGCTCGTCAAGAATACTGCATAATTTGATAATTGCCAATAAAAGACTCGTGCCGATTGGTCTTGGATCTATGCATATGAGCTGAAAACAAAAGAGCAGTGGATAGTGTGGGTGTTCCAAGACAAACTTAATCCAACTAAAGTTGTTCACGGATCAAACTCCTCGAAACAAATGGTCCCCGTTTTTATTGGAAAATCCACAATTTCCAACAGAAAAATTTAAAACAGTCAATTCTGAGTGTTATACAACCATTTGTTTCCCAGAAGTTTTCGGGGAACTGAGGAAAACTAAGCGCCGAATACGAATTATCCTTCACCAAGAAACGACGAGCTGCTGTCGTTGTTGTAGCAGCCTTCTAAGCCGTGTCAGTGCGGTGTAGTCACCGTTCGTCTTCCTGTAACTCATCTAAGCGGTAGGAGAGGAGTGTTAGGTGAGTAGGTTTTATATGGCACATTCTATGTACATAAAGGGTTTTCCAATAACAGGTGTTAGGTGTTAAACAGGAGAGATGAGCGCTACGTGCCACACAAGCAACGAAGCCATTCAGCTTTTATGGAAAAAGTTTCCGAACCGTGTTATCTCTCGAAGAGGTGATCACAATTGGCCACCGAGATCTTATGATTTAACACCTTGTGACTTTTTTCTTTGGGACCACGTGAAAGAGAAGGTCTACGCCAATAGCCCAGGGTCGATTCAAGACCTCAAAGATGGAATTCGTGAGGCTATCGAGGACATAGGGCAGCCACTTTGCTATTCCGTTATATAAATTTGCATGAAAAGGATATTGTCCTGTAAGCGTGGGTGGGCGTGGTGGTCATTTGCCTGATTTTATTTTCCACTATGAGCGGCATACCTTTCTCTTTATAATGCAATAAACATCCGATCATTTATATTAAAAAATAGCCTTTTTCTTTAAGGATTAAAATAACACCTCTTATTGGAAAACCCGTTATATATACAGTATGTCGGGATCGATTCTGGATAAGTGGGAGTCTGATCTACTACAATATCTACTTCTAGAATGTAATTGGGCTAAATCGGGTCTCGCGAGGCACCTGCATAAGGTGGTGGTTGGACTCGGATAACAGCACTCGGGGATCGGGAGTTTAGGTAAGGTGGTAAGGGTCCTCCGATAAATGTCGTTTAATGTTTGTCCCTATACTGTCTTTTCAAAGAGTTGTAGTCCTGGATTTCGTCACTGTAGTTGAAGAGTTACTTTCTGATATGTCTGAGAAGTGGTTCAAGTTCTAGGAAATGTGCGAAGAGGTGCTACCGAAGGTATTAGAAGAAATTGTTTGCTGAGTACTTTGTTGTGCTTTTTAATTAGGAGCATTCATACCTCATTGTGCAGCTATTGCAGGGGAGATATCAGGGGACATCCCGCAGCTTTCCTGATTGCAGTATTCTGTCATATCTGGAGCTTTGTTCACGGCATATCACTGGTGCCAGGCAATCAGACAGGTGCAGCTTAATTCATAACCGGCCCGCCAATATCTTTAAATGTCGCTAGCAACATTCCTTTGTCTTTGCACCAAGTACTGCCGGCAAGTGATTAGAGGACCTTGTTGTGGTTTTGGGTCTTAGTAGCAATTGCGGTTGTGTGCGCTGAAAAGGAGAGCAAACTATCAAAGGTGACACTCAAAGTGGGATTGAATATTGTCGGTATTGGTGTGTCATCGACTTTTACGTTTGGCTGTAGTTTGATCTCTTTCGTCCAGATGGTAAAGTGGGTCACCGTGGATTTGATGGTTGGAAAGATGGAAATTTCTCGCAGTGAAGTAGCTAAAACGAAGAGAGAAGAGAAACCAATGACGATCTCTCGCGTATCGGCTCACACAAAAGAGTTTTTGAGCACTTAAAAGATGGAGTTATTCAATCATTCGCCTTACAGCTCTGATTTGGCACTTAATGATTTTTTGTTTGTTTTCGAACTTCAAAAATAAAATGCGAGGGTAACATTTTTCAATGCTTGCAGAAGTTGTTGAGTGCTTTCAAGCAAATGCAGAAATGTACGAGTATTGACCTGCAAGGAGAATATTTTGGAAAACAATAAATTATTTTCATTATTATTTATTATTTTGCTGTGTTTTCATATTTGGGCGTAAAATATAAAAGACAACCCTTATAAATGTAATGCTTACTATGCACTACTGTGGGCAAAAAGTAAGGTGAATTTATTTGTCAAACTTCGCTGAATTAAAATTTCGCTCTAGGCAGCACTGTTAGTAACATCTGGACCAACTTTCATGTGAATATCATTATCAGTAACATATTTACGCTTGTGTTTACCAAACGACCAAGAGCGCATTTTTCGATTTTTACAATATCTGATTTGATTGAGCAGAGAAGTGCCATCAAATTTTGTTTGCGGAATGAAATTTCGGCTGCGGAAACATTTAGCATGCAGAAGGCATTTGGTGATTCGACCATGTCGCAGAAAAATGTTTATAAGTGGTGCAAAGACTTCAAAGAGGGTCGAGAACGTCTTGATGACTTGGAGCGCTCCGGACGACCATCGACGTCAACAGATGACCAACACGCCAATAAAGTGAAGGAGTTAGTGCTCAAAAATCGTCGGTTGACTGTTAAAGACCTTACTGATATGATCGAAATATCAGAAGGATCTGTGGAAACCATTTTGAAAGACCATTTGGGTCCACGAAAAGTCAAATCTCGTTTGGTACCGAAAACTCTCAATTTCTTGGAAAAAAGTCGTCGCGTTGATGTGTGTGAAACAATGCTTTCAGACTATCAGGACAAGCTCAAATGCATCATTACGGGAGATGAGACTTTGATTTATGCTTACGACCCTGAAACAACCGACCAATCAAGCGAATATCGTGCTAAAGACGAGGCCAGACCGAAAAGAGCACGTCAAAGTCGTTCAAAAATAAAGGTCATGATGACAGTTTTTTTCGATTTTCGTGGTGTGGTGCACTATGAATTCCTTCCACGTGAAGCAATTCGGCTAAAAAGACCAGAATTATGGGCCAACAACTCTTGGTTTTTGCATAACGATAATGCACCGTCTCACACTGCACTCGTTCTTCGTGACCATTTCGCCAAAAATTCCACGCATATCGTTCCGCAACCACCATATTTGCCTGATTTGGCTCCATGTGACTTCTGGCTATTCCCAAAACTCAAGAGACCGCTCCGGGGAACGCGTTTCGAGTCGATTGAAGAGATAAAAGCTGAATCGAAGAAGGTGCTGATGGCTATACTGGAAATGGACTATTTGGCGTGTTTCGGGGATTGGAAAAATCGTTGGCATAAGTGTATTTCATCGAGAGCGGACTATTTTGAAGGGGATGATATTGAGTCACAAGAATAAATAAAGATTTTTCATTTTACAACCAAATTGTCCTTACTTTTTGCCCACAAAGTACTTCGTAACAATAAAATAGTTTTCCTGTACTATTTATTTTGAATTAGTTTCTACTTTCAAACAATTTATTGCAGGACGTGCTTTCAAATTGACACAAGGAGTTTTGCCAGTGGGTGAACAAAAACTTCGAAGCCCTAATTCCTGAGAACAGCGACGCGTCGTTGGATTATTTCTTCGTTGGATTTCTTTCTATTTTTGGCGCGAGAAATAAGTGCTGATATGTCGAGCTGTGAAACTAAGTAAATGAAAGGACATTTTGAGAAAAAGAAAAGCTAACACATTTTTTGTACAATTTTTATGTGATGCGAAGCTGAAACTTCTGTACATTTAAGGCAACATTCACATTTCGCATATGGAACTGAATACTGCAGAAATTTAAAGATCAGATTTTTTTTTCTTGAGCTCAAAAACAAAAAAAAAAAAAAAACAAAATCTTTTTCAGTGTCTTGAAACAGTTATAAACGTGTAAGTGCTTGTTAAAAGTCAGTCCTAACCTGCCAAGAACAGTTTATTGTAGCTGTGGGGTGATAATTTTGCTCTTTACCTAATGGCAATTTACTTTGTCAAAGGAAGCAACTCTTCAAGTTTCTAGCTTTCAACAGTCAAAGAACAAAATATTTAACATTTATCATTTTTTTCTCATTATACATCAGTGTGAAAATTTCAATTATAAAGTACAGTACCTGGCCATTGAATTATGACCGATGGCATTTTTTCTGAAAACTTCAAATATCGGGTAAAATTTTCAATCTAATTTGGGCTTTTTCAAATAAAAAAGGGTATTAAGGGGTTTTTAACCTGTTCCTAGATGTTTTAAGAATTTCCGGTCAATTGGCCTACGACGATTAGAAAAGGATCAGTTTTTTTGGTTATAAGTGAAAAGTTAAGTGTGCAAGTGCCAGTGCGAATTAATTCGATCTTGTGTGAGGAGCATAAGAAAACTAACTGAGATCGTCTGAAAAGTGAAAGAATTGAATAGTGAATATTCATATATCTAAAATATAACAACAGTAAGTACAATATCTTTTGAATTTGTCACATGGATTATTCTGTTTTTTTCCATTTAACCAGTTTTTTTTTAGAAAATGGGCCGAAAGTCGGATTTGCCATAGGGACAAAAGCAACAAATTGCAGCTGTTTTGAAAGCCAAGAACATGAGCTATGCAGATATAGCAAGAACCGTTGGAATATCCAAGGCGTCTGTGGTACATGTTGCCAAAAAGAGGAAAAATACCAACAACGTTTTAGCGGTAACTTCGAACAATCGCCAAAATTCTCGCCGAGAACGCATCACCTCAACCAGGCGGGATCGCAAAATCATTCAAACAGTTTTCTGGAACAGAAATGCTTGAAGGCGGATGATTTTAAGAGAGGTTCAGGAATCTGGAGTAAATATTTCGGAAAGCATGTTACGATTACGCTTATACGAAAATGCACTTTTGCGCAGACGACCAGCAAAAAAGTCAAAACTGACCCGGTGTATGCGAAATCGGCGGAAACTTTGGGCACAACTTCACAGAGACTTCGACGTGGAATATTGAGAAAAAGTAAGTTTAAAAAAAAAACATTTTTTTCCTTTGCCAAATAGCAGTAGTAAGAAGAAGTGAATATTCACACTTTTTTGTGGCTGTGTTTTTCTTCTTACAGATCATCTTTAGCGATGAATACCGATTGGAAGCGGTCACAAAAACAGCAAATTTTGTTCGCAGAAGAGCCGAAGAACGATATTCTGAAGATTGTGTGCTTCCAAGGGCCAAACACCCTCCCAGTGTTATGGTTTGGGGCTGTATAACCTCAGGGGGACCAGGTCCGCTACCTTTTGTTGAGAGAATAATGCGCTCTGGCCAGTAGGTGGACGGGCTAGAAAACGTTTTGCTGCCATATTTAGAAACCCTGAAGTGTCCGAGAGACGAATACATCTTTATGCAAGATAGAGCTCCATGTGACACATCCAGGATGAGCATGAATTGTCTGAATTCAATGGAAATAATGATTTTGCCATGGCCTGGCAATTCACCGGACCTTAACCCTATCGAAAATTGTCGGCCATACCTCAAATCGGCAGTATACCAGCGGAATAGTACCACAATACAACAGCTTAAGGAAAAGATCGAAGATGTGTGGTATAATGACCAGAATCTTAAGACGAAGATAACACAGTGCGTAGCCAGTATGCCTCAACGAATTGCGGTGTCTTAACAGCCAGGGGAGGAGCCCCGAAATATTAGTTTAAAATAAATATTTTCAATACAAAAATGTCAAGAAGCTTTTAATAAAAACAAATATGTAAACTTTTTTAAATGCTTTAAAACCGTTTGCTTTTTATTCGCTCTCAAAGCCATAAATATGTAATTTTTATCACCGGTCATATTTCAATGGCCAGCACTTGCAACTCTACACCTGTGATTATAATATAATTACAGTTGACTCTTATTTCGCACAGCTCAATCGCAAAACACTTTGACAAAGGCGACAAATTTACGATTAATAATTACATCAGAAATACTCGTTTGATGGCCTCAGGCTATTTGCATAAAAAATATTATTCAATTTCTATTAATATTGACGTGCGTGTGAGTGTACGCGTTTGTATATTATGACCAAATAGAAAATTCATTAAATGGAATGCGTAAATGAGATTTAAGTTTAAAAATTACACAGAGAAAAGGAGACTGACTTCATTGCTTTGTGTGAATGTACAGTGGGCCACAGCGTATTTGATACAGTACCCGACGTAAAAGTCAAGTCGAAATATTTGCTAAACAAAGAAAAATAAAGAATACAAGTGGCCGCCGTAGTCGAATGGGCTGCGGTTGGCTGTATGCATGAAACACCAGAAGATAAAAAATGCTTCTACAAGTGGTTGCTTCTCGATAGTCAATGATAAGCGACCGAGTGTATTTCTGCCATGATAAAGCTGCTCATATTTTTTGAGAATGGTAACACAAATGACATGTCAAATGTGTTCATAATTTACTTAAAGGTTTGACATTTACGAAATGGGACGCTATACGCTTGAACAAAATTGGGAAAAATTTAAAACCTATTTCCAAAGTGGTGAGTCTTCTTCTTCTTTTCTGATTTTCACGCCGGTGGCTACGTCAATAAGCAAAATTGTCGGATTTGGGGCTCAGAAAACCCACACGTTACTGTAGAGAAGCAAATGCATCCACAACGAGTCACTGTTTGGTGCGGTTTTTGGTCTGTTTTTCGAAAATGAGCGAGTAGCCGCGGTTACAGTAAATGGCAAGCGTTACCGTGACATGCTCAACGAGTTGTTTCCAAAAATTGAAGAGGATGACATGGACGACATTTAGTTTCAACAGGATGGTGCAACTTGTCATACTGCCAAAGTTACACTCGAACTTTTGGCTACCGGTTTTGAAAACCGAATAGTCAGCCGAAATTCCGATATCAATTGGCCGCCTCGGAGCTGTGATTTAAGCCCGTTGGACTATTTTTTGTGGAGAGCCGTTAAGGACAAATGCTATGCGAACCATCCAGAGACGATTGATGATTTAAAATACGAAATCGAAGTTGCCATTCATGAAATTGGATCCCAAACAATCGAAAATGTGCTTAAAAATTTGGTTGATCGAATGGCCTACTGTAAAGCCAGTTGTGGCAGTCACTTCAACGATATTATTTTTCACTCATAAATGATAATGTTCAATCTTCAAAATAACAAAAAATATTTATTTGAAAAAATATTTACTAATTTTTTTTTGTAGCCGATTCAAAAAGCAAATTTTACCTGGCCCACCCTATAGTTCCTTGTTAACTGTGTGTATTTACTGAAATATTATTATCCCGTTAGTGACTAGCAAAATTTTGGTGTTATGGAAATTTCATTAAAACTGTCAAAAACATTTTAATTAATTTAAAAAACGCTACGTATACGAACAAAAGCAAATGCACATACGAAATGTGTGCTGACAAAAAAGTTAGTGTCATGGCACGTTAACATTTTTTTAACCTATGTATGTCTGGGTTGTGCAAATTTTTTAGCAATTGCCTGCAGATTTTTTAGAGCGAGGGTGGGTGAAAATTTATTGCTTTTTAGGAGAGAATAGCACGCCAAATCTGAAAATCTGGGGTAAAAAATATTAGAAAATAATAGACGATCGAATCTTTGCAAGAAGGATACGAACCATGCGATTGAAACGACTGAAGAAGCACAAGGAATTGCCCGTGAAGAGCGCTCGACTTCGTGCTTCTCAATCACAAGAGCAAAGCGAGGCAGCCCGTGAAACGGCTCGGTTGGAAATGCGAAATCGTCGAGCGAATAACAGAGATCAACAAGTTGATCATTTTCGACGCACAAGAAGAGAATTATCAAGTGTTGATTTGAATCGAGCAGCGTTTCGATATGATTGCAACACTAATTACTGCTTGCATCCTAGCTTTTGCATTGAGCCAATTAACGTTGTGTGCGAGTGTTGCAGCGCATTGAAGTTTTGCGGAGAAACGCACGGATGGTCCTGCCTTAGTGGAAGAGTGAAATTGCCAGGTTGGGAATGCCAGCGCCAAATCGTGAAATGAATAACGCATTTAATCGAGAGTTGGAACGGGAACGTGAATATGATCACCAGGAATTAGATTTAGTAGTTCAAACGAATGTACCACTGTTGAATCGCCAAAAAAAAGAAGTTTATGATACATTAGTGAAGGCATTTGATGATGGAAATGGTGGTTTATATTTCCTTGATGCCCCTGGTGGAACTGGTAAGACATTCCTCATGTCAGTAATTTTAGCCACTGTTCGTGCGAGATCCAACTTTGCGCTTGCACTTGCTTCTTCTGGAATAGCAGCCACATTGTTAGAAGGATGCCGTACGGCTCATTCAGCATTAAAATTGCCGTGAAATCTTCAAAATATTGAAGAACCAACATGTAATATTTCAAAAAACTCAGCAATGACCAAAGTTTTATCAGCATCGAAAATCATCATCTAGGACGAATGCACAATGGCGCATAAACGTGCATTAGAAGCACTTAAACGAACCTTGAAAGATATACGCAATGACTCGAGATATTTTGGAGGCGCAATGATTTTACAGTCTGGCGACTTCCGCCAAATACTGCCAGTAGTTCCAAGATCAACGGCTGCTGACGAATTAATCGCTTGCATCAAATCATCGAATCTATGGCGCTATGTGAAGAAACTTCAGCTAACAACAAACATGAGAGTTGCCTTACTTAATGATACATCTACTGAAGATTTATCTCAGCAATTATTGACTATTGGTAATGGTCGAGTACCTGTCGACGAATCGAGCGGATTGATTTCATTTCCTTAGAATTTCTGTAACTTTGTCTCATCGAAAGACGAACTTATCAATAAAGTATTCCCAAACATCATTAATAACTACAAAAATAATGAATGGTTGAGTAAGAGATCAATTTTAGCGGCTAAGAATTAAGATGTAGATGACCTAAACTACATAATTCAAAATGACATCATTGGAACAATGCTTTCATTCAAATCCATTGACTGTGTAACAAGTGAAGATGAAGCCACCAACTATCCAATTGAATTTTTAAACTCCTGGATGTGCCTGGCTTACCACCGCATAATTTACGCCTAAAAATTGGCTCCGTAGTAATCATGTTTCGAAACATAAGCCCACCAAACCTATACAACGGTACGCGTTTGGTGGTAAATAAATTGATGAACAATGTGATTTAGGCGACGATACTCAAAGGAAAATTCGAAGGTGAAGAAGTTCTCATTCCGAGGATCCCGATGATCCCAACCGATCTTCCGTTTGTATTTAAAAGACTTAAATTTTTGATCCGTCTTGCATTCGCCATGACCATTAACAAATCACAAGGACAATCCTTGAAAGTTTGTGGTATGAATCTAGAAAATCAATGTTTCTCACATGGTCAATTATATGTGGCATGCTCACGGGTCGGAAAACCATGTGCGTTGTTTGTTCTCGCACCTGATAATAAAACAAAAAATGTCGTGTATCCCAGGGTGCTTAACTGAAGAGTGCAATCTATTAAAGCTTCATTGAAATACTTGATTAATAAAAAAGTTAACTTAATAAAATCAAAAATCTGATTTTGACGTGATAACGTCTTCTAATTCGATTTGGCCGGCTGCACGCACGAAAAAATGTGTCGTTACCTTGCTCATACGGCGTTACCTTGCTCATATGGCGTTACCTTGCTTGAACTGCAAGCGAAAGCGCGGAACGAACGACAAAGAGGCACAATCGGTCCCCGCGTTCGGCAACGTTCGACATCTGGCTCTCTCCTACTTGAGTGAGCATATATATGTATGTATATGTATGTAAATGCGCATTTGTATATAAATTCACATATTTCTATTTGCATATGCCTTCTTCCTGTGTGAATGGTAATGAACCATTTCTCTGTTGAGAATAGGACGATGAGAGGAAAAGTAGGAAATATGAAAGGGAGTGTTTCGAGTGTGAAGTGTCTTGAAAAAGGCAAATCGATGATGGTGCCTCTTAGTGTTGTTGATTTATTAACGTCTGATGCACAATCGAAATTGAAGATATCTTTCATGAATTTGATAAATGTTTCGTCATTTTTCACGTTTGTGTAAATGTAACTTGACCTATTCCATTGCGATTCCATTTACCTCGTTCTCTATATCCATACAAAAATCTTTCAAACAAATAAAATTAAAATTTGGTTTTGAAAATTGCAACCATTATATCAGTAGTTTCTTATGACGTTGTCACGTTAAACTATCGTCAGTAAGCCGACTTTACAGACAACCTCTTTTTTTATTGCCTCTAGGGCGCAACAAAGTTCGCCGGGTCAGCTAGTTATATATACATTCCCCTGCATATATGGGTTTTTTTGAAAAATAGTTTTTGAATTTTTTTTCCTTCACAATTTTCATTGGAATTGTTAAAAGCTCTGATAAAGACCATTATAGACTTTTTTACAGTCACAAAATAACTAATCCTCTTCTGTATTGAACATCCACATTCGATGTTATCGCTTATATGCAAATACATTGCATTAAAATACTTCGCAACCACGATAGTTGCTTTCGTCCGATTCCTCTTCACTCCAATCTTCCTTGCAGTATCAAGCGCAGCACTTCATATGTTTCACTGCGTGTTGCGTGCCCAAAATAAGCAAATTTACAACGTTTCATTGTACGCAGCAGTTCTCTGTCAACATCCACTCTAGCCCAAATATCCTTGGTTGTTACCCTATCGCGCCAAGATATTTTCAATATGTGACGGTAGCACCACACCTACGTTTTGGCTCCAAGAGAAGTTCTTTATACATCGGATATATTTGCTATCAACGTTAAGAGTAATCAATGCAACTATTAGCTTATCTTATTGCACTCTATGAAATGCTTTCTCATAGTCGATAAAGCATAGGGATGGCGTTTTTCGTACGTTTCTACAATTTTGTATCAAAACCTGGATACACATCAATGTTTCACGAGTGCACATAGCTTCTCTGAACTCGACTTGCGTACTAATAATTAATAAATAATAATAACTTATATTATATATACGTCTATATCATATCATCTTTTAGGTTAGGTTTTTTTATTGCTTTACTGCGCTCTAACTGAAATTTTGAGGTCCTTTAAAAAATTCTAGTGATGGTGAAAAACTTAAAATACAGATTTGCGACCGTTGATTTATATTTAGTATCGCGAACATATCAATTTTCTCAAGTGTAAGAAAAAAACTGAAGAATTTTCACGCTCTGTTATAGAACCACTGCATTAAACACTATAACACATATTGAGTTTCGAAAACAATTTCAGTTTTTTAAAGCTGATGGCCTAGTCGCTAATGCTTTTTTAATTCATTGTGATTGTAATTCATTACTTTTCCAATTTTCAAATTAAAAAAAAAAAAAAAAAAAAAATTTTAAATAGTTATATTGCATAAGCCTATTATTTTTCAGCCTACCCTCGCATGTTGCTAGCAATTAGATGGCATTGTTGATGTTGACGTGCAAGCACCACATTCTAATGAAGTGTAAATATTTGCTTTGGTAGAGGTTGCTATTTTAAAAATAGAGCTAACACACACACATACACATAAATGCTTTCATTCTTAAATGCGAGTAAGAAACTACCCGGTAGTGAAAATGAAGCCACGTTTAGTTGAAGCTACGTCAACCTATCCATTTTTGATAATATGAAGCGGAAATTCTGATATGAAGGGGGGAAACCGGTTTAGGAGGCCGACATTTTTGTGTTTTTCGTGAATTTCTTTGAAGAAGGAAGGAAGAATCAGAAATTGTTTAAGTTTAGAGTATATTTTATTTATATTCTTAGGTCCACTTTTACATTTTTTCAAGCCATTTCCGCCGGTAATAGTGGCGTTAGAGCGTGCTGTCCATGGACGATCACCATCCGAGTATCTTGCTAATGGGCATTCCTGAAGTAGCAATTTTTCTCCTTAATAAACAACAATTTTTTTTCGTCGACAACAAGATGTTCCTAATTGTGATAAAATAATATTCAAAATTGCATGTTTTTGAGGCGCTTGAACACAATTCCATTTTTTTATACCATATTTTTTCACCTATTTTGCTTAAAAAAATATTTTTAATGATAATATAATCCCAGAATTACGTTCGTATGAATAAGAATTGAATAAGAAATACTCCGGGAAAATTTCATAACGATTGGTCGATAACTTTTTGAGTTAGAGTGCCCACCAGTTGAAAAAAAGTTGTTTCGAGAAAAACGCCGTTCTAACTACCGCGCGCTACGGTGCCAAACCGACAGGCGGCCACTTAAGTGCTCATATAATCGGGAACAATGCGAATTTCGCTCTAAAATTTTTACCACTTATTCTTGAGTAGTTATACTAAAAATGTATGTAATAAAACAAATCGATTTTTTTATCAGCCTAAACTGGTTTCCCTCCTTAAGTGGGATCTCGCATTTGGGTTAACGCCACCATTCGCTGTTTCGAAGTTCGAAGCGATAGTTTCGCGCCAGTGTCCCATCCTGCCTGTTTGTATTCCGCACTCGAACGCAAAAGCAGATAAAAATAATTGATTTATATATGGCTATAACGAAAGAAAACAATATTCCCTACGACGAATAGTCGGCAAAACCACAAAGAAATGTCAAATTTAAACAAAAAACATTTTCGGAGCTTAAAAAACGAGTATCACACAGTTTGAGATGTTACGTAGTTAGGAAATTGGAGACTAAGCCAAGTATGGCAAGAGGCACTCTTGTATTCCGTGCTGAAAAACTTTCACGGATTCCCAGTGGGACAAAGTGGCGAATAAGTGAAATACGTTTGGATCTACGCAAAACAGTGGAGTTGAAGGAAAAAAAAGGTGAGTGTGTGCCCGATATGAGCTAGATTATGAAATCGTCATTTATTAATACAAATTCTATGCACAACTTTATCCATAGATTTGGGCTGACCTTAAAAGTCAGAGTAAACGGTAGAAAGCTGAAAATCAAAGAAATTTCAACGCAGCCGGCAGCGGTCCATTTCGCCCCTCAACATTGACAGAAGTAGAGAAGTCCATTGATTGTATTCAACTGATGTCCACGACAGTGGCCTCAAGTGAAGCGGTACTTGGAATAGCTACCATCTATAACAGCACTACCACCAACAACTACACTACCAACCACAACTACACCATCAACCACAGCATAATGAAATCAAAATGCAACATCTTGACCTGCACCATCGTTACCAATATCTCCATTATCGACAATAACGTCCATAGGCATAAAAACACCAATAATGAAAAGAAGCAAATGCGCATTTAAAAAAAAATTGTGTGTCTAAAGAAATAGGTTACTGTTCGGTTGAAATGGTTGCCCACAGAGAGGCCATAAATGGACGAAACCCAAAAATTAGTACTTTGTGATGCCATTGCAAGGAAGGTAAGAAGACTAGAAAGAAAGGAATGGTGGGTAGGGGTGACGCGGAGGGTTTTGGAAGTGTATTTATTGATGAAGACCGAGCGATGACTGAGTTATGGTGATGTAAGCCTCTTCGTACTGCTGATGACGTTCAATTGGGTTTTAATAACAAGACCTGCTACATCAGTAGGCTTAGCAAAGTGATAAGAACCAATATACTTACATCTTACGCCCGCGAAAGCAAAGCTGCTACGGAGGCGGTGCTGAGATGATTTCATCTCATCTTCCATATAACTGATGCAAAAAGGTCTCGAAATAATGCCACTTCTCATAGCATATGTACCATGCAACCAGTGTCCTTTAAGGGGATTCATGAAATTTGAGAGCTGAGATTTCGTTAACTTCAGAAGATCCATCGAGAGCCTCCAATCCACTTGTGCCCAGAAAGGTTTTGCGACCTTACAAGTTTTTATACTTGCCCTGTGCTCGCTGAGTTGAATAGCACCGCCCCCTCTCGAAGAGCAGATACCAGGTAGTCAACTGGATAGCAGTCCTTTCATTTCATGGGAAAACTACCTCACAGGTTCCCCATCTGGCCAGCTCATCCACCTCGCAGTTTCCTGCAATGCCCCTATAAACAGGTACGCAGATCAGCCTTATGTCGAATAATTCGGATGCGATTGAAAGTGAAGTCAGGCATTTCCCAACAAGTTTCGGACGCATTATCATCGATCCCAGGCCCCCAATTGCCGTTTGACTATCGGAGTAGATATTCAGTTCCGCGACAGTAACGTAGTACTGAATGTGGTACCGTGGAACTGGTTTCAAAACTGCAGCTGCACGTGCCGCAAGCGGATTGAGCTGTTCGGGCCACAAGCTAATCTGAAGCTACGGACACTTCGGTATCCTTAGAAACTTTGTGTACATCCGCAGTTGTCTGGAAGATGATACGGAATCAACTCAGCCGCTTATTCTCGGCTGTCTTGCTTGCCGAGCTAGGATTTAGAGCTCTCGGCTCTCACTTTTTTCTTAAGCCTGCGAATAGGGCTAATTTAGATATCACAAACCTGATGAATTAGATCAGTAGCTTGAAGCGATTAGCGCAATTGTAATTAGGCACCATTTTTTCGTCATCATCCTCTTATCCAAAGTCCCTTCTTTCTTCAAAAAAATGTCTTCACTAGAATTAGGATTTTATTTCAAGCTGTGCCGCGATTGTATTCAGACGAAAAATGTCTAACTAATTCGAGCTCATTCAATCATTTATTTGATAAGTTGAAATTTTTTCAAATTAAACTATTTTTTTTCAAATAATAATCGAGTAAAAGCTGAAGTCACATTTCGTGCTTATTCCAAGAGGGGGGTAATAGTTTCGCATCCTGAGCGCACTTAAGCAGCCTAACTTAAAATAGAATTTCAATACAAAATCGTTCCATATGGAGTAAAATCTAAAATCTAGATTGGATTTAGAATTTAAGAAAAAAGGAAGAAAAAGTTCGTCCCTTTGTTTCTCTTAAAGTAACTGCTTTTTATTATGAATTAAATTGCAAATTAAAATAAGGTAAAATTCCTGACATCAATCGCACAAATATTTGCTTAGTCAAAATTATCAACGATTTAAACTTTAAAAATACTCTGTTGAACATTTGCTGAAATTGAGTTTTGTTCTTATTGCCGGTGGGCACGGATATATGCCTTTGTTTAGTTGTTCTAAGTAAAAATAAATTAAAAATAAATAAAGGAAAGCAGCTGTGAAAAACATCGAATTTCTACATTCGCTTCTGGGTCAGCTGTGTGAGCTTCGTAAGGCAGCCTAAATTATCTTGCCGCTTTGTATTTGGTAAACTTGTTTGTGTGCGTAGTTGATGATACTTTAAATGTGAAAATCAATATTTGATGATGATATTTCATAAGCGCCATATCAACAACTAGCACAAAAATATTGTAATAAAATAGGCAATACAAAGAAGGAGAAAACGACTGGAAGCATGAGCGGGCGGTTGACTAAACAGAAGAAAAGAAAAGAGAGAGAATGGGAAATAAAAATATTGTTGAAAATATTTAAAATAAATAATGTTAAATATATATTCTACCAAAGGTTTTACATATGTGTGTAAGGATTATATTTCTGGTAAAATATCTAAAATGTGGCACAAAATTATTTAAGATTTGTAAATTTTGCTTGCGAACTAGAAAGCTATTGTATACACACAGACAAGCAATGGAGTGCGTTAAGGTTAGAATAAAGATTTTCAGCAATCAACATAATTTATTTTATTTAGTAAGGTAGTCAGAGGCCCGAAAAAATGATGGTTTTCAATAATTTTTTTTTTTTGCTAGTCTAATGGCTTTATTTTTTATTTTATTTTACAAAAATAAAAACATACCATTCATACATCATGTTTCAGCTTGACCTTAGCAAAATTTCAAAAAAAATTATAATTTTAAAAGTTATCGCAGTTTGTGGGCTCCAAAAGTCCCTTCCGGTGAACATCCCAAATTCATCTAAAATCCATCGGAAAAATATTTTCTTTCTTCGCAAATTGCTTGACGCAAATGCCTCATAGCGCACAAATGATAGTTCCTATTAATTGTCTGACCTTGTAGAAAAAAAAACGTCGTGCAAAATATCATTGTAATCCATAAAAACCGTGAGCATCGCTTACTTTTTGACTGAAAACGACGCGGTTTTTTGGGCTTTGTTCATCCGGAGCTCCCCACTCACTCGCCTGATGTCCGGCTTGCGTGTCGTACTCATAAACCCACGTCTCGTCTCCAGCAACGATGCATTTGATGAATGTTGGGTCGGATTCAGCCTTGGAAATCATGCCTTTGGCGATATCAACGCGGTCCCCTTTTTGTATAAAACTCATGCACTTTTGGACAACTTTGCAGCAACACTACGCAAACCCAAATCATTAACTAAAATGCGCTGAATGGACCCGAAATTATTGCCCAAGTCCTCTGCCAGCTCTCTGCTGGTTAATTTGCGATGGCCTGCTACTACGTTGGGCATCTTTGTTGGACTCGCGATCGCTGCGGAAGCGTTCTCTGAAGCAGTCATGGCACTCGTAAATGGCTGTTTTATTTAGAATATCATTACTGAAACAGTTTTCTAACATTTTTTTAAGGTTGTCGTACCATTGAATCAATTTGTAACGCAAAATTTAATACAAACTCGTTATTGCATATTCGAAGCCATTTTAAACTTAGTCGAAAGCGCGTGCAGGGGTGATTTACTCAAGGCGGCGTACTTTTACAAATGTCAAGCTTGAGGTAAAACTGGGAGTATTAATCACAGATGTAAACTTCTGTTAATACTGGAATCGTTGGGCTGTAAGGTGATAGCTTATGGCGATGATGTTGTTATTGCTGTCTCTGGTAAATTTGTATCTACATGAAGATACCATTTGCCAACCAGGCTAATCTAACCTAAGACACCTAATACAAAATGCTCTAGACTTAAAGTATATCAAGGTGGGCAGAAAAGTGTGGTCTAGGAGTCAACCCAGGCAAAACACAACTAATATTGTTCACTAGGAAACACAGAATCCCTCAGCTGAGTCCAATTATGCTCAAGGGGGAAGCTCTTGTAATTTCGAAAGAAACCAAGTACTTGGGACTAAACATAGACAGGAAACTGACTTCGAAGTCAAACACCTTAGGAAGAGTCAGGAAAGCGAACCTAGCTTTGTATGCCTGTAAGAGAGCTTTAGGTAAGATCTGGGGAATTAAATCTAAGGTTGCTTATTGGCTTAATACTGCTGTCGTCAGACCCATTCTTCTATGTGCAAACGTTGTCTGGTGGTGTGCTATACAGAAAAAAGCCTATTCTAATTTATTTAATAAGGTGCCGAGATCAGCGGAACTAGCAATATGTGGCGTCATGAAACCCCGCCATCCATGGCTTTGGACATCACATTACAACTGCTACCCCTAGATCTCTTCTGCAAATACTCAGCGGCCTGTTCCGCTTTAAGACTCAGAGCGAGCTCACAATGGAGGACTGTCACACATGGACATTCAACCATCTTAGACTCCTATACGGATATACCCAGTGATTTTGATTATCACCTTCCTATTCTCTGCTTCGAAAGAAATTTCCTAATGAAAATCCCTTCTAGACTGGAAAGGCTTGAAGAAGATCCAACACCCAACACACCCGTTAAGATCTACACGGATGGATCTAAAATGGACACCGGTGTAGGATCAGAGTTAAATTACGAAGAGCTTTTTATCAGAGAGTCCCTTGAACTACCGCTATTCATGAAGCCTTAAGATGGTTAGAGATAAACAGAATATCAGTAACAGATATCTGCATTCTTTCAGACAGCCTAGCTGCTCTACGGGCCCTGGATTCATTCCAAATAACATCAAGGTGTGTCTTACGTTGTCGTCAATCTCTAACTGAGATGGCCAAACAATATCGTATCATCTTATGCTGGGTTCCAGGCCACAGAGATATACCAGGGAACTGTAGGGCAGACCAACTTGCAAGGGGTATACTTATGGGGGTAACTCTCGCAACTTGTAAGCTTCTTTGCACTAATCAGTTCTGTAAAGATGGATTAGCGTCAATACCTGTGAAATTGCTAGGCAAACATTGCCAAGGCTAAATCTACGTCTGGCCAAGAATATTATAAAATTGAGTACACTTCAAATTAGGACCTTAGTAGGAGCCCTTACAGGACATTGTCTGATAGGAAATCGCGCAAGGAGAGTAGGCGTTTACATGCATGTTGTCAGTTGTAGCTGCAGGAATGAGGAGGAGTTGGAAGCAATTCAACACCTTTTTTGCACATGCCCAGCCATAGCCAGAAGAAGGAACCGATGTTTAAGGCCCTGCTTCTTAATGAAAATGGATGATCTATGCACTTTAGGTATCAACAAACTTTTGCCCAAAGTACAGGATGGTCCAGCCTGGAATGAGAGGCTGAGCTACAGCCTATGCGGCTCACAACGGACCCATTTCTGGTCAAAGTGGCATCGCGGTCTCTATGTGCGGCCGCGGCTGCCGAACCTAACCTAACCTAATGTGGCAACCTAACAAAAAGCCAACAACAGAAGTCTTAGCAGTTGACTTAGAGCGTTACCTGGCGGATGCCCTGGGAGCGTTTTGATCATGGTTTAAGATAAAATTGGGATAACTAGCTACTTCAGCAATAAAAGTCAGATGGCATAACTATAGGAAAATTAGTAAAGTTATACTCATAAATATATTACCTACAAACTCAATGAAATAGGACAAATACTAAATCTTTTTTAGAGGAAGTTGGGCCCAGAGAAATGCGCTGAGTCCACGAATGGAGGATAATAGATGTGTCGGGTCACGGAGCTAAATTCCCTCATAATAATAAACAAATGTGATGCGTAAATGAATTTCGCTTTCGCTTGTGCTTGTGAAGCAAATTAAAAAAAAATTTATTTTTTTATTTTTTTATTTTTTTTTAATTTTTTACATGTATTTACTCGTATATATACATAAATAAATTTATCTGTTTGTGTTTGCAAACGAAAGCCTTCAAAAAATTATCTTTACATTTTATGGGTTTCCTGTGTAATTCAATACCTTAAAATTCATTTCAATCAAAGCACTCCAATTCTTTGGTTATTTACAACGTTTCGAAACCCACGTCAAAGCACGCGTCTATGTTTTCCAACTTTGCATTTTTAGAATTGTTTTACAAAAAGTATCGAATAACCGACACAGCGTCTCTAAAAGCATACCTCCCTCACTGCTCACTCACTCACTCACTCCGCCACTCACATGTTGCAATGTCCCGTGCTGTGGTAAGCACGGAATGACAACAACAATTTGCAAGCATATGTCATAGTAGATGATTGCATTGCGACAGTTGTGTGAGTGGAAAATCACTAAAATCACAGGTCACCACAGTCGCCACACAAGCACACAGCGCACACACCTACACATCCACGTGAACAGTGTTTGAGCTTTGCTTTGGTTATTTTTAGTAGGTATATGCATGTGTGTGTGTGTGTATGGGCGAATGCCTTTGGGTGTTGGCGCATGCATTTGTGTTTCTGTGAGCATTTCGCTATGCATGAACGGTTATGCTGTGGACACATGTTGTCACAGTTGTCGCTATCAACACATTTTCGCATACGAGCAACATCCGATCTACTCGCAGTGGCGACCCCTTTGATGTCGCTTGCATTTTAATGAAAAACTCAATTCAACTTAGATATTTTGCTGTGAGAAGGGAAAAGTGCGAAAAGTCCGAAATGAGAAAAGGGTTAGTAGGGTTGAGTGCGACGCAGTAAATGTACAAATAATCGACTGATGCTGTTGCTGTTAATATTCAAGGACAAAAGCGAGCAGTGACCAGTTGCCGTGGGACACGAAGAAAAGAAATAGAAAATTTAAATTCAAATTGCCGTTAGAAGAGTATGGAAGTTGGGTAAATTAATTTCACTTGAAAATCGACAATACTTTTTTTTTTGTTTTTGCTTACTTACTTTGCCACCAACTTTTAACACTGGAAAGACGAAAGTGGTCAAGTGGACCGCAACCACGTTTTTGATAAAACATATTCCAATAAAAGCAATGTTCTTAATTAAGGGTCTTTCACAAGTGACGCTTTGATGTGAGCAGTGAATAATTCCTAGATTATACCTCTTTTTTGTGTCATCTTCGACATTTGTCAAGTAGACAGATAAACATTTTTACACGATACACGATGGAAATGGTCGATTCTTAAGAACAACATATCGCAAATTTCATGACTTTTTTGACTAAAATAATCTTCCGAATGAGTCGACAAATTAAAGGTTTCAAGACACTGGTTGTGTCGAGGTGACCAAAAACTGGGCGTACTTGTGAGAATAATGCTGCTGTAGGGCAAAGTGCTGCTGCACAACATTCAACATGGATACCTCTACGTTCTCAACTATTAGTCATTCATGAATTGTCTATTTGGCAGGTGTTACTTGGAGACGTGCTCACGATGGGTATTTAAATGATGTCATTATATATGTACTCTCTCATCTTTGATAACTATAGTGAAACGTGAAAGAATCTAAATGTTTATATATTATATTTTACTTTAAAACAAGATCCGAGTTAAAAAAATAGTTTTGAGAAAAACGCTTTTAAAGTTTTGCTATCGATTACCGGAACGCCGGAGTCCCCTTTGTTAATTGTTGAATAACTCGAAAAGTATTTGTCTGTTCCTCAACTTGTGCTATTTATTTGGAAGCAGGGCGTGGTCACATTTACATCCTTGCATTACACTTGAATTATGTTATAAAAATCAATCTTTATAAAGCCTTGAAGCTCACACGCCTTTTAACAAAAATAGTTCTAAGAAGAAATGGTTTCTGGGCTAAGGTTTTAAATCAAATAGAATTGGCTTACAATTTGAAATGAGATTAAACGGTGTTGCAAAAAAGCAAGTGAGCAGAAAATAGCTGACAGGCGAAAAATACGGAATAGAGCACTAAACAGTACGAACAGAATATACAAAGAACTTGACCATAATTTAAAATTCAGGGATTTTTAAAGCCAGTAGAAATTGCATTATGCTTAATGGTTTTTACAATAAAAATTGATTTTTATGTAATTTAAATGAGTAGGAAACAATCCAACCTTTTCTTGGACGTTGTCCAATATGAAAACAAAACCGCTGTAGTTTCGTCAGTAGTACCGAAATGGGGTAAATGGGCTTGAAACTGTAGGTCCCTCCATTTGTGGAACAACATCAATACGCACACCACAAATAGGAGGAGGAGCTCGGCCAAACACCCAAAAAGGGCGTAGGCGCCAATTATATATATATACTTTCTATGTGAATTTATAAGTTTTCGAAGCAAAAATAGTAGGAAAATTTGCCCCAAAATTCATTTTTTTAAAGCATCGTATTCCGCGAATTTTTTTTCTCATTTTTTTTAATTCACATAGAAATTATGACATTAATAAACAAAAAAATGTTTGGTTTTTGTTCTCAGGTCACTGACGCCGATACTAAAAAGCCCGCCGACTGAGAAGCCCGGCAGCGACTTTCCTGGACGAATTGAACGTACATCCGCCATTTTAAATTATTAAAATAAAAAAAAAATTTACATTATTTGAATATATAAATAAACTGTTTGCCAATTTTGAAAAAAATATATTGACTTCTTCATTTTAAATAATTTTAATGAAAATCTGGGAAAATATGGCCATTTACAGGTATCTGCCCCCAACTAATCAACCTTGTCACTGGGGCTTTAAAGCACGGACAATTTATTATGGATGAATAGTTTTGTAAATAAATATCGGTCTAGTTTTAAGCAGGCGACTTTTTAATTCATTTCTATTTGTTCATTTCAGTGAAATAAAAAATGTTGTTAACTGTTCTGTATAATTTTTTGTGCAAAATAATTCTATCTATCTATCTATGTAATTAATTATCTTAAAACAGAATTCGAATTAGCAGCCATACTTGAAGCTGTGATATATGTTAAGCGCAGTAAGCGGAAGTTCATCATTTGCACCTACAGCAGTTCATGCAATGAAGCTATTGAATGCCTACTCAATGATCAAAATGAAATAAATATTAGCAGCAAAACACTACTAACCTCTCCCAGAAAAATCAGACTCAACGAGAATGCAGACACTGTCACCAAAAGCGCTGCGATGACTCCATCTTTAATGTTCAATGACACAACAAAAAACGATATTTTCGTTGCAAGGGCAAGGAAGAGATACATACAGGTAATTGACGACTGGAAAACTTACAAACATCACTACTCTGATATCAATCCATCCAGAAAAAAACTCAATCTGCCCGCTGACACTCGTATTCCAATAAAGCCTTTCATCCGCCTCGGATACACCATTCGATACACCCTTTCGATCCGAACGGGACCTATGTGTCCTGGTATATGTTCGAGGATGCCCAGCCTGTAAATTAAGAGACTAAAATGGTTTTAGCTTATCCCATTTCGTAGCTTATGGTATTCTTAGCGGTATTTCCTTCCGTTATTTGATATTTAATGGTAAACACGTGCTCGTAAGTTGAAAAAAGATCGCAAGTTTGGACGCGAATTCCGTAAGTGACACTGTTTTTTGCAATTATTCGTGGTTTTGAGTTTTGAAACCAACCCAAAGTATAGTAATTTCTTGTGTTAGTGGTTTCGTTATATACGAGTATATACTCTTTTGTTTATTTTAAAAATCATTAGCATTTTCATTTTACTGGGATTGAATGTTCTTCGAAATTTATTAAAATGTAGGTACTGATATTACTTTTCATTTATAAACTCACATTCTTTGTACAGACTCATAATGCCTAAAAAGCTTGATAAAGATGCCATTGCTAATACTTTGGAATCATCTTATGAGGATGATATTCAGATATTGAAGAAATTAAAATCATTATTGGTTGGTGGTGGATAGATTTCAGTTACTATCATCGAAAATGTACTTTGCTTTGCCTAAAAAGTCGGAGGGATCATCCAAAATTTATTACGTAGAAGATATGGTCGAGTGTCTAAAGTCTCGATTTGCAAGTGTACGGAACGTAAGTGCTTACCAAAGTATCGATGAAAGCATGACGAAATTCAAGGGACGCTCCTCTATGAAACAATACTTACCATTGAAGTCCACTAAACGTGGTTTCAAAATGTGGCTCAGATGAGATGCTCTTACTGGCTATACTTACGATTTTAATATCAATTGTGGGAGAGAAGATGGAAATGTCGAAGGAACTCTTGGCGAACGCGTGGTAAATCAGTTAGCTGCAACAATTCGAGAAACGGATGGGACTCTGTGTTTCGATCGGTTCTTCACAAGTATCAATCTTCCGGAGCCTATTAATTACGCAGAGTTAGGAACTATTATGTCGAATCGCAAAAAAATGCCCAGTCATCAGCACAAAGCTAAAGAGAGCGCAATGCGTTTTCCGAGAGAGCAACACTGATATAATGTATACTAAATGGCAAGATACCAAGGAAGTAGTAGTTGTAAGCAATTGTCACTCCTCTGAAATCTCCATAATAGAAAAGAAATTAAAAAATGGTGAAAAAGTTAACGTGGACTGCCCCGAAATGATAAAATTTTACAGACAGATAAAGGGGGGAGTTGACCGAGCTGATTAAATTGCAGGACAATATGAGTTGGATCGGAAGTTTAATAAATGATGTCAGTAGGAAATTGTTGGGTAATCAGTTCGCAACTTTCACGGGAACAAAAACCACTTATAGACTTTATCATATAGCTGGCGGAACACATGATTGCTGAATGGAAGGAATGAGCAGCTGTTCAACGCAACAATAAATTGAATTCCAAATAAAATTAGATTCATATAAAACCAGAGTGCAATTATATATGAGGTACTGGACGGGATACACTGACGGGACATATATGTCCCAGCCCCTCCCACCACCCCTTTTTAACCGATTCAAATCCTGAAGTGATGGAATGCTTTTATTTTCCCACTTTACCTCAGCGGCTTTTCGGATCGAAAGGGTTCACACATGGGCACAATATTCTACGGCCCCCCCTAACAAATCCCCATTTTGCGATCCATCGATAATACACATATTGGTAGAATGTCAAAACATTACCGCACTTCGACACGAAATCTTTGGCGCAATCGACCCCTCAATCTTCTGAGAGAGATAACCACTGGAAACATTGCTAAGCTGTATAAGTTTCTGAAAGAGGCGGATCTGTTAAGACGAATATAATATCAATCACTAATCTATTATAAACCTAGTATTAATTTAGAGATAGCTGAGGGCATTTGTTGCTAGCGCTGCTAAGCAGTTATTTGTCAAATAAATTATTATTGTACAAATGTTTAAAAATAAAATAAATAAAATAAAACACAATTTGCCTATTTTTCACTTATTCTCCAGAACTTTACCTCTGGCAAAAATTACAGCTAATTAATTAACTGCTTGTAAGCACTTATCATCAGCATTATAGCCCGGGGTGCGCTTTAGTTTCTTCAACAATCTTTTTTCATTTAATTCGATCAAGCGCTTCTATCGTCGAGTTTTTTCCTTCAGTTCATCCATGATATTTTGTAGCCATGTCAGCTTGGGTCTGCCTGTACCTTTAACGAAGATTATATTAAAGTTTATTATTTTTTTCTGTGGACGCGATTCTTTCGTACGCACTACGTGACAGGCCCTTTGTAGTCGCTGCGCCTTAATAAACTTCACAACCTCTGCACCGTTGCACATACCATTACATAATTGGCGCTTTTCGGTGTTTGGCTCAGCTCTTCATCGAATTTGTGGTTTGTGTCTCGATGTTTTTCCCCTAAATGGAGGAACTTACATTTTTACGCTGTCTCTGAACGGCTGATGGTGTTTTTGTGATAAGCTTTTTCATGGCAAAAATACACTCGGAGAATTGCCATAGCCTGCTGAGAAGCAATCGCTATTAGAAAAATTGTTTTCTATCAATTTGTGTTTCGTGCCAGAAGTTTCGAGACTTTGCATTTCCGAATATTAAGCATACACCAACTCATTCAGCTACGTAGGCCCTCCATCTTTTTACGACATTCGCTTAATTTTCATGCTGAACTTTTTTGGTTAATCTTTTATCAAAATATAGTTCATAGTGTAATGAAAACCTTGTCAAGCTATATTCTAAACTTTGTTCGAAATTCTCAAAGATATAATAAATTTCAAAAAATTATCTTGACAATGTTCAACCCTATAAGCGGAGTTTTTTTGTAATCTAGTAAGTAGGGAGGTCTATAGCCTAACCTAGACTTTTCGTTATGCGTTCCACTGGGCAAGGTTCCCGGTAGGTATCATAGGATATATATAATATATGTATATATATTCAACTTATTGTGTGTTTTACCGAGCTCCGTTACCATTTGTGGTGTGCGCCTTAATTTTGCTCGAGAAAAAAAAGGAACTACGGTTTTTTCCGCCTTTGAAAGGCTGATAATTTTTGTAAGAAGCTTTTTAATAGGAGACATGCACTCGCAGTTTTGCCGTTGCCTATCAAGAGGTGGTGACCGCCGTTAGGAGAAACAAATTTTTCCGTAATTGAATATTCAATATTGACAGCGGAAAAAGATTGGAATAAAAGTCCTTCGAATAATGTTGCTGTTATTGTTGTTGAAGTGGTTGAGCATTTCTACTGAAATAATCCTGATTAGCACAGTTTTACTACCGCTGTTCTCGTGTGATGATGTCTTTTTCTTTGTTCTGAGTCAGATCCATTTAGTGAGGTCCAAATATAGCAGCAAGTTCTTTATGCCGATGCCTGAGATTCCATTACTTTGCTGTAAGAAAGGTTTACCGAAATAGCGTAGTCGTGCCTTAGCTAGCCCTGGACATTCACATAAGTAGTGGAAAATACTTTTCTTCACCCCTTCCACTTTACAGCTTCTGCAGATGGGATTGAAAGGAAGATTGAGTCTCGCTGCATGATCTCCTACCTTCCAATGTCCTGTAGGGATTGCAGTGATGCCTGAAATGTTTGGACGCGAGCATCCTAACAGGTAATTCATCCTTTGGATTTTGGACGACGGCCATGTGTTTTTTCGTTGTAATACATGCAGTTAATTGCTTCCACCTTCTTTCAGCTAAAGCATGATAGTGTGAAGCAATGGATGTTTTTATTGTATTGAATAGGCTAGCAACTGGGACCACCTCTGCTATGTCTAGTGTTGAACCTTTTTCTCCTAGTCCATCTGTTATCTTATTACCCCGTATGTTTCTGTGACCGGGAATCCATATCAGAGTAATTTCAAGCCACTGACTAAGCAATTCTAGTTCCTCTCTACACTGTAAGACTAGTTTGGATAAAATGGGGTAGGAGTCTAACGCCTTAATAGCGCGTTGACTGTCTGAAAGACAGCTATTCTTGCACCAACTTCCTTTTAGAGTTTTAGTGATTTGCATTCTTCTCTGATCGTAAACAGTTCTGCCTGGAACACGCTTTCTTAGTCAGGAAGGCGAACTGACTCAGATTGGTTGAGCGGCTCCGAATAGAAGCCAGCTCCTATACCACAGTTCATCATAGAAGCGTCAGTGTAGATTTCATTATCGTGTCGTAATCACCTTCCCTTTGCTCCGTGTGGCTCTCGGTGGAAAACGTACGGTAAAGTCTTTCTTGAAATTAAGGTCGAGGTCTGATTTGTTTTTGAGCAGCGAGGGTGCCGGTAGGAGCATCTTGCTGTGGCCGCACGATCTTGTTGTCCAGTTTTCTATGTCTCTGAGTCTCAGAGCGCTATAATTAGCGATTGTTTTTATATGCAAATCTTCGAATAATTAGCGCGCCCAAGCCAACTCGGCCGCCGTAGCCGAATAGGTTGGTGCGTGACTACCATTCGGAATTCACAGAGAGAACGTCGGTTCAAATCTCGGTGAAACACCAAAATTAAAAAAACATTTTTCTAATAGCGGTCGCCCCTCGGCAGGCAATGTCAAACCTTCGAGTGTATTTCTCCCATAAAAAAGCTCTTCATAAAAATATCTGCCGTTCGGAGTCGGCTTGAAACTGTAGGACCCTCCATTTCTGAAACAACATCAAGACGCACACCACAAATAGGAGGAGGAGCTCGGCCAAACACCCAAAAAGGGTGTACGCGCCAGATATATATATATACATATGTATATAAGCCAACTCGATTACGGCGGTCACTGAAAAATATTATTAATCCTCTCCTCTCCTCTTTTACTGAAAAACTTGTCAATGTAATTTATATAATCCCGTTCTGTAGTATTGTAGGTAGGTAGGTAGGTAAGTAGATAGGTAAAAGGGGCGGTCGGTCTTTAAACCCGATCAGTTGAACTGTAGCCGATGCATTGACATACCGTAGTATCATTGTACCTGATACTCCTCGTCCAACCATTTTGTTTTAAGTGCCCACACATTGATTTGACTGGCTCTTATATCCTTAAGATTATCAGTGTTATTCAACAACGATGGGTCAAAGCAGCTAAACCTAAAGGCATGCCACGCGTGACAGTGACAGAGAAGATTTCTGATAAGCTCATCATCCTCTCAATTCTCGGAGCTTTTCTGCAATAGTCAAAATTAGGTACGTTCAATCTTTCGGCATGTCGAGCTAAGAGATAGTGTCCAGTTGTGAAAACTATTAACATAAGACTTTTTTTCTTGAGCGATTGAGTAGCGCCTTTGGTTGCCTGACTGCCAAATTCGTTTGGTAGTGTTACGTGTCATACTATCAATCCATCTCGTGTTGACTGAAGTGACATTCTGTATTACACTAATTTTTTTTTCTACTTACACTTGCCATACAATTTTTTTGAAATATTCGCATACAGCTTAGCTTACACAAACTTAGATTTGAGTCAAAGTAACTTTGAAAAAAATGCAAATAAAACATTGCAAATCATGTATTTTAAATGCTATCAGAAATGTATTGCAATTCTGCACTTCAACCCGCATTAATACGACAATCACAAAATATTAGCTGTTACTTGAACTGAGTCACCCGTCATATCGATTGTACGCAACTCCGTTGAATCCCACATAAAAGATGTGCAATTCAATGGTTGATTGTCAACACCTCAAATGGAATTGTGATTGATTAAGTGCCTGCACGGGTAGAGAGCAGTTCAATGACAGAACAGATTGGTGACTAAAATAACACACACACACACATGAATGCGTACATATGTGTTGCTGCTGGGAAATATACTGAGGAAAAGTGTACATATCTAATACATTTACTCGCCTATTTCACAGCTGACTGGAAACAGCACACTCACGGCTTTTATTTAGAAATGCATTTTGAAAATTTGCCTGTAGTAGGCAAAAATGCAGGCAACTACGAATTTGACAGCTCATGTCAGTTAAGCCATCAAACAAACAGATCGACAGACGTGCATTGGCAAGTAAGTAGTTAGTGGCAAGTGTACGAGTGCTGTAAGCTACTAGTCACGGAGTTGCTAGTAATGACAGCCGAACACAGCAGTTCGTTAAACACATTTGCCGAATTTTGTTGCTATGCACATTTTGTTGCAGCTGTTGTTGTTGTACTTTTTTAGTGCACGTAAGCTTGTTAAAATTCACTATTGACATTTTCTCTGATTTGACATTCATCACTTGTAGTACAATTGTGCACGAAAGTCAGCCGCCAGCTAGTCAGTCAGTGAGCTCGGCACTTGCTGAAATGTTGCGTATACGCCGCGTGTTACAAGCGTGCCCTATTTATGACGCGCTGATATGCAATGACAGTTTTGTATTCTCGCTAATGCAACTTTTATTCGCGCTTTCAACTGAACTACAAATGTGGCTGTCGGTGCACACTGTTGCAGACAGTTGTAAGTGGGCGTGTCGGGTAGGCACGTGCTAGTATTGAGTATGAAATTTGCTTGCTGTAAAGGTTAAACGGGCACAGTTAACAGCTCAAATGTAATTTTTTTTATTATAATTTTTTTTTTCGAATTTAGGGCGAATTACGCGCTCGCATCTGAGAGGTGCACCTAATTTTGTTCATCACATGACGAGGCGGAACTTTATACCGTGTCTGTGAAATGCTTTTTCTTAGTAGACAATTTGAGAAAATTTATTGCCGTATTGTTTGTTAAAAGGCATGCAGAAAAACTCATTTCGGGGACAGATTTCTTGAACCTATGCCATCAAGAGGTCTTACTCTCTACTATGAAACCAAAAGCGTTGTTAAAAGTCACTGAACAAAGAATTCTCGGAAACGATTAGGAATAAAGTATAGAAATATGTTTTTTAATACCAAAACTAATCGAAGTGGTTTTCCTACTAAAAAACATTTTTCATTTTATACACAACTAAACTTAAACTTTCCCTTGAAAATACACATTTTTTGTTGAAGGGTCACCACTTTATTAAATTATATTATTTTACGTCCCCCCCCACATGCCAGTTTTGTCTATTGTGCTCAAAAAATCCTGCGAAATGAATGAGTTTTAAGACCTTTTATTAGACTCTTACCTTACCTTGTACGAGTTGATAGCGGGATTTGATATTTACGGTTAAATTTTAAAATTTGTTTGTACTGGACGTAAATTTTTATTAAATTTTTTATAATATTTTTGGTTTAGGTACTCAAACCCACCATTTTTTGTACTTGAACTGCATAAATGCATATTACACTTTTACTTAACGAGACTGGAGTGAACCAAACAAACACATTGACTTCACTACGGAAGTTAGGCACCTTTACAATATATCATAAAAGATGCGACTTGCACATTTGCTAGTCTTTTCTTATATATGGTAACGGTGAATAGTCCCGTCCATCAAATCCACGCCGCCTATATAGCGTTTGTATTCCTTTATACAATAACATTTGGGCAGCCTATTTCGGTATGTTCTTAATTTTTTCGATCCCATCCAGTCACATTTTGCAACTCAGTATCTGTATTTCGAGACAAGAATTGAATACCAACGTAAGAAGATACCAAATGCATGGTTTTTGTGCCCTGCTATAGAACATTAGAGAAACAACACCGAAAGTTGTACCTACAAACTCTTCGAAGTGGCCACGCAAAGCGTTTTTTGCAGTGCAGCACCAGAAGACAACTTGCAGTTTGGCACAGGATTAACTCGCACAACTCCAAAACTGTAAATACCACGGCTCTGAAGGTGGAAAACCAAGGCGACACCATTTTTGAGGTTCTCTTCTGAGATGAGAAAATTGTCACCATCATAAAAGAATTGTACTCGGGCGCCTTATGCCGCGTGAAATACGAAAATGCTCTAAGTGGTAGTATCGAAGTTCAAACCGGTGTTAGGCAAGGATGTGTATTATCTCCACTTTTGTTGAACCTAGTCGTGGACCTAGCAATGCGACAAGCGTGCGCGGTTAGCAGGGGCATTTCCTGGGGCTTATGCGGCCGGCTTGAAGACTTAGACTATGCGGACGACGTTTGTTTACTATCACACAAATGCTCAGACGCATCAGTTAAACTACAAGTGGTATGCCATGCAGTAGCACACAAAGGTCTAAAAATTAACAAAGCAAAGACTGGTGTTAATCAGATTAACACCACCGAAACCAAGTCCTTCAAATTGCCGGCAAGCCGCTTGAAGATGTAGATGAGTTTTGCTACCTTGGGAGCAAAATTTCAAAAAAAGGCGGATCAACAACTGACATACCGAATATCTAAGGAACGCGTTGCATTTGGCATGCTAGACAAGGTATGGAGATCAACCCACCTCTCCAGGCACACAAAACTGAAAATATTTGATGCCAACGTGAAGTCCGTAGTTCAGTATGAATGTGAAACATGGAACTTAATAACAAGCACATCACAATCATTGCAATTCTTCCTAAACCGTTACCTACGAAAGGTAATTTTAGGCAACGATGGATAATAAAGGATATTTTAGGCAACGATGATCTTTGGCCGACTACTGGGCAAACACTAGTTCACATTTAAATTAAGCGTCGCAAGTGGAAATGGATCGGATACACATTGTGCAAACCACGAGATGACATCGCAAGGACAGCGCTAGACTGGAATCTCCAAGAAAGCCCTAGGTGTGGAAGACCAGTCAGCTCATGGAGGCAACAAGTAGTAGCAGAGGCTCTGTCCGCAGGTCGCTCCTGGAGCCAAATTAAACATCTAGCTCTAAACAAACGAAATTATAATTTCGTCCCCTTAGTATAACAATAGCCTATGTGCTCATAGGCTATTATTTTATTAATGAATTTTTGGACTCTCCATCGTCGATTTTATATGTGGTCAAAATTTGGGCAAATTCTAGTTCCACAAAGTGGGTCCAAACGTCAGTCAAAAAATAATAAATATTTACAGACATAACGAGATTTGAGTGAGAGCTACTTTCGACAAAAAGTTTGAAATTCATTTTCTCAAAACATCAAAAAATTTATAGGCTATTTTAATACTAAGGGGACGATTTGTTTATTGAGGTTCAATGTTTCATCTAGTGGTGAGTAATGCGGCCGCCGTAGCCGAATGGGTTGGTGCGTGACTACCATTTGGAATTCACAGAGAGAACGTATGTTCGAATTTCCGTGAAACACCAAATTAAGAAAAACATTTTTCTAATAGCGGTCGCCTCTCGGCAGGCAATGGCAAACCTCCGAGTGTATTTCTGCCATGAAAAAGCTCCTCATAAAAATATCTGCCGTCCATTTATGGAACAACATCAAGACGCACACCACAAATAAGAGGAGTAGCTCTGCCAAATACCCAGAAAGGGTGTACGCGCCAATTATATATATATATATGTTTCATATAGTAACTATGGGAAATATACACATATATATACTCCTCTCGGGAGCATAGGGCCTCGACAAGACTCTTCCATCGTACACGGTTTTGTGCTGTTGTTTTTGCACCGTCCCATGAGATGTCGGGATCTGCTAGTTCGCGCAGCATCGAACTTCTCCAAGTGTGTTTTGGTCGACCGTGACCTCGGCTCCCTTGTGGGTTCCAGTCCATTGCCATTCCCGTGAAGCTATCTGGGGGTTCTCTCAATGCGTTTCAACATTTGATTTGTCTAAGTATGGGTTTCTCGTTCGTTAAACTCCACAGTGCGTCGTTACTGATGGTGTTTAGCCAGAATATTCTGCATATGATGTGGAGGCATTTTTCACTGTCTTACTTTAAATAATCGACCATAACTAGGCTGATCTTTGGAAATGGCGGACAAATTGTCGTTAAAAAGCAATCGTTTACGAAGTTTATCAAATCTATTTCGAGTCATCGCGCTCCTTGGTATTTCAAACGAATGTTTTCCCAAATACGAATGTCCATTTGGATATCGACAGACTGACATAAAGAACAGATGTCAGTAAATTTTTGAAGTTAAGCTCCATCTGTTGCGAACCGAGTCCCGACATCTTTTGGACGACCATATAAATTTATTTGCTCGGCCAAGGGCTTAACACGAAAAAACATATCTGAAGTTTTCACACAAGTGAAGGATTACTAAACTAACGGTACATTTAAAAATTGAACTGTCAAGAAATATTTAAAGTGATCAGAAGGCGTCTTTAATACTGTAATAATAATTAATAATAAATATTTATTATAATCTGTTGGCATTTCCTTGTAACCTGCTGTTTCTTCCAAGTAATTAATTTGAGAGGAGGTTGAATTCATTTGAATTGCTAACAAATACATTACTCGTTAGAACAGCAGATCCACTATCCTTAACTCCAAGCTCAGGTGAAGGTTCATGACGGCGTTTGGTTAATTGAGACCAGAGAGCAACAGAAGCACCGGACGAAGTTGGACCAATTGGGTCGGAAGCGGCTGCAGTTTTTTTTTCTAATGAAAGAGTTGTAGTTGCAGCTGCATGCCCTTCAAAATCACCCAGGATACACAAATCTATGGCATTAATTAATGCGAGTGTTTAGTTGAGACATTCGTTGATGCCCTTATCAACAATTGGTCGATTAGCATCCTCTTAGTCCACATCAGGGAAATTGCATTCTGCTGTTCTTGGTATATTTTCGTCATCGGTTGGAATTTCATTCATCATCGCCAAAATGACTGGTTTTCACCTGCAGCTTAGCTCTACAACTGCTGCAAAAATCATTATGTGGTCTTCGAAACTGATGTTGATATTTTTATTAGTTAGGTGCCTCTTTGGCATTCCCATGAGAAGTCCTATGTTCAGTTTGCGGAATCTTGATAGGTCCAGTTGTACCGTGGTACATGTGCACATTTTCTTAATTTCTTCTAATTTCCATCCTTCTTATTACACACAAACGAAACACAGGTATGTCTTCTATATACAAATTAAACACAGCGAGAAAATGTCCCACCCGATCATGATTACCTTAACGAAAGTAGTGGAAGTTTCCCTTTTTGGCTGTTAAGTTTAAGCACAGCCGACGTAGTTTTATTCACTACAAATCCATCGAGGCGTGCACACGTATAAAAAAAAGGGAGAAACTAGCATACGCAAAAACAAAAACAAGAATAGATTGGAGCTATCATAATTTTTGGAGGGATCATAATTTTTGGTAAGGCTCTTTTCCACCGACATTTTTCGTTAACACATTTTAAGTAAATTTTAATACAAGTATGTATATGCGTATATACTTTCACCTTACAGAATTTCTTCAAGGCTGTCGGCCGTCAATATTCACTGCCACATCGGATTCATCCACATCTAGGCGTACTCTCATACGTACCATAGCATTATAAAAGTTTTTCAAAGTTCCAAAAGTTTTTTTTTTTCAAAAACCAGTGTTTTGTGAAAATATGTATATGGGTTTAAGCTAACTTTTTGCGGTTCTTCGAGCGGTTCTTCGAGCGGTTGTTCGAGCGGTTTTCCGAGCGGTTCTTCGAACGCTTTATATATATATTATATATGTATGTATATATATATATACATACAATGATTAACAGTTGTTAACTGTTAAAAGCCACTGTTAAGAAAAAAAAAACGAAATGCTTTTGAATTAAATTAAAATCGAAACTAGTGAATAGTTATTAAATTTTTATGAACTTTGTGAAAAAACTTTCAAATCATGATAATAACATTATTAACTTCCCTCAACATAGTTCTTTGCTTTTTTTATTTCCTTTACAACTTTATAAATATTTTATAAATATAATTTTTTTAAATGGAACAGAAATCGAATTAAAAGAAAAAAAAAAAAGAATTTTAAATAAATGAATTTATCATAATAAAGGAACAACCTAATATAAATTAAAGCACACAAAATCTAGCAACAACCACACAGCGAGGAGGCCTTCTACGCATCGTTGGACTGCTATGTCGTCACCAATATGTAAGTGCAATTGCTAATTCTTTATACTCTTTATTTTATGTTAATATTCACTCTCCCGCTCATTTAAATTCATGTAGACGTATGTATGTATGGAAGTATAGTATGTAGCAATTTGCAATAACAATTTTTTTTTGTTCGAGAGCACTTATTTATGCAGAATAATGTACATCCATACGTACATATACATACTTTGATATTTTCGGTTATTCCATTTCGTTCCTTTTGTTTCCTTATATACGTACTTGGAATATTATATTATTTAATATTTTTTTTTCGGGTTAACGACCACAATGTATTATAGAAAATTTTGAGGTAGGGCAGTTTTAGTAAGTTAATGTACACCCACAAAATAATGTTAGTACGCCATTGTTTAAAATATACTTATTTTTGGTAATTTTGATAATTTGTTAATAAATATTGTAATGAAAATGATTTACTAGATTTTTTCATAATTTTGGTCTGATTTCGGAGGAAGTGTAGATGATCTAATGGGGCTTTATTTACATCTACAAAGCCAAGGTAGGGTGGGTATAGAGCAGCCACACGACATACATATGCGCTGCCAGGCTTAAGGATTCCTAGGCCTTTTAGGACTGTAGGTGGAAGTTACGTATGTTGGCAGTTTTTTTTTATTTTCTCCGTGCGCAATTTATTTAGTTTATCTTGTGAGGCGATAGTTATGATGGTAGCTTGGCTCTGCTGCTGCGTTTCCGAACCCACATACTGAAGCTCCGGGACACAAGCGAGTGCACACGGCGCAGTGACAGACCATCACCACAAGCAGGCCTACCAGAAATCACCTATGGTCACATAACACAGTGAACAATATGCGATTACTCTGCAGGTGCTCAGTTTACTTCGCCTGTTGCCAAAGCTAATTCTGTTTTCTCTGCAATTTGTTAAAACAAAAAGGTCAGATACGTTTTTATTCTTAGATTTGGTTCCGCAAGTTCTTTCTCAAGCGCTTTTTAGTGCATTTTCCTACTTTATTCTTTTCAGGCAGGCCATGTTGTTATTGTTTTTGAAGTGGTTGAGAATTTCCCCTGAAATAATCTTAATTAGTGACCAGCACCGTTTTACTACCCCCGTCCTCGTATAATGATGTTTTTTTTTTTTCTAAGTCAGATCCATTTAGTGAGGTCCAAGTATAGCAGCAAATTCTTTATCTCGATGCCTGAGATCTCATTAATTTGCTCGAAGAAATGCTTACCAAAGGTGCGAAGTCGTGCCCTAGCTAGCCCTAGACATTCACATAAGTAGTGGAAAAGACTTTTTTTCGCTCCTTCCACTTGACAGCTTCTGCTGATGGGATTGAAAGGGAGGTTGAGTCTCCAGACTAGTGCCGCATATGTTAGTATTGACCGTATAGTGGCTGTGTAGTACCAATTGGTTAGTTTTGGTTGGAGACCCCATTTTTTATTTAACATTCTCTTACACGTGTAAAGTGCTATATTCGCTTTCTTTACCCTATACTCTACGTTGCACTTCCAGCTGAGTTTGGGGTCTAGGATAACACCTAGGTATTTTGCCTGTTGGGTTAGCGTCAGACTAACGCCGTTTAGTTTTGGGAGATTAAAGTTTGGTACCTTGGTTTTCTTAGTGAATAGCATCAGTATAGTTTATCGGGTTTACACTTAAACCACAGTCCATGGCCCAATTGCTGTGTAATACCAGAGCTCCTTCCATAATCTCACTGATAGTGGATGGAAACATTCCTGAAACCATGAGAACTATGTCGTCCGCGTAAGTCACGGAAGGCCATACTGCTTCAGGGGTACACCACAGATGAACGAAGTGCTGCCGTAGAGATCGTATGAATCTACTGGTTGCTAGCCGCGTAAGTCATTGCCGACTTAAGAAATTTAAGCGCGAATTGACGCTTTAAAAACGAGTTCACTTTTAAAGAAGCCAAGTCTTTTATAGTTATTAACTTTGCGTTCTTGCATCTCAATTGCACAACTCTCAGCTTGCAATTCCGTAAAGTGTTCAATAACAAAAACGGTTGAGGGAACACGCCAAAAATGTTCATCTGGTATCTATTGTGAATTCATATCTGATGATTAAAGGCATGCCATCGCCAAAAACGCTGGTTCCATGCTAGAATGAAAGTTCCCAGTGACCTCTGTTGGGGAAGCAGCAACGGCCAAAGACGAGCTTACAGACTACGAGATCACCTAAAGTTTAACCTCCGCATTCCTGCTATTCCCATTTCCATTTCCTCCCCCCTATCAGTTAACGTACATACCATAAATAAGCTCTAAATAGTTGTTAAACAAGCGTTGGTGGCGTTTGCTGCGCAGTGTGCGGGAAAGTTACATGCATTTGGAACAATAATATTCATAAAATAACTACAAAATACTAAATGTAATAATTAGTTTTAGCACTTCGTACATGCCAATGCCGAAGCCTTCAAAGTTTCTTACAAATTTGCAATCCCTTGCGCGTTGTTTTATTTGGCATTTCGCCGTTATTGCCACACACACACCCACACACACACGCTCACACTTGGCACACAACCACTTGGCTTTTAGCATTACAACTAAATATTTGCGTGTGCTGAGCGGCAACTTATAGTGGCATCGGCGAGGGGGCTAAAATAAAGACTTGGCAACAACACGAATTGCTTGCATTTCTTCATACAATAGTTTCTCTGTGGCAGGAGCATAGCTAGTTAGTAGGACTTCTAGTGTTTGTGGCAAGTTGAATATTTATGTTGTGCTTATGAATATTTCCTGCTCAAATTACAAAACTTCTTGTTGTGCTTATCAATTCTCTAGGGAATAAATTCAATGGCATTTCATACTAAGTTTTTTCCGCTAAGCGTCTAACTGTTGCAGTTGTTTCTATGGTAGGTGTTGTTGCTACATGTGTGTGTGCGTGTGCGTACTTATTGCTTTTGCCAAGTTAGCGATGTTGGCGAATATTTGCTTTTGTTGTTGTTTTAATTTCGTCTGACTAGCGCACCATAATTTAGGTGAAGAGGCAAAGGAAGAAGTTTTCAAACGCGCTTTATAATGATTACGTTAGGATTACACTGTGGAACAAATTCAGGTTAGCAAAAATTAGGTCCATTCTGAGAGTGGTGGGTGAAAATAGTGGCGAAATTAGAAGACCCGTATTGCGCCGTTTTTTTATGTTAGTTCGAATTTTTTTTTAATCGGCCTTCGAAGTTCGAAATCGGAGCAAAATTGTTTATATGGTTTTTTGGCTATAACTCGTCGACTAATTGATATTTTTTCAATCTGTAAAAGCCAAATTATTGCTAGAGACCTGTGCAACAATTACAGTTTTTGAAAAAATTGATTTCCAAAATTTTTGTGGTACTTATGAAACAATATACTGAAAATCGGCATTTGACTGCAAACTTCGAAGGCCGATTAAAAAAAAATTCGAACTAACAGAAAAAACGGCGCGATACGGGTCTTCTAATTTCGCCTCTATTTTCCCCCGCCACTCTCAGAATGGACCTAATTTTTGCTAACCTAAATTTGTTCCACAGTGTTATTATCATCATAATTTTCGAGCCTGTAAAGTAATAGTTTTCGAATGAGAATTAATTTAGGAAAACTGAATCAAGAAGAAACTGAATTTTTTTACATTTATTTAGTAAGTATTTAATTACTATTTAATTAATAAATATTGGGTAGTCGAAAAAGTCTTTTCGTATTTTGTCAATAGATGTCGTTGGAGTCATCTATCTCCAGTGCTACCAATCACATTGAGTCATATCATATGGTGTTAGAAAGGTGACATTTTAAGCTTCATTTAACCAAAAAAAAATTAAATTCGGAGGAGTTGAAAAAAAGTTATAGCTGTTCAAAAATGAGTGAAAATATTGAAGAAATTCGCTATATTTTGAAATTTTTGCATAAAAAAGGGAAGAATGCCATGCAAGCCACCAATGAAAGTGAAGTTTACGGAGACGATGCTGTATCAGTTCGTGTAGCACAACAATGGTTCGCTCGCTTCCGTTCTGGAAATTTCGATGTGAAAGATGCACCTCGCTCCGGTCGACCTATCGGTGAAAAAGTCGATGAAATTATGGAAAAGATTGACCAGAACCGTCACATAAGCTGCCGTGACATCGCCAAGGCACTAAACATTCATCATCAAACGGTTTTGAACCATTTAAAAAAGGCTTGGTTACAAGAAGAAGCTCGATGTTTGAGTACAACATGAATTGTCTGTGAAAAATTTAATGGACCGAATTAACATCTGCGATTCTTTGCTGAAACGAAATAGAATCGAACAATTTCTGAAGCGAATGGTCACAGGAGACGAAAAGTGGATCAAATACGACAATAATGTGTGAAAAAGATCATGGTGCAAGGGTGGTGAAGCTCAACAAATGTTCGCAAAGCCAGGATTGACGCCTCGAAAGGTTATGTTGTGTGTTTGGTGGAATTGGAAAGGAATCATCCACTATGAGCTGCTCCAGCCTGCTTGAACGATTGATTCTACACTTTACTGTCAACAACTGATGATATTGAAGCAACAGTCGAAGAAAAACGGCCAGAACTGATCAGCAGAAAGGGCGTCGTCTTCCATCAGGACATCGCTAGGCCACACACATCTTTGATGACTCGGCAAAAACTGGGAGAGCTTGGCTGGGAGGTTTTGATGCTTCCACCATATAGCCCTGATCTTGCACCATCGGACTACCATTTGTTTCGGTCAATGCAGAACTCCCTTAATGGAGTAAAGTTGGCTTCAAGAGAAGCCTGTGAAAATTACTTGTCGCAGTTTTTCGCCGAGAAACCACAAAAGTTTTACACTGATGGAATAATGTCTCTAGAAGAAAAATGGCAAAAGGTGGTCGGCCAAAATGGTACATATTTGGTTTAATAAAGTTTATTATAAATATAAAAAAATGAGTTGAAGTTTGATTAGAAATACAAAAAGACTTTCTCGACTGCCTAATATTTAATAATAAGTGAATAATTGGCGCTTACACTCTTTTTGGGTTTTTGGGCGAGCTCCTGCTCCTACTTGTGGCGTGCGTCTTTATGTTGTGCAACAAATTGAAGCATCTACAGTGTTGAGTTTACTCCGGATGCCAAATATTGTTTTTTATGGGGAGCTTTTTCATGGCAGAAATACACTCGGATGCTTGCCACTACCTCTGGTGGGCAGCAACTGCTATTAGAAAGCACTTTTTATATCAGTTTGGTGTTTCATGCACGAAGGTTCGGCCCTGCGCACTTCCGAGTGCTAGTCACGCTCCAACCCCCATTCGGCTGCGGCTGCCGCCTTGTATCACTAGAAAAACTTGCAATAGTCAATTCTGAGTGGCACACAGAGAATTAATGAAAACCAACCGCCGAAGACGAATCATCACCTTTCACTAAGACAATGCGAGCTCTCCAGTATCGACTTACACAAGAGAGTTTTTGAGTACTCAAGCGGTCGAGTTAAGGAGTCATCTACTATAGAATCTTAACTAAGCACCTAATGACTTATTTTTGTTCCGAACATCCAAAGTGAAATGCAAGGGCAACATTCTTATTATTTATTTACTTCAGTCTGCAAAAAATGATCTTACAGACTAATTCACTTCAATTTTTAGCTAATTTTGGGGCTTGAATTTTTTTCTTATTAAAAATTATTATAGCACATTTTTTGAATTTTGTAATAAATTTAGCAAAAAAAAAGTATCCTTAATTTCCGCCGAATTTTTCATTACATCCCTCGCATCGTATTCTGCACACCCTGTTTTATAACCTAACCACTTTGAGACATATTTTTTTAAATTTTTTTTAAATTATCAGGAGCTTGCCCATCGTTTCTATTATTTCGTTTCACAATAGCCGAATATCTCCCAAATGGCCTCAATTGAGGAGACGTGTTTTTTTTTGTTCTGTCTGTTGTGTTAGCTTCCAATCGGATAAAAATATCGCTGAAATTATTGGTTTATATTAAGTGGCGTAAAAATTAAACCGCAAATATGATAAACAATTGGAATAAGCTCAAGCGTGCAGAACTTAACGCTGTTTTGGCATGGGGACCCGGAATAATAAATATCATTTAAATTGATTGAAGTGGGTGGACTTTTATTTATTACGCCCATCATCCCCTATGATGCTAAATTTCCTTTGCTATTAACCCATTAAATCCCAACCTTATATAAAACAGTTTTTTTTTAAATGCGTTTATAAAACGTTTATTGAAATAATGTAATTAAGCTCCTTAAAAAAAAAAACACGAAAAAAAATCAAAGAAATGCATTTTTTGGGCTGTACCCAATCGAGTACAATGGGATAATATGTATATACATTGTCTGTATATGAAAATATGGAGTATTAAATAAAAAGACACTCTCAAAGACTTCCTTGGTTATTAGTTCGGTTAACAGTATGGAAGTTTTTGAAACATTCTCTCTCCACGCCAAGCGCTACATTGCATAACTCGCAAATCCATCGAATTCTTTGGTGATACTCCCTGCACCTCAGCTGATTCGATATCCTTTTGGGAAAATGGTTATATGAGGAACCAGCTATTGATGCCGTTGTCGATCGTTTTGAAGATATGTCCCGGATATTATAATTGCGTAAATAAAATCGCAAAATTTCACGTTGGTATTGCAATAACTCGCATTGACTTTTACTTGCCATTTTATAAAGCTTCCATGCGTTTGCTACGCACGAGCTTATCATTGTGGGGAAAAGAGGCCCCCACCATTTCTTTCCTCTAAACTTTATATTGTAAGTATTCAAAGCTTGATCGTGGAGGTCAACTCCTCCCATTCCTGAGTTGTATTCCGCTATCAACTTCGGCTGATGGGCATTCACCTTGCGCCTCTCTTGTCTTGACCATCGTTTGACGGTATGTAAAGGTTCAATTCTATCAAAGTTTGTTCCCACTGTCACAACGCTATTGTCATTCCACGTCACAAAAAGTATTCCTGAGTCAGAAAACATACAAAATTTGATACAAAACAACTATTCAAATAAATCATTATGATAAACTTACATAAAATCAAACGGGGAGACCGTTGCTTCTTTTGTAGTTCTTTGTTCGTTTCCAGAGGACATTTTTTGGTCCGCCGTTGACGAACAGTCCCAGTAGCCTTAAATCCTTGTTCTTTCAAAATTCTAAGAAGGTCATATGACGTAAAGAAGAATCGAAAAATACGATTCCAAGGTTGGAATATCATCACGCAATATATTATCCTCTTCAATGTCCTCCTCATCTGTGTCACAGTGGGTATTTGGCGGTGTAATAGCGAAGTCGAAGTGACTACGGTCGCTTGATTCAATATAGTCGGTGGCCGCAGAAAGGTTATGAAACCTCTTTCCGTAAATTTTTTTTACATCCATTACCAAATCTATATGAAATATGCACACAAAATATATATGAATGTTCCCACTGTACCCATGCGAGTACACTAGAATTTAAACCTACCGAAATGCACTTTTCCACAACTTTTTTCGTTTTGTTGGTATAAAGTATACAAATTATATGTATTATGAATATTACAACACTGAACTTTTTCCGTGATAACTTAGATTTTGTCAAACAGAGAGCTTATTGCAAACTAAACCATGAAAAGAAGAAAAATAGCAAAGGTGCACGCAAAGAGAAGTGAATAACGGATAACGGGACTCAAAAAAAAGAAGGAGAAACATGTGTATTCCTTTTCGACATTGCTCTGTATTATAAAGTGGCGAGTACATTTAAAAATTTGTAAGCGTTGGCTTTTGACGTCGTTTCGAAAAAGATGCTTTTTCTGTACTCAAGCGAGTACAATGGGATGGAATGGGTTAATCAAAAATTCGGACTTTCTGAAGACATATATTCGGTTCCTACATTCTCCTAATCACCATGCTGGTCCAAAAGCATTGGTAGCGCTTCTGCAAGAAAAAATATGGCTGGTGAACACTCGAGAAGCCTACAGTCGATGGTGTTTGAGAATCCATTCACTGTTTTCGTTGCAAGCCAAAATTGCAAGGTGAAATTATGTGTAATCTACTCGCCAATCGAGTACAAGCCCAATGACCCTTCACAATATCTGAGGCAGATTATTGCGGGCTCATTCAGAAAACCTTGAAAATGCGCGTTCGCCCTCATGTGAAAATGTGTATTGCCATTTTCATGTGTTTCGCTTCAAAGACAGTTCCCCTAGAATTTGTATCTGGCTTGACTGCTGATAAATTTATTTTCACCTCCAAAAGGTTCATTTGATGCCGGGGGATGCCAGCCACAATATATGTACTGATACAACGAAACGATCTGAACTTATCTGCTTAAACAAAAATCTCCCTAAACAAATTATATGGTATTTCAAAAAATTTAGATTTTTACAATAACAACTTTTTGTTTTGACTCCTTGTTAATTCTGGTTTGTTATTGTTATTTTTTTTCAATTATTAGCGACTATTTTTTGTTACAAAATTCGATATTTCTGTTCAAAGTTTATTTTCCGAAAAAAAAGCACACAATAAAGCGGGCAACAAAGTGCCAACAAATTTCACCACCTTACACGGTTGCACTGGCAAAGTTAAAACTGTGACCATTGTGGTGTTGCCAGATATGCTCAGTCTTGTCATAAATTTTGTGACAAATTCGCAGAAAAAAGTTCCGTTAATTTTGCTTTAGTTCATACGCATTTTCTACTCATAAATTATACTCAGTTTCATGGCACCTTTCGCTTGTTAACAATGGAGTGGAGAACTAAGGAAATTCACATTGCAGTGATTGCATTGGTAAAAGTGAAAATGAGATTTACGAATTGCTGGAAAAACTTCTCAAAATAATGTTCGTTAACCACACTATCAATCGTTTTCCCAAACGTCTCGGCAGAAAAAGAAGCGGTTGACCTCACGTGGTTCGAAACAGTGCAGCCATAAAAGCCGTTCGAGAAAGAATTTGCAGAAATCCCCTTTGAAAGCAAAAAAGCATGTCCAGGGAAATTAATGTATCAACCAGATCCATGACAAGGGTAACTAGAGATGATCTCCACATGAAAGCCCATCGCTCAACTGGTCATCTTTTGACAACGCGCTTGAAGAAAATTAGACTCGACAGATGCAAGCAGCTTTTTCGGTAGCACGCGGTCAACGGCCATGAAAATATTCTTTTCACAGATCAGACAATTTTCACTGTTGAAGAAGCCAATTAATAAGCGAATCGACAAAATCTATGCTAAAACTTCTAAAGACGCAAAAAACGTTGTTCAGCGTGGTCACCATCCAGCGTCCGAAATGGTTTGGTGTGAATATCATTTAGAGGGGCGAAGTGTACCAGGAGGATGTATTAGAAGGCGTGGTGAAGCAGTTGAGTAGTACTCTGCGTTGGATCTTCCAGCACTATTCCGCTCGAGCTCATAAAGAAAAAACCACCCAGCGGTGACTAAAAAAAATATTCCTGTGTTCATAACCGTAGAAATTGGCCATCTGGAAGGTCAGATCTGAATCCATTGCACTACAGTTTGTGGTCAGAATTCCAGAGCATGGCCTGTTGAAAACCTCACAGAAATTTCGAGAGTCTCAAGCAATCGTGCGTGCTGCAATAGCTGAATGGCCTGATTGTACGAATGCTTTTGTAAAGCACCATTTCGAGTAAAAATTAAAATTTGTTTTGTTTAATATTTATGGGGTTGAATAAAACCAACTTCATTAAAAAACTATTATAATTTCATATCCATAACAGACCTAACTTGTAACAGAGCTTTTGGCAAGACTAAGTATAACTTACGCCTGCATCCTTTTATTGTGTGTTTGACCGAACTCTGCCTTCAATTTCTGGTGTCTGTTTTAATGTTGTGAAACAAATGTAGGGACCCACTGTTTAACGCCACCCCCGCAGGTCAGATGGTTTCCCACAAGAAGCTTTTCCAACGCAGAAACACGCGCAGAGCATTACGACCGCCTACCGACAGGTGATGGCTATAGGAAATACAATTCTGCATCATTTGGCGTTTCATGCCCATCATAGTGGGCTTCGAACCAGGGCTCTATCGAATAATAGTCACACATCAACCCATTCAGTTTAGGCGGCTGCCTCAAAAAGTAGTAAATAATTATTTCTGAAAAATAAGTAGTTCTTAAACAATTATTTCATCCCAATTGCGTCTTGATTAACTTTGACTATTTCCATTCCTCCACTCATATTTCACTCAGCAGGCAAAGCGCATAAAGTCCCCCAAAACCAATTGCCCAACCTTTAGCGAAATCTCTTCACTTGCCAATGCATTGGCGAACCCGTCGCTTTCGTGGCCATTGACTACTGCGGCAATTACAATGCTTACTGCAGTGATTGGCGCCAATGAGCAGTTGCTTTAAAACTCCACCACAGCCACACAGTTATTGTCCGAATCAATTGTCTGCCAACTTACTGAGATATAAAATGACGACTTTACGAACTAAGCTAATTGCAATATTGCGTCTCCAGCTAAGCTAGGCAGCTGTAGACACTTAGTTGTGAAAATATTGCACTGTGGTATAACGGTCCTTTTATGTACATAGGAAGGTGTAATTATTGTTGCTGTTTTTTTTTTTTTTTTTTTGTTTTTGTTTTTTTTATTACAGTCCAGTAAATGTCTCCACAGCTGCGCTTGTCTTGAACGAAATGAGTTGACAGCTTGATTTGTTAGTAGCGAAACTTCATTGTCTGCGCGCTGATGATGGATGGTGTGCCATACTTCAGTGACATTTTAAGTTTATTGTTCTGAGAAATTAGCGATTTTCCAATTTGCTATAAAATAATGAAAACAAGAGCTTAAATGGGGAAAAAGAAGCCGAGTATGATTAGGAAAAATTAAAAAGGAAAGTTTGGTTATATTGAGTGGGAAATTTTACATGTACTTTTTTATCGTAGTTTAAAATTTAAGTAGGATATTTTTAGCAAAACTTGCTGGTGCATACCGCTAGCATGTCTGGCCTGGACTTAAACTGCAATTCGGTCATAAAGCATTAAAGTGATGAAATGGATGGATGACCATTTTTTAATTGTGCCACTGCTCAGCGGATAATGGCAAATTTCGAATTCACTTTGTCTACAAAACACTTCCCATTTGCCGTTCAGAGTCTGTCGATCGTTTTTTCGATGTGTGGTAATACAAAGTAGGAACATAGAACACAAAGTAGGTGGCAAGAGTACCACGAGTACACTACAAGTAGCACTAGAGTCCCGTTTTGATGCCGCAATGTAGACCACTACCTGCGAAATATTTCAAAACTTAAATGAAGAAAAACTATCTACAGCCAATTAGAGCTGATTTAAAAATAGAACCCAAAAGGTACACCAAGAAACCTCAAGCGCCTAGCCGTCAGGCTCGGACATTTGCAAAGAAAGTGCAGGATCCCCACAGCTTCTGTAACGGGGGTTGTACGGAAGTCCAAGCTTTTTCGCATGAGTTCCGAACACTGAGTGATCGGTGAGGACCGCTATGAGTTTGGAAATTGCATGGTGGGGGATCCTCACTGCTTTAAACGTCCTGCTTCTGTCATAGTGAGGGCAAACTTTATCTGTCTTGCTCTTTTTTAAGAAAGAAATTAATCAGAATTTATGAAACAGTAAAGGGGACACTGAAGTATGAGATGGAAATTACACAAATCGGTTCTGTCGACCCTTTCCTTGTAAGCGTATGGGCAATTTCATTTCTTTCTATGTTCCTATGACTATGGAACCCATGGTAATTAGGAAAACATTTCCTCCTCTTCAGGGATATCTGATCTCCTGCTTACAGGAGTTCACCAAAAGAGCGCTGCAATATGGCGACGATAGGGCCTTGATCGATATCTATGGTATCTATGTCTCCCTTCGAACAGCGATCCCTAAGAATTTCGGCTCTGCTTGAAAAACTTTGCTTAGAGATGACCCCTGCTTCAACTACAGATTTGGTCGGTGTAAACAGAGGTACCTACTTCCATGCATACTGTATCCTCCTTCCAATCCAGGCCGCTTGGAAAGCTTGCCCTCAAAACCCAGCTTGAGGATGGAGAGGTCTGTAGGAAGTACAGAAAAGGAAGGAGAAATTTGCCTCAGAATGCAACCATGTCCTATAGGAGATTTCCCCCAGAAGACAATCTCGTTCAACCTAATAGCACTCTAAGCAGCAAAGGATTGAACTTTGAGATCAACGGGAAGTTCGTGCAGAATAGCGTTAAGGGCGGCAGTGGGGCATATTCTTTATGCGCTAGTGATGTCAATACATGCCATCCTATACTGGCCTTCTTAGTTCGATTTTCAATACATAACTTCAACTGAAGCTAGGGATTAAATATTACACCTAGGTACATGACTCTCATCGGAAGTCAAAGAAACTAGTTGTTTAATCTGGGAAGGTTAAAAGGTGGAGGTTTGTATTGTCTGGTGAATAGCATCAACTCCGTTTCTCAGAGTTGACTCTAAGACTGCAACTGTCAGTCCAAACTTTCAAAAAACAGCCAACTTAAACGTATTCCATCCTATGAGAAAGATGTTAATCGCTGCTATGTGAATAAAAACCTCTCTGAACCACCCATTTTTCTATTGCTTCAACTGCCGTCAAATGGTTAATAAAATAAGGTTCTTAAGGGAGAAATGGACAATATACGGTATGCTAAAACTTGACAACTGTTTCAATAATCAGCAAATTCTATCTCTATCTCTATCTCTACCTCTATCTCTATCTCTATCTCTATCTCTATCTCTATCTCTATCTCTATCTCTATCTCTATCTCTATCTCTATCTCTATCTCTATCTCTATCTCTATCTCTATCTCTATCTCTATCTCTATCTCTATCTCTATCTCTATCTCTATCTCTATCTCTATCTCTATCTCTATCTCTATCTCTATCTCTATTTCTATCTCTATCTCTATCTCTATCTCTATCTCTATCTCTATCTCAATCTCTATCGCTATCTCTATCTCTATCTCTGCCTCTATCTCTATCTCTATTTCTATCTCTATCTCTATCTCCATATCTATCTCCATCTCTATCTCTATCTCCATCTCTATTTCCATCTCCATCTCTACCTCTACCTCTATCTCTATCCCTGTTTCTATCTGTATCTCTATCTCTATCTCTATCTCTATCTCTATCTCAATCTCTAACTCTATCTCTATCTCTATCTCCATCTCCATCTCTATCTCTATCTGTAGTTGGTGATGAACAAAATGTGAAATGTGGAATGACTTCAGTTGCTTCATACTTATCTTAGATCAGCTTTTTAATCCATTGAACCAAAAATACGAATCTCATGTGGAAAGCAATATAATCGTACAAGAAATAATAATGCTATTCTATGCTATTATGCGTGTGCAACCACAATTCTGTTGCTAGGATTCTACCAAATATTGTAAATGTGTGTGTCCTTATCTATATACATAGAAGTAAATGCTGCTTTGCAAGTGGCAGAATAGCTTCAGTAGTAGTAGGATGAAAGTCAGTGAATGGATTGTGTGATTTCACACACTTATGGGAGTCCATACATACACACTTAGGCACAGTTGCGAGCATATAATTAAAAACAGGTAGACTACGTGAACTTGAAGAACTATTGAGTCTATTATTTTATCCAATAGCCGGGTAGCCCATATTTCATCGTGTATATAGGATCTTTTTTTATCTTTCACAAATTCTATTGGAAGAAGTCTTGGCCTTTCAAATGCTCAAGTGAATTCATTTTCATAATACTTAATGTAAATTTAACCACAACGTAGACTGAGAGGTCCTCAATTTCAGTGAACCCTACTGACTCTACAGATTTCACACAATGTGAACTGAAGCGGTCTTACGGTCGCGCAATTCTTGGCTCTTAGATATGGCTGGTGCGTTGTTTCATTGACACAGAAATGTTCAATAATAATATAATATTCTTGTGAATCTTTGTCTCACTAGAAATATTCAGTCACATATCAACCATGTTTTTTAATATTTTATTGTATATAACACTGCTTTAAGCCGATGCACAAAATAAAACATGCAAAATTTAAATTTTTTGGTGTCTCGATTTGTATGACCGCCACTGTATGTGCGTATGATTGCGTGCATGTAACTAGGATTGCTTGACTTTCTATTGACATTCATTGAGTCAAATAATTGACTCATAATATTTTATTTCCATTTTACTTTCTGTGATTTTAATTCACTTTTTCTCTCTTCTACAAACACAAACAAAATAAATTTGTTGAAGTGTATGGAAAAGTATATCGGCTTAGATATGTACGAAAGAAATGCCACTGAAATATTTTGTTTTATTTAAGTTACAAATCTTTTCAAACTGGAAACTAAAAAATTTAAAAAAAAATTATAAAAAAAAAGAAAACAAGTAAGGCAGGCTAAATTTGGCCTAGACCAAACTTTATAAGCTCGCGCATATTTTAGTGAAATTTAAATTAGGTTGGCTGTTAATTTTTTGAATCCTATTTAGAATCGAATCAAACACATTCATATACTAGTCTCAGGTTACACCTTATAATTTCAAAGTGACGAAAGTTAATTTAGTCTTAGCATATAAAAAGTGGGCATGTTTTTTATCTGACCTCAGTAGTTTTTATGTTTAATTTATAGAATAAATAATTTATAATTTTTATTATTTTCCGAAATTACCGGGAATTATGGCAAGTGGTTACTGAGCTATTTCACTTACTTACAATTCACTCATTATAATTTCTGAAGAGTCCCTGAAGGTACTCGAGGAAAAGTAGCACAAACTCCATTTTAGTCTCAGAATGCCCAAACTGAAGATCTTCCCCCCGTGTGGTGCTCCGATTGGCGAACTGGACGGAATAGGGGAAGTAGGAAGTCAGCTCGACGAACTGCGGCCATCTGTGACGGACGCGGTATCCAAAACCAAGAGCTCCATGAAATCATCGGAGCTTATGAAGGACATAAAACAACTTAGGTGAGCATCCTTTAACAAAGAAATGTTAAGAGTAGCTCGGATTAACCTTCACCACGCTAGTTTAGCCACCGATAACCTCTGAGTTATCCTCAGGGAGGAGGACATAGATATCTGCCTGATCCTAGAACCCCGGGTTCGGCAGCCTAAGATCATGAGCCTCCAGATCAAACACTATGATCTTTTTTATATCCAGTCGGAAAGTAAGCCTAGGGCTTGTATCCTCGTTAGGTACAATATTAATGCCTTAATGTCGTGACAGTAGACCGTGTAGAAGCATCTAGTGGCCGCTGCTACTATTTGGTTGCTGTATACATGGTCCACGAAGGTGCAGCACCTCCTGAGAAATGGGGCGTTTGGTAGAATCACCTTCATTTAATAAAGAGGCCATCCACATCGACTGCGGCGTCAGTGCGAGACATACCATTTGGGGAAGCAGCGAGATAATGATTTCATTATAAGCCGAAATCTCCCTATTAGGAACAAAGGCAACAGCCCCACGTTTGTATTCCTAGCATCGGAAACATCAAACGGTTGGGAGGAGGTTCTTGATATCACTCTTTCGACTAATTCGCCTGCTTTTAGGGTTGATAGTTGGAAGGTTTCTCAGAGAAATTCCTTTTCGGATCACAGGTTGATCTTTTTCGAAATCAATTTCGCACGGGAAACTATATCTCTCCACAGGAACCCTAAAAAAACCTACTGGTTTTTGTTAAACAGGGTTTTCAATAATAAATAGCTCAGACGAACTTGTTCCTACTCATCCACTGATCAACTGGCCAAGCAGGTGGAACACTTGTACCGATCCTATCAGACGACCTTCAAAGTGGCTTGCCCAGTATGTTTTGACAAGAAAGACTTTCCTCCTTCGTGGAGCAACACGCTGACCGACTTGAAAAAGAAGGTTAGGAGGTTTTTTCAACGTAGCGTCTCGCAAACTAAAAACTTTGAAAATTACTGTTTGTTGGCTGATAAATCGGGTTCATTCGCAACCATTTATGCCGGATCACCGCAATTTGTTTTTTATGAGACTAATTTTTTATCACCATCCAATTTGAAGGCAGTCAACTTCATTGCTCTTCAACCACGAATCTCAGACGTCAATTCAGTATAAAATATTATTATGCTTCGCCGAGCTTCTTCTAGGGTTTGGCCTCATTCGAATGGTTTCATACAGTTTTCCAGCTAATTTTAAGTTCCTGGGCAATCCAATAAGTGTTCTCACGCCATTGTAATGCTACAATTTTTATGATTTAATGCCATTTTTCTCGATTCGCCCACCAGATCGTGTGTTGTCAGAAGACAACCGCTCTACTATTATTGTACATTTGGCGCTGTATTCGATCCGCAAAGGATTCTTATGTTTTATAAAGGGTGGTTAAATTTCAAAGGCCGATAATGAATGTAAGCCACACCTAAACGTCAAACTTTTCTTTGCATTTGATTCGACACTTTTCAATCTCAGACTAATTCAATTTCAACCATGGAAAGATACATAATCGAGCGACGCGTTAAAGTTATTCAGGCTTATTATGAAATCGGGTGTTCAAATCAAAACGGGCGTTCAAAAAATCATGTTCAGTGATGAGGCACATTTTCACCTCAGTTGATTCGTCAATAAGCAGAATAGCCGCATTTGGGCGAATGATAATCCAAGAGTGGTAGCCGAAAAACCAATGCACCCACAAAGAGTGACTGATTGGTGCAGTTTATGGGCGGGCGGCATCATTGGGCCGTATTTTTTCCAAAATGAGGCCGGTCAGGCAGTTACTGTGAATAGTGTTCGCTATAATGAACTTTTTATGGCCCGAATTGAAAGATATGGATGTGGACGTCTTGTGATTTCAACAGGACGATGCCACTTGCCACACAGCTAACGAGACAATGGCTCTTTTGCGCTAAAAATTTGATGGCCGAATAATCTCCCGTCGCGGCGATGTCAATTGGCCACCAAGATCATGTGATTTGACACCGTTGGACTTCTTTCTTTGAGGTTATTTGAAAGAAAAGGTGTACGTCGATAAACCAGTAACAATTCGAGCGCTACAGGATGAGATAATTCGGCACATTAAGGGCATAGAACCTCAATTATGCCTCAGTGTCATCGAAAATTTGGACCATCGGATGGAGGTGTGCCGCCGAGGCCGCTACTGCTATTTGGCCAATATTTTCCTTTATACGTAGTTGAGCCATAGCAATATTATCATAATGAAGAGAAATGGCAATAATTTTCTAAAAAAATTGTATTGTATTCCAAATCAACTCCGGCCCTTGAAACTTAACCAGCCTTTACTACTCTGCTTTTCCATTTAACATTGTTTAAGTGGTACTGAGGGATGCATACATTTTTTTTTTTTATTTTTTATCGAAATTTTGAAACACTGTAACACTCAACTGGTATCACCAAGCATAACAAGAATGTCAAGGAACATTTTTTGAAATTTGGCTCAGTAGGAACAGCTAATGCAAAACGCGCACAACTTTTAAATGCACTGAATAATAACTAACATCGAAAGAAACCGACAGGTGGCCCACCCTTTATGTGGATAAAAAGTACATCATTTTAACGTATGCTTCAGACTTATGCCATTATCAGGACTGCGTCATGACCTAAATCATACTCATGAACTCCATCTCCCCGTCCGCACTTCATTTTTCATCGTACTCGTAGACTGCATTTTCCAGAGTGTAGCTGCGGCTCTGTTGGTACGCTTAATGTTTATTAATGAATTTGTGCATTGTGATTTGCATTTTAATTTATGCCATAACAAAAGGAAAGTACATGAATTTCATAATAAAATTTATAAAATATGTATACAAAGAAAATTGTATGTAATGAATGCGAAAGTGGAAAAAACTCACCGCTAAATAAACAAATGTAAGCACAAGCAAGTCTATGCGAAGCAACGCAAGTAGACGACAGCCAGCAATAAGATTTATATGTATGAATGTACATACATATTTTAAATAATTGTAAGAAAATTTAGTTAACTTCTGTAGAAACGTTGCTGCTGCAACACCAATACCAGTGGAGCTGGCGCAATACCTCTTACCTTAGCCAGCAGAGTCACATAAATGTCTCACAAGAAAAAGAAGAAAAAAAAACGGTGTTTACTTTGGTTGCCTCAAGATTTACTTAGCTCTCGCTTGAATGAATGTTTCAAAAGCTTGCCTTGACTGTATTGTGCATTTCAGCAATAAGGACCGACCCATACCAGTACGAATGAGCTACCCCAGTTTTAGTTTCCATCTCGTTGATGCGAGCGCGAGTGGGATACTAAAATTAAATTCACAAGGATAACATTAATGTTCCTGTTATGCTTTCCTGAATTGATAATTAACAATGCAAATAATCGTCGCTAATTAGCATTCAAAGTGGCATTGTTCCACGTGTAAATAGCGAAAGTATGTTTCGAAAGTTGTGCATGAACAATTAATTGGCTCTCGAGTAAGGACAAGCTGAGGTCGAACAAGGGGCAAGTGGTGGCTTTTTATTGTATCTATTATTTTTCGTTATTTAGGAAATATTTATTTCATTTGATATGTTGAATTATAATAAAAGTATGAAGGCAATGCCACAGCCGGTAGAAAATAATCTTTTTCGAAGATTCGGTAAGGTTAGTTAGAGGTCACCTACATCCAAAAGGCCTAAAAAAGAGAGGAATTAATGATAGGAGCAAGAGCCTATGAGTACACAAGCAAAGGATATGTGTAGATGGTGAGTAATTGAAATCTTGGATAGCAAACGATTTCATGCTGATAATTAATTTCTACTAACGCCAAATAACTAAACCCGTTATTTTATTAGGCGTTTTAGGGAAGTGAAAGCAGAGATGTCTGCTATCTTAGAAGTAAATTTTGAGATTTCTACACCTCACTATTCTATGTATTGCTACTGTTGAAGAGCCGTGTCATGTTGAGGATTCCTGGTGAAAATTTATTTAATGCTTTGGCCAATAACAGACCGTTAGCCGGCTCTGCTAGCCCGAAGTTATGAATCGGGGTGTTTACGAAAAAACTGAGAATGTGTTAGTAAAATACGAAAAATATTAACACAATGTAACTTCGTTGCCCTCTGAACAGCGACAGATTTGATGAGTGTGTGAATACATGTGAAATTATCGTGCATATTTTGGCTGGCGAATATTCCCGAGACATGGCAGCCGAAGTTCCCCTCATAATTTTGTTTTTCACCAAAGTTTTTGGGCAAACCCAGTAATCTATCATAAGACTTAAATATTACTAATTAAGAGAATTAAAGCTTAATATCCCCATCACTTAAGAGAAGTGCGATTTTTTAGTCTTAGGATCTCCATGCACCGCACCGGACTATGTTATGATCAGAGGCATTGCAACTTTTTATGCCGATGATACCGCCAAACGTTCGCTGAGCTAATTTAAGTTTTATCAGCTGACTAAAACTTCAATAATAACCAAAGTGTGGCAGAAGGGATACCAATCTCAATCTCAATATCTATCTATATCTCTATCTCTATCTCTACCTCCATCTCTATCTCTATCTCTATCTCTATCTCTATCTCTATCTCAAACTCAATCTCAATCTCTACCTCTACCTCTACCTCTACCTCTACCTCTATCTCTATCTCTACCTCTGCCTCTACCTCTATCTCTATCTCTATCTCTATCTCTATCTCTACCTCTACCTCTACGTCTACCTCTATCTCTATCTCTATCTCTATCTCTATCTCTATCTCTATCTCTATCTCTATCTCTATCTCTATCTCTATCTCTATCTCTATCTCTATCTCTATCTCTATCTCTATCTCTATCTCTATCTCTATCTCTATCTCTATCTCTATCTCTATCTCTATCTCTATCTCTATCTCTATCTCTATCTCTATCTCTATCTCTATCTCTATCTCTATCTCCATCTCTATCTCTATCTCTATCTCTATCTCTATCTCTATCTCTATCTCTATCTCTATCTCTATCTCTATCTCTATCTCTATCTCTACCTCTACCTCTACCTCTATCTCTATCTCTATCTCTATCTCTATCTCTATCTCTATCTCTATCTCTATCTCTATCTCTATCTCTATCTCTATCTCTATCTCTATCTCTATCTCTATCTCTATCTCTATCTCTATCTCTATCTCTATCTCTACCTCTACCTCTACCTCTATCTCTATCTCTACCTCTACCTCTATCTCTATCTCTATCTCTATCTCTATCTCTATCTCTATTTCTACCTCTATCTCTATCTCTATCTCCATCTTTATCTCTATCTCTATCTCTATCTCTATCTCTATCTCTATCTCTATCTCTATCTCTATCTCTATCTCTATCTCTATCTCTATCTCTATCTCTATCTCTATCTCTACCTCTATCTCTATCTCTATCTCTATCTCTATCTCTATCTCTATCTCTATCTCTATCTCCATCTCTATCTCTACCTCTATCTCTATCTCTACCTCTATCTCTATCTCTATCTCTACCTCTACCTCTATCTCTACCTCTATCTCTACCTCTATCTCTATCTCTATCTCTATCTCTATCTCTATCTCTATCTCTATCTCTATCTCTATCTCTATCTCTATCTCTATCTCTATCTCTACCTCTACCTCTATCTCTATCTCTATCTCTATCTCTATCTCTATCTCTATCTCTATCTCTATCTCTATCTCTATCTCTATCTCTATCTCTATCTCTATCTCTATCTCTACCTCTACCTCTATCTCTATCTCTATCTCTATCTCTATCTCTATCTCTATCTCTATCTCTATCTCTATCTCTATCTCTACCTCTATCTCTACCTCTACCTCTATCTCTATCTCTACCTCTATCTCTATCTCTATCTCTATCTCTACCTCTACCTCTATCTCTATCTCTATCTCTATCTCTATCTCTATCTCTATCTCTATCTCTACCTCTATCTCTATCTCTATCTCTACCTCTACCTCTAGCCCTATTTGACCGAAGAAGCATTTGCGATCATGAACGGGTACTTAGTACTCCTCAATGATTCGGCAATGGGAGAAAACAATCTGATATTGATTTAGCTTTTACAGACCATGCGCCCTTCAGTAAAGGCGCTTTCTGCGAAGTATGGCAAAGCTGTGAAAGAGAGGCCGATTCGATAGAGTTGAAGGCAGAAGTTATAGAGAAGTGACTAGTGGCAGCATGTGATGCAACCACGCCTAGATGTAAATCTCATAACTGGAGACAACCGATCTACTGGTGGTCAGGCAAGATATCAGATCACGAAGAGTTTTGAGTGCAACGCCGAAAACTAAGAAAATTCATTGAAGCGAGTAAAAATAAGTGCTTTAAAAAGATGATAAATGGCGCTGATAACAATTCTTAGGGTCTTACGCGTATAAAGCGGTAGTAGAAGAGGTTAGAGGCTTTGAATCTTCTCAACCAACATTCTCTAGGCTGCTTTAAAAAGTAGTCCCAAAGCTGTTTCCCCGATAAGAAGGTAATAATAACATAAGCACGTACATGGATGAATATTAGAAGATGCATGGAGTGTTGGTAGCAGAGGTGTTGAACACGCTGAGTCGAATAAGCGATATCCGACGGGTCCTGACGATATACCCAACATGGCTTTTGAAGCCGCGGTTCGTGCTATAGCATGTGTCTGGCTGAAGATACGCTCCCTAAGAGTTGGAAAAGCAATGCTTAGTCCAACTGTTAAAGCCAATGACGAACAGACTTCTCTGCACGCTTGACATCGTTCGAAAGGTTTTTGAGCGCATAATAAATGAGAGTTTGCAGAAACACTTGGAAGCGCCTGGTGGACTTTCCGACAACCAGTTCGGTTTCCGAAAAGCAAGATCGACAATGCGAACTATAAGAACTGCAAACTGGGCGAACATCCTCACAGCACTTAGAAGCTTAGCAGTCCCGCGCTACCTGATTCGTATCCTTAGCAGCTGCCTAAGCTAGCAAGTCCCGCTTTACGACACAGAAGAAGGTCCAAAAAGCTACTTAGTAAGGGGAGCCATAAGGATCTCTGCCATTTTTAAGAGTTCGTGTCAGCAAAGGTAGCTGTAGTGGGTGACGCAGATAATAATGTTTTGGCGATAACTGACAAACCTAGCGTCTACTACCAATCGTTGGAGAACCTCAAGAAGGTAAAAGAAAGACGCTGTCAACAGTAACTGACTCTATGTGGCGTGACTGTATTTACGAACAGACGACCAGCACGAACACCTGAGGTAAGCCTCAAGACGAACCCGAACAGACGACAAGTCGATATCGAACAACAATATTGCGACTTTCCTTTTGCCCCATAGGTCACAAAGTATCAAGCAATGGAGTATATTGATAGCGTATAATTCTCATACACAACCAGGAGAGGAACCTTAACGCAGATACCTGGTGTGTCTAAAGAGCACAAACGCGCATCCACCTTGATGGAATGCTTTTAGCAGTCCCTCTATGGAATCAGCCGAGAGCGAGAAATGTTATAGCTTTAGTGGGAGCGTGCCCCAGATACCACTGATGCGACAGCAACTTTGATGATTTTTCTGACATTTTCGATTTAACCTCCTTTGACATAAAAATTCCTCTAAACAAAAATATTTACCTCTACCATTAAACTTTCCATCCACCCTCGAACCACCTGAGTTGAAATTGGTCAGAAAAAGGTGGAGTATACCCAAAATATCAAAACTAAGTAGAACTCAAAAAATGTATTTATTTTCAATTTAAAATAGAAGATCGAGGAGGAAAGACCAGTTGTAAAAAAAAATGTAAAATCCCCTAATCTTCAATTTCATTTCAAATAAAATCACTCAAGCATTACTTTTACGTGCAATGGAATAATAGTTCTGTGTGTAAAAGCACGCGCGAAGGATTTGCGATACGAGTAAAAAAAATGTATAGCTAAAGGAAATTTATTTAGAATTACAGCCTCGCGCTATTTGCACAGATTTGTTGGGAATCCGCATCATTGGTACGCACTATGTCCATACACGCATACCCATGTATGTATGTATGTGTAGAGACACACCACTGACCAATAGTGGACCACCGATTTGTGAGTGAAGTGTCGCAAGCTGTGCGATTTTATGCATAAAATCGCCGATAAAACGCATATACAATTAGCGTGCAAGTGCTTTTCAGATGTAATTTTAAGTGCTGCACATTGAGATTATAGAACGTGCTCTGCTTCACTTCAGCAGCTTCTTTTTTTGCTCCAACCTCCAACTGGAACTCTCGATTAGCTAAGTTTCACTACGTGTTGACGCATAATTTTCCACATTACATTTTACATTGATTGTATGCTGGTGCGTTAGTGTGTGTGCGTACAGTGGCACGAGTACAAAAAGTGCGAGAAATGCAATCCTCTGCAGGCGATTATCACAAATTGAAGATAAAGGTCGAAAGCATTTCAACAACTGTACTCTGAAAGTAGGATTGTCAGCTAAAAGAAATTTTGAAAAAAAAAAAAATCAGGCTGCAGCTGGCAATGCTTAAATTGTGGGTAAAAATTATTACATTTACTTTGATTCGTTTTCAATTAATAATTTTCTTCTGCGCCCGCTGTAATACAAATTCTTCTAGGAATAGTAAAAAAGTTGGAGGTTTTTGTTGTGAGATGGCGCAAAGCATTCCCTTTCGGCTCCCTGCATTAAAACCTCGCCCCCGCTCCGTTTGTCTTTGTCCGTGGAATTACTGTTAGGTATTACTTCTATGAAAATTTGCAGAGAGGCTCCAAGCAATGGAACTTTGTGATGATTTCATTTGCTTCATTGTAAGCGGAGGACCAGTTCTCTTTTGACTCAAGCATAATATCAACCAGGTTGTTAACCTTAAGGGGCTACATACGTCCAGAATTTCAAAAATTGATTTTTTTTTTATAGTTCTAGGCGTATTTCTGTGCAAGTCGATTGTAAAAATTCCTCACAGATACCAAGTTGTACAGGGTTGGCCATATTAAACTGACCCATTGAGTAACCCTATAACTTTTTACTGTAATTTCAGATCAGCTAATGACATACCGCGTTGGAAGCGTCAGTCGAAGGAGATTTATACCATGAAACAGTACACCCCAATAGAACGCGCTGAAATTGTTCAGCTGTACATTCAAAATTCCTTCTCGATTGTAAAAACGCAACGTGCGTGGAGAAAAAAAAATAAAGTGAAAAGTGCGCCGTCAAAGAACGCAATCAAGCAAATGCACAAAAGATTTTTGTCTTCCGGCACTGTGGCTAATACCCGACGTCCAAATAAAAAGCGGCCAAGACGATCTAACGAAAATATCGCGGCCGTACGAGCCAGTATCGAGTCATCGCCGCGAACGTCAGGTAATCGTCGTTCTGCTCAGTTGGACATCCCTCGGACCACTCTACGACGTATCATTCGTTTGGATTTGGGGATATTCCCGTACAAAATACAACTAAATCAACAACTGTTGCCGGCCGATAAGCCTCGTCGCTTGGAATATGCCAATTTTGTCGTCCGAATGGCCCAAACTGATGAGGATTTTTGGCATCAAATCATTATGAGTGATGAGGCCCATTTCTCCTTGAACGGAACCGTAAATAAGGAAAATTGCCGTTTCTACGCCACTGAAAACCCTCAAATTATTGAAGAGGTACCTCTCCACGACCAAAAAGTTACAGTCTGGTGTGGCATTTGCGCTGATATGGTCATTGGGCCGTTCTTCTTTAAAAATGGTCAACACCAACCATTGACCGTCAATCAAGAGCGTTATCGGGCCATGATAACCGATTTTGTGATGCCGATTGTTCGTGAAAATGGTATGGAGCACTTCTGGTTTCAGCAAGATGGCGCACCACCACACACAGCACGAGCCACCGTCAACTTATTGAAGACTTTGTTCCCCCTTTGTTCTTTATTTATTCTTGTAAATCAATTTCATCCCCTTCAAAATAATCCCCTCTTTATGAAATACACTTATGCCAACGATTTTTCCAATCCCCGAAACATGTCAAATGTCACATGTCCATTTCCGGTATAGCCATCAGCACCTTCTTCGATTCAGCTTTTATCTCCACAATCGACTCGAAACGCGTTCCCCGGAGTGGTCTCTTGAGTTTTGGGAATAGCCAGAAGTCACACCGAGCCAAATCAGGCGAATACGGTGGTTGCGTAATGATATGCGTGGAATTTTTGGCGAAATGGTCACGAAGAACGAGTGCAGTGTGAGACGGTGCATTATCGTGATGCAAAAACCAAGAGTTGTTGGCCCACAATTTTGGTCTTTTTAGACGAATTGCTTCACGTAAACGACGCATAACGCTCAAATAATATTCCTTATTAACAGTTTGGCCAGGTGGAAGGAATTCATAGTGCACCACACCACGAAAATCGAGAAAAACTGTCATCATGACCTTTATTTTTGAACGACTTTGACGTGCTTTTTTCGGTCTGGCCTCGCCTTTAGCACGATACTCGCTTGATTGGTCGGTTTTTTCAGGGTCGTAAGTATAAATCCAAGTCTCATCTCCCGTAATGATACATTTGAGCTTGTCCTGATAGTCTGAAAGCATTGTTTCACACACATCAACGCGACGACTTTTTTCCAAGAAATTGAGAGTTTTCGGTACCAAACGAGATTTGACTTTTCTTAGGCCCAAATGGTCTTTCGAAATGGTTTTCACAGATCCTTCTGATATTCCGATCATATCAGTAAGGTCTTTAACAGTCAACCGACGATTTTTGAGCACTAACTCCTTCACTTTATTGACGTGTTGGTCGTTGGCCATCTGTTGACGTCGATGGTCGTCCGGAGCGCTCCAAGTCATCAACACGTTCTCGACCCTCTTTGAAGTCTTTATACCACTTATAAACATTTTTCTGCGACAAGGTCGAATCACCAAATGCCTTCTGCAAAATGATAAATGTTTCCGCAGCCGAAATTTCATTCCACAAAAAAAATTTGATGGCTCTTCTCAGCTCAATCAAATCAGACACTGTAAAAATCGAAAAATGCGCTCTTGGTCGTTTGGTAAACACAAGCGTAAATATACTCGTATTACTGATAATGACATTCACATGAAAGTTGGCCCAGATGTTATTAACAGTGCTGCCAACTCATAAAAAAAATAACTAGAGCGAAATTTTAATCCCGCGAAGTTTGACAAATAAATTCACGTTACTTTTTGCCCACAGTAGTAAACTCGTTTTTCGCGAAACTACTTCGGTACGGTCTGCATGATAACTCATACAGTTTTGAATATTTTTTGATGCGGTGTTTTTAAATATTCGAAAGAGTTTTCTCTATAGTCTGCAGAGACGGATTTTTGTTATTTTTACTAAAAAATTTTATAAACATAATCAAAGTGTGACATTTCAGTCGTTAAACCATACTTTTTTTTTTAAATTCCGTAAATTGTAAAATTTTTCGAAATTCAAAAATTTGGCTCGACAGACTATAGGTTAGGTTAGGTAGTAATGGTTGCCTATAGGGAGGGCTCACTTGGCGACAGTAGTTTGGTTCATCCTTTGTGATACCATTGCAAGAGGGGAAAAAGAGGTGAAGAAAAAAAGGACGATAGGACGAAAGGGAAAAGGGTGGGGAGGGTTGAGTATTTGTGGACTACGAACGGTGACTAGTCTGCGGTGGTGTTAACCTCTTTATGCTGCTGATGAAATTCATCAGATTTTTGTTATCAAGACCTGCTATATCAGCAGGCGCAGAAAAGAAGTGAGAACCAAGATGCTTGAGTCTTAGTGCCGCGAGAGCTGGACAGTTGAGGAGCAGGTGCTGAGACTATTCCACCTCATCCTCCATACAACTGACGCAAAAACGACTCGAAGTAATTCCAAGTTTCACAGCATGTATACCCCGCGGACAGTACCCCGTGAGGATGCCCACGAAATTTGAGAGACATCTCGATAGACTATCACTACAACTTTGTTTTCCAAAATTGTTTTTACTTTCTACAGACCCATTAACATTACAAGGAGAAATGATGCAGACCGTGGAGCAACTTTTTTTCATTTTACTTTGGGTCACTCCCTTTTTTATATACTAGTTTTTGCACAGAAAGGTTATAATACATTTTTTTATAAAGTTTAAGTACTAATAAACAATGTATACAATTTTTTTATATTTTTTTATATTATTATCCCTTCTAAAAAGAGTTTTTCTTTTAGCGCATTTTTTTCGCAGTTGGACGTATGTAACCCCTTAATAGGTTTTTTTATCCAATTTTTCAAATCAAACTGCGGACAGATACACAAAAACAATGTTCTGCGTTTTCAATAATGTAATTTGCGTAGAAGGTGCAGTATGGGTCGTCTTCGCGTCCGAATTTATGTAAATAAAATTTGAAGCACCCATCGGCCATCTCCGTCGCCAAAATGGCTATTGGCTCAAATATTACAGGCGTAGTTCGGAATGCGCTACATACTCTTATACTGCAAAGCCGGTACAAGGATCTCATTTTGTTTCCGTATGAGGTTTATCCAGCGCTTTAGACCAGACATGTAGGTGCATCGTACAGAAGAAGGCTTTTTACCACGTTTGCGTACAATAGTCCACGTTGTTGACCGGGCCCTTCCGCCTTCACCATATAGCGCCGCTGCTACTTTTTCTTCTTATTCTACGGCATACTCTGAATGTATTTTTTTTTTTTTCATTTTAAGCGATTCCTAATATATTTCAGAATATTCATACAAAGTTACAGAGCCTAATTCTCAATATTTCCGTAGATACAAAGCCAAAGGTAGGCGTTAGGTAGTTACGCTGTGACCGGACAGCTATAGTACAAACTTTATCTTCTTTTCTCGACTTTTCATTTTTATGATTTCTTTGAATTGGCGCGAAAAAAACGAAAGAACCTTTTGAAATGAATCATAGCTTGTTCGCTTCAGTATTAAATTCTCTTCTATTTGAACTAACAAAATAGATACAAAGAAATTTTCAAGATTTTTATACCAAGTTGAAGTGAATTTTTTTTTTATAGAAAGGCATTTTTTTCTTTTTTTAGTTCATCTAGAATAAAAAATTATGATAATTAGAAATCCATTTGAATTTTTTGCTTTAGATAATAATTACGAGCTGTATCTTGTACGCCAGTTGGAAGCTCCAGCGTTGCAGCGCTCTACTAATTTCTATGTTAATCATTTTTTTCAACTTATTTTAACCAGTAGACAAATTTTTTATACTTTTTAAATGTTCATTAAAGATAGAAAAAACTTTGCAGTGCTAAATTAATTGAGTCCCTATGATCCATTACAAAAAAAAAAAAAAAAAAAAATAATACGACACATCCGCGAGTACTGTTTTGTGACTAATAGTAGAGTATTTGCGGTTTTCATCGCTACATTAAATACTGGAATATACCGTTTCTGCCATGAAAAGCATTTCACAAGACCATCTGCCACTTATAGTCCGACTTCCCTCAATAAGCTATCTCTAAGCCAGTGATGCTCAGGACCATACTCGCATGCTCGTTTTGTTTTTGCAAAGCCTGTGGGCAACCATTTTCCAAATTTATTGCTCGCCTGTGCTCAGTCGTAAGAAACAATTCAGAAGAGGCGGGTTTGGACGAGCATAGGAAAATCATAGATGCCGACTTTTTTTCTTATTCACTCCACTAGGAAGCATAGAGACTCGACAAGACTCATCCAACGTATTCCGTTCTGGGCTGTTGTTTTTGCGCCGTCCCGTGTGATGGCGGCATCTGCTAACTTGCGCAACATCGAACTTCTCCAAGTAATCTTTGACCAACCGTGAACTCTGTTCCCTTGGGTGTTCCGGTCCAATGCCATTCTCGTGATGCTATCTGGTGGTTACCTAAGCATGCTACCTATCCATCGCCTCTTTCTGCATTTGATACGCCATAGAATGGATCCTCTATCGTTGATCTCCACAGCGTGTCGTTGCTGATGGTTTTTGGCCAGAATATTCTACAGATGATACGGAGGCATTTGTTGTCGAAAGATTGTAGCCTTGTGTGTCGGTGTTAGATTTGCATACATACTGTATGCTTTCGCCCGCACGCCGCCTTTGCTTGGTTTAGCCTGCAGTTGACATCGTCATCTGCTTCCTCATCTGCCCTGATAGTGCAGCCGAGGTAGCAGAAACTTTCAACAAATTCCTCCGGGCACCCATCGACCATTACAATTCTTGCTTTATTGTGATTGACTCTCGTAGCCTTTGTGTTGGCGATGTCTGGGAAAAATCTATACGATGCCTCTTTTGTGCAGAGTGTTAGGTGAAGAGAATGTACGACAGGTGTCAACCTTGCCTCCGTTGGTGGTGAATGGGTCGCTGATGTTGGCATTGTGAAGCATTGGGTTCTGAATGGGGCGGATTAAGAAACTATCTTTCTACTTAACTCCAGCCATATTTAGTCTCGTTTGATTGCGTTGAATGCCTTCTTAAAACAAGACTTGTTTTAAACGAAAAAAATTATTTAGATTGAAAATATTGATGCCATAGCTGCAGCCGTTTGTATTACAGGATCACCACAGATATTTTTTAGGTCGAGTTGGAAGTAAATTTCATGGTTCTTAAAGCATTTCAAAATTCCAAGAAAAAAATATCTATGTATATTAATTATTTTCTTAGAGTTTTTCTTTTTAAAAGGAATTTTAGCCCCATAGCAGTTTGGCTGCAGAAAATCTCACTCAATATTTAGTTGATTTAATAAAATAAGCCATTGAAGGCAATAGATGGTGTGGTGGGAAAAAATAATACTGCGCTGTGGTAACTCTGAATGTTAGAAATGCTTTTAGCACAGCCAGCTGGCAGTATATACTTGAAACCCTCGTAAAAGTAGGGGCCGCTGTTGTATTAGTAGAATTAGGAGCTATTTCACGGGCCGTGGACTGAAGTTTAGAAGCGACAAAGTGATTGAGGAGTATATCGCCAGCAGGGGCCCCTCAAGGATCTGTTTAGGGCCCACTACTAAAACTCTATATTCTCACTAGAAATCAATTCATTGGATTCGCGGATGATATTGCGTTTGTAATGGTGAAAAAATATATTCAAGAAATTAAGAATATCGCCAGCTAATCGGCAAGCAGGATCAAGGATTGGTTGACGTCCATGAATTTGAAATTAGCTGTGCATAAAACTGATGTAATTCTAATAAGCAGCAAGAAGGAATTGGAATCTATGAATATAAGTGTTGGAAAGGTAACTATTAATTGAAAACCCGCTTTAAATACCAAGGAGTGATGATTGATAGTCGTTTAAACTTTAAAACGCACAGAAAAATATGCTGTGAAGAAGGCATTGAGTTTATGGTCCTGACTGCCGCAAATAATGTCAAACAGCCATAGCCCTCGACATAGCAAAATAATCCTATAGAGTAGGGTAGTCAGCTCAGGTGGTATGATGAATTGAATATGAATAGCTACGCAAGAAACTGAAAGCCGTCGATCGGCTAAGCGCTCTGCGAACTATCTGCGGCTTCCGTACAATTTCTGACAACACTTCCTTCGCCATTGCAGAACTAGTCCCGGCAGCCAGTTTGGCAAAGTAAATGTAGGTATTATATACAAAGTTATCTGAACGCGGTGGTAAAGAGGCAAGGCATAAAGATATAGCAACAGAAAAAAGGCGTAGACCAATCGACTACCGACAAGACCAGTGGACCAGTTCACCGAAGGGTAGATGGCGGCTTGAGTTAATACCCATCCTTACGATGTGGTTACAAAGAAACCATGGGGAAACTACCACATGTTTTCTTTTTGTTTTTAAGGTGGGAGGTTAAAATCATTATCTCCAGGGCGCCGTCGCACCAGTGGTATGTGAGGCATGCTTCCGCTAACACTCTCACATTTTCCTTCTAGGCTGATTTCTATCCTGGACCCGCTGTAAGCATTTCATTAAGGCGTATGTCTATTGACACAACCAGGTACCTGCGCTCAGGTTCTTCTCTTGTGGACGTATGGAGATCTTACGCCAATGAAAGTATCCACTTCTCTCACTGTTTTGATAAGTGATTCGGTAGAAAATGGAACATCGCAAAATCTCAGATAGCGCACTATTTGCGGACTAGCGTCTTGTCTTCTGGCTCATGTTATTGCTCAAACTTCAGCGTTTGTAGTCATTCTGCCCAGAAAGAGTTCATCTTCATCTCGTACTCTCAACTGTAGCTGCTGTTGCTGCGTCTTGCGCTCCCATACAATGAACTGAAATCGTATCATTATTTTTCTAGTAAACGTTCAAAGCGTCTCCCACTTTGCATTGGTTGAGTACTTGTCCTCAATAAGATGAGTGAATGTCTCAGCACAGGTGTGAGGCGACAAGTTGTGCAGTTTGCTTGTGTGGACGTCATCTTGAAACAAAAATTTCTTACTAGGCTGTCTTTGCTTGAGTGTATTGATCAATTTACTTCGAATCTTGGCATGGAAGCACTACTTTTAGCCACTGTGAAACGCTGGTACAACAAGTTTCAACGTGGCCGTTGTCCCTTGCAGGATAAATTTCATGAAGGCCGTGCAGTTGCTGAGCCAGAAACATTCGATGCTGAGCTTTATTGGATAACGCCAGAAGGTGGCATATAGCGAGATCGAAGCATTTGCTCTAAAAAGGACTCGTATCGATTCGTGTAATGTGAAACAAATTAGGCCAAAATGTGAAACAAATTAGGCCGCGAAGATTCAAAGCACATCTAAGATATCGTAATAGATGATGAATCTTGGATATAGGTATGTAAATGAGCTAGAAACAAAACAGCAATCACCTGTTTGGGTCCTCCAACCAAAGTTGTTCGCGGAAGAAACACCCCAAAGCAAATGGTCGTATGCTTTTTCGGAATACCTAGTCATATCGCAACTGTGCTACTAAAGAAATTTAAAATAGTCAATTCAGAGTGATGGCTGGTTGGTTGGTTTAAGGGTGACCCCGCATCGGAGTGCCACATAGACCGCAAGTTGGGTCCGTTGTGTTGCCCTAGAGCTCATTATTTTAAATGATATGATTTCCCCACTTAACCGAGATTTTTATTATAGATTTTGGTCCAAAATATTAATTCGTTTCGAGAATTTAATGAGAGATTCGATTTTCAGGTCCGAGAGTGCTGAAAGATTGTCAACTGGGGAGAGTCTAGAAGAGCGAGTCGACTTCTGGCTAGCCCGGGACAAATGCACAGCAAATGTCTGCTCGATACTTCCTCATCTTCGTCCTCGCAGTATCTGCACAGGTCGTTTTGAGGAACCCCGAGCCGACGTGCGTGAGTGCTCAAAAGGCAGTGGCCGGTGATAAGAGATATTATATGCCTTAGTTCGTGTTTCGATAGACTTATAAGGGTTTTTGTCTGTTACAGATTGTAGGATGGCCAGATTTGTCTGGTCGTAACGCAAGTAGTTTCCACTCGCCACCTCCGATCAGCAATGCTGTGAAATTCTCGATCAATGATCATTTTACATGTTGAGAGCGGAATGTGGATTGTGGGTAAGTTACTAACATTTGATTGCGCAGCTCCAGCTCTCGCGAGCTCATCAGCTTTGCAGTTACCTTCGAATCCACTGTGACCCGGTATCCAGATAACATGGACAGATTTCTGAACACTTATCTCGTTAAGAGATAAGAGACAGGATCGAACCACATCTGAGTGGGTATAAGAGGAACTGGTGCTCGAACGGCCGCTTGACTGTCAGTGAAAAAGGGGATATCCTCTAGTGATATTCTCTTTTCTAAGATAGTTTTCGCAGCATACCAGATAGCGCATACTTCCGCTTGGAATGCACTACAGTAGTCGGGTAATCTAAATGATAGATTGATGTGGGGGGAGTTGAAAAAGATTCCAAATCCCACTTTACCGTCTTGTTTTGAACCATCTGTCTATATAATCAGAGGTCCATCGATTTCGGTAAGATTTGTCTTCCATTCTTCCCTGGTTAGGAGTGAACAGAAGAATAGCAAGGGTGGTGATGGAAGACTTACATGATAGTCTATGTCGGAAGAGATAACAGTGTTCCTGTTCAGTATGGCCGAATGGCCATGATACTTATTCCATTTCGACATGGCATTCATGCGTGTCGCTGCTTTCGTTGCAATCGCTTTTCCAGCCAGATCGATAGGGAACAAGCCAGATCGATAGGGGAAGCAACGTATTTAGAGCCTTAGTAGGTGTTGTACTTAAGCATCCTGTTATCAGGAGGCAGCCTGTTCTTTAGACTCGATCAATTGTGGCTACTCTACACCGTTTTTCGAGTGCTGTCCACCATACAACCGCACCGTGAAAGAATATCGGTTTAATGATCGAGGTATATATCCAATTCAGAGTGATGCGCATCCATTTTTTCGCCAGAAGCTTTGAGAGAATTAAGGAAAATCAACAGTCGAAGGCGACTCATCCTTCACCAAGACATCGCGAGCTCTCACGTATCGGCTCATACAAGACAATTATTGAGCCCTCGAAGATGGAATTATTGTGTAATCCGCCCTGCAGCTCTGATTGGCACCACCTCTCGAACATCTAAAATAAAATACGAGGTCAACGTTTTGGAATGCCTGTAGGAGCTCTTTTGGAGCTACCCACATCTGAGTAACAAAAGTGCTTTAAAAATGGTTCAAGCGAATGCGGAAGTCTATTAACTTGTAACGAGAATATTTTGAATAACTGTAATCCGTTTTCATTATTATTTTACTGTGTTTTCATTAGTGCGCGCAAAATATAAAGGGCAAACCTTGTGAACTATTTACGCATTTCTAACACCACAAATATGCTGACTTTGTCGCTGTATTATTTAATCTAAATTGAAGCGAAACTTTAGTTGACGAATTCAGAAACTCCATTAATTTTATCTTCACTTATACTTAAACCAATCCTTATAAGAATTATAGAATTGCGCTTTTCTTCGTTGTTTTTTAATGACTCGTATTTTCTATTTGATTGGGATTTGTTTGTCTTATTTATTCATTTGGCTACCAGATTACGACTATTTTGCATACGCTTTGTATACAAAATTTTCGCATCTGCCTTAGCTACTTATCCATGCACACACACACGCACAGAAAAATAAGGCAACGGCACAGCAGTGATGGCTACAAATAATTCATAGCAGCCATTTATGTAGATACAATAATGCCACAGGACAATTTTCTTAGGCGGAATGGAAATGATGCAAAAGCTTATACACACAAATGTACATGGAGCTTAATGCTTACATAAATAACGACAGACCCAATAATCCCAGTTAAAATGGAATTATATGTAAATTTCAGTTTTTCGCACTCAACCCCAGAATTAATGATTGCTTTGGATGTTTGTCGTCATAGTCGTACAGCACAAGCGCCATCAACTAACGACATTTGTGCGGTTTAACCCTTACGGGTGTACCAAGGTCTAGCCGGTCCTAAGCTGGTTTTCGAAAATTTATTTTATAAATTTTATAATTTTATAAAAATTACTATTTAAAGGGAATAAACTAAGCCCAGCATAAATGGTACTCATGCATCGAACGGCAGCTCTGAGAGTTGTGTCTGCCTAACGCATAGGATCAGGACCAGTTGTTCAAGTGACAAACGGTTCAATACCCATAGACCTAACATACTAGCCTTAGAGAAGAAAACGTTGTGAGCATTTAAGATCGGGGGGATGGAAGAAGGAGTAAACAAACTTGCGGCGCGCGCAATGAAAGACGAAACGCTTCGACTATGGCAAAACCGTTGGAGCAACGAAACATGCGGCAGATGGAAGGCTTTACTGCATGGTAATGTAGGAGCTCCGGTGACGGTTGCTTTCAGGAATTTCCATTCAAAATAGGGAAAAGCGAATACCTGACATGCATACATGATAACGCAGTCGAAAATCACGCTGAACACGTATTTTTACAATCTATGCGTTGGAAAGAAGAACTAGGAACTTTCGAGAATGTTGTTGGTCATATTTTTGTTTTTTCCTTGTTCACTCCCTCGGGAGCATGGGGCCTCGTCAAGACTCAGTCTTGCGTTGGTTTCGTTAATTTATTTTACTTTCTGGCAGGGTACGTGATTAGCCTAATAGACCTAAGTAGTGGGAATACCCATCTCTAGTTGCTTACGAACAATGCCATCGTACTGTTTAGAGCGCCATCTGTGTTTCACATTTTTCTGGCAGAAGGATCACACAGATGGTTGAGGACTTCACTAAATTTAGTGTGTCTGCGCTATTACCGCGATTGCCCGCTTCCTCTTGCTGGCCCCATTGATGCAATGTGCAACTGTGTCTATTTCTTTGTTTTTTGCTTGTTTTAGCAGCCTTAAGCAAGTAATGCGCTATTTTTTGTGCGGAGTTCAGGAGTGAAATTTGTTTTTTTTTGGAAACTAGAAAAGTAGGTGAGTTTGGAAAAGTACGTGCTTTACGTGGGAGTCGAACCCACAACCTCTGGGATGGCAGGCTAGTGCACGCTAGACTACCGAGGGCGCTGTTGGTCATACGAGTATAACTACCGAAAATGTTGTCGAAAAGATGCTAGGCAGGGAGGAAATGTGTGAAATCATCAGCGGTTTCGTGGAAAACAGCGGCACTTGGACGCAAGCACGTAAGCATAGATCTTATAATGAAGAAGATGGAACGCTGCTCTGAAGTAATGCAAAACTGGTTCCAAGCTGGGCGACGATTCCAAACGAGCGGTAGTTTTTTAGTCTCCGAACATATCATCGCTGCGACGGTAATGGGTTTTCTCCCTCCAAATAATATATTGATGTAAACAGGAATAAACGAAGAAGAAGAAGTAAGGGATACTATACAAAATTTTAATTCCCCAGGCGAAAAGTTTGCTTTGAGTGGTGCTGCCAGCCTTGATCATACGGTAGAAGTGTGCGGCAGAAAATAATATATTGTCAGAGCTGATGAGGATTTTCGATAAATGCTTCATTGCACCTTTTGGTATATGAAGGTTTTCTTGGGCTATGTGATATTAGAAGAAATAAAATTACTAATGACAAATTGTCGACAGATCGAGCAATAATGAAGAAACATCGAGGATTCTTCTTGAAATTTCTTCTTCAAGTGGAACATCGAGGATTCTTCTTGAAATTTCTTCTTCAAGTGGAACATCGAGGATTCTTCTTGAAAATTCTTCTTCCATAGAAACATCCAGGATATTCAGAAGAATATGTCTCAAATGCTAGTGACCACAATAGATGTATTGGGTCAATAGATGGATTGAAGAAAAAACAAAACTGGTTACATTGGTCCCCACGTTTATTGGCCAAAATCCTTTATTCCACGTCTGTAGATATGTCATAAAGAACTAGATGCTCATGCACATTTTTTTTTTCATTGTTCACTCCTCTCGGGAGCATAGGGCCTCGACAAGACTTTTCCTTCCTACACGATTCTGTGCTGTTGTTTTTGCACCGTCCCATAAGATGTCGGCATCTGTTAGTCCGCGCAGCATCGACCTTTTCCAAGTGTTTTTTGGTCGACCGCGACCTCGGCTCCCTTGCGCGTTACAGTCCGGAGCCATTCTCGTAATCCTATCTGGTGGTTGTCTCATTGTGTGACCTATCCATTACCATTTTCTGCGTTTGATTTGCCTAAGTATGAGTTCCTTGTTCGTTATTCTCCACAGTGCGTCGTTACTGATGGTGTTTGGCTAGAATATTCTGCAGATGATGCGGAGGCATTTGTTGATGAAGGATTTTAGCCTCTGTGTGATGGTGTTAGAGACCAGCTATGTTTTGCTTCCGTACAACAAGACGAACTTCACGCATGAGCCGAATATTCGTAGTTTAGTGCGCCGATTTGCGTACTCCCCCATACTGTATACATATGCTCACCCGAATGCCCGGCCTTGCTTTGTTTAGCCTGCAGTTGCCATCTACATCTAGCAGAAGCTTTCGATAAATTCCACCGGGCACCCGTTAACCATTACATGTCTTGTTTACTGTGATTGACTCACATGGCTTTGATCTTGGCGATGTTGACCTCCAGTCCGACAGTGCGTGCCAGCGTGACTAGTCTGTCACTTGCATTTCAGAGAGTTTATAAGAGGGGAGGCAGATGCAACCGGCGAAGTTCAGGTCCTCAAGATGTTTAGTGAAACTCGATACGATGTCTTTGTTGTGCAGGGTCAGTTGGCTCATGATGTTTTTAAGGACGATGCTGAAGAGAAAGAGCGATAGTAGTGAATGGATCGTCTGCGTTGATAGTGAATGGATCGCTGATGTCGCCTTTGTGAAGCACTACCAGTTCGGAGTTGTCGCAGAGGGCCTTGATGAGGCGAATTATCTTGGCGGGAACTCCCTTCCTACTCAGTGTCCGCCATATTGCGTTTGGTTTGATATCGTCCGCATCCACCCACATATTTAAATTACACCATTGCAAAGCCATATTTCGACTTGCTTTTATTCGACGTTTTACAATAGTTCGGTCTTTGTTGTTCCATATACTCTAAAGCGCTGGTGCGTGCGAAGCTGGAATACCTGGGAATTAGGCATTCCACAAACGTCATTACACCGTATTTTGCATAAAGGTTTGGGTCTTAAGGCTTATAAAGTCCAGCTAACATAAGAACTCAAGCCGGCCGATCATCAACAACGTCGTGTCTTTGCTGATTGCGTCGTTGAAATGCACGAAAATGATCCGGAATTCCATCGAAAAATCATCTTGTGTGATGAGGCCCATTCCCACCTCGGTGGGTTCGTCAACAAGCAACATTATCGGATCTGGGGCTCAGAAAATCCAAGAGTTATTGGTGAAAAGCCTCTCTATCCTCAACGAGTAACTGTTTGGTGCAGTTTATGGTCCGGCGGAGTCTTTGGACCTTACTTTTGTAGCTGGAGCAACAGTTACGGTGAATGGATTACGTTATCGGGAGATGATTGACGATTAACGATCTTTTATGGCCGGAGTTGGATGGTATGATCTGGACAACGTTTCTTTTCAACAAGACGGTGCTACGCGCCACACAAGCAATGAATTACAATTCTTAATGGAAAACCCATAGATACTCTTTGGCTGCACTTCCTTTTTGGTAGTATTGGAATAATAAATATATCATTTTAAAATTAAAAAAATACGTAATTTTTTTAATCATAAATCTATCCGGCACCATCAGAAATGTGTTAGAATCCGCTCAAAATTTTTTATTGATTTGTGACAATTTTTCCCACTGTGTTGGCTATTATCGCTATATAAAAAAATTTCGTGAATTTGTTCTATGCGGAAAATTCACAGTACCGTCAAGGATTTTAAAAATTTGCTGAAAATGTTTCCAATTTTTCAGATTTTTGTATAAAGTTTGAAATTTGGATTTATTTGCTTTTTTTTTTTTTGGTTAGACAATGAGTTATACTTTTAATAAAAAAATAAACATTAAAACATTAAAAAACCGTCTTCTTTTTCTTTCATAGCATTACAACGCGGGGTGGGTCAAAGCCTCCTTCAAACTGCTCCTCCAAAGCGGTCTATCTTGAGCAGTTGCTTCGTAGTTACGTATCCCCAACTTCTTAAGATCGTGTTCCACTATGGTTTCTCGGTCTGCCTTTGGCCTTCACGCCCATTAGCTTTCCTGTCAAGGCTTTCTTCACGGTACAGTCAACAGGCATGCGGATCACATGACCTAGTCTTTGATGACTTTTGATTAACCTAGCTTTAATAAAACGCACAGCTATCTCAATCTGTGTTAGATCGTTCAGTTCAGAGTTTAATCGAATTTCTAAGGCACCATCATCCATTCTTATTGGGCCAAAGATCTTTCTTAAAATCTTTCTTGCCATGCTAGCGATCTGCCTACAGTCATCAACCTTAAGAGTCCATACCTCACAACCATAAGCTAAGATTGGTCGAATAAGAGTCTTGTACATAGTTAATTTTGTAGCTTTAGGCAGAAGTCGAGACTTGAACATGTTAAGGTGGGCGTAATATGCTTCGTTGGTGGTGTTAATGCTATTCCTGATGCCGGAAGTTGAATCACCGCTACATGCGAGCGTAACTCCTAGGTACTTAAAATGCTGCACTCTTTCAAAAGCATAGGCTCCCACATAGAAATTTTGAATCTGTGCAGACCGCCTCGATTTCAACAGAATTTCGTTTTGCTCTCATTTACACAAATTTAAGAAAATTTCTTTAAAATCATTCCTATTTATTGAGAGAATAGCGATGTGATCTGCATAAGCACATGTTTGTGTTGTCTTAGTTATCCAGGTATTAGCTTTGCTGACTTCCCTTACGACAAAGTAAGGGATGATACTCCATGAAACACTTAGGATGGAGGCCTACTTCACATTTTTGGCATTTGTATTTTGATTTCCCACCACACTTATTTGCACAACGGCGTTCGGAATTTATGGGAACAATTCAATGGTTGAGGCAATCAAACCGTGTAGTGGACAATGTGGGGGTGTTCTGTGTGTCACAAGCAGAGTTCGAGCCACATGCCTCCTAAATGCAAACAAGGACTCAGTGTCCTTATTACAGCCAACTTTTTTCGCAAGTAACCATCCATTTATAATTGAAACATCAATGAAATAGCCAAAAATTGGCCATCATCATTTCCTTATCCGCATCCTTGTACACAAATTTGCAATCGCCTGATCGCATTTATCCACTCCTCCCATATAGTTAATATAGTTAGAAATTAAAGACGGTTGGAGGAGTGCAATTTTTGCTTTATTCACGTGTGAACACCGGATGGCAGTTGTCATTGTCATGTTTTCGAAATTGGTTGCGACCGTAACTACATTGTTATCTTTCCAGCGACACACAAATACTTCGTCGGCCGTCCTGAAATCGGTGTAGCCTCGGTCTTCACTCTTAAACTTTTTTACATCTTTTAGAGGACAATTTTCTGTGCGATTGGCTCGTAAAGTACCTGTTACATAAAATCCTATTTCTCGGAGGTGCTTCAACAAACTTAAAGATGTAAAGAGATTATCGAAATACATTTGTATCCCATTATTAGATGGTAACTTTACAAGGTCTAAAAGGGTGGGGACTAAATCTCCACCTAGCCCAAAGGTTTTTTTCTCAGCACTTTTTCCTGTATATAAACTACAAGCACAAGGGCCTATTTTTAAATCCAAACCTAATGGGCTTTCTCCTTATAAATTGTTTAGCGTAGTGCTTTCCGTAAGATGGGATCATGCTTTCATCGACACTATAATGTTCGTTTATGCCGTAGTGCTTTTGGAAAGAATTCCCGAGACTATCTAGTAACGGGCGCAATTTATACAGTCTATCAGAAGATGCAGCTATTTGGCTATTATCATTGAGGTACAAGTTTTGGAGTATTGATTCAAACCTGTTACACCTTATATTTTCGGAAAGAAGTTTTGGAACATCGCTGTCTCTGGAAAAATAAAGTTGTTTATTTGGTAACTTAGCGTATCCTGAAAGTATCATTCCTTCCAAAATGACATAAATTTCATCTTCAGTAACCATCAGCTGTTTATTCTTCTGCCCAGCGTAAATATTACTTTGATCCACAATTTGTTTGACCAATTCCTGATTGAAAAACAATTTAAAAAAGTCTGTAGGAGTCTTACAGTTAAAAGCTTCTTCTGATGGTATTTGTTGGCTGAATTCTGTGCAAGAAAAATTTGTTTCTTCCATAAGTCAACTCTTCTTTTCTTGGCTGGTTGTAACCCTTTCTTTAAAGTCGAAAGTGGTACATCATCTTCGCTACCGCTACTCGAAGAGGACTCATGCAAACACTGATCTTGGTTAGATCCCCTATTGGTGTGAAAACGACGGAGTTCGCACTTAGTGCGCAATAACTTACGTCCTAAATGGTTCAAATTAGCATCGTGCTCTTCATCCGATTTATCACTGCCCTCATCTGTGGCTTGGCTTACAAGTTCGATTGGTGGCTCTACGTAAATAATATTTTCATTGTTAATATTTCCACCATTGCTCTCCAAAAGGCTCAAAATTTCATCTACAGTCAATCTGGGAAACGCAAAAAACCAAAACACTTAGAGCCTGCTATGCATAAGGTTCGATATGTCGGACGCCACAACTAAATACTACAATAAATGTTTGATAATGAAGTAAACTTCACAATTTTTTATGTTTTGCTTACTAACACACTTATGCACTAATAAACACTTGTCACTAAAATTGTTTGCTACAAATATACCAAAAAAATATAAAAAAATATTTTACCCTTTACGCGAAAAAGTCTGCTTGCAATCCGCCATACTGAAAAGTTTAAAATAACGGGAACTCTTTGCAATGGGTCGACAAGTGAAGGGTTGCCATTGTTGAAGAAATACTTTTCTTTCGATTACAACCTTTAAGCCTCCTCCACATCACACTTGCTTGATACAAATTTAATTTAACTCATGTCCGATATATCGACCGTTATGCTGTAATGGGTTAAAAGTACAAAATCGGTATAAATCTACGTTCTCAAATCCAACTTTTATGCCATTTCAAATCGTCCTCAAATAAAAATGTGTTCTGCACTTGAAAATATTGAAATTAAAACGATTTTATATAAATAGTCCATAAGACAATGCACGATGAACAAGTTAATAGCGGATTGAACTAATATATAAAAGTATGTAAATATGTTTAGGTGTAAAAGTAACCTCTTTTCTGAAGAATTTTGAATGAATTTCTCTCATAAACCCAAGTTAGCCTGAATATAAGCCAAGTCCTCTCGAATTCCCTTGTTTGCAAATAATTTCTTTGCAAAAATAACGCAAGCCGCATCGTTATTGAGACCAGCAACAATTTGTTTGATTCTGTTAAAATTTTTTGCATTATATGATACTGCCTTCAACCAAGTTCCCAAGCGTGTCAAGACCTTTAAAAATTCCAAATTTTTTAATCATTTATACATACATGGATTTAAAAAAAAACTTACTGGTTGAGGTGGTAGAGGTAGAACTGGTAGCTTTTGCTGTTGGACTTTTTGAAATTTCTTCATATTTGCAACTAAGGAATCAACTTCTGCAAACTGGCTTCGCAGTTTTTCACATACCCTGTGAACTCCGTGCGCAACACATGTAATATGAATCATTCGTGGATAAAATAACTGAATCCCAACTAAGCTTTTCTATACAGGGTGGCGCACGAATCGTGCTACAAAAACAAAACGTAATAACTTTTTTTCTAATCAATGTATTTAACTTTTTGTTTTTTTATTGTATAGATAATTCAATTTTATTTTATGTAACTAATTAGTTTTGAAAATAATATAACGTAAATGACCTCCATGCTCATTCACGCATATGCGACACCTGATGAGAAAATTGTTCATTGCGCACTGAAGGGTTGAAGTCGGGATCACCTCAATTATTGTTGTGATGGACTGCTTCAATTCAGTCAAATTACTTGGTTTTGCTTTATACACCTCTTGTTTGAGATAACCCCATAAAACAAAATCTGGTGCAGTGAGGTCAGGTGACCTTGGGGGCCAGCGGAAAGTGGAATTTCTGGATATCAATTTATTTCTAAATTTTCGTTGGAGCTCCTCCATAACCGGTCTGGCTATATGTGCAGTTGCTCCATCTTGCTGGAACCAAATGCTGTTAAAAGGGATACGTCTTCGCCGCAGTTCTGGATAAAAAAACTCCTTCAACATGTTTAAATAACGGTCCCCATTTACAGTCGCTGTTACACCGTTTTCTTCGAAGAAGTATGGCCCGACAATGCACCTTGATGAAACTGCGCACCACACTGTGACTCGTTCTGGGTGCAGTTCCATCTCATGGAGTATTTGCGGATTTGATTGACTCCATATACGGCAATTTTGCTTGTTTACATTGCCGTTTAGATCAAAATGGGCCTCATCAGACATAAACAAGCAATTTATGAAGTTGTTGTCTTCTTCGGCCATTTCAATAATTTTTTGGCAAAATTCCAGGCGAATAGGCAAATCCAGAGGGTTTAATTTGCTTGTGATTTGAACTTTGTACGGAAACAAGTTTAAGTCATCATGAACTATCCGCTGCAATGACCGTCTGCTAACTCCAATTTGCGCCGACAAGTTACGAGTCGAAAGTCTTGGATTTGCCTGAATTGACGATGCTACAGCCGCGATTGTGGCTTCGACCCGAACATGGGGATCTCGATGGTACGGTCTGCGTGCGATGCTTCCAGATTCAGCAAACATGTTCACCAGCCTCATAATGGTCCATCTGCTCGGGGGAGTGCCGCCTAAATTCCCTTTGGACGGAAATGATGGACTGCAAAGCATGGTACCGCTGCACTATCCAAATCCTCTTTTCGGTATCCCAAGCCTCCATTTTTTGTAAATCTAAATACTAATCTGCAAAATAAAAAAAAAAAAAGCCGATTACTCACACAGAAAAAAAGTTATTACGTTTTGTTTTTGTAGCACGATTCGTGCGCCACCCTGTATATGGTGCAGCGTCTGTAACAAATATCAGTACTTTATCCCGTTTTACTTCTTCTGGCCATAGAATTTTTAAGGCATCATCAAAGAGTTTAGCAATTTCCGAAGCGTTTACCTTTTGGATTACTTACGATATTAGAGCAAGCCTCGGCCACCTTGTCGTAAAGGACCGACAATGACATTGCAAACGAATCTGCCTGCTTTGTCCGTAGTCTCATCAATTGACACAAATATGCTGCTGTTTCCAATATGCGACCGTATTTCTTCCAAAACATTTTCATAAATTTCTTTTAAAAAGTGTTTCCGCGTAGTCGATTGATCAGGAACTTTTTCCTGGACATATTTTTCCATAAACGATCTGAACTCTTTATGATTGGCTTCTATTAAAGGTATATCGCAGGCTACCATCATTTTGGTGAGATCTTTGAAAAACTCGTTTGATGCGGCATTATTTAAAAATGAAGTTATAGGTTGTCCCTTCGGAGCCAGTTTCAATGTCGCCGCTTTTTTGTGTTTTTCCGTTTAAAGATGTTGTTGAATATGATGTTTCTTGTCGTGATTTACTTTTATTCCACAACATGAACAAATGAGAATCTTTCCGTCAGTCGCAAGTATGTCTGCCCCAAATTCTTTTATATAACCGCAGATTTTTAAGGAGTTATAAGAAGGTGCCTTAGACATTTTAAATCATCGCAAATATTTAACTCACAAAGAAAATTAACGCATGAATTTGAAAATGTAAAGTTTTATCTACAAAAAAAAAAGAAACTCATCATATCGCAAGCTGAAGAAGAAATAGAAATCAGCTGATGAGTAGAGAGCAGTGTTGTAAAACAAAAAAGCTGTGCCAAATCCAGGATACTTTATCAGGCTTTAAATATAAAAAGGCAAAGCACCTAGAAAAGGCGAAAAAAGGCGATCAAATCATAAAAGGCACAAAAAAGGCAAAACAAAAATTTATATTTTGTATAAAAAAGATGTCAAACGCGTAATTCTTGATTTCGTTAACAGATAGGATCACGCAGACAAAATAGGCAAATGCCTTAAAATCCTAACCCTGGTCATCACCTTGTTTTACGCCTGATTCAATAGAGAACGACTCTGTGAGCTTCCGTTGAATGCTTGTATATATGTGAGTGTTGCGCTAAAGAGCCTTATTAGTACTCCAAGAATAAGTATAAAAAAAAATAAAAAAAACGTCCAGGAGTCTTAAATTTCGCTGAGAATTTTTTAAATTTTTTGAATTTTTCATAAATTTTTAAATTGGGATTGATTCATTTTTTTTTATTGGACAAAGAGCTATACTTTCACAAACAAAAAATTATCATCATCAAAAAATTAGTAAAATCTGGCCAAAATGTTGAGGTGCCATAGATTTTTTGCATGCTTTATGGGAAGCTGGCACATCAACAAGGGTTAAATGTGTTGGCAATAGTATTTTATTTTAAGTTTCTTCAACATTAAGAGCAACTTAGAATGAGAACGCAAAAAAGGAACAAAGAACAAATAGATAAGGGGTCGGTAAAAGAAAAAAACACCTGAAAAAAAAAAACAGAAAACAAACCAAATAAAGCAAAAAGAAGAGAGAGAGAGAGCTTTGGTATTTCAAGTTGTTTGAGTTGCATGTATAATTTCTTGTGCTTAATTAAGAGTTTTAGAGATTTTGTATGCGCGGCACAAACAGAAACACTTGCACGCACACACTCATACACTCATACACACACACATGCACACATCAAATAAAGTGCAGCAAATGCAATGCAGCACAAAAGTAAGTGGAATATTTTACTAGCAAAAATGGTAATGTTTACATTTCATTTTTGCCACACCGCAAGCCATTCAGCCAGCCATTCATCCGTTCATTCAAGCCACTCGTGTCCAACTGCAACGCCTTGGATAAAAACCAGCTCTAGAACACGCGCAACTGGTTTGAAACTAATATAAAAAAAAAACAACTTCAAAAAGTGTAGTAAAGAAGCAACCAAAAAAAAAACATAAAAAAAATTTAAATAAAAAAGTAAAAAATGCAGTTGAATGTGGCAAAAGCGGAGCCACACAACCAACTCTGTGCAAATATGCGAATTTTATGATTAATTTCTCATGCGCGCACGCGTAACAACACTGCGTAAAGCGTCGATGTGCACCAACTAGGACAAGCACGCACACACACACTCGCACATGCATGTAGTCATTCACGCTGACACGGAGACCGAGGCACATCTGCACATAACAAGATTTACCTACACCAACACACTAGCGAATGCAAGAGAAGTGCGGAAGTGTGCCGTTGCCGCAAGGACAACGCTGCCGCTTATTTGGTTGAATATGCGTTTGTTGCTGTACCCGGGTACATGGCGCACAGTACCGTAAGCGAGCAGCTAAAAGTGGAAAAATGGAGCGGAGCGTGCGGCTTGGTGTGGCAAGCACGTTAAATGTCAGTGAAACTTTTTTAATTTTAAATATTTTTGCTGTAACCAAAAAGTGGTAAACAGAAAAATGCATTGCGTCTGTTGTTTTGCATAAAAACATACGAAATCACATTGGGGTATTCGAGTGCACGCACACAAACGTACACCTGCGTGCATGGTATTAGGAATCACCAACTGCGTCACGCTGAACAGCAGCGCAGATTTTCAAGTAGAGGCAATAGGCCGCTTCCCTCCCAGAATTAATACTTAAGGATAAGTAAATACCAAACTGCGAAGTGCTTAACATCAGCGCAGATTTTCATGAAGAGGCAATAGGCCGCTCCCCCTCCCGTGAAGTATTACCTAACGGTCGTCCCGCGGGAGGGAAACGGAGCTGGGGTGGAAATAAGTCGGTTCTGTATCTGTTGAACAGAGGTTTGACAAAAACCATACTTTATTTTACTGTTAGTCGAACTAGTACCTGGTTTTTGTGAATAACGACCGAATGATGACCACGTAACGGTCGACTTAACCGCTTGATGAAGTTTATCAGGTTTTTTATATCAGGGATAGATGAGAGTCAAGATGCTTAAGTCTTAGCCCCATGAAAGTAGGCCTGCTAAAAAAAAGATAGGATTCCACTGCAGCCTCCTTACAGCTGACGCAGAAAGAAGATCCCTCGAGCGCTTCATATCCAAAAAGTGGTCAGAAAGATTTTGCGACCTTGCTAGTTTGTATAATTGCCCAGCGCTCGCTGAGTTGACAGGAAGCGCACACCTCCAGGAGCAGACCGATTTGTCAATATAAGTATTGTAGATATGTAAATTTTTAATCAGAGCGTATCGAAATGGATTTGTGAAAGCTGAGGGTGAGGTATTCACGAAATTATTATTGTTTTTTTGTGTTTGGAAAATCTATAATACTTAAGGGGTGGTCCCGGTGGTGTAGAGCTTGAAAGTTTAGGGTGTTTTCAGGATTTTTTTGAAATAAAAAAAATTTAATACGATATTTAATCTTTTTAGGCGTTTTATTTAACTTCTTTTACAAACAAAAATAAAAAACAGCATTGTTTTTTTTATTTTAATAATTTAAAAAATGGACGGTGTTGTTCATTTGGCTCTTTTATTTATCTGAAACACAAAAAATTATTAATTAGTATGACTGTAGCTGTGTCCCGCTACTAGAATAAAAAATAATCAAAAAATTTATAAAATGACGCAGTTTTGAATTTTACATTCTAAAACTCGAGTTTTCTTCAGTTTTTTAATCAAGAAATACTAAATAATTGTAATAATAATATGACGATAGCCATTGATGTTGTGAATAACATATTAAAATTCCAGGGGATTCGGTTGAACAGTTCTTTTTGTTTTCTTTAACAACATTATTTGTTCCTGCTAAAACGGCTGTAGAATCGAAATCACAGTATAATCTCAAAAGCCTATGAGTCAAACCACGTCAAGTGGGCCCCGAATTTTCCATCAAATTCCCGATCTTAAAATCAAATGCATTTTTGGATAGAGAATTTGTCACATAATAATTGCTGTGAATAGTTTTTTTTTAAATCGCTTTTTGTTTATGTTATTAAGAATTGAACTTTTTTGCATGATATTTTTGTAAAATCTGTATCTCAGAAACTACAATTGATAATTTGATGAAATTTATATCGGTTACCGAAAAATGTTTAATCTACCGATTTAACGTCCAAAGACTGTGTATTTGTTGAAACAATAATTTTTAACAATAATTTTTATGAAAAATCGCAATTGTTTTTGCGTTCTTCACGCTCTAAATGGACAATATTACAGTCAGATTAAGCGCACAATGCTCACCTTTAATAATCTGTAAAACAAAAATTTGTGCATCCAATCCGTTCTGAAGATATCGAATTTTTTGTCAAACTGTGTAAAGTTTTGAAGCGCAGTATAGTCTGATGCAACACGACGCGCTTCGCAGTTGGCCTTGCATTGTCCCCTGGGATCATACGCTAAAACGTATAGCACTTAAAAAAGCCATACAAAAGGATAAAATATTCAAAAATTAAAACATTCAAAATTTAATTAGTAATAATACTCTCGAAACAAGATGTGTCCTCGGAGAAGATTTTACTTCAAATCTTTTTGTTACTTGCAGGTTCGAAGTGATGAAATTGCCGCGTTTTTTTGATAGCTATTGCCTCACTGAAGCGTTTGGAAATTTTTGTTATATGCATTATGATCTTTTTGTGAACAAAAAACAAAATCTATATATTTAAACGCACCTTTGGTTCACTCAAAAAGAGCTTTAGCATCGCGAATATGATTTCCAGCAACACGCTGCATACTTGCTTTTCGGGCTAGCCTATTAACTGCTCCGCCGACCCTATCGCACGCTCCCTTGCCATGGGAAGTCGCGAAGAAATTCCATTCGGCTTCGATTCCGAAATCTTTTTTTGTGGTAATATAGGTTCAAAAAGTTAGATTTATTCTTGTACTGCGATGCAGCTCCATCAGAAAATTAAGAGAACTTTTTTATATTTCTGGATCCAAATTTGCTTTTAAGATATTAAACAAGTCTTGTGTTGAATAAGTGAACAGAACTTGTATCGTGGGTTAGTTTTTCAGAAATGATGACAAGGCTTAAATGATGGTGCTTACCATCGATACAATAGTAAATTACATACGGGTGAATGGTCACTTAGGTATTTGACCAACGATGAGCTTGGTTCGCATTTTGCACTTGAATTGTGTAGTTTTCCGCAAAATCTAACGTGACAACGAATTCCCCATCTCTTGCAGTAAGCTGCTTGGGCTTTTGATAAAAAGTCGTGCTTTAACACGGATGCTAGATCTTCGCTTAACTTTTTCAAAAACTCGGCTATCTTATCCGTCGTTTGTACTATATCACAACTGCAAAAAAAGTGTACAAGAAATTGCACTGCTAATTCATTTAAAATTTTTTAGTTACCGATCAGTGTTGATCCATTGAGTAAACGTGACTTCTTCAACGTTATTGACGTGATAACGTCTTATAATTCGATTTAGCCGGCTGCACGCACGAAAAAATGTATCGTTACCTTGCTCGTTTGTCGTTACCTTGCTCATTGTCGTTACCTTACTCATTGCTGTTACCTTGCTCATTTGTCGTTACCTTGCTTATTGCCGTTACCTTGAATGAACTGCAAGCGAAAGCGCGGAACGAACGACAAAGCAAACAAAACAAACGAACGGCAACATTCGACATCTTGCTCTCTCCTACTTAAGTGAGCGTATATATGTATGTATGTATATGCGCAAATGTACATATATAAATTCACGTATTTGTATTTGCATATGCCTTCTTATTGATTATTATTAATTTGATTTACTTGAAAAATTTAAAATAAAGCCAAGTTTGTTAATAATACCTGTTGTTTTAATGTTATTATTATTAATTTTTTTTTTATATATGAAGGAAAAAATGTATGGTAATTAATATTTACCACATACCTTATAAGATATGTTGTATACTTATATATGTATATAAACATGCATATACATATACAATTTCGCGCAATTTTCAAAAAGAACAAAGCTATATGTAAAGATGCATACAAGTCATATGGACATATCAAATATACGAATCTATTCCGTACGCAAGCAAATGTAAGCTGAGGTGTTTGAACTGCAAGCGAGAGCGCGGAGCGAACGACAAAGAGCACAATCGGTCCCCGCGTTCGGCAACGTTCGACATCTCTCTGCTCTGTCCTACTTGAGTGAGCATATGTATGTATGTATATGCGCATTTGTATATGTATATTTGTATTTTATTTTATTTCATTTCTGATATGGCAGAAAACACCATATTATGAACGCTCAGAGTTTACATGAAGCAGTAACCGCACAGTTTCATAAGCGCTTCCTATAAAATCAACTTTTTTTTATCGATTATAGGCAATTATCGATAAATGTTTTTTCAGTTAATTTTTGAGCTAATTTTTCTCATAAACTTACATCTACCATTTCATATTCACGCTCTTCAGCTGCTCTAATAAGAAAATTGAGAAAATTTAATTTTAGGCAACCTTCTGCTAATATAAATTGGTCCCAACAGTCCCAAATTGTTTTATCCTTGAACTCTGACCAAAAATATGTATCAGCTTAACTCACTTAAAAAAATCTGTGATAATAAATACCTCGCATAAATGCAAAATAAAAAGCTAGCAATTTATTAGCTACCGAATCACTGCTGAGCTAATAGCCAAAGCCATTTGCGCGTTTGCCGGCGCTTCAGATGAAAAGCGCGGGAGCACAGCGACGAGCAACATTCCCGAGCAGCCACGCCAATTTGTCATTTGCCAGGCAATGGATGAAAGCCAGTGTAGGTTTGTGCACACATACACACATACATACATACACTTACAACAGCTAAGCTGGCATAACGGTTGGAGGATGGTGGATGGCGAATGGCGAATGGCGTCCAACTTTGGTGCCAGTCAGTCAGCTGTCAGCGTCACGCTGTTGTCCTTGGCACTAAAGAGAATGCAAAGTAACACGAAAAAAGAAAAAATATATAATATATATAAGACTATAAAATAAGAGAAGGGAATAAATAGAGCAAATGGTAGAGCGTTAAAAACAATAGCGAAAAATCAGTGAGAAAATCCAAAAAAATGTGAAGTAATTTTTACACATTTTACATTTGATGAAGCTCTAAGGGATTTAATATGCGTTTTGCTCTAAGCGGCAGCGTGTCGAGGCAGTTGGCGGACACGCAGCTGGTTTGGGTAATACATAGTTATCGTTGTCATTGACAGGCATGGGATTAATATGAATTGTTCGCGCTTTGTTTTAGAAAATAAGGGAGAGGAAAAAAAAATCAGAAACTATGAATAATCAGGTTTGCGCCACTTGCATTTTTCATAAATTAGTGTAAAATTTTTAGGTATTGTATAGAACTAGAACTGCAATTGCTTCTATGTTGCCTATTTAATCATTAAATAAACTAAAAATTAGTATTAGAAAAAAAAAATTTATAAATATTAGGTACGCAACTAAGTTTTAGGTGTTTTTTGACGAAAATACAACTTTATTCTGAAAACATGGTTACAAGTGAATCATTGAAAGTATTGCCCATCGCTGGCTATTACTTTTTCCCATCTTTGTGGTAGCTCTCGTATACCGTCGCAGTAAAACTGTTCATCTTATGAGGCTATCCACGGATCAAGCTTTTTTTGATGTCTTCATATGAATGGAACTGCTGGTCAGCTAAACCATGTGCCTTCGATCGGAACAGGTGATAATCGGACGGCGCAATATCTGGAGAATATGGCGGGTGGGGTAAGATTTCCCATATCAGTGTTTCTAGGTAGGTTCTAACGGGTTTAGGAACGTAAGGTCGAGCGTTGTTATGCTGTAGAATCACTTTTTCACACCTCTCCCCGTATTGCGGCCGCTTCTCGCGCAGTGCTCGACTCAATCGCATCAATTGAAGTCGATACCGATCCCCAGTGATAGTGTCGCTTGGTTTTAATAGTTCATAATAAATAACACCAACCTGGTCCCACCAAATACATGGCATAACCTTCGCAGCGTAAATATTCGGCCGAGGCGATGACGTAGAAGCATGACCGGGCAGTCCCCATGACTTTCTTTCCTTTGGATTGCTGTTATGAATCCATTTTTCAACACCCGTCACGATGCAATGAAGAAAACTCTTCTTTTTTTGCCGCTGGAGCAGTTGTTCACAGGCGACACAGCGAAAAAACGACTTTCAACATTCCTTGGTTTTATCTCATAAGGAACCCAAGTCCCTTATTTTTGAATCATTCTCAAAGCATGCAATTGGTGGTAAATGGATGGGCGGGTAACTCCTAATACTGAAGCAAGCTCTTCTTACGTGTGACACGGATCCTCATTGAGCAATGCCTCCAATTCAGCGTCTTCGAAGGTTTTTGGCCTTCCTTCACACGGACGATCGTCAACATTCAAATCACCGTCTTTAAAGCGACGGAACCAAAGCGGCATCTCCGTAAACTTTTTGTAGCTCCCAATGCGCTTCAGCCGCCGTTTTTTTCGAATGAAAGAGGAAAATCAACACTTCCCGCAAATGACGATTAATCGGCACAAAATCAGAATTAGTAGGAAGCTCAGTCTCCAGTAGTTTATTGATCGAATGAAAGTAATACTATATTTTGGATAAGAATAATAGTAATTTTTTAAAACCGTTATTTTGTCATTTTCGGTAGAAAAGATTTATAACGCGGTTTTATTTCAATTGTGTGGGCTCAAGTTTGTTTGTTGTCAGATATGGCTCGTACAAATATTTCGCATACCAGCGTCCCAAAATTTAAGCGCTTTACCGCCTCATTCACATTTTTAATAGAAAATACAAGTAACCCTAACTTGGGCTGTGTTCAAATCTTTTGATATAGGTAAATATCATAAAATTGAAAAAAGAAAAAAACGTTCACTACAATATTTTATAAAACTGGCAGCTCGAGCCCAACCAAGTCATTTAAATCGATCTATTCAGCTTCATTTTTATTAAGCACTTTTGCGGGTGAGGGATAGAAAAACCGACTTATATTTGTAGATATACGAAGTGCTAAAAATCAATCACAACTATATAGTAATCTGTGCCTAGGTAAAGATACCAGCCTGGTTCAAATATATACTCAGGCTCATGCTCCCGAAAAGGCCGCGCATCAGATGGAAAGATCCACATAAAATTTACGCAGGCTAGGCTGTATAAAGTTATGATAATCTGTAGGATGAGATATAGGACTGAATTATCAGACACCAGGGTATCACCGGTAACTACTACACTACCTGCTCAATTTCTCACCTGCAAAGAGGCATAAAATGCGGAATAATTCAAGTTCAGTCCGCCCGCCTCTTACTATTCATCAAAGAGTATCTTTAAGTTGCTCACTATTTTATCGGCTTAGATCCTGGGTTCGATTAGTGTAACTGGCCACTGTTGCCTTAGTCTTAAGCTTGATTACCAGGCGAGTGAAACCATATGAAATGAAACGGATAAGGTGAAGAACATTAGAGACTCAGTAAATGAGAATAATGAGTTATATAGGGTGGGCCATGTAAAATTTGCTTTTTGAATCGGCTATAAAAAAAACGAATCAATATTTTTTCAAACTTTTTTTTTTATTTTGAAGATTAAACATTGTCATTTATGAATGAACCATAATATCGTCCAAATGAGTGCCACGACTGGCTTTACAGTAGGCCATTCGAACAACCCAATTTTTAAGCACATTTTCGATTATTTGGGCTCCAATTTCATTAATGGCAACTTCGATTTCGTATTATAAAGCATCAATCGTCTCTGGATGGTTCGCATATCATTTGTCCTTAACGGCTCTCCACAAAAAATAGTCCAACGGGCTTTAATCACAGCTCCGAGGCGACCAATTGATATTGGAATTTCGGCCGATTATTCGGTTTTCAAAAACGGTAGCCAAAAGTTCGAGTGTAACTTTGGCAGTGTGACAAGTTGCACCGTCCTGTTGAAACCAAATGTCGTCCATGTCATCTTCTTCAATTTTTGGAAACAACTCGTTGAGCATGTCACGGTAACGCTCGCCATTTACTGTAGCCGCGGAAGAAGAAGACTCACCACTTTGGAAATAGGTTTTCAATATTTCCCAATTTTGTTCAAGCGTATAGCGTCCCATTTCGTAAATGTCAAACCTTTAAGTATATTATGAACACATTTGACATGTCATTTGTGTTACCATTCTCAAAAAAATATATATATAAGCTTGGGAAAAAATAAATCAATTATTTTCTCGGTAGCCGCTTGTATTGATCGATATCTCGTAAAGCATGGATTAAACAGTTTAAAGTCTATGCTCGTTGTCAAGGTGACATTTCACACTAATAAATTCTTTTGCTGTCTTTTGTTCATTCCAATCAGTTGTGAGTTACAGGCTGTTAACAACGGAAATCAGCAAAAGAAATTCGGCACATTTTACAGTTTTGTTTTGATAAAGGCGAAAATGTAATCCAGGCCCCTGAAATTGTGAATGATGTTTATGGTGCCGATACTGTAACAGCTTACGTGCAATTTGGATTCGTCGATTCCGCTCAGGCATTTTTGATGTTAAAAACCATTTGGGCAAAAATAATGGATAATTAGAGAAGGAAACATCGAATTCTGTGGCGGATGCAGCTGGCCACCACTGCTACCAAATCCAAATTTAAGAATTAAGGCAATAATTGAAAAGCAAAATCAACTGAAAGAGAAAAAATGAGACAGCCGGCGACTTCTAGGCATTGTATGACTCTCACACTATAGCCAGCTCCACGTAGTGGACGATGGAGTGCCTTCGATCCAAAAATATGCGTTAGCTTCTAAGACTACCAGGCTAATACTAGATACGATTAAACCCCCCCTCGATGGTGAAAAGGAGGTGGATGGAAATCTGAGCATAAGCACTCGAGCTTCAGGTAAGAATCATTGACAAGAATCTTATAGAGAAAAACATTTCTATGGATAAGGGGTTGATCTCGGATAACAGTAGCTGCTCCTGACTTTGATTGAAATTCAATATTTCATTAATACAAATACATGCATGCTTAATGGGTGGAAAGGTGATCACGGCCAGGATTTGGATATTAGAAAAGTTGACGGAGAAAGTCTAAAAGCCATTCTAAAATTTTTCATGAAATACTCTTTTCATTTGCTGTTACTTGCAATAGCCGCCGCAGACATTAGCAAGCCTTAGAGAGTATTTCTGTCTTGAAAAATGTTCTCATAAAAAACCATCTGCCGTTGCTATGCCACAAATAGGAGCAGGAGCTCAGTCAAACACCCAATACAGGGTGTAACTGCGAATCATATAATATACTAGGTGAAGTCCATAATAAACAAGGCTGAGCTAAAACAGAAACGACAGGGGCTTTGTTCTGATAACTTCGAGTTCATTTATTCAAAATTGTCCCCTCTGGCCTCGATACACTGTTTTGCGTGATCTAAAAGCTTTTCGAAAGAGTATTTCAGGTCATTGGCCGGAATCCGGAATGTCCTTCAGGATGTCAGTAGATGCCTTTTGGATGGCTTTTACGGGCGCAAAACATTTTCCTTGCATGCCCAAACACAATTTTCCGAATGAATGGAAGTCACATATACGGTGCGTGATTGACGGCTAGAGTGCAATTTCTAGTCAAAAAACCAGTCGCAGCTTCCTCCTTCGCGGTATTGAGGGCGAATTCAACCAATGCGTTATAATAAAAAGTTTGGTACGTTGGTACGAACTCCTTTTGGACAATTCCCTTGGAATCACGAAAAAGATATCAGCATCGACTTGATTCTTGACTTCTCAAAACGCGATTTTTTGGGTGGTGATTCCGATTAATTTTTGATAAATTTATGAACAATTTCGATGGAATTTTTGGTGATTACTGATTTCGCGCGGCCCATATGTTCATTGTCATTTATGTCCTCACAACCATCTCTGAAACGTGTAAACCACTCATGAACTCTGGGACGAGATAGACAATCATAGTCATATACTTTTTTCTTTAATTAAATGTTTCGGTAAACATTTTACCGATTTTAAAACAAAATTTGATATTAGCTCTTTGTTCGAAACTCATTTTTGTACCGATGACTCAAACATACTGACACTTTAGACACAATAACTTCGCTTCCACCAAACCGAATGTCACCAAGCTTTCACTGGAAGTCAGTTAGGGAACTTGTAATGCGCTAACTAATTAAAAAGTGTCAACTTTTCAAAAACATTTTTATGACACCAGTCTTGTTTATATTAGACTTGGCCTTGTATATACCCTTTAATAGAATCTTAAGTAGGTGCAAATATGCTGCAGATGGTGCTGCTGTTCCTGAAACATCTGTTGATGAAGTTTTACTACCCAAGCAGGAAAACATTATAAGGAAGAAAAAAGGGCCAAAAACACACGAGTACATACATATATAACATTTTGAAGTGGTCAAGGGGATCCCAATCCTCTCCATTCGCGAGGAAGTCACCTCACAGGTCCCTTGTTTGGCCAGCTCATCCACCTCACAGTTTCCCGCAATGTCCAACCCAGATGAACTTTTTGTTAAAATATTCGGACGCAATCGGCTGCAACCTGCCCAGTTTCGAATGAACTCTCAATGAGCCGACGGCCGTAATTGTCGCTTGACTGTCGGAGTAAATAGTCACTTTCTTGACAGTTAATACGCATTTGAGTAGCCAATCAGCAATTAACATACTGCAGTGGTCCGATGTCTACAGGTAGCACATTTAACAAACGCTAGAGTAGGAGTATTGCGAAGCGCCCGTCTGTTTCTAATGACTGCAGTTCTATGAACTCTCACCAGCTTCTTCAACGATGTTATCCTCCCTTGAACTCGAGTCCCAAAACCACCTCTCTCAAGATAGGACGAGCGAAATCGCCTACTCGAAAATTTTTGCCGCTGGAGGTAGTCTCTAATGGGGGTAATGCGTCGGAATCGATGCGTAAGGTAGTAACAAAGGGAGACATCGAGGGAAAGTCGGAATCGACTTTCAGTATTCATCGGGTAGTAAAGGGTGGGAATCCACCTTTGATAGGTAGCAGAGTACAAACGGAACCGTCTGCAATTCCTAAGCGAATGCGCTACAATTGGACTCGGGAGTTAAAGGCAACGCTCCCATGAAGAGCGGCAATAAGGGTCCTCAGGTCTATGACGGTGCATTCGAAATTGGTCAAGGAATGCTTGACCTCACTTTCGACTGCGTCCGAATTCTTTGACATCAGCCTCTTCTGAGTTCCTGGTCACAGCGACATTGCGGGAAACTGCGAGGCGGATGAGCTGGCCAGAAAAGGGACATGGAGGTTATTTCCCCACGAAGGGAGAGAATTGGGATCCCCCTGACTACCTGTGGTCTACTTCTGGAAAGATGGGCATTGCACCAACTCTGCGGGCGCTAGGCAAGTACACAAACCTGTAAGGTCGCGAAATCCTTCTGGCCACGTGTGGACAGGAGGCGCTCGGGCGAGCTTCTGAGGCTGACAAAATATCAGCTACCTAATCTAGTGGGTTCTCTCACAGGACACAATGCGCGAGGAATGCATGCTGTGAGACTTGGAATCACCTCGAGTCCTCTTTGCGCTGGATGTATGGAGGATGAGGTGGAATCATCTCAGCACCTTCTCCTTAGCTGCCCTGCTCTGGCGAGGCTAAGATCAAGGCATCTTGGCTCTTACTTCTTTGCCACGCCTGCTGATATAGCTGGCGCTGACATTAAAAATCTGATGAATTTCATCAGCAGCATAAAACGGGTGAAGCAAACATAGTCATCTTTCGTAATCTGCATGCTCCTAACCATCCCTCCTCCCCTCTCCCCGCCCTCTCCCTGCATCCCATCGGTCTTTCTCTCTCACCTCACCCCCTTCATAATGGTATCACTAAGGACGAATCTTTCTTCGTCTAAGTGTGCCCATTCCCTTCGCAACCATACCAACCTAACCTAACCTATCCTCCCTTGTGAGTTGCACCAGACTAACAAAATTGCTGAGCTCGAAGTTTTATTTCTCGTATGACAGGCCATATTTTCCGTGCATTCAATAAAAATAATGAATCCTGAAAGAATCTAAATTTCCACATGTTTTATTTTAAAACAACATCTGGGCGCATATTTTGAAAGAGCCTTCATGATTCTTTCTTAAAAATAAATAGCCTGCAACTTGGTCTCAAGTCTCTCTAATTCATGGGCCCTGCAGTTATCCTCCATGTCACAATGGCCCGGAACCCATGTTATCTTTGGGTGAAATGACTCAGTCATCTCGTTAAGAGATGTGCGGTGGCTATCTTACAGTTTGTGGACTGCTTTGTGAGTTATTTTATCGCCGCCTCAGTGAAAATGTAGATATCATCTTCAGGTATCGCATCACAGTGTACCAGTGTCACGGCTTGCATTATTGCCATCAGCTCAGCCGAGAAGTCAAAAACTGAAGGAGATACCCAGATGCGCGGAATATACACATCCGCCCACCCTGCCCTCGAGCTTTGAGCCATCTGTGTATACATAGATAGACTCGCCCTCTCTTCCCTCGCGAGTACGAGGGTTGTGAGCGTTGTAATGTCAAGTAAAGGCGGGACTGTATAGTCCACCTGTCCGGGAAGTCCGAACGTGCCATCCAGGATTTTACCCTGGCCATAGACTCTGTTTGACAAAAGGATAAAAAATGCATTGTTCTAAATCAAATTTCACGCGTTGACTAAAACAAAGAAAAACCCTAGTGATATACAAGAATACCTACTACTGAAAACGTATGAAACATTTTGTAATAGAAACAATAACAATACGGAGTAAGCAACATTAACTGTGGTTCACAGATGATAAGAAAACAACTTAAGGCCATAAAACGACCGCTACCCGCTAACTGAGAGCTGTGTGTCATAATAAAAAATATAAAAAAATCGAAAAACACGAAATTCCACTATTACTCATAGACATGCAAAAAGTACAACCCTACTTGCACATACCTGGCAGAGTCTGATAGTGTGCAGTGGTAGTCCTACTCCAATTTGGTGTAGTCTGACAGTGGACAGTTACAATTTTAAAACACAAATCCTCAACTAGACCGATTCTACCGGACAAATACAATAGCCATCAGCATAACACGGAGAACAGATAATTCACAAAGAGATTAAACAAAAGGGGATCAAAGACAGAAGCTTACAGGACACCGGAACCAACAAAGCAAGAGAGGAGTAGTCAGCCTGCACACTACCCATTGAGTTCTTCCTGAAAGATAGCTGACCATAAGCTTGATTTAATTATCAGAATATTCATAAAAGTGTTTAAGCTTTTTGCAACAAAAATCATGGCGTACCGCATCAAATGTTTTAATATTTAGTCTCATAGTATTCAGTCTTCTTGGCATGGATTCCACCAGCTTCTTCCACGACAAAGGATCTATTTTCTCCTACTCTTCTTTAATAGCATCTTCTATGTTTTTCTTGTGCCTAATAACAAGCTTTTTTAGTTTGTTTTCCAAATGAGCCCACAGATGATCAATTACATTTGTGTCTGGAGATTGTTGATTGTCTGTTTCAAGCCCTTTAGGGCAGTTGTACACAAGCCGTAGACAGACATCAGGTGCCTATGCTTGGGATCGTTGTCTTGATAATACTGAAAATTGTCCTTAATTCCCAACTTGTCAGCACAATGGACCAAATTTTCTTTCATGATTCTTAGGTATTGCTTATGATCCATATTGCCGTTAACGAAGCCCCGAATTTCCAGTACCAGCTTCTGACATACAAACCCATACCATTACTGATCCATCGCCATGTTTAACTGTCGGACGTAATTTTGTTTCCAGCTACTCTTCATTAGGTCTTCTCCACACATATAATTGTCTATCTGACCTCAATATGTTAAACTTGCTTTTATCTGCAAATGAAACGTGCTTCTAGAATTCCAATTTCTTATCCCCATGACGCTTTGCGAATTTTATTCTCTTTTTCGTACAATTCTTCCATTACAATTATTCTTTCACAATACTATGCGCATACTTTCGGGGTTGCAGTGAGTACTAAGGTGTTGGGCGACTGTTAGTGCGAGCTTAGGAGTGCTCCAGTTTGTATTTTTTCTAATTTGTTGCCTATCCTCCGTTGATCTACATCAGAAAACAGGTTGGTCGTCCCGACTTCTTCTTATTTTCCACGGACTTTGCTTCTTTGAAATGTTTTGTCACGTCGTATACAATCAACCGGGGACTATCCACTATTTTTGCAATTTCCCGAACGGTTTCAACCTTTCCATGATGCCAACAATAAAATTTCTGACTTCAATTGAGCTTTGTTCACGCTGGTTACCCAAGTTTATAATTGGGATTTTATTCAACTAAACGCGACTAAAATCACAATCACAATAATGACAGATGCCCGACTTCTTTTTTGACACCAATTTTGCGAATGTTGCATGATAAATTTTTTATAACAAGGAGGTAAAGGATTTGTAAACTATTAGTACTATTTTGAAAATCATATTTAAGTACCCAATAGAAAAATATATAAAAATAGAAATGGTTAACTTGCATTTCTTAGACAAATTTTGAATTTGAAGCTGTGTGCCTTATATATCCGAGTTCTTTATTGAGCCACTGTATGTGTTAGAGTGCCTGGAACAAACGGCAGCACAAGTTTTACAAATATCGAGGAAATCCCATCCCCCTAATGGCATTCGGCTTGATACCCATGACTGATATCAGAACCAGTGTTACCAATTTAGCGACTTTGTCGCTAGAATTGACGACTTTTGCTTGAGTCTTGGCGACAAAAAAAAGTTTTGATGACACAAATTATTTAGCGACTTATATGGCGACTTTTGGAGAGCAAATCAAAACCGTTTTAGGCAATAGATACTTTTCTGTCAACTTGATTACCCGTTAATGCCCTTTACCTTCCATACTCTAGAGTAACAATTTACTGACTATAGATAAAATAACGCCATCCGTCGTCATTTTTTTCATATGAAACGATAACTACATTTATACAAATTAACAAGCAGTTTCAATTTTTAATTCCAGATGATCCGTTTTTGAGTAATCGATGCGACCATGGAGGAGGAAATACTCCACGAGATTGTTTATAACTTTTTTTATAAATTAATATTTTTCCATAAAAATTTAGGATGATAGTCTTTAATGGACACTTAGTAAAAAATCCGATCCACAAATTCCTTCATTTTCCGCCTAAAAAAATCACTTATTTCTGTGGCTGTCACAGTGGTGTTCCCCCTTAAGCTCAGCTTTTTTATGCCACTTTTTCTTTACTATGCTTAAATATATTTTATAAATCCATTTCAAGACTTTAATTAATAATAATATAGTAAATTGTTATATGATTTGCCTAGTTTTATTATAAAACCGTAATGGTTAATATTATTAATTTTATAAATTTTCAAATTTCCATTTGAATCCAGTACTGGATCAACTTCGTAAATATTTTTTTCAACATTGCTTGAATGATACAATATTTTAATGCTTTCCAATGGTATTTTAAAGATACGAATGTTTTTCAGACACAAATTAAAAAAGCGTTAGAAAATTTATATTAGTAAATTTATCGAATCATAATAAAAAAAAACAGTATTTCAGGAGATTAAAACTAACTTCCGTTGATCTCAAATTTCAGTAGAGCTGGTATTACTGGTTTAATTATTATTCATCTAAAAATTTTAAGTCCGCAGCTGGCCTCTTGTGCACCTCTCAGAATGAAACTTAGGATCCGCACCTGATGGAGTTAGCGACTTTCTAGCGACTTTTGATATTGGCTCTAGCGACTCAGATTTATTGGCGTTGGCAACACTGATTCAGAACTTCTGATTCCATAAAAAAAAACTAACTCTTGATGAATAGCAACCGTCTGGGATGATGCTCTGCAATTACACTCCATATGTATATTATTCTGGGAGCTATGAGCTTTTCAACAAAAAAAGTATGAACCATACCAATGTATTATATTTATTTATGCCAGTTGTGGTTGTTGTTTAAATAAAACCTGGAGGGCAACAAAATTTGAGAACGCCAATATGGCACGTATTTTTGAAAGTTTGCCCTTGAGGCTTAATTATTACATTGGGAATGCACTTTTTGTTTGTCAAAGGTCGACCATCGACCCTTAAAATTTGGATGCACGCATGTATGGGGAAAAGCGAAGACAGCGACCGCGGAAAAGATGCGGAAAGTTAGACGAAGTAGAAGTATAGGAGTGGCCAACTACCCTAGTATGGCTGTGGACTGAGATGCATGAAGAAAAGTTATGGAGGATTCTTAGGCCCATACCGAGCCGGTGTGCTATGTAAGATGATGATGATGACCCCAAAAGCCATACAGTTTAAACCATAGCTTGGGAGCAAAGAGTGAATCAGTAACGCCCACCTAAGGTGCTGGTTAGGGACTAGGAAGAATGATAGATTTATTATTTGGTCGTCCGCAACAAAGCTGTTAAGTTACTATTTATCACTTTTCCGATAGTCATTGCTGCCATCCATCCTGCCATCTTCTGGTCAGCTTTTGTAAGGAGAAGATCAAATGTCGCGAACGTGCATGAAACACTTCTTTTATCTGGGTTCCAAGGCATAGGAACATAGAGGAAATGAAATCTCCTATGAGCTTGCCAGGAAGGCGTCGAAAGAACCGGTTACAGTTGTCCCCATCTCAGACATCGGTGTCCCATTGATTGTTGTTAAAGAGAAAGTGTATTATTTCTTTGTTAAAAAGGCACAAAACAGAAGGAGAGAACTCTATCTCTTCGTTATCTCAGAAACACTTTAGCCTCAGTACGACAGAAGCAGGAAGCTTAAAGTGCTAGGGATTCCCCGCCAATCTCAAACTCATAGCGGTGTTCACCGGGCACTGGATGATCGGAACTCATGCGGAGAAACTTGGTCATCCGTACAATCCCCATTGGAATCCTGTAAAGAAAGATACTATTGAACACTTTCTTTGCAGATATCCTGGGCTCGAAGCTAGGCGCTTGAGGTTCCTTAGTGTGGCTTTGGGGATAGACTCAGGCAGTTTTCAAGCCTAGATCCCATTTCATTATTTCACTACATCAACAACACTGGATGGCTGTAGATGGGTTTTCTTCATTTAAGTTTTGTAACTTTTCGCAGGTAGTGGTCAACAATTTGGTGTCACAACGGCACTTTTGTGCCACTTGTGGAGTATTTGTGGTATTATTGCCATCTGTCCTATCTAACTTTGACCATTTTGGATTATTATACACGGATCTTTACACTCTTCCAATCAGTCGTTTTTCAGACAGCAACAAAGTAGCATCAACAATGGCTGCATTGTTTTTTTTCGTACATCACCCACACAATCTCAGTTTTTGTCTACCTCTACTGTAAGCAAAACGCTGTCATATTCCCTACTACTATCAGCTGATTCATTCAAATTCGCAGAGAGCCGTTTAACGGTTTGATGTTTACCACAACTTTGCATTTGGTACATCGCGCGCCACTAGTTAGTTACATTTACTGCAGGGTAGCATAGGTATGCAAATAAAATGTACATGGGTGAGTAATATACCAGCAAATAGACCTCGCTAGCAACCAAAAAGTGTGAGCGTAAATGAAGAGATTATAATTAACACCCATTAAAGTAGCGCCAGCGAATTGAAAAATGGCCGCAACAAAGTCGGTGCGTATGAAATCTGCCTGTTGCCCACGCTACTACTATGGCTACAGCCATAAGCAATGTTGTAGATACTGATAACGTTTTGTTTTTTTTTTTTACAATATTTTTTACTACCTACAGTTGCATGTTGCGCCATAGTTGATGTTGCTGTTTTTGTTGCTGGATGCGTAATTTATGTTAATTTATATTAAAAATGAAAGAATCGCATTGGGAAAATGCAGGAAAGAGCGAAATGCGCTGAAAAGCGTAAATGGATATGAAAATGAAAAATATAAAAATAAATGACCGAGCAGCGGAATACCATTATCAGGCATTGAGTATGTGCGAGTGTCTGTGCACAAACGCCCCATTGTGCCCTGGCGGTGCTCAAAGATTAACGCGAATGCGGCAACAGTGCAAAAGAACCATTGCAATGCTCGCGCTGGGGAAATTCTTTACATTTATTCTTTAAATACCAGTAAAATGTCATCCAAGCGACATCTCACTTTGCTTTGGTTCAGTTCTACTTGAATTCTTTCGCCACCGCCTTTTGGTTTCTGGCACTCAATGCTTGCTACTGCTACTTTTACGCCTACATTATTTATCTTAACATTTTTTATGGTTGCTTTCTTCCAGATTTTCTTTTCACTTGCATGGAATTCTTTGCCTTTTTTTTTTGTTTTTTCACGCATTTATTTAATGTGTATGAAATAATGCTCTCTCAGTTCTTGATCTTTGTGGATTAAACTCTAACTACTCCAATTATAGAAATATTTAACATACCACCGGTAATTTGTTTTAGAGGTGAGCCAAATGGTTGAATTATCACTCTGGCAATTCCCAAGTAGCACTAAAGCACCATTTTGATACCACTATGGGACCTTCAATGGCCATATATCCGCATCCACCACAGCTATTGATGTAACGGAGAAGGCTGATGGGAATTTGGTTGGAGCACTGGCCCAGGCTGCCGAAGAAAGGCGTACCCAGTGACCTTAATCGTCTGGCTGCCAAGCCCGCACATTTGCAGAGAAAGTGCTCAACAATCTCCTTCTCTGAACGATCCCCACAGCTTCTGCAATAAGGGTTAAATGGTAAATCTAGCTTTTCCGCGTGTGTGCCGATAGTTCAATTACCGATAAACATAGCTACAAGTTTGGAAATTGAATGGCGTGAAGTCCCCAGAACCTTCTGAGCTTACAAGGGGCTTGAAATAGCAAGAAATGTAACTCCACCTTTTCTTAGCGTTCCTGGGAAATTATTTGTTTTAAAACTTATACAAAATTTTGTATACGATCTTTAGAACTGGTGAAAGTTGTAAAATTACAGGGTCCGGCACTCGAAGTGTGACCTATTTAGAAGGCCATAAATTCAGTTTGGAAAATTACTTTTATTCAATTCAAAGTAAGAAATGTAATAATAAAAAATTAAGAATCGATTTACTTTTGCTCGATACGACCTTTTGCCTTGAGACGGTCCAGAAACGAATCGCGAGCTGTCCCAATATGACTTGCAGGTATTTTGGGTCACTCGCGGATTATGGTTTTTTTTCTGCACCTCGAGACTGGTGAATCTTTTAGTTCAAACCTTGCTGATTTGGTGTGAGATCATGCGCCTTTTGGATCTTGGAAAGCTTAACTTTGAGATCTTTTATCAGTATACAGCGGTCGCGGCGTTCAAATATTTTCAGTTCTTTCGTCATTTGGATCTTGGAAAGCTTAACTTTGAGATCTTTTATCAGTATACAGCGGTCGCGGCGTTCAAATATTTTCAGTTCTTTCGTCATTTGATCGGCACTTCGTCGACGATTTCGTTCAAGTCGCTTCTTCACTTTTTGAACTATTTCACGTGATGTTTCAGTTTTTTGATGACCCTTTCCATGACGTTTCACGATGCTACCAGAATAATTGTAACGAGAAATGGTGCGATAAATAAAAACTTTATTTACTTTAAGGTGCTCGAGCTCACGAACAATCGCTGGTTGTGATTTTCCAGCCAAATATTATGCAATCACCCTTTTACGTTTTAAATCCATTACTGGTTTTCTTTTTTCGTGTTTACTCTCGACAAAATGCTGCGGCGCCCTTGTAAACACTACTCTGGACTGTCAGTTAGTCAACTAACAGACAGCTGATATCCGTAGGTAAGCTGCGCGAGCGGTCTGAAGTTGGTTACATTTCGCGAGGCGCAGCCTGTTTAGAAATTTCATAAATTAGGCGAAGTAAGAAGTTATGAAGATTTTTGGCTAGATGATTTTAGTGCTTTCGTCTAACATTGTATTGACTCATTTTATACAAAATGGCGGGAAATTTATCATCCTATGGGAAGATTTGTAACACTTGGCAACTAGACAGCTGCAGTAAGCAAGCAGACACGCATTGAAATAAATATTTCTGTCACTTCGAAGCGTTTTTTTTTTATTTATTGTATTAAAAAATGTATCAAAAAAAAAATGAAAAAAAAGTTGTCAAATCTTTTACATATTATTTTAACAATTAAAATGATGTTCCACAAGGTTTGTGCCAGCACTGATCCTTGGGGTACACCGTTGGAGATCTTGTATGGTCTTTGACCGTTTTCTATGTCATATCGCAGTATTCGGTCACTCAAATAACTGCTCATAATACGAACTGGGTAGGCTGGTATGTTAAAACCTTCAAACGCAGTGATGATGCTAGGCTGAGTTAAACGCATTTTTAACGTCTAAGCTGATCACAGCGCAAAACATTTTTGCGGACCTTCACGCACTTATAGCCCTTTATGCTATTCCCACCATCGGTCATAGATCTTTACCTTAGCCGAACTGGTTGTTAGAGAGAGCTGTTGGGTGGTCTAGATGCTCCTGAAGTCATTTGCAGATAAGCGTTCAAGCACCTTCTTCCCCTCTGTGTCATACATACACAGTACCTATATACATTCTGTCAAAAAAATATCGTGAATTGTTCATTTAAAAAGCACGAGTTATACATTTTTTTTCGAATCGTGGAAAATGCTGCAGAAAAGCACGATTCTACGAGTGGTATAAGGCTGTTGCAGAGAGCCGAGAAGTCGTGGAAGATTTGCCCCGATCTGGTCGCCCATCAAATCTTCCACAGATGAAAACGTCGACAAAGTCAAGAAAGTGGTGCTGGAAAACCATCATTTAAGTTTGAGGGAGGTGGCTGGTGGCCTTAGCGTGTATCACGGATTAATTCGCAACGTTTTACACCATCAATTGGGCATGAGACGCGTGGCTGCTCGACTCGTTCCAAAAGAGTTGAATTTCTTTCAAAAAATTCATCGGAAGAAGGTGGCTTAAGACATGCTTGAGCAAGTGAGTTCGGACCCAACGTTTATCCAGCGCATCATAGCAGCTTATGAGAAATGGATATATAAGTTTGACATGTAAAGCAGTCAACAGGCGGCCGAATGGCGCTATCCACATGAGCCGAAACGCAAAAAACTAGGTCAAAGTCGGTCAAAAGTGAAAGTTATTCTACTCGTTTTCTCTGATTATCATAGTGTTGTGCCCTCGGAATCCCGGAATTCATTCCCAATGGTTCTTTGGTAAATAAAGAATATTATTTGGAAGTTATACAACCTTTGAGTGAGAATGTGCATAGAAAACGGCCCAAGTTGTGGACAGAAAACTCATGGGTCTTGCACCATGATAACGCACCGTCTCACAAGGCTCGCATTGTGAACACTTTTTTGACGAAAAACTCGATAAATATCATCGAATAACCATCGTATTCATCGGATTTAGCCCCCTGTGACTTTTTCCTTTTCCCGAAACTTAAATTGCCTCTCCGCGAACACCGCCTAGAGTCGATAGACGCCATTAAGGGGAATTCGCTGAAAGAGCCGAAGAAGATCCCTTCAAACGCGTTTAAAAGTTGCTTTGAGGACTGGACTTATCGTTGGCATATGTGTATTGCTTTGAATGGAACCTATTTTGAAGGCGACAAAATAAATTTTGATGGTTAAACAATTATTTTGCGTTTTATTGAACAATTCCCTATACTTTTTTGACAGCATGTAGGTATATATCTCGTTGTTTTTTGTAGTCCTAAGGGGGAATCATACATAGATGCCGTCGACATGGTTGGCATGCACGACTCATACTGCTCGCTAAAGTCGTACCTCATTTGGGACTACATACAGCCAGTATTATCTTACTAAACTGGACTTGCAAAAGAGTACACCTACGTACTAAACTCTTAACTCCGACCTCTGTAGCTTTAATTTGCTTTGCGGTATCACCATTAGGCATTTCTTCGCAGGGCCAAGCTGGACCATTGATGTCTCTTCAAATACTCGTACACTTTGGTCTACTCTCCATTGTTTGGTTGTCTCCTTTCAGTGCTCCGCTGCCATTCTTTCTTCCGTTGCTCTTGTAGCGCATTCGCAGACTAGTCTTTCATTTTGGCCCACACCAACTTCGATGTCAACATGTGCTGCACTGTATTGCTTGACGTAACTCTTTCTTCATCATGACCAAATCTATGAAGGTACGCTCTGAAGCAGACATGTCCCGTCAGGAATTGCGTTAGGTAGAAATCCCTTTCATCATGCCTTCGCTCGATTCAAGTAGATATGTACGCTGCCGCTAAGTTTATGTGCCCACCGCCCTTTTGCCCCCAAGTCCCAGCAATTTTGCTACTCATCCATGCTCTTCTGTCTTTCTTCTTTGCGTTCATCAGCCGTAAGTCGTCTATTTAGACCTTTGGCTCTGTCATATACTCTGCGCAGTTCGCTAACCATTATGTCCGGCGGCATACGAGGCCATTCTAAAAGCACAGACAACTCGAATATCACTTACCCTCGAAACTATTTCCATCTTCTTGGTGTAAGATTTTTGTTTCGGGGCTTCTCCCCATATGGGTGTTGCACAAGAATGATAGAAACAAGATTGCGCTCATCAGAGAGTTCGTGACGTTGCGTTAGCGGAGTTGTGCAGTGTTGCAAACATTTGATCTTCGCAATAAATTTAGTGCTTTTTTATACCCAAAATAAGAAAATTTTTAAGTTTGGTGTTTGCTTCTTTTTGCAATTTGAAGCTACCGAAACTGTGAGTTAAAAAAGAAACTGTTTTATTAAACCAAATAAAGTTAAAAAGGTCACTCTGAGAAGATTTTAGTGTTAATGAAAATTTGTTGGTTCTTATTAAATATTTTGAAAGTGAAAATTTAATTTTTTGCTTCTTTTAAGATTGTGCTAGATTATTAAATCTTCTTCTCTCAACTCTTCTTAACACTAAAAACCTTTTCCCACGATTTAAAAAGCGTTCGAATTTACTGAATGCGAATTAAAACCATAGAGGTGTAATCCTTTCTTCCGGTCCTCAATTCTTAGTGGGACATAGGGCACTAAGAGGTGTATTCATAGTAAAAATAAGTAACGAAATACCAGAAAATACTGAATAAACCATAACGGCATCCCTACAAAAACAGTACCTTATCTTGTTACATAACCTGAAATATAGCAAAAAAAGTCGTTCCCTTAACAAAATAGTTTCTTTTAACAAAAAAACTCATAAATTAAACTGTACATAAGCATAAAACATTTATTAAAAAAGGCCACATTTTAAAGACAATTTGTCACGTATACAAAGCTCTTTAAGTAACTCAATAAAAATTTGGTATTTTGTTTTCTTTAAATGGGCATTTTAGTGCGTTTTTATATCCAAATCTAGGCAACACTGCAGTAGCGAGAGAGGGATTTGACTGCTGGAAGAGAAGAATACCAACAATAACCGCAATCGCGGGCAATGCGATCAGATTTAAAAAAAAGTAAAGCCAAATAAAACTGAGTGAATTAGTGAACTAATTTTTTAAAAACGTATATTTTACAAAACTATAAACATTACATTTTAATTAGAACAGACTAGAGAAATGTCATGAAAAAAGAACGAATACTCCGATATTAAATAACAAAAAAAAAATCCTAAATCACACAGAGCCAAAATCACCTAAAAAATAGAACAAAAGTGATATGATATCTCTATAGATCTTCTTCAAAAAGAAGCTCTTCATATATTTGGAGAGAAAAACTTCTTAAATTCTTGAAAGAGATATCTTCGAAAAATGTTCAGAGATTCTCTTTGATATATCTGTAGAGATTTCATATATTACCGATAAGATGTTCTTATTAATATATCCAAAGAGATACCACAAGTTATTGAGAAGATAATCTTATTAATATTTTCGAAGAGATATCTTTCAAATTTTAAATGGAGTACCTTTTATTTATTTAACCCTATTGATACCTAAACAAAAAATAAAATTTCAGTTTATTTATAAAATAATATGTTTTATTTATTCTTATGCAAACAGTATTATTACGTATTATTATAAATACAAAAATATTATTTGTTTTGAATACATTTAGTGCTAATATTTTACAACCTTAATACTTTAATTCATTATTTAGGTCATAAAAATGTGTAGGTGGCCCATCTAGTTCTTTAAAGTTTATTATTTTATATACATTGCTGGAATTGCCTGTTAAATACGATTGATATTTTTGTGAAAAACTTATATTTTCCCATTTTTTTACGTAAAGCGTGACATTATTATTTTTTACTAAAAAATTAATTATTTCATAAATATTTATATCATCGCTGTGAGAGACTCTTACTGTATGACCAATGTGAAATGCAATGCCTTGAAAAATAAATATGAACATTTGTTGTTTTATACAAGTTTAAATCAGACACTAATGAAGATAAGTGTGTAATATTTTCTTGTTTAATATTTTCAATACTTCTAAATATATATATTTCTTCAAAAAAAAAGGCGTTTTTCAATAAATAATTTGCGAAGCTCAGCGAACATTTAATAGCCAGAGTTAGTGAAATGTTTGTTCTAGAGGAAATGTTTCTGGCATAGTCTTTACGCAGTTGGTGTGCAGCCTCGAATCTAAAGGGCCATAAGTATTTCAAGAATGGCCATAAGTATTTCCATTTTATGCCATCGCAACAAATATAAAATTCGGAAACACACGTAATATCAGTTCCAACTGCAATAATTCTGGGTTCCCATTTCTCTTTTCTTTCAGCAAATTGATTAATAATGTCCATAACTTTATGTTGAATATCATTCGTTGCTGTTACGAGAGTGACAAAATCATTTTAAGCATCGGCAATAGTAGGTTTGTCGGTTTTATTAAGGCGCTGAGGCAGTAGTGCAAGCAGAAGAATTGTGGTATTGCAATACTTAGTGCCTATACAAATAATAATTAAAATTAATTGGAGCAATTAAGATGAAACCAAATACTAACCATTTAAAATATCCTTCTTGTATAGGTGTTTTAAATATAACTCTCTGGAAGAGCGGTCCTTTATTTCTTTTTCAAAAATGTCCAGATTCCAATTTTAGAAACAATAAGTTTCCCTTGCCTGGGTAAAAGCTTTCAGAGTATATTTCGATCTAGTGAAGAAATGAATAAAATTTTATAAACATAAAAAAATACTTAGTAGCAGATACTTACGAGATCATAACCATTGTAGTCACTATACCGTGGCCAATCCTTAAAGATGGCATCTAAGGAAACCCTTTTTCTAATTTCTGCAACTCTAGTCTTCCATGTGACTTTCCAGTACGTTATCACCTGTTCCCATGGACGGCAATTGCGATGTAGCCAACACTTTCGTTCTATAGTTTCCGAATTACACTGAAAAATTAGCACTGTGGTCCACAGTCTTTGCTTGTTAAAATGAAACTGAAAATATAATACGCATTTTCTACTTTCATAGAAATAAAAAAGGAATGCAAGGAACCGTTATGTTGTGCTACATACATATGTAAGTAAGCATTTCTTTGACATGAATATATTTACATACGCACATACACACATAGATTCATATATGCCAATTACTAGAAAATACGAAACAAAACATGTTGAGTTTTGCTAACCGACAGTTAAGTTTTAAAAATCTAATTAATAAGTTTTCTTTATAAAAATATTCATAAAGATACCTTCAAAAAATAAGAAGTTTTCTCTCTTTTCATTTTCCCCCATTTTTTCTTAGAAATTTTGAAAGAAAATGAGAAGATTTTCGTGTAAAAAACACGTTGAAAAAGAATTGCTACAAAATTAAGGAGATATTGCACTTAATAATATCAATAAGAATTGCTTAATCAAACCAAAGAGAATTTCACATGATATTTTTTTCGTTTCACACGTTTTGACTACCCCTGAGTCCAAAAACTGCTCATGAAGACAATCTTATTAATTTTATTAGGTAATTTTTGCTCTGTGCAAGTTACGAAAATGGTAATCTGGCCATACTGGTGCTAATACGCTGAGAGCAAAGTAACGGTACCACGATAGGCACCATAATGGGTGCTGCATACATAAGTGAAGACCTAATTTTGGCCAAGAGCGCGCCCTAGCTTGGCCATAATTCTTGCTAGTGCCGCCGTCATCATGGCTGCCTTTCCACTTGGTTTTTCAATGCGTTCCTTGAAAATAAGACTCGCATCTATCATAACGCGCAGGTACTTTAACGCAGCCTGCGTTGTCTCGTTTTACCCATCAATGTACAGTATATATGTATGTGTGTGTATGTTCATTGGTATGTATTGATATAAAAGCGAAATGTCTACAACTAACTAATGCAACAGTTCAAATGCCACTGGAGTATAACCAATTTAAATAACAACATGTATGCACGTATGTGTGTGTGTGTGAATGGTATAAATTTAGTACATACACGCAATCATATATCACTCCCCAATCTATGAATTATGAAATTTCTTATCAATGGATTAATAACAACTGAACAATGAAAATGAGCGCAAAGCGGCAGTTGCAATGGGTATTCATACAATTTCAATTATTCAAAGTATACATTTATAAATAGTTATGCGCACATGCACATATGGATATGTATTTGTAAATAAATTTGTGCTTCTATTTATATGTAATGCCATATATAAATTTCTGTGTATGTTGGCATTCATGCATTGCTAAAGGCGGCAGTCGCCAAGCGGCATTCGACAACAACAGACGCGCCCGAGGAGTAATGACAATTTCGACTTGCTGCAACAAGGCGCTTGACACAAAACAAAAACACAAACTCGAATGCAGGCATTCATACAAATTTATCTAGCCAACCAACTGTTTTGTGTACTCGACAGTGTCTGTATGCATGTATGCGTATGCGTACGAGTTATCCCCTCGGCTCATGCCAGCAAATATGCGTATTTAATAATATTTGGTAATTTAATAGCTCATAACATAATAAGCTGATAACCAAGTGCCCAAAGCGATCAACTGAAGAGCAGTCAAAGGCATACACCACCGGATTGTACTACTGTGGCATGTGGAAAGTTTATTACAACATGGCTAATTGTGAACTTCACTATGGCGACATATTGGCAACAGAAATAGACACAGAAACAGAGATAGAAATAGAAATGGTTGGTCAAACATGCAACTACCCAACCACTCAAACACCCAAACACCCAAACACCCAACCACCCAACCACCCAACCACCCAACCGCCCAACCACCCGCCACCCACTCACTTAATGTATGCGGTGAGAGAAGAGTCCGAAGCGAGTAGAGGGCATAGCCATTCGATGCTTAGTGAAATGTTGAAAATGTGAGGCAGGTATGTCGGTTGATTGCCGGCAGCAACGCAGGCAACACACCAAAGTGAATGTGTTGCATGTTGCACCGTTGCTGAGGGTGTACACGTACTGTGTGGGGATGGTGTGTGTGCAGGAACGAGCACTTAGAGGCTAACGAACAAACATTACAGTAATTCGACATGCTTTATGCAAACACATTTTGCGTATAAAGGCACACACGCACGGTCACAAGCAGCCATTCATACACAACCACACACACACGTATATTTCCATTTCGTACCTTTGTATGCACGTTCATGTTTTTGTAACTGTTACCCTGTAACCCAGCATAGAAAAGTATGATTTTGTTCTTCCGCTCTCGAATCGTCTTGCAAAATCTACTGCGAACCCATAACCAGAGTCAACATAATAAATTATAAGGACCAGATGGCCCACACAATTTTCTGTTTTTTCCAATTTCCTGCTTTTTACAAAGACAAATTTGGATACAAGTTATATTAAATCATCGAAAAATATCTTTTCTACCTAAGGTGCACGACAAAGACTAAAATGTGTATGCCAAAGGGTGTAGCCCTTACTCAAAATTAGAAGAGCCGAGATCCACGTAGGTAGATAAGTTAGATGGGAAGAGTACAAGGAGTGCACGGGGTGATACCACAATGTAGACTACTACCTGCAAAAAGTTACAAAAGTTAAATGAAGAAAAACCATCTACAGCCATCCAATGCTGATATAGAGAGGGGATCTAAGTTAGAGAACTGCCTCAGGCTGTCCCCGAAAGGTCCACTAAGGAAGTTTAAACGCGTAGCCGCCAGACCAAGTCATCTAAAGGGGTTTTCAATTGGCGCGGGTCGATTTTGGCGCCCTGTGGCAGCCATTTTGTTTTGGTGACATCTGTCACATCTTTTGTTTATTATTCAGTTGTTTATGCCAAATCATCATGGCAAGTTACACGACTGAACAGCACGTTCAAAACTTTTTTATCAAAATGAGTGTTCATTAACGCAAACGTTGCGCGCATTGTGGCCCTTCAAAGTCGACACTTCAACGTTTGGTGGCCAAATTTGAGACGACCGGGTCAGCAAACAATCAGCCAACGCCCGTACGTTCAAGGAACATAAGATCAGTCGAGAACATTGACGCGGTGCTTGAAAGTGTACAGCAGAACCCGAGGCAGTCTATTCCTCGCTGTGCACAAGAACTTGGCCTTTCCCAGACTTCAACTTGGCGAATTTTGTGTCGGGACTTGGGCCTACACCCATACAAGATCCAACTGACCCAGGAGCTCAAAGTTGATGACCATAGACAACGCCGTTTGTTCGCTGACTGGGCTTTAAATCGTTTGGAAGAGAACACCAGTTTTGGGCGAAAAATCATCTTTAGTGACGAGGCGCATTTTTGGATGAATGGCTGTGTTAACAAACAAAATTGCTATATATGGGACGACACCAATCCACACGAGGTTCACCAGGTGATAATGCATCCTCAAAAAGTTACCGTTTGGTGTGGATTTTGGTCCGTACTTTTTTGAAAACGACGTTGGTGAGGCGGTCACCGTCAACAACGAGCGCTACACAACGATGATAACCAATTTCTTATGGCCCATATTGAACCATATGGATCTAGACGACATGCGGTTCCAGCAGGACGGCGCTACGTGCCACACAGCAAACGCCACGATTGACATTCTGCATGAACGATTTGAGGGTAAGGTTATCTCTAGCAGGGGTGATGTGAATTGGCCACCAAGGTATTGCGATTTGACCCCGCTAGACTTTTTCCTGTGGGGTTTCTTGTAGTCTCAGGTCCATGCAAATAAACCACAATCGACCGATGCTCTAAAGGTGAACATAACACAGGCCAACGCTCAAATTCAGCCGGATCTATGCGGAAGAGTCATTGAAAATTGAACCACTCGGATCCGTTCCACCGTAAGAAGCCGAGGCGGGCATTTGAATGATGTCATATTCCACACTTAACGGCATATGTGCGCCTTTCAAATAAAAAAATAATTTTGTCAATAACTCACACACAGCTTATTTTATTCCATTTCAACATCTACCCGTCCTTATTGAAAAACCCTTTACAAAGAAAGTGTTCAACAGTCTCTTTCTCTACCGGGTCCTCACAGCTTCTGCGATGAGTGTTGTACGGAGGTCCAAGATTCTCCGCATGAGTTCCGATTACCCAGTAGCTGGTGAACATCGCTATGAGTTTGGAAATTGAAAGGCGAGGGATCCCCAGTACTTTAAGCGTTCTGCTTCTGTCGCATTGAAGCCAAAGAGGCACGATAAATTAGAACTTCATCTGTCTGGCGCTTTTTTAAGAAAGAAATTGTGCAGTTTTTCTTTAACAGCGGTCAAGGGGTCATCAATGTCTGAGATGGGGCAGCTGCGACCGATTCTGTCGACCCCTTCCAGGCAAGCTTCATTTCCTCTATGTTTCTATGCCTTGGAACCCAGATAAGAGAAATGTTTCCTGTACGTTTCCTGCAGAATTCAGTTTGCGGATAAAGAGATAGAGAGAGAAGGAATGAGAAATCTGCCTCAAATTGTTACCATGTCCTACAGGAGCATATATTTCAATGTTTGCGATTTTATTAACGCACACTGTCTGCGCTCACTGCGAATATGTCAACGTTACAGGGTAAAAAGCGTACCTTAATCTACACTTCAGATTGAATTTTGCAAGTACTTGCAAGTGCTCAGATACGCACATATGTATGTATATAAATATTTTGTGTTAATTTTAATGATAGCCTGGCGGAGAATATCTGAAATAGTCTATCAAAGTTCTAGTTCTGAACTAGTGCAATTTCAGCCAATTGTGAACTACTTCGCTAATCCTGAAATAAAGTGATTCCATATCTAGTGGTGCAAGTATTTTGGGCATTGTTGACCATTTTTCTGAAAATTGGTTTATTTGTAGGATTAAACACAATATAAACGCAGGAATTTCAATAGAAACTTCACAGTTTTCAGATTTATTCAATTTTAAAAACTTTGGTACAGAGCCAGAGAGGAAAACATGCGGCTCTTAGAACGTATTTTTTGATTTTGTAACCCGAAATGCATCAGGCGAATTAGAAGCAGAAAGATCGGACGCCGTAACCCCATGGGCTGGTGCGTGATTACCATTCGGAGTTCTGACAGAAAGTAGGTTCGAATCTCGATGAAACACCAAATTCAAGAAAAAGTGTTTTTTAATAGCGGTCACCTTTCGGCAGCCAATGGCAAAACTCCGAGTGCATTTCTGCCATGAAAAATCTCCTCATAAAAACCATTTGGCGTTCGGAGTCGGCCTGAAATTGTAGGTCCCTCAACTTGTGGAAAACCATCAAGACGCACGCTACGAATAGGAGGAGGAGCTCGGCCAAATACCCAAAACGGGAGTACGTGCCAATTATATATAAAGGGTGATTTTTTAGTTTTTATCTTTTTAAACAATTGGTTTAAACAACTGACGCACGTTTCGTGTTTTGTTTCACTGTCAAACATCTTCAGTTTGGTCTATAATTTAACCATGAATCGTCTTACACACGAACAACGCTTGCAAATCATTGAATTTTATTATAAAAAAACGTGTTTTGTTAAGAAAGTTTATCGCGCGCTTCTTCCATTTCATGGTCAGTTTAATCGACCCACTGAAGCGTCTATTCGAGCTATTGTGACTCAATTTAGAACCAAATTTACATTACTGGACATCAAACCACCAACACGCTTACGTAGAGTGCGAACTGAAGAAAATATCGCAGCTGTATCGGCCAGTGTTAATGATGACCATCAATTATCGATTCGTCGCCGTTCGCCGTTCGCAGCAATTGGGCCTCTGCTACTCAACAACGAGGAAAATTTTGCGAAAGGATTTAGGTGAGAAGCCTTTCAAAATACAGCTGGTGCAAGAATTGAAGCCGAACGACCTACCGCAACGTAGAACTTTTGGTGAATGGACTCTTGGAAATTTGGCCGAAGATCCACTTTTTTATTGAAAAATTGTGTTCAGCGACGAAGCTCATTTTTGGATCAATGGGTACGTAAATAAGCAGAATTGTCGATTTTGGAGTGAAGATCAGCCAGAAAAATTGCAAGAGCTACCAATGTATCCAGAAAAGGTCGCAGTTTGGTGCGGTTTATGGGCTGGAGGTGTAATTGGACCGTACTTCTTCAAAGATGCTGCGAATCGTATCGTAACTGTGAATGGTGAGCGCTACCGTGAAATGATATCCAACTTTTTTTTTGCCCAAAATGCAAGAGCTTGACTTGCAGGACATGTGGCTTCAGCAAGACGCTGTCACATGCCACACGGCACGCTTAACAATGGACTTATTGAGAGGCGAGTTCGGTGAAACTTTTATTTCGTTAAAGCTCATGTGTTTTCAGACAAGCCTGCTTCAATTAACGCATTGGAGGACAACATCAAAGCTTTTATATGTGAGATACCGGCCGAAACATTGGAAAGAGTATGCCAAAATTGGACTAAGCGGATGGACCATTTGAAGTGCAGTCGCGGTCAACATTTGCATGAAATAATCTTCAAACATTAAATTATATGGACTGTACTATCGATTTAAATAAAAATTTCATGCATTTTTCTGAATTTTACGTGTGTTTTTTTTTTTAAATTTCCTATAGCTCTTAAAAAATCACCCTTTATATACAAATAGTCACTCTTAAGGTGTGGGTGTAGTCTACGACTACTATGACTTCTTATGCCGCAAATTGCGGGTTCAGGAAGTTAGAAAACTGAAAAACTGAGAAATGTATTAAAAAAAAACAAATCTGAAAAAATTATTGAAAAGGGCAAGGTATATTAAAATTTATTCGAAAATGTATTAAAAAAAACGTATGTTTTTTCTGTTTTATGAATCACATATAGGATCAACTGAATGACTTGCCTATGTTCTTCCATATTGAGAATAGTGAGAAAACTGGCACGATACAAAGTTTGTTGGTAACAGTTGAAAAAATGTGGGCAGCATCTGATTTTTGTTTTGTTGGAAGGAGTAAATATTTCAATAATTTAATAAATTCAACAAATTTAACAATCAATAATTTAATAAATTTATTATTCAACAATTTAATAAATCATTCAAATAGCTGCTGTCCCTGCAGTAGTCAGTTCTATTAGGCTTATAGCCGATATTCATTTTAAGTGTATGGAATATTTCTAGATTAACAGCAGAACAAGAAATTTTAGTGATGCCCAAAATAAAAGAGTTCAGCGGGGGGCTCTAGTTGATCCTGCGATGTAGTCAATTGACAGCGCCAAATGTGCTTAGCTCAATGGTCTGATTTTTTATAGATTGTGCGACCTGGTGCGCCATCCTGCTGAAACTAAGTTTTTGTTATAAATTTTAGTCTAAACACAACTACTATCATGATTTCTTAACCGAAACGTCCTTTCCAGCAACAAGCTGTCATGCTTTGTGCACGCATTGGCTTTCCGACAATCCCATGCGGGTTTTCCATAAAATAGACGCCTCTGAGTCTAAGGCTGTTTTTCTATAAAGACACTGTTAGGAACACAGAAATCACTTTGAATCTGAACTCAAACGCAAAGCGATCCACTTTGTACAATGGAAACTTGATAATAAATTTTTGTATCTTTCTATGAGTACCTCATAGATTTGACTGCTAAAATAATATGTGATTTAAAAGTAAATCAGCGAGCAGCTTGCTTTTCCGCTTTCATTCATCGAAGCTATCGAAATGAAGATGCAGCGCTTGACAATAGCTACTTCCTAGAGTATCGTAGTGCAGATTTCACCAGTTGCTTATAAAGCTACAAAGGGGGAGAGAACCTGAACTTGTTGTGGTCTCATATTAACGTGAAGCGCATCAGCTCAGCACAAATGGATTTACCGACAGGGTTATGCCAGAATAGGCATATTTCTCTCTACATGCACACATACGTACACGCATACATACATACATTTATATGCACAAGATGTACTTGCTAAAATATATTAGAGTAAAAGCTCACTTTGCTTGTCCTCTGTATGCGCGTTTGTGTGTGTGTGAATTTGTTTGCACTACCGTTGCTATATTGTTATTGCTGCTAGTGCAGGCTCCACTGTTGTTGTGCTCGTTTTACGATGGTAGTTGTCGTCAATGCAGCTACTGCGGCCATTCTCATCTGATGTTTGACAATTAGATTATAGAATAACAAAGACTCAAATCGTGTTTACATGTTAAACTAGGAGACTTAATTAACTTTTGGCCCTTGCGCAGTAACATGAATCAAATTACAGATATGTATTTATGTATGTGTGTGTGTGTGTGCGCGCGTACACTTATATATGTGAGTATAGCCACTAAAATGAATTGTTGTTATACAGATCTACTGAAACTCCCATAAATTAGCCCGGGCATAGAGGCTCACTACACCTGTGTGTGCTCTCCTATTCAAAGTCCTGAAGTATTTGAGTTGACATCATAATTTTAATTAGCTGGCGCATATAAAAATAGGCGGCGAGGTAGCGGCATGCTCTACCATTTTTTAAGATTGCTACAACATTTTTATTTGCTCAATAGTTATTAAGAATATTTAATTGTTTACTATTTTTATGGACCTATAAATTTATGAAATTCAGCGAAGTGCGTATTTTGTAGAGAACTACCAAGCATCACTTTTAGACGCTAAGACCAAACCGAGCCAAACACAAACGTTTTCCATTTAGGTTTGTTTGTTGTATTAATAATTTTCAAATTATATAAAAATGTTTTATTCCGTCCGCTCTTTTTTTCGGTGATGAAGCTGCTAATACTCCAGCCGATGCCGCTAATCTCTTCGCTGAGTTCTTTAAGTCCAATTTTGCATCGGCCTCTGACAGTGAGGCAAATGTCTTCTTCGATATACAACCATCTATTGACTTCGGCAAGCTAGTATTGTCCACTGAGGATGTCTCTAGAGGCATTACTCGTCTTTAATCTTGTCCTGTGTCGCCAGGCCATGTAACCAAACGGCTCATCAGTTTGTTAGGAAAGAAATCACGCAGTATCGCCATGGTCTCTCCGGTGGTCTGTGACGGGTCGTCATCTACCTAGAACCATGTCTGTATACCAAAGGAAGGATGTTCACCCAGTATTGGCAGAAAATAGTAGTTCCGCATGCGCCGACAAGAGACACCATCCACAGAAGTTGCTTGCCCGCGAGGATTTTCAAAAAAATATGTTCGAATTATTTCACTGCTTGACAATGCACACCAACCCATCACTTTGTGATAAATGTGAAGTGACTGTTGTTGTTTTGGTAGTGGGTTGTGTCTTTCAGGTAACCGATAATGGCAATTTTGCTTATTTACTTTTCCACTTTAATAAAAAGGGGCTTCGTCTATCTCAAAGATAGTGTTGACCTTACGAAACCGGAAATTTCAATGTAAATTGTAATCGTTAGGCTTAAGCGCTTGCGCAATTTGAAATTTGAAGATGTGAAGTGTGAGATCCATCCTTAATATTTCATGCACAATAGTTTTTAGAAGTCCCAGTGCAGCCGCTCGCTTGCGAAGGGACTTGCGTGGATTTCGTGCAAACTTTTAGCGAATAGCTCAATATTTTCATTTGTTCACGATGTCCTGGTGGGGAAAGGTCGTGGGCCATTTGCCAGCGAACTTGATGCTCGGATGAAGGTTTTTTCGCCACTTGGAACATCACGAAAACGTCGAGAATTGAAGTGTCAACAAAATCTACGACGAGCAGTGGACCAGACGTGTTATTGACTTTAAAGTACGTATCGATTGAAAACGCTCGTTGTTCACCCGTCTACTGCAAAGTTGTGACTAAATAACCCGCACGAATAACGAAGCCAATGCGGTGCTCTCTCCACTCATACGCTTAGCGTTTAGGGAGAAACTCAAAATTTAAAACCTAATTCTGTCCGGTGGACCGTTATTATACTTTAGTTTTTTTGCTGACGCTGCAGAGTAAAAATTTGTCAATAAATCCTTGTGCTGTAGATATTTAAGAGGTTATATACCTTGCGTTGGACTAAAAAATCGAAAGTTTTTTTATGGCATATTCTAAAAGTTCATCATCTTAAAAATATAAATTCAAAAAATTATAAAGATCGTAACACTGGAACGAAAGTTACAGACCGCGGGAGCGCGCGACCTTATCCATAAATGAAGTGCACGCAAAACTTTAGACGCGATTATCTCGAAGTCGTGTTTTTTGAAAATTACCGACGCGGTGATCATTATTTATCAAAAACTAAACTAAAACTTCGAAGTTACAACTTCGCGAATCTGAACGGTTCACTTTTTATACATAAATATTTGCATAGTTCGCTGAAACTAATTTTTTTTTAATTTTTCAACCCCTCAAAAATCGGTTTTTTGGTGCAAGGCATCGAGAACATTTTTTTGCTATATAAACCGTTCAGATTCACTAAAAATCATTTTTATACAATAATCATTTAATTTTTTTGATTTCAGTTGAGCTGCTCATGCGCTACCGTGATCACCCCAACCCTCTTCTAAAACACGGCGTTTCGGGGGAGGGGCGATAACAACAATAAATAATAACATTTTTAAAATAAAAGCACCAAAATGTATTCTTCAAGAGTTACCCTTCAGTATAAATATCATACTCATGCCTCAATTGAATAAAAGTTCTAAAACATATTTAACCCTTCTGTTACATTCAAACAAATTTACACATGCGATATACGGGTCACGAAATGACCTTACCTGTGTTTTGCTTAGATATCAGTATAAAAGTTTATAATTTTAATAGAAGTTTTTAAAATTCATTAGTTTTATTGATTATTAAGCTGTTATATATACATATTTAAATACATTAGATACATTTTTTTTAATTTGAATGCTCCAAACAATAGGTTTTTGATACCGTAACCGTTGAACGATGTTGTGGACACACAAGTTTTTTGCAAACCGTGCAGCTTTCGTACGTTTTGCGATGAATTGAGCTAAGGTAAACTGCACAGGTGGCTCGCTGACTAGGTTTTCTTTTTTTCGGAACAGTTCCTGCCGAAGTGCTTGGTTGCTCTGCGTCCGCTCTCATATTGCGTACAATATCTGCTGACGGTTGAGTTCTTGGTAGCGTTTTTCTGCGTTCAATTTCCCCATGAACAAGGTCTAAGCCAAGATTTTCGAGGAAAAGTCTACGTTTATATATTTTTGCAGCATTTCACGAAGGAATAATTTCTGTCCATAATACAAAGGCATTCAACGCTGAGATATCTACGATGTTTGCCAAAAATTGCTACAGGCCAACGATTAGTTTGTCTTTTGCATGTACATATATGTTTCTACAAGTTGATCAATAGTATCCACTCCACATTTTGTAGAGTTGTAGAAATTGATGATATCTGTCAACTTTTTTGGATGGTTTTCCATAACGCTTTTATCATGGTGCAAGGTACTTAAAACAGTCACCATCTTATATTTTTTGGGTATGTATTGCACAAGGGTAACTGATCTATTAAAGAAATGTCGACTGCTTAGCACTGGTAGACTCCTTAACTCCACTTTAGTACCACAAACCGGTAAAAATCGCAGCTACCCATGCTTTCATTCCATATTTGCTTGGTTAACTTGGCATGTAAACTAAAAAGGGGCATCTGCCCCTAAAAGGAATTAAACGCTCGTCTACTGTAATATTTTCGTATGGAACAAAAAGTAGCGGTAAATTAGCCACCCACTTCTCATACAAATCGCGAATCGGAGCAAGTTTGTCGTTCATTCCTTGAGCCATTCGATTGTCTCTGTCATCGAACCTCAAAACACGATTAATTTCAAGAAACCTGCCAAGTGACATTGTTGCAGGGAATAATGGTCGGCCGTGCACTTCATCCCACAGGCTTCGAATACTTTCTCCGTGTGAACGATATACTCCTGTAAAAAAATACATTTATGTCTTCATTTTAGCTATAAATACGGAAAATTATATTGATTTAACTACCTGCTAAAATTAAAATACCCAAATAGCCATCGAGTTCTATCTCATCTATTTTTTTATATCCAGCTCCAATTTTTTTTTCGCCCTCTACATTGCTGAATTGTATTATAATTTGCTTTAGTTGGTACGTAAAACATTGATCGAATGATTCCTTGATAGTAGAAATACGATGTACTGCATATGCAGTAACTCCCTGTCTTCCGTGGATTATATTTTCTATTCTGGCTCTGCCACTATTGTGCCCAACTGGTTCCATTGACCACTCAATAGCTTTATCCTTGCAATAATACATAGGAACACTGCTTTCATTTTCCAATGCAGGTACTGAATCTTCATCGTTATCAGAATCTAAATATTCGTCAGAAGATCCTTCTGATTCAAATTGTTCCACTATATAATCTTCATCCCCATCTTCACTACACTCATCAAAATCCTCATCATTGCCAATAATACGCTCTATTTTGCTTTGAGTCAGACGATTTGGCCTCTAAACCAAATTTTCATACATAAACACACCAATAATAATTAAATATTATAATAAAAATACTTGGAATCTTTGCATTTTTATAAGAATTTAACAAATACAAGCTTTTGCAGCAAAAACCTAACCACAAAAATGGCGCGAAATATACACTTTATATGTAAAACAGCTGATGGTCACCGAATGACCCGAAGGTGCGCGCACGTAAGTTTTGATGTTACCACCTGTTTATTAAATAAAAATCAGTTTTTTTATGCTTTTTCTATTGAATTTATGTCAATACACAAAGTCATGACAGGAAATTGTGAAATGTCGTTAATATTAGCAGATATGATGAAATTCAACAAAAAAAGGTCATGAAATGACCGGAATGTAACAGAAGGGTTAAAAAAATTATGACAATCGTCCATTTTTTCGGGCTCAGAAGGTATATAACCCCTTAATGCTATGTATTTCGAGTCGAAGCAAATATGTTTACATTAAAGATTTTTACAAATATCTCAGAGACACCTCACCAATTAAAATAAGCCCATGGACCTTCCCAGGTATTACTAAAAAAACTCACTAATTCTTAATCGCCAGCTGTTCAGGGGTTTAAGACTACATAAATTACAACAAAAAAATAATCATTTATGTAGACTACTTTTCAGCGAGCCCATCAATCGTTTAGGCAATTATCGATTCCAGGTAAAGGTTACTTTGTCCATAAATCCAATCAGAAATATTTCAAATAAAACAAAGTCACTGTAATTAATTTAGTTATTTTTTTATTCATCAAAGCAAGTTAAATTTTATTATCCATCTTTCGTTTGAAGCTAAGGAAATAGAAGGAAAAAGTCATATATTCAGCACTGAATGAGCGTTTAATTAATAAACGCTTATCGAAGGGATAATCTGAATACGATTTGCATTATTTAATTTTGTCAAAATAGCCAGAAGCATTTGTAATCTTTTCCAATAAATTGAATAACAACAATAAAGCAAGCATGAAAAATATTATTTTGCTAAGCATATGAGGAGAATTAAAGAATATTAAATTCTATTTACGAATTGCAATAACGTCGATACCTCAGGATGATGATGATAATAATGATTTGGATGGTAATGATTTTGCTGAAGTGATATTTGCTCAAATTGGTGGTGTTCGTATCAGCCCTAAGGGTATTTAAGTCTGTGCATGCAAATTAGAATGAATGCGTGAGTGTGTGTGTGGGTTTGGTGTGAGTTTGCTTGTGTGTGTTAAAATCAACCACCTTCACTCTTGGTTTCCACGGCATTAAAAACAACTGTTTTTTCCCTCTTACTTCAGTTTTAATTACTTTTCCTATTTCACTCAATTAACTCTGCTGAAGTTTGAAATTTTGAAGCGTATTTCAGATTTTTTAATCTGCATAGTCTGATGTGTTTGCTGTGAGGTTGACTTAAAGGTGTTCATTTAATTGCTGTACGTAATAAATACTTTCATGACTTCAGATTTTTAAGATATTTTTTTCCTAGTCTCCTGCAAACGCACTTCGTGAAAGAATTTGAGACAGTGACACTAATTTACCCACATTGGGTAACTCACTAAAGTGAATGCTTCGGTTAGCAGGGGTTAGATGGTAATACTGTTACTGTTAGATATCGGCTATCGATGGTAATAACATCAACGTTTACTTCCCGACCAGAGGGGAGTAGGGCCACGATATCAATTTTCGAGAGTAGGAGACTTCAATAGTGAAGACTGTACTACTGCCTAAAGACGTACGGGTTCTGGACCACTAAACTTTTGTCTGGTCGAGCTTGCACGCAGAGCTGATGGATGTGGGGAACTTGTGTGTTGGGCATTCGCAAAACTCTACTTACTTACTTGTGCAAAAATTAGTATTTTTACGCTCTTGCAAATAACTTTGATATCTATAATTTTTTTTTTTGTTTTGTTTTTTGTTATATCAAATTTTTTACAGTTATCTTACCTTTCAAAAATTAATTCAGAAAATGTTTCGGTAGTGGTCTTTTAGATATATATTGCAACATATAAAGGGTGTTTTTTTAGAGGTTAGGTATTCAAGATGAAATAAAACGTATATAATTTAATGTTATGGCCAAGAATTTAGCTTTATTATAAAGATAAGGGTTTGCCATTATGTTTTAAAAATGATTTCGGGCAAGTGGCCGCCGCGGCTGGCTCGAATAAATTCCAGCCGAGGGGCCCAATTTTCGACCACTTTTTGCAGCAATTGGGGCCGTATGTCAGCAATAACGCGCCGAATATTCTCTTCCAAGACGTCAATAGTCTCGGGCTTATCTGCGTAGACAAGCGTCTTCACATAGCCCCACAAGAAATAGTCCAGCGGTGTTATGTCGCACGATCTTAGAGGCCACGCCACAGGCCCACGGCGCGAGATAATGCGCTCACCAAAAGTTTCCTTCAATAAATCGATTGTTGCGTTGGCTGTATGGCATGTAGCGCCGTCTTGTTGGAACCAAAGGTCGTCCACATCAACATCGTCCAATTCAGGCACGAAAAAGTCATTAATCATGGCTCTATAGCGCTCTCCATTGACTGTAACATTATGACCGGCTTCATTTTTAAAGAAATATGGACCAATGATTCCCTCTGCCCATAGAGCACACCAAACAGTGACTTCTTGAGGATGTAACGGCGTCTCAGCAATGGCTTGTGGATTATGTTCACTCCAAATGCGACAATTTTGCTTATTGACATACCCATTCAACCAAAAGTGAGCTTCATCGCTGAACAAAATTTTCTTGTGAAAATCGGGATCGGTGGCCATCTCGTTTTTGGCCCATTCACCGAACGTGCGACGCGCTTGATGGTCGTTTGGCTTCAATTCTTGCACGAGTTGGATTTTGTAAGCCCGCAAACCAAGATCCTTCCGCAAAATCTTCCATAAAGTGGATGGGCACATCTCCAATTGCTGCGCGCGATGGCGGATGGACTCATTCGGGTCTTCTTCGATACTCTGCTCCACAGCAGCAATGGCGTCTTCGGTGCGCACTGTACGACGTCTCTGAGGATGCGTATTATCCATTAGAGTAAGCGTGGTGCGAAACCGATCCATGGTTAATCGAATTAGTGAGTCTGATGGACGATTATGTCGACCGAATATTGTACGCAGCGCGCGATGCGTCGCGCGGACCGAACCATTATTTTCGTAATAAATTTGCACGATTTGCAAGCGTTGTTCAGGTGTAAGTCTATTCATTATGAAATGGCAAACCAAACTGAGCATAAATCAAGTGACAGCTGTCAAAAAGACCATCTACGAAAAAAGTAGTGCCAACTTGAAAACCTAACCTCTAAAAAAACACGCTGTACAACAACAAAAAATATATAAGTATATGTATGTCTAAATGAACTCGTATCTGAAACTCTTTGATACATATTTTTAGCAGGTAAAGCACTCAGACACAATTAAATCCCTTGCACTGCACTCGAGTTCCCTTTTTAATTTTCTTCATATCTACTCGACCTCCGAAGGAATCTGAGTAGATTTTATGGTACCAAAGAGCCAAGGTGGTCGCTTCTTAGCACATCAGTGCTACAGACCTCAAGCCTGATTCAAGCGAAGACCACACAGACGCACAGAAAGTGGCCCGCCGTTTCATCTTCCTCTTCATATGCTGGGTAGAGATGCCTACCTCTTCCATGTGCTTTATCCATATAATCATCACCCGTCATCAGTCCAATCAGCTATCTACAGTGTCTGCTTAATGACAGGAGTAACTCCAACAGTCGGTGGAACATGATAGGTAACATCAGTTTTGTCTATATGTTGCCTCTCTCAGCCTACCAGACTCGCTTGTGAATTAGAGTAACCCGTTTGCTAATCGTGGCTTTGACGGGTGCAGAAGGGAATGGCAAAACGGGCTCCTGGTCAAGGAAGTGGGCCTCAGAGACTATGCTAGCTGAATAGTCAGAGATCTCGTTACCCGCATGTATCCCACATGTCTCGGGACCCATGCTAACAGAATATTATGGCTACCCTTGAGGGGGTTGAAGGGCTGTCTAAGGTCATGAGCGCAGCTTTGCTGTCTCTGCAGAAGGGTACAGATCTGCCTCTTCATCTGTTTTCTACAACAAAGTTCATCGCTTCTTGAACAGCATACACCACATACTAGAACAAAGTGCAGTTTTGTGCCGCTGGATTCCACGTAGACCCCAGAGCTGGAACCGTACTCGGTCATGGAGCCATCCGTGAAAATGTGAAAGCAGTATTTGGCGGGCTCGTTTTCAGAGTTTGACCACAATTGAGCCTCGGGCAGTACCACACTGTATCTCTTTCCAAGTACACCTCTTGATAGCATTGAGTCAAGGGGCATGGAGAAAATCGTTGGATCGTAGTCCATGCCTTCTCTCTTTTTTAACGCCGTACCGTACCGGTTCCCATTATGTTTCAGCCTGCAGATGGCCTTCAAGGCCTCTCCTACGATGAAAGCATCAAGTGGTGGTAGACCAACCAGAGCATCTTATGTCGGGCCTGAAGGAATCGGAATAGCTCCAGTGCAACAAATGGCCACAGTGCGTTATATTCTTGAGTAGGTCCTCCTAACTCCCACGAGAGAGATTCTGTTCATCCAGACCACTGATGCATAGGTGATAATAGGTCTTATCATAGCCATGTAGATCCATAAGATCTTGCTAGGAGAAAGAACCTACGTTTTCCCAAAGACACCTTTGCACTGCCAGAAGGCTGTTAGTGCTTTGGATGTTTTTGTTGCAATGTGTGACTTCCAAAGAAATTTACTATCGAGCACTACTCTAAGATATTTGATTTCTTTGGATAACTGGAATGTGACTCCTTTTAGCTTAGGCAGAACGAGTCCACCAAGCTTCCTCCTTTCGGTAAAGAGGACAATACCAGTTTTAGTAGGGTTTGCCGATAGTCCATTCGCACAGCGCCAGGTGTCAATCATATCCAGAGTTTTCTGGTGGAGAGCAGAGGATCGATCACCATGCACCAGAACAATGGAGACATCATACCGCCTCGGAGGCAATCTCTATTAACCCCGGACGACACCAGCAGATCTTCCTCTGCCTGCACCGTGGCGATTCTTTGCAGGATATTACCAAATTTCCCTCTTTTGCATGTATGCAGGTAACTGTAAAATTATAACCAATTATTATTTTGTTCTTGTTGTTGAAGTGAAGTTTTATTGATTTGCATTCTTTTCTGACTGCTAATAGTTCTGTCTGGAAAATACTGGCATAGTCAGGAAATCGAATCGATTTGGATAATTTGAGTGGCTCCGAATAGAGACTAGCTCCCACACCATAGTTCATCTTAGAACCATCAGTGTAGACTTGAATATCGAATCAACCAATCACGTCCCCTCCGTTCAGCTCTCGGTGGAAAATGTACTGTAAAATCCTTCTTGAAGTTAAGGTCGAGGATTGTGAAGTCTGATTTGTTTGTGAGTGGGGATCCCGGTAGAAGAATCTTGCTGCGACCGTGCAGTTTTGTTGTCCAGCTTCCCATGTCTCTGAGTCTCACCACGCCACACGTAGTGATTGGTTTTATGTGTAATTCTCATAGTGCTAGATGTGTGGGTGGTTGGTGTAGGTGTTGTGTGAGTGACACAGCCCAGACTCAATTAGCTTAAAAAATGCCATTTTGATATGCACCTACTGTTTGTTCATTAGTCGAACCATCTTGATTTGATAATAATCTGCCCATGCCGTCAATTTTCTTTTCTGCAATTTCTTTCAAGTTGACCATCGAGAATTCCCCAGCTCTTTATGTCGTAGAATACCCATACTTGGGTAGTGAAAGATTGTTTCTTAAGATTCTGCTTGATTGTAGCTTCAGCATTTATTTTTGAACGGCCTCCGCATCTTCCTGTCATTCTCCAAAAGGCCAGTTATTGTTGATGTAATTTGCCCGTGGTTTTCTTAACAATTCGTCTGTTCTGGATTTGCTGAAATTGGGCCATATTTGTTTAGTTATTTTGAAGGTATCCTTGTAAGTCCCCCATTTGAAGAGTTGGAGTATTTTTGTCTCGTTTGTGCGAAAGGTCATAATATACTCATAACAGAGGTATACTACTGTGGGCAAAAAGTAAGGTGAATTTATTTGTCAAACTTCGCGGGATTAAAATTTCGCTTTAGTTATTTTTTCATGAGTTGGCAGAACTGTTAGTAACATCTGGGCCAACTTTCATGTGAAGGTCATTATCAGTAACATAATTACGTTTGTGTTTACCAAACGACCAAGAGTGCATTTTTCGATTTTTGCAATGTCTGATTTGGTTGAGCAGAGAAGTGCCATCAAATTTTGTTTGCGGAATGAAATTTCGGCTGCGGAAACATTTAGCATGTTGCAGAAGGCATTTGGTGATTCGACCATATCGCAGAAAAATTTTTATAAGTGGTACAAAGACTTCAAGGAGGGTCGAGAACGTGTTGATGACTTGGAGCGCTTCGGACGACCATCGAAGTCAACAGATGACCAACGACCAACACGCCAATAAAGTGAAGGAGTTAGTGCTCAAAAATCGCCGGTTGACTGTTAAAGACCTTACTGATATGATCGGAATATCAGAAGGATCTGTGAAAACCATTTTGAAAGACCATTTGGGCCTACGAAAAGTCAAATCTCGTTTGGTACCGAAAACTATCAATTTCTTGGAAAAAAGTCGTCGCTTTGATGTGTGTGAAACAATGCTTTCAGGCTATCACGACAAGCTCAAATGCATCATTACGGGAGATGAGACTTGGATTTATGCTTACGACCCTGGAACAACCAACCAATCAAGCGAATATCGTGCTAAAGGCGAGGCCAGACCGAAAAGAGCACGTCAAAGTCGTTCAAAAATAAAGGTCATGATGACAGTTTTTTTCGATTTTCGTGGTGTGGTGCACTATGAATTCCTTCCACCTGGCCAAACTGTTAATAAGGAATATTATTTGAGCGTTATGCGTCGTTTACGTGAAGCAATTCGTCTAAAAAGACCAGAATTATGGGCCAACAACTCTTGGTTTTTGCATCACGATAATACACCGTCGCACACTGCACCCGTTCTTCGTGACCATTTCGCCAAAAATTCCACGCATATCGTTCCGCAACCACCGTATTCGCCTGATTTGGCTCCGTGTGACTTCTGGCTATTCCCAAAACTCAAGAGACCACTCCGGGGAACGCGTTTCGAGTCGATTGAGGAGATAAAAACTGAATCGGAAAAGGTGCTGATGGCTATACCGGAAATGGACTATTTGGCATGTTTCGGGGATTGGAAAAATCGTTGGCATAAGCGTATTTCATCGAGAGGGGATTATTTTGAAGGGGATGAAATTGATTTACAAGAATAAATAAAGATTTTTCATTTTACAACCAAATTCACCTTACTCTTTGCCCACAGTATTGGGTTAAAATGTGCCACAAAAAAAAATTGTCTTAAAATTATGTTAAATTTTCGCAATACAGCTAAGCTCAAAACTCTCTCCGGTCAACTATAACACCAGAAATCAGTTAAAACGGGAACCTCTTTCGACATTATTCAAGGAGTTTCCTATTTGGATCAAGTGTGACCTCTCTGAATAAGTGTACAAATATATCCCTGCGTGTAGTGAAGTAGAGGCAAAAAGCTTCGCAAGACATTTTGTATAAATAAAATTAGTAATAAGTCTGACCCCAAAAACCCCAATTATTCATTTATTTTGTGGCCAATTCATTGAAGCTAATCTCTTTCTTTTTATACGCATCTTTTCTATCTCATAGATGACCACGAACATTTTCCTGTTTACCCTTTACTGATACACTTCCACTCAACTGTCATGATGCGTTTCCTTCCGGATTGCGAAACATTAAAAATAAGAAACAACTAAAATAAGGAAAGTTGCAAAAAAGCGATTGTAATAAGGCAACTTTTCCGCTACATTTACCACGGGTTTTTTTTCCTTAAACGCAAACTTTGCATTGAGACAAAACAAAGAATTGTGAAATAAATTCAATTGAAAGTAAAAAAGCTAACAGAGCAACTATGAAGAGAAAGAGCGTCAAATAAAAGGAGAGTGAATAAAGGATACTGCTAACAGTTATACACACATACATACATATACACAGTTAATGAGAAGCGCATTGAGAAAAACTCGCACTATTCTGACTTTGTCGGAAATGAGACAAAAGCGAAAGGGTGTCGCTGCCACTTTCAATTGAAGTCAGCAAAAATTATGCGGCATTGACTTAAGTGAGTTTACTTGGTGTATTAGTGTTCACTTGGGAATGTATTTATGTACAGCGGAGGTCAGTCAATTATCATACCCTTGCAAGCACAAATAATGACGTCTTCAAAATTAATACAATAGTTTTTTTTTTTATTTATTTATTAAAAGTCAGTTAGAATTAATTTGAAATAATTATTATTTTCTTGAAAAGATTTTTTTTTTTCAATTTTTTATTTATTCAAAGCCTTTTAAAATTTGTATATTTTGGCAAATTTTTACTGCTTTTTGTGATATTAATTACTTTTATTTTTTAAGTTAGAGAATTTGCAATTTATTTGGCACAACTCCGCATTGTCCAATGATCTTTTGGTGTAACATTGTTGTGGATAGCTTTCTGAGTCCTACTTTGTGTTAAATTATGTACAAGTTGTGGAGGTAATCGACTCCAAATTAGCCGAATTTGCTATGCTAGTATAGTGAATTGATTTGAACATTTTTCTCCCTTTGAGTTTATCACTGAACTCTTACGCAAATATTTTAGTCCGGGAGTCAGAGATCATTTTGGCCTCATCATTTCATGCCGACTGATTTTAATACTGAAGGCAGACGCCATCCATTGAATGACGAAACCAAGCGTCAGCTGGTTCAGTAGCGGTGGGTACGTGCTTGGGATGCTGCGAAACGTGTCGAAAAAAATGTTTAGCAATTCATTTAATACCGGCTGAAATGTTTTTTGTGTATTGCTGACATTTCGTAGAATAAAAAAAAAATAATCAGCTGAACCGAAGAGGGGGGAAAATACATCAGCTGAACAGGCGAACTTGTAAAATAAATTAAAAAGTAAAACTGCTTTATGCCGATTGAAATTTTTTTAGATAATTTTGGACACATATAAAAATATAATAGTGATGATAAGCTGCATTCATAGAGGTGGGAAGACCGTCAGCCGAAGGAAGAATGTATCATTCCGTACATACATCCCGGCGGCGCGCGGATTTTTCAATGCTCGGCTGATGGTCTTTCCACCGCTATAAACGCAGCTGACCATCATTAACAGAACACCAGGACCGACGCATGCAACTATACCTTCGAAACGTATCTTTCTATACAACATATATGGACCAAGTGCCAAAAATTCTGATAAAAGTTAAGTCCGTTATAGATATGAAATCATAATGCTTTTGATATAAAACATCTATAGGCTCACTTGTAAACTGAATCATTGGCTAACTAAGGTATATATATGGGGCATTCTTCGCCAACCGGACACCCCCATCTGCTCAGAACAGTTTTTATAAAAAAAATTTTTCCCTATGCCGAAATAAAAGCTTATGTCATGTACTTTAATTTGTCATGTGGCACTTTTTAAATATTCAAGATGGACGACGAATATTGACATGATGCTCGGGGGTTTCTGGGTTCGCTGCTGAATATAAATATTGAAGGAAATTGCTGAAATTGGAATTTTTTTGTCATAATACAGGATTTTTTTCACAGTAAAACTTTTTTTTCTTCTGGGGAATTGGAAAATCTTTTAATAATCACTTCCTTTTTGTTTGAGATTTGGAAGGAATGGCTTTTTAGTATTTCTGGTACTGGTGCTGCAAACTCGAATCTTTTGTTAAGCTTCCAACATATTTGTCAATATTCGTCGTCCATCTTGAATATTTAAAAAGTGCCACATGACAAATTAAAGTACATGACATAAGCTTTTATTTCGGCATAGGGAAACATTTTTTTTATAAAAACTGTTCTGGGCAGATGGGGGTGTCCGGTTGGCGAAGAATGCCCCATATATATATTTTATGTGTAGTAGTATGAGAAGTGCTAAGCCAATTTCAAAGGAACAACTCACAAATGATGTGGGTTAAAGTGTGTTAGTATGTGTGCCATGTTAGAGAGACAAATGTAGAGTTGCTAAAGAGCGGCAAGTTCGATGCTCGTGAGTGCTTAGTAAATCTTGGTGCGTTATGTGTTTTTGAATGTGTTCGGTAATTTGCTATGTAGATAATAGGAATTCGATTACAGAGAATTCATGGGAAACTGGAAGGCTGGCTAGAGTGGGCACCTTTGAGGCGCGCGCTCTGTGCGAAGAAATGACGAAGGTCAGTGTTTGAGTTGAGAAATATCAAAAGGTCACAGAAAGCCGAGCCACAGCAGAAAGAAGTTTCATTACTCAATTATTTAAACCAAGTGGAACTATTTTGCAATGCCAAATTTATTGCTTTATTAATTCGAAATGAAAAGTGCAAACTTATTAAATAGCAAATTCGAGATATGCCAGCTCGTAATGAGCAAAAGTTGAAATTGAGTAAAAAGTTTAAGCCTATGGAGGAAGGCATATTTTAAAGACCCATTTCGATTATCATACAAAGTGACACAAAATTAATCATGCTATCGGATTATTTATATTTTTTACAAATAGTGCAGTACGTCAATCATAATTGAAATTTGTGAAGTGTAGAGCTGTTGTATATAGTAAAAACAGACAAGCAATGGCGGGCGTAAAGGTCAAAAGTCATCACTCAATATCATTTCTTTATTTATTATTTTTTTAATTTTATTTAATAATTTTCAAATACAAAACTGGATAATTAATTTTGCGCCACCAGAAACGTCAAAAAATTTCATCACTCAAAGTCATTTTTTTTATTTAATTTGTTTTTAATTTTATTTAATAATTCTCAAATACAAAACTGGATGATTAATTTTGCGCCACCTGAAAATTCAAAAAATTTCAGCACTCAAAGCACACTTCAAAAAGAATCTCAATTGCAAATCAACAACAATCCAAGAGAATCTACTACCAAATATGGAGCAACAATAGATGCTGTATCTGTGAGATATTTTGATAATATTTCATCTAATACTTTTGTAACGTACTTTAGTTATCATCGACCAATCGTCACAGTAATACCGGCAGAGGAAACATCGAATATAACTATTACTGAAGTCACAGATGAAAATATTTAAATTGTGGGTTGATATTAATATCGAAATTTGATATCACATGTAAATAAATGTTTATTAAATAAAGTTACCATTTTCTGTAAGAAATTCTTAATACTTCATTTTTTCATTAGGCTATACTTGATTCCAGTAATAATATTATCTTTTATGCATACTACTTGTACACACACGATGTTTCACACCTGCCAGGCGTCCCATGACGGCTCACATTTTTTATTTTTAATGAAGTTAATTTTATTCAGCCATATAAATATTAAGCAAAAAAATTTTAATTTCCACTCGAAATGGTCACCATTTGCTGTTACACAAGCCTTCGTATGATCAGGCCATTCAACTATTGCACCACATGTGGTTTCCGTGAAAATTGACGTCGGTGCTCGAACTCAAGATTATTTGAGACTCTCAAAGTTTCTGTGAGGTCTTCGACAGGCCCTATTCTCCAATTTTGACCACAAACTGTAGTTCAATGGATTCAGATTTGGACTTCCAGACAGTCATTCTTATGTAGCTAAGAACATAGGAATTTTGTTTCTAGCCACCACTCCGTTAAATAGAGTACTGCTTAACTCTTTCAGCACGCCTTCCATGACATCCTTCTGGCACACTTTTGCCCCGGTCTTAATCCCTTTTTCGCAGAAATTAAGAGATGTAACGCCTTTACAAGACACTCGCTTACCACGCTGAAACTTTGGAAAAATATTTTTTGCGTCTTTAGAAGTTTTAGCATCGATTTTGTCATTTTGCTTATTAAAAACTTCTTCAACAGTGACAGTTTTCTCATCTGTGGAAAATTTTCTCATCATAGCCGTTGACCGCGTGCCACCAAAGAAGCTGCTTGCATCTGTCGAGTCTAATTTTCTTCAAGCGCGTTGTGAAGAGATGATCAGTTGAGCGACGGAAGGCTTTCATGTGGATGTCATCTTCAATTAGTCTTGACATGGATCTGATCGATACTTTAATTTCCCTGGACATCATTTTTTGCTTTCTAAGAGGATTTCTACGAGTTCTTTCTCAAACGGCTTTTATGGCTGCACTGGTTCGAACCACGCGAGGACGATGACTTCTTTTTCTGTCTGTCACTTCAGACGTTTGGGGAAAAAACGAGAGGTCGTGCGGTAAGCAAACATTCTCGAAATATTAAGTTTTTTCAGCAATTCGTAAATCTCACTTGTACTTTTGCCACACTCAAGCAATGCAATACCTCAAATATGATTTTCCTTTAAACTGAGTTTTGCGTATAATTAGGAGTAGACAATGCATACGAACAAATGCAAAAGTAACGAAACTTTTTTTTGCGAATTTGTTCTCGCCGATTTTGTAAAAATCCTCTGGTGTGCTAAGAAGCTGTCCACTACTGTACGCTTAAATTTAATGAGAAAAGTGCAGGAGGTTGTTAGTTTATTCGTGGTAACACGCACACACACACATACATATACACATAAGTGTCCTGTGGATGGTTGCGCTGTTGCTGTTAATGAGTTGTGAAGCCGTAAATTTCTGCGCTGTTTAACAGCTTCCCGCGTACTCCTTTTTTCCATTTTCCCCTTCAGTTGTGGTCAAAGAAATTAGCCGAAATACTCGAACAATGCGCTGAATAAATGTGTAAATAGTTGAAGATGGTCGTAATTGATTGCGCTAATTGACTCAATTGGGTGTGCGTATTTTAATTTTTCAGCTTTGTTTTATTTTCATTTTTTATTTAACCAAAATAGTTAATAAAAACAGCGCTTTTGACCATTTGGAAGGTACGTGAATATCAATGGACAATTGTGCAAAGTCAGCTGTTTATGAGTTTTCTCGATGAGGGTGATTGACGATTGGAGTGATTTATGCTTAATAATTAAAAATAGTTTTTCATAATAGAAATGATTGTAGAAAAGTATTGGGTTTTCAATTTATCGGTTACACGGATTTACAAATAACGCAAGGCAACAAATTTTCGAAAATTCCTATAATTACGGCATTTCCATTAAAGGCGCGTGTAAAATGCCCGGGAGCCCCACTGTTTGAGAGTCTGAAGGAGGTCTCAAAAGCGGATCCCCAGCTCTGCTTTGATTCGCCAAAAGCGTTAACATCCTCCCCGATGTCTACTTTCAGTATTCATAGAGGTCGGTCTCCATCTGGTATCGCTAGGGACAAACAGGTCTATGCGTGGCTTAATGCCAACCAGGTTCACCTACCCTAACCTACAGCATTTGATGCATTAATCTTATATATTACAATTTTTCACTGAATCTAAATATGATAGTCCTTTATTATTGAAGTGCAACGGGTTTCGAAATATTTTACAATTTCAGAAAAGGCTAATAAATTTTGAACAACCTCGTCTTTAGTGAGAGAACTAAATAGCCTCTCCAGAAAATAAATGAATGATAGAAAATGCAGGAATGATAGAAATAAGACTGCGTCCATCAGAGAGTACGTGACGTCACATTGAAGTAGGTGTGCAGTCTTGCCAACCCTTTGTTCTTCGCAATAAATTGAGTTATTTTTGTACCCAATATGCGAAAATGTTTGAAGAAAAGGATTCGATTATTAAAGTGTAGAATTAGATGGCATAACGATATGAAATATAATCTTTGGATAAACTTGACGGCGAATTTCCCAAAAAAATGTTTGTGTTTTCAGTGGCACACTTCCACTGATGCACAAAAGTACAATATATCTAAATATTATCAAAAGTACGAGTACGAGTACTGGTAGCTATAAATCATCCAAATGTTTTGTAGCTTTATATTTAGATATAATACGAGTAATAATATGTAAAAATACCAGAAAAGAAAAACCAAATGCACCGTCCGTGGCGATGCAGGAGAGCACCAGCCTGCCTTGGCATGTACACAGTTAAGCAAAAACCTGAAAGTATAGTTTAAAAAAACTCTCTTAAATCTCGGTACCACACCTCAGAGTAATCAATCAACACTAAAAAAAAAGAAAAAACAAAAACAAAAAAAAATTATTGTATATAAAATGCGCAATGAAAAAATCCTACGCTGTGTCCACTAAGTCCAATACAATGCTGGTGTGAAATGCATCACGCCTTTATTGTCTTCTGCAGAAATGCAACCAAAAATAGCAGTGACATTACACCACAAAATCACACCAACAAAATTTACTTCTATCCCTGTAGTAAATTTTAGCTGTTCCATCGCAATGCAGTACTGCATATTGGGGTTACGTTGTGTGGAAATCCGTGAGCGCAAACGGATATGGATAGGCCACAACTATTAAAATCTGCTTCTGAAATCAAATAATTGGCCCTCGATTGAAATGCAAGCGGATCGCGCACGAGTGGACGGCCGTGAGGCTTGTTGAGATACAGCCTTAATGATAAAATCAGCGTAACCGGACTAAGCACGTCGTGTTCTCAAGTCAAGGCAAAGGCTGAAAACCGCAGCGATTTTAAAACATTTATGCAGGCACCAGTCGGCGCTATAGCGATTTATGTATTATTATTTTATTATTACTGAGTGGTTATCACTAACTAGCTAAGGAATACTTTCAACTGCGGACGAGGTCTGACACTTCCAATCTGCCATTCATATCCTCACGCCAAACATTTTTAGCCAGTAATCTATCGGAACCAATCGAAGTTCGAAGCGGAGTTCGCCAGGGATGTATTGTATCGCCCGCGTTACTCCACTTAGTGATAGGAGACGTCCTCGAAGCAGCCTTAAGCCTTCATCATAACTGCGTTCTTAAATGGACGATGACTAGCACGCTACAACTCATCGATTGTGTTGATGACATACTTCTATGCCTCCTGGCACATCGCTTAACGAACTTAAGTAAATGGGTTTCGCGCTTCATAGGGAAGCTAGGTCTGCCGGCCCTAAAATCAATTTCGACAGGACGAAGGTGATGAGTCTGGCAAATAAGATGGGTGGGTGTGTGGCGATTGCAGGTAACCTTAACGAAGTGGAGGAGAAATTTACTTACCTCGTTAGCAAAGTTGCCCGGGCGGTAGCTCACAGACATATGCTCCTGAATCAAAAAAGTCTGAGGCACATTCGGGATGCCCTATTCTATATGGCGAAGAAACAACCTGAGTTCCAGTTTAAAGGTTAGGCCATTCAAGTGGAAGGTGCTATCGGTACTGCTATACAGTAGCTCTACCTGGAAAATCATCACCACTATAACCGCTTACAAATTTTCATCAGCCGCTGTCTAAGGAATATATTCAAAATTTTCTGGCCAAAAATAATGCCAAATAAGAAATTGCTTGAAAAAGCCGATATGGGAGACGGAACCGCTAGACATTTGGATAAGAAGACAGAAATGTAAGTGGATTGATCACACTTTACGCGAGGAAGACGGTAACATAGGTTAGGTTAGGTTAGGTAGTGATGGTTGCCCAGAGAGTAAGGCCCACTTGGACGAAAAAAGTTTGGTTCATCCTTTGTGATACCATTGCAAGAGGATGAAGGAAAAAGGGGAGAAAGGAAAGGGATGGGGAATGGTGAGTGTTTGCGAACTACGAACGGTGACTAGTCTGCGGTGATGTTAATCTAAAGCTCATCAGATTTTTGTTATCAACGCCTGCTATATCAGCAGGCGCAGAAAAGAAATGAGAACGAAGATGCTTGAATCTTAGTCCCGCGAAAGCTGGGCAGCTAAGGAGCAGGTGCTGAGATGATTCCACCTCATCCTCCATACAGCTGACGCAAAAAGGACTCGAAGTAATTCCGAGTCTCACGGCATGTTTACCTCGCGGACAGTGCCCCGTGAGAATGCCCACGAAATTTGTGAAAAGAGGTTTTGTCATCCCCAGGATATCCCTCGAACGCCTCCTATCCAAACGTGGCCAGAAGGACTTCGCGACCCTACACGTTCGTGTACTTGCCCAGCACTCGCTGAGTTGGTGCAGAGCCCATCCTTCCAGGAGTAGAGCGCAGGTTGTCAAGGGGATCCCGATCCTCTGCTTTCGCGGGCACATTACCTCACAGGTCCCTTGTCTGGCCAGCTCGTCGGCTTCGCAGTCTCCTGCATGTCACTGTGACCAGGTACCCAAATTATCTTTATATCAAAGAATTCTGATGCAATCGCGAGGGAGACCAGGCATTCCCCGACCTGCTTCGAATGCACCATAATAGAGCCTAGGGCCCTAATAGCCGCCTGGCTATCGAAGTAAATATATACCTTCTTAACAGTTATTACGCAAGTAAGTAGCCAGTCAGCTGCTTCTGTAACATAGCGAAGAAGGTAATGGAATGAACCAACTCACAGCGAGAGGAAGAGCGCCTGGCAGGTCAATTGAAATTTGTATAAAAACTGTGGATCGCGAGACGGCTCAACTCGGGTTAGGCTGCGAACAAGTGGAGGTGTTATCCAGTAAACGGACGAGATGACGCGTTGGTGTTGTTGGTGCCCTGTATTCCGCTAGGGATTCAAGGAAACAATGATGATGATGATGATGAGCAACCCAGTTATTTTCATGAGTAAGAATTAACTCACTTTATTCCGTAAATTTCATATTTCGCCTCCATTTTTTCGAACCAGTTTATAGATTTTACATCAGTTCTAATGTAATCATAAAATGAATGAGATTTAACTACTTCTTTTATGTGACCATCCTCGTAACCATTTGTGCATTGCAGAAATTATGTAAAGGCAAACACACACAGACTTTCACGCCCACCATGCGGTTATTGTTTTTTATTTGAAAACTGTGATAGTTTCTTCCCTACGGTCATTACATGACACCGACAACGATTTATTGATTCCACACTGGACACTCATGACTTCCGGAGCAAGAGAATATCTTTTGTAGCGGATTGTTAGCAAAAGTTTTTCCGCCTGATTTGGAAGCTCTGCTAGAGTGCTAGAGGGGGCCAGTCAAATTGCAGATGTAGTAGGTGCAAGCAAGGAAGCAGCATGGACTGCTGCAAGTGGCAAGACGTTGCAGACGTCGGTGGTTGTGGAAATGCAGTACCGAAACTAAAAATCAAATAATACTTAAATAAAAAAATATATATTCTTAGAACTGTAAATGAGCATTTCTAGTGCAAAATGTTGCGAAAAATGTGGAAGACTGAAGTACATAGAATGCTGTAATGAGCATCAAAGTGAAAAGAAATATAATCTGCTTTATTTGTCAGAAGCGCATCAAGCAGCATTTCCGCAATGCTGCTGCGTGTGTTGCAGCAGATTTCTGTACGCGTCTGTGTTGCGTGATGTTGTTGTACGTATATTGTGTGGTTTTTTGTGCTGCCGAAGTAAAGAGTTTTGAATGCCTGGTCGCTCTTGCTGCCACCGCTGCTCTTGTTGTTTTTGCTTCGGCTGGCGTACGATGGCATGTCAAAAGCAAACACTTTGATTGACGTTAAGTAGTTTACTTTTTACACACACATACACACAAATACCGTTTCTTGACGTATGCTGCATGCAACTTGCATTTATTTATGATTTTGTGTTGTTTTGTGTTTGATTTTTTTTTTTTTTGTTTTTTTTTTTGATCTTCTTAAATTGTGAAAATGTTTCAGCAGTTCGTTGGTGAAAGACTCTTTTCTGAAAAGCTTTCTAGTTAATTCTTTGATTCACACTTATTGCAACACTTAAACAATTAGAAATTTCACAATTACATACTCAATTACTGTATTTATTTATTTACGAGTTGGGTCTTTAGAATGACGAGACTGTTGTTATAGAATATTTTATCCCCTTCTCTATTCCTAATGCTCAATGCGAATCAGTGGTGGCCAATGTCTTCTCTAGCTGCTCCTTCAATACTCATGCCACTTACCGCTTCAGACAGTTTGCAAATAAATCCGAACCAGTATTGCTACTGGTCCTCCTGCTATAATGACCGAGAGGCTAGAGCAATTGCGTATCATTCTTAAGATCCTGGTTCGATCCTTGCCACTGCTAGTCAGCTAAGTTATAAGTTATTCTTGTACATCCGGGCTTCATGCAGATTTAAACTTAGAAAACAGATAGAAGTTTCATGTTTTTTGATCAAACGAAGTACCTCGTGGCATCAAACAAACAGTCGACGCAATCGCGTATCGGCACACACGTCATTGTTGCCAGTTATAGTTTCCAGGTTGTAAGATACTTCGTTTATTTAGGAACCAGCATTAACTCCGATAATAATGTCAGCTTGGAAAGCCAACGGAGTTTCTTCTAAGAGAGAATCTTTCTTCCCAACAAGTGCTACTTTGGATTAAGCAGGCAACTGAGCAGTAAAGTCCTCTTCTGACGAACAAAACTAACACGTGGAGTGGGGGCTCTCATCATGCCCGTCCTAACGTATGGCGCAGAAGCGTGGACGATGGCAACATCCGATGAAGCGACGCTTGGAGTGTTTGAGAGAAAGTCTCGGCGTAAGATATTTTTACCCTTGCACGTTGGCAACGGCGAATACTACAGGCGATGGAACGATGAGCTGTATGAGCTTTACGACGACATAGACATAGCGCAGCGAATAAAGATCTAGCGGCTACTCTGGCTGGGTCATATTGTCCGTATGGATACAAACGCCCCGGCTCTGAAAGTATTCGATGCGGTACCAGCTGGTGGTAGCAGAGGAAGAGGTAGTCCTCCTCAGTTAGAAGTCGGTTGGTAAATGCAGCATATGGACCAACAGTGATAAGCAATTGACTGAAAGAATTTGGAGTAACAATGCTTATAAGGAGACGCAATATTTTGATGGTGAATCCATGACTTTTTTTATAACGTAATTCTTTTGTTTATCATTTTATCTTTTAGTGGCCACCGATGAAAAAGATCCTCTTAAAACACCATCTGCCGTTCGGTGTGGAAAACATCAAGACGTCCGCCACGAATATGAGGAGAAGCCAATATAGCCAGTTTTATATATACAGGGTTCGTACGGTAGTTGACAAAATTCATATATGTGGCTAAGACTTCTCGAAAACATTATTTTTCTTTGTGCTCTTTTTCAGATAGAATATGGAGAACCACAAATTAACTCAAAACCACAAATTAACTCCATTCGGACAACATGACCCAGCCAACGTAGCCGCTGGATCTTTATTCGCTGCGCTATGTCTATGTCGTCGTAAAGCTCATACAGCTTATCGTTCCATCGCCTGCAATATTCGCCGTTGCCAACATACAAAGGTCCAAAAATCCTGCGCAGAATCTTTCTCTCAAACACTCCAGGCATCGCTTCATCGTATGTTATCATCGTCCAAGCTTCTGCGCCATACGTTAGGACGGGCACGGTGAGAGACTCGGATTAGGTAGGTTCGCCGTGTATTTAATTTTGAAGATTGGAATCAGGCGGCGATGCAGAATCTTTTGCAAAACGCACATAAAAAACACGAGGACCCTTCAATATCAATGAGGGCGCTTGCGAGGGAGCTAAATGTTTCTAAGGGTCTTATTCGTCTAGTTGTCTACGAAGATGTCCAGTACAAGTCTGCCGGAGACAGTTTATGTTGGAGCGAATATAAGAAAAGCTAGATATCCGATCACCCTGGTGCGTCTGATATGTATTTGATTTTTTTTTCTAACCAAATGATCAACTACAAAAATGACGGATGGCTGTGTTCCAATTCTACATATGTTTCTATGGTTATGCCCACGGTGTTTCCAGCCACTATTATGGATTTAGGTGTTGTGAGTATGTCACCACTTTTCTTCACTTAAGAATTTCGAGTGAATTCTGCCGCATATATCGAAGTTCTAGAGACAATTGTGAAACTCTGTATTAATAGTGTACGACCATACACGGCCACCCCATCTTCCTGACGTGGACTCCTAAGGATTAGTGACCCGTTTCAACCGCTACGGAGTCGATATAAGATGCCCCTGTCTTGCCAGTTCATCAGCTTTCTCATTTCCTTCTATGTCCCTATGGCCAGGTACCCAAAGCATTAAGTTCTTCCTTGTCTCATGCTTTTTAAATTGGTTGGAGGTGGCTTTAAAGCTAAGATAGCTGCTTGACTATGTCAAAAAATGCATACTTCGATATAGTTTTTGTGGATAGTTCTAAGATAAGAACATTCAATTTTACTATGTTTTACTAATTATTTAATATACACTCTAGTTCTTTACAAAATTTACTTTACCAGACTATGAAATCGCTCGACTTCCTGTTTCACATTTTAACTATTTTTCATGCTTCATAACTTTATATGCAAAGGGTGCGTGAATAGAGACATATCAGAACTTCTGCTGAACTCAATCAAATAAGTTTCTTCGATCGTTTTACTTTTTGTGTTGATTTGTTCTTATAACTGAGAGACACCGAATTCCTGAGATTGGTCAGAACTTTATTGAAAGGACTCGTTTTAACTTTAAGTGCTGATGGCTGCATTAACGGCGGTACTTCGACGGATATGTTGTTTCGCTGACAGAGGAGCATACACTACTGAATTTATCCTCTATTCCAAAAATTCGAACTCTTTATAAATAAAAAAACCTATAACGCCATCTTTTAAACAATCTTTTAATTCCATATACTGACCCTTATAGAGACAATAGCAACGTATGGATGTGAAACATGGGTTCTGACTACTAATATAAACAACATTTCTTATGATCCATTTGTGAAACAGCATACAGAAGCACGCCACAAATAGAAGGAGGAGCTCGGCCAAAGACCTAACGCGCCAACTATTTATTTATTTTATCCCTTATGATTTGCGCGTAAGATTTTGAGGAGAACTAGTTTGGTACGAAAGCCTAACGGGCAGAGAACGTTAAATATAGAGAATTCTCACGAGCTACGAATAGTGTGAGTTGTCAAAAATGAAGTGAAACCGCGAACACTATTTCACCTCGCTTAACTCGACAGCGGGGAAGTTCTTAACAGAGCTGATTACAGTGAATTATGTACAAGTACATTGGCTCTGCTCAGTTTTTGGTTTCTGTATGAAATCAAATTGACGGCATTTTGCAAGGCATTTGCTTGTGCATTTCTATGTTCCCTTGATAAACGAAAATTTATTTTCAATTTATATTTTCAAACAAATATAACCAAATAAAAAGACAACATTTAAAATCAAAGTAACTTTAATGTTTGTTGTTTTAAATTTAAAAGACAAATTTAAACAAAATACATTATAAAACGACCTCACATTTTGTTGTGTGCGTTTTAGTGTAAATTTGATGAAAATGTTTACTAATTTTTCGAGTCGAAATTAATTTTAGACAAGAATTCAAAGAGCATATTGGTATATTGATGAATATAATTATATGTATATGAATATATGTTTATATACATATATTTTGTTAGTTATATTTGTGCAAAAGTTCAATTGCATCTTCAATTCCTATAGTGTTACAAATGTATGTGCACACGCACTGCAGCAACAATGACCTATCTCACGATGCATTGCCTTATCATATTTATGTATGTACATTTGAATATTCATTTTTGTTCCTTTGCCAAACGAAATTTTTTTAAATTTACATATGTATATTACAGGGAATAATTCATATATGTATGCATTTTATAGATAGTACAAAACTTTGAAATTTAAAATAAATAAAAGAAAACTTCAAAGAAACGTATTTTCATACATACATATATGGGACAACTAAGTTCTTTGCATCTTTAATAAATATAGTTAGTGTTGCACGCATATGTATGCACTGAAGCAACATGGCCTACCTCACGATCATCGTCTTATCATATTTCATGCAATAATTAGGGAGTAAATATTCGAATGATCGAATTCCTGCAAATGCTAAAACAACTTCTTCTGCATATGCATCGACATGTGCATGTGCGTATATGCACACTTGATGCCCTAACTATATATATATGTACGTTCAATTATCAAATCAAAAAATTCTGTATACAAAACGCTTCATTACCAGGCACACAGGAATATATATATGCAAATATAAATATGTGAATTGAATTCAAGCAAAACAATTCTTATTAATATACACATATGCATGTACATACAACCGCACACACAGGGCACTCACTTTATTCGTCAAAATGCGTATGTCGTTCAAAGCTAAAATTCTATGCCTAGCGACTACAAGAACAAAATGCAGTCATAGACGCAGGCGTAGCGGCCATCATTCTAGTTGCCATTCGCGGCGGCGCCGAACAGTTTCAACTATTGTACTGTGCAACAAAAACTCATCATCAAAAAATTCATTGATAAATTCGAGCTCATAGTTCTAAGAGCAAGTACTTTCATTCATAAAACGAGCCGCCCATATGCCAATTTTCTCGACCATTCGAAAATAGTCAATATTGGAATATTTCGCGTAGAATTATTTGCCAATATTTGATAAATCTTCAATTTTTGTCAAGTCGAGTGCCCGCGGCATCGTACATATGTATGCAAAAATATATGTATGTAAATATGTGTATATGTACAATGCTGTGCCTATGAATGTGCGCTGCGCCATGAGCGCGCGCTGGATTTCTTGAGAAGTTTACCGTTTTATTTTGAGCTGTCGCTAGTGAGCATACATACACACAGCATATACATATGCGCAAATGTATATAGATTCACAAATTTACATTTGCATATGCCATCTTCCTGTGCGCCTGGTAATGAAGCGTTTTCTATAGAGGATTTTGATTCAGTTGAAGGGATTCAACAAAGTTTTACAGACACCAGACAGACAGACATAACCTATGTATATAATTTTGGATGATTTGGAAAAATTCAAATATATAGGTCATATCAAAAAGCTACCTAACATTCTTTGCTTCTAATCACCAACAAATTCTTATCGACTGCTGCTAAATTTACATAATTCAGCCCCTCACTGTTGGTCGTGGCTTCTATAACCGATTATTGACTATTTGGCAGGCATTCCTTGAGACTAGAAGTTTTCTCTCATAAATATCGAAGAAGTTGCAGAGATGAGGAAGCGGAAGAAATAGTTGAGTCCTTCCTTTGCCATTGTCCAGCCTTTGCTAAAACCAGATCACGTTTTCTAGGTAGCTACTTTTTCAGTTCTCTTACGGAATTGCCCGGCGTGGCAATAGTCCTGTGCAAATGCAGATGCAGCTATTTGAAAAATCCCTAAAAATTTAAAATTTTGAAATTTAATAGAGTCGGCGTAAAAATAAAGTGCATTGACTAATTTTGCCTACTTATTATTATTTTTTTAATTGCAATAAAAACTTTGTACAAAATTTTTAAATATTCGGCGAATTTTCATCAAAATTTCAAACTTTTCAATTGGAATTTTTGGAAAAATTTCGAATATGCGGTTTTATAGTCCATTGAATTTTGTTATAGCAAAGTTACAGTTACGAGTGGATCAAAAATTACAATAGCTTTTTTTTAAACTTTTTTCTGCTGAAAAATTTGTCAATGCACTTGGTGGACACCTTTTTTGGCCGCTGACTGTATTTGCATAAAGTGTTTTTTGTTTTTGTTTTTTCTTTTCCAAATGGAGTTTGAATGATGGTCGAATTTATCCGCGATAGCGCACACATCACGATTATGGGATTAGGGGTAGTCAGAAAAATATTGTGTGAAAATTTGAAGTAAATCCGACAAACACTTTTGGAGTTATTGAACCATTAACAAAGGGCGCTCGGGTGCTCCAAAGCTAAATAGCGAAACTTTAAAGGCGTTTTTCTCAAAACTATGTTTTTGGAACTGGTGATCACTCAAACTTAAAAACCGCTTGGTAGAGTTCAATAAGATGTATACTGTTTTTGAAAAACATAAAAAACTCGTTCCTGATCGAATGATTTTTTTGATCAAAAATATCGATTTTTCTTACTCAATTAATTGTCGGTAATCTCTTAAAAATATTTAATAATATAAAAATAGTAATAATCTTAAAAATATTTCCTGAGGCCGCCATTTTGTTAATTTTTGAAACAAAGCTTCGACTAGGCACAAGGTTATCTATTAATAAAACTAATTTCTATTGACTGACTGATCTTAGATGAACCGCCAAGGACTTGTGATGATCGCCGCTATGGACTTCTGGAGAAATGGGCTCCACACAAACAGCGTTAACTTTTACAATTATTAATTTTCTTAATTTTTTTTCCTTAAATTTTGCTAAAGACGAGTAGAGACATAATGTATTAATGCTAAAAAACAAAGCAATTGACTAGCAAAAGAAAATATGATTGAATATCATAATTTTTTCTAGCCCTGACTACCCCTAACCCCTTATTATGGCCGGCTAATTTTCTGTGATTTCAAAACTATAGGCATTCAACAATTTTTTTGCATCGCTAGATCATACAAAATTATAATATCTCAAAACAACATTTGAATGTGCCTATTTAAAGGCCCTGTATTATTTTCATTACCTCAATTCTATTTGTGTGAGGCTATAGAAGGTGAAATTATTTTAATGCCAGTTAAATAGACTGAGCGGTGGTCATGAGCTATTTAGTTCACACACACACACACACACACATACACACACACACAAACACATGCATGCATGTCCGGACATGAATTTGAGGAATAAATATCTAATTTCTGTTATTCACGAGCACTGCTGTAATCAGCATCAGCATCCGCAGCGCATACAAGCAGCCCAATAACACACCACAGACACATATAAAAGTACATACACACACACACACTCACCACGATCAATGTCTAATTTGTGTATGTGGCCTTTTGCCATTTATTTACTCATTCAATTGCTTTTTGCCCTCATGCATACATATGCGCTTATGTGTGTGTGTACATACCAGCTCATGTAGGTAAGTATATGGGCACAAAAACAATTTGTGGTCATTTCGCTTCTGCTTCGGCAATAATCCTTAGAGTGCTATTAACATGCACAATTACAGGAGATTTTCCATGTGGCATTTTCGTCAATGGTACATTTGGTTTTTGCTGAAATTTCATAGTCAATTAACTCGATTCGGAATATGAAAGTGTTGCTTGTAGTCAAGTTTTTCAATTTACAAATTCCTGTAGTAGTTGTTGGTCATTTGATGTGTTGCCTACAAATTAGTCAATGGTTGTGATGGTAAGTATCCATATTGAGGGCGTCCAATCATTGATATAACGGTTATGTGTGACTCAAAGTGCATTTATAAATGTATAAATGGATGGATGTATGTATGTATGTATGTGTGCTCTTGTTAGTTGACTTACGCGATTCTATGCCATTTTAGATTGCAAACTGCTGAAATAATTTCCTTTTATTTAACAAAAGTAACTAATAATTAAAGAATCAAGACCAAACTTGACAGGTTGGTTAATGGTAGTAAAGGGTTAAGGTGTGGGCCTTTAGCACTGCGACCATATTGATCTATTGTGCGCCCTATGTTGTCTATTGACTGTTAAGTATGCTTATGAATTGTACCAGCTCCTTCTGGAGGAGTGATTGTAGGTCTTCATCTATAAGCATGAACTTGTTTCAAAGCTTTTTCCTTCTATGCCTCAACCCCGGACATTCGATGATGAGATGTTCTATAGACTCCTCATCTTCGCAGCAAAATCTGCAGGTGCTGGTGTTAGTTATGCCTAATTTATGTAAGTGTTTGTTGCAGGTGAAGTGACCCGTGAGGGCGCCTGTGAGAGTGCGAATGCTCTTTTTGTTTAACGTGAGGGCCATGTTGGCTCTTTTAGCGTTGAAACTTAAGAACTTTTTGGAGTGTCCCTCTACGTTGTTCCAATGCTAATTTATTAGAGTTTTGGGCCAGTATTTCACTTTTTGCTTTAGGCTGTTTTTGTTAAATCCAAACATGGGACTAAGTCCGATGAAGTTTACATCTGCCCCTTTTTTGGCTTGAAAGTCTGCCTTTTCGTTGCCGTCATATCCTGGTACCCAAATTAATGAGACATTGTTTTTGGATGCCAGGTTATTGAGTGCCTTGTGGCATTCTAAGAGAGTTTTTGAGCTGTAGGTATAGCTATCAAAGCTTCTAGAACTGATTGGCTGTCCGAGAGTATTCTATTCTTTACTCTCTTGTGGCTTCCATGTTGCATGATGTTTGCTGCTTCCATTATTGCATATAATTCCGCTTGGAAGATGGTTGTGTCCCTGGTGAGAGTGAATGATTTGTGGATTCTGGGCCCCACTACTCCTGCTCCTACACCATAAGGTGTTTGTGATCCATCAGTGTACAATTTTTGTGAATCATCATTCATCCATTTTGGGTTTGTTTTCCACTCGTTCCTCTCAGGAAAGGTAACAGTGTATCCTTTTGGGAAACAGAGGGTTGGGTCAATGTGGTGTGAGACTTGAGCCATGCTTATGGTGTTTTTGACTTTATTTAGTATACTTAGGTAACCGGTGAGGTTGCCTAATTTGAAACTTTCTTTCATGTGTAGCATGAGTGCTTGCGTAGCTGCTTCCTCTTGGATTGCTATATGAAGTGGTGGGAGATTCAGGAGTGCTTCATTGCCAGCTGTTCGGGTAGTTCTCATAGCCTCTGTGATGCATAGGCAAGCAAGCCTTTGTATTTTTCCCAGTTTGGTTACCGCTGTTTTTTGAATAGATTTGCTCCACCATACTTGTGCCCCATACAGTAAGATTGGTCTAACCATTTGGGTGTCTATCCAGAGGGCCATACTAGGGCTGATGCCCCAGGATCTCCCTAGTAATTGTTTGGTTGCTCACAAAGATTGCGTGGGTTTTTTTGTTATATTATTTATATGTTAGTCCCAAGTGAGTTTTTTATCTAAATACTTGACCTCTTCCTTTAGTTATTATATATCACTGTTTCATCTATTTTCAATGTAGGAAACTCTAATTTTCTTTTTCTTGTGAAGGGGATAACTGTGGTTTTGTTAGGGTTGCTCGACAGCCCCTCCTTTTTACACCTTTCTTATGATGCGTTCAAGGCATTTTGCATTAAGTCTGTTAGTGTCCCTTCATGATTGCCTTTTATTATAACAAATATGTCACCTGCATAACCAATGGTTATAAATCCCTTATTGTTTCGGTGCTGCACCAAGTCATCAACTAGTAGGTACCATAGCAGAGGAGAAAGAACTCCTCCTTGCGGGCATCCCTTTACTGTTGTTACATTAAGTTCAGCTTGGCCTAACGAGGCTTTAATAATCCTCTGCTTAAGCATTTGGCTTATCCAATGTGTTAGTATAGGGTTTGCACCTCTTTTCTCGAGTGCTGCTTCCATGGATTTGTAATTTGGGTTGTTGAAGGCTCCCTCTATGTCCGTAAGGGAACAGCCCTCTGGCTATTTCTTTTTGATTTAGAGCCTTTTCTATATTGACAACGAGTGTGTGCAGTGCTGTGACTGTGGATTTCCCTTTTTGGTAAGCAAATGGCAGCTTATGAAGGGGTTTTTTGAAGATTACTTCTTCTCTTCAAGTAGTTTTTCCATTGTCTTTAACATAAACGACGATAGACTGATTGGTCAGGCGAATGAGTGGAGCTGAAAAGAAGTAATGGAAAAATCGAAGACGGATCTGATGTCTGTACGTACTGAAAATAAACTTCCAGAAATGTTTCCGATTTGAACCCAATAGAAAATCTCTGGGGATGGATGTCGAGGAAAATTTACGGTCAAAAAGCCCAAGGAAAAACTTACAAAACAGTTTTGGAGCTGAAATTAGCAATAAAAGAAGCATGGGAGGATGTGGACAGATCCCTTCTGCAAAGTTTGGTGCAATCAATGCCAAATCGATTATTTGATGTCGTAGCAGCGAAAGGCGGCACAACTAAATATTAATAATAATTACAATAATAAAATATTAATAATTAATTTATGTAAGAATTAGAAAAAAATTGAAATAATAAAATGCGTTTATATGAATATGTAGCATTTTTAAGCACAATTTTAAATAGAGACTCGTTATTTTAAAAGCAATAGATAAGAAACAAATGCAAAGATGGTTTACTGTTACCTTAACGAATAGTTTGGAAGAATATTTGTTGTTGTTATTGTTGTAATCTTAAAACAGTTCTAAAGTAAACGAAAAAAATGCAATGCGTTTAAACGAAAATGTACAACTGTAAGTACGTTGCAGTTGATGGGGAGTACTTTGAAGGCGATAATATGACTTTTAAGGGATAAACTTGTATCTTGAATTTTCTGAACATATTCCGCGTACTTTCAGATTAAGGTGGCATATGCAATTTTTACGGACAAACACTTGTGTTAGTAGGAGGAATAGGTAAGGTTCACTTAAGGTATACTGAATACTCCAGAATTAGTTCAGCAAAGCGGGCCCGACATAAGTAGTTGAAAAGGTAGTTAAGTTCATAAGCCCAATTTGCTTGTTTCGATGGGGATACCTGATAATGTAAAATGAGAACTCTAACCATTTGGCAAAATTTTCCTTGGCTGCCTGCTACCGAAGCTAGTCAACTAAAATGCCACTAAGCGAGATTTGAGAGGCTAAAACCAGCTGGAAAGTAACTCGATTGAGTTGAAAAAAAAAACGTGTAAATTTGTGCTTTCAAATAGAAACCGAATATAAGTTTGTGTTGACTTATATCAAGCAGGTCGCATAATTTTGCTCACCCGATTCTTTCCTATGTTGCCGGATGTGCCTTAATAAATTTGAAGTCTTTAAAAAATGTAAGGAGTACTCGCTTCTTGTTCTTGTAGCAGCATAAACATTCCCCGTACATATATATGGCGAATGCTGCTAAAGGGACAGTCCTTGAACAAATATAAATCCGGGTTGTTCCGGTTACGTACAATAGAACCGCCTGTCGTGTACTCTTTCACTCTGCTTTGTCTTTGGCATTATTAGTACTGTAATTGGCGGCCCTCTTGTTTCAGAGCGCAATTACGTTCCCGTTCCACCAACAAAACTGCAGAGTAATGACTTATTCTTTCTGGAGCGACTTAGAATGGTTTTTGCTTCTTATGCTTCGATACATAGAATATTGAAAGGATTTCATAAGGCTTCAAATTCATGGGCTTTTGATTTTTCGTCCTCAAATTTTTAACTTGCCACTGAATAAGTTATGTATCGGCCAGTCTTAATAATGACCATCAATTATCGATTCGTCGCCGTTCGCCGTTCGCAGCAATTGGGCCTCTGTTACTCAACAATGTGGAACATTTTGCGAAAGGATTTAGGTGTGAAGCCTTCCAAAATACAGCTGGTGCAAGAATTGAAGCCGAACAGCCTACCGCAACGCAGAATTTTTGGTGAATGGGCTCTTGGAAAGTTGGCCGAAGATCCACTTTTTTAACGAAAAATTGTGTTTAGCGACGAAGCTCATTTTTGGATCAATGGGTACGGAAATAAGCAGAATTGTCGATTTTGCAGTGATTGAAGAAGAATTGCAAGAGCTACCAATGTATTCAGAAAAGGTCACAGTTTGGTGCGGTTTATGGGCTGGAAGTATCATTGGACCGTACTTCTTCAAAGATGCTGCGAATCGTAACGTAACTGTGAAAGGTGAGCGCTATACAGACAAGCCTGCTTCAATTAACGCATTTATATGTGAGATACCGGCCGAAACATTGGAAAGAATATGCCAAAATTGGACTAAGCGGATGGACCGTTTGAAGCGCAGTCGCGGTCAACATTTGCATGAAGTAATCTTCAACCATTAAGGCCCTTATTATGAGCAACATTCGATCTTCGACTGTAGTCGAAAGTGCTGATCGAACGAATTTTCATTTGGTATTATGGTGCTCATTCGTTCAAGAATAGGACTATTGTGAATTTCGATCGCTCGACGCATTTGCAATAGATAATTTTTCTCAGCTGAAACAGCAAATCAATATAAAAGAAAAACCGATTGTGTTGAAATTCTTTGCTAACAACATTTTTAAAAGTTAAAAAAAGTATTTTTTGTGAAAATTAGAACAACGGAGTTGTGGTTCGACGATTCATCGGACGATGAAAGATTAGTGAACTAGCTAGAAGTAGAAAACAGTTGAGAGGCGCATCCAGCTCCTTAGAAATGGCTTCCACTGCAAATCCATTCTAAATATGTTAAAGCTAGCCACAGTTCTGCGATTTTGTGCTCAGGGATCGTACCAATTGAGTATTGGTAATGAAGGTATGCTAGGACTTGCTCAACCCACTATGTACGATGATGCTGAAGATATTGAAGTGGAGTCAAATAACGGGGAAGGAGAAAACATAAGAAATGAAATTTTGAGAATATTATAGAAAAATCTAAAAAGTATTAAATAGAAACCTTCACGCCACAGTTTCTGTTTTATTTTTGTTATAAATTTTCTTTATTCAATTATTCGTCATTCGAAAACAAATATGTATTTCAGTTCCTCTACGTATTTCAGCCCATACCTACCAAGGGAAAATAAAAATGTATTTCTATAAACATCACAAAAAAAAACCATTATTAAGCTTAATCCATTTTGCTGCCGTTCTAACTGGTGGTCCCAAGCAATTCAGCTCCGTTGTAAATTCCTCCCATTTTTTTGCTGCTTGAACTTTGGTGCAAATCCCTTTTGCGTACTTTGGATTCGCCTTTCTAATTGTTGTTTGGTACTCACGACTTTCGACCTGCATAAAATTAACAAAATTAGTATATATTTATTATTTGGTTACTATAAAACCATAAATAATCGCAAACAACTTACACTTTAACAAGTTTTCCCACAATACGCTACACGATCGAAAGCAAAATTGCATTCGACTCTAAATTCGGTAAACAATGAAAATTTCAATAGGGTTGCACCGCTCATAATACCAAATTGATATTCGATTTTTGATCTTCGACAACCAGCGAATATCGAAGTTCGAATGTAACTCATAATAGGGGCCTAAATTATATGGACTGTACTATCGATTTAAATAAAAATGTCAAGCAACTTTCTGAATTTTACGTGTGTTTTTTTTGAAAAACTTTCCTATAGCTCTTAAAAAATCACCCTTTATATAGGTATATATGTATATTTCCATATTTTTAGAGTTGTAAGCTTGTTTTTCAGAAATAAAAAATTAATTTCAAATAAATAATATAGGTATTTTTTTGGCAGATAGAAGAACTCTAAATGTCTAATTTCTATTAAAATCACCTCACCTGAAGTTACCTTTACTCAGCTCCCCTTAAGTCACCTCATCCCAAATCTCTTTATACACACATGCACAAATATATACACAAAGTGCATTTCGTAACTATAAGTAAGCAGGGGCAACAGTAATACATTTAAAAGGTTTGATCAATAACTATGGTGAAAAACCAAACTGTGAGGGGAACTTCGGCTGCCACGTCTCAGGCCATTCGGCAACCGAATCTTGCACGATCATTTCACATCTATTCACATACTCGGCCAACCAGTCGTTGTTCAGACGGCAACGAAGTTGATTTTTTCTTATATGACTAACAAAATCTCATTTTTTTTTGTAAAAGCATCTTCTGTAACGTCAGCCTATCAGTGGAGGCTATGAAATTCACTGAGAGCCGGGTAACGGTATATTATTGGCCACACCTTCTCATTTATTTTCATCATGTAGCAGTCGTGACTTAGTGACAAGTTTTGACAATTTATTTATTTTTTATTTAATTTTTATTATTTCTTTTATGAAAACAGAGAGCATTCTACAAGTTCACAAAAACAGTTCAACAAATTTCCATCAAAATCTCTAAACTTTTAATTAGAGTCTTTGGAAAATGACGCCTATGCAGTTTTAAATACCATAAAGTCCGAGGATAGAGAGCTTCGATTTTTAGCTCTATCGTCTATAATCTCGTTCCCTTCAATGCCCTTATGGCCTGTAACCCAATAGAAATGTGGCTATATAAAAAGTTCATCTGAATACACACCTTCCATCTAAAGTTTAATCATAGGATTTCATGAAACTGAAAGTGGCTACCCCATTAAAAAGAAAATAAATTTAGTATGCATGCAATCAAAATGAAAAGATTAAAATATCAGAATGTGGAGCTGATAATTCAATCTCCGTGAAAATAAACTAAAAATCCAGCACACAAAAAATAGTATTACCGGATAACCATCACCTTCCTACGATAAGGGCATGAACCACAGCTGCTGCCTGCCAGTTCGAATCTGTGCTGCCAACTCGTGCGATTTTGCTTATAATTTATGGCTTTCGCAACATAAAAGGGCGAGTGGAATTCTTTGGAACTGGAAAGTATTGCCCATCGTGGCTACTACTTCTGGTAGATCTCGTATAACGTCGCGGTAAAACTCTTCAACTTTTGGGGCAATCCACGGGTCAAACCGTTTTTTGATGTCTTCATATGAATGGAACTGCTGGAACAGGTGATAATCGGGCGACGCAATATCTGGAAAATATGGCGAATGGGGTAGGATTTCCCATTTCAGTGTTTCCAGGTAGGTTTGACAACGTGAGGTCGAGCGTTGTCATGCTGTACTGGGTTGCCCATATTCGACGGACCATGCCTCTCCGCGTATTGCGGCCGCTTCTATTCGCCGAGGCGACGACGTAGTAGCATGACCGGGTAGTCTCCATGACTTTCTTTTCTTTGGATTACTGTAATGAATCCATTTTTCATAGCCGGTCAGGACGCGATGAAGAAAACCTTTCCTTTTTTTGTCGCTGGAGCAGTTGTTCACAGGCGACACAGCGAAAAAACGACGTTCAACATCCCTTAGTTTTAACTCATAAGGAACCCTAGTCCCCTGTTTCTGAATCATTCCCAAAGCATGCAATCGCTTGGAAATGGATTGGTGGGTAACTCCCTCTTCTTGCGTTCGACACGGATCCTCATTGAGCAATGCCTCCAATTCAGCGTCTTCGAAGGTTTTTGGGCTTCCTTCACGCGGACGGTCATCAACATTAAAGCGACGGAACCAATCTCGGGACATTGTTTCACTTAAAGCGGCATCTCCCTAAACTTTTTGTAGCTCTCGATGCGCCTCAGCCGCCGTTTTTTTCGAATGAAAGAGGAAAACCCACACTTCTCGCAAATGACGATTATTCGGCACAAAATCAGACATTTTCACAAAACCAAAAGTTTATGATACCAAAACAAAATCACTAATGTGTCGAAGCAGTTTGTTTACCATGTGTCTAAGGTTGGTTTATGGTGTTTAGTTAGAATCGACTAGCACAAACTGCTGGCGGCATCTATTGACAAACAGCGGGAACTTAGTTGAGCACCTACTATTTTTATATAAACCATAGTTTTATTATGGCTAACGATTTGAGCTTCCACGTAGCTTCCTATTAAATTTTATGGATTCATGGATATAAACTTTTAAAAAAGATCCTCGCACAGGACGAGGAAAAGGATTTAATAAATTACACCTTCTTTTGAGCATCTCAGGTCTGTTTAATGATATTTTACTGTGTTTTCATCATTAGGCGCAAAATATTAAGGCTACCCTCGTAAGTATTATAAAATGAGCTTTAAAATAATTTCTAAGTACTTGAGTTTGATGAAACCAAAGTAATAATTTAGTGGGGTACAACTATGCTTAACTAATCCAACTGTGTGGAAAAAGACTTCGAAGTATAAAAGAACATTAGAACGAAATGTGTAACTACTCAAAGCAAGAATAAAAAACAATCGGATATTTAATAACTACGTTAAAAAAAAATATTTTAGTGGTGTTTAGAAAGGTTGGATTAGATTAGATCAGAGTTGTGGCTGGTTGGACAAGTCCAAGCACTCAGTCAGTAGACCATTGTACTATACCCGGATAGATTTCAGTAGAAAGAATAAAGATAGGAAAGTTAAAAAGTGGATGGTAAAACGGATAAGTTAGTTTGAGGTCACTCTTCCACAAATCTCTTGGATTCATTGATGAATTTTAAGAGATCCGGAAGAGGAAGAGTATGAACTTTATCCATACTCAGTATATTGCAACCCAATATGCTAAGTCTGATTTTGGAAAATGCAGAACAGCTACAGAGAAAATGCTCTGCAGTGTCATCATTCTCAAGACAGGATAGGCATGTCGGGCGTTGTGCCCTGTGACTACACCCACAAGTACTCTCAGGTACTTTCTGCTGAGTTTTCCCCCTGTTTTCCTCTGGGGTTCTTTCACAAAGCACTTGGCTACTCTGCGCGAGTTCAACTCAGACCAACGTCCTCTTCGGGTAGACCTCATGAAGTCGTCAATCCATAGTTGAATCGATGCGGAATTGACACCTAGAAAGGGTTCAGGGCCTAGTGGCATACTTGCAGAGTGTTCATTTGCCAATTTATCAGCTAACTCGTTCCCTGTAATACCACATTGTCCAGGCACCCAAATACGACTAACTTTGTTGTGCTTTACAACACTGTTGAGTTTTGTCTTACATTCACCGACTAACTTCGAAGAGCAGCGTGGGTTAGCAAGGGCTTTCAGTGCAGCTTGACTGTCACTACAAATTCCAATACTGCTACCACGACACTTTTTCTCAATTAGCCAGTATGTCACTTTCAAGATGGCATAGACTTCCGGAAAGAATACCGGAACCATCTGTTCTGTAGCACAGGAGTACTCAGTGTTTTCGTCTAAGTACCATCCAGATGCGCTACGATCACTGGTTTCAGATCCGTTGTTGTAGAAAGTGTACTGATTGTCTACCGGCATCGAGAACAGTGTGCACCGCTCTGACAACTGGTGGTATATCTGACAATGGCCAGTGCTTACTTCCTTTCCCCAGACTCCGTTTAACTTGAGCCTGTACGCCGCCGTCATTGTTTCCTTTCGAATTTGAAGATCTCCTAAATATTTAACCTCAAAAAGCAGTTTTTTTTTTTGTATATCGATCAATCGGGTGAAGTTTATCTTATTATTTTTATCTTTTATATTTTAAACTGCTTTTATAATGGGTTTTATAATAAGAGGTGTTATTTCGATATTGAAAGAAGAATGCTATTTTTTAATATAAATGATCAGATGTTTATTTCATTATAAAAAGGAAGGTATTTCATTATAAAAAGGAAGGTATGCCGTTAATAGTGGAGGATGGTTCCATGTGTAGAAGTCCACGCAAGTGGGGAAAGTTACTGATCGCCATTCACCTGGGAGTGACCAGGACGATTCTTCTGTATATGGTTCAAGCAGCTCACAACGTCCGGGATTAGCCCATGTATCCTCTGGTTAGCTTCCGAACACCCGTTCGGGAGTGAGCTAACGTGAGAAGGCGAAACATTCCAGGATAGCTGGATGTGCGCTGGGTTTGGGACCCGCCACTTAAAAGTCCCCCCAATGAAAAGATTAAAAAAGCCTTGGATGAGACCTCCCTATACTGATGACAGCCACTGCAAACGAAATAAGGATTACGATTTCAGGACATGCACCTGGAATGTCCGGTCCCTTAATGGGGAAGTTGCCTCTGCCCGGCTGGTTCATGTCCTCGTGAGAGTAAAGGCTACATCACTGCCATCCAAGAGATGAGATGGGCAGGGCAAGGTAAGAAAAACATAGGACCTTGCGACGTCTACTACAGCTGCCACGTAAAGGAGCGCAAATTCGGTGTCGGATTTGTTGTGGGAGAGAGACTTCGTCGCCAAGTACTGTCGTTCACTCCGGTGGACGAACGTCTCGCAATAATCCGCATCAAAGCCCGTTTTTTCAACATCTCACTAATTTGCGCCCACGCTCCGACGGAAGAGAAGGACGATGCGACCAAAAATTCCTTCTATGAGCGCTTGGAACGTTCCTATGAGCGCTGCCCCCGCCACGACATAAAATCGGGCTTGGCGACTTCAACGCCAGGGTGGGCAAGGAGGGAATTTTTGGTCCCACAGCCGGAAAATGCAGCCTGCACAACGAAACATCCGGTAACGGACAGAGGCTAATCGACTTCGCCGGAGCCCGAAACATGGTAGTCTGCAGCACCAGATTCCAGCATAAAAAGATACACCAAGCTACCTGGCTGTCTCCTGATCGAAAAACGCGAAACCAGATCAATCATGTTGTGATAGATGGAAGACACGCTGAACGTTGTCCAGATCAATACCATCCAATTCCGGCCATAAAAAATCGTTAATCACTTCTCGATAGCGCAATCCATTCACCTGTAACACTTGTTATTTGAAAACCCTTTACCCTTTAAATAATCTTTTTAAATTTTAAAGGGCGATAAGCAGGCCGTTTTTCCAAGAATAATAGGATTTTTGGAACTTCCAATTGGCAACACTTTCACGCATAAGCGCGCACACATACATACATACACGCACACCAGTGCTTTTCGTTGCTCTAACCGTAGCGGATTTGCGGCGCTTTCGGTCGCTATTACTCGGCTTATTGGTGTTGTTGTTGTTGTTTTTTTTGTGTGTAGCACGTAACTTCAATTGGCATAAATTGAATTTTATGATTAAACTCTAGCGCCGCTGAAGCATGGCATCGTAACGGAAAAACCTGCAACAGGGTTGCCACAAACGAAAATGGATTATCGATTGAGGTGAAAACAGCAAGGGGCAAAAGTAAATTTCAATTACGAATTTACATGTAAACGAGTTTATTAACAACACTAATGAAATTACCTCATTACAGAAATTTGGCCTTAAAATACAGCGTCACGCCTTTGCAAGCGAACACTTCAACGGGGAGTAATGGCTTTTCCGGGTGCGACTGTAATGGGTTAGAGCCGCGAGTGGACGCCATTGCGCCTCTACGCCACCGATTGGTGTGCTAAGTAGCGAAAAATTGAATTAAACAGAAAATTTGTTTGCATCGAATCACGACGCAAATGGGTTGTGAATGTGCGAGAAAAGTTTTTCATATAAATTAAATTGATAAAATATTGGATAAAAACTATTCGAAGTGTATGAAATTCAAGCAAAGTGGTTTGGATCGGCTGGCGGAAGTATATATTTACTTATTTATAATCGCATTTCCAACTTTTTGGGTGATTAAGTACACTGCCTGATTTGCATACATACATACGTACACACACACACACATATGTACATATGTCGATGTAAATATGTATGTGCGTTTTGGGATTACGCAGCGTATGTTGCGCTTTAATTGTTGAATGTGGCAATTCCATCGTTGCCGTTCCATGACATGGACAATAAAGCATTTTACTATACCTCAAATAAATATGACCGCAACAAAAGTGGAAGGTTGCAATGTGTAGCAAGTGGCATTGTTGCTGTGTTGCTGTAAGCACAACAGCAATGATACTCAAAGTAACAGCAATCAGAACTAGTTGTAGTTGGCTGGCTTTTGGGCATAGCTTTGGGATTAGCTTAGCTTCAAAGGAGTGACAAATTTGTTTTTCATTTTTGCATGTTTGTGTGTGTCTTACAACTTGGCGTACCATTTAATTTTTAGATCTGCTCTTCTGCATATACTCGAAAATTTCCTATTTTGCTGCTCGTTTATTTTCATGTTTGCAATTTTGTACATTACAAGAAAAAATCAACATGAAACTAACAAAGAGTAATTCGCTTTAATGACAAAAGTCAAAATGTTGCACCAGAGAATAAATACTTGCTGACAAACGCACAAATACAAAGGAATACGAAGAACATTTTCATCCCAACAAACACAAAAAAATACGTTTTTCTAATATTTATTTCATTTGAAATTATTTTATATCTTTCTCTTGCAATTTTTTTCTAGCTTTTGAAGTACTTATAATTCTCGAATTAATATTCAAAATCATTTTTAGAATTCATAAATCCAAACCACTGAGAAATTTATTATTCTCAAGTAGTTATTTATAACATTTCTCTATTGACCTCAAGCCTTTGAGAAATTTATGATTCTGAAGTTGATATTTTAATTCATATTTCTACTGATCTCAAGCCTTTGAGAAATTTATTACTCTCAAGTTGATATTTTACAACATTTCTCTATTGATCTGAAGCCTTTGAGAAATTTATTTCTCTCAAGTAGATAGTTTACAACATTTCTCTATTGACCTCAAGCCTTTGAGAAGTTTATGATTCTCAAGGTGATACTTTAAATCATTTCTCTATTGACCTCAAGCCTTTGAGAAGTTTATGATTCTCAAGTTGATACTTTAAATCATTTCTCTATTGACCTCAAGCCTTTGAGAAGTTTATGATTCTCAAGTTGATATTTTAAATCGTTTTCCTATTGGTCTCAAGCCTTTGAGAAATTTATTACTCTCAAGTTGATATTCTAAAACATTTCTCTATTGTGTCTATTGATCGGTGCTATCCGTCTCCTCTAAGTAAGACAGGCAAATGGAGTCCTCAGTGATTCCAATAGTTGTCAAATGCTGACGCCATGGGTTGTGTCCTGTAATAATACCGACCATCAACCGAACGTCTTTTCTTCTAAGTTTTAGTAGAAAGTTTAACAGTTTCTGTTCAGGCTTGTCACAAATCACTTTGCAGTTCTGCAGCGCTTCAGACTGGACCAACGTTCTTTAAGTAGATTGCCTACATAAGCGCTGATCCAATTCATGATTCCTGCGGAACTGATTCCTCTTATTGGCTCTGGATCCCGTGGGGTAACCGCTTATCCGCAGTTGACTCATGGACAATTTCATTTCCTTGAACCCCGCGGTGTTCTGCAGCCCGTATAAGTACAAGCTCCTTCTGTCTTGCAACGAAATTAAGCTTCTTCTTACATTCTTGAACAATATTTGGGGGTTGCTTTGCGTTCTCCAGAGCCTCCAGTATGGCCTCGCTGTCACTAAAGACTCCAATCTGTTTCCAGCTCCATCTCCTCTGAATTTTCTATTCTGTTACTTGCAGAATGGCAAAAATTTCCACTTGGAAAACAATTGCCAGTCCTCCCATAACGGAACGATTAATTACTTTAATATATCGGTAAGGAAAATATCTGTCAAATTTCTTTGAATGCACTCTGCATAAGTCCGTTGTGTAAGCATTTCCTTTCAAACGAAACTAAGATCATAAGATCGTCCGTGGGTGCCAAAAACAGTGGAGCTGAACTAATCAATCATATCATTTAGAGCACCGCCGGAGGTTGCTTTCATGGCTTCCGTAACGCAAAAACAAACACTTCTTTGCGGTGTGTATAGTTCCGGACGTGTGGGTTTACCCATGGTTCGTCGTCACCAAACCACAGAGGTATAAGTGACAATTGATCTGACTACAGACTTACTTTCTGGGCCCAGATACGGCATGCGGCTACCAAAGCAGCAAAGGTCACAGGTATGCTAAGTAGATTAATGGCAAACATCGGTGGACCAACACAGAGTAAAAGAAAGCTAATTATGGCGGCCACAAGCTCAATTCCCCTGTACGGCAGCGAAGTATGGGCAATTGTGGTAAATTTCAAAGCCAAGCGCAAAGCACTGAAGGCTGTGCAACGAACAGCGGCACTCAGAGTTGCCTCAGCCTACCGCACTGTCTCAGGCGCTGCAATTTTCGTGATCAGCGGTCAGATACAGAACGGAGACGCCAAACCATGCTACGGTGGCAAAGCCGATGGGACACTGAATCGAGTGGCAGATGCACAACGAAACTTATTCCATCAATCGACAAATGGGTCCAAAGGAACTTCGGAGAAGTGAACTACTTCTTAACTCAGTTCCTCTCGGGCCAAGGATACTTCCGGAGTTACTTTTACCGTATGGGCAAGGTAACCGATTCCAAGTGAATATACTGCGAAGCACCGAGCGATGACGCTGAACACACATTTTTTACTTGTAATAGATGGCTTGCGGAAAGAAATGCTCTGAGGGAGCAGGTTGGCGACATCGCACCGAGCAACATAATCAGCAAAATGTTCGAACGAAAAAAAAGATTGTCCTTGACACAGTGCAACAAAGTGAAGCCGCACAGATAGAGATACAAGAAGACGAGCCTATAGCAAGAAAGCTGGCTACAAATATGGTGGACCCAGACGTGAGTGAATAGAATTGGTCCTTTATGGATGCCGTTCTGGGCCCTCCCGTGGTAATATAGAAAGCAGTTACGGGAAGGGTGTCTCTCCCCAGAAGGAGAGGAGGGATCGATTTAGTGGCCACACCACACGACGCAGTAGACGACGGTCGCTGTAAGTGCGAAGGCATTTTGAACCCTACCTCACCCACAAAAAAAAAAAAAACGATCTGATAAGTACTGCGTATATCCAAAGGACCACACTAGGTTTCAGACCACAAGTTTTAACATACCAAAGACTCTACAGCATTGTTGAAAAATATTAGCGTGCGATCTATCTTCAGCGCAACGCGGGTTATTCAAGTCAGTTTCTTATCCAAGATTACGCCCAGAGAGACTGAATGTCTCTCCTTTCTGTGATGGAAGGCTTCTTCTTCTTCTTGAGGTCCATAATCCTCTCATATGATTCCTTGGCCCAAAGATTTTGATCAAAAGAGGACGCCAGCCTATTCACCTTTATTCTGGTGGCAAAACTTGTCCTCCTTATACACTCCAAACAGCCTACTTTTACCAGTAACCCTCTTCTGGGGCATAGAACGCCAGTATTGACACATCATGGGCTCATCTGCTGCAATTTCCATAAAACCAAAGGCCCTGCGTTTAGCCCATGGTACCTATTTTGACCTCTACTTTAAATATGTTAAAGAAGCTCAAAAGGTCGCAAGGAATGCAATGTCGTTTATCGTCCGCTGCATTGCCCAGAGTTTTTTTTATGGAGGTGGCAAAAAGCATTGAAAGCCGAAAAGTGTGAGACATGTCTTTCGACTCACCCACTAAAAACCCACCCCAGCTCCGTTTCCCTTCCGCGGGACGACCGTTAGGTAATACTTCACGGGAGGGGGAGCGGCATATTACCTCTTCATGAAAATTTGCGCTAATGCTCAGCACGTCGCAATTTGGTGATTCCTAATACCGTCAAGTATTACTAGGTACTACTTCACGGGAGGGGATGTGGCCTATTGCCTCTACGTAAGAATCTGCGCTGTTGTTCAGTGCGACACAGCTTGGTAATTACTATCCTTGCCATGTTACTGACAGCGGACCAAGGTTCTTCTGAGTTAAGCATGATCTAGGTTGCTAACCATTATTGGCTTCCCCACTCTATCACTCAAATATACTTTTTCCAACTAAAAACGAGGGCAGACAAAGAAAACATGTTCTGCATTTTCAACTAGACTGTCGCAAAAGGTGCAGTACGGGTCATCTTCGTGCTTAAATCTATGCAGATAAGCCTTAAAGCATCCATGCCCACTAAGTACTTGGCTCAGGTAGAAATCTATGTGACCATGCTTTCGATTTATCCATCTTGTGCCCAGGGTGTGCTCAGGTGTAAGCGCTTTTAGTAGGCAGAGAGTCGGATTTACACCTCTAAGACTAAGTTCATCTAATTTCCCTTTTCTCGTGAATAAGACTAAGGTAGTTTTGCTCGGATTGACGGAAAGATCTTGGCTCGTGCACCATTCATCGATTTTATCCAGAACTCTCTGCCATTTCATGCAAAGCCTTCTTATGGATTACACCCTTACTATCCAATCGATGTGAAAACTTAAGAAATTTTCGAAATTTGGTAATTCGAGAATTCGAGAATTTTAAATTCCTAATAGAAATCATATTAAGTGTTCATTGGGAAACTTATCTATAACCAGCCATACATATATATTTGTATTTGTGTGCGTGTCAAGTTGCAAAGCAGATAACATTCATTCATTGGATGCCTTTAACGCTTGGTTGCCTAACTGCCTGAATTACCGAGGAGTAGACTGCCAGCTATTTTACTTGCCAACTCGTCTGGCTGTTGCTCGGGTGGCCATACCATTACAAAAACAAAATAAAAAAAAAAAAAACGGCCTCCAGTCGGGCAGCAGTAAGTCCAACAAATTGCCACATTTCACTGAGAATTCAAAAATTTCAGAACATTCTCCCCAAACGCATCGCAATATAACGCACTGCAAAGCAACGAAATGTTGTACGTTTCAAGCCAATGCAGTTGCGAGCTGATTCTAGAATACTTTTTGCATATTTATGTACTATAAATAGTTGTATTTATACATACACACCCACACATACATGGTGCTTGAATCCAAATAGAGAATCTTGTTTGTATTTATTGAAACGAAAAGGCACAAATGTAAAACTAAACTGGCTTTCTATCTTAAAGGGATGGAGTTGCAAAAGTAAGGAAAAAATTGTTAATTACCATTAATTTTAAATTATATGCCGTGCTACGTTACTTTGTTCTCGTGGTCAGCGAATTGCTGGAAGAGGAGTTGGTAGATATTCTGTAGGATTTGAAGCAGGGTTACCAGAACGAAGTGATGAGCGGCCTGTCAGTAAGTTCTCTCAAGACAGAGTTCGTCCTTTTTACAAGGAAACATAAAATACAAAGTGCCCGGATATAATCCTTGATAGGAATGTCTGGATATAATCCATATTAAGAAGCTGAACATTGATGAGATGATAAGGAAGGCAGCAGTTGCTTTATAATGTTGCACGGGCGCCATCGGAAAAGATGAGGTTTCTCGCTAAAAGTTGTATTTTGGCTTTACAATACTATTATAGAGCCTATTCTATTGTATGGGGTTCCTGATCGCTGAAGAGACGACGTTGCTGGTAAAGCTGGGCAAAGTTCGAAGGTCTGCACTCATTGGAATAAGTGGATAACTTCGAGCAATTCCTAGTCCAGCGCCGAACGCAATGCTAAAAGTGACATCTGTGGACATCGTCGGACAAACTGCACGATCCGCAATCAGACTGGGAGGCTTGTGCTGCAAGCTTGACTTCACTTGTCCCCATTCAATTAACCTCAGAGACTTTCAGTTCATCCCACTTGTGACTGAATAATGTACACACTAGCTTGGCCTCAACAGGATATTCTCCACTTATATTCGATCAAAAGAAGGATATGCGAGGTGTAGCTTTTGGAGACATGATCTGAGGAACCTGTTCACTGGCTTGTAGTTGGATTGAACGCACGATTTACAGAATGCCGAGATGTCATCATCATCAAACCGCAAACCGGCCCTCAATGAATTTGAAGGGCTCAGCTGATTTGCTTAGAAGAGATCCAACCCCGAACTATTATGTTCCCGCCTCAGTGATTCACTGTTTTATTTTTGATGCTTGAACATCTGACATTTCGTTCAGTATTATTTCCCAAAAAAAAATATTTTTCCATAGAAACACGCACGGAGGCTTACCATTCCCTAAATACAAACGCCTCATCAAAGGTCTTCAGACAATATATGACAGTATTACTATCTAAGTATGATACTAAGGATGTATGGCATTACCGAACTTACTGCCAAGTAATTAGACTAAATGCAAGCCTCGGGAAATTCATGAGATTTAGGCACTCAAAAATTTCAAAACCCTTTCCCGGTAGCACACAGAGAGCTACATTGCACTGCTTTACAATTCTGCTCAAAATGAGATTTCCACAAAAGTCCCGTAAGGATATGAATGGGATGACGTTAAGAACTACGAAGCACAGTCAGTGGCTATCTTTAACGAAAACAAGATAAGTAAGGCTTTTGTAAGGGAACCGATCGCTATTTACTTTGACAGTCAAGCTGCTATAAGATCTGTACAGTGCAGTAATATTCGAATTGAGTTGGCTGAACGGAATTCTGTCCAGATCTCTTCCGTAGCCGCAGGAATTAGGAGGAAGTGGAGAGTACCGAACACTTTTTCTTCCGCTCTCTGCGAGAATGTCTCATCACTGACCCAATTCTTACTTCCTTAGACCTGTGAGATATTTAGAATCCGCAGCCATCCATAATATTTTATTGTGTTTAGGGATACGGAGCAGGTGATATTTTCCAGAAATTATAAATCTCCACCCTTTCGACTTTCCAAATTAAACAAACACGATCTTCCGCTTTCATCGGAAGTTAGGTATCTTGGAGTGATACTTGACTCCAAACTCCATTGGAAGCTACACATTGAAAATCGGGTAAAGAAGACCAGTACAGCCTTCTACTCCTGCATATGTATGTTCAGTAAAAAATGGAGACTCAAGCCACAGGTCGTGTTGTGGATGTACGACGCAGTGGTTTTGCCAATTTTAACGTTTGGATGCCCGGTTTGTTGAGAAGCTCTTCGGAAGGGCTATAATATCACTAAACTGGGAAGGGTGCAAAGGACTCGATGCATTGACATCACCGGAGCATGTAAAACTTGTCCCAGTGTTGCCCTGAATGTCCTCCTGCACTTACTTCCCATCGACTTTTACGTTATTTCCATCGCAGCTCAAAGTGAAATCAAGTTAAAGGAGATTGGCTCCTGGAGGCAGTCTCTCAAGGGACATAGTAGAATTTTCGAGTAGTCAACACCGTATTTTTCCGAACATCGAACAGATCTTTCTATCCGCGAACTATAGTTTGAGGGTCGTGCTAGGTCAATCCTTCCAAATAAGTAGTCAAGACCTGATCAAGGCTCTGACGACGTCATGGTGTAGAACAAAACTAGTAAACTCCTGTACGGAGGAGATCGAATATGATCTGGGATCCAGGACATAAGAACGTAGAAGGAAATGAACTTGCTGATGAGCTTGCCAAAAAGGGGACTGAATTGGCCTCAGAGAAATCGGCATCTCCCTGACAGTTGCTAAAGGGGAACTGCACAAATTATTTCCAGGAAAGCGCAGAAAAGATGGAGATCCAGTTCTTCACGTGCTATTTCAAAAACCCTTTAGCCTCAGTTCAATATACGGAGGACTCAGAAATTCCTTTGTACTCCACGTCATTCAGTTCCATTACCATTTAACCCCCATTGCAGAAGCTGTGGGGGCCTTTCAAAGAAGGAGATTGTTGAGCACTTTCTCTGTAAATGTCCGGGTGTGGCAGCTAGACGGTTAAGATTACTGCGTGTTCCGTTCTTCGGCTGCCTGGGGCAGTGCGCCAACCTAAATCCCATCAATCTTCCCCATTATATCAACAGCTCTGGCTGGCTGTAGATATCTGCCTGTTGGAGGTCTCATAATGTTTGATACGGTGCTTTAGTGCCACTTAAGGAGTGCCAGTCGGGCACTTAAACCATTTCACCTACCTACGTACTATACCTAGGGAGGCGAAGAAAGTTTCACCACATTGAGAATTACAGGGGAACTTGAGCTTGAAACAAGTGTACCACATGTAGGACCTCTACAATGGGACTCTAGGTCTAAGTGGGCCCCTCTACATTCTCATGGACGGTGGGAACCACAGCTTCCTAACTCCACCTAACCTTCTGCGATATTAGACCTCAAACGCTCACACTTTGGCAGGCAAGACGGAACTCTGAACTATACGGTAGATACACAGCGAGACTAATGCCCGATCTAGGATCGAAAACAGTGGGTAGAAAGAAACCACGGTGAGGTTTATTATTACTTCACACAGTTTTTGTCCGGACATGGGTCCTTTCGCAAGTATTTGTGGCGAATGGGAAAAGTGAGCCTACCAAAGTGCATATACGGACATACTGAGTACGATGACGCGGACCACACCTTCTTTAAATGCGAGAGGTGGAGCATAGAGAGAACAGCTCTGCAACGAGCTATTGGTGTATTTACACCTGACGGAATAGTCGAGAAAATTATTACAGACAAAGAAAAATGGATTGCCGTCTCAAATTTCGTTGGGGATATTATCCGAAAAAAGAGCCGTGAAATGGAAACTTATGCTGAAGAACATTGAGCATAGGTTTCTTAAAACAGGTGACCCAGGACGCAGGGTGAGTAAGTAACTGTGTCCTTCTTAGGACCGTCTTTGCCGTCTTGGACCTCTACCTCAAAACAATGCGGAGGCAGTCATGGAGTGGAGGGAAAAATCCAAGAGAAGAGGAGGAATGTTTTTAGTGGAAACACAACGCACGTAATTGCGACGGTTACTTTCATATATGGTGCAAAGGCTTTTTGCATCCAACCTCGCCGCCAAAAAAAAAACAAAAACAAACAAAAAAACCTAACCTTCGTTCTCACAGTAGGTTTCGAACGCGAAGCAATTTGACAGTATAGGGTTTGAATGAAAAGTAATAAGCCTTCCCGCGCGGAGCGTCTGCCAAGCGATCAACCGAATCGGCTGGTGGGGGAAAATGATGATTGGATCTTCCACCAGAAACCGGTCCCAGTTCGCTGGCAACAGGTGCAGTCAACAATCAACCGGTCCCAGGTGCAGTCAACATAGCTCCGCGCGTGAAAGCTGTTTTAAAAAGGTATTAGGATTTTGCAGTGGTTTCGACACTCGAGGCATCGTCCACAAGGAGTTTGTACCTGCAGGAAGCACTGTAAACGCGGCATTTTACAAAGAAGTGCTCCTTCGGCTGAAAAACCGCGTCGCCCGGGTTCGTCCCGACCTCGTCAACAATTGGACCCTTATCACGACAATGCGCCGGCGTACACCGCTTTCCTCTGCACCTCTGCATTGGCCAAGATGGGGTTCCGGTGCTTCCCCATCCTCCCTACAGCCCAGACCTGTCCCCTCCGGACTTCTTCTTGCTCCCGCGCCTGAAAAGAAAGTTGAAGGGGAGGCATTTCACTCCATCGAGGCGATCCAAAAAACTGTGACAGCCGAATTGAACGCGATTCCGGCGGATGAGTTTAAAAAATGCGGTGGAAGGACCGCTACCAGCGGTGTATTGACGCTCAAGGGTCCTATTTTGAAGAATATAAGCCAAAAGGTTTAATAAAACTGCTTAAAAAAAATAAGGCTCATTACTTTTCAATCAAACCCTGTAGACACACATAAACTTACTCGGCGCACTTGGCTAAATTTAGTTTCATTTTTTTATTTGTTTGGGGTACAGTTGTTCCTTTAGTATGATAGATGTTAGAAATTCGGTTGCAAAGGACTTACAGGCTTCATTAGGCAATGTTAAAGGCCCTTGGGTATTGAAGATAAGAAACTTGATATCGCTACGCAAAATGTCTTCTGGCTCGCTGTGTCTTCCATTACTTAGTAGTACACTCAATATCTTAGCTATCTAAATAAATAAATTTGAAAAGGATTTTAAAAAATATTTACCATACTGCAAAGTCTTAATGGCCAAATCCACATTTGTCCTTGGTCAAACGGCAAATCGCAAATGGCAAGCGATAATATAAAATTAACAGCAAACAACAACATATAAAAACAAAACTGATTTTAATTTCGTATTATTTGCGAATGGACACATCTGGCATTTGCATACTAATTCACAAGTCACACCATTCATACATACAAATGCATACACCCAAACACGGCGCAGAGCAAAGCAACGTTCAATTCAAAAATTTTTGCATATGGACAGGAATAATTAGCATTTGTGCGAAATTTTTGTTGCAGCCCAGGTTGGTGTGCTTCTAATGAGCAAATGTATTCACGGTCAAATAAAAGTGTCACTCCCTGGCCCACATACACAAGCACACGCAGCATATGCCTTCCGATGTGTGTGCTGTTTGCTCTGCTTTTAGCAGCTTGCGTCCGAATGTCGCGACATTTTCTGCCAATTAATTCGCATCGGATTTTAGAATTATTAGATTATTTAAGCATAATTAACATATTGGATTGGATGCATGCGCAAATGATTGTGAAGCAGTTAACGCATGGGCACGCACGCACAATGACCATTTTTTTAATGTTCGCAATTTCGACATTTTCGACATCCCGAAATTCGTCCCGGTATATTTAAATCCACCAACAAAATTAGTAGCTTTTCGGTGGAAATTTCTTCATTGCAGGATTCATTTACACTTTCAGAATCAGAGGTAATCTTCGCTTTTTTTTGCCAGGAGCTATATAACGAAGATCTTCTTCTTCACTGCTTGAAAATTCAGTGCCATTAACTTTCAATTTCACCTATTTCTCCTCTATTTCACTTTTGTTATCAAATACATTCTGTCAAAAAAATATCGAGTTTTGTTCATTTAAAAAGTGCGCGTTACACACGGAACGGGATTTCGTGTGCCGTATCGTTGAAAATGTTGCAGAAAGCCTCTAGCGAGTGTGCTTTATCAAAAACACGGGTCCGCGAGTGGTATAAGGCTTTTGCAGATTTTTACTTGTTTGCTAAAGAAGAGAATTTTCATTTCTCCATTTCATACGCATTGCAAGAGATTGCAGATACCAAAAATTGCGGGATTTTAAAATATTATAATAAAATATATTTAAAAAAACCGTCTCTCGGTATCCCGTGATGAATATCACTTACACTCACACACTCACACAAAGCTAAATGGCATTGTCCTTGTTATAAGCATTTGATTATTTGCTAGTTGTTTATGTTTATGGAGATACAATATAATATGTGTGTGTGTGTGTGTTTGCCAAATTCTCCATTAGTCCATTGCGCCAGCGTGCGCCCAGCTTCAAAAATTTACATTCACATCTGACAATCGCAATCGATGGAACATTTGAATTTTAATTTGGATTAATTGCGTATTTGTCGAATTTTGCTTTTTCAAATAATTATATGGGTTTTATGTGTGTATGTATGAGTGTATGTGTATATTATGCACGTTGTGGCATAAAACTACTTTTTTTTTGCTCTCTATTTATATGAGTTTGCGCGTTCTGTGCTTTAAAAGTATTCCCAGTGGCAAAAAGTGGAAAAATAATTTTCAAGCAAGGCAAAATTTTTATTTATTTTGTTATCAGGAGTTGTGGTGACGTGGTATCGTAAAATGGCCCCTAAAATCAAGATGGACCTGTTTTGATGGACCACTGCACAGTGAAATATTTTATAGCCAGAGGGGAACAAATGTGATTTTTTTCTAGGAGAGTTTGGGCTTTGAAAAAAAGATATATAAAAAAATGTAAAAGCCAAAAAAAACAAGAAAATCTTCAATCTTAGATTGCGCTAGAATCAGTAACTACTAATATTAATATAATTTTTCCAATTAAATACACACTTGACGGACATATTTAGGTATACATATTTAGGTATAAGTTGCACAACATCCGACCAGCTTCAAAAACTAAAAAACAAAGGAATTAAGCCACGGATCAATGCTTATAATATCAGGCTTTATGACCAATAACTCTACTCTCGCAAGTTCATTCCTGAGGAGGAGAATCAACAATAAAAGTAAAAATAAAATTTCCCACTTAACTTCGATCTTACAATATTTCGATGTGTGCATGCATGTATGTATGAATGTATTTAAGTAGTTCTGTACGTGCTACACATACACACGTATCCATTTGCGTGTGTGCATGTGTGAACATGCAGAAGGCTGCCTAAGCCGACCGCAGCCAGAAGCACTCGCAGACTTTTTCCATACTTTGAAAACCAATTAAGGTCGTAATTCTTCGCACGTCCGTCAAATCGTTGAAGTGCAAAGTAAGTTTAGTGTGTGCGTGCGTGTGTGTGTGTGTGTGTGTGTATGTGAAATGAGATAGAAGGCAGCGCCACATCTGTTAAGAGCGCTATGCAATAAACCTATGGTTTACTATTTAGCTTTCCTTTTTTTGACGAACTTTTTTCACTTTCGTCTGTTAATCAAAATATTGCAGCAGACACATGCTGCTACAGACACATACACACACACACACATACGCATGCATACTTTGTTAAGATTATTTGAACCTATCGCTTGATTGCTTGAATGCCCAATAGGATGTTGGTGATGGCTTAACTGCCGATAAAAGGCTAAGTTGCAAGTAGCAGCAGCAACAGCAACAGCAGCAGCGCAGCGTTAGATCTTTAACTCGCTACTTTCATTCCGAGTATAGGCCATCTTGCTGGCGTACTTGGCGTCCTTGTGGTTGGCTATAAGCCTTTGCGCTCAAGTGTTTTGTGGAGGTATTAGAAGGGCGCCACACACCTACACATGTACAAGTTGGTTTGTAGTAAATAGACCGGCGAAAAGTAGTAGAGGTTCAGGGGCATCAAGACTAACTTTTGCAATATTGCAATTATTGACATTGAAGAGCTTGTGCCTTTGTATGTGTGTGTATGTGGTGGTATGTGTGTGGCTAACTGATTCTGACAGGTTTAGGCCGAGATGTATTTTTAATCCTCCGTTGGGCAGACGGGCCTGGCCAGACCTTTTTCGAATTTGTATCTGAATTTAACATATTTTTAAAGAGTTTTCCAATAAGAGGTGTAATTTTGATATTCAAAGAAAAATGCTACTTTTTAATATAAATTATCGGATGTTAATTTCATTATAAAAAGGAAGGTATGCCGTTAATAGTGGAAAGTAACATCAGGCAAATGACCGCCACGACCCCCACGCTTACGGGGCAATATCCTTTTCATGAAATTTTCCATAACCGAAATACAAAGTGGCTGCCCTATGTCCTCGATAGCCTCATGAATGCCATCTTTGAGGAATTGAATCGACCCTGGGCTGTTGGCGTAGACATTCTCTTTCACGTGGCCCCAAATAAAAAAGTCACAAGGTGTTAAATCACAAGATCTCGGTGGTTAATTGTGATCACCTCTTCGAGAGATAATACGGTTCGGAAACTTTTCCCGTAAAAGATCAATGCTTTCGTTGCTTGTGTGGCAAGTAGGGCCATCTTGTTGAAAATAAACGTTGTCCAGATCAATACCATCCAATTACGGCCATAAAAAATCGTTAATCATCTCTAATCTAATCTAAATAACACCTGTTATTGGAAAACCCCCTATTATAGCTAACGAATGGAGCTTCCAGGCAGCTTCCTAAAATTAAATTTTCTATCGATTTATGGATATAACTTTTTAAAGAGGATCCTTGAATCGGACGACAAAAAGAGTTTAAAAAGTTACACCTTCAGTTGAGCACCTCGGCTCTGACTGGATCCCTATATTAATGTATGGAAATATGATGCATTTTGACTATTCTACCAATTTTTCTCTACTTTTTCTTCATCAATCTATATTTAGACTATCTTTTACGGTCATTTAGCTTACCTGCGCATATACAAACTGGGTTTTGTGCCGTTTTTTTCGTTCTTTGTATATTGGCTGGATATAATATAAATTCAGCGTCGTTTCTATTTCTCAATTAGTCAGCAAGCAAGCGTTCGAACGCTTCACGTGATAGTGCCAAATAAAAAGTCATTTACAAATGCAGAACAAAGCAACTTAATGGGCAATGAAATGGAGTTCATTCACAAAACGAGATCACATGGAAGAAATTTGAATATTGGTTTTTATAACCGACTTTATTCGGCTTTGGGGACTGATATTCGTGGTGGAAGTACAAATGAAGACAATGACGATGAAGTGGATCCATTTGGTGCTGGTGATGATGATCGAGATGGTGATTAGTTGCCTGAGGAAGATGCATCCGGTATTGAGCGGGAAGAAATAATCGAGTTAAATGAAAAACCTGACAATCATGAAGAAATTGAGAACGACATGCTGAATGAGTTGACGGCTACGCCAGCGCCAAGTGCTGACGATCAGGTTTTCTGCGGCAGAGATGGAACAAAGTGGCAGACAGATAAGCCATCTGCGACTATTCGTATTCGACAACACAATTTTATGCCTGGCCAAGGCAACAAAATTCCGTTCTTATTGATGTATTCAAGAAATTTTGTACACCCAATATTTCATTCAATGCCATTTCGGAAACAAATCGATATGCATCGAAATGCAAAACAAAGAGTTTGAATTGCTCTGACTAATACTCAGTTTGATGCATTTATTGGTAATCTTTGAGCCATGGGTTATGGGAGTGTTATAAAGCGGAAATTTTGTGACGTTCGGTAGCTTTGCCCATTTCTCGAGCAGTAATGTCCCATCATCAAAATTTTGACTCGTTTCGATAACGGCCGAATACGTGAATTTCCCGAAAGCACCGATAAAGCTGCGCCCATTAGTGGAAATTATGGAATTTCTTGAATGAAAACCTCAAGGATCCACATTTTTTTGATCCGCATGAAAATATTCTATTGACGAGAAACTATTTCTCTATATATTCTCTATATTCCACAAAAACCGGCGAAATACGGCATAAAAATCTGGTCGGCATGTGACGCCTTAGCAAAATATCCGTTGCAGGGAACACTATATTGTGGCCGATCAGAAGTAGAAAAGCGTGAATTTGATCACTGGGAGAATGTGATGGCACAAATATCCAACTAATATGCGAACAGTGACCGTACAATAATAGCCGAAAAATTTTTCATTACATAGAATGGAGCTAAGTGAATTGCTGCCATTAGTTGGCACCATACGATCCAACAAATGGCGCATTCCACCAGAAATGAGAAAGAACAGTTCTCGTCCAGTGCTTTCGTCAACGTTTGGTTTTCATGGAAACCTTGTTCAATCAGCAGCTGTGTACCAAAAACGAATAGAGTGGTTAAATTACTTTCCACCAATTGTCATACCAAAGATTGTGAAAGCGAAGCAAAAAAAATCATGGCCCTTTATTTAATATAAAGCACACAAAGCTGGCGTCAATTGGTCAAATGGTCACACATTTCAAATGGTCCAACAAGCCGATGGAACTTTACCTTGGCATTGGCAATGCCTTGTATTTGCACGGAAGTTGATGGGCTCAGAAAAAGTGATGCGAGACGAAATCGTTTGACGATATTGACCGTTGCAAACATCGAAATTCGTATGAATAATCCAGCCGTTATTTCTCGATTCACTTTTCGTTTGGCTGTGGATTCATACGACAAACCAATTACTATCCCTGGGAATATTGTGGTCAACCAGCCAACCAGAGTCTATACACTCAGAGCGAAAGGAGATTGCCGTCGTTGTCTATAAAGAGGCGAAAGGCGTTTTTTTGTATTGTTTGCAAGAATCCAATATGTCAACAGCTCTCAAAAATTATACATGCCTTATTTCTTAGCTTGCCTTCCACCGAATCCACAGACAAGCATCATTTCATATTTTACCATAAATTTCGCTGCAATCAACTTTGTGAACTGAAACTTCTTAGGCGTCGATGGACGAGTGAGAATGGAGAGTAAAATGTCAAGCCCATGCAACGTTTTGGGCATTTTCGTTCGGCGAGAGAGAAAAAAGATATAACGTAGAGGAAAAGGAGAGAGAGAGCTATACTTTATATATATCTTAGATACACTTTAGGCTATTTTTCCTGAGTTTTTCCTTGTGGTTGCTAATTTCTAGTGAGGAATAACACTACCTACTTTTTGGCGTCGGTTTGTTGGTGTAAACTTGAAGGAAATGTATTTTTGGTGCCTACTTTTTTGCGTTATATTTCCTTGGTGCCTTCTATTTGGGGCGTTTTTTGGTCCCAATTTTTTTGGCGTTTTTTTTGGAGCCTACTTTTTGATGCTTATTTCCGTTTCCTGGCTAGTGCTAGTGCGTACTATAAAGTGCTATCCATTCCGGCGTTGGATTTATTGGTAGTCCGTTGCGGTAATTTGTACCGCTGCTGCGGTTCTGGAATCGTTGCGTTTGTGCGGGTGATAAGCGCTCGGAGTAGTGCGCGTTGTTACCATGTTTGCCCGCGTTTACCTACACCGGTCGACCTTTCTCCGTGTTTTTGTAAATTTTATCTATTTGTATTCTCTGCAAATGTTGTGAATTTATTTAGATATTTATTCTTTCTCTCTCTCTCGTCTGCTTTGAAAGTTTCACTTCTATTATGTATACTTCGGTTCACGCACTTTTTTTTTCTTCAACCTTATTCGAAATGAGTCAGAATAAAATTTTTATTTTTCAAAAACCAAAATAGTTTCCGCGATTATTTTTGCGTCGAATGAAAAAGGTAAGAAATGGAAAATATATACCTGCGACACTTAAAAATGAATTATAAATGTGGCGCATTTGCTACATATTCCCATACAATTCATGCAAATACATAGGGGTCTGACCAGTCCCGAGGTGCCCAATCGAAGGTGTAACTTTTTATACACTGTTTTTCGTCCTTTCGTCAAAAGGTTATATCCATAAATGGATTGAAAATTAAATTATAGGAAGCTGCCTGGAAGCTCCAGTCGTTAGCTATAATAGAATAACTTCACGTCCAAAGTCGAAAAGGCTGTGGCCAGATTTGGATGCCCAACGAACTGTTAATTGTGTTTTAAGCACTAAAAAGAAGAATTTTTTGAAAACTCTTGAATCGAAATTTTTGCGCGAGGCTACCATCTATTTTCGAAAAGCCCATAAAATGCTCTCAACATATAATCAGATAGAGTATTGAATGTAGATAAAAATAATTTAGAAAGAAAAGAAAAGAAATTCTTTTTTTCATATCAATTACAATAATATAAACTAAAGAGGATGTTAAATAAAGATTTTTTTTAAGCTTTGATTTACGTTCAATTTTATGTGGCTTATAAAATTTTAAATAAAAAAACAAAATTTATAAATATGGCTTGAAATATTGTATCCTAGATTATAAAAATAAATAAATAAATAATTGACGCGTACACTTCTATGAAATTTTTGGCCGAGCTCCTCCTCCAATTTGAGGTGTGCGTCTTGTTGTTTTTCCACAAATGGAAGGACTTACAGTTTTAAGCGGACTGCGAATGACAGCTATTTTTTATGAGCAGCTTTTTTCATGGTAGAAATACACTCGGAGGTTTGCCATTGCCTGCCGAGGGACGACAGCTATTAGAAAAAACTTCGGCAAAGTTTCTTATTTTGATCCCTAGAATATGATTTTCACAGAGCAATGGGCGATTTTTTTGCCTCCCCACAAAAGACACTAAAAGTTCGACCCAAATTGGGGGACATCAGAATTCGTTTTAGAGGTATGGTTCCTTCAGCAAAGTTTCTTATTTTGATCCCTAGAATATGATTTTCACAGAGCTATGGGCGATTTTTTTGCCTCCCCACAAATCGACCCGGCCTAGTAGACATGCTATGTCCGTCCATGTCCACCCATGTTGCTATTGCTGATCCACCTCATATGCATCTCATCCACCAGTTCACCCATGTCTACCCATGTCCATCGCTCCCCGTTCGATTACAGCCAATTTATGTACCAGCAACTTTCTGCAAAACAACTACAAATGGTTCCTATTAGAACTCAGTTACATAGAAGGAACTTTTTTATTTATAATTACTGCGCAGCAGACATTCTGCGGGTGTCTTTACATCGCTTTATTGTTTTACTACGGCGCAGTTCAAATCGAACTCACAATCTGCAGACTAAAATCCGATATGCCGCGCGCAAGTTCACACAGTCATGGCGGTTAGTTCGAAATGTTTGTACGTACAGAATAGTGATGCAAAAGTGTGTGTGATGTATATACCCCTCCCCTCCGCCTTAGCTGCAACAGGATATAAGACAACAAGCTACAGGAAGCAGCTAAATCAACTAAGAGAATCGCAATAATGGCGCTAAGCTAAAAAAGCCAAACAGCTGGAAATTTCGCCACTAATTTCGCTGCATCAACATCTGTACCTTGCCTTGAGCATTTCGCTCTTGGATATTGTGGCGCCTTAAATGTTTGGTATTATCTTTAGCTGGCCACACTCACCAGCAGGCGATGTTTAACGGTCAATATTCGAAGTTAATCAATGTACAGTCTTTTTGCTATTGTTTGCTATTTATTTTTATTTTTTTACTTTTTTTATATATTTTTTCGTTTATTTTTTTATTTATTCTCAGGCTACCAAATCGTGCATTTACTCACCTTCAATGCAGCGCTAAGCCGACGTAGGCAACAATATCGGCTACGTAGGAACTGAGTGTAAAGGACGTGAATATTGAAAGCAGCAGCAACTATAAGAAAAACTGAAATACTATGAAAATCTGCTTTCGTACAGAGTAGTAATTCTTATAACCAGTGTACGTATGGCCTGGGTATAAATTCTGTAATGTTCAGTGAGCCGTGTTTGTAAAAAATTTAATAATAATGTTTTTGTAGACATCCAAACTACCTGGGTAGTATTTAAATTTCTTGCCTCAAAATGGAAAAATTCACCTTGATCGTTGAAAACTGTCCCCCAAATTGGACAAATGCAGCTTTGAAGTCGACGAAAAGGGTGTGTGTGTCGATTCTCCTTTCATGGGGGACTTTCCAGGTCTAAATCCACACTGATAAGATCAAATCAGTTAGTTGACGTTGGGCTTCAGCCTTTCACACAATACGCTCGCTAGAATCTTATAGGCGATATTTAGAAGACTAAATGCAGGATCACCCTTCTTATGTATTGGGCAGAGTACACTTAAATTCCAATCGGCAGGCATGCTTTCATCCGACCATATTTTGCATAGAAGCTGATGCATGCACCTTACCAGCTCCTCGCCGCCATGTTTGAATAGCTCAGCCGGCAGCCCGTCGGCGCCCGCGGCTTTGTTGTTCTTTAGCCGCATTATCGCTATTCTCACCTCGTCATGATCGGGTATCGGAACAACAATTCCGTCGTCAACGATTGGGGTATCGGGATCTTCACATTCATTGATAGGTTCGAGAAGTGTTCCCTCCATAATTTAAGAATGCTCTGGATGTCAGTCACCAGTTCGCCGTCTTTGTTCTTACAGGAAAACGCCCCGGTCTTGAAACCTTCTGTAAGCCGCCGAACTTTCTAGTAGAATTTTCGGGCGTTGTTTCTATTGGCCAGCATCTCAAGCTCCTCGCACTCACGTATTTCGGCCTCCCGTTTCTTCTTTCAGGTAATACGTCTCTCTTCCTTTCTTAGCTCTCTGTAGCGATCCCAGATGGCTCGCGTTGCGCCCGATCGCAGCGTGGCTCTATAGGCCGCATCTTTTCTTTCGGCAGCAGCATTACATTCCTCGTCGTACCAACTGTTTTCGGAGAGCAGGAGTGAGAGTCGAGTGCCGAATGTTCTGACTGTATGTTGTGATTGCAGCTTTTCGATGTCGCATATTCTTTGAGTAGATAGATGTACGCTTTTCGCTGCACAGAGGCGTGTGCGCAGTTTGGCTGCAACAAGGTAATGATCCGAGTTCATGTTGGGTCCTCGGATCGTACGTACATCTAAAACACTAGAAGCGTGTCTTCCATCTATCACAACATGATCGATCTGGTTTCACGTTTTCCGATGAGGAGACAGCCAGGTAGCTTAGTGTACTTTCTTATGCTGGAATCTGGTGCTGCAGACTACCATATGGGCCCCGGCGAAGTCGATCAGCCTCTGTCCGTTACCGGATGTTTCGTTGTGCAGGCTGAATTTTCCGACTGTGGGACCAAAAATTCCCTCCTTGGCCACCCTGGCGTTGAAGTTGCCAAGTACGGTTTTTATGTCGTGGTGGGAGCAGCGCTCATAGGAACGTTCCAAGCGCTCATAGAAGGAATCTTTGGTCGCATCGTCCTTCTCTTCCGTCGGGGCGTGGGCGCAAATTAGCGAGATCTTAAAAATCGCGCTTTGATGCGGATTATTGCGAGACGCTCGTCCACCGGAGTGAACGACAGTACAAATCCGACACCGAATTTGTGCTCCTTTACATGGCAGCTGTAGTAGACGTCACAAGGTCCTATGGTTTTCTTGCTTTGCCCTGTCCATCGCATCTTTTGGATGGCAGTGATGTAGCCTTTACTCTCACGGGGACATGCACCAGCCGGGCAGAGGCACCTTTCCCATTAAGGGACCGGACATTCCAGGTGCATGCCCTCAAATCGTAATCCTTATTTCGTTTGCAGTGGTCGTCATCAGTTTGGGAAGGTCCTTATCCGAGGCTTTTTTAAACTTTGATTTTTAAGTGGCGGGTCCCAAACTCAACGCGCAACCAGCTATCCTGGAATATTTCGCCTTCTCACGTTAGCTCACTCCCGAACGGGTGTTCGGAAGCTACCCAGAGTAGACGTGGGATAATCCCGGTCGTTGTGAGCTGCTTGAACCATATGCAGAAGAATCGTCCTGGCCACTCCCAAGTGAATGGCGATCAGTAACTTTCCCCACTTGCGTGGACTTCTACATATGAAACCAGTCTATTGCTTTCTTTTACAAAAATAAAAACATAGCATTTTCAAAAAAAAAAAAATTAATAATTGTAAAAGGTATCGTTGTTTGTGTGTAGCCCGTTTCTCCAGAAGTCCCTTGCGATGATCATCACAGTTTTTGCAGTTGGTGTAAATCCAAATAGCTTTAAAAAAAAAAATATATTTGGAGAAGTAATTAAATTATTGGTTTTGATTACTTTTAATTACAAAAAAAAAAAAAAAAAAATTTTTTATTAGCTAATAAACGTGATTAATTTTTTTTGGTTTTGCTTTGTTTTTCCTTTGTTTTTGTTTTCCTGTTCCTTTTTTTAATTTATAATCGGCTAATAAATTATTAACCATCCATTCAAAAGTAGAAATAGGAGGTTTGTTTCAAAAATTAGATGCTACTTAATTGTTTGTGGTAAACTTTTATTTTTATTTTCCGATATAGTCTCCTCTCAGGCTCATATACTTATTCCAACGCTGCTCTAGTTTATTAATCCCTTCCGAAAAATGAGATTTGTTCAAACCTGAAAAATAGGCATTCGTTTCTGCAGTCACCACCTCGTTTGAATATAATCTTTCCCGCCAGCCATTTTTTCAAATTGAGGAACAGATAGTAGCCCAAACGATCCGAGAAAGCCAAGTCTGGAAAATTGGGGAAATATTAAACGAGTTGGAATTCTATTTCCACAACTTTTCTGACCACAACTGTTGAGGCGTGAGCTGGTGCGTTGCTGTGATGGAAAAGGAAAATCACTTGACTTCCGCGATTCAAGCGAATGCCATATAAAAAGAAATTGAGGAGAGGAGAAAAGAACTTTTTCTACAGGGTCTGTTAGTTGGGTTAATGGGAGTCTTGAGTATTGTTTACAAGCGCTCGGAAGCATTTTGCCGAGAATAAACGCGAAATATGGAAATAAGTAATGGATTTCAAACGTAGTAGTGCATTATATTTGGGAAATCACAACCAGCGATTGTTCGTGAGTTCTAGCACCTTAAAGTAAGTAAAGGTTTTGTTTATCGCACCATTTCTCGTTGCAATGATTCTGGTAACAGCGCGAAACGTCATGGAGGTGATGCAACGTCACGTGAAATGGTTCAAAAAGTGAATAAGCGACTTGAGTGAAATCCTCGACGAAGTGCCAATCAAATGGCGTAAGAACTGAAAATATCTGGCCCTAGCATCCACCGCACACTGAAAACGAAACTCAAAGTCAAGCCCTACAAGATCCAAAAGTCACATAATTTCACACCAAAGCAGCAACAAGTCAGACGTGAGAGAGCGAAGGAGTTACTTCAATCAATTTCCGAACATTGTGTTTTCTGACGAGAAAAATTTTCAAATTGAGCAATTCGTAAACTCCCAGAACGATAAGGTTTATTTGACCGACCGTTCATACGAGAATTTGAGTCATCGATTGGCCACCAAAAGGCAGCACCCGCCACAGGTAATGGTTTGGGCCGCTGTAACCGCAGATGAGCGCTCTCCAATCGTTTTCATCGAGCCTGGCGTCAAGGTAAATGCGAAATATTATCGGGAAAGTATTCTGGAGGTTGATTTGAGGCCGCGGGTAGACAAAAGTTTTGTTCGTAGACCACAAACGTTTCAACAGGACTCGGCACCGTGCCGAATCCCAAAATAGCGGTCGCCCCTGACAGAAAATGTCAGACCTAAGAGTGTGTTTCTATTTATTATAAAAAGTCTCGATACAAAAAACCTTCTGGGGTTAGGAGGCGATATAGGTAAAACTGTAGGTCTTCCCTTAGCGGAAATATAGGCACACCGGAAACCGAGGGAACATCTTGGTCAAGCACCCAACAGCAATGAGTGAAAGCAAAAATTGTGTATGAAGAGCCTTTCAAAATTCACGCCTAGTTTTCAGTAGTGAATATATTGTAGACGGTGCCTTGTTTTTCATCTTTGTTAGTTTGCAAGTAGACAGTTCTAAAATTTTACGTGTTGGAACGAGTCGTTAAAATTATTGAAATTTATTATAAAAATGGTTGACCTTTCAAAAAAATATATCGCACAATTTTGTAGTTTTTTTAGTGAAAACAATCGTCTGAATAAGGCGACAATTCCAAATTTAGTTTGGTGTAAAAATTTCAACAAACTAATTATCCGAGCGTAGAAAGGGGGACTAGCTGACCATAAACTGGGCGTTCTGTTAAAAGTATTGCTGTTGTGGCGCAAAGTCCCGCTGAAGAGCCTTGAACACCGATATCTCGACGTCCTCCACAATTAGGTATTCATGAATCAACTGTTTGGCAAGTTTTACCTGTAGACGAGCTCATGGTGGACATTTCAATGATAAAATTTTTCACATGTAGTTATAGTCACGTCTTTCGAAGGACCCATAGTATATATATAACGGTAATTAAGCATTAGACGGACTCTTTAATAAACAATTAACACAATCGGTAATCATAACACTACTTAGCGGAGTATCCGTGCTTGCAAAATGCGTACATACAAGAAAATTCGTTTTCAAAAAATACCAACTCCAAAGTAATTCAACTTCGTTCATGCCGCGATTACTTAGCATGAAATCATCAAAATCCCCTAAACGGCACCAGCTTCTAAGGCGTGGGGTATAACCTCAACTAAGTATTTGCTTTTATTGATTTTGACTCTGCTTCTGATGCCACTAAGAGGCAAAACCACCAAATTTTCGTTTCGGCGTAGGTATTGCTGTGAAGGGCAAGACGGGCAGACAAAAAATAACAAATAACTTTCGCAAGCTTCTGATGCTTCAAAAACTCATTAAAAAGGATTTGACACGTGAGGAGCGAAAGTTTGTTTGTTATATTTTCTTATTAGTTCACTTCTACAACCACTTTTCTCGCCTACCGTCCATCTGCAGGCCAATTGTGAGTGAAGGCAGATCGTAGCTTATGCGCGCTTAAATTTCACGTCCCACACAGGCGAACTGACTGACAGAAACATAATAGCCACGCAAGTTGACATGCATGTGCTCTCACATATGCCTATGTATGTGTGTATATGTATATGTGTTCGTATAGGTATATATAGATATGTGCGACGTAGAGGCGCTGCTCATTTCTGTTTATGCGATAGTAAAAGCGTTCAAGTATTTGTGGATTGGATTTCATTGGATTATTACAGAAATAAAAATAAAAATGAACAAAATAATAATGTGCCAGCAGTCGTTAGGCTTGCGTTGATAGAACTGATAGGAAAAAAAAATAAATATACCACTAGCTGTAATTTATCAGAAGCAATACGCATTCATGCGGCAGTACATGCAGATAAATTTCTGGTAGTATCATACATAAAAATACATAAAAATTAGCAAAGTTAATCCGGTATTGTCGGGCTTGTTTTGCCTCAGTACAGTACAGTACAACACAGGCTTCGCAGTTGGTCGTCATTACTGCAATGGAAATGAAATCGTATAGCTAAAATTCCAATTTTGGTACTGATGTAGCACGAGCAGGTAAAATCATAAATACACAAGCAGAATAACAGACCAAATTACAAGTTTATTTTGCCTTCCTCTCCTAGCCGCTCTAACGCTTCACAACACATACATATGTACATACAGCCAGCCCATCTTCACTGCTGGTACTTTACTTCTTTGGTAGTGTTTCCTCGCCTCCAACCATGAGGCTTGTGTTGTTGTACGTGCTGAACTTCGTGTTGAGCCTTTGAGCTAAAATGAAAGACGTGATAATGTTGCCAAGAGCACAAAATAATTTGTAACTTTTTCGGCTTTCATTAGTCGCTTTTGGCGATTAGTTACTTTACTCAATTTTTCTTTGATTTTTCCCAATTTTTTTCGTTAGTATTTATTTGCTATTTTATTTTGATTAGTTTTGTGTTTGCGGCATTGATCTTAATTATCGTTTAATTGCAGATCCACGATGGTTCACCCATGAGATCAGTTAATGATAACTACTTAATATAAATGCTAGAAGTTTGTTAATAATTTCGATAGAGAAACGACTGTGATTTTGTTGCCCTTTTTTGGCTCATATAAATAAACATACTTACCAAATTACTTAGTTGATTAAAAAACTTGAAGTATGTGAAATGTGGAAATGGGGAAGACCAAATATGTTGTTGCCATGTCATTTTGTAGTTAGGTTAGGTGAGGTTAGTTTGAAGTGGCAGCTGCTGCGGCCAGAGATGGAGGCCCACTGTGACTAGAATAGCTACAAATGTTGTCAGTAGTTGATGAAACCTAGCTATGCACAGAGCGGCGCAAATATAGAGTAGAAAACAATCCTTTCACTCTTCTTCAGTTTCATCCACAAACGAATGCTCTACGATTTTCTTATATGGAAAAAAACACCCAATTCCGTTAACAAAAAAATTTGTCAAAAATCTACGCGATTTTTGCTATGCATAAGATTTTCAATATGTTGGACTAAAATTTAATAAGCTACGAAATTCCATTCTCAAAACTTTTCTAAAAATTCTGATTAAAATTTTTAAAACGTTGATGGGAATTTTTTTCTTTTTTAAAATTAATTTTCACGAAGCGGAATTTCTGATTTATATGGTTTTTGTAGGAAAATTAACTATTGTATTATTATTATTGTTGCATTCTCAATACATATTTTTATTTTATAAAACTAGGAACTTAGCCTATCTACTTACACTTGGTCATATACCATCCCAATGGCGGCGCGGAAGAGTAGTATTTATTCCGAAACCAGGAAACGACGACTAGTCCCTAGCAAAAAGTTTAAGACCAATCAGTTTGACATCGCTCCTGTTGAAAAGTCTAGAACGAGCGGTGGAGAAACATATTCGAGTAGGCGTTTTGCCCAGAAGTCCACTTAGTAGAAATCAACACGCTTACCAGAGTGGAAAATCACGAGAACCAGCTTTACACGATCTTGTTAGCAAGGGCTGGAAGCTGACGAGTACACAATGGGCATGTTCGCGGGCATTGAGGGGGCTTTTGATAATGCCACTTTTGGCTCAATATGTTCCTCTGCCGAGCGACGCGGAGTTAATCAAACCATTGTAAAGTGGATGTACTTCCTGCTCTCTGAGAGACTGTAAACCGCTGGTGGAAGCAGTGACGAACTAAACACCGTCGGGGCCAAGCAAGGATGTTCCCAAGAGGATGTTCTTTCTCCGCTGTTATAGTGCTTGGTCGTAGACCCTCTACAAGTGGAGATGCAGAGACTCGGTTTTCATGTCCAAGCATATGCGGACGATGTCTGTGCACTAACATCTGATAAATCCCTAACTAGGATTTGCACGAAAGTGCAGAGGACTCTGCACAAAATCGATGACTGGTGCATGAGAAAAGGTCTTTCCATTAATCCGAACAAAACTACCATAGCCTTGTTCACGAGAAAACGAAAATTGGATGGACTTGGTCCAACACTGAAAGGTGTGACAGTTGGTCTTTGTTTCCACGACAATCGGTTCTGCGTTACCGAAACGACCCGGATTTATATCCGGCCAAGAACTGTCACACTAGCAGCATTCCCCGCATGTAAATATGGGGAATGTTTATGATGCTACAACAACAACAACAGTTGGTCTCTTCGATAAAGTTGAATATCTAGGAGTAATCTTGGATAAGAAGCTGACCTGGGAGACACACGTTTCACTGAAGGAGAATCGTGCATTGAAGTTTTTGTCAGCAATGCCGTAGAGCCTTTGGTAAAACTTGGGGTCTGAAACCAGTTGTGGTAATATGGATGTACACAGTACTTAGCAGACCAATCATCATTTACGCCTCTGTGGTCTGGAGGCGATGGACTATGGTTAAGTCTACACTTCGAAATCTATACAGACTGAAAATAAATGTATGTTTATGCATTACGGGTGCCATGAGTACAACCTATGGTAATACCCTAAATGCTATGCTAGATTTGTTCCTCTTGGATCTTAAGATAGAACAGGAGGCAATAAAAGCAATGTGAAGACTCCATAAACATGGTTTCTGGCACGATGGTATCTGAGCAGTATTCACTGTTTTTGGCACCTAAAGACGACCTGATACCCACAGTTTCATTTGGAAAGAAATTTGATGTAAGATTTTCATTGGTTGAGCAATGGAGCAATCTAGAATGCATTCAGGGAGGTTTGACGGATATTTTCTTTAGGAATCAAATAGAGTCTAGAGCCGGATGGTACGTAAACGATAGTAATCACAGAATAGTATCACTATGATGTGCTTGTGTTTTTTTTTTTGTTGCTTGTTTGTTTTTGTGGATGAGGGGGTTAAAATACCATTGCAATATCACAGCTACCGTGCGCAGGTCTCGCGTTTTTATCCGGAGAAATTTTTCCGCAAACTAATGATGATTTCTCACGTTTCCTTGCAGCTAAACATCCTGTCGATTACATTTTCAGTGGTTACATGACCGAGTGCATTCTCCAGTGTTCGACGTTCTTGTTCCCAACGTGTGCATTGTTCACTTCCCCGAAGTTCCTTTGGACCCATTTGTCAATTGATGGAATATGTTTCGCCGTCCATCTACCCCTCGGTTCAGTGTCCCATCGGCTTTGCCATCGCAGCATGGTTTGGCATCTCCGTTCTGAGAAGCTAGTGATCACGTGTTTCTTCTTGGAGTCCCACACATCCATTCGTTCCCGGATCATAAGGTCGATTGGGATTGCTTCAAGTCCTTTCTACATATCCTTTCTGCGGTGTGCTCAGTGTCATTCCCCTATCTTGAACAGTTATTTCTGAAAATACCCGTGGGCCGAAAGCATTTGAGCTGGACAAAAATTGACTTCACCGAAGTTCCTGCTGTACTATGTAGTGACATCTTTTACTTGCCTAGCCGTGTTTCGTTTCTTCAGCGGTATTGCCATGGCCTTAACGTTTCGTCTTTTATTTCACGCACTGCGTGTTTGCCTACTCTTTTCTTCTGCTTCTAGCACATTTGCCCACAATTCAGCTTCGTATAACAGACTGGAGAGCATTTGAGTGCATTGTTTTCGAATTTGGTATATAGATTTTTAGGGTAATTTTATGGGAAACATTTGGTGTTTAACCTGATTTTCATTTCTTTGTGGTTAGCGAAGAACAGAACTATGACGTCCGCGTAAGATAAGCTTCTTATTTAGTTTCCATTGTGTGACACATTTGGCGAAATAGCAGATTTCGAAAATCAAGTCGAGAGTAACGACAAAAGCGGAGATAGTGGAGGCAATAACTCGCTTGCCCTAAGGACTTGGCAAGGCCAATCAGCCCTTTCTCTTTCTTGGAACTGCATACAAGAAGCGAAATCTATCGGGGTCGTTTGTCGCACACCGAAGATGCTTACTGTAAAGGCAGATCGGTAGAATCTGCCCTGCATACAATTGTCAAAGATATTGAGGAGTCTCTGTATCAGAAAGAGCTTGCAGTGGGCGCATTCTTCGACATAAAGGGGCTTTTAATAACGTCCTCCAGGAGGCAATCACTAAGTCTCTAGGTAAACCGGGAGTCAGAGTCGACAGAAATGTTGTGGTATAGTGGAGTGGCGTCTCTCTCCGCCGGCAGCTGAGTAGGGGCTTTTCGTAAGGCGGTGTTCTAGCACCATTTCTCTGGGTTGGCGTTGTCAATGACCAACTGAGCGAGCGGGCGAGAAGAGGCTGAATGGTGATTGCCTACGAGGAAAACTGGACACTTATCCTTAGAGGAAAATTTCTAGATACCTTGTACGATTTGATGATCTGAACATAGTTGTTAGATGGGCAACGGACTGCGGCCTATCGGGAATCCTCTCAAGACGGAGTACATTCCATTCACGAGGAAATATAAAATACCCAAAGCTAAACTCCTCTCAATAGGGGGCGTTCCGTTAGTGCTTTCTGAGTAGGTGAAGGACCTGGGTCTAATCCTTGACATTAAGCTTACGTGAAAGCCCAACATTGAGTAGAGAATAAGAAAGGCAACAATCGCTTTGTATGGATGCGAAAGCACTACTGGAAAAAGATGGGCCTTTTCACTTAGAGTAGTATTTGGGCTAGATAATAGCATTATAAAGCCGATTTTGTTATATGAAGATGTAGTCTGGTCGAACTCACCGGAGAGGACGACATTGCTTAAGAAGAAATATTTCAAAGGACTGCACTCATTGGAATCAGCGGGGCGCTTCGAACTACTCCTACTCTAGTGCTCAACGCAATGATAAATGTGGCATCTGTAGGCATCGTGGGCAAAACTGCAGCTGCACGTACCGCAATCAGATTGAGATGACCGTATTACAGGAACTTAGTAACTTTGGGTTCATCACCCTGTCGACGACTAAATGTACACCCTCACTTAGTCCAGGCGGATCATTCTCCATTCACATTCCGCCAAGGGAGGAGTGGACGGGAGGCTACATTTGGAGACAGAGCCTGGTGAATCTGTTCACGGATGGATTGAAGTTGGAAAGAAAGGTTGGCGAAGGAGTATTCCTTCAAATTTATGTTACCGAACCACTTCGATGTGGTCCAAGCACAGATAGCAGCAATTAAAGAAGCAGCTGATTGGCTGACCGCCAAGAAATTAAATTTTTGCACCGTTAGCCAAGCGGTAATTAGGGACGTTGGCGCAATGATGGTGAATTTGAAACAGGATTCACTTTCGATTGCATCCGAATTCTTTAACATAAGGCTCATTTGGGTTCCTGGTTACAGATACATTGCGGGAAACTGTGAGGCGGATGAGCGGGCAAAACAAAAGACCCAGCTAAGGCAGAGGGTTGGTATCTCCTCGGCCCTTTACGATCTGCTCCTGGATTTATGGACTTCTCGCCAACTCTGCGAACGCTGGGTAAGTACACAAACTTGTAAAGTCGCAAAATCTTGCTGGTCACGTGTGGATTGGAGGCGCTCAACGATCTTCTGAGGTTGACAAATTCTCAGCTCTCGAACTTCGCGGGTGTTCTCATAGGACACTATCGACGAAGTGTAGATGCTGAGAGGCTTGGAGACTTGGAATTACTGCAAGTCCTTTTTGCGTCCGCTGTATGGAGGATTAGTTGTAATCATATTAACAGCTTTTCCGTAGCTGCCCTGCTCTCGCGGGTCTATGATGGAGGTATATTGGCTCTTAATTCTTTGCTACGCCTGCTCATATAGCAGGCCTTGATATTAAAAATCTGATGAACTTCGCCAGCAGCACTTAGCGGCAACACAGTTCTCGTTCATAATTTACATATCCGAAATCCATCCTTCTTCCCTGGCTGCTCTATGTGCACTATAGTCTCTTGTGCTAGTATCCAAAATGGTTGCGTTGTACTCCTACTCCGCAGTATCTTGAGAGCATGGAATACCTCCTTTCCGGACCCATAAACCTATGTGGTTTCGTTCTAAATCTATTGGAGATATGGAACGAAAAGTCTGAGGTGGTGAAATTCATTGGATGCATCCAGTTATAGGTTCGCAGTAAAAATCAATTGGCCACATTAGTGGTCGCAGAGCACAATGGCCCAATAATAATAATAAAACAATAAAATAATATCTTAATTAATTTCTAAGAAATTTTTTTAAACAAAAGGAAAACGATTTTTTCATATTTCTCCAGTGGCCAAACACCCTAATCATAAATACAGCTCTGCAAGCTTTTATATAATTTTCTGTAGACCTTTACTTTCTTAGTATAGAAACTTTGCCTGCGAAAAGAAGCCAGGCATTTTTAACCATTTTTGCCATATTTGCAAAAAAGCACTCGGACTAATAATTTCAAATGGAGTTCAGCTTAAAAAGTGAGATTATGAAATGCGCTGCAAGTTTTTTTTAACTTACTTACTTACTTAGGTGGCCATAACAACCCGTTACCGAGTTACGGCCGACCTCACTAGCTCTCTCCAGGCGCCTCTGCTCCGCGCGCGTTTTCTCCAATTCTGTACATCAAGCGAGCATAAGGTTTCCTCTACCTGGTCTTTCCACCGGAGCAATGATCTTTCTCTGCATCGGCTCCCTTGTACTTCGCCCTCGAACACCTTCTTTGCTGGAGCTTCTTCATCCATACGCACGACATGCCCTAGCCAACGCAGGCGTTGGATGGCGATGTGTTGAACTACGTCAATGTCGACGTAGAGCTCATACAGCTCGTGGTTCATTCTTGAACGGTAGTCTTCGCCAACGCGCACAGGACCGAAGAACTTTTCTCTCGAACACCCCAAGGCTGCATCGCTTTGTGACACTACCCATGCCTCTGCGCCATAAAGCAACACGGGTATGATGAGCGTCTTGTAAAGTGTGAGTTTGGTCATGCGAGAGAGGGCTCGACTACTCAATTGCTTACTTAGCCCATAGTAACACCTATTAGCAAGAGTGATTCTCCGTTTGATCTCCAGGCTGATATCGTTGTTGCTGTGAACGGCGGTGCCAAGATAAATAAATTCTGGCAGAACTTCGAAGGTATAGTTGTCCGCAATGACGTGCGTTCCTACACGCCGTGTGTTCCGCATTGTAGACAGGATATACTTCATTTTACCCTCGTTCACCGCCAGACCCACACGTGATGATTTCTTTTCGATAGCAGAAAACGCAGCGATGACATCTTGCTTACAGCGGCCGATAATGGTAATGTCATCGGCGTACGCAAGGAGCTGGCCACATTTGCAGCAAATAGTGTCCTTACGATGAACACCTGCTTTTCGGAGCACCCCTTCCATCACGAATTTGAAGAGGTTGCATGACAGTGGATCGCCTTGTCTGAAACCTCGAACGGTATTGAATGGCTCGGAGAGATTATTTCCTACCTTGACGGAGCTGGTTGTGTTGCTCAACGTCATTCTGCAAAGACGTATGAGCTTCGCTGGTATACCGAACTCAGACATGGTGGCGTACAGGCAATCCCTTATCGGGCTAGCGAACGCAGCTTTATAGTCGACCAAGAGATGATGGCTGTCGACTGGCTATTCATGGGTCTTTTTCAGAATTTGGTGTAATGTGAAGATCTGGTCGATGGTGGACTTACCACGTGTGAAGCCGCACTGATAAGACCCGAAGGAAGGCTTAAGTCTTCCACATAGGACGCTAGACAGGACGTTGTAAGCGATGGTTAGAAGACTGATGCCCCGGTAGTTGGTGCGGATCGTCGGGTCACCCTTCTTCAGTGCAGGACAAAGAACACTGAGATTCCAATCATCGGGCATGCTTTCTGCTAGCCATATTTTTTATCTATAAGACTTTAATCTTGACTTAGAATCACTTCGTTCGGAAAATTACTCCGATAATTATTTCGCAGTCCTTTACTTCATGGTAAATAAAAATGTGGAAATCTCACTCATTCCGAAAACAATGCATACATTCTAGACTTCATCATGCCGCTTCTCGTGCACCTCTTAGAAGTTAAACAATTTTCCATTCACTTTCTAAATTAATAGTGCCAACTTTACCCAAAAACTTTTTGCATCAAACAGCCTAAAAAAATGTCAAAAAACGAGATTAATATATCACTCAAACGCCTAGTCGACATACCGGCTAGGCAACCCTGCACACACACACACACACATGCATAAAGTACATGTGTAAGTGGATAAGCATGATACCTTTAAACAATGCCAACCATATTGAACGTAAAACGGCTGAAACACTCACACACTTACAAATTTGCACACCAAAACATACAGGAGGAGGAAAGGAGATACGGGAATTGATATATCACAACGTAAAATACGGAAGTTGTGTGCGTCTGTTGTGTTTTCCGTTCTTTGTTTACCGGTCGTCACCGACACTAATGCCATTATACTATGTAGCAACAAAAAGTCATAACAAAATTTCCACAACAAATTCCATTTTCGGTTTTGAAGCGCTGCGCAACGAAGCAAAAGCAAAGGCAAGAAAAGTGACAGTGAAGTGGATGAGTTGAAATTTCTCTCCATTCACAACGCACCCAATCACAATCGCTATGTGAAAAGCCTACAAATTTTTTATGCAAATATGTGCGTAAAGGAAAGTTTGTGAAAAGCCATGCTGCTTGTTATGTACTTTATAGAGTGCCTTCATGTGTGTTTGTGTTATAAGCCAAAGAACTTTCAAATATATTAATTTTTATGCTCAACTTTGTGGGATTTATGAATGGAAACTAAATTAAGTAATAACTTTTTGTCAGAATATGGTCGAATGAAGTCGTGTGTGCATATGAGTTTGTGTTACGAGCTTATTTATATGTATGTGTGCACACTTTCTTTGCTGCGGTTGGCTTCGGAAGTTCGGTCTAGGACGCTTTTACTTTTATAGTAATTTAAATAGATTTATATATTTGAAAAATGGTTATGGCTCTGCATCGCTCTGTAGATGAGCTGTAGAGCTTTGTAAGTGTGTATATATGTATGTGTGCGGAGGCGTGAGCGCTTGATGTCTTTATAGAGACCGTTATGAGTTTTAACTGGTTTAAAGGCTACAGCGAAGGGGCATTGAGGAAAGTGTCGAGCTATTCATATAAACATATGCAAGTATAAATATCTGCATACTTATATGCACAGAAAATTATTGATGTACGATTATTTACTTACAGATCAATTGGCATATTTTGGCATTTTTTCTATCCAACATATGATTGTAGAAATAGCGTCATTAATCATATACGCCAGTTCATGTATCTCCAGTATGAACTTGTATTCATAATTGGTGTAGAAAAAAGAAGTGGGTGTTTCGCCGAGCTCCTCCTCCTATTTGTGGCGTGCGTTTTGATGCTGTTCTACAGATGAAGGAACCTAAAGTTTCAAGCCGACTCCGAACGCCAGATATATTTTTTTTTATGAGGCGCTTTTTCAAAGCAGAAATACACCCGGAAGTTTGTCATTGCCTGCCGAGGGGCGACCGCTATTACCAACAACTTTTTATTCATTTTGGTGTTTCACGGAGATTCGTTTCTCCTACGCTTCTCCGAACTCCGAATGGTAGTCACGCACCAACCCATTCGGCTACGTCGAACGGCTGGTCTTAGTATCATTTATAGCGTGTATCCCAGGTATAAGTATTATCGAGCTGCGTTAGATGAAAAGGTGAAAATATTAGATAGATAAAAGTCAAGATACGATTTTGAATCTTTGATGCCAATAAGTGGATCGTTTGAAGTCAGTTGCAGTTACGAAGCGGAAAGTTCTCGTCAATAAGACAGAAATTGCGTTTCATTGGAGCAAAAGAAAGTCCACGCGCATCGGTAATGATTCGCAAGCAGCTCCGAGTACTTGAAACTGTAATGTTCCTATTTAGCAGCATGTCGCCTGATATTAATCACTACGTGCACTGCAATTTTTCTCTCTGTGGTGAATGTGTTCTCCTTCTTCTTCTTCGTTTTCTTTCTGGCTGGCGTTAAATTCTTTTAAACAATGTCGCCAGTCGACACTTTTTCATCTTAACCGGCATTTGATCTTCCCAAAGCAAAGGAAGTCTTCTCCTGCCTCTGCTATCACCAGCAAGTAGCGCATAAATTACTTTCAGAGCTGGAGCATTTCGAGTCCAGCATCTATGACACGATCTAGCCAGCGGCACTGCTGGATCTTTATTAACTGCCTTATGTCTATGTCGCCGTAAATTTCAAAAGTCTTTCTTGGAATCGCTCTTTCGAAACCTCCGGAGGTCGCTTTACCGGATTTTGACATCACAAGAGGACGCGAGAAAGAGGCTTAGGTTCGGTAAGATTAAACTTGGTTGGTTCTGCAGATCGCACATAAACCAGAAAGTGATCCATAGTGATATCAAGTGGCGAAAGAGACATATGAAGTGTGTTTTTCGTTCATAGAAAAAAGAATTTACTATTAAATTACTTACTTACCTAGGCCAAAGTACCATTTCCTGACAAGCAGTTGGTATTCAAGGCTGAAATTACAAGTAAGCTTGTTAATGATGATTCCTAAACAGACGAGAACCTCACTACCTCGAAATCATAGCTGGCAACAGTAGCGGGAGTGCCGATACGAGAACCTGATGGCTGCGCAAGTTCGATGTTTGATGAGAGCAGGTAATTCGTCTTATTCTCATTCACTCTCGCTGCACTTCTTTATCTAAGAAAAGGCAGAAATGCTGTTCAGGCCGATGATTAAAGGTTTTACTCTAATAGGAAGCCTTCTGGTTGTGGATGGTCAATACGATACTCATTTTATAGCAGAGTTTTGCCACCAATTTTAAATTTAAAATTAGTAACTTATTCAAAAAAACCAGAAAAATTTAAAGTGGGAAATTTTGACTGGAGTTGCCATCAAGATTTTAATGAAAAATTAGAAATAGACTATGACTATAAAAACTGCAATAAATATCAGAATATGGCTGCTAAAGAAAAAAGTGTAAAAAAATCTCAAAAGCAAAAATTTTTTTCACTGGTGTTGTCACATATTTTTTGTTGGCAACATATAAATCAATTGCGAAATTTTATTACATATATGTATACTTATAAAATATCAGGTGCCTGATAGGAAAATTTCGAAGTACAACTATTAATGACGTTTGCTCATTCATTTCTTTCCGTAATGCAGTTTCCCCAAAGTAAACGCGAAAAAAGAAAATCAGTAATGGATTTCAAATGGAATAGAGGGATTGCGTTAAGACAAATCACAACCGTTCACGATTGTTCGTGAGATCTAGCCCCTTAAAATAAATAAAGTTTTTGTGTATCGCACCATTACTCGTTACAAAGATACTGGTAGCACCGCAAAATGTACCACATCCATGACATTTTGCGATGCTACCAGTATCTTTGTAACGAGTAATACTGCAACGTCATGTGAAATGTTTCAAAAAGTGAATAAGCGACTTGAGCGAAATCCCCGACGAAGTATTGCTTCGCGAAAGAACTGAAAATACCTGACCTCAGCACCCGTCGCATACTGAAAAATTATCTCAAAGTTAAGCTAACAAAATCCAAAAGGCGCATAATCTCACACCAATGCAGCAACAAGTCAGACTTGAGAGAGCGAAAGAGTTGCTTCGCTTGGCCGAAAGCGGTAAATTTCCGATGGCATTTATTTGACCGACCGTTCATACGAAAAATTTAAGTCATCGATTTGCTACCAGGAGGCAGCACCTGCCTCTGGTAATAATTTAGGCAGCTGTAACCGGAGATGGGCGCTCTCCAATCATTTTAATCGAGTCTGGTGTCAAGGTAAACGCGAAATATTATCGGGGAAGTATTCTGGAGATGGAATCAGGAGTCGGAGTAGGGGTTTTCTCTAAATAATATTTAATTTAATATTTCTATCTCCTTTAAACTGCCGAACACTGCTAAGGGTTTTTCAAGCAGAAGTCTTTCGAATTCTGCAGGCATGCAAACTGTTTAGAGAACGCGGGCGCAAAACAGATATTAACATTTTCTCCGATAGTCAAGCAGCGATTAAGACTCTGACGACACCAACTAAACTCCTGTAAGGAGGAGATCAAATCTATTGGCTGTGCAGGTAATATTTCTCTGATCGGGGCTCCAGGACATATTAACATAGGAGGAAATGAAATTGGTGATGAGCTTGCCAGGGGACTGAGAGACCTCCTACCTGGACTGAGAGGCCTCCTGGCCTCAGAGTCCTCCTACCCGGAATGAGAAACCTCCTGGCCTCAGATACCTCCTACCTGGCCATCGGCACATCACTGACAGTTGTTTCTTCATGTGCTATTTCGAAAACCCTTTGGCCCCAATGCGATATGCGAAGAACTCAGAAAGTCCTTTGGATTCCTCGGCATTCAATTTCCAAATTCTTAGCCATGTTTATCGGTCACTGGACGATTGGCACACAAGCGGAAAAGCTAGGGTTACGATTTAACGCCCATTGCAGAGGCTTTGGGGGCCTGTCAGAGAAGTAGGCTGTAGAGCATTTTCTCTGTAAGTGTCCGAGTTTTGCTGCTAGACGTCTAAGGTCACTGGGCGCTCCTTTCTTCGACAGCCTGGGGCAGTGCGCCAACCCAAATCCAGTCAATCTGCTCCATTATATCAACAGCTCCGGCTGGCTGTAGATATCCGCCTATTGGCACTTCAACCATTTCACCTACCTACCTACCTATTTTGGAGGTTGCTTTGAAGCCATGGGTAGACAAACATTTCGGTTGCAGACCATAGACGTTTCAGCAGGACTTGGCACCGTATCTCATAGTTCGAGTGAACCAAGAATGGCTAAAAAACAACGTTCCGAACTTCCGATGGATTGTTCTCTTTGGGCCATTTTGGAGAGCAAAGTTTGAGTTAAAAGATTCACTAGTCTCGAGGCGCTGGAAAAAGCCATTGTCCGCGAGTAGGTTAAAATGCCTGCAAGTCACATTCGGACAGCTTGCGATTCGTTTCTGGACCGTCTCAAAGCCATAGTCAAGGCAAAAGGTGGTCATGTCGAGCAAAAGTAAATTGATTCTTAATTTTGTAATATTTTCACGCATTTTTTTTGTTTGAATTGAATAAAAGTAATTTTGCAAACTAAATATATGGCCTTTTTAATTGGTTACACTTGGACTGCCGGACCCTGTGCAACCACTTATGCGATGATACGGTTATGTTTACTACTTACTAGAAAACCTCAAACAGCGTTAGTTTCTGGTTGAAAACTTGGCGTATAAAAGCTAACGAAACCAAATCTAGGCAGTTTACTTTCACGCTCCGCTACAGCTCATACCCTGCCGTATCTCTAAACAACGCTCTAATAGCTCAGACAGATAATACCAAATATTTAAGTATTCTTCTAGACAGGCATCTCGCGTGGCGATGGCATATATTTTTTGAAGCGAAAACAACTTCAGCTAAAACTCCGTCCACTTTATCGGCTACTTGGCTGCAAGTCCGCATTGTCACTAGGCAACAAAGTCCTCATATACAAGACAATTCTTAAAACAATATGGACTTACAGAGTGGAAATATGAGGCGCAAAATCTAACCTGGAAAGCCTGTAGAGATTCAGGGAGATCGAAATGTTACGGAATTTACGAAGAAATCAGCAGATACAGCCGCCGGGTTGCCACTCATTAGTGTGCAGAATTATGTAACGAGCTCCGCTGGGTGGCCTTACGCAAAGCTAAATTTCTTTAAAATGTAACTATAACTAATACTAAATGTTATATTTTATGACAAATTCTATGTAAAAAAAGGAGTTCAAAAAAAAAAAAATATATAATTAGGTGTAAGTTCGAAGCCGATCGAAAATCGCTCTTTGACAATTATTTTTTTTTAGACGATGTTGAGTTTTTTTCATGCAATATTGGGAATTTTGACGTAGTTAAAAATTATTAAAAAAAAAAATGAATAAATAGTTCCGTACAAATAGAGGGTGAACGATATGAAATGTTACCAACTTCACACTGCTTGTATCTGTAAAACAGCTTATGTCATCAAAGTCAAAATTGTTCTAATGACAGTTCAATATATTGTTTATAAACCATCAAAAGCATTTGCATCTCAGTTTTGTTGAATTTTCTTTTTCTGTGATGGAACTCAAACGTAATAGTGTGATTGCGTTATATTTGGCTGGCAAATCACGACCAGCCATTGTTCGTGAGCTCAGTGACCTCAAACTGAATAAAATGTTTGTGTATCGCACTATAAAACGTGACAATGATACTGGTAGCGATGCAAAACGCTATGGAGGTGGACCAAAAAAACCACAACAACGCCAGAAATGGTTCGGAAAGTGAAGGCTCGACTTGAACGAAATCCACGTCGAAGTGGAAGAAAAATGGCCAAAGAACTGAAAATATCGCTAGGCAACATTCGACGCATATTAAAAAATGAGCTCAAGGTCAAGGCTTCCAAGTTCCAAAAAGCACACGATCTTTCACCCCAGCAAAAAAAGTTCGGTGCGAAAGAGCAAAGGAGTTGTTGCGCTTCCCCGAACGTGGTGAATTTCTAACATTGTGTTTTCTGATGAAACAAATTTCCCAATTGAGCAGTTCATAAACACTCAAAACGATTGTGTTTCCTTGACCGAACGCTCATACAAGAATTTGAGCCTACGTTTGGCCACTCGAAGCAATTTCCAATCGCAAGTAATGGTTTCGGCCGCAGTGACCGCTGATGGACGCTCTCCAATCGTTTTTATCGAGCCTGGTGTCAAAGTGAATGCGACTTATTATCGGGAAAATGTTTTAGAATCTGCTTTAGAGCCGTGGACACGCAAACATTTCGGTCGTGGACCATGGACGTTCCAACAGGACTCGGCACCGTCTCATAAAGCTCGTGTGAACCCAGAATGGTTAAAAAATCATGTTCCTTACTTCATTTCGTCCACACAATGGCCTTCGAATTCGCCAGACGTAAATCCGATGAACTATTCCATCTGGTCCATTTGGGAGAGCAAGGCGAGGACTAAAAAATATGCCAGTATGGATGCGCTGAAAAAAGCGATTATACGAGAATGGGCCAAAATACCTCAAGAACAGCAGCACGCAAATAATTTTTTGACCATTTGATGGCTATAGTCAAGGCAAAAGGTGGTCATATCGAGCTAAAGTAAATATATTTTCAAATTGTAAGCAATTTTGAACAATTTTGTCTTTGAAATCAATAAAAACTAATTCTCCACAAAAAAGTTATGGTGTTCATATCATTCACCCTGTACATATGTAGGTATGTATGTAGACCCTCTCCAATGTACAATAACAAATATGAAGTGAATACAAATTAATATTTTTTTGTTTGTCATTTAACTTATCTGCATCTGCATCTGCTAAACTTTTCATTTTTAATCCAAATCTAAATTGTTGCTCATTGACTTACTGAATCATTGCTTTTGATAAAGTTTGTTGATATACAGTTATCTACATATAAATTTATCTGAATGTAAATATACATAAACGTGTGAGTGTGTTTGTTTACTAACTTGAGTAAGCCATGTAGATCTAATAGACAAACAGCAAATCAACTTATAGTAGGTACGTAGATTAAAGGCACAGCTACAAATGTACACACAAGTAATTGTATGTTAGATTATACCCTGCAGGAAATTCTTTGTGTATTCTATGATTTTTCAGAAATTTATAAATTATTTCCTCCTAAATATTGTAGAGTTGCTGTATGAGAAAACTAATGGTTTGTAACTCATTGATCTGCATAGGCATCATCTGTAGGACAAAGCAGATAGATAAGCCGAGCTGCTGTTCTGATTTGTTTGGCTTTGTAGGGCAATATTAAGATGAATTCTACAAATCAGAATACGGTGTGTGTGTGTATGTATACACTGGGATAGGTACAATTGTTTTTTCGACATCGTTCGACAGCGAAAAAGAGTTCACTAGAGCATGACTCTCATGGATCTATACACATATATGTATATATATAATATATATATTATGGAAAACAATTTCCGCCCTCGTAAATGAGTTTTAGCCCTCGCTCTAGTAATATACCGGTGATTTGAAGGCATATATGTGAGGTCTCGCAAGCTGGCTCAATGAATGGATCAAGTCAAAAGACCTCGAACTTTTTGTCATAGGAATCCGTGCGCTGCCTGAAAGATGGAGTAAAGTTGTAGCTTTCAATGGCACATACTTCACACAATATTTAATTGTGAAAATAATTCGTAACTTTGGCTACGAAAAGACGGAAGTTTATTCCCATACCCAAGATGGTTAGGCATACCTGGAATGCATATAATTGAAAGAAGGCTTAGCTCATGATAGTTTTCTAAGATTTGCTGGGTATTTTCTCATAGTAAGTAGCTGTAGCTTTAGGAAATTTTTGTTAAACTAGACTGGTAACTTCATGGCTCAAATACTTGCATTAAATTTCTAGACTAGATACAGTAATAGCTGTCCTGGGAAGACGTATCGTTTTATTCTCAAATCTGATAAAAAGGAAATCTTTTTTAATCTTTTCATTGGAGGGGATTTTTATGAGGCGGGTCCCAAACCCAGCGCACAACCAGCTATCCCGGAATGCTTCGCCTTCTCACGTCAGCTCACTCCCGAAAGGGTGTTCGGAAGCTACCCAGAGGATACGTGGGCTAATCCCGGATGTTGTTAGCTGCTTGAACCATATGCAGAAGAATCGTCCTGGCCACTCCCAAGTGAATGGCGATCTGAAACTATCCCCACTTGCGTGGACCTCTACACATGGAACCATCCTCCTAAACGAAGTACCTCCCGTATTCAAACAAACAGTCGGCGCACTCGCGTATCGGCACCCACGTCACTGTAGACAGTTATAATTTCGAGGTTGCAAAAGACTTCGTGTATTTAGGAACCAGCATTAACACCGATAACAATGCCAGCCTTAAAATCCAAGGTAGAATCTCTCTTGCCAACAAGTGCTACTTTGGACTAAGTAGGCAACTGAGCAGTAAAGTCCTCTCTCGACGAACAAAACTAACACTCTACAAGGTGCTCATCATGGCCGTCCTACTGTTTAGCGTCGAAGCTTGGGCGATGACAACGTCCGATGAAGCGACGCTTGGAGTGTTTGAGAGAAAGATGCTGCGCAAGATTTTTTGACCTTTGCACGTTGGCAACGGCGAATATCGCAGGCGAACGATGAGCTGTATGAGCTTTACGACGACATAGACATAGCGCACCGAATAAAGATCCAGCGGCTACGTTGGCTGAGTCAAGTCGTCCGAATGGATACAAACGCTCCGGCTTTGAAAGTATTCGATGCGGTACCAGCTGGTGTAGCAGAGGAAGAGGAGGACCTCCTCTGCGTTGGAAAGATCAGGTATAGAAGGACTTCACTAGGTGTGTTCAACTGGCGCCGGATAGCACTAGAAGGAAACGACTGACGCGCTTTGTTAAACTCGGTCAAAATCTCATAAGCGTTTATGGCGCCAATTAAGAAGAAGAAGATAAAACGTATTTAGTAATAATATAATTTCCATTGAAGAATATGCTATGCTTTCCTAGGCATTTCTAATAAATTCCAAAGCACATGTCAGTGCTCTGATACTTTTCTGTGTACAATTTACTACTTTAAGGGGTTACATAGGTCTCGTCGGGTAAAAAGGAGCCTATTTTCAATATTTTTTTTTTATGTAAAAAATTATTTATTTAATCCAAACTTTTTTCTGTTTTATAGAAACATATTTAACGAATATTTTCTGAAATTTTCAAAAAAAAAAAATTTTAACTCCTCCATTGTGACGTTATTCCCGGGGACCCCTCGAAAAAAAAGTGCATCCGCGTTGTCAGCATAACTCCCGACAGGCTCATCAAAAATGAAAAAGCAAAAAATAAGGGTTTTAGTTAAGACCATAAACTCGTGCTTGAGCGAAGGAAAGAAAAAAAATTAAAAATGGAATTTTGGCAAACATTTTCCAAGAAAATGAAAAATTCGGTCAAATTTGCTTGACATTTTGTTTTTTTTTAAATAGTTGTAATTGAAAAAAAAAACAAAATCCTTCGTTCAAGCACGAGTAAACTGTATTTCGAACACCTGTGTAAAATTTCATCAAGATCGGTTCAGTAGTTTTCGAGAACATTTGACAACCGACTTTGAAAACACGGTTGCGGGAAAAACGCGTTTAAAGTTTTGAGTAACAATAAAAGTGGCTTGGAGCGCACACATTCCAAAGGCTTTGACTCCGAATTTATTATTCGGATCGACTTAATACTCCTTAGATGTTGTAGAAATTAATGAGCGAAAAAAAAAATAAATCGATTTTTTGAACCAACGAAACCCATGTAACCCCTTAAAATACATATATGGCATATTTTTGAAACACAATTTAGTAAGCTGAGATATATTTGACAATTTCTGAAATATAACTTTGTAATCTGTAGTATATTGAAAGGTTTTTGGTATAAAATTTTATTATTCTGAAGCATATTTAATAGTTTCTGAAATATAGTTTACTATTCTGAATTACATTTCATAATTTCTGAAATACAATTTACTATTCTGAAATACATTTGATGCTTTCTGAAATAATATTTTCATATTCTGAAATATATTTGATAGTTTCTGAAATATAGTTTATTAATTTGAAGTACATTTCATAATTTCTGAAATACAATTTACTATTCTAAAGTGTACTTGATGCTTTCTGAAATATAATTACTAATCTGAAGTATATTTAATGACTTCTGCGGTTCTTTTGAAAAAAGTGTAGTTCTATTGACTAAGTTTTTCCAACAGGGTACCCTACATATGTAGGTATATACATATGTACTTATGCATGTAAATACAGTAGTAGTAGAGTCATTTAAATATTTGATTTGGATGACAAGCCTCTTACATATGTTTCCACTTCTCCAACGCAGAACAAATGTGAACCCGGTACCGATCAGGCAGTCGAAATGTATTTCTGAGAAAAGCGCCCAGCTGAAGACTCCCGCATGTGTGTTTGTTTGGCTGATAGAATTGAATTTTGGCTGCAGCTTAATAGAGCAACTTAAGGAGAACTCCCAAAATTCCAAACAAAAATGGGTTGACTGCTCGCTACTAACGCAACGAAAGCATGACTTTCTTTTATATTATTTAACTTTCTCAACTGAAAATTTCTCAATTAATGGTTTTTGTTGGCTAACTAAGTCACATATGTCTGTATTGTGCTCATCTACATGAGAGTATATGGGTGTTTGTATGGCTTTGTGTTCACATTGTAGGATTGCTTTGAATGAGTTTTAAGACTTTCTGCAAATATCTGCTTGAACGCAAATGTTGGTATGCAAATATATAAAATGCTACACTGGAAAAAACACTATGAATATGATGTCAATACAGAGATAATCATACTGTCTCATTCAATAACTATGGAGATGATATATTTTGTAATCTTTGGCATACAAATAAAAAAGTGATAAGTGGTCGATCACAGAAGGATATCGCATTTATAGGTAATTGATGAGAGAAGGCTATCAATTTTTATTAGTGTGGCATCAATAGCGTTTTCTCAGTGTAGCGTGTGTGTGCGTGTGTGTGTGGGTTATGCCATTATACATAAGACACATAAATTATAGCTTTCACATATATGTGCAGTCATGTGTGCATTTGGTTATGTGTATGGAAAATTTTAATGAACTCGCTTCTTTACTACCGAACGCAGTCCAATCCTTCCAGTTTTCAACACTTTCAGGCACAAATTCAGTCAGTCGGACAATAAAGCATGCAGATTCCGTACAAGTAGTCATTAGCACAGTTACGCAAAACCCCTGCTTCTTGTTCTCCATCCACTGCACCAAAGTTGAGAAGAAATAAGTTTAATTTGATTAGTGTATGAGTTATAATTAATTAAATTTACCCATAAAATATTACAACTACAAAACTATTCACACACATAAGGCTTAAAACACACCGCCCATAAAATGCAAAACTTTGTTTGTGTGTGTGTGCGGGTATTCACAATTATTCAGTTGCCTTAGAAAAGGAAAACCCAACAGCTTTCGTCACCAAAATTTAACAATCACGCGCCAATAATTAACCTCCATTGTTTTCGGGTGATGTTTGATTATACAGCGCGTTAAATATTTAAGCACAGGGTTTATTGACAAATTTGGAAAATTTATGTGTTTTTTATTTAAATCGCTAATCACTGCTCAAAAGTTAAAGACACCCCGAAACTCATTAACCAAATGGACCCGCTCATAAGCAACTTCTCGAAGAAAGAAGTAAAAGCAGCAATAAAAAAACTTAAAACAAAGAAAGCCCTCGGATATGAGCTCATCACTGGAGAACTACTCAAACAACTGCCCGATAAAGGAATGTCTCACCCAAAAGAACCAAGGGAGGGTGGCTCAAATAAAAATGAGCCCGGAAAATGTTCTGAGAAAGTGAAATCTTTTCGTCCCTTTTTCTAAAAAAAGATTGATGCTCATAATTCAAGAGCGAAAATTAATCCCAAATCATCAATTTGGGTTTAGAAAGGCACACGGAAGCATTGAACAGGTACGCAGACTCGCAAATAGTATTCACAAAGCTTTTGAGCAGAAGAAGTATGACACAGCCGCATTTCTTGACATTTTGTAAGCCTTTGACGGCATTTGGTATGACGGATTCTTCTTCTTTTTCTTAATTGGCGCGATAACCGCTTACGCGATTTTGGCCGAGTGTAACAAAGCGCGCCAGACGTTTCTTTCTCGTGCTAACCGGCGCCAGTTGGACACACCAAGTGAAGCCAAGTCCTTCTCCACCTGATCTTTCCCTCTCTGCTACCACCAGCTGTTACCGCATCGAATACTTTCAAAGCCGGAGCGTTTGTGTCCATTCGGACGACATGACCCAGCCAACGTAACCACTAGATCTTTATTCACTGCGCTATGTCTAAGCCGTCGTAAAGCTCATACAGCTCATCGTTCCATCGCCTGCGATATTCGCTGTCGCCAACGTGCAAAGGTCCAACATCTTCTTCCAAACACTCCAAGCGTCGCTTCATCGGATGTTGTCATCGCCCACGCTTCTGCGCCATATGTTAGGACGGCCATGATGAGAGCCTTGTAGAGTGTAAGTTTTGTTCGTCGAGAGAGGACTTTACTGCTCAGTTGCCTACTTAGTCCAAAGTAGCACTTGTTGACAAGAGAGATCCTACGTTGGATTCCTAGGCTGACATTGTTTTCGGTGTTAATGTTGGTTCCTCAATAAACGAAGTCTTTTACAACCTCGAAATCATAACTGTCAACAGTGACGTGGGTACTGATATACTAGTACGGCGACTTCTTGTTTGTGGACATGACAAACTTTTTGACTTGTTTGATGACAATAAAACGAAGTACCTCCTCATTTTCTCCTCGTTCAGCAACAGACCCATTTGCTCTGCTTTTTATCCAGTTTGGAAGAGGTAGAACGCCAAAATAACACTCATCAATTATTAACTCATCAGTTATTATATTTTTATCAAGTCTTACCTCAAAAACCGGCATTTATTTGTTAAACGAAGCGAAGAAAAGTCTGAACTCTATGAAAGTTTAGCTGGCGTACCGCAAGGCAATATAAAGGACCCAATACTTTACCTGCTTTACACACAAGATCTACAAATCACAGAGGAAACTACCAACAGAACTTTTGCAGGCGACTCTTGCAGGTGACTCCCACTCCGAAGTGGCTTCCCTCATGCCTGGAGAACGCGAAACAAACCTCGAAGATAGTACAAGAATGTGAGAAGCAGATTATTTCTGTCGCAAGACAGAACAGGCTTGCACTGATATGGGTTCCGGGACACTCCGGTGTTCAAGAAAACGAAATTTCCGATGAATTGGCCAACCGTGGATCAGCGGTTCCCCCACAGAAAGCAGAGCCAATAATCGGAATCGTAGGAATCATGAATTGGATCAACGATTATGTATGCAATTTACATAAAGAGCGATGATCCGGTCTAGAACGCCGTAGAGCTGCAAAGTGTTTTGTGACAAGTCCGAACGTGTCAAATCCACGGGTGCTTGCAGCTGCTGCTAGGTACTTGGTCTCGAACGCCCCGGAGCACTCGAATAGTATTTGTCGGATTCACTTCAAACTTTTACACAATATTTTTAAGATATTATACCTTAAGAAAATGCAAAACAAAATCTAATATTTTTAAAATTCTGACTACCCTTGTGATAGGAGTAACTTTCCAAGCATCTATGAATTGTCCACAAGCTAATAATTTATTAAAAATTCTCAGAAGTGGATAGTCAGGAGCCGAAGATTTTTTGACAACGAAAGATGATAATCCATCAACGTCCATTTACCTTGAGCTTTACTCAAACTCTTTTTACCAAAGTCTTACTGGTTTTTAAAGAGGTATTAAAACTTAAAATTTCTAAGAAATTAAGGAGATATATATTGAGTTGATGTCATATCGATTTTTTATATGAATAAGATGAGAATTTGAGGGTGTTTGAACATCTTCAAACTCGTTTGTGTGTACTGCTCGACCAGATCAGTGACCTCTACTAAGCAATTTAAAAGGTTCGTGTAATTTTTATGATTTAGTAGCACCTAGTAATTAGATTCAATGCATGGAGAGAGAGAGAGTGAGAGCAGGAAGAAAGAGTGAGAGAGAGCGAGAGCACTGAGAAAGAGTGAGAGAAAAGAGAGAGAGTGAGAGAGCGCAAAAAAGGCCCGTTTAGCGACTTTGCTACATCGTATTAAAAATTTTGTATTGATTATAGTAATTTGTAGAAATATTATAAAAGCAAACAAATTGGTTTCCTTGAAGCTATAACTTCCTTCCACTCCTCTCTTACTTCATACTGCAGCTTTATATATTATATAAGTACATATACGAGGACGGTTGAATAAGTACACGTGTTTGATGAAAGAGGTCGTTCCTGGTGGTGTTAGCATCGTGTGCTGTCATCTATCAAACCACGGCAAAACAAACTTCAGATTAATAGAGGGGTTAGTTTGGATTTGGAAGCTATTCGAGTAAAACGGGTTTCGTAATTTTCGCTAAGATGGAAAAAGAGCAGTATCGTTTAGTAATTCGCTTTTTGTTTTTAGATGGGGAAGAATGGGAGGAGATAAAAGCAAAGTTGGATGCTGTCAATGGGACGTTTCGCCATCTATGACCACATTTATATTAGATATTGATTCAACGAACTTAAGCGTGAACGAACATTCCCTTTTGATGAGGAGCGGCCAGGACACCCGGCAGACGAGCAAATCACTCAAAAAGTCCACGTTTTGCTGATCGATGAACGAAATTGCGCGCCGTAACAGAGGTCATAGGTATGTCAGCTGGAGCAGCAATTAATATTTTACATGATAAGTTGGCGATCGATGCCGCGATTACTTACAAGCAACAACAATCGGATGCGGCTGTTAACTTCGATGCAGTGTTTGTAGCAATTTAAGCGATATCCGAAGGCATTTTCGCGTCGACTTGTCACCATTAATGAAACTTGGATTCAAAATTACACATCAGAAACTAAACAACAATCAAAAAAATGAATTTCTCCCGGTGAAGCTGCTACAAAGAAGGCGAAGACAGTCCCATCGGCCAGGAAGGTCATGGTGGCGAGTTTTTGGGATGCTAACAGCGCTACGCTCATGGATTTTTAAGAAAAAGCAAGAACGATAACTGAAAAATACTACAGTGAGTTATTGGACCACTTTCACAAAAAATTCAAGGAGACACGACCGCATTTGACGAAAAAGATGGTGCTGTTTCACCAAGATAACGCGCCAGCACATTCATCCCGGCTTGTCGCCGCCAAACTTCATGAGTTGCGTTATGAAGTGCTGCCACACTAATCATATTCCCCCGATCTGGCACCCTGCGACTTTTTCTTGTTCCCTAACAAGAAAACATGGCGCGCGGGAAAAAATTTTGTTCAAACGAGGAAGTCATCGCCGAGGCACAGGCGTATTTTGCAGAGTTCGACAAATCCTACTTTTTGGAGGGGTTAAAAAGATAGCCGGAGCGTTAGAAGAAGTGTATCTTTTTAAAAGGGGACTATGTTGAAAAATAGAAAAAAAGCTTTGAAAAAATGGTGTCTTCAATTCTAACACGGATATTTATTGAACCCGCCTCGTATTTGTATGCGTGTGCCTTTTGCTAGTGGCAACGCCAAAGCACTGGCAACGCCGTCAACACAACATAGAGCTGCATAAAATACTGAAGAGGAAATTAACGTCATTGACTTGCAACAGCCATTTCCTCGGCTTTACTCGCATATTTATGGCAGATGGCTGGTTGATAGTTGCGCTGCCACACGGCGGCATGTCTGTGCTGCTGTCTGTCTTCCAGGATGGTTGACAGGTCAAAGTAAGCAGCAAAGGCGACGACAGTTTGCCAATCTATACCTAAGTGCACTCTGTAATTTATATAGTATTTTAAAGTATCAACTTAAATTGCAACTCAGCGCACGAAAGTGAAAGAGAAGAGGCGAATAGCGCAGAGGGGAGGTTGCGAGAAAAATGAACTTCATAACTAACCAAAAAAGTTTGTGTCACCTGTTAGAAGAGTTCATAGCGCAGCAAAAACTCCAGTACTGGCAAGGTGGCCGCCACATCACACCCATTTTGATCAGCGGCAGCTAGCAGCCGCGCAATTGCAACACATCAAATACTAAATAAGCGATAAGGCGGCAGAATAGCAATGGCAGGCGCACTACGCGGTGGGGCAATTGTGACGGAATATTTTTTATCACCTTCGCGATTTTAACGACAAAGTTTGAAAAGTTCGACTTTTGTTGACGCTGCTGTAGTTGGAGGCAAAACTTCGTTTTGAAATGTGAAACTACTGTTACGCGTAAGCTGCAACGGAGCATGGCTTCATAATGTTGCGACATCATGTAAAATGTATGTATGTAAAAAAATATTTGGAAATTCATAGTGGCAATAATAGTAAGTACTAAATAGCTGCATGCATGTGTGTGTGTGTGTGTGTGTGTGTGTGTCGGTGTATCTGTGAATTTTTCTGCTGGCGACACGCGAATTTTATTCTTTTTTGGTATCTCACATTTCTAGTTGCCTTCAAAGCTTGGCAATTGTTGTATGGATGGCTGAACTTTTACACCGCGCGCAAGCAGCGGAAGTTCAGCTAATTTACGCCAACTTTCAGTAACTATTTTTTTGTGTATTTTTCTCATAAACTTTGTTACTTTTTCCAGTGTGTTGCTGCTAACTAAGTATGAATAATTTAAATTCAAAAAAGACTTAAAACTTTTATTTTGCTTTTTAATTTCATTTAATAAGTCTGTGTTTAATGCTTGTCTACAAAAATTACAAAAAAAAACAACAAACAAAAATACAAAAGTAGTTAGTTAAGCGCATTTATAAGTATAGGGTGACCAGATAAAACCGATAGAGAAAGAAAATTTCCAATAAAATAACAACCGTGTGAAATATCAAAGTGATTCTATTTGCACTTTGAATCTACTTTCGAGCCCCTATGATGGAATATTTAGCACATCATTCAAACAACTAACTCGGCTACACTGACAGTGCTCCTAGTGGCTGGCCAATTTTTTAATGACACGGGCCAATATATGCGGCATTTTTCGTTTACCGAGTCTCGCGTGCTCGCCTCAGGCTCATCAAATGCGGTTGTATGACAAGCCCAAAAAGCCACTAGAACAAATAACACGGTGCTACAGTGAATCAGAACTTTTGAAGTGACATGATGAGCACTGTAGATCTAGCCGAGAACGACGCGGAACCGTGTTCAAAAAATTTTTAACACCCTCAATTTTTTTATTTATCATTAAAAAGCCGATTTTGGGTGTTTCTCGACACTTAAAAATTCGTAGCTCGCCTGCATTTTATCCGATTTCCGATCTTGAAACATTTTTGTGGAGGTAAATATTAGTCTTTCTGACGTATGTCTTCTATTTTTCACGTTAAGCAAAAATAACTATAATTTTTCAACGCAAAACTTAAATTGTAGTCAATTTTTCAAATTTTTGCGATTTTATCGAGATGTTGTCGATAATATTGAAATTAAAGGTTTGCTTATTAGTAAAAAGTCTCAAAGCTGTGTCTATTCCGAATGTAAAAAGCATTTAATTTCAAAAATCGCTCAAAATGTGTCGAAGTAACGGATTTTTTTGTAAAACACAAAAATCAGTAAACTGAAAGTTTTTTTCACTACTTTCATATTTGCAAATTTAATGCGGTTCTCCGTTATTATTCGCAAAAAACGTGTATAATTAAGTATATTTACTCATACCTGTGTCCATTCCGAATCTAGCAAGCATTATATCATCAAAATTGATAAGACATTTTCCAAGTGAAGAACGTTTTTGTAGAAATGAAATAAAAACAGAACTTTCATGAGTTGAACAGAGACCGTAGAAGAATATTATATTATTATAATAAATAATGCAAAAAGTAACGCAATTTTCTGACTTACCCGGACGTAGTATTACCTAACTAAACCTCACCTAACCTAGCGTTATCGAAATCAATCCAACCGTACACAATGTGAGACAATCAAACCCATTGTGCTGCTTTTCTGCATTGCAAAAGGAAGTCATTTTGATTAGTTTGCAATGCCAACCTATCCAAACTCGACGTAACCTTGAATAACTTATCTCGTAATAATAAATCTCGTACAAGATCACGATAGTCTTCATTTGATACTAAATGAGGTTCATTTAAAGTTGCTCCAATTGGAATATAAGGTCTATCCACACTATCTGCATTTAAATTTCCGTCACTGGATACAGATGAATCCTCTGTCTTCTTTGTTGAAATTTGCTCGTCTTGGATTTTTTGTAAGACTGGTTTGGATATACCTAGGGGGCGTCCATAAATTATGTGAGGTGTTTTTTTCAATTTTCTGTACACATAAGAATATCTACTCTAATTCAGTCCATGGAGAATCATGCGCGGTTTCAAGAGAGACTATTGGGACCAACATGTCCATATGATTTTCAGTAAAATCATCTGCTTCTTCAGCTTCGTTCTGATCTATCCACTCTAAGCCGTTGACGCTTGCGCACGGTAACTCATTAGCTCGTCTTTCGACAATCCGTGAGGGTCGCACTTTGCGGTACATACGCGCTTGCTTAGCTATTGCAATGTGAGCTGCTCGCCTGTGCTCTACAGCTCTTGTGATAGAAGCGAAGTAAATACCGCATGTACTGCAGCATATTTTCTCTAAATCATTACGTATACTTGGGCAATAGAGATCATAAGGCGTGCTGATAAAGGCATTCAGCGGTTCAATCGGTAGGCGTATTAGAACTGGAGCAAATGACTTTCCGTCATGTTCTTTAAAGTCCGGAATTATCAAACGTCAATCAACCTAAGTGATGGGGTATGGAGGTGGCAGAAAACGGTCGTGAAGAATCATTTGCAGATCACTCCGGCGTGGGCTGCAGCCGTTCTGATCATCGCATTTCACAACCTAAAAAAAATTAAAAACAATTTCCCTTTGTAACTCTTAAATTAAATTAATTAATTAAAAATTTGTTGACATTCGCGCTCGTTGAAAAACTAAAAAATAAAAATAAAATAGGCACACATAAAAATATGAATCAACTGCAATGTACCTGGAGTAAATATTGGCTCTCTCTAAAGAAAGAAAGTTGGAACCTGTCCTTGTGTCGCTGCCACTCAGCTCGTACGCTCTTCTTCATCGAGTCGCACGTTCGGCTGGTAGTGGCGCGAAAACAAACGACGGGCTACACTGTACCGTAAATTCAGATTAAATTGAGCTATTTGGTATAAAACAAATATAGTGGTTTTACAGCAGTAATGTATAACGTCGAAGTATGAATGAAATTATTTTCTTTCGAACGAATTAGTGAATGATCTTAATCATACTACGATTACGCTTAAGATTAAATCTTAAACATGTACAATCTGGATAATGGATCAGTATAATTTTTTTGTTTCAATCAGAAAAAAAATTGCGTGATATTTGCCGAGACCGCCCCCTCTCTCCAACGTATGATTAGATGAGATTTGACTCGACCCCCCCTTAAATATTTATGGACGCCCCCTTATAACATTCGCATACTTTATACGGTCACGAGTTTTGTAGTGATGACCTGTGATGTTAGTCTGACAAAAGTAGCAATCTTCCTGCTTGTGGATCTTCTGATAATGCCAAACCATCGGAATTGTTATCGGTACAAGACACGTGTCGCGTTTTTCATTGTAGTAGTGCACATTTAACAAACATATCAGGTTCAAACCACTGACTTTCAATGTATGTGCGTTCAAAAAGAAGGTTATATTCTTCAACCACGGCCTTACTTTTTGCGAATTCCAAACGACGCTTTTTGTCAACACACATTCCGCAGATGTAACAAAAATGATTACGCTTATCACACATTCTGATTTATGTTTTCTTAATACACTTAGATGCACTTATGCTAAGATTTAAAAGGTCTTGATCATTCAAGAGTGATGATTTTTCACACTCATAAATTGTACATGCTTACCAGCAAATTGCAAACAGTTCTACTGTGTCATGCAAGCTTCGGTTGGTCAGTTTGGATTAGGTAAGCATGGGTTATAATGAGTTTTGATATGTTAGATTTATTCAAAGTTATGTGAATTTATTGCTGTCTTTCAAAATTAGCCACAATGAGCGGCAAAGCACTATCGGTCATGCGATATTCTCTCGCAGCCTCGGTTCAGCTGGATTTTTAAAAATGTGGAAAAAAGCTTTTTTTTTTTTTTAAATCGTAACTTTTACAGTTTTCAATGTATGAAGATGAAAAATAGCTTATTTCGAGCACATTTTATTGGAGTTTAAAAATATGTATATATTTGTGGCGCCCGTTGGAGAATAGTGGCCAAAAAATTGCATCACATTGAAAAAAACGCGGAAAAATTGCACAAATCAGAGCTTGTTATTGAAAATTTCTTTTTAACGTCAATCGTTCAATCTTAGAATTACCTATATACATTCATAACGCGCATACAATCTTCTTCCCAAGACCATATTGAAATAAAAAATCGGTTGAAAAATGGGTTAGTTACAATACGTATTTTTACTTCATCAAAAAAACCATAAATCGTTTTTTTAACAATAAATAAAAAAAATTGAGTGTGTTTTGAATTTTCTAAACACAGTTTTGTATTGTACTGATCTTGACCTAAAACGTGCACTATATCACTTGAAGAGTTCTTTCAATTTTTCTTATTTCGTTGCACCGTGTAATTGATTGGGCTGCTAAGTCGCTTGATAGGAATGCCAATTGAGAAATATTTACCGTGACACAAAATGAAATTTAAATTTGAATTGGTCGAGCCAAGGAGCACCAAGAGATTTGGTGGCTCCAAAAACACTCAGGCTAAAAGGCCCATTGTATTTAGAGTTCTGGAAAGAGGGTAGATAGTGAAGTAGGAAAGGAGAAAAGTATCAAAGAAAGAGATAGGAATGAATAGAGACAGAGACAGAGGTAGTTAGTCAAGTGCGAATTTTCCAGATTCTTTGGTAAATCTGTAAATATCCTCCAGTTTTAGAGAACGAATATTACTCATTCTCACGACATCGGAAACCAAAACTCGTAATCTTGCTCCAGCAAAGGCAGGACATTCACAGCTCAGTGCTATCCGCCTCCTCCAAGCAGGACAGGCACATTGGCTCAGCCGCCAAATTTCTGCTTCACAACTTCGAGCGTTGCGTTGCTTGTACATTCAGTTCCGCCATTTTGTTCGAATTAAATATATATACAATATTATTGGCGTTTACCATCTTTTTGGGCGTTTGGCCGAGCTCTTCCTCATATTCATGGTGCGCTTGATATGCTTCCATAAATGGCGGTGCGTAGAATTTTAAGTCGACTCCAAAAGGCAGATATTTTTTATGAAGAGATTTTTCATGGCAGAAATACACTCGGAGGTTCGTCATATTACAGAGAATAGGTTAATACAAGCTGGCACAAAATTAATCACCCCATTGGAGGATTTATAATTTTTGCAAATGGCGTCGTCTGTCAATAATATTGTACTCTTTTCTGGTAGACAGCTATAGTATTTTTGTTTTTTTTTTTTGTCGGAACAGACTAGCAAGTACAGCACTCAAACACAATTAAATCCATTGTCCTCGGACTCCCTTTTTAATTTTCTTGAAACCTACCCGATCTCCGAAGAAATCTGAGTGGATCTTGTGGTGCCAAGGAGCCAAGGTGGTCGCCTTTTAACACACCAGTGCCAAAGATTTCAAGCCTGATTCGAGCGAAGGCGGGACAGACGCATAGAAAGTGATCCGCCGTCTCATCCTCTTCTCTACATGTTGGGCAAAGTGCATTGTCCGAGATTCCCACCTTTTCCATGTGCTTTGTCCATAGAAAGTGGCCCATCATCAGTTCAACCAGCCTTCTACGGTCCCCTCTGCTTAGTGATAGGATGAATTGCGACAGTCGGTCGCACATGACAGGTAACATCAGTCTTGTCCATATGCAACCTCTTTTAGCCTGCAAAGCTCACTTCTGGATTAGAGTAACCCGTTTGCTAACCGTGGCTTTGATGGCTGTAGAAGGGAGTGGAAGAATGGGCTCCGGGCCAAGGAAGTCTGAGGCCATACTAGCTAAAAAGGCAGAGGTTTCGTTATCCGAGAAAGACCCATGCTAGCATCAGGCTATTATGTCTACCGACATAGTTCAGCCTGGATTTACTGGACTCGACTTTCCTTAAAGTGGTTGGGGGGCTGTTTAAGGCCATGAGCGCAGCTTGGTTGCCTCTTCATCGGTTTTCCTCAACAAAGTTTATCGCTCATCATTCAAGGCTTTGAGAACCGATAGGCTGTTCGAAAGTATTTTAATTTTTACTTTATTGAACCCTCTTTTGGATGTGATTTCCATTGTTTCCATTATGGTGAAGAGCTCCGCAAGGAAAATCGTGGTGTCTGGAGCCTTTTGGAACCATTGTGTACCATTTTTGTGAGTCATCATTTAGCCATGTTGGGTTAGTGTTCCACTATTCCCTGGACGGGAAGATAACCGTGTATATCTTTTTAAAATTGAGTACGGGTTTCGTGTGGTCATTCGCTTCAATAATTCGGACGTTCTACTAATTTTGCATTTCGTCTGGTCCCTCCATCTACAATCTGCGATTCGGAGGTATTTTAGGGAAACTGGATATTTTTTGAGAACATTTTTTCCCTTCACTTGGTCTAACAGGCTACAATAATATTCAGCATTTCTTTTGTCCCTAGTTTGCAAGTAATCCATTAACAAAATTCCTCTGACATGCCAAAAAACCGATGCTAGCAACTTTTTCGCCGACTACTGAACACGAACTCGTTTCGGAGCTGAAGAACCAGGTTCAAACCACTCGTTAGTCTCTTGTTTCGATTTTGGAAGATGGCTATAGACCCAAGTTTCATCCATGGTGATTAATCGATGCACAACATCCACTTTATCCTTTCGAAAACGCTCTAAGTGTTGCTGATAAAGTCGGACTCGAAAGTGTTTTTGTTCCATTGTTAGCGAATGCGGCACCCATTTGGCATACAGCTTTCTGAAACTCAATACTTCAGTGTCCAATGAGATGCCCAGAGCTTCTACTAAATCTCTTTCAGTCACTCGACAATTTTCCAATACGATATCCAGTATTTTTTTACAATTTCTGGTGTTGTTGATGTTTTTGGATGTCCTTGACGTGGATCGTCTCCAACCCATCTTTCTACTATACTAATTGATGGCGAAACGTCCTTACTCACTTTCAGCATTCGTTCATAAATTTCCTTTGCTTTCAAACTTTGAAAGAATGAAAATTCAATCACTGCACGAGACTTGATTTTTTCCATTGAAGAATACACTGTGACACGTCGATACTAAATGACTTGTAAAAAAAGTGAAGTGAATGAATTGACAGATTAAAATGAAACTTCACATACATCACCGAGTAGTTTTTGTATTTAAAACGATTTCTTGAAAACCGTAGTTCATTCAAACCTTAAGGTCTTTTAGAAGCACAATTGATGAGAAAAGGAGAAACGGTGTATGCAGCAATACAAAAACAAATCTATAGCTTCACGTGCATATGACATTTTTTGCTGGTTAACAAAAAAGTTGATTTTTGTCACACGTTACAGTAAATGAAGGCCACTCTTTGCATGTAACAAAAAATAAAACACCTCTAGAAGTTTTATACCGTCGTGGCACTAGAAAAAAGAAATTCAAATGTATATTCAGAGAGGGGACATTTTAGTTTCTTATGCCGTTCACGCGATTTGGCATCAAAAGCGCAAATAATTGACTGAGAAATGGATTTGAGTTATTATGCTGATCATTTATACACTCATTTCACTTAATTTTTCACTTGTTGTAAACTCTCAAAAGTGCTGATTGTAAGATTATTGTAAGTGTATAAAAGCATAATGCGATTACATGCATTCAAAAAAAAAATATGTAGAAATAAATTTTAAATGTTTGGAATAAAATGGCTTAGGTTATGTGAAATACTATCCGCTACACGCATGCACATATGCAAATAAATAGGTATGCAAGCTCTGTGTAGCGAAAATAAAAAAAATCTATGTAGTCATATAAAATGCAAATTCTGGGATTTCACTCTCTCCTCTCATCCGCTCTTGCGCCACTAGCAGAAGTTTCTGATTTTCGAGAAACGGAAATTAATTGAATTCAAAATCAAAGTGTCACTTTAATGCTTCAACAATTGCCAAACAAGGGACTCTTAGACATATCTTTTTCCCCTTGTTTTTTGTTTGCCACTTCGCTTGCCTTTGGCATCAGCCACCTTCAAATTGCTGTTCCTTCGTCTTCTTTCGATTGAAGCGGCATGCGTGTGTCGGATCTCGGAAAAATTAAAATAATTGCGTATTTGTTCGAGCGCAAAATTAATCCGGCATCGGCTGACATCGGCAGATCTAAGCAAACAAATTCAATACTCGTAAATATATATATATTTTTTTTTTGAACACATGCGAGTGTATGGGATAAGATATTTTGCATTCTGTAGTTCAAGTGGTTAAAATCCATGTGCATGTGGGTGTGTGTGCGACATTAGCTTATGTTTGTTTGTCTGCCTTATTTGTTCGCATTTATCCATATGTACATATACAAGGTGGCGCGCAAAATCAATCATCCAATTTTATTTTTGAATACTAAATAAAAGAAAATTATTTTAAGTTTCAGAATTCCTCATTTATATCTTTGGGCGCTCCATTGCCGTACAAACTTCCCACATTAAACAACCACGTTCTCCCACTTTCAAAGAAAGTGGTACTTAACTTGCCTCAAAGTTCCATTGGAAGCTCCACATCGAGTAAAGAAGGCCAGCATAGCTTTTCTACCCCTGCAAATCTATGTTCAGCAAAAATTGGCTTGAGTATAGGTCGTTCTCTGGAAGTACAACGTAGGGGTTCTGCCAATTTTAACGGATTGGGAAGCTCTTTGGAACGGCTATAATACCGCTAAACTGGGGAGGGTGGAAAAGACTGCCGGTATTGGCATCATCGGAGCATGAAGTACTTGTCCCAGTGCTACCCTGAATGTTGTTTTGCATTTATTTCCTGCTCTAAGTGCAGTCAGATTAAATAAGGTTGGCCTCGTCTTGGGCGGTTAACATAACGGGTGATTTTTTAGCTATTATCTTTTTAAACAGTTGGTTTAAACAGCTGACGCACGTTTCGTGTTTTATTTCACTGTCAAACGTCTTCAGTTTGCTTTATAATTTAACCAGGAATCGCCTTATAAACGAACAACGCTTGCAAATCATTGAATTTTATAATAAAAATGCGTGTCCGGTTAAGAAAGTTTATCGCGCGCTTCTTCCATTTTATGGTCAGATTAATCGACCCACTTAAGCGTCTATTCGAGCTATTGTCACTAAATTTAGAACCAAATTTACATTATTGGACATCAAACCACCAACACGCTTACGTATAGTGCGAACTGAAGAAAATATCGCAGCTGTATCGGCCAGTGTTAATGATGACCATCAATTATCGATTCGTCGCCGTTTGCCGGAAAATTTTGCGAAAGGATTTAGGTGTGAAGCCTTTCAAAATACAGCTGGTGCAAGAATTGAAGCCGAACGACCTACCGCAACGCAGAATTTTTGGTGAATGGGCTCTTGGAAAGTTGGTCGAAGATCCACTTTTTTATCGAAAAATTGTGTTCAGCGACGAAGCTCATTTTTGGATCAATGGGTACGTAAATAAGCAGAATTGTCGATTTTGGAGTGAAGATCAGCCAGAAGAATTGCAAGAGCTACCAATGCATCCAGAAAAGCAGAAAAGGTCACAGTTTGGTGTGGTTTATGGGCTGGAGGTATCATTGGACCGTACTTCTTCAAAGATGCTACGAATTGTAATGTAACTGTGAATGGTGAGCGCTGCCGTGAAATGATACCCAACCTTTTTTTGCCCAAAATGCAAGATCTTGACTTGCATGACATGTGGTTTCAGCTAGACGGTGCCACATGCCACACAGCACGCGTAACAATGGACTTGTTGAGAGGCGAGTTCGGTGAACATTTTATTTCACATTCGGGACCTGTCAATTGGCCACACAGATCGTGCGATAACGCCTTTAGATTATTTTTTGTGGGGCTATGTTAAAGCTCGTGTCTATTCAGACAAGCCTGCTTCAATTAACGCATTGGAAGACAACATCAAAGCATTTATATGTAAGATACCGGCCGAAACATTTGAACGAGTGTGCCAAAATTGGACTAAGCGGATGGACCATTTGAAGCGCAGTCGCGGTCTACATTTGCATGAAATAATTTTCAAACATTAAATTATATGGACTGTACTATCGATGTACATTTTTCTGAATTTTACGTGATTTTTTTGAAAAACTTTCCTATAGCTCTTAAAAAATCAACCTTTATCCACCCGCAAACTGGAGGGAAATTATTTTCTTTTTTATTAGTTCATATAGAGATACCACGTTTTGTGTTTTGTACTTACATTTGAATTTTGTCCAGTTTGAGCTATTCAAAATAATTCCAATGTCTTCATGATGGAAAGAATAATGAGATGGTGTCTATCGTGGTTCCGTTACTTTGCCCTCAGCGAATTTGACAACGAGTTACGTAATTTTAGCTTCAGTATGGCCAGATTACCATTTTCGTAACTTGATTCAGGATTTTTTTTTTTTTTTTTGTTATTTAGTCTCGGAGGTTTAGTTCTAGCTTCATGGCATTTTTCTAGCCTGTTCCTATTAAAGCGTAATGTTTATAATTTTGTAAAATATACATTTTTTTTTAATTTAGTTCAATAATTCACTCACTTTTATTTAGCTGTACCTTTTTTAACATCTGGTGGCATTGCCCGCGATTGCAGGTGCTGTTGGTGTTCTTCTGCTTTCGGCAGTCAAATCTCTCTCTCGCTACTGCAGTGTTGCCTAGCTTTGGATATAAAAACGCACTAAAATGCCCATTTAAAGAAAATAAAACACAAAATTTTTATTGAATCACTTAAAGAACTTTGTATGCGTGACAAATTGTCTTTAAAATATGATTTTTTAATAAATGGGTTATGCTTATGTACAATTTAATTTATGAGTTTTTTTTTTGTTAAGCGAGACTCTTTTGTTAAGGGAACGACTTATTTGCTATATTTGAGGATATGTAACTAGATAAGGTACTATTTTTGTAAAAATCTCAGTATGGTTTCTTTAGTATTTTCTGGTATTTTGTTGCTTATTTTTACCATGAATACACCTCTTGATGCCCTATGTCCCACTAAGGATTGATGGCTGGAAGAAACGATTGCACTTCTATTGTTTTAATCCGCATTCAGTAAATTCAAACGTCTTTTGAAATGTGTAAAAAAGTTTTCAATCTTAAGAAGAGTTTAGAGAGGGACATTTAATATTCTTGCATAACCTTAAAAGGAGCAAAAACTTAGATTCACACTTTCAAACCATCAAATTTTATAAGAACCAACTAATTTTCATTAGCACTTAAATATTCTCAGAGTGGCATTTTTAACCTTCTTTTGTATAATAATACAGTTTTTTTTAACTTTAAGTTTCGGTAGCTTGAAATTAAAAAAAAGAAACAAACACGAAACTTCAAAATTTTCGCATTTTCGGTATAAAAAAGCTCTAAATTTATTGCGAAGAGCAAATGGTAGGCAATAAGGCGCAACTTGGAAAAAGGTGACGTCACGTACTCTCTGGTGGGCGCAATCTTCTTTCTAGCATTCTTGTTCGTAGTCGATGATTTCTCTTCTTTCGTGATTGACGCCGAGTTATTAGTAGGTTGTCCATATTCCTTAAAGAGCAAAAATTGTGGCTTTTTGGTTTCAATTAAGACGAAATTGGAATTTGCTATATATTTAATTGACTACTTTTTGTAAATTCATGTTGACATATTTTTTTTTTTTTTTTATTATTTTTTTTGTTGTTTTTTTGAGTTCATTCGAAAGAATTTAATATGGATTAATATAAAGAAATGTCACTCCTCCGTTTTCCTCAATAAATACTTAATATCATCAACTATTTCCATATTTAAGTCCAGCATGTGTCCATTTTTAGTGGGAAATGTAAAAATGTTATGAGAAAACATATTAGACAAAATGAAAATGGATACAGAAAAAATCTATAAATTTTGCTGTTATTTTTCTAAAATACTCACTGTGAATGAAATATTCTATTATATTTCTATTTTTCCAACAAAAGGCAAATGGAAATTTTGTCTCACTCCTTATCAGTGAGTTTTCTTCTCAACCTTAGCCTTTAGTCCTTTATACATTCGAATTGGTTTTTTCCCCCCATCATTGGGCAGAAAGTAATATGTAAATCAACAGCAAATAAAATTGTTTCATATCATAACTGGACTGAGCAAAACAAAGATTTCTCGAAATTTGCCTTTTCCTTTGTTGGCATTGTTTAAATTTTTTTTCAATATTTCAATTTTTCCACATATCCATTTGTGAACAGATTGAAATACAGGGTGGTGGGTTTTATGTAACAATGCAATATTTTTAAATTTTATAAATTTTAAAAGTTAATACCCAACTACCCATTTCATTATAAACCGGAAGGTTGCCATTAATAGTGGAAAAAAACATCAGACAAATGACCACCACGACCATCCACGCTTATAGGATAATATACGTTTCATGAAATTTTCCATGCAAAGTGGATGTTCTATGTCCTCGAAAGCCTCATGAATTCCATCTTTGGGCTGTTAGCGTAGACCTTCTCTTTCACGTGGCCCCAAAGAAAAAAGTCACAAGGTGTTAAATCACAAGGCCTCGGTGGCCAATTGTGATCACCTCTTCGAGAGATAACACGGCCCGGAAACTTTTGCCGTAAAAGATCAGTGGTTTCGTTGCTTGTGTGGCACGTAGCGGCTTCTTGTTGAAAATACACGTTGTCCAGATCAATACCATCCCATTGCGGCCATAAAAAATCGTTAATCATCTCTCGATAGCGATAGGTAACACCTATTATTGGAAAAGCCTTTACGAATATTGGCGCAGAACAGCCGCGTTTTGTTTTTGTAGTTGTTGTACCAGCTCAGCTGCGTTTTGTAGCAAAGTGGTTTGTGGTTGTAATGCAAAGTGATGAAGAAGGAGACCCGTTGATTAAAAGAAACAGTGAGGCATACACTCACAGGGGATCCCCGACCACAAAAAAGTGTTCAGCCAACATTTTTCGATTATTTATCGGGTGTTTCTTAAGCTGTATGAGAACTATCGATATTGATAATTGTAATTTGCCCGTTTCTTTTTTTTTTTCTTGTTTTTTTTTTTTAAGAGAAGGAAGCATCGAAAGACTACCCCACTCAGTGTATGACTTTAACCGTCCGTTATGTGAAAGTTTTATATTCTTTCGTTGTTTAAAATCGCCTGGCCAGGCCACCTATGAGGCTGGTACGAAAATTATGTCTGTAATCAATTTAAGTGTAATACCGATTAATAAAAAAACAGATTGATTAGTGTTGAAAGAAATTTATTTATCAGGGTTCATCCTTCTTACTGTTTTTTTTAAATTATTTGAAAAATTCGATTTATAAATAAATAAATAAAAATATAAAATGTTAAAAGTTGCTTATGAAGTTGACGTAGTTACTGCAGCTAGACATATGCTGCAAGTGTAGGTTTTGGTTTCTAAACCGTGAGTTAAGCACATTGCATCTTTGCAAATGTGGCAAGTAAATCGGGTATTTCTTTTAAACTTATCCAGTTTGGTACATAGCTTGCACAATGGCCGGTACTGTGAGCTTACGGGCTTTGATGCAGTTTTTTGTGCTGGGGCCGTCGAAGTTGATGGTCGCAAATGCTTGTATATAATATAAGAAGCCAAGCCAGTAATGTCAAGCATATTAAAAAAATGGCCAATGGCGACCGATTTGTTGCGCGTTTGGAACTGTAGCCAGAAAACATTTTGTCCATTGTATCAACCCCAGACTTATTTTCATTGTAGTCTAACACAGCTGCAGGTTTATATTTGTTTGAAGTTTCTGTGGCTTGCGTGTAATGTTGTGCCTACGACAGCTAATCCCTTCTGCATAAGAGACTTGGCCAATTTGAGTGATGTGAAAAAGTTATCGCAATACACCGTTCGGCCGGAATTACGATACATCTCTACCAAATCCAGTACCACTCTTTCATCTTGGTTAATTTCTCGTTCTTCATTTGGTCGTTTTCCTGTGTAAATCTATCCTTTGAGAGGGTAGTTTGTTGAAGAATCGCAGACCCACCAAATTTTTATTCCGTACTTTGCCAGCTTAGACGGAATATACTGCGTAAACCTAGTTCGCCCGCGGTACGGAAATAGTTGCTCATCTACTGCTATTGCTGCATTTGGAGTATATGCTTCTTGCAGATTGTGATTCATCATAGTCCAAATGTCGTCGATTGGTGCAGATTTACTCAACAGCATACGTTCAGAACGAGTATTAGCTCCATCAAAACGAACAAACCGAAGCAACATTTTGAATCGATCTAACGACATTGTTGCATTATAAATATCAAAATGCCGAGAACACACCGGAAAATAATAGCAATCCAAACCAAGCATACATTTCCATTTCGTGGCTTCCACTCTTTTGGTTTACATGTTGGATTAGCCTCGTTCCAGGCCTTGATCATTTCTCCTGCTTTCTGATTCGTCTGACGAACAATTATATCGACTATTTCAGGTGACATTATGTCACGAAAAATAGACACTAGATTTGGCAGAAATCGATGAGCAGGTCCCACTGGTCTGGTGCTGGTACTGGTAAATCGGTTCTAATGGCGTGCTCTAGTTGCTGGCGGTTCCTTTTTCCAAAACACAGGCCATTTACCCTAACATATGAAGTTTTTGTGTAAAATGTATTTTTTTCATAATCACTTCGCTGGAAATGGTCATAAAATTTTCAGAAGATTCATCTAACAGACCTGTACGGAATATTTTCGCCGTTTTTTTTGAAAACTTAACGAAACAAAAAGATATACCCCTCTAAAATTCGAAATGGCCTGCATGGGCCACATCACACAACGGACGGTTAACCCGAACGAAGCCTCTTACCGTCAAAGTACCGATCGCCCCGGTACAACCGTTAAGTATTCGTCGGGAAGCGGTTTGAGCTTCAAACTCAATGCCCGTTATTGTCCTGATGACACGAACTTGTTCGGTCATTTGATGAGAGAGCCACCCTTGTTACAAGAGTACTCCCCCACCGACACGTCTCTGTCCATTCCATAGAAAGGTAAGTTTCTATGACTGGTTTGCCTGCATCCAAATAAATCAATAAAAAAACGAAGTAGTCCTACAACCATTAGTTACTACATCGCAGGAATAGTGTAGATTATCAGACTACACATCGCATTCTCTCCATGTGTCTCAAATTATTGAGAACGAAAGCTGATAATTTTGTAATACAATCCCATACTTCTTTAGATTGTAGCCTGTGTGGAACAGCATTGTTTGGTGTTATTGGCTCTGTTATTCTCTGGTTCTCCAAAAATTCTCGTTCATTATTATATCTTTGATAGTAAAGGGTTGCCCATATTCGACGGACCCGACGGATTTCGATGACTCTTTGGGCCCATTCCAATCAACGAGGCTTGTCCGCAGACAACAATCTTTGCGTCAATTGAATCTTATACGGGAATAAATGCAAATCAATGCGGATAATTCGTTGTAAAGTGGTCCGAGCAATGCCCAACTTCTGAGAACGGCGATTTTGGGATGTCCTTGGCGATGCTTTGGTCGGTTTTGATTTGGCCTCTTTGGATTAGAAAGAGCATCACCAGTCGAACACCTTTCGTAAAAACGTTAAATGGTGTTCTTAGAAGGCGCACTTTTCACATTATTTAATTTTTTATACGGACGTTGACGGACGTTGATTAGTCCATGTTTTCTATCGACGCATACTTGCAGATTTCTAAAGATTCTATGTGCCCATCTCCCTTTGGCTGTTATATCCCAACGCCTTTGCCATTTTGACAGACTCTCGTATCTTATTTCTTTGCGCTCCTCAACTGCTAATGAGCTGCGAAGGCTTCGGCTTTTGTCATATATCCTCTTACTTTGCAGAGTCAATATATCTGGAGGCATTATGCCAGAAATTACCCCGATATCTTCGTGGGATACAGTGCGAAATGCCCTTGCGACTCTAAAAGCGCTCCGTCGAAACTTGCGGTATGTTTCGCATTTTAAGGTAATAGATGCTGCAATGGGAAATATTTTTTGAAAAATAACAAAATAGCGGACTTTTGAAAAGAAGGTATGTTTTTCGGGAGGAAATTAGACTTTATTATAAAGGGTGGTTAAGTTTCAAAGGCCGGTGTTGATTTTAAATAAAATACAATTCTTTTAGGAAATTATTGCCATTTCTCTTTACTGTGATAATATTAGTACGGCTCAATTATGTGCAAAACAAATATTGGCCAGCGGCACACCTCCATCCGATGGCCCATATTTCGATGACGCTGAGACACAATTGAGGTTCTATGCCGTTAATGTGCCGGATCATCTCATCCTTTAGCTCTAGATTGCTGCTGGCTTATCGACGTACACCTTTTCTTTCAAATAACCTCAAAGAAAGAAGTCCAACGGTGTCAAATCACATGATCTTGGCGGCCAATTGACATCGCCGCGACGTGAGATTATTCGGCCATCAAATTTTTCGCGCAAAAGAGCCTTTGTTTCGTTAGCTGTGTGACAAGTGGCACCGACCTGTTGAAACCACATATCGTCCACATCCATATCTTCCAATTCGGGTCATAAAAAGTTCTTTATCATCTCATGATAGCGATCACTATTCCCAGTAACTGCCTGACTGGCCTCTCTTTGGAAAAAATACAGCCCAATGATGCCGTCGACCCATAAACCGCACCAAACAGTCACTCTTTGTGCATTGGTTTTTCGGCAATCACTCTTGGATTATCATTCGCCCAAATGCGGCAATTCTGCTTATTTACGTACCCATTGATCCAAAACTGAGCTTCGTCGCTGAACACAATTTTTCGATAAAAAGTGGATCTTTGGCCAATTTTCCAAGAGCCCATTTACCAAAAATTCTGCGTTGCGGTAGGTCCTTCGGCTTCAATTCTTGCACCAGCTGTATTTCGAAAGACTTCACACCTAAATCCTTTCGCAAAATTTTCCACGTTGTTGAGTAACGGAGGCGCGAACGATGAACGGCGACGAATCGATAATTGATAGTCCTCTTTAAAACCGGCCGATACAGCTACGATATTTTCTTCAGTTCACACTCTACGTCAGCGTGTTGGTGGCTTGATGTCCAGTAATGTAAATTTGGTTCTAAATTTAGTCACAATAGCTCGAATAGCCGCTTCGTGGGTCGATTAAACTGACCATAAAATGGAAGAAGCGCGCGATAAACTTTCTTAACAGAACCCGCATTTCTATAATAAAATTCAATGATTTGCAAGCGTTGTTCGTTTGTAAGACGGTTCACGGTTAAATTATAGACCTAACTGAAGATGTTTGACAGTAAAACAAAAGACGAAACGTGCGTCAGCTGTTTAAACTAACTGTTTTAAGAGAAAATAGCTAAAAAATCACCCGTTACTAAGATATTCTATCCAGCAAGTGCTACAAATAGCTCTCCACCAAACTGCAAACTGTCATTCACACCAACATTCGCATTCAAAAATTAATTTGGGACACAAATGACACCCTGTACTTGCAATGATTTCTTCTACATCTGTCATGGTTAAATTCCAAGAAATTTCATTGCTTCGCAGCTTAAACAAAGAAACCCATAAATGCTTGCGCAAGTGTGTGTGCAAGTATTTGCCTTGATTGTGTTTTGTTTGGATTCACGCTCTCAAACAATTGGAATAAAAACTCTGTAAACATTGTACAGGTACTCAGCAAATATTTGTCCATCACTAGTGCAACATGAAGAGCAATAAGAACAAGAACAAAAACAACAATTCGCTGTCACAACACACACCCACTCACTCATAGATGCCCATATGAATGCGTATGTGTGGTGTGATTCGCAAAGCAGTGGAAGGAATGGCTAGAGGAACACTCATACGCCCCGTGGCACGATACAGAATCGATTCAATATGATTTTGCTTGCATGCAATATAAGAGCGTATGAGGGGATATGTAGTATGCGTGTGTGTGTGTGTGTTTTCCATATGTCATTGTAGACATATGTTTTTGTGCGAAGGAGAACTAATGCAAAAGACGAGATTGAGAAACGAAAAAAAAAACAAAAAAAAGGCATTGAGGATCATTTGAATAGACAAGATGCAGTGGAGCCCAACGTGAAAGGGATAAAATGCCACCACATATGTACGACTAGTAATACTCACAGCTATGTATGTGGCATGCAATGGCTGCTATAACAGCACCCGCACCAAAATGCAAGCGACATTGGTAGGCACTCGCTTTCATATATTTTTGTGTAAACGTACATACATTCGTGCGTATAGCGACACTTCAGCCTATACATATGTACGTATTTACGATTGAAAGCGTGCCACATTGATATGCCTCTGCAATGCAGAGACAAAAAAGGAAACAAATGTAAATTGAATTTCAATCAAATCTAAACTCAGGCAAATAAAGAAGCTGGCTGACAACAGAAAGAAAAACAAGGGGTGGGAAGTTACTGCTCACACCAGTTACAAAACCTAAATTAAAATAAAAAACTTTATAATACCACAGCATACAACGTTGTGAAGCAGCAACAGTACAGGAAAATAAATATAGAAAAGCTTTCACCGAAGCGTCTCTTTGAGTCAATGAAATTAAGAGCACACATTGAATGCTTAGAGGCGTATTTGGAAGGCGGAAGCGAGCGCAACGAAAGAGGAAAATCAAAGGTGTTGGTGCCAAACGGTATATCTTAATATAGGTTTACTTGCGTGTCGTTAGACTTTGTAGCTGTATAGTAAAGATATGCAGAGGAAAGATACAAATCGTTTGGCTTTTGTTGCAACCAATGACTTAATTAATATTTCACTTTACCCCAACAGGGACTCGCAGAAGTCACGGCACGAGAATAACTCTTTAAATGGATTTCCGTTTCTGGCAAGTAGTGAGAAGTTCCTTTCAACATGAAAAAAACTGATAATAGCTGAGAAATTACGAGGGGTGCCTTTTATATGTCGGGATTAGAGAACAAAAACAAATTTTAATCATCGAAAATCACTTTATTGTTTTTCAAAATATTCTCCATGAAGATCTATACACTTTTACATGCGTTTGAACCAATTGTCGAAGCACTTTTGCCACTCTGAATGAGGTACCTCCAAAACATGCATTCTGAATGCCGCAACCGCTTGTTCAGGTGTCGAAAAACGTTGACCTCTCAGTTTGTTTTTTACGTACTGGAATAAAAAGAAGTCATTCGGTGCCAAGTCAGGACTATACGGCGGATGCCCCATTAATTCGATAATTTGGGTGCTCAAAAATGCAGTTGTTTGAGCCGATGTGTGAGAGCTCGCATTGTCCTGGTGAAGAGTGATCCGTCTTTGGCGATTGGTTTCCCTAATTTCTTGAAAGACAACTGGCAAACAAATGGTTGTGTACCACTCAGAATTTACTGTTCTGCGTTGTTCTAGTGGTACGGTTGCGGCATGCCCAGTTTTTCCGAAAAAACAGGCGACCATTTGCTTGGAAGTGCTTCGTGCGCGAACAACTTTTGTTGGATTTGGCTCACCTTGAAACACCCATACAGTCGACTGCTGCTTACTTTCGGGCTCATACGTGTAAATCCATGATTCATCACCTGTCACGATGTCATAGACGTGTTTCGAAGCCCCGCGATCGTATTTTTTGAGCATTTCCTTCGACCAATCGACACGAGCCTTTTTTTGAGCGATTGATAAATTGTGTGGGATCCAACGCGAACAAATTTTTTTGACAGTCAAATGTTTATGCAATATTAATGTATGTTGGTCCCACTAATGCCTAAGATTGTGTCAATCTCACGATAGGTCACATGACGATCTTGCAATATCAGTTCGCGCACAGCATCAATGGTTTTCGGAACAACAACTGATTTTGGACGACCTTCACGAAACTCGTCTTGGAGTGAACTACGACCACGATTGAATTCACCATACCATCGATAAACACTGGTCTTTGATGCAGCTTCATCGCCAAAAAATGAATTAAGTTCATCCATGCAATTTTGCTGAGTTAATCCACGTCGAAAGTTGTAAAAAATAATCGCACGAAAATGTTCACGATTTAATTCCATTTTTGGACCGAGATGAATCTTTTAAGTTACTATAAACAACACAAATAGCGCTGGTATTTCAAAACGTTCTGAGTACGTAAAAATGTCAAACTTTGCGATACAGCTGTCAGTTGCCAGATTGCAACACCAGGGTTGCCAAATCCCGACATATAAAAGGCATCCCTCGTATTACTGTACAATAGCCCTATTTGTGGAAAGGCAATAGCAAAGCTATGCGTCTTGAAACAGCTATGAATAGAAAGCAAAATGCGGTATACTGGTGGGCACACACACTCATTCTTTCACTGATGACCTAGTAGTTTATGTATTAGGCTGGCATGAGGAAACCATTTCGGATCGCGTGCAGCAGGGGCATTGGATGTGCTCCTGAACATATCACTGCTTCCAATCTTGATTGAAAGAGAAGCTCGCTCGAGTGCCTTAAGATTAAAAGGTATTTAAAGATTTTAGAAGACTTCCTACATAGTACAATTCTTTATAGGGATGATATGTTATACTATCACCCAAACCAATAATCTTCAGCAACTTCCAAGTTATAAGTAATTAACGCATAGACTGGAGAACTAATTCGATCACTTTCAAACCTGGCTCTCAGCTATGATTTACTGATGGGTCCAAATTGGAAAATGGTAGAACAGGGGCAGGAATCAATGGACCTTAATTCAAAAAATCGATTCCGATGAGACTCTACCCAACAATGCTCCAGGCAGAAATACATGCCATTGAAATATGTGTGAGAGAATGCCTTAGCAGGAAATTGAGAGGTACTCACATCTACATACTTTCAGATAGCCAAGCGGCTCTAAAAGCGCTCCTATCATCAACTATCACCTCTAAATTGGTAAATGATTGCCTAAACCGTCTCAAAACGTTAGGAAACCTCAACATAGTAACACTATGCTGGATTCCGGGACATGAAGGACATGAAATGGCTGATGACCTTACTGGTCCTGAGCCTTTCTTTGGACTCACAAAAAGCCACATTAATGAATTCCTTAGGCTAAACTGTGCCGGTCAGCGTCAATCCAAACTATTCCGAAGTCCCAACGAATATCTGACTAGCTATTCTCACTAAGCGGAGTAGATCTGCGTCTTTTAACAGGATATCTTACAGGTTACAGCAGCCTGAGGTATTCTCTAAATAATATTGGTCTATCTGAGACCTATGTCAGTAGGTTCAGCCCTCGTGTGATGACTCAAAGTTGGCATATAATCAGGGTTCCACGGCAATGGACAACAGAAAGGATAATACTACAGGTGGAAACCACACAAGAAGCAATCCACCCGCTTCGGCGGCAGGGGCATGGATTCCGGAGAACCGACCCATTACTCAAGTCTCTCAGCTATATGACGAGAGCGCATCCTGGAGAAGACGGGGGTTGCTATCGTAATCTCATCTTCTTCAGAGATTGAAAAACGTTTCCCAGTTTCGGAAGGCATGAGTTGCGAGGTCTTTTCGGTGGCGGCACGACCTCCTAAAGAAGACAGAAAATCGAAGAGCGTGGTCAGGAGAGAAAGAAGAAAGCGGCTGACAAGGGTCATGCGGTAGAAATTCTCATGTGGCTCTGCCGGCCCTTCTGCGTCTGTGTCTTCCAAAAGACCTCGGTCGGCGGAAGTGACACCCACGGAAGCTACCGATTCCTCGGTTGGCACGCACGCTCTCAAACTGCCTCGCTCTCGAGGTAAGCGTAGAAGGACGGTGGCTGAAAACAGTACACCTCCCTGTCCTGCAGCTGCTGCTGATGGCCGAGCCAGAACCCCCAAGATACAAACGCGGTCTTAGCGCCAGTCAATGGGGCTTGAAAAGGTTCTCATAAGCCACCTCCCTATCGGCGCTTCGATAAAAACTCCAGCACAGCTGTCTCCTCGGCGAAATTTTCGTTAGTGGTCCTTCTAAACAACACGCGTATCCTATTAAAAACAGATATACCAGTACTCGATACTTTATAACTACAAACGTACGTTAAAAAAAAAATTACTGAAAACAAAAATTATTTGCCGGCCCAGTTAAAACATTTGAGGTTGGGGAATATTTTATTAACGCATTCCGTTTTGAATGCAAGCGAGGTCACGCGTACTTACAAGTTTCTTATAAATCGTATTTTGCTTTGGTCATAAAAAAAAATGTATTCCACATAGAATTCATGTTTTATTTGCATTAAAAATGCATTTGAAGATATTCCTAAGCAAATATTTTTTTAACAAAGTTCTTCTATGGACCTACAGTTTTATGGCTCCTTCAAATAGCAGAAATACACTCGGGATTTGTCATTGCCTGCCTAGGAAAGTCTGCTTTGAAAAAAAAAATGTCTATCAATTGGTGTTTCACGCGCGAAGATGCCTATCTGTGCACTTTCGAATGGTACCCATTCGGCTACGGCAGCCGCCAATTACTAAGGGTAATATTTCAATTATTGATTTCGATTTGCCATCATTGGAATGGAGAGTTTGAACGCGAGTGAAATCTTGAAAGCAAAAACATTAATGAACAATGATGCTCATCAGTCTGAGACCATTTCGCAACAGTGCGCCATAAAATATCTAGCATTCCGGCTTTTGAAGACGCTTCCATTTAATTGCGATCTCACGTGCATATACACGTACACTCACACATGCACACATGTGCATGTAAATTAGCATTCCATTATCTACGCTTTTTCGGGATTAAGTGCCAATGCGCGTTTGAGTCGCTGCATGTGTGTAAATATATATTTTTTCTTATTTCTTTACATATATATTCGCTTATATATTCAATACAATTTTTTACACTACCTCCACGTACGAGTATTTGCATACATAGAATGCACGCTCGTGTGTGTGTGATAGCATCTGCTTAACTCAATCAGTAAAATCTCTTCACTTGATTGATCAAAAGAAAACAATCATTTGGAGTATCAGAAATGGACAGAGTCCCCGCAGCATCAACACACCAACCACCCAGCCAGCAGCTATGCCATTCAATCCAGCCAGTCATTATTCACTATCTACCATTCACTATTCACCATTCGCCATTCAACATTTCCACCTACCAAATTAATTTGTATGCTCAACATTCCCAAATGGTTGCATCCTCTTACCAATAACTTCTGCTTGTCGCCCACTTCCTTGCCCGCATGGCATCACTGATATTTACTGCTTTGTGGCAACTTGCGTCCTTACACTTCATGTGAATTGACAGCGAGTGTCAAATCGTCCTTTCACGCCATAGCGTTGTTGTTGCTGTGATGCTTGTTGCTGTTCTTGTTGTTGCTGAAGTTGCTGCTGTCACAGTGGCCTGCGCTGTCGCTCGAGGTGGGTTGTAATCACTGTGCAGGAACTGGCTGCCACTGACCCTTGTGTGTGCGCGTTGGCTCGCATCAATTGATAAGCGCATGTAGAACGCACGTGTATGTGTGTGTATATATGTGTGCATGCATGTTAAACCTACTTATACGTGTATCTTGATATGTAAGTGGCTGTTGCGTATACCCGAGCATGTTTGTTTTTGTTGTTTGCTTTTTGTGGAAAGCAAATGAATTTATATTCAAATGTGCACAGTTTTTTACTCGCAATGAACGCTGCTTGCCACTTTGTCTCATTTTCTTGGCCTCTTTCTTTTCTTTTACTCGATATCTTTTCAGTTTCGTTTTTAATTTAATTCCCTACTTTTTCCCCTGCTTCAACGAGGAATTGGAAAATGCTTCGATTGAATTATATATTTCAATGAATGTGTATATTTCGCTGTTTTTGTTTTTTGTTTTCGTTATCAGCATTGAATCATGTCCAAAGGCATATGTATTTGTTTTTTTTTTATTTATTTTTTCCTTTAAGAAGGCATTTACTGAGCACAGTGGTCCTCAATGGCCAAGAAGTTTCACAGAAATACCGATGAAAACTGACATCCGTTTCTAGGCAAATCATACTTTGGAAGTCCATTATACACAAAATTCTACTTGCTCGCGTGCTCAAAATAACCCAAAAAGAGTTCTGAGTCATTTTAGCCACTCATGCAATATTTGACCACATAACACACGGACTGAAAAGTCCCGGGCCTAACACATAGATGCCACCAGTGTTATTGCATTCACCTCTGTTTCAGTTAGTACTAACCTTAAAGAGACAGCTTTTAAAAGTTCATGATATTCTATATAATAAAGGGTGATTTCTTAAGAGCTATAGGAAAGTTTTTCAAAACACACGTAAAATTCACAAAAATGCATGCAACTTTTATTTAAATCGATAGTACAGTCCATATAATTTAATGTTTGAAGATTATTTCGTGCAAATGTTGACCGCGACTGCGCTTCAAGTGGTCCATCCGCTTAGTTTAATTTTGGCACACTCTTTCCAATGCTTCGGCCGGTATCTCACAAATGCTTTAATATGTTAATGAAGCAAGCTTGTCTGAATAGACATGAGCTCTAACGCAGCCTCACAAAAAGTAATCCAAAGGCGTTTCCGGATACATTGGTAGCTCTTGCGATTCTTCTGGCTAATCTTCACTCCAAAATCGACAATTCTGCTTATTTACGTAGCCATTGATCCACAAATTAGCTTTGTCGCTGAAGACAATTTTTCGATAAAAAAGTGGGTCTTCGGCCAACTTTCCAAGAGTCCAATTCTTGCACCAGCTGTATTTTGAAAGGCTTCACACCTAAATCCTTTCGCAAAATGTTCCACGTTGTTGAGTAGCAGAGGCCAAATTGCTGCGAACGGCGACGAATTCCATAATTGAAGGTCATCATTAACACTGGCCGATACAGCTGCGATATTTTCTTCAGTTCGCAATCTACGTCCAGTAGCTCGAATAGCCATTTCAGTGGGTCGATTAAACTGTCCATAAAATGGAAGCAGCGCGCGATAAACTTTCGTAACAGAACACGCATTTTTATAATAAAATTCGATGATTTGCAAGCGTTGTTCGTTTATAAGACGATTCATGGTTAAATTATAGACCAAAATGAAGATGTTTGACAGTGAAACAAAACACGAAACGTGCGTCAGCTATTCAAACCAACTGTTTAAAAAGATAATAGCTAAAAAATCACCCTTTGTAATTTAATATTATGTTGCACAGTGTAATTTGGAATAGCGTACTTACCATAATTGTATATCGATGCGAAAGCGAAAATTTTGATTCACCAAAATGTCCACAAAATACTATATGTAATTCTCTGGCATATTTTCTTCGTTAAAAGTTCGGTTTTCTTTTTGGAATAGGGGGGTACATCAAGGTAAATACCACTTCTTCCTTGCCATGGTCCCTTAGTTGGCGTCGGCCCTCTTCATACGCGATCTCCAGGTTAAACGATCCTGGGTTGCCGCTTCGTTGGCTACATTCCGCGGCATTTCATTTTGAGTGGTAATTAGCCAAGTCGGAGGCCCGAAAATATGATGCTTTTCAATATTTTTTTGTTTTGCTATTCAATCATTAATACATCCTGTTCCGAATTGACTTTAGCACAATTTAAAAAAAATAATAATAATTGTAAAAGTTATCGCTGTTTGTGTGGTGCCCGTTTCTGCAGAAGTGCCTTGCGGTGATTAACACAGGTCCTTGGAGGTTCATCCAAAATCAATCGGACAAGAGAAACTAGTTTTACTAATATATAAACTTGTGCCTGATCGAAGTTTTTATTGTTTTTTTTTTAACTAGCAATATGGCGGCCTCAGGAAATATTACTAGGAGCAAAAAGTAAGGTGAATTTGGTTGTAAAATGAAAAATCTTTATTTATTCTTGTAAATCAATTTCACCCCCTTCCAAATAATTCCCTCTCGATGAAATATACTTATGCCAACGATTTTTCCAATCCCCGAAACATGACAAATAGTCCATTTCCGGTATAGCCATCAGCACCTTCGTCGATTCAGCTTTTATCTCCTCAATCGACTCGAAACGCGTTCTCCGGAGTGGTCTCTTGAGTTTTGGGAATAGCCAGAAGTCACACCGTGCCAAATCAGGCGAATACGGTGGTTGCGGAACGACATGCGTGGAATTTTTGGCGAAATGGTCACGAAGAACGTGTGCAGTGTGAGACGGTGCATTATCGTGATGCAAAAACCAAGAGTTATTGCCCCATAATTCTGGTCTTTTTAGACGAATTGCTTCACGTAAACGACGCATAACGCTCAAATAATATTCCTTATTAACAAGTTGGCCAGGTGGAACGAATTCATAGTGCACCACACCACGAAAATCGAAAAAAACTGTCATCATGACCTTTATTTTTGAACGACTTTGACGTGCTCTTTTCGGTCTGGCCTCGCCTTTAGCACGATATTCGCTTGATTGGTGGGTTGTTTCAGGGTCGTAAGCATAAATCCATGTCTCATCTCCCGTAATGATGCATTTGAGCTTGTCCTGATAGTCTGAAAGCATTGTTTCACACACATCAACGCGACGACTTTTTTCCAAGAAATTTAGAGTTTTCGGTACCAAACGAGATTTGACTTTTCGTAGGCCCAAATGGACTTTCAAAACGGTTTTCACAGATCCTTCTGATATTCCGATCATATCAGTAAGGTCTTTAACAGTCAACCGACGATTTTTGAGCACTAACTCCTTCACTTTATTGACGTGTTGGTCGTTGGTCATCTGTTGACGTCGATGGTCGTCCGGAGCGCTCCAAGTCATCAACACGTTTTCGACCCTCTTTGAAGTCTTTGTACCACTTATAAACATTTTTCTGCGACATGGTCGAATCACCAAATGCCTTCTGCAACATGTTAAACGTTTCCGCAGCCGAAATTTCATTCCGCAAACAAAATTTGATGGCACTTCTCTGCTCAATCAAATCAGACATTGTAAAAATCGAAAAATGCACTCTTGGTCGTTTGGTAAACACAAGCGTAAATATATTACTGATAATGACATTCACATGAAGGTGGGCCCAGTGTTATTAACAGTGCTGCCAACTCATGAAAAAAATAACTAAAGCGAAATTTTAATCCCGTTTGACAAATAAATTCACCTTACTTTTTGCCCACAGATTTTTCAGATTTTCGAGAAAAAACCGAGAATTTATTGTTAAAAAAAACGAAATTTTTGAAAAACAAAAAAAATTTTCGATTATGTTTTTTATGGTTTGCAAAAGCAGTATAAGTTTTATTAAAATTAAGTTTTTTGAAAATTCTGACTACCCCTACCCTCTTAAAGGGTCTGCCACGTCCCATTGCTGGAAGGGGCTAAGTTACCAAATTCTTTGTTGCTTGCTGATCTAGTCTTCTCATGATGTGCCCACACATACCAGCGCAAACGATGTTTGCCCTCAATTTCTCAATCATTGCAGCCCATGACAGCTACCTTTGATGTATTTTGTTGATTTTTTCCTATTTTGTCCAGTTTCGTTAAGCGTGAAGTCCAACGCACCATTCTCGAATGCGCCACACGGATATTTTGCTTCAGCGGCATACGCCATTGAGGATAGGACCACAGCTTTATAAATTTTGCCTTTAAGTTTGATCGGCATCTTTTTGTCACACAGAACTCCTCACATTGCGCGCCAACTTTGCCTACTGGTTTGCTGGCGGGTCGTAACTTCGCAGTCTAGTGCGCAACGTTGCTTACAATGGATCCAAGGTATTTGAAGCGCTCAGCTGTATTTACCTCTTCGGTACCAAAATTAAATTTGGTCCCTGCCACTAAGTGCGAAGATGCTCTTTTTTGTTTCTGCTTGTGCGTAGGCCATTAAATTCCAACACTTCAACCCACTGTGACAATTTATTTTGTTGGCTTACAGCAAAGGCCAACGCGGGCAATCTGGCGGTTGGTGAGTTGGTGCGTCCATAACTAAGCTGAAAATAAGGGGTAAACCACCCATAAGAATAAATAATTAGGAGTTCTAATTTACTTAGAAGTAATCAGAATATGTACATTCCGTCTCACTTTTCCACGCATTGAAATTAACCTGTTACTTTAATCAGCTATGCATAAGTACATTTATCGATCCAAAAGTGCCCGAGACGAATATGTTAATTTACTAATCATGCCACCTCAGTGAAAATATTTACTTCCGTCTTTACAATCCTTTTCATATACAACTACAATCTTTTGGTCGAAGCACAAAAAATCATTAAATTTGAATTGAGTTTTTGAGTTCATCATACGATTCATTCTAGTGAATGGAGATCCTATGCCATACGCGCCACAATTGAGAGATATTTACTGTAGAAAATAAACTGTAAGACACGAAAGAAGCCACTTGTTGTATACTTTTTGGAAATGCATATATGATGAGTTAAAGTTAAACTTACAATTCTTCGAACGAAAAAGCCAAGCGCTGCTAAACTACAGTATCTGCCCAAAGAATTACAAACAGTAAAACTACTTTTGAAATTATTGTAATATACTCTCAACTTGGGCTCGAGAGCACAAACTACTAAATTTTATGCGGCTTACTTCCTTCTAAAGGGTGGTTAAATTTTAAGGGCCGATGTTGCATGGAAACCATATCTAAACGTCAAGCGCAATTATGCCTCAGCGCCATCGAAATTTGGACCATCGGATGGAGGTGGGCCGCCGAGGCCGCGGCGGCCATTTGGCCAATATTTTGTTCTATGCGTAATTGAGTCATACCAATATTATCATAATAAAGAGAAATGACAATAATTTCTGACAAAAATTGTATTTATTCAAAACAACACCGGCTCTTCAAACTTAACCACCCTTTAGAATAAGTTGAGTTTATTGAAATAAAAAAAGGTTGTATGCTTCCTTTTGTCAAAGTTAATAAAATCATCCATGGTTTTTTTGCAGTAAGATTTAATCGCCGTAAGTCCAATAGTTTCGCTTTGTTGGCTATCGGTCCGCTAATGTTTGCCATCAACCTGTCAGTAAGCCAGTTTACTGTCAATTCTGACACCCAAGTATTTTATAGCAAAGCAGCTTTCCTTTTTATGGTTTTAGAGCACAATTTCATGCCTATTTCTAACGGTATATGTTTTCTTGTTAGAAGCATTAACTACGTCTTCTCAGTGGCTAGTCTAAGTTCATGGGAGTCCGACCAGTGTTTCCTCCTTATCATGACTTGGTTCAATTTACCCTGCGCTATTGTTGTATTCCGCGCTTTGATAACTGCCGTTTGTTATCTGCAGAGCCAACGAGGTAACAATTAACTGGCATATTGATGCGAAGGCTTATCTTCCATAAGTCCGGACTAAGGATCGATCCTTGGGCGGCCTCTGCTGTGATGGTTTTCCGGTGTTGTCTTCTTATACCCGAATGATACTCATAAAATAAAACGAAGCTTGGAACAATTCTCTGAAGTCCTCGTATTATATTTATCCACTTCGCAGCATTAAAAGCCGTCTTAACGTTGAGAGTCGCAACTAAGAGATAGGCCTGGAATGATAATTTTTGCTGAGCGGAATTTCTACACTCTACACTATGTCTTCGGTGGTACCAATTATGGATCCAGCTGGTCTGAAAGCTGTCTGTCTAACAGGTTTCCCACGCTGTTTAAGGCTTCGCTCAAATGCGGCTTTCGAAATCGCTCTAACAGCTTTCCTAATTTCGCTACAAAATAAAATGTATTTTCTTCCTTTTTTGTTTTTTCATAATCCCGGGATTTTAATGTATTTTACTGTATGAAAGTGGCGCAACGGAGATGCCAAACCATACTGCGGTCACAAGGCCGATGGGACACTGAACCGAGTAGCAGATGGACCACAAAACTCATTCCATCAATGGGCAAGGGGGTCCAAAGGAACTTTGGGGCAGTAAATTATTTCTGAACTCTGTTCCTCTCGGCCCACGGATACCTCCGGAGATATCTAAACTGCATGGGCAAGGTAAGCGATTCCAAGTGCATGTACTGCGTAGTACCAAGCGACCACGCTGAACACACATTTTTCAGTTGTGACAGATGGCTCGCTGAATGAGATGCTCTGAGGAAGTATCATAGATTGGTGACATGGCGCCGAGGAATATAATCAGCAAAATGATCAAACTCGAGGACAGCTGGAACGCGTTCAAGAAATCAGGCTACAAATACGGTAGGCCCAGACGTGAGTGAATAGAATTTGTTCTTTATAAACGCCATTTGGAGCCCCTTTGAAGTAGAAAGTAGTCCCGAGAGGAAGGCACCCTTCTCCAGAAGGATAGAAGGGATTTTTTAGTGGTCATACCACTCGAGGCAGTAGATGACAGTCGCTGTAGGTACGAAGGCATTTTGAACCCTAAATCACCTACCAAAAAACAAAAACAAAAAATGTATGAAAGTAGGTTTTGCTTGAAGTGTTTTAAGCTTCTTTGGCCTCTCATACTTAAATTTCAAGCACTGGTTCTCTTTTTGAAATTATCTTGACAGTGATGAAAGCTTCCATTTGTCCATAAAACCTTTCTAAATAAACTTAAATGAAGCAGAATAAGCAAAGTTAGTAAAGCAAGCTTGCATTGGCTTAGCGCTTTTGGCGATGAATGCCGGAAATTAAATAAATTAATCAAATAATGATAAAAAAATATTTACTTGGTATGCCAAGAGAAATAAAGGTTGTATCGGAGGACATGTGACAAACGTTTGGCCAAGTATTAAAAAATTCCACGCATTTTTGCGATTTATTTGGACAATGAAATTAGCATATTTCGGATATGCCAGTCTGACTCCACAGTTTCCAAAAAGTTATCATCATATTCGCTCATGTTAACAGAAAGAAATCTTTAAAACCACAGCTTTTCTATTGCATTCGATACTTTATTGGGTTCATATAAAACAGGCATTTGTTTCGTCACCTCCTCCGACTTTCACTTTTGGCGTAGTGGTCCGGTGTGTTTTTATGTGGGTACGTGCCGGCAATGGTCCACCTCCACCGTGCTCAAAAGCAGAACGGATCAAATCAATGCGTTGATCAGCGGCCCAAAACGCAAAAAAGCATGTACGGTACCAATTGGTAGTGTGGAAGTGACACACTAGCCACCTTGGTAGAGTTCTAAGCCTATCGAAACCTCTGCCACACTATGGGTCTAGCACTCGTTTGCAATGCAACTCCAGATAGAGCCAAAAATGGCTCCATCTGCAATTCGGCGTTAAGCCACGACAAACATGAAACTCCCCACGCGACCGTCCTCAAGAACAGGTCGGAGCCAATCTCGAGAGGTCCTATTCCTCGTGTCACCAGATTGAAGTATCCGCTCCGACATCGTTGTAAATACTGCTACCAGTTGAGCTCCCATACAGCTCTGGACTGGTGACCATGACGAATCGTACAATAACAAACAAACCCTAGCTAATCAACTGAACGTATAAAAATTCCTTCGTCTTCTAAATTCTTCGCGCGCTTACTGATCCAACATTTCCACATACCGACGGGTGGAGACTACACCACTGACATCATAACATTCATCGGTCAAACTAATCCCCATCTTATGCAAGAGGCTCAAGCCTTGTAAGAAGTGGGCGTAGTGGTAGTGAAGAACGCTTCGAATTCTTTCCTTTTTATCCTTATTTTTTATGCAATTGGCATCACCAAATGCAATACCGTTAACCTGCGCCGTTGCACCAATTTGTAACTACATAAATTGAAACTAAAATTTAAATATTTTTTGTGATATTCGGAGAGAAGACAAAATTTTGGCCCAGTCATCGAAATGGCTTTTAGATGGGATTGAAACTCTAAAAGTAGTAGTAGTAGACAAATAATACCAAGGCGATGGTAAAAGAGCTTTTTTGAAGTCGAAAAAAAGTTTCTAGATAGATTTTTTTTGTCTTTGGGTTGGCTACAGTAATGCCTTGAGTAGTGAAAACCGTTCATAGCAACGTCCTGTACCCTAAGTATCCTCTGTATTTTCAGTCGCAACGTGGCCTTCGTTTGAGCATCGTATTACTGTCGATGAATAGTGAAAGTTGTACACATTTGAAAGATTTTGTAATGGAGTAAATTGAACAAAACCAAATGGAATCATCTTCGGAAGGTTAGTAAAATACGAGAAATCTTTAGTACATATCAATACCTCGACACAAAATGTTTAGCTGCAGCAATACGTAGATACATTTTTTGCAATTTTTTTTATAAAATTTGAGTTTTCAAACTGTATAGTAATACAACGCCGTCATATGCTGCTTTGAAACCTATTAAAGGTTACTGAAAAAAGTAATGTTTACTGAATAAAACAAGATTCAGCTGCTACCACTTGCTACCTTGCGACCCCGAAAACATATAAATTTACATGCATCTTGATTATGTTCTAGAATATACGCTATTTCACGTGAGGGGGTGGCCAATAGGGGTGGAAGGGGGTGGATTTTCAAAATTTTAAGATCAAATTCGTAATCAGCGACCCCGACAACCCCCGAGTAAGAAATTTTGAATCAATTACTTAATTTTTTGAGTTTTGGCCAGCTTTTTGGGAATCGGCCGCACTGTGAGGCGTAACGTTAGCTATAAATCACTGCAGAGCGTGATTCGATGCAACGAACAGCTGGCGAAGGACCAAGAGCGCCTCTACATTTTGACAAGTATTGCCTATTTATTTTTTTATTAAGTTTTAATTTTATATATTTTTGATATAAAACAAGTTCATTACATAACTGAGACTATATCAATTTAAGTTTTTCGTTTTGTACAAGATTTATAAAAATTCGAGAAACTCTTATCAAATTTCAAAATTTTTAATCAGCGAATTAAAAAAAATTCCGGAATTTCCATTGGATAAAGGAAGTAGTAAAAACGCTTCAAAGCCTGTGGGAGGAGACTGTGCTCGAAATAGTAGACCGCAGCTGCATTTCTACAATACCAAAGCAAAGTAAAACCGTGCATGGTAAAACCGGAGGATGCGCTGCGACTCTTACAACGGCAAAGTCCACAGGTGCCGACAAGTGACTGGAAGGTGTCGAAACCAGCGATTGCTGATGGTGACCAGAACTATATCCTCCAAATCAACAGAAAATCGGGTGAGAATTTATTGTATGCGGCGTGTACCCAGGCCTCGAAAAGCATAACTCGACAGACGACAATCACAACACGCTCGAGACGGGGGAGATGGAAAAGTATCTCAGTATAGAAGATATCTTGGAAGCCTTCCTGAATGCACGGGAAGTGGAGACGGGTGAGCTGGAGAAAGTATTCGCCCCCGCGAAGGTATCGGAATCAAATGCTGAAGGTCCTTCAAATAGAGCTTTACAAGCTCAGTCGAGCTCCTGATCAAAATAGAAGGAGTCGGCTACTAGTCCAGGAACCACGCATCCGATCGACCCAAAATTTGCATTCATTTTGCATAATTTTTTCTCCTAACGCTCAAACTGTTGGGGTGCCATAGCTTTTTCAACATGGCTTTTGTAGCTTTTTTAATATGTGACCAATTAAAGGCATCGGCCGCTAAAGACAAAATATTTCTTTGCTTGTCGCAGTAAGAGTTTCTAATATTTGCTCGTCATTCGTATGTAATTTGTTGGACAGCTACTGTATTCACACAGACAGTTTCGAGTGGCCGCAACCCTTGCTTTTGCTGCTCCTCGTTCTTCCTCCTTCAGTCAGTGTCTTACAGCTCATTGACAATACTTCCTTATTTTCTTGGTTATTTCCGTGTGCGCTGCGTGTTGTTTCTGTGTTTTATGTTGTGGCAAATGCGGCTTCTATTTATTCACTTGCTGGGTTGCTAACCAGCAGTGGAAAAAAAATTACGCCAAATAAAACAGAATTATATGGAAACAAATGAAACCCGAATGGGTGTGTGTTGAGGCTCAGTAAAATATGAGCTGCGTCATGCTAAGTAAAGGAAAGTCCTTCCGCCTTGAGGTATGCTTAATTTGGCGTGCATTTTGTTTGTGTTTTCTTGTTTTCGACTTTTTTTGTGTATAATTAAAATGTATTTTTTTGTTTTTTTCGGATGTTTTTTGTTCTTTTTGTTTATTTACTTAATTTTTTTTTTTTTTTTTTTTTTTTTTTTGTGTTTTGGTACCCTCTCTTGGGTGTGTCGTACGCTTCCTTTTTATGCACGCGTACGCTTGTTGTTGCACGCATTCCATATTTTCGACATTTAATTTAGTGTTGATTCGTTTGTTGAGGCGAAATGTTACAAATAAACCGAAATTCTTTGAAGCGCCGAAGAAAGGTATTGAAAATAGAAAAGAAACGAACTGGAAAATATTCAAAACTCCGTTGTTTATTTACTTAAAAATTGTTGTTCCTGCTCTTGGCGCTTTTTACATAAATTTTACGCTAAATTTAATGTGAAAACAATTTAAACGTGAAACGTGAAATTTTTAACCAATGTGCAAATGAGTGGAATTGCGTTTAGTTGAAGTGCTGCTTTATGCAAAAATATGCATTTTGAAGCAAAAATAAAAATACAAAGAAAAAAACACTGAAATGAGAATAGACCAAATTTTTATTTAGTTCAGCCAAAATTGTGAATTTTTGTGAACAATTTTTTTCTAACTTTTATCTATATAATTTTTATCTATACAATAGTTTATTCAGAGCGATTGTGGTGCGGCGTGAAAGTGTGTGTGGGCGTATGTTCGCTCCTGTTAGAGTGTTAGTTGACCACCAGCGTTGCTAAGCGAATAGGCGCAGCGAGTTCAATTACTTTTTAAGGCCAATGACACCGCATATTTCACTTTTTCTACTCACACCTACATACACGATGTACAGCTGTGTTCACAATAATAGCAGAGTGAGATGTTGTAAAGTGTTGACTATTTATTTATTTTTTTAGTATTTTTTTTTTTAATATACATACGAGCCCTTGATTTTGAAAGTGGCATAAGTAAAAAATTTTAAAAATCTAGTTTATCAGCTATTTCATATCAAATCCTAATAAAATAACATAATCTGAAGAGATTAGCAGTATGCCATGAAAAGTAACTCGATAAAATGTGTTAAGTTTTTGATTGGTAAACAAAATACGGTTACTGTTTTTTTTTTTTTTTTGATAGTGGTTTAAGTCAGTCTGTTCACAAAGTTTGGCAAAATAATTAGTAATTTTGTCATGTCTGCAGATAACGGTTTGCGCAGCGGCGTTCCTTGACGTCTCGCAGACGTTTGACAAAGTTTGGCATACGGGCCTACTCCACAAACTAAAATTGATTTTGCTCAAGAATTATTGCGAACTCCTTTCTTCCTACCTTGATGGCAGATACTTTCGTGTCAGACTTGACAACGCCTATTCCTCATTGCAAAAAGCAAGGAAGCATCCTAGGCCCTCTCCTGTACCTCTTGTATACGTATGACTTACCGGTTCACGAGCAACACGTTACCGCAACCTTTGCAGATGACACGGCTATCATAGCACTTGGAGAAGTGATCGAGACAACAACGACGAAATTGCAATCAGCGGTGAGTTCTATTGAAACATGGCAAAAAAAAAATGGCGTATAAAATTAAATAATTCAAAATCAGTGCACATTGTGTTCGGGCTGAAAAAAACAATTTACAAGCCAGTCTACATAAACAGCGTAAATATACCGTACGTCAACGAGGCAAAATATCTTGGTATAACCCTTGATGCTAAACTGCGTTGGAAGGCGCATGTCAAGAAAAAGCGTGAAGAGCTGGAATTAAAAACAAAAAACCTTCTTTATCTTATTGGCTGACACTCTATTCTATCAACGAACAACAAACTACTGCTATATAATCAAATACTCAAACCGGTCTGGACGTATGACATTCAGCTATGGGGATGCTCAACCGAATCTTGCATGACTATTATCCAACGATTCCAAAATATAGTGTTGCGCAACATCGTCAATGCTCCATACTATGTGATAAATGTCGACCTCCATCGTGATCTTGGTATCTTACCCATCACTGACGTGGCGAAAAAGTACGCCATGGCTCACAGACAACGTTTAAGTATACATGTCAACGCTGAAGCGCTGGCTTTGCTCCAGCCAAATACTCATCGTCGGCGGTTCAAGCGTAAAACAGTTTTAGACCAGATGGGCACCCAGTAGCAGATGTACCTTATATATTTATACATTGATAATGAATTTATGAATATTGAGTTTTTCCTTATTTAATATATATGTTCACTAAAAATTGCCCGTTAGTATCTTTACTTAGTTGTACTAGTTGTAATTTCTAAACTTTATTATGTTTATACTTTAAGATGCGTTAATAACAAAAAAAAAAAAAAAATGAAAACGAATAAGGCCAATATCGCCTTCAGATAATACTTTGAAAGTGAATTCGGAACCCTTACAAATGGAAGAAAGCAACATGAAATCAAGAAAGAGGACACGAAATCAACGTAATTGTGCACAAAATACATATAAGAAAAATTAAGAGAAATAGTGGAGAGGAATATGAAACAGAAGAGTCTAAGCATGTGAGTAGTAAAATTTTCGAAAATAAAGATTTATCGAAAAATGTATGAGCTGTATGTGAAAAACGTGATGAAAATAATACATCACGTGTGCAGGAGTGGACTTACAGGAAAATATTCAATACGGAGTTCAACTTAAATTTTCATATTCCTCGTAAAGGCACGTGCCAAAAGTGTGATTCGCTAAAATTAAAAAAATTAAGGCATCCAGTAATGAAGACGAGTAACAATGCCGAAGAGGCTAGAAAAAGTTTAACTGATGACATACAAAAAGCAAAAGATAACCCGAGTGAATATTACGAATTCATATTCGACGGACCCGACGGATTTCGATGGCTCTTTGGGCCCATTCCAATCGTCGAGGCTTGTCCGCAGGCAACAATCTTTACGTCAATTGAAGCTTATACAGGAATAAATGCAAATCAATGCGGATAATTCGTTGAAAAGTGGTCCGAGCAGTGCCCAACTGCTGAGAACGGCGATTTTGGGATGTCCTTGGCGACGCCTTGGTCGGTTTTGAATTGGGCTCTTTGAATTAGAAAGAGCATCACCAGTCGAAAACCTTTCGTACAAACGTTTAATGGTGTTCTAAGAAGGCGCACTTTTCACGTTGAGTTTTCACAATTGACTTCTTTTGTTGAATGTAAATTTCAACCATTTGGAAGCGCTCGCTTGGCGTGTACTGGTCCATGGCAAAAATCTGCTTGGACTGACGCTCTCTCTCCAAAAGATACGGGGTTGCCAGATGGGTCCGTGGAATATTGGCAACCCTGTATGTATACAATAATTTCTACAACCAAAATGCTAAAATGTATGCATGTGATGAAACAATCGCCTCAAGAGGATCACAGCAAGTTGCATCCTGCATCTTAAAGCACATATGGGACATTACCACACAAACGCAAGTCATAGCTTACAGTGATGCCGGCTCAGGACAAAATCGTAACATTAACATAGCTTTAATTTGGTTAAAAATTGTTCAACCATCCGATAATAATGTTGAAAACATTGATCATATATTTATAGTATCCGGCCATTCTTTTTTGCCGAATGATCCTGATTTTGGTTTGATAGAAGTTAAAATTAAAAAAAACGAATTACTTGCTTATACCTGAGCATTATTATAATTTAGTAAAAGTGTGTAAAAAGAAAAACCCATTTTTGGTAGTACAAATGGCACGGAAAGATTTCATTTCGACAAAACAACTAAAAGAATCAACAAATAATAGAAAGAAACACGCCAATGGAGAAGCTGTGTCTTAGCTAAAAATACAACGGATCTGGTTTCTAAAAATGCTCGATATAAGATGTTTTATTAAACATCCTTGGATGACAATTCCGAATTCAAAGTAATAGACCTCTCACCTAAAAGAGGAAGACCTAGAATATATGAAAATATTGAGTTGCTTCCATTATAAATAACTATTAGACCAATAAAAAAACAAAAACGTTAACGTAACGTTTTACTACCCTATATCCCACCAATTTTTCACAAACACTTTATTTCCATAAATACTAATAAATAATTTACTTAGTTACAATGAAATGAGTTTGAATAAAATGTTAATTACCAATAAAAATGTTTCCTTGGTGGTATAGGACATTTCAACCTGCCAAAACCACATTTCCTTTTAAAAATGGTTATAAATTTCACAATCATAATAAATACTTGTTTGTTGGCAATACTTTACTGTCCAAAAATCATATTCCAGAATACAAAAATATTCTTTAATCCTTTAAAATGCAAAATTCTAAATATCTCGAAACAAGGAAAATATGACTTATACTACTTTCAAAATCAAGGGCTCATACATTTTTTTAAAATAGCAGAGTGGCATATTTTAAAGTTTTGACTATTAATTTAATTTTTAATTAATAAGTTTTGACTATTAATTTACTATATAAAATTTGGTTTTCTAATATCAAAGCGACATATTCTAAAGTTTTGATTATTTACTAATTTTTAAAAATTTTTCCTACTTGTTTTTATACTTTTTTTCTTTCAAAAGAGCGACTATTATGATTTTTTGACTATTTTTTTATTTTCTATAATTTTTGTGTAGTTTTTGTATATTTTTTCTCTATTGAAAGAGCGACTATTGTAATGTTTTGATTATTAATATATTTTTTATATTTTTTTATATATTTTTATCCTTTTTTTCTAATAAAAACCCGACTATTGTAATGTTTTGACTTTTTTTTTAATAAAAGAGCAACTGTTATAAAGTTGTGTATATTTATTTATTTTTTATAATTGTTTTTATATTAGTATGTTTTTTTTCTAATATAAAAGTTACCATTGCAAAGCCTTGAATATTTACTAAATTTTTACCATTTTTTTATAAATCTAAGCGGCATAGTGTTAAGCTTTGATTATTTATTAATTTTTATATTTTTTTAAATTTTAAATATTATAAAGTTTTGACTATTTATTAATTTATGCATAATTTTTTTACACCCTTTTATATTTATTTTGTTTTTCTAATAACCGAGCGACATATAGTTAAGTTTTTACTATTTATTTACTTTTTAGAATTTTGTTTTAATTTTTTATGTATATTTTTTTGGAATAGCAGAGCGACGTCTTGTAAAATGTTGACGATTTATTAATTTTTTATATCATTTAAAATTTTTAATACAAAACTAAAATGCAACGAAAATCGTAAAACCTAAAGCTTCAGGTTTTGTAGAAAATGCTAAGAAATTCAACTAATTTTCATCAACACTAAATTTTCATCGAATTAAAGACCTACAGTCAGAAATAAAAAAAAACAAAAAAAAATTGGGTAGACAGCAAGATTTAAGTAAATTAAATAGCGTCTAGATTTTTGTGTATTTTTTGTTTCGTGGCTTTTCTTAAGGGGGGAGCCTGCTTTAGAGGCTTCAAAAAATCGATTTTTTCGTGGATTTTTTTGGGAAGGAAATAAATATTCGATTGAAATGAAATATATTTCAACAGTCTTCTCAAATTTTTTCATTAAAATATATGTCATATTATGCCTGGTACTAGCATTTTGCCGAGGCGCCTCGAGTGTGCATGTGTCGTGCGGCGGGAAAGATGCAGGTCGCAATTTTCATCTGAAACCAGAAACCCAAAAAGATTTTAATTTGGTATAGTATAGCTTCTAGTTAAACTAAGAAAACTAAACAAAGAGTGGGAAGTTCAACAATTTTTCGCTGTTTAAAAAAAATTAATTTGTTTGGAAAAACAAATTCACCTTAGATTGTTTAAAAAGTGGGTTAATCATAACTTTCTTAAGGTTTTTTAGGTTCAACTAGAAGAGAATTTAATTCCGAATACAATCAATGTTATCTCGTTTCGATAGGACGTTTAACTTTTTCCCTATCTGTCCCGCCAATTAGGAAAAATCGCAAAAATAAAAAACCGAGAAATCGCACTTCGAGTGATCCGGCCCTTGCTCACAATTTCTTCTGTAACTCCGAAACTATTTTGAATTTGCTTCTGACATTTTAAGGACACATTCTTGGCTAGTTTGGGAAGGCATGTATGCAAAAAAAATCGATTTTTGTCGCCTCTAAAGCAGGATCCCCCCTTAATGTTTTAAATTTTGCATTTTCTCCATATACCGAAAAAATTTTGAAGTATTTGCTATGAAAAAAAAAACATTATATGGGAAAAGATGATTAAAAATTAACGCGAGGATTCAGCAGTTTTATACTGGCATAGAAGTGAATGAGCTAAAACACTAAAGACCTTGAAATTTTGAGAACATTTTTTTGAGTTTTTTTTAATTTTCTATGGAGCTGGAAGCTTTGAGATGCATGTGTTTTTTGTAGTATGGGTTATATTTTTATAAAGAAAAAGAATTTGTCTTTAAACTTTGATCAATTTTTTTAAATTTTTTATAAAGTTTGAAACTTTGGGATATATGTTTTTTTTTGTAGTAGAAATCATAGTTTTATAAAAAAAAAACAAAAAACTTTTTTTCTCTAAACTTCGATGAAATTTTTTTTAATTTTTAAAAGGTTTCTACAAAGCTTTAAACATTGAAATATGTGTTATTTGGTACTATGGATTATAATTTTATTAAAAAAAAAAAATTCTTTAAACTTTGATGAAAATGTTTTTAAATTTTTTATAAAGTTTGAAACTTTGAGATTTGTGTTGTTTTTTTGTAGCATAAATTATATTTTTATAAAAAACTGAAAAGAAAATTTTTTTCCTTAAACTTTGATGAAAATTTTTTAAATTTTTAAAAGGTTTCTACAAAGCTTTAAAAATTATGTGGCTTTTGGTAGTATGGATTAAACTTTTATTAAAAAATAAAAAAAAAGAAAATTCTCTAAACTTTGATGAAAATTTTTTTAAATTTTTTACAAAGTTTGAAAGTTTGAGAAAAATGTTTTTTTTTGTAGTATAAATTATATTTTTATGAAAAAATAAAAGAAGAATTTTTTTCTTTAGACTTTGATGAACATTTTTCGTAGTATGGATTATTTAAAAAAAAAAATTATCAAAAAAATTTAATTTTGATGAAAATTTAAAAATTTTTTTTATTTTTCTACAGAGTTTGAAATTTTGAAATAAATGTTTTCCGTGTGGTATAAGCCACGTTTATATTAAAAAAAAATTTTAATTTAGATAAAAAATTTTTAAATTTTTTTAAACTTTCTACAAAATTTGAAATATAGAGTAGAGTTTAGTATGAACAGTATTTTCATAAAACTAAATAACATTGTTTTTTAATAATTATACAAGCAAAAATTGCCAAACCTTTTTGATATGTCGCGCTGCTATTATTTAGAACACAAGTGCATATACATATGTCCTTTTCATAGTTTCATTTTATTGAGGGCATTTTCAAGTAATTTCGAAGGGTGCGGTGGCGTGAAGTGCACTGTTCATAAGTATAAATTAGGTTGATAACTTATTTTTTGATAGTTAACTTGTCTGCTGGATAACAAGGCTTATAAGTAAGTGTTTAACAGATTTTTTTAACATATTTTAGAAAAAAAAAATTACTTTTTCTCAAGGTAATATTTGGTGTAGTGAAATATGGTTTTGAGTCTCGAATTGCGAACCAAACTAAATTACAAATACTATTCCGTATTATTTAACGTGTCGTTGAATGAATTAAAAGAAATAATACCTATACATTATTAGACACACTTGGGGTGACCCAATTTGGTTATCAAATTAAACTCGTTTACGACACGCACTTTAGAGATACCATTGCGTGCATATTCAGTTGAGTAACGTTGTTGTTTTGTTATTATTCCCATGGCGCTGTAGACAGTTATGTGACTTCTGCTGAAGGCTATTAGAATTAATTTGTTTCAAGAGAAGGATATAAGTGAAACATTTTTTTCTACACCAGACATATTTGAACAAGTATTTAACGGGTTCTGTAGTGAAAAAGGAAAAAAGTATTTTTTTCGTTTAACTCTCTTCCAGTTTGTGACTTTATAAGTTTCATATTCCTTTTTAACCCATCTCTAACATTCTACTTTGCAGCACTTCCACTCACATCCTTGGTATAGCTATTAAACTGTATATTTCATGCTGAAAGAGTGATGTATTACATTGAAACCATAAGAGATATTCAGTTTCCATGTTTGTATGTCGCATATATATTGAAAGTGGCAATGCTGAGCACTTACGTGCCTCCATTTTATTATTGGGTATGGGAATAAGTTTTCGCAATTGTAGAAGAGGTGCCGCTGTTGATACTATTTTTGTGTTCGCTCTAGTAATACACTGGTCATTAGAGGTCTCGATCGCAGTAGTTGACATTCGTTTGAAGTAATGTCAAAAATGTCTACGTTCGTCCCGAAAAAAAAGCATTTCCGGGAAGTCATGCTTCATTGTTATCTTTTAAAAAAAAGTGCAGCTCAAACGTGCGGTATATCGATCAATATTTACGGTAATCACGCGCCATCAAATACAACTTGCAAATAGTGGTTTCGACGCTTCCAAAGTGGTAATTCCGACATGAGTGATAATTAGAGCTGTGATAGTCATGCAAAATAAAAGTCCAAAATATGCATGACAACCTCTGGAATATGCACGAAAAAATGCAAAAAAAGACAAAATATGCAAAAAAGGTGGTTTTTTCTCCTGGGTTATTAAAAATTTTTATTTCAGTTCGCCAGATACTTATAGTAATTCATTGTTGTAAGTCAAAACAAGATGTTGTTTCAGACTATCGAACGAGAAACACCGCCGTTTTTCAGTTAAAATTGACTTGTAGGTTGAGAAGGCACGTTCTACATCCACCTATGTAGCAACAGCAAATTTAAAAAATGTTATTTCACATGGTGTCAATGCTGTTATATATTCATTCCAAGCGCTAGCTCGTGAATCTCCATTCAAAATATCATTAATTTCAAGCAAAGAACTATATCTAACATTCCGAGATAACATTTCTTCGAAACGGTCGTGGTCATTGTGCCTAAGATATTTAGAATGAACTTCTTCATTCAGCTCTATACACATTTTCAATTCAAGTCTATTCGATTCTAATATTTTGATCTTGTCTGCGATGAACATGAAGGTAGCTTTTATGAATGCCAAATTTTGTCGAATATTGGACGCTCTAAGCGCTTCTTTTGCATCTCGAATGCATTCCGAATCTGCATCATTGAAAGGGTGCCTTTTATATGTCGGGATTAGAGAACAAAAACAAATTTTAATCATCGAAAATCACTTTGTTGTTTTTCAAAATATTCTCCATGAAGGTTTATACTCTTCTGCATGCGTTTGAACCAATTGTCGAAGCACTTTTGCCACTCTGAATGAGGTACCTCCAAAACATGCATTCTGAATGCCGCAACCGCTTCTTCAGGTGTCGAAAAACGTTGTCACGATGTCATAAACGTGTTTCGAAGCCCCGCGATCGTATTTTTTGAGCATTTCCTTCGACCAATCGACACGAGCCTGTTTTTGGGCGATTGACAAATTGTGTGGGATCCAACGGGAACAAATTTTTTTGACAGTCAAATGTTTATGCAATATTAAATGTATGGGACCACTAATGCCTAAGATTGTCTCAATCTTACGATAGGTCACATGACGATCTTGCGCACAGCATCAATGGTTTTCGGAACAACAACTGATTTTGGACGACCTTCACGAAATTCGTCTTGGAGTGAACTACGACTACGATGGTAAATTCACCATACCATCGATAAACACTGGTCCTTGATGGAGCTTCATCGCCAAAAAATGAGTTAAGTTCATCCATGCAGTGTTGCTGAGTTAATCCACGTCGAAAGTTGTAAAAAATAACCCACGATTTAATTCCATTTTTGGACGGAGATGAATCTTTTAAGTTACTGTAAACAACACAAATAGCGCTGGAATTTCAAAACGTTCTGAGTACGTAAAAGCCAAAAAATGTCAAATTTTGCGAAGCAGCTGTCAGTTGCCAAATTACAACACCAGGGTTGCCAAATCCCGACATATAAAAGCCACCCCTCGTAATCAACAACCGATATTACAGCGTCAAGTTTGTCAGCATAGTAATCACATGCTTGCAGCCAAGTTCCCCATCTAGTGACAATTGGTTCGGGTGGCAGTGGAATATTCAGATTTCCTTGCTTATACAGCTGTCGCCGAGCTGCTGACTGTGAAGGAATTTAAAGGTTTTTTTCAATATAAGAATTTGACCTATAGATAAAAATAGCAATACGTACTTTGACGAAGGTAGCCTTTACTTTTAATATCAACACATTTACTTTATGGAACTCTGAACGAATAAATTCTACCCATCGATGCAATCCATTACAAAAAATGTAACGTGTAGCAGTTTTGGGAATAAAACTTGAAAAGACTTCATTGCCGAAATCATATATGCAGCAGCATCGGTAGTAACGAGCATAACATTTTCATATTGAATTCCTTCAATACAAAAGAAACGCAAAGAAAAAATTCAAAATTGAGTAGTTTTTCGAGTGTTTAGGTAAAGAATTACCTTTAGGCCATTAAAAATAACAATGATTCAGTAAAAAATGTTACGATCGTGTTCGCGTTGCATTTATCTAATTCTTTAACGTTCAACAGATAAGATTTTCCGCGCTCATTTTCACCATCCAATATGCCAAAAACAAAATTCGCAACTGACCTTTTTTAATATCCGTTGTTTCATCCAGAGTAACCCAAATATGTTTTCCATCAGCTTTTAAACGCAATTTTTCAATCGATTTTTGAAACAAATGTGGCACATACTTACTTACGACGAAGTGTATTTTGATCTGGAACTGATTGTGAAGTGTATTTTTCTATGAATTGTACTACACTCGGATGATTCACTTTATTTAATGGAATGTTGGCTTCTTGAGCATCCTTGTGTTTCACTGAATCAATGTGCTGTTCGACTTTAAATTGGAAAACATTGGGAAATTGGTTTTTCATAAAAAAAATAAATAATTGGCGCGTACACTTCTGTTAGGTGTTTGGCCGAGCTCCTCCTCCCATTTGTGGTGTGCGTTTTGATGTTGTTCCACAAATGGAGAGACCTACAGTTTCAAGCCGACTCCGAACGGCAAATATTTTTATGAGGAGCTTTTTCATGGCAGAAATACACCCGGAGGTTTGCCATTGCCTGCCGAGGGGCGACCGCTATTAGAAAAATGTTTTTTATAAATTTTGCTTTCACCGAGATTCGAAACAACGACCTCTCTGTGAATTCCGAATGGTAATCACGCACCAACCCATTCGGCTACGGCGGCCGCTAATTGGTTTTTCATACGCACAATAAATTCATCATCAATTTTTTGGTATCTCGTTGGAGAAAGTAAATAAAAAAATTTTGAAACAGATGGGCGCATAAAATGTTATAGATCTGTTCTTTAAACGAAAGTTTAGCTGCGAATTGTTTTTCTTTATGTTTCGGTTAGAAGAATGATTTAAAATTCTTAAAATTACTCAAAAAATTTGCAGACATGCATTTTAAATCGAAATATGCTTTTATGAACGAAACATGCAAAATATGCATGCAACATGCATTTGCATGACTATCACAGCTCTAGTGATAATGATCGCGAAGGGGCACCGAAAAAGTTCGACGATACTCAACTACAACAATTATTGGATGAAGACGCATGTCGAACCTCGAACTCTTGATGATATGTCAAAAGAGTTGGATGTTGACAGATCAACCATCGACAAACGTTTGCACGCGATGGGAATGGTCCAGAAAGTAATTGGGTGCCACATCAATTGAAGGAGAGGGATATTGAGAAACGTTTGATGACGTGCGAGTTGCTTCTTGAACGGCAGAAAAGAAAAGGTTTGCTGCACTGCATCGTCACTGGCGATGAAAAATGGATCCATTATGACAACCTTAAGCGGCGAAAATTATGGAGCCTGCCAGGTGAACCAGGTCCATCGACAGCGAAAAAAAATATTCATTCTTCTTTAGGTTATTTTGTGCAACTGGTGGGATCAGAAGGGTGTCATCTATTATGGACTTCTTAAATCATCTAAAACCATCACTGGCGCTCATTACCAACTGCAGATAATGCGTTTGAATCGAGCTCTCAAAGAAAAGCGATCGGAATGGGGCAGTAGACATGACAAGCTGATTTTGCTGCATGTCAACGCCAGGCCACTCGTTGCTAAATCGGTCCACAAATGGTTATAGGGACGGAATTGCGAAATTTTGTATTCTCCAAACATTGTACCTTCGCATTACCATCTATTCCGACCAATGCAACCAGCCCTTATTGGAGATCGGTTCACTTCTTACGAGAGCATCGCAAACTGGCTCAGTGAATGGATCAAGTCAAAAGAACTCGAATTTTTCGTCAGAGGAATCCGTGCGCTGACTGAAAGATGGAGTAAAGTTGTAGCTTCCAATGGCATATATTTCACATAATATTTAATTATTTAAATAATTCGTAACTGTGGCAAAGAAAGGACGGAAAATTATTCCCATATGCAATAGATGGGTGAAAAGTCCTATATATTGTACATTGGCTTCTACGTCTAAGATGTTAAAAAAGAATGCATGTGTACATTCCAAGCGCGTTTACGACGGTTTTATTTATATATATTATAATAATGTATGGACTCGAGCTTCTTTTGAGTACCTGGAGTACTCATTTCATATTGCACTGTGAAAAGGAGCAACACGCACTCATTTTTTGTTTGTTTTTTTTTTCTGAACATAACTGACTATTGAAGTGTTGTTGTTATCAGCATTGTGGAAACCAAACAATGATAAGTGAACTTCACGGCTTCAATTTGATCGAAATTCTTCTGAAACGCAAGTATTATTCTTGAGTAAAGTTCTCACATGCGTTAAGCTGCTGCACATGAGATCCTTGCACAGGCATTATGCGCTGTGATCCCACACACCAATACTCTCAGGTCCTTCCTACTAAGTCTTAGAAGAAAGGTTGCTCATTTCCTATTTGGTTCTTTCATAAAGCACTTGGCTACTCTACAGGAGCCCAAGTCAAGCCAACGCCTTCTATGTTTAGACCTCAAATGTTCGATCCATAGTTGAATCGATGCAGAATTGACACGTAGAAAGGGTTAAGGGCCTAGTGGTGTGCTTGCAGAGTCTTCATTAGCCAATTTGTCAGGCAACCACAATGTCCAGACACCCAAATAAGACAAAATTCCTTATGTTTTGTAACACGCTTCAATTATGTCTTACATTCACTGACCAATTTCGAAGAGCAGCGTGGGTTCGCAGGGACTCTCAGTCCAGCTTGACTATCACTACAATTTCCAATACTACTACCTCGCCACTTTTTCGCAACTAGCCAGTAAGCTACATTCCATAAGGCATAGACTTCCATTAAGAATACCGTAGTACGCAAATCTTGCGCGCTTTTGTTTAAATCGTATTTTACTACCTCTTCAACTAGTGAAAATTTGCTCCCTTCCAAACTGCTCTATATGAAAGAAAATGACGCATGAAAAGGACCAGTTCGCATGTAAACATTTGCTTTAAATTTTCCCAGTAGGGTATGCTTTTATGTATGTTAAAGTGGGCATGAATGCAAAATAATGCAAAAATACAAAATGCTTCCGCTATTTATCAATGGGCTCATCAGTCATTGAGCTGGAAATTAATTGAAAAATTTCAACATTTCCCATGAAATTAAATGAAAGAATATGCGAATTGCAAATGAGCTGCGCACAAGTACTATCTATGATACGTACACACACACACATGCACATGCAAATAGAATTTAAAGAATAGATTCAAGGCAGCATACACGAGTGCTTTCAAATCAAATACTCAATGGGTTGGGCTACAGAATAAGCGCGCGCCGTTTCGCGGGGCAACAAAAACAACAAAAGTAGCAAGGTGAGTGCATACATAGGAATAATAGCAATTAATATAATAGCAATTGCGAATGACCCGGATAATGTGTGTAGGTAGGAGGGCATATACCTATACACACACGCACATTGTACCTACGATTTGCTTACTTTATTGACTGTCATTAACTGTATCATGTCAATTCTGTCACATACTCATGCAAATGTATGTATGTATGCATACACGTACATATGCATGTATGCATTTGAGCATATCTACAAAAACACAAGTTGAACAAAGTTTTCAAATCTAATAGCTCACGCTCAACTCATTTCCGTCGGTTTCGCCTTTCTACTCATTTCAACGCCACCAATGCATTCGTTGGTGGGTGGGTGGGTGGCAGTTGCTTGCGAATGTGTGCATGTCAATTGGTTGCTGTGGTCGCATGTGGGCTTCCGTGTGTGAGACTATGAGAGGTGAGAGAGAGTGAGAGTGTAAGTGGAATGCATTATATTTGTTATTGCGCTTACTCCTACTCGTCTACGTACTTGTGCGCGAGTAGGTACGTACTTTGGCAATTTTGGTTGACCTTATTGTCGTTTTTGTTGGATTTGTTTTTGTTGCATGCATTATTCACCGGCAAAACTTTTCATCATTTATTCATCATCATCACACGATGTGCGCCGCATTGTATATACGAATAACGATATAATAAGCAAGAACAATGCGGATGAGTTTTGTATGTAGAGCGGAGGAATGCAAATTGAGAAAGAGTGAATGAGAAAGTCACGTTAGACCACAGGGGTGAGCAAATGTGACACCGAAGTGAACCAGAAACGGTTTTTCATGTGTTTTTTATTTAAAAAGCCAAGCAAATTATTTCAATCAATACGAACGATAATGTTGTACTTGTGTGTGTGTTACATATATATATATATATATATATATATATATGTAACACACACACAAGTACAACATTATATATATATATATATATATAATTGGCGCGTACAGCCTTTTTGGGTGTTTGGCCAAGCTCCTCCTCCTATTTGTGGTGTGCGTCTTGATGTTGCTCCAAAAATGGAGAGAACTACAGTTTCAAGCCGACTCCGAACGGCAGATATTTTTTTGAGAAGCTTTTTCATGGCAGAAATACACTCGGAGGTTCGCCATTGCCTGCCGAGGGGCGACTGCTATTAGAAAAATGTTTTTTCTTAATTTTAGTGTTTCACCGAGGTTCGAACCTACGTTCTCTCTCTGAAATCCGAATGGTACTCACGCACAAACCCATTGGGCTACGGCGGCCGCACATATAAAATTGTATGCATTGGTAAAAGTGATATATTTAATATTTCTGAAAACAAAAATCCTTTTAAATATTAGGTTAATTAAAAAGTTATGACCACATACAATAACGTACACAAAAAAAAAAAAACAGTACTGCTAATTTATTTAAATCTTTGAAAAGAAACCACTCATTACATCGCATCATGGCACATAACAATAAAAGATGGCATTACGCTGCAAAAAAATCCTTTTATATTTTTGTATTTGCTTTACGAAGAAGAAAGGATTACGTTAGACTTTTCATTTCCTGGGGTTTATGCGGGCGGCTTGAAGACCTAGACCTCAAAGATGGAATTCGTGAGGCTATCGAGAACATAGGGCAGCCACTTTGCAATACGGCTATGGAAAGTTTCTTGAGAGGGATATTGTCCTGTAAGCGTGGTCGTGGTGGTCATTTGTCTGATGTTATTTTCCACTATTAACGGCATACCTTGCTCTTTATAATGAAATAAACATCCGATTTATATTAAAAAAATAGCATTTTTCTTTTAATATCAAAATAACACCTCTCATTAGATAACCCTTTATAATTCTAATGGGAGAAATCATGCACTTCAGTTATAAAAACTAAACTAACAGCTCCCATTTTCATCTTCTTCTTTTACTTTCAATTTATAAAAACTTTAGGATCTCGTTTTTAGATGCTAATGTTCTCTTACCTACCCATTCGGTTAATAACCTTTAAAAAAAGTAAATATTTGGCGCGTACACTTCTGTCCCCATGCAAAGTACAAGCAGGCTTTCGTCCCCACTGCTCTTGCGTCGATCACGCAAACTTCTTGAGAGTAATCGTAGAGCAGTCGGTTGAGTGGCGCTCGCCTCTTTACCTCTGCTTCATCGACTTCGAGCAAGCGTTCGACACTATGAATCATGAAACAATCTGGAAAGCTCTTGAATGCAAATGAGTGCCTGCGAAAATTGCCAGCATCATAAAAGAATTGTACTCTAGCGCCTCATGCCGCGTGAAATACGAAAATGCTCTAAGTGGTAGTATCGAGGTTCAATCCGGTGTTAGGTAAGAATGTGTATTATATCTCCACTCTTGTTCAACCATGTCTTCGGCCTAGCAATGCGAAAAGCGTATGCAGCCCACAGCGGCATTTCCTGGGGCTTATGCAGCCGGCTTGAAGACGTTGACTATGCGGACGACGTTTGTTTACTATCGCACAAATACTCAGATGCATCAGCTAAACTACAAGCGGTATGCCATGCAGTAGCACAAACAGGTCTAACAATTAACATAGCAAAGACCAACGTAATGCGGATTAACATCACCGAAACGCAAGCCCTTCAAATTGCCGACAAGCCGCTTGAAGATGTAGATGAATTTTGCTACCTTGGGTGCAAAATTTCAAAAAACGGTGGATCAACAACTGACATACGCAACCGAATATCTAAGGGACGCGTTGCATTTGGCATGCCAGACAAGGTATGGAGATCAACGCATATCTCCAGGCACATAAAACTAAAAATATTTGATGCCAACGTGAAATCGGTAGTTCTGTATGGATGTGAAACATGGAACTTAACAACAAGCATATCACAATCATTGCAATCCTTCCTAAACGCTTGCCTACGAAAGATAATGCGGATCTTCTGGTCTGATATTACAGGCAACGATGATCTTTGGACGGCTACCGGGCAAACACTAGTTCACATAGAAATTATGCGTCGCAAGTTTAAATGGATGGGACACACATTGTGCTAACCACGAGATGACATCGCAAGGACAGCGCTAGACGGAAATCCACAAGGAAGCCGTACGTGTGAGAGGCCAGCCAACAGGTGACAAGTAGCAGCAGAGGCGGACAGAGCAGGCCGTTCCTGGAGTCAAGTTAAACATGTAGCTCAAAACATGTTTCATCTGGGAACTATGGGAAAATATATAATATATACATACCTCTTTTGCCACTTCCCTGTTCTAAACATAACTCGTCACAACTGCCTGGGATTAGTATACTTTTCATCTCTGAAGGAGTTTGAACTGCTTATTGAAACTGGTTCTTAAAAAGACAAGTCAAGACAGACTTCAAATAAGCATTCGACAGCATAGATCGAATAAAAACTAAGTTTTTGCTGCAGCCTATAGGCATCCCGCTAAAGCTTTCTATTATGACGCTGACAAACACCAAGCAGAAGTCCATTGTTCAAGGAGAGTGCTCAGAGTCATTTCCCATTATATCGGAAGTTAAACAGGGCGACGCTTGATCAGCATTGATATTCAACCTGGTCCTACACGCAGCAATAACCGAAATTAATCCAAATCCAATCCGAAGAAGAGTGTGTTTAGAAAACTAGAAAAAATAAGGGCTAAGAATCGACACAGAAAAAATGAAGTTTATGGTTTGATCCAGCTCCGGTTTAAGGCTTGATAACCTGCTGGTCGGAGACTATGTATTCGAGAGTATACAAAAATTTACTTATCTGGGTATTAAAATATCAACCAATTAGGATACAAAATTGACAACAAATGATAAATTATAATCTCGCGACCAAAAGTTAAGGATATACAAAACCTCGATCCTATGGTTGCGAACTACTAACAATAATCAGCTAATGGTATTTGAAAGAAAAATATTGCGAAAAATACATATATGGGCCTGTAAGGCTGCAAGACGATACCTATCGAATTATATATGATCATGAGCTGGAACTACTAGCAAAAAATTAAACTGTGATAAAGTTTATTTAATCTCAGGCGATAAGATGCCTCGGAAACATTTTCAAAGTTCCCAAGAAGAGAACAACTCGAAAGAAAGTTGAATTACACCCTGTTGGAGGCCGAAGAAGGGGACACCCCAGAAAGAGAAGGCTCGAAGACGTGGAAGTTGACCTTGAAGGCTAAACGTGCGGCAGTGGAAGGAAGTAGCCTTATAATATTGTACGTTCACATATAAGTAGATTATCTACCTTTTCGTGCTTAGTTCCCAATCTGAAAGTACTTTTAAGCACGAAAGGGTAGATAATCTACATATATATGTATGAACGTGTGACTATATAGAGACAGGTGGTGGAAAGTTGTGAATGTGACAGAATCTGTTTTGAACTTTCGCTGTTTTATTTCAATATAAAATCCGACACCACTTAACTGGTCACCCTTAGAACATAATATACATATATTGTTATATTTGCACCCTTTCTGGGTGTTTGCCGCGCTTCCCCTCCAATTTGTGGTGTGCGTCTTCATGTTGTTCCACAAATGGAGGGGCCGAAAGTTTTACGCCGCCTCTGAACTTTTTAATTTCTTTGAATCAAATATATTTTGTAACCTCGTCGATGGACGAGTAAGAATGGAGAATAAAAGGCCATACAACGTTTTGTGCATTTTCGTTCCGCGAGAGAGAAAAAAGATATATAAAGGAGAGAGGGAGCTATAATTTAATATATATATATCTTAGATACACTTTAGGCTATTTTTCCTGAGTTTTTCCTTGTGGTTGCTAATTTCTAGTGAGAAATAACACTGCTTACTTTTTGGCGTTGGTTTGTTGGTGCAAACTTGTAGGAAATGTATTTTTGGTGCCTACTTTTTTGCGTTATATTTCCTTGGTGCCTACTGTTTGGGGTTTTTTGGCCCCAATTTTTTTGGCGTTGTGTTTTGGTGCCTACTTTTTGGCGCTTATTTCCGTTTCCTGGCTAGTGTTTGTGCGTACCATAAAGTGCTATCCATTCCGGCGTCGAATTTATTGGTATTGCGTTGCGGTAATTTGTGCCGTTGCTGCGGTCCTGGAATCGCTGCGTTTGTGCGGGCGATAAAAGTCGTGCGCATTATGCCACGGTTTGAGTCCGGCATTTACCTACACCGGTGGAACCTTATCCGTTTTTTATAAATTTAGTCTATTTGTATTCTCTGCAAATGTTGTGAATTTATTTAGATTATAACTAATTTCTTTCTATTCTTTCTCTCTTTCTCTCTCATTCTCTATCATTCTCTCTCGGGTATCTCCCTGTTTCTTTATCTGCTACACGCACTTTTTTTTTGAAAACGGCTTCTAAAACCTTAAGGAAAATAGCGTACAGTACTTGAACTATGAATTTTCATATTCTAGCAGGTACTGTTTTTAAGAAATAACTGTGCGCAATAACGAAAGCGTTGTAGGCGCTGGAATCAGGCTTAATTTACTTATTACATAGACTGATGTAGATTTTTCCTAATCAGAGCAGTACTCCTTATGAGAGTACACGAATCCCAAATGGTTTGGAATGCTAATTGGATATATCTTAGTTCATCGCATGGCGCTGCTGTGCGTCTGGTACTAAAATGCTAAGAAGTTCAATAGAAAATAACGAAGAAATTCCTAAAGGTCGGATATTTTTCCGCCTCTATTGACTTTTCTCGGTCTCCTTATCTCCATAAATTAATCAAGGACAACCAATTTAGTAGCGCATTTATCTCTTTATTGTTCTAGTCCATATTTGATACAAAAATATGTGAAATGGGAGTAGAAGTTACCAATTCGCCATGGAGAACTTATTTGACTAATTAAATGTTTTTATATTTTCATGTTAGTAATTTTTTTTATGGACAAACCTTTCTCACTACCACAACAATGGATATAATGGCTTTTATATTTTATCCATCCATGCGGCATTGGTTCAGTTCTAGCAAATTACAAGTATAACCAAAGCAAGATACCAACGTAAAAAGCGTAAAAGCTGCCAAATATGGCCGTGTAGAGCATCTAGCCAGCGGTGAACCATCAGCCAATGTGGTAATTTTGAATTGTGAACACCCGACTTCAGTTTCGTAATCAGCAATTCTAAAATATAGTCGAATAATGGGTTTCAAGACGTGACAATATCGGCAGCACCTTTGTCAGCAAATTTCTCCAAATCTTATTTTCGAACAAAAGATCCATTTTAACTGTAGAGGAATAGCTTAAAAATACTTTTCCCCCGATATTATATAGCATTGCAGTGATGTTTATTAATATTTAAGTGTAAATTGTAACGACGCCCCTCAGCGCCATGTTTTCGAGGTCAGCTACTCTGAAGACAAATGTCGCCAGCCGCAACAATCGTTCTACTAAACCCAGGGCCGTAGAGAACATATCCCGGCCCCGGGGGGAAATTGCAAATGCGGGCCCTTTCCTATTATGTCTAATTCATATAAATACGTATAATCTCGAGTCCGGGCCCCTCTGAGAACTCCTGGCCCGGGGTAAAAAGTCCCGATCACCCGCCCCCTCTCGTCAGGCCTGACAAAACTACCATGAAAGCTCATATTGTGGTTTCAGAATAGAAAACAAATGATCAAGGCAAAGATCTCACGCGTCAGTCGGAAAAGAGTGAAAGAGCTGTTCGCTCACAGCAATAATAACGGTTCCCACTTCAAACGACTAACATATTGTTTTACAGATTCGATACCTTTTATTCCGGTTAAGAACCCGTACAGCCTCCTACGTTATCCGATGGGCTGATGCGAAACATAAGCCTTCAGAAAATCCCCAATACGAGGATCGTTTAAAAAATTCGTGAAAAGTCAAAGAGTTGGCACTACTGCCGCGTATCGAAGTTATGTTTAACTAGTAACATCTCCTAGAAGACTACACACCAAGTTTCAGCCAGATCAGTATATTTCTTTGCGTTCGGCATTCGCTTGAATCTAGGAAGTCGAGTGATTTTCCTTTTCCATTACGACAACGCACCAGCTTACGGCTCAGCAGTTGTGGATATAATAGATATGGGCTTACAACTCGTTTCTCATCCTCCTATTCTCCTTACTTGGCTCTCTAAGGTACCTCGGTCAACTATTTGTTCACCATTTTGAAGAAATGGCTTTTGTGAAAAATTTTATTCAAACGAGTTAGTGGGGGTGGAGGATTTATCTGCCCAGACCCGATTAGTGCAAAATATGCATTTCCCTATACCATTTGTAGAACCACTGCTTTTTATTAGTTGAACCATCTTGATTTGACATCGAATCTGCCCATGTCGTCTATTTTCTTTTCTGCAATTTCTTTCAAGTTAACAATCGAGAATTTCCTCAGCATTCCATGTCGTAGAGCATCCAGACTTGTACACTGGCGCACAGATAGTGAAGAACTGTTCTCTTAGATTACTTTTAATTGAAGCTTCTACAGCTCTACATCTAACGTTGTACGGCCACCCCATCTTCCTAGCATATTCTCCGAAAGACCAGTGACCGGTTCCTGTAATTCTGAATATGTCTGCCTGCGACTTTCTTAACAACTCGTTAGTTCTGGTTTTGTTGAAATTGAGCCACTTTTCTTTAGTTATTTTACAGGAATCCGTGTTAGTCCACCTGTCAACGGCCTGCAGATCTTCATTTTGTTGCTTGCCTTGTTGCCTTAGGGACAGCCTATTTTCACCGCTCCGGATACGTTACGGGATGTAGATTGTCTTGCTAGTTCATCAGTTTCCCTCACTTGCGTCTATGTTCCTATGACAGGTAACCAGATGAGAATGACGTCTGTCGGGGGCGCTAAAGCATTAAGTTCATTTTTGCATTGTCTCATGATTTTTGAAACCTGCAATTGTTGGCGTATGTCGATGATATTGACCTCATCGGCCTTAACAACCGCTGTTATTTTTGCCTTTCCAAACTAGATAAAGAGGCAAAGCGAATGGGTCTGGTGGTGAACGAGGACAAAACGAAGTACTTCCTGTCCTCATACAAACAGTCGGCGCACTCGCGTATCGGCACCCACGTCACTGTTGACAGTTATAATTTTGAGGTTGTAAAAGGCTCCGTTTATTTAGGAACCAGCATTAACACCGATTATAATGTCAGCCTTGAAGTCCAACAGAGAATCTCTCTTGCCAACAAGTGTTACTTTGGACTAAGTAGGCAAATGAGTAGTAAAGTACTCTCTCGACCATCAAAACTAACACTCTACAAGGCTCTCATCATGCCCGTCCTAACGTATGACGCAGAAGCTTGGCCGATGACAACATCCGATGAAGCGACGCTTGGAGTGCTCGAGAGAAAGATTCTGCGTAAGATTTTTGGACCTTTGCACGTTGGCAACGGCGAATATCGCAGACGATGGACGACATAGACATAGCGCAGCGAATAAAGATCCAGCGGCTACGTTGGCTGGGTCATGTCGTCCGAATGGATACAAACGCTCCGGCTTTGAAAGTGTTCGATGCGGTACCAGCTGGTGGTAGCAGAGGAAGAGGAAGGCCTCCTCGGCGTTGGAAAGATCAGGTGGAGAAGGACTTGTCTTCTTTTGGTGTGCCCAATTGGCGCCGGTTAGCACGAGAAAGAAACGACTGGCGCGCTTTGTTAAACTCGGCCAAAATCGCCATAAGCGGTTATAGCGCCAACTAAGAAGAAGAAGAAAACGATTTTTGACTTGATTGTAGGAGACCCTAAGACTAAGATGACTGCTTGACAGTTGTTGTGGATGGTTTTAAATTAACCTGCAAGCTTCCCTTGTATCGAGAACTTCTGCTTGCAAAATGTTATTTCAATTCCTCAGGCGAGTAGGCTTAGAAGTTTCGAAGCCTTTCGTATATACACCGGCGTCGACGTCGGAATTCATCTTAGATCCGTCAGTGTAAAGCGCAGTTTTATACTCTTTGACCAATGATTTGAAATCGCATTTTTTTCTCGTGGGGAACCTTACCTTAAACTGTATTGTAAAGTCTAGGGTAGCGGTAATAAAATCTGATGAGTATTGAAACGAGGAGGTGATATCACAAACGAATGGCTCTTTTTCAGACTTGGACAAATTCTGTTATTCGGAAGGAATCAACAACTAGAACAACGTTCGCCAATGTGTATAAAACCAAAAGGAGACTGTGTCAAATAATTAAAAAGGTTGACCCCAAACAAATAACTAGTTTTTATGTTTGCACAGAAAAAAAAAAAAAATGTTTGCACAGACTTAGTATTATCAAACGATCCTCGCACTTATCCACATTGTGGTGGATCTAATTACTATTCGTATAATAGGAAAAATATCGATAATTTTAGAAACCGCATACATTATTTTTGTTTTTTTGTTGGTTACCTAAGAGTTATGCAGCGGCCGCCGTAGCTGAATGGGTTGGTGCGTGACTACCATTCGGAATTCACAGAGAGAACGTAGGTTCGACTCTCGGTGAAACACCAAAATTATGAAAAACATTTTTCTAATAGCGGTTGCTCTCGGCAGGCAATGGCAACCTCCGAGTGTATTTCTGCCATGAAAAAGCTCCTCATAAAAATATCGGCCGTTCGGAGTCAGCTTGAAACTGTAGGCCCCTCCATTTGTGGAACAACATCAACACATACGCCACAAATAGGATGAGGAGCTCGGCCACACACCCAAAAAGAGTGTACGCGCCAATTATATATATGGTAGTGGAAAAAGTCTTTTCGTATTTCTAATCAAACTTCAACTCATTTTTTTTCTATTTATAATGAACTTTATTAAACCAAATATGTACCATTTTGGTGGACCACCTTTTGCCATTTTTCTTCTACAGACATTATTCCATCAGTGTAAAGCTTTTGTGGTTTCTCTGCGAAAAACTGCGACAAGTAATTTTTTCAGGCTTCTCTTGAAGCCAACTTTACCTCATTAAGGGAGTTCTGCATTGACCGATGGTAGTCATAGTAGTCCAATGGTGCAAGTTCAGGGCTATATGGTGGATGCAGCAAAACTTCCCAGCCAAGCTCTCCCAGTTTTTGCCGAGTCATCCAAGACGTGTGTGGCCTAGCGTTGTCCTGATGGAAGACGACGCCCTCTCTGCTGATCAGTTCTGGCCGTTTTTTTTCGATTGCCTGCCTCAATCTGATCAGTTGTTGACAGTCAAATGTAGCATCAATCGTTCGAGCAGGCTGGAGCAGCTCATAGTGGATGATTTCTTTCCAATCCCACCAAACACACAGCATAACCTTTCGAGGCGTCAATCCTGGCTTTGCGACCATTTGTTGAGCTTCACCACCCTTGCACCATGATCTTTTTCGCATATTATTGTCGTATTTGATCCACTTTTCGTCTCCTATTACCATTTGCTTCAGAAATGGTGCGATTTCATTTCGTTTCAGCAAAGAATCGCAGATGTTAATTCGGTCCATTAAATTTTTCACAGACAATTCATGTGGTACCCAAACATCGAGCTTCTTTTTGTAACCAGCCTTTTTTAAATGGTTCAAAACCGTTTGATGATGAGTGTTTAGCGCCTTGGCGATGTCGTGGCAGCTTATGTGACGGTCCTGGTCAATCTTTTCGGCAATTTCATCGACTTTTTCAACGATAGGTCGACCGGAGCGAGGTGCGTCTTTCACATCGAAATTTCCAGAACGGAAGCGAGCGAACCATTGTTGTGCTACACGAACTGATACGGCATCGTCTCCGTAAACTTCACAAATTTCATTGGTGGCTTGCATGGCATTCTTCCCTTTTTTATACAAAAATTTCAAAATATAGCGAATTTCTTCATTATTTTCACTCGTTTTTGAACAGCTATAACTTTTTTTCTTCCCCGAATTTGATTTTTTTTTGGTTGAATAAAGCTTAAGATGTCACTTTTCTAACACCATATGATATGACACAATGTGATTGGCAGCACTGGAGATAGATGACTCCAACGACATCTATGACAAAATACGAAAAGACTTTTTCGACTACCAATATATAAAATAGTTATGCAGCTTGTATCGCAAGAGCTTGAGTTTTCCTGAAGGGCATTTATTCACTTATTATATATACATATATGTGTATATATATGTGTACTAGACTACATGGCTGACTTGTCTGTCTACGCTGATTCACGTTAAAGTATCTGGCAGATATGAAAACTAGTGATACGCGATTTGCCCACACGCTTTGCCGCACTTTCGTTAATTTGCCGGCACATTCATATACAAATAGAAAAAAAAGCAACATAGGTGCATGCACACACACACATATGCATATATAGTAGAATACGTGGGCTTAAGCTACGTACAGACATGTCAGCGTAACGCCGCAACCGTTGGCGGGCCCCTGACCGACGTTAAACGCTTTCGGCAATCACATTTACTGGCTTCCACTCAACGCTTGCAACTTTAGTTTGTCTCTTGTAGCCGGCAGAGTAACAAGTTTTGCTTTCTGCTATCTGCATAAAGACTTGTAAAAAATCAAACTGCTGGTTATTTGGCTTTGGCATTTAACAGCTGTGGTCTGAATAAGTACGACTTTGTGTGAAATTTTGTTTGGCTGTCAGTGTAGAGAATTGAATATAATTTAATATTCTAATAAATCGATAAATTCGTGGCACTAAAATGTCAGAAGAAGCAGATGTAAGTATAATGGACGAGTGCAGAGTGAAAATGGAATTACAGAAGAAAAAAAAAATCGTGGGAATCATATCGCAGTGTCTGTTTTTCAACGCTCGGAGCAGTGACCGCCAGAAGTGGCAGTTAAATTTTTAACGACCCCACTGGCTAAATGAAATATTTATTTGTTTCTCACGTTTCAAACACTTTTCGCATGATATATGATCAGGCATATATATTACCATACATACATAAATACGTGCATATGTACGCGTATGAATATATTTAATATGAAGCAGGAAATGTTGATATATATGTACATACTTTTGACCACAATCCAGATCCAAATATATGCACGTACTCGTATCTTGTCCGACAACTATGGCTCACTGTAATTATTTGCGGCTTTTCAGTTGTTATTGTTAGTGTTATTTTTAGTTTGTTGTGTTTTTTCTTTGTTTTTGTTTTCGCTTACTCACCTACTTTTTGGTGAATCATACACATATTGTGGGCCATTAATTTTCTTACTGCTTCAACATTACTTTGGGCTTAAATTATTTTTTTAGTTGTTGTTATTTCGCAGTTTTCTTGACTCATTTGTTTGACTTTCAGTTTACTAACTTTAGTAAATTTTTTTTATTTGCACTTCTGCAACCGCAAAGTGATCTTGTTTAGCAAGATGCTTGTACGAGGGTGGATTGATAAGTCTTTAGAATGAAAAACTAGACATTGGTTTTTTAACAAAAAATTTATTTATTTTTCAACATAATCTCCTTTTACGTCAATACATTTTTTCCAACGCTTTTCTAACATATTTATTCCTTCTCTAAAGTAAGTTTTTTCAAAACCTTCGAAATAAGCAATTGTTTCAGCTATAACTTCACTATTTGACACAAATCTTTTTCCACCCAGCCATTTTTTCATATTTGGAGTAAGGAAAAAGTCACTGGGAGCTAAATCTGGCGAATATGGCGGATGAGGGAGCAGTTCATAGCCTAACTCATTTATTTTTTCCTGTGTTTTCCAAGATGAATGTGAAGGAGCGTTATCATGATGAAAGAGAATTTTCTTCTTCTTCAAATGTGGCTGTTTTTGCTTAATATTTTGGTCCAATGTTCCAACAAAGATGAATAATATTCAGCTGTGATGGTTTTACCCTTTTCAAGATAATCTATGAAAATTATACCTTGTGTATCCCAAAAAATTGATGCCATAACCTTACCAGCTGATGCAACGACCTTTGCTTTCTTTGGAGCACTTGAGCCACGTTCTACCCATTGTTTGGACTGTTCTTTAGACTCTGGTGTATAGTGGTGCATCCACGTTTGATCCATCGTTATGAAACGACGCAAAATGCCGATGGATTTCTGTTAAACATGTCTAAACCAACTTTTGAAGTCGACATTCGGTTCGTTTTTTGCAGAGGAGTTAGCAAACGCGGCACCCATCTTGCTGAAAGCTTTTTCATACCCAATACATCATGTATTATGTTATGCACACGTTCATAACTAATGTTCACAATGTCAGCAATCTCTCTCAATTTAATTCTTCGATCTTGTGTGACAATTTTGTACAATTTTTCCACCATTTCTGGAGTCGTTACCTCTTTTGGCCTCCCAGAGCGTGGCTCATCTTTGGGGCCACGTTTAAACTCGTCTACCCAATTGCAAACTGTTGCATTTGAGGGTGCATGTTCCCCTAATACTGTCTGCAACTCCTCAATAATTTGTTTCTGGTTTAATCCATTCAAATGAAAGTACTTTATAACAGCACGAAGTTCACTTTTTTCCATTTTTAATAAAAATACAATAGTGTTTTGCAAAAATAATTCTCAAAAAAGTACCGTTTGACCATATGTTATGAAATTTTGACAGTTCACTTTTAACGATCACAATAATTAAGTAAATTAATAACCGATAGATGTCCCAATTCTAAAGACTAATCAATCCACCCTCGTATATATGTACATATGTATGTATATAATATACCTTTTGTTCGGAATTTAAGTAGTTAAGATGTGCCTTCCCACTGACTAAGATATGCATGCAAAGAATTATAATTTATTTTTCATGTAAATTTTTTTATTATTTTTTTATTTATTTATTTATTATTTTATTTTTTAGCGAAATTAAAAAGTTTAAATCGTTTTTCCTCTTTATTTCGACGATAAAATTACCACACAGCCATCGACAAGATCCCATGACTTTGACTCATACGCTTGTTTAACCCTTTGGGGACGAGTGTCGGCATATAACCGCCCAAATTAGTTCGTTCCTGCAAGGTACGCATAGGTATAGTAAAAGAGTCACGTTTTCATTCAAAGTCATTAGCGGACATTAGCAATGAAGACTTATCTTCTTCATAATGTAAACTTACGATGTGAGATGTCGGTAAAGTCAGAACGAATTTTAGTTCTTCGATTCAGTCTCTCAGTGTCTGAGGAACCATCAGGCTTTTTATATATTTTACTAGCGTACCCTCGCCCGCTTCGCTAGGCGATAAATTCAATTATTTGCTGAAAGAGAATACAATTAATACGAAACAGAGAAAATTCTTTGATACAATTTTATTCGAATTTTATTGTAACACTTTTTGGTAGACAACGTTTTTGGATTTTCCATCTTTCGCGCAAATGAATAATGACGATGGTTTGCTTACTCGTGAGCAAGCTACATACATACAATTGTCCATGAGAAAAAATTGGGTATTCTAAATTAATACCGCACATTTGTAGAGACTGTCCTTGCGCCTTATTAATTGTCATAGCGAATGCAATGCGAATAGGGAACTGCAAATGTTTGAAATCGATTGGTAAATCCGTCGGAATCCGTGAAGTTCTCGCAAAGTCGTGGCACATTAATGTTGCGCAGCATAATAATCGGTGCTCCAATTTTTGATCGTAAATTATGAGGTGGTAGGCCTGGCAAATCGAGTGAGTTTAAGAATTCAGTTGGATAATTTACGACATCATCTTGATCACTAATAGTGTCCATTGACTTATATGCAACTATGTCACCAGGTATTTCATCCAAAATAGCTGCATTTATATCATTGACGTCCTTATTTTTCCCAGCTAAAATTGCTCTTTCGCTGAGCCAATCATGGTTTTTGTAATATTGAACTATGTTTGGAAATACACTCTGTATCAATGCCTCTTTAGACTGTGCAAAAGTGCAGAAATTGTTAGGCAATGTAATCATTCCTGTTGGATCGACAGACGTTTGGCCATTTCCGATTTTCAGCAATTGGTGTGAAAATTCAGCTGCTGACCGATCGTTCTGTAGTTGAATACGTACGTTTGTAGCAAGTGTAAGCGTGTTTACATGTCTCCATAAATACGATGATTTTAAGCATGCATTGATTTCATCCGCAGCCGTAGATTTTGGGATCACAGGTAATGTTTGCCTGAAATCTCCAGCCAATAAAATCATGGCACCTCCAAAGACTGTCTAGCTTCCTCGTAGATGTTTCAAAGTTCTATCAAGTGCTTCCAATGGTTTCTTGTGTGCCAAAGTACACTCGTCCCATACGATGAGCTTACATACTTTAAAAACTTTTGCCATTCCAGATGTTTTCGAAATATTACATGTTGGTGTTTCATTTACCCGCATATTCAAAGGCAACTTTAATGCAGAATGTGCTGTGCGACCGCCTTCCAGTAATGTAGCCGCCATTCCGGAAGAAGCGAGTGCCAATGCAACGTTATTATCGGATCGAATTGTTGCTAATATCAATGAAATCAAAAAGGTCTTTCCTGTTCCCCCAGGAGCATCCAAGGAAAACAATCCACCAGTTCCGTGGCTAACATTGTTCATGATTGTATCATAAACATGTTGCTGTTGGTCATTCAAAATCGTTAAATTTGATGTTGTAAATGTGTTTAGTTCATTATAATCATAACGGTATTCTCGCTCCAGTTCTCTATTGAGAACCTCGGATTGTGTTTTCGTCTCATGATGAACAATTTCCGTCTTTGACTCGTTGTTCGTTGAATTTTCATCTGAAACAACAATCACATTGTCCTCATCGATCTGAAATCCCATGTCTTCAAACACGCTCATATCGTTGGAGTTATCTGAATTTTGTGTATTCATGTGCTCATCCTCGTCGGTAAATAAATCCACAACTTTATTTAAATCTGCCATTCCGAAAATGTAATGTTATTTTTTTCAATTCGTATCAATCCGGGAACAATGTATTCTATTGTAATCTTATCGATGTGAATACCCAAAGAAAACTGTCAACACACAAGGCCTATAGATTTACCAGGTCTGCTTGAAACTGCAAAAACAACAAAAAAAAACAAATTTTTTCTGCCACATCACATGGGGAAAGGTATAAAGTGGTGTGCTCTGGTGTGCAGTATTCGTAAACAAACCGTTTGAACATTTCCTTTATTCTTACAAAATGCACATCTCGTTTAAAGTAAACCCAAAAGCAACTTTTGTCAAATTCTCTGAGAGCCGAATAACTGTTTCTTGTCTGGCAAACCTTGGTAAATCTATTATCCTTGGTCAACACACTTGTTGCTCTCACAAATGAACTGCACACAAAACACAAATCATTTCTCTTCATAAAGAGCGTACAAACCTCTGTGTTTATGTTTACTCTCCGTCGAAAAAAATTTGCAACTTAGCAACACGACACAAATTGTTTCACAATAACGAAAAATTCGTATATTCCAAAAAAGTTGTACACATAAAATGAACGTTAATTCGAAACTTAATCTAAGAATCGAGCAAGTTCTGCGGCAATTTTCACTAAAAACACAATTTGTACAATATTTTGATTTTTTCTTTTTTTATATGAAGAAAATATATTATTTAAAAAAAATGTTTTTTCCTAAAAACCTTCCCCTAGTGGATCCCTATATTATGAAAAAAGAACGAATAAAATTGGCCTCGTATCGGCCCAAAAAAATGCGTACAAACGAACATTATTTCATTTTTATGTATGGAGACGTTTTATCCTAGAAATGATTTATTAGATAGTGAGAGGTCTGAAAAATATTGCCTTGAATCTGTTATGACGAAAGTTGACGGCATTATTTCGTCAAGTGGAAGTAAAAGCCGTGCAATAAGCAATCCACCCAGGCGCTTCAACATTAGCAGTGGTAGCAGTTTGTTAATATTTATTTTTTGATTTTATGAAAAATGTTTTTTGTGTTAAATAAAGCCTTAGTATTTTCTTTATTGCGCACTCGAATACCTCTCGTCCTCAGCGACGCTCGCTCGTCGAGCGGACGCGTCCCCAAAGGGTTAAGAACGAACAATAATTTTTCTCAAAGAACGAACTGTATTTTCATTGAAAGTTAGTTCAAATGAAATTTAAAAAATTAAATGTCAAAATTCATAATCACAGAGGGTTTTTTTACGGGCTTAGCTGTAGTCAGAGGCTCGAAAAATTGATGATTTTTAATAATTTTTTTTTGCTAGACAATTGTTTTATTTTACAAAAATAAAAACATAGCATTAACACATCACATTTCGACTTGAATTCAGTAAAATTTCAAGAAAAAAATTAATAATTGTAAAACTTATCGCTGTTTGTGTGGAACCCATTTCTCCAGAAGTCCTTTGTGGTGATCATCACAAGTCCTTGGAGATTCATCTAAAATCAATCGGACAAGAGAAATTAGTTTTATTAATAGGAAATCTTGTGCCTGATTGAAGCTTTTTTGTTTTTTTTTTTGTTCAAAATTAACAATAATGCGGCCCCAGGAAATATTTTTCAGATTTTGGAGAAAAAAGCGACAATTAATTGCTTAAAAAAATTTAAAAACAGATCCTTCGATCAGACACGATATTTTACAATAAATTTTTCAAAAGTATAAATTTTATTGAAATCTACCAAGCGGTTTTTAAGTTACAGTGATCACCAGTTCAAAAAATATAGTTTTGAGAAAAAGGATTTAAAGTTTTGCAATCGATTTATGTAGAGCTATACGAATTATTAAGGGGGAAAACCGGTTCAGGAGTCCAAAATTGTTAGTGTTTTTCGAGAATTTTTTGAACAAAGAAGGAATAATCAGAAATTGTTTAAGTTTAGAGTATATTTTATTTATATTTTTAGGTACACTTTTAAATTTTTTTGAAGCTATTTCCGCGGGAGATAGTGGCGATAGAGCGTGCTGTCCATGGACGATCGCTATTCGAATGTTTTGCTGCTGGGAGTTCCTGAAGTTGCAAATTTTCTCTGAAATCAACAGCAATTTCTTTTTGTTTTTATTAACAAATATTTCCCAAGAATATGAACCTAATCGTGGTAAAAAAATATTGAAAATTGCATGCTTTTGAGGCGCTTGAACACAAAGTATTTAGTTTTTTATACAACATTTTTCCACCTATTTTGTTAAAACCCCATATTTTAAATACTAATATAATCCCAGAATTAGGTTCATATACATCAGAATTGAATAAAGAAAAAATCCCCTTAAAGTTTAGAACGATTGGTCGATAATTTTTTCAGCTAGAATGCCCACCAGTTGAAAAAAAGTAGATGCGAGAGAAAAACGTCGTTCTAACTAACGCGCGCTACGGTGCGGAACCGACGGGCAGTCACTTAAGTGCTCACAGAATCGGGAATAATGCGAATTTCGCTTTAAAATTTTTACCACATATTCTTGAGTAGTTGTACTAACGATTTATGCAATAAAAAATCGATTTTTTGAGTGATCTAAACCGGTTTCCCCCTTAAATTACTTACACTCTGTCATCTATTCCTGGGCCATATAATACTTCTTCAGCCGTCATAGCAGCTACCAAAATATCGATTTGCTGTTGCTTACGTAGTATTCTACCTTCTCGAGTGTTATCGTTAGCGCGCTTATCTGCCACTTTCATAAGTGCAGCATCCATTTTTTCAACATACGAACGCTCCGGAGCGCCCGAGCGCCCATCGTTAAGTGTTGAATAGCTCGAAAAGTATTTATCGGATTTACCTCAAATTTTCGCACAATATTTTAAAGATGTTATAATTTAAGAAAACGCAAAACAATTCAATTTTCTGAAAATTCTGACTACTCACTCCTAACCCTTAAAGAACGAACTACATTTATTTTCATTGAAAGTTAGTCCAAATTAGATTTAAAAAATTATATGTCAAGATTTCTTTTGTCGACAGGTGTGTTTATAATTACTTTGTAGGAATTAAAAACAATTTTTTTTTTCGAGCCATTGAGGCGACCAAGTTTTTCTGAAAGTCTCGATTATGTACAAGTATTGTAATTTTTCGGTTTTTACTGGCTGGTGATTTCCAGCATAGTTTTTTTTTTTGCAAATTTTAAGTCACTACCCGCGGAGAAATATTTAAATTAACGAAAATTAATATAAATGCAAATAATTTTCAATTTTGGGAGTTTTCAGGTACAAGAAGTCAGAATCTGCAAAACGTTCGCTAGAGTACGGAAAAATAAAAAAATCCTCTCAAAAACATGAAAAATTCAACATTTCAACTAATTCTTCTGCTAAGAAGGTCATGAAATCAAATCTAATTCGTTGTACATACAGGGTGGGCCATATAGTAACACAAATGACATGTCGAATGTGTTCATAATTTACTTAAAGGTTTGACATTTACGAAATGGGACGCTATACGCTTGAACAAAATTAGGAAATATTGAAAACCTATTTCCAAGGTGCTAAGTCTTCTTCTTCTTTTCTGATTTTTACATCGGTGGCTACGTCAATAAGCAAAATTGTCGGATTTGGGGCTCAGAAAATCCACACGTTACTGTAGAGAAGCAAAAGCATCCACAACGAGTTACTGTTTGGTGCGGTTTTTGGTCTGGCGGTATCATCGGGTCATTTTTTTTCGAAAATGAGCGAGGAGCCGCGGTTACAGTACATGCTCAACGAGTTGTTTCCAAAAATTGAAGAGGATGACATGGACGACATTTGGTTTCAACAGGACGGTGCAACTTGTCACACTGCCAAAGTTACACTCGAACTTTTGGCTACCGTTTGAAAACCGAGTAGTCAGCCGAAATTCCGAAATCAATTGGCCGCCTCGGAGCTGTGATTTAAGCCCGTTGGGCTATTTTTTGTGGGGAGCCGTTAAGGACAAATGCTATGCGAACCATCCAGAGACGATTGATGCTTTAAAACACGAAATCGAAGTTGCCATTAATGAAATTTGAGCCCAAACAATCGAAAATGTGCTTAAAAATTGGGTTGATGGCATTGCCTACTGTAAAGCCAGTCGTGGCAGTTATTTGAACGATATTATTTTTCATTCATAAATGACAATGTTCAATCTTCAAAATAAAAACAAAAGTTTAAAAAAATATTGTTTAGTTTTTTTTTTTAGCCGATTCAAAAAGCAAATTTTACATGGCCCACCCTATATTAAATTAGATTTGTGGGGGGTTGGACAAGTCCAAGACCATTGTACTACACCCGGATAGATATCAGTAGAAAGAATAGAGATAGGAAAGGTAAAGAGGGGATGGTAAAGCGAATAAATTAGTTTGAGGTCACTCCTCCACAAACCTCTTGGATTCATTGATGAATTTTAACAGATCCGGAAGAGGAAGAGTATGCACTTTATTCATACTAAGTATATCGCAACCCAATATCCTAAGTCTAATTCTGGAAAATGCAGGACAGCTTCAGAAAAAATGCTCTGCAGTGTCGTCGTTCACAAGCCAGGATAGGCATATCGGGCTGTCAGACCACAGGCGTTGTGCCCTGTGACTACACCCACCAGTACTCTCAGGTCCTTCCTGCTGAGTTTTAGGAGAAAGGTCGCTAATTTCCTGTTTGGTTCTTTCACAAAGCACTTGGCTACTCTGCACGAGTTCAACTCAGACCAACGACGACAACTGTGGGTAGACCTCATGAAGTCGCCAATCCATAGTTGAGCGATGCGAAATTGACACCTAGAAAGGGTTCAGGGCCTAGTGTTCAAATTTGTCGGGTTTATTCGGCAAATATTGCTTAAATCTGCATCTGGTTTTTGTGTTTTTTTTTTTTTTTGACAAGAGTCGTTCGTTAATTGTAGTATTTGGCCATGGTTTCAAGCATTTCATATTATTTTCAATAAAACTGCCCCATATTGCTGATACTGAAGCAAATTTATCGCTTTGTAGACGTTGACGTCTCTGACTTTTTTTATCAAAGCGAATAAATCTCGTCGCCCGTAACTCGGTAACGGGTTGTTATGGCCACCTAAGTAAGTAAGTAAGTAAGTTAGAATAAATCTCTCAATTTCGGTAAAATCATTTATATTTATGATGTTTGCAAAGAAATTTTGCATATTTCATAAATATGAAAATTTGTTGTTGTTGTAGCAGCATAAACATTCCCCATACATATATGGGGAATGCTGCTGAAGTGACACTCCTTGGCCATATATAAATCCGGGTCCTTCCGGCAACGTAAAACCGACTGTCGGGGGAACGAATATGAAAGTTTAAAACTTGTTGCGTCGTATTCTCTCCGACTCTACAAAATTCCAATGAACGCTTTCAATTTTGTTTTTGTTAGGTTTTATTTGTTTACCTAAAACTCTAGAGGTTTCTAATGTCGTGTAAGATAAATAGAAGCCATATTATTTATTTATGGCTCACTTTGCAACTGGTACCAAATTGGTCTCTCCTACACTACATAGTATGACTTCTGATGCTTTCCATTTCAATTCAACCGGGCTACTCGGGTCATGTTCTTCGATTTCGATGTAACGGAAATATGTTGCTCTCTGGTCAAAATAATGAGACACGTATTTTTTTGTTCGCCCGAAAAAATTTTTTTTCAAGAGTTATCGGCATAACTTAGTCAAAAATGAACCGATTTTAATAATTCTGGGTTCAAAATGATCGTAATTACTTACACGAGCGATTTCATGTAGAACCAATTGCAAAGAAGTAGTTGCAAATTTTTTATTTAGCAAAAACGAAAAAAAATTGAAATTTTTTCGAAATTCAATATTTCAAAAAGTGTATTTTTTTTTTATAACTTTTCCCAAATCAAAAGGACATCTTAAACTTTAATTTAGCTGAATACCTAGTAGCTAAAATGAGTTGGTTTTGAGTAATGAATTTTTGAGTAAAAACCCTGTTTAGCACTTTTTGTTTTTTGCAAAATAAAACATTTTCAACTAATTTTTTGCAACTATTTCTACATGAAATCGCTCGTGTTAGTAATGACGATCATTTTAAACCCAGAATTATTAAAATCGGTTCATTTTTGACTAAGTTATGAGCATTTAAAAGCAATTTTTTTTTATATTATTAAAAAAAATCGATTTTGAGCCGAAATACAAAATTGCCGATAAAGCTTGAAAAAATTTTTTTTCGGGCGAACAGAAAAATACGTGTCTCATAATTTTGACCAGAGAGCAACATATTTCCGTTACATTGAAATCGAAGAACATGACCCGAATAGCCCGGTTGAATTGAAATGGAAATTCTTCCAGAATCCAACTAGCGCATCCGCACCTTTTTGTTTAAGTTTGCCTGAAAGGGACAAAAAAACCCAAATGTGTAGAAGGTAGAGGTTACTAACTGTATTAAATAAATTATTATTGCAGAATTCCTCATTAAATTGTTGAATACTTTTGATGCCTGCTGTGTAAGGGTCTTGAAGGCCAGTTCATTCTAAGAAGGAATTTACTTGGGCCCGCTTTAGAAAACTTCAGATGCAAACTTTAAAATCAGAGTAGGCTAGTTATTATTCCTGGGCCTCCTTCGCCGTATTTCGTTGTCGAAACCTTGGCATGTTGTAATTGGATTTTGTTGTACAGTGTAATTTTCAAAGGCCAATTATTGTAAAGCTTTCATGCAATTGATGCAAATTTTTACACCAACCATTGGCCCTTAAATAGTGCGAACTATTTTCCTCTAATTTTCTCCAAAACACTCATCTGCTGTTTTTAGTAATTATGTGCGAAGAAATTTTTAACACCCTCGTTTCTTAATTAGAAACTGACGATTTCTCATTTATCATAAACATCAAAGAAATGCCATGAGTTTTTTCATTCTTCGTTTCGAAAACTTCGCATGCTAATTATTAAATTTTTTTCCCTATGCCAGTTGTGCAATGAAGACCTTTACTCGTTGGAAGCCAATTTGGTAAACAAGTCGATGCGAGAATTGGCAAATGGCGAAGAGAAAGATCCAATTACCAAATTACGTTTGCTATGTCTGAGTCGTGGTGCAACTGGTATACTCGGTTTGGGCAGGTAAGTGGCGACAGTTAATATAACCAGTTACCTTTACATACAAAACTAAATTGGGAGCAAAAAAAAAAGGCACTTAGCAAGCAGCTCTTAAACGAAATTATATCACCTACCCTAATGTATGTACTCTGCTATGCATTTAGAACGTTTCGCAATATGGACGACGATGGTAGCAAAGCATTGAATGAGGAGGAGTTCACTAATGGCTTACGTGAGACGGGTTTAGATGTGACCGATGAGGAAATTAAGGAGATGTTCAAGAGGTGAGTGCACAACATACACATGCACACACACACACACACACTTATGCACATTGCAGCTGAAAAGTGTAATCAAAATGCATTACTTTTTGTTAAATTAGTTTCGATGAAGATGGCAGCGGTTCCATTAATATGACTGAGTTTTTGCTGAAATTGCGGGTGAGTTTGCGATTTACAACTTGCAAAACTTATTTTCACTTAATTTATTTTTCTTTATCTATCTATCTTTTAAATATCTACTTATGAAATGCATTTATGTAATGAATGACCCTTCGTTTCCCATAGCCACCAATGCCACAATGTCGTCTAGACATCATCGATCAAGCATTCGCTAAGATGGACCAAACCGGTGATGGAGTTATAACTGTGGATGACTTGAAGAATGTCTACTCGGTGAAGGAACATCCGAAATTTAAAAGTGGCGAATTGAGTGAAGATGAAATATTGACGGAATTTTTGAATAATTTTGAAGGTGGGCGCGGAAATTTGGATGGCAAGGTGAGTTGCTGGTTGGTTTGGTTTACACTGTTTACTCTAAAGTGAGAATATAATTATTGGGGGATTTTAGTTGATTTAAGAAATTAAATGAAATGAAAATTAATTTAAGGGGGATTAATTAATTAAATTAAGGCTTCAAAAAATCGATTCTTCCGTGGATTTTTTTGGGAAGGAAAGAAATATTCGATTAAAACGAAACTTTCTGGTTTTATTGTTATATATTTCAACAGTCTTCTCAAATTTTTTCATTAAAATATATGTCATATTATGCCTGGTATAAGCGTTTTGCCGAGGCGCCTCGAGTGTGCATGTGTCGTGCGGCGGGAAAGATGCAGGTCGCAATTTTCATCTGAAACCAAAAACCCAAACAAAATTTTATTTTAGTATAGTAGAGCTTTTAGGTAAACCAAGAAAATTTAAAAAAAAAGTGAGAAATTCAACAATTTTTCGCTAATTAAAAAAAAATTAATTTTTTTGGAAAAACAAATTCACTTTAGATTGTTTAAAAAGTGGGTTAATCATAACTTTCTTAAGGTTTTTTAGGTTCAACTAGAAGAGAATTTAATTGCGAATACAATCAATGTTATCTCGTTTCGATAGAATGTTTAACTTTTTCCCTATCTTTCCCGCCAATTGGGAAAAATCGTAAAAATAAAAAACCGAGAAATCGCGCTCCAAAGTTTTTGTATATAAAAAATCCGCTCGTAACCTGCTCGACGCTTGCTCACACTTTCTTCTGTAACTCCGAAAATATTTTGAATTTGCTTCTGAAATTTTGAAGACACATTCTTGGCTAGTTTGGGAAGACATTTCTGCAAAAAAACAAAAATCGATTTTTTGACGCCTATAAAGCAGGCTCCCCCTTTAAGCGATTAACGGCTCAATGTGGTTTTCCGCGCGCAATAGTGAAAATGCGCTAAATGAGTGATGGAGGAGATGTGAGTGTAGTTTGGTTGTGCAGCGCTGGCAATTCCTCAAACCTGTTACATAGCTTTAAAATACCTTTCTACCACTTTGCCTTGCACTGACGAAGTATGCATTTTTATATGTTTTCAACGCCTAGCAACTGGCATTTTCAACATGGCGATGTCCTACGAAATGTTAATTGTCAGCCTCTGCATCAGCGTTACACCAATTAACGCTCTGTTGGGCACCCAGGTCTGGCCAGACTATCATTGCTAACGACTTGAGCTTCCAGCTAGCTTCCTAAAATTTAATTTTCTATCGATTTATGGAGACATAACCTTTTAAAATGGTGAATGGTTAAAGTTAAAGTGGTTAAGATATTTAAAAAGTTTTTTTTACTTTGCCTAGGAAGTTGTTGAGGCCCTATGCTTCCGAGAGGAGTGAACACGGAAAAAATAAAAAAATAAAAAATAGTCAAAATATTTTTTTTTAATAAAGTTAAGCTATAATTTTTTTGACATTTGTGAAAGTAAATTAAAAGAAGAGATTAAAGAATACGGATCTGCATAAACTTTTTACTAAAAATTAACGAATAACGGCATTTTTGCCATTTTGACTCCATGGGCAATGAGCTTATAAAAGCTTTCGCGTGAAATTTTGAATAAAAAAAATAAATTAAAATGCCTTACAACTAACCTCCTTTTTATGTTTTCTTCTTTATCTTTGCAGATTACCAAAGAGGAGTTTGAGAACTACTACGCCACCATCAGCGCATCCATCGACAATGACATGTTTTTTGATCTGATAATGCGACGCGCTTATGCTTTGTAAAATGCCTATCAGTTGAACTTTGTCCTTCATGGAAGCCTCGCTGCTTCGGTATTTTAATATTTCTATTAGTTTATGTTATTTAAAATTCCTGTGTGTTTTATGTGTTGAAAATGTTGAAGTACTCGAATATGTCTGCGTACATAAAATTTATGTTTATCTAATAAAAGAAAAAATCTATACGTAACTGTAATGTATTATATGGAATACATAAATATATCATCATCACAGTTGGCAAGCAAAAATTAAAATTGACTTTTACTTTTGTGGAAATAATTCAAAACAAAAAAAAAAAAGGAGAAAAAAAATTACTGCATGTATTCAACGGTGATATCAGGTCATTCCATAAGTTCGTGCGTATTTTACCCAAATTTGACAGCCAACCTTCAGCAGAGAGTGAATGTGTGTTCTCAGCTGCTGCAACGGCTTGAAAATGAAAGCTTCTTGAACCGTCTCGTTACTGGTGATGAAAAATGGGTCCTTTACAATAATCCTGTTCGCAAAAGCCAATGGTTAGATAAAGACGAAACACCATGGCCTTCACCGCAAGAAGATTCGCCTGTCTATTTGGTGGGATATGGCCGGTATTGTTTATTATGAACTTCTGGAACCAAGCCAGACGATAAGTGCTGATTATTATTCACATCAGCTATCAAACCTGCATGAGGCACTAAACAAAAATCGACCGTCTTTAGCGAATAGACGCAAAGTTTTGTTTCGCCACGACAACGCAAGACTTCATACCGCAAGGCAAACATTAGGCAAGCTAAACGAGCTCGGATGGGAGCTAATGCCGCATCCTCCATACTCTCCGGATATTGCACCTTGTGATTATCACGTTTTCCGTGGACTTCAATCCCATATGAGTAACAAGAACTATTCCTCAAAAGAAGCTATAAAAAAGGATATCGAAGCGTATTTTGACTCCAAGGACAAACAATTTTTTGAGCAGGGAATTAAAAATTTGCCTAAACGTTGGGAAGACATTGTAAATAATGAAGGAAAATATATTATTGATTAATAAATACTTAAAACATCTTTTTTATTAATTTTAAAACCACCTTTAAAAAACGCACGAACATATGGACTTACCTCATATTTTCATTTTATGTTTCTTGTTGGAAATGTTGTAGAATAGACCTACGGCGGCGGAAACAAAGCTTGAAAAAAGGTTTCACAAAAAAAAAAAAAAAAATAAAAAAAATTAGATCACCCTAGAAATTGTTTTTCCGCCCTGAATGATGTTTTTTGCCATAATTTTGCTGTGCGATTTGTATTGACGACACTTTTAGTTAAAGACTCTCTGATTGCTACATTTTCTCCAAGAGGCAGTACTTTAGAATTTTTGTTAACTTTAAGTTGTTGGGAAAAATTGCTACTTTGCACATAAGAATCAACTAGTGAAATGTATCTTGAAAAAGCAACCGTCGAGCCCTTTACAAACACAATATGCTTATAAAAATCGAGTTTTTAGGGCTTTTCAAAATATTTTTTTTTTTTTTTGGCAAAATGTTTTTTCTACAATAGAAAAAACGTCTTTAAAAATACAGAAAACCAGAAAAAAATTGCATTTTCCAAATTAAAAAAACAAAATATATGAAAAAAATGTGGTTCAAAACAAGATCATCATCATCATTGTTGGCTGGACAACCCTGGTCGGGTCTTCGCCTGCTGTGGCATACTATATGCCTCCAGTTGTCTCGGTTTCGTGTCTGTGTCCTCCATGCCCGAAATCTCAATAAGTCTGCGTCTTCTTCTACACCGCCAATCCATCTAAGCGGCGGGCGGCCCCTTTTTCTCTGTCTGTGGCATTTACCGAATAGTATTTGTTGAGGTGAGTAATCCGTGTTAGCCCGCAATATGTGACCTGCCCATCTCAATCTGTTGATCATGATTGTGGTTATCACAGATGGGTGCGCATTAGGCCGGGTCGATTTGTGGGGAGGCAAAAAAATCGCCCATTTCTCTGTGAAAATCATATTGTAGGGATCAAAATAAGAAACTTTGCCGAAGGAACCATACCTCTAAGATGAACTCTGATGTACCCCATTTGGGTCGAACTTTTTAGTTTCTTTTCTCTTGTAAAGGCCAAAAATTGTGATATTTTGAAATGATTGTATGGGGAACCCCCCAGGAGAGTTCTAGGGGGTGTGCCACTGGCATGGGTGAATCGGCCGTCCAAAGTTAGGGGGGGTCGGTCATACATTTGGACTCGATTGGAGCACTCTAAATGGGTCAAAGTGGGATTTTTCGTTCGACCCAAATTGGGGGACATCAGAATTCGTTTTAGAGGTACAGTTCCTTTGGTAAAGTTTTTTATTTTGAAAACGATTTTCACAGAGCAATGAGCGATTTTTAAATCGACCCGCCCTGTAGCGTTTCTGCCTCTCGCCTTTATCGAAAATCGCGCTAAAAATTTTTCGTAGAACTCTCCTCTCGAAAATCAGCAGCTTCTGTTTATCTACATCTCTGAGTGTCCATGTTTCACTACTGTATAGCAAGATGGAAATTATAATTGAGCGATACAGTGAAATCTTTGTTTTTCTGTCTAGGAGGCGACTCTTTAGGTCTTGACACAGCGAAAAATAGCAGCGCTTGTCCATAAGGATTGTGTGGCCGATTCCTGCAGTATCTCTTCGTTGCAGAATTGACAATCGTGGGATTGTTGTTTTGAAAGAGGTTGCTGTGGGTCAGGCGTATATGTCCAAGCCGAAAACGGGTATAAATAACCGTGTTTCGCCTTGTGGTTGCGGCTGGGGAGATTGGAGGGATGAAGCTTGGATTAATGCATTTATAATAATGGTTTATGTTTTGCCATCGCACATACCGGTATTTTGATAATCTAGGCGGCCAAAAGTCAATTTTGTAAAATGCATTAATTGATTTTAATAATGAATAAAATATAAAGATAACACAATAGAGTATTCACTTCACCCCCTCTCGCGCTTTTTCGTCGCGTGCGCTACCGCTGTATTGGCAGTCAAAAGTTCATTGCTTATCACACTACAAATATCTCGCTCGGCGTTCGGCAAGCAGCAAATCTTCAAAAAAGTAAAGTGAACTTATTTGAAGTTATATGTCTCGTTTTAATGATGGAAATTGAAGCTTCAGGTATGTTTTTTCCAAATTTAATAAATATTTTATTGATTTTGTTCATTAATAACGTAATTTACTGAATTCCGTACAAGGAGAAATAGTGCATTTTTTACACATATTTTTTTTATTTGTTAAGCTGAAAGTTATACTTCCAAGTTCGTCCAAGCTTGAATTTTTTTTTCAGATTGTGTACATATGCTTTGAGATGTAGAATAAAGTAGAATTAGCCGCAGAAAACCGCAGATTAATTAATTGTGGAATTTCAAAAGTTTCATGGAACAGTTTTTTTAAAGCGTTTTCTGTACTTGTTATTTTTTGGTTTGTTTAAGGTTCTCAAGGCACTTCAGGGGTTCGAATTGTAACTCGAAAATACCTATTCGACCACATGCAAGCTCAGAATTTACCAAATTTGGACGAAAAATTAAACTCTTTACAACAGGAGCTTTTGTCAAGTGAAAAATACTCTGACGAACAGATATCAGCTCTTAAGCACAATTTTTCACATTTTAAATCACAAATCAAGAAAAAGTGGCTACAAGTACATAAAAAGGAAGATGTTTTCCTATCAAAGTACAAATCTTGGTTGGAAGGAGGTTTTGAATTAACTGTTGCAGCAATACCGAAACGATGTGGCCGTCCTCAGAAAGATTTCAGTGACTCAGGTGAAAGATCTAAAAGACGCAAAACTGCAGAACTCAGATCTACAGTAAAGGACAAAAACTTGATTATGCAAGCTGCTTCAGAAGAGTTAATCAAAAGTGGGAAGAGAGATGCTTCTAAAGTATTAAAAGACATTCAAAACTCTCCGATACGTGCGACAAAATACAAAAAGGCATTTTCAAACACTAAGAAAAAAGAAATCCACTCTTTATCACCAATGCAAGCATTGAAAATGATGATTGATGCTGATCTAACAAGTGCTCAGTACGAAGTTATAAGGAACACATGTAAAAAAATTGTTCCCTGCTACGCACTTATTCAAAAAGCAAAAAATGAATTGTATCCGCCTACTGAATCTATCAGAATTACATGCACTAGTGCCGAATGTGACTTACAGCCCTTGGTCGATGTTGCAGTGAAACGCTTATTAACTTATTTGGAAGTAGTTCTTTCAGCCCTTGAAGAACAAGAAAGATTGTCCCTGAAACTTATTTGTAAATGGGGATGCGACGGCTCACAGCAGTCACAGTTTAAACAAAAACAAGAAAGTGATACTGATTGTGATTCAAATATCTTCCAAACCTGTTTTGTTCCATTAAGGTTAGTCTGTGGAAAAAGTGATAAAGTCGTTTAGGAAAATCCAACGCCCTCTTCAACTCGTTTTTGTCGTCCTTTGAGGTTCCGGTTTGTGAAAGAAAGTGTGGACATAACTAAAGAGGAAATCGACTTCGTAACTGAATCTTTGAAATCGCTGTCAGCTACGGATTTAGAATTAAATAGTTTAACCTTTAAAGTCAGTCACGTGTTCGTCATGACAATGGTAGATGGCAAAGTGTGCAACGCTGCTTCTGGCACAACTTCTACCAATAAGTGCTATATTTGTGGCGCTACATCCAAAGATTTTAATCAGCTGCATTTAAAGCATGATATTAAGCACGAATGCCTTGAGTTTGGTTTATCTGTTTTGCACGCCAGGATAAGACTCTTTGAGAGTATTCTCCATCTTGCCTACAAGTTGCCTGTTCGAAAATACAGAGAAAGAAAGACAGAAGCGGAAAAAACGCTCGAGAAAGACAGGAAACTTGAAATCCAACGGAGATTCCGTAACGAGACTGGCTTGCTCGTTGATATGCCAAAAGCTAACTTTGGAAACACGAATGATGGTAACACAAGCAGGAGATTTTTCGAAGATCCAAAGTTAGCTGCTGAAATAACCGGAATCAACTATGATCTCATTTATCGGTTAAAAGTCATATTGGAAACAATTTCATGCGGACATAAAGTGGACTCGGAGAAGTATGATAAATATGCAATTGACACAGCTCAGTTGTACGTTGAATTACACCCATGGCACCCGATGACACCGACAATGCACAAAATACTTGTACATGGTGCATTAATCATAAAAAATGCATTGGTGCCTATTGGGCAACTTTCGGAGGAAGCTGCAGAAGCAAGGAATAAACATTTTAGAACTTACCGCCAAGACTTCGCAAGAAAATTTTCCCGAGAAAACTGCAATAGAGACATTTTTAATCGACTTTTTTTAAGTTCAGACCCTTTATTTAGCAGCACTAGAAATGTGAAAAGAGGAAAATTAAAATCATATTTACCGGAAACGTTAAGTTTACTCATTCCGGCCCAACCTAACGAATCTGATTTATCAGATAATGAAAATTTGTAATTTTTTCCTTTAATTTGTTTTATTTTGCTTTAGTTCTTATTGACGTAAGATTATTGATTGAATTAAATTTTTTTTTTTTGGTTCAAATAATGTATTTTATTTGACACCTTCTGTGAAACTTGCCTTTTGATAATAAATAATTAAAACATTATTCTATATAATTTAACCTATAAATACCCAAAAAAAATTAATTTTCTATTTATTCTAGTACAAAATGGTTGTATCTTTAAATATACCACGTCATTTAAAGGTTAATAATATAATAGTTCAATAAAAAAAGTCCATTGTCTAAATGATGATGAATAAAAGTATTTAAGACTATAAAAAACGTTAAAATAGTTTTGGCCGCCTAGATTATCAAAATACCGGTATGTGCATCGTTGTGACTTTTGCTGTCGATTTGCTTTGATGGTTGCGTTCTTTTAGGTCGCCCTTGTTAAAGCTGTATGTTGTGTGTAACGGCGATTTGGTGGCAAGTTTTGCTGCTGCGTCTGCTAGGGTGTTTCCGTGTATAGTATTCCAATATGGCTAGGGATCCTAAGCAACTTTAATTGTTCGGGGTTTGATATTAGCGTCTTTCTGATTTGAGATATCAATATATCGTTGTTGTTTATGTTTTTTATTGAAGTCAAAGTTGAAAGTGAGTCACTGCAGATAAGCTATTTTCCTCCGTTTTTTCTGCTATTTTACAGGCGTTATAGATGGCAGTTGCATCGGCTGTGAAAACGGACGCATAATATGGTAATAATCTGTATCTGCTTGTATCTGTGAAACAGCTCATGATATCAACGTCAAAATTGTTCTAATGACAGTTCAATATATTGTTTATAAGCCATCAAAAGCATTTGCGTCTCAAATATGTTGAATTTTTTTTCCTGTGATGGAATTCAAACTTAGTAGTGTGATTGCGTTATATTTGGCTGGACAATCACAACCAGCCTTTGTTCGTGAGCTCAGTCACCTCAAAGTGAATAAAATGTAAAACGTCACAATGATACTGGTAGCATTGCAAAACACTGTGGAGGTGGACCAAAAAAACCGCAACAACGTCAGAAATAGTTCGGAAAGTGAAGGCTCGACTTGAACGAAGTCCACGTCGAAGTGGAAGAAAAATGGCCTAAGAATTGAAAATATCGCAAGACAGCATTCGAAGCATATTGAAAAATGAACTCAAGGTCAAGGCTTACAAGTTCCAAAAAGCACACGATCTCTCACCCCAGCAAAAAAAAGTTCCGTGCGAAAGAGCAAAGGAGTTGTTGCGCTTCCACGAACGTGGCGAATTTCCTAACATTGTGTTTTCTGCTGAAAAAAATTTCCGAATTGAGCAGTTCATATACACTCAAAACGATAGTGTTTACTTGACCGAACGCTCATACGAGAATTTGAGCCTAAGCATGGCCACTCGAAGCATGTCCCATCGCAAGTAATGGTTTGGGCCGCAATGACCGCTGATGGACACTCTCCAACCGTTTTTATCGAGCCTGGTGTCAAAGTGAATGCGACTTATTATCGGGAAAATGTTTAAGAAGCTGGTTTAGAGCCGTGGACACGCAAACATTTCGGTCGTGGACCATGGACGTTCCAAGAGGACTCGGCACCGTCTCATGAAGCTCGTGTGAACGAAGAATGGTTAAAAAATCATGTTCCACGCTTCATTTCGTCCACACAATGGCTTTCGAATTCGCCAGACGCAAATCCGATGGACTATTCAATCTGGTCCATTTTGGAGAGCAAGGTGAGGACTAAAAAATATGTCGGTATGGATGCGCTGAAAAAAGCGATTACACGAGAATGGGCCAAAATACCTCAAGATCACATTCGCGCAGCATGCAACTCATTTTTTGACCGTTTGAAGGCAATAGTCAAGGCAAAAGGTGGTCATATCGAGCTAAAGTGAATATATTTAAAAATTATAATCATTTTTGAACAATTTTGCCTTTTAAGTCAATAAAAACTAATTTCACACAAAAAGTTATGGTGTTTTGATTAGGTAACACTTCATATCGTTCACCCTGTAGTGTGGACCAATTATGGCAATTGTTGCGTATGCGTTGAAAGTTTTGCAGAACTATGGTCACCGGAGTTCGTTCTTGTTTATATTGTGTTAAATGCAGTAGAATGCTGTTCGTCGGTAATGTCCATGGAGGACTTTTTATATGGGTGGTGATATTGTTTTCCAACGGCATGCCAAGGTGTCTCGCTATCTCTATTAGCCTTTCTATTGCTGGTTTTTTACGTGATTTTCGTTTTCGTTTCAGACAGTGTTTTACTATCGATTATAAGGCAGTGTCATCATTTTGTGTTAGTTTGATTGCCGTTCGTCCAGATATATAACTGATTCTATGTTTGATTAGCGGTAATCCCGCTTCGGCGAGAATGTTGAGGATGGGAGTGGTGCGAAAAGACAATTCGCAGAATGGTATATCGATGAAATTTTTGAAAGATTTGCTTGTGATTTAGCGCCGCATCGAGATAATCGATTTTCGAGAGAATGGTAGCTCTCACAATATTAAGCAGTGCATTTGTATTGCTTTCAAATTTGATGTTGCTTAAACATTTTATTGAACGAGTACTAAGCCTGTTTTGTAGTGATTTGTGCAAATAGTTTGTGTGATCATTCCAGTTGTATTTGTTGTTAAAAATATACCTAATATTTTAAGTCATGGAACATTTTTTATTTTTAAACAAATTTAATACTCAGTTTCATTCAATATTTAAATATTTATGTGTAGAATTTTTTCAAGTCAAATAGTTTTGCCTGTTTAAACATTTTTATAATTGTTATTTTTTTTTTTTTTTTGTGTTTTTTTAGGGTAAAGTCTTTAAATTCCGAAATTCGTGTAGAGTTTTTTAAAGTTAAATATCTTTGCTTGTTTAAACATTTTTAAAATACCTTTTTTTCAGCTTTTTGACGTGATAACGTCTTATTCGATGTAGCCGGCTGCACACACCAAAAAATGCGTCGTTATATTGCTCATGCGACGTTACCTTGCTTGAACTGCATGTTATGTTATGTTATGTTATGTTATGTTATGTTATGTTATGTTATGTTATGTTATGTTATGTTATGCTATGTTATGTTATGTTATGTTATGTTGTGTTATGTTATGTTATGTTATGTTATGTTATGTTATGTTATGTTATGTTATGTTATGTTATGTTATGTTATGTTATGTTATGTTATGTTATGTTATGTTATGTTATGTTATGTTATGTTATGTTATGTTATGTTATGTTATGTTATGTTATGTTATGTTATGTTATGTTATGTTATGTTATGTTATGTTATGTTATGTTATGTTATGTTATGTTATGTTATGTTATGTTATGTTATGTTATGTTATGTTATGTTATGTTATGTTATGTTATGTTATGTTATGTTATGTTATGTTATGTTATGTTATGTTATGTTATGTTATGTTATGTTATGTTATGTTATGTTATGTTATGTTATGTTATGTTATGTTATGTTATGTTATGTTATGTTATGTTATGTTATGTTATGTTATGTTATGTTATGTTATGTTATGTTATGTTATGTTATGTTATGTTATGTTATGTTATGTTATGTTATGTTATGTTATGTTATGTTATGTTATGTTATGTTATGTTATGTTATGTTATGTTATGTTATGCTATGTTATGTTATGTTGTGTTATGTTATGTTATGTTATGTTATGTTATGTTATGTTATGTTATGTTATGTTATGTTATGTTATGTTATGTTATGTTATGTTATGTTATGTTATGTTATGTGTTATGTGTTTTGTTATATTTTGGTTTGTGTGCGTTATACACATAACATGAAAGGGAGTGTTTCGAGTGTAATGTGTCTTGAAAAAGTCAAATCGCTGATGTTGCCTCTCAGTGTTGATCTGATGATCGTCTGATGCACAATCGAAATTGAACATATGTTTCATGAATTTGATAAATGTTTCGTCATTTTTCACGTTTGTGTAAATGTAACTTGACCTATTCCATTGCGATTCAATTTACCTGCTTCTCTATATCCATACAAAATATCTATCAAACAAATTTAATTTTGAAATTAAAATTTTCTTTTGAAAAATGCAACCATTCCATCAGTATTTTCTTATGACGTTGTAACGTTAAACTATCGTCAGTAAACTGACTTTACAGACAACCCCTTTTTGTTAAGTTTTTTTAGGGTGAAATATGTACTGTTTAAAATACTGGATTTTGGTGTGGGGTTTTTAACTGAAACATCTTCACTTTCTTAATAATTTCTACATTGCTTTTCGTTTTTAAATATTTTTATTGTAATATAAAATATTATTTTTAAAAACCATTTTCTCAGAAAAAATAATATTATTTTGCTTAATGAATGTGATAAAATACACTCTTTAAAAAATAATTATCTCAGAAATTGTTTTTAGTTTTTTGCTCAAAATTTTCGGAAATGGCTTTTTTCATATTTGAGAAACATTAGATTTATTTCCTATAATTTATTATTAACAACTCAGACCATCAGTCCAAGTAACAATTGCCGAAGTTTGAGTGAATTACGACTCTTCATATCAACTGATCTATTTTTAGTGAAAGCTCCACATCTCGTGAGAAAACCAGAAAAAAAACCGCTTCAGTGATCAAACGGCAATGTTAGCCTTTTGTACCCTCCCCCTCTTCTTTTCATTTAATTTCCACTTGTTAGCATATTTGCGCGCATTATCTTCTCACTAATGCGCATTTACATACACATACAAACTTTCACAGTCCTAATTTTGCTACAGACTTCTAACGCGTTTCTTATAAGACACTTAACCGCATTGCAGACAAACTTTGCGTGGTTCGAAATTTTCATACTCATATTCGCATTATTTCAAATGCGCAATTTCCTTCAAGTCTCATGCGAGCAACAACAATATGCATGTAAAAATGTATTGCTACATTATGTGTTCTTTCGTATGCATTTGCACGTATGTATGTATGTACGTATGTATATACATGGCCGAAAGTATTTGCTCTGAATTTCAAGAACAATAAAGTTGCATAAAATTTGCGAAAATTTTCCATCACAAAGCTGCCATAAATGGTAATAACAACTGTAGTAAAGAGGTAATATTTGTAGGTAAGTGCGTATACCATATATAAATGGCATATACAGTATCTGTTCAACGAATTATGAACAGCAGGAGTTTCTTACAAAATTCACTTTTAAGAGGGACTATTGGAGGGCGGCATGTTATGAAAATACCTCGAAATTTTTGGTGTAAGGTAAATTTGTAGGAGAATTACGGAAAGTTTATAATTTTGCAAATAGCGTCGAGCACCCTTTCATATTGGATGCTTGTGACTTAGACAGCTGCAGTATGAAAACAGACAAGCAATAGACAAAATAAGGACTTTCTTCACTGGAAATCATTTTTGTTTTAATAAAAAAACTATTTAACAATAAAGTTGGACGACTAGATTTGCGCCAGCTTGTATATACACCTTCGACTATTTTTCTTGTATATAAAAAATGGGTTCGACTATTTCATCCACCGTGAAAATTTTTCGGTTTTTTTTTGTTTAACTTTAAAATTAGATTTACATTAGTTTTGTTGGACAATAAGCCATAGTTAGCCTTTTATAAGAAAAAAAATGTTCAAAAAAAAGAGAAAAATTAGATCTGGTCAAAATGGTGCTATTATTTTGCCTTGCGCTGTCCGTACAAATATATCTCCATACTTACATACAACAATTTTCTCCACTGAAAAGATGATTAGAGGAGTGAAGCATTCTCCGACAAAGCAGTTGAAAAATATGAGAACATTATATGGGAGGTTGAATTAGATTTAAAGGTTTTTTTCGAAGATTTGGGGCTTTATTGTGAAAAAACGGTACAAAATATTTTATTCGAAGTATTGGCCATCGCTAGCTACAACTTTCGCCCATCTTTCGGGCAATTTCCGGATGCCGTTTCTCCAAAATTCTGGCCGCTGCTTGGCTATCCATGACCCATATTTTGGTAGCCTCGTACGAGGAGAACCGCTGGTCCGCCAAATCGAGACTCATATGCCGGAACAAATGATAATCGGAGGAGCTATGTCTGGACTATACGGCGGGTGGGGTAACACTTCCCAGCCAAGCGTTCCAAGGTATTTTTTGACAGGTTGAGCAACATGCGGCCGAGCGTTGTCATGTTGCAAAATAACCTTGTCGTGCCTTTTTACCGTTTCCGGCCGTTTTTCTTTCAATGCCCGGCTTAAACGCATCAATTGCAGTCGGTAACGATCCCCCGTGATTGTTTCGCCCGGTTGGAGCAGCTCAAAATATACGACGCCGACCTGATCCCACCAAATGCAGAGCATGATTTTCTTGCCGTGAATATTCTGCTTGGCCGTCGACGTTGATGCGTGGCCGGGCAAACCCCATGATTTTTTGCGTTTTGGGTTATCGTAGTGGATCCATTTTTCGTCGCCAGTCACCACCCGATGCAAAAAACCCTTCCGATTTTGTCGCTCGATCAGCAATTCGCACGTAAAAAATCGCCGTTCGACGTCGCGCAGCTTCAACTCGTACGGGACCCAATGTCCTTGCTTTTGGATCATTCCCATCGCTTTTAGACGCTTGCAAACGGTTGACTTATCAACGCCCAATGATTCAGCAAGCTCTTCTTGGGTTTGGCACGAGTCCTCGTTTACCAATTCCCCCAATTCCGCGTCCTCGAACTTTTTGGGCTGGCCAAGACGCTCCTTGTCTTCGGTGTGAAAATCACCACTTTTGAATCGTCGAAACCAGTACTCACATGTTGAAATCGACGGAGTATGGTCTGGGTAGGCCTCCTGCAGCAATTCACGGGCTTGGGCTGTATTTTTTTTTCAAATTGAAGCAGAAAAGCAAAGCCTCCCGAAAATTGCGTTTCGACGGCACGAAAGTTGACATACTCGGAGCACGAAAACACTGCGTTGTTTATACTTCAGCGAAATGACAGATATTGATAAACAAAGCCTAGGGATGAGGCTTTGTCGTGAATATATATTCAGTATTGCCAACGCGATAAAGTGATAAATAGCGCCATCTGTGTGTCACCTTTAAAACTAATTCAACCTCCAATATATATTCTATATATTCTGACACAAATACATACGCACATATGCATATATGCACAAATACTTAAGCACATCCATTTTGATATTAAGAAAGTATTCATGCATGAGGAAAATCCTGTAGCATGTCGACGATTAGACATATCTGACTTACGAACATTTGTGAGTTCAAATGGAAGTGTAGATTAAAAAAGAAAAACAACACAAACAAAAACAAATTGTATTTTTACATTCTCTGACTTTGTTTCGTTTGCTAAATCATCGCCGGGCAGCCCACAGTTCCCACTGATTTGGTTATTACAGTTACAATTTAGTTGCCTCTGCCGCATTGCATTCAGTCCATGAATGTTTGATACGAAAGTGTTGTTGCACGTTTAGAGTATAAATATTTACCTACACAAAAATGCAAACATGCAAATGATTTCTATTGTAAAAATCAACTACAGTAAGCGTCAGAGCTGTCATAGTTTTTGAAAGTAAAGATTGTAAGATTCTATAAAACTTTGGATTGCTGAGCACTCACTCGTTGTTTGTTTTTATTTGCGATTTACATACACACTAACATTAGATATTTGTAAATGCATCTAAAAGAAAGAAATATCCTTACGCAGATGTGGGGAAAAGCCTGATTGGATTCAAACAAATGAGCAAACAAGAATTTTCCTTATTTTCATATGCAGTGTTTTAAAGAAAAAATGGGCTTGCAAGTATAAAACAATTTTTGCAATTTTTGGGAACTGATAAGAATTTTGTGCAAATGGTCTTGCATCATAGCCTTTGTATGGTTTAGCATATTTTTTCTTTACACCAGCCAGATGAACAGGAATTCATATGTCACTCTGAAAATTCATTGTCTATATTTGTAAAACTGGATTGGAAATCGACAGCTCACATTATTAAGACCAGTAAATAAAATGTAATACTAGCAAGCAAAACAAAGAAACAATCATCATCATCATCAGGTAGCGATTACAACTCAGGGTGAGCTTTAGCTTCATCCACAAACCTCTTCCAATCTGCACGGTTCATAGCAACAGATCTCCAGCTCCTAACTCGTATCTTTTTCAGGTCGGCTATGCCTTGGTCACGCCAGGTTAACCTTGGACGTCCTCGGGCTCAGGTCATTAGACAATTCGTTGATAAAAAAGATTTTTGGAGGCGGCTGTTTTCCATGCGCACAGTGTGCCCTAACCATCGAAGACTTTGGGATTTAATGTATTTCACGGCGTCTTCTCCCTGGCATAAATTTAGCAACTCATCGTTGTAGCGTATTCGGTACGTTCCATCGTTGCAGCGTTTGGGGCCAAACACCCTTCGGAGTAGGTACTTTTCGTTCGAAAACTCTTAAGCTACTTTCGTCTTTGCTTGTCAATGTCCAGCACTGGCAGCCGTAGGACAGCACCGGTAGTATTATTAACTGGTAGAGGCGGAGTTTACATTCACGTGTGAGCAGTTTGGACTTCAGCAATTTTGTGTGGGCGTAATATGCTTTGTTTGCTGCCATTATTGTGTCTTGTATTGTGTCGTAATTACTGTTCTCATTTTTTATTAACACTCCCAAATATTTGAAATGTTGAACACCTTCAAAGGTTAATGTTCCGATTTGGATGTTTTCAGGACTTCGACTTTCTTCGCTGCGGGAGACCTTCAGATATTTAGTTTTGCCTTCATTTATTCTAAGGCCTACTGAAATTCAATATTACAAAAGGTTTCAATGAGATATCTTTTTTTCCTTGCCACTATTGCGATATCATCCGCGTACGCGATTGTTATTCCTGAGCGACTAAAAAGATTTCCAAACTTCACTTCAAAGAAACAATAGGCTCTCTATAATCTCCCCGCTAATTTTTAAGGGTGTGTGTGTAATTTTTAAGGGAACTCGCGTGGAAACCTAATATTGAGGAAAGAGTAAACAAGGTCAACGTTGCATTATATACTTGCAAAAAAAACGGTCGGTATTAAATGGGGAATAACACCTCGTGTTACCCATTGGCTCTATACTTCTGTAGTTAGGCCAATCTTAATGTAAGGAATACTCGTATGGTGGCCTTTTGCTCAAAAGGCGAGTTACGCTACAATCCTGAGGAAGCCCCAAAGGACAGCTTTTTTATGCATCTTTGGCACTTTAAAAACTACGCCAAACAAAGCGCTGGAAGTGCTAATCAATTTACTTGCACTAAATTTGGTAGGGAAACACGTGGCCGCCGTCTCGGCGCTTAGACTCAAAAGTATGGCACTATGGAGAGACTCTCTGAATAGCCACAAACAAAAAATAGACTGCTCTATCCCTAGACTTACCTTCGACAAGCTCTTCAAGGCGAGTATACTGTCAAGAAGGAAGTGGCAGACACCAAGGCCATGGAGAATGAGAAAATTCAATGTTTATACAGATGGTTCTAAGCTAGACGATAAAGTTGCCTATGGAGTATTTTGGAAGGAACTCGGACTGGAACTATCCGTTCGACTACCAGAATACTGCAGCGTCTATCAGGCAGAGGCTCTAGCTACAAAAGAAGTGGCTGCATATCTAAATATGCATGCCGTAACGAAAACGCCTATATGTAAATATATTCTCGGATAGCCAGGCGGCCATTAAAGCAATGAATGCGGCTATACTAAGATCGAAGGCTGCAAAGGAATTCTGGACAGCCTTAAATGATATTAGCGACGTATTCAAGGTCAGTCTTATTTGGGTTCCGGGGCACAAAGATATTGAGGGAAATTGTAAAGCCGATGAGCTAGTCAAGAAAGGTACTGCTCTACAACTGCTCAGTGATAAAAGTACCATTGGAATAAGTTTGGCCACGAGTAAACTTATAATCCAAATTATCCAAGAGGCCAATAAGTCATTGAGAGATGAAGATAAGTAAACAAGAAAAAGAAAAAGAAATTGTTTAACCTCTAAAGAGATGATATCTAGAAGACCGGACTTGAGTCACCGCTTATTGGCTATTTGGCAGGCATTTCTCGAGACTAGGTGTTTTGTCCCATGAATATTGCAGAACTTGTACAGATGAGGAAGAGAAAGAAACAGTAGACCACTTCCTTTGCAATTATCCAGCCCTAGCTAAAATCAGAGCAGTTTGTCTAGGTAAATACTTCTTCAGTTTTCTTACAGAGCTGTCTGGTGTGGGGTTGGGATCAATTCTACATTTCAAAAGAGCCACAAAATGGTTCCACGAAGAATAGTAAATAAGATTCCCGTGCAGTACAGTGGCATCACAACGGACCTGTAAGGTCTAACTGAGTTGGTCATACAGACCAACTACCAACATAACCTAACCTAACCTAAGCAAAATAAAAGTCAAAAGGGAGAAGTTGAATAAAAATTAGAATTGTTGTAGTTTTTGTTGCTGAGTTACTAAGGGAGATTCCAACAGGTAATTCGTCCTCTGGGTGTTGTACGGCAGCCAGGTTTTGTAGTGCATGCAGTTAATTGCTTCCTTCCTCTTACGGTTAAAGCAAAGTAGTGTCATGTAATGGATGTTTTCACTATGTTGAATGGGGTAGCAATTTCCTTCACCTCTGTTATGTCTAGCGCAGAACCTTTTTTGCTAGCTCTCTCTCTATGTTCCTAAAACCGGGAACTCATACCAGAGTAATTTGAAGCCAATGACTAAACAATTTTAGTTCCTCGCTCTGCCCTATAAAACTAAATTAGATGAAAAGGGAATTGAAACCTAAAGCTTTGATAGCTGCTTGACTGCCTGAAAAGATGGCTACTCTTAAATCGAATTTCTTTGTAGTGTTTTAGTGATTTGCATGCTTCTCTGATTGTTCTGCCTGGAATACGCGTCCATAGTCAGTAAGTCGAATTGATTTGAATACTTTGAACGGCTCCGAATAGAGGCCAGCTTCTCCACCACAGTTCGTCTTAGAACCATCAGTGCAGATTTCGATGTCGCAATTTCGCGTATAGGAAAATCGTTGATAGCAGCAAAACTGGAACTTGCGGTGCAGAAGACGTAAGTAGTCTTGCTTAGAAAAAGGAGAGCACGTGGAGAGATCGCGATCACGATAGGGCACCACACCATAAGGTCACAGCCGTACTAGAAGTACCTAGGAGTCATCATTGACTCAAGAATAACATTCAAGGACTATTGTGAGGCAGCCAGCAAGAAAGCACAACTAGTACACAGTGCGCTTTCAAGACTCAAGCCAAATATAGGAGGACCTCTGCAAGAAACACGACAACTGCTTTCAATTGTCAACACATCCGTGATAACATACGCAGACCCGATCTGGGCAAATACTAAAAAATCGCGTATGAAAGAAATAACAACGACACATAAACTAAGCACGCTTTGAGAGGCGAGCGCTTATCGTACTATTTCAGACGATGCCATAGCAGTCATATCGATGAGAATCCCTATATATCTCTCAATGAGAGAGCTGCAGAGGCTGTATAACCTAGCGCGAGAAATAGCGCTCGGTGTGATTAAAGAAAAAGAGCGGCAGCAAACCCTCAGAGAGTGGCGTTTCAAAAAATGGTCGTTGGGCGCACAAGCTGATACCAGACATAGCAAAATGGTACCGAAGGAAGCACGGGGAAGTTGACTTCTACGCGACGCAACTGCTGAGCGGTCACGGATGCTTTAAAGAGTACCCACACCGCTTTAATTTAGAAAATGACCTCTTTTGCTCGGTCTGCCCTAACGAACCAGAGAGTGCAAGGCATGTGCTATTGCAGTGCCCGCATTTCGACACGGAAAGGGAAGACCTTTGCACGGTTTTTGGGGAGCATCCCACGGAGGCAAACCTTACGATATGCAAATCTCCGATAAACCTAAAAAATTACGAGCATTAAGTGGTGCAGCAGCGCGTCTAGTCAAAACGCTGCGCGATGAAGAATGGATCCGAAAGGCGAACCTGATAGAAATGCGGAAAAGTCGTTACAAGACAAACACCGAACAAATTCACGTACTGACAGAGACTGACTGATTTGAGTTAAAAGACTCCATAACGGTCTCCCGACGTATTACTTAACGGCAAAGTTCCGGGAGGAGCAACCGTTTAGATAAGAGAGGGGTTTAGTTCAGGTGAAAGTTCCACACTGACGGTCACAATGGCCATAGGCTTTCGTTGCTTTCCTTCTCCACAAAAAAAAAAAAGAATGCTTCTCTCTATCGTACTTACAACTGCATGAAGAGTTGTGTATGTAGATTTTCCTTTGAAATAGGCAGGTTGGGATGTTGAAATTGTAGTGCTTGTGATCTTCTCTCTAAGATAACCATCAAGCACTATTTTAGAGGTTATCTGTATCACTTTTTCATTTATTCACTATTTTAGAAAGAATCTCTACTTGACCGAAATGTATGCAAAAAGTGTATTTAGTATAGAGTAAAAACTGACTGATTCAACTTTTTCAGAAACATACTTGTAAAAAAGGCCAGCTTTATCGTAGGTAGTTTTAACGCAGGAATGCCGGTAGAGACACATAGGGATGTGTCAAAAGTGGACAAGTCAGCACCTTTTATTTCTCGAATCCGTATTTCATTGCGTATATTTGAAATTTCTTACGTCATGTACACAAATACCATAAAAGAGTAAGGAATGAAATGATTGACAAAATCACTAAGCGACTGAAACTTCATTTAGTCTTTTCATGCTAGAATAAATGAAGACTTTTTATCGGCCGCATTGATTTTTGTTTTCGTTTTGTAAAATTTCAACTATGTTTTATGCGACTTAAAAGTGATATTTTTTTATTTTTTATTTTTATTGAAATGTTATAAATAAATAGATACATTCCATGTTATTACACCTAGTTATATAACTAACAAGGTATTTTAGTTCGTGAATTTATGAATCTACTTATTAATAACCACTAGGTCCAGTAGTTTCGTCCTCTTCAGCCTCCTAGTATATGTTGCTTCATTGGCATGCTTGACAGCGTAGAGATTTATCATTTCATTGACTGTATGAAATTGTAGGTCGCTATGTAGGTCGTCATTTCGTATATACCAGGGGGCTTTTACGATGTCCCGGATTACCTTGTTTTGAAAACGTTGAATGATTTCTACATTACTTTTGCGGTGCATCCCAACAGTTGAGCTCCATAAGTCCACACTGGCCTAAAGATTTGTTTGTAAATGAACAATTTATTTTCAATGCGTAATTTAGACGTTCTGCCGATAAGCCAGTACACGTTTCCATATTTTATTTTGAGTTCAGCGACTTTGGTTTTGACATGTTCCTTCCACCTGAGCTTAGTGTCTAATGTCATGCCCAAGTACTTTGCTGTACAAGCATACGGAACGTTTGCGGAAAATATTTGAATGGGTTTGCAGATAACTTTTTTGTCTGTAAAGTTTACGTGTACCGATTTAGTGCCGTTAAGTTTAATATTCCACAAGCTAGTCCAGTTTGTTATTACAGTATCCGATTCCTGTAGCTTTGCAGGAGATTCATCCACGTTTTCGCCAACAGCGAGGACGCACGTATCGTTCGCAAACGTCGCTTTTTTGCAGGATTTAGGAACAGGCAAATTGGAAGTATACAACAAGTATATAGATCAGCCCCTCATGCCAGACTTTATCAAAAGCCTGAGGAACTTTAGTTTGTGAATTTATGAATCTACTTATTAATAAGTCCTCTTCAGCCTCCTAGTATATATTGCTTCATCGCAAAGAGATGAGGCTTCAGCATTGATGTGTTGCTCAATTGGCATACTTGACAGCGTAGAGATTTATCATTTCAGGGAAATCGCAGAGCAGATGCTATTTTTTTCCAGAGACTTCTATTGTGTGAACTATTCGATGAACTTGGTCTATCGTCGAGTGTTTTTCTCTCAAGCCAAATTAATGTGTTTGAATTAGTTGCTTGAGTGAAATTATTTCTTTTATGCGCAAGGCAAATAGTTTTTCGAAAAGTGTTCCCATGAGTGGTAGTAATGAAATTGGGCGATATGAGGCTGACTCGCTTGCATTTTTTCCTGCTTTAGGGATCATTATGATCTCTGAAATTTGCCAATGTAATGGGATATATTTCAGGCTGATGCACGCATTTATAATCGTTGTTAGTTTAATTAATGCCTTGTATGTTAGGTTATAAGAACAGCCGAAGTTATAAGGGCAAAACCGGGACTCTTCTTTGGTTTCAATTTAGATATTTCTGATGATACTTCCTCTGGTGTAAATAGTTCAATTTCGTAAAATTTTTGAACCGCTGGAGGTGGGGTGAAGCTATCATATCTTTCGTGGGGTTGAAATATCTTTTCAAGATGTTTCGCAAAGACCTCGGCTTTCTCAATGTCGCTTTTTGCCCAAACTTGGGAAGTATTTATTTTTTTGATCGGAGGATTGTGGATAATTGGCTTTTTTAAATTTCCTGTAGTTTTCCAAAGCGAATAATCAGCTTTTTTATCTGCTGATAGGTTTTGAATTTTTGTATTGAACGGTCGATTTTTATGTTCTTGTATTTTGTTTTTGAGCAATTTGGTCAATTTGTTTAGCTCAGTTTTTAAAGGAGGAAATCTTGTTGTTTGCCATTTTTTTTTTACTTTTCTCTTTTTGCTAAGAAGACATAGTATTTCGCGAGGATATATATAGGGAATGTACAATATATTGGGGTCAATTCTGGAGTGCTTAACCAAGCAGATTTCTGTATTTGCATTGTAAAATCTGTTGTTTCCTTTTCGATGTCATGCGCGTTGGTAATTGATGTATCTATGTTTACATAAGTGCCAAGTTTGTGTTTTTAGAACTCCCAGTCCGTACGCTTTTTTGAAAGCGCACAGTTTCTTACGTTCTGTTTTATTACGCCACTAATAGTGATGAGTATATGTAGGTGAGTGATCTGAATTTAGATCCAACGCATCTTCAACTGATATCATATTGCTCGGAATTTTTCTGACGATAAAAAAGTCGATCAGGTCGGTGGATTTATCAGAATCAGTTGGCCAGTATGTTTGTTTACCTAGATACTACTCGGCAACCTAGATCTTCAGTAGCTTTCCAGTGTTCACGACCTTTGGTAGTTGTTAAGCGTGAGCCCCAATTAACGTGCTTGGCGTTAAAACCGCCACCAATGACGAACCTTCCTTTATGTCTATTAAGAAGTTGTTTGTATTCTTCTACTTTAATGTTATGCCTTGGTGGGCTATATAACGCTGTCACAAAGAGATCCGTTCCAAGTAAATTGATGCAAATTGATGAGGCTTGAAATTCAGATGAGCAGACTTTGTCTTCTTCATGGTGTTCTATAGTTTTCTTAATTATGACTGCGCTACGTCCTCTGGCATTATTAAGGGGATGATAAGAGCAGTATGTACTGTAGTTTTGAAAAAGCGTAAACGATTGAGAAGTTAAGAGCGTTTCAGATATTTAACATATGTCAATGTTCTCTTTGTTCAATAAAAGTTCAAGCTCGTGTTTGTGCTTCAGGTGACCCTTTGCGTTCCAAGCCATAATTTTAATATGATTTTTATTAATCATATACAACATTTGCAGCCTTTTCAAGTTTTACAACGCGGCTGAGCAAGAGTGTATTGAAAGATGTTTGTTCGTTTAGTTTGAACAATATTTGGGACACAATATCGTTGTTCTTCGGTTCAGTTGACTTTTCTGCAACAATTGCAGTGAAGGTTTTACCGTTCTCAACACGCGAATCACGCACTGGTTTTTGTAATTTTTTTACTTCTGGCTCTTTTTGACCGACAATTCTTTTGTCGTCGTTTTTGCAATTCTTTAGCAAAAGTGAAATGCAGTTTGAAGAAGTTCATAAATATAATATAATTGCAAGAATTTGCATCCGCGCACACACAATTACACATATCCGAAGCAAGCAATCGTTTTTTTCTTGTTTTTGGTATTCAAAATATTGAATATTTACAATAATTTAAAGTCACAATACCTTCGAACCAATGCATTCGCTTACTGCAATACTCTCATGTTTACACACACTTGCGCTGGCATATGCGCATGTATTTGTTCATACATGTAGGTGCATATGTATGTATGTGAGTATGTTTGCTTGCATGTATGTATATGTACAATATGCACATCAGTTAAATCTTGCTTCATGAAAATGTATGAAGCAAATTTCCACAGCAAACACAAAGTTTTAGTCTTTGATTGCAATTTGGCCTGAAAATTTTGAATGCCAATAATGAAAACTTTACTTTTGAATACGCACACATATAAACAATACAAATATGCATATGTGTACATATTTACAAACATATGGTTAGCTCTGCAAATGCGCCAGTGTAATTGCAACTGCAGGGCCTTTCAAGTTCGAGTCCGGCTTTGACAGGTGTCGCAGCTCGATGCCGCCTCCTAAGACAGGTGTGAAGCATGAAATTTGCATTTTAATAAAATTAAATTGAGCTCTCTTGAGTATCTAGTACAAGTAACATTCTTCAACAGCATTCTTGAAATGAACAAGCGAACATACAATATAATTTTGAAGGTATATTTTGGGTAGGTCACTTTTGTAAAATCGAGTTATAAGTCAAAGCAACTCAACCATTGGTTTACCACCACTTGATGCTTTCATCCAAGGAGAGGCCTTGAAGGCCATCTGCAGACTGAAACACAATGGGAACTGGTACGGCCCTTGTCCGGCATTAGAACACAGATAACGCATGAACATCGATCCAACGATTCTCTCCATGCCCCTTGACTCCATGCCATCAAGAGTCACAATTGAAAAGAGATACAGTGTAGTGCTACCAGAGGCTGAGTTGTGGGAAGACTCAGGAAATGAGCCCGGCAAACACTGTTTTCGCATTTTTACGGATGCCTCCAGGACCGAGCATGGCTCCGGCTCTGGGGTCTACGTGGAATCCAGCGGGACAAAACTGCACTTTGCTCTTGGAATGCATGCCTCTGTGTTTCAAGCGGAGGTTGAATGCAGTTCAAGAAGCGATGAAATTTGTTGTGGAAAAACGATGGAGAGGCAAATCTATATGTGTCTGCAGCGACAGCCAAGCTGCGCTTATGGCCTTAGACAGCCCTCCAACCACATCAGGGGTAGTCAAGTCCTGTAAATTCAGGCTGAACTATGTCGGTAGACATAATAGCCTGATGCTAACATCGGTCCCCGGACGCGTGGGTATAGCGCGTAACGAGACCTCTGACTCCTTAGCTAAGATGGGCTCTGAGGCCAACTTCTTTGGCCCAGACCCGTTTTGCCACTCCCTTCTGCGGCCATCACAGCCACGGTTAGCAAATGGGTAACTACCATCCAGAAACGAGCTTGGCAGGCTAAGAGGGGCTGCAGGTGGACTAAACTGATGTTACCTGTCATGTCCGATCGACTGTCGCAAACCACTTCTGTCATTAAGCGGAGGGGAGTGCAGACGGCTGGTTGGACTGATGACGGGCCACTTTCTGTGGGCGAAACACATGGAAAGGTTGGGCATCTCAGAGAGTGTACTCCGCCCAGCTCGTGAAGAGGAGGATGAGACGGCGGACCACTTCTTGTGTGTCTGCCCCGCCTTCGCACCACAAGATCTACTCAGATTTCTTCGGAGATCGGGTAGATTTAAAGAAAATTAAAAGGGAATCCAAGTGTAGTACAATGGACTTAATTAATGTCTGAGTGCTGCACTTGCTAGTTGTCCCGACACAAAAAAAAAAAAAAAAAACAAAGAAAAACTCAACTCTTCTAAAGCGCTGATATTTCTGTTAATTACGAGTAAATGCTGTTATTGATAACTTTCGGCAACCCTCATTCAAATTTTTTGGCAAATATTTTCGTTAAACATTTTACACTTCAAATGTTCCATTTCAATCGACTTTTTGGAACTTTTCTAAAAAAGGGATACAATTTACTGTAAAATGGGCAGTTAGAAGCTTAGAGTGTTCCAAGGAAGTGAACGCCGTAAAATCCTGCTACATTTTAATTACGCACTATATCTTGGTCAAAAAGTTCCTGGAATATATTCAGAAAATTAAAATACAAGGGAGCCAAGTTAGATGATGATTTTGCTGGCTGTTGGATGGCATTTTCATTCTTGATTAAAAACTCATGATAATGATGGCACGGTGCGACGGTGCGTTATCAGGGTGCAAAATCCACGAGTTGTTTTCCCACTAATCCTTTACTTGACTTAAACGTCTCATAACGCCCAAATAACAGTCCTTATTAACTGCCTGACCTTCTGGCAAAAATTCGTGGCAAACATTACCGTTGCAATCCGTCAAAACCTTCAGCATCGCTTTCTATTTTTCTTAGTTTATTTGGTGCACCCCACTTACTCGCTTGATGTCTGGATTGCATGTCGAATCATAAGCCCACCTTTCGTCTCCAGTGACTTCGTAACTTCGTCTCAGTGATGCGTTTGATGAAAAGAATGTTTGGGGGATTCAGCTTTAGAAATGATGACTTTAGCGATATCAACACGGTCCCTTTCTTGCATTGAATTCAGGTCCTTAGAGACCAACTTTGAAGCAGCACGGCGCAAACCCCAGGCAGGTAGATAGGTGAAATGGTTGAAATGCCAGTCTGACACTCCTCAAATAGCACTAAAGAGCCAGTTTGATACCATAAGGATATCTACAACCAGCCGGAGCTGTTGAAATGATGGAACAGATTGCTGGTATATAGATTTTAGCACTACACTAAGCTGTCGGAAAAGGATCACTAAGTAACCTGAATCGTCTACCTGCCAATCCCAGACGCTTGTAGACAAAATTATCAACAGTCTTCTTCTCTGAAAGGTCCCAACAGCTTCTGCAATAAGTGTTAAATGGTTACCCTAGCTTTTCCGCATGTGTGCCGATCGTCCAATGGCCGGTAAACAAAGTAACGAGTTTGGATATTGAATGGCGAGTAATCCAAAGGAGTTTCTGAGTCCTCCGTACATTGTACTGGGGCCCAAAGGTTTTCGAAATAACACATGAAGAAATGTAGCTCCATCTTTTCCGCGCTTTCCTGAGAAATAATTTGTGCAATTCTCCTTTAATAGCTGTCAGTGGGATGCCGTTGACCGGATAGAAGGTCTCTGAGGACAATTCAGTCCCCTTCCTGGCAAGTTCCTCCTATGTTCCTATGTCCTGTATCCCAGGTCAGATAAATGTTACCTGCATATCCAAGAGATTTGATCTCCTCCTTACAAGAGTTTACTAGTTTCGTTCTGCACCATGGCGTCGTCAGAGCCTTAATCGTGGCTTGACTATTGGAGAAAATGTTAATGTCTCCCTCGTTCTCGCATTTTCCTTGCCTGCAAGATCACAAAGACTTCTGCTTGAAAAACACGAGCAGTGTTTGGCTGTTTAGAGAGATAGATAAATTGGCTTATTTAGAGAAAACCCCAGTTCCAACTCCCGATTCCATCTTGGAACCGTCAGTGAAGGCAGAGGTGCAAGCTTCGGTACAGATTTTCCCCTCGATCTAATCCTGCCTGTTTGGAAAGATTGCCCTAGCACGACACTCAAACTCTAGTTTGCAGATAGAGAGATCTGTTCGAAATGTCCCTTGAGAGATTGCACCTGATTGCACTTTGAGCTGCGATGGAAATGACGGAAAAATCGATGGGAAGTAAGTGCAGGAGGACATTCAGGGCAGCACTGGGGCAAGTTTTATATGCTTCGGTGATACCATTGCATGCAGTCCTTTGCACCCTCCCCAGTTTAGTGATATTAAGGCCCTTCGAAGAGCTTTTCGGGCATCCATACGTTAAAATTGACAAAACCACTGCGTTGTACATCCACAGCACGACCTGTGTCTTGAGTCCCCATTTTTTACCGAACATAGATTTGCAGGAGTAGAAGGCTTTACTGGTATTCATTACCCGATTTTCAATGTGTAGCTTCCAATGGAGTTTGGAGTCAAGTATCACTCCAAGGTACCTAACCTCCGATGAGAGCGGGAGAACTTGGTTGTTTAATTTGGGAAGTCGAAAGGGTGGAGGTTTATATTTTCGGGTAAATAGCACCCAGCTCCGTTTTGTTAGAGTTGACTCAGCCATGACTGAGGGAAACGGTCCCGACACCATCAGGACCAAATCATTAACTAAAATGTCCTGAACGGGTCCATTACCATTGCTCAAGTCTTCTGCCAGCTCTTAAATTCTCTGATGATTAATTTGCGGTTATTGATCCATTTTTGTTTCACTTTATTGATGTCATCCTCGCTGGACTCACGATCTCTGCTGAAACTTTCATGCCACTCGTAAATTCAGGATGGTGTAACTTTTACACATGCGAAGCAATGGCGATACAATTTTTGTACGAATGTTAATCACAGACCTAACAAACAAAAACAACAGAACTCAAATCACAAAACACAGAACTCTCCTGGCAGTTGTTGCGTGAACTTTTCAATCAAGGGGTAAGTAATTCTGTAACCAAAATTTTAAAAAATGATCTTTGACCGGCTGTAAGGAAAGGTGAGACATTCTGGACTTAAACCTTTTCCTTCAAAAGTGTTGTAGATACTTTCACAAAAAAGTCTAATTTTGTTGTACTGTATACGGATCCACTGTGAATGGTGTTTGCTGAAAATCATCTTTTCATAGGAAGCTCGTCTCCATTTACGTGGATACATAAACAAACAAAATCGCCATCTTTGGGCGTTGTTAAATTCAAAGCAAGCCGCTGAGTGACTCTGGTGTTACTCTTTGGTGATGTTCCCTGTCTATTTTTCTCCGAAAATGCAGTCGGATTCTCTGTGTTCACTTACCGCTCACGAATTGTGATTCAACAATGTGCTTTGGCCTGCTGTAGATGATTTCAAAAAAGCGGTGCAACATCAAATTTATTGCAAAAGAAATTTTTGCAGAAATAATTTCACGAAGCTCTAAAGTTTATGCGGATAACCCAGAAATGGCGGAAGCTTTGAGAGATGAAGTTTAATAAAAATTGCCGATGTAGGCTCCAATGGTGCATAAATGTCTTCGAAAATTTCAACAAAAGAATCAATAGCGAGCAGCCCATTACATCTGGAAAATATCACTTTTCTATTACTCATAAATTGCAGACCTTCAACTGAGTGTGCTAATACACAGACAGTGAATTCCTTTCAAAAATTTACTATGTTTTTGAATAAAAAATTATTTGCTTGAGTTGCAAAATTACAAAATGGAAAGAAAACTAGAATTCTTCAACCATTTCAAGGTGGTCACCACTGATCACTCAGAGTGAAGAAATGATGAAATATGTATCCTTTAAACAAAGCGAACAGGTGTGGTTTACTGATGAGTCTAATATGCAAGACGGCATTGGCGGGGCTCAAATTATCAGACCGCATTTCAAGAGGGCAATAGGAATGGGAAAAACAACTTCCAATTTTCAGGTAGGCGCAGGTCTTTAGAGATATATGCCAGAGAATGTCTTCGCAATTTCAATATTTATTTTTTATACATTTTTTTTATTATATTTAAAATTTATTGTCATAAAAAAAAAAGTTGTTTTTTCTTAAGTAGAAGTTATATAATTAAAATAAGGTATGTTTTGAAAAACAAAATAACTTTTTATAAAAAAATTTTTATTAAAAAAAAATATTATTACAATAAAAAAAAAATATATACCTAAAAAATAGTATACCATAATTGAAATACCTAAGCAACATTTTTGAACCTAATAAACTTGTTTTTTTAATGAGTCGATGGTCTTTGTCTTTGTTGTTTAATATGAAGCAGGTACGAGGGCGGGTCAATAAGGCGTGACTTTTTGTATTTCTGATCTCTTTACTAAAAAGAAATACTGCTCCTGTCAACAGGCATCTGTCAGTTGACTCCTGTCAAAACTTGAACGTGCTGCGTCAGTTAGTTTGTGTTTTACAGCTCCCTTTATCAGACTACGCAGTAATTTGAGGAGAAAATGGAAAAAAACTGAATTTCGTGTGCTTATTAAACCCATTCACCCTTAGAAACCCATTGTTTCGACTGTTGTTTGGTCTCTGGTGTGTTGTGATGGATCCATGTTTCGACCACGGTGACAAAACGGCGCAAAAACTCCTCCATATTGCGATTAAACAGCGCCAAACCTTCCTGCGAAGTTGTTACACGATTGCGTTTGTGGTCGACTGTGAATTACTGGGTAGTCTGATAAAGGTAGCTGTAAAACACAAACTAACTGATGCAGCACGTTCAGATTTTGACAGGAGTCAACTGACAGAAGCCTGTTGACAGGAGCAGTATTTCTTTTTCAGTAAAGAGGTCAGAAATACAAAAAGTCACGGACTTATTGACCCGAAGTTATTGACAAGTCACTGGAAGTCAGCTAGGGATGTAACTTCCAACGCACTAACTCAGTAAAAAGATGGCGCCATTAAAAACAATTTTTATTACGCCGATCTTATTTATTTTCGACTTCACCTTGTATGTTCTGTGCGTTTGCCCAGCAGTGGCTCGACGCCGACTAAATTACTTGGGAAGCGGGGCTATAAATCCAAACCTCCTAGTAGAAATTAGGCCTACAGCAGTTTTAGTATATCTTAATAGTCTAAACTGTTTGAGTAGGCTACATGGGTGAACAATAAATCTCTTCAGGTCTCTATCTCTCTCACTCTCTCTCTCTCTCTCTCTCCCTCTTAGCTTCACAGTCTGTGGTGGACCATAGCTTCATCAACAATCCTCCTCCAATTCCGTCTCTCTCTTCCCTCATTTCTCCAACTACGAACGTTCATCGCTTATAAGTCCGCGTCTACGTCATCAAGCCATCTCTTTCTTGGTCGGCCTCTCTTTCTTCCTCCAAACAGGTCGCAGTGCACAAACAGCCATTTTATAATAATAAAATAAATTTATTGAAAATAACTTCAAAGCTTGAAAGACCCTGTATTAATATGTATGTACCAAATACTCTGTTGACATTCTTGCATAACATTTATAAGCAGCAAAAACAAATAAATTGCATTTAACTTTGCAGTATTTCTTGCAAAATGTTATTGAAATTGTAAATTTTCCTCTGCAATCACTGCACGAAAGTTTTTATTGCTGCATTGTTTTTGGAGTAAGTGGTAGATTGCAGCTGCCTCTTTAAAGTTTCGTAAACGAAGATGCTAATCAAGAATCTTCACAGGCAGTATTTCTGTCATACTGCAACACTAGCAAAAAATTCAACAACCGTTATGGCAAGGTTGAGCAGTGTGCGTTGTGCAGTGTGAGTTATTCTGTGGCCACTTATGCATATACATGCCTATATATGTATGTAAATTTGTTTGTATGTATGCATATGCATAGTTTATTTTTGCAACTTAATGAATATTGCAAATGGCCTGAGTGGTTCGAATACTTTTTTAAAATGCTACTGTAGATGTATTGCATGCATGTTGTTGTATGTTGTTGCAATTATAAGTTTGCGCATGCAGTATCTTCGTATTTGGAAGTTTGCTTGTGTGAGTGCTAATATATATAGAATATAATAGTCACAATGCAAAAGTTTGTGCGTGAATTTTGCTGATAAATTGCACAGCCAGTTTTCAAATAATTTGGAATTTATTTACTTTAATCGTTTTAGTCAAAAATTTTCCTTCTAGAAATGGTAATAAAATCGAATTGCAAAGAGTGAATATTTTTTTCCAAGACAATATAAATAAAGGTGGGCTGAAAAATATATGGGCTGCGAAAGCCAATAAGATTTTGAAAAGCCAGGTTAATTGGCCTTCTTTTTTGCCCTCTACACTTATGGGTTTCTGCCTAAGAGGCCACATTAGTCAAAATTAAGATTTTCCGGAAAATTTTTAGGTATTTGTAATTTTACAAAAGGTTAGGCTCTCTGAATTAAAAGGAAAAAAATTGGAATGCCATATAAGTAAATCACAAGTAAAATAGCTCGTAAGAAATAAAGTATAAATGTGTAAAAGTGAACTGTTTTCAGTGCAATATTCTCAAATAAAGAAAGGTATGGAAATAGTAAAAGGCTGCAAAGGAGCTGAGACCCAAATACTGCTTTAGCCCTTCTGTTACATTCCGGTCATTTCATGACCTTTTTTTGTTGAATTGCATCATATCTGCTAATATAATATTAACAACATTTCACAATTTCCTTTCATGACTTTGTGTATTGACATAAATCCAATAGAAAAAGCGTAAAAAAAAATGATTTTGATTTAATAAACAGGTAGTAACATCAAAACTTACGTGCGTGCACCTTCGGTCATGAAGACATAAATGTATTTTTTTACAGGAGTATATCGTTCACACGGAGAAAGTATTCGAAGCCTCTGGGATGAAGTGCGCGGCCGACCATTATTCCGTGCAACAATGTCACTTGGCAGGTTTCTGGAAATTAATCGTGTTTTGAGGTTCGATGACAGCGACAATCGAAGGGCTCAAAGAATTAACGACAAACTTGCTCCGATTCGCGATATGAGAATTTACCGCTACTTTACTTACGCTACGGAATATTACAACCGACAACTTTTTTACTACTCGGGATTTGGCACTGGAGTTATTGAAGAAAATAATTACTTTGGTAGGCAGCGTAAGGAGTAATAAACAATTTTTACCGGTTTGTGGTACTAAAGTGGAGTTAAGGAGTCTACCAGTGTTAAGCAGTCGACATTTCTTTAACGGATCAGTTACCCTTGTGCAATACATACCCAAAAAATATAAGATGGTGACTGTTTTAAGTACCTTGCACCATGATAAAACCGTTATGGAAAACCATCCAAAAAAGTTGCCAGATATCATCAATTTCTACAACTCTACAAAATGTGGAGTGGATACTATTGATCAACTTGTAGAAACATATACATGCAAGAGGCAAACTAATCGTTGGCCTGTAGCAATTTTTGCAAACATATTATGGACAGAAATTAATCCTTCGTGGAATGCTGCAAAAACATATAAACGTAGACTTTTCCTCGAAAATCTTGGCTCAGACCTTGTTCATGGGGAAATTGAACGCAGAAAAACGCTACCAAGAACTCAACCGTCAGCAGATATTGTACGCAATATGAGAGCGGACGCAGAGCAACCAAGCACTTCGGCAGGAACTGTTCCGAAAAAAAGAAAACCTAGTCAGCGAGCCACCTGTGCAGTTTGCCCTAGCTCAATTCATCGCAAAACGTTCGAAAGCTGCACGGTTTGCAAAAAACCTGTGTGTCCACAACATCGTTCAACGGTTACGGTATCAAAAACCTATTGTTTGGAGCATTCAAATTTAAAAAAAATGTATCTAATGTATTTTTTTTTATAACAGCTTAATAATCAATAAAACTAATGAATTTTAAAAACTTCTATTAAAATTATAAACTTGTATACTGATCTCTAAGCAAAACACAGGTAAGGTCATTTCGTGACCCGAATATCACACGTGTAAATTTTGTTGAATGTAACAGAAGTAGAGTTGGGTATTTCCCGAGAAAATCCCAATCGCGAGAATCGGGATTTCCCGAAATAACGAAAATTTCAATTCTCGAGATGAGGGATTTCCCGAAAATAATTTTTGAGATTTCTCGAGAATTCTCGAAAATTCGGGAAAAATTCCAAAAAATTTAAAAAAAAAATCTAAAACCAGTGTAAGAGCAATGAATTTCATAAAATATTATTTTTATTTATTTTTATTAAAGTATAAATTACATAAAAAAATATTTGAAAATATTACTATTTCAATTATTGCAAACAAAAAAGTGGAACAAAAATAATTACAAAAAAATTCAAAACAAAAATAATTCAATATTAAAATAGGGGAAAAAAGTGATTGTAAACATTATTTCACAAAATGGTGTTTTAAAAAACACAGACTGTCAATGGCTTCGTCTGACAATCGCGTACGCTTTTTGGACACAAAATTACCCGCTGTAGAAAAATTCCTCTCATTTTGAGTCGATGTTGGCTTAACAGTGTTAAAGGCCCCGATCAGTCTTTCAACATTTTGTGTTTTCTCTCCAGTTTTTTCATATAGTTTTAGCTCGTTTCTAAGCGACGAAAACATCTGGTTCCCCGCATGCTGCGCAATGTCTGCTTTCGGTTTTGAGCATTGCTGAACGTATTTTTCAAGCTGTTTCGCCATATCTTCTTCATCGACGTTGCTGGTTGCAAATACGTCATCATCGTCAGAACTAGACACTGCTTGGTCTTCTTGAATGCTCGTAGAAAATAGACGAACCAAGTAGTTTTCGGCTTCTTTTATCAATTCTGTTTTAGAACAGGTGTGGAAAAATTCAGATTTGTCACTAGAGCTGTTAACTGGATCGTGTAAATATTTAAAGGCCGATAACAAACGGCTAGATCTACGAGCTGTTAAGTTTTTTTTTAGGCTGGATAAGAATTCATTGCCCAATTCGGTGTGCTGATTCTCCAATTTTGTGAACAAAAATTTGAGAATAGAATCCGCAGCAAGTAAGTTCACATTTTGGCGACTAAGTGCTTCTACAGCAACACGTATAGGTTTAAGAGCATTTATGATATCCTCGCATTACTTTTCTTCTGCGTCAGTAGTGGCCATAAAATTTAAATTAAGAGTGTCGAGCGCCTTACGAACATGCTTGCTGATGCAAATGTATCTGACCAGCATAGTTTCCAGGCTATTCCAACGTGTTTTGCAATCCAACAGCAAGAAAAGCTCTTTCTTCTCGACCTCTTTAACATAATTCTGCAAGATGGCATTCCGTACAGGCGAGTTCTTGAATTTCAAAACTATCTTGCGAACCTTTTTTACGATTTCAAATGCAGACTTTATAGTGACCGTCTTGTCAGCAACAAATACGATATTGTCGTCCTCGTCATCAGAAGCGTTTTCCGCATTAATGTCGGAAAATGAAGTACTGGCTGCATTGTTTTCATTTTCATCGGAGCCTCCATCATCCGAATCGTCTCCATCGCTTACGTCACTATCGTATATCCTGTTTGCGACTTTTCGTTTCTGGTACATTACCTCCATGACCGCCAAATGTATGCCGTGATTGTAGCAAATCTGTTGATCCGCTGATGATAGTCTCCCAAATTTGATCATGACACTGGCACCATCACTTGTAATAGCCACGATGTCGGACTGTAGTTTTATATTGAAGTCTGAAAGCTTTGCATTTACGAGCTCATATACTTTTTCAGCGGGACATGATTCCTGAATGCGAACCAGGCCAAGGTTGTCAGATTGTCCATCGTCATAATATATATGGATGTTCATGTAACGTCGGTTTCGCACGCTTGTCCACTCGTCGATGCTCAAGCTGAACTTACGCTGTGCAGATTTAAAATTTTCAATTTTGATCTTCAAATCGCTTTTTATTTTTGTGCAGTACTTCATAACCAAACCCAGAACAGCTTTGTGACACTTTGGAAGATGAAATCCTAAGCGGCTGATACTATTACGAATGAACTCACTTTTTGTTATCGCGTTTATTGGAATTCCATCTTTTTCAGCCAATTTTGCAACAATTTGTTCAAGCGATTCAGGCGAGGAAGAAGTATTGAAAAAGTTGTGAAGAGTTCGGGTCTTCTTGGCTGGTGGCTCTTCTTTTGGAGCCTCATGTTCCCTTCGCTTCATGTTGTGTATCCTCTCCATGTGACGGTGAAGTCCAGATGTTGACGATGACTTGCATTTAATGATTTTATTGCATTTCAAATATGTTGCTTCGTCGTCAAATCGCTTGAAAAGCTGCCACACTTGGTCGTATTCGTATTCTGAACTCATGATTTTTAATGCTAAAAATTCAAAATTTGTTTTAAATTTTGTTTTTTAAAGGAAGTAACTAACCGGTACTCACAGTCAATGATACGTCGATTCAAAACTTAAAAATAAGTAATATTTGGACCACAAAATATTTTATTATACGGTGTATAATTTATACTTAATCAGGTACCACAAAATGAAATGCACCCGCTCACTACAAAAAATAAATTTACAAACGTCGTCTGTGCAGTCTGCGAACAAATTGAAATTGCTTGACTATTTTCAAAGCATTTCTAATTGCTTAACTGCTGCTACATAAAACTAAACTTCATTAGCTTGATGTTACAGTGCTTTCCCTCGACATAGCATAGCAACGCATCTAGCATTTACTCTGTAGTCACCCTAAAACAAAAAAAAAAAACAAACAAACAAACAAATGGAACAGTTATACTGTTGTGGCTTTTCGCATAGCAATTGAAACTATGGTGTGAATTGTATGTGAATCTGTGAAACAGTATGTAGTGTGCGATTCTTTGTAACATAATGGCCGTTACAGTTTGGTGTTTCCAGGTATTAATCATATGTATGTGTATTCTTTTACTTTTGAAAGAATTGTTTTTTCTCTTAATATTTGACAACAAAAATTATATTAAAAAAAAAAAATGGATTTCTCGAGAAATCTTGAAGCATTCTCGAGATTCGGGATTTCCCGAAATGCTAAAAATTTCAATTCTCGAGATTCGGGATGGAAAAATATCGAGAATTTCTCGAGAATTCCCGTCGGGAAATTCCCGAAACCCAACTCTAAACAGAAGGGTTAGAGCTGCAGAGAGTTTGTATATGTAAAATACTCTCGTTTTCCCAAAATACTTTGCCAGGTGCTGAAGTAGCTAAAAGTAGTTATTGGAAAAGCTCACAACCAAAAGTCTTTAGTTCCATTTGTGCAAGCTGAAGTGGAAAATAAACAAGACTGGCGACATAAAAATGTTTCTAATGGCGCCATCTTTTTAATGAGTTAGTGCGTTGGAATTTACATCCCTAGCTAACTTCCAGTGAAAGTTCGGTGACATTCAGTTCAGTGGAAGCGAAGTTATTGCGTCTGAAGTGTAAGTATGTTTGTGTCATCGGTACAAAAATGAGTTTCGAATAAAGAGCTAATATCAAATTTTGTTTTAACGAAACATTTCAGTTGAAGAAAAAAGTTTATGGCGATGATTGTCTATCTCGTGCCAGAGTTCGTGAAGGGTTTGCACGTTTCAGAGACTTTTTACCCCTGGCCTGGAGTTTTCAGAGGGGCCCGGACTCAAGTGTAATTTCGAAAAGTTTTATGAAAAAAAAAAAAATTGTAAATTATAGTTTTACCATAGCTCTTTGACACACGTTTTCGCGTTACCATAATATATTTTGAAATTATTTTTAAGATTTAATTTTTCAAGTCGATCGGTGATATCAATTCAATTGATGATTTTAATCGTCTTCCGATCTAAATTTAAATTTCTGTTCCACATTTTCAAATTATGATTTAAAAAGTAGAATATGAACGCTCAATCGATAGTGTATGCTATAGTGCATTGAGTATAAGATTCAATGTGTAACCGATAACCGATTACCTTGCTGATGAATAGTTGAACTGAATGTTGGATAAAGTTCCTTACTCAAAGTTTAAATACAGTCAGTTTTTGAGCCGAAGTTATATTCTCAAGCCCAAAATTGTTTCCCAAAATCGAAAACAAAGACCTCCAAGCTGCAGCACTTGATTTCGCTGAAAAGTACCCTGCTGACGTGTCAGACAAAATTTCATCTGAGATATGTCAGTTAAACATTTTATGCAAGGCAAATTTTACCGAAGATTCGTAGTACTGTATACCTCCATTCGACTTGCTCAATGCCATCACAGCAAAAAAATTTGGGTACTCTGTTTCCTTACTAGTACCAGTATCAGTTGCCAGCGCCGAAAGATCGTTTAGCGTTTTATCAAGAATTAAAAACTATCATCGTTCCTGTTCGACTCAGACTCGAGTTTCACGATTAGCAACTTTGTATTTAGAATCTGAGTTAGCAAGAAAACTTGACTTTGCCTCGGCTAAAGCACGGAAGGCAAAGTTCTAAAAATTATGTCAGTAATTTTGGAAAATTTGTAAGGCTAAGTCAATAAAAAAATAAATCCCTTTTAAATTGCGTTTTTCTTCGGATATGCATTCCAGTTTTTTAACTCAATCGTTATCTTGACATTGATCTCATCAGGAAACTTTTATATTCTTTTGTTATGTTAAATTCACACTGTTTAACAATAATACGTATTTATATGAATTAGACATAATTGGAAAGGGCCCGCATTTGCAATTTTCCCCCGAGGCCCGGATATGCTCTCTACCGCCCTGGTAACTGTTGATAAAACGTGGTGTTTCCAATATTAACCTGAAACTAAGCGTCAAAGTGCCGAATGGAAGGCCCCAGACGAGCCACTACCCAAGAAATCGCGTTTGGAGAAGTCAAGAATCTAGTCGATGCTCATTTGTTTTTACGTTTCCAGAGGAATTATCCACAAAGAGGTAGTGCCTATGGGTCAAACCGTCAATACAATTTTCTATCTTGGCATTTTAAAGCGTTTGTTGCATCGCTTTTGTCGAATTCGCCCTGAATACCACGAAGGAGGAAGCTAACGCTTATTGCTTAATAATGCACCAACTCATCGATCCACTCTTGTGAGAGATTTTTTGACTAGAAATCGCATTTTAACCATCAATCAGTCACCGTATTTGCTTGATGTGGCTCGCTGTGTCTTCTACCTATTCGGTAAACTACATTTGGGCATGAAGGGAAAACGTTTGGTAAGCGTAGTGGCTATCCAAAAGGTTTGTACGACATCCTATAGGACATTCCGGTCAATGACCTGAAACACTCTTTCGAAAAACTTTTAGATCGCGCAAAATAGTGTATCGAAGCCAGAGTGGACTATTTTCAATAGATAAACTCGATGTTATCAGAACTAAACTCTTGTTGTTCCTCTTTCAGCTCAGTCTTGTTTATTGTGGACTTCACCTTGTATACTTTTTCATTTATTTTGCGGCAAGCGTGTTAATACCTGATTGAAAGAAAATTTTAAGAAAAAAAGAGGTTGTCTGTAAAGTCGGATTACTGACGATAGTTTACGTGACAACACCATAAGAAAATAGTGATGAAATGGTTTCATTTTTCAAAAGAAAATTTAAATTTTATTTGTTTGATAGATATTTGGTATGGATATAGATAAGGAGGTAAATGGAATCGCAATGTAATTGATCAAGTTTCATTTACACAAACGTGAAAAATTACGAAACATTTATCAAATTCATGAAAGATATCTTCAATTTCGATTGTGCATCAGACGTTAATAAGTCAACAACACGGAGAGGCACCATCATCGATTTGACTTTTTCAAGACACTTTACACTCGAAACACTCCCTTTCATATTTCCTACTTTTCCTCTCATCGTCCTATTCTCAACAGAGAAATTGTTCATTACCATGCACACAGGAAGAAGGCATATGCAAATACAAACATGTGAATTTATATACACATGCGCATATATATACATATGCATACATACACATTCATATATATGCTCACTCAAGTAGGAGAGAGCCAGATGTCGAACGTTGCCGAATGCGGTGGCCGATTGTGCTCTTTGACGTTCATTCCGCGCTCAGGCTTGCAGTTCAAGCAAGGTAACGACGCATGAGCAAGGTAACGACGCATTTTTTGGTGCGTGCAGCCGGCTACATCGAATTATAAAACGTTATCACGTCAAAGTTTTTTTTTAAATAAATCATTATCCAAGCCGTGGAGTTGGAAGCGGATTTTTTTGAAAGTTTGTATAAAATTTTTAACATGGATTTATAATATATGTAATAATTTTTTGCAAACAAAAGAAAATAATGAACATTCAAATAACTGAAGAGGAAAATAGTCAAAACTGGTTGAAATGTTGCTGTTATGTGTCGTGGGCTGTAAACTGGGTTCAAATTTTGAAGTCGCTTTTCAAGTTGAGGGGGTCACAACATTTGTTTCAAACAAATTCGTTGGCTGAATTCTTTGAAAAACCAAATGCCAATTTTTTTTTGTTTTTGCCGGTATGACTCAGCTGCTTATATAATTAAGTACTTGCGTGCGTGTGTATGGGTGCATGAATGCATGTATTTGGCGACACAACGCAAATACGAACGAGTCTGGCATATCTCCCATCACATTTGATTTTTACAGCCGAGTGGCATGCAACGTTTCCGCTGCAAGCAAATAGCTGTAATTTCAGCTGGCATTGCCAGTATGCAATTCGCAAAGTCAATTAACACAATTGCTTGTAATGAATGAGAGACGAAAATAAAATATTGAAAGTGATTTTATCGAACTTTAATTTATGGGGTTGCTGTGCTTATGAGAAAAACTTCTGTGTTGGAAAAGTTTATTAAATGCAGACACAAATTTATAGCCTTGATTTATTTTCATTATTTTCGCAGTAGGAAATACCCTACGCCCTGCTGTACAAGTGGAAGAGATTTCAAAGAAACAAGAAGTGGTTACGAGTGGTTTATTGACATGCCAGATATGAAAAATTCTTCTATAAGCATAATTTTTAATATTTTTTAACTCTTTTCTAATTAAACTCAACAAGATTTTATAAAGTAATTACTGAGCACAAGCAATCATTGAGCGGTCGACTTTAGTTATATAAACATTTAATTTCATTTCTTCTCCTGAAGCTGTAACACCATCAAAATCTACAAGTAGTGCTAATGATTCAACAAAACCAACAAAAACGGAACAAGTTAATAAAATACCTCGTCCTCCTCCAATAATTATCAATGGTAATAATGATTTTAAAAAACTTCATAGTCAACTTATTGCCACAATAAAAAATAAATTTTTCATTAAACTTTTAAACAACGATGCATGCAAAGTAATAACGTTCGATTCGTATGACTATCGGTCTGTAACAAAATTGTTGTCAAATGAAAATATTCCTTGGCACAGCTATGAGAATAAGCAAAATAGACCTATCAAGGTAATAATTAAAAATCTTCACCATTCCTGCGACAGCGATTTAATAGTGAATGACTTAAAATCACAAGGGCTAAATGCTTTAAGCGCCATAAACAAACTCAAGTGGAAAACAAAGGAACCACTCGAAATGTTTCTCATCACCTTCGATCCGTCTGAAGATGTGAAAAAAATTTACGGAATTCAAAATATATTGAACACCATAGTAAAAGTTGAACCTGTCAAATCTACAAATCTGATACCGCAGTGTAAAAAATGCCAATCTTTTGGCCATACTAAAAACTTTTGCGGGAAACCCTCACGATGCGTCAAATGTGCAGGTAAGCATGCCACCATTGATTGCAAAAAAACTGAGCTAGAAAGCCCAAAGTGTTGTAACTGCGGAGAGTCCCACCCTGCAAATTACAGAGGCTGTATAGTGGCGAAAGAACTCCAAAAGATTAGAACGAAAAAGCGATCCCAAAATTCAAAACCAGTAAATAGTACAAACAAACAACAAACAATCCCAAAACGTGCTACAACTACTACAAGTCTTACAAATAATCCGACAAAAATCCCTATAATAAATAAACCGGCTACATACGCACAAATTACCAAAAATTTATTACCGAACGAACCTATTGTGCAAAATCCCCTTTCAGCTATATTAAGCAAATTAAATGAACAAAGCCAAATCTTCAAATCAATTGAAAAACGCTTGTGTGCCCTTGAACAAAACATGCAATTTTTTGACTATGAATAAAACACTAAAAATAATATTATGGAATGCCAACGGTCTAGCTAAACACCAAACAGAGCTAGAAGTTCTGCTAAACAACGACGAAATTGATGTATGCCTAATAGCTGAAACACACTTCACAAGGCATTCATATTTGAATTTTAAACATTATTCCCTATACCATACTATTCACCCCAACAATTGTGCAAGAGGTGGCAGCGCCGTTCTCATAAAAAATAATATAACCCACCACTTGGAAGACCAACTCAGCGCCGAGGAATTTCAAACAACTTCCGTTTCTGTCGAGGCCTTCGAGCAACAAATATTACTAACAGCTTTATACAGCCCACCCAGACATCAACTAAAATCTGAAGATTACGTATCTCTCATCGAAAGATACAAAGGACGTTTTATTATAGGAGGCGATTTCAACGCTAAGCACGTACATTGGGGGTCTAGGCTTACAACAACGAAAGGGCGCGAAATGTTTAAAGCCATAAGACAAAGAGGTTGCGAAATAATTTCAACTGGCAAGCCAACATATTGGCCTACAGACACCAACAAAGTACCTGATTTGATTGACTTTTTTGTCTTCAAAAATATTCCCGCAAACCATCTCTCTATTTCCGAAGGCTTCGATCTGAACTCTGACCACTCACCGATCCTTTTAGAAATATCAGGGAATGCGGTACTAAATAAAACGTCTCCTCGTCTATTTAATAACTTCACCGACTGGCAGTACTTCCAACTGCAATTACAAGCTGTAGTGGTAGACACCGGCCGTATCGTGACTGTTGATGATCTTGATGATGCCGTGCTTCAGTTCACGCAAATAATTCAAAACGCAGCTTGGAACAGTACGCCCCAGCAAGAAGTCACATCAAACAAGAAAAAATACCCATCATATATCAAATTGCTGATAAATAAAAAACGAAAACTTAGACGTCGTTGGCAGCAAACCAGATATCCTGAGGACAAATTGAAACTCAACCAAACAACAAAACAACTACACATTCAAATTCAGACATTTAAAAATGATAATTTCAATCGATTTCTTAAGAGCCTCACATCTGATAAATCCACAGACTACTCTTTATGGAAGGCAGCAAAGTCATTTAACCGACCGATAAAACACATAGCACCCATCAAAATAAACGACACCCAATGGGCAAAATCCAATGAGCAAAAAGCAAATTTATTTGCAGAGAATCTTTGTAAAACCTTCTGTGCCAATGATAGATCTGAAGATATTGACATCTCGTCAAATTGGATTGAAAGCGATGTCAGCATTGAGCCAGTTAGTAACGAAGAAGTAATGAGCGAAATTTTCAAAATGAAAGCGAAAAAAACGCCTGGTTTCGACCTCATAACTGCAGAAATTCTTCAGAGATTGCCCATTAATTGTGTTACTTGTCTGTCTCAATTGATTAATTTGTGTTTTTTGTTAAAATATGTTCCTATGTACTGGAAGACAGCAGAAGTAATTATGATTCTGAAAGCCGGAAAATCGCCAAATGATGTGTCTTCATACCGACCTATTTCTCTGCTACCAATGCTGTCCAAACTTTTTGAACGACTGCTACTGACTCGAATGTTGCCGATTATAGAAAACAAGAGAGTTATTCCAACGCACCAATTTGGCTTTCGAAAAAATCACTCCACTATCGACCAAGTTCACAGAGTTGTTAGAACCATAGAGTGCGCGATAGAGGAAAACAAAGTTTGCGCAGCGGTGTTCCTTGACGTCTCGCAGGCGTTTGACAAAGTTTGGCATACGGGCTTACTCCACAAACTAAAATTGATTTTGCCCAGGAATTATTGCGAAATCCTTTCTTCCTACCTTGATGGCAGATACTTTCGTGTCAGACTTGACAACGCCTATTCCTCATTGCAAAAAGCACGCGCGGGGGTACCTCAAGGAAGCATCCTAGGCCCTCTCTTGTACCTCTTGTATACGTATGACTTACCGGTTCACGAGCAACACGTTACCGCAACCTTTGCAGATGACACGGCTATCCTAGCAGTTGGAGAAGTGATAGAGACTACAACGACGAAATTGCAATCAGCGGTGAGTTCTATTGCAACATGGGCGAAAAAATGGCGTATCAAATTAAATAACTCCAAATCAGTTCACATTGTATTCGGCCTGAAAAAAACAATTTACAAGCCAGTCTACATAAACAGCGTAAATATACCGTACGTCAACGAGGCAAAATATCTTGGTATAACCCTTGATGCTAAACTGCGTTGGAGGGCGCATGTCAAGAAAAAGCGTAAAGAGCTGGAATTAAAAACAAAAAACCTTCTTTATCTTATTGGCAGACACTCTATTCTGTCAACGAACAACAAACTACTGCTATATAATCAAATACTCAAACCGGTCTGGACGTATGGCATTCAGCTATGGGGATGCTCAAGCGAATCTTGCATGACTGTTATCCAACGATTCCAAAATAAAGTGTTGCGCAACATCGTCAATGCTCCATACTATGTGAGAAATCTCGACCTCCATCGTGATCTTGGTATCTTACCCATCACTGACGTGGCGAAAAAGTACGCCATGGCTCACAGACAACGTTTAAGTACACATGTCAACGCTGAAGCATTGGCTTTGCTTCAGCCAAATACTCATCGTCGGCGGCTCAAGCGTAAAACAGTTTTAGACCAGATGGGCACCCAGTAGCAGCTGTACCTTATATATTTATACATTCATAATGAATTTATGAATATTGAGGCATCTTAGTTTTTTCCTTTTTTAATATATATGTTCAATAAAAATTGCTCGTTAGTATCTTTATTCCGTTGTACTAGTTGTAATTTCTAAACGTTATTCTGCCTATACTTTAAGATGCGTTAATAAAAAAAAAAAAAAAAAAAAAAAAAAAAATTTCTTCATTTCCTTTCATTAGTTAATTCGCCCATTGTGATACCAAAAAGATAAAAACGGAAGGAAGAACAGAACAAAGGGGAAAAGGGAAGAGGGTGCTTCAGATTACATGATTAGAGACTGACGATGATGACTAATGACATTTGTATTAACCGCTTCAGGCTACTACTAATGAAATTCATCATCTGCTAGTGTAGCCAAAATATCTAAATCATAGTCCGGTTAAAGCAGGACAGCTGAGGAAAAGGTGTTGAGATAATTCCACCGCCGGTGCTGCTGACAGAACTCGAAGCAATATCGGAAAGCATACACTCAAAGAGAACTGGGGCTTTGTTAGGTTTAGAAGTTCTTTTGAACGACTTCGATCTACCCGTGACTTGAAGAATCTCGTGATTTTGTATATTTGCGCAGCAACCCACCACATCGCTGATTTCACGTGAAGCTAATCTTTCAAGGAGCAGGGCACAGGTTTTGAAGGGAGCTGCAATCCATTCATTTTGCGGGAAAACTATTTTCTAGCTAGCTTATCTGGGCCGATACGCCACTGTGACCAGGAACCCAAATGAGCTTAATATTGAGGTACTCGGATGCAGTCGAAAGGAAAGTCTGACTAATTTCGAGCGCACTAACAACGAGCCCAGGGCTTTAATTGCCGCGTGCCGGGCGGAGTAAATGTTTACCGTCCTCATATATATAATAAAAAACTTTTACCTAAACATTTTGTTCTTCAATTATTTTTGCTTTGATTCGCTTGCCACAAAATAAATAAAAAAAAGTATATACCATAAACGGAACTGATGATATTTGGTTGTTCAGCTTTTCCAAATGCCCACCTACTTCAGTATCTGGCACTTCGAGGAAACGAGAGTATTTAGGTATCAGAACTCTTTACGTTTTTAAAACATTCTTCATTTCTCAACTCCTTTGCAACTTTTTATTACTATGCATTTTCCTATCTTTCTTTATTTGCGAATATTGCACCGAAAAAGTTCACTTTCACACTTTTTGCTGGGTTTTTACAAGCTATTTTACTTGTGATCTACTTATAAGGCATTCCAATTGTTTTCTTTCAATTTAGAGAACCCAAACTTTTGTAAAATTACAAACACCTACCAATTTTAAACCTGAAAGAATCACAATTTTTACATGTTTTATTTTGCAACAAAAACAAAAAAACAATTAAAGCTTCAAGGGCCCAGGATTGATTTTAGAGCTAAGCTCTAGTGAACTTTTTTCTTAATAACTTATTATGTATAAGTAGAATCCGAATCTGTTTGGAACGATGTTACAAAACACATTTACTCACCCTAATGCATGCACTTATTTGTTTAGATTATTTCATATTTAGAGCTCGCATTAACCCTCTAGTGTCCAAATTTTATTTTTGAATGAAAAAACTTGCTTTGGGTGGGGATTATGGTAAAATTATAGGTTCTTTATCAAGAAAGTGAAATTTTGTTCCTTGATCCGATTATATAGGGATAAAACCTTACCCCGCCTGCAGGCGGCTTTTGGGAAAGAACGCCAAAAAAAATCTAAATGAAAAACTTGCAAATTCAGTGTATTACGTACTTTTATTGAACAAAACAGAAAGTTTTTAACAGAAATCAATACAAAACAAACAGTCAGTCTTATTTCAAATAGTTTTAGAAAAATGTCTACAAAAGAAAGGCATGCTTTTGGGCATAAATAGGCAGTTGGTGCAAATTATTTATGGTGAAAATTGTGAAAGCAGTCCTTTTGCTGGGAAAAACAAAGATTAAGATTCCATTTTCGGCACACGATTTGAGTTTCGGAGGTGCAGCCAGGATATTCGCACCTTTATTTACCGGTGCGTGATCAAAACTTTGCAAAATGTCCAACTCCGTCGTAGCGAACGTCGTCAGGAGGTAAGTAAGCTTTTCTTCCAGTAAATTCTACTTGAGGAGTTTGTCATGGACGACCTGGAGCTCTTGGTATTGAAGAATATTGTTGTTTGCATAGTACGTATGCGATCTCTGCCCGGAAGTTCGGCAGTTGGTACTGCCTAGCATGCGTGCCAATCTTGTTAATTCTTCTGAACAAAACATAAGCGTTTATCATGGCCATATCAAGCAGGTGATTAAAAAGTCGGTTTGTGTACTTATTGCTCTTTACCGGAATCTTATATCGCCCAATTAGTCCATCCATGAGGTCGACGCCCCCCATATATGACTATTATATTCACGGACTGCATTGGGGCAATCGACATCAACAAATTTTTTTCCTGAGCGGACGAACCGCGACACCTTATTTATAACATTTGTTTCATTCTGGAAGGGCTTTTCGCCTGCGTAACTCGATGCGAGTCACACTATTTTATTGCCCTTCCAAACTGATAAAGAAATGTCAACACCTAAAGCAGATCCACAAAATTCAGTTGAATATCCACGGGGTTGTTTCCTGAGAGCAAGATCTGTCGGAAATTTGCAATTCGGAATTCGATTTGAACGAATAGTTCCCAGCGAATGTATTCCGCGTGATTTTAGATAAACCAGAAGTGGCAATGACGTGTAATAGTTGTCGAAATATGTTATATGGTTTTTAAAATCTGGAATATTACGGGACAATCGGACCACCACATTCGCTGATGCCCCAAGATCTGGTGTATCAGTCAGAACAGCATTGTCTCCTGCGCCGCAATATATTTCGAAGTTATAACAAAATCCGAAGGAGTCACACAAAACGAAAGTTTTATACCCCATTTATGCGGTTTATCTGGCAGATATTGTTGAAGGAAAGTCCTCATCTTCGGTGCGCACATTTGTTCATCGTCACATAAACGTTGAGTCATCGGAATGGACTGAACCCTGTTATTGAAATGATCAACGAGACATAAATTGACAACATGTACATAAATTGACACACACTTCTGATTCCAACATAGAATCTGACAAATTTACCGCCCTGTTAATCACCTCGTCAATTCCAGTGTCGATAGGTAATTCTGCATCGTCCACATTTTCGTATAAAAGATCTTCCAAATCTTCTTCCACGTCTGTATCATCGTCGATTTCTAGTAAATCCGAAAATGTTGCAACATCTTCATCATTGAGGGATGATAATTTAGACTTTTGTCGTTGATCCATTTCTAAAAAACCAAAACTTTAAGCTTAGCCCCCCCTCTAAAAATATCAAAATTTCAAACTTACCGCATAGTGTTATTTATTCCGAGTTATCCCAGGACTGCCTCTAGACGGGCTGTCTTCAAAGGTTTATAAAATACAGGCAACACTTTTTTTTTTGTTATTATTTTCAACTTTCGTATTTTGAATACAACCAGCAACACTATGATAATTTTTATTATAAGCTAAATACACTTCTAATATTTTTATTTAATTTTTAAAATACACCACTTCTGCAGAATAATTAATTTGACCGCTTTTCACTATTTTCCGACTTCAAATGACTATGACGGCTGATTAAAAAACAAGACGCTGCTGCAAATGCACCAGCAATAATTTTAGGACTTTCCGGAATTAGAAAGAGTTTAAAAAGTAACGAAATGGTATTTTAAAAGGGAATAAGCGTGAAATAAACTTAGGCCGTCTACAGGCGGTCTTGGGTACTAGAGGGTTAAGCCACACAGTACGTTATTGTTGCAATTATTGTAAGGCTACTAATAATCCTATAGGCAAAACAGATTTATGCTGGTTTTTGGCTTAAATGCATTTCATATTCACAATAATTTAGTTAATACTTCAATATTTTGTTGTACCTTTATTTAATATTTCGCAATTTAATGTCGTATTTCATTTAATATTTGCTTGAGAACAAAAGAGAAAAAGGTCAGCATAATTCTGTTTGTCCATGAAGATACATAGCAAACAGGAATTACCGCACAATTCCATGGAAATTCAACTCTTTCAAACCATTTGCCGGCATTCCTTTAAAGGGAATGTGTCGCCGTGCATTTTAGCAATACAAAATAAATTAAAAATAAAATGGCGCTCGATAGTAAGGCATGTACATGTGCGTGTGTGTTATGTGGTCATATTAAAAAAACGAAAAATATTTGCCATATAATTTGTGTTGTTCATTTTTTGAATTTCGCCTCTGGCGTTAATTCAAACAAATTAATTGTATTGAAAGGACAATGGGCGCTTTTGTTTCGCATGCTTTCACGCTTACGCCGAAATGTGTGTAGTGTCACACACACTCACACACGCACACCTCATTCGCGTTCAATGCGCTTGATAGCCTTTAATATGCAGCAATTTGTCTTGCATTATGTTTATCTGTGTTTTAACTATTTCTTGTTGTTGGCTGGAGTTGTTTGGTGCAACAAATTACATTATTGTCGCTGGCATTGTGCTCAACTGTGGCATGAAAAACATTTTATATAGATTTGTAAATACAAATTAATGCTTGTAATTTAATTTTGTTTTGTGTTGTTATTAGTCAGATAGAAATTATTATGCGTTTCTAACTAGTTTGTGTACGAATGAGTGTTGGAATTTTGTGAAGCGTAAGCTTCTATTTTACTTCTAACAATATTGCGTGGTATAGGCATTGTAGTGGGGCCATGAGCGCCAGATTAGCCTTTCTGCGAAAATTAATATATGAACGGAGGTATTGGAGTGAAATGGAACAACATTAAAATACGTTAGACTATATTTTGTATTATCTAATAAATTTTAATATATTTTTTGAGACAATAGGTTGATTTACCGTACCCTCTCCCACCCTTTTTCTGCAGCTAAATAACAAAACGTATGCGATGTTAATGGGCCAGCTTTGCCGAATGTAAGGCGTTTTTCAATAGGTGCGCTTCATGAAAATTTATAAATTTTCCAAAAAATCATCTTCAATGATGAAGCTCACTTTTGGCTCAATGGCTTTGTCAACAAGCAAAATATGCGTTACTGGGCAGAAAACAATCCACACGTGATTCATGAGGCACCGTTGCATCCCGAAAAAAATCACTGTTTGGTGCGGTTTACATGCCGGCGGCGTAATTGGCCCATATTTTTTCGTTGACGAGAACGATTGCCACGTTACTGTGAATGGAAATCGATACCGCGACATGATAAACGATTATTTTTGGCCGCAATTGAATGGTATGGACTTAGACGACATGTGGGTTCAACAGGACGGGGCCACAAGTCACACAGCACACGCTACAATTGATTTGTTGAAGAGTAAGTTCGATGAGCGCATTATTTCCAGAAATGGACCGGTCGAATGGCCGCCGCGCTCGCGTGATTTGACGCCTCTAGTCTATTTTCTTTGGGGTTATGTGAAGTCATTGGTCTACAGTAACAAGCCGGCGACGATTTGTGAGCTCAGAGCCAATATTGAACGCGAAATTGCTGGAATTTCGGCCGATTTATGCAAAAGAGTGGTCGAAAATTGGGTTCAACGATTGGACTTCGTAAAACGTGCACGTGGTGGTCATGCAAAAGAAATCGAATTTCATACTTAAATGTATATGTTCAAACTCGACAACAAAAAAAAAAAAATTAGTTAAAAAAGTCAAACCGTTTGTGTTTTATTCAAAAAAGACGTTGAAGCGCTCTTACTGAAAAACGCTTTACTTCAAAATCGTAACTGCTAACAGTGACGTGGGGGGCTCATGTGACTTACATATAATCGCTGATTGCATCGATCTATCCTGCAATTCATTCGGAGACTCGGCGACACTAAGTCGACGGCACATATTAACAGTTTAGGACGAAGATTCACCACTTTAAGTTTTAGTCTTTAATACTATATATTTAAATTTATAGGTACCCTTTGCATAATCATGTAACATTTTGAGACAAATTTAAATATATTTTACTCAAAAGCTCATTAACTTAGTGTTTTTCTAAACATTTTTCTCTTTGTGTCCCCAATTATCTGCTAGTTTATTAACCAGCGCTCCACACATAGTTCACAGTGAGTTTTAGCAGACATTTCCATTATCAACCGTGAGCTCACTCAGTTTATGAGGCCATCGCACCTCTAAGTGCAGCTGTTGCGGCGTTTATCACCAGTACTCCATATGTATGTACGATGGCGTTGTCTGCCAGCCAATCAAACATATATGCATATGCACATCACTTACATACATGCATACAGTTTACAGCACAGCATATAAGTACGCTTCACCGTCCTTGATGCCATTGTTTATATGTCGCCCATAATCAGCGTGGCCATTAGTGAATGTGCCATAAGCGCCAGAGATGATACGCATCATTTAAGTATGTGACACATGTAAGTATGTATGTACGCCCGAAAAGTCAGTCGTCGCAGCAGCTAAGTGCTGCTTTCAGCGTAAACTTAAATGCCGATAAAAATCGGAACACTAAAGTTGCAGTGAAATGGTTATTGGACGCGGGAAATTTAAAAGGAAACAGAAAATGGAGCATTCCATGGAAAATGGTAAAACCGGAATACGAAGGCAACTAAATATTTTTGTAGCAAATTTTCATATTATAACTAAATGTATTCCATATAAATTTGTAACAAACAAGGTGGCGCAAAATTAATCATCCTATCAGAAGACATTTCACTTCTGCAAAAGGCGTCATACGTCAATCCTATTTGACTCTTGTGATCTAAACAGAGCCGTTGATACCAGACGAGGTTTCAGACAGAGTGACTCGGTGTTATAGGACTTATATAACCTGATGTTAGAAAAGATCGTACGCGCGGCAGAATTTGATCGTTCAGGCACATTTTTTTATAAGAGCGTACAATTGTTGGCGTATGATATTGCCTTCATTGGCCTTAACAACCGCGCTGTTTGATCTGCCTTTTCCAAACTGAATAAAGACGCAAAGCGAGTGCGTCTGGTGGTGAACGAGGACAAAACAAAATTCCACCTAAATTACGTCACTGTCGACAGCTATGATTTCGAGGTTGTAAGAGATTTCGTTTATTCATATTTTATTTATAATTCCTCTTGCCAACAAGTAGTACTTTGGGCTAAGTAGGCAATTGAGTAGTAAAGTCTCTCGACGAACAAAACTTATACTCTACAAGGCTCTCATCATGCCCGTTTTAACGATGGCGCGGAAGCGTGGACAATGACAACATCCGATGAGGCGTCCTTTCGAGTGTTTGAGATGAAGATTATGCAGCAGATTTTTGAGGCTTTGCACCTGGGGGACGGCAAGTATTGTAGGCGAGGAAGCAATGAGCTTTACGTCGACATAAACGTAGCGCAGCGAATAAAAATCCAGAGGCTTCGTTGGCTGTGTCATGTTGTGCGAATGGATTCAAACACCGCGGCTCTGAAAGTATTCGAAGCGGTACCAGCTGGTGGTAGCAGAGGAAGAGGAAAGCCTTCTCCGCGCTGTAAAGATCAGGTTGTGAAGGACTTGGCTTCACTTGGAGTGTCCAATTAAGCTCGGCCAACATTGCTTAAGCGGTTAACGCACCATTCAAGAAGAAGAAGAAGAAGAAGAATAAGGCCTGGACAGCCAACCAATGGAGCATCTAAAGATTTAAATAAAGATATTCCATCATTTAATTTAATTTTAAAAACAAAATTGGATGATTAATTTTACGTCACATTTTTATGCTCTTTTCAACTATTATATGAAGAGAAAGATTTGTTTGTTTATATTTCCCAGTGAATCTCTGGAACTGCTGAGTTGATTCTGAAATTTCTTTCACTTATTTATGTGCGATGCCATGTCAAACGATCCAAGTATTGAGTCAGGGAATAAGTTCGTACCGTTTTTACTACTTTTATTTAAACGTTAATCAATTATATGTATATTTACCGTTGCTGTTTACAACCTCCTCCCACCTCTTGACCAATTTGTTGATGCTGTTCCACCAAAAATCGCCTGCTCTGATGTCAAAGAAGTAGTTGAGCCAGTTTTTAAGGACCTCTTGGTCTTCGAAGGTAACGCCCTTCAGATGGTTTGACATGGAGCGGAAAAGATGGTAATCGGTTGGTGCAGGGTCCGGAGAATACGGCGGGTGCTAAAATACCATTCATTCGAGCTCTTCAAGTGTGGTTTTGACGACTTGTGCCACATGGGACCTGGCGTTGTCGTGATGGAGTATCGTTTGACCACGTCGATCAAGTCTTTTCAGTCGAATAGGCTCATTCACGCCGTGTAGCTGGGAAATGTAGAGCTCTCTGTTAACCGTGGCATTCTTTTCGAGCATTTCCCCAAGCACTATGCCCTCTCAGTCCCGCCAAACATATATCATGATCTTCTTTGGATAAAGATCCAGCTTGACTCTAGGCTTTGTCGTATCTTCTGGAGCTACCCACTTCTTTCTTTGCTTCATATTGATATATAGGCACCATTTCTCTTCTTCCATGACGATTCAGTTCAAAAACCGCTGTTTATGACCGCAACCAGGCTCCAATTTTTGAAGAGAAACTTCTCAGGCGTCGATGGACGAGCGAGAATGGAGAGTAAAATTTCAAGGCCATGCAATGTTTTGGACATTTTCGTTCCGCGAGAGAGAAAAAAGATATAACGTAGAGGAAAATGAGAGAGATCTATACCTTATATATTTTATAGTAATTTACCATCATAAATCCATCAATTTTCGGTTGATTACACTAGTCTACAAGGAAAAGTATCCGAAATAATTTAAACTAATATCTGCTTCTCTGTCCATGCAAAATTCGGATTGATAACTAAAATTAATTTATTAGTTTGAGTTTTCGAGATATCCTAACCTAAAAGTGCAAAAAACCCCATTTTTGCCCATATTTGAGGTTATGTAGCCTTGCAGATGTTTTCTTTCACCAAAATTAAAGGATGGCATCTTTAAATACAATCCTTCTTTTTTCAAATGGCGTTTTGTTTGCTCAAATATCATTTTTTTTTCGCAGAGATATCGCATTTTGAAATTTTCATGTTTCGAAATTTTCCTACACCTGAAAATCGATTAAGATAACATAGACATGATATAGTCGCTTACTAATTTTCTTGGGTTTGAGGGCCTGAAATATATGGATTAATAGTATGTAAATTTGGAGTTTGTGGGAAAGCCTGCTTGCGGTTATGTGGGTTAGCCTGCTCGCGGTATGATAGGGGTGGTTTCTAGGGGTTAGGGCTGTGTGTGACTCGGTACCCAAAGGTTAGATAGTGTAGGGATGTGGTGAGTCAGCACACTTATGGTGTGAGACAAAATTTTAAGAAAAATAAGACTCAATTCAAGAAAATTAGTAATCGAATATATCATGTCTATGTTATCTTAATCGATTTTCAGGTGTAGGAAGATTTCGAAACATGAAAATTTCAAAATGCGATATCTCTGCGAAAAAAAATGATATTTGAGCAAACAAAACGCCATTTGAAAAAAGAAGGATTGTATTTAAAGATGCCATCCTTTAATTTTGGTGAAAGAAAACATCTGCAAGGCTACATAACCTCAAATATGGGCAAAAATGGGGTTTTTTGCACTTTTAGGTTAGGATATCTCGAAAACTCAAACTAATAGAGCAATTCTGAGGCCAGATTTGGATTCAGCGCATCATAAACCTTCGGAAATATATAGTCTGCTTTCTGGGTCTGAATGTTGGTTAAATTTTGTCGGCCTGTGTTATTTGCTGTTGACCGTCTGATATTTGACAGTTTTTATTTTGTATTATTTTATTACGGGCATCAGTCACAACGCTTTGTTTAAATATCGGCTTATTTAAGGTTTTTCGCAAAGTGAATGCTTTACGGGGGTTTTCCGAATTGTTGCTGCAATGAATGAAAAGCGTTAACCAAAAGATTTCAGATTACTCAGACTTGAACACAGGCAAATATATTTCGACATACTTTAATTTCTTAACTGCTGATGGTCGAGCACTGCATCGTATTTCCCTTTGCGAAACAGCAAACAAGTCGTTGTAATATAAAAAGAGGTTGTCTGTAAAGTCGGTTTACTGACGATAGTTTAACGTGACAACGTCATAAGAAAATAGTGATGTAATGGTTGCAATTTTCAAAAGAAAATTTTAATTTTATTTGTGTGATAGATGTTTTGTATGGATATAGAGGTAAATGGAATCGCAATGGAATTGATCAAGTTACATTTACTCAAACGTGAAAAATGGCGCAACATTTATCAAATTCATGAAAGATATGTTCAATTTCGATTGTGCATCAGACGTTAATAAGTCAACAACACAAAGAGGCAACATCATCGATTTGACTTTTTCAAGACACATTACACTCGAAACACTCCCTTTCATGTTATGTGTATAACGCACTCAAACCAAAATATAACAAAACACAACAAAACACAACATAACATAACATAACATAACATAACATAACATAACATAACATAACATAACATAACATAACATAACATAACATAACATAACATAACATAACATAACATAACATAACATAACATAACATAACATAACATAACATAACATAACATAGCATAACATAACATAACATAACATAACATAGCATAACATAACATAACATAACATAACATAACATAACATAACATAACATAACATAACATAACATAACATAACATAACATAACATAACATAACATAACATAACATAACATAACATAACATAACATAACATAACATAACATAACATAACATAACATAACATAACATAACATAACATAACATAACATAACATAGCATAACATAACATAACATAACATAACATAGCATAACATAACATAACATAACATAACATAACATAACATAACATAACATAACATAACATAACATAACATAACATAACATAACATAACATAACATAACATAACATAACATAACATAACATAACATAACATAACATAACATAACATAACATAACATAACATAACATAACATAACATAACATAACATAACATAACATAACATAACATAACATAACATAACATAACATAACATAACATAACATAACATAACATAACATAACATAACATAACATAACATAACATAACATAACATAACATAACATAACATAACATAACATAACATAACATAACATAACATAACATAACATAACATAACATAACATAACATAACATAACATAACATAACATAGCATAACATAACATAACATAACATGAGCAAGATAACGACCCATTTTTTGATGCGTGCAGCCGGCTATATCGAATTATAAGACGTTATCACGTCAAAAGAAATTATAAAAACGCTATAACCCAAAACATTATGTTTTTTGGACATGGTTTCGATCGTTTTGAAAATTCGTTTATTTATAGTTAATAAAGTTTAATTTTATAGTAGATAAAGTTAAAAAAAAAACACTTATTAACTTCGAGATTTATTCATTGAACAGTTTGGTGCGCAGCATTTTAAAGTTAAGTATATTATCTTTGGCTCATTTTAATATTTCAATACTTTATTTTGAATTATTTGAAATTAAGCTGGCATGGCTTATAGAGAGCATTGTATTTGCTAAGAGTGACTACGACCATAGGAATTCTTTTCAATCAACTCTTTCAATTCCTTTAAATGAATGGGATGTCGGTTGATCCGCGCTTTGACTGTCTCTTTAACTTACCGCGCCATCCCTCGAATGCCACAAATGAGAATTCCACATTGCATATCTACTCCCATGGCTCCCTTCAACCAACTTGCAACCTTATTTAGCTACTGCGCGCTCATCAACGGTGATTTTATCAATTATGGCGAGCTGTAAAAAGCGCTTATAAGTATTGTAATGATAAATTTAATTAACGCCTCCACTAACACATCGCATGCCCATACTTGCACATCTGCTTGTGTATGTACATATACGTGTATGTATGTGGATAATAATAAAAATCTCATATAAGCAGGCGTGAATTTTCTTTGAGCTATTTTGCGTGAATTAAAAAGTCAATTTGGCTTAAATTAGTGCACTGCGGCGCGAAGTCAGTTGTGAATGTGCGAATTAAGATCAAACCGATATTGCCGGTAGCATATGCATTACGCCGACACACACACACACCCACACACACACTTCGACTCACCCACATACAAGCATTTCGTCCTGACCTCTTGCTGGGCTGGCTGACAATAAACGAGTGTGGCAACATGCGTCATCTGCTGCATGCCGCCCTTTGACGCAGGTGTGGCTCTTATAAGCGGCCGTGTTAGCTGTGGCTGTGACTGCGGCTGTGCGGTTGTGCATAAATTATGTAGAATTTTTCGTAAAAGTATTTTTAGTGGCAAATTTTTGATTTCAGTCACGTTTTAAATGCGAAAATCACCATCACGTGATTGTGATGCTGTCGGTGCTGTATGAGCACGAATAACGCGTATCTCTGTGGGTGGTTCAGCTGCTTCCGCCACTGAGGTTGTGAAAAATTTAAATATATACTTACATATATACAAATATATAAATGAGTATGTATGTGTATGTGTGTCGGTTTGTGTTGAACATAAAGCACTTTGAGGGAAATACCGCTTGGCAGGTACTTTACGGCATTGCGATAGGAGTAATTTATTACAGCGTCATTCTCACTTTGCGCAGAATATTGCCAAATGCAAAATTACCGTTAATGATTGGTTAGCATATTCCATTTTTTCGTATACGCCACTATCTAAGTAGCAATTGGTGTAGATGTTATTTTATGTGGAAACGAGAATTCTTACTTCCTAATTTTTCGTTCTATAGATATTTGGAACAGAGAATCGGGTGTGGCATAGAAACTTAGCGCCACACTGAACTTTTTTGAGCAATGGAGCTGGCATATATCAGTTAGCTTTTTACACAGATGGGCATACTGCATTATATATTTACTGCATTACAAAGAACAGTAATCAGTAACATTTTACTGTGTACTTGTAGAACGTGTCCCACTGCTGCGCTCAACGTTATTCTGCACTTACTTCCTGTGGATCTGCAGGTTGAATCCATTGCTGCTCAGAGCGCTATTAGGTTGAAGGAACTCGGTCTCTGGAGATAATTTCCTCAACGATATAGTAGCATCTTGAAGCAAATCTCTCCTTCCTTCTCTGTTATTCGTACAGATCCCTCCATCCGCGAACTGGGATTTGAGGGTCTTGCTTAGGCTATCTTTCGCGATCCTGCAGGCGTGTAAAACGCTTCGGGATCCCTTTTAGGCGGGACACATTAATATATTTTCCGATAACCAAGCTGTGATCAAGTCCCTGTCGCTGCCGTATTGCAGCTCTCTTCTGGTGAACTCCTGCAAGGAGGAACTCAAATATTAAATTATCTGGCTTTCTGGGTACAGGAATATAGAGGGCAATGAAATTGTCGACGACAGCACCGGTTTCAACTGTCCCCGTCTCAGACATCGGTGTCCCTTTGTCCGCTGGTAGAGGGAAACTACATAATTTCTGGTATCGAGTGGCCGAACGACACAGAAATCTTAAGGCAAGTATGCTCTAGATGTCAGTCACCAGATCGCCGTCTTTGTTCTTACAGGAAAACGACTCGGTCTTGAAACCTTCTGTAAGCCGCCGAACTTTCTGGTAGAATTTTCGGGCGTTGTTCCTGTTGGCCAGCATCTCAAGCTCTTCGCACTCTCGTTATTCGGCCTCTCGTTCCTTCTGTCGGATAATACGTCTCTCTTCCTTTTTCAGCTCTCTGTAGCGATCCCACATGGCTCGCGTTGCGCCCGATCGCAGCGTGGCTCTATAGGCGGCATCCTTTCTTTCTGCGGCAGCATGACATTCCTCGTCGTACCAATTGTTTTTTCGGGCTCGCCGGAATCCGATTTCTTCTTCGGCGGCGGTATGTAGGGAACGATAAATATTGCTCCATTGCTCGTGCATTTCAGTTTGTTGGGCAGTGCTCTCTGAGAGCAGAAGTGAGAGTCGAGTGGCGAATCTTCTGGCTGTCTGTTGTGATTGCAGCTTTTCGATGTCGAACATTCTTTGCGTAGGTAGATGTACGTTTTTTGCTGCACAGAGGCGTGTGCGCAGTTTGGCTGCAACAAGGTAATGATCCGAGTCGATGTTGGGTCCTCGGATCATACGTACATCTAATACACTAGAAGCGTGTCTTCCATCTATCACAACATGATCGATCTTGTTTCGCGTTTTTCGATCAGGAGACAGCTAGGTAGCTTGGTGGATCTTTTTATGGAATCTTTTGCTGCAGACTACCATGTTTCGGGCCCCGACGAAGTCGATCAGCCTCTGTCCGTTACCTGATGTTTCGTTATGCAGGCTGAATTTTCCGACTGTGTGACCAAAATTCCCTTCTTGCCTACCCTGGCCTTGAAGTCGCCAAGCACGATTTTTATGTCGTGGTGGGGGCAGCGCTCATAGGAACGTTCCAAGCGCTCATAGAAGAAATCTTTGGTCGCATCGTCCTTCTCTTCCGTCGGGGCGTGGGCGCAACTTAGCGAGATGTTAAAAAATCGCGCTTTGATGCGAATTATTGCGAGACGCTCGTCCACCGGAGTGAACGACAGTACTTGGCGAAGAAGTCTCTCTCGCAAACAACAAATCCGACACCGAATTTGCGCTCCTTTACATGGCAGCTGTAGTAGACGTCGCAAGGTCCTATGGTTTTCTTGCCTTGCCCCGTTCATCGCACCTCTTCGATGGCAGTGATGTCAGACTTTACTCTCACGAGGACATCAACCAGCCGGGCAGAGGCACCTTCCCCATTAAGGGACCTGGCGTTCCAGGTGCATGACCTCAAATCATATTCCTTATTTCGTTTGCAGGGGTCGTCATCAGCAAAGGTAGTTCTCATCCGAGGCTTTTTGTAATTCTTTTCATTGGGGAGGATTTTTAAGGGGCGGGTCCCAAACCCAGCGCACAACCACCTATCCTGGAATGCTTCGCCTTCTCGCGGAAGCTAGCCAGAGGATACGTGGACTAATCCCGGACGTTGTGAGCTGCTTGAACCATATGCAGAAGAATCGTCCTGGTCACTCCCAAGTGAATGGCGATCAGTAACTTTCCCCACTTGCGTGGACTTCTACACATGGAACCATCCTTCAGTTCACGCCACGATAATACCACGCAACATGGCAGCAATATTTTTTCAACCCTATTTGAAACTTAAAATTGTCATTTAAAATTGAGCGAAAACTGGCAATTCGTTTACGAGCCAAATGCCCGAAATCGAATACTGCGAAGATATGGCAGTTTTAAGGGGTTACATACGTCCAGAATTTTCAAATAATCGATTTTCTTACAGATTATTATTCTTTATAGTTTTAGGCGTATTTCTGTCAAAGTCGATTGTAAAAATTCCCCATAGGTACAAAGTTATAGTAGAAAATGTAACTGTCCGACGAGAGTTTGATGCGCACAGGTAGCTGTCCTTCGTTTGAGTCACCTGGCCATTACTACTCATTTTTATCGAAACAACTTTTTCCGGCACGGTCTGCATGATAACTCTTACAGTTTTTAATATTTTTTGATGCGGTTTTTTTTTAAGCATTCGAAAGTGTTTACTCTATAGTCTTCGAGCCGGATTTTTGATATTTTTATTAAAAAATTGTATAAACATAATTAAAGTGTGACATTATGACGTAAAACGCAGAAATGACGCAGACCGTGGAGCAACTTTTTTTTCATTGTACTTTGGAATATTAAAATAAATTTTTGTATAAAGCTTAAGTACTAATAAACAATGTTTAAAATTTTTTTATATTTTTTTCAATTGTTATCCTTTCTAAAAACAGTTTTTCTTTTAGCGCATTTTTGGCGCTGCTGGACGTATGTAACCCCTTAAGCGAGACATCTTCACAGTAAGTACGATAAACAAGCGTGTAAGTAAATCTCTATTATATTTTGGTGCCAGTAATTTGTTTAAAACACTTTTCTTACCAACATTTTTCATTTGCTTCTGGAGCGATGCTCATAAATTTGACGTAGTTTTTTTGACAATCAACATTCCTAGCAACATTTCAACGCAAGCTATGCATGTTACTGGTGAAATTTCGCGACTGTGAAGTTAGTACTCAGACATAGCTCAATAGGTATGAGTTATCGGACCAATACGTACTATACGACTCCGAAATACATTTGGGTGAAGAGATTCCGCAAAACAATAGAGGATAGAGGAAGAGGGATGTAAAAGCGTTTCCACGACAGTCGGGAAGAGTTACCGAAGCGACCCGGATTTATATCCGGCCAAGGAATGCCACTTCAGCAGCATTCCCCGTATGTAAGTATGGGGAGTGCTTATGCTGCTACAACAACAAAAATAAGGGATGTAAAAGAGGTATGAAACCTAGTCCCAGTGCGCTTAACATATTTACCGACGGCTCGAAAATGATGGACGAAGTAAGTGTAGGGATTCATTGCGCACAGCTGGACATCAGGCGGCCAATTAAGCTCCTGATAATTGCAGTATTTCCAGAAGTCTCTGCGGTAGGAAAGGCTGCAGAAATAGCACTAGTAAGGATATCGAGTAACTCCGACATAATATAAATATATACGTTGACAGTCAAGCGGCAATAAACTCATATGAAATTTCATCTAAAAACGTTCTTAGGACCAGGAAAGCCATAGAGAGCCTAACCGCAGACGGACGGCTATACATCTATTGGGTACCCGGACATGATGGTATTGCAGTAAACGAAATTGTAGATAAGATTGCCAAAAGCGCTGTTAACATACAATTCGAGCAAGAAAACGGCACAGTGAAACCTTTTAATACGGTATAGATGGGAGGTGAAATAATCTAGCCACTTGTAAAACCACGAAAATTATGTGTACACAGAATGCAGATAAATGCGCCAGATTCGTACTAGCCCTGTCTAGAAAGGAAAGCAGAACTTGGATAGGTATACTGGCAGGCCACAAATTGTTAGCAGCACACGCATACAAGACGGGAACTGCAAACAATGATAGCTGCAGATTTTGAAATGAAACTGAGTACCTTCTATGTTTTTGCCCCGCATTAGCTAGAACCCGAATGAAATGCTTAGGAGCTCTACAATATGAGAGGTTAGATTGTCTCTCGGGGTGACAGCTTCAGAGCTTACTTAGATTCCCAAAATACACAGGCTTATTACAAGAAGCCTACTAAAAGGAAACGTAAGGGACAAGCTCCATCTGGTACCACTAAGGACCAATAGATTTATGTGCCAGGTCAACCTAACCTAAACTAAAGTTAGTACTATCCTTTGGCGTTGAAGTTTTACGTGGCTAAAAACACTTGAATTTTTAGCGATTTTTTATTCTCAGGGCCTTTTGTATTTTATTTCATATAGGTATATATTTTTTGCGCAAGAAAATGCGCAAGACTGTTTCAAAAAAAATTATTAATTAATTATAAATTGCGCTTGATATACAAAAAAACCGCAAGACCTGTCACCAAAAAACAAAAAATTCATTAAAGCTTAGAAAAAGTATGATAAATCTTAAATTTAATGAACTTTAATCTACATACTCGAAGTTTTCTTAAAAATTCGAATTAAATTATGAAATTTTAAATGAATATTTATTGCATTTCTCTAAACTTTGTTTAAAGCTTAATTCAACTGATTTTGGTTAAAGAAAGGCCAATATTAAAAATAGAAATAAAATGAAAAAAAAAAGATTGGCAATATTAAAAAAAATCATCCCGCTCTCAGTTATCCTCCCTACTTTATGGAGCCAGGGGTAGTTAGAGGCCCGAAAAAATGATGATTTTCAATAATTCTTTTTTGCTAGTCAGTTGCTTTATTTTACAAAAATAAAAAAATATTAATAATGCATCGTATTTCGACTTGACTTTATCAAAATCTCGAAGAAAGAAACGATTAATAATTCAAAAAACTATGCCTGTTAATGTGGAGCTCGTTTCTCCAGAAGTCCCTTGCGGTGATCATCACAAGTCCTTGAAGATCCGTCTAAAAACAATCGGACGAAAGAAATTAGTTTTATTAATAGATAATCTTTTGCCTGATCAAATTTTTTTTCTGAAAATTAACAATATGGCGGCCGCAAGAAGTATTTTTCAGATTTTCGAGAAAAAACTGAGAATTAATTGATTAAAAAAATCGAATTTGAAAAAAAACAGATCCGTCGATCAGGCACGAGTTTTTTTTATTTTTTTCAAAAGCAGTATAAATTTTATTGAAATCTACCAAGCGGTTTTTAAGTTACAATGATCACCAGTTCAAAAAACCTAGTTCTGAGAAAAACGTTTTTAAAATTTTGCAATACGAATTATTTAATTACTAACACTGTGTCATCTATTCCTGGGCCATATAATAGTTCTTCAGCCGTCATAGCAGCTACCAAAATATCGATTTGCTGTTGCTTACGTAGCATTCTACCTTCTCGAGTGTTATCGTTAGCGCGCTTATCTGCCACTTTCATATATTCAGCATCCATTATTTCAGCATACGAACGCTTCGGAGCGCCCGAGCGCCGTTTGTTAATTGTTGAATAACTCCAAAAAAAAATTGTGGGAGTCACTTCGAATTTTCACACAATATTTTGAAGATAATATACTTTAAGAAAATGCAAAAAAAAATTCAATTTTTTGAAACTTCTGACTGCCCTTAACCCCTTATATAAAGTACCCACAATTGTGACCCACAATCACTTTTGAAGTAAGCAACAACAGCATTGACTTAATCGATAGAAATAGAAATTCTTAGGTAAACTGAATAAAAAATTAACACTGCAAATTTTTCACCTGAGAAATAAGGGATTTGTTGTGTTAAAAAAATATTGTATGCTCAATTGTAAACGTTGTATGCTCAATTAACCCGATTAAAAAATATGCAATGACATAAATTTCTCTGAATTTGTAATTTTTATTTTTACCAGTGTTTTTGTATTTTATTTTTAATTAAATTCTCTTTGAATAAAATGCAATAGAATTCTGACCAAGAAAAACTAAGCTTTTTTAGATGCAAATTTCCGATTGTTTTTGATATTTTTCCTGAATATTTTAAATTTTTATGTGCATATTTTAAGCGCTTAAAATCATGATTTTACTGCATATTTTTTGTTGCATACTCATCATCATACGCGTTAAGAGAATAGAGTGGGTTGAACATATCGCCATACAGCTACTCGGTTCTTACAAAATTAAGTAGAACGAGAGTTTTGTAAATTTGTTTTAATTTCAAAATATTTATTTTCGTAGCTTTTAGGCTTTTTAATTTTTTATATTTTGATATTAACCTGAACTAAATCTTAGTGTTTGTTTACCCATTTCAACGAAAGAGATAATCTATTTGTGGCGTGCGTCTTGATGTTGTTCCATAAATAGAGGACCTACAGTTTCAAGCCGCCTCCGAACCGCAGATATTTTTTATGATGAGCTTTTTCATAGCAGAAATCCACTCGGAGGTTTGCCATTACCTGCAGAGGGGCGACCACTTTTAGAAAAAACTTTTTCTTAATTTGATCTTTCAGCGAGATTCGAACCGACATTCTCTCCCTGAATTCCGAATGGTAGTCACGCACCACCTCATTCATAGGTATAGTGGTTGTCACTTGACACACCTAGGCCTGTTGTAGGCCCGTTGCTATACCACCAGGGCTGCCCACTGACCTCACTCTACATTGTTCTCATTGAACCAACCAGTGGCTTTAACAAGGTTGTTATTTTTATATTGGCTATTTCTGCCAAGTTATTCAGGGAACTTTTTCCTAAAATATGGAACCTTCTTTTATCCAGAGCCATTCACTCGCATAGAAAGTGTTCTATAGTATCTTCTTCTTTAATGTCGTTACAGCTTCTGCAATAGTCGTTATAGGGCGCTACCAGTCTACTGGCATGCCTGCCAATCAGACAATGCCCTGTTAGGACCCCAAGAAGGTTTCTCATGTTTTTCCTGTTCAGTTTCAACAGTCGGTTTGTGCGGCTCATGTTTCATTCTGGCCACGTTATTCTACTTGTTGCACAGGTCAGGAACTGAGTCCAGAGCCTGTCGGCAGTTCTGATCATGTGTTTATCTATAGGCATCTTACAAATTGCTAAAGTTATAGGTGTGTTCGCTTTGCCTGATTGGATCGGTAATGTGGTATCCAATCTCGCTAGTTCATCTGATTTGCAGTTGCCTTCTATGGCTCTTTCACCCGGCGCCCAGAGGTGGTTTACTAAAAAGTACTGTGATAGTTTTGTCATAGTTAGGCGATTGTAAAGCTTTCTGCGCCGATTGGGTACCTGAATATATATTTATATTTCATGTGGTCAGAACACTTTTACTTAGGGCTAACAGGCCTTCCCTGATAGCCAGAATTTCAGCTTGAAATACACTACAGTGATCCGGTTGCCGGAATGAGATGTTGGCATTCATTTCCTGAGAGTGAAGGGCTCCGCCTACTTCTTCATTTGGCTTGGAACCATCAGTGTAGATGCTGATTCCGCTTCTATTGTCTATTACCCCATTGTCCCAATCTTCTCTCGTTGGGAAAGTTGTGGTAAAGGATGTGTTTAAATGCAACTCTACTGAGCTACAAAAGTCTGTCGTTTGATGTAGGAAGGGGTATTCGTCTAGTATTTTTGTGTGACCCCTCTTGTTAGTGGCTAGGTTAGAAGATTCTCTTAAATTGAATGCCGCTTTGCCGCCAGATGTTTGCTGCCATCGGTAATAAGTGCAGCATTACATTCATCGCTGCCGAGGGCGTAGTCTTTAGTGCCCCCGCTTATGCCACCAGACTAAGACACCGTATGTCATGATAGGCCTTACCACTGCTGTATATAGGCAGTGTACTATTTTTGGGGTTGAGCCCCATTTGGCTTCCACAATTCTTTTGCAGTGTATAGAGTGCTCTGGCTGCTTTTTTTACAATATCATTAATCATTTGTCTCCACGAAAGTTTCCTATCTAATACTAGCCCTAGGTAGCTTGCTTCTTCCCTAATTGACAGTGTGAGTCCCCCAAGGGTGGCGGGGTTTAGAACAGGTATCTTGTGTTTTAGATTTACCCCAAGTCCACTCGATACATCCCACCGGCTTACATCGTTCAATGTATTTTTCATTGTATTGCAGAGGGTATCTGGGAATTTTCTTCTTATTAATATTGCAACATCATTTGCGTAGGCCACTAAGTGTATCCTCCTTTCCTATAGATTCTTTAACAATCGATTCATTACCAGTATCCACAGCAGAGGATAAAATACACCGCCCTGAGTGGTACCCCTCCTGATGGATCTGCGTATCGTCGAGAGGTCCAACGTCGAAATTACGAACCTGCCTAATAACAACTGTTCTATAAATTTCACAAGACCCTCGGCGACACCCAAATCAGTCATTGCGCTTGTTATGGCCTCCAGTAAGATGTTGTTGAAAGCGTCCTCTATGTCTCGGAAGGCTACAAGTGAATACTCTTTATTCTCTATTGATTTCTCTATCTCCGGAACTAGTAATAGAACTTTAATAGAAATGAGGAAAGGCTAATAGGTTTCAAGGCTTCAGGCTTCGAAACCTTATTTTAGTTGCTTGCCAACCCTTGAAAATGCGCTTACTACCAGACTGATTCATATCTGCAGTTGGCTCACTATCTGTGATGTAAACTTACCTATATCTCAGCTGGGGCTATATTTACATAAAAATTGAGCTGTTGCAAAAAAAATAAAATCATAAATCGAATAACATTTGCTCATAATTGTACTTGCATGTACACAAATATTTTCTTAAGTGTTGTGAATAAGCGGTGACTGGTTTGATTCTTGCTGCATTTTTTATTTCGATCACTAAAAACATATGGAGTGTATGTATGTATGTATGTATGCATGTCACGCACAACCAAAATGTACTTATGCAAGCAGGCATTCATAAATAGTAATAAAATTGTTGAACTATTAAAAAAATATGATTTTTGAGTGGAACATCAATTGCTGGGACAGCATCAAAGACCCGTTCAAGTGCGCCACATATCAACGCATATTTGCACAACTACAGACACATAAATAATTGCGTGCATACCCTGCAGGGGAAGTAATTAGTACTGAACTACTTTATCACCAGACTGATTTGCAGCTGGAGCAATTGGAGTTTTATGCACGTTTATGCCTCCGTTGGGCATCAGAGGTTGGAGAGACTTTTCCGATTTGGAAGTGAATTTAACGTATTTCTTTTATCGCTAATGACTTGAGCTTCCAAGTAGCTTCCTAGAATTTAATTTTCTATCGATTTATGGATAAACCTTTTTAAAAAGGATCCTCGAATAGCACGAAAAAAGGCCAGACCCGGGTGCCCAACCGAAGATTTAAAAAAAAGGTGTCCAACGGAGGGTTAATCTTACTAACAGTAATTTAAATGCTGCCATTTTCCACGAGATGTCAATTGCTCCGCATCAGCATCATACGACTCAATCAACTAGTCAGCCTCTACACTAGGGCGATATCACTTAAAGAATTAATTCATTACAGACATAAAAGTATAGGAGTTTGGGATTGACTCCATCAACATTTCTATAAACTCCATTTCCTGCATGCTTAATACTTTTAGACAACTTTATTTATTTACATCTCAATTCTATCATTTTGCAACTGGTGCATTTGTAGCCACTCCCGCACTAGTTAGTCTGCTTCCATCAAATACCAGTTCATTTACGGGAATGCATAGTGCAGCTGCATAGTTTGGCGTTTCACTGCAGCATACATATGAACACACATACATATGAGCAATGCACCATACAATGCATCGTTGTGAGTGGCTTGGTGAGTGCACAATTTCCGCTTCCGTTGCTGATTGAAAGGCATTTGTGTGCCATTGAACGCGATCGTGGCTGGTGAATGTTGATGACATTGGCGTTGGCGTTGACGTTGGTGTTGGCGTTAGCTATGTGTGTGTATGTCGCTGAGCTGATATTGGCGTTAATGGCGTTGATGATAAAAATGATTGTGATGATGACGATGGTGGTAATGGTGGTGATGCTGCCGCTGGTGCTGATGCATTGCTGATGCTTTAGTGCGTTTCCACATCATTCTGATGTTATGGAATTAACACAAAAAATTTGAGTGCTGTTGAGTGATTTGTTTAATAACGGAGCCATCATGGCAGCAAGGGTTTTCGTTATACATTTTTTTCTTAGTTGGTAGAATACTTTAGAGTACTTTGTTTTTGTTAACACGTGCAAAGAGTTAAAATGCTGATGACGTTGGTGTGGCAGATAGTGATTTTAATGACTCTCGTGTTTTTGACACGCACATATGTACGTTGTTGCTACTTATGCTGAGGCACTCAACGCTTTTCACGCACCACCTCCAGCGCCTGCCACTTATTTATTGATGAAAAATTGGCTTACGGGATAAATTGTATAAACTACTGTAATTGTGTTGCAAGTTTTTGCAGTGAAGCTTTAAATTGAAAGTGTACATTTAATGCAGTGAATGGAATAACGGGAGTGTCCATGCCAACTATATTTATATATTAGGCCGGGTCGATTTGTGGGGAGGCAAAAAAATCGCCCATTGCTCTGTGGAAATCATATTCTAGAGATCAAAATAAGAAACTTTGCCGAAGGAACCATACCTCTAAAACGAATTCTGATGTCCCCAAATTTGGGTGCTGTAGACGACTGTGCAAAACAAAAATAACAATGCGCTCCGAAAATACTCGCGAGAGAGAGAGCAAAGAATCCAAAAAGCTATATCTCTCAGACATAGGTTATCAAAGTAGAGTTAGCCGAACCCGAACGGCAAATGACTTTTATGAGGTTCTTTTTCATGGCAGAAATACACTCGGCGGCTTGCCGTTGCCTGGCGAGGGGTGTCCACTATTAGAAAACACATTTTCTATCAAGAAGAACAGATTGTGCTGTCTATGCTCTATGATTTTCGCTAACAGAATTCAAGGCTCTAAGCGATTCACGATGACTGGCCAAAACTTGAAACAGAAATGTTAACAAAGTTGGGCATTCGAAACAGTCAACGCACAGGTACTAATATAATAATTCTCATTTAATTCTAGCAACGTTTTTATGAAAATATTGTTCATACAAAAATCATACAAATCCAAGTTTCAAACTTTTTGGAGATTAATAAAATTTTAACAAATTTCCATTTCTTAATCGGAATTTTTGAAGAATTTCAAATATGCAGTTTTATAGGTGATTGAATTTCAGTGTAATTACGTGTAAATTTAAGTGGCTCAAAAATTTGCGAAGATGTTTGGAAGTTTTTTTTCGATGTATTTCCACAATGCTCGAAAATTTTCTTATATGGAAGAAAAAACCGGACCCCGTCGAAAAAAAAAAAACCAAATTGCCAGCAATTAACGCGATTCTTGAGGTTCTTCAGATTTGCACTTTTTTTGCTAACGGGTGGGCCATATAGCGTTTGCTTTTTGAACCACCTATTTTTTTGAGAATGGTAACACAAATGACATGTCAAATGTGTTCATAATTTACTTAAAGGTTTGAAATTTACGATATGGGACGTTATACGCTTGAACAGAATTGAGAAATATTGAAAACCGCTTTCCAAAGTGGTGAGTCTTCTTTTCTTCCGCGGTTACAGTAAATGACGAGCGTTACCGTGACATGCTCAACGAGTTGTTTCCAAAAATTGACATGGACATGGACATGGCGACATTAGGTTTGAACAGGACGGTGCTACTTGTCACGCTGCCACTTGTTACACTCGAGCTTTTGGCTACCGTTTTTGAAAACCGAATAATCAGCCGAAATTCCGATATCAATTGTGATTTAAGCCCGTTGGACTATTTTTTGTGGGGAGCCGTTAAGGGCAACCATCCAGAGACGATTGATGCTTTAAAACACGAAATCGAAGTTGCCATTCACGAAATTGGAGCCCAAACAATCGAAAATGTGCTTAAAAATTGGATTGATCGAATGGCCTACTGTACAGCCAGTCGCGGCAGTCATTTGAACGATATAATGTTTTATTCATAAATGACAATTTTCAGTTTTCAAAATAAAAAAAAAGTTAGAAAAAATATTGATTAGTTTTTTTTTTTTTATAGCCGATTCAAAAACCAAACCAGAGTCAGGCATTTTTATTATTTCCCACCAATACTGCACAATTTTTTCCAGAAAATTTATTATTTATTGGGATTGAATACAAAAAGATGAAGTACTTCCATAAGCCAGGAATGTGGAACTGAATCAAATGCTTTCATCCGGTTAATATAAGCTACATAGAGGTTTCTGGTATGCCTTTTAGATTGGCCTAGGACTATTTGATGTATGATCAATCGCTCTTTGCATCCTTGTGATACACGTATGCATCCTTTCTGCTCTTCTGCAATAAGAATGTGCATTTCGATATGCTCATAAAAGATGTTAGATATGCACGCAGTGAGTATTTTATAAACAACAGGCAGGCAGGTGAAGGGTCGCTGATTTCATCACATTTTGGGATCATTATTATCTTGGTAATCTTTTTGAACCAGTAAGCACGCAAGTTGTCACAGCCTGGAGTTTTTCAATTGTGGAGCCTTTGAGCAACTTTCGCAACCTCTTCAGGTGTTGCGGCTGAGAAACCGACTACTGGAATACCAGAGTACTTTTCCTTCATTTCTGCTATCCAGCTTGCCGAGGTGGGTGTAGACCAAATAGACGACCAGTATGATGTAAATTCGTCCATTGATGCCTGTCGCGCCTGCCTTTGAACGTTCATGGTTTGTTTTCGCTGTCGCGAAAATATATTTTGAATGCAAAATATGTTGCTTGCGTTTCATAAACATGTTATGCTTTTCTCTTCTGGTGGTTAGTTAGCGTTCTTAGTTTTTGTTTGAGTGTATCGTGCGTACGCATTTCTTCATTGGTTTCGAACTTTGAGTGAGTATTAAAGTTTTTACATATTTTGTAGACTTGGCGTTTCAATCGTCCGAAGGTGTTTCCACTTATCAGTACTGTAATTTTTCTTATATTTCGGTGGTGCTTTTCGGTGTTCTTATCGAGTCTTATCAACCACTTCGGTTTATTATGCTTGTTAGTTGATCTGAAGTCTGATGTTGTTGATTGTTCTCATAATGTTTGTTAGTGATTATTTCAGAAATAGTTTTAGCAACGCAGTATACGACTACTATTAGTTCTTCGAGACTCGTCTGTTCGTTCAGCGTTTCCGGTAATGCAACAGAGTTATAATAGTCAACTAATTTTCCGAGCTTTCTAGATGTTTTTAATTTCGGCAAGTGCGGCAGACTCATCACAGGCATGCCCCTATATTTCGCACAATTTTCTTGAAAAACGCGCATTCAAAATCTATTGACTCTGCTTTGTCATTGACGGGCTTAATAAGTAAACGAACATTCCCGTTCGTTCTCTACATGCTCACCACCATCTTGTGGCGCGTTATTTGGTTGCACAGTGCTTCTTGGGGCTTCAGAGTTGTTACTGAGCTCTCTCGCCACTTCCTGAGTAATCTCTTCTCTTCTTGCTTCTATGATGTAAGCATGTCGGCGTATTGCTCTTAATTGATCAGACAAGTTTTGCTCCGACACATTCATTTGCGGATATTTTTCGATGGGCGAAAAAAACGTTTTCGGAAAAGGGTTCTGTGTGTTTCTAATTCAGTGAGCTGTAGTTATGTGCGGAATAAGAATTCGTTAATTTCTGATGTCAATTTTTTACGCTGTCTAGGTGCTACAACCTGGCTAGTCGCTACAAGCGATGCTTCCGATTCAGTCCCCGGCTGCAAAAGGTCTTGTCTATTATCCCCAGAGTTGTTGTTTGTATCTGGAGTATGATCAGTTGGGGACCAAGCTGAATCGCATTACGGAAGTGTATGATTAGAATTAAGAATAAGGTTATCCGAGGCTTGATTTATTTTTCTCATTTTAACACACTTTTATTAGGTCGGGTTGTATGTATGTATGTATGTATGTATATTATGTATGTATGTATGTATGCATGTATGTATGTATGTATGTATGTATGTATGTATGTATGTATGTATGTATGCATGTAACGGAATCTTTGAGCTTACTTTTCACTGGCTTCTAAAAAACTGATCGACTTGAAATTTTGCACACCTATCAAGGACCGATGACAATGCAATAATTTGATAAAAGTTTTCCATTATCCTTATTAGGATTGCCAGGATTAATAGTTTCTTTTTTTACCTGTGGGCAAAAAGTAAGGTGAATTTGGTTGTAAAATTAAAAATCTTTTTTTATTCTTGTAAATCAGTTTCTCAGGCTCCCTCCACGAAATAAGTTCTTCATCCCGATTACTTCTTTATCACGGCCGATAACTGCATAGCTTTAGACTCACAGTCGATAAGAAAGGAATTAAATATAACACGAATATATCGAATCATTTATTCACTGACTGTAATGCAAATTTTCATTCAAAATAAACAAAAAATAGTTTAAAGAAACTAAAAAACACGCTTTTTTGCTAATCGAACTAAAAAGTAATTAGAAAATAAAAAATAGTTTAAAAAACTAAAAAACACGCTTTTATTGCTAATCGAACTAAAAAGTAGAAAATAAATTTTAATGACAAAGAGACCTATAATGAAGTAATAGCAAATCGAACGATCAGTCATAGTCAACTACCTCAGAACAGAATTATAACAAAAATTAAGATACAAATAGAGTAATTCAAATTAGAGTTAAAAGCGTGGGATGCATTTTGCTTCACTTTCATAACCTTCTGTAAATAGGTAGTTGCCAATAGAATGATTGTAATATTTACTATATCAAGCATCCTACGCTTTTAACTCTAATTTGAATTACTCTATTTGCATCTTAATTTTTGTTATAATTCTGTTCTGAGGTAGTTGACTATGACTGATCGTTCGATTTGCTATTACTTCATTATAGGTCTCTTTGTCATTAAAATTTATTTTCTACTTTTTAGTTCGATTAGCAATAAAAGCGTGTTTTTTAGTTTTTTTAAACTATTTTTTATTTTATCATGGTTCCGTTTTATACCTGCTGGCAGGTGGGTTAACAGCCGCTTCTAACTTGAAGTACAGACGCCGACTGAAGAGCCGCTCATTCTGGTTCAGTCGCTGCTGGGTTAGGCTTCCAGTTTTTGATCCGCGAGCGGTTTTTTATTTCTCGCCTACCCTGTATATCTACAGAGCGTACCCCTATCCGCTACCCGGGGACGAGTCCGATAGGAAAACGTATTGAAAACTCCCTACGGATTGGTAGGAAATAAATCTTCTCACACAACGGTACGCAAACTCAATATTGTCAAGCGCCAGCGTTAAAAAAATCTTCTACGAGTATAACCTGCTACAAAAATTTGATTTTGAAGCGAAATTTTTAGAGTGCTCAACACTCCCTCGCCACCAACTGACCACGATCGTTCAGCAAAACTTAGTCAAACCTAATTTGTTGCATTTATTATTTGCGAAAGGCATTTCCGAAGTTCAATGAGCCAATGGTCTCAGTCAATGCCGTAACTTTATTACCGCGAAAAGGACGATGGTGTGGCCTCTAATGAGCGAAATTTTTGTGTTGCAATTTAAAAAATACTTCAACGTTTTGTACTTATACATACGAATGTGCATATATATGTATGTCTTATAGATGGCTATATGTAAATACGCTCCACAAAGGCACGAAGCCCGTAAGCCCTAACAAGAAGTGGGGCACACTAAAGAAGACATAACATAACCATAAAGACATTCCAACACGCGTCTCGTCTACCAACTAAGTACTGTGCCACTATAGCAATAACAACAACGAAACCGACCATAAAAATTGGTAATAGAGGAAAATGTCATAGCCGTGACAGAGAATAAGAGCAATCGTTGCGAAGTGATATAGTAGTGTAGTGCATGTGTGTGTGTGTGTGTGTGTGAGTGAGTGTGCGGCTTGGCGGCTGCGAGTTGGAGCAAAAGCGGCAAAGGCAGCACCAATTTTCCGCTTGAATTACATTTCCGTTTACGCTTGGCTTGTAAAAAAGCAGAATTTCCATTTTACAACGTGTATTTGTTCAGCCGCGCACACAAAAACACGCACACACACACATACATGCACATATATATATATCGAATCACATCTGCCTTAGAACATATGCTTATATTTGTATGCACATTTACATGCGAGCAGCTTCTTCTCGCCATCCCTTCCAATTTGCAACAGATATTCCACAAGCTTCTATTATTCGAAGCGCGCACGTTCGCGTTCGGCGCGTACCATAATCGATGAACTGTGGCAATGGCAGCGAACAAAAGCAACAACTACAGCAGCAATCAGTGGCATCGACAGCAGTCTGCCGCACATTAACGTAAAGATTCTCTTCGACGATTTCAATAGGGAACCGCCTGCACCCAGCCGACCACACTTGAGGGTGAGGGGCGCAATGCTGGCTATGTGAGGTAAGAGCAATGAGGTAAGAGATTGCCAGTGATTGCAAAGGTGGTCTGTGGTTGGCGGTGTATGCTTGTTGAGTGTGTATATGTATGCTAGTGTGTGTGTGTATGTACACACATACACCTACTCATGCACTGTTATCTGCCACATCTTCCTGCGCTACTGTTGCGCAAATGTGACAAACATCGGGTTCATATTTTCCCGACGAGTTTCCAATGTTAACCTGCATGCGCACACACACATAAGTAATTGTAAAAGTATGTGTGCAAACGCAGTTTGGCAGAAAGTTTTGCGCAAAGAGCTGGAAAATAATTTAACTACATAATATTTTCAATTATTTTGTTGCTCCTCCATTTTACTTGGCAATTTGTGTTAGTACTGTGCGTTGTTGTTTGTGTGCTTGGCAGAAAGCTCCGGTGGCCGGTAATTGCGCGTATTAATTTCATGCGGAAATTGTGTGCCTTTGTTCGGGCTCACCTTTAGGTACACATACATGCACATATATTTAAAAAAATGGAGTGTTTGCATATACTTAAGCCACTTGTCCTTTGTTGGGAATATTTGGTTGAAATGTATAAGTCTAATTTGCTAGAGTTTCGCATACAATTCCATTATGTAAATTAGCCTCGTTTCGTTTTCATTCTGGTCTTCATTCATTCGTCTTTCAATGGTTGAAATCTTATTTATCCGATAGACAATGTGCGGTAACGATTGAGAGTAAATGTTCGTTCTCTTAATTATTGATATAACAGGGTCTGGTACTCGAAGTGTAATCGACTTCAGACCGCTCGCGCAGCTGAAGCCGTGGGCAGACAAACTTTTCGTTGGAAGACCTTGAACGTTTCAATAGGATGCGGCACCGCCTCACAAAGCTCGAGTGAACCAAGAATGGCTAGAAAAAACGTAAAAACGTGCCGAACTTCATAATGTCCACGAACTAAATGACTCACCAGTCTTGAATGGAGCGGTATTGAATCTCTCAGTGACACGTCGAAATTGGTTAGGATCCTGAAAAGGGACCCAACTGCAAAGTTTGGGTCACTTAGGAAATCTGATGGCTCCTTCACGGAGCGGCAAAATGAGACCTGAGTGTCTTGCTGATGAAATCTCACTTTCCTGGTAATCAGATAAGCGTCAGCCGGCAACAGCACTTATTGATAGAGGCAGTTGTCAGAGCTGTTACACCTTCTCGGCATGACTGGTTCGTTGCCAGATCGGTGGTGAATGAGGCCGCCATTCGATTTGCCATCAAATCTTCTGGCGGCTACAAGACGCCCGGATAAGATGGCATATATCCTGCCATGCTGAAGAAAATTTTCTCGGCATGCCTGGCACTGGCTTACATACCATGCTCTTGGAGGATAGTGAGGGTCGCTTTCATCCCAAAGGTTGGAAAAGACGACTACACCAGCCCCAAAAGTTTTAGACCCATCAGCATGACCTCTTTCATGCTGAAAAGTCTCGAACGACTGGTGGAATTGCGTATACGTCAAAAGTCGCTGAAGGCTCACCCTCTGTCTCCATTTCAGCATGCCTATCAGAGTGATAAATCCAGCGAGTCGGCACTGCAAAACCTTGTTGCTAGGGTAGAGCTGGCTATCGACAGGAGGGACTACGCTATGGGCATCTTTTTAGACATAGAGGGGGCATTTGAAATGCCACTTTTGACAGTATGTGTAGCTCTGCTAGTAGGCACGGCGTAGACCGGATGCTAGCGAATTGGATTCGTTCAATGCTGGCCTAAAAAATCGATACCGTGCGAGGAGAGGAAGATCTGCTGGTGTCATCCGGGGTTAATATATGAGTAGACTCCCTCTAGTGGGAGTCAGGAGGACCTTATCGAGACTACAACGCACTGTGACCATCTGTTGCACTGGAGCTTTTCCGACTACTTCAGGCCCGGCACTAGATGTTCTGATTGGTTTACCACCACTTGATGCTTTCATCCAAGGAGAGGCCTTGAAGGCCAACTGCAGACTGAAACACAATGGGAACTGGTACCGCCCTTGTCCGGCATTGGAACACAGAGAAGGCATGGACATCGATCCAACGATTCTCTCCATGCCCCTTGACTCCATACCATCAAGAGTCGTACTTGAAAAGAGATACAGTGTAGTGCTACCAGAGGCTCAGTTGTGGGAAGACTCAGAAAATGCGCCCGTGGACTGATGACGGGCCACTTTCTAAGGGCAAAGCACATGGAAAGGTTGGACATCTCAGACAGTGTACTCTGCCCAGCTTGTGAAGAGGAGGATGAGACGGCGGACCACTTCCCGTGTGTCTGCCCCATCTTCGCTCGAATCAGGTTTGAGGTCTTTGGCACTGATGTGTTAAGAAGCGACCATCTTGGCTCCTTGGCACCACAAGATCTACTCAGATTTCTTCGGAGATCGGGTAGATTTAAAGAAAATGAAAAGGGAATCCAAGTGTAGTACAATGGACTTAATTAATGTCTGAGTGCTAGACTTGCTAGTTGTCCCGAATAGTCCGCGAGTGGGCCAAAACTCCTGCAAGTCACATTCGGGCAGCTTGCGATTCGTTTCCGGACCGTCTCAAGTCCAGAGTCAAGGGGAAAGGTGATCATATCAAGCAAAAGGAAATTAATTCTTAATTTTGTACTAATTATTTTAACACATTTTTTACTTTGAATTGAATAAAAGTAATTTTCCGAGCTAAATTTATTACCTCTAAATATCAAAAAATTATTTCATGCGACTTTCGCCAAAACTCAAAATTTTTTCTAGTTAGCTTATAGTATTCCTAGTACTTCACTTCAATGTGCTCATGAATTCAAAGATCTTTGTGTGTGATCTTGAACTACCATTTTCCGTTCAATAGTCAAATTTCACTTTATTGTATCCACTTCTTAGCCAATCTTAGGTTTTATACGGCGTAATAGCTCGATGTTTGAGGACCGCTACACTCTTTTTTTTTCTTTTTTTTTTTTTGTCGGGACAGGCTAGCACTCAGACACATTTAACACACACATACACTCGGGCTCGCTTTTTTTAAGTCTACCTGACCCCAGAAGAAATCTGAATGGATCTTGTGGTGCCAAGAAGCCAAGGTGGGTCGCTTAGTGACAGGAGAAACTGCGACAGTCGGTCGAACATAACAGGTAACATCAGTTTTGTCCATATGTAGCCCCTCTCAGCCTACCAAGCTCGCTTGGGGGTTAGCGTAACCCGTTTGATAACCGTGGCTTTGATGACTGCAGAAGAGAGTGGCAAACTTGCTTGTCTCGGAGCCCATTCTGGCTAAAAAGTCAGAGATATTTGAAAACAAAGTATGACTGGAATATTAAAAGTAAACGAACCAATAGGCCCATCAATGGTTAGAGATGGAGCTTCTCCGCAAAAGGAAAAAATAATATATTATATATTTTGCCACTATTCTAAAAGACGACTGACTATTGCTCTGAATTCAAATCATCAGCGATTTATGGCGAACATCAAATTAAAGTGTGTCGAAGACTGTGTTAATGATATTTAATCTATTTTGTCTCTTTTCAAAAAAAAAAATGAAATTGAGTTTCCTATTAAAATTGTATACTTTATTTAAAGAATAAATAATTTAATAAAAGTTATCAATTTAGACAGCAAAATGAGCAGAAAAATCCGATTGTATCAGGCAAGCTCTAATCACTACGTAAAATTTACGCATAGTTGGTCTTAACGTGGTATATATTTGATCCTTATATTCCAATATGGAACATAGGACCTCGACAAATTGTTTCGACTGGTCCCGATTTCGCGCCAATAATTTCATTTCGTTCCATATTTTATGCGTCTTCTCTATCTCCATCGCCATCTCTATCATCCGTCTCCATGTGTTTGAAAGTCGTCCTCTGCGGTGGCTGCTCTGCGAGCTCCACTGAACTCCATTTTTGGTGATGTCGTCGTTTGATTTGCGTAAGGAGTGGCCAAGCCAGTTTCACTTACTTTTAGTGACTTTAATTTCAATCGGTTTTTGCTTTGTGGCTTACCAGAGCGCGATATTTGGAATTATATTTGGCCAAAATACGAGCGTGATTTTGCCCGAACAGTGCTTTAGGAAGCTTAGAACTGTTTGCGCAACTTTTTGCAACAAGTTCTACATTTCGCAGGCGTAAACGAGCATCGACTTTACGCTGCTCTTAAATATCCGCAATTTTTTATTTCAACTTATCTGTTGCGAGCGCCATATGGGGCTTAGTGGTATGGAAGGACGTTATTGTTCTAGGGTTAAGCCGGCTCTGAACGGCAAACGAATTTTTGGGAGGAGGTTTTTCATGGCAGATATGCACTTAGAGGTTTGCCATTGCCTGCTGAGGCGTAACTGCTAACGACTAAATAGAAGAACTTGTTTTATTTTGGTGTTTCATGCAGGGAGATTTGAACCTACGCACTTCCGAATGGTAGTCATGCACCAGCTAATTCGGCTACGGCTGCCTACTATTTTATAATTTTCAATATTTCGTCGCAGTTCTACTTAAGGTAGTAGCCCGTTGTGACGGGTTCAAAAAATCGAATTTTTTTTTTTAAATTTTTCTTAAAAATATACTATACAAATTTCAGACAGAAATTTTAATTATTTTTAAAGTTATAGCTAAAATAAGAGAGCGCGCCGTAGTGTGTATGAAAGCGTGTGACACGCCAGCAGCAGCTGCTCTGAAACCTTAAACGCGTTTTTCTCAAAACCATGTTTTCGAAATTTCGGAGAATCCCTGACTCAAAACTATTCAAACCGATTTGGCTAAAAATTTAACCCGTTATGTCTAGAATACATATCTAGATCCTGTGTATGTCTAGAATACATATCTAGATCCCGGATCTTTAACACATTTATTTAATTTAAACAATTTATGAAGAAAAAAAATTAGATTTTGAGAACTTTTTTCACAAGTCTGCCATTTTGTTTTAGTTTTTTTATTTTTATGTATATTTTAGGTTCGGCACCTAAAACAGAGTCAACAGAATAATAATCTCTTTTTTTTATTTCAGATGACCTTGGAAGGCTGTGTGCTTCCTCGAACCAACTCATCTTCTTTTTAAGAACTTGACGTCAAAAATTTGAAACAAATTAACATAAAATTAACTTTAAAATTTTTATCCAAACTCTTAAAACCAAAAAGGCGCCAGGTTACGATCTAATAACTAATAAGGTTTTAAAAGAACTGCCCAAATGTGGATACAAATTCCTCACTATTATATTTAACGCGATGATCAAACAAGAGTATTTCCCAACTCAGTGTCAGTCAGAAAGTTGCTGAAATCATCCTTACACAAAAGCCAGGGAAGACCTCGAGCATGGTATCCAATTACAGGCCAATAAGTCTATTGCCTGTTGCCTCCAAGCTCTTCGAAAAGCTGCTTTTAAAAAGGATAAATCCAATAATCGCGCAAAGAAATCTCATTCCAGCCCACCAATTTGGTTTTCGCAAGTATCACTCCACCATAGAGCAAGCTAATTGTGTGTACAATTTCGCTAGACAAGCACTTGAGAGGCGGCAATACTGTACAGCGGCATTTTTAGATATAACGCAAGCCTTCGATAAAGTCTGGCATGAGGGCCTGCTATACAAGCTTAAGCAGGCTTACCGCACAACTGTTATATGCTCATAAAATCATACTTGCAAAATATACATTTTCTTGTTAAAGTAAACAACGAAACCACTAACCTTCCCGCAATCGGAGCAGGTGTACCACAAGGAAGTGTTCTAGGACCCGTCTTGTACACTTTGTTCACGGCAGATCTTCCACTATCAAAGAACACATATACAGCCACGTATGCAGATGATACAGTCGTCATGGCCAGGAGTACCCTGCCCTCAATTGCTTCTGATTACCTTCAAGAAAACCTTAACAGTGTTAGCGACTGGATGAAAAAATGGCGCATAAAAGCTAACGAAAGCAAATCGGCGCAGATAACTTTCACTCTCCGAAATGGCTCATGTCCTGCCGTATCTCTTAACAGCGTTCCTATACCTCAAACAGACAATGCCAAATATTTAGGTATTCTATTAGACCGGCGTCTTACTTGGCGATCGCATATATTTTTAAAGCGAAAGCAACTTGGACTGAAATTGCGATCACTACACTGGTTAATCGGCTACAATTCAGCACTTACACTAGACAATAAGGTGCTTATCTACAAATCTATTCGGAAACCGATATGGACGTATGGAGTTCAATTATGGGGCTCAGCTGCAAAATCAAATCTAGAAATCATGCAAAGATTTCAGTCAAAGGTGCTCCGCATGTGTGCCAATGCGCCATGGTTTGTACGAAACGAGATATTGCACCGTGACCTAAAAGTTACGACAGTTTTCGAAGAAATAAACAACCTCAGCCAGAGATAAAACAACCGACTTGCCACTCATCCGAATAATCGAGTAAATAACCTCTCCAAGATAAGCTACTCCTCAAGATTAAAAAAATGTCAGCCTAACGATTTAATGCAAAGATTTAAAACGTAATATATAGTACGTAAATGCAAAAGTTGTAAAATTGTATAATATATGTATATGTTATATGATGTTCATTATTATGTAACGCATTCCACTGGGAATTCTTACTCTAAGCTATTCTTCTTTAAATTGTAGGTAAAAATAGTACTTATTGTTATTGTTATGACAGATTGTATGGAATAAATGGAGTTCGAAAAAAAAAAAAAAAAATTTTTTTTTATATACTTCAAAACAATAAAACTTCTTTTTAAAAAAGTTTCATGAGAAAACGTCGAAATTTCGGACGTTACACCGGACTACTACCTTAAGTAATTACCAGTTGTATGCCGCCCCCAAATGGCAAACGGTCTTTACATAAGTAAATTTTTTCACCATTTGTTGTGGCATGTGCCATAGTGGATTTCCATCTTTTGAGCAATAAATAATAGTCAAGTGCAACGTCACTTGCTTTTGGTAGCTGCTAATTATTACTAATATAAATTATTGAAATCATCTCAAAATAATTGTCCTGACTTGACTTGACCTAATATCCACTCTAGCTGAAAATTGCCTGCGTTGAGACCGTTGATATGAATTTCCATGTGAATCTTCTTCTAGGCATTTCACCGGACATATCAAATACAAATCTGCATAACCAAATAAGGCCACGATATATGCATTGATAATATTGGTAATAGTGAAATTAATAACCCATGTTAATTATATGGATTGGCAAAGTGCATGAAATTGATTTCGAATTTCGTTTAGCAAACCAGCCAATTCATTTGCAGCTCATGCATTCAAATTTCAGGTGGCAAGACATTTTATTGTTTTGTCAACAACTTACATTCAGACAAATCTAACTTAGTATGCATGCTGCCCTAAACTTGAGAGTAATAGTTAATAGTTTTGCTTTTGGTTTTGATTTTGATTTTGCAAATGTTGCATGTGGCTGTGTAAGTACTCGTCGGTACACAGAATTACCGAATGCATGCTTTCTGTGTCAACACAGACAAATAACTGTATTTCCTAGAAAGCAATGAAATTTACAGAGCTTTAGCACATCGTTAAAATTGTCGTTATGCCCAAAATTTGCAAGGATTTCAAAATACAGTTAAGCAGCATGACGGCCATTGCCACAAGCTCAAATAGCCACTCAAGTTGGAAATTGACAATAAAGGCTGGAAGATGCTTGCAACTTAATGTATTTATACTTGACAATTCGAATACCAACACATGTAGGTATGTAGGTGTGCGAGTATGTGAATCAATGATGTACGATACTAAGCCATAGTTAGTGGCTAACGTAATTAAATGATCACATTTCTACCTAATAATTACGAATATTACTAGTTTCCGTTTTGGTTTGGCGCTGGGCATTCAAACTATCGTTGAATGCGGAGTATGATCAATGTATGCGTGCAAGTGTATGGGTATGCATGCATGTACACACACACATACATGGCAAAGTGCGAATAGGCACTTAAGCTTGAATTCGCAACAATTATAGGTATAGGCGCCCGACGGCATTGAAAATCGATTGCATTGCTTTGGCTATTTGTATTATCCCAGTAGGTTAGTGGACAGGGTTCAGCATTTCGCACTACCACTAAATTGTGCTATGACTAATTTTTTTAGAGGTAAATTAAATAAGGGTTTCATTATCACTATTTTTCAGTTTTTTAACTATTCGCTTAATGCATTAACTATTTTGTGTACTATCCCTAACCCTGGTAGTAGACTAACTCCAGGAGAGGTTGGAAGTAATCCATTAAGACTAATATCGATTTCAGCTCCTTTCCCGTCAAGTGCTGCACGATGTGCATATATTTTAAATCAACATTAACGAATATGATTTCCTCGCGTCGTGGATTAATGGCAACAAAATCTGCGGTTTGGAAGTGAAGCGCTTCATATTGATTGCCAGTCAATACAAGGGTAAGAATCGTACTTATATACTCTTCTTCTTCTTAATTGGCGCGATAACCGCTTATGCGATTTTGGCCGAGTTTAACAAAGCACGCCAGTCGTTTCTTTCTCGTGCTAAGCGGCGCCAATTGGACACACCAAGTGAAGCCATGTCCTTCTCCACCTGATCTTTCCAACACAGAGGAGACCTTCCTCTTCCTCTGCTACCACCAGCTGTTACCGCATCGAATACTTTCAGAGCCGGAGCGCTTGTATCCATTCGGACAACATGACCTAGCCAAGTAGCCGCTGGATCTTTATTCGATGCGCTATGTCTATGTCGTCGTAAAGTTTATACAGTTAATCGTCCCATCGTCTGCGATATTCGCCGTTGCCAACGTGCAAAGGTCCATAAATCTTACGCAGAATCTCTCTCTCAAACAATCCAAGCGACGCTTCATCGGATATTATCATCGTCCAAGCTTCTGCGCCCTACGTTAGGACGGGCATGATGAGAGTCTTGTAGAGTGTTAGTTTTATTCGTTGAGAGAGGACTTTACTGCTCAGTTGCCTACTTAGTCCAAAGTAGCACTTGTTGGCAAGAGAGATTCTACATTGGATTTCAAGGCAGACATTGTTATCAGAATTAATGTTGGTTCCTTAATAAACGAAGTCTTTTACAGCCTCGAAATTATAACTGTCAACAGTGACGTGGGTGCCTATACGCGAGTGTATACTAGCAAAAGATAATATAAACATCTTCTTGCTTCCACAGTTTAGCAGCGGAGATTTGATGGCTGCAATCATGGAGCCAGGCAAAACAGCTTTTGGGTACCCTGCGCTTACTTGGCCCACGATAATGACGACCCTCCAGGTGAGGTGAGTGCACTTGTTAAGGATGCAGCTAAGTTGAAAAAACACCTGGTTGTCTCCTGCTACGGAAATGCCCACAATAAATTGTGGGTGAGTACCGACATTAATGGAAGAGATGAGTCATTATTAGACTTCATTTTTGAAAATAAACTCAGTGCCTTGAATTTAGGTACAGAGCCGACCTTTCAAACAAAAACGAGGTCAAAAGTTTCGGATTTAACCCTGGACTCTGACCTTTTTTCTACTCACATTAAACGATTATGAGTTTTGAAAGCAAAATCTTATCAGTCCATAGTTACATAGAATTTGTTATTGATCATAAGCTTACTGTGGGTATATACAACAACAAATTAAGAGCTTTATTGTCAAAGATATCCACCACAAACGGCGCACTGGACGGATAAGTAAATCAGATAATGAAAGCCATGAATAGTTCTCAGGTGTCCGATTGCACGCCATAGAGAAAAGAGAAAACCACCTTGGTGGACAAAAGAAATAACCTCGTTACGAAAATCCAATAGGACTCTTTTTAACTTGGCCAACCGGAAGGTCCGAAGACTGTTTAGCCTACAAAGCTGACTTAAAAATCTGCCAAAACCACTTAAAAATGCTGCCAAAACCACTGTAAGGGAATTGAGGAAACTACAGAAGTGGCCAGATTAAAATGAATTCTTCTCTTTCAAGGGTGTGGCAGATTTCTTTGAAATAGAATTTGAAATACATAGGACTCATATTAGACAGAAAATTTAAGTGGAAATCTAATATTAAGAATGAGGTTCTAAGCACAATATTCAAAAAAGCGGAATAAAAGCGAGATTAACACCTTTACACTTCGGTAGCCCGGCATATTTTACTATATGGAATACTTGTGTGGTGACCGTCAACTCAAAAGGAAAGTTTTATGAAATTGGTGAGCAAGGTTCAAAGAACTGCATATGCACACAATGAATCTGTTAATTTCCAATATGGCCGCTTCTGGGCGATTGCTTCTTGCAAATGGTCCAAATTAAGACTGTGATCGTAAGGGAGCAGCTCATAGAAGAGGACTCACTGTTAGTTCTTTCGAATACAGAACAAAACTCTTAGCTGGCTTGGTCAACCTTCGCGCTTGATCATCACTACTCCATCTTAATCGTTTTCGCTTGACCTGATCATATCTGCCATATCAACCAGTTCAGCAGTTCTCGGACTTTGCTGCATTTCAGCAACTATTCGCTAGTTTGTTTATAGTCAAAAATTGGTTAGTATGAAACCACTCCTTTTCGAAGATTGTGAAAGTTTTCCTTTTGCCGACACTGAACAAAGTTGCAGCTACATACGGGCATACACGTACAGACTTACTTACATACATACATACGTGTACACTTACACACCACGTGGAAGTCATTGCAATTACGGGCATGCTGATTGCCACATAATCAATTTTAGTATCGTTGTTGTTGACACAACTACTGCTGCTTGCCATAACGATTTACAATTGGGCACATAAATTCCGTAGCCATAGCAGTTGTCTGCGAATTTGCAATGCAATCGATAACAATTCCAAATTGACAGTTTTATGTGGTCATTTGCATAGGCTTCATATCTTCTAGCTGTATGAATGCATATTTGCCCATACATTCATATTTGATAGTAGTGAAATTTTAGTGCTCGGCACTCATTGCATTTTATGGATACTTTAAATTCGTTGAAAAGTGTCGAAGTTTGCTGCTGTTTTGACTCATTATGAAAACGAAAAGGCATAGATTGAAAATATGAGCATGCAAGTCTATGCTTATTTAAATGTGTACATCTATTTGCAATTCTACTAAAGTATATTTGCGTTAGTGTTGTTCTCAAAAACTTGTTTTTAATGATTCAATGCTTTCAAAAATTTGTGTGCCTTTTGCTAAAAACACTTGGACATATGGAGTGATTCCATGTCGAGTGATCCAAGTATTTTTTAATTCTTCTAAAAATGTATTTATTTGTATGCTTGAAGAAGAAATTTAATGATTTGAACTAAACAAACCAGGGACAGCGTTCGGCCGAGTGCTACAGTATGGGCAAGTTCGCAAATCTATAGATGCACTAAACTGTAAATGTTCAGCTCATATGAGAGTCAGTATTGGTGTATGGAAGTGAAACATTTTTATTTTTTCCTTCTAATTTTTTGACGTGATAACGTCTTACAATTCGATGTAGCCGGCTGCACGCACCAAAAAATGCGGCGTGACATTGCTCATGCGGTGTTACCTTGCTCGAACTGCAAGCGAGAGCGCGGAACGAGCGACAAAGAGGCACAATCGGCCCCCGCGTTCGGCAACGTTCGACATCTGGCTCTCTGCCACTTGAGTAAGCATATATAATATATGGATGCATATGCGTATATGTATATAAACTCATATATTTGTATTTGCATATGCCTTCTTTCTGTGGTAATGAACCATTGTTATGTTGAGAATAGGACGATGATGGGAAAAGTAGGAAATGAAAGCGAGTGTTTCGAGTGTAATGTGTTTTGAAAAGGCAAATCGATGATTGTGCCTCTGAGTGTTGTGGACTTATTAACGTCTCATACACAATCGAAATTCAACATATCCTTCATGAATTTGATAAATGTTTCGTAATTTTTCACGTTGTGCAAATGTAACTTGATCAGTTCCATTGCGATTCCATTTACCTCCTTCTCTATATCCATACAAAATATCTATCAAACAAATAAAATTAAAATTTTCTTTGAAAAATGCAACCATTACATCAGTATTTTCTTATAACGTTGTCACGTTAAACTATCGTCAGTAAACCGACTTTACAGACAACCACTTTTTATTTAATTTTTTTGCTTCTAAGTTTTTTATTCCAGTTTTTATTTTTATATTTTTTTACAATATTATATTTTTTAAGCCGACATTTTTTATTTTGGTTTTTTTTAATTCTAAACTATTTTTACTTTATTTTTTAGTTCAAAGTTTTTATTTATTATTTTATCTCAAAACTTTTTTATTTTATTTTTGATTCTAATTTTTTTTCTTATATTTTTATTTTATTTTTTAATTAAACAATTTTTATTTTGTTTTCTAATTCTAATTTTTTTAATTTTTTTTTTAAGTTCTAAATTTTTTATTTAATTTTTTAATTCTAAATTTTTTTTTAATTTTTTAGCTGTAAACTTTTTATTTTATTTTGTAGTTCTGTTTCTAAGCTTCTTATTCTAAGCTTCTTATTTCCTTTTTTATTTCTAAATTTTTTTTTTTTTTGTTTTTAGTTCTGAATTTTTTATTTTATGTTTTAGTTCTAAATTTTTTATTTCAGTTTTTAGTTCTAAATTTTTTATTTAATATTTTTATTCAAAATTTCTTATTTTGTTTTCTAATTCTAATTTTTTTCAATTTTAGTTTTTAGTTCTAATTTTTTCATTTTATTTTTTAGCTCTGAATTTTTTGTTTTATTTTTTTGTTGTGAATTTTTTATTTTCTTTTTAAATTCTTAATTTTTTATTAATATTGCAACTTTGTATTTCTTTTATTATTTAAAACTTATAACGTTGTGCTTCTTTTTCGTAAAATATATCTCTCGTATTTTTAATTGTAATAAAAACTCCGGAAAACAAAACCATTTAGTAAGCTAAGTTGCACGAGCAAGAGCAACACCTGTTTTGCAGCGGCCAGCCAACGCTGTCCACACTTATTGGCAAGCACCTAAGCTCTGCTCACCGCCGATTACCAAACGGAATGTGTTCTTTCCAAAAGCGCGCAGGCTTTTTATAGGCAAAAACAATCCTCTTAGAAAATTCAAATTTACAGTTTGAAAAAGACATTTAGTGGTCATTACAATTTTAGGGCATTGCCATATAAGAACACTTTAAATTAAATCTTAACAATTTGAAGGTATTGCCATATAGAAATAAATACATTAATAAATTATAAAATATAAGTATGCTACAATATTTTATTTCTAAATTTTTTATTTTATTTTATTTTTCTAAAGTCTTTATATTATAATATATATTAATAAAACCCTTTTTATTAATTTTTTTTAACTCTAAATTTTTTTTACTTCATTTTTTATTTCTAATTTTTTTACTTTATTTTTTAGTTCTGAATTTTTTATTTTAATTTTTAGTTCTAAATTTCATATTTCACTTTTTATTTCTAATTTTTTTTAGTTCTGAATTATTTTTTTTATTTTTTAATTCTAAATTTTTTATTTTATTTTTTAATTCAAAATATTTTATTTTGTTCTCTAATTCTAAGTTTTTTTATATTACTTTTTAATTCAGAATTTTATATTTTATCTCAAAGTTTTAGTTGTAAATTTTTTTTGTATTTTATTTTTAAGTTCTGAATTTTTTATTTAATTTTTCAATTCAAAATTTCTAATTCTAATTTTTTTCAATTTTATTTTTTAATTCTAAATTTTTGATTTTATTTTTTAGTTCTGAATTTTTTAATATTATTTTTCAATTCTAAGCTTCTTATTTCATGTTTAGTTTCTAATTTTTTTTATTTCTTTTTTTATTTTTAATTTTTTTGTTTTATTTTTAAATTTAAATTTTTTAATATAATTTTTTAATTCTAAATTTTTTATTTTATTTTTTAGTTCTAATTTTTTTATTAAATTTTTTAATTCTAAATTTTTTTTATTTCATTTCATATTTCTAACTTTTTTGTTTTATTTTTTTTTTATTTAATTTTTTAATTCTAAATTTTTTTTATTTAATTTTTTAATTCAAAATTTTTTTTATTTTATTTTTTAATTCAAAATTTTTAGTTGTAAATTTTTTTTGTATTTTATTTTTTAGTTCTGAATATTTTATTTCATATTTTCATAAATTTAAATTTTTTTGTTTAACTTTTTATTTCTAAATTTTTTTATTTCTAATGTTTTTATTTTATTTCTTAATTCTTAGTTTTTTATATGTGTTTTAGCTCTAAAATTTTTTTTTTAATTCTAAATATTTTTCTCTATTTTTTAGTTTTAAATTTTTTATTTTTTTTTTTAATTCTAGTTCTTTTATTTTTTAATTCTAAATTTTTGTTTTTGTTTAGCACAAGTAATATAAGTTTGAGTGTGCTGTGAATAATATACGAAATAATGTTGTATGAACCACCTTAATGGGACCTTGCAAACGAGTATGATTTGCTTGCTCTCTCTGCCATTTTACAGGATTGATTGCAAGTTGAATGACAAAATTTACAGCTTAATGAGTTTGCACTTGGCGTGGTGTTAGACTGATAAGAGCGGGAAAGTGGCGCCTATAATTCATTAGACTACAACCGCACATTGATGAAAATGCAAATTTATTGAAATTTGGCAAACAAAAAGTTGTTAAATATGTGCCTAAACTCATGTGGGCTGGTTGAAGTTAAGTTGACTAACATAGGCGAAGTTGGGTCACTGTAAAATTCAGAGTTTTTATTAAAACATAAGATTAGAGTTTGCGGGATTATACGAGAAAACAAGAGATTACAGATAGATTTAATCAATAACATAAAAAACTACAAAGGGGACATAGCATTTCGCCGAAAAGGTGACTGTCTGGAGATATTAAAATAATAAGTATAATTCATTCTGCTGAAGTAGTATCGGTTCATAAAAGGTGTTGATCGTGTAGCCAATAAAGTCAACAAAGCATAAAAAATATGCTACACGAAAATGTCTTATATGTCAAACACATGTGGTAAGGAGCGAAACACAAGGCAAGCTTATTATTTTTCAACAAATTTTCATCAAAATTTAAATTCGTTATTTTCGAAAAATGTTTTAAGTTTTCATGAGTATTTAAAACTTTTTATTCAGAATTTCAAAAAAAAATTGGGGGTTAGAGACTCAAAAAGCTCAGCACCGTACATTAAAGGCTCTCTCAGACTACAAATTATGGAGAGCACATGGAAAGTTGTACGAACAGGAGCAGTGCCTTAAGATCCGATAAAAACGATATATCCTATCCAAGAATTGCTAACAAAAAATAAGCATCCGTATCCGGTCTGCATTAATGCGCTATTTAGTATTCATATCTTTAAGTAATGATGAGGTACCGGGATTGGCATCCAAAAAATCATTATCATGACGCCCGTAAATCTAACTTCTACATCTATCGTTCCTTTGCTAGCTAAACATGCCACAACGGACACTCTGCAAGAGTGATTTGTTAGACTGTTGCATGGCATAGATCAACAAACATTTGCAGCATTCATATCAGCCAGTTTGGGTGACAAAAAGTTGTTTTTAATAAGGATAAGCAGCGCTGGTCATGCTAATGAAAGGCCTACTTTTCAAAACGATTGCGATAGTCAACATTTTGACATTTCTTGGCAGCTCGTAATCCACGAGGGTTAAAGTAACTCAAACTTACTAAATGGGAATCGGTCTTTATCTTTGCTAAACGTCAATTGTTTTTGTTAAGGTAAGGTGCGCCGTTCCGCATTTCATGAAATTTATTTGCACCTTGACAGTTGAAGGAGATGCCTTTTCAACTTGTCAGAGAAGGTCGCATAACCCGGCAAGCGCATGCACAACTGCAAGTAATCCAATAAATTACATTTCTAATGAAATTTAGAATTGTGAGGATTTTAGCACGAACATTTGAAAAAATGTCTAAAGATAGTGGAGGTCAATTGCTACTTCTCTGCTCCTGTTAAAAATAGTGGAAAACTGTTTTCGAAAAGCTTAAGTATAAACAAACTTGTTCCACTACCTACTACTTTTTTTGAATTGCGAGTTGCAGTTATTTTCACAACTGAAATTCACAATAAAACCAACTAACCAACACCAGTTCGACAACTCCTGCAATTCTAGCAAAAGAAGGAGTTGCATCAGAAAAACTTGCCATTATAAATTCTCACAAATATTCATAATTATTAAACATTTTTTGCCATAATTTTTTTTTATCATTTGGCAGCATCGCCGTACGACTACCGTATCTACCAGTTTTCAATCGGTGAGCTGTGCTTCCGTGTTTTTTTTTTTTTTTTGTTTTCGTTTTGTTGCATATTAATCAAAAAGTTTTCAATTCGATTCACTCAGTTCTCCCCACCGGTGGCGCATTAATTCCAATTAGGCATCGTTTTTCCTTTCAATGATTCCATGAAAATTTCCACTTGCTTTCTTTGGCTTTGGTTTGGTCTTTTTTCTATTTATTGTCATACTTTTGGAAATATATCCACAATTTTTGCTTGTTTGCTGGTGGCTATCATCACTGCTCCACTGAGTGGAGTTATTTCGCGTTCATTAATTATGCGCCCAACAGTTGCTGTTAGCAGAAACAAATTGCATTTCGAAAACTTTTAATTGCAACTACTCGACTTTTCGTCATTTGCGAAATAAGCAGCAACACTAAAACACAGGAAAATATCAACAAAAAACAACAAGAAAAACAGGTTGTGAAAACAGATTTAAAACAAACTTAGTGGGTGTAGAGAGCAGCAAAGATAAATTGATGTAAAAAAAATTTGCATAAATGGCATTGTGTTAAGAGTTCTCGGGCATCCCAAGGGGAGTAAGCGAAAAAAGATTGTAGAAGCAGGAGGCTTTTCGATTTTTTTTTTTTGCAAATATTATTTATAACGAGTGCAACGGAGTTTGTTTTAGTCAGTTAGTTGTATCTCATTTGCATTGGCCTTACATGCAGTGGCGTGTGTTTGAATGGAGTTAAACTTTGTTATGCATTTAATTGTACACACAAATTTACATTTGACTATATTAACTTGTTGCATCGCAGATTACTATCAGCATTTAACATCTCACAGCCAGTGTGGAGCGTCTAGCATTTAGAGTTTAACACGGTTATGAGAAAAAAAATTAATATTTATTTATTAGTTTTTGAGTTTAAATACTGTTTTTATAAAAATGTGTTTCATTTTAATTGCAAAGACCATAATAAGCCTACAATATCTCTAAAAATTCGAAAAAAAACTGTTCCTTTTTTTTAAATTTTCTTCAAAATTTAACCTTTTTATTTCGCAAAAAATTTTCATCAAAATCTCTTTATTTTTTAAATTTTCATCGGAATTTAAAACTTTTTATTTTTTGAAATTTTTTTCAAACATTCATCAAAATTTAAAGCTTTTCAATTTTTTTAATTTTTCAAAAGTTGAAGTTTTTTATTATCACAATTTTTTTTCATATTCTCATCAAAATTTAAAACTATTTATTTTTAAAGAATTGTTTTCTAGTTTTCTGAGAAATGTAAAACTTTATATTTTTTTTAATTTTTTTCAAAAATTTTCATCAAAATTTAAAACTTTTTATTTTTCAAAAATGTTTCCAAAAGTTTCCATCAAAAACTTTTTATTTTTGAAAAACTTCTTCAACAAATTTTCATAAAAATTTTAAATATTTCTATTATTTTCATCAAAATTTACAAATTTTTTTTAAATTTTCATCAGTTTTTAGACATTTTTTTTAATTTTTTCAAATTTTCAGCATAATTAAAAATTTTTTTTTTCAATTTTTCTCAAATTTTCATCAAAATTTAAAAGTTTTTATTTTTTCAAATTTTTATCAAAAGCTAAAACTTTTTCGTATCAAAATTTTTGTTTTCAAATTCTAATCAAAATTTAAAACTTTTTATTTTAATAAAATTGTTTCAACAAGTTTTCATAAAAATTTAAACCTTCTATTTTTAAAAAATTGTTTCAACACGTTTTCATAAAAACTTAAACCATCTATTTTTTTTTAATATTGTATTTGTTTCAAAATTTAAAACTTTTTATTTTTAAAATATGTTGTCAAACGTTTTCATCAAAAACTTTTTATTTTTAAAAATTATTTTTCAATAAATTTTTATGAAAAATATTAAATCTTTCTATTAAAATTTTTTTTTTTTTCAAATTTTCATCAAAATTTAGAAATTTTTTTTTAGTTTCTTTCAAATTTTCATCAAAATTTAAAATTTCTGTTTTTTTTTTAATTTTTCTCAAATATTGATCAAAATTTAAAAGTTTTTTTTGTTTTCATTTTCTCAAATTTTTATCAAAAGCTGAAACTTTTTCCCATCAAAAAATTTTTTTTTTTAATTTTAATCACAATTTAAAACTTTTTATTTTAATAAAATTGTTTCAACAAGTTTTCATAAATATTTAAACTTTATATTCTTTTATTTGTTTTTCTAAATTTTTCATCAAAATTTGAAACTTTTTATTTTTCAAAAATGTTTTCAAAGGCTTTCATCAAAAACTTTTTATTTTAAAAAAATTTTTTTCAGTAAACTTTTATGAAATATATTAAATCTTTCTATTCAAATTTTTCTTTTTCAAATTTTCATCAAACTTTAAACATTTGTTTAAATTTTTTTCAAATTTTCATCAAAATTTAAAACTTTTTATTTTTTTTTTAATTTTTCTCAAATTTTGATCAAAATTTAAAGCCTTTTATTTTTCAACCTTTTTGTTAAATTTTCATCAAAACTTGAAACTTTTTATTTCTCAAAATTGTTTAAAATTTGCTTCCAAATTAAAAACATTTTTAATTTTTTTGAATTTTTTATCAACTTTAACTTTAAAACATTTTATTTATATGAATTTTTTCAAATTTCACCAAAATTCAATTTTTGTACTTTTATTTTTTTACATTTTTATCAGAATGTAAAACTTTTTATTATTCGGACATTTTTTTAACAAATTTTCATCAATACTTAAAACTTTTTATTTTCCAAAAATTTTTTTAATACATTTTCATTAAAATCTTCATTGATTCACATTTGTAAAAGTAACGCCGTCTTCAATACGTGTTTTCTATATTATATAGTTAAAAAAAAAAAAATTGTGTTGAATTTTGCGTTAAAAATTATTGTTTGGAGAATGATACTCAAAAGAAAAGCAACATTTAAGAGAGCATTAGTGTTTTAGAAGAAATCGTTAGTTCATCAAGAATGACGAACGTAGTGAGAGGCCGTCGAAACTCATGAAAAAATCAATAAAGTGAAAGAAAGGTTTATCAATAACTGCAAATAAGCCACCAAAGAGCTGGCAGAGGACTTGAGCACTGGTTATGTGTTCGTTCAAGACATTTTAGTTAATAATTTGGGTCACAAAAGTTGGTCCCCGAAGAACTGAATTTCATGCAAAAAAGAACTGCGTTTATATCGCCAAATTCATGATTTCCAAGGCCGAGTCTGACTCAACATTTATAAAACGCATCACTACTGGAGACGAGACGTGGGTTTATGAGTACGACACGCAATCCGGACATGAAGCGGGTAAGTGGAGAGCTCCAAATGAACTACGAATAAAAAACCACGACGTTTTCAGTCAAAAAAGCTACCAGTTTTTTTGGATTGATACGGTATTGAAAAACACAAAACTTATTATTTGGACTCCCTGCGATTTTTTTCTTTTTGATGGAGTCTAAAAACTGCCTCGGGAAGCGTAGCTCGCATAGCCAACAGGAAGTAATGGAAAAATCGAAGATGACTCTGATGGCTATACCAAAAATAGAGTTCCAGTTGATGGGAAATACTTTTTTGAAGAATAAATTATATTTTGCATTTTCTGAATATATACCGGGAACTTTTTGAACAATGTATGCTTATGTCTGGAATATAGTGAAAAATTTCCATGAGTTTGCCAGGAATATTTTATTTGTAGCTCATTTATACGTTTTTATATAAATTTGCTGTAAGTTTTTTGCTCGTTAAGGCTAATATTAGTAAATTATTTTTTTACCGTCTTCCTGTGTAGAATTTCAATTTCAATCGTTTGCATTAATTAATAATTAATTAAAAATCATCCAATTACGCTCTAAGATGAATCAATAATATGTGCTGATTTGACCACAAATGTAAGAATTATGATATTTACAGGCGTATATCACTTGCCACATCCGGATATAATCCCTTGTTTTTGGTTTTTGTTTATTGTATTTTATTTTTATTTCATAGCATAACTAACCACAACTATTGGTAAAAAAATCTTTTATGAATAGTGCAGCGCAAAAAATAATGTAATGAAAGAGTGCGGAAAAATTCTTGAAGCCTAGCGAGGGTCTATATTTTTTGCGATGGATGCCATTTTAGGTAAGGTAATTTTCATGATGGAAAATTTTTGTTATTGATTTTTTTATTTATTTAAGTTATTATTTAATTAAATTATTAATAGTTACAACGAGTTCTGATTCAATTTTGCTGCTCAACCGGATTAGTAGCGAATGTGAAAAATAATATTCCGCTTAAGCAAATGTAATACAAGTAGAGGTTAAGTTGAACTGGTTGACATGTAGTCACTCATAGACCGGTTCGGACCATGTCATAGTAGTTAGTTAGTATTTAAGTAATTGTTAGTCAATAGTCCGTAATACGAGTATAATACATGCTTTAAAGTAGTGATTGGAAGGGCCAATGACTGGGGAGCACAGCAGTTTTCAATCTTAAGGATAATGCGTATAAAATGGGTTATAATTTTTTGTTATATGAAAGGTGTTTTTTCACAAAAACTTTGAAGAACAGCTCAAAGTCATGACGCTATTCTTATGTCAAGCAAGGTATTTCTGATGTCTGATAATTTTTGAAGGCATGTATGCACTTTAAACGGTATCAAATGAAAAAAAAAATCCCCGTACACCTCCGAATCTGAAGTATTTTTGTAAGAAAATTTCGAAATTTTTCTCTTTTTCCGCCCACCGCAGGCATCGTCCTTATATTGGCTGTTTTTTAGCTGCACGAGAACCATCGACGAGATAACACAAGCCGCATATAGGGCATTCTACTCACTTTGTAAACTTTTGTAAATAAAAAAGCTGCTAAGCAGACCTTCCAAAATTTCGCTGTGTAACAATAAGTGAAAAAGGCAAAAACAAGCTCCAAGCATTCGAGAGAAAAATTGTTATGCTAATCTTGGGTGTAGGCAAAGACAATGGCGAGTGACGTATTATATGGAACCATGAACTAGGTCAGCTTATAAGAGAGGAAAATCTTATCCGGTTCTTCAAAGTTGTCCATGCCCACGAGAATGGACACCACGTGAGCCCAGCGAAAAACAATTGATTTGAACAAAAGCAAAATGGCAGACCAAGATTAAGATGGATTGACGAGCGAGAAAACGACATGGGGAAGGTTGACTTAAGGTCAACAACTGGAAGGAATCAACCAAGAAACGGGGCAAATAGAAACATTTTTGTGCGGCAGATCAAAGCTCACCAAATGATAATGATGATGAGACCATATTATATAATAAAAAAAAAATCATTCTAGCAATATTTCTGTTCTGTATTATCCGTTTTAGATCTCAAGCTCTTAAAATAACACTCAAGACATGCATATTCAGAATTTCTGCCGGCTCATAATAGAATGATGAGCCATTTACATTTACTTAGAGCACCCAGCTGCCCTCGGTTCAGAAGGCCTTCCGCTGCGGGACGTGCCATTGACGTTGAAGTCGCCACTTTTGAGCTTTGCAAACCATTTACGTGCTTGTAGACTAGTCTATGACACCTTCGGTACACACGTCGCAAATGCTTCTGGCCTGGGCTCCTTCGGCAGATTTTTGACCTCGATGAAAAGCAAAGAAGAGCAGATGACGAAAATGTTGATTTCGACTCCTCTTAATTCCAATCTAAGCCTCAAAACTAATAATAACTTAAATAACTCAAAAATATAATTAATTAATATTTTTGTAAAGCAGAAAGAGTTCTATCAAATGAATATTTACCATCTGCCAAACAGCAAACAAATCGTTGTAAAATAAAAGATTATAAACCCCCCAAGGGGGGGCCTATAACTAAAATTTAAGAGGTGGTTATAAGTAAAGCACGGTACTTTGCTGTTGTTTTTGCCACGTCCCATGTGATGTCGGCATCTGGTAGTTTGCGCAGCATCAACCTTCTCCAAGAGTTTTTTGGTAGACTGCGACCTTTGCTCCCTTGCGGGTTGCAGCCCAGTGCCATTCTAGTGATGCTATCAGGTGGTTTTCACAATGTGTGACCATCGCCACTTTCTGTGCTTGATTTGCCTAACGATAGGTTCCTCGTTCGTTAATCTCCACAGTGCGTTGTTACTGGTGGTGTTTGGCCTGAATATTCTGCAGCCAGTTTTCGCAAGCCTCTTTTGAGGCCAACTTGGTATCACCAAAGGCGTTTTGCATGGACCAGAAGAGATGATAGTCACTTGGTGCCAGGTCCGGACTATATGGTGGGTGCGATAGGACATCCCATCCGAGCTCCCGTAGCTTCTGGCAGGTCATCAAAGATGTGTGAGGACGAGCGTTGTCCTGGTGGAAGACAACACCATTCCTATTGACCAATTCTAGCCACTTCTGGTCAATCGCCTGCTTCAAACGGTCAAGTTGCTCACAGTAGAGGACCGAATTAAGAGCCTGGCCATAGTTGAGTAGCTCATAGTGAATAAGTCCCTTCCAATCCCACCAAACACACAGCAAAACCTTCCTGGCGGTCAATCCGGGCTTGGCGATGGTGTCGGCCGGCTCGCCACTTCTCGACCACGATCTTTTTCGCTTGGCGTTGTCGTACATGATCCACTTTTCATCGCCAGTCGCCATCCGCTTCAAAAATTCGTCAAGTTCGTTGCGTTTCAGCAGAGAATCGCAAGCGTTGATTCGGTCCAAGAGATTTTTTTGTGTCAACACGTGTGGCACCCAAACATCCAGCTTTTTTTGGAATCCAATCTTCTGCAAATGGTTCCAAACGGTTTTGTGGTCTACACCTAGTTCCTGACTAATCGAGCGAATGCTCACATGCCGGTCTCTTTGGATAATTTCAACGATTTCATCAGTCTCTACGACGAATGGCCTACCAGTACGGGGTGCATCTTCGACATCTACTACACCCGAACGAAATCGATCGAACCAACACTGTGCTGTGCAAATCGTTACAGTATCAGTATTCACAAATTTTTGCCGCCGCCTTCGTTGCATTTTTACCTCTAGGGTAGTAAATACGTAAAATATGAAGAATTTCTTGCTTGGTGGACTCCGTCTTTGACGCGCTAAGACTGAAACGTACGATCACAACACTGTCAAAGAATCACTTGTAGTGCAGATTGTCGTCTTCAAATTACCGTTTAGTGTTACCCGATGCAATAAGTACAACGCAAGATATGTTTAAACGTCGCGCTCAATTGACAAAAAACGACATTACTTTTCCCCAACGCAATATATTCTCTGATAAGTCAATACTCATTACCCTAAGCTCAAAGAGTTGTGTCTCGTACAATCAACATATGGGCAATGTTTACAAAGTGGCGCAAAATTAATCATGGAATTTGGGTTTCGAATATATTTTTTGCTAAATTAAAAAAAAATTAACTATATAATGGAATTCTTTTTTTTTACCTTTCGCGCTATTTCTATACTGCAGCTGTCTAATTCACACACATTAATGTGCGACGCCAGTTTCAGAAATTGTAAATCGTCTAAAAGGGTGATTAATTTTGCGCCGCCTTGTGTTTATTTCAGCTGAGTAGGGATAAAGCAGCCGCACTTTATTTCACTTCATTATATTGCGCATCGGTGTTAAGTGGTGTCCATTTGACAGTTCCATTTGCAGCCTTTGCAACATATTTAATTAGGACATATGGAGTTCTCCTAAATGGCATAGGAGATGTTGTTCAACACATAGTACGCAAATTGACAGCATAATAAACCTTATAACTTCTGCCGTAAATGTATGCACTTTGACTTAATCAGGCGAAAATTAGCTCACTGTGTGCCAACTCAACAATAAAGCAGATGTGCAACAGGCTATCAATGCAATAATATAATATAATAAGGGTATTAGATTTAAGTTGGGCTGTTAGTTACCTACCTGTAGTGGAAAGTGCAATTGAGTTCCTGAGCGAATTCTCTGCTGCGACTAACTAATTCAATATTAAGTTCATTTACTCTCATTACCGAGTTGTCCAACTATTAAGTACAAAGAGCATCGCCTATGCGTCATTTATGCCTTGCGCATAAGTTAATTACAGTTGCTATAGTTGCGATACACATACGAAGAAAGGAATTCAAAGTTCATCTCGTAAAACCTCGAACTTTAAAGCTAATCGATTTCCATATTCATAAGTGGATGCCTAAGAATTTCAGAATATTAGACGGTATTCAACAACATGCTGAATAATGCCTACTTCGCTCCTATCTGGAGAATAGCTAAACTGGTCGTGATACCAATAACTGTTCCATTTTCGACTACTTTTACTAATAAATCCGACCCCTAAGGTCAATGTCAGCATGAATATCGCAATAAATCGATTGCTAAGCGCGCTGTACGGCCAAGTTGCGCCTCCATTGCGCTCGCCATTCACCATAGCAATAGCCTCCTTCTCATTTCGAAAGAAATAAAAACCGATGATGTCACGTTCTATGAATTTCTCGAACAGACAACTTTTTCAAAGTAAATTTCCACAATTTGGAAGCACTGTTCTGTCGCTAATCGATTTATGATGGCTCGCCAAACTTTAATGAACAGAAATGTCAACATAGTTTGCTATTTTGAGTAGTCAAACTATGGTTATCGATACCTCTCACGCACCCGATATAAAATTTTAATCTTCGCTCTACATACGCGGTATCAAAAGTCAACTTTACCCTGTTGACGCAGTGTTTTACACCAAATACCAGAGTTTAACACATGTCAAGAAAATTTTTGGAAATGTTTCAGCTAAATCAATATCGTGGTCACAATCTGCTGGGAAAACTAAAATTTTAAATACAGGTATCCCTCGTATAACGCGATAGTTACGTTCCAGAAGAATTGCGCGTTATGTAATTCCGCGTTATCTAAAACATAGTTTTCATATAAATTTGGGAGTTATGTTCCAATAGATTTTTTTTAAATAAAATACATACAAAATAACAGATGCACATATATTTCAACACAATACTAAAGTTCATACTTTCTTATACAATTAAAAACACAAGATATGAATAATAATACATATGTACATACATATTTCAAAATTCAAAAAACAAAATTTAAATAATTATGTGCACATTAAAAAATTTAAAAACAAACTAAAACAAATTAAAGGTTTATTAAAAACTTTATTGTTATTCTTCAAACTTCTTATGGTAATTAATCTGTTTCACTGTCTTCAAAGATCTTTGCACGTGGGCGTTTTGGGGGAGCAATAGCTTCATCAGAAGATATTTCTTCAACATAGTTTTCGCTATTGGATAAGAAACTAGTTGTGGGACCTTGTGGTTCTTCTACTGGTTTTATAATTGCAAAATCTGTTATCAGTTTTTGGTGGGTGGTTTTTTTAAGCTCCTTTTCTGGTAAACTCACACATGCTGTGAAGGCAAAAAAGGGTAATTCCCGGTTTACATTAAAAATACATTACATATTATATATATGTGGTACGCATATTAGTGTTACCAGATTTTATAATTATGTATTTTCCCCTTAGCGTTATAAAAGGCTAAATTTCGCGTTGTACTGAAACCTAATTTTTCCAAATCGCGTTACATCGAAACCGCGTTGTATAAGACCGCGTTATACAAGGGATACCTGTATCTTTAAAAAACACAACAGTTGTGACTTAAAGAGTCCCGGTGGCCTAGAATTCTCAAAAAATCGATTTTTTTGATTATAATATTTTTATTCTAAATTTCGAAAGCATAGGTTTTAAGAATATACTGTGTATTTTTTGGAAGGACACTCCCAGTATTTTCGATTCTATAGCGGGTTTAGCAGGTAGAGTCAGATTCGTCACGCGGCCACTCTAAAAACTTTGAACTCGATTATCTCAAAACTACTTTTTTCGGCCTGGTATTGTCAAAAAAGAAAACAACTATACACAGAATCGTCTCAAACTTTAATATGTTGTTCAAAACATCAATTGCTATCGCCCGTACTTGAATCATATTATTGTTTCAATTATTTCGTATTTTCTTGATTAAAAAACTGAAAAAAATCTCGATTTTTAGAGTGTGAAATTCAAAACCGCGCCATTTTGTCAAATATTTTTTTTTTTAATTCTAGTAGCGGTAAATAGCTACAGTCATACTCATTAATAATTTTTTTAATTTTTGTGTTTGAGATAAATCATCATCTAATTTTTTCAAGCCTTTCGAAAACAAAAAAGGCTAAAAACACAAACTCAATTTTCAAACCTGCACCATTTTCTCAAAAAAAAAAAACAAAAAAAACCGCCATGTGAAACGATAGCCATTGATGTATAGATTTAGAATTGTTTGGTTTTTTGTTTTCAGATGATTTCTAACCGCTGTATCGTGGCCACCAGGGTGCATCAGTTTTTTATGATAAGATATTTTGTATTTTTTTTATAAAAATCGTAAAAATGCAACAAATGCTGCTGCAGAAATAAACACTGTTCACGGAGAGAACACTGGGAGTGTAAGGATTGCGAAAAATTGGTTTTCAAAATTCAGAAGTGGTAACTGCGACGTGAAGGATGCCCCACGCGCTGGTTGTCCTGAAGTCTTTAACTCCGACGCTTTGCTCGAACTCGTGGAAGCTGAGCCAAATTTGACAGTCGATATGATAGCTCAGAGGTTAAATTCATCACATGCAATAGTTCACAGGCACATGGTTCAGTTGGGAAAGATTTCAAAGCTGGGAAAATGGGTTCCGCATAGACTTTTCATCGCCAACCTTCAGCAGAGAGTGAATGTGTGTTCTCAGCTGCTGTAACGGCTTGAAAATGAAAGTTTTTTGAACCGTACCATTACTGGTGACGTAAAATGGGTCCTTTACAATAATCCTTTTCGCAAACGCCAATGGTTAGATAAAGATGAAACACCAGAACCGACCCCTAGAGATGGCCTTCATCCCAAGAAGATTCTTCTGTCTATTTGGTGGGATATGGCCGGTATTGTTTATTATGAACTTCTGGGATCATACCAGACGATAACAGCTGATTATTATTCCCATCAGCTGTCAAACCTGAATGAGGCACTTAAAAAAATCGACCGTCTTTAGTGAATAGACGCAAAGTGTTGTTTCACCACGACAACGCAAGACCTCATACAGCAAGGCAAGCATTCGGCAAGCTGAACGAGCTCGGATGGGAGCTAATGCCGCATCCACCATACTCTCCGGATATTGCACCTTGTGATTATCACCTTTTCCGTAGACTTCAATCCCATATGAGTAACAAGAACTACTCTTCAAAAGAAGCTACAGCGTTTTTCAATAGGTGCGCTTCAACTTTTTTCCGATAGGGAGGGCGAACGACGCAATATTTTTTATTTTTCGCTTGTCATTTGTAAATTTCATTAGTACACATTTCATCATGGAACGCTACACACTTGAGCAATGCTTGCAAATCATTGAATTTTATTATAAAAATGCGTGTTCTGTTAAGAAAGTTTAAAGTCGAAAAATCATCTTCAGTGATGAAGCTCACTTTTGGCTCAATGGCTTTGTCAACAAGCAAAATATGCGTTAGTGGGCAGAAAGCAATCCACACGTGATTCATGAGGTACCGTTGCTTCCCGAAAAAATCACTGTTTGGTGCGGTTTACACGACGGCGGCGTAATTGGCCCTTATTTTTTCGTTGACGAGAACGATCGCCACGTTACTGTGAATGGAAATCGATACCGCGACATGATAAACGATTATTTTTGGCCGTAATTGAATGGTATGGACTTAGACGACATGTGGTTTCAACCGGGGCCACAAGCAACACAGCACACGCTACAATTGATTTGTTGAAGAGTAAGTTCGATGAGCGCATTATTTCCAGAAATGGACCGGTCGAATGGCCGCCGCGCTCGTATGATTTGACGCCTCTAGACTATTTTCTTTGGGGTTATGTGAAGTCATTGGTCTACAGTAACAAGCCGGCGACGATTTGTGAGCTCAGAGCCAATATTGAACGCGAGATTGCTGGAATTTCGGCCGATTTATGCAAAAGAGTGGTTGAAAATTGGGTTCAACGATTGGACTTCGTAAAACGTGCACGCGGTGGTCATGCAAAAGAAATAGAATTTCATACTTAAGTGTATATGTTCAAACTCGATAATAAAAAAAAAAATTAGTTAAAAAAGTCAAACCGTTTATGTTTTATTCAAAAAAGTTCAAAAGTTGAAGCGCTCTTACTCAAAAACGCTTTATAAAAAGGGATATTGACGCGCACTTTGGCTCCAAGGACAAACAATTTTTTGAGCAGGAAATTAAATAATTGCCTGAACGTTGGAAAGACATTGTAAATAATGAAGGAATATATATTACTGATTAATAAATACTTTAAAAATCTTTTTAAATAATTTTAAAACCACCTTTAAAAAACGCACGAACTTATGGGCTGATCTGATATTAATATATTAACAATTGTAATTTTTTGTTTTTTTTATAAAAATTTGTGTCAGTATAGTTGAGTATATGTTAAGTAAATTATAATATGTCCGATCCTCATCATTCATGAGAATTACTTAATTTTCACGCGTTCACAGTGGTGTTCCTCCTTAAACAATTTTATAAACACAATGAAAGTGTGGCATTTATGACGTAAAACGCATAATTTTTTTAAATGTCGTAAAACATTTTTCGGAACTCAAAGATCCGGCTCGAAAACTATAACTACAACTTTACTTTACACGAATTTTTTTATTTTTTACAGATTTATCAACATTTCAAGGAGAAACGATACATACAGCGGAGCAACTTTTTTTGATTGTACTTTGGGTAACGTGATTTTTTATTTTATAATTTTTGTAAAGAAAAATTAAAATAAATTTTTTAATAAAATTTAAGTATTAGTAAACAATGTATACATTTTAAAATATTTATTTCTGTTGTTTGACCTTCTAAAAACAGTTTTTCTTTTAGCGCGTTTTTGGTGCTGCTGGACGTAACCTCCTAAATTGAGAGACAGCCGAAGGCCTTTTTTTGTTAAATATTTTTTTAATGTACAAATGTTTAACAAATAAGAAAATAAAAATTTCATGTGCTTTGCAGTAGGTAAGCCAAGTCTCTCTTCCCCTTTTACATGTTTGAGTGTTTGACTATCTCCTCTTTCTAATCTTAGGGATCGCTATTGAAAGCCTCTCTAAACCATGACAGCAGCCTAGCACGACTGCGGCAGGTTCATTTGCTTGGGTTACTGTGCTATGTATTTCGTCCACAAAGATATTTTAATATTTTTAATTTTTCCACTCAAATTGGGGGGGGCTTTGAAACCTGAAGAATAGGCATGAGAAAGCATTTTATCTACGTTGACATGTAAATTCTAGTAGTAAATGCCGTAAATAACTCAAAAATCCCACAGCACACAAGCAGTCAAATACAAATAACGAACTAAAATAACAGAACAAGAAAAAAAGTAGGAGAATAGGTATTAAATATATTGAGAATAGAAGTAGAAAGCCAAACATAAAACGCCTTTTTCTTTCGAAACTTGCTATTTGCGTTTTGTAGGCTCGAACCAACCGTAGAGAATAGCAAAGTCAGAAAGATTTTCAAATGTCTGCGTACTTTTCGCGAAACTAAGACATTTGTATGTCTGAGCAGATTTGAAGTGTGCCATGTGAACGGAATATTAAATAGTAGGGACTATGGAGTTGCCTGTTTCTCTGACATTCCACTGTGAGGGAATATTAGGCTTGTACTTTTGTGTAAGAATGTTTAGTATGTGTGTATGTACGTGTGCTGAGTGTAGGCAGCAGCATATTCGGGAAAACTTGGCATTGAAAATTTCGATACTGAGTTGAAAACAGGTTATTAAATACCGTCATGAACCTGTAACGCCCCTTTAGTGCCAAATGTGGAATTTGGTGGAGGAGTAGAAAAGACTTAACGAGCGTCAGTTTTTTTTTGTTGTTTTTTTGAAGCTGAAGCTTAACCACTTACTTACCTTGTCTGTGGTGCTCTTGCAGGCTTAGCGTATTTTCAGTACTATATCGAAATTTTACAAATGATTTGTACGTTGCAATAAAATTGGGTTCGCAGCAGTGATTTAAAACGTTTTCTGGCATTTCACGTTAATTTATGCAGGTAGGCATTTCAGTATATCAGTAGCAAATGGGTAAGATGTGCTGCATTAAATAATGCTACGACTTATTGGGCAATTTTCAGCTTTTTTTTGGTTTTTTTTTAGCTTTTTTTTTGGCTTTTTCTGATTTTTATTCAATTTTTTACGAAAATATAGTTGGAAACATACAGGGTTTGATTGAAAAGTAATGAGCCTTAATTTTTTAAGCAGTATTATTAAACCTTTTGGCTTATACAACTAATATTCTTTAAAATAGGACCCTTGAGCGTCAATACACCGTTGGTAGCGGTCCTTCCACTGCAGGAAACATTTTTTAAACTCATCCGCTGGAATCGCGTTCAATTCGGCGGTCACAGTTTTTTGGATCGCCTCGATGGAGTCGAAACGCCTCCCATTCAGCTTTCTTTTCAGGCGCGGGAACAAGAAGAAGACCGGAGGGGACAGGTCTGGGCTGTAGGGAGGGTGGGGAAGCACCGGAACCACCATCTTGGCCAATGCAGAGGTGCAGAGTAAGGCGGTGTGCGTCGGCGCATTGTGGTGATGAAGGGCCCAATTGTTGTGCATTTCAAGTTTTCCGGTCACGATTACCCGCACATTTAATAATTTATTTTTAACTCTTCACTCTGATCTCACGTAGACCAGCACGACGGTCAATGCTCAAAAATTCACGAACCCGGTTCACATCTTCGTCTGTTTGCGTCGTCGAAGGCCTTCCAGATCGCTGTTCGTCTTCAACGTCCTCCCGGCCTTCCTTGAACGACTTGTGCCACCGTTTTACCTGGGCACTGGACAGAGATCGGTCCCCGTTAGCCTCCTTGAGTAGCCCAATGGTTTCGGTACTCGTTTTGTTACGCAAAATTTGATCGAGTAACGTTGCCCAACTATCGCTGCATTTTCGCCACTGCAAAATCCTAACACACTTTTAAAACAGCTTTCACGCGCGGAGCGATGCTGACTGTACCGCTGTTGAAAGCGAACTGGGACCAGTTTCTAGTGGAATGGGAAGGTCCAACAATTTTCCCCGATCAGCCGATTCGGTTCTTCGCTTGGCAGACGCTCCGCGCGGGAAGGCTCATTACTTTTCAATCAAACTCTGTAGAATCCCCAGCTAAGTTCGATTATGCTCAAGGGGAAAGCTCTTGTGATTTCGGAAGAAACCAAGCAGTTGGGACTAACCATAGATAGGAAATCAACTTGGAAGTTAAACATCTTAGAAAGAGTTAAGAAAGCGAACCTAGCTTTTTATGCCCGTAAGAGAGCTTTAAGTAAGACCTGGGGAATTAAATCCAAAGCTGCTCATTGGCTTAATACTGCTGTCGTCAGACCCATTCTTCTATATAGAAATGTTGTCTGGTGGTGCGCTATGCAGAAAAAAACCTATTCCAATTTATTAAATAAGGTGCAGAGATCAGCGGAATGACCAATAGGTGGCGTCATTAAAACCACATCTGCCACCCCTAGATCTCTTCTAAATACTAAGCGGCCTGCAGCGCCTTAAGGCTCAAAGCGAGCTCTCAATGGAGGACTGTCACACATGGATATTCAACTATCTTAGACTCCTACACGGATATACCCGGTGACTGTGATTATCACCCTCCCATTCTCTGCTGCGAAAGAAATTTCTTAATGAAAATCCCTTCTAGACTGGAACGGCTGGAAGAATATCTAACACCCAACACACCCGTTAAGACCTACACGGATGGATCTAAAATGGACACCGGTGTAGGATCAGAGTTATATTACGAAGAGCTTTTTATCAGTAAATTTCTTAAACTACCGGATCACTGTAGTGAAATAAACGCTATACATGAAGCCTTAAGATGGTTAGAGATAAACAGAATATCAGTAACAGATATATGCATTATACCATACAGCCAAGCTGCTCTGTGGACCCTGGATGCATTCCAAATAACATCAAGAATGTCTTACGTTGTCGCCAATCTCTCAATGAGATGGCCAAGCAATATCGTATCATCTTATCTTATGGTTTCTGGCCACAGAGATATACCAGGGAACTGTAGGGCAGACCAACTTGCAAGAGAAGGTACCTGTATGGCAAACATAAATAATTTCATGGGGTTAGCTCTCGAAAATTGTAAGCTTCTTGATCTTCACTAATCAGTTCTGTAAATCAAAGATGGATTAGTGCCAATACCTGTGAAGTTTCTAGGCAAACATTGACAAGGCTAAATCTACGTCTGTCCAAGAATATTATAAAATTGAGTAGACTTTAAGTTAGGGCCTTAGTAGGAGCGCTCACAGGACATTGTTTCATAGGAAATCACCCAAGTAGATAAGGCATTTACATACAACAAGTCTCGCCAGGCGTCTGAGCTTTGCGCGCGCTTTATCCAATTTGTTACACCAAGCGATGATAGGATTCCCTCGACGTGGTCTTTCCATGGGAGACATAGTCTTCCCCTACGGGAATATAAGGAATCGAGGGAATCCTATATATATATATATATATATATATATTATATTCCCGTAGGGGAAGACTATGTCTCCGATGGAAAGACCACGTCGAGGGAATCCTATCATCGCTTGGTGTAACAAATTGGATAAAGCGCGCGCAAAGCTCAGACGCCTGACGAGACTTATAACTTTTTATGAGCAGAAACAAGTAGTGTATGTCGAGCTTCTCCTCCTCTTTGTGGTGTGCGTCTTAATTTGGTTCGCAAATAAAGGCACCTGCAGATTTAAGCCGACCCCGAACGGCAGATATTTTTTATGAGCAGCTTTTTTGATGGTAGAAATACACTCGGAGGTTTGCCATTGCCTCTCGAAGGGCGACCACTATTAGAAAAAGCTTTTTTTATTATTTTGCTGTTTCATACACGGAGTCTCCTAAGCACTTCCAAATAGGAGTCACGCACCAACCCATTTCGCTACGGCGGCCGCAAAAAATGACTATTAGCAATATTACAATAAAACTAGTGAGTAAAAAATCACATTGAGAAAAGTCAGTTATTTCACCTGAATCTGAAATTGTGTCACTAAAACTATCACTTCACCTTACATCTGATTAACTTGGTCTTAGCAACTAGCTAAGGTCAGGTTAGGATGCGATGGTTGCCACCCTCCATAAAGGTATAGATGACTTAGATGACCCACTTAGGTCTTCAGGTCCATTGTGGTACCACCAGTTTGGGCTCAGGTTCCCTCTCTCATAAACGTCTCTCTCATAAGCGATGAAATAGTAGTTCAAAACGAGTGAATTTATCTTGAGAATTGTCTAACTAAAAAGTGCCAAATTTAGAAGTATTTGCATGAAAAATGGCTCACTCATAGGCTTGTAACTACAGGGGGTACCATCTTTTATGTCGCTATGTAAACGCTGAATAACTTTGTCGTTTACCAACTGATTGACTTCAACATACGTGTTTTCGATACGTTAATTCAGTACAATTCCAACCAAGGATCGCCTTACACCGAAACAACGTGTTGAAATAGTGACGCTATACATCGAAAGTAGTCGTTCTATTGTTCTAACTCAACGCGCATATCGCAAAAAGTATCGCGGCAAACTGGCACCGTCTCACAATACTATTCGTCGTTTGGGGACGAATTTTTTTGAGCACGGGACAGTAGAAGATCGTCAACATGCCGTTTATCAACGACCAAAACGTTCCAATGAACTTGTTGAAGCAGTGAGAGAGAGCGTTGCTCAGGAGCCAACAGTGTCGTGTTGTCGTCGCGCTCAGCAATTTGGCGTCAGTGAAACCACAATGCGGCGAATTTCAATGATGATTTAAATTTTCTTCCGTATAAAGTGCAATTGAAACAAAGAATATTGCCGACAGTCATTCACGTCGCTTTGAATACGGCCACATACTCGCTTGAGTGATTAACACTGAACCCAATTTTTGGAAGCAAATTTTAATGACTGACGAGGCACATTTTAACCGCTCTGGCAGCGTGAATAAGCAAAATTGCCGCATTTGGGGAACTGAGAATCCACACGAAATCCATGAAACGCCATTGCTTGACCGGAAAGTAATTGTTTAGGCCGGCATTTGCGCAAAAAAACAATCATTGGGACATATTTTTAAAGAGAAAACGAAACGGTCGATGGAAACCGATATCGATGGATGTTGGCTCATTACTAGCTTCAACAAGATGGTGCGCCATGCCACACTGCGAATGCAACAATTGAATTACTGCAACGAAAATTCCCAGGACGTCTAGTGTGAAAACGAGGCGACATCGACTGGCCCCTCAGATCACCTGACTCAACCTCCCCGGACTTCTTTTTGTGGGATTATGGGTGAAAAGTAAGGTTTACGCCAACAAGCCGCTAACTATTGACCAGCTTAAGACTAACATTCGTGCCGAAATCGACGCTATAAAATCCGAACTGTTTGACAAGATGATGAGAAACGCAGAAGAGGGATCGCAGTTTGTGATTGCTAATAAAGGTGGCCACTTGATTGATATTGTATTCAAAAAATAGTTTTCATAAATTGTAAATAACCAAACCAAATAAAAACACCTCACTTATACATAGCTATTCAATGTTTTCATACCGACATAAAAGATGGCGCACCCTGTACGTTACCAACATTTTGGAAGAAATCTCATCTTGTCCTTGGCAACATTCATTATCATTGCAACATGCCACTGTCAACATCACATCACATCATTACATCACTTCAAGCATCGCCTGCTTACTGCGTTGTTCACTCATTTCGCATCACTTACACACCTTTTGCTTAACAAAGTTTGTAAATTTACAACAATAATAGCCTCTGACTACATTACGTGCCGCCCCAACCGGTACCGGTCAGAGCTGTGTTCGCCACTTAAATGGCCACTTCAAATACACACTTTGGGCGACGCAGTTTTTTTTTCTTCTTCCCGCTAACTAACAATCAACTGAACACTTACAATCACCAAATAATCACACCTGTCGTTCGTTCTAACTGTGCACATAGACGCATGTATGTGCATGTTGGTGTGTGTTCACCTTTTTGCAACCACTCTGGTCGCGCTTCGAGTCATGCGGCGTGTAAGTTCGTTTTTCCACTTGCATGCCGCGGCTCTGCACCAGCTGTCATTTCCGATGTGTGTGTTGACAATGTGAAATTGCCGCTGTATGTGCATCACTGCATATTCCTATTATTGTTGCTGTAATTGCATTGCTTTATGACTTCCGGTGCAATTTTAGTGCCTGAATTGCATTCGGTGACGACCATTAGCAAACTCCTGACAGCGAGTGCACGACACACCTCGCTCATTCACTCAATTACATACTCAGTTAGGAGTAGAGCTGAGGCGGTGCGGTTCAGTTTGTGAGAAATGTGCAGCGAGTGTACAATAACAACGGTTGATTAGATGGGCATGGAACGGCTTTTGGTTTTTGTAATTTTGCTACTTTGAAACGACTCACTTTCATAAATTATTAAACCTTGGAAAATTTGACAACTTTTTTATTACACTATTTATTTTATTGTAGTTCAAACTTGTTTTACGAGGGGTGCCTTTTATATGTCGGGATTAGAGAACAAAAACAAATTTTAATCATCAATATCACTTTATGTTTTTTAAAATATTCTCCATGAAGATCTATACACTTTTGCATGCGTTTGAACCAATTGTCGAAGCACTTTTGTCACTCTGAATGAGGTACCTACAAAACATGCATTCTGAATGCCGCAACCGCTTCTTCAGGTGTCGAAAAACGTTGACCTCTCAGTTTGTTTTTTACGTACGGGAATAAAAAGAAGTCATTCGGTGCCAAGTCAGGACTATACGGCGGATGACCCATTAATTCGATGTTTTGGGTGCTCAAAAATGCAGTTGTTTGAGCCGATGTGTGACTAGTGTTCTAGTGGTACGGTTGCGACAAGTCCAGGTTTTCCGAAAAAACAGGCGACCATTTGCTTGGAAGTGCTTCATGCGCGAACAACTTTTGTTGGATTTGGCTCATCTTGAAACACCCATACAGTCGACTGCTGTTTACTTTCGGGCTCATACGTGTAAATCCATGATTCATCACCTGTCACGATGTCATAGACGTGTTTCGAAGCCCCGCGATCGTATTTTTTGAGCATTTCCTTCCAATCGACACGAGCCTCTTTTTGTGCGATTGACAATTTGTGTGGGATCCAACGCGAACAAATTTTTTTGACAGTCAAATGTTTATGCAATATTGAATGTATGCTGGTCCCACTAATGCCTAAGATTGTCTTAATCTCACGATAGGTCACATGACGATCTTGCAATATCAGTTCGCGCACAGCATCAATGGTTTTCGGAACAACAACTCATTTTGGACGACCTTCACGAACTTCGTCTTAGAGTGAACTACGACCACGATTGAATTCACCATACCATCGATAAACACTGGTCCTTGATGGAGCTTCATCGCCAAAAAATTAATTAAGTTCATCCATGCAATGTTGGTGAGTTAATCCACGTCGAAAGTTGTATAAAATAATCGCACGAAAATGTTCACGATTTAATTCCATTTTTGGACCGAGATCAATATTTTAAGTTACTGTAAACAACACAAATAGCGCTGGCGTTTTGAAATCGTTCTGAGTACGTAAAAGCCAAAAAATGTCAAGCTTTCCGATACAGCTGTCAGTTGCCAGATTGCATCACCAGGGTTGTAAAATCCCGACATATAAAAGGCACCCCTCGTAAATGCGGTACATCGGGTAGTTGTGAAAAAACGCCCTTTATTTTCAAGAAAAGTTAGCATTGCATTTTCTTCTATGAATTAACTAACCTTCAGTAGACCCACCTATTTTTTTTTTTTTTTTGACGTAAACGACACACGTTTTTAACCACATTCGACTTTGATATCTATCTATCAATAGCTATGCCCTTAAATAAATGTATAGATAGCGTTTTTTTATTTACATCCTTGGAAATTATGTTCAATTGTTCCTATTCATAAATCAGGCGATCGTAATAAAATATGCAATTACAGGCCCTTGGTTGAACAAAGTTCCTTTCCAAAGCTGTTTGTTTTCGAAACCTTTCAATCAGGTGTATTCCGCAATATCGATATGCGATATGCATGATTTTAAGCCACTAGAATCTACTTGCACCAATTTTAAGTTTGGTTAGGTTAGCCAGGTTGCTTGTCTAAAACAAGATACTCAGCGGCCTTAAGGCCTATTGTGATCCCTACATTTGATTTCAATCCCCCAACTAAGTGGTTTAAACCACTTAGTTTTTTTTTAAGAATGCAACTAGTCCCACCAGTGAGAGATTTTGCAATTCTCTAGTTTTTCAAAGATATAATCGCCAAGATATGTGGCACGGCTTTTGTGAAGCACGGAACATTCACAGAGGAGGTGTTGTACGTACTCAATTTCTTCTTCATCTCAACAGCTGCTGCAGAAGTCATTGTGTTTGAGCTATTGACACTCTAGCCAATAGAATGTGTGTATCTTCTATTGAATAGATAAAATATAGAATGTGTGTACCTTCTATTGGCTAGGATACTAATAATAGTGACCCCTTATAACACCTGTGAGGACGCTGGTAGTTGATCTGTTGAATCCAGGCAGGCATTTTGTCCTTTTAAGATTCAGTTTTGGCCAGAGCGCTTTGGAGACCCTGCAGTTAGTAGTCAGAGACAACATTCTGTTCGTTTCCGCGATGACGCTCAGGTCAATCGTAGTATATAGTTCCCTTCGAAGAATCGTATCTACAACTCGCAGAAAGTCCAGTTCAGAGTCCTTCCTTGCACACTCCATCGACTGCTCAAGAATTACTCTTAAGATGTTTACGTGATCGACGCAAAAGCGATGCGGGCGAAAACTGGTTTGTTCGTTGCGTAAGTCCTGCATCAGCGTGTTGGACAGCCATTTGTGAATTATATGGACTTTGGTTTATCATGCTGGTCAACGTTATCCCTCTCCAATTTTTGCACTCGGATATATTACTCTCTTTCGGCAGAAGAGTAATTACACCTTTTTCAGCTTCAATGGTACCTTTCCGGAGGAAATGTCATTAGTAACCGCGCGCTTATCCGACCATAAGCTTTGAGTAGTTGATGTTATTTGATCCGGGAGCTTTGTTACTTTGGGGCTTTGTTAGCGCTGCGATGGTATTGACTAATATATTTCGCACTCATGAGGAAATGGGGTGGGTGTATGGCGTCTTCTGTGGTGGCGGTTGCAACCACACGACTGCAAGGGTTGCGAAGGTGTATCTGAGAGTAATTTCTTACAGTACCGCTCCCATATGCAGACTTGTTTGACTTTAGATGTCGTTAACTAGCCGCCTTCGTAATTTAGCGCTTTAGTGGTTTTAAACTGGGTGTCCGGGAGTTGACGCATTGTACGATAAAGGCCGTGTAGTGAAATTAACGATTTGATAATCCTCCATTGTCCTAAATGTAATTTGTGACAGGTTAAAATTTTTACTTCGCCAATAAAAAAAAGTTGCTTATCGCCTCATAGAGTAGCAGAGGCAAACCAAATTACTAGCTGACTGGGTTCACTATATCAAAAACTATTCCAGGATTAATCCTAGTTGCACTAAACCAGGTTAACCATCATCGCTCCAATCTGAAGGTGACAAAGCTTACCAACGCGCTAATGGCATGCTACTGAACACAGGAGGACTAAATTCTTTCCACTGTGACGGACTCTATAATGCTGAACGCCTTTCCAATCTGGGCTGGAGCAAAAAAGTGCCATTTTAAAGAAGTACTGCAGCTCTGTAAAACAAGTGTTTTGAGGACCGGATGTGCTTATACTGAGGACTGAGGAACTCAAACAAGCATAATGTTCTACCTCGATGACTGAATGGAAATCAAAATGGGACCAGTCATCAGAAGACCAATGGACGCATAGGTTAATTCCACGGTTTAACGAGTGGGTCTCTCGAACGCACAGACACGTTGATTTCTTCCTGTCGCAGCTATTAAGCGGACACGGATGCTTCCAAAAATATCTGCATCGCTTAGACTTGGCTGGTAGTCTATATTGTCCAGAATGCTTGGAAGAAGAGAAGACGGTCGAACATGTGGCGTTTTATTGCAACAGGTTCGCTAAGGAACGCGATGACCTAGCAAGAAAAACTGATATGGTACTGACGCCCAATAATCTAGTTCCACAAAAGCTTGAGTCGGATGAAAAGTGGATGGCGGTGCAAGCTTTTGCCACACGAATTATCGTGGAACTTCGCAACACTGATTGGAGGCGAAGGAATAATGTGAGACGAACGCGGCAGCAACAACAACTGTCGCATTGATAATATGCAGCTAGATGAATAGCAGACTTGAGCTAATTGCTCATGACGGCCTCCAGACGTAATTACCAAAGCGGTATCCCTGTAGGATGAGCAGTCGAAGTTGAGGTGCATTTAGTGGCGTTCAAGTACCACACTGACTAAGGCTTTCGATTGCTTTTGCATCTCGCCTACGGATTGGCGACAGCGTAATCACTCTCGCACATCTACTACAAGTGCGTCCCTTGCCACCAAGCCTGTGTCCATTTTGTAATACTCCAGCCCATATATTTCACTTAAAGCTCGGTCCTCGCTCTTTTCCAAATTTACCTACTTTCCCTGTTTCTAAACAAAAAAAAATCTCATTTCTCAACCCCAAAAACTTATCCTTTATTATTTGCATTGTGTCTACAAGTCAGCAAGAGGAAGCGGGCAGCCGCGGTAATAGCGCAAACACACTTAATTTAGCGAAGTACTCAGTCATCTGTGTGATCCTTCCATTTGAAAAATGTGACACACAGATGGCGCTCCAAGCAGTAAGAAGGCGTTGTTCCCAAGCAATGCCAGGTGGGCATTCCAACTACTAAGGACTGATAGCGACAGGCTAATCATTTACCCTGTCAGAAATCAAAAACAGATTAACGAAATCAATGCAAGACAAGTCTTGTCGAAGCCCTGTGCTCCCGAGAAGAGTAAATAAGGAAAAAAAAAAAAAAAAAATACTGCACTTATGAACTCTTTGTCTTGGAATAGATAGACAAATACATCAGCATTTTGTCGGTTATGATGCAATATGACAAATAATTAACTCATCCAATTCCAAAATTTACCAAATCTATCAATTTCTGAAGGACGCCGATTTTTACGACGTATATACTTAGTCTTGCCATAAATTCTGTTACAAGTTAAGTCCATTATATGTATCTAGATATAAAATTACAATATTTTTTTAATGAAAATTGATTTATTTAGTCAAGTAAAGATTAAAAAAAAGTTTAATTTTCATTCGAAATGGTCACCATTTGTCCTTCAGCTATTGCAGCACGCACGGTTTCCATGGATATTGACGTCGCTGCTCTAAGCAAAGATTGTTTGAGGCCCACCAAATTTCTGTGAGGCCATGTCCTTCAATTCTGACCACAAACTGTAGTTCAATGGATTCAGATCTGGACATCCAGACGGCCCATATTCTGCGGCTGTGTGGTTTTTGCCTTATTGACTGTAGTGAAATCCTGCTGGAATATCCAAAGACAGTCCTGCTCAACCGCTTCACCACGCATCCTTCTGGTACGCTTTTGCACCGATCTAAACCACTTTCCGCAGAAATGAAGAGATTTTACAAGACACTCATCACCAAACCATTACGGAGGCTGGATGGTGGCCACGCTGAACCCTTGGAGTAACATTTTTTGCGTCTTTAGAAGTTTTAGCATAGATTTTGTCGTTTTGCTTATTAAAAAACTAGCTTATACCCGTGCGTTTCACCCCACATTTCTATCAAAAAGTATGCAATGTAAATAAAACAACTTTAACTTTTTTAAGTCAGTTTAGGTATTATTTAAAACGATCGGATATACGACATTTTTTGTTATATTATTTTGAGTATAAATAAAAAGGTTTTTCGGTGCGCCAACTCTGGAGCAGGCTACATATAATTGGCCATGGGTAAAACATGAGTTGCTTAGATTGACTTCTACTACAGCTAATGATTGTCCCTGAGCTTTATTTATGGACATTGCGAAAGCCAGTCTAATAGGAAATTGGAGGCGTTTAAAATTGAAAGGTATATCCGTCGGTATCATTGGAATTCTTGGTATGAAAACTTTGTGGTTTTCAAAATTTCCTGATAAAACCATAGCTTCTATAACATTCGGTAAAAGTTTCGTGATGATTAGCCTTGTGCCATTGCATAAACCCGGAGGATCCAAGTTACGCAGCGTAATTATCATGGCCCCTTTTTAAGCATCAGTCGATGAGGAGGTATTCCTGATGGATCCAAGGAATTAAGAAACTCTACGGGATAATGAACAGCCTGGGATTCTTCGACGACTGTGTCAATGGAATGATAAGTTGTGACAGTTCCTGGTAGTATTTCTTGAATTTTGGAATTAATGACATTTACATCGTCATTCTTAGGTGCCAAAATGGTCCATCTATAGTTTGTATGATTGGCTGAAAAATTTGAAATACCCTTTCTATCAAAGCATCGACTGATAACATAAGTTGACAAAAACCTGGAGGAAAAGAAATTAAATTTGGTGGTAAAGAAACTGGTATTTTTCCATTGCCTATTGTAAGTAGTTGTTCAGAAAAAACTTCTGCTGATGCATCTCCTACCAAATGTGCTCTCATATTTGTAGAAAGAGTCAATTTTTGAACGTAGTCCCATAGGTATGACGATTTTAAGCAGGCATTCACTTCATCCGCGGCGGTAAGCTTTCCCAATAAGAGAATGCATTCAATTCATCAATACCTCTATCGTTGATAATATAAATTCGTTCCTATACCAAATGGTCTAACCCCCATTTTTCTCTAAGCTCATATTTTTTCTAGGAGTACTAAATACTAACTTCATTAAACTTTTTACCAATTTTTGATATTCTACCATAAATGCGTCCAGTGATATGCAGTATGAAAAATCCCATTTGTATAGGAGGTGTCACGCCCCATTTCTAACTATCACCAGTTTTCATGCAGGTGTTAGGCATTAACCTTATATAATCTCTTACCGAATTTCAGTTGTCTAGCCCAAATACTTCCGGAGATATGGACAATGAAAAATTGCATTTATATGGGACGTGCCAAGCCCCCTTTTTCGTTTTTCTCAGTTTTCTTGGAGGTGTTAAGAATTAACCTCATATAACCCCTTCCCAAATTTCATTGGTCTAGCCTTAATACTTCCAGAGATATGGACTATAAAAAATTCCAGTTGTATGGGAGGTGTCACGCCCCCTTTTTCGTTATACGCAGTTTTTCTGGATGTGGTAAGGATTAATGTCATATAACCCCTTACCAAATTTCAGTGGTCTAACGTAAATACTTTCAGAAATACGGACTGTTAAAAACTCCATTTGTATGGGAGGTGCCACACCCCCTTTTTCGTTATACGCAGTTTTTGTGGATGTGGTAAGGATTAATGTCATATAACCCCTTACCAAATTTCAGTGGTTTAACGTAAATACTTTCAGAAATACGGACTGTTAAAAACTCCATTTGTATGGGAGGTGCCACGCCCCCTATATATATCAAAATATTGTTTAGCCTATGACCATCCCGGTAAGGTATCCAGTTCGTTTTTCAAATTTGGTTACGATCGGTTTATGCGTTTAGGACGCAAGTCGATCTATAGATACATACATAATTTGAATTTTATATATATAGATTATTGAACAGTGCAAATTTTCTGATCAGTGAAAGGAATATTTCCATAGCCAGTGACCGCGTGACACTGAAGAAGCTGCTTGTATCTGTCGTGTCTAATTTTCTTTAAACGCGTTTTCAAAATATGACCAGTTGAGCGACGGAAGGCTTTTATGTGGAGGTCATCTCCAATTAGCCTTGACATGGATTGACATGGTCGATTCGTAAATTTCAAATTGTTAATAAGCGAAATTTGCCACGAGACCTGGAAATTTGGAATCTATGAGTAGACAATGCACACGATTGATTAGCAAAGTAGCAGAGGTGCGCAATTCCTCCAAATTATTTTCATACATTTTACAAAATAGTATAGAATCCAAAAGTGTATTACCATTAGCGCTATGCAGTCAATTACTTATAACTTCCAATATAAATGAGTGAGTAGTGTTATTATCCTCTTATCCAATGAAGTTCTTACTCTGCTACATATGCGCATGTCATCGTAGTGCAAAAGCTACCCATCTAGCTGCCAATTAATGCAGATGCAATTATTCATTTCACTTAACTTCAATACGAACGCACAAACATACACACACACACACATACTTCGCTTCAATACTCTTCCTTTGCTTTGTAGTCAGAACAGAGGGAAATGCAAAAAATATCTGTTTCTGTCTTGTTAATGCCCTCAAAGCTAAAAAATGTTTTGTAATGGATTATCAGCAGCAGCTCTTTCCTCTTTTAATGCGCTCCAATTTTCTCTGCCAATCGATCTTTACTTTTTATTAACAATTTATCAGCTAAAAGCAAGCAAATGCAAATTGCAGGGAAAAAAAGTGATAGAATGAAAAACGAAGAAAATTATCTTTTGAGTGGTTTTAGCGCAAATACTTAATTTATACGCTTTCTTCTTTTACAACCCTTTTTATTAAACTCGTACTTGTACTCGAACTTTCTGTCATGTAAATCACTGCTGACAGTATTAAGTAGAAGGGAACGATTAAGGAAAATGAATCAAATTCAAATTAACGCAAATAATTGCAAACATTGCACAAATTCAAAGTATAGAACTTTGTGTTGACATGACGCTGTCTGCAGCGCTGAAGCGCCCCTAAGTATGCTATAAAAGTTTGGAAAGCTGATGCAAGAACAAAAAAAAAAAACGCAAAACGCAGAGAAAGAAAAGGAAATTTTATTAAGCGCTGAAATTAAAAAGTAATTTGCGAAATACTTAAAACAACGAAGAATGGAAAAGGATGCCTTAAAACAAAGAAAGAAAAAAAAATTACAATTAAAATTAGTGAATGCTGATCGAACGCGTAAATGCATAGTGGGTGCAAAAAGAATGCAGAAGAGAATACAGTGAATAGCAAAGTGCAAATGTGAAAGAATATACCGGGTTTGATTGAAAAGTAATGAGCCTTATTTCTTTTAAGCAGTTTTATTAAACCTTTTGGCTTATGCAACTAATATTCTTTAAAATAGGACCCTTGAGCGTCAATACTCCGCTGGTAGCGGTCCTTCCACTGCAGGAAACATTTTTTAAACTCATCCGCTGGAATCGCGTTCAATTCGGCTGTCTCACTTTTTGGATCGTCTCGATGGAGTCGAAACGCCTCCCCTTCAGCTTTCTTTCAGGCGCGGGAACAAGAAGACGTCCGGAGGGGACAGGTCAGAGCTGTAAGGAGGGTGGAGAAGCACTGAAACCCCCATCTTGGCCAATGCAGAGGTGCAGAGGAAGGCGGTGTGCGCAGGTGCATTGTCGTGATGAAGGACCCAATTGTTGACGAGGTCGAGCCGAACACGGGCGACGCGGTTTTTCAGCCGAAGGAGCTCTTCTTTGTAAAATGCCGCGGTTACAGTGCTTTCTGGAGGTACAAGCTCCTTCTGGATGATGCCTCGAGATTCAAAAAAAATGATCAGCATGGTTTTGACCTTGGATTTCGACATGCGCGCTTTCTTGGGTCGTGGCGACTGGCTCGTGTGCCACTCCGCACTCTCTCTCTTGCCCTCAGGATCGTACTCAAAGCACCAGGTACCTGGGCACTGGACAGAGATTGGTCCCCGTAAGCCTCCTTGAGTAGCCCAATGGTTTCGGTACTCGTTTTGTTTAGCTTTACGCAAAATTTGATGGAGTAACGTTGCTCCAACAATCGCTGCATTTTCGCCACTGCAAAATCCTAACACACTTTTAAAACAGCTTTCACGCGCAGAACGATGTTGGCTGCACCGCGGTTGCCAGCGAACTGGGACCGGTTTCTAGTGGAAGGGGAAGGCCCACCAGCCGATTCGATTGATCGCTTGGCAGACGCTCCGCGTGGGAAAGCTCATTACTTTTCAATCAAACCCTGTACAAGTACAATATTTGATAGTGATTTACGTTGATTCGAGGTTTTGTTAGGGATGTGAAAAATTACGCGGTTTTTTGGTGTAATTCTTTTATAAAAATAAAGTAAAATTTTAAATCCTGTTTTTCAAAACTAAAAATTATATTCTTTTTTAGTTTTTGGCTGGTTGCTCTCTTTCAAGCATTTCAGAAAAATCTCCTATCATCGAGCACTTCATTTGTCCTGGTGTCGTCTTGCCATTCGGGAGTTTTAATGCTGGAAACTTTTGGCATATTCTCCATGCATAGGTCAAATCAGTATGTTGAAGTGCTCGCAGGTAAATTTCTATGCGACAATCGATTATCTGCGCCCCAAGATCAGTAATCGTGCTATTCAATCAATTGGCCACTTCGAAGCTGCGATTTCGACTTTTTTGTGGGGTGCCATAAAGGACCAACGTGATACCAAGAAGCTGTTAACGATTGAGGCTCTTAATGCGAATATCGAATAAGCCATTCGTGAAATAGACACAGAATCCGTTAGCAAGGTTTTGAAAACTGGGAAAATTGGCTAGTGCGAATCCAGCCAAATACTGACATGAGCCACCGTAGTCGAATGGGTTGGTGCGTAACTACCGCTCGGAGGTCAGAGGGAATGTAGGTTCGAATTCCGGTGAAAGACCAAATTGAAGAAAAAGTTTTTGGTTGAAAGAATGATTGTGATTTTCCAAGAATCCAACTAGCGCATCGCACATGTCTTACCCTCGCCAACAACAAGTTATACGGGTTATTCTTACGTATGTATCCAACCTGTGCGGCTGAGACACCTTATAAGGGAGTTTACGTCGTCTATACCTGTCAGCTCTTCGAGGTTTTCAAAAAGTAGTTTGCCAACAGCTAATATCCTTGCTAACATCTACAGAGCAGGGCATTCACAGAGGAAGTAAAGGATAGGTGCCTTTTCCTCCGGTTGCTTATAATTATGACAGTGTATGTTGTGAGGGATATCCATTTCGGCTGCTTGCTCTCCTAGACCCGGAAATCAGTTAGCACTGCCATGAGCCTGCAGGCATCTCCTCATTTTATGTTCATCAATGTTGACATTTGCTTGTGGTTGTAGGTGGCCCATAATGCTCTGCTAACTTGGCTTGCCGGCTGAGCACTCCATCTACAATCCGTAATTCGAAGATATTGTGAGGAGATTGCGTTCTTGATTGCTCTTAGGGGTGTGAATACCGACTCTGGAAGAATGTTAGTAATTGTAGATCTCCCTCTTGCCGGTTCGTCTGCGTTTTGGCTCCTTCTAAACTCCGATGTGCCGATACCCATATTAAGGTAACATTATGGGTTTCTGTCAAGGTGATAAGGCTACTCCTGCTTTCTTCCACTAATTTAGAGGTTGCTGTAGCCGAATGCAGTGCCTGGATCGCAGCTTGGCTAGAATAGCGATTTTGCACTTAAAGCTTCCTCAACTGCCAGCACTACGGCCTGAAACAATGCTAAGCCTATAAGAATATACGCCACCGCCAACACCACAATCCATTTTACTGACGTTTGTATAGATACAGAGTGACAAAATTCCTATTCAATGTCACCTATGGGACGATTTAATCAGCGCTCCCCGAGATATACTGAGTTCTTTTTTGTTTCTTGTCAGAGGAGGTTGAAATCGAAAATAGCAGAAACATCGTCAAAGGCGCCGTGACACCAGTGTTATGTTGAGCATGTTCCCACTAGCACTACAACATTCCTCCCTCTCGGCTGAATCAACCCTAGCAATGCTAAAAGCATTTCGTCTAGGTGGAGCAGCGTTTATGGTTTTTATACATACCAGATACTTGCATCCATTTTGGGAACAACATCAAGACGCACACCACAAATAGGAGGAGGAGCTCGGCTAAACACCCAAAAAAGGTGTACGCGCCAATTATATATATAGATTAGGCCGGGTCGATTTGTGGGGAGGCAAAAAATCGCCCATTGCTCTGTGAAATTCATGTTTTAGGGATCAAAATAAGAAACTTTGCCGAAGGAACCATACCTCTAAAACGAATTCTGATGTCCCCCAATTTGGGTCGAACTTTTTAGTTTCTTTTCTCATGTAAAGGCCAAAAATGGTGATATTTTGAAATGATTGTATGGGGAACCCCCCAGGGGAGTTCCAGGGGGTGAGCCACTGGCATGGGTGGATCGGGCGTCCAAAGTTAGTGGGGGTCGGTCATACATTTGGACTCGATTGGAGCACTCTAAATGGGTTAAAGTGGGATTTTTCGTTCGACCCAAATTGGGGGACATCAGAATTCGTTTTAGAGGTATGGTTTCTTCGGCAAAGTTTCTTATTTTGATCCCTAGAATACGATTTTCACAGAGCAATGAGCGATTTTTAAATCGACCCGAATTAACATACATACATACACTCATATACATATACAAGTGACTAAGAGCATTGTGGCCATTAACAGCTGGGCGTTGAATTTACTACCCTTCACTTAAGGGGACAGATACCTGTAAACGACCATATTTTCCCTGATTTTCATTAAAATTATCTAAAATGAAGAAAAGAATATATTTTTTTTTCAAAATTGGCATAGCCTTTATTTATACATTAAATTAATATAATAATTTTTTTTTTTAATCATTTAAAATGGCGGGTGTGCACTCATTTCTTCCAGAAGGGTGGCAGTGGGGTTTCTCAATCGGCGGACATATAGCATCGGCGTCAGTGACCTGAATACAAAAAAACAAATTTTTTTTTCTTTAGTAAAGTCATAATTTTTATATGAATGAAACAATAAATGGAAAAAAAATCGCGGAATAAAATGCTTCCAAAAAAAAAAGAGAATTTTCTTACTATTTTTGCTTCGAAAAAATATATTAACATTTTATGAAAAAAAAAAACATTTTTTGTTTTCGAAATTTCACAGGTACCTGTCCCCTTAAAAGTAATGCGTGCAAAGCGTGGAGTATAAATTTTTCTGTAGCAAAAGAAAAACTTAAAAATTGCAAATAAAAAAAGGAGCAAAAGCGCCAAACGCAATCGGCAATGCATCAAATACAGAACGATTTCGCGCGTAATGAAAACTTTTAATTTGATTTCCAGCATTTCAATGTGACAAAGGCGTTGATGGCTGAGGCGATGGGCGATGGAAGCTGTACGAGCGGCGTGTTGCTTTTGAAGAGGAGCAGATATCGGAGTACGGTGCCTTAAAACTTTTGGCATTTACGCTCATCAGCCGCCACTAACATTGACAGTGGCGTTGCATGATCGTTATTATTTTTATTTCTAACGAATTTGTCGTCTACGATTAGCTGATTTTCTTGTTGTTGGCTTTGATGTCAATTGCTGCCGCTTGCTATTGGGGTTGTTTGTTGTTGTTAACACAAAGTTTATCTTGCTGTACCTTTTACAAAAGAACTTTATAAAAATCGCTGGTTAATTAAAAATTCCAATGAAAAACAAATTTTAACTGACAAATGCTATAACCGTTGGAGGAGCTTATCGTGTGTGTGTGTATGTGTATGTGTGTGCAAATTTTAACACTTGTACTCGTATATGAGTTTTGTGTTCAGCTATCCATCTCGCAACGATTGCCATCAGTGATTAGCAAAATGGAACCAAAGAGTACTGTCTATCGCGTTATGAACTTTATGAATTAATTATATCTCGCCCTATTTATCCAAACCAAAAGGTGGTGTCTGACCAGTAACTGCAGGGTCTGCAGGGAAGAAGAAATGAGTCGGTACACCACCCTTTTTCTGTGAATGGCTTGCATTTCAAAGAAGCCGTGCGAAATACCTAGGCGATTATTTCTTCGAAGACCTGAGAAATTTGCAAAAAGTCTCACTGGAGGGACTAGTTAGGGAATGGAAATCAAATGCAGGTATCACAATGGGCCTCTAAGTGTCTTGCTAGACATTAGACCTTCAAAGTTTTAATGAAATTGAAAAAGTCAAACAAAATTGAATGCAAGTAAAAAATTTGCTTTTTTTTTAATTTTGTTTGAGCATCAAATAAGTTGCGTTTCATAATCATAAGACACCTTTGGTATATAATTTATGAACTACAATAAGCTCGCTTTTACTTTCCGCAGGCTATCAGTTATAGCCTTAACACATTGAGTGCCAAGGGGTTTTGACGAAAACGTTCCCCGGGTGCCAAGAACATTTTTTGCTATAAACTAAAAGTGGAAAATATTCAGTTCTGCTCCAATCCCGGATGATTTTGTGGTTTATTTTGGATTTTATAGCGGTTTTTTATGTCGCACGTTTCCGTACGACATGGCACTGCACGACGGAATTGTAATCGTAAAAATCACTGTCGTACGAAAATGTGCGACGCGATTTTGTTTGCTATTTCTTAATTTTTTTTTACGCATTTTCATTTACATTTATTTAAATTTTTTATTATATCTGTTTTTATTTCAATTTATTGTTTTTTATTTTTATTTGTCTCTTTTTGTTTTCTTTATATTTGTTTTTCTTTATTTTCTTTGTTATTTTTCTTTTTATTTTTTTTTTTTTTTCTTTTATTTTTTTAGATTTGAGCTAGAAAAATGGCGAAGCGAAACCTCAGAGATCGTGAAATACTTGAAGCGTTGGAAGAAAGTGATGATGACTATGATTTTTCTTGATTGATGAGAACTGGCTACCAGATGATTCGGACACAGACTCTGATAATAACAATGATACTAATAACATTGATAACATTTGTAACAGCGATACTGAAGACGACTGGGACATGGATGAGGACGAACCAACAGCATTGTCATACGTAGTCGATTCTTCCGAAACAAACATTTGCACTGAATTTAGTTCTCGTCAGAAAACTTTTACATTCACTGGGCGATCAGGCTTGCAACAGCCTATTCCAACAGATATTTCCTGTATCGGTGCACTTCTCCTATTTGTTGACAACGACGTTATTGAAGTAATTGTATCAGAAACAAATAAATTTCTGAGGAATATGTAAATAAAGGTGCTCTTACCAGATTTTCTCGAAAAAATGGATACCAATAACAGATTTTGAAATGAAGAAGTTCCTTGGCCTTCTTTTGTGGATGGGGTTAGTGAAGGTCGGGAGTTTAAAAGACTATTGATCCAAAGATTCGCTCTAAAACTTTTCAGTTCCGGGGAAAACAATGTCACATAATCGCTTTCAACTATCGCTGAGTTTCCTGCACTTCACAGACAATAACTCAATTGTACCAGGTGATAGGCTTGGTAAAATAAAACCACTATTGGAGATGCTACAAATGAGATACCAAAGAATTTACGTACCAGGTGAAAACATAGTAATTGATGAGACCCTTATTCCATGGCGAGGCAGACTATCATTCCGACAATATATATCAAATAAAGCTCATCCTTATGGTATAAAGCTTTTTAAGCTCTGCGCTACTGAAGGATTCACCTGGTCGTTGAAAATATACTCCGGAAAGTCATCAAGTGGATTGAGAGAAGTCGGTTTGGCAAAAAGTGTTTGCGAGGATCTGATTATTGATTTGAAAGGTTAAGGTCGTACTTTATATGTAGACAACTTTTACACAAGCTGTGAATTGGCTCGTTCAATAATAGATCAAAAAACACATGTTGTCGGTACACTCCGTGCCAACAAGAAACATTTTCGAAAAGAAGTTATGATTGCACCTATAAAGAAAGGCGAAGGAGTGGCTAGAGAAGATCCCAATGGTATAGTTGTTCTGAAGTGGAAAGATAAACGCGACGTCAGAATGCTATCTACGAAACATGCCCCGATAATGGTATCCACAACAGATGAAGCACGTAATCCTGAAGAGCCTTCAACTAGTCGAGGAGCGCGACGTAAAAGACGAGCAACAGAAAAGCCATTGGCTGTGGTAGAATATAATAAGGGGAAAGCAGGCATTGATCTTTCCGACCAAATGGCTTCTAACTCAAATACCTTTCGCAAAGGGTTAAAATGGTATCGAAAGCTGGGAATTGAACTTTTACTCGGACTTCCCATGGTTAATGCCTTTACTATGTATAAAGCAGCGTCGAATAATAAAACCATGAGTATACGAACATTCCGTGAACGCGTTGCTAAGGACCTACTAGGCCTTACATGCCCGCAGCCTGTACCGCAAACGCAGCATATCATCACCAAAAGAGTAGATGAAAATAATAAAACCATCCGACGTGCTTGCGTTTTATGCTACGCTGAAGCAAAAAGAAAATTTAGTCGAAAGGAAGCAAGAAACAACATAAAAAGGACAACTACGTACTGTCCGCAATGCCCCAACACTCCCCAATTGGGCATTGATTGCTTTCCAAAATATACGCATTTAAAAAATTAATGTAAATTGATATTAACATATCTTAATTTTAATATTTGTCTATCCTTTTTATACTTTTTTCGAATGAATTCCAATAAATTTTCAAAATTTAAAAGAACCTCCGAGTTTTTATCATAAAAACTGCACAAATGAAGATATCTCTATGAAGCTTGGACCAAAATTTAAGGCAAACATTAGGCTACTAGAAAAATAATAAAAAAACCCCGTAGAGTCAAATAGAAACGCACGACAATATCTAAGGCCAAACAATGCCTGTCGCACGTTTTCGTACGACGTGGCACCCCAGAAAGTTTTTGGTGTCCCACGAAAACGTGTAGCCATGGCACTCAATGTGTTAAGACTTCCACCAATTGTTTCTGGTGCGAAAGCTTGCTCTATTTTGTAGAATAGTTAGCTTTTTCCGAAAAGCTGCCCTTTTGCTAGTCACTTCGGCGTTTCATAATAATAAAACACTAGTCGAAAATAAACTTCTGAAGAGATAGAAGGTGCTGATTGTTGTTTTGGATGACTTTAATTATAATTTTATGCAATTTAACCTAAAATGCCGAGGGGTTTATATTATCACAAGAGGAGCGTGAACAAATTTTGGCCTGCAAGGATTCAGGTTTGTCAATCAAATTAATTGCAAAAAAAAAAACAGGCAAAAGTCGTTGTGTCATCCGCAATTTTTAGCAGAGTTCTGAGAGTCACAACATTTTGAAGCACGTTGGAAGAAAATTATCACTATCAAGTCGAGAACAACGACAAATTATCAAAAATAAGAAAAGGACCCCATCTTTTGCCACGGTGCGCCTTCAGTTTGCAGAAAAGCACCTGGACACCAACTGGTAGACCGTAAGATATTTGGAATATTTTTAATGTTGCCAAATTTCATATTATTTTGAAAAAGGTTACATTTTCGGATGAAATATTAAGGAACCTTGTTGGACCCGCTGGTTTTTTAAATAATTGGAGAGACTTGCGCATGAGCCCCCTTTTATTTTCCAAGCGCAACTTCGGTGGAGGTTCTGTTATGATTTGGGGTGCACTTACATCGAAAGCAACTTTTGATATACATTTTACATCATCGCGAATGAATAGTGGAGACGTTTTGAGAAATATTCTCCTCCTGGTACACGTGCTTTTCTCATAAACTATTTGCACTGTGACAACGCTGCCTACCGAATCAGCTGTTAAATTAAGAAGGAGAGAATGAAAAAAAAGTACAGCTTTGACAGCTGTGTAGTTTTCTTTCAATTGCTCAAAACACGTGGTTGCGTATGGTCGACTTATAAAGACGGTGTAGCAGAAACGGTTTTATACGCTAAAACAAGAATCGCAGAAACATAGTTATCTTCCAATTGCATAATATACATCTCATTTAATTATTTCAGACGGTGAGTTATAAACTTTACAAGGTTTTTATTTAAAAAAATTTAAAAAAATCAGAAATGGAAAATGAGTCTAATATGGTATACTTGCGACCGGTTGGTATGGTATAGTGTACCATATTATTACTACAAGCACTGGGTTATCAGCGGGTATATTTTCTTCAACTGGTATGTGCCAATAGGTGATATTGCTTTGAAAACAGCTGAAAAACTTATTACACCATGGGAAATATCTCCCCCGCTAAAAATAAGGAGAACCTTGCGCAATAGAGGAAAGAAGGCTAAACCTTTAATTTTGACCACATCTCCGTATAAAGCAGAACTACAATGTAGCATAGAAAAAGTAACAAAGCGAAAGTCCCTTAAGAATTCAAAACGAGTCGAGATTAAAAAAGCAAGTTCTCGTAAAAAAGAATGACGGGAGTCTACTTCAGATTCTGATCAAAGTATAGTTTTAGATGAATCGGATGGAAACGGAGAGTTCTCGGACGTTCATCCTTCAAAAAACAGCTTCTGTAATTTTTGTAATGAAAGCTGGGAAGCCGATGCAGTGGCTCATGGACTTCATGTTTGCAGTGCGAAGTAATCTGGGCTCACGACATATGCATACCGAAAAGAAGTGTCATATTTCTTTGTCAATCCTGTATATAAAGTTATTGTTTTTTTTCACTCATTGAAAATTTGTATTTAACTGAAAACATATATATGAATTGTTCTTTTAGAGTAAGTTTTTTATCTTAGCCTAAAGATTCGGCTTCAATTGGTGCCAAGGAGACTTTACTGTTAATTTGATCTTATGTTGCCAATACATTTTTTCAAATATAACATTGCTGTTACATTACTTTTTAGGTTTATTAATACCGATAAAGCTTGTTTCTTAAAGGAAGGGTAGAGTTGGTAATTTGGTATGGTGTACAATTTTAACTGAACCATCTATACCAAATTACCCGCACATTTTTCAAACCACCACTTTTTGTCTTTTTTCAAAATTTTTATCCAAAATTTTTTGTTATAAATTTTAGTGAATTTTTTGTCAAACGGTTTTATAGCTAATACTTCAATGATAATATATACTAAAGCTTGACAGATTTGTGTGTGCATTTTCTGAGTTGCAAGGTAAAACGGAATGGGTATTCCATACTACCCGACTTTACTCTAATCGGAAACTGCCCTTCGCTTTTCACCAAGACAACGCTCGAATTCACGTCAGCAGGGAAACAAGGCAGTATTTGAGCGATTGATCCATAGAAACTATGGATTGGCCGGAGTGTTCTCCGGATCTAAGCCGAATAAAAAAATGTGGGGTCTATTAGTCAGAAGAGTTTACGCCAAGAATCGTCAATTTGACAACAACAACGAGCTTAAAGCGGCGATTAAGGCAGAATGGGCTACTCTAGATGCAAATTTACTTCAAAAGTTAGCAGAATCGAAGAAAAAAAGGTTATTTTGTGTCACTATTCTATACGACAGAAAAAAAATTCGAAAAAAGTATACTTTTGTTGACTTTAATTAAACATTCACTTTAATTAAACAGTGTCTTATCATTTTGAAACGCCTGGAAATACGTTGTTGCTCAAAATTTTCTTTATGCATTAAAGCAGTTCTAAATTCTGTAATGAAACAGATAACTTTTGTTACTCTAATCGATGTGTAAAATTTTTATTTTCCTCTGAAATTTATAAGTTAAAATACTTTGAAAAATAAGGGGCGTCTTATGATTATGAAACGCATCTTATAATGCGTCGAAATTTCAATAAAATCGAAAGCAAAAAATTGTTAAAATTAAAATTTGTATTTTGTTTACTGTTGGGCTGGCAATTGTTTAATTTACAGTTCTGAGGATTTTCTCAAAAAAAAAAAACAAATCAAAATTTTGCGCCCTATGTCTCTGCAACACCTCAATATTTCCACTCTCTCTTTTGCTCAATTCAAGCTACTGTACAGAGCATCCTTACTAAATGTCATCAAAATCGAAGCGATGAAGCTTTTAGGCGCGTCTACTTGACGTGTTTTACTTCGAACGTGAATTGCTAAAATTTATCAGAAAATTCCTACATCTTTCAGTCATAGTTATCTGTTAAAATATATTTTTAAGACACGGCACCATAACCCACTTGCAGTGGTAGGAAAAAGTGTGCAAATAAAAGTATTTTTAGCCATAAATTTGTCAAAGTCTTCAAGGAACACTCGGCAATGAAAACGCCTTTGCTGGTGAACTAATTACACTTAGGCACTCGCATAAGAACGAGACTCTATGGTGCATAAATATGTATAAACAAAATTCATAGATGTAATGTTGACGCAAACGTCTCACAGCCGTGAAGCTTTCGCCATTTATAGTACCCACCGCACCATGCTTTTCCTTCAATCTTCTTCACTTACCTATTTGATTAGCTTAGGAAATTTCATCGATTCAACGCCAACACTGCACAGTGGTTTGACTTCTTTAATTTTTTGGGCAAAAAAGTCGGACGATTTAAATTTTTTACGCATCGTTAGTTTAACCTTCGTTCTCAGAGAACGAACACTTTCTTAGAATTTTCCGCATGCCAGACTTGCGCTTATAGAACTTTCGCTTTTTGTTTACGCTTCGGTGGATTAGTGCTTTTGTTACCGCCGATGTGGATAGATCGCTGCTACTTGCATCTTGTGCCCTTCACAGTCATGTTAGTGAAAGGGTGATATTTTGAGAATTTATAGCCACAGCTAAATCTACTATTTAGTGATTGATACAAGCCCTAACAATGCTTGATCATGCAGATAATGGATTACGAACAACATCAAGCAAAGTTACTTCGATTACTTGATGAATCAATAACTGATAATGGGGCTGAAATTTGATGTTGAAACGGAAGATGATGGTTCGATTGAAACGCGTGAAGAAATTTTTTTAAATTAATAAGAACAATAAAACACTAATAAGAAGAAAGCACACAAAACTCTTTGCCAAAATTGTAGCTCAAAAGAAAAGAAAAAACATATTTTCAGTACGGAAAATTGATGTGGTTGGGTCATATGGGTCTCTTCCCAAGTGTAAAAGTTCTCCATTTCAAATAGAGATTTCAGACTAATAGTCATTAAATAATGTTTTTCGTATACAAACTCAAGGGTCTTTCAAAAGTAACATCTTTTCCCTTGACTATTATAGCCTTCAAACGGTCAAAAAATGAGTTGCATGCTGCGCGAATGTGATCTTGAGGTATTTTGGCCCACTCTCGTATAATCGCTTTTTTCAGCGCATCCATACTGGCATATTTTCTAGTCCTCACCTTGCTCTCCAAAATGGACCAGATGGAAAAGTCCATCGGATTTGCGTCTGGCGATTTCGAAAGCCATTGAGTGGACGAAATGAAGTGTGGAACATGATTTGTTAACCATTCTTGGTTCACACGAGCGTTATGAGACGGTGCAGAGTACTGTCGGAACGTCCATGGTCCACGACCGAAATGTTTGAGTGTCCACGGCTCCAAAGCAGATTCTAAAACATTTTCTCGATAATAAGCTGCATTCACTTTGACACCAGGCTCAATAAAAACGATTGGGGAGCGTCCATCAACGGTCACTGCGGCCCAAACCATTACTTGCGATGGGAAATCGCTTCTAGTGCCCATACGTAGGCTTAAATTCTCGTATGAGCGTTCCGTCAAGCAAACACGACCGTTTTGAGTGTTTATGAACTGATCAATTGGGGAATTTTTTTCATCAGAAAACACAGTGTTAGGAAATTCGCCACATTCGTGCAAGCGCAACAACTCCTTTGCTCTTTCGCACCGAACTTGTTTTTTCTGGGGTGAAAGATCGTGTGCTTTTTGGAACTTGTAAGCTTTGACCTTGAATTCATTTTTCAATATGCTTCGAATGCTGTCTTGCGATATTTTCAATTCTTTGGCCATTTTTCTTCCACTTCGACGTGGACTTCGTTCAAGTCGAGCCTTGACTTTCCGAACCATTTCTGGCGTTGTTGCGGTGTGTTTGGTCCACCTCCACAGTGTTTTGCAATGCTACCAGTATCATTGTGTCGTTTTATAGAGCGACACAAACATGTTATTCACTTTGAGGTGACTGAGCTCACGAACAATGGCTGGTCGTGATTTTCCAGAAAAATATAACGGAATGACACTATTACGTTTGAATTCCATCACAGAAAAAAAAATCAACAAAACTGAGACGCAAATGCTTTTGATGGCTTATAAACAATATATTGAGCCGACTCCGAACGGCAGATATTTTTATGAGGAGCTTTTTCATGGCAGAAATACACTCGGAGGTTTGCCATTGCCTGCCGAGGGGCGACCGCTGTTAGAAAAATGTTTTTCTTAATTTTGGTGTTTCACCGAGATTCGAACCGACGTTCTCTCTGTGAATTCCGAATGGTAGTCTCGCACCAACCCATTCGGATACGGCGGACGCCCAAAACTATAAAGAATAATAATCTGTAAAAAAAATCGATTTTTTTGAAAATTCTGGATGTATGTAACCCATTAATAAATAAAGAAATGAGGTAAAATAGAATGAAAACTGCATCATTCGACCTTTAGAGTCCAATGCACGAAGAATCGCATTTTTCGCCACCAACATACCACTGTGCACCATCCCAAAATCATTTCCATTAAAAATGTATATTCTCTTGAGAAATGAAAAAAAAAACTTTTCCTTCTTGTACCCGCGCAATTGCCAGTAACCCTTTTTTAACATCACACCTCTTCCGCTTGCTTCTTCGATTTTTATTTTTTCATACTTTCAGCTTTTTAAACTCTTCAACTTTGTCTCAGCTTGCACTTGTCACACTTCTGCGCTATGCTGCCAAACTTGCCATTTCTTACATTTTGACTTTAGAACTTTCAAAAGCGTCTGTCAAGTCACTTGTTTCACACTGCCCTCTGCCAGCCTTCGAGTATTTGTTGGCTGAAGTGATGGCTTGACGCGGGGACCAGCCACTAATGGATTCATGCAAAATTAAACGCCAAGCCGTTATGGTGGTTTCGAGCGCGTACGGCGTACGGCGTCGTCGTCTCATCGTCTCATCGTATCATGGCCGAGCATTAAGGCTCGTTGTACAGTAAATTAATTATGTAATCCTTTCGCAAGATGTAAAGATGCCCTTTGATGAGTGGAAAAGTGTGCTTAGCATAATTAATTGTACATATTCGGTTAATTAAATAAATTAATGTTGGGCATATTTTGGCCGACTTAACATTTTGTAATACCTGTAATCTTTTTTCATAATTATCATTTTATATTTTCTTTTTTTCCTTGCCTACTTTTCGGTTATGCGAGTATGGCTCCGCTGTGGCACATATTTCATGTCAATTTGTATTTATGCTACACGTGCGATTTGGCACAAGGGTATTCTAATTTTTTTTTAAATAATTTTACCATTTCGCCAGCGACGTGCGGTAGCGGACGTCTGTGAAGTTTGCACGAGTTTTGCATAGGCAATGAGTAGATTTTGTTTTTAATTTAATATATTTGCAGGAGGAAAGGTTTTAGTGAGAAGTTGGATTATGTTACGTACTAATTTCATATTGCATTAACGATAATTTCAATTTTATATGAAAAATTAGCATAATCGTAACTTTTAATGTGAAACCAAACAAAAGTTTATTTTTTTAATTATGCCTGTTAGTGGGCCGGCTAACAAGCATTCAGTACTAATTTTTTTATAAGTAGGAATTTCGGAGTGAACAGCATTATTTTAGTTAAGCAAAAAACTGTGTGTATATGCAGGGTGTTTCAAGTTGGAGTTTCCTTCCTGAGTTGAAATTAAATACATATTTTTAATGAAAGATCATGAGCACAATTTAAAACTAAATGAGCCTCTCAAATAGTAAACTTAAAGCTTAAATTTTATTATGTTTTAGAATATAATAAAATATGTAAAAATTTCGATTTTTCAGGTTTCACATTACGGCTCTAAACAATTATAAGTAAAAACAAAAAAGTGCGTGTAGCGTAGTACACATAACCGAAGTGAAACTTTCAAGACAGACAAAGAAAGAGGGAGAGACCCGAGAAAGAGGGAGAGAGAGACCCAAGAGAGAATGAGAGGGAGAGAACCGAGAGAGAATGAGATAGCAAGAGAGAGAGAAAGAATATAAACCTAAATAAATTCACAAGATTTGCAGAGAATACAAATAGACAAAATTTACAAAAAACGGAGAAGGGTCGACCGGTGTAGACAAACGCCGGACACAAACCGTGGCAACAACGCGCACTACTCCGAGCGTTTATCACCCGCACAAACGCACCGATTCCAGGAGCGCAGCAACGGCAAAAATAACGGCAAGGAAATAACCATAAATCCGACGTCGGAATGGACAGCATTTTATAGTACGCACAAGCACTAGCCAGGAAACGGTAATAAGCGCCAAAAAGTAGGCACCAAAACAACATCGCCAAAAAAAAAATTCCAAAAAAATTGGGACCAAAAAGCGCCCCACATAGAAGGCACCAGGGAAACATAACGCCAAAAACTAGGCACCAAAAATATACTTCCTACAAGTTTGCACCAACAAACAAGCTCCAAAAAGTAGACAGTATTATTTCTCACTAGAAATTACCAACCACAAGGAAAAACTCAGGAAAAATACCGCAAAGTGTGTCTAAGATATATATAAGGTGTATCTAATATATATACAATATAGCTCTCTCTCTCGTTTTCCTCTACGTTATATCTTTTTTCTCTATCGCGGAACGAAAATGCCCAAAACGTTGCACGGCCTTGAAATTTTTCTCTCCATTCTCGCTCGTCCATCGACGCCTAAGAAGTTTCACTTGAAAAAATGATCATTAAATGCCTCCCATCTATAGGCTGTCATACGAGAATCACAGTTTTCAAGGACTCGCTCACACATTATCGCATTGAATTCTGTAATCTCAGCTTCAGCTCTGAAATCATTGTTGGCTTATTCTCATATACTGTTAGACTGTTTATTAAAACTCGCTAAGACATGTGTCACAAACTATGTCTTACACGGCTCAAACATCACTGACACCACTACGCACCCTTGTGGTCACTCTGAGATCTACTCAGATGAGCCAAATATACCTAGGCTAACTTAAGGCCTCTTCTATTCGCCATTTCGCCATTCGCTATCTCTATGCTCAATTCACTTGTCGAACAATTTAAATGCGAAAGCAGCAAAGTTATCGAGCAAGATTCTCCCCTAGCGAGTATGGCTATACCTCATTAGGCCGCACTGCCTTACCGGCACATGTAATTTAAGGCAGGCAACTTCCCGCATTGCCGACATACATATGTTAATTTTCTTCATCTATTTACCACTTGCTAAGTCTTGGCGAAAAAAGAGGCCTCTGTTCTCATGAACTTTACTTTTAAAAAACCCCACAAAATGTAGTCGATTAGAGCTTGGTCGCATGACTTAGGTTGGCATCACCATTACGTGAAAGTAATCGATCTGAATGAACAAAAGATCGTCTATGTCTATTCCTCAAAGCTCAGACCATAAAAAGTTTTCAAACAGTTGACTATGGCGATGTCCATTGGCAGCCACAGCTCTTTAGTTTTCATCTCCGAAGAAAAACGTGCCAATCATTCCACCAGCCCGAAAACCACACCAACCAAAACATACATACATTTTGGTGGATGTAATGATTTTTGAAAGATCAGGTGGAGAAGGACTTGGCTTCACTTGGTGTGTCCAATTGGCTCCGATTAGCACGAGAAAGAAACGACTGGCGCGCTTTGTTAAACTCGGCCAAACTCGCCTAAGCGGTTATCGCGCCAATTAAGAAGAAGAAGAAAGATTTTTTGTTACATTAGTAGAGTATTTTCCCTTTCCCAGACGCGATAATTTTGTTTGTTGACAAATCGATCCAGTTTCTTACTGGGCTTCATTACTAAAGACGATTTTGCGTGAAAAACTAGCATCATGGCCCAAAAATCAAATGCAGGCTAAAATTTTTATGTTAATTGAATTCTTCAAGGACACAAATAAAAATTCTTATCTAAAATCCGACAACAAGCCGATTAATGAATGTCGAATTGTTGAGAATGTCGAGATATCGATGTTGACGGTTTCTTAGCTAAACTTTCCGCTACAACAGCCATATTCTTACCACAACGTCCAGTTTTTGGTTTGCCAGCCCATTTTCTACTCTTAATCGAACCAGTTTCTTGAAATTTGTTTACCTACATTTGAATTGCCAACTCATTCGGATGATTATTTTCACAAAAATATATCACGAATGTTTCGATATGTTGTTTCTTGAAGATCGACCATTTTCATAATAAATTTCAATAATTTTAACGCGTTGTTCTATCGCGTAAAATTGTACATCCGACTACTTGCGAAAGTTTAAAGATGAAAATCGTCTAGGAATTATTCACTACTGACATCTGGACACCGCTTTTTAAAGGCCCTTTACTTAAAGTTTAACACTTTAGCTCTTCAATAAACCGAGTAACCGGAAGAAAAAAATAAGACTTCCACATCAAAAACATACCAGTAGTTCTTTTTAGGCACACCTCGTAATGGGGCAAGATAAAAGTAAAATTGAGGGCGTTCGAGTCGGGAGCCAACTTTTAGGAATCTTTGACGCTGAAACTAATCCCAAAATATTAATCTTAATTATTTGCAGTCGGTAACAAAACATTTTGTATACTGCGGTTTTGGCTATGAGCTTCTTATTCTCTCTTCAGCTAATGTTTTGGTTTTTATGTTAAGGTTTTTCTTTTTCCACTTATATCAATCGATTCTCTTTTATACGATAGAAAATAATTTAGTTTTTGATAAATTATACCCTCTTTTATTATATTGAAAAAATAAAAAATAAAATTTATTTCAGCTCGATGTGACCACAAATTGCAAAATCAAGACGCAACCATAAATTGGAGGAGAAGCTAAGCCAAATCACCATCATTGTATGCGCCAATACAAAGGATAATTCTGTCAGAACAAAGACCTTTTGAGTTCTCTTTGAATAACTTCTTCCGCTTCCTCTTGGCATAGTTCAAATACCACGCAAGTACTCTTCAAGTATCACTAAAGTGCCGTTTTGATACCGTCATGTGACCTCCAACGAGCAGGTATTTGCAGCCAACCAGGTATGGAAATGTAGTGGAGAAAGTTCTTCGGATACAGGTTTTAGCACTAACCTAGGCTCACTAAGTGAGCTTAATCGACTAGCTGCCAGTCCCGGACATTTACAGAAAAAGTGCTCAACAATTTCCTACTCTGAAAGGTCCCCACAGCTTCTGCGACGGGGGCTAAATAGTAAACCTAGCTTTTCCGCTATGAAAAACGTCCAGTAATCGGGAAATACAGCTGCGAGTTTGAAAATTGATTGACGTGGAATTCCCAGGGCTTCCTGAGTCCTTCGTCTATTATAGTGGGGCCAAAGCGTTTTCAAAACAGCACATAAATAAGTTCTGTAATTCGGGTAGGATGCCTCGAGATCACTTCTTTGTAAGCTCATCAGCAATGTCATTTCCTCCTATGTTCCTATATCCTGGAACCCAGATCAGAGAAATGTTACCTGCACTCCCAGTAGATTGGATCTCCTCCTTAGAGGAGTTGACTAATTTGGATCTGCCCAACGACGTCGTCGGAGTTTTGATCGCCGCTTGACTATCGGGAAAAATGTTCGTATCTCCCTCACTCCCACATTCCCTAAGCATTTTTAACGCCTGCAGGATCACAAATACTTCTGCCTGAAAAATACTAGCAGTATTCGGCAATTTTAAGCAAATAGATAAATTGGCTTATTTTGGGAAAAAAAACCTGCTCTGACTCGTGATTCCGTAGCCGTCAATGAAGACAGACTTACCAATATCTGTGCAGATTTTCTCCTCGTTCGAATGCCGCCTATTTAGAAAAATTGCCCTCGTATGTCTGAAGTTCGGAGAAATACGTTGTAAACTGTCTAAAAATGCTGAGAGATTGATTATATTTGCAGTATAGCCATCAGAACCGTATTTGATTTTCACATTTTTTCATGCAAAAATGCGTTCCCCGAAGAGGTTTTTTGACTCGATCAAAGGGAAAAGTTGCAGGGAGTCATACCAGGTGAATTAGATGGCTATTAGATGGTATTAGTTTCATTTTTCATGGATAAAATTATCGGATAATGATGAAATTGTAGGGTGGTGTGCTATCATGAAGCAAAATCCACCAGTTGATTTCCTCAAATCCTTTCTTTTTTTGCATCGTAAGTGTCGTAAGCGTCTCATAACGTTCCAAAAATGGTTCGTAATAACTGTCTGACTTTCTGGCGAAAATTCGTGGTGTTCAATACTGTTACAATCCATAAACACCGTAAGCATCGCTTTCGTTTGTAACTGAAAATAAATTGGTTTTCTCGGTCTTATGTCTGGATTGCATGTCGTACTCATAGACCCACAAACCGTTTCCAGTAATGATGGGATTGATGAATAGTGGGTCAGATTCAGCCTTGGAAATCATATCTTTGGCGATTTCAACGCAGTCCCATTTTTGCATCAAAGTCAGGTTTTTTAGGACTAACTTTGCAGCAACAGAGCGCATACCAAAATCATTAGCCACAACTTCCTGAGGGGATCCCTAAGCCACCTCTCTTATGTTTAATTTGCTGTTATTGATGGATATCTCTTTCACTTTATTCAAGTTTTCATCAGTTTCCGATTTGCTTTACTATTTGCGGTATTATCTTGTATCCGACCTGGAAGAAACATGTGAAACGGGGCATATTTTACATTTACTTACTGTTGCTCTATTTTGTTACTTTGGTGTTTTTTATATCCAGCAGTTGAACGTGGAACTATGCTAGGTTGGGTTTTTGTGGCAGTCGACTTAGAGTAGTCAAACTCACTTAGATCAAGTAGGTCAGTTGTGGTAACACTGTGTAACACGGGAATCTTACTGCTAGTTTTCATGGAGCCAATTAGATTCTCTAATGAAGCGTAGGATAGGTTTTATCCCAACACCGGATAGTTCCGCAAGAGAGTCAAAACGGTATTTCCCCAACAAACCTTGGTCTACTTCTAGCTAAGGCTGGACAATTACAAAGAAGTGCGCTCCTCTTACTCGTCTCTACAACTTCTGCAGTATTCATGCGAAAATATTTCTAGCTTAGAAGAGAGCCTATCTAACAAACAATGACCGCTGACACAACCCACGGCCGTACAGGTGTACTCTCTTGAGAGGTTAAGCAACTCTTCTGATCTTCCCTTATCTAATTGCGGGCGAGTTAGCCTGGTTGTATTACCAGTATTTTTCTCTCCATGACCTATTGGCCTCCTGTAGAACATTAGTTTTTGACCTTATTTTGCAAATTGCTATAGAGATTCCAATGTTGCCTCTGCTTTCAACAAGTGGAAAAATAGTACCCTTTCTGGGTAGCTCATCGGCCTTGCAATTTCCTTCAATAACTCTATGTCCCGGAACGCATATAAGGCTGACCTCGAAGATAGTGCGAATATCATTTAGAGCTACCTGGTACTCCTCAGCAACCTGTGGTCCAAGTGTAACTGCCTCCATTGTTTTGATGGCCGTCCGAGAAGGTATTTATGGTAGTTCTTTTTACGGCGTGTGTGTAAAGGTACACAGTTACCTCCTTTATGGCTAAGACTTCTGGCTGATTTACGCTACAATAGTTCGGTAGTCGGACCGAAAATTTTAATCTTAATTGTTTTGAAAAAAGCCTACTGTTTTTCTACCTTGGATCCACCCGTGTAGAAATATATTTCCCCACTTCTCCATGGTTTTTGAGTTTGCCACTCTCTTCTTGACATGATGTTGGTCTTAAAGAGACTGTTCAAGGTGGGTTTTGAGAAAGAGTAGTCGATTTCTTGGTTACAACTACTCATAGTATACTCGTAGAAGTGTGACCGAACCGCCGAGTCTTCCATAGCGCCATACTCTTAGGTCGAAGCGCTGAAGTGGCTGCCAAGTGTTTTCCTACCAGATTTAGAGTAGGTAAGTTGACTAGCATCTCGAACGCTTTATTAGGAATGGTCCAAAATGTTTTAGAGCACCTATTATGGCGTTTGTATTACTATTGTTAAAGGCTCCTTCAATGTTTACGAAAGCTACCAAAGCAAACTCTTGCCTGGAAGCCCTCTTTTCTACGATACCGACAAGCGAGTATAAAGCACTTTCTGTAGATTTGCGTTTTATGTAGGGGGGTTGTGCCGGGAAGAACCTGCTGATTAGTATGACGCCCCGTAGATACTCATCGACAACCCTTACTAGAATTTTGAGGAGGAAGGATGTAATAATGATGGGTCTAAAGTCTTTAGGATTACTGTTTGAGGACCTGTCTGCCTTGGGTATTAAGGAAACTTTCGTCTCTTTCCAATTTAGCGGAATGTAGCAGCTATTCAAACAGCTTCTAACAATGTCAATAGTGAACGAAGTGATTGGCACCCGTGATTGCTGCAACTCTGCGGGATAAATGCCACCTAGTCGCGGTGATCTATACGGTACTAATAGCTCATTAAATTTTCTCTTTTGAGAGCATTTGATTTCCTAGAATTGATTGCCGCCCATTCATAGCAGAGCCATTATGCTCTACCGACTTGTTGCTCGGGAAGTGTGCGCCCAGGAGGAGACCAAAAGACTCCTTACTTGACGTGGTTCATGTATTTCCTGGACTCTTGAGATAGGCCAGGCCTAGCTTTGTCTTTGCAAGAATTGTTATTAATCTGGCCACTTCTGTAGTTCCCTCAATTGCCTTACAGTAGTTTTACCAAGATTCGCGTTGCGCAGTTCTAACTCCTTTTTTGAAGATTTTTAAGTCAGCTTTGTAGGCTAACCAGTCTTCGGACCTTCTAGTGGCCTTGGGCAAGTTGAACAGGTAGGTAGGTAGGTAAGTAAAATGGCAAGAGTGCCACAGGCACACTTCAAGTAGCACTTACGTGCCGTTTTGATAACATAATGTGGACCATTACCTGCGCAAAAAAAAGTTATGGGAAGAGAAAACCTTCTACAGCCATCCAGTGCTGTTGATGTAGCGGAGGTGAGAAAAGGGATCTAGGCTGGAGAATTTCTTCAAGTCATCCCCAAAGGGCATGCTAAGGAATCTCAAGCACCTAGCCGCCAAAGCCGGACATTTGCAGAGAAAATGTTCAACAGTCTCTTTCTCTGTAAGATCCCCACAGCTTCTGCTTGTACGGAATTCCAAGCTTCTCCGCATGACTACCGATCACCCAGTGACCAGTGAACACCGCAATGAGTTCCCATCACCTTAAGCGTTCTATTTCTATCGTATTGAGACCATAGTGTTTTCGAAATAGCGCACGATGAGACAGACCTCCATCTGTTTTGCGCTTTTCCTAGAAAGAAATTGTGCAGTTTCCCTTTAACAACGGACAACGAGACACCGATGTCTGAGAGGGGGACTGCTGAAACCTGTTCGGCCGACCTCTTCCTGGCAAGCTAATCGGCAATTTCATTTACATCTATGTTCCTGTGCCCAGGAACCCAGATAAGGGAGATGTTTCCTGCTCGATCGAGATGTTTGAGTTCCTCCTTACAGGAGTTCACCAGAAGAGAGCTGCAATACGGCGACGACAGAGCCTTGATGGCCCCTTGTTTATCGGAAAAAATATTAATGCCTCCCTCCCAACAGCGATCTTGAAGTATTTTGCATGCCTGCAGGATCGCAGAGACCTCTGGTTGAAAAACGTTGCTCGTTTCCGGCAGTTTAAAGGAGACCAAAATGCTGGCTGATTTAGAGAAAAGCCCCGCTCCCACTGAAGATTCCATTTTGGATCCGTCAGTGAAAACAGAGGTATCTATATGCGTGCCGACTCTCCCCTCCTTCCAGTCGTGCCTGCTCGGAAAGATAGCCCTAGCACAACCCTCAAAACACAGTTTGCGGATGGAGAGATCAGTGCGAAGAACAGAGAAGGAAGGGGAGATCTGTTTCAAGATGCTACTATGTCCTACAGGAATATGTCTCCAGAGGCCAAGCTCCTTCAACGCTATGGATTTAACCTGCAGATCCAAAGGAAGTAAGTGCAGAATAACGTTGAGCGCAGCAATAGGGGGGTATGCTCTACAAGCGCCAGTGATGCCCACACAGGCAGTTTTCTGCACTCTCTCTAGTTTGGTGGTGTTGAACAGAGTCCTATTGGATTTTCGTAGCGAGGTTATTTCTTTTGCCCACAAAGTTGGTTTTGTCTTTCCTCTATCGCGTGCAACCGGACACCCAGTTTCTGGAGAACTATTCATGGCTTTTATTACCTGATTTACCAATCCGTTCAGTGCGCCGTTTGTGGTGGTATCCTGATTTGATATGTTTGGCAATGAAGCTCTTAATTTGCTGTGTTATACTGCCCACTCAGTTTTTCAGATGCTCCTATACTCCCAAAACTTGAGGACGTTGAATTAACAAAGTATACGAAACTTTGTAGTAAATAGTGGAGTTTTTAAACGCCAAAACAGCTTTTAAAATACACGCCCGCACAGCCCATACTTACTTAAATGTCTGGTGGTAAATGAAATATTTTTTTTGTTTAATTGTTCTTTAATTTTTATATTACACTTGGAAAAAATATGAACAAACGAATGAGAAAAAAAATGTATTAAAATTAAAATAACATTTAACAATATTCTAGCGCTTAAATTTATTTACTTTCTTTTCTGTTTATGTGTTAGTTAGTATGTAGGTAAGTTTGTGATCATAAATGCCCAATAACTGTTACCGCATAACGGCAACTAATAAGTTAGGCTGTTATTATTGCGCATTCAATTGGATTCAAATCACTCGCTTTTTGAGATTTTTATGATTTTTGTGATTCTTATGATTTCACTTTGGCATACATTTTATTTTTAATTTTTAATTATTCTACGTGTTTGGTCTATTCTATTTATCTTTCACTGTCTCCTTTTTTAAGTATTTTTTTTATATTATTATTTCTGTTTTAGTTCGACTTTGTTGCAACAAATATGATTTTTTGTGAGTTTTTTTTCAATTTCTGCTTTGTTATGATTTTTTTCATTAATTATTTTCTTATTTATCTATTTATTTTTTTTTTCATTTCACCGTTTTTATAATTGATTTCTTAAATCTATATACCTACGCTTATCCAAAGTACGTAATTGCACCAACTGATCAATGCTTTAATTTTACTTTCAGTTTTGTGTTGCCTAAAATTTTGTTCAAATTTCCATCAGTTAACATTAGTAGAGTGTGTCTTGTTGTTGTTGTTACTTTTGCTTTTTGAAATAATTTTTATAGATTTTTCACTTACGCTAACATAAATATTTCTAAGTTGACATTTTAAAATTTTTTATTTACAATAATTGCATGGCGAATTTTTCAAGGTGTGTGTTTTTTTTTTGTTTTTGAAACTTGAATTTTTCTTTTTATTTTTCTGCATAAATTATTTAGTTAACTTTACATTTTATAATATATATATTTTTTTTTGCTCTGGTTTTGGGTTTAAGTTCCTTAGGTCAAAAAGTTGGAAAATTGAATTTTTTTTGCTGTAGCTCAAATTTCTATATTAAAAATGAATGCCCAAATATTAGCGGCCCAAATATTAGCGGCCCAAACGCCTTAACAGTAGCTGTAGCGCTACGCTAGGTTCGGTTAGGTTAGCCAAGAGGCTCTAAGGGTCATTGTTGTTGTTGCTTAAACCACTTAGATCTTTTTAAAAAGGTAAATAGTCCCTTCAGTGAGATATTTTATGAATTTTACAAGTTCTCAAAGAAATAAACGCCAAGATATTTGGCACGGCTTCTTTGAAGTGCAGAACATTCACAGAGGAGGAGTTGTGCCGGCTCATTTCTTCTTCATCTTGAAAATTCCTGCAAAAGTCATTGTGAGGTACACTCTATGTCACACTGGTGTAAATGGTGTTCAGTGTGACCAGATTACCGTTTTTGTAACTTGATTAGCACTTTTTTTGTTCTTTTACCTCGGAGTTCTAGTTTCTTCTTCCTGATATTTTTCTAGCGTAAAATATATACCTTTTTTTGAAATTAGTTCAATAATTCACTCAGTTCTATTTAGCTTTACTTTTTTTTATCATCTGGTCACCTAGTCGGCGTTTGCGGTTATTGCTGGGTTGGTGATTTTTTGTGTGTATGTTAAGCAGGCCACGAACGAGATACAAATCGAAACAATCGGTTTTTTTTATATCCGAAATTAGGCAACACTGCAGTTGCGAGAGCGGGTTTTGACTGCACGAAGGAAAATAAGTGTTAATAAAGCGAAAAAATGTGGCACACAAATAAAGCAGGCCACAGACGGGATTTGAAGCAATCGGTTGAAACTCATTTCACCATACTCGTGTGGATTTTTGGACGATTATAGTTTCACCTGGTCTTTGCCTAATTCTCTATGTTTTCTAATAAAATTTGCCACAATTTTAATAACACATTTCTGTCATTATACCTGTCGCTCTTATTTTTCCCCAATGAAGTGCGGTATGAACAAATCTATAAGTTCCTCATTAAATATTTTACTCAATGTTACCATTTGCCCGGTTATGTGAACACTTCGTAATTTCTTTTGAAATATAGAAAGTGTGAAAGACAAATAAATTTAATTGTGAAATTTATTCATTCATTCATTTTGCCCTTCGAACTAGCCCGGCACACAAATTGAACGACTATTTTTCCTCCATGAAACTAAACTCGTCAAAAAATCCACCCGCGCGTGGCGAAATGAGTTTCAACCGATGGCTTCAAATCCCGTCTGTGGCCTGCTTTATTTGTGTGCCGCATTTTTTCGCTTTATTAACACTTTTTTCAAATCTGTTCTTCTACATCTTCTTCGAGCAGTCAACGCTCTCTCTCGCAACTGCAGTGTTGCCTAATTTCGGATATAAAAAAAAAACAATAAAATGCCCATTTCAAAAGTTAGTTAGTTAGTAAGTTTTTAAAAAAAAATTATGCACACTTGACTGTATGAAAAAAAAACAGAGTTTAAAAATCCTTCCTTGCATTTGACACTTAAGTCAGGAGAATTACTTTAAAAACATTTCGTTGCTCTATTTGAGGTCATAATTACATAAAGAGAAGGTACTCCTTTTTCAAAAAGCTTGTTGATGCTTTCCATTTCAATTCAACCGGGCTATACGGGGCATGTTCTTCGATTCCGATGTAACTCAAATATGTGGCTTTCTGGTCAAAATAATGAGACACGTATTTTTTTGTTGGCCCGAAAAAATTTTTTTTTCAAGATTTATCGGCAATTTTGTTTTTCGGCTCAAAATCGATTATTTTAATTTTATATGAAATTTGTTTTTTAAATGCTCATAACTTAGTCAAAAATGAACCGATTTTAATGATTCTGGGCTCAAAATGATCGTCATTATTTGCACGAGCGAATCATGTACAAAAATAGCAAAAAAGTAGTTGACAAGTTTTTATTTTGCAAAAAAAAAAATTCAAAATTTTTCAACATTCGACAAAAAGTGTATTTTTTTTGTTTTTAACTCTTTCCAAATCAAGAGGACACCTCAAACTTCAATTGAGCTGAATGCCCAGCAGCTAAAATGAGTTGTTTTGGAGTAATGAATTTTTGGAGTAAAAAACCTCTTTCGCATTTTTTGTTTTTTGCAAAATAATAAATTTTTAACTGCTTTATTTGTACATGAAATCGCTCGAGCAAGCAATGACGATCATTTTGAACCCAGAATCATTAAAATCGGTTCATTTTTAACTAAGTTATGAGCATTTAAAAAACAAATTTCATATAAAATTATAATAATCGATTTTGAGCCGAAAAACAAAATTGCCGATAAATCTTGAAAAAAAAATTTTTTCGGGCCAACAAAAAAATACGTGTCTCATTAATTTGACCAGAGAGCAACATACTTGAGTTACATCGAAATCGAAGAACATGCCTCGTATAGCCCGGTTGTATTGAAATGGAAAGCATCTGTTATGGTTTCTTCAGTATTATCTTTTTTTTGTTATTTCTTTGCTATTAATACACCTCTAGGGCTTTAATTTGTATTCACTAAATCAAAGGGTGTATAAAAGGGTTCTTAATGTTAGGAAGAGTTGCGAGAAGAATATCCAATATTCTTGAATAACCTGGAGAAGAGCAAAATATGACATTTGTGCTTTTAAAAAAATCAAATTTCGTAAGAATCAACAAATTTTCAATGATACTGAAATCTTCTCAGCATAAGCTTTAAATAGAAACGTGGGTTTTTTTTGCATTTTTTAAATTATATTACATTTAATTTATTATTATTATTAATATTATTTAATTATAACATCTTGTTTTTAACTTACCGTTTTGGTAGCATTAAATTAAAAAAAAAAGTGAAATAAACATCAAACTCAAAAACTTACCCATTTGGATATAAAAGAACTCTAAATTTATTCCGAAGGCAAAGCACTGGCAACTCTGCACCAATGTGACGTCACGCACTCTCCGATGGGTGCAATCTTGTCTCTCTGTCATTCTTGCATAGCAACAAATTTAACCATAAAATTAATTTTGTCACTTAAAAACATTTTCCAAAATTTTGACTCACAAGAATCTTGAATTCTAGAAATTTCTACCAATTCCATTTTGTTTTACTTTTCACAAATTTTTAATTTTCTAATCTATTGAAATTTTCAATTTCTGGTGCAAAATAAGTTTCCTATGTCTATAATTTTTTACATGTATGTGTAGATATATATGTATATATATAGATATAATTTACACTAATATGGTAAATGTGTGTTTGTGTGAGCGAAAACACGTTTCAGTTGTGAGTTTGATTTAATTTTTAGAAATATTTTGCAATTATTTTGGTGCAGAATAAATGATGCATATATAAGTTTTAGTTTAAAGGTGTGATTTTGGGTACCTACGAAACGATTTATCGGCTTCCTAAATTAATTTCTTTACAAGTTTTTGGGTAAAAATTTTAAGCACAATACTTTTGCTGTAAAATTGCTTGTATGTAAAGAAAGTAAGAAAAAAATTTAAAAATATTTAATATAAAAATTGGTTTCATTAATCGAAGCAATCGTTCGAGCTTAGTTTGCTTGGCCTTCGATGTTTGATATAGAAAAAAATTATATATTAGAAAAATTAAATACATTACTTTTTACAACATTGAGGCCAATTAGTTGTATTTTCTATGTCTGCAAGAAAGAAAAATGGGAGGAACTGCGAGTAAACCTAAGCAGTGATCAATGGAGACTTGCTCACAAAACTGTGATGAAGAAGCTTAGAGTCGGGATAACTACACAGGATCTTAAATCGAACGCAATGGCTTATATCGCAAAAGAACTTTTTCCAAGCCACGAAATCAGCGAAGGCGTTTAGTGTCGAATACACATGACAAGACAGCATTAACTATTCACCGGTGACGAACCCCAGCAGCTGCGAGTAAAGCCAAATGCAGCAAAGCACCAGAACCGCACGGAACAACCGCAGAAGTCTTCAAAGAGATCGCAAAAATGCTCACACAAGTCTTACTAGACATGTAAAGGGTTTCCAATAAGAGGTGTTATTTTGATATTCAAAGGAAAATGCTGTTTTTTAATATAAATGCTCGGATGTTTATTTCATTATAAAGAGGAAGGTAAATGACCACTACGATTACGCTTACAGGACATGCAATTTTCCATAACCGAATTGCAAAGTGGCTGTCCTATGTCCTCGATAGCCACACGAATTCCATCTTAGAGGTCTTGAATAGACCCCGGGCTGTTGGCGTAGACCTTCTCTTTTACGTGGCTCCAAAGAAGAAAGTCACAAGGTGTTAAATCACAAGATCTCGGTGGCCGATTGTAATCACCTCTTCGAGAGGTCATACGGTCCGGAAACTTTTCCCGTAAAAGCTCAATGTTTTCGTTACTTGTGTGGCACAAAGCGCCGTCTTGTTGAAAATAAGCGATCAATACCATCCAATGCCACCAAAAAAAATTGTTAATCATCTCTCGATGGGGCAAACAAATTCAAAATAACACCTGTTATTGGGAAACCCTTTACAACACCTCACTAAGAGATGAAATATTCCTGGAAATCTGGAAAAAGCAACAGCTCATGCTAATAAGCAAGGGGAAGAACAGCAAGAACCTCCCAGCAGCCTATCGGCCATTACGCATGCTTGACACAACAGAAAGCTCTTTGAAAGATTGATCAAGCTTCGACTGGTCGCAGCCTTATGTATCGTCGGAGAACTATCCACAAGACAGCACAGCTGTAGACGCGGAAAGTCTACAACAGGGGCGATCGAAACAATCATAATTAACGTAGGAGTAGCAAAACAGGGAAGTATCCAATATAGAAGCATAGTTCTCGCCCATTTTAAGTGTAAGAAACGCTTTCAACAGCGTGAGATGGTGCTTTCAGGTAGTAGTCTAGACAAATACTCATTTTTTATAGTAGTAGTACTGCCAGAATGACAAGCCTAGAGAATAATAATCAGCTTAACTTTTTCGTTGCAGATGTCCTGAAGAGCCAAAATCCTGTTGACAAGCCACCTATCTGTTTTTTAACAAACTTACTTTGGTGCCACACTACTACAAAAAAAAAATTGGTTTTGTGTTCTATTTGATAAGCACATTCCACTGGGACTTAACATTCAAACTTGCTCCAATAGGTTAACCACAAAAAAGGTTCTAAGAACTCTAAGCATAAAACTGGACCCAAGACAAATTTCCTAGACCCAAACAAATAGGTAGCAGAGAAGAGCATTAAGATGGGATAGCGGCAAAAAAGCAAATATACTGTTTGAGAGCACACACATCTTACTTCGGGCTCGGCACCGAAATTTCAATACTCGCGGTCCTTCCAGGCAAGAAACTCTAATTTGCTTGAGAATCATATCTGGCTTACCAAGTCTCTTTGCGTGATTTATATACAAAAAATGAAAAAATAAGTCAAACACCGTGTACATGAAAACTTGTTTTCATTTTCCCATTTTCCGTTAATCCTGCTACTGCTCTGCCGCTACTACGATTCATCTCACTCTTGCTGCCATTAAGTGGATTGTTAATTTCTCTCGCTCTTTTTGTTTTAAGTTTTTCGAGAAAAACTACCACTCACAGCAATAAAATCGCCTCATAACTATTTCTTTGTGTTTGAGTCCAACAACAACAGCAAAATTTGAGCAAAGGTGAGAGTTCCCCTAGTGCTGCGCGGGTCGCGCAACTGGAGGCAAAAATTGTGAGTGCAGTGAAGGACTCATCGAGGGAATCAAGCGTGCGCATACTGCTACTCTTGAGAGAGCATACGTTTGAGCTTACACGCCTAAAGTAAAGCCCATAATCTCTTGAAGAAAGAGTAGGGACAGTGAAACTGTGTAACTGTGCTGAACTAGTTGAAGTTGCGCGATGACGTTTGTACTCTTTAGAACGCAGGTGATTCTCTTAGCGTTCAAGTCTGCTCGTACGAAGCGAGTTTGATCACTGCGAAAGAGCTAAAATCGCCGCTGATGCATGTTTACACGTCATACCAGCAGAAAAGGGAAAACGCTTAAGCCCAAAGTCGAGGTGTCATAACCATAACGACATAAGTTTGCTGATCGAATCAACATATGGGCAACAGTGTAATCGATTAGAGATGGCATGCCATAATTTCGTAGTCATAACCATAACCAGCGAGACCAATTTAATTTTGGGTTTACGCCGTAACCATAACCAGTTGCATAATGTTGCGTTGTATTGCATTAAGATTTGCTGCATTGTGATGCACTTGTTGTTATCTTTGCTTTAGTCTCTGCACTTCGAATCGCACAAATGTGATAGTACATATAAATATCAGCTGCTTATGGCTATGGCACCAATAATTAATAATATAAATATTGTTGTGGTTAATACTACGGATAAGGATGCACCTGTTTGTGTGCCATCTATGCAATCACTGAGAATTTTAGTGGGAACCGACGAAGAGATCTTTTATTTCGCAGCGATACTTAGATTGATGACTGGTAATTCTCTTGTTATGGTATTGGACGAGTGTGGGAATATCGGTGAAATGAACGAGCAGAATTCTGCCACCGAAAACAAGGTGACGACGTTACTCTCACAATTTTGCTTCGGATGACCAAGGTTAGGTTAGGTTGGTATGGTTGCCCACTTGGACGAAGAGAGATTCGTCCTTTGTGATACCATTGTGAGGTGAGGTGAAAGGGAAAGACCGGTGGGATGCAGAGAGAGGGCGCGGAGAGGTGGGGATGGGATGGTTAGGAGCGTGCGGATTACGAACGATGACTATGTTTGCGTCAACCGCTTTGTGCTGCTGATGAAATTCATCAGACTTTTAATGTCAGCGCCAGCTATATCAGCAGGCGTGGCAAAGAAGTAAGAGCCAAGATACCTGGATCTTAGCCCCGCCAGAGCAGGGCAGCTAAAGAGAAGATGCTGAGATGATTCCACCTCATCCTCCATACATCCAGCGCAAAAAGGACTCTATGTGATTCCAAGTCTCACAGCATGCATTCCTCGCGCATTGTGTCCTGTGAGAAAACCCACTAGATTGAAGAGCTAATATTTTGTCAGCCTCAGAAGCTCGCCCGAGCGCCTCCGGTCCACACGTGGCCAGAGGGATTTCGCGACCTAACACGTTTGTGTATTTGCCCAGCGCTCGCTGAGTTGGCGGATGCCCATCTTTCCAGGAGTAGACCGCAGGTGGTCAGGGGGATCCCAATTTTCTCCCTTCGCGGGGAAATCGCCTCACAAGTCCCTTGTCTGGCCGGCTCATCTGCCTCACAGTTTTCCACAATGTCGCTGTGACTAGGAGCCCAGATGAGCCTGATGTCAAAGAATTCGGACGCAGTCGAAAGTGAGGTCAAACATTCCTTGACCAATTCCGAATGCACCGTCATAGACCCGAGGGCCCTTATTGCCGCTTGGCTGTCGGAGTAAATATTTACTTTCTTGACTGTTAGTGCGCATTTGAGCAGCCAATCAGCTGCCTCCTTGATTGCGGCTACCTCCGCCTGGATTACACTGCAGTGGTCCGGTAACCTGAATATGAGTCTGATGGGGAGCCCCTTGCAAAAGACTCCTCCGCCAACCGTTCCTTCTAACTTCGATCCATCCGTGAACAAGTTCACCAGGCCTTGCCCCCAAGTATAGCCCTCCGTCCACTCTTCCCTTGACGGGATGTGAGTGGAGAATGTTCCTGTTGGACTAAATGAAGGTATACACTGGTCTGTTGACAGAGGGATGAGCTCGAAGTTTCTAAGGATGCTTGAGTGCCCATAAAGGAGGTTGAGCTTATAGCTCCAGCCCCTCAGTCTGATTGCGGTACGTGAAGCGGCAATTCTGCCTGCGATGTCTGCGTGTACCGCATTTAACATTGCGTTAAGCGCCAGAGTAGGAGTCGTTCGAGGCGCCCCGTATGACCAAAGCTGGTAATCTATCATCCTACACTAAAAACCTTTACGATTTTCAAAAATTCATCAATATGAGCAGACGATGAGGAGGTCATGTGATGAAATCATGGGATTAGATCATGTGATAAAATCATATGATAAGTGAATATGATGGGATCAAATGTGGATGAAACGTTATAAATATTTGTTATTTCAGCCAGTTGTCTCACGCTCAGCATGCCGTCGATATACTTCAAGAGTGCGTGCGTCGAATGTTGCATATTAGAAATGTATACGAAATAAAGCCATACAGTGAATTATGAGAAAGTATTAAGTGCGCAGCTAAGTTCCCGCTGTTTGTCAATAGATGCCGCCTGCATTAAGTGCTAGTCGATTCTAATATAACCGAAATGTCATAAACCAAGCAAGACATGTGGTAAACAAACTGCTTCGACACATTAGTGATTTTGTTTTGGTATCAAATACTTTTGGTTTTGTGAAAATGTTTGATTTTGTGCCGAATAATCGTCATTTGCGGAAAGTGTTGATTTTCTTCTTTCATTCGAAAAAAATGGCGACTGAAGCGCATCGAGAGCTACAAAAAGTTTATGGAGATGCTGCTTTAAGTGAGACAACTTGCCGAGATTGGTTCCTTTGCTTCAAAGACAGTGATTTGAATGTGGACACCCATCCGCGTGAAAGAAGGCCAACAACCTTCGAAGACGCTGAATTGGAGGCGTTGCTCAATGAGGATCCGTGTGGAATGCAAGAAGAGCTTGCTTTGGTATTAGGAGTTACCCACCAATCTTTTTTCGATGGCAAGCGATGGCATGCTTTTGGAATGATTCAGAAACAGGAAACTTGAGTTCCTTATGAGTTAAAACCAAGGGATGTTGAACGTTGTTTTTTCGCTGTGTCGCCTGTGAACAACTGCTCTAGCAGGAAAAAAGGAAGGGTTTTCTTCATCGCATCGTGACGGCTGATGAAAAATGGATTCCCTACAGCAATCCAAAGAAAAGGAAGTCATGGGGACTGCTCGGCCATACTTCTACGTCGTCGCCTCGGCCGAATATTCACGCTGCGAAGGTTAGGCTATGTATTTTTTGGAACTAAGTTGGTGTTATTTATTATGAACTGCACGAACCTGTTAAAATCAAGCAAAACCATCACTGGGGACCGGTATCGACTTCAATCGATGCGATTGTGCCGAGCACTGCGCGAGAAGCGGCTGAAATACGCGGAGAGGCATGAAAAAGTGATTCTACAGCATAACAACACTCGGCTCCACGTTGCCAAACCCGTTAAAACCTACATGGAAACACTTAAATGGGAAATCCTAGCCCACCCGCCATATTCTCCAGCTATTGCGCCGTCTGATTATCACCTGTTCCGATCGATGGCTCATAGTCTGGCAGACCAGCAGTTCCATTCATGAAGACACCAAAAAAAGGTTTGATCCGTGGTAGCTTCAAAAGGTGAACAGTTTTACCGCGACGGTATACGAGATCTACTAGAATATGAGGAAAACTAGTAGCCAGCGATGGGCAATACTTTAAATGATTCACTTGTAACTATTTTTTTAGAATAAAGTTGTATTTTCATCAAAAAAGAGCTAGAACTTAGTTACGCACCTAATTTTTATCTTTAATTTTCAACTCAGTAGAAGCTTTCTCGAAAAAAAAACAAAACAAAATAATTATAATAATAATTCAAATTCCAAATAAATCGTTTCGTTGCTTGTGCATCCCGAGTGTCGTATGTGTAGGTGCTGAATCATCAACAACATTTATTGCCTTTAGAAAAATATATTTTATATATACATAATTATGTATATGTGTTTGCAATTAAATTTTAGTGAGTAGTTATGTTGGCATATGTGACGATTAAAATTATATTATTAGTCAATACGTTGTAGTGGTGCCTTACCTGAATATATCTGGTAATTGGTTTTTTTTTTGTTTTTTTTTTTTTTTAATTTATAAAATACACGAACCCAACTCAATAGCAAACTTACTTGTAAAATATTATGAAAAAATATACATACGTATGTACATTCAAAAATTACAATTAGTTGTAAAGCACTTGCCTAACGCCAGCGCACTTTGAGTGCGTAGCCGCGCATGAGTAACTAAGCGCCTTGAACTATGCTTAAATTTATTAGTTTTGTTTTTACATTTGAAATTAGTCACAACAAATTTTCAAGTTAAACTCAATTCACGTTTTAAGTTGCAGCCGCAATGAAAGCAAGTTTTCCATTCCGGGCATTTTATGCTTCCAAAAGTGCAATGCAATTCTCATTTTTACACTGGAACGCAAATGGCTTTGCAGTGCCTTTGAAATTTGCATTTCTCACACACCTCAATTTACAGTGATAATTTAATTACTTAGCTGTATTTATGCATGCATTACTGCTGGTTTGATGACTTTTAAATTAGTTTTCTTTTTTAATTAATTTAATTTTTTTCTTTCTTATTTTTACTGTTTTTTTTTGTTTTTTTTCATAATTTGTTGTTTATTACTTACTCTGCTTCATATTTTTATTTACATCATAATTCGTTAAATCTAACTAACTAATGTGATATAGTAGACGCAGCTGTGGCTACCGTCATGGATGCTTTTCTCAATTGCCACACTGCCACAGCTGTTGCTGGCTCTGCCAATTGCATTTTCTGTCGCCTGTTGCATTGTTGTTTCTGGTTGATTGCGTGTGCATTGCAGGCAGATCATAAGAAAGACAACGCGCTGGAGAGAAGTAGATATATCACAAATAAAAGAGGAATACTTTTACGGGAGCTGTGATGCGTGAAAGCTGCGAATGTAGACGAAGGTGCGAAAAGAGAAATATAAAGTTGTGTGAGATAATTAATTGAAGTGCTGATTTTTATATATTTAATATACATGGATATATAGATATATAAAGGGTGATTTTTTAAGAGCTATAGGAAAGTTTTTCAAAAAACCACACGTGAAATTCAGAAAAATGCATGACATTTTTATTTAAATCGATAGTTAGATTAAGTTAGGTTAAATGGCTGCCCTAGCTACGGGCTCACTTGGACAAATATTAAAAATGCGTCCGTTGTGGTGCCATACATGGGAGAGGAGAAAGGAGAAGGGAAGAAATAAGGAGCCTTGGGGTTTAAGACGATGATGACCATACATTTAACGTCGATGCCAGCGGTGGCTGATTTGCGTTCGTAGTTAGCCACAACAAGCTACTGATGAACTTCACCAAATTTATGATATTTACACCGGCTATATCCGCAGGCGGAGCGAAAAAGTGAGAGCCCTGATGTGTAAGTCTTTGCCAGACAAGAGCGGAGCAGCTAAGAAGAAGGTGTTGAGATGATTCCATCTCGTCGTCCAGACAGATTCTGCAGAACGGACTTGAGGCAATACCAAGTCTCACGGTATGAACACCTAACGGACATCGTCCGGTAAGGATGCCCACCAAATTCGAGAGTTAGGGCTTTGTTAGCCTTAGGAGTTCCTTTGAGCGTCCCCGAACTACCCGTGGATCTCGCGACTTTGCACGTTTGTGCACTAGCCCAGCGCTCGCTGAGTTGACTCCAGGCCCATCTTTCCAGGAGCAGACCACAGGTTCTCAGGGGAACCCCAATTCTCTCATTTCGCGACGAAACCGTCTCCAAAATTCCCTGTCTAGCCAGCTCATCAGCCAAGCAGTTTCCCTCTATACCGCTGTGCCCGGGAACCCAAATGAGCCTGATGACGAAGTATTCGGATGCAATCGAGAGAGAAGCCAGACATTCCCCGACCAATCTCGAACGCACAAACAGCGAGCCCAAGGCCCTAATTGCCGATTGGCTATCGGAGTAAACATTTACTTCCTTAACGGTAATTACCGAATTAAGTAACCAGTACACCGCTTCCTTAATTGCGGATACCTCCGCTTCGAAAACGCTACAGTGGTCCAGGAGCCTAAATTTAAGTTTGATGAGAGGCTCCTTACAGAATACTCCCCCACCAACCCTTCCGTCCAATTTCGAGCCATCCGTGAACATGTTTGCCATGCCTTGCCGCCAAATGTTGCACCCCGCCCACTCATCCCTTGAGGGAATGTGAGTAGAAAAAGGTCCGCTTGGACCAAGCGTGGGTGTACAGTGGTCCAACACCATGGGGATAAACTCAAAGTTTTTAAGAATACTAGAGTGTCCGTAACTTAAGTCTAGCCTATGGCCCGAACACCGTGCAGCGGTTGTTCTTCCTACAATGTCCATGGGCGCCACATTCAGCATAGCGTTAAGCGCTAGAGTAGGAGTGGTACGGAGCACTCCACTGATTCCAATGAGGGCAGACCTTTATACCCTCTCCAGCTTCTTAACTGATACCATCCTTACTAGCGAGTTCCACCAGAAAAGGACTCCGTATAGGAAGATTGGTTTTATAATCGTGTGACTTTACACGAGAGGCTCCATCTTTTGCCGATAGTGCCCCTGCAACCATACAAGGCAACTGTTGCCTTCCTGATTCTCTCCTCAATGTTTGGCTTCCACGTAAACCCTCTATCAAGGATGAGTCCCAGGTACTTCACCTTGTCAGAGAGCACCAACGGAGCGCCCGCTATTGAGGAGAGAAACACTCTTGGTATATTGTATAATATTTCCTCGTAAATAAAACGAGCTCCGTCTTCAGAGGATTTATCGATAGGCCGTAATTTGCGGTCCAATTTATAACTAGATTCAGATAACCCTTCAGCAATTCCATCAGAGTATCTAGAAACTTGCCTCTGACAATAAGTGCCACGTCATCCGCGTAGGTAATCACCTTACAGCCCCTCCCCTCCAGCTCCTCCAGCAGACCGTTAAGTACGGCAATCCAGAGTAGTAGCGAGAGAACACCGCCTTGCGGACTGCCTCTGTTCACTTGCCGGCGGAGAGAGGTCTCACCCCATTCTGCCACGACCGTTCTATCGCTAAGCATCGTGTGGATAAGCCTTATGAGCTCGGTTCCGAATCCTAGTTTACCTAGCGACCTGGTGTTTGCCTCCGGGAGGACATTATTAAAAGCCCCCTCAATGTCGAGGAAGGCACCTACAGTGAGCTCCTTCTGGTGGAGGGACACCTCGATGTCCTTAACAATTGTAAGCAAAGCAGACTCTACCGATCTGCCTTTACAGTAAGCATGTTGAGCGTACGATAAACGCCCCTGAGGAATTTCACTCCTTATGTGCAGATCAATCAGCCTCTCCAGGGTTTTTAGCAGGAACGAGGAGAGACTGATTGGTCTGAAATCCTTAGGGGATACATGCGAAATCTTAACTGCCTTGCGTATGAAAGAAAGTCTCACAGCCCTCCAAGATCTGGGTATGTAGTCCCTATCTATGCAGCTCGCGTAGTAATGCTACAAAAAGAATTTGGCCAAAATGGGATGCCAGGCGATCAAAGGCAAGGGAAAACTGCTCTATCGTAATTGATTTGATCAGAAGCTACTATCTTCTATGTCGACATGCTCTAAAAGTGAAAGTTCCTCATTTCGACTATTGCAAAAGCAGCAGCAGGAAGAATTGTCTGTCAGACGTATTCTCTTTTACTGTGTCGCGTGACATGCCACTAAGTTCAGATACTTTGGCGCAACTTTCTTGAATGTTAGCCATGGCCTTAAGGATATAACGGCCAGCCAGATCGATGCACTTAAAACAAAATTGTTAAATGAGGAATGGCAGGTAAACTGAACAATAAGCTAAGCTGAACAGCAATGGATGGGTAACGAAATGAGTTGGTTAAAACACTGACTGCCACTTCTACCTACCTACCTACCTAGACTAGCTCTACAATTATGAAGTTCTTGTGCTGTAATACTGTTTAAGAAAGAAAAAAAGTAAAGAAAGACAATAAGAGCTATTTTCTTCGATTCTCTTATGTCGTAAGCATTTTGTCCTTATTACTTTAATACTATTGGTGGTTGTTTTGATAGTCCTTTTTGAAGTGAAACTTCTTTAGCGGCGGTCCGATATTTGAGCGAGAATGGAGAGTGAATTGGAAAAATGTAACGTTTAGAGATTTCGTTACGCGAGAGAGAAAAAAGATACAACGTAGAGAGAAGAAGAAAGAGGGCTATACATTTTCTATACTTAAGACATAGGCTTCGTTGTAAGACATACTATACAGATATATAAAATAGAGAGAAAGAGAAGGAGAGCTATACATCATAATGTTACGCGACAGAGAAAAAAATCAGAACTAAAGTTGCTGGTCATGTTGCAGCGCATAATATCAGTAAAACAGCGGTGCCAATCGGACGACGCAATCCCGCTTAACAACAACAAAACGATTAACACTAAACGATCACATTTACCATCAGTTTGTACTTGTGCGACAACCATTCACAAGTCTCAGGGAAGCACGTATTCTGAAATTGTTTACGAATATGATAAAAAACATTCGCAATCATTAGTTTACGTTGCTTTACCACGAGTCACTTGTACGGAAATGATTTTAGATTCTACCATGGTCAACGAGCATCAGTCAGTATGTCTCATTTACAAGATGAATTCCGGAGACTATCGTTAAATAGACTGGAGAGTGTGGATAAACAAATAATCGATTTCATGACTCAGAGAAGAGGGCTATCTGTATATACTCATAATTGTCAGAGCCTACGAGCACATTCCGCAGATTTAACAGACTCTGTCATCCGCAAATCGAGTATAGTACTTTTGTCCGAAACTTAGTTAAACGTTAACGAGGATATTAGTATACCAAAATTCAAATATAAGCGACTAAATGTTAGAGCTGACGGTGTGGCAATCTACCACAATCAAGATGATAGCGTAAATATCGTCACACTAAACATGGAAATGACTGCAAGGCAGTCTCAGTCATATTCATCAACAGTCACACCAGTTGGCGATGTTTACATTGCAGAATGTCAAACGCTGAATGGAAAAACTATTGTCATAACCGCCATCTATATCTCACCGAACCAAAATCTTGATGACATAATATATTTCATTCACCGCTCACTATTGGTTTACAGCCACGCAGGTGGAAATGTACTTGGAAAAGGCGAATACAAAATTCGATTGATTCTCGGGGGAGATTTCAACGTAAATTTCGGATCCAATGATTCTTTGCCGTTGACTCAATTTCTTCGAGAAACATTCGGTTTGCAGATAAACAATAACCCTAAAGAATCAATAAAAAAATCCGGAACTACACTAGATGCAATTATCACACCTTATCTAGAAAATATATTTCATATTTCAGCTATCACAAACCAATTATATCAGTATTACCAATTGAAGCACCAAAAGATGATAGCATAATGCATATATAGTTAATAAAATCGAATTTTGGTTACACAAATTTCATACTGTTGTACTTCTTTTGAAATTATCCCTGTCTCCTTCTCTTCCTCTCTCGCTCTTTCTCTCTCTCTCTCTCTCTCTCTCTCTCTCTCTCTCTCTCTTATTCACACTCATTCACACACAGAAGTTTCACTTCTACCACGTGTACGATGCTGCACATGATTTTTTTTTTTTGTTGTTCTCGTAAACCTCAAACCTCACTTTCATATGTGCATGTTCGCGTATTTTTAAGCTACTTACCACTCGCACTGCCACTCGCTCCGCTGCCCGCATGTATCAGCATCTGATTGTTCAAGTTGTCATAGTGGATAAGCGCAGCATTCAACGATGTTTCGCGCTTTAGTTCCGGAAAATTTTCAATTTCCGCCACACACTTCAGCTCCAGAATTTTTCCTGCATGATAGAAGCGTGGGCCGCTCAAGTAGAAGCGCACCTGAAGCTTTTGGCGACGCAGGATATAATCGTGCGCTGGAATGCTGGTGTCGATGCTGGGCTGCAGCTCACCCAGAGAAGCCTTCAAAGGAGCCAGAGAGAAAAAATACGAAAGCAAATTGGAAAATAAATATAAACTTTATTGTGTGTAAAAATGGGAATATAATATTTCCCCCTCCTTGTTAAGAAACTGTCAAAAACTTTATTATCAAAAATCCATTGCATTGAATTGCGCGCCACAACAGTCAACACAACAGCGCTACGCATTCAACAACTTAATTTTTTTAATCATTTCTAAACTTACATCCCCCCTCTTCTTTTGGAATAATCTTCACTCCACTACTACATTTTCTTCGCTCCTCCACACTCACCTGCTCACCATTGATGTACCAGGTCAGGCGCGTTGGCAAACTTGAATAGTCCGAGGTGCAAGTGGCGCTGAGCAATTCCTCCATGCGATACATTGAATTGAAACTCTCGATCAATGGGTCACTCTGAGGTAGCGCTGCAAATGTGTACAAAAAAGGAAACCAGTGAATAGTTGGGAAAATTTTACGTAGTATTGCATTGAGTAGCAGTGCGTGCAGAAGTGGATGTCGCGCAAGTGCATCTAAGACATCATAGAAGTGATTTCGACGCTTTAGCCATCAAGTTGCTGCGTGATTTTTCGCTCTAATTTTGCTACTTATTTTTTATCGTTGGATGTTGATGCATTTCGCGCTTTGTGCTTAGGTGCATATGTATGTAGGTGTGTGTTGGTTGTATGCTTACCTGCTACAGTCATATTGTCCGCCTTATCTGCCAATTTGAAAAGTGGCGCATCACCAGAAACCTCGCACTTGTATGCTCCAGTGGATTTGGCGCCGAGTAGACTCAATTCAATGCGACACGTCGATTCGTTGCAGAAGTATTTGCCATCTTGCACTTGAATGCCAGTGACGGGGAATTTCATGTACACCGGATGCATCATTGGCGAGTATCTGCGGTGAAGTGGTACAAATAGAATTGTTAATATTATTTAGTAGGCAGGCAACATAGGTTGTAGAGGTACGATTCAGTAATAAAATTTATAAGAAAAATTACTATTCATAGAATAAAAAGTAATCTAAGGCAAGGCTATTTGTTCGGCGCCGCATTAAAGTCTTAAATAGCAGAAATTTTTACTAAATTTTAAAATCTCCATATGAAATGGTTTTATGAAATATACATTTCTTGTACATTCATAAGCAGTAATGTAATAGGGACTCATAAATTTGGTACTTCTAAAGCATAGTAAAGCGTTTTTAAGTAAGAGCGCTTCAACTTGTTTTTTGAATAAAACACAAACGGTTTGACTTTTTTAACTAATTTTTTTTTTATTATCGAGTTTAAACATATACATTTAAGTATAAAATTCGATTTCTTTTGCATGACCACCGCATGCACGTCTTACGAAGTCCAATCGTTGAACCCAATTTTCGACCACTCTTTTGCATAAATCGGCCGAAATTCCAGCAATTTCGCTTTCAATATTGGCTCTGAGCTCACAAATCGTCGCCGGCTTGTTACTGTCTACAGTGATTTCACATAACCCCAAAACGGGAGGGCTTGTTAAATGGACCGTAAAATGGCCGTAATGCTCTTAAAGTAGCAGCAACAGAACGATTATTTTCATAAAAAATTTGCACGATTTGCAATCGTTGCTCAAGTGTGTAGCGTTCCATGATGAAATGTATACTAATGAAGTTTACAAATGACAAGCGAAAAATAAAAAATATTGCGTCGTTCGCCCTCCCTATCGGAAAAAAGTTGAAGCGCACCTATTGAAAAACGCCTTACTAAGCTCACGTTTCATTTGAAACCCTATCAAAATCGATATCAACTGCATTGCCGTGAAATATGCGTGACAATTCGTTTGTATCTCACAGCAAAGTAGTCATTTCAAATTGAGCAAAACCGACAGTTTGCTTACGAGTGCAGTGCCAGAGTTGGAATACTCCGAAGATTGGTATTTTTAAGCGAAAAGTCTTCACAAAGAGTGTAAGTAAATCTTTTTTATATTTTTTTGAGTCAGAAATTTGTTTAAAAACACTTTTCTTACAAAAATTTGCCAATTCCTCCTAGGGCATTGCTGATAAATTTGATGTTTCTTCTCATTTCACAACCAATGTTGCTAGCAACATTTCACCGCAAGCCAAATGCATGTTGCCAGCACATCTGTGAAGTTAGTACTAGCCTTACAGGATAACGGAACTGTGCTACAAATACACACAAGTATGAAGGTAAAGGGTGATCAGATTAAAGATACTCTTTCCGATAGGGATTTTTGACAGATCACGCGTGACTACTGTCGAACTAAATACATAATTTTCAGTCAATTTCAGTATTCATCGACATTTGACATAAATTTCGGTATTCATTTCAGTAAATTTCAATATTCATTGACATTTCATCGTTGAGAGACTAACGCCTCAATAAGGTTTACAAATCGTAGAGTTGTGTTACGAAAATCAACGCTTTGTGAAGAGTGTTCATCCCGTGCTCGAGCGAAATTGTGGTGTTCAGCGACGAGACACAATTTTGGCTTAATAGCTAAGCAAAATTGCCATATTTGGTCTGAAGAGCAACCCGAGGTCATTCAAGCACAACCATTACATCTATTGAAAATAACCATTTGGTGCGGCATATGGGCTATCATCGGCCCATATTTCTTCAAAGACGAGGTTGACACTAATGTAACAGTGAATGGCGAACTCTATCGTGCCATGATAAACGACTTTTTGATGCCGGAAAGCGGGAAATTGAAGCACGTGACCTCCACAACATTTGCTCCCAACAATGCGGCGCTACTTGCCATACAGACCGTGAATCAATGAATCGGACCAGTGGATTGGCCACGAAGATCGTGCAATATCACACCCTTGGAGTTTTATATGTGAGATTGCTGTAAATTCTGTATGCTTTGTGGATAAACCAGCTTTGATTGAGGCATTGGAAACCAACATACTAAAGTTGCTCAAAAGATACCGACCGAAGTGCTCCAGCAAGCCATTTGAAATTGATGTTTACAGATGGCCGAATTACTGTGTAGTTGAGGCCAACATTTCAAAGGGATCAAAGGGATCTTTAAAATACAAATATCTTGGATGGATCTACACAAAAATAATAAAGATTGCCCAAAAAATTTTTCGGAGTAATACTGGACAGCAAATTGCTGTGGAAGCACAATGTTGAAAAAATACAATAATGCGCTGTAAAAGAATGATGGGCGTTACTCGGGGTCTATCACCCTCTCTGATGCATTGGTACTACACGGCAGTAGTTAGACCGATATTGTTGTATGGGGCCTTAGTATGGTGGGCTGCGACAAGAAAACTGACATACTTAATGCCACTGGAAAGGATTCAGCAACTCGCTGCTCTGTGCATAGCAGGAGCGATTAAAACCAGACCAACTGCGACGCTGGAAATATTTAGTATGGCGCCCATTGACCTTATGGCGGAAAATCAGGCAGCGTAATCCGCGGTGAGGTTAGTGGCTGCTGGATTATTCACTTATAGAACCTTCGGCCATAGCTTAATAGGAAGGAGGAGTTCAGGTTGCACAGACTACTCAACTCCGAACTTTAATTGGGAGAGAAGGCTTCGCACTGCAATTGAAGAGGAGGGATGGCACAAAGGCATGAAGCCTTGGAATAGGACTTTTTACATCTACACAAACGGCTTTAAAACTTTAGACGGAGTGGGAGCGGGCATTTACTGCTCAAAACTAGGGACAAGGCAGCATGTCTGGCTGCAAGACCAGAGCTGTATTTTCCAGCGGAAGTTTTTGCTGTAGGGAAAGCCGCGTAGCTAGCCTACACAACAACAAGAAAGAACTCAATAATTAATATATACGGGACAGTCAAGCACCAATAAAAGCAATAAACTCGTATTGTATTAAGTCTAAAAATGGTCAACGGTGTAGGGAAGCCATTGAAAGGCTAGCCGCAAACAGAAGGCTGCATATCTATTGGGTACGTGGTCACAAAGACATTATGGGAAACGAAATAGTAAATGATATAGCAAAAAGTGCTGTTAGACTACCTTTTGAACAAGAGAACGACATACCAAAACCGCTAAATACAATATACAATGAAATGGACGACTACACGAAAAAGCGAGTGGAAGCTACACATGATAGAAAAAGTCTGCGTTCAGTATTAAAATAATTTAACGTGTTTATCTTAAAACTCTCTATTATTTCTTCTCACTTATTTCAAAGAAAATTATTCGTAGAGGGTATGAACAAAATTTTTTGGAGTTTGAGCTGCGTCGTGTTCAGATAACGGGATTGTAGTACAGTTACTTAAATAGGCTGAGCAGAAAAAGTGTGCGTTCATTTCGAATAGTGACGATTATTTGCATGGCAGTTACGTTAAATTTAATTTTAAATCATTCATGTAGTTGACGCGGTTAAGAACAAATCTAAAGAGGGAAAAATTGGTATTAGAAATACATTTTTTGTTACTATGGACCAAAGGCGAAAAGAAATAGATATTGGTGAAAGGAAAATCATTGTAAGGTTGTGGCAGAATAGTAAGAGCTATCGGGAAATCGCGAAAATTGTTGGGAGGCAATACTCCTCGGTCCAAAGAGTGATAAACAACTTCAAGCCAACGAATTGTTTAGAGTTTAAGCCTCGTTCTGGGCCTCCAAAAACACTGACGGAAAGAGAAGAACGCAACATAACTATTCTTGTGAAGTCTAATCCACGACTAACAGCAAGCCAAATATCAAAAGACATAGAAGTAAAATACCAAAAGAAAGTACATCCAGATACAGTAAGAAAAATTCTAAAAAGAATCGGATTTCACGGCAGAGTGGCACGAAAAAAAACCCTTCATATCGCGAGTAAATCGACTTAAGCGGATGGCTTTCGGCAAGGAATACGTAAACAAGCCACCTGAGTTTTGGAATAGTGTGATTTTTTCAGGTGAGAGCAAGTCTTGCATTTTCGGGATAAAAGGTCGTAAAGTTATTTCGAGGAAAAACGGAACGGCACTTGGAAAGCAAAATCTGGTACCTACGGTAAAGCATTGGGGAGGAGGTGCCATAATGTGGGGGCGTATGGCTAGTTTGGGCGTTGGAAATATACAGTTTGTTGAGTCGATAATGAACAGACATGATTATCTCGATATTTTAAAAACGAATTTGAGAGACAGTGCAATCAAACTGGGACTTGGTGAAAGATTTGTTTTCCAACAGGACAACGTTGTTGTATAATGTTCCAAAACAACTTCGCACACCCTCACAATCACCTGATCTTAACCCCATTGAGCACTTATCGGACGTTCTAGAAAAAAAAAAACGAGAGCGTACAATAACTAGGAAGGAAATGCTTAACCCATTTTCTACCGCCGTTGCGTTTTCGCAACAGCAACTTTGAACCTTTGTGACTACAGTAAAAAAAGATATCTCTAAAATGTTATATTTTATATTGTAATTTGGACTTTTGACTTTATAATTATGCTCTAAGATTTTAAAAATAGTTTTTTTTTTACGTTTTCTACTAGTTTCTTAAAAATAAGATATGAAATAATAACATTATCGTACCAGCTGCTAATGCAGCTGAAGTTTTCTTGCAAAAATAAACTCTTAAAAACAGGTGTTGCGAAAACGCAACGCTGGTTGAAACGACTCATATGACTTCAAACTTTTTGATGACATTATTTTTGGCGGGAAAATTGATGTTTATGTAATTTTCATATGGCAATTTGTACCATAAGTGCTATTATTTTTATTTGTGCAAGTAAAAATACATTTAGAAGTATTTCGTTGAAAGCTTTTATCGTTTTGGTAAGTCTAATGTGCTCTTGATATTTGGTCAAAATTTTGTTCCCTTACTTAATTCTTTATTGAAGAGTAATGGATCGTCGACGTTTTTTAACCATTGGGGAAATAGAATCCTACATAAATACTTCGAGCAGTGAGGATGTAGGCGAAGTAGTTTCAGCTAAACGAATGAAAATTGTTAAGCCTATTTCGAAAAAAATAACTTCTGTCGTATATATTCCACCAGCAGATGTTGATGCTGTAGGTGACGAAGAACTTATTGACGATAATAAGATGATAACAGAGGTACCAGCTATGACGGATGTTTGTGGAGAGTTGGAGGTCGAACATGAATCAGATGTGGAAGATTTTGCGTCGCCGCCGTCATGCTTAGTTAGAATACCTGATGATTTTTCTTTCAGGTGGCAAAACACCATTTGAATTGTTTCTGCAGTTCTTCGACGAAGAAATAATGGAAATGCTGGTCGTGAATACAAATATGTATGCTCACCAAAATAATATCGTAGTGGATATTAGCAAACAACAGATATATCGTTTCATCGGAATTTTGGTACTAAGTGGTTATCATAAAGTACCTCACGTTGAACATTATTGGAGTACACAGCAAACAATTGGTATACCTATAGTAAAGCAAGCTTTATCACGTAATAATTTCCAGTTGATTAAAAGAATATTTCATCTAATGGACAATTATAGCATTGATGCCACAGACAGATTTGCTAAAGTTCGTCCACTTATTGATGCACTGGATCGTAAGTACATGCAGTTTGGAGTTTTTGAAACGTTTCTGTCAATTGATGAACAAATGATACCATATTTTGGTCGACATTCGGGCAAAATGTTTATTCGTAACAAACCAATTCGATTTGGTTTCAAGTATTGGACTCTTTGTTCAGACAGCAGTTATTTAAAGGGTGTTTTTTTTAGAGGTTAGGTTTTCGGTTGGCACTACTTTTTTCGTAGATGGTCTTTTTGACAGCTGTCACTTGATTTATGCTCAGTTTGGTTTGCCATTTCATAATGAATAGACTTACACCTGATCAAGCCCGTCAACGTTCTGTGAATGGGCCCAAAACGAGATGGCCACCGATCCCGATTTTCACAAGAAAATTTTGTTCAGCGATGAAGCTCACTTTTGGTTGAATGGGTATGTCAATAAGCAAAATTGTCGCATTTGGAGTGAACATAATCCACAAGCCATTGCTGAGACGCCGTTACATCCTCAAAAAGTCACTGTTTGGTGTGCTCTATGGGCAGAGGGAATCATTGGTCCATATTTCTTTAAAAATGAAGCCGGCCATAATGTTACAGTCAATGGAGAGCGCTATAGAGCCATGATTAATGACTTTTTCGTGCCTGAATTGGACGATGTTGATGTGGACGACCTTTGGTTCCAACAAGACGGCGCTACATGCCATACAGCCAACGCAACATTCGATTTATTGAAGGAAACTTTTGGTGAGCGCATTATCTCGCGCCGTGGACCGCTGGACTATTTCTTGTGGGGCTATGTGAAGTCGCTTGTCTACGCAGATAAGCCCGAGACGATTGACGTCTTGGAAGAGAATATTCGGCGCGCTATTGCTGACATACGGCCCCAATTGCTGCAAAAAGTGGTCGAAAATTGGGCCTCTCGGCTGGAATTTATTCGAGTCAGCCGCGGCGGCCACTTGCCCGAAATCATTTCTTAAACATAATGGCAAACCCTTATCTTTATAATAAAGCTAAATTCTTGGCCATAACATTAAATTATATACGTTTTATTTCATCTTGAAAACCTAACCTCTAAAAAAACATCCTTTATATGCAGTAGCACCATATGGAGGATCGAGTGTACCTTATGACAAGAATGTAGGCTTAGGCGCTTCTGTTGTTCTATCATTGTTAGAAATTGTAGAATCTTTACTTTTATATTGTGAAGAAGTTTCTGATGAAATAAGTTATTCATGAGACATCGAAGAAGCAGAGAGACCAGTCCATTTACCTCGCATAAATGTTCGTGATCGTGCCGTATAGAAACCTCCAGGCAACAAACGTAAAAGACGTGCTATGTGTCACTCACAAACTGTTTATGAATGTAAAAAATGTAATTTGAGATTACATCCAAAATGTTTTGATGAATACCATACAGATTTAGGAAATAAGAAAAAATAAGGGTTTTTTAAATATTGCAAAGCTATTACACTGTAAACTTAACAAAATACAACTATATTAATAAAGAGAATTCAAAAAAATACCCAACTACAACTCTGCGTAAGTTATATTATTTCTATGAATAAGATCACAGCCTTTCAACCAGCGTTGCGTTTTCGCAACAGTCTGTCCTGGTGCATCCGGAAGACCTATAGGTCTGAAAATTTGTAAAGGTGATCAGGAGTCCTTTAATACCAACCATACAAAATTTCACGCAATTATCTACACGGAATCTATTACCGGTAGATGATGGGTTAAGAACGCGCTTAAAGAGGAATGGGAAGCCATAAGTCCAGAAATAACAGCCAAACTAGTTGGATCAATGAAAATACGCCTTCTAGAAGTCATAAAAAGGCGTGGATAACCAACTAGCTATTAATTTTAAAACATTTCTATGATCTTAAGCCTTTTATTTTATTATTATTGAAGTGAACGCAAACTTTTTCCGTTTAGTTTGAATGTCCTTTTTAATTTTTTGTGATCTCATTTTAAATTTCATTTTGTTATTGGTGGCGAAATATGTGTGATAGTTACGTTTAAGTGAACTAAATAAAACTGATTAAAAAAAATTCTGAAATATTTATTGTTTTGAACTTTTTCTAATGCAAAGATAATTTGCATAGGTGAACGCAGACTTTTTCTACTATGTGTAGGTGGACTAATTTGACCACATGCAAAACAGCAAAAGTTATGTGTAAAACTAACGACAAAAAAACTGACTCAATTCTTACTTAAGATCTTGCGAAAAGACTGCAGAACTATCAAAGGTAAGCTGACAGGTCATAATAATCTATTGGCGGATCTCTCATCCCTGCTTAGATTGCCAAAGGCGGTGACATCCTACATGATGTCCACTTTCAGTATTCATAGAGGTCGGTCTCCATGTGGTATAACTAGGGACCAAAAGGTCTATGCGTGGCCTAATTTCAACCAGGCTAACCTAACCCAATCAGTTTAAACTTTTGTTGTTTTACTTTTAAATTTAAAATCCGATTCCTCTAAATTGATCACATTTTACTTGACTTGACAAATGACTGATGAAAGCCAGCATTCTTGCAATTCAATTTCAGGTGGGTTCAACAATAAAAAAGAAGGTAAATCATAGCTCTTTTCAATTTCTTGATTCTATTTCTTCCTCAATTATAAGTAATCCTCAGAAAATCTTCGCTGTGCCTTGAACTGACAAAATAAAATTGCGAAAACTCTTCAAAGCCTTTCAAGCTCTATCATTAAAGATGCGAATTTTTGCATAAATAGTCGGTAGGAATAATTCATAAATGCATTACTAATTCCAAATGCATTTGCGGACAAAATCTTTAATTGAAGAGAAGGAATTGCATTTTCTGGTAATTAAAAGTAAACACCCGGGTTAATCGTACTTGAGCAAATGAGATTTTCATTAAAGACTATAAATGTGTGTATATACATAAATACATTTCAAAAAAGCAAGAAATATGCAAATACGTAATCCACTCATATCAAATTTTTTCTTAGTAATGCACCAGGCAACAGATGATTTCTATAGATATTCCATTAAATTGATCTCTTAACATACTTTCATGCATGTATATGTGTATGTATGTGCTCACACATACTCATATGGCCATATATAACGATGCTTATTACGCATTGACTGAAGTTAGTTAGTCTAATATGTCATACTCGAATTCCACCATCATACATTTATACTCACACACACACCCACACACATTGCTCATTCAGGTATTGCATTTCGATTTGTTGTACTTGCTTTCAAACATACAAGCAGATGAGTAGTTATATATATGTGTGTGTGTGTGATTGTATGCTGCAAAAGCCCTTAAGCCAATGGGGTTTCTCTAATTGCTAATGAGAAATACCATATCTGGTTCCACGAATGAATTGGTTCTTCTTTGATGCTGTCGAGCACAACCAACAAATGCTCCATATTATCCTCGTCGATGACTAATCACATTCACATGATAATGGCGCATTCACGGCGGGAGCGCCAAACAATGTAGCCACACAAATCGATGGCTCAAGCAGAAAGGGTCAGAACTACATTTGGACGTACGCTTGAATGGTAAGTAACGTCCTTGGGCAGTGAGCATACTGGATAGCGGAGTGGATTACTTAACCCTTCTGCTACATTCCGGTCATTTCATGACCTTTTTTGTTGAATTTGATCATATCTGCTAATATTAACAACATTTCACAATTTCCTTTCATGACTTTGTGTATTGACGTAAAACCAATAGAAAAAGCATAAAAAAAATGATTTTGATTTAATAAACAGGTGGTAACATCAAAACTTACATGCGCGCACCTTCGGGTCATTCGGTGACCCTCAGCTCTTTTACATATAAAGTGTATATTTCGCGCCTCTTTTGTGGTTAGGTTTTTGCTGCAAAAGCTTGTATTTGTAAAATTCTTATAAAAATGGAAAGATTCCAAGCTTCTGTAAGTATTTTTATTATAATATTGGTTTAGAGGCCAAATCGTCTGACTCAAAGCCAAATAGAGCATATTATTGACAATGATGAGCATTTTGATGAGTGTAGTGAAGATGGGGATGAAGATTATATAGTGGAACAAATTGAATCAGAAGGATCTGACGAATATTTAGATTCTGATAACGATGAAGATATAGTACCTGCATTGGAAAATGAAAGCAGTGTTCCTATATATTTTTGCAAGGATAGAGCTATTGAGTGGTCAATGGAACCAGTTGGACACAATAGTGGCAGGGCAAGAATAGAAAATATAATCCACGGAAGACAGGGAGTTACATATGCAATATATCGTATTTCTACTATCAAGGAATCATTCGATCAATGTTTTACGTACCAACTAAAGCAAATTATAATACAAATCAGCAATATAGAGGGCGAAAAAAAAAAAAAATTGGAGCTGGATATAAAAAAATAGATAAGATAGAACTCGATGCATATTTGGGTATTTTAATTTTAGCAGGTAGTTAAATCAATATAATTTTCCGTATTTATGGCTAAAATGAAGACATAAATGTATTTTTTTACAGGAGTATATCGTTCACACGGAGAAAGTATTCAAAGCCTCTGGGATGAAGTGCACGGCCGACCATTATTCTGTGCAACAATGTCACTTGGCAGGTTTCTTGAAATTAATCGTGTTTTGAGGTTCGATAACAGAGACAATCGAAGGGCTCGAGGAATGAACGACAAACTTGCTCCGATTCGCGATTTACCGCTACTTTTTGTTCCATACGAAAATATTACAGTAGACGAGCGTTTAATTCCTTTTAGGGGCAGATGCCCCTGCGGATGTGCGTACAAAATTTTGTCTTAATTTCCAAATGTATTTAGGGAAGGAGTCAGCTTCCGCTCCACCGGAACGGAACCAAGGCCAGCGCGTTGTGTTGGATCTCGTTAGTGGGTATGAAGGGCGGAATTTTACAACCGGCAACTTTTTTACTACTCGGGATTTGGCACTGGAGTTATTGAAGAAAATAATTACTTTGGTAGGCACCGTAAGGAGTAATAAACGATTTTTACCGATTTGTGGTACTAAAGTGGAGTTAAGGAGTCTACCAGTGCTAAGCAGTCGACATTTCTTTAATGGATCAGTTACCCTTGTGCAATACATACCCAAAAAATATAAGATGGTGACTGTTTTAAGTACCTTGCACCATGATAAAAGCGTTATGGAAAACCATCCAAAAAAGGTGCCAGATATCATCAATTTCTACAACTCTACAAAATGTGGAGTGGATACTATTGATCAACTTGTAGAGACATATGCATGCAAGAGACAAACTAATCGTTGGCCTGTAGCAATTTTTGCAAACATATTATGGACAGAAATTAATACTTCGTGGAATGCTGCAAAAACATATAAACGTAGACTTTTCCTCGAAAATCTTGGCTCAGACCTTGTTCATGGGGAAATTGAACGCAGAAAAACGCTACCAAGAACTCAACCGTCAGCAGATATTGTACGCAATATGAGAGCGGACGCAGAGCAACCAAGCACTTCGGCAGGAACTGTTCCGAAAAAAAGAAAACCTAGTCAGCGAGCCAACTATGCAGTTTGCCCTAGCTCAATTCGTCGCAAAACGTACGAAAGCTGCACGGTTTGCAAAAAACCTGTGTGTCCACAACATCGTTCAACGGTTACGGTATCAAAAACCTATTGTTTGGAGCATTCAAATAAAAAAAAAATGTATCTAATGTATTTAAATATGTATATATAACAGCTTAATAATCAATAAAACTAATGAATTTTAAAAACTTCTATTAAAATTATAAACTTTTATACTGATATCTAAGCAAAACACAGGTAAGGTCATTTCGTGACCCGAATATCACATGTGTAAGTTTTTTTGAATGTAACAGAAGGGTTAATAGGAATAAAGATAGTAACACTTCTATTCAGCCGTGTTTATGTATGTAAATATGTGAGTGATTTTGTTTAGATTGGAATCAAATCAAATTAATTAAACCAACTTGTTTTGGGTACTCAAAGTATATATTTATGCCTTCCGTAGTGTACCCTAGAACTTCAAAAGAGGTACCCAAAAGAGTCCTGACACTCCAAGTTGCCATCCGCGTGCTGAGTTTTATTTCAAAGTCCATCATCGAAGTTTCCGGTCGATTTCTTTGTATTGTTGTGGCTTCAGTAATCAGTAGATTTTAGATGGGCAGCTGATTAAGCTCCGCATCCAAGTACGCTGCTGGAGCTGACAACTTTGGTCAGCATATCAGCCGTACTGTTTTAAGGGCCGTTTCTAACCTAGAAGCATACGTACATCTGGGGGTTATTTGGCTGCCAAAAAGGCAGCCCCCGAGTTATGACTGCTTACGGGATAAGGTGCTATCTCTAGTCTCTACTCTGCATCCATATTCAAAGTAGTACTTAAAAAAAACGGATGTGAATGACTTTTGAATGGACTAATCTAACAAAAAAAGTTTAGAGGGTTTGCTATACAGACTTTTCAGATTCCTCAAGCAGATGTAGAAATGAATCAAAAAATTATAATTCTTAAGAGAAGTCAGAAAAAATGTATATTATTTTTACCCCCTTTTTCCTAACTGCTGAGCTACCTAGCTTAGCGGACTATGCAACCGTCACCATAACGTTCAAGACCCTCTTACTCCCCTATTCAGCGAAGAGTGGCAAGACAGTTCGAGCTCATCCATGTGCTTATATACAGAGATGGCTCAAGACTCGAGGTGTAGATGTATTGTTCAATATATTCTGAACATCTGAGGATCTCTCTTAGTTTTCGGCTCCCCGATTACAGTAGTGTCTTTAACCCTTTCGACCCGGCATTCGCACAGCAATGCTGGTATAAAATTGTTTATCGAAGTTGGTTAATTAGGTGATGTATTTTTTTACAAATTATTAAAAATCTGAGATGCAATAACAGGGTGGCGCGGTGGGTGGTGGTAAACTATTATACCACTCGGCATATTATGTGGTACAAATAAGTACCAGCCGTCCTGTAAAACACACTTTAGAAACAAGAAATGATATACACAAAAATTTATAATATAATTTATTTATTTTTTTTTTTATTCATATTTTTTTAATTGTTATATTATTCAAGACAATTTTAGTGAAAAATATCTTTATACATAAAATGCATGTATGGTAAGGTACGACAGGAAGGTGTATTGCCCAGCGTTTGGCAATTTGTGGTGTTCGTCCAGGTTTTGACCGATGAACGGCTGTAGTTTGTAAGCCGTCCTGGATCAATGCCTCAGCTACAGTAACTAAAAACGATTTGAATGGTATCTTTTTCCGAATGAGGTCGTTATAAATAACCCAAGCGTTCACTGCTGTCATCATTATGAGACGGTAAAACATTAGCTTCCACCACTTATCCGATTTCCTATCGTATTCATAAAGCCCAGAAATCTGATCGGCCAAGTCGACTCCTCCCATGATCTTCCTATAAAATTTTATTTGATTTGGACATTGCACTAAAATTTTTCCTCCTGTTTTCAACGTTTTTGTAACATTAGTCACAGACGGTTCGGGACAATTACTCAATACCAATACTTCTTTCGTGTCGTGTCTGATCTATATTTGAATGGTTTGGTATCTGGTTTGATATTGTGCAGTTCCGAAGTCCATAAACAGTTTTTTCTGGTACAAAATTTTCATCAGGAATATTTCGAATAATATTTATTTTCGATACGCCGGGGTTCGAAGCGACGTCATCAATATCGCTTTCAGTATCATCATTACCGCTGTTAGAGCTCAAGACACCACTAGGTAAGAATCTCTTGTCAGCATCCTCATTCTCCTCGTCTACTGAATATTCGCTATCACTGAAAGTAGTGCAATCGCTTGAAAGAAAATTGTCGGAACTTCCCCTAGAAAAGTCTTTTGAGTCGCTGGTACTATCAGCTCGTCTTCTATGATTTTTCGGATATCTTCAGGATCCATTTTCGAAGGATAATATAAATTTTGATCAAAACGAAGAGTCAGATTATGTAGTATTTATTTATAAGACGAATGGTACACATAAGTACCATATGCTAAAATAGGTGCAAAACTATATTTTTTTTATAAATATTTACATGCACAAATTGTAAGGACTTTTAAAAACTCTATTTTCTTGTAATTTCTATATTTTTGGCGCCTTAGCACTGAATATCTTAGAAAAACTCTGCGAAAACCCACCGCGATTTAAATTTTCACTGCCTGTCAATGCAAAAAAACAGACCCCGTTAGTACAGACAACAAAATTTTAACGGAACTTATCAGTACGTATTTAGAAAAGAGTAGAGATGATCAGGTGAATAGACCAGCAGAAATTCGCTTAGTCATTATTGTGACATTTAATCTTTAAGAGGTACACATGTGTACCATTCGGGTCGAAAGGGTTAAGTTTGAACTGATGACAAAAATGAAAGCCGCGACACTGGTACAGTGTGATGCGCTACTTGAATATGATATCTACAGTACCTGATACACAGGTGGCGATAAAATACTCCACAAAGCAGTCGACAAGCTCCAAGGTAGCCACCGCACGTCTCTTAACACGTTCCCTGTCCGCTGAGCCATATATGGTTCAGTAAACGTGCGCCAGATAAGCACTGATACGTTCCTGAGCCATATGTGCGTCAGGGGGTATATGAACCACATGTGTTTCATGAACGTGCAGAAGCAAAAATGTCCCTCTACGCTCATGGACCATATGTGTTTCAGGTATAAATACCTTACATCCGTGTTTTGTTTTTTAATTATTATTATTAGTAAAGCTGTCCTATGACTACAAAAAAACAAATTATTAAAAAAATCCTGTTGGACTTGTCGGTGAATTTTGCATTTTTGTATTGGGACAAAGATGACTGAGTCATTTCGTCAAAACATAACATGGGCTCCGAGCCATTGTGATATGGAGTGTAACTGCACGACCCATGAATTAGAGAGACTTCACACCAAGTTGTGGCCTATTTATTTTTAAGAAAGATGTAAGAACAGCGAATAAAAGATGGCGCAATCAACCTACCTGCAGCATCACTCGACAATTGTGGCCGACTCTCAATGCTAAACGTACACAATCTCTATATATAGGTATGTATATAATTAGCACGTACACCCTTTCTTGGTGTTTGGCCGAGCTCCTCCTCCTATTTCCTCAGCACACAATCTCTGCTGAGCCGAAATAAGCAAAGTTTCAGCTCACTGATTTAAAATGGAGCCCAGAGGATGGGCGTGCAAACACATGACTTCTGCAGAAGTTGTCTAAATGAAGAAGAAGAAAAGATAATCTCTCACGTTTTGTGCCATTGTTCTGCTCTATCGAGACGTAGATTCACCATTTTAGGTAGACAATTTTTTAATGAGTTGGAAAATCTTTGTAACATTTTTGAAAAGTTCACACTGGTTTTAGAAGAGATAAGAACAAGTTCCACACGCGCCATCTCAATGAGTTATGAGTCTAAGTGTGTTCTCTAGTGGGCAACCGCTACAACCTAATCTACCGTAACTGACCCCCTCTTCCTCTTAGATTTTTTTAAAGTACCCAAAACTCTTATCTTATCGACTTTCAACCCTCTAAAGAACTCTTTTGAACAGCAAATCGGTTGCAAGGATGTAGGATAGATCGCCCGTCATCGGGAATGCGTAGCTTCGAATAACCGTTTATGAACATCAAATATTAGAAAAAGTTTCTTTTAATAGTTGGCGCCCCTCAGCAGGAAATGGAAAACCTTCGAGTGTGTTTCTGCCATGAAAAAGTTGCTCATAAAAACCATTTGCTGTTGGGAGTCTGCTTAAAATTTTAAAATTGTAGGTCACTCCATTTGTGGAACAACATCCAGACGCACGCCAGAAGAAGGAAGAGAAGCTGGGCCAAACCCTTAACAGATTTGTAAGCGGCAGTTATTTGTTTATTTTTTTCTAATGTTAGTAATAGCTTCAATGCACTTAATTGATTCAATCAAAAAGAGGAAACGGTTCTGAACATGAAAAACTTTATTGTAATTGAAAAAAAAAAAAAAATTATAAGTGGGTAATTTCATTCTAATGCTCACTAAGTTCCAACGAAGCTTGTTGTTGTTGTTGTTTTAACAGTAGTGGTAGCCCTGTCAGTGTAGGGCATATCACCGGTCGTCTTCGTCTAGCTCATCTAGGGGTAGGCCCAGGAAACATGCTGTTTCGACAGGTTGGGTCCAGAGGGAGAGGGGTGTTAGATGAGTCGGTTTTAGGGGGCATGTGAAGAGGTGGTTAGTGTCGTGCGGGGTACCTGCCGGACATGTGTTTGGAATGTCGGGGTCAGTTCTGGATATGTAGGAGTTTAACCTGCTACAGTATCCAGAACGTAGTTGTGCCAGTGTTACAGGAGTCTCACAGGGAGCATTTGTGCCTCGTTATGCAGGTGTTGAATGGGGAACATCAGAAAGCAACCGGTCGCTGTCCGAATGGCGGTATTTTGACATGTCTGTAGCTTTATCCACTGCGTGTCACTAGTTCCAGGCGACCAGACAGGCGCAGCATAGTTCAGAACCGGCCGACCAATTGCCTTAAATGTCGAAAGCAGCAGTTATTTGTCTTTGCCCCAAGTGCTGCCGGCAAGCGATTTGAGGACCTTGTTGCGGTTTTGGACTTTAGTGACAATTGCGGTTGTGTGCGCAGAGAAGGAGAGCAAAGCTTGGGGTTGTTTACCGTCGAAATTGGTGTGTCGTTGACTTTTACGTTAAGGGACAGCTTGACCTCCTTTGTCCAGGTGGTAAAGAGGGTCGCCGTGGACTTGGTGGGGGACAGTTGGAGATTCCTCGCAGTGAAAAAGCGAGAAAGGTGGGTGAGATAGTTGTTCACTTTGGAATACAGGACATCAATGTCATTGCCCGACGCCTTTATCGTGCAGTCGGCAGCGTATGAGATCAGGAAAACTCCCGCTGGTGGTTGGGGGAGCTTCGAAATATAGAAGTTGAACAGCAAGGGAGAAAGGACACCACCCTGCGGTACACCTTACTTAATCTTCCTCTGCTTTGATGTTTGATCTCGAAAAATCACTGACGAGCGCCAACCGCTCAGGTAGTTTGCGGACCACCTCTTCAGCCGGGAGTGTCGACTGATAAATATCATCTAGTAGCGTGGAATGGCTGACTGTGTCGAAAGCCTTCTTTGGGTCCAACGCTACTAGGACAGTCCGCTCGCAGGGGCGGTTTTGGTTAAGCCCGCGGTTTATCTGGATGTTTATGGCGGTGAGTGCAGTGGTGGTGCTATGCACTCGTCGGAAGCCGTGCTGATGTGGGGCTGGGGCCAGGTGTTTCGTGAGGAGTGGGAGTAGGAGGGCTTCAAGTGTCTTCATTACTGGGGAAAGGAGAGTTATCGGCCGATAAGATTCCCCTTGGTTGGCGGGTTTCCCAGTTCAGTAGTGGGACCACTCTCCCTGCTTTCCACTTGTCAGGGATGATGAGAGTGGCCAGGGACAGATTGAAGACTCTTGTGAGAAATCCTACTCCCAGAGGTTCCAGATGCTTCAGCATCAGCGCGTTTAGTCCGTCAGGGCCAATGGCTTTTGATGTTTTTGATTTGCTGATGGCCCCCTGAACTTCATCACCGGAGAAAGTAAGTGGCGCACTGTCGTTCGTCAGTTTGTGCAGCCTTCTGGTAGCACGACGTTTGGTTCTGTCGACCAGAGGATGCAGTATAAAAAGCTAATTATAAAGGCTAAAGTAACTCGCGCATCTCTTCGGGTCCGACGAAGTGCCACCATTGAAGGTGATAGCCACCTTGTCGTTGTGCTTCGTCGGGTTCGACAGGGACCTAACGGTGGACCAGAGCTTACTCACCCCAGAGGTGAGGTTACAGGTCTTCAGGTGCTCAACCCATTTAGTCCGCTTGTGTTGATTTACCAGTTGCCGGATCTCCAAATTGAGATCCCTTATGCGGGGATCCAACGAAGCTCTCTTTTTATGTATGAATTCGAAAAAGATCTTGTAGGCTTTGCAAACATGTCGGTTGTAGGGCATATATGAGAACAATAGACTTAGATACTTCATATATGTATTCGTTTGCTAATATTAATAGAAGAAACTCCATAGACACTTCAATTATCTCACCACTAACATCTGGGCGTCACTTTAGAAATACTCTTTACTAATATTTTGTCAGATTTTCTTCGGTTATTGACAGAAAAAGCGAAGGAGGGCAAACTTCAAATGCAAACAGCAATTTTGACCTATTTTACAACAAAGCACGTCAGGTTTTAGATGAAATAAAAATGTGGTGCCATTCATATTTAAAGACTGCTCACCATGTGGATTTTAAGCCCAAGCAATCTTTGCAACTACTCGAGTTTATTTGCCACAGTTAACAGTGTAAATTACAGATCTATTTGACAGTCAGCGCAGGCATTAAATTTACTATGCCAAGCAAACGAGTGTAGGCACAAGTGCACGAACTCTCTCTCGTTTTGCGTAGTGAGCTGGACTTTGTCATGCAGTGAGATGGCAAAGGATGGAGGGCACCCATTCATTCAATCGCTATTCCTGCTGCTTAAAACAGGAGTAGTGGAAAATAGTACTGGCATGGCAGCGCTTTTCGTACCAAGCAAAACCGTCCACCAGTAGTGCATGCGTTGAGCTTGTGCGTGTGGATGTATGTGCGTGTGCACAGTTAAGTACACAACGCGATATGCAAAAGGGAGCAGCTGCAGGGCGTCACTCATGTCGAAATTGTTAACAAAATCATAATTGGAATTTTGCTATATGTTGCAACTGCAAATGCAGAAACAGCAACAGGCGCAGTGTTAGTCCGGCAACATGCAATATGCAATGGCATACGAACTATCAAACTCTCACGTGGTGCCGCTTTTCTCGTAAGTACCTCACACATGCCGCTGTGATATGATATGAATTTGATATATTTTTTTTCTTTCTTGTTGTTTGGCAGCTGTTGCTGCTGCTGTTTGTTCGCTACAGCAATTTTCCAGTATTTGTGCCCCAATTGGTTTTTTCATTCAATTTAACATTTCACATTAACCGACTGTTCGAGGAATTATTGTACATTCAAGCGCCCAACAGGATTTGCAATTTTGGCGCAAACGAATTTCTGTACAAAAGACTGAAAATTGCTGCACATCTATCTATATATGTGTATGTGTGTGTGTATGCATTCATGTGAAAGTGCATGCATGCATGTGTGCATGTTTGTTTGTATATTTAATCGTTCAGGTGGCTAAACGTGCATGCGCACAACAACTTTTACGTCTATGCTGGTATTTTCGTATTACTCGTCCATAGGTCAGGTTACCGAACAGACAACTCACGTTACGTATACGCCATGGCCTGGCTGGTCGTATCGCTTATGCGTAGCTAAAAATGTTATACCGCTTTATATAAGCATTTAATGCGATTTGCAACTGCACTTGAATGCACTTTTATGCTGGGCCTTCTCAATATAGGAATTAAATGCTTATGCCTTTCTAAATACATTCGTGCGTGTGGTTGTGTATGTAGCTGTGACTTACCTGAAAAATTCCATTTTATCCTTATACCATTTCACTGAATTCAATGTGTGTCCACTCATATCATAACTGCATGATAACGTAACATTATCGCGAAAATCAACAATTTCCGGTACGTTGATGTCAGTCACAAAGAGGCAGGAAATACGGTGGAAATCTGAAAGACAGATAATGATAAAACGAAAATTAAGCGAAATAAAATAAAACAATTTCACATAGGCAGACATATTCATATAGATACTTGCAGATGAATAAATATAAACAGTGGATGAAAAAATACAGCAAATTAAGATTTTGAGCACATTTTACTATTTTTCTGTTTCTTCGGGTTGATTACTTTATTATTATGAAGCCACACACTGGGAAAAGTTGTAATGGAAAACTGTGGACAAGCTCTTGATTGAATTCCCCAAGGAAACCACAAGATGGACTAACTAAAACTACATAGAGAAGATCGCTACAAAATGAAATCGATTAAACAGGGAAATCGTGGAACGCACTAAAATTGATAGCCGAAAACAGGACTAGGTCGAGGCCCTAGGCTTCAATGGGAGCCAAAGTAAATAATGATAATTTTTTTATAAACGTATAATTTATTGCTACATAAGAAACGATGTAAATCGAAATTTCAGACTTAATGCGAAAATTATAAAAATTGGAAAAATTTCTATCAAAATTCAAACTTTTTAATCACAGTTAAAGAAATAAGTAAGCCGTTTCATGGGCCATTACATATCTTACACAAAGGTATATGTTTGAAGCTTCTAAAAATTCCCGTTGGTTTTATATAATTATTTCCCTTGATGTTCCACAGTTTTTGTATATAAAAAATCAGTTTAAATGTCGAGAAAATACGCACTAACAAAAAATTATCGATAATTAACGAGAATTTCGAGCCGTCGCTATGAGTTTGATGGTACATTCGACCAGTCGAATCTTCGACTATTTTTTCAGTAAATGTGGCCATATGGCATCAATGGTGGCTGGAATATTGCAATAAATTGACTCCTTTTTATAGTGCGCTATATGACAAGTTGCGTTGTCTTGATGAAACCAAATGTCGCCGATGCTTAGGTGATTAATTTTTGGAAGCAAAAATCAGTCAACAAGACTCTGTACCACTCGCCATTCAACGTAAAGGTAGCTCATTTCTCATGACGAAAGAAATAAGGATCGATGATGCCGCTGGGCTCAGCGAGTTTCGCGTATAAATTTATTTATTTTTAATTAAATTTCCATAATTTCGAAGCATTGTTCTGGCGTTAAGCGATTTATCACGGCTTGCCAAACTTTACCGAACAGAAATGTGAACACAGTTTGCCATTCTGATGTGCCAAGGTATTGGTATCAATGTCGTTAGATCCCATGCAGTTAAAAAAATACACTCGATATTAAAATGGGCTGAAACTTCTGATTCAAATTTCAAAATTTGATCAAAATTTGTGGAATTCGATAAGCTCTTTACAAAATTGTAAACTTGGATTAATGTAGTCTTTATTATAGAATGTACTATATTTTCATAAATAAACAATTTAAGTAAAGAAATATACAGTCAAAATTTTGTCGAAATTTTGAAGTGCTATACTTTTTCCACTAACTGTACATATATTTATATAAGTTATTTCAGTAAATTTGCATTAAAGTTCGAAAGTCGAAAAAGTCTTTTCGTATTTTGTCAATAGATGTTGGAGTCATCTATCTCCAGTGCTACCAATCACATTGAGTCATATCATATGGTGTTAGAAAGGTGACGTTTTAAGGGGGGGGTAAGGGATAAAAATCGATTTTTTTTTTGCATGTTATTGTAGTAAAACATTTCAAAAATACCGTGTTAAAATTTTAAGTCAATCCGAGCAAAACTTTTTAAGTTATAGAGCATAAAGCCGAGCCGCCTCAAACATCTGCCGAGACGCAGCAGTTGCGCGCGTAGTCCGTTACAAACGTATACAAACGCGGTTTTCTCGAACCTTTTTTTTTAAAGTGCGTAGTCATTGGCATTTGAAAACTACTCAACCGATCCTTTTGAAATTTTGCACACATATTTTACATATAAAAAACCTCCCCACAACGTTTTTTTTCGCCATTTTTTTTTTATATTAAGGTGGTTTTACACCTACAAAATGGCGGCATTTTTTCGTCAAAAATCACTTTTTACTTCAAACGACTACCAAATGGCTGAAAATGAAAATAAATCGTCAAAATAAACGTTGGGGGGAAGTTTAACTCATACTTTAACTAAACTATTCGATTTTTTTGATTTCAGATGATTCTGCGCTGAGATATGCTGACTACTGCAAAATGTATTTTTGCAAAGATGCCTACGTAAATGTGCTCTCATTCGCTCATTTTGCAATATTTTTACATGAAAATTTTATCAAATATTCTTGAAATGTTACTTTATAATATGCAACAACTTTTAATAAACTGACTTGAACCGTTTCGCTACAATAAATTCATGAAAAAAGTGTTTTTTTTTAGCGTTTATCCCTTAAGCTTCATTTTACCAAAAAAAAAAATAAATTCGGAGAAGTTGAATAAAAGTTATGAAGAAATTCGCTATATTTTGAAATTTTTGCATAAAAATCGGAAGAATGCCACGCAAGCCACCAATGAAAATTGTGAAGTTTACGGAGACGATGCTGTATTAGTTCGTGTAGCACAACAATGGTTCGCTCGCTTCCGTTCAGGAAATTTGGATGTGAAAGATGCACCTCGCTCCGGTCGACCTATCGTTTAAAAAGTCGATGAAATTATGGAAAAGATTAACCAGGACCGTCACATAAGCTGCCATGACATCGCCAAGGGACTAAACATTCATCATCAAACGGTTTTGAACCATTTAAAGAATTTTTGTTTTTACACTTCAAAACATGTTTAATAAACCATTCGTGTTATATTTTTTATTAACTTTACAGTTATAAAAAAAGTACAAAGAAATCTATTTATTGTCTTCTAAAGTGGACCGATTTAACGAGGGGTCAGGAAAGATTGGCGAGAAGTTGACACAGTATACCGTCCACCCCAATCTACCGATTCCCGCATTTGAACTTCTTGCTGTAAATCTTCACCGCACTGAACACCTATGCCCGAGTGCTTGAGGCTTCACTGACCTGCTCTCACAGACTCCTCAAAATATGCTATTATTTTGTCGTGTATTTTATGGAGGGCTGTTAATACTGCATATGCATGTATGAGTTTGTAAAATACTAAATATAAATATAAGAAATATATTTCCCTGCGTGACAAGGTTGTGTAGTCAAACGTTTGTTACATAAATAAAAGTTGTACGTGAACTTTTTAAGCAAACTACTGGCACGCACACACATAGATATGTATTTATGTATGCATGTAAGTACAAAATGCATACACATAAAAGCCCTATCACGTATGCCTATTGCATTTGCGAAAGCACATCTATAGTAGATATTGCAAAGTTGTGCGAAAGCATATAACCGAAGTAAAATCAATTTGCATTTTTTATATAAAATAAAGTGCATTTCATGTGTTAACATGTGAGCGTACGTGAGCACATTACCTACATATGAGCGTATGTATTCGTGATTGTACTTTGGTGTCGCACACCTGTATTATTTTAAGTCGACCAGTTTCTTTATTTTTGATGTCAATCCTTTAGTGAGTGAAATAGTTTTATTTGTCATTGCAGAAGGCATGCAAATATATTTAAAAACTTTTGAGTGGTGTTTTGAGTGAACATATTTTTTTAACCAAGCGTAAACAGAGGTTTTTTTTGAGGCTTTTTTTACAGCTTCTTACTCGTATTTAAATTCACACATTCAACGAGAAAAACAAGCCTTATTGGCGCTTTGCTTACTTGTTACAGCCTAGTAAATTGGTATTTATGGCACTCCTCTCATAAAGTGGCGTGCTTAAATGGCTTGGAAGTTTGTAAGACTTTGTTTTACTAAAGATACTGAAATCTAAACAGTTTATATTTTTTCAGACGAAAAAATTTTTTTTTCGAATTATTTCAATCTTTCATTTTTAATCTAGTAGGGTTGAGGTTTGAAGAGCCTGGGTTAAACAGATTATATTTTTTCAGACGAAAATTTTTTTTTTTTCGAATTATTTCAATCTTTCATTTTTTAGGGCCAAAAATGGAAAGCCGGACATAAAATTTAACAGTTAGAAGACTATTTGGAAGACAGAAGTGATCCTTGTGATACAGAAGCAGATTGTAACAGTGACAACTGTAATTTTATACCTGACATTTATGCGAGTGAAACCAGCGAAACGGAAGACGAGATTGAGGAGCTGGAACAACAAGCAGAAGATAGTCTTGCGGATATTGATAAAGAGTTTTCCAATAACAGATGTTACAGGTGAATGGGTTGCGCTATCGAGAGATGATTAGCGATTTTTTTTGGCCGGAATTGGATGGTATTGATCTGAACAACGTTTATATTCAACAAGATGACGCTACGTGCGACCAAACAACGAAACCATTGATCTTTTACGGGAAAAAATTTCCGAACAGTGTTATCTCTGGAAGAGGTGATCACAATTGGCCACAGAGATCTTGTGATTTAACACCTTGTGACTTTTTACTCATCACTCATGATTATTTTTGATGAAAAATCATCTTCCTCTTGGTGGTGATTAAGGATGGCTTGAGCGTATGTTAGACGCGATTGGCGGTCAGCAGCTAACAACTGATGCACCGTCTGGACTTTGTACGGAAATATCTTCAAATCTTGTACCAAAATTCGCTGTAAAGCCCGTCGCCTGATACCCATTTGCGTGGCACGTCGTCTGGTCGATGTCGACGGCGCTTACATGACATCCTCGGCTACAGCAGCAATATTCTCTGCAGAACGGCTACTCCGGGGTCTGCCACGCCTGGCAGCATCACGTGTTGTGCCAGTCTCTTCGAGGCGAGCGGCTAAGCGTCGCAGTGTTTCACCATTAGGCGTTGGACGGCGAGGAAATCTGCGACGAAATTCACGTTGTGCCAAAGTCACCGACCGATTATTGGTCAAATAAATGGTCAGCAATATTCCGCGATCTGGAGCAGTGTAGCGTAACATTGTTTATTAACGTGTATTTCGCATGTGTTTACTACACAAATGTCAAAACAGAACTGACATTAGGGGCCAATCGCAAAATTTATAGCATTTTCTGATAGGAGGATTACTTTAGCGCCACCTGTTATTAAAAAATTACATTTTTCTTTGAATATCAAAATAACACCTCTTCTTAAAAATTCCTATATTAGCGAAGATGATGTTGCCTTTCCTTTGGATACAGAATATTACACTACCAAGTCTGGTCGAGTGTGGTCTTCGAAGACATTTCCACATACACATAGGCTAGCATGCAATATTGTGAACATAGCTCTAGGAATAACTGGTTGCGTGAGTACTGTAACCAAAATTGATGATATATTCAATCATCTTTACCAACGAAGAAGCCAAAAAGCCAATTTGTTAAGTACAATGGAAAATATCCCCAGAGGCAAAACAAAAACTGGAGAGTAATAACTGAAGGTAAACTGGATGCCTTTCTCGGGGTACTTATTACAGCTGGAGCGCTACATTGTTGAAGAGAAAATGTGAAAGAAATGTAGAGTACTGACGAATCCAATCAGAGAAATATATTTACTGCATATATTTAATATTATAGATACATACGATTTGATGATTAAACTACCAGAGAAACTCGAAAAGAGACTGACAAGTTAGCTGCCATAAGGGAAATTTGGGATTCTTTTGTAGAAAATTGCAGAAAGTCATTCAATCCTTTTGGCGTAATAACTATTAATGAACAATTCGTACCAATTCGTGGAAATGTTCATTTCGACAATACATAAAATCAAAACCTGAAAGATATGGTATAAAAATTTGACCTGCCGCAGATGTGAAAACGTCATATTTGTACAATCTCGTATACGGGAAAACTTCCTGGTGGAAATGTAGAAAAAATTAAGGTGTACGGGTTATTAAAGAACTCGCTAAGCCTTTGTTTGAATCTTTGTTGGGCATAATTACTTATAATTTTTTACCTAAAAAGAACCGGATGGTACATATTCTGCCTTCCCAACATGCAGACAATTCTGTTTATAATGAAGTTCATTTCAAACCCATTATAATTCTGGACTATAATCGAACTAAAGGGGCAGTAGACAATAGTGACAAACTTATAAGAGAATACTCATGTGGCAGACGAACAGCGCGTTGGCCATTTAGAATATTTATGAATATGGTAGGCATAGCTGCACTAAGTACTTTTATAATCTTTACGCAGAAGACTGGAAACATTCAAACTCATCACGAAGAAAGGCCTTTCTATTAAATGTTGGACAAAAATTAGCTGAAACAAACATGAGGCAACGTTTGCTAAGAGAAGCTAAAACCGATCCAACTTTACGACGTGCTTTGTCGGCTTGTGGTGTTGCAGCTGAAGTTGAAAAAAAAAAGTGAAAAGTTCATGACTAAGAATGGAATAAAGCATGGTCGTTGCATACTATGTCCCAGAAAAAAAGTTAAGTTTTGTGTGGGGGACTTTAGTAACCCCATTCAGCGTTTTATGTTATAAAATAGTCTCCGTACTCTAAGGGTTGAAGCTGTGAAAAGCTATCGTTTTTTGTAGGCACTCATTGCGCTTGGTCGAAAATTCCTTAATTACAATAAAATGTGGAAAACGAAAGGCTTAACATATCGTGAAAAAGAACAAATCGATATCTTGACCTCAGAGGGACTTTCAAACCATCAAATTGATTGGTCGAAGTACAAACGTTGTTGATCTTCACGTGAAGCAAAGAACTACAAAAGTTCAGATAAGAACTACAAAAGCAGGACTGCGCTGGCTTTAACACAGAAGGAAGCCCGCAAAATCCTTAAACTGCATCAAATTCCGCCCTTGAATAAATTTTGAAAAGAACACCACTTTGATTTTGCAAGCGACCACATGAATGGGAAAAAGTAAATAGTATTTAGTGACGAAAATAAGTTGAATCCAGATGCGCCAATGACTATTTCCATGTCATGAGGAAGAAAGAAAGGTACTTGAGTCGGCATCACAGATGACAAGGTGATGTTATTGTATGGGAAGCCAAATAGTATTTTTGCGCATTCGAAATGAAAATTGTAGACTACAAAATGACGGGAAACAGCTATAAAGCTCTGTTGGAATCATCATTTCCCCGAGATTTGTGAAACATTTTGACCTACTAATAGGAGCTTCCAACTGGTTAATGGGCGAGTAAACACTTCAAGTGTGGCCAGAACTTGGATGGTGTTCCACAACGTTGAAACTTTAGCATGGCCGCTTGATATTAAAGTTGATAGGATTGCAAGCTTTCGGTAAACTACTTCTTTTCCTAGACTTAGCGAATTGGTTATTGGAAATAGCGCTACTGGAAACTCAACTAGAAAAAGAACAAATTAGTGTATCATTAAAATTTCGCTAGATATTGTACTAATTAAGTATCTCCTAGTCCTGGAAGTCTTATGAGTCATTTGTTCTTATACATTTTATTTTTAAGTATTGGCTTTGATATATTTCATTACATGATCGCTTAAATTCTGTAACGAATTGTAAATAGAGAAGAAGTCCATGAAATACAGTCATTAGTTCTCGAAATGAAGAACACTAAAAATTCAGTAGCTTACAGTAAGTTTTGAGACCGGTGCAACTTTCTATGGGAATAGAAACGTTACACTAGTAACTCGCGCCCAGCGTTTGCTTAAAGTATAATATGAATAATTGGCAGAGTAGTTGAAACCATACAGCAGAAGCGGAAAATTTGGTTCAATCTTTTTCAAAGGGTTTGGCGTTTTTTAACCCACCTATGGAGAAATACCTTCTACTAATAAAAATTGTGCTGGACGATTTCAATGCCAAGGTGGGTAATGATTATGAAACATCCGGTAACGGAGGGAGACTGATCGACTTCGCCGGGGCTAACGACCTGGTAGTCTGCAGCCCCAGATTCCAGCAGAAGAAGATACACCAAGCTACCTGGCTGTTTCCTAATCGAAAAACGCAAAACCAGATCGCTCGTGTTGTGATAGATGGAAGACACGCTTCTAGTGCTTTAAATGTACGTACGATCCGAGCAACATCACATCAACATCACTCTTACCATAATGAAAAAAAAAAGAGAGACCGAAGTACGTGAGTGCGAGGTGTTTGAGAGGGCTGACACGAGGAAGAATGTCCGAAAATTCTATTGAAAAGTTCGGCGGCTAACAGCATTTTTTCAGACCGGGGAGATTTCCTATAAGAAGAAAGGTGATCTGGTAACTTACATCCAGAGCATTCTTAAATTATGGAGGGAACACTACTCGAACCTATTAAACAGTGACAGCTGCGCATATCACAGGGTTTGTTAAGATCCCGATACCACAAATGTCGGGATTAAAGAACAACAAAGTCACGGGCTCCGACGGACTGCCGACTGCGCTATTCATACATGGCGGCGAGGAGCTGAAAAGCTGCATGCATCAAGTCGTATGCAAAATATGGTCGGAGGAAAGCAAGCCTGCCTATAGGAATTGAAATGTGCTCTGCCTAATCCATAGGAAGGACGATCCTGCAATCAGTGTCAATTACCACAGGACTGGTCTTCTGAATATCGCTCATACGTTTCTACCATCAACCAACTGATCGGACCTTATCAGTGTAGCTTTAGACCTGGAAAGTCCACAATCGACCAGATATTCACAAAACGCCAAGTCTTGGAAAATACCCATTAAAGGAGAATCGACACATACCATCTTTTTGATGATTTATAGCTGCATTGGACAACATGAAAAGGATCCCTACAAAACTAATACTGCTATATAAAATGATGCCCCTAAATAGTTACCAGCAGCGCCGTCAGAATTGGGAAGGACCTCTCCGAGCCGTTTGATACTAAACGAGGTTTCAGACAGGGTGACTCGCTGTCGTGTGACTTCTTTAACCTGATCTTGGAGAGCATCGTACGAGCCGCAGAACTTAATCGCTCAGGCACAATTTTTTATAAGAGCGTACAATTGCTGGCGTATGCCGATGATATTTACATCATCGGCCTTAACAACCGCGCTGTTAGTTCTGCCTTCTCCAAACTCGATAAAGAGGCAAAGCAAATGGGTCTGGTGGTGAACGAGGACAAAACGAAGTACCTCCTGTCTTCAAACAAACAGTCGACGCACTCGCGTATCGGCACCCACGTCACTGTAGACAGTTATAATTTCGAGGTTGTAAAAGACTTCGTCTATTTAGAAACCAGCATTAACACCGATAATAATGTCAGCCTTGAAATCCAACGTAGAATCTCTCTTGCCAACAAGTGCTACTTTGGACTAAGTAGGCAACTGAGTAGTAAAGTTCTCTCTCGCCGAACAAAACTTATACTCTACAATGATCTCATTATGCCCGTCCTAACGTATGGCGCAGAAGCTTGGACGATGACAACGTCCGATGAAGCGACGCCTGGAGTGTGCGAGAAAAATGTTGTGCGAAAAATTTATAGATCTTTGCAAGTTGACTACGGCAAATTTCCCAGGCGATGGGACTATGAGGTGTATAAGCTTTACGACAACATAGACATAACGCAGTAAATAAACATCCAGCGGATACGTTGGCTGTAATGGATATAAATGTTCCGGCTCTGAAAGCATTCGATGCGGTACCAGCTGCAGGTAACAGAGGAATGGGAAGACCTCCTCTGCGTTGTAAAGATCAGGTGAAGAATAATTTGGCTTCACTTGACGTGTCCAACTGGCATCGGGTAGTATGAGAAAGAAACGACTGGCGCGCTTCGTTAAACTCAGCCAAATTCGCTTGGGCAGTTATCACAGCAATCAAAAAAAGTCTAAAACTCTAGCCACTTTTAGACTGGTTCCCATTTGTAATCCCAAATACCTGTTTCGAATGCAGTGCTACGAATTTACTCATTCTAGGCTATAAACAACCAACCAGACTAACCAGCCGAACTTAGTTTTGCTGCCATAGCACAACCACTATCAGTATGGAAAATATATCTCGGAATTTTCTTCTGCGTGAACTTAATACTAGAACTAGAATATTAATTTTTAACCAAGCTTACACATGCAGTTGCTAGTAATTTCCAATTTGCACGTCGTAAGCTGGCGTGACCCTGGAAACGTGCTTCAAGTAACAGACTCCCAAAAATTTTCAAAAGTGCACAGAAGTCGAATATAAAATGCAAATAAAGAGCATAGGAGAAGAAAAAAATCAAAAACGAAGAAAAACCAGTGAATATATAAACATAAAAAAAAAATAAATAAAAAATACAAATAAAAATATGTTAGTAATGAAATCACATGAACGTGAAACGTGCAGCAGCAGAAATATGAGAAGTCGAAAGATTGAAAGAGATAAGCAGTGGAAATAAATTCTTTGAACATTTCCAAATACCAGAAATTACAATACGGAAATTGTATCAACACTGACACGCACACATGCATACAAGCACATACACACGCATTTTACTAGGAACCAACACTACTGCACACCACATGCAAATACACGTGAGTGCGACACGTATGCCGGGAAGTGATGAAATGCTTCGAATAAGCAGTAGGGCACTAACAACAACATGCAAATGTAAAGCAAAGAACGCACTAACACACTGACAAAGCATGTAAAAGCAATAAATTGCTGTTATTTTAGAGTAGAATGCAATGTATTTTGGGTCACCGTATTTCTATACATTTGCATAGATAAGGCTGGCCTGGCCAAATAAGTGCAGAAAAAACGAGAGTGGCATTAGAGAGAGAGAGCAGAAGTGATAAGCAACAAGCAGATGAGCGCACATACAACAAAGGACATACACAGTATGTTCAATAAATAATATAACTTTTCAGATGTTGAATAAAACACGTATCGTACTGTTGAAAGTTATTTTTTATTCAAAATACTCTCCATTTAACTCAATACAACGTTCAGAACGATCAACCAATTTCTGCATGGACTCTTTTATATCATCTAAGGGAATGTTTTTAACACCTGAGTCACGGCTGCTTGAATGGCTGGAATATCATCATAAAACGCACCTTTCATGGCAGTTTTCAATTTAGGGAACAGAAAATAGTCGCATGGTGATAGATCAGGAGAATACGGAGGCTGGTCGATGATGACACAAATATGTTTTTGCATAAAAAATTCACGAACATTTTTGGTTTTGTGAGGTGGTGCATTATCATGCAATAAAAACAGCTGTTTCCTCTATGGATATTCACTCAGGTCTTACACGAACAATTCTTGACCACAAACGATGTAAAACTTATAAATAGTATTCTCCATTAATAGTTTGACCTTCTGCAACAAATTCCTTGTGTGCAATACCCTTGGAACTGTAGAACGTGATCAACATTGTTTTGATTCTTGACTTCTGAAAACGCAATTTCTTTGCTTTTGGCTCCCCTTTCATCTGCCATTCTGCAGATTGACGCCAAGTTTCAGGGTCATATTTGAAGCACCATGTTTCGTCACCAGTTATGATCGAATCAAGAAAATCTGGATCGTTTTCAGCTGTTGAAATTATGTCTTTACAATGCTCTACACGAGCAATTTTTTGATCTTCATTTAATTGGTGTGGAACAAAGCGTGCACAAACCTTTCTTTTACCCAAATCGTCAGTTAAAATTTTCCAAATAGTACTAGAAGATGCATTTAATACTTCAGCCAACATTCTTACAGTGAAATTTCCGTGAACAGCAATGATATCGCGGACTTTTTTCACCAATTCAGCACGATTACATGCTTCATCATTATTCAAATCTTCACAACCATTTTTAAATCGTTTAAACCAATTATATAAATTTGAACGAGCTAAAAAATCATCACCATGAACTTTTTGCATCAATTCGTACGTCTCAATAAATGTTTTTCCAAGTTTAACACAGAATTTAATATTTGCTTTTTGCTCCATTCTATTTTTACGACACAAGCACGAAACATACTGTGAATAAAAGGCGCGTAACTTTTTAACCTCTCAAACGATTTACACGAAGTTGGCTGCGGTTGAAAGCTGACGCTTGTACCTTTTCAATATGATCAGAGTTTAATAGATAGCTCTACGTGTTCCATGAATTAAATAAAAAGTTCTGTTAAGTTCGGCTAAATTTTATATATTTTATTTTTTACTAGTATTTCACACTACTGCTGACAAAGTTATACCGCCTTGTCCCGGTCGACAGAGCCTCGTTAGCGAAAACAGGGAGTACCAAGTCCGGGACAACAAGTCTTGGCCAGTCGGTAGAGGTTGCCATTTGGTAAGAAGTGGCTATATTGTTCGCTTCACTATCCCATTGAACCCCCATGTTAAATATTAAAAATGGTACTAATTTTATTTTACATAATTAAACTTTATTTTAAAAGGTTTATACTATTGTTGTTGTTGTTGAAGTGGTTGAATATTTTTACTGCAATAATCCCAATTAGCGACCAGCACCGTTTTTGTTTTTTTTGTTTTGCTTTTAAGTCAAATCCATTTTGTGAGCTCCAAGTATAGAAAGATCTCATTGATTTGCCCTAAGAAAGGCTTACCGAAAGAGCGAAGTCGTGCCCTAGCTAGACCTGGACATTCAAATAAGTAGTAGTAGTAAGTCTTTTCGACTTCCTGCACTCTTCCGTTTCACAGCTACCGCAGATAGGATTAAAAGGAAGGTTGAGTCTGGCTGCATGTTCCCCTCACTTTCAATGACCTGTAAGGGTTGCAGTCATGCCTGAAATGTTTGGTTGAGAGCATCCTAACAGATCATTTGTCCTTTGGATCTTATATGACCGTCATGTGTTTTTTGTTGTAATACACGTACATGGAGTAAATTGCTTCCACGTTTTTTCGGCAAAAGCATAATAGTGTGACGAAACGGATGTTTTTATTGCATTGAATGGGGTAGCACCTGGGACCACCTCTGCTATGTCTAGTGCCGAACCTTTTCTTGCTAGCTTATCTGCTATCTCATTACCTCGAATGTTCTTATGACCGGGAATCCATAACAGAGTAATTTCAAGCCAATGACTGAGCAATTATTGTTCGCATCTACACTGTAGGACTAGTTTGGATGAAATGAAGTTGGATTCTAAGGCATTTATAGCTGCTTGACTGTCTGAAAAGAAAGCTACCCGTGCACCAACGTCCTTGTAGAGTTTCAGTGATTTGCATGCTTCTTTAATCGCTAATTGTTTTACCTGTAGCCATTAGTACATAACCTAAATAACTTGAGAAAGTTTTCAGTAAAATAAAAAATTCTTTAAAATTGTGAAATTACATCTCAAAGAGACATTGAATTTTCCTATTCAAGATACGCATTTAAGTCAAAGCTAAAATCATTTTATGCTTGGGCTAAATATCAAATATAATTAATTTTTAACTTCTTTTCATTTCAGCCTATTCCCGACTCTTTTGGACGGAATTAATGAAATTGTGAGCTAATCCGTAAGATTTTTATATTATAGTTTGAGATTGCGATAAAATGTAAATGAATGATATGATAATCGCTGGAGAAATGCTTTTGAGGGCATATGAAGCATTAATGTTTTCTCAAAGTGATAACAAAGAAAATCTCCAAAAAACATTCATTTTAGGTAAGTTTCTTTTTTGTTTGTTTTTGTTTTGACGGTGAGGTTGGGTTAAAAATGCCTTCGCACCATATAGTAACTGTTTTGAGATACCTATGCTCAATGCTCTTCAGCATAACTTTCCATTTCGCGCTTCTTTTTTCGGATAATATCCTCCACAAAATTTGTGACGGCATTCCATTTTTCGTCGTCTATCATCATTTTCTCTCTACGTTCCACCTCTCGCATTTAAAGAAGGTGTGTTCCGCATCATCATACTCAGTATCTCCATATATGCAGTTTGGTAGGCTCACTTTTCCCATTCGCCACAAATACTTGCGAAAGGACCCATGTCCGGACAAAAACTGGGTGTTCCGCTGTTAACTAACACCGCTGCTTCAGATACTGTTCTGTATGACGAAGCCACTCTGAGAGCACAGGTGCGTTGCACAAATTGCAGAATTTACCGCCGGCATTACACCCTCAGCGAATCTGCCCATATTTCGCATCCGTATAAGAGAATCGAGTTGGTCGTGGCCATTAAAAGTTTTCGCTTGTTTTGTGTTGAACCTCCAAGGTTTGCCATGAGCTTGCTTAACATGCCACTTACTTTGGCAGCTCTTGTGGCAGCATGGTTTATATGCGCCCAGTAGGTTAGCCTTGTGTCTAATTGCACTCCTAGGTACTTGACCACTCTTTTTGTCGATAAAGTGGCATCGAGTACTTGTATGTCTACTTCTAATGGGAGACGTCTGCTCGTTAGAAGGATTAGCTCTGTTTTCGCTGTGGCCAGCTTTAATCCATGGTCTTCTAGCCATGTCTGAACTCGGATCATCACCTGATTTAACTTCCTTTCGGCTTCGCCAGTGTTTCGGGCGATTATTACAGCTGCAATGCCATTTTATGTAAGTTGACAACTCAGTTTGCTGAGTTGCTGTTGAGAACTAACTTTTGAGATTTAGGAAAGATCTTTCATATCACAGGCATCTCCAGTTGATATCACATAAAAAGGTTTGTTGGGTTTTTTCTGTCAGCTGTATATACATACGAACGTACCTATACTTAGTTATAAAATTGTGTCAATATCTCGCCAAGAATATTTTAGTATTTTCATAGCTAACAAGAAATTTTGAAATGTTTAACATTTAATTTGTTCTCCCAATTTGTATATTACTTTTGGTTATACAAAATATTTATACATTTTTCTTTTTTTCTATTTGTACTTTCAATTATCCTTCTTGTGCTTTGCTTTGGTTACTCTTGATGCAACATTCAAATTGCTGACATATGTTTTAGTTTTGCCATTGCCATTCTGGTCTATTGAGTTTAACATTTTTTTGTTCTATAATTTTTTTGCTTTTTTGTGTTAGTGTTTGTCTCTTACGTTGATGGAAAATTGAGTTCTTACTACCTGACGTGCAAATGTGTGTGTACAAATGCGTTTCATAGATAGACAAAACGTGGCCTCAGTGAATTTCATTTAAAATATTGTATAAAAATTCAGTTTAGCTTGTGTGGAAAAATGTGAGTTGTTAATACTACATTAAATATTCTCCCGTTAGTGTATTTTTTTTAGATAGATTTACAAAGCGAAATAGAAACTTATGTACGTAGATGTGTCGAAAATGTGGCAAATATTTTTGCTGTTACTGAAATTACAGTTCTGAAGTTAGAAAAATCTCATCTCATTTGAAGTCTGTAGTTCAATTCAATGGGCATTGTCAATTATTCCTATCAGTTTTGGCTTATTTTTAGGCTAAAATGGCGAAAAAGGTAAGCAGGGGAGCTGCACAGGGAGGAGTACTCTCCCTTCTTCTATGGAACCCAGTTAGTAAATCAGATTCTCATCAATCTTGGAAAAGCCAGACCGAAACTGACGGCATATGCGAACGACTTGGCTGTTATCAACTGAGGTAGGTGTGCACAAAAGATGAGTCAAATACTCATAAACACGCTTTGAACGATCTGCAAGCGAACGGAAATCGTCGTACTTAAAGTAAAGCCAGACAAAATAGACTTAGTACTCTTTACAAGGAAGTGAAAGATTAGAAACGAGTCACCTGCGAGCTGGGAGGAGTTGAGTTCACACCAAACACATAGACTCGAAGCCTGTAGTGACTTATACGTATGCAGAAGAAAGACCTGGGGCTTATCACCTGAACTCACCTATTACATATACATGGCGGTTATTTGACCAATAAAGCTCTATGGTTTGCTAGTATGGTAAACGGCGTGTGATTAAACGACACTCGTTAAAAGATTAAAAAGTGTGAAATGGAGTGCAGGAAACCGGTGCTATGAGTACAACTTCAGTAGCGGCAACAAAAAGGAATCTCAACTAGCATTCAGCTAAATTAGTAGTAAAAAAACTCGGCCAAAAAAGATCTGCTCTAAGACTGAAGATGTCAGAATAGTTCTCACATAGATTTAAAGGTTACAGCAACATTTTGGATTCAAACGGAAGGTGAGACCCTACGGAATTCCACAAGTTAAATTTGACAAAAATCCTAGCGTCATTGTAAAGCAAGATTATTAAGAATCCATGCATACAAATCCTTTTATGAATGGCGGAAGGTATAGGAGCCTCGGTAGTCTAGTGTATGTGCACTAGCCACCCTCGCACCTTTCCAAACTTACCTACATTCCTAGTTTCTTAAAAAAGAAAACAAAAAACATTCATTCCTCAAGCCCAAAAACTTTATCCTTCCAATCCTTGCTCCCGCACAAAAGTCAGTGCATTATTTGCCTTGTGGCTGCTAAAACAAGCAAAAACAATGAAAAACACACAGTCACACATTGCATCAGCGGCGCCAGCAAGAGGAAGCGGGCAATCGCGGTAATAGCGCAGGCACAACAAATTTAGTGAAGTCCTCAACCATCTGTGCGATCCTTCTGGCAGAAAAATGTGAAACACAGATGGCGCTTCCAGCAGTAAGAAGGCGTTGTTCCTAAGCAACGACAGGTGGGCATTCCCACTATTTAGGACTGGTAACGGCAGGCTAATCACCTACCCTGCCAGAAAGCAAAATAGATTAACAAAACCATCGCAATACTGAGTCTTGTCGAGGCCCTATGCTCCCGAGTGATGTGAACAAGGAGAAAAAAAAGAAAAAAATAGGAGCGATGTCTTAAGTCGGCAATTTGATCTCCAAAAGTCTTTGAGACTGCCTACTTACTGTAGCATATTTCAAGCTGAGATCTATGCTGTAACCAAAGCAGCTGAATGAGCTTTGGAATCAACTCCTCTCGCACAAACATTTCCATTGATAGCCAGCGGCTAATAAAGCAATTACTGTTCCTTGCACTAACTCGGAATGCATTCAACAGAGCAGATCCAAAATGGATGAACTCTGCGGAAATGGGCAAATCTCCATTTACTGGATACCAGGCCACAAAGGAATAAAAAGAAATAAGAGAGCCGCTGAGCTCGCTAAGGCAGGTATTCCCTTGCCGAATTTGAGCTCATTAGAAATATATAATTGAGAGTAATATTTCTAAAAACGAAACTGAATGAGGGAGGCACTAAATTTCGAAACGCAGTCGATATGGAAATACCCAGCCTCGTAGAAAGCTCGCAAAATTATACTAAGGACATGGAAAACGAAAACTAAAAACTTTATTTTATCTCTGTCTAAGAAAGACTGCAAAATATTGCTTGGAGTACTGTCGCGACACTGTCCCGCAGCAAGCGAATGCTTTGGAACACCTACTTTAACACTTTGCCACTGCCTCGCTACGGCCACTGCTTTTTGTTTGACTCGGCAAATTTGTCTAGGAACAACGTATTTTACATCCTTGAAGGATCCCTCTGGCAAAAGGCTGAACGGCTTGTTAAAACTTCCGAAGACGTGCATTAAGAATTACATAAAACTAAATTTTGGGTACAACACAATGGACTCTAGAGGTCTAAGTGAGATATTTTTTAGAGATCAGCCAGCACTACCTAACCTAGCCTTAAACGGTTATAGTAAAAATACACTGAAAAGATTTTGGAAAAATTTTTAAATTTTAAAATTTATTCAATGTTGAAAATTTTAGAGTTAGGTTTTTTAAAGTAAAATATCTTCGGCTCGTTTGAACATTCGCATACATTTTTTGTTTTGCTTTCGTAAAATATGCCTTTGAAAAGATATACTTGAAAACATATTTTTTTATCAAAATTAAAAAAAAAAAAAAAAATTATTTGTATTTTTGTAATCAAAATTAAAAAAAAATGTATTTGTATTTTTTGAAACCAAAACCTTTTTAATATTTTGTTTATTATTTTTATTAATAGCTTAGATTTTGCCCAGTAACCCTTGCAAACAGAAAATACTGCATTAACGAAGTATTTGTTTCCGCACTCGTGCAATACGCCCGTTTTCAAATCGATGAAAGCCTCATAACGCTTCCGGGGTTGTTTGCTAACGCTTCGTTAGAACAGTATTTTTCACTGGTTTTCTGTACGTATTTGAAATGACTCGTGTGTTATGGTGGTCTCATTGCGAAATATGCAGAGATTAATGAGCTTAGCTTTTACTCGTATTAAAAAAAAATTAGAAAAAATTTATGAGTGGGCATTTTTCAAAAATTCCTCTAAACATTTCAAGAAATTGTGAGGGGTTCATTTAAGGTCATAAGTGGAACAAATGACTTCTGTCATACCTATATATGTCATGCATATATATTATACAGGGTGCATAAGGCATATGTTAGTACTTATACCATAAAATTTCCAACAAATGGCTAATATCGCCAGTGGTTCAAAACCTTTACCATAAACTCGGTATATAAACATCCGAAATAAAGGGTGGTTAAATTTCAAGGGCCGATGTTGAATGTGAACAACACTCAACACCATTTTCTGCACTTCATTTGACATTTTTCAATTCCAGACTAATTCAATTTGAACCATGGAAAGACACACAATCGAGCAATGCGATAAAGTTATTCAGACTTATTATGAAAACGGGCGATCAAATCAAAATGCATATCGCGCATTTCATCTTCAGTGAGGATACACATTTTCAACTCACTGAACTCGTCAATAAGTAGAATTGCCGCATTTGGGCGAATGATAATCCAAGAGTGATTGCCGAAAAACCAACGCACCCACAAAGAGTGACTGTTTGGTGGAGTTTATTGTCCGGCGGCATCATTGGGCCGTATTTTTTCAGGCAATTACTGTGAATAGTGTTCGCTATCGTGCGATGATAACGAACTTTTTTATGGCCCGAATTGGAAGATATGGATGTGGACGATATGTGGTTTCAACAGGATCGTGCCACTTGTTCTACATCTAACGAAACAGTGCCTCTTTTGCGCGAAAAATTTAATGGCTGAATAATCTCACGTCGCGGCGATGCCAATTGGCCGCCTAGATCATGTGATTTGACACCGCTGGGGCGACCGCTATTAGAAAAATGATTGTCGTAGTTTTGATGTTTCACCGAGATTCGAACCTACGTTCTCTCTTTGAATTCCGAATGGTAGTCACGCACCAACACATTCGGCTACGGCGGCTGCCCCTTAGTATGCTAGAGAACAAGAATTTCCAGAATAAAAAATATATATAATGCTTAACTAATACATTAAAAAAAGGCCTCTTTAAAAAGTAGCAAATAAATTGTTCTTATTAAGTTAAGTTTTTTACGGTTGCATTTTTTAATTCAATTTAAATTTTTAACTTAGAAAATAATTCTTTTTTGAATTTTACGTCCAGTTTAAGGGGTTACGCCACTCTAGCTACTGTAAAAAAAGCAGTTTTTTAAGGATTTTTTTTACATTGAAAGAAAGGTGCTAGGAAAAAACTTTTTAAGTATATTATTAAGCATGTATTTAAGTGTAATTACAAATATTTTTATTGAAAAATATTACAAAATGGCGCCTTTGGAGTGAATCTCTGAACGCGCCCTGCGAAAAAGGCACTTCACGGCACGCAGTACAACTGACGTAAATGTCCACCTAAACCAAATTAAAAAAAAATCTTCTCAATCGACGTGAGTATAGCTGTAGAAATACATACGGGATTTTAGAAATATTGAAATTTGTGTATTTTGCAGATGTTTGAAGTCAAAAGTAGAATTTTTCATCTAAAATGGAACCGTTAATTGTTTATAAAAATTTTTCTAATTAATTAATAAAAAAATCCGTACGTATTTCAGTGCGGAATAATGTTCTAAAGATCCTTGTACAATTACAAGTGAAAATATTAAAAATTGTTTGTGTTATGCTGCGTGCAGTTTTGAAAAATCACGTTTTGAGATAAACACGGTTTAAATTTGAAATAGTCGTGTCAGAGACGTCAGAGGCGCTCGCGCAAAAGTGCGAAATATTAGAGATAAACATTTTTTTCACGCATAGGACTTTTTGTTTTATATTCTAAAGAGTTTAAAGCATCTTTTAAGCAAAAAATTAAAAATTAAAATATGATTTTTCTTGATTAAGTTATAGTTCTTTATTTATAACGCGTCACTGCACTATTGGCACCCTAGCAGTAGATTGGGTGTACCTCACAATGACTTCTGCAGGGGTTGTAGAGATAAAGAACAAATTGAGTGGGTACAACACCTCCTCTGTAAGTGTCCTGTCCTTCAAAAAAGCCGTACAAATATCTTGGCGATTATTTCTTTGAAGAACGGGAAAATTTGCAAAATATGTCAGCACTCGCCTTCTTACAAATATCCAACGGGTTTGAGCAACTAAGTTAGGAGATGAAAATAAAATGCAGGTCTAACAATAAGCATTAGCGCCACCGAGGGTCTTATATTAGAGAAGCAATCTGGCAAACCTAACGTAACCTGCTCGTTTACTAATTTTTGAGTTTCAGTTTTTGTTTAATTTTGGAATTTTACATTTTTACTCAGAGACAATTTTCTATAGAGTTTTAGTTCTTATATGAGTTTCGAGTTTTATTTATTGTTTAGAAAAAATATATATTTCGGTTAATTTTTTCTTAGATAATATTTATTTTTCTTTTATTTTTTGTTTAATTTCAAACTGTAATTTTATTATTTAGAAAATAGGTTTTTTATTGAGTCTTCGATTTTTGAATTTTAGTTTTTCCTAATAAACTTTATTTTTATTTTTATTTATTTTTTTTCGCGTATTTTTTGAGGTTGATTTTGATTGATGATTGAGAATTTTTTTTTGTAGTTTTAGTTAATTTTTTTGTTGCTTAAAAATTTTTGTTTCTTTATGTTTGTGTTTTAAACTCCGATTAATTTGTGATTTAGATTTGGCTCAGAAAAAATATATTCTTTTATTTGCTGTTTTCGTTTATTTGGAGTTTCTGTTTTTTCTTTTGAACATAATTTTTTTCTTTGAGTTTTAATCATTTCGTAATTTCAGCTTCTGCCAAGAAAATTTGAATATTTTTTATTTAATTTTTTTAGTGTACTTTTGGAGTTTAATTTTTTGCTTAGAAAATATTTTTTTTTTTATTTTTCGAGTCTTTGTTTTGCATAGAAAATTTATATATGTTTTCGTTTTTTTTTTCCTCGAAATTTTGGTACTTAGCAAATTTTTTTTTATTGAGATTTCGTTCTTTTTTAACTTTTGAATTTAAATTTTTCCTAAGACTCTTTACATATTTTTTAATTTTTTTTTAGTAGTATTTGTTCAGGTTTATTTTTTATTTAGAAAATAGGTTTTTTAATTTGTTTAGTTTTTCTTTATTTTTTTTCTAGAAAAAGTTTTTCTTGTTTGAGTTTCAGTTTTGGTTGTGTTTTATTATATTGTTTGCGTAGTTTTTAGTTTGAGTTTGTGTTTAATCTTTGAATTGATTTTTGCTTATTAAAAAACTTTTTTTTAGTTTTATTTATAGTTTAGCTTAGGAGTTTTACTTTTTTAATTCAAAATTTTTTTTAAAGGTTTAGTTCTTCTGTAACTTTTTTAATTTTATTTGTGCTAAGAAAATGTATGTATTTTTTAATTATTTTTTTCATTTCTGAATTCAATTTCTTGCTTAGAAAATAACTTTGGTTTTCAGTTCTAATATTTTTTGGTGCTTAGTAAATAATTTGTTTTATCAAGTTTTACTACTTTATTTATTTTTTTATTTTAGTTTTTGTTTAGAAAATTTATGTACCATAATATTTTGTTAATTTATTTTATTTTGGGTCTTTTTTAGTTAAATTTTTTGCTTGTTGTTGTTGTTGAAGGGGTTGAGTATTCCCCCTGACATAATCTTAATTAGTGACCAGCACCGTTTTACTAGCACCGTCCTCGTATAATGATGGGTTTTTTTTTTGTTTTTTTGTTATTCTAAGCCAGTCCATTTAGTGACGTTCAAGTATAGCAGCAAATTCTTTATCTCGATGCCTGATATCTCATTAATTTGCTGGAAGAAAGGCTTACCAAAGGGGCGGTGTCGTGCCCTAGCTAGCCCTGGACATTCACATAAGTAGTGGAAAAGACTTTCCTTCGCTCTTTCCGCTTGACAGCTTCTGCAGATAGGATTGAAGGTTAGGTTAAGTCTAGCTGCATGATCCCCTACTTTCCAGTGGCCTGTTAGGGTTGCAGTGATGATGTGAGATGGCCGAGAGTATCCTAACAGATCATTTGTCCTTTGGATTTTGTATGAGGGTCATGTGTTTTTTGTTGTAATACACGTACATGGAGTTAATTGCTTCCATATTCTTTCGGCTAAAGCATGATAGTGTGAAGCAATGGATGCTTTTAATGTGTTGAGTGGCATGGAGACTACCACCGCCTCTGCTATTTCTAGTGCCGAACTTTTTCTTGTTAGATCATCCGCTATCTCATTACCCCATATGTTCCTATGACCGGGAACCCATACCGGAGTAATTTAAGCCAATGACTAAGCAATTCTAGTTCCTCTCTACACTGTAAGACTAGTTTGGATGAAATGAAGTTAGAGTCTAAGGCTTTGATAGCTGTTTGACTGCCTGAAAAGATAGCTACTCGTGCACCAACTTCCTTGTAGAGTTTTAGTGATTTACATGCTTCTCTGATCGCCAATAGTTCAGCCTGGAACACGCTGGCATGGTCGTGAAGACGAATTGACTAAGATAGGTTGAGCGGCTCCGAATGGAAGCCAGCACCCATACCTCAGTTTATCTTAGAACCATCGGTATAGATTTCGATACTGTATCTTCCAATCACCTTTCCTTTGCTCTATTCGACTCTCGGTGGAAAGCGCACCGTAACGCCTTTCTTAAAGTTAAGGTCGGGAACAGTGTAGTCTGATCTGTTATTAAGCAGGGAGGGTCCTTGTAGGAGGATCTTGCTGTGACCGTACGGCCTTGTTGTCCAGCTTCCTATGTCTCTTAGTCTCGCCGCGCTGCAAGTAGCGATTGTTTTAATGTGTAAATTTAATGGCAATAGATGTGTTAGTACATTGAGCACTTCAGTAGGACTGGTGCTAAGTGCTCCTGTAGTTAAGATACACTTTGTATCTTGTTCATCTTAGAATTGTTGTATTTTTTTTCTGTCGCAGGCCACCTGACTAGTGCCGCATATGTTAGTATTGGCCCTACAATGGCTGTGTAGGACCAATTGGATAGTTTTGGTTGGAGACCCCATTTTTTACCCAACATTCTCTCACACATGTAAAGGGCTATATTCGCTTTCTTTACCCTATACTCTACGTTGCACTTCCAGCTGAGTTTGGGGTCTAGGATAACACCTAGGTATTTTGCCTGTTGGGTTAGCGTCAGACTAACGACGTTTAGTTTTGGGGGATTAAAGTTTGGTACCTTGGTTTTCTTAGTGAATAGCATCAGTTCAATTTTTCTCTGGTTTACACTTAAGCCACAGTCCGTGGCCCAATTGCTGAGTAATACCAGGGCTCCTTCTATAATCTCACTGGTAGTGGTTGGAAACATTCTTGGAATGTCGTCTATGTCGTCCGCGTACGCCAGTAAGTAAGTAAGTAGGTATATTGTTGACAACCAGTAACCACAGCAGAGGGGATAGGACTTCTCCCTGAGGGATTCGCCTGTTGACAGAGCGTTTTATCGTGCTGCTGCCTACCTCACCGATGATTATTCTAGTTTTAAGCATGCTCTCTATCCATTCGTTGAGACCTATGTCTATGCCTAACATATTAAGAGCCTCAATTATGGATCTTGTGCTAACAAAGTGACTTGTGAGTATTGCTTGTGTTCTATGCTTCTCTCAATCGTACTTACAACCTCTCTAAGAGCTGTCTCTGTGGATTTTCCTTTGAGGTAGGCATGTTGAGATTGTGAAATCGGTGTGTCTGTAATCTTCTCCCTGAGATATACATCCAACAATCGCTCGAGAGTTTCGAGGATAAAGGAGGTCAAGCTGATGGGTCTGAAATCTTTCGCTGTATCATGATCGCGTCTACCAGCTTTGGGGATAAAAGTCACTCTAACCCTCCTCCAGCTTTTTGGAATATGCCCTAGCATAAGGCTTTTTCTGAAAAAGACATCCAGCCAAGGAATCGTCGTTTCTCGAGTGTTCCATAGCATGGCTGGGAATATCCCGTCTGGGCCGGCTGTTTTGTATGGTTCGAAGTCTTTCATCGCCCATAGTATTCTATCTTGGGACACGATGTGATTAATTGTATTGGATGACGGGTTGGACGTTGAAACACTGCTAACTATTGTAGCAGATATTGAAGATTTCGATTGTCATTTTCCTTAGTTGACTTAAATCTTCATTCCACCAGGCGGGATGTCATATGTGACAGGACATGAAGCTTGAAGTCCTTTCGTCAACGAAGCTTCGAAAGCTCCTACTTTCTCAGCTAAGTCTTCACTTGACGTTTTGGTTCTATTTATGTGTTGAAGTTTAGACTGGGTTGCTCTACGGAATGTGTGCCAGTTTGTTCTTCTAGGGTTTCTATTTATTATTTTTTGCTTAGTAAATAAAGTTATTGTTTAAGTGATTTCAGGTTTTTAGTAACTGCATAGTGAAATTTCTGGAAACAAAGATCTGTTTGTGTACGCCTTATGCAAGCAGAAGTTTTCTTTCAGTAGGGATTAGTTAACGTTTCAAAAATAATAATTTCTTTTAGAAGTTAAGAGTTAGAAGTTAGAGCTTGCAATATTTAAATATCGTACATAATTTTTTCGGCATATGCTGTACATATATATTACATGGATATACAAATACATACCTAAGCTCTGAAAATTGATATCTGCATATAGTTGACATTCGGAGCAAATTTAAATTACGAAATTTATTCATTTTTTTCATAGCATTCACTTTGAAAATTTTTCGTTACATAGAAGTACTTGTTTAGTATAATTGTATGTATGTATGTATCCTTTTCTCTACCGTTGCTTGGAATTATTTTATACTCTTTTTCAGACATAAACTTATTTTGTAGCAGTAAAATAGCATAGAGTTTGCATCCCATACTTTTGTCTTCACAAAAAAAGAAAAATTATTGTATTTCTATACATGCGAGGTGTGCTCAAAAAGTAAGGTGAATTTTGGAATTACATAACTTGCATTCGATTTTTGATTTTCTTCTTTCTTTGAGTTAATGCTCGCATCCAAGCACATGTTTACAGTTTCAACTATACCGAATTTATTATAAATATATTTTTACTATATATTTTTTTATAAGATGAATTTTCATATTCGATTCTCTGCTATCGAAAAAAATTGATAACAAACTGTGAACTTTTTGGTCAAAAATAGCGCCGTAATCGTTTCTTGCGACTTTTTCTTGCTTCCAAAACAGAAAATACCTATGAAAATTCGAAAATTCGCCACAATTGTGGAGTAAAGTCCGCATCGTTGGAAGAGCTCAGCGCTTTCCGTCAGATTTTTCGAGAAAAATAATAAGTCATCTTAATTTTTGAACCCCCCTCGTATATCAGTGTACTTCCCAGCGCGCATGTAGTTGTGAAGGCAAACTTTTTGCAAAGTCATTATGCCATTTTGCATAGTTCTATGTATTCTTGGCTGTTGGTTGGCAGTCTCATTGCCAGACTGGCTGACTGAATGGTTAAGTTTCTTCGCTTTCGTTTGCTGCACCAGCGCAGTGGCCAAGAAGTGGAGTGCAAGTTGCGGAAGGGTTTGGTGTTGCCTGTGGTATGAGTGCCCGTACAAGTCTAGTGGCGGAGGAGTGTAGCGTTTAAAGTCATTTCCACTGCTGCAACTTCGACTACTCCTACTACTTTTGCTGCTGCTGCCGCTGGTGCACTTTTTTGCGTTATTATCTGCGCTAGTCGCAGTTGCACAGTTATTGCTTTTTATAGGTTTTTTTTTCGCAGCTGCCAGTTGCTGCCGCCAACGCCATTGGCAGCATTCCTAATTACGATCGTTTTAAACGCAATTTAACTTTAAACTCTACTTAAGCAAAATATCGAAGCGGGATTGTGTGCAGTAGTAGATGGAATAGCAGCTGTATGAGCTGCAAAAAATTGAGTTCCATTAAATTTATAGTAACTGTAATTCAGAAACTTTTTCAATATCGATTTAAGCAGTTTCAAACTGATGCTGACTGAAGTTTTTTCCTCTATCGATTTTCTTGTCGTGTTCCTTTCCAATGCGTTGACTTCAACTTTCTTTGCTTGAAGTTTTCAACTTTCTGCTGCTTTAGTATTTATATATTTGCAATTACGCAAATTTGTATTGCTAATCCATTATCAGTGCATTATCGAGCGTGAGTTCGCTCAGCGGCCCGCAGTTGATTATTTCCGTAAAGGAGTACTTTTTTTTCGAAGTAATTCATAAGAATTTACTAAAAGGCTTACAGGTAGACGGAGTATATAAACGGATGAAAAACATTGAACTTCATAAATAATAAACAAAAATAATAAAATAATTTTTATCTCCGCAAAATTAGCTTTCATAAAACTTTTTCAAATTTTTTGCGCTTTCGAAGCTTGGCGTTAATTTTTGCCATCAAGAAACTTGTCATAAAAATCAGCCGCCATTTCATTGTGGCAAACTTTGTGCGGGCCCTTATTTGTAGGATTAAACGCGGCATAAATTGGATAGAGAGTTCGGCCACAAGTATTTTAAATTTTGCGTTTGTTTTTCAGCAGGATTTTATTTCAAAAGTTTTCACAGTCCGATTGGGTCTCTCTCTGTGAGATTAGAAAAGATGGCCGGCCATGCCTTGTGTTCAGCTGAGAAGTCGATATTTGTATATATTCTTTAGGTGCACAAATTTTCGTTTACCTATTGACTTCTTCATAAGAGTGAAAAAACTGATCAACTAGACCAGGTGCCAAAGATGAAAATAACTATTCGGCGGAAGGAACAACATCTGGTTTGAGCTAAGGCTGATGAAATCAGATATTACAATATTTCTAAGTATACCTTCAAAACTTTTGCCATGTAAAATCACGCGTTAACATGCTGAATAATAACTCTGTCATATCTCTATTGATTCTATGTACATTTTTCTTTCAGTGCTCGGCTCAATTGCATTTAATGTCAGTGCTCGGAATCTTTGAAAATTTCTGCCTTCAGCCACGATTCCACTCTTCAGCTCTAAAATTAGGGGTATTCACTCGTTGCACACCAGTCCACGTTCATACGACAGTCGGTTCTACATTACCAGATGTACACGAATTTATATACGGCCAAGAACTGCCTTCTTCGTCTTGATTGCCGGAAATACCGCTTATGCGATTTTGGCCGAGTTTAACAAAGCGCACCAGTGGTTTCTCTCTTGTGTTATTCGGTGTCAGTTGAAAACACCAAGTAAAGAGCTTCTCCAACTGATATTTCCAACGTAGAAGAGGCCTCCTTTTCCCATGCATCGAATACTTTCAGAGCCGGGACATTTATATCCAGTCGGACAACATGCCCAAGCCAAAGTAGCCACCCTTTGTCTATGTCGTCGTAAAGCTCATACAGCTCATCGTCCCATCGTTTGCGATACTCGCCGTCGGCCTACCTAATAAACAATGACCAATTAATACATCTCTCATGTTTCTTGTAACTAGTCTAATAAATCTTAGCAAGCTTTTTAAGCGACCACTGTTACATTTCGGCCATGTATGTTTGCTTAGTTCGATTGGAGTCAGGTTTTGCCAAATCAAATCTACCCCGTTGATGGTTTCCCATTCTATTAGTAATTTGCAAGTGGCTATGGGTAGAGGTATCAAAGTTTTATCCAATTTGACATCGGGAGTTGCACCTATTCGAAAAAGTTGATCCGTTTTGCAGTTTTCTGCTATACAAGGTGTCCCCCCAGCGGTGCAGGGGTTAGAATATGCCCGAAATAAGGTATGCCTGTCGTAAAAGGCGACTAAAATCTATGTTTACCAGTGCCTGAGTAGTATGGGTGCTCAACTTTTACTGCCTTCGGGTGCGATGTCTTATCGGAGACCATAACTCGGTACCACGGGGAACAGGAGCCCTCAGAGTTCGCTCTGACCTGTTCTTGGGAACGGCCCTTCGGAGAGGTTTTCGTGGTGGCTGTGGTTGAGACCTAAAGCGCGGGTAGAGCCTTTTGGCTCGATGTAGAGTTGCATTGTAACCAGGTGCCGGCACCTTCAGAACGGCAGAGGTATGCGTAGGCCTCGAACACCACCAAGGCGGTTAGTGTATCCATGCCACACTGCTTTTTGCATTTGGGGGCGCTGATCAACGCATTGTTTTTATCCGTGTGCCTTTGGGTTTAAGCTGTCGCCAGCAGGTACTCACGTAAAAAAAACACTGGACGCTATACAAGGTATGTTCAAAAAGTATCGCGAATTTTGTGTTTTTTCAAAAATTATTTATTTATTCATTAATATCTATTTTGTCCCCTTCAAAGTAATCCCCAAGAGATATTATGCACTTGTGCCAACGTTTTTTCCAATCTTCGAAGTACTTCTAAAAATCTTTTTCTTTTTTACTTTGTTCAGCTCCTCCTTCGATTCCGTCTTTATCTCGTCAATCGTAGCGTACCGTCGTCCTTTCATGAGCCTCTTCAGTTCGTAAAGAGTTTCACAGGGGGCCAGGTCTGGGATATACGGTGGCTGTGGCATCATCAGTGTGTTGTTTTTACCAAAAAAGTCGCGCGCAACCAACGATGTGTGAGCAGGGGCGTTATCGTGATGCAAGAGCGATTTTTTGTTCCTCCACAAATTCCGGCGTCTCTGGCGGATTGCTTCGCGCAAATTGTGCCTAACTTGCAGGTAATATTCCTTATTGACCGTTTTACCCTGTGGCAAAAGTTCAAAATGCACAACGCCCCTGTAATCGAAGAAAACGGTAAGCAAAACTTTTACATTCGACCGAACTTGGCGCGCTTTTTTCGGTCTTGGTTCGTGCGGCAGCTTCCATTGAGATGATTGAGCTTTGGTTTCCACGTAATAACCATAAACCCACGATTCGTAACCATTTATAACCCTGTGGAGCAAATTTGGGTCGTCGCGGACAGAGTCCAACATCTCATTAGCAATGTTCAGGCGATGCTGCTTTTGGTCGAAATTGAGCAGTTTTGGTACGAATTTTGCGGCGCCTCGTCTCATACCCAAATCATTGAATAAAATCGAATGGCACGAGCCAATCGATATGTCTAGGTGCTCAGCAACTTCTTTAACGGTGATTCGATAATTGGCCAATACCATTTTCTTCACTTCCTCAATGTTTTCGTCTGTTGTTGAAGTGCTCGGACGTCCGGCACGCCGGCACGCTTTTCGTCGTTCACATCTTCTCGGCCTTCTGAGAACATTTTGTACCACCGATAAACGTTGCTTTGGTCCAAAGTAGCTTCTCCATATGATGCAGTGAACATTCGAAATGCATCCACGCACTTAATTTCGTTTTTTACTCAAAATTTGATACAGGTTCTTTTTGATTCATCGTTTTGAATAGGTAAAAATCGAAGACGAGCCGAAACACGTGCAAGCACAGCAGCTGGCAACAATTAACAGGTCATTTAGAAATTTAAGGCATTCTATGACTGTTTTTGACGAGTGTATTATGGATTCTAGACGCAAATTTCAATTGTGGATGATACTATGGTTTTTATCCTCCCTCTTTTATAGCCGTGACTTTCGCCTGAAATACACTGCAATTATGAGGTAGGCGAAATGATTGTTTAACACCAAGTTTAACAGATTAAACTCCTGCATCCACTTTATTATCTAGTTTTGAGCAATCTGTGGAGATGGTAATAGCTGTTTCATTAACAATAAATCCATTATCGCATTGCCTTTTTGAAGGTAATACCGTGATGAAGGATTTATTTAAGTTAAGGTCCTTTGGTCGTAGAGAAATCCATTGCATTAGGAATATATATAAGTGTTTTTTATGAGGAACTTTCTCATGGCAGAAATACACTCCAAACCTCCGAGAGGCGACCGCTATTAGAAAAATATTTTTCTTCATTTTGGTCTTTCATCGAGACTCGAACTTACGTTCTCTCTGAATTCTGAGTAGTAGTCAAGCACCAATCCATTCGGCTACGGCGGCTGGAATATAGGAGAATTTACCTAAAATTTACGAGTGCCCTCTACATTTTGTTCTGAGTATATCGATTTCTCTTATTCTGAGAGCTGACTTGACAACTGCTTGTATGCCGAATTGTTCTATTGGTACTTGGTTGATCGGACAATTTAGTGCTTCTGTAGTTGCAGTTCTGGGAGCCCCGCAGATGCAAAGGCTGGCCATCCATTCTACATATTCCATAGTCTTTTTGATATATTTCTTATCTAAAGACGGTCTTACTTATACTGTACGATTGAACGAATTTTGCTTAATCACCTGCTGTACCTGAAGGAAGATTCACTTAGTTTTACAAAAAAACAGGTATGTATACACTTTTAATGTAAAATATTACAATATTTTGAAACGTTTGAATGGAAATTAACTCTTTTTTATATATCTATTGGTCTAAAACTGCTTAATTTAGAAACATATTAGACTAGAATTTTTTTTGGCTAGTACGCATTGGCATTTGAACTGGATTTTTGCTGCTTAGAACATTGCTCTGCTAAAAGTAACACTTCCCAATATTGAAAAAAAAAATAGAGCGTGAACTGGTTGAATCTGGTGAAAACCTTAAAGATACCTAAATCTGGGTGCCGAAGGTAACGAAAACGCAGATAAACTGGCAAGAGGGGGATCTGCCATGAATAACGCTCTTGCAGAATCGGTATTCACACCATTAGGTGCAGTCAATTATACAAAATAATTAAATAAAATACCTCCAAATGGCGGATTGTGCTTTCCATCTACATCTACCAGACGAAAGGTCCTATGGATCTACACGGCTATGATAAGACCCATTATCACCTATGCATCAGTGGTCTGGATGAGTAGACTCTCTCTAGTGGGAGTCAGGAGGATCTTATCTAGACTACAACGCACTGTGGCCATCTGTTGCACCGGAGCTTTTCCGATTACTTCAGGTCCGGCATCAGATGCTCTGATTGGTTTACCACCACTTGATGCTTTCATCCAAGAAGAGGCCTTGAAGGCCATCTGCAGACTGAAACACAATGGGAACTGGTACGGCCCTTGTCCGGCATTGGAACACAGAGAAGGCATGGACATCGATCCAACGATTCTCTCTATGCCCCTTGACTCCATACCATCAAGAGTCGTACTTGAAAAGAGATACAGTGTAGTGCTACCAAGGCTAGTTGTGGGAAGACTCAGAAAATGAGCCCGGCAAACACTGTTTTCGCATTTTTACGGATGGCTCCAGCACCGAGCATGGCTCCGGCTCTGGGGTCTACGTGGAATCCAGCGGAACAAAAGTGCACTTTGCTCTTGGAATGCATGCATCAGTGTTTCAAGGGGAGGTGTATGCAGTTCAAGAAGCGATGAACTTTGTTGTGAAAAACGATGGAGAGGCAGATCTATATGTGTCTGAGCGACAGCCAAGCTGCGCTTATGGCCTTAGACAGCCTCCAACCACATCAGGGGTAGTCAAGTCCTGTAAATCCAGGCTGAACTATGTCGGTAGACATAATAGCCCGATGCTAACATGGGTCCCGGGACACGAGGGTATCGCGCGTAACGAGACCTCTAACTCCTTAGTTGAGATGGGCTCTGAGGCCAACTTCTTTGGCCCAGCGCCCGTTTTGCCACTCCCTTCTGCGGCCATCACAGCCACGGCTAGCAAATGGGTAACTACCACCCACAAGCGAACTTGGCAGGCTGAGAGAGGCTGTAGATGGATTAAACTGATGTTACCTGTCATGTCCGATCGACTGTCGCAAACCCTTCTGTCATTAAGCAGAGGGGAGTGCAGACTGCTGGTTGGACTGATAACCACTTTCTGTGGGCAAAGCACATGGAAAGGTTGGGCATCTCAGACAGTATACTCTGCCCAGCTTGTGAAGAGGAGGATGAGACGGCGGACCACTTCCTGTGTGTCTGTCCCGCCTTCGTTCGAATCAGGTTTGAGATCTTTGGCACTGATTTGTTAAGAAGCGACCATCGTGGCTCCTTGGCACCACAAGATCTACTCAGATTTCTTCGGAGATCGGGTAGATTTAAAGAAAATTAAAAGGAAATCCAAGTGTAGTCCAATGGAGTCAATTAATATCTGAGTGTTGCACTTGCTAGTTGTCCCGACAAAAAAAAAAAAACTAGACGAAATGCTAAATCAGCAGAACGTTAGGGCCTACCTACAACCTCAAGCAATCGTCGACATTAATAAGCATGAAACGACGGGACGCCAGGAGACTAACGGCAATCATAACTGGCTTTTGGTCTATCGGAGAACAAGCAGCGAAAATGGGTATCCCACACAACACATACTGTCACAGTTGTAAGCAACCGGAGGAAAAGGAAACAATCTTCCATTACCTCTGTGAATGCCCCGCCCTACGGAAGGACAGAATGTTAACCCTGGGCCAACCGCTGTTTCAACTTCCTAAGCCAACTTCCTGTTTCCTTGGAGCCGTTCGAGACTCTGGGTTAGACGTCAACAACCTAATAAATTTTATAAACCGCACAGACTGGTTATAGACTGTTAAACAAGTAGGTAATGAGGATACTCGTTTCGCTAGTTTGATACTGGAAGAATCACCACTTGAACCAACCAACCAACTGGTTGAACTGAAAAGTGAAGGTAGCATTTATTCCCTGCAGGGTATTTACATATAACACACAACTGCAATCACATACGCTAATTATTAATCTAAGAATTATTGGGAAAGCACTTAGCCTTCTGATTAAAATACAATCTATCAAAAAATTACTAAATATGTAATTATAAAAATAAACTATAAGCCCTTTACGCTTCACTGGTATTTACTTGAATTTCGTAAGCCTTTAATCCACATAAACGTAATACCTTTTCCATGCACCTTTTAACTATCTTTTCTACATATTTAAATCGAAAGCATCAACTCTATTATAAATGCACCAGATAAATCTGACCCAGAAAGTTTTTGCTGCCCTAATTAAAAATACATTCAAATTTGGCAACCTTTTAACCTGCAAATACGAAAGCTGGTGTAAAAGTGAAAGCAAGAGATTAAATGTTGCTTTATTTGCATGTGAATAATATTTAATGGATAAATTATTGTCGATTAAAAAAAACTCTAAAATAATAAAAGCGAAAAGTGAAGCAGAAATACCTGGGAGGTGATGTTATTTTGCCACACATTTCCAAAATCTAGACTAATGATTAAAAACTCGGCTCACTTTCCGGCACTAAAAAGTCTATTTTGCTTGGAAAAATTAAAAAAAAGTTATAAAAATGTTAAAAGAATCGAAGGTCTTTCACTTTAAAAATTTTTTATCTAAATTTTCTACAACAATATTCAGTAAGTTTGAAAATCCAGATTGTCTACTGCTTCTTAAGCCCCTATTTATCTTAAGCAACAGCTTTTTAAGTGATTATACCCCAATTTATTGAAAATGAGACCGTGGTATGCTTTCCTCATATCTTTAACTTTGCCTGCAGTTATTCTAGAAGTAGCCCATCTGCCTTCCGCATCAAATTTGGTATAATTCTCGTAATATAATACATTCCACTGAGCTCATGAAGGCATGAATAAGATTAGATATTTTAAATATTTTTTCATTGACCCTTCTTCAGCTCTGTCTTGTCACCCAGCATTGAGTCTCCTCCATAATCAGCTATTTGGTAGTTCAATGAAGAAGAGTGCCCTCGTTATGAGTTATGAGGACTGAGTTTGTTCAAAAGCACAACATGTAAGTTCCCTTATTTGGCAGACCGTCAGCACAGCGTTCCAGATGTATATTTAACTGCATCCGCGAATCAAAGCTTTTAAAAAATCAATGCCAATTTTGAGCCACTTCCAACCTACACTTTATTTAAATTTCAAATTTAATGAGCTACAATCGTGCATACTAAAAACTCTTCTAAAAATTCAGAGTAAAAAGTTAAGAATTTTGCGTTTATTTTTTAATTTGTGCAATGGCGTGAGGAATGGAGCAATCTAGAATGCATTCAAGGAAGTTTGACGGATATTTTCTTTACTGATGGGTTCAAGAATGAAACAGGGTTTGGAGCCGGATGGTACTTAAACGATACTAATAAGTATCACTATGCTAATGGGAACTGTTTTCCAAACGGAAGTTTTTGCCATCCTGGAAATAGCCAAATGGATAATCGAGAGGAGATGGGACGGGAAACAGATTGGAGTTTTCGGTGACAGTCAGGCTGCACTGCAGACACTGGAGAACCCCAAGCAAACCTCAAATATTGTTTCTAGAATGTAAGAAGAAGCTTAATTCTGTCGCAAGACAAAGCCGGCTTATACTTATATGGGTTCCAGGACACTCCGGTTTTCAAGGAAAGGAAATTGCCGATGAATTGATCAACCGTGGATCAGCAGTTCCCCCACAGGGACCAGAGCCAATAATCGGAATCAGTCCCGCAGGAATCAAGAATTGGATCCACGATTATGTAGGCAATCTACATAAAGAGCGATGGTCCGGTCTGGAACGCTGCAGAACTGCAAAGTGTTTTGTGGCAAGTCCGAACTGAAAACTGTCAAACTTTCTACTAAAACTTAGAAGGAAAGACATTCGGTTGATGGTCGGCATCATTACGGGACACAACCCATGGAGCCAGCATATGCCCACCATTGGAATCATCAAGGACCCAGTATGACTGTCATGCTTGGAGGAGGCGGATGGCACTGAGCGCTTTCTCTGTGAGTGTCCTGCCTTTGCTTGAGCGCGACTACGGGTATTGGGTTCCGATGTCATGAAAATGACTAATATTCGTTCTCTAAAAGTATAGGATATTTACAGATTTGTCAAAGAATCTGGAAAATTCTCACAGAAATCTGGAAAATTCTCAACTATCTCTATCTCTGTCTATATTCTTTCCTATCTCTTTCTCTGATACTTTTCTCCTTCCCTCTTTGACTATCTACCCCCTTTCCAGAGTTTTAAATACAATGGGCTTTTTAGCCTGAGTGTTTTGGGAACCACCAAATCTCCTGGTGCTCCTTGGCTCGACCTTTTCAAATTTCAATTTCAAGTAAGAAGCAAATAAATGTCACCGTTCGGAGGCAGATAGTTTTTTATGTGAAGCTTTACCATGACAAAAATAAACTCGGAGGTTTGCCATTGTCTGCTAAGGAGCGTCCGCCTTGGAAAACACTTTTTCTAACATTTTGGTGTTTCATGTAGGAAGATTCGAACCTGCGCATTTCCGAATGGTAATCACTTACCAACTCATTCGACTACGGCGGCCGCAATAGTTATTTATCACATGCTTGGTCCTGCCATAAGTTCTGTTACAAGTCCGTTATATGTAGATATGAAATTATAATACTTTTTTAATGATGTTCATTTTATTTATTCATGTAAATATTAAAAAACAAATTAAATTTTCATACGAAATGGTCATCATTTGCTTTTACACAAGCCTTCAAACTATTAGGGCATTCAGCTATTGCAGCAAGCGAGGTTTCCATGGACATTGACGTCGCTGCTCGAACCGAAGATTATTTGAGACTCTCCAAATTTCTATGCGGTCTTCGACAGGCTATGTTCTACTATTCTGATCCCAAACTGTAATCCAATGGATTCAGATTTAGACTGCCAGATGGCCTATTTTGTGCGGCTATGAATCCAAGAATATTTTTTTTAGCCACTGCCGGGTGGTTTTAGCCTTATCAGAATCTTGCTGAAAAATTCAACGCTCTACATTGAAGAGAGTACAGCTCAACTGCTTCTCCACGCCTTCTAAGACATCCCCATAGTACAATTTGTCCTTGGTCTTAACCCCTTTCAACTCCTTTACAAAACATTCCCCACCAAATTCTTACGGAGGCTGGATGGTGGCTACGTCGAACAACTTTTGGCCCTTTGAGCAACAGTTTTTGCGTCTTTAGAAGTTTTATCAAAGATTTTGTCGTTTTGCTTATTAAAAACTGCTTTAACAGTGAAAATTTTCTCATCTGTGAAAAGAATATTTTCATGGCCGTTGGCTGCGTGCCACCGAAGAAGCTGCTTGCATTTGTCGAGTTTAATTTTCTTCAAGCGCGTATTCAAAATATGAGCAGGTGTGGAGATCATCTCTAGTTAGCCTTGTCATGGATCTGGTCGATACATTAATTTCCCTGGACATGATTTTCTGCTTTCTAAGGGGATTTCTGCGAACTCTTTCTCGTACAGCTTTTATGGCTGCGCTGGTTCGCACCACGCGAGAGGAACCACTTCATTTTCTGTTTGGAACTTCAGCCGTTTGGGAAGAACGATTGATTGTGCGGTAATCAAACATTCACGAAATATTACCTTTTTTTAACAATTCGTAAATCCCACTTGCACTCTGTAATGCAATCACTGCAATGCGATTTTTCTTAGCTCCCCACTCCATTGTTAACTAGCGAAATTTGCCATGACACTGAGCAGAATTTATGAGTAGACAATGCAAAGGAACAAAAGTAAAAATAATGGAACTTTTTCCCGCGAACTTACTCTCGCCGTATGCATTGTAAAATTTATCACAGAATTTATGGCAGGTCTAAGTATACAAAGGGTTTTCCAATAAGAGGTGTTATTTTGATATTCAATCAATAGGTTCGTTGCTTGTGTGGCACATAGCGCCATCTTGTTGAAAATAAACGTTGTCCAGATCAATACCATCCAATTCCGGCCATAAAAAACTGCAAATCATCTCTCGATAGCGCAATCCATTCACCGTAACTCCAGCTTCATTTTCGAAAAAGTAAGGTCCAATGACTCCGCCGGACCATAAACCGCACCAAACAGTCACACGTTGCGGATAGAGAAGCTTTTCAACAATAACTCTTGGATTTTCTGAGCCCTAGATCCGACAATTTTGCTTGTTGACGAAGCCACCGAGGTGGAAATGAGCCTCATCACTCAAGATGCTTTGTCGATGGAATTCCGGGCCATTTTCATGCATTTCAATGACCCAATCAGCAAAGACACGACGTTGTTGATGATCGACCGGCTTGATTTCTTATGTTAACTGGACTTTATAAGCCTTAAGACCAAAATTTTTACGCAAAATACGGTGTAATGAAGTTTGTGGAATGCCTAATTTCAAAGAACGATGAGGAATGGACAAACCTGGGTTTTCTTCAACACTTTCGGCTACAACCGCAATATTTTCGGCTGTTCTTGAGCGACGTGCAGGGGTTTTATTCTTCACCTCACTAACTTGTCCCAACAGTTCGCATTTTTTCACCAATTTCTGTAGTGAAGTATAGAGACAAATACTCTAACATTCAACTCATGGAAGCCGGTGTACCTCAGGGTAGTGCACTAGGGCCTGTTCTATATGTACTGTACACAGTTGATATTCCCTTGTCTGCAAGTCGATACTTGATAGCAACCTTTATAGATGACACCATCCTATTGGCAACTCATAAAACCTTAGAAGCAGCAAGAAACAAGTTACAACAGATTTTGAACAAAACACTAACATGGTTTAATGCTTGGGGTATACAAATCAATAGTGGCAAAACAATTCATGTAGTTTATTCTAACAAGAAAGTAGGACACAAGAATCTGACAATAAACAATTCACAAATCTCGATAGATACCAAAGCAAGATACCTTGGAATGACTATTGACTCCAAACTTCTCTGGAAAGAACATATCACGTTGAAAAGAAATGAGGTAAAAAACAGATTCCGGCAACTATACTGGCTACTTAGCAGGCGCTCGAAACTGTCATTGCTGAACAAAACCCTTATATATATTACAAAACTGTGATTGTGTCAATCTGGGCATACGGCATAGAAATGTGGGGAACTGCAAGTAAAAGTAACATTGACATTATTCAACGACTACGAGTACAATCAAACATACTCAGAACTATAACCAATGCTCCTTGGCATGTCCCAAATGAAGATATTCATCGCGACCTCAACATCGATACAGTAGCAGAAATCATCCGCAAACGCAGCACAAATCATATTGCCCGTTTAATGAACCATACAAATACTGACATGCGATGGCTCCCATCAGCAGAAAGGGCAAACTCCAGGCGGCTCAAACGACCAACCCCAACTCAGCTGATAACTAGAATAATTCAAAGCTACACTTGTAAACTCACACAAAAACTTAACCAAAATGTAATATTGATAATGATTATTGTTATGAAAACCATTTATAACAGGTGGCGCTAAAGTAATCCTCCTATCAGAAAATGCTAAAAATTTTGCGATTGGCCCCTAATGTCAGTTCTGTTTTGACATTTGTGTAGTAAACACATGCGAAATACACGTTGATAAACAATGTTATGCTACTCTGCTCCAGAACGCGGAATATTGCTGATTATTTATTTGGCTAATAATCGGTCGGTGACTTTGGCACAACGTGAATTTCGTCGCAGATTTCCTCGCCGTCCAACGCCTACTGGTGAAACACTGCGACGTTTACCACTCGCCTCGAAGATACTGTCACAACATGAGACGCTGCCAGGCGTGGCAGACCCCGGAGTAGCCCTCCTGCAGAGAATATTGCTGCTGTAGCCGAGGATGTCATGGAAGCGCCGCCGACATCGACCAGACGACGTGCCACGCAAATGGGTATCAGTCGACGGTCTTTACAGCGAATTTTGGTAAAAGTTTTGAAGATATTTCCGTACAAAGTTCAGACGGTACATCAGCTGTTAGCTGCTGACCTCCAATCGCGTCTAACATACGCTCAAGTCATCCTTAATCACCACCAAGAGGAAGATGATTTTTCATCAAAAATAATCATGAGTGATGATCCCATTTCCATCTTAGCGGGTACGTAAATAAGCAAACTTTACGCTTCTGGGGCACTGAAAATCCGCGTGTAACCCACGAAGAGCCATTACACCCGCTCAAAGTCACTGTATGGTGTGCTGTTTTCGCTGGAGGAGTAATCGGACCTTTTTTCTTCGAAGACGTCGCGGGCCAAACGGTTACTGTGAATGGTGAGCGCTACAGAGCAATGATCAACGAGTTCTTTTTGCCGCAACTTAATGAATTGGGATTGGAAAACTTGTGGTTTCAACATGACGGTACAACGGCACACACTGCACGTGCCACAACCGATATGCTGAAGGATGCATTTCCCGGGCGCCTAATCTCCCGTTTTGGCGATTTGCACTGGCCAGCAAGATCGCCTGATTTGACCGCTCCAGACTTCTTTTTGTGGGGCTTTTTGAAGTCGCGGGCTTATGTCAACAAGCCTCAGACTCTTACAGCTCTTAAAGACAATATCCGTCAAGAATGTGAGGACGTATCGCCGGAAGTTTTGGCCAAAGTGATGGAAAATGCCATTAAAAGGGCTCAAATGGCAATCAACTGTGGCGACGGCCATTTACATGACATCATATTCTCGACTTGATGTAAAAAAAATTAAAAGACCAAATAAAAATAATCCACAAGGAGAATCAAAGTTTTTCATTTTTTTTTTTAATTACAGCCAAAAAACATCGCAAGGTTACTCTTGCGCCACCTTTTATATACATAGAAATTAATTAAAATTAAAATTGTTAATATATTCCTGAAGCTACTGGTGTCTGATTTAGAAGTTTGCCAAGCTACAGCTGTAAACTGCTAATAAATTTAATCCACGCTTGCATATACAAAAACTAGAACCAAAAAGAACTCAATTTAAAATGCATAAAATTTCCAGGCTCAGCAAGAATGTTAATTTACAAATCAACATTGGTCGTAACGGGAAAATAAATATGTACTTATGAAATGCGTCCCATTCCAGTTCACGGCTATGGCTTATGGATTTGATTACTTTTATACTTTTTATCCTAATCTTGAGTGTCATCAATTCAGCGAAAGTAGTACGTTTGTCTGTGTGTGTGTGTGTGTGTGTGTGTGTGTGTGTGTTAAAACAAGGAATCGTATTGTTTTGCTGATTATTTTCATTTTACTGCCCTCTTCTGAATTCATTTTCATTTAGATTTTTTTTCATGTTTTTACGACCAAGATTACAAAAATGTCTGCTCATTTCCATGCAGAACTTTCTTCTTGAAATGTGCAGCTGGGTATGAATGAGTATTTGTGTGTGTATGGGCGTGCGTGTGTATGTGCGCACAAATCTCGCTAAACCCCCATAAAATATCATTTGAAATCCCAAGGACATTGCTACATAAATCCAAGTCATAAGAATTTCAACAGCACACAAAGTTACCGAAATAAAAACAAATAAATAACAACAACAAAAAAAGAATAAAAATAAGAGAAAACAATCAGTATGTAAAAGTATAAAAGTGGGATTGAAAAGGGCAATAAAATAAGAATGCCAAAAATTCAAATATGAAGGCATTACATTTGTTTTTAATTAAAAATGACAATAGCAACAAAAACAAGAAATACAAGTACACAAAAGCTGTAACTTACCCGCGATTAGCAGAATAAAGCAGAGCAAGAGCTCAAAATCCATGTTGTTTGCGGCTGTGACGAATTGTGCAGACAACGGGGCAGAGCGAGGTAGTGAATTTGATATCAAATTTTCGTTGGTAGGGAAAATTTTTTGTCTACAAGGCAGATTTGTCCTCTGTTGCAGCTGCTTGGCGACGCTGATGACGGCTGCTGGGGAAACGGCTCTTTTTGGGTATCCACTGGTGATTTGATATTCGATTGTATTTTTTTTGTTGCAATTTTATTGCCGTTAGCTTAAATGTGTTTTCAGTCGGAAATTTGTTCAGTAGGCTATTTTTAGTTTTAAAATTTGTAGCACATTTTTTGAGGTTGTATTGGATGCAATGTTTGGATTTCTAAGTTTTAAATTTCAATTTTAATTTATTAATTTTTTAGTAACGTTGGACATTAGTGGTTTTTAACCGAATTCAAATATTTAGCTTAGAAGTTTTATATATTTTAGAATCCATTTTAATAACATTTATTCAGAAATTGGAAAAGATATTTTCTCCACTTTCCCTGCTATTTTTGCACTTTCACTCATTATCCTCTTTGATTGCTCATTCCAGTTGATGGCAGCACATTTTGATGAAAATTGAGTACGTCAAACCTGAACAGGCATTTGAAAAATTTACTATAATTAGTACAAAAATGGAATATATATATATATATAATTGACGCATACACCCTTTTTCTAGGTGTTTGGCCGAGCTCCTCCTCCTATTTGTGATGTGCGTCTTGATGTTGTTCCACAAATGGAGAGACCTACAGTTTCAAGCCGACTCCGACTGGCAGATATTTTTATGAGTAGCTTTTTCATGGCAGAAATACACTCGGAGGTTTGCCATTGACTGCCGAGGAGCGACCGCTATTAGAAAAATGTTTTTCTTTATTTTGGTGTTTCACCGAGATTCGAACCTACGTTCTCTCTGTGAATTCCGAATGGTACGAGTAGTCTCGCACCTACCCATTCGCCTACGGCGGCCGCCGATTGCTAACCAAAATAATTGGGGAGAAAAATACGATCATTGCAACATCTCCTCTCGCGTAAATTCATATTCTTCCTCTTTCAGACCTCTTAAGATTCATCATCAGACTTCAAAAGATTCACGGAAGACTGATCTCAAACCAATTCTTCAGTCTTACCATCCATATAATATCTATGCTATGTCTCTAATCCATCCATTATAATCTATCCGCGTGTATTGCTATAGTCTTCCTTACTGAATGCTTAGACCTGTCACATCCGCCAAAAATCCAATCTTATCTAATCTGACATCTCCTCTGTTTTTCCAAATAAACAACAAGCTAAGCATAAAAAGCAAAACACTTTCTGCTAAGTTTAGTAGTAAAGGACAGCTTTCTTCTGAGATGGTTGCATGGCGGAGAGAATTCAAGTGATGAGGCAAACATCAGCCGATAACTAGTTCTCAACGATTTTGAGGGAATCAGCTGAGTGGCTGACGTAGCTGGGGTCATGACAGCGGTTTGCTTACGAAAAAACGAAGATTGTGCTGGTGACATTAGAATAAAATAAAGTTGCTATTGCTTACCTATGTTACTTCGTTGCCGTCTGAGCAACTAGGAAAGCCTACGAATCAGTGTGAAATCAGCGGGCGCGATTTTGCTGTTGAATCGCCTATGAAGTGACAGCTAAAGTTAATCTCACCTTGCTTCATGCTTGGGATGGCCAAAACATGTAATCTATCATTCTTGTAATGCAGTATACAGTGATAAAGGGGTCTATTTTCGTTCTGTGCAAACGTGAAGTGAAAAAAAGTTTTCGTTTTCACATACACTTTTAACTCTGGCTTTTCACGTTAGATTTTTTTGCGATTCTCCTTTGTGCCACGATACAAGTATTACGGCGTCACTGTAGCCATGAAACTATGCAAGTGTGTGAATCGAAAACAAACATCAGCTAGAGTAAATGTAAAGGAAATATATCGCGAATAAAAATTTTGCTTGATTTGGGGCAAAGAATTCGTGATAAGGGAAGGAAGACAATATTTTTATTAAATTAATCCTATTTTGAAAATAATTTAATATTTATAGAAATTTGTTGAGAGTGCTGAGACGCTTACTCCGTGATGTACAAAATCCCTTTGGTATGACTACAAGTGAAGCGGTTTTATAGAGGCTTTCAGCCGTAGCTATATGTTCCCAAGGTGAATTCAGGTCCAGGTGTTTCTTATTTAAAAGGTCGTTAAAATGCTTACGCCATCTTTCTAAAATCTCTTGATGGTACAAAAAAATAAGACTATCTGAAGGATAGGAGATGCTGCCGCCAATCGAATCGACTATCGAATCTCCCTCCCTGAACATAAAAAAAGTGTTTTCTTATAGCGGGTGCCCCTCGGCAGGCAATTGAAAACCTCCGAGTGTGTTTCTGCCATGAAAAAGCTCCGCATAAAACCATTTGCCGTTCGGAGTCGGCTTAAAATTGTAGGTGCCTCCATTTGAGGAATAACATCAAGATGTACACCACAATAGGAATAGAAACTCGGCCAACCACCTAACAGAAGTATATGCGCCAATCATTTATTTTTTAAAGAATAAGATAGAGCAAGGAAGCTTGAAAAAACGGGGATAACAGAAAGTGAACTTGCAATTGCCATGTTGAAGTATAGAGTTTAACTTGAACGATTAATTGAAGTTGTTGGAGAATTCCATATTCTGACAGTATAACAAAAAACATGTTTGAGTTCCCTATTTTTGATATTTTTGAATATAAATAGTTCCAGTGCGTTGCGACTGAACTAAAAAAAAAAAAATGGTTTGCGTTTCCGATTAAGTTAAGAACAATTAAACTATTGCGATGCGTTAGGTAGTTTTCAAAGCCTATAAATTCCAGAATACGAACCACTTTGCTAGTGGGAGGCTGGTCCAGAACAATGAGAGACTCAGTTCTCTGCTCATTCCTTCCTGGGAAGGCCTGCCTAGTTATCGCACAAGCTGGCTGCGTGGTCTAGTCCATCTACCGATCGCTCGCGCATTGTAGACCGACTTAGTCCAGATCTTGCTTGGATTTTCAACTTTAATTGGAATTCATCTTCAGGCACTCTGGGCTGTGCAACAAATTTTTATTGAAGAAGCACCAAAAATTACATTGTTTTATTAAATTTTTGCGATATTTTTATTAAAAATAATTAAAAAATTAATAAAAATAAATAAAATTTTTTAGTCGTTAATCCTTTTGAAACAAATTTTGTTGGCATTTTGAAGCTTTGTTAAACGATGAATGAGAAATTAAAATATTGCCAGTTTAAATTTTATGCCAACGCCAATTAATGCATCAGGAATATTGTATTGTATATTTGTTGTACACCATTTGTGTCAGCTTCAATCAAAGAGTTAAAGTGCAGCCTACTCAAATATGCTACGAAAATTAATAATTGCCTGCCCATATCAACGCAGCTGCACCGCATCACGCTTAGCGAAATATCAACCTCGCCATTGTTGATGCGAATAAATACAATAAATTTTATAAGCGCTTGCTCTATCTGCGCTTACAGCATTCGGGTGTGTGTGCGTGCGTGCGTGTTTGTGTTTGACATTGAGCGGATATGATTTCAATTTTGTATAAGTATAGTGTGCATGTGTGTATGTGTTTGTAAAGTGAACGTACACGCACAAAGGTAACAGCTGTTAGGCGCCTACTTTCGTATTTGGCTGTGTGTAAGTCACGCTTTCCGCAGCGGCGCCGAACGATTAATGCTTTTGTGCTTATGGATCTATTCATATGTGAGTGCGGTGGAGTGTGGGCTCTCAATTTTTTCGCCTTATGTGAGCTTGCGAAAACGTTTTCTTGTACATATTTGCTTCCTATATAAAATTTTATGTATGCAAATGTGTGTGTAAGTTCTCTTTATGCTTTGCATCTGCCATTAGACGCTTCCGCCGCGCGAAGTTTATCACATTCAGTCGTCAGCTTCGTATGCAAATAATTAATTTACATAGGATTACATGGCATTGCCGAAGGATTATTTGTTTTTTTTTTCGTTTTCGATTTTTAAAATGTGTGTTGGTGTGTGTTTGGTTAAGGATGTATGTATTTTTACATTGCAAGTTTAGTGATTTTCGCATGCTGTTGTAAGTTATGCGATTTGATTATCACGCCACAAGACTGCCTTACAAACTTTCGAAGGTTATCGTAGAAAGAAACATCTTTTGTTAGAAGCAGTTAAAAGTTTCTCGAGAAAATTGAACATTGAATGGAGCTTTGAAATTCAAATTAAGGTGAGTTGTGACGAAAACATTAATTAAGGCAATTTGGATAAAAAATAAACAGACCGTATGGGTAAAGGTTTATGTACTATATAAAGTGTGGTTCAATTTCAAGGGCCGATGTTGAATGTGAACCACACCTTCAACGACACCAATGGACTTCTTTCTTTGGGGTTATTTGAAAAAAAGGTGTACCTCGATAAGCCAGCAACAATTCAAGAGCTAAAGGATGAGATAATTCGGCACATTAACAGCACAGAAGCTCAATTATGCCTTGGCGTCATCGAAAATTTGAACCATCGGATGGAGATGTGCCGCCAAGACCGTGGTGGCAATTTGGCCAAAATTTTATGCCATAAGTAAGTGAACCATACTGGTATCAACATAATAAAGAGAAAGAATAATAATTAAAAAAAAAATTGTATTTTATTCAAAATCAACACCGGCCCATAACACTTAAGCACCCTTTAGGTAAGGAACTATTTGCATTTGGTGGTCTTTGGAGGTGTGCCGCCGAAGCCGTGGCGGCCATTTGCCCAATATTTTGTTCCGTACGTAATTGAGCCGTACCAATATTATCATAATAAACAGAAATGATAATAATTTCTTTAAACAAATGTATTTAATTCAAAATCAACACCGGCCCTTGAAGCTTAACCACCCTTTATAAACCTCTGCCTTCACTGGCGACTCCAAGATGGAATCGGTAATCGGAGTAGAGGTTTTCTCTAAATCAGCCAATTTATCTATTTCCTTACAATTGCCGATTACTTCTAGTGTTTTTTCAGATAGAAGTCGAGCCTGCGAGCAAGCAGGCATGAAAAATGCTTTGAGAACGAGGGAGCAAGGGAGATATTAATATTTTGCCGCGATGGATCGCTACAAAGCCACGAAATGGGTCTTATCTAAAACAAAAAAAAAACAAATCGCCATCATACGAGCACAGTAGTAGTAAAATAGTGCAAGTCGCTTATTAGAGATATACTCAACCACTTCCACCTCAACAATAATAACAAGCCGCGATTAAGGCTCTGATGACGCCATAGGGCAGATCCCAGCTCGTCAACTCCAGCAAGGAAGATGTCAGATCTTCTGCGTGTGCAGGTAACATTTCCCTGATCTGGGTTCCAGAACATAGAAACATGGGAGAAATAAAATTGCTGATTAGCTTACCAGGAAGGGGACTAAATTGGTCGCAGAGAACTCCTACACGATCATTTGCATCTTCCTGATTGTTGTTAAGGGGGAATTGTATAACTTATTTCTCAGGAAATCGTATAAAAGATGGAGCCGCATTTCCTCGCGTGTTATTTCGAAAACGCTATGATGCCAATGCAATAGGCTGAGGACTCAGAAAGTTCTGAAAACTCCATATCATACGAGTTTTCAAACTCGTAACTGCATTTACCGGTCATTGGAAGATCGGCATTCACGCGGAAATGCTTGGCTTATCATTTAATCTCCATCGCAGAAGCTGTGGGGACTTTTCAGCGAAGAAGACTGTTGAGCACTTTCCCTGTAAATGTCCGAGTCTGGCAGCTAAGCGATTAAGGTCGCTGGCAATGCGCCAACCTAAATCCCATCAACCTTTTCCATTACATCAACAGCTCTGGCTGGCTGTAGATATCTGCCTGTTGGGGGTCTCATAATGGTATCAAAACGGCGCTTTAGTGCTACTTGGGGAGTGCTCGACTCGTATTTCAACCATTTCATCTGCCTACCTAACTACGCATACGAGTATATAAAGAATTAATTGATAATATCGGCAAAAGTTATTTAAATAATAATATTAATCATTATAACGTGATGTGGATTTTGAAAGCCTTATACTTCATAGATAACGGAGTAACTTAAACACTTGAGGTCTTTGGCACTGATGTGTTAAGAAGCGACCATCTTGGCTTCTTGGCACCACAAGATTTACTCAGATTTCTTCGGAGATCGGGTACATTTAAAGAAAATCAAAAGGGAATCCAAGTGTAGTACAATGGACGTAATTAATGTCTGAGTGCTGCACTTGCTAGTTGCCACGACAAAACAAAAAACAAAAAAACACTTAAACACTGTACTTTGTGACTTGAAAAAATTAGAAAACTTAAGCCAATTTTTAGGGAGTTGTTCAATTTTGAAAATAATCCGATACGAATATTTGAGAAAGCTTTATTTTACCGTAGTGATTGATATCTCGTTAACTATAGGTAAAACAAATTAAAGTTGATGCTCGTTGTCAAGGTGATATTTCGCACTAAAAAACTATTTTACTGTTTTTTGTTTGTTCTATTCAGTTGTGAGTTACAGGGTGTTAACAATGGAGTAAAAGAGAAAATTCGATTTGATAAAGACAAAAATGATAATTAGGCGTGTATAATGTAACAGCAAATAACGCGCAATTTCGGTTTTGGTTTGGTCGAATCTCTTCAGATATTCCTGATGTTAAAAAAAATGCGATAATCCAGAAGCTAAAGATTGGCCAAACAACAGTTTTAAACCGTTCGCGAAAAAATAATGGATATCTTCTTCAGGCGTTAAGCAAAGGTTTTTGCCTGCTGATGTACGCTGCTGGCATAGCCATATTAGCTGATAATGTCCAAGCACAGAGAGATGAAAAAATTGGAAGATTATCTACTTTAATCCTCGGAATTTAGAAGTTAATTGACGAAGTGAGATATTAATATATGATTTTCAGACTGTGAGTAAAAATGGTGAAGGCAGAAAATTGGTACTTAGAAAAATTAGTTCAGAATTTTTTTTACCTAGGCGTCGTTCTAATATGACGAAATTGTTGCTTAAAGAAAAATGTATGTAAATTTATATAAATTTATAAGTACATTACAATGTCCTAAATGCATATGGGAAGCAAAACATGACAATTTTTATTGAATTTAATTTTTTTGAAGGATTTGGTTTCACAGATATTTATATAAGATTATATAAAAAATGGAAATATTTAAGTGAAAACTATGCACTAGATGTTCATTGCTAAAAATTATAAAAAAAAAATCTGTCAAAAATATCTGGTTTCAAAAGTAAATACCAGAGCGCACATCGACAAGGAAAAGTATTTATGAAAAAAATTATCTAAAGAAATCCAATTTCAAAGGTGTTCTTTGGGATGTGATTTGAAAAAAAAAATTTTTAGGAGTTTCAAAACTTAACCACCTAATTTCTTTCCTCTTAACGGTAAATAGCTTTTCCTACTTTTGAAGATTAAAAGAGAAAAAATGGTAGAAATTGGTAGCGGTGAGTAAAGTAGAAGCTATTCACACCGAAAGAAATGTGCCTCTGCATAAAATTCATTTAAAAATATCTGGTTTCACAAGTGTACATTAAGGGCAGGCGTAGAAAAAGAAATATGTGTGGGCTTAGTGTGAAAGCTGACTAGTCCACATTCTGGGTCACACCCTATTCCCTTTGATTTCGTCATCATCAATTCGAGGATCCTCCCTCTCTTGCTCAACGCTTATATTTTTTCTTATAACATATTTTGCCTTTCGCTCATTTGTAGTTTTCGCAATTACGACTTTGCTCTTCGTCATGGCTTTCCGCACAATTTTAGTACACTCGCACTGCCAACAATAAAACATACATAAAAACCAATTCCCGTCGTTTGCGCGATATTTGACCTCCACTTAGCATCAGGCAAGGGCTAGCGGAGCAGAAAAATGTTTAGACAAGGGATAATCGTAAGGAGTTTGAGAGTAGTCTCCAACGCATTGCCACTTACTTTGTTTTCTTAATTAAATTAAAGAACTTTTATAACCGCATTATTATTTCTTTTTTTTTTTGTTACTTTGAGCTAGTGAGACTAGCTACTATCAATCAAAATACATAAAAGAAATTTTACAATTCGACACCATATTTTTTCCTTATAATGAGAAATAATATTTCCCAATTTTATAATTTTTTTTCCGCCAAGTCAATTCGATGAGAAAATATGGCACATTTATTATTCTTATAATGTGTAAAGAAGAATTGATAATTCAATGGGGAATTTAAATATGAACATACGAGCATGCCATTAAAATGTCTTAAAATGTTTGCTATAAGCAAAGATTTTTCGGTCAACATTTTTTAGGTCAGAAATACACGTTTCTTGATCATTAAATAGAGCGACAAGAATCAATATGAGCCGCATAAATATAGTAGATATTTCTCTACACAAGCAGATTGAAAAGTATGTGGCTAGAGGTAAATTAATAAACTAATTTAAATTGATAATTCCGCTCCTTAGCAAACTGAGCCATGCTCGCGTATGGATAAAGCCGTCATGAACCGTCAGCCATCTCCTTCAAGGATTCCCGTAGTTATACACCACGGCCATGAATTTATTTGAAAGAGACATTTTCATCATAAATGTGGCAAGTGAGAAGCATACAGGCGAGTAAACATAATAATCAACATATATCATAGTAAGCAGACAAAAGAGTTGGCAAGCGCACCACGCGACACACGAAACAACAAACCAATAGCGCGCAAAAGTGAAGCATTTCAACAAGAAAAAACAACGAAGAGAAAAGATGTACACTGGGCGCATTTGACGTTAGACATTGAAAAGGAAAACTTAATATGGATAACAACAACTTTTAAATTAGTGGGTTAGCTGAAGCCACAGAAGCCAGCGGTCTGCATGGCGTATACGTAACTTTTTCGCTCTATCTATCACTGTAACACTCGATGGGTGTAGAAGATGCTTTAACGTTGCGGCTCTTCGGATGAATCTTGTCTTTGAGGGCAGTAATATGTGGACTTTATTTTATATATGTCGAATGTGCGCTTAGAAACATTGAAATTGCAAGGTGTTTCTACTCCTTTTTTCATTGAGGTTGATAAGCGCCTATAAACTGGCAGCAGACATGGCGGCTGCAGTTATCAGAGCAATGAAAAACGTCATTGCCATGATCTTCCCCTTACTTCCCTTGGTAAAGAGCGAAAGTTTAACTTTTAAATAAGCAGCATAACACTATGTTGGGGATAGTTGTGAAGAAATCAAAGGGCTAGACCACTAAAAACCCTTAAACCGGAGCTGGATGGGATCATACCCTTCGTCTTCTCTGCGTTAAGTTTTAGCGCAGTATTTCGTATTATTTTTTCTAGTTTTATAAATGCACTCTTTAATTCACATCTGCCTTTCGCCATAATAAAAATGTTTAATTTTCAAGCGTTCAAGAAATTAATTAATTACAGATCTTGCAGAATCTTTGTAGTTAATTGTCAACTCATTTGCTTGCTTAACCAGAAACATCTTCTCGGCACAATGGAAAGGGGCAGAAAGAAATTAAAATGGTGCGCAAGGCGGGAAAACCAGGCGATGAAGTAAATTCTTATCGCCCCATCAGTACTGTTCACACCAATATATCGTTCTGATATATTTAAATAATTAAAATAAAAAACAATTTTTATATTATTTTAAAGTATAAATAAACTGTATGCCAAGTTTGAAAAAAATATATTGACATCTTCATTTTAAATAATTTTTATGAAAATCAGGCAAAATATGGCCGTTTACAGGTACCTGTCCCCCTAATGGTTTTTATTGAACGCAAACAAATAATTCCGAAACGTCAGTTTGGTTTCAATAAAGAGCATTCGACAATTGATCCATGGATCCATAGGCTGGAAAAATACAAACAGCGCTCGACCAAAAACAAATCTGTTAAGCAGTTTTCCTGGAATATCTCAAGCATTCAACTAAATGTGCCACCAAAGTATATTCTTTAAAATAAAAATAAAATTACCACTCTTGCAATACCTCTTTGCTCCTTAAATTATATCTAAACCAACGGGTGCTCTACGTAAGTGACGAAAACGCAATCTCCAATTTCCAACAAATTAAAGCTGGGACCCCACAAGGCAGTTTATTAACTCCAACCCGGTACCTAATTTTTACAAACGATTTGCCAACTACAAATGGTAGACTAATCGGCATTTTTGCCGATGACACAGCAATTATGACAACAGCAGCGGATCCCGGCAAACCCTTGCCTATGCTCCAAATAAGCATAAATAAAACCTCCAAATGACATCGAAGCGGGCCACTGCAAGTGAACGAAAATAGATATTAACACGTCACCTTTCCCACAAGAAAAAACCACCTGCCTACAAATAAACTTAAATCCTAACGCAATCCCGCAATGTGAAACCGCTAAATAACTAGGCAGTCATTTGGATAAACGGCTTGCGTGAAAAACGTATATCTTGGACAGAGGGAAAGCTCTAGGATTAATAACTCGAAATGTGTACTGTGATAAAATTAGTCTGGAATTGTGGAATCCAACTGTGGGGCACACCACCAAATTGAAACTTGGAAATTTAGCAGTTTTTTCAATCTAAGACCCTACGCACCCTAGTCAACGCTCAATGGTAGATACGAGACAAATGCCCAAACTCATCGGGACCTAAACATCCCTTCAATAAAAAAGGCATTACAAAATTTAATCAGAGATAACCGAAATCGACTTCAATTGCATTGAAATGAACTGGCCTCTCTACCCGCATGCCATCATGATGCGACTTTTTAAAGTTGAAAAGAAGAAACATCGATGCAGCCCATCTAAGAGCGACCTATGAAATATTGAATTTCCTTATATATACAGGGTGGGCCATATAGTGTTTGCTTTTTCAACCACCTATTTGTTTGAGAATGGTAACACAAATGACATGTCAAATGTGTTCATAATTTACTTAAAGGTTTGACATTTACGAAATGGGACACTAAACGCTTGAACAAAATTTGGAAATACTGAAAACCTATTTCCAAAGTGGTGAGTCTTCTTCTTCTTCCGCGGTTACAGTAAATGGCGAGCGTTACCGTGCATGCTCAACGAGTTTTTGTTTCCAAAAATTGAAGAGGATGACATGGACGACATTTGGTTTCAACAGGACGGTGCAACTTGTCACAGTGCCAAAGTTACACTCGAACTTTTGGCTACCGTTTTTAAAAACCGAATAGCCAACCGAAACTGCGATATCAATTGGCCGCCTCGGAGCTGTGATTTAAGCCCGTTGGACAATTTTTTGTGGGGAGCCGTTAAGGACAAATGCTATGCGAACCATCCAGAGACGATTGATGCTTTAAAACATGAAATCAAAGTTGCCATTCATGAAATTTGAGCCCAAACAATCGAAAATGTGCTTAAAAATTGGGTTGATCGAATGGTCTACTGTAAAGCCAGTCGTGGCAGTCATTTGAACGATATTATTTTTCATTCATAAATGAAAATGTTCAATCTTCAAAAAAAAAAAAAAAGTTTGAAAAAATTCGTTTTTTTTCATAGCCGATTCAAAAAGCAAATTTTATATGGCTCACCCTATATATATAATTGGCGCGTACCACCTTTTCGGGTGTTTGGCCGAGCTCCTCCTCCTATCTGTGGTGTGTGTCTTGATGTTGTTCCACAAATGGAGGGACCTACAGTTTCAAGCCGACTCCGAACGGCAAATGTTTTTATGAGGGGCTTTTTCACGGCAGAAATACACTCGGAGGTTTGTCATTGCCTGCTTTCTTTACTAGAAAGATATATCACAGGAAATATACCTTTAGCAATACAATCAAAGACATATTTAACATAAATGTAATCAAATATTTGTAAAATCTCTCCGGAATTATAAGTGAATTTAAAACGGAATACAAAATAGAGTTTACTATAAAAAAAAAAAAAAAATAATCGTATTTAGCATTGTTTGTTAGTCACTCGTTTTAAATGCTATGTAGGTTCCTTCTAAATGAGCTTGAGCGCATTGGCCCTGCAACATCACTCTCATTCCATGTGATTGTAAGTTACAATTTTTTTTTTGTCGCGACAACTCAGCAACAATTAAATCCACTGTACGACACTTGGATTCCCTTTTAAGTTAAATTATTTACTGCCTAACGGCTGGTGTAATTTTTTATGAAAGGAAAGAAAAAAAAAAGAAACAAATAATAAATTATTCAATTTTTTGCTATTGAACATCTAATACATTTCAAAGTAGTAAGTTTTGTAATATAAAATTTGCTCCTCTTTTATAATATAACTTTCAGTTATTTCTGCCACTGCCAATCTGTTTAATCTGTTTCATGTTAATTTCGTTTTCTGTAACAAACAAAAAATACCTTTATTGGTATTACTATTCTGCTTACTGCTAAAAATATTTCTGCTTTATGTAAGCTTTGCTTCACCCACATTTTTTTATGCTTCCTAACTTCCACTTCCCATTTTGTGTTTCAAGCTCACTCACTCAAAAAGGCTTTTAAACTAATATAATTATCCTCTTTTTTCTTCATTGGACTAATTTTAGTACTCGTAATTCTCTCTCTTTCTCTAGCATGAACATCCACATAGTTGGGCATACAAGGATTAGTTGCAAAAGCCCACTGCTGTGGCTGTCATATGACTATAAAAAAAATGTATACAAATAGTTTTGTTGGAGCTTAGTGTTGCAGTGGTATTGTTATTGTTGTATTTCTCTTTGTTATTGTCTAATGTTGTTATTTTTTGTTATTGTCTTATTTTGCTTTTTGTTATTGTAAATTTTCTCAGCGTCAGTGTAGTTAGCGTCTATGGTGTGGCATTTCGGTTTTGCTGCACCATAGCACACAAGGCAACACTTACTATTACAACTACAAAAACTATATATTAAAATACACTGTTTCACAATTACAACAATAAGAGTAGCGTTTATTGTTTGGCAGTATTAGATATAGATAAGTAAATCAAGCATTCACATTACGCACTATCTCCTTCTCCATCCTTCCGCACATTGCATGATAAAAAAGGTTTCACATGCGTTTGCATACACCAACACAGCATTTACATGCAAAGGAAATTGGCACAAGCACTGAAAAAAAACACTATTCGATTTGCTTGCTTAAGTTCATCTCTGTTAGATTGCCTATTTTTAGGCGTTTGCACGTGCCAACAAGAATTTACTTTTTTCATATTCCCGTTATTTACCTAGCGAACTATATTTGCCGCAACTGATAGTACATCGATAAATTATTCGGCTTTAATTGACATTTGACATTTGATGATTTATTCGCTGTTACGAGTTAAAGCACGCACCCACCCACACAGCGGCAAAACGATTCGATTCCGTATAGTATTTACACGTTGTTCACGACTCATTAATTATTTTCTTTTCTATGGCACCGCATTAGCGCAAAGAAATGAGCAAATGCAGGTTTAAACAAGCGCCGCATTGTTCATGTGATGAGTTGAATTCGATTTTTCACTTGCGAGCAAATTTTTTACTTCATTTCAGTTTCCATATTTTGTTTTTTTTTTCCTTTTTGTTATTTCACTTCTATTTCGCCCTTTTGCTGGCGTGCACACACAGTCTCCGTCTTCATTTACTACACTGTTTCAAGTTTATGAACTGACTGAAGTGTCAAATGTGCTGAGTTGCTGCTCCAGCTGTCCTGATTGAGCATCCTATTTAGTTACTGGCCAACGAAGTTGGCCTTCGTCTTATCTCGGGGATTCGTTTCATGCCATGCATTCATTCGCAATTGCTCGCCTGTGAGGTTTTTATCAACTTTTCAAGCTCAGCTGATGCTGTATTCGGGTTCTTGCCCGGCAATTGGATGCTGCGCTGTTGCGAATGTGCGTATATGTACTCGTATGTATTGCATGTCGGTGCGCTCTGAGCGAATTTTTTCGCCGTGTTAGAGCTCTGCGTAAAACATAAACAGAGCATTTGAACTCGCTGATTTGTCTCCTACGGTTAAAAGCTCTCTTGTCGCTTTGTGTTGAGTGTATATGACATCCCTGTTTTTGATGTACATCTATAAGCATTTGTAAATGTTAGCTTCCTTCCATTACATTATGATAGCTGTTGTTCTGTTATACGCGTTACAGTGCACATGTTAGTCGATTTCTCTGGTCGCAGCATGAATAACAGCTTGCTACTCTATAAGCAGATGTGAGTGATTAGGTTATGTTAGGAGTATTATTAAAATGTTAGTGCTAGTACGTTAATGTTAATATGCAGTGCAGTTGTTATGTTTTACTGGAATAAGTTATGCTACCCATTACATTATGCTTGCTGCTATTCTGTTATTTACATCAGAGTACACATATTGGTTGAGCGATGAATAACAGAATGCTAATATAGGCAGATGTGAAGGATTACTAAATGTTAATATTACAACGTTAATGTTAGTTTGTTAGTGTTAATATGCAGCTCAGTGGTAATGTTTCTGTGATACTAGGTGTTACAAAATCATTTAATTCTTAAAAATATTAATGTTGATTAGGAATTTTATATGTCAGATAAATTTGTTAAAGGGTATTTCAAAAGACGCCTCTAAATGTAATTTTTAAAGAAAACATGTAAAAATTTGAATAACTTTCGGATTCACTATTTTTATTCAAAATACGACTTTCAACAATTATACCTAGTTTTTCCCTAAGTTCCGTGACAAAATAAATAGAATATTATTGTATCATAAAAAATAATAAGCTGGAAAAAAAAATTAGCTTTTTTATAAAAACATAATAAATATGTAAAAAAAAGATATTTACTAAAAACACCATCTGTTTTTGAAAATTATATATTGGAAATAAAGCTTATTTTTTAAAATAAAATAGTTTTTTAAAAAACATTTTTTATTAAAAGAAGAAAATTATACATTATTAACCGTTTGAGTGCGATTCGTCGATATAGCGACGATAACTAATTACTCCAAATTTGCGGCGCGTTGCTATAGCGACGATTGCTTCACTGTGCATTTGGCGTTCGGCTAGGAACGTGTTGAATATTATTTTGCGATATTTATAAAAAATTTATGTCATATAAAAGTATAAATTAGTTGAGACCGTTAAAAAGAATTTTTATTTTTCGTTCAATATCGATATTTTGAAAATAAATTGCGCAAATGTGTAGTATGTAGTGTAAAAGGATCTAAAAATCCAAAGCGTTCCCGGTTAATATGCAACATGTGCAAAAAAGGTGTGCATGGTACATGTGTGGGGAACCACAAATGTGCCAAAATTTGAATAATAATGCCGGAACTTGTTGTAAAAAAAAAAAAAAGATGATATTAAAAAAATGTAAATAAGTTTTTCTTATAATCATAACTAATAGTTTAGTCTACAAAATAAAAATAAAATTATTGAAATATGTAATTTTTTGTGTTCTCTATGCTTATATTTGTAAAGCCATCATATTTCAGTTTTCTTAGACCAAATTTTGCTTCGCAATTTTCGTATGTATTAAAGAAAATCGCTTAGCACTCAAACGGTTAAAGAGATTTTTATAAAACATATTGTATATATAGGTATAACTGAAATAAAGCATACTTTTGAAAAATAATTGTTGAGAACAGAATAATTTGTTATGAAAACATTTTTTCTTAAAAAAAAATATTTAGAAATTTATAAAAAATTGAAATAAAGCATACTTTGGAAAATAATTTTTTGTTTTAAATAAATGGTGGTTAAATTTTAAGAGCCGATGTTGAATGTGAACCACACTTAAATGTCAAGTTTTCTTCTGCATTTCATTTGATATTTTCAATTTCAGACTAGCTCAATTTGAACCATGGAAAGATACATAATCGAGCATCGCGTTACAGTTATTCAGGCCTATTATGAAAATGGGCGTTCAAATCAAAATGCATATCGCGCACTTCGTGAAAAAAATCATCTTCAGTGATGAGGCACATTTTCGCCTCAGTGGATTCGTCAAAACGCATTGTAATTAATAAAAAGTTTAAATTGTAAAATTTTTTCTTTTAGTCGTATTTTTCTTTCTTCACAAAATTCACTCTCCACTATTTGAGCACACAATCCGCCTATAGGTTTTCTCTTTTTTTTGTTTTTTTGTTTTGTCGGGACAACTATGTAGCAAGTGCAGCACTCAGACATTACTTCAGTCCATTGTACTACACTTGGATTCCCTTTTAATTTGGAGAAATCTGAGTAGATCTTGTGATGCCAAGGAGCCAAGATGGTTGCTTCTTAACACATCAGTGCCAAAGACGTCAAACCTGATTCGAGCGAAGGCGGGGCAGACGCACAGGAAGTGGTCCGCCGTCTCATCCTCCTCTTCACAAGCTGGGCAGAGTACACTGTCTGAGATGCCCAACCTTTCCATGTGTTCGCCCACAGAAAGTGGCCCGACATCACTCCAACCAGCCGTCTGCACCCCCCTCTGCTTAATGATAGAAGGGTTTGCGACAGTCAATCGGACATGAAAGGTAACATCAGTTTAGTCCATCTGCAGCCTCTCTCAGCCTGTCAAGCTTGCTTGTGAGTGGTAGTTACCCATTTGCTAACCGTGGCTGTGATGGCCGCAGAAGGGAGTGGCAAAACGTGCTCTGGGCTAAAGAAGTTAACCTTAGAGCCCATCTTAGCTAAGGAGTCAGACATCTCATTACCCGCGATACCCACGTGTGCCGGGACCCATGTTAGCATCAGGCTATTTTGTCTACCGACATAGTTCAGCCTGAATTTACAGTACTCGACGACTCGTGAAGTGGTTCGGGGCTGTCTAAGGCCATAAGCGCAGCTTGGCTGTCGCTGCAGACACATATAGATCTGCCTCTCCATCGATTTTCCACAACAAAGTTCATTGCTTCTTAAACCGCATACACCTCCCCTTGAAACACAGATGCATGCATTCCAAAAGCAAAGTGCAGTTTTGTCCCGCTGGACTCCACGTAGACCCCAGAGCCGGAGCCTTGCTCGGTCCTGGATCCATCCGTGTTTAGTGGATCCAATAGTGTTTGCCGGGCTCATTTTCTGAGTCTTCCCACAACTGATCCTCTGCTAGCACTACACTGTATCGCCTTTCAAGTACGACTGCCAGAAAGCTGTCAGTGCTTTGGATGTTTTGGTTTCAACGTGTGATTTCCATAGGAGCTTATGGATTGTGACTCCTTTTAGCTTAGGCAGAACGAGTTTTCTCTTCAATTTAGTAAGTCATATAACTTTCGGATAGCTAAATTTTCATACAAAAAAATAAATAAATTATCGGCACGTACATTTCGGTTAGGTGCTTGGCCGAGTTTCTTAATTGTGGTGTGCTTCTGAGTGTTTTTGCACAAATGGTGGGACCTACAATTTCAAGCTTTTCTTGGTTTTTTATGAAGAACTTCTTCGTGGCAGAAATACCCCTGGAGCTTTGCCATTGCTCTCGACTGGCAACCAATATTGGAAAACACTTTTTTGTATAGCAGGAATCGGTATAAGCCCGGTGTAGTTTTAAGTCAAAGTCACTTTTATATGATTACAGGTATATATGATCATATATGTGTTCTAAGAAGCCAGTACGACCAAATAATTTGGCCCGACCTGGAAGCCACTCAAAGCCCACATTTTTTTGAGTTAAAGACTTGGAGCTTGTGTGAATTTATAGCGGTCCAGTCGGGAATATTTTAATTCACGGTCCAGTCATTGACCGGAAATACAAATAAGTACTGGGAACCTAAGGAATATTAAATGCCTATTAATCAAATAAGGTAGTAGTCTGGTGTAACGACCGAAATTTCGACGGTTTTTCATGAAACTTTAAAAAAAAAAAAAAAATGCGATCGTTTTAAAGTTTTTACATGTTTTTATTGGTGTTTTAAAGTATATAAAAAAAATTCTTTTAAGTTAATTTTATATTAATTTGTTTAAAATTTTTGACGTCAAAGTGGAGTCCTTAAAAAAAGATGAGTTGGTTCGGGGAAACACACAGCCTTCCAAAGTCATCTGAAATAAAAAATTCAAAGAGATTATTATTCTGTAGACTTTATTTTAGGTCGTCCCGAACCTAAAATATACATAAAAATAAGAAAAAAAAAACAAAATGGCAGACTTGTGAAAAAAGTTCTCAAAATCTATTTTTTTGTTTCTTTATAAATTGTTTAAATTAAATAGTTTGTTATTAAAAAATTGAATGTGTTAAAGGTCCGGGATCTAGATATGTATGTCTAAAATAACGGGTTAAATTTTAAGCCAAATCGGTTGAATAGTTTTGAGTCAGTGATTCCCCGAAATTTCGGAAACATGGTTTTGAGAAAAACGCGTTTAAAGTTTCAGAGCAGCTGCTGCTGGAGTATCACAGCTGCTGCTGGAGTCATACACACTACGGCGCGCTCTCTTATTTTTGCTATTACTTTAAAAATAATTAAAATTTCTGTCTGAAATCTTTCTAGTATATGTTTAAGATGTTCTTCTTTCGAAAAATGTAAAAAAATGAGGTTGTCTGTAAAGTCGGTCTACTGACGATAGTTTAACGTGACAACGTCATAAGAAAATATTGATGGAATTTTATTTGTTCAATAGGTATTTTGTATGGATATAGGGACGAAACATTTATCAAATTCATGAAAGATATCTTCAATTTCGATTGTGCATCAGACGTTAATAAGTCAACAACACTAAGAGGCACCATCATCGATTTGGCTTTTTCGAGACACATTACACTTGAAACACTCCCTTACATTTCCTACTTTTTCTATCATCGTCCTATTCTCAACAGAGAAATGGTTCATTACCATGCATACAGGAAGAAGGCATATGCAAATACAAATATGTGAATTTATATACAAATGCGCATATACATACATATACATACATATATATGCTCACTCAAGTAGGACAGAGCCAGACGTCGAACGTTGCCGAACGCGGGGGCCGATTGTGCTCTTTGTCGTTCGTTCCGCGCTCTCGCTTGCAGTTCAAGCACATTAGCTTACATTTGCTTGCGTACGGAAAAGATTCGTATATTTGATATGTCCATATGACTTGTATGTATCTTCACATATAGATTTGTTCTTTTTGAAAACTGCGCGAAATTTTATATGTATATGCATGATTATATACATATATTAGTATAAAACATATCTGATAAGGTATGTGGTAAATATTACCATACATGTTTTCCTTCATATATAATAAAAAAATTAATAATAATAACATTAAAACAACAGGTATTATTAACAAACTTGGTTTTATTTTAAATTCTTCAAGTAAATCAAATTAATAATAATCAATAAGAAGGCATATGCAAATACAAATACGTGAATTTATATATTACATTTGCGCATATACATACATATATACGCTCACTTAAATAGGAGGAGCAAGATGTCGAACGTTGCCTTTCGTTTGCTTTGTTTGCTTTGTCGTTCGTTCCGCGCTTTCGCTTGCAGTTAATTCAAGGTAACAACAATAAGCAAGGTAACGACAAATGAGCAAGGTAACGGCAATGAGCAAGGTAACGACAAATGAGCAAGGTAACACTAATGAGCAAGGTAACGACAAATGAGCAAGGTAACACTAATGAGCAAGGTAACGACAAATGAGCAAGGTAACGACAAATGAGCAAGGTAACACTAATGAGCAAGGTAACGACACATTTTTTCGTGCGTGCAGCCTGTTAAATCGAATTATAAGACGTTATCACACCCGTCACACCGGGCTACTACCATAACTAAATGCAATTTTCACACCTACTTTATTTTGAACGAATTTAGAGCAAGATTTTCTTACAAAACCCCTGGAACCCTTTGAACGACAATGAATCGATTAACCTTATAAGTGGATTAGTTGTTTATAGTTGTTTAGTTCCCTATTAAATTAACAAATAAATAAAAAAATTTAAATAAAATCAGAGCACTAAATAATATTAAATACAAAAATGCAAAGTATCAAAAACGCTACCACCTGTGAGTTATTTGGTTATTGAGCGAAATATTTTAAAAACAGAAAAACCAGCTCTAGAGTTAGATATACCCGTAATTATTACTACTTGAAGTGCATTTTATATGAGAATAATTTTTAATATCTGTTCATGAAAATATATTTCGCATACTCGCAACTAATTGAAACCTACAGGGTATTAAAGTTTAATTATTGCCAAAAAATTAAATGAAAAACTAATAACCGCATTTTCCAAGGTTGTTATGGACCAGTTTTCAGACACTTACATACATATCTACTTTTATATGTGTATATGTGCATATGTGCCTATATCAGAGAGGGATACATGAAGTAGCACACGAGTGGCAGAGTGCAGAAGTGCATGTTAAGCGTTTTTGGCAGTTTCACAAAAAGCATAAACATAAAATTAAAATTTAATAATCGGTTGCTTGGTGACGCGATTTTTAAAGAACCCTGCAGGAAATGTGGTTCATATCAAAGTAATATTCAGCTACAAAAAGTAAATTTTAAAATTTACAAAAAAGGAGTGTTTAAAGTTTACTACATAGATAATATAACTATTTTCATGAAAACAGTCTATTTGTTGTTGGATAGTCAATTGAATAATTTCCGGGTTGCTCCGTATAGTTATATTATGTGAAATGAAACTGCATTATTTTTTAGAGAGATTTGAGTAGAGATTGAGTAGAAAGAATAGAGATAAGAAAGATAAAAGGTGACAGCCATATGCTGACCACAGTCATTGCACCCTGTGATTACACCCAACAGTACTCTCAGGTTCTTTCTGCTGAATTTAGGAAAAAGGTCGCTATTTTCCTGTTTGGTTCTTTCTCAAAGCACTTGGCTACTCTGCACGAGTTCAACCCATATCAACGTCCTCTATGGGTAGACCTCATGAAGTTGTCAGGGCCTAGTGGCATACTAGCACTCGTTGTGTTTTACAACACTGTTCAATTTTGTCTTACATTCACCGACTAACTTAGAAGTACATCATGGGTTAGCAAGGGCTTTCAGTGCAGCTTGACTGTCACTACAAATTCCAATACTGCTACTCCGCCGCTTTTTCTCAATTAACCAGTATGTCACGTTCGAGATGGCATAGACTTCCGGAAAGAATACCGGACAGATGGCGGTAACACTTCAGTACTCAGTGTCTTCGTCTAAGTACCATTCAGATCCGCTACCATCACTGGTTTTGCATTCGTCGGTATAGAGAGTGTGCTGATATCCCATTAGTAGGTTCTCTGGACTTAACCATTGATCTCAATGTGCGATCAAAACATTATACTTCCAATCGAAGCTAACGAAAGGCACCCGATTATCCACTGGAATCGAGAACAGTGTGCACCGTTCCGACAACTGGTGATATGTCTGACAATGGGCAGTACTTTCTTCATTTCCCCAGACTCCGTTTAACTTGAGCCTGTACGCCGCCTTCATTGCTTCCTTTCGAATTTGAAGATCTAGAGTTTGCCAGTCCAGAACGGCATTAAGGGCATCGACAGATGTCGTACTCATAGCAACTGTGATACCCAAAAGTTGAGATTATGATATACTTATAATATACTCTGTGAGCCACCTTTGCTAAGCAGGACTGGTGCTATGTGATGAATGAAACGTAACTTCAGAGTGCGTTGCACTATCCGTCAATCCACGGTGCCAGGCCACAGGAATATTGCAGGAAACTGTAAGGCGGATGAACTTGCACGAACCGGTACAACGCTCGATCTCAAACCGGGTAAGCCGCTGATAGACATGTCCATAGCCACTTGTAAATTACTTATAGACAGGGAAACCATCAAAAAGGTAAATACAAGCTGGCAAAACCTCACAACATGCAAACTAAGCAGACAGACATGGCCGAACTGGAACAGCGGTCGATCGAAGATCTTGCTAAGATTTAACAGAGAATCTATAAGAAAAATGATAGGTGTATTAACTGGTCATTGTTTAATAGGCAGCCACGCTAGAAGGTTCGATTTCTGTATAAGCTGTCTTAATACAGAAGAAGAGGAAACAGTCAGACACCTTTTATGTGAGTGTGAAAGCCTAGCTATGAGAAGGCTGCGCATTCTTGATACAGCATTTCTAACCGATGTAGCGGACATAGCCCATCTAAAACTAACGAAGCTCTGCTCGTTTATTAAAGCTACCGGATGGTTTGAAAAGGAACACGTAGAGTAAGGATAAGCTCCAGTGGTATCACAATGGACCTGCGAAAGGTCTAAGTGTGTCTTTATGACAACCACCCCTCCTACCTACCTACCTACCTCCGCCAATCTGGCGTATTTAATTACGATTTTGACACCAGTGATAAGGAATGCAAATGAAAAAAAAAACGAGAAGAAAAAGTCCGAGTGCGCTAAGGAAGATTGTTGGGACAACGAAACTAACTCTTGGAAATGTTGCATATAACGAATTACCTTAAAGGACGAAAAAGTTTTGTAAAGGGCAGTCCATAAATAACCTTTGGAGAATATTTTTAATAAAAGACTAAAGCGTGATGCCTGCACAAAAAATGATCCTAACCCATTTATACAGCCAATACTTACAACTGAACAAATTTCCTTCAGTCGATTTTAAAAGTGCAATGGTAATCTGAAGCGCTTGTACGAGTACTAATTTTCAGGGATAGAGCTGGCAATCAATTTACAATTTACAATTTTTAACATAATATAAATATTTTTGTAACTTTTTTTTAATTTTACAAATTTAAATCTACCACAGATCCAAGTAATAAAGGCTAAGTTATCACAGAAATTGTAAAAGGGTATTGTACTTGAAGGTCAAATCGTGATCTGAAAGCAGGCCAAACACCCAAAAAGTGTGTCAGCGCCAATTATTTATATACTCGTAGTACAACCCCTGAGATCTTAATACATTGGATAGGATGCCACCTACGTTCAGTTTTTCTAAGCGCTTCCAGACTGAACTGTGCAGTAAAACGACTTGGGAAGGGTTACCCTAAAACTAACAAGATAAACCAGAAGATAATAGCATAGTACGCGGATGAATTCCTCACCGAGGAACGTGTAGAAGCAGATGGCTGCGGACCGGGCAAAAGATACGCGGAAATATGATACTAGGCAAAAATACAAATATATTTTAGGCGGAAGGCTACACAACAGAAAGATGCGCTCGCTGATGGGAGTTGAAGGTAGCCATAATAATAGGATATCAAACAAATATTTGTAAGAATAGCCAGGCAGCAATCAAGGCTCTCAACTTTCTGGTGCTAGAATGTCTTGATAAGCTGAATATCTAACAACTAGGAAGTGTCCAATGGATTTCAGGGCACAAAGTCGAATTGCAGATAAATTAGGCACGGCTCAGGAGAGGGTAACTTCTTCTCGCTTATTCAGGAAGTAGAGGAAAGACAAAAAGGATCATACTGAGAAAATCCGCCAAATTCAATGATGGGTAGCTTTAACCTAAGTCAGTTTTAGAACATTGTATGGATTTACATAATACTAACTTTAGACTCATCACAGCAATTCTAACAGGGAAAATCCAATGGCACTTGCAAGTTATGTAGAGAGGCAGACGAAACCGCCAAACATGTGCTGGTATCGTCCCCAGCGCAAATACATAGGTGGCACTAACGCCTGGGTAAATATATTTTACCAGAGGCGGAAATAAAACTCAATAAAATAGGAGAAATACTAAAATTTATTAAAAAATTTGGACTCAGAAAAATACCCTGAATCGATAAAAGGGATACAATAGAGCTTTCAGGTTACAGTGCTATACTCACTCATAGTAATACTATTAAGGAGCTAAATTTAATAATAATGGAACTTTTTAAACTCACACACATTTTAGTAAAATTTAGTTTGGGCTGGCTGGTAATTTTTCGAGTCAAAAAAAAAAAAACTCATTGTAACAGCAGAGGAAAGAATGGAAATTTAGTGCTAACATACAAAAGGTGGGCGCTGTTCTTATAAGAAACCAATAGCCAAATGAAATAATATTGAAATGTTAGCCCCTTATGGACCGACGTAGCCGAATGGGCTGGTGCGTAGCTAATATTCGGAAGGCCACGAAACACCAAACGATGGAAAAAGTATTTTATAATATCGTTCGCTCCTCCGCAGGCAATGGAAAACCTGCGAGTGTATTTATGCCATGAAAATGATTCTCATAGAAAGCCAGCTGCCTTTCGAAGTCGTCTGATAAAACTATGGGTCCCTCCACTTATTAGAAATATTAAGGCGCACACCACAAATTGGAGGCGGAGCTCGACCCAACACCTAATAAATGGTGTAAGGGCCAATTACATAACTTTATTCGAATGGACTAACAAAAGCGAGGTAAGTCGATGGTATTTTTTATTTTATTCACAAATTTTAAAATAATATTAATTTTGCGCATGCAATTTTTAAAACTTCAAAAGAATAGGTTGAAATGAGGACGAGTAAACGTAAAATAATCAATGCAATGACGGTAGAAATTTCGCCATCGATGCAGCAGGAAATTTGGTGCTTAATACGTTACGGCTTTCGATGACAACTCAAGCCTGTGGAAATTTTCAATGAGTTCCTAACTACATACAAAACGGACAATCATTCTCTTAAGATAATTTGTAAGTACCATAGCTTCAAAGATTCCAGACTAGACATTTTTCTCTTAGGGACGAGCCTCGAAAAGGACGGCCAAAGTCGTGGACTGACGAGATAAATATCGCCCTGCTGAAGCGAAAAGTTGGCAGAGCCCCACCAATTATACAGGAAATAATATGCAGTGAATTGGGCCTGAATGTTATGGTAATATCGCGAATATTGTATAATGATTTGCAATATACAAAGAAATTCGCTCGATAGGTTGTACGAATTTTGAACGAAAGTCAAAAAGTCGAAAAGAAGCTCAATATTCCTTAGAAAATTCGGAAACGGAGAGTTTAGCAACTTTGATATGATGATAATAGATGACGAAGCTTGGTTTTTTAAGTACGACCCGAAAAACTAAGAGCAGCATTGAGCCTAAATGAAACAAATCCACCAATGAACGCCAGACGACAAAAGTCAACAGCAAAAGGGATGATCTCGGTTTACTTGAAGAGTAGCAAAGATTGTTGCTGCTATTCCGTTAGATTTTTCTCAGCCAATAACAGCCAAGTTGTGTACTGAAAACTGCTTACCAGAGTTGTTAAACAAATTACTCGAAAAAAAATACCAGTCTAACGGTTAGACGCGATAGAAGTGAAACCTTCCGTAAAACAAACTGAGAGAAAATGAGACGAGAGCAGCATTAGGAGCGGGATAATTATAGGTTCATTATAATATTGCTATAAAGTTCATATTTTATTTTCTTCATTTTATTAATATATTATTCATCTTCAATGTTTTCAATTTCAACAAATGATACGAGTGGCTTATGATAGCTAAAATATGATACAAATGCTTTGGTTTCGATGTTGTCAACATATCTTTGAAATACCGCGTCAATTGTTGTTTTTGCCCGTGTTGTCGATTCAGTGCGATTGTTACACATTTTTGAATTGAATGTTGTATTGAGAACGTCAATTAAAGGAACCGCTGTGTCCAATGCAATATTTAGTAGTAGTAGTTTCTGCTGGCACAGAGATCTCGTCTAGCACAAGTGATCCAGGGAAGTGAGTGTCCAGCAGAAGTTGACTGGTTTCCTTTGGAATCCTTGTGTAGCTTCCATCTGGCTTTTTCAGGGTACTAATGCCGTTTGAGTGATCTTTTAGTAGGGCTTCTTGGATACGAATAGCATTCGGAAGAATACAAATTATTGATGATAGTTTTGTCAGTAAAAAATGGACCCCAGGCAACAAATATGGCCGTATACTGAGAAAAAATGATTTATTTAAAAAAAATCTTAAATTGCAATTTCTTAAACTGCTTCGAAATATCAAGATATGATTCAAGAAATGATTCAAAAAGTGAAGAGGCGACTTGAACGAAATCTCCGATGAAGTGCCAATCAAATGGCGAAAGAACTGAAAATATCTGGCCGTAGTATCCGCCGCATACTGAAACATGATCTCATGATCAAGCCTTACATGACCCAAAAAGCACATGATCTCACCCAAAGCAGCAACAAGTCGGACTTGAGAGAGCGAAGAAGTTGCTTGTAGACTGAAAGCGGGCAATTTCCGAACATTGTGATTTCTGACGAGAAAATTTTTCAAATTCAGCAATTCGAAAACTTCCAAAACGATAGGGTTTATTTGACCGACCGTTCATACGAGAATTTGAGTCATCGATTGGCCATCAGGAGACAGCACCCGCCACAGGTAATAGTTTGGGCCGCTGTAACCGCAGATGGGCGCTCTCCAACCGCTTTTGTCTAGCTTGGCGTCAAAATAAATAAAATAAATGCGAAATATTATCGGGAAAGTATTCTGGAGGTTACTTTGAAGCCGTGCTCAGACAAACATTGCGTTGGCAGCCCATGGACATTTCACAGGACTCGGCACCGTCTTTCAAAGCTCAAGTGAACCAAGAATGCCTAAAAAACAACGTTCCGAACTCCATAACGTCAATAAAGTGGCTCTCAAATCCACCAGATGCGAGTCCAATGGATTATTCTATTTTGAGTAGGCGCAAATAAGGCAGACCGCATTCCAAATTTGCGCCACATAAGGCAGCCAAACTAGGCCCAAGTCCCTAAAGGTATCGCTACACATCTGCCTCATTAGGCGCAAGTTCGAAAAACCGAACTTCGGTAATACTCCGGATGCCCTTCTACAAATCAGTTAGCGATTCCAATTTATGCCTACGTGAGACACTGCCACAGATTTTCGTGACCACAACCAAATTTGGTATTGTTCTGGCATACCAATCTTTGCCTTGCCTAACGTGGGCCTGGTAAGGTAATAGTGAAGCGTGCCTCAGTAAGGCCTGCCTAATTCGGGCCTAACTGATTCTTCGGCATGCCTCACTGTAATTCTAGTCGGGAAAAAAGCCATTGTCCGCGAGTGGGCCAAAATACCTGCGAGTCACATTCGGGCAGCTGGCGATTCGTTTCTGAACCGTCTCGAAGTCATAGTCAAGGCAAAAGGTGTTCATATCGAGCAAAAATAAATTGATTCTTAATTTTGTATTATTTTCACACATTTTTTGCTTCCAATTGAGTAAAAGTAATTTTCCAAACTAAATATATGGCCTTTTTAATTGGTTACACTTCGAGTGCCGGACCCTGTACAGGTCACTAAATCTCCAGTCTGGAAATACCCGCAACTGCTGTTTCTATAGGCTTCTTATTTTGCTAATATTATATTGCTTAGGTGAAACAGGCTGTCATACCAGGGTTCCATAACCAAATTTCAGCTCGCATCCCCATGCAATCCTAGGCAGCCCAACTTACATACTAACTATGTAGAAACCGGTGCTTTTGATAAAAAAAAATATTTCTTTTGTAATTACCGCCAGTAAGTGAATCCTCGTCTGGCAATTCATTTTTATTTTCGCTGCAGGGTCGTATGAGTTCACAAGTCAATGAGTTGGTGAGTGCAATGGCACGAATTATGAAGTTATGTATGTGTGCGTGTGAGCAGCGTGCATATGTGTTGGTATGAGTGCACGATTATTTCAATAAAAGCACATGCGCCAGAGACTATTGATGCAAAAATGCACTCGCACGGATTTAGCTGTACGCCGATATACACGAGTGAATGTGTGTGAGTGTGTGTGTGTGTGCATTTGTGCTTGAGGCAGTTGTCGCTTGTATGACCGCTAATGAAATTTTCATGAAACTATTTTTGGCAAACTGACAAAGTAAATATACATTTATAAAATAAAATTGCTCTAACGGCAATAACAACTACAACAACACAAACAAAACCAAAATGAATGCAAAGCAAAAGTGCCATAGGCAATTACAAAACGGTAAAATAAAGAAAAAAAATGGCAAAGTAGCTTATGGTAGTCAGTTAAATTTCGAGTTGGGTACCAACAAATTTTTAATGACACACGAGAGATACACACACATACATACATATTGTATAAGGCAACAACAAAAACCGCAACAGAATAAAACTTCGTATAGGTAATGACAATAAAAATTGAAAATAAAGACTGCAACAAAAGTTAATACGAAGCACTTGCGGCCGGCGGCAACAACAATGAGAACAACAACAATGGCAATGTTGGCAATTCCACATGACAGGCAACACAACAACAATGGCACAACCGCAATTGTATAGATATATGTGCAGTTATGTATTTGTATGTGTGCGCATATGCAGTTATGTGTGTCCACGTACGTACGCAGTTAGTAAAATTTTAGGCTTGCCGTTGCATACACATGCATACACACACATACATATTCACATACATTCAAACACATATACATGCATACCTACATGCATGAGCCCACTTGCCTTTGTACGTTTGTATATATTTATATTTAACCGAGCTAACGTAGGAAATCCTTTTTTTTTTGGTTTTTTTTTTGTTTCTTTTTGTTGTCCAAACCCAAAAATGATTATCGTTTTAAAGCCACAACCGGAAATGCACCAGTAATTTTAAGTGCAGGTAGGTAAATTGTTTGACTTTCACTCCAATGTCACCTGACTTACCAAACTCTTCTCTCTCAAATATGTGTGTGTGTGTGTGTGTGTGTGTGTGTGTGTGTGTGTGTGTGTGTGTGCGTTTGGTGTGCATGTATGCGTATTTGGTTATTTATTACTATTTAGAGACTTTTTGGTAATTGTTTTTTGCCGCTTTGGTAATTTTTGGTGATTTGGTGCGTGTGTGTGTGCGCAACCTTGCGTGGTTGTGTTTGTTGGCCACAAATTGTTCAAGCACGTAATGACGTGTTAAACAATGTAATTGATTAATAATGAAACCGAAAATGTTTCACCAATACAGGCAGTACAACAGATGCTCCTGACTCACAATGCCCAAATGCTCGTATTGTTAGAATGCCCACACACATACACATACACATTAGGGTGCATCGCTCTTCATACCGAATTTCCAGCGGAATTATACAATTTATTATGCGGGGATTGCCTTTACTAGTTTATTTATTTATTTATTTATCTAAATGGATATGAATAATCCAAAAATCTAAAAATGCAGTACCTTTTACAGACTATCAAAACCAGTTTAATGCTAAATAATTCAATCAAAAATAAATTCAACTTATAATTTAGTTGTGTTATTGTAATTAATGAAAAAAACTGTAACATTTTTTACGATTTACCGGGAAAGAATACGAGTTAATACTTAGAATTTAGTTCAACAATTCATTTTTAACAATTTGAAGCAAAATCCAGGCCAATAAGATTTCAGACCATATTAAATTCTCTCAAAATGCAAGAAATCAGAGCATTAGAATATATAAAACAATAAAATAGAAATATATTAAAAAATTAAATCTAAAAATTGACAAGATGTTAAAAAAAGGTAAAAATAAATTAAAAAAAAAAAAAATTAAAAGAAAATCAGAGAGATATTCAAAAAAAAACTTAAAAACCATTCACAATTTGAAAACGAAAAAAAAAATATATTAAAAAAATATAAAATTAGAAAATCAAAAGATGTTAAAAAAAAAATTAAAAAAAATAAAGCAAAATCAAAAACATATTAGTGATAAAAATCGCTTCACTCTTCAATTTGAAAACGAATATATAACAAACAAGAAACCAAAAATTTAAAAGAAAACTTTGCAAAAAAAAAAACAAATAAAACTAAAACAATATCAAAGAGATGTTAAAAAAAGGATATTAGAGATATAAAGAGAGAATAGTCCCTGTCAATCGGCTCACTTATCAGTTTGAAAACGAAAAAAAAAATATATATATAGTGTGTTTTTTTAGAGGTTAGGTTTTTAAGTTGGCACTACTTTTTTCGTAGATGGTCTTTTTGACAGATCTCACTTGATTTATGCTCAGTTTGGTTTGCCATTTCATCATGAATAGACTTACACCTGAACAACGTTTGCAAATCGTGCAAATTTATTACGAAAATAATGGTTCGATTCGCGCGACGCATCGCGCGCTGCGTCCAATATTCGGTCGAGATAATCGTCCATCAGAGTCACTAATTCGATTAACCATGGATCGGTTTCGCACCACGTTTGCTCTAATGGATAATACGCATCCTCAGAGACGTCGTACAGTCCGCACCGAAGACGTTATTGCTGCTGTGGAGCAGAGTATCGAAGAAGACCCGAATGAGTCCATCCGCCATCGCGCGCAGCAATTGGAGATGTGCCCATCCACTTTATGGAAGATTTTGCGGAAGGATCTTGGTTTGCGGGCTTACAAAATCCAACTCGTGTAAGAATTGAAGCCGAACGACCATCAAGCGCGTCGCACGTTCGGTGAATGGGCCCAAAACGAGATGGCCACCGATCCCGATTTTCACAAGAAAATTTTGTTCAGCGATGAAGCTCACTTTTGGTTGAATGGGTATGTCAATAAGCAAAATTGTCGCATTTGGAGTGAACATAATCCACAAGCCATTGCTGAGACGCCGTTACATCCTCAAAAAGTCACTATTTGGTTTGCTCTATGGGCAGAGGGAATCATTGGTCCATATTAAAACAACAAATAAAACTAAAAAATCAAAAGATGTTAAAAAAAAGTTAAAAAAATATTTATTAAAAAAAAATCAAAAAGATATTAGAGATATAAATCGCTCCACTTATCAATTTTAAAACGAATATAAATAAGAAAATTAAAAAAAATCTTAAGCAAAAAAATAAAATATAAAAATCAAAAATATGCTAAAAAGTTCCTCTTCTTCTTAATTGGCGCAATAATCGCTTACGCGATTTTTGCCGAGTTGAACAAAGTGCTCCAGTCGTTTCTTTCTCGTACTAACCGGCGCCAATTGGACACAACAAGTGAAGCCAAGTCCTTCTCCACCTGATCTTTCCAACGCAGAGGAGGCCTTCCTCTTCCTCTGCTACCACCAGCTGTTACCGCATCGAATACTTTCAAAGCCGGAGTGTTTGTATCCATTCGGTCGACATGACCCAGCCAACGTAGCCGCTGGATCTTTATTCGCTGCGCTATGTCTATGTCGTCGTAAAGCTCATACAGCTCATCGTTCTCATGATGAGAGTCTTGTAGAGTGTTAGTTTTGTTCGTCGAGAGAGGACGTTACTGCTCAGTTGCCTACTTAGTCCAAAGTAGCACTTGTTGGCAAGAGAGATTCTACGTTGGATTTCAAGGCTGGCATTGTTATCGGTCTTTTACAACCTCGAAATTATAACTGTCAACAGTGACGTGGGTGCCGTGGGTGTTTGCTTGTAGTTTTCAACGTTCCGGCTACGCATACAAATAAAAGTGTTGACGCTTAATAAAAATGATATGTCCCAGCGTGTATGTAGTTAATTAACCTTCATGAAGGCCGCTCTAGCAGCTGCTATTTCACCGCTTATTTGATGATCCAGGTCCCATTGGTCGTTCAGCCATACTCCTAGGTATTAACGGTTTTCTACTCTTTCTATTATTTTATTCCCTGTGGTTAGTCTCGCATTTGAGTAGTGTCTGCCACTTTTCTAATCATAAATTTGATTTTAGTGATACTCATATTTGGCTCTAAGTCTTTGTTAATAGTTTTTTAGAGATCCCTCAAATTATTGTATATCTCATCAGTGTTGCATCGTCTGCGTGGCGAATGGTATTTATATATTTACCAAAGTCTAAAATGAACCAAAAAATATAATAGAAATGATTATTCCACCGGAAAACCCGACACTTTTTAGGCACCCTAATGTAAGTGCATTTGTATATCGAGTAAAGTCAATAGTTCATGTGGCGGTAAGGAGTACATTTAGGGGGTTCATATATTTTACAATAAACAGACGGGCCTTATTATAAATGAACTAATTAAATATATTTAATTTTAATCAGAATTCGCACTCCCAACATACTTTAGTTGCAGTAATTCGATTTGTCACATTAATTTGTAGCGGATTACGAACATTGATGTGACTGAAATGTGAAAAATCTGGACAGCTATGTAAATAATATAATAATATAAGTCAACTCAGGAAAATGACAAGAGAAATCTTCAATATCTGCTACAAATACAAATACTTCAAACCCTACAAAGACTGCCTTAGGGAATACAAGATAGCAATCAAAGAGGCTCGGACAGAGGCTTGGAGAGATTTTTGTAGTTCCATAGAATCGACCAAAGATACGGCCAGACTAGGCAAGCTTTTATTTAAGGAACACTCCTGCCCTTCCTTCTTGAAGAAAGATAACGGAGAGTGGACAAAATCATCGGCCGACACACTAGAATATCTTGTAAATACACATTTCCCAGGTAACACAGAATTTATTGAGAACAATACTGACAGTGTTGAAACACACAAACTATCACCCATTATTATCAACCACATCGTATCCCAAGATAGAATATTATGGGCGATAAAAAACTTGGAACCATATAAAGCAGCTGGTCCAGATGAGATATTCCCAGCCATGCTGTGGAACACTTGAGAAACGACGATTCCTTGGCTGGAGGTGTTTTTCAGGAAAAGCCTTATGCTGGGGCACATACCAAAAAGCTGGAGGAGGGTTAAGGTAATCTTTATCCCTAAAGCTGGTAGACGCGGTCATGATACAGCGAAAGATTTCAGACCCATCAGCCTATCCTCCTTCATCCTCAAAACTCTCGAGCGATTGTTGGATGAACATCTCGGGGAAAAGATTACAGACTCAACGATCTCACCATCTCAACATGCCTATCTCAAAGGAGGAGCATAGAATACAAGCAATACTCACTAGTCGCTTTTCTCGACATAGAGGGGGCCTTCAACAATTTTACCACAAGATCTATAATTGAGGCTCTTAACATGTTAGGCATAGACATAGGTCTCAACGAATGGATAGAGAGAGAATAATCATCGTGGGGGGGAGCACGATAAAACGCTCTGTCAACAGGGGAACCCCTCAGGGAGGGGTCTTATCCCCTCGGCTGTGGTTACTAGTCGCCAACAACGTTCTCACCAAATTTAACCGAAAGGGAATTAAAGTGGTGGCGTACGCGGACGACATAGTGCTTATGGTTCCAGGAATGTTTCCAACCACAATAAGTGAGATTATGGAAGGAGCTCTGGTATTACTCAGCAATTGGGCCACGGACTGTGGTTTAAGTGTAAATCCGAGAAAAACTGAACTGATGCTATTCACCAAGAAAACCAAGGTGCCAAACTTTAATCTCCCAAAACTTAACTACAGGAGCGCTTAGCACCAGTCCTACTGAAGCGCTCAATGTACTAACTCATCTATTGCCATTAGATTTACACATTAAAACAATAGCTACTTGCAGCGCGGTGAGACTCAGAGACATAGGAAGCTGGACAACAAGGTCGTACGGTCACAGTAAGATCCTCCTACAGGGACCCCCGGTGCTCAAAAATGGATCAGACTACACAATCCCCGACCTAAACTTCAAGAAAGGCTTTACGGTACGTTTTCCTCCGAGAACCGAGTGGAGCAAAGGGGAGGTGATTGGAAGACACGATATCGAAATTTATACCGATGGTTCTAAGATGAACTGTGGTGTGGGAGCTGGCTTCCATTCGGAGCCACTCAACCTATCTCAATCAATTCGTCTTCCTGATTATGCCAGCGTATTCTAGGCAGAACTTTTAGCGATCAGAGAAGCATGCAAATCCCTAGAACTCTACAAGGAAGTTGGTGCAAAAGTAGCTATCTTCTCAGACAGTCAAGCAGCTATTAAGGCCTTAGACTCCAACTATTGTACATTTCATCCAAACTGGTCCTACAGTGTAGAGGGGAGCTGAAACTGCTCAGCCATTGGCTTGAAATTACCCTAATATGGGTTCCCGGTCATAGGAACATACGGGGCAATGAGATAGTGGATGAGCTAGCAAGAAAGGGCTCGACACTAGACATAGCAGAGGCGGTGGCAGTCTCCACCCCACTGAATACACTAAAAGTATCCATTGCTTCACACTTTCATGCTTTAGCCGAAAGAAGATGGAAGCAAATACCTACAAGTATCACAACAAAAAACACATGCCCGTCTTACAAAATCCAAAGGACGAATGACCTGCTAGGATGCTCTCGGCCAAACATTTCACGCATCACTGCAACCCTTACAGGACATTGGAAAGTAGGGGATCATGCAGCTAGACTCAATCTACCCTTCAATCCTATCTGTAGAAGCTGTCAACCGGAAGGGGCGAAGGAAAGTCTTTTCCACTATTTATGTGAATGTCCGGGACTAGCCAGGGCACGACTCCGATCCTTCGGTAAGCCTTTCCTGCAGCAAATTAAGGAGATCTCAGACATCGAGATAAAGGATTTGCTGCTATACTTGGATCTGACTTGGAAAAAAAAAACATCATCATCACACGAGATAGTGGTAGTAAAACGGTACTGGTCACTAATTAGGTACATTTTCAGCTCAGAAATGTTCGACCACCTCAACAACAACAATAACAACCAACGCAGACGTAAGGAAAAGTTGTGCTCTGTTGCCCCTTCTCTTCGCCATCATCTTAGACGAGGTTATGAGCCAATTGACCCTGCGTAAAAGATGCATCGTATGGAGTTTCATAGACATCTTGAGGGCCTGGACTTCACTGGACCGATGACATCTACCTCCTCTCTCACAAACTCAGTGACATGCAAGCGAAGGCGGACAGACTAGTTCAGTCGAACTGGAGGCCAACATCGCCCAGACGAAAGCTATGACCGTCAACCACAATAAACCAGGACATATAATAGTGGACGGGTACCCGGTGGAATTTGTGGAAAGCTTCTGGTAACTCGGCTGCACTATCACGACAGACGGCGGAGCAGATGCAGATGTTAACTGCAGACTAAATAAAGCAGGGGTGGCGTGCGGGCGAAAGCATACAGTTTTGGCTAGTTCGCAAATCTCTAGGCATATCTAACACCGACACACAGGGGCTACAATTTTTCAACAACAAATGCCTCCTCATCATCTGTAGAATATTCCGGCCAAAAACCATCATCAACGACGATGCGCTGTGGAGTTCAACGGAAGAGGAGTCCATCCTATGGCAAATCAAATGCAGAAAATAGGGATGGATAGATCACATGCTTAGATAACCACCAGAAGGCATCATGAGAATGGCACTCGACTGGAACCGGCAAGCGGCCAGAAGTCGCGGTCGGTCAAAGTTCACTTGGAGTAAGTCGATGGTGCGCAAGCTAGCAGATGCCGAAAGCACATGGGACGGCTTGAAAACAACAGCCCAGAAACGTGTACGAAGGAAAAGTCTTGTCGAGGCCCTATGCTCCAGAGCGGAGTGAACCGGGATATAAAAAAAAACTTATGGTTCACGTATAAAAAGAAAACATTTCATTTATTATAAAGGGTTTTTCAATAAGGGCGGGTATATGTTGAAATGGAATAAAACAAGCTGTGTGTGAGTTATTGACAAAATTATTTTTTTATTTGAAAGGCGCATATATGCCATTAAGTGTGGAATATGATATCATCCAAATTCCCGTCTCGGCTTTTTACGGTGGAACGGATCCGAGTGGCCCAATTTTCAATGACTCTTCCGCATAGATCCGGCTGAATTTGAGCGATGGCCTGTGTTATGTTCACCTTTAGAGCATCGGTCAATTGTGGTTTATTTGCATAGACCTGAGACTTCAAGAAACCCCACAGGAAAAAGTCTAGCGGGGACAAATCGCATGACCTTGGTGGCCAATTCACATCACCCCTGCGAGAGATAACCTTACCCTCAAATCGTTCATGCAGAATGTCAATCGTGGAGTTTGCTGTGTGGCACGTAGCGCCATCCTGCTGGAACCACATGTCGTCTAGGTCCATATGGTTCAATATGGGCCATAAGAAATTGGTTATCATCGTTGTGTAGCGCTCGCTGTTGACGGTGACCGCCTCACCAACGTCGTTTTCAAAAGAGTACGGACCAATGACGCCGCCGGCCCAAAATTCACACCAAACGGTAACTTTTTGAGGATGCATACCTGGTGAACCTCGTGTGGATTGGTGTTGTCCCATATACGGCAATTTTGTTTGTTAACACAATTTTGTTTGTTAAAGATGATTTTTCGCTCAAAACTGGGGTTCTCTTCCAAACGATTCGAAACCCAGTCAGCGAACAAACGGCGTTGTCTATGGTCATCAACTTTGAGCTCCTGGGTCAGTTGGATCTTGTACGGGTGTAGGCCCAAGTCCCGACGCAAAATTCGCCAAGTTGAAGTCTGCGAAAGGCCAGGTTGTTGTGCACGGCGAGGAATAGACTGCCTCGGGTTCTGCTGTACACTTTCACGGACCGCGGCAATGTTCTCGGCTGATCTTGCGTTCCTTGAACGTACGGGTGTTGACTGATTGTTTACTGACCCGGTCGTCTCAAATTTGGCCACCAAACGTTGAAGAGTCGACTGTGAAGGGCCACCACGTCTACCGAAAAATGAGCGCAATGCGCGCAACGCTTGCGTTAATGAACACTCATTTTGATAATATAGTTGTATGATTTGAACGTGCTGTTCAATCGTGTAACTTACCATGATGATTTGGCATAAACAACTAAATAATAAACAAAAGATTTGACAGATGTCACCAAAACAAAATGGCTGCCACAGGCCGCCAAAATCGACCCGCGCCAATTGAAAAACCCTATATTTCAAGAAAATTTCAACAAAAATGATGTTTGTTGTCGAACCCCCATGTGACGCATTAAGAGGCGGGTGAGAATTTCTGCTTGGACGAGTACGTCTAGTTTTATGTATATCATACTTACGTCAACTTATTGAAGATGATTTTTTTTCAGAAGGATTTTTGCAAGTTCCACCAGAGGTTGCTTTATTACGACAAGCAGTAGAAACTTTAAAGGGATCTATGCGCCATTGAAAGTTGCTTTTAAATAGAAAAAATGTCCGTTTAATTTTAAAAATTGTTGCGGAATGGTTTTAAAGACTATAAATAGTAACACTTTTTTATAAACTGAATGAACTGATATGAAAGTCTCACCCTGTACCTGCATTAGCCTGCATATAGTATGCTTTTTTTGCCCTCGTGTTGTATAAAAGTCGGATATAAAAAGTTGAAAAATCACCCAAACATGAAAGTAGTAAACCGAGGAAAAATTTGAAGCTAAATTTGTGAATCAAAAGCAAAAACAAAGTGTGTAGTTAAGTGTGCAGTAGAAAAGCATAAAAAATGTCATGGAAAGTGGTGGAGTAAAAGTATTTGTACCACAAAATGCACAGCGCACTTGCACACATACACAAGCACACATACAATACATACTATGCATGTACATACCACGTATGCGATGCGAGCGCTTAAATTGTACGTGCAGCACCACAAAGTCATCTTATCATTTCATGAATAATGCAGGGATTTGTTTTGGACACATGACTGGAATTTTTACGCAAACACACACACACACACACACACGCGCATGCAGACGAACACATTTGTAGAAGATAACCAAATAAACCAGAGCACTATGTTCGATTGTGTGTGTGTGTGTGAGTATGCGCAGCAAATGCATCACACCAGCGCATCAGTGATGCAGAAAAAGTTGTAGCTGAGCTGCTTAAGTAGGAGATTGAAAGTTGACGCTAACCAATGAATGTTAGCTAAGCAGTCAGCTGGACAGTCTGCCAGTCGATCAGTTGTTGTTGAGCTGCTGGCTGTTTGGTCGGCCAGTCGTTTGGTCGGTCAATCGGTCAGTTGAGTTGCTTGCATGCAACTCCTTTTCGCAAGGTTGCTACGACAGCAGCGCAACGGCATTGACGCGTGCAACACGCACGAGTAATGGGCAGCAGCAGCAGCAGCAGCCGCAACGAAAATTGTCAAGTTGGCAGTAGTGAAATCTCCGATTGGCAAGACATGTTGTGGCACGCAATTCTAGTAATGCAACGCTGGCCGCTACATACTTAAATACACGCACGCGTAAACATACATACACAAACACAAAACAAATGCAGAAAATAGAGATGCACAAACACAGCTGCATAGGGCGTAAGTAGACACAATTCGTGTTGATATGTGCGCGAAGCGTTGCAGCTCCCACTGCTTATTGTAGCGCGCAACGTCAGAAGCGAAAGAAGAGTCTTAAAATCTTTCAAAAATTAACACTCAAGGCCACACCAGCACAAATTGCGAAATACGCGTCGCATACAGGAAAAAAAGATGGGAAGTAGCGCAAGGTCGCCTTCGAAAGTGGTGAAAGTGATTTATGATTCATGCGTACCGGGTTGGTGGGGGCGCAGCGCAAAAACCGCGTGGCGTAACATGCAATTGCAGTTTGGCACAACCACTGCCATCACCGCCACTACCACCGCCACCATCACTTAACCCCATCAGCCTTCATCGCCCCTCAGTTCCACACGCCTTTTACAGCTGCTTGTTAAATTTTTGTCAGTGCTTGACTTATCCCTCTTTGTGCACAAATTTTTGCCATTTCGCTTTACGCTCGTGATTCGACTGAGAAATTTACCAAAAACTGTAACATAATAAATTTGCTAAAAATACAGTGAAAAAGCGTAGTACAACAACAACAACAAAAACGAACAAAGTGTAAGCAGTAAAAATGCATGGCGAAATGTAAGCAGTAAAACATCAGTGGGGGAGAAAAAATTTGTATTTTACTTTTGTTTTGCTCCTTTACTGCATGTCCCCTGGCCTTGCATTTGTTATTAATATTGTTCTTTGGTGCATTTACATGCATGACAAAAGCGCCAATTCAAGCAAAAGCTATACGAAATACGTTCAACCTTTTTGTCACAATGTCACAATTTTCTCGTTCACATTTTTGTTGAACTTCTTATTTTTTTGTTTTTTGTTCTTGCTGTTCTTGCTGTTCCTGCTGTTTTTTGTTGTTTTTGTAATTTTGTTTAGTTATTTTGTTTTCATTTTTGTTAGTTTGTCTACTTTGGAGAAATAAACGAATTTGTTGTTGTTGTTTGTATTCTCGTACTTCTATTACTGGCTACTAAAACATTTGGTGCAACGGCATGAAAAATTCATAATTTTAACTTTTACCTCATGAGTTATGCTCAGAGTGTAGCACTGAAGGTAGTAAGTTGTAACATGCAAAGCATTGCATACATAACTGGGCAAAATGTGCACAGTGACTACAACGCATAATCGTAATAGGACTATGAATAAGTTCGTGCGGTTTTACAACAGATGGCGTAACTTGATTATTATTCCATCGATCCACATTTCCAAACATTCATTGGAGAGCTACTGTCGTAAGGCACAAACGTCAGTATAAGTTTTTTATTTGAAGCGTAAACAACAATATTTTTACCACACTTGAAAATGTCGAATTTCGTGCCAAATAATGTGTTTTTGCGGGGAATTCTTCTTCATTATTTTAATATGAAGAAAAAAGCAGCCGAAAGTCATCGTATCTTGGTGGAAGTTTATGGTGAGCATGCTCTATCTGAGCGAACGTGCCAGAAGTGGTTTGCACGCTTTAAAAGTGGTGATTTTGGCTTGGAAGACGAAGAACGCGAGGGTGCGCCGCCAAAGTTCATGGATACCGAATTGGAGGAATTGCTCGATCAAGATCCGGCTCAAACGCAAGAAGAGGTTGCAAAAACTTTGGGAGTTGATCAATCAACCATTTCCAAACGTTTAAAAGCCATGGGAATGATCCGAAAGGTAGGCCATTGGGTGCCGTATGAATTGAAGCCAAGAGACGTTGAACGCCGTTTTATGGCATGCGAACAACTGCTTCAACGGCACAAAAGAAAGGGTTTTTTGCATCGAATTGTGACTGGCGATGAAAAGTGGGTCCATTACGACAATCCAAAACGTCGGGCAACGTATGGATACCCTGGCCATGCTTCAACATCGACGTCGGCGCAGAATATTCATGGCCTGAAGGTTATGCTGTGTATCTGGTGGGACCAGCTGGGTGTTGTGTATTATGAGCTACTGAAACCGAATGAAACGATTACGGGGGATGTCTACCGACGACAATTGATGCGTTTGAGCCGAGCACTGCGAGAAAAACGGCCGCAATACGCCGATAGACACGACAAAGTTATTTTGCAACATGACAATGCTCGGCCACATGTTGCACAAGTGGTCAAAACATACTTAGAAACGCTCAAATGGGATGTCCTACCCCACCCGCCGTATAGTCCAGACCTTGCGCCATCCGATTACTATCTCTTCCGATCGATGCAACATGGCCTGGCTGACCAGCACTTCCGTAATTACGATGAAGTCAAAAAATGGATCGATTCGTGGATTGCGGCAAAACCGACCGAATTTTTCACAAAGGGAATCCGTGAATTGCCAGAAAGATGGGAAAAAGTAGTAGTAAGCGATGGACAATATTTTGAATATTAAATTTGTAACCATTTTACGTCAATAAAGTTTCAAATTTCGAAAAAAAACCGCACGAACTTATTCATAGTCCTATTACATACCCACTCTTCAACTTTATTTCGTTAACAGAATTTCGGAACTGCAAATTAATTAACATTTTTTTCAAAAAAACATTTTCTTTCTGAAATTTCTTTTTAGAACAAATTAAAAAACGCGTCATAATATATATTGTAATATATCGAAGAAAAATATTTCAAGGCGAATATATGTAGTAAAATTTTAGGTTGAATAATTCTGGAGAATATTTTAAGTCATTACGTCTGGCGTCACCAGGACTTCGAAGAGAACAGATCATTAAGGCGCCTGTTGAGAAACTCAACGCTACCTTAACTAAATGTTTCGAATCAGTCTGTCCACTTTCACCTCTCCTTGACCGAACTCCCGTTCCTTGGTGGAATCGAGAGCTCCAGATGTTGAGGCATGAGTCGAGAAAACTTTTAAAACTTTCCCGTCATGTTGAGCAGAACTACAAGAAACTTATTCGGGAATCGAAAAAAGCTTCTTATAGATAATTCTGCAGCGGCATGGAATCTGCGAGTAGCACTGCGAAATTGGTTAGAATACTGCAAACAGAACCCAACTGCAAAGCTGAGGTCATTTAGAAATTCTGATAGCTCCTTCACGGAGAGACAAAGTGAAACATTCAACTTGCTAAGGGAATCTCTCTCTTCTTCTTCTTCATTGGCGCGATAACCGCTTTCGCGATTTTGGCCGAGTTTAACAAAGCGCGCCAGTCGTTTCTTTCTCGTGCTAACCGGTGCCAATTGGACACACCAAGTGAAGCCAAGTTCTTCTCCACCTGATCTTTCCAACGCAGAGGAGGCCTTCCTCTTCCTCTGCTACCACCAGCTGGTACCGCATCGAATACTTTCAGAGCCGGAGCGTTTGTATCCATTCGGACGACATGACCCAGCCAACATAGCCGCTGGATCTTTATTCGCTGCGCTATGTCTATGTCGTCGTAAAGCTCATACAGCTCATCGTTCCATCGTCTGCGATATTCGCCGCTGCCAACGTGCAAAGGTCCAAAAATCTTACGCCGAAAATTTCTCTCAAACACTCCAAGCGTCGCTTCATCGACTGTTGTCATCGTCCAAGCTTCTGCGCCATACGTTAGGACGGGCATGATGGGAGTCTTGTAGAGTGTTAGTTTTGTTCGTCGAGAGAGGACTTTACTGCTTAGTTGCCTACTTAGTCCAAAGTAGCACTTGTTGGCAAGAGAGATTCCACGTTGGATTTCAAGGCTGACATTGTTAATGCTGGTTCCTAATTAAACGGAGTCAACAGTGACGTGGGTGCCGATACGGGAGTGCGCCGACTGTTTGTTTGAAGACAGGAGGTACTTCGTTTTGTCCTCGTTCACCATTAAACCCATTCGCTTTGCTTCCTTATCCAGGTTGGAGAAAGTAGAACTAATAGCGCGGTTGTTAAGGCCGATGATGTCAATATGATCGGCATACGCCAACAATCGTACGGTCTTATAAAATATTGTGCCTGAGCGATTAAGTTCTGCGGCTCGTACGATGCTCTCCAACATCAGGTTAAAGAAGTCATACGACAGCGAGTCACTCTGTCTGAAACCTCATTTGGTATCAAACGGCTCGGAGAGGTCCTTCCCAATTCTGACGGTGCTGCTGGTGTTGAGCAACGTCATCTTGCATCGCCGTATTAGTTTTGCGGGGATACCAAATTCAGACATCGCGACATACAGATAACTCCTCTTCGTACTGTCGAATGCAGCTTTGAAATCGGCGGAAAGGTGGTGTGTGTCGATTCTCTTTTCATGGGTATTTTCCAAGATTTGGCGTATTGTGAATAATTGGTCGATGGTGGACTTTCCAGGTCTAAAGCCACACTGATGAGGTCCAATTAGTTGGTTGACGGTGGGCTTCAGCCTTTCACGCTATACGCTCGCTAGAACCTTGTAGGTGACATTTCGAAAACTAATCTCGCGGTAATTGGCACAGATTGCAGAATAGCCCTTCTTATGGATTGGGCAGAGCACACTTAAATTCCAATCGGCAGGCATGCTTTCATCCAACCATATTTGAATAGCTCAGCTGGCCGCCATGTTTGAATAGCTCAGCTGGCCGTCCGTCGGCGTTCGCGGCTTTGTTGTTGTTTAGCCGCGTTATGACTATTCTCACCTCGTCATGGTCGGGTAGCGGAACGTCAATTCCGTCGTAGTCGATTGGGGTATCGGGATCTTCACATTCTCTGTGACATGCGCAGCTAACACTGTTTAACAGGTTCGAGAAGTGTTCCCTCCATAATTTAAGATTGCTCTGGATGTCAGTCACCATGTACGCTTTTCGCTGCAAAGAGGCGTGTGCGCAGTTTGGCTGCAACAAGGTAATGATCCGAGTCGATGTTGGGTCCTCGGATCGTACGTACATCTAATACACTAGAAGCGTGTCTTCCATCTATCACAACATTATCGATCTGGTTTCGTGTTTTTCGATCAGGGGACAGCCAGGTAGCTTGGTGGATGTTTTTATGCTGGAATCTGGTGCTGCAGACTACCATGTTTCAGGCCCCGGCGAAGTCGACCATCATCGCATGGAATCTCACTTTCCAGGTAATCAGATAAACGTCGGCCGGCAACAGCCCTTATTGAAAGTGGCTGTTGTCAGAGCTGCTACACCTTCCCGGCATGACTGATACGTTGCCAGATCTGTGGTAAATGTGGCCGCCATTCGATCATGCCATCAAATCTTTTGGCGGCTACAAGTCGCCCGGACTAGATGGCATATATCCTGTCATGCTGAAGGAAGGCGCAGAGTCAGTGAATGCAGCTTAGAAGAAAATTTTCACTGCACGCCTGTCACTGGTCTATATACCATGCTCTTGCACTGATGAGAGAAGCTTACACCAGCCCCAAAAGCTTTAGACCCAACAGTATGACTTTTTTCATGCTGAAAAGTCTCAAACGACTGGTGCAATTGCACATGCGTCAGTTATCGCTGAAGGCTCACCTTGGCTGTCTCGATTTCAACATGCCTATCAAAGCGAAAAATCCTCCGAGTCGGCACTGGAAAACCTTTTTTCTAGGGTAGAGCTGGCTATTAACTGAAGGGACTAAGCCATGGGCATCTTTTTAGACACAGAGGGGGCATTTGAAATGCCACTTTTGACAGTATGTGTAGCTCTGCTAGTAGGCACGGCGTAGACCGGGTGCGAGTGAATTGGATTCGTTCAATGCTGGCCTAAAAAATCGCTACGGCGCGAGCAGAGGAAGATCTGCTGGTGTCATCCGGGGTTAATAGAGGTTGACCACAAGGCGGTGTGCTGGTGCATGGTGATCGATCATCTGCTCACCACCTTAAGCGATTCAGGAGGCAGTTTACGCAAAAGCATAAGCAGACGACGTTGCCTGTTTGGTAACAGGCCCTTCGCTTATGAACATCTGTAGGAAAATGCAGAAAACTCTGCAACCAAGACTGGTATTGCCTTCTTCACCAGAAGGAGGAAGCTTTGCCGTGGATTCGACCTGCCTAAGCTGAAAGGCGTCACAATCTAGCTATCCAAGGAAGTTAAATATCTTGGAGTAATCCTCGATAGTAAACTCATTTGGAAGCCACACGTTAAAACAAAGACATCCAAAGCACTGACAGCTTTCTGGCAGTGCAAGGGTGTTTTTGGAAGAACGTGGGGTCTTTCTCCTAGCAAGATTCTATGGATCTACATGGCTATTGTAAGACTTAATATCACCTATGCTTCAGTGGTGTGGATGAAAATACTCTCTTTCGTGGGAGTCAGAAGAACCTTGTCGAGAATGCAACGCCCTGTGGCAATATGTTGCACCGAAGCATTTCCGACTACTTCAGGCCCGGTATTATATCCTCTGGTTAGTCCACCCCCCCTTGATGTGTTCATCCAAGCACGGGTCCCGGTGGTCTAGAATTTTCAAAAAATCGACTTGTTTTTTTGATATTTCGAAAGTATAGGGCTTTCAGAATAAACTGACAATTTTTTGGAAGGATATTCCCAGTGTTTTCGATTCTACAGCCGTTTTAGCAGGTAGAGTCAGATGCGTCACGTGGCGGAATCAATAGTCGCCTTATCTACTCTCAAAACTTTAAACTCAATTATCTCAAAACGACTTTTTTCGGCCTGGTGTGGTTAAAAAACAAAAAACTATTCAACCGAGTCGTCTGAAATTTTAATATTTTGTTTACAATGGCTATCGCCCGTACTAGAATCATATTATTGTTTCAATTATTTCGTATTTTTTTTTATTAAAAACTGAAAACAACGATATTTAGAGTGTCAAATTCAAAACCGCGCCAGTTTGTGAATTTTTTTTTTTTATTCTAGTACGGGACATAGCTACAGTCATACTGACTCATATTTTTTTTGGTTTTTGTGTTTCAATGAAATAGAAGAGTTAAAATGGACAACACCGTCCAGGTAAAATTTTTCGAGAGGGCCAACTTTAACGCCATTTTAAAATTAATTAAAATGAAACAAAATTTTTTTGAAAATTGTTGAAATTTGTTTTTTTCATTTTTGTATGTAATAGAAATTAATGCTATGCTATCCAAAAGACTGCATACCAGGGATAGAGAAAGCGATGAAGGAGTCAGGGTTGAGCTTAGGAAGGGTTGCCCACAAGGCGGTGTACTCTCTCCTCTAGTTTGGTGCTTCGTGGTGGACTCGCTTCTTAATGATCTGCAGTGCTTTTCACTACGAAACGCAATATGTAAGGCCTGTTACTACCCACATTGGAAGGGGTAACACTGCAACTGTCTTCTGAGGTTAAATATTTAGGAGTAATCCTAGATAGTAAGCTTACCTGGAAGAAGCACGTCGAGCAGAAGATCTCTCGAACACTAAAAGTCTTCTGGCAGTGTAAGAGAACCTTTGGCAAGACATGGGGTCTAAGACCGGCGATAGTATACTGGCTGTACATCACCCTGATTAGACCCATTATTACATACGGTTCTGTAGTATGGTGGAAAGCCACAATGGTTAATTCCAGAGTAAAACCCCTAAACAGGCTACAGAGAAGTGTGTGCTGGGGTATCACAGGTGTCATGAGTACGACATCTGGTGATGCCCTTAATGCCGTTCTGACCTTGCAACCTCTAGGTCTTCAAATTCGAAAGGAAGCAATGAAGGCGGCGTACAGGCTCAAGCTAAACGGAGTCTGGGGAAATTAAGAAAGTACTGGCCATTGTCAGATATACCACCAGCTATCGGAGCGGTGCACACTGTTCTCAATGCCGGTGGACAATCGGGTGCCTGTCGTTGGCTTCGGTAGGAAGTTTGATGTTTTGATCCCAGATAGAGATCAATGGTTAAGTCCAGTGAACCTATTAATGGGATATCAGCACACTTTCTATACCGACGGATGCAAAACCAGTTATGGTAGCGGATCTGGATGGTACTTAGACACAGAGTACTTCTATGCCACAGGACAGATGGACACGGTATTCCTTACGGAAGTCTATGCCATCTTGAATGTGGCGTACTGGCTAATTGAGAAAAAGTGGCTGGGCAACAGTATTGGAATTTGTAGTGACAGTCAAGCTGCACTGAAAGCCCTTGCTAACCCGTGAAGCTCTTCAAAGTTAGTCGGTGAATGTAAGACAAAACTGAACAGTGTTGTAAAGCACAACAAAGTTAGTATTGTTTTAATGCCTGGACATTGAGGTATTACGGGGAACGAGTTAGCTGATAAATTGGCAAATGAAGGCTCTGCAATATGCCACTAGGCCCTGAACCCTTTCTAGGTGTCAATTCCGCAGCGATTCAACTATGGATTGACGACTTCATGAGGTCTACTCACAGAGGTCGCTGGTCTGAGTTGAACTCGTGCAGACTAGCCAAGCGCTTTGTGAAAGAACCAAACAGGAAAACAGCGAGCTTTCTCCTAAAGCTCAACAGGAAGGACCTGAGAGTACTGGTGGGTGTAGTCACAGAGCACAACGTCGGTGGTCCGATAGCCCGATATGCCTATCCTGTCTTGAAGATGACGCCACTGCAGAGCATTTTTTTTGTAGCTGTCCTGCATTTTCCAGAATCAGACTTAGGATATTGGGTTGCGATATACTGAGTATGAATAAAGTTCATACTCTCCCTCTTCCGGATCTCTTAAAATTCATAAATGAATCCAAGAGATTTGGAGAAGAGTGACCTCAAACTAACTTATCCGTTTTACCATCCACTTTTTATCTTTCCTATCTCTCTTCTTTCTACTGGTATCTATCCGGGAGTAGTAAAATGGTCTACTGACTGAGTGCTTGTTGCTTATCCAACCCCCCACAAATCTAATCTAATCTAAATAGAAATTAAATAAAAAGCCTAAAATATTTCAATATCGTTTTTCATCTTTTTTTTTTTGTGGTAAGAAAAATCCTGATAATATCCTGAATTTGCGAGCCCTAGACCACCGGGACCCTTTAAGAATCTGTTTTCGACATTCATTTTTTATTCAGTTTTGTGATTTATAATTTTTTTGTTGATTGCGATTTTGCTGGATTCAGGAACGGTGATACCTAAATTGTATAACGAGTACAAAATAGGTCCGCGTCTGAGTGACGTCTTGAGGGACGTCTGCATTAATTTTCTGTATATTTAGCCATGCTTGTCCACGCTTTATTCGAAAATACCGATCATTGATACAGGCTTCTAGTCGATCTGTCAACTGCATCGGAAGTGTTGTTTTAAGTTTGTACTTTGGAGTGGTCCCTCGTGTAAGACTTTGGCGTACGCCTGTGCGACATTGAGAGAAATCGCGGAGCAAACACATTTTTTCTCCAGAACTTCTTCCATTGTGTGGACGGGTCTATGCACTTGCTCTATCGCAGAATGATTTTCTCTAAGCCCAAGTTGGAGAGTAGGAAGCCATGCCTTGAGTGCGGCAATTTCTTTTAAGCTGATAGCTTCTCAAAAAGTTTTCCGAACCATGGCAGTAACGAGATTGGGCGATAAGAGGCTGCATCATTTGCATTTTTTCCTGGTTTGAGAATCATTATAATTTCCGAGGATTTCCATTAAAGGGGTATATATTTGAAACGACTGCATGCATTCATGATCTTTGTTAACTTACTCAACGCGGTAGGAGTTTGGTGTTTTTAGAACTTCAGCTGTTATCAGGTTGAAACCGGGGCTTTTCCTCATTTTCAGTTTAGAGATTTGAGAAATTATTTCAAAGAGCGTAATTGGTACAATTTCGCAAAATTCTTGTACAACAGGAGGTGAGATAAAGCTATCAATTATTTCATCAGTGAGAAATATCCTTTGAAGGTGCTGCGCGAAAACTTAAGCCTTCCCGATATGGATTTTTGCCTAAACTTGAAAGTTACTTGCTTCTTTTAATTAGAAGATGGTTGATGATTGGTTTCTTTATGTTCACTGTGGCTTTGCGAAGAGAACAATCGGCTTTTGTGTTCTTGTAATTCGTGTTTGAGCAGCTTAGTTAATTTATTACGCTTAGTCTTTAATGGGGGCATTTTTTTGTTTGCCAAGTTTCCTTATTTTTCTTTTTTTTTTTTGTTGATGAGGCACATTATTCCATGTGGTTGAGTACTTAACCTATCAGATTTCTGTAACTGCGTTGTGAAATCCACTGATTCCTTTTCGATGTCAGCAGGGCAATGAACTGCCTTATTCTTGCCTCAAAAAGTTGTTAAGCTTGTGTTTGAACAACTCCGAATCTGATAGTTTGCAGTTATTTTAATTTGACTTTATTTCACAGCTGGTAATAAAAAAAAGTAAATAATAAATAATAAAAATAAATAACGTAAACAATAATAAATAAATAACATAACAATAAAAATGAATTCAAAAAATTTAATGAAAAAATTTTAGTTTTGAGTTCATTCAATGCGGAATATTTCAGGACATAGTTCTTTTAAGTCGGTCTTTATACCAAAAAAAATGTGTAACAAGTTTTTATGACAAAATATGATTTACAATTTTTTGATTTTTTTTTTTTATTAAAAAATCTTTTTTGGAAAAAGCTTACAAAAAATTAGTCTTTCCTAGTTTCCCATTAATAACTTAGAAAATTCTTTTTGGAAAAGGTGTAAACAAATTTTTTGGGTTTTTGTTTTTTGCGCGGACGGACTTACTCTTTTCTTTTTTTCTTTAATAACTTCAAAAATTCGTTCTGGAAAAGTGTAAAAAAATTGTTTGGAAAAAGTTTATACAAATTTTTTTTTTTGTGGACCTTTATTTTATTTTTCCATTTACAACCTAGAAATTGCGTTTTGGAAAAAGTGTGATACAATTTTTTGGAAAAAGTGTAATAAAAGTTTTTGAAAAAGTGTAATAAAATGTTTTGGAAAAAGTTTACACAACTTGTTTTTTTGTGGACTTTTATTTTATTTTTCCATTAATAACCTAGAAATTTCGTTTTGGAAAATGTGTAATAAAATTTTTTGAAAAAAGTTTTTTTTTTTTGTGGACTTTTATTTTTCTTTTCCATTAATAACCTAGAAATTTCGTTTTGGAAAAAGTTAACAAAATTTGTTTTTTTTTTTTTGTGGACTATTATTTTATTTTTCCATTCATAACTTAGAAATTTCGTTTTGAAAAAAGTTTACACAAATGTTTTTTTTTTTTTGACTTTAATTTAATTTGTCCATTAATAACCTAGAAATTTCGGTTTGGGAAAAGTGTAATAAAATTTTTTGAAAAGAGTTTTTTTTTGTGGACTTTTATTATATTTTTCCATTAATAACCTAGAAATTTCGTTTTGGAAAAAGTTTACACAGTTTTTTTTGTTTTTTGTGGACTTTTACTTTATTTTTCCATTAATAACTTAGAAATTTCGTTTTGGAAAAAGTTTACACAGTTTTTTTTTGTTTTTTTTGGACTTTTATTTAATGTGTCCATTAATAACTTAGAAATTTCGTTTTGGAAAATATGTAAAAAAATTTTTTGGAAAGTTTATACAAACTTTTTATTTGTTTATTATTATTTTTTTTTTTGTCAATCACCCGCGCGGACTTTTTGCTTATTATCCATTGATAACTTGGAAATTTTTTTTTGGAAAAAGTGCAAACAAATTTTGTGGAAAAAGTTTATACAAATTTATTTTTTTTGTTTTTGTCAACAACCCGCGCGGAATTTTCCTTATTTTTCCATTGATAACTGAAACTATGCTTGAAATTCCTGACAGTTTCATAATGGGATTCCCATAACTTTACGAGTTATTCGCAAATACGTACAGCGAGCAAACTCGTTGCAAAATATTGCAACGTATAAGTACATCAGAGGCCTCGGTAGTCCAGCGTAAGTGCATGACCTTGCCATCCCACGTAGAGCACAGTCCTCGAACTTTTCCAAATTTACCTACTTTCCCTGCTTCTAAAGAAACAAAAAAAAATTTCATTCCTCAACCCCAACAACCTTATCCTTCCAATCCATCCTCCCGCACAAAAGTCTGCGCATTATTTGCATTGTGGCTGCTAAAACCAAGAAAAAACACACAGTTACACATTGCATCAGTGGTGCCAGCAAGAGGAAGCGGGCAACCGCGGTAATAGCGCAGGTACATCAAATTTAGTGAAGTCCTCAACCATCTGTGCGATCCTTCTGGCAGAAAAACGTGAAACACAGATGGCGCTGCAAGCAGTAAGAAGGCGCTGTTCCTAAGCAACGAGAGGAGGGCATTCCCACTATTTACGACTGGTAACAGCAGGCTGTCAGAAATCAAAAATAGATTAACGAAACCAACGCAAGACTGAGTCCTTTTGAGGCCCTATGCTCCCGAGTAGAGTGAACAAAGAAAAAAAGTACATCAGTAAACAAATACACAATAGTAAAAAACATTGCATTTCATTCTGAAACATCAAAAAAAAATGTATTTAATGTTAAATTGAACGGATGTTGTTTCACTTCAAACAGACTACCTATACCAAAATTTTAAAAATTTGATAAATCTCAAAATTATTTAATTTTTTCAGTTTACTTCTTTTTACACTCAAATCTACAAATAAACCAATTTTTCTAAAAATTTAGCCAATAACCAAAATACTTGAATCACTTGACACCGAATTGCTCTACTGTAAATCTTTCCGTTTGATGTCCGAATCGCCATTTGCTTTCTTTTCGGTTTGCAGTGGCGAACATACTTACACACATGCCACAAATTTTAGTAGTTGTGTATGAGCATATTTATTTTAATTTTTAGCTCTAACCTTTAACAACAGTTTTATTCTTGAAATGCAAAATGATGCTCAATTTATCTGAATAGAGTGCCTTTGAGGCCGGTCACGTAGAAAATAACAGAGAACTTTCATTTATTTTAATAATTTCGGAAATTCTAACCTTCACAAATATGAATACCATTTGTAGTTGATTAACTGAGTGGCAAGGGAAAATAATATTGCTATTTTATTTTTTATTTATTTCGTGTCAGAACAAAGTTGCTTATTTTTTATACCCGATTGCTTGCTGTGTTACGGCGTCCTTCTGGCAAGGGGCAGCTAGTCTACTTCTTTGTAAAATAGTGTAGCATTTCTACGTTCGCCATGAGTACAACGTCATTATTGGCTCATAATACGTTTTTAGATTTGCTGCCTCTGGAGTGAACGATCCAAGAGGAGAAAGCAATGAAAACGACATGACAAAAGCTTTTGAAGGTTAACAGAGTAGCACCATTTTTTTTTTTTGTTTTCTAATGACAAATTGATACCTGGAAACTTTTTTGCAAGAAAGGGGGCTATATCATTAGCCTCCGTATAAGAGAGCAAAGGAGCAATACGGACAATATCTTGATGAGCTTGTTAAAAACTTTTTGCGCAGATGGCTAAAATACTAAAAAATGGCTCAAATATACCAATGGGTGTCATTAGGACAGTAACTATACATGCAATTAATGAAAAATTGACTTTCCTTGCACTTCGTCCATAAGAACTTTTGTAAACCGTACTCATCACAGTACCTCGTCCAAATTTAGCGCTCTCAATAATCCTAAAATGAAGCTGAGTTGGGCAAAACGTATGCGCCGTTTTTCTCACCGCACCCGACCGAAATGTCTACTTTTCTTCTTGTATCTCATTCCAGAAAAAGGTGTGTTGAAGTTTCCGGCGATTGGTTGTAGAAACGATAAGAGTCAGAAAATCATCCATCTAGCCTGTGCTGATGGCTAAACAGGCTGCAGTTGCCTGTAAGGGTGCGCGTGAGCATTCTTCGTTTGTCCTTAGAAAAGGTTAAATTAGTAGACTGAGCGCACTGGCAAAAGGTCACGGCGACATAAAGTCAAGATCTGTAGTGACAGTCAGGTTGCTCTAACGGTCTAGAGACCGCTCGCACTTTTTCTAAAATAGTCCAGGAATGTAAGTTGAACTCTGTAGCAAGGCGACATGAACTCGAACTTATGTAAGTACCTGGACACTGTGGTATTCATGGTAGCATACGAGCTGAGGAATTTCTAAAACAGCAGTACTTATTCAAACGGAGCTGATTTTAAGACCGATCATAGCGAGACATTAAGTCATTAGCGTAATAGTAACATCTGTAAAATAACCAATATTTCATAAAAAGGTCTGAAGGTAGCAAAATTGTCTTTCAGACAAAGAAGCAGTGTCTTACAAGCAAAAGTTACTAGAAGAACCGCTAGAACTAGTTACAGCGCATAATCGATGTGAACGACATATCTTCAGCATCATCGATAATCTTTATGTACATCCTGCTTGGAGGATTTAGATAGTCAACAGCTCTTTCCGTGATGCTATCCGACTTTCGCCACATTTCGATGATATATTTCTGAGTCGCATGTATTGAGAATGAATGAGCTTCATTGTATTCCCTTCGGCTAACTACAAATATTTACAAAATAATCAGAGAAGTTTACAGAGAGGAAATTAATTCTCTACTATCCTCTACAGTATTCTTATGTCCTTACAATCCTCTCTCTTAGATTTAAAGTGCAATGGGCAATAATGCTTGAGCGCTCGCAAAATGTCCAGTCATCAATAATTCCATTAGATATAAATTAAAAATTGGCGCATACATTGCTGTTAGGTGCTTGGCCGAGCTTCTCCTCCTATTTGCCTTTTTGTTGTGTGTGTCGTGATGCTGTTCTGGAAATGGAGGGACCTGCAGTTTTAAGCCGACTTCGAACGGCAGATATTTTTTATGAGGGGTTTTATCATGGCAGAAATGCACTCAGAGGAGTAGTATTATTTTTAGGATCTGGACAAGACTCGGTCTTGCGTTGGTTTCGTTAGTCTATTTGATTTCTGGCAGGGTAGGTGATTAGCCTGCTGCTACCAGTCGTAAATAGTGGGAATGCCCACCTGTCGTTGCTTAGAAACAACGCCTTCTTACTGCTTGGAGCGCCATCTGTGTTTCACATTTTTCTGCCAGAAGGATCGCACAGATGGTTGGGGATTTCACTAAATTTGGTGTATCTGCGCTATTATCGCGATTGCGCGCTTCCTCTTGCTGACGCCACTGTTCGTAGTTAAAGGGTTTTATCTTTTCTGCCACTGCTCCGCTCTTGCCAGGACCCGACATTGCTATCTAAACTCCTACCTTTTTGAATGTCTGACAGATTTGGAATCTACAACCAATCACAGTATTTTATCGTTTATCCGAGAGACGAAGTGGACATTGTGAATTAGAGGAAGAGCTTGAGTCCAAACTTGAGCTGGGCATCCTGGCCTAAGTGGGTCCCCTTTTATATCTTTATGAAGAGTGGCAACCACCGTAACCTCATTTAACCTAAAGAGTGTGCCAATCAACACAAATTATCAGCAAAATTTGAGCTAAGCCCTGACTTTTAAAACTTTCAGCTTGATATAATTTTGTATTTAAAACTTTCCACTAAGTGTCTTCTACCTCATATCAATAAAAATCTAATATACAATATATTTTTTTTGTATGAAATTTATTTGACAAATTATTTTGCAAGCTGCCATGCCTTCTGAGCTTTTTCCTATGCTTTTCGTTATAGCCTTCAACAAACCTTATGGTTTATAGCTTCAATCTCCCCATGATAGTTTCAGTTCAGGATACTCTCAACTAAAAGTCGTAAGGCCGTTTTTACTGAGCATTTATCCTTCCGGAACGAATTCGTGATATGCCACACCGTAAGTGCCAAAGGATATGGAATGAAGCGTAGAAGTTGAACTGAATAAATTAATTTTATCCGCACATCTTGAAAAATAAAAGAAATTAAGTGTATATTATCCATATATGTAAATAAATAAACATATTTGCAATACCTTAAGTATAAATACTTGCTCATACCTACGAGGGGACTAACAAAAGTTCGTTAAGGCGATGGTATTTTTTTCAAAAATTCTAAATAAAATGCCTATTACAATTTTTCGTCTAAATTTCAGAAAAATTGCTTGGAATAGAAACGAGAAAACCTAATATAAAATAGTTGATGCAATGTCGATAGAAATTCCTCCAACCATGCAGCAGGAAATTTAATATTCAAAACTTTACAGCTTTCGACGTCAACTCAAGCTTGTGGAAATTTTCAATGAGTTCCAAACGGCCTGTAAAACGGGCGCTCCATCTCTTAAGATTATTTGTAAGTGATACCAAAGATTCCACACTGGACATTTTTCTGTGGGGGATGAGCTTCGAGAAAGACGTTCAAATTCGTCGATCCACTATTAAATATGACCCTGGCCGAAAAATTGGCAGAGGCCCACGAATGATACAGGAAATGATTGTAGAACTAGGGTTGAATGCTATGATAGTATGGCGAATATTGCAAAACGTTCTGCAATACACAAAGAAATCTGCTCGATGGGTTTCACAAATTTTAAACGAGAGTCAAAAAGAAGGTGGAGAAAATTTTGCTCAATATTTTTTAGAAAATTTTAAAACTTTAAATGGTCGTCACTGATGACAAGGCTTGCTTTTTAAGTATGACTAGGAAACGAAAGTGCAGTCCATGCCCTGGAGCCCTAAAGGAGCAAATCCATCTGTGACAGCCAGGTGAACAAAGTCAGGAACAAAAGTGATGCTTTCGATTTACTTCATCATAGCAAAAAATCTTGCTGCTATTCCATTAGATTCATTTCAGACAGTAACTGCAATTTGATATACTAAAAACGGCTTACCAAAAATGTGCAAAATATTACTTGAAAATAGGAAGCACAAGTAACTGCATCGTCGCTTCTTGCACCACAATAACGCGCCAGCTCCACCCAGTTCTTTGCTACGGATCGGAGTTTTAGACAGTAAGTAAAAAAGACAAAAACAAACTCGAAGTATTCAAGAGAAAAATTTGGAAGCAAAACTTCGGCGTAGTCAAAGACAACAGCGAGTGCTGGGTAAGATGGAACTATGATGCACTGGACCAATTAATAAGAGAATACAATGTTGTGCGGCTCATCAAATCTCAATGACGAAGAAGGCTACGCCATACCATGAGAACTCAACGAAAAGTAATTGAGGCTAAAACATTTGCAACGAAAGCAAGAGGCTCACCTAAATCAAGGTGGATTGACGAACTAGAAGGAATTTAAGGTCAAACAACTGGAAGGCATCAACCAAGGGTCTGGGCAAATGAAGACATTTTGTGCAGCAGACCAAAGCTCGCACAGACCTGTAGCGCCAAATGAAGCTGAATGCGCCAGCTCACACTGCTGAAATGATAAGTAACTTCATGACGCTTTCTGGTATTGAAGATATTTGACTATCGCCATTTTCTCCAGATTTCGGGCACTATGATTTCTGGTTATTAACAAATATTTGAGCGGAGAAGCCTTTGGTAGCAATGAAGAGATAAAAAATACAGCTAATGCTGAAGGAAAGATGCTGCAAAAATGCGATTTTGAGGAATGTTTTCAACAGGCGGCCGCCGTAGCCGAATGGGTTGGTGCGTGATTACCATTCGGAATTCACAGAGAGGTCGTTGGTTCGAATCTCGGTGAAGGCAAAATTAATAAAAACTTTTTTCTAATAGTGGTCGCCCCTCGGCAGGCAATGGCAAACCTCCGAGTGTATTTCTGCCATGAAAAAGCCCCTCATAAAAATATCTGCCGTTCGGAGTCGGCTTGAAACTGTAGGTCCCTCCATTTGTGGAACAACATCAAGACGCACACCACAAATAGGAGGAGGAGCTCGGCCAAACACCTAACAGAAGTGTACGCGCCAATTATTTATTTATTTTTTTTTTTTTCAACAGGCTATTTAAAGATTAAAAAAATTTAGTAAAATTGAAAAAAAAAATATAACAAAAAAAAATTAGTAAGAGTAAAAAATTATGAAGATTAAGGAGGCAGATACCTGTAAACGGCAATATTTTCCCTGATTTTGATTAAAATTATTTAAAATGAAGAAAACAATATATTTATTTTCACAATTGGCATACAGTTTATTTATATTTTACAAAACAAATTTTTTTAAATTTATTTGAATCACTTAAAATGGCGGATGTGCACTCAATTCTTGCAGGAAGGTCACAGCGGGGCTTCTCAATCGGCGGGCATTATAGCATCGGCGTCAGTGACCTGAATACAAAAAACGAAAAATTTTTTTGTTTATTAATGTCATAATTTCTATACGAATTAAATAAAAATGAAAAAAAAAAAATCACGGAATAAAATGCCTAAACAAAAAATGAATTTTGGGGCGGATTTCCCTAATTTTTTTAAGAGCTATAAGAAAATTTTCCAAAAAAACATACGTAAAATTCAGAAAAATGCATGAAATTTTTATTTCCATATAATTTAATGTTTGAAGATTATTTCAAGCAAATGTTGACCGCGACTGTGCTTCAAAACGTCCATCCGCTTAGTTCAATTTTGGCATACTCTTTCCAATGTTTCGGCCGGTATCTCACATATAAATGCTTTAATGTTGTCTTCCAATGCGTTAATTGAAGCAGGCTTGTCTGAATAGACAGGAGCTTTAACATAGCCCCACAAAAAATAATCTAAAAGTGTTATATCGCACGATCTGGGTAGCCAATTGACAGGTCCCGATGAAATGTTCACCAAACTCGCCTCTCAACAAGTCCATTGTTACGCTTGCTGTGTGGCATGTAGCACTGTCTTGCTGAAACCACATGTCATACAAGTTAAGCTCTTGCATTTTCGGCAAAAAAAAGTTGGATATCATTTCACGGTAGCGCTCACCATTCACAGTTACGTTACGATTCGCAGCATCTTTGAAGAAGTACGGTCCAATGAAACCTCCAGCCCATAAACCGCACCAAACTGTGACCTTTTCTGCTTTTCTGGATACATTGGTAGCTCTTGCAATTCTTCTGGCTGATCTTCACTCCAAAATCGACAATTCTGCTTATTTACATACCCATTGACCCAAAAGTGAGCTTCGTCGCTGAACACAACTTTTCGATAAAAAAGTGGATCTTCGGCCAACTTTCCAAGAGCCCACTCACCAAAACTTCTGCGTTGCGGTAGGTCGTTCAGCTTCAATTCTTGCACCAGCTGTATTTTGAAAGGCTTCACAACTAAATCCTTTCGCAAAATTTTCCTCGTTGTTGAGTAACAGACGCCCAATTGCTGCGAACGGCGACGAATCGATAACTGATGGTCATCATTAACACTTGCCGATACAGCTGCGATATTTTCTTCAGTTCGCACTCTACGTAAGTGTGGTTTGATGTGTTGGTGGTTTGATGTCCAATAATGTAAATTCGGTTCTAAATTTAGTCACCATAGCTCGAATAGCCGCTTCAGTGGGTCGATTAACCCATCTTCGGCCGCTACAAGAATTCGACATAATTTTTCCATTTCCTTTTTAGTCAGTGCTTATAGGACCATAATCAAGAAAAATTACAAAAAAAAAAAAAAATTCTGACCATCGGTGTTTTAGATATGGACTGGTCGAAAAATCGACCGCTGGCCAAAAACCGTCAAATATATTAAAAAAAAAAAATACAACATTTATGAAAAAAATGTAGCACACGAAGTCAATTTGTTTCATTTTATTTCAAATACAAATATTTTTATGTTGTTTTATTGATCGAAAAGTCAGCTTACAAATTTTTATGATAATCATCAAAACATTTTGTATGTAAATGAATATTGCATTTTTTGCAAGTAAAAATAGTATGTTTCTTGCAAAATTTACACCACCGAAATTTGTTTTCAATGCTTCTCATGACGGCGTGTACCCTTTCATTGATCCGAGGAAGGTTCGATGGACCTTCATCTCCATGTTCGTTTTCATACTCGTCCTCGTCCATGTCGTAATTCAATAATTCTGTTGTGACTTTGGAACGAAAATCAATTTGTGAGAGTGGTTTTATCTTTTCAATTTTTGCCATCATACAATGAAGTTTCCATGCATTGACCCTTGCGTTACCAAGAGCATTTGTCCATATTGGCCACCACCATTTTTTTCCTCTCATACATATTCTATAATTTGCCACCGCATTATCATGGAGATCCACCCCAGCTTACTCTTGAATAACTTTTGGCTGCGGGATAGTGATAGTTTGTTTTTTCTTCCCACAATATCTTTTAGTCCTAATAATTGGATTGACTGTGGAGTTATTAGTTATAACATTGACTACAGCATTATCATTCCACCGAACAGTAAATATTTCTTGCTGATGATCAAGTAGTTGGTCAAATGTTCCTCGTATTTCTTTTTTTAAATTTCTCAAAGGAGAATCGCCCATTCTATTTTCGCGTATAGTACCAGTTGCAAAAAATCGACGTTCGTTCAGAAGGCACATTACATGGTATGAAGAGAAAAAATGATCAAAGAAAATGTTGTGGCACTCAGGGTCAGATACGTTGGTAAGCAAGTCTAAGACTGTTTGTGCGCCTAGACCAATAGTTTTATCGTGAGGGGTTGCTGCTCCCCCGTACAATGAACTAGAAAATAGGTACCCACTTTGAGAGCATAAACACCATGTTTTAAACCTAAACCGGATTGGCTTTCCCTTGATAAACATTTTGCAGGAGTGGCGTCCAAAGTATGGAATCATCTGTTCGTCTAGAGAGAGATTATGGCTAAAGACTCCAAACTGCATAAACTTTTTGTTGAGAGCGTCAGTAATAGGACGAACCTTCGCAAAACGGTCTGTTGCGTTTAAATTCGTGTTGTCAGCGAAATGGAAAAACTGCTTAGTTTTTTTAAACCGATTACGACTCATAGCCTGCTTCACAATTGGAACCCCCATGTCCGGTCGAACAGACCAGTAGTGGTCAATGTGTGGCAAAGTATGGTACCCCGATAGGTACAATATTCCAATAAACCTACGCATTTCGATGGGCGTGATGTTAATTGGAGCATTGTGTTGGTTTGCATACTCATTTGTGAAAGTGGTAATATTTATGATAATATTATTATCAAAAAACAATGTAAAGAGATCATAGGGGGATTTTGAGCCTACAAAATGGTGCAATTATATATACGTATACAAAAAGGATTGATTGCTTACCAATTTCAGAAAACATTTCTTCCACAAAGATACTGACTTCCATCTCTTTCAATAAGAAAAACATATTGCATTTGTTCTATCCTACATGACAGTTCCTGGCCAGCGGTCGATTTCTCGACCACTAAAGTTTACGTCCATGAAACAGTAAAAATTATTGCAATATCGGAATGTTACTTTTTTGATTCTCTTAATTTCATCTTTTCTCTTCACAATAAATTAATAACAATTATTTGCTTTTCATTATTTTTTCATCTGCACAAAAAGCACGTAAAAATAGTGATAATTTCATTATTTTACAAAAATCTGCCCTGAACCTTTTTTTCTTAAAAAATTATGCTCTAGAAATTAACTAAATTCCAAATTTAAAACTTTTGAAAACTGATCAATAAATTTACATTTAGTTTCTGAGATATTGGAGTTCGAAGTTGGTGGTCGAAAAATCGACCAGCTGCAGAAAATGGGTTGAAACTGACCATAAAATGGAAGAAGTGCGCGATAAACTTTCTTAACAGAACACGCAATTTTATAATAAAATGCAATGATTTATAAGCGTTGTTCGTTTGTAAGACGATTCATGGTTAAATTATAGACCAAACTGAAGATGTTTGACAGTGAAACAAAACACGAGACGTGCGTCAGCTGTTTGAACCAACTGTTTAAAAAGACAATAGGTACAAAATAACCAGTTAGTTTTGAGAGCAACGCGTCAAAAGTTTGAATACAACGTAACTATACTTCTTCCAGGGTTCGAAAGCAAATACTCGTAATAAAGTCATCACGGTTGACGATCTATAATATAATATAAGAAATACTTGAATTTACGTTCTAAAATTTTTTTGACATATTCTTAAGGTAGTAATCTGGTGTAACGACCAAAATTTCACCGTTTTTTCATGAATCTTTTTTAAAAAGAAAATAAAATGAAGTTTTCACATGTTTTATTGGTGTTTTGAAGTATATAAAAGAATTTTTTTAAAGTTAATTTTATATTAATTTGTTTAAAATTTTAGACGTAAATTGGAGTCCTGAAAAAAAAAGATGAGTTGGTTCGGGGAAACACACAGCCTTACAAAGTCATATGAAATAAAAAATTCAAAGAGATTATTATTCTTTAGACTTTATTTTAGGTCCGAACCTAAAATGTACATAAAAATAAAAAAAAACAAAAACAAAATGGCGGACTTGTGAAAAAAGTTCTCAAAATCAAATTTTTTTCTTCATAAATTGTTTAAATTAAATAGTTTATTGTTAAAAAATTAAATGATTTAGATATGTGTGTCTAGAATAACAGGTTAAATTTTTAGCCAAATCGGTTGAATAGTTTTGAGTCAGGGATTCCCCGAAATTTCGAAAACATGGTTTTGAGAAAAACGCGTTTAAAGTTTCAGAGCAGCTGCTGCTGGAGTGTCACACGCTTTCATACACAGTACGGCGCGCTCTCTTATTTTAGCTATAACTTTAAAAATAATTAAGATTTCTGTCTGAAATTTTTATAGTGTATTTTTAAGACGTTTTTCTTTCGAAAAATGTAAAAAAAAATTCAATTTTTTGAACCCGTCACACCGGGCTACTACCTTAAAGGATTATATTAATATAACATTTTATGAAAACAATTTTTTTTTTCGAAATTTTACTGATATCTGTTCCCGTAAAAAAGAAAAATAAAATAAAATTTGTTTCCTTTTTTCATTGCAATTTACCGAAGTTTAGTTGGTCCCTCTGCACACGAATATGCATTTTAGCTCCTGTGTTAATGCTGCTTGTGCGTGATTTGTACATCAAGCGCAACTATAAGGCGTTGTTTGTCTACAACCAAGTTAAATATATGCAGGAGCAAATCTCAGTGCACAGCTACCTACATTGAAACATACACACATACATGCACACATATATAAGTATGTATTAGTACGCTGCACTCTCCGTAAATTGCTGCACGCCTTTACATTCTAGCATGAAATTTCTTAATAACAAACTAAATTGTCAGTCAGCCATGAATTGCATGAAATGAAGTGTAAAATTGCAGTTTCATCCAATTTGCAATTAACTTAATGAAAAGATAAAAATTTTCCAATTTCCAATTGTACGTATATACATACATATACTCACATATACATGCACACATACATATAGTACTTCATGGTTTGGTTCGTGCATCGTTCAATGCAATTCGTGCGGTAGACATGTTTCAAGCTTAGCGCTGCTTACTTACTTATTTATGTAAATTTGTATGCTTATTTTGGTCACGCCAAGCATTGCAAGCCTCCACATACATACATACATACATACATAGCCACACTATAAGTGCATACTTATGCCATGTCGGCTCTTAGGTCTTTTTACTGTGCGATAGCTCCGATTCCTTTGCTCTTCTCTTAGTTGGTGCCAGGCTGACGGCGCTTCGCATTCGAGCTAAGGTGGATACTTAATTGTGCATACATACATACATACATCGTACACATGCAAAGCTGCAATTGCAATTATCTGACGCGAAGCTGCATAACAACATAATCTGCACAAATGACGTTGAAGTTGCGGCTGCATGTAAAAGGAGCGATCAAAAATTGCCAAATAACTGTAGCAATTAAAATTAAGAGGTTAATTGTGCTGGAGTTTTGGAAAATCACGCTATTTAGAATTATAATAAAATGTTATGTCTTCTACATGCACTTTTCGGCACAAATAGCTCGTATGCAGAGAGTGCAAGACGATTGGCATAAGCTTTTTATTGATTTTTGAGCTCCTTTTTAAGTTTTTATACCAAACTAAATATGTAATTGTGCTCTTATGCTTATGTGCAATTAATGTGTACTAAATTTCGTAACAGATTTTGTCTTGATTGGAATCCTAACTACAAGGTGGCGCAAAATTAAAATGTTTTTAAATGCCGCCGACCATCAATAATAGTTGATACTTATGAACCAGACAGATATAGAACACAAACAGACAAGCAATGGAGAGCATAAGGCCCTCACCTTACTTGAAATGGTGGGTTTTGGGAGTGTCTTTAAAAGAGAAAAAACGGAAACGAGCGTAAGTGTTTTTATTTTTGTTTTGATTATTTTATTTTTTGATCTATTTTAAAAAAAAATAAACTTTTACTTTTGACCATACAAGGTTTGTTCAAAAAGTTGTCCCCCTTCAGAATATGGTTTTCCAAAAACAGTATGTCGCTGGCGACACGGATTTCAGGATTCTCAGATGTCGGAAATCTAAAACACAAACAGGTTCTCCTTCAGTATGAGTGTCGTTATCGTGTGAACTACGACCTTTCCAAAAATAAAATTTGACAAAATGACGGACGTTCAAAGATGAAAAACTGTTTTTTCACCCTAAAGTCCCCTTCACGGTTTTGACTTTAAAGATGCGAAAAAATACCCAAAATATTTTTTCGAATGATCGCAGTTCAAGTGATAACGACACCAATTCTACGTCATCTACATTTTATTTCATCAAAATCGGTTCAATAGAGCCGGCTCTATCTGTGTTCATTGCCCATGTGAAGACCATTTTTTCAAGACTGACAATGAATGAGCTATGCAAAGCCCAACAATTTTTTTTATTTTTTAACGATGGATAAATAAAATACTGAAAACAAAAATAAAAAATCTTTTTCCGTTTCCGTTTTACAAACTTTTAAAGAAACACCCAAAATATGCCATTTCATATGCGGCGAGCGTCTTAAAGGTCAATAAAAATGTTTTTCATCACTCAAAATTATTCATTATCAGCATCACTTGGCGCTACAGCTCCGTGTGAGCTTCGGCCTGCTGCGCGAAATATCTCCATTTGTCCGGATCCTCATTAAATACTTCGAGTTGCTAGCCTTGAGTTTCTCCATGTCGCCTACTAGTTCGTCAATTCATCTTGCTCTTGGCCTGCCTTTTGGCTTTCGTTGCAAACGTTTTAACCTCAATTGCTTTTCGTTGAGTTCTCGTGGGTTCCATTCGCGTGATATGGCCTAGTCATCTTAGTCTTTGAACTTTGATGAATCGCACAAAATTCTTCCTTTTTATAAGTTGATGTACATCATGGTTCCATCTTACACAGCACTCGCTGTTGTCTTTAACTGCGCCGAAGTTTTGCTTTAAAATTTTTCTCTTGCATACTTTGAGTTTGTTTTTGCCTTTTTCGCTTATTTTTCAATACTCTAGTCAAAGAACTGGTTGAACCACATATTTATTCAGCAGCTTTGATCTGACATCGGTGAGGAACTGAAAACGTCTATTTTCTATAGCGTATACAGTGGCGAGCATAATTGAGTGATTTTGAATGAAGCTTTTTTGTATCTAATAATTTTTATTATTTCTTTCTTAGTATTTAATTTATTTCATTTTCAAATCAAACTTTGAAAAATTTTTAAAATTTAATAAATATCATTTAATTTTGAATTATATATTTAATCTGAATTTTTCTTAAAAATCTAGAGTTCACAGAAAAACTGATTTTGAGTGATGGGAATTTTTAATTTGACCTCTACGCGCTCCAATGGTGGTTGTTGTTGTTATTGTAGCAGCATAAACATTCCCTATACATATATGGGGAATACTGCTGAAGTGACAGGCCTTGGCCGGATATAAGTTCGGGTCGTTCCGGTAACTTAGACCCAACTGTCGTGGGAACGCTCCAATGGTGGTCTATTTGTGTACTGCAGTTGTCTAATTCACTTGCGTCAAATAAATATTATTGGAGTAGGGTGCCACTCAAAAAAATTATACATCTTTCGTTGGGGTGATTAATTTTGTGCCGTCTTTTATAAAATCCTACTCTAAAACACTTTGTTTGAAGTTGAAAGTTTGGCATAGATGGTTTTGGCTAAAGAATGAAAAATATTAAAAAAATTACAATATATAATATAAAAAATTGTATATAAAATCGAAGTGCAAATCTCCAATTAATCTAATCTAGAATATTAAACACGAAATAACAAAACAATTTTAAGGCCCTCGCCTCATTTGAATTGGTATTTTCGGGTGTTTCTGTAAAAGCGTGAAAAATAGAAATGAAAAAAGTTGTTTATATTTTTGTGTTCAGTATTTTACGTATCCATTGTTGAAGAACAAACATTTTCTTGCCCATACGAGGTCCATTCAAAAAGTTGTCAGCCGTGAAAAAATGGGCTTCACATGGACAATAAACACTGATATAGCCAGATATATGAAGCCGATTGTGATGGAATTAAATTTAAATGACGCAGAATTGGTGTCGTTATCGCGTGAACTACGTTAATTCGTGAAAAGAAATTTTTAGTAAAGGGTGGTTAAATTTTAAGAGCCGGTGTTGAATGTAAGCCACACCTAAACGTTAAGCTTTTTTTTGCATTTCATTTAACATTTTTCAATACCAAACTAACTCAATATGAACCATGGAAAGATATACAATCGAGCAATGCGTTAAAGTTATTCAGGCTTATTATGAAAACGGGCGTTCAAATCAAAATGCATATCACGCACTTCGTGGCGAATCTCATCTTCAGTGATGAGGCACATTTTCACCTCAGTGGATTCGTCAATAAGCAGAATTGCCGCATTTGGGCGAATGATAATCCAAGAGTTATTGCCTAAAAAACCAATGCACCTACAAAGAGTGACTGTTTGGTGCGGCTTATGGGCCGGCGGCATCATTCGGCCGTATTTTTTCCAAAATGAGGCCGGTCAGGCAGTTACTGTGAATAGTTTTAGCTATCGTGAGATGATAACGAACTTTTTATGGCTCGAATTCGAAGATATGGATGCGGACGATATGTGGTTTCAACAGGACGGGGCCACTTGTCACACAGCTAACGAACCAATGGCTCTTTTGCGCGAAAACTTTGATGGCCGAATAATCTCACGTCGCGGCGATGTCAATTGGCCGCCAATGGGATTGTTTGAAAGAAAAGGTGTGCATCGATAAGCCAGCAACAATTCAAGAGCTAAAGGATGAGATAATTCGGTACATTAACGGCATAGAACCTCAATTATGCCTCAGCGTCAACGGAAATTTGGACCATCGGATGGAGGTGTGCCGCCGAAGCCGCGGCGACTATTTGGCCAGTATTTTGTTCTATACGTAATTGAGTTATACCAATATTATTGCAATAAAGAGAAGTGACAATAATTTCTTAAAAAAATTGTATTTTGTTAAAAATTAACACCGTCCTTTAAAACTTAACCATCCTTTATTTTATTTGGACCTTTACAGTTAAAAGGGTTAAAAAATTGGTTTTTCTTCTGCGAACGTTCTTTGTAAATTTCTTTTTGTTTTGTTGTAAGTTCGTAGTTCACACGAGAATGACATTCATACTGAGTATTCATTTTTTTGTTTTTCTTTTGATTTCAGACACCTGTGACTCTCAAAATCCGTGTCACAAACCTCATATGGCCAAAAGAAAATTTTAGTTTTTGAACAATGGATCAGGAAACAATGTAGTCAAGACAAGTTTCGTTTCCGTTGTACACGCTTTTAAAGAAGCTCCAAAAACCATCATATGAAATTAGGCGATTGCTTTGGTTCGAAAAACCTTGTAAATACTGAAAGAAATGAAAATTTACTTGGCTATGCTGCCCACTGTAACTTTCAGCAATGAACTGAGCGTCATCATCTGAATACGCTGACAGCGCTCCCATAGCACAAAATACACTGCTGAATACAAATCTGCCTTTAACAAAAAACTTTCTCACAAAACGCGTCGGCTTTTCATAGAAAACAGTAAACTTCAAATTCTACGTTTTAACGAAAAATTAAAAATCGCTTATAAAAACACAGTCCGTATAAAATTTTAGTGTCTCTCTATGCAGTGTTTCTTATACACCAACCCTGCGAACTCTATTGAGTGGTATTTGCTCCATTTCTATGCGCTTCTGCGCTTCTAATGCACCAATGGGCCAGTGTTGCCAAGTAAACTCAAGTGTGTTTTAATTGATAGTGGCTTTTTGGTTTGTCGAACACAATTAGAGCAAACGGAGAGGAGAAAATTTCAAGATATTTCAACAGAAGGCGGTGGATGGCAAACCTACATGGTGCAACATAGCATATTTTAAACATAACTGCATACAAACACACGCACCACATCGATTGTTGTGTGCCTCAATCATTTGCTTAGGCAGGCATTTTAATTGTTTTTCGCGAAAGCAAGAAAATTCATTACCCAATTTTCAGGTCAAATAGAGCAAAAGCAATCTAACAGTAGATACGTACATTTCTATCAACTTCATAGAATTTCGAACAGACATTACGTATACGCCATGTCGAGCATTGCCAAATGATATCGTAGTTCGAAACGATAATTGAATTTTCTAATTTTGTGCAGCAAACCAGAAAGCCTCACTAAGAAGTTGTATAGCATATGCGGTCATAATTTGGCAAATGCCTATTTATGTGTGGCATAATTTAATGAAGACCGCCTGTGCTGAACGAAAAGTCTCCTTTGTGGCGTCTTAAAAGGCAGTAGTTTAATTCAGCCAGTACGCAATCCGGAACGTTTAATGTTCTGCTCAAATAACTGTGTAAAATATTGCTTCTGGAGCTGGTAGTGGTAGGCTTTAGTGCTGGGTGTTTATATATCAGAATTGCATGTGTCTCAAATACAAATGTAACTACATGGGCAGGGTCGTCGTGTTAAATCCGGTAAACATTTATATAGATTTGGCCAAGCTGCTTCTCCTACCTGTATTTTAGGCGTGCGTGCGTCTTGATGTTGTTCCACAAATGGAGTGACCTACACTTGTTTAAACTGCCTTCGAACGACAGATGTTTCCTTATGAAAGCGATCGGAGGTTTGCCATTGTCTGCTGAAGAGCCACTGTCATTAGAAAGCATTTTTCTTTCATTTTGCTGTTTCGTGCACGTGGTTTTGAACCTCAGATCTTCCGAATAGTAGTGGAGCACCAACCCATTCGGCTACGGCGGTCGATAAAAGGCTATATTTTTAGTATCATTTTCTAACTGATAATAGAGTCCAATAGTACGCCCGATCGAGCGCTGGCCAGAAGAGCTGCAGTTCTCGAATATCGAGAGATCTCTGAGTACGTAATTGATTAGCTTGGCCTCGAAAAAATAGAAAGTAACGCAAGTTAACTACAAATTAAATATTTTCGGCAGAGCAATTGGAAGAATGATGTGACTGTATATAAAGCAAGACAGACGGCGCCTTGGTGCCAAAGTCATATTTACAATGGTTTGCCAGGTTTATCAACACCTTCATCAGTTCTGCAGGAATCATGAAGTGGATCAGCGATTATGTATGCAATTTTCAATTTACACAAAGGTTGATAGTCTAGTCTAGAACGCTACAGAACTGCAAAGTATTTTGTGACTAGCTCAAACAGATAACTGTCGGACTTTCTTCTAACACTTGGAAGAAAAGACGTTCGGTTGATGGTCGGTATTATTACAGAACACAATCTGCGGGGTCAGCATATGGCACCTTTGGAACCACTGAGAACCAGATTTGCCTGCCTTGCTCAGAGGAGCGGGATAGCATTGAGCATTTTCTCTGTGAGTGTCCAGCATTTGCTAGAGCAAGGCTACCAATTTTAAGTAAAATTCGTTCTCGCAAACTGGAGGATATATTCAGATTTGCCAAAGAATCTGATCAGAGGTCTAACTACCTCTATTTCTCTATTCTATCTTATCTTTTTCCTTCTTTTACTTCTTTCCTCTTCTCCTTGACTATCTACCCTTCCACTTTCCAGAGCCTTAAATAAAATGGGCTTTTTAGCCTGAGCGTTTTAGGAGTTACCAAACCTCTCGGTACTTCTTGGATCGACTTTTCAAATTTCAATTTCAAACTCCTCCATGCCGAACTGTAATCCCTTAATTATTAGACGTTGCACGTACTTGAAAGTTTAACACAAATCCTGACTATCTTCGAAGTCATGACTGTGTCATGAATAACGAAGGACGGGCTCGTGCATGCAGATGACTCAGGTCCCAACCCAGAGCAGGTTATTTTTGATTGTATCATTTTTAACTATAACATGTAAATACTCATTACGCAAATTGAATTGTTTTGGACTGTTTTATTTTTCAGCTCAATATTCCTGATTTGTCTTGACGACCCTGTAAATGGTCATGCAATTTTATGAAGCTCCGCTTGTTTGTGCTGATAGATTCGATTTGACTATGACTGCAGTTTCAGTTGCATTCAGTTCATCATTCGCCTGCTCCAACAAACCTCTGTGTATTACTAAATTTACTCAGCCAATAATTTCGACGCCAGCAACAGCAGCTCAAATATTTTTCATTTGAATTTCATCTTTTGTAATATTGCAATATGTGGATGCATAGAGTTCGTCATGCAGGAATGAGTAGTCCTGCACGTGCATTGAGCGTAACACCGAACAGTATGTGAATACATATATTACATTTGCGTGATATCAGCATGAAACTAGGAAGAACAAGAAAATCAATAATGAGCACCGCAGGAAGCTTTCAGATGTAGTTTCTCCGCTTCTGTGGACCTGGGTTATATGCGAACTTCTACATATGCTGAATGGCCAATGCTTTGAACTGCAATGTATTCAAATGGATGGGCAATCTGAATCTAAGCCAGGCATGAGGAAACAATATTGAAATTCAATAAGAGGCTTTCTACAAATCCGAAAAGAATAGTCCTTGTAACATTCAGCTGGATAAGCAAACTACCTATGATAGAAAAGGTTTGGTAGTAATCTAACTGTGGGTAAGAGAACTGAAATGAACCCTCAAATTGGTGCGCGTCGGCATACTTAGGATAATGAGAATCTGACACTTCGCACTATCAGGCTCATAAACATGGATAGAGAAGGCTGAGGAATTCGCACGGGATACTATACCAGGCCCTGTAGTCTTCATTAACATTTCACAAAACTAAAGTTAGCTGAATCAAGTGTCTGCGATTTTATCAAACTGTATGATGAAACTTCAGACTACATTCTTTACCAATAAATAGCCTTCGCTAGAAGAAGACTCGTACTCCTAAGTGGTGTGGGTCCAAATTCATTAGGAATACGGTACAAAAGGCCTGAGAAGGCACTCAAATTCGTCAGGTGCTCCCAATTATAGGCTTGCGATCACGCACAAGAGACTACAGATCTCGGGGCTCGCTGTGCATTATGACCCAATAATCACCCGAGTGATGGAAACTCTCACGAAAATGCTTTGAATATGAATATGAATATGAATATGAATATAAATATGAATATGAATATGAATATGAATATGAATATGAATATGAATATGAATATGAATATGAATATGAATATGAATATGAATATGAATATGAATATGAATATGAATATGAATATGAATATGAAAATGAATATGAATATGAATATGAATATGAATATGAATATGAATATGAATATGAATATGAATATGAATATGAATATGAATATGAATATGAATATGAATATGAATATGAAACAGGAATACGAATACAGAACCAGGAAGATGTACGGAAGCTGTACGTTGCAAACCAAAATTACTCCACACCGACAATGGTCATTATACAGAAGAAGAACAACAGTCGATTTACTACCAGTGGTATTGAATTCAAGGTCCACATTCAATCTAAGCACCCCCTATGCTGCTGTAAAGTGTACGTCAATACGTATGTAACTACATGCAGACATTTGTGTTTCTGAAGCAATGCATTCAATGAATTGAATGTTTGATACGATTTTCTGCTGCTACTCTCTCGCTGCCACTTACTCTTGTTTTCAATATGTTCAATAACGCTTGTTGTTGGTGCTTTAGTGAGGCTGCCCTGTATTGGGGAATCATGAAATCTCATGTCTGTGGCACTATAACAATGCGGAAAATTGCTTCCCTTATCAATTTCACATATTAAGGAAACCATTCGATTTTATCACTTCTTTCACTTATTTGTGCTACAGGCGCGCCATTTCAGATACTCACAGGCTTATTCTTAAGCGAATGTAAAAATAAGTACGTAGATATTTCAAGCTCTTAGGGTATGTATATTATATTAGAAAAACACATAGTTTCCTGATCAGAGACTAGTTTTTGCTTTGAAAATTAGAAATATATTTGCTGGATCCTTTGTGATACCATTGTAAAAGAGAGAAGAAGATTTGGACGAAAGGAATAACGCAGGAGGAGGGAGGGTGGATGTATATTTGTTGATGTCGACCGAACGATGACTGCGTTGCGGTGATGTTAGCCGCTTTGTACATCTGATGACGTTCATGAGGTTTTTCAGGTTTATCAAGGCCTGCTATATTAGCAGGCGTAACGAAGAAACGTGGACCAAGATACTTAAATCTTAGCCCCGCGTAAGTAAGGTAGCTAAGGAGAAGCTGCTGAGATGATTCCAACTCATCCTCCATTCAACTGACACAAAAAGAACTAGAACTAATGCCGAGCCTCACACCATGTATACCTCGCGGTCAATGACTTGTAAAGGCTAACACAAAATTTCGAAAGCTAAGATTTTGTTAGCCTCTTAAAATCCTTAGAGCGTCTCGGATCTACTCGTGGTCAGAATAATTTCGCAATCTAACAAGTTTGTGTCCTTGTCCAGCACTCGCTGAGTTTAGTCGAAGTCTACCTCTCCAGGAGCAGACCGCAGGTGAGATCCCAATGCTTTTATTTCGCTAGGAAACTATTTTACAGCTCCCCTGCAATGTCCCTATAACTCAGATGAGTCATATAGCGAAGAACTTGGGTGCGATCGAAAGTGAAGTCAGGCGTTCGTCAACCAGTTTCAAGTGAACCATCATTGAGGTACCTAATTTCCGCTTGGCTTTCGGAGTCATTTGGATATTCGGATATTAACCTCTCTGAAAGTTATTACCAAAGTGAGCAGCCAATAAGCTGTTTCTTTACCGCTACCTTTCTTTTCTCTTTTTCTGGATCGACGCCCGTGGGGAGGAAAGTCTCATGAGTACTCTGCTATACCGGCCCAGCAACATGCACGACATGTAGTCTCACAGCTACACCTACGTTCTAAGCAACTATCCACTATCTACCACTCTGACTACGGGCACCTCATGGGGATGGTTAGCTCAAAGGCTCCAAGTTATTGTTCACCCCTACGAAACTCTGCGCGTCTTAGATCGTTACGCATCTGCGTCACATGCACGCTGGTTCTCTTACAGTTATTAGTCAATTTCAGCATAAAATCCACACTACTTTCTCCGCTTAAAACTACTTTCTCCACTTTGAACGTTTTGAGAGTATAGCGTGGGCATTGGAACAAGACGTGATCAACATCGTCTTCTCTTTACGTGCAGATCGGGCGATATGGGGGGAAAATGTCACGGCCAAATCTATGGCGGTATTTTCAGAATACCCCACGCCCTGAAAGGAATTGAGTGAGATGGTAGTTTGTCGCCCATAGTTCCTTCCTAGCCAAGTCATAAGAATAGGTATTAGCTCATGCGCCCATCTATCTTTGGGAGACCTGTTCTACTGGTCTTAACAACTTAACTGGACGATCGAGTGACGCCTTTCCTCTTACGCCTTGCTCTATCTTTTCATTCGGATGACCTTATTTATACTGACCTCATTTATTTTATCAGAATGTCTGGCGGGAGTACTCGTGCAATCACGAAGGAAGCGTCAACGGAAGCCACAGTTAGTTCGCAAAGCGCTTACCTGATAAACGACTATTAGTTTTTTGCGTATCTTTTCATGTTCATTGCATCAGCCCAGATCGGTAACGCGTACTGAAGCACCGAGCTGACAACCCTAGTGTATAACATCCTTTTGCCCGTCGTACCACCGTCTCCTTCTTCGCGGCGTATTTAAGGTTTTAAAGTTTAAACGACTATCAATCATTACCCCTAAGTATTTAATAGTGGGCCCTGAATTACCAGTTACAGTTCCAACATTTACCTTCATAAATTCTACTGAGTTCTTGCTACTTATTAGAACCACATCAGTTTTGTGGTCTGCCACATCGAGGTTCCTGGACATGAAGCAAACATTAATTCCACTTACGGATTCGGTGGCGATCCTCTTAATATTGTGGATGTTTTTTGCCACTATTAGCACGCGATATCATCCGCGAATCCAATGGCTTTGGTTCTGGGAGGCATATCCCGTCTTAGGATACTCTTGTCCACTTGTGTGCGTAAAAACGGCCATAATTCCAAACCCAATCACTAGTCAGCGGGTCTCTGCTAGAGGTCAAATAAAGTTAGCTTAAACTCCTATGTAAGCACATTGAAGACTATATGAAAAAGAAACGCATTTGTTGTTGGTAAGAAAATACTAATAAAAAGCTTTGTTACTGAGATTATGGCTTGTCACTGGTGACGGAAATTGTCTAACCATTGCCTATCCATTAAGTATTCGATTTATATGCGAAAATATTTAAACGCAGACTAAAGCGATGAAGGCCAGTACGGATGTGCATATGTAGTGGGAAGATAATAGAAGTAAAGGCAAAAGCCTTTGAAAATAGGAAAAATAGAGCCGCAGATAGAAGAGCAAACGGAAAAAGTTGTTAACGAGAACAATTGGCATTTTCCAAAGGCAGATAAAGTAAAGATAAAAGTGTTTTGCTGTCAAGTGAGGACATCAAAAAGCGAAATTATAATTGCCAGAGTAGATAAATAATTTGCATAAAATATAAAGCTTTGGCGCCTGTGGAAGCTAGAATTTATTTGTATGTACAGATAGCGGCCATGCGCTTAAAAAGTCCGAATGGCGAAAATATGCTGTGATGGTAAATAACGAAAATAAAATTGGCAAAAAAAGGATGTTGAGTTCTTATTTGCGTTAGGTGTTTCGCCCGCGCGGTCAATTTGAATATTTTTGCAATTTTTCGCGTTAAAATATGCATCCAAACATGCGCCTCTGTGGTACTTATTGGGAAATGTTGCAGCATTTAAGTTCCACACAAAATTGTTATATCAGGCGCAAATAAATTTAATTAGGAAATCATTAACTTTGTGACTCCAGGCTGTTGGAATACGTTTGATCAATTTGGCGTGAAAAATGAACGCAACACACCCAATTATTTTCTGTTTTGATGGATAGGCATTTGTAATATGTGGCAATTTTTGTAAAATTTTCTTTATTTACTTTTTTTAATATTTACTTTATTTATTTACTTTTTTTAATATCATTAATATGAAATGCAACGGAAATATTTTGAGTTCGGTTGAAATAATTTATATGCGGATCAAAACTAAGTAAATAATTGGTTCTTACTCGTTTGTTGGGCGTCTGGCCGAGCTGCTCCTCGTATTTGTTGTTGTCGTCTTGGGTTTGTTCTGCAAACGGAAAGACTTACAGTTTTGAGCCGATTCCGAACGGCAAATGGTTTTATGAGGAGCTTTTTTCATGGCAGAGATGCACTCAGAGGCCTTGCCGAGGGCCAATCGCTTTTAAACAAAACTTGTTCCATTATTTGATGTTCACCCACGGAGGTTCGAACCTATGCATTATCGAATGGCAGTAACGTACCAACACCGAATCTCTTAAAATTCATGAATGACTCCAAGAGATTTGTGGAAGAGTGACCTCAAACTAATTTATCCGTCTTACCATCCAATTTTTATTTCCTGTCTCCATTCTTTCTGCTGAAATCTATCCGGGTGTCTGACTGAGAGCTTGGACTTGTCCAACCCCCCACAAATCTAATCTAATCTAATCCAATCTAATCTAATCTAATCTAATCTAATCTAATCTAATCTAATCCAATCTAATCTAATCTAGTCTAATCTAATCTAATCTAATCTAATCTAATCTAATCTAATCTAATCTAATCTAATCTAATCTAATCAAATCTAATCTAATCTAATCTCATCTAATCTAATCAAATCTAATCTAATCTACAACAACTGTCAAGGGGAGGCCGATGACCGGGTAGGAGGTCTCTGAGGCCAATTCAGTCCCCTTCATGGCATGCCCATCAGCAATCTCATATACCTCTATGTTCATATGCCCTGGAACCCAGATCAGAGAAATGTTACCTGCACACCCAATAGATTTGATCTCTTCCTTACAGGAGTTTACTAATTTCATTCTGCACCATGGCGTCGTCAGAGCCTTGATCGCGGCTTAACTAGCGGAGAAAATGTTAATATCTCCCTCGCTCCTGCGTTTCCTAAGACTTCTGCTTGAGTTTTGTCAGAGTTGACACGGAGGCCACAAGGGCAGCCCAGCGACTGAGTACAGCCAGTGACCTTTCCAAAATCTCAGCCATGACTGAGGGAAACGGTCTCGATAAGTCATCGGCGTATGCTACTAGCTTAGCTAGGTAATTATTGACAAAATCTGACAAATTTGGATTTTAGAAGAACTAACGTATATTCAATATTGTAGCAACATTTAGTCGTAAAGAAGATTTGTCCAAAAAAGTACTCGTTGTATTTGGTGTAAAGAAATAATGAAGAAATTCAGCCACAGTGGCTTAAAGCACATCTATAGCATCCCAGCAGGTAACGAATCTTGAATCTATGCATATGAGCCTGAAATAAAACAATAATTGACAATGTGAGTGCTCCAAGTCGAGTTTAATGCAACAAAAGTTGCTTGCAATAGAAGCACCCGAGCATGAATATGCCACTGGACGGTCCCGCCGTTTTTAATGAATTTTGTATTAGACCCTTCTCAGCAGGATAGCAAGTCGACTGCATTTACAAATATTTTTCCAAATCTTTCAACAGAGTCTCTCAGAACATTTTACTATATACGAGGTGTGTTCAAAAAGTATCGCGAATTTTGAATTTTCGCAGGATACTTAGATTAGAATTTCAATTTTTTTGTGTCGATATGTTGGTACTCATGTTTCTCCCGTATGCCGACGAGTTCGGCCATTTTTAATGTTCAGTTATAAGTTGCCAGCTGCTTTGCTTGCACGTGTTTAGGCTCGCCTTCGATTTTTACCTATTCAAAAAGATGGATCAAAGAACCTGTATCAAATTTTGTGTGAAAAACGAAATTAAGTGCCCGGATGCATTCCGAATGTTGACTGTGTCATACAGAGAAGCTATTTTTATCGCAACCAAAACAAAGTCTATCGGTGACACAAAATGTTTTCAGAAGGCCGAGAAGGTGTGTACGACAAAAAGCATGCCGGACGCCCGAGCAGTTCAACAACAGACGAAAAAATTGATTAAGTGAAGTAAATGGTATTGGCCAATCGTAGAATCAGCGTCAGAGAAGTTGCTGAGGTCCTAGACATATCGATTGGCTAGTGCCATTCGATTTTTTTGAATAATTTGGGCATGAGACGGCACGAAGTGATTTATTTAACCAAAAGTAACGTCACTCTTAGCCGCTCGTTGGCTGGGTCATGTCGTCCGAATGAATACAAACGCTCCGGCTCTGAAAGTATTCGATGCGGTACCAGCTGGTGGTAGCAGAGGAAGAGGGCGGCCTCCTCTGCGTTGGAGAGATCAGGTGGAGAAGGACTTGGCTTCACTTGGTGTGTCCAACTGGTGCCGGTTAGCACGAGAAAGAAAGGACTGGCGCGCTTTGTTAAACTCGGCCAAAATCTTGTAAGCGGTTATAGCGCCAATTAAGAAGAAGAAGAACGTCACTCTTAGCACAATAACTCACGAACTAATCAATGAAATATCATCAAATATTTAACAGCTGTATCTTTAAGGTTATTACTAACTGAAAAAAGAGGTGAATGCAGTAACACTAGTGCCATCTATGTGTTACGCCCGGGACTTTTCAGCCCATTTCCTAAAATACAGTGTCAACAAATTATTTCTCAGGAAAGCGCCGATAAGATGGAGCTCGATTTCTTCATGTGCTATTTCGAAAACCCTTTGGCATCAATACGATATACGGAGGACTCAGAAAGTGCTTTGGACTCCTTGCCATTCAATTTCCAAACTCGTAGCTGTGTCATTGGACGATCGGCAAACAGACGATTAAGGTCACTGGGTGTTCCTTTCTGCGATAGTGTGCCATCCAAAATCTCAACAATCATCCCAAGTACATCGACAGATCTGGCTGGCCGCAGATATATTCCTGATATAATTACATCAGAACGGCGCTTTAGTGCTACTTGAGGAGTGTCAGATGCACTTCAACCTACTTACCTACCTATGCTATAGTTATTGAATGCGGGGTATATCCACCACGTAGTTGATTTCAGTATCTTACTGGTCAAACTTCTTCTTTTCATCTTTAGTATTTTCTAAACTAGTAATAAATCTTTTATAAAACATCAGCACATACATCATCTTGTGTTTTATTTGCTTTCACTGTGTAAAATAACTAATTTCAACTGCCTCTTATGGGAAACGAAACAAAACAAAATTGCCGTTGATAAAAAATTTCCCGTTCACGGATTTATCCGGATCAGCCTATTGGGTACCCACAAACGCATTTTAGAACCCAGGTGTTGTAAAAGATACAAACTTGAATTTTTGTACGGCAACTTTTATGGGATATATAAGATTCTATATAGATTAAAAAATAATAATTTTATATACACAGTGGGGGAGATATCACTACCAAAAATGAAGGTTCGATTCCCAGTCGATTTCTGAGCCTCTTTTGTTATTATAAGGGAAGAGCAAATATCAACTTTTAAGCAAAAATCAATTAATAGTTTGCAAACAAAAACAAAAAACCTGGTTCAAAACCTTTTACTGCCACCTCAAAGTACTCAAAAGCACTCAAAATCACTTTTATATTTCACTCAAGCAGTCGTACAAGTTCATACCAGTAAATATGCATAATATTAGCTTGTCTATCAGCTTTTTTAAAATCATGGAAAAAAGTTTCACCAGCGCAACCTCAGTTCCCATAGGCAAAATTAAAACTGAGTCTAAGCAGAGTTTAGAAACAACGTAGAGCAAAAAAAAAAGTGAACAAGAATTAAAAAAAGGTACACAAATTTGTGCAAATGTGTATGCGTGTATGTGTGTGTGGGTGCGTGGGTGTATGTGGGCGAGTAAGTGTAATTTCATCGAAAAGTGTCACCTTATTCCTGCAACACATTCACTACAAAGCACTCACTCTTTGTAAACCCGACGCACTCATCATGTGGTTTTTTCCATTGCAAGTGACATTTATTACGAAACTTTTCTCATACTTTTCCACACACATTTTTACATGCACTCGCATAAGAGCTTCAGTGCGTGAGTATATCGTACTAAATAACGCATTTACTTATCCCTGCATTGCCTCTTTACATAAGGACATACATATGTATATACCTATATATGTGTATGTGTATACATCTTAGGACATTTACAGCTTTTTGTTTTGCGGAGAAAAGTTGTCGCTTGGTTGGTTGGCCAGTTGGTTGACAGCGTGCACGAATATGTGCGTTCATAAGGCGGACCGATAGTTGAATGTTCAACGGCTGCTTAAAATGAGAAAATTACAGTTTTTCTCAATTATTCGCCCTTAATAAAAACCTAATAAGAAATAATAAATTGGTCGAAAATTTATTTAAAATTTTTTAAGCTGACAAAATTAGTCTACGATTTGCTCTTGCAAAGAGCCGTCTTTAGATAAGATCTTTCCTGTTCCATGATGTTTCAAGGCTGAGGTAGGGATAGAACCTTGACTGGGGTAGTAGGATGAGAAATAGTTCGGGAAATGGTGGAGTCAAAGTAAGGAGATGGAACTATTTTTCACACTCTATTCCGACTCAGTTCAAATACGGAAGAACTATCAATTATTGAATCAGTGAAAAATATAGCTCTAGCGAACTGTTTTCATAGTATCCATATATTATTGAACCACTATGTAAGTACGTTCTGTCAAAAAAATATGTTCATTTAACCCTCAACTACATTCTCTATATCTACTTACGTTACTACATGCGTGGGGTAGTTTTCTATCCCAATACATTTTTTATCATATTTTTCAAGGCATTGAATTAAAAAAAAGTTTTATTATAGTATAAAATAAAACAACGGATACCTCTTAATTAACAACCCATTTCTTTTTATTTAAATATGTTGCAATAAAAAGACAAAAATGCGTATCTTCATACACCTTTAAAAATTTACTCTTAAAAATATAATTCATCAAAAAAAACTTTTCAAAAGTGATTCTAAACATTTTTTCTTGGTGATTCATATTAAAGAAATATAAATAAAAATAAAAGTAAAACAAAAAATCTTTTACAAAATTACATAAAAATTCTTTTAGCATATTCAGTCTTCACGGAACGGATTTCATTTGTCACATTGTGTACATATTTCTGTTTCTTTAGAATGACTTTTACAAATAAAATTATTACACTTTGAACAGAGTTTAGTTATTTTCATGCCTTTTAAACCGGACATATAAAGCAATTACAACTTTTTGATCTCTTTGACTGACTTGGTCCAGCTTCGGTGTCATAGTCAGCCCCGAGAAGTTGAGAAATAATATTTTTCAAATCTCTGGAAAAATTATGTGATTTTTTACTACGCTCTTTAAGGTGAGGTTTGATTAAAAGACATTCCCAGGTCTTTTATAAAATCACGTCGAGACAATTTGCTTTCAATATTTGATGATTTCCAAATAACAAATCTGTTAGCAGACGCTATATTCAAAATAGCACCAAATATGGTTGTTGGCCAACGCCGCGATCTTCGCAATACTGAATATATAGCCCACTTTTGGTCAAGTGCATCGACTCCACTTTTGGGAAAGTTATAAAATTCGATAATTTCAGGTTTCGAGCTGTGCGGATCAATATCAGCTGAATGGTGCATCGACGACAGATTTATTTCTCTTTGGAACGTATGAAACTAAAGTTTATCTCGAACAAATCCAAACAAGGATGACAGAACTGGTTTCGATTTATCTGGTAGAAACTCTTTAGGCATTTCTCTTTTACTTCTACGCATGGTTCCAACGTAAGACAAATAATTTACTTTTAAATCTTTATATAATAATTCATTGTTTGTCACAGCTCAAAAATTAATTAATAATTAAACTGTGTCATAAGAAATTCTTTATAGCGTACGACTGAGTATATAACACCAGTTAGTCTCTTCCGATTGTGGCCATTAAGTATATTTATTACTTCTGCTTCATTTAGCTTCGTTGCGTTTAGATATCTTTTTCTGATTTCCTTCAGTGCTGGACAGCTTCCTAAGAAAAGCTAAGTGTCTGCTTTTTCCATTGAATTGAAAAGGGTGTACGTTTTCTGAGTATTTCCATACGTAGTTCCATTTAGCTTTAGTAAACCAAATTTCGCCTTGGCAATTATTGTAATGTTAGCGAGCCGCATATCATCTTTAATATTATATGTGATTCTTCTTATGTGTTATCAAAATTTTGTAAATTCGCGACGTGTTTAAGGGGTCCCGGTGCTCTTGAGCTCGAAAATTTAGGATATTTTCAGGATTTTTTTTTTAGAGTGAAAAAAAAAAAAGAAAACCGATATTTAAATTTTTTTAGCTTTTCATAAAATTTCTTTTACAAACAAAAATGAAAAAAAAAAATCAAAAAAATTTTAAAATTAAAAAAAATTTTCAAAAAAAATTTTGTTTTTTAATTTTAATAATTTAAAAAACGGCGCTGAATTTGATACTCCTCAAAAATTAGAGCTGGACGGTTTGGTCTATTTTGGCTCTTCTAAAGGGTGGCTTAAGTGAGGCATAACCGTCCTGTTGAAACCACATATCGTCCACATCCATATCTTCCAATTCGAGTCATAAAAAGTTATGATAACGACACGATAGCGAACATTATTCACAGTAACTGCCTGACCAGTCTCATTTTGGAAAAAATACGGCCCAATGATGCCGCCGGCCCATAAACCGGACCAAACAGTCACTCTTTGTGGGTGCTGAGGGTATTTCGGCAATCACTCTTGGATTATCATTCGCCCAAATGCGGCAATTCTGCTTATTGACGAATCCACTGAGGTGAAAATGTGCCTCATCACTGAAGATGAGATGCGCCACGAAGTGCGTGATATGCATTTTGATTTGAATGGCCGTTTTCATAATAAGCCTGAATGACTTAAACGCCTTGTTTGACTGTGCATCTTTCCACGGTTCAAATTGAATTAGTCTGAAATTGAAAAATGTTAAATGCAATGCAGAAAAAAGCGCGATGTTTAGATGTGGTACTCATTCAGCATCGGCCCTTAAAATTTAACCACCCTTTAGTTTCATGAAAAAATTGTCTTCGGTTCTCAAACAAAAATCCGCAATTACTTTGTTGCCAATTCAATATATCAAATACGGTTGCCTAAATAACCATTTCCTTCCGAACTGTGCATGTGTAAAGGCATAAGCGTACTTGTCAAGAAAATGCATAAAAAAAATTAAATTTCATTAATACCTCTCACACGACTTATGCAAGAAGATGAAGGAGAAATTACACTAGTCTACAAGGAAAAGTATCCGAAATAATTTAAACTAATATCTGCTTCTCTGTCTATGCAAAATTCGGATTGATAACTAAAATTAATTTATTAGTTTGAGTTTTCGAGATATCCCAACCTAAAAGTGCAAAAAACCCCATTTTTGCCCATATTTGAGGTTATGTGGCCTTGCAGATGTTTTCTTTCACCAAAATTAAAGGATGGCATCTTTAAATACAATCCTTCTTTTTTCAAATGGCGTTTTGTTTGCTCAAATATCATTTTTTTTCGCAGAGATATCGCATTTTGAAATTTTCATGTTTCGAAATTTTCCTACACCTGAAAATCGATTAAGATAACATAGACATTACTAATTTTCTTGGGTTTGAGGGCCTGAAATATATGGATTAATAGTATGTAAATTTGGAGTTTGTGGGTAAGCCTGCTTGCGGCATGATAGGGGTTAGGGCTGTGTGTGACTCGGTACCCAAAGGTTAGATAGTGTAGGGGTGTGGTGAGTCAGCACACTTATGGTGTGAGACAAAATTTTAAGAAAAATAAGACTCAATTCAAGAAAATTAGTAATCGACTATATCATGTCTATGTTATCTTAATCGATTTTCAGGTGTAGGAAAATTTCGAAACATGAAAATTTCAAAATGCGATATCTCTGCGAAAAAAAATGATATTTGAGCAAACAAAACGCCATTTGAAAAAAGAAGGATTGTATTTAAAGATGCCATCCTTTAATTTTGGTGAAAGAAAACATCTGCAAGGCTACATAACCTCAAATATGGGCAAAAATGGGGTTTTTTGCACTTTTAGGTTAGGATATCTCGAAAACTCAAACTAATAGAGCAATTCTGAGGCCAGATTTGGATTCAGCGCATCATAAACCTTCGGAAATATATAGTCTGGTTTCTGGGTCTGAATGTTGGTTAAATTTTGTCGGCCTGTGTTATTTAACTTTTTGTTTCTAATATATTTCTATACACTTGGGATGTAATACATATTCAATAATCTATGTTCTCTACTCGCTCTTTTGTTCGCTGGCCGAACATTAATTAGCTGCAGAATTTATGGAGCTCACTTGAAGTGGTCCTCCTTTTTCTTGTTCTTCCATGCCCACTTTTTACCCAACCCAAGTTAACAATCTTAGCGCACAACAATTCGAAATACTGATTTGGACAGTTAACGATGTATCAAAAAGCGAAAAGTGTAAAAGAAAAAAAAAAAAAACAGAAACAACAACACAAAAAGCTGGGCAATATGTTCAACTTCTGTGCGCCTAATTAAATTTGCAGCGCATCTTTTTTCGTCAGTTCTCAACTAGAAAGCCAACCATTTACAATCGGAAAGTCAATATTAATGGTTGCTTTTTTTAGTTCACGGCTGTTTAGCTACAAAATTTACCATTTACAAATGAAACAGATCCGCCAGGCAGAATGTGACCGAAATCCTTTTCAATTTTGTTGTTGTTTTTACTTCGCGTTTGAGTTTATCGCTGTGCACGGTTTTGAGTTTGTTTCTCGTTTTTTTTTTGGAAATTTCTAAAGGGTCGTTTTTCTAAATGTTGTTGTTGTTGCATTTGGCGCGGTTGCCAAATTGAAAGGCAATTAATCACAGTGACTCAATTGGAAATGATAGCAGTTTGGGAGGTTAGACACCAACAATAATGGGCGTAGATAAGAAATGGCAGAGGGGCGCGTTTGCTTTGCCATTTATTATTTTTACATCTAATTTTTTTTATTTTTTATTTTTTTTTTCACATTTCAAATTAAAAAAAAAAGAACAATTTTTTTCTGTGTGCGATAATGAGGCAGGTCAGTGGACAAAGTCGCAGCTTTATGCTAATTTAAAAGGTCCTCAAACGATTTTTACCTCCCTCCACGTCGTGTGCGTATTTATTGTGCGTCATGTTTGGCAACATCGCTCACCAAGCTGAGCATAAAAAAGCACGCCGAAATAAAAGTTTTTCTTACAATTTAAGCGCCGTCAAATAAATAAGTGGTCGTTGAAAGTAAAAGTTAAAACAAATGCAAATGGGCGGTTGAAGTGGTCGAAATGAAAAAATACAAAAAACAAGAAAAAAAGGAGCAATTGAAAAGTAAAATACATATTTCAAATGGGCTTAAATAGAAGAAAAAATATGTATGTATGTATGTATGTATATCGAGAAGAGAGCTTGAAACCAGGAAAAAAGATAGCGCGCAGCCCATTTATTTATTTTGGGCCTTCATTAGTAATTTGTCTCAAAGTCAGCGAATGTGTGCGTGTGTGTGTGTGTTCCTTTGTGAGAATATTGAGTGCTGCTTTGGGACATTGACGCAGCAAAAAAAAACAAAAACAAAAAAAAAAACACGTATCTCTTTCGAACAAAAGGACGCGCGCAATTTATTAGACAAGCAAAGAGCAGAAGTAAAAAAGTGAAAAAGTAAAAATTAAAAACTTTAACTTAGAACTTAAAACTTAAAACCACTTCCCAGGCCGTCAAACATAAATCAGTTTAAGTTACAAATTACATGGCTACATGCCCATACACACATATATACAGACATACATACTCACATATATGCGTACCCACATACATTTGTGGTAATTTTTGCAAGGCGACAAGGAAGCGCTTACCCTCATTTGGCCTACCCTTATTTAAACTTTTGATAATATATAGTAATACGAGCATTAAGTGGAAATATATTTCAAATTCTAGTGGAAGGAACGTTTACTTTTTGATGCCCTCTAAGCTGCAAGTTCATGTGATTTGTGAAATGGAGCTACACATCTTACTCCGATGTACTGCGAGTAGTTGCTTTTATTCCCTAGCATTCATTTATGCCTGTATACTCTCAAATATGCCTAGAATATGTTAGCAAATGTAGTTATGTAGGTGTACGCACCTGCAACCTTTTTGGCTTTAGCCTTAGTTCTGGCTTCACATATTTTCCTTTATGTATTCTCAAATGCGGCAAGGCCAATGCAAACTTTTCCCACACACTTTGACTAATTTTAAATCAAAGGCGAGCATATTTTAAACTTTATTTGTCTATTTAAATTTTGTGGCAATTCTTGGGTGCGCCTGTGTACGCGTGTGTGTGCGCTGGTTGAACTTTCTTAATACTAATTAAAGTTTGGTGCTCTGGTGCTTTTAATACTGAATTTATTTGCAATCACAAAATTTTGGTGTAATTTTATAAAATTCTGTATTTCTCTTGATTTCATTAAAAACGGGGTGACAAATTTCTAAGCAAAGTGATTTATTGAAGCTCAATGCACCCCGGCGTCTGTGCTAACAAACTGTATTTCTCGCATTTGGCGATCCGGATTCCCCCACGTCGTCCGATGCATCCATAAAGAAGAAATATCACCGCCACAGCCTGGCAAGATCGCTTTGTACGATTTCGCAACGAAATAAAGTTAAAAGATATGAACATAGCAAAGGAAAAAGCACAGTTAAGGGGACCCGGTGGTCTAGAAATCTCACAAAATCGTTGTTTTGTCTTTTCGATATTTCGGAAGTATAGTATCTTCAGAATATACTGCTAAATTTTCAAGCGAAAATTCCAAATATTATACCTTCTACAGCCCATTACCTAAGTAGAGAGCAGCCCGCGCGTTCCTTTACCTCAAACTTTAAACTCATTTATCTCGAACGACTTTTTTCGATCTGGTGTTACCAAAAAACACAAAAAAGAAAAACACTAAAAACGAACTATTCAACCGAACCATCTGAAATTTTAATATGTTTTTCACAACATCAGTGGCTATCGCCCCTACTAGAATCATTTTATTATTTGAATTATTTGGTTTTTTTTTATTAAGAAACTGAAAAAAACCCCGATTTTTGGAGTGTCAACTTCAAACCTGCGCCATTTTGTCAATTGTTTTTCTTTAATACGGGACAGAGCTACAGTCATACTGATTAATAATTTTTTTGGTTTTGTGTTTCAGTTAAATAGAAGAGCCAAAATGGACCACACCGCCCAGCTCCAATTTTTCGGGAGTGTCAAATTCAGCGCCTGCAAGATGACGTTGCTCAACACCAGCAGCGCCGTCAGAATTGGGAAAGATCTTTCCGAGCCGTTTGATACCAAACGAGGTTTCAGATAGGGTGACTCGCTGTCGTGTGACTTCTTAAACCTGATGTTGGAGAGCATCGTCCGAGCCGCAGAACTTAATCGCTCAGGCACAATATTTTATAAGAGCGTACAATTGTTGGCGTATATCATCGGCCTTAACAACCGCGCTGTTAGTTCTGCCTTCTCCAAACTGGATAAAGAGGCAAAGTGAATGGGTTTGGTGGTGAACGAGGACAAAACGAAGTACCTCCTGTCTTCAAACAAACAGTCGGCGCACTCGCGTATCGGCACCCACCTCACTGTAGACAGTTATAATTTCGAGGTTGTGAAAGACTCCGTTTAGTTAGGAACCTGCTTTAACACCGATAACAATGTCAGCCAGGAAATCCAACGTAGAATCTCTCTTGCCAATAAGTGCTACTTTGGACTAAGTAGGCAATGGAGTAGGAAAGTCCTCTCTCGACGAACAAAACTAACACTCTACAAGACTCCCATCATGCCCGTCCTAACGAATGGCGCAGAAGCGTGGACGATGACAACAGCCGATGAAGCGACGCTTGGAGGGTTTGAGAGAAATATTCTGCGGAAGATTTTTGGACCTTTGCACGTTGGCAACGGCGAATATCGCAGGCGATGGAACGATGAGCTATATGAGCTTTACGACGACATAGACATAGCTCAGCGAATAAAGATCCAGCGGCTACGTTGGCTGGGTCATGTCGTCCGAATGAATACAAACGCTCCGGGTTTGAAAGTATTCGATGCGGTACTAGCTGGTGGTAGCAGAGGAAAAGGAAGGCCTCCTCTGCGTTGGAAAGATCAGGTGGAGAAGGACTTGACTTCACTTGGTGTGTCCAACTGGCGCCGATTAGCAGGGGAAAGAAACGACTGGCGCGCTTTGTTAAACTGGGCCAAAATCGCGTAACCGGTTATCGCGCCATTTAAGAAGAAGATATAGTAAAAAAATAGTGATTACAATTTTTCTTTTCACTCTTTTTGAGTGCCAAAAATGTTTAACAACAAAACAATATCTACCATTAACAAAATTTTTGAAATATTTATCCATACAGGCTATGGCACACAGGCTCAGAGAGACAATCCAATCAATCCGTACAATCAGACATTAACGCTTTATGATATCCACCGACGTGTCCAATTATTTTGCTGAAAAAATGATTACTTACGCCACTGACAGCAAAACAGCCATAATGTCCCATAACAGACTCGTATACTCGCATATGTGTGTATGTATGTGTGGATGCAATAAATGCAATATACAGAGAGTTGATAAGTAAAGGGAAAAGTGAAAAAGTGATTTAGTCGAATAGAAAGATTTGATTACCTTTGCACGTTTAATGACAATAAGTATAATTTCAGTTAATGGGCCTCAAGCGTAGATTACGCAAGGCAGTCGCAACATTACGAAAACGAAAAAAAAAAACAACAAAAAATAGTAATAAAAATAAAAATAAAAAATACAGAGAAATATAACAAAAGAAGAGCGAGGCGCGAGGAGCAGTAATAATTACTTCAGAGGGTTTGGCAAAGCAATACTTCTAACGAATTATTTGGCAGCTGTCCTTTGTGTCGGCCTTTAGTAATGTATACCGTTATGCGTGCAATGCACACACACTCTACACACTCTCCAATCGAACATATGGCCACTCGTTCTCCTCTTCTCTCATTCGTTCTCCTCTCCCCATTTGCTTTGTATTTGCAATGCTTACACACTCAACTTACCTCTTCTGCCGATTGTGGACATTTGTGGTTGTGTCCATTTCATTTTTATTTTGCCCTTTTGATTCTCACCAAGCGGAGGTTGGGTCATTTGCTGTTACATACTTTTGTTGTTATGATTCGACTGTGATACACTCCGCATTTATATACTTTATTGTTTTTGTTTTTTTGTAGCTGTAATTTAAGTTGTTATTTGTTGTTCGTGTTTGTTGTGTTTGTTGGGTTGTTGATGATGTTGTGCCAGTGAAATGACATAAGCCATTAACCTTCCGTATGCACTTTAAGTTTACACTCGCATATAAAACGCACACAAATGCATGCTTAGATGTGTGTGTATATGTGTGTATGTATGTACGTACATGCGTAGCGTCACTTGCAATCACAATCACTGTTGAAATGAAATATAAAAAGTCAGAAAGGACATTAGAATTGGGCTTCTGGGACTACAGAAACATTTTTATTTACTTATTGCTTCTACAACTCTCTTAAGGCTGCGTATACGCCATGCTGAGAAAGTTACGGAAAGGTCATATCATAAACAGTGGAGTGCAAAAAACTGGCACAAGTATTGGCCATCACTACTCACTTTCATATGATGGCACCTCATCGGAGTTTCTACGACACTAAGAATTGTTGGTTCCAGATGCGAAGCAAATTGTGGTTTTAATAGCAGCTGCCCCTCAAATGGACAATAGAAAACATTCGACTGCATTTCTGCTATAAAAATAGTATGTGCTGTGTAGTCTTACCAAGATTGTTACAAAAAACAAATTTCTAATCATCGAATAATAATTTTTTTTTTATTTTATTTATCAAATTTTTTATTTTTTTCCTTTATTTTATACATCTGTCCATTGACATTAAGTACGTTGTTTAACAATTTGGCCAGGATTTACATATGTACATCGCTTAATGACCAGTGCCAAAGCGATAAAAATTAAAATAAACGAAATAATGTACAATTAAATAATATACAATAATACAATACAAATCTCACTTTGCATGATTACATTTTACAACTATTTTTAATTATTATTTTTTACATATTATATTTATGGTTTTTTAGCATTCATCATACTACGTCGCTTGGTCGAGTTCTCTTTAAGCGTCTTTCAATGTTTTTTTCCCTTTCCAGAAGTTTGTTGATTTCTGCATTATTGTGTTCCTGTATTTTTTCAAAGTGGCTATTTTTTTGGTCTCTTCGTCTACTGTAGCTATATTAAAAGTCCTGTGGATGTCGTCATTTTTCGTGTACCTGTCAGACATAGTCAAAATTCGAAGAATCTTCGATTGCTGTCGTTGGATTTTTTCTATATGAGTTCTTTTAGCCGTTCCCCACACCTGTAGTCCATATAGCCAGATTGGTTTAAGCACAGTTTTTTACAGTAACAGCTTATTCTGTTTAGTAAGTCTCGATTTTGTGCTAGATATCCAATGAAGTTGTCGAAGTTTTTCTTTTATTTGTTTGATCTTTTGCTTTATGTGGTGATTCCAATTTAGTTTGGAGTCCAAGTGAATTCCCAGGTATTTAGTAGTAGGTTTAGTTGTAAATACTTTACGATTTATTCTAATTGGAACTGCTGTAAATTTTGTTTTGGTAGTAAATATAACCTGTACGGTTTTGTCTTCATTTATTTTTAGGCACCAATTATCGAACCATTCCTTAACTGTCAAAAGGAATCATTATTTTTATTTTGTGGAGTAAGCCTTTGCGCCACACTTTGTCAAACGCTTTAGCTACGTCTAAGAATACTGCCGCACAATAACGATTGTTTTCAAGGTCTGATTGGATTTTATTTGTAATTCTATGGATCTGTTGGATAGTCGAATGTTTTTTTCTAAGTCCAAATTGATGATCCGGTATTACACGTTTTTTTCCAGAAATTGGCTTAGTCGATTATGCAATAATTTTTCAGCAATTTTAGATATTGTCGGTAGTAAGCTTATTGGTCTATAAGAGGATACGGTAGTTGGATCTTTACCCGGTTTTGGCAATGCAATAATCTCTGCCACTTTTCAGAGTTTCGGAAAATATTGCCAGCGAAACATTGCATTAAAAACGTTTCGCAAAAATATATATGCCTTGGTTGGTAGCTCCACTAATGCTTTTCCTGTTATCAAGTCATATCCGGGTGCTTTTTTATGTTTTATTCCTTTTTTGATGCAAGCTATTATTTCGTGAGTATTCGTCCTTTTTATTTTTGTAAATTCATAATGGTAGTTGTTTTGGCTATCAATTTTCTTTTCTTCGTCATTTGATAGAACCTCTTCAAAGTATTTTGCTAAAGTTTTCGCTTTTTCCTCCTTTGTAACGGCCCATAAATTGTCATCTTTCTTTAGTGGTGGTTGATGTTTTATTTGGGTTTTTAATGTTTTAGTACATTTCCAAAGAGAGTAGTTTGTATCTTTTTTGGGAGTCGGTTCTTCAAATAGTTTTCGATTTCTTTGTTATTTCTTTTGTTTAAAGTATCCTTAAGAACTTTTGTGGCTAAGTTTAGTTTTCTCTTGTCGTCAGGTGATCTAGTTTTTTGCCATCTTTTTCTTAACTTTCGTTTTTCAATAATTTGCTTTTTCACGGATAATGGCACGTTCAATGCGAAGTTGCGTTTTTAATATCACATTTGGTATAAGTTGATCGTCAATATGGTGGCGGAATTTTTCCCAGTTGGTTCTGTCATTAAGTATGCCAAAAGATGTATCTATAGATTTTATATAACTTACATATTCAAGTAATATCGGCGAGTGGTCAGAAGAAAGTTCATAGCACGACTGAATTGTCAATATGGCTTATGTTTTTGGTTATGCAGAAATCGATCAAGTCTGGAATTTTCTTTACGTCAGTTGGCCAATAGGTAGGTGCTCCGGTACTTATAAATCTGCAATTGTTTTTATTAATTGCGTTAATTAGAACACGCCCCTTTTTGTTGGTGAGTCTTGAGTCCCAGTCAATGTGTTTTGCATTGAGATCTCCAGCTGTAATAAATCTATTGTTAAGCGTTCTTATGTATTTGTCATATTCATCCGAGTTTATTATATGTCTAGGTGGGCAGTAATTGGAAGAGATAGATACTGTTCCATTTTTGTCATAGACTTGCAATGTCGTGGATTGAAGATGAGGCGTCGAATACTGGAGTTGTTCTATGTGAGTTATGCTTGATTTAATAATTATAGGTGTCCCTGCATGGGCTCTTCCATCAGGATGGTTTGTCACATACATTTTATCCTTAGGAAATTTCAGAAAACTTTTGTCAGTAAAATGTGTTTCTGCAATCAATGCTATGTCAATTTCTTTGTCAACTAAAAATTGTTTTAGTTCTAATTAGTGCTGTATTAGTCCATTTGCATTCCAAATTAAAATTTGAATTTTTTCACTTTCCACAGCTAATAAAAATCCAGCAGCCCCGTTGGTTAGGTAATATCGCTCGGATGGATAAAAGCACTTCGAATCTAAGAGTATCCAATCAGCTTCGCGCCAATCAAGAAGAAGAAGTACAGTGTTGCCCATATTCGACGGAGTCGACGGATTTCGATGACTCTTTGGGCCCATTCCAATCGACGAGGCTTGTCCGCAGGCAAAAATTTTTGCGTGAATTGAATCCCATATGGGAATAAATGCAAATCAATGCGGATAATTCGTTGTAAAGTGGTCCGAGCAATGCCCAACTGCTGAGAACGGCGATTTTGGGATGTCCTTGGCAACGCCTGGGTCGGTTTTGATTTGGCCTCTTTGGATTAGAAAGAGCATCACCAAACGTTTAATGGTGTTCTTAGAAGGCGCACTTTTCACATTATTTAATTTTTTATACGCACGTTGAGTTTTCACAATTGACTTCTTTTGGTGAATGTAAATTTCAACAATTTAGGAGCGCTCGCGTGGCGTGTACTGTTCCATGGTAAAAATCTGCTTGGACTGACGCTTCCAACGCGATATTTCATTAAGCGATCTGACGTCTCTGTCAAAAGATACAGGGTTGCCAGATGGGTCCGTCGAATATTGGCAACCCTGTAGATATTAAACACCTGATGAGATTCATCAGCAGCTTGAAGCAGTTAACGCAAACGGAACTCAGTCATCATTTCGTGCACATCCTACCCACGCCTAAACTTCTTCGCGTTCCACCCTTTCCCCTCTGTTTTGATCTGTTTGGTGTCACAGAGAAATTCAATTTTTCGTCCAAGTGGGCCTTCTTTTCGGACAGCCATTTAACCTAACTAAATATAATATAACTTTTCATTTTATTTTATTATTTTATTAAAATTTTTCCAAACTTTACTGTACGGACCAGCAATGTGTGTGTCAGATATACTGAGTGCCATTATGCAACACTTAATTTTATTTTATTTTTTTTTTTTTAACAAAAGTTGAGGTAAAACCAAAGAAATGTATGGTACGACAACAACAAATCACGCAATGGAATAACAAAAATGCCTGGAAATAATAATGACTACTGGATAAAGTAACAAAACCAAATTTGTGGGCAAAGCAGATAAAAAAGATAAAATCACAAAGCTCACGTACACACACACATACTCCTAAAATTGCATTCGAGTGATAGTGTGTGGAGCGGATGTTAGAATGGAGCAGTTGATGGGGTTTTGTGTGGCCTGTGAAAATTTTGCTACGTGTGCCACTGCGGGCAGTTCGCCACAAGTACGCGAATATGTGCAAATAAATGTGCCTGATGCATATGTATGCGTGGGTGAGCTAGTGAGTTAGTGAACTTTGCACTATGCGAATATTTGTGCGCAAGGATGTATTGTTTCTTGCAAAGCGCAGGACATTTCTTCATGTTTTATTACCTTTTCAGTTTATTTCCCTGGGGGCAGATAAAAAATGAACGAATCCTTATCATTGTGTGTCAAAAGCACACACTTACAAACACACATGCACACTGTACTTCAGCTGCAAAGTAACGGAATATCCGGTTATGCGTTGAGAGGGAGAGTAAGTGAACAATGAGCGTGTGGTTGTGTGTGTCTCACGCAAGAAATGATGTTGGACAGCCAGCAAAAGTAAAATAGAAATCAACAACATGCCAAATAAGAGATAGGAAATTTACAAGAGTTGGCGACGAGTCCGTTTGTTCGACGCATTTGGTCAGTTGTACAAATTTGGTCAAGGCGCACACACTAAAAAACACGTCTGCTTATTTGTACGTTCCATGTGTGTATCCGTTGAGCATTCAAGTGCACACACACACAACTGCATAAATGGCTCTCATTTCACATACCAACAACAAAGGCGTTAAACGTTTGGTTCATAAATACAATTTTCGCACCCCTCCTCTTTCGCAAATAAAAAAAATTAGTAAGCAAATGTTGGTATCCGGCTGAAAGCACCCTTCCTCACTACTCCAGCATTTGCTAACCAAGGCAACCAAAACAACAAACAAAAAATCAACAGTAAAGCAAAAGAAACCAAAAGTCGACAGCTAACAAAGTACAACGATAACTGTAAATGACAAAAGCAGCGAAAATATACGGACAATAATTCTGTAACAAAGCAACTCTGAACTCAAAAGCGGCTAGCAAAAATGATTAACTAGAAACAAGCACATCAGGCTATGCAAAATGCAATAAATTTCATTATCGTTCATGATTGAGCGCGCCTGGGGCCCTTCTCCGTTGGCTAAGCGAGTATTTAGAACAATGGCATTTTGTGCAGTTGTTATTGTGTTTTGGCGTTTTTTGTTTTCTAATTTTAATGTTATCATAATTTTTTATATGGCCTCACATTTTTATTGCGCTTTTATGTACGAGCAAATCGCTTATTGCTTTGCTGGTATGGAAAAGCTTGTGTTGGAAAACACAAAACAAATTTTTTTTTTTTTTTTTGAAAATTCACAGCTCATAAAAGTGCTTAGATAAATGTAGGAAAGCTGGTAAAATTTTTTTTCTATCTTATCTCTTTTTATGGAACTCCTGATACATTTCGAGCTCTTTTTTTTCAAGCAAGAAAACTCATTGAAAGCCTAAGACCGAAACTTTAAGCCGCTAGGCTTAACCTACCACTACCAAAAGTCACTCACTGAGAAATTACTACAGCGGTGCTGGGTCACTATACAAGTTTTGAATTGAATTTTTATTTATTTTTTTTGCTTAAAAATGGCGGAATACCTTTTGTTAGTTCTGCCTTTTCTAAGCTGGATGAAGAAGCAAAGCGCATGGGTCTGATGGTGAACGAGAATAAGACGAAGTACAGGGTTTGATTGAAAGTAATGAGCCTTCCCGCGCGGAGCGTCTGCCAAGCGATCATTCGAATCGGCTGGGGGGGGAAAATGATCGATGGACCTTCTTCCCCTTCCACTAGAAACCGGTCCCAGTTCGCTGGCAACAGCGGTGCAGTCAACATCGCTCCGCGCGTGAAAGCTCTTTTAAAAGTGTGTTAGAATTTTGCAGTGGCGAAAATGCAGCGATCGTTGGAACAACGTTACTCGATCAAATTTTGCGTAAAGCTAAACAAAACGACTACCGAAACCATTTGGCTACTCAAGGAGGCTTACGGGGACCAATCTCTGTCCAGTGCCCAAGTAAAACGGTGTCACAAGTCGTTCAAGGAAAGCCGCGAGGACGTCGAAGACGAACAGCGATCTGGAAGGCCTTCGACGACGCAAACAGAAGAAGATGTGAACCGAGTTCGTGAGTTTGTACCACCAGAAAGCACTGTAACCGCGGCATTTTACAAAGAAGAGCTCCTTCGGCTGAAAAACCGCGTCGCCCGGGTTCGGCCCGACCTCGACAACAATTGGACCCGTCATCACGACAATGCGCCGGCGCACACCGCCTTCCTCTGCACCTCTGCATTGGCCAAGATGGGGGTTCCGATGCTTCCCCACCCTCCCTACAGCCCAGACCTGTCCAATCCGGAATTCTTCTTGTTCCCGCGCCTGAAAAGAAAGCTGAAGGGGAGAAGTTTCGACTCCACGATGCGATCCAAAAAACTGTGACTGCTGAATTGAACGCGATTCTGGCGGATGAGTTTTAAATATGTTGCCTGCAGGGGAAGGACCGCTACCAGCGGTGTTTTGGCCCTCAAGGGCTCTATTTTGAAGAATATTAGTTGTGTAAACCAAAAGGTTTAATAAAACTGCTTAAAAAAATAGGGGTCATTACTTTTCAAGCAATACAGGGTTTGTTCCACGGTCGATAGGTTCCTAGAAATTATCGTATTGTGTGAAACCGTGTTGTATGAGACCTAGAGCCAGTAAAAAAACGGGGGCTATGTTCCGAAAACTTATTAAAAACAATTGTTTTGTTTTTATTCTACAGAAACAACTTAATTTTCAACGCAAAACAACAACAATAAAAGGTGCGAGTAGCGTAGTACATATAACAGAAGTGAAACTTTCAAGGCAGACAAAGAGGGAGGGAGAGACCCGAGAGAGAATGCGAGAGAGAGGGAGGGACCCGAACAAGAATGCGAGAGAGAGGGAAAGAGAAAGAAAATATATCTAAGTAAATTCACAACATTTGCAGAGAATACCAATAGACAAAATTTACAGCGATTCTAGGACCGCAGCAACGCCTCAAATTACCGCAAGGTAATACCAATAAATCCGGCGTCGCACAGTGCGGCCGATTCCCGAAAAGCTGGCCAAAACTCAAAAAATTAAGTAATTGATTCAAACTTTCTTACTCGGGGGTTGTCGGGGTCACGTGAAATAGCGTATATTCTAGAACATAATCAAGATGCATGTTAATTTATATGTTTTCGGGGTCGCAAGGTAGCAAGTGGTAGCAGCTGAATCTTGTTTTATTCAGTAAACATTACTTTTTTGAGTAACCTTTAATAGGTTTCAAAGCAGCATATGACGGCGTTGTATTACTATACAGTTTGAAAACTCAAATTTTATAAAAAAAATTGCAAAAAATGTATCTACGTTTGCTGCAGCTAAAAATGTTGTGTCGAGGTATTGATATGTACTAAAGATTTCTCGTATTTTACTAACCTTCCGAAGATGATTCCATTTGGTTTTGTTCAATTTACTCCAATTTCCATCCGTAATTTTCTGACGATTCAGGCACGTTTTCTATTTCGACATACTTTCCTTCAACACGCAGTTGACGTTGATGTTTTCAGTTCTTTCAGCGACAAAGATATGATGCCGGTACAGTGCATGATTGAAAATTTCTTCCAAGCTCCCATTATATTCATTGATTTTAGTCAGTTACATCCACTGTACTAAAATCTACTGTAAAGCTCTTCTTACGTTTTAAAGGTATAAATATGCTTGGAGCAACGAAGTAATGTTAGGTGGTAGGAACAATATTTTTTCTTTCAAAAGACGATCCAAGATTTGTATCTTTGCTTATAAAGAAATAAATTTCCTCTTGAACACCCTCGGAACACCCCTTTCATCACGAAGTTGAAGAGGTTGCATGACAGTGGATCGCCTTGTCTGAAACCTCGAACGGTATTGAATGGCTCGGAGAGGTTATTTTCTACCTTGACGGAGCTGATTGTGTTCTTCAACGACATTCTGCAAAGCCGTATGAGCTTCGTTGGTATACCGAACTCAGACATGGTGGCATACAGGCAATCCCTTATTGGGCTATCAAACGCAGCTTTATAGTCGACAAAGAGATGATGGGTGTCGACTTGCTTTTCATGGGTCTTTTCCAGGATTTGGCGTAATGTGAAGATCTGGTCGATGGTCGACTTACCACGTCTGAAGCCGCACTGATAAGGCCCGATCAGTGTGTTGGCAAACGGCTTAAGTCTTCCACATAGAACGCTAGACAGGACCTTGTAAGCGATGGTTAGAAGACTGATGCTCCAGTAGTTGGTGCAGATCGTGGGGTCATCCTTCTTCAGTACAGGACAAAGAACACTGAGGTTCCAATCGTCGGGCATGCTTTCTGCTAGCCATATTTTGCAGATGAGCTGATGCATGCTCCCTATCAGCACATCGCCGCCAGTCTTGAACAATTCAGCGGGCAAGCCGTCAGCGCCAGCCGCTTTGTTATTCTTGAGCCGCTGAACGGCAACTCTGACTTCGTCATGACTAGGTGGTGGAACGTCCAAATTATCGTATTTTGGTGGTATCGGGTCATCTTCTACTGGGGCGGAACAGCTCCTTTGCTCTTTCGCCCCGAACTTTTTTTTTGCAAGATCCTATGCTTTTTGGAACTTGTAAGGCTTGACCTTGAGCTCATTTTTCAATATACGTCGAATGCTGTCTTGCGATATTTTCAGTTCTTTGGGCATTTTTCTTCCACTTCAACATGGATTTCGATCAAGTCGAGCCTTCACTCTCCGAACCATTTATGGCGTTGTTGCGGTTTTTTTTGGTCCAACTCCATAGCGTTTTCATTGTAACGTTTTATAGTGCTATACACAAACATTTTATTCACTTTGAGCTTGGTTGTGATTTTCCAGCCAAATATAACGCAATAACGCTATTACGTTTGAATTCCATTAGAGAAAAAAAAAAATGGCGCAAATGCTTTTGATGGCTCATAAACAATATATTGAACTGTCATTAGAACAATTTTGACGTTGATGTCATGAGCTGTTTTACAGATACAAGCAGTGTGAAGTTGGTAACACCTCATGTCGTTCACCCTGTATATCTGTAAGGTGGCAAGCCTCGCCGCGGCGGTAGAAGTGTTATACATCGTGTTATAGCGAAGCCGTGTTATAAGATAACGTATTGAAGGAGTGATACCTGTACTTCTTCCCATAAGGTTTACTGACAGATCATGCGTGACTTCTGTCAAATTAAATACATAACTTTTTTCAGTATTCATTCATCTTTCACCATAGAAAGACGTACAACAACGTTTACAAATCATTCAATTGTGTTACGAAAATCGACGCTCTGTGAAAAGTGTTCATCGTGCGCTCAGGCCAACTTATGGGTTACAGCGATGAGGACCATTTTGGCCTAATGGCTACGTCTATAAGTAAACTTGCCGTATTTGGGCTGAAGAGCAACCGGAAGCCATTCAAAAACAGTCATTACATACACTGAGACAACCGTTTGGTGAGGCCCATGGGCTGGAGGTGCCATGATAAACGACTTTTTGATTACGGAAATAAGGAAATTGAAGTCCGTGATCTCCATAATATTTGGTTCCAAAAAGGCAGCGCTACTTTCCATGCAGCCCGTGACACAATTGATTTACTTAATGTTTGCTTTCGTTTCGGTGAGCAATTCATCTCTCATATCGGATTGGTCACGAAGACCGTGTGATATCACAGCTCTGGACTTTTATTTGTGGGGCATGTAAAGTCTAAATGCTTTGTGTATTGGAAGCCAACATTTCTAACGTCATTCACGAGATATCGACCGAAGTCCCCCAGCGAGTCATTCAAAATTTGTGTTCACAGATGGTCGAATTATGGCGCAGTTGCGAGCTATATTTGAAATGGATTATCTTAAAACAAAAATGCTCGAATAATAAGGATTTCCCAATCAGTCTGAAGTTTCTTTGTTTTATTTCAATTTAAAATCCGTTACCTTTAAATTGATCACCCATTAGAAGACAAATTATTCCAAAAAACCAAAATTTGTACTTGGTGCACCCAAATAATCGAATTTTAAACCAAATTGGTTTTCGTTCAGGCAACTCTACACTCTTGGCAAATCTAATCAAATTATTCTCAGAGAATTCGGAAAATGCTTAAAATGCAATACAATTAGTGCATATCCTTTTATCTGACGGTGCTTTATGAATTTCATATGTCCATACATACATACATACGTATATACCAAATTCATGGGTACGGATGAGTCAAAAATCTGTTGAAACTTTGCTTTGACTCAATTAAATGCTGAAAAAGGCAAACTGATCTGTCCAATGGCATCTACAGGACATTCAGTGCATAAGGCGCACAAACTTTTTGCTAATATGCATACATACATACAAGCACACATACATACATACATGCACACATACATACATACATGCACACATACATAGGTACATGCATTCACAAGAATTCCGCAGTGCAGGTAAAATTACATTGAATGCAAAAGGCCGCAGCAGTGCAGAGTAGCAGCCGAACAATTCGCAAAAAAATGCACGGAGGAAAAATCAGGCAGTGACGGACACAAATTATAAACTTCCATTTATGCATACACACAAACGACAAATATTCCCGTGATCATTGGCATGCAAGCCCACACAAACACACATACATACACGTGCACGTGGAGTTGTGTGAAATATGACCGCTGCTTGTGGGCTCGCTTTTGACTAATGAAGTCCAAACATTATTTGCATTTATTTGAATAGCCTGACTGCTGTCGCCACAAGCTGAACACATACACACACACACATACATGCATACATACATTCATACATTTGTGTGTGATATATTTGTTTTAACAACGCCAGCAGCGGTTAGAGTTGATGAGTGGAAGTGAAGGTGGAAAGCGGACACGCGAACATCCGCACATCCGCACATCCGAGTGCATAGCTGGTGGCTGGCAACAAAATAAACAGTAATAAAAAGTCATATTTTCCTGGACAGCCGCTAGGGTCGCCACGCATTGCCGGTTGTGTGCCTCGCGTCTAGTTGCCAAGCTAGCATTTGCGGTGACAACGGCGTCGACATTTCGCCAACGTCAACATCGACTACGCCAGGTATTAACTACGAGAAGGCGCTAGGTGGCATTGTTGGCAGACTCGTTAGAATAGCAGACGTTCAATGTGTGTTGTGCCGTGTGTGGTCTTGCTACATTTGCATGGCACGAGTGTGTTACGGTGTTGTACATAGTACATATGCGCCGACACTCACGTCAACTCTGCTTCGCATGGCCTGCAGCTGTACTCAGGTGCTGGTTTTGTTGCTGTATCCTACATTTTGCTCTTAGGCGAATTTGTCTTATTTATACCGAAACACATAGATATTAGCACATGTCCAACATACTCGCATTTATATGTATGTTTGTGTGCATATTTCGTTTCAATTTTGCCCGACAAATCTGAGTCTGTGAATTTCGTTAATGACTGGCGTTTCATTGTTTTTTTTGTGGTTAGTGTGTCCATTGCGTGTTTGAGCGTGCATGGAGGGCGTATGGCGCGTTTTGTATTCCCCGCGGGTCTATTTACTCAGAAGTCAACGCAGATTTAGTTGTATGTGTGTATAGATGTATATGGCATACCTACATACCAGGAAGCGATTTGAGGTCCTTTCAGCGCTCGCAAAATTAGAACCGGTTCACCATTATTTCCAATATTAGCAACTGATCTCGGAAGATAGATAAATTGAAATGTTACTCTTAACGGCCGAAACGCCCCTCTACGGGGACAAGAAAATAATTCAGTTTTCATTTCATTTATTTATCATCGCTACAGTTTTCTTTAACAAATAATGCAACTTTGTACATCCCTGGTTTCTTGATCATATAAAATAGTAAATCAAGTAAATATATTGAATTCATATCTAAATAAAACAATTTTAATATTAAGTTTAAGTCTTCATCCTTACAAACGTTTTAGAATTTCATCTAATTGAATTGAAATGAAACAACGAAACTTCCAACTGATTGGGCAATCTTTATTATTTTTGTGTAGACCCATCCATTACATTTATATTTTAAAGATAATCCCTTTCAAATGTTGGCCGCTACTTCGCCATAATTCGGCCATCCGTAAACACAAAGCTGGCATAACTCGCTGGAGTACTTGGGTCGGCATCTCGTGAATGACGTTAGAAATGTTCCAATACACAAAGCATTTAGACTTTACATGCCCCAAAAATAAAAGTCCAGAGCTGTGATATCCCACGTTCTGCGTGACCAATCCGAAATGAGAGATTAATTGCTCACCGAATCGAAAGCAAACGGCCCAGTAAATCCCTTGTTTCACAGGCTGTATGGAAAAAAGTGCCGTCTTGTTAGAAATGTTGTTGTTGAATTTCCTTATTTCCGGAATCAAAAAGTCGTTTATCATGGCGCCTCTCGTCCACAGGCCGCACCAAACGGTTTCCTCAGTGACTGTAATGGCTGCTTTTGAATGACTTCGAGTTGCTCTTCGGGCCAAATACGACATTTTTCTTTATTGACGTAGCTATTAAGCTAAAAACGTAGGACGGTTGTGTCCTTTATAAATTGGCCTGAGCGCGCGATAAACACTTTTCACGGAGCGTCGATTTTCGCGGTGGAATTGTAGGATTTGTAAACGTTGTTGAGGTGTAAGTCTTTCCGTTATGAAATGTTAATGAATACCAAAAAAATGATGTAATTGGTTTGACAGGTTCACGCGTTTTCTTCAAAAAATCTCTATCCGAAAAAGTACTGCCAATCTGATCGCCCTTTCATAGTGGTTGCTTCCTAGATGGGTAATGGCAAGTGTGTAATACTCGAATACTTCATTAAAAATTAAAAGTACGCGCTCTGGAAAATCGAAGTCGAGAGCTAGAATAGGATCCGACATCTGTGCCAGGACGAGAATCAAATATTTATAATCCAAGTTCACTATAGCCCAACATCATTACCTTGTCGCAGCCAAACTACTTCGCGAGAGCGAACTCCCGAAACATCTGCCAAAAAGTGCGGCCTACAGAAGGTTTCAAGACCGGGATGTTTTCTTCTCAGATGACTAACACCCAGAGCAATCTCAAATTACGGAGGGAACACTTCTCGAACCTATTAAATAGTGCCAGCTGCGCATGTCACAGAGAATGTGAAGATCCCGATACCTCAATCGTCGACTACGGAATTGTTGTTCCGCTACCCGACCATGACGAGGTGAGAATAGTGATAACGCGGCTAAACAACAACAAAGCCGCGGGCGCCGACGGACTGCCGGCTGAGCTATTCAAACATGGCGGCGAGGAGCTGGTAAGGTGCATGCATCAGCTCCTATGCAAAATATGGTCGCAGGAAAGCAAGCCTGCCGATTCGAATTTAAGTGTGCTCTGCCCAATCCATAAGAAGGGCAATCCTGCAATCTGTGTCAATTACCGCGGGATTAGTCCTCTAAATATCGCCTATAAGGTTCTAGCCAGCGTATTGCGTGAAAGGCTAAAGCCCACCATCAACCAACTGATTGAACTTTATCAGTGTGGCTTTCGACCTGGGAAGTCCACCATCGACCAGATATTCACACTACGCCAAGTCTTGGAAAATACCCATGAAGAAAGAATTGACACACACCATCTTTCCGTCGATTTCAGAGCTGCATTCGACAACACGAAAAGGAGTTACATATATGCCGCGATGACTGAATTTGGTATCCCCGCAAAAACTAATACGGCTACGCAAACTGTGAAGAACCTCTCCGAGCCGTTTGGAACCAAATAAGGTTTCAGACAGGGTGACTCACAGTCGTGTGACTTCTTTAACCTGATGCTGAAAGAGATGGTGCGAGCGGCAGAGCGTAATCGCTTAGGCATAATTTTTTATAAGAGCGTGCAATTTTTGGCGTATGCCGCTGATATTGACATCATCGGCCTTAACAACCGCGCTGTTAGTTCTGCCTTCTCCAAACTGGATAAAGAGGCAAAGCGAATGGGTCTGGTGGTGAACGAAGACAAAACGAAGTATCTGCAGTCATCAAACAGGCAGTCGGTGCATTTGCGTATCGGCACTTATCTCACTGCTGACAGTTATGATTTCGAGGTTGTAAAAGACTTCGTTTATTTAGGAACCAGCATTAACACCGATAACAATGTCAGCCTTGAAGTCCAACGTAGAATCTCTCTTGCCAACAAGAGCTACTTTGGACTAAGTAGGCAACTGAGCAGTAAAGTCCTCTCTCGACGAACAAAACTAACACTCTACAAGGCTCCGATGATGCCCATCCTAACGTCTGGCGCAGAAGCTTGGACGAGGACAACATCCGATGAGGCGTCCCTGGGAGTGTTTGAAAGAAAAGTTCTGTGGAAGATTTTTGGACGTTCGCAAGTTGGGGACGTCGAGTATCGCAGGTTTTGGAACAATCAGCTGTATGCGCTTTTCGTTGACATCGACATCACGCAGCGAATAAATATCCAGTGGCTTCATTAGCTGGGTTGTGTTATCCGAATGGAAAAGAAAGCTTCGGCTCTGAAAGTATTCAATGCGGTAACAGCTGGTGATAACAGAGGAAGAGGAAGGACTCCTTTGCATTGAAAAGATCAGGTGGAGGAGTACTTGGTGTTTCCAACAGGCCTGGTTAGCACGCGAAAGAAACGACTGGCGCGCTTTATTAAACTCGCCAAAATCGCGTAAACGATTATCGTGCCAACCAAGAAGAAGAAGAGAAACAAGATCTATGGACAGGTCAGGACGAGAGGAAATCAGGGAAGAGAGAGCATATTAAGGAAAATTTTTTAAACTCGTCATTTCTGACAATAGAGAATATATGGTAAGATCTGCAAATAAACACGGCATATTCTATTGTAGCTCGAACAAATGCTGTAAATAACGTTACTAACTTAAAAGTGTAAGGGTCTACAATACAAATTTCAAGACAGAATAAAATTGGTATAGTATATTAATAAGTTTCCGTCCTTTCTTAGCCAAAGTTGCACATTATTTAAAGAATTAAATATTATGTGAAATTTGTGCCATTGGAGTCTACAACTTTATTCTATTTTTCGGGCAGCTTTCGGATTCCTCTGGCGAAAAATTCGAGTTCTTTTGAATCGATACATTCATTGAGCCAGTTTGCGATGCTCTCGGAAGAAGTGAAGCGGTCCCCAATAAGGGCTGACTGCATTGATCGGAACAGATGGTGATCCGAAGGTGCAATGTCTGGGGAGTACGGCAGGTTTGGCAAGACTTCTCAATTCAGTCCCTCTAAATATTTCTGGACCGATTTAGCAACTTATGGCCTAACATTGTCATGTAGCAAATTCAGTTTGTCATGGCTACCGTCCCATTCCGGCCCCTTTTCTTTGAGAGCTCGATTCAAACGATCCGTTTCACTAGCTGCAGTCGGTAACGATCACTGGAGATGGTTTCTGATGGTTAAATTAGTTCATAATATGTAGATGACAGCCTTTTGATCTCACCAGATGCACAACATAACTTTTGAAACATGACTATATATTTTCGCTGTCTATGGACCCATTCACCTGGCAGGCTACAACATTTTCGAGACTTATGATTATCATAATAGATCCATTTTTCATCGCCAGTGACGATACGATGCAGAAAATCGTTTCTTTTCTGCCGTTCAAGAAACCAGTCAGAAACGTCACCAAACGTCTCTCGATGTCCCTCTCTTTCAAGTGATGTGGCACCCAGTTACCTGCTTTCTGAACCACTCCAATCGCGTGTAACCGTTTACCGACGGTTAATCTGTCAACAGCCAACTCTTTAGACATATCATCGAGGGTTCGACATGCAACTTCATTCAATATTTGTTGTCGTTGAATATCTGCGAATTTTTCGTTGCCCCTTCGCGATTTGTATCACTCACTTTGGAAGCGTCGAAACCATTCTTTACAAGTTGCATTGATGGAGCGTGATGACCGTAGATATTGATCAATACACAATACGTTTCAGCTGCACTTTTCTTTAAAAGGTAGTAATAATGAAGTGGGACTTCCTCCAAACGCTATTTTTTTCGTGAGATAAAAAAGGATCGTTACGCTTCAAAGGAATGTCAACTACTGCGATCGAGGCCTCACATATACACCTTCAAACCACCAGTCTATTACTAGAGCGCACACAAAAATAGTGTCAGCAGCGGCATCTCTTTGATTTCTTCAACTGATTGAAGTATTGGAGATTCAAGTGGTTAAGTTTCAAGGGCCGGTATTGATTTTGAATAAAATACAATTTTTTTAAGAAATTATTGTCATTTTCCTTTATTATGATAAAACTGGTGTAGTTCAATTACGTACAGAATAAAATATTGGCGAAATGGCCACCGCGACCTTGGCGGCACACCTCTAAAGACCACCAAATGCAAATAGTTCCTTTTCTAAAGGGTGGTTAAGTTTTAAGGGCCGGTATTAATTTTGAATAAGATACAATTTTTTTAAAAAATTATTGTCATTTTCCTTTATTATGATAAAATTGGTGTAGTTCAATTACGAACAGAATAAAATATTGGCGAAATCGCCACCGCGACCTTGGCGGCACACCTCTAAAGACCACCAAATGCAAATAGCTCCTTATCTAAACGGTGGTTAAGTTTTAAGGGCCGGTGTTAATTTTGAATAAGATACAATTTTTTTAAGAAATTATTGTCATTTCTCTTTATTATGATAATATTGGTATAGTTCAATTACGTATGAAACAAAATCTTGGCCAAATAGCCGCCGTGGCCTCGGCGGCATATCTCCATCCGATGGTCCAGATTTTTGGTGACACTGAGGCATAATTGAGGTTCTATGCCATTAATGTGCCGAATTATCTCATCCTTTAGCTCTTGAATTGTTGCTGGCTTATCGATGTACATCTTTTCTTTGAAATAACCCCAAAGAAAGAAGTCCAACGTTGTCGTTGATGTTTAGGTGTGGTTCACATTCAACATCGGCCCTTGAAATTTAACCACCCTTTATATCATCCCCGGTGCTATAAAAAGTAGGAATTATGGTAGTAATTTTTTCTGCGCACACATTTCTGTGTACGTCTTATACATTTTTAGTAAAACATCCTTTGGCGCAGTATTGAAAAATGTATAAAAACGCATCTGTAGTCAATAAATTCTTCGGCAGTACGCAATAAGAAATTTTATACACAAGCAATAAGTACGACAGCTGATGTCAAATTATAAATATGTAATTGTGTGTGTGTATGTGTGCATACATACATTTATGAATATCAGCGAGGTTGCCATGTTTTATTGCACCCAAAATATCCTTCACTCATACGTCACGTGGCACACCCTGATGGCACAAACGTGCTGTCAATGCGTCTTTTACTCAGTGTGTTTGCACCCACACACACAAATACAACCTTTTACAGAAGTACTTTCGTATGCACGCGTGTCTATAATATACTTACTGGCAATAAACCACGCACTTAACACGCCGGACATGCATTCACAATTGACTCGACTACCCGCCTCGCATGGGCGCTTGGGTATGTGTGTGCGTGTGTGTGTGTATATGCATACATTTATGAGCATCTCTCTTTCATTGAAGAAGTCGTTGACACAACCACTCGATTATGAAATTGTGTGTAAATTCTCAATTGTACAAACCAGCTGCGAGCTGAAGATGCAGGACTGAGCGTAGCTCAGCGACAATAAGTGAAGGTCCTTAACATTTTGTAACAGCTGCGCTTTGGTAATAAGTACACAATAAAATGCCAAACTTCTGCACACCCACAAATGTCAACTAACTGGCTATGGATGGACACTTCAAATAATCCACTGCTTGCTGCTGCTGTTGCTGCTCCTTACAACACACGCCGACTGAAATGTCAGCTTGCATCAATCGTTTTAACCATCAGCTGGGCAATTGTGACAGTTAGCATATCTTTACAACAACGAAAATAAGATCTCATATAATTTATAGCACTCATGTCGATAGCTGAGACTGGCAGCACAAGGATGAAGGAGGAGCTCTAGGGGAGTGTAAAAAGTTGACAGACGCAAGAAAGCGTACGAACCAAGCCAGCAAAGTGAGTGCTTGAATTGACCGACTCATTCTGTTTGATTGCGTCTCCCCTTCTGTTTGATTGCGTGTCTCCCCTTCTCACCGCTAACTGACTCTGCTCGGTGATTGTGATACCAATTTTCAGCAAGTGCGTCAAAGCAGAGAGGTGAACCATTTCGAGTGCTGTCAGCTGTGATGGTTAGCTCGCATTTCGATTAAAAGGTGTTGTCTTTTATGTGTGGCCCAGTGTTATTGCCCATTGAACGCACTGTTGCGTTTGCTTCGCTGTTGCTACTGCCACAAACCGCAAATAAGTTGCTAATTCGAATGATGGGCGGCGACATCTTATACGATTATTTGCGCTTTGGTTGAGTTTATCGTCCAATTCGTTGTGCTACTTATTCGGTTGTCTGTGCGCGTTTATTGAAATAATTTCCAAATTTATGAATTCGATCATAAAAAGGTAATTTTTGCAATTTGTGGCAAGCGATTGTGACATTTATGATGCCCAGTATTTGAAGTACATTGCGTTTAATAAGTATATCATACAGACTTATCGACTTATTTAATTTTAGTAAAACAAAACAAACAAAAACAACATTCAACAAATATTTTTAAGAAATTTCTATTTTGAATTAAAATTTCTACAAAAATTCCGAGTGCACTCTGCACTACAGGCACAATGAAAACTTTGAGTGCGATTGAAGTCGTGTCTTGTGTGATGTGGCATATTTCCCTATTCCTTCACTTATTGTGGCTCCTGTGAGTTCACGATGAATCTGTGCATTTGTAGGCGTTTGACATCATTTTGAGGGTCTTCGACTGGAATCTTTGAAGTATTTCGGTGTTTGTGGTAGCTCCAATACCCCAAAGTTGAGTGCCATATGTCCATATCGGTTTCAAGATAGCTGAGTAAAGCGAGAGCTTACTTTCGAGAGAAACATGAGAATTTCGATGTAGTAACCAATTTGGGTTTCTGAGTTTTATTCCTAAAGCCTTCCCCGTATGGTTCTACATGCGACTAGGAAATACTCGATAAGAATGCCGCGATCAACAATCAAGATGCATGCCGAGATATTTTGTGACGTTAGTTTGGGGGCTATTTGTATTATTGAGCTTAAGCGGTGGGCAAGTTTCCGATTTAGTGTAAAAGTGACTTTGGAAGATTTCGCCTCGTTCGGCTTAACGCACCACTCCTTATTGAGGTATTCTATTAAGCCCTTTATGAAGTTTTTGGGAAGTCAATTGTGAGTACAGCAGTTCCATTCGCCAACGTTCCAACTATTATTTCTTCAAAAGCTAGTAGATCGTATGTGAGACAAGTATAGGACGGGAGCCACAATACTGCCTTGGGCTGCACTTTCACATCGTTCAGACTGTTCTTCGTGTTGTTTAATAAAGAAATATTGATTTTCGTGGTAGGACTTAATAAATATGTGATGATAATTTTTTGGTAGAGTGTCCTTTATTTTATATAGCAAGCCATATGCTAAACGTGGGCAAAGTCTTGAGATATATCGAGAAAAGTCGCTGGGCAAATTTTTTTTGTTTAAATGCTTTGTGTATGCTTTTTATGAGTCTATGGAGCTGGTCGATGGTATTGTGATTTTTCCTGAAACCGAATTGTTGATTTGGCATTATATTTCGTTCTTCATTTATAGGCTTCTTCCTTTTGAGGAAAAAGGATTCCATTACTTTAGAGGCAATAGACTGATGGGCCTATGTGGTTCGACTTGTTCAGCGCTTATTTCTGTTTTGGGGATCATTTTTACTTGAGCTACTTTCCATTGAGGACGAACAAAACCATTTAATGTAATAGGCTTATATATGTACCTAAGGAAAGTGAGTCCTCCTTCAGGGAGTTGCTTCAGTACTTCTCCTGTTATGAGGTCATATTCAGGGGCCTTCTTTTTTTAAGCTTTTTTATCACTCCTTTAACTTCATTTTTCGAAAATTGGTTTATGGTTGGCCCATCTGGTTTTGAATAACTTTTTACTAAATGAAATAATGATTTTGAGTGATGAGAAAATAAAATTTAACCTTCACGTGCTTAATTGCTGGTTGTTGTTGTTTTAACAGCATAGGTAGCCCTGTCATTGCTGGTCTGTTTGTCTACTGAAGCCGTCTAATACACAGCTGTCAAATATGCCAGTCTTCCGACAGGGTAATTAATTTTGCGCCGACTAGGATCAAAGAGTACCGGGGAGGTGATTTTGACTGTTTTCTTTGATTGCCCAGGCATAGTGCACCATCGGGCCAGACAATCAATGAACTATTTATGCGTTTTGAAACGTTTAAGAGTTGCTGTACGTCACAAATGGGCGGAAGTGTGGGCAAACAATTTTTGGAATTTGCATGATGATAAGCGCCATCGCACTGAGTCCAAATTGAAGCGACTAAAGTTGAAGTTACCACTTTGTGGAAGGAGATTTCAGTCGATAGAGAAATCAAAGAGAGGCCATCGCTTCGTCGGCCTACCAGCGGTGCATGGAGCACTAGGTTAAACGTTGGCACATGTGCGTTCCTTCAGAATGGTCATATTTTGAATGAGATAAAACAAACTTGCCTGAAATTTAACGCTGTTTTGTTATATTTAAACATTCCCGTTACTCTCTGATCATAGCGAATTAACTATCCCTTTAAATAGCCTAGCCTGAGTTTAGCTCCATACTGAGTGCCGTCGTTGCCATAATTAAATCACTTTTTCCCCCCTTTCAATGTCCATTTTATACCAACTTAAGGAGAGTCGTTTAGCCATAGTAGTACAGAAATATTTTAGATTTTCACATATTTCGCTACAGGAATCATAGGAGACGTCTATGTGCGCATACACAGCGAAAACTAGTCTTCAACAAGTTGTGGTCTGACGCGCGACGTGTGGCATGTTACAATGTGGCAAAGCCTGTTGCGGCCTGCCGTAACGTTTCGTCGCCCTCGAGGATGTGTGAGGACTGTGTGTGTGCGAGTGTGAGGTACGCGTTGACGGCACACGCTATTAACGACAAAGTTTTCACCCCAAAAACTATGCCAAAAATTTTGCAAAATTATTTCTAAAATACACGCGCTTACGTGCACCCACACATACATATATGCACGTGATAACGGAATTGTTCACCCATACACACACATGCACACAAATATTGTTATTTGGAGGCTTACAGCTGTCAGTGAGGGCGAACTCACAGCAGGCTATGACAACCGCAAAGCCACAAACTGACGGACGATGCGCTGCTGACTATGCGTGCTGTAGTTGTTGTAAATATTAAGAATTACAACAAACAGAATGTTAACATAGTTGAAGTTTGGCTTAATTTTGGTAAGCAATTACGGAAGAACAGAAGCGTCGGGTGTGACGCTGCTGCAGTTGACGAAAATGACTTCTTTTGTCTCATTGGTGGCGCGCAGGCACCACCGACAAACTGTTGTGTTTTTCATGTTTTTTTATTTCATTTTTTTTATGACCAAACGCTAGACCGTTATTAGACACGCAGAAGTCATGAAGCCACCACAGCGACGTACCTAAAAAATTGTAGTGAAAATATATTTACAAAAGTATGTAAGTTTGTATTTTGTGTAAATTATAATTAGTGTACGTGGACTTGCCAAGCGCTGTGTCAGTAGCCTTTTCACTTTTCTCATTTTGGAATGCGCCCAGCTGCTGTACTGCAAGGAAAACCTGAACTTGTGAAGATAATTTCTGGTTCTGAACTAGGATAGTTTCGCCAATTGAGAACTACTGAGGGAGAGGCTCTCATAATGCGAGTAGCCATATCTGTCTCCAAAATGAGGCAGTAGTTGAAAAGGAAAGGCTTGGAGGGGAAAAAATGAGTAACATAAGAAAATAAAAACTGAAGTTTATTTGTTTCTCTCCAGAAACGTATTTAAAGCTCTCTTTTGAGCTTTGCTGATTGATATGCGAACGCACCTCATCGTATCGATATTTTTCATGGAAAATGAGGGAGAGCGGAGGAAAGGTTCTCATGGATATGAATGAACGAATTCAACAACAACAACAATTCAACTGGTTAGAAATTAGTGAATTAGGAAAGTAGAACGCCCTAGTTCTCATATAATGAATGTAGTACTAGTTTGAAACTAGTTGTATAGCAATCAGTTTTCGAATTAGAATTAGAAGTAGAATTAGAATTAGAAGTAGAATTAGAATTAGAATTAGATTTAGAATTAGAATTAAAATTAGAATTAGAACTAGACTTTCGATAAGGATTACGGTTCAAGGAGGATTAAGGGGTTACATGGGTTTCGTTGGTTCAAAAAACCGATTTTTTTTTTTTTTTTTTGGCTTATTAATTTCTACAACATCTCAAGAATATTATCCAAAATATTGAAGTCGATCCGAATAATAAATTCGGAGATACAGCCTTTGGAAGGTGTGCGCTCCAAACCACTTTTATTGTTACTCAAAACTTTAAACGCGTTTTTCTCGGAACTGTGTTTTCAAAGTCGGTTGTCAAATGTTCTCGAAAACTACTCAACCGATCTTGATGAAATTTCATACAGGTGTTCGAAATACAATTAACTCGTGCTTGAACGAAGGCTTTTTTTTTTTTCAATTACAACTATTTAAAAAAAACAAAATGTCAAGCAAATTTGACCGAAATGTTCATTTTTTTGGTAAAATGTCTACCAAAATTACAAATTTTACTTTATTTTCTTTCCTTCGTTCAAGCACGAGTTTATGGTCTTAACTAAAACACTTATTTTTGTTTTTTCATTTTTGATGAGCCTGTCAGGAGTTATGCTGACAACGCGGAGGCACCGTTTTTTCGACGGGTCACCGGAAATGACGTTACAATGTAGGAGTTTTAATTTTTTTTTTTTTGAAAATTTCAGAAATTATTCTTTAAATATGTATCTATAAGACAGAAAAAAGTTTGAATTACCTAAATAAATAATCTTTTACATAGAAAAAAAAAATTGAAAATAGGCCTTTTTTTACCCGACGAAACCTTTGTAACCCTTAAGATTAGAATTCGAATTGGGATAAGGATTAGGATTATTATTTGGGTAAAGATTAGAATTAGGATTAAAATTAAAATTAAAGTTACATTTAGTACTAAAATTATAATTCCCTACATGGTATCAAAGCTCACATACACACTTACATCTACAAATCGCTTCCACTGTTGCGCACCAGTTCACATTAAAACATAGACTTTTATGAACTCTGCCCAATGGTGTGAAAATGTTCTGCAGCGGAAGCTCAGTTTTCAGAAGAAAAACAGAAATAGAAGGATTTGCCGACGCAGCAAATCCTATGCCTGTCAGCAATTGTTTTTGTTATCATGAGGGAAGCGTCAATGAAGTGTACGCTGCTGATGGCATCACCAACAGTCCACACTATCTTTAGTAAGTTAATTTTTGTTGTTGGATTTTGCAGTTTTTGTATGCTATAGCTGAACACAACTTCAGTATTCACTCACAAATATTCTCGCACAACTGCTTTAAATTACCTTTCTCACTCTCTCGCTCACTTTTTGTGCCACCCACTTTTGCAATTTTGGTTTTTAGCTCTACTCTCATTCTCCTGTAAATGTCACTGTCAACTGTGTTTGTTGTTTCTTGTGCTTTTTATGTCGGTTGACCGTCACTTATGACGGCTCCAGTAGCTGCATTAGTTTACTGGGTTCATTAGCAAAGTTAAGGGTCATTAGGGAGTTGCTCTTCAAACTACTGCTGCTGCTGCTGCCATTAACCTTTCTAGTCCTATTCGTCTGTTGTGTCTCTTCTCCGGTAACGTCTTTTCTTCATTCATTTACTCACTGATATATGCGACTGTTAGGCGGCCGCAAACGTCTTTGCGTGATTAGTGGTTTGTCTGCCGCCGTTTCTGCTCATGCGTGTGTGCGCGTGTATGCTTTGGGTGGCCCATTGGCTTTTGGCATCGCTTGATTATTTTGAACCCAGTTGGGTTGCATTGGCTCAACCCTCGGGAAGAAACGCTCTGAGTATTTTACTTTAACAATTTGTTGTTACACGAAATTTCTATCTTCATTGCATTACGTATTTTCCTTAGAGCTTAGGTTTCACGCTTTACAGAGCATAGGTTTCGAATAGTGCACGATAGGAAGTAGAAGCAGGTGGTTGAATATTGAAAGTAAGTATTTTTTGTTGTATCTTCTTTGTTAAATGGCTGATTTTACAGAATTTATACTAATATTTCATAGTAACACAGCTTCTCTTTACACCTATCGACATTGCTCGCAAAAACTCTTTATAAGTAAAATACCGCAAATTCGACTGGGAAACTTTTGTGAAGAAAATTGCTCTTGAGTCAATAAATCTACATATTTCTAATCCGCATCCCATAAAAACTTTACCAATTGCTATAAAGTATTCAAATTCAAATATAAATTTCAATATCATAGTATTTGAAGTGAGCAAAATTCTGCCGATTAAAATCAAAATGGATTCTGTTTGGTTACGAAGCGAGAGCGAACAGCAGAGCAAACTCAAGCAGCGCAGTCACCGTTTTAACTCAGCTGCGCCGTTCTCACCTGCATACATATGCTCTAATATACATACATACATATACGCATATTACAACCTGCTCTGAGAAGCAGAGAGAAACAAAACGAGATTTTAATGTACAATGTAATATTTATTGTTACTGTATCTGCTCTGCTCGCCTTATGCGTGGGCACAAGCAGGTATCTCCCCATTTGCACTTCATACTTTTGATCAATCGGTTTTTTATTATCTATTTGGCAGCACGAGCGAATTTAGTAAATAAATTTGGAAACTATGAAATAAATTCGATCTCGTTTATTTTTTGCTTTATTAGAGTACGAAAAGGCTCAGTAGCTACACTCTGCACATGTTTAAAACTGTCTGAAATCGAATTTTTTTAAATGTATGTTTGTATGTCGGTTATGCTCTCTATGGGAGAATTTTTTGGGGACTGATATGAATGAGCTTTGAACTTTGTCCATACTCAGTGTATCGCAACCCAATATCCTAAGTCTGATTTAGGCAAATGCAGGAAAATACTTTCCACCATACTACAGAGGCGTATGCAATAATGGGTCTAATCACGGTGATGTACAGCCAGCGTACTATCGCCGGTCTTAGACCTCATGTCTTGCCAAATGTTCTCTTACACTGCCAGAAAACTTTTAGTGTTCGAGAGACCTCCTGCTCGACGTGCTTCTTCCAGCAGTCCTTGCCTGGCTTTGGGACAAATACAACTTTCACCAAACGCCACAGTTGTGGAACATAAACGTGCGCAAGACATGCCGTAAAGATTCTTTTCAAAGCCTTTAATAGTTGTTCTCCGTCTCGCTAGAGCATGATTGGGTAAATGCCATCGGGTCCTGGGGACTTAAAGTTTTCGAATGGCGAGAAGGCGAACCTTATCGTTTCCTCGTTAACTATCCTGGATGGAATAAACCAATCACGTCTGCTGGTAATTATATTGACATGATCAGATTGATGGATAGTGCTTTGGCCAACAACATTCCTGGAGCCAGGGAAATGTGTTGAAAAGAGAATATCGTACACTTCTGATTTTGAGTCCGTATAAGTACCATGTGATTTGAGCAGTGAGTCTAGCCTAGCCGTTCGGTCTTTTTGGAGGGCTTTGCATAACCTCGCTGAACTCTTCCGTTCCTCCAGTTGACTGCAGAAGGTTCTATAAGAGTCCAATTTAGATGATCTAATTTTCTTTTTATATTCCTTCCTCAGCTTTTGGTAGGCAGTCCAATCTTCTTCCAGCTGAGTTTTAAGAGCTCTGTTAAGAAGTTTTCTCGAAGTTTTCTGGAGTTTCGAGAGTTCGGCGTTCCGCCAAGGGACTGTCTTACCCTCTCTTCGCCTACGTTCCGGGCACACCTTGTTATAACACTCGATCAAAGTTTGCCCCAATGAGTTTGTGGCTTCTTCCATCGCAATTATTGTCCGGAGTTTGGGAATGTCGCGGATTTCCTCTTTAGTGAGATCCTCATATCGTGTCCAATCCGCTTTTCGAGGATTCCGGTCTGTTGGGGTCGACATTGCCTCGGCCGCAAGCCTGAACTCTATATAGCGTTGGTCCGACAGGGAATCTTGATCGAGTACTTTCCAACCAGTGATACGATCTGATATTTTATCGTTAAATAATGTCATATCAATCACTTCGTGCCTTCAGCTGGTCACAAAAGTCGGACTGGTGCCAACGTTCTGTATGACCAAGCGAGATGACAGACATTTTGTGCTACCCCAGAGTGTGTTCTGTGAATTTGCGTCACATCCCACAGTTAGACCTAATCCCATGGATTCAGCATATCTTACAACTTCCATAAACTCCCTCGTAGGGAGAGGGAGAATGGAGTCGCAAGGAAAATAGGCCGAGACGACAATTGTCTCTACTTCTTTCCCCTCTACTCGATACTTTATTTTAACTGCAACTAAGTCTTGACAACAGAATTGTCTTAACAAAGTGCAAACGCGGACGGAACTCTCCCTCTTTATTAAGGATAGATCCCCACTTTATATCTCCCAAGCCCCGTATTTGTCCTTTAGCCACCCACGGTTCTTGAATTAATATTATGTGGTCCACTTACGCTGATATTTGGCGTTCAAGCACCACACTAAGGCTCTGAGAAACGTTTGTGCAAAGAGTTCAAACGTCGCTGTTGATCCTTGTAGTATAAATTTCGTGACGGCTGTCCGAAAACTATTGTTGTACCAAAAACAATCGATGCTGTGCGTCAGTTGATAGTGCAAGCTCGTCATGTGACATATAGCGAGATAGGATCACCTTGGGCGTTAGTAGGACTGGCATACAATTAATATTGCATGAATAGTTGGTCGTCAAGAGGATTTGTTCTCGTTAAATGCAGCATAAATTGGCAATTATCCAAAAAAGGAGCGTTGCAAATAAATGTTCAAAAATTCAGTCGCAGCGGTTCAAAGCAGGTCAGTAACGTAGTAGCAGGTCACAAATCTGGAATCTATGAACCTACTACCCGGAAAGATAACAACAATCGGCAGTATGGCTGTTTCAAGATGAGTTTAATTCTACAAGAATTGTTCGCGGAAGAAACACCTCAAATCAAATGGTCGCCTGTTTCGAAATTGTTCGGAAAATCTGATCACGTCGCAACTATACCACCAAAATAAAAGGCAATCCTCGTACAAGAGTTAGGTGCACAAAAATAATAATGCCTACTGGCAAAAGTGCGCGCGGATAAAAATATGCCATGCAATGCGTAAGGGCGCGTTGTAGTTAGAACTTCCGTTTCCTGCAGCAAATTGAATTGCATTTGGCCACTGCAAGCATTCACGCAACACATACACACATACACAGTAATGAAATGAAATACTGTACAACGTGCGCGTACAGTTTCCAAAAATTTTTAGAAATTCCCAAAAAAAACCAAAAAAACAACAACAACCGTTTCACTTGCATGCGATAAGTTATTGCACATGCAACTACCGGAGGCGGCTCATGCCGATAGTGATTACAGCCAACTGCAGAGGTGTAGCTAGAATTACCAGATCAAAATTTATGAACACAGAAATTTATGCAAATATACATACACACTCACGCTTAAATTTATGTATGTAGGTATATACTATATATGTATGTGTATGTACTTATCAGCAGTCAGACTGCGATAGAATTAGGCATTTGGTGCTATTTTTCATCTGCAGTTTCCGTGTCACCAGCCTACTTTTTCGTATAGCTTTACTTGTGTATCTGTGTGCGAAATTATGTATGGGCTGTAATGTGGGCTGTTAGCCACTTAAACCGCATCTAATTTCAACCATTTACCCTGTTTTCGCTCTTTGTAACAAATGCACCGCAACAGTAGTCGATGACTGGGGTTGGACACAGTGCTGCGGCAGTGACTATTTTTAACCAAAGTCACTTGTTTTCTGTATGCAGTTTATGTTTAGTAGCGTAAGGCTTCTCAATGAGGGCATAACAAAAATTGTTTAGGGATTGATCGGCGATTATTCGGCGCTTCAAATGATAGTGAGCTTCCCACTCGCTTCAAGTTGATCTTCTTGTAGGGTATTCAAAGAGGTTAAGAGCATCGACATCTCGTGGATAAAAACATTTACATTTATCTGTAAACTGATATTTTTGGTTTCGGTACTTTCTTAATAACTCCGAAATGTTCAGTAATGTGTTAATTCCAATTTATCGAATACACGAGCAGGTACAGCTTGGCTGGTAGAGCGATTGTGTTATGTTTAGCTACTCAGTTTTTTTTTAACAAGTATTTGCTTTTAATAAATTTTAATTTTTTCTATTCAATTTTTTTTTCTAACAACATTTTTTTTGTATTAATTTTATTTTTATTAAATTTTATTTTTTATTAAATGATTTTGGTTAAAATTTAAACTTTTTTTGTTTATTTTAATTAAAATCTATTTTAAATTTTTTTTTTTACCCAATTTATTTTACAGCCTGTCTGGTGGTGCCATTGTGTTATGTGCAGTGATTTAGTTTTTTAAGAAATATTTTTTTCTATTAAAAACTTTTTTCTATTAATTTTTTTTATTAAAAAAAATTTTATTTTAATAAAAATCTTTTAGAAGATTTCTTTAATTAAAATTTCCTTTAAAAAAATTTTTTTTAGTAAACCTTTTTTTACAGCCTGTCTGGTGGTGCGATTCTGTTATGCTCACCGACTCTCTTTTTTTTTAAATACTTGTTTTATACAATTTTCTTCCATTAAAATTTTTTTTGATAATAATTTGTTTTTATAAAGTAAAAAAAAAATAATTAATTAAAAATTTTTTTAAATATTTTTTTAATTAAACTTTTTTTTACGGCCTCTCTGGTTGAGCGTTCAAGTTATGTCCACCGACTCAGTATTTTTAAAAAGCATTTCTTTTTTATAATAATTTTTTCTATAATTTTTTTTATTAGGGGAGAATGGGGAGTTGTGAGACATAGGGAGTTGTGAGACATAGTTACCTTTCGGCATTATTCATTTGTTTACATTCGATTTTAAGTGTCAACAAGTGTTCTCGATGCGATCTCACTTTTCAGCTAGCATTGGTCGTATTTACACGCATTCGACGCGTCTCTCCAGTTACTGTGTTTTGGAATTTCTCGGTAAGTTTTTTTCATCATTTGTTTTGCGATACATTCGATCAGTTGTTGAAGCAAATTGCAAATGTTAATATATACAAGTTATTAATTGTCCTATTAGCTTTGAATTTACACATTCACTTGGGCATGAACGTTCGATGTGTTTATGACTACGCGGCCATTTATAAAAAAAACGATTTGGGTAGTTGTGAGACGCCGTTGTTTTTGACGTTTTAACGCATCTTTCATAAGTACCTCGCAATATTCATGCATTGTTTGTATATATATCATTTTTGCATCATCTGCAAAGGTGCAATGCCGAAAAAGTTAAGCAGAAACAACTCCATTCATTGCAATGTATGCGATCGAGCTGTGCACCTAAAGTGTGCCAATTTATGAACTGGTTATTATACATGTTCCCACTGCGAATCATCAGATTGATGGCATTGCATTTTTTAAACACTTTTTTATAAGAATTGTCTTTTCTTTTTTATTTTTCATCTTAATAAAGAACTAACAACTAAAATAAGTCATTTATATTGATTTAAACCATGGTGTCTCACAACTCCCCACATTTTTGTATTTTGTATTGTATTATATTTTATATTATTATATACAATTTTAATTTTAAGGAAAATTGTAGTTTTGTTAAATAGGCCATACCAATAGCTTCCAGTATTCATTGACTAAAGATTCCATCGTTGACATATGCAGAATATTAAGATTTTGAGTAATACGGGTCCAAAAACAAAACCCGTCTCACAACTCCCCATTCTCCTCTACAATTTTTTATTTATTTAAATTTTTTTTTGCATAACATTTTTTTATTATAATTTTATTTTTAATTTTTTTTTAATTAACATATCCTTTTAATATATTTTAAATATTAAAATTAAGTATTTAAAAATTTGTTTTTTATTCAAACTTTTATTTTCATAATTTTTTTTTTACTTAAAAATTTTTTTTTAGTTTCATATTTATTTAAATTTTCTTTAAATAACAGTTTTTTATTACAACTTTATATTTATTTTGTAAGGTTATTTTACCTTTATATATATTAATACATCCGGGAACAAAGGAAACTCACGTTTAAACTGCTCGATTGCTTTATTTCAACACTTTCATTCTGAATTTCACCGCACTTGCCATCATCCGATGGAGAAGACTCTTTTATTTCATGGTAGAAAGGTACTTCTTCACTAACGTCTTCTTGTATTAAAATTGGTTCAAAAGACGTTTCAAAAAATATACAATCACGAGCTATAGCAATACTTCGCTTGTTTTGATTATAAAGTCTATAGCCTTTAGCACTTCCGGCATAGCCAACAAATTTTAGTTTAGTGCCTTTTGTATCGAATTTGCCACCCTTATATGGCCCTTTCTTTAAAGCCACCACGTCACATATTTATAAAATTTTTTTTTTTTATTAACATATTTTTATAAAAATTTAATTTTTAAATTTTTTTTAATTAACATATCTTTTTAATATATATATTTTTTTAATAAAATTGGTTTTACAGCCTGTCTGGTGGAGCGATTATGTAATGTTCACCGATTGAGTTGTTTTTAAGAAAAATGTTTTTTCTATTAAATTTTGTTTTTTCTTCAAACTTTTGTTGTTATAACATTTTTTTATTTATTTTCTAAATCATTTTTTAATAATTCCAATTTAAGTTTTTTTTCATTAAAATTTTGTTTCTATTAAATTTTGTTTATGCTTAGATTATGTTATGATCGCCGGCTCCGTATTCTTAATAATTTTTTTCTATTAAATTTTCGTTTTTATAAAATTTTTTTAATACAATTTTTTTTATAGAATTTTTTTTTGTATTTAAATTTTTTTATTTAAAATTAAAAAACATTTTTTAATAATTTTTCGTTTAAATAATTTTTTTTTAATAAATTTTTTTTTATTACAATTTTTTAATTGAAATTTCTTTTTAATACAATTTTTTTTATTAAAATTGTTTAATTAAAATTCTTTAAATAGTTTTAATTATTTTTTATTATTTTTTTGTTTAAATACAGTTTTGAATTAAAAATTCACGAAATACGACATTTTCACTGATTTATTTAATTTTGTTTTAACAAAAAAGTGAAGAATATTTTAAATCTTTTTAATTTTGATTTTCTCCATTTCGGACGCTGATTTCTAAAACTCCCAAATATAATTTTTATTCTACCTATTTTCGTGACTGCCTGTGTGTTAATTGGAATGTTTGTGCGCTACGTTGGCTTTAAATAAAAATACAAATAAAAATTTGTATTTCTGAGCTAACTTTTAGAATTTTTGGTATTTGCATGTTCCAAGTTGGCATTTCAAAAGGCTTTCTTCAAAAAAGTTCTTCTAACATAGACACCTTCCCATAAAAGGTCAGTTAATAGGCCCTGATTTATTGCCTTTCTAACCAAGCTTTCCGAGAAATTTAATTAGAGTATCTTTGTTTCTTCTTGTTGTTGTAGCAGCGTAAGTATTCTCAATACAGGTACAAAGAATGTTGTTGGAGCGAGAGCACTTGGCCGGATATATACCTGGATTGTTCCGATAACTTAAAACCAACTGTCGTGGGAACATTGAAGTTCTTTGCTGAAATGCATCACTGTTCAACAAGAAAAAAAAGCCTTCCATTCAGATTTGTTTCCTTATTGTTTGCATTTTTTTATATTTTTCTATATAATTTATTTCAGCCTTCATACCAATTTGCGCATATTTGACACTAATGTCAAGTTTGTCCTCCACCTGAGTGGATGCATCCGATGGAAAATAACAGCGGCAATCTTGAAACGCCTGCAAACGTTTGTCAACTACTGCTTGTGCTATATTTTGCGAACTCTTTAGCCCCACAAAATATTCAACTCGAACCTACTAAAAAAAGGTAACCAGCTTGACGTGGCGACTGAAATTCGAAGAAGGATGTGACAGTAGATAGGACATACGCTTAGAAAATGTGAAGAATGTTCCCAGGTACGCCCTTTTGCAACAAGCTGACCCAGGAGTTGGTAGGCCTCGTACCACATACGTACATGACAGAATATAAAAAAAATATATTTTTAGAAATTATAAAATAAGCTAAAAGTTAAAACTAAAGTAAGTTAATTGAAGTGAATTAACTTTACTTTTTTATAAATCCTGCTCATTTTTACATATTTTACCAAAAATGTCAGCAGATTAACCAAAACTTGTGTGAGCTCTCACTTGAATTAAATAAACAGCCATTTTTTTGTTTTACTAACTATTGAAGAAGGAGTTCTAGAATATATCCTAGGAAGCTATCTTAGAGATGGAAAAGTAAAGGACCCTCCAAGAGGGCAGGTTGGGTAGAGCCAGCTGATCTGCGAACAGATCTCACTTAGAACTCCATTTGTTACAAGTGCTATATATTTGGTCTCGAAGATATTATTTTATGTTGTTCTTGATGGAGGTCTTCGCAAGTTTGACCAAGCCGTTATGCTTTTTTGTCAGCAATATCGTACAAGAATGAAAAATATGTTGGTCTCAGGCACATTTGTTGAGCCCTACAGAGAGCAGGCAGTGGCGAGGCAGTGGCAAAGTGGAAAATTAGGTGTTTCAAAGTGTCCCTAGCATTCGCTTCGTTGCATTTGTTGTGCGCATCGCTCTGAACTAATCCCATTATGGTTTCCGCGGGACAGTGTCGCGTCAATACTGCAACCAATACTTTTCAGGCTTTTCTAGCGAATGGCAAAATAAAGTTCGCAGTTCTGTTTTCCAAGTCCTTAGCATAATTTTGGCAGTTTTGTACAAGTGGGTAATCTCATATATAAGTGAAAAAGAATAAAAGAGAAATAGAGAATAAAAGACCAGCAGTCTGGCAAGGGAAGGACTAGAAGCTAATTCCCTGGCAAGGGAATGAATAGAAGCTGATTCCCTGGCAAGGGAAGGACTAGAAGCTGATCCCCTAAGGATTAACAAGATTTGAATATGCAAATTTATAGGCCCTGTAATTTCATTTTATATAATAAAATGCAGTTTTGAAGTGGCTCAAATATCGTGCCGATTTTTGCACCAAGACCATATTTTTTGGACTTCCATTATGTGGAAAAAACTCTTATCAGCAAAGAAGAATTAATAAGAATCAACATAAAATTTGTACTGTACAATATTATATAAAAATCGCATGGACTATAAAAGTGTGCAACCAGAACTTTTCTGAAAATCATAAATTTAAAATCGTATATGATTTCTAAATCACTTGGCAGAAAATTAAAAATTTTAATCGATTTTAAATTTCTAAAAATTATTGTAGGATAAATTAAAAATGATAAATTTAAAATCGATCTAAAAATTCTGACAAAAAAGTAAAGAATTTTAATCGATTTAAATTTCTAATTTTAAGAAAAATTTAGAATTTTTAGAAAAATTCTGGCTAAAAGGTTAGAAATTATTAAAAATTAGAAATTTTTAATCGATTACAATTTCTGACTGTTTTGGCAGAATTTTTCTAAGAATTCAAAACTTTTCTAAAAATTCTGAACTTTTTTTTTTAATTTTGGCAAAAACTTAAAAATTTTAATCGATTTAAATTTTTAAAAATTAAGATAAATTAAAAATGATAAATTTAAAATCGATCTAAAAGTTCTAAATTTTTCTAAAAATTCCGACAAAAAAGTTAGAAATTTTTACCGATTTTAAATTTCTCATTTTAAGAAAAATTTAGAATTTTTCGGAAAATCCTGGTTAAAAAGTTAGAAACTATTAAAAATTAGAAATTTAAAATCGATTAAAATTTCTGCCTTTTTTGGCAGAATTTTTGTAAGAATTCGAAATTTTTCTAAAAATTTTGGGAAAAAGTTAAAAATTTTAATCGATATTAAATTTCTAAAAATTATAAAAAATTCAAAATGAGAAATTTAAAATCGATCTAAAAAATCTGAATTTTTCTAAAAATTCTGACCAAAAAGTTAGACATTTTTACCGATTTTAAATTTCTAATTTTAAGAAAAAGTTAGAATTTTTAAAAAAATTCTGGCTAAATAGTTAGAAATTATTAAAAATTAGAAAATTTCGATTAAAATTTCTGACTATTTGGCAGAATTTTTCTAAGAATTTAAAACTTTTCTTAAAATTTTGGCAAATAGTTAAAAATTTTAATCGTATTTAAATATCTAAAAATTATAAAAAATTCAAAATGAGAAATTTAAAATCGAGTTAAAAAATCTAAATTTTTCTGAAAAGTCTGACAAAAAAGTTAAAAATTTTAAATAAATTCCGGCAAAAAGTTAGAAATTATTAAAAATTAGAAATTTAAAATCGATTAAAATTTCTTTTGACAGAATTTTTCTAACAATTCAGAATTTTTCTAAAAATACTGTATTTTTGATTTTTAATTTCGGCAAAAAAGTTTTTCTAATTTTTAGAAATTTAAAATCTATTAAAATTTCTCACTCTTTCGGCAAAATTTTTCTTAGAATTCTAAATTTGTCTAAATTTTTCTAGAAATTTAAATATCTAAAAATTAGAAAAAATTAAACATGAGAAATTTAAAAAGGAAAAAATTAGAATTTTTAGAGAAATTCTGTCTAAAAAGTTAAAAATTATTAAAAATTAGAAATTTAGATTTTTCTAAAAATCTTAGCTAAAGGTTGGAAACTTTATTGAAAATTTGTTGAATTTTCAAAATTTTGTACAAATCGAAACTCCACAGTTTCTGTTATAATACGAACCACACTTTTATAACGAAATAAAAAATGTATGCCTTATGCCGCGCTGCCATTATTGTGTGCACAGGTGTATTTGCATGCATGTTTATACTTATACTTATGTGAATGTGTGTGTGTGCTCATATCCGTGAGCTTGTGAAATAAGCGTAAAATTTAAGCAGCGCCCACTGACACTAAACAAATTGAATGCAATTTCCATAAATTGCCAATGCTGCTCGACGAATGGTGAGCCTGCTATTCAAAGCAACACACGCACACACTTGCACACGCATACGTCAACCACAATGTATGTACTGTGGTGTGGTTCATTGCTTTGGCGTTTTGACTTCCGATGGCGCTACACGCTGCCACTGCTCCACTCGTTCGCGCGCTGTAGCTGCTTCCGCGGCGCTGCAGCTACTCATTTGTAATGTTGTCGTTGTCGATGGTTGTTGTTGGTGTTGCTGATAGCGTTGCAACACAACACAAATTAATGCGTTTCATGTGGCATTTACTTTCCTGTCCGTCCATCGGTTTTACTACTACATGCCAGTTTTGCTGTTGTTTTGCATTTATTACTGTTGTGTTGCTCTCGGTAAATAGGATTGCCACTTTTAGTTTTTGAGATATATTTTCAAAGAATGTTCTCAAGAGAGACCATGACGCGGGTCATGGCTTGAGTCATCGGTCATTGGTTGCTAGGTAGGCATTCTTCTAGGCTATGCGTATTTAGTACGATGAAGAGGAAAAAACAGGAGAAGCATTCCTTGTCCAGCCTTTGCTAGGAGTAGAGCAAAGTTGTTAGGAAAATACTCTTTCGACTCTCTTGCGACGGTATCCGGTGTTGGGATGAAACCTATCCTACGCTTCATAGGAGCGTTTAAATGGGTCCATGATGAATAAATACTGGGGCTCCCGTGTTACACAGTGGTACCGCAATGGACCTACATTGTCTAACAGAGTTTGGCTCCTCTAGGTCGACTGCCACAAAAACCTAACCTAACCTGAAAGTCCAAAACAAGATCTAAAGTGCCTATTTGGTGCTTTTGTGCTATGAATTCTCTAACTTATTCGTTAGGATTTTCTAGATCACAGGAATTTTAAAATGTTTCAAATTATAAGTAATTTAATGCAGTTTAATGCAAAAAGCAAACAGCTTTGAATTTGAATTTCAAGTATATTTGAACTAGTAAAGTTTGATCAAAGACATTTTGTGTACAATCAGGTCGAACATACTTTAAAGCTTGTTGAAATGTTTAACAATCTCGTGTGTTAGACTTCTTCTTCTTAATTGGCGTGATAACCGCTTACACAAAGCGCGCCAGTCGTTTCTTTCTCGTGCTAACCGGCGCCAGTTGGACACACCAACTGAAGCCAAGTCCATCTCCACCTGACCTTTGCAACGCAAAGGAGGCCCTCCTCTTCCTCTGCTACCACCAGCTGGTACCGCATCGAATACTTTCAGAGCCGGAGCATTTGTATCCATTCGTACGACCTGACCTAGCCAACGTAGCCGCTGGATCTTTACCCGCTGCGCTATGTGAATGTCGTCGTAAAGCTCATACAACTCATCATTGCATCATCTGCGATACTTGCCGTCGCCAATGTGCAAAGGTCCAATAATTTTCCGCAGAATCTTTCTCTTAAACACTCCAAGCGTCGCTTCATCGGATATTATCATCGTTTAAGCTTCTGCGCCCTAACTTAGGACGGACCTGACGAAAGCCTTGTAAAGTGCTAGTTTTATTCGTTGAGAGAGGACTTTACTGCTCAGTTGCCGACTTTGTCCAAAGTAGCACTTGTTGGCAAGAGAGATTCTATGTTGGATTTTAAGGCTCAGTGTTAATGCTGGTTCCTAAATATACGAATTATCTTACAACCTCGAAATCATAGCTCTCAACAGTGACGTGGATGCAGATAAGCGAGTGCGCCGAATGCTTGTTTGATGACAAGAGGTACTTCGTTTTGTCCTCGTTCCGTGTTTTAGACTACAGCACTTAAATGTTTTCATTCTCATTATATCATATATATATACTTTGAATTATATACAATACATTTTTGAACTGCTACTCCTAAGCTGCAAATCTGCTCCTATTGCCAATCTGATCGAGTATCATCAACTTCCACCCAACTAATTCGGGGAAAGTTTTGAGTGTATTCAGTCGGCATTTTTGGTATTTGTCAGAAACACTCTTCGGCTTTGCACTCTTGGTTAGAAATACAAGAAGTACAAAAATAAATAATAAATAAGAAATTCACTAGAATAGGTAGGAAAGGACGACAATTTGAATTGAGATAAAGTCATTGTGGCTCTTTGAATGTCGCTGAGCCAATTGTTAATTCTTGTTTCTTGTTTTATTTGTTTGCTTATTTATTTGTCTTTGAATGGATACATTCTTGCAGACTATGTTAAGCTAATGTACAGTAGTTTGATAATTACCAAGCAGAAAATAAATTATGATTGATTCAAATGCCACACGGATATTTATACTCAGCACCAGAAGAATTGAAAAACAAATATAAATCTGCACATGTCCTGGGAATCGAAGCATGGACTCCAAAATTGGTGATCGATCAGCCAATTTTCAAGGTTTTGTACTGTCGAAGATTTTTATTAGGAACATTTAATTGACTCCAAAGATAATGAAAATCAAAAGTTTCAGTTATGAAACCAATAATAAATGAAGCCGATAGAATAGACCTTCAGCTATCAAGGTATTTTTTTTTTCTTGTTCACTCCTCTCGGTAGCATAGAGCCCTTACAAGACTTGTCTTGCGTTGGTTTCGTTAATCTATTTGATTTCTGACTGGGTAGGTGATTAGCCTGCCGCTACCGGTCCTAAATAGTGGGAATGTCCACCTGTCGTTGCCTAGGAACAACGCCTTCTTACTGCTTGAAGCGCCATCTGTGTGGCACTTTTTTCTGCCAGAAGGATCGCACAGATGGTTGAGGACTTCGTTTAATTTGCAACTGTGTATTTTTCATTGTTTTTTACAGCAGCCACAATGCAAATAATGCGCAGACTTTTGTGCTGGAGTAAGGATTGGAAGGATAAGGTTGTTGTGGTTGAGGAATGATTTTTTTTTTTTTATTTGTAGAAACTAGGAAAATTGTTAAGTTTGGAAAAGTGCAGCGAAAGTGCGTTACGTGGGATTCGAACCCACAACTTCTGGGATGGCAGGCTAGTGCACTTTCGTTAAACTACCGAAGATTCCTATTAGGAACATTAAATTGAGTTTTACTCAAAAGGGAATGACAATCAATAGTTCCAGTTATGAAACCAATAATAAATGAAGACGATAGAATAGATCTTCTGTTATCAAGTACTTTTAAGTCAATCAATAAACATCGAGGTACAATGGTAAGGGTTATGTGGTAAAGTTTAAAAATCGGAGCGTAAAATGTAGGAAAACTCTCTGAACTCTCTCAACCCGTTTAGAGAGACCTATTTTGTACAGCCTCCAGATAACAGCGGCACACTCTAACGACGATTTGACAAGGTGATGAGAGATGATTAACGATTTTATATGACCGGATTTGGATGATACTGATCTGGACAACGTTTATTTTCAACAAGACGGCGCTACGTGCCACACAAGCAACGACATCATTGATCTTTTGCGGGAAAAGTTTCCGGACTGTGTTATCTCTCGAAGAGGTGAATGCAATTGGCCATCGAGATCTTGTGATTTAACACCTTGTGACTTTTTTCTTTAGGGCCACGTAAAAGAGAAGGTGTAAGCCAACAGCTTGGGGTCGATTCAAGACCTCTTAGAAGGAGTTCGTAAGGCTATCGAGGACATAGGGCAGCCACTTTGCAACTCGGTTATGGAAAATTTCATGAAAAGTATGTTGTCTTGCAACCGCGGTCGTGGTGGTCATTTCCCTAATATTTTTTTCCACTATTAACGGCATACCTTTCTCTTTATAATGAAATAAACATCCGATAATTTATATTCAAAAAATAGCATTTTTCTTTGAATATCAAGATAACACCTCTTATTGGAAAACTTGTGCCAGCGTTTTCTCCAATCCTCCAAAAAGTTCTGCTATGCACTTTTCGGAATACCCTTGAGCTCTCCCAGCGATTCGGTTTTTAACTCTTCAATCGTCACAAAACGCCATCCTTTCAATCTTGGGAACGGGAAAAAGTCGCAGGGGGCCAAATCTGGTGAACACGGAGCTGAGGCATAATAACAGTGTTGTTTTTGGGCAAAAAATCTTTCACAAGTAAAGATGATTGAGCAGGTACATTTTCATGATGCAAAAGCCTTGCATATTTTTCCACAATTCCGGGCGTTTCTTTCCTATTGCTTCACGCGAACGGCGCATAACTTCAAGGTAGTACTTCTTATTTACCGAATGACCTTATGTAAGAACTACTGATGCACTACGCCAAGGTAAGCGAAGAAAACAGTGAGCAAAACCGCGGCATTTTGTCGAACTTGGCGTACTGTTTTTGGTCTTGGCTCTCGTCGACTCTTCCATTGGGACGATTGGGCTTTGGTCTCGATGTCATCACCATAAACCCATGATTTGTCACTAGTTATGACCCTTTGAAGCAAATTGGGATCATTGTTGACGCCTTAAACAATTCCTGAGCGATGCTCATGCGATGTTCTGTTTGGTTAAAATTCAGTAATTTTCGGTGCCACACGCTTAATGCACAAAATTTCCGAAAAGAATAAGGCGATAGCGAATAAAGATCCAGCAGCTCCGCTTACTAAATCATGCCATACAAATGCATGCAAACGCTGCCCCAAGAGTATTCGATGCAATAACTGCTGGTGGTTACAGAGGAGGAGAAAAGTTTCATTTGTGTTTAAAAAGCCTAGAGTAGAAAGACTAGACTTCATTTGAAGTTTTTACGTATTAATGCGAAGAAAGAAAACGACTTTGAATCCATTTTATAGAACTCAATATCCTGCTTTACTCAGTATTTCTCATTAAGCTTATGAAGCACTGGTGTTCCCACGACCCGGACTTATATCCGGCCAAGTACTATCACTCCAGCAGCGTTCCCCGTAATGTATGTATATGATGCTAAAACAACAACTTAAGATTCTGTGCTGCTTAGTAGAAGAATTATTTGTAATTCAGCTATATTGCTTCAAACAAAATCTAGTCTCCCAGACTACACAAAACTTGTAACCAGATAGAGAGCTAGAAACCCCTTTCAAAGTCACTGGTGGCGTACCTCAGGGATCAGTCCTTGGACCCTCACTATGGAATGCCATGTACGACGGATTGCTTAGCTTAAAACTGCCGGATAAAGCAACACTGGTAGGCTAGGCCGATGATATCGCTTTGGTAGTCACGGACAAGAAGCTAGATCAACTCCAGGGGAAGTGTATTGATGAAGCAACTAGAGTCCAGCTATGATTCTCTGCAGCGAGACTGAGGTTGGGTGTACAAAAAACAAACGCGAGCCTCGTAACTGCGCGAAGAAAAAAAAAGAGTTTATGAAACTGCGAATAGGTGGCCACGAAATACTGTCGCAAGAGGCAATATCTAAAGCATCCAGGCATAATGATTGATGCACGGCTCAGCTTCAAGTTGAAGCAAGTGTGGGTTCCAAGGTAACGGCAGTCAACTGTGCTCTTACAAGAATTCTCCAAATATAGGCGAACCACAAGGCGCCAGACACCATCTCCTGTTAAGGGCGGTAGATTCAGTCATCTTGTATGCTGCTCCTATAGGGACAGAAGCTAAACCTTCGAATGTTAGACTCGTAGCTCAGGCGCACCGACGAAATGCGCTAAGAGTCGCGTGCGCATACAGGACCATATTAGACGACGCGGTTTGCGTCATCGCTGGAAAGCCGTGCAGAAAATGTTCAGGAAATGGGACAACTTTATGACGGACAAAGAGTAAAGCCGACAACTGAAGCGAAAGCTGCAGAACGTCTGCATTCGATAGGAAAATGGCAACGCAGATGGGACTCGCCGGTTAACGAACGTTGGATCTATAGACTTATCCTCAAAATTAGTCAATGGGTGACCAGAAGGCACGGAGACGTTGGATACTATTGTATTTAACCCAAATATTGAGCGGTCACGTTTGTTTCTTGGAGTACCTCCATCGATTTTATACGGAGGATACTCCGTTCTGACCAAGCAGCAACAATGCAATAGAAAACGCGGGGCACGTGTTCTTCTTCTGCGATCGTTTCAATGAAGAACGCCGAACGCTTGAGTTATTCTTGGGTGAACAGCTGAACCCAGATGGCTTAATCAATAACTTGTGCGCATCAAATGACTTTTGGAATGCAGTTAAAGCCAATGCTCATAGCATAAAGCTGGCTACAGATATGGCGGACCAAGGCGAGCATGAAAAGTATTGGTCCATTTCATGGACGCGGTTCTGGGTCATATCGAAGTAATGCAGTAAGTAGTTCCGGGAAGGGTGGCTCCCCAGAAGAAGAGGAGCATCTGTTTTAGTGGCTACACTACTCAATGCTGCCAACAATACCAACAATAAAAGAAAAAAAAACAAAAAAAACCCTTTCTATCGAGCTCAAAATATATATCGAAAATTCTTCAACAGTCTCTGAATAAATCCCCTCACTTAGTTATCCAACTAACCGCCATTACTGCCTTAAATATTGAACTTTGTTTACTTTTAGTATTTTGTTTGAATGGCAACACTGTTCACTAACTAAAATCAGTATTTATATCGTTTATTGTTGTTGTTATTGTTGAAGTTGCCACTGCTGCCTGCCGCCGCTGTTATTTGATGTTGATATTGTTATTGATGTTATAGCGCAGCAGTTGCTGTTATTGTTGCAGTGCGACACAATAAAATTCATTGCGTTAATTTTTTATTGTCTGCCTTCTCCAGGTCGCTCGATTTTATCGCATTCAGTTCGCTTGTTTTGGATGTTGCCTGCCTGCTGTGTGCTTGTACACCTGAGAAAACATTACCTCATCTGTATAATTGCGCATACCGGTATTGTATTTGTAAATACAGATAACAAAACGCACACAAATGCGTTTTTAAATTTATTTATGTTAAAATATTTAAAGCACTAAATTATGAATTTGCTAGGCCTTGAATTGTTTGTAAAGTCTAGTGCAGGACTCTCCTCCTTCTTCACATATAAATCTGTATGTATATGACGGGTGCACAACCGGATGAGTTGGATTGGGTTGGGTTAAAATAAAAAAAAATGCATCACTTATCTCTCTGTTTTTTTCAAAATTGAGAAAGTTGTTGCATCATATAAAGGGAGGTAATATATTTCGGAATTTCGATTCATTAATTGCGTTCGCGGGTACTTTTGTCTTCGTTTGCTTGATTGCAAGGCTAGAATTGCTGGTGGTATTTATGCTGGCTGCTAGATAAAATCCTTCTAAACTTCCAGAAGCGATATGCTATCCAAAAGGCGGCACTCTTTGATTATGGGCCAACTTCTGGCGTCACCTTCCCAAAGTTGTTCAAATTTTGCTATTGCCAGGAGGCCTCTATGCATATCCACAATATTAAAATTAAACGGTTTTTCTATTATTATTTTATTAAATTTATTTAAAAGTATAAAAACTATGAACATATGTACATATATGAACGTATATATAATATATAAACGTATACATATATATTATTTCTAATGTACGACCGTCTCCGTTTGCGTTCTGTGCGACTCTCCTCGATTCATCAGGAGATATCTTCGTCGACCGACGCCACATTTCACACTAGCTAGTTGCAGGGCTACAAGCTCGCTGACACTATGAAGATGGTCGATCTTTAAGCGCAACATATCACAAACTTCGTAACTTTTTTGGTAGAAATAATCATCTGAATGCGTCAACAATTCACGGTAGGTGAAAAAATTTCACGAAAAATTTCAAAGACCAAAAACTGGACGTTCTGTTGAGAATACCATATTGCTGCTTGTCGCTGAACAACCTTCGACGTCAATATCTCAGCGTTCTCAACAGTTAGGCATTCACGAATCGACTGTTCAACGGATTTTACCTATGATGATGTTTTTCACATATAATTGATGAGAGTCGTATATTGAATAAAAATAGTGAGACTTGAAAGAATCTTAATTTTTATATTGAAGTGAAACTTCTTAGGCGTTGACGGACGAGCGAGAATGGGGAGTAAAATTTCAAGGCCATGCAACGTTTTGGGCATTTTCGTTCCGCAAGACAAAAAAAAAATGTAACGTAGAGGAAAAGGAGCGAGAGAGCTGCGCCTTATATATATCATTGATACACTTCAGGCTATTCATTTCTCCCTCTTGTGTGGTCCTTCGGCTTTTCTCCCACTCCTACGCTAAGGCTCTAGTCTAAATCGTACGACGTTATTCGTATTGTAGGAGCAAGAGAGAAGCACGTATATATTATATACAAGGCGTTAGAATATAACAGAGAAAGAAAGAGTACAGCGTACAGTACTTACGCCATATTACTATAGTAGAGCGAAAGAGGGCAACAGGCGATCTTGCTGGCCAGTGCAAATCGCCAAAACGGGAGATTAGGCGCCCGGGAAATGCATCCTTCAGCATATCGGTTTTGGCACGTGCAGTGTGTGCCGTTGCACCGTGCTGTTGGAACCACATGTTTTCCAATCCCAATTCTCCGAGTTGCGGCAAAAAAACTCGTTGATCATTGCTCTGTAGCGCTCACCATTCACAGTAACCGTTTGGCCCGCAACGACTTCGAAGAAAAAGCTCCTCCAGCGAAAACAGCACACCATACAGTGACCTTGAGCGGGTGTAATGGCTCTTCGTGGGTTACACGCGGATTTTCAGTTCCCAAGAAGCGTAAATTTTGCTTATTTACGTACCCGCTAAGATGGAAATGGGCATCATCACTCATGATTATTTTTTTGATGAAAAATCATCTTCCTCTTGGTGGTGATTAAGGATGGGTTGAGCGTATGTTAGACGCGATTGGCGGTCAGCAGCTAACAGCTGATGCACTGTCTGGACTTTGTACGGAAACATCTTCAAATCTTGTACCAAAATTCGCTGTAAAGACCGTCGACTGATACCCATTTGCGTGGCACGTCGTCTGGTCGATGTCGACGGCGCTTCCATGACATCCTCGGCTACAGCAGCAATATTCTCTGCAGAACGGCTACTCCGGGGTCTGCCACGCCTGGCAGCATCTCGTGTTGTGCCAGTTTCTTCGGGGCGAGCGGCTAAACGTCGCAGTGTTTCACCAGTAGGCGTTGGACGGCGAGGAAATCTGCGACGAAATTCACGTTGTGCCAAAGTCACCGACCGATTATTGGTCAAATAAATGGTCAGCAATATTCCGCGATCTGGAGCAGTGTAGCGTAACATTGTTTATTAACGTGTATTTCGCATGTGTTTACTACACAAATGTCAAAACAGAACTGACATTAGGGGCCAATCGCAAAATTCTAGCATTTTCTGATAGGAGGATTACTTTAGCGCCACCTGTTAGCTTAAAATTGTAATCATTCTTGAACAATTTTGTCTTTGAAATCAATAAAAAAGAGGTGGTCTGTAAAGTCGGTTTACTGACGATAGTTTAACGTGGTAACGTCATAAGAAAATACTGATTGAATGGTTGCATTTTTCAAAAGAAAATTTTAATTTTATTTGTTTGATAGATATTTTGTATGGATATAGAGAATGAGTTAACATTAACATAACATAATATATATTACTTTAACATAACATAACATAACATAACATAACACAACATAACACAACATAACACAACATAACATAACATAACATAACATAACATAACATAACATAACATAACATAACATAACATAACATAACATAACATAACATAACATAACATAACATAACATAACATACCATAACATAACATAACATAACATAACATAACATAACATAACATAACATAACATAACATAACATAACATAACATAACATAACATAACATAACATAACATAACATAACATAACATAACATAACATAACATAACATAACATAACATAACATAACATAACATAACATAACATAACATAACATAACATAACATAACATAACATAACATAACATAACATAACATAACATAACATAACATAACATAACATAACATAACATAACATAACATAACATAACATAACATAACATAACATAACATAACATAACATAACATAACATAACATAACATAACATAACATAACATAACATAACATAACATAACAAATTACCCCGTATTAAAGCACTTATCAACAGCTTTCATTTGATACCCATATTGTACATACACAACCAAAGGTTACCCGGGTCCACGTTTTGGCATATATTTCGAGACCCTAGTCATCAATAGGTATGAAAATTACCCCGTATTAAAGCACTTATCAACAGCTTTCATTTGATACCCATATTGTACATACACAGCCAAAGGTTACCCGGGTCCACGTTTTGACCTATATCTCGAGACCCCAGTCACGGAGCGGCATGAAAAATACTCTGTACTAAAGCATTCACCAACAGCTTCAATTTGATATCCATATTGTACAAACACATTCTAGGGTCCACGTTTTGGTCTCTATCTCGAGACCCTAGTCACGGAGCGGATGGAAATACTCTGAACTAAAGCATTCACCAACAGCTTCCATTTGATACCCATATTGTACATACACATGCGAAGGTTACCCGGGTCCACGTTTTGACCTATATCTCGAGACCCTGTCTACCAATAGGTATCCAAACTATACGGAAACTATCTTCAATACCTCCTTAACAATGTGTGTAAGTTTGGTTTAATTCGGTGCAAAGACACGGCGGGTCCACGTTTTGGCATATATTTCCAGACCCTAGTCATCAATAGGTATGAAAATTACCCCGTATTAAAGCACTTATCAACAGCTTTCATTTGATACCCATATTGTACATACACAACCAAAGGTTACCCGGGTCCACGTTTTGACCTACATCTCGAGACCCCAGTCACGGAGCGGCATGAAAAATACTCTGGACTAAAGCATTCACCAATTGCTTCCATTTGATACCCATATTGTACATACACATCCGAAGGTTACCCGGGTCCACGTTTTGACCTATATCTCGAGCCCTATTTCCAAAATAAAATATAATCCATGTTTCTCGTAGAGGATGTAGCTTTCGAATGGTGAAAGAATTTGCAGTTCATTCAATGCAATGAGCAAGGTAACACTAATGAGCAAGGTAACACTAATGAGCAAGGTAACGACACATTTTTTCGTGCGTGCAGCCTGTTAAATCGAATTATAAGACGTTATCACGTCAAAAAGTTATGGTGTTTTGAATAGGTAACACTTCATATCGTTCACCCTGTATACATATATGTGCATACAAATTATAGTTTGCCTGGTCACATTTAACAGTTGAATCCAAATTGTTGTACAATTCTAATTACATTACATTAACTATTTGTAATATAGATAATATTTGCGCGCCCACATATACTTACATTTACATCTACATATACAGTGGAAAGCAAAACTGTCCGGATGTTTTGCATTAAGAAAGAAAGGTAATGAAAACAATAATATACAAATATAGGTATATTATTAAATATATGTATTTTTTTCATTTAATTGAATATTATTTTAAATTATTAAGCACAAAAACTCATATATATGCTTCAAGAAAAATAGAAAAATTAAAAAAACAGCAATTGCATTACTCGGACACTTTTGCACCGATTTGTGTTATACACATTATCACGATATTACTTTGTTAAAATGTAACGGTATTTGTCCCGTTATTTTTTTTGCTTGTTGCTAGCTCATTGTCAATCTTTTACTCCTGTATTTTTGCATTGTTGTTTGACCTGTGAAGTGATTAACTTGATTTTAAATTAATTAAAACAAAAAATCTTTAAAAATGAGGAAAGCGCCAAAAGACATTGAAAACAATGTGATAAATTTGTTGAAAAATAATAATTCATGCCGTAAAATTGCTGAAAAGTTAAATTTAAGTAAATCTAAGGTAAATGACGTAAAAAAACGATGTAATGTAGCTTGCAATAATAACCAAGATGGTCGACCAAGACTGCTTTCTGATGGTGATGCCCGGCAGATTGAGTGTTTGCTACATGATAAGGCCATCAAGACACCAAAAAATGCTGCAAAAAGTATGGGCAAGGATGTCAGTTCCTGGACGGCCAGACGCGCATTAAAGAGAATTGGTTTAGTAGCCAGTGTGAAAAAGAAGAAGCCAGCCCTTTCCGATAGAAATGTGAAAAGACGCCTTCATTTCTGCAAGGCCCACAAAAATTGGACGGTAGATGACTGGAAACGGGTTATTTGGAGCGACGAAACGAAAGTTAACAGATACCAGTCTGATGGAAAATAATACTATTGGCATAGGCCGCATGACCGCATCCAAAAGCACCATGTGAAGGAAACGATGAAACATGGTGGTGGCAGTATTATGGTGTGGGGATGTTTTACCTGGTGGAACATTGGACCTTTGGTGAGAATCCAAGGTATAATGAAGAAGGAGGATTATTTGAATATTCTCCACACAAATTTACCGGATTTTGTTGATGAGAGTGCTTATCCGGCCGAAGAAGTTTTTTTTCAACAAGACGGCGATCCGAAGCACACGGCTAAAATAGTTTCCACCTGGCTACAAAACCAATCTTTTAAGACAATGGAATGGCCTGCACAAAGTCCAGACCTGAATCCCATAGAAAACTTATGGGCTATTGTTAAGAGAAAGCTGGGAGTATATGAAAACCCTCCGAAAAATGTTGACGAGCTTTGGGAGAGAATACAGCATGAATGGCGAGCTCTTGACCATGATATCATCCAAAAGTTGGTAGAGAGTATGCCAAAACGTATTGAAAGCGTAATTAAAAGTAAAGGCCTTAGGACGAAATATTGAATTGGCAATATTAATTGATTTTAAGCAAATCACGCAATCAGTGCAAAAGTGTCCGAGTAATGCAATTGTTGTTTTTTTAATTTTTTCTATTTTTCTTGAAGCATATATATGAGTTTTTGTGCTTTATAATTTAAAATAATATTCAATTAAATGAAAAAAATACATATATTTAATAATATACATATATTTGAATTGTTTTCATTACCTTTCTTTCTTAATGCAAAACATCCGGACAGTTTTGCTTTCCACTGTACATATATATCCATGCATGTTTTTCCATTCCGCACCCAAATGCCATTCTGCAAATGCATCGATCAACTGTGGTTAAATGGAAACGAACAAAACTATTGCCCAAATAATTAAAAACTAATTAAATTAGCATAGATAATGAGCGACAATTCCTAAAAACGCAAATGATTCGAACAATAAACAAAATAATGCAATCAACTCAAGGTTAAATGCATTGCCATGACGACAGGGCAAATTGCGCACATAATTGACACTAATAATAAAATGCAGAGGGCACTCGAAAAAAAATGATGAAAATAGAAATTAAAATTAAAATTAAAACGCGAAGAAGGTCGCATAATAAATCGAATGGCAAGTTACAAATTGCATTAAGCTTAAATTGCATTACGACACTCTCGGAATTTATCGAATTCTCACAATACAAATTAAAATATGGAAAAAAAAAAAATCAGCTCGAATTTGATTAACCAAATTCGAATTTGCATTACCTGCAAGGACATCTGCTGAATGAATTTTAAAATTTCGACATCTCAGCCCCTCAATTGGCGTAAATTGATTTCCACATAAATGGCACATTGATGTAGTCACTACTTGATGAGGCATCGAAGGGAATATATCTGAATGTATGTCTATGTACAAATCCGTCAAATAAGTGAAATTAATTTTTAATTACGCGCTTCACTTCTTTCAACCGCAAATAAGCGCCCAAGCAACAGAAAAATGAAAAGAAAACAGCACCCAACTGTATCAGTAATTGCTCCCAGGAAAATACCCATTAAGCTGCGCCTCAGAATGCGCTGAAGTGCAACCAAAAGTGCAAAGATAAAATTTGAAATAAGCAGGAGAGTAAAGAAAATAAAAATAACAAAAAATAACAGCAAATAAAATAAGTTGCATTGAAGCAGTTGAGTTTGAAAGATTGCCGTCGAAGATTGCATTATTCTTGACGATGTAGCGCATTTTCAACAGCTGCGGCGACGGCGACGGTAACAGCAACAGCGGCAGCGGCAGCATAGCAAACTCGATACATATTTAGCTGCAATGTTGCATGTTCGGTGGTTGTTTTTGTTATTGCTGTCAGGCATTTCCCAGAATGTATTTAGACATACTTCGTAATGTTTTTTTGTTTAGCCAAAGTGAGTGAAAGAATGGCTTCGTAGTGCTGGGACAGTGGTGTGTAGTTGTTTCAAAGGAAAACAGATTATTTTTAAGTTACTGGCTTTAACTAAAGGGGTTTCCAATAAGAGCTATTATTTCCGTAACAGATCAACGGTTTCTTTGCTTGTGTGGCACGTCTCTTTGAAAATAAACGTTGTCCAGATCAATACCATCCGATTCCGGCCAGAAAAAAATTTTAATCATCTCCCGATAGCGTAATCTATTCACCGTAACTATTGCTCCAGCTTCATTTTTGAAAAAGTAAAGTCCAATGACTACGCCGGAGTATAAACCGCACCAAACAGTCACACGTAGAGGATAAGGAGGCTTTTTAACAATAACTCTTGCATTTTCTGAGCACCAGGTCCGACAATTTTGCTTGTTGGCGAAGCCACCGAGGTAGAAATGGACCGAATCACTTAAGATGATTTTTCTATGGAATTCTGGATCATTTTCATGCATTTCAACGACCCAATCAGCAAATACACGACGTTGTTGATGATCGGCCCGCTGGAGTTCTTATGTTAACTGGACTTTATATGCCTTAAGACCCAAATCTTTATGCAAAATAGGGTGTAATGACGTTTGTGGAATGCCTAATTCCCAAGAAGAACGACGAGGAATGGACAAACCTGGGTTTTCTTCAACACTTTCGGCTACAACAGCACTATTTTCGGCTGTTCTTGAGCAACCGCCACGAATCTTATTCTTCACATCACTAACTTGTCCCAACAGCTCGAATTTTTTCACCAATTTCTGTATTGCGGTCCGACAAGGTGCTTAACGATAACCCAAAAATGTTCGAGTTTTACGAACCGTCTCTGTCAAATTTTCACAATTTTTATAGTGAATTTTAATAATTTCAATGCGTTGCTTAAGCGTGTTTCGTTCCATTTTTATTAACGGCGTGGTTTCTACTTGTCAAATATCAAAAAATTACAGCTTCAAAAGTGACATCTACCGAAATAGCGGGGAATTCAAAATAACACCTGTTATTGGAAAACCTTTTATATTTTGTCTCTTACTAGAAAAGAATGTCAACTTGTGCTGTAAACTTCATGGGTATACTGACAGGACACTGTCCATCGTACGCGGGCAAACTGAAGCTAGTAGAGAAAGATACATGCACAGCAAGCAATAAAGTTAAAGCGAGAGGAACTCTGGAGCACCTACCCTACCACAGCCTCACACTTAGCAAAACACGAATAAACTGCTAAGGTTCTGCATCATCATCAACCTTAGAAATTATGGCGGCTCACAAAATAAACAGCCAACTAAAATTATCTAAACTGTGTATTAAAGAAAAAGTATAAAATAAACTCTCCATACAAGTACTTGGTCTCACTATAGATATATTTCTGAGCCACTTGCGATCTACAGGATCAGCCAAGTCCAACCTAACCTAGTGCACATGTGTATAAGTACACTCAGGAAGTTAACTCCGTGCAGCTATGAAACGATTTTTTCGGTGATACAAAGCACTGTGTTAATCTGTTTCGTCGGAGCTTTTCCGACTATTTCAGGCCCGGCATCAGATGCTCTGATTAGTCTACCACCACTTGATGTATTCATCCAAGGTGAGGCCTTGAAGGCCAACTGCGGGCTGAAACACAATGGGAATTGGTGCGGCCTCTGCCCGGCATTGGACAACAGAGTAGACATGGACTTCGATCCAACGATTCTCTTCATGTCCCTTGATTCCATGCCATCCAGAGCCTGCTGCCTGCTCAGAAAATGAGCCGGGCAAACACTATTTTCGCTTTTTCACGGGTCGAGGACCGAGCATGGCTCCGGCTCTGGGGTCTACGTGGAATCCAGCGGAATAAAACTGCACTTTGCTCTTGGAATGCATGCATATGTGCTTCAAGCGGAGGTGTATGCTGTTCAAGAAGCGATAAACTTTGTTGTGGAAAACAGACGGAGATACAGATCTATATGTGTCTGCAGTGAGAGCCAAGTTACGCTCATGGCCTTAGACAGCCCCGAACCACTTCATGAGTAGTCTTGTACTGTAAATCCAGCCTGAACTATGTCGGTAGACATAATAGCCTGGTGCTAAAATAGGTACCGGAATACGTGGGTATCGCGGGTAACGAGATCTGTGACTCTTTAGCCAGAATGGGCTCTAAGGCCAGCTTCCTTGGCTCACAGCCCGTTCTGCCACTCCCTTCTGCAGTCATCAAAGCCACGGTTAGCAAACCAGTTATTCTAACACACAAGTGAGCTTAGCAGGCTGAGAGAGGCTACAGATGTACAAAACTGATGTTATCTTTCATGTCCGACCGACTGTCGCAGTTCCTCCTGTCACTAAGCAAAGGGGACTGTAGGAGGCTGGTTGACTGATGACGAGCCGCTTTCTGTGGGCGAAGCACATGGATAAGGTAGGCATCTCAGAGAGTGCACTCTGCCTAGCTTGTAAAGAGGAGGATGAGACGGCGGACCACTTTCTATGCGTCTGCCCCGCCTTCGCTCGAATCAGGTTTGAGGTCTTTGGCACTGATGTGCTAAGAAGCGACCACCTTGGCACCACAAGATCTACTCAGATTTGTTCGGAGGTCGAGTAGACTTAAAGAAAATTAAAAAGGGAATACGAGTGCAGTACAATGGACATAATTGTGTCTGAGTGCTGTACTTGCTAGCCTGTCCCGACAAAAAAAAAAAAAAAACCAAATAAAGTGGTAGATAGGATAGAAGGAAATGGGAAAGCTGTTGAATTGGCCAGCCCGGATGCATCCTACAGCGAGACTCAAGCGGTAGAAATGGGCAATCCCCAAGGCGTGCGTAATAGAAAGATCTTCTCGCTTCCGGAAGCAGACCGTTAAAAGATGGACTAACACAGATACCTGCAAAATAACTAAACAAACGTGGCTCAATTTCAACAAATCCAGAATAACCGGCCACTGCACTAAGGGGTTTTTAGCGTTTTTTGGCATATATTAAAAAAAAAACGTATCATGTATTTTAAAATAAGCTTTATTTTTGTTTTTACCATACCCTAATTATTTGAGAAATTAGTCGTTAACATTTTTTACGGTTACACTGATTGAACGGTACGCCTTCAAAGTCAGCTGATTATCGTGTTCGCTTTGTGCACAGTTTGGTGGAATACATTGAAAAAGGTTTGATTGCTCGAGTTATCCAAATAAAACAAAAAATCTAAATTTAAATGATGGAAGGTTATAGTCCAGGTATATAAGATTATATATTAGTTTATTAACATTTTTTCAATTATGTGTGGTTTCGATTTTGTATATCGTGTTTTATTCATATGTATTATTTAAATTAGTCTTAGCAAGTATAGGTGCGTTTCGTATAATAGAACTTCCAAGGCGCACAGAAGTGCACAGAGTTTTAAATGTAGATCTACTTACTAAAGCGTCCACAATAATATGTAACTAACTTTGTTTGCACAAATTTGCCCCTTTTTGATAAAATCGCCTTTTACAGAGGGATATATGTTCGGAAATGTAGAGCTGCTAGATATTTATATCAAAAATAATCGGGCAGAGGTCGCAGTTAAGCACCATCTATCTATTAAAAAAAATTGGTGAAAGTCTGAATGAATCTAAGGTAGCCCAAATTAATAAAAAAGTACGACTTTTGTCAAATATTTTGAAAAACACTGGCCCCATTGTCATCGAGTTATGTCAAGACTTAGAAAAAAACATTCAGAATGGCTTGATAAAAGCCTAGTAGTCAACACCGAAATTAATCGTGTATCCGAAAATAAAGTTGGTCGTCCAAAAGTGGACTACGAGAATGCCAGCTCCCGACTAAAACGGAAGTTTGGAAAAGAACTTTCGCAAGAACACGAAAACTCGTTGCCCTTGCTGTAACATGCTGCTACAGTTTCAGCTAAAAAATCAGAAGAGAAGAGATATTTGTAAAATGAAACTTTTTTCGTCTGAGCCCCAACAAATGTCAGCTGACAGTGCTTTAGCATTTTTGTTAGAAAACGGATTTATAAAAGAGTAATATAATAATATAAAACAAAATGCAAAAATACATGGTTATGATATATATCCGCCCTATAAGGATTTGTCTAGTTCCAAATTAAAGCTAAGACCAGACGGCATTCAATATTTTGAAGATAAGGCACAAGTTCCTTTACAACAACTTTTGGACCATACAACTACCCGCATTCTTGAAATGCAACATGAGGTCCTAGGTATACTTCCAAACGTGACACATTGCAAGTTAATTTTCAGTTATGGATATGATGGTTCGACCGGACACAGTATGTACTCGTACAAGCAGCGTTTTCAAGTCCATGGTAATGTGTCTGATTATTCATTGTTCGTAACAACAATTATTCCTTTAAAACTGATTAATGAGACCGATAAAATTATTTGGGTCAATAAAGCACCCCATTCAGTTCGGTTATGTAGGCCCTTGAAGATTGAATTTATCTAGGAAAGTCATGCTCTCATTCTAACAGAAAAAGGGTACTTGGATACTGAGATTCGAAATCTGAAATCATATATGTACGGGTATAATGGTAAAAAGATATTTGTGGAATATTTAGGACAAATGACCCTAATTGATGGGAAAGTTTTAAATATATTGTCGGGATGCAACTCATGCCAGTCTTGCCCCATCTGCATATCAAAGCCAACGCAATTACTTAATATTAAAGATATTAATTCAGAAATTTTCAAGGCCAAAACACATGCCCTTCAATATGGAATCAGCCCTTTGCATGCTTTGATCCGCTTTTTCGAGTTTGTGTTGAAACTTTCATATAGAGTCGAGATGAAAAAGTGGCACGTTAAAGATTGCGATAAACCTCAATTAATAGCTCGAAAACAACTAATGCAGAGGACCCTTTTAAAGAAAATGGGCCTCAATGTAGACAAGCCTATTCCAAACGGCAGCGGAAACTCCAATGATGGCAACACAGAAAGGAGGGCATTTTCTCACGCAGCCTTATTAGCCTCAATTTTAAATGTTGAAGAACAATTACTGAAAAACTTCTATATAATTTTAGTAAGCATTTCCTGTGAGCATGAAATTAGCTCAAGCAAGTTTGAAACCTTTTGTGGAAAGGTTTTTGAACTGTACCATTATAATTATCCTTAGTATCCTATGTCTCCTACTGTTCACAAGGTACTAGTACATGGACATCAAATAATAAAAAACTCCTTGGTTCCTGTTGGCTGTCTTGGGGAACATGCATCCGAATCCCGAAATAAGTTTTATAAGAGCGATAGAAGGGGCCATGCAAGAAAACGCAGTCGGCTGGATAATATGAAAGATGTTTTTAACAGAGCCTTAGACACTTCGGACCCATTTTTGTCCACTATCTTTTTAAAAGAACGACAAAACAAAAATAAAAAGAAAGACATACCAAAAGAAGTTTTCGCGCTGATTCAATCGCCATCTTTAAATATTTTAACAAATAATGACAAAGATTATCAGGAAGAAGATGAAGAATATGACGAAGATATTGAACTTGATGTGATTACTTCTGACGAAGAATATATTAAAATAGAAGAAAACTAAGTTCATATTGGTAGTAAGTAGTCTCAATAAGCTGTTTGTAAGTTACGTAGTATTTTTCTTTCTTCTTAGAACACATATACATATGCAGTTTAAAAATGTACCTAAGCCATTTTGGAAGGGAATTATCCACCCAGACAAATTTAATATAAAAACACAAATTCGCGAAATAAATGAAATATATGGAAACACAAATTTACTATAAATTGTTACATTATTTTAAAGATCATGTTCAGGGCGGAGGTGTAGGCGTAATCGAATGAAAAAATAAACAAAAACCGAAACTCTACTTTAATCTACGTGATTCACCTGCAAAAATTTAAGTCATTATCTTTAAATTTGTGATTTATGCGAAAAAAATTAAAAAAAAACCCCATAGTGCACTGGCGTTTCGGGGACCAAATCGGGGTGTTCAACGGCAAAGAAGGCTAGGGAAATTTTTGATGGTCAACTTGAAAGAAAAATTTACGATATAGGCAGATTTATAGTCAAATCAGGATGGTTTCACTAATAAGAAGTAGTGGTTCTACAACCTCTTGTGTGCTAATTGGGTCTGCAATGTGCCATTCAAACACCACCCCCATTAAGCAAATCGGAGCCTATACATACTTACATATACAACTTTTCGTTATATCTTGATCCCAGTCCTAGTCAGCTTATAAGTTTTTTCCAAAAGCAAAAGCAAGTGCGCGTTAAGTGCATGTCCTTAGCCCACTGTTCACAAATATATTGCGCTTTTGACAGTATTGGATATTGAAAATTCCCAAATATAGGAGTTCATCCAGGCAAGACAAGGTAAGTGCACTGGTTTTCTTTTACCATCCATTCGCTCCAAATACACTACGAGGTTGGTTATCATATACTTGAGCTCTATATAACGTATGTACACATATATATGTACTTGTATATGTATGTGTGATCTAATGTAAATATGTGGGAAGGTAAGCTCAAGAATGCACACTGTGCGCTAGATTGAATGTTTGTATGTCGGCAAGTTGATTTGTTTTTGCATTACTGCAATTTTTCTTGATATCCGCAAATTTAATTTGAGTTTCCGTCTGCTTAAGTGGTATTACACCACTAATATTGTAGTTGTTTTTGTTGTTGTTGGTTTGCTTGCCATTTTATGCTTTTGGTTGGTTTTCTTTTTCCAGCGCTTCACGCTTCGTTGCCTAAAATCGAAATAAAATCAATGCATTGCCACTGCACTGCGAAACTAATAAAAATAAAAAATAAAAAAACAATAATAACAATAAAAACAACAATAATAACAATAAATGGAACAACGACATCTTCACTGCCTGCAAATGTAGCAGCAACTAGCGAAGATACTGAAAATTTTCTTAAAATTTTATTGCTATTTCTCTTTACATTCTGAATGCTTTCGACTTTTGGCTTTAGTTGTCCAATTTTCATTTTAAGCCTGCAAATAGCGTTCACATACACGTACACACGTACATGGAAGCATGTGCACACAGATGCACTCACATCTATGTGCATTATTTTGTTTTTGAAGAAGAAGAAATGATTCTGTTGCTGTCTTGCCTTTCTTTCTTTTTTCCACTATTTTCAACTCTTCTGCCAACAAATTCAATCGTATGAGGTAAACTCGTAAGTATATCAGTACATACAGCTATGGACAGAGAAATAAAATAGTGCACTTATGAATCCCTCTGCCCTCTGTGTGAATCATTATTTTTTAGAAGATCGACTGACTGATTAACGTACCTACTTTTATGTTAATTTTATTAGTTATTAGTTATGACAATTTTTGTTTATTTATCTATTTATATCAACAGTGCAGAGTAAACTAAAGTCTTTTAATGGTACTTCAACGTTAGTATATTCTCGTACAACTGATTTTAACATGAAAGTTTCTTAAATTTGTACACCAGTTCATTAACAAATCCATGCAATATATATAACTTAACTATAAGAATTAGAAGACAAACTTTGGTAGTAGGAAAAGAAAAGAAGGATGCAGAAGAACAACAGGTAGTAATTACAGAATATGGAGAGAAATTTAATGCCCTAATTGAATGCCATCAAACACTTTTAAAGTATTTATTTATTTGTTTATTAGAATTAGTACAAACTAATACAAGAGCGAGCACTAGCTGCCAGGACCTACAACTCGATAGTTAGATAGAACAGTCTGTGTTATTATTAGCAAATCATATTAAATCATAGTAGTTAAGTTACAATCTTTCAAAAAAATATTCAAATCAATTCTTTTGGTGGTAGAAACAGTAGCCACTAGAGCAGAAGGTTTGGTGGATCCGAAGTGTTTTTTCCTGAAACTTTTTAAGGTGCGACAAACGTTTAAAAGATGGTCAGCTGATGCGTTATTATCACAAAATGGACATTGTTGTTGGGTACCTCCTGTGAATAGGTGTGGGTGTGTGAGTTTTATTATTATTATCATTATTAGAAGGCCATTTCGCACTGTGACCAGAGCTGATCTATTGTGAAAGGCCTATTTTTGTAACCCTAGAGTTTTAGTCTTTTAAAAAATTTTAGCACAATTTTGGGTTTGTTGTTCCAAAGATTGCCTGGAGATACTACGATACCACCAAGGTGATGCAGTCTCTGTCTACCCAACGCAGGACATTCACAAAGCACATGTTCTGAGCTTTCTATGTCCATTCCGCAAAAGCGCCAGACATTGGTCTCAGATAGACCAATATTATTTAAATGATACCTCAAGCTGCAGTGACCTGTAAGATATCCTGTTAAAAGACGTAGATCTACTCTGCTTAGTGAGAGAGGCTTGTCAGATATTCCTTTGTTGGGACTTAGGAATAGTTTGGCTTGACGCTGACCGGCACAGTTTAGCCAGTGTGCAGCAAATTTCCTTTCTTCCCATTTCCTAAGGAATTCATTCATGTGGCTTTTTGTGGGTCCACAAAAAGGCTCAGGACCAGTAAGTTGCATATTTGCTCCATGTTTTGCAAGGTCATCAGCCATTTCATTTTCCTCATGTCCTTCATGTCCCGGAATCCAGCCTAGTGTTACTATGTTGAGGTTTCCTAACGTTTTGAGAAGGTTTAGGCAATCATTGGTGTGTGAGTTTAGTATGTCCGACTCTGAGTCTGACGAACTGGCTGGATAAATATCGAGGTGTACTGCTTGGGTATAGATATGGTTTGCGCCTGTCGTTGAATTCAGTATACCGATGCCTAAACGTATACCATTCCATATAGAAATATGGCCATTGCTTCCGCTGTGAACACCGAGCATTGTTCAGGTAACTGACTTCCAGAAATGAGCAATCCTTGTTGATTAACTACAGCGAGCGTGGTGTTTGTTCTGGTTTTTGATCCGTCCGTATAAAAAAAAGTCCAATTGTTGTTCCGGTAGTTTCTTTCCTGTTCTGCAAAGAGTTGTTAATAGGTCGAACTACTTGTCGTAGATTTATTAAGTGCGTGAAGCACGGTGTTGAAATTCAATTTATATATAAACCACGAACTTTTAAAGTAATTATAGACTTATGCGCTGTAGTTAAATCTGTTAAGTCCAGCCTTCATAGTGTTGAGTAATGAGTTGCACACTTTAACAGTGTTAATGAAAAATAATCTAGATGATGCTAGGTAATTAAATATTAGAACAATGAATTTATTGTATCCGCTTGACCTTACTGGTATCAAGTTCTCTGTCAGGTAGGGAGGGAACTTAAGAGGACTGATACCTGTAAACGGCCATATTTTCCCCGATTTTCATTAAAATTATCTAAAATGAAGAAGTCGATATATATTTTTTTTAATTAGCATACAGTTTATTTATACATTAGAATAATATAAACATTTTTATTTCAATCATTTAAAATGGCGGATGTACACTCAAATCTCCCAGGAAGTTCGCAGCGGGGCTTCTCTATCGGCGGGCATTGTAGCATCGGCGTCAGTGGCCTGAATACAAAAAACTAAAAATTTGTTTGTTTCTTAATGTCCTAATTTCTATATGAATTAAAAACAAATGGAAAAAAAGAATTCGCGGAATAAAATGCTTCAAAAACAAAAACAAAATGAATTTTGGGGCGAATTTACCTACCATTTTTGCTTCAAAAAAGTTAGTTTCTCGAAAAATTTTCAAAAACTTGTAAACTCACATAGAAAGTAATATCATAAGAAAGATGTGTGCAAAATTTCAGGGAGATCAGTCAATAACTTATTGAGTTATCGTGTACGCCAATTCGAAAAATTTAGTTTTGAGAAAAACGCGTCTAAAGCCGGCAACGTAACTACCAACGTAACTGGTATACCTCTCCCAGCGCTCGAACGCAAAGAATAGAGTCGTCACGCTTGACGATCTATAATATAAGAAATACTTAAATTAACGTTTACATTTTTTTTTACATATTCTTTTTCAATTTTTTTTTTTCGAAATTCTCCAGGTATCAGGATTTACCCTTAAATAATGCAAGTTTACACATAAATATGAAAGTTCTAGCAGCCAAATAACTGTTGAGGCAACAGCCCAGTTACCTTGTGCGCCAGGCAGAGATACGGTCATATCTGTCAATCCCATGTACACACCGCGTGGCGTTATTAAGTTCATGGCAGGATGTGGAGTCAAGTTTACTGTATACCACTTTGGAGTAGGTAAATCACATGGATAGCCACATACTGACAAACGATATAAACATGATTGACAAAAAGACTGAATAGAAGTGGACCAAGGATAGATCCTTGCGGAATACCAGTAGGTACATATCCAGGCTGAGATGTTAATTTTCTGGTCTTAACCTTCTGCGTTCTGCCACCAAGTTAGCTGGCCATCAGCTTCAGCGTCTTTGAAACCGAAATAGTGTTTAAGTTTTAAACGTAACAATTTGTGATTCACTGAGTCAAATGCTTTAGAAAAATCAAGTAAACAACAAACGTTATCAAAACTAATTCCAATATCGTCCAGTATTTCAACCATTGCTGTCGAGCAACTGTGACTTTGTTTGAAGCCAGATTATAGTGCAGAGAGTAGATGATTGTCCTGTACAAATAATGAGCTTTGCGTGGAAATTTGCAAAATTTGGGATGTATGCTGATAGGTCTATAGTCACCAGCATAAATAGCATTTGTCTTTTTAGCGACTGGGAAAACTATAGCATTTTTCCGTACCGCTGGGGAACATGAACTAGTCAAGCAATGGTTCATTATATGGGTAAATTCAATTAAAGCTAATTTTTCGATAAATTATTGTCTGCTATAAAAAATTGCAAATAAAATTGTTTCCCTTAAAATCGTTATTGGGCATGAAAATAGGAAGATGACTCCACAGCTCATTTGAAAAGGAAAACATTACTTGGAATTTCCAGGAAAGGCAAGCGTGACCGGTTTATGCCCTCTCAATATAATCAGGATATGGCCTACTGACTTTTGTTGCGTCTGCGACCAATCCCAGGAGATCCTAGTGCACATTCTTCTTGAATGTAGCGCTATAGCGTGGAGTAGGTTAAGACGTCTTGGTCAACTGCAGTCAGAAGAAAGGCCCAATCCAACCCAACTCTGTCAAGAGTTTGTTAAAGGAACTATGTCTGGATGAGGTACTGCTATGAGTAGAGAGCACAAATGACCATGAGGTCCAAGTGCAAACCTCATAGAGAATCTAATCTAAGCCCACCCCAGCAATTGCACTGGAAATATGTGGGGAATATAGTCTGCATATATCAAGCCGACTATAATATAATATTGAGTATGGGAATAAGTTTCCGCCCTCGTAAAAGAGGTATCGCTGCTGATACAAATTTTGTGTTCGCTCTATTAATATACCGTTGATTTGAAGGTGTATATGTGAGGTCTCGATCGCAGTAGTTGAGATTCGTAAAGATCCTTGTTTATGTGACATTTAAAATGTCTACGTTCGTCCCAAAAAAACAGCATTTACAGGAAGTCATGCTTCATTATTACCTTTTAAAGGAAAGTGCAGATGAAAAGCGTTATATATTGATCAATATTAATGGTAATCACGCTCCATCAAATACAACTTGTAAGAGTGGTTCTGACACTACCAAAGTGGCGATTTCAATGTTGGGGATAAAGATCGCGAAGGGGACCGAAAAAATTCGAAGACACTCAACTACAATTATTATTGGATGAAGACGTATGTCAAACCTCGAACCCTTTATGACATGTCGAAAGAGTTGGATGTTGACAGAATTGAAGGGGAGAGAGATATCGAGAGACGTTTGGTGACGTGTGAGGTGCTTCGTGAACGGATCGTCACTGGCGATGAAAAACGGAACTATTAGGATCACCCTTAGCGTCGAAAAAGTTGGAGCCTGCCAGGGGAACCAGGCCTATCGACAGTGAAAAAAGTAGTCATGCTTCAAAGGTTATGTTGTGCATCTGGTGGGATCAAAAGGATATCATCTATTATCAAATTCTTAAACTATCCGAAACCATCACTGGTGATCGTAACCGACTGCAGCTAATGCGTTTGAATCGAGCTCTCAAAGAAAAGCGCCCAGAATGCGACGGTAGACATGATAAACTGATTTTGCTGCATGACAAGCCAGGCCACACGTTGCTGAATCGGTCCAGAAATATTTAGAGGGACCGAATTGAGAAATCTGGTCCCATTGACCGTACTCCCCAGACATTGCACCTTCTGATTACCATCTGTTGGAATCAATGAAGTCAGCCCTTACTCGAGAGCATCACAAACTGGCTCAATGAAAGGATCAACTCAAAAGAACTCGAAACTTTCATCAGATGTATTTGTCTAACTTTGTCTAAGAAAGGACTGAAACTGATTCCCATAATCAATATGTTATAAGTAATGTTGACTTTTGAGATGTGACCAAGCAAGTACCAGTCGACATAGAAATCCATGAATCGGAAATACTTAGCATAAACCCCAAGACGTCATCACAAGAACTGCAGTAGACTGGAACCCCCAAGAGAGTCGCAGGCGGGAAATCTCGCCAACACGTGAAGGCTACAAATTGAAACTGAGGCGAAAAAACCAACCCATTTCTGGAGTCAAATTAAATTCCTGGCTCTAAAAAAATCAAATTATATTTAATTTTTTTATTGAGGTCCTATGTTCCAACTAGGAACTCATGAAAATGAAATGTATGGGTGTGCCAGCAGAAAAACACACCGCCACTAACGCCCATAGAAGAAAAAAAATGAATTTCAGGAAACTTTTTACGGACGAAACGAAAATTAGTTTGATTGATTCTAATGGGAGAACTTTTCTGAAAGTAGACGAATGGATATTCGAGAGCAGATGGAGCGGGAAACAGATTGGAGTTTTCAGTGACAGTCAAGCCTAGAGGATTGTTCAAGAATGTAAGGAGAAGCTCAAATCTGTCGTAAGAAAGAACAGGCTTGTACTCATTGGGGTTAAAGGACAATCCGGTGGTCAAGGAACGATATTGCCGATGAATTGGCTCACCGTGGATCAGCGGTTCCCCCACAAAGGCCAGAGCCAATAATCGGAATCAGTTCCACAGGAATCATGAATTGGATCAGCGATTATGGATGCAATTTGCATAAAGAGCGATGGTCCGGTCTAGAACGCTGCAAAACTGCAAAGTGTTTTGTGACAAGCGCGAACAGAAAACCGTCAAGCATATAACCACCATTTAAATCATTGAGTACCCGATGTGACTGTCGTGCTTGGAGGAGGCGGATAGCACTGAGCACTTTCCCAAGGAGTGTCCTGCTTTTGCAAGAGCAAGACTACGAGTTTTGGGTTCCGATGTTGTGAGAATGAGTAATATTTGTTCTCTCAAACTGGAGGATATTTACAGATATGCCAAAGATTCTGGAAAATTGTCACAATACTAACTACCTTTGTTTCTGTCTCTATTCTTTCCTATCTCTTTCTCTGATACTTGTTTCTTTTCTCCTTGACTATCGATCGTCTTACCAGAGCTCTAAATATAAAAGGCTGTTTAGCCTGAGTGTTTTAGGAGCCACCAAATATCTTGGCTTAGCCTATTCAAATTTCAACACAACAAAGACCGTAAAGCATGATGGGAATAACTTAGTACTTTGCCGAAAGGGAGAGAGAGGGAAAGATTCTGCTGAATATTTTGGGTCCTTTGCACCTTGGCGACGGCCCAAATCGCAAGCGATGGAACAATGAGCTGCTGAGCAGCTTAGTTGGTTGGGTCAGTCGTCCGAATGGATACAAACGCTCTGACTCTGAAAGTATTCACTGCGGGTCCAGTTGGTGGTAAGAGACAAACAGAAAGGACTCCTCTGCATGGAAAAGATCAGCGGGAGAAGGACTTGGCTTCACTTTGTGTGCCCAACTGGCGCCGGATGGTACGAGAAAGCAATGACTGGCGCGCTTTGGTAAACTCGGCCAAAATCTTGTAAGCGGTTATAGCGCCAATTAAAAAGAAGAAGAAGATAATAAATAGCAATATGGATAAGTTTGCTTATCTTGATATTCCCGAAACTACGATGGACCGATATTTCTTCCAATTCATACCACGGAACTGGATATTCATTCATGATAATAACCCACGCATCCGTCAAAAGTGGTGAAAAAGAAGAGAAGAAAAATTCCATTTCTGTATTATCCAGCACAAAACTCCGATCGGATTTAAGGCTAAGATTGGGTAAAACCAAAAATTAAAAATCTCAATGAACTATTGCAACGAATACAGGAAGCATGGAACCCTACTTCTTTGGGCAGATGCCAAACGTTAATAGAATGTGCACCTCGTAGGTGCGAAGCAGTTTTAAAAAATAATGAATATTCAACGAAATACTTCTTTTTCTTCTTCTTAATTAGGGCTGTAACAGCTTATGCGATTTTGGCTGAGTTTAACAAAATGCGCCACTCATTTGTTTCTCCTGCTAACCGGCGACAGTGCTCCTAGGAACCTCAATAGGCGCTCATAGAAAGAATCTTTGGTCGCATCGTCCTTCTCTTCCATCGGGGCGTGTGCGCGAGATGTTGAAAAATTGCGCTTTGATGTGGATTATTAAGACACTAGTCCAGCGGAATGAACGACAGCGTACTTGGCGACGAAGTCTATCTCACGCAATAAATCCAATACCGAATTTGCGCTCCTTTACATGGCATCCTCCAACGAAAAATCAAATAAAAAAAAACAAATTCAACCAATTTGGAAAAACTAACTTTTTGGGTTTTCTTACAGATCAATTCAGTGATAAATTCCGATTTTTTTTTTTTTTGTTTTTCGAATTCTCGTTTATGACTTCAATTGTCTCAAAATGTTTTCCACGGAGCGGCAACTTGAGCTTGGGAAACAGGAAAAAGTCACATGGAGCCATATCAGGCGAATACGGTGCTTGCGGAACGATATTAACATTATTTTTGTTCAAATAATCGCGAACAAGACGTGATGTGTGAGCTGGTGGATTATCGTGATGCAAGAACCATGACTTGTTGTCCCACAATTCCTTCCCTTTAAGACGAATGTTCTCGCGCAAACGCTTGAAAACGTCTAAATAATATTCAGCGTTAACCGATTTTGCGATTTGTGCGATTTTCAAGCACAATTTCCTTTACTTTTCCGATGTTTTCGTCGTTTACTGATGTTGCTGGACGACGTTCATGAGGCAAGTTTTCAACCGATGTACGGCCCTTTTTGAACGATTTGTACCACTGGAAAACACGTGCACGCGATAGAGCAGGGTCCCCATAGGTTGTCTGCAACATTTTTAAGGCGTCTAAAGCCGAAATTTTGTTGGAATAACAAAATTTCAAACAAATTCTTTGTTCAACTTGAATTTCCGTCGTTAAATTCGAAGAACACACTCGAGCTTGACTTGTTTACAGTAGCACAGAAAACAAACTATGTGACATATCACGCTGAAATTTGCCATGTAAGCTTATAACAGTCCTACTAAAAAACACAAAATTTATTTTTGCCATATGTCATCCGCGGACCGTTTTATTGATAACGTCTCGTTTATATTTGAGCAGAAGGTACTTTTAGATACGGAATTGTTATTTATTAATTATTATTATTTTTTTTTTTTGGTTTTTGGTAATGCTGAATTAATAAACTCGATTGAACTGTTTTACTAGGTTTACTTAAATAATAATTTTTATATGTTATTATGGGCAAGTGCGTTATTTCTCTGCCCATAGCTGTAAATACATACAAATATACATATACATACATACATATTTCTGTGTGCCAGCCTTTCCAGCTCGCTTTTCTGCTTATGAAGAAAACGCAAAAGTGCCACTTGAATGCACTTGCAGAAAGCACAACTTGCACACACACACAAATACATACAGCACACTCTAACACCAAGCCTACTTACATATGTATACACGGGCATCTGCTCTTGGTCAAAGGAGATCATACGCTGCGTTTTTGTGTTTCATGCCTCTTCCTGCTGTCATTTTCTTCTTCTCAATTTTGCTCTTTGAAGCAGAATGTCGTTTTGTGCATTGAAGTGTAACAGTTAATTTTATTTCCTATCAAAAATGATGACTTTCCTGGTGACTACATGTTTCATTAGCTGCTAGTTGTGGTCAAGTGGACAAAGTTTAAAAAAGAAATTTAAAAAAGTGGACGAAGTTTAAAAAAGGAATTAAAAAATAAAACAATGAACGTAAAAAAATTAAATAAAAATAAAAAATGTTCTTCTGCAGTACTCAAAATTAAATGCAACGCAGATTGAGATTATGCCATCCTGGAACAATGCTTTTCATTTCTACAATCCCCCAATAATAAACACATTAAAAGCAAATGTTTTCTCTTCTAATGTTACGCCCACTTGAAGATGCCATTGAAGACGTAAAAACTTACAGAGAACGCACTCCAAGTCAATAAATAAAAGCAGTCCGACATCAAAATATTTTTAGACACCCAATGACTGCTTCATGCCAGTGCGCAACTAGCCTGCTCCAGTCTAAGTTACTTGTAGGTAAGTGAAATAGCTGAAGTACTAGACTGGCACTACCCAAGTAGCACTAAAGTGCCGGTATGGAGACCCCAGGACTACATACGCCCCTTGTATATGGTGCTACTCGTATAAGATTTTCGATATCCAAAATGAAGAACTGGAGCTCCATCTGATCTGAGAAATAAGTCGTACAATTCCCGTTCAACAACAGTCAAAGGGATGCCGATGGCCGAATGCGCGACCTCTGAAACCAATTCGGTAGACTAAAGCTTATCAACAATTTCATTTCCCCCTATAAGTTCCTATGTTCTGGAATTCACATCAGAGAAATGTTACCTGCACATTGAAAAGAGTTTACATCCTGCTTACAGAAGTTGACAAATTTCGATCTGCACCATGGCATCATCCCACCCTTGATAACAGCTTGACTATTAGAAAATATGTTGATATCTGCCTTTCTTCCGCGTTCCCTAAGCATTTTGCATGCCTGCATGATCGTAAAGAGTTCTGCCTACAAAACACTAGCAATATTCCTCAGTTTTGAGGAAATAGATAAATTGGCTGATTTAGAGAAAACTTCTGCTCTGACTCCCGATTCCATACTGAAACCGTCAATGAAGACAGAGGTAGCGGGTGCGCATCACAATCTTTGGCATTCAAGACTGCCAAATGCTCGTAGGGGACAGCTATTGGCAGAGCAGACAGACGACTCGATATTCAACACGGTAAACGACGACGCTCTCACCAGCGTAGTGTCAGCAGCTCGCCTGACATTCCAGTTGCTAGCGCAGGTCTGATAAATAGCATAACCTATCGACCTATGCTATCGCTTGCATCAGACCACTTGCCCATTATCATCTCGATCGAGAAACCTGCCGACTTTGTTTCCGCGCATCACCGGTGATACATCAATTTCAACGAAGCTGATTGGACCAGATTCGCGGTATTTACTGAAGACATCTTCGCCGCTCTCCTCATTCCCACCAATGTGCGTGCAGGCGAACGCGCATTCCGCAAGGCCATAACAGCTGCCGCTGCTCGCTTCATACCCACTGGAAGGATCCGGGACATACATCCTAATTTCCCAGCTGAAGCAGCTGTTCTGGCGAACGAGCGTGATCGCCTACGCCAGGTCGATCCCGGGGATCCTCGGATAAAGGATCTCAATTCCGAGATACGGCAACTGGTAACCCAACATAAGCGGAATAAATGGGAGGAGTACCTGAAGTCCTGCAACTTCACCTCTGGTGTAAGCAAGCTCTGGTCCATCATAAGGTCCCTGTCGAACCCGACGAAGCACAACGACAAGGTGGATATCTCCTTCAACGGGCGTGCTTCGTCGGATCCGAAGAGATGCGCGAGCTACTTTAGCCGGCAATTTATTCTGCATCCTCCGGTCGACAGATCCAAACGTAGTGCCACCAGACGGCTGCACAAACTGGCACGAAACAGTGCGCCACTTGCTTTCTCCAGCGATAAGGTTCAGGGGGCCATCAAACACATGAAACCTTCTAAAGCCATTGGCCCTGACGGACTAAACATACTGATGTTGGAAAGGCTGGGCCCATTGGGAGTAAAATATCTTACCAAGGTCTTCAACATGTCTATGGCCACTCTCATCATTCCTGACAAGTGGCAATTAGGGAGAGTGGTACCACTACTGAAGCCTGGGAGACCCGCCAACCAAGGGGAATCTTATCGCCCGATAACTCTCCTTTCCGCAGAAGTGAAGACTCTTGAGGCCCTTCTACTCCCACTCTTTATTACACTAAAATTCAAAAAGCTATACTCAAACAAATCAAAAAATTCTAATTAAAAAAATTTTGATGAAATTTAAAAACATTTTATCTCATTGCCTCTCTCAAGAAAGTGTCTTTTAGATCCCGTTTTTTTGAAAGTCTAACCAAACTCCATTTGGAGAGTCGCTGTAGGCTTGAAATGCTTTCGACACTCAACGGAAATGTACTCCCGGTCGGTGACAAGGCATGCTACCAAGGTTAACCCTTCACAAGAAACTTTCGTGGTAACCGAATATTCAGGACAGAGTAAAGAAGGCTGTTACTGCGCTCTATCCATATAAAAAAACTGTAAATCTAAAATAGGCTAAGACCGCAAAATAGTTCACTGGGTATACCTATATTCAGCTGTTGTCAGGCCAATTATGACCTACGGAGTTCGGTCTGTTGTCCAACCCTTGATTAGAAGACTTCAATTAAGAGGCTAACAGAGATACTATTCAAAGGACGGCTAGCCTAAATATATTGTGGCACTCAACATAACGCTAACTTCGGCTTTAAATGTTATGTTGCATTTATTGCCAATGCTTGCCCTTGGGAACATGTTAACTTTTGATAGACAGACATACCATTCCTGTTGCAAATTCCCACTGAAAACAGTAAAACACCTCCGCTATCAATAGACAAACGTGACAAACGTGAATAGAGCACACGTCGCATAAAGAGTCTACTTAAGTAAGAATAATCCAAGAATCTTAGTAGGAGTCCTATCTGGGCTCTGTCTAATGAGAAAACCTGCCAGTAAAGTAGGGGCTATTAACCGCCTGTGAGACCAGTGACTCCGTCTCTATTCTTTTCTATTTCTTTCTATGATACTTTTTACCTCTTGACTATCTACCCTCTTTCCAGAGCTCTAAATAGAATGGGCTTTAGGAGCCCCCAAATTTCTTGGTGCTCCCTGGCTCGACCTATTAAAATTTTAAATTTCAGATTAGGGGCACCATCGAAAGACTATAATAGCGTCTGTCAGGATATAGAAGAGGAAGAGACAGTCGAACACCTTCTATGCCGTTGCATGATCTTGTGTAGAAGACGGTTAAGATAGCTCGATCTCGCTTTTCTGAACAACATTGCGTATGTTGCGAATCTCAAAGTAATTAATAACCTAACCTAACCTAAAATGCTTTAGGAATTTATTCCGCGAAGTAGTATATACTCCGAGCATCTGGGAATCCCCTTCAATTTTCGGCTCCCCGACTACTGCAGTGTCTTTCAGGCCGAGCTGATGGCAATAACGAAAGCCGCGACACTGGTACAGTGTGATGCGATATACGGAAATGACATCTACATTTCCACTGACAGCTAGGCGGCGATAGAATCCATTACAAAACAGTCGACAACCTCCAATGTAGCCATGAAAAGCCGCACATCTCTTAGCGAGATGGCTGAGTCATTTCACCTAAAGGTAACATGGGTTCCTGGCAATCGCGCCATTGAGGATAACTGTAGAGCCGATGAACTAGCGAGACTCGACACCAAGTTGACCGATGAGTACAGAGACAATGGCATAGGCCTACCCTTACAAACAGGTAAGCTACTTATCCTTGAAGAAATCGTAAAGAAAGCAAACGAAAGATGGCGTAATGAAGCCACCTGCAAAATCGCCCATCAACTGTGGCCGACTCTTAGTGCTAAACGCATAAAATCTTTGCTAAGCCAAAATAAACACAGTCTTAGCACACTGATTTCAGTCATAACGGGACATTGTCTAATAGGTAGGCAAGCCCAAAGGATGGGTGTGCAAGCACATGACTTCTCTAGAAGTTGCCTTGATGAGCAAGAGGAAGAGACAATCTCACACTTTCTGTGTCATTGTCCTGCTCTATCCAGACGGAGATTTGCTATTCTAGGCAGTTAATTTTTTAACGAATTGGAAGATCTCAGTTCCGCAGAAATAGGAGATATTCTAAAATGTTTGAAAAGCACACAATGGTTTTAGGAGAAATAGGGAAAGCTCCCCACGCGGCATCACAATGGGCTTTGAGCCTGAGTGTGTCCCACAGGGCAACCGCTTCAGCCTAACCTAACCTTATTCGCCGAAAAATTTCACTGAGGCTATCTTCAGACAAAACATTCACAGAAAATGAAAAAAGTATATCCCCTGGAAGTATGCAACAACTCTTTGCACTCTCTTTTAATAGGACTCACTTTGCGAATGAACATAGCTGCTACTCTATCCTTGAGCAACATTTATTTAGTATATTGAATAAGTTTCTAAAAGCATTTGCTATGAGCCCAATAGACGCACACACACACACATTTATAGAAATACTCTCATCATCATATTCACCATTTGTGCGACCATAGAACGGTCACCTAATAACGCGTGCCATAAGCAATTCGTACAGTCATGCAGGAAACAATTGACTCTGTAGAAGAATATACAAAATACTCACATCTTCGAAGGGAAGAGCAGTGGTGCACAAAAATTCATGTAAATTTCAAAAAAGATAGTGCCGGACACCTTAAAACATGTTACAACATCATAAATTATCCGCCTTTTAACAACAGAACAGCTATAAAATATATTTTATTAAAATTATGCAGCGCTCGGAATCGCTTTAATACCCAGTAGGGAATTCGACCAACATTCACTTCAGATGCAGTATATCTCACCAGATTATCGCTGATACTTCGCCACTGCTTTTCTTTGATTTAATTGACTACTTTTGCTTGACAATGATGCCGGAAAAGTCGGTCTGCTTTCAACTGATAATAATCTGGTTATCTTAAAGTGAACCTGTAAGAGGTTCCTGAATAAAATATAGCTTCGAATGGAACACTTAAGCTGTTACTTAATTAATGAATGCTGAAATTGAGGCATGCACTTCGACTCCACGTCCTTTTGTGCTCTCTAATCATTGCAGTACCTCATCCAAACCCAGCTCTCTCAATAAACCTCAACTGGAACTGGATTGGGCTGACCGTTTGTGCCTTTCATCTGGTCGCAACCGAGCGCGATATTAATCCTTCTTCTCGCTACAGTATCACATTCGAGAAGAAAGTGTGTTTTCGGATTTTCGGCAGATTGATTACAGAAAAAGCAACACTCAGTGGCCTATAACACAAAGCTATGTAAATGGCTGCGAAATGCGCTGTTACCCGTGGAAATATCCGTGAACATTCTCAGTTTGTCCTTAAGAGGGTTATGAGTTGCCTGAACCTATCTTGATATTGCCCCCAGAAAGAACTTCGCCAGGTGTTGCTCTAAAGTCTCGTGGTAGCTTAACTATCATAGACTTAGCTCTTCGCTTCTAAGCTCCTCCTTGATGGTGTGTTGTCCCATGGCAAGCAAGGGCTCGTGCCCTATTATAAAGGAGGCCGTAGCCTCTTTAGTGAATGCAATCGCAACTTCGCTTCCACTTATGTCTCAGCACCTATATGAGCCGGATGCGATTGTGCATTCCTATTAAATTTAGTTTCTCGATGCACTCAAGGACTAATGAGAACTTAGCTCCAAAGGATAGCAATGCCTAAAGCACCATCTGACTGTCGCTCAGAATGGCAATTCGCTCATTTCGGTGATTTCTATTTACTCCAAATTGATAAGTGGTGATTTTGTTAACCCTGTTCTAGTGGGTCAGAGTCGACAACTTCACTAAACCTTATTATATTCTCACTAATTTGATTATATAGTAAGTCAAAAAATTTTATAGAATCATTTCCGTAAGGCTGATCTCAAGAAGAAGGTCAATGTACGCGTGCGAATTGGCGCAAAAGAATCGGGGCCGAATCGAAACCTTAGATTGTTTACTAAAACCTTGGATTATTTGCTGAAATTTAACGAAGTCGACCAATTTTCGACGCGGATGGGAACTGGCGATAAAGGCGGATCCTATACAACAACAACAACAACCGAAAAGGACCGTTGTCAATTATCCACGCCGACGACTGATGATATTTCCGTTCTAAGCAGGCCTTAGCGAAATAGCGCAGCAACTATTGCTCTGAGTCGGCTCGATAGATCGTCATGACCAGATTAACGGCCACGAAGGTTTTGCTGTATGTTCTTATGGATTGGGAGGAAATCAACTATTGAAATCTGCTCCATGGGGCCAAACTCCTCATTCGTATTAATTGCTAAGAAGTAATCAAATTGAAGTGGACGATCGTTCAAAAGTGACCAGATTGGGTGAAAAGCGAATAGTGTTCATCAAGGGAACCTTAGACCGTGGACATATTTAACGCTCTGAGACCTTAGTTGTGAAACTTTTGCCGTATACATTTGGCTTCAAGGGAGATTTATGAAAATAGTCTGTTCAAGATTTTCGCCAATAGGGGCATTTCCATGATTTTGAAACCAATGCAAATTGAACCATAAGGAGTCAGGAGTTTAAAGTTAGCTACAGCCGATTTAGTAAGCCTACGAGATTTCCACCAAGGTATGTTAAACAGCCATATGCAAATATATGTACGTGTGTGCGTGTGAATTCTTGTACTCGTGTATATGGGAGTGAACAAGCAAATCCTTTTCATGTACTTGCATGCAATTTACAATAACATATCGCGATGGTTGAGACCTGCTGAGCAGCCGTGTAAAAGAGCGCCGCATGATAGTAGCTAATACAATGCGCCACTGTGGCGCAACAACGGTGCAGCCGCAACCACCAGCAAAGGCAACAAATAGGAAGAGGCAGCGACAGTTTAAAAGCAATGCAAAATGTTCGAAAAGCATGGCAAAGTTTCTATGGCTATTTTTTGCACCATTATCATATAATTTTTATATGTATATTTTTTGGTATTTAGGGACGAATATGCATTCGCAGCACATCATAATAAATTACCAAAGCGCATTGAGCTGCTAGCGGAGGGAGTTCGCTTGTACTTGTAATAATGCATTATTCACATTGAAAGGCTTTTGTTATCCTTGTTGCTGCTTAAACCATTTTTCGTAATTTTTTTTTTCTTTTTTTTTGACTTGTAGCTGCATACTTATGTCTAAGTACACACATTAATATGTTAAATTAGGGTGATCCAAAAAGAAGACTTAAGCATAAAATATATCAAATTCCCACACTGAAGATTTGCTTAGAATACTCCTAGTCTCAAGGAATGCCTTCCAAATAGCCAGTGGCCGGTGACACAAGCCGCAACCTTCGGTATATCTTCTCTTGAGAGGCTAAGCAATTCCTTTGTCCTTTTCTTGTTTATTTGCGGCCATAGTAGCCTGGCTGCTACGCATGTATCTTCTTCTTCTCATGACCTATTGGCTACTTGGATAATGTGGTTTTTATTATTAATTTACTCGTAGCCAAAGGTATTCCAATGGCACTTTTGTCACGGAACAGCTGGAGAGCAAGCCGGACCTTTTCTGGCTAGCTCATCAGCTTTACAGTTTCCCTTAATATCTCTGTGCCCCGGAACCCAAATAAGGCTGACCTTGAATACGACGCTAATATCATTTAGGGCTGCTCGGCATTCCTGTGGAACCTCTGATCTTTGTATAGTCACATTCATTGATTAAATTGCCGCTTGGCTATCCGAGAATATATTTATAGTCGTTTTTGTTACGGCATGCATATTTAGGTATGTAGCCACTTCTTTTATGGCTAGAACCTCTGCGTGATAGACGCTGCAGTAGTCTGGTAGTCGAACGGATAGTCCCAGTCCTAATTCTTTCGAAACTACTCCATAGCCATCTTTATCCTCTAGCTTGGAACCATCTGTATAAAAATTTAATTCCCCTCTTCTCCATGGCCTTGGTGTCCGCCATCCCCTTCTTGATGGTATACTCGTCTTGAAGAGCCTGTCGAAGTGAGTCTAGCAATAGAATAGTCTATTTATAGGAATGAGGTTAAAAAGCAATATTCTCCAGGAAGCCAATAGGTAATGGAGAGAAGAAAATACGTGTGTTAGAATCAGGCTAATTTGGCCGCAAATAGATAAGAAAAGATTAGGAGAATCACCTAACCTCTAAAGAGAGAACATCTCGTAGGTCGTGGCTTGTGTAACCGGTCATTCGCTCTTAGGTAGGAACTTTTCTATGTTACGCTAGGAGTATTTTCTCATGAATACTGCTGAAGTTGTAGAGATGCGAAAGAGGAAGAAACAGTAGAACACTCACTCTGTAATTGTCCAGCTCTTTTGACCCTGTTATGGAACTATCCGTTGTTGGAGTAAAACCTATACTACGCTTCATAAGAGCGTCTAAATGACTCCATCACGAATTAATACGGAGGTTCCCGTATTACATAGTGGGTCTACATCGTCTAAGTGAGTCGGCTACTCTGAGCTGACGGCCACAAAACCTAACCTAACCTAAGTAAAAGAAGTCAGATTTAAGCCAAAATATTTATTTTGGTGCGCATGTGAGTTTGTGAGATTTCCCAGGGAGTTTTGAGTCCATATGAAAGGCTAACTTCACCTTTTTTCCAATGATCCAGTAAGCGCAGCTACATGTTCGGGCATTGAATGGTGTGAAGTCCCTAGGGCTATCTGCGTCCTGCATCTATAGGATTTTTGAAAAAGAAAACGCGGAAATTGAGCTTCATCCGATTTGTACTTTTCAAAGAAATAAGTTGAAATGCCCTTGAACAACAGTCAAGAGCGGCTGACAGACCTCTGAAGCTAGTCCAGTAAACTCAAGTTATGTCCTGGAACCCAGACCAGAGAAAAGTTATTTACATACCCAAGAGGTTTGATCTCTTTGAACAGGAGTTGATCAGCTTGGATCTCTATCATGACATCGTCAGAGCCTTGATCGCAGCTTGACTATCGGAAAGAAATGTGATACCTTCCACGCTCCTGCGTTCCCTTAGCACTTTGCATGACGGCAGTTCTGCCTAAAAAATACTAACAAAAATAGATAAATTGGCTGATATAGAGAAAACCTCTCCTCCGACTCCCGATTCCAGGAGCGATTGGAGCGATCAGTGAAGGCAGAGGTGATAGCTTCGGTACAGATTTTCTCCTCGTTCTTATCCTGCCTACTTGGAAAGATTCCCTGGCATGGCCCTCAAGGTCCAGTTTGCGGATAGAGATATCTATACGAAGTACAGAGGAGGAAGATGAAATCTGCCACAAAATGCTTCCATGTCTCTTGAGAGATTACCTCAAGAGACCAATCTCCTTTAACCGGATTGTGTTTGGGGTGATAAATGGCAATATTGATTTTCCCTCTCTTCGACAGGCTTTTTCCTTATACCAACCAAACACTAAGACAAACATTTTTCTAATAGCGGTTGCCCCTTGGCAGGCAATGGCAAACCTCCGAGTGTATTTCTGCCATGAAAAAGCTCCTCATAAAAATATCTGCCGTTCGGAGTTGGCTTGAAACTGTAGGTCCCTCCATTTGTGGAACAACATCAAGACGCACACCACAAATAGGAGGAGGAGCTCGGCCAAACACCCAAAAAGGGTGTAGGCGCCAATTATATATATATATATATTAGGACGGGTCGATTTGTGGGGAGGCAAAAAAATCGCCCATTGCTCTGTGAAAATCATATTCTAGGGATCAAAATAAAGAACTTTGCCGAAGGAACCATACCGCTAAAACGAATTCTGATGCCCCCAATTTGGATCGAACATTTTAGTTTCTTTTCTCATGTAAAGGCCAAAAATGGTGATATTTTGAAATGATTGTATGGGGAACCCCCCAGGAGAGTTCCAAGGGATGTGCCACTGGCATGGGTGGATCGGCCGTCCAAAGTTAGTGGGGGTCGGTCATACATTTGGACTCGATTGGAGCACTCTAAATGGGTCAAAGTGGGATTTTTCGTTCGACCCAAATTGGGGGACATCAGAATTCGTTTTAGAAGTATGGTTCCTTCGGCAAGTTTCTTATTTTGATCCCTAGAATACGATTTTCACAGAGCAATGAGCGATTTTTAAATCGACCCGCCCTAATATATATATACCAACTAGAACTCTTCCTTTCATTATCCACTTTTTTTCAAGAGCTTGAGTAAAAATGGTGCAATGCATGTCTCTGTAATTTGCTCACTTCGAAAATTAAACGAGGTTTCAAATTCTATTACGCTGGATTTTTCTTTGCCAAAAGATATAGATAAGATTTTGGTATTTCTCTTAAAAATATTTCAATCTATACTATCGTTTCTTTAATAGAGCTAAGGGAGTTTATTGACTTTTCCTGTTAAGAAATAATAAAACGAACAAAAAAATTTTTATATTATAAACATTCAAAAATTTTTAAATTTAAATTAAAAATTAATATTTCCACATTCTTTGTTTTGTACCACCCTAATATACACAAGTGTGAACTGGTCCATAGAAAACAGCATAAACGAGTGCAGCTGCTGCTTCAAACGCTCTGTGACGCTCTGTTTAAAGCGATTTCGTGTTTCTTCTCTTTTATTAGTCATCCAGTTACATATATATAACTAAACGATGGAAGCGGTATTCTATTATTTTTATTTCTGGTCCAGCAGAGTTGTTGCTGGTGATGCCATACGGTGCACATCATTGTCAGATCCTGCCCCTTTGCATTCACATACGAGCTGATGATGCCGTCAATAGAGTTGGCTACTCGGCGTTGTGCTGCGCTGCTGGACGCTAATGGACTACAGAAAAAAGTGTTTCAGTACTTTCTTAGCTTTATTGTGAAACATGTGGAGAGATGTGTTAAAGAACATAAAATATTAAATAATTAGCAAAAAATACCTAGTTTTATTTGAATTAAATTTCCGTCATACATACATTCATAGTGAGTGCAATTCTGCGAGACTGCAGTTGTTAAAACTACCCTTTTTGGCGTTAGACCTAAGCTAAACATAGCAAATATCGCTGTCTTGAAGCTCAATATTTTTATACAGCAATCTGAGTTTCGTTATTATATTTTTTGTGCGTCTTGAAATCTTCACATATGAAGGGACCTACAGTTTTACGCCGGCTCCGTGAGGAAACGTCAAGGACATTTAAGACAATATTTTTTTGTGTTTAAGGCCGGCGGGCCAATTAGATGTCCTATATTCAGTAGTTTTCGCGAAGCGTTGTAGGATGAGAAAAAAAACAATTAGCCAAATGAAGTTTTGGGGATAGTTTAATATATATTTGAACTAAAAAAAAATGTATAATTTTTCCTATCGAAAACTTTGAAGCGCGTTTTCTCGGCTTTTCATTTTCACGATTTTACCTAATTTATGTACACGATTGCAAAAAAACTAAACGAGCTATCCATTTCATTCAAAATGCGTTATCTTCAGTATTGTTTTCTCTTCTATGTGAACTAAAAAAAACATCCAAAAACTTTTTTTAAGCGACTTTTTTACCCAGTTGCAGAGTTTTTTTTCCTTGAAAAACCACTATTTTTTTCTACCTTCCCCAAAAATTCGAATTTTACGTGTTTCTCCCAATTTTCTTAGTTCACATCGAAGATAATTCCATCAAAATTAATAATCTTTTTTTTTTTTTTGTTTTCAGATGAAAATTGCAAGTTGTATCTTGTACAGAAGTTGGATACTTCAGTGGCAAGGCGCTCTGGGAATCTATTGATAACTCGGCTTACAATATATTGTTGGAGATTGTACAAATTTTTTTTTTTAGTTCAAATATATATTAAACTATCCCCAAAACTTCATTTGGCTAATTGTTTTTTTTCTCATCCTACAACGCTTCGCGAAAACTACTGAATATAGGACATCTAATTGGCCCGCCGGCCTTAATATGTTTTGTTGAGTTAAGTTTAATTTAAATTCATATTTAATATATACTTTGTTTTGCTTAATTTATAAAAATGAACCTTAACACTAAAACCTTGAGTCAAGCTTTTATAATAGCACTACGGTGCGTATGCGTAACTAATTTGTTTGCCTCCTCTGGAGGAGTAACAAGAAATTATTATTTTATTATGTAATGAAATTTTAATACACACAAAGAATGGCCCCCTTAGTGTGCATACTTACTAATACTTACACAAGTACTCTCACAATGCCACACAACAAGCACTGAAACTCCACTTTTTGTTAAGCAATAAATATTAACTCACCTCTAATTGAATGTATCCGCCTACCAGAATACCGATTTGGGAAGTACTAAAATCCTATTGCTTCTGTTAAACTGATACGCTGAGAATATCAAACGTGCAGTCATATAAATTCGGGCATGTACATTTACGTATACTGTGGAAGGCGATAGGTCATCGATGCAAAGAAACCAAAACGACCGCCAAGGATATCAAAATCGATCAACAGTGGAGTGATATTTCATCTTCATCAAATAAATTTGTAACAAAAAATATTATAAGCTCCTTATTTGATTGTTATTTTCAATTTTTATTTATTTATTTGGTTATTATTTGAGTATTTATTTGAGCAATTACTGATATTCTGAATACGATGGCCTAATTTAAGTATAATTGTTAATTAGTCTGTAAGAAAGTATTGTCTCATAGACTAGGTACGTAGAAAGTAGATTAGATGGCAAGAGTACCACAGGTATGTTACACTTCAAGTAGCACTTACGTGTCGTTTTAGTACCATAATGTGGACCACTACCTGCGAAAAAATGTAGGCAAGAGCAAACCATCTACTTCCATCTAGTGCTGTTGATGTAGTGGCGGAGAGGAAAGGGATCTAGGCTGGAGAATTTCTTCAAGTCATTCCCAAAGGGCACACTCAGGAATCTCAAGCGCCTAGCCGCCAGAGACGGACATTTTCAGCGAGAGTGTTTAACAGTCTCTTTCTCTGCAGGATCCCCATAGCTTCAGCAATGGGGGTTGTACGGAAGTCCAAGCTTCTCCACATGAGTACCGATCACCCAGTGACCAGTGAGCACCGCAATGAGTTCGGAAATTGAATGGCGGAGAATTCCCACCACCTTAAGCGTTCTGTTTCTATCGTATTGAGGTTATATTGTTTTTGAAATAGCATACGATCAGACAGACCTCCATCTGCCTTGCGCTTTTTTGAGAAAAAAATTTTGTAGTTTCCCCTTAACAACGGTCGAGGGCACACCGATATGTGAGATGGGGGCAACTGAAACCGATTCGGCAGACCCCTTCTGGCAAACTCATCGGCAATTTCACACTACATTCCCGTGCCCAGCAACCCAGATAAGGGAAATGTTTTCTGCACGTTCGAGACGTTTGAGCTCCTTCTTAAAGCAGTTTACCAGAAGAGAGCTGCAATATGGCGATGACAGGGCCTTGATCGCAGCTTAACTATCGGAAAAATATTAATGTCTTCCTCCCAACAGCGATGCCGAAGCATTTTGCATGCTTGTAAGATCGCGAAGACCTCTGCTTGAAAAACATTGCTCGTTACCGGCAGTTTAATAGAGACCCAAATAGTGGCTGATTTAGAGAAAGCCCCGCTTCCACCCCAGATTATATCTCGGATGCATCAGTGAAAACAGTGGCACCTAAATCCGTGTCGACTCTCCCCTCCTTCCAATCTTGCCCGCTCGGAAAGATGGCCCTAGCACAACCCTCAAAACCCAGTTTGCGGATGTAGAGATCTGTACGAAGTACAGAGAAGGAAGGGGTGATCTGCTTCAAGATGCTACTGTGTCCTACAGGCAGTTGCCTCCAGAGGCCAATCTCCTTTAACCTAATAGCACTCTGAGCAGCAATGGATTTAACTTGAATATCCACGGGAAGTAAGTGCAGAATGACGTTGAGGGCAGCAGTGGGACATATTCGACATGCCCCAGTGATGCCCATACATGCAATTGTCTCTCTCTAATTTAGTGATATTATAACCCTTCCAAAGAGCTTCCCAACAAACTAGGCATGCATACGTTAAAATTGGCAGAACCAATAAGTTGTACATCCAGAGTACGACACATAGCTTGAGCCCACATTTTTTGCTGAACAAAGATTTATAGGCGTAGAGGGCTATACTGGCCTTCTTAACTCGATTTTATATGCGCAGCTTCCAGTGGAGCTTGGGGTCAAGTATTACAGTAAAATACTCGACTTCCGATGAGAGTGTAAAACACTGGTTGTTTATTTTTGGAAGCTTAAAAGGTGCAGGTTTGTATTTCTTGTTGAACAGCATCAACTCCATTTTGTCAGAGTTAACTCTGAGACCGCAAGTGGCAGCCCATTTACTGAGTGTAGCCAGTGCACCTTCCAAAATTCCACCAATACTGATGGGAAGGGTCCAGAAACCATTTCAACAATATTTCCGTTTGGTATTATCATTTTAAATTCTCAAGCTTTTAAAAAATCTTCTTATGATTAGGCTATTATGAGACTCAGATACAGCAAAACAAAGTATTTGCAATCATCCGAAAGCCGTTGAAAACATCAAGTCTGGTTCAAAATTTGTTCCAGTATAACTAAAGGGTGCTCTTTTGCGCGAAAAATTTTATGGACGAATAACCTCACGTCGCGGCGATGTCAATAGGCTGTCAAGGTTATGTGATTTGACACCGTTGGACTTCTTTCTTTAAGGTTATTTGAAAGAAAAGGTGTACGTCGATAAGTCAGCAACAATTCGAGAGCTAAAGGATGAGATAATTCGGCACATTAACGGCATAGAACCTCAATTATTCCTCAGCGTCATCAAAAATTTGGACCATCGGATGGAGGTGTGCCGCCGAGACCGCGGCGGCCATTTGGCAAATATTTTGTTCCATACGTAATTGAGCCATACCAATATTATCATAATATGGAGAAATGGCAATAATTTCTTAAAGGAATTCTATTTTATTTAAAATTAACAGCGGCCCTTGAAACTTAAGCACCCTTTATAAGAAAATTTAAGTATTTATACTTTGTGGGTAGACAGGCGCAACTTTTTATATACTTTTTTTGTTTAATCTGTCTAGCATATTAAACTGATTTTTTCTTTTATCTTTCCCCGAATGCGTGCAAAGAAGCATACCTCTCAATTTTCAAGTCTACTCTTAGGCAACCTACCCCTTTTTTTCATATTTTTCCACATTAAAGTTCTCCAAATTTCCCCCCCGCATGAGCAATCAACTAACCGCATTCAATCGTACACATTCTCTTGCTGCCACAGAATGTCGATATGATATCAATCAATTGAAAATGACTAACGTTGACTGTCATTTGCTCCCTGCGAAGTGAACAGTGCACTTACACATTTATACATATGTATGTGTATGTGTTTATGTTCTTTGTTTTAGGCTTGTATGAGAGTGTCGCGAGCGCATGCAGCTCACGCTCACTTGCCATAACCACAACTGAATATTCAAAGTACTAAGGCTATGGTTAAGTTAGTTTTCTCTTTGTACTCCAAGTTTGCTTTGTATGCATCAACACGAAGATATGGCCTAAAGCTGCAATACATATGCACATAAGTCACCTACAGTGTATAAATGCTTGCATGAGTATGTGTGTGCATGTATGTGTATTTGAACATCCTTGCCCTCCACTAACATAAATGCTACTAAGTAGAATTACTTGGAGTGCCACAGAAATTTCAAGTATGGAGAAATTGGCACGCAGGTCATTCTTCAAAGTTAGTATGCGCCTTTGTAGCAGTGCTTGGGGAGGAGTAAATCATTGAAAGTTATGTGGAAGTAAGCTCTAATTTTAAAGAGTAGGTTGCTTGTGCGCTGCTAATTGGCTGTTAGTCTGAAGGCTATTTGTTGAATCTAAATATTTTTAATACGATACATCAGGAATTATGAACAGAAGCGGGGGAAAAACTTGATCTTCTTTAAGTAAAGGGTAATTTTTAAGAGCTATAGGAAAGTTTTTCAAAAAAACATACGTAAAATTCAGAAAAATGCATAAAATTTTTTATTAATTCGATAGTATAGTCCATGTTATTTAATGTTTGAAGATTATTTCATGCAAATGTTGACCACGACTGCGCTTCAAATGGTCCATCCGCTGAGTCCTACTTTGGCATACTCTTTCCAATGTTGCGGCCGGTATCTCACATATAAATGCTTTAATGTTGTCTTCCAATGCGTTAATTGAAGCAGGTTTGTCTGAATAGACATGAGCTTTAACATAGCCCAAAAAAAAAATAATCTAAAGGCGTTATATCGCACGATCTGGGTGGCCAATTGACAGGTTCCGAACTTGAAATAAAATGTTCACCGAACCCGCCTCTCAACAAGTCCATTGTTACGCGTGCTGTGTGGCATGTGGCACCGTCTTGCTGAAACCACATGTCATGCAAGTCAAGCTCTTGCATTTTAGCCAAAAAACCGTTGGATATCATTTCAGGGTAGCGCTCACCATTCACAGTTACGTTACGATTCGCAGCATCTTGGAAGAAGTGCGGTCCAATGATACCTCCCGCCCATAAACCGCACCAAACTGCGACCTTTTCTGCTTTTCTGGATACATTGTTAGCTCTTGCCATTCTTCTGGCTGATCTTCACTCCAAAATCGACAATTCTGCTTATTTACCTACCCTGATTACTGATCCAAAAATGAGCTTCGTCGCTGAACACAATTTTTCGATAAAAAAGTGGATCTTCGGCCAACTTTCCAAGAGCCCATTCACCAAAAATTCTGCGTTGCTGCGTTGCGGCTTCAATTCTTGCACCAGCTGTATTTCGAAAGGCTTCACACCTAACTCCTTTCGCAAAATTTTCCACGTTGTTGAGTAACAGAGCCCCAATTGCTGCGAACGGCCACGAATCACTGGCCGATACAGCTGCGATATTTTCTTCAGTTCGCACTCTACGTAAGCGCGTTGGTGGTTTGATGTGCAATAATGTAAATTTGTTTCTAAATTTAGTCACAATAGCTCGAATAGCCGCTTCAGTGGGTCGATTAAACTGACCATAAAATGGAAGAAACGCGCGATAAACTTTCTTAACAGAACACGCAATTTTATAATAAAATTCAATGATTTGCAAGCGTTGTTCGTTTGCAAGACGATTCATGGTTAAATTATAGACCAAATTGAAGATGTTTGACAGTGAAACCAACTGTTTAAAAAGATAATAGCTAAAAAAACACCCGTAGAAAAGACAAAACTTAGTGTAGAAAAGATAAAAGCGGGCATTTTTGAAGGTCCACAGATATGATTTTAATAAAAGACTCAAATTTTACGGACGTTATGACAGAGATTGAAAAAAATGAATAAAATGAGTTTGTTTGGCTTGTTCAACATTTTTTGAGGAATAAAACAAGTTCTGATTATTTCCAACACGTCGAAAAATTAGTGAGTCACTTTCAAAGTCTTGGAGGTAACATCAGCCTCAAGTAACACTTTCTTCATAACTACCTCGACTATTTCCCTGCCAATGTTGGATATCTAAGTGAAGAACAAGGAGAGCGGTTCCACCAGGACCTTCGTGCGATAGAGGAACGCTATCAATGCTATTGAAATGCACACATAATGGCTAAAACTAAAACACTAAAATAAAACAAAATAAAGCTTTTTTCAACTTAGAAACTAAATAAAATATAGTAATCTTTAAATATTAGTGTTTTTTTATAAAAGGACAAGTGTATTATATCTTTTTAACAAGAGATGATACTGAAATTTTAGTTGCAGGTTTAAAATACTCATAAAAGATTGAACTAAGATCATGTGCCATAACACGATCATCAGACATGCTGTTGTGCAGTGTAATACAGTCTATGTCAGAAGAAAAGAACCGGTTTTTCTCTTGTAACTTCAAGATATATTTCGTTCTGCTTTTTGCTGCCTAATAGACCCTCTCAAGGGCTACGACGCCAGTGCTGACTCAGGTTATTGTCGTTAAAAACTTTCACGTAAACGCAACTAAACAAAAATGAGTGAGAAGTACACGAAGCGTTTATTTATCTTACGCCGCGGCTGCAATAGTGATTAAAAAATCAAAAAACTTTGTTGTGATATGGTACAGAAATGTTGATGACTTCTCTGAGGGCGGCTTGAAGCGGGTGACCACACAAAAGCAGGATAAAGTTATCCTCCAACTTTTTGAGCGGCACCCTTCTTTCAGACTACGCCAAACACCCACTATTCTTGCTAAAAAGGGAATAGATGTGAGTATCAACACCATCGAACGACGACTGAAGGAGGCGAACGCATCCTACCGCCCCACATCATCAAAACCACTGCTCTCAGAAAAACACATTGAGAAACAACAAAACAAGAAAATCGTCGTCACAGTACTGGACTGGCCTTCCCAGTCCCCAGATGCCAACCCCATTGAAAATGTGTGGAGAATTATGAATACGGATCTTGCCGTTAAGCCAGTACACGATTTAAAGCAACTCGTGCGTCAATCTCGCAAAATCTGGTCATCTTTGTCGATGAGCTACGCAGAAAGGCTGGTTCAAAGCATGACGAGAAAACGCCAGGCTATACTCGACAACGATGGAGACTACACAGCTTATTGAGTAATTGCGACTTGTATTTTTAAATAGATATCTTTATTCTTCATGAATAATCGCGGTTCCTTTTTTCTGACACAGACTGTAAATAAAAAAATAAATTAATAAAAAGCGAGCCGTACTGAATTGTCAATGCCACTCGGTTTAATACACCTTCAGCAGACCCAAACATAACCAAAAAATAAAACGAAATAATTGTTCAATGTCTTTAATGCGATTAGTTTAAATCGGAAATTTCAAGCATTTTATGAATCGAAGGAAAAGAAAAATTTTGAGATACGCCCTAATTGAAATATTCTAAAAATGCATTAAATTTGACACAACCAGACATTTGGCGCAATTATCTTACGCGTGCAGTTAAGTGCTATGGAGTTAAGCCAAATAAACCGTATGGACAAATCAAATTGACTACTGAGCCCTGGAGACCAAATTAATACAAAGAAATTTAAATAAAAATGCCAAAGTGCAAAACTTACCATATGGACCCTAGAGCAAATTACAATTATTTATGAGACAAGACACAATTCAAATAAATTTGGACGTAGCAAAGTTGTGTCGACCATAGAGACAATTTTAAGACATTTTTAAAAAGCAAAGTTAATGTAATCAAATAAAAGCAACAAGTAAATGAAGTTTTAGGAAGAATTTTTTTTTATATTTGTGGGATAATTCATATGTAATCATACATTGTATGTACATATGTGCACTAAGATGTCGTTAAATTTGCTCTAAGGGGGAAAAATGTGATGTATTTTTGTTTTTAATGTTAACACATGCCGCCAGCGCGCTGAAAATAACCGTTGAATTCGTATGGGGAAAATAAATTTTTGCGAAAATTTGGTAAGAAATCGATATTAATTATATTATTTATTTATTTGTTAGAGTAATAATGATAAATGACCAATATACTCAAGCTTAACGAGAGCGCTGGCTACTATGGGCTTCGATTCGGGATGGCTGTTTTAGTGATTGGTGATTTATCACATAAAAAGTAACGATAAATTTATATATTTAATTTGGTTTCAGATTGTCAGAGAGTTTGCTGTAGCCAAAAGCTTTTGTTCAGATCTGGCTTAGTTCGGGGCATTCGTCCAAGAGATGCTGTGTCGACAAATCTGGGCTATTGCAGTATGAGCATGGCGGCTTCGATGCTCTATTTAGTAAATAACTATGTGTCGCCTAGGCAGTCAAGCGTAAGTGCACTGGTCTGCCATCTCAGATGTTGTAGGTTCGAATACCATGTAAAGCACGGTCCTCGCACTTTTCCCAATTTACCTACTTTCGCTGTTTCTAAAAACAAAAAATCTCATTCCTCAAACCCAAAAACTTCTCCTTTCCCTGCTTTCCATCCATACACCCTCCGGCACAATAGTCAGCGCGTTATTTGCATTGTGGCTGCTAAAACGAGCAACAACAAAGAAAGCACGCAGTTACACATTGCATCAGTGGCGCCTGCAAGAGGAAGCGGGAACTGTGGTAATAGCTCAGACACATCAAATTTAGCAAAGTCCTCAACCATCTGTGCGATCCTTCCGCCAGAAATATGTGAGACATAGATGGCGCTCCAAGCAGCAAGAAGGCGTTGTTTCTAAGCAACGTAAGGTGGGCATTTCCCACTACTTAGGACTGGTAGTGGCAGGCTAATCGCTTGAAAAATTTGTCGGAATTTAATGTATAATTCTTGGTCACACAAATGTTCTCAAACGTCTGCAAAGAAAGTCAGATGGGAAAATTGGTTTAGTTCTAAGAAGATTATTTTGTTTGTAGTCGATTTGTTAGGTGTTCCAATCGTTCGGGAGTTTTGAAGTAAAGAAGTTTTGCGCATACATCCGTAGCTATTTGGGAGTGAAGTGCGTAAAAAATGTAATGGCTGCATCCGTGCTATATTTGCACGCTCATCCGCGAATTCGTTGCATTTGACCCCAGCTGTTATTATTTCTCCTCTATTAATTTTCCTTCAGTAATGTCCAAAAAAATGTACCCTGTGCTTTATTTAAATTTACTATTTTTTAATTTTACAATTGTGGGGACCATGAGAAAGACCCACAATTAGCTTTTTTTTAATTAAAGAATAAAAGAAGAATAAAAAATATTTTTTTGCTTCTTTTTTTATTTTTGGTATAATTTTTTTTGACATTTGTGAAAAGAAATTAATTCAAGTTATGGAGCATTCCATGGAAAAGTGGAACTCTGAACTGTTTTACAAATATACATTTTTTATATAGGTATTATTGCACGTACATAGTAGATTATTTTCTCATCCAAAATAATTTACAAAAGTTGTAGTGAGTATGTCTCATTTTTTGTAAATGTTATTTTTTAATATGTTGTTATTTATTGAGAGTAACAACAAGTCGGATTTTTTCACAACTTTTTGCGAGTTCGCTGCCGCTATTGTTTATCAGATAGAAACTAGATTTCTGTTCTTAGATATAGTGTATGGTCCGCAGTATTTAGCTGCATACCCATTTTTTGGTTAAGTGTTTTTTTATAAGAAATTAATCATAACGGAAAGGTAAGTTTCGATGTTCCATACGTGACGCTTAATTCCTTTTTCTATTAATAATTGTAAAACAAGTCGACTATACAAATTGAATTTTTCTGTTAACAGCTAACTTTTAGCGGTCTAAAAACTGGTGAAACAATTTTATTTGAAATCGCTTTGCTTACAATATATTCTTGGTGATAATAAAGTGTCTGTACGTGATGCCGAAGAATAAGTTATCTGACAGCTTCAACTTTTACTGGCGTTTGTAATAAACAAAGCCCTTTTTCGTACTGCAAATCTCAATAACGCAAAAATGAGCGATCAGCAACCATCAACCAGTGCTAGCCGCATGCGAAAATTTCGAGAAAAGCAAAAAGAGAAAGATCCAAACTTTACCGCTAATGAGACTAAAAGATTGCGTGAGCTTCGTAAACGAAAAGCAGAAAATCTGTCTGAAGGTGAGCTAAAAGCAAGTTCACTTAAGGAAAGGGATAAGAAGAGATTGCAAAGGGCAAAAAAGCGGGTTGAACTTAAAAATCCTACTGATTCTCCTGTAAGTACTGAATCTCCGTTCAAGTCGAAACAGACTTTATCTAAAGCTGTTCAAAAGTCTCTAAAAGCACTGCCTCAATCACCAAGAAAGACAAAAGCGGTTGTTACAGAGCTAGCGCGTAAAATGAACATTGCTCTAGCAGAAAACCCAAACATTAGCACATCAGGTGACGATACACGTTATGACGATGTAAAAGCATTTTACTATCGTCCGGATGTTGTGTATACCTGCCCAGGCGCAAATGATTTCATCGTTGTTTGGGAAAACGGCATTAAGAAGAAGTGTCAAAAGCATTATTTGACTTTGTACCTACGAGAAGCCCTTTCCATTTTTAAAGAATTTTTTCCTAATATCGAAATTTTGTAGTCTAAGACCGAAAAACGTTTTGCTAACGAAAGACACACCTTCAGACCAGTGCAAATGTTTAACTCATGAAAATTTTATATTCAAATTGAAAGGTTTGAAACAAAATTATTGTAACGACTGGTGGACTATGATTTTATGTGATCCTTCTTTAGATTCGAAGTGCTGGACAAATGAATGTGATACTTGTTCTGCTGGCAAAAAAAATATTAATTTCTATGGATTTAAGTACAATCTGTGTATGGAAGGAATGGGAAATAAACTCAGAAAATAAACTACGTTTAGTAAACCACAAAAGAAGTTCAGCTGAACTTAAAGAAAAATTGATTGATTCTATCCATATTATGATGAAGCATGCTAATTTAAAACGAGATCAAGCCGATGAATTTCAAAAAGACCATCGCAATGAAAATGTGCGAGACCTTCAAGCTGATTTTGCGATGTCTTTTGGCTGTGAATACCAGAATGAAGTTCAAAGCGCACTGTGGTCACGAACAAGTGTTCTTTTATTTACTGTTTCAAGTTTTTACAAAGGCAATTGCCAAACATATCTTATATTCTCAGATGCAAATTCGAAAGACAAGGATACAGTTTTTGTTTTCATCAATAAGTTGTTTGACTTGATGCCTAAAGAAAATGAAAACTTACTTTCAGCGGAAATTATTTGGAGTGACGGCCCTTCATCGGAATTTAAGAACCGTGATATGGTTAAACTAACATCAGTGTTGAGTGAAAAGTACAAGTACATGATGAGCCAAAATGAACAATGTTTCTTCGCACTATTAAAGACTAGTATATAATCTATTAAATTAAGGAAAAAAGTATATATCTGATAAAACAATTAAGTGCTATATGTAATATAAACCGTAAAATTAGTTGAACTTGTCTGTACGTAACAGTGGAATGCACCTTATACGAAATTTACGGTAAAGTGCATTTTTACTACAGAAATTCAATGAAATGATCAATGCGTTGGCGACACGTGCAAATATTGAATAAAAAGAAGTAAGAAAATGGTGTCTAAACTTTTTTTTTTGCCGTCGTACAAATTTAGCGATAGCTTCCAAAACATTTTTTTGTTATTGATCATCCTAATGCCGTAAATTTAGAGGATTGTTAAATTTTTTTTCTTACTTCTTTAAGCTGATGGTGGAGAGGATCGTACGAGCCGCAGAACTTAATCGCTCAGGCACAATTTTTTATAAGAACGTACAATTGCTGGCGTATGCCGATGATATCGATATCATCGGCCTTAACAACCGCGCTGTTAGTTCTGCCTTCTCCAAACTGGATAAAGGGGCAAAGCGAATGGGTCTGGTGGTGAACGAGGACAAAACGAAGTACCTCCTGTCATCAAACAAACAGTCGGCGCACTCGCGTATCAGCACCCACGTCACTGTTGACAGTTATAATTTCGAGGTTGTAAAGACCAGGAGGTTGAAAGGAACCAGAATTAACATCGATAACAATGTCAACCTTGAAATCCAACGCAGATTCTCTCTTGCCAACAAGTGCTACTTTGGACTAAGTAGGCAAGTGAGCAGTAAAGTTCTCTCTCGATGAACAAAACTAACACTCTACAAGACTCTCATCATGCCCGTCCTAACGTATGGTGCAGAAGCGTGGACGATGACAACATCCGATGAAGGGACGACGCTTGGAGGGTATTAGAGAAAGATTCTGCGGAAGAATTTTGGACCTTTGCACGTTGGCAACGGCGAATATTGCAGACGATGGAACGATGAGCTGTATGAGCTTTACGACGACATAGACATAGCGCAGCGAATAAAGATCTAGCGGCTTCGTTTGCTGGGTCATGTCGTCTGAATGGATACAAATGCTCCGGCTTTGAAAGCATTCGATGAAGTAGCAGCTGGTGGTAGCAGAGGAAGAGGAAGACCTCTGTGTTGGAAAGATGAGGTGGAGATGGACTTGGCTTCACTTGGTGTGTCCAACTGGCGCCGGTTAGCACGGGAAAGAAGCGACCGGCGCGCTTTGTTAAACTCGGCCAATATCGTGTAAGCCAATTAGGAAATTAAGAAAAAGAAGACTTTGTTTTTAAATTTGCACAATATTTTAAACCTGGATTTGTATGGTTGTTTTAGGAAAATTAACTATGGTCTTATAACTTAATTTTAAGGATTTTCTGAGTGAATTTGAAGCTTTATTATAAAAATTTAGTACAATATATTTTATTCAAGGTATTGTCCATCGTTAGCCACTACTTTTTCCCATCTTTCTGGTAATTTGTGGATACCGTCCCAAAAGATTTGCGCCGGCTTGGCTGCCAAGAAGGAATCGAGCCAATTTTTGATACCCTCAACTGAAGTGAATCGTATTCCAGTGAGCGCGTTCTGCATCGACCGGAACAAATGGTAGTCGGATGGGGCAATGTCTGGGCTATAAGGCGGGTGAGGTAAAATTTCCCATCCACTGTTTTCCAAATATGCTTTGGCCGGTTGAGCAACATGCGGCCGAGCGTTATCATGTTGTAAAATTATGGCCTCGTGCCTGGTCGCATATTCCGGCCATTTTTCGGCGATTGCTCTCTTCAAACGAATCAATTGTGTTCGGTAGAGGTCCCCTGTGATCGTCTGGGCCGACTTCAACAGCTCATAACAGATCACACCTTTCTGATCCCACCAAATACAGAGCATTACCTTGGCGCAATGAATATTCTTCTTCGGCGTCAGTTTCGCTGATTGGCCGGGCTTCACGTATGATATTTTGTGCTTAGGGTTGTCATAATGGATTCATTTTTCATCCCCAGTCACAACCCGATGCAAAAACGACTTCAATTTGTGGCGTTTAAGCAGCAATTCGGCAATGAAAAATTCAATGAAAAATAAAGCGCAATAATAACGCTTCACAATGACGTTAGTTAATGTATGACCTGTTGCGATTTTATATTGGTAACGCCATCTCTCAGAAAATCCTTAAAATTAAGTTATAGAACCAATCTATTTTTATTAAAAATTTTAGAATTGGAAAGTAGTAAATTGTCAAAACCTTTCAAGATTTCTCCGTGCTTTAGTTATTAAACGTAAAATTAATCACTCTATCGGAAGTTTTACGTGTAAAATTTGACACTTTTTATTGGTATTGGTTTTTAGTAAAAAATTTATTCAGAAGCAAAATCGATGCATACTTTTTTAGTACAAAAGTTCAAAAAAGCTTGACATAATTTTTTAAAATTTTCCACATCTTAGCACCACCCGCTTATGCAATAGAAGTGATCATATTTCTGCTGACTACTTCACAATTCCTAAAAGGACTTTAACTGCATACAGCAACAGACAAAAAATGCAAATATTGTGCTAAAGAATATAAGAGCGACAGCTAGATAAGACCTGTCATTTTTCCATTTCTATGCAGAAGCAGGACATTTGTGTGAAAGCCGCGTGTAGTTTGATATCATATTTTTGGTTTTGTTTTTTTTTCGTATTTTTGTACCAAAATATTTATGCAAATCCTTCATCCTTTGTTGCTTAGCATATCTGAGAGTCAACACGCCGCACTGACAGCCATAGTGACGTTAAGCGATACAAATGCGAGTCAAGCGCACTACCTAACGCAAATACCTAATATCTATGCACGAGTGGATATGTGTGTGTGTGTGTCTATATATACATTCATATGCATATGAGATTGTGTGCCGGTAGGACCTTGAGTTGTGGCAAGTGCGATGATGGACTAAGCTTGACACAAAGTGTGTTGGTGTCACATAAAATTCTAACTGATGCGCGCGTAATTTGATGTTGTTTTTCGAATGCTTCCGCACACAGGCAGGACGTCTACTTAGAAGGGGAGTGAGAATGAAAATAATATCAAGAAGGACATAATAGTTTTGTTACTGCTGTGAGGCTGGCGCTGACACACAATACATGCACGCATAGCCGGAGAATATTTGACACGGTATTTTCATCACTTTCGTGTGTCTGGGGAAATGAATTGCTGGCAGAGTATGAGTGCTCGCGCAAATGGGGGGGAGCACTTCAGCTATGCGTAGTCGCTTAATTTATGCTACCTGAACTTTATGGTTATATTTGTTGTTATTGCTGTCGAGCACCACTTGTGCTCGGCAATGGTTTTGTTTGTTTGTCCATTGTTGGTCTGTTGTCATCTTAAAATAAGACAAATTGTTCTTATATCTTACGCTATGAAGTGCGCATTTTCGTTCTGGCACTGATAAATTTGTCGCCTATAAAAATGTGACCTCATATATATTTTTATGCGCGAGGTGTGTTCAAAAAGTAAGGTGACTTTTTACTTTTCTCGAAAAATATTTATTTGCTCGTCAAAGTAGTTGCCCTCACAGTAAGCCCTTTCAGTTATAATACATTAGTGTCGGTGTTTTTTCTAATCCTAGAAACACTTTTGGTCGAATGTTTTCAACAAATTAAAGACAACGCCTTTTCAAGTTATAGGGTGACGCTTTATTTCCCACAAAAAAATACGGGCAAAAAGTAAGGTGAACTTGGTTGTAAAATGAAAAATCTTTATTTATTCTCGTAAATCAATTTCATCCCCTTCAAAATAATCCCCTCTCGATGAAATACACTTATGCCAACGATTTTTCCAATCCCCGAAACATGCCAAATAGTCCATTTCCGGTATAGCCATCAGCACCTTCTTCGATTCAGCTTTTATCTCCTCAATCGACTCGAAACGCGTTCCCCGGAGTGGTCTCCGGAGATTTGGGAATAACCAGAAGCCACACGGAGCCAAATCAGGCGAATACGGTAGTTGCGGAACGATATGCGTGCAATTTGTGGCGAAATGGTCACGAAGAACGAGTGCAGTGTGAGACGGTGCATTATCGTGATGCAAAAACCAAGAGTTTTTGGCCCATAATTCTGGTGTTTTTACATGAATTGCATCACGTAAACGACGCATAACGCTCTAATAATATTCCTTATTAACAGTTTGGCCAGGTGGAAGGAGTTCATAATGCACCACACCACGAAAATCGAAAAAAACTGTCATCATGACCTTTATTTTTGAACGACTTTGACGTGCTCTTTTCGGTCTGGCCTCGCCTTTAGCACGATATTCGCTTTATTGGTCGGTTGTTTCAGGGTCGTAAGCATAAGTCTCATCTCCCGTAATGATGCATTTGAGCTTGTCCTGATAGTCTGAAAGCATTGTTTCACACACATCATCGCGACGACTTTTTTCCAAGAAATTGAGAGTTTTCGGTACCAAACGAGATTTGACTTTTCGTAGTCCCAAATGATCTTTCAAAATGGTTTTCACAGATCGTTCTGATATTCCGATCATATCAGTAAGGTCTTTAACAGTCAACCGACGATTTTTGAGCACTAACTCCTTCACTTTATTGACGTGTTCGTCGTTGGTCATCTGTAGACGTCGATGGTCGTCCGGAGCGCTCCAAGTCATCAACACGTTCTCGACCCTCTTTGGAGTCTTTGTACCACTTATGAACATTTTTCTGCGACATGGTCGAATCACCAAATGCCTTCTGCAACATGCTAAACGTTTCCGCAGCCGAAATTTCATTCCGCAAACAAAATTTGATGGCACTTCTCTGCTCAATCAAATCAACCGCGGAACTGTCGAAGAAGAAATTACCTCACGGGGCTGGTTAGCTCATAGGTTACTAGTTATTTCGTCTACGAACCTCCGAGCGTCTTAGATCATTGTGGAGATATTTTGCATGCGCGCAGATTCGCTTCCAGTTATCGCTCGATTTTAGCATAAACTCTATAATATTTTCTCCGTTTAAGGTCGGCGGGCCGATTAAAAGGTCAAAAAAATCGATTTTTTTTCCTGAAATCAATAGCTTAGATATTCAAGAACATGAGATACAAATTTTCAGAGTTAAATTCCAAGTATTTGCAGAGCTACAGAGCCGAGCGTAGTGCGGCGTCGAGCAACCGTGCGCTTATTGTTGTAGTGCTCCGCCCATTGACCATTGACTTTGAAGCGCGTTTTCTCGGCTTTTCATTTTCACGATTTTACCTAATTTATGTACACGATTGCAAAAAAACTAAACGAGCTATCCATTTCATTCAAAATGCGTTATCTTCAGTATTGTTTTCTCTTCTATGTGAACTAAAAAAACATCCAAAACCTTTTTTTAAGCGACTTTTTTACCCAGTTGAAGAGTTTTTTTTTCCTTGAAAAACCACTGTTTTTTTCTACCTTCCCCAAAAATTCGAATTTTACGTGTTTCTTAGTTCACATCGAAGATAATTACATCAAAATTAATAATATTTTTTTTTTTTTTTTGTTTTCAGATGAAAAGTGCAAGTTGTATCTTGTACGGAAGTTGGATACAGGCGCTCTGGGAATCTATTGATAACTCGGCTTACAATATATTGTTGGAGATTGTACAGATTTTTTTTTTTTAGTTCAAATATATATTAAACTATCCCCAAAACTTCATTTGGCTAATTGTTTTTTTTCTCATCCTACAACGCTTCGCGAAAACTACTGAATTTAGGACATCTAATTGGCCCGCCGGCCTTAATATACCACAAATTTCGGAAGCATAGCGTGGGCACTCGAACCGGACGTGATCAGCGTCTTCTCCCTATCCATGCAGATTGGGCAGTTTGGGGAAGTGACATGGCCAATTCTATGGAAGTATTTTCGAAATACTCTGTGCCTTGAAAGAAATTGGGTTAGGTGGAAGTTTGTTTCCCTTATTTGGTTCCTTTCTAACCACGTCGTAAGAATGTGTAAAAGCCCATGCGTCCATCTACCTTTAACCTGTGGCTAGGTCCGCTTTTATTTGGCATGATTCGCGACAAGCAGGACTGCACACGCGATGCCTTCTTCACAGCATATTCCAGGTGTGTTTTGAAGTTTAAACGGCTGTCAACCACCACTCCTAGGTATTTTATAGCGGGTTTTGAATTAATGGTTATTTGACCCAACAGTTACATGTATAGATTCTACCACTTTCCTGCTGCTTATTAGAACTACATCGGTCTTATGCTCAGCTGATTCCAGACCATAGACCCTAACCAAGTCTTGATCCTGCTCACTGATTCGCTGGCGATCCTCTCAATTTCGTGGATATGTTTTTCTACCATTACCACCGCGATGTCATCCGCGAATCCAATGACTTTAGTTCTAGAGGGCATATCGCGTCTTAGAACCCCGTCATACATTAGGTTCCATAGCAGTGGGCCCAGAACTGATCTTTGAGCATCCTTATGGAGTGAAGTCAGAAGGATGGGCACTCTTAGGCAGAATTTCGGTATCTTTTTTTGTCAAAAAATAGTGAATTTTTCATTTATTTTTTGAAAGCAGAAAATCGATGACCAAAACACGCATAGTCCTTGCATCTGTCAAAAAAGAGAACTAAATACGCCAAACGGTTGAAACTGAAATAATCGGGAAATACAAATGTACTAACACAACTAAAGGAAACAATTCAAACTCGAATTTAGGCTACCCGCGAAATTATAAGTAAAAAAATCGCCTTACCTTCCGCACACACCTTGTACTTATGCACGTAGTTATGAACATAAATAGGCGCCAGGGATGTCAATACTCACACTGATTCTTGGCCTCGTATTTCGGGATATTTAAAAAAAATCCCAAAACTAGTTTTAAGCATAGGAAAGCAAATAAATTATTTGAAGGAAGTAAATTCCCAGCAGGCAAACCGGGATCCCGGGCTTTCAGGATTTCGGGATTTCGATATATTTTTAAAGAAATTCCAAAATCTAAGGTCACTATTCCGCAGCAAAAAGTTTTAGACCAATCAGCTTGACATCATTCGTGCTGAAAAGTTAGAACGAGTGGTGGAAAAACATATTCGAGTGGGGGGATTGCCGAGAATTCCACTTAGTAGAAATCAACACGCTTACCCGAGTGGAAAATCATGTGAATCAGCCTTGCACGATCTTGTTAGCAAGATTGAAGCCGGCTGGAAGCTGACGAATACACAATGGGTGTTTTCGTGGACATTGAGGGGACTTTTGATAATGCCACTTTTGGCTCAATATGTTCCTCTGCCGAACGACATGAAGTTAATCAAACCATTGTAAAATGGATATATTCCATGCTCTCTGAGAAGGTGTTAACCGCTGCTGAGAACAGTGATGAACTAATCACCGTCAGGCCCAAGCAAGGATGTCTCCAAGGGGGCGTTCTTTCTTTGATGTTGTGGTGCTTTATCGTAGGCTCTCTACTGGCTGAGTTGCAGGGACTCGGTTTTTATGTCCAAGCATATGCGGACGATGTCTGTGCGCTAACATCTGATAAGTCCCTAAGGAGGCTTTGCACGAAAGTGCAGAGGATTCTGGACAAAATCGATGACTGGTACGTAAGACTTGACTTTCCGTCAATCCGAGCAAAACAACCATAGTCTTGTTTACGAGAAAACGTTAATTGTATGAACTCAGTCTTCCAACACTGAAAGGTCTTTCCGATGAAGTTAAATATCTAGGAGTAATCTTGGATAAGAAGCTGACTTGGGAGACACACGTTTCACTGAAGATGAATCGCGCATTAAAGATTTTTCAGCAATGCAGCAGAGCCTTTGGTAAAACCTGGGGTCTGAAACCTGCTATGGTCGTATGCATATACACAGCACTTATCAGACCAATCATCACTTACGCCTCTGTGGTCTGGTGGCGATGGATCATGGTTAAGTCTACACTCCGGGATCTATACAGGCTGCAAAGAAGACTTTGTTTATGCATGAGTACAATCTCCGGCTATGCTCTAAATGCTATGCTAGATTTGCTCCCCTTGGATCTTAAGACACAACAGGAAACAATAAAAGCAATGTATAGACTCCATAAATATGGTCTCTGGCACGAAGCCGGAACTTCGTGGCACGGGAAATTTGCGTGAGCAAGGGAGCAATCCAGAATACATTTTCGGAGATTTGACGAGTATTTTCTTTACCGAGGGGTCCAAAAATGTAAAAGGGTGTGGCGCCGGATGGTACTTAAACGAGGTTAATAAATATCACAATGCTATGGGGGAAATGACAACTGCTTTCCAAACGGAAATGTTTACCATCCTGAAAGTAGACGAATGGATAATCGAGAAAAGATGGTGCGGGAAACAGATTGGAGTTTTCAGTGACAGTCAGGCTACACTGAAGGCCCTGGAGAACGCAAAGCAAACCTCGAAGATTGATTACTGAATACAGATTACTGAGCTTTTACTCTATTTAAAAATGTTATTTCCCAGCACGCATCCCGGGATCTCGGGATTTCGGACTAAATAAATACCAGAATCTAGTTTTAAGCAAAGACAAAGGGGGTTGCTGAGTTCTTGCTGGATGCAAAAAAGTAAATTCTCAGCAGGCATACGGGGATCACGTGATGTCAAGCTAATTTTAATGTGAACTTGGGATATCGGTAGTCGTTATGAGATATAAATTTCTTAAAGTGAATAAAAAAAAAAAATATTTTTTTAGACGTATTTTAACAGATGTATAATTAATAATCCCGTGCTCAGCGCGAGCTTAATACACCCATTGATTTTGAAATTCTGGCCGAAATGCGACTTGCTTGATGAACTGAAGGAAGGCGTGATTGCGAAAATCCCCAAGAAAGGCAATCTGATGGGATGTAAGAACTGGAGGCGCATTACCTTGCTCTGTATGATTAACAAAATAATCGTCGAAATCACAAACAAAAGACTTTCAGCCGTGCTGCAACCAGAGCTCAGACAGGAATAGGCGGGGTTCAGAGCGAACCATTCATGCATCGACCACATCACTAGTCTCTTAGTTATCGCTGAATAGTCAGTTGAGTCGAGGAGCCCGCACTGTCTCGTCTTTATAGATTTCCAAAAAGCGTTCGATACTTCACATCACGGTGCTATTCGTAACGCCCTCGAGTGCAAAAGGGATCCCATGGAAATTGATTTAATTCGTCAAGGCACCTTACGCGGACGCAAGATGTCGGATAATGCATGAGCAAGTTCTGGGTATCAAATCAAAATATTAGCAGGTGTACGACAAGAATGTGTTCTGTCGCCACTTCTCTTTAACATAATTTTGGGCGTTGTCAGGAAAAATGCCCCGTCATCTCGAGGGAATATCTACAGGGAACTCTAAGGGTGCTTAGTGAATCTTGACTATGCAAATGTCATCTGCCTTCTGGCCCACAACTATCTTGACATGACAGCGAAGATTTAAGCAGTACGGGAAGCAGTTGAGAAAGCTGGCCTGAAGATAAATATCCAGAAAACCAAAGCGTATAAAACAGGAAATACGCAAAATTTTTCAATTGGGAGTATCGATCTCGAAAATGTCCAATCTTTCTGCTATTTAGTCACCGTTATATCGGTCTCTGGAGGTTCGAGCGCTGATATCACAAGCCGAATATGGCTGTGGTGGTATTTGGCTCTCTGCAAGCAATTTGGAACGCATCGCACATTTCACAGCGCACAAAACTGCACATTTTTAACTACAATGTAAAGTCGACTTTACTTTATGGTTGTAAAATATGGAATGCGATGGCAGCTGACACAAGCTTTTTACAAGTTTTTGTAAGCCGATGCCTTCGAAAAATTCTCAAAATATTCTGGCTAAATATAATCTCGAATGCTAGGCTAGAACCCAGCAGATGTCAATACCATTAAAGATCTGAACGAGTAAATGTGGCTGGATTGGCCATGTTCTACGCACACGAAATGGTGACTTAACAAGGGCAGCCATTGACGGGAGCCCCTAAGGAAGCCGGAGACATGGAAGACCAGCGAATACCTGGAAAGGACTGCTGGAGTCAGAAGCCCGCGCCGTTCAGCTTAGCTGGAATGAAGTTCGATGGAATGAATATAAGAACTCCGTTGTGGCGCCTTTATTTCACACAGGGACTCTAGGAGTTTTAATGGTGATAATTTTTTTTTTTATTTTTTTTTATTTGAAAATTGGAAAAGTAATGAATTACAATCACAATGAAATTAAAAAGCATTAGCGACTAGGCCATCAGCTTAAAATGGTGTTAATTATATACCATGTCACCATGTAAAAAAGGTTCTGAAATTGAAGTACAAATAGATTTACATATAATATTTTTCAACTATTGGAAACTTTTTTAAATCAGATCTGCTTAAATTTCTGATTGAAAATTTTTCCCCTACCTCTTAAAACTTTTCTTCGAGCTGAAAATACTGCTATAGACTTGCAGTCTACGAAATCAAAAATGTGTAGTCTGCTAGTTTTAAAATGTATCTCTACACATTAAACAAGGTGAAGTCCAAAATAAACAAGACTAGCATCATAAGAATGTTGTGATTGCGACATCTTTTTAATTAGTTAATACGTTAGAAGTTACATCCCCAGCTGACTTCCAGTGAAAGCTTGAGGGCATTCGGTTCAATGGAAGCGAAGTCACTGCGTCTACAAAAATGAGTTTTGAACAAAGAGCTAATATCAATTTTTGATTCAAATTCGGTGAAAAGTTTACCGAAACATTTGAATTAATAAAAAAAAGCTTATGGCAATGATTGTCTAACTCGTGCCAGAGTTCGTGAGTGGCTTACACGTTTCAGAGATGGTTGTGAGGACATAAATGACAATGAACGAACGGGCGGCCCAAAATCAGTAATCACCTAAAACTCGACAAACCACCGAAATTGTAAAAGTCGTAAATTTATCAAAAATTAACGGAAAATATCATTGAAATTCATAGAATCGGAGTTGAATATCTCCAAAACATCAATTTATCGCATTTTAACTGATCATTTGGGCTTACGAAAGGTCCGTGTACTTTTTATTCCGCACAAGTTAACTGAGAACCAAAACTTGCTCAGAATTCATCATACGAAAGAGAATTCAACACTAAAGGGGCGATAAAAGACGGAGAACTTCCTTTACAACATTGTAACTGGTGATTAAACGTGGTGTGTCCAACATTTACCTGAAACTGGGCATCAAAGTGCCGAATGGAAGGGCCCCGGACGAGCCATCACCCAAAATACCGCGTTTGGAGATGTTCATTTGTATTTACGCTTCCAAGGGAATGGTAGACAAGGAGTTCATGCCAACGGGCCAAACCATCAATGCAATTTTCTACCTTGGCGTTTTGAAACGTTTGTTGCATCGCATTCGTCGAATTCGCCCTGAATACCGCGAAGGAGAAAGCCGGCGCTTATTTCATGATAATTCGCCAACTCATCGATCCGCTCTTGCGACTGATTTTAGACTAGAAATCGCATTTAACCATCAATCACTCGCCGTACTCGCCTGATATGGCTTCCTGTAACTTCTACATATTCGAAAAATTGCATTTGGCCATGAAAGAAAAACGTTTCGCATCCGTAGAGACCATCCAAAAGGCTTGTACCGACATCCTGAAGGACATTCTGGATCCCGGTCAATGAAACACTTTTTCGAAAAGCTTCTATATCGCGCAAAACAGTGTATCGAGGCCAAAGGGGACTATTTTGAAGAAATAAACTTGAAGTTATCAGCACAATTCTTTTTTTTTTTGTATGTTGGAGTTCACCTCGTACTTATGTACAGCGAATTCCACACTCGTGGCTGTGTTTACCGGTCATTGGATGACCGACATACCCGCGCGAAAGCAAAGTTTACAATTTAACCCGCATTGCAAAAACTGTGGGCACCTTTGAGAGAAGGAGACTATTGAGCGCTTTCTCTGAAATGTTCAGGTTTAGCAACTAGACGATTCAAGTCGTTGCGTGCTCTTTTCTTCGATAGGCTGGAGCAGTACGCCAACCTAAATCCCGCCAACCTTCTCAACTACAACAACAAGTCAGGTTGGCTGTAGATATCTGCCCATTAGGGCGTCAAAAAGGTATTCCTCTGAAAAGTCTTTATTATCGGGGAAGAGCTTTAGAGCAAACCTGCCGACTAAAGGTTCCTTTTAAATAAAAGATTTTTTTTTTTTATTTAGTTAGGGCAAATGACTGCCTTCCAACTACCAGGCTAAGACTGAATTGCCCGCCTTCTGATAGAATGGCTTCATTTTATACTTTCTTTTTGTCTTCTCATCAATAAAATATATAAACAACTAAACATTGTTACAAGTAAAAATCAAAAACAAAATTATAAATTCAAAAAAGTACTTTTTTTTGGGTCTCTGAACTTGACAGTAAGCTATGGTTTTGGTTTGGATTGAGGTATCATATGACAGAAAAAATGTATTTGGCGTGTGCCTTTATGTTTTGGGATTCAAAAAAAAAGAAAAAGAATATTGTCATTGAAATTAAAGTGTTTATTTGACAATAATGGCATTGACATTGAAATGGTTTAAATAATTTAAGTTTGAGTTCATTTACCTATTAAAAATATATTTAAAGAATTCGAAAGAAGTTTGAAAGTGAAGTCAAGGTACTCTACACCTCAACATAGTTTAAATTTGATGCACATCAGACTTGCCAATGCAAACATGAATTTGAAAGTAATTGAAAACTACTAAAGTTCTCAAATTGGCAACGTCGGGAAATTATATTATTGCTCTGCAAGTCGAAAAGCCAAAGCTCTTTAATTTAGAATCAAGTTGACTTTTTTTCAACACAATTTGTTCCATTATTTTTCCTTTAGTTTATAATAACTTAATACGGAATATTCCATACCCAAAAACCATATTCGAAAATCAACGGGATCCCGAAACTCCATAAACCCGTAACAGTGTGATTTATGGGTGACTACACTGCGCTCTTACTGCTCACGTATACATACATTACTCTACTATCATATACATCCAAATGTACGAGTATATGTATGTTTGCATGTATATACGCGCCTGTATGTATTTGTATGTCTTTTGTTCACCTTCATTTTCAGCTAAGCGCTTAATTTACTCACTCAAAGACATTCAACCAAACAACCGGCATAGGGCATATCACCATCAATTGGGCACCTCACTCGCTCCCTTCAACGCCTCATCTAGTCAGCCTCTGCCTAATATTCTGCTTCGTCTGCTGTCACGATATGCTCTTACAATATTTGTCCCGTTGGGAGTCCATTATTTATGAGTGTGTTAACATGAAATTGTTCTTTGCTCGCCTGTCAACGCAGTCACTGCTTTTCTAACTAATTGCCGCTTCAACGGACCTGGTGTGCGGGGTGGAACGCAACATATTCCATTGCTAAATTTGCCGCGGTGCTCGAGTGCAAATTTTCAGATAAGGACATCGTGGCAATGCGGTAGACGCGCGCCAACCCACCTGTGCACAGTGAATATTTGCTACAATTAAGGCGACGACGATATGCATGGCGGCGAAGGGGGAGGCTCGAGAAACTCGTTAACGAGAAGTACAATTGTCCTAAATGTTGTTTTAAAATTTAATTAAGAAATTTTCAAATATTTGAGATTCATATAATGCTGTATTCGGGTACTTACATACGTACATATAGTATATGTATGTGTGGACAGGTTTATTAAGATGGATATCTATGTGCCTTCGCTTCTGCTTTATTTGTCTGTAGGCAAGTTGAGGTAGCTTCTCTTCGAAAAGTAACCGAACTTACTCATTTAAGTAAAACGCGACTGAGATATGGACAAACTGAGCTTTCGCTCTTTTGGTGAATGCAAGATGGCGCAAAATTAATCACCTTATAAAAAAAAAAATAATAATTGGCGCGTACACTTCTGTTAGGTGTTTGGCCGAGCTCCTCCTCCTATTTGTGGTGTGCGTCTTGATGTTGTTCCACAAATGGAGGGACCTACAATTTCAAGCCGACTCCGAACGGCAGATATTTTTATGAGGAGCTTTTTCATGGCAGAAATACACTCGGACGTTTGCCATTGCCTGCCGAGGGGCGACCGCTATTAGAAAAATGTTTTTATTAATTTTGCTTTCACCGAGATTCGAACCAACGACCTCTCTGTGAATTTCGAATGGTAATCACGCACCAACCCATTCGGCTACGGCGGCCGCCTTAGGAAGATTTATAACTTTTGCATGTGGCGTTATCCGTCAATTAAAACGGGTGGTTAAGTTTCAAGGGCTGGTCTTGATTTTGAATAAAATATAATTTTCTTTTTGAATTATTGTCATTTCTGTTTGTTATGATAATACTGGTATAACTCAATTACGTACATAAGAAAATATTGGCCAAATAGCCGCCCCGGCCTCGGCGGCACTTCTCAATCCGATGGTTCAAATTTTCGATGACGCTGAGGCATAATTGAGGTTCTATGCCGTTAATGTGACGAATTATCTCATCCTTTAGCTCTTGAATTGTTACTGGCTTATCGACGTACACCTTTTAATTTCAATTAACCCCAAAAAAAAATAAGTCCAACGGTGTCAAATCATATGATCTTGGCGGTCCATTGACATCGCCGCGACGTGAGATTATTCGGCCATCCAATTTTTCGCGCAAAAGAGCCATTGTTTCGTTAGCTGTGTGACAAGTGGCACCGTCCTGTTGAAACCACATATCCTCCACATCCATGTCTTCCAATTCGGGCCATAAAAAGTTCGTTATCATCTCACGATAGCGAACACTATTTACAGTAACTGCCTGACTGGCCTCATTTTGGAAAAAATACGGCCCAATGATGCCGCCGGCCCATAAACCGCACCAACCAGTCACTCTTTGTAGGTGCATTGGTTTTTCGGCAATCACTCTTGGATTATCATTCGCCCAAATGCGGCAATTCTGCTTATTGACGAATTCACTGAGGTGAAAATGTGTCTCCTTACTGAAGATGATTTTCTTCACGAAGTGCGCGACATGCATTTTGATTTGAACGCCCGTTTTCATAATAAGCCTGAATAACTTTAACGCGTTGCTCGATTGTTTATTTATCCATGGTTCAAATTGAATTAGTCTGAGGTGGAAAAACTTTAAATAAAATGCAAAAAAAAGCTCGACATTCAACATCGGGCCTTGAAATTTAACCATTCTTTATCTGACACTTGTGAACTGAACAGCTGCAGTAAACAAACAGACACCGATGGAGAGCGTGAAGGCCATAGCAAGGATTTCAATCACTGAAGTCATTTTCTTTTATTTAGTAAAAACGGGTTTCCAAAGAAAAATTGGATGACTAATTTTACGCCATCATTTATAATTTGAAAAAAAAAAAAATTAATATGAACAATTTTCGATAAATGAGGAGAACATTTTATGCCCCATTTTCGTTTTAAAAAAGTTATCAAACAATAACTGAATAAATAAGATTTGAATTAAAATTTAAATAATTAAAATTTATATTATTAAATTTAAAAAATAAAATAATTCAAATTAATTGAATAATCGATTTGCATTCATATAAGACAAAAGAAAATTCTCCATTTTCCATGGAATGGTCTTTTAGCGCCGGAAAAAAGTGATAATACCGGTAAAAGTAGTGCATAATCGCTGCATCTATTTTTATTGGAAATTGAGCAACATTGCTTTGGGGCTCTTCCATTTTCATATGCAAAAAAGTGAGCCCTACGCCATGTTGTGGTCTTAGCTAGTAAAGATCAGCATTATTTCCACAGATGCTCGTATACTATACTTACGTAAATTTCCCAGTACAGTCATATGCGATAAATTTTTCATACTCCTAAGTTTACAACAAACTACCGTATAAAGAGCCTTAAGACCCATAAATAACATAGGCCGACAAAATTTAACCAACATTCAGACCCAGAAACCAGACTATATATTTCCGAAGGTTTATGATGCGCTGAATCCAAATCTGGCCTCAGAATTGGTCTTTCAGTTCTGGTTTTCCAGATATCCTAACCTAAAAGTGCAAAAAACACTGTTTTTGCCCATATTTCAGGTTATGTAGCCTTGCAGATGTTTTCTTTCACCAAAATTAAAGGATGGCATCTTTAAATACAAGCCTTCTTTTTTCAAATGACCTGAAATGATGGATTAACAGTTAAGTTGGTTAGCCCACTTGTGTTGTGAGATATCTAGATAAATAAGACTTGTTTTAAAAAAAATATGCGAGTAAACGCTGTCCCCAGGGTTAAGTGGGTTAGCCTGCTTGCGGTATGATAGGGGTGGTTTCTAGGGGTTAGGGCTGTGTGTGTGAACTCGGTACCCGTGGGTTAGATAGTGTAGGGGTTTGGTGAGTTAGCACACTTATGGTGTGAGACAAAATTTTAAGAAAAATAAGACTCAATCGACTAATCGACTATATCATGTCTATGTTATGTTATGAAAATTTCAAAATGCGCTATTCATGAAACCTCAAAATGGTTAAAGATAAACAAAATATCAGCAACAGATATCTGCATTCTATCAGACAGCCAAGCTGCCCTAGAGGTCGTGAATGCATTCCAAACAACATCAAGGATTGTCTTACATTGTTACCAGACATCTCTTAATGAGATGGCAAAACTGTAACATATTATCTTATGCTACGTTTCCGGCCACAGAGATATACCAGAGAACTGTAGGACCGACCAACTTGCAAGAGAAGATACCTGTATGCCATATAAAAATAGTTTTTATGGGGGTACCTCTCGCCACTTCTAAACTTCTTGTTATGGACGCACTAATAAATACTCTAAACCAAAGATGGATTCGTGCCAATACCTGTAAAATTGCTAGGCAAACATAGCCAATGCAAAATCTACCTCTGTCCAAGAGTGTTATAAAGTTGAGTAGACTTCAAATTAGGACCTTAGTAGGGGCGCACACAGGACATTGGCTCATAGGAAATCACGCAAGGAGACTAGCTGTTCACATGCATGATTTCTGTCGTAGCTGCAGAACGCAGGAGCAGTTGGAAACAATTCAACACTTTTTTTCCACATGCCCAGCTCTAGCCAGAAGCAGGAACCGATATTTAATTCCTACTCCTTAATGAATATGGATCACCTTGACACTTTAGATATCAACAACCTTTTATGCTTTGTTCAAGGTACAGGATGGTTCAATCTGGAATGAGATATGTAGCCCGGCCTCTGCGGCTCACAACGGACCCATTTTGTGGTTAAGTGGCATCGCTGGTCCTATGTACGCCGCGACTGCCTAACCTACCTACCTACATAAGTTTTCGTATTTCTGCAACTATCAGTAAGTCATTATGTGCACGAATTTTTGCGTGATCTGTAGCTTTCATTTTGCACCAAGCTTTCTGCTGGCTTTCAAGTTCAATTCTCAATAAGTTTTACATCGCTATCAAGAATTACGGATTCATACCTCATATTGTACCTTTCTTACCAACAAGTAATATAGCATTATTTACTGTTACATCTTCAACTTCAGAATAGAACTGCTCATCCTAATTTCCATATGCCTTCTCGTTGAAGTGAACCTCACTGTCAGATAGCAACTCGCCAACCTCACCAAAAGCTTTCATCCATATTGTCTTCCACATCGTCATCACTAAATATGAGTGCTTCAGAAATTTCTTAGATTGGCATTCTACTTCATTTATATCTACATTTAGCTGCAATTTCCAAATACTTCTATGCGCATACTTAATAGACTATCAAGTACACAAATTACTAGTCAATGGTCATATAAAGGGTCCGCCATATAACTTTACGGAATTAGAAATGCTATAAAAAAGAAACTACTCAATATTTTTCCGAACTGCTTTTCTTATTTTGAAGTACAATCCTTCCAGTTAATGATGGAACACAATGGCTGCCTCGGCTAGCCATACACCATCCCATACGATCGGTCCAATTTTTCAACACATTTTCGATTGTATGCGGCTGTATTTCAGCTTTGACATCGCGTATGTTGGTCTTCAGTGCATCAATTGTTGCTGGTTTGTTAGCATAACACTGGTCTTTGACGGCACCCCAAATACAATACTCTAACGGCGTCAAATCGCAGTTCCGAGGCGGACAAACGATATCAGAATTTCGGCTGATAATGCGATCTTCGAAGACAGTGCGCAAAAGATTGACCGTAGCATTCGCTGTGTGGCAAGTAGCGCCATCTTGTTGGAACCAAATGCCACCAATATCTTCCTCTTCAATTTCTCGGAACAAAAATTCGTTCAACATGGCCCGGTAACGCTCTCCATTGACGGTTACGGCCACTCCTCGCCCATTTTCGAAGAAAAATGGACCAATGATGCCTCTCGACCAAAATCCGCTCCAAACAGTGACTCGTTGTGAATGCATCGGCTTTTCCTCGAGTGCGTGCGGGTTTTCTGAGCCCCAAATTGATGATTTTTGGGTAAAAGTCTTCATCTTCTTCAAGTCGATCCCAAGCCCATGAAGCGAAGCGAAAACGCATTGGGTGGTCGGTCCTTTGAGCGTATACACAACCATTTTCGTTCAGCGGAAGAATAAAACTAATTTTCTGTCAAATCAGATGACAGCTAAATGTTACCATTTTTCAAATAATACCTAGTTCAAATCCGTAACGATAGATGGCGGGCCCTGTATTTATGAAAATTTTCTAGTTCAACGCTTTAATTTCTTATTCAAAACCTCGAAGTTTTCATTTATTCACGCAATTTCAAAGTGCATACCTTTTCTTAAAATCACGAAAGAATATTCATATTTTTCGGAGGGTAAAGACAATCTTTGTGGAATCGACGACACCCACTTCTAAACAAACCCAGACCCAGACCCAGACCAAAACGCCACATAATCAAAGTGCCATTTTTTGTTCGGAATATCTACTTAATAGTTTCAATGTTTTTTATTTATTTTAAGGTTATATTAAGCTTAAGAATTACAGGCACTCCCAGAAGAAAATAACCGGTTTTTTCTTGTAACTTCAAGATATATTTCGTTCTGCTGTTTGCTGCGTAATAATCTAACTCAAGGGCTATGATGCCAGTGCTAACTCAGGTTAGTGTCGTTCGAAACTTTCCCGTAAACGCAACCGAACAAATCTGAGTGAGAAGTATGCAAAGCGTTTCGAGGCGGAAAGGGCCGAAATTATCTTACGCCGCGGCTGCAAAAGTGATTAAAAAATCTAAAAGTTTATTGTGATGTGAAATCTGCGGTATAAGGTGTATAAAAATGCTGATGACTTTTCCGAGCGCGGCTTGAAGCGAGTGATGACAAAAAAGGAGGATAAAGTGAGCGTCCCACTTTTTAAGCGGAACCCTTCTTTGTGACTACGCCAAGCACGACTAGTTCTTGCTAAAAAGAGAGTAGATGTGAGTATCAACACCATCGAACGACGACTGAAGGAGGCGAACATTTCCTACCGTCCCACATCGTCAAAACCACTGCTCTCAGAAAAACACATTGAGAAACAACGAAATAAGAAAATGGCGTCACAGTAATGCACCTTTCCAATCCCCAGACGCCAACCCCATTGAAAATGTGAGTGGAACTATGAAAAGACATCTTGCCGCAAGGCCAGTCCATGATTTAAAGCAACTCGTGCGTCGAATTCGCAAAATCTGGTCATCTTTGTGGATGAGCTACGCAGAAAGGCTGGTTCAAGGCATGACCAGAAAATGCCAGGCTATACTCGACAACGATGGAGACTACACAGCTTATTGAGTAATTGCGACTCGTATTTTTAAATATATCTTTCTTCCTCATGAATAATCGCGGTCTCTTTTTTTCTGACACAGACTGTAAATTACTCATTTTCATTTTTATTTATTATTTTTTGGTTCATAGCCGCTGACAAAATTAAATAAAAAAGTAACACTAATCAAATTGAACTTCACAAATTAGTTCTGAATGTATATTTTATACCTGCGACTAAAATAAAAACTTCGATTTATGAGTTTTAAACTTTATTTTGCACATGAGGCGCAGTGATCAATTGTTTGCTCTCCAGACCAGCTTTTTTGCACATTTGGCTCATGCAGATTTATTCATTTACCGATTGGGTGCCGAAACTCCACATATAGTCTTATAGGGTAGGGAGCGGAAAGCACTGGAGAATGCGAAGAAAACCTCGAAGATTGTTCAAGAATGTAAAGAGAAGAACAGGCTTGTACATACTTATATGGGTTCTACGACACTCCGGTGTTCAAGGAAATGAAATTTCCGACGAATTGGCGAACTGTGGATCAGCGGTTCCCCCACAAGGGCCAGAGCCAATTATCGGAATCAGTTCTACAGGAATCATGAATTGGATCAACGATTATGTAGGCAATCTACACAAAGAGCGATGGTCCGGTCTAGAACGCTGCAGAACTGCAAAGTGTTTTGTGACAAGACCGAACAGAAAATTGTCAAATTTTCTACTAAAACTTGGAAGGAAAAACGTTCGGTTGATGGTCGGTATTACAGGACGCAAACCATGGTTGTCAGTACATGACCACCATTATCACCAAGAGAAGCCGGACAGCACTCTGTGAGTGTCCTGCCTTTGCTAGAGTAAGGCCACGACATGAGTAATATTCGTTTTCAAAAACTGGAGAATATTTACAGATTTGCTAAAGAATATGGAAAATTCTCACAAGACTAACTATCTTTGTCTCTGTCTCTATTCTTTCCTATCTCTTTCTCTAATACTTTTCCCCTTTCCTCCTTGACTATCTGCCCTCTTTCCAGAGCTCTATATAGAATGGGGTTTTAGCCTGAGTGTTTTAAGAGCCACCAAATCTCTTGGTGCTCTTTGGCTCGACCAAATCAAATTTCATATACGGTCTAGGTATGTAGTTACAACGACATTTCTGAATAAAAATTTCTCATATCTTCCATATTATAAGCTGTATGCAAGTTAACAGCAGTCGGCAGTAACGGCAACCTAAACAAAATCACAATTAACATAAGCAAACATGAATAATTAACCATTGCCGAACAGCAAACAAATCGTTGTAAAATAAAATAAAAAGGGCAGCTCAAGTAACGCAGACGTAACAACGGAAGAGCGTACAAGCAATGCCAAATACAAGCAGTCCAAAATCGTGAGAACTGCTGATCGTGTGAGTCACACGGCATCCAACGGAGGTGTTGGCAGTTAATGAATCAGGTATTCAGGTGCAGGCAGCGATCCAATAGGTTGTGTTTTATCGCTCAGCATTATAGGCTGGTCTTGCTTAGCAAGGGAAATAAAAATAATATGAATATAAAACCGTGTTTGATTTACTTACATATTTTTGTATCAACAAATCGCAAACAGAATAGAAATTGGAATAAGATTTGGGTCATTGTAGAAACATATTTAGGTCAAGAGTGGGACGGATCAAGTAACTTTGAACATATGAGGTGATGATCCCTCAGAACAGCTGTTGAGACTAACATACAAATCAAAGTTTCCTTGTTCTCAGTATTTGTTTCTTTTATTTGATCTTCATCAGAGGAATTAATACGCGAGTGTTGGTTGATTTCGACCTTGCGGCCACTGAAAAACTTTTCCAATTATACCCTTCGTTGTGAAAAGTTTGAAAACTTGCAGCAGGTCCTAAAGTCCAAAGCAGCTCTACTCGATTTCGCTAATAATCATATGTTCTGGTATGATGAATGCAATCCATCATTTGTACCAATGAACGTAATCTCGATGGCCCTGACGACTGTCAGAAGTATTTAAAAGATATTTTCTATCCACGATAAAGGCGTCACTCCAGGTGGCTCTCTTCCACGGTAACTCTTTTATCACCTGGAGTGCTTTTAGCTACTCTGGCAAGACCCCAATTAGTTCTATTTCACGTAGGATAAATGTAGAAATTTACGTAGAGGTCTTGGAAAAAGTTCGCGGTGAGTCTTGGACGTATCAACAAGGCTATGCTCCAATGCACAGCGTACAAAGGAGTAATATACATATATATACAGGGCCGTCGAGGTAAATCCGGAATGTTGAAGTTAAAAACAAAACTATTGGATATTTACTAAAAAATAATTTTATTTGCACATAACTTTGTATAATGTGAGTACACATATCATATTTGAAAATTATTCAATGTAACCTCCATCTCGTGCAATTACCTGCTCCAGCCGGGACCTGAAGCACCCACATGCGCAAGCTACCTCCTCTTTTTCCATTGTGGTCATCACTTCCTCGATGGTTGTCTTCAGAACGTCTTTAGTGTTATGAGGCTTCGCGTTAACTTTTGATTAAACTGTGCCCCACACATAATAGTCAAGAGGATTGCAGTCTGGGCTTAAAGGTGGCCAAAAATCGGGTGACCAGTGGTAGGGTAGGTTGTTCTGGAGCCAAGCCTGAGTCTTCTTTGCCTTGTGAGCAGGTTCGGAGTCTTGCTGAAACACATATTCTCTTCCAGGAGCCACGCGATCATCCAGGGTTGCGTTTTTTGGTAGCCAAACCACTCAATTGTCTCTTTAGGGCTTTTTCCCGCGCGAAGAGACTCTAGTATCGCAGCTCTTCTGTCCTGCTCTCGACTCATGTTTCACTAGCACTTACTCCGGGACTCCAATGTCAATCAGGAAACAATACACTAAAAATATGTCCCTTTATCAGCGGTTTTAGACTTAACGCTACTACTCCAGAGCTTTTCCGGATTTACCTCGACGGTCCTGTATATATCCAATGGCACACCTCTGAAGCAATCTTAGCTGGTAAGTTTATAACGGCGGCAACCAGTTTATCAAACTATTGCACCATAAAAAAGCTAACCAAGAGAAATGGGCAAAAATTGATTTTGGCTTTTATTCATCCGCAAATTTGATGCTACGACGACTAGTATCAGTTACGCAAAATAACGCAGGTCATACAAACTGCTAATTCTTATTTTTATATTGTCTTCTTAATAAAATTATTAAATACACCCTCTCCCATAAAATAACTGAATAATTTTAACTGAAATAAATCCTTTATCACATTTTATTCTTACGTTTGTTTTCTTCCCTTATGCCGAAAGGTAAAAATATTTAACCTCTGCTTATTTTACAAAAAAAAAATTAAAACATGAACTTTTATTTTGAACTTTTATGAAAACTTGAATGAAACTTAAGCAATTTTTTCCTTTCTCCACTAAATAATTATACGAGTATATAACTCGAAGATCATTCAATAAAATTCTTATTTGCTGCAATAACCGATTCGTGTCCAGAAACGATTGCATGCCCGAATCAAATGTTCCTCATTCATATTAACCATAACGGTATTAATTGCGCCTTGCGAGAAGAAATGGTGTTAAGCGGATGTTTATTAGTTTCACGCTCAGCTACGCTCCATACGAAGAAATACAGAAGATTAAGGTCTGGGAAATAAGCGTCAATAAGTTCGGTGTGATGTTACAGCCACTCAATCTTGTGTCGCCATCGCTTAGTGTGAAGGAGTAGTGTGGAGCGAGTGTTGCTGAAAGATGTATGGGCTGTCACCGCGTACAATATCAACTCAAGGCTTTGTTACTCTATAACCACGTTATAGGCAGCAATATTAACTCGAAATCCTTGAGTAAAGAAGTGTGGAGGTATAGCAATTTCTTTGTTGCACCTAAAACCATAACAGTACCTTGCAATTTCGTGTGCATTACTACTAGGAGTGGAACATAGTCATTTGTCATGCTGGTAATTTCTGCAGTTGGTCTTGTGGTCTTACTAAAAAAAAGTGTGATCAGAAAAAAAAAACCGTAAAATTTGAGGCGCTGCAGGGTGTTTGATTTTGTTTAAAAGGCAGATTGATCGGATAACTCGCTGTTCTCTTTGAAATAAAATGTTTTCTCCGTCATAAACTAACTCCATGGACAACTCGAGCGATAAGATCCTCAGAAACACAAGGCATCTACGCAAGAGCCATCATTGGGTTCTCCCTTCCCTTCCCTTCCCTTCCCTTCCCTTCCCTTCCCTTCCCTTCCCTTCCCTTCCCTTCCCTTCCCTTCCCTTCCCTTCCCTTCCCTTCCCTTCCCTTCCCTTCCCTTCCCTTCCCTTAACTTCCCTTCCCTTCCCTTCCCTTCCCTTCCCTTCCCTTCCCTTCCCTTCCCTTCCCTTCCCTTCCCTTCCCTTCCCTTCCCTTCCCTTCCCTTCCCTTCCCTTAACTTCCCTTCCCTTCCCTTCCCTTCCCTACCCCTCCCTTCCCTTCCCTTCCCTTCCCTTTCCTTCGCTTCTCATTCATTGTTTCATTTATTTTGTCTTATGTCTCTTTCTTTTCGATTATTTTAATTTCCTTTTTCAAATATCGACTTTTTTCGTACCACCCTAGCAGAAGCCCTGAGTTGCAGTTAAAGCTTTCAAATATATCATAACAACCAACAAACTGTAACGGAAGCAACAACGGAAACCTTAATGAAACTATTAATTGCGAATGGAAATAAATAAATCAGATTCAAGAGTCTATCATAAAATTTCACAGTTCATTTACTTGAATCGGCAACAGCAGACTACGGGCGACACGCCTTTTCATAAACTATAAAAAACAATAACAACTAAATAAGTAAATAAATTCCAACGATTACTTTTTTTAAGCAATAAATTTATACACCTTTTTTTTTGTTTGCATAAGAAATTAATTTGTAAGCCATAAAAAAGGGCAAGCACGCCAATGAAAATCAAATTACAAAAAAATAGACACCGATTGAAATACGAAGCGAAAAGCGGCAACCATAAAAAAAGGTATCCAAACAAATGGGTGGCACTGCGGCGAGGCAGATAAACAGGAAAAACTGTAACGGCGAAAGATAAACACTTAGCACACGAGTATGAATGTATGTATGTAGATGCAAATGAGTGTGTGTGTGTGTGCGTTAACTTTGCAGTAATTCTGTGTCATAGCCGACTTGCTGGGCACAGTTCTGCCGGTAAAAATTACATGCCACATACTAAATTATTTTTATATTATATAATACAGCTCAGCGTTAGTGTGTATGTATGTATATGTGAATGTATCTGTGTGTGTATGTATGTATGAATGTATATCTGTATGCACGTATGTATGTTGTATACTGAATTATGTATCTATGGCATGTTTGTGTGCATCTAATTGTTGCTGTACTGGCTTTGGAAAGGTAATTGCTTGTCTGGCTGCTTGCCTGGCCGGCTAGATGACTGAATGAGTGGCTGGCATGTTGTGCGACATTCATCAGCAACATTAAACTACACTTTTTTCTACGTGCATGAATGCATGTATGTATAGGTATAACAGTTTGCGTAACGGTACTATGTACATGTATTTGCTACTGCTGATTACTGATTCGGGCCGCTTCGAACGCTTGCCAACTAGGCACTCGAACAGACATTTGCTCAGTTCCTTTTGCTCGATTGTCGCGTGTAGCTTTGACATGTGGACATATGAAAAGTGTAGCGGAAAAAATAATAATTGTTTGCGGAGAAATAAAAAATAGAAATAAAAAAAAAAGAAAGCAAAAAAAAACGTTAAAAAAGTAAATTAATCAAGAAATACAAATTACGGTAGTAAGTGCGCAATTAAATTGTAGAAAAACCGGCTAATTTGTTGTCTGCACTAATTGCCACCATCCAAACATATTGCAAGTCATAGAAAAAGTAAGAAAAAATAAGAAAAAAATGGAAAAAGTGAGTAGTAAATTTGTATTATATTTTTTTCTGTGATTTATTTCATTGTTTCAGTATAACATAAAATTTCTCTTTTATCTGCCACCAAAGAAGTAATTTTTTCACCGCTAATTGCCGGAAAACGTGGGAATATTCACAGCTTTTATATTTATTTATTAGGCAAAAAATATTTTGCGCATCAATTGTGCTAAAAAAATGGCTGACCTTGCACACTAATTTTTTTGCCGCACACCCAACAAGCCTAAGCAAACAGCCGCACGTGCAAAAAAAAAAAACAAAAACAAGAAAAAATTGGTAATAAAAACAACGTCAAAAACACACTAGCTCAGTGATGACAGCATCAATAAAAATCCGCCAGGGCGTGTTGCCGTAGTAGCGCGTGAATACTAGCGAACCCTTACCAAATACTGGCTTGTGCCTTTGAAAGTAACCCAAAAAACGAGAGCGAAAAAACTACAAACAAGCCCAAAAAAAAGCAACAAAAAAAAAACGTTGTGCAACTTGAAGAGGCAAAAAAGCACAACCGATATTTCTACCGAGCATATCTAACTACGAATATTTGTTTTTGTTTTTTTTTCATCAATATAACTACGCGTATCACCATGTGAGTGTGTGCGTGACTACGCGCACGCATGTTAACTGTGGCATTGTCTAATATTTGCTACACTAATTCTTACTGTATCTCTGTGTTTGTCATAATCTCTCTCCCCGCCCCTCACACACGCACACGCACGCTTTGGCGTTGTCAACACAAATCATACCTTAATTTCTTATGTTACTCATACGTAATGTTGTATCAGCATCGGCGTATATTCTTTCTCAGCATGTATGTATGTATGTATGTATGTGCGTGTGTGATTTTTGTTTCCTTTCCACTGACTTTGTTGACTTCGCAATTGTTGTCCTTTGCATTCATGCGCATATCCCTGCATATCCCGTTTTATTGTTTGCTTGTTTGCCATATGCCACCTCTCCAGCCCACTGCTGCTCTTACTCGCTGCTGATTTGTGCCTAACTTGCAATTTATGGTAAATCGATGTTGTCGCCAAAAACGTGACCTATTTGCTTTATTTGATGGCGCATATTTCAGTGTCCCATGCATGTGTATGTGTGTGTTTGTATGTAGCCATGTCTGCATTATGCCATATAGAGTTTATCCCGTGAGGTGATCTCCGTACTCTGCTATCGTCAGCAGAATCATTATTGTCAGTGCCTCGCTGTCGATGACGTGTGAAATTGTTGGCTGTTGCCTGTTTCGCTTCGCTGGACAGTTTGCATTCATTCAACTTCATCATAATTCACTTTGTTGCATAGCAGTTTATTTATTGTACTTAATTTCGTGTGTGTGTTTCTTTCTTTTCTTTTCTTTGTTTAGCTTTGTGCCCTTCAATTCCTTTTATCTCTTACTTTGTTTACCACCATTCCCCAGTTCGTTAGCTTTGTCGCATCGAATTGGTGTCTGATTGTTTACCAATGGTTTATCATTTATTGCTTGCCAAACATAAACTCACCAGCCTTTGCTATCTGTGCATATTTTTCAGAGTGGCGCCTTTCCCTATTGTCGACGACTTATACACGAATCAATTTTGTTGTTTTTTTTTTTTTGTTTTTTTTTTCTGCCATACCACGTTAGTGAATCAGAATACTCTACCCCGACCTTGGGCGAATGTCTATTACTTCTATTTATTTATTTATTTGAGTCAAGTGAACATAAATTCTTGACTGACTATGAAAAAATATTGCTGAAAGCCTGCTTTTGGAGGTCTCAAAGAGGTGTTTAATCTCGTTCTTTTTATTTGGAGGAAAAAAAATTAGTTGAGATTTGCCAAATTATTGCTGTATTTGCAAATATGTTTGAAAGGTACAGATTCCGAGTTCTATTTTGCTTGATTTTTCTGGAAACAAGAAACTGTTTTCTAAATTATTAAATTCAATTTTATTTTAGTACTTTCCGTACTTATTTCTAAGTTATTGTTTTAGTCAGTAAGAACCTTTGTAGTTTATTGATTTTTTTAAAATAAATAATGAAGTAAACCAGGCACAGTCTACCTGCAGTCAAATTAAGACTAGAGCCTTAACAGAAATTAAGTATATGAGTAAATCCGTTCACTAGTCTTATGCGGTATGCTGAATTCCAGCTGCAATGCAACTAGTTTGTGTATAATTCCAGCCTCAGGAGACTTTAAGGGGTACCGGTGGTCTACAATCGAAACATTTTTTTTTATATAAACAAAAATGAGAAGAAAAAAATTTGTATTTAAAAAATAAAATTTTTATTATAAAAAAAAATGTTTATTATAAACACAAGCAAATTTTTTTTATTAAACAAAGAAAATTAAAAAGCATTAAAACAATTTTTTTTTACTTAATTTTAATAATTTAAAGAACAGCGCTGAAGTTGACCGTCCCGAAATATTGGACCTGGACTATGTTATCCATTTTGGCTCTTCTAAAAGGTGGTAAAGTTTTAAGGGCAGGCGTTGATTTTGAATTAAATACAATTTTTTTAAGAAATTATTGTCATTTCTCTTTATAGTGATAATACTGACTAAGCTCAATTTCGTATGGAACAAAACATCGGCCAACTTGCAGCGGCCTCGGCGGCACACCTCCATTCGATGGTTCAAATTTTCGATGACGCTGAGGCATAATTGAGGCTCTATGCTGTTAATGTGCCGAATTATCTCATCCTTTAGCTCTTAAATTGTTGCTGGCTTATCGACGTGCACCTTTTCTTTCAAATAACCCCACATAAAAAAGTCCAACGGTGTCAAATCACATGGCCGCCGAGGCCCAATTGACATCGCCGCGACGTGAGATTATTCGGCCATCAAATTTTTCGCACGAAAGAGCCATTGTTTCGTTAGCTGTGTGACAAGAGGCACCGTCCTGTTGAAACCACATATCGTTCACAGCCATATCTTCCAATTCGGGCCATAAAAAGTTCGTTATCATCTCACGATAGTGAACACTATTCACAGTAACTGCCTGACCGGCCTCATTTTGGAAAAAATACGGTCCAATGATGCCGCCGGCACATAAACCGCACCAAACAATCACACAAGAACAAAGAATTCTGTGATCAAAATTTGTAAGCCTTGACCCACCAAAAACAATAAGTTGAGACGTGCTGGACTATAATTTTGTTCTACAAGGGAGATTTGGTTGGAAGAGAGATGGTAGGTGAACTAGAACATAAAGCTGAACAGGTCCGATGTTCCATTCAGGACAGAAGGAATTGGTGATCTTGATGATGATGAAAATGTGGCGCAAAAATAAAGGCACCATTGGAAGAGTTATAATTTTATTTTATTTTCTTCAATTTTTCCCAATGGCGTCATACGTCAATCATCATTTCTGAGCAAGACAGCTGCAGTACACAAACAGACTTGTAACGGAGATAGTAATGGTCAAAGCCAGATTTCCAGTACTCAAAATCATTGCGATAATTTTGTAAGAAATTTATCCAAAAATCAAATTAGGTGACTATTTTTTCGTCACAAAAAATGTCAACTCTAGACACGCCTTAGGAAATATCCGGTCTTATTGCTGTTCCAATCAAAAGAAAAATTAAAATTTGTTTTGTGTTTAAAATTATAAAATTTGTGGATTGTAAAAAAAATGTTTACGCTAAAATTTTTCAAACGGCATTACTGTCTGTATGAATTAATCCTGCAGGGATATATACACTGAAGAGCAAAACTGTAACAAAATGTAATACTTTCTATTTCAACACATTTTTTTTTAGACATGTTTTAACAAATCAAATATTTTTTTTGCATAACTTTATTGGCATGTATGTACTCTCTCTCTCAAACCGGTTTGGTGTCAATACAACAACAACAACACTAGTAGCAAGCAATAATGCAAATAAAGACAAATGTTACAGTTTTGCACTCAACCCATTTTTTATTTTTTACAATAAATAAAATAAATATTAATAAGTTGTCCAATATCCTTTGGATTTTTCAGCTCGTGGATACGATTGGGCATACTTCGTGTATACCTCAAGACAAAGTCAGTCGGAATAGCATCCCATACATCGCGTGTTCGCTCCCACAGCTCATTAACTCCACTGGGCGGACTTGAATATTCGGCAAGCTTCGATTTTACATGACTCCATAAATTTTCGATTGGGTTCATGTCCGGTGGTTGTGGAGGCCACTTCAAGTTACGAAATTTTTGGCGTTGCAACCAATTTCGTACAACATGTGCGGTGTGCTTAGGGTCATTGTCTTGCTGAAAAATTACTTTTTCAGCAGCAAGACCCATACTTTCTACTACACCCGGCAGATTTTGTTGCAATATGGCCAGGTATTCCTCTTTCCGAATTATACCGTCTATTCGTACTAAAGGACCCACACCATTTTTGGAAATGCAGCCCCACACCATAATGGAGCCACCACCATGTTTTACTGTCTGCTTGATGTGATGTGGCTGGACTGCATTTGGGTCTTTAACCCAATACCAGGCCCGACCATCTGACTGAAATCGATTGATTTTGGTTTCATCAGACCAAATAACCTGCAATCGTTTTAAAATTTTATGAAAAAAGGTCTTTTATAATCCATTTATAAAGACGTACCTGATCCCAATCTTCAACTGTCCAGCTTTGGTGAGCCGCAACAAAATCGCGCCTCAACCGCACATGTCTTTTTGTCAGCATTGGCTTGGTTTTCTTCTCCGCTGCCTTTAGCCCCAGTTTTGACAGGCTGCGCCTGGCTGTCCACTGACTGGCATCAATATCCAGCATCTTTAGTGCTTCTTTGGGAGTGACCGCCTTGCTGCTTGTTACCAAATTTGCCAGATGGCTTATCTTCCTTGGCCGGCTTATCTTCCTTGGCCGGCCTCCTTTGTTACTGGGAACAGCGTCTGGTACATTTTTCCGCAGCCTTTGCACAGCCATGTGGCTCACTTCGAATTTTTTAGCTATTTTTCTTATAGACTCGCCCTTCTTCAATCAATCAATCAATCAATTATTTGGCGTTGTACTTCCCGATTTAACATTTTGTCTTATTCACGGTCACGTTTATAATAATTAAAAATCCACCAAATATATAATTACGAGAGAAATAACGGAAAATTTGAAAATTAAGAGTGAGTGCAAAACTGTAACATTTGTCTTTATTTGCATTATTGCTTGCTACTAGTGTTGTTGTTGTTGCATTGACACCAAACCGGTTTGAGAGAGAGAGTACATACATGCCAATAAAGTTATGCAAAAAAAATATTTGATTTGTTAAAACATGTCTAAAAAAAAATGTGTTGAAATAGAAAGTATTACATTTTGTTACAGTTTTGCTCTTCAGTGTATCTGTAAATACATATATGTATGCAAGTGTATGTATGTCTATACCTGTACGTAGCTGTATTTAATTAAAAATATATATAAAAGTTTAATTACATTAAAACAGTCGGCTTTTAATTCCAGGAGAGGCGAGTGCTGAGAAGGCCACCCCCTCTCATCACTCGCCACTTTTCGAATTGAATGCATTCGAAGGTCCTTGACCTGTATTCACTGCGTGTCTTTTATGAAATTGATTAGGTAGTTCCTCGCCATCAGCACGTGGGCTATGTAATGTCACATCGATTAAGTTGCTTCGGTGCTTATATGCATACATAGTTGTGTATACTAACGTGCATATATACATCACTTACTCATTCTATGGGCTGCTACTATTAAATATTTCATGCATTAAATGGAATACCTGCAAGAAATATTTAAAGTAAAATGAGAAACTGATTAGTAGTTAGTTATTTTCTAAAAAAATGAATAACTAATTAAATGAATTAATATTAACTAAAATTAAATGTTTTCATAAAAGTCTATTTTTATATCCTTATGCCCGAGGGTACCAAAATTTTGTTTATTTAAATTACAAAATGAAAAATATTGTAAGTCCCAAAAAAAACAAATATTTTTAATTCCAAAAACACAAAATATATTTTAATTAGAAAAATTATGTTTAATAAAAGAAATATTAATTATAAATGGCATAAATAATTTCAAATTCCTAACAATACTTTAATTCCAAAAAAAAAAATTTTTTAGATTAAAAAAATTTTAATTCCAAAGCAAAAAATTAAAGAAAATTTAAAGTACAAAAATAGGACGAAAGTCCAAAACAAAAAGTATTTTAAAAATATTAATAAATATAAATAATAAATAATATTTATTTAAAATTCCTAAAAATATTTTAGTCCAAAAAAAAACTCCTAAAAATTAAAAAGAAATTAATTCCAAAACAAAAAATATTCTAAATTAAAAAAAAATTAAAATTGCAAAACAAATGTTTTTTAAATTCCAAATAAAACGCATATTTTGAATCGGAAAACAAATATTTAAAAATTAAAAGAAAAATTAAATAGAAATGATCTAAATAACTTAAAACTCCCAAAAATATTTTAAATCCAAAAAAAAGCAGTAGTTTAATTAGAAGTGACCTAAATTATTTTAGATTTCTCAAAATTTATTTTAAATTCCAAACTAAAAATTTAAATAAAAAAATTTAATTCCAAAACAAAAAATATTTTAAATAAAAAAAAATAATAAAATAAAAAAGCGCAAAAATTAACATATTTTAAATTCCAAAACAAAAGATTAAAGTACAGCGCACGCTCGATAACGTGAACTAATTCAAACCAAGGCAGTGCACGTTAAGGGGGTAGTATGATTAATTCGGTGTAAAACAAGCATATTTTTGGAAATTTTTTTTGTCGACACAGTTGATTTATTCAAAATTTTAAAATTACTTCATTATAAAGTCATATTTAAAGAATATGGTGTGAAATTTTCATTGATTTTTATGAAGAAATGAGTTGGTGGCAGCGAATCTTCGCGGACGTCTCATAAAAAAGTTTTATTGCGGTGTCCCTCAGAACTCATTACTGGATCAACTAAAATCAAAAAACCAAATTGATTTCATCAGCTAATAAAGTTTCGCAGGTAACAACGTCGAATTTTTTTTTTTTTTTTTTTTTTTTAATTTTTTAAAGCGCTTTGAAGTCAAAACACCGATTTTTCATAAAAAAAACTTGAAAACTTTGTTGTTTTAAAATATGACAAAATTTAAAAAAAAAAAAACTCTACGTCATTACCTCGTGAATAAAGTAAAGAAACAAAAAAACCAAATTTGAAAAGAATCGGTGCAGTAGATATGAATCTACAGTGGACACCGACCGTAAAAAAGGCAAGTGTGAGAAAAACGCGTTTAAAGATTTTCGGCAGCGTGAAATCCGGTTGGAGAGGTAGATACTTAATCCTTTGTGTCTTTGTCAATTTAACTCTAATGCACTTCAAACTTTCACACAATAATCTTAAGATGTTATAGAATAATTAAAAAAAAAAAAAAAAAAAAAATGAAAAAAAAAAAAAATACCATACTACCCCCTTAACAAAAGTGTTCACGTTTTGGAATGCCCAAAAACACTAAGTCAATATATTTTTTCACATTTAAATTCACATTTTATTTTTGTTTTCGTTACATATTAATTAAAAATTAAGTCATACGCTGGTTTTATTTAAAAAAATTAGTCATCCTTTTTTTTATCTTCTGTTTTTCTTAAACTTCAAGCACAGTTTCTCCCTTAACCGTCTTAGCACACTCTTATCATTTTGATCGACATCTTCATGACCAGCCCATATTAACGCCTTGTTGAAAATTTCAACTGCTTCAGTCGGCTTAATTTTCTCCAGTTGCTCTGATACGATGTTATCATCGGTTTCGTCCTGTTATTGATGGTCGACATCTGCATTGCCCTCCTCGATATCTTCGTTCCATTCATAAATGGCTGGTAACGTGAATTCAATCTGAAATTTCTAATAAAAAAAAGTTTTTTCAATAACCTACACAAATATCTTTGAGCATATCTGCGATCACGAACGAACCTCAGGATTTAAACTACTAATGAGATCGACGCTGTTGCTCCTCAAGGTGCGAAGTTCAGCTTCCCATTTTTTTTTAAAACCGCCAACGGAACATTATCTTCGGGATCATCATTGTTTACCGCAAAATTAAATACTGTTCCAGCACTTAGCTAATGTTGCTTCACCAACACGAAACCAAGCCGCATCCAAAAGATTTATAGCTGTTTTTAAGTTAATTTTTTTCAACAACTCGAGCAAATCAGATTTTGTCGCTGCTAGAAGGCTGTTTCTGTAATGCAACTTAGTGATTTTTATTGCCTTCTGATCCATCGGTTGAATGAGGAGAGTAACGTTTGGTGCCATAAACATTGCCGAAATTTGCCCATTCTCCGTTGTCAGTTCAGCTTCATTTGGGTGAGAAGGAGCGTTGTCGATTAGGAGGAGAGCTTCAATTGGTAAGGCTTTCTCCTTTTAAAACGATGTAAACTTAAAAAACAACCAGTTCACCTTCAAAATTAAAAGGAATATTCACCTGTGGAACAAATGAATCGTTTGCTTCGACCATTGCTTGAAAATAGCCGACGTCATCGATGCGGATTTCGTTCTCTTATAGTTTTATAGGTGGGACACTGAAAGTTTTTAAAGCAGCGTGGATTCTTTGCCTTTCCAATTACCAAAAGCTTAAGTTCGTGGCATCCAGTGGCGTTTGAACAGCATAAAAACGTGATTCGCTGCTTCTCGGACTTTACTCCTGGGGCTCTCTCTTCTCCAAACTTGACGCTTACGTTTTCTCTGGCCAAATTCTCCGGAATAACCCCCACTCATCAGCATTATATAACTAATCGTTGCACAACTCCAATTTGGTAATTTTAGCTTTAAGTTTTTCTTTAAACGGATACACTAGCTACGGTGGCGAAGACAGTTTTTCACGTGATATTTTAAGAAGACGAATACCGTACCTCCTTTCGAATCCTTGGAGCCATCCATCACTAGCGAAGAAGTTTGTTTCATTTTCCTTAAATTTTGCATGCAATGTTTTTGCCTTTTCTTTCGACATTAGAGCTCTTACTGGCCAGTTTTTATCTCGTATTCAGATAAACCAACGATAAAGAGCTCTCTTCATTTTGGGCACCTCTGAAGAACGCAGTGTTTTTCTATTTCCAGGTCCACAACACGTGTTGTTTACGCACTTTAAAATCACTTCCTTTTTCGTTTTAATGTTACAAATTGTTGATTTAGCAACATTATATTTCTTTGCTAAAATCGTGACAGATGAGCCTTTTTTTTAAAAAGCCGAGAATTTTAGCCTTTTGTTTTAATGTCAAGCACACGGGTTTTTCAGAACTCATTTTCACCAGAAAACATAAGACGAATCACTCTTTGCAAAACCAAAACCGCGACTGAAATATTTTACTCCTTACATGCAATTGCGAATAAAATTCTTATTTTATAATAAGGGGATTCCCCAATTCAGAATTACTTGAGATCAATGTAAACTACATTCAAATTGTAACGTTTATTGTTCATGTTATAGAGTTTTTTGGGTTTGTTCACGTTTTAGAGTAGTCAATGCACAAAAATGTCTGTTCACGTTTTGGGGTGTTCACGCTTTAGAGCGTTCACGTTATGGAGCGTGCACTGTATCTACCATTATTTTGGACAAATATTTTGAATTACAAAAAAAATATTTAAAATTAAAAAAAAAAGATTAATTAGAAATGATCTAAATAACTTAAAATTCCTAAAAATATTTTAATTAAAACAAAAAAAATTTTAAATAAAAAAAAATTAAAAAAATATAAATTGGAAAACAAACATATTTTAAATTCCAAATAAAACTAATATTTTGAATTACCAAAAAGTTAAAAAAAAATAAAAAATTAAATAGAAAGGACCTAAATAATTTTAGATTCCTAAAAATAAAAATTAATTCCAAAATAAATATTAAAATAAAAACAATTTAAATTAGGAAACCAAAAATATTTTGAATTAAAAAAAAATAACTTTAATTGCAAAAGAAACATATTTTAAATACAAAAAAAATAATTAGAAATGCTCTAAATAACTTAAATTTCCTAAAAATATTTTAATAAAAAAAAATAATATAGTTTAAATAAAAAAATATTTTATATTACCTCGTTTCGTAGACCATATATAGCGCAACAGTTTTTGTGAATGCATTAAGTCGTTGTGAAGAGCTCAAAGTGTGAAGTGCTAATTTCAGATAAATAAATAGTAATAAGTGAAGTGACCATTCCAAATCAAAAAGTTTACAATGAATCCACCATCCTCTACACCGCAAGATGAAGCAACTATGTACATCAACAACTATCGAAAACCCAATGGGTCGTATACCCAAGCATGATGTTACTGTTTTTGGTGTGTCTACTGATTTAACTGATCTTAATTTACCAACCCATCTGGATATCTTGAGATATTATTTTTACTTAAGCGAACGTGCTAAAACAGAACAAAAAAAGTTTTCCCATAAATCATTTACTATTCAAGTACAAGATAAGTTGATTGGAATTTAGGAAAAACTTGGTGTGGAAATAATGCTGAAAAAAAGTGTATTTAATAAATTGAATGAATTGCTTGAAAAGTATCAAGGGCAAATCAAGAGAAGAAACAACACCCAACAATCTACAGAGTATGTAAAATCTCTGGAAACAATTTTTTACATTGGAATATGTAAATGCAATTTTAAAGCAGCTCCATGTGCATGCGGCTGGGTCCTCAAAGAGTTCATGCACGATCAACATAGTCAGAGATGACTAACAATGGATGCATTTGTGATGGAAACTGAAAAGCAAGGAGCAACGGCTATGTCATCAATGCCAATATACCAAGATCCCAATGATGCAACATACGCACCGCCACCGGTTTAAGAAGATATGGATAGAAGCACAAGTTCACAATACACAGAGAGATACGATTGATTTAACTTTGCCTTTGTATGTGACAGATTTGGTGTGCCTGACAGAGTAGCATCAGCATTGGGAACCGCTCTTTTGCAAGATTTTAAAATTAAAGATAAGCATGGGAAACCTCTCATTATGGATAAATCGAAAGTTCGCAGAGAAAAAGAGAAATGCAGACAAGAAGTGCTTCGCAAACGGTTAGATGATACCAATTTGTTAGCGTTTTCATTCGATGGCAGAAAAGATGATACTTTAACGATAGATAAAATTGATGAAAAGTATCATACTAAGATGGTAAAAGAACCTCATCTTGTTATTTTGAGAGAACCCAATTCTGAATTGATTGGTTACGTAAGACTAGAACATGAAACCCCTGAATACAAAACAACCAAATTAAATGGGTTTTTCAACGATAAAAATATATCACTGGATGCATTAATTGGAATATGCACTGACGGTGAGCCAACAAACACTGGCCTACACGTTGGAATTATACGACGATTCGAATTGCAGTTAAAAAGACCATTGCAATAGTTCGTTTGCCTTCTACACTTCAACGAACTTCCGTCTCGGCACTTGTTTTAAGCTTTGGATAAATCAACCAGCACTGGACCAAGATCGGCAACCGGAAAACTGAGCCGTCAAATCGAAACTTGTGAAACTCTTCGGGTAAGTTATTGCTATCACTCATTTATTATAATTGTCAACCATTTTTAATTATTTTATTATTATATATTTTCAGGTGGTGGACGGCATTATTTTTCAAGTTCATTGGTTGGTCACGATTTCTAGAACCCCGTTTACGCAAAATTGTCAATCAAGTAATTCATATTATGCGCGTTCGGAAAATACTCGTATCTTGTTATCAGTGTTGTTTGATGATAGCAAAGAAAAGCACGACTGTGCCATCAAGAAAATTCTACGCTATCGAACCGATGTTGACGAGCCAATGGAACTTAGAGTTTATATTTAAAAAACCAGATATAAAATTTAATTGCACAAGTTATACGGAAATGATCAATTTGAATGATATAAATATCGTATTTGAACCACCATTCACGCGAAGCATTCCGTACGATACATTGAAAGAATATTTAAATCAAGATGATCCACCGTTTAATGATCCAAAAATTCCATCACACATACAAGGAACGGAACGACATGTTCAATTGCTAGCTAGCGTTTCCAAACGGGTTATACCGGAAAATGTAGAGGCTGTTATGGCGACGACATTAGAGAGCCGTGCGAAATTGCTCAGACTTGAAAGTAAAAAAGACTTCAAACAATACTTTTTTTTAGTTTCTTTTCTATAACTCACTTCAATTAATTTTTTCATTTACATATGTTCTGACTAAATAAATTTCTTAAGAGAAAAAATAGATATTTTTATAAATAAATAATAAATATTATTATAAATAAATAAAAATAATGAAAAAAACATAGCCATTTAGCTGATTTTTTCATGTAAAGGCCAAAAATGGTGATATTTTGAAATTGGGGGACATCAGAATTCGTTTTAGAGGTATGGTTCCTTCGGCAAAGTTTCTTATTTTGATCCCGAGAATACGATTTTCACAAAGCAATGAGCGATTTTTAAATCGACCCGCCCTCTTAAATAAAAAAAAAAATAAATATTTTAATAAAACAATAAATAAAAATTTTAGTAAAAAAAAACCTAAACTCCAAAACAAGAATGTTGGTTAGAAATGACCTAATTCAGGCTCGTTTTTTAATAGCCAGTCCGCATATCCGCATGCAAACTCAAAGTGTCATTCCGGTCAAAGAAATTTTTTTTCTAGCCCCACAGGATTTGTTTATATGTACGTACATATGTGCATCCGCGTGTGTGATGGTGATGACGAAGGCCATCCCAGCACATATAATTTTGTCCCTGGACACATTTTGTACATTAAAGATAATTTGCATGCCAATTCCGACAGACTATTGAGTCGCAACTAGACCACTATTTGCTAAATGAGCGCGAGCATGCCACAGTTATTGTTAGTGTTTATTTGTCAATCGATAAATTCACAGAAAATGCGAATGTGCACACATTTATATGTATTTCTAAAACATTATACAATTATTTATGATTGCAACAGAACACAAAATGAGACATGTCATTGGAGAATAGTCTGCTTCCAGGCGCATGGACACATAATAACACTTATAGGCACATCACACTGACATATTTATATGTTAGTATACATGACTGTCTACAAAGTTGTCTGTGCATACAAATAGTGCTGATTCTATTGATTTGGTTGAAATGTGTGTGAGTGTGCGTTTGTGGGTCTTGTCCTAAATTCATGGTCGAATACGTGGCATGTCAACTTGTACGCTTGAGTGTGGCTGCATGTGGCAGTCAATCGATTTTTATTTAATTATTATCTACGTTTGTTAGTGCCGAGAGTGCACTAGATGCATACATACATACATACATACATACATACATACATACATACATACATACATACATACATACATACATACATACGTACATACATACACACATACACGTTCACTTTACTTATTCATTCCAGTTCGTCTGCGACTACTGTAGCTGGGTGGGCTTGTACAAAGCACGTCGGGCTTAAGTCTTAATGCATTGAGATCGATCACAAGCTTTTGGATATGAAATATTTATATATTTCCATGAAATATTTATATATTTCCAATAACAAACGCTCTTCAACTGGCAAATATTTGCTATATGTATGAGAACGGTCAACGTAGCCGAATAAGTGGATGCGTGAATATCATTCGGGAGTGCGTAGATTCGAATCTCCGTGCATGCAACAGGAAAAATGATAGAAAAGTTCCTTCTAATCGCTGCCTTAGAGTGTATTTATGCCATGAAAAACCTCCGCATAAAAAACCATCTGCCGTTCGAAGTCGTAGGTCCCTGTAGGTCCCTCCATTTGTGTAGCTCGGCCAAACACCTAGCAGAAGTGTTCGCGCCAATTATTTATTTAATTTCTTTTTTTTTTTGTACTAAGAAAAGGGTTCACCTAAATAAAGTTCGTCTATTACACTGCGTCAAACAGCTTTAGCATTAGAAAGTATTTGTTGGCAAGTTATGTGAATTTATTTCTTTCTCATTCCACTTTGGTTGGTTTAAGTGTGGCCCCGCATCGGAGTGCCACATAGACCGCAAGTTGGGTCCGTTGTGTTGCCCTAGAGCTCATTATTTTATATGATTTCCCCACCTCACCCAGATTTGTATTACAGATTTTGGTCCAAAATATTAATTCGTTTCGAGAATTTAATGAGAGATTCGATTTTCAGGTCCGAGAGTATTGAAAGATTGTCAATTGTTGGAGAGCCTAGAGAGCGAGTCGACTTCTGGCTAGACCGGGACAACTGCACAGCAAATACCTGCTCGATACTTCCTCATTTTCGTCCTCGCAGTATCTGTACAGGTCGTTTTGAGGAACCCCGTGCCGACGTGCGTGAGTGCCCAAAGGCAGTGGCCGGTGAAAAGAGATATTATATGCCTTAGTTCGTGTTTCCTTATAAGGGTTTTTGTCTGTTTCAGATTGTAGGATGACCAGATTTATCTGGTCGTAACGCAAGTAGTTTCCACTCGCCACCTCCGATCAGCAATGCTGTGAAATTCTCGTTCAATGATCATTTTACATGTTGAGAGCGGAATGTGGATTGTGGGTAAGTTAATTACTAACATTTGATTGCGCTTGGATAAGAATTGGACAGAATTCTGAACACTAATCTCGTTAAGAGATACGAGACAGGATCGAACGACTTCTGAGTGGGTATAAGAGGAGCTGAGTGCTCGAACGGCCGCTTGACTGTCAGTGAAAAAGCGGATAACGAAGATAGTTTTCGCAGCATACCAGATAGCGCATACTTCCGCTTGGAATACGCTACAGTAGTCGGGTAATCTAAATGATAGATTGATGTGAGGGGATTTGGAATCTTTTCCAAATCCCACTTTGCCGTCTTGTTTTGAACCATCTGTATATATAATCAGCGGGCCATCGATTTCGGTTAGATTTGTTTTCCATTCTTCCCTAGTTGGGAGTGAACAGGAGAATAGCAAGGGTGAAGATGAAAGACTTACATGATAGTCTATGTCGGAAGAGATAACAGTGTTCCTGTTCAGTATGGCCGAGTGGCCAAGATACTTATTCCATTTCGATATAGCATTCATGCGTGTCGCTGCTTTCGCTGCAATCGCTTTGCCAGCCAGATCGATAGGGAACAAGTGAAGCAACGTATTTAGAGCCTTAGTAGGTGTTGTACTTAAGCATCCTGTTATCAGGAGGCAGGCTGTTCTTTGAACTCGATCAATTGTGGCTACTCTGCACCGTTTTTCGAGTGCTGTCCACCGTACAACCACACCGTAGAAGAGTATCGGTTTGATGATCGAGGTATATATCCAATAAGTGATCCGAGGTGAAAACCCCCAGGTTTTGCCTATAGCTTTCTTACAAGTATAAAGAGCTATGAAAGCTTTTTTACATCTGTTTTCGATGTTCAATTTCCAACTCAACTTCCTATCTAGAATAACTCCTAGATATTTAGCTGAATCAGATAGGAGTAATGACTCCCCTTTTAAGGTTATTATTTGCAGTGGAGGAGATTGTTGTTTCCTATTGAAGAGAACAAGATCTGTCTTTGCTGGATTCGCATTTAGTCCGCATTCGGTGCACCATTTTGACAGAATATTGATTGAGCGTTACATGAGCTCAGTGAGGGTATTCAGGTGTTTGCCTGACACGCAGAGAGCAATATCATCTTCATAGGCTACAACCTTGCAGCCTGCTTTTTCGAGATTTCGAAGCAAACTGTTTACAGCGAGATTCCAGAGAAGGGATGAGGAGTGCCTTGAGGAGTGCCTTTGACGGCGTACATTCTCCATTCTCATGCGGCTTAACCCAAGCTCTGAAGTGATTATTCTATTTTGGAGCATTTGTTCGATGATCTTCCCGATGGAGTAATTAATATCCAATTTTGCAATTTCCGACAAAATAGCTTGGGGTTCAATATTATTAAAAGCACCTTTTATGTCCATAAATGCGACAAGAGAGTACTTCTTATTGTTAGGGGAAGTTTCCACTGCTTGCACCTGTGAGTGAAGTGCCGTTTCAGTCGATTTCCCTTTAGTGTAGGCGTGTTGTGCCTTAGAGATCAACTTAGTATCAAGTTGGGTTTTGATTTGCTCATCTAAGACTTTTAAGCAAAAATAGGTTAGGCTAATGGACCTGAAATCGTTTGGCTTGCAGTGTGAAGGTTTCCCCGTTTTCGGAATGAATACTACCTTCGATTTCCTCCAAACTGTCGGAAGATAAGAGAGATTTAAACACTTGTTAAAGATCCTTGTTAACCAATAATTTTTTTATGTAGTTACTTTGTCCTACATAAACCGTAAAAATACCAGTCTCAGTGCAAATTAAAATGAAAATCCAGAAATTTTCATACAAATTTCAAACTTTTTAATTCTTATTTAAAAGAAAAATTCGAGTATGTGGAGTTAAGGGCCGTTAAATTCTAGTTCTATAAAATGCAAGTCTTGAATGGCTTAAAAATCGCATTGATTTTTAACAATTTTTTTTCTTGGCGGTCTTGTGGAATTTCCCAATTTATTTTATATTTAAATTCTTTTTTCTTGCTCACTACACTCGGGAATAGAGCGCCACAACAAGACTCTTCCATCGTAAACTATTCTAGGCTGTTTTTGCTTGGCAGCTCGCGCAACATCGACCTTCTCTACGTATTCTTTGGCCGAACCCGACCTCTGCTCCCTTGCGAGTTTCAGTCCAGTGCCATTCTTGTGATGCTGTCTGGTGGTTTTCTAAGCACGCAACCTATCCATCGCCGCTTTCTGGGCTTGATTTGTCATAAGATGGGTTCCTCATTCGTTGATCTTCACAGCCCAATATTATACCAAAATTCAAATTCGGTTCTATGTTACCGAAACGACCCGGATTTATATTCGGTCAAGGACTGTCATTCCAGCAACATTGGGCATGTTTATGCTGCTACAACAACAACAACAAAAACCAAAATTCAGTCGGCTATAAAACTGCATGCCCATAATTTTCCCAGAATTTCTAATTAAGGAGTATAAAATTTTTATGAAATTTTGAGGATTTTTTTTTAATTTTTACAAAAAAATTAAAATTTGCTTTTATATGGTTTTTGAAAGAAATTTAATTTTAGGTATTTGCATAAAAAAGTTTATAATTTTAAATAGGAAAAAAAAATTGTCAGAAAAAGTTAAAATGGTAAGTCTCTGTACTGCAGGTATTTACGCATTGTATTTATGGCACTTGGTTTTTCGGGAAATATCAAAATGCTTCGCAAACAGATATTATAACAGAAGCTCGGCCTGAATTGATTCACGCACTATGATTACATTAATTATTAGTAATTCGTCTACACGGTCATGCCTCTCAGTTATTATTATTTCAATAATTATGCAATGTTCTCAGAATCCCCTGAAGTGAGAGGTTTTCATTTTCAATGACTGGACTTTGGTTGGACAAGCGTAGTGATTACATAAATGTGACTAATTACATACTTAACTGGACGAAATAGTATTGGTAGTGGTGGTGATGGTTCTAGCTGAAAATGAGGCAATACTATTGATTTTATTTTAATTAGTAATCGAAATTCAATAACCAAACTGCAGAAGCCTGTGGCACTAAGTGGCTGCTAATTACTTAAGTATAATATTAACTTACATATATCAGCCAGATATTTTCAGAGAAGGAGGTAAATGAAAAGAAGCAAAGAACTGAAAAAAAAAATGGAAGCAGAAGAAGAAAAGGGAAACAAAGGTAGTAAGCCAACTACTTCGATATTAGAAGTCAACCGGAATAATTCGCATAACAAATAGTGGAGTGCTTAGAAATCCAAATAAAGATTTCGATCACTTAAAACTTTTTTATTTATTTAGTAAACAAAAATTTTTTTTTGGTTTTTGTTTCTGGTGGGTGAGGTAGGGTTCAAAATGTCAACGCACTTACAGCGACCATCATCAACTACAACTAAAACCCTCCCTCCTCTTCTTCTGGAGAGACTCCCTTCCCGGAACTACATTGCATTGCTTCAGGAAGGCCCACAACGATGCCCATTTAATGGACCAATACTATTCACCCACGTCTGGGTCCACCAAATTTGTAGCCAGCTTCATGCTATAGGCTCGTCTTCTAATGTCTCAGTGCCGTTATACCAGTGGTAAGTGGGGCATGCTCTCAGGTTTCTCCCATATGGGCGTATGGATGTTATACGCGATCGAGGTTTTTTTTGCATCTGCATCGTCGTGAGCACATGACACGAGCGTCTGTGATTTGTCGTCAGTTCGTAGACAGTCCACCTCTTATCGAGGGCTGATTTGTTTTTCTCTCTGCCACTGAGAGCGTTACAGGTGCAGCATTGCCCTCTTTGCAAAACTTTTAACCGCGTTCCAACAGGTTATTGATTTAGCTGTCTGGGCTAAGCTGTTTACCCAAGCCAATTTAAGTGTTCGGCGTTCTTCGTTAAAACGATCACAGAAGAAGGACGCGTGCTCCGCGCTTTCTATTGCATTGTTGCACCTTGGACAGAACGAAGTGTCCTCAATGTGAAAACGATGGAGGTACTCCAAGAAACATCCGTGGCCGCTCAATATTTGGGTTAAATAGTGGTCGTCATCTTCATGTCTTCCGTTCACCCATTGGCTAATTTTGGGGATAAGTCTATAGGTCCAACGTCCGTAAAGAAATTGTTTGACTACCCTTTTATAACAGAAGGTTACAATATATATAAATGGGTGATTCTCCGCGTAGCGCAGAATTCGGTTGATATTATTATTGGTTTTATTTTTACAATTAAATAAAAATCAGAACGTAACCCTCAAGGTTACGGGTCAAGAATTAAATATGCATAAATGTTCATAATTTTTGTGTGTTTTTTAAACAATTTAATTGTAAACGCTGGCGTGTACTATATAGCTATTGACCAACCATTCTTTATCAAAGAAAGCTGTTGAATTTGTAGGAGAATTAAATAAGATTTACCCTTATATTGAATTTTTAATTGTTTAACAGTATTTGTTTAAACCAATTATAAAAAAATTACACTTTTTACAAAACTAAGAATGTCAATCGATTCTGCAAGAAAAGTTAGAAGGATTTTGTTATGGGAATATTTTTCTTTAAGTCATACTTTGTTTATAAATCATAATAGACAAATAGCGCTTCAAATGGCCTCAATTCAGGCTTCATTTTAAGCACATTAATTATATCTTAAGAAAACGCACGTTTAATTCGTTGCTTTTGGTAATCCTTCCTTCACAGACCGCAACGATTCGACATTTTGCAAAACCTCTCGGTCCACCATGTTAAACAAGACAACAAGTGCCCTTTTTAATGCATGTTCGATTTACTTCTTTTAACGGCTCAATATATCTTTCTTCGTCACTGCAATACACATTTTCATAATGAACTATTTTTAGTGATCTGCGGTTTGAGGCAGAAGAAGAATTCTGATCACTGTTTTCATTTACGGATTTAAGTCAATAGTTCCTAATTCGTAGTGAGAACACCTAAAACTGCATTGAAAGCAACTATGCTTCCGAAAGCTAAAAATAGGCAGACTTGTTTCTCCAACTAATTGATGAACCTTTTGTGCTCCAGTAAATCTTGCAGCTTTACAATTTTGAACGTGATTCGAAACAATATCAAACTACCAAACGATCGGCTGTTCTCTTACAAACTACATCAATTCCATCTGGAGCTCCTTTTTCATGACCAGATTCATGATAATTCCAGGAATTAAATTTCATTATCAGTATAATTTTACTGATTACTGCTATTTGTGTTCTGATATGCAGTTTAGTCAATCAATAAAAAAAATGGCTCACAAAAATGTTGTTGCACAGTGTAGTCAAATTAAATAATTACAAAATTTGTTTCAATGTTTGAAATCCATGCAACAAGTGTACACATTTCATAACACTAATGAATAATTCAGGCTGCTACAGCCATATGGCGACTGCTTTTCTGGTTCACGCAAAAAAAAAACACAAAAAACAAGTTTGACGATGATTCACTGCCCCACTTTATACACTTACATAGCTGAGCGTCTACGCTTCGCTGGGGGCTCAGAGGCTACCCGCTGGCTGAACAGAACAACGTCACGCTTTGTTGTTATTACAATATATTTTATTTAATTGCGTGGATACGTACATACATGCAATATATATCGAATGCATATTAGGACGGCTAAATTTTTTTTCGATATCGTTCCCAGCATATGCGGATTCTACATAAAATAATAAGAAAAAAGTAAAGCTCTTAAGTGAGTTAATAGCTCCCGAAATTATAAAAGAAGCTATCTTTAACCAATTGAAGTCTTATCTGCGATTCAAAGAAGTAGAGAGGGAGTTAAGGCTATGGCAATAGATAGTAGAAAAATTATACCTTGTGTGAAAAGTAAAAAGTAAGTGGTAAATAAATTGTTAGTTAAAAAACAAAAAAGTATGATTCGAAAAAAGTTGTAAATAAAATTTTAGTTTTATTTACATATAAACTATTATATTAGCTCAGACATATGGTAAACAAACTGTTTCGATACATTAGTGATTTTGTTTTGGTATCAAATATTTTTGGTTTTTTGAAAATGTCTGATTTTGTGCCGAATAATCGTCATTTGCGGGAAGTGTTGATTTTCCTCTTTCATTCGAAAGAAAACGGCGGCTTAAGCGCATCGAGAGCTACAAAACGTTTATGGAGATGCTGCTTTAAGTGGAACAACGTGCCGACATTGGTTCCGTTGCTTCCAAGATGGTGATTTTAATGTTGACGATCGTCCGCGCGATGGAAGGCCAAAAACCTTCGAAGACGCTGAATTGGAGACATTGCTCAATGAGGATCTGTGCCAAACGCAAGAAGTGCTTACTTTAGTATCAGGAGTTACCCGGCAATCCATTTCCAAGCGATTGCATGCTTTGGGAATGATTCAGAAACAGGAGACTTGGGTTCCTTACGAGTTAAAACCAAGGGATGTTGAACGTCGTTTTTTCGCTGTGTCGCCTGAGAACAACTGCTCCAGCGGCAAAAAAGGAAGGGTTTTCTTTATCGCATTGTGACGGGTGATGAAAAATGGATTCACTACAGCAATCCAAAGAAAAGAAAGTCACGGGACTGTCCGGTCATGCTTCTACGTCATCGCCTCGGCCAAATATTCACGCTGCGAAGGTTATTTATTTATGTTATTTATTATGAACTGTTAAAACCAAGTAAAATCATCACTGGGGATCGGTATCCGGTATCGATTTCAATTGACGCGATTGAGCCGAGCACTGTGCGAGAAGCGGCCGCAATACGCGGAGAGGCATGAAAAAGTGATTATACAGCATGACAAAGCTCGGCCTCACGTTGCCAAACCCGTTAAAACCTACCTAGAAACACTGAAATGGAAAATCCTACCCCACTCGCCATATTCTCCAGCGATTGCGCCGTCCGAAAATCACCTGTTCCGATGGATGGCACATGGTCTAGCTGGCCAGCAGTTCCATTCATATGAAGACATCAAAAAATGGCTTCATCCGTGGATGGCCTCAAAAGATGAACAGTTTTACCGCGACGGTATATGACAACTACCAGAGATGGGAAAAAGTAGTAGCCAACTTAAGTACTTTCAATGATTCACTTGTAACCATTTTTTCACAAAAAAGTTGTATTTTCATCAAAAAACAGCGAGAACTTAGCTGCGCACCTAAAATATGTGGTGGTTTAGCAAGAAAATATACTTAAAAACCAGATGGCAGCACCAGACCGCAGATTTGGCAATACTTATATTTTCCCCATATCACGACAATGACACTGGGCTGGAACCCGCATGGGAGCAGAGGTCACGGTCGACCAAAAAACACTTGGAGAAGGTCGCTGTTGCGCGAACTAGCAGATGCCGACATCTCATGGGACGGTGCGAAAATAACAGCCAGAACCGTGTACGATGGAAGAGTCTTGTCGAGGCCCTATTCCCTCTGAGAGGAGTGAACAAGAAAAAAAAATATTTTCCCCATAGATTAAAGAATTTGACTGCACCGATCTGTCATTGTAAAATTCTCTTCCACTCTCTTTTTTCTCTGACGCTATCGAACCAAGCTTTTCGTTCTACGGGAAGTAAATCTGAAATAATGAAGATAATCGTTAGGCATCGCCTAACCTGAACTAAATATAGGCCACAGTCACTTTTCCTATTACAGTATAAAAAATTATGCAAAATTGGGTTTGCAGCGCCATCTTGAGGGTACTTGAATAAAAACTAAGTTCTTCGTATGAAAAAATCCCCAAGAGCAAATTTGTGTTAAAACAAAATAAGACTCATAACACTTAAGTATACGAGTACCACATTGATCAAAAAATTCGTGGAATATATTCAGAAAATTCTAAACACAAGTTTATTCCTCAAAAGTGATATTATCGCCGTAGCCGAATGGCTTGGTGCGTAACTACCATTCGGAATTCAGAAGAACGTAGGTTCGAGTCTCCATGAAACACAGAAATCAAGAAAAAATTGTTTCTAATAGCGGTCACTCCTCGGCAGGTAAGGGCAAATCTGCGAGTGTATTTATGCCATGAAAAAGATCACCATATCTGGTGTTCGGAGTCGGCTTGAAACTGTAGGTGCCTCCATTTGTCAAACAACAACAAGACGCACGCCACAAATAGGAGGAGAAGCTCGGCCAAACAACCAAACAGGGTGTAAGCAACAATTATATACATATACATCATCAACAAAGCACTTATGCTATCTTTTGATCCAGCCCTTGAAACATTTTTGGAACTGTAATTTCGGTGATTTTGGCTCTTTGATTTTTTTATTACTTCCTTTCGGCTGATTCGTCTACGATCCGCGTAGGGATTTGTTGACTCGATCAAACCGAAAAAAATAGCAGAGAGCCATAGCAGGTGAATTCGATGACTACTGAATGGTATTCAGTTCATTCTTGGTCAAAAAATCTCAGACAATAATAGCCCTGTGCCACGCTGCGTTATCATAATGCTAAATCTACGAGTTATTTTCTCACAAATCCTTTCCTTTTTAGTTCTCACAAATCCTTTCCTTTTTGGCGTATTGCGGATTGCTTCACGAAAACGCTTCATAATGCCCAAATAATAATACCCAAGTAGCACCGACTGCACATTTAATAATTTTATTCTGCAACTTTTGTATAATTTGATGCAAATAGGGCAAATGGTACGCTTCCATGGGGAACCTCTGCTTTAATTTTTTTGAGGCATGAATAAGATCCCTCTTATTTGACTCTGAAGTAGCGGTCGGATAAATCGGATAAATCGGATAATGAGGTATTACTTGGGTAGTAGCGCATTTATTTTCTTCAATAGCCTATAGTGGCACACTTTGTCGAACGCTTGGAGACATCAAGGAATACCGCAGAGCAAATTTTTTTTTTCTTCAAAAGCGTTTTCAATTATTTGAACTATCCTATGTACTTGATTAATAGTCGAATGTTTAGTGGGGAATCCAAATTGGTGGGTCTGTATAATTTTTTCATTTTCTATTATTAAATTCATTCTTTTGTTTAACAATATTTTCACCATTTTTGATAGTATTGGAAGAAGTGAGATAGGCCTGTAGGATGTTAGGTCGTGAGAGGCTTTGCCTGGTTTATTAAATATAATGATTTCCGCTGTTTCCAATATATTCATAAATACCTTAGCTTAAATGTGGTATTGATGATATTCGTCAATACGGCAATTATTTTGTTCGGGAGCTGCTTCAGTACTTCAGCAGTAATAAGGACGTAAGCTGGAATTTTTTTTTCTTTACTTTTGTAATTTCTTCTATTATTTTGCTCTGTGTTACCGGAGGGATCTTAGTAATAGCATTACAACATTACAATCGACGTCATGTTCCATATCAGCAGCCATTAGCGATTCATATTGACCCACCCTAATGTATCTTCATACGTTCGTACTTATTTATTTACCTATGACGCATTCATAACACTAAGCGCAGTGTCTAGAATGTTTGATGTATGTAAATATATACTCGCATATGTACCTACATGAGTACATATACACATTTGAGTGCATATACATACATACATAAATGTAAGTAAGAAATTATTGAGTGCTTTCACCTCACATCTTAACATTTCGTAAACAAAGCAAGCATTGGGAAATGTTATTACATTTCTCTGCTGTGCATTTAATTTAGTATTTATAATTGGCATTTAAATATCAACTTTATCCAGTGATATAGCAGAATTACGTAGAAATATTCAAATAGTTTCAATGCACTGGAAGCTACTTAGTTTTTCACGCCTACCAACACTGAATGGCTCAAACAGGAATTATTTGTAAAGGAATGAACCTGTAAAGCAGTCCGTGTTTGGCTTTTACTGTGTACACATCAGCTGTTATTCCCATCTGTTAAGTTAAAATATACACTAAGATTCGGTTTTTAAGACTTTAACGAACTCACAATTGGATATATTTGGAAAAACACTTAAAATGGCAGATGAAACAGAAGTAAGTGATATCGATTATTTGGGCAACATCGATTTCGTGTTTTAAAACATCAATCGTCTCTGGATGGTTCGCATAGCATTTGACTTTAACGGCTCCCCACAAAAAATAGTCCAACGGGCTTAAATCACAGCTCCGAGGCGGCCAATTGATAACCGAATTTCGGTTGATTATTCGGTTTTCAAAAACGGTAGCCAAAAGTTTGAGTGTAACTGTGGCAGTGTGACAAGTTGCACCATCCTGTTGAAACCAAATGTCGTCCATGTCATCCACTTCAATTTTTGGAAACAACTCGTTGAGCATGTCACGGTAACGCTCGCCATTTACTGTAACCGCGGCTCTTCGCTCATTTTCGAACAAAAATGGCCCGATGATGCCGCCAGACCAAAAACCGCTCCAAACAGTGACTCGTTGTGGATGCATTTGCTTCTCTACAGTAACGTGTGCGTTAGTGGAATTACCTGACTTAACGTTGCGCATTTGTCACCACTTAGTTGTTTAGTCATTGCCTCTAAAGGCCTCAATATGATAAAAAAATGTAACTTAATTACAGAATTTGTTATACTCTTTTTCGCTCTGGACCGGCCGGTCTATGCATAACAAGTCGTTGAACAGGTTGACTAATCCCATAATTAGAAAACAATATTTTGTGTCTCACTAACCAATTTTCGGTACTTTTTTGTCAGAGTGTACTACCGATCTTCTCAATAAATCAAGCCAAGTTATAATTTTTTTAGGGTAAAGTAATTTTTATTAAAATCAACAACACAAAAATGCTCACTTTTACTTTTAGAGCAAATGAAAAAAAATATAAATACATTTTTGAGAACAAAAACAAAATTTATTTTTGAGTTGCCAAAATCAAAAGCGATTAAAAATTTCTTTCATAAAAACGACAAACCGTTTTGCTATACACAAAACAAACGCACGAAAAGCACTTCTTAGCACAAATAATTCAATTCAAAGACAACAAAAGAAGAAAGAAATGTAAGTGGACTAAAAATCGAAACAAAGTGTAGGAAAAAATGCAAAAGAATATTGCGACAATATTGAAATGCCTTCACCACAACTCCAACCGCACAACTGCAGCATATCTGTGTGCGGCCAACAACAATGGCAATACACTAATTTTAATAATAATAATATAAAATAGCTTAAAAGTAGATGCAGTTGGTAAACGAATTCTAACTAAGCTCTTTTATCGCATTATTTCCAGATGAGTGGCCGTGACGACTTCTTCTCCAAAGAGGCTTCACTCATCAACCGTTCGAAGCGAGAGCTAGCAGATGGACGCGACAAAGATCCAATCTACAAATTACGATTGCTGTGCTTCAGTCGCGGCGCAACCGGCATACTCGGATTAGCAAGGTAATTGGGCGGGCGGGGCGGTGAGAGCAATAATAATACAAAATCAAAAAAATAGTAATAAAATAAAAAAATACAAAAAAAAACATGCAAAAAAAAAAAAAAAAACCAACTGCCACAATATGTGTGGGCATTCCTGCTGAAAGAGCGCAATAAGCGCGCCGGCAACGGACACCAGAATTATTGAGGGACGAGCTGACAGACAGTTAGTTACAAAGCAAGAAGGAAACGATATTCATTCCAAAAAAGACTTCAAACTAGACACTTCAAGCATAGATTCGAATGCTTTGTAGCAGGACAAGTTGGAATTTCGAATGCAGTTGTCCTTAAATTTTTACGCTAATGTAGACACGGGTGACGAGACGATGGGCGCTTGCTCAGTTATGCAGATGATGGCAGCAATGGAATTGCAATTCAATGCAAATACAATGCAATAAAATGAAATATTCAACATTTCGTTGAACGTTACCGCGAGATTTTAATCCAACAGATGGCTCAGTCACCCAGCCCCAGTTGACTAACAGCCAAACATTTTGACCGCCCAATTCGACCGACCGACCAGCCATGATCCCAGCACTCATCATCGGTGACTGTCTGACCGACGCTTTATCCTCTCTACTCCAACTCTACAACTCTACAACTTGGCAACTATCCGATTGTCCGACTGTTCAACCAGCTGTCCAAGCATTCATCAGTCGTCATCATGCCGCATAAACTATTCAAGAGTGCTGCTATTCGTGCAACATGTAACTTAATGCATTTTACCATGCCACAGAGTTCTGTTGACTAGCTGACAGCTGGTTAGTTGGTTATTGGGTTGTTCTTGTTTTAGCTGCTGCCGTTGTTGCTGTTGTTGTTGTTGTTGTTGTTGTTGTATTGGGCGGTGAAGTTGGTTGAGCTTTTGTTGGTTGTAATTTGAAAGGTTGCTATTTTTTCGATGTATGCATTTATGTTTGTATGTGTGTATGTATGAATGTGTGTCTGCGTCGTTCGATTGTGAGCAGGTTGGTTGCTTCCATGTCGAAGCATTAAAATAATGAAATTACACAAAAAATGTACAAAAATCACTGTAAGTGGTATGCTGATGGTGGCTCTTAAAAGGGAATAATCCAAATGAATACTGCACGTAAGCTTTGTGTATTGAAAAGTTACAGACTAACTCGTTTTCTTTTTTTGTTTTTTTGTATTTGTTTGATTTTTTGTTCAGCAGTGCAAAAGGTCGTCAAAAAATGTCCTGCAGTAAGCTTTGCAAAGGAGTTACAATTTGATGGCATAGGTATTACAGTCTCTACAAATCTATGCTTAATTCGCAAAGTCGAATCAAGTAAAATAAATGGGACCATATTGATAAAATGTGGGTGCTTTGAAAGAGAAAATAACCAATTTATTGGTTTACAATTCTTGTATATTAGAGCATACGAATTGGGGGGGAAAAAAATTATTTTAAAGCGCAGAAAATACTCTCAGCCACTATCAGTTAGTAATCAAATGAAAAACTAATTACTTTGAGAGTACAGGACTAATTGCTGTTTAGTAAGAGAAGCAGGAGAAAGAGTAAGGAAGTCTAATTACGCGGATAACTCAACTTTTTACATATTTAATGAATGGACTCATGGCCCTTAAGATTCAATAATAAAAAGTTTGCTCAGTAAGCAGCTTTCTCGTTCCCTCTTGACAAATCAGCTCCCTTAGCAAGCCACTGCGTTGGTAACTCTAGAAATTTAGCATAAAAGTAGGAAGAGGAAAAATGTAGGAAAAGTAAAATTTGTGGAAATAATATTTCGTTTCCAAATTGGTTCGCTTATGAGTAACAAGTCACTCAAGGGTTTGAATCGGTAAGTGCAGGACTAGTACGACATAGAATACCTGTGGGCAAAAAGTAAGGTGAATTTATATGTCAAACTTCGCGGGATTAAAATTTCGCTCTAGTTATTTTTTTCATGAGTTGGCAGCACTGTTAATAACATGTAGGCCAACTTTCATGTGAATGTCATTATCAGTAATATATTTACGCTTGTGTTTACCAAACGACCAAGAGTGCTTTTTTCAATTTTTACAATGTCTGATTTGATTGAGCAGAGAAGTGCCATCAAATTTTGTTTGCGGAATGAAATTTCGGCTGCGGAAACATTCAGCATGTTGCAGAAGGCATTTGGTGATTCGACCATGTCACAGAAAAATGTTTATAAGTGGTACAAAGACTTCAAAGAGGGTCGAGAACGTGTTGATGACTTGGAGCGCTCCGAGCGACCATCGACGTCAACAGATGACCAACGACGAACACGTCAATAAAGTGAAGGAGTTAGTGCTCAAAAATCGTCGGTTGACTGTTAAAGACCTTACTGATATGATCGGAATATCAGAAGGACCTGTGAAAACCATTTTGAAAGACCATTTGGGCCTACGAAAAGTCAAATCTCGACTATCAGTCAGACTATCAGAACAAGCTCAAATGCATCATTACGGGAGATGAGACTTGGATTTATTCTTACGACCCTGAAACAACCGACCAATCAAGCGAATATCGTACTAAAGGCGAGGCCAGACCGAAACGAGCACGTGAAAGTCGTACAAAAATAAAGGTCATGATGACAGTTTTTTTCGATTTCCGTGGTGTGGTGCACTATGAATTCCTTCCACCTGGCCAAACTGTTAATAGGGAATATTATTTGAGCGTTATGCGTCGTTTACGTGAAGCAATTCGTCTAAAAAGACCAGAATTATTGGCCAACAACTCTTGGTTTTTGCATCACGATAATGCACCGTCTCACACTGCACTCGTTCTTCGTGACCATTTCGCCAAAAGCTCCACGTATATCGTTCCGCAACCACCGTATTCGCCTGATTTGGCTCCGTGTGACTTCTGGCTATTCCCAAAACTCAAGAGACCGCTCCGGGGAACGCGTTTCGAGTCGATTGAGGAGATAAGAGCTGAATCGAAGAGGGTGCTGATGGCTATACCGGAAATGGACTATTTGGCATGTTTCGGGGATTGGGAAAATCGTTGACATAAGTGTATTTCATCGAGAGGGGATTACTTTCAAGGGGATGAAATTGATTTACAAGAATAAATAAAGATTTTTCATTTTACAACCAAATTCACCTTACTTCTTGCCCACAGAGTGAAATGGTTAAAGTACCACTCTGGTACTGCCCAAGTAGTTTTGAAACCATTTTGAGACCTCCAACAGGAAGATATCTACAGCCAGCCAGAGCTGTTGAAGATTGATAGAATGACGAAGAAAGAAATAAACTATCGAAGAAATGAGTGCCCAGTGATCTTATTCGTCTAGCTGCCAAGCACGGACAATTACGGAGAAGTGCTCAACAGTCACCTTCTCTGCAATGACCAGTAAAAACAACTACGAGTCCAGAAATTAAATGGTGAGGAGTTCCCAGAACTCTGAATCCTCCTTCTGTTGTACTGTACAAGAAGAAATGGAGCTCCATCTTTTCTGCGCTTTCCTGAGAAATAAGTTGTGCAATTTCCCTTCAACAACTGTCAGGGGAATGCCGATGACCAGATAGGAGGCATCTAAGGCCAATTGCTGATGAGCTTGCCAGGAGGGCGACTGAATTGACCAACTTTCTGGGCATTACTAAAAAATTGTAGCTACCATTCAAAAGTTTTGACGGTAGAACTATTCAGCATGCGGCAGCTACTGGGAAAAGTTTACTACGTGTGCTAGTGCACGTGAGTGCCAGCGCTGACCGCAAGAAGCTATTTTCAAAAGGAATGTAGTTAGTAACATAAGAATATTCGTGACTACGAGGTCAAAAGTTCAAACTTACAACTTGCATATCGTTGTAAAGTAAATGTATGATGAACTCATTTATTTTAAAAAAGAATACAATAGCCCTATTTTTCTCAGGTAACCTATATTTATAGTAGCTTATATTGGCGAAAATTCGCAACTTCGAGATCAGTTTTGTGTTTCAAAAATTAATTTACAAAATATAATTCCTTTATTCAGTTAAACCATTTTCTTTTTTTAATATCATACTTGGCAATTTCCCTTTGGTAATTTCCACTTACGCAAAAAAAAAAATTGTTTTTAAAAGTGTCTTTCACTTTCCATTTTCTTCACTTTTTAAATGCGACCTTTCGTAAGAGGGTGTCAGAATTCTAATGGCAGAAGTGAGCAGACCTTTAATAATTGAATCATGTATTACTATGTTTGGTGAAAAATATATCAATTTGACCAATTTGGTAAATGAATAAAAGAAAAAATTTAGTAACGATTCAAAATAGTTTATATATACAATAATATTAAATTAAAAAACATAAGACTAAATACAAATACAAATTAAATATTCATCAAATTCAAATACATAATATTACAACTTTGTACTTATTCGCTGCATATTTTGCAAATTATTACACACACATATTCGCGCGCATTTGAAACTGAATTTCATAGTTTTGGTTTCTGTACAAAAACATATTTGACCAAGTTAGTAACAAATAAGTATATTAGTTGTATATAAGTTGTTAGTAAGTAACACGTCATACTTAAACTTATAAATGAGGCAGGTAGGGCAGATAGTTTTAAATCTTTATCAATAATTATTATTATTTAAAATTATAAATACTTTGAATTCAATTTAATTAAGCACTAATCGGTGTACAATATTTTTGGTTAACCTGTCTTTAGCTAACACAAATAGAATAGCACATGCCGGGTGATTCATTCTTAAATTTCATTGCCTGACAATATTGACATACTTTATCCATTGCATTGATAGCAATTTTTGAATGCGCAGAGTATTTAATATCTGGTGCATATTCGAAAGCAAGACGAGCAAATGATGCACGTGTTAATGAGCGGCTGGTCCGCTGTCTCTGTCTTTCTTGTACTCGTGCTGTAGCTATGTTTCGTTCTCGTTCCGCTCTTGTTCTTGTTATAGTCTGTCGCAGACGTTCGTCATGCTGTTCTTGAGATTCTTGTGCACGACCCTCTGCTGTCCTGATACTGCATTTCTTGTTGCGATTTGTTCTGCTGATTGATTAGCTCTTTCAGCACGTTTGCATCGTGCTTCTCTGCTCAGCGCGTCGTTGAGGTTAGATTTTTTCGGTGGCATTAGACAGCAAATAATAATTAAGATATTCAAATATCAAAAAAGAAAAAACTAAAAAGCGTGCTATTATAGCACATTGAAATGAGAAGTGTAAAATAATTTTCAATAGAGGTTGAATAAAAATAATAAAAAAAAAAATTATTGAAAAAGTTTGAGGAGTTTTGTACGAATTTTTCATATATATATCAATTAACTTTTCGAGATGGCACTGTTATTATAAATCCCCGTTAAATTATCTGCGGAATGGTGAATAAATTTTTTTCAATCAATTTAATATGAGAAGCAAGCCGATAATAGATAGATAGATAACCAGATTCTTTCAGATCGTGGAGCCTTAGTACCTCAGGACATATATACAGTGTGATTTGATCCATAGCAAATATAATAATATAACTATGTGATAATACTTACATGTATATAATTTAAGTAAAGATTTTTGAACATTGAAGCACTAACCATAGAAAAGCAATAATAATTCCACTGTATTATTTTTACTATTATATGAATTTAATTTATACTTCAGTCTAAACAACACGTGGCCGGCTATGCTAGCACCAGAAATTGAATAAGTAAGAACAACGGAATTTCACTGATTGCGTTCACTACGAAATAGATTTGATTTATACATACTTTAGCCTCAGTCCAGTCAACAGATACCATCTGTTAGAATCGTTTAGAGCTAACAGATAATTGTGACTATTAGGACAGAGGATTATCTAATAAGAGGTGTTATTTTGATAATCAAAGAAAAATGCAATTTTTCAATATAAACGATCGGATGTTTATTTCATTATAAAGCGGAAGGTATGCCGTTAATAGTGGAAAATAACATCAGACAAATGACCACCACAGCCACCCACGCTTACAGGACAATATCCTCTTCATGAAATTTTCCATAACCGAGTTGCAAAGTGGCTGCCCTATGTCCTCGATAGCGTCACGAATTCCATATTTGAGGTCTTGAAATGACCCTGGGCTATTGGCGTAGACCTTCTCTTTCACGTGGCTCCAAAGAAAAAAGTCACAAGGTGTTGAATGACAATATATCGGTGGCCAATTGCGATCACCTCTTCGAGAGATAACACGGTCTGGAAACTTTTCCCGCAAAAGATCAATGATGTCGTTGCTTGTGCGGCACGTAGCGCCGTCTTGTTGAAAATAAGCATTGTCCAGATCAATACCATCGAATTTCGGTCATAAAAATCGTTAATCGTCTCTAATCTAATCTAAATAACTCCTGCTATTGGAAAACCCTTTACATATAGTTTATGCAAGTTCATATTAAAATATTTATTTTGCCTTTTTTTAGGACATTCCGCAATATGGACGATGATGGCAGCAAAGCATTGAATTACGAAGAATTCAGTAAGGGAATAAAAGAGACTGGCTTGGAATGCACAGAGAATGAAATAAAGGATATGTTTGATAAGTGAGTATAAGAAGTTTTTGTGAAATTGTATATGATATTATAAAGGGTGGTTAAGTTTAAAGGGCCGGTGTTGATTTAAAAAAAAAACATTTTTTTAAGAAATTATTGTGATTTCTCTATAATGATAATGTTTGTACAATTCAATCATGCAGGGAACAAAATATCGGCCAAATAGCCACCGCGGCCTCGGCGGAACACCTCCATTCGATGGTCCAAATTTTCGATGACGCTGAGGCATAATTGAGGCTCTATGCCCTTAATGTGCGGAATTATCTCATCCTTTAGCTCTTGAATTGTTACTGGCTTATCGACGTACACCTTTTCGTTCAAACATCCCAAAGAAAGAAGTCCAATGGTGTCGTTGACGTTTAGGTGTGGTTCACATTCAACATCGGCCCTTGAAATTTAACCACCTTTTTATATGAGCTCGAAAATTTAGGGTATTTTCAGAAATTTTTTTTTAATCAAAAAATGAAAAACGATATTTAAATATTTTAGGCTTGATTTTAATTTTTTTACATACAGAAATAAAAACAAAAAAATTCCAAAAATTAAAATGATTCCAAAAATTTTTAAAAACGATTTTCAAAAATTCCAAAAAAAGAAAAATTATTCCAAAAATTAAAAGAAAAACATGTTCCGAAATTAAAAAAAAGATGTTTCTCCAAATTTTAAAATAATACGACAAATAGGACCGGGACGGTGTTGTCCATTTTGGCTCTTCTATTTATCTGAAAATCATCACAAATCACAAAACCCAAACAAATTATTAATCTGTATGACTGTATCTATGTCCGGCTACTAGAATAAAAAAACAACTAAATTGACAAAATGGCGCAGTTTTGAATTTGACCCTTAAAAACTGGGATTTTTTCAGTGTTTTAATCAATTGAATACAAATAATTGAAACATTAATACGATTATAGTACGGGCGATAGCAGTTGATGTTGTGAACAATATTAAAATTTCAGACGATTCGATTGAATTTTTTTTTTTTGACAACACCAGGCCGAAAAAAATCGTTACGAGATAAATGAGTTTTCAATTTGAGGTACAGGAGCGCGCGGATCGCTCTCTGTCTAGTTAAGGGGCTGTAGAAGCTATAATATTGGGAATTTCCTCATGAAAATTTCGCAGTATATTCTTTAGATACTATCCTTTCGAAATTTCGAAAAAAACAATAAATCGATTTATTGAATTTTCAAGACCACCGGGTCCCCTTAAAACGAAATGCATCTTTGGACACATAAGTACCTTCACCTAAATTGTTTTTAACACTAAAATTTTCACTATCTGTTTTTTTAATGAAACTCGTATATCGGTATACATGAGCAACGAATAATATAACTCTATATTCCAATGGTTGATCAATTTTTGGGTATAGGATTTTAAATTGAAATAAAAAAACGCAAATTCAAAGTGATTGGGGAGTCTTTATTATTTTTGTGTAGAACCATTCATGAAGTTTATTTTTTATTTCAAATGTTGGCCGCAACTGCGTCGTAATTCGGCCAACCGTAAACACCAATTTTGAATGACTCGCTGGGGGACTTCGGTCGGTGTCCCGTGAGTAACTTTAGTAATGTTGGATTCCAATGTCTCAATTGAAGCTGGTTTATCCACATAGCATTTGGACCTTACACATTCCCACAAATAAAAGTCCAAGAGTGTCATATCACCCTATCTTGGTGGCCAATCCACTGGCCCAAGACTAGAGATAAATTTTTCGCAGAAAATCCATCTTTTCGTGGGTTGTATGGCAAGTAGGGCACTGGCCGTCTAGTTGGAGCCAAATGTTGTAGAGATCACGGACCTAAATTTAAGCATACATCATCAAAAATTCGGTTATCGTCGCCTTTGACAAAATATGGGCCGATGATTCTTCCATCCTACAGGCAGCACTAAACGGTTGTTTTTAATGGATGTAACGGCTGTTCTTGGCCGCCGTAGCCGAATGGGTTGGTGCGTGACTACCATTCGGAGTTCAGAGAGAATGTAGGTTCAAATCTCGGTGAAACATCAAAATGAAGAAAAAGTGTTTTCGAAAGCGGTCGTTCCTCGGCAGGCAATGGCAAACCTCCGAGTGAATTTCTGCCATGAAAAAGCTTCTCATAAAATATATCTGCCGTTCGGAGTCGGCTTGAAACTGTAGGCCCCTCCATTTGAGGAACAACATCAAGACGCACCCCACATATAGGAAGAGGAGCTCGAACAAACACCCAAAAAGGGTGTATGCACCACTTATATAGGGTGGGTCATGTAAAATTTGCTTTTTGAATCGGCTATAAAAAAAACTAATCAATATTTTTTCAAACTTGTTTTTTTATTTTGAAGATTGAACATTGTCATTTATGAATGAAAAATAATATCATTCAAATGACTGCCACGACTGGCTTTACAGTAGGCCATTCGATCAACCCAATTTTTAAGCACATTTTCGATTGTTTGGGCTCCAATTTCATGAATGGCAACTTCGATTTCGTGTTTTAAAGCATCAATCGCATCTGGATGGTTCACATAGCATTTGTCTTTAACGGCTCCCCACAAAAAATAGTCCAGCGGGCTTAAATTACAGCTCCGAGGCGGCCAATTGATATCGGAATTCAAAAACGGTATCCAAAAGTTCGAGTGTAACTTCGGCAGTGTGACAAGTTGCACCGTCCTGTTAAAACCAAATGTCGTCCATGTCATCCTCTTCAATTGTTGGAAACAAAAACTCGTTGAGCATGTCACGGTAACGCTCGCCATTTACTGTAACCGCGGCTACTCGACAGAGCGTAGATTTTCGTGAATTGCATGATTTGTAAACGTTGTTGAAGCGCAAGTCTTTCCATGACGAAATATCAATGAATAGTGGAAAAAGTTGTGTATTCCCTATAGCTTGACACCACTCACGCGTGATCTGTCAAAACAACTCTCTTGGAAAAAGTGCCTCTAATCTTATGACCTTTTATATTAGCTGATATCTTTAAATAAATTAGGTTAGACAATTTCTTTATAACTTTACTTTATATATTGTATATACTTAGAAAAAAAAGTGTTAATAAAAACTCTAACTCTGTTTCCACACAAAAGTTAATGCATTGTGGTGAAACTAACCTCAGTGTGTCGTTTAAAGAAATAAATGTGCTTACAGAAGGTTAAGAAAGCAAATTCATAAAAATATTTGTTCACATAAAGCATTTTAATTGATATTTAAAGACTTTTGCAATTCGAAAATATATTCGAAATTAGGTACTGCGCTAAAGTTGTCATATTTTTTGACATTTTGTTATATTTTTGCCTCCCAATTAATTGCACTTATCGTGCTCGAAAGCCTTCAGGTTTTTGCCTTTGCCTCGCTCTTCAGTCAAGCTTTTCTTCCGACTTTCCATTCTGCTTGCACAAACGAACCCGATTTTATTGCTTGCAATACGTCAAGTGAAACTCGATTGATGGGAACATTGTTTTGTCTTGTCGATGCGGCAGCCTCTTAACCATAAATGCGTAGGTATATTCATATGTGCAAACATACAAACACATGGCACATGCATGTGTATGTATGTGTTTCAGAAAATATTTTTTCTGTACAAAGAACATATTTGAGCACACTTAAACACACACATGCATATGTGTGTGTGCATGTAGATCAATAAATTGAACCGGTTATATAGCATAATTATTGTAGCAGAAATTTTTGATGGGTTCGTTAAACCGCTCTCAAAAATTCATTCACCTACACACACACATGCATGCGCTGATGGCATGTACGTATGTATTCACATATATTGATTGAAAATCTATGCTAGTTGAGGCAAAACTGACAGGAAGGATACTCTAAAAATGCAACTACAATACTTATGAACGTGAGTGTGTGTATGTGTATAAGTGTATGAGAGCATACACTCGGTGCCAAAAGAACGCATTCCACTCTTCGAAGTGAAGTAGTCATTGATATGAACTAAATGTTAGTTAATTGCACTACTGATGTCCCTTCATCCTTTACATTTTCGCTCACACATTTTATAGGTATTTTTAATTTTAAAATATTTCTTAATTTTTTCACGAATCATAATATATAGTTACCCTTTTCCTCAAAAGTATCAATAAATAAATGTTATTTTTTCACGGTTTTCAGCAAAAAGAGGCTAAAATTTGACTATATCTTGGGGTTGTGTTTTACCCTACGCGCCTTGCCGCCTAAATATGATTTTTTCTTGCAATCATAGCGGTATCTTGTTTTGTTTATTTTTTGTGCAGCGTAAATGCTTGAAGAGCGTCGATCCTTAACGCAAAGAAAATCACAAACTTAGCCTGCACAGGTGCGTGTGGCAATAATTTACATCAGGGTATGAATTACGTATCCCTTTTTTGTCATTGTGTTATATGACTTTTGGTTGTTCTCATAAAGAATTTTTCAAGAGTGACGCCCAGTACCTTTTTATGTCATCTTTGATATTTCATAAGTAGGCAGGTGTACAATTTTACGCGATTTTGAAAATGGTTAATACTTAAGAAGTCTTAGCTTATAGTGCCTTTTTTAATGTAACATTTTTATATTTCTGATAAATAAAAATAAAAAAAAACTAAGATCAACGGATCTCAAAAATCGTGAGATTTGAAATGATGCAACTTTTACATATAACTCTCAAGAGTCGTATTTATTGTATTTTGAATAAATATAGTGAAACCCGAAAGAACGTAAATTTTTGCGTGTTGTATTTTAAAGCAAAAATTATGCGGGTCTGTTGAAAGGCCCTTTACAATACTAGAGTCAAACGAAAAATTTATTATATGCAGAAAGTATTTAAGTAATGGAAAAAGTAAAATATATCTGGGTATCTTCAGAACAAAAATTAATATCCGCAATTAAGACAAGCGTTAGTTTTTTTAGACCGTGCAAAGTCAGAGAGTTGGCACTACTGGGCCGTATCGAGGCTATATTTAGTTATTAGCATATCTTGGAAAGACACACACCAAGATTCAGCTAGGTTGGTTTATTTCTTTTTGTTGGCATTCGTTTGAATGGAGAAAGTCGAGTGATTTTCCTTTTCCATCACGAAAACGCACCAGCTCACGCCTCAGGTTACATCTCAGCTTACTCATCAGCAAATATGGTCGCAAAATTAATGGAAATAGGTTGCCAACTCCTTTCGTAACCTCACTATTATCCAGACTAGACTCGCTCGAACTATTATTTGTGAAAAAAGTGCGTGTAGCACATGACACATGACAGAAAGGAAACTTTTAAGGCAGGCAAAGAAAGAGCTAGAGACCCGAGAGAGAATGAGAGAGAGAGAGAGAGAGAGAGAGAGAGAGAGAGAGATAGAGAAAGAATATATATCTAAATAAATTCACAACATTTGCAGAGAATACAAATAGACAAAATTTACAAAAAACGGAGAAGGGTCGACCGGTGTAGGTATACGCCGGACACAAACCGTGGCAACAACGCGCACTACTACAAGCGTTTATCACCCGCACAAACGCAGCGATTTCAGGACCGGAGCAACGGCACAAATTACCGCAAGGCAATACCAATAAATCCGACGTCGGAAGGGATAGAACTTTATACCATAGTACGCACAAGCACAGGAAACGGAAATAAGGTCCAAAAAGTAGGCACCAAAAAAAAGCGCCAAATATATTGGGGCAAAAAAGCGCCCCACACAGTAGGCATCAAGGAAATATAACGCCAAAAAGTAGGCAACAAAATATATTTTCTACAAGTTTACAAACGCCAAAAAGTAGGCAACAAAATATATTTCGTACAAGTTTACAAACGCCAAAAGTTAGGCAGTGTTAATTCTCACTAGAAATTAGCAACCACAAAGAAAAACTTGGGAAAAATAGCCTAAAGTGTATCTAAGATATATGTAAGGTATAGCTCTCTCTCTCTCCTTTTCCTCTACGTTATATCTTTTTTCTCTCTCGCGGAACGAAAATGCCCAAAACGTTGCACGACCTTGAAATTTTACTCCCCATTCTCGCTCGTCCATCGACGTCTAAGAAGTTTCACTTCAAAAATGTGATTACAGAAACGAATGGCTTTTTTAGACTTGGACAAATCCTATTATTCGGTAGGGATCAACAAACAAGAACAGCTTCGGGCGAAGTATATAAGCCTTAAAGTGACAAGTGACTTGTGACTAAAGACAAGTGGCAGGTAACTCCTTACTGATTACTGGTGATTAGTGACCAGAGTTGGGCGAATAGAGACTATTGACTGGTTACTGGTGATTAGTAACTAATGACTAGTGACTGGTTACTGCTGGCTGAGTTACTTGTGATTAGCGATTAGAATCTGGTGGCTAAAGGCTAGTGCCTAATAACTAGAAATTACAGATTACTGAAAAGATGAGCTTTTCTGAATAGCGGCATTCCCACCTTACGCCAACTGAATATAATTGTTTCCTTTGCTTAAAATATTAAAATAATCCTTTATTCATTGTTTTTTGGCACATAGTGTACAAAGAAACATGCGATGTGAAAAATAAGCATACATGTGCATAAATGCTTCCATGGTGAAATTCATTAAACGCTTGCCTGGCTTTAATTACTAAAATATTATTTTTTCATTTTCTAAACGAACATTCTTTTTGTTTTTTTATTATTCTTTTGCAGTTTCGACGAGGATAACAGCGGTTCAATAAATATGACCGAATTTTTGCTGAAATTGCGAGTGAGTATAACAAAATTTGATTTTCCTTATGCCACAAATTGTATTAGTGAGCGCTGTATAGAATATATTTGCATTTTTATATAAATTTTTTATGTGATGGGTGTTTTTGTTGGAGAGATATATATATTTTTTTGTTCAAGCAAAGTTCACGATTGCAAGGTTCGTTGCAGTTGCTTCTCAGTTCTGCACTCTTGACCAATTAACAAGAAAATTAAAAAATAATCAAGATTTTTATTAAGAGGAAAGCTTTCTGCCATATCATATATGTGCATTTGTTTTCTATTGATGATGATTTATGAGTTAGTAAACTTGAAAGCTGGAGTGCGTTTATTAGCGACGAAAGCTCAAAGATGACAAAGCATTTGGCGGTAGGGCACATCATTGATGGCTCCATTTTCTGGTAGTTTAGAAGAATAATGACCCCATCATTGCAACCAAATTTCTGTAGTCTAAATCCGCCTCCGCACAGCAGCTACTAAGTGCAGCAGGGGTGGATATAACAAGAGAAAAATCAGAAAAAAATTTTATGGAAAAGAATGGGAATTTGTATCAGGAAAAAAGGGGTATGAGCAGAAAGATTTAAAATGAATAAAAATATTGAAATTCAAATTTTGTTAAATTTTTTCTTTCTTATAAACTGAACCCTCCAATAGTTGATCTCGCAATGAGTTACTTCTTTCATTTTAATATAAAGATAAAAAAACATTTACTAATCTAAATTACATTTGATGCTTTCTAATATAGAAGTAAGACTCTCTAAAGCACAGTTAATACCTCTAGAGTACAGTGGAATTTAATCTAAAGTGATGCCTCCTAAAAACTGTTTGACTTTCTAAGTCCCATATGACACTTTCTAAACTCGAATTGACGCTTTCTAAAATCAAGTTGACATATTCGAAATTACTGTTCGAAAAGCTGTGTAATCTTTTTTTTTTATATTCTAGCACCTGAAACAAGTGAAGGCTGTAAATTTCCCCAGAAATCCCTCTGGAAAGTTTTAGACATCTATAAAATAACACCCGTTACCTTAATATATAAATTAGCCGAAGGCCTTAATAACCAATGTTTGATATTTTTTTCCTCTTATAAGTGGAATAATTATTTATAATAACTACTCTTTTCAATAAATAAATAAATATGTATTTTCTCTCATTTCGTCCACTTAGCCCCCCATGCCACAGTCTCGTCTGGATATCATCGATAAAGCATTCAAGAAAATCGATCGCACCGGTGATGGCGAAATCACCATTGAAGACCTTAAGACAGTCTACTCTGTGAAGGATCATCCCAAATATCTTAGCGGGGAGATGTCCGAAAATGAGATACTAACACAATTCCTGAACAACTTCGAGGGTGGACGCGGCAATTGTGATGGAAAGGTAACAAAGGAGGAATTCGTTAATTATTATGCCACAATCAGCGCTTCAATCGACAATGATGCCTACTTTGATTTGGTGATGCGACGCGCTTATAAACTTTAAACTTAAAATACAATAAAAGCCACGATGTTCACAAGCAGGAGCTGCCATGAAATTACAAAACAAGAAAGCACAACAAAAGGCGCAAGAACGAAAGGAAGAAATTTAATGAAAGCAGCCGGCATTTTTTTTGTTACTCGCAAGCAACTAATATAAAAAAATTATTAAATGAACAAACTAAATAAAGAAATGAACGAAGAATTGAGTTCTGATAAAAAAAAACTAAATATTTGTTAGCTGAAATATTTAAAAAATTTATTGGCAATTCTTTAAGACAAATAACAAAATTTTAGCTAGGCAAAAGCGATATTAACAGAGACAAAAACCAAATCAAAAAAAAAAAAAAATACATTAATTTACTTACCTACATTTAATAACTAAACACTTATAAGTATTTTCTATTGTACTTATCTTTTGTTGCAAAATATTTACGAGATCTTAACGTACAATTTTTCAATGTGCAATACTGCTTTCGAAAACTAATAATGAAATAAAAAAAATCGAATGTTGAAATTACTCAACTTTAAATATTTTGACTGCTGAAACGAGATTTATTGCAATAAATTAATAATTGAATTTAAAGTCGAGAAAAAACTGGAATGGTTTTTGAACGGCTGGAGATCGGAAATTATGCACAGACTCTAAGTTTTTAGTTGTGTTTGTACCGAAAGCAGGTAAGAACAACCCGATACTCTTAAAGGAATATAAGCCCATGCTTCATGGAGTATTTCTAGACATTAGTGGAGCATTCAACTATGAGACAAGAGAAACCATTTTAAGAGGCTTAAATACAACAAATACAGAACCCGTTCTTTATTCATGGATAAAAAACCTGTTGGGTTGTAGAATAATAAGGGCGGAATGAAACGAAGCTAAACTCACTAAATTAACATGCGAGGGTATGCCACAAGCTGGTGTTCTATGGCCACTTCTCTGGCTACTTGCAGTTAATGAATTACTAAAGAAATTTGGAGGTAAAGTATCGAAACTAGTAGCATATGATAGATACCGTGAGCGACACAATGAATAAGACACTCCCAGCCGTGCACGAATGGGCAATACAGGCAGGCCTAGGGATAAATGCTGATAAAACGGATGTGATACTTTTTGCTAGAAGGTACAAGATCTCCTATTGGCAGCCCCGAAGTTAAAGGCGTGGACATAATTCTTAAAAACCACAAAAAATACCTTTGAGTAATTTTGAATAGTAAACTATCATGGAAATATAATATAATATTAATAGAGAGGAAGAAAGAGGCCAGTAACGCACTATACTACTGTGGGCAAAAAGTAAGGTGATTTTGGTTGTAAAATGAAAAATCTTTATTTATTCTTATAAATCAATTTCATCCCCTTCAAAATAATCCCTTCTCGATGAAATACACTTATGCCAACGATTTTTTCAATCTCCGAAACATGCCAAATAGTCCATTTCCGGTATAGCCATCAGCACCTTCTTCGATTCAGCTTTTATCTCCTCAATTGACTCGAAACGCGTTCCCCGGAGTGGTCTCTTGAGTTTTGGGAATAGCCAGAAGTCACACAGAGCCAAATCAGGCGAATACTGTGGTTGCGGAACGATATGCGTGGAAGTTTTGGCGAAATGGTCACGAAGAACGAGTGCAGTGTGAGACGGTGCATTATCGTGATGCAAAAACCAAGAGTTGTTGGCCCATAATTCTGGTCTTTTTAGGAGAATTGCTTCACGTAAACGACGCATAACGCTCATATAATATTCTTTATTAACAGTTTGGCCAGGTGGAAGGAATTCATAGTGCACCACACCACGGAAATCGAAAAAAACTGTCATCATGACCTTTATTTTTGTACGACTTTGACGTGCTCGTTTCGGCCTGGCCTCGCCTTTAGCACGATATTCGTTTGATTGGTCGGTTGTTTCAGGGTCGTAAGCATAAATCCAAGTCTCATCTCCCGTAATGATGCATTTGAGCTTGTTCTCATAGTCTGACTGATAGTCGAGATTTGACTTTTCGTAGGCCCAAATGATCTTTCAAAATGGTTTTCACAGATCCTTCCGATATTCCGATCATATCAGTAAGGTCTTTAACAGTCAACCGACGATTTTTGAGCACTAACTCCTTCACTTTATTGACGTGTTGGTCATCTGTTGACGTCGATGGTCGTCCGGAGCGCTCCAAGTCATCAACACGTTCTCGACCCTCTTTGGAGTCTTTGTACCACTTATAAACATTTTTCTGCGACATGGTCGAATCACCAAATGCCTTCTGCAACATGCTAAACGTTTCCGCAGCCGAAATTTCCTTCCGCAAACAAAATTTGATGGCACTTCTCTGCTAATCAAATCAGACATTGTAAAAATCGAAAAATGCACTCTTGGTCGTTGGTAAACACAAGCGTAAATATATTACTGATAATGACATTCACATGAAAGTTGGCCCAGATGTTATTAACGGTGCTGCCAACTCATGAAAAAAATAACTAGAGCGAAATTTTAATCCCGCGAAGTTTCACAAATAAATTCACCTTACTTTTTGCCCACAGTAGTACAATTAAGTCCTCTGCCGGGGGAAAAAACGAAATTACTTTCCGAACTGCCCAGTATTTGGAGGATATCAACGGTAGGCATGGACATGGTGGACATTTACATGATAATAGGTCTATTTATAAGTTCGTGCGGTTTTACAACAGATGGCGTAACTTGATTATTATTCCATCGATCCACATTTCCAAACATTCATTGGAGAGCTACTGTCGTAAGGCACAAACGTCAGTATAAGTTTTTTATTTGAAGCGTAAACAACAATATTTTTACCACACTTGAAAATGTCGAATTTCGTGCCAAATAATGTGTTTTTGCGGGGAATTCTTCTTCATTATTTTAATATGAAGAAAAAAGCAGCCGAAAGTCATCGTATCTTGGTGGAAGTTTATGGTGAGCATGCTCTATCTGAGCGAACGTGCCAGAAGTGGTTTGCACGCTTTAAAAGTGGTGATTTTGGCTTGGAAGACGAAGAACGCGAGGGTGCGCCGCCAAAGTTCATGGATACCGAATTGGAGGAATTGCTCGATCAAGATCCGGCTCAAAGGCAAGAAGAGGTTGCAAAAACTTTGGGAGTTGATCAATCAACCATTTCCAAACGTTTAAAAGCCATGGGAATGATCCGAAAGGTAGGCCATTGGGTGCCGTATGAATTGAAGCCAAGAGACGTTGAACGCCGTTTTATGGCATGCGAACAACTGCTTCAACGGCACAAAAGAAAGGGTTTTTTGCATCGAATTGTGACTGGCGATGAAAAGTGGGTCCATTACGACAATCCAAAACGTCGGGCAACGTATGGATACCCTGGCCATGCTTCAACATCGACGTCGGCGCAGAATATTCATGGCCTGAAGGTTATGCTGTGTATCTGGTGGGACCAGCTGGGTGTTGTGTATTATGAGCTACTGAAACCGAATGAAACGATTACGGGGGATGTCTACCGACGACAATTGATGCGTTTGAGCCGAGCACTGCGAGAAAAACGGCCGCAATACGCCGATAGACACGACAAAGTTATTTTGCAACATGACAATGCTCGGCCACATGTTGCACAAGTGGTCAAAACATACTTAGAAACGCTCAAATGGGATGTCCTACCCCACCCGCCGTATAGTCCAGACCTTGCGCCATCCGATTACTATCTCTTCCGATCGATGCAACATGGCCTGGCTGACCAGCACTTCCGTAATTACGATGAAGTCAAAAAATGGATCGATTCGTGGATTGCGGCAAAACCGACCGAATTTTTCACAAAGGGAATCCGTGAATTGCCAGAAAGATGGGAAAAAGTAGTAGTAAGCGATGGACAATATTTTGAATATTAAATTTGTAACCATTTTACGTCAATAAAGTTTCAAATTTCGAAAAAAAACCGCACGAACTTATTCATAGTCCTATTATCATGTTTCCAATACAATTGTTAAGAGCACTTTTTCTTTGAATAAAAATAGTGAAACCTGAAGGAACCTAAATTTTCAAATGTTTTTTGTTTTGTTTTAAACAACATCTAGGCGCCTTGTATGGACGCCTTTAAAACATATGCATGTGAAGAATGCATCGAATTTTTCCTTGTTCACCTTTATTTTGAAAGATTCTGGATTCGCACAGATCTGTTGGACGACTTTATTTTAAGCCTAATATCGCTTTTGAACCAATATATAGTGTAACCGAATTCTCTGTGAGATATGACTCACTAAACACAACGAGTGAAAAATGGTTTAAACTTTTTACAATATTTGTAAATAGAATAATTTCAGTCAAGTGATCCAAGTATGTATTTTAACAATAATGCAATTTTTTTCTGAACATTTTTGAAATGGTAACTAAAACGCATTTTTAGAATATGGGAGATGACTGGCCGTATAGGAGAGAATAAGAAAGCAAGTCATGAGTTTTCGGTACCTGGCACAATGCTAAGTTGATTAAACATCGAAATAAGAGAAACAAATTTCTCCGTAAATTCAAAAAATATAACACTTGAAATTTCTTTGTATAAAGAGTATGATAAGAAATTCGTTTGTTTGGATAAATTGTTACACAGAAACTACGTTCTTAGATTCGAAGAAAGTTTAAAATCTAATCCAAGAGCCTTTTTGAATTTTATAAATTTGAAGAAATCCGTTTCCAATATTCCGTCCGCTCTTTTTTTCGGTAAAAAAGTTGCTAATACTCCAGCTGATGCCGCTAATCTTTTCACTGAGTTCCTTAACTCCAATTTTGCTTCAGCCTCCGACAATGAGGAAAATGTTTTCTTCGATATACAACCATCTATTGACTTCGGGAAGCTAGTATTGTCCACTGAAGATATCTTTAGAGGCATTACTCGTCTTAAATATTCTTCAAACACTGACGTTTTTGGGTTCTCTGCGGTGTTATTCAAGCAGTGTGCTTTGTTACTATACCCTCTATACCCCTAATCTTTAACAAATCACTAACTTTGGGCACTTTTATTGATGCCTGGAAATTGACTTTCATTACACCCATTTTCAAGAGAGGTAATAAAATCGATGCTCAAGATGTCTAATTTAGCTGTATTTTCGGATGATTGTATCGCTACCTTCCAATCAGGGCACCAGGTTGACACCGTTTATGAGCCCGAAACATGCATTCTGAATGCCGCAACCGCTTCTTCAGGTGTCGAAAAACGTTGACCTCTCAGTTTGTTTTTTACGTACGGGAATAAAAAGAAGTCATTCGGTGCCAAGTCAGGACTATACGGCGGATGTCCCATTAATTCGATGTCTTGCGTGCTCAAAAATGCAGTTGTTGGAGCCGATGTGTGAGAGCTCGCATTGTCCTGGTGAAGTGTGATTCGTCTTTGGCGATTGGTTTTCCTAATTTTGGTTATGTACCACTCAGAATTTACTGTTCTGCGTTGTTCTAGTGGTACGGTTGCGACATGTTCAGTTTTCCCGAAAAAACAGGCGACCATTTGCTTGGAAGTGCTTCGTGCGCGAACAACTTTTGTTGGATTTGGCTCATCTTGAAACACCCATACAGTCGACTGCTGTTTACTTTCGGGCTCATACGCGTAAATCCATGATTCATCACCTGTCACGATGTCATAGACGTGTTTCGAAGCCCCGCGATCGTATTTTTTGAGCATTTCCTTCGACCAATCGACACGGGCCTTTTTTTGAGCGATTGACAAATTGTGTGGGATCCAACGCGAACAAATTTTTTTGACAGTCAAATTTTTATGCAATATTGAATGTTTGCTGGTCCCACTAATGCCTAAGATTGTCTCAATCTCACGATAGGTCACATGACGATCTTACATTTTGGACCGAGATGAATCTTTTAAGTTACTGAAAACAACACAAATAGCGCTGGTATTTCAAAACGTTCTGAGTACGTAAAAGCCAAAAAATGTCAAACTTTGTGATACAGCTGTCAGTTGCCAGATTGCAACACCAGGGCTGCCAAATCCCGTCATATAAAAGGCACCCCTCGTAGACCACCTGGAAGAACACAGAAACTATGGTATGAGTGTTGCACGTCTGAGTCGCAAAATGATTGCATATGAACTCTTAGTTTGAAGAGAAATTTTGTTGTAAATAAGAAGATTCAATAAATAAAATAAGAGAAGAAGGGATGATAGCAAAGAAGTAAGGCGAACGAAAAGTGACAATGGAACTACCTTCCTTATTGTATTATACTGCACTATTCTAGAGTCAAGAAAAAATTGTTTCATGCAAATGTTGAGCTCAGTGAAAATCATCTCCACATAAAGAAATATTTGTATTCGAACTAATGCAAATTTGCGTACAAAATGTTAATGAGTCAGGTTCAATGAAAGTAAAGTTGATCAACAGTGACGTGTAATGCGTGATTAGCAGTTTATTTCCGCACTCATTTGTTATGCATACATGGAAGTACAGTGTAGTTGTATGTTTGCATTTGCTTCGTAGTAAAAAATTCCATCAGTCTCCTAAAACGCTAGTCCCCAGTTATACCTTTCGTAACTGTTTCCGAACTAGTGGAAAACGGATGTGGGGTGGGATAGTTGAAGCGCTAGTAACAGCTGATAGCCTCTTGAGGTGACTACAGGTTTTAGGTTGTAAGATGGTAGTGATATAGTGCTTCGATTTCTATAAATATAAGATGTGTGCGACTTTGAATTTTAATAAATTAAATTGCCTATTGAATGCCACAAATGTTCCAAAAAATGACTGTTAAACAATGAAATAAAAATTCCGGCTAATGAAGGTTTTGAAGATGGGAATTGCAAGCAATAATAGCGGCAGATTTTGCAATGAACTAGAAGAGAGGGAAACTCTTGAACACTTTGTATGTTATTGCCTTGCATTGGCTAAAACCCGAATGAAATGTTTAGGTGCTCTATAATATAATATGAGTGGTTAGAATGTATCTAGTCTAGATTCGCAAAAGACGCAGACTTATTACAAGAAGCCTACTACGAGGAAACGTAAGGGTCAAGCTCCATCTGGTACAACTAAGGGCCAATAGGTCAATGTAATGCGTTTCAGCTAGACAAGTCAACCTAACCGAACCTAAGGTTTTTCCTACGTCTTTAACCTTCTAATCTATTCTTGCCTTCTCTGGGCGTCGAGCCATACTTAAAACAAATTTCCATTTTTTTTCTTCTTATTTTTACTGACGCAAAAATGAGTCAACAAAAGCCAATTGTCATACAGACCAATAGAGATGCTTTAACAAATAACATAATAATAATACTAATCCGTAAGAAAAGCATAGGTATAACAAAACATACTAAATCAAAATAATTATAAGCGTAATTATGAAGTTTAATGAAAAAGTGTTTAGAAGATCAATCCCAAAAGATTTGTAACTAGCATTGAATTAGATCAGAGCTCTAATGACGGCTGCATTCGCTGCATACAGTGTTCTTAGAAATTATTAAGAGAATAATAAATAATAACAAAAACAATAAGGGAAACACGAAACGTCCGAGATGGGGTATTCAAAGAGATTTGTTCCAAAAGGGAGGGGCGATCCAGAACACTTCCAATATCAACGACCAAAGATAAAGGCGAAATGAAGCACCGAGAATGCAGAGATTTCAAATTGATAAGCAGGCTGTCCTTAAGCCAATCTAGCGAAATAGGTCACGACTCCTTGCTGTCAACAGCAGACTCATTTACTTGGCGCTATCGAATTTCTAGAGCCAAAAAACAAGTTAGATGGACTATGCTACGAGTTGGAAATTTCTACTTTTAATGAGGGAGAAATTGAATATTTGGAAAAATATACAAAAGTAATGTTCAGGGTCCCGCAATCTAAGTGTAACCAATTAAAAAGTTCATAAATTTAGATTGGAAAATTATTTTTATTCAATTCAAAGTAAAAAATGCGTGAAAGTAATACGAAATTAAGAATTAGTTTACTTTTGCTTGATATGACCATCTTTTGCCGTGAATACGGCCTTGAGACCTGCAGGTATTTTGACCCACTCACGGACAATGGCTTCTTTCAGCACCTCGAGACCGGTGAATCTTTTAATGGGTGGTTAAATTTCAAGGGCCGATGTTGAATGTAAACCACACCTAAACGTCAACGACACCATTGGACTTCTTTCTTTGGGGTTATTTGAAAGAAAAGGTGTACGTCGATAAGCCAGCAAAAATTCAAGAGCTAAATGATGAGATAACTCGGCACATTAACGGCATAGAAGCTCAATTATGCCTCAGCGCCATCGAAAATTTGGACCATCGGATGGAGGTGTGCCGCCGAGGCCACGGCGGCCATTTGGCCACTGGTTTGTTTTATACGTAATTGAGCTATATCAGTATTATCATAATATAGAAAAATAATAATAATTTCCTAAAAAAATTGTATTTTATTCAAAATCAACACCGGCCCTTAAAACTTAACCACCCTTTAATTCGGACCCTCATCTCAAAAATGACCCAAAGAAAATAAGCCATCGGTCTCGCGTGTGGTGAATTTGAGTGCCATTGTGGGGACGTTATGAAGTTCGGAACGTTGTTTGTTTAGCCATTCTTGGTTCACTCGAGCTTTGTGAGACGGTGCCGAGTCCTGTGAAACGTCCATGGGCTGCCAACGCAACGTTTGTCTGACCACGGCTTCAAAGTAACCTCCAGAATACTTTCCCTATAATATTTCGCATTTACCTTGACGCCAAGCTCGACAAAAGCGGTTGGAGAGCGCCCATCAGCGGTTACAGCCATCCAAACCATTATCTGTGGCGGGTGCTGCCTCCTGGTGGCCAATCTATGACTCAAATTCTCGTATGAATGGCCGGTCAAATAAACCCTATCGTTTTGGGAGTTTATGAATTGTTCAATTTGAAAAATGTTCTCATCAGAAATCACAATGTTCGGAAATTGCCCGCTTTCGGCTAAGCGAAACCACTCCTTCGCTCTCTCAAGCCTGACTTGTTGCTGCTTTTGTGTGAGAGCATGCGCCTATTGAATCTTGCGCGGCTTGACTTTGCGATCATTTTTCAGTGTGCCGCGGATGCTATAGCCAGATATTTCCAGTTCTTTCGCCATTTGATTGGCACTTCGTCGTGGATTTCGCTCAAGTCACTTCTTCACTTTTTGAACCATTTCACGTGGCGTTGCAGTTTTTTGATGACCACCTCCATGAATCACTGTAATGAGTAATGGTGCGATAAACAAGAACTTCATTCTGAAGTTGGTTACACGAGTGATGGACCCTGTAGATAAGAGCTGTAAAATATTTATCAAAATCGTTGAAACCGTTTACAGGGTTGCCCATATTCGACGGACCCGACGGATTTTGATGACTCTTTGGGCCCATTTCAATCGATGAGGCAACAATCTTTGCGTCAGTTGAATCTTATACGTGAATAAATGCAAATCAATGTGGATAATTCGTTGTAAAGTGGTCCGAGTAATGCCCAACTGCTGAGAACGGCGATTTTGGGATGTCCTTGGCGATGCCTTGGTCGGTTTTGATTTGGCCTCTTTGGATTAGAAAGAGCATCACCAGTCGAAAACCTTTCATACAAACGTTTAATGGTGTTCTTAGAAGGCACACTTTTCACATTATTTAATTTTTTATACGCACGTTGAATTTTCACAATTGACATCTTTTGTTGAATGTAAATATCAACAATTTGGGAGCGCTCGCGAGGCGTGTACTGTTCAATGGTAAAAATCTGCTTGGACTGACGCTTCCAACGCGTTATTTCATTAAGCGATCTGACGTCTCTGTCAAAAGATACAGGGTTGCCAGATGGGCTGTCGAATATGGACAACCCTGTACTAAAACAAACACAAGGAACGTATAATATGTAAGGCAAATGTGTAATACAAAAATTTAACAAAAATAAGAAATTGCAAATTGCCCGCCTTTCGAGAAATTGAGTGTAGGGCATTATGTTGTTTGTTTTTCACCTACAGAAGTTGCATAGGGGGTGAAAATTTTCATTTCACAGGGCATCACCATGCAGATAAAAATAAGCATTTTAACCTCCAAATAGTTAGTAAACATTACCATATTTTAAGGGGCTAGTTGTATGCTAGTTCTAGACCAGTTCTACACTAGTTCGTTTTACTGCAGGGTATACATGGCATTAGTTTGCAAAAGCACATTTTATCAACTCAATCAAAATAAGCAGACAAAAGTAATTAAGGGCAACATTACAAATGGGCAAAACCAGTAAGCGTGCGTACATGAGGATATGGTGTTTAATTCATAGAATTAGCTGATTGTAGACATATCCTTTGCAAACATGCAGCAGAGTCGAGGACGTGTCGTTAGCGCTCAGCTTCTTTATACCCGCGCGCAATTGTGCACGAGGGTATTCTACTTTTTTCGGTTGTATGTAAAAGCATAAAGGCATCGAGACAGACATGGACATGTTAAAGGTATATAATATAGAAAAATGCTCAGAATGATGAGTGAAGTCGATTCACCCATATCTGACCGTCCATGTACGCGATAACTCGAGGAAAAATTATTATGTTTTAATGAAACTTGATACACTAAACCCAGCAACACTAACTCTATCGAACGATGCCAAGTATCTTGGCAAAATTCTGAACTCAAAGCGTTTTTGGAAAAGGAACAACCAATACGATCGCCAGACCCATTTTGACTTATAAAGCTTTCGTGTGGTGGGCGACTATGCAGACGCAATCCTAGCTAAAGAAACTTACTTTGTGTGAGAAAAACAGGTACACTCCAATCGACGCATCAGGTGGCACTAGAAGTGATCCTACATATTCCACCCATTAAAATAATAAAATGTTAAAGGAATAGTCCCAAGATCTGATTCCAGGATTAAAGCAGCAAACAAGCTAAAAGGAAACACACACGTTCACGCCATCAGTTCTACTATCTGTGGAACACTTACAAGACGCATCGAAAACATGCAATTTTGCTCCCCAGATAGACCTGAACAATGACCATAAAATACGAATACCCGATCGAAATATTGGCCGACCAGATTCAAATTAGGTATTAGTGGTCACCATATTAATATTGACAGCCCAAAGATGGAAAATGGCACTGGTTTGGGAATGTACTCGGAACAATTATCCTGCTCCTTTGTACTCCCAGACCAGTATAGCGTCTTCCGAGCTGATATCTGCGCTATAGACAAAGAAGCAAAGGCGATAAGACTGATGAATTTACCTATGGCAAACCGTTTTTGTTGATAGTCAAGCAGCAATCAAGGCACTGGCCTCAGCGCGCATCAATTCAAGATGTGCTAAAGAATGCAGGAGATCGCTCTCGCTTATCCAATAGCACAACACCACACTTTGTTGGATCGCCGGCCAATCCGGAGTGGAGGGAAATGAAAGAGCGGATGAGTGTGCAAGATAGGCGCTGAACGGGACCTCCACCGAGTGGTCGAGGACATAAGCGTGTATCTAAACGAACTTCATACTGTGATTGTCTTGAGCGTAATCGTGGAAGCCAATAGAAGGTGGTTTCTGACTACGGACTGCAGGGTCTCCAAAGTCGCTTCAAGCATAACTGAAAAGAACCAAATGTCCGCCGGGAATGAAACTTAAAAGGATCAAATGTCTGCCTTGATTCAAGAGATTAACTACCAGCGTCCTTACAGGTGCTATAATGGGTCATTTCATGATTGGCAGCCTAGCCAGTAGAATGGGTGTACCTCAAAATGAGTTTTGCAGGAGTTGTTTAGATGCAGAAGAAGAAAAGTCGATAAAACACCTCCTCTGTGAATGTGCTGCAATTCAAAGAAGCTGGGGAAATATTTTGGCGATTATTTCTCTGAAGACCTGGAACATTTGCAAAATGCCCCCCTGGCAGGACTAATTACCATTTTAAGAAGATCAAATTGGTTTAAGCAACTTGGTTAAGGAATGGAAATAAAATGCAGCTGTCGCAATGGACCTTTGGGCCATCGAGTGTATTGCTTTAGACAAACAACTAAGGCTAACCTAACCTAACCCAAATTTTGTACCCATATTACTCTTTATCCAGGGTAGATTGGTATTGAAAATGAGCTAAATTGGTCAAAATTTCAAATTTATATTCCGAAATGCAAATATCTGATATATCTTTTGGAAATGAAGTAAAACTACCCACATTTAGAACAAATCTCACATTTTTAATTGCATAAAATGGCGACTGTTTTTCGGAAAATCTGGTCATGTCATAACTACACCACTTGAGAAACTTCAAGCAGTCATTTCTGAGTAGTACACAACCTCTTTTTTTGGTAGAAGTTTTCGAAGAATTAAGGAAAACCAACCGCCGAAGACGAGTCACCTCTTCACCAGGCCAATGCAAGCCTTCACATATCGGCTCACACAACAAAGTTTTTGAGCACTCAAAAAATTGAATGAATAGATCGTCCACCTTACGCACTAATTTCGCACTTAATGATTTCTTTTTGTTCCGCAACAGCAAAAATAAAATGCGAAGTCTACCATTTTCAAGTCCTGAACAAGCTGTTGAAGCCTCCAAATAGCTCGTTTTTGAAGTATCCATTTCTGAGTGGCAAAAGTGTTTTGAAAATTAGTTGAAGTGAATGCAAAAGTCTTCGAGTATTGACTTCGTAGGAGAATATTTGGAAAAACAATTGAACTATTTTCAATATCATTTACTAGTTTCTATATATTTTTATTATTGAACGCAAAATATAAAGACAACACTGGTAAAATACTCTTTCGCGCGGATAGTAAAAATACGCAACTGCAAAAAAATACCAGAATTTTTAAGTATTCTCAACTCCATGTAATTAGAAATATTTAAGTATACAGTGCACTCGCGGTAACTCGAATAGCCGCTAAGTCGAACGACGTGCTAACTCGAACACATTTTTCCCCCTATTGACTTCTTTGTAACTCGAACAATCAAAAAGCGCTATAACTCGAACAAAAAAAACAAATTTATTTGTACACACATTCTTTTCAAACATGTACATTTTGTACATACATACATATGTAATAGTATATGTATATATTTGTATTGTCCATATGAATATTTCGGCGTTAACATCCCGTTAGTTTTCTGGGAACAACATCTTGCATTGACCAAATTGCTTTAAATTTGTCATTTGTAGTATATCAGTGCACGTGAGTAATGGATCGTAAAAGGTTGAAGTGTTTAACATTAAAAGAGAGGGCTGAAGTCCTTAACAAAATTAAACGTGGACGTAGTGTTACTTCTCTAGCGAAGGAATATGGGGTAGCCAAGTCCACCATAAGTCTTATAAAAAAGAAAGATAAGGCAATTTATGGCTTGCACTAACGCTACCGGCAACCATAAGCTTAAACTTCTCGTTATTGACAAAGCAAGAAATCCTCGTGTTTTCAAAAATTTTAACTGTCCGGTGGAGTACAAAAATTCCAAATCAGCCTGGATGACTTCGGCGATTTTCAAAGACTGGTTTCATAATTCGTTCGTGCCGCAGGTACAATCCAGATTCATTAAAACAATTTTTTTAACCAAGTTAAATGACTTTAATATTTAGGTAAGAAAATATTTGAAAGATGGGGGACTACCTGAGAAGGCTCTTCTTCTAATTGATAATGCCCCATCACATCCCAACGGAATCGAATTAAAGTCCGAGGATGGTTTAATTTTAACTATGTTTATGCCGCCGAATGTGACACCATTGATCCAGCCAATGGACCAAAATGTAATTCGTATAACGAAACTATACTACAGAAATTTTCTACTGGCTTCCATTTTCAACAATCGATCGAAAAATCGATATCAATGACTGTTTTTTTAACATAGCACACTCAATTGATAAGTCGAACAAATTCGATAAATCGAACAGCGCCTGTTTTAATTAGTTCGAGTTATCGCGAGTGCACTGTATTAACTTTTGATTTAATTAAAAAATTTCAGATACCCATTTTTCACAGTGTCAAACTACCATTCTTCCACTGAATGAAAAAAAGGCAAGTTCCATTATGGAATACCTGCAAAGCTCACAGTCGCATTCACAACTCCCTCACATGTCACTGTGCTGCTTATCAGGATGTATGATTTTCAACAAGCGCATCTACAGCCTAATTAACGAAATCGGCACGCCACGCCAAACAGTAGAACATTAATTAATTACAACTTTGGGAAGTGACTACGTTACCTATTATATTATTTGCGAATTCTTATATCAGTTGACGCCAACTCACCCTCGTTAGAGTTGCCTGCCAGCGCAAGATAGCCCAGTAGAAAAACAATGTGGGGGGACAAAAATTAGAATAAACTAGAATTGGAATAAAAAGTAAAAAAAAAATATGATAACCGCAGCAGCAAACGAACTGTTTCAAAGAGAAAGAGCCAGAAGAAGTGCGGAGTGATATAAGTGTACTTAAGCGGGCATGCGGAGAGAGATGGATAGTGTAAAGCGGGCTCTTTCACATGCTGGACATTAGTTGAGCACTTTGAGAACGACTATGCACAAACAAAAAGAGAGGAAGGAAGAATAGTGGAAGAAATTCAGTATTGAACTGGATTAAAAAGTAAGCTGAAGTAAATAAACCTGCTCTCGGAAGCAAAGTCCAAGAATATATATTAACATAGTAGTATACAGATGGCTCGAAAACAACTGAAGGCATATTTACTGAATTAATGGGCCCAAAACAAAGCGGTCTTTGCCGATGGGCAGTTTTTCCAGCATCTTTTAGGCAGAAGTGTAAGCCATCAAAAGCAGATATCAACTTAGATAGAAATATCCGAGATGAGGAAATTGGCATTCCGAGTTTAAGTCCTTGAGCGCATCATGAAATTGTATTTGTTAGGGATGCACAATCGCATCCGGCGCATATGTGTCCTAGGACATACCTAGCAGCGAAGTAGCGAATGCACTAACTAAAGAGGTTACGGTCTCGTTTATAATAGGACACTAGCTCCTTCTTGCTACATAACAAGGCAGCATCAAAGAAGAACTTAGAAGCGTAGAGCTAAGCTCTTCTTCTTTTTAATTGCCACTATAACCGCTTACGCGATTTTTGCCGAGTTTAACAAAGCGCGCCAGTCGTTTCTTTCTCGTGCTAACTGGCGCCAGTTGGACACACCAAGTGAAGCCAAGTCCTTCTCCACCTGATCTTTCCAACGAAGAGGAGGCCTTCCTCTTCCCCTGCTACCACCAGCTGGTACCTCATCGAATACTTTCAGAACCGGAACGTTTGTATCCACTTGGATGACATGACCCAGCCAACGTAGCCGCTGGATCTTTATTCGCTATGCTATGTCTATGTCGTCGTAAAGCTCATACAGCTCATCGTTCCATCGCCTGCGATATTCGCCGCTGCCAACGTGCAAAGGTCCAAAAATCTTCTGTAGAATCTTTGTCTCAAACACTCCAAGCGTCGCTTCATCGGATGTTGTCATCGTCCAAGCTTCTGCGCCTTACGTAATGTCGGGCATGATGAGAGCCTTGTGAAGTGTTAGTTTTGTTCGTCGAGAGAGAACTTTATTACTCAATTGCTTATCTACGTTAGATTTCAAGGCTGGCATTATTATCGGTCTGAATGCTGGTTCCTAAATAAACGAAGTTTTTTACAACCTCGAAATTATAACTGTCAACTGTGACGTGGATGCCGAATACGCGAGTGCGCGGACTTTTTATTTGATAACAGGAGGTAATTCGCTTTGTCCTCGTTCATCCTCAGACTCTTTCGTTTTGCTTCATTATTCAGTTCGGAGAAGGCAGGACTAAAAGCGCGGTTGTTAGGGCCAATGTTAACAGCTTTTGCTAAACGCTAATTTTATTCTATGCCCTGGCTCTTTCATTATGGTCTACAAGGGGTTGGCAATGACAAAGTGTAGCCCAAGGCCCACCACGCCCATGCAAGGGGTATGGCTCTTAAATTTAAGAGGCGCTCCTTACCTATTTTAAGAGTGAACTTGGTCAGATTTTTGGCCTTTTGAGATACTAAAGTCACCTTGCGTAGGTTCATAACCAGTTTCAACTTCTTTAGTTAGTCGTAGATTTATTCAAATAATAACTCGTAATTATTGCGACATATTTTAGTTTGAATATCTGAAGAATCAAAATTTATTTTCTTCGCAATGACGAACCTTCTACTTTCAATATTAATAATGGTCCACAATATTTTAGTTCAAAACGTTTGTCTTATTTAAAATTCAAAAACTGCAGTCACGTTGAAAAATGCCATATGTTTTCCCTAAATTTCATTTTTTTTTTCAAGTTTCATGTGAATTTTGGTATTGACGATGTCAACTATTTCCGTATTTTCTCTTTGCACCAGATCTGTTGACTTTAAAGTTTGCATATTTTACTTAGTTTTTTTTCTATTTGTGTCGCTAGGAAAAATCCTATGTGTGACAAGTCCACCCTGAGCAAAAGAATATTACAAAAACTGGAATGAATATCGTTGGCTGTGTGTGAAAGTGGCAACTGCGTAGATTTGACCAACTGGATAAGCGGAAAGTTCGCTTTATATTTTTTTTCATTTTTGATTAATGAATGTTGAAATATGTACTACTCCTAGTGTGGCTTTATTTGTGTATGTGAGGTAGAGCGCTCACTTTTGCAAGCCCTGTAGTAAAACCTACTCGCTTTAGGCCAACTTCCTACCGTTTTGGCTAGCAGCTATTCTATTCTGCAGCTATTAACCTTTCGTATTTTCATTTTGGCAGGTGATATCTTATGAAACGTAAATTGTCAGCCTATGCATTGGCATCATAGCATTTAACGAACTAGTAAGCCTCTGCATAAGTATTATAACAGTTATTGAACTAGTTACTTATGTGCACATTTGGGATAAGTCGAAAAAGTAAAAGAAAATTTAAAAACATTTTATTATGACTTGAAATTCTACACTAAATGTTTTCTTGTTGCTACATAAGTTGAGCAACATAATAAGATTTTACTTTTGAAAATGAAATATGTAACAAGTGTAACAATATTGTAACAAAAAACGCTTCGATATCCCTTTTTATAGCTTCTTTTGAGGAGTAGTTGTTGTTACTCACATGGGATTGAAGTCCAAGGAAAAGGTAATAATCACAAGGTGCAACATCCGGAGAGTATGGATAATGCGGCATTAGCTCCCATCCGAGCTCGTTCAGCTTGCCTAATGTTTGCCTTGCGGTATGAGGTCTTGCGTTGTCGTGGTGAAACAAAGATGCGTCTATTCACTAAGAACGGCCGATTTTTGTTAAGTGCCTCATTCAGGTTTGATTGCTGATGGGAATAATAATCAGCAGTTATCGTCTGGTTTGGTTCCAGAAGTTCATAATAAATAATACCGGCCATATCCCACCAAATATGGTAGACAGGAGAATCATTTTGGGGTGAAGGCCATATCTAGGGGTCGGTTCTGGTGTTTCATCTTTATCCAACTATTGGCGTTTGTGAACAGGACTATTATAAAGGATTCATTTTTCATCACCAGTAACGACACGGTTCAAGAAACTTTCATTTTCAAGCCGTTGCAGCAGCTGAGAACACACATTCACTCTCTGCTGAGGGTTGGCGACGGAAAGTCTATGCGGAACCCATTTTCATAGCTTTGAAACCTTTCCCAACTGAACCAGGTGCCTATGAACTATTGCATGTGATGAACTTAACCTCTGAGATATCATATCGACTGTCAAATTTGGCTCAGCTTCCACGAGTTCGAGCAAGGCGTCGGAGTTAAAGACTTCTGGACGACCAGCGCACGGGGCATCCTCCACGTCGCAGTTACTACTTCGGAATTTGGAAAACCACTTTTGCGCTGTCCTTGCACTCATGGTATCCCCTCCATGAACAGTGTTTATTTCTACAGCAGCAGTTGTTGCATTTTTACCACTTTTATAAAAAAAATACAAAATATGCCTCTTATACGGGTTCGAAGATTCCATTTAATTTTTAACAACACGTGCTTCTATCCGTGATTAAAATCACTTGTTGAATGCACAATATATCAAAGAAAATATAAATAGTTCCGTTATATTCCGCGAATAATTTTTTGTATGCAAAAATCGTTGAAAAGTGAAATTATGGGTAAAATAGGCACGAACTTATGAACTGACCTGATACATAACCGACCTACCGAACGAACTATTCGGCAAACTATCGGTAAAATTGTGAATAATTCTACATTATCGGATAATACTCGACCGGTTAGACCACGTACAGCGGGAAGTGAAGAGAATATTGAGGCTGTAAATGAGAGTTTGACCGCATACCCGGAAGAGTCCATTGATCGCTGATCTCAACAACTTGAACTATCTTACGGCTCTACTTGGGCGATTCTACGCAAAGATCTTGGTACGAAAGCGCATAAAATACATCTGGTCTAATATTTGAAGCCGGTTGATCTTCCAAAGCGTCATAATTTCAGTCATTGGGCTCTTGAAAAGCTCGCCGAAGATCTGCTACGTCAAAAGCAGAATTACGGTATTTGGGCTGAATTACATCCTTTGAAAACAATCGTTTGGTGCGGCTTATGGGCTGGAGAAATCATCTGCCCATATTTCTTCAAAGACGAGGCTGGCGCCAATGTACCAGTGAATGTTATTGTGTTGATAAACGACTTTCTGATGGCGAATGCTGGAAATTGAAGCCTGTGATCTCCACAACATTGAGTTCCAACAAGCCGTCCATTTCGCATACAGCCCGTGAAATAATGAATTTACTCTTAATTACGGTGAGTAATTTATCTCCCACTTCGAACCAGTGGATTGGCCACCATCACACACTTGTGAAATTCTATTTATGGGGATATGTAAAGTCTAAATACTTTGTGGCTAAACCAATTTCGATTGAGGCATTGGAAGTCAACATTACTAAAGTTGCTGACCAAAGTCCTTCACCGTATCGTGTAAAATTGGTGCTTACGGATGGCCGAATTTCGGCGCAGTTGTGGCCAAAATTTGAAAGAGATTATCTTTAAAATATGGTGCCATGAATGGTTCTATACAAAAATAATAAAGATTGCCCAATCAATTTGAATTTTCATTGTTTTATTTCAGTTTAAAATCCGATACGCCTAATTTGATCACCCTTTATTTGTTTTTTATGAATAACTGTGCTCACGATTAACTCTATGACCAGATTTTTAGAGTAGTGACCATTATCAAATATTATTGATATACGAAACAAATCCACACAGTCTTCACTTATGTTGCTGTTTTGCCATCCGAAAACATCAGAAATATCATCAAGGGAGCCGTCACACCAGTGGTATGTGCGGCATACTCTCACTAACCCTATAACATTCGTCCCCTCTCGGCTGATTCCACTCTGGAACTACTAAAGGCATTTCATCAAAGTGGAGCCGTGTTTATGCCTTTTAGACGCACTTTCTTCATCCAGGTTCCTCTCCTAATTGCGTGTTGAGGTTATACGCCATCGATGGAGGCTCCATTGCTTTGTGGTCAGTGGGGCATCGGAAAGTTGCAAAATCGTTACTCGATATCGACTTGTCGTCTCTTTGGGTTCGTCTTGAGGCTTTACCTCACACGTTCGTGCTTCTCGTCTGTACGTGAATACAGTCACTACCAAAGCAGATTTGTTTCAAAATGGCTTGTTTAGATGGCGCATCTGTTGGGTGTTCTACCTCGACTGCATTCGCTTTGCTTCCGCTTTGTGCTCCCATTCTAAGTTTCGGAGGTTTATTACTATCCTTGCTGGAAACTTTTTCACTGATTTCCATTTCTCTTTCGAGTTCATCATTTGCGTTACAAGGTTGTCTGGTGTAGACGACGCGACGCCGCAGACATTTGCGAGCTCGAAGCGCTCTTCATAAAGTCTGGCGGAGCGAAAAGTCACGCGTTCTGCACTCTCACCTTCGCGGTGGCACTCAGGGCAGGTCGAATTATCTGCTAGATTAAAACGGCGGAGGTATCCAAAAAAGCCTCCATGACCGCTGGGAATTTTTGTTAGACAGTAATCTGTTTCACCGTGCTTTCTACTTACCGATTCATCTAGTTTGGGTATCAACTTATATGTCCATCATCCGTTGGAGGAGTGATCCCATCTATTTTGCCACTTTGCTATCGTACGTTCGCGCTCGGTTATCTTTTTTATCTGGTTTGTATCAATGGGAGTGATACTGACGCCTAAATTATTCTGCTCGTTCCTCGAGTGTGTGAATTCGTTTGACATGAGCGCGCAGAATTCTGCTGCCGCATCACCTTTGACATGGTAGCCGAAGTTACGCTCACAGTTGTTTTTTTACCGAAGCTGAAGGCCAAACCTGGTTTCATCCTTGAATTAACTCCAAAAATTCTACAGCTATTATTTATTTTATTTTATTTATACATTCACCTCTAACAGGTCATTTTGCAACTAGTGCAATTCTAGACATTGTCTAACTAGTGTGGCTTTTCCCATCAAATACCAGTTTTTGAGCTAGAATGTGGGCTGAGTAGTTTCGCTTTTCAATGTAAAGCATGCATAAAACATATCTCACGTAGCTTTTCCTATGTATATATGTATGTGTGTGCGTGCTTCTTCAAATTTTTTTCTTTTTTGCTTTTTTGCATGCATTTGCGTTCCCATTCACATCTTCTCGTGCCCACCCCCATACACATGACAGCTGCCTTGCTATGCTTACAAGCTAAGCTAAACTGACAGTTAGGCTGGCAACACTGCTGGCATTTCAATAGTCTGCATTGTAGTTGTTGTCATTATCGTTTTTTGTCATTTTCATAGCTGCGAACGTGATCACAATATTATCTCTTCATCAGAATGTCAAGTTGAGTAGAATCAGCGGCATCCTCATGCCCACAATGGCTTCTGCTGCCCGCAGAATGATTTCTTGCCTATTTGCAGTAATCTGAAACTATGTTGGCTCCTTTCGGCGAATGTTCGTTAGCCACAACCGGAAGCAGTAAATGTGTGATCGAATATAGATACTTGCACGCGTATACTTAAGTGTATATGGGTGTGTTTGTGTATGTATTATATGTATATGTGTACCTGCGTGCTTCTACTAGTTAAGGGATATTCTTTGCACAACGAGCAAATTTGAGCAAAAACTTGACCGACATATTTTTAATTTGTGGGAAATTTGCACGAATTTCACGAGTGCCGTAAAAAAATACATGCATTTGTTTTTGTTTTTTTTTTATTCTTTTTTCTTGGGAGTAGGTACAGAGTGGAGCAATACGAGGTGAATATTGTGGTTTTTGGCTTCGAGACTCAAATTTAAGCAAAATCTTATTACTCAGGTTTTAGAAACTGGAAGCAAAAAGTGTTTTTGATTTTTTTTCGATATTTCGAAAAATCCGGCTCGACTGACTATAACTACAACTTTATTTAACAATTTTTTTGGTTTTACAGATCCATCAAAATTACAACGAGAAATGCAGACTATGGAGCAACTTTTCTTTCAATGTACTTCGGGTCATGTGATTTTCTATATACTAAATTTTGTAAAGAAAAATTTTATAAAGTCTGAGTACTAGTAAGCAATGTATACCACTTTTAAATGTATTTCTTTTGTTATCCCTTCTAGAAAGAGTTTTTCTTTTAGCGCATTTTTGGCGCAGCTGGACCTATGGAACCCCTTAAGTAAAATATTAAAAAAATAAATATATATTTATTATGAGAAAGGATCGACCAAATAACGTCCTTTTAGTTAATAGTAGTATTTTTCGTCCGATTTATAATTAAAAATGTATTTTAAATGAATACAGAAATTATTAGTACAATTGGAAAAAATAGTAATTTATTTGTTGGATTTTTTTATTAATATATTATTTTTTTATTGTTTGTAATCATAATAGTTTGTTAGTAATTTTTTTATTTTTTATTTTTTTTTTGTTGTTTTTGTAAATTTTTGCTTTTAGCTACAAAATAAATTAAGGGGGGAGCCTGCTCTAGAGGCTTCAAAAAATCGATTTGTTTTTTTTTACATAAATATCTTCCCAAACTATCCAAGAATGTGTCCTCAAAATTTCAGAAGCAAAGTCAAAATATTTTCGGAGTTACAGAAGAAATTGTGAGCAAGCGTCGAGCAGGTATACGAGCGGCCGGATCACTCGAAGTACGATTTCTCGGTTTTTTTCTTTTTACGATTTTTTCTAATTGGCGGGAAAGATATGGAAAAAGTTAAACGCCCTATCGAAACGAGATTACATTGATTATAGTCGGAATTAAATTCTCTTTTAGTTGAACCTAAGAAGCCTTAAGAAAGTTATGATTAACCCACTTTTTAAACAATCTGAAGTGAATTTTCCTCTTCCAAAAAAATGAATTTTTGTTTTAATTAGCGAAAAATTGTTGAATTTCTCACTTTTTGTTTAATTTTCTTGGTTTAACTAGAAGCTATACTATACTAAAATACAATTTTTTTTTGGGGTTTTGGTTTCAGATGAGAATTGCGACCCGCATCTTTCCCGCCGCACGACACATGCACACTCGAGGTGCCTCGGCAAAATGCTTGTACCAGGCATAATATGACATATTTTTAAAGAAAAAATTTGAGAATACTGGTGAAATATATAACAATAAAACCTGAAGGTTTCGCTTCAATCGAATATTTCTTTCCTTCCCAAAAAAAACCACGAAAAATCGATTTTTTGGAGGTTCTAAAGCAAGCTCCCCCCTTAAGGCCCTCTCCTCATTTGAAATGGCGTTTTTTGGGTGGCGTGTAAAACGGAAACGAAAAAAGATTTTTTATTTTAGTTTTCAGTAGTTTGCTTTCTGTTTTTGCAAAAGTTTACATTTGTCATACGAGGTTCATTCAAAATGTTGTCGACTTTCAAAATATGGTTTTCCGAAAAAAGGTATGTCGCTGGCGATACGGATTCCGGGACTCATAGGTATCTGAAATCAAAAAGACAAAAAGGGTCTTGTTCAGTATGAATGTCGATCATTTGGAAAAAAATTGTTTGTATTTTTTTCGGACCTTTAAAGTAAAAAAACGGTACAAAAACGGTTTTTCTTGCTTGAACGTCCGCCATTTTGTCAAATTTTTGGTTTTGGCTTTTTCCTCGGACCTTTAAATTAAAAAAGGCTCAAAAACCAATTTATCATCTCTGAACGCAAGACATTTTGTCAAATTTTATTTTTGTTTTTAACAAATAAGAATTTTTTAGATTCAATAGAGCAGAAGCTACATGTTTTCGAAAGAGCATCCCAGCCAAGGATCACGAAATTCTTAGAATTTTGGGCGCACTCCATTTTCCAAAATTTCGAATAATAAAATCTATGAAAATGTATCACTTCATATTCGGTGCGTAAAAGAATGCCCCATATAAATATTATATATACAAGAGATGAAATATTCGGGATTTTGCTGATCCCGAAATTTTCGGTATCTTATTTTGTAAAATCCCAGATTGTTACGAAATTAAGAGTTTTTGGGCTTTGTTAAAATTAATTGTTAACAAAATTTAACATATACAGCCAGCGTCAAAGGAAAGTGTACATCACATAAATCTTAACTATTTACTTTGTAATTACAAATTTAATTGTAGTATGAACTTACAGCAAGAACCGTATAAAGAAGAAAATAAGAGTTTGAATTTGTAAAAATTCGGCAAATTTTAATCAAAATTTCTAATTTTTTACTCAAGATTTGTAAAAAAAATTTCGGGTATGCAGTTTTGTAGCTCATTGGATTTCGGTATAACAAAGTGCAAGTTCCAAGTAGTTCAAAAATTGTGTTGATTTTTGACAATTTTTTCTGTTGACCGTGTTGTGTGTTTTCTTCCTTACAAATTTATATAAGGAGTTAACGCCTGGAGAAAATGGAAAGACCACGACCGAAAAAAATTCTTAAAAATCAGTGTGATTTTTGACCTACTTGAAATTTGCTCCTTACGACACCAACATTTAATGTGCTTTAAAATTGTATACTCAATAAAAAATTAGAGAGTTATACAACTTTGACTGAAAGAATAAAGACAGGGCAACTACGACTAGGGACGCTTTAGGCTAATTAGTCCGATACCATTTTTTTAACCCAATTCTTGTGTTTTTTGTCAATGATCTTTAATGACTTAAAAGGGTCCCACTTGACAAGAGTCACATTAAAGTGGCAGTAGTGCAAGTCGCTTTCTTTTTACCCCCACTGGCATTCTGTGGACTTGTACGATTTTTTTTTTTCGAAGATGGTCAATAAGCCCCCGCACCTCAGCTGTGCAATGCTGCGCATGACTCATCTTAGATTTTTTTTGTTTTTATTTTTTATTTCACGGATGAGGTGGTTTAAAATGCCTAATGCATCATCGGAGTTGCCATGACAGGAATGGTATGTTCGGAGCCTAAAAAATTGCCCCTCGTTTGAAACCGTCGCGCTCCCTAGAACCAATTTTGTATTACTTCAGAGTGGCGTTCCATCTTCCTCAATACGAAAGTCTATGCCTCCGTGCCTGCGTCCCGGTCCCACTTTTTAATAGTTCTTTCTGCGACATCACTGATGATCTGCCACGTTTACTCGCTACCTAACATCTTGTCGATTACATTTTCATTGGTTATGAGACCGACTGCATTCTCCAGCGTTCGACATTCTTGTTCCCAATGCATGTATTGGAAGAATGGGTGTTTAGCGTCATCTTCGGCAGCATCCTCGTACTTTGAACAAGTATTTCTGCAAATATCCCTGTCCTGAAAGCGTTTGGATTGTATAAAAGTTGACTTCACCGAAGTTCTTGCTGTACCATGCAGCGACGCCTTTTATTAGCCTAGCCGTCCATCTGCCGCGTGTTTCGTTATTCCAGCGGTCTTGCCATAGCCTTATCGTTTCATCCCTTATTTCGCGCGCTGCAGGTTTGCTCACTCTTTCTTCCATTTCCTCTCTCTTTAATGCCCATAAATGTTTCCTCTCAAAAGATAGTAATTCTGTCGGTATTGAACCGCTTATTACGAGGCAAACACAACTCTCAGGGCTGCCGTTCGTTGTACCGATGCCAAGATATTGCACTTTTAACGCAATTTCCCACAGTACAGCTCCGTAGAAGAGAACGGAGAGTGTGGTAGCCATCATCATTTCGCGTTTCATTTGAGTTAGCCCCCCCATTTTTGCCATCAGTACACTGAATAGTGAAGCCATCTTAGCGGATTTCTCTGCTGAGTGTTTTATATGGGTCCAAAGGTTAGCCTTGGGTCCAGTCTTATGCCAAGGTATTTTGGAACTTTTTTTTGTGTTAGCGTATTTGAGCAAGTTTGCATGCTAACATCTAACGGGATGTGCTTCTTGATTAGAAGTATTCGCCCCGCTTTCCCTGTGGCTAATTTGAAGCCACGTGAATCTAGCCACGTTTGTGTTCGTATCATTACTTGGTTAGGTTTTCAACGGACTTCTTCAAGATTTCGTGCTATGATGACTGCTGCAACATCGTCTGCGTAGCCGATAAGAAAGGTACTATCGGGCGTTGCTATATTGAACATCTCATCGTAACTAATGTTTTACAAGTCGGTACCGAGAATTTATCCTTCTGCCGCTTCGAATGTGTCGTCTATACAACGAGAACTCAGAGGGCGGGTTTGATAGACGAGTTTGCGATCTCGTAAGTAGTTTCGTAATAGTATTAGGTTAGTCAACAGCACTTGGTGTTTTCATCCAAGGAGAGGCCTTGAGGCCATCTGCAGGCTGAAACACAATGGGGACTGGTACGACCCCTGTCCAGAGTAGGCATGGACTTCGATCCATCGATCCTCGTCATGCCCCTTAACTCCATGCCATCCCAGAGTCGTGCTTGGCAAGAGATACAGTGCGGTGCTGCCAGAGGCTCAACTGTGATCAAACTGAGAAAATTAGCCCGGCAAACACTGTTCTCGCATTTTCACAGATGGCGCCAGGATCAAGCTCGGTTCCGGCTTTGGTGTCTACGTGGAATAAAGCGTGGTAAAACTACACTTTGCTCTTGGAATTCACGCACCTGTGTTTCAAGCGGAGGTGTATGCTGTTTGGAAAACAGATGGAGAGGCGGATTTACATGTGTATGCAGTGACAGCCAAGCTGCGCTCATGCCCTAAGGCGGCCCTTCAACCGCTTCAAGGGTAGTCGAGTACTGTAAATGTAAGCTTAACTATGTCGGTAGATATAATATCCTGATGTCAACGTGGGACCCGGGACACATGGTTATTGCGGGTAACGAGATCTTTGACTTTTTAGCCAGAATGGGCTCTGAGGCGAACTTCCGCGGTTACTCTAACCCAAAAGCGAGCTTGGAAGGCTGAGATAGGCTGTAGATGGTCAAGCTAGTGTTACCTGTCATGTTCGACCGACTATCGCAGTTCCTCCCGTCACTAAGCAGAGGGGACTGTAGGCAGCTAGTTGGACTGCCGGGCCACTTTCTATGGGCAAAGCACATGGAAAAGGTGGTCATCTCAGACAGTGCACTCTACCCAGTATGTGCGGGAAAAGATGAGACGCCGGACTATGATACTTTCTGTGCATCTGCCCCAAAGGTAATTTCTCATTATGAGCTGTTGGTATGCCGCAGTTTTCAACCTTAGCTCTAAGGAAGCCACTGGTGCCTGGCACCTTGTTGTTTTTGAGCTTGCTGGCACCCATTGTCAACGAATGTTTCATTGTTTTCGCCGAAAGGCAAATTTTTGTGATAGAAATTTGACTAATTGCATGTGATTTAAAAGCATTACACCCAATAATCAGGGGATTTGAGACGACTTTGTAGTACTGCGATTTTCGGGACTCCGGTATCACGACCCTTCAAATATTTACATACATAGCTGTGGATTTTTGCATGTGTTCTCTTCCTGTCATGCATGTGCCGTTGTATACAAATTACCACTATATTTGTATGCGCTGCTCATTTGACTTGTCTTCTCTTTCATTTAAATAGCTCACGTATTTATACACAGTTGGTATGCATGTATGTATGCGTAAGTGTGCTTGTGTGCAGGCATTCATTGTGCATTAGTATTTGCAGTCAACATGTTAGTTAACGAGCTACACACCAACAATGCGAAATGTTGCTAATTAAAATGGTTTTTTATTTGTTTCACCCCTTCCTCACTCATCTGCAAATCAAGGCCTAGCAAAAGTGGTAGATACTCCGCCACTGCTTCAAACTCGAGCAACGGTTTTCAGTGGAAGCCAACAATGTGAATTTCTTCCAAAAAAAAAAAAAAAAAAAAAAAATGTAGTTTTACTCTGAAACTGAGAAGCATTCGCCGTTCAGGTGTCATGGAAATAGACACATACATTTGGAGAGTTATACATGTATGTGGTGTGTGTATGTGTGAAATACTCATTTAACTAGTAAAATATGTTTAACTCAAATGTGCTGCTACCTTCTACCCTTTCGCTTAGCTCTGCTCTTCACTTCATCGGCTCTCCCCTCTCTCCACACATACACAGGTACAGATTTATATCTCTTACACTCTGCAACTTTTCGTCACTCCTCCGCAAATGTTTGCATCTAATAAAAACCTAATGAGTGTCAGTGTGTTTTTCTCTCTGTTTTTGTGTGCTTGTTATTTAGTAGATATTCTGATTAGTGGTATAGTTTTTGTATTTTTACAGCCAGGCACTAATTGGCGTCAAAGTTTGTGGTATGTAGCTTTAACTGCACACACATACATAAGTATATGTACGTACTAGGTTGTTCAATAAGTTTTGCGGTTTGATAAAAGAGAGCCTTGAAGTTTCATTTCAATTTGTAAACTCATTCTTTGTTTGCAGCCCATTTAGATCGACGTGTCACAGTGTTTTCTACAATGGAAAAAATCAAGCATCGTTTCTGAAAGGTTTAAAAGCAAAAGAAATTTGTGAGCCAATGTTGAAAGTGTATAAGGACCTTTCCCTATCAATTAGTGCAGTAGAAAGATGGGTTGCTGAGTTTGAACGTAGACGTATAAGCTTTGAAGACGGTCTACGTCAAAGACGTCCAAAAACGGCTACGACACCAGAAATCATAGAAAAAAAATTGTATTGAAAAATCGTCGAGTGATTAAAAAGGATTTGGTAGAAGGCCCAGTCATCTCATTGGGCAGCGGAAGCAACTTTTTTACTGAAAGAGGACAAGACACACCCTTGTCGCACTCCAGTGGTGACACTGAAAGCTTCACTGAGATTTCCATTGTGAAGAACTCTACAATTCGCACCATTGTAGCTATTTCTAATTAGATTTGTGATTTTCCTCGGTATACGAGGGGTGCCTTTTATATGTCGGGATTAGAGAACAAAAACAAATTTTAATCATCAAACATCATTATTGTTTTCAAAATATTCTCCATGAAGATCTATACACTTTTGCATGCGTTTGAACCAATTGACAAAGCACTTTTGCCACTCTGAATGAGGTACCTCCAAAACATGCATTCTGAATGCCGCAACCGCTTCTTCGGGTGTCGAAAAACGTTGACCTCTCTGTTTGTTTTTTACGTACGGGAATAAAAAGAAGTCATTCTGTGCCAAGTCAGGACTATACGGCGGATGACCCATTAATTCGATGTTTTTGGTGCTCAAAAATGCAGTTGTTTGAGCCGATGTGTGAGAGCTCGCATTGTCCTGGTGAAGAGTGATCCGTCTTTGGCGATTGGTTTTCCTAATTTCTTGGAAGACAAATGGCAAACAAATGGTTGTGTACCACTCAGAATTTACTGTTCTGCGTTGTTCTAGTGGTACGGTTGCGACATGTCCAGTTTTTCCGAAAAAACAGGGGACCATTTGCTTGGAAGTGCTTCGTACGCGAACAACTTTTGTTGGAATTGGTTCATCTTGAAACACCCATACAGTCGACTGCTGTTTACTTTCGGGCTCATACGCGTAAATCCATGATTCATCACCTGTCACGATGTCATAGACGTGTTTCGAAGCCCCGCGATCGGATCTTTTGAGCATTTCCTTCGACCAATCGACACGAGCCTTTTTTTGAGCGATTTACAAATTGTGTGGGATCCAACGCGAACAAATTTTTTTGACAGTCAAATGTTTATGCAATATTGAATGTATGCTGGTCCCACTAATGCCTAAGATTGTCTCAATCTCACGATAGGTTACATGACGATCTTGCCATATCAGTTCGCGCACAGCATCAACTGATTTTGGACAACCTTCACGAAATTCGCCTTGGAGTGAACTACGACCACGATTGAATTCACCATACCATCGATAAACACTGGTCCTTGATGGAGCTTCATCGCCAAAAAATTAATTAAGTTCATCCACGCAATGTTGCTGAGTTAATCCTCGTCGAAAGTTGTAAAAAATAATCGCACGAAAATGTTCACGATTAAATTCCATTTTTGGACCGAGATGAATCTTTCAAGTTACTGTAAACAACACAAATAGCGCTGGTATTTCAAAACGTTCTGAGTACGTAAAAGCCAAAAAATGTCAAACTTTGCGATACAGCTGCCAGTTGCCAGATTGCAACACCGGGGTTGCAAAATCCCGACATATAAAAGGCACTCCTCGTACCTAATCTATTTAAGGCTTCTCATATGTATTCTCTTTTTACAGAGTCAAATTACCTGGATAATGAACACCAGTCTCGAAGGTCTGGAATATGCAGAAGACGCCGTTTTACTTTCGCATTTGCATCAACACATGAAGATGAAATTAAATTTGCTTTAACAAGAGTCCGCGAAAGCAGGTCTCAAAGCTAACAATCCTGCGCTGTTTACAGTTGGTGATGAAACCAGTGCAGACGCTGACAGTTTTTGTTACTTGGGAAGTTCGATCTCCATAGACGGTGGTGCGAAAAATGAAATTTACAACCGAATAAATAAGGCACGTAACGCATTAGCTAGGCTTCGAAATATATGGCGCTCCAGCAACATCAAAACTTGCACAAAGGTTAAAATTTGTAAACGAGTTCGTGCCTAGAAACCGGCCAAGAAGGTGTTAGCATCAGTTTTTTACGATGTGAAAGAAGTTTTATTTGTGGATGCAAACTGCTTGCAAACTGGAAAAACAATAAATTCTGCATATTTTTTTAACCTTTTGGAGCAGCTAAAGGAAAAAAAATCGTGAGAAAGAGCCAGTTTGCAAAAAATAAAACCCTTCTTCATGCACCATCTCACGAGAGCATTTTGACAATGGCTAAATGGCTCTATGAACTAAAGTTCGAATTATTGGAGCATCCCCCGTATTCACCAGATTTGACCTCTAGCGACTTCCATTTGTTTCCAGACCTAAAAGCGCCAGACCTTGAGCGCCACAAATTGAAGTCGTTTTTGCATCGGGCTGTGACTGGGGATGAAAAATGGATCCATTATGACAACCCTAAGCGCAAAATATCATATCGTCAGAAAGGTGTGATCTATTATGAGCTGTTGAAATCGGCCCAGACGATCACAGGGGACCTCTACCGAACACAATTGATTCGTTTGAAGAGAGCAATCGCCGAAAAACGGCCGGAATATGCGACCAGGCACGAGGCCATAATTTTACAACATGATAACGCTCGGCCGCATGTTGCTCAACCGGCCAAAACATATTTGGAAAACAGTGGATGGGAAATTTTACCTCACCCGCCTTATAGCCCAGACATTGCCCCGTCCGACTACCATTTGTTCCGGTCGATGCAGAACGCACTCACTGGAATACGATTCACTTCAGTTGAGGGTATCAAAAATTGGCTCGATTCCTTTTTGGCAGCCAAGCCGGCGCAAATCTTTTGGGACGGTATCCACAAATTACCAGAAAGATGGGAAAAAGTAGTGGCTAACGATGGACAATACTTTGAATAAAATATTTTGTTCTAAATTTTTATAATAAAGCTTCAAATTCACTCAGAAAATCCTTAAAATTAAGTTATAGAACAATATAAAACTCTGTTTTTCTTATCGAACTGCAAAACTTTTTGAACAACCCAGTATATTAAAAAAACAAGATGAAAAATACGCAGTTGATAAATATTTGTAATGAATCTGACATTTTAGTGTTGGTAAACAACTTTTTGGGAACTAGTTTACTATGACTTTTTCGCTTGTTAGTAAGTGACCAAACTTTTGCCAACAAATTTGCTAATTTATATTATATGCATAGCTGTTGGTTAAAAACATATTTGTTGGTTTAACTATATTACATAAATGCTCGTCAAGCGTACGCATGTGAGCCTCAGAGGTTTTTGGTGAAAAGTGTGGAACCATCATTTTTATTTCATATATATACACACACACACACACGCACACACACGCACACACAAACATATGTGTGTGTATATGTTCATTCGAATTATGATGAAGAGAAATTAATTAACGTAGTCTATCGCACTAAAACTCGTGAAATATAATACAGGGTGGCTGATGAATTTTGCTACATTAAGAAACTCAAATAACTTTTTTTTAGTGTATGGAATTCATTTTTTTTTTTTTTCAAGTTGAAGGTCATTAAATTTTATTAAATGTAGCTTAACTAGTTTTAAAAAGAATTGAATTTAAATGCCCCCCATGCTCGTTGACACAAGTGCGGCGTCTTAGTAAAAAGTTGTTCATTGCTGCTTTGAGAGTTGCGACAGGAATAGCCGCAATTGTTGCCCGAATGGATTGTTTTAGTTCATCCAAATGCTTATAAACTTCTTGTTTACATAAACCCCACAAGAAAAAGTCAGGTGCAGTAAGGTCAGGCGACCTGGGGGGCCAACGAAATTCGGAGTTTCTTGAAATCAGTTTATTGGGAAATTTTCGTCGCAACTCTGTCATAACAGTCTGGGCTATGTGAGACATTGCCCCATCTTGTTGAAACCACACAGAGTTGAAAGGAATTCTCTTCCGGCGTAGTTCTGGATAGAAAAATTCTTTCAGCATTTTCAAATAACGGTCTCCAGTAACCGTAACGGTGTGACCATTTTCTTCAAAAAAAATAAGGCCCGACAATACAGCGTGAAGAAACCGCACACCACACTGTCACGCGAAGAGGATGCAATTCCGTCTCGTGGAGTATCTGTGGGTTAGAAGTACTCCATATTCGACAATTTTGTTTGTTCACATTGCCGTTTAAATCGAAATGGGCCTCATCAGACATGAAAAGGCAGTTTAACATGTTTTGGTCTTCTTCCACCATTTGCAGGATCTTCTGGCAAAATTCCAAGCGAATCGGCAAGTCTGCTGCATTCAGTTTGTTAACCATTTGAATTTTGTAGGGAAACAAGTCTAAATCTTTGTGCATTATTGTTTGCAAAGACTGTCGGCTGACACCAAGTTGAGCAGATAAGCTTCTTGTTGAAACCCTTGGATTGCTTTGTATAGCTGCAGCTACAGCAGCGATCGTTTCCTCCGTCCGAACTGGTGGGTTTCGATGATAAGGCCTTCTTGCGACTGTTCCTTGCTCAGCAAAATTATTCACCAGTCTCATTATGGTCCATCTGCTCGGGGGATCGCCGCCAAACATTCGCCTGTACTCTCTCTGTACCAAAACTACGGACTCCAGTGCGTGATAGCGGCGGACTATCCAAATTCTTGTTTGCGTGTCCCAGTTATCCATTTTAATAAATTTTAAAGATCAATCTGCAAATTAAAACAAAAATGGAACACATAACTTAAAAAGAAAAAAGTTATTCAATTTTTTTTTGGTAGCGGCTTTCATCAGCCACCCTGTATTATACCATATGTCATACCAGTGTTACCATGGTTGGCTCGTATTTGTACTAAAGTTTGAGTTTTAAGAAAAGTCTATCTGTGCTCGTTAACTAGCAGCAAAAGCGCTTTTTCTAGTATGATTTGCTCATTGCATGGGCGTAGGAGACAACCTACGAAGATATTAGAAAATATTTCTTAGTTTATTTACAATTATTTTGTACACAGAGAAGGATTGATTGTCAGTGAAGTGACCAGTTTTGAAGATTTTTCTCTAAATGTATTTAGTCACCCATATCTCTAGTTAACACGTTCCCTGTCCGCTGAGCCACATATGGTCCAGGAAACGTGCGCCTGATAAGCACTGATACGTTCCTGAGCCATATGTGCGTCAGGGTGTATATGAAACTTCTAAAGCAAATTATTCGACTGGACGTAACGGAACTGTACAGTTTCTGCACTGGACGTGCTGGTCCAATAATAAAGTAAAGAAAAACGCCTGGACACACGAAAAAATATTTTTATTTTATTATTATTATTTTACGCAGAAATCACAAATTACTTTTAATTATTTCTTATTACGACACTCCCAGGCTTATCCAAATCAGCAATCTCGGGGTCACGCCCTATTTAAAAATCATAATTCCAGACAAAACCCTCTTCTGTGTACAGTTTATAGATTTTCAAGCCGTATTTATGAGCCTTTGATGGGTTGTATTAACGGAAAGATATCCTGCCTCTCAACGGCATCATCGACTTGTCAATGACGATACATTCAATAGGTGTTAGTAAGCTCTTCCAGTTATTGATAACAAGGTCCAAAAGTGGTTTTATTTTGTACAGATGTTTGTTTTGATCCCTCGGAGCTTCATTATCAACAAAGTGCCAGCAACGTAATATTGACGAGAACCAATTATATGGCATGTTTACGTTGTGAAATATTGGATGGTAGTAAATCGCATCTAGTTTCCAATGCGATTTAAATGTTGGAAATTTCACAATACCCATCAACATGTACAAGGCAATAAATTTCAACATTTCTTCGCGTGTAAAATCTGTCCACCGATGCATGCGGCTATGAAGTGACATGTTGACATTCTGTTTTAGTTGAGAAGCGTACAAATTTGTTTGAGTGACCATAAGATAAAACACTTCATTGGTCAATATACGTCGATAAATGGGTACAACGGATTGTTCGCTTTGGACATGAAGTATTGGGCTGTTGCCATAAGGTTGACGTGACAGTGGTAGGATTTCCTGGCTCCAGCCATTTTCTCTATCTATATCATTTATTTCCTGCGGAGTAAGCCACATAATCTCACCAGCAGTCCGCCTTCTGCTCATTTCTGGCCTAGGTGAATTTTTGACGATATCCGATGAATTATCAGCTGTAGAGTCTCTACCACGGTCACCGGTTATAATGTTTGAACAGAAATTTCCACCTGGGTCAAAATCAGGATCATCAACATCGTCATCAGCAAAAATACTCGGTTCTTGATCCGAACTATCAGAATCAAGCTCGCCTTGTATATGGCTGTTTTCACTGTTTGAATCCATTTCATTTTCGCTCAATCCAAAGTCACTGTCTTCCAGTAAACATTGCAATTCCTCAGTTGATAATACGCGTGGCATTTTAAACAAAAATATCACATGCGTTATAACCTTGAAACCTGCCAGTGTCAATTATTTATTTCATATTTTCGAATTCTGTTCATAAAATTAACAGAATTCGAAAATATGACAGTAGCAGTAAAATAATTGACACTGACAGGTCTAAAGAAACAGATTATCAATTAAATCTTATTTTATAGTTTGAAATTATCGTAAATTTAGTTATATAATAATAATAAAATATTCACAATAAATAAATACTAATGAAAACCAAAAAAATAGAGAAAAAGTTCCCTGAACCACATGTGTTTCATGCACGTGCAGAAGCAAAAATGTTCCTCTACGCTCATGGACCATATGTGTTTCAGGTAGAAATACCCTACATCCGTTTTTTTTTTTTTATTGGAGGTTGAATTAGTTTTAAAGGTTTTTTACGAAGATTTGGGGCTTTATTGTGAAAAAACGGTACAAAATATTTTATTCGAAGTATTGGCCATCGCTAGCTACAACTTTCGCCCATCTTTCGGGCAATTTCCGGATGCCGTTTCTCCAAAATTCTGGCCGCTGCTTGGCTTTCCATGACTCAACCCATATTTTGGTAGCCTCGTACGAGGAGAACCGCTGGCCCGCCAAATCGAGACTCATATGCCGGAACAAATGATAATCGGACGGAGCTATGTCTGGACTATACGGTGGGTGGGGTAACACTTCCCAGCCAAGCGTTCCAAGGTATTTTTTGAGCAGGTTGAGCAACATGCGGCCGAGCGTTGTCATGTTGCAAAATAACCTTGTCGTGCCTTTTTACCGTTTCCGGCCGTTTTTCTTTCAATGCCCGGCTTAAACGCATCAATTGCAGTCGGTAACGATTCCCCGTGATTGTTTCGCGCGGTTGGAGCAGCTCAAAATATACGACGCCGACCTAATCCCACCAAATGCAGAGCATGATTTTCTTGCCGTGAATATTCTGCTTGGCCGTCGACGTTGATGCGTGACCGGGCAAACCCCATGATTTTTTGCGTTTTGGGTTATCGTAGTGGATCCATTTTTCGTCGCCAGTCACCACCCGATGCAAAAAACCCTTCCGATTTTGTCGCTCGATCAGCAATTCGCACGTAAAAAATCGCCGTTCGACGTCGCGCAGCTTCAACTCGTACGGGACCCAATGCCCTTGCTTTTGGATCATTCCCATCGCTTTTAGACGCTTGCAAACGGTTGATTTATCAACGCCCAATGATTCAGCAAGCTATTCTTGGGTTTGGCACGAGTCCTCGTTTACCAATTCCCCCAATTCCGCGTCCTCGAACTTTTTGGGCTGGCCAAGACGCTCCTTGTCTTCGGTGTGAAAATCACCACTTTTGAATCGTCGAAACCAGTACTCACATGTTGAAATCGACGGAGTATGGTCTGGGTAGGCCTCCTGCAGCAATTCACGGGCTTGGGCTGTATTTTTTTTCAAATTGAAGCAGAAAAGCAAAGCTTCCCGCCAATTTCCTTTCCACGGCACGAAAGTTGACATACTCGGAGCACGAAAACACTGCGTTGTTTATACTTCAGCGAAATGACAGATACTGATAAACAAAGCCTAGCGATGAGGCTTTGTCATGAATATATATTCAGTATTGCCAACGCGATAAAGTGATAAATAGCGCCATCTGTGTGTCACCTTTAAAACTAATTCAACCTCCTATAAAAATTTTAAAAACTAATAGAAATAAAAAAAAAAAATAATATTAATAAAAATTAATAAAAATATTATATTAATAAAAAAAATCAAAACCAAATATATATGAAAAAAATGTTGTAATAAAAATATTATATTGAAAATTAATAAAAATACTTAAAATTAATAATTTCAAATTAATAAAAAATGTTATAACTTCATAAAAATTAATATTAAAAAATAATAAAAATTTCATAAGTTAATAAAAATACTAAAAATTTATATAGCCATTAGGAATTAATAAGAATATTAGAAATTAGTAAACACATTAAAACTTCATGAAAATACTAAAGACTAATAAAAATTTTAAAATCTAATAGAAATGAAAAAAATAATAAGAATATTGGAAAAAAAAATTAATAAGGATATTAAAAATTAATAAAAAATTGTAAAACTTATATAAAATATCAAAAATTAGTAAAAATATTATAAATTAATAGAAATTAAAAAAAAGTTTTAACAAATAATGAAAATTATGTTTCTATTAATTAATAAAACAAATTTTTTTAAACTATAAAAATCTAATAATATATGAATAAATATGAAAAATATTTAAGTAAATAATTGTCTGAAATAATATAAATAAATTGGCAACAAGAGTTAACATAACAGTTTCTATTAGGCCAACAAAAAGAGGTTAAATCCGTTCTGAAAGTAAGTTAACAGACCACAGCAACATTAGAAGAAACTGCCCACTTAAAATTGTTCTTGATCAAGAGTCGTATAAAATCTTTGAAGATCCAGTCTCCATTAATTGTAAAAGAATGCACGCTGTAGAGAAAACAACGTACTTGACGTACATTGAGGTTTTAGAGATATTCGAAGTGTGCACCGCACAAATCCTTTATTCCTAAACTATGATACAAATACTAAGGCAGGCGTAGGAAATAAAAGTTACAGTAATAAATTCAAGCATCATTACTGTTGGGCCCAACTAAATATTGCAGCAGTTCGAAAAACACAAGTACTTATCTTAAAGCTACAGGGTCTTTCAAGTTTGTGTTTGGTTTTTTAAATTCACATTAAAAACATATTTTGAGTGAAATTTTCTATCTGTTTAGTGCATGCTTAAAATAGTAAACTTAACATGAAAGTAATCAAAAGGGTTACTATTTCTATTTATTTCTGTATTTACTCTAAAACCAAGAATCAACTAAGAAGTTCTTTACATTAGAGAACCTACTGTCAAAAAAGTTGCAGATTAAGACTTTAGACGAAAGTGACAGCGTCAAAAGCGACATCTACCGAACTAACGGGCTATTCAAAATGTTATTAGGAAACCCTTTAGTAACCAATATAGAGTTGTGAAATTTATTCTTAGAGTCTTCCGGGTGAAAAATGAGTTCGATGAAAATAGGAGTTTTCCATGTAAGTTTGCTTACAAGATGGATGCCGAGATATTTTGTGACGTTAGTTTGGGGGATGATTATATTATTGAGTTTGAAGGGGGAACAGCCCTTTGAAAGTGACTTGGGAAGAATTTGTCTCATGTTGCTTAATGCGCCAAACAATTTTTTCGATTAACTTTTTTATGTCGGACATTGTTGTCCGATTATATGTCTTTACATATATACAAGTATATAATATAATTGGTGCTTATCCTCTGTGTTTGGTGATTGGTCGGGCTCTCCTCGTATTTGTGGTGTACTCTTTGACATTTTTCCACTAATGGACTGAGCAACAATTTTATGCCGCCTTCGAACAGCGAGTGTTTTTTTATGAGCAAGTTTTTCACGGTAAAATACACTCGAAGTCATGTCATTGCCTACCGAGGGGTGGCCGCTATTAGAAACACTTTTTCTCTTATTTACACTTTCGGTTGTCACAAACCATTTGTCTATTGTCGTGGTATGATTATAATGACAGAATACATAAAAAAAATCATGTTGCGTAGTACACATAACATAAGTGAAACTTTCAAGACAGACAAAGAAGGAGGGAGAGACCCGAGAGAGAATGAGAGAGAGAGAGAGAGAAAGAATATACATCTAAATGAATTCACAACATTTACAGAGAATACAAATAGATAAAATTTACAAAGAACGGAGACGGGTCGACCGGTGTAGGTAGACGCCGGACACAAGGCGTGGCAACAACGCGCACGACTTCGAGCGTTTATCACCCGCACAAACGCAGCGATTCCAGGACCGCAGCAACGGCACAAATTAGTGCAATCCGACGCCGGAATGGATAGCACTTTATAGTATGCACAAGCACTAGCCAGGAAACGGAAATAAGCGCCAAAAAGTAGGCACAAAAAAACGCCAAAAAATTGGGACCAAAAACGCCCGAAACAGTAGGCACCAAGGATATATAACGCCAAAAAGTAGGCACCAAAAATATATTTCCTACAAGTTTGCACCATTAAAAAAGCGCCAAAAAGTAGACAGTGTTATTTCTCACTAGAAATTAGCAACCACAAGAAAAAACTCGGGGAAAAATAGGCTAAAGTGTATCTAAAGTGTATCTCCTTTCCTCTACTTTACATCTCTCGGGAAACGAAAATGCCCAAAACGTTGCATGGCCTTGGAATTTTATTCTCCATTCTTGCTCATTATCGACGCCTAAGAAGTTTCACTTCAAAAACGTTAAAAATTTACAAATTTAGCAGATCCACCATTTTTGTAGAAGATTTTAGTTTTTTTTTAAAGCTTCTAAGCAAACTCGCGCTTTTTTCTAAAGAGACTGCTGATGGCTATCGCAACGAAGCCCTTCTAAAAAAGCAACTCAAACTCAAAAGACCCTTTAAATGCCACAAAATATGCAAAGAGATAAGGAGTTGTTCTCTAGCCGTCAAAAGAAGTGGAAATCTTGTCAAGAGGGCAAGGCAAGATGCTAGTAAAAGTGAGCACTTCAATGCTTTAAGAATACTGGCATTACAACCAAGTAGTTGCAATAAATACAGGGTGAGTTAGCCGCAAATATAAAACTAAAACAGTTAAGAAAAATATTGCAGTACACAGAGAATTTATGCTAAATATATGCAAGGCCATGCAAGGTAGGTGCAAGTTGCACGTACTCGAACTTTTATTCAGCAAAGTAATGATGTGGCAGGAACGCATCCAAGTAAATGGCCACGAATGCAGTGCATGTATGTATATGTGCGACTAGTTGAAATATGTTACAGATGCCTTGGCTCAATTCATAATATCTTCCATATAATAAATACATTTCCTTCCTGCCGACATCGGTGCAACTGATTGATTGCGTATTGGTGCAGCTATGGAATTCTATTCAACTGAACTTTTAAATGGTAATTCGAGTATGAGAACAGTAAATTGCTGCAGATGTTTCGAGTTAGTTTGAAGTAAAATATGTACATCATCATTATTGTGTTGGAGATTACTTACTTAGGCTTAATTTGAATTTGTGGCATATCAAAGGAGCTTTTGAAGTAAGTAATACAAGAATTTGCTTGCTTTATGCGATGAGATGCTGAGGCAATGCTTAGTAAATTATGCTACAATAAAAAAAAGAGAATGAATAGAAAAAAATAGAAATAAACTGAAAAAAGATACAAATAAGACAATAAACTGTTGCCAAGATATGCATGCGAAGCAACAATTCTTTTTGAGTTATGCAGGCCTTCAACATTTCCTCTTTCTTCCGTGTACTTGCACACATACTTGCATACGTAAATATTTGTATGCTTGTTTTGTTTTTGTATTTCTTGTGTATTTGAATATTTGTATTTCTCTAATAATTTTCCGCATTTCTTGCCTACTTGTGTGCCTCTTTTGAGTGCCTCTTACGAAGCGGACCGCAGTCAATTTTCCAAATGGATTTTCACTGAAATGCAAATAAGCTGGAAGTCATAAGCCATGGTGCACGAGCACTGCGGCTTGATGAAGAAATTGCGGTAAACAGAAAAAAAAGAAAAAAAAAATACAAAAAACAACAAAAAAAATACAAAAAACAACAACAACAAAATACAAAAAACAACAACATCAAAATACAAAAAAACAACAAGAATGAAAACAAGAAAAAATGTATGTAAAGCAAATGTTACAAGAAAAAAAATAAATGAAACATCGCCGCTCGCGCTTTCCAACCGCTAACCACCAAGGCCAAGTCGACCATTATACAGCATCCGCACACATACACACACACGCGCAAGTAAACAAATATTGCAATGAATATACGACGACGACGACGACGACGCCGTCATTGGGCATATGAAGGGTTAAACAAACATGCGCCGCTTATTTGCTTATTTACTGTTATCCCTTTTGCTTCTTGTTTGCCCCTTTTGTTGTGTCTCGCAAAAGAGGCAATGATTTTTCTTATTTATTATTATTTTTGCTTCACTTTCTTTTGCCATTCAACTTTTTACGTAAACCAATGTTTTCTTTCCTGTTCGTCGGTTTACTTTGCATTCGCGGTACACTCACATACACACCCTCGCACACAGACGTGCGCTCTTCATGGTGTGCTGCATAAATATTATGGAGTTTGAGAGCATAATTTTTTCGTAATTAACCGACTCATGTCAAAGCTTTGAAAGGGTATGATCAGCAATGGGTCTATAGCAGTGGGCGCCAACCTTTTCAATGTGTTGAGCTACTTTCAAGATTTTGAAATAAACAGCGAGCTACTAGCACAAGCCAACATAAATTAAATAATACACAGTTATATTCGGCATACAATACATGTATTTATTTTACTAATATACCTTCTATATATAATAAACTTATGACTTATAGTGCTTATACTTATGCATAACTACATCCATGTTCACACCTATTAATCGTAACAAAATTTTTTGTAGTCATAATGGCAAATCACAAGCGACTTAAAAAAACAACAAAACAGTAATAGTAAGGCGTTTTTCAATAGGTGCGCTTCAACTTTTTTCCGATAGGGAGGGCGAACGACGCAATATTTTTTATTTTTCGCTTGTCATTTGTAAACTTCATTAGTATGCATTTCATCATGGAACGCTACACACTTGAGTAACGATTGCAAATCGTGCAAATTTTTTATGAAAATAATCGTTCTGTTGCTGCTACTTGATCCAGACTTTCCAAAAAATCATCTTCAGTGATGAAGCTCACTTTTGGCTCAATGGCTTTGTCAACAAGCAAAATATGCGGTACTGGGCAGAAAGCAATCCACACGTGATTCATGAGGCACCGTTGCATCCCGAAAAAATCACTGTTTGGTGCGGTTTACATGTCGGCGGCGTAATTGGCCCACATTTTTTCGTTGACGAGAACGATCGCCACGTTACTGTGAATGGAAATCGATACCGCGACATGATAAACGATTATTCTTGGCCGCAATTGAATGGTATGGACTTAGACGACATGTGGTTTCAACAGGACGGGGCCACAAGCCACACAGCACACGCTACAATTGATTTGTTGAAGAGTAAGTTCGATAAGCGCATTATTTCCAGAAATGGACCGGTCGAATGACCGCCGCGCTCGTGTGATTTGACGCCTCTAGACTATTTTATTTGGGGTTATGTGAAGTCATTGGTCTACAGTAACAAGCCGGCGCCGGTTTGTGAGCTCAGAGCTAATATTGAACGCGAAATTGCTGGAATTTCGGCCGATTTATGCAAAAGAGTGGTCGAAAATTGGGTTCAACGATTGGACTTCGTAAAACGTGCACGCGGTGGTCATGCAAAAGAAATCGAATTTCATACTTAAATGTATATGTTCAAACTCGATAATAAAAAAAAAATTAGTTAAAAAAGTCAAACCGTTTGTGTTTTATTCAAAAAAAAAGTTGAAGCGCTCTTACTGAAAAACGCTTTACGTTATTATGTAAATAAAATATGGGCAGGTAGAAAGAGCAAATTTAATGAGAAGGTTGACATTCTGACTCATCGATAATTTTTTTAATATTTGCAGTATAATTTGATACAGTCATTCGAATACAGTTATCCAAATGTATATCTGTAAGCCGATTGCGGTATTTATTTTTAATAAATTTCATATTGGAAAAAGAAGATTCACACAAATAAGTTGAACTGAATAACGCTTTCACTTTCAACGCAGCACGACATAAAACTGAATACTTATCTTTACTTACTAAAGTCCATATACTTTTTGTATTTGAACCTAAAGATTTTAAAGTTAAGTCACTTTGAAAAGCAATCAGTTCCATTTCTGTCACAGCAATGTCTTCGCCAAAGTTGTTCATAACACAAGTTGCAAACTGTTGTATATCAATGTCCATGAAGGGTGAAACAACAAATTGCGTCACTAAAGCAATTTTACTGAAATCCTTGAAACGATTTTTGAAGTTTTCCTTTACGTTAGAAACTATTTCCATATGATATTTACTGTCATAGGGCTCTAATAGATTTTTGGATATCTTTTCGGAAAGAATAGGAAATTGCTTAGTATCGCGGTTTTTTAGGTTTTGTTCCCAAAATTCAAGTTTTGTAATAAATGCATTTATATCAGAAATGATTTCCGCTAATTCTTTATCCCTGCCTTGAAGCTGCAAGTTAAGCTCATTTAATTTCTCTGTAATGTCCACAAGAAAACCAAAATCTCTGAGCCAAGTCGAATTTTCCAGTTCAGGAATCGGTTCATCGCGTTCTTTGAAAAATTGGAGTATAGCAGGCAGGACATCATTGAAACGTTTGAGCACTCGTTCTCTGCTTAACCATCGCACTTCAGAGTGAAGAAGTAGCTCTCCGTATTGACAGTCAATTTCATCACCCAAGGTTTTAAATAATCTTCTTTGTAACGCTTGAGCTCTAATCTTGTTCACAATTTTCACCACCAGTTTCATAACGTTGTTCAAGTTGAGAAAATTTCCACATAATGCTTGCTGATGTATAATACAGTGGTAACTAAGAAATTATGGAAAACTTTCATCCTTATGACATAGCGCCACGAGCCCCTTATCACAACCCACCATAGCTGGAGCACCGTCAGTTGTCAGGCCTACCATTTTTGATATTGGAATTTTCTCAGAAGAGATGAGATTTTTTAAATGAGAAAACAGCTCTAGCCCTGTAGTATGTCCTTTGAGTGGAATGAACTTCAAAAGATCTTCTTTAATTGTAAAATCACTAAAAGCCATCCTGACAAATATGGCCATCTGTGAGGTGTCAACTACATCTGTTGATTCATCCAGTTGCAGTGAAAAATAAGTACAGTTATCTAAGTCACTTCTTAACTGTAAAAAAATATCATTGCTCATTACTTCTACTCGCCTCATCACTGTATTAGCAGAAAGTTGCATATTTTTTTTTGCAGACACTATTTCGTCTTTATTTCTAAAGTTGGCGAATAAAGAATCTGCAGCTTCCAAAAATGCTTGTTTTATGATTTCCCCGTCTTCATAAGGTTTTTTCTTTTGTGCAATTATCTGGGAAGCACGATAAGATGTTTCAGTTGCAGCCTTATTTTTGTCGATTGTTTTCAAAAATATTGACTGTTGTCCAATTAACTGGATTTTTAAATGTTTCAGTTTTTCTTTTCTGGTGGCAGAATTTAACGGGAATGCCTTCTCAAAATTTTTATGTTCTTTTTTAGGAACTGACACAGATGTATTACATAACAAACAAACACTTTTGCCTTTAACTTCTGCGAAGAAGTATTGTTCTTCCCATTCCAAATGGAAATGGTATGTCTTCGCCTTCTTACTACTGCTTGCCATAATGTTTCGAACTCTAACCCAACCGCTGCACGCAATGTCGACGTGCATTGAGTATATATAAAGCCAAAAAATTCTCGAACACGCTAATCGGTTCCAGCCGATCCTAGAACGGAGACGCGACTTCGCGTCGTGTTTGTCGGCGCGAAATCGCTTACCGCAAATTTGTTAATACTGGTATGATTTTCAGACTTTTGGATTTTTTGCAACGTGAGCAGCGCGAGCTACCAGAATTGCCTTTACGAGCTACCGGTAGCTCGCGATCGACGGATTGGCGACCACTGGTCTATAGAGTCGTAGCCGGCTAGAGTGAAATGAAATGTTTCAAATATTTAAATAAATAAAATTTAAATATGTAAATACAAAAAAAATGAATAAACCTTACTTTAAAGGTAGAAATTCGAGGAAATTTAGAAAATGCCAAAACTAATTAAGTATTTCCGCCACATTTGAAACCTTCAACTTTACTAAAATCTGCTGTAAAAGCTGTTGAGACACCTATTGAGAATCCCTTTATATATGTATGTATATAATTCTCGAAAGACGACTACATTAGAAATTGATTTGGCAACCTTTTACATGAGAAATAAATCTAATACCTTAAGCTCTCGCAACTTGTAAGCTTCTTATTAGGAACGCACTAATCAGCTCTGTAAATCAAAGATGTATTAGTGCCCATACCTGTGAAATTTCTAGGCAAACATGTCCAAGGATAAATCTACGTCCTTCCAAGAATGTTATAAAATTGAGTAGACTTCAAATTAGGACTTTAGTAAGGGCCCTCACAGGACATTGTCTCATAGGAAATCACGCAAGGAGATGAGGCGTTTACAAGGATGATTTCTGACATAGCTGCAGGAATGAGAATGAGTAGGAAACAATTTTGCACATGCCCGGCTCTGGCCAGAAGCAGGAACCGATATTTAAGATCCTAATTCTTAATGAATATGGATAACCTTTACACTTTAGGTATCAACAAACTTTCTCGCTTTGTCAAAAGCTCGGGATGTCTCTTTGTGCGATGCGGCTGCCAAACCTAACCTAAGCTCAGTCAGCAGTCCTTAGTCACAAATCTTTCAGCGGTGAAATCTCATTTTTAGATCACTTCACACTTCAACTAGTTTGGAAAACCAATATATGTTTTGTCAGCAAACTTTTAACAGTTCACAAAAAGAACTCTCTGTCTAATTTGCAATCCCAGGGAACAGGGGCATAACTGGGAACGAAGTAGCGCACGCATTGGGAAGAGAGGCTGCGGCCTCGTCATTAATAGGACCCGAGCCCTTCCTTGCTATGGAACAGCACACCATTAAAGAGCAGATTCGGAATGAAGAGCTAAATCTAAGGGAGGCTAGCTGGCACCAAACTATCCTAATTAGCAACCAGCAGCGTTTTACTACCACTCTTCTCCAGTGATGATGTCTTGTTTTTGTTTTTTGTTTTGTAGGTCAGATCTATTTTGTGAGATCCAAGCGGCGGGCTAATCACCTACCCTGTCAGGAGTCAATAGATTAACAAAACTGACGCAAGACTGAGTCTTGTCGAGGCCCTATGCTCCTGAGAGGAGTGAACAAGAGGAAAACAAGTACAGCAGCAAATTCTTTAGCTTGATGTATGAGATCTTATTGATTTGCTGTAAGAAAGGCTTACCGAAAGATCAAAGTTGTGCCCTAGCTTGCCCTGGACATTTAAATAAGTAGTGGAAAAGACTTTGCTTCACCCCTTCCGCTGGACAGCTTCTGCAGATGAGATTGAAAGGGAGGTTGAGTCTAGTTGCATGATCTCTTACCTTCCAATGACCTGTAAGGTTTGCAGTGATGCGTGAAATGTTTGGTCGCAAGCATCCTTAAAGGTAATTCGTCCTTTGGATTTTGTACGATGTCCATGTGTTTTTTGTTGTAATATAGGCTGGGCCATGTAAAAACTAATCAATACATTTTCTAACTTTTTTTTTTATTTTGAAGATTGAACACTGTCATTTGTGAATGAAAAATAATATCGTTCAAATGACTGCCACGACAGGCTTCAGAGTAGGCCATCCGATCAACCCAATTTTTAAGCACATTTTCGATTGTTTGGGCTCCAATTTCGTGAATGGCAACTTCGATTTCATGTTTTAAAGCATCAATCGTCTCTAGATGGTTCGCATAGCTTTTGTCCTTAACGGCTCCCCCACAAAAAATAGTCCAACGGGCTTAAATCACAGCTCCGAGGCGGCCAATTGATATTGGAATTCAAAAACTTTAGCCAAAAGTTCGATTGCAACTTCGGCAATGTGACAAGTTGCACCGTCCTGTTGAAACCAAATGTCGTCCATGTCATCCTCTTCAATTTTTGGAAACAAAAACTCGTTGAGCATGTCACGGTAACGCTCGTCATTTACTGTAACCGCGGAAGAAGAAGAAGACTCACCACTTTGGAAATAGGTTTTCAATATTTCCCAATTTTGTTCAAGCGTATAGCATCCCATTTCGTAAATGTCAAGTCTTTAAGTAAATTATGAACACCTTTGACATGTCATTTGTGTTACCATTCTCAAAAAAATAGGTGGTTCAAAAAGCAAACTCTATATGGCCCACCCGTAGTGAATTGATTCCACCTTCTTTCGGCTAAAGCATGATAGTGTGCTAAAGCATTTTTAATTGGTTGCGCTTACGTGAAAGTTTCGAACGCACACCAACCTGAGTTAGCACTGGCGTCGTGGCCCTGGAGTGGGACTATTACGCAGCAGAAAGCAAAGCGAAGTTACAAGAAAAAAACCGGTTATTTTCTTCTGACACAGACTGTAGTTACAAATCTCCATCTGTCTTAACTAGTGTTAATAAGTAAAAGTAAAAAAAAAAATAAAGTTTAATTCAGGTGAGTCCTTTGAGCAATGCGAATCTCGTAGATCCTTTTACGTTAAGCTAATTTCTCACGATTTCGAATATGTGAAAAGGACAATTATCGTTTTCATAAACTCCACTTTCGCTTTCGGTAAAATTATCTGCTAAGGTCAATCAATTCAAACGCTGACAACGTACAAACAAATATTGACGTACCATCAAAGTCATCACCAAATTAGACAGAAAACAAGGGTCGATAGAGAACAAAAGAGGCAAAGCTATAAAAAGAAAAGCAATTAGTGTCTGAATAGACTGCCAACTCATTTTGGATGATAGCTCGATAAATGACAAAAAAAGGAAGGAAACAAAAAAAAAACAAAAAAATAACAAAGGCATGTAAAACTCGAGACTGACATCACGATGACGCATCGTCACAGCAGGATATGAGGAAGTATCTCAAAAGCTATTTGGCCTCACCCAGAGCAAAACGTAAGCACAACTCGAGTTTATTGCTGGCGCCAAAGCTACAAAGCATACAAACTTAATAAAACTCACACAAAAGGATGTAAAGGATAATCAATGGCATGCTGATATAGTCGAAGTGAAGCGGAAACGCGCTGACACATGGCAAACAAAACTGAGTAAATACAAGGAAGGAAAATGGTAAGAAATAGAGACGAGCAGTTGTCGGAAGTTTCCGTAGACGCGTTAATATGTTTGTAACGCTCTGAAATAACAGTCAAACGAAGTAATAAACGCAAAGCAATTTGCTAGTGTAAATTGGACTCCACATACGAATAGGTGTGCATGTGCTTCCTATGTTATAATCGTTTGTTAGCGCGTTTGCTTTGGAAAAGCAGCGCAATAGTAGAGAGAGAAAAAGACTTTCTTCTTTAGAAAATTTTTGGAGCAAGCAGTCAAAGAAACGGCGAACCTGCTGCTGAATATTGCCACTCTGACCAGCAATTGAACTTTCTGTGGGAAATTTGGAAAAAGAAGAAGAAAGCAGCGGAGTATAAGACAGAAGGAAAAGGAGGAGAAAGATGTTAAAAGGCAACCAGAATGAGTTGCGAGTGAGCGAAGACCAATAAAAAAAGTTCAATCATACATTCGTACATTTTGCACGGCAAACAAAGTGAAAGTCAAATATTGAAATCGATTTCAATCGCCGACACCTTTGAAGTTCAGCTGCTGCAGAACATTGACTTCGCTCAGGTAAGAATGAAAGTGAGTGAAAGTGCATTGCTGGATGTGTTGAAAAGCGAGGCGGCAATTAAATGGTTTCAAGACCGGTGTTGGCTCTCACAAAACAGCTGATGGCAAACGGGTGCATTTGAGGTTTGAAGGCACCAGTTGGTCCTTTTATAAAAGGCTATAATTTTATTAAAAGACCTGAAGAACATACCTTCTACTCAAATATGAACGAGACGTTATCAATAAAACGGTCCGCGGATGACATATGGCAAAAATAAATTTTTTGTTTTTTGGTAGGACTGTTATAAGCTTGCATGGCAAATTTCAGCGTGATATGTCACATAGTTTGTTTTCTGTGCTACTGTAAACAAGTCTAGCTCGAGTGTGTTCTTCGAATTCTCTTTTATGACTTCAATTGTCTCAAAATGTTTTCCACGGAGCGACAACTTGAGCTTGGGTTTCCCACTTGAATTGTTGCTGGCTTATCGACGTACACCTTTTCTTTCAAATTACCACAAAGAAAGAAGTCCAACGGTGTCAAATCACATTGGCCGGCAACAATTGACATCGCCGCGACGTGAGATTATTCGGCCATCAAATTTGTCGCGCCTCATCACTGAAGATGATTTTCTTCGAAAATTGGTCATACACTGTTGCCATTTCCTGCCACCATTCGGACCATTGACGACGCTTGAAATGATCAAGAGGCTTTAGTTATTGAGTCAGTTGCACCTTGTAAGCGGGTAAATGCAAGTCTTTATGCATAATTTTCATCAACGACGAGCGTGAGAGGTGCAATTGTTGGGCACGTCGACGAGTGGAGGTGGACGGCTCTTCAACCACACTATCGCGAACAGCAGCAATATTTTCTGCAGTACGAGCTGTACGAGCATGTACTGGTGCTTTCACATCTCCGACAAACCCAGTTTGCTCAAACTTTTGAACAATTTTTCCGATTGTACGCACATTTGGACGATTAAATTGACCGAAAAATCACAAAGAGCGCGATATGCATTTTGATCGATTGCATGTCTTTCCTTGGTTCAAATTGAGTACGTCTGAAATTGACAAGTGTCAAATGAAATGCAGAAAAAACTTGACGTTTAGGTGTGGTTTACATTCAACATCGGCCCTTAAAATTTAACCACCCTTTACGTTCTTCCAAAAGAGATTCCAGGTGTCTGCTTGTCATTAGGTGCCAAAGACAGAAGGTAATGCTCTGGCAAACGTTTAAGCAACTCTCTGTGTCCGGAACTGCGAACGGCAAACCACAATCCACAATAATACAATTGCTTCACACATCGCTTTCATTGCATCCTCTTGAATTGCTAAGTCCAAAGTCGATCCTGATGTTGCTGTTGTGGTTAACTTCAAAATGTTGTGACTAACTTTGAGTAATAAATTTTGAGATATTTTTCTCACAAATTTTATTTAGTGCAAATATTAATTTTCACTAATCTTTAATGGCATTTACCATAAGGCACTTAAATATTATTATTAACTATTACCAATGAGAAGTGCAACTCATCAATTTATATTTGTACCACCAATAAAAGGGGTCAAAAATTATCAACTCACACAAGTTGCAGAAAGTAAGTTTATTAAATCCTCATTTCACTCCATTCACTCTTCGAAATCAACTTATCTCTGTATTACATAAATATTCTCAATAATTTCTCAACTCACAATGCAATGAAAGATTCATTCATCACCAGCTCATTTCATATTTCTTATAATTTCGATTTTCAGCTTAATAAAATACGAAAGCTATAAAATATAAATTAATCTTGGCAAAAGATCAAATGTCTGCTTTGCCATTTACTCACGCACACCAACAACAAAAACGGCCAAACATACCAAATTTGCTGTACAAAAACGCTACATTATACCCCACAAAAAAAAATAAAAATAAAAAGAATACATGGAATAAATAGACAGACACACAAGTTAATTTGCTGGAAAAAGGACCAACACCAAAAATTGGCAATCAATTTCTACACATGTCCCTAAAAGATGTCATTAATCAAAATAACTACCGCCAGAGGGGCAAATATTATAAAAGAGTGGTAATTCGGAGAGTGGCACAGAGGATTGGCAAGGATGGTCTGATGTATGAGAAGCAGCTGGCAGTGTGGTTGGACATGTGAAAATCGCCTTTTAAGCCATGCTAGGAGGGCAGAAAACACATGTTAAGTTTAATAAATGTTTACTAGTGAAGATACAATAACAATGCAACAACAACGAGTCAGGTTTGCTGTGAAAATAAAAGCAGGTACTGCAAAAAGAAATGGGAATGGACAAAATCCTATTTGAAGCATTTATAATTTTTACAGTGTGTATCAGAAGAGCGTATCTTCTATAAAATATAAACAAGAAGCAAACAATTTCAAAAATTCCTATAATTATTTAAAAAGTGGGATCAGACGCTCTTCTTAATATGCTTTATATTTTTTTATATTATATTTTTTTATTTTATTTATTTACCCAAAGACAAACAAGAGGCTTACACACTCCATATATTTTAAGTAGATACTAATTAAGGCCTTATGACAAGAGTCTTAGAAGCAACTTCTTAAAAGTAAACTTAAAGTAAGAGAAATCAAAGATTATGGAAGAGAATAAACATTAAATTGAGCTAGCGTCTTTCTAATGGAGCATTAATTCCATAAAAAGTGTTAGCAATACCCCCAAAAAACAGTTCATTACAACGGAATATGCGAGAGGGAACATTGAAATTAATTTTATTGAGCTACGGACAATCTATTGAGCCCGCACAAATATCGAAGACACAACACATCGACAACAGAAGACGCCGGGACTCTAAGCACATTAGGTTTATTAGAAAGCAACGAGACCGATAAGACGGAATGGGTCAACGAATTTCATCGAGCGCAAAGCAAAACGCATAAAAGCTCTCTGAACAGACTCCAATCTATTAATATAGACGGCATGAACAAACTTCAAACGAATACCACGTATGCTAACCTGAACCGAACTAAGGACGATTACAACAGTTTGAGAGTATAGCGAACAGAAAACGAAGAACTATTCCGACGAATAGAGGCTAACATTACGAACGATTAAGAAAGAATAAAGTTTATATGGGTGGTGAAGTTGAGCTTCGAGTCAAAATAAGCACTGAGGTCCTTTAATTCACTAATTGACTTTAGCGGCGAGTTAGAGATGTAGTAAGCTGTTGGAACAACATTAAAAACTTTCGCATATAGAGTGGGGGCTGTATGGAGTTGAGTGTGCAAAATGTGAGGACCGCATTCTTTAAATAGTTTTGAACTCAGAAAAGCTTGCAGATTATGATTCTGTATGTTGCCGGGAGATTTGATGGCCCATTTTTCTTTTTCCCCACCCCCTGAGTATTCAAGTAAATGGACTGAACAAGTGCTTTGAAACCCTCTAAATGATTGTTTTAGTGATAAAATTCAATTATTTCTTATGATTAAAGATAATTTTAGTTAGTCAATAAAAAAAGTAAAAAATAAAACACATATTTTTGATAAAAAATGATTTAATAGGAAAAAGAACATTTTAACATAAGTCATACAAAAAAATACAAATAACACAGGCCGACAAAATTTAACCAACATTCAGACCCAGAAACCAGACTATATATTTCCGAAGGTTTATGATGCGCTGAATCCAAATCTGGCCTCAGAATTGCTCTATTAGTTTGAGTTTTCGAGATATCCTAACCTAAAAGTGCAAAAAACCCCATTTTTGCCCATATTTGAGGTTATGTAGCCTTGCAGATGTTTTCTTTCACCAAAATTAAAGGATGGCATCTTTAAATACAATCCTTCTTTTTTCAAATGGCGTTTTGCTTGCTCAAATATCATTTTTTTTCGCAGAGATATCGCATTTTGAAATTTTCATGTTTCGAAATTTTCCTACACCTGAAAATCGATTAAGATAACATAGACATGATATATTCGATTACTAATTTTCTTGAATTGAGTCTTATTTTTCTTAAAATTTTGTCTCACACCATAAGTGTGCTGACTCACCACATCCCTACACTATCTAACCTTTGGGTACCGAGTCACACACAGCCCTAACCCCTAGAAACCACCCCTATCATACCGCGAGCAGGCTAACCCACATAACCGCAAGCAGGCTTTCCCACAAACTCCAAATTTACATACTATTAATCCATATATTTCAGGCCCTCAAACCCAAGAAAATTAGTAAGCGACTATATCATGTCTATGTTATCTTAATCGATTTTCAGGTGTAGGAAAATTTCGAAACATGAAAATTTCAAAATGCGATATCTCTGCGAAAAAAAAATGATATTTGAGCAAGCAAAACGCCATTAGAAAAAAGAAGGCTTGTATTTAAAGACACCATCCTTTAATTTTGGTGAAAGAAAACATCTGCAAGGCTACATAACCTCAAATATGGGCAAAAATGGTGTTTTTTGCACTTTTAGGTTAGGATATCTCGAAAACTCAAACTAATAAATTAATTTTAGTTATCAATCCGAATTTTGCATGGACAGAGAAGCAGATATTAGTTTAAATTATTTCGGATACTTTTCCTTGTAGACTAGTGTAATTAATATTTTTTATTTTGGCAGTTATTATTAATACATTTGCACAACGAAATACAATTTAGTTGTAACTTTTTGCAAGAACAAGCCTTTGCTTGACAATTAGATGTAGATACATTTGCAGGGTGGAATTAACAATTCCGGTACTGGTCGCCTTGTCAATTGTCGTGGATACAATTTACCATCTTTTTTTTCATAGCCTAATAAAGTGTAATCAATAGCTACTGTCCTTATAATTCGGTATTGCAGACTGCATACTATCTTGGAAATGAAGAATTTCGTGACAGTTTAAAAGATTTAAATCAAATTCGTTCTGCTGTAGGTTTCACTTTGATTAAATGTACTTCATTTTCCGTAGGCTTTTTTTGCTGATAGACCACCATTGCTGTAACATGAGTCGAGTCTTTTCCGCTTAATGTTTCTTCATTGAAATCATTATTATCTATAGCTCCATGAAGAAATAACGACGAATCTCGAACTATATTTTTAGGAATAAAATTTTCCGTCTATATCTTTACACACAATTGACGTTAGTACTTCCTTATCGATGTTTTTTAATGCTTTGTAATTAATGCAATGACCAAATTTATTCATCATATTGATTAAATTTTTCGATCGGGTCAAAGCTTGCATAAAAATTTGCCAATTATTCGGTAAATGATTTTACTTTAAAAAATGTTCAATTAAAATTTCATTACATAAAAACCCATTTGGTATTACTTCAATACTTAATATTTCTTTACGAAGTTGTTTTACCACTTGAACAATGGAGTTTTTTGAAGTTAAGGTACGAATATGTTCAATGACTTCATCCAGTGGTATGTTGCCCATAAACACTAATGATGATTTCGATTGATCATTTGGATATGAAAATAAAACATTTTCACCATACTTATCTATTAGTAGTGATTTAATATCACGATTTTCTACAACTGCATCTTCTATGTCAGTGAGTTCAGCTAGTCACTTAGCTAATGATGACACTTTAAAAGAGTGAGTTGTTAATTTATGTTTTATTTCATTAATCAGCTTCTCAAATGCCTCGATAAGAACGCCATGTGGTGTTTTATTTGGAGGTCTACCTGCTGGAGTTGCTAAGTTTCTTGGTAGTCGTAGATAATCACGATAACAGTGTTTATGATACCTTGTTCGCAAGTGTCAATTTGTGTAAAAACATCATCTTGTCTTTTTCGGGCAGTATTTAAGATTTGTTCCGCTGCTGACATTTCGGAGCACAAATAAAGTGTTTTGTTTTTATTTCTTGTTTGTTTACCACAGATTAAAAATTTTAGATCTTTATTAAATTTCAAATTTGTTCTTGACGACCTTCAAATGCCTTGAGTACCTGACACACTAGGTTCTGCAGAGCAGGTTGAAATAGAAACATTCTTCTGCTTTTGTAGTGCTAATTCTCGACGTCTTATCTTCTCTTCGCTAATGTAACTTGCCATACAAGTTCGATGCCAAGTACATTTGTATTCAGTAAAGTCTGCATTATTTTTAACTTTCTCACTAATGTCATCTTTTATCCGATCTGCTGCTCTCTGAATATTTATAAATGATTGTGGTTTTGGCTTCATTACTAAATTACCCGTTTCATCACAAAACAAACACGAAATTTTCGTATAGTTTTCGTTACTTTATATTTATCACTTCTAAAGACATTGTCCATGTGTTTATTTAAACAAAACACTAATAAAACACTGAATTATAAGAAAACTTAACTAAAATAATTATGTGATTACGAAAAAATTAACCGTCATGCGCCACAAAATATTTTCTATTGACTAATACGAGTGCTATGACGCAATAACGCTTGGACAAGGTGAAGGGCGGGGGAAAGGGAAGGGACCATAACAGCTGCCGGCAACATGTTTTCTTTTTGTGTGTTGGGTCTCAGGTAAAAGAATTTCAGCATTGTTGCCGGTCCTCACATTTTGCATACTCAATGTCCTTTAGCACCTGCACTAATACGAAGTATAGTGACATTTATTAATGTTTAGGCACAAACGATTACGCACACACCAAATATATAAGTTTTTAAATTCACGCTGGAGAATGGATGAATCTCCTGGATAATTGGTCCAGTCACCATGGTAATGGTAAGACTTGCACGGGCTAGGCTAAGGTCTTTATGCACTGCGAGCAGTTTGATCAATTGTGCGCTCCTAAGTGCTTAGTTTCAATTATTTAGTATTGCGAGGAGTCCTTAGGAATGAGCATTTGTAAGGCTTCATCCTCTAGTAAATACGAGCTGCGGATTCTGTGTCTCCTGTGACCTAAAGCTTCACAGTTGGTGATTAAGTATTCCATGGATTCCTCTTAATCACAGCAGAACCTGCATAAACTGGGCCTAGGTAGTCCTATTGTATTGAAATGTTTATGGCAGGCAAAGTGGCCGGTAAGTGCTACAGAGAGTAGTCTGAGGCCCTTTTTGTCTAAGGTTAGAGCAGATTTTACTCTGTTGGTATTAAAGTTCTGGATCTTTCTTGAGTGATTAGGGCCTTTCCAGTATTTTATGGTTTTTATTGGGGTACATATTTTTGTTTCCTGTTTTAGGTTATTTTTAGGGGTTGGTCCAAAGAATGGCCCGTCCGCCCCTTTTTTTTCGCGCAAAAGTCTGCCTTCTCATTTCCTTCGAGTTCCTTCACCAGGTGTGTTGAGTGCATTGTTGCGCTCAATAAGGACTTTCGAATTAAACGGAGAGCTATTTAATGTTTTAAGGACTGATTGACTGTCCGAAAGTATTCAGCTTTTACTTTTTCGAACACTCTTTTGGATATGATTTAAATTGTTTCCATTGTGGCGAAAAGCTCCGCATGGAAAACTGTGGTACCTGTAATTTTGATATTTGAGTGCTCTAGACCCCCTGGAGCGTTTTGGTTCCATTAGTATATCATTTTTGAGAGTCCTTATGTAGCCATGTTGGGCTAATATTCCACTCTTCCTTGGACGGGAAGGTAACCTTGTATCTCTTAGTAAAATTGAGTACGCCTGGGTCATGTATGCTGCGTGTTGAACCCTGTTTAAGATATTGAGGTATCCAGAAAGATCTCATGGTTTATATTTTTCCTTCATATGAAAGGAGAGTGCTTGCATAACAGCTTCCTCTAGTATTGCTATGTGTAGCGGTCAAGGGCTTTTTCTATATCACAAACAATTATGTGCAGTGCTGTGACTTTGGATTTCCCTTTTCGATATGCAAACTGCAGCTTATGGAGAGGAGTTCTCGAAATAACCTCCCCCGTTAGGTAACAGTCCTTTTCATGGTTCAGTATCTTTTTCATGGTTTTCAACATAGTTTCCAGTCTCCATAGCTATGAGTCTAAGTCTCTTTAAACCATTTCAAAACATTGAATAAGTTGTGTTGTTATACGAATTGCATTTCTCTGGAACCTTAACGTTAATTTGGAACCACACATTTTCTATCGGATCCGCAAGTAACAATCCAATTCAGTCCAATCTAACATCTGAATACTTTTTTCACCCTTCCACATTGAATACAAGCGAGTTCAGGATTAGGGGGACCCATAGCATTTTTGCCTACTTTAGTATGCCATGTCAATGTCCACCTTGAAATCGAACGTAGAATCTTTCTTACCAACAAGTGCTACTTTGAATTAAGTAAGCAACTGGGTAGTAAAGTCCTCCCTCGACGAATAAAAAAACACTCTACAAGGTCCTCACCACGCCCGTGCCGCTTGGACGATGACATCGCGAGTCGTCCCTCGAAGTGTTTGAGAGATATTATCTGCGAAAAATTTCTGGACCTTTGCACATTGGAGACGCCGAATATCGCAGGCGACGACATACGAGATGTGTTTAAAAAGTATCGCGAATTTTGTGTTTTTTCAAAAATTATTTATTTATTCATTAATATCTATTTTGTCCCCTTCAAAGTAATCCCCTTGAGGTATTATGGATTTGTGCCATTGTTTCTTCCAATCTTCGAAGCACTCAAAAAAATCATTTTTTTAATCTTGTTCAGCTCCTCCTTCGATGCCGTCTTTATCTCGTCAATCGTCGCGTAGCGTCATGGGCCTCTTCAGTTTCGGGAACAAGAAAAAGTCACAAGGGGCCAGATCTGGGGAATACGGTGGCTGTGGCATCATTAGTGTGTTGTTTTTGGCCAAAAAGTCGCGCGCAAGCAACTATGTGTGAGCAGGGGCCTTATCGTGATGCAAGAGCCAATTTTTGTTCTTTTACATAACCGGGCATTTCTGGCGGAATGCTTCGCGCAAATTGCACATGACTTGCAGGTAATATTCCTTATTGACCGTTTTACTGTTGCATGAACTCATGATGCACAAGGTATTGGTTCGTGCGGCAGCTTCCACTGAGATGACCATAAACCCACGATTCGTCACCAATTATGACCCTCTGGAACAAAGTTAGGTCGTCGTGAACAGAGTCCAACATCTCATTAGCTTTGTTTAGCGATGCTGCTTTTGGTCGAAATTGAGCAGTTATGGTACGAATTTTGCGGCGACACGTCTCATGCCCAAATCATTGAAAAAAATCGAATGGCACGAGCCAATCGATATGTCTAGGTCCTCAGCAACTTCTCTAACGGTGATTCGATAATTGGCCAATACCTTTTTCTTCACTTCACCAATTTTTTCGTCTGTTGTTGAAGTGCTCGGGCGGCCGGCACGCCGGCACGCTTTTCGTCGTTCACATCTTCTCGGCCTTCTGAGAACATTTTGTACCACCGATAAACGTTGCTTTGATCCAAAGTAGCTTCTCCGTATGACAGAGTGAGCATTCGGAATGCATCAGCGCACTTAATTTCGTTTTTCACACACAATTTGATACAGGTTCTTTGAATCGGTAAAAATCGAAGACGAGCCGAAGCACGTGCAAGCAAAGCAGCTGTCAACAATTAACTGAACATTCAAAATGGCCGAACTCGTCGGCATGAGTGAGAGACGTGAGTACCAACATATATATATATTTATGTATAGTTGGCGCGTACACCCTTTTTGGGTGTTTGGCCGAGCTCCCCCTCCTATTTGTGGTGTGCGTCTTGATGTTGTTCCACAAATGGAGGCACCTATTGGAGGCAGATATTTTTTATGAGGAACTTTTTCATGGCAGAAATACACTCGAAGGTTTGCTATTGCCTGCCGAAGGGCGACCACTATTAAAAAAAACCTTTTTCTGACTTTTGGTGTTTCACCGAGATTCGAACCAACGTTCTCGCTCTGAATTCCGAATGGTAGTCACGCACAAACCCATTCGGCTACGGCGGTCGCTACAACATATCGCCACAAAAGTATCGAAATTCCAATATAGGTATGTAACCCGCGAAAATTCAAAATTCGCTATACTTTTTGAACACACCTCATAGACATAATGCAGCGAATAAAGATTGAGCGGCTACGTTGGCTGGGACGGAAAATAATTTATTGTAGAATGTGAAACAAGTGTAAAAGAATACAAACCAGTTTCAAAAACTTTATTAGTATTTTTGAAATTACTAACCTCCGAAGTTCATGATTATCGTTCCTTGTTTGTTCCGAAATGCTGTTTGACAGTGTTTTATTATTCCATTATTCTAAATCTCAGCAAAAAAATTGTTTTTTGTCCTTCGCCGATCGCTTCTAAGGAGTGAAGTGAACATTAATTTGTATATATGTATGCTTGGCATGATTGTGGGAATAAAAAGTAATAATTTTGGTTACTTGGTGGTTGCCTATTAGTTGCCATCAAAGACAAAACAGAGATAATCACCATAGCATTTGCACAGATACTCGAAAGGACGAAGGCCAAAGCAAACTTTGAGTTCTGTGACTCAGACTGCCTCGATTTCACTCCGTCGAGATGCTACTTACCACAGTTATTTTCCGCATAAATAGACAAATGAATTGTGAAAGTGGCACTTGCTACGCCCACGAAAGTGCGTACATATGAAAGAGCTCGCAAATAGCCACCACCCAGCACAAAGTTAACAATTGCGAATTTATTTGAAGGATTCCTCGTTGTCTGGTAGAAATGGAAACAAATGAGTAAATACATATTAGTCCACAAAATTATAGCTGAGAAAGCAAGTTCAAGCAGTTCAAGAAAGAAGTAATGGTAGGGTATTAATAACAATAGCGTGCCGAGCAGGGAGGGAGTTCGGAGCTGTGGCAAACTTATAAGTACATAGTGACCAAGTGGTGCGGGAGAATGGTGATTCTCATGGAAGCGCAGTCAGCGTAGCGATTATTTGTAATAAGACAAGTCAGCACAAAATATGAGCAATGAAATTTGCTAAACTCAAACACAAATAATAACAATAATTCAAAGAGGAGAGAAAGCGAAAAAGAACCGAGTTTTGGGTGCTCTCGTGCGGCAAAATATTTAATTGCGTTTAAAAATGGCTTAAGTAATATATGAAAGCAGCAACTGTTTGAGCAAGCATTGAATGTGCAACAATGTCAGCTTAATATGAACAAAGGAAGCTGTAGCGACAACAAAACTAATCACACACACACACACTCACAGCCAAAATTATAATAATAAAACAAAACTACAACCAAGTAAGTTTAATACAACAGCAACAACAACCTATTAGCCATACCGCTAAGAGCCACAATGAGTGCTGCAGTAAAAGTAGACGAGTAGCAGGAAATAGGACAACAACTTGGCTGCCAAATAATGCAACAAGAATATTGAGCAGCAAACTCTACTGGCAGCCAAATAATTTTCAATATTTTTTTTTTTTTTGCTTTTTATTTACTTATTTTTTCTTCTTTTTTTTGTAAATGCACGAAACAAACCCGCAAAGGCTTTGTGGAAAACTGATTATCTCGCCACTCGAAAATGGAGTTGACGAGTAAAGTCTATTAAAAGCAAAGCATTCTGTTACGCGCAATAAGCAGAAAATCGGTTGCCAAAAAATTTAAAATTATTGCATTGAAGTCTAAAAGGAGTTTTTCGGATTTTCTTCTTTTTTTTTTTTGTTTTGGTGAATGTGGATTTCAGATGGCTAAGAGCAGCTATATTTGTGTGCCCAATGAATAGGGTGGCTAAGTTTCAAGGGCCGGTATTGATTTTGAATCAAGTACAATTTTTTTACGAAATTATTGTCACTTCTCTTTATTATGATAATATTGGTACGGCTCAATTATGTATGCAACAAAATATCGGCCAAACAGCCGCCGTGATCTCGGCGGCAAACTTCCATCCGAAGATCCAAATTTTCGATTACGCGGAAGCATAATTGAGGTTCTATGCCGTTAATGTGCCGAACTATCTCATCCTTTAGCTCTTGAATTGTTGCTGGCTTATCGACGTACACCTTTTCTTTCAAATAATCCTAAAGCGTACCAAGCTAGGACGTACTTAAGGAGTCACGGTGGTTATTTTTTTTCCTTGTTCACTCTTCTCAGGAGCATAGGGCCTCGACAAGACTCTTCCATCGTACACGGTTCTATACTGTTGTTTTTGCACCGTCCCATGAGATGTCGGCATCTGCTAGTACGCGCAGCATCAACCTTCTCCAAGTGTTTTTGGTCGACCGCGACCTCGGCTCCCTTGCCGGTTCCAGTCCAGTGCCATTCTTGCGATGCTTTCTGGTGGTTTTCTAAGCTTTTAACCTATCCATCGCCACTTTCTGCGCTTGACTTTTCTAAGAATAGAGTTCCTCGTTCGTTAATCTCCACAGCGCATAGTTATTGATGGTGTTTGGCTAGAATATTTTGCAGATGATGTGGAAGAATTTGTTGATGAAGGATTGTAGCCTCTATGTGAGGGAGTTAGAGGCTACCCATGTTTCGCTTCCGTACAACAATACTGTCTGAAGATTTGCGAACTCCCTCATACTGTATGCATTCACCGCACTACCGCCCTTGCTTTGTTAAGCCTACAGTTGACACCTTCATCTGCTCCACCATCTGCCGTGATGATGCAGCCGAGGTAATAGAAGCATTCAACGAATTCCACCGGTCATCTGTCAACCAATATCTGTCTTGCGTTATTGTGGTAAACTCTCATCGCCTTAGTCTTGGCGATGTTAACCTCCAGCCCGACAGTGTGTGACAGCCCGACTAGTTTGTCCGCCTTCGCTTGCATGTCGGAGAGTTTGTGAGAGAGGAGACAGATGTCACCGGTGAAGTCCAGGTCCTCAAGATGTGTGGTAAAACTCCTTTTTTACGCAGGGTTAGTTGGCCCATGCCATTATCAAGGACGATGGCGAAGAGCCTTATGCCTGCGTTGGTAGTGAATGGATCGCTGATATCGCCTTGGTGTAGCACTGCCAGTTCGGAGTTCTTGTAGAGGGCTTTGATGAGGCGGATTATCTTGGCGGGAACTCCCTTTCTACTCAGTATCAGCTTTATTGAGTCTCGTTTGATAGTGTCGAACACCTTCTTAAAGTCTACGAACAGCATGTAAAGCGAGAAGCGCCACTCAACTGATTGTTCTACTATAAGCCGAAGTGTGTTGACTTAGTCAAGTAAACCAGCTTGCTCGTCTCTTAAGGCGCGTTCGATATTTTTGAGCCTGCTTTGTATGATTACGGCTACAATTTTGAAAATGACAGCGCGAAGTAGAGTTATTCCTCGCCAGTAGCCGTAGTCGCGCAGGTCGCCTTTCTCGCGCAGCTTCCCTATGATGCTTTTTGTACAGGACGGAGGCAGCTTTCCATTGCTCCAGACGGCGGTGATGTGGGGATGAAGAATTTCCGCTGATATTTGCGGGTCGGCTGTCATTAGTTCAGGCTGTCTGCCATCTTCGCCCGCCCGCTTTGTTGAGCTTCAGCTTCTTAATTGCATCCTCAATCTCCTCTAGGTTGAGGCATGAAGTTGTTATCTTATTGCTGGTTATTTGTTGTGGTGATCGGTGGGTATTTTTTTTTAATGAAAACGATATTTAAATATTTTAGGCTTGTTATCTAATTTCTTTTACATACAAAAATGCAAAATTTTTTTTTTAATTTTAATAATTTTAAAAATGGCGCTGAAGTTGACCCGCCCCGAAAATTGGACCTGAACGATGTTGTTCACTATGGTTCTTCTATTTATATGAAACACAAAAACCAAACAAATTATTTATAAGGGTGACTGTAGCTATATCCCGTACTAGACACTTTAAAAATCGGGTTTTTTTAAGTTTTTTAATAAAAAAATACGAAGTAATTGAAATAATAATATGACTTTACTACAGGTGATAGCCATTGATGTTGTGAAAAACATATTAAAATTTCAGACGATTCGGTTGACTAGCCGAAAAAAGTCGTTCGAGATAATTGAGTTAAGAGTTTGAGGTACAGGAACGCGCGGACGGCTCTCTACCTAGTTAATGGGCTGTAGAAGTTATAATATTGGGAATATCCGCATGAAAATTTCACGGCATATTCTTAAGATGATATATTTTCGAAGTATTGAAAAACAAAAAATCGATTTTTTGAAATTTCTAGACCAGGGGACCCGGTTATGTTCTTACATATTTTTCAAATATTCATTAATTATATTACAATAATAAACGACCTAAGCGTTTGGAGGTGTTTCAAGTAATATAGTTTTGTACTAACTTTGTTAACGGTTTGATATCGATAAGTTTATCCCCACATATATATTTATTTTTGAATATAACGTAAAATATAAGTAAACGAAGTGATCTATGAGCTTCGCGAACAGATTTATATTTTTCAAAATATACTTCCACTATTTAGAAGGGTTGTACTGGCATTGAACGATTTATGAGGACTTTCAAACCATAGGTGAGGGTGAAGCAGCTGTCCCTTGTGGAACACTCTCATGCTCATAGCGCATTTTGATGCCACTTGAGGAACTTGTCCTTATCTCTACTAAAACCAGTGTTTACTTTTCAAAATTTTTAGAAGTTCCCTGATTTCAACAGAACTAAGATCTTCCAATGCATTAAAGAATTGTCTACTTAAAATGGTAAACCTACGTGTGGATAGGACAGGACAATGGCACAACAGGCGCGGGAGCCTCTCTTCTTCTTCCTGTTCCTCTTCCTCATCTTTACAACGTCTGCAGAAGTCATGAGCTTGCACGGGCATCCCTGCCAATTAGGTAATGCTCCGGTGTAAATGAAATCATTCTACTAAGACTTGATTCGATTTGGCAGAGATTCTGTGCGGTTAGCATTGAGAGTCGGCAACAAATGTCGAGCGATTCTACAGGTGGTCTCATTACGCCATACTTCATTCGCTGATCTTACAATTTTTTCAAAAATGAGTAGCTTACAAGTCTGTAAGGGTATGCCTAAGTCATAGTCTGTGTACTCATTAGTCAACTTTTTGAGAAGTTTCGCTAGTTCATCGGCTATGCAGTTCTCTCCAATGTCGCAATGGCTAAAAATCCATGTTATCTTTCAGTGAAATGAGTCTCGTTAAGAGATGTGCGGGATTTCGTCGCTACTCTGGAAGTTGTCAAGTGCTTTATGAGGGCCGTCAAGTGTCCTGCCAGGTACCTGGCAAAGCTTACTGACTAGAAATGTCAAAATTGTGTTCTGATTTCCATTCTCAGCTATAAAATCATAGTTACCGATATCGATAGTTCTCGTGTAGCTAAAAAAACACCCGATATATTATTAGCAAGAAGCAGCATTTCGAAAATCAACTACATATAATTTCACGTCAGTAACCCTTTCAGCTGACTCTGGCTCTAATTTTTTTTTACTGTTATTGCCGATTTTAGCCAACTTAGGTGATTGAATTTGTGCATAGTTATATTCCATAGTCATCTGGTTCCGGATTTGATGCCAAACTGAACACGAAGCCTCAAAGATAGAAAAAGGTGAAATATTTCTAGAAGCTCGGCTAGTTACCTGAAAAGGCTTTCTTCGCCGAAACAATAGGACCTTTACGAATAAATTTTCTTTATAACGCCTTTGCAGGATCTAAATTGGATTACGCTTTCATATTAGGGTATCTATGAAAAAAAGGGCTCGGAAATTATTGCTCAACTGCTCTAGTGTTTGCTTGAATTTTCGAGCTTTCGAACAATTTGAGCAGCTAAAACGCAACTGTGCCTAATTGTTTAAAATTTATAAAAAATCAGGGAATTTTCAATAAAACTTCTAACTTCTTAATCAGAATTTCTACAAAAATTTAGAGTAAACAGTTTCGTAGTCCATTAAATTTGTCATAGGAAAGTGCAAGTTTGAAGTGGCTCAAAAATTACATTAACTTTTGACAATTTTTTCTGCTGACGGTGTTGGGTGTTTTTCTCCATATAACGAAGAAACATAACATTTAGTAGCATTTCTGACAGACTCTTTCTCCTCATCATTATTGCAGTTTCTGCAGTAGTCGAAATGAGGTACGTTCAGGTTTTGTTGTTTCGTGTCGATCTAGGAGACAGTTGCCTGTGATCAAAGCAACTAACACAGAGACGTATTTCCTTGACCAATTAAATAGCGCCTTTGAGCGCGTGAACTCCCATTTTGGCCAAATTCTTTTTGGAGCGTTACATATCAGACTATCAACCCGTCTCGTGTTGGCTGAAGTGGCAAATCTACTTGCACCATGCAGTTTGTAAGTGGAGAGGGGTAGACCTACAATCTCCAGGGAGGGAGGCGAGTGGTAATGCACTGTCTCGTTAATTTGTCTGTCTTACCAATCCCTGCTATGTCACTACGCCCTGGCACCCATATCAAATGGATGCGCAAATATTCCACCATCTCGTTAAGAGATGCCTGTCAACACAAATAATGCACGAAACAAAAAACAAGACAATTTCATATAATTTTTAGAAATTTTAATTAATATTTTCCCTTTGTCATTTTCTTTCTACCTCACTCTTATGCGATGACAATTGGTCAATGCCTCTGCATGCCATGCAACCAAACTCACATCTCACTTTGTGGCAATGCAAATGGCGAAATCATGTTTTCAGAAATGCTTGCAAGTAAAACCTCTTTCATACCTAAACAACTAAATAAGAAATGCAGGCTGAGCCAAGCACAACGTACAGAAGTGGCAGTTGGGCCTTTAGGTGCAGGGCAAGAATACTCGTAAGAGTTGGCGAGCGCGAGAAGGGCGCAAAGAAGCGATTCAGAGGATGTGTCGCAGCCTATCTTTTGATGTCATCGAAAGCAATGACTTCGTTTTTGGTTGCCAGCCAAACTATTATGAAGTCAGTTCACTAAATTTACGAACAAACGTGTGTTTGTGTGTGTGTGTGAATGCGAGCAGATCGGCCGCAATAAGTTGGGTGAGTGCATTATTGTTGGCGTTGCGAAAATTCCGTGCCAAGTTGTCGACGCATGGCAATGTACTCGTATGTATGTATGTATGTATGTAGCATTATCGGGAGCGATGCGGTGTTGTGGAAATTTTTAGATAATTTTGAATATATTGCTTTTTTTCTCCGCAGCTGGTTTGTCAAATTTCCTCGCTCTTCGTGCTTGGCAAGCACACACAAATTGAAATCAATGCAGTGGTAAGTGAAGGTACTGATAAGCGGCAGCCAGCAGTAAATCCCAGTTGTACTGACATCATTATATTCGGGAGAAACGTATAGCCAATGATAGCTGAGGGGAACAAATATTAGAGTCAGCAAAACAAAAAACAAAAAAAGAACAATGTTCTTTTGCGGTTTCACAAATTCATTTATCAGTATGGATAGTTTTTCTCCGAATTTATGTTTAAAAAAAATGCGCAACTTTACTGCTGTCACACACAGCAAAATTTTTAATTTGATTTCTTATTTCCAAGCACCGCGTGCCTCCCTGGCTCTAAGTGATCTGAAATCATAGCTTTGAATGCTCCTTCTCAATTGAAGCGCCGTTAAACGTACATTGGCACTATTGCACATATACAGCGATGCTCCTCATATATACATATATACAATCCCACTTAAAGGTGTATACCAATCTATTTTAATGGTTACAATTAAACTTAATTACCCGCGTAGACGAAACGTGCAGCAAACACCAAGCGACTTTAGCAATGTGCACTACAAGGATAATGTTTTTTTTTTTGTGTTACTTAAAATATTCTTGTAATTGCTTACTTCTGCTCTTCTTGGACATTTAATGGCAAACTAGCACTTGCCACAAAACTTCCTTCGCATCATTTGAGCTGCAATCTGGTCGAAGCTCATTTTATTGTCTTGGTATGTGAAATGAGCAATTCTGTGGAGGAAGAAAAAAATTGCAAGTGGATTTTCAGTATGGGACAAATTCATTAAGAATCGATTTCGATAGCTGGTAGTGGAAACTTAAACTTGGTTCTGAAAATGAAAAAAGGAAAATAAATGAATAAATAAAAACATTCAGCCGGAAATCAATCTCTGTGAAAATTATTTTTTTTTTTTATTGCATCCCAAAGAAGAGTAATTAACATTAAATGGCGACAGCTTAGCTGCAAGGCAATTATATATAGCAGGTACGTAAGTTTTAACTAATATTACACTTAGAAATATTAAATACTGTAAAAAGTTTCGAACTATATGGCAAGATAAAATAGAGCTGCTTTCTACATATCAAAAATCAGAGATTCAGGGAGTTCAAGTGTTTTGATGTTGTCTGTTAAGTGTGTATGCACTAATCCATGCGCTGAGATGACGATTGGCAGGATGTACATCTTCCTTAACTTCCATTGGAGTTTGACATACAGTTAGTAACAGAAGTAAGTATATACCGGACACGTTATTTACATAAATGAAATACAAAAATCATATTTAATCCAAATAATGACAAAATTTTAAAAAGGAACAAAATTATAGCTTTTTATATTTAACTTTATAAAAGTTCCTGTCTCAAAAGTAAGTATACAGTTCATCATATAATTAAAAAACATAATTTAAATCAAATCCTAGTATGTGGTAGGATAACCATTAGACTTTACAATCGCTTTAAGTCGTGATGGCATTGCTTTCAACAAGTTTTCAATTACAGCTGGTTGTGTTTTATTCCATTCCTCTTGAAAGACGTTTTTCAGTTGTTCCTTATTTCTAATCGGATGCTTACGTATTTGTCGCTTTAAATGTTCCTATAAATGTTTGACTGGATTGGTATCCGGGGACTGTGGCGTGTTTTCAGCTGTTTTCGCACATTGTATAACATCCACTCTCATACAATGTTGGATGTGTGCTTGGGGTCATTATCCTGCTGGAAGATAAACGTTCCTCCAAAACCTAATTTCGTAGCGCTTTCTTTTAAATTATTTTTCAAAATATTTAAATAACCATATCGGCCCATAATATTTTCGATAAATACTAGGTTTCCAACCCTGTTCGCAACCATACATTCCCACACCATCACAGAGCCCCCTCCATGCTTCACAGTGCCGGCACATATTGTTTGGATCCAATTCCGCGTTAACTTTTCTCCAAACTTTTTCACGGCCATCAGATCCACAGATACTGAACTGAGACTTATAAGAAAATATGACTTGGTTCCAAAACGTTTGGTCATATTTTTCATAATCTTTTGCGAATGAAATCCGTTTACTCCGTGACACTACTCACAAAGGGCTTTTTCCTAACATTGCGCAAATGATAACCAGCACTACGCAAAACCCTGCGAATAGTTTGGGTGCTAAATTGTTTTCCAGTCTCATTTTCGACTTCAGATTTCAATTTTGGGGTTTGTCCTAATTTTCCGTACGACTAACCTTTTTTCTCTGGGACTTAAGAGCGGCGGACGCCCACAACGCTCTTTATTAATGGTGCTCCCCGCACTTTTATATTTATTCACAATCTTTTGAACTGTAGCAAAACTCCGATTTCTCGCAATGATTTGTGTTCTTTGTGATATTTTATAACCAGTTTTTTTAAATCGTCGGAAAGCTCTTTTCCTCTTGGTGCCATTACTAAAAATGTCGCAAAAATTACAATAATACAAAACGTACTTCCCTAAATTTTTATACTTTTAAGTTTTTTAATCAATACGTAAGAATAAATGGTATGCAACTGAACAATCGTTTTGTGACATAAATTTCGCTGGCATCAAAGACAAAGCAAAGCGTGGATAACGGTATCTAAAATTTACAGCTAAATTAAGGCGCATATGATAGCTTATCTCAGTACACAAGTACCATGTGTAAAATATTTTGATAACATACAGTCCTGTGCAAAAAAAACCGGACAGTCTGAAAACTCCATTTTTTGAAGTAGTATGGATTTTATCAAATATGTTTGAATGTGGTTATATTCCACTGGGTTTTTAATACAAAAGTATGAAATAAAATCAATAAATTTCATACGTGTTTTTAATATTTTCATACTTTATTTGTTTTAGCATAGTCAATAGCGAATGTTTTATTATTAGTTTATCCTTATTATATAATCTTACAGCTAATTAATTCAAAACAAAATTAATTATTTCATTATAAATGTTATAATTTGAAGTTTTAATACTTAGTCGCACCGCCTTTTGCCTTAATTACCGCTTTAATACGTCTCGGCATTGATGTAACCAGGGTTTGCAACAATTCCTCCGAAATATCGTTGTGCCAAGTGCCCATTATAATGTTATCCAGGTCAGTTTTGTTCTTCGGCTTTTTTTCAGCTGCCTGCTTCTTTACAATGGCCCAGAGGTTCTCAATTGGGTTTAGGTCGGGACTGTTACCCGGCCATTCCAATTGGACAATTCCGTTTTTTCCCATAAATTCTTTTACCTGCAACAAATAAGGAATAAATCATTGGTTTTTTGATTCGACATTTAAACAAAACACTCGGGAGATTTAACAAAAATCATAACTTACTTTGTGAGATCGGTGGCATGGCGCAGAATCATCCTGAAATATAACGTCCGTTCTTAGAGAATACTGCTCCTCAATGACAGGTATTAAATGCCTATTTAAAATTGAAATGTAAGCATCTCCGTTCACCCGACCATCAATAAGAGTCAGTGCTTTCATTCCGTCATAGCTGAAGCAGCCCCATACCATTCTACCAACTGACTGTCTTACAGTAGGCAGTATGCATCCAGTTTTATATCCTTCGCCAGATCTGCGCCTCACATGGTGGATACCATCCGATCCAAAGAGGTCAAACTTGGATTCATCCGAAAAAATCACATTCTTCCAGTGCTCGACAGTCCAGTTTTCATGAGTTTTGGCCCATCGGTATCGTTTTTGACGCATTTTTTCGTTCAAAAACGGCCTTTTTGCGGGATGTCTTCCTACAAAACCGGCATTTATCATTCTCCTACGCACAGTAGATGAATCTATTTCGACGCCAGTTGCATCCAAGAACTCCTTCCTGATGTCTGCCGAAGATTTGAAACGGTCCTGGATACACATCCGCTTAATCATCCGGTCTTCAGCAGGCGACGTCTTTTTTCGTCGTCCAGATCCTTTCTTTCGCTCCGTTGAAGCCGTTTCTGCAAATTTCTTTAAAAAATCGGCAACAGATGATTTGCTGAAGCCTACTTTAGCAGCAATGTGACGTACGGACAATTTTTGCTCTGATAGTGCAATAATTTGCCCCTTAACGACAGCTCCCGTTTGCTTCGATCTTGGCATATTTTTGATATTAACACTTGCCACGTATCAACTATTTCACTTATTGGTTAAATTATGATACAAATTAATTCAAAACTGTTCTATTTATACACAAAAAAAGCTACTTACCGCCAAGAAGCTTTATACTCAAGCTATAGAAATTTAATTAGGGTAAATTAGCTGTCCGGTTTTTTTTGCACAGGACTGTTTGAAGGAAAGCTTTAATGTCAAACAATTCCATAAATCAGGTTCCTGTATACTTATTTATGTTACTAACTGTAAATCCCTAAGTCAGAATACTTCGATATTTTTTCTGTATATGTTTTATGTATGGTTTTATTCAGAGGAACAGCAATACCAATTATATAATCAGTCGTTTGAGATTTATCGATTGTGGTCTCTTATTGCATTCGTTAAAATTGTTCGGTCATAATACAAAAGGTAGTTGGAGTCTTCTTAAACATGTTCTCGGACGTAGCTAAAGTACGGTATTTTGCTTTGATTAAAGTTATACCTACATCTGCGTCAGTTTTAGATGAATTATTTTCGCGAAGTCATTGTGTCGCTTCAGGTACACAGAGTTTGCCAGTGCGGTGCACCCAGCTAGCACGTTGTCTAAAGTCTCACTCCGACTATTGCATCTTCGAAATCTGTCTGCAGCGGCATTAAGATCTCGTATTGCATATGTTATTTAATGTAATTTTTTGTTGGAATCACACCATCTGGTACTCTCCGTTTCGGTGAATATCGACCTGTTGGTAAGCCATTAGTGCGAAAATTTTTGATCGACATGTGTGCTCAGCAAGTCTTTTCGATACACGCCATGAACAGCCATTTCAGACCATCTTTGAGTCTTTTCATCTATTAAGGTTGCGTTCCTGATTTCGTAGGATTGATTCATCCGAAGTGGGGTGTAATTATCATCCTCAGCTTGTGCAGCCTTGTGCAGATCGAATTGGGAGCACTTATGTTGAAAGTATGCTCTTATTTTTAAGATAAGTTTGTCATGCAGTGATCGAACATCAATCAGTCCCCTGTTGCCCGCTTTTCTAGGTAGCATCATTCGATCGACAGAGCTTTTTGGATGGCGTGCCTTGTATTTCGTCATAATTGCACGTATTATTCGCAGCAGATTTTCTATTTCAGTAGCTGACCATTTTACAATTCCGAGGCTATAAGATACTACCGGGACGACAAATGTATTAATAGAGTGGATTTGGTTTTTACATTAATTTGGGATTTACAGATAGCGTGAAGGCACCTTTTAAATTCCGCAATAAGATTTTTCGTCATTTGCATCGTATTTATGCTGTTGCTTTGCATAACTCCAAGGTACTTGTATATCTCTGCCGGTTCCATTTCTGTTATGTTGAGTTCGCTACTTTCCGCAGTTACATGGCGAGAAACCACTTTCCCTTTACGTACTGGGATCTTTCGGCACTTATCCAGTCCAATAAGTATATTAATGTTATTGCAGAAGGTTTCGACACATTTCAAAAGCTTCTCTAGCTGGTTGCAATTGCTGGCGTAGAGTTTCAAATCCTCTACGTAAAAAAGGTGGCTCAGTCGGCATCTTCCAAACTGTCCGTGCTTTAATACAAACCCATGTCCCGTCTAATTCAGGATGTGGCTTAAGGCATTCGTGCTAAGAACAAACCAGAGTGGACTCAACGAGTCACCTTGAAAGATGCCATTTCGAATGTTTATTTCGTTTGTAGATTGAGAGCTTTCAGAGCCAGGTATTTTTATTCTTGTCCTCCAGCGTTGCATAATTTTTTCTGATATTAGGATTGAAATTGTAAATACGAAAAACTTCAGTAAGCCAAGAGTATGGAACCGAATCGAATGCTTTCGACCAGTCAATATAAGCTGCATACAGGTTTCTGCTATTCTTTTTAGATTGCCCAATTTATTTGTTTATTTATTTATTTACCTACTTATTTTTTATTCCATTCTTAAGCTAATGAATATAATAATTTATTATAGGCTACGTAGACATATTTTAAAGCTAATAAGCAGTGAAAAAAGTACAAATAAGCACTTTATAATAAGTACTCAAGGGATTCAATAGGCGATTTTTTGCACAACAAACATATATCTCAATAAATCTCGAGATTTTACTAAACTCAATTAGGCCTCTAGTAATAGCAGCATATCAAGCTGTTGCTGCAAAGAGATTTAGAGAGATCGACATAGAAAACTCCAAACTACGACGAGCTCTGTGCAGAATATTGAACAGAATCCTCTCAAAAAGCTCGGGGCAGTCAGCAACACCACGGTTTAAATCAAAAATTAAAAACAAAGATTCAGATTATCGGGATTCATAGGTATTCTCGGATCCTGAGAAGAGTAAATTATGCAACGCGAGTTGTGAGAATATTCACCACGCATGGACAACCTGATGTTCTCGTGTCGGACATCGGAACAACTTTTACGTCTGAGGAGTTCAAGAACTTTTATTCAATCTAGCTCGACACATCCGTTCTGCAACGTTTCATCCTTCTACAAACGGGCAGGCGGAGCGAACGGCTCGCAGTACTAGAAATTATTTGAAGCAAGCAGAGCCTGACACAAATATCAATCTAAGCCTAGCTAGATACTTGTTCAACCAACACACCACCCCGCACTCAACAACGAACCGCTCGTCTGCAGAGCTACGGCACAATCGTGAGCTAAAAACTTATTTCGACAAAATTCAATCTCTCTAGAAAATGAAATTTGGAATACTTATTTATATTCCGCGATATACAATTACCCGCAGGTAGACCGCATTCCAAAGATGCGCCTCATAAGGCAGCCAAACTAGGCCCAAGTCCCGAAAGGTATCGCCACACATCTGCCTCATTAGGCGCAGGTTCGAAAAACCGAACTTCGGTAATACTCCGGATGCTCTTCTACAAATCAGTTTGGGATTCCAATTTAAGCCTAAGTGAGACACTGCCACATATTTTCGTGACCACAACCAAATTTGGTATTGTTCTGGCATGCCAATCTTTGCCTTACCTAACGTGGGGCTGGTAAGGTAATAGTGAGGCGTGCCTCAGTAAGGCCTGCCTAATTCGGGCCTAACTGATTCTTCGGCTTGCCTCACTGTAATTCTAGTCGGGTACTCATACACCATTTACTGAAATCATCCAAATCCGTTTGCGTGACTTCAGAATCGAGAGAACCAGTGATCGCCCAATAAAGCTTAACATAACCCATATAAACCTGGAATATTGTTGAAGAGAAGCAAGAGCAAATATCATTGACAAGCAAAACGAAAAACGAGTGGGCCCAGAATACTACCGTGCGGTACTTCATTTCAAGCAACGAACGTAAGATACCTGACATTGTAAGTAAGAAGTCATTCAATTTCAGGAGGCTGAGTGAAATCCAATGCATACTAATTTTCTAATTAATATTACATGGGAAACCCGATCAAGAGCCTTAGAGAAGACGGTAAAAATATTGTCAGTCTAGACCTTGGATATCCAGCCGCGCATTATAAAGAAATGCGAACAATAGAGCTGGCTCAGCAGCGGCAGCTAAGCCAAATATAATATCATAATATCGACTCCCTGGGCTGCGTTTGATCACAACTGACCTTCCTGACAAGTGGTGAATCCAACATGAAACAGTGTTCCAAAGGAGGTGAAGTCAGATGTACCGACGATAAGCTTTCATTCAACTTTTTTAACACATCAGTTACCGTACTTTCCACTATGGTATTGTCCGACAAATGCCCAGTTTCTTTCTTTTTGCGCACCATTTTCTCCGCAAGCTCACATTTAACTGAATATATTTGTAGAATAGAAGGAGAAGTTACAAAAAGTGAATACGCCAAATTAATAATGAAAACATATACTATAAATATGTATACTAATTTTTTAATTACTGTTAGTTGTACGCAAGTGGTGAGTACGGCGACAAGAGCAATATTTTCGGCTGTTCTTGAGCGACGTGCACGGGTTTTATTCTTCACATCACTAACTTGTCCCAACAGCTCGAATTTATTCACCAATTTCTGTATTGCTGTCCGACAATATTATATTTTGTATTAGAATTGTCCAAGCAAAAGATATACTTGTTTTTGAAATTTGAATGCATTAATCTGACTCTACTATTTTGAAAATAATTCCTGTGTAATAATAAAATTATAATAAGCACAAAACTATCATAGAATTATAGAAAATCAAAAACATAACTTACAGCCTTTCCTGCTTTCCAAATATAATGCAAACATTTCGCGGAAGCTCATATGAGGTGCCACCGATAAGCTGATTCCGTTGTCTACTACAGCAGTATGAGGCTTTTGCAGCCACTAAATGTGGTCAGCGGAAGTGAGTGGGATAAGCGCAACCCAAAATATATATGCATAATCGCATATAAATACAAAATGAGTGCACATACATACATACACTAAACAGGGGCAAGACTTTTTACAGCAACAGGCCAAGTGAAAATTATCACTAGAATTAGGTGGGATTGCATGTTTTTCCACTACGGCAAATCACATGTTCCTAATGAGAAAATTGGAAATAATTTAATGAACATTTCATTATTACTAGGTTAATATCGCAAAAGAGTAAATCTTAGCTCATTTTAAAACGCAGTTCTAGAGGACAATTGTGGTTATATCGAGTTTCATTGCAAGTACTCCCCTAGGGCAGTGTTGCATTAAGAATCATGCCCCTAACGGTACCTAATGTTTTGTTAGCCCTAAATGCCTTCGAAATTTCGCCAAAGCATCAAATTCAACCGCCGTGAACACAATCCAATCCACAATCCATGGGCATTCCGATGGACTCAAAACTCACTTCGAAAACTCTCATCACCATCAAAAGAAAAGCTTTGGGCTTAAAACTTACTTCTTTCGACTGGTTACTACACAAAAAATTCCAATTTTCGCTGCATAACAAAATTCTACGGTATCCAGCCAACTCAAATACCGAAATACTACAGAGATTTCAGCCTGAAGCACTCAGGATGGTACTGAATTGTACGTGGTACAATGTCCAAGTCCACAGCGAACTCAAAATACCGACGGTTAAAGAGGAAATAAAAAGCATAGCAAAAGGAGATTATTCTTGCAAACAAATATTTTGGCATCATGAGAAGACAGTCGTTATAAGAAGCTTAAAAGAAAAACTCCGCTCAAATTACTTCATTGAGCTCATTTTTTTGTTGCCGGTCACATAAATGAATGCATCCCAAAAGGTAATGTTATGAAATTTAGTCTTATATATATTATATATATTTTTAATATATTACGATTAAATTAAAATTATTTTCAAATATTTCGAACGCTAATTAACAGAATCAATGGCCAATCAGTCCATTGCTTGTTTAAGCGGGTAGTAGCCAGAATTTTCAGAAAATATAATTTTTGAAGTGAAACTTCTTAGGCGTCGATGGACGAGCGAGAATGGAGAGTAAAGTTTCAAGGCCATGCAACGTTTTGGGCATTTTCGTTCTGTGAGAAGGAAAAAAGATATAAGGAAAAGGAGAGAGAGAGCTATACCTTATATATATATCTTAGATGCACTTTAGGATCTTTTTCCTGAGTTATTCCTTGTGGTTTCTCATTTCTAGTGAGAAATAACACTGCCTACTTTTTGGCGCTTGCTTGTTGGTGCAAACTTTTGGTGCCTACTTTTTATTTTATATATCCTTTATTTATGTTATATTTCCTTGGTGCCTACTGTTTGTGGCGTTTTTTGGCGCCAATTTGTTTGGCGTTTGTTTTTTTTTTTGGTGTCTACTCTTTGGCGCTTATTTCCGTGTCCTGGCTAGTGCTTGTGCGTACTATAAAGTGCTATCCACTCCGGCGTCGGATTTATTGGTATTGCTTTACGGTAATTTGTGCCGTTGCTGCGGACCTGGAATCGCTGCGTTTGTGCAGATGATAAACGCTCGGAGTAGTGCGCGTTGTTGCCACAGTTTGTGTCTGGCGTTTACCTACACTGGTCGACCCTTCTCCGCTTTTTGTAAATTTTAGCTATTTGCATTCTCTGCAAATGTTGTGAATTTATTTAGATATACATATATTATCTCTCTCTCTCTCTCTCTCATTCTCTCTCTCTCTCGGGTCTCTAGCTCTTTCTTTGTCTGCCTTAAAAGTTTCACTTCTGTTATGTGTAATACGCTATACGCACCTTTTTTACATTTTCTTAAAGCATTATATCTTAGAAATATTGTGTGAAAACTTGAAGTGAATCCAACAAATACTTCTCGGGTGCTCGGAGCAGATAGCAAAACTTTAAATGCGTTACTGCCTTTGAAAAACTTCAGAAACTCGTCCCTGATCGAAAGATTTTTTTGGTTCAAAAATTTCGATTTTATTTTAAGCAATTAATTGTCGGTTGTTTCCTTGAAAATTTGAAAAAATATTTGCTGAGGCCGCCATCTGGATAATTAAAAAAAAAACTTCTATCAGGCACAAGATTATCTATTAATGAAACTAATACCTAATTTCTCTTGTCTGATTGATTTTAGATGAATCTGATGATTAGATGATCACCGCAAGGAACTTCTGGGCTCCACACAAATAGCGATAACTTTTACAGTTATAAATTTTTTGTTTTGGGAAATTTTAATAAAGTCAAGTCGAAATATGATCCATTAACGCTGTGTTTTTATTTTTGTAAAATAAATCTATTGACTAGCAACAAAAAATTATTAAAAGTCATGACAGTAATTGCATTACAGAACTGTGGTAAAAGTACCGTTGATATTTACGAGTTGCTGGAAAAACTTATTGTAGTATTTCAAGAAAATTGATTTTCCCAAACGTCTGAAGTGACAGAGAGAAAAAGAAATGGTCCTCCTCGCGTGGTTCGAACCAATGCAGTCATAAACGCCGTTCGAGAAAGAATTCGCAGAAATCCCCTTAGAAAGCAAAAAATTATGAATAAGAGAAATGAATGTATCGACCAGATTCATGTCAAGCCTAATTAGAGATGATCTTCATATGAAAGCCTCCCATTGCTCTCCTGGTCATATTTTCAATTTGCGCTTGCAGAAAATTAGACTCGACAGATACAAGCAGCTTCTTCGGTGGCACGCAGCCAAAGGCCATGAAAATAATCTAATCACAGATGAGAAAATGTTCACTCTTGAAGAAGTTTTTAATACGCAAAACGATAAAATCTATGCCTAAACTTTTAAAGACGCAAAAAATATTGTTCCAAGGGCCAAATGTTGTTCAGCGTGGCCACCATCCAGCCTCCGTAATGGTTTTGTGGGGAGTGTCTTGTAAAGGCGTTACTTCTCTAAATTTCTACGAAAAATTGGTTAAGACCGGTGCGAAAGCGTACCAGGAGAATGTCTTAGAAGGCGTGGTGCTGCAGTTGAGCAGTACTGTCTTCAAGGACGGGCGTTGGATCTTCCAGCAAGATTCCGCTCCAACCCATAAGACAAAAACCATTCAGCAGTGGCTAAAAAACAATATTTCTGGGTTCATAGTCGCAGAATTTTCACCAGTTCTATCTAAATAGATCTGAATAGTTCTATTCGAAAAATAATATTAACTGGAAACATTTTCGTTGAACACTTGACCTTCTAACTCCTTTATTGGTAGTCCTTTTTTGTCTCGTTTTTTGGGAAAGGGCACAAACTGGGCCTAACAGAGCGACATACACACTTTAAGTGTACCACAGAAATATTTGTCATACAATTCTACTAGAAGATGGTGCAAAATTAATCATCTAAATTTCCTTTTTATCATACAATTTTCCTTGAACAGTACTATTTCAATGGAAAGCGTTGGATCTTCCAGCAAGATTCCGCTCCAACCCATAAGACAAAAACCACCCAGTAGCGGCTGAAAAAGAGTTTTCCTGTGTTCAAAGTCGAAGAAGATTGGCCGTCCGGAAGTCCATATCTAAATCCATTGACCTACAGTTTGTGGAGAGAATTGGAGAATGTGACCTGTCGAAGACCGCACGGAAATTTGGAGAGTCTCAAGCAATTCTCATTTGAAGGCTTGTGTAATAGCAATTGGTGACCATTTCGAATGAAAATTAAAACTTTTTGTTTTTTAAAAAATAAAAATATTAGAATTTCATATCTTTAATGGACTTAAATGTAACAGACCTTATGGCAGATCTAGTAACTCTTCTCCCAAATTTTTTTTTTCGATTTTTCGATTATTGTGTGCCAAGAAAAAACGGATCGCCCCTTCTATGAACTCAAAAGCGAATCAAGTAGACACTTAATCATTAGTTAAGAACTATAAATATTCCTGCAGGGTGCACACAAATTTAAATGTAAGTATGAAAGTTAATGGACATTAGCAGACGCGCGCACACACATACTCGCGAACCGTACACGACCGAGCGCAGCTGCATAAAATTTAAAAATTACAATCATATAATTTCTAAATGGCATTTCAATGTACAGTTGCATACATATTTGTATGTAGAATTAAATGTCACATGCACAAACATACACACACACACGCCGAAATGTGAGTTTGCGTTTGTGTAGCTTAAAATAAAATATCAGAAATATCTAAAATATTTATTAAAGGGAAGCGGCACAAACGAAATCCTACTGCAAATGGTAATGCGAAACGAAACGGAACGTAACGAAGCCACAAACACAGCGAAAGGATGCTGAGACGCTGCCGGCGATATAAGCAAACGAAAGGATATTGTGTACAATTTCCGTTTTTATGGCACTCAAGAGTGGCAATAAATCTCATACGAAAACTATTTCCGTTCGTATTCTATGTAGTTTTGCGCCTCGTACAGCATTTGACTTCGAATAGCCGCAAACCGGGAGAACACACAAAAGTTTTCACAAATACATTTGTTAATATATTTTTGTCACCTACATACATACATCCGCGTGTATGTATGCATGTGTGTGTATTTGTATTAGATATAGTAAGAGCTGCTTGGACAAGCACGAGGGCCTGCATTCACACATATGCATATAAATATTTAAGTGTGTTTTAAGAATGCCAGTGTCTTTTAAGTCCCGAAAATGAAGTCCCGAGATTTTTAATTTCTTATGAAGCACATGAAATGAGGGCAGAAAAATTTTACTCTTATAAAGGGTGGGTAAAATTCAAGGCCCGGTGTTGAATGTGAACCACACCTAAACGTCAAACTTCTTTCTGCATTTGATGGAACATTTTTCACTTTCAGACTAATTCAATTTGAAACATGGAAGGATACATAATCGAGCAACGCGTTAAAGTTATTCAGGCTTATTATGAAGACGGGCGTTCAAATCAAAATGCATATCGCGTACTTCATCTTCAGTGATGAGGCACATTTTCACCTCATGGGACTCGTCGATAAGCAGAATTGCCGCATTTGGGCGAATGATAATCGAAGACTAATTGCCGAAAAACCAATGCACCCACAAAGAGTGAGTGTTTGGTGCGGTTTGTGGGCCGGCGGCATCATTGGGCCGTATTTTTTCCAAAATGAGGCCGGTCAGGCAGTTACTGTAAATAGTGTTCGCTATCGTGAGATCATAATGAACTTTTCATGGCCCGAATTGGAAGATATGGATGTGGACGATATGTGGTTTCAACAGGACGGTGCCACTTGTCACGCAGCTAACGAAACAATGGCTCTTTTGCGCGAAAAATTTGATGGCCAAATAATCTCACGTGGGGAGAGTTGGTGCGGGTATAGATGCGTCTGTTTTCACTGACGGATCCAAAATGGAGTCTGGAGTGGGAGCGGGGGTCTACTCTAAATCAGCCAGCATTTCGGTCTCCTATAAACTGCCGGAGACAAGCAGCGTCTTTCAAGCAGAGGTATTCGCGATCCTGCAGGCATGCAAAATGCTTCGGGATCGCTGTTGGGAGGGAGACATTAATATTTTTTCCGATAGCCAAGCTGCAATCAAGACACTGTCGTCGCCGTATTGCAGCTCTCTTCTCGTGAACTCCTGTAAGGAGGAACTCAAACGTCTCGAACGTGCAGGAAACATTTCCCTCATCTGGGTTCCTGGGCACAGGAATATAGAGGGAAATGAAATTGCCGATGAGCTTGCCAGGAAGGGGGCGGCAGAACCGAATCCAGCCGGCCTCTTCCCAGACATCGGTATCCCCTTGACCGTCGTTAAAGGGAAACAACACAACTTCTTTCTAAGAAAGCGCAAGACAGATGGAGGTCTGTCCCATCGTGTGCCATTTCAAAAGCACTATGGCCTCAATACGATAAAAACAGAACGCTAAAGGTGATGGGTACCCCCCGCCATTCAATTTCCAAACTCATTGCGGTGATCACTGGCCACTGGGGGATCGGCACTCATGCGGAGAAGCTTGGAATTCCGTACAACCCCCATTGCAGAAGCTGTGGGGATCCTGCAGAGAAAGAGACTGTGGAACACTTTCTCTGCAGATGTCCGGCTTTGGTGGCTAGGCGATTGAGATTCCTCAGCGTCCCCTTTGAGGATGACTTGATCAAATTCTCCAGCCTAGATCCCTTTTTTCTCCTCCGCTACATCAACAGCACTGGATGGCTGTAGACGGTTTTATCTCCTCCCTTAATCCTTTCACAGGTAGTGGTCCACTTTATGGTATCAAAACGGCACGTAAGTGCTACTTGTAGTGTACCTGGGGTACTCTTGCCATCCTACCTACCTACCTATAATCTCACGTCGTGGCGATGTCAATTGGCCGCCAAGATCATGTGATGTGACACCGTTGGACTTCTTCCTTTGAGGTTATTTGAAAGAAAAGATGTACGCCGATAAACCAGCAACAATTCGAGAGCTAAAGAATGAGATAATTCGGCACATTAACGGCATAGAACCTCAATTATGTCTCGGCGTCATCGAAAATTTGGACCATCGGATGGAGGTGTGTCCCCGAGGCCACGGCGGCTATTTGGCCAATATTTTGTTCTACGTGTAATTGAACCATACCAATATTATTATAATAAAGAGAAATGACAATAATTTCTTAAAAAAATTGTATTTTATTCAAAATCAACACCGGCCCTTAAAACTTAACCACCCTTCAGATGAACTTTTTTCACCCTTAGAATAGAGGACAGAAAAATTTTATTTTTATATACGAACCTTTTCAACTCAGAATAGATTAAATTTCCTTTGTTTCGCATTCAGCTCTTTTCGACATACCTTCAGTTACTTTATCAGGCACAGTGAGTCATAGCTTATTTGATGCAGTATCGGGTGCAAAATTAAAATTGTCAAAATAGATATTTTCTATATCAAAAGGAATGCGACCGCCGTAGCCGAATGTGTTGGTGCTTGACTACCATTTGGAGGCGCACGGGTTCGTTACCAGCTGTAGGCATGAACACCAAATGATAGAACGGTTTTTTCTAATAGCAGTCGCAACTCGCCAGACAATGGCAAACTTCCGGGTATATTTCTGGCATTAAAAAGCTTTTCATAAAAACCATCTGCCGTTCGTAAGCAGCATAACATCGCAGGTCCTACATTTGTGGGAAAACTTCAAGAGACTCATTACAAATTGGAATATAAGCTCGGTCAAATACACATTGAAGGGTGTAAGCGCCAATTATAAATATAAATTTCTTCAGTATTCATTGACATCGACATGGAAAGACGTACGCCTCGACAACGGTTACAAATCGTACAACTGTATTACGAAAATAGATGCTCTTTGAAAAGTGTTCGTCGCGTGGTCTGGCCAATTTAGCGATGTTCAGGCCCATTCTTGGCTTAATAGCTAGAGCAAAAAGCAAAATTACCGAGCAACCCGAAGCCATTCAGGAGCAGTCATTACATCCATTTGAAACAACCGTTTAGTGTGGCCTATGGGCTGGTGAAATCATTATTTATCATAGTGAATGGCGAATGCTATGCGCAATTTTAAACGTTTCTTTGATGCCGAATGCCGGAAATTGAAGCCCGTGATCTCCACAACATGTTTTTCGAACAAGACCACGCTACATGCCGCACATCCCGTGAAACAATGGCTCATTTACCTCTCGTCTTTGACCAGTGGATTAGCCACCGAGATCGTGTGATATACGAGTAATACCTTTGGATTTCCATTTGTAGAGGTATGTAAAGTCTAAATACTTTGTGGATAAACCAGCTTTGATTGAGGAGTTCGAAGCCAACATTACTCAGGAAGAATATTGAACACTAGAATTGATGCAGATCAGAACCTTTTTCATACAGCTCATATTATTCTCTAAATATTTTAAATATCAGTGACTGCGTGGTTAAGATCCAGTAATCAGTTTGATAGAGTTTTGCTCCCGGAAGAGGGTGGAATCTCGTTGGAATTTATCAGCTTTTGTAAGGTTTTTAGAGGGTTTTCGTGTCATTAGTCTCTAGTAGCTCCCTAGTCAATTATTCTACACTCGAAGTTTTTTGTAATATAGCCAAAAGTTTTCAATCACTTTTATATCAAGAGAATGTGCCGGAGGTGTCATCGAATTGCAGTGTCTCCATATAAACCATGTTTATACGATTACTCTCATGTTTTAAATAATTTTCTTATTAAAATCGGAATTTTCCACGTATATTAGGTTTCTCGAGCCTTCGAAGAGGATTATTTTTTGGTATATCCAAATACTTAGTTTTGTCCATTGTCCCTTCAATAAACACAAAGTTTCCTAGACCAGTTACGTACAGTACACCTGCTCTTCTTCGTAGTAACTCTAAAGTTCTCCTCATTAAGATCTGCATGCCTCTTTCACCAACCGTAAAATACACCATCTTCTTGATGGGCGCGATAATCGCTTACGCATTTTTGGCCTAGTTTCGCAAAACGCGCGAGTCGTTTTTTTCACCAGATAACTGGCACCAGTTGATCACACCAAGTGAGGCCAAGTCCATCTTTTCAACGCAGAGGAGGCCTCTCCCTTCTTCTGCTACCACCAGCTGGTACCGCATCGAATACATTCATAGCGGGAGGGTTGGTTTTTAGACATAACCCAGCCAACGAAGCCGCTGGGTCTTAATTCGCTCCACTTTTTCAAAGTCGTTGATCACACCAAGTGAGGCCAAGTCCATCTTTTCAACGCAGAGGAGGCCTCTCCCTTCTTCTGCTACCACCAGCTGGTACCGCATCGAATACATTCATAGCGGGAGGGTTGGTTTTTAGACATAACCCAGCCAACGAAGCCGCTGGGTCTTAATTCGCTCCACTTTTTCAAAGTCGTCGTAAAGACCTTTCAACTAACTGTTCCACCACATGTGGTATTCGCCGTTGCCAACCGCAAAATCTTTCTCTCACACACTCCAAGGGATGCCTGACCGGATATTGTCATCGCTCAAGGTTCTGCGCTATACGTTAGGACGGGCATAACGAGAGGCTCATAGAGTGTTGGTTTTGTTCGTTAAGAGAGAACTTTACTATTCAAAGACTGACGTCGGAGCTAATAGCTGAATCAATAGGCGTCGGAAAATATGAGCAGTCTTCAAAAGTTCGGACCCCTCCAATCATGCTTCGGACCATGCAAGTGAGCTTGAATCGCCATCCGTTGTGTTCTTTTTTTTTTTGGCAATAAACAGCGTCTTACGAGCAATTACGGAAAGCACGCGACAGATAGTTTCAGCACAGCAAAAATTTCCTAATTCCTGCTGAATATTAACAGCCAACTGATAAGCCGTAGAAGTCCACGCAAGTGGGGAAAGTTACTGATCGCCATTCACTTGGGAGTGGCCAGGACGATTCTTCTACATATGGTTCAAGCAGCTCACAACGTCCGGGATTAGCCCACGTATCCTCTGGTTAGCTTCCGAACACCCGTTCGGGAGTGAGCTAACGTGAGAAGGCGAAGCATCCCAGCATAGCTGGTTGTGCGCTGGGTTTGGGACCCGCCACTTAAAAAGCCCCCCCAATGAAAACAGCAACAAAGCCTCGGATGAGAACTTCTAACACTGATGACGACCCCTGCAAACGAAATAAGGAATACGATTTGAGGGCATGCACCTGGAATGTCCGGTCCCTTAATGGGGAAGGTGCCTCTGCCCGGCTGGTTGATGTCCTCGTGAGAGTAAAGGCTGACATCACTGCCATCCAAGAGATGCGATGGACGGGGCAAGGTAAGAAAAACCTAGGACCTTGCGACGTCTACTACAGCTGCCATGTAAAGGAGCGCAAATTCGGTGTCGGATTTGTTGTGGGAGAGAGACTTCGTCGCCAAGTACTGTCGTTCACTCCGGTGGACGAGCGTCTCGCAATAATCCGCATCAAAGCGCGATTTTTTATCATCTCGCTAATTTGCGCCCACGCCCCGACGGAAGAGAAGGACGATGCGACCAAGGATTCTTTCTATGAGCGCTTGGAACGTTCCTATGAGCGCTGCCCCCGCCACGACATAAAAATCGTGCTTGGCGACTTCAACGCCAGGGTGGGCAAGGAGGGAATTTTTGGTCCCACAGTCGGAAAATTCAGCCTGCACAACGAAACATCCGGCAACGGACAGAGGCTGATCGACTTCGCCGGGGCCCGAAACATGGTAGTCTGCAGCACCAGATTCCAGCATAAAAAGATACACCAAGCTACCTGGCTGTCCCCTGATCGAAAAACGCGAAACCAGATCGATCATGTTGTGATAGATGGAAGACACGCTTCTAGTGTATTAGATGTACGTACGATCCGAGGACCCAACATCGACTCGGATCATTACCTTGTTGCAGCCAAATTGCGCACACGCCTCTGTGCAGCAAAAAACGTACATCTACCTACGCAAAGAATGTTCGACATCGAAAAGCTGCAATCACAACAGACAGCCAGAAGATTCGCCACTCGACTCTCACTCCTGCTCTCGGAGAGCACTGCCCAACACACCGGCATGCGCGAGCAATGGAGCAACATTTCTCGTTCCCTACGTACCGCCGCCGAAGAAGAAATCGGATTCCGGCGAGCCCGAAAAAACAATTGGTACGACGAGGAATGTCATGCTGCCGCCGAAAGAAAAGATGCCGCCTATAGAGCCACGCTGCGATCGGGCGCAACGCGAGCCATGTGGGATCGCTACAGAGAGCTGAAAAAGGAAGAGAGACGTATTATCCGACAGAAGAAACGTGAGGCCGAAATACGTGAGTGCGAGGAGCTTGAGATGCTGGCCAATAGGAACAACGCCCGAAAATTCTACCAGAAAGTTCGGCGGCTTACAGAAGGTTTTAAGACCGGGGCGTTTTCCTGTAAGAACAAAGACGGTGATCTGGTGACTGACGTACAGAGCAATCTTAAATTATGGAGGGAACACTTCTCGAACCTGTTAAACAGTGACAGCTGCGCATGTCATAGAGAAAGTGAAGATCCCGATACCCCAATCGTTGACGACGGAATTATCGTTCCGTTACCCGACCATGACGAGGTGAGAATAGCAATATCACGGCTAAAGAACAACAAAGCCGCGGGCGCCGACGGACTGCCGGCTGAGCTATTCAAACATGGCGGCGAGGAGCTGGTAAGGTGCATGCATCAGCTCCTATGCAAAATATGGTCGGATGAAAGCATGCCTGCCGATTGGAATTTAAGTGTGCTCTGCCCAATCCATAAGAAGGGCGATCCTGCAATTTGTGCCAATTACCGCGGGATTAGTCTTCTAAATATCGCCTATAAGGTTCTAGCCAGCGTATTGTGTGAAAGGCTGAAGCCCACCGTCAACCAACTGATTGGACCTTATCAGTGTGGCTTCAGACCTGGAAAGTCTACCATCGACCAAATATTCACAATACGCCAAATCTTGGAAAAGACCCATGAAAGGAGAATCGACACACACCATCTTTTCGTCGACTTCAAAGCTGCATTCGACAGTACGGAAAGGAGTTACCTGTATGCCGCTATGTCTGAATTTGGTATCCCCGCAAAACTAATACGGCTGTGTAAGATGACGTTGCTCAACACCAGCAGCACCGTCAGAATTGGGAAGGACCTCTCCGAGCCGTTTGATACCAAACGAGGTTTCAGACAGGGTGACTCGCTGTCGTGTGACTTCTTTAACCTGATGTTGGAGAGCATCGTACGAGCCGCAGAACTTAATCGCTCAGGCACAATATTTTATAAGAGCGTACAATTGTTGGCGTATGCCGATGATATTGATATCATCGGCCTTAACAACCGCGCTGTTAGTTCTGCCTTCTCCAAACTGGATAAAGAGGCAAAGCGAATGGGTTTGGTGGTGAACGAGGACAAAACGAAGTACCTCCTGTCTTCAAACAAACAGTCGGCGCACTCGCGTATCGGCACTCACGTCACTGTAGACAGTTATAATTTCGAGGTTGTAAAAGACTTCGTTTATTTAGGAACCAGCATTAACACCGATAACAATGTCAGCCTTGAAATCCAACGTAGAATCTCTCTTGCCAACAAGTGCTACTTTGGACTAATTAGGCAACTGAGCAGTAAAGTCCTCTCTCGACGAACAAAACTAACACTCTACAAGACTCTCATCATGCCCGTCCTAACGTATGGCGCAGAAGCGTGGACGATGACAACATCCGATGAAGCGACGCTTGGAGTGTTCGAGAGAAAGATTCTGCGTAAGATTTTTGGACCTTTGCACGTTGGCAACGGCGAATATCGCAGACGATGGAACGATGAGCTGTATGAGCTTTACGGAGACATAGACATAGCGCAGCGAATAAAGATCCAGCGGCTTCGTTGGCTGGGTCATGTCGTCCGAATGGATACAAACGCTCCGGCTTTGAAAGTATTCGATGCGGTACCAGCTGGTGGTAGCAGAGGAAGAGGAAGGCCTCCTCTGCGTTGGAAAGATCAGATGGAGAAGGACTTGGCTTCACTTGGTGTGTCCAACTGGCGCAGGTTAGCACGAGAAAGAAACGACTGGCGCGCTTTGTTAAACTCGGCCAAAATCGCGTAAGCGGTTATCGCGCCAATTAAGAAGAAGATAAGCCGATAACTTCGGCTACTATTTTCACTTTTGGAACAATACGAGTAAATCGCGTTTGAATCAACGTTTATTTTGCACTCGATTTTTATGTACAAGGTGAAGTCAAGATGTCGGCACAAGCCTTTTGGATGGCCTCTATGGACCTAAAACGTTTTCCTTTCATGACCAAATGCAATTTTCCGAATAGGCAGAACTCACAGGGAGCTATATCAGGTGAATAAAGTGAGTGATTGATGGTTAAAATGCGATTTCTAGTCAAAAAATCTGACACAAGAGTGGATCGAAGAGATGGTGCATTATCATGCAATAAGCGCCAGTTTCCTCCTTCGCTGTATTCAGGGCGAATTCGATGAATGCGATGCACAAACGCTTCAAAGCGCCAAGATAGAAAATCGATTGACGGTTTGGGGCGTTGGCATGAACTCCTTATGGACAATTCTCTTGTAATCGTAAAAACAAAGGAGCATCGACTTGATTTTTGACTTTGACAAACGTGATTTTTTGTTTGGTGCCTCGTCTGGGGCCTTCCATTGGGCACTTTGACACTTAGTTCCAGATTCATGTTGAAACACCACGTTTCATCACCAGTTACAATGTTGTAAAGGAAGTTCTCGTCTTTTCTCGCCTCTTTAATGAGGTCTTTCGAATGTTGAGTTCTGAGCAGATTTTCGTCCTCAGTTCACTTGTGCTGAATGAAACGTGCACAGCCCCTTTCGTAAGTCCCAAAAATAATCAATTAAGATGCGATAAATCGATGTTTTGGAGATATTCAACTCCGATTCCATGAATTTTAACAATGATTTCGGTTCATTTTCCATAATTTTACGAACAGTTTCGATGGAGTTTTCGGTGATAACTGATTTGGATTCGATGAACATGCAGGCCGTTCATTTTAATTTATGTCCTCAGAACCATCTCTGAAACGTGTAAACCATTCATGAACTCTGGCGCGAGATAGACAATCATCGCCATGAACTTCTTCATCAATCCAAATGTTTCGGTAAACATTTTACCGATTTTAAAACAAAATTTGATATTAGCTCTTTGTTCGAAACTCATTTTTGTACCGTTGACACAAATATACTGACAGCTTAGACGCAATAGCTTCGTTTCCACTGAAACGAAAGTCACCGAGCTTTCACTGGAAGTCAGCCAGAGACGTAACTTTCGACGCACTAACTAATTTAACTCCTGTTTAGTTTGGACTTCACCTTGTATGACAGTTTCAGCCGCAAATGCTGCAGTTACCTGCTAATTTTCCGATGGTAGGTTGTGGGTATACAGGAGATATAGCAGAGTGCCCAAAATATTACTGCTGCCATTTTTTTCAAGCCTAGTTCTTGCCATATAATGAATATGGTACGGGACTAGTACCGAAATTTTGAGAATGAGAACCCGAAAATTTCGGAATTGCAAAATCGCAAAACTTTTTAACTCTAGGGTGTGTCTCGTATGTACACACTTAAGCACATAATTCGAATTGAAATTTTGTGTTTATTTGAATGCCTGCCGTCGCACAGAATGCGCTTATTGTGCTTGTATGTACGACAAGTATGAGAACAACGACGATGCGCGAGTGTATGGGTGTGCATGTCTACAAGCCACTAGATTATACATCGCTACTGCCGTTGCCTTTTTTGGTTAGCACATTTTACAATTGCATGCTATTGCAGGCCGTCTGTGCCTGCCGAACTCGCATCTCTCTCCAACTCTTATTCTTACACACACACACACATACACACACAAAATCGTTCTGCATAGTTTGCTATTTAGAGCAAATTTAAAAAATCCATCAAAGCGATACATTTTAGAGATTTCATTTGCGCCACCACGCTGCCCAATGCCGCTGCATGCATAAGTACACACATACATGCATACATGCTTTGGCAAAAATAAAATGTAAAAGTGCGAAGGTATGCATGCATGTGAATAAGTTTGTGTCCGCGCACCGTAAAGTATGCTACATTTTATTTTAGTCGCATGCAGCGTGCGCATCTTGCTCCAGCAATTGCCAAGTGGCTCACGGTTGTGTGTTTATGCATTCCTTTGGCACACGTGTGTGTGTGTGTGTGTGTGTGTAGTGCCCATTTCCGTTTCATGTACGGCGTTGAAATGCTTTTAGCAACTGCATCCGTTACTGCTATAACCATCATTACAAGAAACCAACCAACATTTCATTGGATTTCGCACGCTGTGCCGCACCAATTGCTCTCAGATAACTGGTGTGTACACAGACACACACAGGCATATATTTCGTGCTGTTGCATACTTAGTGTTGCATGCCATGCATGCGGCGCGTATTTGGGCCATGCACACAAGACACAGAGTCAGTTGCACATCAGCGCTACTTGACGGGGATAAGTTGGAGGTTTTGGAGCAGAGTTCAACAACAACATATAAATTTGTTACATTTATTTCCTTTAGCCCTAAGTATTACACATTGAAGCCGTAAATTTAAGCCTCTAGCTGCTATGTATAAAATTATCATCCGTTAGCATGTGAATGAGTTCAATAATTTCAGAATTTTGTGCTTAAGTGGCATAAATTTAAATAAATAAATTCTTATTATATAAACACTGATCAACAAAAATCAATTATTTAGGTTAAAGATGAATTGTAAAGGACTGAATATTTTCTACTTGCTGCTTTAGTGAGGTACATCTCGTGATTTGCAAATTGCCGTTGGTTATACTTCCCGAGCTCACAGTAGCTCACAGTCAATAGTAAAATAGTTCACTGGATAATATGGTGAAACCGCCCTTGGGCGAACACTCACCGTCAGATAACTTTTGTCCACTCCAGTCAGTTGTCCGTCCAATAGAGTTATGCACTAAAGGGGAGGGTAGCTTGTTTTAGAACTTCTCAAATGAATTGAATACTTTTTCTTACATTAATAAGGCGAGTTTGGTGAACATTTTATTTCCCGTTCGGGACCTGTCAATTGGCCACCCAGATCGTGCGATATATCGCCTTTAGATTATGTTTTGTGGGGCTATGTTAAAGCTCATGTCTATTCAGACAAGCCTGCTTCAATTAACGCATTGGAAGACAACATTAAAGCATTTAATTGTGAGATACCGGCCGAAACATTGGAAAGAGTATACCAAAATTGGACTAAGCGGATAGACCATTTGAAGCGCAGTCGCGGTCAACATTTGCATGAAATAATCTTCAAACATTAAATTATATGGACTGTACTATCGATTTAAATAAAAATTGCATGCATTTTTCTGAATTTTACGTGAGTTTTTTTGAAAAACGCTCATGTAGCTCTTAAAAAATCACCCTTTACTTAGCTTCCCTTTTCATTGACTTAACTGCGCACAAAGACAAATAAGTTAAGCTCTTTAGCACTTGGCAAGTAATAAAAATAATCAGCCAATTTTGTATTTGAATAACTTTTAAACAAATAATAAATGAAATTGGGTGATGGAAATCTTTATTTTGACTTTTGCGTGCGCCATTGCTTATCTCTTTGTATGCGAGTTCACAAGTGTCAAAAATGTCTGACGTACAACACTATTTACAAAAATTATAAATCTTCCAATAGGAGGATTAATTTCGCCCCACCTGGTATAAGAAACTTTGCATACAAACATAGATACATAACAGTGAATTTAGATAAGACTTCCACAATTTCGCAAACATAAAATAACCCTAAAGGCTGTCTAACTTACACACATACACACACACACACAACAAAAAATTCACTCTTACAAAACTCTCATCACTTAAGTACATTGAACAGTTATTTTGCAACGAAAGCAAAGTCTTGCAGTTAAGTCATTAGCGTATCAGTCACGATTTGGTTTTATTGAAAGTGTTTTAATTTAATGATTAGAGCTACGCGTATTTAATGCTAAGTTGAGCAAAAGCCAGCGCTAGCAAAAAATATGTATGTATGTATGCGTGTGCATACGGGTATGTAGCAGCAGCACCAAGTTGATCGACAGCTCCGAAAGTTAGCTAGAGCTGCTGTATAATAACAACAAAGCGGCAAATCTAAATAGTAAACAGTGTAAGAGCAATCAGCTTTGCTTGCATATAAATTAATCTCTGATGCTAAGTAAAATCTGAGATGCATACACAAATTACGACAGCGTGAACGTGGCACATATCTACTAATACATGCAGAGGTACACTGGCGGACAGAGATGATATTTTTCATGAAACTGCATGTTTACCCAATTTTTCTGAAGAGATCTTCTTTTGCATGTATGGAATTTTTTTATAAAGAGGCAAGTAAATAAAAACAATTAACTACCCCCGTAGTTAGAGCCCCGAAAAAATGATGACTTTCAATACTTTTTTTTTGCAAGTCATTTGCTTTATTTTAAAAAAATAAAAACATAGCAAACATAATACATCATGTTTCAACTTGACTTTAACAAAATTTCAAAAACAAAAATTAATAATTGTTAAAGTTATCGCTATTTGGGTGGAGCCCGTTTCTCCAGAAGTCCCTCGCGGTGATCATCACAAGTCCTTGGAGATTCATCTAAAATCAATCGGACAAGAAAATTTAGTTATTTTATTAGATAATCTTCTGCCTGATCGAAGCTTTTTTTTCAAAATTAACAATATGGCGGCCTCAGCAAATATTTTTTCAGATTTTCTAGAAAAACCGACAATTAATTGTTTAAAAAATGTAAATTCTTGAAAAAAAAACTCCTTCTATTAGGCACGAGTTTCTGAAGTTCTTCAAAAGCAGTATAAATTTTATTGAAATCTACCAAACGGCTTTCAAGTTACAGTGATCACCTGTTCAAAAAAGATAGTTTAAAAAAAAACGCATTTAAAGTCGAGAAGTCGGTTGCTTGCAGCTGCTGCTAGCTACTTGCTCTTGAACGCTCCGAAACGCCCGAGCGCCCTTTGTTAATTGTTTCATAACTCGAAATGTATTTGTGGGACTTACTTCAAATTTCCACACAATATTTTTAAGTTAGTATACTTCCATATCCAATTTTTTGAAAATTTTGACTACCCCTAACCCCTTAAACAAACACACAAAAAAACTCAACTTGCCAGAATTGATCCAGAAAATGTTAACATCCTCGATACTCTGCCAAAAGTCAATATATTTATTTCAAAATTGGCAAACAGTTTCTTTTATATAATACATTAAAATAATATATTTTTTTTTTTATTTTAATCATTTAAAATTGCAATTCTTCCAGAAAGTTCGCAGCGGGGCTTCTCAATCGGCGGGCATTGTAGCATCGGCGTCAATGACCTGAATACAAAGACCAAAAAATTTTTTTGTTTACTAATGTCAAAATTTCTATATGAATTAAAAAAAATGGAAAAAAAATCGCAGAATAAAATACTTCAAAACAAATTTTGGGGCGAATTTTCCTACTATTTTTGTTTCGAAAAATTAATTTTTTTGAAAAACTTTCGAATTGTAAATTCATATAGAAAGTAATATCATAAAAAAGATGTGTGGAAAATTTCAGGGAGATCGGTCAATAACTTTTCGAGTTATCGCGTACGCCAATTCGAAAAATATCGATTTGAGAAAAACGCGTCTAAAGTTTGTATGTAGTACATAAAATTTCAATGATTTTTGTGACTTACCGATTAATCAGCAATTCCAGCGCCATATAATTGTCTTCTGAAGTCTTGTAAAACGCATTCTGTTCAATTAGTTGCTGTTGACGTGCTTTGCGAGCTTCTATAGTGGGTAATGAGCTAATGAGCTGAGCCGATTTCCTTGAATCCCTCTCTACTCATCCAGCTTTTCGGCGTAAGATTTACATTGTCGGCCAATAAATCTACATATTTATTTGAGGAGTTCATTCTTTCTAAAATCGATGTATGTATATACTTCATTGGATAATCCAGCAGCGATGTATAATACCATACATCAGATCAATAATTTTTGACCCCGAATGTTGGTGTTTTGGAGCGTGACGGCAAACGTAATGCTGTATATTCACTTAAAATGTGTCAATAAAAATATTTTAAGACATCCTCTCATAAAAATATTCAATAATGGACAGGTAGAAAAGTGAAGAGATTCAAGAGACAGGTAAAAAGTCGGCAACGTAACTACCAACGTAACTGGTATACCTCTCCCAGCGCTCGGACGCAAAGAATAGAGTCGTCACGGTTGACGATTAAAAATATAAGAAATACTTAAATTTACGTTCTAAAAATGCTTCGACATATTCATAAAGGATTATATTAACATTTTATGAAAAAAAAAAATATTATGTTTTTCGAAATTTTACAGGTATCTGTCCTCTTAAATGCAGCAAACCTAAATACGAGGTAAAACTAAAAAAAGTTTTATATATTTTTTTAATATTTAAGCAAGAAATAAAAGTAATAAAAATGCGTTTAAGAAGACAAAATTTGGTTTTTCTTTGTTTTTTTTCCAATAAAAACATGTTTACTATTGTACTAAATGTCCTTAAATAATAAGGAAATATAATATAAAATAAATAAATATATAAAATATGTAAGTCCAAAAAAGTGAAAACATAGTTAATGCTGTCCCATAAAGAAAATCTTGATGCGTCTCAAAGACGTGTGGTTAACTTCTTAGCAACTTTCAACAGGGCTATCAAAGCTAAGTTAAACGTCTGAAATCTGTACACTCAAATAACGCAAATTTTTCTGCAAAATATAAATTTAAAAAGTCAAGAACTCAGATCAAGACAATTCAAAAACAAAAACGATGTTTTTAAACTGTAATGGTGAGTTGAGCTTGACTGCCAGTGTACTCATTTGCAAGTATGTGCATGTGTGAGTGATGCGAGCCGTCAGCAATTGGCTGTTTTACCATACAAGGAGTAATTTTTTGTGTAACTAAATAGGTGTGACTCTGTGTATGAGTGTGTGTGCGAGCGCATAACTCTGCGTATCTGCATACGGATTTATATATATATTCAATATCTATGAACTGTGGGAAGCGAAAACACACAAACAAATTCAAAAAAATCTCGAGTTTTTTTTCAATTTTCATTTTATTTATTAGATTTTAAGCTATGCTTTTGCTGCTGCAACTTCCTCGTAAGCTTCAAAATATGGTAGAATGAAGAATAGAATATTTTAAATACATATAAAGGAGATTGCAAGAATAGTAAAATTTATGGTTATATGCCTACAGCCAGAAAATGTAAAACATTTCAAGCATTTAAACTATTTCGCACAGTCAGAGTAACTTGCACTTTGGAGCGATGCAAACACCCAACCACACAAACATGCATTTGCTTATTGTTCGATGTATGTTTGAGGGTGTATGAGTGTATATAAGAATATATGTAGTTTAGCAGCACTTTTACTTGTCTCTACATACACACGAGTATGTGCACGCCAGTGTGCTTTGTTTTGGTCACTTCCGTAAACTCGACTGAAGCTTAAATAACTATGAATTTTTAAAATTCTCCAAAAAAATTTCAAGCATTTCTAAACTTTCAAATATTTAACTTTGTAGGAATGTAGGAGTGTTGTGTTTTGTTTGCGAACCAGTTAAATTGGATGAATCCAAAAACACACACATACACAAATTGTGGTGTATACACAAGTAAAGATCAGGGCCGGCGTTTGAGGTGACAAAGTCCGGGGGTAAAACTAAGCGTGGTCCTCAATTTATGAAAGTAGTTCGTATGTCCTAAGGAAAATTTTTAAAGAGATGCCAAATAAAGTAATTTAACATATATTTATTAAATAAACTCTAAGAAGCCAAGAAAAAAATTTGATTTGAAATGTGCAAATTTGTGAACTTCAAATTGTAAATGACGGTCGGCATTCGAGTGGAGCTTCTCAGCAGGCAATTACAGTAGCTCGACGTAATTTTTATCCGAATCTTAAGATCGCGATCGCGCTTCCTGGATAACGTGAGCAGCCCTTGTCGTGGGCGCGGTCACCAACCCGTGCGAAGTCTTGAATCGCGACGCTTTGCTTTAATTATCCACTAAACTGCGCATTTGGAAACTTGGCTTCAAATTTCTCTGATATGGGATCTCGGTCATAGGAATATGAGATGGTAATGAAATAGGAGATAAGCTAGCAAGAAAAGGTTCCGCGCTAGAAATAACAGACATGTAACAACATAACAAAAACATCCATTGCTTCACACAACTATGCTATAACAGGTGGAAGCAAAGCAAAGAAGGTGGGAGCAAATAACTGAATCCACCGCAAAACTGGCCGTCGTACAACATCCAGAAGACGAAGTACCTATTAGGATGCTCTCGTTCAAACATTTCGCGTATCACTCCAACCTTTGCAGGTCACTGGAAGGTAAAAGGCCATGCAACCAGACTTAAACTTCCTTTGAATCTCATCTGCAGAAGCTGTTAGGCAGAGGAGGTTAAAGAAGGTATATTCCACTATTTATGCGTGTGAATGACCAGGTCTAGCTAAAGCAAGATGCCGCTGTTTCGCTAAGCCTTTCTTACAGCAATTTAATAAAATCTCAGACATCGAAATAAAAAGTTCTACTTGGTTCACATGAAATATATCTGACTAAACAAAACAAGGATATCACACAAGAATAGTGCCAGTAAAACGGCGCTAGTCGATGACAACAACAACAACAAATTGTGAAGCATCTGCCGACCAGATGGCACGACTATAAGCGACTTACCTTATAAAAGTGTGCTCGAATTCAAACCTCTTAAAGTGACGCTGCACGCGGAATTTCGGCGCCGCCACGCAAAAAATGACCCAGATGAGATATAATATTATTGTGGCAGCATAAACATTTTTCCTTCATATATATGAGGAATACTGCTGAAGTGACGTTGCTTGGCCATAGGTATATAAATCCGGGTCGTTCCAGTTACGTATAACCAGATGACCTGTCTTCTGATGACGACAATGATAATCAATTTAAGGAAATTTATATTAAAGCAAGCACCGGAATTGTGCGGATCCTTAATGAGAAAGGCTCCTCTACTTGGCCGGTTGATGTCTTTTGTAAGAGCAATAGCTAAACATCACCGCCACCCAAGAGCTGCGATTGACGTGGCAAAATTATTAAGCCTTACGACGTCTACTTGCGCAGATTTCAACTTTGACGGAAACCTCCAGAATGAGCGAATTGGTATTTTAAGCGATGGTCAGGCGGCGCTCAGGGCATTGTCATCCTGTGAGGTTAAGTCCTCAATGATACTTTAGGGTATTACGAAACTGCAATTGTAAGGAACGCACAATCGCATGCGACTTATATGGGTCCCCGGATACAGTGGTTTAGTTGAGCACGAGGTAGCGGATATATTGGCGAAAGAGGCTGCGTCCTTGTAACTAATAGGATTCGAACTCTTCCTTGCTGTGGGACAACACAACATTAAGGAGAATTTTAGGAGTGAAAAGTTAAAGCTGCCTGGCATCCAATTATGGGGCTACACCAGACAAAGTCTTTACTAGGGATTTTAATCAAAAGTGGTTTAGAAAACTCACAACCGTCCCTAGGATAAAATGAGAAAGCACTCACTGGCATTCTCACATGCCACTGTAGACTACGTAGTCCTCTGGATTGAGATACGATCTACTCACTCTTGTCGCTTCTACGACTAATACCCGGAGACTACAGTACACTTTCTCCTTGAATGTGACGATTTAGCGTGGATAAGGATGAGACATTTCGGCCAGCGCAATCCAGAGCTTTCTGAAGATGGAAAGAGGGCAAAAAAGACCATGAGAACGAAATCCAAAACTCAAATTTATTCTATTCTATTCTATTCTATTCTATTCTATTCTATTCTATTCTATTCTATTCTATTCTATTCTATTCTATTCTATTCTATTCTATTCTATTCTATTCTATTCTATTCTATTCTATTCTATTCTATTCTATTCTATTCTATTCTATTCTATTCTATTCTATTCTATTCTATTCTATTCTATTCTATTCTATTCTATTCTATTCTATTCTATTCTATTCTATTCTATTCTATTCTATTCTATTCTATTCTATTCTATTCTATTCTATTCTATTCTATTCTATTCTATTCTATTCTATTCTATTCTATTCTATTCTATTCTATTCTATTCTATTCTATTCTATTCTATTCTATTCTATTCTATTCTATTCTATTCTATTCTATTCTATTCTATTCTATTCTATTCTATTCTATTCTATTCTATTCTATTCTATTCTATTCTATTCTATTCTATTCTATTCTATTCTATTCTATTCTATTCTATTCTATTCTATTCTATTCTATTCTATTCTATTCTATTCTATTCTATTCTATTCTATTCTATTCTCTACGACAGCTACTACATTTGTTATGTAAGGGAGCGCATATTTGGTGGCAGATTTGTGGTGAGAGAAAAACTTTGCCGAAGAGTTAAACTTTGCCGAAAAGGCATGAATATCGAGGGGCTCAAAAAGCAGCAAATTTCACGTTAAGGGATGGATCTTTATTTCTCAGCAATAAAAATGCCAAGAAATAAAAAATGTGTTTATTTCTGGGCTGTTAAGCGGATGGAGGTAGAGCTACTGATTCCTACTTTTACCATTGTTGCAACATTAATATTCCCCATACATATACGGGGAATGCTGCCGAAGTGACAGTCCTCGGCCGGGTCGTTGCGGTCGCGCCGAATCGACTATTATGGGAACTGATTCCTGAATATCTCTACTTGCCAGTAAGTACTCAATATTAGCCCCAAAGCAAGTGATGTTTTGCCTCATGCTTCTTTCGAGTAGCACAGCTCATCATCATAAATTCCTAGAGTTCCAGAGTAGAATATAGTGTCACAAAACCACGGCAGTTTCGAGAGAGTTCTGTTTCAAATCATGTCCTAGATTTCGTGCTAAAGATCGTCAACTGACGATCTGTTTGGTTTATATTATTTGTTGTGATTTCAGTAATCTAAAAACTTATACGGGAATAAGGGATTGGCCTACCGCACACGATTCTGGTGCTCTTTCATTTATAGATATATTGAGATTACGCCGATGTTCACGAGTTTATTGCTTTCTCTCTTTGGCGATGCCTTCTCTTGGTAAGAAATTCCAACTACTGGGTTCAGCGGAACGTCTCTACCTTGATCGTTTCGGCCTTTGCCCCTGCACAGAAGCCCTCATAATTTTACATACTTCCCTATACTGACATATGTATAATATTTAGGTATATATGTATGTATGTATGCGTAAATAGTGTTCTGTTTCAGTAGTGGAGTAGTGAAGTGTGAAAATGGTGGTCTGCTCTACTACAAAACTCATTTCTCCGGGATAATGCAAGAAATATTTTGTGAAAATTTTACACTTTCTTCTTATTTTTTGTGATTTACATACATATATGTATATATACATACGCATACATAAATGCATACAACGGTATCGATTTAATACAAAAATATTTGCAAAGGATATTTTGCAGCAGTTGATTGGAAAGTATGTTTTGTACACATTTTGTGTGCGTGTATGTGTGGGAAAGTTTCGATAGAATACATTGAATTTTATTTATTTTTGTGATGAATGTTTGTGCATATCAAATACTCCTCTGATCAAGATTTTAACGAACAAATCATTGGGGTTTTCTTTCGCAGTTTATTATTTTAATAGAGTGAATAACATTTACTTGACATAAATCAGTAATTTAAATTTCAAATTTGATTTTAAAGTTTAGTCAAGAATTATTAGTGAAGCTGAACGCCAAAACCTCAAATAGGAATGAGTAAGACTTAGAGTAAGGAAGTTAAAAATAACCAAGGTAATAAAATACATATCCAAAATAAACTTTTTTCGTCTTCAAATTCAAACTGAACTTTTGTATTTATGCAAGTGCCACAAATAGGCTAATAAAACACAAACTATTTACATTTAATCAATTCTGTGATTGTCAAATATGCCAAAAAAATGCCATTTACGATTATGGCCAGGAATGCAAACGGCATCTTGAAGTAGAAACGTTCGAATTTTTCTATTATTGCTTTAGTAGATGTCATCACAATCATCTTCGTCTCATTATTTTTTCGTGCGGTGTAGCTTTGAAAAAGTCAATCAATTTAAGTGCCTTGGAGTTGTGCTGATGGCACGAAAAGATACACCAGTCGCCATACAAGACCGGATATAACCTGGAAATAAATCTTACTTCGCGCATACAAAACTAATGAAATTGAGACTTACATCCAGAAACCTGAAACTTCGAATACATAAAACCGTTTGACTCACATAAGGTTGAGAAATCTGTATGCTGAAATGATTTTTTTTTATTCCATTTGCATTACAACTTCTTCTTCTTAATTCGGCGTGATAAGCGTTTACGCGATTTTGGCCGACTATATCAAAGCGCGCCAGTCGTTTCTTTCTCGTGCCAGCTGGCGCTAGTTGGACACACCAAGTGAAGCCAAGTCCTCCTCCACCTGATCTTTCTAACACAGAGGAGACCTTCCTCTTTCTCTACTACCACCAGCTGGTACCGCATCAAATACTTTCAGAGCCGGAGCGTTTGTATCCATTCGGACGACATGACCCAGCCAACGTAGTCGCTGGATCTTTAAACGCTGCCTATGTCTATGTCGTCGTAAAGCTCAAACAGCTCATCGTTCCATCGTCTGCGATATTCGCCGTTGTCGAAGTGCAAATGTCAAAAAATCTTGCCCAGAATCTTTCTCTCAAACACTCCAAGCGTCACTTCATCGGATGTTCGTCGTCGTCCACGACTCTGCGCCATACGTTAGGACGGGCATGATGAGAGTCTTGTAGAGTATTAGTTTTGTTCGTCGAGAGAGGACTTTACTGCTCAGTTGCCTACTTAATCCAAAGTAGCACTTGTTGGCAAGAGAGATTCTACGTTGGATTTCATGGCTGACATTGTTATCGGTGTTAATGCTGGTTCCCAAATACACGAAGTCTTTTACAACCTCAAAATTATAACTGTCAACAGTGACGTGGGTGCCGATACGCGAGTGCGCCGACTGTTTGTTTGAAGACAGGAGGTACTTCGTTTTGTCCTCGTTCACCACCAAACCCATTCGCTTTGCCTCTTTATCCAGTTTGAAGAAGGCAGAACTAACAGCGCGGTTGTTAAGGCCGATGATGTCAATATCATCGGCATACGCCAACAATTGTACGCTCTTATAAAATATTGTGCCTGAGCGATTAAGTTCTGCGGCTCGCACAATGCTCTCCAACCTCAGGTTAATGAAGTTACACGACAGCGAGTCACCCTGTCTGAAACCTCGTTTGGTATCAAACGGCTCGGAGAGGTCCTTTCCAATTCTGACGGCGCTGTTGGTGTTGAGCAACGTCATCTTACATAGCCGTATTAGTTTTGCGGGGATACCAAATTCAGACATCGCGGCATACAGGTAACTCCTTTTCGTACTGTCGAATGCAGCTTTGAAGTCGACGAAAAGATGGTGGGTGTCGATGTTCCTTTCATGGGTCTTTTCCAAAATTTGGCGTGACCGTGACTTTCAAGGTCAGGTTCACAATAAATAAGCTAATGACCAATTTTCTTTGGGTTTTGTATTAAACAGTAAATATTTTCCTTGTGCAAAGCTAGCAATGGAGTTGATGTCTGCATGGGCAGGTGCGGCGTTTCAACCCTTCAACTCAGTTGTGATCGTCGGTGAGCATCGTAACACTTAATTTTGGAATATTTGGTATGTTGCTAGTGCTTGAGCAACCCCATATTTGGATTCCATACGTCCAAATTGCTTTTAGTATTTGCTTATAGAGAAGTATTTTATTGTAAGTGGATAAATCGGATCGATTACCCATAAGTCAAGATGTTAAATGTTTCTGAATTTAATATTAAGTTTTTCTCATTCCTTCTTTACGTGAGCACTCCATCTGAGTTGGGTGTCAAGAGTCATACCCGGAACGGATTTTCTTTCATTGAATTTTATGCGCCGAGTAATTGCCAATGTGTACTCTGCCCAGCTTGCGAGGAGGAGGATGAGACGGCGGACCACTTTATGTGTGTGTGCTCCGCCTTTGTTCAAATCAGTCTTGATTTCTTTGGCACTGATGGATTGGCTCCTTGGCCCCACAGGATCTACTCAGATTTCTTCAGAGGTCGTGTAGATTTAAAGAAATTTAAAAGGGCATCCGAGTGCAGTACAATGGATTTATTATGTCTGAGTGCTGTACTTGCCAGTTGTCCCGACAAAAAAATGCCAGTAGATTCTATTTAAATGTTTTTGAAGATTTGCAATTGACTTAATCTACGTATTTCCAACTGCAAATGTTGCTGTGACGCAGTTCTGATCGGTAGGCAAATCGTATGTAAACATTAGGTTAATGTTGGGCCCCAAAACGCTACCCTGTGGGGCACCAGCTTTAATTTCTTTCAGGCCAGAATAATTGTCATCATATTTGATGCGAAAGAAGCGATCGGATAAAAAGGATTTTAAGAAATTGCAATATTAAGTTGGTAATAGTACTTTTTTTTTTGTTGAGAAGGCCACCGTGACACACCTTATCGAAAGCCTTGAACACATCTAGGAAAACAGCAAAGCACACTTTTTCTTTTCGAAGACATTTTGTTTAACTTGAGTTAGTCTGTGGATTGATTGATTGTTGAATGTTTTGGGCGAAGACTTAATTGATGCGTTCAAATCAGGTTCCTCTGCTCTATATCGTAACTTTGTTAAGGCGTTTGGAAAGTACTTTTTTAATAGTTTTTATAAAATGGGTGGGAGGGATATATACCGATATGATGAAACATCGTGTGATGGCTTTCCTGGCTTGTTGAACGTGATCACCTCGGCAATTTTTAAGTATAGGGTGGGCCATGTAAAATTTGCTCTTTGAATCGGCTATAAAAAAAAAAAAACTATCAATATTTTTGGAAACTGTTTCTTTTATTTTGAAGATTGAACATTGTCATTTATGAATAAAAAATAATATCGTTCAAATGACTGCCACGACTGGCTTTACAGTAGGCCATTCGATTAACCCAATTTTTAAGTACATTTTCGATTGCTTGGGCTCCAAATTCATGAATGACAACTTCGATATCGAGTTTTAAAGCATCAAACGTCTATGGATGGTTCGCATAGCATTTGTCCTTAACGGCTCTCCACAAAAAATAGTCCAACGGGCTTAAATCACAGCTCTGAGGCGGCCAATTGATATCGGAATTCAAAAACGGTATCCAAAAGTTCGAGTGTAACTTTGGCAATGTGATAAGTTGCACCGTCCTGTTGAAACCAAATGATGGACGACCATGATGGACGTCATCCTCTTAAATTTTTGGAAACAAAAACTCGTTGAGCATGTCACGATAATGCTCGCCATTTACTGTAACCGCAGAAGAAGAAGAAGACTCACCACTTTGGAAATAGGTTTTCAACATTTCTCAATTTTGTTGAAGCGTATGGCGTCCCATTTCGTAAATGTCAAACCTTTAAGTAAATTATGAACACATTTGACATGTCATTTGTGTTATCATTCTCAAAAAAAATAGGTGGTTTAAAAAGCAAACGCTATATGGCCCACCCTGTATATTACTTCAGCGTCGTTTAGCTTCTCTACACTTAAGTATCTTTGTCTGATTTCCTTCAGTACAGGGCACCTTCCTAAGAAGTGAAACATGTCGTCTTCTTCGTTTGGGTTGCATAGTGCGCAAATTTCTACCGCGTTTCCGTAAGCTATTGCAATCAGTTTTAACAAACCACATCTTGCTTTAAATATTGTTGTTATGTCACCTAATCGCATATCTTCTCTAAAGTATGATTCTCCTTTTGAGTGATCTAAGTGTTTATATATTCGTGTGGTGCTTGAAAGTGCTTCTTGTTTTGCCATGTTTAAATTTGTAGTTTAATGCTTGATAAAAGCTGGGTACAGCGATCTTTCCAGTCAGTAGCAGTTGCGTTTTCCTCAAGCTTTAGGCCAAACTCCCTACCTAAGTCGCTACCTAAGTCGTTGAGTTGTTAAAGCCAAAACACGTTTTTTCGTAATATGCACTGTGTAAGTTTGTGCGGAAGTCTACTGCTGTTGTATTTATAGATAGTTTTCCAAATGTTTTTCATATGTAGTTCCAACGAATATAAGTAGCTATCTTCTACGTTAGTTTCTAGTGGTATTGCATAATTCGGAGTGATGTCAGTTAATTTGGAAATTCTTTTAATACAATAACGCTGAAGTTTATTTACTCCTTTAAACAGCGTAAAAGCCCAGATTTGAGCTGCCTTTGCTGGTATGGCTCTACACATATCTTGAAACAGCTTCCATTTTGCTTAATATAACATGTATGGTTTTTGGTGAATTATTTCTGGCTTGAACCTGTTTAGTAAACGCCATTTTGGATGTGAGAATGACACCAAAATATTTATATTCTGCTACCACTTTTGGTTCCTCAACTTTGTACCACCATTTTTCTGCCTTGGCTAGTTGACCACCTTTTCTACAGACCATCATCTCAGATGTCATTAAATTTACTTCCATGTTCCCCTCAGCGCAATATATTTCTAGTTTTTTAATCATAAATTGCATGGCATTAGGATTATCAGCTAAGAGTACAATATCATCAGCATGTATATTAGAAGAAGGTGCACATTTATTCCATCAATCAGTAGACCACCTTTCAAACAGTCATGCAGATCATTCAGGTATAATATGAAGAGCAAAGTTGATAACAGACAACCTTGTTTCACCCCTGTACCGGTTTCAAAGTAATCTAAACTTCCCTTCCTGTCCAAACTGCTGTTCTCGTATTCCAATATTGTTTTCAATCAGATTCGTTATTTTTTTCTATATCTAGTATATATTTCTTATTTTACTTTTATAATTATGGATTTCTTTAAAATTCAATTGTAACTTGTATACATTTTTAGCAATTTAATGGTTTCTTATGTTGATAATCTCGTTTTATTACTCTCTTTAATATTAAATAGTGCAAATTTCTATTTGTTCTGAAATTATATCTTAAATGTCTGTTCTGAATTCATTTAAATTTTGATTTTGCTGAGTCAGAATTCAATGCCTGTTTGTCCTTGCGGGTTAAAACGAAGGTCAGTTGAAGGACAAACGTAGAATATTCACCGGAAAAATCAATGGGCATTCGAAAGATCAGGAATCTTTTGTGGATCGGTTGGCAAATATGTTGGTGCTCTGATAGAAAGTGTCTTGCATCCCCTTTGAATCCATTTATATGGTCACATCTGATCTTATGTCTTGGAGCGCTTTAGATTGCTGTAAGCGATAACTTTTTGGCGCAGTTATTCGAAATGGTTATTGCTTGAAATTCATTTGTAGAGAGTATACTTTCTTCAAGATGTTTTATACTGATCCTTAAAATGAATACGCCACCTCCTCATGCACAATTATTTGGATGTGTTGAATCGAATGAAGCTGACCAATTAATTTGAAATTCAAAAGAAAGATTCTGAGAAAGACTTGATTTGACTAGAAGATGATACCTACCGCATTCGGTAAAATGATGAGTTAGACAAGCTTATCAAAGTGTAAATGTTATCAGATACGTTCAAAAGTAAAAAACTCGATAGTGATGTTTCGTTTTCAATGACATAGAGGGCGGCACCTCAGCCCTTCATGCTTTTTGTAGGTTACGTCAATAAGCAAAATTGTCGGATTTGGGGCTCAGAAAATCAACACGTTACTGTAGAGAAGCAAATGCATCCACAACGAGTAATTGTTTGGTGCGGTTTTTGGTCTGGCGGCATCATCGGGCCATTTTTTTCGAAAATGAGCGAGGAGCCGCGGTTACAGTAAATGGCGAGCGTTACCATGACATGCTCAACGAGTTGTTTCCAAAAATTGAAGAGGATGACATGGACGACATTTGGTTTCCACAGGACGGTGCAACTTGACACGGCCAAAGTTACACTCAAACTTTTGGCTACCGTTTTTGAAAACCGATAACTATTGGCTGCCTCGGAAATTATGGAATTATGGAAAGATTTATAATATTTGCAAATATCGTCCTACGGCAATCATATTTGACACTTGTGAGCTAGACAGCTGCAGCATACAAACAGACCAGCAATGGAGCACCTAAGGGTCAAAATAAAGATTTCCGTCATTCAAAATAATTTTTTTGTAGTAAGAACTTGAATGGTTAATTTTGCGCCACCCGATTAACCCTCCGATGTTCATATGGGTCTGGCCAGACCCATTCGATCTTTAAATGTATGTAGATCTTTTATTTTTAATATCTGAGGCTTCTTAGTCCATGACTTCCTAAAATGTAGTGTGCTAAACACAATGAAGTAGCAAAATTGAGATTTTTGCTATATTTCTTGTAAAAATAATAATTTTAAACTAATTTCGTTAATTAAGCTCACATGGGTCTGTGCAGACCCATATAAGCTTCTCATGTAAATTGGTTAACCGTTACGTGTAAACAACTAAACTGTTAGCGGAGGCAGCGGCAGAGATAATTTTTTAGTTGACATTTGAAAATTAAAGTGAACACGTGTTTTCTAATTAGTGGGAAGTGTTTTTTTAAATAAAATGGAACAAGTAAATATGGATGAAGTTGATGTGATGACGTGTTGCTTCGTAAGCTAAGTGCAGCAAATGTGAGTCGGGAAGAACGTCAGCGACTTTAGGTACAAATTGAAGAAATTATGGAACAGGAGTCCGATCCATTTAAAGCAAGTGGCGAGGTAGAAGATGATGAATATTTTCCAGATGAAGATGACTTCGGCGAAGCATCAGATATAGAACTGGAAATCGAGTTAGAGGCTGTTCTGGATGAAAACCATGATGATATTGAGGATTTGTATAGAGAAGCTGTCGCCCTTCAGGCTTCAACCACAATGGAATCATGCAGCACATCTATTACCCAGGGCCTTATATACAGGTCGAAAGATGGTAAGATGTGGAATTCAAATCCTCCACCACCTGGAAGGCCTCGTTGTCACAATGTTACAACTTTTACTCGTAAAGGGCCACTACGAGGAGCGTCACCGAGTCATAAAGCTCTTTTCAAGCTATTGCTGTCTCCTGAAATCGTGAGTATCATTGTGCGGGAAACCAACAGAAATGCCGTTGAAGTGTTTCGTCTATGGAATGAAAAGCATCCCAGTAATAAACAGCGTTCTTGGGTAATGACTAACGAAGACGAAATGTATGCTTTTTTTGGGATGCTACTTATTGCTGATGTATTTCACTCGAATTCTCAGCCAGCGAAATAATTGTGGGCCAGTTACAATATGCCAATTTATAAGGCCACTATGTCATTGAATCGGTTCAAGAGCTTAACTACTTTCATCCGTTTCGATAACAGTGGTACTCGTGCTGAGAGGTTGAAGCAAAGCAAATCTGCTGCCCTGGACGGTGTATGGCTCATGCTGATGGCCAATTTAGAGAAAGCATACACTCCGGATTGTCATGTAACCGTCGATGAACAGTTATTTCCATATCGGGAGCGCACTCGATTCACCCAATATATTCCGAGTAAGCCGGCAAAATATGGCATGAAAGTGTGGAGGATTTGTGACTCTGTTTCAAACTACCCTTTGAAAAGTATAATTTATACCGGAAAAGCACCAGGTGGCCAGCGAGAAACGAATCAAGGTGAACGGGTCGTCATGAAATTGATGGAAAATTATATGGACAGCGGTAAGACTGTTTATGCTGACAATTTTTTTTCAACATACAACTTGGCAGAAATGTTGCTGGATCGTAGAGTGGCTTTCGTCGGTACCGTAAGAAAAAATAAGACCTTCATTCCGCATGAATTGCTTAACCCGAAGCGTGATGTTAAAAGCAATTTATTTTGTTATCACAATAATAATATCGCTCTGAGCTCGTATATGGCAAAGCCGAAAAAGCCAGTAATTATGTTATCCACTGCCCATTACCGTCAAAGCACCGATCCATTGAAAGGATTCAAGGCAGATCAAATTTTGCACTACAATAAATTTAAAGTGGGGGAAGATACAATGGATCAAATGTTGACTGGCTATTCGTGCAAACGCCCGACAAACCGTTGGCCACTGGCAATGTTTTATAATATGCTTGATATTGTCGGTTTGGCCTCATTCATTATCTATGACGAGCTGAATCCGGCAAAGCAGAGTGATAAGAGGCGCTCATTTATTATTGAATTGGCACGGCAGCTAGTTATCCCACATATGACGAAACGGGCGACTAACCCATTAGTATGGAGGTTTGCTCATATAAGACAAGCAATGAGTCTTTTCAATATCAAGGTGAGTATGAATTATATAATTACACACCTACATATATCTCCGCGTATAAAGATATGTGTATGCATGTATTCATATTTACTAATTTAACATAAATTATTTCGCCACTTTTAGGTACCGGAATCTTGTCCATCGACATCAGATGCAGCACAGCAACAATCATATGCTCAAGTTGCTTCAACACGGTCATCGTGCTACCATTGTGCTGCTTCTTCTTCGAAAAAGCGACATAAAACTCGTTATAACTGCAGCAAAAGTAATCGTCCCATATGTCTTAATGAACATTCCATGCAACTATATAGTTGTAAATCCAATTGCTCTTCGTAATTAATACTAATCATTTCAAATAAACAAATAAAATTATTTTTAAAACCGTATTTCTTACATTATTTGTATGGGTCTGGGCAGACCCTTATGATGCACTTACCGCATCATAAGGCACCGAACATCGGAGGGTTAATTATGCGCCACCCTTTATATGGGAAAGTCGAAGCAGATCGTTAGCAAGTGGATAAATCGCTATAAAAAGGTCGGCAACACTAATGATTTTCCTGATCGCGGAAGTGCAAGCAAAGTCTCAAAAAAAGGCGAAAAAAAGATTGTCGAAATATCCAACTTTGACTTTACGTGGAGCTGCTGTGAAATTAAAAGCAAAAGGTGTTGACTTATCTTACGGAACTATTCGCAGACACTTGCTTGCCAATAAACTGAAATATCGCAGTACTTTTGAAAAACCAATCTTGAGTGCAAAACACGTTGAAAACGAGTGGAGCACAAAACGGAGCTGTCATTTTCGATTGGCCATCTCAGTCATCGGATGCAAATCCCATAGAAAATGTGTGAGCTCTGATGAAAATGCAGTTTGGCAGACGCAAGCCATGTAATTTAGATCAACTTTCTCGGCAAATTGGGAAAATTTGGAGGTCGTTTCCGGTAGAATATGCAGAAAAACTGGTGGAAAGTATGCCCCGACGGTGCCAGGCCATAATTGACAATGCAGGAGATTGGACTTGCTACTGAGTTATTTGCATTGAGTATTGACGACCAAATTATCAACAATTTTGCGAATTTTCGAAAAACCAGTTGTTGTTATTATTTAACAGTGACCACGCTCTTATGTAACAGACTGTATGCCGCATTATGCGAATGAGCCACGATTGAGCTGTAAATGAGATCTTCGAAACAAGCCACAAGGCTAAAGAGAAAAATCTCTGCCAAGAAAAAAATGGAAAGCTAACATTTAAGAAGATATGAGAACTGGAGGCATAACTGAAGCCAAAAAAAGCTGAAGACCGAGTGACATGGAGGCGAAATGTAACAGATGCAATGGTTCACCCCGAGCTGTGATGCCATAATGATGATGAGGATGAAAATGCAAATTTGAAGTGGTTGGTTTTTGAATATGTTGATTTTTTTTTTAAGTGAAACTTCTTTAGGCGCGTCGGGGTCCCCAAGGCAGATTTAAAATAGGCGAGTGAAACGGTAAGTTCGGAGCGTTACCGAAATCCGTAAAATGGGCGGGGCCAAGGAGCAGCTGCCCCTTCCCACTCTCGCCTATTCGCTCTCTCTGAAATGTATATAGCACACAAGTAAGCATTGAAGTAGACTGGCGACATGCAGGCAACCGACAATCGACAGCCGACAACGGGTATTACAGATAGCCATAGCCCGTGCAAATGAGTGCTGTGTGTGAGTATCAGATAAAGCACCGATTGAATGTGTGTAAGCGGGAAAGCAATAAGAAACTGCTGTGAGGTAAATAGATGGTAGGTATGGAGGAGACGAAGCGATACAATGAGTGCGTTTGCCAAACGAGTGACGATAGTTGAAGTAGAAGGTTGTAAAATGGCATTTCAACCGTTTCGGTGATCAAAGCAAATTGATTAACGCGCCAAAAGTAGGCAAAAAATACCATTGGAAGTGCAAAGAAATGTCAGCGTCAAGTGCAACACTGCACCCAAGTGTCAAATTTGAAGCTAATAAGGACAAAAATAAATAGTACAAATTTATGTGGAGTGATATAGAAAAAAAAATATCAAAACCTGAATTTAACACGAGAGAGGGGGGAGAGATCTAAACCGGGGCTCCCATGCATGGAACAACCAACTTAGAAGTTTCACTTCTACCGTGCGTGAGTCTGACAGACCCTAGCTTTTTTTTTTTGCTGACGGAACTAAGTGTTTTCTCCCATACAGAAAAAACTCGAGCAATTGTTAAATTCAAAAAAGCCCAAGACCTCCAGCTATGACTATATTTTCATGAAAAAGTTACTAAAAATAAATATGGCTCACTTAATTTGGCAATTTATCAATAAGTTTCTATGCTATAGTTATAAAATGACTTCGTATTCGAAAGTCACAAAATACTGTAAAATCTTCGCATTGAACAGCTCAAGTGCAGACGTAATTCATAGCACCAGCAGGCAGGAAAAAGTAGTTTAATTAACTAATCTGTAATCCATAAAATGTTCATTAAATACCTGCACATTTCTCCGCCTCTATCGCTATTCCTCTTTTAAGGAATATTCGAAATAATTTGGTTTTACTTCATTTAGCAGTCCATAATTCTCTCACCCAACTACCGCTTCCACCTTTCTCTGCAACGGAATTGTCTCATACCACTTCCACTTAGTAGGAAATTTTGCCAATTTCCGAGGTGACATAATCAGAAATTTACAACGCCGTCAATCTTTATCAGTTCCAACCATGATTTCGTTTTTGGCAAAGAAGTGACGGGGTTGCCACACACACAGTCACACACAAAGACCGGGTAACAATAAGAACTTCTAAAATCAAAAAAAAAAAAAAAAAACAAAAAAACCAACGCACGATTAAATGCTTTGTAAGCAGTAAGTGTATTTGATTACGGCTGTGTGTGTGATGGTGTATGATGGTGTGTGTGTGTGTGTGAGATTGCACAACTTTGCTTTGACTTGGCACTATTGCTTGCCTTTGCGCTTAGCTGCTGCGATAAGAAAGTGAAAATTAGTTGCCAAGAATTCCGGCACATTTGCCACTGCATTGCCGTGAAATAGCAGATAGGTGATTTTCCTTTTTCCTTTTTTTCCTTTTGGTTTTTGTTTTAGTTCCTTTTTTTCTGCTGTTGCCACACTCATCTTCTGCACTTGCAGTGGGCTAATCTTTGTTATTTTCTTGCTTTTTTATCATATTTTGCTGCAAAAATTCAGTTCGATTGCAGCTATGAAAATTTTAACAAAAACTGCCAAATGAATTGACTGCCAATATTCGACTGCCAGCAGTAGGATCGGAAAAATCGCTGCTTTTGTGCAAGGCTTGAAATTGTTGAGGAGGGCGTTAGGGCGGCCCACAATATTCAAGCACTGCAAATGGCATATCGCTTTCTTGGGCAACACTTTCGGTCATGCTGCGTTCTCACTCGCTAGTCACTAATTGTTGAATTTATACGAGTACATAGGGTCGGGGTACAGCACTGCGTATGATGAACAAATCGCTCCATTCAACTATCAACTCACCAGTTCGTACGTACGGACTAGACATTTCATTCAGTTGCGCATTCTTTACATTGTTTAATGCTTGGCAACACTTTTCTCGGCAGTCAATTGAACGGCATTAAATCATAAAAGTGAAATGTCTTTGTGTGCCGAAGGGAAGCAATTGAAAAATTTCGTGAAGCAAGTGAATTATTTCCAAGATTTATTGTTATTTAATTACTTCCTTTCAATGCTCCAATAAATGTTTTCGATGCAAAGTGATAGCTAGTGTCCTTCTACATAAATTGAATACAAAATAATAAACTCAGTTGGTTGGAAATTTAGTTTTTGGTATTTTCTGTCAGTGACTTGAGAAAACTTTTTCAATGGAATTTTATTACAACTTTTCGAAGATTTTAATGACTATTGGAACTTCGGCAAAATTTTACGACTTCTAAGTGTGCGCTGCTTATCTCGCCAACATTGTTTTCTTAACTAATTCTACTATATATGATAGGAATCGCTGATTGAGGACTTGAAAGTTTTAAAATGAACTGTGTAAGAAAAAACAAGGCTTTTACATTCTTCCAATTGCTAGAATGTAAACTTCATAATCTGCAGCCAAATCTGAAAAAGGTAAAGGTTACAGTTTTAGTTTAATACTAATTTATTATTATTTATATTTAATATTTAGTTATTAAATATTTCCATAAGTTTCAGATTCTTACAAAAAGTCGTCAAGGGAAAGGGGAAAACACTAATACTTGAAGAAATGACTCAGGTTCATACCAACAAAGTTTTCAACACGAACAGCAAGCACATTTTCACTAAACTGAATTGCTTGAAAGCTTACGGAAAAGTATAATACGATCCAAGTAAACAAATAACGAAATAAGTAACAAAGTTCAAAGTAATTTCGATGAAATTTACAAAAAAATTAAGTCAAGATCAGCTTTGATACTGCCAGGATTTCCAAAGCAACACAATTTGGTGACCGATGATTCGAAAAAGTGTGGTATTTTTGGACGAAAAATATTCAATCTTGCTGGTACGGATTGTTTTATTACCCCTGATATGATTTGACGGTTTTCAAGTGGTTTTCTACCAAGCGATACTTAGAAGATAATTCTTTGATGGTTTGGCCTGGTTTAACCCTTTCGGTACGGAACTCTGTGTGCAGTAGTAGATTCCGCTTAATGCAAAAAAGGAGTTGTTTGGGCACCAAATACACTTTCTTTGGTGTCGAAAGGGACGTGGGATAAGAGGATGACTGGGGGGTGGTGGTAAACCATTGTACCATCCGGGATGTTATGTGGTACATATGTGTACCAACCGTCCTAAAAAACATACTAAACCATATTTTCTCTTACAGTAACAAAACGAAATAATTCATTTATTTTGCATGTAAATAATACACAAAATTAGTAATTTTATAAAGAATCAAACAATTAGTAATCAAATTCATAGATGCTAATTCAAAGCAATGTAATAATTTTAAATAAAATTATGTATGAAATGAGGCAAAGCAAAACTTGCACAAGGGAACTTGGCATTCCTTGCATATTGTTTTTGTACGTGTCTGTTTTTTTGTTTGCTGCAACTAATACAACGCCGTCGTGTATCGCCTTCAATAGGTAGGTGTTTCTATCCTGGAGCCTTCATCTATGAGTGTCTCTGCCAAGGTCACCAAAAACGATTTCAAATGCATTTTTTCCCTTCTAAGTTCATTATAAATGATCCAAGCGTTTACGGCTGCCATCATAAGAAAGCGGTAAAAAACCTTCTTCCACCATTGATCCGACTTTTGATCGGCTAAATCGACACCTCCCATAATATGAGAATAAAATTCAATGGCGTTTGGACATGGCACTTGGATTTTTTCCCCTGTTTTAAAAAAATGATATTGAGTTCGATTGCTTGTCTCTTTATATAGAGCAGAAGTCTCAATTATGAATGACGTACGACACCATTAGGAAAAATTATAAATTTTCCTATTTGTGCGCATTTTGTATCCCACCTGCGGCAACAGTAAGAGAACGGATTTGTGCGTGGTTGCATTTTGTGGAACTCGGCCTTAAGGGGGGAACCTCATGTAGAAGCCTTAAAAGATTGATTTTTTTTTTAATAAGCTGAAAATATAGTATCTTAGGAATATACTGTGAAAGTGTCAAGCCTGAAATTTTCTATATTATAGCCTCTACAGCCAACTAACTAGGTAGAGAATGCGCTCCTGTACCTCAAACTTTAAAGTCATTTATCTCGAAACGACTTTTTTAAAAACTGCTCGTGTTGTAACTCAAAAAGTTATCGACCGATTTGTTTGAAGTTTGGTGAGACTTTTCCGTACATTACAATCAGAAGGATAACCCTAAAATTTCAGATATTTCGCGTTGATAACATTTTGGGGGTGAAAAATGTCAATAAAATAGCCCTAAATTCTAACTTTTTTCAACTGCTTATTTTATAATTCATTTCATACTTGTTTTTTTATTTTATAGGTTCATTCTTTCCGTTAATATGTTATAAAAAAAACCAATTTCATTTTTTTGTTTCAGATAGGTAGATTAAGAGAAATAAATATAGCACAAGAAATGATCCTGAGCCGCCATTTGGGGAAAAAAATGAAAAAAATTTTTTTTTGTACTTTCGAAAGGTTAAATAAGGTTGAGTTAAAGCTTCAAAATAATATAATTATTTTATCACCTTTAAAAATATATTTAAAAAATTACCGATTTTGAGGCTCCCCCCTTAAAACAAACTATAGAAAATGTTTTTTCTCATAACTGTCGCTCCTCAGCTGGCAATGGCAAATCTCTGAATGTATTTCTGCCATGAAAAAGTTCCTCTTAAAAATACATAACCCCACTTGTGCAACAACATCCAAACGCACACTACAAATTGGATAAAGAGCCCGACCAGACATCTAACGAAGAATATTCGCGCCAATTATATGTTTATATGTATGGATATATAGATATTACGAATTGTTAAAAGCGCTCTTAAATATATTGACCTGAAGCGAAGCGGCATGATGCGGATTTGTGCCGCACACAAATACAATAATTCTAACAACGACATACAACTAGAAACGACGACGACAACCAACTATAAAACCAAATCAACAACGCCAACAGTAGCGCAGAATAGAAGCTAGTTTTGCTGGGAAATGCAAGCGCCCTCGGTGAAGGGGGAATGGTGTTCCAGCAAAGTGGAGCAAAGTATCAACGAGTAGGAAACGAGATATTGTAATTGTAATCGAATCAGCTTGGCAATAGCTCATTGTGAGCGCGAACGGCTGCACTAAAGTAGCTGCGTCATTGTTGTTTCTGCGTTTGATCTTACTACGCTACTTTATTACAATTGTTGAAGTTGCAATAATGCAGTTATCGGTGCGTTAAGTTCGCTGATTTGCTAAATATTTTCCATTTGAGTTTTACTCGTAGTCACACATTTACATAAAAGCGTAAATGTGTATGCAAGTGCAGAATTTTATGTAACTAGAAACTGTGCTATATGTATGTGTGAATTATGTTCTATGCTAAACTATGCTACACTATGCTATGCTATGCTATACTACGCTATGTTGTGCTATGTCATGTAGTGTTCATGATGCTCTATGTTATGATATGTAAATGTTTATGTTGTACTATGTTGTGCTATGCTATGTATATGTTATGCTGTGTACATATATGTATAATACATGCTCTACTATGCTGTCTTCTGCTATGCTATGTAATGATTTTGTTTTGTTTGCTTGTGTGAGGGGAGGATAAATATGATGCCGTCGCCAAGGGTATGTGGGGCACGCTCCCACTAAAAAAAGACCTCCCCTCTTCGGCTGACTTCCACACCGGGACCGCATTTGCACTACGCCGAGGGTGGAGCCGTGATTGTCCAGGCTCTCTACCTATGACGTATGGAGGTTACACGTCGGTGATAGTCTCCATTACTCTATTAAGCAGTAAATGGAACCTCAAATGTGTGCGGTAATGTCGTGTGTATTACCATCTTGTCTGCTTCTGATATGATCGTGAGTCGTTCAAGCGTCCGTATTTGTCAGGGGGTAAGTCTAAGTCGACCTCCTCTGGAACACTGTTTCATCTTAGCTTTGGCACTGTGTGATCAGACGCGGCACAGGGCGTTAATATTATTTTGCTCTATCTGCCGGTATTGAAACAGCTCCATTGCTCGCCTTTCTTCAGCCTGCTCGTGTAGCCTACGCAATACTTGCTAGGAAAATTGGAAGCACCATCCCAGCAATGTTTTTAAATGCACATACTACCAGTTAAATTCGTCTCACTTGGCTGTCTTCCAAGGATAGTGGCTAACTCCTCATGCTCTCTTGAGAATCTTGGACAGTAGAAGAAAACATATCGTGCGTCTTCAACATTCTCTGGACAGGTAGGGGAGAGTGTTGAAGCGGAGAGACCAAACCTATGCAGATAATACTTAGAGTACCCGTGTCTGCTCAGTATCTGGGAGGGGAAGTAATCCACTTCTCCGTGTCTTCACCGTAGCCACGTGTCAAGGTTAGGGGCAAGTACGCCCGTCCAGCGGCCAGAAGAATGATCCCATCTTCGCTGCGATTCGCCAACTGACTCCATACGTTGTGCCTACCTCTGGTCCCTTGTAAGTTTTGCACTTGGCCTTGGATAGTGACGGTTTAGTTGAAGAGCTCGGATATCCAGTCGCACTTTTCTCGCAATCACGCAAATTACATCATCAGATACTATCCAGTATGCACATGCTACTCGCAAAGCACTTACTCTATAAACCCGCCTGGCTCCTCGTAGACGTATTTCTCGGGCTCGGGACCAAATGGGAGTGGCATATAACAGGATGGAGCCTGTCACGGTAGATAGCAGTCTCCTTCTTGCACCTTGATCCCCAATGTTCGACAGCAAACGTGTTAGAGCATTTGCAACTACGGCGTCTTTCGTACTGACTTTCACCGCGTGCTCTCGAAAGGTCATGCGTTAGTCAGTCATAGCCCCTAAGTACTGTTTAGCTGGCTTAGACTGGATGTTGAAACCTCCGACATTTACCGCCAAACTCTTCCTCTTCTTCTTTTTGCTCAACAAGACTGCTTCAGTTTTTGTGCTGCTAGCTGAAGTTTGCGATTGTATAACCAGCACTCAATCCTCGCATCGTTGCAGGTGAGTTCCACATCAATGATCTGTTTCCCCGTTACAAGCAGCGCAATATCGCCTGCGTATCCTACCAACGTCGCATTCATGGGCAGCTCTATTTTGAGAATGGCAGCGTACATTGCTTTTCACAAAGTAGGGCCGAGAACCGAGCCTTGTGGTACTTCACCTGGCACTGTGTATTTCTGAAATCCGTCGGCTGTGTCGTATTCAAGAATCCTGCCATCGAAATAGCTCCGAATAATCCGAAGCAGGTACGAAGGCACTCCAAGACCACTCAGTGCTGAAATAATTAGCATCCAATATGCTGAGTTGAAAGCGTTCCTTATGTCCAACGTTATGAAAAGGCAATATTTCATAGAGCCAGATGCCCCACCTGTCCTGTTAATTGCCTCGCTCGCCTACATAAGCTATGCTATGTATATATTCATGTCGTGCTATGTTATGATTATGTGCTATGCTATGTAGTATATGCCCATGCTGTACTTTCTATGATTATATGCTATGCTATGCTGTGCTATGCTATGTAGTATATGTCCATGTTGTGCTATGTTATGATTATGTGCTATGCTATGCTGTGCTATACTATGTAGTATATGTCCATGTTGTACTATGCTATGCTATGCTGTGTTATGCTATGTAGTATATGTCCATGCTGTGCTATGTTATGATTATGTGCTATGCTATGTTGTGCTATGCTATGTAATATATGTCCATGCTGTACTATGCTATGCTATGTAGTATATGTCCATGCTATGCTATGTTATGATTATATGCTATGCTATGCTGTGCTATGCTATGTAGTATATGTCCATTCTGTGCTATGTTATGATTATGTGCTGTACTTTGCTGTACTATGCTATGCTGTGCTATGCTATGTAGTATATGTCCATACTCTACTAATATATGTTATGATTATGTACATGTTCATATTAGTTACATTAGTATATATGTGTGTATGTATTACCTATGCATGCTTTTGTATTGTCGCAGCTTAAGTACGCACTTATAGATATTAATGTATATGTAGATATGTATGTGTGTCAATGAAAGTGCTAAAGTCTTACGTAAGCCTATTTCGCTTCCATTCATCTTCCACTTTAAATGTTCAAGTTATATATAGGAAAAGTGTAACGACGCATTCCTCATTGTCATCGACTTGGCTTCCAACAAAGTTAGTTGTTGACAACTTTTATTAGTTCATTTATAGAACTGTTGCGTAACTTTGCTGGAGGCAGTGAGTCAAATAGAATGCAATAGCTTAATGCGTAATAGGAAAGAATGTCAGCCGACTTAAACTCTGCTGAATGATAACAAATTTGCTCCGAGTACTAAATGTAGAAAATTGTATACGGTTTGTTAATAAATAAAAAATATTTTTTATTTTACCAATTTTTTGTGATGCCTTTAAAAATATTTTTTAAAAGCCTTTTTTCAGAAGCTACTTAAGCTCTTCCAACGAAGTCTCTTTCATGTCTTCTTTCGTTTAAAAGGGGGTACCATAAGGTATTCATTTGAGTTCTGAAATCAAGAAAAAAATCAGTCGGTTTCACGACGAGGGGACTACTATGCTGATGGAACTAAAAAGTTATATGGGTCGACTTTTTGGACAAAATGTCATTAATAGACAAAAATGTAAAAGATTTGCGATGTTTACAAAAGCTCTACTGGAACCAAAGTGCAAAAGTTAGAATAAATAATGAAAATACAAGTAAAGTACAAGGCGAAATATTAAAAGGCGTTAGATGCCAACTCTTATTTTTAATATTTACTCAGAAGCGATTTTTTTCAAGACGCATTTTGTACCGCACACGTTGAGTGCCTGGGTGCTCTACGACATAGAACGCTAGGGGTATTCTCGATGACTGACTAAAAAGAAATTGCAGAAAAGAAAATAGTCAACATAGCCAGACGCATAGCCAATCAAGATGGTTCGACTAATAAAAAGCAGTGGTTATACAAGTGATGTACCAAAATGGCATCTTTTGTGCCAATTGGGTCAGACAACACTTACACCAATCACTCAACTAACCAACCAACCTACCAACCGCAAACGAAAGCATAGAAGTGAATACTCGTAGTGCCATTATTAATAACATCAGATATGCTGATGGCACAACACTTTTTGAAGACAATATGGAAGATTCACTACGCCTATTAGATACAATTGGCAGATACAGCAATAAATACGGCCTTACGATTATTGTCACCAAAACTGAACTCACTTCTGTATGCAGAAAAACTATTCATATAAATTTAACTTTATCAACTCAAGGTGAAGCCGTAGAAAGAGTTTTCATATTCAGATAGCTTAGATGTTGGATTAATGCGTAATGTTAGATTAAGCATTCAACAAGAAAATGAATAGCCTTACCTTGAAGAAATAAATTCTGGTGTACCGCAAGGAAGCATTTTTGGTTCGCTCTTATTTCTTTCACACACAAGAGGCTTGCCAATACCTCCGTATAGCTTGATCGTCACTTTCGCCGACTACACAGCCATCCTAGCAATTGGAAAAATACTGAAGACGTTGCAGCCAAACTTCAAATAGCAACAAACGCTATGGAGAAATGGACGAAGACTTGGCGCATAAAATTCAACAATACCAAGTCAGTTTATGTGAACTTAACCAAAAAAAAGTGAATCAGTATTCAATAATACTGCTAGGTGCTGCAATACCACATGCACCTACTGCAAAATACCGTGGCATAAAGCTCGATGCTAAGCTTCGATGAAGGGAGCTTAAACAAAACGAAGTACAGCTGAAGATAATAAGAATGAAATTGTTAATTGAACAAAGATCAAAGCTGTCCCTATACAAGTAAGTGTAACCAATTAAAAAGGTCATAAATTCAATTTGGAAAATTACTTTAATTCAAACAAAATGAGTATGAAAACGGATGCGAAAATAATACAAAATTAAGAATCAATTTACTTTTGCTTGATATGACCACCTTTTTCCTTAACTATGTCCTTGAGATGGTCCAGAAACGAATCGCAAACTGTCCGAACGCGACCTGCAGGGATTTTGGCTTATTCGCGGACAATGGTTTTTTTCAGCGTCTTGGGACTGGTGAATCGTTTAGTTCGGACCCTCCTCTCCAAAATGGCTCAAAGAGAATAATCCATCGGATTCGCGTCTGCTGAGTTTAAGAGCCATTGTGTCGACGTTATGGAATTTGAAACGTAATTTTTTAGCCATTCCTGGTTCCCTCGAGCTTTGTGAGATGGTGCTGAGTCCTGTTGAAACGTCCGTGGTCTGATACCGATATGTTTCTCTGCCCACGGCTTCAAAGCAACCTTTAGAATACTTTTTCGATAATATTTTTTATTTACCTTGACGCCAGGGTCGATGAAAACGATTGGATAGCGCCCATCTGCGGTTACAGCTGCTATAGCAGCCCAAACCATTACCTATGGCGGGTGCTGCCTCCTGGTCAATCAATGACTCAAATTCTCATATGCATGGTCGGTCAAATAAATATTATCGTTTTGTGAGTTAACGTATTGCTCAATTAGAAAAATTTTCCCCTGAGAAAACACAATGTTCGGAAATTGACCGGTTTCGGCCAAGCGAAGCAACTCCTTTGCTCTCTCCAGTCTGATTTGTTGCCGCTTTGTTGCGAGATAATGTGCCTTTTGGATCTTGAAGGCTTGACTTTGAGATAATTTTCCAGTGTGCGGCGGATGCTACGGTCAGATATTTTTAGTTCTTTCGCCATTTAATTGGCACTTCGTTGGGGATTTCACTCAAGTCGCTTCTTCACTTTTTGAACCATTTCACTTGACGTTGCAGCCTTTTGATGAACACCTCCATGACGTTTCGCGATGCTACCAGTTTTATTGTAACGAGAAATAAATAAATAAAATAAATAAATAAATGCAATAAACAACAAGTTTATTTACTTTAAGGTGCTCGAGCTCACGCACCATCGCTGGTTGTGATTTTCCAGCCGAATATAATGCAATCTCACTTTTACGTTTAAAATCATTTACTGATTTACATTTTTTCGCGCTTATTCTCGGCAAAATGCTTCCGCGCGCTTGTAAACAATACTCTGGACTGTCAATTAATAGACGGTGTGCGAGCGGTCTGCAATTGGCTACACTTCGATTGCTGGACCCTGCACTTCAATGACTCCAATATAAAATCCTTCAAGATATTCTGAACACGTGACTCCAAGATCCCTACAGTCGCTGAAGGAATTAAAAAATAAGTTCCTTAAGCTTCAAAGGCACGTGAATGAGGAAGTTAGCGAACTCGTCAATACCTCAGGCCGAATCCGGTGACTCCACCGAATTAAGCCACCTGATCTGATATGATGGCTGTTAACTTGAGCAAAGGATAGTCCGCATCTATTAACAAAATTCTCTTTATGCTACCAAACTTGTACTGCTCGTTAGTTTATGTGTAACTAGCTACAGTTTCTACAAACATGGTTATGTATTTTATATCGTATCTATGTGTGTAATAAAAAAAATATTAGTACAAAAATAATAGCAAAATTATTAGCCTACTTAAGGGGGTAGTATGGTTAACTCGGTGTAAAACAAGCATATTTTCGAAATTTTTTTTGTCGACACAGTTGATTTATTCAAAATTTTAAAATTACTTCATTATATAGTCATACTTAGAGAATATTGTGTGAAATTTGCATTGATTTTTATGAAGAAATGAGTTGGTGGCAGCGAATCTTCGCGGACGTCTCATAAAAAAGTTTTATTGCGGTGTCCCTCAGAACTCATTACTGGATCAACTAAAATCAAAAAACCAAATTGATTTCATCAGCTAATAAAGTTTCGCAGGTAACAACGTCGAATTTTTTTTTTTTTTTTTTTTAATTTTTTAAAGCGCTTTGAAGTCAAAACACCGATTTTTCATAAAAAAAACTTGAAAACTTTGTTGTTTTAAAATATGACAAAATTTAAAAAAAAAAAAAACTCGACGTCATTACCTCGTGAATAAAGTAAAGAAACAAAAAAACCAAATTTGAAAAGAATCGGTGCAGTAGATATGAATCTACAGTGGACACCGACCGTAAAAAAGGCAAGTGTGAGAAAAACGCGTTTAAAGATTTTCGGCAGCGTGAAATCCGGTCGGAGAGGTAGATACTTAATCCTTTGTGTCTTTGTCAATTTTACTCTAATGCACTTCAAACTTTCACACAATAATCTTAAGATGTTATAGAATAATTTAAAAAAAAAAAAAAAAAATTTAAAAAAAAAATACCATACTACCCCCTTAAAAAGCTATAGCTCCGAAGGCTTTCAGCTATTCAATCAATTTTACTTACGGTTGCTGCAGGTAAGTTTTGCCGACGAGCTTAGCGCGAGCTGATTAGCGTGGCATACAGCGCAGTGACTGTTCCCAGGGTACGAGTGCGGGATAAGAGTGTGAAAGCAGGTAGGCGAAATGGTTGAAACGCCAGTCTGGCAAGCCCCAAGTAGCACTAAAGCGCTGTTTTGTAGGCAAATCGAATGGAAAACCCTTGCCGCCAGTAAATCCAATCCACTAAATTTAGAAACCTAAACAAAATCAGTGAACTCATATTACTCAGCTCTGTTGCTTGGACACACATCAAAGTAAGGTTTGGTCAAAAGTGTCATGATAGCCTTACATGTCGCTAAACCGCTGAAATGATTTGGTAGGAAATTTTTTTCAAATCTAAGACTGACATGCGCATTCATCCAAGATTCGGTACACAGCGTAAAGCGAAATAAGTCTCTTTATACTCCTCTGTTTCATTTTAATGCTCGTTGAAGCGAAAATCTATTTGATTCGTTGCTGTTTCATTTGTAAATAAAAAAATATTTGCTCATAAAAGTATTCAAGTATATTATTTTCAACACGCTTAGGGCTCATTTCAGCTCTATGCTCACTACCACCCACCATAGTTGGCATGTCCCCAACAAAAAAATACTAATAATGCAAGCAAAAATGGTACCAATAATTGTTAGTTGACAAAAAGTTGCCATGAAAACGAAAATAAATACTTCCACAATATTTTGTCAAACAAACAAGCCCGAAGAAATAAAAAGACAAAATTCAATTTGCAAATTGATTTGCAACTATGCAAAGCAATCACCCAAACAAATTGCAAAGCATACAAGTGGCAGGGGCACAAGAGTCAAATGATGTCAAAGATTTAATAAATATAGACAAGTCTGTGTGGACACACACGCTAGCGATGATATAGCCACCCTACTGGTGGTCTCAGTAGAAGGTTGCAGCGTATTCAGAATAGCAACAACTCAACAGAGTTGAGGAAACTCGCAGCTATAGTTTGTCAGCCGCACATTGCGTACAAACTTCTTCAGGTCGGTCAACAGCTGCCAACTGCCAACTGTCAGCTGCCATCAACAGTACGAACATCATCGTCGAAGCTGGTGCTCAACCAGTTCTCATATTTTCAACTACGCTTGGCAAGCTAACCCAGCTAACAATGCAAAAACAACAATGGTTGTCGCACATCGTTATTCTTATCATCATCAACATTATTATTTGTTTGAGTTTGGTTTGTGGTTGAGGTTGATTTTTTCTTGTTTTCTTTTTTTAATTTTTTTTTTTTGCTTTTAGTTGCGTCCTAGCCGTGCCTGCCATGCACTGCCTATGGATAGTCGCTCAATGCGGCATGAAATTCAAAATGTGCCAACAATCAACAAAAGCAATGCTAACAGAAAAAGCAAAACTGTAACAATAATATTAGCATTAGGCAGAATAAGGGGCAAAGAAAAATGGTGAATATACAATGCATACAAACTGACAAAAACAGCAGCGCAGCATACAACAATAACCCAAAGCAATAACAACAACCGCAACAAATGAGAATGGCAGCAAATTCACTTAGGCATTTGCATGAATCTCCTTTGTCTGCCAGTACCAGCTCAACTCGTTGCCTGACCGCATGTCATCTGCTGCCATTAAAGGGTCACACACACACACAAGCGCACTATTACAAAATATGTTTGTATATGAGATTTTGTTTGTATGAGTGTTTGCGGTTGTAGAGTTTTCATTAATTTCAATGAAAAGATTTTTTGCTTGTGCACACCAATTTCCATGGCAGTGCGCGCTGCATTCATGTGTGTGGGTAGGCAGGCACATACTTACTTGATGTCAGTATGTCTACTCACTGTCTCGTCGTGTCATCTTACTCAATGACAAAAACAACAGCAAATAAATCAACTGACAGCAACATAAAAAGAACATTGACTCATGATTTGCTTTCATATTTGGCATTAACTGACGTAGCGTTTTTGATTATTTTCCATTATGCTTTGCTTGGCCTCCTTTCCACTGCTGCTCCGTTCGACATTGCGTATGCGCAACTTTCTAAGCACTTCAAATGCCTCAACTAGGCTTAAAAGTTTTTTGTTAGCTGTGTACTTTTTACTTTTGTTTCTTACATTGCCATAGTACATCAATGTCAAATTCATAAGCACATATTGCACGAATATTTTGCAAGCACATTTCCATACACTTCTTGTCGGTGTGTGCGTATGTGCGCACTTATTGTGAGTCTTGCCTACATCCGTCGCCGGAAGCATGAGTTGCATATGCTATGTGTGTGCGCTATACTTATATGTATGTAGTGGTGCGCATTGAGGTAGATGTACTTGAACTGCTTTGCAAGTGTTTGCCTTTGACATATGCGTCACTGCGAGTGTGTTAATCTGACATTTCCTCTCGCACAAATGCGTACATACAAACAGTCATGCCACATATTTACTTATCAGCGCTGTATTTGCAGACAGTTTGAACATGAAATGTCGCTTGCCTGAGTGCAGTCTTAACCCTTACGAGCATGGTGGGAAGCCAGGTTCCCACCTTCTTTTTTCTCAACTTTTCTCTACAGATTTGATATTTATGAAAATGGGACCGAGAAAATTTATTTATATGATAATCCATATATCAAAGAATGTAACTGAAACTAAGAAAATTGTTTTGCGTGAATTTATAAACAATTACAGATAAACAAATTGAAAAAATCGTCTATTTTCAGGAAAAAATTCATTTTTCAACAAAGTACATAATGTATAAAGATGGGACATGATACTATAAGGTTTTTGGGGTTGCTGATTACGAATCTGAGGTCAGATTTGAGAAATTCAATATGGCGGATACAAAATGGCGGACATATTTTTTGAAAAATTGTTGGATACTCACCAAGTTTGATATTAGGGAGTTTTTGGGGTCGCTGATTACGAATTTTGGGTCAGATTTGAGAAATTCAAAATGGCGGATACAAAATGGCGGACATATTTTTTGAAAACTTGTTGGATACCAAAAACTCCCTAATATCAAACTTGGTGAGTATCCAACAAGTTTTCAAAAAATATGTCCGCCATTTTGTATCCGCCATATTGAATTTCTCAAATCTGACTCAAGGTTCGTAATCAGCGACCCCAAAAACCCCCTAATGTCAAATTTGGTAAGTTTCCAAAAAATTTTTCAAAAAATAGGTCCGCCATTTTGTATCCGCCATATTGAATTTCTCAAATCTGACCTCAGATTCGTAATCAGCGACCCCTGAAACCCTTAAAATTACATGCAATCATAAAAGCGGTTGGTAAGTAAAATGTGTGCTTCAAAGGGTTAAGGTAACGCCTTGTGGCATGTAAGTGTCGCACGAAGGCATCTGTTGGCGGCTTTGAGATGACTAATGCAAATTTTGTTAATGATAAGCTGACAAGAACAAAGAAACTGGCAACGTCCATAGATAGGATTCGCTATTAAGTATGGATGGCTTGGCTGGTTGGCGAATTTTCACGCCTACTAAAAGGGGATTCTAAAAAAGTCTTCGCTGCTATGCATTGGAAATTTTATTATTTCGAAAGCTAATTTTGTTATCAGCCACGTTAAAGGCGTTGAGTTGCATTGAATAGCAGATCCGAAAGGAAAGAGTGCAGGAAGGTATTGAAACTATCCATTGTGAAAGGAAGGAAGAAAGGAAGAAAGAACCAAGGATAAAAAAAGAGGTTGTCTGTAAAGTCGGTTTACTGAATTTGGTTTAACGTGACAACGTCATAAGAAAATACTGATGGAACAGTTGCATTTTTCAAAAGAAAATTTTAATTTTATTTGCTTGATAGGTATTTTGTATGGATATAGAGGAGGAGGTAAATGGAATCGCAATGGAATAGGTCAAGTTACATTTACACAAACGTGGAAAATAACGAAACATTTATCAAATTCATAAAAGATATGTTCAATTTCGATTGTGCATCAGACATTAATAAGTCAACAACACTAAGAGGCAACATCATCGATTTGACTTTTTCAAGACACATTACACTCGAAACACTCCCTTTTTTTATTTCCTACTTTTCTCATCATATCATAGAGAATAGATTAGTACATTTGATATGTCCATATGATTTGTATGCATATGTAAAGATAGATTTGTTTCTTTTTGTTTATATGTATGTATTGGCATAGTGTATGTGCATTAGACTATGAAAATTGCAGCAAAATATATACATGTATACATGTTTATATATTATATTGGTATACAACATATCGTAACATAACATAACATAACATAACATAACATAACATAACATAACATAACATAACATAACATAACAAAACATAACATAACATAACATAACATAACATAACATAACATAACATAACATAACATAACATAACATAACATAACATAACATAACATAACATAACATAACATAACATAACATAACATAACATAACATAACATAACATAACATAACATAACATAACATAACATAACATAACATAACATAACATAACATAACATAACATAACATAACATAACATAACATAACATAACATAACATAACATAACATAACATAACATAACATAACATAACATAACATAACATAACATAACATAACATAACATAACATAACATAACATAACATAACATAACATAACATAACATAACATAACATAACATAACATAACATAACATAACATAACATAACATAACATAACATAACATAACATAACATAACATAACATAACATAACGTAACCTCTAATTCTACCATGCCCATTGAGAGATGGCCTCCAGAGGCCAATCTCCTTTAACCTGATCGCAATTTGAGCAGTGTTGCAAATAACGTTAAAGTCGATTCTTTGCTTTCCTCCCCAGTTTTGTGATATTGTAGAGTTTCCGAAGAGGCTCCCAGCGCATCAGGCATCCACAATGTTGTACATCCCACGTACCACCTTTCGGATATAGATTTGCAGGACTAGTAAGCTGTACTAGTCTTCTTTACCCGATTTTCAATGTGTAGCTTCCAATGGAGTTAGGAGCCAAGTATCACTTCAAGATGCCTAACTTCCAATGGAAGCGGGAGAACGGTGTTGGTGGCGTATAATTTCTAGCAAGTAGCACCACCTTCGTAATGCATCCATATAAGCTTTATGGGAAAACATTCAAATTTGTTCAAAAGAGAGTTCTGATCAATTTCAATCTCATGATCAGTTTCACTCAGTCAGTGAGCCTAAGTTCTTGATCGCCTCTACAGAATAAATGTTTTTCCCTCTAAAGGGTACGGCATTAATAAACAGCTACATACTGCTTTCTGGATATGAGCTTACCCTGCATAGAAAATGCTAAAGTGATCTGAAAGCCTAAATTTTCATTTAATACAGCGTTTCTCGCAAAAGGTTCCTCTACTAGACTTTCCATAAAACTTTCAACTCTACTTGAAGAGATTTGCGCTGTCTTCTTATACAGTGCATGTGTTCTTCTGGGGGATACATGTATAGAGAATGATCTGAACCTGAACGGGGTATATATAAAAGAATCTAATAAAAATATAGAAAAGGTTTCTAAGTATTTTAGACTGCCTACTTTTTTGACCATATTTGAAATACAAGGTTTTTAGTCTAATCTCAACGCGGATGGTGGCAGCTTTGTCAATTGTGCCAATATCTTGGGCATATTATTTACCGCTGAAGAAGTGGTGGTCTCCACTGCTGTCCCTGATTTCAATGAAGGAGGTGGAGGTGTTGCCTGCAGAACCTCCACTTTTTATTGGTCAACCCATCTTGAGAGACTTTCAATGACGTAGAGTACCCAAATGAAGCACTCACAAAGTAGTAAAAGACTGTTTCCTTAGTTTCTTCTTCATTTCAGCTCCTACACCAATCGTTGTACGGCCACCCCATCTTATTGGCATGGGTTCCCAAAGGCCAGTGGCTGATTATTGTTGACGTAGTTCTGAATACGTCTGCTCGTGGCTTTCTTGACAACTCGTCAGTTGCAGATTTGTCGAAACTGGGTCACGTTTCTTTAGTTATTTTTCAAGTATCCGTGTTAGTTTATCTGTAAATGACCTGCGAGTAGCTGCTTATTCTCTCCAAGCATTAAACTAACGTTTTTCTCAAGAAATTTTACGAGGAAAGGACTTCTTAAAATAGTATTGAATTTACGATATTATATAGCTAATAAATTAGCTTAAGCAGCAGGTGCTATTTTCCATGAATTTGTCCCTTTCCGCAATAGATTAGAGCTAACTATTGCTGCTACAACAACAAAGGTTTAATGTTTAATTCGACATTAAACCCCAATAATAGCTTTCTGTCCGGGCACATAGCAAACACTAACCTGTTGAGCATGAATATACCACCATTGGTTAATAAACCTTGCACTACGAGCTCCTTATTGAGATTTACTGACGCACAGTCAGTGGCCCACTCAACAACCAAGCTTAGATACTTCTTCAAAAGATATTACAGGAAATTCAGAAAATTTTCCCTAACAATAACTGCGATATCCTGCGTATAAGCAGAGAAAAGGTTCATTCTGGGTACAACTTGAAAACCTACTCTGGCTTGTTCAGATTTCAGAAGGTTTTTCAAATTATTGAAGAAGCATTTATCGGGTACGACGAACCGTCCTCTCGACAGTTTAGAACAATAAAATTAGTTTTCCCATCAGTTGGGTTGGTTGTTTTGCTTTGGTCACTGTGGAAAATTTTCTTAAAATTTCCATCCACAAAAAACGCACCTTTTACTCAAAAAATCAAAACTCATTTTTTACACTTTTTTTGCATAATGTCCGTTACGTACGCTTAGTAAAAAAGAAAGTATGAAAAAGCAGAGGAAATTATTAAAACTTTGAATGAAATTAAAGCAACAGTTCAAAAAAGTGAATAAAGAAAAATTTTCTTTTCTTAATGCTTTTAGTGAAATACGTCGAAAATTAAAAAGCAAAGTGCAAATATTGCGACAGCGATGTTAAAAGAATTTCAAGTATTTAAATTTGCATTTCTGCAATACAACAAACGGTGAGAGAATTACAACAGGAAAATGCAGTAATGCAGAAAGGGAAAAAATGCAAATATTTTGCAAGCACTAGACCCTTTAATGGAAAAGAAAAAAGGTATAAAGAGTATAAAAGGTGGGGGAGAACTGAAACTTGTATAATAAATTTATATTTGTGTGAAATTTCACAATCTCTACCAAAGTGATTATATTGCAGAGCTGGTGAAATACCCGGTTCTGAAATTATTTATAATTATATAAAAAAACATTATCCGAGTACAAGAAAATGTTTCCTTTTATATTATTTTTTACTATTTTATATAGGGTGCCGAAATCAAGCCTTCAACACACGGTGATCGGTTGGTTTCAGGAACAGGATATTTACTACATTGCAGGATATTTTTACCATTGGCATACAAAAAATTATGAAAAATATTGACTTAGTTACATAACTATGAAATATTAACTAAGTCAATATTTTTCATAATTTTTTTTTACACAAAAAAATAAATTTTTCAAGAGCGTATTCCATCCCAAAAAATTGAAAAAAATATATAAAAACAAGAAATTTAAAACAAAAACAAAAAAAAATTCCACAAAATATTTTCTTTTTAAGGAAAAGTTCAAAATGAAAAAACAACAAAATTTGTCCACACAAATTTAAGAGAACAAAAAATTATTTAAATTAAAGAAAATTTAAAATTATTAATTAAAGGGTAAACTCAATCCTAAAAAATAAAAAAAAAGCCAATATAAATTTGTTAAAAAGAATCAATGATATTTCACTATCAAAAATGGCAAAAAACAAAAAAAAATGTTCTCAAATATTTTGAAAAAAAGAAATGAAATATTTTGAAGAAAGAAATGAAATATTTTTCTAAAAAAATTTTAACAGCAGAAAAAATTATGAAATATATAAAAAATATTGTGATATACATGTCACAAAAAAAAAAATTTAACAAAATCAAAGTGTTTTCTATCCTAAAAAAAATATATAAAAACGACAAATTTTGAACAAAAACAAAAAAGAAATTCCACAAACTATTTTCTTTTTAAGGAAAAGTTCAAAATTAAAAAACAAAAAAATTTGTCCACACAAATTTAAGAGAACAAAAAATTATTTGAATTAAAAAAATTTTAAGGTATTAATTAAAGGGTAAATTCTATCCTAAAAAATTAAAAAAAAAACAAAAACCAATATAAAAATATTAAAAAGAATCAATGATAATTCACTACCAAAAATGACAAAAAAAATGTTCTAAAAAATTAAAAAAAAAAAAGATATATTTTGAAAAAAGTAATGAAATATTTTTCTAAAAAAAATTTTATCAGCAGAAAAAATTATGTAATATAATAATGAAAAATATTATGAAGTTATATATGTCACAAAAAAAAGTTTTTAACAAAATTTAATTTTTCACAAAAAATATTTTTTTGAAAAGTGTCTTCTATCCTAAAAAATTAAATAAAAAAATTGTAAAAACAACAAATTTTAAACAAAAAAATTTAATTAATTGAAATTAGTCATTGCACTTAGTTTCAGCCCAGAGTGGAGTTCTTTTGCCTCTTCTTTGGTTAGTTGCTATTGACGAAGTTCTGACATTGATGACGCGGTTCTATTGGTATCGGAACTGGTTCACTCAGTCATGGCTGAGATTATGGAAAGGACTGTACTCATTCGCTAAGCTGCCAGTTACGGCTTCAGAGTCAACTCTAACAAAACGGAGCTGGTACTATTTATCAGAAACTATAAACCTCCCAAATTTTCACCTGCTTCAGTTCGGTATCGTGGAGTGTCACTTGACTCCAAACTCCATTGGAAACCACACATTGAAAATCGCGTAAAGAAGACCGGTATAGCTTTCTACTCCTACAAATCTATGTTCGGCAAAACATGGGGACTCAAGCCTTAGGAGGACTACGTGTTAAAAGAGGCAGATGATGCATATGACGACAAGTACATTAAATCGGTTAGATCGTTCGGTAGTTGGTATACTAACAGGGCACTGCCTAGTTGCAGTGCATACTTAGAAGCTAAAGGGAATGATAACGATGCCTGCATCTGGAGCATCTTCTATGCTACTTTCTGGCTCTCTCGAGAAATGGACTATGCTACCTGGATACTCTGAGTTTTGAAAGGCTAGAAACTAACCCTGAACTGGAGCTTGAACAACTCCTTGAGTGATGCATATTCTCGCTGAAAACAAAAACAAAAACTATACTCTGATCTGGTATCACTATAAATCGAAATGGTCTCTGCGTGTCTTCGGCCAGCCAACCTAACCTAACCTAAGCCACAGGTCATTCTATGGATGCACAACGTAGTGGTTCTGCCGACTTTAACATATAAATGCCTGGTTTGGTGGGGAGCCCTTTAGAAGGACTATAATATCACTAAACTGGGGAGGATGCAAAGAACTGCATGTATTGGCATCACTGAAGCATTTAGAATTTGCCCTAGTGCTGCCTTGAATGTCGCTTTGAATTTACTTCTCATCGACTTTTACGTTATTTCCACCGCTGCTCGAAGTTCAATCGGCTTTATGGAGGTTGGTCTCTGGAGGCCATCTCTCAAGAGATAATGTAGAGATTTTAAGCAATTAACACCGTATTTCTCTGAACTTCGTACAGGTCTTATATGTTTGTATGTCTTTATACGTTAACTGGAGTTTGAGGGTCGTGCCAGGTCAATCTTTCTAAGTAGGCAGAATTGGAACGAGGGGAAAATCTGCACCCAAGTTGGCACCTCTGTCGTCACTGACGGCTCCAAGATGGAATCGCCAGTCGAGAGAAGATTTTCTCTAAATCAGTCAATTTATTTATTTCTAGTGCTTTTCAGGCAGAAATCTTCACAGGCACACATAATTCTTAAAGAACCCGCGAGCAAGGGAGCTATTCAATTCTTTTCCGATAGTCATGCTGCTATTGAGGCTCTGATGATGCCATATTGCAGATCCAAATTAGTCAACTCTTGTAAGAAGGAGATCAAATCCTTGGGGTGTGCATGTAACATTTATCTGATCTGGGTTGCAGGGTATAAGAACATAGAGGGACAAGAGATTGCTGATGAGCTAGCCATGAAGGGGTCGACTTGATTGACTTCAGAGACCTTCTACCCGGTCATCGGCGTCCTCTTACCGTTTTTAAAAGGAACTTATTTTTCAGGAAATCGCAGAAAAGTTGGAGCTACATTTCTTCGTATTCTATTTCGAAAACCCTTTGGCCTCAGTACAATAGAAGGAGGACTCAGGAAGTCCTAGGGACCCTACGACATTCAACTTCCAAACTTACCGGTCATTGGACGATCGGCACAAACTCAGAAAAGCAAAGTTTACCATTTAACATTCATTGCAGAAGTTGTGGGGACCTTTGAGAAAAGTAGGCTGTTGAGCACTTTCCTTGTCCGAGACTGATAATTAGACCATTTAGGTCACTAGGTATTCCTTTCTTCGACAGTTTGGAGCTGTGCGCCAACCTTTATCCCATCAATCTTCTCCACTACATTTACAGATTTGACTGGCTGTAGATATCTGACTCTTGGAGGTCTAATTATGGTATCAAGAGGGCGCTTTAGTGCTACTGCAACCGTTTCACCTACCTACCTAAATTCAGCCCTATGACTGCGTATTTTGAAAACTATTCTTCCGATTAAATTTTGCACCAGCATACTCGTCCTTATCGCGTTGGATACCGAATGTATACGTTTAGCTTCAATTTTTACACTCAGGCGTGAAATTTTGGCTAAATGCTATTAAGTTTAAAAAGCGAAAAATTAATTTTTAGTGAATGGTGTGTAAAATTTAGATAAATAACCGGCGAAGGCCTAATAATAGTTCCTCTCTTGTTAGCATAACCACGACTCTGGCTGCGCCTGAAAGCAGCTTGTAAAAAATGTTGAAATGTACATTGCTGCTATCACTGTTAACATAACATTTTCTGTTAGGGTTTTCTGTTAATTGAGTTAATAGCATTTTGAAATATAGTTAAGGCTATAGCAACAATAATATGAAAATTTGCACACATAAATGCGATGCTTAACTGTGGTTAACTGCAGTTAAGGCTCAGTGGAAACAAATTGTAAATTATTCATTATCCATTATTTATTATTTATTATTTACATACCACTTTAAGTCGTGTAATTGATTGCCATTACCTCAAACTCAAATGGACAGAGAAATTTATATAGTAAATTTAAGTAGACACATTTTGAGTATGTGTGTGTGTATGTATGTGTAAATGTGTGCATTTCTACAAATAAATGTACAGGGTGAACGATATGAAGTGTTACCAACTGTTTGTATCTGCAAAACAGCTCATGACATCAACGTCAAAATTTTTCTAATGACAGTTCAATATATTGTTTATAAGCCATAAAAAGCAATTGTGTCTCAGTTTTGTTGATTTTTTTTGTGTGATGGAATTCAAACGTTATAGTGTGATTGCGTTATATTTGGCTGCAAAATCACAACCAGCCATTGTTCGTGAGCTCAGTCACCTCAAAGTGAATAAAATGTTTATGTATCACACCATAAAATGTTACAATGATACTGGTGGCATTGCAAAACGCTATGGAGGTGGACCAAAAAAAACCCGCAACAACGCCAGAAATGGTTCGGAAAGTGAAGGCTCGATTTGAACAACGAAATCCACGTCGAAGGGGAAGAAAAATGGCCAAAGAACTGAAAATATCGCAAGACAGCATTCAACGCATATTGAAAAAAGCATACGATCTTTCACCCCAGCAAAAAAAGTTCGGTGCGAAAGAGCAAAGGAGTTGTTGCGCTTGCACGAACGAGGCGAATTTCCTAACATTGAGTTTTCTGATGCAAAAAATGTCCCGATTGTGCAGTTCATAAACACTCAAAACGATCGTGTTTACTTGACCGAACGCTCATACGAGAATTTAAGCCTACTTATGGTCAATCGAAGCAATTTCTCATCGCAAGTAATGGTTTGGGCCGCAGTGACCGCTGATGGACGCTCTCCAATCGTTTTTATCGAGCCTGGTGTCAAAGTGAATGCGACTTATTATGGGGAAAATGTTTTAGAAGCTACTTTAGAGCCGTGGACACGCAAACATTTCGGTCGTAGACCATGGAAGTTCCAACAGGACTCGACACCGTCTCATAAAGCTCGTGTGAACCACGAATGGTTAAAAAATCATGTTTCACACTTCATTTCGTCCACACAATGGCTTTCGAATTCGCCAGCCATAAATCCCGCGGACTATTCCATCTGGTCCATTTTGGAGAGCAAGGTGAGGACTAAAAAAGGTGCCAGTATGGATGCGCTGAAAAAAGCGATTATACGAGAATGGTCCAAAATACCTCAAGAACACATTCGTGCAGCATGCAACTTATTTTTTTTGACCGTTTGAAGGCTATAACCAGGGCAAAAGGTGGTCATATCGAGTTAAGGTGAAAAGTAAGGTGGGGCAAAAAGTAAGGTGAATTTATTTGTTAAAATTTCGCACTAGTTATTGTTTTCATGAGTTGGCAGCACTGTTTATAACATCTGGACCCACTTTCATGTGAATGTCATTATCAGTAATATATTTACGCTTTTGTTTACCAAACGACCAAGAGTGCATTTTTCGATTTTTACAATGTCTGATTTGATTGAGCAGAGAAGTGCCATCAAATTTTGTTTGCGGAAGGAAATTTCGGCTGCGGAAACTTTTAGCATGTTGCAGAAGGCATTTGGTGATTCGACCATGTCGCAGAAAAATGTTTATAAGTGGTACAAAGACCTCAAAGAGGGTCGAGAACGTGTTGATGACTTGGAGCGCTCCGGACGACCATCGACGTCAACAGATGACCAACGACCAACACGTCAATAAAGTGAAGGAGTTAGTGCTCAAAAATCGTCGGTTGACTGTCAGAGACCTTACTGATATGATCGGAATATCAGAAAGATCTGTGAAAACCATTTTGAAAGACCATTTGGGCCTACGAAAAGTCAAATCTCGTTTGGTACCGAAAACTCTCAATTTCTTGGAAAAAAGTCGTCGCGTTGATGTGTGTGAAACCATGCTTTCAGACTATCAGGACAAGCTCAAATGCATCATTACGGGAGATGACACTTGGATTTATGCTTACGACCCTGAAACAACCGACCAATCAAGCGAATATCGTCCTAAAGGCGAGGCCAGACCGAAAAGAGCACGTCAAAGTCGTTCAAAAATAAAGCTCATGATGACAGTTTTTTTCGATTTTCGTGGTGCGGTGCACTATGAATTCCTTCCACCTGGCCAAACTGTTAATAAGGAATATTACTTGAGCGTTATGCGTCGTTTACGTGAAGCAATTCTTCTAAAAATACCAGAATTATGGGCCAACAACTCGTGGTTTTTGCATCACGATAAGCACCGTCTCACACTGCACTCGTTCTTCGTGACCATTTCGCCAAAAGTTCCACGCATATCGTTCCGCAACCTCCGTATTCGCCTGATTTGGCTCCGTGTGACTTCTGGCTATTCCCAAAACTCAAGAGACCACTCCGGGGAACGCGTTTCGCGTCGATTGAGGAGATAAAAGCTGAATCGAAGAAGGTGCTGATGGCTATACCGGAAATGGACTATTTGGGATGTTTCGGGGATTGGAAAAATCGTTGGCATAAGTGTATTTCATCGAGAGGGGATTATTTTGAAGGAGATGAAATTGATTTACAAGAATAAATAAAAAATTTTCATTTTACAACCAAATTCACCTTACTTTTTGCCCACAGTAGTATGTTAAAATTGTAATCATTTTGAACAATTTTGTCTTTGAAATCAATAAAAACTAATTTCACACAAAAAAATTATGGTGTTTTGAATAGGTAACACTTCATATCGTTCACCCTGTATATGACACCGAAGTGCGCTATCAAATGCAGTACCTTTTTTAATGCACATATTTGTGTTCGTCTCTTTTTGTGGTATATTTTTTATTTGACTTACTTTTTTTTTATTTTTATTATTTTTGTTTTATTTTTACGTTTTTTTTGTGCTCTACATATAGCCATGTTACTTTACAAATTAACATTTGAAACCACTAAAAGCGGTATGTACGCTGCATTGTAAAACGAAACTTCATTTACTCGAATTTTCATGTGTTCTGCGGTTAGCCGGTGTAATTTGTCATTTGAAATTAGCAACTTTTCAAAAGTCGCAAGCATGCGCACACACACACACATACACACGTATATAGACGTGTATGAATATGGACTCGACTATTGACATTGGAATTTCACAAATTTCACAAAATTGGCTAATTTCACAAAGATATTTACGTATTTGTATTTGCATGTCCGTGTATAGGTTGGCAAGAAGCGTGCGTTTGCTGATGCGAACTAAAAGTGTCAGTAACAAATTATTTGAATATTCACCACTTTTCATTTGCAAATTTGTGGCATGCGTTAATTTTGTGGCATTTTTTCGCATCGCACTTTAATAAATATTGTATTAATTTGAGAATTATTTATGTCAAAAATGTATGTACATGCGAGCATAAATACATTACCTCTAAATTGAGCGCCAATTTGTATGAAATAAAATACTCGTATTTCCATATCCACGCGTTGGTGTTCGTGCATACATAGAAAAGTAGTCAATTGCAGTCAAGTAGTGGCAAAAAAGCAAGGCATATTTGGTGGCAGTGGTAATTAAAAAGTGTCAAAAGCATGAAATTTATTTGATTCAATTCGATTTGCTGCAATCCATTTGCTTGAAAGTGGTTCGTGATTGGTGGTTCGCAGTTGGTGGTCGGTGGTTGGCCAACTGCGTAGTATTAAATGATATAGTGATTTGTATGTTGAGTCTGTGGCAAGCACTCTTGGGGGTATGCAAATTTTAATAGAGATGCGGGTGACGACTAGGTGGGTATACTTAGTACTGCCATAAGTTCTGTTACCAGTTACGTTCGTTAGAGATATGAAATTTTAATAATTTTTTAATGAAGTTAGTTTTATTTAATCAATGAAGTATTAAAAAACAAACTTGAATCGTCATTCGAAATGGTCATCATTTACTTTTACACAAGCCTTCAAACGATTAGGCCATTCAGCTATTGCAGCACGCACGGAACGCTTGGATATTGGCGTCGCTGCGCAAACCAAAGATTGTTTGAGGCTCTCCAAATTTCTGTGCGGTATTCTATGTAGCCATGTGCGGTCTTCTATGTATATGAGCCATGTACTCCAATTCTAATCACAAACTGTAGTCCACTGCATTCAGATCAGATGGACTTCCAGACAGCCAATCGTCTGCGACTATGAACCCATAAATATTGTTTTTTAGCCACTGCCGGGTGGTTTTTGCCTCCTGGACGCAGCGGAATCTTGCTGGAAGATCCAAGGCTCTCCAGTGAAGAGAGTACTGCTCAACTGCTTCATCGCCCCTTCTAAAACATTCTCCAGGTACGCTTTTGCCCCAGTCTCAACCAATTCTTCGCAGAAATTAAGTGCAATAAGGCCTATACAAGACAGTCCCCACGAAACCATTACGGTGGCTGGATGGTGATCAAGCTGAACTCTTAGAATAACATTTTTGAAACTTTCAAAGTTTCAGCATAGATTTTGTCGTTTTGCTTAAGAAAAACTCCTTCAACAGTGAACATTTTTTCATCTGTGAAAATAATATTTTCATGGCCAGATGCGGTATCTATCGAGTCTAATTTTCTATACTTGTGGTACCAAAAATGTAATCCAGAAATAAAAACAATAAAAATGAAGAGTCCGAATCTCTTAGAAAACCAAAAGAAGGCAACCTCTCCACCTGAACTTTCGCCAACACTCAAGCTCTGTACTGTGGCCTTGGAACTTCTGAACAGTCGAAAGGGTTAGACTCGACTATTTCTGTTCGCAACTTTAACAGACTGACTACGACCTTTGCCGTGAGAGTAGAAACAGGGAAGAGACATTTTGTTAAATACAAGCCTCTTTCTAACTAAGCTAGCCTACATAATGAAGCGGTCAGTCGGTCGCATTCTGCATGGAATTGTGGCTGAAGGATAAGGCCTCGCTGACTTGCGCAAAGTGCATCGCTTTTGATGGGCGAAGCACCTCTTGTCTATCCCATACAAACACCTAGGGGCAGCTCTTAAACGACAGAGGTATTCCAAGGAGCAATGTGTGGCTAAAAGGCATCAGGCTGCTGATCATATTCCAGGGTTATTATTTAGCTCTAAGCTTAAAGAGGCGGCAAGATGTTAGCTGTCGTGTATAGGGCGAATGAGTACTGTAGTATTCCCAAAGATCGGTGAAGGTGGATTGCGGTTGTTTTGGCCAACGTCCTCTTAAGCGTAGTGGATGAGCATCCCTGTTTCCACGACAGTCGGTTCTACGTTACCGAAACTACCCGGATTTATATCCAGCCAAGGCTGTCACCCCAGCAGCATTCCCCGTATGTGAATATGGGGAATGTTTATGCTGCTACAACAACAACAACAACATCATCCCGGCCCTCCTCTGCCTTGTCGCGGCACGGGCTAGTATCAGGACTGTGTTAAATTAGTCATCTGTGACGACAAAAGATACGCCAAACTATACAAAGCGGCTAAAGAAAAGGTTGTTGAGGCGCAAAACTTGACGGTGTAGACTTCGAAAATGTTCCGTCCCCGCCAAAAGTTCGTGCGTGGGATCCCGCAAGCCGGCCGATGATCTTGCGGATCTTTAAGATCTGCAACCCGAACCTTCCGATGATCAACTGGAGGATAGAGAAAGTTAAGAAACGAAAAGGTGCTTTAGGTGGGAGATATTGTGAATCAGCACCGAATCTTTTGGCCACAGAGGAGGCAGGAGGAGCAGTACATTACGGCTTCACTAAGGTTAGTTCACTAAGGTCAAGAGGGACCGCCTACTGGAGATGCTAATACCTTTAACGAAGCTTGAGCAGATCCCATTCTAGAACTAAGTCCGTTGGAGAGCCTTAGATGTTATCTCCACCCTAATAAATTGCTGGAGCGTTAGTAAAGATAACTCGGTTCAGATCATAGCTATATTAAGTACACTTTTTTAGACTCCCTTGGGAAGACCTATTGGTGATACACCCATGCAAAGCGTAGATACTAGCACCAGTAGCACAAGCCCACCAGTAGCTATAATCAGGTGAGGCCTGTCCCTTAATCAAGAACAGAGGGATACAGAGGAAACCACAGAGGAAACCACATAGGAGATCGCAAGAACGCTTAGGAAAAACTGTAACATATTGTTTAACCGGGCTAGAGCCACTGGTCTGGTAGGCGATTGAGAACGTCATCTATAAAAAAGATCTCAAACGAGCAAAATGTAGTTCGTGATGAAATTTTTGTAGCTCGCTTGATGGGTGTATGGAAGTTTCTAGGCATGGGACACCCGAGGACGCTTCGCCATCTATGACGACAGTTAGATATTGGTTGAACGAATTGAAACGTGGGCGAACATCCATTTTTGATGAGGAGCGACCAGGACGCCCAGCAGACGATTGCTCACGGTGGACAAGAAGCGGATGCGGCTGTTAACTTCAAAGCAGTGCTTGGAGCAATTTAAGCGAGATCCGGAAAAATTTTTGCGTCGAGTTGTCACCATTGATGAAACTGGATTCATCATTACCCAACAGAAATTAAGCAAAAATCGAAACAATGGATTTCTCCCCTCTGCTCTAAAGATGGCGAAGACGGCCGGAAAGGTTATGGTGAAGATTTTCCTGGGATGCGAACGGCGTCATTCCAATGAATTTTTTAGGAAAAACGATCATTGGACAAGGCTACAGTGAGTTATTGGACCGCTTTCACACTTATTGAACTCCCTTGGTATAAAAGGCGGACGGTCTATGTCTATGATTGAGATTGCTCTTATTGATTTATATTTCCATTCCATTTCGCCATTCAGGTATCTAACTAAATGTGGCTGCACAGATTTTCCATGCGCTATCTGGTCATATAAAATCGAATTCAAAATTTTTTTTGAAAACTCTCATATTTTCCCATAAATTTCGTGCTTAATATTTGCAATTATTCGTGCTTTGCCTTTTGACCTACATATGTACGACCAAGCATTATCAGTGCGTCTTTTAATGAATTAAACTTCCGTTTCCGTTCAATCATTCTTTCGCCCAGTCATTCAATTATTGAATGTATCTCAAGTGCAGCTTAATTAAAGAAATTAATTCACACCGGATGCGTGCGCTTGGAGAGCTTTTGTAGGTAAACAAGAAGTCAGTTGAGTGGAAAACCGGAATGATGAATAAACACATACGTACACATATACATATTTGAATGAAATAAAAAAGATTTCAATGAAATATTACCCAGCGAAAAGACTGGAGGTGTGGCGCATTTCTAATAGTTTTCTTCAGAAGCCATGGAGCATAGAGAGTTTTTCTTGGGTTACTCGTGCGAGTTCGTGTGTTTATTATATACGGAACTATTAGTTTTTGCCACCAGCAGCGATGACAGAACATGAACAAATGGCACAGGAAAAACATGCGCGCATGGGAGCACAGCACAACTACACTAGACTACATAAAATATTCCCAGCAAGCAAAATCCATGCAAATGTATCTGAAAATGGAAATAAATACTGATAAAAGAGTGATGTCTCATCCGAAAGTGGCATCAGTTTTCGAACGTTTTACGTTTACTTTCTCCCACTAAAGTGAATATATATGCGAAAAGTGTTTTTGGTACAACTAAAAACAGAAAAGTTTCCAGACAAATTTTCATATATTTTCGAATACACTTTTTGCTGCTTTTTAGTCGCTTTTTGAACAAGTTTTTTATAACCCATTTGCATTCGTTTGGGGGCGTCCATAAATTACGTGAGGTGTCTCTTTCAATTTTCTGGTGGTGAGATGTCATGAGATTTTATTCAACCCCCTCCCCCATCCCCCAATCTCACGTGAGATTTTTCAAAATGTGGGTTTCTTATGTAAACGCGTTGGGTTGTTATTGTAAAAAGAAAAAATATTTGCTTCGTGCTTTTATTTACGACTAGTTAAGACTAGTAATCAATATTGCTGAGAGTTATAAGTGTAATAAAAATTTAACAATAGAAGACTTAAATCGTAACTACTGCGATTAAAAAAAGAATATCTACTCTAATTCAGTCCATGGAGAATCATGCGCGGTTTCAAGAGAGACTATTGGGACCAACATGTCCATATGATTTTCAGTAAAATCATGTGCTCCTTCAACTTCGTTCTAATCTAGCCACTCTAAGCCGTTGACGCTTGCGCACAGTAACTCATTAGCTCGTCTTGTGACAATCCGTGAGGGTCGCACTTTGCGGAACATACGCGCTTGCTAAGCTGGTGCAATGTGAGCTGCTCTCCTGTGCTCTGCAGCTCTTGTGATAGATGCGAAGTAAATACCGCATGTACTGCAGCATATTTTCTCTAAATCATCACGTATACTTGGGCAATAGAGATCAATAGGCGTGCTGATGAAGGCATTCAGCGGTTGAATCGGTACGCGTATTAGAAATGGAGCAAATGATTTTCCGTCATGTTCTTTAAAGTCCGGAATTGTCAAACGTCAACCTGAGTGATAGGGCGTTCGGCTCATAATGGCGCGAAAACAACCGACGGGCTACACTGTACCGCAAATTCAGATTAAATTGAGCTATTTGGTATAAAACAAATATGGTGGTTTGACAGTAGTAATGTATAACGTCGAAGTATGAATGAAATTATTTTCTTTTGAACGAATTAGTGAATGATCTTAATCATACTACGATTACGCTTGAGATTAAATCTTAAGCATGTACAATTTTTTTGTTTCAATCAGAAAAAAAATTGCGTGATATTTGCCGAGACCCCCCCTCTCTCCAACGTAAGATTAGATGAGATTTGACTCGACCCCCTCCCCCCCTTAAACATCTCACGTAATTTATGGACGCCCCCTTTCCTGCTACAATTCCTGCGTACTTTTGGATGCATTTTTCTTTCGCTTTGAGGCTTATCTTGTATCCACTTTCGGATGTGTTTTCAATCCTTATATTGTACTTTTTTCTGATACATAACACTTATTGATCTCTCTTTGTTACGGTAAGATGTAAGTCTATACTTTAATTATTATTACAAAAACAACGTATTAATATTTTAAATTTAACAGAGCGTAATACAATCACTGCTATTCTTAAAGGTTCGTGGTTCAAAACTCACTGTCTACGCAAAGCACTAAACTGATAAAAAAGGTTTTTTTTCTGATAGCGGTCGCCCCTTGTTAGAAAATGGTAGTTAGGTAGGTGAACTGGTTGAAGTGCCAGTCTGGCACTCCTCAAGTAGCACTAAAGCGCCATTTTAGTACCATTATGAGACCACCAACAGGCGGATATCTACGGCCAGCCAGAACTGTTGATATAGTCTAGGAGATTATTTAGGTTGGCGCACTGTCCCAGGCTGTCGAAGAAAGGAGCACCCAGTGACCTTAATCGTCTAGCTGCCAAACCCGGACATTTATATAGAAAGTGCTCAACAGTTTGGTCCCCTCAGCTTCTGCAATGGGGGGTAAATGGTAACCCTAGCTTTTCCGCGTGTATGCCGTTCGTTCAATGACCAGTAAAAATAGCTACGAGTTTGGAAATTGAATGGCGAGGAGTCCAAAGAACTTTCTGAGTCCTTCGAATATCGTATTGGGGCTGAAGGGTTTTCGAAATAGCACATGAAGAAATGGAGCTCCATCTTTTCTGCGCTTTCCTGAGAAATAATTTGTGCAGTTCCCCTTTAACAACTTTCAAGGAGATGCCGATGAGCGGCTGGAAGTCGCTGAGGCCAATTCAGTCCCCTTCCTGGCAAGCTCATCAGTAATTTCGTTTACCTTTATGTTCCTATGTTCTGGAACCCAGATCAGATAAATGTTACCAGCACATCGAAGAGATTTGATCTCATCCTTACAGAAGTTTACTAGTTTCGTTGTGCACCATGGCGTCGTCAGAGTCTTGATCGCTGCTTCACTATAGGATAAAATTTTATTATAATACCTTTCCCGCTCCCGCGTTCTCTAAGAATTATCTGTGCCTGCAAAGACTTCTGCCTGAAAAATACTAGAAATAAATAAATTGGCTGATTTAGAGAAAACTCCTGCTGCGCCTCCCGGTTCCAAGATGGACGTGAAGACAGATGTGCAAGCTTCGGTGCAGGAAATGACAAATCTGTTTTTTGAATGAGCACTGATTTTAAAACAATATTACTTCAATCCTAGCATACGATTACAAAAATAACATTAAATGAATTTCTGTCAAGGAAAACAAGTTGCTAATACAAAACCATCTGTCGTTCTAAGGTATAAAAACTTCTGTTGATGCCTTACACTCTACACCTATAAATACCTTGACATATAAGCCAATAAGAGCTCATTACCGTAAAACAATAAAAATCATTGATTGCCAATGATCCATTCCTTTTTTTCTCATCTTATCTAAAACGATAGATAATAATAAAAAAGAATAATAGATATAAAAGACTTAGTAGGAATAGAATTATTGACAGTAACAAATAGAATTATTAGCTAAGCCAATCAATGATATTCTAATAAATAATAAGCAAATATCGTCTCCCAAGTTTTCAAGTTAGCAGCTCCCTTCAACCTCTATAGACACATATTTACTTACATTTCTTTACAAAAAAAGAAGCATCACCTGAAATTTACAATAAACACTTCCTTTAACTCACAAATAGGCTTCGAAAATATTTTGAATAGATGACAAATTTAACAGAGATGGCTCAGTTACAGTGCATTCTAAAATGATGGAATTTCACGTCAGAAATTGCAATGAAGCCATAAAATTTGCCAGCCCCAATTGAGTCAAATCCGCAATTTCCTCAGACTCACTTTCATCTCTCTAAACTATAAGAAACCTCAAATATAATAACATTTATGCTGAGAGTATAAGAAATTGACTTATGAAAAATATAATAAAACTTCTCTGTGTACCAAACGGCGTAGAAATTAAAAGCAACGAACTGGCTGAGGTCTTGAGATGCCCCCATATTATGTCCAATAATCACTTAGCCAGCAACATAGAATGCTACACCAAGAAACTTTTTACTCTTAAACAAAATAGTACATACGACAAAACCACCATACCACTTGGTATAAAAAATAAACCCGGTATGGTATAAATAAATTAACTATGAAAAAAATCTCCAAAATCGTCCACAGTTCTGAACTAACAAGAAAGGAAAGGTAAGACTTGCAAGAATAGGATTAGAACACTGCAATTCGACATACCATCATTTAAGGAGTTAGGCGTAGTCAGAGACCCGAAAAATAATGATTTCCAATAATTCCTTTTTTTTGTTAATCAATTGCTTTATTTAAAAAAAAAAAACTAGGGTCTGTCAGACTCACGCACGGTAGAAGTGAAACTTCTAAGTTGGTTGTTCCATGCATGGGAGCCCCGGTTTAGATCTCTCCCCCCTCTCTCGTGTTAAATTCAGGTTTTCATTTTTTTTTTTCTATATCACTCCACATAAATTTGTACTATTTATTTTTGTCCGTATTAGCTTCAAATTTGACACTTGGGTGCAGTGTTGCACTTGACGCTGACATTTCTTTGCACTTCCAATGGTATTTTTTGCCTACTTTTGGCGCGTTAATCAATTTGCTTTGATCACCGAAACGGTTGAAATGTCATTTTACAACCTTCTACTTCAACTATCGTCACTCGTTTGGCAAACGCACTCATTGTATCGCTTCGTCTCCTCCATACCTACCATCTATTTACTTCACAGCAGTTTCTTATTGCTTTCCCGCTTACACACATTCAAACGGTGCTTTATCTGATACTCACACACAGCACTCATTTGCACGGCCTATGGCTATCTATAATACCCGTTGTCGGTTGTCGATTGTCGGTTGTCTGCATGTCGCCAGTCATATTCATATTATTTCGTGTCTCGGTGGCTCCCTCACATCGTTCAGCGCTTGCGATGCGAGAGAGCGACAGAGAGAGCGAATATGCGAGAGTGGGAAGGAGCAGCTGCTCCTTGGCCACGCCCATTTGACGGATTTCGGTAACGCTCCAAACTTACCGTTTCACTCGCCTATTTTCAATCTGCCTTGGGGCCCCCGACGCGCCTAAAGAAGTTTCACTTCAAAAATAAAAAATAACATTAATACAGAATGTTTCGACTTGACTTAAGCAAAATGTAAAAATAAAATTTATAGTTGTAAAAGTTATCGATGTTTATAAGGAGCTGTTTCTCCAGAAGTCCCTTGCGGTGATCATCACAATTCCTGGGAAATTCATCTTCAATCAGTCGGACAAGAGAAATTAGTTTTATTAATAGATAATCTTGTGGCTGATCGAAGCTTTTTTTTGTCAAAATTAACAATATGGCGGCCTCAGCAATATTTTTCAGATTTTCGAGAAAAAACCCGACAATTAATTGTTAAGAAAAAATCAAATAATTATTTTGAATAAAAAAAAATTGTTCTATCAGGTACGAGTTGTTTATGGTAGTAGTCCGGTGTAACGACCGAAATTTTGACGTTTTTTCATGAATCTTTTTTAAAAAGAAAATAAAATGCCATCGTTTTAAAGTACTCACATGTTTTTATTGGTGTTTTGAAGTATGTAAAAAAAGTTTTTAAAGTTAATTCTACAGGGTCGTCGAGGTAAATCGGGAATGTTGAACTTAAAAACAAAACTATTGGATACTTACTCAAAAATAGTTGAAAATTATTCAATGTAACCTCCATCTCGTGGAATTACCTGCTCCAGCCGGGACCTGAAGCGCCCACATGCGCGAGCTACCTCCTCTTTGTCCATTGTGGTCATCACTTCCTCGATGGTTACCTTCAGAGCGTCCTTAGTGTTATTAGGCTTCGCGTTAACTTTTGCTTCAACTGTGCCCCGTACGTAATAATCAAGAGGATTGCAGTCTGGACTTGAAGGTGGCCAAAAATCTGGTGACCAGTGGTAGGGTAGGTTGTTCTGAAGCCACGCCTAAGTCTTCTTTGCCTTGTGAGCAGGAAACAATACACTAAAAATATGTTCCTTTATCAGCGGTTTTAGACTTAGCGCTACTGCTCCAGAGCTTTCGAAATGTTTTCCGGATTTACCTCAATGGCCCTGTATATTAATTTGTTTAAAATTTTTCACGTCAAAGCGGAGTTCTTAAAAAAAAGATGAGTTGGTTCGGGGAAACACACAGCCTTCCAAAGTCATCTGAAGTAAAAAATTCAAAGGGATTATTATTCTGTATACTTTATTTTAGGTCCAGAATCTAAAATATACATAAAAATAAAAAAACAAAAACAAAATGGCGGACTTGTGGAAAAATTTCCCAAAATCTACTCATTTTTCTTCATAAATTGTTTAAATTAAATAATTTATTATTAAAAAATTAAATGTTTTAAAGGTCCAGGATCTAGATATGTGTGTCTAGAATAAAGGGTAAAATTTTTAGCCAAATCGGTTGAATAGTTTTGAGGCAGTGGTTCCCCGACATTTCGAAAACATGGTTTTGAGAAAAACGCGTTTAAGGGGTTACATGGGCTTCGTCGGGTAAAAAACGGCCTATTTTCAAAACTTTTTTTTCTATGTAAAAAGCTATTTATTTAATTCAAACTTTTTCTGTCTTATAGATACATACTTAAAAAATAATTTCTGAAATTTAAAAAAAAAAAAATTAAAACTCCTCCATTGTGACGTCATTTCCGGTGACCCCTCGAAAAAAAGGTGCGTCTGCGTTGTCAGCATAACTCCTGACAGGCTTATCAAAAGTGAAAAAACAATAATAAGGGCTTTAGTTAAGACCATAAACTCGTGCCTGAACGAAGGAAAGAAAAAAAAGTAAAAATTGGAATTTTGGCAGACATTTTTCCAAAAAAATGAAAGTTTCGGTCAAATTTGCGTGATATTTTGTTTTTTTTAAATAGTTATAATTGAAAAAAAAAAATCCTTCGTTCAAGCACGAGTTAATTGTATTTCAAGCACCTGTGTGAAATTTCATCAAGATCGGCTGAGTAGTTTTCGAGAACATTTGACAACCGACTTTGAAAACACAGTTGCGAGTTTAAAGTTTGAGTAACAATAAAAGTGGCTTGGAGCGCACACATTCCAAAGGCTATGTCTCCAAATTTATTATTCGGGTCGACTTGAAAATTTAGCATAACATTCCTGAGATGTTGTAGAAATTAATAAGCCAAAAAAAATAAATCGATTTTTTGAACCAACGAAACCCATGTAACCCCTTAAAGTTTCAGAGCAGCTGCTGCTGGCGTGTCACACGCTTTCATACCCACTACGGCGCGCTCTCTTATTTTAGCTATAACTTTAATAATAATTAAATTTTCTGTCTGAAATTTTTATAGTTTATTTTTAAGATGTTTTTCTTCCGAAAAATGTAAAAAAAAAATTTGATTCTTTGAACCCGTCACACCGGGTTACCTTATGTTTTTCAAAAGCAGTATACATTTTATTGAAATCTACTAAGCGGTTTTGAAGTTACAGTGATCACCAATTCAAAAAACATAGTTTTTAGAAAAACGCATTTAAAGTTTTGCTATCGAGCGCCCGTGCGCTCTTTGTTAATTGATGAAAAACTCGAAAAGTATTTGATGGATTCACTTTAAATTTTCACACAATATTTCTAAGATATTACACTTGAAGAAAATGCAAAAAAACGTAAAATTTTTTCAAAATTCTGACTACCCCCAACCCCTTAAAAGATTCGAATTTAAAATACTTTTTTTCTCACAATTTTGAAGTTATATTTAAAAAAGGTAGAAAATACTTTCCGATACAAATTTTCAATTACCAATGAATAGATAGCAAAATATACGAAAAACGAAACGCTCACAAAAAATACGCTTCCTTGTTGGCTGGGTTCATACGTACTCGAGCATTTGTATGTATGAGTGCTAGCGCCAGATAGCAGATAAATTAAATAACAAAAGATGTAATAAAGGGATGAAAGAAGAAATTACATTTGTTTTTATTATTGCCAGTATTTATACTTACATATGTACGTACATGTGTGCTCTATGTGCGCAGTGACATTTGTCATTTGAGGCCCACACCCCAAGCTAAATATTACCCGATGCTGTTGGCCACATAAAATTGGGCTAATATAACAGCTACTGCTGCTCGCTTGCGAAATATTAATAAATACATACTTGCATTTGTATGTGTGCACGTTGGTGTGTGACGCAAAGTCTATTTTCATTGTCCTTCAAAATGGGTCTGATATCATCACACACCTACAAAGCAGCAAATTGTTATGGAGAATGGATGAATTAGTCAGGTTAGAGAGAAGCAGCCTACACTATTGCAATTTCTATATAAAACACAGAGCAAGCGCGGGCAATGTATGAGTATGTGTGTGTGTGTGTGATAGAAAATACGCCTAAGGGATTTACGAGCAATTAAAGCAAAAGATTGCCTTCTACGAAGCCCGTGCTTTACTCTATTTAGCTGGTATGTATGTGTGTGTGCGAAATGTGAGTATAGAAAATACGATAACTGGGTATGTGTTGATATAAGTTTGCTATTCAGTGTGGCTCTCTTACTTTCATATAGACTTGCCTACATGTGCATATATATATTGTATATTCATATATTTAATACATATATATTATATGTATACAATGTATATCAGGGTGATCAAAACAAGTTGAAGTACTGAATATTCGCTGATTACGCCAGCCATTCTCTGCCATGTAAAAATATTGTCGAAACAATCTACAGCAAAAATTCTCAAAAATCAACGGTGTTTTGTAGTTACTTTTATCTTGCACTTTATTTTACTAAATTTAATGGGCTATAAAAATGCATACCAACAATTATTCTAGAAATTTGTATTAAACCATTTTAATTTTTGGTGAAAATTTGCAAATTTTTCATAATTTTAACACAAATTTAAACAAAAAAACAAAAAAAAAAGTAACATGTTTGGCCCAGTGTGGACATTCGTTCCTTCCATTTTTTTTTTTTCCTTGTTCGCTCCACTCGGAAGCATAGAGCCTTGACAAGTCTCAGTCTTGCGTTGGTTTCGTTAATCAATTTTGCTTTCTGGCAGGGTAAGTGATTAGCCTGCCGCTACCAGTCCTAAATAGTGGAAATGCTCACCTGTCGTTGCCTAGGAACAACTCCTTTTTACTGCTTGAAGCGCCATCGGTGTTTCACATTTTTCTACCAGATGATCCACACAGATGGTTGAGGCTTTCGCTAAATTTGGTATGTCTGCGCTATTACCGCGGCAGCCCGCTTCGTCTTGCTGGCGCCACTGATGCAATGTGTAACTGTGTATTTTTCTTTGCTGCTTGAAGCATTCATAGAGCAAATGGAAAATAGTTTTCTTTTTCTCCGGTTGTTTACAACTGTGACAGTGTGTGTTGTGAGGTATGCCCATATTGGTTGCTCGTTTCTTGGCAGGCCAAAACCCAATTATGACTGTCGGTAGTCTCTAGCAGCCCATCGTTTCATGCTTATCATGTTGACGATAGCTTGAGGTTATAGGTGGGCCGTATCACTCTGTTAATTTTGCATGTAGTCTTCTCTCTCTATCTACAATCCGCGATTAGTAGGTATTTTAGGGAAATTGTATTCTTGACTGCAATTAATGGTGTGAATACCGATTCTGAAAGAGCTTTATTATTGGCAGATTCCCCTCTTGCTTGTTCATCTGCTTCTTCGTTACCTTTAATGTTCCGATGTCTCTGGACCCAGATTAAGGTAACTTTATGGCCTTCCCGCAAAGAAAGATGGTAAGGCGATTCCTGCCTTGCTCAGTTCAGAGGCTATTGTGGCCGAATCCAAAGCCTAGATTGCAGCTTGGAGAAGTTTGCGATTAGTAGCCTATTGTCAGTACTTTCGCCTGGAAGACACTGCGGGTATTAGTAGACATACATATTTTTCAATTCTCAGTCACCTGCTCCAACATCACATTCCATTTTGGAGTCATCTGTATAGACTGTAGTGTCGAAGTTGTTAAGTGAGAATTCCTTACTCCATTCCTCCTGAGATGGAAAAAGAATGGCAAAATCCCTTTTGAATGTCAACGGTGGGACAATGTAATCAGTCCTCCTCGAAGCTTACTGAGTTCTTTTTACAAGGAAGATTAAAATCGAAAATGTCAGAACCATCATCAAAGGTGCCGCCACACCAGTGGTATGTGAGGCATGCTCGCACTAACACTATAATATTCCTCCTTCTTGGCTGATTCACTCCTGAGCTTGCTAAAAGCATTTCGTCAAGATGGGCCGCGTTTATGCTTTTTGGGCATACCAGGTACCTGCGATCAGGTTCCACTCCCAGTTTCGTATGGAGGATATACGCTATCAATTGCTTTCATTTGTACTTTGGGACCAATGGAGCATCGACAAGTCGCAAAATCGTTGCTCGATATCAGCTTGTCGTCTGTTTGGGATCGCCTTGCGCCTTACCACAGGCGTTCGCGCTGGTCGTCTGTTCGTAAATATAAGTACAGTCATAACAGATCTGCTTCGATATTCGAGATCTTCTTTGGATGGGGCATTTGTTGAATGTTCTAGCTCAGTCACATTCGCTTTGTTTCCACTTTGCGCGCCCGATCTACGTTTCGGAACTTTATTATAAACTGTACTGAGTTTGTCGCAATAAAAGACTGCCACAAGTTTTTCCTTCCAGCGACCCGCTTCATTTAATCCAAATGCTCTCATGGTTACCATCTTCATAATGCGTATATATATCGGAACAACGAGTGTCAGTGCATTAAAAGCCTCACCAGAACATGATATAATTGCACCAACAGTTCTTAAACAGACTGAGCTATGTGTTCTTTTGTTATCTCCCCATAGAGTTTTCCACCAAACTACCTATGAAATTTGTCGTATAACCGTTTCATACAACCCCAAAGGATGCTAAGACCTTATCACCTTCCTAGCATACGTTTGCAGGCACACAGAGCAATTTCTGCTTTATTTGGTCGTTCTTCATAATTAAGTACAATTTTATAAATAATTAATAAATAAACAGCGTTAGACATGAAGGATCTTTATACACTTTATAATTTTGAAGTAAGTTCCAAGCTGGAGTAAGCCTCAATAGTGCGGAATCCAAGTTTATTTTCAAAGAATCAAAACATTTTAACGTAGCTGCAGTCTACATACTCTACAATATCTTCGTTTTAACGAGCCACTTCCATCTTATGGGGCCCGTTGAATGTTAATAAATTTAGAATCCTATGCCTAGAAGAATATTATAAACTCATTTCATCCATAACATTGTCTGTGGTAACACTGACTGTCAGGATCTACCAGAAAAGATCAGCTTAAATATTCTCCAAGAGGCTTTGCGTTTCCACCTTCCTTTGCTTGGATACGATCAAATGTAACTAAGTTTTGACATTTCGAGTCCAGCAGTTGCAGCGCCGTCTCACGCAAGCTTCTTCGGTTGCGTAATAAACTAATATTAAGCCTGACCGAAAGTGTGCACATTCGAATTTATGATCGGACTTGCATCTCTTATACCCTATGATCAGAAAGTACCGGGAATGTTTAAATAAAACAAAAAATAGTAAAATTTTTGTTTTTATCTCCTTCAAAATATGACCCGTCTGAAGCAACACACATGTACCTACGTTTAACCCAGTCCTCCATGCACCGCTGGTAGGCCAACGAAAGGATGGCTTTCAGCTCCTTCGTCGCATTCTCTTTGACCTCTTCTATCGACTGAAATCTCCAAAAAGAAGTCGCACGGGGCCATATCAGGTGAATACGGTGCTTGCTCGATGGTATTTACTTGGTATTTGGTCAAATAATTCAACACACTTTGAGCTCGGTGCGATGGCGCGTTATCATCATGCAAAATCCAAGAATTGTTTGGCCACCTTTCCGGTCGTTTGTGACGTACAGCATTTCTCAAACGCTTCTAAACGGATAACTAATATACTGTATTGTCATAAGAAAAAAATATGTACCGGTTCGCACGTGCGCGGTTCGTTTTAATTAAACATTCTCGGTACTTTTTGATCATAGGGTACATCTCTTTCTCTGCTCTTTCCGTGAGAGGATTTGCTAACAACAGGTTTGAAGCATCTTTGAAGCCCAGTTACCTTGGGCTTTGCTTCCGTGAGTCTGTCACTGTACGGGTCGCAGTTCCGAATGGAGCCAATCCAAATTTCATATTTCTTATATTTGTATTTCGGCACTTTTGCTTCCTTCACTCTTACTTCTCTGCGTTTAGGAACCGTTTAGTAGCTGACGATCCTTGTTTTGCCGATAATAGAGTTCCCCATTTATTGCAGTAAGTCTACCGTTACACACTGAATCCGTGTAGTGCAACACGATATCAGTGAAGTGCAACACGAAACTACCGTCTGTTACCCCCGACTGGAAATAAGTCCGATGGACATGTGTCCGCCCAAATTGGGGAGCGAGATATAATCCTGATGATATGTCTAAGGAAACCGCCCACTTTTTCATAGACGTTACGGCACCAAAGAAGGGATTCTTAACGTGACGCTAATACAAATTTACTTGCTTAGAGCAGATTGTCTTGGTAAGAGTGATTTTTGTTTATTCTAGCTAATCCTAATAACTAGGACAGAGAAGGTATGTATTTACCGATATTGAATACGAAATAAAGCAGCAGCTTAATGCAGATCAGAAACCAAATTTTTCCTAAGACATTTTAATTGATGGCCCTAGAGGTTTTGGAAAGATTTCCTACTATTTTACGTTTACCTGCTTGTATGAGACCTATCCTAGAACCAGGTGTCATAGCATTTTTCAATTTAAAACCGAGCTATGAAATGGTAAACCCAGATTTATAGCCGCTGTAGTGTTTTTGTTGTTGTTGTAGCAGTAAGTTTTCCCTGTCAGTATAGTGTAATCACCGTTCGTCTTCGTTTAGCTCATCTAACGCTAGGCTCAAGAAACTTGCTGTTTCGACAAGTTGGGTCCAGAGAGAGAGGGGTGTTAGATGAGTGGGTTTGATAGGACATGTGAAAAGGTGGTTAATGTCGTGCGAGGTGCCTTCCCATGCTGGACATATGTTTAGTATGTCGGGGTCGATTCTAGATAGGTAGGAGTTTAACCTGCTATCTAGTACGCAATTGTGCCAAGGTTACGCGGGACGCTCAGGGTGGTTGGACTTCGATGATAGCATTCGGGGTCGGGAGCTTAAGAAGGTGCTAGGAGTCCACTGATAAATGTTGTTAATTGTTTGTCTGTTCATTGTCCGATCCAGTAATTGTCGATCTGTTTCGTTCTGGTTCACGTAGTTTCTCGTCCACGTAGTTGAGGACGCACTCTTAATTACAGTGTTTTGACAAGTCTGTAGCTTCGTCCACTGCAATGGCCGATTGGGTTGGTGCGTCACTACCATTCAGAAGCGCACAGGTTGGAAGTCCCGGGTACGAAATACTAATTAATAGAAAAATTATTTTCTAATAGCAGTCCCTCTTTAGCTGAAAATGAGAAACCTCCGAGTGTATTTCTTTCATGCAAACCCTTCCGATAAAAAACCATCTGCTATTCGGAGGCGGTATTAAATTTTTTTTTTTTTTGCCCCTGCATTTGTAGAACAACATTAAGATGCGCGCCACAAATAGAAGGAGGAGTTCGACCAAGCACCCGAAAGAAGTCTAAGCTTCTTATATCTATAAACATATACAAAACTTCTGATTGAACTGTCAGTATCTGAATTTCCTATTTATCTTGAAGGAGAAAAGAATGTAGTCCTTACAGATCCTCTCAGATTGACACACATAGCCAATTCTAAGCCCTAGTATATCAGGGATAAGTACTGTTTCCACTCCTCTGGAATATAATGTACAATGGAGTCTTGCGTCTCAAACTACCTACAGGAATCCAAATCATAGGGTTTCCAGATGACATTGCAATCGTGGTCGTTGCTAAAATCCATAACCAGGCTGAAGCAATCTGCAACCAAACTATCGAAATTACAAAAGATTGGCTGCGCAATAGTGGTTAAAGCCTTGCAAAACACCAAACAAAAGCAGTTCTTATCAGTAGTAGGAAAATAGTTGAGACATCAAATCTTTCAGTAGGTGACTACGTACTCGAGTCTATCTGTAATAATTAGTCGAGTCTATCTGGAGTAATTACTGACCACAAGTTGAGCTTTAAGCAGCACCTAACATACGCCAGCGATAAAGCAGTGAAGCATGTAACAGCATTAACACGTATTATGATGAATACGAGGGGCCCTAAGCAAACTTCTAGGAAGCTACTTAGCAGTGTGGTATCGTCTATCTTGCTACATGCGGTACCAGCCTGGGTCGAAACAACAAACTGCAGCTCATACATGCAAGGCATTAAATCGGTATACCGATCCAAAGCATAGACGATAGATTTCTACCTGACCCAAGTACTCAATGGACATGGATGCTTTAAAACTTATCTGCATAGATTTAAACATGAAGACGACCCATAATGCACTTTTGTGACGGTCTAGTTGAAGATGTAGAGCATGTCTTCTTTGTCTGCCCCCGGTTTGAGCTGGAAAGGGAAGATATGAGTGATAGGGTTGGGAAGCCAGTAATGGTTAGTAACCTAGTAGATATCATACTTGACTGAGAAGAACATTGGTCCGTGCAGCATTACCTAACGGTTGTACCGCGGGAGGGAAATGGGGCTGGGTGGGTTTTTGTGAGTGAGCCCAAAGACAAGTCCCACACCTTTCGGCTTTCACTGCTTTTCGCCACCTCTAAAAAAACAAAAACCCTGGTATATCAATCAGATAATTTAGCGCTTTGAAGAGCTTGCCAAATTATCGCAAAAGCTTTTTTCGCCTGAGCACCCTAATGTGCAAGTACACACACACCTGCATACATACATACCTGCTCATACCCACACTCAGTTCATTATTTATTCACTCCACTCAGTCAGTCAGCATGAGAACTTAGCGTTAATTGCTTATCTACGTGATTTCTTACCAAATTAACTTTGCAAATTACAAATGGAAAACAAAGCTTTAATCAGGGCCCCGAATGTACTTCATTTGTGTGTGTGTGTGTGTGTATGTAAATGTAAATGTCATTCCTGTGTAAGTGCTCTCGCTCCTAATACTTTTCCGCATTATTTATGTAGTCACAACAGTTGTTGAAATTTTAGCATTTACGATTATCTTTGAAAATTAGCAGCAAATAAATTCAATTAACTAAATAAAAGCGTAAAACTCACACATCGATGTGTGTGTAGGTGCAGAAATACCAACATACAACATTGCCTTTGCTTTCTTTCCTTCCTAATACTTTATTAGTTGTCTAAAGATAACCGATCATTGATAAATTCATGCTCTCAGTCCTTGGTCTACAAACGGAGCTATTAAGAGCAGATTAATGGGATACTGGGAGAGAATTTAGTTGGCACTAGATTTAAAAGAAATTTACGACAAACTGAAATTGGTAATTCATTTTTCAGGCCTGAACAAATATTATTTTGCACAAACACATAAATCCGCAGCGCAAAATAGTTTCCTCAGTTTCTAAGTGTGACTATTATGCGACGAGAATGATGCTGTGTTTTTTTTTTCTTCTTAATTTTATAAATAATATATTTACCTACCTATTTAGCTATTTACATACTTATGATAACCCTCAATCCATAATAAATAATTATATATTTTTTACTTTTTTTAAGCTTAAATAACAATAGAATTCTTAAGTAAACAAAAAGGTAACACAGCGCTAGCAACGGAGCCTTTCAGCTGGTTGATGAAGAATTGCTGGTTTATATACGTCGTAGAAGATCAGAGTCTTTCAGAAATTTATAGATTTCGGAAATGTTAGAATCGGAAGGGTTAATTAGTAGCGATAGTGCATCACGACCGTCAAAATTCTGCTGTCTTTTTCTATCTATTCTAGGACACAAGGCTAACAAATAAAAAAATGACTGAGTGATGGAATTTTTGAATTTTCAGGTGGCACAAAATTAATCATCCCGATTTGTATTTGAAAATTATTAAATAAAACTAAAAAAATAGTAAATAAAAAAATGATTTTGAGTGATGGAATTTTTGAATTTTCAGGTGGCACAAAATTAATCATCCCGATTTGTATTTGAAAATTATTAAATAAAACTAAAAAAATATTAAATAAAAAAATGACTTTGAGTGATGAAATTTTTTGACGTTTCTGGTGGCACAAAATTAATCATCCAGATTTGTATTTGAAATTTGTTAAATAAAATTAAAGAAATATTAAATAAAGAAATTATATTGAGTGATGACTTTTGACCTTTACGCCCGCCATTGCTTGTCTGTTTTTATACAGCAGCTCTACACTTCACAAATTTCAATTATGATTGACGTACTGCACTATTTGTAAAAAGTATAAATAATCCGATAGCATGATCAATTTTGTGTCACTTTGTACGATTATCAAAATGTGTCTTTAAAATATGCCTTCCTCCATAGGCTTAAACTTTTTATTCAATTTCAACTTTTGCTCATTACGAGCTGGCATATCTCGAATTTGCTATTAAATAAGTTTGCACTTTTCATTTCGAATTAATAAAGCAATAAATTTGGCATTGCAAAATAGTTCCACTTGGTTTTTCTTTGATTTAAAAAAAAAACACATGGGTCCGTCGAATATGGGCAACCAAGTACATTCATTCGGCGTTTTACTTCGGATTTTATGGATCCATGCACTTTGAAGTCATTATATACCCCGCTCGTACGGTCTGAGCTGGAGTATGCCGTATTTATTTGTAGGCCATTTCGTCAATGCCACATCAATAGATATAAAAAGGAAAGAAATTTCTTTGTTAAAGTCATTACAAAGTAAAAGAAATATACTTTCACTCTGCTTGGCTTTCGATATTATAAATGGCACAGTCGACTTGCCTTTATTCTTAAAATGCTTTATTCTTCACATACCTCCGAAAAATCTTCGCAGTAAAGATTTATTCCTTCGAGAGCGGTTTGAGACTATTTGTGCCTCGAAAGGCTGAACATTGAATGAGTTTAATAATATTTCAAGTTCCTTGGCTTTTGATTTTTCGCTGTCTAAATATAATTTTGAATAATCACGCAATGAATTTTTTGAAAAATTGCCATATATGTGCATATAAGATTCACTAATAGTTCCATCGAGTCTTTAATAAACCTTGCATTCCTATATTTACTAAATAAAAAAAGGCGATATACAACGCACAAACATAAAATTATCAAAAATGTATCCAAATGTGATTTTCGGCACTTTTTCTCAAACTAATTTTTACTCTAACGCTTCCTCAGGCTAAAGGGAACGCTAAGGAATCTCAAGCGCCTAGCCGCCAAAGCCGGAAATTTGCAAACAAAGTGCTAAGCAGTCTCTTTCTCTGCAGATTCCCCACAGCTTCTGCAATAGAGGTTGTACGAAAGTCCAAGCTTCTCCGCATGACTTCCGATCACCCAATGAGTTTGTAAATTGAATGGTGGAGCGTCCCTTGAGCGTCCTGTTACTTATGCGTAGTAATGAGAAAAAAACTATACCACACGCAAGTTGCATTCAAAACTAAGTAGCTGCACGCCACAAGCCACAAATTTCCATTTTAGGTGAACTCATTCATAGAATGAAAGCTTTAAATGTTTACCCCTACAAACTTGAGAAAATCAAGGTAAAGCTACTATTCAATATTTGCATCCGTGTCAAAGCTGCACATCAAAATTCACAGAATTCGCTAAATAGCTTAGCAATCAAAAGCCGTTTAACCGCAAAGCAGCTCAATTTAATTAGCAAACTTTTATGAGAACTTAATCGAATTTCGGCGTCTGCAGATGCAGCACACAATACATATGTACTTACACACATACACAGGTACGCACTCATATATGTACCATATTCGCTCGAATAGTGCTGTATAGCTACAGACCCAATTTATTCCATTATAGCTACAACCGCACTATTCCCACACATACACATAAAGTGCGTGTGTGTGTGGGAGCAGTAACAGCGAAAATACCAACAATGGCCACATCGACGACTATGGCCTCGTCAACGGGTATTATGTCACTTAAATGTTATTTCAGCCGGATTAGCTCTTAAAATTATGCCATTTCTTCATATCTAATAAGATTTAATTTTCCCATGTGCCCTGCAGGAAATGATACCATCTGGCAGAAACAGCAAATTACGTACAATCAAAGAAGCACTCAAGTTAAAGTAAAGAACGAATGATTTTTTTTTAATGAGAATATTTTTATTTTCAATTAATCCTTGCAGTTAATTGTGGATCACTATTTCATTCAAATGACTTCCAATGATTGCCTTACAGAGCAGCCGATACGATGTACCCAATTCTTCAGCACATTTTCGACCATATAAGAGCTGTAGATTATCAATGGTTGTACTAATTTGAAAGTGCCAATCGTTTTTGGATGATTCGCGTAACATTTATCTGCAAATATTTTCCGCAAACATTAATTTAACGGAGTCAAGTCACAGCTGGGCGATGGCCAATGCACATCAGCAAAATGTCAAATAAAGCGATGTTCGACGCATTGGCTTCTCAATAGCCACGTGCGGGTTCTTATGCCCTAAATTCGGCAGCTTTGCATTATAAATTATTTATGTAATTTGTAATTTATTTCGTTTATTCAGTCTACAAATAATTCTTACAGACTATATTAGAAAATTTTTAATTATACTATTAGTTAAAGATTATAAACAATTGTTGCCTAAAATTATATAAACTTGGTCTAAAGTCGAGGCTAGGATAATTGTTGCAGAATCGAATGCATCTCACCATTGGTTCATTGAGGGCATAGTTAGTTCTATACCGTTGATCTACAAAAAAACAAACCTACCTTAAATCATGGTGCTTTGTTTGATATGTAATTAAACTCTGTAACTCACAGCAAATTATATTGAAATTTAAAAGATTATACTCGAAGAGAATGGAAAAGTAGATTCGTCTGTCCTCAAGGCTTTGCAGTCCAATCAATTTGCGTCTGCCTATATAACTAGGGAGCCCTTTAGGCCAACGCAGCTTACACAACGCATTTTTGGTAAAGACTTTTTGGACTCTTTCAATCTTATTTATATGACATTGGTAGAATAGGTTCCATATTAGAGAACAACAATTGTGAGCGATTTACAAAAGCGTTAATAATATTGTTTGTGACTAGTGCCAAATTAGTACAAGTGGATTTTAAGGGGACAAAGCCATGCTGGTACTCGCAGATAAGATGACTAATACGACTTAACATTTTAACTTTGAGAATAGAATCAAAAAATTTCGAAATGGTGCTTTGTTTAACTATTGGGCGATAGTTGCATACGTCATTTCGGCTTCCTGACTTATAAATTGGCGTGATTGAGCATATGGGCATTTCTCCAATGTCGAATTCGACATTCGTACGCATTCAAAGTGAAAAAAAAACATATACCAAAACATTATTTTATTTTGACAAAAGGCGAAAGCTACAGCACTTGATGAGCACTATGATTGGTGCTAAGGTTAATTTTGGGAAATTGTTCGTTTTCAAGATAATTACAAAACACCAAGCCATTCGCACGCGACAAAAACAGAAGTCGCTTTCAAAGCAAAAACCTCAAACACTTTTTTCAGCGAAACCTGAAGAAATATATTAATGTGACTAATTTTTAAATGTTATGCATTGATGTATCTTAATAATGCTTTTTATTTTATTCAAAAATATTAAGTAGTTTATTTTTTATTTAATTTTAATCACTGTCGCACGTGACATGTCGCATGCGACATTTTGTTCCATCATACTTTTTATGTTTATTTTTTTACTTTTTATGTAATTAGACATGAAAAAGATGACTATAAATGATTTTTAATATATTCAATATATTTATTTTCACAACCAAAATTATAAACTTAACAAAATATCTTCAATAAAGAAAAACAAAAATAAGTATATTAATCTTATATACTATGTAAAAACAAAGAACGGAAACTAACTTAACTGAGAATAGTATTACTATTGTCAAATAAAGTTCTTTTAGTGGAATATGCAGTCCTAGCTGCTTCTACCTGTTGACCATCGCAACAAAACGAATGCAACTGGGATATACCTGGAATATTTTTCACTTCCTTCCATTTTTCGTCCAACTTATAATGAAGAGACAAATTTCCAATTTGAGCAGATGGCATAAAATACATTTTAATTCCATTTGTGTTGTTTTGTGCACATTGATAAAACGATAGTGCATCTGGTAAAACAACGTTTTTAGATTTTGTTATTTGCCAAACTTTTCTTTTAATGACGGCTCCCTTTCCGTGAGAACTAGCAAAAAAATTCCATTCCATATATATACATCCAATTTGTTTAATAATGTCATTCAAGCTTGTCAAAATGTATTTATTTTTAAATTGAGCGCAGCTTCCATCAGAAAATATTAAAATTTTTGAAAAATGCCCATAATTCTTTTTAATTTCGATTAAAAGGCTTAAAACAAAAACAAATACGTCGTGTTTATTATGCGTAAGTTTATCGCTTATAACTGCAAACGACTGAGAAGCACCAGTGAACCAAGCTACGCAAGTAAAAATTGTTACCTGGCGGTAGCTGAAATGAGCACTTCGTATTTCGTTTTGGTGCGTCAACCTATAATTCTCGGCAAAATCAATTTGAAGAACGAGCTCGGAAGGCTTTAAGTTAATTTTTGTTTCCTGAAAATATTTTTGCTGAGCTCTTTTTACAAAAAAATGGGTTTTATGATGGTAATTTAGTTTCCGTAGATAAAGTTGAAGTTGTATTTGACAGAGCTATGTGATTATCTATTTTACGCCATTGTTGCCAGTTGACTTCATCTTCCATATTAGCCAAATATGCAAGAGGAATAAATTGATCTTTTAAATCTGTTCGGCACTTCTTACAGTTACTTGTCATGCAATATTCATTCTGAATATCACAGCAAACTGCTTTAAGAAATGTTTCAAAATCTCTGGGAAAAGATGGAATACTTTTCGAGCAGCTTTCCAAAAGAAAGCCGAAATTTGCATGATACATGCAAACACACATATTGTGCGGCATTTTATTCACTAACTGGACATGGCGAGGTCGCATTTTAAAAAAAGTTGATTTGCCTACCTCTTCACTGGGAAAATCTTTTTTAAACAACTCATATGATTCAGACACCGTCATTAACATAAAGCGCTTAGCTACTAATTTGCCTTCAATTATAATGGTGTCTTTCTTTCCCGAAGCTTGCACACTAATATTATCATTCTGATAAAAAGCATTGATGGCATTAATTAGGCTTTCTGGCACGGTTCTGCTGGATTGGTTAACGTTTTTCTTTGCGTTTTGGCTTTGACGTTTTGGCGTTTTGGCTTTCCGTTTTTCTTGAATTATATCTTCTTTGCCTTCAGCCAGTGCTCTCCACGTCTGCCTAGCTTTCCGCATTCTTTCCTTGTTTCTTAATTTATAGTTTTGTAATTTTGTTTCATCATCCTTTAACCTTTCTCTCCACCGTTTACAGTTCGCCTTATTTTTCTCGCCGCCGTTTTTACTCATCTACATTCAAAAATTTTATATTTTGTATTTACATATACTAATAAAGATATTTTCGAACGAAAATTTATTTTGAATCTGTAAATTTTACACCTACGATGTCGCACGCTACAAACTTTAAATAAGTAAAAAGAGCAAAGCGCTGATTATTTTCCAGCAAAGTTTGGTTTATTTAATTAGCAATAAAAATATCTATTTGCTACTAATATTTGATGCAAATTGTACAAATACCTTCGACTCACTGACAACAAATGTTCTTTTTCAATGTCGCACGCGACATCGAGTTATACGGTAAATCAAAGAAAAAATTGACCGTAATTGGCAATCGCATCGTTCCTTTTACATTTTTCTTACATTCTTTACATATAAACCGAGATTTAAAAAAGCAAATGTCACGGCATAATATATCTCATCAAGATCATTAATCAAAACAAAACATGCAACAGAAATCTTTAAAACGGAACTTTTGCACTGGTTCGACTTTGCATTCGAATATTTCAAAATGTGGTATGTACAAATGTAAAATTTGTTTACTTTAGTTACATTTGATATATTCCCTATAAAAATATGTTAAAACAACATAATTTTATAGACTTTGAATTTTTTGGCTTCGGTTGACATTTCTGTGGAAATGCCCATATTTTCCAAGCATCTAAGAAAATCGATTTGTTTAGACATTTATTGGAGAGAATTGAGATCAGTTTCGCTATTGAGGTGGAGACGAGTTTAAAAAATACGGGGCAAAAACCTTCATGATCGGTAGATGAGCTATTATTCAGTTTTGAAGCTGTTTGTACAACAAATTATCACGGCCGAATTATATTAAAAAAAAAAAATTTAAACGAAAATATCATCTGAAATCAAACTTGACGCGATGGGTTACTATAGATACTAAAAAAAAAAAATTCGATTTTGTTGCTTAAAAAATGGCCTAATGGTCTGAGAACTTTAAACGTCGTTTTTTCGAAATTACAATTTTCAAGCCGTAGCCATAGCCAAATTGCTTGGAGCGTGCCTACTATTCGGCAGTGCCAGGGTTCGCAACTAGTAGAGGTCGCTCTTAGTCAAGTAATGGCACATCTCCCAATGTATTTCTGCCGTGAAAGAACAGCTCATAAAAAACCACTTGTCATTCGGAGGCGGCATAAAATTGTAAGACCATTCATTTGTGGGGAAACGTCATACAAATTGGAGGAGGGGCTCGGCTAAACACCGCATAAAAACCGAATTTTCGTTTGTCTTACTTTGAAAAAAAAAGAATAAAATATGATAAATTACAGACAAAAACACTGTTTTTTTGTTTTTATTTTTATTTTTGACATAGCGAATCTTCTTCTGGGCTTTACTTTTACTTAGGGCACTCCACTGTGAGCGAAATAGTGAAAAATAATCACATTTTCTTATATTTTCAAAGAAAAAATTCGTTTATTTGAACGATTACTTAATGTGCAACACGCGGTTTCTCTATGGATAAATCAGCTACTGCCTCGGAGCGGATAAGAGCGGAGTGGAATGATACGAGCGCTACCAAATATGCATGCAGAGGTACTGCGTAAGGTGGGGTACTATCGCCGCTATTCTGGTTACTTGTAGCAAATGAACTGCTTTAGAAATTTAAAAAAATTTAGCTATAGTAGTTACGGGAAAGTACCTGGACACCATTAGTAATGTGATGAACAACACTCTTAAAACTATACACCAATGGACATTTCTCCCAGGGCTTGGTACAATTTTGAGGAAAAGGTGAATAAGGCCAGTAAACGCATATGAAAGACTGCTGGGCGTTATACGGGATCAATCGCCTTCACTGACGCATTGGTGCTACACGGCAGTAGTTAGACCGATATTGCTGTATGGCGTCTTAGTATAGTGGACTGCGTTAAGAAAACTGGCATACTTAATGCCACTGGAAAGGATTCGACTCGCTGCTCTGTGCATAACAGGAGCGATGAGAACCACTCCAACGGCGGTGCTGGAAATGATACTCAGCATACCACCTATTAACCTTATGACGGAAAATCTGGCAGCGTAATCCGCGAGGAGGTTAGTGGCTACTGGAGTATTCACTTGTAGAGCCTTCTGACTTAATAGGAAGGAGGAGTTCAGGTTGCACAGACTACATGACTCGGTACTTTAATTGGGAGAGAGGTATTCGTTCTACAATTGAAAAGGAGGAATGGCACAAAGGCATGAAGCCTGGTCGTAGGGCTCTTTACATCTACACAGATGGTTCTAAAACTTTGGATGGAGTGGGAGCGGGCATTTACTGCTCAAAACTAGGGATTAGGCAGCCTATCTAGTTGCAAAACCAGAACAGTATTTTCCAAGCGGAAGTTTTTGCTGTGGGGAAAGCCGCGGAGCTAGCCTACACTAGAACAAGAAAGAACTCAACTATTAATATATACGTAGACAGTGGACGAGCAATAAAAGCAATAAGCTCATATTGTATTAAGTCTAAACGGAACAGGGAGGCCATAGAATGGTTAGCCGCTTACAGAAACCTCCACACTTATTGGGTACCTGGTCACAAAGGGAAACTAAATAGTAGATGAGATAGCAAACCAGAGGTTGTTAGACTACCATTTGAACAAAGGAACGATATACTAAAACCGCTAAATAAAGTATACAACAAAATGGTCTACTACGCGAAAAAGCGAGTGGAAGCTAGGTGGACTAATCTGACCACATGCAAAATAGCAAAAGTTATGTATAGAACAAAGTGCGAAAAAACTGACTCAATTCGCACTTACGCTCTCGCGAAAGGACTACAGAACTGTTATAGGTATGCTAACGGGTCATAATCTATTGGCTGCACATGCGTACAAAATAGAGATTTCTAGCACGGACAAATGCAGGAAATGTAGAGAGAATGTTGAGGAAACTTTAGAACACCTTCTGTGCGTTTGTCCGGCAGCTCTGCTTAGATTTGCCAAAAGCGTTGACATTCTATAGGGTTTTTTTAGTAAGAGCTGTTATTTTGATATTCAAAGAAAAATGCTATTTTTTATTATAAATCATCGGATGTTTATTTCATTATAAAGAGGAAGAAATGCCGTTAATAGGGGAAAATAACATCAGATAAATGACCACCACAGCCACCCACGCTTACAGGACAATATCCTTTTCATGAAATTCTCCGCAACCGAATTGCAAAGTGGCTGCCCTATACCCTCAATAGCCTTGCGAATTCCATCTTTGAGGTCTTGAATCGACCCTGGGCTGTTGGCGTAGACCTCCTCTTTCACGTGGCCCTAAAGAAAAAAGTCACAAGGTGTTAAATCACAAGATCTCGGTGGTCAATTGTGATCACCTCTCTAAAACTAAAGTTCAATAGTATATTATATAAAATTTTTTTTTTTTTCATATATTTAAACTTCAAAGGTCAAAATAAAGATTTCTGTCACTTAAAATCATTATTTTTATTTAGTAAAAAGTTTTTAAGGTTTTCACTCTTTGCTCTTACAGAACGTATACAAATTAGTTCGACAAGCAAACATATTTGACAATACCTACACCACCTGTACCAAGGAATCGCCTAAGGGCTATACATATATCGATTTTCTAACACACTGAAAATTTCTTCAATTCCAACTGCTTGTATTTGTAATTCATTCCAGCAGGGTAGGTACTCAAATCAATACATTTTCATATGATTTCCTTACATATGACTAAATTTGTACCTTGAATTTTACAACAAGACAACACATCGAAATCGAAGCTGTTTAACTCTAGAAAGATAACCATATGACAACGTACGTAAAAGATAACCATACGCTTCAGAGGCGCATGTTTTTCTAAGGCGTCAATTTTATACTTACAATGGATATTTATTTAAGTTAATCTAATCATTTTAAAGGTTTGGCATTATTGTAAAAATTAAATGCATTTATATTATATTTTTTTAATATTTTAAGTAATTTTAAACTTAAATCACTAGACCTCTATGAAAAATTAACAAAAATCCACAGTCTTCGGTTAATGGAAACAAATCCCGTAAAATGTCACAAAAAATAGTGTTTTATCCTTACAAACTAGTAGACTATAATATAATCAGTGTAAAAAAAACTATAATATAAAAAATTTCTTTAGAGACAGTCATGACAAACGTCTTTCTTGTGTTCACCACAAACTGTCTTTTTGCATTTGGCACAATCATCTTTGACACTCTTTTCTTTTTAGACGTGCAAAGACTGCAATAACGCCTTTTTTTGGCTGAGGGTTCTTCTTCGTCATCTGTGGAAGCCTGTACAGCAGATCTTGGAAGAATATTTTCAATGTTGCCTCGCACATGCCTTGGCAAATTGGGTGCTTCCCGTCTTTGTGTCATCCACGGTACAGTCAGTTGAGTACTGAGTTTTTTCACGAATTCTCTCCGATTCAAAGGCTTATCTCGTTTTGTTAGAACATTGTGACAGTAAATGACATATGAATTGATAAATGCTATATTTAGTATGCCATTAAACATGGTCATTGGCCATCTATTCGTTTTTCTCGAACAGGACGATGTTGAGCACATTTGATCAAATATGTCAACGCCGCCCTTAGTCTGATTATGGGTTGCCGGTTGTTGGGTTGATGACACCTTCTTCATCACACGATGATAACAGATAAACCATCTTCGAGGGCTTCGGCTTGTATGACACTAGTGTTAAAAATTCATCGTAACAGAACATTGATGTGCCTATTGGTCGAGATCAGGTGTTTTTCATCGCTTCAGGGATCTCGCGTTTATTAGATCTTATAATGCCAACAGGGGTCAGTTTGTATGGTGCCTGAAGAAGTGATTTCGCGAGAGGTAGCGAGGTGAACCAATTATCACAAGTTATATTGAGATTTGCGCCATGAATAGGTCGAGATAACTCTTTTACATAATATTCTTCCAGCTGCTGTCCATTGGTATTTGTGGCTTTTCCGATATATGGCTTAGTTGCAATATCGCACATCATTATAATTTTGATGCCATATTTATTCGGTTTATTGGGAATGTACATTCTAAATGAACATCTTCCTCGAAATCCCAGTAATTGTTCATCGATTGTGACATGCTCTCCCGGTGAATATTTCAGTTTGCATTGAGTTATAAACAGATCCCAAACTTTTTTGACTGGAATAAAAGGATCTTTTTGCCGAATAAGGGGTCGTAAAAACTTATTATCTATCCTGAAACATAGAATTAGGAAATCAAAACGATCCCTGCTCATTACTGCTACATACCTTGCTCCCGAAAAGGAACTATCAAACAGCTCATCAGTTGGTAAATGATTGTCTTTCATTACTGCACTCAAGGTTAGGATACCAATCAAAGCTCGAAGTTCTGTAGAGGTTTTACTGAGATTTCAACATTTGTCCACCGAACAATCTCTTCAACCATTTCGTCGGTGATGAACAAATCAAAACATAATAGTGGATCAAAAATATTTCGCCACATACGTGTTGGACCTCTATTTGTGCGAATTATATTGATGGCAGATTTCTATCATGACTTCGACCCTTAGTAGTAGACCAGCAATTTCTGTTTTTACCTCTGATCACTCTGCCAGCAGAAACAATTATACGATGGTCACGCTCTGAACTTTCAGCGGGCTCTAAGGGTACAGGCTGTGACAAATCTTTATTTGCTACAATATTCGATTTTTCTATTGTCTCGTCATCGATATACTCATCTTCGAAGTCGCTCTGCACATTATCTTCGCTCAGATGATTTTCTATTTCGCTGTCACTTTCCTGACGTTCATCACCGTCGCTATCTTCATCTCGACACAAAATGGAACATATTTCATCTTCTGCTCGTCATGATAACTGCGTAAAGAATGTTTGCTAAAACGAAAATATATAATATAACCTTTAAAACAGAAAAATAAAAAATTGCCATAAAACCATAAAATAAAAGATAACCATACGCCTCGCGAGCGCATCAACTGGTCATAGCCGCTGAACTATGGTACCTACAGCATAGACAAAACCACCCCGCGACAGGGTAGACCGCCGACTGAGTTGACTGAGAAGGACAAATTAATACGCGCGCCTAATAACAAGAGATAGCAATATGTTTATTTCGCAGGCGCATCTGCGACGTAGGTTGTCTTTCTAGGGTTAAAGTGAAAATATCAGAAAGAGAGTGAAATATTGGATTGGCATTCACAGTCGCCTGATGCCAAACTATTGGAAGTATTTGGTCATCAATTAAGCAATAACTCAAAGGAAAACAAATATGAACTGCCAAAAAGTTAAACGGCTCGTTAGGAACCGGTTGGTTCTACAACTTGCGCAGAAATTAACACAAAATATGGGAGAGGTACTAAATTCTGCTTTTCAAAATTCTTTTGGATGAAAATTCTGTAAAAATAAAAAAAAAAATTCTGTCCAGCCTAAATTCTTTTGGTTCAATATTCTGTATTTAAAATTCTGTATGATCAAAATGATGGAGAACTGAAATTCTGTATATTAAAATTCTGGAATCAAAATTATTTCCGATCAAAATGATGTAAAAATATAACCAAATAAGCAGATAACCTGATAAGCACGCTTACCTGAATAGCACATTTATTTTATGAATAATGGAATTCTGATTTTATAGAAACAATGGTATATATGTATGTATACATACGTCAATTGAAGAAAAATTCAAAAATTCATGCAAAACAAAAGTTATTACATTATAATGGCGAAACAATTATTATATTATTAAATTTATAGCAATTCGCTTTAGAAAAGAAACATGTCTTAATATAAGCCTTTTTTTGTTATTCTTTTAATTCTGTTGTTTGCTTTTACAGCCTTCTTCGTTTGACTAATTTTGTCACCATTTTGAATTTTAGCTAGTTGTGCTTTCTTTAAATTTGTAATTTCCCCAAACTTGATTTATGCACGTTGGCCAGCCACTATCAATAGAACTAATCGAAACTCTCTTTGTAAACTTATTTGACCTGCTGTAAACGAGAAGCAAAAACAAAAGACCGCTGGGTTTGGTTCTGTCGTTGTCGTATTGTGTTTCTATAAATTTTACAAAAAACAAACGTACAATGAAAGAGTGGGAATTGATTAAAACAGTTAGGTATTTGAACGAAGTATACAGAAAGTATTGCAATTATTCTACAATATTTTTTAGCACGGTTGCTCGAATTGCATTCACATTGTTTCTGAAGCTATAAATACATACAAACATATGTGCATTTGCTTTATGTAAATCTGTTTTGATAATATAGGAAACCATATGGGTCAAGACAAGTCCTGTATTGTCAAAATTCTGCATTGCAAAATTCTATATTGAAAAATCGGAAGAGCATATGGAAAAATAAAGAAAGTGCGCACTTTTTTTATTTATCCATATGCTCTTCCGATTTTTCAATACAGAATTTTGCAATGCAGAATTTTGACAATACATAATTTTGATTTACAAAATTTTAAATTACAGTGTTCCGCAATACAGAATTTTAACATTACAGAATTTTGCATTACAGATTTTTGAATACAGAATATTGAATACAGAATTTTAAATACAGAATTTTGAACCAAATCATATTGTACCCAACCCACAAAATATGACTCCAAGTTATGAAGCCATCATAGCTAATGGTGGTGACTATGCATTTCATTAAAAAAATTGCATATAGTAAATATTATGAGGCCATACAATGCAGTTGGTTAATATCGAATTGGTCAAACAGCATCCAAGTTTCTATTAGATAGACTCCTTGTAAAGGGGTTTTCAATTGGCGCGGGTCGATTTTAGCGCCCTGTGGCAGCCATTTCGTTTTGGTGACATCTGTCAAATCTTTTGATTATTATTCAGTTGTTTATGCCAAATCATCATGGCAAGTTACACGATTGAACAGCACGTTCAAATGATAAAACTTTATTATCAAAATGAGTGTTCATTAACACAAACGTTGCGCGCATTGCGCCCATTTTTCGGTAGACGTTGTGGCCCTTCCAATTTCTTATGGCCCATATTGAACCATATGGACCTAGACGACATGTGGTTCCAGCAGGACGGCGCTACGTGCCATACAGCAAACGCCATTTTATTCCATTTCAACATCTACCCGCCCTTATTGAAAAACCCTTTACATGTACTACATCATACACAAACCCAAGCCCACTGAAAACCCAAGCCACTCAAAAGCCATTCAAAACCCTGAAGAACTCTTACTAGTTCTATAGAGACTAGTATTTGTCTAGTGGTTTTGGACTAGTCAGCCAATTAAAGGAGTATGCAAAATAAATTTCCTTCCGCATGTTTCAAATTTTAGGGATGTACGAAAAGCGGGTTAAATGATAATAAAAGTTGATGGCGTCAATGATGTTCTACTTTTTTGCCCTTTGCCTACTAAACCACCGTACGTCTTGATGTTTTTCCACGAATGGAGAGACCCCAAGTTTTAAGCCGACTCTGAATAGCAAATAGTTTTCTATTCTGAAGCTTTTTTCATGGCAGAAATATACTCGGCGGTTTGCCTTGGCTGCCCCGCCGCTTTAGTTAAAATGTTCTTATCATTTTCCTGTCTCATACACGGAGACTCGAACTTATACACTCCCGAATGCTAGTCATACACCAAACAATTCAGCTAGCCGCGGCCGCGTCTTAGTCTTAGAACTAATTTACTATCCAGTTTAACACCGATGCATGAGCCTACTGTGCGTTTTTAGCTTCACGAGAGCTATCGATATCGATAACAAGAATGATAGAAACAAGATTGCGCCCATCAGAGCGTACGTGACGTCACGTTTGCTGAGTTGGGCAGTATTGCCAACCATTTGCTCTTCGCAATAAATTTAGTGCTTTTTTATACCGAAAATGCGACAATTTTTAAGTTTGGTGTTTGTTTCTTTTTGTTTTTAATTTAAGGCTAGCGAAACTTTAGGTTAAAAAAAACTGTATTATTATACAAAAGAAGTTTAAAAAAGGCCACTCTGAGAAGATTTTAGTGCTAATGAAAATTTTTTTACTCCTATAAAATTTGATAATTTGAAAGTGCAAATTTAATTTTTGGCTCCATTTAAGGCTATGCAAAAATATTAAATGCCCCGCTCTCAACTCTTCTTAAGATTGAAAACCTTTTTACACATTTTAAAAAGCCTTTGAATTTATTGAATGCGAATTGAAACCATAGAGGTGTAATCGTTTCTTCCGGTCATCAATCCTTAGTGAAACATAGAGCATCAAGAGGTGTATTCATAGTAAAAATAAGCAACAAAATACCAGAAAATACTAAAGAAACCATACTGGCATTTTTACAAAAAGAGTACCTTATCTAGTTACATAACTTCAAATATAGCAAAAAAGTCGTTCCTTAATAAAAGAGTCTCGCTTAACAAAAAAAACTCATAAATTAAATTGTACATAAGCATAACACATTTATTTAAAAAAAACGCACATTCTACAGACAATTAGACAATTTGTCACGCATACAAAGTTCTTTAAGTAACACAATAAAAATTTCGTGTTTTATTTTCTTTAAATGGGCATTTAGTGCGTTTTTATATCCAAAGCTAGGCAACTCTGCAGTAGCGAGAGAGAGATTTGACTGCCGAAAGCAGAAGAACACCAACAACACCGGCAATCGCGGGCAATGCCACCAGATGTTAAAACAAAGTACAGCTAAATAAAACTGAGTGAATTATTTAAATAATTATTAAAAAATGTATATTTTACAAAATTATAAACATTACTTTTAATTAGAATAGGCTAGAAAAATGTCATGTGGAATGAACTAAAACTCCGAGACAAAAAATAATAAAAATAACAAAAAAAAAATTCTAAATCAAGTTACGAAAATGGTAATCTGGCCATACTGGAGCTAAAATCACGTAACTAGTTGTCAAATTCACTGAGCGCAAAGTAACGGGACCACGATGGGCGCCATCTCATTATTCTTTGCATCATGTATCGATAACCAACGTTGGTTTGACAGCTGAGAATGGCAAACTGTGTTGATATTTCCATTCAGTAAGGTTTGGCAAGTCATTGTGAATAGTTTAACGCTAGAACAATTCTTTCAAATTTAGGAAATTTACTTTGAAAAAAATAAATATTTTCGCGTAGTTTATAGAGCACTGGCGGCCTCGTGAGTCCCAAATTTTTTGCTTATATCGATCTTATTTGTTTCCAAAAATTAATTAGCTAAACATTGCGACTTTTCATTCTAACAAAGTGACGCAGCTTGCCATACAGCGCACTTAAAAATCGATTTATTACAATATTTAAGCCACCATTCACGCCACATGGCTGAAATTGGACTGATCGAATGGACCATGTAACTCGTAGCCCCGGCAGGTATATGCCGGATATCATAATGAAAGAATAAATGCCATGCACAGCGTCCGGCACATGCATCAGCTGCCTGTTAATTGGCTAAATGACAGTCCGGAGTATTGTTTACAAGCGCGCGGAAGCATTTTGCCGTGAGTGAACACGAAAAAAGAAAATCAGTAAATGATTTCAAACGTAAAGGTGTGATTATATTTGCCTGGAAAATCATAACCAACGATTCTTCGTGAGCTTGAGCTCTTTAAAGAAACTAAGGTTTTTGTTTATCGCACCATTACTAGTTACAATAATACTGGTAGCATCGCGAAACGTCATAGAGGTGGTCATCAAAGGACTGCAACGTCACGTGAAATGGTTCAAAAAGTGAAGAAGCGACTTGAGCGAAGTCCCCGACGAAGTGCCAATAAAATGGCGAAAGAACTGAAAATATCTGACCGTAGCATCCGCCGTACACTGAAAAATGATCCAAAGTCAAGCCTTAAAAGATCCAAAATGCGCATAATTTCACACCAAAGCAGCAACAACTCAGACTTAAGAGAGCGAAGGAGTTGCTTCGTTTGGCCGAAAGCGGTCAATTTCCGAACATTGTATTTTCTGAGAAGAAACGTTTTCAAATTGAGCAATTCGTAAACTCCCATAACGATAGGGTTTATTTGACCGGCCATTCCAATGTCCATTGCCATTGTTTATATGAATTGGTATTTGGTTACCAGTTATTACTTACCAAAAAAGGGTGTATCAGAGGACATTTCACGTGACTGTGGTTCTGATCAAGTCAGTATTATATTGTATACTAGCAACCCGCCCAGCTTCGCACGGGTATAAAATATATACCCTATGTCACTCAGTGAAAAAATGATTAAAATCGATCCAGTAGTTTTGGCTTATTCATTACTGCCCGTGGCCCGCACGTGTTAAATTTAGAGTAAAACAATTCCCCTTTCTTTATAGCATGAAGATTTCCTGCTATCTTTGGGATATCTAAATTCATATCCTACATTTTTGCATATTAACTTTTTGCATTTTTACATATGTATTTATTTTATTTTTACAATTACTATATTACAGAATGTCTTTATATACAACGTTCATAGCCTTCTTGTCATTAGACAATACAAACATGTTTTCTCTAGAGGTTACTCTTGAAAGAGCGACATACAGTTGGCCATGTGAAAAACAGTCAACAAAAACAAAAACACCCTGAGATTTATTAATGGTCATTGCAAAAGATGTCTTTACCGGAAATTGTAAGCGTTTAAATTGGAATGGTAGATCCGATGGTATCAGAGGGATTCGGGGAATCAATACATCTTCTCCGGTATTAAATTTTTTTTTATGAAAGTTTTCAGTGATTTTACCAGCAAACGCGTGCCATTGCAAAGTTTAGGTGGACTTAGGTTTCTTAATAAAATAACAGGACAACCTATTTTCAGCGCCATTTTATGAGGAGGGAGTCCAGACGGGTTCAAAGAATTTAGAAATTCTGTAGGAAATTGAACAGCTTCTTCCAAATCGAGAACAGTATCGACCGAGTAGTATATTTTCGTCGACGCATCAATCTTTGAAATAATCAAGTTATTTACTTTATCTACTTGTTCGTTAGTTGGTGACAGAATAGCTCTTTCTTTAAACCAAGATATTGTCTTATAACTTATGTTATCAATGTCTGGATAGACATTGTTGACTAACTCTTGGATGTTGTCTATCAAAACACAAAGGTTTTCTAGGTTAATCCTTCCCTCACTTTGTGTTAATTCTCCATTGCCAACTTTTAGCAGCATCTCTGGAAATAGCCTGTTCTCACGTGAAGATGACGAAACCCTCATATTAGTTTTAAGATCTAATTTATTGACATGCGACCAAAGGTGGGATCCTTTTAGCGAAGCATTTATTTCGTCAGCACGTGTTCCTCGAGTCACAACTGGTAGGATTTGACGGAAATCTCCTGAGAACAGAATTGTATATCCACCCATAGGTGCATTTTTGTTGCGCAAATCGCGCATTGTCCTATCCAGTGCTTCCACAGACGTCTTGTTTGACATGGTAGCTTCGTCCCAGACTATTAATGAGCAGTCACGCATCAATTTTCCTGTATTGCTCTGTCTAGAAACACTACAGACGCTGTTATCATCATCGGTGGCGATTTTCAGCGGGTGCTTCGTTGTAGAGTGTGTGGTTCGGCCTCTTTCCAAAAGAGTAGCGGCAATGCCGGATGACGCAACAGCTAACGCAATTTTTCCGGTAGATCTCAATTACTAATTACTGTTGTAATATCTTGAAAAATATTGTTTTTAATTATATGCTGTAAAGAGCCATATACATAGATCGATATGAAAACAACAATGTATTTAAGGTATTTAATTGGATAAGGATTAATGTTGTACCCATTTGTTGAAATCGCTTCGAAAATAAGCTATTAGTTGTCGTAAAAAGTAAATGACAAAAAATGTTATTGTATGGAATTGATAGCAAACTAAACGCGCTCCGAATCAATAAAAACTATTCAAAAACTGTATTTTAATTATGTGCGATTTACTAATATAGAACCTGAAAATAGCGTTTTATTTCGCTGTAAAATTGTATGTACATATAATTACATGGAATTCAGTACATACACAGATACATATGTACTAAACTCCTGCATAAGCGAATTCGTATTTTTTTAACACATTGTGATTCGTTGTCATTGCCGAAGTGAGGTTTGAGTTAGTTTAGCCAGCGATCTGTATTCACTCAGCAACAAGAGTTGCTATGCAATGTAGCGCGCTCTTCTCTTTTAAATGTGAGCATTTAGTCTTATACTGAATTTCATTGCCTTTCGAGTTACGACAGAGGTAGCATCTGCAACAGAAGAGAATATCATAAACTTCGCGAATTATTCGATTGCACAGTTGCTATTGTTATGCCTTTGGCGTTTGCTTTTCAAACAAAAAGTATAACGACGCTACAATGGAAGAAGATGTAAGTATATACATATATTTTATTGATGAAAAAACAAATTTTGGTAAAATATTAGTATTAAGTATTTAAAATTATGTGTTATAGTTACCGTCTAATAGCCTCACATTATCAAGCAATGTGGAAAACAGTGAAGAAGTAAATTTTTCGGAAATAAAATTGAAAATTTTAAATAAAGAGTACGAAATATGCAATAAAAAAGGGCGTAGCACTGTTTGGCAGATTTTTGGCAAGGTGAAGACTAGCACTGGTGACGAACTAAATAATATATATTAGTTGCGTGCAGAACCTGTTGGAACGTATATAAGTTCAATCAAAATAGCACTTCTAATTTAGTAAGACATAAGTGCTATAAAAATTTTAAAGACAGTGTTTCTGTATCGAAGATAGAAGTTAGTGCTGATTTGAAGCATGTCGGAATAAATATTTTAACAGAATGGGTAATTGCAAATTGCCGTCCCTTTCAAATAGTAAAGGATTCGGGTTTACTGAAATTCTCAGAGTTTCTTGTATCAATCGGCGCAAAATACGGACTCCACGTCAATGTTGAAGCCTTACTACCTCACCCAACAACAATATCAAGAAATGTATCTACTTTATATGACAAAACTCTGGCAAAAGTTAAAAATGACTTACAGTTTGTAACTGGAAATAAGATAGGTTTTGGCTTAACATCCGATATTTGGACAGATAACTATATTAGAACATCGTATGTTTCCCTGACTATACATTATACAAAGGATGGTGAACTTATAAATCGGCTATTAGGATTGTCCGCCTTTGAAGGACAAAGATGTACAGGTAAAGTTTATTTTAATAGTCAGTCGGTTATGTTATGATTTTGTCTTTAGGGGAAAATATCCAACGAAAGGTGTTGAACATTTTGAAATTTCATGACCTACTTATTGATAAATCCGTTTTTGTGACTGATAGAGGTAGCAATATGAAGAAGGCTTTTGAGCCTTTTAAAAGAATTTCATGCATAAACCATTTAATGAATAACGTGTTGGAACAAGCAATAACAAGTATTCCTGAGCTCAATGAGCTATGTGATGCAGCTACCAAGCTTGTTAAATTTTTTAAGAAATCTGGAGAGAATTCCGGTTTACAAACGACCTTAAAAAGCTTTTCACCCTCCAGGTGGAACTCAATATTTTATTTGCTGAGCTCAGTAAAAAAAAACTGGACAGAAATTACTGATATTTTACAAGCCAAACAACAACTGTCTAAGTTGAATAGTATTAGCTTAAGCTATATAGAGGAAATATTAAAAGTATTAGAGATTTTCGAAGAAGCATCAAAGGAACTAGAAGGTGAAAAGTATCCAACGCTGCATTTGGTACTACCCCACATAAACAGACTAAAAAGTACTTGTTCAGTTCGTGAAAGTGACTTAGCTTTCATAAATCACTTTAAAGAAAAGTTAAATAATTTGTTGGACACCATTGTTTTTGAAAATCTTACAGTATATCACAAACTTGCCGTATTTCTGTTCCCGCCAACAAACAAGTTAATATTTTTCAACGAAAATGATAAGACTCTCATAAGAGATGAATGCAAGACTCTAATGTGTAGCTACTTTAACGATACGACCATCCAAGACCATCAAACTACACCTGAAAACCCGCCCACCACTCGGAAAACGCAGCTTTTCACAGCATTTTTACAACCAGCTGAAAGTTCTAATGAAGAAGATAATATAAATAATGAGATTATCAGATACGAATCAACTAGCGTCATATATTATGACGAATTCGACGTCCTTCAATGGTGGCGCTTACACCAAGTACAATTCCCTTTGCTTTTCAAAGTAGCCAATAGTCTGCTGGCGATTCCAGCCAGTAGTGCCGCTTCGGAAAGGCTTTTCTCAAAAGCAAGGAACTTAATATCAGAGAAGCGAAGTGCAATCGGTTCCAATTCATTTTCTGTGCATCAAATAATGTTTTTACATTATAATATGGATATGAATATATTAAATTAGTGTACGCTAATATTTTCTGTTATTTATTAAACTTATTCATGAATTAAATTTACTTTTGTTATATGAAATAAAAAACTTTTAGATACATATGTATGTACATAAAATTCCACCTCTTTCTAATACATACCTAATTACATTTATGTTCGTATACATATATTCTAAGTACTCAACAGTAAAATCAATTACATGTTTACATATTTTTAAACTAATTTACAAACGGTAATTTGTTGAAGTCGACCATATTGCCAATCGATTCATTTGCCACTCAAATCAATTGCTTTTCGAATTATGAACACAATGGACAATAATAATAAATGAAACATCTATCGTTATTGCAGTGTAGTGAGATCACTCTCTCTCTTCGTAAACATGCTCTTTAGTTCAGATGTTGAGTTAGCGTTATGTAGATCAAGTAGCAGAGTTTTATGCGAGTGACTTAGAACGCCAAATGAGTGAACCGTTGCAGGTGTTTAATATGTACATATGTCCGAAATGAAATAATGCGAGCGACTCGTAAATACATACATACATACGTCACCATACGATGTAATTCAACATTAATGAGGTGTGGTGAGATTATCGCTTAACGCCTGTTGCTTCATTCGGTTGACAGCGAACACACACACAAACAGATTTTTTTGGAAAAAGAGCTGCTTTGGTTTAAACAATTTCGGTTAAATAACAAATAAATCAATTATTTTTTTTTATGCAGAACGAAAGTAAATATTTCAAAGTTAAACTCCAAGAAAGTTTCATTTTAATTGGTTGATTCGTTTATGATTTATGGCCGTGAAAACAAAAAAATTATGTTTTTTTGCCACATTTTGACCGATTGCCACGCCCCCTTTATATATTTTTTTCACATTATACGGATATAAACCTTCCTCTTCAATCAATCTATCTTTAAAAAAAAACCGCATCAAAATCCGTTGCTTAGTTTTAAAGATTTAAGCGTATAAGAGGACATAGGGACAGAAAAAGCGACTTTGTTTTATAATATGTAGTGATATATTATAAAGTTTTCCGGAAAATATTTGAAAGTTTCTACTTTTTTTAGAATTTTTTTGTGCTCTGAAAATGAGAAATTCTGACGGCGATGATGACGTGATTTCACCTACAAAGAAAAGAAGGCGTTTACAAGCATTTTTGTCGTCCTCTGAAAACATTACTAATGAATAGAACGATCCTCAAATTCTAACGGATTCCAGTATAACAGAGAGCAACAACGTTAGTGAGACGGAAGATCTGGGTACAAGAGTTTTGTGGAATATCAGAGGGGGGAATAGAGAGCCGTTTAAATTTTCTGCAAAGCCTAGTCTGCAACAAATCGTACCAGGGAGTTTTATAAATAAATGTCAGTTTTATATTTTATTTTTAGGTGATTAACTTATTAGTATTATAGTAAAGCAAACGAGTTTCAATGCTAATCAATTTTTACGAAGCCGCCCGAATCTAAAGCCACGCTCAGGGTTGAATAAATAGTATGCGATGAATAACAAAGAGCTTAGATGCTCTATCGTGCTCTTGATCTTGCGGGACATCACGAAAAAGCCAACATTTCAAATGTACTTTTCAAAAAGAGAATGCACTAGTACGCCTTTTTTTCTAAAGTCGTTCCATGCGTTCGATTTTTATTGTTGTCTCTACTTCGAAAATAGTCTACTTTATAAAATATACCCATGTGCTTCATTATTCAATCTTTAACAGCGACACTTACTCTGCGCTTCACGACCATTCACTTAATCGTTCGATTTTCACGACACAAATTTGTGCGCACTTTGTAAATGGAGTGACACAGTTAACTGGTTAACAGAGCTGAATAATCAAATTCTCCTTTAATTACACTAAAAACAAAAGACAGTGAGAGTGTAGACCTGTTACGCTCTAGAGACCTTAAACGAATTAAAAACAAACGGGAATGAATAAGAGAATTTTAACGATCTGAGAGCATATTTAAGGAACATTTTCTGTTAACATTCAATGCTCTCATTTGCTTCCACATAAATGTTGCTTGTACTAATTCGAAAGAGAGCGAACAAAGCAAGCGAACAGTAATTTGAGTTTGTAAGGGTTCGAGAGCTTAGACCTATTACGCCATATAAAACCTAAGATTGAGTAAAAAGTGGATACACCAAAGTTGATGGGGTTATTGAATTCAAAATAGAAGTCAAAAATCTCTCCTAAATCTCTGAATTCATGAATACTTGTAGATTGAAATCAGGTCAGGTTAGGTAGTGATGGTTGCCCAGAGAGTAGGGCCCACTTGGACGAAATAGTTTGGTTCATCCTTTGTGATACCATTGAAGGAAAAAAGGGGTGAAAGGGAAGGAATGGGGAGTGGTGAGTGCTTGTGGACTATGAAGATTGAAGTCAAGTACTAGCAATTCTACAAGACGACTGGATAAAATTTTGAGTTTTGGCGAAAGTAACATGAAAACATTTCTTGATCTTTAGAGAGATACCAGAGTTACTGCACATCCGGAAAGATGCAGGAACATCCTGATTTTTTCTAATCGCATAAAATATTTTCAAATTATCAGCATGCAGAAGAAAATTGGCAAACGAAGAATAGATACCACTTATTATATCATTAATAAATAAAACGAAGAGAAGAGGCCCTAAAATACTGTCTTGTGGCACCACCGAAGATGCAATGAAAAGTGCCGAACATTCACCCTCAATCGTTACCAAACATCGTCTATCGGATAAATAAGATTTCAGCCAAACCAAGCGAGACCGTAAATAAGCGTGATTTCATGAAAAACTCTAGAAAATGCTTTAGAAAAGTCCGTGCATACACAAAAACCGTCAGCAAAAGTTGACACACAATAATCACCAAAGGCAGCTGGGTTGTAAACAGTAGATCTACCCATGATAAATCCATGCTGATTGAACGAAATTAAGCTCTCAGCCGCAAAGTACATCTTTTCTTTTACAATTTCTGCGAAAAGTTTGTAGCAGCCCGTGTCACTTAACCTGTGATGGGACTGAGGTGTGGGTTTAGTATATGTGGATATGCGTAGCAAAGAAGTAAGAGCCAAGATGCCTAAATCTTAGCCCCGAGAGAGCAGGACAGCTAAAGAAAAGTTACTGAGATGATTCCACCTTATCCATATAGCGGACGCAAAAGGGGCCCGAGGTAATTCCAGCCCTCACAGCATGCGCACCTCGGAGATAGTGTCCTGTGAGAACACACACAAACTTCGAGAGCTGAGATTTAGTTAACCTCAGAAGTTCGCGCGAGCGCCCTCGATCCACACACGGCCAGAAAGATTCCGGGACCTTACAAGTTTGCGTACTTATCCAGCGCTCGCTCAGGTCGGCAAAGCCCATCTTTCAGGCGCAGACCGCATGTGGTCAAGGCGATCCCAATCCTCTCACTTCGCGGGGAAATGACCTCACATGTTCCCTGTCTATTCAACTCATCCACTTCACAGTTTCCTGCAATGTCGCTGTGTACAGGAGCCCAGATGCGACTCATGTCTAAGAATTCTGATGCAAATAAAAAAGGAATCTTGGCATTCCCTGACCAGTTTCGAACGCACCATTATTGACCCGAGGGCGCTAATAGTAGCATAAGACACTAAGCACTTTAGTCCTTTTTTGTAACACTACTCCTTTTCCCCTAGTAAATACCACTGGGCAGCGTACTTTTTTGCTCACTATTTGTTCCTTTTGATGTTATTCCGTGTGTCGCCTATTTATGCTATCAGTTGATATTGGCGCTTTGCCTCTGCATTACCGAATTGACTCCAAATTAAATGGGTATTTGCCGTCTGAGTGCGCACATGAATTTATCTGCGGCAAATAGCACACACGCATGCATATTCATAAGCTGGTATAAGTAATTACTTAATGAGTATGAAAAAATGCTTATTCAATTATGTGCGTACGAGCGTGCGTTTATTACGTCACTATTTTATAAATAATATAATATTCAATGGTTCAATGGCATTATTGGAAGGCCATAAAGTTAGGTTTTATTCTTTAGTTTCCATATAATATTCTTAATTTATGAAATCCAATAAATAATTGACTACGGCGATAAATGGAAAAAAATAAATTCTCGGTGGGTTAGTTGAATTTCCGGTGACTCATTCATATGCATAAACAAACAAAATTTATGGGATACCTAAAGGATTTATTTCGCATGGCAGTAAGTTTAGTCAGTTTGTGGTAATGAAAGGTAAGTAAATGTAAGGACAGTAAAGGCAAAATTACATTTTGAGATAAATGAGGCCCCAGAAAAGCAATTTGTAGCTTTCAGACATACGAGGTGTGTTCAAAAAATAAGGTGAATTTTCAAATTTCGTGGGCTACGTACATTCAACTTTCGATTATTATTTTTGTACACTCGTCTCGAAGATATATTCACGGTTTAAGCAATACTGCAAGTTTAGTTTGTCTTTGAGAGGCATAAATAAGACAAGAGTTTTGCATGTTCGGCGATTTTCTGCTATCGAGAAAAATGGTTTAGAGAAGTTGAATAAAATTTTGTCTAGAAAATGGAATTAAATGCTCAAAAACGTTTGAAGTGTTGACAGTGACTACAAAGTCCAGAAGATGTGAATGACGGCGCTTGGTCTGCGCGGACCAGCGCATCAAAAACCGCTGAAAATGTTAGAAAAGTGAAGAAAATTGTTATGGAGAATCGTCGAATCACAATTAAAAAAGTTGCTGAGGATGTCGGCACATCGGTTGGCTTATGCCATGCAATCTCTTCGGAAACTTTGGGCATGAAGAGTGTGTCAGCGAAGCTCGTTCCACAATTGCTGAAATTTGACCAAAAAAAACGACGCATGAGCATCGCTCAGGAATTGTTAAATGACGTCAACAATGATCCAGCTTTTCTTCAAAAGGTCATTATTGGTGACGAATCATGAGCATATTTCTATAACATCGAATACACAGGCGAATCGTCCCAATGGAAGAGTCCAGGAGAGCCAAGACCAAAAAAACACGAAAAGTTCGGTCAAATGTCGAAGATTTGCTCATTGTTTTCTTTGATTGCCATGGCGTAGAGCATCAGGAGTTCGTACCACAAGATCGTAAATAAGAAGTATTACCTTGAATTTTATTACCTCCGTCTGTGTGAATCAATAAGAAAGAAACGCCCGGAGTTGTGGAAAAAAATGCATGGCTTTTGCATCATCACTCATCTTTGCTTGTGAGAGATTATTGGGCCAAAAACAACAACATTATCATGCCTCAACCAACGTATTTTCCAGTTTTGGCCCCCTGCGACTTTTTCCTGTTCCCAAGATTGAAGAGACGCATGAAAGGACGGCATTTTACCACAACTGAGGAGCTAAAATCCGAATCGCTGAGGGAGGTCAAGGACATACCAAACAGTGCTTCGAGGATTGGAAAAAACGCTGACACAAGTGTGCTATATCTGAGGGGGACTACTTTGAAGGAGATAAAATAAAAATTGGTGAATAAATAAATAATTTTTGAGAAACATGAAAATTCATCTTATTTTTTGAACACACCTTGTACGCAGGCCCGACAAGAGAGGGGGGGGGGGGGGATCGGGTTCGTTTTCCCCTGGGCCCGGAGTTTTCAGAGGGGTCCGGACTCGAGGGTAATTCCAAGAAATTTCCTGCTTGAAAAAATATAGTAAATAATACTTCTACCAGAGTTCCGTCACAGACATTTTTTGGTGTCACCTGGTCATTCTGGAAATTCGGAATGTTGTATGCCTCCGTTCGACTTGTTGAATGCCATCACAGCTAAAAACTTGGATACTCTGTTCCCGAACATCTGCATTGCTTTGCAAATATTCTGCAGCCTGCCAGTATCGGTTGCCGGCGCCGAAAGATCGTTCAGCGCTTTATCAAGGATCAAAGACTACCATCGTTCTTGTTCAACTCAGAGTCGAGTAACAGGATTGGCAACTTTGTATTTGGAATCTGAGTTAGCAAGGAAACTCGACTTCGATGATATTATAAGAGCTTTTGCCTCAGCTAAAACAAGAAAAGCAAAATTCTAAGCATCGTGGCAGTCATTTTCAAATATTTGTAAGGCTCACAAAATGTATAAAAAATTTTAACTTTTTTCAGCTGCGTTTTTTATTTCAGATCTGCTGAAGATTTTTCTAAAATTCATTTTAATCAATATTTCATAATTAATTCTATCAAAAATTGTATCAATGGGTTTTTCAATGTTTAAATGTTATATAACTATAACATAATACGCATTTTGATAAATAAAAAAAATTTGAAGGGGCCCGCATCTCAAGTTTCCCCCGGGGCCCGAATACTCTCTCCACGGCCCTGCTCGTACCTCTGTGGTACATAGGGTATTTAAAATAAGAAAGTAGAGTATTTAAGTAGATTAGTGCTGATCGCAAAAAAACAAAAAGTTGGTTTTGGAGATGTGGCTTCCTTCTTTAAACATTAGGATGGCTGTTGTAGGCCCCCTTACACCAGGTGGCAACATTGGGGACTTTCAAAATAAACTGCAAAACATCGCAGACACAGCTCGTCAAATAAGCGGACACCTCTATGGCTTCAACTCTATAGCCATGGAGTGCTCCTACCAGTACATTACCTAGTACGGCAAACACAACGAAGTGCAACAAAAGCTTCGCGGAAATGGAACTCTTCCAAACTCGACAAAGAAAAGCTTATTGCTAAAATTGACGCACCGCAACCAAACTATGAAAAGCTAAATAACGTCGGAGGTGACTATGGGAAGAATAACTCAAGCGTGCTCAGCAGCAATGCCCAGGATAGAAGGTTCACACCCGCAGAAAACTGTGTCCATGTGTGTCAAACGAAATTTGCTGGTTTGAGGGAAAGATTTAACAGTAACAGAAGGAGCTACACAAGAGCTCGAAGAACCGGTCTCGTTGTAGCAGAGCACGCCTAATACAATGCTGCAAAAATTGTTCTACAATTGGCTACCCAGGAAAGCAAGAAAGAAAAATGAGAGGAACTTAAGCGCGATATAAACCCAAAACTCCGGGGCTTAGGATTCAAAATCGTGCTAAACAAGCTTGAAGTAGGGCAGTCATCTGCTGAACTTAGCGAAGCCACCATGGAAAACATTGAAAATACACTCTTTCCTTCGGACGAACTCAGAATAGTCGGATTAGAGGAAGAAAATATCGATCAACCCTCAGCAACAACCCTCAAAAACAACAAAGCGTCAGACCTTGATGGCATCCCAACGGAGGTGTTGAAAATCATCGCAGTTGAACGCTCATAGATAATTTTCCACATGTACATTCACATTCCTGCTCATATGAAGGGACTATTCCTAAAATTTGGAGGAAGAGGGAAAAGCTAGTTCTCATAAGCAAAGATAAAGGAGACCAAGAAACCTCATACGCGTACCGGCTCTTGCGCTTGCTTGACACGACAGGGAAGCTGTTAGAAAAAATTCTGCGACTACGAACCGGGAGACCTCTCGGATGGACATTACGGTTTAGGCCGCGAAGGTCTACAATTGGAGCAATCGAGGATGTTATGAAGTGTATAGGAAAAGCACGTAGCAGAAACCACTTTTCTCGACCAATCATGCTCCCAGCCACAATCGACGTAAGAAACCCTTTTGCCAGTACAATGTGGATGAATATGATAGATCCACCGGAGAAGTGGTTTAAAACAACTCAGCGTTTGATGAAGACGATTCGCAGCTACCATAAAGATATTGTACTCTGTGTACATCTATGACACAAGAAAAGGACAACGGACAAAAGTGTTAACCTCTGTCCCAGACCTCTGGAACGTCAGTTACGACGGCATCCTAACCACCGACATGCCCGACGATTGTTATCTTGTGTGATGCTGATGATGATATGCTGATATTACATTAGTTTTTACTGCACATGATGTGGATGCGGCAAGGCGGAAACTTACACAAATGATGATAAGGATCCAAACATAGCTCAACCTGCACGTCCTTAGCTTGGCTCCTGAAAAAACAGAACTCGTCCTTCTTACGAGGGCGCGCATACCTCTAGAAGTAACAGCGCCGGTTTACACAGAGAACATAGCGACTTCAAAGGTACTGAAATATCTGGACATCAGGCCCGACAATAACCTGACTTATTAGGCACAAATACGCTGCTGAAATATCTGCCAAAAAATGTCAGCGCTATCAGGATTAAAGACTAAATGGATATAAAGTATAGGCAGGCACACTTAAAGCTGAGTATCTCCGCAAGACTCTTGCCAAACCTTAAAGAACTACATACTGCCCTCCGTGTTGCACGGTATCAGCAGTACTCATCATCAGCGGCTCGACACCTATAGATCTTCTAACGAGAGACCGAAGAGAACTTTGGATCCTTAAAAAGGCAACTACTAACGCCATAGTGGACCACACATGCACCCGTACTAATAACGCTAAACAACAAATTAGAGCACACACACCACAAATATGGCTACAGCGCTGGGAGTCAGAGACAAAAGGCAGATAGACGGCGAGACTTATACCAAAATTTAAGAAATGGTTTGGTAGACTGTTCAGAGAGGTGAACTTCTCACTCACTCAGATGCTATCTGGACATGAGTATTTTCGAAAATATCTACACAAAATAGGGCAAATAGAAACCACTGAATTGATCTACGGAGCTGCACCTATTGACGATGTAGATCACTCATTCTTAAAATGTGGGATATGAAAATTAGATCGCAAAGCTTTCGAAGGTAGTATAGGTCCCTTAAGAGCAGACAACATCATCGAAAAAATGGTCGACCGCCCGAAAAATAGGCAACTTATTCGCACGTACATAGAGTCAGTCTGTGTGCCAAAAAACTTGACGTGGACAGAAATGTTTGACCGACATCCTAACCTTAACCTACATAACTAACTAGAAGATGAGCCGATAGCATGAGACTGGCTCCAAAACTGGCGACTGTGGACGCATGGAGAGTAGAAGAGGCAGTCTTTATCAGAACGCCTACTTGAATCTTCTTTGTATTCGATGAAATGCTAGAGGAAGCATCCAGGAGACGAAGAAGCGGGATTGTTTTAGAGTCACACCACTCGTCGCAGCAGACGACGATCGCTGTAAGTTCGAAAGCATTTTACGTTCTACCTCATCGCCACACAAACAAAAAAAACAATAACTCTACGTTCTCTTCCTGTCTTCGATGAAATACTACAGTAGTTCCGGGGGCAGAGGAAATATCCAGGAGACGAAGAGGAGGGATTGTTTTAGTGGCACACCACACGTCGCAGCAGACGACGATCCTGTAAGTTCGGAAGCATTTTATGCTCTACCTCATCGCCACAAAAAAAAAAATATCTCGACGTTGTCGACGATTATCTATAGATGTGCTAATGGTGGACATTTAAAACATGTAATTTTCACATACAATTGAAGGATACTTTATTACATCCGGTTGCAAATCGATCGAAGCTTCGCTGGGGATATAAAAAAAAATTTTAAGTATATTATGTATATTTTATTCTAAAAACAATAATTTTTTATTCAAAAAAAATTCTAAAAAAATACTTTTTTTACTCAAAAAAATTTCTTAAAAAATGTTTTTTTATTCAAAAAAATTGTAAACAATTTTTTTTTTTTTTGTTTTAAGACACTTTGAAAAAAAATTTTTTTTTAAGTATATTTTATTCCATAAATTTTTTTTTATATTGCATAAAAAACCCAATTCAAAACTTTCAACATTGAATAAATTCCAAAGCTAAAATTTTTTCACTTTTTAAGTTTACTTTCCACAAATAAACCAACTTTCGGAAAAATTTAAGACCATGCCCAAAATACTTGGATCACTTTACATGATATCGCTCAGCTTGATTTTTTTATTTCCAAATTTGTAGGTTTTCGTGAGAGTTAATTTTCCAAAGCACTCAAATTCACGCGGCACTCGTACGATTGTCGATAATATATATTAATATTTTGAATAATATACAATTTTTTTGGGAAATGGGTATGACTCAATTACGTATAAAACAAAATATCGGTGTGCTTCACATTCTACATCGGCCCTTGAAATTTAACCCCCCTTTATTTTACAAAGACTGACGGCGAATGACATATTTGCGCTAAAGTAATGCCTTCTAGAGGTGAAAGGGTAAGCAATTCGCAATATTGGTTTTTTTCATTTCATGGTTCATTTCCGCTGTAAGCACTTTTTTGCTGCCCTTAGTCACTCTTAACCCCTTTTAGTTTGAATTTTAATGCTGCAAAAGTAGATATAAATAAGTAGATTCATTTTATTATAATTTAAAATGAAATTCCACACTCAAGAAACACAGCTTACATTTAAATAGGGATAAATGAAAACGCAAAATCTACTTATTTTCTTTGCAGCTCATGCCAAGAACTACGGATTTTCGCTCATATTCCAAAGCTCCGCCGAGCTGCAGTATTTTTATGCATATTTATTTACTTACAATTTTTTTCGCCCTTTTTTCATGCGCAAATTCTATTCAAACATTTAATTGTGTGCAAGCTGCTACTTCTGCGTTTAATTAAAAACAAACAATGGCCCAAATAAAAACTCACACAAAAAGGGTTGCCACACATGGGCATAAACGAACTAACCTACTCAAATCGCGCACACACACAAACTAGAAGCTTTGTGAAAAAAAACGATAAAAAAAATTTAAGTGGAAAAAGATATTTTTGCAAAAGATAGCCAACTGTCAGTTTTAACGTTAAGCATAAATTTATTCTATATACTTAAGTGCATGTGTGTGTGTGCATATATGTGTGTATGTGTGTGTGTAGAGGACAAATTGTAGTGACGCGCTTTTCGCATTTTTCCAACATTTTTTCGAAACCACCCCCTTCCATGCGCTGCCCCTCCCCACACACTCTGCATTGCATTACTGCGTACGAATTCGCAGAGCTGCTCTCAGTTTTTTTTTCTTTACTGTCTGCTTTGTTTTTCACATTTTTATTTCGCATTGTAATGAAACAATTAAGTGAGGAAAATTAGGTTAGTACCACAAAGTAAGAAGAATTCCAAAGCAAATACAATAAAAAAGTTTACAAAACTCAACTACATCGACAATAAAATTAAAATCGCGGCATCAAATGAAAAACATGCAGCTAAAACTGAAACTAAAACAACACAAAAAGAAAGAAAGCAAAAACAATGAAAAAAGTGCATAATACAGTGAAGTGTATCTCAAATGCAGCTGGGGAGCGAAAAACTGTGTGAGAACACTTAATAAAAGACTGGGAATGCATTTGCAACAATTACTAGCACACAGATATTTGCACATGCACACCTACAGATATTCCCCTTAGAGCGTGAGAGGCAAAGAGTATAGAGGCGAAACTAAATAATAGCGCGTCCGTTAGAATGAGCTTTGGGTTCGCTGAGTTAGGCCGTCGCACAATCAGTGTTAAATGCTACAGCAAGTGAGAGTAGCAACAAAAATAAGAAGAAGAAAAACAGAATTGTTGTTGTGGCCAGCTTGTTGGTAATTGAAATTGCTTTGTTGTTGTGACAGTTGGCCTACATTCTTTCTGCTACGCAGGGTGTGCGAAAAAGCATTGTCCTCATTGTCCTGTTTGGCGTCGCACTGGACAAAAAAAAACAAACATAAAAAAAACAAAAAAAAATATGCTGCAATAAAAAGCGCCACTTGACCAATTGTGCATTAAGCAATTAAATCGCTTTTATACAATTTATTGTGGTGTACAAGTTTCTCGCGAACAGGCTTACATATATGTCTGTACCCTGCAGGAAAAAGCCAGAGTAGTATAGAGACATTCTAGTTCAGTTACTGGTATTTAATAGAAGAAATCACACTAGTTCATCACTGGATTGACACCAGTAGTAAGATTATTAATTTACATATAATTACAAATTATCATTGGAAATTGAAATAAGAAAAAAAATGTTAAAAAATTATAAAGGGTAAAAAGTGGCTTGGCTCTTTCAAAACTCGAACCTCGTACCACTTGACTGTTCCGCCAATATCAGCCCACTCGATTCCAGTAACAGTGATGATGGCGCAAGCAAGAACACTTTATAATTCTCATGGCACTAATGAGTTGCAAAGAATTGTAAAAGATATCCAGCGGATGCCAGATATCATCTTTTGAATTTGTTCCAAACATTGAAAAATGCATGCAGTAGTCAAAAAGGAAAAAAGTAAAAGTCAAAGGCTTTTTTCGTGAAAGAGAGGCTGTGGTTGCAAACCGACTAGCCGCGGCTCAATTTGGTACTCATTTCATTCCCTGCAAGGTTTGCGCTCTTGTGTGTGTCTCTGTCTAATGATGACTTCTTTACTGGCTATGCCATATACAAACCTTTCTACATATGTAGCATGGGGCTCAGGTGTGAACTGCGCCGCGAAGGAATAAACGCAAGGAAGAAATAAAGTAAAATTGAAAGTAAAATTCTCAAGTTCAGGAAAGAAAGTTCCCAAGAAACATAATGATTCGGGATAAACTTTACACAAACAGTAGGTATTCTGAAATTATTTTTTTATCGAGAAAGCAAAGCGCGTCTTGATCACTACTCCATCAGATTAGCAGTCGCCATATGTCAATTGTACTCCACAACTAAGTATTTTCAAAGAACGACAAAAATATTGGGCGAATAAAAACAAGCAAATTAAAAAAAGAGTTTTTATATAATTAAACTAATGTGATTTACTTTAGTTAGTATGTAATTTTCTTTAAGAAGTATGCAATTCCACATGCTTCTTCAAGTCCTTCACCTCCTGATCTTTCCAACGCAGAGGTGGCCTTCGTCTTCCTCTGCTACCACCAGCTGGTACCGCATCGAATACTTTCAAATCCGGAGCGTTTGTATCCATTCGGACGACATGACCCAGCCAACGTAGCCGCTTTACCTTTATTCGCCGCGGTATGCCTATGTCGTCGTAAAGCTCATACAGCTCAGCGTTCCATCGCCTGTGATATTCGCCGTTGCTAACTTGCTAAGGTCCAAAAATCTTACGCAGCATCTTTCTCTCAAACACTCCAAGCGTCACTTCATCGAATGTTGCCATCATCCAAGCTTCTGCGCCATACGTTAGGACGGACATGATGAGAGCCTTATAGAGTGTTAGTTTTGTTCGTCGAGAGAGGACTTTATTGCTCAGTTGCCTACGTAGTCCAAAGTAGCAACTGTTGGAAAGAGAGATTCTATGTTAGATATCTAGGCTGACACTGTTAAACGGAATGGGTTTGTTTGATAACAGGAGACAATGTGCAGGAGGTTTTGTTTGAGAGGTTGGTTAATATGTAATATATTTTTTTTTATTTTATCCTTTAAAATGGCGGATGTACATTCAATTGTTCCAGGAAGGTCGCAGTGTCCTGAATACAAAAAACCAAAAAAAAATTTTTGTTTATTAATGTCATAATTTCTATATGAATTAAACAAAAATGGAAAGAGAAAAAAAAATCGCGGAGTAAAATACTTCAAAAAAATTAATGAAAATGAATTTTGGGGTGAATTTTCCTACTAGTTTTGCTTCGAAAAAATTATTTTTTCGAAAAATTTTCTTCTTCTAAAATCACATAGAAAATAATATCATAAAAAAGATGTGCGCAAAATTTCAGGAAAATCGGTAAATAACTTTTCGAGTTATCGTGTACGCCAATTCGAAAAATATAGTTTTGAGAAAAACGCGTCTAAAGTTTGGATACAACGTAGCTATACCTCTCCCAGCGCCCGAACGCAAAGAATAGAGTCGTCACGGTTGACGATTTGTAATATAAGAAATACTTAAATTTACGTTCTAAAAATTTTTTCACATATTCTTAAGAGATTATATTAACATTTTATGAAAATAAATTGTTTTTTCAAAATTTTACAAGTATCTGTCCCCTCAAGTTCTGTGGCTCGCACCATCTTTTGCAGGATCACGTTGAAGAAGTCACACTACAGCGAGTCACCCTGTCTGAAACCTCGATTGGTATAAAGCTTTCATAGGTCGTTTCCAAGACTTTTTTTTTCCTTGTTCACTCTTCTCGGGAGCATAGGGCCTCGACAAGAATCTTCCATCGTACACGATTCTGTGCTGTTGTTTTTGCACCGTCGCATGAGATGTCAGTATCTGCTAGTTTGCGCAGCTTCGACCTTCTCCAAGTGTTTTTTGGTCGACCACGGCCTCTGCTCCCTTGCGGGTTCCAGTCCAGTGCCGTTCTCGTGATGCTATCTGGTGGTTTTCTCACTTTCTGCGTTTGCTTTGCCTAAGGAGGGATTCCTTCGTCAATCTTCACAGTGCGCCATTTCCAAGACTTGACGTATTGTAAATGTTTGGTCGATGGTGGTATTTCCAGGTTAAAAGCAACACTGATAAGGTCTTACCAGTTGGCCGATGGTGCGCTTCAATGTTTCACACAATACGCTCGCTAGAACCTTATAGACACTAGAACATACTAGATTGTTCTATAAGTTTTGCGGTTCGACAAGAAAAACTAAGTTCTATGGTTTGAAATTTACTTTTTTATTCAGTATAGTATTCCCGAATATCATCACAATTGGATTCGAAGTGGGTATCTGGAAGGGCTGGATAATACGCTTCCGCAGCTGGTTTGACCATATCCTTCGATGAAAAACGCTTTCCATGCATGCATTTTTTTAGTTATGGAAGTAGGTGGAAGTTGCTAAGGGTCAAATCTGGCGAATACGGTGGATGCTTCAACAATGCGAACTTGAATTCATAGACTTTAGTCATTGTCAAAATAGTCTCGTGAGACGGCGCATTGGACTGATTAAAAATAATTTCTTTCTTTTGCAATCTGGGTCTTCTTTTACGAATTCTTTCCTTCAGTTTGTCTAAAAGTTACTACAATATTCAGAGTTTATTGTTGTACCAGTTTCCAAAGAAAATTCCTTCCACATTCCAAAAAACTGATGACAAAACACCTTCTTAGCCGATTTCTGGGCATGAACTCTTTTTGGAGCCGAAAACCAGCTTCACACCTCTCTTTAGCCTCTTGTTTTTTCTTATTTAGGAGCATGGGGAAGCGATCCAAGTCTCATTCATAGTGATGAATCTATGTGCATCGATTCACCTTGTCCTTTTGCTCGAAAACGCTCGAGATGTTGCTGAGACAGTCGCAATCGAATGTGTTTTTGTTCCATTGTTTGCGAATGCGCATTGCCCATCGAACACACAGCCTTCTGAAAATTGTTTTCTTTGTTCACTCCACGCGGAAGCATAGAGCCTTGACAAGACTCATTCTTACGTTGGTTTCGTTAATCTATTTTGCTTTCTGACAGTGTAGGTGATTAGCCTGCCGCTACTCAATACTTCAATCAAAATATTGCTTACACTGCTCAATGAGATCCCTATGGCTTCAACTAAATTTCTTTCAGTCAGTCAACGAATTTCCAATTCGATGTCCCGTATTTTTTTACGATTACTGGTGTTGTTGCTGTTGGACACCCCTGACAGGCATACTCTTTGATGCTTGCATGACCACGTTTAAATTCAGCAACTTAATGGCTGCCAATTCTTTAAATGGCTTGTAAATAAATCATGAATTGGCAGAAAGAATAAATTGGCATAATGAACAAAAATGTAAGCAAGTAGCAACGCCCAGTCTTGTCGAACCACAAAACTTGTTGAACAAGGCGAATCTGTAAAAGGTGGTATCGGTAAATCAGCTGATTATTTTTTTTCGCCGTGGCCATGTGGCTGTCAGCCCAGAGTGAAGCAAGGCGAATTCATTCTTTGCTTTCAACTTTGCCTATAATTTTCTTTGACAGTCAAACGTACAAAATAGTTTTGTTGGTCTGCTGCCACCACCTTTAATGAATGTAACTTGTTATAGAACAACAATTCAATGAATTCTAGTTAATATACAGTGCAACTGATTTTAAGTTAATTTTAAATATTTTCATATTTGTAGGCACTTTCGCTTCCAAGAACATTGAGCTTTAGCAAAAATGGTGCGTACATAATAATCGTTAATTTATTTTTTTATACTTTTTTGATGTAATAGTCAGGTATGAAAGACTTCGGCTGGTTTGTCACTTCTACCTTGCTGAGTGTGCCTTGAAAAAAGTCTGAAAAAACAGATTCTCCCACTTGTTGTTCCAAACCATTTGCTTTTACAATCAAAATAGTTTTATGGAACAAAAAGTGGCAATTTAGTAAAATTAATTTTAGCGTGACGGGAAAAAGTATCGACGCTATAAAAAGCTTTATTTCTATTCATGCAAGTTTTTCTGGCAATTCCAATGTCGCTATTGTGGCTATCAAAAATTATCGTACATACAGAAACACACACACACATTCATACGTACATTCGTAATAATAACCAGAATTTCGCTCCATTTAAAACAATTATTAATTAAAACAAAATTAGAACAGAAACAACTTATGAAAAGCAATTAAAGCTGCTCAAACATATTTTTACTTTTTCTGAGGTATTCCACGGCTGATACGGACACATTGTTTACATTTTTCAATTTTTGGGTTGAACTAAAAACAAACCAAAATTTTGCCATGAAAGGCATCAAGTACATTTAATGTGCATAGCTGAGCCATACATATAAAATTTAATAAATTAAAGAAATATATTAAAATTTAATAAAACTTTAGACTAAAAAAATTGTTTAATTAGTAATCGTTGTAAAAAAATAATCGATAGTAAAATTAAAAGGTTAAGTCCAAAATAAACAAGTCTGCTGACCCACAAATGTTTTGCATGACGCCATCTTTTTAATGAGTTAGTGCGTTGGAAATTACAGTCTGTGTCAGAAGAAAAGAAAAAACAAGAAAGGACTTTTTCACGAAGGGAAAATGCAGGTAACGGAATTAACTTTTTATTATCTTATTGAAAGAAAAATTCCATAATTATACAAAAAGCACCCATTAACACAAAACGGTCGATGAGGTAATTTTTTTTGCATATTTTTTTTTTTTTACTGAAAAATCAGCATTCAGCACCCAATAAAAAACATTTCAGTAATTTGATAATTTTGCAGAAAATTAAATTACTCTTTTACCAAATGTGCGCAATGAATTCTATAATTATAAATTTTTATCTGGCAAACACCTAATGACACCAATTCATTTCTGCTTGATTGTCAAACGTCACACACAAACACATGCTCACATAAGCATTTGAACATGTACATTTGTATGTACAATTTAAGAATTATCACCTTTTAAATTAATAAATTACCATTGTAAATAACTATGTAATTAAATAAAAAAAAATGTGAGCACGAACGTGAAAAGGTGTTTGACAGAATTAATTAAAATTAAATAGTTTGCGTTTATTTTTTTAGAGCAACCAGATTATTACTGATAGTTTTTATTTTTTATTTGGTTGTTCTTGGCTTAGCATTTGCATGTAAGATCTTTAGGAAGTCAGTTAAATGTAGGTAAAGGGTGATCAGATTGGGGGTACTTTTTCAAATAGTGTTTTTTTGACAGATCATGCATGACTACAGTCAAACTAAATACATAGTTTCTTTCAATACTCACAGGAAAAACTCATGGAAAGATGCCTCAGCAACAACCTGTACAAATCGTTTTGTATTACGAAAATCGACGCTCTGTGAAAAATGTTCATCGCGCGATCAGACCAACTTACCGATGTTCAGCGGTGAGGCCCATTTTGGCTTAATGGCTACGTCAATGAGCAAAATTGGCGAATTTGTGCTGGAGAGCAAATCGGGGCGCTTCCAGTACAGTCATTACAGCCATTGAAAGCATCCGTTTGGTGTGACCTATGGGATGGAGGAATCATTTCATCTCATTTCATTTATTGCCTAAAATCATTTTAACATAGGAGTTTACAAAGTTATGATAAAATTAGATTGTTTAGCATCATCCTAACATACATTTGTATTTATCTAGGAGTTTAAAACTTACTATATTTTTCTTTTGATATATACAATAGGTTATGACTATTATTTGGAATGTCTTTGGCATAATTTTAAAACTTATTTATATTCTCCCAAAAAGGGCTTAAAAAGGAGATAACATATATTAAACTTCCATAATTTATTTGGCTATAAATTGATCAATATTATAAACTTAATTTTCATCGTTGAAGTTGTAAGTTCTGTATCGCCTATGATAATATATTGCTTTACTATGTTTATTATTTTTTATTGTAGTATTTTTAAATATATTGGTGATAAATGTTTTGCTGTTAGAGGTAATGATATTTCCCTTGCCTTTGACAGATATTTGTTTATCAGTTCATTTTCTATGAATGTCAGTTTACCAACAAATCCTACCGACGATTTCATTAAGAAAAAGTCTATGCGTGATATTTTACATTTTTCATATAAACTTTTATTAGAAACTCTTTTCCAAAAAGTACCACTTCTGTAAGGTTGGCGATTAAGACCGCTACAAATTCTTAAAACATATCGTTCAAATCGTCTTAGTCTCTCCATTTGGTTCGACGAAATGTTGAGCAATATCGGGTGACCATAAGATATGTTTGGTCTAATTATTTGTTTATAAATATTTATTTTAATGCAGTTCGATGGTCCACCGTGCCTGCTTACTAAATTACAATAGCTAAAGAACATTTTTTTTTTGCTTTTGTCAAAATGAAATCTACATGACTTAGAAAGGTGAATTTGCTATCCAAAATTATGCCCAAGTATTTAATTTGTTCTTTGTATTTTATGTTGAATCCATTTATTTTAATTTGAGGATCATATTTACGAGCATTTGGATATAAGTTTTTACGTATTCCTTTAACAATAGTTGTTTCGCTTTTATTGAAGCTTATTTTTAGCTTCCAGCTTGTGAAAGTATGTATTTAATTCATGAGTTAACCGCTTCATTGGCTTTGGTTATGCGTTGGTGAGGTCCCAATATAATTATATCATCTGCGGGCACTAAGCACTTTAATATCGCAATTATTAATTTCGGAACTTAATGGTGGTTCAGGGAAATCGGCTAAGCAGATATTATAGAGAATTGGCCCCAACAAAGAACCTTGTGGCACACCTGACCTAACGTCTCTTGTCAAAGAATTAAATATACCTTCATTAACATAAAATGATCGCTCTTTTAAATAACTATACAACATTATGCAAATATATTTTTTTCGAAGTTGAACTTCCTGTATATTTTAAATATGATTCCTTCCATCCAAGCAGTATTGAATCATCTTCCCATATTTCTTCAAAGACAAGGCTGGCGGTAATGTAACAGTGAATGGCGAACGCTATCGCGCTATGATAAACGACCTTTTGATGCCGCAAATTGGAAATTGCAGCCAGTAATCATCACAACATTTGGTTCCAACAAGACGGCGTTACTTGCCACATAGCTCGAGAAACCATGGACTTACTGCGTCATCGCTTCGGGGGGGCAATTTATCTCTCGTCTCGGACCAGTGGACTGGCAACCAAGATCTTGTGATATCACACTTCTCGACTTTTATGTGTAGGAGTATGTAAAATCCAAATGCTTTGTGGATAAACCAGCTTCGATTGAGGGATTGGAAGTCAGCATTACTTAAATTATTCAAGAGATACCGACCGATATCCTCCAGCGTGTCATTCGAAATTCGTGTTCACGGATGGCCGAACTATGACACACTTGAGGCCAGGATTTGAAAAAGGTTATCTTTAAAAAATAAATGTTATGAAAGGTTCTACACAAAAATAATAAAGATTTTCCAATCACTATCGTTCTTTTATTTCAATTTCAAATCCGCTACCTCTAAATTGATCAGCCTTTATTTAAACCAACTGTTTTTTGCGAGACAGCACTCTTTCGAAACTCTGAATTCAAATAAAAATTCATTTGATGAGAAACTAAAAAAACTGAGTGTGCAGCATTACAATGCAAGGTGGCGCAAGACTAATCACCCGATTGGAAGATTTATATTGTAATTTTTGCGAGTTGCGTGGAACGTATTTGACAACCAGACAGCTGTAATGTACAAACAGACAAATAATTAAGGGCCTAAAGGTCGAATTAAAGAATGGCTGAACTAGAAACCTTTTTTTAACTTTATTTAGTAAAAAAGTTAAACAAAAATATTTTTATTACTTTTATTTTTTATATTAAAAAGGTTATTCGTAAATAAATGTGTATAAAATCTACAGTTTCAAGTACATATGAATCTTTTTCTGTATACCGAAAATAGATGATTTTTGAATAGCGCGAATCAATAGGAGTAATTTTTATACGCATTTTGCGTAAAAACTGCGCGTGACTTCATTTTGCACTATTTTCAATGAAAACAACAGTCACAAATGCGGCACATCCGCATTTCATTTTTCACGTTTTCATGGGAAATTTTATTATTTGACCTACTGTGAACTGTTGAGAGCTGCGGCGAACAGCAGCCGTGATCCGCTCAGCCCATGACATTTTTTGTTATGCGTGCAGCCTAAAAGCAAACTACATTGAGCAACCACGAGTGTTAGATGTTCGCTGAATACTAGAAATTGTAATCCGGCGGGTTGTGGTGGTGACCAAAATAAGACTTTTAACGCATAACACTAAAATGGTTGGTTGGTTACTTCTTTTTTTATTGCTTTTCATTTTTTTATTTATTTCTTTCACTTGTGTTTTTTGACTAATCTTCTTTCAGCTAAAGCCATTACTTTTCTGCTCTTGCTATCCGTGCTTTTCTGAGCGATAATCGAGCGATAATTTTCCTCAACAATGTTTATTAATTTAATTATTTACATATTTCACTACATATGCCGTTACAGCTGTTGCTTTACTTGTAATTATTTTGTACTTCTTGTACTTTGCAATTCTTTTACTTTTGGAAGGGCCGTAAAACTGATTGCAAGGACATTCAGGCAAAAACTGCAATGGTAGAGCGCAACTAAGGCAAATACAAATCGTTGCAAAGAAAAAAAAAACCAAAAAAATAAAACACTTTTGTTTTATCTGTTGGACAAATCAACCAACCATAAACTGGAAACGGCGCAAGCAACCCAACAAACTGAAAGCAACAATTACATACAAGCAGCAGCTTACTAAAAACCAAGTGCTAAAAATTTCAAAACGAGAGAAAAAAAATGTGTTTGTCGAATTAAGCCCCAAGCAGCACCAACGCCAAAAGCGCAGGCAATAAAAACTTCGGGAGATTGACGAGAATGAAATTAAAAAAAAAAAAACTAGAAAATAAACGACGGAAAAATTTTAGTGTGGGAAACAAATGTACAAAATATAAGCGAAAAAAAATATTTATACACATACACATGCGCATCTATAGGTACTCGTAAAACAAAGAATAACACTATGAGCTAAAAAACAACCTACCAAATAAGATTGAAAGGCTCAGAAAGTTGTGTACGATGTGGCAGGGAAGGACCTGAAAAAAATCCGTGGTCTGCCTATTACCTAGCAATACCTTCACACGCGCATATCGGGCGCCTACTGACGCTACGCTCAAATAGAAGCTGATGAGAAAAAAAACACAAAAACAAAAAAAAAAAAAAAAACACAGAAACAAAAGAAGCAATCCGCGTTGTGTGTGGCTCTGTATAAATGTATAGTTACATATAGGCACGCATATATATATATGTGTGTGCGCATGTGTGCTAAGAGAGGATCGTATTGTGAATGCACTTTGGCAACCAACCATTCAGCCAACGTCCCCCGTGGCTCTTGGTAATCTGTGGCCTTGGCGATTTGAAAGCAGCGCTCACATACATTTTTCTGATTCTGATCCTCACTGCCGTTGCAGCTGTTTGTTGTTGTTGTTGTTGTTGCTGCAAAACCAATGATGAACTACTGAACTATTTTGCATGCGGGCAGTCATTGTTACTGCGCTCGTTGTTAGTGCATTTACTGTTGTTGTTGTTGTGTTCGTTTGTTGCTGTTGTTATTTTTGTTTGTTGCTGTTGCTGTTGTTGTTGTCGTCATTGTACTAGATTAATGGGGTCAATTTGCATATGACGCGGTTAGAGGCGCCCATAAAGCATTGCCGAAGTGTGCCGCACTTTTGATGTTCCTAAACGAATTACCACTTTCGGTCATGACCGTCAAGGCAAACGCAAAACCAGCAAAAGGATAAATCAACAAGAACAACAACGCAGCTTATACCGCTATGAACGCCTCTGAAAAAATAAAAAACAAAAAAACAAAAAGCAAAATAAAAATTACTTCAACAAATCGACTCGCTGGGGACACAGCCTCCCCTCCTGCACTAGCACACAAAACTAGACAAGCAATTGTGCACACAAATACAGTGGCAAAAGGCAGCTGTGACATTTTGCTTAGCTGCGCTATTTGCTCTTTCCTATCAGCCATGGGACGGAGTATACAAAGCGATTTTTTTCGAATTTTTATTTTCACTTTTTCGCTCCCATTTTTTTCCGTTGCACAATTCCACAATTGCTGAACCGAAGATTGCAAGCAAAAAATATATAAATTGTAAATCTCTACGAATACTACGAAGCACAAATTTGCGCAAAACGCATGGAATCAGGAATTTCTTAATAAAAGAAATCATTTTTACTATTATTTTTATTGTTGTTATTATTTTTCTATTTTTTTTATTTTTATTGGAAGGTCTTATTGTGGGTGTGCGCGAAGCAAACAATACGCAAAAGAAAAAACAGCAAAATGTACAGAAATCTAACCAGTTTTCATATTTTACTACAATAAATGCTTTCCGTTTACTGCGCCATTATTCAGCCGCCCACAAAATAGCATTTGCTGCTGCTCATTAACTATGAAATTTATTTGCACTTTTCCTACTGCAGATTGCGTCAAGCTGGAATTTGCTACTATTTTTCTCTAATAAAAAAGTGAAAGTGCCGGGCTGCTGCAATGGATGTGGCGCAGCATGTGGCAAATCGGCATAAATGTAAAAGTGCTAAAAAAAACTGAGCTCAAGCGAATTTGTTAGTTCTAAATTTTTCAAATTAAAACTCCGCCAAAAACAAGCGGAAAAGCAGCAAAGACCGCCAATAAGGCTGAAAAGAATATATATATATATATATATAATTGGCGCGCATACCCTTTTCGGGTGTTTGGCCGAGCTCCTCCTCCTATATGTGGTGTACGCCTTGATGTTGTTCCACAAATGGAGGGACCAACAGTTTTAAGCCGACTTCGAACGGCAGATATTTTTATGAGGAGCTTTTTCATGGCAGAAATACACTCGGAAGTTTTCCATTGCTTGCCGAGGGGCGACCGCTAATAGAAAAATGTTTTTCTTAATTTTGGTGTTTTTACCGAGATTCGAACCAACGTTCTCTCTGTGAATTCCGAATGGTAGTCGCGCACCAACCCATTCGGCTACGGTGGCCGCCAAAAGAATATCACTAAAAATAATTAGAAAAGGAAGCATAAGAGGACGAAAATATATGCCACCTACCTCGGCTAAGTGTCGAAGGAAGTATAAGGTTGGTGAATAAGTACATAGTAGAAAAATGTGAAACACAGATGGCGCTCCAAGCAGTAAGAAGGCTTTCTTCCTAAGCAACAACAGGTGATCAATTTCCAGCACTTAGGACTTTTAGCGGCAGGCTAATTACATACCCTGTCAGAAATCAAATATGGGTAGTCGAGAAAGTCTTTTCGTATTTCTAATCAAACTTCAACTAATTTTTTTATATATTTATAATCAACTTTATTAAACCAAATATATACCATTTTGATACCTTTTGCCATTTTTCTTCTAGAGACATTATTCCATCAGTGTAAAACTTTTGTGGTTTCTCGGCGAAAAACTGCGACAAGTAATTTTCACAGGCTTCTCTTGAAGCCAACTTTACTCCATAAGGGAGTTCTGCATTGACCGAAACAAATGGTAGTCCGATGGTGCAAGGTCTGGGCTATATGGTGGATGCATCAAAGCTTCCCAGCCAAGCTCTCCCAGTTTTTGCCGAGTCATCAAAGTTATGTGTGGCCTAGCGTTGTCCTGATGGAAGACGATGCCCTTTCTACTGATCAGTTCTGGATTGCTTGCTTCAGTCTCATCAGTTGTTGACAGTAAAATTTTGAGTCAATCGTTCGAGCAGGCTGGAGCAGCTCATAGTGGATGATTCCTTTCCAATCCCACCAAACACACAGCATAACCTTTCGAGGCGTCAATCCTGGCTTTGCGACCATTTGTTGGGCTTCACCACCCTTGCACCATGATCTTTTTCGCACATTATTGACGTATTTGATCTACTTTCCGTCTCCTCTTACCATTTGCTTCAGAAATGGTTTGATTTCATTTCGTTTCAGCAAACCACAGACAATTCATGTGGTAACCAGCCTTTTTTAAATGGTTCAAAACCATTTGATGATGAATGTTTAGTGTATTGGCGATATCATGACAGCTTATGTGACGGTCCTGGTCAATCATTTCCATAATTTCATCGATTTTTTCAACGATAGGTCGACCGGAGCGAGGTGCATCTTTCACATCAAAATTTCCAAAACGGAAGCGAGCGAACCATTGTTGTGCTACACGACCTGCTAAAACCGTAAACTTCACAAATTTCATTGGTGGCTTGCGTGGCATTCTTCCCTTTTTTATACAAAAATTTCAAAATATAGCGAATTTCTTCATTATTTTCACTCATTTTTGAACAGCTATAACTTTTTTTCAACTTCTCCGAATAAAATTTTTTTTTTTGGCTAAATGAAGCTTAAAATGTCACCTTTCTAACACCATATGACATGACACAATGTGATTGGTAGAACTGGAGATAGATGACTCCAACGACATCTATTGACAAAATACGAAAAGACTTTTTCGACTACCCAATAGATTAACGAAACCCACGCACGGCAAGTCTTGTCCAGGCCCTATGCTCCGGAGAGAAGTGAACAAGTGAATATGTCTACTATATTTTCCTTTATTTTACAACGATTTGTTTGCTGTTTGGCAAAGGGTAAGTACTCATTCGACGGAACTCTTTCTGCTCTACAAAACTATGTTAATTTCATTTTAGAGTTATTTATTTTTTTATCAGTTTTGAGGCTTCGAAAAAGAATACCCAAGAGACAAAATTACACATTTTCGACAAGTGCTCTTCGTTGCTTTTCATTGAGGTCAAAACCTCAAGACATTTGCGACGTATATGGAGAAGATATCATAGGCAAGTCTACGGCACGGAAATGGTTTGCAAAGTTCAAAAATAGCGGCTTTGACATCGATGACACGTTCCGCAGCGGAAGGACTTCTGAATTCCCTGAAGAACGTCTCAAATCACTGTTAAGGGAGAACGGTCGCCACACCAGTCATGAATTGGCGAAAAATCACCTACATTCAATGGGATTTACCGAAAAATTGGGAGCCTGGGAGCTTCGCGGCCTCAAAGAGAAAAACAAAGAAAGTCGCCTTTAAAATGCTTCTCAGCATCTCAGCCGCCATCGAGGAACACGCGATCATAAACAGCGCCTTTTGTACCGAATCGTCACAGGAGATGAGAAATGGTGCCTATACATCAATATGAAGTAAAGAAAGGAGTGGGTGGCTCCAGGAGATACGCCAAAGTCGAGAGTCAAGCTCATCTAAAGAAGATCATGATATGTGTTTGGTGGGACTGGGAGGTTATGGTGTACTGGGAAATGCTCGAAAAGAATACCACGATCAACACGGAGCTCTACGTTGCCCAGCTGCACCGCGGGAATGCAGCTATTCGACTGAAAAGACCTGATCGACATGGTCAAAGCATACTCCTTCCCGAAAACAAGTCATCAAATCGCACTCCAAAAGCTCTAGTGGGAGCTCCTTCAGCAGCCGCCGTATTTTCCAGACTGCTGATCGACCACTTACCATCTCTTCCGCTCCCTGTCAAACCATGTGTTACCTTCGATAACAAAGAGGTCCTTACAAACTGGCACAACAACTTCTTTGACAACAGACCAAGCGATTTTTGATGGAAAGACAAGGAAGAGGTTATAAATAAAAGTCTTTGGTAAAACGCTACAAACTAGTTCCCCAACCTAACACCCTATGAACAAAAAGAACCGGGAATGTTTAATTTAAACGAATCGCGCACGTAGGAACCGGCCCATATTTTTTTCTTAGATTGGTAGGCACAACAACTTCTTTGACAACAGACCAAGCGATTTTTGATGGAAAGACAAGGAAGAGGTTATAAATAAAAGTCTTTGGTAAAACGCTACAAACTAGTTCCCCAACCTAACACCCTATGAACAAAAAGAACCGGGAATGTTTAATTTAAACGAATCGCGCACGTAGGAACCGGCCCATATTTTTTTCTTAGATTGGTAGGATTGTAAGACACACATCAGTCAATATTTATCCCTTTTGAAGCGTTTGACAGACGCAATATATCGAAAACGGCTGGAAATGTGGGCAAACAATGCTGGGATTTCGCATGCCCAAAGTGTGCTGGATTATTTGACCAAAAACCAAGTAAATACCATCGTGCAACCACCGTATTCACCTGATATGGCCCTTTTTGTTTCCCAAGTTGAAGCTACCGTTTCGTGGAGGGATATTTCAGTCGATAGAGGAGATCCAAGAGAATGCGACGAAAGAGCTGAAGGCCATCCCTTCGCCGGCCTACCAGGGGTGCATGAAGGACTGGGTTAAACGTTGGCACATGTGTGTTGCTTCAGACGGGGTTTGAAGAAGATAAAATAAATTATTCTGAAATTTAACTCTGTTCTTTTATTATTTAAACATTCCCGGTACTCTCTGATCATAGGGTACATCTGCTAAGTGCCCAAGTTATTAAATCCACATACATGTATTTCGTCAAAGGCAATAATGATCATCAACAAATGAGTGAATATCATCTTAAAGCAGCACCGAAATATCGCCCCTAGACACAAATAATAGACCTCTGAATGTATTTCTGCCTTGAAAGAAGCTGCTCCCAAGAAGTCTTGCATTGCCGTTCGAAAACGGCACGAAATTATACGTCTGCTCATTTGTGGACGATAGATTTAGACGATTGAGTCAACCACTCCCTTCAGTATGAAATAGAAGACAAGAGAACAATTTTTACGTATGAGACTATTGCACATTTTCCAATGCTTCATTTCCTCAACAAATTCTTATGAATGCTGTGAGAGGAAGGAATACTATCGCTGGCCTTAAATCTGCATATTCCCACTGGAGCGACCTCTGCACGAAAAAACCTGTTTTGTAAATAGACATAAACGTAGCTCCACCTTGAATAAATGCTAACGCGGCTCCAGAGAGTAGAAATCAGATTATTGAAATCAGCTGAGGAGGAGGCATGTTATAGTGGGGGGAGTGCGGCCCATATACCACTGGTGTGACGGCATTACTAAATAAATCTTTCTAACGCAGTGCAGGTCTTCCTCTTCCTCAGCAACCACCGGATGGTGCCGCATCGAATGCTTTCAGATCCAGAGCGTTTGTATCCATTCGGACGACATGATCCAGCCAACGTAGCCGCTGAATCTTTATTCGCTGCGCTATGTCTATGTCGTCGTAAAGCTCATACAGCTCATCGTTCCATCGTCTGTGATATTCGCCCGCGCTAACGTGAAAAGGTCAAAAATCTTCCGTAGAGTCCTTCTCTCAAACACTCCAAGGGTCGCTTCATCGGATGTTGTCATCGTCCAAGCCTCTGCGCCATACGCTAATATTTTTAAATTGTCTTTTATCTTATTTCCATTGTTGTGTGCCTCACTGACATAAAATGTGAGTAACATAATTTAATTTTAAAGCGCAGAGATGTAACGCATTTTCCTTTTTTACAAAGTACCGTTTTATGGAAAATAAGGATTAATATTTAAATCATGTTTCATTCGAGCACAATAACTTTAACTCGTGTGAGCGTGCCCTTGGACAAAGCGACGCGCAGACATTGTTAAATCCACTCCACTCATTATTTCTTACTGATACGTAAGGAAGAAGAGCTCGTATACAAATATTAAAAAAATTAAACCAAGATACTTACTCAGCAGGATACTGGAAAATATTTCAACGATTTTCCATATCAGTAAAAGTATTTGGAGCAGATTTCTAAAGAATTCACAAAAACACATTTACTATTGAGACACCCAAAGCTTTTATTTTATTTATATAGATTTTGTGAGCTGTCCAGCCCTTCCAGGTTTTACAAATTGGCATATATGATAAGTAATGCTACTGCTCGCTTAGCCGACTAAAGGCACAATTACCTCCTTGCATGAGACTGTAATTGAAATGTGGTACAATGTACAGCCGCACATAGTGTTCCCGGTGTATTACTAGACTAACCAACCAGCACTTTGCTTCGTCCTAGGTGTCGCGTGATCATACCAGCTCTCACATGAAAGAACTACATCTGTGTTATCTGCAACTCAAATTGAATCCCCCCTGGCTGAAGTGGGGAATACGGTAGACTCAATAAGCATCCCCATCTTGAGTATCCCTTTGTCGGCCGCGGCCAGTTCACTAAAATATACTTTATATGCCACTAGCATGCAACGAAGTACTAAGCGCAGTTCGGAGTGAAGAAGATTATTATCAAAATTAATATAAAATCTCTAAAGTTATTTATATACTCGTAGTACTTAGCTAAGAATGAACAAGCAATATCACTCATACGCCTAGTAGAACATATATCAATTTTTTTAATTCGCTTTATTTATTACTGCATTTAACAGAATAAAACATTTTATTTGATAGGTTTAGGCAAGCTACTTTTAATTGTAGAAAGAAATGCTATGGTCGTATTCATATGCTATACTTGTAGATTCAGGGGCTTCCCCATGCAACCCTTCGAAAGATTTTTTGTGGCTCTCGATAAGTGTACCAAATTCCCCTTACACTTTTGTGCTATTATATTGTTACGAATTCTTTAATTTTCTATACAAATAAAATTTCTCACAATAAATCCTCTGAGTTTGATCACTCACAAAAATCTTTCTTATTACGCTGTAAAGAGATGATTCCCGAATTCCCCATTTCATACCGATTCACTGCAAATTTATTTTCCGAGAACATCTCGTTACAAAATATTTGAAAAATCCTGATGTAACAGAAACAGTGCTACATATTGTAAACTCTCATTCCAAAAATCCTCGACAATTCAAAAATCTTCTTGAAGAATTCAATTGGCTTCCAAGAGCTTCCTTCTTCTTCTTCTTAGCTTCACAATCCGTGGTGGACCATAGCTTCATCAACAATTTTTCTCCTCTTTATTCAATCCATGGCTACATCTCTCCAGTTTTGTACGTTCATTTGCTTAAGATCTGATTCGACGTCATCTAACCATCGCTTTCGTGGGCATCCTCTTTCTCTTCCTCCAATGGGTGTTAAAATAAAAGCTTTTCTAGCATTTCGCTCTTTCGGTAGCCGCTGTACGTGCCCAATCCATCTAATTCGTTGGGCTTTGATGAAACGTATTAAATTTTGTCTTTGAACCATTTCTTCGATTTCATTGTTGTAGCGCATGCGGTAGCTGCCATCTATTGTTGCAACCGGACCATATATTTTCCTTATGATACGTCTTTCGAAGCACATCAGCTGATGAATGTCATTTGTTTTCAGCGTCCATATTTCTGCGCCATATGTAAGCACGGGTCGTATCAGTGCTTTGTACATTCTTATTTTCTGTGCTCTGGAGAAATCTTTTGATTTAAATAATTTTACGTTAACATAATACGCGTTATTTGCAGCTTGGATTCTGTTGTTAATAGCTACCGTCGAATCTTTATCTGCTGATAGCTTAAAACCCAAGTATAGTATTTAAATTCAGTGATATTTTCGAAAACAAAGTTGTTTATACTTAGGTCATCGCGTGTCGTGTTGTTGGCTGACCAAATCATGTATTTGGTTTTCTCGGTATTTACATGTAGTCCCAGAGCTTTTGCATTTTTATCAATAAATTTAAAGACGCGTGTAAGAGTGCTCTGTCTTTAGCCATAATAAGAATATCATCAGCGTAGGCCCATATCTGAAAATCATTATTAAATAATGTTCCATTCGTGTTTATTTCTTGAACAGTCGTGTGTAGCATTAAATTGAATACTAAACATGACAATGCGTCTCCTTGTTTTACCCCGGATATGATTTCGAATGGGTCTGATAGGCTTCCTTGCACCAGTACTTTGCTTGTTGTGTTCGACAATGTACAGAGAATCAAATTAATTAACTTCAAAGGTTTTCCAATTTTCTGAAAGCAGTATTTTTTTTTGCTTTCTATTTATACTGTCAAATGCCTGTTTGAAGTCAACAAAGAGGCAAAATATATCAATTTTATATTCGTAAAACTTTTCGAATATCTGGTGGACAGTAAAAGTTTGATCAATCGTTGAGCGGTTGTTTCTAAAACCACATTGGTAATCGTCTAGGATGTCTTCAGCATAAATATTAAGTCTTTCAAATAGAATGTTAGTAAATACTTTTTAACCTGTATTAAGTAAAGATATGCCTCTGTTATTTTGGCATTCAGTTTTATGTCCTTTTTGTGTATAGGTACTATTATGCTTGATGCCCATCCAGTGGGTATTTCATTTGGATGCCCTATTTGGTTTACTAGGGTGAATATTTGTTTATGTAGTTCATGTCCACCATATTTCAGAAGTTCTGCGGGTATTCCATCTTCACCACAGCTTTTATGGTTTTTAAGTTTTCTTTCCAAGAGCTTCTAAATGACGTTAATTTATTTTGAATTTTTAGATAGTTATCAAACTAAAAGATATTAAATGTGGATGTGTTTGATCCGATAACTGCATTTCTAAACGAAAAGGATTCAGGTTCTATTAGACGATGACGGTTTATTACGAGCCTGATGTTCTTGACTGATGCCGTGGAACATTTGCAAACACTGGAGATAAGATAATATCTGAAACCGCTGACAACATTAACCTAAGTAGAGCATTATCTACACCTAGCTATGACAATATCGTGACAATATACAATTTCTTAAGGAACCAGGATATCTTAGATTTAATTTAGCGCAGATTAAAGTATTATTTTATTTTATTCTTCTATAACAATAACCGCTTAGTTTTAATCAGTATAATTTTTTACATTTCACTTGATCTCACTGAATTTATGGGACTTAAATAAATTAACAATTTTTATATTAAAAAGACGACTGAAAGCCTCGTAGCTAGTGTCGCCTTTCTTAATTTATACTGTAATTTATTATTGTATAATTTGTTATAAATAAATAAATATCTGACCCCGCACAAAGTATATTGACTTTTCAACTATATTACAACTTTTTCACAAGAATACCAAAAATAAAACATTTCGTAATTTTCATCGAATTAAAAAAATGTGTTCCAATATTAAAGAAGAAAACTCAACGAGTATAGAAAAAACTTAGAAGGAATATTAACGGAAGTCTAAAATAGACTTGAAGACTTGAAATATTTTAAATCGTTTCTTATTTTTTTCTGAATCCATTTGAAATTAACATAATTTAAGGTGAGTTTTCCATGGCCAAAATAATTATGACAAAACAAAACGCATGGAGGATTACAATTAAGGAGTTGTAGTAAAAACATTTAAATTTTATAAAATACCTCTTTTGCTGTTTTTGTTTGTTCTATTCAATTTGGAGTCAGTCTGTAGTTTAATGAAAGTTAACAAAGAGAAAATTTAAACAATTTACAGTTTTTCTTTGATGAAGAAGAAAATGCAAGATAGACCATTAAAATTCTGAATGGGGTTTATGATGCTGTCACTGCAACAGCTAATTCCGTGCAATTTTAGCTTCATCGATTCTATTCAGGCATCCTTGATATTAAAGAAAATATCGATGGTGTCGAAAATATCGATAAAATCACAGAAATATTCGAAATTGACCGGCACGTTAGCCGTCGTATCATCGGCTAGAAGCTAAAAACTCGACCATAAGACAGTTTTAAACCATTTGCGCAAAAACTTAACACAAAAGTGACGTGTTTTTGTTCCTAAATTTTTTTCAAAAATGATGGATTCTTTTTTTTTTCTAACCTAATATAATGTGGCCGCCGTAGCCAAATGGGTTGGTGGGCGACTACCATACGGAATTCACAGAGAGAACGTCGATTCGAATCTTGGTGAAAACAGCAAAATTAAGAAACAGTTTTTTCTAAAGCGGTCGCCCCTCGGCCGGCAATGGCAAAGCTCTGAGTGTATTTCTGCCATGAAAAAGCTCCTCATAAAATATCTGCTGTTCGAAGTCGGCTTGAAACTGTAGGTCCCTCTATTTGTGGAACAACATCAAGGCGCACAAAAGAAATAGGAGGAGGAGCTCAGCCAAACACTCAAAAAGGGTGTACGCGCCAATTATATATATGTATAATATAACTTGACTTTGATTACTGAATTCTGGTAATTTGTACCAGAATCGGAGTATCATGAGTTCAGAAATCCTGCTCGTCGAATTATTCGCAACGACGCACATTTTTGAATCATTTCAGCTAGAGAAGTACTGCACTAATTACACAGGCCAACAAAAAACAAGTTTGTGAAAACTTTTCAAAGAATTTTACCTAAACCTTATGCATTTTTGAATGCTGAAACCGTAATACATAGCTGTTTTTTTTATCACCTACCATTCTTCCACAATCTGATATCGATTTAATATTTTTAAAAAATAGGCAAAATTTGATCTATAAAAATTAATGAATTCATATTTTTTTGAATTGATTATATTTTCACTTACAATCATACTTAAATTATAATATTAAATACTTATTATTTTATATTTTCTCTCCCTTTTTTCCGTAAAATTTCTTGCGTAGCTTTTTCGCCTATGTATTGCATTTTGATGTTCTCTGTGAAGTGACCAACAGTAATCACCCATCATTTTGATATTCCACCGTCCCTGGTATCATTTTTCCATCTCTTTTATGTCCTGATGAAACCGTTCCCCCTGCTCTTCGCCCACGTCACCTAAGTTTTCAGGAAAAAAGTCAAGATGATTGTGCAAAAAGTGGACCTTAAGGCTCATCAGGCAACCAAGAGTTTTAAACTTGCTCATCATGTTAGCTACGATGAGTTTATAATTCGGAGCTTTCACATTACCCAAAAACTTAATCACAACTTCTTTAAATGATATCCAAGCATCCTTCTCCTTCTTATTCATTGTTGTTTCAAAGTTTGAATCGAACATCAATTTACGGATATCAGGTCCGACGAAAATCCCTTCTTTTAATTTAGCTTCTGATAAATGGGGAAATTTCCCACACAAATAGTTGAAACAATTGCCATCTTTACGCAAAGCTTTAACAAATTGCTTCATAAGACCCAACTTTATGTGCAGTGGTGGTAGAAGAATCTTCTTGGGGTCAACTAAAGTTTCATGTATAACGTTTTTTGTACCAGGTCTCAAAGTTTCCCTTAAGGGTCATTGCTTTTTAGACCAATGTTGATCCCTTGCTCTGCTGTCCCATTCACATATAAAACATGGAAATTTTGTGAATCCTTTTTGTAGACCGAGGAGCATAGAGACAACTTTTAAATCTCCACATAGCATCTAATCATGAGCTATATAGTTAATTTTCTTTAAAATAATATTAAAATTTATGTAAGTTTCCTCCATATGAATTGAATGTGCCACAGGCACTGAAGCATAAGTATTTCCGTTGTTTAATAACACACCTTTCAAGCTTGTTTTTGATGAGTCAATAAAAAATCTCCAATCTTCTATTTAACACACTTTTATTAGCTCGGGCTGTATGTATGTATGTAACGGAATCTTTGAGCTTAATTTGTATTCAATGCCAAATTCATTCATTAGACCGTTAATATCATGGCAGTAAACCAGATCCTCGTCCTGTCTAAAAAATTGAGTGAATTGTTCATCTCCTCTTCTATAATGGCAAATATATGTTCCAGGTTCCAATAAATGTTTTTCTTTTAGTCTAGAACCAAGCAACTCTGCTTTTTCCTTAGTCAAACCCAAATCTCTTACTAAATCATTTAACTCTGTTTGTGCAAATAACCGTGGTTTTAAATTGTCAACTGTACATTGGAAATTATCATCAGTCGATTGATTTTGACTAAATTCAAAACTAGACTGTAAAACATCATCAATATCCTCAGGTGACACAGGGACAGGAAAGCTCGGGCCATGTTCTACCGGCTGATCAACTGATGTAACATTAGGGTAGATAATAGCTTTTTTATTTTTGGAGTTATATCCACTAACATCTATATAGCAAAAACAACAACTGTCAAAATGGTTTTTTTGTTCTCTCCATACCATGGGTACTGCAAATTTAAAAGCTTTCTTCGTTTTTTAAGCCATTTCCTTAGATCCTCGACACAAATATAATGTACTTTATGCGGAACCCAACACTTGTCTTGATTACCGATTTCTAAACCAAAATATGCAAAGTAAACTTTTTTTACAAAGTCAGTAATTTCCCTTTGATGTTTTTTAATGACAAAATTACCACATATGTAGCAAAAAGCATTAGGAGCATTTTTACAATCACGTTTAACCATTTTAATATTGAATAAAAAACGCACAGCAATTTGAGGTTATAACTCACTGAAAGAAAGCTAACAGCTGTTAAATTTATATCAACTACCAACTTAAAAACATTTTCCTTCATTGCCAATCAGATTACATTTTTATAATGTTGCCAACTAAAAAGTATTTAAGAAGTTAAAAAGATATCCGATACATTTTGGTACATAAACTTTATTTTTACTTAATTGTAAAATGTGAAAAATTGATGGGTGATATAACTTTTTAATAATTTTTTTCGTAATCAGGACACCAAATTACAAAGTAATTAGTTAAAATTATCGAAAAAGTTTTTTGGTTGTTGGCCTGTGTTATTCACCAAATTTTAAAAAATTATCGAGAGAAGTAAAACATATGCGCTTAAATTTATATATTTAAATTCAATGCAATTTGTGTGCTTTTGTTAACGAGATTTCAGTAAATATTTTTTTCACTCCCCTCGGGAGCCTAGGCCTCGACCAGACTCAGTTTGGCGTTGGTTTCGTTAATCTATGTATTTTGATTTCTGACAGAGTAGTGACTAGCCTGCCTTTCACTAAACATAATTTCTATAAAAAAATTTTAATAATATCTTTTTTGCATAGCTTTCGAGTACATTTTAATTGCAACTCGCGAGAAAATCGAAATTTTGAAAAATGGTTCTGACTATCAAGGAGCTTGACCACCCCAAGCTTGTATGGTTATGTACTAGAATAAAGCTAAATTTCACAAATCCTGAATATTATCGAACTGCTTCTCATAAACATGGCTCTATATATTTTCTCCAGCACTAAAAAGTTAATCCATTTTGATTAATCAAATGCTCATTTTAAATGATCGTGTTAATGAAAATTGCTATTCAAATATTGCAAGTAATTGGCGCAATAATGTTAGTAAATGCAACAAATCCCCAGAGTTTTTCAGGTACACAACCACTGGATGCAAGTTAATTACTTATGACTACAAATGGACTATTTAAAAAGAGTATAAAACTATTAATTTACATACATTTGTTGATGCTGTGCACACATTTTTAAGTGCATATGGAAACAACTGGCCAACATGTGTACATAAATCAGCAAGAATTCCAACAAAATGCATTTTACGCAGCGCCAAATATGTAGCGAAAAAATTGTATCGCACGTTTTTCAGATCACAACAAGAATGTAAATATTAAAATTCCAATTATATAATTCATGTGCAACTGTTACAATCGGCACAGTTTTAATTTATTTGATTTAAATAAAGGATTAAAGAGGAAATTTTAAAAAGCAGGTGTCACAAGCAAACTATTTAATATTTGTGATGTGAAATAATTATTTTTGTTCATTTTTTAGAGATGTATTAACTCGATTTTGTTATTTTGTTTGTTGTTATATAGGTTTTACTTCTATTTTTTTCTATTTTCATATATGGGCATAATATTTTTAGTTGTTAGATTGTTAACAGTGGAGTGGCCTAAAAGAGTTGCATTTCGTTTACACTTTTAGAATTTACTGTGTTTACTGACAGTTTTATGTAGGATGAACTGTTAGTGAACTAGTCACTACCTGCACGCAACTGTTAACGGAAATGTCTGTTCGTAATTGTGTTATTGAAATATTAATGCAAGCCATTTACATACAGTAAAATTTGTATATATTTTTGTTAAGGCGTTAACAGCTAAGTGGAATAACATTGTAAACATACTCTTCCAAATGCCTAAGTTCACTGATACTGTTAAGTAAAAGCATTGCTAATAAAAATGTTAGTCAATTGGATTATCAGTTGCATACATAACACCGCTGTTAGCAGTTGCATTCTTACCATGTCCAGCAATTTATATACAGCAACATGTTTAATTATCTATGTTAGGGAGTTAACAGCTTAGTGGAATAACATTGTAATTAGAATTGCCTATGTTCACTCATGCTGTTATGCAACATTAGTGCTAATACAAATGTTAGTCACTTGTATTATGAGCAGAGAATGTTCTCATTTCAGTCACATTCTCTGTTATAAGTTGCATACATGACATTGCTGTTAGTTAGTTGTACTATGCAAAAGTTAATGTAAGCTAACCATGTTAACATATCTTTGTTGGAGAGTTAAGAGCTGAGTAACTTAACAGTAGCTGCTTAGAATAATGGTTGTGGATAACAGTTCAGTGTTAGGCAAAATGTTAACCAATAATCTAGTTAACAGTTGCAGGCATAACATTGCTGCTAATCGTAATAATAAAGCCAGTTAGTGTAGCTTATTCCTCAAGTTTTCAAATCTTAGTATTTTGTATTTCAAGGAAATAAAATCATTTTAAATTAACATTATGTTTGCTCATTTATCAAGCAAACACATACTGTGGGCAAAAAGTAAGGTGAATTTGGTTGTAAAATGAAAAATCTTTATTTATTCTTGTAAATCAATTTCATCTCCTTCAAAATAATCCCCTCTCGATGAAATACACTTATGCCAACGATTTTTCCAATCCCCGAAACATCCCAAATAGTCTATTTCCTGTATAGCCATCAGCACCTTCTTCGATTCAGCTTTTATCTCCTCAATCGACTCGAAACGCGTTCCCCGGAGTGGTCTCTTGAGTTTTGGGAATAGCCAGAAGTCACACGGAGCCAAACGGAACGATATGCGTGGCATTTTTGGCGAAATGGTCACGAAGAACGAGTGCACCAAGAGTTGTTGGCCCATAATTCTGGTCTTTTTGGACGAATTGTTTCACGTAAACGACGCATAACGCTCAAATAATATTCCTTATTAACAGTTTGGCCCGGTGGAAGGAATTCATAGTGCACCACACCACGAAAATCGAAAAAAAAGTCATCATGACCTTTATTTTTGAACGACTTTGACGTGCTCTTTTCGGTCTGGCCTCGCCTTTAGCACGATATTCGCTTGATTGGTCGGTTGTTTCAGGGTCGTAAGCATAAATCCAAGTCTCATCTCTCGTAATGATGCATTTGAGCTTGTCCTGATAGTCTGAAAGCATTGTTTCGCACACATCCACGCGACGACTTTTTTCCAAGAAATTTAGAGTTTTCGGTACCAAACGAGATTTGACTTTTCGTAGTCCCAAATGGTCTTTCAAAATGGTTTTCACAGATCCTTCTGATATTCCGATCATATAATTAAGGTTTTTAATAATAAATAACTACAGCGAAATTTTAATCCCGCGAAGTTTGACAAATAAATTCACCTTACTTTTTGCCCACTTTTGCTACGCAAGTCGACCCAGGTATCAAGTCAAATATCAATTAGTCATTTTCAGGCAAATTTTATTTAAATTTAAATCATGAATCGTCCTGCATAAACTTTTCACGGAACTACAATATTTACACTATGAGTATTAGAGAATTACGCTTCATTTTCTGCCTTTTTTATTAAATTGAACATTGACACCGACATACGAATATTTCCACTGGGCACACTTTCGATGTGTGCAATTTTTCAAGCTCAAGTTTACAATTAACATTTCTTAAATTTTTTATATCCCTCAAAATTTCATCTGTCGGAAGATTTATAATTTTTGCAAATGGCATCGCACGTAAATCATATTTGACACTTGTGAACTAGACAGCTGCAGTATACAAACAGACGAGGAACGGAGCGCGTAAAGGTCAAAATAAAGATTTCCATCACTAAATATCATTCCTTTTTTATTTAGTAGAAACAAAGTTATTCAAAACAAAAAAAGCAAAAAGGTGATTGGTTTTGCGCCATCTTTATGATCTATAGTTATTTTTAAAAAAGGTACCAAATAGTAAAACTAATTAAAAGATCGATTTGCACATATATTAGAAAAAGGGGAATTTACCATTTTCCATGCAGTGCTCGTGTAGCGACAAAAAAAAATTATAACGCCAGTAAAACTATTAAATAAGCATTGCAAACGTTTTTATTTATCCTATCACTGCTTTGAGGTTTTTAAATTTTCGCATGTAAAAATGGGACATCTACGCCTTTTCTTAGGCAGTGAGATAGTCAGGTAAACAGCAGTAGTTCCAATAGGATTTTAAAGTTGATTTTGCGCTTCTGGCGGCATTCTGGCATTCAGAACTTTTTACCTCACCAGTGCAATGTTAAATTTTTCGACATAAAAAATTCAATGAACGCAAATAAAATTATAAGTGTTCTGCGGTCAATCTTCACTTAAAAAAATGGTTATTTATTTATAGTATAAAAAATGCAATCAAAAATGGCAATACGCCTTGAGGTAAGATAATACTTGCATTTTCGTAAAAATTTATTAGAATAATGTTTTCAAGGAACGGATAAGTATAGGGAACTTTGGAATTTAGGGGACCTTTTTTAAATATATTTTAACTAATTTAACGTTTTATGTCCCACTCAGTAACTATGGTAAAATATATACCATCAGCGTCAATAGAAAGTGTACACCACATATTGATAAGCTTTGGCTATTTATTTATTTTCTAACTTGAATTATTTTTTTATAAAATATAGGTCATACTATAACAAGAACCATAAGAAGCAGAGTTCTGAGACTCGTCATTTTACGCTAAATTTTCATCAAAATTCCAAACATTTTACTCAGAATTTTTAGAAAAAATTGTACTTACTATGACGCAAAGCAGAAGTGAATTAAAGAGTGCGTTTATAAAACTATAAAAAATTGTACGAAATACTGGGAACTAACAAAGAGAAAACGAAGTTTATGGTACTCCGATTGAAGGGATGATGACCTATGACCTGCTGACCGGATACTGTGAATGTGATCGTGAATGTCCAAGAATTTAACTATTTGGGTATGAAAATAGCAGCTCATAAAGATACATCATTGGCAATAAATGATAGAGTTTTAGGAGTAAATAACTCTTACTTTTCTAATTTGAGGCGGCTAAGTCAAAATTATTATCTCGAGACCAAAAGTTAAGGATATACAAAACCTCTGTTCGCCCTGTGCTTACCTATGGGGCGAACTATGGACGCTTTTAACTATGGACGACATTAAATAGCTGATGGTATTTGAAAGAAAAATCTTGCGAATGATATGTGGACCTGTAAGGCTGCAAGACGGTACCTATCGAATTAGACACAATCATGAGCTGGAACTATGAGCAAAAAACGAAATTGTGATGAGATTTATAAAATCTCCTAGAATAAGATGGTTTGCACAAGTGCCAAGGAGAGAACATCTCGAAAGGCAGTTGAATTACGCCCTGTAGGAGATGACTCGAGGACGTGGAAGTGGAACTTAAAAGGCTAAACGTGCTTCGTTGGAAAAAGGAAGCCTCAGATAGAGACAGATGGCACAAAGTTGTGAATGAAGCAATTGTTCTCCAAGGACTGTGATGCTTAGAAGAAGAACAAGTTTTGTAGCTCATTAAATTTTGGTATAAAGAAGTGCAATTTTCAAGCAATTTTTTTCTGCAAGCGTTGTTGGGTGTTTTCCTCCATAAACAAAAATTATGATTAGGCGTTAAAGGGAGAAAATGCGCAAGACCACGTCCGAAAAAAAGTCTCAAAAATCAACGAGATTTTTGATTTACTTGAAACTTGCACTTTATTAGACCAAAATTCAATGGTATAAAAACTGTGTACCAGAAATTAAAGTGCTGAGTAAAACGTTTAAAATTTTGATGAAAATTCGCCGAATTAAAAAAAAATTAATATATAATATACAAAATTCAAAACTTTGCTTTATATGGTTGTAGTGTGAACTAAAGTGTGATTTTTTAGCTATTATCTTTTTAAAGAGTTGGTTGAAACAGCTGACGCACGTTGCGTGTTTTGTTTCACTGTCAAACATCTTCTATATAAGGTCTATAATTTAACCATGAATGGTCTTACAAACGAACAACGCTTGCAAATCATTGAATTTTGTTATAAAAATGTGTCTTCTGTTAAGAAAGTTTAAAGTCGAAAAATTGTGTTCAGCGGCGAAGCTCATTTTTGGATCAATGGGTACCTAAATAACCAGAATTTTCGATTTTGGAGTGAAGATCAGCCAGAAGATTTGCAAGAGCTACCAATGTATCCAGAAAAGGTCACAGTTTGGAGCGGTTTACGGGCTTGAGGTATCATTGGACCGTACTTCTTCAAAGATGCTGCGAATCGTAACGTAACTGTGAATGGTGAGCGCTACCGTGAAATGATATCCAACTATTTTTTGCCCAAAATGCAAGAACTTGACTCGCATGACATGTAGCTTCAGCAAGACGGTGCCACATACAACACAGCACGCGTAACAATGGACTTGTTGAGAGGCCAGTTCGTTGAACATATTATTTCATGTTCGGGGCCTGTCAATTGGCCACCCAGATCGTGCGATATAACGCCGTTAGATTATTTTGTGTCGGGCTATGTTAAAGCTCATGTCTATTCAGACAAGCCTGCTTCAATTAACGCATTGGAAGACAACATTAAAGCATTTAAATGTGAGTTACCGGCCGAAACATAGGAAAGAGTATGCCAAACTTGGACTAAGCGGATGGACCATTTGAAGTGCAGTCGCGGTCAACATTTGCATGAAATAATCTTCAAACATTCAATTATATGGACTGTACTATCGATTTAAATAAAAATGTCATGCATTTTTCTGATTTTTACGTGTGTTCTTTTGAAAAACTTTCCTATAGCTCTTAAAAAATGTTTATAAAAAAATAATTTAAATTACAAAATAATTAAATAAATTGTCAGTACTTATCAATATGTGGTATTTACTTTATTGCGACCCTGACATACATACATAACTCGTTAAGAAATAAATTAAAATAAGTAAAATGTAAGTAAATTCCGAATATTTTCAAACATAATTCTCAGAATGTTAAATAATTGACCAGCACTTGCATAAAATGTGCAAAATATTTCCCCATTTCAAAATATATTACAAGAAGTTGTTACCTACACCCATACAAGTATTGGCATGACACCACTTTCCTGACTTCACAGCTACAAATCAGGTTTATCTGAGAGTGCTTTGTTGCAACATATTAGTGCGGCATTTTAAAGTTATCGCACACCCATTAAGTTGCAAATAAATTGAACAATAACATTTTGCACGGATTACCCAGACAACTGGCCTATATGATTACACCGAAGAGGCAAGGTATTTGACATTTTAATGCGCGTATTATTCAAATTGTATTTCACACTTCGGCTAATGCTGAAAAGGAGTGCTAACTGAGGGCAGGGCTTTGAGAGATGCCATTTGTGCTGAGTAAATAGAGTATGCATGAAAAGCAGACGACGAGAAGAAACAGAGAGGGAGCGAGAGAGAGAGAGCGAGAGCATGTAAAAAAGTGAGAAGTGTTCAAGCGACAAAACTACAAAGTATGCGGCTGAAGAACTGAGCCAAAAGTGGGAGCAATGCAGCACAGCATTCGCATATACGAAGCGAAGAGATATTTGGTGTTTTCTCAGGAGTAGCACTGAGCCGAGAGTAGGACTGAGTACAGTGTCGCTGGTCAGCTTTAATAGCACTGCTTGCCATTCTCCCCCTTTTTGTTTGCTACCCGCTCTTTTGCTCTCTCAGTTGCGGAATTGCGTTTAACTTATTTATAAGCCAAACGAAGTCTTCCCGATTTTAGCCTCAATCTTTGCTGATGCTGATGCTGATGCTCCTCCAGCCGCAACGCATCAAAAACGACCAACTTTGACGACCAGTGAACTAAGAGGGACATATTAAATCTGCAACAAAAAAATATATAAAAGAAATAAATGTTATAACAACTCTAGTGCTATACCAGCAACAACCAAATATGAAGAACAAACACTGATTTGAACAGCATTTGGAACAGCAGTAAAATTCACCAGCCTAACTAACGGGTGATGCCGAAACTAATGCTAACGAGATGGTAGCTAACAAAAGGAGGCAGTCGGAGTAGGAGCTGCCGTTGCTGCTGCTGCTGCTGTCAGCCAAAGAAATTTAGCATAGACTCGTCGGTTGCGGCTCAACGCGATTCAACTCGATTCGATTCGACGGCTGGGATTAAGTGCAAACGACGATGAAGTCCACGAAGTGTTTGAGAAAAAAATCCGCCTCAGTCTTTACTATCATCTGACGCTGTTGATACGCTACGCCGGCTGGTCGGTATTGAAAAACATTAAAGCGGCTAACGAAAATTTTATACGTAAATTATGCGAGTATTTGCGCATTTTTTTTTTTAATTTATTTCTTTGTACTTAAGCGAAGTCGGTGAAGTTTATCGTAATAAAAAATACAAAAGAAAAACGCAATAGTGCAAAATAAATTTTTCTGTATTTTAATCATAGTGAAGAAGTAGTGTAATTAATACACGCATACATATGCGAGTACATGATTGTGAGTGTAACTGTGTGCTAAACAAAACGAAAACTTACAAACAAATGTTGCACCAGGACCTACATTACCAGCCAAGCTCAAAGGATCCATGACCTCATCGGCGCATATTGGAAAGTATGCAGAGAGGCTGGTATGGCAATGTATGCACAAGCAACTACCCTAGACATAGATAATACTAACGAACACAGCTTCAAGTAGTTTTGCAATTATCTTTACAAATTCGTGCACACACATACCTACGTACACAATTACATTGATAGATTCGCACATTCGATGGCAGCATGCACTCAACTCTTGACCCAGCTGGTGTGAGTGAATTTTTATTTGTGCTTTAATGTCAACCAGTTACCCATTGATGGATATGTGTGGCATGTACGCGTGTGTGTGTGTGTGTTGCACCCAAGGACATTTCACATGCTGTGTGCTCGTACTTTCTGCTTCACACAGCCGTTGCAACAGTCTACACTGCCTTGTATCTTCATTCATTTTCATTTCTATGTCAATGCATTTACTGCTTTTGAATTTTCGTTTCATTTGTTATTCTTTCACATTCTTCGTTTTTGTTTGGTGACATGCACACACACATATACACGTGCATATGTGCTAACAAAGACATTTGTTTTTGTTTTTCAATCGCTACATTTTCGTTGAGATTTTTGTGACAATCTTTCTTCCTACTGCAACTGCCACTGCTTTAGCTTTAATTTGTGTGTGTGTGCGTGTATATGTGTGCGTGTGTGTGCATAACCAGCCATTTCCTTGCAGCATCTCTCACATTGGTGCTTTTATGCAAATACAAATACATGCAAATATACGCATGTGTGTGAGTTTTCCATTCAAACTGTAGTTTGTAGCGTTTTGTGCATCTTTTATTATTTCTGTTAAAGTCTCTCTTGATTTTCTTTTCCGAAAAACAGGCCAAATACATATATCGAACGTGCAACAGTTTCGATTTTAATAAATTCTCCATCAGAAAAAAATAAATTCAAGGCTCGTACGGTTCGAGTGGCAACATAAATTCTCCATAAAAAGGAAGGCCATAGTTATTTACTTTTAAGAAATTGAAAAAAAAATTCAATTCATATTACTTATAATAGAAATATGTATATACAAATGTTCATAAGGCATGAGAATTTTTTGTTTGCCCTTTTCCTCATATAAATCCGTTTTTTCTGAAGATTGCCACGCAGGTTCCAGAAAGTTTCCAAGCTGGTGCGATATACACGGATTTCTCAAAAGCCTTTGATAAAATCTCCCATGCGATTTTAGTAATTAAATTGGCTTGTCTCGGGTTTCATTCAACTTTCCTTGATTGGATTCGATCCTATTTAATAAAGAGCGGCAGTACTGAAGTTATCGATGGAGTTCCTTCGAAGCAGTTCATCGCCACATCTGGTGTATCTCAGTGTAATATTTAAAGACCTTTGTTATTTCTTTTATTTATTAATGATATTTGTTCGTTTTTTTCTTTACCTATTTTCTCCTCTATGCTCATGATCAAAATGTATGATGAAATAATAAATTCTAGTGATTCAGCCGTCCTACAGTCCGAGTTAATTAATTTATTTTCCTCGAGCCTTATTAATCGTCTACTAAGCTTCAAAAACTCCTTAATATCTCTTATCCTATTAACTATACATATCTTGCTTCACCCTTTTTGGGTGTTTGGCCGAGCTCCTCCTCCTATTTGTGGTGTGCGTCTTGATGTTGTTCTACAAATGGAGGGACCTACAGTTTCAAGCCGACTCCGAACGGCAGATATTTTCATGAGGAGATTTTTCATGGCAGAAATACACTCGGAGGTTTGTCATTAGAAAAATGTTTTTCTTTGTTTTGGTGTTTCACCGAGATTCGAACCTACGTTCTCTCTGTGAATTGCGAATTCGGCTACGGCTGCGGTCAGTTAGCCTGCATTATTTTGCGCATGAAAGCTATGAAAAAAAGCGTTTTTAAGCATTCATTGTGTTTGGTCGAAAACTTCTTAATTCTAATAAAATGAAAATGCAGAAGAGTTTAACAGAACGCAAAAAAGGGCAAATTGATAACTTGACCGCAGAGTGACTTTCAAGCAGCCAAATTGCCAAAAAGATTGATCTAATTCCAAATGTTGTGGACCTTTACATGAAAGAAGGTGCCTTCTTTGGTAAGAACTGCGATAGTTTTGAAACCGAAGGAAACCCGCAAAATCCTTAGGATTGCATAAAATTCCGCACTTTTAACAGCAAAAATTAAAGAAATGACAAATGTTACAGCTAAAGCATAAAATATTACAAAATCAAGGGCACCTTCAAATAAATTTTGCAAAAAACGCCGCATCGACGTTGCATGGGACCACTTGGCTCGGGGTTCTGGTACAAATAGCAATTCCGGAATGGAAAAAATGATATCTTAATGATGAAAATAAGTTCAAAATTGATGGGCCAGGTCAATACAGTGGGTCACTTTTTAAGAGCTATAGGAAAGTTTTTCAAAAGAACACACGTAAAAATCAGAAAAATGCATGACATTTTTATTTAAATCGATAGTACAGTCCATATAATTTAATGTTTGAAGATTATTTCACGCAAATATTGTCCGCGACTGCGCTTCAAATGGTCCATCCGCTTAGTCCAATTTTGGCATACTCTTTCCAATGTTTCGGCTGGTATCTCATATATAAATGCTTTAATATTGTCTTCCAATGCGTTAATTGAAGCAGGCTTGTCTGAATAGACATGAGCCTTAACATAGCCCGACACAAAATAATCTAACGGCGTTATATCGCACGATCTGGGTGGCCAATTGGCAGGTGCCGAACATGAAATAATATGTTCAACGAACTGGCCTCTCAACAAGTACATTGTTACGCGTGCTGTGTTGTATGTGGCACCGTCTTGCTGAAGCTACATGTCATGCGAGTCAAGTTCTTGCATTTTGGGCAAAAAAACGTTGGATATCATTTCACGGTAGCGCTCAGCATTCACAGTTACGTTACGATTCGCAGCACCTTTGAAGAAGTACGGTCCAATGATACCTCCAGCCCATAAACCGCACCAAACTGTGACCTTTTCTGGATACATTGGTAGCTCTTGCAATTCTTCTGGCTGATCTTCACTCCAAAATCGACAATTCTGCTTATTTATGTACCCATTGATCCAAAAATGAGCTTCGTCGCTGAGCACAATTTTTCGATAGAAAAGTGGATCTTAAACTTTCTTAACAGAACACGCATTTTTATAATAAAATTCAATGATTTGCAAGCGTTGTTCGTTTATAAGACCATTCATGGTTAAATTATAGACCAAACTGAAGATGTTTGACAGTGAAACAAAACACGCAACGTGCGTCAGCTGTTTCAACCAACTCTTTAAAAAGGTAATAGTTAAAAAATCACCCCTTAGTTCCATGACTCAAGAAAGAAGGAAGGGTACATAAGTCGATATCATAGCCGTGGAGGTGATGTCAGCTAGTAAGGGGAGCTATATCGTACTATGGCGCGTTTGAATTGAAAATTGTAAACTACAAAGTGCTGGGAAATAACTAAAAAGCTCAGTTGTAATCATCTTTTCTCAAGATTCTTGAAACGTTCGGACCTATTAGCTAGAACTTTCAACAGGATAATGCACCTATACACACCTCAAGTTTGGTCAAAAATTCTATTGCGTCCCAAAACGGTGAAACTTTAGCATGACACCGTATTCTCCAGTTGCAAACATTATTAAAAATCTATTAGAATGGAGAATGAGCAACAATTTGGTCTAGCCTGAAATTTTTCGAGACAGCCTGTCGAGAATTCGTACAAGACCATTCCTCACCGTATTTGCGAAATGATTTACAAACAAGGAGGCAGCACCAACTATTGTATTAAGCTTTACATAATAAATGTAAAAAAACTAAATTTCTATATTTGTTATAAAAAATGTTTATTTGATTAGAGCTTCTATTCAAGTGAACCAATAAATCAAGCACAGCATTACACCTGCTGAAGTTTTACTGCTGCGAAATACCCTTAGATGGAATATATATTTAAAAGGACTTATTTTTGAGAAAAGTACAGCCTTCATTTGAATTATCAGAAAACCTCGTATTACTGGTCCAAATAAAGTTGCTTGTGTAATCAATTTCTTCAATAAGAATTATTGCCTTTTATTAAGTGAACCGGACTATAAGTATGTGTAAGAGATAAGCCCCTCTATTGGTACGAACTGCCCCACAAATTCATTTCCTCATTTATATTCTTCGGAAGTGTTATATGTTACATGAAAATAATTTCTCTTAGGCGAGTGAAATTCCCTTTCAGCGACTAAAGGGATATGTAGAATTAGCTAATGGAACTAAAGTATTACTTAGCAGTCTTAACCCTTCTTTGCATGATGATGGAAATTTCAATCATAATATTTAGTCCACAAAACAAGGTACTCAAAACCCTTGTACTGTAAATTTGTTATTGCTGGCAACTTTTTAAGTGACTATTGCGTACAATAAAACGCAGTGGTCAAAAAATAGCAAACGTCACTGTGAATTACTAGGCCTAGAACTAGTCATTCCGCTGTTTGTTGTGAATGGAATAAAGGAGCGAGATTTTAAATTGATTTATGGAAATAAACGGAGATATAAAATACAATTAAGTGAAAATGAGTTGAAAAAAGGTTTGTTTTCATGTTTTATGTTTTCATGTTATGTTTTATGTTATTTTATGTACAATTTATATCAAAACACTGTGAATAAATTTCTCAAAATTATGTGATGGAAATTTTCATCACTATGCAGTAACTTCACTTGTAATGTAAGGCAAACATTTTTTTGTAAATGTTTATTTTATGTTGGTTTTTAGGGAAACTTTAATGAAAGAGATATTGAAGATTATCTTAGTAAGTTAGAAGGCGATTGGCTCTCAGAAGATGGCCTTGATGACCTAGATTCCGATGATGAAAACCGCGATGCTGGTGAAGTTATAAGAGTGGTGCAGGAGGAGAGAGATGATGATGATGATGTGGATGAAACTGCTGACATTGATCATCCTGTTGTAGAACCAGAAGATCAAGAACCCTCTCACTCATCAATTTCATCCAATTTGCAGTCTTCATCCAGCTTTCCATTTTACAAAAGAAGCTTGATTTGGAAAAAAGGAATCTGGTGTATGACACAGATAAAATTACTTTCTTGGGGAGTTCTACTGCTTCAGGTGGTCTATCACACCTAGAAACTCCATATCAATGTTTTAACCATTTTATCACTGAAGATTTTATCAAAACATTAGTCAAAGGAGACAAATTTATATATAATACAGAGTAGTAATACCAGTTCATCTATAACATTTACAGAATATGAAATGTATAAGTTCTTTGGTATATTATTATATTATACATGCCAGTAATCAAGTTTCCTAGCACAAAATCATACTGGTCGCCAAAGTTTGGATATAAGCCCATTTCTTCAACAATGCCACTGAACAAGTTTGAGACAATAAAGGTATCATTATATTTTAATAACAATGATCTTCACAAACCTATAGGTCATCCAGAACATGACAGGCTTTATAAAATCCGCCCCGTTATCAAGCATCCCAATGAGAGGATTGCCACAGTGCCAATGAATCAAAGACTTTCTGTAGATGAACAGATGTGTTCTACCAAAATAGGGCATTTTTTAAAACAATATTTGCCTAAGAAGCCCCATAAATGGGGGCTCAAATTATATGTTCTCTGTGATTTGATGGGACATGCCCACAAGTTTGATATGCCTACAAGAGAATACAGAGAAACTCCTAGATGAACCAGATCATGGTGCAACAGGAAATGTTGTATTTCGTTTGCTTCGAGTAGTGCCAAGAAAGTAAAACCGCATCATATAAAGGGTCCGCCATATAACTTTACGTAATTAAAAATGCTATAAAAAAGAAACTACTCAATATTTTCCCAAACTGTTTTTTTTTTTTTTGAAGTACAATCCTTCCGGTTAATGATGGAACACAACTGGACCAATTTGGACTTTGTATGGCATCATACCAAGATCTTTACGCAAAATTCGTCTCAATGATGTCTCCGAAATGTCCAATTGTTGAGAACGACGGTGAACTGATGTTCCTGGTGATTCACGAACACTCTCGGCCACAGCAGCAATATTTTCGGGTGTACGCACGGGTTTTGGTCGGTCACGCGTTGGTTTGTCAATAAGCAACCCAGTTTCTCTTACTTTTTTCGTAAAGTAACGCACATATGCTTCATTCGGTGCTTTTCTTCTTCCCATTGCCGTACGTAATTTTCGTACACATTCTGCAACATTACCATGATTTTGAAAATAATGTCGCAATATTTCCCAGCGTTTTTTGAGCGTATACATAACCATTTTCGTTCAGCGGAAGAATAAAACTAATTTTTTGTCAAATCAGATGACAGCTAAGTGTTACCATTCTTCAAATAATACCTAGTTCAAATCCGTAACGATAGATGGCGGGCCCTGTACTTTGATATTTTTTATACCTCTTTGCCATTGGTAGATTTTTTAGATAAATCAGGAATTCACACAGTGGGGACTGTGCAACAAAACAGGATACCAAATAATAAACTTCCAGAGAAGAAAAATTTCATGAAAAAATCTGTGCCCAGAGGTAGTTTTGAGGAAACAGTGTCTGTGCATGAAGGTATAGATTTTAGTTGTGTGGCCTGGAAAGATAATAAGATAGTAACCCTGTTATCTTCTTATTCTGGAGCATTGCCTGTAACTAAAGTCAATAGATTTAACAGGATAACAAAAGGAAAAATTGATATTACTTGTCCGTTTATTGTCCAAGAGTACAATAAACATATGGAAGTAGTAGATCTCATGGACAGCTTTTTGGGCAGAAATCATATAAAAATAAGTCTAAAAAGTGGTGTTTGCGTATTTTTTTCATCCATTTGATCTAGCTATTACAAACTCTTGGATAGTTTATAAAAAAAATGCCCAAGAAAGGGGTGAACCTAAAAAGAGGCTGCTTACAATGGGCCAATTCAGAAATGACTTGACCTTTGTACTATGCAACAGACGAACCATCAAAGAAGCTAAAAGACGGCATCCTAGGACCAGTGTACTAGGAGAAGAATTACAATCAAAAAAAAAAGAAAAGGTTCTCCAGCTCCACCACCTCCAAAAGACATAAGAAAAGATGGTGCTGAACATTGGCCAAAAATAGGTGGGGCACTCCGGTGCAAATTTCCCAAATGTAAAGGCTATTCCACAATTTTGTGTAATAAATGTGGTGTCAATTTGTGCTTAAATAAGAATAATAATTGTTTTTTTTAAATTATCGTAAAGAATAAAGAAGATTGAGTAAACTATATTCTTTTATTTACTTAGTACTGAGCTAAATACCTATGTGACAATGCATGATGATGTAAATTTCCATTACAATTACATAATACATATTTTTATTTACACTAAGATTTTTTTAAATATTTGTCCTTTAATCTAGAGCAAAATAGAAAAAGTCATGGCAAAGAAGGGTTAAATTGTGTTTACGTGGAAACTATATATATATATATAATTGGCGCGTACACCGTTTTTGAGTGTTTGGCCGAGCCTCTCCTCCTATTTGTGGTGTGCGTCTTGATGTTGTTCCACAAATGGAGGGACCTACAGTTTCAAGGCGACTCCGAACGGCAGATATTTTTATGAGGAGCTTTTTCACGGCAGAAATACACTCGGAAGGTTGCCATTACCTGCCGAGGAGCGACCGCTATTAGAAAAATGTTTTTTCTTAATTTTGGTGTTGAAACCGAGATTTGAACCTACGTTCTCTTTGTGAATTCCGAATGGTAGTCACGCACCAACCCACTCGTAAAATTATTGTAAAAAAAATTGAATATTAAAACCAAATATTTTTAAAAGTAATTATTTTATGCAATTTCATAAAAATTAAAAATGTATGTAATTAATTATGCAATTGAGCTTTAGCATTAGCATTATAAACCAGCTAACTTTTTATATAACAAGTGAATTCATAGAGCATTAAATCAATTAACCTAATTAATATATGGAACTAAACAGTTGAACTGAAAATGTAATCAAAGTAATTTACAAATTCAAAATATAGAAATGCATAAACATTTCATTAGTGTTTAGTTTTCGGGTATAGCTAGAAGCTGAAATAAAAATAAGAGCTAAAGTGCATCGATGTTAAATTCCAGTGAATATAATCGCAGCTAAAATTTATAAGTAAGCGTCGTAAAATACAATATTTTTCTAAGCTGCTTATTATTGGAAATTTTTTAGTATGCGTACATGTACACGTACATGCAATTAAGTATAAGCATGTCATAATTATATAGGCATATGTGAATTATATGGTTGAGTTGCGTATTCATAGTAATTAACAAGCGCTTAAAAATACCATAATAAACGCATTTTTGCACGCTCTTTACACACACACGCACGCACACAATGGCACATATAAATATTCAACATTCAATTAAATGTATTTATGTACGAGTGAAAGCACGGGGAAATAATTATATACTTGAACCAGCTAGAAAAATATGTAACACAACGCATTATGCGATATGGTAGGTTGTGCAACACTGCGTATGAGTGACCTCCGAAAACGCAGAGAAAAATTAAGCATAAATTAAATGAATAAAATGCACAAGTGAAATAATGGGCGCTTGACGGGCACAAAGAAAGGGTGAGAGCGAGCGATGGATAGGGAGCGAATTGCGGCCATTGAGACACACAATATGCTTTTTAACCGCAAGGTAGACCATGTCAAGAGCATTAGAGGCTAAGCGGTGGAAAATGGCTTCGCGCAATTTGAAGCCCAAAAAACACACCAAAAAAAGCGCAACGAGCAAAACTAAAAAATTTATATATAAAGGTCAAAAATAAGTAAAGAAGAAAATAAAATAGGGTAAAAACGAATTTTATATACTCGGCCGATATTTTTGGGAAGCGAAATAGCAGTACTGCAGATTATTTTGTTAGGGGGCAAAAATACATCACTTTTCGCGTAAATTTAATGGTCGACCTCTACCTCCTCAGTGATGCTACGACTATTACGATGCCGTTCAACTGTGATTATTTTTTTAATTTTATCGACATTTTCGAGATTATTCACATTTTATTTAACATCGAAAATGACTGAATGGAATTTACGAAACGAAAATTACACGTAATCAGTTGTTATAAAGGGTGGTTAAGTTTCAAAGGCCGATGTTGATTTTGAATAAAATACAATTTTTTTAGGAAATTATTGGCATTTCTCTTTATTACAATAACATTGGTCTGACTCAATTACGTATAGAACAAAATGTTGGCCAAATAGCCTCCTATATATATAATAGGCGCGTACACCCTTTTTGGGTGTTTGGCCGAGCTCCTCATCCTATCTGTGGTGTGCGCCTTGATGTTGTTCCACTAATGGAGGGACCTAGTTTTAAGTCGACTCCGAACGGCAGATATTTTTATGAGGAGCTTTTTCATGGCAGAAATACACTCGGAGGATTGCCATTGCCTGCCGGGAGGCGACCGCTATTAGAAAAACGTTTTTCTTAATTTTGATGTTTCACCGAGATTCGAACCTAAGTTCTCTCTGTGAATTCCGAATGGTAGTCACGCACCAACCAATTCGGCTATGGCGGTCGTAATACACGTACATCTCTTTTTTTTGTAACATATAAGTTATGTGGTTCCGGAACTATAAAAAATATAATTTTTAGTTGTATGTAGCCATACCTACAATCTACCGTGTACGGTCGTACCTAATTTGTCAATTCTATTTTCATTGTTCCCCCACTAAAACGCATACAAAATGCGTCGAACAAAACAAAAACGAACACTGCTCAAATAGCAGCTATGAGAGTAGTGGTAACGCAACAGAAGTGAGAGTAGTAGCAGTAGCTGGAGTACACATGAATAATTCCGCAAGTAGCGCTCCGCTCGATTCCAACTTTTCAGCTACTACTCCAACTACAGAGGGTACTCAAAATTTTTTTTTTTTTTTACTACTACTCTGAGCTACTATCAACAACAAAACGTAGCTTGAATTGGAGTAAAACAATAATGCCGCATTTTGCGCTACCTGCCCAACTACTTATCTGTTCAAGTTCAGAGTACTAGCGAGAGCAGAGCACTGTTTTCGTTAATGTAACTGTAGTCCAGTAAAAAGGGCCCAAAAAAATAGCCAAGTAAGTATATTTAGGAGTATGCGAGTTTATGGTTTTATTATGTAAAACTCATCACTGTGAACTTAAGTTTGAGTTTTCGGGACCGGGGGTTGTGTCCCGCGGCCGCCATCTTAGAAATAAGGGTGCAAGTGGTTTTTTGCGTTTATCTCGTGAATTCCGAGAGTTACGAAAATTTTGTAAGATACTTTTTTGTAGAAATTAATATTATCTACAACTTTCATTTAAAACTTTGTATTGTATTATAAAATTAATAATAAAAAATTTATAACCAAAATTACGCGAAAAATTAAGGGATGGATTGTTTTCAAGCGTAATAACTTTTTTTATTGATTTTATAGAAAATATACATTAGAGCTTTTTTATAGAGCATTCTTTTGTGAACATTTTTGTCTATACGTTTTTTCCGCTATCTTTATTTAGTCTTATGATTTTGAGGTGCTAAGCGGAGCAACCACTACATTAGCGAAGCCTATAAGCTTATATGAATATCATATTCATTGTATTTATCTACTTTTCTTAGAGATGTTATTATGTATTATTGCATTGTTAATTTTGTACTCATATTTATATTTTATATAAATTATTGAGACTCCTTTCAGCACCACCTAAGAGGTAGAGTTTTCAGCGCGTTTTTTTATGTGGTCTCCCCTGTAGGCCCAGCCCACTAATTTTTTATTTATTATTCAAATCTTGATTTGTTTGATGGTCCAGGTTCTGGATCGTCCATGTCAATGTCAATGTCAGGTTCTACCTGTATGTCGATGGGTGATAAGTCAAGGTCGTCATGTTCAATGTCTATGTTGTACGTCAGTAATGTCGGTGCGTCGTTTTCGGTATCGTCTCCATCAATATCGTCGTTATCAATGAATTCAGAAATATCTACTGTATTTTCACACATTTCGCCGCTACAATGTTGGCAAATTCGTGAACATTTCAGCCCTGCTCGAACCGCAGGCTTTACCGTATTTCGCCTTGCACCTGCAGAGCATTAACTTCAATAATTCTGGAGGTGCGACAGGATTGGTGCACTGTATCGGTATGAAATGCCTAGATGTGTTTTTCCAACCTCAAAATTCTGGATCTTTAAACTCTCCAAGCCAAGTCTGCATTTGATGGTAAACTCTCATACAATGATGATGAACAGCATCTTTGGTTGGAGGAAGGGACGATAAATGGAATGCAGTTTTCACAATAGCTTTAGTAAATCGTTTAAAACGTAATGTGTCGATTGATTCTTCTGATTTTTCGCCACCGTAGATCGCGATAAAAATGACCAAATTTAATATGGCAGCTTTTTTCAAAGCAGAAGGAACAATTAAGCATCTGCATCATTTACTGCTTGATCGACGTTGTAAGGCGATTTTTCTAACTCCTTTTTGAGAAGGTCGATAAAAGCTTTTTTATTGTGATCGCTGCCAAAAAATTTCAGTTCTTCGATGCAGTCTCTCAGTGTCACTGCCAGAGGAACCAGCAGGTTTTTTATATATGTACTTTATCGTAGATGATACGTTAGATAGTGACAGTTCTGATGAATATTACTTTGAATCTGATAAGACCGAAAATTACGTCATTACTTCGTCAAGTGGAAGTGAAATCCATGCAGTGAGGAGCCACTCAGACATTTCAACATTAGTAGTGATAGCAGTTTGTTTATAATTATTTTTTGATTGTATGAAAGTTTTTTTTTTTGTTTTGTGTAAAATAAAGCCTTTAGTTTGTATAACGGTCAACGTATTTATTTTCTTTACTGTGCACTTCAATACCTCTCGTCCTCAGCGACGCTCGCCCGTCGAGCGGCTCCGTCCCCAAAAGGTTAATATTTTACAAATATGTATGCACAACTCCCAAAAAATGTGGCACCTCAACATTTTGACCAGCCTTGACCATTTACTAATTTTGTTTTTTAAGGGGGAGCCTGCTTTAGAAGCTTCAAAATATGGTTTTTTTTTTGCATAAATGTCTTCCCAAACTATTCAAAACTGTGTCCTCAAAATTTCGGAAGCAAATTCAAAATATTTTCGCAGTTACCGAAGAAATTGTGAGCAAGCGTCGAGCAGGTATACGAGCGGATTTTTTTTTTTTTTTTGACGCGCGATTTCTCGGTTTTTTATTTTTACGATTTTTCCTAATTGGCGGGAAAGATAGGGAAAAAGTTAAACGCCCTATCGAAACAAGATTACATTGATTGTATTCGGAATTAAATTCTCTTTTAGTTGAACCTAAAAAACCTTAAGAAAGTTATAACTAACCCACTTTTTAACCAATTTAAAGTGAATTTGTTTTTCCAAAAAAATTAATTTTCCTTAGCGAAAGATTGTTGAATTTCTCACTTTTTGTTTAATTTTCTTGGTTTAACTAGAAGCTATACTATACTAAAATTAAAGTTTTTTTTGGTTTTTGGTTTCAGATGAAAATTGCGACCTGAATCTTTCCCGCCGCACGACACATGCACACTCGAGGCGCCTCGGCAAAATGCTTGTACCAGGCATAATATGACATATATTTTAATGAAAAAATTTGAGAAGACTGCTGAAATATATAGCAATAACACCTGAAAGTTTCGTTTCAATCGAATATTTCTTTTCTTCCCAAAAAAAATCCACGAAAAAACCGATTTTTTGAAGCCTCTAAAGCAGGCTCCCCCCTTAATTAATTAATTTTAGAATAAAAACCATGCTAACGCCAGTTTAAAACTTTGTCTTAGATTTATAAAAAATTAACAAATTTTTGTTAAAATTTCTAAAATTTCAATAGGAATTTAGAAAGAAAATTTGGAAACACACTTTTATAGCCCATTAAATTTTCATATAATAAATAGTAAGCTTGAAGTGGCTCAACATTTTAGTGGATTTTTACTTGCCTTTTCTTTAACGATGTTGCGCATTTTTTTGGCATAAAAAACAAATTCGTGGATTGGTTATATGAAAAACTGCGCAACATCAGCAAGGAAAAAATTGTAAAAAAATAACAAAATATTCCAGCCACTTCATACTTGCACCTTATTATAGTAAAATTTATTTTTCTTGGAAACTGCCTACTCAAATTTGTATTTAATTCAGGTTAAAAAAATTTAAATATTAATGAAAATTTGCCGAATTTTTATGCAACTTGCACCAAGTCTGAAACTAGGGCCAGTATGGTCTTTATTAAAGAATGAATTCTCTTTTTATAAAGAAATAAATAATTTAATAAATTAATAAATATAAAAAAGTCGAAATTTGTCAACATGCTGACGTGCTATATTTTCTTCTCAACTGGCAGGTTAATATTGGCCCACAGCCAAAGGTTTTCTAGCTGGGACTGTGAAATGTTGCATGTTGCCTGCTTATTTCAAATTACATATAATTTTATTAAATAAAGTGCATAATTGCTGATTTTTTTTTTATGTCATTAAGTAGCACACGCAGCCAGCATTCATTTTCCGCTATTGGTTTTATGACTGGAGTTAGTTTAACTCATTTTCTTTAAATATTGATTTCAAGTTATCCGCATTAAAGCAGTCGTGCAGATAGCTAAAAAATTGGCTAAATCGTTTATCCACATCGTTCTGAATGTTTTAACCAACATTTTTGTGATAAAATTGTATAAAAAAGAAAAAAAAGCGTAATTTATTTCATTATTCGAGTTCTTATTACAGACAAAAAATTATAGACAATAACGAATTACCTTTGAACAATCAAGCGCAAATAATTGGGAAAAGGTAAAATTAAATTACAAGTAACAAAAAAGTCATAACGAGTAGCTGTTAAACCAATCAGTATTCAGCATAAATGCATAAACATATACGAGGGAGGTTCTGTGAGTTGCGGAAACTTTACAATGGAAGCCATTTTTACTGAAGTTCAATAATTTACCGACCAAGAGGCTTTATTTAAAAGAACTCCTCCCAATTTTCTGGCCGCCTTTTCAAGCAGTTTTACTGTGACAAACATTTGAAAGTGGCTTCTACAAGCGCTTTAGTAAAATGAAAAGCAAAATTAATTTTCGTGTGTCCATTAAATAATAACTTTTTGCCTAAAAACCAATAAAATATTAAAAAGTATTGAGGGAACTTTTCGCCATCGATTGGAATCATCTGCCATGGACCTACTCGAACCAGTGTATGTAATGTCGCGCCTTCAGCTTACCTCCAAAATATAAACGACTACAATGGGCACAGCTTGACAACTTCATGGGTGTATTTACCTATATTTAATTTCAATTCGAAATAGATAGGCAGATAGCACTGAGCACTTTCTCTGTGAGTGTCCTGCCTTTGCTAGAGCACGGCTACGAGTTTTAGGTTCCGTTGTCGTGAGAATGAGTAATATTCGTTTTCTAAAACTGGAGGATATTTACAGACTTGCCAAAGAATCTGGAAAATTATCACAGGACTAACTACCTTTGTCTCTGTCTCTATTCTTTCCTATCTCTGATTACATACAATGGGCCTTTTAGACTGAGTGTTTTAGGAGCCACCAAATCTCCTGGAGCTCCTTGACTCGACCTTTTCAAATTTCATTTTGTATAAAAAACAGTGGCTAGGCGGTAATAGTCTTGGAGCTAATGAAGGCGAAGGGTCACAGGGCTGTACTGGGCTGCCAGTTACGACCTCAGAGTAAACTTTGCCTAATTGAAACTGGCGCTATTTATTAGAAAAGATTAACCTCCAAACTTTAGGCTTTTCATATTAAACAATCACGTCCTCCCGCTTTCATCGGAAGTTAGGCAGCTTGGAGTGACACTTGGCTCTAAACTCCATTGAAAGCAACACATTGAAAATCGGTTGAGAAAGGCTAGTATGTATAGCTTTCTAGTCCTGCAAATCTATATTCAGCAAAAATGCTTGGGGACTCAAGCCAAAGGTCATGCGTTGGATTAACATCGTAGTGGTTCTGCCTGGTTTGGTGGGAAGCTTTTTGGAAGGGCAAAAATATCACTAAACTGGTGTAGGAGCAAAAGAATGCATTATTAGCATCACCGTAGCATGTAGAACTTGCCCCGATCTGCCCTGAATTTCGCTTTGCACTTACTTCTCATCGACTTTTGCATTATTTCCATCGCTGCTTAAAGTGCAATCAGGTTAAATGAAGTTGACCTCTGGAGACAATCTCTCAAGGGACATGGTAGCATTTTTTGGCAGTTAACACCTTTTTTCTCCAAACTTCGAGTGGGTATCTCTATCCGAAAACTGGAATTTGAAAGTCGCGGTAGGGTGAACCTTCCAAGTAGGCAAGATTGAAACGAGGAGAAGATATGTACCGATGCGGATACCTCTGTCTTCGCTGACGGCTCCTAGATGGGATCGGGAGTCGGAGCAGGGGTTTTACCTAAATCAGCCAATTTCTTTAACCCTACCTTATACTGCGAGTGTTTTTCAGGCAGAAGTGTTTGCGATCCTGCTGGCATGAACGATATTTGGGAAACGTGGGAGCGAAGAAGATACTATCATTTTCTACGATAGTCAAGCCGTATTTAAGGCTCTGGCGAAGCCATGGTGCATATCCAAACTAGTCAATTCCTACAAGGAGGAGATCAAATCTCTTGGGTGTACAGGTAACATTTCTCTGATCTGCATTCCAGGGCATAGGAACATAGAGAAAAGTGTAACTGCTGATGAGCTTAGCAGCGGAGTAAAATGCTCTCGGAGGCTTCCTACCTGGTCATTGGCATCCCCTGACTGCTGCTAGAGGGGAATTGCACAACTTAAGGGAAATTACTGACCTTCCCTTTTGTAGATATTCTAAATTAATTAGCTTTAGCCGAGAACTAAATGATGGAACAGGGAACTCAAATCGTAGGAAAGGTCTGCTTAAGGTATATTTCTTATCGAAAGTTGGTCGTTACGTCTCCAAATGATAACGACGATCTCTAAGTGAGAGCTAGCAAGAGGCGTAAACAGAAGTTTATAGGTATACAGATCAGAAAATTCAGATGCATTGCAACGATTTCGGAAGAATAAAATTAATGTATCATTCAAGAAAATTTTTTTTCTGTCTCTTGTCACGAAAGAATCACTTATTCCTATTCGGAAGTAAAAGCAAAAATTGTACCTTTTCCCATTTCTGTAAGTTGTGTGCCAGAAGGCATTTTGATACTAAGTGGCAAAACGCGTTCAAATTTCTGCATTTCCTAATAACTGTGCCAGGATTTTATAATTTTGCAACATTTATATTTGTCTACTCTCTTCTTCTCTAATACAAATAATGTTGTTGTTCTTGTTGCTTGTTATGTGAATTGTTTCCTTTGTCCAAGCGGTGCAAGTAAAAATATTTTCTCTAAAAGGCAACAAAAAATATAATTGCGATTATTGTGTGCTTATAATTATGCAACGGGGTGTAGATACATAAACACATCAATTTAAGTTTTTGACAAATGAGTTTTGCGGTGAAATGCTTTTACAATATGATTATTTAATAGACATCGAAAGCTGCTATTTACTAAGCTCCATTTGGTTATTTTATATTTATTTATTAGTATATGTGTGTATGTGTGTATGTATGTATGTATGTATATGGGTATGTATGTATGCATGTATAAATGTATGTGAGCATGTACAAATATGAATCCATTTACCATATTTTGTCAATTTATATTATCTTCAAATGAAATATTGATGAAATTTTCATGCGGGAATTTAGCACAGAATCTTTTCTACTTAATTCTCAACATATTTGTTTTAATTTCTTAAAATCCATTTAACCAAAGTAATCTACAAAGTATACAGTGTGTCTAATTGAAGCATGACCGGCAAAATTCAAACTTAGAGTACCGTTAAACAAAATCTTAGTGCTGCTGAGTAGGCGTATACTTTTTTCAATATGCGCCGTGCCATTTATTTCGTAGTTAGATAGGTCTGGTGTCTGCCATTATGACACACTTAGACCAGTCGTAGATCCACTGAAATACCAGTGGAACTTTTCCTTACACTATGGGCTCATTTTCAAACCATTATGTAGCTTTTATAAACGAGAAAAGCTTCGTTAGTTTTAGATGCGCTTTATCGGCTACATCTGTTAAACATCCACTACCAAGCGTGCGAAGTCTCCTTCTGACTAAGACTTCACACTCATGTAGGAGGTGTTTGATTGTTTCCTCTTCTTCTGTGTTAAGGCAGCTTCTACAAAAATGCATACTACGAGTCCAAGCCTTCTGCCGGGGTGACCCACTAAACAATGACCACTTAATACACCTGTCATGTTTCTTGTAACTTCTCTTTTAAATCTCTACAAGCGTTTTGAGCGACCGCTGTTCCATATCGGCCATTTAGGTTTGCTTAATTCGCTTCTCGTTAAGTTTTGACATTTTGAATTTACTATTCCAATAGTTTCCCTGTCTATCAGTTATTTGCAAGTGGCTCTGGGTATCAAAGTTTTATCCAACTGGATATCAAGAGCTATGGTAGCAAATTTATCTGCTATATTCCTATGGCTTGGCACCCAGATAAGGATTAATTTGTAGTATTGCCATACGTTATTTAGAAGTTGAAAACGTTCTACAACTGCTTCTGGTGAGTGCGTTCTGGATTATAGCGCTCGACTGTCTAAGTAAACTAAGAATTCATTTGTGGATAATACTCTCGTTTTTATCGCTGTAATTCCTCCTTTATAGCCGTGACTTCCGCTTGAAATACACTGCAATGATCAAGTAGGCGAAACGAATGGTTTACACCAAGTTCAACAGAGTAAACCCCTCCGCCTACTTTTGTATCAAATTTTGAGCCACCTGTATAGGTGTTTATATCATTTTCGTAACCATAAGTTGATTATCCCATTCCTCTATCGAAGTTTATGGTCTTGGTCTTACATAAAACTGTTGAGGCAAACAATTTTTTTAATTTTGTGAGAAATTTAGAAAGCGTACGTAGTGTTTAGCAAATGAGTTCAACGTATGAAAAACGGTTTAAAGAAACGTGCATCTGCAGCAAAATATTGCAAGAAATCAAAGAGATTTATAAACAATTGGATGCCACCATATACCGAACTTTCAACGTTGAAGACTTTCCCGGTCGAAGTCCAAAGAACAAAAACAAAAAAAAATCCTCTCGAAAGCAGGATGAGAAACTCCTTGATTTGTTTGTGACAAAGCCGAACTTATTGTGGGTGACGCTGCAGCAGTTTGTAAGGGTCACACACGTCCAGAGTTTTCAAAAAATCGATTTTTTTTACAGATTATTATTCTTTGTAATTTTAGGCGTATTTCTGTACAAGTCGATTCTAAAAATTCGCCATAGGTACAAAGTTATGGTAGAAAATGTAACTGCCCGACGAGAGTTTGACGCACACAAGTTAGATGCCTTTCGCTTGAGACAGCGAAAATGCACTTGAAAGTTTAAACTCGTTTTTCTCAAAAATACTTTTGCCGTCACGGTCTGCATGTAACTTGTAAAGTTTTTCATATTTTTTGACGCGTTTGGTTTTTTAAACATTCGAAAGTGTTTTCTCTATAGATTTGATTTAATGATATTTCTATTAAAAAAATTTATAAACATAATTAAAGTGTGTCATTTACGACGTAAAACGCATACTTTTTTTAAAATGCCATAAATTGCAAATTTCTTCGAAATTCAAAAATCCAGCTTGATCGACTATAACTACAACTTTCTTTTACAAGAGCAAACAGTTTTTCTTTTATCACATTGGTGCTGCTGGACGTTTGTAACTCCTTAAGTGAAAGTTCTGCTAATGTATGCAAAGACTCGATTTGAGTACGTTTACGAGCAGAAGTCCTAACATTAAATTGCTCTCTTATTCGATATACCTATACATAATTGTATACCCTTTCCAAGCTATCAAACGAACTATCAATACCTCATGGCGCTTTCCTGTAATTGCTAAATGTAGTTTCGGGAATACACCGCTGTAGCAAAGCGAAAGATCTGTTGAATCCGATGAATAATGCAACGAAATAATTACATTTTTTGCCAAAAATTCACGCACACTTTTTGCTGAATATTTGTTCGATCTTCTGGTCACCTGCCAACAGGTGTGTGTTACTAATTTTGAATTGAATTCACCAAAGCCCATAGAATCGGTCAGAATGCAACACATACTTCTTTGCAATTCATCTCTTTGACACCCCTTGATAGCTTTCTGGATATAATCCATTCTTTAGACGACCTGGTCTTGCATCGTCACTGATCATTGGTTAACTTGAGCCACTCGAAAATTTGCCTATTAGATAAACAACCATCAGGCTCTATATTTTGAGTCATTTAGTACGTTTAGAGAAAATACACTTTACTAAGTTAAACTAAAACAAAAGTAAATAGCTGATCTTTATTTCAAACTGATTTTCCGAACGGAGAAAAAAGTACTATTAACTATTTGTAGTTATTTGTATCCAAATGTAACGCTTAGTTATTTCTAAGTACAGCCTATATGACCTATGGCCATACCTAAGTCAGTGACATCTTAAGAACCTTTGATCAGAGGTGAAACGGTTTCTGGTATGCTTCGAGTACTGAGAAAAGCAAATTGTGTTGATATTTCTGTTCTGTAAAGTTTGACAAGTCATCATGAATCGTTTAAAGCAAGAACAACTCTTCTAAATTTTCAAAATTTTAGTCAAAAATTGGACTGGCGAATAGACCATGTAACTCTTTGCCGCGGCGAATGTGAACCGTATGCCATCGTCAAAAAATAAATGCCAGATTATAATGAAATAAAATAATAACAAAAATCTTTCCACAACTTCTTTTTGTTTCGTATTATAATTTTAAGCTCTCAGGCCATTAAAAAAATACCCAGTATCTAAGCACTCCAAACATAATAACCGATATTAGGTCATATAGCGTTTGCTTTTTGAGCCACCTATTTTTTTGAGAATGGCAACACAAATGGCATGTCAAATGTGTTCATAATTTACTTAAAGGTTTGACATTTACGAAATGGGACGCTATACGCTTGAACAAAATTGGAAAATATTGAAAACCTATTTCCAAAGTGGTGAGTCTTCTTCTTCTTCCGCGGTTACAGTAAATGGCGAGCGTTACCGTGACATGCTCAACGAGTTTTTGTTTCCAAACATTGAAGAGGATGACATGGACGACATTTGGTTTCAACAGGACGGTGCAACTTGTCACACTGCCAAAGTTACACTCGAATTTTTGGCTACCGTTTTTGAAAACCGAATAATCAGCCGAAATTCCGATATCAATTGGCCGCCTCGGAGCTGTGATTTAAGCCCGTTGGACTATTTTTTGTGGGGAGCCGTTAAGGATAAATGCTATGCGAACCATCCAGAGATGGTGATGCTTTAAAACACGAAATCGAAGTTGCTATTCATGAAATTGAAGCCCAAACAATCGAAAATGTGCTTAAAAATTGGGTTGATCGAATGGCCTACTGTAAAGCCAGTCATTTGAATGATATTATTTTTCATTCATAAATGACAATGCTCAATTTTCAAAATAAAAAAAAAGTTTGGAAAAATATTGATTAGTTTTTTTTTATAGCCGATTCAAAAAGCTAATTTTACATGGCCCTCGCTATACTATTTTCAAAAAAGTTAAAATTGCTCAGAATTTAAACTGAAATTTCAAAATTTGACGCCTCTGCTTGCGACAGAAGATATCATTCGATTGGGCTAAAATTCAGCACACACTTTATTAGGCTAACAGTGCAACTGTTCCGCACTATTAGAATTCGATGTTCCGCACTAAAAAAAAAAATGTTTTCGGCCTACTCTAATACACAACCACATCCTTTGATTTCCAAATCGTTCACTTTTCATGTTATGCAACTGCGCTGCTGCTTTAAAATTAAGTTCTTAGGTGGGTGACAAGCAAAATGCAAAAAATGCATAAATCCATAAATTTCTTCACATTCACTAAATGTGAGATACAGAAGCACTCCTGGCTTGGAACTCTCTTATTTATACAGCCACATACACGCACACACACATACATATGCACACATATACACATACATATATGCTGTTTGGAATAAAGTTGCTCATTGTCTGATAGCTGCACTTGAAAAATGCGCGCTCTGCCAAAATTTTCCCAATCATTACACACGCAGTCAAGTGGTGAACATTGTTTTACAGTACCAACACACAGAACTGCCAGTAGGGATATGCAAAAAATTGTGACAATCTGTGCGAGTATAAGTAAAGGTGTGTGTGCTACTCTGCAGACTTATTCACATTTCCCATTCGGCACTCATTTTCGCTACACGCGATATTAGAGACAGTAATATTGGCAATCAAAAGTTTTAGCTGCTCGCTGGAAACCCCCAAAGCTGAACAGGGAAATAAAGAAACGAATAAATAGGGAAATAAACGGTAGTTGCCTACAGGGTCATTCATGTTCGATTTCGCCCTATTTTGTGTGGTTTTCTTGTGACAGATAATTTGAAATCTTATGATGAGAGTTAATAAAATGTCCGTTTGACTGACTAGGCTTCGATTTTGTAGGAGAGTAGAGAGTATTTAAATAGTTTAAATCAATTACGAAAACTGTGGATCTGTAAAAACTGTCAATCTAGTAATTTTTTAGTTTCTTTCGGTCCTTATTAGCAGCCAATAGAGCTCATACTCGTAATAAAATAGTTATTGACACTAAAAATCGAAGTGAGTATTTGGCGAGATGAAAGTGGATGATCTCATTCATATTCCACCAAAAACGCAGCCAAATCTTCTGGGCCTTTAATTCGGGCAGTTTTAAAAATTACTCATCATCGTTGAGTCTCAGCAAAGAATCGCTGGCGTTAGTTCGGTCCAAAATGTTCTTCTGAGTCAATTTGTGCGACACCCATGAATCTCCTTGAGTCGAGCATTAAACAAATAGTTCTTGGATAGTGGAGTGAGTGAGTGGATTCGATTTCATGATTCCCATAATTTCACATGTCAGTTTTACATACACACAGGTACATCGTTTGAGAAGGCTCAGTAAAGACAATCAGTTTGAAATACTCCAAATTTTTCCCTTTACATAATAGTTTACAACCCCTTTGTCACATATGACAATAATGAGATAACGAATCCCCTTTAAAAGTAAGTATTTAGTGTGAATATAAAAAATTAACTCCAACTCGAAAGACCCTGTATATAGAAATATATATAAAGTGGAAAATATTTGAGAATAGTAAGGCACACACAATTTGCATGCAACTAAATTGATACGCAAGCCAGAAGCCCAGACAACCAACTCAGTGACAGCAACATTTGCCACAGAGTCAGTGGCATAGCTACAACCACATCCGCAGCCCAAGCCAAAGCCACATGCACAGTGAGTATCAGTTAGTTGCTGACTCTTCATTGCTTTGTATATTTCGCTGTCAGCCGGCAATTTGAGTTGGGGCGCGCCATTTTCACTTGGTTTGAGATTTGTGGCACAAGTGACCGTCTAAATGTAGCTTAAATGGGATACTCATACATATGTGCATACGTACGTAATGGCTTTTGTAGTTAATGAACTGTAATGCCCCAGCTGGAAGTTGCTTTCTTGGTACTATAAGTTGCAAGATCTTTTGCTATAGGTCTTTTGATTTAGAATTACGCTGGTTGTTTTTTATATAGGACCGTAATCATTAGGTGGTTTATCATACAATTTGATTTTTAATAGTTATTTTGAAGCTTTAAAATTTGCATTCAATAGCAGTAATTAACATTTGATTTTCAGTTTCAAGCCGACTCCCAAAAGCATGTATTTCTGGCTTCTTTTCACACTCGTAAGTTAGCCATAGTCTGCTTAAAAGCGATTAAAAAAAAATGTTGTCTTCATTTTAGTGTTCCATGCACGCAGATTCAAACCTGCGTACTCTGAATGATAGACACGCACCAACCCATTTAGCTATGGCGGCCAGCACTGATTTTCATCGTACTGCTTAAAAAATATACATAAACATAGATCGCGATAATATTTTTGAGTTTTATTTTACTGCTCTTATACCTTATGATCTGAGTGTACCGGGAATGTTTAAATAAAACAAAACAGATTTAAATTTCGGGCAAATTTATTTTATCTCCTTCAAAATTTGACCCGTCTGAAGCAACACACATGGGCCAACGTTTAATCCAATCCTCCCTGCACCCCTGGTAGGCCGACGAAGAGACGGCCTTCAGCTCCTTCGTGGCATTCTCTTTGGTCTCCTATGTCGACTGAAATCTCCTTCCACGAAGTGGTAACTTCAACTTGGGAAACAAAAATAAGTCGCACGGAGCCATATCAGGTGAAAACGGTGGTTGCGCGATGGTATTTACTTGGTGTTTGGTCAAATAATCCAGCGCAATTTGGGCTAGGTGCGATGTGTTATCATCATGCAAAATCAAAGAATTGTTTGGCCATATTTCCGACCGTTTGCGACTACGTACAGCATCTCTCAAACACTTCACAACTGATAAATCGTGACAGATGTGTGTCTTACAGTCCTGCCAACATAAAAAAAATGGGCCGGTTCCCAGGTGCGCTATTTCTTTATTTCTTTAAATTAAACATTTTCGGTACTTTTCGATCATAGGGTACTCATATAGCTACCATGGAAATCACCGGCTTCCCAATATGACTATCCTACCTTGAGAATGAGGTCACTGCAAAGCATTTTCTCTGTAGCTGTCCCGCGTTTTGTAGTATCAGACTTAGGTTGTTGGATTCCGATATACTTTGCGGACAAGTGACCAACAACTCAGTTTTTTTTCGACTTACCATCCATATAACATCTATCCTGTCTCTTTATTCCTTCCACTGCAATCTAGCAGGATTTCGTACAATGATCTCCCTAACTGAGTGCTTGGACTTCTCCAATCTCCCACAAATTTAAAAATCTAAATCTGAGATTTCCGTTCTCAGTTGGACCACGAGAAAAAAAGAAAAAAAGTTCGCGTACACCCCTCTAAGTAGTTTTAATTTTTGTACAATCTTTTCAAATGACCCTCGTATACTTGCATATTCCAAGCAAAGTTCGTCTTATTGTCAGAGAGCGTCTATACTTCAGCGTCATACATTCATTATGCGGCCGTAGATGGAATATATGGTTCCAAGGGACACCTCCCACGAAATGCCAGTAATGGCTCCTCAACTTTAGTGTTGTCGTACGGCAAGAAGAAAAGCATTTGACGTAAGCTCCGCTGCTCCCACATTCGCTTCTCGTCATCCCTAAAGCCGACGGTGAGCTCAGATACTAATGATCCGATATCGCTAAAAAGTGACAGCAGTGTGTCTTACAGTCCTCCCAACATAAAAAAAAGATATGGGTCGGTTCTTACGTGCGCGGCTCATTTAAATTAAACATTCCCGGTACTTTCTGATCATAGGGTTTATTGTTTACTTGTTGTGGTTAGTTTTGGTCAGCATTTTATGAGCTATATTGTTTTGATCAATAATACTATAGAACTATTTTTTTACAATGCGATTCGAGTTGTTTGTTCGGCGAAAAAAAAACATGAAAAATTATTTTATTTCGGTGTGAAAAAATGACTTTATATTCCATCAAAAAAATAATAAATATTATATTTCAAAAAACAAAAAATATATTCTATAAACAGTGAAACATCTACTAACGGACACCTACTCCTCTGTTAGGCTGATATCTGCCTTGAGCGGACATTTTTTCCCATGCCAAGTCTTAAGCATAAATTTCGGAGTAAATTACTCTCTCTTAAGCGGACACTCTCCTGGCCAGACGCGGGCAGTTATCTTTCATAAAATCAACACAGAAACCTCATTTGAGCGGACGCGAACCTCTTACCACAGACATTAAGATTTATTTTCATTAAAATCAATGAAAAATCTCTGTTCGGTGGACGCAAACTCCTCAAAGGCGATTAAAATATGAAAAAATTGAGGAATCAGTCACTTAGTAAATGAAAAAAGGAACTTCCCGTAAATAAAAAAAGGAACTCCGCGTGTAAAGTATGATATATTTTCATGCATACTTTTAGTTTGATTTGCGCCGTGATTGTATTAAGGGGGGAGCCTGGTTTATGAGGCCTAAAAATTGCATCTCTTTGCAATTTTTTTTTTTAAGGAAAAAATTAATTTAGCACTCCACAGTTTTTTCTATCTTTTAATGAACATTTAAAAAGTATAAACAATTTTTGTACTGGTTAAAATAAGTTGAAAAAAATGTTTAACATAGAAATTAGTAGAGCGCTGCAACGCTGGAGTTTCCAACTGGCGTACAAGATACAACTCGTAATTATTATCTAAAGCAAAAAATTCAAATGAATTTCTAATTATCATGATTTTTTATTCTAGATGAACTAAGAAAACGGAGATAAGTTCCAAAATTTCAACTTTTTGGAGGTTTTAAAGAAAAAAATGCCTTTCTATAAAAAAAAATTAACTTCAACTTGATATAAAAATCTTTTTTTTTCATCTATTTTGTTAGTTCAAATAGAGGAGAATTTAATACTGAAGGGAACAAGCTATTATTCATTTCAAAAGGTTCATTAGTTTTTTTTCGTTCAAGTACGCCAATTCAAAGAAATCGTAAAAATGAAAAGTCGAGAAAAGCAGATAAAGTTTGTACTACTCGTATAGCTGTCCGGTCACAGCGTAACTACCTAACGCTTGCCTACCTTTGGCTTTGTATATACGGAAATATTGAAAATTAGACTCTGTAACTTTGTGTGAATATTCAGAAATATATTTGGAATCGCTTAAAACGAAAAAAAAAATTGAGTTTTTTGACCTTATAAACCAGGCTCCCCCCTTAACACTTACGAGGAAAACAATCTGCCTGTCCAGGCATTAACCGGTAGGTAAGTTTTAATAATCAAACCTTGCAAACATAATTTTTCCAGATAAAAAACAATTAATTCAGCGCTTCTGATATAATAGCATTACTGAGTCTCCGTACGAAATTTTAAAAGAGAAGATCCATTTTTCCGTATTAGGCTCAAAATTGGAAAAACACAGGCTGCGCTCATTGTCAAAATTGAAAAGAGATTATTCAGTTAAAATGGACGCGTTAAAACAATGCCTTTACTGCTTTCGAATTGTTTAAAATTTTGGAAAACCATCTGCAAAATAGTTTTCTTTTGAAAAAACCAAAAGAAAACCTTCGTCAATCGACAATTTCCTAGTTTTGTTTCATTACATGAATCTAATAAATCTAATTTGATGAAGTTTCTGACTGAAGTTTGATATTTATTCTTAATGTCTTTATGCTTTTTCGTTGCTTTATATGCACTTAAGCACATAATGGAATATGCTTCTCTCTGCTTAATGGGCGCGATAATCGCTTACGCGATTTTGGTTGAGTTTAACAAAGCGCGCCAGTCGTTTCCTTCGCGTGCTAACCGGCACCAGTTGGACACACCAAGTGAAGCTAAGTCCTTCTCCACCTGATCTTTCCAACGCAAAGGTGATCTTCCTCTTCTTTTGCTACCACCAGCTGGTACCGCATCAAATACTTTCAGAGCCGGGGCGTTTGTATCCATTCGAACGACATGACCCAGCCAATGTAGCCGCTGGATATTTATTCGCTGCGCTATGTCTATGTTGTCGTAAAGCTCATACAGCTCATCGTTCCATCGTCTGCGATGTTCGCCGTTGCCAACGTGCACAGGTTCGAAAATCTTATGCAGAATCTTTCCCTCGAACACTCCAAGCGTCGCTTCATCGGATGTTGTCACCGCCCAAGCTTTTGCACCATACGTTAGGACGGACATGATGAGAGCCTTGCAGAGTGTTAGTTTTATTCCTCGAGAGAGGACTTTACTGCTCAGTTGTTTACTTAGTCGAAAGTAGCACTTGTTGGCAAGAGAGATTCTACATTGGATTTCCAGGCAAGAATATGCACTTTTGAAAAAAATTCAGACACATTTTTGTTTGAATAATTTAATACCAATAAATTTTATTCAAATAAGAAAGAGTATTCAATTAATTAAAAAATTAGATAGTTATAAAATAAAACACCTCTCCTGGGCGGACAACATTTGATTAACGGCAAGTGTCTGCCCAAGGGAGCTTTCACGGTATTCAGGGTGCGTGTGTTATTTGAGGAAAACTTAAGAGTACCCAAATTGGGGGACATCAGAATTCGTTTTAGAGGTATGGTTCCTTCGGCAAAGTTTCTTATTTTGATCCCTAGAATACGATTTTAACAGAGCAATGAGCGACGTACCAACACATTCAGCTACGGCGGCCGCCTTCTGCTCTGGCACATGAAGCTCCCTCGTCAGGGCGCTCAGTAGTTTTGAAGCGTTCTCATCAAAGATCGCTTGAACTTATTGAAAAAATGGGATGATTTCCTTGTGAAATATACAAAACTGTGGGAAGTGCTCAACCGCCTCCCTAGATATACATAAAAGTGAAGGTGAAATGGTTGAAGTGCCAGTCTGGCACTCCCCAAGTAGCACTAAAGGTAGTACCGGAAGCGTAGGGTAAGTACCTGCATAGACGGGTTAAAATCCCACTCTGACGGGGTACAGGTTTTCAAAGCTTCCTCCTCGTAAAAGAAAAAGAATGCAGATCTTATAAGCGCGGTGAAAAGTCCCGGGACTAACAAAGAAAACACTTTTTTTTTGTTCAAAATTACTTTTATTAATCAACGTAATTTTCTCCAAGAGCAACACAATCAGCCCAGCGACGCTCTAACATTTCAATATCACTTTTGTAGAACGATTTTACCTCAAAATAAGCCTCCGTTTCAGCGATACCTTCTTCTTTCGAACGAAAATTTTTACCAGCAAGCATTTTTTTAGCTCTGCGAAGAGTCAGTAGTCGCTGGGAGCCAAATATGGTGAATACGGTGGATGTGGGAGCAATTCGAAATTCAATTCATATAGTTTTGCCATTAATTTGATTGGCTTTAAATCAACAAACCGTTCTTGGTTTTGGTCAACAGTGAGCAAATGCGGCACCCACTTTGAATAGAGCTTTCTCATAGTCAAATGCTTATATAAAGCCAACAAGTCTTTTTGATATCCTTACGATGTCGCCGAATTAGCGCAACTTCACTTTTCGCCTCTTTTGGACATCCATCGCGTTGTGCATCATCTGTGTCTCTACGGCCACCATCGACCATTGAATTCAGCAAACCATCGTTTTATTGTTGTTTCTGTTGGAGCAGAGTTCTCATAACACTTTTGAAGCCATTGCTTTGCTTGAACGGTATTTTTCCTCATCAGGAAGCAGTGCAAAATTCAAACACGAAATTCTTTTTGATCTATGATTTTGAAAATAATAAAAGTTGCGTCACTCTTAGCACAATAACTCACGAAGTAAAAATGGAATATCGTGACATTTTAACAGCAGTCTTTCTAGGGTTAGTACAAACTGGAAAATACATAGGTGGACGCAATAAAACTAGTGCCATCTATGTGTTAAGCCCGGGACTTTTCAGCTCTTATGTTACACTCGCTCTCCGTGCAGCATTTCCTCTTGGCCCGTTAGCGTCCAGCGTAGTAAAAAAATAAACTCTTTCATTTCCCTTTTGCTTTGAGCCATTTGCAATTTTTTCGCTTTCGGTTTCAGCCACCGTAAGAACAATACGACAATGCAACAATATTTTAATGCAAATTCGTGGCACTTTGTCGCATTTTTTTGTGTGTTATGTGGTTGCGCGTATTCGTGTTGGTACCCATGTTATTGTATTTGTGTGGTCACCAACGCTACTAGCAGACACAACTACGCGCTGTTATGTTGATATTCGCTTTAACCCCTTGCGGTGCTATCAGCAATTCATCATCGCGCTGTAGCTTTCACTAGTCAGTTTTTCTGTATTGCATTTGTATGTGTATGTGTGTATGTTTCATTTGACAGTGCTAGATATGTTTGGGCTTAAAGTTGGCAGTCGCGAATGCGGCATATTAGTAACGGTTTTACACTACACACAAGCACATGAACGCACACACTTTAGTTTATTTTGAACAATAAGCAAATACATTCGGGTAAGTGTAGAATTATAAAAACAAAAAATGTTGATGAGGGCGAACGCAGTGACTTTTGTCTGTGTCTATTTGAATTTATGAACCGAGTCAACTGAAAATTGCTGACAAGTCATATGTGGGAGGAATTGGTGTTGCTACTTGCAGGTGCAGCCATACTGCATAGCCTATGAAAATGTATCTGAGTAAACTAAATGCTCGATGAACAAGTAACCCTGACAGGATTATCCCAGCTAATTACTACGAGAGATGGAAAATAACCAGATCATGCAGAATAACCGAACTCAGCGACGCAGGTACAAGGTTAGGTCTACAAACTAAATTTTATCTCTTCTCAAGAAAGAGTGCAAACTTGTAGTGGGGATACTGACGGGACACTGTTTCATGCACATGCCCAATATGCAATAAAGTCAACGCGAGAAGAACTTTGGAACACCTACCCTACCACAGCCCTGCACTTAGCGAAACAATGGAAGGGTGGTTGCCCCTCGCCAGGTAATGGCAAACCTCCGAGTGTATTTCTGCCATGAAAAAACTCTACATGAAAGTCATTTGCCGTTCCAAGTCGGCTTAAAACTGTAGGTCCTTCCAGTTGTGGAACAACAGCAAGACGCACGCCACAAATAGGAGAAGGAGCTCTGCCAAACACACAAAAGAGGACTGGCCACCAAGATCGTGTGATATCACACTTTTCGACTTGTATTTGCGGAGGGTTTGTTAAGTCCAAATGCTTTGTGGATAAACCAATTTCGATTGAGTCGTTGGAAGCCAACATTACTAAAGTTATTCACGAGATACCGACCGAAGTACTACAGAGAGTCATTCAAACTTGGTGTTTACGGATGGCCGAATTACGGCGCAGTTGCGGTCAACATTTGAAAGATAATATAAAGATTCTCCAATCAGTGTGAATTAAGGAGAGCTTACTGCAATTTAAAATCTGACACCTTTAAATTGGTCACCCTTTAAATTTTTGAAGTTTTTTAAATGTTGTTTGATATTTTTATATTATTTGATCAGTTAAAGGACTTAATAGCTTGAATGAGGCGATTGAAAAATTACCGTATTACTCACATGTGGAAAACTCAATAGCTGGGGGATAGTATTACCCAGTAGTCATTATTACGTCAGCGTAATATTATATATATATATATAATTGATGCGTACACCCTTTTTGGGTGTTTGGCCGAGCTCCTCCTCCTATTTGGGGTAAGCGTCTTGACGTTGCTCCACAAATGGAGGGCCCTACAGTTCCATGCCAACTCCGAACGGCAGATATTTTTTGTGAGAAGTTTTTTCATGGCACAAATGCCAAGTTGGTTAAAAAATATAAAAGGTGGCAAAATTTTAAGGGCCGATGTTGACTACGAACCTTACCTAAACATCAAGTTTTTTTCTGCATTTCATCTGACATTTTCCATTCCAGACTAACTCAATTTGAACCATGGAAAGATACACAATCGGGCAACGCGTTAAAATTACTCAGGCTTATTACGAAAACGGGCGTTCAAATCAAAATTCATATTGCGCACTTCGAAGAAAATCATCTTCAGTGATGAGGCACATTTTCAACTCAGTGGATTCGTTAATAAGCAGAATTGTCGCATTTGGGCGAATGATAATCCAAGAGTGTTTGCCGAAAAACCAATCCACCCACAAAGAGTGACTGTTTGGTACGGTTTATGGGCCGGCGGCATCATTGGGGCGTATTTTTTCCAAAATGAGGCCGGTCAGGCAGTTACTGTGAATAGTTTTCGCTATCGTGAAATGATAACGAATTTTTATTGGCCCGAATCGGAAGATATAGATGTGCACGATATGTGGTTTAAACAGGACGGTGCCATTTGTCACACAGCTAACGAAACAATGGCTCTTTTACGCGAAAAATTTGATGGCCGAATAATCTCACGTCGCGGCGAAGTCAATTGGCCGCCAAGATCATGTGATTTGACACCGTTGGACTTCCTTCTTTGGGGTTATTTGAAGGAAAAGGTGTACGCCGATAAGCCAGCAACAATTCAAGAGCTGAAGGATGAGATAATTCGGAACATTAACGGCATAGAACCTCAATTATGCCTCAGCGTCATCGAAAATTGGGACCATCGGATGGAGGTGTGCCGCCGAGGCCGCGGCGGCCCTTTGGCTGATATTTTGTTCCGTACATAATTAAGCTATATCAGTATTATCATAGTAAAGAGATATGCAATAAGTTTTAAAAAAAATTTTATTTTACTCAAAATCAACACCGGCCCTTAAAACTTAACCACTCTTTATACTATTTTTTTCTTATAACAATAATTGCCAAAAAAGTTGGAAATATATTTTGTGAAATTTCCACCCTCAATACAGCAAGAAGATTTTATGGGATTTCTTCTTAAAAAAATTAAGATTTACGAGCCATTTTCGCAGACATTAAATTTAAATAAATTCCAGCTAAACGACCATTTTTCACTGTATGGTATTAATTTGACTAATGGTTGAATGTAGTTAACCAATGCACATTAGTTAGCCAACCTACATAGTTAAACACAGCTGAATGTTAACCAGAGAACATTAAAAAAATCATTTTCTTCATTTTTTGGCACGTATTATTACAAAAAATAAAAATAATAATAGTTTTGAATTATTTTAGAATTTTGCTTTCATTTGGTTTTCATATGCCTCTGGCGAAAATTTCAAGAAAAATAAAAAATCGCATTATTTTTCAAGGACGGGTATGAAAAAAACAATGTGTTTTTATATTCTCTCAATATCCTTTTTTTTGTTTTATTTATTGTCACTATGTCTTTGCCATATAATTTCATAGAATTATGCAAGTTTTTTTTCCAACTATAACTTTGAAGTCGCTTAAAAGAAACCCAGTTTTGATGGTGGAAATCTAAAATACAGTCTTACAGCCATTGAACTATAGTATAGTGCAAAGAGCGGATTTTCTCTTGTTTGAGAAAAAGACTGCCGCGCTGTGTTGCACTTAGCTGAAAACAAGCTCACATTCTTGTATTCATAGCTTTGTAAAAGGTAACAGAGAAAAGCTAGCAAAGCAGTCGCATAAAAGAGTGAGAAGTAGTTGAGAAGCAGTGCACTTAAAGTCACTTTCAAGTTAGTTCAATTTCCTATAGGGATGTGTTTCTATAATTGAAAGTGCGCATGTGTTCGTGCTCGCCTCGGGTCGTCTGTTGACTTGTCACAATTAAAATATGCGACGGCGACGACTGAGTGGCTGCATGCACAGCTGATGGGAATTCACTGCAGGCGTCAGCCAGTTCACCCTCTTCTTCTTCCTTCTTTGTTTTATGGCTGTTTGTCAATTTAATTACACCGTGAAAGTTTATACCAGATTGCGCAAAATCTATCACCATATTTGAAGATGGTAAAATTTGTTGTCATTTGGTGATTCATATAATTGTTTTTTTTGCATTTGATTCTATTTTGTTTTTTTTAATTATTATTATTATTTTTATTGGGTTATTTTTTTTTTAATTATGGAATTTACTGTGCTTCAAAATAGAGAGATATACACTGCACGAAAACCTGTTAAGGGGGAACACCACTGTGAAAATTCAAAAAAATCTATATTTTTTTTGCATAAATTGTTAGTACCCGTATAACTACTCCAGAAAATGTGGTAAAAATTTTAAAGCGAAATTCGCTTTATTCCCGATTCTATGTGCACTTAAGTGAGCGCCCGGCGGTTCGGCCCGTAGCACTTACGATACGACGCTTTATTTCAAACGCGTTTTTTTCGAAACGACTTTTTCTTGATACGTTGGGTACGATTTCTCGAAGTCTAATAAGCGTACGTAGCCGATTTTCAAAACTTTGAAAATAACTATTTTTGTGGGTCTGTTGAAAATCAAAAAAATGGTGAAAAACACACATCGAAATTCAAATCACCACCATTTTATCAAAAACAAAAAAAGGCTACGTACAACGATAGCCACTATTGCGTCGATTAATAAAATGTTTGTTTTTTGGTTTTGGCCACCAGACGACGTCATTTTTTTTTTTAACTCGTTACGTTTATTTACATAACTTAGTCAATTTTCAATATTGTTTAATAAAAATTTAGATGAACATAGTTTAACACTTATATAATAAATTGTCTTTTGTCTGATCCTCGAAAATCATTCCTACTTACAAGAAAATTCAAAAAATCGATTCCGATGGGATCCTACCCAACAATATTCCAGGCGGAAATACATGCCATTGAAATATGTGTGAGAGAATGCCTTAGCAGGAAAATGAGAGGTACTCACATCTACATACTTTCAGATAGCCAAGCGGCTCTAAAAGCGCTTCTATCATCAACTATCACCTCTAAATTGGTAAATGATTGCCTAAACCGTCTCAAAACGTTAGGAAACCTCAACATAGTAACACTATGCTGGATTCCGGGACATGAAGGACATGAGGAAAATGAAATGGCTGACGACCTTGCAAAACAAGGAGCAAATATGCAACTTACTGGTCCTGAGCGTTTCTGTGGACTGACAAAAGGCCACATTAATGAATTCCTTAGGAAATGGGAAGAAAGAAAACTTGCCGCACACTGGCCAAACTGTGCCGGTCAGCGTCAAGCCAAACTATTCCTAAGTCCCAACAAAGGAATATCTGACAAACTTCTCTCACTAAGCAGAGTAGATCTGCGTCTTTTAACAGGATACCTTACAGGTCACTGCAGCCTGAGGTACCATCTAAATAATATTGGTCTATCCGAGACCAATGTCTGCCTTTTTTGCGAAATGGACATAGAAAGCTCAGAACATGTGCTTTGTGAATGTCCTGCGTTGGGCACGCAAAGACTTCGCCACCTTGGTGGTATCGTAGTATCTCCATGCAATCTATGGAACAACAAACCCAAAACTGTGCTAAAATTTCTAAAAAGCCTAAAACTCTAGGGTTCCAAAATAGGCCTTTCACAATAAATCAACTCTGGTCGCAGTGCGTAATGGCCTTCTAATAATAATGATAAACTTACAAGAAAAAAAATTCCCAAAAATCGACTATTTTTTACCCCCCACAGCGACGTTTCCCCGTAAGCATTTTTTGGCTGAATAATTCGTCAGCGGTCTTGATTTTACATGAATTTCGAATATGAGAACCATGTGGAATCCACTTTCGTTGGTCGGTCGTTTTTTAACACAACAGTGTCAAAGACCTCAAACCTGATTCGAGCGAAGGCGGGGCAGACACACAGGAAGTGCTCCGCCGTCTAATCCTCCTCTTCACAAGCTGGGCAGAGTACACTGTCTGAGATGTCCAACCTTTCTATGTGCTTCGCCTACAGAAAGTGGCCCGTCATCAGTCCAACCAGCCGTCTGCACTCCCCTCTGCTTAATGACAGAAGGGTTTGCGACAGTCGATCGGACAAGACAGGTAACATCAGTTTAGTCCATCTGCAGCCTCTCTCAGCCTGCCAAGCTCGCTTGTGGGTGGTAGTTAACCATTTGCTAACCGTGGCTGTGATGGCCGCAGAAGGGAGTGGCAAAACGGGCTCTGGTCCAAAGAAGTTCGCCTCAGAGCCTATCTTAACTAAGGAGTCAGAGGTCTCGTTATCCGCGATACCCACGTGTCCCGGGGCCCATGTTAGCATCAAGCTGTTATGTCTACCGACATAGTTCAGCCTGGATTTACAGAACTTGACTACCCCTGATGTGGTTTGGGGGCTGTCTCAGGCCATAAGCGCCGCTTGGCTGTCGCTGCAGACACATATAGATCTGCCTCTCCATCGGTTTTCCACAACAAAGTTCATCGCTTCTTGAACCGCATAGATCTTCGCTTGAAACACAGATGCATGCATTCCAAGAGCAAAGTGCAGTTTTGTTCCGCTGGATTCCACGCAGACTCTAGAGCCGGAGCCATGCTCGGTCCTGGAGCCATCCGTAACAGTGTATGCCGGACACATTTTCTGAGTTTGACCACAATTGAGCCTCTGCCAGCACTACACTGTATCTCTTTTCAAGTACGACTCTTGATGGCATGGAGTCAAGGGGCATGGAGATAATCGTTGAGTCGAAGTGCATGTCTTATCCGTTTTCCAATGCCGGACAGTGGCCGTACCAATCATCTACTTACTTTTCTTTCCGAATGTTTGGTGAACAAAGCACTGATTTTGATAACAACGTCGAAAAGTTTAAATGCGTTGCTGACTCGTGTGGAATTTCACTATTTAATTCTAGTGTTAAGTAAATATTCCCACCAAAATTTTACTGTTGTTACTTTACTGAGATTACCTAAGACATACAGACACATTTCGAGCCATCTACTGACAATCTGTATTTTTAACTATTTTCAGACTTTCCCAATGTATAATTTTCCATTTCACTTTATCTTACTTTAAATTTTCTCTCAGTGCTAAATAGAGCGACTGACAACAACTGACTAATGCCAGAAATTCAATGACGTGGCGGCGAAGAACTCGTTGTCTGCATAAAAATTAAAACAATGCAGCTTACACTTACATGGACCTCGCAACGGGAGCGGCATAAATGATAGCCTGCATGAAGAATGCAGAGCATTGCATACTGCAGGACATTGCGGTCAAACTATCATTCAACTCACTCGCTTATGCATGTATTAGTGTAACGGTTTATGCGCCACATACACACCGACATAGATAGAGCTTTTTGAAATATTCGCAGTTTATTTTGCTGAAAACTTTGTTGCTATTAACTGGCGCGGTGTTCTGTTGTGATATGATGTGTTGGGTGCTCTTACACACACACACACATACACGTGATTCACATACATAGATTTCGTTGCTTTTTACCGCGCTTGTGGCTGATGGCTAAACTCAGCGCATATGGCATATAAATTACTGTAGTTTAGCAAACACCACCACAAATGATCTGGCGCTGCAATTTTTTTTTATTTTTTATTTCAGCGAAAAAAATAAACGGTCATGGCTTTATTTTATTGAAAATTTTCATAAACAACTGCTGCATATTTTGTTTGCTCGTGTGAATATTTCTCTATGCTATGAATTTCGAAATTATTATAAATATTTATTGATTTGTCTGCTACATGCAAACCCTGCGTGCACATACACAAAAGGGTGGATCAGTAAGCCCCTCAAAATTGAATTGAATAATGAATAGAAAAGGCGAAAAAATTAAATAGTGAAAGGTGTTCCCTTAAGGGGGAGCCTGGTTTATAAGGTAAAAAAAATCAATTTTTTTTTTCGTTTTAAGCGTTTCTTAATATATTTCAGAATATTCACACAAAGTTACAGAGCGTAGTTCTCAATATTTCCGTAGATACAAAGCCAAAGGTAGGCGAGCGTTAGGTAGTTACGCTGTGACCGGACAGCTATAGTACACACTTTATCTGCTTTTATCGACTTTTCATTTTTACGATTTCTTTGAATTGGCGTACTTGAATGAAAAAAACTAATGAACCTTTTGAAATGAATCATAGCTTGTTCCCTTCAGTATTAAATTCTCTTCTATTTGAACTAACAAAATAGAAAAAAAAAAAGATTTTTATAGCAAGTTGAAATGAATTTTTCTTTTATAGAAAGGCATTTTTTTTCTTTAAAACCTCCAAAAAGTTGAGATTTTGGAATTTCTTTTAGTTTTCTTAGTTCATCTAGAATAAAAAATCATGATAATTAGATCTCCATTTGAATTTTTTGCTTTAGATAATAATTACAAGCTGTATCATGTACGCCAGTTGGAAACGCCAGCGTTGCAACGCTCTACTAATTTCTATGTTAAACATTTTTTTCAACTTATTTTAACCAGTACACAAATCTTTTTTACTTTTTAAATGTTCATTAAAAGATAGAAACAACTTTGCAGTGCTAAATTAATTTTTTCCTTAAAAAAAAAATTGCAAAGAGATGGAATTTTTAGACCTCATAAACCAGGCTCCCCCCTTAACACCTAATTTCGATAGTTCTAACCGGGTGCTACAAAAATTTATCAGAATTTTTTTTTGTATTATCATCAACAACGCGCGCTTCACTCGCTTTTTAGATCCCGTGTTGTTAATGACATCGTTGACTGTCCAGATCTATTTCAGTGGATATGCTTTTATGTTCCACAATGAAGTCTTCGCAATTTCTACCCTTTTTATGGGGAAAACTTTGAGATTAAATTTGCAAGTAGTGCACCTAATTTAAGTTTCCCCTATCATTTCTGAGAGTGTTTCATCGCGATTTCCAACCTCTTATCATGGATTGTTTCTGGCTCGGTGATCTGTCACAACACCGCATTTCGAATAGTGTTAGGCCAAAAAACTTTACAAAGTATACGAAGGCATTTGTTTGTAAGTCTTTGTAATTTCTGCGTAACGCTTCTCGACACCAGACAGAAAGGGTGGTTAAGTTTCAAGGGTCGGTGTTGATTTTCAATAAAATACATTTTTTTAGGAAATTATTCTCATTTCTCTTTATTAAGATAATAATAGTATGACTGAATTTTGTATGGAACGAAATATCGGCCAAATGGCCAATTTCCTTAAAATACCTCCAAATCGCGGATTGTATATGGAGAGACCAGACGAAATGCAAAATTAGCAGAATCTTATGGCCCACCCACAACCTCAAACAATCGTCGACATTAATAAACATGAAACAACGGGACGCCTGTAGACTAACGGCAGTCGTAACTGGCTTTTGGTCTATCGGAGAACAAGCAGCCAAAATTTGTATCCCTCACAACACATTCTGTCACAGTTGTAAGCAACCGGAGAAAAAGGAAACAATCTTCCATTTCCTCTGTGAATGCCCTGCCCTATGGAAGGACAGAATGTCAACTCTGGGCAAACCGCTGTTCGAGAGTCTGTCTGGCTTAGACGTCAACAACCTAATAACGTTCCTAAACCGCACAGACTGGATATAGTGTTGCTGTAAATAACTGTTAAACAATTTGGTAACGAGGATGTGGCCTTCGTGGTATCTCGCTGGCTGGTATGAGCTTGAGCCTCAAGCCCTCTCAGCTGTTCTGAATTTCGCCAATCGCCTTTGTCAGGAAATGCAATGAGTACTGGTCATCACATTTGATTACCCGGCAACCGCGAACCACTTCCACCGAGTCGAAAGCTGGTGATTGACCCTCCGGGTTCGTCATTACATGGTCGACGATTATGCGAGACAACCGTGCCTCAATCTCCGACCATTTGTCAAGCACAGGTTTGCCGCGGTTGGAAGTTTCGACCACCAGTGCTATTTAAAGATGGTCTCGTGCCACCTCACTGAATTGTTTGATAAGTTTGGGGGCAACCCCCCTGATCTGCGAGACAACCGTGCCTCAATCTCCGACCATTTGTCAAGCACAGGTTTGCCGCGGTTGGAAGTTTCGACCACCAGTGCTATTTAAAGATGGTCTCGTGCCACCTCTCTGAATTGTTTGATAAGTTTGGGGACAACCCCCCTGATCTGAGATCTTGTGCTTCTTTGTTGCCCTCTTGTTTTCGTCTTGCGAACGGTTGCGTTTTTTGGCTTCCACCTTTTGACACCTTGCCTTGTTAGTCTCATCTTTGGGTTGAGCTTTACCTTCGGTCTCGTTCTTACGAATTCTGCCAAGGATAGCGAGAGACCTCTGGTAGAGCTTATACCTTGATGGGCCTTTATTAGCGCGCTTTTGTCACATGGCTTTAGAGGATGTTGTCGGTTCATGTATAGTTGTTGGCGTGCTGTGGCCCACAGCTTTACCCTCAACTGTTTCCTAGCTAGAGGCCAGGAGCTCATCCTCCGAGGAAGATCCGATCCCCAGTTTGTCATAGGTGGCCGATTGTTTGTCCTGTCGCTTAGTATGTGTGTTCGTTTGTCTGTCCAGTGCTGTGAATGCGTCCGTTTGTCTTTCCGTCACTTTGTCCGTCTGTTTTTCGCCACTATCCGATTTTTGTGTTTTATTTGATTTCATTTTTCTGGTTCGTACGGTCACCTGCCCCACCCAGGGAGCTGCGCATGTCACCATGCGCGGTGACCAAAGAGGAATTAGTGGAAATAACCGGTCGAACATGGCAGCGTCCCATACCATGGCAAGGCCACTGTTACAACCTGAGGCGGCCTGATATCAGGAGGGCTCCGTTCGAAGACAGCCTAGTCTCCCAGCTGCTAAACCCACTCAATAGGCATGGGTCGCATCACACCTTGAGTTGAGGGAGTTTTTTTAACGGAGCTTACGTCTTCGGCCTGTGTGGTTCGCGGGAGACCTACTCTCCTACCTTCCATATCTGAGAGGTGTTCCCCTATCCACCACCCGGGGACGCGCCCTCTAGGGATAACAGGCTCCCCCAAGGGAGACTGGATATAGTCATGTTGTAAATAATCATTAAAAAAAATACCAGTCTAACGCGATAGAAGTGAAACCTTCCGTAAAACAAACTTAGAGAGAATGAGACGAAAGCAGCATTAGGAGTGGGATAATTATAGCTTCATTATAATATTGCTATAAAGTTCATATTTTATTTTCTTCATTTTACTATTATTCATCCTCAATGTTTTCAATTTCAACAAATGATACGAGTGGCTTATGATAGCTAAAATATGATACAAATGCTTTGGGTCCGATGTTGTCAACATATCTTTGAAATACCGCGTCAATTGTTGTTTTTGATCGTGTTGTCGATTCAGTGCGATTGTTACCCATTTTTAAATTGAATGTTGTATTGAGAAAGTCAATTAAAGGAACCGCTGTGTCCAATGCAAAATTTACGTTAAAATCGCACCTTAAAATCATCACGAAGCACCGCACAAAGAGGAGACGGAGAATAGGGAACGCTGTTTAACTGTGTTCTATCTCATTCTCTCGCAGGCTATATACTATAAGATCTATATGTATGTCTCTTTTTAGTGTCGCTTTTTCGTTTCATCGAGTCTCAAATCACTCCCAACGATTCTAAAGAAGTTTTCACTTCAAAAAGTTGGTAACGAGGATGTGGCAAAAAATGATGCGGAAGCGCTGGTTGGATTCTGGAGGAATCACCACTTTAACCAACCAACCAGCCTGCTTGATTGTGCTTTATTTAGATCTAATATTGTAAAAAAATTTAATTTAGTTCCTTCATATTGCTTAATATTTGTACTGATTGCAAATATTTTAGTTGCTAAACTTGGCTTGCTTTTCTCAACATTTTTCCTCAGGTTTTAAGGCAATTCCCGCGGTAGATTAATAAAAGAAAATAAATAAATAAGAAACAAACAATTTGCGAAAACTTGTATCTAAGTCCTAATGCTATAGGTACTTAACGCCGTGTGCATACATATTTCACACTAAGACCAATACTTCAGTTAATAAAGAACAACTATTTATTTCTCATTTATTGCATCTATTAATAGATTTAATAATTAAGACTTTTATATCTCTTTCAATTGCAGGAAACATGGAAAAATGGTATTATGAACAAAACTGAAGATGACACAAGATTGTAATTCCAGTTGAAAATGTGTGAGTAGGAAGAAAAAAGTGTAAGTAATCAGCACTCAAGCTCGTGAGACTAATAAACTCTTTCAAAGTTGTTTACGCTAGTAACTACGATAAGCTTAGCGCAGCTCGAAAACCACTTCCCAGTTCAAAAACACTTGGAGCAACTACAGCACACACATAAATATTATATATTCCTTAGCGGCGGAAAGGAAAGCTAATTTAAAAAATGTATATAGCAAATTAAACGGAAAGTAAGTGCGCAAAGAGTAAAAGTGCATTTTTTTCCTCACGCCACTCAAGCGAAAACTAGGGAAAAAAGAGGCGTTAAAAATGGCAAAGTGTAAACAAACAAATGCAGTGAAAAATACAGTAATTAAAGTGATGTGCGAAAGACACTTGCTACGCATAACAACAACAACAAATTTCTGAGCTATGTATACAAATACACCCACATTTGCGTTTCCTAAGCTCAGCGCTTGCTGATATCTCTGATGGCACAAAATCCGCCTCCGCAGCCTACAGTATTCGTTAGATAAACAATAAACAAAGCAAACAAAAACACAAAAAAAAAAAAAAAAAAAAAAAAACACAAAAAAAACAACAACAAAAAAACAAAAAAAAATGTCAGAGAAACATAGGAGCGCTTAAGAAAATTTCATACCAGAAGAAATACGAAAAGAGAAATTAAATAACCATCTACACCAAGTCTCAAATGTATATGTTTACCTTTGAATTTGTTTGTGTTTGTGTGCGCGCCTGCTGTGCAAAAATAAAAGTAAGGCAAAAAATGAAAAGTAAACGTGTTTAACTCCGCAATGGATTTATGCTGATTGCACGGGATTACTGGATAAATTGGAAAGGATTCAGCATGAATTCCATTCAATTTTTTATCGCCGCGCTGTTGGCAACTGTCGGTAAGTAGCAGCTGATGGCTTTGCCTATACACAAATGTGTCCTTATGTATGTATGTATGTATTTTTACGCGTACGCCTTTAGACTAGCACTCACAAATTTATTACATTGCTTACTAAATATGCCTACATAAAAAAATATGTATTAAAATTTAAGGCTCGGAAATAATGTAATTGAGAATATTTACTGAGACTTTTTTTACTTTCTGAAGTATAGGGGTTTCCAAACAGAGGTGTTATTTGGATATTCAATGAAATATGCAATTTTTTAATGTAAATGATCGAATGTTTATTTCATTATAAAGAGGAAGGGCTGTTGGCGTAGATCTTCTCGACCGTGGGCTGTTGGAGTAGACCTTCTCTTTCACGCGGCCCTAAAGAAAAAAGTCACAAGGTGTTAACTCACAAGATCTCGGTGGCCAATTGTGATCACCTCTTCGAGAGATAACACGGTGCGGAAACTTTTCCCGTAAAAGATCAATGGTTACGTTGCTTGTGTGGCATGTAGCGCCGTCTTGTTGAAAATAAACGTTGTCCTGACCAATACCATCCAATTCCGGCCAAAAAACGGCGTTAATCATCTCTCGATAGCGCAATCCATTCACCAATAATACCTGTTATTGGAAAACCCTTTATCTATTTTGAATTATTACTTGAAGCGCTTTGATCTTTAATGGATTAATAAGCCTATATATAGATAACACGCCATATATATATACATATACATATACTAAAAGCATTGCTGAAATTTAATACCCCCATAGGGTGGTTTTCATCGCCACAAACATATTACACCGTCCGATAAAATTTAAATTTCTTTTGCACTTATTATCATTCAAAATCGAAGCGTGTGCGATATTAGAGCTCAGTTGTGGTAAATATGGCTTTGTAGGTTTTCTTCATCACATCAGGTTTTCATTTTCAAATGCGTAACGAGGAGAGGGGCAACAATTAATGCTTACCCTTACCCACTTTAACTCTGCTCATAGCAAAAATAAAAAAAGGCCAGCCAGATTAAATTTAAATATTTTAATGAGGATTGAAATAATCTTTTATATAATGATATACAATACGAGGGGTGCCTTTTATATGTCGAGATTAAAGAACAAGAACAAATTTAAATCATCGAAAATCACTTTGGCTCATCTTGAAACACCCATACAGTCGACTGCTGTTTACTTTCGGGCTCAGACGAGTAAATCCATGATTCATTACCTGTCACGATGTCATAGACGTGTTTCGAAGCCCCGCGATCGTATTTTTTGAGCATTTCCTTCGACCAATCGACACGAGCCTTTTTTTGAGCGATTGACAAATTGTGTGGGATCCAACGCGAACAAATTTTTCTGACAGTCGAATGTTTATGCAATATTGAATGTATGCTGGTCCCACTAATGCCTAAGATTGTCTCAATCTCACGATAGGTCACATGACGATCTTGCAATATCAGTTCGCGCACAGCATCAATGGTTCTCGAAACAACAACTGATTTTGGACGACCTTCACGAAATTCGTCTTGGAGTGAACTACGACCACGATTGAATTCACGATACCATCGGTAAACACTGGTCCTTGATGGAGCTTCATCGCCCAAAAATGAATTAAGTTCATCCATGCAATGTTGCTGAGTTAATCCACGCCACAAGTTGTAAAAAATAATCGCACGAAAATGTTCACGATTTAATTCCATTTTTGGATCGAGATGAATCTTTTAAGTTACTGTAAACAACACAAATAGCGCTGGTATTTCAAAACGTTCTGAGTACGTAAAAGCCAAAAAATGTCAAACTTTGCGATACAGCTGTCAGTTGCCAGATTGCAACACCAGAGTTGCCAAATCCCGACATATAAAAGGCACCCCTCGTAATAGTGGATAATATTATGTTTCATTTATTTCTGAAATTTGTACATTAGTCGGTGCTTCTATAGCCTGTACATTTTGTATTGATGGTGCAATAGCAGCAGTGGATACAATCGGTTTGTGGTAACTGAAATAGGATATATGTAGTATATATACCTATGAAGTGAGACTTTCAGCTATTAGTCCATAGATGTCGCTAGGAGTATTTTTAAACCTTTCCAAATGTCTTGTTTTTTTCGTCTGCCATCTATCAACAATATTCAGTTCATTGTTTGTTACGTTTTATACGACAATGCATTTTTGTCGCTCTTAAAAATGTCGAATTTCGTGCCTTTAAGGGGGAAGTCTACTGCGAATTTTTCAAAAAATCCATTTTTTTTTTATTAGCTTAAAAAATTCTTTGAACCCTCTTAAATAGGGTACAATATGTGTTGCAGCTGGCTAAATTTTTCTTCGTTGAAATTTCGACCTTTTCCCGAAGCGCTCCAAAGCGCGTACCTGCTATACTGAAACTTTAAACGCATTTTTCTCGAAACTAAGTTTTTGTATACAGTGTACACGATATCTCGAGTTCTGATAAATGAATCAGCTTAAAAATTTAATTATATATTCTCTGTAATAGTGTCTCTCGTCTGACATAGGATTTTTTTGATATCGTTATTTGTTAAATTGTTATAAACAATAGTAACATCAATTTTAGGCAAAAAAAAAGAAAAAAATTTCAAGAATTTTTTTTTCAACGCCAAAATTTTTTATCGACATAATCCTACGTCAGACGAGAGTCAATACTATGTATATGATAACAATATTTTGTTTTTTTGTTTTAGATCACCGAAACGTAAGATTTCATGTACACCGTTTAGGCACCTAAGAAAAGCGGACCTGCGCTTGCAGAAGTGCCACAGCGGCCATTTTGAATATTTTGACTTAAAATTTTTTTTTCAAAAACTTAAATATATAATAAAGATAAGAGTTTAAATAGATTTTATGTACGAGCAATATTTTGTTAGAAATAAAATCCGGAAAATAAGCCTGTTTTTTCCCTTGTCACAGTAGACTTCCCCCTTAAACTACGATTTGCGGACATCGTGAAACCACTTGTGAAATGCTGCTCTCCCGGTTCAAAAGGAAGTCTTTTTTGCATCGAATCGTTACGGGTGATGAAAAATGGATGCATTTCTCCAATCCCAAGTGTAAACGATCCTATGGCCCGCCCGGCCACAAGCCAAAAGCAACGGACACACAAAATCGCTTCGGCCGCAATTCAATGCTGTGTGGTTTCTGGGATCAGCGTGGTATGATTTGGTACGAGCTATTAAAACCAGGTGAAATAGTTGACGGTGGCCGCTACCAACGACAATTGGCCGATTTGAACAGCGCTATACACCGAAAACGCCCATAATATGCCGATCGGCGTCACAAAGTAATTTTTCTTGATGACAATGCACCGCCACATCGAACAACAGCGACCCGGGAATTGGTGCAGACGTACGATTGGGAACCGCTGGTGCATGCGGCTTACTCACCAGGCTTCGCGCCTTCCGATTATCGTTTGTTTGCATCGATGGGCCACGCACTTTCCGAGTTGGGCGTCATCCCTCAAAAAGGCTTGATGATTGGTTTGGGGCCAAAGACGGCCTTTTTTTTTTTGGCGCAGCATCCACAAATTGGCTGAGAGACGGGAAAAATGTGTCGCTAGCGATGGCTATTATTTTGAAGATTAAATTTGTTAATAAACGTTTAAAATTGAAAAAAAAGTCTCATTTCATAGGTGTATGTTCCTGACTCGATTGTGTCGATATAGCGAGAAAATACGGCATCTATCGTTGTTTCTGATTTTGTTGTTGAAAAACAGGGTTTGTTGTCCCATGTCCTCATTGTTGTTGAGGAATGATTTTCCCATAGCTTATGATCTTGCTCTGGATGATGATGGAACAAAAATGATATTTATGGAACAAAAAAAGGCAGTAATACAAGCTCGGGGTATTACTTGAAAAGTTGATATTTTTCTAGCTCGAAATGAATTAAAAAAAAAAAATAAGCGAAATTGGGGAGCCAATGAATTTTTGTAGACGACGTCCTGTGTATCAGAAAGGTCTCTTCTCTGTGTACGCAAATAAGTAGTTTATTCTCGCCTGTTTGTTCCATAAATATCATAGCTGTTATTTTCGGTCACTGAACTTAAGCGCTTAACTAAACTTTTATACAAGTATTTCATTTTCAACTCGTTACTTTCATTGTTTGATGTACCGAAGCGTGATTTTAAATGCACAGGCACCAAATACAAGGTGGCGCAATATTATTCATCCAATTTTGTTTTTGAATAATTTTCTACGAAATAAAAAAACATAATTTTGAGTGATGAAAATCTTTGTTCTGACCATTACGCGCTCCACTGCTTGTCTGTGTGAATACTGCAGCTGTCTAGTTCACAAGTGTCAAATATGATTGACGCACCATGACGTACAAAAATTATAAATTATTATTTTTGCGCCACCTTATATAACATCCATACATGCAACAATAAATGCATGTCCCCATGCATACAACTACAATTGAAACCGTGCATATAAACTAAATAAATTTATATTTTATGTATTAGCGAATTTACGCATACATACGCACATATTATTTACCACACATCTTTCACCACAAAATTTGTTAATAAATAAGCGCGTTTATATTTGTTCGTAATGTATGAATATTTATGGCAACATAACAATGACATTGGTTGCATTTACACTTGATTATTTTAAGGACTAATCACAAAACAAATAAATAAAATATTTTTTATTAAATCAATTTAGTTGAAAACAACGACCAATTTGCGGTAAATGGACAAAAAACTTAATGCAACTAAAAATTTGAATATAATACAATTTTGAACAAATGAATGAATTAAAATGTAAATCGCTTTTTTTCGTAACCTCTTTTGAAATAAAAAATAAAACTAAATAAATAAATAAATTTAGATAAATAAATAAAGTTCAATAAATAAATAAAATAAATGAAAATTAAATAAAAATTATTAAAAAGTACGTATAATTTATTTCTCTACTAATTGTGAGTGTACAATCAACTGAAAATCTACCGTTTAACAGATGCAAAAAGCCGCTGTACGATCCACTCTTCTCTATGGAATCAGCCTATGGTGGGAGGCTTGATTCTTGAAGTAAAAGATGAGGCAAGCGATGATTAGCTGCCAAGCTTATTAGGCAATGTCAGAGATGCTCTCCAACTTATAATAAACATTTTGCTGATGGGCCATTTCAGCGTGAATACAGCCGAATTTAATGCAACTTAGTACAGGAAGCCTGTTAGTCTTAAAGAAACGAGAGAAATAAATATATACTCAGATATCCAATCGGCCCTGAAATCACTACAATCACCTAATATTAACTCCAAGAGAGTGCCAGAATGTATCGAAGTTTTGACAGAGCTAACACAGTACTGTACAACAAATCTGCTCTGTCTACTGGGTCATAGAGGCATAGAAGGTAACTGCAAAGCAGATGAAGTAGCGAAATTGGCTACCACATTACGGCTTCAGCTAGATAAAGCGAACATACCTGTACCTCTAGCAACCTGTGGGCTACTAATAAGCAGACACACCATCAAATCTCCCAAAACGCTATGGACTCAATCCCTGACCTATGCAAAAAGTAGAATGACGTGGCCAGAATGGAAAATGGGTCGCACAAACCGGCTGTTGAAACTTTTCGGGAAGAACGTGAGAAAACTTTTTAGGGCTCTAACAGGTCATTGTCTTATAGGCAGGCATGCAGCAGACTGGGAGCACCCTGTAAAGACTGCCACAGAAGCTGTAACGGCATGGAAGAAGAAGAGACCCTAGAACACTTGCTATGCGGGCGCATTGCGTGTGCAGGCCTCTTGGTAGAAGAAGGTTCAATATTCAATATAGAAAATATTATAAGAATAATTTGGCAGAAGAAGCCCATTTAAAACTACCAATGATTGTTAGATACATTAAAGCCACACGTTCATTCCATGAGGACAGTGTAGAGTGAGGAAGGGGAACAGCTCTGGTAGTATCACAATTGGCCTAGAGCAAGCCGCTGTGCGTTAATTAGCAAACACTATACCTACGCAGCTCACGCTAAAGGTCTTAATCTAAGATTTGTTTAGTAGAAAGTCATATATTATAATAAAAACTTTTTAAATTATTAAAAAAAAATTCTTGCTAGAAACTTACAACTGATTGATTGCTATTTTACTTTATTCGTTATTGAAAATAAATTTTATACAAGACTCCTGGGGAGCAGTGAATGAGAAGATGTATCAGACTTAGACTCAAGCTGCAATTTCATCTCAGCGGAGATTTCAAGATAAAGAAAGTGATGGATGGCAGTAGAATTAACTCTAAGCAGCTCTCACTAAACCTAATCTATGGCTAATTTGGCAAATGTTGCGTCTTTCAGGCTAAATTTATAACAATAAAAGTCCACGCGGATTAACTAAAAATTGTGCCTACAACGGTGACCTCTTTTGAAGTTTTTGCTAACAAATACAGAATATCCTATAGTTTCTCTTCAAAGTGACCTTTTAAGTGCAGAAATGCGTTGACTTCATCATGCACCACGAGCTTTCGTATGGGCTCCTGGTCATAGAGCTTGAAAACTGTGCTGCGAATGAGCCCGAAATGAGATTCAATGAACTTCTTCTTGATTGGCGCGATAATCGCTTTTAACAAAGCGCGCCAGTCGTTTCTTTCTCGTACTAACCGGCGCCAGTTGGACACACCAAGTTAAGCCAAGTCATTCTCCACCTGATCTTTCCAACGCAGAGGAGGTTTTCCTCTTCCTTTGCTACCACCACCAAATGGTACGGCATTGAATACTTTCAAAGCCGGAGCGTTTGTTTCCATTCAGATGACATGAATCAGTGAACGCAGCCGCTCGATTTTTATTGGCTGCGTTATGTCTAAGTCATCGTAAAGCTCATACAGCGCATCCTTCGATCGCCTGCGATATTCGCCGTCGCCAACGTGCAAAGGTCCAAAACTCTTACGTAGAGTCTTTCTCTCAAACACCCCAAGTGACTTCTTATTGGATATGGTCATCGTCCAAGCTTCTGCGCCATATGCTCTGACGGATGTGATGGGAGCGTTGCAGAGTGTTAGTTTTGTTTGTCGAGAGAGGCATGTGGCATGAATATTTCGGGATATTACCGTTAAGCTTTGCTTTATTTTTACAGTGCTTCTTGAAAGCAATTTTAAAAAAGTTGCCTATAAATTACGAATGATTAAAAGGTTTTCGAAGGCATATAATTTCTAAAATATCAGTGAACCCAGAAACCCGTTTCCCCGATCTATACTCGTATAAGTACAGTAATTTCGGGTAATAAATAAATATTTCAAAGCAAAAACTCAAATTAATTTATTATTATACTTGCCTAAACGAGATGGTCAGGCAAATAAACGAGAGTCATTTCACCTAAAAGTAACATGCGAATCCGCTCCTTTGGTTAGCCTTTCTTGCAGCAAATTAATGAGATCTCAAACATCGAGATAAAGAATTTGCTGCTATACTTGGACTTCACTAAATGGATCTGACTTAGAACAAAAACAAAAAAAAAAAAATATCATTATACGAAGACGGTGGTATAGTAAAATGGTGGTGCTCACTAATTAGGATTATTTCAGTGCAAATACTCAACCACTTCAACAAGAACAACAACACCAACATGGGATCCTAGCCGTTGTGATACTGAGGGTAAATGCAGGGTCAATGTACCAGCAATACTTGTCACCAAACTGGCCGATGAGTACAGTACAAAGACATAGGTATACCCCTACAAACATGTAAGCTACTTATCCTTGAGGAAATCGTTAACCACCTGCAGAATCACCGGCCAATTGTGGCCGACGCTCACTAGTAAATGTCATAGCATCTCTGCTAAGTCCAGTCTTAGCACACTGATTTCAGTTATAACAGGGTCTAATAGGCAGACAGGCTCAGAAGATGACCTTGGAAACACAAGACTACTGCAGAAGCTGTCTAGATAAGAAAAGGTAGGATAGGAAAAGGTAGAGACAACATCGCATCTCCTGTGCTATTGTACTGCCCTATCCAGACTAAGATGTATCATTTTATGTAGACAATTTTTTAATGAATTGTAGATTTCAGTACTATGGAAATCAGAGATTGCCTGAAATTGCATAAAGCATCATATACACTGATTTTAGAAGAGATAAGAACAAATTCCTTCCGCTACATCACAATGGGCTACGACAACCGGTTAAAGATTGAGTCGTTCTGCAATAGTTTAAAGTATTCTACTGGATGAACGAGTGTTACTTATTCAAAACGCCATAACTTTTTTGTGTGAAATTCGTTTTTATTGATATCAAAGACAAAATTGTTCAAAAATGGTAACAATTTTAACATATATTCACTTTAGCCCGATATGACCACCTTTTGCCTTGCCTATAGCCTTCAAACGGTCAGAAAATGAGTTGCATGCTACACGAATGTGTTCTTGAGGTATTTTGGCCCATTCTCGTATAATCGCTTTTTTCAGCGCATCCATACTGGGATATTTTTTTGTCCTCAACTTGCTCTCCAAAATGGACTAGGTGGAATAGTCCATCGAATTTCCGTCTGGCGAATTCGAAAGTCATTGTTGGGACGAAATTGGAACATGATTTTTTAACCATTCTTGATTCACACGAGCTTTATGAGACGGTGCCGAGTCCTGTTGGAACGTCCATGGTCTACGACCGAAATGTTTGCGTGTCCACGGCTCTAAAGTAGCTTCTAAAACATTTTTCCCATAATAAGTCGCATTCACTTTGACACCAGGCTCGATAAAAACGATTGGAGAGCGTCCATCAGCGGTAACTGCGGCCCAAACCATTACTTGCGATGAGAAATTGCTTCGATTGGCCATAAGTAGGCTTAAATTCTCGTATGAGCGTTCGGTCAAGTAAACACGATCGATTTGAGTGTTTATGAACTGCTCAATTGGGAAATTTTTTCATCAGAAAACACAATGTTAGGAATTTCGCCTCGTTCGTGCAAGCGCAACAACTCCTTTGCTCTTTCGAACCGAACTTTTTTTTTGCTGGGGTGAAAGATCGTGTGCTTTTTGGAACTTGTAAGCCTTGACCTTGAGCTCATTTTTCAATATGCGTCGAATGCTGTCTTGCAATATTTTCAGTTCTTTGGCCATTTTTCTTCCACTTCGGCATGGACTTCGTTCAAGTCGGGCCTTCACTTTCTTTTTGGTCCACCTCCGTAGCGTTTTGCAATGCTACCAGTATCATTGTATCGTTTTATAGTGCGATACACAAACATTTTATTCACTTTGAGGTGACTGAGCTCACGAACAATGGCTGGTTGTGATTTTCCAGATAAATATAACGCAATCACACTATTACGTTTGAATTCCATCACAGCAAAAAAAAAAAATCAACAAAACTGAAAACTGAGACGCAAATGCTTTTGATGGCTTATAAACAATATATTGAACTGTCATTAAAACAATTTTGACGTTGATACAAGCAGTGTGAAGTTGGTAACACTTCATATTGTTGTATGCCGGTTTGAGTGTAAGAGAATCATGCAGTTGGCAAGGTCGGTCGCATGCAAAAATAAAAAGTTTGGAAATATCGCCACCTATTTGAAACAAAAAAAAGTGTAATTGAATTTTTCTCGAATTTTGTAATTTATTATCCGATTGTTCTAAATATTATATGCACATTACGGAGGGGTGATGTTTTTTTTTAACACTATTAGTATACCTGTAAAAAGTTGATTTTCTATAGCACAAATTTGGTTTGTGCATACATGGCCAACGAAAATGCAGCACCTGCTGAGGGAGTAGGGCGTTTGGTGGACTCACCCTCATTTAATGAAGAGGTCATCCACATCGGCTGCGCCAATGCGAGACATATAATTTGGGAGTTGAGTCTCCCTATTTGGAACAAGGGCAACAGCCACACGTTTATATTTCCAGCATTGGAAACATCAAACGGTTGGGAGGAGGCTCTTGATATCACTCTTTCGACTAATTCGTCTGCCTTTAGGTTTGATAATTGAAAGGTTTCTCAGAGAAATTCCTTTTCGAATCACAGGTTGATCCTTTTTGAAATCAATTTAATATATTTCCCCACAGGAATTCCACGAAAACCCACTGGTTTCTGTTCAATAGAGTTTTTAATAATAAATATATTAAGAAATAAATAAATATGTAGTAGGCGCGTAATAGGCTGTCATTTTAGCTTTACGGCTTCATGCGTGCACTCATTTAAAAATGCATTTGTATTCACTTTTGGTTGTTGTTTCCATTGACTTCAAAGCTTTATCATGACGTTCCTAGGTAACTTAAGGTGTAACATTATTTGGTGTTGCTGATTAATTGGTCAATTACAATTAAATAATCAAATGATCTCATTGACGAACTCTCATTTTGGGAGATAAGTTGTGTTGGTTTTTATTATTTAATAACTAAATTATTATTATTACTAAAATTGTTCTTATTTCACTTTAGTACTGCGTTTAGAAATAATTACAAACATTAAACTTAAAATATTTATTTACTTATTAAAAGCTGTGTAAAAACTCGTTTACTATTCCAAACTAGGTTAGGAAATAATCCGTAATTTTTTTTGTTCTTGTTCACTCCTCTCGGTAGCATAGGGCCGCGTCAAGACTTGTCTTGCTTTGGTTCCATAAATCTATATTATTTCTGACAGGGTAGGTGATTAGACTGCCGCTACCAGTCCTATGTAGTGGGAATGCCCAAATGTCATTGCTTAGGAACAACGCCTTCTTACTGCTTGAAGCGCCATCTGTGTGTCACATTTTTCTGCCAGAAGGATGCCACAGATGGTTGAGGGCTTCGTTAAATTTGTTGTGTCTGCGCAGCCCGCTTCCTCTTGCTGCCGCCACTGATGCCACGTGTAGCTGTGTATTTTTCTTTGTGTTTTGATTGTTTAAGCCGCCACAATGCAATTAATTATTGTGCGGGAGTAAGGATGGAAAGAATAAGTTATTTCTGCATTTGAGGAATGGGATGTTTTTTTTTTAGTTTTATTACCTCTTATAAAAGCAGTATTTTATTGCTTTGCCATTACAAAAAACAAAATTTCATATAACGGGTGTTTTGTTAGCTTTATAAGAACTACAGATATTGAAAATAGCAACCTGTGTTGACATTTCCGCTCAGTAGAGTTTAGGAAGACATCATGAATCGTTTACGCATCAAAATTGTGGAAATTTACTTAAAAAAAAAATTAAAAAATAAATCAGTTCGAAAAGTTCATGAGCACTTCGCCTATTTTGCATGCGGTTTACTCCCTGATGAAGTTATCGATGATTTTTTCCTTCGAAATGAGAAAGATGTGTAAATGATCTAGCAGATTATAATAAAAATGAATTCGTGCCAAGAATATTTCTGTTTTCTATTACTACTGAAAATTCTTAAACTCTTAAAAAAAAAAGAAAATACTGATGGAATGGTTGCAATTTTCAAAACAAAATTTTAATTTTATTTGTTTGATAGATATTTTGTATGGATATAGAGGAGGGGGTAAATGGAATTGCAATGGAATAGGTCAAGTTACATTTACACAAACGTGAAAAATGACGAAACTTTATCAAATTCATGAAAGATATCTTCAATTTCGATTGTGCATCAGACGTTAATAAGTCAACAACACTAAGAGGCACCATCATCGATTTGCCTTTCTCAAGACACATTACACTCGAAACACGCCCTTTCATTTCCTACTCTTCCTATCATCGTTCTATTCTCAACAGACAAATGGTTCATTACCACGCACACAAATATGTGAATTTATATACATACATATGCGCATATACATACATATATATGCTCACTCAAGTAGGACAGAGCCAGATGTCGAACGTTGCCGAACGCGGAGACCGATTGTGCCTCTTTGTCGTTCGTTCCGCGCTCTCGCTTGCAGTTCAAGCAAGATAATGACGCATGAGCAAGATAACGACGAATGAGCAAGATAACGACGCATTTTTTCGTGTGTGCAGCCGGCTAAATCGAATTATAAGAGGTTATCACATCAAAAGGCGATACAATGTGAGGCAAAATTAAGCATCCAGTTTTTTTTTTTGAACAACTTTTTTACTAATTAAAACAAATGATTTTGAGTGAAGAAATCTTTATTTTGACCTTTGCGTGCTCCACTGCTTGTCTGTTTGTATACTCACGCTGCCTAGTTCAGAAATGTCAAATATGATTGATGTGCGACGCCATCTGCAAATGTTATAAGTGTATGATAGGTTGATAACTGTGAACGTTTCGCACTATCGCTCCACCTTAATGTAAATAGCTGTTTATTTATAAGCTAAACTCAATACTTCTTGAGCAAGAATTAGATTAGGGTAGGTTGACATGGCTGGTTGAAAGCCATCACATAGACCTATTGGTCCTTAGTGGTACCAGATGGAGTTTGACCCTTACGTTTGCTTGTAGTAGGCTTCTTATAATAAGCCTGCGTCTTTTGCGGATCTAAGTGAGCTCTGATGTTCTAGCCCCTAGAGACACTCTAACCTCTCATATTGTAAAGCTCCTAAATATTTCATTCGGGTTCTAGCTAATGCAGGGCAAGAACATAAAAGGTGTTCAAAAGTTTCCCTCTCTTCTAGTTCATTGCAAAATCTGCAGCTCCCATTATTTGTAATTCCCATTTTGTAAGCGAGTGCCGTTAGCCAATTGTGCCCCGTCAGTATACCTACGATGTTCTGCTTTACTTTCTAGTCAAGGCTAGTACGAATCTGGCGTATTTATCTACATTCTGTGTACACATGATTCTCGCGCTTTTACAAGTGGCTATATTATTCCAACTCCGGCCTATCCGTGTTTTCATGTTCGTAGCGATGTCATTTTATATCGTATTTAAGAGTCTCAGTATGTCGTTTTCTTGTACGAATTGCCTGTAGGTAAACAGCGCTTTGGCAATATCATCTATAATTTCATTTCCTGCAATGCCCTTATATCCGGGCACCCAATATATGTGTAGCCGTCTGTCTGCGGCTGGTCTCTCTATGGCTTCCTTGGTCCCAAGAACGTTTTTAAAAAAAATTTCATATGAGTTTATTGCCTTCATTGCCGCTGGACTGTCAACGTATATATGTATTTATGTTGGAGTTGCTGAGCAAGAATTCACTCTTGCAGAAAATATAGCTAACATCGAGCACTTTGCACCATTTCAGCGAAAATATATCATCAAATGAAAACGTTACTGCAAAAAAAATCATTCCAGTGATTTTTACGATAGTCCAATTTCTTTAGTTTTTTTTTTTCTTGTTTTTTTTCTACCAAGAACTTTCCAAAAAGGAGTTTGTTTTTTTTTAGTTTTGTTTCGACCCGCTCTAATATATGTATATACATACTTAGGTATATATAACCTGCGTGTAAGCAAACAAAAACCGTGCAGCCAGCAAAGTTTACTTAACCTGTGGCAAAACAATAACATTTTAAATGGAGTCCACAAACTTTGTAGTGCTCGTAAAAAATTCTTTTGCATGAAAAAGTGCCGGAAAACTAAATCAACAATTGAGCAATTAATTTAATGGTGTTTAGGGCAATAAGGGGCATTTAAAAGTATCCAGCGCTGCATTTATGTATGTATGTATGCATGTATGTATGTATGTAAGTAAGTATGTATATATGTACGACAATATGTTCTGGCACATACTGTTTGCAGATATTCATGCAGGGTGCTTCAAAATGATAGTCGCTTAGCGCTTTCAGTTGAGAAAAGCTACGTACTTAAATCAATGTTAATTAGGCAGTAGAAAGGAAGAAAAGAAGAAGTTCGATAAAGAATAAAATTTTATGTCTTACTAATAAATTACTTTAAATTAAGTTCTTCTTCTTCTTTAATCTTCCCAGTTATTCCTACGATCTCCGAAGAAGCGGTCGAGGAGTAAAAACTTTTCGAGATTTATATTCGCGCCTGGTCAGACTTGTGTATTAGCTATAAAATTTTGTAAATCCACCCCAAATTTAAAGTTAGTTGTTTATAAAATGACCAACAAAAAAATTAACAATTCATTTTATTCCTCACAGACTGTATTCTTGTTAGTCGCATTAGATACGATTACAATGGACTTGCAAAATATGAGGTATAGTTAATATAGTAGTGATAGCAATGAAAGATTTTTTTAATTTGTTATATTTATTTTATTGCATTAACTAATTCTGTATAAAAATACTTTTGAAGTGGCCAGAAGCCCGTGTTGTCATTGGGGGAAATGCTCAGCCATTTCGTTAAGAGATGCGCGGCATTTCATAACTAGCATAGAGGTTGTCGACTGCTTTGTGAGGCTGTCAGTGAAAATATAGATATCATCTCCAGGTATCGCTCCACATTGTACCAGTGTTACGGCTTTGTCATTATTGCCATTAGTTCAGCCTAAAAGACAGTGCAATAGTCGTGAAGCCGAAAACTAAAGGAGATATACACCTCCACCCACCATGCCCTCGAGCTTTGCACCATCTGCGTATATATGGATGGGCTTGTGTTTTTTTTTAGTCAGGAGGCGTAAATGAAAATGTCAGAAACATCATTAAAAGTGCCGTCAGACCAATGGTATGCATTATAACATTCTTCCGCCTCGACTGATTTCCACCCTGGGACCGCGTTAACCTATCTTCAGAGTAGAGCCGCGTTTATGTCAATTGACACAACAGGTTCCTGCTTACTCGATAGCATTCACTCCTTCCACTGCCTTTTCAGGCGACTGCGGAGGAAATGAAGCATCGGAGGATGTGCAATAGTCCGATTCTGACAATCTAAAGGGTGGTTAAGTTTTAAGGGCCGGTGTTGATTTTAAATAAAATACATTTTTTTTTTTAGGAAATTATTATAGTTTCTCTTTATTATGATAATACTGGTACAGCTCAATTACGCATAGAAGAAAATATCGGCCAAACGGTCACCGCGGCCTCGGCGGCACATCTCCATCCGATGGTCAAAATTTTCGATGACGCTGAGGCATAATTGAGGTTCTATGCCATTAATGTGCCAAATTATCTCATCCTTTAGCTCTTGAATTGTTGCTGGCTTATCGACGTACACCTTTTCTTTCAAATAACCCCAAAGAAAGGAGACCAATGGTGTCAAATCACATGAATTTGGCGGCCAATTGACATCGGCCATCAAATTTTTCGCGCAAAAGAGCCATTGTTTCGTTAGCAGTGTGACAAGTGGCTCTGTCCTGTTGGAACCACATATCGTCCACATCCATATCTTCCAATTCGGGCCATAAAAAGTTCGTTATCATCTCACGATAGCGAACACTATTCATCATAAGTGCCTGATCGGCCTCATTTTGGAAAAAATACGGCCCAATGATGCCGCCGGCCCATAAACCGCACCGAAGAGTCACACTTTGTGGGTGCATTGGTTTTTCGGCAATCAGTCTTCGATTATCATTCGCCCAAAGGCGGTAATTCTGCTGATTGACGAACCCACTGAGGTGAAAATGTGCCTCATCATTGAAAATGATTTTCTTCGAAGTGCGCGATATGCATTTTGATTTGAACGCCCGTTTTCATAATAGGCCTGAATAACTTTAACGCGTTGCTCGATTATGTATCTTTCCGTGGTGCAAATTGAGTTAGTCTGAAATTGAATAATAATAATAATAATAAACGAAAAGACTATACTCTAAATTATATTATTTATAAAGTTGTTTTTTTCTGCCTTTTTCCTTCTTCCTTGTTTTCTCAGAATTGTCAAATGCTACCTAATTTAATTAAATATTTTAATATAATAGTAATGAATACAAACTCCATCTTTCTACTTCTACTGCTGCTGCCGCTGTTGTTGCTGCAGTTTCTGGGCTTTCCTCTCTTTTTGTGTGGGATGGTGGGTGTTCGAATGCCTTCGTCAGCATTGCTCGTTCTTCACTGAAACGTATGCAGTGAAAGGCCACATGTTCTGCGCTCTTTACTCAGGAAAAAAGAGCTGCCGGCCAGCTGGAAACGGTGTAGATATTCAAGGCAGCAGCCGTTTCCGGTGAGTATCTGCGTTAGGTAGCAGTCAATATCGACATTCTTCCTATTCATCAACCTTTCAAGATTTTGTATGAGTGTGTAAGTCTAGTCCGGCCTTTGGTTGACTCATGCACCTTTTTTGCCATTCGCCCATCAATCGAGTTGTTTCTACCATCTTTTCTGCTATCGTCGGTTTAACTCCCTTTACTCCACATAGGCGATACAACTCCATTGCATGAACATCCACATGGAGGGTCTAGCCCTCTCTTAACTCCCACTCCCACTCCCACTCTTCCCTTGAGGCTAGGAGAGTCATGCACGTTGTAATGGTAAGTGTAGGCGGGTAGCTCCAACATGCCATGCCGGATTTTTTTTGGTGTGTGATTCAGCTCTCGAAAAATTTCTGGAACTCTATTTTCAGCATAGCCATGAAAGTCGTCTTCGAATTGTCCACCACTTCCTTTCGGCTGTTAAAACGCATCCCCGTAGTGGTTTTTTGACTCAATATAAAATAATAATATAAAAAATCACAGAAAGCCATATCAGCAGAATTTGATGGCTGTTATGGATAGTATAAACTTCGTTCCGAGTCAAAATTTCACGGATATTGACGGCATTTTTACTCTGCGACGGTGCGTTATTGTGGTGCAAAATGCAAGAATTTTTCACCTACAAATCCTTTGAGAAATTGTTCACGCTTATAAAAAGTCCCAAATAAAAGTTTATTAACTGCATAACCTTCTGGGAAAAACCACAAAAGCCCTGAGCATCGCTTTCTTTTTTTACTAAAAATGACGTGGTTGTTTTTTATAGTTTTAATCAGGTATGTTGTCTGGGTTGCACGTCGTACTCACAAACCCACGTCCTATCTCCATTAATGACGCCTTAAATGTATACTGTGTGGGACTCAGCCTTGAAAATCGTGCATTTGGTGATATAAATGCAGAGCCTTTTTTAAACGAAATTCAGGTTGATTCTGACTAACTTTATAGCAACACAAATCATTCACTCCAATATCCTGAGTGGATCCACAAGCAATGTTGAAGTCTTTTGCCAGGTCTCTAATGGTTCACTTGGGATTATTGATTAACTTTTCTTTCACTTTATTGATGGTTTCATCAGTTTCCGATGTCGACGGTTTGCCACTGCGTTCGTCATCCTCGATGTGCTCACGATCTCTTCTGAAGAACTCATGCCCCTTGTAAATCATTGTTTTCTTCAGAGTGACATTACTAAAACAGCTTTCCAACATTTTGAAGTTTTTTGCAGCATTGAACCCATTTTTAAAGCAAAATTTAGTACAAACTCGTTGTTGGTAGGTAGGTGAAATGGTTGAAGTGCACCTGGCACTCCTCAAGTAGCACTAAAGCGTCGCTTTGATACCATTGTGAGACCTCCAACAGGCAGATATCTACAGCCAACCAGAGTTGTTGATATAATGGAGGCGATTGATTGGATTTAGGTTGGCACACTGCCCTAGGCTGTCGAAGAAAGGAGCTCTCAGTGACCTTAGTCTTCTAGCTGCCCAACCCGGAGATTTACAGAGAAAATACTCAAAAGTCTCCTTCTCTGAAAGGTCCCCACAGCTTCCGCAATGGGGGTTAAATGGTAACCCTAGCTTTTCCGCATGTGCGCCGATCGTCCAGTGACCGGTAAACACAGCTACGAGTTTGGAAATTGAATGGCGAAGAGTCCAAAGAACTTTCTGAGCTCTTCGTATATCGTATTGGGGCCAAAGGGTTTTCGAAATAGCACATGAAGAAATTAAGCTTCATCTTTTCTGCGCTTTTCTGAGAAATAATTTGTGCAGTTTCCCCTTGCAGCTCAAAGGGATGCCGATGACCGGGTAGGAGGTCTCTGAGGCCAATCCAGTTCACTTCCTGGCAAGCTCATCAGCAATTTCATTTCCCTCTATGCTCCTATGTCCTGGAACCCAGATCAGAGAAATGTTACCTGCACACCCAAGTGGCTTGATCTCATCCTTACAGAAGTTTACTAATTTTGATCTGCACCATAGAGTCATCAGAGCCTTAATCGCGGATTGACCATCGGAGGAAATGTTTATATCTCCCTCGCTCCCGCGTTCCTCAATCATTTTGCAAGCCTGTTGTTTGCAAATGCAAATCTATTTCTAAAACTGCAAAAAATTTAAAGCACGTGCATAAGTAGATTTACTCAGACGACTTAACTTTCACAAATATCAAGCAGTGGCGATAAAGTTTTGGTAGTAATATTAACCACAGCTGTGGTAATCTAACAAAATAAAAACAAAGCTCAAACCAGTTGACTGAGAGCGCTTGTTCCGGGAACTCTTAGTGGTAAATTTTGGTAAACTATTTGTCATTCACAGCAATTTGGTGGTGCTCAGGGTGTAATTACCTTATTCATCTTGCAAATATTTAAATATTTCTATCCATCGATTGGCAACGGTCACCGCAGTAACTCTCAATGGCACAATACAGCGCGTACAATTTCGCGTCACTCATACGCCATGCAGCACCGCCTCTTTCCACTTCTTGATCAGCAGTCTTCGTAAGGAGTTGTATGTGCAAAAAGGGATTATAGTTCGAACAAAATAGTGTTTGTGCAGTAAAAAACAGGATTTATATAATTTTTGATGGATAGAAGTTTGTAAGCTAGAAAAGAGGAGTATTTCGCATAAAAATGGAAAAATTGCATGATTATACCAGCACCACTGCATGCTTTGAATGTTCGTTTGCTCAATCCGCTGAATAGTTTCGTTCTTTGTTTGCAATTTTTCCCGCCTAGAAAGTGTTGTAAAATTATTTCAATTTCTAAAGCATCGAAATTGTCGTTGTGCTAGAAATTTTGACAATGATAAATGGAGGTTTGCTATGCTAGGGGCATTTTTTACGATCTACTGCAAAATTTTGTCATATTTTTTGACAACTCATAACAATGTTGGTGCTTTTTATGCCATTATTTGTGGCTGGATTTATTAGCTCATCATTGGCAAGCTCTTTTCACACGAACAAAAAAACAAAAAAAAACAAATAAAAGCAAGAAATATTTAAATTAGGATTGTGCATTTATTCGATTAATTAAATTTTTTATTACTCAAAGTATGCTTTGCTTAAGTAGTTTTCATTCTATTAATATGTCTACATGAAGTTTGGACTCAAATAATTCCAACAAAATATTTCACATAAAAGTAGGAGAACAAAAACAATATTACACATTTTTTTTGCGGATGTAGAGGTTTAAGGGTTCAGGGTAGTCAGAATTTTCAAAAAAATTTATTACAATAGTTTTTTGCATTTTCTTAAAGCATTATATCTTAAAATATTGTGGAAAATTTGAAGTGAATTCGATAAATAATTTTCTAGTTATTCAACAATTAAAAAGGGCGCTCGGGCGCTCTAGAGCGATCGAGAGCAAATAGTCAGCAGCAGATGCAAGCAACTAACGATAGCAAAACTTTAAATGCGTTTTTCTGAAAACTATGTTTTTTAAACTGGGGATCACCGTAACTTAAGAACCGCTTGGTATATTTCAATTAAATTTATACTGCTTTTGAAAATGTAAAAAGACTTGTGCCTGATCGAAGGATTTTTTTTTTTTTTTTTTTAAATGTCGATTTCTTTTAACAATTAATTGTCGAAACACGAGGTATTAATGCTATTTTTTTACTTTTGTAAAATAAAGCAACTGACTAGCAAAAAAAATTATTGAAAATCATAATTTTTTGGGCCTCTGACTACCTGCTGCCTAATGCATCATCAAAACTGCCTTCACAGCAATGCTATGACCGGGACCTGAAAACCTACCCTTCATTTGGAACCGTCTCCCAACCTGGTCCCGCTTTTGCAGTACTTCATAGTGGCGTTCCATCTTACTCAAAGGTCTATGCCTATATACCTGCGTCCAGGTCCCGCTTTTTTATCCGGACAGTTCATTCGGCGAAACCACTTGTCTCGCTACTTGGCATCTTGTCGATTACATTTTCAGTAGCTATGTGACCGACTGCATTCTCCAGCGTTCGACGTTCTTGTTTCCAATGCATGTAATATATGAACATTTGTTCAGCGGCACCCACGTATGTATATGCATGGGACGTGTTCGATTTCTTTTATTTTTAACAGGTATTTCTGGAAATAACCGTGCAACGAAATCATTTGGGTTGTATAAAAATTTACTTCTCCGAAGTTCCTACTGTTCCTTGTGGCGACGTCTTATATGAGTCTAGCCGTCCATCTGCCGCCTGTTTCGTTATTCCAGCGGTCTTGCCATAGCCTTATCGCTTCATCCCTTATTTCGCGCTCTGCTGGTTTGCTAAATCTTTTATCCATTCCCTCTCTCTTTAATGCTTTTTTTTTTCAAAAGCTAATAATTCTGTCTGTATTGACAACAGCCAACAGCCCAATCAGAAATCAACCCAATTTTCAACAATTTCGAATTTGTACTTTATTATAAAAAAATTTAAATTCTAAGGAATCTCAGTCAAAGTATAATAGGAGTACGATGGGAGGATATCATCAAATTGCATGCCAATTTAATTATTACTTTCCTAGATATAGCGATTCGAATCGGGTTAGATTCGCACTTGAGCGTGAAATATCAATAGAAAGTTTTTTCTGATAGCGGTTACCCCAGGTTAGGCGATGCGCACATTTCTGCCATGAAAAAGCTACTCATACAAACCATCCGCTATTTGCGCAGTCCGCGTATACCAATTTCTCTCTTTAGAAATAAATTCGAGTGCATTGTCTTCTTCAATTGTTAAGGGTTCTGAGAAACGAAAATTCCACATAAATAAAACCACCATAATTCATTTAGCGGCACTTAAGATTACTTACACAAATCTGCTAGTTTTTATATGAAAATAATTTTAATACCCACTTAGTTACGCAGCTATTTCGCCAGTGGAAATTTATATTTGTTTCCCTGTAAATATGCCACTTCTTTCACCCTGCATCGCTTTTTTCAGTAGAAAAGTTATTTCAGTGTTTCAATAAAAATAAGCGTAAATTGTAAGAATCTGCAGGCGTAACTTAGTGCGTATAAAAAGTGCTAAAATATATTTACGAATTATGGTTTTACATATTAATCGTAAAGTATAATACAACAACCACCAATACATGCTTGTGCTCACCAATACACACTTGTGCATCCGTATACTCAAATATGTATAGTAAAATGGGTTAGTACGTAAATAAATAAGTTCTGTGAGACAGCAAAGGTAATTGTTTTTGTTGAAATATGCGTAAATCTACCAGTTCCCTTGAAAGAAACAGCAAATATACGGTAATAAAAATAAACAATTTTACTTTATTTAAGCATTTACCTTTATATATATACAGTCACTCACACCTTATTTGCTACAGAAACGATTTTTTGTAAATTGTTCTACATATATTTCTTAATATTTTGCGAAAATGGAAAAAGAGAGTACGCAGATATTTTATTTATTTTTTTTTTTGTCATATCTTAACATAAAATACTAAAAAGTGCTCACTCATTTCATTGTAATGAAAAAAAGCACAAAATACAGAGAATTCACATCGCAGCTTAAATGGCACAGTTAAAACAGAGAATTTATTGTCATACTTTAATTAGCATATTTCTAGTTTTCAAAATTTTAAGGTATTTAGTTCATTGTTGGGTTTCCTTTATTATTCATTATGGCTTGAAGTATACGTGGAATGGCGTTAATCAATTGTTTTGTGTGTTCTGGACTAATTTAGTTCCACTCTTTGAGTATCGCCCTTTTAGGATCAGATTTGTTATGGACGCATTATTATGGTCGCATTTTTTTATATTTGTCTTTAAAACCGACCGCAAATTTTCGTGGACCTCGAAATCCGGTGATTGGGCAGGAGTTTAACAATATGGGGGCATTTATGTATTAACCTTTTTCTTATTATTTGTGACTTGTGCTTAAGATCGTTTTCTCGATAAAAGCGAAGTCATCTTCAATTTGTGATTTTCTAGTGCTTTAAACCAAATTTTCGCACAGAAGTTTTAAATAAACGTATTTGCTCATTGCTTCTTCGATAAAGCTCGAATTTCCAACTCCAATGAATGGTACGCGCCAATTTTATATAGGTATATATAATGAATGGCATGCACACCCAAGAAATGGGCATGGTTGCCACCGCTCTGTTTTATTGCAGTTCGGAAATTTTTAGTTTTGAGCTCGGTATCGGCCTCGCGCTACATAAAAGGTGTAACATCTGCTTCAAATAGGTTTCGTTTTATCTCGTCTGCAAAAATTACGGTCCTCCAAATGCATGGGTTTTATTTAGATGGACACGCGCAAACTGCAATCTCTTACTTCTATTCCTTGCACTTACGAAAGGTTTATTACGGGCTAATCTACCATTTAAAATTGCTTCCCTCTGTACTTATCGAAAAGTTGCTGGTAGGCAATTCTTCTCTAAATCCTTTGTAGGTATTTTCGTTAACTTTGGAGCGCATGTTGCTGGATTTTTCTTCACTTGGCGCACTGACCACTGACATTTTTTCTCTGTAAAAGTTTTAGTTGGGGCCTATCGTCCCTTATTTACCACACGGTTTTCATGCATAAGGCGTTCAAAATTGCTCTGAAGTGTTGAAAAACTTAAATATACGTTCTTCTGTCAAAAAAATATCGGTAATTGATTATTTAAAAAGCGCGCGTTACGCATATGTTTCAATTTTATTGCAGGAATTTCGGTACAACTGCCCTCTATAGTGACGCAGAGCTTGAGCGTGATCTGTCAATTGGCATGTTTTTGGCATTTAATTATATCAGTCAACGGCAGGTGTGCTCTGCGATTTTCACTACGGATAAAAATATCGGACAAAGAATTTCTGTTAAATTTTGGGTTTGGAAAGGATTTCGTTCGCCAAATCGTTGAAAATGTTGCAAAAAACCTATGGCGAGTGTGTTTTATGAAAAACACAGGCTTACGAGAGTTATAAGGGGCAGAGGACTGAGAAATCGAGAAAGATTTTGCCCATCCACGCCTTCAACGGATGAAAAGTCGACAAAGTCAAGGAAATGGTGCAGAAACACCATCATTTAAGTTTGAGGGAGGTAGCTCGTGATCTTAGCCAGACTCACGAATCAATTCGCAAAAGTTTACACCATCAATTGTGCATGCGAGGCCAAGATGCGTGGCTGCTCGACTCGTTCCAAGACAGTTGAATTTCTTTCAAAAAATTCGTGAAAGATGGTGGCTGAAGACATGCTTGAGCAAGCAAATTCGGACCCAACGTTTATGCGGCGCATCATAACAGATGATGAGACTTGGGTATATGAGTTTGACATGCAAGCCAGTAAACAGCCGGCTGAATGGCGCTAGCCACATGAGCCAAACCCCAAAAAACATAAAACTACGTCAAAGTCGGTCAAAAGTGAATGTCATGCTACTCGTTTTCTTGGATTATTGATTATCATGGTGTGGCGCACCCGGAATTCATTTTAAATGACTCTACAGTAAATAAAGAATATTGTTTCTAAGTTATGCGACATTTGGGAGTGAATGTGCATAGGAAACGGTCCAATTTGTGGAAAGAAAACTCATGGATCTTGCACCATGACAACGTACTGTCTCACAAAGCTGATATTGTGAATATTTTTTTGACCAAAAACTCAACAAATATCGTCGAGTAACCACCGTATTCACCGAATATGGCCACCTGTGACTCTTTTATTTTCCCAAAACTGACATTCCCACTCCGCAAACGCCGCTTTGAGTCGATAAAGGCCATTCAGGAGAATTCGCTAAAGGAGCTGAAGAGATCTCTTCAAATGCGTTTAAAAGGTGCTTTGATGACTGGAACAATCGTTGCCTTTGAATGGAGCCTATTTTGAAAGCGACAAAATAAGTTTTGATAATTAAGTAATTATTTTGCGTTTTATTGAACAATAACCAGTACTTTTTGACATAATTTATATGTATAAATAGAGTTAAAGCTTTAACTACGCCTACTTCTTATACGAATAATAGTGCGACAATACTCTAAGAACATTTGCCGCACATTAAACTGCTGGTACGCGTATCCTGGCACTGCTTCAATTCCCATTTTTTTCACTGCAGCATCCCGTTGATTAATTGCTGGCAGCGGAAATGGAAGTGAGTACGATAACAACTGCGCAAGACGTCAAAATGACAGTCGTGATGCAGAAATGGGTTATGCTTTGTGATAGAAAAAACAAACCCTGATGTGGATTTGACGTAAATGTAAGTGAAAGAGAAAGGGAAAAGTTTTACTAGGATCATTATAGGATAGTCACAGAAATATAAATAATAAATATTTATGTATATGAATCATTTCTTTAATATTTTTATGCATTATTATGAAAGAAAGGTGTTAAGTACGAGAGTGCAAATTCGTATCAGAATTATATATATGTATATAATTGGCGCGTACACCCTTTTTGGGTGTTTGGCCGAGCTCCTCCTCCTATTTGTGGTGTGCGTCTTGATGTTGTTCCACAAATGGAGGGACCTACAGTTTCAAGCCGACTCCGAACGGCAGATATTTTTTATGATGAGCTATTTCATGGCAGAAATACACTCGGAAGTTTGCCATTGCCTGCCGAGGGGCGACCGCTATTAGAAAAAACGTTTTCTTAATTTTGATCTTTCACCGAGATTCGAACCGACGTTCGCTCTCTGAATTTCGAATGGTAGTCACGCACCAACCCATTCGGCCACAGCGGCCACCGTATCAGAATTACTCAACATGAAAAAGATTTTTTAGTTGTTCGTAATTTTATATTTTATTTATTTACTTTATTTTTAATTTTCCATATATCATAATTTGTATATATTTTAATAGAATTGCACATGTCAACAATCCTCCAATTACCTACAAATACTCTACCTCCATATCAACAAGTAAAAAAGATCGGTTTTTTCAGAATTGGTAAGTGGTACGGAAAAATCGGTTCTATTTTTGAAATTCATGTAATCATGTAATCCTTTAGGGAGTAAAATTTCACCAAATTCCGAGCACTACTTCTATTTTTGTCCATTGTTTATATGGGGTCGCAGCACTGTGCGTTATGAGCAGCAATAAAAACAACATTCTTGAAAAAGACATTGATTGTAAACTGGCCAATTCATTTATAAAAATTAATAAATTTAGTTATCATAAAATATCTACTGGTTTTTTATATTTGTAAAAGGTTTTGAGTTTTTTTTTAACGGAAGATGTAAAGCAGAAATCAAGCAATTTACTGCACGTTGCGAATAGCAGCCAAATGGCAAAATTTGCATTTTTTTACGTCAAACTTTTTAGAAATAACTTACTTTACTTGAAAATACTTTATTTTTAACAATTAAATAACATTTTACTATTTATTTAACTTTTTTTGTTATAATAACTTCAATATTTTGTGTTCGCATTGCCTCTCTTTTATTTGCATACCCACCTTTATTCGGCGTAAAATGCTTGCTTGCCCGTTTGCATGATCCAAGCTTTAATTTCCGGTGCTGCACACCAAAGCCCCGAAATATGTTATACGCGAAGGTAAACAATTTCAAACTACCAGATTCACTGCTTCATATTGAAGCGCAGCAAATTGGCTGGCCATGCAGAGAAGAAAACAAGCATACAAATGTATACTCAGTGACCGCTGATACAGCTCAACTCATCCTCCTCCTCTTGGTTATGCTTTATTGATCTCTTACTCAGTGAAATGCTGCAGAAAAATGTTCAAAGGAAATTGACAGCCGCAGATGGTTATGTGCACACACGCGTGCACTCACAAACACTTACACAAATATGGTATCCACTTACGCACTCGTCCGCTCACACTTACTGCGCGGCGTGTCTACCCATTGGCTATTATTTTTCACTCATTTCCATGCAGAATTTTTCTCACTTGCTCGCTTCTTACTTTGTATGCTGGCTATGCATGCAATTCGCAGTTGGAAGCTTCAACAACTTGATTTGAGTCGATTTTTATTCTTTTTACACTGCTTGCTCTATTCCGTTTGCTGGCTTCATAAATCATCGCAGATTGTCAGTGTGCGCTCATCTGGTGGAATCTTTTTCCATTTTCACACACACTCGCATACGCAATCGTCTTGCATTGAGTTGTCGATGTGGATATGTTAATATATGAGTGGTCATATCTCATTCGAATTTGGTTGGAAAATATTATATTTCCGTGCATATCCTTTCAAATTATTTCAAACAGAGGAAAATGTGAAATAGAGAAATTGTTCAAGTTATTGAAATAGCAAGAAAAACAAAAATTATGGTCAAAAAAAGGTTAATGAAATACCAGAAAAAAATCATCTCTGAAGTTACAGGAGTAATTTGGTAGATTTTTTTTTAATAACGAAGTAAAATAAAATAATTTCGTATTTCTTATTTGTTATATCTTACTTAACGAACTGTTAAAAAATACCGAAATAAATTTATAAAATTTTTTAACTTTCATTTTATTTATTCATGTCTATAAATTGTTTAATTTGTCTTCGCCCGTCAAATTGTAAATATTATTTGCAACAAGTTGAGCTCAAGGCCACTATTTGAAGAAAAAACACAATTGCACTTGTTCTCATAGGCCTCGGTAGTCTAGCGTAAGTGCACTAGCCTGCCATCCCAGAGGTTGTGAGTTCGAATCCCATGTAAAACACGGTTTCGCACTTTTCCAAATTTACCTACTTTCCCTGTTTCTGAAAACAAAACCTAAAAAAAAATCTCATTCCCCAAACCCAAAAACTTATCCTTTCCATCCTCACTCCCGCACAATAGTCGGCGCATTATTTGCATTGTGGCTGATAAAATAAGCAAAATCAAAGAAAAAGACACATAGCAGGAGGAAGCGGGCAACCGCGGAAATAGCGCAGGTACACCAAAGTCCTCAACCATTTGTGTGATCCTTCTGGCAGATAAATGTGAAACACAGATGGCGCTCCAAGCAGTAAAAAGGAGTTGTTCCTAAGCAATGACAGGAGGGCATTTCCACCACTTAGGACTGGTAGCGGCAGGCTAATCACCTACCCTATCAGAAATCAAATAGATTAACGAAACCAACGCAAGACACGTCTTGTAGAGTCCCTATGCTCCCGAGAGAAGTGAACAAGGAAAACAAAAACTTGTGCTCATGATTTAGTCATAAGTCATATTCAGAAACATACAAAGATCCGCAAGATGACTTAAGACCGAAGTCGAAATATGAATCGTCTAAATAAATTTTAGAAAATATAAAATTATGTGTTTTATTCAAATTCCGATGATGACTTAATGAACATAAAAGCCTAAGAATTTTGTTCACAAAGACAAATAGACGGAAGCTTTCAGTAGTGACTTTGACGGTGATTTTGCTTATATTTATAGTGATTTTTGAATTAAAAGTTTATTATTATTTTATTTTAAATAACATTCATTCTTTAGTTGAAACCAAATACAGGGTCCGGCACTCGAAGCATAACCAAATTCAGACCCCTCGCGCAGCACGGGCATCAGCTGTCTGTTAGTTAGCTAAATAGCAGTCCAGAGTATTATTTTCAAGCGCGCGGAAGTATTTTCCCATTACTCCTTGCAATGATACTGGTAACATCGCGAAACGTCGTGGAGGTGGTCATCAAAAGATCATCAACGGCACGTGAAATGATTCAAAAAGTAAAAAAGCGACTTGAGCGAAATCCACGACGAAGTGCCAATCAAATGGCGAAAGACCTGAAAATATCTGACCTTAGCATCCGCCGCATACTGAAAAATTATCTCAAAGTCAAGCCTTACAAGATCGAGAAGGCGCTTAATCTCACACCAAAACAGCAACAAGTCAGACTTGAGAGAGTAAAGGAGTTGCTTCGCTTGGCCGAAGGCGGTCAATTTCCAAATATTGTGTTTTCTGACGAGAAAATTTTTTAAATTTAGCAATTCGTAAACTCCCAAAACGGTAGGGTTTATTTGACCGACCGTTCATACGAGAACTTTAGTCATCGATTAGCCACCAGGAGGCAGCACCCGCCACAAGTAATGATTTGGGCCACTGCAACCACAGATGGCCGCTCCTCACTCGTTTTCATCGAGCCTGGCGTCAAGGTAAATGCGGAATATTATCGGGAAAGTATTCTGAAGGTTGCTTTGAAGCCGTGGGCAGACAAACATTTCGGTGGCACACCATGGACGTTTCAACAGGACTCGGCACCGTCTCATAAAGCTCGAATGAACCAAGAATGGCTAAAAAACAACGTTCCGAACTTCATAACGTCCACACAATGGCTCTGAAGTTCACCAGGCGCGAGTCCGATGGATTATTCTCTTTGAGCCATTTTGGTGAGTGAAGTCCGAACTAAAAGATTCACCAGCCTCGAGGCGCTGAAAAAAGCCATTGTCCGCAAGCGGGCCAAAATGCCTGCGAGTCGCATTGGGGCAACTTGCTTTTTGCTTCTGGACCGTCTCAAGGTCGTAATCAAGGCAAAAGGTATTCATATCCAGCAAAAATAAATTGATTCTTAATTTTGAGTTATTTTCATACGTTTTTCACTTTGAAATCAAAAAAAGTAATTTTCCATAGATGGAGAGAAGACAATCAGAAGATATGGTAATTGCGCCTTGCCGAAAGAAAACCGAAACTGAACTTGCTACCGATTTCAAACTTCGACTTGAACTGAGAAAGATCCTCTAGTTTTCAAACACATGAAAGAAGAAAACTGCAACTGGGTATCAGCCAAAGGCAGAAACTGAACGAACGAAAATTTCCCGAGCACTAAGAATACGCATCATTGGGAGTGACTACACATTCCATTTTGAAATACCACAAATTATGGACTAATCAAGAGTATCAAGAGTGATATGATAAAGTTGTCATCCTGTATGATATCGCTCGACTCATGATTCACCGAAACAGGAGGTCTTACCTGCCGCGTCGCACCTTTCAAAACTTGCTGCTTCCGACTATCATTTGTTTCGATGAAGGGCATATGCTCTGGCTTATCAACATTTCCACTCATATGAAGAAGTCAAAAACGGGATTCATTCATAGATCAGCTCAAAGGCAGAGGAGCATTTGCAAGGCGGATTAGTGCGCTACGCGAGAAATGAGAAAAAGTAGTGGCAAACAACGGACAGTACTTTGAAATGTAAATATAAAATCACTTCTCTAAATAAAATTTTGCGCAAAAAGGAAGCAGAATCAAAGTTGTCTACACATCTACTCATACAAATGGTTCACTCAAAAAATCATCTACAAAAGGTAGTCGTCTATAATTCATTCACAAGCAAAATTTGCGTGGTAGATATGTATGTCTGTGTGCTAATATATTTGCTGATATATCATTTGCTAAACAACCAGCCACGCGAAGAAAAACAGAATTCTAAACTTTCTGAAAATGCATAGAAACAAAAAAGTGTAAAATTAAAATAATTCAATAAAGTTTAAGCCACAAGCCATACAAATTCTAACTTCGCATGGATGTGTGTGTGTGAGTGTGTGTGTGTGTGCATACACTTTTGTTCATACCCACTGCTAGATATGTCGAAATAAATGCCCGGCAAAGTACGCTTGAACAATTTTCAAATGCAACTCAAATCTCAAAGCGCACAAAACTCAACTTGCAACGAAATGAAATCAACAACTTTATGGATTTAATTTCGTAGGAAAATTTGAGTGTCGATTTGATCGGACTGCTGTAAAGGGTATGCACTTTGCGTAAGTACACACACACAGACATGCAGACACTGCAATAAAAAGCGACGCAACTCAGTTCACGAACTGGTGTTTTACGGCAGTTGGCAACTAGTTTAAATGTAACTAGAATAGTACCAGTTGCAAAATGGCCAATTAGTGGTTAATGCAAAACAAATATTCTTCTACACCTACTTACAGCCATGATCAAAATAATAGACACGCAAGGTTTTGACCACTTTTGGGTACTTAGCTTCTGGCTTTTCCATGTTTACTAATTTTTTATTAAAATAAAGTTAATTCTACAACGAACATCAAATAATTTAGAGCTTCAAATTTTGTGTAAATTTCGCTAGTTCTTCATGAAAATTGCGCACTTTTAAATCCGAACTTAAAAAAACAATGTCCCTCAATTGAGAAAATGTGTAACAGGAGAAAAAAAATTATCTTAAATTAACAGAAGTTTTAAGCCACTTCACACTTTCACTTTATTACATCCACGCACTCGTGCACAAGAGTATTAAAATTGGCTAAAGAATGGTAATATCCGACAGCATAAAGTAATGGAAATACAAGGTGAAGTCCAAAATAAACAAGACTGCCGCCATAAAAATGTTTTCGATGGCGCCATCTTTTTAATGAGTTAGTGCGTTGGAAGCTACATCCCTCGCTGACCTCCAGTGAAAGCTTGGTGACATGCGGTTCAGTGGAAGCGAAGTTATTGCGTCTACCATAAAGTCTCAGTATGTTTGATACATCGGTACAAAAGTGAGTTTCGAACAAAGAGCTAAAATCAAATTTTGTTTCAAAATCAGTAAAATATTTACCGAAAGATTTGAATTGATGAAAAACATTTATGGTGATGACTGTCTATTTCGTGCCAGAGTTCATGAGTGGGCTACACGTTTCAGAGATGGTTGTGAGGACATAAATGACAAAGAACAAACGGGCCACCCAAAATCAGTAATCACCGAAAGCTCCATCGAAATAGTTCGTAAATTGATCAAAAATGAACCGAAATCATCATTGAGATTCATGGAATATCTCCAAAACATCGATTTATCCCATCTTACCTGTTCATTTGGGCTTACGAAAGGTCACGTGCACGTTTCATTCCGCACAAGTTAACTGAGAACCAAAAATTAGTCAGAACTCAACATTCGAAAGACCTCATTAAAGGAGCGAGAAAACACAAGAACTTCCTTTACAACATTGTAACTGGTGATGAAACGTGGTATTTTCTACATGAACCTGAAACTAAGCGGCACATTGACCGAATGGAAGGCCCCAGACGAGCTACCACCCAAAAAATCGCGCTTGGAGAAGTGAAAACTCAAGTCGATGCTCATTTGTTTTTACGGTTCTAAGGGAATTGTTCGTGGCAGCGGGCCAAACCGTCAATGCAATTTTCTATCTTCGCGTTTTGAAGCGTTTGTTGCATCGCATTCGTCGAATTCGCTATGAATACCGCGAAGGAGGAAGCTGGCGCTTATTGCATGACGATGACCAACTCATCGTCCACTCTTGTGACTGATTTTTTGACTAGAAATCGCATTTGAACCATCAATCACTCACCGAATTCACCTGATATGGCTCGCTATGACTTCTACCTATTCGAAAAATTGCATTTGGCCGTGAAAGAAAAACATTTTGCGTCCGTGGAGACGATCCGAACGGCTGTATCGACATCCTGAAGGACATTCCAGTCAATGACCTGAAACACTCTTTCGAAAAGCTTTTAGATCGTGGAAAGCAAAGTATCGAGGCTAGAGGGGACTATTTTGAAAAAATAAACTCCAAGTTATCAGAACAAAGCTCCCGTCATTTCTATTTCAACTCAGTCTTTTTTATCTTGGACGTCACCTTGTAGATACAGATATATGGAGACCAAAATGTTCTTGATGATGAGAAAAAATCTTGTTTGTCGGTCCATGCGCTCTCTGACTTTAGCAAAAACTGATACTTCAACTAAACTCGGTGCAAATATTACTATTTACAAAAGGTAGTTTGGTACAAAATGCAGAAACTCTTTAAATTACCACGCCCACCTCCCACATAACACTAATTTGCAAAAAAAAAGCAATGTGAAATCTCTGTTATAAATAAAGTAAAACTACTCAAATTTATTCCAAAAGATTAACACAAACAAAAAAAAACAGAAATGCGACCTAAGTAAACTTAGAAAGATGGACGGAGTCACGTATTTCGATAATATCTAAATAAAACCCGTCCTTACTTGGTACACTTATTGCTTTCCACCTCTTTTAAATGCTTCTTGCGCGCCAGTCGTTTCTTTTCGGTACTAACCGGCGCCAGTTAGAGACATCAAGTGAAGCGAAGTCCTTCTCCACCTGATCTTTCCAATGCAGGAAGGCCTCCCCTCTTCCTCTGCTACTACCAGCTGGTACCGCATCAAATACTTTCAGAGCTGGAGCATTTGTATCCATTCGAATGACATAACCCCACCCAAATATACCTTTCAGATACGGTATAAATATTATTGAAATCGGATAAAAACCACACCCACCTTTTATGTTAGAACTAATTTTCCGTCCATCTCTCTGATGCTACAAGCTAGAGCTCTCATTGTCAACGAGTTTGTTTTCCAAACTACAAGAGTAGCAAATTCCAAATTCCACAATTACATTTTATTAAAAAGAGCGCAGGCATAAAAAATTCCGGCCGGACCGAAATTAGCTTTCCTTGTTTGTTATACAAAAATTCCATGGGTTATAAAACTGTGTACTTCATTTTTATTTTAATTCTCATTAGGTTATATATATTATATATAATTGGCACGTACGTCCTTTTTGGGTGTTTGCTCGAGCTCCTCCGCCTATTTATGGTGTGCGTCTTGATGTTGTTCTACAAATGGAGGGACCTATAGTTTCAAGCCGACTCCGAACGGCAGATATTTTTATGAGCAGCTTTTTCATGGCAGAAATACAATCGGAGGTTTACCATTGTCTGCCGCGAGGCGATCGCTATTAGAAAAATGTTTTTCTTAATTTTGGTGTTTCACCGAGATTCGAACCAACGTTCTCGGTGTGAATTCTGAATGGTAGTCACGCACCAACCCATTCGGCTAAGGCGGGTTAGGTTGGGTCATTAGGTTAGGTTGGGTTTTTATGTCAGTGGGTTTAGAATAGACAACTCACTTAGACCATGTAAGTCCCTGCGTAACACGGGAACCTCAGTATTTATTCGTCTTGGAACTATTTAGACGCTCCTTTGAAGTGTAGGATAGGTTTTATTCCAACACCAGATAGTTCCGTAACAGAGTCAAAATCGTATTTTCCAAACAACCTTGCTCTACTCCTAGCAAAGGTTGGACAATTACAGGGGATGTATTCTGATGTTTCTTTCCCTTCCACGTCTCTACAACTTCTGCAGTATTCATGCGAAAATACTTGTAGCCCTGAAGAGTGTCTACCTAACAGCCAATGACCAAAAATACAAGCCACGAGATGTTCTCTTTGGAGAGGTAGCACAATTCTCCGGACCTTTTGATATATATTTGCGGCCTAATACATATACATACACACATTTGTGTTAAATGCGGTTAATAGTTTGTAAAACCGCAGTTATTTGCTCAGTAAAGTGAGGAATGTATGTATGTATGTATTTATGTGAGAAATTAGGAAAATAGGAATCCTACCAATGCATAAATTGACAATAACTTCTGCATATATTTGCTAACACTTACACCGTATATTGACATTTGTTTGATGAAACAAAAATTTAATAAAATACAATAAAATGTAAGTATTGGTTTTCATAATTTGGTACATATACGTGTAAAAACAAATATAAAACTATGAATTGCGATATTTACTAGAATTGACTTAAATATGTGAGTCTATAAGAGCAAATTGCCAGCTGAACAAAAATATTATTCGCTGATATATTACAAGTATGCATATATAAATAAACATATATTTGAATGTACACACATGCGTACAAATATAGCCACAAAATTCAAATTTATTGTATTTTCGCAACAATTCCATGCGCCATTCTATCGAAAATGCTAATAACTAAAATAATCGATCAATTACATGCGAAACTTTGGTGTTTCTACTCAATCAAAATAAAGAAGATTTAACTAAGATGAATAATCAATGTTTTTGCCTTTTAATACATTTGGGGGATGCTTTTCATTCCATTGAGCTAGGCACAAAACCATATGAATAAGGATTTTCAAATATAAATTACTTTAAATGACTTTTAAATTGAATGGAAACGCAAAACATCCATGTTCTATTAGCCTGTTGGATAATTTTATTTTTTAACTGCCTCTGTTTACAAGCAGTGGAAGATTAGTACCCGCTCTGGCTAGTTCATCGGCCTTGCAATTTCCTTCAATATCTGTATGTCCCGGAACCTATGTAAGGCTGACCTTGAAGACAGTGCATATATAATTTAGAGTTGTCAAGCATTCCTGAGCAACCATTGGTCTTAGTGTAACTGCCTCCATTGATTCGGTGGCCGCCTGGCTATCCGAGAAGATATTTATAAAAGTTTTAATTCTCTCACAAATTTGACTATTAGATGAAGATGTGTCGAATTTTTATATAAGGTTGTCAAAAAAGTCTTCCGGTATTTTTATTGAATTTTCAATTGTTCATAAAATTGGTTATAATAATGCGATTTAAGTCAAATATGCGCCGTTTTGTTCGATGACGAGTTCCCAACGAGATGCCAACTTCATAATGCCCCTCTTATAGAAGCTCGCTTCCCTATTGTCAAAAAACTCGGAGAGCCAATTTTCACAGGACTCTCTTGTGGACAATTTCCGACTACCAAGCTCGTTCGCCATGGACAGAAATAGGTGATAATCACTTGGTGCGAGATCCGGACAATACGGTGGATGCAAAAGAACCTCCCATCCGAGCTCCCGGAGCTTCTGGCGCGTCACCAAAGATGTGTGTGTCCTGGTGTTGTCCTGATGGAAGACAATTCGGCCTCTGTTGATCAAAGATGGCCTCCTCTGCATGAGTGCTGCATTCAAGCGATCCAGTTGTTGGTAGTACAGGTCCGAATTGAGCGTTTGGCCATAGGGGAGCAGCTCATAGTGGATGATTCCCAGCTAATCCCACCAAGCACACAGAAGGACCTTCCTGGCCGTCAATCCTGGCTTGGCCACCGTCTGGGCAGCTTCACCGCTTTTCGACCACGACCGTTTGCGCTTCACGTTGTCGTAAGTGACCCACTTTTCATCGCCAGTCACCATCAGCTTCAAAAACGGGTCGATTTTGTTGCGATTCAGAAGCGATTCGCATGCATCCATACGGGCAAACATGTTTTTTTGCGTCAAGTCGTGTGGCACCCATACATCGAGATTCTTTTTGAACCCAAGCTTCTTCAAATGGTTTGTAACGGCTTGATGACTCATGCCCAGCTCTTGGCCGATGCTACGGCTGCTACTATGCCGGTCTCTTTCGATCACTTCAGCGATTTTATCGCAATTTTCGACGACAGGCCTTCCGGACCGTGGCGCATCTTCGATCACCTCTGCACCAGAACGAAAACGTTGAAACCATCGTTGTGTGGTGGAAATGGAAACTGCATCGGGTCCATACACTGCACAAATTTTATTGGCAGCATGAGATGCATTTTTGCCTTTATCGTAGTAGTACTGTAAAATATGCCGTATTTTCTCTTTACTTTGCTCCATGTTTGCGACTCTATAACTCACGAACGACTAAAAGCAAACAACAAATAATCTAGCGTGAAACGATGCGACGAATACAACTAGAACTACGCGCTTGCAAAGACAAGCTTGCGGAAATACCGCAAGACTTTTTTGACAACCTTATATTATACATTTTGTAAGGGTGTGAGACTATAAATGTTATTTGTTAGAAGTAGTAGAAAATTAAAAAAAAGTAGTCGCATTAGCCGTTTCGTCCATTATGAACTAATTCGCTAACTGGCAATGTGATGGCCTTAAAACCTTCTCAGTGAACGAGACTCAAGAGGATGCCATTAGTCTTCAAAATGATACTACTAGGTGTTGCTTGTAGTGCCATAAAACACGTTTTTCACTCAACTTGCCCAAGTGCGTTCAAATGTCTTACTCGAAAACATCTAACGTTGTGCGTACTAAGTACAGTATTTCGACTGGTGTCCTTCAATGTGTTAGTGAGATCAAAAATTTTGGCGTTGTTTAATCTAATTTGATCTTGTATCACAGTCTGTAAGGATTGAAATTCATAGACTTAAATATGAATAAGTACTTTGTGACAGTATGCGTACTAGTTCCAGAGTGAGTAGATCTACACTCCGTACTTGCACAATGTTCAAGGGAATGAAATTGCCGTTGAATTAGCCAACTGCGGATAAGCGGTTACCCCACAGAGACCAGAGCTAATATTTGGAATCAATTTTGCAGACTACATGAAGCGTACCAGCGATTATGTATGCAATTTACATAAAGAGCGATGATCCAGTCTTCAGAACTGCAAAGTGTTTTGCAACACATCCGAGCAGAAAACTGGCGAACTTCCTGGGAAGAAAAGATGTTCGGTTGATGGTCGGTATTACTATAGAACACAACCCATGGGGTCAGCATGTTGTCACGATTGGAATCATTGGGGGCTCGATTTTCCGGCCTTACTTAGAAGAGGCGGACAGCACTGAGCATTTTCTTTGCGAGTGTCCTACCTTTGCTACAGCAAGGCTATGAATTTTGGGTTCTGATGTCATGAGAATGAGTGAAATTCCTTCTCTTAAACTCTGTCTCTGTCTCTGTCTTTTGACAGACTACAAAGCATACTGTTGGTTTAACAGCACAATTAGTTGGTTTGACTGCCGGGTATATAAACGTAGCCGCATAGAAGAACCATCAGCATCTATACGGACACATGAGCAATAGAGAAAAAATGTATAAAAAAATGCGTGTGTGACTGAGAGTTTCAAACATTTCAAATAAAATAAATTTTATTTTTTATCTGATCTGATATCAAATACTTTATGATCCGCTAGTTTTCCACGCTTCAATAAAAGTCACCGCATCGCTGTGCACATTCCTGCACCACTCAGCCTGCCTTACAGCCCTGTAAACGCACCAGCTTGAAGCATTTCGTATTATGAAAAGTTAAGCTAGTAGCGATACGTAAGCAAGGAGCCTGCACGCCATACAGGGCTTGGACATGATAATACAAAGTTGACAGCTGGTAAACAGATATTCAGGATACGTTGAATCTGCTTGTTGCGAAAAAGTTAGACGGCGAGCGATGGCGATGGCGACTGCAATGCTGACAGCAAAGACGGCGATGGCGTTCCTTCTGCCCATAGTTGCGCCGGCGTGCTGCTGTCAAAAAGTTTTCTAATTCCATTTGATGTCCAAAGTTATTATAAGAAAAATACAGACAGGCTGGACATTTGATATCGATGAAGATATTTTCGAACAGTTAAGTGTTTTTGATTCTGTGTGTGTGTGTGTGTGTGTGTGAAAAAATGTGCTTATATAAATATTGGTACGTTAAATGACGTTTTTATGGCGGAACAAAGAGGGAATAAGTCAAAAGTTATTCGGTAAAAAAAAAAATAAAATGCCACTTCCATGCAACTAGTTTTGTGGAACTTTGTAAAGCCACTTTGAGTCTACATAGGAAGATTAAATATTTATTAATTTTATAAAATATTTTTTCTATTTTTTTTTTATGTGAGCCTCTTTCTCTGCTGCCTCGACTGGCAGTAAAATTTTTGATGTTTACCTATAGGAATATTCATAAAGTAATTGCGTTTATTGCACTAATATCTTCTTAGTATATTAAGTTCAATGTGCTCCTATACTTAAAATATAAAAAATATATAAAAAAAGAAATAAATAGTTGGCACGCACACTTCTGTTAGGTGTTTGGTCGAGCTGCTCCTCGTATTTATGGCGTGAGTCTTGATGTTGTTCCACAAATGGTCCCTCCATTTGTCAGGTTTAAGTCGACTCCGAATGGCAGATATTTTTATGAGGAGCTTTTTCATGCCAGCAATACGCTCGGAGCTTTGTCATTGCCTATCGAAAGACAACTGCTATTAGAAAAAACTTTTTCTTCATTTTGGTGTTTCACGGAGATTCGCACTTACGTACTATGAATTCCGAATGGTAGTCACGCACCAACCCATTCAGTTACGACAGCCGAGTTATTCATCTCTTATTTAAGTTTAATAACTCCTTTATGAAAATATAATTCATTCTCCTACAAAAATCTTATAAGTCTAAGTTTCAAACTTCGGGCAATTTTAATAAAAATTTTCAGAATAACTTCAAAAGTTTAAAAAAAGTCTGAGTACGCAGTTTTATAGTCAATGAAATTTTGCTTCAATAAAGTTAAAGTTTAAGGTCGCTCAAAAATTGTGTTAATTTTTGACATTTTTTCTGCTACCGGTCTTATGCATTTTGTGCTTAAAGAATACTCCAAATTTTTCAATATGGTAGAAAGCAATCAGCAAAAAAAATTTTTTAAATCAACGAGATATATTATTCTCTCATTTCTAGTTGAAACCTAATGCCTCAATAAACAATTTAAAATTAGATATTTTAAAGCTAGGAATTTCACTTGCCGTCAAGAGCGGCCCGCTTGTAGCGATTCTGCATCGACTAGTCGCACTAGACTAGTGAAAATTTTCGCTTAGTTATACTCGTAACAAAACTGAATGAGCTACAAATTTTATTAAGGAAATTTTCTAAAAATTCTTTTTAAAAAGTAGATAATAAAAACAATTTAAACTAATTTATTACCATATGAGGTCTTTTGTAGATTTTCTGTTGAATCTTTTGCAGGTTATGGGATTTAGAATTATTTCTGTGACGATAGGATTTGAGGACGATTCGAATCGTGAGTTGTGTAATGCGGCGTATTTTTCTATTTCTGCAATTATTGTGGAAATCAAAATTAATGTGTGCATTTCTGATATAATAAGGAACGTTTGAGATCATTCTGTGGGGTTTCAACTGGAATCGTTATAGTATTTCCATGTTTGAGTTAGCTGCAGTGCCTCAAAGTTGAATGCCATATGTCGATATCGGTTTCAAGATAGCTGAGTAAAGTGAGAGCTTACTTTCGGGAGAAGCATGAGAGTTTCGATGTAGTAGCCAATATAATTTCTGAGTTTTATTCCTAGAGCCTTCCGTTTGATGAAAATACGGATTTTCCATGTAACTTTGCAATCAAGATGCACGGCGAGATATTTTGTGGCGTTAGTTTGCGGGATGATTATACTATTGAGTTTAACGGGTGGGCAAGTTTTTCGATTTAGTGTAAAAGTAACTTGGGGCGATTTTGTCTCTTTGGCTTAATGCGCCACTCTTTCAACCAGTAAGTTATTTTATCAAGTCCTTTCTGGAGTTTTTGGCAGGCCACATGGCGGTGGGGGTCAATTGTGAGTACGGCAGTGACAACCGCGAACGTTCCAGCTATTGTTTCTTGAAAAGCTAGTAGATCGTGCGTGTAACAAGTACAGGATGGCGCCGATAATATTGCCTTGGGGTGCACCAGCTGAACTTTCACATTGTTCAGACTGTTCTTCGTCTTGTTTGGTAAAGAACTATCGATTTTCGAGGTTGGAGGTAATAAATATGTAATAATTTATTTGAAGAGTATATTTTATTTTATAGAGCAAGCCATCATGCCAAACACAGCCAAAGACTTGAAATATATCTAGAAATGCTCCTGGGTAATATATATTTTTTTTTTTTTCGAATGCTTTTTGTATGCTGTTTATGCGTCTATGCGCTTGTTCAATGGTGCTATGTTTTTTTTTTCGTGAAACCGAATTAATAATTTGAGATTATATTTCGTTCTTCAACTATAGGCTTCATTATTTTGAGAAAAGGGGATAATATTAATTTAGAGGCAATTGGCAGTTGGCAATAGGTTTATGGGCTGATATGATTCGACTTCTACAGCATTTTTTTCTGGTTCGAAAATCATTTTCACTTGAGCTACTTTCCATTGCGGGGAAACAAAACCAGTTAATTTAATAGAATTATATTTATACGTAAGGAAAGTGAGTCCTTCTTTTAGGAGTTGCTGCAATACTTCTCCTGTTATGTGGTCATATCCATGGATCCTAGTTTATTAAGTTTTTATATCACTTCTTCGACTTAATTTTTCGAGAATTTTTTTATAGCTGAGTCCAGTATGTGTGCTACTTTTATTAAAATTCATTGATATTCTTTAAATTTCCAAGACATTTCAAAGGTAGACTTAGACGATTTTTCTTGGCAAATGTGCCATATTTTCATAAAAATATTATTAAAACGAAATAAGAAACGAATAAATTATCAAAACTTGCCAATAAGCCCTTGGGCTATAGTTATTCAACGCAGTGTATGCCTAAACTTACATTCACATGCACATAAAATGCTTTACTTATATGCATACAAACTCTCCTAAGTAATTTTGTGGTAGCTAATATTATTTGAGGCTTCTCTGGTCACTGACTTTTGCGTTATTTGTTTGAACTCAATGGCTCAAGATTTGCTTGTATGTGTGCGGTATGCAGCAAAACTTTTTGAGTGGCTCAGCTACAATTTTCTTTTTAAATCATAAGTTGTTTGGACACTGACAGCTCCTTTCTGTTCAAAATCTATATTGCCAGTATTTGTGTATGTCAGTATGGGTCAGCGGAACGAAATGAATCGCGTTAAGTTTAAGTAACGTTGGGAAATATTGAAAACTTATTTCTAAAGTGTATGCTGTGCGAGGGGTGGCTGATAAGTGCGCGAACTAAAGTAATTATTGAATGAATGAAATGGTTTTTTTATTTGAATATGTTAAATACGCTTTTTACATAGTGAATATACAGCCTGTGTGCACAATAATTACAAATTTTTCACAATTAATTTGGTTAGTACATATTTTTTTTTTTTTTGTATATTATTTCGATTAAACTACCATATAACTCATACTACAACAAAAACCAGAAAATTCGATGTACGAAGCCTCAATAAAATTTAAAAAATTCAAAAAAAACAAATTTACCAAAATTTTAAAAATTCAAAAAAAAAATTATCAAAATTTTGCCCAGAGTTTTTCTAAAAGTAGCCATGGAGCTGTGTACCCCATTCATTGTTGGCTAATATTGTGCTCGCTTAAACTGACTCGCGTTAATTTGTATATATTTTTTCTTCGGTTGAATATAAATCAATACCCGAAATTTTTTAATAGAGAAAACGTGCACAAAAGCGGCCGCAAAAAAAAATCTCTAAAATAGACCCGATTTGTGAAAGACTTCAATCTTGTTCTCTATTATAAACATTTAATGGGACATAACACTGCTTACTTGAAGTCTTTATAAAAATTCGGATCAAGAAATTTGCTATTTTGATAAAAATGAGTTGAATTTTTTTAAGTTTTGAGCAAAGTTTCAAGCTTTAAATTCCACGGGCCCAGAATCCACAAATCATTCACTCTCACCAGGGACACCACCATCTTCCAAGCGGAATTATACGCAATAATGGAAGCAGCAAACATCATGCAACGTAGAAACCACAAGAGAGTAAAGATTAGAATACTCTCGGATAGCCAATCAGTTCTAAAAGCTTTAGATAGCTACATCTACAACTCAAAAACTCTCTTAGAATGCCACAAGGCACTCAATAACCTGGCATCCGAAAACAATGTCTCATTAATTTGGGTATCAAGACATGAGGGATATGACGGCAACGAAAAGGCAGACTTTCAAGCCAAAAAAGGGGCAGATGCAAACTTCATCGGACCTAGTCCCATGTTTGGATTTAATAAAATGAGCCTAAAACAAAAAGTAAAATATTAGGCCAAAACTCTAATAAATCAGCATTGGAACAACGTAGAAGGTCTTAGACACTCCAAAAAGTTCTTAAATTTCAATGCTAAAAGAGCTAACATGGCCCTCACGTTAAACAAAAAGAGCATTCGCACTCTCACAGGCGCCATCACGGGTCACTTCACCTGCAACAAACACCTACATAAATTAGGCATAACTAACACCAGCATCTGCAGATTTTGCTGCGAAGATGCGGAGTCTATAGGACATCTCATCATCGAATGTGGGGGGTTGACGCATAGAAGGAAGAAGTGTTTAAACATGTTTATGCCTTATAGATGAAGACCTGCAATCACTCCCTCAGAAGGAGCTGGTACAATTCATAAGCATACTTAGCAGTCAACAGACAGCATAGGGTGCCCAATAGATCAATATGGTCGCAGTGCTAAAGGGCCATACCTTAACCCTTTACTACCATTAACCATTACATGGTTTTAGTTCAGATATTTTAAATTTGAATTCAATTAAAAAAAAAATTAAATAAAATGGAGTAAAAAAAAATTAAATAAAAATAAATAAATAGTGGAAATCTGAAATATATCGCACTGCTATTATTGGGAACGCAGGCAATAACGAGTTATATATATATTTTTTTTTCAATGATTTCATACATCTGCCTTCATTGCACACGCATCTGAAAACCCTTGACCCAGTAACTCATTTTTTAAACAAAACAAAAAACAAAAAAAACCCTAAGAGCCACGCAGTCTAGACGGAAGGGTGGGTGGTAAACGTTTGTAAATTCCGTGGCTCGCTCCATCTAGATCTTCTTAATTGGGGCAATAACCGCTTACGCGATTTTGACCTAGCTTAACAAAGCGCGCCAGTCGTTTCTTTCTAGTGCTACCCGGCGCCAGTTGGATACACTTGGTTAGGTTAGGTTAAATTGCTGCCCTAGGGCTCACTTCGACAAATATGTATTAAGAAATTCGTCCGTTGTGGTGCCCTACATGGGAGAGGAGAAAGGAGATGGGAAGGAAGAAGGAGCCTTGGGATTAGAGACTATGATGACCATACATTTTACGACGACGCCGACGGTGGATGATTTACGTTCGTAGTTAGCCGTAACAAGCTACTGATGAACTTCACCAAATTTATGATATTTACACCGGCTATATCCGCAGGCGTAGCGAAAAAGTGAGAGCCCAGATGTCTAAGTCTTTGCCAGACGAGAGCAGTGCAGCTGAGAAGAAGGTGTTGAGATGATTCCACCTCGTCCTCCACACAGTTTCTGCAGAACGGACTTGAGGCAATCCCATGTCTCACGGCGTGAACACCTAACGGACAATGTCCGGTAAGGATGCCCACCAAATTCGAGAGCTGGGGCTTTGTTAGCCTTAGGAGTTCCCTTGAGCGTCCCCGATCAACCCGTGGCCAGAAGGACCTCGCGACCTTGCACGTTTGCGTACTAGCCCAGCGCTCGCTGAGTCGACTCGTGACCCATCTTTCCAGGAGCAGGCCACAACTTCTCAGGGGAACCCCAATTCTCTCATTTCGCGACGAAACCGTCTCCAAAGTTCCCTGTCTAGCCGGCTCATCAGCCCAGCAGTTTCCCTCTATGCCGCTGTGCCCGGGAACCCAAATGAGCCTGATGACGAAGTATTCGGATGCAATCGAGAGAGAAGCCAGACATTCTCCGACCAATCTCGAACGCACAAACAGCGAGCCCAAGGCCCTAATTGCCGATTGGTTATCGGAGTAAATATTTACTTCCTTAACGGTAATTACCGAATTAAGCAACCAGTCCACCGCTTCCTTAATTGTGGATACTTCTGCTTGGAAAACACTACAGTGGTCTGAGAGCTTAAATTTAAGTTTGATGGGAGGCTTCTTACAGAATACTCCCCCACCAACCCTTCCGTCCAATTTCGAGCCATCCGTGAACATGTTTGCCATGCCTTGCCGCCAATTGTTGCACCCCGCCCACTCATCCCTTGAGGGAATGTGAGTAGAAAAAGGTCCTCTCGGACCTAACGTGGGTGTACAGTGGTCCAGCATCATAGGGATACACTAAGTGAAGCCAAGCCTTTCTCCACCTGATCTTTCCAACGCAGAGGAGGCCTTCCTCTTCCTCTACTACCACCACCTGGCACCACATCGAATACTTTCAGAGCCGGAGTGTTTAAATCCATTCGGACGACATGACCCAGCCAACGTAGCCGCTGGATTTTATTCACTGCGCTATGTCTATGTCGTCGTAAAGCTCATATGGCTCATCGTTTTATCGCCTGCTCTCCCATAAAATAGGAGCCATAATCATTACGTCCACTTTTCCGTTTTTAATTTCTTTCGTGCCATCAAAAATTTCACCACTGTATAGAATCTGTTTTAGCTGCTAACATACAGACGAATCCAGGTTTTATCAATAGTTCTGAAATGAGTAGTGGAGTAGGCGCTGGCATATACTATCCAGAACTAGACCTAAGGAAGTGGTATAGGCTCCCAGATCACTGTAATGTACTCCAGGCTAAAGTTTCTTAGCTGCAAAGGCAGCAGGCCTAGCTTGTGATACTACTAGGACCAACTCGAAGGCTAATTTTTATATAGGTGTCCATTAACTCTCCCGGGTCTGGCCAAACTGTCTTTTTCGACTTTGGCTGTGAATTTTAAATTTTTCTATTATAGCTAATAATTTGAGCTTCCAGGTGGCTTCCTAAAATATAATTTTTTATCGATTTATGGGTATAACCTTTTAAAGAAGCTGCTCGAAGTGGACCAAAAAGGCCAGACCCGGTTGCCCAACTAATGGTTTTAAAAAAGGTGTCAAATATATACATACATCGTTTAGTATAACGTCAAAGCTCGGTTTTCAGTGCGGGGAAGTGGTAGAAAAGTTGGCAGCGAATTGTAAACTACATTCCCACTGGATTCCAGGCTATAAGGGCATTGAAGGCAACGAGGTAGTTGACGATATAGCGAAAAACGGAGTCTCTCTATTTTCGGATTTTGTCAATGAAATACCAAAGTCAATACTCACATCAAACAAGACGATTACAGCCGTACCCGCTTTATACTATCACTCATACGAAGAGATTTTAGAACTATGAGAGACGCGCTGGCGCGGCAAAGCTCAGTAGGAGCGTATACTTCTAAGAGAGGAATCTCGGACAGCGAGAAATACAGGAGAGCTAGGTAGCAGAGTTCAAGGGAAATCGTAGAGCATCTCCTTTACGGAAGTCCTGCGCTGTTCAAAACACACTTAAAATATTTGGGGGAACCAGAGTTTGATGAATTAGAAAATATCTCAGCTGCAGGTCGGAAATGCCTACATAATTTTGCAATATAAAAACGCACCATGCAGGTAGACTATTTCGACACACAAACACATAACTAATGAGTTCCATCTGGTATTGCTATGGACGCAACCGGTGTATGCGTGACAGCAAGTCAACCAGTTTACCCTTCCGTATATGGAGAAAATGTGTGGCAGCTGCAGGGAAAAAATTTTAAGAAAATTAACTGGATTTTCTGGCAACTTTAAACCTGCACTTTATTGTACTAAACTTTAGTGGACTACGAAACTGTGTACCCACTTTTTTTTCTTTTTATTTCAGATTAAAAATTTTGAACATTTGATGAAAATTTATCGGATTTTCGTAAATCTTGTACATAGTTTGAAATTTTTGCTTTCATATGGTGGTTTTTGTTAAACAATGAACTATACTTTTATAAAAAAAATAATGAGCATTAAAAAAGAAAGAAAGAGCTGAAATCCCAGATCAATAATCAAATAGTTAAAACGATGAGGTGCATATTTTTTCGCAGGCTGTATCACTAAGCGATTATCGGCTTTTCTAAATTTCTTTGCTGATGCGAAACTGGCCTTAAGAGAAGCTTTTCGAAATTAGCTGGCTAAGTTGCTAGGATACTTGAAACTATGAAATTGTCTTTATAATGTACAAAAGTTATGGCACAAAACGACGCATACTGCAACTAAATCGGTTGGTTCTAACTACATTTGTTATTCCTTTAAAAAGGAGTGGTTTTTTACAATAACTTTTTACTTCAACCGAGTGTTCCAGCTGATCCATACCATATTCAAAACCCCGCAGAATATTATTTACTGAATAATATTTGCTTGAAATATCCGCTAGTTTTTAAGGCACTTTTTTTGCTTTTCAACTTTAATGTAGAAGAAAAGCCAAATGGTAGCCCATGGCTTATTTGTAGTACAAAGTAATCAGTTCAAGGGAAAATAGCTAAATCGGTAGCAGAAAAGTTGTAAGGCAAGTTCACTTTTAATTTTTTTAATTTATTTTTAATATTTATAACTCATAGCCTGCCAGCAATTTCAGATTTAACAACAGTCGCGCCTACAGCCAGCTTCTTCTCTGACAGCTTTTCCTTTCTCTTTTTCATATTTAAAATAGCTTTAACATTTTTTTGCGCACAACCAACAACTCATCAGCAGTCAAGCAGCTGCTGCGTCTGCAGTCAGCCGAAAGGCAATCAGTCAGTCAGTCAGTTAGTCAGACAGGCTAGCAACGGACAAGTTTGCAAGGCCAGTCGAAAAATGAATGAGTAACTAAATGGATGAGTAAGTAAATACAAGCAGAAGTTGGTAAATGAGTGAATGAGTCCAGCGGCAGCTGAGCGAAAGTTTATTATGGATTAACTAACTACGTCGGGCATTCCCGCAGCCAACCGATATGGCAGGCAAATGAACCCACCAATCGAGCCAACCCAACCCAACCCGAAACCGACAACGCCGCACTCCATCTGCCAATTATTTCGATTGAATGAAGCGTTACTGAGGATCAACTGAGCTGGGCTCTATTAACTTCAACCACATCATCGTTGAGCCAATTTGATGGCGTACAACGTTGTATGTTATTGTTGTATTTGTTTACATTATATTTTGGGTTCCGCATCGCTATTTCTTCTTGGATTTATTTTTAATTTTTGCTTATTCCGCTGTACTTCACCGCTGGCTATGCAGTCAAAAGTCTCACTGCCACACTCGCCATACTCCAACTTTTTGCCAAAACTTCGCCAGAATTTTACCCAGGAGGTAGGAGAGGCGCTGCCCATTCTACCAAGCCACAAGCGCGATGTTGATTGTGTTAGATGATGGGGAGCACGCGCGTTGATGAAATGCAGCTATTGTTGAAATGTTTATTCCTAATTTGTTATTGTTGTTGCTGCTTACTATTGGCCAGCTTAAATTGTTAAATGTAATGTAATTTGAAATTTGTATCTTTTAATTTAAACAACCGTTCTCAGTACGCAGCTCTGCATTTGCTATGCTGCGTCATTGCCTTCGCACGCTCGGAAGGTTTCTTCCGAAGTTTTTGAAATGTTTCTGTGTGTTTTTGTCAGTACCGTAAAATGTTTCGCCTCATTTTACTTGAAGCACCATGAGTAGGATTTATTTTTGTGCTACGCATTTTTTTTTTGTCATCATAACTTTTGTGGTTGTGGTTGTTGTTGTTGCTGCTGCTGTTTCTGTTTCAGTTATTTTGTGGTAAATATTTTGTTATTGCTGTAATCTGGCTAAATTTCAACTCATAATTATTTTGGCATTTTTCGCATTACTGTGGGTTGGTTAGGCAATTAGTTCACTGGAATTGGAATGAAAAGTGATTGAAAGTGAAAGTAATTGCTTTTAGACCTTGACAAGGATGGCTTGTGCACTGAGGGAAAAAGCTGATTGAACGAAGCAAGAAGCTGTAATTAATGTGGTGGCCATCAGGTAATGTAACTAAAGTATATAAAGGGTTTTTTAATAAGAGGTCGGCAGCCGAAGCCGAATGGGTTGGTGCGTGATTACCATTCGAAATTCACAGATAGAACGTTGGTTCGAATCTCGCGCCAATTATATATTCAAAGAAAAATGCTATATTTATATATTTTTATATTCAAAGAAAAATGCTATATTTTAATAGCAAAGATCGGATTTTATTTCATTATAAAGAGAAGGGTATGCCATTAATAGTGCAAAATAACATCAGGCAAATGACCACCACGACCACACTTACAGGACAATATACTTTTAATGAAAATTTCCATAATCGAATTGCAAAGTGGCTGCCCTATGTCCTCAATAGCCTCTTGAGTTCCATCTCTGAGGTCTTGAATCGATCCTGGGCTGTTGGCGTAGACCTTCTCTTTCACGTGGCCACAAAGAAAAAAGTCACAAGTTGTTAAATCACATGATCTCGATGGCCAATTGCGATCACCTCTCTGAGAGATAACACGTTCCGGAAACGTTGCCCGTAAAAGATCAATGGTTTCGTTGCTTGTGTGACACGTAGCGCCGTCTTGTTGAATGCAAGCGTTGTCTAGATCAATACCATCCAATTCCGGGCATAAAAAATCGTTAATCATCTCTCGATAGCGCAATCCAATTCACTATAACACCTGTTATTGGACGCTTTACAAACATATTTATACATACATAGATATAAACATACACTGCAACTATTTTTTTTTTCTTTTTCATTTTAAAATGATTCGCCAACCCGGTAAACAATGGCAAGCCTCTGGGTGTATTTCTACAGAGTAAAGTCTTCTAAAAAACACGGCCTGCCATTCGGAGGTGGCGTTAAACTGTGCGTCTCTCTATTTGGAGAGCAACTTCAAGACACTTCAAGGGTGATAGTTTACGGTGAAAAACGACAATAACATCGAGTGCTACTTCACCGGGAACGCAGTAGCAGATTTCTGCGCATTCGGAGTCGTTTAACGGTCTGACACTGACTACAGCACAAAGGTAAGAAGAATTTCGCCGAGCTCTTGAAGGAAATTTACTAAATGGGCTCGAAGAGAACTAAAACTGGTGGGACAGCTGGGTAGGAGACAAAGAGTAATATGGATCCAAGCGAATGGATGAAATAAACCACTGATAATATTAATAGTTACAAATTAATTAAATATTAAAAATCTTAAATCATTCTCTTAAGCATATTTTATAGAATGAGCCTGACAGAATGAGCCTAGCTCTCTTGTGCTAGAGAAATTAATATGTAAAAATGAAAATATTGGAAAACCAAGGATGAAAGTTGATTGCCCTCTTAAAAATAGAAAGTTTGGTTTATGATATAAAAATTGTTTGTGACTTCCTTGTGGCGATATTAGGCCTTGTCGATTCACCAAGCGTTAGCAAGTTTTTTTTACTTAGACGAAGGCACTAAGTACTCCTATGCCACAGAACAGATGGCCACGGTATTCTTTACGGAAGTCTATGCCATCTTAAACGTGACATACTGGCGAATTGAGAAAAAGTGACAGCAGTATTGGAATTTGTACTGACAGTCAAGCTGCACTGAAAGCCCTAGCAGCGTGGGGCTTGCCCTTCGAAATTAGTTGGTGAATGTAAGACAAAACTGAACAGTGTTGCAAAACACAACAAAGTTAGTCTTATTTGGGTGCCTGGACATAGTGGTTGGCTGATAAACTGGCTAATAAAGGCTCTTCAAGTATGCCACTAGGCCCTTAATCCTTTCTAGGTGTCAACTCTGCATCATTTTGACTATGGATTGATGACTTCATGAGGTCTACCCATAGAGGACGTTGGTCTGGGTTGAACTCGTGCAGACTAGCCAAGTGCTTTGTGAAAGAATTAAACAGTAAAATAGCGATCTATCTCCTAAAACTCAGCAGAAAAGACTTGAAGGTAGTGGTGGGTGTAATTACCGGGCACAAAGACTATGGTCAGCATATGGCTGCCTATCCTGTCTTAGGGATGACGACGTTGCCAAGTATTTTCTCTGTAGCTGTACGACATTTTCCAGAATCAGACTTAGGATGTTGGGTTGCGATGTGTTGAGTATGGATAAAGTTTAAACTCTTCCTCTTCCGGATCTCTTAAGATTTATCAATGAATCCAAGAGATTTGTGGAAGAGGAGCTCAAACTAATTTTTCCGTCTTACCAACCACATTTTATCTTACCTTTCTCTCTACTACTTTCTACTGAAATATATCCGGGTGTAGTAAAATGGTCTCCTAACTGAGTGCTTGGACTTGTCTAATACCGCCACAAATCTAATCTGATCTAATCTAATCTAAAGTGCGAATAGACGAAGCAGCTGGTATAAAAAACATATCTTGGTAGCACTGGAAAAGAGCTGCCAAAAATTATATTTGTTGCAGCACTTAATGCACTTAATGAGTATTAGTAAGACCGCGTTCATACAGGGAAGCATTTGTTGCTTCAACTCGTTACTTGTGACGCTCGTGCTCTGTCAACATCTTCTTTTTATTTTCATTCTTCTCAATGTTGTTTTTGACTGTAGATGAAAAAGTAACAACTGCAAGGTTTGTGAACTCGACCGGCAACACGAAAAGAGAATTCGCAATGTTGAAGAAAACCCTCCCTGTGTGAACACAGTCTAATGAAATTCTAATGAAAGAAAGTTCGCTGAATGCTGCGAAAATAGTGAGTTGTATCTGTTTTATGAGACATAATTGTAAGTGCTAGCGGCGAATCTTGTTCGATAACTTTGTTGTTGCTTTCATACGCAAATATTTCGTCAGGCGAGCAGATCCCAAACATAGCGAGAAAAGAAGTGGCGAATCGAAAACGAAGTCTAACATTATGCATTTTGAAGCAACATAGAACCTCCAAAGTTTAATCAAGTCAACCCAAGTGAAGTATTAACTCACAATTGGAAAACTAGAGAGAGGAAAATCTGTACTCTCACTGTCTTTAGTGTTATTGAAGGAGAAATTTATTATTCATCTTTCCTAGGTAGCATTAATATACACATTCCTACTATTTCTCTACACAACACTTACCTATTTCATTTTATATCACATGGCACGAGGTCTGCAAGACTATAATTATATTGTAGACTTAAAGTAAAAAACGAAATAAAATGTCAGCATTTTCTCCGCCTCTTTTAAAAGTCATGGCTTTAGTGTGCCGCCGATATTTAACGACCTTTTCACACAAGATTTTTTAAACAAAATTCAGATTGTGGAAAAGTCTTCCATTTCACAGAATTTTTACCTTCAGTATAGGGGGAAAGTTATGTATTGTAATGGCCCAAATCGAAGATGGCGCAAAATTATTCAACCAATTTTTTGTTTTTTTTTGTTTTTGTAACTTTCATACCTAATAAACAAAGGGACTTTGAGTGCTGCAGAAAATATTATATTATCGTCATAAAGTCGAGAAAATCATAGAAATAATCGAGGTTCACCGGCATGTTCGTGGTCATAGCATCGCCTAAGAGCTAAAAATCGGCCATAAAACAGTTTAAAACCGTCCGCAGAAAAATTAAAAAAAAAACGTGCGTTTAGCGTAGTACACATAACAGAAGTGAAACTTTCAAGGCAGATAAAAAAAGAGGGAGAGAATGAGAGAGAGAGAGAGAGAAAGAAAATATATCTAAACAAATTTACAACATTTGCAGAGAGTAAAAATATACCAAATTTACAAAAAACGGAGAAGGGTCGACCGGTGTAGGTAAGCGCCGGGCACAAACCGTGGCAACAACGCGCACTACTCCGAGCGTTTATCACCCGCGTAAACGCAGCGTTTCCAGGACCGCAGCAACGGCACAAATTACCTCAAGGCAATACCAATAAATCCGACGCCGGCATGGATAACACTTTACAGGCACTAGCCAGGAAACGGAAATAAGCGCCAAAAAAAAAACCCAAAAAAATTGGGACCAAAAAACGCCCTAAACAGTAGGCGCCAAGAAAAATATAACGCCGAAAAGTAGGCTCCAAATATATATTTCCTACAAGTTTGCACCATTATACAAGCGCCAAAAAGTGGGTAGTATTATTTCTCACTAGAAATTAGCAACCACAAGGAAGAACTCAGGAAAAATAGTTTAAAGTATATCTAAGATATATATAAGGTATAGCTCTCTCTCCTTTTCCTCTACGTTATATCTGTTTTCTCTCTTGCAGAACGAAAATGCCAAAACGTTGCATGGCCTTGAAATTTTACTCTCCTTTCTCGCTCGTCCATCTACGCCTAAGAAGTTTCACTTCAAAAAAAAAAAAAAAAATAATAATAATTGAACTCTTTTTCTTTTTATATTTTGTTTACCTGCCTGCTTTTTATTAACTTTTTACTAAAATACTACCATCCAATCGCTGTAACAGCATCCTATTTGACAGATGAGTCACAAAACTAGCAGCGTTCTTTTTTGAAAATGTTTTTCTTCATAAGAAAATGTGAGGTTAAGAAAAAGGTCATTTGGTTTAATTATGTATATTTGTATATTTTAGTGCCTCTACAAGTATTTGCTTTCTTCCAATTCTTACCGCAATTATTCGTAATGTTTCTACTTATTTCCCCAAATCTTTTTTTTGTTTAACATCATATTGAAATTCATAATTTTTTTTTGCTTTCGGACCAAATAGTTGGAGATGAATATTAAATAGCCTCCAAGTAACTTTCAACTTTGTTCAAAATATTGCCCTTAATAACAAATTTGACAGCAGTTCTTCCAAAGAATTTAATTTCAATACATCCAGCTTCTTATTCAACAATTTTTTCTCTTCTTTTTGTTCAGTGTACAATCATATCTTTTCATTCACTGTCAGCCACGGTCATTGAGTTAATTACTATGTAATTTTTAGAAATTAAAAATTAGTGCTTGTGTCAGGTCTTAATGAATTTCTGCCTTTTATTGTAAGGCATAAAGTTTCGGCGCCGCATTATGAGGACGGACATTTTCATTACAAGGCATAAGAAGCCGAGAGGGGGAAAGAAATAAGTTTCGCATGACTGTTGAAAAACTCAAGTTGAAACATTAAAATCTCTTCCTAATTCCTTCCTTCCTTATTTGTTTCACAAAGTGGAAAAACTATTTTGAATTTGCCGTCGCCTGCTTGTATCGGACTTTCTTTTGAGAGCTGGTGAACTGTGAAATTGCAACACTGTTTTCTGTGACAAGAAAGTATTGAAACGCCATTACATCTACAAAATTTTGCAGCTTGACGCATTTTTGGAAGGTAGAATTACTGCCTACCTCGTTTGATCGATTTTACTTCATTTTAACGTTGAAATACTTTTTCTTTGATTTGCGCGTTAACCACTTAAGCGATTTTGACCCAGTTTAACAAAACCAGTTCTCTCTCATGCTAACCGGCATCAGTTGAACACATCAAGTGGAGCCAAGGTGGTATCGGTAGAGGCACTCGTAATTTTTCATAATTTTCTCTATGAGGTCTCATCATCTCATCCAACAGAGAAATATCTTCATCCAACTAGAGCTGTTAATATAATGGCAAAGATTGTTGGGATTCAGGTTACCGCAACGACCCAGACTGTCGAAGAAAGGAGCACCCAGTGACCTTAATCGCCTAGCTGCCAAACTTGAACATTAACAGAGACAGTGCTCAACAAAATCCTTCTCTGAAAGAGTCCCCACAGCTTCCTCAATGGGGATTAAATGGTAAACCTAGTTTTCCCGCGAGTCTGCCACGTCTGAGTCATGTGTATACTATAGTGGATCCAAAGGGTTTTCGATATAGCAAAAATAAAAGTAGAGTTCAATCTTTTCTGCGCTTCCTTGAGAAATAATTTGTGCAGTTCCTCTTTAACAAGAAGATGCCGATGGCCAAGTAGGAGGTCTATCAGGCCAATTCAGTCCCCTGCCTGGTATGCCCATCAGCAATTTCATTTCCCCTATGTTTCTATGTCCTGGAACACAGATCAAAAAAATGTTAGTTAAACTCCTTACTAGTTTAGATGTGCACCATGCCGTCATCAGAGCCTTGATCGCGGCTTAACTATCGGAAAAAATGTTAGTATATCCATCGCTTCCACGTTCCCTAATCCTTTTGCATGCCTGCAGGTTCGCAAAGACTTCTGCCTGAAAAACATTAGCAGTGATCGGCAGCTTAAAGGAGATAGATGAATTGGCTGATTTGGAGAACACCCCTGCTCTAACTCCCGCATCGGTAAAGATCTTCTCCTCGTTTCAATCCTGCTTACTTGGAAGGACCCCCAAACTTCAATTTGCGGATATAGGGATGTGCCCAAAGTTCAGAAAAATGCGGTATTAACTGGCTAAAAATGATACCGTGTCCCTTGAAAGATTGCCAACTTTCTCTAACCTGATTGCACTTTGAGCAGCGGTGGAAATTACGTAAAAGTCGATGGGGAGTAAGTGCAAAAGGACATTCAGGGCAGTACTGCGGCAAGTTCTACATCCTCTATATGCAGAGGGATATCGGGAGACGTTTGGTGACGTGTGAGATGCTTCGTAAATGGTAGACAAGAAAAGGTTTTCTGTACATCTAGTGAGATCAGAAGGGTGTCATATATTATGAACTCCTTAGAATTCCTTAAACCAACTCAAACCATTACTGGGGATCGCTATCGACTGCAGCTAATGCGTTTGAATTGAACTCTCAAAGAAAAGCGGCCGAAATGGGACGATAGACATGACAAAATGATTTTGCTGCATAACAACGCAAGGCCACACGTTGCTAAATCGGTCCAGAAATATTTAGAGGTACTGAATTGGAAAATCTTTCCCGCCGTATTCCGCAGACATTCCAACTTCCGATTACAATCTATTCCGATCAATGCAGTCAGCCCTTATTGGAGAGCGATTCACTTCTTACAAGAGCATTGAGAACTGGCTCAATGAATGGATCAAGTCAAAAAAACACGAATTTTTTGACAGAGGAATTTGTATGCTGCCTGAAAGATAGAGTAAAGTTGTAGCTTCCAATAGCACATACTTCACATAATATTTAGTTGTTTAAATAAATTGAAAGTTTGGTTAAGAGAGGACGAAACTTATTCCCATATCCAATAAATAATTGAAAATATAAAGAAATAAGTAGTCAGAACTTACAAGACTACATTGATACTTCTTGCTTTCAGCGCTACAACCCAGGTTTGCCTTTTGGAGGTCACAGGTTACCACCATACTTTGGTTTCGCTTATCCTTCAAAAAATTCAAATGAAAGCCAATTGATTGGACGTGGTCACTTCAACCTGCTTCGAACAAATTAAGTTGACTCAACTGTAACGTTAGTATGTTATCTCAATGACCATCGTCATTAAAAATATAGATCATATTAATATATATATCAATCTTTCAGTGCCGTGTAATAATCGACATCCGTATCCGCCTCTGGAAAGCAAAATTCTTTTCATAGTTAAAGATATTAGCTCCTAGAAAGACCTGGTGAATTATGTGCAAAAGTACTTTGGAATATTTCACAACGATTTATCCCGTAGATTTTGAGTTCTGGCTTGCGTACAGGCTTTAAAAATAACAAATTTGAGAAAAACGCTTCATCGTCCAGCAGGTATAGGAGCAACGGTCTGGCGCAACGGGAGAAATAGAGACAAAATTTTGAGCAAACATCCGCCACAGTACAAGCGATTTGCGTGTATCTGGAAGGTCTGCTTGTCATTTAAACCATAAACGGAAATCTATTCTTGAAAGGAATTGGACGTTCATCTATTTATCATCAAACTGAAGAACACTGCATATTTCTGTAAAACGAGCTTTACATCTAGTGACGCGAAACTTTGCCCTTCTATACATTTCGTCCCAAAGACTCCCACGTAGGCTGGCATAAAAGTAAATAAATATTTTGCGTGTACACTTCTGTAAGTTGTTTGGCCGAGGCCTGCCGAGGGGCAAGTGCTAGTTGAAAAAAACTTTTATTTTTTATCATTTTGCTGTTTCATGCACGGAGATTCGAACCTATGCACTCACGAACGGTAGTAATGCACTAGCCCATTCGGTACAGCGAACACCGTATTGCGACTTGGATATACTTATATAAAATAGTTTAAAAAAATATATGATTTGATATTTGGGTTTGGATTTATTTTGCCTGCCTATTGATTTTAGGACACCCAGATATTAGTGGAACTCATTTCATCGATTTGCTTGAATTTCTAAGCGTTTAGCTTAGGACTTTCCATATTACTGAACTCAATACCAATTTCGCTTTCCAAAGTGTTGTAAGAAAGCCTGTTTTATATAAATATTTATGAGAGAATTTCAAAACAACCCCAGATTGCACGCTTGTGAAATAAATGCATTTACGTTATGCGCCACACTCACTAAATTATGAACTAACTTTTAGCAGCAATTCTTTAGCTGCACCGACTAAGTCCGCAGCACCAACTATAATATGCCACAGGAAAAAATGGTGCTGAGAAAATTTTCTGCTAAATTGGCCACAAATACGCGTTGAGTAGATGAGAAATAAATAACCGAATGAATGTTGGAATAAATGCCAAAGTTTTGCAATAAATGCATTTTACGAGCATGAAAACGCACATGAAAACGAGTTGGTCTAAATGATGGTCGTCGAACAGTTAATGTCAGCATAACTATGCGTAGATACTTGGAGAAGATTAAGTTAATGTTTAATGACACGGAGAAGATGGGAGCGGTAATACTATTTGCGGATAATAGACCGCACCATTGACTTACGAGTATTTACTCGTACATACGAGTATTTGAGCATTTACAACTACCAGCATATTTTTAATGGTTTCTATTATATGTGCAAGTGCCAGAGACAACTAAAGGAATATTAGCCGCAACGTTGAAAAGTTCAGTATAATAGGCCAAAGGCCACAAAGCCACAATTCACTTACCATTCTGGCAGCTGCATGCCCTGGCTGTGAGCTGACGCAGCAGTTAATCTTGCGTATAATCAATGTCAAACTCTTTAGGATTTTATTATTGTTATTTCAACACAAGCGATGCGCTTCGCAGTTCCTTACTACTTACAGATTTTATAGTAAATAACTCACAGAAAATACTTTCATATATTTCACGTCCTTTTCTTGCTGTGGACTATTTTGCTTATTGTCTCTTCTCAGTCATGATATCATTGATTTTGCACTCATTTTTGTCACTTTTGACGCAAATGAATTTTTTGTTTTTATTACACAAGTTTTTACACATATTCCAAGAGCAACAACAACCAACAATAGCACTAACAACTAAACGAATTCCAAAAAAAATTTAAACAGCAAAACTAAAAAATGTTTGATGTTAAAGAAAATGTCGAAAATGTTGATAGAATCACAGAAATAATCAAAATTGACCGCGATGTTATAGTCCGTGAGCCAGGGGTCATTTTGAGCTCATCATTTCATGCCGATTGATTTTAATACTGAAGGCAGACGCCATCCAATGGATGACGAAACCAACCGTCAGCTGGTCCAATAGCGGTGGGTACATGCGTGGGATGCTGCAAAACGTGTCGAAAAAAAATTTTTAACAACTGATTTAATACCGGCTGAAATTTTTTTTGTGTATTGTTGACATTTAGTGGAATAAAAAAAAATTGTCAGCTGCGCCGTAGAGGGGGGAAAATACGTCAACTGAACAGGCGAACTTGTAAAATAAATTGAAAAGTAAAACTACTTTATGTCGATTGAAAATGTTTACATAATTTTGGGCGCATATGAAAATATAATAATGATGGTCAGCTGCGTTTATAGTGGTGGGAAGACCGTTAGCCGAAGCAAGAATGTATCACTTCGTTCAGCTGAAAATTTAAAGGTATAAAAACGCAGTCCAAAATCGACCCCTGGCTCCCGGACTATTAGTAGCTGTAGCCACGCTCAGGAGCTAACAGCAGGAGCACGTAACAGTTTAAACTATTTGCGCAAACATTTCACTCAAAAATAATGAATGTCTTTTCCCCCAAACTATTGGGTTGGCAACTAAGTAATTGTGGATTTTTTTTTTAGAAAATCAAAGAAAATTTTGTACGGAACTAAATTACTTTATTCTGTAATGTATTGTCCATTTTGGTTTTTATTAGCAAAAAACTGAATCAGTTACGATTTGACATCATCATCATTATTGAAATTTTTACCATTCAAGGAGTTTTGTAAAGATCGAAACAAAAAGTCATCAAGTGGTGCAAGGTCAGGACTATATAGTGGGTGTAGCAAAACATCCCAACCAAGCTCCAATAATTTTTGCCGAGTGGTCAAAGATGTGTGTGGCCTTGCATTGCCATGATGGAGTTCAATACTTTTTCGATTTGCCAATTCTGGCCGCTTTTCTTCAACTTCATTGTTTAACTTCATTAATTGTTCAATGTAGACATTAGAATTGATCGTTCGGTTGGGTGGTAAAAGTTCAAAGTGGACAATTCCTTTGTACTCCCACCAAACTGTCAACAGAACCTTCCTTTGATGAATATCAGCTTTTGGTGTTGTTTGAGTTGGTTCACCTGGCCTGCTCCACGATCTTTTCCGTTTGATATTCTTGCAAATAACCCATTTTTCATCGCCAGTCATCAGTCGTTTTAAAAATGGATCATTTTTTATTACGTTTCTTTAGCAAATGGCAGCTGTTAACTCGTGGCGGTAAATGAGTTTATTTCAGTTCGTGAGGAACCCATGAATCGAGTTTTTGAATATAGCCAAGTTGTTCTAAGCAATTTTCAATGCATGTATGTGACCTATGAAGCTTCTCTGTAACCTCTGTGATCTCTGTTGTACTGTGACGATCCGAATCGATTATTGCTTTACTTAGGGCGTCATCCACTTCAACTGGACGACCAGAGCGTTTTTCATCTTTCAGTGAAAAAACACCAGAACGAAATTTGGCAAGCCAATTTTAACACTGTCGTTCTTTTAAGGCTTCTTCACCATAAACAGCACATAACTTGACTTTTTATGAGCTCGCGATGCGGCTTTCCCTTTGCGGAAATAAAAAAGCAAAATATGACGCAAATGTTCCTTTTGATTTTCCATTTTTTCAACTTTCAAAAGCGTTTTTCACTGATTGTCAGCCGAATTGCCAACTATCAAATAACAAAATGTGTTTTACATTTGTGCCACGCCTGCAAACCTAAAAATTCAACTGAAGCCATCTATGAGTGAAATCCGCAATTACTTAGTTGCCAGCCCAATAATATACAATATTAACCGTCTGCTGCACTCAAATATGAATATGTTTTATGCCTTTCAGAGATATAGAAAATAAAAGCCAATAAAAAATGATATTCAGAGCAAACCTGATTGGGCAGAAGAGTGATATTTTTGTAGCTTTTAGTATTTCAACTGGGTAAATCTGCTCACCTTGATTCTTGCATTGTACTCCTCTACACAGAACTTTCTCACATACTTGCTATTCTCTTATTTTTGTATGCATGATCTATATACATATACATCGATCGATCCATTCATTCTGCTAAGCTAAGTTAGGACACTCGAACCACGACCACGCATACTCTGAACAATAGTAAACACAGGGTTTAAGGAAATAAACGGATGAGATTAATCAAGGCAATTAATTGAATTATTTCTGCTACCAAAGCTACTGGTGGCTGTGCAGAGGTGGGTGCACAGGAGACTTTAAAAATGGTTACCATAAAATCTCGGATTTCTATTAATTTTTTTTCAGTTTATTCCTCAGAAATCTGGTATTGATTTAGGTCAAGATGATCCGGTATGTGGCACTGAAATTTATGGTTTGGGTAGAAAAAACACATTAAAAGTCCTATTTAGTGTATTTTTAGAATATATTTTGATCATATTTCATTTCTGATAAGAATCTTGTGATTTCTTTTCTTCCCAAAAACTTGAGACAAAAAAATTAAATATATTTTATTTAATTTTTTAATATTAATTATTTAAGTTTTAATTTAATTGATTTCTGCAGAAATCGGCAACAGAATCCTTCTGGCCAACCGCTGCTATTTTTCCCTGTGTCAACACCTAAAGAGTCGCCTCTTAGACAGAAAAACAAAGATTTCACTGTATCGCTCAATTACAATTTCTTCATCTTGCTATACGGTAGTGAAAGGTGGACACTGAAAGATGCAGATAAAAAGTAAATGTTACTGATTTTCGAGAGCAGATTTCTGCGAAAAAATTTTTGGCGCGGTATGCGTTAAAGGCGAGTGGGGGAAACGCCACAATCATGAACTCGAAAAACTAATACTATATTAATACACCCATCTGTGATAACCACAATCATGACCAACAGATTGAGAAGAGCAGGTCACATACTTCGGGCTAACTCGAATTACCCACTTCAACAAATAAGGGGCCGCCCGCCGCTTAGATGGATAGACGACGTAGAAGAAGACGCAAGCTTATTGGGATTTCGAGCATGGAGGACACAAGCACGAAACCGAGACAATTGGAGGAATATGCTACAGCAGGCGAAGACCCGACCAGGATTGTCCAGCCAACAATGATGATGATGATGAATTTAAAAATTATATTTTATGTCACAAAGTTAGAACAAAAATGTATAAAAATGTAAAAAACAACGCACTTTAAAAAATGCGATACCAAAATTTTCAACACTGAATAAATCTCAATTTTTTTTTTTTTAAATACTTTTATCACCAGACATTACATCCATATACGCCGCTCTTTTCCACGAAAAACTTCAGCTTTATATTTTAGGAACATCTTAAATATAAATCCATTAATTTCTCAGAGGATGGTTGTAGTGATCGATATATTGTAAAGTATCGCTCAAACAATCTAAAGTTAGGCCGCTGAATTGGTTTAATTACGTGCAGTTTCGGTTTCGTCGGTTAGGCGTTTTTGATGTTAAAGAAAATGTCGATAATTTCGAAAATGAACGGCATCGTTGTAGTCATAGCATCACTCTGGAGCTAGAGATCGCCCATCGAACAGTTTTAAACTATTTGAGCAACAACTTTAAGGGGGTATTCTTGTCTAGACGCCCGAACTTCGAGCATTTTTTTACGGTGAATAAAAAAAGCTATTGATATTTTTACCATCCATTGTTTTATTATTTATCTATAGTATTACTTTAAAACATAGCAGCGAATCTATCGTTAGGATGCAAAACTCATTTAGATCTATCGTCAAACCGCAAACATGAGACCAAAAAGCTAAGTCGCGAGCGACTCATTGTTGAGATATACCTAGTTCCAGAATATTCTTTATTAAATAGCTCACGAGAGGTCAAATGGTTGTCTTTCATAACAGCGCTCAATATTAAGATACCAATCAGTGCTTCAAGTTCTGTTTTGTTCACCCGCTTTTCAGTTGGAAAATCTCCATTCCTTTTTTCAATTTCGATGTTGGTGTAATGAACTATAATACTTCAAATTTCATCAGTGATAAATAATTTAAACACTTCAGCGCAATCCGTAACATTCTTTGCTGCTCCTGTTGGACCTCTAGCATGATGCACTATGTTAATTGCAGACCGACGCCGTTTTGCTTTAGTTGTCGCCCATTTATATTTATTTTTACCACGCGAAAATCTTTTGGAAAATGGTATTATATTATCCTGGGGCACCTGAGGTGGTGGTTCTTCATTCCAGTCCTCCAAATTGTCCGAAGAATCATCCTCCGATGAATTCATACCCTCTTCTAGTAAATTCGTTTCGAATTCGCTTTCGGAAATACTGAAATCCTCTTCATCCTCATCCGACATAGCCAACATTTTTTCAATTTCGTCCTCACAAATTTTAGTCGGCCTCATTTTCAATGCTAAAAAAGTTGCACTAAGCCCAATGTTAGTCGTTTCGACTACGCAGTTTCTACAAATACACACATACCACTTAAGCGAGCCAAACAACAAGTCCGTACTGAACAGGAGCAGCTTTGCAACTGAATAAACTCTCTCAACGTTAAAAATGAAATCAATTTCACAATGAGAGAAAAAGAAATTACAAATGTAAAAAGCAGTGATTTTAGTCGAAATGACTAACAGTGGGCATGCAGGGTTAATAAGAATGTCATTATCGTATGATACAGAAAAAAAGGGCAACAATTTTTTTTTTATAAAATGGTGGCGGCTTAAAGCTTTCTCGAATTGTTTACACATATTAAAAATTTAAAATTTCCAGTTTTTCGTACTTCATCCGATAGAGATATATTTAAAGAATCTTCATGATAAACTTCAAGCAAATCGGTTGATTATAACTTGAGGTATCGTCACGACCGTATCGAAAGAAGTAGTTTCGAGAAAAACACGATTAAAGTTCGCCGTCCGCTCAAACCAGTTTAGCTGTCGCGTCAGTAAAATAATAGTAACTTCGAAAACAATTCGAATTTTGAAAAATTCTTTAAGGGAGATATTTTTGAATACTTAAACTAACGAATTTTGAAAAAAAAAATTTTAGATTTTTTCAAATTTCTAGACTAGAATACCTCCTTAAGCAAAAGCTATGGATATCTTTTCACGCACACTAATATATTATTTCATGCGTTGCCAGCAGCTTATTAGTGATTTGTTATTAGTATATATTTCCTTTTTTTGGTTTTTGTGTTGGGCAATGATATTTTTGAGTCCAGTAAATAAGTCATTTTTATGCATTTCTTAATGATGTTTAATATAAATTATGCGCTATTTTGCTTAATAACTTCAATTACTTTGAAGGAAATTTCACATTTTCACGATTGAAAAACCCCTGCAGCAGCTTACAGATCGTTGCTAGATACGTCACCGCCAAACTTGTCTTATGAAGGCGCGGAAAACAGGATGTCTTCAACACGGTAGGACTTAACAAAGAAAGGTTGTAGACGAGAAGATTTTAGAGAGCATGAGAAAAGGTGATTAGTGCCATGCGGAGTACCTTCTCATGACGAACATATTTTTACTTATTTGTTACATTTTTGTTCAAATACAATTTCACACAATAATTATCCTGAGTGCGATCACTGGATTGCTGCATAAATTAATGGTCGGCTTTAGCTCGTGGTAGCTGAAACTCTTCAATTGGAATTATGACGGCGGGTCAGGTCGGGAGTTCAGGAAGGTGGTAAGTGTCTCTCGTTGAATGTCATTTAGCGACTGTCTGTATACTGTCCAGCCCAGTAGTTATAAGCTTCTCTTGGATCTTGTCATAATTGTAGACGAATTTCCTCCTGACGTAATAGGGAGGCGGTTCAGGTTATCTAGCAAGTGTGCATGAGTGAAACCTTTGGTAGTACCCAAGCAGAAACTGTTTGCTGAGCATTTTATTGTGCTTATTGTCGCTATTGTTCCCAGTGGAACACAATGCAGTGGTCCGGTAACCTGATTTTGGGTCTGATAGGCAGCTCCTTGCAAAAAACTCCTCAGCTAATATTTCCTACCAACTTCGATACATCCGTGAACAAGTTCACCAAGCCCTGTCCCCAAGTGGAATATGAGTGGAAAAGATTCCGGTTGGACTAAGCGAGGATACACATTGATCCGTTGACAGGTGGATGAGCTCGAAGTTTCTAAGTATGCTTGAGTGCTCATAAGTGAGGTTGAGCTTATAGCCCAAGTCCCTCAGTCTGATTGCGGTACATATAGCGGCAATTCTGCCTGCGATGTCTACGGGTGTCACATTTCACATTGCGTTGGGCGCAAGAGTAGGAGTCGTTCGAAGCGTCCCACTGATTCCAATGAGTGCCGATCTCTAAACTCTCTCCAGCTTCTTCACAAGTGTCGTCCTCTCCTACTCTGGATGGGTATGACTTTAATTAGGTACAGTAGTGAGAACGCATTTCAGTCGTTTCAACCTACCAATGGCTGCGGCCTCAGTCAGTTAAGCCTGCTTAGTTCGTTGCTTGAATAAGTTCCCGCTCCTCTTGATAAAACACTTTGAATTTTATTTTATTACTAGTATAATAATACATTATAATTTACAATAAACTGTAAGTCCTACAGAGACTATTAAAAGTATGCTCGTAGGCTAGTAGCATTTATAATGACAATCTTACAAACTAAATATAAAAAAAAAAAAAAAAAAAAAAAAAAAAAAAAAAAAAAATAATTGGCGCGTACACTTCTGTTAGGTGTTTGGCCGAGCTCCTCCTCCTATTTGTGGTGTGCGTGTAGATGTTGTTCCACAAACTAAATATAACATTTAACAAAATAAGTTTTGTATATAACATACGTAACATACATTTGACTTACTAACTAACTAACAACAAACTTACTTATATCTAGCGGTTCTATGAAGAACATAAAATAATTTTTTTTTTTTTTTTTTTTATTATACAATGAAATAGCGCGATATTAACAAAAATCATAGGTGTAAATTAGTTTTTGTTAATCAGATTTTTATATCTTTTTTATTTTTGTCGTTAATTACATCATAGGCTTTTAACCTCTTTGGAAGCTGATTAAATATTTTAATGCTATGGTTTATGTAACATTTTGAACCAATACTTAATTTACATTTTATGTGCTCAATTTGCCTATTTCTAGTATTTATTAGCCTTGATAGAAAAGAATTCTTTAAGTTATTGTAATTTTGTATTAAAGCTGTTAAGTAGAACAACTTTTTTATCGAAAGAATGTTGTTAATCTTTAAGGAATTATCTGTTATTGAGTTTTGTTTACTCTTAAATATTATTTTTAATATTTTATTTTGTACTAATTCAATAGTATTTAGTTCAGATTTGTACGCACCTCCCCAAGCTACGATACCGTAAGAGGTGACTGACTCAAATAGGGCATAATAAATAGTTAATAATTGTTCTTTGCTTAATATATATTTTAATTTGGCAAAAACAAAGATTAAATATCTATTTCGCTTTATTAAATAATTAATTTTAAAATCCCATTTTAACTTATAATCAATTAAAATGCCAAGATATTTAGTGCTTTCAACCCGTGTTATTGGAATACAGTTACATTTACTGTTAGAATCATAATTATGCATAAATATATTAATATTTCCAGGTACAGAATCTTTATAAACTCCAAAAGTTAGAAATACCGTTTTATTAATATTCACAGATAACTTGTTTTGACACATCCATGTAAATATTTTATTTGCAATTAAATTTGCATTTAATTCAGCATCCTCCCAAGTATCGCCACTTATAAGAATGGTTGTATCGTCAGCATACGATATTATATTGTGAGGGTTTTTTTGGCTAAATTGTACAGCACTATATATTTCATTCATGTATATCAAAAATAATAAAGGTCCTAATACTGTCCCCTGAGGGACTGAGGGACTCCAATATCCACAATCGTTTCACTACTAACAGTACCATCTACCTTTACGCATTGTGTTCTGCCAGTAAGATAATTCTTTATACGATTCAAGGCGATTCCACAGATACCAATATCGCTTAATTTTTGTATTAGAATTTTGTGGTCAACCGTATCAAAAGTCTTTGCTAAATCTAAAAATATTGCAATAATTGGTTTACTATTGTCAAGATTTTTATATATATATTCAGCAAAATGAGCTAATGCATCTTTTGTTGATTTTCCTTGGCGAAAGCCATATTGATTTTTATTTAACACGTTATATTTGTTAAGATAGGAAAGTAATCTTTTATGCACTACTTTTTCAAATATTTTTGCTACGTTAGAAATTAATGATATTGGCCTATAATTAAATTAAAAATACTTTTCTTTAGCTTTGTGAACTGGTATTATAATTGCATTTTTACAATGATCAGGACAAACTGCTGTTTCTAAGCATATATTGATAATGTTAGCTAGAGGTTTTATAATGAAATTACCTAGTTTTTTTAATACGCTTGTTGGAATTTCATCTATTCCGGCTCCTGTATCATTTTTTAATAATTTTATTATTGTATTTTTTTAATTTCATCTGGATGAGTAGGAAATAAAAATATTGAATTTTTAATCAAGACCCTTTTTTTACCACATTTTTCACCTGTATATTTGATTTCATTTGCCATTTCTGTGCCTACATTATTAAAGTAAGTATTAAACTTATCAGGTATATCTTTTTTTCTGTTACTTTTTCATTTCTTATTAGTAAGTAATCAATTGAGCTTTTTTATTTTTCTTTTTATTAGAGTTTATTTTATTATTTATATAATTCCAAAATTGCTTATTGAGCCGCTTATTTTCATTAGTTTCACTTAAAACCAGTTTCTCACTATCGAGATTAGCTCAAGCAAATGCTTGAAGGCGTGATAGTCGCTTGGTGTCATTGGATTTCCCCGGTCTTTAACCTCATTAAAAATACGCTTATTGGTGTACATACATATGTGTGTGAGTGCGTGAGAATATACGATTATGTGCAAATAATTCCTATTCCACTATTAACGTGTTGAAATCACAGTCAATTGCTATCAAGGAATTTATAGGCGAATAGTAAAAATATTTACGCACCATTAAAATCGCACAAATAGCAGTTTTACTTCACTTTCATAAACTCGAATATGCTATTTATTGCCACAACCTCATTAGTCGCACATTGCACTGAGAAAAATGGTATCTCAATATGGTATTTACCATTTTTATTGTTCGATTTCATGCTAATATTTTTATACTTTAATGCTTAGCGGCCAAGTCCGCAGTTCAACTTTAGGGCTAGAAAATAATTTCCAAAGTAAATTTCTTCCATAAAACACACACACACACACACACTTAGCAACTAAACGCAAACAATTGTACTTACATATACACACACACAGACATACATATTTTCGTGCAGTCGTATTGATGCTTTAGAGCAAGGGAGTACTCAGCCTGAAATAACCAATTTTGCTCATTTATGTTGCTATTTCATTACTTATGCGCATAAATGAATTTAATTAGATTTCCCAAATACATACATATGGTACATATGGTATATTTTCAATGGTAAACACAACACACACACACACACACACACCCACACGTATACTAGTAATGGCTCTTTCAAAAGCATCTATGCTCATACATTTATGTAGCGTGACGGCGTTAGTGTTACCATAAGGAAATTTTGTAACATACTTACCCGTTACACACACACACACGCGCGCGTTTTAATACATATGCACCAAAGCAAATGTATGCCCAACATAGCGGTATTTGTAATTCAACCGCAACCACACGTATAGACACACAGATACATGCACACATTTTGCCGAGCGACGTGCATGCAACAATTTTCGAAACATTTTTTTTTTTCTAATTTTTTTCTCTCTGCGAGCTGTGAAAAGTAAATATTATTATTGGTTATTTGGTTGGTCTTTTTCTTTGTCTGTTTTTGAATTTATTTATTTTTTGCGGTTTTTACGAGTTAACTAAACTTGTTGCGGACCATTGGATGGCAACACCAACACCAGCACAACTTTTGCCCACAAGCACACATGCAGCTTCATTCCCATACACACCCGCACATTCACTCTTTGATGGCATCAACGTTCACCCTCTGCTCTAATGCCCTCTAATCAAGTTAGGTTATGTACATTTGATTTGTATGGCTGTGTGTGTGTGTGCGTATTTTGTTTGAATAGAAGTTTTTGTTGTATGCACAGTTGACGTGTGTCAATAATAGCAGGAATAGTTAAATAAATTCAGACTAATTTTGCATAGTTCCATTTAAAGGAAATAAAATGTTAATAGCTGTAATTCGAATAGATAATTTTTTTGATATTAGAATAATTTTTGATAGTAGAAAAATTTTCAAAGATAATTTAGGTGGTACCTAATAACATCTGAAAGGGGATTACGCAAATTTATAATTAAGAAATTTTGTAGTTCCAGGAATTTTGTAAATTTTTAAAGAAGTTTTATTTATTAAGTACGTTTATGAAGTGAAACTTTCGTAGGCGTCGATGGACGAGCGAGAATGGAGAGTAAAATTTCAAGGCCATGCAACGTTTTGGGCATTTTCGTTCCGCCAGAAAGAAAAAAGATATAACGTAGAGGAAAAGGACAGAGATACAGCTATACCTTATATCTATCTTAGATACACTGTAGACTATTTTTCCTGAGTTCTTCCTTGTGGTTGCTAATTTCTAGTGAGAAATAACACTGCCTACTTTTTGGCGCTTGTTTAATGGTGCAATCTTGTGGGAAATATATTTTTGGTGCGTTATATATCCTTGGTGTCTAAAGGGTAGCCAATATTCGACGAACCCATCTGGCAACCCTGTATCTTTTGACAGAGACGTCAGATCGCTTCATGATATACCGCGTTGGAAGCGTAAGTCTAAGCAAATTTTTACCATGGAACAATACACGCCACGCGAGCGCTCCCAAATTGTTGAAATTTACATTCAACAAAAAAAGTCAATTGTAAAAACTCAACGTGCGTATAAAAAGTTAAATAAGTGAAAAGTGCGCCTTCTAAGAACACCATTAAACGTTTGTACGAAAGGTACGACCAAGGCGTTCGGATGAGAATATTGCTCTTGTACGGGCCATTGTTGAGACGTCGCCAAGGACATCCCAAAATCGCCGTTCTCAGCAGTTGGGCATTGCCCGGACCACTTTCCAACGAATTATCCGCATTAATTTGCATTTGTTCCCATATAAGATTCAATTGACGCAAATATTGTTGCCTGCGGTCAAGCCTCGTCGATTGGAATGGGCATAAAAACACATGGGTCCGTCGAATATGGGCAACCCTGTACTGTTTGGGGTGTTTTTTGGTCTCAATTTTTTTGGGTTTTTGTTTTTGGTGACTACTTTTTGGCGCTTATTTCCGTATCCTGGCTAGTGCCTGTATTGATTTTGAATAAAATACATTTTTTAAAGAACATATTGTCATTTCTCTTTATTATGATAATACTAATATAGCTCAATTACGCATGCAACAAAATATCGGCCAAATGACCGCCGCGGCCTTGGCGGCCTTGGCGGCACACCTCGATGACGCTGAGGCATAATTGAGGTTCTATGCCGTTAATGTGCCGAATTATCTCATCCTTTAGCTCTTAAATTGTTGCTGGCTTATCGATGTACACCTTTTCTTTCAAATAACTCCAAAGAAAGAAGTCTAACGGTGTCAATTCACATGATTTTTTCGGCCAATTGACATCGCCGCGATGTGAGATTATTCGGCCATCAAATTTTTCGCGCAAAAGAGCCAATGTTTCGTTAGCTGTGCGACAAGTGGCACCGTCTTGTTGAAACCACATATCGTCCACATCCATATCTTCCAATTCGAGCCATAAAAAGTTCGTTATCATCTCACGATAGCGAACACTATTCACAGTAACTGCCTGACCGGCCTCATTTTGAAAAAAAATACGGCCCAATGATGCCGTCGGCCAATAAACCGCACCAAACAGTCACTCTTTGTGGGTGCCTTGGTTTTTCGGCAATCACTCTAGGATTATCATTCGCCCAAATGCGGCAATTCTGCTTATTGACGAATCCACTGAGGTGCAAATGTGCCTCGAATGACTTTAACGCGTTGCTCGATTGTGTACCTTTCCATTGTTCAAATTTAATTAGTCTGAAATTGAAAAATGTGAAATAAGATGCAGAAAAAACTTTACTTAAGGTGTGGCTCACATTCAACATCGGCCCTTAAAATTTAACCACCATTTATATTCTTTCTCTTTGTCTCTCTGGTCCCTCCGTCTTTCTTTGTCTGCCTTGAAAGTTTCACTTCTGTTATGTGTACTACGCTACACGCACTTTTTTGTCTTCTTGGTTATGCTTCACCGAGGTCCTAGTATCTCACAATCACTCATTGAAGGATTAAGTTAAGTCTAATCACCCTGGCGGAAGATTTATAATTTTTGCAAATGGCATCGTACGTCAATTATATTTAACACCTGCGGACTAGAAAGCTGCAGTGTACAAACTTGCAAGCAGTGGAGCGCGTAAAGGTCCATATAAAGATTTACACCACTCATAATAATTTTTCTTATTTAGTAAAAAAGGTATTCAAAAACAAAGTAGATGATTCGTTATGTGCCACTTTGTATAATATACAAATTTCAGCTTTTGAATTTTGGCTTAGCAACTCTCAGTACGAAAAAGTCTTGTTTAACAACGGCTGATCATCGATAAATGAGAAATATGATATAAAAAGTATTTTGGATAATAAGGAAATGTAATCTATAATAACACTAGGTTGCGTGGATATGGGTCGATAAGAAAACCACACTTTTATGGGTTGAAATACACTTTATTATACCTTCCTAAATTCCCTTCTACCAACGAGATTGCAATTTATGAATTCCATCCCTGAATTGAGAATCTGGAAGGGCTGCAAATTACGCTTCCTTTTGAAGCGAAACTTCTTTAGCGGCGGCCTGATATTTGAGCGAGAATGGGAGTGAATTTGAAAAAATGTAACGTTTAGAGATTTCGTTACACGAGAGAGAAAAAAAGGTACAACGTAGAGAGAAGGATACAGAGAGCTATACATTTTCTATACCTAAGATATAGGCTTCATTGTAAGACAGAGTATACAGATATATAACATAGAGAGAAAGAGAAGGAGAGCTATACATCATATGCTGGAATGCTTCGCCTTCTCACGTTAGCTTACTCCCGAATGGGTGTTCGGGAGCTACCCAGAGGGCTAATCCCGGGCGTTGTGAGCTGCTTGAGCCATATGCAGAAGAATCGTCCTGGCCACTCCCAACTGAATGGCGATCAGTAACTTTCCCCACTTGCGTGCATTTCTACACATGGAACCATCCTCCATCATATACATCAGTTTATGTAATATCAGTAAAACAGCGGTACCAATCGGACGACGCACACCAACAACAACAAAACGATTAACGCTAAACGATCACATTTACCATTAGTTTGTGCTTGTGCCACGACCATTCACAAGTCTCAGGGAAGCTCCAGTCACTTGTATTGAAGGCTTGTGGATTATGACGAACGGAAATGATTTTTGATTCTACCATGGTCGACGAGCATCAGTCAGTATGTCTCATTTACAAGATGAATTCCGGGAACTATCGTTGAATAGACTGGAAACTGTGGATAAAAAATAATCGATTTCATGACTCTGAGAAGAGGGCTATCTGCATATACTCATAATTGTCAGAGTCTACGAGCACATTCCGCAGATTTAATAGACTCTGTCATCCGCAAATCGAGTATAGTACTTTTGTCCGAAACTTGGTTAATCGATAGCGAGGATATTAGTGTACCAAATTTCAATTGCGTCATCAAATATAAGCGACTAAATGTTAGAGCTGGTTTACCGGGAAATTCGTTTTTGATACTTCCGAAAACTACTGTTTAGGTTATTTTTGATTAATCTGGTTACATAACATATGGGCTGAAAAGCCCCGTGCCCAACACATAGATGCCACTAGTTTTAATGCATTTAGCTCGTGTTTTATTTTGCACTTTTTCTTATCCCAATGATGCACAGCGCAGTGGACGTCCAAATGAGGAGACAACACAGAAAACATCAAAAAAATCCACAAATTCGTTGTGAATGATCAAAAAGTGAAGTTGCGTGAGTTGGCTGACATCGCTTCATATTGCTTGAGCATTGGCATACGCATGAAGAAGTCACTGAAACGGAGGCCTATTTTGAGGCAAAAGATAATTCGTTCTACAAAAGTGGTGTTGAAAGGTGAATATGACTTAAATTGGGACATGAGGCGGATTTTAAAAAAATTTTCAATGCTACCGCCACCTGAGGAGTAATTTTTCTGTGAAAAAAAGCAATAGAAATCGTGCTCAAAACATGACTCTAACTACCTAGTGAAGGAGAATTTGATTCAGCCATATTGAAATAGATAAACTGGTAAGTGGAAACCAGACTTAATATAGTTTACTGGCTTATTCCCGCGAATTTTAATCTCCGTTTCTATAAACGTCATATGCCAATTTTGAAATGAGGTCTAACGCCCATTTTTTAATACTTTCATCTATGATTGGGTGATGTGGCATTGGTAAAATGTGTGCATATGTAGAAATATCTGTTTGTGAGGCAAGTGTCGGGCTCTCTTTTCCAATGAGCACAGTTTTTCTCCTTTGGTATGGGACTGTACTCTATTTCAAATATTTTGCGAGATATGCAGTATGAGAATTTAATTTACTTGTAGTAACATTTTAACATTTCATGAGAAGTCTGCGAGGACGTGTTCGAGTTTTATGAACTAGAAAAACGGCTTGCAAAAGGCGCAGTCAATATTAAAAGAAAGTATGCACCATATATTGATAAGTACTTACTATTTATTTATGTACTTTTTAATTTCAGTGTTTTTTTTTATTACGACAAAAGCCATCAAAAGCAGAGATTCAAAATTTATAAAAATTTGGCAAACGTGTTCTCTCAGAATTTCTGAACAAATTTGAAATACGCAATTTTATAGCTCATTAAATTCTGGTAAAATGCAAGTTTCAATTAGGTACGATTCGATTGAACAAAGTTTCGCGCAAAGGGTTTGGTACATATATTTAATAATAATGCAGTAGTCCCATGATTTTGCTACTAACAGTAGATCAGATGTATTTTCTACACCAGAAATATTACCCGCACCAAAGACAGCTAACACCCTTTCATCCAATATTTTAAATGCAGAACAACCATTTACACTACGCATCCTCACAAGTATAGTACGCCACTGCGTATACGCAACGACGGGCATAGTCTAGAAAACAACTGTTTAAGCACCTAATTCCAAACGATAAGAAAACATTGTATACTATAACTGAACCAACAGTAGAAGATAATTTGGTGTATGTTAGAAAAGTGGAAATTGAAGTTTGAATAGGCTGAACTAAGGGCACCAAGAGATTTGGTGGCTCCTAAAACACCCAGGCTGAAAAGCCCATTGAAAGTGAAAGGGTAGATAGTCAAGAAGGAAAGGAGAAAAGTATCAGAGAAAGATATAGAAAAGAATAGAGAAAGAGACAAAGGTGACAATTCTCCAGATTCTTTTGCAAATCTGTAAGTACCCTCCAGTTTTAGAGAACGAATATTACTTATTCTCACGGCATCGGAACCCAAAACTCGTAACCTTGCTCTAGCAAGGGCAGGACACTCACAGATAAAGTGCTCAGTGCTATTCGCCTCCTCTAAGCAAGTCAGTCATATGCTGATCCCATGGGTTGTGTCCTCTAATAATACCGACCATCAACCGAACGTTTATTCTTCGAAATTTTATTAGAAAGTTTGACAGTTCCTGTTCGGACTTCTCACAAATACTTCGCAATTCTGCAGACTGCATACATAATCGCTGATCCAATTCATGACTCCTGCGGAACTAATTCCGATTATTGGTTCTGGCCCTTGTGGGAGAACTGCTGATCAACGGTTTGCCAATTCATTGGCAATTTCGTTGCCTCGAACACCGGGGTGTCCTGGAACTCATATAAGTACAAGCCTGCTCTGTCTTGCGACACAATTAAGCTTAATTTTGTATTCTTAAACAATCTTTGAGGTTTGCTTCGCATTCTTCAAGGCCTTCAATGCAGACTGACTGTCACTGAAAACTCCAATCTATTTCCCGTGCCATCTCCTCTCGAGTATCCATTCGGCTACTTCCAGGATGGCAACAACTTCTGTGTGGAAAACCGTTACCATTTTCCCCGTGGCATAGTGATACTTTTTACTAACGTTTAACTATCATCTGGCTCCAGACCCTGTTTCATTATTTTCATTTCATTATTAGACCCATCGGTAATGAAAATATCCGTCAAAGCTCCCTGAATGCTCACTCAATGGAAATCTGATATCAAATTTCCATCCAAATGAAATTATGGGTTTATGGATTTAGGTACCAAAAATAGTTAATACTGCTCACATAGCAACTTAATGATTTCTCTGTATCCCGAAGTTTCGTCTTTGTGCCAGAAGTCTTATTTATGGAGTCTACGCATTGCTTTTATTGCTTCCTGTTGTATCTTAAGATCCAAGGGGAGCAAATCAACCATTGCATTTAGGGCATCACCAGAGGTTGCACTCATTACACCCGTGATGCATAAACATACACTTCTTTGCAGTCTGTATAGATCCCGGTGTGTGGACTTAATCATAGTCCATCGATGTGATGATCCAAGCGTAAGTGATGATTGGTCTGATGTGTGGTGTGTATATCCATAGGACCACAGCAGGTTTATGACCGCAGGTTTTACCAAAGGCTCTGCGACATTGCTGAAAAATCCTTAATGCGCGATACACGTTCAGTGAAACGTCTGTATCCCAACTCAAAAAAAGTTAAATTTTACTTGTTCGTAATACTATTTAAACCATATGTTTATGGTACACATTATTTCTTCAATTCAACAAAGTACCTCAGCTAATAATAATAATAATTGGCGCTTGCACCCTTCATCAAGTATTTAACCCAGGTTCTCCAAGAAATGTTTGGTTTTCTTCTTTGTTTTTGATATTTTTCCTCAATTGGAGATACCTCTCCTTCATCTTAATTGGCGCGATAACCGCATACGCGATTTTGGCCGTGTTGAACTCGTGCTAACCGGCGCCATTTGGGCACATCCAATGAAGCCAAGTCCTTCTCCACCTGATCTTTCCAACGCAGAGGAGGCCTTCCTCTTCCTCTGCTACCACCAGCTGGTACCGCATCGAATACTTTCAAAGCCGGAGCGTTTGTATCCATTCGGTCGACATGACCCAGCCAACGTGGCCGCTTTACCTTTATTCGCCGCGGTATGCCTATGTCGTCGTAAAGCTCATACAGCTCAGCGTTCCATCGCCTGTGATATTCGCCGTTGCTAACTTGCAAAGGTCCAAAAATCTTACGCAGAATCTTTCTCTCAAACACTCCAATCGTCACTTCATCGGATGTTGTCACCGTCCAAGCTTCTGTACCATACGTTAGGACGGGCATGATGAGAGTCATGTAGAGTGTTAGTTTTGTTCGTCGAGAGAGGACTTTACTGCTCAGTTGCCTACTTAGTCCAGAGTAGCACTTGTTGGCAAGAGAGATTCTACGTTGGATTTCCAGGCTGACATTATTATAGGTGTTAATGCTGGTTCCTAAATAAACGAAGTCTTTTGCAACCTCGAAATTATAACTGTCAACAGTGACGTGGGTGCCGATACGCGAGTGCGCCGACTGTTTGTTTGAAGACAGGAGGTACCTCGTTTTGTCCTCGTTCACCACCAGACCCATTCGCTTTGCCTTTTTATACAGTTTGGAGATACTTACCAAGCGTAAATTAAGACGCGGTCGCGTCATTCGATATGGAAAATTTTCAGATCATCAACATAGAGGGGAAAACCTACATTATTAGCAAAAATTTTATAAAGAAAAGTGGGCCCAGAGATCATTTAAAAGCAGTCACCTATAGCAATCCTGTAAATAGTCTCGAAGTTCTGCAGCTACAAATTAATCAAAAATGCCGACGCAGCCGCGCCATTCAGAAGGACTTAAAAATAATTCAGATATACTTCAGATGAACACGTTACGCCCTCTTGAAATTGGAGGAAAGGCCCTTCGAATTCTTATATATTATAACTTCATTTTTGTTCTTACTTTGTTTGTGCTTAGAAATAAATGCTTCAAAATAGAATAACTTACATTTCTCCAAAGCGGTGAGTTTGCCGACCCGTGTTTACTAATACTTTTTTGCTTCTTTTGGTCCAGACTATGATGAATTCCTTAAATAGTTTACATGCACCACAAAGTGTGAGTACAGAAATACAGGGTGTAAGCATTTTGGTATTTACACTTTGTTGTCGCTCAACTGATTACTTGGGTGCCAGCAGCCATTGTTACTATTTGATATCTGATTTATTGTTGCCGGTTTTTGTTTTTCCCTTTTTTTGTTTTATTCTTTGTTGGTGTTAAAATCGTCGAGTGTTTACCGACATTTCCGAATACTTTTGATGTGCTTAACGCCTGCTGCCAGTTGCCAGCCGCCCGTTGCCTCTCCTGCTATGGCCGTCATTTAAAACAAAGGCGGATGGATGCCAACAAAAGCAACCAGCGAATGGGAGGAGAAAGTCAAACGACGAAAACTGCAAGGAATTGCCTATGGGTGTAAAGTGATAAAACAAGAATAACAGCAGCTATCCAAAACAATGGCAATAACACAGAATGCAGCTTGCATGAAGTACAATGTTGTTTATGCTGACAACGTGCCGCACGCAAATAAATACATAAACACCGCACAATAAAAACAGCAACAACAAAGGCGCCACAGACTGGTTTGCCAGCATGCCACACAAGGCTGTGAGATATTCACATTGTTTTTGTTATTTAGTTTATTTTCCTACCGGCTGTTGATTGCATCTTTGTAGGCCAAGCTGTGCCCTGCTGTTCTCTGTGCCCTGTTCTCTGCGCCCTGCTTAATACTACCCAGAATGGCACAGCAATTCCCTTACCTCCTTCATCAGCCGCTCTCCCATATCAACACAATTGCTATGCATCTACAATCTTCAGTATATCTACACAATTTATGCGACTTACCCTACAGCTCACCCGAGTTCCGGTAGTCAGCTTGCATCAAAAGCCCATAAAGAAGCGCATAAAAAGGCAAAGCCAGCAAATGAGCAAAAGATCGTTGTTGGGTGCAAGCGTTGCAATATGAAGGTCGTAGAAATGTAAACCTTTTAAATGGTGGTAAATAGCTGGGAATTTCTTTATTATGAAATTCAATGAAATGAAAGGAAAGCAAATAAAAATCATGAAAAGAACATCAGCAGGAAGAAGTGCCGCTTGCGGCAGCGGTAGAATTTGCATAGACAAGCATTGCAGTGCCTTCGCAGTGGTGGTGTAGTCGGAAATGGACGTCTCGTAACATGCCACAAGGCTGCAAATGTGGTTGCGCCGCCTAGAGTGTGACATTGTTGGAAGCGGCAAAGGATAGCAGCAGCGGTGATTGCAATAAAAGCGAGAGGAAGAAGCATTAAGTGACTTGCATTTGTGGGATATGCATATACGTATGTGTGCGTGTGTGCGTGTGTGGGTATGAATCTGCTCGTAAGTGCGTCACTCATAACTAAGTGTGTGAGTTGTGTGGCATTCAAATAGAAAATTCAATTACCAAGCAACATTTTTATTAAAGTTGAATTTAAAAAAATGTATTTATGCATTTTAACGGTACGAAATAAAGAGTAAAATTAACTGGATGGACAAAACATGAAACAAATATATACAGCGAATGGACATTACATTTAATACAAGGTGGCGCTCCCACTCTTTGTTATGCAGTTGTCGAAACGACTAGTCTGGCATCGTACAAAATGAAGCCAGATTTCAGCGAAAGCATCATTAAAAAATATTTTGGCGTTTGAGTGGGGACCAAAAATATACCTTTAAGGGCTTAAAATTTGCAAAATTCTTTCTAATGGTGGTTTAACCCTTCGTTAGGCACGTGGATTTTTGTAACGTGGTTAGGCACGTGGTCTACAATCGTAGACCATTTTAATATTATGACTAAAAGTGTTATTCATTTGTGTTTCTTAATAATACTTCATAAGTATATTCTGTGATTTAATGAGAGGAATATAAACTAATATTTTCACTTAAATATTTGTGTATCTTCTGTAAATTCAATAAAAACATGAATGTATGTGTTTTTTAACATTTATTGCAATTCATAAAAGTTTTTTCTTATAACTAATGGACGATTTACAAAAGAGTTTTTATTATTCGTAAAACTTAAAATAGAAATATGTAAAATTCACTTCTTTAAATAAAAAAATAATAGTTCGGTACAAAATTTATATGTTGTGGTTTCTGAAAACTGCTTATATTTCCTCAGTGAGACATTCCGTGCAGCTTTCCCTCATATGATTTTTGCAAGCAAATCTGCCGCATTTAGTACACGACTTTCGGGATGATTGCGAGGGCAAATATGACAACATCTGACATAGTTACTTGGTGATTGAGTGGGTTGTGGTGCAATGCTTGGGATGCCAAGAAGGTTGTGGGCTCGCTGCCTCATTTCCCTGGGTAGTCGAGGATTCTTTGATCTAACTTCAATTTGTGGTCGAATGAGCTCCCAAGCGCATTTTTCAAGAAAATCATTATTTTGGAGATTATTTGCTTTATATACACAAAGAGCGTTTATACCAGAGATGTTTAGTAAATTGTAAAATATAACCATTGACCAACGACACGTATTCCTTGCAACACTATATTTCTGACATAATTGGTCCACAAGATCTCCACCAATTGTTGTGTGATTATAATCGATTATCATAATTGATTTTTTTTCATCATTTGTTTGCTCATCTATTGCGTTATCATGGTGCATAGATGATATCAGGATCAGTGACCGGTTTTTTTTCGGGCAGTACGACACTAGTGTACAATTTTCTTGGAAACCAAAAATACTTGACTTTTCTTTATGATTCTTCCTGGGAAGGAATTCTTTGGGAACTTCGCGTTTATTTTTTCTCACAGTTCCCAAATATGTAAGCTTTTTCTTTAGCAAATTATTAACCAACGATAAGCTGCTGAACCAATTGTCACCAGTAATATTGCGATTAGTTCCTGCGACTGGCTCTACCAATCGAAGAGTTATCCCTTCCGCACTATTGCTAAGTTTGTATGGTCCGTCCGGCTGAGTTCCCACATAAGTTTCCAAATTAAAGTGTAATACGTTTTTGCATCCCCCATCGCGAAAGTTTTAATGCCTTGCCTTGCTTTTAGTTTTAATGTATTGCTTAAACGCGCAACGTCCTCTAAATGCTAATATATAGTTGTTCATCCACAGTAAGAAACTCACTACCAATAAAATTACTTTGAAAGTTGACCAGGAATACTTCAAAAAGTTCTCTTATAGGCGCCAATTTATCAATTGCTCTTCTCTGCTGTCTTGTATTGTTGTCATCAAATCGCAGGCATCTTATCAGAAATCGAAACCGTTTCTCGCACATCGCTAGGTAGCACGATTCAACCCCGTTTCCTTGGGAATTGTCCCAGATTTTTTCTCGAGCTTCTAAGAGCGCCAATCAAAAACAAAATGCCAATGAAAGCGCGAATTTCGGTGTCATCGGTTTCTCTTGCATCTTGATTCATTCTATCTTCTTGAAAGTAAACCCGTACTTTTTGAATATACAAATTTGTGGAAACGGTTATTATTCTTATAACCGAATCATTCACAAATAAATTTAGGCACTCAATTACTGTTTCAACATTGCGCGCATTACCTTTTGTACCCGGCAAAAGTTTGATTATATTGTGCGAACGAGTATGAACTTGCAAATTGCGTCTGGTTTTCTTCCACTTAGTGACATTGTCTTCTCCTAAATAGAAATTTTGGGGATGAGATGAACCAGAATCGTCTGAAAGAATTTCATCATCGCTTGATCCTTCTAGTTCCGATTCGGTCTCGTGGTCACTCTCTTCAGCAGCATTCACATTGATATCCGTATCTTCGTCAACCTCCGTCTCGTTTTCTTCATTCTTCTTCACTACTTGATAGCTCGGAGAGCCATCTTTCCCATACCTCAGGATTTTTGCTGCTTTCCATCGTCTTTTTTTGGAATCAGACATAATATTATCTGAAACTAATTAAATTGGCACACTTTTGAAAAAAAAATAAGCATAACTTACCTGAACTTAATTCAAATATTTAATATATCAAGTAATATTGCCGCAAGAAAAAGTAACGTCGTTAGTCACGTGGTCTACATATGTAGACCAGCACTGTTCAGACCTTGATAAAACTTACAACTGCACGTCAAACCCGCACTGAATACACTAATTGGTTAAAGAGATTAATTATAAACAGCTATTAAAAGGCTTAGGTAATTTAAGAGACAAATTTAAGGAGTTGCACGCCTTTGAAAAGAAGTGGTCTACGATTGTAGACCACGTGCCTAATGAAGGGTTAAGAGAGAGCCATCTCTTCTGGCTGATTCCCAATAGTTCCTCCGCCGTACCACAAATGTTCTGAGTTCTTCAACGCGAACTGTATAAATACAAGGTGGCGCAAAATTAGTCATCCAAATTCGTTTTTGAATAACTTTTTTTACTAAATGAAACAAAAAAGGAGTTTGAGTGATGGAAATCTTTAATTTGATCTTTGCGCGCTCTATAGTTTGTCTTTTTGTATACTGCAGCTGGCTAACTCACAAATGGCAAATATGATTGACGAACGACGCAGGATGCAATAAGTATAAATTCTTAAAAAAGTATACATAAAGTATACAGAAATAGTCAGTTAAATATTTCAATTACTCATTGACTTATTTTTTAACAGATCAGCTGAAAACTTCAGGGCCTTACAAAGAAAACACGGTTTTTTTTTTTGTTCAAAATTAGCTTTGCTCATCAACGTAATTTCCATCAAGAACAACGCTATCAATCCAGCACCGCTCTAACATTTCAATACCACTTTTGTAGAACGATTTTACCTCAAAATAAGCGAAATTTCTTACCGGCAAACATTTTTAGGTCTGTGTCGCTGGCCAGTAGTCGCTGGTAGCCAAATCTGACGAATACGGTGGATGTGGAAGCAATTCGAAGTTCAATTCATGTATTTTTGCCCTTGGTTTGATTGTTGATGGTGTTTCCCTTCTCAGGATTGTCGATGAATATTACACTACGAACATCCGAAAATAAAGGGGCCATAACCTTTCCAGCCGATTGTTATGCTTTCGGGCGCTTTGGACGAGCTTCATCAGTTACTGTCCACTCAGATGACGATTGTTTGGATTCCAAAGTGAAGTGGTTGCGTTTAAACATGGCCAAACACTGCTCAGAATCATCACTTCGAGCAGAGCTTTCTTATAGTCAAATGCTGAGATAGTATAAAGCTAAAACCTTCTTTTCGATGCCAGCTGACTCACACAATTTCACTTTTCGATCATTCAAAACGCTTTCTGGTGTTTTCGCCTCCTTTGGACGTCCCCTGCGTTGAGCATCATCGATGTTTCTACGGCCACGTTTGACGTCAGCAAACCATCGATTTATTCTTGTTTCTGCTGGACCGGAGCCCACAAACACTTTGGAAGCCATTGTTTCGCTTGAACGGTATTGTGTCCCATCAAGAAACAGAGTAAAACTATGTGTTAGGCCCCGGACTTTTCAGCCCATGTGTTATATGAACATACAAAAAGAAATGTACACCTGAACAATTTTGACAATTTTTCTGTCCACTACTTTGGTATAAAAGTGTAGCTCAATGTTTAACGAAAGCATACACATTTCATCTTCAAACCACAGTTTCCATCTCAATTTCACAAATTTTAATTAAAGGGGAACACCACTGTGATTTTTCAAAAAAGAATCGATTTTTTTGCATTTTCTTAAAGCAGATATATATATAAAATTGTTAACTTAAAATCTTGAAAATTGACGAAGTTATACTCTGCATATCATTTCAATTATCGCTACTTAATACTGAGTGCTCTCACTGAGCGCCGCCAATGAAAACTTTAAACGCGTTTTTCTCAAAACGACTTTTCTGGACGCGGTGGCCTCGCTGTCTCGAAGACTTCTGAACCGATTTTAATGTTTTTTTTTTTTTGTTTTGTAGATGTATGGGCGACAGTCGTACATAGCCGTTTTTTTCTTTTTAAAAATTAATGTTTTTTTTTTATTTAAAAATTTATATTTTTCAAACCTTTCGAATACAAAAAAAAGGGTAAAAACACAAATTCACCATTTCAAACCTGCACCATTTTCTAAAAAACAAATAAAAAACAAACCGCCACTTACGACGATAGCCATTGATGTATAGATTAAGAATTTCTTTGGTTTTTTGCTTTTATATGATTTTTCCCCGCTGTATCATGGCCACCAGGATGCATCAGTTTTTTATGGCGTCATTGCATTAATATTAATAACAATTGTAATTTTTAATATTTTTTAATAAAAATGTGTGTCAGTATAGTTAAAAATATGTTAAATAAATTATATGTTGTCCGATCCACAAATAATCATCCCTACTTGTAAAAAAAAAAATCGTGAAAATTACTTCATTTTCACGCGGTCGCAGAGGTGTCCCCCTTAAAGTTTCTAAAAAAAATGTTGGTATGCAGTTTTGAAACTTATTAGATTTTAGCACAATAAAGACATTGTTTGAAACAATAAAGACATTGAAAAACTGAATCCTATTGACATTCCCCGTTTTAATATTATATTCTTATAGGTCCTGTATTGCCTTCTCGTTGTCGTAGGTTGATTCTATTTCCCTTGTTGTTGCTGTTGTTGTTAAATGTTTCTTACAAATATAATTACAGGGGCTTGAAAATCTTATAGGATCTTTCATAATAATAGAACCACATAACAGCGCTACAGAGCTGCAAGTCACTAATGAGTGAACTCTCCTGCTGTTAAGGGGTTAGAGATAATCAGAATTTTCGAAAAATTGGCTTTGGTTTTGCATTTTCTTAAAGTATGAAAAAGTATCTTAAAACTATTGTGTGAAAATTTGAAATGAATCCATCAAATACTTTTCGAGTTATTCATCAATTAACAAAGGGTGCTCGGGCACTCCGGAGCAGATAGCAAAACGTTAAATGCGTTTTTCTCAAAAATATGTTTTTTAAACTGGTGATCACTGTAACTTAAAAATCTTTTGGTAGATTTTAATAAAATTTATACTGCTTCTGAAAAACATATAAAACTCACAACTGATCGCAGGACTTTTTAATTTCGATTTTTTTTTAACAATTAATTGTCGGTTTTTTTCTCGAAAATCTGAGAAATATTTATCTTGTCCGATTGATTTTAGATGAATCTCCAAAGACTTGTGATGGTCACCGCAAGGGAGAAACGGGCTCGACACAAACAGCGATAACTTTAACAATTATAGTTTTTTTTTTCTAATTTTGCTAAAGTCAAGTCGAAACATGATGTATTAATCCAATGTTTTTAGTTTTGTAAAATAAAGCCATTGACTAGCAAAAAAAATTGTTGCAAATCCTCATTTATCGGACCTCTGACTAACCCTTTATGTACACATACGGTCATTAAAATAAGTACGTTGTCTTTATCTATCGATTTCCTTAAGTGGTAACATACGTCCAGCAGCGCCAAAAATGCGCTAAAAGAAAAACTCTTTTTAGAAGGGATAATAATTGAAATAAATATAAAAAAAATATACATTGTTTATTACTACTTTATACTACTTTATAAACAAATTTCACATTGACCCAAAGTTCAATGAAAAAAAAGTTGCTCCATTGTCTGCATCATTTCTGCTCGAATGATGGATCTGAAAGAAGTAAAAAAATGTTTGTAAAATAAAGTTGTAGTTATAGTCTGTCGAGCCGGATTTTTGAATTTGGAAAAATTTTGCAATGTATTTATGGGGAATTTTTACAATCGACTTCCACCGGAATACGCATAAAACTATAAAGAACAATAATCTGTAAAAAAACGATTTTTTGAAAATTCTGGATGTAGGTGACCTTTACGCCGTTTGAAAAAATTTAAAGCTATTACTGAAATTTTGCTTTTTTAAGAAATAGCTGATAGCTTCGTTATGTATTTAAAAGACCCATTAAATTAAGTTGCGTTGTTGGTTGGACAGATTCGGTTATTCTAATAAAGCGCAATTTTGCATGGCCAAAACAACATCTTTGTTGCCAATTCATGGATTTTAACTAATTAAGTAAAAAATATTGAAACCGCGAATTAGTTAGTTGATTTAATAATTATTATGAATTTCTTTCAAAGGTGGGTCGTGCGCAGCATTGCACAGTTGAGGAGCGGCGGCTTGTTGTCAATCATCGAAAAAGAAAGAAGCGTTATCTCGGATATAATGTTTAGAATCCTATGGTCTTGTATGAATAGCGCCACAAACAGGCATAGTTAGGGTCCAAGGGTTCGCTTCTGCATCAAAAAGTTACTTATTTTCAACAGGCTGGACAAGTAAAGGAAAATAAATTATTTGTAGACAAACCCAGCATGTCTTCCACTCTGGTAGTTCATTTCATATCATTTATTTTTTAAATAATATGTCTGGTATATAGTATATGCACCGCGGCTATGGACCATGCATTCGATCAATCCAATAAATCCATTGTTAACCCTGTTGCGGAATTGACTGATCCGGCTCGAAGGACCAAAATGTTGCGGAAATGTTGCGGGAAGAATCCTAAATATGTTGCGGGAATGTTGCTTGGAAAATACTGAATATGTTGCGAGAATATTGCGGGAAGAATCCTAAATATGTTGCGGGAATGTTGCGTGGAAAATACTGAATATGTTGCGAGAATGTTGCGGGAAGAATCCTAAATATGTTGCGGGAATGCTGCGGGAAGAATACTGAATATGTTGCGGGAATGTTGCGGGAAGAATCCTAAATATGTTGCGGGAAGAATCCTAAATATGTTGCGGGAAGAATACTGAATATGTTATATACACAATTATTTCACAAAACCTACTTATGTTAACAGAAAATTATATTGAATAATATGAGTTGAAAAAACATTAAAGTATTTTTAAACGAATACTCAACAAACCCTTTCGCTACACCTTTTAATTGCGCCATCCAAAAAATCCAAATTTTTGTCTGAGTATTTATTTTAGGACCAATAACAATACAAATAAATTTTTATTTTTATTTTTTTTTTGTTAAGTGCCTTTTTTTAATGTTGCCATATGGCAACAAATGTTTTGTATTGGTTTCAATCGCAACTAAAGTTCTTTTGCAATCTAATGAAAGTTAACACCTTACGAGAAATTTGTTGCCATATGGCAACAAGCTTAGTTTTAAAAATTAACACAGCTTTTAAAGCTGCGAGCGAAAAAGTATTTATATGCCAAATGACAGATTGAACATTTTTCTCTATACTTTATTCAAAAATTGTTGAAAACATTTGCCCAAAATGCCTAAAAAATCTAAAAATGCAATACAAATTTCAGAGAGAAGTGCTATAAGCCAGAAGGCTTCCTTTAAAAATGTTGTATTACCGATATTTAATGGGCGGTTATTATTTATTTTATTTCTGTTTAACCATTAAACTTCAATTTTTGAAAATATGTAACAAAAAAGTTGATATTTTTTACAAGGGAGTGTTGACGGCCTTTTAAAGTTTACTGTTGCCATATGGCAACAATATCGCGAAAGGCTTAAGGGCACTTTATGTAGTTAAGAGTGGTCAGAGGCCCGCAAAATGATGATTTTCAATATTTTTTTTTTACTAGTAATTTGCTTTACTTTACAAAAATAAAAACATAGCGTTAAATATCATGTTTCGACTTGATAAAAAAAAATTATAATTGTAAAAGTTATCGCTGTTTGTGTGGAGCCCGTTTCTCCAGAAGTCACTTGCGGTGATCATCACAAGTCCTTGGAGATTCATCTAAAGTCAATCGGACTTGAGAAATTAGTTTTATTAATAGATAATATTGTACCTGATCGAAGACTAGGTGGCTTCAGGAAATTTTTTTCAGACTTTTGAAAAAAAACCGACAATGAATGGTTTAAAAAACACGAATTTTTTTGAAAAAAATCCTTCGATCAGTCTCGAGTTTTTTATGTTTTTTAAAAGCAGTATAAATTTTATTGAAATCTGCCAAGCGGTTTTTAAATTACAGTGATCACCAGTTCAAAAAACAAATTTTTGAGAAAAACGAATTTACAATTTTGCTACCGATTCCGGAGCGCCCGGGTGCCTTTTGTTAATTGTTGAATACCTCCAAAAGTATTTGTCGGATTCACTTCGAATTTTCACACAACATTTCTAAGATACTATACTTTAAGAAAATGCAAAAAAAAATCAATTTTTTGAAAATTCTGACTGTCTCTAACCCCTTATGGCTAGTTATACCGTCTCTTTGGTACCAAATGTCGTCGATATACAGTGGATTAATTTTTGGAAACAAAAATTTAGTCAGTTTATCACGTAAGCGCTCGCCATTACGTCGTTACGGTGAGGCAGTTCCTTCCTCATTTCGAAAGAAATAAGCACCAATAATGCAGCCAATGCTCTATGAACTTCCTGAACATATTTATTTATTTTATATTTTTTTTTTTTTTTGAATAAATTTCGACAATTTGAAAGCATTTTTCTGGCGTTTAGTGATTCATAATGGCTTGCCAAACCTTACTGAACAAAAACGTCAACACAGTCTGCCACTCTCACCTCTCAAACCATGGTCATCGATATCGGTAGTTCTCATGTAGCTAAAAAAACACTCGATACGTACATTATAATCATACTCATTCAGATTATCGAGCAGTAATAGTTTGCAGGCTAATAAAAATATGTACCTTAATTACAAGCCAGCGGCAAATGCCCTAAAAGGACATTACCTGCTGAGGCTGCATTTTTTAAAGTAATAAATTTAAATTTTCTAAGAAATAACCCTAAACATGCCATTTAGCACCAAGTAATGATAATATTAACAATAATTACTATCCACCTACAAATCTGGCAAATATACCACTGCAGTATTTTACATTTAATAAAATTTCGTAGACCATACAAGTTCATTTTATGAGGAAAACAATAAAATAAAATACCAACACGAAAGTGAAAAAAATCTCATATTCATACTTGATAAGCCCTTATTGTTTTGCACTGTCAGAGACCACATAGACTTATATAAATAAGTATAGTAGCACCAAAGCGTACCCTTGTAAGCAACATTTTTTGCCTTCCATGTTGGGCCATTCCGACAGCAGGAGGATAATAATGTGATAATAACACGTTAATCTTTTGTTTTCACTTCGCATAATGCCCACAATGAAACGTGCAGCAGCAGAGTGCTAGTGGTAGTGTCAACAACAACAACAGTTGCAGCTAAAACTGGAAGCAGGATACAGTTAAAGTGGCAATAAGTAGAGCTAAGATGATGGCTCATATAGGTGAAAAAAATAGAATAAAATACTGGCGGGTATAAGCAATGAGTCGGAAATGGAAATATTTTTAAAAAATCCTTTTTTCCATTTCATATATTTGGTGTTGTTATTTGCGTCAATTTTATAGTATTTATTTGTAATCATTTTTAAAGTTAGTTTAGTTTTTGTATATAAATCCAAATTTTATATAAAAGTGTTAAATCATTTTTTTTTTTAATTGCCAATGTGACTGAACAAAACCAGAATTTTCTCCTTTAAGTAAAAAAAAATCGAACGAGAATTCACACGTGTTAATTTTCTGACAAAAGTGTCTATAATAAAAAAATACAAAGTAGGATTAGCGATCTACAAGCCCGAAATTAGAAAGGCGAAGCGAGACTCATGTAGGAGTTTGTGCGAAAGCGTGGAAGGCTGTCATGAGCCCGCGAAATTCAGATGTATTTCATTGGGTACCTGAGAGATCGTTAGGCGTGCTGGACGATGAGTAGTGAGGAATTACTCAGGTTGCTTCTCGAAGCCCCTTTTCCGGCACATGAATATGGCACCCCTAGATATTGCAGGAAAACTGCTGCTGCACGCGCCGCAGTCCGACCGAAGTTTTCGGATTATAAGGTAGGCTTAAGCTACGGACACTCTAGTATTCTTAAAAGCACCCTCGCTAGGTTCGAGCAAAACTTTTTCCATTCCTATTCCTCCAAGGGAAGAGTGAGTGGGGCGCAACTTTTAGAGGCAGGGCATGCCAAACATATTTACGGTTCGCCCGAAGTTGCGCGAAAGAGTTGGTGGGTAAAAATTCTGCAAGGAAATCCCCATCAAACTCAAATTTAGGCTTCCGAACTACAATACTTTTCCAAGCGGTCCTCCGAGACTCAAGCGGTAATTAGGGCGTTGGGTCCGTTGTTTGGGCGTTCGAAATTGGTCGGAGAATGCCTGATATCTCTCTCGTCTGCATCCGAATACTTCGATATTAGGCGCATTTTGGTTTCCAGTCACTGATGGGCCTGGATAAACAGGAGACGCTGGAGATGATTTCATCGAAAAACGAGACTATTACCTTGAGAATCTGTGGTTTACTCTTAAAAAGATGAGTCTCGTGACCAGTCAGTAAGCGCTGGACTAGCTACGAGGAGATCGAGGGGACTCGAGGGAACTTCTAAAGCTAACAAAGCCGCTGCTCTCGAATTTGGTGGGTATCCTTGCTGGATATTGCCCGTAAGGTGTCCATGCGCTGAGTCTGGGGATTGCTTCAAGTCCTTTCTGCAGAAGCTGTCTGCTCAGATGTCCTGCTCTGATCGGGCAAATGTTTAGACATCTGGACTCTCATTTTTTCGCTACATCTGTGGATATTAAAAGCTTCTTGTCCATTTTTCCATCTGTCTGGTTCCTTATTTTCTACTTTCTCCTCCCTTCCCCCTGTATGGTATGATATCACAACGGGCAAATTTTGAATATTTATCTAAGTGGGCCCTTCGCAAAGGCAGCCATTTATACTGAAGCCTAAGACTTTCTATAATTACAATACCAGAGACGCAAAACTAATCACCCTATCGGTGTATTTATATGTTATTCTTGCAAGTGGGGTCGTACGTCAATCACATGCAACACTTGTGAACTAGACAGCTGCTGTAGACAAACAGACAAGCAATATGGAGAAGATTTATTTTTACATTAAGCATTTTTTTATTGTTCTCGATCAATACCAAGTCAAATTTTGTATCTCTTTGTGCTTCTGACTTGAATTGTATGCTATTAAGTATTTTAATTCACATTTTATTCATAATTGTTGTTCATCCCTTACATTTTTCTAAATTTTGTTTATCGAATTTCTCTAAATTTTTTTCTGAATTTTCCTAGACGAATTCCTCAGAAGTCTCTAAATTAATTTTACTGAATTTTTCCACATTTAATTTCTGAGTTTTTCTAAATGTATTGTTCTGAATTTTTCTAAAATAATTTTTCTGAGTTTTTCTAAATTTTTGAAAATCTATTTTTCTGAACTTTTCTACATTAATTTTTCTAAATTTTTCAAAATTAGTTTTTCTTGGGTTGTTCAATAGGTGCGCTTCAACTTTTTTCCGATAGGGAGGGCGAACGACGCAATATTTTTTTATTTTTCGCTTGTCATTTGAAAACTTCATTAGTATACATTTCATCATGGAACGCTACACACTTGAGCAACGATTGCAAATCGTGCAAATTTTTTATGAAAATAATCGTTCTGTTGCTGCTACTTTAAAAGCATTACGGCCATTTTACGGTCCATTTAACAAGCCGTCCCGTTTTGGAGTTATGTGAAGTCATTGGTCTACAGTAACAAGCCGGCGACGCTTTGTGAGCTCAGAGCCAATATTGAACGCGAAATTGCTGGAATTTCGGCCGATTTATGCAAAACAGTGGTCGAAAATTGGGTTCAACGATTGGACTTCCTAAAACGTGCACGCGGTGGTCATGCAAAAGAAATCGAATTTCATACTTAAATGTATATGTTCAAACTCGATAATAAAAAAAAAATTAGTTAAAAAAGTCAAACCGTTTGTGTTTTATTCAAAAAAGTTCAAAAGTTGAAGCGCTCTTACTGAAAAACCCTATATTTATTTTTCTGAATATTTCTAAATTTGTTTTTCTGAATTTTTATAAATTAAGTTTGTTGAGTTTTCCTAAATACATTTTACTGAGTTTTTCAAAATTAAATTTGTTGAATTGTTCAAAATTTCTTTTTCTGAGTTTTCCTAAATTTTTTTTTTTTTTGAATTTTTCTAAAATAATGTTTTTCAGAATTTTTTTTAATTTATTTTTCCGAATTTTTATAAATAAAGTTTGCTGAATTTTTCTTTATTAATTTTGTTGAGTTTTCCTAAATAAATTTTACTGAGTTTTTCAAAATTTAATTTGATTAATTGTTCAAAATTTCCTTTTCTGAATGTTTCAAAACTTATTTTCTTAGTTTTCCTAAATTTTTTTTTTTGATTTTTTTTAAATAATTTTTCTCAATTTTTCTATATTAAATTAATTTTACTGAATTTTTCTACACTTAATTTCTGAGTTTTTCTAAATTAATATTTCTGAATTTTTCTATATTTATTTTTCTGAATTTTCCTAAAATAATTTTTATGAGTTTTTCTAAATTTTTCAAAATCTATTTTTCTAAATTTATTTTTCCGAATTTTTTAAAATTAAATTTGCTGAATTTTTCTAAATTAAGTTTGCTGAATTTTTCTAAATTACTGTTGTTAAATTTTCCCAAATCAGTTTTACTGAGTTTTTCAAAATTAAGTTTAATTACAATAATTTTTCAAATTTTACTATATTAATTTCTCTGAATTTTTTAAATTTTATTTTTCTGAACATTTCTTTATATTTTTTCTGAATTTATTCTTCAGAATTTTTAAATATATTTTTATGAATTTTTTTAAATTTGTTTTTCTGAAATTTTCCAAATTAATTTTTCTGAATTTTTCTAATTTTATTTTCCTAAATTCATTTTTCTGAACTTTTCTGAATTAGTTTTGCTAAACTTTTCTACATTTATTTTTCTCAATTTTCCTAAATTTAATTTTCTAATTTTTTTTAAATTTATTTTCCTCAATTCTTCTATATTAATAATATATAACTTTTCTAAAATTTTATAAATCAAATTTTCTGAATATTATTTGAAAACTGTCGAAGCATAAATTCAACCAGTTTTTGGGGCTGTGTTGTAACTTTCTCGTGAGGATAATTGCTTGTGGGTGTGTATGCATGTTGTTAGTGGTTTATTGGGGGTGTCAACTAATTTATTAACTAACATAAAAGTCCAAATACAAATTTGCATCACAAAATATTATTTTTGATTTTTGTTTCACTAAAAAAGTTATTCGAAAGCAAAATTGATTAATTAATTTTGCACCTCTTCCTCATATCCAAAACCACTTGCGCCGCACAGATCTAATTTTTGCGGCCTTCATTCCAGAGACTTTTTTTGTGTGTCACAGCATGCATTTTAATTTTTTACAAAAAAATATTTTAATACAATATATTTTTTAGTTTATTTTTCTCTGTAGTTTTTTTAAGTACTTAATTAACAATTTTTATCTAACATTTCGCATATTCAAATATGTGAATTTGTTTGGTAACGTAAATTCCTAAAAAGTGTATTTTAATTACTAGTTTAAATTTTCGATAAAAATGAAAAATATAAAATAATAAATTTTCGTTTGTAATTTACACCTTTCATTAAAAACTTCGCTTATATAAACTTTTTACTTTTAATAATTCCTCACAAACGTGGCATTCACTCCCGCTCACTGAAGTGCGCGTTGACGAGCTCTTGACACTTTTTAAAATATAACCCATGTTGAAAATTAATTTCAAACTAAATATATTGGCTGCTTTACGCTGTGGCACACACGCACACACATATCGGTCGTATAGAAAATCGTAAAAAAATCTGAAATTCAAATAAATAGTTTTTATGCTACGAGTTTATCCGCATCGGTACAAAATTTTTATTTTATTTAAGTATTTGAACGGTTGACTGTTGTTTTTGTGCTTCCATTAATTTTTGTAGCTGTAGTTTTATAAGTTGTTGTTGAATTTACAGCTTTTTTGCTCCTCTTTTCTAGAGCCTTTGTTTTCAACTCTTCTTGCATTGTTTGCACATTCGCTTTGCCACAACTCAACGGCACTCAGCCTTCTAAAATAAAAGCAAACACGCACACACAAACACTTAAATAAATAAATAAATTGCCAGTGTCAACGCCTGTTTATCTGTGTAAACGTGCCTGTGTGCTTGTGTGTTCCGTTGTGTGAATTGACATGCACACACACATGCATATATCACTCTTTTGTTCGACACTTGACACAAGTGTATGTGTGCATTTGTTTATAAGTGTACTTTAAAAAGTGTGCGCTTGCTTTTGCTTGCCACTTGTGTCACATGAAGAAACTTTCACCTTTGCAGGCGCTTAGGAGCATATTCATAGCTGCATACACACACTTGCATACATTTGTATGTATGCCAAAGTTTTGCGGTTGCCACGTAAGTAGGCCTTTCCATTATCATTGGCATTGTCTTCTTAGTTGTTGTTGTAAGACTTATTCGCACTTGCTGTTATTATAATTTTCTAAGCACACATACCAATGCAAGCTTATGCATTTTTGCGTGTCCATGTAAGTGTGTATGTGTGTGTGTGTGTATGTATGTATGCATGAACGCTGCTGAGAAAAGTCAACGGACATTCAATGTAGTTCATGAACTGGTATTGAATGGGAAAAGTCATACGGAGTGTTCGGTGCAGAATTAGGTTTTAAATTTAAAGTTTCTCCCTAACCGCTGAACGTAGGAATAAATAAAAAAATTGAAAAAGTCTTTTCATAAAATAAGTAAACTATTTTCCTTCAAAAAAGTATTAAATTAAATTCTAAAAAGGTTGCTTATAATAAATGTCATAAACTATCATATCATATCAACAATACTGGTCGAAGCGGAGTTTGGTGGAAGCAAGAGAAAGGTCGAAATCGCCTCAGCTTATTTCCCCGGAGACGCCGACATAGTACCACCAGAGAAAATCAGAGGCCTAGTGGAGTTTTGCCAAACCCACAATCAAACCCTCATAATTGGATGCGACGCAAACTCCCACAATGTGGCATGGGGTAGCACGAATACAAACAACAGAGGTGAGTCACTACTTGAATTTTTATTACTTAGTAACATAACACTAGTAAACAGGGGTAATAAACCCACTTTTGTAAACGCAATACGACAAGAGGTACTCGATTTAACTCTAATTACTAACAAATCCTTGAATATGATCAGTAACTGGAGAGTCTCAGATGAGGACTCAATGTCTGACCACAAACACATACTCTTTGTCTTAAATGGGGTGGTAAAGTTTTCCACATTTTACAGAAGCCCAAAAAGAGCAAACTGGAAAAGATACAATGAATGTCTTTCAGCGAAGCTTAATAACAGCGTAAGCAAAATAACATCAACAGAGGAGCTAGAAAAGGCAGTAACAGACATGACTGACTCAATTATAGCCTCATACTAAGACTGTTGTCCACTAAAAATGAAATCCTCCACGAAGTGCGTTCCCTGGTGGAACAACGAACTTGACAAACTTCGGAAAGCAACGAGGAAACTATTCAACACTGCAAAGAAAACAAACAAATGGGACGAATATAGGAAATCCCTAACTAACTATAACAAAGAACTAAGGAAATCCAAACGAAACTCTTGGAAAAACTTCTGCGAGGATCTAAAAGATACTCCAGCTAGAATCCACAAATCACTCTCCAAAGGTGACTCAAGTCCCATAGGCACACTAAAAGGTCCAAACGGAACTATTACCAACACATTCGTACAAACACTAGAGCTTCTTCTAAACACTCACTTCCCAGATTGTAAAAAGTCATGACCTATCAATCGACAATAGTCTAGACATGGTAACTCACACATCAACGGAGATCGACGGTCTCATTTGTCAATAAAATCATAAATTTTGAAAGGGTAGAGTGAGCAATTAACTCCTTTAAACCCTTTAAATCACCAGGCCCGGATGGAATATTCCCAGCACTTCTATCCAAAGGCACTAAGGAACTGATCCGAGTCATGGTGAAAATCTTCAGAGCTAGTATAATATTGGAATACAAAGATATGGAGGAAACGGAGGTAACAAACCCCCTGATCCCCAAAAATCTTACAGACCATTCAGTCTCTCGTCGTTTAAGTTAAAGACAATGGAAAAACTACCCGAATACCATCTAAGAGAAGGAGTAATCTTCAAAAAACCCCTCCATAACCTGCAATTTGCTTACCAAACAGATAAATCCACAGTCACAGCACTGCACACACTCGTTGTCAATATAGAAAAGGCTCGAAATCAGAAAGAAATAGCCCTATGTTCCTTTATGGACATAGAGGGAGCCTTCGACAACGCAAATTACAAATCCATGGAAACAGCACTCGAGACGAAAAGAGGTGCAAACCCTATACCAACACATTGGATAAGCCAAATGCTTAAGCAGAGGATTATTAAAGCCTCGTTAGGCCAAGCTGAACTTAATGTAACAACAGTAAAGGGATGTCCGCAAGGAGGAATTCTTTCTCCACTGCTATGGTCCCTACTAGTTGATGACTTGGTGCAGCGCCTAAACAATAAGGGATTTATAACCATTGGTTATGCAGATGACATGTATAGATGAATACCTACAATCACTCCCTCAGAAGGAGCTGGTACAATTCATAAACATACTTAGCAGTCAACAGACAGCATAGGGTGCACAATAGATCAATATGGTCGCAGTGCTAAAGGGCCATACCTTAACCCTTTGCTACCACCCATAAACTAAGTAATTACTTTAACTCAAAGTAATGTACATAAAATTAAATGGCAGCTCTATAGCGTTTTTTCCACGAAGCCTTTTTTTGAAGGGTACGTAAACAGATCAGCAGCCCTGACAATTTTGAACTTTTGGTGACAAATAAAGTGTTTAATAATTTAAAATAATTAACGAACCACTTAAAAATTTTCAAAAAAAAAACAAAAACCTTTCCAAATTTTGTATAAAAAACCCGTGTTATGCTTTCCAAAAATCCATCAATTCTTCTGTACTACCTAATAATTCTGGATTTAAGGTTACAATTGACTGGTAGACTTGAGACTGGTAGATTTGAAAAAAGTAGTTTGGAGAAAATGGCGTTTAAAGTTCCTGCTGAGAGAGACATAAGCAATTTTGCCAAATGATACTGCCTAGGTATGAAAAAGTGTCTACTCTCTCAATTTGATCATTATTTAAAGAGAACGAACCATTATGTGTAGACCAAATCTTCAACGCCTTAGTTTTTTCTTGGTTTATTCTCAAACCTGCTCTTAGTGATATTGAGAATAAGTCGTCGATTTCGTTTTGCATATCGGCGGATCTAAGGGCTCGCCAGGCTTCTTTTGCAGCAACCGTCCACCAGGTTAGGTGCGACTGCAGACGGGTGCCACGATGTCGTAGTGGACGAGTGAACAACATGCGTTCGCAATCAACGCATATTTCAAAGCCAATGATTCGTGTGCAACGCCTCGTCCAGATTTTCGGAACGTTACAATATTCAACGCTTACGAGATGGCCCCCCTAAGTGAAGATTTGATTCGTTTCTGGGTGAGAAGAATCTAGGAACAAGTTCGTTGATAAACAGCCCACGGCTGGGACCCAGCCGAACATCGAGAACAAATGTACTAGAAACTTGTACGATAATCCGTGACTGTCCATGCCCAAAGGAGCGATTGCCATGGGAATTCCAAAAACTATTGTGCATGAAATATTGAAAAAAGATCGCCTAAAAGTCGTTGTTCACAAGGATGATAGATTACTAGGTTTAGCCAATAAGTATGTTGAAACCCCAAATTGTGAGGTAAGCTTCGGCTGCCACGTAACGGGGGTGATTCGCCAGTCAAATTATGCATGATAATTTAACAAGTATTCACGCACTCGTCCAATAACGTTGGCAACGAAGTGATATTGTGTTGATTTTTTTTTATTTTTACACCAACACAAACTCAGTTTTTTCATATCCAAACCGATTCATATCCCCTGTTACGTCAGCTCATCAGCTGATTCTGTCGAATTAGAGGTCTGATATGGGCCACACATGTAATAATCTTCTCACCCAGGCATTTCTTCGCTTTCTTTAATTTTTTGACGTGATAACGTCTTATAATTCGATTTAACAGGCTGCACGCACGAAAAAATGTGTCGTTACCTTGCTCATTAGTGTTACCTTGCTCATTAGTGTTACCTTGCTCATTAGTGTTACCTTGCTCATTAGTGTTACCTTGCTCATTTGTCGTTACCTTGAATGAACTGCAAGCGAAAGCTCGGAACGAACGACAAAGCAAACAAAGCAAACGAACGGCAACGTTCGACATCTTGCTCTCTCCTACTTAAGTGAGCGAATATATATATGTATGTATATGCGCATGTGTACATACATAAATTCACGTATTTGTATTTGCATATGCCTTCTTATTGATTATTATTAATTTGATTTACTTGAAGAATTTAAAATAAAACCAAGTTTGTTAATAATACCTGTTGTTTTAATGTTATTATTATTAATTTTTTTATTATATATGAAGGAAGAAATGTATGGTAATATTTACCATATACCTTATAAGATATGTTGTATACTAATATATGTACATAAACATGCATATACATATACAATTTCGCGCAATTTTCAAAAAGAACAAATCTATATGTAAAGATGGACATATCAAATAAACGAATCTATTCCGTACGCAAGCAAAGGTAAGCTAATATGCCTGAACTGCAAGCGAGAGCGCGGAACGAACGACAAAGAGCACAATCGATCCCCGCGTTCGGCAACGTTCGACATCTGGCTCTGTCCTACTTGAGTGAGCATATATATGTATGTATGTATATGTATGTATATGCGCATTTGTATATAAATTCACATACTTGTATTTGCATATGCCTTCTTCCTGTGTGAATGGTAATGAACCAATTCTCTGTTGAGAATAAACGATGATAGGAAAAATATATTAGGAAATGAAAGGGAGTGTTTCAAGTGTAATGTGTCTTGAAAGTCAAATCGATGATGGTGCCTCTTAGTGTTGTTGACTTATTAACGTCTGATGCACAATCGAAATTGAAGATATCTTTCATGAATTTGATAAATGTTTTCTTATGACGTTGTCACGTTAAACTATCGTCAGTAAACCGACTTTACAGACAACCTCTTTTTTCCTTCTAAGTTTGCTCTTCTTCTTGTACTTCGAGCAGTCGAATCTCTCTCTCGCTACTGCAGTGATGCCTAGCTTTGTATATAAAAACGTACTAAAATACCCGTTTAAAGAACATAAAACACCAAATTTTTATTAAATGACTTAAAGAACTTTGTATGCGTGGTAAATTGTGTTTAGTGTGTGCGTCTTTTCAAATAAATGTGTGAAGACTATGCACAAGAATTGAAAAAGGCAGAGTTTTAAAAATCCATCGTCGTATATAAAATTTGTGTTAAGAGAATTTCTTTAAAAAAAAAAATTAAAAACACTTTTTAAGGTTATGTAACAAGATAAGGTAATCCTTTCTCAAAAAGGTTGTTATAGTTTCTTTAGTATTATCTGCATTTTTTTATTTATTTTTAATAAAATATCATTAAATATCATTTAATATAAGTGCACCTCTATGGCATTAATTCGTATTCAGTAAATTCAAAGACTTTTTCAAATTTATAAAAAATATTTAAGTGGTAACAACAGTTGAGAGATGAAGATTCAGTCTTGCTCAGGATGCGTCATCTTTTATGGCGGTATGTAATCGGTGAATAACGTTGTCATTTACCAGCCGATCGACTTCGACATACATCTTTTCGATACGTCAATTCAGTATAATTCCAACCATGGATCGCTTTACACCGAAACAGCGCGCTGAAATAGTGACGCTATACATCGAAAGTAGTCTTTCTATTGTTCTAATTCAACGCGCATATCGCAAAAAGTATCGCGGCAAACAGGCGTCGTCTGGCAATACTACAGGTATTGCTGGTTTGTTGTCGAATGTGTTTGAGCACGGGATAGTAGGAGATCGTCAACATGCCGTTCATCAACGAGCAAGACGTTCCAATGAACTTGTTGAAGCAGTGAGGGAGAGCGTTGCCCAGAAGCCAACAGTGTCGTATCGTCGTCGCGCTCAGTATTTTGGCGTCAATGAAACCACAATGTGGCGCATTTTAAAGGATGATTTTTTTTTGATTCCGTATAAAGTGCAATTCACGCAAATAATATTACCGACAGACCATTCACGTCGCTTAGAATATGGCCAAACAGTCGCTCGAATGGTTGAAACTGAGCCCTAGTTTTGAATTTTTGGAAGCAAATTTTAATGACTGACGAGGCACATTTTAACCCTCTTTGGCAGCGTGAACTGAGAATCCACACGAGATCCATGAAACGCCATTGCATGGCCGGAAGGCCACTATATATTTGGGTCGGCATTTGCACCAAAACCATCTTTGGGCCATATTTTTGCAAAGAAAACGAAGCGGTCGATGGAAACCGATATTGATGGATTTTGACTAATTATGTCTGTTCACAAATGCGTGAACAAGGCTTAGACGGTTACTGATTTCAATAAGACGGTGCGCCATGACACACTGCGAATGCAACAATTGAATTTCTGCAACGAAAATTCACGAGACGTCTAGTGTCAAAACGAGGTGACATCGACTGGCCCCCCAAATCACCTGACTTAATCCCCCCGGACTTCTTCTTGTGGGGTTATGGGTGAAAAGTAAGGTTAACGCCAACAAGCCGCCGACTATTAACCAGCTTAAGGCAAATATTCGTGCCGAAATCGACGCTATAAAATCCGAAATGCTTGTCAAGGTGATGACAAACGCAAAAAAAAGATGGCAGTTTTTTTATATGCTAAAAAAGTTGACCACTTGATTGGTTTTGAATACAAAAAGTAGTTTTTATAAATTGCAAATAACCAAACCAAATAAAAATACCTCACTTATACAAATCAGTTTTTTTTTTTTGTCAAAGTTATTGAATGTTTTCATACCGACATAAAAGACCCTTAAAAAGTTAAAAACTGAGATTTGCACTTTCAAAACATCAAATTTCATAAGCATCAACAAATTTTCAATAGGACTAACCTCTCAGCTTTTTTTTTATTATAAACAAATTTTTTAACTTTCAATTTTGGTAGCTTCGGATATAAAATGCACTAAATTTACTGCGAAGAGCAAAGAGTGCACTACACTGCACAACTATAAGTCGACTAGAGTGACGCCACGCACTCTCTGATGAGTGCCATCTTGTTTCTTATATTCGTGGTGCTTACACAGAGTTATCGTTGAAGGCAAACTTCATAATTCACATATTTTGATTGGTACTACTTTACAGCGGTTGGAGTATAAATTTTTAACAATTCTTGTATAACTTTTCTTAGAACTAATTAAGAACCCAAAAACCCTCACATATAAATGAAAGTCTGCTTAGTGAGCAATTGCGGTTGAACACTTTGACACTTTATTTTACTTTTTTCCTGCTTCTTTTTTGCCATTGGAAGGCCTGTTAACCCTAAATAAAAGTGTTCTCAACACAAGAAATATATCATATACATATATATATTCAGATAGCGAATCGGCCTTGAGAGCTTTAAAATTGCTTAATATTAACTTGAAGACAGTAAAAGAATGTATCGACAGAGCTATCACAGTACTTTGTAATAAACCTGCTCTGGGTGCCGGATCATAGAGACATACAAGGCAACTGCAAAGCAGAGGAACTAGTGAGATTGGGTACAATGCGACAACCCTGGTGGTATCACAATGGGCCTACAACAGGCCTAGTTGTGTCAACTGACAACCTCTATACCTATCTCCCTTCGCTATATTTTAACTCGTTCACCAAATTCTACAGAATACAGGAAACCGGTTGCATTCAATATGAAAATCAATTCTCAACATTTTATTAAATTTGTATTTATTAATTATTAATTAATTTTATTAAGATTATTCTATTAAGAAAAAAAAGTAACTGCGACTCAAAACTACCTTAGGTGCTCATGATGATTGAGTAAATTATTTCCGCATGCTTTCAGTCGCTATTTTTTGGTTTGTTTGATGGCTTCCTCCTCAATCGGTTTTCCCCAATTTTCTTAGAAATGATCGCAAGACTTCTATTTCAAATATCTACCATCTGACTTGAACACCATGTGACTTTTGGTTATTCTACAACTTCAAGAAAGTACTGCGAGGTTTTTGCTTGGATGCCTTTGAAAATACAAAACAGCATCGATCTGTTAAATAGAGATAACTCAGAAAATAAGTCAGAGTTCATTTGAAATGTATTGCTTAATAAGCAAAATGTTGGAATTGAAGCGGTGACACCAGCTGTTCTAATTTTCGGGTTTTCATCCACTCATCCGCGTATATATATATATTTTTTTCTCTATTCTTCTTGATAAACCTTCCGGCACTGTTCCGGTGCTACTCAAGGAAACTCATCATACAAGCGATATAATCACAGCGTTCGTTCTAATGCGAAACGGACGTACATTAATAATGCCAGAGCTACGCTTTGTGCGCGTAGTATTGCACCACCAAACACACACAGCTATGCAGCACAAGTCAGTGCATAGGAGTTTACAACAAAGCTAACAAACGGCAGCATAAATAAGCTAACTTGCAGAAATGTCAAAATGATCAAAACCAAACAAAGCAGCAAAGCTAAACGGGGGCGACGACAGCTGCTCTCCTGTAGCTTTAACTCATTACATAAAAATATAAAAATGTATGTATTAGGGATGTTATTACAACCCCGGTATTCCACGATTGGTTCCGGGATTCAGATACGCTTTTTATGTAAGAGTCTAACGCAAAAAAAATTGTTGACGAATTTCTTGGCAGCCACCTAAAATATATTAAATACTCACTAAATGGGTTTTAAATTAAGGTAATTTAAGTTATATCAAAAAAGTCGATGAAAAAAAGTCTTAAAAATTTAAAAAAATCGAATTTTATGGTTAAAGGAAATTGATATAATTTCACTAATCCAGCACAATTTAAGCGGAAAGAAATAAGCTTCAGTACAATTTAATTTGTATTTATTTTATTTTATTTCTTTATTTATTTTATCAATCAAAAACACAGCCATAAGTTGTTTTACAGTGTTTGAGCCTAATTCTAAAAGCTTAGAAATAACATTAAAAATATAGTTGTTTTAGAGAAAAAGATTGGACAAGGGGGAATAGTAGGCTGTAAAAAGTGGAAGTAGGGGAGAAAAACTCGGAAGCATTAAAAAAATATATACGTGCACGTGCATATTATCAATTTAGTGAACAAAATAATATAGGAGTTCATTGTTAAAGCACAATGTACCTCGAAATGTTTTGAACTTTACTGGTAGATCGTTCCAAAGACGAACAGCAAAAACGAAGAACTGACGTTTAGATACAAGCCAACTGTATTTCTTACTCATTAGAGTTAATAAGCTGGTGAAGCAGCATTAGGCATTTTACTCTTAATAAGTCATCAAATTTTACATAAAAAGTCTTTCACTCAAATTTTACCCATATCTGGTGAGGTTGTTGTAGAGAACATTAAGGAGTCCTGGTGGTCTAGAGCTCGACAATTAAAAGCATTTTCAGGATTTTTTTACAATAAAAGAAGTGAAAAACGATATTTAAATTTTATAAGAGGGCTTAAATGCAAAAATGAAAAAAGATAATTTTTTTAATTTGATACTCGAAAAATCGGGTTTCGTTTTTCAGTTTTTTATCAAAGAAATACGAAATAATTGAATTAATAATATGATTCTAGTACAGGCGATAGCCATTGATGTTGTGCATAAGAGATTAAAATTTCAGACGATTTGGTTAAGTATTTCCTTTTTGCCGAAAAAAGTCGTTTCGAGATAAATGAGTTTAAAGTTTGATGTACAGGTGTTGATCGAGGACAAAACGAAGTACCTCCTGTCATCAAACAAACAGTCGGCGCACTCGCGTATCGGCACCCACGTCACTGTTGACAGTTATGACTTAGAGGTTAAAAGACTTCGTTTATTTAGGAACCAGCATTAACACCGATAATAATGTGAGCCTGGAAATCCAACGTAGAATCTCTCTTACCAACAAGTGCTACTTTGGACTAAGTAGGCAACTGAGCAGTAAAGTCCTCTCTCGACGAACAGAACTAACACTCTACAAGGCTCGCATCATGTCCGTCCTAACGTATGGCGCAAAAGCTTGGACGGTGACAACATCCGGTGAGGCTATGCTTGGAGTGTTTGAGAGAAAGATTCTGCGTAAGATCCTTTGGTCCTTTGCACGTTGGCAACGGCGAATATCGCAGACGATGAAACGATGAGCTGTATGAGCTTTACGGCGACAATTCAGCGGTTACGTTTGCTGGGTCATGTTGTCCGAATTAAACGCTCCGGCTCTCAAAGTATTTGATGCGGTACCAGCTGGTGGTAGTAGAGGAAGAGGAAGGCCTCTTCTGCATTGGAAAGATCAGGTGGAGAAGGACTTAGCTTCACTTGGTGTGTCCAACTTGCGCGCCTTGGTAAACTGGGCCAAAATCGCTTAAGCAGCTATCACCCCAATTAAGAAGAAGAAGAGAATAATTACTCCTTGCTCCTTTGCGCGGCCAGTTTGAAAATGTGCAAATACAATCGAGAACTTTGACAAGAATTGGTTTTATATTAAAAATAAATCAAAAAGGAAATATAAACGTTTAAATATACCCTTATTTGCCACAAAGTTTTTGTCACTGTCGCCTTTTTGCTATAACAGGCGATTTTCTATCTCCAATTCATGTGATTTATAAGAATTTTTTTTCGTTTTTACTCCGCTCGGAAGCATAAGTGTTCTCGTGATGCCCCCAGATGGGTTTTCGAAAGAAATTCCAAATACCGAAAGTTTTCGAAGCATCCCTAATATGTACGTGTGAATGTATGTGTGCACATGTATGTGTGTATTATATTATTGGATGTGTGTGTGTGAGCAAATACGCGCCATTGTGATACACTGTGACACTTTAATGGCGCACGCGAGTGGCGAGTGATGCAATCAGCAAAAACCAACAATAGGTCGAAGACTAAAACAACAACAAAAATAATAAATGTGGTCACTGCTGTATGAAGCCGCAATGGAAGGCACAACAACAAAAGCAACGGGAGAATGCTAACAAGTAGCCGAAGGGCAAAGCAAGGTGGCTACGCCAGCGGAAACAAAGTGCGATAAAACGACAGACAATTGCGACAATTGCGACGCGTTGGACGACAATGACGATGTTGTCAACGTAAACAAAAACAACAGTAACAAACGGCAACAATGCAGTGGTGTCGCGAAAAGAAAAAAACGTAACCGCATCCAAAACAACAGCAACAGTGAAGACAATAATGAAACAACAATAGGATACAACAAATATACTTATATAACAACAGCAGCAGCGCCAACATTACAAAGAACAACAACAACAACAACGATTGCTGTCATTGTCGTAAATTAAGAAAGTAAGCGCGCCAACGACAGGCAAACCGCGAGATGAATGCCAGTAAGGAATGGCACATGGAATAAAAGGAATGAAATACAGCTACGCCCAGCAATGCGAATGAAAGAAAGCAATAAAGTAGCAATAAGCGGATAGCATTAAAGTAGAAAGACACAAAGCATTGTGATAAGCGTGAAATTGAGCTGCTGCGTGGAGTAGGAGAAAGGAGTTTTACCATAGTTGTGAGCTCACGTGGTACGTAGGCAAAACAGTATGAGAGCAGATACACACACACACATACATACACTGTAGGAGGATCAAAGTAAGTGGATGCTAGCAATAATGAGAGGCCAGTGAGGTAGTGACGCTGCGTTGGTGAGGTGGAGAGACAAGTATGACGACAGTGTAGCCGAAATACAGTCACGGATGTGATCCACTGCAGAGCGCAGCTATTTAAATACATTGTTGGTAGGCGCCAGCACTACAATCTCAATGGTCATTCAGCTAAAGTGGTTTGAGGATAGTAATAAAAATGATAGAAAAAAACCAAGTAACAAAAACAAAGTAGGTAGGCGCCAGAGCAGCAGCCTCTTAAGCGATACTTAATTTGCATTTCCTTAGCATTAAGTTTTTACATTAATATAAATAAAAGAAACTGTAGTAAGATGCTCTTAAAACACTGATTTTGCATGCGTCACAGCCAAAAGTACGCTCATCATATTTTCGATCTCTCTCTCGTAAGAGGTTAAGGCTCGATTGCCTCAAATTTTTCAGTTATTTACTTAAACTATGTCCGGGTTTGGCAGCTAGACGACTAAGGTCACTGGGCGCTCCTTTCTTCGACAGTATGGGGTAGTGCGCCAAGCCGAATCCCATTAATCTTCTCCATTACATTAACAGCTCTGGCTGGCTGTAGATATCTGCCTGTTGGAGGTCTTATAATGGTATCAAACGGCGGAGTAAATTTCTCGAACTTTTAAACTCATAGGTATGTGTCTGTACTTACAAAAAAAGAAAACAACGCACATTGACAATAGACAATTGACAGGTAAAGAAATTTAGCAGCAAATCAGCATTTGTTGAAAAATTACGAATTATGAAATAAATTCTCTCTGAAGCAGTCTATGGAAAAGTGTTACTGTGGGCAAAAAGTAAGGTGAATTTATTTGTTAAACTTCGCGGGATTAAAATTTCGATCTACTTATTTTTTCATGAGTTGGCAGCGCTGTTAACAACATCTGGGCCAACTTTCAAGTGAATGTCATTATCAGTAATTTATTTAATTACGCTTGTGTTTACTAAACGACCAAGAGTGCATTTTTCGATTTTTACAATGTCTGATTTGATTGAGCAGAGAAGTGCCATCAAATTTTGTTTGCGGAATGAAATTTCGGCTGCGGAAACGTTTAGCATGTTGCAGAAGGCATTTGGTGATTCGACCATGTCGCAGAAAAATGTTTATAACTGGTACAAAGACTTCAAAGAGGGTCGAGAACGTGTTGATGACTTGGAGCGCTCCGGACGACCATCGACGTGAACAGATGACCAACGACCAACACGTCAATAAAGTGAAGGAGTTAGTGCTCAAAAATCGTCGGTTGACTGTTAAAGACCTCACTGATATGATCGGAATATCAGAAGGATCTGTGAAAACCATATTGAAAGACCATTTGGGCCTACGAAAAGTCAAATCTCGTTTGGTACCGAAAACTCTCAATTTCTTGGAAAAAAGTCGTCGCGTTGATGTGTGTGAAACAATGCTTTCAGACTATCAGACAGATGAGACTTGGATTTATGCTTATGACCCTGAAACAACCGACCAATCAAGCGAATATCGTGCTAAAGGCGAGGCCAGACCGAAAAGAGCACGTCAAAGTCGTTCAAAAATAAAGGTCATGATGACAGTTTTTTTCGATTTTCGTGGTGTGGTGCACTATGAATTCCTTCCACCTGGCCAAACTGTTAATAAGGAATATTATTTGAGCGTTATGCGTCGTTTACGTGAAGCAATTCGTCTAAAAAGACCAGAATTATGAGCCAACAACTCTTGGTTTTTGCATCACGATAATGCACCGTCTCACACTGCACTCGTTCTTCGTGACCATTTCGCCGGAAATTCCACGCATATCGTTCCGCAACCAACGTATTCGCCTGATTTGGCTCCGTGTGACTTCTGGCTATTCCCAAAACTCAAGAGACCACTCCGGGGAACGCGTTTCGAGTCGATTGAGGAGATAAAAGCTGAATCGAAGAAGGTGCTGATGGCTATACCGGAAATGGACTATTTGGCATGTTTCGGGGATTGGAGAAATCGTTGGCATAAGTGTATTTCATCGAGAGGGGATTATTTTGAAGGGGATGAAACTGATTTACAAGAATAAATAAAGATTTTTCATTTTACAACCAAATTCACCTTACTTTTTGGCCACAGTATTACAACATCAACTGGCAAATGCTGCTTATTGACTTTAAGAAAGCATCTGCCAGCATTACTCATCATCATCACTTTTTCCTTGAATCCCTACCTGGACATAAGCACCAACAAAACCTACGCGCCATCTCGTCCGATTACTGGATGACGCCTTCACCAGCTTACAGTTTAACCCGAGTTGAACCGTCTCGCGCCAGGTTTCCCTTGACCCGCTAAGCGCTCTTCCTCAGCGGTAACGTAAAACCGACTGTCGTGGGAGCGGCGCTCTTCCTCTCGCTGCGAGTGGTTTCCATTCCATTGTCATTTCGCCATGTTACCGTCTGCTTTGCGTAAAGTGTGGTCATTCCACTTCCATTTCTGCCATATAACCCAAATGTCTAGAAGTTCCATGTTTTGGTTTTTTCGAGCCATTCCATGTGTGGCATTTTTACCAGAAAATTCGGAATATAATCCTTATACAGCGGTTGACAAAAACTTGTAAGCGACTGCTTATAGCGGTGGGGATTTTCTAGGTAGAGCTACTGTGCAACAGTACCTATAGCACATTTTACTTGAAGAGCCTAAGCTAAAACTGAAACTCGGTTTGTTGTTTCGCAATAGAAAGTAGTACATCCCAAATGCCCCTCTGGTTTTTCGATTCGGGAGCGTATGTCTACATCCGTGCTACCGCCCGTGCCAATTTTGCTGCTGAAATGAGTAAATTCCTCCACTATTTCGATAGGGTTTCTGTAATCTGTAGGCACCCTCTCATCAGATTTGCCGGACTCTTCATCTTTGTCTTGCAAAACTGATTTTAAGACCGGCAGACCTTGCTATGAAGTGCAGAAATCATTTCCTGATATTCAGTAAGGCGATGTGCCATGAGACATATGTCGTCAGCATAAACGATGTGTTGTAGCGTGCTAGTAATCGTCTGGCTCGAGAGCATCTCCTACGCGTACACCCTTTTTGGGTGTTTGGCCGAGCTCCTCCTCCTATTTGTGGAGTGCGTCTTGATGTTGATCCACAAATGGAGGGACCTACAGTTTCAAGCCGACTCCGAATGGCAGATATTTTTAAGAGGGGCTTTTTCATAGCAGAAATACACTCAGAGGTTTGTCATTGCCTGCCGAGGGGCGACCGCTATTAGAAAATACTTTTTCTTAATTTTCTCTCTATGAATTCCGAATGGTAGTCACGCACCAACCCATTCGGCTACGGTGGACATCTCCTATTACTAAGAGGAATAACACGGGCAATAGAATACATCCCTGGCAAAATCCGCTTCGAACTTCAAACAGCTCCAATAGCTTACCTTTAGAAGTTGTTTTAATTATTTAAATGATTTTTTCGGAAATGCCTCGACGAAATGCCAGCTTTGAACTCTGCACATCGTTCGATGATAATTTTAACAGCGTTTATATGGTCAGTACCAGACGAATCTACTGGAAAACCAGCTTGGGTGCAGTCGATTGTGGAATAGAGGATCCGATCCAGGATGACCTTTGAGAAAATCTTACATATCGCGGGCAGCACGCGAATACCTCGTCAATTATTACAATCTATCAGGTTACCGTCGTGAAGATTTCAGCAGGAACGTCATCAATCCCTGCTGCTTTGTTCTTCGGATTTGATAGCGGCTCTCACTTCTTTGACACGGGTATCATCGGCTCTTATTCGAGTGATGTGGTTAAGCGGACCTAAATCGTCAGAAAATGTAGGGTGACCCCGGAAAAGATATGGTTTAATACCAACGCAAAGTTTCTCTTCCATCTTGCAAGTTGTTATCCCCCTCTAAGCAACAGACGACCATCCTGTCCTCGCGGAGAATGTTCGACGGCGGGGTTACTGGTGATCAGTCAATGCTATTGATGTCTGTGCTATTGATTTAGAGCCGCAAACTGTTAAAAAGACTTGGAAATTTGTATTGATTATGATATGCTACGGCATAGCCAGCTTAGGTTTTTTCTTATAATAAAGTGCACGCATTATACCGAAAGAAATGAAGCTTTTCCATTAAGTTTAATTTTTTAAAATAGGTGTACTTGAGCTTGGTCTTAAGAATCAGAGATTGAAAATCAAGCGATTTACTTGACCTTTGGCAGGGCGTTCGAATTTCTTTACTCAAGCAAGTATTTGAATGCATACCAAAATAAAGACCCTTTCGAGCTTGACTCTAAGTGTTGTATAAATTATATTTTGAGTTAAGTACGTCATAATTCTGTCTGTCAGTGGAGAGATACGTTTCCCATCTCCCAAAAATTTCCCTACTGATGATCCCAAAACAGGAAACCGAACTAATGCTGTCTGTCTTCTTGGGGTAAACTTCAGATTCTCTTATGTCTTAGTCGCAGTTACTGAGAGCTGAATGGAACACAAGATTTTCGAGTCAACTATTCCACAAGATTTGCGAGTCAACTTGGAGAAACCTCGGAGGGAGAGTATTATCATCCCCATATGCCGAAAAGTACAGCATGCGAAAGAACCTATAAGATGCAAATTGGCAGTCAACAACAAGCCGATAGAGCAGGGTCTTTAATTTACTTTTCTCGGATCAGGAATCATCAGCAATAGAGATCTGGGAATAGAAGTAAAGCAAGCGGCAAACAAAGCAGCATCGCTTTTTGGCTGTCTAAGAACTGATGTATGGAGAAACAAGCACATGAGGACCGAAAGTTAAGTAAGAATCTATAAAACATGCATTCGACCAGTTCTGACGTCTGCTGCGGACAAAAGGGCGGACACAGCTGCAACGCAAAAAAACATGACAACGGTTGAAATGAAAAGACTACACGCAATAGCTGGATATACCATATGCGACAGAAAAATAAACGAAGAAATTAGAAAAAATTGCAATATAGCAGCAATAACGAGATGATTCCGAACTCGAAGAAAGGCGTGATGCGATCACGTCCGAAGAATGCCGAATGGACGCCTGGCGAAGATAGCACTAGACGGCAAAGTTAATAGACGCAGTCCACGCGGAAGACCGAAAAAACCCTGGCATGAGTGCTGGACGTCGGAATCTGCCCTAAATGTACCTGCAGAAAAGCAAAGTATTTATTGATAAGCTCAAAGAGCGGGTTGCGAAGTTGGTGAGTTGTTGTTGTAAGACACAATAAACTAATACTTATATGGGCTCCAGGACACTGCGGTGTTCAAGGAAATGCATTTTTGGATGATCAGCGGTTACCACAGAGGAATCAGAGCCAATAATCGGAATCAGTTTTGTAGGAATCATGAAGTGGATCAGCACTTAAGTTGCAATTTACATAAAAGCGATGGTCCTGCCTAGAACGCTGCAAAACAGTAGAGTGTTTTGTGATAAGCCTGAACAGAAAACTGTCGAACTCTCTTCTAAAACTTGGAAGAAAAGTCATTTGGTTGATAATCGGTTTTATTAGAGGAAACAATCCAAGGGGTTAGCATATGACCACCATTGAACTCATTCAGGACCCGATGTGACTGTCTTGCTTAGAGGAGGCGGAGAGCACTGAGCATTTATCTGTGAGTCATTTGCCTTTACTAGAGCAAGACTACGAGTTATGGGTTCCGATGTCGTGAGAATAATAAATATTCGTTCTCTAAAACTTGAGGTTGTTTACAGATTTGCCAAAGAATCTGGAAAATTCTTACAGGACTAATTACCTTTGTCTCTGTCTTTATTCTTTCCTATCTCTTTCTCTGATATTTTTCACCTTTCCTCCTTGACTATCTACCCTCTTTCCAGAGCTCTAGGGTTAGGTTAGGTTCAAGCGGTTCTCCTGTGGGACACACTCAGGCTCATAGCCCATTGTGATGCCGCGTGGGGAGTTTGTCCCTATCTCTCCTAAAACCAGTGTGTGCTTTTAAAAAATTTTTAAATATCTCTGATTTCTGTAGAACTGAGATCTTCCAACTCATCAAAAAAGAGGTGGTCTGTAAAGTCGGTTTACTGACGATAGTTTAACGTGATAACGTCATAAGAAAATACTGATTGAATGGTTGCATTTTTCAAAAGAATTTTTAATTTTATTTGTTTGATAGATATTTTGTATGGATATAGAGAATGAGTTAACATTAACATAACATAATATACTTTAACATAACATAACATAACATAACATAACACAACATAACACAACATAACACAACATAACATAACATAACATAAAATAACATAACATAACAAAACATAACATAACATAACATAACATAACATAACATAACATAACATAACATAACATAACATAACAAATTACGACGTATTAAAGCACTTATCAACAGCTTTCATTTGATACCCATATTGTATTTTACATACACAACCAAAGGTTACCCGGGTCCACGTTTTGATTTATATCTCGAGACCCCAGTCACGGAGCGGCATGAAAAATACTCTGTACTAAAGCATTCACCAACAGATTTCATTTGATACCCATATTGTACATACACATCCGAAGGTTACCCGGGTCCACGTTTTGACCTATATCTCAAGACCCTATCTACCAATAGGTATTCAAACTATACGGAAATCATCTTCAATACCTATTTAACAATGTGTGTAAGTTTGGTTTAATTCGGTTCAAAGACACGGCGGGTCCACGTTTTGGCATATATTTCGAGACCCTAGTCATCAATAGGTATGAAAATTACCCCGTATTAAAGCACTTATCAACAGCTTTCATTTGATATCCATATTGTATAAACACATTCTAGGGTCCACGTTTTGGTCTCTATCTCGAGACCCTAGTCACGGAGCGGATGGAAATACTCTGAACTAAAGCATTCACCAACAGCTTCCATTTGATACCCATATTGTACATGCACATCCGAAGGTTACCCGGGTCAACGTTTTGACCTATATCTCGAGACCCTATCTACCAATAGGTATTCAAACTATACGGAAATCATCTTCAATACCTACTTAACAATGTGTGTAAGTTTGGTTTAATTCGGTTCAAAGACACGGCGGGTCCACGTTTTGGCATATATTTCGAGACCCTAGTCAGCAATAGGTATGAAAATTACCCCGTATTAAAGCACTTATCAACAGCTTTCATTTGATATCCATATTGTACAAACACATTCTAGGGTCCACGTTTTGGTCTCTATCTCGAGACCCTAGTCACGGAGCGGATGGAAATACTCTGAACTAAAGCATTCACCAACAGCTTCCATTTGATACCCATATTGTACATACACATCCGAAGGTTACCCGGGTCAACGTTTTGACCTATATCTCGAGACCCTATCTACCAATAGGTATTCCAACTATACGGAAATCATCTTCAATACCTACTTAACAATGTGTGTAAGTTTGGTTTAATTCGGTTCAAAGACACGGCGGGTCCACGTTTTGGCATATATTTCGAGACCCTAGTCATCAATAGGTATGAAAATTACCCCGTATTAAAACACTTATCAACAGCTTTCATTTGATACCCATATTGTACATACACATCCGAAGGTTACCCGGATCCACGTTTTGACCTATATCTCGAGCCCTATTTCCAAAATAAAATATAATCCATGTTACTCGTGATGTAGCTTTCGAATGGTGAAAGAATTTTTAAAATCAGTCAAGTAGTTTTTGAGCCTATTCATTACAACCAAACAAACAAAGTTTTCCTCTTTATAATATTAGTATAGATATGGTAAATATTACCATACATTTTTTCCTTCATATATAATAAAAAAATAATAATAATAAAATTAAAACAACAGGTATTATTAACAAACTTGGTTTTATTTTAAATTCTTCAAGTGAATGAAATTAATAATAATCAATAAGAAGGCATATGCAAATACAAATACGTGAGTTTATATTATATATGTACATATGCGCATATACATACACATATACGCTCACTTAAGTAGGAGAGAGCAAGATGTCGAACGTTGCCGTTCGTTTGCTTTGTTTGCTTTGTCGTTCCTTCCGCGCTTTCGCTTGCAGTTCATTCAATGCAATGAGCAAGGTAACTACATATGAGCAAGGTAACACTAATATGAGCAAGGTAACACTAATGAGCAAGGTAACACTAAAGAGCAAGGTAACACTAATATGAGCAAGGTAACTACATATGAGCAAGGTAACACTAATGAGCAAGGTAACTACATATGAGCAAGGTAACGACACATTTTTTCGTGCGTGCAGCCTGTTAAATCGAATTATAAGACGTTATCACGTCAAAAATTGGCTATCCAGAATAGTAAGCCTGCGTCTGGATAGAGCAGGACAGTGGCACAATAGGTGCGGGATTGTCTCTTCCTCGTCCTCATCTAGACAACTTCTGCAGAAGTCATGTCTTTGCACACCCATCCTTTGGGCGTCTCTATCTATTAGGCAGTGCCCTGTTGTGACTGAGATCAATGTGCTAAGACTGTGTTTATTTTGGCTAAGCAGAGATTCTGTGCGTTTATCACTAAAAGTGGGCCACAGCTGACGGGCGATTTTGCAGGTGGCTTCATTGTGCCATCTTTCATTTGCGTTCTTTACGATTTCTTCAAGGATGAGTAGCTTACATGTTTGTAAAGGTATCCCTATGTCATTATCTATTTACTCATCAGTCAATTTAGTCCCGAGTCTCGCTACTTCATCGGCTCTACAGTTACCCTCAATGTCGCTATGGCCAGGAAGCCATGTTACCTTTAGGTGAAATGACTCAGCCACCCTGGAGGTTGTAGACTGTTTTGTGAGGGACTCTATCGCCGCTTAGCTATCAGTGAAAATGTAGATATCATTTCCGGATATCGCATCACACTGTATCAGTGTCGCGGCTTTTATTATTGCCATCAGTTCAGCCTAAAAGGCACTACAGTAGTCGGGGAGCCGAAAACTGAAGGAAATCCCCAGATGTTCGGAATATACACCTCCGCCCACCCTGCCCTCGAGCCTTGAGCCATCTGTGTATATATGGACGGACTCGCCCTGTCTCACATCGGCCCGTTCCCATTCTTCCCTTGACGGTTGCAGGGTCGTAAACAATGTAACGGCAAGTATAGGCGGGAGTGCATAGTCCACCAGTCCGGGAAGCCTCAAAGTGACAGCCAGGATTTTACCAAGATCATAAGCGTGTCTGAGCTCTATCTATACAATGGAATTTTTAACCTGAGTGTTTTAAAAGTTACTAAATCTTCCGGTGCTTCTTGGCGTGACTTTTCAAATTTCAATTTCAAGCTGCGAGCTCTTCGTTTTCGTTGACAAATTTAAACTTTAAGTGCAATGGCTAAGAATGCTTGAGTATATTTGTATTTTCTGGGTGCAGAAATCCGTGTGCTCCAGAAGCTTTTTGCGAAAACTCATATAAGAGGAATTCGGATAGATCTAAGCGTGTAAAAAATTTGAATATATATTTTTGTGTACTCAATTTTTAATTTCTATAATAAAATTTTTAAACTCAGTCACTAGCGCGCTTCAACACTTAAATTAAGTGAATCAGATATAAAATTTCAACCGCAACGTTCAATTCAACCACAGCTTCTGGCAGAGCGGTTTCTTCAATAAACAGAAAATAATTGTCTTTGACTGTTTCCATGCTGACTTCAGTGTTTCAACTTCAATCCTCTCGATGAACAAAGCGCTCCTCAGTCGTCGCTATGCTGCTTTACATCGCTGATTGTGTTGTTGCTGCCGACAGCTTGCATCCGAAAGCCCATTTTCTACCCCCTTCTCTTCACTAAAAGAATAAGAGCCTCGTTGATGTTGATTGCGGTGGCATTTCTGTTGTCAACGTCAGTGTTACTTCCCCATTTTGGTAACTGGACGCAGCAACTGTCGGTATATCCAACTGCTTGTCCATCAAGCGCACGAGCTCTTGGCAATTTCGTGTTTATTACATTTGGGACAAAGCGAAAACGCGACGCACCGCTGAGTGAACACTTGTCAAGGCAAATAAAGTAAGAAAATAAATAAATAAATATGCAAAAATTATGATACAAAAAGAAGCTGAAGTGCCCGCTGACAATGACCATGATGACAACAGCAGCCTCAGTGCAGCCTCGTCTACAGTAATACCGACAACAATAGCAATAAAATCGGACGACAACAAGCAAGGATATTACACAACGCATAAACAAATTACAAAAGAAAATAATAACACTCGAGTTTTATAACAAAAAAAAAAAAAATACGCGAAAAAACGAAATCAAAACAACTCGCACACTCAGCGGACAACAACAACAGCGACAATGATAACCACAATAACAATGCAATAACGGCAAGAATTCACACTCACCTCAGGAGTTGCCTACATAACTACTGTCATCTTTTGTACTCACTCTACGCTCCCCCCTCTCATTCATAACTTAAACAGTGAAGATGCTGTGTCCGATACGTTTGCTCTACGTTTTGCCTGTCACTGTCGCTGTCCCATTCGCTTTGGCTTTGAGCTCATAAAAGTCACTTTGCTTTGCTCTGAGAAACGATTGTGTATTTATCATTGTTGTTGTTGCTAATTTATAGGGAGATAGCGAGAGGAAGGGGGAAAGAGAGCGAGCTGGCTTGAGTGCAGATTGCGTCAAGGTAGTAGTTAATTTTCAAGATAAATTAAAGTCAAATAAAAGCTGAAATAAAGTTAATTGCAAAATATGTTGAATTAAGTACCGAAGGGGCAGTAAAAAAAAATCATCCTGCACAATAAGACGCGCTCAAAATGCGATAATGCCATTAAAGTTAATTATTTCACCGTTACCTTGCAAGACGTTTAATAGCCTAATAATATTTATTAACTTAACCTTAGGCGATTAGAGCAATGAATTGGTGTGAGCCTTTAAGGATAAATAACGTTAACTTGTTTAAAGTTGTGCTCATTTTCTTACTTGTGGGATGATAGGCTACATTAATTCGCAGTACTTTGGCTTCATATTTTGACTTCAGGCCTAAATAAATAAATAGCCAACGAAAAATCGTATAAAAGTAATTAACCGAGCTTTATAAGGTTGGATGGAACAGAGGGGGCCAGGAGATCATAATGTTAAACTCGAGCCCTCAGATATACGGGTAATAGGCCGGGTCGATTTGTGGGGAAGCAAAAAAATCGCCCATTGCTCTGTGAAAATCATATTCTAGGGATCAAAATAAGAAACTTTGCCGAAAGAACCATACCTCTAAAACGAATTCTGATGTCCCCCAATTTGGGTCGAACTTTTTAGTTTCTTTTCTCATGTAAAGGCCAAAAATTGTGATATTTTGAAATTATTGTATGGGGAACCCCCCAGGGGAGTTCCACGGGGTGTGCAACTGACAAGGGTGGATCGGCCGTCCAAAGTTAGTGGGGGTCGGTCATACATTTGGACTCGATTGGAACACTCTAAATGGGTCAAAGTGGGATTTTTCGTTCGACCCAAATTGGGGGACATCAGAATTCGTTTTAGAGGTATGGTTCCTTCGGCAAAGTTTCTTATTTTGATCCCTAGAATACGATTTTCACAGAGCAATGAGCAATTTTTAAATCGACCCGCCCTAACGGGTATGTACATCTATGCGCTTGAGACCTACGGTGAAAAGTATGTGATAATTATTATCTCTTGTTATAATATATAAAGGGTGATTTTTTCAAAAAACACTCGTAAAATTCAGAAAAATGCATGAAATTTTTATTTAAATCGATAGTACAGTCCATATAATTTAATGTTTGAAGATTATTTCATGCAAATGTTGACCGCGACTGCGCTTCAAATGGTCCATCCGCTTAGTCCAATTTTGGCATACTCTTTCCAATGTTTCGGCCGGTATCACAAATATAAATGATTTAGTTTTGTCTTCCAATGCGTTAATTGAAGCAAGCTTGTCTGAATAGACATGTGCTTTAACATAGCCCCACAAAAAATAATCTAAAGGCGTTATATCGCACGATCTGGGTGGCCAATTGACAGGTCCCGAACGTGAAATAAAACGTTCACCGAACTCGCCTCTCAACAAGTCCATTGTTACGCGTGCTGTGTTGCTGAAACCACATGTCATGCTCTTGCATTTCGGGTAAAACAAAGTTGGATATCTCCGACGGTAGCTCTCACCATTCACAGTTACGTTACGATTCGCAGCATCTTTGAAGAAGTACGGTCCAATGATACCTCAAGCCCGTAAACCGCTCCAAACTGTGACCTTTTCTGCTTTTCTGGATACGTTGGTAGTAACAAAACACGAAACGTGCGTCAGCTGTTTAAACCAACAGTTTAAAAAGATAATAGCTAAAAAATCACAGTTAGCTTACTTTCCTTCAAACTTCACTGTGACCTTAGAATATCTGTTCGGGAACACTCAATTTCACTGACCTATTATTATTATTTTTTTTTTTTTGGTATTCTTGTTCACTCCGCTCGGAAGCATAGGCCCTCGACAAGACTTTTCTCCCGTACACGGTTCTGGCATGTTGTTTTTGCGGCGTCCCATATGATGTCGGCATCTGCTAGCTTGCGCACCATCGACCTTCTTCAAGTATTCTTTAGCCGACCGCGACCTCTGCTTCCTTGCGAGTTAGAGTCCCGTACCATTCTCAGTATGCTATCTGGTTGTTTTCTAAGCGTCTTTCGCCACTTTCTGCGATTTACTTGCCATAGGATGGGCAACTCATTCGTTGATCTCCACAGCGCGTCAGTGCTGATGGTGCGGAGCCATTTGTTGACGAAAGAGTGTAGCATCTGTGTAATGGTTTTGGTTTCACTTTCGTGCAACAATACAGACTTGACACATAAGCTGAATATTCGTCGTTTAGTGTACCTGGTAATTTGTAAACTCCGCCATTTATTGGCCTAAACGCCGCCTTTGCTTTGTTTAGCCTGCAGTTGGCATCTTCTTCTGCTCCGCCGTCTGTCGTGACAGTGCAGTCAAGGTAGCAGAAGATTTCGACAAATTCCACCGGACACCCGTCACTTGGCTGATTCTCATACCCCTTACATTGGTCATGGTGACAGTGCATCCTGTCCGACAGTGCATGCCAGTGTGCCTAAACTATCCGCCTCCGCTTGCATGTCAGTGAGTATGTGAGAGAGGAGGTAGAGATCATCGCGAACCATATTCTCCTGGTGTCTGGTGAAACTCCACACGATACCTCTTTTGTGCAAAGTGAATTGGCTAACAACTTCGTCTAGGACGATGGCGAAGAAAATGGGCGACAGGGGGTATCCTTGCCTTACGTCTGCGTTGCTGGTGAATGGGTCACTGATGTTGCCGTGCGGAGAACTGCCAGTTCGGATTTCTCATAAAGGGCTCTGATGAGGTGGATCATCTTAGCGGGAACACTCTTTCTACTCAACGCTAGCCATATTGAGTCTCGTTTAATTGTGCCGAATGCCTTCTTGAAGTTGACGGGATGTAAATCGGTGAGCGCTACTCAACTGAATATTCTACTACGTTGCGAAGAGTGTCAACACAGCTCCGGTGAGGGTGAACTCCAATTTGTTCGTCCCTTAAGGAAAAAGTGATACGTTGAAGTATGGTTTGTATGATCGTGGCTAGAATTTTTAAGGTGGCGTTGATAGGATTCTTCCTCCCCACTTTCCGCAGGCGCACAAGTTCCCTTGCTTGGGTAGCTTCACAATGATGCCTTTTGTCCAGCACGAAGACATTTATTCATTCTTCCAGACGGCGGTGTTGTGGGAGTGCAAAATTTCCGCTGAGATTTACGGGTCGGCGACCAGTAGTTCTGGATGTATGCTATCTTCGCCCGTGGCTTTGTTGAGCTGCAGCTTTTTGATTGCATCCTTGATCTCCGCTAGACTATTGGCAAGAAATTGTTATTTTGCTACTGGTTGCTGTACTGCGCTCTTCGAATCCAGATTCACTGTTAAGAGCGATGTTGCTAATTGCTTCGAAGTGTTCCATCCATCTGCGAATCTGGTAATCATTGGAATTCAGTAAAGCTTTATTCAGATCTCTGGTTGCTTGGTTACTTCTACTCTGGTGGTTGGTTAGGCGGCCAACTATTCGGTAAAGCTGTCCCATATTATTTGCTCCGGCTGCCGCTTCAGCATCGCCAGCAAGATCTTCAATGAACTTTCTCTTATCGTTTCTGGCGGCTTTCTTTATTTGCTTCGCCGCCTCTCTTTCGGCTGACCGAAGGGAGCCATCGCTAATGAGTTGCCTTTAGAGTTCACTCCATATTCCTGGCATGAACCTCTGGACTTTCGTCTCACGCACATCTGGTCTATTTGCTTATGAGTCGTCCCACTAAGTTAGGTTTAGTTGTATTTATAAATTTCCTTGTGGGGAAAGATTAAGGTGACCAATTATTATAGAGCACCGGTGGCATCATCGCTCCTTATTTCTTTCGAAATGAGGAAAGAGCTGCCGTTACGGTAAAAAGCGAGCGCTTTGAAGCCAATCTGACAAAATTTTTGTTTTCGAAAAATAATCAGCTAAACATCGACGACTTTTGGTTCCAACAAAATGGCGCAACTTGCCATACAGCGCGCCTAATACTCGACTGATTGGACTGATCGAATGGACCATATAGCTCGTAGCCGCGGCGTAGATATGCCGGTTGGTTATGGTAGAATGGAGGAACTTACAGTTTAAGCCGACTGCGATTGGCAGATATTTTTTATGGGAAGCTTCTTCATGGCAGATGTACACTCAGAGAATTGCCTTTGCGTGCCCAGGAGCGACCGCTATTGGAAAAAACTTCTTCTATAATTTTGCTGTTTCATGCACGGATATTCGAATCTGCACACTCTTGAATGGAAGTCAAGCATAAATCCAGCGACCGCCGTTTAGTTAAGAATAATTAATGTTTTCTTATTTTTTCGAAAAACATGGTTTATGCTACAACAAAAACCATGTAGAGCAAAGTTTCAAAATTTTTAAATAAATTTAAAAAAATTTTATCAAAATCACAAACTTATTAATCAGAATTTTTAAAAAAATTTGGGTATGCAGTTTCATGTTTCATTGAATTTAGTTATTAATGAATTTATTTATTTGGTAAAGAGCGAGTTTGAAGTGGCTCAAAAATTTTGGAAAAATTTGTTTATTTGTTTTTTTTTTTGTTTGCGAAGGTCTTGGATGCATTTTTCCCATAAAAAAATGTGCACCGTCAATCCAAAAAATTATTAAACTTACCGCGTACTTTAAGCTACTTAAAACAGGCATTAAACTGAGCTACAAAACGGCATACCAAGAATTTTCCTAAAAAAAATATAACTAAAAGGTTTGAAATTTTAATGAAAAATTTGAAATTTTTTTTAGGTTTTTCATAAAATGTTTAAGCCTTGGGTGATATGGTTTTTGTTGTGGTGTGAACTATATTTTCTTAGAAAAATTAAAACAAAATGTATAAAAATAAACGGTTATGGTAAACCTTGCGCGATGCTATTATTGTGAACACAAATGTACAAACTTGAATGATGCTTCATTTTAAGTAAAATATCTTTTATATCCTTTCTACTTTTTGTAACATTTTCTAAGTATCACAAATGAATATCAAACATGTAACGGCAATATTTTAAAGATCTCCAAAAATTGTGTGCGACTTTACTTCTCGTAAGCTTTCACTTGGCTGCAGGTGTTAATTACAATGGAATTTCATTTCAAATGGAAGTTAATGCCTTATAAATCAAAGTGGAAAATTACGCCCTCTGGCAAAGACCAGCATATTTACTACAGTAAATTTTACAGCCAAGAGGCAATGAAATACAAATTTCGCAGTTATCCAATTCAGATATCTCCGGCAATGAATAAAACAGTGACAGCGTAAATATTAGATGCGGTAATTTTTTAGCAATCAAGCGCACTCGACTCAATCGCACAAATCCTTGACAATGTCACAGGCCAGGCAAGTGGTTGAAAGCAGATGCCGCCCATTCACTAAGTGACGTACTCAATTACAAACAAAAGCAAGGCAAATAGGGAGCGAATGCAGAGAAAGGCGAGTAATTAAAGTCGTTGACGTCAAGGAAACGAGAAAGAATTCGAAGAGGCAGACAACTCATTGCCACAAGCACAAGCAATCAACTAACAATAGAATAAAATGAAATAAGTTAATAGTGGGTTGAGAGCCAGCGAAAAGTTCATTGCTAAAATCGAAGTTGGTTGAATAGAAAAGCAGAAGAGTGGAAAGTGAGGAGTGAAGTGGGGGAAGAGCACATAAATGAGTTAAGAAGCGTGTATACCTCAAGGATTTGCACTGGACAAAGAGCTACAATCATCCATTTACCTAAATAATTGCTGACAATGCGCAAGCCGGGTGGGTCAGAAGGTGTAGCGAATGCCAAGGAATTGAAGCTTAAGTGGCGAGCGATGAAGTAATTTTGCTAGCCAAAGAGAATTGCCAGCAAGGCGAGCGTGCACAGCACAACTCGAAGAATTACAGTATAAAATAGTAGCTGTGAACTGGAAGCTGTGGAATGCCGCAGTTTATTTGCTTGGTTGAAACATACCCACACACACACATACATATCCACCTAGTGAAGTTAGCACATACTCGTACTTGCCATTCATTGCTCACCCGCCACTGGGGGCAACATCATTGAAACAAAAGTTCATTAGCGTTGATCACAGCTACGGAAGTATCGGAAACACCAAGCACAGAAGCAGACTAAAATTGCTGACGGCAGCGCGACTGTGGTCATGGCGGGTGTTGGCACTATCGTGCATAGGGAATAGGGAAAAGTATGGAGAAATGGAGCGAGCAAAAATTGCAACGACTTTGCATGTCGCACGAAATGTCGAGTGATGCAAGGAAGTGTACCTAGGAAGAATGGCATTAATAATTACCGAGCGTGTTGAGCAGTCATTAAGAGTGGAGCACGAGCAGCAGCGGCAGCGGCAGCAATAACATCGCAAATGAGAAAAGAAAGTTAGGCGAGGAAAGAACATATAAGAACACGACGGACTACAACTATCAATGCTCTAACGACCGGCGCTTCTGCACCGGAAATATTCTATACCTTCAGTCGGATGTGCAGATGCGCCGACGAATGCATGCTAAAAATGCTTAAGCTGAAATACGGACAGAAGCAAAGGCGGTTTCGCGCAACGCCATTATAACACTTGGTTTGTGATGGTAGCGTGCAGAGTGTCGGAGAGCTGAATTTGTGTGCATCGAAATATTAAATAGCGAAATATTGCAATTTGTTTAGTTTATTTCTTTTCTTTTATTTTATTTCACTTTTGTTTTTTATTTCAATGACATATCAAATGGGTATTTTTTTTTTTCTTCTTTTTATTTTTTGCTGTTCACTTTATTCCCCTACTCTTTGCCTCTTTGTTTGCCACTGTTTGTGAAGGAAAGTGGCGTACATTTGAGTGCGCAAACAAATTTTGTTTTTTTTTTAAGTTAAATTGAAAAACAATTTACACCTGCCACAACGGACAATTTAAATAGGCAAATAAAATAATAGAAATTTAATCCTTGCATGGGTGTGGCGCTGAGGGAAATCCCTTTTAAGGCCTTAGAATTTAATTTTTTTTCTTTTTTACCAAAAATACAAATATTAAAAGGAGTTCATTCATTTGAACAAAATTGTACATATTAGATATTAGGTGGCAACGCCGTATAGAAATATAATTAGATTATTTAATTTGATATCTCTATTCTAACTATGGATGTTAATCCCGGGACATCGGGAGTTCGATTCAGATCCCGCGATTTTTGATGAGGGAAATTGATGTTTCTCTTCTTCTTTATTTCCAAATTCTTAATGCAGAGTGTAAGCGATCACAGTAATAAATTGTTCATTAATTTGAATACAAATGTGATAAATAATTCTTCGTTCTTTTTTACATTTCACAAAACTATAAAATATTACATATAATATTATGGTAATTGTCTCTGCTTTGGGCTGATTCAACCAACTGCCCAACTGCCCAATAGTCCTTAATCCTGTTTACTCTCTTATGTTACGTAGCCAGGACATTTGCTTTCTTCAAATTCCTCGTTTGCCTTCGATTTTACCTTTCACAGCAAGTTGCACCAACTCATATTGAGGACCACGCATAAGATGAACAAAATATGCGGTTTTGCGGCGCTTTATGGTTAATAATAGCTCTCTATCCTTTCTAAGTTTCGTTCAGACTTCTTTCTTACTAAACTTTGCCTGTCAACGATATCTTCATCATTCGCCGATTGTACCACATTTCAAACGCCTCTAATGAATTTATACTCGTGACCTTTAGTGTGCATGACTCCAACAAAATAGACCAAACGTAGACGTAGTTTTATGTTCAAGCTTTCATTGGAAAGAACTTTCCTATAATTGAAGAAAGCTTCCCTCTCTGCTTCAATCCGACAGCAAATTTTTCTGTCATTTGACATGTTTCGCTAAGCCAACATCCTTGGTATATAATCGGGATACTCTTGTGATCAGATTGTCATATACATAAATGTTTGAATTGGTAATTTGTTGAGGGCTTTTGAAACAGCCATGAATTGGGTTTTTTTGGGTGTTTATACTTAGGCCGTATTACGGACTTGTTCCGCTGACTTTCTTAAGGAGATATTGCAGGTCATTAATTTTGTCAGCCAATATTGTGGTGTTATCGACAAATCGTATGCTATTTTTTACTTCGACGTTGACGTTTATACCTAACCTTCGTTTAATAATGTGTGTGACTAATTAATTAAAACATATTTTTTTGCAAAAATTCGTTTTTATTCATCAACATAGTCCCCTTTTAGGGAGATACAATCATTCCAACACTTTTCCAATCTTTCGATACCGCCTTTGTAAAACGATTTTTCTTTGCCTTCAAAATAGGCCTCAGTTTCGGCGATTACTTCATCATTTGAGCCAAATCTCTTACCACGGAGCATCTTTTTGAGGTCTGCGAAGAGCCAGTAGTCGCTGGGGGCCAAATTTGGAGAATACGGTGGATGGAAGCAATTCGAAGCCCAATTCGTTGAATTTTGCCATCGTTTTCATTGATTTGTGACACGGTGCATTGTCTTGGTGGAACAACACTTTTTTCTTCGCCATATGAGGCCGTTTCTTTGCGATTTCGTCTTTCAAATGCTCCAGTAATGCTATATAATAGTCGCAGTTGATGGTCTGCCCCTTCTGGAGATAGTCGATGAATATTATTCCTTGCGCATCCCAAAATACAGACGCCATAATCTTGCCAGTCGACTGCTGCGTCTTTGGTCGCTTTGGGCGGCTTTCACCGGCTGCATGCCACTCAGCAGACTGCCGATTTGACTCTGGAGTAAAATGGTGGATCCATGTTTCATCCATTGTGATGTACCGATGCAAAAACTTCGACTGATTGCGCGTAAACATGTCCAAACAGCTCTTTGAATCATCGATTCGTTGTTGTTTTTGCTCCGGTGTGAGCAAACGCGGCACCATTTGGAAGACACCTTTTTCATACCCAAATGTTCGTGTATTATGGTGTGTACACTGCCTGCTGATATCTTTAGAATGTCAGCAATCTCCCTCACTTTCACTTTACGGTCGGACATAATGATTTTCAGTGTTTTTTCAACGTTTTCCAGAATAACAGCGTCATTTGGCCTTCCAGTAGATGGAATGTCATCGGTGGCTGTACGACCACGTTTGAATTCGGCATACCAATAACAAATGCTTCTTTTTGATGGAGCAGAGTCCGAATAATGTTTTTCAAACCATTTCTGGCATTGAACAGTATTTTTTTTTCATTAAAAAACAATGATAAATCAGCACACGGAATTGCTTTGAATTAATTTTTTTAAAAACTCAAAAGTAGCGTCACTTAAAGCACTGTAACTTGTAAACAAATGGTCGGATTAACATATGATTTTGACAGTAAGCCTAAAAAGGTTGCCAACTTTCGAAAAAAATATTGATTTAGTACTAGTGCTGCCATCTATGTGTCAGTCACACACATTATTGAGCGTCCCGGTAATTTAACTGATGCCAAAGCTGCTTTAAATATATATTCTGAGTATAAAGTGAAAAGCTTTGGTGATAAAACACATCCTTGGCGAACTCCTCTTTTGATTGAAACATCACTCGTCACATGATTTTGTAGTCGCACGTTCGCAGTTCGAAATGCACCTTATTTCTTTTTCCTTAATGTCCATTTGCCTTAAAATGTCAAATAGTTTTGTGTGCAGTACCTTATCAAAAGCCTTTTCATAGTCAATGAAGCTTATAAAAATATTTTTCGGACGCCTTTACAGTTTTGTACTAGGACTTGAAGGCTGAACAAAGCTGCATACGTATTTCTCTAATGGTGGTAATAAAGGCTGAAGGTATTTCAATTTGTAGCAGCAGTTCTGCCAACAAGTATTGAAGCAGAAAATGTCTCTCATCTACTGGCTTTGTATGGTAATGGTAATGGTGGTGCGGGTTTGGCTAAGACCTTTATGCACCGCGATCAGACTGATCTATTATGCGCCCCTAAGTGCTTAAGTTGAATTATTTATTATTGCGAGGAGTCGATGTGCTCATCCTCTAGTAGGCACGAGCCCAGAATTGTGTGTCTAAGCTAATGCTTCATAGCTGTTGATTAAGTGTTCCATGGACTCCTCTTAATCGCAGCAGAACCTGTAAAAGTAGTGCCAGATAGTCCTATTGTATTTAAATGTTTATTGCAGGCAAATTGGTGTGTGAGTGCTGCACGGAGTAATCTAAGGGCCTTTTTGTCTAGTGTTAGAGCAGATTTTTCTCCGTTAGTATTAAAGTTCAGGAACCTTTTGGAGTGATTAAGGCCGCTTGTGTCGTTCCAGTGTTCCCTGAATTTTGTTTGGATCCATTCTTTGGTTCTTCTGTTTTATATTATTTCTGTTAACGCCGAAAAACGTGGTTGGTCCAATAAATAGACGTTGGCATAAAAGTCTACGTTCCCGTTTCCTTCGTGGCCCTCATGTCCTACTACCCTAATAAGGTAAGCCTGATTGAGAGTCACCAGTTTGATGAGTGCATTGTTGCGTTCTATAGGAACTTTTGCATTCAACGTAAAACTATTTCAGGCTTTGATTACTGCTTGACTGTCCGAAAGTATTCTAATTTTTACTTTTTCGAGCCCTATTTTGGATACGATTTCCACAGTTTTCATTATGACGAAAAGATCCGCACGTAAACTGGCATTGTAGAGATTAAATTAATTAAGGTCACACTTGGATGGTAGCATTTTAAGTACTTAAATCTTTTAAGATCACACTTTAATTATTATCAGGTCAGTTCATAAGTCGTGCGTTTTTTAAAAGTGGTTTTAAAATTAATAAAAAAGATGTTTAAAGTATTTATTAATTAATAATATTACTTCCCTCATTATTAACATTGTCTTCCCAACTGGGCGGTTTCGACTACCCCCGGGCGACTTCAAGCGAGCAAAGGAACAGATTGACTATTAGAAGAAGCTTTGGTACGCTACTTCTATATATAAATTTTTGATGCTTGCACAAAACTATCGGCAACTGTGAAACTCAGAAATAAACCAAAAAAATAGCCATTCCGAATATCGCATTCCATTAACTTCAACTGTTGCAGCTACCTACCACATCTGTAATCGACGCATACAACACTCATTGTGAAATAACAAAATATAAAAAATGTCTCTTTAAAACAAACCATTGCTTAGCTGATAAAGATATGCCATTGTAATAATTCAAGTGCCACAAACTGTGTTTGAATCGGCACAAATCCACACAAATGGAATCAAACAAACCAAAAAGTCAAGCAAGTGAGCAAGCAATCAATTTTATGATGATCTGCTGATTGGTGGCAAACAAGTTGGGTAAATGTGTCCGTAAGCTCCCAGCAATGGTTATGAGCGTCTTTTACGAAATCCACATTTGTGCAACCCCTTCACTGCGGCCATAAACTGCAATTTTATTTCGGTAAAGTCATGTGACCTGTGATGAAAACGGAATAGCAAGGCCATTATTTGTTACGTCATTTAATCTTCGTAAATCAGAGTTTGCACTCACAAATGTACCAGTGAATATACGAGTGTGTATGAAGGTAAATGTCGCATATTGTCTGGACTTTAGTGTCTGATCAGTGGAGATATCACCAGCGGGCACATTTAGGAGAACATTTACTCTTTTTACACGGCCAATAAAAAACCCACAGCCACGTCTTTATTACTTGAATGTGGTCCTCCTGTATATGCCGAATATTTCCTTGATAGCACTGCGTATGTGGCTAGCTATTAAGCGCTTTCCACTGCGCTGACTGTACAACACTAACAGCAGGCACTGCCAATAAAAGTGAGTGTAATGGCCATAGTAATAGCCTGTATTTGCGGTCACTGCTTTATTTGCGCTGCAGCTGAACGAATGTAAATATGTAGATAGTGAGACACTGATGTAATGGCCAGTACCTTGCAAGTGTGTAACTAGCTTAGTGTCATGCAAGCGTGTGTGTGTGTGTGCTTATTGCTTAAAGTGCGATTCCCGAAATTGTCTGGTTTTGCTAAAGTTTTTACTCTTCATGCTATTTGACAGAAAATGTGCACACTTCACTGCACCGCAGACACATTTTGTGTTTGTGGTATAACTGAAAATGTGTTTAAAAATAGAAGTAGCAATGTGTTCAAAATGTTCAAATAAATGTTACGTATACGCCATGTAGGCAAGCACTTAATAAAATATGAGACTTACTTCTAATGCAGTCTCCGCTATCATTCAAGCAGCGGATAGAAAATTTCATATTGATAATAATCTGGCTATGCATTTGGTCAAACCTTAGATGGAAACTACACTACTTAAAATATTTTGACCAAAAAAACTTAAGAATCTTATTTTGCGGGAGCATTTGGTACAGAGAAATTTTCATTCAAAGTAACAATTTACTCCAATTTATTATATCTATGGTGGCCGCCGTAGCCGAACGGGTTGGTGCGTGATTACCATTCGGAGGACAGAGGTCAGAGAGGTCGTTAGTTCGAATCTCGGTGAAAGCCAAATTAATAAAAACATTTTTCTAATAGCGGTCGCCCCTCGGCAGGCTCATGAAAAAGCTCCTCATAGAAAAATATCTGCCGTTCGGAGTCGGCTTGAAATTGTAGGCCCCTCCATTTGTGGAACAACATCAAGACACACACCACAAATAGGAGGAGGAGCTCGGCCAAACACACAAAAAGGGTGTACGCGCCAAATATATATATATATATATATATTAGGCCGGGTCGATTTGGGGGGAGGCCAAAACATCGCCCATTGCTCTTTGAAAATCATATTCTAGGGATCAAAATAAGAAACTTTGCCGAAGGAACCGTACCTCTAAAACGAATTCTGATGTCCCCCAATTTGGGTCGAACTTTTTAGTTCCCTTTCTCATGTAAAGGCCAAAAATGGTGATATTTTGAAATGATTGTATGGGGAACCCCCCAGGGGAGTTCCAGGGGGTGTGCCACTGGCAGGTTGGATCGGCCGTCCAAAGTTAGTTGGGGGTCGGTCATACATTTGGACTTAGACCCAAATTGGGGGACATCAGAATTCGTTTTAGAGGTACGGTTCCTTCGGCAAAGTTTCTTATTTTGATCCCTAGAATACGATTTTTACAGAGCAATGGGCGATTTTTTTGCCTCCCCACAAATCGACCCGCCCTACTATACATACTTTAGAATAACAAAAGAACTGACAGGCTGAAAGGCTGAAATGCTTCGAGGCAGCTGCCTCAAACGAAGGACGGCTGCCTGTACGCATCAAACTCTCTTCGGACAGTTACGTTTTCTATCATAACTTTTTACAATCGACTTCCACAGAAATACGCCTAAAACTATTAAGAATAATAATCTGTAAAAATAAAAAAAAATCAATTTTTTGAAAATTCTGGACGTATGTAACCCCTTAATAATAAAATCTCAATTAATCCAACTTTATGTTTCAAGTAAAGGGTGTCCAATTTAGAGATATAGTTAAATGAATTCAACTGCACCACTCCAGCATAAATGGTTGAATAAATTCACTAAGCGCACTACTTAAATTCTAATGGAAAAGTGAAGGCATCAGTTCACTAAAACTGTGCGTGTAACATCAATAACAAAACTATTAAGCAAATGCGTGCCCTTCAGCACTTCTCTCGCAGGCGCGCATGGCCAAGTACCTACATAGAATATGAGAGTTCAAAAGTTGTCATGTGAAAGTTAATGAATATAGTTCGGCCACATTCACGCACACTAACATACACAACAAACTTGCATACACACACATACATACAGATAGCCTAACTAAAGTTATATGTGTACAAATAATCACACAAAATAACTGCGAACGATTTAAAATTTTCAGATTCACTTACAACAAAGTAAATGCACTGAGTTGCTATGCTGCACCCAATTCCTATGATGCGCTTCAACTACACCTTCAGTTAGACATTTTCTGCTATGAAGGGAAAGATTTAAATTGTTTAACCTTCACCTACGGAACTTTGCGGTAGCAAAATTCTTATCGACAGAAGCAACAGCAGCAGCGGCAGCAGCAACAAAAGCAAGCAAAAGGGCAACGGAATTGCAGTCAGCAGTCAAGAACTTTTCTCATTTCGTTCTACCTTTAACATTTTACACCCTCTGCACCTCCGTACACCTCCTCTGGATGCTTGCGTTTAAGTGACCAATTTCGGCAAGCGATTGGGAGGATGGCTAGCAACCCGCAAACGAGTCAAACTAATAATCAACATACTAAATTTAACAGCAAACTTTAAAGTTTTCTAATAGCAGTCCGCGATTTTCCACTCAGTCAACGTGGCAGGGTAGAAGTTGTCGTTATTGCTTTCTTTGGCTGGTTGGTCGCTTGGTTGGTTGTGCGCATCGCCAGCGTGAAGTCATTGGATCCCAAGTTAGTTTCAAAGTTGGGCTGTTTGCGTTGCCGGATCGCTCATTGGCCGCCGCTGACATTTGCGCAAACGCACTAAATAAACATTAATTTTAATATTCAATTGCGGCCAAAATCAATTTAAGATAAAATTTACTTTATTGCTAACGACGCGCCAAAATACAATGCAGCAGCAAGCAGCCGAATGGTATAAAAGTAGCAGCGTGGCCACTTGGGTATATACCTACATACGAGGTGTGTTCAAAAATTATAGCGAATTTTGTGTTTTTTTTTTTCAAAAATTATTTATTTATTCATAAATATCTATTTTGTCTCCTTCAATGTAATCACCATGAGATATTATGCACTTGTGCAAACGTTTTTCCCAATCTTCGAAGCATTTCAAAAAATCATTTCTTTTTCCTGCTCAACTTCTCCTTCGTCTTTATCTCGTCAATCGTAGCGTAGGTTCGTTCTTTCATGGGCCTCTTTAGTTTCGGGAAGAAGAAAAAGTCACAGGGAGCCAGATGTGGGGAATATAGTGGTTTTGGCATCATTAGTGTGTTGTTTTTGCCCAAAAAGTCGCGCGCAAGCAACGATGTGTGAGCAGGGGCGTTGTCGTGATGCAAAAGCCAATTTTTGTTCTTATACAAATCCGGGCGTTTCTAGCGAATTGATTCGCGCAAATTGGGCACAACTTACAGGTAATATTCCTTACAGACCATTTCACCCTGTGGCAAGAACTCATGATGCACAACGCCCCTGCAATCGAAGAAAACGGAAAGCAAAACTTTTACAATCGACCGAACTTGGCGCGCTTTTTTCGATCTTGGTTCGTGCGGCAGCTTCCATTGAGATGATTGAACTTTGGTTTCCACGTTATAACCATAAACCCACGATTCGTCGGCAGTTATGATCCTCCGAAGCAAATGCGGGTCGTCGGGGACAGAGTCAAACATTTCATTAGCAATGTTCATGCGATGCTGCTTTTGGTCGAAATTGAGCAGTTTTGGTACGAATTTTGCGGCGACGCGTCTCATGCTCAAATCATTGAAAAAAATCGAATGGCATGAGCCAATCGATATGTCTAGGTCCTCAGCAACTTCTCTAACGATGATTCGTCGATTGGCCAATACCATTTTCTTCACTTCATCAACTTTTTCGTCTGTTGAAGTGCTCGCGCGTCCGGCACGTCGGCTCGTCGTCGTTCACATCTTCTCGGCCTTCTGAGAGCATTTTGTACCACCGATAAACGTTGCTTTGGTGCAAAGTAGCTTCTCCGTATGACACAGAGAGCATCCGCGCACTTAATTTGATCCATCTTTTTGAATAGGTAAAAAATCGAAGACGAACCGAAACACTCGTCGGCATGAGTGAGAGACATAAGTACAAACACATATATATATTTATATACAGGGTGAACGATATGAAGTGTTACCTATTCAAAACACCATAACTTTTTTGACAAATTTTTCTTTTGTGAAATTGGTTTTTCTTGATTTCAAAGACAAAATTGTTCAAAAATGATTTCAATTTTAACATCAATTCACTTTAGCTCGATATGACCACCTTTGCCTTGACTACTCGTATAGCCTTCAAGCGGTCAAAAAATGAGTTGCATGCTGCACGAATGTGATCTTGAGGTATTTTGGCCCATTCTCGCATAATCCCTTTTTTCAGCGCATCCATACTGGCACCTTTTTTAGTCCTCACCTTGCTCCCCAAACTGGACCAGATGGAATAGTCTGCCGGATTTACGTCTGGCGACTTCGAAAGCCATTGTGTGGACGAAATGAAATGTGGAACATGATTTTTTAACCATTCTTGGTTCACACGAGCTTTATGAGACGGTGCCGAGTCATGCTGGAACGCCCATGGTCTGCGACCGAAATGTTTGCGTATCCACGACTCTAAAGCAACTTCTAAAATATTTTCCCGATAACAAGTCGCATTCACTTTGACGCCAGGCTCGATAAAAATGATTGGGGAGCGTCCATCAGCGGTCACTGCGGCCCAAACCACTACTTGCGATGGGAAATTGCTTCGAGTGGCCATACGTAGGCTCAAATTCTCGTATGAGCGTTCGGTCAACTAAACACGATCGTTTGAGTGTTTATGAATTGCTTAATTGGGAAGTTTTTTGCATCAGAAAGCACAATGTTAGGAAATTCGCCACGTTCGTGCAAGCGCAACAACTCCTTTGCTCTTTCGCACCGAACTTTTTTTTCCTGGCGTGAAAGATCGTGCGCTTTTTGAAACTTGTAAGGGTTGACCTTGAGCTCATTTTTCAATATGCGCCGAATGCTGTCTTGCGATATTTTCAGTTTTTTGGCCATTTTTCTCCCACTTCGACGTGGATTTCGTTCAAGGCGAGCCTTCACTTTCCGAACCATTTCTGGCGTTGTTGCTTTGGTTTTTTTGGTCCACCTCCATAGCGTTTTGCAATGCTACCAGTATCATTGTAACGTTTTAAAGTGCGATACACAAACATTTTATTCACTTTGAGGTGACTGAGCTCACGAACAATGGCTGGTTGTGATTTTCCAGCCAAATATAACGCAATCACACTATTACGTTTGAATTCCATCACAGAAAAAAAATTCTACAAAATTGAGACGCAAAGGCTTTTGATGGCTTATACACAATATATTGAACTGTCATTTGAACAATTTTGACGTTGATATCATGAGCTGTTACAGATACAAGCAGTGTGAAGTTGGTAACACTTCATATCGTTTACCCTGTATAATTGGCGCATGCACCCATTTTGCGTATTTGGCCGAGTTCCTCCTCCTATTTGTGGTGTGCGTCTTGATGTTGTTCCACAAATGAAGGGATCTACAGTTTCAAGCCGACCCCGAACGGCAAATATTTTTTATGAGGAGCTTTTTCATGACACTCGAAGGTTTGCCATTGCCTGCCGAGGGGCGACCGCTATTAGAAAAATGTTTTACTGAATTTTGGTGTTTCACCGAGATTCTCTCTGAATTCCGCTTGGTAGTCACGCACAAACCCATTCGGCTAGCGCGGCCGCTACAACATTTCGCCATAAAAAAATCGAAATTCAAATATGCGTAACCTGCGAAAATTCAAAATTTGAGATACTTTTTGAACACACCTCGTACCTGCATATGTATGTATATACCCAGGCGCGCAAGTGGCAACGCTTGCTCTTTGCGCTAATATCAGACGCGCTTTAATAGCTTGGAAAGATAAAGAAAATAACAGCGAAGCGTCAATTTTGAGCTTTGGGTGTAAATTTGTGAGCATTCACTTCAGCGCTGCATGTACACACACAGCCACACTGAACGCATGCTGCCATATATGTTTTTCAAATGTGCATATGTATATGTGCGCTTTACAGCACATGGCGAGATACTCTCTGCGCGTCTGTGTCCCTTGTCAGTTATCTTAAAAATTAAGTGCATAATAAGTTCTCATATGACTTGGCTGACATTGGCAATTACTGTCATTGCTCTGTGCCACACGCACAGCCATAACTTCACGACAAGTAAAAATACCAAAAAGTCCAAAAATATCATGCGCGCTCCGTCAACAATACAGCAGCTATCTAACCAAAAATTATTCGTATACTTTTTTGTTTCTCACTGAAGCATATTGTACATACATACAGCCTTAATTTTTCGTCACACTGTTTGTTTTTCCATCTGACCCTATTTTTCAATTATCTTCTATTGCCCGCTTCGCTCCCTCACACACCGGCATCGTCCAAGCGTTGGCTGTCTTCAGCTAGCTGAGGAGAAAGAGAACGCAAAAAACAAACAGAATTTAAGAGCTGAAAATTTTCAGCACAACACAAATATTAGCTGAAAAGTTGTTAAAAGTTTTCGTTGGCAATTTTTCGCTAAACTTGGCACATTCTTTCCACCCAATAGCCACTAATTCTTGTCTCCCTCGTTTGCTTCTAATGTTTTTGGATTCTGCAAGAGATTTCTGCAAGCGGCGAGATTATTAGGAAGTGAAAATATTTTAGTTAATAGTCCAGTGGACATTGGGTTTAAAGAGATCAGAAATTAGTAGCGCACTTTAGTTAACGCGGGTTGGCCTGCAGAAAATAGTTGGTGTGCCTTGAAGTAGTAAAGTACAAAGTAGTAAAGAGACTTACAATAGGAATATGTTTTTTTCTTGTCCTGCTTAAAAGTTGCTTTAAGGACTTTCCAAATTTCGGAATATTCAAATTTATATTCGATTAGCTTGTTCTTGTTCTTGTTTTTTATATTGGCATACATGACAAATTCAACGCTGGATGCGAAGAGTTAGCACATCGACTGATCTGCAAAATATTCGGATGAAACCATGTCGCACGATTGTAATCTAAGCGTGCTCTGCTGAACCCCTTATGAAGAGAGATCTTACAAACTGCGCATACTACCGTGGGATTAGTCTTACTAACGTGCCGTACAAGCTCTTATCGAGCATATTATGTATGAAGCCCATCGTCAAAGAACTGCTTGGACTTATCAGTGCGGCATCAAGCCCAGTAAGGCTACTATTGACCAGATCTTCACGATACGCCAAACCCTGAAGCAAAAACCACGAACGAAAAATCAGCACACACCACATTTTTGTCCATATCAAAGCAACTTTCAATATCCCAAAGATGAACGTGCTGGTATCCCTGCAGGGTACTCTAGTCTCTCTAGTCTAGGAGACGGAAAACAGAAAGAATGGGTTTTGCGGTCAAGGAGAGTAAAACCAAGTCCCTGCTGCCAACATATACAGAGTTGGTGTAGGAGTTGGAGTGGTGAAGGGCTTTGCTTATCTAGTGTTAACAGCCAGAAGGGCGACGTGATTAAACGAAGAATAACTCTTGCCAACAGGTGTTACTTTGGGCGGAGTAGGCAATTGAGAAGTAGAGCCCTCTCTCGAAAAACGAAAACAACCCCTGTCCAAAGCCAAATCATCCCCGTCCTTGTATATGACGCAGAAGCTTGGACGACGACGATAACTGATGTTGTGTTAGCGAGATGTGGATATAGGGAGGCGTATTAAAATTTAGCGGCTACGCTGGCTTGGCCATGTCTCGATTAGTTTCGCGACATAATGTCCAAGGCTAAACCGTTTGCAAGACACTCGATTTTTAAATTTATTTTAATTATTTACATAAAAAAAATGCAACCAGCAAATGCCGAGATCATCTTCAGTCACACCCATGAACCGGATGCTACTGTCAAGCCACCAAGGTTGAAAAAGAAAACAACAATCCAGCTTGTCCATCGCTACCCATGAGATATTAAATTTCTTTACTAGAAGGGATATTTCAAAGGATATAACCCTTAATACTTAAATCAATGTACTTTTTAAATGACATTAAATAAAGGGTTTTCCAATAAGAGGTGTTATTCCCGTAAAAACTGAATGGTTTCGGTGCTTGTGTAGCACGTAACGCCGTCTTGTTGAGAATAAACGTTGTCCAGATCAATCCATTTCCGTCCACAAAAAATCATTAATCATCTCTCGATAGCGCAATCCATTCACCGTAACTATTGCTACAGCTTCATTTTCGAAAAAGTAACGTCCAATGACTCCGCCGGACTATAAACCGCACCAAATAGTCCCACGTTGAGAATACAGAGGCTTTCCAACAATAACTCTTGGATTTTCTGAGCCCCAGATTCTACAATTTTGCTAGCTGACGAAGCCACCGAGGTGAAAATGAGCCTCATCACTCAAGATGATTTTTCGATGGAATTCTGGATCATTTTCATGCATTTCAACGACCCAATCAGCAAAGACACGACGTTGTTGATGATCGGCCGGCTTGAGTTCTTGTATTAACTCGATTTTATAAGCCTTAAGACCCAAACCTTTATGCAAAATACGGTGTAATGACGTTTGTGGAATGCCTAATTCTAAAGAACGTCGAGGAAAGGACGAACCTGGGTTTTTTTTTTAACATTTTCAGCTACAACAGCAACATTTTCAGCTATTCTTGAACGACGTCCTCGGGTTTTATTCTTCACATCACTAACTTGGCCCAACAGTTCGAATTTTTTCACCAATTTCTGCATTGCGGTCCGACAAGCTGTTTCACGATGACCCAAAAATGATTGAGTTTTACGAACCGTCTCTGTGAAATTTTCACCATTTTTATAGAGAATTTTAATAGTTTAAGCGTATCGTTCCATTTGTATTGATTGCGTAGTTTCTACTTGCCAAATATCAAAAACTGGTAGCTTCAATAGTGGCATCTATCGAAATTGCGGGCTATTCAAAATAACGCCTGTTATTAGAAAACCCTTTGTTTGTGAAAGGTCTTCTATGAATTTTAAGAAAAGACAGAATGCAAAGTAAAATCTAATAAAAAAATTAATATATATAATACATCTGTTTATAAGTATGTCCAGTTTGTTAAATGTTAGTTTTAGCTCTCAACTTTTTTGCTGTTTTTAGTTAAAGGGTATTGTATAGGGTTTTTTAATAGGTGCGCTTCAACTTTTTTCCGATAGGGAGGGCGAACGACGCAATATTTTTTATTTTTCGCTTGTCATTTGTAAACTTCATTAGTATACATTTCATCATGGAACGCTACACATTTGAGCAACGATTGCAAATCGTGCAAATTTTTTATGAAAACAATCGTTCTGTTGCTGCTACTTTAAGAGCATTACGGTCTACAATAATAAGCCGGCGACGATTTGTGAGCTCAGAGCCAATATAGAACGCGAAATTGCTGGAATTTCGGCCGATTTATGCAAAAGAGTGGTCGAAAATTGGGTTCAACGATTGGACTTCGTAAAACGTGCACACGGTGGTCATGCAAAAGAAATCGAATTTCATACTTAAATATATATGTTCAAACTCGATAATAGAAAAAAAATTAGTTAAAAAAGTCAAACCGTTTGTGTTTTATTCAAAAAAGTTCAAAAGTTGAAGCGCTCTTACTGAAAAACCCTATATATTTTCCAATAGCGATTGCTCCTCCGCAGGCAATGGCAAACCTCCGAGTGTATTTCTACGCTGAAAATGCTCCTCATAAGAAATCATTTCCTGTTCTGAGTAGGCTTAAAAGTATAGGTTCCTCCATTTGTGGAACAACATCAAGACGCACACCACAAATAGGAGCAGAAGTTCGGCCAAACACCAACAGAAGTGTGCGTGCATATTAATTATTTTTTTTTTTTTTCATTAATAAAGGGTGTACTAAGTGGCACTTTTGCCGATGACACTGCTATTATGGCGACAGCAGTGGATCCCGTAGAAGCCTCTTATATGCTCCAAATAAGCATAAATAAAATCTCCAAATGGCTCCGGAGCTGGCGGTTGAAAGTAAACGAACATAAATCCCAACACGTAACCATTACCACAAAAAGAACCACCTGCCCACAAATCAACTTAAACCGTATTCCAATTCGGCAATGTGATAGTGCTAAATATCTAGGCATTCATTTGAATAAACGGCTTATGTGGAAAACGCATATCTTTGCAAAAAGGAAAGCTCTAGGTTTAATATTTCGTAATATGTACTGGCTGCTAAACCGCAAATCCATCCTCTCAATGGACAACAAACTTATCCTCTACAAATCAACCAGTCTGGACTTACGGAATTCAACTGTGGGGACCTGCGTCAAATTCAAATTTGGAAATCCTGCAGCTTTTCCAGTTCAAGACTCTACGCACTCTTGTCAACGCTCCGTGGTACGTGACAAACGCCCAAATTCATCGGGACTTAGACATCCCTTTAATAAAAGAGGAAATACAAAATGTAACCAGTAAAAACCGAAATCGACTTCAATCGCACCCAAATGAACTGGCCTCTACCCTCATGTCACCATCATGTGTCTTTTTAAGGTTGAAAAGAAAAACATCAATTCAGCTCGTCCAACAGCCATCTACAAAATATTGAATTATTTCTTAGAAAGGATATTTCACTGGAAATATTCCTTTAATACTAAAATCAAAGCCACTCTTAAATGTAACCACATATTTGTAAAATGTCTTCTAAGAATTGTAAGTATAGAGAAAAAACAAAATAAAGTTTAAAAAACAAGAAGTGAATCCTCGAAGCTTATACCACGCCACATCGTTTAAAAAGAGACTTGATGGAGGCATTGAACCAAATACCGTGGGAAAGCTAGTTTTAAAATGAAGAAAATTGTTTAAGCTAAGGAACTGTATGTTGATTTTTATCATAGCGGCTGTTTTTGTTAATTTTTTTGTTATAAATTACTTGGTTTAATTTAATATGTAATAGAATAAGTTCGTGCGGTTTTACAACAGATGGCGTAACTTGATTATTATTCCATCGATCCACATTTCCAAACATTCATTGGAGAGCTACTGTCGTAAGGCACAAACGTCAGTATAAGTTTTTTATTTGAAGCGTAAACAACAATATTTTTACCACACTTGAAAATGTCGAATTTCGTGCCAAATAATGTGTTTTTGCGGGGAATTCTTCTTCATTATTTTAATATGAAGAAAAAAGCAGCCGAAAGTCATCGTATCTTGGTGGAAGTTTATGGTGAGCATGCTCTATCTGAGCGAACGTGCCAGAAGTGGTTTGCACGCTTTAGAAGTGGTGATTTTGGCTTGGAAGACGAAGAACGCGAGGGTGCGCCGTCAAAGTTCATGGATACCGAATTGGAGGAATTGCTCGATCAAGATCCGGCTCAAACGCAAGAAGAGGTTGCAAAAACTTTGGGAGTTGATCAATCAACCATTTCCAAACGTTTAAAAGCCATGGGAATGATCCGAAAGGTAGGCCATTGGGTGCCGTATGAATTGAAGCCAAGAGACGTTGAACGCCGTTTTATGGCATGCGAACAACTGCTTCAACGGCACAAAAGAAAGGGTTTTTTGCATCGAATTGTGACTGGCGATGAAAAGTGGGTCCATTACGACAATCCAAAACGTCGGGCAACGTATGGATACCCTGGCCATGCTTCAACATCGACGTCGGCGCAGAATATTCATGGCCTGAAGGTTATGCTGTGTATCTGGTGGGACCAGCTGGGTGTTGTGTATTATGAGCTACTGAAACCGAATGAAACGATTACGGGGGATGTCTACCGACGACAATTGATGCGTTTGAGCCGAGCACTGCGAGAAAAACGGCCGCAATACGCCGATAGACACGACAAAGTTATTTTGCAACATGACAATGCTCGGCCACATGTTGCACAAGTGGTCAAAACATACTTAGAAACGCTCAAATGGGATGTCCTACCCCACCCGCCGTATAGTCCAGACCTTGCGCCATCCGATTACTATCTCTTCCGATCGATGCAACATGGCCTGGCTGACCAGCACTTCCGTAATTACGATGAAGTCAAAAAATGGATCGATTCGTGGATTGCGGCAAAACCGACCGAATTTTTCACAAAGGGAATCCGTGAATTGCCAGAAAGATGGGAAAAAGTAGTAGTAAGCGATGGACAATATTTTGAATATTAAATTTGTAACCATTTTACGTCAATAAAGTTTCAAATTTCGAAAAAAAACCGCACGAACTTATTCATAGTCCTATTACACAATTAAATTTTTGTAAATTTGAAGATAAATACGAATTCCGAAAAAACTACATGAACAGTTCTTTTAATTATTGTACTATATACACCGTTGGATCGAAATCTGATACCAGTACAACGTTTGCTGTCACAAACACAGGTAGAACCAAATTCCCCTTACTTTTTGCCCACAGTAAGGGCAAAATACGAAATAAGAAAATAAGCTTAATTTCTGTACTATACATACTTTTAGATGACATTTTTAAGAAGAACCAAAGAACTACAATAAAAGAAATTTCTCTGGTTACATATCAACGCTCCTAGTCGAAACTTAATAATTAGCTGATCTAAAATGAAGGTTAGCTTCTTAAGCTTTCTTTGCTAGAGGAAGAGAGGTAAGCTACTCCACCTCAAAAAATACTATTCACTCCCCGCAATTACAGTCTGTATCAGAAGAAAAGAACCGGTTTTCGTTCTGCTCTTTGTTGCGTAATAGTTCCACTCAAGGGCTACGACGCCAGTGCTAACTCAGGTTAATTTTGTTCGAAACTTTCTTGCCGGTCCATGATTTAAGGCAGCTAGTGTGTCAAGTTCGCAAAATCTAGTCCTGTTTGTCCATGAGCTACGCTGAAAAGCTGGTTCAAAGCACGAAGAAGATGCCAGACTATAGTCGACCACGATGGGGACTGCACGGCTCATTGATTAATTGCGACCCGTAGTTTTGTACATACTTTCAAGTAAAAAAAATTTAAAATATATATATTTTATATTTCATGAATAATCGCGGTTCCTTTTCTCTGACACACACTGGATATTAAATATATAAAAAATCAGAAATTTTATTAAAAGGTACTCATGGGTACACAGTTAACATTCAAATATACTTTTATGTACGTAGATTGCATTGAAATAGCTGACCTCTCACACCGTGCAAAACGACGAATTGGACTTGCATTCCCACGAAAGTCGGTTCTAGTTTACCGGAGTAACCTAAACTTATATCCGGCGAAGGAGTTGTAACCCCAGCACCAGTCCTCTTGGGTGTATGCGGCATGTTAATGCTGTCACAACAATAACAACAACAATAGCAGTAACATGAAATGGACTTTCACTTCCAGCAAACTGATGCTACTATCAATCAATTTTCAACAATACTTTTTAACGAGCTTTTCTTTCTGAAATTCTGCGTCAACTTTTTGACAACTAGAAACTAAGCAATTTTGATACTGTTAAAAAAGTACACGCGCTGCACAAGGATTTAAAACTTATTCATATCTGGGAAGGAAATAAAAAGGAAACGTTGTTATGTGCATACAATGGAATTTTCGCACAGTACAAGCGGGCACGCATACACATACACACATACATATGTAGGTATTTACATAAATCGTTAGCCAAGGCTATTTTATACCAACTTTAGTCAGTCAGCGCAGATTTTTGAGAACCCAAATACCTGCATACGTGCGCACATTCACATAAATAATATATATAAATATATACATATACATACACATATATACATATATATGTATATATAGGTGTAGGTGCACAAGCATGCATATTTGCATATATTAAGGAGACTTTTAAACACCGCTGGTTTAATCTTTACGCTAAAAATTTGGTTGTTTGTTTTCTACTTTGATTTTCTTGATACTCAACTCGCTTGCATATTTCTTCGCCATAAACTTTTACTGCTACAAAAAATTGTGTTTGCAACCACGTAGCTTATCTGACTTTCATATTAACTTAGCCAACATTATTGGCATTTCGGAAGCCAGTCGACGACAGCGACAATGTTAGGGTTCAATGTAGAGGATATTGCACAGCATTGCAATAAAGTCAGATTGTAGCAAAGTTGCAGTTACTTTGATAAAAGTTAGCTTAAAATCACGAGGAGAGAGTTTTAGTTGATGCGCACAGGGCGCTGCCACACGTACGCAATTTGGTTACGTATACGCCATGTGCTGCGCTATGCAGAGCAGTGCAGAATAAATATACATATTATACATTGCAGATTGGCTTATAGTATTTTTTCCCCTTTTTTCGGTTAAGGAAACATTTGGATTGATGGTATTTGAATTGTTGAAATGGGTTTTGCTCATTTTTTTCTATTTCTTTTTTTTTGTACTCAACTTTACTTTTGGTCATAGTGTAGAAAATATATTTGAAGGTATGTTCATGAAAACTGTCTAGTTTTGTGTGAAAATTCTTTGTAGAGAATGTGAGGAAAATGGAATTAGATGAAGTCGAATGAATTGGATTTTTTTTAGGTATATATATTATATATTTTTGGGTTATTTCTTGTCTCGATTCTATAAATTTCCTTCTGGCTGCACGTTCGCCAAACCTGTGTTGGTATCACATTTCAGGTTGATTGAAAGGTATTGAGACAGACGCTTATTGACCAGTTAAGTAATACAACGATACACCATCTTTCATTTGAGCACACAAGCCCTTTTATTTCGATCAGTGAAAAAACGAATTTCTTTGCAGTGGTGAAATTCTTTATTTTGGAAAATTTATCAGCTATAGGACTTCATAGAAAAATTATTTATGATATTATCCTTACTTATTTAAGTCTATGATTACACTAACCTTACAGATTAGATAGATTTACTTACATTTATTTCAAGTCTTGAAGTGCACAAAATTCTTACAGACTGCAAAGCTAACATTAATCTAAATGTGGACAAACTATTAAATACATGTGATGTGGAGCAGAGAAAAACATTCGCAAATATTTAGCTGAATTACGATTTGATTACGTGAAATCAAAATCGAAAGCATTCAAGACTAGGTTTACTTCAGTTCGGCACTAGTTCTATATATGGGAACGTTGACACGATAACTAGTTTTAGGAAAAATTTCACTCAAAGCGGTTAGATATAAATTTAGTGTCAATTCATCACTATGAGACTTCAGCCTATCACCATGATCTTAAATTAAAACAAGAGGCTAAAGAGAGGTGAGAAGCTGGTTTTTCGGCTCGGAAACTACAGGACCGTCGAGGTAAATCCGGAATGTTGAACATAAAAACAAAACTATTGGATATTTACTCAAAAATAATTTTATTTGCACTGCTCCAGCGGGACCTGAAGCGCCCACATACGCTAGCTACCTCCTCTTTGTCCATTGTGGTCATCACTTCCTCGATGGTTGCCATCAGAGCGTCCTTAGTGTTATGAAGCTTCGCGCTAACTTTTGCTTCAACTGTGCCCTACACGTAATAATCAAGAGGATTGCAGTCTGGGCTTGAAGGTGGCCAAAAATCTGGTGACCAGTGGTAGGGTAGGATGTTCTGCAGCCAAGCCTGAGTCTTCTTTGCCTTGTGAGCAGGTTCGGAGTCCTGCTGAAACACATATTCTCTTCCAGCAGCCACGCGATCCATCCAGGGTTGCGTTTTTTTTTTAGCCAAACCACTCAATTATCTTTTTAGGGCTTTTTCCGGCGCGAAGTGACTCTAGTATCGCAGCTCTTCTGTCCTGCTCTCGACTTATTGTTTCACTAGCACTTACTCCGGCACTCCAATGTCAATCAGGAAACAATGCACTAAAAATATGTCCCTTTATCAGCGGTTTTAGACTTAGCACTACTGCTCCAGAGCTTTCGAAATGTTTTCCGAGTTTACTTCGACGGCCCTGAAGTTCGTGTTCAGAAATTGAAAGAAGTTGTCATCAGTTTTTTAGTATGCGAAAGAAATATTGTTTGTGGATTCGTTGCGAACTAATAAAGCAATAACCTCTTAATATTATTATAATTTTTAAGACCACCTAAAGGAAAAGCTCGCTAAAAAACATCCAGTTTGCTATCGAAAAAAAATCAGTACAATGCATCATGCCTCAAGAACATTTTCAAAATGGCTAACATCCATGAACTAAAGGTCGAATTGTTTACCCGTAGCAACTTCCGTCTGTTTCCAGACCATAAATAATGTGTGAGCTTTTCATCAAATGATGAGATCATAATGACCATGGAAGCATACTTTGCAGCCCTTCCAGATTCTAACATCAGGGATGGAATTCATACACTGGAATCTCATTGGCGCAAGCGAACTGGTGGGCATGAAGACTATACGGAATAACAAAGTGTATTTGAAACCATAAAATTGTGTGTTTTCTTATCGAACCGCGAAACTTATTGAACAATCAAGTTAAAGGGACAGATACTTGCAAGATTTTGAGAAATACCTACAAAATTAAAAAAAAATTTTTTTTTTTTGTTCTCATAAAATGTTAAGAATGTGTCAAAAAATATTTAGATCGTAATTTAAGTATTTCTTATATTATAGATCGTCAACCGTGACGACTCTGTTCTTTGCGTTCGAGCGCTGGGAGAGATATAGTACCGTTGAGTTCAAACTTTGGACGCGTTTTTCTCAAACCTATATTTTTGTCGAATTGGCGTGAGGATAACTCAAAAAGTTATTAAACGATCTCCCTGAATCTTTGCATACAGCTTTTCTATGCTATTACTTTCTATGCGAATTTATAAAGTTTTTCGAAAACATATTTTTTTCCAAGAAAAAATTGTAGGAAAATTCGCCCCAAAATTCATTGTTTTTTTTGTTTTTTTGAGTTTTGTTTAATTTGTATAGAAATTATGGCATTAGTAAACAAAAAAAATGTTGGTCTTTTATATTCAGGTCACTGACGCTGATGCTACAATGCCCGCCGACTGAGAAGCCCCGCTGCGACCTTCCTGGAAGAATTGAGTGTACATCCGCCATTTCAAATGATTAAAATAAAACAAAAATTATATTATTTTAATGTATAACTAAACTGTATGCCTATTTTGAAAAAAATAGTCATTTTAAATAATTTTAATGAAAATCATGAAAACTATGACCGTTTACAGGTGTCCGCACCCTTAAGTCAATTTCAGGCCTTTAACTTGAAAAAAAACACATTTCTAATTAATCCTTTCGACCCCAATTTTTTTCCTGTGGAACGAAATTTTTTTTTAAAATTTTAATCCTTTTGTATTTGTTTAAGAAGCAAAACCCCAAAATTTTGAGTTGTCACGCCCCACGGTTTGAGCGCTACCGAAAGTTTCTTGGGCAATGATGGTATACAAAATAAACAATTTTTTTCTTTCGAACAGCTTTTAATCATTTTTATTTATTATGATAAGACCAAAAATGGTTTTTATTGTTATTACAACAAAGGTGGACTTTGCATTTAAGGCATTTGGATCTTGCACAAATTGCAACATCCTTTTTCACTATAGACTACCCAATGTTCCATTTTATTGTAAAGCTGTGAGGCTGAAGGATTCGGTTGGACCTGTACTTTTTCGATTGTTGGAAGACGCGCTGCTTGAAGGGGAACCCAGAGATACTATCGAGGTAGCTCTTTCAACATTCCATGGTCGGCCTTTCCTTTTTCCGAGCGAAGTAGTGGCAGCAAGCAACTCATGAGCCATTTCTAGTTGCAATTTTATTAGAGGAATATGCTTTTGCCTCGGGCTTATCAAGTTTAAATGATCTCTATACAATAGCCATGTGCTTGTAACGGATGTTCCGAGGCACCAATAGAAGATTTTTGTGTATCACTTCTTTGAACGGTGGTTGGCCTTGTAGAGCTCCATGAGTATGTCAGCCAAATCTACTCCTCCCACACTCTTATTGTAAGAAGCAACAATCGCAGGTCTTGCAACATCAATATAAGCTTTTTCCTTTGGATTCCAATGTTCGCATATACCAACAGGTTCAATGCTTTCACACGAGGATATAAGTTAAACTGGCTTATTGTCAAACCACTTGACGCGTACAATATTATTGTTGATTTCACATTTTACATGGAAGGGGATCCACGCTTTTTAACTCAGCATCTGAAAGCAGCTGGCAATTGCTCAATGCTTTGATGTTCCTCCCGGGGTACCTTTCCCAAATTTTCTTTGAGACTGTCTAGTAAAGAACGTATTTTGTACAACTTGTCATAGTTCAAATCGCCTTTTTTGGATTGTTTGTGTTATCGTTGAAATGTAAACATTGTTTTATTTTTTCAAAAACTTGGCTATTAAAAAAAATGTAGAAATATTCGACTGGCGTCATCACATCGTCGATCCTCAAGGTATTTTAATTCCAACTGGTCTAAGAAGGTATAAATGGCCTTTTTCTCCACTTTGGTTTCTTGAGGCCAACTTTTTCAAAGCAATTATCAGCCACACAAGATTTCGGCTCACATTCTTCTGCAATCATATTTTCGAAAAGGTCAATCTCTATAGTTTCCCTTTTTACACGATCCCTTCCAAATTCTTTTCTAGCACTTCGGAAATTTCATCCATCTCATCATCACTTTCGTAGTCAGAGGAGGCATTCCAATCAAAGTTAACAATCCTCTCACTATCGTCATCTGACAACCCTTTCCCTTTCGGTGTCATAACTAAGTACAAAAATATTTATTACCACAAAGGCCCAAGGTTGCCCACAAGCAGCATTGCAACTTAGAAAATTATTCACCTGGTTAATATTTTTACCTAATCAAATTTAAATTCAGTTTTGTAAAGTTAAATCCTTGCTAAAAAACATGCCATTTAAACTTTTTAAATTTTTTCATTATTATAAAAGTTACTCACTCACTTTAAAAACTCTTTTGAATTTCACAACAATATTTTCCGCGCTACTTTTGCTGTTTATTCAACATAACTTCACTAAATGATCCACAAATGATATTTTTTTCGCTCATATTTTGAGTAGTTACATAAAAGTACCGTTATCACCTATAACGAGTAGACAAAAACTAAACGAACGCTTTTCGTAAGCTGTTAAACTGCCAAAGTTGCTCACAGGCAACGTTGGGGTCGAAAGGGTTAATATGAATTTATAATGAAGACAAATATTAATTTTCATTTTTTTTAACTAGCGGCGCGACAGACTTCGTTCTGTCAAATAGATTTTGAATGTGGCAGTTTATATTTCGACCTTAAGACATTTTTACTCTGCGGACCCCCACACACTGCCCTATCATCATGGTCACGGATCTGTTCACGAAAATTGACGAAAAGAGTCCTCTCGGGTGACCTAAGTATCTTCGCTTCCACGAACTTTGGCCACCCTTTCGGGAACCACTAAAACCCCCGACTGGGATGTTTGCCAGAGGACTTCAAACTAAGAGAGGGACTTAAGGTTCAGACCTGATTGGAGAATAATATAAAGGGTAGTGGGAACCTAAAGATGACAAATCTTTATAAAGCGGACAAGAAATAGATATAATTAATTATTATTTATTATTACTATTAACACAGGGTTAATAACCGACGATGTAAAACAATATCACGGGACTCCAAGTTTTCTCCAAGTATGCTTTTGTCCCGATGTCAAATCCGACTTTCGGCCCATTTTCTAAAAAAACTGGCTACATTGAAAAAAAAGGATAATCCACGTGACAAATTTAAAAGACGTTTATATTTTGTACTTACTGTTGTTATATTTTAGATAAATGAATATTCACTATTTAATTCTCTCGCTTTTCAGGCGATATCAGTTTTTAATGCTCTTCACACAAGATTGAATTAATTCGCACTGGCACTTGCACACTTAACTTTTCACTTATAAGCAAAAAAAATTGATCCTTTTCTAATCGTAGCAGGACAATTGAACGGAAATTCTTAAAAACATCTAGGTTAGGTTAGGTTGAAGCGGTTGCCCTGTGGGACACACTCAGGCTCATAGCCCATTGAGTGTAAACTTACCAAAAATTTTAGAATATCTCCTATTTCTGCGGAACTGAGATCTTCCAATTCGTTAAAAAATTGTCTGCCTAGAATAGCAAATCTCCGTCTGGATAGAGCAGGACAATGGCACAGAAGGTGTAAGATTGTCTCTTCCTCTTCCTCAGCAAGACAACTTCTTTGGGCATGCCTACCTATAAGACAATGTCCCGTTATGACTGAAATCAGTGTGCTAAGACTGTGTTTATTTTGGCTTAGCAAGGATTATGTGCGTTTAGCACTAAGAGTCGGCCACAGTTGATAGGCGATTTTGCAAGTGGCTTCATTACGCCATCTTTTGTTTGCTTTCCTTACGATTTCTTCAAGAAGTAGCTTACAAGTTTGCAATAGTATACCTATGACATTGTCTATGTACTCATCGGTCAATTTGGTGCCGAGTCTCGGTAGTTCATCGGCTCTACAGTTACCCTCAATGTCGCGATGGCCAGGAACCCATGTTACCTTTAGGTGAAATGACTCACCTATCTCGTTAAGAGATGTGCGGTCTTTCATGGCTACCTTCGAGGTGGTCGACTGTTTTGTGAGGGATTTTATCGCCGCCTGGCTGTCACTGAAAATGTAGATGTCATTTCCGGATATCGCATCACACTGTACCAGTGTCGCGGCTTTCGCCATCAGTTCGGCCTAAAACACACTACAGTAGTCGAGTAGCCGAAAACTAAAGGAGATCCCAGATGCTCGGAAAATACACCTCCGCCCACCCTGCCCTCGCCCTGTCTTACATCGTCCCGTTCCCACTCTTCCCTTGAGGGTAGGAGGGTCGTGAACGATGTAATGGCAAGTATGGGCGGGAGTGCATAATCCACCAATCCGGGAATCTCCGAAGTGCCAGTCAGGATTTTGCCGTGACCGTAGCTCTTATTTGACCACTTACTTAAAGTGCTCAGCCTTATTGCCGCACTGCGCGCGATATATTTTGCCTGCACATCTACCGGCAGGAAGTTTAACGTCGCATATAATGCTTTCGATGGGGTAGTTGACATCGCGCCAGTTATGAGAACAGATGCTAGTCTCTGAACCTGGTCAAGTTTTTTTATGTTCACCCCCACCATATTACAATACCATACTAGAGAATAGGCCTAACCACTGCTGTGTACAGTCAGTGTATCATTCTGGGTTCCAATCCCCATCTCTTTCCAATTAGCTTTCCGCAGAAGTACAACGCCATCATAGATTTGCGTACTCTATCTGCGACTGTGAGCCCCCAATTTAGCTTCCTATCCAGTACAAGTCCTAGATATTTCGCCTTTTCTGTTACTCTAAGGGGTTTCCCTACTAGGAATATGTGTTTAAGAGCGGGTGTTTTATGTTTTCTGCTAAATAGTATCAGATCTGTTTTTTCAGGATTTACTTCAAGTCCAAAGCATCTAAGAAACAGGTTAAAAACCCCTAATACCCTTTTTTATTAGGAAAAGCCCAAATTAGATTGAAAAATTTACCTGCTATTTGAAGTCTTTAGAAAGAATGCCATCGGTCCTAATTCAATGGCCAGGTACTGTAATTTGTGGAAGAAAAAACCAGACCAATTTGATTTCAATGTTAATTAAATTCTCGCAATGTTCTTGAAATAAAATTGTCAATAACTAGAAAATATCAACATTTCGTAAGCTTTGCTGAAGAATGTTGTAACTAATTTTCTCAAGTAGCCATGAGAAGTCAATCACACAAATTATCAAATCAGAAACGAAAGTGAGGCAGAGAATAGTCCTTCTACTATCAATTGGTTTCAGGTTAATAAGTCGGTGCTTGACCTCTATAAGATGGAATTGGATCAGTGACTGTGGGCACAAAGTAAGGAGAATTTATTTGTCAAACTTCGCGGGATTAAAATTTCGCTCTATTTATTTTTTTCATGAGTTGGCAGCACTGTTAATCACATCTGCGCCAACTTTCATGTGAATGTCATTATCAGTAATATATTTACGCTTGTGTTTACCAAACGACCAAGAGTGCATTTTTCGATTTTTACAATGTCTGATTTGGTTGAGCAGAGAAGTGCCATCAAATTTTGTTTTCGGAATGTAATTTCGGCTGCGGAAACGTTTAGTATGCAGAAGGCATTTGGTGATTCAACCATGTCGCAGAAAAATATTTATAAGTGGTACAAAGACTTCAAAGAGAGTCGAGAACGTGTTGATAATGACTTGGAGCGCTCCGGACGACCATCGACGTCAACAGATGACCAACACGTCAATAAAGTGAAGGAGTTAATGCTCAAAAATCGTCGGTTGACTGTTAGAGGCCTTACTGATTTATTCGGAATATGAGAAAGATCTGTGAAAACCATTTTGAAAGACCATTTGGGCCTATGAAAAGTCAAATCTCGTTTGGTACCGAAAACTCTCAATTTCTTAGAAAAAATTCGTCGCGTTGATGTGTGTGAAACAATGCTTTCAGACTATCAGAACAAGTTCAAATGCATCATTACGGGAGATGAGACTTGGATTTATGCTTACGACCCTGAAACAACCGACCAATCAAGCGAATATCGTGCTAAAGGCGAGGCCAGACCAAAAAGAGCACGTCAAAGTCGTTCAAAAATAAAGGTCATGATGACAGTTTTTTTCGATTTTCGTGGTGGGGTGCACTATGAATTCCTTCCACCTGGCCAAACTGTTAATAAGGAATATTATTTGAGCGTTATGCGTCGTTTACGTGAAGCAATTCGTCTAAAAAGACCAGAATTTTGGGCCAACAACTCTTGGTTTTTGCATCATGATAATGCACCGTCTCACACTGCACTCGTTCTTTGTGACCATTTCGCCGAAAATTGCACGCATATCGTTCCGCAACCAACGTATTCGCCTGATTTGGCTCCGTGTGACTTCTGGCTATTCCCAAAACTCAAGAGACCACTCCGGGTAACGCGTTTCGAGTCGATTGAGGAGATAAAAGCTGAATCGAAGAAGGAGCTGATGGCTATACCGGAAATGGACTATTTGGCATGTTTCGGGGATTGGAAAAATCGTTGGCATAAGTGTATTTCATCGAGAGGGGATTATTTTGAAGGGGATGAAATTGGTTTACAAGAATAAATAAAGATGTTTCATTTTACAACCAAATTCACCTTACTTTTTGCCCACGGTACATCTACATGAACGCGAGCAGTCACATCTCTGCTGTGTACATCTCTGCCGTGGAAATGCTTTTCTCACAGAAAATCATTCACTTTTCAGCGTCGTCAAAAATTCCAAAAACCCGCTACCCTCTTTGAAAGAGCAAATCTGCTTATTCCATCTGAATTACACGCGCCACATCCTTATCATTATTATTACTATTACGTAGTTAATAATAACTACTTATTGTCTTCTTCATGACCCAGTTATCACCTCAGCCACTGGCACCACAATCAAATCGCTTATGCAACATTTTCACTTTCACTGCATGCCATCGAACTTTTAACACTGTTTTATACGGTGAATATTTCTTGCCTACTTACAAACTACAGACTTCCTTGACCGCCTCTCCCCCTCTTTTTCTCTCTCAATTCTGACAAACCCAACAACTTTGCGTTAGTTTGCCCAACTTTCTTGAAAGCGAAGATAAGTACATCGATTTTCAAATGAATGCCTTCCGCTTCGTACTCCGCCAACAATGCACTAACAACAAACAACATAACAATACCACTACTACTACTGTACTCACAAGCCCACAACCGCACACATGTTAAAGAAAAAGCAAAAAAACCAAATGGTTGTGAAAAAATTTATGAGATTTTCTCAATCCTTAGGCAACTTGGCCGGATGCTGCCGAAAAACCTTCGCTTTACAGTGTCTCCGGCACAACTAGCAACTCGTTGCGACAACTTCGTTAGTTATTTAATGTGTGTGTGTGTGTGTGAGAGTATGCACTTTTACATGCCACTATAAGTAGTCGTACAACAATAATAGAGTAAGTCAGCTCTTGGACAACTGCAAGAAACTCAGAGTTAATAGTTCTGGGCACAAGTGTTCGAAGCAATTTTGCTAAGCGAAAACTTTTAACAACAAGCGCCGTACCTTAACAACTCAACACAACTCGACAACGCGTCCTTTGCTTACTTTTATATGTATTGGGAAGTGTGTGTGTATGTATATGTATGTATGCATGCTCGTTATGTGCTTTGCACCTGAGCGCCAAATGGTTGCGCACACATGCACATTCCAACATACACCCAAAGCTCCACAACAACAGCATTTCTCTGTGCTATGAGCACCGACAGGCAGCTGCTCGACTAGTGTTTGCCATCCATCTACCCAACCACTCACTCGTATCGCCTGCGCTTTGTCCAGCAGCAGGTGCAACTTTATGTGCACCGTTTAAACTGTGCGCTCCACTGATAGTTTTATTGCTTGTTGTTGCCGCTGCCGACGCGGCGTTCGTTACGCTCTGCTGTGTGTTCCACTTTTGCTGCAATTATTAGTGTTCTTCCTGCTTAAGTACTAAGTGCGTGAAGAGGTGAAGAGTAGCTGTGTATGGGTTTTTTATTTTTTTTTTTTTTGTTTCACAGCTTGTTAAGCAATTTCCGAAACAGTCTGCAGTCTGGGCGGCATAGAGCGGAGGTATTCAAGCAAACTTTCTCAACTATTTCAGCTACTTCTGCTCCTCCAGCATTCACTGTTGCCATCAAAATCATATTTTTAATGAGTCACTTTTGGGAAATTTCAGCAAAGAAATAGTTAAATAAATTTAGTACAGTGAAGTGTATTAAAAATAGCGAAATTGCATCTAAATTGCAAAATAATAAAGAGTAGCTCCTCACGCAACCGCAAGTGGTCGCTGAACGCTTCAAGCAGCAACAAAAATAGCAGCAATGCCATTATGAGTGAATAGGTAAGCGGAAAATCATAACAGCTAGCGGTAAGGTGCACAAATGAACAAATACTTGCTTCTGTAAATGGCGGTAAGCGTTGCTCCTTTAATAGTAAATGAGTTATTAAAAGCGCGGCGCTAGCAAAGAATTTTGCTTGCTCGAGAAATACTTGAAAATGTGTGGGTAAATATAACAGAAATATGGCGAAGTCAATGTTTAGCAAGTCTACTGGGGCTATTTGAAAACTAAGAATGGCAAATACTCTCTGCTGTTTATTTCCAGTTTTGAGCAACTGAAGAATTTAGTGCTTCATTTCTGGAGTGCAAGCTTTTCTTCATTTAAGGCGATTGACTTAAAAAAATATTAAAAAAAAATTAATTCTCATAATTTTATTATTTAAAATGCCATGCTTTTGATGGGGAATGGAATTTACTGAATAAGCAGAAATTATTTGGGATCGGGTTATTTTATTTTGGAAATGGATTATTTTACAACACATTCAATAAATTTATAAAATAATAACTTATTCATTATGGCTTTCTAATACAGCATTTTGATAGCAGCATAAGGCCCAGTAGTGCAAAATTAGTTTGGCAAGGCAAGCTTAGAAGCGGCCGCGGTAGCCGCATGGGTGCATGTTAATGCGTGACTACCATTCGAAACTTGGAGTACGCAGATTCGAATCAGCGTGAAACACCAACATAAAGAAAGAGTTTCTCTCTAACAGCCGTCGCTCCTCGGCAGACAATGGTAAATCTCTGATTGTAACGGGTGGTTAAGTTTGCAGGGCCGGTGTTGATTTTCAATAAAATACAATTTATTTAAAAAATTATTGTCATTTCTCTTTATTATGATAAAACTGATATAGCTCAATTATGCATGAAGCAAAATATTGGCCAAATGACCGCCGCAGCCTCGACGGCACACCTCCATCCGATGGTCCAAATTTTCGATGACGTTGAGGCATAATTGGGGTTCTATGCCGTTAATGTGCCGAATTGTCTCATCCTTTAGCTCTTGAATTGCTGCTCGCTTATCAACGTACACCTTATATATCAAATTACCCCAAAGAAAGAAGTCCAACGGTGTCAAATCACATGATCTTGGCAGCCAATTGACATCGCCGCGACGTAAGATTATTCGGCCATCAAATTTTTCGCGCAAAAGAGCCATTGTTTCGTTAGCTGTGTGGCGAATGGCACCGTCCTGTTGGAACCACAAATCGTCCACATCCATATCTTCAGATTCGGGCCATAAAAAGATCGTTATCATCTCACGATAGCGAACACTATTCACAGTAACTGCCTGACCGGCCTCATTTTGGAAAAAATACGGCCCAATGATGCCGCCGGCCCATACATAAGCCGCCCAAACAGTCACTCTCTGCGGGTGCATTGATTTTTCGGCAATCACTCTTGGATTATCATTCGCCCAAATGCGACAATTCTGCTTATTAACGAATCCACTGAGGTGAAAATGTGCCTCATCACTGAAGATGATTTTCTTCGAAAATTGGTCATTCACTGTTCACACTTCCTGCCACCATTCTGACCATTGACGACGCTTGAAATGGTCAAGAGGCTTTAGTTCTTGAGTCAATTGCACCTTGTAAGCGTGTAAATGCAAGTTTTTATGCATAATGTTCATCAACGACGAGCGTGAGAGATGCACTTGTTGGGCATGACGCCGATTTGAGGTGGACGGCTCTTCAACCACTCTATCGCGAACAGCAGCAATATTTTCTGCAGTACGAACTGTACGAGCATGCACTGTTGTTTTCACATCTCCTGCAGATCCGGTTTGCTCAAATTTTTGCACAATTTTTCCGATTGTGCACAAATTTGGACGATTAAATAGACAGAAAAAATCACTAAGTGCGCGATATGCATTTTGATTTGAGCGCCCGTTTTCATAATAGGTAAGCCTGAATAACTTTAACGCGTTGCTCGATTGTGTATTTTTCCATAGTTCAAATTGAATTAGTCTGAAATTGAAAAGGGTCAAATGAAATGTCGAAAAGAATTTAACATTTAGGTGTGGTTCACATTCGATATCGGCCCTTAAAATTTAACCACCCTTAGAAAGCCTGTAGTGCGTTCAAACTACAACTCCGTCTTTTCACATAAGAAAGATGAGAGTCTTCTAAGCTGGAATGGTAACTAGTCGACCATCCCATTGATTATTTTAAAAACAAAAGAAATTCAAAAGAAACAAATCCTCATTTCAAGATGTTGGAGGCAAATAAGAAGCAAACGTGATTTGTAGAAGAAATTCAAAGAATGGTGAGCAAATTTCAGAACACATTTAAGTATGTCTGTAGAAAACTGGGTATCCAAATAAGCGCTGCATATTTGAGTCGATTATAGATCAAACACAAGGTGGAAAAGTAGTTCTAGAGTATATGGGTCCACTAAGTATCCGCTATTTCGACGAACAAAGTCTAAAATCGATTTAAAAGTAATAAAATTGATGAGGCTATTATAAGAAAAATTGAACTCGAATATAACTGCAAGAGGTCTTTAATTTCCTCAACAGGCTTCAGGATTGTACTCGAAAGAGGGTAGCAATTGTGTTCCAAAGTTTTGAAAAATTATTATTTTTTTTTTAATTTTGTGATAGGCGAGCCTTTGACACCAAAGAATTATTTTATCTACCTTAGCATAGGCTGTTGTAAGAACTTTGTTTTATTTTTATTGGTGTGTTTATTGTACAGTGCAACTTTTGGAGAAGAAAAGTTGAAGAACAAGTTTCATAAACTTTATTCTATAAAAAAATAATAATATGAATTTGATTTGAAGCACATCACAGCCATGGGTCTACATTTAAGTCCTCAGCCGCCTCAATATTCAGCCAAAGGGGAAGCACACACAACCGTATATATTTACACATTCATGCAAATTTTTACTCAGCAGATTATTCGGCCATCAAATTTTTCGCGCAAAAGAGCCATTGTTTCGTTAGCTGTGTGGCGAATGGCACCGTCCTGTTGGAACCACAAATCGTCCACATCCATATCTTCAGATTCGGGCCATAAAAAGATCGTTATCATCTCACGATAGCGAACACTATTCACAGTAACTGCCTGACCGGCCTCATTTTGGAAAAAATACGGCCCAATGATGCCGCCGGCCCATACATAAGCCGCCCAAACAGTCACTCTCTGCGGGTGCATTGATTTTTCGGCAATCACTCTTGGATTATCATTCGCCCAAATGCGACAATTCTGCTTATTAACGAATCCACTGAGGTGAAAATGTGCCTCATCACTGAAGATGATTTTCTTCGAAAATTGGTCATTCACTGTTCACACTTCCTGCCACCATTCTGACCATTGACGACGCTTGAAATGGTCAAGAGGCTTTAGTTCTTGAGTCAATTGCACCTTGTAAGCGTGTAAATGCAAGTTTTTATGCATAATGTTCATCAACGACGAGCGTGAGAGATGCACTTGTTGGGCATGACGCCGATTTGAGGTGGACGGCTCTTCAACCACTCTATCGCGAACAGCAGCAATATTTTCTGCAGTACGAACTGTACGAGCATGCACTGTTGTTTTCACATCTCCTGCAGATCCGGTTTGCTCAAATTTTTGCACAATTTTTCCGATTGTGCACAAATTTGGACGATTAAATAGACAGAAAAAATCACTAAGTGCGCGATATGCATTTTGATTTGAGCGCCCGTTTTCATAATAGGTAAGCCTGAATAACTTTAACGCGTTGCTCGATTGTGTATTTTTCCATAGTTCAAATTGAATTAGTCTGAAATTGAAAAGGGTCAAATGAAATGTCGAAAAGAATTTAACATTTAGGTGTGGTTCACATTCGATATCGGCCCTTAAAATTTAACCACCCTTAGAAAGCCTGTAGTGCGTTCAAACTACAACTCCGTCTTTTCACATAAGAAAGATGAGAGTCTTCTAAGCTGGAATGGTAACTAGTCGACCATCCCATTGATTATTTTAAAAACAAAAGAAATTCAAAAGAAACAAATCCTCATTTCAAGATGTTGGAGGCAAATAAGAAGCAAACGTGATTTGTAGAAGAAATTCAAAGAATGGTGAGCAAATTTCAGAACACATTTAAGTATGTCTGTAGAAAACTGGGTATCCAAATAAGCGCTGCATATTTGAGTCGATTATAGATCAAACACAAGGTGGAAAAGTAGTTCTAGAGTATATGGGTCCACTAAGTATCCGCTATTTCGACGAACAAAGTCTAAAATCGATTTAAAAGTAATAAAATTGATGAGGCTATTATAAGAAAAATTGAACTCGAATATAACTGCAAGAGGTCTTTAATTTCCTCAACAGGCTTCAGGATTGTACTCGAAAGAGGGTAGCAATTGTGTTCCAAAGTTTTGAAAAATTATTATTTTTTTTTTAATTTTGTGATAGGCGAGCCTTTGACACCAAAGAATTATTTTATCTACCTTAGCATAGGCTGTTGTAAGAACTTTGTTTTATTTTTATTGGTGTGTTTATTGTACAGTGCAACTTTTGGAGAAGAAAAGTTGAAGAACAAGTTTCATAAACTTTATTCTATAAAAAAATAATAATATGAATTTGATTTGAAGCACATCACAGCCATGGGTCTACATTTAAGTCCTCAGCCGCCTCAATATTCAGCCAAAGGGGAAGCACACACAACCGTATATATTTACACATTCATGCAAATTTTTACTCAGCAGCAAATATTGTATAAGTCCGTATGTAAATATATTGTTTGCAGAATAACTATTCATCCTTCGGGGGGTTGGAATACCTCGTCATTGCTTTGTCTACGCTTTGCCATTTAATCTCCTACTTTGACACTCTAACATTCATTTGGCATTTCTTGTCTAATTTCTTGCCATCTAAATGTATTCCCCAGCGTCTTAGGATGCGTTGTATGCGTGTATATTTTCTTAGCTAAGAAACTTTTTTGACACTCCACGTATCGCAAAACTTAGCATTAACTTCAGTGATGTGCCGCGTATTTCAACCTCCTAAACTTTTGCTTCGTCTCAGCAGCAGAAACTCGTTTTCTCTTGGGTGCACGAATATTCATAGGTGGGTTGCATACACACACGTTACCTATGCCTATACATGTTTAGTTGTAACGCATACACATACTCGAATGTACGCCATCTGTGAGTTGCAAGTCTGCAGTTCATTGCGTTCTCCTGACAGCTTCCAAACATTTGGATTGCTGCTCTCCAGAGGTTTACTGCTAAAACAACATTTGATGGATCACAGCGCGGCAGAAACTTGTCATTTTGGTTGCTTGTTGTGTACTTTTCGCCTAACTAGGGAAACTTTGAAGTTTTTGTTGGGTAAAATAAGCTTTGTGAGAAAATTTTGTAGATTTTGTGAGCTTGCTGGGTGTTGCTAAATATAATATTATGATGCTGTAAGAACGCTGTAAGGTAGGTTTCTTTTTTCGGGATGACGCCCGTGAAGAGGAAACTCCCACGGGTACTGCTATACCGACGACTTGTAGCGTCAAAGGGACACCTACGTAGTTAATACCTCTCCACTATCTACCACTCTCCCCACGGAACTGACAAAAAGGCAATACCTCGCGGGACTGGTTAGCTCATAGACTGCTTGTTATTATGTCAACAAAGCAACTTAAATTATTGTGAATATGGTTTGCATGCACGCAGATTCCAGACTTTCAGTTACCACCGGATTTCAGTATAAAATGTGGGCAAAAAGTAAGGTGAATTTATTTGTCAAACTTCGCGGGATTAAAATTTCGCTCTAGTTATTTTTTTCAAGAGTTGGCAGCACTGTTAATAACATCTGGGCCAACTTTCATTTGAATGTCATTATCAGTAATATATTTACGCTTGTGTTTACCAAACGACCAAGAGTGCATTTTTCGATTTTCACAATGTCTAATTTGATTGAGCAGAGAAGTGCCATCAAATTTTGTTTGCGAATGAAATTTCGGCTGCGGAAACGATTAACATATTGCAGAAGGCATTTGGTGATTCAACCATGTCGCAGAAAAATGTTTATAAGTGGTAGAAAGACTTCAAAGAGGGTCGAGAACGTGTTGATGACTTGGAGCGCTCCGGACGACCATCGACGTCAACAGATGGCCAACACGTCAATAAAGTGACTGAGTTAGTGCTCAAAAATCGTCGATTGACTGCTAAAGGCCTTACTGATATGATCGGAACATCAGAAGGATCTGTGAAAACCATTTTGAAAGACCATTTGGTCTTTGGAAAAGTCAAATCTCGTTTGGTACCGAAAACTCTCAATTTCTTGGAAAAAAGTCGTCGCATTGATGTGTGCGAAACAATGCTTTCAGACTATCAGGACAAGCTCAAATGCATCATTACGGGAGATGAGACTTGGATTTATGCTTACGACCCTGAAACAACCGACCAATCAAGCGAATATCGTGCTAAAGGCGAGGCCAGACCAAAAAGAGCACGTCAAAGTCGTTCAAAAATAAAGGTCATGATGACAGTTTTTTTCGATTTTCGTGGTGTAGTGCACTATGAATTCCTTCCACCTGGCCAAACTGTTAATAAGGAATATTATTTGAGCGTTATGCGTCGTTTACGTGAAGCAGTTCGTCTAAAAAGACCAGAATTATGGGCCAACAACTCTTGGCTTTGCATCACGATAATGCACCGTCTCACACTGCACTCGTTCTTCGTGACCATTTCGCCGAAAATTCCACGCATATCGTTCCGCAACCAACGTATTCGCCTGATTTGGCTCCGTGTGACTTCTGGCTATTCCCAAAACTCAAGAGACCACTCCGGGGAACGCGTTTCGAGTCGATTGAGGAAATAAAAGCTGAATCGAAGAAGGTGCTGATGACTATACCGGAAATGGACTATCTGGCATGTTTCGGAGATTGGAAAAATCGTTGGCATAAGTGTATTTCATCGAGAGGGGATTATTTTGAAGGGGATGAAATTGATTTACAAGAATAAATAAAGAGTTTTCATTTTACAACCAAATTCACCTTACTTTTTGCCCACAGTAATATATAATATTATTTGCTCGGTTTAATATATTACAGGTTTCGGGAGCATAGCGCGGGCATTAGAACAAGACGAGATCAGCGTCTTTATCACTCTCCGTGCAGATTGGGCAGTTTGGGAACTCTCATGGTACCCCGTGTCCTGAAAGGAATTAGGTTAGGTGGAAGTTTGTTTCCCAATGGTTCCACATCGCGAGAATGGGTATTCGTCCATGCGTTCATCTACCTTTCGGTGATCTGTTCCTCCGGTGGACGATTGAACGACGGCTTTCTTCCGCTGCAATATTTTTACGACTTGCTCTAACGTCGTGTTCGAATAGCCTTATATCCACACTCCGCATTTCTTTCGCCCAAATGTCTACGGGGACTAGTTTTGCAATGACGAAGGAAGCGTCATCCGAAATTGCACGCAGGCCGCAGGTAATCCCCAAATCTCTTAGCCGATAGACGGCTGTCAGTGTTTTGTGTAGTTATCTATATTTAGTATATCAGTTCAGATCGGTGCGGCATACAGAAGAACCGGGCTAACTACGCTGTTATGAGTTATTTTGTTGTTGTTATTTTGATGTATGCCAATTTTTTGAATCGTACTCAACGGTGTATCTTTAAGCTACATCCATTCGCATACAAAGTCTTCAAGGTAATCAGACAATTACAACAGTCTACTTCCCTCCTCGATTCTTTGTAAACGAAGAGATTTTGAATAAGTTCTTTAATTCTCTTGGAGATCGATATCTGGCAGCTGGAGACTACAATGCTAAACATCCTTACTGGTGCTCCCGACTAGCTAACAGCAAAGGCAGACAACTATACAAAACAATCATAAACTCGAACAACACACTTGATTTTACTTCACCGGATAAGCCCACATACTGGCTCATGGATCCAAGAAAAGTTCCTGACCTAACTGATTTCGGTATCACTAGAAGACTTTCCACAAATATAGTTACAACTGATACTCACACATACTTATCATCGGATCATTCTTCTGAGAGTTTCGTAGTTATGGCAAGAAAAAGAGTATAATAATAGACTTTTAATATAAAACCTATCGCCAACGGGAGCTAATCTGTCCTTATGGAAGGCTCAAAAATTGAGGCCACCAACTGAATCTCAGATATCAATTCCCGACGATTAAGGCCTCTGCGCTTGGACAGATGCAGAAATAGCCAATGTGTTTGCTGAGCATTTCAGGAAGGTGTTTCAACCCAACCCACCAACTAATGGGTTTGAATTGCCTGCAACTCAAATCGATTTGCCAAATTTGGTAGTGAGTCTCCATCACCACTTGAATATAGGAGCAATGCAATAAATATTTCTCCACATGAACTTAAGATGAGATGAATCCTAAAAAAAATACTTGGGTATGATCAAATATCTCCTAAAATGGTAGTAGAGACTCCAAACTGCGCTATTAGTTTTCTTAGTGAGCTTTTTAATGAAATTCTTCAAATTTGTCACTTTCCTTCTCAATGGGAAAAGTCGACCACTATAGTGATCCCAAAGCCAGAAAAAGCCAAGGCAGCTTGAATGAAGCTACAAGCCTACTGCCACCTCTCTCCAAACTATTTGAAAAGTTGCTAAAACGAAAACTGATGCCGCATCTGCATTGTTCCAACTCATCAGTTCGGTTTTCGTGAGACACACGGCACAATTGAGCAAGTCAATCGCATCAGCTCCAAAAAAAGAAATGCTTTTGAACGACGGGAATATTGCTTAGACATATTTCTTGATGTAGTTCAAGCGTTCGGCAGAGTATGGCACGAGGGACTTGTCTGCAAAAGCCAACGCACACTGTCACAAAGCTCACACAAAATATTAGAATCGTATCTTACAAATCGGATGTTTATGGCAAGATATAAAAACTACCTTACTGATGAAGTCGATATTAAAGCCGGCGTACGACTAGGCAGTATACTGGGTCCGCTTTTACATGTAATATACACGGCTGACCTTCCACCCAACCCGTAAATATCATATTTACATCCGCATTTGCTGACGACACTGCCATTGTTTCCCTAGCTGTGTGGCAAGTGGCACCGTCCTGTTGAAACCACATATCGTCCACATCCATATCTTCAAAAAAAAAACACTCTTCGTGGGCGCATTGGTTCTTCGGCAATCACTTTTGGATTATTATTCGCCCAAATGCGGCAATTCTTCTTATTGACGAATCCACTGAGGTGAAAATGGTGCCTTTTGTATTTCGGGATTTGGCAACTCTGGTGTTGCAATCTGGCAACTGACAGCTGTATCGCAAAGTTTGACATTTTTTGGCTTTTACGTACTCAGAACATTTTGAAATACCAGCGCTATTTGTGTTGCTTACAGTAACTTAAAAGATTCATCTCGGTCCAAAAATGGAATTAAATCGTGAACATTTTTAACATTAACTCAGCAACATTGCATGAATGAACTTAATTCATTTTTTCGCGATGAAGCTCCATCAAGAACCAGTGTTTATCGATGGTATGGTGAATTCAATCGTGGTCGTGGTCGTAGTTCACTCCAAGACGAATTTCGTGAAGGTCGTCCAAAATCAGTTGTTAATCCGAAAACCATTGATGCTGTGCGCGAACTGATATTGCAAGATCGTCATGTGACCTATCGTGAGATTGATACAGTCTTAGGCATTAGTGGGACCAGCATACATTCAATATTGCATAAACATTTGACTGTCAAAAAAATTTGTTCGCGTTGGATCCCACACAATTTGTCAATCGCTCAAAAAAAGGCTCGTGTCGATTGGTCGAAGGAAATGCTCAAAAAATACGATCGCGGGGCTTCGAAACACGTATATGACATTGCGACAGGTGATGAATCATGGATTTACGCGTATGAGCCCGAAAGTAAACAGCAGTCGACTGTATGGGTGTTTCAAGATGAGCCAAATCCAACAAAAGTTGTTCGCGCACGAAGCACTTCCAAGCAAATGTTCGCCTGTTTTTTCGGAAAAACTGGACATGTCGCAACCGTACCACTAGAACAACGCAGAACAGTAAATTCTGAGTGGTACACAACCATTTGTTTGCCAGTTGTCTTCCAAGAAATTAGGAAAACCAATCGTCAAAGACGGTTCACTCTTCACCAGGACAATGCGAGCTCTCACACATCGTCTCAAACAACTGCCTTTTTGAGCACCCAAAACATCGAATTAATGGGTCATCCGCCGTATAGTCCTGACTTGGCACCGAATGACTTCTTTTTATTCCCGTACGTAAAAAACAAACTGAGAGGTCAACGTTTTTCGACACCTGAAGAAGCGGCTGCGGCATTCAGAATGCATGTTTTGGAGGTACCTCATTCAGAGTGGCAGAAGTGTTTCGACAATTGGTTCAAACGCATGCAAAAGTGTATAGATCTTCATGGAGAATATTTTGAAAAACAATAAAGTGATTTTCTATGATTAAAATTTGTTTTTGTTCTCTAATCCCGAAATATAAAAGGCACCCGTCGTAATTTAAGTTAGTCTGAAATTGAAAAATGTCAAATAAAATGCAGAAAAAAGCTTGACGGTTAGGTGTGGTTGACATTCAACATCGGCCTTTAAAATTTAACCACCCTTTATATACCTGAACTCCACACTCATACCTCATTCTAAAGAAGTTACATACCTTGGTGTTCGTATGGGCAGGTGGCTGACATGGAAGAGGCACATTGAGATCAAAAGTGAACAGATGAAGCTAAACACGAAAGATATTCATTGGCTTATCAATTCCCGTTCCGGGCTTAGCCCTGATCACAGAGTCCTTCTCTACAATACAATCATCAAGCCAATCTGGACGTATGCGGGGTAATGCAAATGCCAGCACTATTGCAATTATAAAACGAAGGCAATCTAAAATATTAAAAATGGTTACTAGAGCGCCGTGGTACTAAACTAATGGAAATATCCATCGAGACCTAAATGTTCCCTTAGTGGCAGCAGGAAAAGCAGTAATTCAACAAAACTACTATCAAAAACTGATACACCACCCAAATCCATTGGCTCAGTCACTGTTGCATACCGTCAATTCGTCACGTCTCAAAAGAATTGACCTTCCAACCCTGTGACGCCTGTTTGAGGCCCCCATAACAACCTAAACCTCTTTCAAGAAGCTGTAAGTACTCTTATTTAGGCTAAGAGTTGAAACCTTATTGTTCGTATTAAGATTAATTAATAGATTCAATGAACAAGAGTATAAAATTTTTTTTCAATTTAAAGTATTTTTTTTATATTTTACTTACACACAAATATATATTCGGGATCTATGGATTGATAACAAAACAAGCAAATTTTCAGCTTACACTCAGTGTACACTTTTCATTATTGTAATTGTAATTCTATCATAAGTCTAAGCCGAAACAAGGACGCTCAAGAGGTACCGCACAGATTACACACACAAGGCAAGATATTAAATTTCTGGGTGTATGCGTATGAGTTTATCAAGCCCTTAAAGCCGTATTTATTAGTGTAATACTCAATGTGATGCTTGTAGGTATTACATATAAATACATACCATCTACTGCTAAGGCCAACAAAACATGCCTACACTTACACTTTGCACAATAGTCAATATTTAGTGGGGCGCCTACAAATATGCTACTATCAGGTCAGTCCATAAGCGCGTGCGTTTTTTAAAGGTGGTTTTAAAATTAATAAAAAAGATGTTTAAAGTATTTATTAATTAATAATATATTTTCCTTCATTATTAACAATATCTTCCCAACGCTTAGGCAAATTTTTAATTCCCTGCTCAAAAAATTGTTTGTCCTTGGAGCCAAAATACGCTTCGATATCCCGTTTTATAGCTTCTTTTGAGGAGTAGTTATTGTTACTCATATGGGATTGAGGGCCACGGAAAAGGTGATAATCACAAGGTGCAATATCCGGAGAGTATGGTGGACGCGGCATTAGCTCCCATCCGAGCTCGTTCAGCTTGCCTAATGTTTGCCTTGCGGTATGAGGTCTTGCGTTGTCGTGGTGAAACAAAACTTTGCGTCTATGCACTAGAGACGGTCGATTTTGGTTAAGTACCTCATTCAATTTTGAAAGCTGATGGGAATAATAATCAGCAGTAATTGACTGGTTTGGTTCCAGAAGTTTCATAATAAGGAATACCGGTCATATCTCACCAAATAGACAGGAGCATCTTCTTGGTCTGAATGCCTTCTAGGGGTCGGTTTTAGTGTGTCATCTTTATCTAACCATTGGCGTTTGCGAACAGGATTATTGTAAAGGACCCATTTTTCATCACCAGTAACGATACGGTTTAAAAAACTTTCATTTGCAAGCCGTTGCCGCGACTGAGAACACACATTCACTCTCTGCTGAAGGTTGGCGACGCAAAGTCTATGCGGAACTTATTTCCCCAGCTTTGAAACCTTTCCCAACTGAACCAGGTGCCTGTGAACTGTTCCATACGATAAATTTAGCCTCTGAGAAATCATATCGACTATCAAACTTGGCTCTGCTTCCATGAGTTCGAGCAAGGCGTCGGAGTTAAAGACTTCAGGATGACCAGCGTGCGGGGCATCCTCCATGTCGCAGTTACCACTTCGGAATTTTGAAAACCACTTTTGCGCAGTCCTTACACTCACGGTATTCCCTCCGTGGACAGTGTTTATTTCAGCATCATAAAAAAAATACAAAATATGCCTCTTATCCGCTTTCGAAGATTCCATTTTATTTTTTAACAACACGTGCTTCTATCGGCGATTGAAATCACTTATTGAATGCACAATATATCAAAGAAAATATAAACAGTTCCGCTATATTCCACGAATAATTTTTTGTTGGTGAAATTATGGGTAAAAGACGCACGAACTTATGGACTGACCTGATACTAAAATAAATAAACCAAGTAGGCGAGTAAGCAAAGCGAACCGGATCAGATAGTTGAAATGATGGATGAATGTTTGTGAGTGGCAGCTGCAAGAACAAAATAAACATTAGCAAGCAAACAACAACAAACCGCTGCAGCATAACAAGAAAATTATGGACTACTAAAGCAAATTTATTTGTGACAGAGTGAAAGAACTTGCAGATAACTAAAGACATCGGGGTGCGAACGTAATTATAGTATTGTAGAATGTAGATGAAAAGGCAGAACAAAATTAAAGATGCAGTAGTCTGTAGTAAAAGTGAAGGAATATGCAATGCTAAGGTGCATCCAATCTTGAGACATTCCGGCAGAACTTCTTCTGTGTTTTTATGACGAAAATATTTTTAGATTTTCTAAAGCAAAAGGCCTGGAACTCGCCAAACATAAAACCGAAGTCATCCTTATGACACGAGATCACATGCCACTCGAGGTCAGTATGCAAATAGGTGACACGTCCTTAGTGAAATACTTAGGAAGCTTAGAATTTTAATGAAATTTCTCTGAATTTTTTTTAATGAACTACAAAACTGCACAACCAGATTTTTTCTAAAAACCCTGAAAAAATGGAATTTTTTTTTCGCAATTGACTGGTGACTATATACTCACAGTTTCCAGAGCTTGCGAAAACTGAATGGCCACGCAAATTACAGCATTTGTACAAGACAATCGTCTACTCTCTCCACTACAATCTGGCTTCAAGTTACAGTTGCTCGACAGCAATGGTTAAAATACTAGACGATATTAATATTTTGACAGAGTTTTGACAACGGGGACTTGACTCTACTTTGTTTACTTGGTTTTTCTAAAGCATTGGCTCAGTGGATCACGACTTGTTATGTTTGAAGCTTCTACACTATTTCGCCTTCGAAGACAGTGCGGTGAAGCTGATGGCCAGCTACCTTGGTGACAGAACGCAGCAGGTTAAGACCAGAAAATTAACATCTCAGCCTAGATATGTACATACTGATGTTCCGTAAAGGTCTATCCTTGGTCCACTTTTATGCGGTATTTTTGTCAATGATGTTTTTACTGTTTGTCAGTATGTCGATGTACATGCATATGCTGGTGATATACAATAGTACTTGGCCAGTCGTATTAGTCTCGTGGAAGATTTATGTTTCAAAATAAACAGTGATTTGTCTGCCATTTCTGTATGGGCTAATGAAAACTCTTTATGTCTGAACGCGTCAAAGTCATATGTCAAAGTCATGTTGACAATATCCCTAAATTGTGAATAGGTACCAGTTCCTTTACCTTAACGGGTAAAGTAAAAAATTTGGGGTTTATTCCTAACACAAAACTTCCCTATGCTGACCATATAAATAAGATTGTGGGGAATATTTATGCTACATTGCGTAAGCTGAGAGTCTCTGCCTGGCGAACAAGGTCACTGGGTTGTTACCTTATAGTTCTCGAGCCAGTGGTCGATTTTGGACTGCGTTTCTATATCCATAAATTCTTGACTATACTTGTGACTTAGCTTTCATGAATAACGAAAGTGAACGTCAGCTGGCGCACCAACTTATTTTATACCGGCCGAATTTTTTTTTATGTATTGTTGACATTTAGTAGAATAAACAAAAAAGTCAGCTGCGCGGTAGAGGGGGGTTAACACGTCAGCTGAACAGGTGAACTTGAAAAAAAAATTGAAAAGTAAAACTACTTTATGCCGATTGAAATTTTCAAATATTATAGTATTAATAAATGAAAATGGAAAAATAATCGTCAGTTGATTGTCCGTTGGGGGGAAAGACGGCAGTCGTAGCATTGAAAATTCCGCGCGCCGCCGAGATGTATGAACGCAATGATACATTCTTGCTTCGGGTGACGGTCTTCCCACCGCTATAAACGCAGCTGACCATCATTATTGTATTTTCATATGTGTCCAAAATTTCAATCGGCATAAAGTAGTTTTACTTTTTAATTTATTTTACAAATTCACCTGTTCAGCTGTTCGCCCCCTCTACCCCGCAGCTGACAATTTTTTTTTTTTTTGTACTAAATGTCAACAATGCACAACAAAAATTTCAGCCGGTATTAGACGAGTTATTAAAAAAATTTTTTCGACACGTTTCGCAGCATCCCACGCACGTACTGGACCAGCTGACGGCTGGCCTCGTTATCCACTGGATGGCGTCTGCCTTCAGTATTAAAATCAATCGGCATGAAATGATGAGGTCAAAATGACCCCTGGCTCATGGACTATTAACAGTTATTTGTCTGCTAGAAATTGCTTATTTATGTGCAAACCTACAAGTCTCCTCCTTACCTGACAGAGAAGTTGATACCAGTAAGGTCTCGCAGGTACAACAAATTTATAGTTCGAACATTTAATTACCTAGCATTACCTACCTAGATTAGTTTTCATTAACACTTTACAGTGTGGCACTCATTACCCGACACTGTGAAGGTTGGACCTAACAGATTTAACTACACGCCACAAGTCTATAAATACTTTAAAAGTGTTTGATTGCATTGAATTAGGGCACTAAACTTCTCTCTATATTCTATAATTAGTACTTTTGTTTTTTTCTTTTCTAAATCTGTCTTTTTTTTCCTACTACCAAAGCCCTATCTTCTTATTATTATAAAGGGTAGTTAAACTTCAAGGGCCGATGTTAAGTGTGAACCACACCTAAACGTCAACGACACCGTTGGACTTCTTTCTTTGGGGTTATTTGAAAGAGAAGGTGTACGTCGATAAACCAGCAACAATTCAAGAGCTAAAAAATGAGATAATTCGGCACGGCGTAGAACCTCAATTATGCGTCAGCGAAAATTTGGACCATCGGATGGAGATGTAATTTGGCTGATATTTTGTTCTACACGTAATTGAGCCGTACCAATATTATCATAACAAAAAGAAACGAGAATAATTTCTTAAAAAAATTGTAGTTTATTCAAAATCAACACTGGCCCTTGAAACTTAACCAGCCTTAGTTCAGTTAAATATATTGGATTGATTTATTAATGCAGTGGTGTAAAAATTTAGATTAGGAAACTTCCATGTTAAAAATATTCCAGTTGCTTATAATATTGCCGAAGTACTATTAAAAGACCTTAGTCTTATTCTGTACTCTTGATATAAAAAAATAAATAAATAAATGAATAAAATTTGTTACAAAGTTGCATATCTTAATTTATATAGTTTTTTTCGTAGTACGAGCTGTGTTTTTCTAAAAAAAAATCTTAAATACGAAATGAACAAATAATTCGCCCTTTACATTAAAACGCTCTGCTATTATTGTGAACACAGATGTACACATTTATATACTCATCAATTTTACTGCGCGTCTCATATTTACTATATTACTGGCTAGTTGGTTACTTTTTTTTAACTCAATCTGAAAATATTTCTCTTTTTTCTTCTGATTAAGAAAAATAAATGCTTTTGCGGACTTTAGCATATTCCTTTACACAACAACAAAGCATTTCTTCCTCCACACCAGCATCTGCCACATCTGCCATCACTTTGCTAGTCGTCACGTGTCTACATGCTTGAATGATATTAACTGTCCGACAATAAGTCAGCAAATTTACGTATTCATTATGACCAATACACACATACATACATACGTACATTCATACACACGAACAAAAGCAACAATAAGCACAACGAGCAGGAAAATGCCCGATCTATTTGACTTTGACGCGAGTTGGCATTAACTTCGCTTAGCTCTTCACACATCAACGCAGCCACGCGTCTAAATAGACAAAGATTGGTACAGATGTGGCACGCATATGACACATGCACATGCCACATGCCACAATATCTCCGCATTTATGTAGAAAAGCAATTATGCTGCTAGCACACATTGAATATGACCAGCAGGGTAAGTTTGGTGTAGAGGAGCGTAGTTCAAATATTTCAGAAAGGTTTTTTTTTTTTTGAAAATTGTAAATATATATTAAATGAAATATAAGACATAAATTTAGTAAATACTAAAATTTATCGAAATCTGTATAGCAACATTGAAACTTCTAAAATTATAAAAACTTTTTTATTCCTAATAATTTTCTCACATGAAATTCAAAAGTCCTTGGAAAAATTATAAAGTTGGGACATATTTAATTATTTGAAGGGCAATTGGCGATACACTTTGATTTTTCCAATTAAGTCTTCATATATTGAAAGTAGACAAAGCCTTCCCCAACTCCATTTTTATGTCAAGCTCGACCCATTTCAATCTAAAAGCCTGCCGTAACGATAAGATAAATAAACGGAATTCTCGAATATGTACCGAGTCTAGTTCATAAAATATTCGTGATATGAAATGATACTCAGATTAGGGGTTACCCCTCAGTCATTATTATTAGTATTTTCATACTCCTTTAGGAGCTTAAGGATTCAATAAAACTTTTCGAAACATTTCTACTTCTAGACATAAAATTCTGTTCATTAAACGATTTTCCAGTTTCATTACGGATAGTGCTTTTACAAGTCATCAATGGCCTGCCTCTTCTTCTCTTTCCTTGCGGGTTCCAAGTCAAGGTGGCATACGATATTTCCGCATAAGGCTTTCGCAGAGTATTCGCTATCCATCCATATTTTCTTTTCTTTATTTCACTCTTGATGCTATTTTGGGGTGTAGCTCTCCAGAGTTCCTCGTTTGTTATAACTCTTGGCCACCATATCTTAAGTATATAACGCAGACACCTGTTTATAAACGCTTGCAGCTTTGCGTTCGGAGTCGAAGTTATCAACGAAATTTCACATCCGTACAGCAGCACGGACTTAATGCAAGCGTTAAAAATTGTAACATTTGTGCAAGTTGTTATGTTGTCGTTATCTTGCTCATGCGGCGTTACCTTCTAGAACTGCATGTTATGTTATGTTATGTTATGTTATGTTATGTTATGTTATGTTATGTTATGTTATGTTATGTTATGTTATGTTATGTTATGTTATGTTATGTTATGTTATGTTATGTTATGTTATGTTATGTTATGTTATGTTATGTTATGTTATGTTATGTTATGTTATGTTATGTTATGTTATGTTATGTTATGTTATGTTATGTTATGTTATGTTATGTTATGTTATGTTATGTTATGTTATGTTATGTTATGTTATGTTATGTTATGTTATGTTATGTTATGTTATGTTATGTTATGTTATGTTATGTTATGTTATGTTATGTTATGTTATGTTATGTTATGTTATGTTATGTTATGTTATGTTATGTTATGTTATGTTATGTTATGTTATGTTATGTTATGTTATGTTATGTTATGTTATGTTATGTTATGTTATGTTATGTTATGTTATGTTATGTTATGTTATGTTATGTTATGTTATGTTATGTTATGTTATGTTATGTTATGTTATGTTATGTTATGTTATGTTATGTTATGTTATGTTATGTTATGTTATGTTATGTTATGTTATGTTATGTTATGTTATGTTATGTTATGTTATGTTATGTTATGTTATGTTATGTTATGTTATGTTATGTTATGTTATGTTATGTTATGTTATGTTATGTTATGTTATGTTATGTTATGTTATGTTATGTTATGTTATGTTATGTTATGTTATGTTATGTTATGTTATGTTATGTTATGTTATGTTATGTTATGTTATGTTATGTTATGTTATGTTATGTTATGTTATGTTATGTTATGTTATGTTATGTTATGTTATGTTATGTTATGTTATGTTATGTTATGTTATGTTATGTTATGTTATGTTTTGTTATGTTATGTTATGTTATGTTTTGTTATGTTATGTTATGTTATGTTACATTATGACGTTGTCACGATAAAATATCTTCAGTAAACCGACTTTACAGACAACCTCTTTTCTTTATTAATTTTATTTTACACTTTTCCAATATTATATTAATAAAAATCGTAAAAAATGGCTTCATTTTTTTTATCTTAGTTTTAAAAAAATTAAGGCATCTAGACCAGAATACCTCCTTAAACGATTTTCCGGTTAGTCCTTTTCCAAGTCATCAATGGCCTACCTCTTCTTCTTGTTCCTGGCGGGCTCCAAGTCAAGGCGGCGTGCGGTATTTCCTCATTAGGATTTCGCAGAGTATTCGCTATCCATCCATATTTTCTTTTCTTTACTTCACTGTTGATGCTATTTTGGTATATTTTAAGTATATAACGCAGACACCTGTTCATAAACGCTTGCAACTTGCGTTCGAAAGAGGGTATAACATTTCAACTGGGACATTCGCGTCCGTTTGTAAGCACTCACCTAAAATATTGTCAATACCGGCAGAGTTTCCCTTTTTTTGTGATCGTACAGCTTCAAAAATCTTTTTTCTACTAGGATGGTCTGTGCATATACTATGTAAAGGTCGCCTATGTTGGAATCTGCTCGTTGAGATACCGCTATTAATACCTATATGAGCGTTGACATTGAATGTCCTTTCAAAGGGATGACGCCAGACTTTTAGTTGTTCTGCTGCAATGGTCATGACTCAGTCGAGTTGCGGTCTTTTATAAGAACATTGTATTGACACTGTTGTTTGTTAATTTCCTCGTAATCGTGTACACCTCCTTCAGGTTACCCTTTGAAGCTGCAAATTTCAGCTTCTTCTCGTTGAAAGCTCTTTTATCGTTTCTAGTTTGATTTTCAATTTGTGTCGTTAGTACCGCAATTTCTCTGCACAGTTCCGAAGCGCTTCTAGTGATTTGTATTCCGAGCAGTTTTTCTTTCTTTTGTAATCTCTGCTCCACCAGCTACCTCAGTAGAGGGTCAAAACACACTATAAAAAATTAAATTTGTTCGTTAAATTCTGCTCTCGAATCGTTTTATATACGGCATTTTCGATATTCGAATTAATTGCACCTACTCGCAAAATTTTGAAACTTCTACCCTCCGGAAAAAAACTTAGATATGCGGACTCTTTTATTTTCTTGAGTTCAACCTTCCTTGGTAATATTTAAAATCTGAAGACCAAAAATTCAAGCAAAACAGCAGCAATGCACAGTTTTATAAGCGAAACAAGCAGAGTATGCCTAATACTATAAGATGGCGCAAAATTGATCACCCTATAGATGATTTATTATATAATTTTTGCAAATGGCGTCGTACGTCAATCCTATTTTACACTTGTGAATTTGTTTTGTATTTTTATTTTAATTTCTTTTTTTTGATTTGGAAAGAAGTTTGAGTGAAAATGTCGGACACTTGAAAGGTCGAAAGACATATTTTCATCACTCTTAATAATTTTGTTTTTATTAGTAAAAATTTAATCAAAAACAAAATTGGATGATTAATTTTGCACCACCCTGTGCATAATTGAGGTTGTGGATTTCCACCAAAAACAGATTTTCATCACTCTTACTAATTTTGCTTTTTTTTTTGTAAAAAATTTAATCAAAAAAAACAATTGGATGATTAATTTTGCACCACCTTGTACATAATTTAGGTTGTGGATTTCCTCCAAAAACATATTTTCATCACTCTTAATAATTTTGTTTTTTGTTTGTAAAAAATTTAATCCAAAAAAACAATTGGATGATTAATTTTGCTACACCTTGTAAATAATTGAGGTTGTGGATTTCCACCACAAAGCAGACACCAGGACGTCTCCACCTGAGATTCTAAATTTAACACCACTTTCGGGTGCTTACTGAATACTTCTAGGAAGTAGACATCAGAAAAATACTACATTTTTGTGACTGGTCACTACTACTTAAATTGCCATCTCTCAAAAGTTCACATTGGGAATGAGATAGAGTGTAGACTCTGTCGAGGGGATGATGACACCAAAGAGCATATATTGTGCAACTGTACTACCTTGTCAAAGACCAGACTGCCCATATTTCACCGAGATCGAATGGATCCAAATGAAATGAAGAATACTCCCTCTTGCAGATATTCTATCCAGTTATTATGTAGTGCTTACTTTGCTATAGATAAGTCAATCATATCTGGAGTCTTATTAAAGCCTGAAGGCGGAGGCCAGTAGGTGGGATTGACTGTAGAAAATACTTCGCAACCGCATTATTGTGCTGCTTTCTATAATTCCCAACCATTAGTAGTTGTTAACCGTGATCCCCAGTTCACATGTTTCGCGTTGAAATCGACTTTGTGTTTTTTGCATAGCTGAGAATAGTCTGTGGACCTTATGTTGTATAGAGCAGTAACTGCCAACTCGTGATTATTACATTTAATGCCAACTGTTGTGGCTTGAAATCCTGGAGTGCAAACTTTTTCGTCTGCATGTTGTTCAATTTTTTTTTTTTTTTTTTTGTTTTGTATGATAATCCATGTTCATCCACGGCTTGAGTAAGTGAAACCCCTCTCAGCCCTTTTCAGTGCCACCAATCAATATCTACACCACTGGCATGACATCTCTGAAAGCGTCAAATGTTGTTTCATTAGCAAAGTGGTTAGCGTACGTAGATGAAGCTCAACATGCATGCACACAATTTGGGATCACACACACACTTTCCACTTGCTCGCTCCCCGCCTGCTTGGTCGTACTAAAACTATTTCAAACACTAATACTTACAAATATACGCATATGGCGATGCGCATCTATACATATACATACATATGTATCGGGTGTTTTTTTTAGTTGAATGAGAAATATCTATATCGATAACCATGGTTTGACAGCTGAAAATGGTGAGCTGTGTTGGTATTTCACTTCAGTAAGGCTTGGCGCAAGTCATCATGACTTATTTACCACCAGAGCAACATTTCCAAATTGTGGAAATCTATTTCGAAAAAAATAAATCTCTTCGCGAAGTTCAAAGAGCAAAGTGTTGAAGAAGACGATGAAATATCGATTCGCAGTCGTTCTCAACTGGTTGGTCTTTGTCCTTGAACTAGATGGACGATTTTACATAAGTATCTTTGCTTTTTTTTCCTTGTTCACTCCGTTCGGGAGCCTCGTCAAGACTCTTGCATCGTACAAGTTTCTGGGCCATGGTTTTTGCGCCGTCCCTTGTGATGTTGGCGTCTGCTAGCTGGCGCACCATCGACCTTCTTCAAGTATTCTTTAGCCGACCGCTACATCTGCTTCCTTTCGGGTTCCAGTCCAGTTTCATTCTCGTGCTCCTATCCGGTGATTTTCTATGTGTGTGGCCTCTCCATTGCCACGTCCAAAGTTTGATTTGCCATAGGATGGGCACCTCATGAGTTGATCTCCAAAGCTCGCCCTTGCTGATGACGTGCGGTGATGCGGATGCATGCGACAGATTGTAGGATTCTGTGTGGTAAAGTTGGACAGTTGACAGCCATGTTTCACTTCCATACAACTATACTTACTTGACAATGAGCTGAATATTCGCCGTTTAGATCATCTGGATATTTGCGAACTCGTTCATACGGTAGGCATTCGTCAGAGCGCCGCTCTTGCTTTGTTTAGCCTGCAGTTGAATCTTCTTCTGCTTCGCCATCTGTCGTGATAGTGCAACCGTAGTAGCAGAAGTTTTCGACAAAAAGTCCACTGGACACCCGTCAACCATTATAGGTCTTGCTTTTTTGCGGTTGACTCGCATAGCCTTTGTCTTGGCGATATTGGCCACACATTCAGTCCGACAGAGCGTGCCAGCGTGACTAGTCTGTCCGCTTTCACTTGCACTTCAGTGAGTTTGTGAGAGAGGGGGGAGATCATCGGCGAACTTGAGGTCTTCAAGATGCCTGGCGGAACTCCATACTATGCCTTTTTTGTGCCGGGTTAATTGGCTCATGACGTCGCATGGGATGACGGTGAAGAGAAGGGATGACAGGGGACAATCTTGCATTACCTCTGCGTTGGTGGAGCATCGATCACTGATATTGCCATTTTCAAGTACTGTACAAGAGCTCGGAGTGCCTCTGATTAGGCGAATTATCTTAGCGGGAAGTTCTTTTCTTCTCAACACCAACCAGCAGCTTCGCTTACGTGTCTATGAAATATAGGTCGAGCAAGAATTGAAGCCAAATAACAATTGTCTGTGTCGCATTTTTGCTGATTGGGCACATTTAGATTTATTATTCAGAATTATTGGAAAAAATTGGGAAAAAATGAGCTGATCGAATGGACCACGTAACTCAGAGGGGTGGCTGGCATATGCTGGCTATCATATTTTTTTATTAAAGAAATAAATCCCATGAAATAATGTACCAGATTATAAATAAAAAAATGTATTCCAACAATTTTTCTGTTTTGTTTTCCATTTTACGTGCTCAAGCTCTTAAAAACGCACCCGATATATGTAGGTATGTGCGCATTTACTTTCCATTTCGCTCACCCAACACCCAACCGACTTGTCTATTTTTGCGGCTAATTTGCCCCGGCTCGGTGAGTAGCTGCTGACATTTATACGCGCGTCTAATGGATTTACGTGCGCTGCCTGACCGAATATGAGCAGACGAACGGCTGCTTGCTGACGCAACAGAAGGCAAATTAACTATTGTATAAATGTCCATGTGTATGTGTATGTATGTACAAACACATAGAGACTTGTATGCCAACGTAACATATCTGATAATGCGAAGATCCTTTAATTTCTTTATGCGCTTTTACGTGTGGCGAGTTTATGGTTGCCACTTTCACCACACACTTACACATACACACAGCACGCATGGATGTGTGTACATATATAAGAATAAGCAAATGGTTTATTATGACCGAATACATGTGGGGTGAACAGTATGTGTAGATGTGTGAGTTATACAAGCACACACACACTTCTCATGCTCAAATAAATAGTTAGCTTACATACACACACATCTACACATACACATACGTGGGGCACGAAATAGCCTTTTGCCCGTTTGCTTGCTTATTTTTGCCGGATTCATGGGGTATGTTGGTCGGTCGTTTGGTTTGTCGGACGCTTTTACCGGATTATAGGGAAAGCGTTAATTGTAGTGCATAATCCCTGTTTCACTGAACTCAACCCGTATTTAGGTTGATGGTATTTTAAGGAATCCAAGCAGTCACCGGGACTGCGAGGGTTTATGCGTAGCTGTCTTTTAATTGCCCTCGATTGGTAGCGGGTTTGACACCCACTGGTGGCATGAAATGTTAAACAGGGGTTTTCAACAGAAATCGCACTACATCAGAGACAATGGCCTTGTAGATCAATAGCCTCTGCTGCTACCTGTATCAATTGTTGTATATATTTAGTATAATAAATTTAAATTATTATTATAAATAAATAACCCGAGTGCTGACGCTTCAAGTTTCCCTCATTTAATAGGCAATGACTGATTTGGGTGCCGCAGAGGGCCTTGTGAAACTTATAGAGCAGTTTTTACTAGGCAGGTTCGTAATTTCAACGTTGGGCCTCTCGACGATACGCAGGTCCGTCAAGAGGGGCACCCCTCAGGGCGATGTACTTTCTCCTCTGCTATGGATTCTAGCAATGAAAGAATCTATAGGCAGTGTTAAAGAATCTAGAGGAAAGGAGGATACACGTAGTGGCCTACGCAGACGATGTTGCAATATTAATAAGAGGGAAATTCCCAGAAACCCTCTGCAATATAATGCAAAATGCTTTGAACGATGTAAGCCGGTGGGCTGCATCTAGTGGTCTTGGGATAAATCCCAACAAAATAGAACTAATCATGTTCACCAGAAAATACAGGATACCTGCTCTAAACCCCCCTACCCTTGAGGGAATCACACTGTCAATTAGCGAAAAGGCAAGCTGCCTAGGACTAGTATAAGATAGGAAGAGTAAAAAAAGCCACAGCACTATATACATCCATTTGTGGAACAACATCAAGACGCACACCACAAATAGGAGGAGGAGCTCGGCCAAACACCCAAAAAGGCTGTACGCGCCAATTATATATATATGTATACTAAATACATGCAAAAGAATTGTGGGGGCAAAATGGGACCTAACCCCAAAAATAGTTCATTGGCTATATACAGCAGTGGTAAGGCCTATTATGACAAACGGTGTCTTAGTCTGGTGGCCAACACTCGAGAAAAGAACAACAGTAAAATGCCTAGAAAGTATTCAAAGGGGTGCTAGTCTCTGCATAAGCGGCACTCAGGTTAAGAGAATCTTCTGACTTAGCCACTAACAAGAGGGGTCACGCAAGAATACTATGTAGACGAATACCCCTTCCTACATCAAACGACAGACTTTTGTAGTTCAGTAGAGTTGCATTTAAACACATCCTTTACCACAACTTTCTCAACGAGAGAAGATTGGGACAATGGGGTAATGGATAATAAAAGCGGAATCAGCATTTATACTGATGGTTCCAAGCTGAATGCTCAAGTAGGCGGAGGTCTTCACTCTGAAGGAATGAAATCCAACATCTCATTCCGGTTACCGGATCACTGCAGCGTGTTTCAAGCTGAAATATTGGCTATCAGAGAAGGCCTGCTAGCCCTAAATAAAAGCGTCCTCACAACAAGTGTCCTCAATCAGCCCTGAAAGCTTTAAAATCACCTAATATTAACTCGAAGACAGTAAAAGAATGTATCGACGTTTTGACAGAACTAACACAGTACTTTGTAATAAACCTGCTCTGGGTGCCGGGTCATAGACACATAGAAGGCAACTGCAAAGCAGATGAACTGGCGAGATTGGGTACCACATTGCCGATCCAACCAGACAAAGCAAACATACCTATACCTTTAGCAACTTGCAAGATGCTTATAGATAAACAAACTATCAGTGCTGCCAACAGGCTATGGTCTCAGTCCCTGACCTGTGCAACTAGTAGGATGACGTGGCCGGAATGGAACAGGGGCCGCTCAAACCGACTGCTGAAACTAAACAGGAAAAACATGAGAACTATTTTCGGGGTCCTAACAGGGCATTGTCTGATTGGCAGGCATGCCAATAGACTGGGAGCGCTCCATAACGACTATTGCAGAAGCTGTAACGACATTGAAGAAGTAGAGACTATAGAACACTTTCTATGCGGGTGCATGGCTCTGGTTAGAAGAAGATTCAATATTTTAGGAAAAAGCTCTCTGAATAACTTGGCAGAAATAGCCAATATAAAAATAACAAGTCTTGTTAGATATATCAAAGCCACAGGTTGGTTCAATGAGGACGATATAGACTGAGGAGAGGGGATAGCCCCGGTGGTATCACAATGGGTCTACAGCCGGCCTAGGTGTGTCAAACGACAAGCACTATACCTACCTACCTAATAGGCAGTGTCAAAAGCACATTAAGGGAACCAAAACGATACTGGGACACCAATATTCCAAGAAAAACTTAACGTAAATAAAGAAATTATTCACAAATAATAAATAATTTCCGTTCAATATGTTTCACTTTTGCACTATTCAATATGCTTAATTGTTGGGCAATAACATTATTTTTTAAATAACAGCCCTGGCATATACAACTTTAAAGTGTTACGCTCATATATGTATAATAATTGTAGAAACTTAAAAGACCTTCAAGCCACAAATAGCGTCTTGCATTGGTAGAATATGCATACATATTTAGAATATTTAATATTAGTCAAATAATACATAAAAATTAAGTAGAGCCAACGAAAGCACAAACCAACGAGTTCATAAATCTCTGCCGCTCAGCATCATTGTAGCTGGTAGCTAATAACAGTAAACATTCCAGCAATTTATTTGCAACAATAACTTACCAATGCCGACACAAGCGTACTCCTATAAACTCAACAAATTAGTTGGTAACCTATGGAATAGATTGTAATGTAGAAAATCTGAGTGTATCCCACCCAACACGTACTGGTCCATTTTCGGGAGGTACCAGTTCGCGATTAATTTCCAGCAAATGCTTGAAGAGCTTAAAACTATGAGTGATGGCATATGCGAAAGACCTATTGATCTCCACTTCCGATTGATTTTGAACCGATTCTTATGGGCACACAAGTCACAATTGTCATTGGTTTACTCATTTTTGTGAAAAATATGCAGATGTAATTGTCTGCGGATCGGCGAGAAGATACTCGGAGGCACCAAGTGAGATTACAAGTGCATTTCAAAAGGGATTGAAAGATATGCTCACTTTAATCCTCAATGCAACTAAAAGAACAGAACCATAACCTTAATAACTGATAGTCAGACACCAATCAAGGCACTAAACTATTTGCAGGTTGTATCACACCTGGTGCGGAATGTCTTGTTAAGTGGAATATCTTACGCCAGTTAAGTATCCCATGGGTATTAGTGTGCATGGGAATTACTTGATACAGATAAGCCATTTGCTGGCTAGGCCGGCCTCCCTGTTTATAGACCCAGAGCATTTATGCGGCATAGGAAAAGATAACTTCTTGGGTAGAGGAATGATGAAGAAGATCGTACTGGAATAATTAAGTAAGTTAATCGCAATCAAAATCAAGGATACGTGACTTTAACCTGAACCGATGGAATGAAATAAGAAAAGGTTTACAGGAGTTTTTACAGGGCAAACGCGTTTGAAAAGATCTTCTTCAGCTCCTTCAGTGAATTCTCCTTAATGGCCTCTATCGACTAACAGCGGCGTCCGCGGAGTGGCAGTTTAAGTTTAGGGGAAAGGAAAAGGTCACAGGAGGCGGAATCCGGTGAATATGGTGGTGGTTCGATGATATTTGGCGTGCTTTTGGTCAAAAAAGTGTTCACAATATGAGGCTTGTGAGACGGTGCGTTATCATGGTGCAAAATCCATGAATTTTCTTTAAACAAATTGGGTCGTTTCCTACGCACATTCACTCTCAAACGTCGCATAACTTCCAAATAATATTCCTTATTTACCATAGAACCATTTTGAGCTAATTACGAGTGCACAAAACCAGGATAATCAAAGAAACTGAGTAGCATGACTTTCACTTTTGGCCGACTATGACGTGGTTTTTTGGGTTTCGGCCCATGTGGATAGCGCCATCCAGCCGCTTGTTGACTTGTCGGTGGGTCCGAAATCATTTGCTCTAAGAAAGAACATCAACTCTCTTGGAACGAGTCGAGCAGCCACGCGTCTTGGCGTCTCATGCCCTATTGATGGGGTAAAATGTTGCAAATTGATTCTTGAGACACGACGAGGTCACGAGCTACCCCCGTCGAACTTAAGTTATGGTTTTCCAGCATCGTTTCCTTGACCTTGTCGACGTTTTCATCCGTTGAAGACGTTGATTGGCGCCCAGACGGCGGCAAAACTTCCACGACTTCTCGGCTCTCTGCAAAAGCCTTATACCACTCATAGACCCGTCCTTTTGATAAAGCACACTTGTGTTGTAACATTTTCAATGATTGAGCACACGAAATCCCGTTCAAAACACAAAATTTAAGACAAATTTTTTGTTCGATATTTTTATTTATAGTGAAAATCGGAGAGCACACCTGCGGTTGACTGATATAATTAAATGCCAAAAACAAACTAATTGACAGATCACGCTCAAGCTCTGCGACACTATAGAGGACAGTCCTACCAACATTCCAGCAAAAGAAATTTAGAAATATGTGTAACGCCCGCTTTTTAATTTTTTTTTTTTTTGACAGAATGTAATTATCGTCTTACTATGCATTCCCAGGAATGGGCCAATGGAACTTGCAGGCTCTGTAGGGGGAAAATGAAATTGCCAAGCATATGCACCGTTCCCAGTACTGACGCTTAAGCGGCACAAACCTCTGGATAAATATGTTTTACCAGAGGAACAAATATAACTTAATAAAATAGGACAAATACTAAAATTTATTGAGGAAGGTAGACTCAGAGAAGTACTCAGAACCCATGAAGGAGCGCAATGGATCTTTCAGGTCGCAGTGATAAATACTCCCTTGAATGAATGAGTGAGGTTTGCACTTCGACCTAATGGTCTTTTGTGCCCTTAATAATAAAAAAAATAGTTGGGTATGCAGGAGCTATTCGCCGGATGGGTACTGCAATAAGGGAGAACACATTTGAAGGTCTTTAATCGCAACCCGAACCAGTTTTAACAAAGGGCGCTCGGGCGCTCTGGAGCGTTCGAGCGCAAGTAGCTATGTTTTTTGAACTGATGATCACTGTAACTTAAAAACCGCTTAGTAGATTTCAATAAAATGAATACTGCTTTGAAAAAACATAAAAAAATTGTGCCGAATCGAAGGTTTTTTTTCAAAAATTTCAATTTTTTTAAACAATTAATTATCGGTTTTTTCCCCGAAAATCTAAAAAGTATTTCCTGAGGTCGCCATATTGTTAATTGAGGAAAAACAGCTTCGATTAGGCAAAAGATTATCTATTAATAAAACTAGTTTCTCTTGTCCGATTAATTTTCGACGAATCTCCAAGGACTTCCGCAAGGAACTTCTGGCGAAACTGGCTCCACACAAATAGCGATAACTTTTACAAATATCAGTATAATTAATTTATTTTTTATATTTGTATTAATACTATGTTTTTATGTTTGTAAAATAAAGTAATTGACTAGCAAAACAAACTTATTGAAAATCATAATTTTTTCGGGCCTCTGACTACCCTTATCCACTTAATCCTTCCACTGTTGTTGATTTAGTCCCTGTCGGAAGTTATAGAAAATCATCGCATGAAAATGTTTATTTAATTTTTTGACGAAAATGTCTACTTCAAGTGCCCCTCTCATTTTAAATGATAGTGTCCTGAGGGCCTCGGGGAAACCATATTATTTAGAGAGCATCAAAAAAAATGTATGGAAATATATAGGCAGAATTGTGTCAAAAAAAACAACACAATTGTGGGTAACTGCAGAGCCGCTGAACTAGCGAGACTCGCCACTAAATTGGCCGATGAGTACACAGACAGTGACTTAGGCATACCCTTACAAACATGCCAGCTACTTATCTTCGAGAAAATCGTAAACCACCTGCAGAATCGCCAGTCCTATCACACTGATTTCAGTAATAACGGGGTATCGACAGGCACGCCTTGAAGATGGCTGTGTAAACGCAAGACTTCTGCAGGAGTTGTCTAGATGGGGAAGAGGAAAAGACGATCCCTCAGTTTTTGTGCCATTCTCCTTCTCTATCCAGACGTAAATTTACCATTTTAGGCAGGCAATCCTTTAATGAATTGGAAGCTCTTAGTTCTGCAGAAATCAGAGATATACTAAAATTTTTGAAAAGTACACACTGCTTTTAGTAGAGATAGAGACAAGCTTCCCACACGGCATCTCAATCTGAGTGTGTCCCACAGGACAAACGCTTCAACCAAACCTAACCTAGAATGTCCATTTGAAACCGGTTTGAATACAGTCACAAGCAAACGAGTCTTTATTTGTGAGACCATCACAATTTTTTCCTCGCTCTCTTTTGTGTTATTTGGTATTTATTGCTCTCCGCCGCCGAGCGTGTATTGTAGGGTATTTTTGTGTGCTGGCCTGTTGCTTTATTGTAATTAGCTTCTTGCGCTCTATTCAATGTAGCATTTCTCCTCTTTACCACAAAGAAACATTTAACTTATGCATACAGGTTGACGGGTGGAGGATTAACTTAAATACGCAAATGTATGCACTATTGCGCATGTGGAACTTTTTACTTTTTTTTTTTTGGAGGCAAGAATGTTATTTATGATATAAGCATTGAATTTGCGGATGGGAAAATATGTAGCTGTAGTTTTTAAATAAGTGTAATTGGGCCACTAAATGATAATTTCTGGCTTTTTAAAGCGGGGAAGTTTTTTGTACAATGTGGAGCGCATGAACGCAGGGTTTTCGAAGGTGTTTAAAAATAAAAGCTATGAGAGGATATCAAATCTAAAAGTAATGGTTATTGAGGCTTGAGAATTGATCTAATGGACTCACCACTTAAACTTAGGAAAGAGTACAGAATTTTAACAAAAAAAATTTTGTTTTTATAAGTAAAGTATTAACAGTCCCGCCATTCGTTAGTGGATTGAAAACTGTTTAATAATTATTTCTTTACTATTTTCTACTTATTATCTATTTTTTTTGGAGTGAAACTTCTTAAGCGTCGTTGAAGTGAAACTTCTTAAGCGTCGATGGACGAGCAAGTAAGAGAGAGAGGGGAGAGTAAAATGTCAAGGTCATGCAACGTTTTGGCATTTTCGTTCCGAGAGAGAGAGCAAAAAGATATAACGTAGAGGAAAAGGAGAGATAAAGCTACATATACCTTATATAGGGTGGGTCACGTAAAATTTGCTTTTTGAATCGGCTATAAAAACAAACTGATCAATATTTTTTCAAACTTTCTTTTTTATTTTGCAGATTGCCCATTGTCATTTATGAATGAAAAATAATATCATTCAAATGACTGCCACGACTGGCTTTACAGTAGGCCATTCGACCAACCCAATTTTTAAGCACATTTTCGATTGTTTGGGCTCCAATTTCATGAATGGCAACTACGATCTCGTGTTTTAAAGCATCAATCGTCTCTGGATGGTTCGCATAGCATTTGTCCCTAACGGCTCCCCACAAAAAATAGTCCAACGGGCTTCAATCACAGCTCCGAGGCGGCCAATTGATATCTGAATTTCGGCTCATTATTCGGTTTTCAAAATCGGTAACCAAAAGTTCGAGTGTAACTTTGGCAATGTGACAAGTTGCACCGTCCTGTTGAAACCAAATGTCGTCCATGTCATTCTCTTCAATTTTTGGAAACAACCCGTTGAGCATGTCACGGTAACGCTCGCCATTTACTGTAACCGCGGCTCCTCGCTCATTTTCGAAAAAAAAAAGGCCCGATGATGCCGCCAGACCAAAAACCGCACCAAACAGTGACTCGTTGTGGATGCATTTGCTTCTCTACAGTAACGTGTGGATTTTCTGAGCCCCAAATCCGACAATTTTGCTTATTGGCGTAGCCACCGATGTGAAAATCAGAAAAGAAGAAGAAGACTCACCACTTTGGAAATAGGCTTTCAATATTTCCCAATTTTATTCAAGCGTATAGCGTCCCATTTCGTAAATGTCAAACCTTTAAGTAAATTATGAACACATTTGACATGCCATTTGTGTTACCATGCTCAAAAAAATAGGTGGTTCAAAAAACAAACGCTATATGGCCCACCCTGTATATATCTTAGATACACGTTAGGCAATTCACCTCTCTTTATTTTTTGTTTTTGCTAAAGCGGTCTTCGCGTTGCGCTTGCTGCTGCTTTTGCGTCAATCAAGGGAATTTGGTGTTTGGAAGTGCAGTATTCGGAATATCGACTGGGAACGTGGCATGTGAATAAATAAGTCAAGGTTATTTGATTTATCTTAAACCATTATTTTATTTTTGTAAATTTTGTATATTTGTATTCTCTGCAAATGTAGTGAATTTATTTAGATCTATATTCTTTCTCTCCCATTCTCTCTCGGGTCTCTCCCTCTTTCTTTGTCTCCCTTGAAAGTTTCACTTCTGTTATGTGTACTATGCTACACACACTTTTTTTTACTTTTAGATGTCTGGTCTCCACATGGTCTAGCAAATGATTCACTAGGTGGCATTGCCGTCAAGATATTAGAAACATTTCATTATTGAACCGATTTTCTTCATACTCGTAATGCATGAACATTTCATAAAAACTGCACAAGGCAAACTTATTCAAGCTGATGTCGCTAGTGCAGCTGATTTTGCGCTTTGTCCCTGATTGTCAAAGCTTTATTCCTTTGTGTTTTCTTTTACACTTTCATGAAAATTTTGGCATTAAGAACCAATTTTACAAAAACAAAATAAATGTGAATGTTGTTGTAGCTCAAATGCTGTCAGATCTTCCCTTAGATTCGTCTTGAGGCCATCTTGCAGTTTCCCACCCTCCCGGACAAGCTACAACTAAAGTTTATTTCGATTTTTAGACCGAAATTTTTGATTGGACTATCATTTAAGTATAATATAAAAGTCGTAATATTTTTCTGAGTGTAGGTAAGAGCATTTTGAAGTTTAAAAACCTCTATTAGTAATATATACGCGCACAGACAAAAAATTTATATATACATAAAACACATGGGCTGAATAGTCCCAAGCCTAACACATAGATGGCTGTCGTTTTATTGCATTCAAAAAAAAAAATTGTTTCTTGCTTAGGCCCAGGACTTTTAAGTCCATGTGTTGCATTTATAAAAAATGAACTTGAATGAGGTTTGATGGAAAAAATGCAATATAAAGCGATTAAGGGTGAATCATTAACTAATCACGAATTGCCAATGCACCACTCGACCACCAGATTTTTCCGCTGGTTATAAAATCCTATTTTTTTGCACGAGTACACAACCCAGTACCTGCCGGCCTCTACTTGATTTGATAATGGCTTGGAATTTAAGTGTACACGCCCGATTGTGCAACATTAAATGCAGTGAGCGAGTAATCACCTATTCCACCATCAGTCACTCCGCCGACCAAGTTGAAAAAATTGCAATAAAGGGCGCAATTTTTTCCTACCGCTTGCGGAATTTTTATTAGCCTTCTCGGTTTAGCTGAGCAAGTGAATTAATAGCTACGGCCGAAGCCACAACAGCACAGCAAATACAATTGCTAACGGATGTATGTGTGTGTGTTGGCTTGGTAAAGTGAATTATGAACTAGTTCGGTGTTGGTGAATTATATGGGCGAAATTGAAAGTAAGCGCTTACTATTATTATTTAATTAAATGTAATGAATTGTTATGAGAGCCTGAAAATAAATGAGCGAATAAAATATAAGAAATTTAGTTATTAAATTGTTAAAATATATATATTTTTTTAATTTTGCTAAGCCACTATCTGTAGAGCATCAGGGCGCTAGTTTTTTTTCGATGAGAAATATGGTCGTACGTATCTCAAATATGTAATATACATAGTGCTTTTGAAATAGCACCCGATGAGACAGACCTCCATATGTCTTGCGTTTTTTTTAGAAAGAAATTGTGTAGTTTCCCTTAAACGACGGCCAAGGGTATACCGATGTCTGAGAAGGGGGCAGCTGGAACCGGTTCTGCCGTCCCCTTCCTGGCAAGCTCATCGGCAATTTCATTTCCCTCTACGTTCCTGTGCTCAGGAACCAAGATGAGGGAAATGTTTCCGGCACGGTCGAGACGTTTGAGTTTCTCCTTACAGGAGTTCACGAGAAGAGAGCTGCAATACGGCGACGACAGTGCCTTGATTGCAGCTTGGCTATCGGAAAAAATATTAATGTCTCCCTCCCAACAGCGATCCCGAAGCATTTTGCATGCCTGCAGGATCGCGAAGACCTCTGCTTGAAAGACACTGCTTATCTCCGGCAGTTTATAGGAGACCGAAATGCTGGCTGATTTGGAGTAGACCCCCGCTCCCACTCCAGACTCCATTTTGGATCCTTCAGTGAAAACAGAGGCATTTATATCCGCATCAACTCTCCCCTCTTTCCAATCTTGCCTGCTCGGAAAGATAGCCCTAGCACAACCCTCAAAGCACAGTTTGCGGATGGAGAGGTCGGTGCGAATATCAGAGAAGGAAGGGGAGATCTGCTTCAAGATGCTACTATGTCCTACAGGAAGTTGTCTCCAAAGGCCAATCTCCTTCAGCGTAATAGCACTCTGAGCAGCAATGGATTTGGCCATTTAAAATAAAAATTCAGTATAGCCTGATGATATAATATATTAAATATTTTTGTTGCTATTTTTCCAATTTTATCATTAAGAACTTTTCAACGGGTTTTTTACAAAAATCTCACACTCAAAATCGGACTTTATCATCACCAAATTTTCAAACTCTTTTCAGACATTCACATGAATCAGGCGCTCTACCTCTCGAATCTCTCCGTCCCGCGCATTATTGATGCCGCACAAAAGGCGAAACTATTTTGTAGCTACGAAATGGGTAATCGCACACTCAATTCAGTTAAGTGGTACAAGGATGGGCAAGAATTTTTCAGGTGAGTTGAACTGGAATGCAGAGGGAAAGGAAATATTGAAATTATTTATATTATTACTTGTCGGAATTATTTAAGCCATTAAACCAACTTAACTGACGTTATGAAAATCGAAACAACATTTCTTTAGTGCATATGTAATATATGTATGTATGTAGACACTCGTACACACACACAAAACATGGTAACCGAATTTGAATGTTTGTCTGTACCCTACTTGGAACTTATTCGATTTTTTTTTTGTTTTGCATCAGCACAGTCGAATTTGTATTTTTGCAAATTTGCTCGCGAAATTGAAACTGACATGAACTGCAACATGCAGCTGTCACCAACTACGCCAGCAACACACACACAGGCATGAACAATTGCGCAGTCTGTAGGAAAATTTGCTGTAAATTTAGTAAATTTGAAATCATAACTTTTGACGATTTTTTTATAAACTTCAAAAAGTTCGTGGGTCATTCTGTGTGAAGGTGTCAAACTGACTTCGGCAGGTATTTCAGCACCAAAGTAAGACAATTTCTCTGACATACATTTTCATAGAAGTTTTTATGTAAGTTTTCGAAGCTTCTTTTACATTTTTGAGGGCCAGTAGAAGTCAGAGCTCCCTAGTCTACTTCCGCCAAGGCATCCAGTAGATTCAATAAATACTAAAGTTTTTCTTTTCCTTTCATTCCCTCCAACTCCATAATTCTCAACGGGCTTAAGAGTTGAAAGCTACCGTAGATGCGTAAAAAAGTATGTATGACTTAAAACAATAGGGGTCAGGAATCGCTACATGTGTGGTATGTATTGATTGGTGCATGACTACCATTCGGAAGTGCGTAGTTTCGAATCTCCTTGCATGAAACAACAATATGATGGAGAAAGTTTTTTCAAATAGCTGCCGCCGCTTGGCAGGCAATGACAAGCATCCAAGTGTATTTCTGCCACGAAAAAGCTCCTCATAAAAAATATTTGCCATTCGGAGTCGGCTTAAAACTGTAGGTCCTTCCATTTATAGAACAGAGCAGCTCGGCCAAGCACCGAAAAAGAGTGTAAGCGCCAATTATAATTTTTTTACCTCATTCTAGGTTGATCCCACATATTTCTCTTGTATTCTACTGACTCTCAGCTAAACTAAATGATTTACTTTTTATTCAAAAAATATGTAGTGGGGAAACGACTCCAGCCTTGTTTTCGTACGAGATATACGAACCGTGGTAGAAAAAACCAAAAAACAAAAAAAAAAAATAATAATAATTTTTTGCCAATATGTTAAATGTAAAATTTTTTCGAAAATTTTCAGATTGTGGATTTTTTAACTAGAGAAGAACTAGTCTCCCTATAACTAGTCCCACCCAATCTAGTTGCGTGTAACACTAGTTACATATGAGCTAGAATCCAGACTCAAATCCTCACTGCATAGTAGTAATGCATATAATACACTTATAGGCGCACTTTTGCTCGATCTCATAACATCTCTCTGCCTTCTATTCCGAACTAGTCCCACCGAAACTAGTTTTTGCAAATATGTGATATTTATAATTTTTTCGAGAATTTTCAGATTTCGGACATTTTTAACTAGAGTGGGACTAGTCACACCCGCACCAGTCCCACCCAATCTAGTTGCGTGTAACACTAGTTACATATGAGTTAGAATCCAGACTCAAATCCTCACTGCATAGCAGTAATGCATATAATACACTTACAGGCGCATTTTTGCTTGCTCTCATAACGTCTCTCTGCCTTCTATTCTGAACTAGTCCCACCCAAACTAGTTTTTGCAAATATGTGAAATGTACAATATATTTTTTTCGAAAATTTTCAGATTGTGTATTTTTTAACATTTTTAATGTTAAATGTAAAATTTTTTCGAAAATTTTCAGATTGTGGATTTCTTAACTAGAGAATAACTAGTCTCCCTATAACTAGTCCCACCCAATCTAGTTGCATATAACACTAGTTACATAAGAGTTAGAATCCAAACTCAAATCCTCACTGCATAGCAGTAATGCATATAATACATTTACAGACGCACTTTTGCTCGCTCTCATAACGTCTCTCTGCCTTCTCTTCCCATCTATCCGCCATCCACTGTTACTTGCCACTCGTTGAAAGTGAGTGTTGTCGCATCGCACAACTAATTTGAATGTGTAATTGAAATTGGCGCAGATTGGCTGCGAGCTACGAGTTGAAAGCAAGTAGAGAATCAGTGGCCCCTTGCAACACACTGAACTTGTAATTTTACGTGCCACCGAACATGCAAACGCCGCACATTTTTTCAGCCAACCCTATTGGTCAGCCTCTTTCAGCTAGGTTGCATCTCTTCTCCTCCACCACGCCTCACCCCATTCGGTTGCATACACAGGTCTCTGGCCATTATGCATTTGGCGATTTTTATTGGCCTTGGCAGCTGCAACATTTAATTGATGGAAAATTCGCTGCCGCTCTTAATTGGTCGAAAAAATACAAAGTACAAAATTTCCTCGTACATTTTTTCAATTTATTTTATTTTTCTTTTGTTTTTTTTTTTGCTCGGCAACAACTGCACTGTACAAACTTTTATTTGACAATTTGGTATGTAGTATTAATGGCCAGCATTTTTTTGCAATATTCAGTTGTATACTAATGCAGAGTGGCCGAGCCATTGAACACGGAAATATTTTAGCTACTAATTTGCCGCATAAATGTTTACTTTTAGCAGATGTCAGTGCACATATTTAGTTTTTTGAATAAATGGAACATTCCATGGTTGCTTATGGAAAAATTTAACTTCTTTCAATACATCCAGAGATAGGTTGATTAGACGCGGTAAATATAAATTTCATTTAATAGTTTGGGCATTAGATTCCCTCTGTCAATTAGCTTGGTTTGGGCATTTGATAATATCAGTCAAGCGCAGGTGTGCTCTGCGATTCTCACTATAGATAAAACTATTGAGCAAAAAATGTGTCTTAAATTTCATGTTTGAACGAGATTTCGTGTGCCGAATCGTTGAAAATGATGTAGAAAGCCTACGCCGAGTGTGTTTTATCAAAAACACGGGTATAGGAGTGGTATAAGGCTTTTGCAGAGGCCCGAGAAGTCGTGGAAGATTTGACTAGATCTGGTTGCACATCAACGCCTTCAACGGATGAAAATGTGGACAAAGTCAAGGAAATGGTGCTGGAATACCATCATTTAAGTTTAAGGGAGTAGCTCGTGACCTTAGCGTGTCTCACGAATCAATTCGCCACATTTTACACCTTCAATTAAGCCATAAGACGCCAAGACGTGTGGCTGCTCGAATCGTTCCAAGTAAGTTGAATTTCTTTTAAAACAATCATTGAAAGAAAGTGGCTGAGTTTGACATGCAAACCAAAAAACCACGTCTAAGTCGGTCAAAAGTGAAAGTGATGCTTCTCGTTTTTTTAATTATCATGGCGTTGTGCACTCGGAATTAGCCCTACTGTAAAGAAAGAATATTATTTGGAAAATATGCGACGTTTGAGAGAGGATGTGTTTAAAGAAAATTCATGGATCTTGCGCCATGATAACGCACCGTCTCGTAAGGGTCATACTGTGAACACTTTTCGGAACAAAAACTCGACAAATATCATCGAACAACCACCGTATTCACTGGATTCCGCCCCTGTGACTTTTTCCTCTTCCCAAAACTTAAATTGTCACACCGCGGACGCCGCTTTGAGTCGATAGAGGCTATTAAGGAGAATTCACTGAAGGAGCCGAAAAGATCCCTTCAAATGCGTTTAAAAGGTGAATAAATAACTGGACTAATCGTTGTGGCTGCCGTAGCCGAATGGGTTGGTGCGTGATTACCATTCGGAATTCATAGAGAGAACCTTGGTTAGAATCTCGGTGAAACACCAAAATTAAGAAAAACATTTTTCTAATAGCGGTTGCCGCTCGGCAAGCAATGGCAAACCTCCGAGTGTATTTCTGCCTTGAAAAAGCTCCTCATAAAAATATCTGTCGTTCGGAGTCGGCTTGAAACTGTAGGTCCATCCTTTTGTGGAACAGCATTAAAACGCACACCACAAATAGGAGGAGGACCATCTTTGTTTTAAAAATACCTAAAATTAAGGCGTCTAGACCTGAATACCCCCTTAAACGATTTTCCAGTTTCATTGACTATAGTCCTTTTCCAAGTCATCAGTGGTCTGCTTCTTCTTCTTGTTCCTGGAGGGTTCCAAGTCAAGGCGCATGCGGTATTTCCTCATAAGGCTTTCGCAGAGTATTCGCTATCCATCCATATTTTCTTTTCTTTATTTCACTCCTGATGCAATTTTGGGGTGTAGCTCTCCAGAGTTCCTCGTTTATTATAACTCTTGGCCCCCATATCTTAAGTATATAACGCAGACACCTGTTTATAAACGCTTGCAACTTTGTGTTCGTGGTCGAAGTTATCGACGAAATTTCGCATCCGTACAGCAGCACGGTCTTAACGCAAGCGTTCAAAATTTTAACCTTTGTGCAAGTTGTGATGTCCTTGGAGCACCATATATTTCGAGGCCTAGCGAATGCGTTACGTGCTTTATTTATTCGGTCGTAAATGTCACTTTTTGCACCACCGTCTATGGAAATCATACTTCCCAAGTAGCAAAAACTGTCATCATCTTTAATGGTTTCATCACCAATTATAAACAGCGCCTTTATATGCGTAGATTTCGTCTTTTTAATATAAATTCTGAGTCCTGCTTTTGCGGTCTCCTGCTGAAGCAAGTTTAATTTCATCTGCATGTGTTGCTGCGAATGCGAGAGTAATCTGCAGGCTCTCCGAATTTCTGTGAGGCCTTCGACAGTCGATGTTTTCCAATCCTGACCATAAACTGTAGTCCATTGAATTCAGATGAGGCGGACTTCAAGACGGCCAATACCCCTTTTTCGCCGAAATGAAGAGATGTAACGTCTTTACAAGACCTCCGCAGCAAATCATTACGGAGGCTGGATGGTGAGCACGCCGAACCCTTGGAACAATATTTTTTGCGTCTTTAGAAGTTTCAGCATAGATTTTGTCATTTTGCTTATTAAAAACCTCTTCAACAGTGAACATTTTCTCATCTGTAAAAAGGCCGCATGCCATCGAAGAAGCTGCTTGCATTTGTCGAGTCTAATTTTCTTCAAGCGCGTTGTCAAAGGATGACCAGTTGAGCGACGGGAGACTTTGATGTGGAGATCATCTCTAATTAGTTTTGACATGAATTTGATCAATGTTTTCATTTCCCTGGACATGTTTTTCTGCTTTCTAAGGGATTTTCTACGAACTCTTTCTCGAACGACTTTTATAGCTACACTGGTTTGAGCCATGCGAGGACGACAAATTCTTTTGTCTGTCACTTTTTGCCTGTCACATCAGACGTTGGGAAAAACCAGTGATTTTTTCAGCAATTTGTAAATTTCACTTGTACTTTTACCACAGTTTTGTAATGCAAAAGCACAGACGTGCCATTGTAAAACAAACACTACCGGAAAAGTAGTCGTCCAGCAGTTCGCCCGATTCCCTTCGACATTTCCTCTGGAGTTAAACAAGGCGACATGGCAAAATTAAGTGGAATTTGGTAATCTCTTTAACCGCTCAAGGCTAACCATTGCATATGCCGATAACACCGTGATAATCGCCTGAAATATCTGAAGATTTCAGAAGGCAGCCAAAAGCCATGATAAATGGCGTTGACCGCTTCGAGGTCGTGCAATCGTTTAAGTTTCTGGGCGGTACGATACCTCACACAATACAATACAAAGCAGGATGGCGGCAGAAAGCAGAACATATTTTGCTCATACCAAACCATTAAAATCCAAACTTCTTACGAAAAATTACAAACCGTTAAAAGGGCTGTAGAAAATAAATTATTTGGTACCTTAGACCTAGGTACATATAAAGAAGACGGCAACTATGAGTGCATTTAGGTTAAATAAAGCGGATCGCTGGAAAGAAAAACTTACGGTGATGTAAGTCTATTATTGCACAAACTCAGTTAACCTCGGAGAGGACTGATTACATCGTCCCAACGGTAACATTCAATAGAAATTTTGGCACTTTCTTTCCATCTCAGGAGGAATGGAATAAAGGATTCTCAATAAACAACTTCGACACTACAGTAGAATGGATTGTAGTATTGGAGCTGGGATATATTCTCATAGACTTAAAATTGAAAAATTAGTGTGTCTTCCTAATACCAGCAGTGTCTTCCAGGTGGAAGTACTTGGGAAGCTTGAAAGCTACTAATCACATTTTTTCTCTTTTAAGGGCAATATTGCTATTCTTTCGGATATCCAAGCTGAAATCCAGGCGCTGGATTCGGCTACAACAACCTCTAAAATGGTGGAACAAAGTAGGAATAGCCTTACCACTTTGAGTAAAAACTATAAAGTAGCTTTAATCTGGGTCCCGGGTCACCGGAACATAGAAGGTAACGAAAAAGCATATGAACTGGCGAGAAGGGGATCTGCCATGAATTACTGTACTCACACCATTAAATACAGTCTAGAACACAATTTCCCTAAAATACCTCCGAATCGAGGACCTTAGATAGAGAGACCAGACGAAATGCAAAATTAGCAGAATCTTATGGCCCACCCACAACCTCAAGCAATCGTCGACATTGATAAACAGGAAACAAACGGAACGCCTGGGCACTAATGGCAGTTGTAACTGGCTTTTGGTGTGTGGGAGAACAAGCCGCCAAAATGGGCATCCCTCACAACACATACTGTCATAGTTGTAAACGACCGGAGAAAAAGGAAACAATCTTCCATTTCCGCTGTGAATGCCCTGCCCTATGGAAGTACAGAATCTTAACTCTGGGCAAACCTCCATCCGAGAGGCTCGAACAACTGTCTGGCGTAGACGTAAACAGCCTAATAAGGTTCTCAAACCTCACAGACTGGATATAACTATTAAACAAGTAGGTAACGAGGATGTGGCAAAAAAATGGTGCGAAAGCGCTAGTTGGGTTCTGGATGAATCACCACTCTAACCAAACAGCCAACCAACCTTAGATATCATTATAAAAATTAAACTCTCGAGAGATATTATTTTCAAAATATTAAAAACTTACTCCTTTTGTAGACCTTTAACTAGTCTGAATCTAATTGGAATTTAAGATATTTAAGAATAGAAAATTTTTAAGTGTCTGCGAGTTCCACTTTTTATGGAATTCTCCACATGTACTAGTAATAGTTTTTGCTTACTGCTATATTTTGTTTTCTGTTAGTTTGATGGCTTAATATTATTTGTGCGTGAAATCAAATGAGCCGACGTTCTACAATTGGGCTGATTAAAAGCTATTAGTGACAGTTTGTCCAAAGCAATTTGTTTAACTTAATTAAGTTGCAACCTCCAACTCTCATCGCAAATCAAAATCAAAAACGTACCGTAATGAAATTGGAAGTCCTAATCAATTATGCGGAAAACGGTAAAACTTTTAAAAACGGTAGAAGTGTAAAAAAAGGTTTTTTTTTAGCAAAATAAATTTGCACAACTGTACAAGTTTTTTTTTTTTTATTATTTCTTCCATAAAATATTACACCTGTCGTTAGACAATAAGTAATTTGATTTACAAAAAGATGGAATGAGAGTGATATTGAAGGGCCAATGCCCCCAAGCTCCAAGCTCATTTAGAAGAAATATATACATATTATTTAAAAACAAGTGGTTAACAATGACATATACGATTAGTTGACAATTGATTACATGGATTTTGCAAGATCTGTTGGTGTTTGACGGTTAAGCCGACTTCGGGTAGATTTTTCTTTATTTGGTAGTCTTCTCATCATAGGATTTGTGTGCGTTAATAATCTATTTATGTGTCTCCTGCTAGCGCTTTGTATTGCTTCATCAATAGTATCGATGTCAAGGTCGCGATGAATATCTGCGTTAGGTATGTACCAAGGTGCATTAGTTAAGGTCCTAAGTATTTTAGACTGGACTCGTTGAAGTATACTTAGATTAGTTTTTGCAGCAGTGCCCCAAATCTCAATTCCATATTTCCAGATTGGAGCAATTATCGTTCGATAAATAAGTACTTTATTTTGCAATGATAGATTGGACTGAGGTCCAAGTAGCCAGTACAATTTCTTAAAACGATTTTTAACTTCATTTCGCTTTTTCTTTATATGCTCCTGCCAGTTTAATTTCGAGTCGATCGTAATACCCAGGTATTTCGCTTTGGTGTCAATATTCACGTCAGAATTACCAACGCTAACTGGTTCAATGGTTGTCCTTCGGTTTGTGTAGTTTACTTGTATTGTTTTGTCAGCGTTAATTTCGATGTTCCATTTTTTGAACCAGTTTAATGTCACATTTAATTCGTTTTGTAAATTTTGTTTTGCGACTTTTGTATCTTTATGAGATACCATGAGGACTGTGTCATCCGCAAATGTTGCAATCATGCTGTTTTCTGACTTCGGTTCCGGTAGATCAGCCGTGTACAATAGATACAATGTTGGTCCTAACACACTGCCTTGGGGAATGCCTGCGTTCAAAGGTTGAATGTCTGAACATGCGTCGTTATATTTAACATAGAATTTCCTGCCTTGGATGTAACTCTTAAGCATAAGGTAAAAGTCATTAGGTAGTTGTGTTTTTAATTTATGGAGTAACCCAGGGTGCCACACTTTGTCAAAAGCTTTAGCTACGTCGAGGTATATGGACATGCACACTCTTTTTTTATTCAGGTCGTCATTAATTTTGTGAACTTCTCTGTGAATCTGTTGGATTGTTGAATGGTTTTTCCTAAATCCAAATTGGTGTTGGGGTATCAGATTCATGCTTGTTATAATAGGATTTATCTGGTCAAATAATATTTTCTCGAAAATTTTTGATATTGTCGGTAGTAGGCTGATTGGTCGATATGATGTTGCTAGTGTAGCGTTTTTGTTAGGTTTCGGGATCGCTATAATTTCAGCTACTTTCCAGGTACTAGGGAAATATTTGAGACTTATAGCAGCGTTGAAAATATTTCTTAAATAAATTATTGCCTTGTCAGGCATATGCTTCATAATTGTTCCCGAAATTTGATCGTATCCAGGCGATTTATTGTTCTTTAGAGTTTTTATTAATTGTTTTATCTCCGTAAGTGTGATTTTTTTAATTTGCTGCTTATTCTCGTTTGCTGCATAAGTAAGATTTATGTCGTTATTATTATTTTCAAAAGTATCTTTAAAATGTTGAGCTAAGACCGTTGCTTTTTCTGAAGAGGTTCAGGCCCATTTCTCTTTAGTTGTTTTTATTGGTGGTAAATGTATTGTGGCGCCCACCACTTTTTTCGTCGCCTTCCAAAGTGTGTAGTTTGAGGATTTTGTTGCGTCAATATTTTTGAGATAATTGCTAAGTTGTTTGTCTTTTTCCTTTTGAAGTAGGTCTCTTATATCTTTTCCCAATTTGTTTAGCTTTTTCTTGTCGTCTGGAAATCTTGTTGTCTGCCATTTCTTCCTTAGCTTTCTCTTTTGTGTTAGTTTCTTTTTTATCGTATCAGGTATGTAGTCATTTTTTACTTTAGTTGGTGGAGAGGGTGTAGATTTACTAACTGCCTTAATAGTTTTGTCGTTAAAAAAAGCTATAGCTGTTTCAATTTCATCGCCTGTTTTCAAAGATACTTTTGTGTCTAAATATGAATCCAAAAGCTCAGTAAACGCATTCCAGTCTGTACGATGATTGTAAAGTGGTGGATTTAAGTTTTGTTGCGGTGGTTGTTGGGTTCTTAGTATAATTGGCGAGTGATCAGAAGAGAGCTCAAGACAAGATTCAATTGTCAGTACGCTTGGATTAATTGATTTCATGATAAAAAAGTCAAGTAAGTCAGGTACTTTCTTAATGTCAGAGGGCCAATAAGTGGGTTCTCCGGTACTTATATAATTACAATTACGCGCTCTGATGGCGTCAAGTAATGCTTTTCATTTCGTGTTTGTTAATCTTGAACCCCACATCATATTTTTTGCGTTATAATCTCCTCCGGCAATAAATCTACTTCCAAGTGTTTCAAGGTAGTTAGCGTATTGTGTTGTTTTGTTGTTGTGTTTCGGAGGGCAGTAAGCAACTGATATGGTAAGCTGGCCTAGAGTGTCATTTATTTGTATCGTCGTTGCTTGCAGATGGTCCATTTGATATTCTTCCATTTTGTTAAACATACTATTTTGTCTCAGTATAATAGCTGTTCCGCCGTGTGCTCTGTTGTCAGGGTGGTTGGTGCATATTATTTTGTAGCCGGGAATACTAACGTAGCTTTTGTCATTAAAATGAGTTTCTGACACCAATAGTATGTCAATGTTGTATTGGTCTATAAAAGTTTTAGTTTCAAGAATATGTTGGTTTAGTCCGTTTGCATTCCATAAGGCTATTGTCATTTTATTTTGCTTGTCCATCGAATTTGGTGACCAGTAGTGTGATTAATATATATTCATCATGTTAGTCATTTTTTTAAGTTCTTGAATATCATCATTTTGAGGGTTAGGCATACCTGTGTTATTATTTGTAGCTTGTGCTGCTACTTGTGCATAGGTTGATAACCCGATGCTAGCGGGTTCGACTGTGTTTTCCTGTTGCGGCGGGTTCAGTATCGGAGTCTGGAGTTCCTTTTTGCGTAAAGCTGGAAAACGTTGCACCCTCAGTGATTTGTATACCTTACATCCTTTATAATTGGCTGTGTGTTTTTCGCCACAGAGTGCGCATTTAATATTGTTACTACTTTTATCGATTGAACAGTTCGCAGTTTTATGCGGGCCTGCACACTTAACACAGATTGGATTTTTTGTGCAATAGTTTCTAGTATGCCCATATTTTTGGCAGTTGAGACATTGTGAAAGAGACCTTATTTGACGTGGGGGCTCGAATTTTACCTTACAATGCAATAGATTTGTAATATTGTATATATCTTTGTTGTTACTATTTGTTTTGATTTCCAGTGAGAATAAAGGTAGAGGTTGTTTTGAATCGCTTTTGAGGATGTTGAAAATATTTGTTACATCATGACCGTAATCAGCGAGTTCAGATTTAATGTCATTTATGTCTGTAGAATGATGCATAGTGCGCAGAATTACTTTAAACCCTTTTTCTTCCTTTGGTCGGAATGTATAGTATTGAGTATTTCGTTCTTTAAGTAGTTTTATTGTTGCTGAATAATGCGTTGATTCCTTCGTTTGTATCTTTATTTCATTGTTCTTAAGTACTTTTAGTTCATAGTTATTTTGTATACATTCATTAAGAGCTTTGATAAGAGTGCCTAATACTTGGACTTTTTGTATATAGATCGGTGGTGGCTTTGGTACATATTTGAACTTTGTTGTTATTGAATTAAGAGTTTGCGTCTCTTCTTTTTCATTCTCTTCTAATTCGTTCTCTTGGTCCAGTATATCAAATCTATTCTCTGACGGGGGTTTACTCAGCCAATATGTGAGCTGTTGTTGTTTTGAGGACAATTTCCTTGTTTTCTTGTTTGCATTTATTTCTGCTTTTTCTGGAGAACTGCGTAAACGCTTGGGTGTTTGGCTTTTCTTTGAGTTGTTGGGTTGCTCAGCAATAGATGTTTTTAGTGTCGTGCACAAATAGACTTTGCGTTAGTCGCTGATGATGATACCGTGGTTGTTATTGCTGAGGCTGTCGTTGTCGTGCTGGTGTTTGTTGTGAGTGTTGCGAGAGCAAGAGTAGCTGTTGTTGCGGAGGATGTTGCTGTAGTGGTGGTCTTTGTTGAAGATGTTAGTAGAGCAGCTAGAACATTTTCAGTTATAGGAGGAGTGTGGATTTGATCACTTTCTTTGTTAAGCTTATTCGCGTGCGAGAGTACGGCATTTAGTCGGACCGCAAGCGGTTGATTATTTAACAAATTGTTTACACTGTGAGAGCGCCTACGCTCGCACGGAGGAGAGCGTTGGACACTCATTTGCAAATATGCACTAGTTTAGTTATTTATGTTTTTTTTTTGTTTTTTTTTTTTGTTTTTTTTTTGTTTTTTGGTAGTTGAATGTCACAAAGCGCAACTTAGCGAATTAGTTTGGCACTTTTGATATTTAGAGTCACTATCTCGTTAATTTATCAAATATGCGGATATTTTACCGGGATTTGGTAGCTATTTCGCAGAGCGATTTATAAACACGTCCGTTCACTTGAGTGAAAAACCGAAATTCACTGTACAAGTTGAATTTAATTTTAAAAATTTATTTTAATAAATCCAAATTCAAGATTTCAATGCTAAGAGTTCAATACCTTTTGTTTGAAAAGCTGCAGGAACTTTTCATTTATACGAATTGCATTGGAAATGTAGTCAAACTAATATATATTTTTTTAAGGGATGGTCCAGAACTCAAAAATTGAGGGTATTTTCAGTATTTATTTTTTTTTCACAGTAAGAAGTTAAAAAACGGTATCTACATACATTTTTAGGCTTTTTATTTAACTTCTTTTACATACAAAAATGAAAACCAAATTTATTTTAATAATTTAAAACCAGGCGCTGAAGTTGACCCTGCCGAAAAATTGGACCTGGACGATGTTGTCCATTTTGGCTCTTCTATTAATCTGAATGATGACTGTACAGGGTTTGATTGAAAAGTAATGAGCCTTCCCGCGCGGAGCGTCTGCCCAGCGATCAACCAAATCGGCTGGTGGGGGAAAATAATCGTTGGACCTTCTTCCACTTCCACTAGAAATCGGTCCCAGTTCGCTGACAATAGCGGTGCAGTCAACATCGCTCCGCGCGTGAAAGCTGTTTTAAAAGGGTGTTAGGATTTTGTAGTGGCGAAAATGCAGCGATCGTTGGAGCAACGTTACTCGATCAAATTTTGCGTAAAGCTAAACAAAACGAGAACCCAAACCATTGGGCTACACAAGGAGGCTTACGGGGACCAATCTCTGTCCAGTGCCCAGGTAAAACGGTGGCACAAGTCGTTCAAGGAAGGCCGGGAGGGCGTCGAAGACGAACAGCGATCTGAGAGGCCTTCGACGACGCAAACAGACGAAGATGTGAACCGGGTTCGTGAATTTTTGAAGAAGTGAGGAGTTTAATTTAACTTATTACAATGTGCGAGAAATCGTGACAGGAAATCCGGAAATGCGCAAAGTGTGTGCCAAATTGGTTCCAAAGGTTTTGACTGATTTGACTGATGAACAAAAGCAATTGCGTGTGGAAAAGAGTCGTGAAGTATTGGAAAGTGACGAACAGGATAATACTTCAGACAAATGTATCACAGGAGATGAAACCTGGTGCTTTGAGTACGATCCTGAGGGCAAGAGAGAGAGTGCGAAGTGGCACACGAGCCAGTCGCCACGCCTCAAGAAGGCGCGCATGTCGAACCATGCTGATCATCTTTTTCGACTCTCGAGGCATCGTTCACAAGGAGTTTGTACCTCCAGGAAGCACTGTTACAGCGGCATTTTACAAAGAAGTGCTCCTTCGGCTGAAAACCCGCGTCGGCCGGGTTCAGTCCGACCTCTCAACAATTGGACCCTCCATCACGACAATGCGCCGGCGCACACCGCCTTCCTCTGCACCTCTGCATTGGCCAAGATGCGGATTCCGGTGCTTCCCCACCCTCCCTACAACAAAGACTTGTCCCCTCCGGACTTCCTCTTGTTCCCGCGCCTGAAAAGAAAGCTGAAGGGGAGGCATTTCGACTCCACCGAGGGGATCCAAAAAACTGTGACAGCCGAATTGAACGCGATTCCGTCGGATGAGTTTAAAAAATATTTCCTGCAGTGGAAGGACCGCTACCAGCGGTGTATTGACGCTCAAGGGTCCTATTTTGAAGAATATTAGTTGTATAAGCCAAAAGGTTTAATAAAACTGCTTAAAAAAAATAAGGTTCATTACTTTTCAATGAAACCCTGCAGCTATGTCCCGCTACTAGTTAGAATAAAACAAAAAATTTACAAAATGGTGCGGTTTTGAATTTGACACTCTAAAAACCGGGTTTTTCAGTTTTTTTATAAAAAAAATACGGACTAATTGAAATAATAATATGATTCTAGTACAGGCGATAGCCATAGGTGTTGTGCATAACAGATTAAAATTTCAGACGACTTGGTTAAGTTTTTTTTTTTTTGCCGAAAAAAGTCGTTTCGAGAAAAACGAGTTTAAATTTTGAGGTACAGGAGCGCGCGAACCGTTCTCTACTTAGTTAATGGGCTGCAGAAGCTATAATATTAGGAATTGCCACATGAAAATTTCACAGTATATTTCTAAGGCACTATACTTTCGAAATATTGAAGAAACAAAACAATCGATTTTTTTTTTAATTTCTAAACCGCCGACCACCTTAAAGTCGGCACATCGACAGATTGGGTTATTGGATTGGCAACTAAGTAAATGCGGATTTCACTCATAGATGGCTTCTGTTGAATTTTTAGGTCTGCAGACGTAGTATAAATGTAAAACACATTTTGTTATTTGATAGTTGGCAATGTGGCAGTTCAGCTGTCAATCAGTAAAAAAAAAGTTCGGTTGCGTAGTTTTCGTTTGGCCTTCGTTAAAAAATGGAAAATCAAAAGGAACATTTTCGCCATATTTTGCTTTCTTAATTCCGAAAAGGGAAAACCGCATCGCAAGCTCATAAAAGAACGGCAGTGTAAAAATTGGTTTGCCAAATTTCATTCAGGTTATTTTTCACTCAAAGATGAAAAACGCTCTGGTCGTCCAGTTGAAGTTGATGACACCCTAAGCAAAGCAATAATCGATTCGGATCGTCACAGTACAACAGAGATCACAGAGATTGCAGGGAAGATTTATGTATCACATACATGCATTGAAAATCACTTTAAAAAATTCCCTATGTTCAAGAAACCCACACATGGGTTCCTCACGAACTGAAGAAAACGCAAGAAAGTTAACGCAACGCATTAACAGCTGCGATTTGCTAAAGAAGCGTAATAAAAAATGATCCATTTTTAAAACGATTGCTAACTGGCGGTGAAAAATGGTTTATTTACAACAATATCAAACGGAAAAGATCGTGGAGCAGGCCAGGTGTACCAACTCAAACAACACCAAAAGCTGATATTCATCAAAGGAAGGTTCTGTTATCAGTTTGGTGGGATTATAAAGGAATTGTCTACTTTGAACTCTTACCACCCAACTGAATGATCAATTCTGATGTTTACATTGAACAATTAATGAAATTAAGCAATGCAGCCCGAATTGACAAATCGAAAAAGTATTGTACGAGTACTCCATCATGACAATGCAAGGTCACACACATTTTCGGGCACTCTGCCGAAATTATTGGAGCTTGGTTGGAATGTTTTGCCACACCCACCATATACTCCTTGCACCATATGATGACTTTTTTTCGATCTTTACAAAACTCCTTGAATGGTGAAAATTTCAATAATGATGATGATGTCAAATCGTACCTGATTCAGTTTATTGCTAATAAAAACCAGAAGTTTTATGAACGTGGGATTATGATGCTGCCTGAAAGATGGCAAAAGGTCATTGATGAAAATGGGCAATACATTACAGAATAAAGTAATTTAGCTTTATGAAAAAATTGTCTTTGATTTTGTAAAAAAAATCCGCAATTACTTAGTTACCAACCAAATAGTATATTGATCTTTGAAATAGTGCATGCCTCCTAATAACTTTGCAAAGAAATTATTCAGCCATCCCACCGACTCACACTTAGAAAGGTTACGAATACGAAAAAATTGGTGTATAAGACGGCAAATGAAATTTCAAAGGCTAAAGTGGAATGTCATGGAACTGGAAGTGGACGAAAGAGAAGTAAAAATAATTTGACCGTCGAAAGCCAACTTTTTATACGAGGGGTGTCTTTTATATGTCGGGATTAGAGAACAAAAACAAATTTTAATCATCGAAAATCACTTTATTGTTTTTCAAAATATTCTCCATGAAGATCTATACACTTTTGCATGCGCTTGAACCAATTGTCGAAGCACTTTTGCCACTCTGAATGAGGTACCTCCAAAACATGCATTCTGAATGCCGCAACCGCTTCTTCAGGTGTCGAAAAACGTTGACCTCTCAGTTTGTTTTTTACGTACGGGAATAAAAAGAAGTCATTCGGTGCCAAGTCAGGACTATACGGCAGATGACCCATTAATTCGATGTTTTGGGTGCTCAAAAATGCAGTTGTTTGAGCCGATGTGTGAGAGCTCGCATTGTCCTGGTGAAGAGTGATCCGTCTTTGGCGATTGGTTTTCCTAATTTCTTGGAAGACAACTGGCAAACAAATGGTTGTGTACCGCTCAGAATTTACTGTTCTGCGTTGTTCTAGTGGTACGGTTGCGACATGTTCAGTTTTACCGAAAAAACAGGCGACCATTTGCTTGGAAGTGCTTCGTGCGCGAACAACTTTTGTTGGATTTGGCTCATCTTGAAACACCCATACAGTCGACTGCTGTTTATTTTCGGGCTCATACGCGTAAATCCATGATTCATCACCTGTCACGATGTCATAGACGTGTTTCGAAGCCCCGCGATCGTATTTTTTGAGCATTTCCTTCGACCAATCGACACGAGCCTTTTTTTGAGCGATTGACAAATAGTGTGGGATCCAACGCGAACAAATTTTTCTGACAGTCGAATGTTTATGCAATATTGAATGTATGCTGGTCCCACTAATGCCTAAGATTGTCTCAATCTAACGATAGGTCACATGACGATCTTGCAATATCAGTTCGCGCACAGCATCAATGGTTTTCGGAACAACAACTAATTTTGGACGACCTTCACGAAATTCGTCTTGGAGTGAACTACGACCACGACCACGATTGAATTCACCATACCATCGATAAACACTGATCCTTGATGGAGCTTCATCGCCCAAAAATGAATTAAGTTCATCCATGCAATGTTGCTGAGTTAATCCACGTCGAAAGTTGAAAAAAATAATCGCACGAAAATGTTCACGATTTAATTCCATTTTTGGACCGAGATGAATCTTTTAAGTTACTGTAAACAACACAAATAGCGCTGGTATTTCAAAACGTTCTGAGTAGGTAAAAGCCAAAAATGTCAAACTTTGCGATACAGCTGTCGGTTGCCAGATTGCAACACCAGGGTTGCCAAATCCCGACGTATAAAAGGCACCCCTCGTATTAAAACCTCGTATAACGTCAAATAAATGGTGTTTTTTGTAAAAGATTGAGATTGTTGATATGCATGTTTTTATAATCTGGTATATAAGTTGATGGCATTTATTTTTTTAATATATCCGCCACGGGTACGAGTGTCAAGACACATTCCTCCAGTCCAATTTTTGACTACTTTTTCCAATAAATCTAAATAATAATCAGCAAAAGTGCGTCGCAAATGTTGGTCATTTGGCTTCAATTCCCGCACGAGTCGTATTTTATAGGCAGGTAAGCCTACGTGAAACTTTTCGCTTAGTCGAAGGTCAAAGGTCAATAAGTTGTAATCGACGACGAATCGGCATTTCGGCGTCTTCTTCAACACTTCGCTTTATGAACTTCGCGAGCAGATTTTTCCTTTTTTTTCAAAATAAATTTGCACAATTCCACTAAACGATTCCTGATGAATTGGCAATCATTTGAAGTTAAAATGAAGTTAAAATTTATTTTTCTTCTTTTTTTTATTTTTATTTTTTTATTTTAGTTGATTCACATACTATGTTATTCAATAAGCATTCCGGTTCGATAAGAGAAAGCGTTGCTACTAACCCAGATGTTTTCTTTTTGTTATGCTGGTACACTCCTCATATCAACGAATGTAAAGTTTTATTTCAATCTGTCGATTCATTCCGTGTTTACAAGCCAACAAGCTGTGAACCTGGTTCTTCGGCTACGAAACGAGTTTGTGTGCAGAAATTGGCCAAGGCAGTATTGGAGTCAGTTTTTTGGGATGCGAAAGGAGTCTCGTTTGTGAATTACTCGCAAACTGATAAAACAATAAGTTCTGAATATAATTGTAGCCTGTCAGATCAGTTGAAAAAAATGCATGAAAAAAACGCAGTTTGCTAAAGCAAAAAATGTTTTTCATCAGGACAATGTACCGAGTCACAAGAACATTTTGACAATGGCTAAATGACCCGCTCCAATTTATCGCTTCTTCTTACCTAAACATACACAACAAGGGCAGACAGACTACGTTTGTTACTGCTAGAAGGCAGGAGGTGACTGATCTCACCCTATCAAATTCAAAATTTGGGTGGTCAATCAGGAACTAATTGCCTTGCCGAAGACTCGTGCTCGGACCACAGGTATATTGAGCTTCAGTGTGGCGGGGAGGCACAAATGACATTGCCTACAAGAAACCCCGGAAAAACAGGCTGGCAAAAGTTTAGGGGGGTGTTGCGGGGCTTTGACGTGGCGCCACCAAGACTTCGGAAAGAACAGGGGATTGAAGTGGCAGTTAAGAGACTCAGCGCTGCCTTAGTTGAATGTTTTGAGTCACTCTGTCCAATTCTACCTCTTCTTGTTCGGACTGCGGTTACGTAGTGGAACCAAGAGCTCCCAACATTGAGGCGTGAGTCGAGAAAACTTATGAACCGGACCCCAAAGACTAATCTTGCTGAGGACTGGGAGCGATACTGTCATATTCAGAGGAACTACAAGAAGCTAATTCGTGAGTCGAAAAATACTTTTTTTAGAGAATTTTGCGGCGGTATTGAATCTCTGAGCGACACGATGAAATTGGTTGGGATCCTGAAAAGGGACTCAACCGCAAAGCTAGGGTCACCTAGGAAATCTGATGGCTCCTTCACGGAGAAGCAAAGTGAGACACTCAGACTGCTGATGGACCCTCACTTTCCAGGATATCAGATAAGCATTGGCCGGCAACAGCCCTTAACGAAAGAGGCTGCTGGCGGAGCTGCTCTACCTTCTCGGCGTGACTGGTATGTTGCCAGATCTGTGAAGAAGGAAGCCGCCATTCGATTTGCCATCGAATCTTTTGGTGGCTGCAAGTCCTCCGGACCAGATGGCCTTTATCTTGCCGTGCTGAAGGAAGGCATGGCGTCAGTGACTGCAGCCCTGAAGAAAATCTTCACTGGATGCCTGGGACTGGTTTATATACCACGCTCGTGCAGAATGGTGAGGGTCGCTTTCATCCCTAATAGGTTGGGAGAGATGACTACACCAGTCGCAAAAGCCTTAGACCCATCAGCATGACCTCTTTCAAACAAGTTGGCTTCAGAGCCCGTTTTGCCACTCCCTTCTGCAGCCATTCGGTTAGCAAATGGGTTACTACAACCCATAAGCGAGCTTGGTAGGCTGAGAGAGGCTGCAGATGGACTAAGCTGATGTTACTTGTCATGTTCAATCGACTGTCGCAAAGCAGAAGGGGCTGCAAACAGCTGGTTGGAGTGATGATGGGCAACATTCTGTGGGCGAAGCACATGGAAACGGTAGGTATCTCAGACAGTGTACTCTGACCAGCTTGCGAAAAGGAGGATGAGACGGCGGACCACTTCCTATGCGTCTACCCCGCCTTCGCTCGACTCAGGTTTGAGGTCTTTGGCACTGATGTGTTAAGAAGTGACAATCTTGGCTCCTTGGCACCAAAAGATCTGCTCAGATTTCTTCGGAGATCGGGTAGATTTAAAGAAAATTAAAAGGGAATCCAAGTGTAGTTCAGTGGACTTAATTATTGTCTAAGTGCTGTACTTGCTAGTTGTCCCGAAAAAAACAAAAAAAAAAACAACTCCATGAATTAAAGTTCAAATTGTTGGAGCATCCTTCAAATTCACCAGGCTTGACTCTTAGTGACTTCCATCTGTTTCCAGACCTTAACAAATTCATGGCTGGAAAGAGTTTTTCATCATTCGAGCTGTGGAAATGTATTTTGCAGCCCATCCGGGTTCTCAGTTCAGAGGTAGAATTCATAAACTGAAATATCGTTGGAAGAAGTGAATTTATGTTCACGGAGACTAATGAATAATAAAGTGTATTTCAAACCATAAAATTGTGGTTTTCCTATTAAATCGGAAAAATTTTATGAACAACCTAGTATTTTGACATTTGTCTAAAATGTGTCTTCAAATGAGCAAAATATCCACTATGTTTGAAAGAAAAATTAGTGTCGAATAAGCTTTTTCGGAGGATAATGAAAGTCCACTCAATTGATTTTCTCACTGTCTTAGGTTTTGTTATAAATGTTACCCCGTCTTGGGGTATTTAATAAAATCATAGAAATTAGCCAAATATTGGGTAGTCGAAAAAGTCTTTTCGTATTTTGTCGTTGGAGTCATCTATCTCCAGTGCTACCAATCACACTGTGTCATATCGTATGGTGTTAGAAAGGTGACATTTTAAGCTTTATTTAACCAAAAAAAAAATTAAATTCGGAGAAGTTGAAAAAAAGTTATAACTGTTCAAAAATGAGTGAAAATAATGAAGAAATTCGCTATATTTTGAAATTTTTGTATAAAAAAGGGAAGAATGCCACGCAAGCCACCAATGAAATTTGTGAAGTTTACGGAGACGATGTTGTATCAGTTCGTGTAGCACAACAATGGTTCGCTCGCTTCCGTTCTGGAAATTTCGATGTGAAAGATGCACCTCACTCCGGTCGACCTATCGTTGAAAAAGTCGATGAAATTATGGAAAAGATTGACCAGGACCGTCACATAAGCTGTCGTGACATCGCCAATACACTAAACATTCATCATCAAATGGTTTTGAACCATTTAAAAAAGGCTGGTTACAAAAAGAAGCTCCATGTTTCGGTACCACATGAATTGTCTGTGAAAAATTTAATGGGACCAATTAACATCTGCGATTCTTTGCTGAAACGAAATGAAATCAAACCATTTCTGAAGCGAATGGTAACAGGAGACGAAAAGTGGATCAAATACGACAATAATGTGCGAAAAAGATCATGGTGCAAGGGTGGTGAAGCTCAACAAATGATCGCAAAGCCAGGAATGACGCCTCGAAAGGTTATGCTGTGTGTTTGGTGGGATTGGAAAGAAATCATCCACTATGAGCTGCTTCAGCCTGCTCGAACGGTTGATTCTACACTTTACTGTCAACAACTGATGAGCAAGCAATGATGAAGCAAGCAATCGAAAAAAAAACGGCCCGAACCGATCAGCAGAAAGGGCGTCGTCTTCCATCAGGACAACGCTAGGCCACACACATATTTGATGACTCGGAAAAAACTGGGAGAGCTTGGCTGAGAAGTTTTGATGCATCCACCATAAAGCCCTGACCTTGCACCATCGGACTACCATTTGTTTCGGTCAATACAGAACTCCTTTCTTGGAGTAAAGTTGGCTTCAAGAGAAGCCTGTGAAAATTCTTGTCTCAGTTTTTCGCTGAGAAACCACAAAAGTTTTACACTGATGGAATAATGTCTCTAGAAGAAAAATGGCAAAAGGTGGTCGACCAAAATGGTACATAGTTGGTTTCGTAAAGTTCATTATAAATATAAAAAAAAATGAGTTGAAATTTGAATAGAAATACGAAAAGACTTTTTCGACTACCCAATATTTACAGCTCACTCTGGACTTAGTATTTCGGATAAATAGCTCATCTATGCCCCTAATGGGAGCACCAAATATTTGGTTTATCCAAAATTTTTCTAATTTTTTTTAATTGTTTTTATTTCATTTATTGACGCACAGCAACGCAAGTCGAGTTTTAGCTGGTATTGAAATAAAACCAGAGCGCATTGGTATTAAATAATGGCAACTCAGTTATTTTTTCTATGTTCTCCACATGCAAGTATTTAACATTTTTAAAAGTAAAATATTAATTGAAACAATGTACATAAATAAGAAATAGATAAATACCATATTTTTTGGTTTCATGACACTCGGAAAATAAAATTTTTTTATACTTTTTTTGAACGCCTCTTTGTGAGAGCTTAAATAAATCCTCTTAAGCTACATATATTTTTATCTTATTGTAAAAAAATATTTAAAAAAATAGAATTAATAATTGAAAGTATTTAAAAAAAAAACCATACTTTGCAATTGTTAATATTCGAACCAATGGCGTAATCTAAAATATCATCGATATCAAAGCACACATTTTTTTAAATGCAATCCGGTCATCAGCAGGTAGCCAGCCAGAGTCAACAAAGTTCCAAGTGCAAACAACACTGCAAGTGTGTGTGTTTTGCCATTCCCTTCTCTAACAATTACCGGCATTGAGTGAGTGGTGCAATTAATTGGCTTTATCAAATGGCAAATTCAAATAGAAGTGATGGCACACGAGATGCCACAGCCAGCAGGGAAAATCAGAGATTCGGAAGAGAGAGAGGCCTGCTAGTGAATCAGACGCATAGCTAGGATGGCTCGTATAACTCACTGAATGGATAAGTAGCTTTTCCATTTTTGTACGGATATCCAAAATCCTCAGACTGAGCCTTCCTGTGTGAGCCACTGGGCGCTGGACGCATGAAGATAAACGAATGAAAGGGAGCAAGCAGTCCAATGGTTCGGCCAAAATCGGTGCAAGGCTATCATCAGTCAAAGTATCAGATACCTTCGCCTCTGTCAGCTAACTTAGAGTCGCGCATGACCTGGCAATGATACCGAAGGTGATCACTTTGTGTTCTGCATTAAAATCTTACAGGCCTGCTAAAATCATGAAACTGTCTTTAACTGCGATCAAGAAAAGATTTTCGACTATTGTGTAAGTAGTTGGGGTTCTATGGTAAAAGCAGGCGAGAGCTCGCATGTCTCCCCTCAGAACTTCAGACCAATCAGCCTTTCATCTCTCTTGCTGAAAACCCTTGAGAGACTGATTGACCTGCATATAAGAAGCGAAATTCCTCGGGGTAGCTTGTCACATATCCAACTAGCTTATTGTAAATGTAAATTGGTGGAATCTGCCGTCCACCCGGAGACAATTACTAACTCTGAGTAAACTGGGGGTCGACCTTACAAGGATTAACAACAGAATGCTTAACGACAGAATAGTCGTGGCAAAGTGGCGTGGCAAATCACTCTGCAAGAGCGCCATTGGCAAAAGATGGGGTATTTCGCTTAGCGTTGTATTTTGGCTCTATACAACCATTTTAAACCCAATTCTGTTATATGGGGCTTTAGTCTGGTACAATTCACTAAAGAGCACGACACCGCTGAAGAAGCTAGAGAGGGTTCAAAGGCCGCACACATATGAAAAGACTGCACAGCGCCTAACGCACTGTTAAATGAGATACCTGTAACCATCGCTGTCAAAATTGCCGCTGCACGTACCACAATCAGACAGAGGGGTATAGGCTCGCCCTAACTTATGGACACTCAAATATCTTAAGAAACTTTGGGTTCATCCCCCTGTCGACGGATCAATTTACACCATCGCTTAGTCCAAGAAGTACAGTCTCCACTCGTATGCCATCACGCGAGGAGTCGGCGGGGGGCCACACTTAGAAAAAGGATCTGGTGAACTTATTCACGGATGAATCGAAGTCGGAAGGAAAGTCCTCACCCCGTCTGCTGCGAGGAGCTCCCTATCAGATTTAAATTCAGGCTACCGCTGTGTTCCAAGGAAAGGTATTCACAATCAAAAAACCAGTTGATTGGCTACTCGCATCCGTACCAACTGTTAAAAAAGTAAATATTTACTCCGATAGCCAAGCAGTAATTGGGCCCTCGGGTCAATGATGGTGCACTCGAAACTGAACAGTGAACGGCTGGCTTTACTTTCTATTGCATCCGAACTCTTTAACATAAGGATCCTCTGGGTTTCTGCTCTCAGCGACAGTATAGAAACTGTGAGGCGGATGAACAGGCCAGACAAGGGGCATGTGAGATGGTTTCCCCGCGGCCTGCAGTCTACTCCTAGGAAGATGGGCTTCGCGCCAACTGAGCGGGCACTGGGCAAGTACACAAAATTGTAAGGTCGCGAAATTCTTCTGACCCCGAGTGGATCAGGGGCGCTCGAACGATCTTCTGAGGTTGACAAAATCTCACCCTTCGATTTTCACGAGTGCCCTTATGGGCCACTATCTGCGAGCTGTGCATGCTGTGAGTCCTTTTTGCGTCATCTGTATGGAGGATGAGGTGGAGTCATCTTAGTCCCTTCTCTGTAGCTGCCCAGCTCTCGCAAAGCTAAGATTTATGCATGTTGGCAGTTACTTCTTTTCTACGTCTGCTAATATAGCAGGCCCTGAATTAAATGTAAGGTTGCTCATTGGCTTAATACTGCTGTCGTCAGACCCATTCTGCTATATGAAAATGTAATTCTAATTCTAATTTTTTTCGATAAGGCTTAGAGCAGGCTCACAATGGAAGACTGGACACTCAACCATCTTAGACTCCTATATGGGCATACCCAGTAATTGTGATTATCACCCTCCCATTCCCTGCTTCGCCCAACACACCCGTTAAGATCTACATGGATGAATCTACAATGGACACCGGTGTAGGATCAGGTTTATATTCCGATGTAGGATCAGGTTTATATTCCGAAGAGCTTTTTATCAGCTTTTTCAAGCGGAAATAAACACTATTCATGAAGCCTTCAAATGGTTGCACATAAACAGAATACCATAAACAGATATCTGGATTCTATCAGACAGCCAAACTGCCCTGCGGAACCTGGATGCATTCCAAATAACATCTAAGAGTGTCTTACATTCTCGCCAATCTTTTAATGGGATGGCCAAACAATATCTTATGCTGGGTTCCACGCCACAGAAGTATACCAGGGAACTGTATGGCTCACCAACTTGCAAGAGAAGGTACCTGCATGCAAAACATAAGTTATTTTATGGGGATACCTCTCGCACCTTGTAAGCTTCTTATTAAAGACGCACTAATCAGTTCTGTAAATCAGAGCTGAATTAGTGCCAATACCTGTGAACTTGCTAGGCAAACATGGACAGGGCTAAGTCTACGTCTGACCAAGACTATTATTAAGTTGAGTAGACTTCAAATTAGGACCTTAGTAGGGGCCCTCACAGGACATCGTCTCATAGGAAATCACGCAAGGAGATTAGTCGTTTACATACATGATCTCTGTCGTAGCTGCAAGAATGAGGAGGAGTTGGAAACAATTCAACGCCTTTTTTGCACATTCCCGGCTCTAGCCAGAAGCAGGAACCGATATTTAAGATCTTACTTCTTAATGAATATAAATAAAATATCCATTTTAGCCTTTGTCAAATTCTCAGTATGGTTCAATATGGAAGAGGAAATGTAGCCCAACCTCTGCGGCTCACAACGGACCCATTTCGTGGTCTAAGAGGCATCGCTGTCTCTATGTGCGATACGACTGCCAAACCTAACCTAAGCCTAGGTCAAGTTGTAATATTCAGAGCCTGCATGGAAGGTTACCATGGATAAGGTAAGCATCATCTACTTTGCCAACATTGAGCATTTTTCACCCACTAGGCGCTATGGTAGACCAGAGTATTGGCAATTTCCTAAAGCTCAGTGCAGCAGTGCAACATTACTACGATCTCAAGCCTACGCTTGTAGAACCTTATTGCCAACACTAAGGACCAATTCAGGTTTATGAAAAATCAATGTTTATCGTCCTGTCATTTTCATATATTCCTTAATTTTAGTAAATCATTTTTATTAACTTGAATTTACTTTCACTACTTCGTGAATTTTCCTGCAGGGCACAAACTACTATCGATGCACACGCACATACACACATACCAGCTCATGCCGCATGTGTGTATAGCATTTGGTTAGGCTGGTTTTATGTAAATTTATCTGCGGCAAACTAAGCCAAAAATCAATTTCAATTAAAATACGCGATTTTCTCCTTTCTTTTTTTTTTTTTTTGGTTTTCGGTTTTTTCGCTATTTTTGTAATTGTCAACAGCAAATGGCCATGCCCGCAATAAAGAAGCTAAATAAAGGAGAGCCGCAATGGTGAAATCCTTAAACCGTGATTAAAGCCATAAAACGCCGACATTTAGCAATTAAAACAAAAACAATGGATGAAATTATTTTCAAAGCCGAGCGCTTAATTCGCTCGAATATAACACAAAAAAAAAGGAGAAACTGTTGAGTGGTTTCACAAAAACAAAAAAATTATTTAAATTTTATTCATTAGAAAACATTTAGGCAATTCACAATTCAGTAATTTTTTATTGCGCCATAACTTTTATGGGTTCATATAAAAATTAAACTTCTTTCACATGCAGAGTTGCATTTATTAGTTAGACATGAACAGCTATTAATATTTTATTTTATTTTATTACTATTTTTTTTTTCTTGCTTCAAAGGCATTTTTTTTTCTTCAATTTGTTTTAATTATCGTTTGGCTACTGAATACAAATTAATAGCCGTGTTGCCCAAACATTTGTTATTTGCAATATGAGCCCGAAAAAATTATCTATAGCGAGAAAATATTTTACTTATTTTATTTTATTAGTAGTGCCACATACATTTTTTTAAAGATACTGGACTGGATATAAAATATTAGGGATAGAGAACTCGTATCAGAACCTTCTTGTGGCAATTTCTTTTACACCGAAAATAATAAAGTATTCGGATTTTTTTTTTATTTCATCTTAATATTTTTTTTTTTTTTTGTGAAAATATACATTATTCAGTTCAGGCGACTACCCTAGCCAAATTGATTCGGGAACGGTTTCAAGTGTCCGGGCATGAAACACCAAATGATAGAATGAGTTTTTTCTGATGGCAATCATTCCAGCGCTGAAAGAGGAACTCTCTGGGTACATATAAATGTGGGTATTATTATCTTTATTATTATCAGGGTACGGCGCACTGCGAACGGAAGAGATCTATTGTGCAAAGCATGCTGAGGTACTCTATATTTTAAGGGTTTCTACAAATGTTAGCACATTTTGTAGTTTATTCTGGGGGGCAGTGCCACCTACACCGCCTAGGTTTTTCTGCCTGGTGCAGAATTTTCAATGTCCATTTCACAAAAATCCGGCTGATGATGGTCTCAGAGAGACCAATTTCGTTTAAGTGGTATCTCAGGCTACAATGACCTGTAAAGTAACCAGTTTAAAGTCTTAAGTCTACTCTGCTGAGTAAAAGTAGCTTATCAGAAATTCCTCTGTGCGGCGTTAGGAATGTTCCGCTTGTCGCTGAACGATAGAAGTTCGTTGAGCACTTCCTCCCACTTGCTGGCAAGTTCGTGGATCCGACCCTTTGTAAGTCCAAATAAAGGCTTAGGACAGGACCCGACGTGCCTGACTTGCGTGGAGGAGGCGGATAGCACTGAGCACTTTCTCTGTGAGTGTCCTGCCTTTGCTAGAGCAAGGCCACGAATTTTGGGCTCCGATGTCGTGAGAATGAGTGAAATTCGTTCTCTGAAACGGGAGGATATTTACAGATTTACCAAAGATTTTTCACAAATAATATAAGAAACAATGGGCATAGAAAGCTGGGCATTAAGAACTAAGCATTTGAACTAAAATCTGTAAATATTCTTGTGCTTCTGGCTTTATTACTTCCCGCTTGAAAGCTTCATATGACAGCACTCACGATGTAGAGATTAATAAGTTGGCACCTATCGCGGCCCTATTGAGGCGCTATGTTTCATCTAGGAACTGTGGAAAATATATACATATATATATACCTATCGTGGTACCGTTACTTTGCTCTCAGCGAATTTGACAATATCAGCTGATTTTCGTGACGTCACACTAGCGCAATTGGTGATCAGTGTGACCAGATTAACATTTTCGGAACTTTATTTACCTTTGGTTTTGTTCCCTAGTCTCGGAGTTTTAGTTCATTCATTCTGACATTTTTCTCTCTGCTCTTTTAATTAATATGTGATGTTTATAATTAGGTAAACTATAAATTTCTTAAAAATTATTTAAATACTTGACTCAGTTCTATTCAGCTTTACTTTTTTACCACCTGGTCACATTGTCGGCGATTTCGATTAATGCTGGTGTTGGGGAGTATTTGTGTGTTATTTTTGTGTGACTTTTCTGCGCTTTACTTACTTCTTTTCCTTTAGGCAGTCAAATCTCTCTCTCGCAACCTCAGTGCTGCCTAGTTCTGGATGTAAAAACGCACTCAAATGCCTATTTAAGAAAGAGAAAATACAAAAATTGTATTGAATTATAGAAATTGGACACGTGAGAAATTGTCTGGGTGTGTTTTTTTAAATAAATGCCTTCTGGTTACATACAACAGACTGATGTAAAAATCAGAGTTTTGAAAATCCATCCTTGTATTTAAAAATCATGTGAAGGGAATCTCTTTATAAGGGGCCCAAAAACAGTTTTCGCTATATTCGAGGTTATGTAACAAGTTAAGATACTCTTTTATTAAAAAAGGTCGGTACGGTTTCTTCAGTATTTGCCAGAGGGGTACTTCACCCACTTCGCCTACCTTCTTCAGTATTAACTGGTGTTTTTTTTTTGTTGTTTTTTCGATTACATATGAATACACCTCTCTAGCTTTGATTCGTATTCAGTAAATTACAAAGTTTTTTTTAAATTTATAGTAAGGCTTTAAATGTTAAGGGAGAAGATACCTGTAAAATTTCGAAAAAAAAATTCGTTTTCATAAAATGTTAATATAATCCTTTAAGAACCTAAATTTGAGTATTTCTTATATTATTGATAGTCAAAAGTGACGACTCTATTCTTTGCGTTCAGGCGCTGGGAGAGGTATAGTACAATTGTATTCAAACTTTAGATGCGTTTTTCTCAAAACTATATTTTTCGAATTGGCGTACACGATAACTTGAAAAGTTATTGAACGATCTCCCTGAAATCTTGCACACATCTTTTTTGTGATATTACTCTCTATGTGAATTTACAAGTTTTCGAAAATTTTTCGAAAAAATAATTTTTTCGAAGCAAAAATAGTAGGAAAATTCCCCCCAAAACTCATTTTTTTCATTTATTGATAATTCATATAGAAATTATGACATTAGTAAACAAAACAAATTTTTGGTTTTTTGTATTCAGGTCACTGACGCCGATGCTACAATGCCGCCGACTGAGAAGCCCCGCTGCGACCTTCCTGGAAGAATTGGTGTACATCCGCCATTTTAAACGATTAAAATAAAAAAAAATATTTGTGTATTATTTTAATGTATAAATAAACGATATGCCAATTTTGAAAAAAATATATTGACTTCTTCATTTTAAATAATTTTAATGAAAATACGGCCGTTATCAGGTATCTGTCTCCTTAACCCTAAAAGGCCATCGTTATTTTTTAACGTAGAAGTCACCCCTCGTCGATTCGACGACAGCATTACTCAAAGTCATTAACATATTATCCTACCTATCAAAACCTACGAAAATCAATATATTCACAGTGCCTTGTTTATATATCTTCTAAATAAAACAATATCAAATAGTTTTTCCTAAATCTTTTTATTATAAATAAAATTTTCACAGCTCTGATTCATTTGGCTTTTGTTCAAAATACAAACTAAGAAGCAAAAAAAATTAAGAATTTAATAACATATTATTCACTGAATGGTATTTTTTCATAAAGATAATACTATTAACTACAAAAATAAAATACTTTAAAGAATGAAGGTTCTCATTTTGTACAAGTGGCACAAAACTCTATTTTATGCTCCACACAAAGACTTTTCTTACATTTTGCACAAAATGATATCGTCATCCGTCGCTTAACAGGAGGACAAATTGCGCAAATCGTTCTCTTTTTTTGTTAAATTTTTTTGGCGATTAGTATCTGCGGTATTTTCATCACAAGAAATAATATTTTCAATATCTGATCGCAACGACGTAGACAATGCTGGTACTTCAAGTCTGTTTGTCAAGTGACTTTGAATAAGGGCAGAATGCAATTTTTTCGTAAAAGCTGGACGACTAAGGTGTTTTATTTGTTTGAAATACGTTGTGTGAATAAATAATGTGGCTGCTTATAAAAGCTATGTGCAATATGCCATGTTCAATATGCCAAAAAATTTACACACTGGCCATCGGTTTGTTTTGCGTGAAAAGCTCATGACACTACATATTTGGTCAAAAGTATCAACGCCTGCCTTCGTTTTGTTGTAAAATTCGATCATGCAGAGTTTGTTAGATTTGGGGCTTACTGCTCCTTCCTCATTACAGGATGATAAATATATTACTTTACTCGGCTTCGGCTTATATGATAGAAGCGTCAGCTCATTATCATAACAAAACATTGACGTAGGTATTACACTTACGACCTTTTATATTTTTCATTTCACTCGGAATCTCTCGCTTATTAGAACGTAGAGTTCCAACCGTCAGCTTATATGGTTCGCATAACAGTGATTTAATAAGAGGAATCGAACTAATCCAGTTATCCATTGTAACGTTTCTATTTGAGCCATGTACAGTTTTAGTCAACTCTTTTACGTAGTAGTTACCAAGTGGAAAGGTGGTTTCGTTTGATCTTTTTCCCAAATACGGCATAGCATCAACCATGTAGTTTGTACCGCTATCACATATCATTACCATTTTGAGTCCATATTTTGCTGGGTTGTTTGGAATGTACATCCGGAAGCTACATTTTCCCCTGAATGCCAGTAGTTGCTCATCAATCGTAAGGTATTCTCCAGGCGTATAGTTTTCACGGCAATTTTGAATGAACATCTCCCAAATTTTTCTAATGGGGACAAATTTGTCTTCAACTATTTAAAGGCGTGCAGATTTATCGTCGAATCGAAGACACGACATAAGAAATTTGAACCTTGCTTCTATCATTATCGAAATATATGTTGTTCTACCATAAGATCTGTCAAACAATTCATCTGCAGACAGATTCTGATCTTTCTTGACTACTGTTAGTGCCAAGAGTCCATTTAAGGCAGAAATATCATTTGAAGAAGTTGCTTTGCTTTGAGCTTCATCTGTTGTTACAAGTATGATGGACTGCCGATTAGCAATCTCAATGTATGTCCATAGAACAATTTCTGGTGTAATGAACATTTGGAAGCATTGCAGTGGGTCTGTTATATTTTCGCAATGGCATGTTATGTACTACATTTAGATCATAACGATAAGATTTGCCCTTTTTTGTTGACCACTTATGTTTATTTTTGCCCCGCAAAATAGATTTATTACAATAAATTATATTTGACTTGGCTGTCAATAAATGTAAACGTATGTTATTTTCATTTGTGTCGGTTGATTCTTCTGAAGAACTTGCATCCCCTAAGAAATCCCAAGAAAAATAACTTCGGAACGAAAAACTCACACAAAGTTCATCGTTCGACTTTTCGACTACGCATTTTTAAAAAATAAATACTTACAAAGATCATACGAAGCCCACCAACTGCAAACGTCAACAGTGACTAACGCTGTAAAAAAGAAAGGCCCCTTACAAACAAAGGAACAGTGCGATAGAGGTAAAATAAAAACTCGCGTCATCGAATCGACGAGGCATGACTTTCCAGGCTTAAGAAGAGTTGAGAGAAGAAGATCCAATATTCTTGCATAACCTCAAAAGGAGCATAAAATGAGATTTACACATTCAAAACACCAAATATTATAAGAATCAACAAATTTTTTTTAGCACTGGAACTATCTCAGCATAAGTTTAAAATACAAGGATGGCCTTTTTTCCTTAGCCTTACAGTTCATAGCATTAAATTAAAAACAAACACCAAACTCAAAACTTTTCGCATTTTGGGTATAAAAAAGCATTAAATTTATTGGGAAGAGCAAAGGTTTGGTAACACTGCTCAACTACTCTATTGGGACGTCGTGCGTTCTCTGATGAGCGCAAACTTGCTTCTATCATTTTTAGATAACACTAAAATAAGTGAGTATCTTCTTAGAATAAATGAAAAAATGTACACTCGTACGCACATTAAAGTAGCTGGAAGTTTACAAGTTTTAAGCTACTACTTATTATTTAATGCATTTTATACTTTTCTTACTATGCTTTTATGAAAATCTTCAAATATATGGAATGATAATCATTAAAATCACATTTTCCACAAACTTCTGAAACCAAAATTGGGGATAAAAAATATATATTTCTTCCCTTATATACGGCGGTCCCTATAGCCGAAATAGTTGATCCATTTCGGAGTGCGTAGGCTCGAATATCCGTACAGGAAACGACAAAATTATAGACAAAGTTTTTCTAATAGGGGTCGCCCCTCGGCAGGCAATGGCAAACCTCCGAGTGTATTTCTGCCATGAAAAAGCTCCTCATAAAAATATCTGCCGTTCGGAGTCGGCTCGAAACTGTAGGTCCCTTCATTTGTGGAACAACATAAAGACGCACACCACAAATACGAGGAGGAGATCAGCCAAACACCTAACAGAAGTGTACGTGCCAATTTTTTTAATTTTATTTAATGAGATAAGTTTTTTTAATATCCATTACAGAGTAGACAAGTGCGGATTCCATTTTTTTTATTATTTCTTCTAAATGTTTTCCATTATGCCATATGCACTCCTGAAATCTGCCATCCAAACTTTATTTATTTTTTATATATTTTTTTTTAATTTGTTACCGAAATTAATATTCATATGCTCTACCGTCTTTTTCCGAAAATAAGACATCCTCCGAAAATACGCACTATAATGATTTTCGGAACTTTTTGTAAAATAAGTATAAGTAATAATACGTTTAGTTTCCTAATACTCGTATTTCAGAGAAATGCTTGAAAAAAAGAGGTTGTCTGTAAAGTCGGTTTACTGACGATTGTTTAACGTGACAACGTCATAAGAAAATACTGATGGAATGGTTACATTTTTCAAAAGAAAACACAACATAACATAACATAACATAACATAACATAACATAACATAACATAACATAACATAACATAACATAACATAACATAACATAACATAACATAACATAACATAACATAACATAAAATACTGATGGAATGGTTACATTTTTCAAAAGAAAACACAACATAACATAACATAACATAACATAACATAACATAACATAACATAACATAACATAACATAACATAACATAACATAACATAACATAACATAACATAACATAACATAACATAACATAACATAACATAACATAACATAACATAACATAACATAACATAACATAACATAACATAACATAACATAACATAACATAACATAACATAACATAACATAACATAACATAACATAACATAACATAACATAACATAACATAACGTAATGCCGCATGAGCAAGATAACGACACATGATCAAGATAGCGACGCATGAGCAAGAAAACGACGCATTTTTTCGTGCGTACAGCCGGCTAAATCGAATTAAAAGACGTTATCACATCAAAAATATTCCAAGAAATTAATTGTTATTTCTACAGTTCATTTCAAATTAATTCTTGGAATTTAGCTTAAGAGCACAACACCAGTCATTTCAGTTTTCTAAGTCTGATTATTTTTTCTCATAGGTAATTTTATTTAAAAATAAAATGCATAATTTTTAACCCCACTTAAAATGAGTACAAAACGAAAGAGCTACAAGTGTACCATCGAGTACAAAAAGGGAATCGTGGAAGACTCTAGGCGTGCAATTCTTGTAGCATCTGGGATCAGCAATGGCTTTGGCTGTGCGCAAGGCTGATATTGAAAAATTTGCCAATTGAATTTGATACATCCACAGAAGAATTTAAAGCATTGTCACACTGGTTGGACAACTTCCTTAAACGATAGTAACTGTCTCTAAGGAGATCAACAAAATTCTTTAAGCTGGAAGCCAATGAAGTTGTTAAGCGTGCACTTCCGTTTAAGTTTTTTGTTGATGGCATCGAATTATCGAAATACCAACTCTCCAACATGATTGCTATGAATGAGACCGCGGTATTCCCAGGCCAAGGAGCTTTAGCGACAGTTCACCACAAGACTTCTTCGACAATTAACGTTCCTTCTACCTGTTACGATAGCGCACGTGTTACCTGTATTTGGGTGATTCGACTAGATGGCAAGAAAGTATAGTCATTTTCAATCAATAAAGGTAAAAAAGACCAGAATACCTGTTTCAGGAATTTATGTCATTGAAAGTGAAAAAGCCTGGTGCACCCAAGCAGTTATAAGAAAGTGGATTGATTTTATGCTACCACCACTATTGAGGGGTCAGAATTGAGGTTTACTAGTATGGGATTTAGAAAGTACTCACCGCGCTAAAGACATGAATAACTTTCTTGCTGAGAGGAAGATAGATCAAATAATGATTCCGGCAGGAATGACTGATTACCTTCAGACACTTGATATTGCAATAAACAAAAAACTATTCAAAGATCATTTGCGGATGGAAATCAATGAGTATATTGAAATCATAATAGTGAGAAATCATCGAGGAAATTTTGTAAAACCAGGCTTACAAGAATTTGTGAATTGGGTAAAGAATTCATGGGGCAAAATAACTGATAGTGAGGTTTCCAATGCACTACGAACAGGCTACTTAGACAAGAAGTATTCATTTAAGGATAGCTACACAGGAGAGATTCGGACCAATGATTCAACAGGAAATCGATTTGGCAGAAAATCAGACTATACTTCAGAATTTTACTTCTTATTAATTAATTTATTTAACGATGTTCTAGAAGAAGATTACAGTCATAATTGAATAAATTTAAATGTCTGTATTCTGTGTAAAATAAATATTAAATAAAAATATACAATATAAAAATACTTTTATTTTTGCCCTCCCCCGAAAATAAGCCCGAGCGCGTATTTAGACCAAAAAAAGAAAGTGAGACGGTAATAGAGTTATAATAATTTTCGAAAACCTAGAATTTAACTAAAGTTTTGGATTTCCAAAGAAATCCTATTAAGGCGCAACTCGATTTTTCATATTTCTTCAATTTGTAAATAGTCTTGCTTAAAGTTCTCATCCTAGGCTTTGTAATTCTTTTCATTGGGGGGGATTTTTAAGTGACGGGTCTCAAACCCAGCGCACAACCAGCTACCCTGGAATGATTCGCCTTCTCACGTTAGCTCACTCCCGAACGGGTATTCAGAAGCTACCCAGAGGATACGTGGGCTACTCCCGGACGTTGTGAGCTGCTTAAACCATATGAAGAATCGTCCTGGCCACTCCCAAGTGAATGGCGATCAGTAACATTCCCCACTTGTGTGGACTTCTACACATGGAACCATGCTCAAAGTAATATTTCATAAATCTTTCCAAAGGAATTTCAAAAATGTTTAAAAATATTTCCACCGGCTCAAATATTCCGCAAAATATTTTTTTATTTTTCTTGGCCTTTTACGCTTTCCGCTGCTTTCGTTATCTACTAAATGGAAATGGAATAATATTCAAATGCATATGCAAATACTGTGGCCCCAAAATTGCAGCAATACTCGCAATCCGCAGTGGCGCCCACCCGCTGTTTATTTGCCTATTTCAAGGCACATTCCATTTTATTTCCAATTCAAGGTATACATAGCTGTGAATTTTATTTGGCTTTTATGCTTATATGTGCATATAAGTTTTGCATATTTTCACAAGCAATCAAACGTAGATTTTGCCAGCCCATCAAGGCGTTAAATTAATGCACCCTCCTCCCAGGGTAGGCAACAAATTTGCCGTGACACCTTCAATAAAAATGCACTTTTTAACGCTTAGCTTTTTGAACGTCTGTTCAATTTTCAGCATCATTCTTTTCTGCATAAATACAAACCATTTTTTACTTTCGCATGCAATTTCCTCTTTTGAATGCAAATTTTCTTGTGCATTTATTCATCATCAGTAGAGTGAACAAGAGTGCTAATGGTGGCCGATAAAATACGAGTACTATGCGAGGAAGAGATGTTGAAGTGGCATCAATTTTGGTTGCGCTGACTATGTAATTTTCATTGTTTTTTTACCTTTGTTTTTTGTTATACTACATATGTACACATACACACACACACACTCACAAGTACACGTGTTGGCGTAAGGTCATTAATCATGCAGGCAATCAGTCATTCACTTGCTCTACCATTCACTCATGTACATTTGTTGGGCAGCAAGCACACACACATATACATAGGTATATACCAACTCCACCGCTACGGAGGTACACCCTCAAAGTCCAATTTCTGCCCATTCATTCAGTCAGTCATTCATTTTTTTTCTCTCTCAAAATTTTCTACAAATTTTGTTGCACATTTTTTATCACTTACAGATATTCACCGCTGACTCCGCCAACTACAAATTGGTTTCCCGTCAAAGGTGTCACCATCGCTGATGGCTCATCGCACTGCAATCAATTCATCTGTAATGTAGAACTGGAGAAACTGAATGTCCATTCGTCCGGTTCGTATCGTTGCGAGGTATCCGGTGATGCGCCCGAATTCAAATTGATCGATAAAACGGCCAATATGACAGTGGGTGGTAAGTAAATTTACAAACGAAAGTAGAATAATATGGCTGTACAAGCAAATTTAAAATAATATGTATGTACATATGAATGCACAGTACACACACATTTGAGATTTAAATGCACTTTATTTAAGATAAATGCGCTTTACCGTTGTTTTTGATATCAATTTTAAAGGTTGACCTTTCACTTACCCCTTCACTTAACCCCTTCGCGCCGGAGTTTTATTTTCGCTACCGGAATACTTCTTGCACACATATTCAAAAAAGACGAAAAATATAATAGAAAAAATATGTTCTGCATAATTAAAAAGTCCTTAGTTCCTTGCTTTATCCTGGGACATATTGTCCCATTAAGGATTTATATTGGGACAATTTAATAAACCGTCGAATTTAGTTTTGAAGAATTTATTTGAAAAATTTAGTATTTCTGTGTTTTCTTACAGAAAAAGTATTTACTTATGGTACGAGGCAAAACATTTGAAACAAAGTGCATTGTTGCATCCAGTACAAACGTAATTTGTTCTCGTATCTTTTTTCAGGGAAGTGCATCGTACGCAACGTCGAGAACTACCTTTTAATGGTAAATGATCACCTATATTCAAGAGCTCGGTACGTGGGAGTTTAGATGGTCTTCCACCAGTTCGCCGAGTTTTTAACTCCTTGTGGTTGGTTCTTTCCGCAATAAGGTACTCTGCTAATGGGACTAGGACAGGTCGTTATGCACAATTCAAGCGTTAACAGTTGAAAGCATCAGAATCTTGAAAAAAACCTTTTTCCACCACTTTTGGGATTTCCGGTTGATATCGTATACCGCTGCTTTCTGATCAGCTAGATCTACGCCCCCCATCAAACGATTATAGTCCACAATAGCTAAGGGGCAGGCAACTTTTTTCTTCTTACCGTCCTTTTGCTTCCTATCTACTTCTCCTTTGCTCGGCTTGTGACAGTTGGAGACAACAAATACTTCTTTCGAGTCCATCCAACGAGTAGCTAGTAGACCATCGCAGTTTATTTGGAACTGGCTTTGCCCACGTTCTAGTCGCGACCCCAACTCCGGTGTTTCTTTTCGATTTCTCATATATGTACAAATATCAGGAAATGGAATGGATTTCATGAATGTTATTGATGTGAAAAATCGATCGAATGCAACAGCCACATCATTATCACGGATAGTACCTGCTAATTTCAAAACCACTCTTTCTCCAAGAGTTCCAGAAAGATTAGTGGTGACATCTTTTCCAGTGTATACATTCAAATAGTATGTATATCCTGTTTTTGCATCACATCGCAACCAAATTTTAACACCGCGTTTGATTGGTTTCATAGGCATGTACTGCTTTAGACTGGACCTACCTTTGAATTTTGCCATACATTCATCGATTGATTCAAAAGGACTATCACTTCGTATTCGCATGAATTTTTCTTTCATACATGAAACGACTTCGGAAATATAGTAATCTTTTAGAGCATTATCAGGTTTGTCACAATCATTTAAATATAATATAGTTTCGAAGAAAGTAGAGTGAACCGATCGCGGAAATACTTTGCTTTATCATTTCGTTTCGCATTGATGGTTGTTTGCTCCAATAATCAAGTAATGATGGCAAATGGTTGTAGTGCATAATCATAGCCACGCCTAAAAACACCATTATTTCATGTTCATCGGTTCATGCTCTATTAGTTTTCTTCACTTTATTAAGTTTTTTTAGTCGCTGATTTGTGCACTGTGCAATAAAAATACACAAACTTTTTGGAAAAAATTCTCTAAATACACGGTAGACCCTCTGGGAAGATCTACCAGAACTTCGAAACATCCATCTTCTATGATTTTAGTCCAGGTGGCAATGGCAGGTGCTTCACTCACCTCATTCTCGCATAATTCTTCTTCCTCATCCACACACGAATTTATGTCATCGGCAGCATATTCCTCGTCTGATTCGGAATAGAAAGCATCACTCTCAACTTCATAAGTATTATCTCCATCTGCTTTGCTGTTCCCAGAGTTTGACGATGGTTTGTAGCTACTCTCAGATGGGCTAAAATCTTCCTCTTCAGAGGAAATATCTGCAACCTCTTCCACAGTGTACTTTTTCTTCGACATCTGGGAAAAACCATATTCGCACAAATAAGTCCCATGTTAAATGCAAACTGGGGCAATAGATCCCAAGACATACAAAATTATAAGCTACTCACCTTTACTGATATTCTAAGAATGTATTAAATGCAATATAGGGAGAATTCTAAGTGCACTATTTACTGATTCGATGCTAACGCAATGACGATCGCGGAACATATGTTTTTGACATCGTTTGTCTTGCCATATCGTCAAAATTTCTCAACACGTGCTTGTTAACTGGATCAGTGGTGCCACGTATATTATAATAACGAATTTTTTTGGGATTTTTTTTATAAATGAAACCAAGAACTTTTCTTGGGACAGTTGAGATGGAAGTTTTATTGAATAACAAAACTAATAAATAACTTTCTACGAGGCTGGGACATATTGTTCCAGTAGGCGCGAAAGGGTTAAATCAATTTTTCTGTGTGATAATTCCAGCTCCAAGGCTTGTATACCTAACTTTTCATTTACAGTGAGTTCAAAAAATATGGCACTTATTGGCAAATTTGGACTATTTATTTTAATCTTAAGGCCTCTTCTATTCGCCAAGCAACTCTCATCATTATTCTACAAGAAACTTTATCACCACTCTCATTGCTTACATTCTAATAAAAATAAGACAAATCCATCGTTTTTCTGTATTTTTACTCACAAAATAGTCTCAATCCCCTCATTTGTCGTATAGGTGCCAATTTGAGTAGTTGATATCCTCTTCTTCTATTCACCTTTAATTTAGAAATGTCAGTAAAACGGAATTAGAAGTATAAGAAAGAACCAAGCCCAATGGGATCAGCTGGCACTGAGAAAATCCATAAGCGACCGCTGCGTGGACCAGTGGCAGACGCGATGGGACAATGCAAATAAAGGCAGGTGGACCCACCGTCTCATCCCCAATGTTGAAGCTTGGCTCCAGAGAAAGCACAGAGAAGTAAACTTCTATCTCTGCCAAATTCTAAGTGGTCATGGCTGCTTTAAAGCATACCTTCACCGCTTTAAACACGAAGAAAGTCCATACTGCGAGCAGTGCACACCACCAGTTGAGGAGGATGCAGAGCATGTGCTTTTCACGTGTCCCTGCTTCAGAAGAGTAAGAGCCAAACGGGAAGACAGCCTTGGCACAGCATCACGCCCGGGAATTTAATGCCACTGATGTTAAAGAGCCAGGACAATTGGAACAAAGTCCAACACATGGCTGCTAAAATAATGCAGCAACTCCGACATAGCGAGCAGGCAAGGAGAATGCGCGAACGCCAAATAAGAACGTGAAGCAGCACACCTATCCAGAGATGAAAATGCAGGTAAACTGACGATACCACTTTTAGAAACTAACTTTTCTGTGGTTCTGTGCGGAGGATTAAGTCATTATAAAACTTTAATTTTTGCTCACGGGATAGCAGTTTTCATTGAAGCAGCTACATATTGGAGTAGTAAAAATTTTTAGTAGCTAAGACTCTGTTATTAGTTGCTGGATCATTTCATCGGAATGGATACAAACGGACCGGCTCTGATGGTAGCAGAGGAAGAGGAGACCCTCCTCTACGTTGGAAAGATCAAACGGCGAAGGTGTGTCCAACTGGCGCTGATTAGCACGAGAAAGAAGGCGACTGGCTCGCTTTGTTAAACTCGACCAAAATCGCGTAAACAATTATCGCGCCAATTAAAAAGAAGAAGAAGAAGATGCGTTTTTGTTTGCTGATACAAAGGGAGGTACAACCTTAATTGCGTGTTCTTCGTTAAGCAGGTTAGCATTATGCCTTGAATCGCCGCTAGATCGGACCCTGTACTTTGTTTTCTCTTAGTTTTTCAAACTATTTTCTCTAGTTTTATAAACGCATTCTGCGACTCATTTAGAACACTTGCAACTTCCACCAACAAATAAGCTCATTTGAGTTTCCTTTCTAACCATGAAACAGATTTTTACAATAAATTGAAACATTAAAAAGCATAATTTACTTAAGCAGCTAATGCCATCACAAGCACAAGCAGGTCAAAAGATAAATAACTTCCCTTCGAATGCCAATAAAATTTGTTCAAAAATAATAATCTCTTTTGGCGTTCATCTGCGCTTTACAAATCAAATCAATGTTCTTCTAAATACCACTCATGTAAATCGCTTTTTCCCGGATTGACTATTAACTTTAAGTAGACTGCTGCTTGAATGCTTTAATATGCTCATTTATAACAAATCAGGCAACGAAAAAACGTAGAAAAACAACTCAAAGCAATCAATAAATATTTATGCGCGAGCGACTGTAAGTGCTTTATGCACTCATTTAACGGCAATTCTAAATTTATTACCAAATCAAAATACTTGTGTATTTACATGCCAGCAGAAAGAAATGCAAAAGGAAAAATGGCGAAATGAACAAAAAAAAAAGAAATCATACCCAAGCCACAGGATGAGGCACGGGAGGACGCCAAATCAAATCAGCCAACAGGAAAAATGCACATTGCTCGTAATTTATGTTATTGGTTTCGTTGCTATCGCTATTGTTGTTGCTGATGGTTTTGTTGCTGCTGTCGCCAAAAGCTGTTACATAAGAAAGCAGCCGCACAAATAAATCATTGATGCTACTAACGGCATAAGGACACAAACAACAAACATAGCCATCAACAAACACCAACATTTGCGGCCTCACATAAAAGCGGAAGTAACGTTCAGGCTGAAACGAAGGCAATGGAGTGAGAGAGTGAGCAGCTTATAAGGGAGAGAGGTAGAGAGAGATAGAAGCAGAGAGAGAGAGAGAGAGAGAGACAGAGAAAAGAAACAGTAAGCGCAACATTGACAACAATTGATTTGAATTTTTCGCTACGGAAATAATGCGTTAAATCATTCATTTAAGGCAAGCCAACCCAAGGGCTTCTTTCGGCTGTTGGCAGCTTAAATAGCATGACCGGCAATCTACTTAGAACTTTGCAATCACATTTTCGTGGCTACAAGTTATACATACGTGCACCATCTAAGTTATTCAGGTGGCATGTAAAAATGATGAATGAATAGATGAATGCGAAAGAAACAAATACAAGAATACAAGCAGGAATGAAGAGAATATGCGATAATAGTCAACTACGCACCAAGTTGGAAAGATGCATATTCAGAGAACAAATACAACGAAATTGAGGAAATCTGTGTATGTATGTACACCTATTTTACGTTGGATTAATCGCTTCATTTTTTTTTTGGTTTTTTTCTTCTTTTGAATTTTCTTGGTATACCTGATAGCGTTCAGTCTTATTTTTATTTTCTCACCATTTCTCGACAAGTGTCTTTCATACGCTAATCGTTGCTTTTCCACAGCGCACGTGACATCATAAGCACAGTATGTGATAAATTGCTTCACGCAAAATAGGCAACTGAGAGAAATTTGTTTGAATTTGTTACGTATGAGATTATGTATGCTTACTGCCTACTGTCTTAAAGAAACTTCAGAATATCACGTAATTGCGCGTATTGGTATAAGTAGGTAGCCAACAGTATTTGTAGTGTAAACGTGATCTAATAAAGTAAATGTATAGTTTAGAACTAGTAACATTCGGACTAGGCGGAAAGTAGTTACATTGCCACTAGTTGAAAGTGGACCAAATATGATTTCGAATGTGGAGGTATGCATATGCTTATTACCATTTTGAAAATTTTCAGATTTATTGTTTTTAATACTTTTGTAAAAAGTATTATATGAGTAAAAGTAGGCAGCCAGTAGCACTTGTAAAGCAAATGTGATCTAAGAAAATAAATGTGTAGTTTAGTACTAGTATCATTCGAACTAGTCGACAAGTAGTAAGATTATAACTAGTTGAAAGTGGGCCAAATATGATTTCGAATGTGGAAGTATGCATATGCTTATTACTGTTTTGAAAATTTTCAGATTTCTTGTTTTAAATAGTTCTGTAAAATCTATTCATAAGTATATATAAGTAGGCAGCCAGTAGTACTTGTAGAGTAAACGTGATTTAATTAAGTAAATGTATAGTTTACAACTAGAACCATTTGGTCTAGTCGGCAAGTAGTTAGATTGTAACTAGTTGAAAGTGGACCAAATGAGAATTCGAATGTTGGGGTATTCATACGCTTAGTAGTGTTTTGAAAATTTTCAGATTTATTGTTTTTAATACTTTTGTAAAAAGTTCTCTACAATGCAATAAAAAATCAGCAATATCTCCCGAATAATATTTGTAAGCAATCAGCAATTTAGTGTTGCACGGCCACCAAAATCTAATGAAGTAAATTTGTAGCAAGCTGAAAGTCTTAGTATTCAGCGCTCTTACTAAATTTTAGTGGATTGATTATTTATAAATATTACTCTTACAAATAAAATAAAATAAATAAATAAAAATGTTTAGTTTTCTCCAGACTAGTCGGCATAACATTACACTCTTTCTAGTTGAAGGTGTACCAAATATGACTTATCGAAACAAAGAAATAAAAATATGTTTTCACCATAACTTCAAAATTGAAGTTACGAAATTATTTGCTAAGAACATTTTGAACTGATTTAAAACAAAAAAAAAAAAATATTAATAATAAATTATAAAAATCATTTTACTTATTGACTGAAGAATAATTAAAAATTATTAAAAATCATTTATAATACAAATTTCTCAAATGCTGATTCTAAACAGGCAACAACTACTCGTATTGTAGATTCATCATTAACAACAATGAGGATTCACAAAGTAAGCAGAAATTAATAGATTTTCACTAATTGAAAGTGGACCAAATCTGAATCAAGGCAAAATATATTTTCCATGATTCAAAATAATTCATTTTAGGCAGATTTAGTACCGCTTTCTGTGATTATATAATAAAAAAAAATACTCTATTCTTTATAGATAATCGTCAATCAATTCAAAAATTAAAAATTAAAATTTAAAAAATTCACTCAAATCCTACTCAAATGTTTACATTTTATTGTAAAAGGATCGTCGTTTTAATATTATCCTCAATACAATAAAAAATCAAAATGAGCATTCACATTTTAATGTAAAAGGAAGCCACATGAAATCGTCAGATTTGCACTCAAACTTGAATAGATTTAGCCTGGAAACTGTGAATTTCTCTATATGGTAGCAATGTTTACCGTTCAAAGCCCCAATGTGAAGTAGATGCTAATGCACCGCATGCCAACTAGCGAATTTATTAGGCATCATTACTCATACAAATGGATGCTGCGTGTCGCACATTTTTTTGCTACAGCATACGTCAGGACTGCCCAAAAATTCAGCGAAAAGATTTCCAAAGACACCAATGCTAAGTTTTTTTTTCTGCTTCTTACACAAAAGTACAAAAGCGTATAAAAATATCAACACGATTATGGGCACGGAGGTCTGCTCATCCAACTGTCAATGATAAATGATTACGCCTGCGGGATACTGCTGGTCCTGCTGTAGCTGCCTTTCCTATTCGCTTCCCATACATTAGCATATAGATTCACGTTTAGCAACCTCTTGCTGACGTTCGGGTACGTAGGCTTCGCACTTCACAGCAGGCAAGGAATGCTGTGCAAATTGCATTTAATTCATTTGTTATTCTTTCAAATTTTTTTTATCGACAACATTTTTTCGTTTGCATTGTAACACATCCCTTTATTTCTTCCTTTCCATTTGTTTAGTCACTGCTGGTACCATTTCGATTGGCGGTTAAATAAATTTTCTTTATATCGGAATGAGTTTAGGTGAGTGTGGGGAACATAAATTTAATTAGATTTTTTTTTAAATAGATAGGATGAATATGATTCGATCTCTCGATAAATAGCGCACTGATGTATTTATTTATAAGTAATGCAAGTACACGCAAGTATGTCTGAAATCTAATCCATACACTGGTGTGAAAGCGGAAAACTTATTTGCATTTTTACTAATGAAACAGTTAATGACTCGCAACGCCAAGCATAGAAGTTTCAACGCTACGCAAGGGCGATTTCATCTAGAAGGCCCGACGGGTCTCTCTCTAACAAGCAATTCAGCTTCCGGAAAGCCAGGACTACGGTGGATGCAATAAGAATGGTGGTAGAAATAGCGCAAAGGGCTTTAAGTGAGGGAAGTCTGCAAGGAAGTTTTGCGCTGTGATCACCTTAGATGTACAAAAATACTTGTAACTTGGTAAAATGGTGTAGCATCAACTCTGTCCTTGAAGGATTAACCGTTGCAGCCTACCTTGTCCGCATTATCAGCAGTTATTTAACCGTAGACGGACATTCTTCGTCGTTTCTACGACGCTTGATTGCATTTAACTGCGTATTATAATTTCCGTTCATTGTTTTTCCTTAATTTTTCGTACAGCTTTAGCCGTTGCTGAGCTTTAGTTGTGAACGTACTTTCATCTGTGCTAGGTGCTTGTAAGTACAGTTTTAAAAAATTTGCGTCGTCGCAACGGCGAAGAATGTCTTTTGTGTGACTTTTGCAATAAAATATATTAATATATCGTTTTTAGGATTTTTTTGTCTCAAAAACTTTTATATAATTCAATTCGACATGACAAAACAAGCCTTTTTAAATGACGAGGAAATAGAAAAGTTTCTTGCTGAAGACGATGACTTAATAGATTCGGATGAAGATGTTTATGCCATTGACGAGCTTGAGACAGACTTGGGAGAGCTAAGGGACGAAGAAAATTTTTCTGAAGAGATTTCTGCAGCCGAAGACGATATCCCGTTGAATGTGTTACTTGAAAAGTCTGATATAATTAATTTCTCAAAAATCATATTAGATGGAAAAACCCGTCATAAGTGGTCGACGCAAACAGCTTCGTCTCATAGATATGGCCAAAATATTTAGGAAAAGGATCAAGCGATTCTAATTTACCTGTTGCAGAAAACTTTGTTAAAGAGCTAACAAAAAACATCTACGGCACAAATCGAAATGTAACCATGGATGTTTGGTTCACTTCAGTCTCCTTGGCTAAATCTCTTTTAAAAGAACCATATAAATTAACATTGGTTGGAACATTGCGATCAAACAAAACCGAAATAAAATAATTTACTTGTTGTCCTCGTGCAATGAAAATGGAACTATGACTAGCATGGCAAAGAAGCCACATTTGATCGAGTTCTACAGTTCAACAAAAAGTGGTGTAGACACCTTCGACCAAATGTGCAACGTAATGAGCTGCGCCAATGGCAGTATTTTTTGGTATACTCAATATCGCTTATATGAATAGTTATGTTATATACACCCACAATATGTTCCAATTAGGACAAAAACCACTTAGTCGCAGAAAATTTATGAAAGGTTTACACTCTTCTCTCATTCAAAACCACTTATATAAAAGACTTAATGTGGTAACTTTAAAAACGGCAGCTCAACAAAATATACAAAGCGGACTAGTTCAACTTGAGGAGAATGCAGAAAACAGTGGAGAGGTATCAGCAAGCAAAAAAGAAAGATTTGCGCGATTTGTCCATCATCCAATCGTCGAATGACCAAATCTTCATGCGCCAAATGCCAAAAAAGCTTGTGTGGGGAGCATAAAATTGACTCTGTGCCTCATGTGCAAAATAAAGTTAAAGACTTATAAAACAGAGTTTTATTTTTAGTCTTAAGCATAAAATGAAGCTTTTCAAACTATTTATGAATTCTAATTTGATTAATATTATTTTTTTATTGAAGTTTGTCAGAGGCTATGAGCAAAAAAAAAATTTTTTTATTCAAATTTGATATTTTTAATTTAAAGTTTTATATTATATTAAAATATATAAACAAGCATTAAAACTATTAAATAAATATTAAGAGTAAAATACTGTTCTAATATTATATTCTTTTTGGGTGTAGGTGCAATCTGAAGAAAGTTTAAAAAGAGTTGTCGTCGTTTCGACGAAGAATGTCTATAGTGTACAAAAAATATGAATGTCCTTCTAGGGTTAAGTGACCAAATCCTGCAATACAGCCCGAGGGTGTACCTAAAGTATCAGGGTAGGGGCCAACTTTGTGGAGCGTCGTGTACGATGCAGTTCTGAAGATGAACCTTCCGCTGACGATATTGCCCTGGTGGTAGTTGATAGAAAACTCGACCACTTAAAGTAAGATTTCAACAATGCTGCAGCGATAGTGCAATGATGGCTTAACGAGGCTAAATTAGAGTTGGCAGTTCAAAAAACCGAAAGAGTTCTAAAAAGTGCTGTAGGTCAAAGACCCATTGAGCTGAACATTAGTAGCAACCAAACAATCTCGGAAAAGGTGATCAAATATCTTGGGGTCTGGATCGACACAAAACTTTGTTTCAGGCAGCATTTAATAAATGCAAGTTTTAAGGCGGCTTCTGGCAATGGTGCTCCAGTGCGACTCCTCTCTTATATAGAACGTCCCAAAGGTAATCGCAGGCGACTACTGTTATTAGTTACTTGCTCCACAATCTCTTCTTGCAGGACCCATCTAGGAAGGAACCAAAAAGCCCAAACTACGTGAAGTCACCCAAACACACAGGCAAAGTGCGCTCGCTGTAGCTTGAGCATACAGAACTGCGTCTGAAGACGCAATCTGTACCTCTGGGCCTCCTGGCAAACGAAATGAACCGGTTCTATAACGTGCAAGGAGCTCAGTCGCCACCAGAATACAAAGCAGCCGAGCTAGAGCTGTCAAGGGTTGCTGATGGCAGCAGCGATGAGATAAACCTACAAACTCATACCACCTGTTGATGAGTGGTTAGGAAGAAAATATGGAGAACCCACTTTCACCTCAGCTGCTCAGTGGGCATGGCTGTTTTCAGGAATACCTGCAGCTTTCACCCTTTCTGTCTAAACTGCCCAAATATTGACGAAAGCGCAGTAAACGTGATTTTTCATTCCTCTACTTCTGAAGGGAACGAGCTATTCTCGAACGAGCTCGGGGTCATCAACCATCTCCCAGCGCCCTCATACAATATATGTGCGCAGTCAACAGTAAGTGGGAGCCAGCCCAAACGCTCGCAGCTAAAACCATGACGTGACTTTGTCATATAGATTGGGAACGCAAAGCGATGCAGCAACAGTTACAGCAGTAGCAGTGAAGGCGGACGGTTTATGGCGAACCAACGACAATCATAGACTTTTGCGTAAATGCCGCACAGAAGCCAAGACAGTAGTGGGTTAATATAACACTATTGCGTATTTTCCGATGTCTCTTTTACGTTAGAACCACTCACGAACACGGTCATTGGATGATCGCCTCACACGCGGTAAAGGTAGGCTTATGATTTACACCCCATTGCCGAAACTGTGGGGCCCTTTCAGAGAAGGAGACTGCTGATGACTTTCTCTGCGAATGTCTGGGTTTGGCAGCTAGACAATTAAGGTCACTGGATGCTCCTTTCTTCAACAGTGTGGGACAGTGCGCCATCATAAATTCCATCAATAGCTCTGGCTGGCTGTAGATATCTGCCTGTTGGAGGTCTCATAATGGTATCTAAATGGCGCTTTAATGTTACTTGGGGAGTGCCAGAGTAGTTCTTGAACTATATCACCTACCTACCCTAAGCTCCTCCATCGAATGTGGCTAGTGAGCAATTATTCTATACCAATAGATGGTGTATGGGCTATGTGGTGAAATTATTGCAATTGAGACTCATGTATATATGTACCTTTTACGCGGACTTATTGATAAAAATACTGAATTTTTTTAAATCATGACTGTTTATTATTTGGACCTTTTAAAATATTCGGTTCAGTTTCGGTTCGATTCGATTCAATTGAAATTGGCTGAGCCTCGGTTCGGTGTGGCCTTACAAACGATATTCGGGCCTTCTCTACATTTAATGGAATTAAAATTTTACTTACACCAGCATTTTATTTTTCTTATTGGGGTACTTATAGTGCGAAAAACACTTAAAGTTTGAAATTATACTTATCACCTTATCACTTATCGCAAAATATCTTAAACTTCATCAAGGAACTTCAGTGAGAAAGTGTAGATAATTTGCAATTGCCCAATTTGAATTTGACATCTAAAAATAAACACAAAAGCAAATATTTATTTAAGTCCAAGCTAAAATAACAAACCTTAAAAGCTCTCTAACCCCCAAAAATTAGCTGTTCGATATGATTCCGTAAGCACAATAGCCATGGTGAATGGAGGTGGAAGAAGAGCTGGGTGGAAGGCTTTGTCTATACGCAAAAGCCCTTGAGAGACCTGAGTGTAAGCAAACAATAACATCTTGCTGATACGACAATATGGCACACAAGCACAGGCAGGAGATTCCCTGCAGGGAAAAATACGCCTTGGGAAGTGGAATAATACCAGTTCACTTTTCAGTTGGAGCAGTTAGTATGCTAACTTTTCTCCTTGTTTTCAACTAGGATTTTTAATGCGACGATGTCCTATGAAATGTCTATGTCTTGACCGGACAAGCATCAGCAAAATACCTGTTAAGATACCAATTCGTACTAGCTATACAAATAGCCAGTTGATTCTACTCCAATATGCTTGTAAAATAACCTGTTTTAGACCAGTTCAAATATAAAAAAACAGTTCCACACCAACGTCTGAAAATATTATATTTCCCTATGCCCTATTGACTGTCATATAAACATTCATAATATCATCATCACTCTTCACACATCTTCATTAAACTACACATATTCGTTCTAGCCGTGGGAAAGTTCTTATAGTTTCCTCTTATCGATGTGATATTCTATCTCTCTTTTACCAATAGCAATTTCTTATAACTGAGAAATATATCTGATATGCTCTAATGGCAAGGCAACTAATCATTTTTATTCTTACAATGTAATAACTGCTGACAACTAAACTCCTCACTGTCGTCATCACAAACTTCTCCGCTCTAATAATCATAGGTATCTCTCATTTTTGTTATCAGCTCTGATGGGCCAAACTACTCATTTTCGTTATCATAAAATGTTCTATTCAGAAATATATAAAATTAATATTTTTTTGTATTCATTAGATCTATTGGTGAAAGAGAGATAGAATTCACACTGACAAGGGGAGAAGAATATAAAATGAAATACCTCACAGAAATAAGTTTATGTGCAAGGGTATTTTCAAATGAAAAACTATAAAGAAGCAGGAGAAAGATTCAACCAATAATTTAAATATTGGGTAGTCGAAAAAGTCTTTTCGTATTTTGTCAATATATGTCATTGGAGTCATCTATCTCCAGTGCTACCAATCACATTGTGTCATATCATATGGTGTTAGAAAGGTGACATTTTAAGCTTCATTTAACCAAAAAAAAAATTAAATTCGGAGAAGTCGAAAAAAAGTTATAGCTGTTCAAAAATGAGTTAAAATAATGAAGAAATTCGCTATATATTGAAATTTTTGTATAAAAAAGGGAAGAATGCCACGCAAGCCACCAATGAAATTTGTGAAGTTTGTGGAGACGATGCTGTATCAGTTCGTGTAGCACAACAATGGTTCGCTCGCTTCCGTTCTGGAAATTTCGATGTGAAAGATGCACTTCGCTCCGGTCGACCGTTCGTTGAAAAAGTCGATGAAATTATGGAAAAGATTGACCAGGACCGTCACATAAGCTGCCTTGACATCGCCAGGCACTAAACATTCATCATCAAACGGATTTGAACCATTTAAAAAGGGGCGTCGTCTTCCATCAGGACAACGCTAGGCCACACACATTTTTGATGACTCGGCAAAAACTGGGAAAGCTTGGCTGGGAAGTTTTGATGCATCCACCATATAGCCCTGACCATGCACCATGGGACTACCATTTGTTTCGGTCAATGCAGAACTCCCTTAATGGACTAAAGTTGGCTTCAAGAGAAGCCTGTGAAAATTACTTGTCGCAGTTTTTCGCCGAGAAACCACAAAAGTTTTACATTGATGGAATAATGTCTCTAGAAGAAAAATGGCAAAAGGTGGTCGACCAAAATGGTACATATTTGGTTTAATAAAGTTCATTATAAATATAAAAAAATGAGTTGAAGTTTGATTAGAAATACGAAAAGACTTTTTCGACTACCCAATATATATTTAGGAAAAATAAGCACAAAAAATTATACAACAAAAACTCAACTTGACTAAACTTATGAAATTAAAAAACAAATTAAAAAATTTCATTTGAAAAAATATATGTGCATTGACCTTTATCTACACTTTTTTCAACGTTTCTATAACTTTCGATTTTGTAATAATTAATATGTTTTCCATTTTGAGAAAGGACATCTGTTATACGTTAAGGCATAGAGTCTGCTAAGCTTTGAAGAGTGGAATCACCTATCTTATCCCACTCTTCCACCAAAGCACCTTTCAGGTCTTTGATTACCTCAAACTACGGACCGATTTTTATAAATACAGTCCGACAATATTCCTCAGAGGTCCTCAATTGGGTTTAAATCGGGACTTAGTGCTGGCCAATCCAGAACTAAAATTTTTCTTGACAATAGGCAGGCCTTAGCTAAACGAGCCGTATGAATTGGGGCGTTGTCTTGCTGGAAAACCCTGTCGCCTCCGTATATGTTTCCCACAAACTCAATGAGAATATCCTCTAATATTTCAACATATGTAGAATTCTGAGTTGGTTTTTGCCAGAATAAAACAAATTGGTGACTCTCCACCATATCCGAAAGCGCACAATTCATCAAAGAACCGCCACCGTGGTTCCGCTCATGGCGCGTTTGCCGTGGTTGCCTAAGGTATCGCCAATATTTCTGCCAACCATCTGTACCATCTAAGTTGAACTTGTTTTCGTCCGAAAATACAACGCTTCGGAATTCGTTAGTCCAAAATTTATATTTTTTTATATTAACCATGAATCGTCTTACAAACGAACAACGGTTGCAAATCATTGAATTTTATTATAAAAATGCGTGTTGTGTTAAGAAAATTCTCGCGCGCTTCTTCCATTTTATCGTCAGTTTAATCGACGCACTGAAGCGGCTTTTCGAGCTATTGTGACTAAATTTAGAACCAAATTTACATTATTGGATATCAAACCAACACGCTTACGTAGAGTGCGAACTGAAGAAAATATCGCAGCTGTATCGGCCAGTGTTAATGATGACCCTCAATTATCGACTCGTCGCCGTTCGCAGCAATTGGGCCTCTGTTACTCAACAACGTGGAAAATTTTGCGAAAGGATGAAGCCGAACGACCTACCGCAACGCAAAATTTTTGGAGAATGGGCTCTTGGAAAGTTGGCCGAAGATCCACTTTTTTATCGAAAAATTGTGTTCAGCGACGATGCTCATTTTTGGATCAATGGGTACGTAAATAAGCAGAATTGTCGATTTTGGAGTGAAGATCAGCCAGAAGAATTGCAAGAGCTACCAATGTATCCAGAAAAGGTCACAGTTTGGTGCGGTATATGGGCTAGAGGTTTCATTGGACCGTACTTCTGCAAAGATGCTGCGAATCGTAACGTAACTGTGAATGGTGAGCGCTACCGTGAAATGATATCCAACTTGTATTTGCCCAAAATGCAAGAGCTTGACGTGCATGACATGTGGTTTCAGCAAGACGGTGCCACATGCCACACAGCACGCGAACCATGGGCTTGTTGAGAGGCGAGTTCGGTGAACATTTTATTTCACATTCGGGACCTGTCAATTGGCCACCCAGATCGTGCGATATAACGCCTTTAGATTATTTTTTGTGGGGCTATGTTAAAGCTCATGTCTATTCAGACAAGCCTGCTTCAATTAACGCATTGGAAGACAACATTTAAGCATTTATATGTGAGATACCGGCCGAAACATTGGAAAGAGTATGCCAAAATTGGACTAAGCGGATGGACCATTTAAAGCGCAGTCGCGGTCAACATTTGCATGAAATAATCTTCAAACATTAAATTATATACACTGTACTATCGATTTAAATAAAAATTTCAGGCATTTTTCTGAGTTTTTTGAAAAACTTTCCTATAGTTCTTAAAAAATCACTCTTTATGTATCATACTATGATTTTTTCTATGCAAGTAAACCATGGTACAGAGCCAAGCTCGTAAACTCCTGCTAGGAGGACATCAAATCATTTCTCTGATCAGGCTTCCAGGACATGGGAACATAGAGGATGAGCTTGTCAAGAAGCGGATGAGCTCGCCAAGAAGGGGACTGAATTGTCTTCAGAGGCCTCCTGCCCGGTCATTGGCATCCTCTTGAAAGTTGTCAAAGGGGTATTACATAACTCTGTATATCTCAGGAAATCGCAGAAAAGATGAAGTTCCATTTCTTCAGGTACTATTTCGAAAACCTTTTACAATAGACGCAGCACTCAGAAAGTATTGCGGGCTTCACGTCTTCAATTTCAAAACCCGTAGCTGTCATTGGACGATCGGCACACACGCGGGTAAGCTAGGGTTACCATTTAACCTCCATTCCAGAAGCTGTGGGGACCTTTCTGAGAAGGAGACTGTTGAGCACTTTCTCTGTGAATAGCCGCGTTAGGCAGTTAGATGATTAAGGTCACTGCGTGCTCCTTTCTTTGACAGCCTGGGGCAGTGCGCCATTCCAAATCCCATCAACAGCTCTGGCTGGCTGCAAATATCTGCCTGTTAGAGCTATTATTATTGTATTAAAAACGGCACCAGAGTGGTGCTTCAACCATTTCACCTACCTAACTACCTACCAGTATCTGATCTAAAAGTTTCCGTGCAAGTTTCCTATTCCCTGCGGGGTGATATTTGCATATGTGTGTGTATGCGTAGCTGTATATGAGCCAATCATTGGCGATGATAACTTTTTAATTGGTTCGGTTCGAATCCAAACATGTAGTTGCCAACAGAAACTTGCACAATCAAGGTTGTGTTGCTCAAGTTCAAAATCGATTTGCCTTTCAAAAATTGTGGCATCCCACTTGAAACGCAAGTTACCTCAGAAATAAAGCTTGGGTGACTTTTTTATACGATTTTCTTTAAATTCGTTTAAGTAGTGCTTGACAGTAAAAACAATGCAATTAACTTGAACAAATAAACAAGGCAGGCAACAAACAAAGCGAGCACCCCCACAGCAGCACAGCCCATACAGACGGGCAAAGGTGGTGAAGGTGAAAGGTGGTTAGCTGATAGTGGGCAGTGAGTGGGTAGGAAACATAAAATTCAGGGTATGTAAATAAGCACCCAAACTACATACCTGTCAGTGGCAGATTAAAGAGCCAATCAAAACAACAAAGGTGGGCAGTCAAGAGGAGCAGCGCAGCGCGGCGCTGTAACCGCAGTAACCGCAAATGGCAACCCTTGTCATAAAGTTCACATTAAAAGTCACAAGTTTGCAGCAAATAAAATTGTTTGTCCTGTTTTGATAGCCAACAAAGATGAACAGAGGACTAGAGCATTTTGGGGAAGTAATTTTCTCATAATGTTGGCAGTTATTTGTGTGTGTGTGTGTGTGTGTGTGTGTGGGTATGGGTTGTATGCCCGAAAGTTTTTGCTCGTGCCTGGGTAGAGGTCACAAACCACAAGCACAGTTAATTATTAAGTCACTCATCGGCAAATGCTCAACATCAGAGCCTCAAACAGGTTTGAGGAATTTTCTGTCAGATATAAAATGACGTCACTTTAAGTGTACCAAGGATAGCGTAAATATGCACAAACTTAAACGGAAGAAAGTGAAAGTGAAAGAGGATAATTTTTAAAATTCCAAAGCAAGACAAATTTTACCACGAAATAAACTGTGATGCGACAGCAATGCAGAAAACCAAAAGCAAAAACTCTACACCAACCCAAAACAGCTCCACCGGCATCTACACTTAATCAGTGAAGTTCATAAAATCCAAAGAATTTAAAGCTTGTTTGTAAGCGCTTGGACACTCACACATATGCAGAAATACATATATGTATCTACATCGATAAGTGCTGTGAGATGTGCCCTAGAAAATCTTAGCTAAGATACTTCATCTTCACCTTAGTTGTTCCAGCTTTTCCGGACACTTTTCTTCATTCCCAAAATTTTGTTATTCTATATACTTCTTGTGGACTAAATAACTTTGCCACTTGCCACCTGCCACCTGCCACCTTAAAGTGTGGCATGCCACAAGCTGGCTGGCTGGCTGGATGACTGGCTGGTACTTGCATTGTTGTCACCTTGGCATGGACATTCTTGCCGCAACGGAATACACAACCAAGCGAGAAGTAGAAGAAAACATGGAAGTGCAAGAGCAGAAGTGCAAGTTTTAAGAATTTAAGCTTCCAGCAAAGATCAGCAGTGCAAATAAGTGAGAAGCCAAATGGAGGTCAAAATTGCGGGAAGCCTAAAAAGAATTTAAATACCAAGAAAAACAAAACACAATGCAAAGAAGAAAAATATGTGCCAGTATTTATGTATTCATGTAGTAGAACATACTGAAAGTTCAATTTCGTTTATTTTTGCTATTTGAGAAAAAAAAATTTCATACAAATTTTGCTTTAAATTGTATATTTAATTGTATTATAATTAGGAGCAAAAGCTGAATAAAATAATTTGGCATATAAAAAAATGCAATAAAGTGGCAGTTATGAGAAGTGAAAACTTAAATTATCAAATTTCATTGAAATATCAAATAGAATCGTAGCAAAAATTTTAGTTCAATCTACTCTCCATGAGTTTTATAAAATTTTCAAACAGCTAAAAAACGAAGAACCAATGAATTCTGAGCATATTTCCGCTACTTAAGGGTATCCGGTGGTCTAGAGTACGAAAATTTCACCTATTTTCACGATTTTTTTTTGCCATTTAAAATTTAAAAACCGATGTTTCAACTTTTCGGGCTTATTAGTACGTTTATTGAGCATACAAAAAAATTTTTTTTTTTACTTTTGAAACAATATTTATTATTATAAAAATGCCGCTGAAGACGACCCTCTCGAAAAATCGAACCCGGACGGCGTAGATGATTTCGAGACTTCTACTCATCTGAAACACAAAATTCAAGAAGATTTTTAATCAGAAAGAGTGCAGTTATGGTCGGAACTAGAACAAATCGAAAAACTGGAAAATTGACAAAATGGCGCACTTTTGAAAAAAAGTTCGTAAAATCGGGTTTTTTCACTAGTTTTTTAGTTTAAAAAATAGGTAATCTATATATATAAAAGAAAGTCATGTTAGTTACACTATTTATAACTCGGGAACGGCTACACCGATTTGGCTGAAAATCGGAGGAGAGGTAGTTTAGGACCAGGAGACGGACCAGGATACTTTTTATCCCATTCGAACGCGTTTCCGTGAAGTCACTATAAAATGTGGTATAACAAAAACGCATCTGATATGGAATAACAAAACGCAAATGACAGCTAAACGTAATTTTGTCTATGGTTAAGTAGAAAATTTGATAATATAAATTTTGTCAGAAATATATAATCACAGCAATTTGTATTCTCTTTGAATCATCATTATGAATGCCGCGACCAAGACGATCGAATCTTTCCCGACAAAGCCGTAATGCAAGAAGTATACGAAACACTGGGAATGAAACGACTGAAGAAGCACAAGAAATTGCCCGTGAAGAGCGCCGCGTTAGTATGGTTCGACTTCGTGCTACTCAATCACAAGAGCACAGTGAGGCAGCCCGTGAAACGGCTCAGTTGGCAATGCGAAATCGTCGAGCGAGAGATCAACAAGTAGATTTAGTAGTTCAAACGAATGTACCACTGTTGAATCGCCAACAAAAAGAAGTTTATGATACATTAATGAAGGCAATTGCTGATGAAAATGGTGGTTTATATTTCCTTGATGACCCTGGTGGAACTGGTAAGACATTCCTCATATCAGTAATTTTAGCCACTGTTCGTGCGAAATCCAACATTGCGCTTGCAGTTGCTTCTTCTGGAATAGCAACCACATTGTTCGAAGGATGCCGTACGGCTCATTCAGCATTAAAATTGCTGTTAAATCTTCAAAAAATTGAAGAACAAACATGTAATATTTCAAAAAACTTAGCAATGGCCAAAGTTTTATCAGCATCGAAAATCATATTCTGGGACGAATGCACAATGGCGCATAAACGTGCATTAGAAGCACTTAACCGAACATTGAAAGATATACGCAATGACTCGAGATGTTTTGGAGGCGCAATGATTTTACTGTCTGACGACTTCCGCCAAACACTGCCAGTAATTCCCAGATCAACGGCTGCTGACGAAATAAACGCTTGCCTCGAACCTATGGCGCTATGTGAAGAAACTTCAGCTGACAACAAACATGAGAGTCGCATTACTTAATGATACATCTACTGAAGATTTCTCTGAGCAATTACTGACTATCGGTAATGGTCGAGTACCTGTCGACTAATCGAGCGGATTGATTTCATTTCCTCAGAATTTCTGTAACTTTGTCTCATTGAAAGACGAACTTATCAATAAAGTATTCCCAACCATCATTAGTAACTACAAAAATAATGAATGGCTGAGTGAGCGAACAATTTTAGCGGCTAAGAATAAAGATGTAAATGCCCTAAACTACATAATTCAAAATGATATCATTGGAACAATGCATTCATTCAAATCCATTGACTGTGTAACAAATGAAGATGAAACCACCAACTAACCAATTGAATTGTTAAACTCCTTGGATGTGCTTGGCTTACTACCGCACAATTTACGCCTAAAAGTTGCCTCCGTAGGAATCATGCCTCGAAACATAAGCCCACCAAAACTTTTGCAACGGTACGCGTTTGGTGGTAAATAAATTGATGAACAATGTGATTTACAGGACGATACTCAAAGGAAAATTCGAAGATGAAGAAGTTCTCATTCCGAGAATCCCGATGATTCCAACCGATCTTCCGTTTGAGTTTAAAAGACTTCAACTTCCGATCCGTCTGGCATACGCCATGACCATTAACAAATCACAAAGCCAATCCTTGAAAGTTTGTGGTCTGAATCTAGAAAATCAATGTTTCTCACATGGTCAATTATATGTGGCATGCTCACGGGTCGGAAAACTATCTGCGTTGTTTGTTCTTGCACCTGATAATAAAACAAAAAACGTCGTGTATCATAAGGTGATTAACTGAAGAGCACAATCTATTAAAGCTTCATTGAAATACTTGATTAATAAAAAAAATAAACTTAATAAAATCAAAAATCTGCTTTTTTATTGCCTCTAGGGCGGAACAAAGTTCGTCGGGTCAGCTAGTATATATATACAAACTTTCTCTTAACTCCTGTTTCAATCATACTTGCTGTCATGTTCGGTAATATTCGGCTTTCAAAGAGTTTTATATGCAATGCTCCCTTCTTCACTTCTCTCGCCAATGATAGCCAAGGATAAACAATTTCACACGGGCAGAGGTACCGCTTTTAATATGATTCGCGTACTAAGTAGGCTAAAATCAGGACTAAAAATATGTAATCTTAATGCTTAGAGTTTACCATCTAAATCTGATGAATTCCGATATATTTTTTAATCTTCTGATTTAGATGTTGTGTGTGTATATGAAACATGGTTCTCCACGTGGTATAACAACGATTCGTTTTGTGCTAATGGCTATAAAACATTCCGTTTAGATAGGCCAAGCGTGGTGGCGGCGTTGCAGTGTTTGTAAAAAATAGTCTGTCTTGCTCCCGCAAGTGTGTTTCGCAAGCTACGAACCTAATAAAACATATTTTCCTTGAAATAAAAACTAAGTATGACAAAATCCTTATTGGTTGTGTACTCGTATATAGACTTAACAGGTACATCGCCTACGCAGCATTTGTTGATTCCATCGAAAATTTGTCTCATAATTATAATAACATCGATGTAGCAGGAGATTTTAACAGCGACCTGCTATGTGAAAGTGAGTTCGCCATGCGGAGCTTGGGCTTGTTCCCTGCTAACGGTTCTATGCCTACACACTTCACGCAAGCTAGTAGCTCTTTGCTATGTATATTTTTTGTTAACAATACCGCGATAGGAGGATGGTTCCATGTATAGAAGTCCACGCAAGTGGGGAAAGTTACAGATCGCCATTCACTTGGGAGTGGCCAGGACGATTCTTCTCCATACGGTCCGAATAGATCACAACGTCCGGAATTAGCCCACGTATCCTCTGGGTAGCTTCCGAACACCCGTTCGGGAGTGAGCTAACGTGAGAAGGTGAAACATTCCAGGATAGCTGGTTGTGCGCTAGGTTTGGGACCCGTCACTTAAAAATCCCCCCCATGAAAACAGCAAAAAAGCCTCGGATGAGAACTTCCAACACTGATGACGACCCCTGCAAACGAAATAAGAAATACGATTTGAGGGCATGCACCTGGAATGTCCGGTCCCTTAATGGGGAAGGTGCCTCTGCCCGGCTGGTTCATGTCCTCGGGAGAGTAAAGGCTGACATCACGGCCATTCAAGAGCTGCCATGGACGGGGCAAGGTAAGGAAAACATAAGACCTTGCGACGTCTACTACAGCTGCCATGTAAAGGAGCGCAAATCCGGTGTCGGATTTGTTGTGGGAGAGAGACTTCGTCGCAAAGTACTGTCGTTCACTCCGGTGGACGAGCGTCTCGCAATAATCCGCATCAAACCCCGTTTTTTTAACAACTCGCTAATTTGCGCCCACGCCCCGACGGAAGAGAAGGACGATACGACCAGAGATTCATTCTATGAGCGCCTGGAACGTTCCTATGAGCGCTGCCCCCGCCACGACATAAAAATCGTGCTTGGCGACTTCAGCGCCAGGGTGGCCAAGCAGGGAATTTTTGGTCCCACAGTCGGAAAATTCAGCCTGCACAATCAAACATTCGGTAACGGACAGAGGCTGATCGACTTCGCCGGGGCACGAAACATGGTAATCTGCAGCACCAGATTCCAGCATAAAAAGATACACCAAGCTACCTGGCTGTCTCCTGATCGTAAAACGCGAAACCAAATCGATCATGTTGTGATAGATGGAAGACACGCTTCTAGTGTATTAGATGTACGTACGATCCGAGGGCCCAACATTGACTCGGATCATTACCTTCTTGCAGCCAAACTGCGCACCCGCCTCTGTGCAGCAAAAAACGTGCACCTACCTACGCAAAGAATGTTCGACATCGAAAAGCTGCAATCACAACAGACAGCCAGAAGATTCGCCACTCGACTCTCACTCCTGTTCTCAGAGAGCACTGCCCAACAAACCGGCATGTACGCGCAATAGAGCAACATTTCTCGTTCCCTACGTACCGCCGCCGAAGAAGAAATCGGATTCCGGCGAGCCCGAAAAAACATTTGGTACGACGAGGAATGTCATGCTGCCGCAGAAAGAAAGGATCGTCAAATAACTTTGCGTGAGATTGAAGAGAAGTTAAATATACCAAAATCAACCGTTCATAAGCATACAAAGAGTCTTGGACTGGTAAGAAACATTTAACAAACCGAATCAACGTTTGTAATATGCATCTTAAACGCAATGAAGTCGATGCGTTTTTGAAGCGGATTATCACTGGGGATGAAAAATGGATTGTTTACAATAACGTCAATCGAAAACGATCATGGTCCAAGCACGATGAGAGCGCCACCAACCACTTCAAACTTTAATATTCACCTAAGTTTGGTGTGACTGGAAGGGTGTGGTATATTTTGAGCGGCTTCAGGGAACCAAACGACCAAACCAACTGAGTAGTGTTGCAAAACACAACAAAGTTTGTCTTATTTGGATGCCTGGACATTGTGGTATTACCGGGAACGAGTTGGCTGATAAACTGGCTAATGAAGGCTCTACAATCATACCATTAGGCCCTTAATCCTTTCTAGGTGTCAACTCTGCATCGATCCAACTATTGATTGACGACTTCATAAGGTCTACCCATAGAAGATGTGCATCTGAGTTAGACTCCTGCAGAGTAGCCAAGTGCTTTGTGAAAGAACCCAACAAGAAACTAGTGGCCTAAAACTTAGTAGAAAAGATCTAAGAGTACTGGAGAGCATTTTCTATGTAGCTACAGGGCGTTTTCTAGAATCAGACTGAGGCTATTAGGGTGCGATATATTGAGTATGGATAAAGTTCATACTCTTCCTCTTCCGGATCTCTTAAGATTCATTAATGAAACCAAAAGATTTGCGAAAGAGTGAACTTAAAACAATTTTTCTGTCGTCCATCCTGTTGTATATATTCTTTCCACTCCCACTAAACCATCCGGTTGTGCTATTTATAATACAGGGTGGGCCATATAGCGTTTGCTTTTTGAACCACCTATTTTTTTGAGAATGGTAACACAAATGACATGTCAAATGTATTCATAATTTACTTAAAGGTTTGACATTTACGAAATGGGACGCTATACGTTGAACAAAATTGGGAAATATTCAAAAACTATTTCCAAGGTGGCGAGTCTTCTTCTTCTTCCGCGGTTACAGTAAATGACGAGCGTTACCGTGACATGCTCAACGAGTTGTTTCAAAAATTGAAGAGGATGTCATGGACGACATTTGGTTTCAACAGGACGGTGCAACTTGTCACATTGGCAAAGTTACACACGAACTTTTGGCTACCGTTTTTGAATTCCGATATCAATTGGCGGCCTCGGAGCTGTGATTAAGGCCCGTTGGACTATTTTTTGTGGGGAGCCGTTAAGGACAAATGCTATGCGAACCATCCAGAGACTATTGATGCTTTAAAACACGAAATCGAAGTTGCCATTCATCAAATTGGAGCCCAAACAATCGAAAACGTGCTTAAAAATTGGGTTGATCGAATGGCCTAGTGTAAAGCCAGTCGTGGCAGTCATTTGAACGATATTATTTTTCATTCATAAATGACAATGTTCAATCTTCAAAATAAAAAAAAAAATTTGAAAAAATATTGATTAGTTTTTTTTCTATAGCCGATTCAAAAAGCGAATTTTACATGGCCCACCCTATACTAAATTTATTGCCCTCATAATCTCATTCAACCAAGCATCCATAACCCATTTTGGCCCAATGAATGGAAGGCAAATTTTTTCCCACAGAATTTGCGCATGGATTTGTGTCACCAAACTAAAAGCCACTCATGAAAGTACAATTTTTCATAAAAAATTAAAAATAATTTATTTTAATAAAATGCTCGTACCAAAAGGTCACTCTTACGAAAGTGTCATAAATTTTACTTAGATAAATTTCATTGTTCCACATTTTACTCGAATACAAGTACAAGTTGTGCTAAATATTGTCGCTTTTGTGGGAAAATCCATTTTAATCCATATGCAAATATTTTAAAAGCTTATGTGTGCAGATTTTCGCAAACAAATTCATGGCAAATTTAATAGAGTTTTATGTGTCCATATGCGTGCGTGTATTAGTGAAAGCTGCGCTTATAAATGCTGGTGCATGCTTTTGGCATTGACATAAGCCTTTGTGACGTAAACAAATCGAATTTTATTTCATGCACTTAATTTATGGGTATGCACACCCACACCCACACATTCCTGCTACTCACACATAGGCACAAACTGTGTGTGCACAAAAGTAGGAATTTTTGCATTGACAAAGTGCGAATGGATATGAATATGGATTTTATATTTAATAAAAATTTATATAAATTTCTACTTAAAATATATATACATGCATGTGTACTTGCGTGCTTGTGTATGTGTGTGTTATTGATGGTCACTTTGTGCACTCTTTAGTTGTGGTTGTAATTTATGGATGTTGACTTAAAGTGATTGCACTGCTACAACTATTTTCAACTTCACCAAAACTCTCACGCTTCTCTCTCACTTCCCATCATGATTGCCCACTCTCCATCCTGATTGCCCACTGCCGCTGTTTGCCCTCTCCCACTGTTTGTCCAATCCCACTGTTTGCCCTCTCCCACTGTTTGCTCACTCCCTCTGTTTGCTCACACAGCTGTACGCATTTGTATATACATCTCATGCCGTGCGTTCGTGTCACCACGCTCTCAAGCTCTCATTTATTTTATTTACAGTTTTACCCAAATTCGATCCGTTCATCAGCGGAATTGTGCATCCGTACCGATATGGGGATTTTCTCGCAGTTAACTGCAGTTCAGAGTGGTCAAATCCCGCAGCAACGCTTACATGGTATATCAACAATAAAACGGTATGTATGTGCATTTGTATATTTATGAATATTTATTTATGACAGTACTCACGTATGCATTTCCAATGATAAATGCACAGCTCAACATAAATGGACAAGTACAGTATATGGCCAATGAATTAGGAATGATAAGACACGATTGCATATTCTAACTTCGATTAGCGACAAAATTAAAAGTATTGCTTGTATTTAAAATTTCTGAGTTTTAAAATAGATTTCAGCATGGATCTTTTTGAGTAATAAAATGAATTTCAGCATGCAAAGGATCACTTCAAATTATTTTTAAGTCACTATAGATGGCAACTGATATATGCAAACCTAAACTTAGTATTAGAAGTGAAACTAAGAAAGATGAAGCTTACGCCTCTATGCAATACCCCCGTAATATCAGGAACCAATTAAAGTCAATTCGAGACCAACGGCGATCACGAAATTTAATTTAACCTAACCTTGCAGGAAGTATTTGAGTTACAAAGTAAGTGAGTAGTAAAGCCCTCTCTCGGCAAACGAATATCACTCTTTATAAGTCTCTCATCATGTCCGTCCAGTCCTTGAAGTGGAGCGCTAACACGAATGCTGCCTAATGTTAGCGGACCACAAGGCAGTAAAAAACGTATTTTACAGGGTTTGATTGAAAATTAATAAGCCTTCCCGCGCGGAGCGTCTGCCAAGCGATCAACCGAATCGGCTGGTGGGGGAAAATGATCGTTGGACCTTCTTCCCCTTCCACTAGAAACCGGTCCCAGTTCGCTGGCAACAGCGGTGCAGTCAACATCGCTCCGCGCGTGAAAGCTCTTTTAAAAGTGTGTTAGAATTTTGCAGTGGCGAAAATGCAGCGATCGTTGGAGCAACGTTACTGGATCAAATTTTGCGTAAAGCTAAACAAACCGAGTACCGAAACCATTGGGCTACTCAAGGAGGCTTACGGGGACCAATCTCTGTCCAGTGCCCAGGTAAAACGGTGGCACAAGTCGTTCATGGAAGGCCGAGAGGACGTCGAAGACGAACAGCGATCTGGAAGGCCTTCGATGACGCAAACAGACGAAGATGTGAGCCAAGTTCGTGAATTTTTGAACATTGACGGCATTTTACAAAGAAGTGCTCCCTCGGCTGAAAAACCGCGTCGCCCGGGTTCGGCCGCCACATACCGCCTTCCTCTGCACCTCTGCATTGGCCAAGATGGGGGTTCCGGTGCTTTCCCACCCTCCCTACAGCCCAGACCTGTCCCCTCCGGACTTCTTCTTGTTCCCGCGCCGTTTCGACTCCATCGAGGCGATCCAAAAAACTGTGACAGCCGAATTGAATGCGATTCCGGCGGATGGGGATAAAAATGCTTCCTGCAGTGGAAGGACCGTTACCAGCGGTAGATTGACGCTCAAGGGTCCTATTTTGTAGAATATTAGTTGTATAAGCCAAAAGGAGTAATAAAACTGCGCTGGACTCATAGACTTATCTCAACTATTAGTCAATGTTTGACCAGGAAACGCGGATACGTTGACTACCATCTCACTCAAATACGTAGTGGTCACGGTTGTTTTTAGAGTACTTCCATCAGTTTAATCTGGAGGACAACGCGTTCTACCCAAACTGCAATAATGCGATAGAAAGTGCGGAATACTGCGCTCCCCTCATAGAGGAGCGTCTAACGCTTGATGCACCCTCTGGGGGCAAAGCAGTGTCTGGATAATCTAATCACCAAAATGATTGCATCAGTTAGAAATTTTGCAACAACGAAGCTATAGCTTCCACTCACAGACTGGCAACGCAATATGCAGTGAACAAGTTAACAGCAGCTTTCGACTGGAGGTCGATTGCCTACGAACTGATGACAAATCACAGATGCCTGAGCCAAATGCCCGCGACGGTATCAGACCACTACATGTCGGTAATACCTTCGAAATTTTTTCCGCTGTTCCATTTACGGCAGAACCACTTATAAAATGGAAGCAATGGATATCCCAATGCGATAGCCTATAACCTCTCACGTCCATTTGAGAGGAACCTGGGTGCAATAGACATAAACGTGGATCTACCTTGGTGAAATATAATATAATTACGGTCCCTAAGTAGAACTCAACCGAGAATAATGATTGTTATACAGGGTCCGGCACTTGAAGTGTAACCAATTAAAAAGGGCATAAATTTAGTTTGGAAAATTACTTGTATTCAATTCAAAGTAAAAAATGTGTGAAAATATTACAAAATTAAGAATCAATTTCCTTTTGCTCGATATGACCACTTTTGACCTTGGCCTTGAGATGGTCCAGAAAGGAATTACAAGCTTCAAAGCAACCCATGGAATACTTTCCGATATATTTCGCATTTATCTTGACGCCAGGCTCGATGAAAACGATTGGACAGCGCCCATCTGCGGTTACAGAGGCCCAAACCATTACCTCTGGCGGGTGCTGCCTCCTGGTGGCCAACCGATCACTCAAATTCTCGTATGAACGGTCAGTCAAATGAACCATATCGTTTTGGGAGTTTACGAATTGCTCAATTTGGAAAACATTTCTTTGTGTGTTTTTTTTTCGGTGAGCTTGTGAGGCATCCAGGCTTCCAATTTTTCGGTAAATCCCATTGAATGAAGGTGATCGAGAATCGGTTTCTGATCGCAGTTCATTTTTTTTGCCAATTCCCGACTGGTTTGGCAACCGTGCTCCTTCAAAAGTGATTTTAGACGTTCTTGATCAAATTCAAAAGACCTTTCGCTACGCAACGTGTCATCGACATCATATATGTATGTACTTAGGTGTTCTTCTAGACGTCAGTACGGAAGCGAAGGTGGTCTCTAACACCTTCACACAGAGGCTCCAAGCCTTCATCAAAAATGTCTCCGCATCATCTGCAGAATATTCTTGCCAAACACCATCAGTAACGACGCACTGCAGAGATTAACGAACGAGGAGCCCATCCTTAGCCGGATCAAATGCAGAAAGTGGCGATGGATAGGTCACACATTGAGAAAACCACCAAGAGAGCAGAGATCGCGGTCGACCAAAAAACACTTGGAGAAGGTCGATGCTGCGAGAACTAGCAGATGCGGACATTACATGGGACAGCGCGAAAACAACAGCACGGAACCATGTACAATGGAAGAGTCTTGTCGAGGCCCTATGCTCCCGAGAGGAGTGAACAATGAAAACAAAAAAAAAAAAAAAAAAAGATTCTGCTAGATAACCGTCTCACATGGCGATCTCACTCGGACTTAACTACGTCAGTTAGAGATACAGCAAAAATAATGTCACATATAAGAAATGGAGTTAAAAACAAAAAAAAGTTATTTGGAAAAAGAAACAGGAAAGATTTTTTCAGAACATTTTAACCCCCTAACTTCTCAAAGGATGTGTAAAATTTGTCTCTCTACCGGGAAACGGTCAAAAATACTCATAACAGATGAATATAAAGAGTTAAGATGTACCACGAAAATATTCGTCCTAAAATTCAATCAAAACTTTCTTAACACATCAGAGCTCAAAAATCAACTTAAACAGCAGAAATAACTGCAGCTTACGAATAACAAAAGCAATTTTTTCAATACACACTAACGAACTGAGTCCTTAAATATTTTTCTACGCTTATTTAACAAGAGAATTAATTTAAGAGACTTTCCTTAAATCAAGCTCATTGCAGTACTCAAGCATCCATACTTTATTTTTTATAAGGACATTTTCAATATGCTCACACAAACACACACACATACACACATAGAAGTACTTATAACTCGAACACAATTTTGCATGAATTCACAACTTAAAGTTCACGCACAAGCGAAAGAGCACACAAATACACAAGTAAATGCACACGCAGGCATAACGGTAATAATGCATACTTGTGCATCGTTCATAAATGCACTCGTTATCGGCATATTTTAACGTCATCATCAGCAACGTCACCAGAGTTGTTAAGTTAAGTCGTTGGCAGCAATAACCAGATGTTTTTTTTTATTATTTATTTATCTTTTCCTTTTTGCTTTCACAACGCATCGGTTGTTGTTGTATGCATACTTATTGTCATCATCCATAATAAAGGCATTCAATGGCAATAAATGCAGAAGTAATGTTCGTCGCGTTGGCAGAGAGCAGAGAGCAGAAGGTGGAAAGCAGAAGCCTCAAGGCTGCGAGTAGAATCACAAACGAAGTTGAGGCGACTTTCACGCTTAACCGCCGCAACTGGTAAAGTATGTTTTCATGTACATTAGGGTGGGTCGATTTGAATGGAATGATTTTCCTCGACATCGTTCGTAGAAAATACAGATTCTTCGTTAAATTTTAAGAAAAAAAAACCATTAGAGCAAAGCTCTAAAGTCAAGTTTGAGCTACAAAAATTAAAAAAAGAATAAATTTAACTAATACGAAAATGGAGAGGGACTTATGGCATTGGAAAATAAAGTACACCTCTTGTCGAAAATAAAATTAATCTGACATCAAAATTATTGTAAATATTGTATAGAAATTTCGGCAGTAACGTCGAAGAAATGAGGGAAACAGCGATACTTTGTAAGATCGTAAGGCTGGATTCCATTCCCCTAGGCCTGGCGGAATATATACAGCAATGCTTAAAGAAGGAGGAGACAGTCTGATTGAGGCCCTGAAAAGGATCTTCACAGCCTGTCTTGCACTTGGTTATATACCATCCCAATGGTGACGCGTAAGAGTAGTATTTATACCGAAACCAGCAAAAGACGACTGTTCCCTAGCAAAAAGTTTTAGACCAATCAGTTTGACATCGTTCCTGTTGAAAAGCCTGGAACGAGTGGTGGAGAAACATATTCGAGTGCGGGTATTGCCGAGAAGTCCACTTAGTAGCTCACCAGAGTGGAAAATCATGTGAATCAGCCTTACACGATCTTGTGAGCAAGATTGAAGCCAGCTGGAAGCTGACGAGAAGATACACAATGGGCGTGTTCGGGGACATTGAGGGGGCTTTTGATAACACCACTTTCGGCTCAATATGTTCCTCTGCCGAACGACACGGAGTTAATCAAACCATTGTAAAATGGATATATTCCATGCTCTCTGAGAGGTTGTTAACCGCTGGTGAGAACAGTGACGAAATAATCACCGTCAGGGCCAAGCAAGGATGTCTCCAAGGGGGTGTTTTTCTCCGCTGCTGTGGTGCTTCGTCGTATACTCTCTACTAGTGGATATGCAGGAACTCGGTTTTCATGCCCAAGCATATGCGAACAATGTCTGTGCACTAACATCGAATAAATCCCTAAAGAAGCTTTGCACGAAAACGCAGAGGATTTTGGGCAAAATCGATGACTGGTGCATGAGACAAGGTCTTTCCGTTAATCCGAACAAAACAACCATAGTCTTGCTCATGAGAAAACGGAAGTTGGATGGACTCAGTCTTACAACACTAAAAGGTGTGAGACTTGGTCTTTCCGATGAAGCTAAATATCTAGGAGTAATCTTGGATAAGAAGCTGACTTGAGAGACACACGTTTCACTGAAGGTGAATCGGGTATTAAGGATTTTTCAGCAATGCCCCAGAGCCTTTGGTAAAACCTGCGGTCTGAAACCTGCTGTGGTCCTATGGATATACACGGCACTTATCAGACCAATCATCACTTACGCTTCTGTGGTCTGGTGGCGACGGAGCATGGTTAACCATCCGGGAACTATACAGGCTGGAAAGAAGTGTAAGTTTATGTATCACGGGTGCCATGAGTACAACCTCTGGTGATGGCCTAAATGATATGTTTGATTTGCTCCCCTTGGATCTTAAGATACAACAGGAAGCAACAAAAGCAATATGTAGACTCCATAAATATGGTTTCTGGCACGAAGACGGAACTTCGGGACACAGAGAAATCTTTAAGTTGCTGTCGGAGCAGTATCCACTGTTTTTGACACCTAAAGACGACCTGATACCCATAGTTTCATTTAGAACGAAATTTGATGGCAGATTTCCACTGCATGAGCAAAGGAGCGATCCAGAATGCATTCAGGGAGGTTTGACGGATATTGTCTTTACCGATGGGTCTAAGAATGAAAAGGGGTCTGGAGTCGGATGGTAATTAAACGAGAATAATAAATACCACTATGCTATGGAAGAAATGCCAGCTGTTTTTCAAACGGAAGTTTCTGCCATCCTGATAGCCGAATGGATAATCGAGAGGAGATGGAGCGGGAAACAGATTGGAGTTTTGAGTGACAGTCAGGCTACACTGAAGGCCCGGGAGAACGCGAAACAAAGGCGGATAGTACTGAGCCCTTTCTCTGTGAGTGTCTTGCCTTTGCTAGATCACGGCTACGAGTTTTGGGTTCCGATGTCGTGAGAACGAGTGAAAATCGTTCTCTAAAACTGGACGATATTTACAGATTTGCCAAAGAATCTGGAAAATTCTTACAGGACTAACTACCTCTGCCTCTGTCTCTATTCTTTCTTATCTCTTTCCCTGACTTGACTATTAAAACAAATTATGGAAAAGTCAATCGAGTTTATAATCCGCTTTTATGTGTTTTGTTGATCTTGAGGATGTACCTGCAAATATTAAAAGAAAGAAAGGCGCCTCGACAAATCCAACAAGTCATCAGCGATCTCAATACCACGGGCTCAACAAAAATAATAGTAAATGGTAAATATACCAGAAATATAAATTGAGCTACCGGAATACGGCAAAGTGACTCCTTAATTCATCAATTTTTCAATCTTAAGTAGGTAGGTTAGATAGCAAGAGTACCCCAGGTACACTTCAAGTAGCACTTACATGCCATTTTGATACCATAATGTGGACCACTACCTGTTAAAAGATTTAGGGAAGAGAAAACTTTCTACAGCCATCCAGTGCTGTTGATGTGGTGGAGGAGAAAAAAGGGATGTAGGCCGGAGAATTTCTTCAAGTCATTCCCAAAGGGCACGCTAAGGAATCTGAAGCGCCTAGCCGCCAGAGCCGGATATTTGCAGAGAAAGTGTTCAATAGTCTCTTTCTCTGCAGGATCCCCACAGCTGCTGCAATAGGGGTTGCACGGAATTCCAAGCTTCTCCGCATGAGTACCGATCACCCAGTGATCAGTGAATACCACTATGAGTTTGGAAATTGAATGGCGGGGGACTCCCAACACCTTAAGCGTTCTGTTTCTATCGTACTGAGGTCATAGTGTTTTCGAAATAGCGCACGATGAGACAGACCTCCATCTGTCTTGCGCTTTTTTTAGAAAGAAATTGTGTAGTTTCCCTTTAACAACGGTCAAGGGGACATCGATGTCTGAGACGGGCACAGCTGAAACCGATGCTGTCGACCCCTTCCTGGTCAGATAAGGGAAATGTAACCTGCACGTTCGAGACCTTTTCAATCTTATTATGGTTAAAATTATCTCAGAGGTAAAGCAATTAGCTGGATACAAAAGGAACAATGAAACCATAACAATAATATGTTACGCAGACGACGCTGATTGCGAAAATGATCTTCAAAGGCTTTTGCATGGATTTGTTATACTTGCAAAAAATACAATATGGAAGTTTCAATTGAAAAAACTAAATCTTTAGTAATATCAAAGAACCTAAAAGATGCTAGTTGGGGATTGACCGTCATACGATAGAACAAGTAATGCAATTTAAGAGAGATGCGCAAACGGTGCACGGATATCAGGGTACCTCCGAGAAATCGTGTGGAAAAACAAGTATATGAACATGGAACATAAAACACGAATCTATAGAACAATTGTAAGGCCGATATTGAGTTATGGAGCAGAAGCTCGTGCAGAAAACATGAAAACGAAACAATTGCTGCGGACCACTGAAATGCACGCCCTTAGGGTCATAGCTGCGAAAACTAGACTAGACCATATAAGAAACGAGAAGATAAGAACACAGACAGGGGTGACATTGTAAAATTCATAAGAGCCAGCAGACGAGCATGTGACAAGAGCCCCTACCAATCGGTTGATAAAAATAGCTCGAGATGACATACCAGAAGAGAGAAGACGACCAGGAAGACCACCAAGACGATGGGCAGAAAGTTGGATATCTACACAGAAATGTACAACAATCTATGTTTAATATCCCCAAATGTATTTACGTATCAATGTATGTCTGTATATAAACTTTAATGTATAAGTAGGTATGTATCCTAATTGTTGTGTAAAGAAAAACAGGCAAAGCCTATAATAAAAGATAAAGAAGAAGAAGATATTAATAAATACACATCAAAAATTAGTCCTTCGTACCGAAAATTTCCAGCTAGAACTTTCTATCAAAATAAAAATAGCGTTCATAACACTTTACGGCAAAATCAACCTTTTTTCTGGGTATTGGTCCAAACCAATTGATTGAGTGAAAATGTAAAAAGTAATTTCTCCGATTTTTGAAGTTAGCCTCCGAAATCTATATAAAGGATGGTTAAGTCTCAAGGGCCGGTGTTGATTTTGAATAAAATAAAATTGTTTTAGGAAATTATTTTCATTTCCCTTTATTTTGATAATATTGGTATAGCTCAATTACGTGTAAAGCAAACCATTGGACAAATGGCCGCCGAGGCTTCGGCGGCACACCTCCATCCGATGGTCCAAATTTTCGATGACGCTGAGGCATAATTGAGGTTCTATGCCGTTAATGTGCCGAATTATCTCATCCTTTAGCTCTTGAACTATTGCTGGCTTTTCGGGGTACACCATTTCTCTCAAATAACCCCAAAGAAAGAAGTCCAACGGTGTCAAATCACATGATCTTGGCGACCTATTGACATCGCCGCGACGTGAGATTATTCGGTCATCAAATTTTTCGCGCAAAAGAGCCATTGTTTCGTTAGCTGTGTGACAAGTGGCACCATCTTGTCGAAACCACATATCGTCCACATCCATATCTTCCAATTCGGGCTGTAAAAAGTTCGTTATCATCTCACGATAGCGAACACTATTCACAGTAACTGTCTGACCGGCCGTATTTTTTCCAATGATGCCGTCGGCCCATAAACCGCACCAAACAGTCACTCTTTGTGGGTGCATTGGTTTTTCGGCAATCACTGCTTATTGCCGATTCCACTGAGGTAAAAATGTGCCTCACCACTGAAGATGATTTTCTTCGAAAATTGGTCATTCACTGTTGCCATTTCATAATAAGACAGAATAACTTTAATCTTTCCATTGTTCAAATTGAATTAGTCTGAAATTGAAAAATGTCAAACGAAATGGAGAAAAAAGTTTGACGTTTAGGTGTGGTTCACATTCAAAATCGGCCCTTGAAATTTAACCACCCTTTAGTTAATCACCTTAACAACAACACCGGCGGTTTTTAAAATCGGTAAACATGTTTTTTTTAAATACGGTTTTCAATTTTTCGAAGATCCGATTTTCGAGCCAAATCTTCTTCTTCTTAATTGACCCGTTAGCCGCTTACGCGATTTTGGCCGAGCTTAAGGGGGCAGATACCTGTAAACGGCCATATTTTCCCTGATTTTCAGTAAAATTATTTAAAATGAAGAAGTCAATATATTTTTTCCAAAATTGGCATACAGTTTATTTAAACATTAAAATAATATAAAATGTTTTTTCTTTATTTTAATCATTTCAAATGGCGGATGTACACTTAATTCTTCCAGGAAGGTCGCAGCGGGGCTTCTCAATTGGCGGGCATTGTAGCATCGGCGTCAGTGACCTGAAAAAAAAAAACGAAAAATTTTTTTTGTTTATTAATGTCCTAATTTCCATATGAATTAACAATAAATGAAAAAAAAAAATCGCGGAATAAAATGCTTTAAAAAAAAAATGAATTTCGGGGCGAATTTTCCTACTATTTTTGCTTGGATTTTTTTTTTTTTTTAATTTTCGAAAACTTTAAACACATGGAAAGTAATATCGTAAACAAGATGTGTGCAAAATTTCAGGGAGATGGGTCAATAACTTTTCGCGTCTAAAGTCGGCAACGTAACTATACCTCTCCCAGCGCTCGAACGCAAAGAATAGAGTCGTCACGGTTGACGATCAATAATATAAGAAATACTTAAATTTACGTTCTAAAATTTTTTGACATATTTTTGAAAGACTATATTAACGTTTTATTAAAACAATTTTTTTTTTTTTTTTTTTTGAAATTTTACAGGTATCTGTCCCCTTAACAAAGCGCGCCAGTCGTTTCTTTCTCGCCGAATAGCACCTGTAATAAATTTTTTTTTGCGGAAAAAGAGATATGCCATTCAAATTGATGCTATAAGCAGATATTTTTTGTTTTTTAGTTATTTGTGCACATTAATTTTAAATAATTTTTTACTGAAGTCTACGCAAATTTCGAGCTTCGAAGGCCAATATTTCGGAGTCTAACTTTGAAAATCGCAGAAATTACTTTTTTACTTCTGACGCGATCTTTAAAAAAAATTTATTTGGTCCCAAAAATGTATTCGGCCACAGCCGAGTGCTGTACGGTAATATTGGATTGGGGAAAAAGTAATGTCGTATTTTGTCAATTGAGCGCGACATTTAAACATATCTTACGTTTTACTTATTGCATCGGGTCACAATAAACGGCGATTTGAAGACGACAATCTGTACTACAAGTGTCCCTTTGACCGTGCTGTGATCGTACATTTCAGTCTTAAGTTATAGCGCCTCAAAGGTGGAGTCCACCAAGCAAGAAATTTGTCATATTTTACGTTTTTACTACCTTAGAGGTAAAAAAGCAACGAAGGCGGTGGCAAAATTTTGTGAAGTTAATGGCCCTAATACTATAACGATTCGCACAGCACAGCGTTGGTTCGATCGATTTCCTTCTGGTGTAGTAGATGTCGAAGATGCACCCCGTACTGGTAAGCCAATCGTCGTAGAGACTGATAAAATCGTTGAAATTATCCAAAGAGATCGGCATGTGGGCATTCGCTCGATTAGTCAGGAACTAGGTGTAGACCACAAAACCGTTTGGAACCATTTGCATAAGATTGGTTTCCAAAAAAAGCTGGATGTTTGCGTGCCACACGTGTTGACGCAAAAAAATCTCTTGGACCGAATCAACGCTTCCGATTCTCTGCTAAAACGGAACGAACTTAACCCATTTTTCAAGCGGATGGTGACTGGCGATGAAAACGAGATCACGTACGACAACGCCAAGCGAAAAAGATCGTGGTCGAGAAGCGGCGAGCCGGCCCAAACCATCGCCAAGCCGGGGTTAACCGCCAGGAAGGTTTTGCTGTATGCTATTGGAAGGGAATTATCCACTATGAGCTGCTCAACTATGGCCAGACCCTTAATTCGGTTCTCTACTGTGAGCAACTTGACCGTTTGAAGCAGGCGATTGACCAGAAGCGACCAGAATTGGTCAATAGGAATGGTGTTGTGTTCCACCAGAACAACGCTTGTCCTCACACATCTTTGATGACCCGCCAGAAGCTACGGGAGTTCGGATGGGATGTCCTATCGCACCCACCATATAGTCCGGACCTGGCACCAAGTGACTATCATCCCTTCCGGTCCATGCAAAACGCCCTTGGTGATACCAAGTTGACCTCAAAAGAGGCTTGCGAAAACTAGTTGTCTGAGTTTTTTGCAAATAAGGAGGGGGGTTTATAAAGGGGTGATAATAAAGTTGCCTTCTAAATGGCAACAAGTTTGCGAACAAAATGGGGCATATTTGACTTGAATCGGATAATTATAAGTACGTCAAATTTCGATCACAAATACGACATTTCCTTTTGCCCAACCCAATATATGTAATACTTTAGTCAATTCGTTATTTATAAGTAAATAATAAAAAAATAAAATAAATTAAAAAATAGCTTCTTTCAAAATGGGGGCGGCAGAAGAGAGGGGGTTCGAATTTGACTTTTAAGCTATGCTTGTCTTCGAATTTCTTCCAGAATCCGATTCTGCTAGGAACTATGATGATAGAAAAATTAACCCGCCCTAATGTGCCTACTTATATACTTTATCTTATAAAGGTATATCTGTGTGTGGGTGTGTGCACACCATCGGAGATATACTGGCGCTTAAATGCAAACAGAAGTATGAAATGCGCATAAAGACATGACTGTGACATCACCAAGAGGCAATATGTAGTACAAGAACACAAACAATTGCCCTGAAAGCAAAGTGAATATCAACTTGCTGGAGTGTTAATTTTATAGCAACCGAGCTACCGCTAACGCTATCACACGCACGCACGCACACACATGCAATGACACCCTTTGCTTGCATTTTAATTTCTCCCTTACGGATATGTGGGCACCTTTCATTCAATTTTATGTCATACACACACACACACACACACGCACACACTTATGCTAGAACATTTGTCGCTTTATGGTTAATGATAATTTCCACTCCACTCTTCTCTTTAATCATTTTAATTTACACATCACTATAGCTACTTAAAGTGCTCAACGCCTTTATGTCAGAGCAATTCGGATTGTCGCTTTGACATTCCCATGTCGGTCGTATGTACTGAGGCAAAACGGAATTACGAGTATTTCATAGAATGAACAAACCTCACCTTCCATTTCAAAGGAAATTTTATTGCACTCATTGCTTAACTGAAAGTACGCAATTCCACTAACTTCTTTAAGTGCTTATGCACTCATCCATACGGGTCCATTCATACGAACTCTTTATGCCATTCAAGGATATATTTGCGCATATGTGTGGTATGCGTTATTGTTATTGGTGGCATGCCACAGAAGTCAAAGTGTGCATATGTCGTACATTTCTAGGCATTATTTGTGTATGTGTGTGTATGTATGCCGGATTTGCTACCAACCCAGACATGAAGTGCACTTGAGTGCCCATAAAATGTACAAGTTCTTCAAATTGTGAATGAATGCAATTGAATTTCATACACACACACATGCATTCCTACTCATACATGCAAACATATTTCAAAAGCTAATGTACTTTTTATGGCTAAATGCATGTTAGCCTTAAGCTTTCAAATGGCAATGTCTCTACTAGCGGCGTCTGCCCGTTAGACTTGGAAGATCATTACATTTCGAAAACTCAAATTTTAGTACAGCAAATTAAGGTAAATTTGAACTTAATGATCATGACCGGACGTGATTACAGCTGAAATGCAGGAATGTAAAATTTGTATGGCGAAAATGTTTTGTTTGTTTTTAACCAACAAAAACGCCGCCACACTGAAATGCGCTTGCAGCGGAATAATTAGAGGAATTACTCCGAGAAACATGGCAACAGTTTCAAAAAAAATTGTTGAGTCTTTAATGACTAATCTTTTCTCAACGTTCCCTTCTGAAGAGCGTCTCTTTTTCCTTACCCGTTAACTGCAGCGTCTCTCATACTAAATTGTCAGCGTCCTTAGAAGCTGCAGTATGGCTAGAAACTGAAAAAATAGATTCACGGTTAGTCAAAATCGGGTCACAATTACAGCTCTGGACTCGGTTCCTTTCAACTACACTTGCGCTGGTCTATCATTGATCTCATTAGCAAAAGCGTTAATGGAATATTTTCCACCGCAATTGGATTCCAGCTGATAAAGACATACAGAGAAACAGCAATCCAAATGAACTTGGAAGGCAAGGTACGACTAGGCAAACTCGTCGCAGAAGGGAGTGCATTGCAAATGCCTACACAAGATAACAAAACACAAATAACAATTGGCGCTTACACAAACCTTTTGGATAATTTATCGAGGCCTTCCTCCTATTTGGATAATTTACCGAGGCCTTCCTCCTCGTTGTGGCTGTATGCTATCTTCGCCCGTGGCTTTGTTGAGCTGCAGCTTTTTGATTGCATCCTTGATCTCCGCTAAACTAGGGCAAGATGTTGTTAGTTTGCTGCTGGTTGCTGTGCTGCGCACTTCGAAGCCAGATTCATTGTTAAGAGCGCTGTTGCTAATTGCTTCGAAGTGTTCCATCCATCTGCGGATCTGGTAATCATTGGAAATAAGTAAAGCACTATTCAGATCTCTGCTTGGTTTGTTACTTCTACGCTGGTGGTTGGTTAGGCGGCCAAGTGCTCGGTACAGCTGTCCCATATTATTTGCTCCGGCTTCCGCTTCACCATCGCTAGCAAGATCTTCAATGAACTTTCTCTTATCATTTCTGGTCTATTTCTTTATTTGCTTCGCCGCCTCTCTATCGGCTGACCGAAGGGAGCCATCGCTAATGAGTTGCCTTTGGAGTTCATTCCATATTCCTGACATGAACCTCTGCACTTTCGTCTCACGCACATATGGTCTATATGGTTATGAGTCAAACGGCAGATATTTTTTATGAGAAGCTTTTTCATGGCAGAAATATACTCGGCGGTGTGTGTTGCCTGCCGAGGGCACCTTCTTCTTGAATGTAGCGCTATAGTGTGGAGTAGGTGACGACGTCTTGGTCAACTGCAGTCAGAAGAAAGCCCCAATCACAGCCAACTCTGTCATGAGTTTGTTAAAGGAACTGTGCCTGGATGAGGTACTGTGATGAGTAGAGAGCACAAAAGGCTATGAGGTCGAAGTGCAAAACTCATAGAGAATCTAATCTAAGCCCACTCCAGCGATTACACTGAAAATAAGTGAAGAATATAGTCTGGATATATCAAGCAGATTGCAATATAATATTGGGTATGGAAATAAGTTTCCGCCCTCGTAAAAAAGATGTCGCTGCTGGTACAATTTTTGTTTTCACTCTAGCATTATACTGATGATTTGAAGATGTATATGTGAGGTCTCGATCGCAGTAGTTGAAATTCGTAAAGATCCTTTTTTATGTGGCATTAAAAAAGTCTACGTTCATCCCAGAAGAGCGGCATTTACAGGAAGTCCTGCCCCATTATTACCTTTTAAAGAAAAGTGCAGCTGAAAAGCGTCGTATTTTGATCAATATTAATGGTCATCACGCTCCATCAAATACAACTTGTGAAGAGTAATTTCAACGTGAGTGATGAAGAACGAACGAGCGAAGGGGCACCGATAAAATTCGATGACACTCAACTACAACAATTACTGTCAAACCCTTGATGATATGTCTGAAGAGTTGGATGTTGACAGATCAACTGTCGGTAAACATTTGCACGCGATGGGAATGGTCCAGAAAGGAGGTACCTGGGAAACTAGGTGACACATAAATTGAAGGGGAGAGAGATATCGAGAGACGTTTGGTGACGTGTGAGGTGCTTCGTGAACGGATCGTCACTGGCGACGAAAAACGGAACTATTATGATAACCCTTAGTGTCGAAAAAGTTGGAGCCTGCCATGTGACCCAGGTCCATCGACAGCGAAAAACAGTATCCTTGCTTCAAATATTATGTTGTGCACCTGGTGGTATCAGAAGGGTGTCATATATTATGAACTCCTTAAATCATCTGAAACGATCACTGGTGATCGTTACCGACTGCAGCTAATGCGTACTTGTCTAACTTTGTCTAAGAAAGGACTGAAACTGATTCCCATACCTTTGGGATGTGACCAAGTAAGTACCAATCGACATAGAAATCCATGTATTGCGCATACGTAACGTAAGCCCCAAGATGAGATCACAAAAACTGCATTAGACTGGAACCCCCAAGGGAGTCGCAGGCAAGGAAGACCTGCCGACCGCTATTATAAAAAACTTTTTCTTCCATTTTGGTGTTTCATGCACGGAGAATCGAGACTACGTAGTCATCCACTATAGCTATGGCGGCCGATTTGCTATTACTATAATCCCAAAAAAAAGTTAAAAAGTTTATCTTTTTTTACTTTAACAAATTAAATTTCATATTTATACACACTTGCATGTCAATGAGTTTATGAGGGAGTCAACCACAATAAAGCAAGACATATAATGGTTAACGGGTGTCGGGTGGAATTTGTCGAAATCTTCTGCTACCTCGGCTGCACCATCACGGCCGACGACAGAGCATATGAAGATATCAGCCGCTAACCACTAAAAAAAGCAATAGCGGCGTTTGGGCGAATAAATATGTACGGTAAGGGCGAGTTTGCAAATCTTCAGGCGCTCTAAACTGCAAATATTTAACTCATGAGTGAAGTCAGTGAAACATGGCTGATCTCTACCACCATCACACAGAGGCTCCAATCTTTCGTCAACAAATCCCTTTGCATCATCTGTAGAATATTCGGGCCAAACACCATCAGAAGCGACGCGCTGTGGAGATTAACGAATGAGGAGCCCATCCAATGGCAAATAAAACGCAGAAAGTGGTGATGAATGGGTCACGCGCATAGAGAGCTACCAAATATCATGACGCGAATGGCACCGCAAGGGAGCAAAAGTCGTGGTCGGTCAAAGAATGCTTGGAGAAGGTCGATGTTGGGCGAGCTAGCAGATGCCCACATAATATGAGATGGCGCATAAACAACCATCCTCGAACCGTGCTCGATCGATGAGTCTTGTCGAGGCTCTATGCTCCCAAGCGGTGAGAGAATTTATGAATACTTGTTGATGGTTTTTTTAGAAGCATGAAGAGTTTACGACTTATTTACGTAGACCAACGCCTTTGAGTGTTCTTACAGAAAGTAGTCTAAGGCAGTTAAGCCGGCCAATTAAGCTGACTAAATAAAAATAGAAATCAAACAACCTACAAAAGAGTTCCTCAATATCTGGACGGTACCACTGTCTTGCTACAACCACAAATCCCCTCCAACTCTAATTCATATTGCTCCAGTTTTAAGAATTTAACCAACATCGGCCTGTACAGATCGCCAGTAACAACGACCATGTCTCCGTTGCCGCCTTCAAAAATGTCTGGCCCATTCAGCCAAATATGTTCTGAGTAGTTAATAATCACAATGCGCAGTTGCATAAAATACACGGGCGCTGCTTTTCCAGCTAAAAGATATTTATGGCTAATTTCGGTATCCTAATCGGCATCTTGTGGAAACTTGAGCCGCTGCGTAGTCGTTTTTACTAGATTCACAGGCTTAATATAGTTCAAATTTACTTACATACAACTTTTGATACCCACCTAGAGCATAGCTTTAGAATGAGCTTTGAGATTGTTTGCTTTATATAGAATTTTCAGGCACACTAGTTAACAAAAAAATGTTACATATGAGACATCACCAGTTCCTCTGCGGCAAAATAAGGAGCTGATTAGAAAAAGTTGACCTTTCTCAATGAATTCACCTTTTTCAATGAGTTCACCTTTTCTGTAACCACCGTAAATCTGATGTTCTGGGCCTTTGTATTCTAATTGAAAAACTGAAAAAATTACAAGTTTTAAATTTTCTATTGAAAGTGTTGTTCTTTAAACTCAAATATCTTCGGTGCTCCTTATTAAACTTGTTTTTATTTTTTGGGCTAAAATATATTGTAGTTTTGGGAAAAAGCTATATTTTTTGTTTACAATTTTGGGGGAAAATTTTGTTACATATTTATTTAATAAAAACACTTCTTATCTTTTTATTTTTTACGATAAAATATATTAAAAAGAAACTATTGTTTCCTCCAAAATGTTTGAAAAACGCCTGTTTTCTATATTTTTCAAATTTTTAACACATTTTTCATATTTTAAATTTTTTAATACACGATATAGTCAAAAAAAATTTTGAAAAAAAATTTGGTACAAAAATTTTGTAAACAAATTTTGGAAAAAAATTTTGTAAAAAAATTTTGCAAAAAAAATTTTAATTTTTGTAAAAAAATTTGTGGAAAATATACAATACTTCTTCAACGATTTTTTTTTGGAAAAGTTTTTTTTACTTTTTGTCCAACATTTCGGGGAATTTTTTTTAGAAACTCAAAAAATACTTTAAAATAATTTTTTTTGGAAAAGAACTTAAATTTTTTGTTAAAAATTTTAGGGAAAACAATTTCTTTATACAAGTTTTAATACACGATATAATTAAAAAAAAATTTGAGAAAAAACTTTGGAAAAAAAAATTTACTTTTTGTAAAAAAATGTATGGAAAATTTTTAGGAAATTTTAAGACAAAATATACCTCTGAAAAAATTTTTTTTTTTTTGGAAAAATTTTTTTACTTTTCGTCCAAAGTTTTGGGAAAAATTTTTAGAAAATTAAAAAATACCTTAAAATTATTTGTTTTTTTTTTAAGTTTTTGTTAAAATTTTAGGGAAAAAAATTCTTCATACAATTTTTAATACACGATATAATTTAAAAAAAATTGAAAAAAAAGTTTTGTAAAACAATTTTGGAAAAAAAATTGTATTTTTGTAAAAAAATTTGTGGAGAATTTTTGGGAAATTTTGACACAAAATATGCTTCGGAAATAATTTTTTTTGGAAAAATTTGTTTACTTTTTGTCCAAAGTTTTGGGGAAAATTTAAAAATACCTTAAAAAAATTTTTTTCTGTTAAAAATTTTAGGGAAAACAATTTCTTTATTCAATTTTTATTTTTCCTTTCCTTCTTAATGCGATCAACTTTTCTGCAACCATCGCAAATTTGGTGTTCCGGGCTTTGGTGCTCAACCTGGAAAGCTGAAATGTTTTAAAAACTTGTATAATTTTTAGACGTTTTTTAACCAAATATTTATTTATTTAATGTAGGGAAAATATTGCTCAGAGCAAGCTTTATTCAATGAACAGAAAAAAATTATTAAGAAACGGAAGTGCGGAATATTGAATGTATGTTGAAAAAATATAAGACAGAATAAAAATGTTGAATTAATCAAAAAATGATTTATAGATGGCGCAAAAAACTCGCAGACGAAATTGCTTCGCACTGTTGCATTTGTCCAACAGAAAATAACAATAAATTATTATTTTACAAAAATATTTACCGTGATTTATATAATAGTGTATATTTTTAATTTTTTCTTAATAAAATAAAAAAAAACCATTTTGGAAAAAATGTTACTATTATGCTCAAAATTTTGGGGCAAAAATTTTAATATTTTTTTATACATTCTTAAAATGTTTTGTTATACCTTTTTACTGTTTTTCAATTTGCTTTTAAGAAATCGTTTTTGGGAAAAAAATTTTTTTTGTAAAAAATTATAAGGGAAAAATTGTTAATACATTATTTTATCTCTTCTATTTTTTATTTTGTTTTTTATTTTTACTAAAAGCAACATGCATATACATTACACAAAATCTTGGGAGAAATAAATTTTTACATATTATTAAAATATTTTTTATTATAAGTACATTTTTAAAATACTCTTATAAAAAAATTTTTTTGGAAAAAACTTTTACTTTTTATTAAAAAATATTTTACAATACAATTTTTGTTTTTATATTTTTCTCTTTCCTTTCTTAATCAGTTCAACTTTTCTGCAAACACAGAAAAAACTGTTACTATTTCTGGGAAAAAACTTTTAATATTTTTATATACATTTTTCAAATCTTTTATTACACCGTTTTCACAATTTGCTTTTGAAAAATATTTTTTTGGAAAAGTTTTTTTTGCTAAAAATTTTGAGAGACAAATTTTCAATATATTGTTTTAATTTTTTATTATATCTCTTTTATTTTTGTTTTTATTTTTAATATACTATTTTGTTCAAAATTTTGGGGAAAATATTTTAATATTTTTTATACATTTTTTAAATTTTTTATTATACCGTTTTTACAATTTGCTTTTGAAGAATATTTTTTGGCAAAAATTAATTTTTTTTTTGTCTAAAAATTTTTGGAGAAATAAATTTTTACATATTTTTAAATTTTTTTATTATTATTATTTTATTATTATACATTTTTAAAATATATTTAAAGAAAATTTTTTTTGGAAAAATATTGTACTTTTCATTTCAAAATTGTTTGCCATACAATATTTTTTAAACTATTTTCCCTTTCTTTTCTTAATGAGTTCAGCTTTTCTGTAACCACAGAAAATTTGGTGTTCCGGCCTTTGATGCTTAACTTGGAAAGTTGAAAAAATTAAAAAAAATTAATAATTTTAAGACTTAATCAATGTTGAAAATTTTAGTAAGAGTTTTTTTTTAATTTTTTGGATAAAATAAGCTTTATAAAAAAATTGTTGGAAAAAATCTTACTTTGTTATTAAACATTTTGGGGAAGAATTCCTAAATTTAATATTTTCTAATTTTTTTATTAAAAATTTTTATTTAATTTTTTATTTTTAATCTTTAAAGACGAAGTACACATTTTAAGTAAAATTTTTGTGGGAAAAAACTTTTTTCTTACATATTTGAAATATTTTTAAATTCAAATTTTATTTTTTTTTATGTATTACATATTTATATATTTCTTTTATTACAAAAACAATTTAAAAAAAACAATTAGTGGAAAATTTTGGGAATAAGCAATCTTTTCCCCATTTGTAAATTTTCTCAAACTTTCTATAATTTCAAATATTCACAACAACTCTTCTTTAGGCTGCAGTTGATAACGTGCATGGTTTATTATAATAACACAGGCCAACAAAAAACAAGTTTGTGAAAATTTTTCAAACAATTTTACCTAAATCTTATGCATTTTTGAAAGCTGAAACCGTAATACATAGCCGTTTTTTATCAGCTACCATCCTTCCACAATCTGATATCGATTTAATATTTTAAAAAAATAGTTAAAACAATTGCCATCTTTACGCAAAGCTTTAACAAATTGCTTCATAAGGCCCAACTTTATGTGCAGTAGTGGTAGAAGAATCATCTTGGGGTCAACTAAAGTTTCATGTATAATGTTTTTTGTGCCAGGTCTCAACGTTTCCCTTAAGGGCCATTGCTTTTTAGACCAATGTTGATCCCTTGCTCTGCTGTCCCATTCACATATAAAACATGGAAATTTTGTGAATCCTTTTTTTTTTGACCGAGGTGCATAGAGACAACAATCATGAGCTGTATAGTTAATTTTCTTTAAAATAATATTAAGATTTATGTAAGTTTCCTTCATATGAATTGAATGCGCCACAGACACTGAAGCATAAGTATTCCCGTTATTTAATAACACACCTTTCAAGCTTGTTTTTGATGAGTCAATAAAAAATCTCCAATCTTTTTTTTTGTATTCAATGCCAAATTAATTAATTCAATAACCGTTAATATCATGGCAGTAAACCAGATCCTCGTCTTGCCTAAAAAATTGGGTGAATTGTTCATCTCCTCTTCTATAATGGCAAATATATGTTCCAGGTTCCAATAAATGTTTTTCTTTTAGTCTAGAACCAAGCAACTCTGCTTTTTCCTTAGTCAAACCCAAATCTCTCACTAAATCATTTAACTATGTTTGTGCAAATAACCGTGGTTTTAAATTGTCCGGAGTACATTGGAAATTATCATCAGTCCATTGACTTTAACTAAATTCGAAACTAGACTGTAAAACATCATCAATATCCTCAGGTGACACAGGGGCAGGAAAGCTCGGGCCATGTTCTACCGGCTGATCAACTGATGTAACATTAGGGTAGATAATAGCTTTTTTATTTTTGGAGTTATATCCACTAACATCTATACAGCAAAAATAACAATCGTCTAAATGTTTTTTTTTCTCCATACCATGGGTACTGCAAATTTAAAAGCTTTCTTCGTTTTTTTAAGCCATTTCCTTAGATCCTCGACACAAACATAACATACTTTATGCGGAACCCAACACTTGTCTTGATTACTGATTTCTAAACCAAAATATGCAAAGTAAACTTTTTTTACAAAGTCAGTAATTTCCCTTTGATGTTTTTTAATGACAAAATTACCACATATGTAGCAAAAAGCATTAGGAGCATTTTTACAATCACGTTTAACCATTTTAATTTTGAATAAAAAACGCACAGCAATTTGAGGTTATAACTCACTGAAAGAAAGCTAACAGCTGTTAAATTTATAAGAACTACCAACTTAAAAACATTTTCCTTCATTGCCAATCTGATTACATTTTTATAATGTTGCCAACTAAAAAGTATTTAAGAAGTTAAAAATATATCCGATACATTTTGGTACATGAACTTTATTTTTACTTAATTGTAAAATGTGAAAAATTGATGGGTGATATAACTTTTTAATAATTTTCTTCGTAATCAGGACACCAAATTACAAAGTAATTAGTTAAAATTATCGAAAAAGTTGTTTGGTTGTTGGCCTGTTCATTCACTTAAAATATTTTGTATGCAACTTTGAAAAAAAAAAGTTATAAAAAACTCTATTCTCTCTTACATTTCCTCTAAACCGTAGGCACCCTTAAATAGTCTGCAACCGCAAGTCAATGAAATCACCCGCAACACAGACGGTTTCATGCTGTACGCCAGCTCATTGCAGCTACGCATACACATCGACGATCCACGTTTCATATCGAAAAGCGAAATTCTGGAATTGAGGTGCGTGGCAGATATAATGGACATATCGAGCGTGCGGCGTGAAAGCAAGGTGCGTGCCACCATCTTGGCACTACGCGATGCAGGACACAAGCAACGCCTCTTGGGACAGGGCAACGATGTGGATGCGACGAGTGGACACTTTCGGTGCGGGCGGCGAGGTAAATAAATAGACATGAGATGTAGTGAAAATGTTTCTACGCCAGTACAAGGAAATACTTTATCACTAAATTCTTTCAATTTTTAATTTTTTCTAGAATTTTTGCATCTCTACATTTTCTGGCTATGTTTTCTATTGTTTGCGCAATGGCCACTACAGCTGCACACCTGCGATTGGAGTTAGCCACATGCAAAGGAGATCCGCAAACCGTGATCGAGCATAATTGTAACTTAGTAAATCAATGGCTTTTTAAAAACTAAACATTTGGGAATAAAATGCAAAAGCATAACTATGCATACAAACATACATATTCACACATCATTTAAATTGCATTGCCACAAAAATGCTCATACATAGAAACTGAATACTGAGGAGAATATGGAAACGAAATACTCGCACAGAATTTAGATACACTAAGGCTTCCCGGCACCAAAATAAATGCATGAAAATAGCTACTTCTCACACACACACACATATTCACGAAATAAGAGAATCACTATAAATGTTGACTGAAAAATAGGAAACTTTAAAATAGAAAACAATTAACTGGGTGTATGGATGGCAACAGCATTCGAGCAGAACTGTATTGTATACATTAGGGATGATAATTTGTTTTTTTTTTTTCGATTTTTGCGAACGCGAGAGTTGTTTCGCAATGTCATTACTACAATCTCAGACTTTGAAATTAGTCCCGGGATTTAGGTATTCGTTATTTTGCAACCACTTAGCTCGAAAAAAATTGCACCAATATTTTTTGAGAAACTCTACGAAATAAAAATATTAAATAAATGGGTTTTAAATATATATTTTGTTATTTAAATTGAAAATTATTTTTTTAGCAATAAAACAAAAGATACTAGTTAAATTTAAACTTACTTACTTAGCTGCCAACTACAACCGATGGTCAGTCCTGGCCGCTACCAAAATATTGCGTCAACCGCCTCTGCATTGCGCGTGTTGACGTCAGTTAGAAACACCAAGAACAGAGTTGCCCATATTCGACGAATCCGACGGATTTCGATGGCTCTTTGGGCTATTCCAATCGACGAGGCTTGTCCGCAGGCAACAATCTTGGCGTCAATTGAATACGGGAATAAATGCAAATCAATGCGGATAATTCGTTGTAAAGTGGTCCGAGCAATGCCCAACTGCTGAAAACGGCGATTTAGGGATGTCCTTGGCGACGTCTCGACACTGGCCCGTACAGGAGCAATATTCTCATACGATCGCCTTGATCGGTTTTGATTTGGCCTCTTTGGATTAGAAAGAGCATCACCAGTCGAAAACCTTTCGTACAAACGTTTAATGGTGTTCTTAGAAGGTGCACTTTTCACATTATTTAATTTTTTATACGCACGTTGAGTTTTCACAATTGACTTCTTTTGGTGAATGTAAATTTCAACAATTTAGGAGCGCTCGCGTGGCGTGTATTGTTCCATGGTAAAAATTTGCTTGGACTGACGCTTCCAACGCGGTATGTCATTAAGCGATCTGACGTCTCTATCAAAAGATACAGGGTTGCCAGATGGGTCCGTCGAATATTGGCAACTCTGTATGGTCAGGTGATCGTCGACATGGTATTTCCAAAGTAAATGGGGACGACCTTTCTTGCGGGTTAAATCAGTGCATTTCGAAAAGAGCACCTTCTTTACTGGAGCGTATTTGTCCGATCGCTCAGCGTGACCTAGCCAGCGCAGGCGCTGAATTTTAATGCGTTTCACTACTTTCGATGTCGGCGTACAGCTCATACAGCTCATGGTTCCATCTTATTCAATATGCATTATTAACGCAAATCGAACCATGGATCTTGCAAAGAGTTTTACTCTCGAACACTCCTTATAACCGTCCATCGGTGTCCAGGACTCAACGCCATACAGTATGACCGGGAGAATGAGTGATTGATAGAGTTTTTTTCGTGCATTGAAAGAGGACTCTGCTTTTAAATTGCCTACCCAGCTCAAAGTAGCACCTCTTGGCAAAAGTTATTATTCGCTGGATATGTTGGCTGACGCTGTTATTGGCGTTTATACTGAATCCTAGGTAGACAAAGTCCTTGACTACGCCAGACTCGTAATTATCAATCGCAACCTGCTCTCGACTATTTAGTTGTTGACATAAAGTATGACACTTTATCTTGCCTTCAAGACCCACTAGACGGTATTATTTTTCAACTTTTTCCAGCAGTCACTGCTCGCCGAATAATGCCAACAATGTCCATATCATCAGCGTAAAAGAGGATCATGAGACTTTTATAGAAAATAGTGACGGAGATGTCGATGTTGGTAGCGCTAATAATTTTCTCTATCATCGAATTAAAAAAATCACATGATAAAGGATAGCCTTGTCGGATGGCTTTTCAAATGGTTTCGAAATATCTTGGGTAATTCTTACAGTGCGGGTGGAGTTTGTTAAGATCATTCTGCCGGATGTGCTTCGCGGGAATCCCAAATTCATACATGGCGACATACAGGTGATCTCTTAGCGTACTGTCGAATGTAGCTGTGTAATCGACGAAAAGTTGGTGGGAGTCCATCTGCTTCTCTTGGGTCTTCTCCAGGGCTTGGCGTGATGTGAAAATCTGACCGATGGTGATTTACCGGGCTTGAAACCACACTGATAAGGCCCAAACAGTTTGTGGGCGAGGGGTTTCAGCCTTACACAAAGTAAGCTTGATAAGACCTTGTATGCGATACTGAGTAGGCTTATTCTACGGTAGTTAGCGCAGTTCATGGGGTGGTCTTTCTTGTGGATTGGACAGAGAACGCTGAGATGCCAGTCGCTGGGCATGCTTTCATTCGACTAAAGTTTATATATACTCGTATATATAATTGGCGCGTACACTCTTTTTGGGTGTTTGGCTGAGCTCCTCCACCTACGTGTTGATGTTGAAAATGTTTTTCTTAATTTTGGTGTTTCACAGAGATTCGAACCGACGTTCTCTCTGTGAATTGCGAATTGTAGTCACGCGCCAACCCATTCGGCTACGGCGGCCGACGTCGACCGTCGACTATAGTTTGCCTGTAAATATTTGCATGATTTTCGTTAGCTCATCACCTCCGGGCTTGAAGAGCTCTGCCGTCAGGCTATCCACATCCGCTGCTTTGTTGTTCTTAAGCCGGGCAATAGCTCTCAAGACCTCGTCATAGTCGGGCGGTAGAACAGCGACATCACTACTCGGATCAACTTCCCCATTAGTGAGGGTGTTCGCATCATCCCATTTAGTAGCATTTTTAATAATTTAACGTGAACATAAATCATAAAAAAACTTAAGTTATGTTGAAAAAAAATCGAAGAAAACAAACTTGAAATGAAAAAATAAGAACTTGATTTTATTACTGGGTTGTCGAAAAAGTCTTTTCGTATTTCTAATCAAACTTCAACTCACTTTTTTTTATATTTATAATGAACTTTATTAAACCAAATATGTACCATTTTGGTCGACCACCTTTTGCCATTTTTCTTCTACAGACATTATTCCATCAGTCTAAAACTTTTGTGGTTTCTCGGCGAAAAACTGCGACAAGTAATTTTCACAGGCTTCTCTTGAAGCCAACTTTACTCCATTAAGGGAGTTCTGCATTGACCGAAACAAATGGTAGTCCGATGGTGCAAGGTCACGGCTATATGGTGGATGCATCAAAACTTCCCAGCCAAGCTCTCGCAGTTTTTTCCGAGTCATCAAAGATGTGTGTGGCCTAGCGTTGTCCTGATGGAAGACGACGCCCTTCCTGGCCGTTTTTTTTTCGATTGCTTGCCTCAATCGCATCAGTTGTTGACAGTAAATTGTAGAATCAATCGTTCGAGCAGACTGGAGCAGCTCTTCCAATCCCACCAATCACGTAGCATAACCTTTCGAGGTGTCCATCCTGTATCCTTTGCGACCATTTGTTGAGCTTCACCACCCTTGCACCATGATCTTTTTCGCACATTATTGTCGAATTTGATCCACTTTTCGTCTCCTGTTACCATTCGCTTCAGAAATGGTTCGATTTCATTTCGTTTCAGCAAAGAATCACAGATGTTACTTCGGTCCATTAAATTTTTCGCAGACAATTCATGTGGCACCCAAACATTGAACTTCTTTTTGTAACCAGCCTTTTTTAAATGGTTCAAAACAGTTTGATGATGAATGTTTAGTGCCTTAGCGATGTCATGGCAGCTTATGTGACGCTCCTGGTCAATATTTTCCATAATTTCATCGACTTTTTCAACGATAGGTCGACCGGAGCGAGGTGCATCTTTCACATCGAAATTTCCAGAACGGAAGCGAGCGAACCATTGTTGTGCTACACGAACTGATACAGCATCGTCTCCGCAAACTTCACAAATTTCATTGGTGGCTTGCATGGCATTCTTCCCTTTTTTATACAAAAATGTCAAAATATAGCGAATTTCTTCATTATTTTCACTCATTTTTGAACAGCTATAACTTTTTTTCAACTTCTCCGAATTTAATTTTTTTATGGTTAAATAAAGCTTAAAATGTCACCTTTCTAACACCATATGATATGACACAATGTGATTGGTAGCACTGGATATGGATGACTCCAACGACATCTATTGACAAAATACGAAAAGACTTTTTCTCTTGTAGTAAATGGCCGTTCATTCATATTAGTTTTATATTATTCGAATAATAATATTTCAGTCATTTGAAAAGTTGAACATTGCACACAAAAAACCCAGCTGATTTCTACCACAAAAACGCGGTAAACTTAAAATGCTTTTAAATAATGATTTCTTTTTCTTGCCATAACAGAAGATTTTTCTGTCTTCATATACTTGTATCATACGAGATTTCAATTTCTTTGGTACTTCAAATATACCAGAAGCCCAGGATAGACATCCCTTGTATACATACAAAAAATTCCTGCTTCAAAAATACTCGCAACACACACACACACACATGCGAGCAAAAATAGTAAAAAAGCGCTAAAGATAAAGGAAATGTTGTAGTCTGTAAACTGATATGATAAATCATAACTATCTGAAATATGTAAGACCTTAGAATAAATAAGAAATTTACTTAAGAGGTTAGCATGACATGCAAGTCCCCTAAAAGTAGACTACTAAAAATGTTCTACATTATGGCGTGACTGCATCGGCAGTAGAATCCCGCTTATTTATTTTTTAGATAATTTGTATTATATTTCCTCTCAATCGATGGGAGCGTAAAAGAGATATTGTAAATAACTATTACTCACCGCAGATTGTTTAACATTGATGTGATTAATGAAATTGTTGTGTTTTTAAGAAAAATCAAGCATTTATACTTTAAGCAATTGACTAAGTATGTTACCTATAATGTATAACTGTACATTTTTAATGTAATAAAAATAATTATTTAATAAAGTAAATTAAATAAAAGAGGAAACATAGTTCTTGTGATTTATTGAAGTGGAAGGTAAAAAATTAACGCTTACGGAAATTTCCTGCACCATCTTTATTGTCTCATGAAACACCAAATGATGGAAAAGGTTTTTGATGTGAAACATCTATAGGCTCACTTGTAAACCGAATCGTTGGCGTGGCGACGCTTGCCGTGGTGACGGGTCGCCACGCTATACTAAGGTATACATATATATATTTTATGTGTAGTAGTATGAGAAGTGCTAAGCCAATTTCAAAGGAATAACTCACAAATGATGTGGGTTAAAGTGTGTTAGTATGTGTGCCAAGTTAGAGAGACAAATGTAGAGTTGCTAAAAAGCGGCAAGTTGGATACTCGGGAGTGCTTAGTAAATGTTGGCGCGTTATGTGTTTTTGAATGTGTTCGGTAATTTTCTATGTAGATAATAGGAATTCGATTATAGAGAATTCATGGGAAACTGGAAGGCTGGCTAGAGTGGGCACCTTTGAGGCGCGCTCTCTGTGCGAAGAAATTACGAAGGTCAGTGTTGGAGTTGAAAAATATCAAAAGGTCACAGAAAGCAGAGCCACAGCAGAAAGAAGTTTCATTACTCAATTATTTAAACCAAGTGGAACTATTTTGCAATGCCAAATTTATTGCTTTATTAATTCGAAATGAAAAGTGCAAAGTTATTTAATAGCAAATTCGAGATATGCCAGCTCGTAATGAGCAAAAGTTGAAATTGAATAAAAAGTTTAAGCCTATGAAGGAAGGAATATTTTAAAGACACATTTTGATTATCATACAAAGTGACAGAAAATTAATCATGCTATCGGATTATTTATATTTTTTGCAAATAGTGCAGTACGTCAATCATAATTGAAATTTGTGAAGTGTAGAGCTGCTGTATAAAAACAGACAAGCAATGGCGGGCGTAAAGGTCAAAAGTCATCAATCAATATAATTTCTTTATCTATAATTTTTTTTAATTTCATTTACTAATTTTCAAGCACAAAACTGGATGATTAATTTTGCGCCACCTGAAAATTCAAAAAATTTCAGCACTCAAAGTAATTTTTTTATTTAATATTTTTTTAATTTTATTTAATAATTTTCAAATAAATAACTGGATGATTAATTTTGCGCCACCAGAAAATTCAAAAAATTTCAGTACTCAAAGCACACTTCAAAAAGAATTTCAATTGCAAATCAACAACAATCCAACAGAATCTACTACCAAATATGGAACAACAATAGTTGCTGTATTTGTGAGAAAACTTGATAGTATTTCATCCAATACTTTTGTAACGTACTTTAGTTATCATCGACCAATCGTCACAGTAATACCGGCAGAGGAAACATCGAATATAACTATTACTGAAGTCACAGATGAAAATATTTAAATTGTGGCTTGATATTAATATAGAATTTTGATATCACATGTAAATAAATGTTTATTAATAAAGTTACCATTTTCTGTAAGAAACTCGAAATACTTCATTTTTTCATTAGGCTATATTTAATTCCTGTAGTAATATTATCTTTTATGCATATTACTTGTACACACACGATGTTTCACATCTGTCAGGCGTCCCATGACGGCTCACATTTTTTTTTTCTAACAGCCTTCGCCCATCGGCAGGCCAGAGCAAACCTTTGAATGTATTTCTGCCATGAAAAAGCTCCTCATAGGAATTACTTCAATTGCGAAAATGGCAATGAAAGCCCTTCTCACTCATAGACCCAGAGACATTTTGTGGTCCAGGACTTCTATTTTCTTATTCCGGAAGTATTATAGAAAGAAAAAGAGAAGAAGAAGATAGCTTAGGTTAGCCAGCTTACTTGTCTAAGACAAGACACTCGGTGGCTCTAAGGTATATTTTGATATCTGCATTTGAATTCCATCCTCGAACTAAGTTGCTTAAATCACTTAGAACTTCTTAAGAAGGTAACTAGTCCCACTAGCGAGAAATTTCGCAAATTTCCCAGAAATACCAAAGAAATAATCGACAAGAAATTGGACACGGCTTCTTTGAAGTGCAGGACAGAAAATTGACAGAGAAGGTGCTGTACCGACTCATTTTCTTTTTCATTTCCACAACTGCTGTAGCAGTCATTATGGGGTACACCCATTCTACTGGCTAGGGTGCCACTAGCGAAGTGAACCATTATAGCACATGTGAGGTCGCTGGTAGTTGATAAAAGCAGTTCCAAGCAGAGGCATCCCTTTAAGATTCAGTTTTGGTCAGAACGCTTTGGAGACCCTACAGTTAGTTTGGAGACCCCTGCACCTTCTATTGGTTTCCGCGACTACGCTCAAGTCAGTTGCAGTGTACAGTTCGTTTAGAATAATGCTAATGACCTCTACCACTCGCTGAATATCAAGCTCAGAACCTTTCCTTGCATCTCCTACTCATAGGCTCTTTCATATTCCTCCACTCCAGAGTGTCCGAGAACCCAACAAAGTATGGTGTGGTATTGCTGGCTAAGTTAGGTTGGGTTAGGTTGAAGCGGTTGTCTTGTGGGACACACTCAGGCTCATAGCCCATTGTGATGCCGCGTGGGGGAGCTTTCCCTATTTCTCCTAAAACCATTGTGCGCTTTTCAAAAATTTTAGAATTCACTGGATCTTGGTGGAGCCAATCCACTGGTCCGAGATGAGAGATTTTGTGCTATATGGCAAGTCGGCGGCCTTGTTGTCTGCAGATCACGGCTTTAATTTCCTAATTTTCGGCTTCAAAAAGTCGCTTATCAATGCGTGATGGCATTTGCCATTCACTATTACATTGACGCCAGCCTCTTCTTTGAAGAAATATGGGCCGATGATTACTCCTATTCAATAGCTTCGGATTGCTCTTTATCCCAAACACTGTAATTTTGCTTATTGATGTAGCCATTAAGCCAAAATTGGCCTCACCGCTGAACATCGGTATGTTGGCCTGAGCACGCGATAAATACTGAACAGGGTGTCGATTTTCGTAATTGAATTCTACGATTTGTAAACGTCTTTCCATGATGAAGTGTCAAAGAATATTAAGAAAAATTTAAATTAAGTTTGGCAGTAGTAATGCGTGATCTATGAAAAAAGGCATTGGAAAGAGTAGCTCCAATCCGATCACCCTTTATCTTGCAGAAACATTTAGGAATGTCTAAGCTAACCGCATGACGGGGGCCATTTTTTCCTCACTCATGGCATTCAGTAATGAGAGCGAATGCCAAATTGAAGGAGTTGCGATATGAATTGGTTCACCATCCTCCGTACTCTCCAGATTATCGCTGAAACGGATGACCTTTTCCGAAGAGGAATATACGGTTTTTTTTGGTTGGGGAGGTTGGGCTAAAAATGCCGTCGCACCATATAGTAACCGTCGCTAGTACGTGTGTGGTGATTCCACTAAAAATATCCCTCCTCTTCTCTTGGATGTTTCCCTCCACCCAGGGACTACTTCCGCATTGCTTCGAGGTAGAGAGCGAAGACGGCGTCCTAAGAAGGACACTTACTTACTCACCCTGCGTCCACGGTTACCCGTTTTGGGCAACCTATGCTCAATGCTCTTCAGCATGACTTTCCATTTCACGCTTCTTTTTTCGGATAATATCCTCCACGAAATTTTAAACAGCATTCCATTTTTCGTCGTCTATCATCATTTTCTCGATTATTTCTTCAGGTGTAAATACACCAATAGCTTGTTGCAGACCTGTTCTCTCTACGTTCCAACTCTCGCATTTAAAAAAAATGTGTTCCGTATCATCGTACTGAGTATCTCCATCCCATTCGCCCCAAATACTTGCAAAAGGACCCATGTCCGGACAAAAACTGTGTGACGTAATAGTTAACCTCACCGTGCTTTCTTTCCACCCACTTTTTTAAATCGGGTATTAGTCTCGCAGTCCATCTACCGTCCGTTCAGAGTTCCATCTTGCCTGCCAAAGTGTGAGCGTTTGAATTCTAATGTCGAAGAAGCGTAGTACTGGGATTTCTGAGATTTTTGCCTCTCATTTCCGTTTGCGCTCTTGTATAGTATGATACTAAAATATCTGTAGGGATGGTTCCGCTGATAACTAACACCGCTGCTTCAGATACTGTTCTGTATGAAGAAGCCACTCTGAGATCGCAGGTGCGTTGCACAGATTGTAGAGTTTTCCGCCGGCATTGCACCCTTAGCGAATCTGCCCATATTTCGCATCCGTACAGAAGAATCGAGTTCGTTGTGTCCATTAAAAGTTGATGCTTCCTTTTGGCTTAGTCGGTGTTTCGAGCGATTATTACACCCTTCTCGCATTTCGTATAAGAGCACGCGATTGCTGAGATAGCTACGAATAATCTTCAATAAATTATTCGGGATCTTGAATTTTACCTTTAAGGCTTCAATTACGTCGTCCCAACTTAAACTGTTGAAAGCGTTTCTAATATCCAGTGTGGCTAGTAATACTAAGCGTTTGGAGTATCGATTACCTGCCTGGGCATGTTCTACGCTAGCTTTTACATCTGGGATGGCTCCTAAGGTAGATCTACCACTTCTAAAACCATGCTGCCTGTCGGAGAGGCCGCCGCTGTTCTCTACGGCTTCGCTAAGCCTATGCTTTATCAGTTTCTCAAAGAGTTTTCCTGCGCTATCCAGCATACAAACGGTCTATAAGCGGACACTAATGTTGAGTCTCCCTTTCCCTTACTGATTAGTACTAGTTTTTGTTTTTTCCACATTTCTGAAAAAATTCCTTATTTTAGGCATGCGTTGTACATGTTTAGCAGCAAAAAAAGGCGTTCAATTGCCAATAGTTTCAATATTCCTGCAACTATGTCATCAGGTCCTGGCACTTTATTGCATTTCATTGCTTTTGCAGAATGCATAAGTTCTTCTTCTGTGAATGGGACAGGTTTCGTTGTTTCATACTCGAGTTCTTCCCTCTCAGCACAGTGTGTTGGGAATAGTGTGTCGACTATTTTGCTCGGTTTCCATATCAGCAAATAATATTTTTAATTTATATTTTTTTCCTTGAATATTTACGATGTTTTTTGAGAGAGAATTTTTTGTTATTAAACCTTTTTAAGGGGGGAAGTACCTTTAGACGTTTCAAAAAATCGATTTTTTTTTTATTGTCTTAACCGATAGGTATATGCTCTAAGAATATTATTGCAAAATTTCAAAAGCCGATCTTGAAAATTATGGAAGATATGCCACTTGAAAGTGGCGCGCGCCGAGCCGATCGAGCGCGCCTGGCGTCAAGGATCCCCGTTGCGCGCGTAATCCAGAATACCGTGTTGTTTTATTTTCCAAGAATTTAGTGTAAAGAATGCGCATTCTTTACACTAAACTTACATTCTTAAAATACTCTTCTCCCTTCCCTTTCTTCTTCACGCATCTTTTTCGTCAGTTTCTCGGGCTAGTTTCAGTGTTGCCTCGACTCTTGGCGAGTAAAGATGTATCCCAAAGGCAAAAAAGACTCCGCGACGCGTAGTTCGATTTCGAGAAAACGTAAATTTTATGGAAATCGATTTACGAAAAACGTTAAGGACGATCCGAATGCAAGTTCTGCTCGAAAAAAAATTACAAGTTCAAGTGCAGAATCTGTGATTGTGAATGTGCTTCACACGTACAGAATAATCGAATTTTTGACAGTTTTTGGCGCGCTCTCGGATATTCTTATCTGCGCAAATTGTAAAAAAGAAGTGAAATTCGCGGAATTATTGACATTGCCGCGTACATCGCTGCCGGATTGTTTAATGAAGGCTACAGTTCGATTTTGAGGCTAATGGGATCTCTGGACTGCATCATTGGGCATCAGTGCAAGATGTTCGCCGATCAGATGGACGACGTTAGACTGGCGCGCGCAGACCGACGTCACAGCGACTGCTCGAAGGAGGCCCGCAGTGCTCGTAGGGAGGCACAACTCGCCGAAAATGAATATTTTGAGGAAGCTGAGGGTTTGCTCTATGAGCCTGGTGGTGCTGATTAGCGTCCAACTTCGGTAAGTTTCTTTTTCCTTGACCGCGAACTTTAAACGGCGTTTTCTCGAAACCATGTTTTTCAAATTGGCGTAAGTGATTACGGAAAAAGTATTGAACCAATTTTCTTCATCAAGGATTCATTTTAAAGGGCATAAAAAGCTACTCTAGGTAGACTACGGACGAAAAGAAAAAATAATTTTTAGATACTTTTTAACACAAAAATGTTTGAAAATTTTTGCAAACAAAACCAAAAGTTTTTTTTGAAGCCTCATTTTAATGGTTAATCTTCAAATTTGCTAGAGATTGTAGTCTATCTAGGATAAAAAAACCCTCCTGAGTAAAATAATGTTTGATTTTATGATTTCAGATGAAAGTTGCGGTCTGGATCGCTTTCGCCGAATTCGATGTCAGCGGCGACACGATTTACGTGAACCGCCATAACTCAATTAATTGCTTATCTCAGAGCTTTTTTCTTCTTGGAGCATTGCCCTAAATATATATCATATTAATTTCATGTGCACTGTTTTCATTTTCCCAAAAATAAATCACGAAAAACTGGTTTTTTTCGGCCCTCTAAAGGTACTTCCCCCCTTAATAGCTCAGGCTTCAATACACCATAAAATTATATTTTGAGACTTTATATACAATTTAAAAAAAATTAACAAATTTTTATCAAAATTCCTAACTAAATTTATAGAAAGTTTTTAGGTGTACAGTAAACTGGCTCATGAAATTTTAGCAAGTACCTTTGCTCACGGCTCTTATGTTTTTTTTTTCACACAACTGGTGCAATTTTCAGAAGTTAGCATACATTTTTTTTAGTTTTTTTGTTTATTTTTGCAAATGGTCTTTCGCATTTTCTTCCCCAAGAAATTCCTATACATATTGACATTAAAGCATAAAAATAATTAAAAACAAATATATTTTCCCTTTCCAGGTTCACAGCTTTCATTCCATTTGACACTTTAAACTTTAATTTCGAATCGCCTTACCATAATTTCGCCCCATTCCACCCGTCGCCGTATTGCAAATCAATTAAAACATAAATCATTGCAAACAGTCTTCGTTTCAAGTTAACCTTCTCCCTTGGAAGTTCACAGGTAATTTGTATTTGCTGATGCGTTTGCCATTTCGGGCAAATATTTATTTACATTGCCTAGTTGCGCATAAATTTCAACACTACGCTACATTGCCCTAACGACCGAGCCAGTCGCATTATTGCCAAATACTACCTGAGGACCCCCACTCGATTCATATTTGTTTTGCCAGTCAAAAAATTATGCATAAATTCAAATTACGTGCCAGAAATTCACCAGCAGCAGCACACCCGCAAATGCTGGATTTTCTTGGTATGACACCTTTACAGGCCACTTGCGCCAGTTACTAAGTCCGGAAGTAAATAAGCTTGATAAATTTACAGTCATCATTTTTGCATTAATTCAGGCTGCTTTAGCGTCAGAAAAATGTCTTTTGATTAATCAAAAATATGCTTTGACGAACACAAATACACACCCACATACATAGGCATATTCGGGCTTCGCCGGTGGTGGAATTTGTGCAGGCCAGCGTGAAACAAACAACAACTGAAAAATGACAAAAACAAGTGAATTCTACAAAAAGACAGGCCAGGTCATTCACAGTAGCAAGCGACAACAACAAATTGCCCGGTAGCATAGGCGCCAACAGCACTTGTCACTGGCAGCCAAGACACTTATCATCCCGGCAGCAGCCAGCAAACGTTCATCGCCATACAACTCTTCTTACTCAGCAACCAGCTCAAAGCAATATTTTTAAGCATCCTGCTTCTTGTGCAGGGTGCGCGGTGGCAGTAGTGAAAAAGAAGTCAGCTAAAACATGCCAAAATCCACAAAACTTTAGCGTTGAGTGAGAAAAGTGTGCAAGGGATATACGAGTAGTAGTACCTCAGCAAAACGCCCGCGATAAATATTGCTGCCAGCTCATCGCTGCTGCACAAGCTCTAGGGCAAATCGGTTGGGGCTTAAAGCAATACGCAACCTGGCTGCTAATGGAGTTTGGGGCCCTGCCGCTGGCGGTGCGGCAACCATATTAGTATTTTAAAAAAAAGTGCCAGATTTTTTACTCCCGCTTTGTCAAACTGACATTTACGCTTGCGCTACGCCAAGATATTTGCCATGTATTTCGGTAGTCGACCCTGTGGCAACGCCGAGCGCACTTACGTATACACTTCGTGGCGCAACCAACCATTGTGGCAGCATGGCAGCAATTCCATGTTGACTGCGATTATGTTTGCTAGGGATTAGATTTAGTAGCAAAGCTGTACGGGCTGCACAACAACAAGTATAAAACACAACCAAAGGAAATCTGCTCCATCACTGTCGCTCTGCCAGCAAGGCTTAGTGAGGCGGCAGCACTAGCAGCAGCAGCAGCAGCGCCAGCGGCAGGTGAGCAGCTGTAGAAGCCAGGCAACACCGTGGCATACTAATCCACCAAACGAACTCGGCGTTAAGTTGATTTAGTGTGTCACGTGGTGTAGCTGTAAATTGGACGCCACTTACAACTGCAAGTCGCGAATCGTGAGTCGTAATTGAGTGGTTGGAGACATCACGCTGTTGCGATTTCAGTTTAAATACCACGGTTTGGTTTGATTTTACTTTGGTTTGGCTCTCACTCTCACTCTAACTGTAACTGTGACTGTGTTTCTGTAGCTGTAACTGTGACTGTGACTGTGTGTGGCTGTGACTGCGGCTGTTACTATGGCTGTGGTTGTCACAATGTGCGACTGCTTATGTGTGCAGTTGACGACGTAGAAGTGTTTAATGTCAGGTAGCGAGCATATCAAGCAGCCCGCTTGTATGTTCACAATTTTATGAATTGGTTTATCCCCTTCATTCGTTGGCATCGTTATGCTTTTCACTTTTGAATTTCATGGCGCTTGCCATTGCCACGAGTGTGGAATGTCATGTGTGTGTGTGTGTGTGTGTATGCAAGGATTTCTTTTAATTAAGCATGCAGACTTGATCCGACAACACAAGGGTTTTAAAATTTAAGTGAATTTTTTTTGCGCACAAGCTTGCCAACAACAATTGTTCATGCAAATGTATGCAAAGTTTGAAAGTTGTAGAGGAATTTCGAGTGGAGAAAAAAAGTTGGAAAGTTGTATAGAAAAATTGCTACATGCCAAGGCACATTGCACAGGTGGGAGTAGGAGCGTGAAATGTGAATGTTTTTGCTTTTGGGCCCTAGAATGTCAAAACTTTAAGGCGTTACGTACGTCCAGTAGCGCCAAAAATGGTGGCAAAAGAAAAACTGTTTTTAGAAGGGATAACCATAGAAATTCATATACAAAAATAGTATACATAGTTTATTAGTACTTAAACTTCACAAAAATATTTATTTTAATTTTTTTTTACAAAAATTAGTATGTACGAAATCACGTGAGTCAAAGTACAATGAAAAAAAGTTGCCCACTGTCTGCATCATTTCTCCTTGAAATGTTGATGGGTCTGTAAAAAGTAAAAAAAAATCGTGCAAAATAAAGTTGTAGTTATAGTCTGTCGAGCTGGATTTTTGAATTCTAAAAAAGTAGAAATTTACCGCATTTTAAAAAAAGTATGCGTTTTACGTCATAAATATCATACTTAAATTTTTTTATAATTTTTTTTCAGTTTTAATGAAATTTCAAGGTTCATGAAATACATTTAAGGGGGGAGCCTGGTTTATAAGGTCAGAGGTAGGCGAGCTGTGACTGGACAGCTATAGTACAAACTTTATCAGAGGGTCATAACTGGAGACGAATCGTGGGTTTATGGTTATGACATGGAAACCAAAGCTCAATCATCTCAATGGAAGCTGCCGCATGAACCAAGACCGAAAAAAGCGTGCCAAGTTCGGTCGAATGTAAAAGCTTTGCTTACCGTTTTCTTTGATTGCATTAGCCTTGTGCATCATTAGTTCTTGCCACAGGGTAAAACGGTCAATAACGAATATAACCTGCAAGTTGTCTGCAATTTGCTCGAAGCAATCCGCTATCCGCCAGAAACGCGCGGATTTGTGGAAGAACAAAAATTGGCTCTTGCATCACGATAACGCCCCTGCTCACACAGCGTTCCTTGTGCGCTACTTTTTGGCCAAAAACAACACACTAATGATTCCACAGCACCGTATTCCCCAGATTTAGCTCCCTGTAACTTTTTCTTGTTTCCGAAAATGAAGAGGCCCATGAAATAATGACGCTACGCTGCGATTGGCGAGATAAAGACGGCATCGAAGGAGCCGAACAAGATACAAAAAGACAACCTCTTTTCGGTTTACTGATGATAGTTTAACGTGACAACGTCATAAGAAAATACTGATGGAATGGTTGCATTTTTCGACGTTAATAAGTCAACAACACTAAGAGACACCATCATTGATTTGACTTTTTCAAGACACTTTACACTCGAAACACTCCCTTTCATTTCCTATTTTTCCTATCATCGTCCTATTCTCAACAGAGAATTGGTTCATTACCATGCACACAGGAAGAAGGCATATGCAAATACATATACATATATATATATGCTCACTCAAGTAGGAGAGAGCCAGATGTCGAACGTTGCCGAATGCGGGGGCCGATTGTGCCTCTTTGTCGTTCGTGCCGGGCTCTCGCTTACAGTTCAAGCAAGGTAAAGCCGCATGAGCAAGATAACGTCGCATTTTTTGCTGCATGCAGCTGGCTACATCGAATTATAAAACGTTATCCCGTCAAAAATGATTTTTTGCAGTGCTTGGAAGATTGGAACAACGTTGGCACAAGTGCATAATATCTCATGGGGACTATTTTGAAGGAGACACGGGGGATAGATATTAATGAATAAGTAAATAATTTTTGAAAAAACACAAAATTCACGATACACCTCGTATACCGTACAGTAAATTCAAATAATAAATCCCATGAAATGATCTACCAGGCTATAATAAAAGAACTTAATCCAACAATACTTCTGTTTTGTGTTACCATTTTACATTTTCAAGCTCTTAAAAAACACCCGATACATTATATATAGGGGGCACAAAATGAATCACCCTATTTGAGTATTTGAGTTGTGTGTCTGAATGTTTTTCAACAAATGGAGAAACCTACAGTTTAAACCCGACTCCGAACGGCAGATGATAATTTAATAAGAAGCTTTTCTGTGGCAGAAATAAACTCAGTGGTTTGCTTTTGTCTGCCGCGGGGCAACTGCTATTAGAAAAAAAAATACCAGTCTAACGGTTAGACGCGATAGAAGTGAAACCTTCCGTAAAACAAACTGAGAGAGAATGAGACGAAAGCAGCATTAGGAGCGGGATAATTATAGGTTCATTATAATATAGCTATAAAGTTCATATTTTATTTTCTTCATTTTATTATTATTCATCCTCAATGTTTTCAATTTCAATAAATGATAGGAGTGGCTTATGATAGCAAAAATATGATACAAATGCTTTGGTTTCGATGTTGTCAACATATCTTTGAAATACCGCGTCAATTGTTGTTTTTGATAGTGTTGTCGATTCAGTGCGATTGTTACACATTTTTAAATTGAATGTTGTATTGAGAAAGTCAATTAAAGGAACCGCTGTGTCCAATGCAAAATTTACGTTAAAATCGCCACTTAAAATCATTGGAACTTTATCGTAACCTTTTCTAAGTATCCGCGATACTTCTAGTGTATACTTTATTAAATTTTCGAGAATGAATTCCGTGATGCTATTTATTGATTGATTCGGTGAAATATAAATTGCCACAATTAAAACTGTTTTAGTTTTATTTTCTTTTTGTTTTTTTTCTGTCGATATTCACGACACTTTTCTGCATTATTTTTCGGCATAATTCCGGTAAATACTTAAAAATGAAAATATTTACGAATATAAAAATACGGACGCAATACAGCACACGCGGTTGCTATTATGATCGTCGAAACGCGTATATTACACAGACGTACTAACATACACACAAACATTCGTAGGACGCTTGGTCTAAGCAAGTATTAGGTAGTGTAGTATAGGTATACATAATGCCTTCTCACCTACCGTGGCTCCGTAATACGCAGGCGCGCACACATACGTACTAGCATACATACAAACATACATACGTATGACGCTTGCACTAAACACCAAAGCAAGTAATAGGCAGTGTAGTATACATACTACAATACTCACTATACTAGCGTGGCTCAGGAGTACGCAGCCACACACATATACGTATATCAACATATGTCTCTTTTTAGTGTCGCTTTTTCGTTTCATTGAGTCTCAAATCAATCCCAACGATTCTAAAGAAGTTTTCACTTCAAAAACTTTTTCTGTCATTTGAAGCTGCATAACCGGGGTTTCAAAATCATGCACTATCGAATGGTCGCAAGTCATAAATATATTACCAGTTATTTTTCTTGTTTTTATGTTGCTTTATTTCTTAACTTTTGAAAACGTTCAACAGTCCATTTAAAACCGATGATCAGTCACCTGTTAAAAATTACATTTTACCACAAAACATATTTTATAATATATTATGCCATAAAGTAATACTTCATTGAGCTTTCACATTTCGCACCTAATGCTAAACGACCAGCTCATATGCGTGAACCTTTTCCCCCTTTTCTTTGTTTTTTCTTCTCCAACACGCACTCGACGCAACCCCTTCAATACAGAAACACTTCTCTGTACAACATTTGCCAACATTTCTTGTGGCGCGCAAGCACACTCATACATACATACATACCATATATGTAAGTAGTGCGGCCAAAGGGAAGTATGTCACGCTTAAGTGGCGCGATCTTCATTAATCATTATGCGTCTTGAGACAGGTGGCAGGCGGTAAAGTGTTTCGTGGCACGGCAAGCGGCGTGTTTGCCCAGGGAGAGCGTAGTTCTACAATCTCCGGGGAACAATTGCTAAGTAGCATAAAACCGATTTGTTCACCTGTAAAATAATCCAAATCAGTGACGCAGATGAAATGTCGCAAAGCAAAAAACAAAAAAAAGGAAAAAGAACAGAAACGCAAAGAAGAAATCGAAACGCACAAAACAGAATGAAACCATTTTACTTGTGGGCTAACGCAATCCGTTGAGATGTATGTATGTATGGATAGGTATGTACTATATACGGCTGCCTGACGCTACCCAGTAGAGACAGAAAGAAGTGAGATGTCGCAAAGCCAGTCTTGTCCTTTTGGCATGGCTTCGGCGAAATAAATAAGATTTATTAGCTTTTTACGCTGGAACTAAGTGGGAGTTAGGCGGTAGAATAAGCCTGTTTTCAGTCTTACTTCACTTCTTCCTGCTTTGTAACATATTTTTCCTTTCGTGTAAGAACAATGGTGAAATTATAGGTATTATTTAACAAAAATTTCGTAAACTTACATAATTTTCTTAAAGCACTAGTTAACAAAAATTGAATACCTTCAACGAAAGTGATTTCTAGTCTAGTTTTGGGTGATTGCAGAATCCGGCACTCGAAGTGTAACCAACTTCAGACCGCTCACACAGCTGATGCAAGGGCATCAGCTATCTGGTAGTTGGCTAAATGACAGTCCAGAGTATTTTGCCGAGAGTAAACTCGAAAAAACAAAATCAGTAATGGATTTCAAAGGTAATAGAGGGATTGTAACAGGTGGCGCTAAAGTAATCTCCTATCAGAAAATGCTATAAATTTTGCGATTGGCGCCTAATGTCAGTTCTGTTTTGACATTTGTGTAGTAAACACATGCGAAATATACGTTAATAAACAATGTTACGCTACACTGCTCCAGAACGCGGAATATTGCTGACTATGTATTTGACCAAAAAACTAGGGTCTGCCAGACTCACGCACGGTAGAAGTGAAATATCTAAGTTGGTTGTTCCATGCATGGGAGCCCCGGTTTAGATCTCTCCCCCCTCTCTCGTGTTTAATTCAGGTTTTCATTTTTTTTTTTTCTATATCACTCCACATAAATTTGTACTATTTATTTTTGTCCTTATTAGCTTCAAATTTGACACTTGGGTGCAGTGTTGCACTTGACGCTGACATTTCTTTGCACTTCCAATGGTATTTTTTGCCTACTTTTGGCACGTTAATCAATTTGCTTTGATCACCGAAATGGTTGAAATGTCATTTTACAACCTTCTACTTCAACTATCGTCACTCGTTTGGCAAACGCACTCATTGTATCGCTTCGTCTCCTCCATACCTACCATCTATTTACTTCACAGCAGTTTCTTATTGCTTTCCCGCTTACACACATTCAATCGGCGCTTTATCTGATACTCACACACAGCACTCATTTGCACGGGCTATGGCTATCTATAATACCCGTTGTCGGTTGTCGATTGTCGGTTGCCTGCATGTCGCCAGTCTACTTCAATGCTTACTTGTGTGCTATATACATTTCAGAATAGGCGAGAGTGGGAAGGAGCAGCTTCTCCTTGGCCCCGCCCATTTGACGGATTTCGGTAACGCTCCAAACTTACCGTTTCACTCGCCTATTTTCAATCTGCCTTGGAGCCCCCGACGCGCCTAAAGAAGTTTCACTTCAATAATCGGTCGGTGACTTTGGCACAACGTGAATTTCGTGACAGATTTCCTCGCCGTCCAACGTCTACTGGTGAAACACTGCGACGATTAGCCGCTCGCCTCGAAGAGACTGGCACAACACGAGATGCTGCCAGGCGTGGCAGAACCCGGACTAGCCGTTCTGCAGAGAATATTGCTGCTGTAGCCGAGGATGTCATGGAAGCGCCGTCGACTCGACCAGACGACGTGCCACGCAAATGGGTATCAGTCGACGGTCTTTACAGCGAATTTTGATACAAGATTTGAAGATATTTCCGTACAAAGTCCAGGCGGTGCATCAGCTGTTAGCTGCTGACCGCCAATCGCGTCTAACATACGCTCAAGCCATCCTTAATCACCACCAAGAGGAAGATGATTTTTCATCAAAAATAATCAGGAGTGATGAGGCCCATTTCCATCTTAGCGGGTACGTAAATAAGCAAAATTTACGCTTCTGGGGCACTGAAAATCTGCGTGTAACCCACCCGCTCAAAATCACTGTATGGTGTGCTGTTTTCGCTGGAGGAGTCATCGGACCTTTTTTCTGCGAAGACGTCGCGGGCCAAACGGTTACTGTGAATGGTGAGCGCTACAGAGCAATGATCAATGAGTTCTTTTTGCCGCAACTTGATGAATTGGGATTGGAAAACATGTGGTTCCAACAGGACGGTGCAACGGCACATACTGCACGTGCCACAACCGATATGCTGAAGGATGCATTTCCCGGGCGCCTAATCTCCCGTTTTGGCGATTTGCACTGGCCAGCAAGATCGCCTGATTTGACCGCTCAAGACTTCTTTTTGTGGGCTTTTTGAACTGGCGGATTTATGCCAACAAGCCTCAGACTCTTGCAACTCTTAAAGGCAATATCCGTCAAGAATGTGAGGACCTATCGCCGGAAGTTTTGGCCAAAGTGATGGAAAATGCCATAAAAAGGGCTCAAATGGCAATCAACTGTGGCGGCGGCCATTTCCATGACATCATATTCTCGACTTGATGTAAAAAAAATTAAAAGACCAAATAAAAATAGTCCACAAGAAGATTCAAAGTTTTTGATTTTTTTTTTTTTAATTACAGCCAAAAAACATCGCAAGCTTACTTTTGCGCCACCTTGGTTGGTATTTGGTTGGAAATTATATTAACAGCCTGCGATTGTTCGTGAGCTCGAGCACCTTAAAGTAAATGAAGTTTTTGCGTATCGCACCATTTCTCGTTAGAATGATTCTGGTAGCAGCGCGAAACGTTATGGAGGTGTTCATCAAAAGACTGCAACGTCAAGTGAAATGGTTCAAAAAGTGAAGAAGCTGCTTGAGCGAAATCCCCGACGAAGTGCCAATCAAATGCAAAAGAACTGAAAGTACAATTCATAAACTCCAAAACTAAAACGATAGGGTTTATTTGACCGAACGTTCATACGAGAATTCGAGTCATCGATTGGCTACCAGGAGGCAGCACCCGCCACAGGAAATGGTTTGGGCCGCTGTAACCGCAGATGGGAGACCAATCGTTTTCGTCGAGTCCGGCGTCAAGGCGAAATATTATCGGGAAGGTATTCTACTTGTTAGTCACCTTCGGGCAGCTTGCGATTGATTCTTAATTTTGTATTATTTTCACAAATTTTTTACTTTGAATTGAATAAAAGTAATTTTCCGAGCTAAATTTCTGGTATTTTCAATTGGTTACACTTCGAGTGCTGTACCTTGTAGAATAATACGAGTTCCGCACTTTCTATCGAGTTGTGTTTGAGTAGAACGAGTTTTCCTCCTGATTAAACGGATGAAGGTACTCCAAAACCAACCATGACCACTAAGTATTTGAGTGAGATGGTAGTCAACGCCTCCGTGTTTCCTGATCACGCATTGGCTAATATTTGAGATAAACTTATGAGTCCACCGCACGTTAGTTGACGAAGCATTCTTCTATCGTTTGCAGTCGATCTGCATAATGACGGCCTGCCATGAAGATGACTCAACTCCTTTGCCTGAATGTCAGCTGGTAGTTTGCTCTTGATACCCTTATTGCCCTTTGACGAAATACCTGTGCTGCGTATTGTATGCTGGATGTTTTGTCTCCGTCTGATATCGGGACAGCATAAAAGAGTACGGAGTCTACAACCGTTGACGTCCGATGCCTTGCGCCCCGTCAATATTAGCCAGCATTCGTGTTAGCGCTCCATTGATTGCATCAGCTCTTGCGCTTACCGCAGATAAGTACTGATTGTAGCTAAGTCGCCGGTCTATTATCACGCCAAAATATTTAATCGACTCCTTAGAGATTATTTCATGGGTACCGATACGTAGTTTTATTTCCTCATTTTTCTTCCGCGCACTGATAAGTGCCACCTCGGGCAGTCTCACCCTTGCTGCTAGGTCGTTCCTTTCTGCTTCCAGCTGGTCTATGTACCAATCCGGAACTACAAGCGCAATATCATCAGTGGTATAAGTTATACCAAAGTGTCGAACCAAGGACAGATACTTGGGGTCCCTAGGTGCCATGTACGTTTTTTGGTCACTGTCTGTGTCATATTGCAAATCTCCGTTGGTGAAGTAACTACGCATAAAGCGCAATAGATAATCCGGTACACTTAGTTCTCTGAGAGACAGTAGAATGTTGCCCCACTTTGCACAGTTGATTGCATTCTTGATGTCCAGTGTTATAATAGTGCAGTATTTCATATGCAAGTGCGCAGCTCTGATTGCTTCGTGCGCAATGTGTGTAACAGTCCTGATTGCATCTACCGTTAGCCTCGCCCTTCGAAAGCTATACTGATTGTCCGATAGACCAGTTGAGCATTCCAGATAGACTTGTAGCGGGTCGCATTAAAATACGTTCGAATACTTTCCCCCGTGGTCTATATGCTGATGTTTCATCAGTTGATTTCCTGATTTGAGGAGTCGCACAAGTCTTGGAATCATCCATCTATTTGGAAAACTTCCTTGCCTCTCTAAAGCAAGTTTCGTACAGATTGGCAAAAAGGTGAGGTTTCGTGTGTAAATCTGTCTTAAAGCCAGTATTAGGTATACCATCTGTTCCTGGGGCCTTGCTGTCTTTAATACAGCAGTATACCGAGCACTTCATTTGTTGTTACCGGGGATATACTCGGTTCTAAATCGTATGTGTCTGCCGAGTTATCAATGCCTTCCTGGGGTGGAAAGGGCGCTACAACCACTTGTTGTAATTGCAGGGGGCTCGTTGATTTAACTGGTTGCGATCCCTTCACTTTCCGCATGACAGTTTTATACGCTCGACCGCGGCCAGATCGCGTTTACGAGCCTTATAGAATGCATAAAGTTCTTCATACGATGGTCGGTGCCGCACTCTTTGTGCCTTTCTCTTTGCTTTTAAAAATCGCCTGCGGATAGATGCAAATTCATCGGTCCACCTTTTCGTGGCTGTTTGTGCCTACCGACCCCGCAACTGGGCATGGTTGCATCACAGGGAGCTTCCATTTGAGGGAAAATAGTTCTGCTATGATTTCTGCATTCGCTCCATCAATATGAACACTGAATCGATTCCCAACCGTTTTTTAAGCAAATCAGTTTAGCGATTTAATCTCGCATTAACAGTTCACCCGAGGTTAAGAAGATAGCCCTCAATTATGGTAGTCAATTTGATCAAATCAACTATTGAGTTTAGTTTAAATTTTTTTGTTTAAAAATAATTTTATCTTTGAATAATATTTTCTATAATCTTCTTTGTTTGTATTAACCAAACTTAAATTTAAATTTTTTGCTCACAAAAGCCGATTATTTTGCCAATCTCCTCTTCGTCCGAAAATTCCGTTACGGTAAAGTTGCACTAATTTCTTCCCACTTCAATCTGCGTAATTTTTAATTCTATCACAAGTTCTGCTGGGTATGCATTTTGAGCCTGTGCGCATATCCACATATTCATAATAAATAGGCCAAAGGCGACTGCTTGTTTTTATTCATTTCTGCTTCTTTTTTTTGCCTCGTAGGGCGGCGAAAATGCTTGAATAGAGTCATAAAATGCCACAAAAAATGGTTATTGTGACGCTGCAACTACACGCCACTTAGTATACGTCTGGGATTTCTGCGCACTGAGTGTATGGAAATGGAAAGTCGTGAGCTACACACGCACGCGCCGCAAATAGATAATAGATTTGGTTCATTTGCTTCACACGCCCATCCCAACCTGTTTGATTACTGCCACTTGGAGCGCTGTTTCGTTGCGCTGGGACGTACTTGCGAAGGTTTGTTGAGCTGAATGTGCGAATTTTGCGTGCACCATCGAATCCTCGATAAAGACATGTGGCGGCAATGTGGGCGGGTTCTGAATGTTAGTTGTTCCACGTGTTTCTTATTTTCTTCGCTTCTTACTGCCCCTCGGTCGATATGCAACGTTTGCAGACAAGTGCTTTTCAATTTATAGAGGCATTTTTATAAATGATTGTCTGGCGTTTTTTTATTATCGCCTTTGTATTCTTTTTTTTTTTCTTTTTTTTTGGCGCTAAGTAATACTTTATTCATATTTTGGCTTATCATCATTAATTTTGCGAGCTTGGAATTAAGAATGGTGATTAACGTCATCAGGTTGCCAAACAATTAGATTGTCGCTGAGATTTGTAATGATTTTGTTTTATTTGTATGCTATTTATTAATCTTAAATGTATTTCGGGTTCTTTCTACAGGGTGGTCTGTATAGCATCGATTCTTTTTCCTCGACAGCGTAAATAACATTCGTGGTGTGTTAAAAATTTAATTTAGGATTAGACGTTTGCAAATTATGTCGATCTTTGCTTAAACAACGAAAAATATTAAAATGGGATATCTAAAATCGAAAATCAATTAACCAGTCGAAGCGATGATGTGAATCGCTCTGACAAGCTGACATTTAACTCCATTAGACTATTTTTTATGAAGCTATGCGACAATGGCCCATCCAAGGACGACTCAAGAATTGAAATATGAAATCGAAGTTGCTGTTGATGGATCTATGTTCCACGAAGGCGAAGGTGGCGTCTTCTGAAAAAAGTTGCTCTATACTTCGCAATTTTGACAAGTCTGACGTCAGGCTCCTTTCCAATACAAAAGAAACATAAGGAGGAGAAGTTACATGTTTGCGAAAATTCAGTGAATGGCTTGGCAATGTATTGATTTATGAGATTTAAACTAAACAAACTAATGAAAAGGAAGTCCGCGAGTTGAAATAACGTCTCCAAATGCATTTTTTCCGTATGCGAAAGACGCCGTTGTTAGAAAGTGTGTGTGTGTGCCTCTTCCTCTTTAAAAAAAAAACTCCCTTCCTTTTGTTTGTTTTTGTTATCATCCTTGATGCTCCACACTGCAATTGATGGAATTTATGAAATATGTATCGAAACTCTAGATAAGCCACCCTGTATTATTCATCGGATGCTATCTCCAGCTGTATAATGTTAAGTTATGGCTGATTTAAATTAAATAATATACATTATTTCTGGAATACCTCGGAATTGCTAGGTAGTTCTGTGAAGATATAGAGCCACCCCATGTCAAGTGATCCAAGTATTTTGGGATTCTGAATTTTTCGTAAATTTTTATAAAAATTAGTTTTAGCCTGCAAAAGTATAAGTAAATTAATCAGAAATTTAATAATTTTGAGATTTATTTGTTTTGGTGGGCAGTTCTAGAGACAAATACATATATGTCTATATATCAAAATATATCAAAATTTTAGATTTAGATGAATAAATCTCAAAATTATTAATTTTTTTTTAATTTACTTATACTTATATATAATTGGCGCGTATACCCTTATTGGATATTTCTCCGAGCTCCTCCTACTATTTGTGATATGCGTCGAGATGTGGTTCCACAATTGGGGCTAAAGAACAACAAAGCCGCGGGTGCCGACGGACTACCGGCTGAGCTTTTCAAACATGGCGGCGAGGAGCTGGTAAGGTGCATGCATCAACTTCTATGCAAAATATGGTCGGATGAAAACATGCCTGCCGATTGGAATTTAAGTGTCCTCTGCCCAATCCATAAGCAGGGCGATCCTGCAATTTGTGCCAACTACAGTGGGATTAGTCTTCTAAATATCGCCTACAAGGTTCTAGCGAGCATATTGTGTGAAGTTCTGAAGCCCACCGTCAACCAACTGGTTGGACCTTATTAGTGTGACTTTAGACCTGGAAAGTCTACCATCGAACAAATATTCGCAATACGCCAAATCTTGGAAAAGACCCATGAAAGGAGAATCGACACACCACCTTTTCGTCGACTTCAAAGCTGCATTCGACAGTACGGAAAGGAGTTACTTGTATGCCGCGATGTCTGAATTTGGTATCCACACAAAACTAATACGGCTTTGCAAGATGACGTTACTCTATACCAGCAGCGCCGTCAGAACTTAATCGCTCAGGCACAATATTTTATAAGAGCGTACAATTGTTGGCGTATGCCGATGATATCGATATCATCGGCCTTAACAACCGCGCTGTTAGTTCTGCTTTCTCCAAACTGGATAAAGAGGCAAAGCGAATGGGTTTGGTGGTAAACGAGGACAAAACGAAGTACCTCCTGTCTTCAAACAAACAGTCGGCGCACTCGCGTATCGGCACCCACGTCTCTGTAGACAGTTATGATTTCGAGGTGGTAAAAGACTTCGTTTATTTAGGAACCAGCATTAACACCGATAACAATGTCAGCATAGAAATCCAACGCAGAATCTCTCTTGCCAACAAGTGCTACTTTGGACTAAGTAGGCAATTGAGTAGTAAAGTCCTCTCTCGACGAACGAAATTAACAGTCTAGAAGGCTCTCATCACGCCCGTGCTAACGTATGGCGCAATTTCAAAATTACCCTTATCGATCACGCTAACGTTAGAATCACCCCAAGGTTTCATCACTTTTAACAAAAAAAAAAAACATTTAATTGCTGACACCGTAGCCGAATACGTTGGTGAATGACTATCATCAATGAAATACTATCTATATTGGACGCCCCTCGACTGATAATGACAAACCTCTGATTGTATTTTTACCCTTTTTTATGGCAGAAAATTCATCTGCCGTTCGGAGGATAAAAAAAATTATGGGCAATTAATAAAAAATAAAACTAGTCAAACTTGTCAAAATGTTCAGGTGCTATAGTTTTTTCGCGGCCGCCGTAGCCGAATGGGCAGTTGCGTGACTACCATTCGGGAGTGCGTAGGTTCGAATCTCCGAGCATCAAATCAAACAACAGAAACAGTTTTTTCTATTAGCGGTCGCCTCTCGACATACAATGGCAAGCGTCTGAGTGTATTTCTGCCATGAAAAAGCGCCTCATCAAAAATATCTGCCGCTTGAAGTCGGCTTGAAGCTGTAGGTCCCTCCATTTGTGGAACAACATCAAGACCCACACCACAATTGACGGAGAGACGTGCCAATTATTATTTATTTTATTTATTTTTATAGTTTTTTCGCGGACTGTATATGGAACTTTATTACCCAATAAAGTCGGTAAAAGTTCTGCTCATGCAAAGAACTCAAACCTGTACTCTAACATGTCACTTATGGGAAGTATGAAGCGAGCCGTTTTGGCACTAATTTAAAGCTTTTGAGTTAAGCTCTCAGTACCCAAAATTAAATTATGTTATTATTTTCAGAGTAAACTTACCCAAATTAACTAGAAATTGCACCATTATTTTGAATTAGAACCACAACAAAAATCAGCCCCCTTTAAGTCGTTCTTTAAATATTCGCTCATCGCTCTTATCAAAGTCATCAATATTAATTCACTCGATGGGTACATCCATTTTAGCGATTATTACTAATCCCTAATACTTAACCTAAATCTCATCATTACCATTCACGTGCATACTTCTCAAAGTGATTAAAGCGAATGACATACACAAGTATGTATGTGAATCTATGCTTGAATATATGCATATTTGTGGGCGCCAACTTATGAGGCTACCGTTATAGGTACCGTCAAATGCGATAAGCATCAAGGACATGTGGCACTAAAATATTTACACCCATACAAGTGCGCACACACTCACACATTCATGCACATTATACAAGTACCACATAAACTCTGTCATGCAGAAGCAATTTGCATATGTTAAAAGCATTCATTCATTATTGTCAACTTCGATAATAGTACACCTAATCCGATTTGTGCCCCACAATGAATCTCTGGCTGGTATTGCCAACAATCGCTGGTATCACTGACAAATTTAAGCCAAGCCAATGCATACGCAAGCACAAACGCCAATAAAAGTGACGATGCCGCTAATAATGGGCAGCGAACAAATGAGCGAGCGTGCGCACGCAAATGCAAATCACAAGCAACAACAACAACCACAACAGTAGCAGGATGAGCAGCAAATGCGGCAAATATGTATAAATACTTGTATGTTTATTGTACTACTACACGCACACACACATACACACATACATACACACATACAGGTTAACATACATACATACGCACAAAAGTGATTGGCAATAATTGCCAAAGCTCAAAGCCGCACCTGTACAAATCGCCAATGCTTGGCATTTGAATACCAAATTATCATTAATTATTATTCACGTTAAAATCGAAAATCGCTTAATTAGAAGACACTTAAATTGAGTGCCCTAATTTTGCCAATCACTCACAGCAAGTGTTCGGCTATGCTTGGTTGTGTGAGTGCATGGAGTGGAATGTGGGTAATGGCAGGGTGCGACAATTATCTCCAGCAACAAAGGCCAATAGCGAAGCAGTATGACGTAGGTGTAGCACGAAACAATGGAAATACCAATGAATTGCAAAAACAATAAGGTCATTCATGAAAATTCGTTTAGCCGCACAGATACTGCTGCTTTTCTTATAAAGGGTGGTTATATTTCAAGGGCCGATGTTGAATGTAAACCACACCTAAATATCAAATGCTTTTCTGCATTTCATTTGACATTTTTTTATTCCAGACGAATTCAATTTGAACTATGGAAAAATACACAATCGAGCAACGCGTTAAAGCTATTCAGACTTATTATGAAAACGGGCGTTCAAATCAAAATGCATATCGCGCACTTCGTGATTTTTTCGGTTAATTTAATCGTCCAAATGCGCGTACAATCGGAAAAATTGTGCAAAAGTTTGAGCAAACCGGGTCTGTGGGAGATGTGAAAACACCAGTGCATGCTCGTACAGCTCGTACTACAGAAAATATTGCTGCTGTTAGCGATAGTGTGGTTGAAGAGCCGTCCACCTCAACTCGTCGTCGTGCCCAACAATTGCTACTCTCACGCTCGTCGTTGATGAACATTATGCATAGGGGCTTGCATTCACACGCTAACAAGGTGCAATTGACTCAAGAACTAAAGCCTCTTGACCATTTCAAGCGCCGTCAATGGGCAGAATGGTGGTAGGAAATGGCAACAGTGAATGACCATTTTTCGAAGAAAATCATCTTCAGTGATGAGGCACATTTTCACCTCTGTGGATTCGTCAATAAGCAGAATTGCCGCATTTGGGCGAATGATAATCCAAGAGTGATTGTCGAAAAATCAATGCACCCACAAATAGTGACTCTTCGGTGGGGTTTATGGGCCGGCGGCATCATTGGGCCGTATTTTTTCCAAAATGAGGCCGGTCAGGCAGTTACTGTGAATAGTGTTCGCTATTGATATGTGGTTTCAACAGGATGGTGCCACTTGTCACACGACTAATGAAACAATGGCTCTTTTGCGCGAAAAATTTGATAGCCGAAAAATCTCACGTCGCGGCGATGTCAATTGGCCGCCAAGATCATGTAATTTAACACCGTTGGACTTCTTTCTTTGGGGTTGTTTGAAAAAAAAGGTGTACGTCGATAAGCCAGCAACAATTCAAGAGCTACAGGAAGAGATAATTCCGCACATTAACGGCATAGAGCCTGAATTATGCCTCGGCGTCATCGAAAATTTGGACCATCGGAGGGAGGTGTGCCGCCGAGGCGGCCATTTGGGCAATATTTTGTTTCACACGTAATTGAGTGATACCACTATTATCATAATAAAGAGAAATAACAATAATTTCTTAAAAAAAATTGTATTTTATTCAAAATCAACACCGGCCCTTGAAACTTAACCACCCTTTATAAGCTGGACTCATCCGCCATTAAAAGGTAATGCATTGCATGTTTGGCGAATGAAATATACATTAAGAACTTTTCTAAAGCAGATGGCGCATAAAGTGTAGTTCAAATATTTCTTCAAGGTTGCGCTTACACGGTTCGGTTCGATTCACATTCAGAGTATGGGTATAATAATTAGGCAAAAGTAATGTTTTATTTTTATTATTATTATTTCTTTATATTTTTTTTTTTTGAGCTGACACAAAGCATTGAAAGCCGAAAAGTGTGAGTCTGGCCTTTCGACTCACCCACTAAAAACTCACCCCAGCTCCGTTTCCCGCCCGCGGCACAACTGTAAAGTATTACTTGCCGGGAGGGGGAGCAGTCTATTGCCCCCTCATGAGGATCAGCGCGTTGGAGATTACTATTTTTGCCATATTACATGCAGCGGACCAATGCTCTTCTGACTCAATCATAATATTCACTAGACTAGCAGCCGTAATTGGCTTATCCATCCTTATGCTTAACTCCTTCCTTTCGAACACAAATCGCGGATAGACAAACAAAACATGTTCTGCGACTTTTGCAGTTGGTGCACAAAGAGAACAGTGCGGATCATCTTCGTGTTGGAATCTATATAAATAGGATTTAAGGCACCCATATCCCGTCAGTATTTGGGTCAGATAGTAGTATAACTGTCCGTGTTTACGGTTAACCCATTTGAAAATTATGGGAATTAAGCTGTACGTGCCATGAACACAAGCTGCGTTCTCTTGCTTCCTTGCGTATTGTCAGCCGTTCCGAAATAGCTTTGTTTGGGCAAAAGTAATGTAAAGAAATATACAGTCTGTGTTAGAAAAAAGGAACCGCAACTATTCATGAAGTATAAAAGATATATAATATATGCGGTAGTCGAAAAAGTATTTTCATATTTTGTCAATAGATGTCGTTGAAGTCATCATCATCTGTCATCACATTGTGTCATATCATATGGTGTTAGAAAGGTGACATTTTAAGCTTAGGTAGGTAGGTAGGTTTGGCAGCCGCATCGCACATAGAGACAACGATGCCACTTAGACCACGGAATGGGTCCGTTGTGAGCCGCGGGGGCTGGGCTACATTTCCCCTTCCATATTGAACCATCCTGAGCTTTTGACAAAGCGTAAAAGGCTGTTGATACCTAAAGTGTATAGATTATCTATGTTCGTTAAGAAGTAGGATTTTAAAAATCGGTTTCTGCTTCTGGATAGAGCCGGGCATGTGCAAAAAAGGTGTTGAATTGTTTCCAATTCCTCCTCATTTCTGCAGCTACGACAGAAATCATGCGTGTATACGCCTAATCTCCTTGCATGATTTCCTATGAGACAATGTCCTGTGAGGGCCCCTACTAAGGTCCTGATTTGAAGTCTACTCAGTCTTATAATACTCTTGGACAGACGTAGATTAAGCCTTGGCCATGTTTGCCTAGCAATTTCGCAGGTGTTAGCGCTAATCCATCTCTGATTTGCAGAGTTGATTAGTGCGTCCTTAATGAGAAGCTTACAAGTTGCCAGAGGTATCTCCATAAAATTACTTATGTCTGGCATACAGGTACCTTCTCTTGCAAGTTGGTCTGCCCTACAGTTCCCTGGTATATCTCTGTGGCCTGGGACCCAGCATAATATTATACGATATTGTTTGGCCATCTCATTTAGAGATTGGCGACAACGTAAGACACTCCTTGATGTTGTTTGGAATGCATCCAGGGCTCGTAGGGCAGCTTGGCTGTCTGATAGAATGCAGATATCCGTTGATGATATTCTGTTTATCTTTAACCATTTTAAGGCTTCATGAATAGCGTTTATTTCCGCTTGAAAAACGCTACAGTGATCCGGTAATTTAAAGGATTCACTAATAGAAAGCTCTTCGCAAAATAACCCTGATCCTACACCGGTGTCCATTTTGGATCCGCCCGTGTAGATCTTAACGGGTGTGTTGGGTGTTGGATCTTCTTCAAGCCATTCCAGTCTAGAAGGGATTTTCATTAGGAAATTCCTTTCGAAGCAAAGAATGGGAGGGTGATAATCACAGTCACCGGGTGTATACGTGTAGGAGTCTAAAATGGTTGAATGTCCATGTGTGACAGTTCTCCATTGTGAGCTCGCTTTGAGCCTTAAAGCGGCGCAGGCCGCTGAGTATTTGCAGAAGAGATCTAGGGGTGGCAGATGTAGCATGATGTCCAAAGCCATGGATGGCGTGGTTTTCATGGCGCCACATATTGCTAGTTCCGCTGATCTCTGCACCTTATTCAATAAATTAGAATAGGTTTTTTTCTGCATAGCACACCACCAGACAACATTTCCATATAGAAGAATGGGTCTGACGACAGCAGTGTAGAGGCAATGAGCAACCTTAGGTTTAATTCCCCAGGTCTTCCCTAAAGCTCTCTTACAGGCATAAAAAGCTAGGTTCGCTTTCCTGACCCTTTCTAAGGTGTTTGACTTCCAAGTCAGTTTCCTATCTATGTTTAGTCCCAAGTACTTGGTTTCTTCCGAAATCACAAGAGCTTCCCCTTTGAGCGTAATTGGACTTAGCTGAGGGATTCTGTGTTTCCTAGTGAACAATATGAGTTGTGTTTTGTCTGGGTTGACTCCTAGACCACACTTTCCTGCCCACCTAGAAAGTATATCTAGAGCATTTTGTATTAGGTCTCTTAATGTAGATACAAATTTACCAGAGACAGCAATAACAACATCGTCGGCGTAAGCTATCACCTTGCAGCCCACCGATTCCAGTATTAACAGAAGTTTATTTACAACTGCGTTCCATAAAAACGGTGAGAGGACTCCACCTTGCGGTGTATCTCTACTTACCGATCTCCTGAGCACCGATTCTCCTAGTTCCGCTTCAATGATTCTGCTATTTAGCATTTTGCCAATGAAGCCTACCAAGCCCGGTTCTACCCTAAGATCAGTGAGTGCTGCAGTAATTGCCCCCCCTTCAACATTGTTAAAGGCCCCTTCAATATCAAGGAAAGCGGCGAAAGTAAATTCCTGTTTGTGCAGTGAACTCTCTGCCATGTAAATAAGGTTATGTAGAGCTGTCTCTACCGATTTCCCTTTCGTGTAGGCATGTTGTGACGTAGAGATAAGATTTCTATCTATAGTTAGGCTTAAGTGAAATTCTATCAACCTCTCCAAAGTTTTCAATAGGAAGGAGGAGAGAGATATCGGTCTTAAGTCTTTTGGATGGGTATGTGAGTTTCTACCAGCTTTTGGAATGAAAACAATTTTGACTTGTCTCCACTTCAGAGGTATATGACCGTAGAGAAAGCAACCTTTGAAGATTGCTAGTAGTCCGTGTGCTAGATATCCGGCGGCCTTTTGCAGTTCCACCGGGTAAATGCCATCTGGGCCCGGTGATTTAAAAGGTTTGAAACTTTCAATCGCCCATAAGAGCCGATCCTCAGAAATAGCATCTATTCTGACTTCACGACATTGTGCTGTATCTTCCATGTCATGCCCAGTAATGTCTGAGCAGCCTGGAAAATGAGTGTCGAGTAAGATTTTAAGCTTTATTTAACCAAAAAAAAATTAAATTCGGAGAAGTTGAAAAAAAGTTACAGATGTTTAAAAATGAGTGAAAATAATGAAAAAATTCGAAGAAAAAGGGAAGAATGCCGCGCAAGCCACCAATGAAATTTGTGAAGTTTACGGAGACGATGCTGTATCATTCGTGTAGCACAACAATGGTTCGCTCGCTTCCGTTCTGGAAATTTCGATGTGAAAGATGCACCTCGCTTCGGTCGACCTATCGTTGAAAAAGTCGATGAAATTATGGAACAGATTAACCAGGACCGTCACATAAGCTGCTATGACATCGCCAAGGCACTAAACATTAATCATCAAACGGTTTTGAACCATTTAAAAAAGGCTGGTCACAAAAAGGAGCTCGATGTTTGGGTACCACATGAATTGTCTGTGAAAAATTTAATGGACCGAATTAACATCTGCGATTCTTTGCTGAAACGAAATGAAATCGAACCATTCCTGAAGCGAATGGTAACAGGAGACGAAAAATGGATCAAATACGACAATAATGTGCGAAAAAGCTCATGGTGCAAGGGTGGTGAAGCTCAACAAATGGTCGCAAAGCCAGGATTGACGCCTCGAAAGGTTATGCTGTGTGTTTGGTGGGATTGGAAAAGAATCATCCACTATGAGCTGTTCCAGCCTGCTCGAACGATTGATTCTACAATTTACTGCCAACAACTGATGAGATTGAAGCAAGCAATCGAAAAAAAAACCGCCAGAACTGATCAGCAGAAAGGGCGTCGTCTTCCAACAGGACAACGCACAGTGCGGCCGATTCCCGAAAAGCTGGCCAAAACTCAAAAAATTAAGTAGTCGATTCAAAATTTCTTACTCGGGGGTTGTCGGGGTCGCTGATTACGAATTTGATCTTAAAATTTTGAAAATCCACCCCCTTCCACCCCTATTGGCCACCCCCTCACGTGAAATAGCGTATATTCTAGAACATAATCAAGATGCATGTTAATTTATGTTTTCAGGGTCGCTGATTACGAATTTGATCTTAAAATTTTGAAAATGAAATTTTGTGTCGAGGTATTGATATGTACTAAAGATTTCTCGTATTTTACTAAACTCCCTTATGGAGTAAAGTTGGCTTCAAGAGAAGCCTGTGAAAATTACTTGTCGCAGTTTTTCGCCGAGAAACCACAAAGGTTTTACACTGATGGAATAATGTCTCTAGAAGAAAAATGGCAAAAGGTAGTCGACCAAACTGGTACATGTTTGGTTTAATAAAGTTCATTATAAATATAAAAAAAAATGAGTTGAAGTTTGATTAGAAATACGAAAAGACTTTTTCGACTACCCAATATTAAAAATTGTTTTCACATGAAAGTAGGTACAAAACTACGAGTCACAATTACTCAATAAGCCGTGTTGTCTTCATCGTTGTCGAGTATAGCTTGGCATTTTCTCGGCATGCTTTGAACCAGCTTTTCTGCGTAGCTCGTCGACAAACAGGACTAGATTTTGCGAACTTGACACACGAGTTGCTTTAAATCGTGGACTGGCCTTCCGAAAGATGCATTTTCATAGTTTCCCACATATTTTCAATGGGGCTGGCGTCTGGGGACGGAGAAGGCCAGTCGAATATTGTGACGGAATTCTCTTGTTTTGTTGTTTTTGAAAGTGTTTTTCTAAGAGCAGTGGTTTCGATGATGTGGGACGGAAGGAAATGTTCGCCTCCGTCAGTCGTCGTTCGATGGTGTTGATACTCACATACATGCATATATTCCCTTTTGGCAGAAATTGTGGGTGTTTGGCGTAGTCACAAAGAAGGGCCCCGTTTAAAAAGTTGGACGATCACTTTATCCTGCTTTTTTGTGGTCACTCGCTTCAAGCCGCCCTCGGAAAAGTCATCAACATTTCTGTACCACATCACAACAAACTTTACAACCGCGGGGTAAGATAATTTTGACCCTTTCGAATGCCAAATAAAAAAAAAAAAGTAAAAAATACAACCTCAAAATGCTTTGCGTACTTCTCACTCATTTTGGTTTGATGCGTTTATGGGAAAGTTTCGAACGACACTAATCTGACTTAGTACTGGCGTCGTAGCCCTTGAGTGCGACTATTAAAAGCAGAACGAAATAAATCTTGAAGTTACACGAAAAAAGCCGAGCCTTTTCTTCTGACACAGACTGTAGAAGTAAAAACAATACGACAAATTTAAATTTTTTGTGTTGGTACAGAAAAGCAAACACATGACTCTGAAAGTAAATCAGGCGTAGAACTTTAGCGGACAATGGTTGTAACCCAGCACGTCACAGTTGTTTAGTGATTTTATGTGTAAAAATTGTTTTTAATTCATTTATTTCTTTAGTCTAAGGTTTTACGAAAACAGTACAGGCAAAAAGGAATACAAATTTGACTAAAAACTCCTTAAAAATAAAACAAAAAGGTATAAGAAAGAATGCAAAAGAAAATAATGCAAAAGAATTAAAATAGCTTGCCCTGGGATTGAGAGGTCAACCGACTCAATATTATTAATGGCATTAAACTATAAGATAGCGTTACTTCCAGATTACGCTCTTTCCATCGCTGCTCCAAACGCAATCAGATTAAAGGAGGTTGGCCCCTGAAGGCAATCTTTCCAGGGATATGATCGCATTTTTTGACAGTTAACACCGTATTTCTCTGAAATTCGGACAGATCTCTCGATGTGCAAACTGAAGTTAAAGGGTCCCGACAGGGCAATCTTACCAAGTAGGCAGGATTTGAAGAGAGGAAAAGCTGCACTGAAACTGGTACCTCTGTCTTCGCTGACGGCTCCAAAATGGAATCGGAAGCCGGAGCAGGAGTATTTCCCAAATCAGACATATTAATTTAAATTTGCCTAAATTGCCGAATGCAGCTACTGTTTTTCAGTTAGAAGTCTTTGCAATCCTGCAGGCTTGCAAAATGCTTAGGGAACTTGAGAGCGAGGGAGATATTAACATTTTTTCCGACAGTCATGCCGCGATCTAGACACTGACGATGTCACGGTGCAGAGCCAAACTAGTCAACTCCTGTAAGGAAGATATCAAATCTCTTGGGTGTGCAGGTAACATTTCTTAGATTTGGATTCAAGGAACACAGGAACATAGAGGAAAATGAAATTGCTGATGAGCTTGCACGGAAGGGGTCAGTGAATTGGACTCAGAGATCTTCTACCCAGTCATTGGCATCCCTCTGACTATTTTTAAAGGGGAATTGCACAACTTATTTCTCAGGAAAGCGCAGATAAGATGGAGCACCATTTCTTCATGTGTATTTCGAAAACCATTTGGCCTCAGTACAATACATAGTTGCAGGACTCTGAAAGTACTGGGCACTCCACGCCATACAATATCCAAATTTATAGCTGTGTTTACCGGTCGTTGGCCGATCGGCTCACACGCGGAAGAGCTGAGTTTAGCATTTAACCCCCATTACAGAAGATGTGAGGACCTTTCAGAGAAGGAGCCTATTGAGCATTGTTGCTGTAAATGTTCGAGTTTGGTGGCTAGACGATTAAGGTCAGTGGGTGCTCCTTTCTTTGACAGCCTGGGGCAGTGCGTTGACCTAAATCCCTCCAATCTTCTCCAATATATCAACAGCTCTGGCAGGCTGTAGATATTTGGCTGTTGGAGGTCTCATATTGGAATCAAAAAGGCGCTTTAATGCTACTTGACGAGTGCCAGACCGGCTCTTCCAGCATTTCACCTAAATCCCTTGACATGGAAATGAAAACTTACAAAAGACAAAACTACCTATAATGAAATTTGCTTTAAATTTTGCATTTTTCATTGCATCGAGGTTATGATATTCTATAAATATAATGAAAATATAAATACTAATATAGAAGCATTTCTCCTAACCTCTTCATCTTGGTTACATCGAGGTTGCACTGTATTTACATATCACACTTTAAATCGTAGTACCCACAATTATTGGTAATAATAGTTGCTAAATAGTTGGCGAAGGTGGCGCAAAATTAATCATCCAATTTGGTTTTTGAATGACTTTATTACTAAAATTTGCTTTATACTGCTGTGGGCAAAAAGTAAGGTGAATTTGGTTGTAAAATGAAAAATCTTTATTTATTCTTGTAAATCAATTTTATCCCCTTCAAAATAACCCCTCTCGATGCAATACACTTATGCCAACGATTTTTCCAATCCCCGAAACATGCCAAATAGTTCATTTCCGGTATAGCCATCAGCACCTTCTTCGATTCAGCTTTTATCTCCTAATTGACTCGAAACGCGTTCCCTGGAGTGGTCTCTTGAGTTTTGGGAATAGCCGGAAGTCACACGGAGCCAAATCAGACGAATACGGTGGTTACGGAACGATATGCGTGGAATTTTTGGCGAAATGGTCACGAAGAACGAGTGCAGTGTGAGACGGTGCATTATCGTGATGCAAAAACGAAGAGTTGTTGGCCCATAATTCTGGTCTTTTTAGACGATTGCTTCACGTAAACGACGCATAACGCTCAAATAATATTCCTTATTAACAGTTTGGCCAGGTGGAAGGAATTCATAGTGCACCACACCACGAAAATCGAAAAAAACTGTCATCATGACCTTTATTTTTGAACGACTTTGACGTGCTCTTTTCGGTCTGGCCTCGCTTTAGCACGATATTCGCTTGATTGGTCGGTTGTTTCAGGGTCGTTAGCATAAATCCAAGTCTCATCTCCCGTAAAGATGCATTTGAGCTTGTCCTTATAGTCTGAAAGCATTGTTTCACACACATCAACGCGACGACTTTTTTCCAAGAAATTGAGAGTTTTCGGTACCAAACGAGATTTGACTTTTCATAGGCCCAAATGGTCTTTCAAAATGGTTTTCACAGATCCTTCTGATATTCCAATCATATCAGTAAGGCCTTTAACAGTCAACCGACGATTTTTGAGCACTAACTCCTTCACTTTATTGACGTGTTGGTCATCTGTTGACGTCGATGGTCGTCCGGAGCGCTCCAAGTCATCAACACGTTCTCGACCCTCTTTAAAGTCTTTGTACCACTTATAAACATTTTTCTGCGACATGGTCGAATCACCAAATGCCTTCTGCAACATGCTAAACGTTTCCGCAGCCGAAATTTCGTTCCGCAAACAAAATTTGATGGCACTTCTCTGCTCAATCAAATCAGACATTGTAAAAATCGAAAAATGCACTCTTGGTCGTTTGGTAAACACAAGCGTAAATATATTACAGATAATGACATTCACATGAAAGTTGGCCCAGATGTTACTAACAGTGCTGCCAATGCATGAAAAAATAACTAATTTTAATCCCGCGAAGTTTGACAAATATATTCACCCTACACAGTAGTATACCAAAACAAAATTATTTTGAGTGATGGAAATCTTTATTTTGCCCTTTATGCGCTCCACTGCTTGGCGTAGGAGACTATTTGCAAATATTATGAATTTTCCGATACGGTGATTAATTTTGCGCCACTTTGTAATTAACAGATTTTCGAAAGATTCCTAATATTTGATGTAACTCTAAAATGTTCCCTTTATCAAGAAAGTTTAAATGTAGGAATTCAATAATTTGTGTAATTTTTGAGGCTCGAAGTTACAACCAATGAGCTGACCACCCACATGCCATGGAAGAGCACAGCAGTCCAGCGCGAACCACTGAAAATGGCAAACCCGTCGCCTATCTGTGGCTGGCAGAAACGTCAAGTGAGCACAACAAAACTCATAAATTCGTTGATAGCCAGATTCACGAGGCTCATTCATCTACTTGAGTATTCATCTATTGTAGTTGGGCCAAATTTAAATCGACTTGGTACAAATATTTATGCGACTTCGAGTGGGCATAGAAATAGAAACACTTCAGGTGTCATGTGTGATAAAGTAAAACACTAGCATGTACATGTATACCCAAATTCGATTGTTCTTATATTCGTACCGATTTTGGCTATGCTTTTTTTCTAGGCATCCATTGTAGTTGTAGTGGCATTCACCAAACGGCCAATGCTTCAACTCGAGCTTTGGCAATGAGCCCATTTGTCCAGACCAGAGCTGTTGCATCCATACTTTCGTATGTAGGCCTGTATGTGTGTGAAATGTGTACTAGAGTGCGCATTTAATTACAACAACATTCATTCGAATCCAACTTTAGCCAATTAAACCGTGACATGTCAACAGCAACCACTGTGAATTAAAACGAGTAACCCCAAAATACGCCTGATACGCTGCTGAGTTGGTCATTGAGTGTCAACTGCATTGCACCTTCGTCCTGCCTCGGCTAAGTGCTGTGCATATGTATAGTACGAATGTATGGTCGTTGACACTAACGTATTGGGGACTCAATGGCAGCCAGCACTTGCACTGGTGTAACCCCTTGCGCTCATACCCTAGCCACTGCAGTCAACGAAAAATGAAAACAAAAATCCAAAAAACTAAAAACAAAAGCTTCAAGTGGCACAGTGACTGCAGCGCACTGGCGATGTTGGAGTGGCTTTTCAATCAGCTACAGCGTATTTTTAAATGTTTTCATGCCCTGAATATATTTACTTCCTGCTGCCGTCCTCCTCACTCACACTACCCTACCTTTCCCGGCTGCTACAAACTTCATGCTTTACATTGCAGCAGCAGCTCCACCTTTAGCTCCCGCTCCAATTTCCCAACAGTAGCAACAATTTACAATGAAATGCCAAAATTTTGCAGCAATACTTCAATTTTTTCATTCAGTCATTTTTTCCAGCTCTCATTCATGGGGTTGAGATTTCCAGTTTACGAGCAACAACAGCAACAGCAAGTACATCATCAATGTCAGCGGCAAAGACGCACAGTCATCATCGACGTGTTGAAGTGCACATCATTTGCCGCTGACAGGTATTTTTTTGCAACTCACAAAAAGGAAACAAAGAAAACAAACAAACCTACTAAAGCATAATAATAGCAAAACAAAATAAATGTACAAATTGCACAGTTTTGGGCATTGGATGTTGGTTGGCTCGTTGGTTGGCCCATTTACAAGTAAAACTGCTGTGCTGCATGAATTTGCTTTTTCAACTGTCGGTGAACGGTGTGATTTTCACATACAAATTAGTCACCGGAAAGCACGAATTCACTTCATTTGCGTGATTGCATGCCTTAATAGATTTTTTGTTTATTTCGTAGGACATTGATTGAGGTACTGCCGAAGTAGACTGTGAAGGGCTCTAAGAATTATTGGAGAAAAGGTTTGATCGAAGTTATAAGACGAAAAACACAAAAAACCTAGTCAAACATTTACATATTTACTTAACTGTAAAATCACGACGAGCAGAAAAACTGTCGAAAACTGACTATTTATTTAACTTGTATGGCCTGGTTGCTACTACAACAAAAAATACATAACTCAAAGTTAAAAGCTTGGCGTAAAATTAAAAAACATATCAACAAATTGTGTAATATTGGGTAGTCAAAAAAGTCTTTTCGTATTTCTAATCAAACTTCAACTCATTTTTTTTTATATTTATAATGAACTTTATTAAACGAAATATGTACCTTTTTGGTCGACCACCTTCTGCCATTTTTGTTCTAGAGACATTATTCCATCAATATAAAACTTTTGTGGTTTCTCGGCGAAAAACTGCGATAAGTAATTTTCACAGACTTCTCTTGAAGCCAACTTTACTCCATAAGGGAGTTCTACATTGACCGAAACAAATGGTAGTCCGATGGTGCAAGGTCAGGGCTATATGGTGGATGCATCAAAACTTCCCAGCCAAGCTCTCCCAGTTTTTGCCGAGTCATCAAAGATGTGTGTGGCCTAGCGTTGTCCTGATGGAAGACGACGCCCTTTCTGCTGATCAGTTCTGGCCGTTTTTTTTCGATTGCTTGCTTCAATCTCGTCAGTTGTTGACAGTAAATTGTAGAATCAATCGTTCGAGCAGGCTGGAGCAGCTCGTAGTGGATGATTCCTTTCCAATCCCACCAACACGCAGCATAACCTTTCGTGGCGTCAATCCTGGCTTTGCGACCATTTGTTGAGCTTCACCACCCTTGCACCATGATCTTTTTCGCACATTATTGTCGTATTTGATCCACTTTTCGTCTCCTGTTACCATTTGCTTCAGGAATGGTGCGATTTCATTTCGTTTCAGCAAAGAATCGCAGATGTTAAGTCGGTCCCAAACATCGAGCTTCCTTTTGTAACCAGCCTTTTTTAAATGGTTCAAAACTGTTTGATGATGAATGTTTAGTGCCTTGGCGATGTCACGGCAGCTTATGTGACGGTCCTGGTCAATCTTTGCCATAATTTCATCGACTTTTTCAACGATAGGTCGACCGAAGCGAGGTGCATCTTTCACATCGAAATTTCCAGAACGGAAGCGAGCGAACCATTGTTGTGCTACACGAACTGATACAGCATCGTTTCCGTAAACTTCACAAATCTCATTGGTGGCTTGCGTGGCATTCTTCCCTTTTTGATACAAAAATTTCAAAATATAGCGAATTTCTTCATTATTTTCACTCATTTTTGAACAGCTATAACTTTTTTTCAACTTCTCCGAATTTAATTTTTTTTTTTTGGTTAAATGAAGCCGCTTAAAATGTCACCTTTCTAACACCATATGATATGACACAATGTGAATGGTAGCACTGGATATAGATGACTCCACCGACATCTATTGACAAAATACGAAAAGACTTTTTCGACTACCCAATATTAGCCCTCTGCTAGACAACTTCTTTAAAGCCTTCGGTGGACTACCCGGATCTAGCCTTTTTTCGTTCTATTCGTTGTTTCGTTTTAAAAGAATATATCCATAAGTCGATAGGAAAATAAATTTTAGGAAGCTGCCTGAAAACTCAAGTCGTTAGCTATAAAATAAATATGTTAAGTTCGCGTCCAAAGTCGAAAAAGTCTTGTCAGACCCGCGTGCCGAACCGAGCGTTAAATTGACTCAAAACTTATGTTGATTTTTGCAATTTTTTGTTGTTGACGGCATTTTGTTTATTCTTTCATTGAGAAACATTTCGAGCACTGTTAAGGTATTTGGCCGAGCTCCTCCTCCTATTTATGGTAAGCATCTTGATGTTTTTTCACAAATGGAGTATTATGCCGCCTCTGAGCCGTAGATGGTTTCCTCCTCATAAAGCTTTTTCATAACATAAATACACTCGGAGCTTTACCATTGAATGCCATTGAAAAAACCGGCGTTTCGAACCCTGGCACTACAGCACACACAATGTATCGGAAATGATGATCTCGAACTGACAGCTGTGATATTCGGCCACCTTAGTAAGCGAGAATGACATCTCGTTGAAACGGCTGGTCGGCTAATGTCTCAGTTGCCTGCGTCCTGATAAAACTCTCGCAGAGCCTCAGGATACGTTCGACACCCATCGCCACTAATCTGGACGTGCAGATGCAGTTGATTTTGTCCCGATTACCACGAGCCTGGCCTCCCTGCACATCATGGATAACCATGGGGCTAATAGGTAACTGCATATAACTCCTTGAGCATTATTGACATAGCCAAGACTCCGACGCGAAGCCTATGCAAGAAAAAATTAAAGATCTAAGTTAGAGTTTTTGAAGGATAAGCTGGGCGTGCACCACGCCATCGAAAATGTGGACTCTGACATAAAGCACATACACACGAAGGCGATGATTCTGTTTGGGAAAAAGGGCAGCAAAAAGCGTAAGTGCGAATACAAGGCTACGCAGACCATCAGCAGCAAGGATGCGGAGTCTCCAAAAAGCACATAACCCCAGGACCGCGAGTAGCGGCAAAAGGAATGCACCCCAGTCGGTGAAAAGACCAAATGGCGAGTACTGACGAGGAGAGTCATTTCTCAGCCCTTAATGCACCAGCAGACAAAAAGCGTTTGGCCTACATCAGCAAAAGAGACACAAACTACAGGAAAATAAAAGGCTTGGAAGCTCGTCAAACGCAATAAAAGTAAGCGAAGGATGATCACTCGTCCAAAGTCAGATGCGATTGTCATTACCGCAACCGAGAAGGGCAAATCGTATACAGAAATCCTACATACGGTTAAGTCCAGCGACGCGTTGAAGAGAAGCCGTAAAATAGATGCGAAGAACGGCTATGAGCGAACTACTCCTTAAGCTGCAGAAGCAAACAGATAACAGCACTAGCGAATTCCAGGCAGCAGTGGCAGAAGGGCTGAAAGAAACGGCAACCGTAGCAGGAAAACCCAAATGGTGAGTCTTCAATGTAAAGATTTGGATGAGGTAACCACCAAAGAAGAGATTTGCAATGAGCTCCATAAGCAGTGAGGAATCAACAAGCCGTACGAATTAGCAAACAATTCAAATAGCTTTCATCAGCCTTCCAGCAGGGGATGCCAAAAAAGTACTCGAAGCACAGAGGATCAAGATAGGTTGGGTATCATGTCGCCTGCACGAAATCTTGTCGTGAAAGCGCTGTTTCCGTTGCTGGGGATACGGCCACATGCCCACACGGTATACGGAAACAAACCGAATCAAACTGAACAGAAAGTGCGGGGAAGCTGGTCATATGCTGCGTCTTGCGCTAATAAAACGAAGTGCGCTATATGTGAAGGGAATCACGCCTCAGGAAGTCGGCGGTGCCGACTTTTTCAAGAGGCGGTTAAGAGAAGGCCATAAGTATCTAGAAACTAAACTCAATCACTGCAAGGAGGCCCAAGATCTGGTGTAAAAAACGAGTGTTGAGCTTAGACTAGACGTGCCTATCCTATCGGAGCCTTATGAAAACACAGATTCCCATAACTGGAATGCAGATGAAACCAGTAAAGTGGTAATATTGTCGGTTGTTGGAAATATGCGCCAAACAAAGATGGCTCGAGTCGTAAAAGGATTTTAGTGGGGAAAGATGAAGGAAATATACTCGTTCAGTTGCTATGCTCCCCCCCAGGCTGAGCGACGATCAGTTTGAGCGTATGATGACGGCACTGGTTGAAGAAACAATTGAAACGTCAGTCATACAAATGGCTAGCCAGGTAAGGGCAGCTTTAGTTAATGCTTGTGACGTGTCTATGTCCAGGCGCTACAATAGAACAACAAGGTGGAACACAACACTGCGGCAACCAGAAAAGAGTATATTAAAGCGCGCAGAAAAGTAAAGTAAACAGTAGCATCTCACTGAGAGCAGAACTCGGGAGGTTCAAATCAGTTTTCAAAACGGCGGTTAAAGCTACATAGTAAACGGGAATGTTTTAACGGTGCAGAAGAGGGACCCCGGGGAAAGGCATATCAGACGGTGATAAAAATGGTTAAGGTCCGAGAGATGTTTACCACACTTCTTATTGCCCAGGAGGCAATCACGTGTGATATCGCTGATGATCATGAACCCCCTTCCACAAGAGAGCGCAGAAGATGTTCTAGCCTCATTACACCGCATTAAGGACAATAAAGGCCCGCGAATGGATGGAGTACCCAGAATTGCCCTCAAAACGGCTGTAAAAGCGAAGCCAACCGTGTTCGCCACCTTGTTTCACAACTGCCTCCTGGAAGGCGTATTCCCTGACGAATGTAAAAAGCAGCGATTACTGCTCGTACTAAAGCCGGGAAAGCCGCCAGAGCAACCATCATCGTATCGTCGCCTTTGTATACTAGATACAATTGGCAAAATGTTGGAGCGTATAGTGTGCAATAGAATACAGGACCTCTTGGAAAAGCGCAATGGTCTCTCTCCGAACCAGTTTGGATTTCGAAAAGCGCGCTCGACGGTGGATGCCATAAGTATGGTAATGAGTTTTGCATAAGAAGCTACAAGATACAGGAGCTAGAGATCTGGCAACTACTGTGCAATGGTAACACAGGAGATAAAAAAAGCATTCAACTCTGAGATTTGGAGCGCGCTCGCGGCATTTAAAGTTCCGGCGTGCGCACAGCGCATTATTGGCGACTATTTCAACAATAGGCAAAAGAAAATAAATTTGCTTCCTAACAAAAACGAAATATGAAAATGTCAAAATTCTATACTAAAATTTCCAACTTTGAATTTATCCCAAATTATTAAATATTTTTACATTTTTTTTTTTTCAGTTTACTTCTTAATATACACAACAAGTCTACAAATAAACCAATATTCCAGTAGAATATACGACAATATCCAAACTCATGCATCACTTGGCATGGACTCATTCACAATCAATTTAAATTACGAGCCAAATTTTCTTACTCACAATAGTCTCCCTGTAATTCTCCACAATGATTCCAATGTTGCTCTCACTATTGAAAAGACATTTGATAGTCCACCGGAGTTAACCCAGCGTCAAGTTAACCTTTACTTCCTGTACGTCGCTGTGGTAAGTGAAGTGCAACTTTAACTTTGGGAATAAACAGGAAGCGAAAGGAAATAATATAGTGATGACTTGTGGATTTGGTAATGTTGGAATGCCTTCCTTGGTCAAAACTTTTGCAAAATTAACGAGGAATGAATCAGGTGATGGATAAAGAGGCAAAGCGAATGGGTCTGGTGGTGAACGAGGACAAAACGAAGTACCTCCTGTCTTCAAACAAACAGTCGGCGCACTCGCGTATCTGCACCCACGTCACTGTTGACAGTTATAATTTTGAGGTTGTAAAAGACTTCGTCTATTTAGGAACCAGCATTAACACCGATAACAATGTCAGCCTTGAAATCCAACGTAGAATCTCTCTTGCCAACAAGTGCTACTTTGGACTAAGTAGGCAATTGAGTAGTAAAGTCCTCTCTCGACGAACAAAACTAACACTCTACAAGACTCTCATCATGCCCGTCCTAACGTATGGCGCAGAAGCTTGGACGATGACAACATCCGATGAAGCGACGCTTGGAGTGTTCGAGAGAAAGATTCTGCGTAAGATTTTTGGACCTTTGCACGTTGGCAACAGCGAATATCGCAGACGATGGAACGATGAGCTGTATGAGCTTTACGACGACATAGACATAGCGCAGCGAATAAAGATCCAGCGGCTACGTTGGCTGGGTCATGTCGTCCGAATGGATACAAACGCTCCGGCTTTGAAAGTATTCGATGCGGTACCAGCTGGTGGTAGCAGAGGAAGAGGGCGGCCTCCTCTGCGTTGGAAAGATCAGGTGGAGAAGGACTTGGCTTCACTTGGTGTGTCCAACTGGCGCCGGTTAGCACGAGAAAGAAACGACTGGCGCGCTTTGTTAAACTCGGCCAAAATCGCGTAAGCGGTTATAGCGCCAATTAAGAAGAAGAAGAATCAGGTGATTGTGTTAATGCCAAGAGATGAGAATTGGTAGACTCGCTGCTTTCAGAAGGCACCCCAACATATAACTCTCCAATCGTTATTGGTAGCGCGAACACCCTAAGACTTTTTGGCACTACGTTAAATCTATGAATTCCTGTAGGAGTGTTCCATTTGCTATTAGTTTTAGTATATTAGTAAATCTGCTAACCCGCCAACAGAAGCAATCAATATTTTCACACAATCTTTCCAATCTAATTTTATTCAGAACGATAGTGATTCAGATTCTTATCACTTTTTTGGTTGGTCTATAAATCAATCTTCAAATCAGAATTTTGGCACCAAAGTCTTTCAGAAGATGATGTTGAACTTAGAATATTAAGCTTAAAACCCTCCTCATATCCATGTGTTTTTTTTTATATATTTTTTTAAGGAAATGTCCAGCAGTTATTGGGCCTTGAAAAATAATCTTAAATTAGCTTTTTTGAAACTAACAATCAAATCCCCAATTTTTAAAAATGGCAATAAGAATGAAGTAAGTACTCGTAATTATCGACCGATTTGCAAGCTCTCAACTGTTTCTAAACTTTTAAACTTTTTAAGGAAAATATTTACTTTGCCACTAAAAGCTTAACTTTCTGCAATCAACATGATTTCGTCACTGGACGGTTCACAATCTCTAAACTCACTATTTTTATGGAATCTTGTGTTGGAACCTTCTCAGCAGGGCAGCAAGTCGACTGCACGGATTTACACGGATTTTGCCAAAACTTTCGACAGAGTCTCTCACAACATTTTAATACATAAATTTTCCTCGCATGGATTTCACTCTGTTTTCTTTCAATGATTGAAATTCTATTTATACGGAAGGCGTTGTGCAGTCACAATTGATGGTATTTCCTTTGAAATATTCATTGCCTGCACTGGAGTGCCTCAGGGAAGTGTTTTCGGTTTTCTACTCTTTGTGCTCATTTGCTAATTTTCTGTTATAGGTATGCTGATGATTTAAAAATATTTTCAGTTATAAATAACACAACTGCCTGTGTAGGCTTCAAGCAGATAGGCAAATTTATTATTTGGTGTCAAGACTATCAAATTTCTTTAAATAAAAAAAATGCTGTTATGTCACTTTTTTCAAAATTCTTATTGTATCTCATGTTGTTGTTGTTGTTGAGGTGGTTGAACAAGCAAATCCTTTATCTCGATGTCATGCAGGTCATTCGTCCTTTGGATTTTGTATGACGGCCATGTGTTTTTTGTTGTAATACATATATGTAGTTATTTGCTTCCATCTTCTTTCGGCTGAAGTGAGATAGTGTGAAGCAATAGATGCTTTTAATGTGTTCAGTGGGGTGGAGACTGCCACCGCCTCTGCTATGGCTAGTGTCGACCCTTTTCTTGCTAGCTCATCCGCTATCTCATTGCCCCGGATGTTCCTATGACCGGGAACCCATATCAGAGTAATTTCAAGCCAATGGCTGAGCAATTCCGGCTCCCCTCTACACTGTAAGACCAGTTTGGATGAAATGTAGTTGGAGTCTAAGGCCTTAATAGCTGCTTGACTGTCTGAGAAGATAGCTACTCTTGCACCAACTTCCTTATAGAGCTCTAGGGATTTGCATGCTTCTCTGACCGCTAAAAGTTCTGCCTGGAACACGGTGGCATAATCAGGAAGACGAATTAACTGAAATAGGTTGAGTGGCTCCGAATGGAAACCAGCTCCCACACCACAGTTCATCTTAGAACCATCGGTATAAATTTCGATATCGTGTCTTCCAATCACCTTCCCTTTGCTCCACTCGGTTCTCGGTGGAACACGTACCGTAAAGCCTTTCTTGAAGTTGAGGTCGGGGACTGTGTAGTCTGATCCGTTTTTGATCCGGATCTTACTGTGACCGTACGACCTTGTTGTCCAGCTTCCTATGTCTCTGAATCTCATCGCGCTACAAGTAGCTATTGTTTAAATTGTCTCTCATACTTCTTATAGCATATTTAATTAATATTGTACTGCAATCTGCTAAGGAATCTAGGGTGTAGTTTTTGACAGTCGTGTCTCATTTAATAGTTACATTAATTTCATCTTATCAAAATCATATTCTGTCTTAGGCATTGTTCGATGGAATAGCTCAAATTTTACGGAACCGTATGCTCTGAAATCGTTGTTTACTGTATTTGTTCGCTCCAGGTTGGAGGCCATACCATAAATTTTTAAATGACAAATGTCTCTGAACTTGATATTAAGATCATTAAAATTTTCTGATCCTATCCCATTTTATACATCACGTTTGCTTTTGATCAACCTGAAGTCCTTAGAAAGTAGAAGAGCGATCCTTCCTCTCTCGTTTGTTTTCAATGTTATTACAGGCGACATTTACTGTCCCTTTCTGCTTCAACGTATTAAATTCCGTACACCTTCCACAAGTCTTCGTTACTTTTTTTCTATTTAAATAGGTTGAGTACCAATTATACTTGCAATGATCCTATTTAACGTGCCCTTCGAGATTTTAATGAGGTCTCTATTCTAAGGTGCTGTATTTCTCATTTTCTAAGAAAGATTTTTCTGTATTAATAAACTCTCCTGACAGTTGTTAAAGGGGAACTGCACAAATTATTTCTCAGGAAAGCGCAATAAAGATGGAGCTCCATTTCTTCAAGTGCTATTTCGAAAACTTCTTAACCCCAAAACGATATACGAAGGACTCAGAAAGTCCTTTGGACCTCTCGTCAATCAATTTCCAGGCTCGTAGCTGTGTTTACCGGTCACTGGACAATCGGCACACACGCGGAAGAGTTGGGTTTAACATTTAACCCCCATTTCGTAAGCTTTGGGGATCTTTCAGAGAAGGAGACTGTTGTGCATTTTCTCTGTAAATGTCCGGGTTTGGCAGCTAGACGATTAAGGTTACTGGGTGCTGCTTTCTTTGACAGCCTGGGGCAGTGCGCCAACCTAAATCCCATCAACCTTCCCCCATACAACAGCAGCTATGGCTGGCTGTAGGTATCTGCCTCTTGGAGGTCCCATAATGGTATCAAAATGGTGCTTTAGTGCTACTTGGGGAGTGCCACACTGGCACTTTAACCATTTCACCTACCTACCTACCTAAACTCTTTCTTTTAGTTAGTTAGAGGTAAGCTAGTATATTTTATATAGATATAAGTTTGTAATTGAATATTCAACTCATTCAACTTTTCCCATCGCGCTAAAAGTGAAATAGCAAATCCCTGCATATGTGTTTTCGCACCTTTTTCATTAATTCTCACGATCAAAATTAAATAGTAATTTTCCAAAAATAAGCATAAAACACAAGCTAAAAATGCTATCCATTGAAGCCTTTCGTTTCAGATATTTGCTTATAAATTTCATAGCGTTGCTGGTTCCGGAGTCATAACTAAATTCAAGGAATTTAAATGCCACCCCTCATAGTCTGCATTGGCAATTCAGTTTCTGTTAATTAAAGTTGAGGCATACAATAACTAATGAGTACTCTCTATACATATTGGCAGATTTACCAGCAAACTCTGCCTAGACAGAATATTTACTCGTGTCGATACATATGTATCTACATGCATACATATTTGTTGTAATAAGTTTAGAATCGAACTAGCTATTTTTAAGTAAATCACCACTGTCAAGCTGTCATTGCTACAACTCATAATCAGCTTAATATTTTTCCTTCACACTTAAGCTCCCACGATACTCGCATGACTCAAACCAGGCCAACAGGTCGTATACGTAACATTTTTCGCTCTAACGTGCACTCCATTACATGTGAAATGATGAGCAAAAGTTTGCACAACCTATATACGTACATATACGAGTATATGGGAGTACAATAAAAGTCTTTCAAAAATTGTCAAAATCAAAATAAAAAATTCCAACAAAAATGTCATTTCAACACGAAAAATGTGAGTAGACACGGCACGCAGCTTTCAAAGCGTACGATATGGCTGTGGTGGCGTTAAACTGTAAATGAAAAGCGAAAATGTCAAACAACGCCTATTCAAGCTGTCATAGAAATGAAAAGTAATTTTGATTTATAAAATGATTGCACAAACTCCCACCATTCTCGCTGCTTTTGCTGATCTTTTGAAGTTAATTTGTATGCGAGTGGGCAAGTAGGCGAACATTTCGTGTGCCTTATGTTATGTGTGTGTGTGCGTAATTGGAGCTTTCTATGTATATATTAGGGAGTAATGCTTATGTAAGTGTATACAGGGTGTTCAATATGGCGTTTGGAATTTGAACTATCGATTTTTTTTTTTTTTTGATTTGATCAACTGAAATAGCAGCACTGATGGTACAGGAACTTAGTTTGTGGTTGGATATTTAGAAAATCAATCCCTTTTTGCTTCAATAAAGTTGGAAAATATTCAAAATATTTGAAAAGTTTAATAATTTTCCGACATTCAAATAACAATTCACCGTCTGGCTGCTGCCATTGGACTGCATTAGGCTATTTTTCGTGGAGCCTCGTTGAGGAAATGTTCTACGCCAAGCAAACAGAGACGCTTTATTTATTTTATTTTTTTTTTATTATTTTAGCGGGAAGTAATAATTCAAAATTAAAAAAAAAATTTAGCAGCAAAAATTTTTATTTTCAAAAATATGAAAAATTATAAAAATTCAATTGGACTCCAAAAATTTTTGCAAGTATGTAAAAACGAGGCATTTCTACCCTACTACGGCCAGCTATGGAAGCCGTTTGAATAGAATTGTGCTTACTTTTTCAAGCGCCTTGAAAAATATTTATCCGCACACCTTCATAATCGAATTAAATTAACTTCCAAACATTAAATAAACCACCCTGTACATATAATATAGCTGCTGTGATGTTTGTATTTGTATTTGTCGCTGTTGGCTGTTAGTCATTATCAGCTTCCTGGCATTTTTGTCGAAAAATATTCGGGGCCATATGTGTGGCTGCTTGTAAAATCAAAACTTTCACGCTGTTGCTCGCATTTTTAAAATCATAGTAACATACGTTGTTTGACATTGCGTAAGCACACTACCCCACACACGTACATGCATATACACACATACATCGACATATGTCCGTACATACATTCACATATGGCATGTTGTCACTTCTTCCATACGCTGCCGCCCTCTACGCAAACACAAACACAAATACACACACACACGCGAACACATTTATTTGAAGATATCTACGTCTATTTGCTTTTTCGGCTCTCTGCGCCGCTTTGACAACTCGCCTATTTACTATCATTGCCCCACCCGCTGGGCTTGCTGCGACAACAAGCCTGCCAGGCGCGCTGTCACTTCTTTATTTTGCCTTTTCGTTATTTTCTTTAAGATAAATTCCCTTCAGTTTGCCATTTTGACTTACACTCACAGTCACATATGCTTGTATGTATGTGTGTATGTGTGTATCTAGGCATGCACATCGTCTTACTGGTCCATATCTCATATTTTTTGCTCTCTATTTTTCTACATTCTGAAATTATGCTTTTCTTCTTAACTGCCTCTTGTGCGGTCGTCATTTCCTACTTCATATTGTTGTTGTCCTATTTTTTTCTTAATGTCGAACTGTGAAAAAGCCATCTTACTGCTTGTTAACTTTGTTGTTCTTCTCAAGCACGAACTTTTGCCTGTTTGCCTGATTTTTTTTTTTTTTGTGTTTTTTTTTTTTGATTTTCATCTTTACTTAGCCGCTTTATTTTCGTATTTTTCCAACACTTCTGCGGCATGTTTTTCTTCACTTTTTTATTTCTTTTTCCTTATTTGCCATGATGTTAAGTACGTGGGCGCTTCACTGACATATTGTTTAACTGCCTTCCCAAGCCCCCGACTGCCCATGGCACAGTCCGAGCACGCCGCAATAACTCCTCCACTCGCCGTCTTATTAAAACTTATCTTCGTTTATGACAACTCATATGTATTTCTTTGGCTACGCGCACGCTTCCGGCTGCACACTTCAGATCATCAATTTAGATCTCTGCCCCATGTGAGCAAAGTCTTGGCTTTCGTTTTTCACATCTTTGTCGCCTTGCCGTTTTTTGTAAAGACCCCCCAAGGACAGCTGTTGTTGTTGGATTTGACTTTTTTTTTTGTCGTCTTACACACTCAAGATTCTCGTGTGCCGATACTGGTTACGCCGTCATTTAACTTGACGATTTTTTGTTATTTTGTTTTCACATTTACGTTTAAGTTTTCGCAACATTTCTTCAACACAAAATGTTTACTCTTCATGTCTTGTAGATTCAATACACATTTTATCGTACTCGTTCAAATGTTTGAATGTTCACGGACTTTGTTTGAAATTTGCGCACAGCTGCCTTAGCAAGTGAATAGTGTAATCCTTCGGTTTCTTCTTCATGTGTGTTTGTGGCAATATTTTTACGTGGATTTTAAGAAATTCCTTCAAGTGTCTCCAGTTGAGCAGGTTTTAAGAAATTAACTCCTTGCACAAATGCGGTTAGAGAGCGAATTTATTTAAGTGACTGTCAATGGAATGCAGCGATTTTCACACAAATGGATATGAAGTAAAAAATTCCAAGTTTACTTTACAGATTAAAATGGCAAACACTTTCATGAAATACTGACAGGTGTAGGGTGAGCACTTTTCTTAAATTCGTGGAAATTGTATTGATGGCTCATTTTCCATTTTTCCAATAGCTGGCAGTCAATTTCGGAATATGCTTCAGCTTCTGACATGTTCATGGTGACGTGGGTGTATGTGCATGCTTTCAAGATAGGTACTATTTTATGTAATTCTTGATGCACGTTTCGGTGAGTTGTAACAAGCTGTTCAGCCTTTTGTCAGCGATATGCTTCAAGGATAAAAAATATGTTTATCCTAAGTAGGCAAAGTAGGTGTTCCAAAGTACCCCTAGCATTCGCTTCTTTGCATGTGTTACACGCATCGCTCTGGACTAATCCCACTTTGGCTGCGTAATGTGGAGTAAGACAGTATGCCGTCAATACTCTAGTACTTTGCAGTCTTTCCTAGACAGTGATGAAATAAAGTTTGGAGTTTTGGTATTCCAAGTCCCTAGCATAAGTTTGTCAGTTTTGTACGAGGTTGAGTATTCCCATATCAATCCATATCCAGAGCTAGTTCCTCATTTAGTTCCGTTCTCAAAAAGGCTAGGCTAAGGCTAAGATGGGGATATGTCTGACGTGTTCAATCGCGCCTTAGAGAGCTCAACAGCTCCCTCATTTCCTTCTATTCCTTTGTGTTCTGATATCCAGTAAAAGCGACCTGCCTGTTTCCGCAGAGTTCAGCTATTTTGGATCTTCATTATTGAACACATTTCGAGTTCATGCAAGGAGCCATAATTTGAAAATTACTTACTTACCTAGGTGGACATAATAACCCGTTTCCGAGTTACGGCCGACCCCATTAGCTCTCTCCAGACGCCTCTGCTCCGCGCGCGCTTCCTCCAATTCTGTACACCAAGCGAGCATAGGTTTCCCCACCTGGTCTTCCCACCGGAGCAATGGTCTTCCTCTGCGTCAGCTCCGTTGGACTTCGTCCTCGAACACCTTTGCTGGAGCTTCTTCGTCCATACGCACGACATACCCTAGCCAACGCAGGCGTTGGATGACGATGCGTTGAACTACGTCAATGTCGGCATAGAGCTCGTACAGCTCGTGGTTCATTCTTGAACGGTAGTCTTCGCCAACGCGCACAGGACCGAAGATCTTACGAAGAACTTTTCTCTCGAACACCCCAAGAGCGGCTGCATCGCTTTGGGACGCTACCCATGCCTCTGCGCCATAAAGCAACACGGGTATGATGAGCGTCTTGTAAAGTGTCAGTTTGGTCATGCGAGAGAGGGCTCGACTACTCAATTGCTTACTTAGCCCATAGTAACACCTATTAGCAAGAGTGATTCTCCGTTTGATCTCCAGGCTGATATCGTTGTTGCTGTTAACGGCGGTGCCAAGATAAATAAATTCTGGCACAACATCGAAGGTATAGTTGTCCGCAATGACGTGCGTTCCTACACGCCGTGTGTTCCGCGTTGTAGACAGCATATACTTCGTTTTACCCTCGTTCACCGCCAGACCCACTCGTGGTGATTCCTTTTCGATAGCAGAAAACGCAGCGGTGACATCTCGCTTACGGTGGTCGATAATGTCAATGTCATCGACGTACGCAAGGAGCTGGACACTTTTGTAGAAAATAGTGCCATTACGATGAACACCTGCTTTTCGGAGCACCCCTTCCATCACGAAGTTGAAGAGGTTGCATGACAGTGGATCGCCTTGTCTGAGACCTCGAACGGTATTGAATGGCTCGGAGAGGTTATTTCCTACCTTGACGGAGCTGGTTGTGTTGCTCAACGTCATTCTGCAAAGCCGTATGGGCTTCGCTGGTATACCGAACTCAGGCATGGTGGCGTACAGGCAATCCCTTATCGGGCTATCGAACGCAGCTTTATAGTCGCCAAAGAGATGAGGGGTGTCGACTTGCTTTTCATGGATCTTTTCCAGGATTTGGCGTAATGTCAATGAAAATGTTTGTCCGAATATTAAGAGGAGTTAATGCCACCGCTAATTCAGCTGCTTTTGTTGTGGCAGCTGACAGCTTGAAATATACTGCAATAATTCGGAAGTATTCAGCATATGCCGTCAGTTTCAGTCCGATCTTCCCAAGTTCGATAAGAATTTGATTTATCACAAGGTTCCATAGAAGAGGGCAAAGTACTCCTCCCTGTGGAGTTCCTGTGTTTGTCTTTTTCGAGATTGTCTGGGCCCCTATTCGCTCATCACTATCTGATAGTTCAATATGCTGCCGATCCAGTGTTGAATAACAGGTTCTAGTTGAATCCAGGCCCTTTTTCAAAGCTTCTTAAGTCCAAAGTCTATATTGACTCCCATAACATATTCTCTATGACTCCCATAGCGTAGTCTCCACAATGAAATGCTTTCCCTATCTGTCGCACCATTCTGTTAAGAGCTTTTTCGATGGACTTCCCCGTCGTGTACGCTTACTGATTTGCTGACAGTAGGCTAGGTTCAGTTCTTTAAAGAATTTAAAGGGGTTAAAAGGTTTCAGTGCCCAGAGCAACCTAGTTGTTGATATCAGATCTTCGAAATTCTCGTCACTGCTTGTGCTGTGCATAACTGTAGACTCATTGGGAATGACGCAGCAGCTCGGAAAGTGGATATCTATAAGTATTAGTACTTCTAGGGTTTACTTGTAATCTAGTGCCCATTCTCCTGTATCTTTGCTGACTAATGTTGCAACAGTAGCAGATTTGGCAAGAATCTTCCTGAGTTTTGATTTTTCTTGTCTATGTCTATGAAGTCTTGTCTATGTCACCACAGAAACTCTGTCATGAGCTCCTCTTGGCTCTCCTAATAGATAGACGGTGAAACTATGTATTCTCTACAGTTATCATCGCAATCGGCGAGCTTAGCTAATTTAAATAATTTATCTAATTATCTTCTTCGTTTACCAATGACTTTTGATCTATGATAGTTTCAAGATAAGTAGATGGAATGGTTGAAGTACCACTCTCGCCCTCCCCAAGTAGCACTAAAGCGCCGTTTTAATACAATTATGAGACCTCGCACAGGCAAATATCTAACCTGTTGATATAATATAATGTAGAAGATTGCTGGGATTTCGGTTCGCGCACTGCTCCGGGCTATTGAAGAAAGGAGCACCCAGTGGACTTAATCGTCTAGCTGCCAAACTCGGACATTTGTAGAGAAAATGCTCAACAGTCTCCTTCTTTGCAAGCTCCTCACAGCTTCTACAATAGGGGTTAAATGGTAAACCCAGCTGTTCCGCGTGTGTGCCGACCATCCAAAGACCGTTAAACACAGCTACGAGTATGATGTAGAAGCTGCAATCAAGAAGATTCTAAGAAAACAGTTTTTCACTATCTGCGTGAGTGCCGAAGTCTGTTCGCTCTACGACATAGAATACTGGGGAATTCTCGATGGTCAACTTGAACGAAATTGCAGAAAAGAAAATTGACGACATAGGCAGATTCATAGCCAAATCAAGATGGTTCCACTAATAAAAAGCAGTGGGGTATCTTTTGCACTAATTGGGTCTGGGCTGTGTCACTCAGACAACACCTCTTCCACCATCGGTAGCGGTAGTAGACGCTTAAACTCATTGCCTTCACATGGTGAACAATCTGCCGCGTCAGCGACTAGATTTGGTGGGGTACATTCTTGGCCGGATTTTGTAGTGCCTTTGCAAGAATTCAATTCAATTTGCATGGGAGCCTGTTCCGTCACAGACCAAAGTTCGACATAAATAAAGCTTAGGAAGAGCGGAGGAAATATTTATTGAAAAAAGAAAAATTAAGAAAAAAAACACTGTCAGAGGAAAAAAAGGAAAGCCTTAAAGAAAAACCTGCAAACCATTTGTAAGGGTTTTGGAAGAGAGGAAACTTTTAAATTTTAGAGCAAAGTAAAAACATTAAAGGTTTTCAACCAAGCGTCAACATATGGGGAAACAAGAAGGATGAGACACTTACTGACTCACAAGAAATAATGGAAAGATGAGTGAAGCACTTTAAGGAGCTGCTCAATGCCGGAGGTACAGTTACACCTGCAATTGAAGCCATTTTATGACGAAAAAAAAAAGATATTTTGATGTCCACAAAAAATGATGTGGTACCTGATACAATCTACATCGGGGCATATGAATTTGAGGCTGTGGAAATTTTGACGTATTTATAATTTTCACTAAGCCGCTGCAACGCAATGAGTATCACAATTGACGAGAGAATACAAGCAGCCAATGTAGTATATTTATCAGTTTCAAAACTCTTCAAGCAAAAGCTGCTTAATGGAACCTGCAAAATTACGTAGTCCGACCAGTTCTTTGCTACAAATCGGAGTCTTGGACAATAAGTGGAAAAGACAAACACAAACTCGAAATATTCGAGAGAAAATTTTTGAGTAATCTTCAGTGCAGTCAAAGACAATGGTGAGTGGCGTATAAGATGGAACCATGAACTGGGCCAACTTATAATAAGGAAAAATGTTGTGCGATTCATCATAGCTCACAGTCTAAGATGGCTGGGACATACCATGAGAATGGAGCTGAATGAAAAATAATTCACATTAAAACATTTGCAACAAAAGCAAGAGGCAGACCAAGATCAAGATGGATTGATGGATAGGAGACGACATAAGGAAACTCAAGGACGACAACTGAAAGAAATCAGCCACGGATTAGGGCAACTGAAGACATTTCGTACAGCAGGCCAAAGCTCACACAGAGCTGGAGCGCCAAATGTTGATTACGATGATGCATTGAAATTTCAATGCCAGAGAATACTTACAATTCTATAGGAACCACTTCAGCTTAGGAAACTGAATTTCTGAAATTAATCTATTATTACCATAAGGTCCGGCACTCGAAGTGTAACCAACTTCAGACGGCTCGCGCAACTGATGCACGCCCTGGAGGTGGTCATCAAATGACTGCAACGTCACGTGAATTGGTTCAGGAAGTGAAAAAGCGACTTGAGTGAAATCCGCGACGAAGTATCAATCCGAATGGCGAAAAAACTGAAAATATCTGACCATAGCATCCGCCATAAATAAATAAATATAAATAATTGGCGCGTACACTTCTGTTAGGTGTTTGGCCGAGCTCCTCCTCCTATTTGTGGTGTGCGTCTTGATGTTGTTCCACAAATGGATGGAGGGACCTACAGTTTCAAGCCGACTCCGAACGGCAGATATTTTTATGAGGAGCTTTTTCATGGCAGAAATACACTCGGAGGTTTGCCATTGCCTGCCGAGGGGCGACCGCTATTAGAAAAATGTTTTTATTAATTTTGCCTTCACCGAGATTCGAACTAACGACCTCTCGGTGAATTCCGAATGGTAATCACGCACCAACCCATTCGGCTACGGCGGCCGCCCTATACTGAAAAATTATCTCAAAGTCAAGCCTTACAAGATCCAAAAGGTGCATGATCGCGCACCAAAGCGGCAAAAGTCAGACTTGAGAGAGCAATTCGTAAACTCCCAAAACGATAGTGTTTATTTGACAGACCGTTCATACGAGAATTTGAGTCATCTATTGGCCATCAGGAGGCAGCACCCGCCACAAGTTATAGTTTGGGCCACTGCAAGCGCAGCTGGGCGCTCTCCAATCGTTTCCATCGAGCCTCTCGTCAAAATAAATGTGAAATATTATCAGGAAAGTATTCTGGGGGTTGCTTTGAGGCCATGAGTAGACAAACATTTCGGTAGCAGACCATGAACCTTTTTACAGGACTCGGGACCTTCTCACAGAGCTCGAGTGAACCAAGAATGGCTAAAAAACAACGTTCCGTTCATAACGTCCACACAATGACTCTCAAATTCACCAGACGCGAATCCGATGGATTTTTCTCTTTGAACCATTTTTGAGAGGAAAGTCCAAACTACAAGATTAACCAGTCTCGAAACGCTGAAAAAAGTCATTGTCTGTGAGTGCGCCAAAATATCTGCAAGTCACATTTGGGCAGCTTACGACTCGTTTCTAGGCCATCTCAAGGCCATAGTCAAGGCAAAAGGTGGTCATATCGAGCAAAAGTAAATTGAATCTTAATTTTGTATTATTTTCACACATTTTTTACTTTGAACTGAATAAAAGTAATGTTCCAAACTAAATGTATGGCCTTTTTAATTGGTTACACCTCTAGTGCTGGACCCTGTAATATTTATTTTTTTCGTATTTATTCAAATTCTCCGTCCCCTAAACAAATCTCAGTTTCGGTTCCATGATTGCGCCAAATTCGGTAGTCTAAGAACTTGAGACTTTCTTTCTTTAGTTCAACCTATAAATGTTGTTATTTTTGGATAGAAGGGGATCCTCAAGACTAGTAATCAGTGTTTGAGGCACCTAAAATTGCATTTATTAGTACCAGGGGGTTCGAAAACTGGCCCCACCTCCCAATTACTTTAATAACTCTTAGGGTATGTCTCTTAGGATCTTCATTTTCAATAAGTCATTAAAGAAGATGAAGCACCAAAGTAATAACATGAGGATTTATCTCACTGTCGCGTGCCATTGATGTGCACCTGCTCAAAGCAACGATGCAATTTTTAAGATTTTTAAAACTTTGAAATATTTAAAGTCAAAAAATATGACTTAAGCAAATTATTTAAACCTACAACGCACACAAATCTTTAGGTACCCGCAAACAACCACCGCACCACCACCATCAAACATCAAACATTAAATTAAAAAAAGAGGCACATTTAACAAATTTGCGTACACTGAGATTTAGTGGCAACAAATGTTGGTAATTTGTATTAAAGCCTGAACGATGCTAGACCAACCATGAAAGCGCAGGTCTGCTTAAGCACACACACACGCACGCAAACAATTATTAAAGCACCTAAATATATAATGCGGTGTGGGCATTTGCGGCGCTTACGTAATATATCATTTATGTGGGCAGCGCCCCATACGAAAATGGGCACACTTGGAACAGGAAAGCCGGAAAAATGTTAAAACACAAACTAAAACAAAAATGGCAAAAACACGAAATTGCAATAAACTGAGTATTTAGTTCATGTGTGTTTACAGAAATCCACACAATGAACACACCTATGAACAAATAACTTACACGCATTTACAGTGCCAGCACAGAAAATTATGATCCCGAAATTTCGGGATGTTTTTAAGTAATCTAGAGACTCCTCTCGGGATTCGTCGCAGGACATAACTCTTTTGATGTGAGAAAAAATTCAAGAACATATTTATGAATACACACAAATCTTAAAGTAATATTCAACACAAATAATACACAGGGTTGGGGAATAGGTACATAGAGTTTTTATATTATATTTTCTTTTATTTTATAAAGACTTGCTTGCTGTCTGGCAAAGGGTAAGTATTTATTACATGGAACTCTTTCTGCTCTACAAAACTATGTTAATTGTATTTCTGAGTTACTAAATTTCGGGATTTACCGAAAAATTGGGAGCCTCAGTGCCTCACGAGCTCACCGAAAACAAAAAGAAAGGTGCCTTCAAATTGCTTCTCCGCATCTCGCTCGCCGTCAAGCAATATTTATGATCAGGGTTAGGATTTAAAGGCAGCAAACATTGGAAAATAGGCAAAATGAGTTTTCAAAAAAGGCAAAGAAAAGGCAATTATTTTTAAATTTTTTAAATATGTACACACTTTTACGTACAGTTAAATATATTTAAAAATATATACAGAGGTTGACTATGATTTTTCGCCCTTGCTATCATAGTAGCACAGTGCCACTAAGTGCATTTTAAGATTTTCGTGCAATAACCTTATGCGATTATCACAAAGCATTGATTTGAATGAACTAAAGCTCCTCTCGACATCCACAGAGACTAATGGTGCTCAATTCAAAAACTCCACCTCGTTTGGTTATATTTTCGCAACTTTTAAGTCATTTAAATCGTCCTGAAATAAAAATGTGTTCTGCACTTGAAAATATTGAAATTAAAACGATTTTATATAAACAGTCCGTAAGGTAATGCATGATGAACAAGCTAATAGCGGATTGAACTATATTAGTATATGTATATATATAAGTATGTAAATATGTTTAGGTGTAAAAGTAACCTCTTTTCTGAAGAATTTTGAATGAATTTCTCTCGCCTACTATAAACCCAAAGTTAGCCTGAATATAAGCCAAGTCCTCTCGAATTCCCTTGTTTGCAAACAATTTCTTTGCAAAAATAACGCAAGCCGCATCGTCATTGAGACCATCAAATTTTTTTGCATAATATGATATTGCCTTCAACCAAGTCCCCAGTGTGTCAAGACCTTTAAAAATGCCAAATTTTTTAATCATTTATACATACATGGATTTAAAAAAAAAAAACATACTTGTTGAGGTTGTAGAGGTAGATCTGTTTGCTTTTCTTGAAAGAATCGAATTCTTGTTGGACTTTTTGAAAATATTTTCTTCATATTTGCAACTAAGGAACCAACTTCTGCATACTGGCTTCGCAGTTTTTCACATACCCTGTGAACTCCGTGCGCAACACATGTAATATGAATCATGCAGCGCCTGTAACAAATATCAGTACTTTATCCCGTTTTACTTCTTCTGGCCACAGAATTTTTAAGGCATCATCAAAGAGCTTAGCAATTTCCGAAGTGTTTAGTCGATTGATCAGGAACTTTTTTTCTGGACATATTTTTCCATAAACGATCTGAACTCTTTATGATTGGCTTTTATTAAAGGTATATCGAAGGCTGCCGTAGCCGAATGGGTTGGTGCGTGATTACCATTCGGAATTCACAGAGAGGTCGTTGGTTCGAATCTCGGTGAAGGCAAAATTAATAAAAACATTTTTCTAATAGCGGTCGCCCCTCGGCAGGCAATGGCAAACCTCCGAGTGTATTTCTGCCATGAAAAAGCTCCTCATAAAAATATCTGCCGTTCGGAGTCGGCTTGAAACTGTAGGTCCCTCCATTTGTGGAACAACATCAAGACGCACACCACAAATAGGAGGAGGAGCTCGGCCAAACACCTAACAGAAGTGTACACGCCAATTATTTATTTTATTTTTTTTTATATCGAAGGCTACCATCATTTTGGTGAGATGTCTGAAAAACTCGTTTGATGTGGCATTATTTAAAAATGAAGTTATAGGTTCTGCCTTCGGAGCCAGTTTCCATGTCGCACCTTTTTTGTGTTTTTTCGTTTGAAGATGTTGTTGAATATGATCTTTGCGTCAGTCGAAAGTATGTCTCCCCCAAATTCTTTTATATAGCCGCGGATTTTCACGGAATTATAAGAATGTGCCTTAGGCATTTTAAATTATCGCAAATATTTAACTCACAAAGAAAATTAACGCACGAATTTGAAAATGTCAGGTTTTATCTACCAAAAAAAGAAACTCCTCATATCGCAAGCTGAAGAAGAAATAGAAATCATCTGATGAGTAGAGAGCAGTGTTGTAAAGCAAAAACGCTGTGCCCAATCCGAGGTTCTTTGTCAGGCTTTAAATATAAAAAGGCAAGAAAAAGGCAAAGCACCTAGAAAAGGCGGAAAAAGGCGATAAAATCAAAAAAGGCACGAAAAAGGCAAAATAAAAATTTATATTTTGTATAAAAAAGATGTCAAACGCGTAATTCTTGATTTTGTTAACAGATAGGATCACGCAGGCAAAATAGGCAAATGCCTTAAAATCCTAACCCTGTTTATGATCATATATACATCAATATGAAGCAAAGAAATGCTTTTGGGGCTTTGGCGGAGAGTCAAGCCGAATATTCTTTCACAGAAAATCATGATATGTATTTGGTGGGTCTGGGAGGGTATGGTGGACAGGGAAATGCTAGCCAAGAATGCCGCGGTCAACAAGGAGCTCTACATTGCCCAGCTACATAGCGTGAGTGAGACTAATCGACTGAAAAGGCCTGATCGATATAGTTAAACCATACTCCTTCACGACAAGACTCATGTTGCACTAGTCATCAAAGCCGCACTTCAAGAACTCGAATGGGAGGTCCTTCAGCAACCACCGCATTCTCCGGACCTTGCGCGGACCCTTTACCATCTTTTCCGATCGCTGTCAAACCATATGAAGGGCGTTACCTTCGATAACAAAGAGGTCGCTAAAAATTGGCTCAGCAACTTCTTTACTAAAAAATTGAAAAATAAAAATAAAAAACTGTTAAAAAAATAAATAAAAAAATACTAAAAAAATATATAAAATACAAAAATATAAATAAAAAATATTAAATTAAAATAATATAAAATAAACAGAAAAAAATCCCTAGCACAGTACACAAGTCGTATGACCAGACCAGACGACTCTTGGCGGAACAGTTGTTGATGCCATCGAGAGGTGTGAAGAGGTTGTAAACAACAACGGCTAACCTCCGGCTTCTAGAGACGTAATATAGCCGTGGACAGTACAGAAATATTTCTTTCAGCCGCGGTATCACCATAGAGCTTCCTTTTCGCGGTAGCGCTGGAAAGAATCCATACGTACCAGAGGATTTAAAGGGGGTCGAATGACTTCAGAGGTCAATACCACATAGTTGTTAAGATCTGGTCTTCAAAGTGCTCGTCACTCCTTGTGATGTGCGTAGCTGTATGCCGGTGCAACTCGTAAAGTGAGTATCTATTAGTACTTCCAGTGTTTCCTTGCAATCTAGTGTCCATTGATGTCTTGATGCTTCAGAAGTCTTGTCTATGCCACCACAGAAAATCGATCACTTCTACTACTTTTTTTGGCTCTCCTCATTTCCTTCTAGTCTAACGAATTCATTTAATTCACTTCTTTGTTTACCAAAGACCTTGTTCCTCCATGGCGCTTTCGGCTTGCGCTTTTGGCTTTCGCTTTCGAATGTGGACAAGATTTATGAAAGGCTAGAAGAGTTTTAGAGGTAAGAAACTGCGTTGCCGTCTCAAGATCTTCGCTAGTGGAAATACCGGATGACGAATTCAGGTAGCACTTCAAGAGTTTTTCGTGCCGTACCCAATTTGTGTATTTTGGGTTTCGGAAAGCCCCTTCTGCCCCTTGTGCGGTAGCTTAAAAGATACTGCAAAGCTTAAGTAGATCATAGGTAGAGAAGGAGTTTTGTTTAAGAACTCACCAATCTAAGACTTGTGGTTTGTTACCGCAACAGAGAGTTACATCTAACACTTCTTCTGATGTTGGACCCATGAATGTCGGGATATTTCCTCTATTTGCTGATTTAGTAAATTATGCAACTTATGACTTTTGGTTTCGTTTACACTAATGAAGTTTTGACTGCCTACTTCCAACTCTTCTTTGACACAAAATATTCGTGCTTTAGTTTTAGAAGTATAGTTTCAAGCTCATTCTTAACTGCAGTCAACGCTGGCATTCTACAAAAATTATACTTCAGCTCATATGAATATTTCACTACTATTCTTTGGAAAAGAGACATCATTGTTCGACGTGGTTAAATTCTTCTAGATTTTTTAAATGAAAACCAGTTTCTTGAAAATTGAGAAGCATTTGTTGTAATCAAATTTTGTAGTAAAGAAGTTTTTACTTTTATCAATTCGACGGTCCCGGTTTTGGCATCCCTAACGCATACGTACGTGCGTATGAACGTGACATACCGAACAGCTCACTTATGTGCATATATTCGTATGTGTTACAACACACCTGCGAGCGTATTTGAGCATGTACACACACATGTACTCATATATATTTATTTGCACCACCAAGCAAGGTAAGGCATGTGAATGGATGTTCATGTATCCTATGGGCGCACTTCTACCTTGAAAGTACTTGAGCCTAAAGCACTCATACACTCAAACATGGATATGTTGTCTGAATGTATGTATGTGAGCGTATGTGTAATGTGTACTACATATACCGGCATAGCTACAATCGCTCTTGGTCGGCCTAAAACCGGTTGTTAACTGTGTCATGTTGCACTGCCCTCTAAAAAGCGATAAACGTAGCAATTGCCCAACACCTGTGTGTGTGTGTATGCGTTTCCTCTTGCAAAAGCAACTGATACACTCACATGTGCCCGCCTGTTCCTAGAGCTAGCTTTGGCCCGCTTATCTACCTGGCTTGTTAGCCTCATTTTATGTGCTGACTTTAAAGCGTTTGGAAGAAAACTGGGTTGGTTGCAGTAATCAAAGTGACAGCAGGCAAAAGGACAGTGACAGCAGTAGTGTTGCAATGACAGTGGTTCCTGATGAACAGTGGTACGATAGACGATAGAAAAAACCACTACAGATAACTTAGGGATATGAAGAGAGAGAATCAAGAGAACAAATTAAGCAAATATTTAGATGAGTAAGTGAGAAGAGTTACAATGAACTTAATTTTTGTTTAGTATTGAAAATATGTCCCTTCGCACAGCTATAAGACCTATAATCACCTACGCATCAGTGGTCTGGATGAGTAGACTCACTCTCTTGGGAGTCAGAAGGACCTTATCGAGACTACAACGCACTGTGGCCATCTGTTGCACCGGAGCATTTGCGACTACTTCAGGCCCGGCATTAGATAATCTGGTTGGTCTACCACCACTCCAAGGAGAGGCCTTGAGCTCATCTGCAGGCTGAAACACAATGTGTTTCAAGCGAAGGTGTATGCTGTTGAACAAGCAATGAACTTCGTTGAGTAAAACAGGTGGAGTGGGAGATCTGTGTGTGTTTGCAGCAACAGCATAGCTGCGCTTATGGCCTTAGACAGCCCTCCAACCACATCAGGGGTAGTCGAATCCTGTAAATCCAAGCTGAACTACGTCAGTAGACATAATAGTCTGATGCGAACATGGGTCCAGAGACACGTAGGCATCGCGGGTAAAGAGATCCCTGACTCCTTAGCTAGGATGGGCTCTGAGACAAACTTCTTTGGAACGGAACCCATTCTGTCACTCCCTTCTGCAGCCATCAAAGCCACGGTTAGCAAATGGGTTACTACAACCTACAGGTACAAGCAAGCTTGGCAGGCTGAGAGAGGCTGCAGATGAACTAAACTGATGTTAACTGTCATATCCGACCGACTGTCGCAAAGCAGAAGGGCTGCAGACAGCTGGTTGGACTGATGACGTGCATTCTGCCCAATATGTGGAGAGGAGGATGAGAAAGCAGACCACTTTCTGTGCGTATGCGGGCGCTTCGCTCGAATCAGGCTTTAGGTATTTGGCACTGATGTGCTAAGAAGCGTACATCTTGGCTCCTTGGCTCCGAGACTCATTATGGCTGACGTTGAGTAGAAAGGGAGTTACCGCTAAGATAATCCTTCTCATGAGAACTTTGACCTGGCAGTGGCTTCACAACGGCAACATCAGCGACCCATTCACCACCAACGTGGGCCAACGTGGGCGTAAGTGCCTCCACTTCTCTTCGCCATCGCCTTACACGGCGTCATGAGGCCCTGCACAAAAGAGGCATCGTATGGAGTTTCACCAGACATCTCGAAGACCTGAACTTCGCCGATGACATCTTCCTCCTCTTTCACAAACTCACTGACATGCAAGCGATGACACAAAGACTAGTCACGCTGGTACGCACTGTCGGACTGGAGGTCAGTGGCGCCAAGACAAAGGCTATGAGAGTTCACCACAATAAAGCAAGATATATAATGACTTACGGCTGATTGATGGAATTTCTGCTACACTATGACAACAGACGGCGAAGCAGAAGAATATTTCAACTGCAGGCTAAGCAAAGCAAGAGCGGCGTTCAGGCGAATGCTTACAGTATGAGCGAGTTTGGAAATCTCCAAGCGCCCTAAGCTGCGAATATTCAGCTCATGTGTAAAGTCAGGATTGTTGTACGGAAGGATTGTTGGTCTCCAACATCATCATACATAGGTTACAGCCTTTCGTCAACAAACGCTTCCGCATCATCTGTATAATATTCTGGCCGAACACTATCAGCAACGACGCGCTGTGGAGATTAACGAATGAGACGCAAAAAGTAATGATGGATAGGTCACACGCTTAGGAAACCACCAGATAGCATCACGAAAGTGGCACTAGACTGGAACACGTAAGGGAGCAGAGGTGGTGGTCGACCAAAGATCACTTGGCGAAGGTCATAAGAGCTTCCGGAGACTATGGATATGTAATTGTTTTGTATTCCTTCACCGCTCTGGAGCACGCAGAGTAAACGATTTATTAAAAACTAGGCTGCTTACTTAGATATGATAGAAAGCTAAACTATTTATGAAACGCTTCAGTGAATTTATCTTAAGGGGCATTTCCCAAATGAACTGTGTGTGTGTTATAAAAACGAAAAGAAAAAAATAGTTTAGCTTTCCTACGATGAAGTAAAGTATATGCAATGGAGACCTTTGTTTACAATTTACACTTCGAAATTTTAAAGGTCTTTAAAAAATTTAACTAATGAGCGAATCAAAAGCTGAGTAAAATAAGTTTTCATGCGGTAAAATAAGTTGAATAAGTCTATACAAGGCGAGGAAATCACATACATACATGTTTATCGATGCTGTTAAGAGAATAAAGCCGTTAATTATCCAACACATTTCTTGAACTCACTCGTTCCAATAACTCCTTCCTTATTTTTGTGTATGTAATTTTTCCTAAAATGTTATTCTGATTCACACTTCTACAGAATCAAAGCACTGTGCCTATTCTGCTAGCCACGCACATCCTCCTTAAAGATATTGCGTATACCATATGAACACATATGTTCTTACATAATATATTTGATATTCACATTTGCATGCTTATTATCCTTCATTGACATTTTTCACGCTTCGTTTCGTTTGTATGTCTTCCGCTGGTATTTTTTCTATTCATAAGTTATGTCATTTCTGGCCACTTTTTTTAATATAATGTTGAGTTTTTTATTTTGTTTTTTTTTGTAAATCCTCTAAATTCTCATAAGCAAAATTTATGAATGTTTACCTTACAGATTTTCCATTTATGCACTGCATTTGCCCCAGTCGCCGCCCCCCAAGCATTTAGCTCCCTGCTCGCAATCTCTTCAATTTTATTGTGGGCCACACTCCCTACCACTTACGCTGTTCATACTATTACTCACCACACTCGCCCCCTCACTGTGGCTGGCTGAGCCATTTTTTGTCGTTTTTTCCCCTCTTTCTTTTCATGTTTACATTTTATACTCGCAAGCGCATGAATGGCACTTCACTGCTGCTTTTATGAGCAGAAAATGTACTCTTCATTATGAATATCAAGCGAAAGGATAAGTGTGGCAAAAAAAGCAAACATCAACATCAGAAACAGGATTATAATAAGAATTACATGTGGCAAACATACAAACAGCCTATACAAAGTTCAGGTGTGGCACTCGATGAGAATGGGAGAGGCACTTCACTACAAATGCATACATAAATATGTATGTATGTGTGAGTGTGTGGGGTGGTGAGTGTGTATTTATTTGTATCCAATATTTGTTTACTCATACATTCATTTTTATTTTTATTTTTTTTTTTTTGTTGAAGAAAATGTGGAGTAATTACACTATTCATCAAGATCTGACTTTTTTTCTGTAACAAGACACCGCTTGTCGTATGCCGTAAAGAAGGCTAAGGGCATCACCACTTTCATACATCGCTTTTGAAGTTAACATCTGAACTTTCTTTGTTCTTAAAAAAAGGTCAAAGTTTACTCATCCTTAAACGTTTGTTTTTTTGTCGGAACAACTAGCAAGTACAGGACTCACGCGCAACTAAGTCCATTGCACTGCAATCGGATTCCCTTTTAATTTTCTTTAAATCGACCCCACTTCCGAAGAAATCTGAGTAGATATTGTGGTGCCAAGGAGTCAAAGTGGTCGCTTCTTAACACATCAGTGCAAAGACCTCAAACCAGATTCTAGCGCAGGTGAGTCAGACGCATAGGAAGTGGTCCGCCGTCTCATCCTCCTTTTCACAAGCTGGGCAGAGTACACTGTCTGAGATGCCTACCTTTTCCTTGTGCTTCATTCACCGAAAGTGGCCCGTCATCAGTCCAACCAGCAGTCTGCAGCCCATCTGCTTTGCGGCAGTCGGTCGGACATGACAGTTAACACCAGTTTAGTCTATCTGCAGCCTCTCTCAGCCTGCCAAGCTCTCTTTTTTATTGAAATAACCTATTTTCTAAGCGTAGCTTTGATGGCTGCAGAAGGGAGTGGGAGAACGGGCTCAGGGCCAAAGAAGTTGGCTTCAGATCCCGTTCTAACTAAGGAATCAGAGGCCTTGTTACCCGCGATACCCACGTACCCCAGGACCCATGTTAGCAATAAGCTATTATATGTACCGACATAGTTCAACCTGGATTTACAGTACTCACTTACCCTTGAGGTAGTACGGCTGCCTAAGGCCACGAGCGCAGCTTTGAGGTCGCTGCAGACACATACAGATATACCTCTCCATCTGTTTTCCACAACAAAGTTCATTGTCTCTTGAACACCATACACCTCCGCTTGAAACACAGATGCATGCATTCCCAGAGCAAAGCGCAGTTTTGTCCTGCTGGATTCCACGTAGACTCCAGAGCGGGCGCCATGCTCGGTCCTGGAGCCATCCGTGGATATGCGAAAACAGTGTTTGCGGTTCTCATTTTCACAGTTTGCCCACAATTGAGCCTCTGGCAGCACCAAACTGTATCTCTTTTCAAGTACGACTCTTGATGCGACTCTGTTTTCCAATGCCGGACAGGGGCCGTACCGACTCCCATTGTGTTTCAGCCTACAGATGGTCTTCGAGGCCTCTACTTGGATGAAAGCATCAAGTGGTGTTAGACCAATCAGAGCATCTAATGCCGGGTCTGAAGTAGTCAGGAAAAGCTCCGGTGCAATAGATGGCCACAGTACGTTGCAGTCTTGATAAGGTCCTCCTGACTCTCACGAGAGAAAGTCTGCTTATCCAGCCAACAATGTTGTTTATAGCCCTCCTTTTTCAGACTGTTCATATATAAATCTGTTTTCTATAACTGCAAGATTTAGAGGCTTAATAAATCCTAAATAAATGATATCCGAATTGTGATTTCGTGTGCCGTTTTATCGTAGGAAGCGATCAACTTTGAAAATTCTAAACAAAACCAATCATTAGCTTTCAAAACAAAACTTATTATTTGACCATTTGCCCTTTGTCAGAGCCTCGCTCTTTTTATGTTGTACAGTGTTATTGAATTAGTGAATTTTTCAGATTGAAGGACTTTGCAAGAACCTCGTAGAAAAAGTAAAAAAGGAAAATAAATTGAAATTAAATAATTGATGCACGCATTTTTATTTTTATACTTTTTGCGTGCGAGAATGCATGAAAATATTGTGCCGAATTTAAAGCAGGGAGAGAAAGAAAAATAGAGGATTGCACTGGACGCCTACAGAACCACACCTGTGGCTAACATACTTTCTGAAGCAGGATTCTACAGGATATTATATCCTGTATATAATAATAAATTATCGGTTAGAGGAAATTCATAACAGCCAAGCTGACCAAATTTTTGCTCATCAGCGATCTCTCTCTTGTACCCACGCTACCATAGAAAAGTAAAAAGATTAAAGGTAAAAACGTGCCATTTGGTCTAAGCAGAATAAAAAGCTTTGCACAGCAATTCGCTATGCCCCTTAACCACATTGAAAACTCAACCATTCTCAGTAACCCCTTAGTAACCAATCACTCCTTACATAGTTACTCCACAATGGAAAACTTAAAAACACTGCTAAGCATTTCTTCGGGCCATATTCGGCCGAAATGTGTCAACCTTCTTCGCGCTATAGCATCACATTCAAGAAGAGTCTCAGAGAATTGGTTGCAAAAACTACAGGAGTCAGCGGACTATATTCCAATACTGCGCAGATGACTATGCGTTCTGCAGTGACCCGGGAGCATTATCGGGTTATCCATAGGAAGGGTATTGAAATGCCTCAACCTCCTTTGCCGGAAAAAATTGCGCCTTGTATTCACTTACTGCATTGAACCATAATATTGAAGTCAATCCCAAACACAAAAACTTAAGGAAGGGATTAATACACTACATGAAGCGTTCAACAAATCTTGTCTGAGGTATACCGTACTAAGGACCCAGTATAAAGCTTTTCGGGGAACAGTGTCAAACTAACTCGTCGTACGGTAATATGGATGCGATGAAGTACGTTGAAATATTTCTAAATGTAATGCCTTAGATAAGTAGTTGAAACGGTTGGCGCCACTCCCCAAATAGCCACTAAAGCGCCGTTTTGATACCATTTGAAACCTCGAAGGGGCAGATATCTCCAGCCATCCGGAACTTTTAATGTAATGGAGAAAGCTAATAGGATTTAGGTTGAGGCACTGTCCCAGGCTGTCGAACAAAAGAGAACAAGAACATTTACAGAGAAAGTGCTCGGCATTTTCCTTCTCCGAAAGGTCCCCACAGCTTCTGCAATGGGGATTAAATGGTAAATTTAGCTTTTCTACGTGCGCACCGATTGACCAATAACCGATCACCATAGCTACGAGTTGGGCAATTAAATGGCGAGGAGTCCCCAGAACTTTCCACGTCTTGCCTCCTGGGTATATTGTACAGAGACCAAAGGATTTTTTTTTAAATAACACACGCTGTCCTGCGCTTTAAGAGGTGCCTCTTATTAGTGGTTTCAAAAAAACGAGTTTTTTCTCAATTTTTTTTTTTTTGAGGCGAAAAAAGCGACACACAGGAATAATCTTTTCCATTTATCTGAAGGCATGATTGAAGAGTAATAAACAATTTTTTAAATACATAAAAAAACCAAAATGGCGGACATATGAGGGATCTCTCACAGCTTCTCGTTATTGTCTTATTCAGAAGGCTTTCCCGCATATACTATACTACTCTTGTATAAAAATATGAAAAAATCAGCACACAATTAATTATTATTGTAAAAAAGTGCTTTTTTCGCTTTTTTTCAAAAAGGCTGTTAAATAACATTAAAAAATGATTTTTTTTTTTTGTTATTTAATTAGGTGCGCATTTTAATTATCTTTATATATGTAGATTATCGGTTTGAAACGATAACTTTCGTCGTTTTTTTAAATCTTACACGCCATTTTCAAAACATGGTTTTGAGAAAACGTGTTTCAAAGTTTTCAGAAGGTAGACAGTATACTCTTACGAGGGACGGTACACAGGTATGTAACTACGAAATCTCTTTGAATCCCGACCAAAAAATTGTGAGGGCATATTCTCCTTTAATATATCTATCGATTGCAGTAAAAAAAATCGATTTTTTGAAGCCGACTGATAAGAGGGTCCCCTTAAAGTGTATTTATAATTAATATAATAAAAACAAATAAACTTGGATTGCTATCAGTAAAAGAAGATTTTAATTTGTATGAAAAAAAAACCCCAGACTTGCGACAACCTCGAAACTTCGAACCTTGCTTCGAGCCGGGTTTTTATTACGTGCAAGAATCGAGTTTCTACCGTACATTTTTGGTGCAGAAACGGCAGGTGACCCAATGTTCTGCAGACCTTCCTCTTTTATAATTGTTATTCCTCATTTTTTGAAAAATAAATTGAACTAAGCTTCGCAGTTATTTTCCAATGCTTTGACCCGTCAATTTAGTGCCAATTCAGATGCAAATTTAAAGGGTTATTAAAGATTTACTAACCCAGTTGTTTATTCGCCAGCTCTATGCCACCATGAAAGTGTGTGACTCTTCCAATTTCAATTAACTAAAAATCTGTTTTTGTAAATTTACAGTCGACTTTTATTTTAATCAGTTATTTTAATAGTATTGTATATTTTGGCGTTTTTTGTTTTGTGAATTTTGCTTCCAAACTTTCTTTTAAATATTGTAATTTAAGTTAGAACTTTTTCTGTCTTTTTCTTGTTTTGCCATAGCTTTCGCATAAATTTACCTTAAGTTTAAATAATAATCAGAAAAGCCATATAAATTAATTCATTAAAGCAACAACAGTCAAGGAGATGCCAATGCCTGTGTAGAAGACCTCTAAGACCAATTCAGTCGCTCATCAGCAATTTCATTTCGCTTTATGTTCCTGTGTCATGGAACCCAGATCGGAGGGATGTTGAAAAGGTCGAGTCAAGGAGCACCATTAATTTACTATTGTATTATTTTCTTCTGCTTCGTTGTAGCTTTTTTTTGAGTTAATCTTAAGTTTAGAACAACTATGCAAAGTGCATTTAAATGACATTCACGCAGAGTTTCGAACTCATTTGTTCAGGCATGGCCTCAGTACGCGGGTGAATCTCTGAATAGCCGCTGAATATTCATGTACTATAAAAAAAGTTTTTCAAGCTGTAAAAAAATATTCAAGTGTATAAAAAATTGCATTTATTTGCATTGAATTGTGTAAATGAGGTCAAAAGTGTCGAGTTCTATACTGAGAAGCGTGCGCTCTAGTGCCTTAGATATTTTTAGAATAATTCAATTTGCCACTTGCATGTAATTTACACGTGTGTCCTTATAATATACATTTCTAATAGTTGCATTCCTGCCTTCATGCGAAATCTAGCAAACGGGTTTTACCAATTGTTCTACAAATACCAGTTGATTGTCCAGCTGGTAGTTGGTGAGTTACTTTCCTAAAAAATATTAATTCAGATCAAAATAGAGAGTGAAATAAAAATAATCAAATACATAGTTGGGAAATGATAATTAATAATTGGGCGGCCGACATAGTCGAATGGGTTGGCGCCTGACTACTACTCGGCATTCAGGGAGAACGTAGGTTCGAATCTCGGTCAAACACCAAAATTAAGAAAAATATTTTTCTAATTCATAGATTCCATCTCAAAAAAACTTCTCATCTTTTGCGCCGAGAAAGTCATCAAGCCATTTTTTAATACCTTTAACATTGGTGAACCGTATTCCAGAAAGGTGATTCTGTATCGACCGAAACAAGTGGTAATCAGAAGGAGCTATGTCTGGGCTATAAGGCGGGTGAGGTAGAATTTCCCATCCTGCATTTTCCAAATAATTTTTGACCGGTACTGCAACATGTGGCCGAGCATTGTCATGGTGGAAAATAAATTTCTCGTGTCTGGTCGCCCATTCTGGCCGTTTTTCGGCTATTGGTTGCTTCAAACTTGCTTCCTTAAGGAGGTTTTGCACGAAACTGCAGAGGATTCTTGACAAAATCGATGACTGGTGCATGAGACAAGGTCTTTCCGTTAATCCGAACAAAACAACCATAGTCTTGTTTACGAGAAAACGGAAATTGGAGGGACTCAGTCTTCCAACACTGAAAGGTGTGACACTTGGTCTTTCCAACGAAGCTAAATATCTAGGAGTAATCTTGGATAAGAAGCTGACTTGGGCGACACACGTTTCACTGAAGGTGAATCGGGCATTGAAGATTGTTCAGTAATGCCGTAGAGCCTTTGACAAAACCTGGGGTCTGAAACCTGCTGTGGTCCTATGGATATACACAGCACTTATCAGACCAATCACCACTTATGCTTCTGTGGTCTGGTGGCGGCGGAGCATGGTTAAATCCACAGTCTGGGAACTAGACAGGCTAAAAAGAAGTGCATGTTTATGCATCACGGGTGCCATGTGTACAACCTCTGGTGATGCTCTAAACGCTATGCTTGATTTGCTCCCCTTGGGTCTTAAGATACAACAGGAAGCAATAAAAGCAATGTGTAGACTCCATAAATATGGTTTCTGGCACGAAGACGGAACTTCGGGACACAGAGAAATCTTTAAGTTGCTATCGGAGCAGTATCCACTGTTTTTGACACCTAAAGACGACCTGATACTCATAGTTTCATTTAGAACGAAATTTGATGGCAGATTTCCACTGGATGAGCAATGGAGCAATCCAGGAAGCAATAAAAGCAATGTGTAGACTCCATAAATATGGTTTCTGGCACGAAGACGGAACTTCGGGACACAGAGAAATCTTTAAGTTGCTATCGGAGCAGTATCCACTGTTTTTGACACCTAAAGACGACCTGATACTCATAGTTTCATTTAGAACGAAATTTGATGGCAGATTTCCACTGGATGAGCAATGGAGCAATCCAGGAAGCAATAAAAGCAATGTGTAGACTCCATAAATATGGTTTCTGGCACGAAGACGGAACTTCGGGACACAGAGAAATCTTTAAGTTGCTATCGGAGCAGTATCCACTGTTTTTGACACCTAAAGACGACCTGATACTCATAGTTTCATTTAGAACGAAATTTGATGGCAGATTTCCACTGGATGAGCAATGGAGCAATCCAGAATGCATGCAGGGAGGTTTGACGGATATTTTCTTTACCGATGGGTCCAAGAATGAATTAGGAACTGGAGCCGGATGGTACTTAAACGATAGTAATAAGTATCCCTATGCTATGGGGGGAAAGGCAACTGTTTTCCAAACAGAAGTTGTTGCCATCCTAAAAGTAGCCGAATGGATAATCGAGAGGAGATGGAGCGGGAAACAGATTGGAGTCTTCAGTGACAGTCAGGCTGCATTCAAGGCCCTGGAGAACGCGAAGCAAACCTCAAAGATTGTTCAAGAATTTAAGAAGAAGTTTAATTCTGTCGCAAGACAAAACAGGCTTGTACTTATATGGGTTCCGGGACACTCCGGTGTTCGAGGAAATGAAATTGCCGACGAATTGGACAACCGTGGATCAGCGGTGCCCCCACAGGGGCCAGAGCCAATAAACGGAATCAGTCCCGCAGGTCCGGTCTGAAACGCTGCAGAACTGCAAAGTGTTTTGTTACAAGTCCGAAAAGAAAACTGTCAAACTTTCTACTAAAACTTAGAAGGAAATATATATATATCTTTATATCTTTATATATATATATATATTCGGTTGATGGTCGGTATCATTACAGGACACAACCCATGGGGTCAGCATATGACCACCATTGGAATCATCGAGAACCCGGTATGCCTGTCATGCTTGGAGGAGGCGGATAGCACTGAGCACTTTCTCTGTGAGTGTCCTGCCTTTGCTAGAGCAAGGTTACGAGTATTGGGTTCCGATGTCATGAGAATGAGTAATATTCGTTCTCTAAAACTGGAGGATATTCACAGATTTACCAAAGAATCTGGAAAATTCTCACAGGACTAACTATCTCTATATCTGTCTCTATTCTTTCCTATCTCTTTCTCTGATACTTTTCTCCTTCCCTCCTTGACTATCTACCCCCTTTCCAGAGCTTTAAATACAATGGGCTCTTTAGCCTGAGTGTTTAGGAGCCACCAAATCTCCTGGTGCTCCTTGGCTCGACCTTTTCAAATACAATACAATGCTTCAAACGTATCAATTGTTGCCTGTATAGCTCTCCCGTAATCGTCTGGTCCGATTTTATCAGCTCATAGTACAGCACACCCCTCTGATCCCACCAAATATAGGGCATTACTTTCAAACTATGAATAATTCGGCTTTGGTGTCGATTTGGCTGATTGGACTGGCTTCACATATGATCTTTTACGCTTTGGGTTGTCATAATGAATCCATTTTTCATCGCCAGTGACAATACGATGCAAGAACCATTTCTTTTTGTGGCGATTAAGCAGCATTTCAGACATGCAAAATCGTCTCTTAACGTCTCTCGGCTTCAATTCGTGTGGCACCCAATTTCCATGTTTGTGAATGTATCCGGCTGCTTTTAAATGTTAAGAAATGGCTTGCTGAGTGACTTCCAATGTTTTTCCAAGTTCTTCTTGAGTTTGACATGGATCTTGATCGAGTAATACCTCCAATTCTTCGTCTTCAAACTTTTTTGATGGACCTGATCGCTCTTTGTCTTCTGTGTCAAAATCACAACTTTTAAATCATGCAAACCACTGCTGACATACTCTAACCTCTGGACCATAGTCAGAATAAGCTTCTGAGAGTAAACGATCTGCTTTTGTTGCACTTTTCTTTAAATTGAAGAACAAAAGCAAACCTCCCCGCAAGTGCTGTTTTGTTGGAACGTAATTTGACATTTTGACTGTAATAAAAAAATGTGTGTGTTTACTATATTAATATTCACTGTGACATATTAAATTTATTTGATTTTTTGGCGTGCTTTAACATAGAATAGCTATCATCGTCAAAATATTGACTACATAAATGGATATGAGGTTAGTAACAAATACGAAATTAACTAGTTGTACACCCGATATAAAATTGAGAAATATTAATTTTTTGTTTCGTGAGACAATTAAGTCACTTTCACAAATGCAATATTTTCAATACAAGCTTTTAAGCCCATTAAATTTTAGTATAATAAAGTGCACGTTTAAAATGCTTCGAAATTAACGTGGATTTTTATCATTTTTTCTTCTCTTACGGTGTGGCGCGTTTTCTCCATACAACGAACTCACAAAACGTTTTTACTCTTTATCAGAAGAAGTTGTCAGCGTGGAAAAATATTTCATGTGTGCGATGTTTATTTAAATTAGCTAAACATGTAGATAAAAGCAATATTTTTGGGCAATAAAGTAGAGGTATAAAAAGCAAATAAATAAAAGATAAAAACAAAAATAAAAAAATGAATAAAAAATAAACATTTCAAAAGAAATCAAAATCAAAATATTATCTTTTAATTCAGTGCCACTGCCACATATTAAATGTAGCGCCATCAGACACATCAAAATCCTGCAAATGCGCTTAAATGCTAAAGCGAGTGTGTATGTATTGTGTATGTATAATTATGTGATTAAATGTGTGTAAGTAAGCAACGGATGTGTGCATATACCCACCAGCATGTCTGCTATCGACTTGGCAAGGACCTTGTCAAGGCTGTCGCATAACACTTGAAAGCAAAAAATTCAATTTGTGTAAAGATAAAGTAAATCAACTGTGAAGAACAATCAAGGATAAGGAAGGAATGAACGTAACGCAATCCAAAAGGTATGAATGGTAAAAGGAACTGCGGAAGGATGGTGGGAAAAACAGAGGAAAGAAGAGGGGGAGGTGAGGCAAGCAAACACACTTTACGTATGCGGGTGCCAAAGTACACCTGAAATCATTTATAAACACACTTTCAATTATTTCTAACACACACGCGCTGCACTGTGCGCTCCTACACCAAATATGAGTTATTGAATATTCCACACAAACACACACACACACGCATGCACATGTATACAGATATGTAGATGGCTACATGAAAAGCCAAAGCGTGTCAAAGGAAAAGGGGGCGCACTCGATGACTGAGAAGGCAGCGCGCGCTAAATTCGAACAGACGATTACAACAATAATAAAAACAAGTGCAGCTGATTTTCAAACAACTACACAAAAAATAAGCACAAACGTAGATATGTAAATCGACATAGCCAGATACACGCAAACTGAGCGTTGGAGTGGGCGTTAGGCGCTTGAATTGGCATAGCGATAAATTGATTGCGCTAAGCAATGAAGCGCGTCCTGTAAAACCACTTAAAACATGCCTCAATACATGCCATAAACTTTGGTTAAACAACAGCAGCAACAGAAATCAGCAACAACACCAAGCGCCAAGCTCCAAGTTATGCATTCCACGCCATTCAGGTTGTCATCTACTGCGCGCATACACACACACAACATAGGCGAGCACACGCATACACCTACTCACACACTTACGCACACCATTAAACGCGTTTACTTGCTCTTGGCAATCAGCAGTGATGCGAAATAAAAATGCAAAGAATGTTTTGCATGGAAGCAGCAATGGATTGTCGTCGACAACGATAACGAGCGCGATTTTACAAAAGCACTTTCAATACAGCAGCGAGTACTTCAAATGCCGCCGCAACGCGGAATAGTGCGCGTAGCTAAGAAGAAGAAGCAAAAAAAAGGGCAGCAAAAACGCAGCACAGGAAATAGGAAAGGGTAGGAAAGACACAGGGAGAGAGAAAGAAAGAGGGGGAGAACGAGAAAGGGAGCGACGAAAAAGTTTCGTTTATCCGCAGAATATAAAATTCGATAAAAACCTGCATCACAGAACGCTGAGTTTTACCTCAGTAGGGAGAATGTGGGTGAGTCAGAAGCGACCAAGGGCAGGCATGCCTGCCCCTGCAAGTAAATAAAAATGTGTGCTGGTGTATTTTGGCATCTACCTGCAAGTCTCGGTTTATTAAAAACTGAAAATAAGTAGTGGCAATCGTAAATCGCTAACTCCCACACTCCTATTGCTTATGGGCAACAGCAACTGTGCCTTCTTAAAGTGCACTGCCACTGCCACATCTCAGGCATCATGAATGCCTATAAATATGCAAAAGCACGCTTCCGATATGCCATTGACACTGCTAACGAACGCGAGTATACACATTCTGGCGAAGAAAATATGATTGCATGCAAACGAAAGAAGAGTCGAAAAGCATAAATTACCCAGCAAACTTCAATTTTTTTTTGCATAAATGTCTTCCCAAACTATCCAAGAATGTGTCTTCAAAATGTCAGAAGCAAATTCAAAATATTTTCGTAGTTACAGAAGAAATTGTGAGCAAGCGTCGAGCAGGTATACGAGCGGCCGGATCGCTCGAAGTGCGCTTTCTCGGTTTTTTATTCTTACGATTTTCCCCAATTGGCGGGAAAGATAGGGAAAAAGTTAAACGTCCTATCGAAACAAGATTACATTGATTGTATTCGGAATTAAACTCTCTTCTAGTTGAACCTAAAAAACCTTAAGAAAGTTATGATTAGCCCACTTTTTAGACAATCTAAAGTGAATTTGTTTTTCCAAAAAAATGATTTTTTTTAATTAGCGAAAAATTGTTGAATTTCTCACTTTTTGTTTAATTTTCTTGATTGAACTAGAAGCTACTATATACTGTACTAAAATACAAATTTTTTTGGGTTATTGGTTTCAGATGAAAATTGCGACCTGCATCTTTTCCGCCGCACGTAACATGCACACTCGAGGCGCCTCGGCAAACTGCTTGTACCAGGCATAATATGACATATATTTTAATGAAAAATTTTGAGAAGACTGTTGCAGTATATAACAATAAAATCTGAAAGTTTCGTTTCAATCGAATATTCTTTCCTTCCCAAAAAAAACCACGAAAAAATCGATTTTTTGAAGCCTCTAAAGCAGGCTCCTCCCTTAACCCTTCGTTAGGCACGTGGATTTTTGTAACGTGGTTAGGCACGTGGTCTACAATCGTAGACCATTTTAATATTATGACTAAAAGTGTTATTCATTTGTGCTTCTTAATAATGCTTCATAAGTATATTCTGTGATTTAATGTGAGGAATATAAACTAATATTTTCACTAAAATATTTGTGTATCTTCTGTAAATTCAATAAAAACATGAATGTATGTGTTTTTTAACATTTATTGCAATTCATAAAAGTTTTTTCTTATAACTAATAGACGATTTACAAAGGAGTTTTTATTATTCGTAAAACTTAAAATAAAAATATGTAAAATTCACTTCTTTAAATAAAAAATAAAAGTTCAGTACAAAACTTATATGTTGTGGTTTCTGAAAACTGCTTATATTTCCTCACTGAGACATTCCGTGCAGCTTTCTCTCATATGATTTTTGCAAGCAAATCTGCCGCATTTAGTACACGACTTTCGGGATGATTTGTTCATATTGCGAGGGCAAATATGACAACGTCCGACATAGTTACTTGGTGATTGAGTGGGTTGTAGTGCAATGCTTGCGATGCCAAGAAGGTTGTGGTCTCGCTGCCTCATTTCCCTGGATAATCGAGGATTCTTTGATCTAACTTCAATTTGTGGTCGAATGAGCTCCCAAGCGCATTTTTCAAGAAAATCATTATTTTGGAGATTATTTGCTTTATATACACAAAGAGCGTTTATACCAGAGATGTTTAGTAAATTGTAAAATATTACCATTGACCAACGACACGTATTCCTTGCAACACTATATTTCTGACATAATTGGTCCACAAGATCTTCACCAATTTTTGTGTGATTATAATCGGTTATCATAATTGGTTTTTTTTTCATCATTTGTTTGCTCATCTATTGCGTTATCATGGTGCATAGATGATATCAGGATCACTGGCCGGTTTTTTTCGGGCAGTACGACACTAGTGTACAATTTTCTTGGAAAAAATACTTGACTTTTCTTTACTATTCTTCCTGGGAAGGAATTCTTTGGGAACTTCGCGTTTATTTTTTCTCACAGTTCCCAAATATGTAAGCTTTTTCTTTAGCAAATTATTAACCAAGATAAGCTGCTGAACCAATTGCCACCAGTAATATTCCGATTAATTCCTGCGACTGGCTCTACCAATCGAAGAGTTATCTCTTCCGCACTATTGCTAAGTTTGTATGGTCCGTCTGGCTGAGTTCCCACATAAGTTTCCAAATTAAAGTGTAAGACGTTTTTGCATCCACCATCGCGAAAGTTTTAATGCCAAACTTGGCCGGCTTACTAGGAATGTATTGCTTAAACGCGCAACGTCCTCTAAATGCTAATAGTTGTTCATCCACAGTAAGAAACTCACTACCAATAAAATTACTTTGAAAGTTGACCAGGAATACTTCAAAAAGTTCTCTTATAGGCGCCAATTTATCAATTGCTCTTCTCTGCTGTCTTGTATTGATGTCATCAAATCGCAGGCATCTTATCAGAAATCGAAACCGTTTCTCGTTCATCGCTAGGTAGCACGATTCAACCCCGTTTCCTTGGGAATTGTCCCAAATTTTATGAAGATTTTTTCTCGAGCTTCCAAGAGCGCCAATCAAAAACAAAATGCCAATGAAAGCGCGATTTTCGGTGTCATCGGTTTCTCTTGCATCTTGATTCATTCTATCTTCTTGAAAGTTAACCCGTACTTTTTGAATATACAAATTTGTGGAAGCGGTTATTATTCTTATAACCGAACATTGCGCGCATTACCTTTTGTACCCGGCAAAAGTTTGATTATATTGTGCGAACGAATACGAACTTGCAAATTGGGTCTGGTTTTCTTTCACTTAGTGACATTGTCTTTTCCTAAATAGAAATTTTGGGGATAAGATGCGAGGTCACTCTCTTCAGCAGCATTCACTTTGATATCCGTATCTTCGTCAACCTCCGTCTCGTTTTCTTCAACCATAGCACTTTCTTCACTACTTGATAGTTCGGAGAGCCATCTTTCCCATAATTCAGGATTTTTGCTGCTTTCCAATCGTCTTTTTTTGGAATCAGACATAATATTATCTGAAACTAATTAAATTAGCACACTTTTGTAAAAAAAATATAAGCAGAACTTACCTGAACTTAATTCAAATAATATTCCCGCAAGAAAAAGTAACGTCGTTAATCACGTGGTCTACATATGTAGACCAGCACTGTTCAGACCTTGATAAAATTTACAACTGCACGTCAAACCCGCACTGAATGCACTAATTCGATAAAGAGATTAATTATAAACAGCTATTGAAAAGCTTAGGTAATTTAAGAGACAAATTTAATGAGTTGCACGACTTTGAAAAGAAGTGGAATTTTTTGCACTTTTTGGAATTTTTTATAACTTTGAGGTTAATATCTAACATTATTTTTCAATTGATCTCAAGTCTTTGAAAATATTTTAATTTCCAAATGAGTATCTGACATCATTTACAATCCATGGAAAAATGTATAATTCTCTTGTTGATATTTAGTGTTAATATCCAATTGACCTCAAGCCTTGAGAAATGTTTCAGGTTGATATTTAGTCTTGATATCAAGCCTCTGAAAAATTTATGGTTTTCAAGTTGATATTCACCACCTCTTCTCAAGTGGTTCATAATTTCCTGGTTGATATTTGGTGTCAAGATCCCATTGATCTGAAGTCTTTGAGAAATTTACATCTGACATTATTCTCAAGCCATGGAAAAATGTATAATTCTCTTGTTGATATTTAGTGTTAATATCCAATTGATTTCAAGCCTTTCAGAAATTTATAACTTTCAGGTTGATATTTAGTATTTATATCAACTTTCAAGTTGATATTCTGTGCCAATATCCAGTTGATCTCAAGCTTTTAAGAAATTTACACCCGCACCTCTTCTCAAGCTCTGTAAACATTCACCGTGTTGTTGAGAAATTTATAATTCTCAAGCTAATATTTAGTATTGATATCAAGCCTTTTACAAATTGACACCCCCACCTCTTCTCCAAACTTTCAGAAATGTATAATTCTCAAGCTCTCAATCCAGAGACATTGTCTTTAATGGGTTATATACATACACTTGTAATTTTCAAAAAATCGATTTTTTTTTCATTTTCGGAACGTACATATACTTTAGTATATCCTCTGAAAATTTCAATTCGATCTGATAAATATTTTCTGAGATATAGCAGTAATTGTAAAGACGTTTCTGAGGGTCGAAAAATTGGAAACGGAGTAGCAGCTACATTCATTGCACGCACTACCTGCGGTACCTTTGGCCATTATTTTTTTGCTTGAAATGCAAATACAAAAGATTCATAATATACCTGAAAGTAAAATTTAGTTATTTTAAACTTTTAGGCATCAGTATTAAATAAATTTTGTCAGTCTACGCAGCTCTGCAGCGTTGCAAAATGGGTCACGTATTATCATTATTGTTCAACAGACGAAAACCCTCAACATGAAAGGTGCCCAATTGGAGAAGATTCATGGTGCAGTGGGCAGCAAGCACAAGCTAATTGTTGAAAAGATGTATAGCTGGGTTTACACAAAATAATAATGAAAACTATTTACAATCAGTTGATATGGAAGATATCTCCAAATATCGTTCCGGCTGGCTGCAAAGTCGTTTCGATAGCGGATTACATCGCAGCTGGAATATTTAATAAAAGGACAGCATCATTAGTATACTACATGAAGGCAATGGGACTGTCACTTGGCCCTGCTGCCCGTACATATGCCCAAACGGAGGACGCAGCGCGTCACGAGATCTCCGACTCGAGAACGCAAGGGAGCAGGCGTGAAGGAAGAATGGCTCGTCGACAACATCAACTTGAGCTACTAGAAGCTGCTGATGCAGACGGCATTATAGATATAAGTTGAACAAAAAATTGTAATTATGTATTAACATCTTTTGAAGCTTTAAACGCGTTTTTCGAAGTCGGTGGACACGATTTCTCAAAAACGGCTGAACCGATCATCTTGAAATGTTACCACAACCTTCTCAGATATATTCCCCAGGTATTAATCGAAGGAATAAGAATTCTGATGATTTTTTCTATTTTTTTAGGCAATTTTTCGCGAAAATGTTTGTATAAAATCCGATTTTTCTTCCTATAGCCGCCATTTTATCAAAAAATAAAATTTTAACTATTCCTTCCATTCTGAGCGCCAGTCACGCGCCTTTCAAGGCTAGGTCATCCCGTTAGATTAAGCCTTCACCGGTCCTTGAGTGTATCGAGAAACTGAATCTGTTAGTAACACATAATTGCATCCGGCTAATTTTGGCCTCATGGCACAGGGGTATAACTGGGAACGAAGTAGCAGACGCAATCGCAAGATAGGCTTCGGCCTCGTTGTTAATAGGACTCAAGCCTTTCCTTGTCATGGGTCAACACACCATCACGGAGAAGCTTAGAAGTGATGAGTTAAGACTTAGAGGTTAGCTGGCCCCAAACTACGAGGCTACACTAGGCGAAATCCTTACTGGGAGGGTACAACCAAAAGACGTTTAGAAAACTCATAACCCTCCCCAAGGAATGCTCACGGAATTCTCACTGGCCATTACGGACTGCACAGCCATCTGCCCGTAATCGAGAGATGGTGCACTGATTCTTATTATTTCTGCTGCCAAGCTCAGGAGACTCCAATGCATGCCCTCCTTGAATGCAGCGCTATACTATGTATAGCGCACTGAAGTTGCATTAGAATTCGGCCAGAAAATTTTTTTTCGATTTCACTTCGCCATCGGCCAGGGACGAGCCGAACTTTTGCCGCACATTTCATTAAAGTTTTTTCTTCATAAATTGGATAAGCTGTGGGTTAAACAACTTCGACTTCGCCTGAAATTGGAATAAGTTCGGTTCCTGTAGGTTCGACTTTACACTTTACACGACTCACTCGGTCGTGTTTTACACTTGAGATTCAAGTCAAGGGTATATAAAACGACTTACGCTGATGAGTAAAATTGAATTCACAATAATCTTCATTAAAATTTCTATGCACAAATATAATTTTATTTCTCTGTAGTTATTCTTTATTGGCGTTAAACAGGAAAATTTTGCTAAAATATTTTCTTCTTGGATTTTTATGTATTTCAGTATATTAATAATCTCCAAATTCGCTTTTTGATTTCGATGTAAGCTCTTACGCACACAGCATCTCACATATTCGCACAACGATTACTTTCATTCCATTAATTTTACATAGCTTTCAAAAAGTTGTCTAAGTCAAGTTAAGAACGTATCAAATTAGCTTAATCTCTGCATCAGAAAAAGGAGACAATTGTTCAATTATCCATGAAAAAAGATTAAGCCTTAGCGAGTGTGTATGTATGTATTCATGTTCCTAGAAATTTTGCATATCAAAAGGTGTACATATTTTTAGCTACACATGTTTTCTTAGAAACTGCGTTCAAGCTAATAATAGCTTCAATACCGCAGACTAGACGAAAAGTAGGCGTAGATCCCAAAGAAATTTTTTTTTTCAATCTTCATACGAAATTTTGCAATTATCCGACGCTTACTTATTCAAATTCATAACGGGCACAGGTGACATTAAGCTGAAAATGTTTCAGTCAAGTGCTACGCGAATTTACGAAAGCAATTTTTGGGCAAGAGAAAGCGGCCTTAGGATTTTACTCTGCTAATATCAAAAATGCTCCAGTAACCAAACAAAGTGTGAATTATGGCATTTGTGATTACATCGCTATTGTTTTGGACAATACACTGAACAAAGCCTTTGAGTGAACAGAGAGCGTAAAAATAGCAAAAAGCACAAGAAAGTCTTTAATCACGAAATCTTATGATGCATTTGTATGGAGGGATTGTTTGTAGTAATAAAGCAGAGTAATCTGGAGAAGAACAGATTGATTTGGACTCGCACGGGTTCCTCCCGTTGCAGGAATAAAAGATGAAATACATATCGTTGCTGTTTGCCTTTTATTTCTGCCACCAAATGATTTATGTATCACATTACTGATATCGGCAGTTTGATGAATTTAGTCATAGAAGACTCCCAATAACAAATGTCTACAAGCCGTTTAAACTGTCTTTCTTCTTTTCTAAATGTTTCCAGAAAACTTCTGCCTGTTTTTAGAAGCATTAGCCCGCTCCTTTCCGATTTTCACCCTGCAGATCAGCCAAAATCACTTGTTTGCAGTGCTCCATACTGGAGGTTTGGATGAAAGATGGATCCTCAGAATCCATGCAAGGGTGAACACTTCAGTGAATTTTCTTCTTGTCATCTTCATTCAACTTACGAGCACCAATACAGCGGCGGGTACTCGAAGTGTAACCAACTAAAAAGGTCAAAGTAAAAAAGGTGTGAAAATATAGGTGTGCAACTAAGTTCTCGCTGTTTTTTTGAAGAAAATACAACTTTATTCTGAAAAAATAATTGCATATGAAATCCAACGTAGAATCTATCTTGCCAACAAGTGCTAATTTAGACTAAGTAGGCAATTGAGTAGCGAAGTCCTCTCTCGACGAACAAAACTTACGCTCTACAAGGCTCTCATCATGCCCGTCCCAACGTATGGCGTAGAAGCTTGGACGATGGCAACATCCGATGAAACAGCGCTTGGAATGTTTGAGAGAAAGATTCTGCAGAAGATTTTTGGACCTTTGCACGTTGGCAACGGCGAATATCGCAGGCGATGGAACGATGACTTGTATGAGCTTTACGACGACATAGACATAGCGCAGCGAATAAAGATCTAGCGGCTACGTTGGCTGGGTCATGTCGTCCGAATGGATACAAACGCTCCGGCTTTGAAAGTATTCGATGCGGTACCAGCTGGTGGTAACAGATGAAGAGGAAGGCCTCCTCTGTGTTGGAAAGATCAGGTGGAGAAGGACTTGGTTTCACTTGGTGTGTCCAACTGGCGCCGGTTAGCACGAGAAAGAAACGACTGGCGCACTTTGTTGAACTCGTGTAAGCGGTTGTCGCGCCAATTAAGGAGAAGAAGAATCATTGAAAGTATTGCCCATCGCTGACTACTACTTTTTCCAAACTTTCTGGTAGATCTCCTATACCGTCGCGGTAAAACTGTTCATCTTTTGAGGCTATCTACAGATCAAGCCATTTTTTGATGTCTTCATATGAATGCAACTGCTGTCAGCCAGACCATGTGCCATCGATCGGAATAGGTGATAATCGGACGGCGCAATGTCTGGATGATATGGCGGGTGAGGTAGGATTTCCCATTTCAGTGTTTCCAGGTAGGTTTTAATGGGTTTGGCAACGTGAAGCCGAGCGTTGTCATGCTGTAGAATCACTTTTTCATGCCTCTCCGCGTATTGCGGCTGCTTCTCGCGCAGTGTTCTGCTCAATCGCATCAATTGAAGTCGATACCGGATACCGATTTCCAGTGATGGTTTCGCTTGGTTTTAACAGTTCATAATAAATAACATCAACATCCCACCAAATACAAAGCATAACCTTTGCAGCGTGAATAATCGGCCGAGGCGACGACGTAGAAGCATTACCGGGCAGTCAACTTGACTTTCTTCTCTTTGGATTGCTGTAGTGAGTCCATTTTTCATTACCCCTCACAATGCGATGAAGAAACCCCTTCCCTTTTTGCCACTGCAGCTGTTGTTCACAGGTGAAAGAACGACATTCAACACCCCTTGGTTTTAACTTATAAGGAACCCAAGTCCCCTGTTTCTGAATCATTCCCAATCGCTTAGAAATGGATTGGCGAGTAACTCCTAGTACTGAAGCAAACTCTTCTTGCGTTTGACATGGATCCTCGTTGAGCAATGCCTCCAATTCAGCGTCTTCGAAGGTTTTTGGTCTTCCTTAACGCGGACGGTCGTCAACATTAAAATTACCGTCTTTGAAGCGACGGAACCAAACTCGTCACGTTGTTTCACTTAAAGCAGCATCTCCATAAACTTTCTGTAGCTCTCGATGCGCTTCAGCCGCCGTTTTTTTTCGAATGAAAGAGGAAAATCAACACGTCCCGCAAATGACGATAATTCGGCACAAAATCAGACATTTTCACAAAACCAAAAGTATTTGATACCAAAACAAAATCACTAATCGATGTCGAAGCAGTTTGTTTACCATATGTCTAAGCTTGGTTTATGATGTTTAGGTTATGTTAGAATCGACTAGCACACACAGCTAGCGGCATCTATTGAACTTAGTTGCGCACCTAATGTAACAAAATTAAGAATCAATTTACTTTTGCTGGATATGATCACCTTTCGCCTTGCCTTAAGAGGATCCAGAAACCAATCGCAAGCTGCTCGAATGTGTCTTGCAGGTATTTTGGCACACTCGTGGACAATGGCTTTTTTTCAGCGCCTCGAGACTGATGAATCTTTTAGTTCGGACTTTCCTCTCAAAAATGGCCCAAAGAGAATTACCCATCGCATTCGCGTCTGGTTAATTTCAGAGCCATTGTGTGGACGTTATGAAGTTCGAAACGTTGTTTTTTAGACACTCTTGGTTCAGTCAAGCTTTGTGAGACGGAGCCGAGTTCTGTTGAAATGTCCATGGTCTGTCACCGAAATGTTTGTCTGCCAACGGCTTCAAAGCTACTTCCCAAATACTTTCCCGATGATATTTCGCACTTACCTTGACACTAGGCTCAAAACGATTGGAGAGCGCCCATCTGCGGTGTCAGCGGCTCAAACCATTACTTGTGCCGTTTGCTGCCTCCTGGTGGCCAATCGATAACTCAAATTCTCGTATGAGCGATCGTTCAAATAAACCATATCGTGTCGGGAGTTTACGAATTACTCAGTTTGAATATGACGCAGTTGACTCTCTTTGTCCTTTCTTTGAATTTTCTATTTCACATCAGTAATCGAGGTCTCCCCTTCATTGTAGGTATACAAACAAAGCAAATGTTGAGAAAGGTGGGAAAATATTGTAGTCCTCTGCGCAACCTTTTCATGACCATTTCTGGATTTCAAGACTTTTGCTTTCAATAGTGAAAGTGCCATATTATATAAGGGATCTAATGTCACATACTATCAAGTTTCATCAAAGCGGCGCTCATTTTGGATCCACGAAAGTTGGAAGCGGAGAAGCCAAATTGCGCGAAACAGTTACTCTGCCTCATTCTCATAAAGCTCAAGATAACTCTCACTGAATTACATCTTAGAGCTTTCAAACCGTTCTAAAACTTTTCGGACGGAGTTTATCGTAGTATGTAGGTGGCTGTCTGGCTTGGAGATATGTATCTCCGTCTGAACATATTTTGTCTAGCGTAGTTTGCAGTGCAGCTAGACTACACAACAATCGCTCTGCATAGGTAGCTATGGAGCGCGAGAGCTTTTCAAATGAGTTAGCTGGGATGTATGTTAGTAACATACTATTGATATCTGGACTTGGGCGACATCTTTGGAGGCTGGAAAACAGAGCTCTTCCTTGCTGATTACACTGTCATTAAGCTCTGCCCATTGTGCTGGCGTTCTGCTCTCTTCATGCAAACTCCGACTTAGAAGGGTTTTATTGAGCAGATTAATATTCGTACTTTGTTGGTGGATCTGCGCTAGATTACACAAAATATCTGGCGAAGATTCGATAAAAAAGAAATCCTTAATAAGCGTTCCTCTTTTTGTAAAGTTGTAGATACTTTTACTGAACATTTTATTTTTGAGCATGGCAACGGCAGCGAATGAGTTTTCTCACAAATAGCTTTTGTCACCGATGCAGAGATGGGAATGCAGTAGAGAGCAACAAACGCCATCTTCGTCATCAAGCAAGTATTCCCTTGAATGCCTGGTGTATTTTCAGCCAACAGGCAGGCTAACGGAATCTCCAGCGTTTCTTAACATAAACTCATTGATTAGATTGCACGCGAAATTAAAGAAAGGAAATTAAAGTACGCTCATATCAGTCTATACAGATGGCAGTAAAATGGATTGTGGAGTTGGAGCTGGTATATATTCTCAAAGACTTGGAACTGAAAAATTTGAGCGTCTCCCTAATACCAGCAGTGTCTTCCAGGCGGAAGTACTGGCAATTGGGAAAGCCTGTAGGTTACTAAACACGTATTTCTCTTTTAAGGGCAATATTGCTATTCTTTCGGATAGCCAAGCTGCAATCCAGGTACTGCGTTCGGCTATTACAACCTCTAAAGTGGGGGAGCAAAGTAGGAATAGCCTCACCACCTTGAGTGAAAACCATAAAGTAAGCTTAATTTGGGTCCCGGTACACCGGAACATAAAAGGTAACGAAAAAGCAGATGAACTGGCAAGAAGGGGATCTGCCATGAATTACGCTCTTGCAGAATCGGTATTCACACCATTAGGTGCGGTCTAGAACACAATTTCCCGAGAGACCAGACGAAATGCAAAATCAGCAGAACGTTATAGCCCACCTACAACCTTAAGCAATCGTCGACATTGATGAACATGAAACGACGGGACGCCTGTAGACTTACGGCAGTCATAACTAGCTTCTGGTCTATCGGAGAACAAGCCGCCAAAATGGGCATCCCTCACAACACATACTGTCATAGTTGTAAACAACCGCAGAAAAAGGAAACAATCTTCCATTTCCTCTGTGAATGCCCTGCCCTATGGAAGGACAGAATGTAAATCATGGGCAAACCGCTGTTCGAGAGTCTTGAGCAACTCTCTGTCTTAGACGTCAACAGCCTGATAAGGTTCCTAAACCGCACAGACTGGATATAGTCTTGCGGCAAGTAACTGTTAAATAAGTTGGTAACGAGGACGTGGCAACAAAATGGTGCGGAAGCGCTGGTTGGATTCTGGATGAATCACCACTCTAACCAACCAACGCTCTTATGGCACCACAATTGGTCGTTTGATGGCAGCCGTCTTAATTTAACCTTAATCCCTTCCCTTCCCTGATTCTCAGTCATTCTCACTAGGCTTTTGTAAAGAAGTTCTGGGGTTTCATTGCTTGGTGGCGTCAACACTCGCTTTGGGAAACTGGAACTACAGACCTTGAAACCTCTACCAGTGAATATTATCGCATGACCTGAGTAAATCCACTAGGATTTTTTATTTGTATTAATCACGCGCGTTGAGAAGCGAATCAAAAATGTAACTGTATATTACGTACATATACGTTGCCCGCTTGCCAAGACTTCTCGCTATAAGCGCTTTTTCTTCTGTTTCCTTTAATAAAAATGCCACGTTGAAGTGTGAATTTCGGACAATCAATAATTTTTTTCACAAAATACTCAACTACATTGGTGACCAATTCGCTTGAGGTAACAAGAACCTTTGACCTACACTAAATGCTTTTGGGTATACAAAGTCACACCTAATGTGCGGGCAGCAAACAAATGTTTTTATTTATATTGTAAAGCCTAAAAAGCACACAAAAATTTCATCTAAAAAGGACCACAAAAAGGTGCATACAAAATGCCAACCAAGCAAAACGACTCGCTAAATGATTATGACCCCGTTTAGGCTGAGCAGCTTATAAATTTTGCACAAATAAGACAACAACAGTGACAAAGCGAATAAAGTGAAGAAGTGCGAAAGTCAAGAAAAGTATAAACGTAAAAAAGTAAACAACTACAAAAAAACAACTAAAGTAAAGGGATAGAATATAAATATGTGCATGAGAAAAACGCGCACATAAATTTCAAGCTGATCACTTGCGTTAAACGAACCCATTTTAACACCTCCGCTTCAATGTTAAGCTCTAGTGACAGCACAGCACCCTTTCGGGCAGATAGAGAATATGTTTGTAAGGCTGTATGGCAAATACAGTGTAACCTCTTTTAACTGGTACCTCTTTTAGATTAGCATTTCACTTGGGCGGGCATTTTTTCATATTACAAATCTTAAATATAGGCACCAATTACGCTCTCTTGAGCCGACAGCGGATTGTAAGTATCCGCCAAAGGGAGGCTTCACTGTATAAAAATTATATGTAAGTATTTAATTTTACGTACTCGTATTTGTGTTTGTTCGAGCTATGGCACAGTCAGCCGTAAGCAAATTCTATTAGAAATTAAACGCTGCAAACGCTTCCAACTTCAATCCCACAATCCATATCCGCTTTCGAATGTCTGCATATAAAACACACAAGCGTACACATCGGCGGATAAATGGATACGCCTGTTATTGTAGAGACATTGCAAATAGCACCTCAAAGTCAAACAGCAGGTAGACCGGCTAATTCCTGAACGGGTACTCGCCTAAGAACCCATGCAAGCACAATTGATTTATACCACCTAAAGCAATGCGCGTGCATGCATAGCCACGCATACGTACATATGTGCATATGTATGAGTATATCGTAATATGTGTACACAAGTGCCAGCCTGTTGTACGAAGGTTTGCTAAATATTCGATGTGCGTCACTCAACTGCGTTTCGCTTGTGTCGCTTGTTGGGGGCTTGGGCGCCAATTTGCACAACTTCTGTATTTTGCTGTCAATTTCACCGCTTTGGGCTAACCGTTGACTTGAATTTCATTGTACTTAGTTTTTCTTCTCTTCTCTTCTCTTTCCATTCTACGCCTACACTCCTATCATTATTTTTTGATCACAAGCCGGACAGCTTTCCGGTCGTACCTAAGACCCGTCAAAAAAAAAAAAAACAGAAAATGCCAAATTCCAGCGTCAAACGAAAAATGTGCCTAAAAGATGTGCGGAAGCGTAAGGATATCTATTGCAAAGAGAATATGAAAATGTGTAGTGAAGCCATGCAAAACTGTTGGTGAAGGTAAGTCACACAACTGACCCGGTATTGGCACCTTCTCAAACCGCCAATGACACCCGCATTAACATCCTAAAGATGTGGCTACGAAATTCGGTTTATTGACTTCAGGCTCAACTGGTATGACCTATGTTTGTATACCTTAGACGCACATTACACATAACCTCACGCAGCCATATACACGCAAATTAACACACACATGCATACAAAATTTCAATTTCAGTATCAATGACTGCAAGTGAAGGAGCTAAAATGTTGACATTTCTATCGATTTTGGCGCACAAGGGTGCCTAAATGTATGCCAGAGAATTGGGTACAAAATTGACTACATATGTAAAGTGTATGTGCGTGTGCGTGGGTAGGAAAAGGTTAAGGTGAACTAAGGCACTGTCACAAAGTCAGACACCAACGCAAAGACAACAACAACTACTACTAGCACTACTTTACACATACGAGTACAAATACACATACGAACATTCATTTGTAAATGCAAATACATTCGCACAACCTCGTGGCCCAGTTGCTACATTACTTTGTGTTTGCATTGATTATACCAACAACAATGACGTTGACCCTGCTGCTTTTGTTGTCTTGTACACAAGTGAGGTTAGGTGGAAAAATACAGTTGCGAATTGATTACATGACAAGCGCTTATGCGTGTGCGAATGCGTGTGCGAATGCGAATCCTTCTTTTTGCAAAGATTGTGAAGGGTATGCGAAAAATGCTTTTATGCTATTTATGGCTACGCATGCAATACGAAATGTATTGTATAAAAATGGTAATTCGTCAAATCCGTATGCATACCAAATCAACCGAAACAACATCAAAATGTATGCGAGCGATAAAGTGAATGATATTTAGGAGAATATCGGAAGATACAAAATCTGACTCTTTATGTTGCTCAACAAAATAGCCGGGTTCAAGGAATTTGCTGGTAAACTTGTGGGTGTTGATTATCTTATAAATATAGAGAAACATTCAGACTAACTGAATAACTGTCTAGCATGCGCCAAATATTTTCTCAAAGAATTACGTGGGTAAGGTTAATACGTGACAACAAAAACTATCCATAATTGAAGTATTACTAAATTTATGAGCACAGCTGATGAAAGGAAAGTTAAAGATGAGCATACAGTTGTGCTCATACAATTAGGCCACTCGTATGACCAAACCAACGTGGCATGGTAATTCATGGAAACAAGGCAAATAAAAACAACAATTACCATTTTAAGAAAGGAAATTAGTTTTATTTAATTGTTTTAACTTACAAATATGCAACAAAGTACGCATTAAAAAAATAAAATAAAAATATCTTCATAATGATGAAATTTCAGTGCTCATGTAATTAAGCCACCTGTGAGAAAGTTGTTGTAGTTAAAGGAAATTCGACATTAACGTGTCAAAAACTAACCAAAGCTAGATTAGTATTTTGTTGGGAAACCCTTTTTCAAAATAACTTCCCTACATCGACTGCTCATTGTTCGGACTAGTGTCTTGCATTGGTCCGGTGTAATTTTACCCCATTCCTCGTGTATCATTGCCCACAATGTTGCTTTATTACACGGTTTTCTAGCAAAAACTGACCTTTTAATAATGCCACATACATTTTCAATGGGGTTCAAGTCGGTGCTTTGAGCCGGCCACTCCAAACAATTTATTTTCTTTGTCACAAACCAGTCCTTAACAACCCTGGAGCAGTGCTTGGGGTCGTTATCTTGCTGAAAAATCCAAGCTAACGGCAGATCATCAGCATAGTCGCCATCCAAATGTTCCGCAAAGATATCTTTGTACATAACACCTGTCATTTTTCCAGCTATTTTAACAATTGGGCCTACGCCAGATGCGTTGAAACATCCCCACACCATTACAGAAGACCCCCCGTGTTTCACAGTCTTCTTAGTATACCTTGGACTTAACTCAGTTAATGGGGGTCGCCTTACATAGGGTCTGCCATCGTTTCCAAATACATTGAATTTGGATTCATCGCTCCATACCACTAGATCCCAGAATTTTTCGTCTTTCTGTTGGTGCTGCTTCGCAAAGCTACGTCTTCTTGCAATTTTTTTTTTTGGACACGTTAGGTTTCCTTCGTGCGATTCGCCCATTTAAGGAATTTTCTTGTCAACGCCGCCGGATGGTTTGAGCTGAAACTTTTACGTTATGGTACTCCTCCATTCGAGTCCTTATTTCAGTAGAAGTCAAAAAAGGATCCACCTTACTCATATGAACAATTTCTCTGTCATCGTAACACGTGGTCTTTCTTGGTTTTTACGCGGCAAATTCTCAAAACTCTTCTTTGTTTTAAAATGTTTGAGTGCATTCTTAACTCTTCCTCTCGAAAAAGTCAGAAGCTCTGCTACTTTTGTAACGTTTTTATGCTTTTGAAAGCATTCCAATATAATTTTTCTTTCCTGAGGAGTTGAACTCTTATTTTTCCCCAAACTGACGAAAAAATTATTTAAATTATCCGAAAACCAGTTCAAAATAACTTAAAAGTAACAAATTTGTGCTTTACTTTTATAACTTTTATAATAAATTATTATCTTCTTAACTTAACCTGCACTGGCTTAATTCTGTGAGCGCACGTGGCTTTACGTATTTTGATACTATCCTGAACTACCCATGCAAAAGAAGTAATGGTGAAATCCATATTACATAGGTATTTGTAAAAAAAAACAAAAAAATAATTTTTATTGCAAAACAAAATTTAAATTAGTGTACAGTTAAAGTTCAATCTAAAAGTACAAAACATTCTTGTTGTTGTTGAGGTGGTTGAACATTTCCACTGAAATACTCCTAATTAGTGACCAGCACCGTTTTACTATCTGTCTCGATTAGTATAACAGCAAATCCTTTATCTCGATGTCTGAGATCTCCTTAATTTGCTGTAGGAAAGGCTTACCGAAGGAGCGGAGCCGTGCCCTGGCTAGCCCCGGATATTCACATAAATAGTGGAAAAAACTTTCTTTCGCCCCTTCCGCTTAACATCTTCTGCAGATGAGATTGAATGGTAGATTGAGTCTAGCTGCATGATCCCCTACTTTCCAATGACCTGTAAGGGTTGCAGTGATGCGTGAAATGTTAGGCCGAGAACATCCTAGCAGGTCATTCTTCCTTTGGATTTTGTATGACGGTCATGTGTTTTTTGTTGTAATACATGTAGTTATTTACTTCCATCTTCTTTCGGCTAAAGCATGATAGTGTAAAGCAATGGATGCTTTTAATGTGTTCAGTGGGGTGGAGACTGCAACCGCCTCTGCTATGTCTAGTGTCGAACCTTTTCTTGCTAGCTCATCCGCTATCTCATGTTGTTCCTATGATCGGAAACCCATATCAGAGTAATTTCAAGCCAATGGCTGAGCAATTCCAGCTCCTCTCTACGCTGTAACCAGTTTGGATTGAATGGAGTTGGAGTCTAAGGCCTTTATAGCTTCTTGACTGTCTGAGAAGATAGCTACTCTTGCACCAACTTTCTTATAGAGCTCTAGGGATTTGCATGCTTCTCTGATCGCTAAAATTTCTGCCTGGAACACGCTGGCATAATCAGGAAGATGAATTGACTGAGACAGGTTGAGTGGCCGCGAATGGAAGCCAGCTCCCACACCACAGTTCATCTTAGAACCATCGGTATAAATTTCGATATCGTGTCTTCCAATCACCTTCCCTTTGCTCCATTCGGCTCTCGGTGGAAAACGTACCGTAAAGCCTTTCTTGAAGTTGAGGTAGGGGACTGTGTAGTCTGATCTTTTGAGCAGCGAGGGTCCCTGTAGGAGGATCTTACTGTGACAGTACGACCTTGTTGTCCAGCTTCCTATGTCTCTGAGACTCACCGCGCTGCAAGTAGCTATTGTTTTAATGTGTAAATCTAATGGCAATAGATGTATTAGTACATTGAGCGCTTCAGTAGGACTGGTGCTAAGCGCTCCTGTAGCTAAGATACACGGTATTCTTTGTATCTTGTTTAGCTTAGTTTTGTTGTATTTCCTTTCTGTTGCAAGCCACCAAGCTAGTGCCGCATTTGTTAGTATTGGTCTTACAATGACTGTATAGGCCCAACTGGTTAGTTTTGGTTGGAGACCTCATTTTTTACCCAACATTCTCTTACACGTGTAAAATGCTATATTCGCTTTTTTACCCTGTACTCTACGTTGGACTTCAAGCTGAGTTTGCGGTCTAGGATAACACCTAGGTATTTTGGCTGTTTGGTTAGCGTGAGGCTGACGCCGTTTAGTTTTGGGAGATTAAAGTTTGACACCTTGGTTTTCTTGGTGAATAGCATCAGTTTAGTTTTTCTCGGGTTTACACTTAAACCACAGTCCGTGGCCCAATTGCTGAGTAATACCAGTGCTCCTCCCATAATCTCACTGATTGTGGTTGAAAACATCCCTGAAACCATAAGCACTATATCGTCCGCGTACGCCACTACTTTAATTCCCTTTCGGTTGAATTTGGTAAGGATGATTTTAGCGACTAGTATCCAGAGGGGATAAGACTCCTCCCTGAGGGGTTCCCCTGTTGACAGAGCGTTTTACCGTGCTGCTGCCTACCTCACCGATGATTATTCTAGTTTTAAGCATGTTCTCTATCCATTTGTTGAGACCTATGTCTGTGCCTAACATATTAAGAGCCTCAATTATGGATATTGTTCGAACATTGTTGAGAGAAAAGCAACAAGTGAGTTTTGTTTGTATTCTATGCTCCTCTCAATCGCACTTACAACCTCATGAAGAGCTGTCTCTGTTGATTTCCCTTTGATATAGGCATATTGAGATGGTGAAATCGTTGAATCTGTAATCTTCTCCCTGAGATATACATCCAAAAATCGCTCGAGAGTTTTGAGGATAAAGGAGGAGAGGCTGATGGGTCTGAAATCTTTCGCAGCCGTATTAGTTTTTCGTGGATACCAAATTCAGATATCGCGGCATACAGGTAACTTCTTTTTGTACTGCGGAATGCAGTTTTGAAGTCGACCAAAAGATGGTGTGTGTAGATTATCTTTTCATGGGTATTTTCCAAGATTTGGCGTATTGTAAATATTTGGCCGATGGTAGACTTACCAGGTCTAAAGTCACACTGATAAGGTCCACTCTGTTGGTTGATGGTGGGCTTCAGCCTTTCACACAATACGCGCACTAGAACCTTATAGGCGACATTTACAAGAGTAATCTCGCGGTATTTGGCACAGATTGCAGGATCGCCCTTTTTATGGGTTATCGGGATCTTCACATTCTCACTGACATGCGCAGCTAACACTATTTAGTAGGTTCGAGAAGTGTTCTCTCCATAGTTTAAGATTGCTCTGGATGTCAGTCACCAGATCGCTGTCTTTGCTCTTACAGGAAAACGCCCCCGTCTTGAAACCTTCTGTACGTCGCCGAACTTTCTGGTAGAATTGTCGGGCGTTGTTCTTGTTGACCAGCATCTCAAGCTCTTCGCACTCATGTATTTCGACCTCTCGTTTCTTCTTTCGGATAATATGTCTCTCTTCCTTTCTTGGCTCTCGGTAGCGATCCCACATGACCCGCGTTGCACCCGATCGCAGCGTGGCTCTATAAGCGGCATCCTTTCTTTCTGCGGCAGCATGACATTCTTCGTCGCACCAATTGTTTTTTCGGGCTCGCCGGAATCCGATTTCTTCTTCGGCGGCGGTACGTAGAGAACGAGAAATGTTGCTCCATTGTTCGTGGATGCCGGATTGTTGGGCAGTACTCTCTGAGAGCAGGAGTGAGAGTCGAGTGGCGAATCTTCTCGCTGTCTGTTGTGATTGCAGCTTTTCGATGTCGAACATTCTTTGCGTAGGTAGATGCACGTTTTTTGCTGCACAGAGGCGGGTGCGCAGTTTGGCTGCAACAAGGTAGTGATCCGAATCGATGTTGGGTCCTCGGATCGTACGTACATCTAAAACACTAGAAGCGTGTTTACCATCTATCACAACATGATCGATTTGGTTTCGCGTTTTACGATGAGGAGACAGCCAGGTAGCTTGGTGGATCTTTTTATGGTGGAATCTGGTGCTGCAGATTACCATGTTTCGTGCCCCAGCGAAGTCGATCAGCCTTTCTCCGTTTCTGGATGTTTCATTGTGAAGGCTGAATTTCCCTACTGTGGGACTAAAAATTACCTCCTTGCTCACCCTGGCGTTGAAGTCGCCAAGTACGATTTTTATGTCGTGGCGGGAGCAACGCTCACAGGAACGTTCCAGGCGCTCATAGAGGGAATCTTTTGCATTGTCGCATTGTCCTTTTCTTCCATCGGGGCATAGGCGCAAATGAGCGAGATGTTAAATGGATAATGGATTTTTAAGTGGCGTGTACCAAACCCAACGTTCAACCAGCTATCCTGGGATGCTTCGCCTTCTCATGTTAGCTCACTCACGAACGGGTGTTCGGAAGCTACCCAGAGGATACGTGGGCTAATCCCGGACGTTGTGAGCTGCTTGAACCATATGCAGAAGAATCGTCCTGGCCACTCCCAAATGAATGGCAATCAACAACTTTCCCCACTTGCGTGGAATTCTACATATGGAGCCATCCTCCTTATTTATAATAACTTAATTCGACAACTTAGTATTAATGAGCCACGTTAATTATTCAAATATGATTAATCAGTTAAAGAAATTCCATATTTCACTATGTTCGCATAAAACAGTGGAAAAATGTATTGATTACCTGACTTAAATGGCTAAAAGCAAATGACAGTAACAAAAAAATGTAAAGCTACGTCAATTTGCAGCAAAAGGATTTGCATAACTTTGCAGAATTTACAACAAACATGTATGTAGGTCACACGCACTTTACTTACATATGCATATGCAATGCACATTTCAATTTGTGGCTGCCCAATTTGACTTATTTATTTCAGAAACTTTGCACAGAGTAAACAGCCGAAATGTTGGTACTTTGCTGCAGTTCATCTTCCATTCGCATTTGCATTATTCTACATGCATACATACATACATACATCCTTTGGCCAGCGCTACAAGCGCTCGTTAATAAATTGCACGTGCGGCAAGCGCCAAGCGACAGTCAGTCAACCAGTTGGCCACTGAGTCAGCGTATCGACCGGTAGCGACAGGTTGGCAGCCAGCAATCAGCTACAGCTTCAACAATCATAGTCATGAAGGCGCTGCTGCAAGCCCAATGATGACGCAATGATGCAACTGGCCGTACTATGTTGCTGCAGCTGGCAAATGTATTGCAACTATTTAAATGTTGCGGTAATGCGCCATGACTATGGAAATTTAAAATTTTTTTTTCTTCTCTGAATTTCACTATTTTGTTGGTGCTTGCATCGTCATTTTTGTGTGTCCTTCAATGGAATTTTATTAATATATGCGTGAGTTAATTTTGTATTTTAATTTTTTTTTTTTTTTTTTTGTTCCATTCTTCTGTCTTTTGGCTACGTTGGTCGGCTGATTGGTCAACCGCCGGTTTGATTGAACGGTGAGTGCTTTAAATCTAGGCGCGTTGTGCCGTGGCCACAATTGATTTAATGCGTTTTTAATGCAGTGGCCGACACGCAGCCATAAGCGCACACGAACGCATGTCATTTTGTTGCGAGCATCAATAAACCGATAACCTGCCGTACGTATGTGTCTGGTAGCCAATGTCAGGCGCAAGCAACGCCTGTGCGTATGCAGCAAAAAATTTTCATACCAGTAAACCAGAACTTGCGACTTGTCGAACTTAACATTTCGTAGGAAATTTATAAGGAAGACACACGGATCTGTGTTGAAAATAACAGTTCACGCGAAGATCTTCTATCAAATGTGAGTAGAATAGGGTGCAATATCATGTTCGGCAAAGTCATTTTCATAAGGAGAGGCATTTCAAATTTAGATATATTTTATTTAAAAATTTGAAATTAAGCTCGAGGGAAATTATCCTGAGCTAAGTCGTGGTGCCACTAGTTACTCAAGGGGATCAGCATGTGCCTTTTTAGGGCCATGCCCTAAATGCCGTAAATGAGTTTCTCTGGAAGTCAGATCTCTTACCTCCACGCGGTGACGGCTGGAAACAATTGTGCATTGGACGTAGGCGCGGCTTATTCTTCAAATAGGTCGTAAGGCCTGACTAATTTACAAACCCTTCGGGAGTCCCCTCTAACCCAAGGAGTCATGCGACCCATGTCTATTGGGTGGTTTGCAGTCAGGGCGTTTTTTTTCGACTGTATTTCTACAGAGCTACCTCGCTACAGGGTCACCTCGTGGTATAACCATGACCTTGCCGTGGTATGGGGCGCTGCCATGGTCGACCATTATGTTTCTCCCTCCAGGAAGGGGGAATGTAGCTCAGCCCCTACAGCTCTCGTCTAAGTAGCATCGCTGTCTCTATTTACTATGCGCCTGCTAAATCTAACCTAACCTACCCTGAGCTAGCTGGAGAGTAATATTTTTGGTTAAAAAGTAACCAGCAAATGCTTAAAAACTTATTTCAAATTCAACTGAAACCTCCGTCAGTATTTTTGCCATGAAAAAACTCCTCATAAATGTCATTTGCCGTTCGGAATCGAACAACATCAAGAAGCACGCCTCAAATATGAGGAGGAGCTCATCCAAACACCGAACACATATTATTTTTTTTTATAGAATGTTTAAACACTTTTATGCAGGCCTTTAAGGATAAACTCTTCTATTATCTAAGGTAATTTCCTGAAATAAATTCTGAATTAAATGACGAATTTTCAGTAATTTTTTGAAACCAATTTTTTAGGAAATTGCATTAAAATACTATTCGGAACTCTTTTGAAAAATGAGAAAACTAACAATAATTATTCCACATTTCTTTCTATTTCGGCATTTTTTGTTTATTGGGATAATCAGCATTCCATATTTATGCACACTTTGTATTTACATAACTCTGCATTGAGTTTGCCAGTCATTTTTTATTATTATAAAATTAATTATACTCCAAGTAATTTTTATCCACCATTTTCCACCGAACTGCAGCCGCCGCTTATTAATATTAACTGTATAGTCCTCACATTCATCACCACGGTGACTACTACAAAGATCACCGCCAAGGCTACCATCAACTACTGTCATAGCTACCACCAGTCACTGCTGTTATGCCACCTGTAATAGTTGCGTACATGTGCACACATACAAACACACACACACACACACACACACATGCATGCATGCATACCCATGCACCTGGTCGCCACCTGTTTTGTCGGCCGCACTTTTTTCATGCTTTGCACTTCGTGAGTGATTAATTTATGTTGCATAGCAGCCATAAAAGTAATGATGCTTGCGGTCATACATCAAAACAACAACAACAACAATGAGCACGAAAGCAATAAACCTAACAGCAGCTTTTTGGCAGCAACAAAAACAAGAGCATCAGCAGCCACGTCATGTGTGCAACCATAGCAATAAATAAATTTCAATTTACTTACATATCAATTTCATATTTAAGTTTCAATAAATTATAGATGATGAGCATAGTTAAATGGATAAATAAGTGAAATGAAAAAATAAATATTTAAAATCCTATAATAAACCATATCATAGCGAAAATATTATGGCATAAAGTCAACAAAAAAGTCAGTCAATATGTGGGCTGGCAAGTTTTACTGCGAAATTGTATTTATTTTTTTCCTTTGTTTATTTTCTTAGTTGCGCTTATTTATTTAATTTTTTATTAACTCTACATAACGGTTTTTTTTCTTTCTTTGGTGCTTTGAGTTCGACTGCTAATGAGTAAATTTTGTTACGATTTTTATAAATATACATCAGTACCTGATTAATGAGCCTTTATAGCACCGCTAATACGAGGTTGTTCAATAAGTTTTGCAGTTCGATAAGAAAAAGACAGTTTTAAGCTTATTTATTCTGTATAGCCTCCCAGAACATCAAAACACTTGTTCCAACGAGATTCCAATTTATGAACTCAATCGCTGAAGTGAGAATATGGAAGGGCCACAAAATACGCAGCCACAGCTGTTCCGATCTCATCATTTGATGAAAAACTCTTTCCAGCTATGAATTTTTTAAGATCTGGAAACAGATGAAAGTCGCTAGGGCTCCCGACTAAGCAATACGGTGTATGCTCCAACAATTCGACCTTTAATTCATGAATTTTAGCCATTGTCAAAATGTTCTTGTGACACGGCAAATTGTTCTGAAGAAAAGATAATTTTTTTTTTTTTGCACACTGGGTCTTTATTCACGAATTTATTTGTGGTATCAGTTATGAGGAGTTCTGCTTAGCGCAGGACAGTGGCAGAGGTGATGTCCCAACGCTTCGCTTAGCTTCAATTCAGCTCCTACTGATGACGAAAAGTCCTTATACACTTTCAACATTCCTACATAAAATTCGGTTCCTTTTAGACCTTCCAAAAATAAAAATTCAATTACTGCACGATTCTTGATTTTTTCCATTGTAGAAAATACTGTGGCACGTCGCTACTAAATGGCGTCTAAACATAAAATGAATTAACAGGTAGAAATGAAAGCTCGCATGCGTTCACATAAAGAGTGTACCAACATAATAAAAAAAATGTAGGCTACTAACTACGCCCTCTCTTATCGAACCGCAAAACTTATTTAACAACCTAGTATCTTCATCTTCTTCAACTTTATTTAGGATTGTGTCCTATTTTATAACAACATTGGATTAACAATAAAAATAATACATTTTGTATACCCTATGATCAGAAAGTACCGGGAATGTTTAATTTAAACGAACCGCGCACGTGGGAACCAGTCCATATTTTTTCTTATGTTGGTAGGACTGTAAGACTACATCTGCCACTTTTTAACACAATCAAATCATTAGTGTCTGCCTGGCCGGTCGGAAATGTGGGCAAACAATTCTTGGAGTGTGCATGATGATAACGCGCCATCGCATCGAGCCCAAATTGTGCTGGATTATTTGACCAAACACCAAGTAAATACCATCGTACAAGCACCGTATTCACCTGATTTGGCCTCCTGGGACTTCTTTTTGTTTCCCAAGTTGAAGTTACCACTTCGTGGAAGGAGATTTCAGTCGATAGAGGAGATGAAAGAAAATGCGACGATGGAACTGAAGGTCATCCCTTGGTCGACCTACCATGGGTTCATGGAGGACTGGGTTAAACGTTGGCACATGTGTGTTGCTTCAGAGATAAAATAAATTTGCCTGAAATTTAATTGTTTTGTTTTATTCAAATATTCCCGACACTTTCAGATCATATGCTTTTTTTTCCAATTCAAATCGTGTGCCCGAAGTTTAGCACTCACGTCATCTTTTTGGAGGTATGCCTGTCGGTCGCAACATATTCGGTCTCTCTAGCATTGCTGCTTTCGCAAGCCGCCCGTCTGCCATTCCATTCTCTGCGACCTTGTAGGTTTCCTTATCTATATGTTCCATTTCACATATGTGCGTTATCTCTTCGTTTTAGTGGCGATGGAATCTGTTGTACCCATCTGTTGTATAGCACGTAGATTTTGAGTTCATAATTCACTGCCTTGCAGAAGTGTCTGATCGAGTTTCTACTCAGACTTTACGTCCTGTGCTCATGAGTTTGTTATTCCACACAACGTCACGCAGGTCTCCCGTTTCGCAAGATGCTTTTATTGATTGTGCCTTAACATCTCGTAGTAAGATCTCGTGATGATGCAATATTGGCGCCTAAATATTTAAATTCCATTACTTTATCAACAACTCTAACCATACACGTAGTTAGATTATTTCGTAGTTATTAGCTGCTCTAGCTCTCTTCTCGAATTATAAGAGCAGGAATCTTAAGATAGTTTATATACTTGAACTGAGTTCCTTAAGTTTCGGGTCGCGCACTGGTATCCAAGTACCGTCTGTGGATGGCTTCACTGGAAGTATTTTGTCTTCTCTCGTTGATGCCACATCCTACGCCTATGCCCATTTTGAATCACGTTATCATTTAGAACGATGTTAGACTCCCAGCCAATTCTGTCGAGAATTGCACTCTATCGAAACCATCTAACTGGCGGCAGCCATAGCCGAATGGGTTGGTGCGTGACTACCCTTCGGAAGTGCACTTGTTAGAAACCCTGGAAACACATGAAACACCAAATGATAGAAAAGATTATTTTCTAACGGCAGTTGCTCCTCGACTGGCAATGAGAATTCTCGGAGTGTATCTCTGCCATGAAAAAGCTACTCATAAAAACTCTCTCTGCGGTTTGGAAGCAACATGAAATTGTACGTCTCTTCAGTTCTGGAAAAAGATCACACCACAAACAGGGGAGGAGTTCGGGAAAACACTCAACAATAGGTGTAAGTTTTTCTCTAAGTCACGGCATCCAACTTTTTCACAAAGCTTTGCATGTGGCATATATGTATGTGCTACGCTTTTTATGTAATATGAACTGACAGATTTCCAATTCCTATAAATAGCATGGAATTTGGGGGGCTATCTGCCAGAAGTGGCCAGAATAAGAGAAGAAGAGGAGTATTGTGTGTCATCAAAACAATTCCAATCCAGACACTCATCTTTAATAGTGCGCTGCAAACTCCGAGAAATTGAATAACAGATTGTATTATACATGATGTATTGTTCAGTCCCTGCACTAAAACTGCAGAATTTCGGACTATCTACCCTTTATCTGTACTATTTCTACCATTTTATCCTTGAACATAGAACAATTTTTTTATGCACATGGGCTGAAAACTCCCGGGACTATCACATATAGGGCTTTAGTTTTATTGCATTCACCTCTTTTTTCAGTAAGTACTAATCTTAAATAGACAGCTTTCAAAATTTCATGATATTCTCTTCCTTAGTTTGTGAGTTATTGTGCTAAGAGTGACGCTACTTTTGTTATTTTCAACGCAGTGGATCTGAAAGAATTTCGTGTTTCAATTTTACACGGTTTCTTGATGGAAAAAAATATCCTTCAAGCGAAGCAATGGCTTGAGAAGTATTATGGTGACTCCGTTCCATCAGAAACAACAATAAAATGATGGTTTGCTGACTTCAATGGTCGATGGTGGTCGTAGAGACACCGATGATGCACAACGCGGTGGACGTTCAATTGAGGCGCCCAAAAAACTTCAAAACTTCTACAAAAGCGTTTTGAATGATAGAAAAGTAAAATTGCGGGAGTTAGCTGACATCGTAAAGATATCAAAAGAGGTTGGCTTTATATTGCATGAACATTTAACTATGAGAAAGCTCTGTTCAAAGTGGGTGCCTTAACCAAAAACAAGAACCTGTTGATGATTCTGAGCAGTGTGTGATCATGTTTAAACGCAATCGCTTCACTTCGGAATCCAAACTATCGTCATCTGAGTGGACAGTAGCTGGTGAAGCTCGTCCAAAGCGTCCGAGAGCACAAAAATCGGCCTCTGTGCTTTCGGTGTAATATTCATCGACTATCCTGAGAAGGGAAATAACATCAACAATCAAACGATTGCATGAATTGAACTACAAATTGCTCCCACATCCCCCGCATTCACCATATTTGGCTCTCAGACACTGGCTGTTCGCAGACCTAAAAAAAATGCTCACCGGCAAGAAATTTCGCTCGAATTAAGAGTTTATCGCTGAAACTGAGACCTATGGAAATTCCGTTTATGAATAAAGCTAATTTTAATGCGTTAATTTCAACTTTAAAAACCTCCATTTGTAAGACCTCTTCATTGCTTACTTTTGTCACCATAATAATAGTTTATGCTTTGCTATATGAATCTTAAATTCTTTTTTCACCACCAAACCATAAAATATGCAACAGTTCGATAATTTTTCCGTAACAAACAACACTTAATCATATCCACATTAAATTTCATCCACACGCAAGTAAATCAATGAAATTTATATGTTGACTTCCGTTATTTATGCCGCAATGGAGCTTTTGATTAAATTGCTTATAGTATCAGTTAATGCATTTTTTTATTTTTTCTTTCTATCCTTAAAGTATAGCATTTCACACTTCAGCTCAACTCAATGCAGCATAATTCACCCACTTCTGATCTGTGCTATGCAGTGCATTATCGCCTTTGCTCCTTTTACACTTTTCAGTTCGTCAAACCTTTTATGCATCTAAATCGTTTTATCCCTTACACAGCACACACATAAATACATATACGATGTGGTATGTATTAGGTGAATGTAAATGCGTATATATAAGTATGGGTAGATAAATTCAGTACAACAAACACAACACACGCCGGTGATGGAAGCAACTTGAAGTCATATTGCACTGTACTCATACACTCCTTTAGTACAACGAATGGTGTTCGAAGGGCTGGAATAGAGTCCATATAAATGTTTTAAATTTATTACAAGCCATTGTCGAAGGACTCACAAAGCGCTCTCTTTCTCTCTCTCGCTCTTCCTCGCTCTTGCTTTCTCTGCCTCTCTCTCCCTCTCCTCAAACTAAATCGATCTCATAACTCTTTCAATATCTTTTTGAACTTTACCCGTCTCCTTTATTCATAGACCAGTTTTATAGTCTTCTTTCCCTAACTGGAATATTCAGGGCACATGCATACAAAAGTTGTATGTTCTGCATAGTTCCCTAATTGAGAATTGTCAATGCTAGTGGGATATATGATACGGAACTCTATAAGATTTTATTATAACTACTAAACTGAATATACGACACTGTTTTGAGTTTTCAGAAAAGAGCGTTGAGACGACGATATTTCTATTTGTCCGCTTTCCAGAAGCGGAATTTGATTAAGACTGTGCTAACTGATCTGTTCGATAGAAGATAGTATGCCTTAGTCCAAGAAGGTATCACTCAAGTGCAGTCTTCAGTACATGATATACAGAATGCGGAGATGTGGCCAGCTTCAAGCCATTAACCGACTCTCAGCGATTTTGAAAGAATCGGCTGATTTGCTAGCGTAACCGTATAACAGCGGTTTTTTACAAAAAAAATTAGATAGTGTTGCTGACGTATGTAAAAAATCAACGCAGCCTGCACACATTTCACTTCGTTGCCGTCTGAAAAAGAAATGACTGATTGAACTGCGTTAATACGTGTGAAATGAGCGGGCAATGAGCTCTGCTACCGAATCCGCGATGTTGTGGCAGTCGAAGTTCTTCTTCGTCTCGATTGGCGCGATTACCGCTTACGCTACTTTTCACGAGTTTAACAAAACGCGCCAGTCATTTCTTTCTCGTGCTAATGGGTGGCAGTTGGAAACACCCAAGTTCTTTTCCAACTGATCTTTCCAAAGCAGAGAAGGCCTTTCTCTTCCACTACCACCATCAGCTGGTACCGCATCGCATACTTACAAAGCCGGAGCGTTTGTATCAATTCGAACGAAATGGCTCAGCCAACGCAGCCGCTGGATCTTTATTCGCTGCACTGTACGACGTCGTAAAGCTCATACAGCTCATTCGCCTACGATACTCGCCGTCACCAACGTGCAAACATCTTACACACAATCTTTCTCAGCCGAAGTTACTCAGATGATGGACAGCCGATCCTGATAATCTATCATCCTTGGCTTCATTAAGTTGATTAATACCAATGGCGTCTCAACACGATCGGTTTCTCTTATTGAGACCTCAAGCCCAGAGAATGTGTCTTAATTGTAGTCGTAAGTGTAGGGAAAAGTGGGACTAGTAAAACGGCAAATTATTCACACAATCCCTTCCACCCGTAGAGGCAAAGATGTTTCCTTCCTTAAAAGCTCTCTGATAGATAACTTATATGTCAACCGCTTGGAAACAAAGCTTGAATGTCAGAGAGTTACGTGGAGTCTAATAATTTGTTAAACACTTGGCGCATACACTTCTGTTAGATGTGTGACCGAGCTTCTCCTCCTACTTTTGATGTATGTTTTGATGTTGTTCCATAAATGGAGGGGCCTACAGTCTCCGACTTGAAACGGCAAATGTTTTTTATGAGGAGCTTTTTTATGGCAAAAAAACAACCGGAGGTTTGCTATTGCCCGCCGAGGAGCAACCGATATTAGAAGCAGCTCTTTTATCATTTTGCTGTTTCATACACGAAAATTCGAACCTACGCGCTACCAAATGATAGTCACACGCCAGTTCATTCGGCTACCGCGGCAGCATAACAATTCTTCCTTCAAAGCAGCAGTGGAATGTAGGGCATGAAGGGTATTCTGAATGAACTGCTGCACTATGAAGGATGTCTGAGTCCATGGAAACACAGGCGTTCCTGTAAATTATAACGCGCACGAACTGATAAGGAATTGAACTTATATGGAACCAGTCAGGTCTACCCAGTATGTGGGCGTACCTTTATTCTCAAGCGAGCTCTGGAACAGATTAATCGCGCATGCCAACGGTAGATGGGCCACGGAACCCAGCTAGGAAGTAACTAAACAGGTCTGGCCTAGAAGAAGGGAACGCAGAATTAGGTCTCTCATCAATTTAGACTGGCCTTCTATTAGTACAGTCTTCCAAGCTGAGATCTACGCTATAAACAAGGCAGCAAAAACGATGAGACTGGGCAAGAATGATGGACTTGCCTCTGGCAAACCTTACGATTTTTGTTGATCGTCAAGCAGTGATCAAAGCACTGGTCTCAACGCGCATTAATTCGAGCCGTGCTAAAGAATACAGGAGACCTCCTCACTTATCCAGCAACAGAACACTACATTTTGTTGGGTCTTCGCTCACTCTGAAGTGGAGGGAAATGAAAGAGCGAATGAGTGTGCAAGGAATGACTCTGAGTTTGACCTTCAGCTAGCATCAGAAGGCATAAACATCCCTCTAATCGAACTATAACTGCTATAGACTTTAGCATAATCAGGGAAACCAATAGAAGGTGGTCTCTGACCACTAACGGCACGGTCTCCAAAGCACTCTGTCCAAAACTGAATCTTAAAATTACAAAATGTCTGCTTGGATTGAACAGATCAACTCCTCAAAGGTGTTATAACGGGTCACGGTGCTAGTGGCACCCTAGCCAGTAGAATGGGTGTACCTCAGAATGACTTTTGCACGAGTTGTGAAGATTAAGAAGAAATTTAGTCCGCCCAACACCTCCTAGGTGAAAACCCGCACTTCAAAGAAGCCGTGCCAAATATCTTGGGGATTATATCTTTGAAGACCTGGGAACTTTGAAAAAATGTTTCACTGGAGAGACTAATTACTATCTTAAGAAAATCTGAGTGGTTTAAGCAACTTGGGTAGGGTATGAAAATCAAATGCAAATATCACAATGGGCCTTAGGGGCATCGAGGGTATTGTCTTAGACAAGCAATCTGGCCTACTTAACCTAGCATAGTGCAGTGGTAGGGATTATCACCAAGTAATACCTAATGAGAGTCTGTCGCGGCTGCAGGAAAAAGTAGGAGTTGGAGAGCGTTGAACAATTCCTCTGCCACTATTCCGCTCTTGTCAGAACGTGGCATCGCTGTCTAAACTTTATTGACTTATTGCTAGCCATCATTTATTAGAAAGGGGAAGTAGTTTAACTACATTGACAAACAGAGATCTATGCGCAAACAAATGGTATCTCAATAGGCCGCCTAGCCTAAGTGGGCTCCTCTACATTCTCACAATGAGGGACAACCATGTTAGCGTAACGTAAAGTAACGTAGCGTAACGTAGTGCAACGTAACGTAACATAAACATGCATGCGTATGAAAGGTCTACAAATCTTCATTCTCGAGGATTATTAAAGTTTGTGCGTAGCCTTTCTAACATTCTTGGTTGGTTGGTAGCGGTGCAGTCTGAGTGACACATTCTGTCATAAAGCACCCAGACTTGCGACACTCTCACAGATAATGGAACACTGTCTCCCAGGCCGGGTCGATTTGTGGGGAGGCAAAAAAATCACCCATTGCTCTGTGAAAATCATATTCTAGGGATCAAAATAAAAAACTTTGCCGAAGGGGTTTGCCTAATTTGGGTTTCATGTAAATGCCAAAAATGGTGATATTTTGAAATGATTGTATGGGGAACCCCCCAGGGGAGTTCCAGGGGGTGTGCCACTGGCATAGGTGGATCGGCCGTCCAAAGTTAGTGGGGGTCGGCCATACATTTGGACTCGATTGGAGCACTCTAAATGGGTCAAAGTGGGATTTTTCAAAATTTGCCCCTACCCAAAAGTTCGTCCCAAATTGGGGACATCAGAATTCGTTTTAGAGGTATGGTTCCTTCGGCAAAGTTTCTTATTTTGATCCTTAGAATACGACTTTCACAGAGCAATGAGCGATTTTTAAATCGACCCGCCCTACTGTCTCCCTAGAATCGTCTTGATTGCAGCTTTTACATCTATCGTTATAGGGCCACCCCATCTTCTTGGCATAGTCTCTCAAAGGTCAGTAGCCGATTATTGTGAATGTAGTTGTGAAGATGTCTGTTCTTGGCTTACTGAAAAGCTCGTCACTTCTGGACTTGTTGTAATCTGACCACGTTTTCTTCGGTAGTTTGCAGGTATCTGTGTTGGTCCATCTACCAACAGCCTGCTGCTGGAATAGCGAGAAGATCGTCCTTTTGCGCACAGTTTTCCCTTGGGGACAGCTTATTTCTACCGCTTCGGATGCGTTATAAGATGCCCCTGACTTGCCTGCTCATAACTTTCTCATTTCTGTTACTCTTACTTACTCTCTAAAATATATAAAACAAAGTTCGCTTTCATAAAATAACTATGAAGAGTTTCCGAATTGGTCAGCATGAAGACTGTACTCGAGTCGTTAAGGCTACAAGCAAACAAAGGAAGCATAACTTTTTCCACTAATCGTCGCTCGAAGTTATAAGCTGGGTTATTTTCTATGCATTTTATTATTTTTCCTATGTATTTATCCATTCCAGCCAAGACAAAGTGGGCTATTTATACTAAGTCTGGGCTAAGGTGCTCGCCACTCATACAGTAAGCACACAAACACACACACACACACTCTCACTCGCACACAATACCAAGATTGGCAATCGAAAGCGCTGTTGTGCCGACATTTTTATCGCCGCATGTCAAGTTGCCGCAATGCGTTCCTCGTCGACAATACTTTCTCAGAATGCCTGCAACAACAACCGCATGCTACGGCATCATATTCACTCCCTTCTCGTATGGCCCCTGAGTGCACAACGTCTGAATATCCGCAAATGTGCAGCAGCTATACGTATTCCTAATCGTCCAAGTGTATGTCTGCCGGTTTCAGCATTACAGCGTTCATTGTCCACTTCCTTAGATCGCCCTCGTCTAAGCGATGCGAGAATAGATGTGCACTCACACACTCGTAAACCCATCCATACATAGAAATAAACACTTTAACAGTAATATTTTCGTTATGGCCTGCAGTGGCCACATCATAAAATTGTTTGCGCCATGATCTCGTATTTTAGCTTTTAAGCAACAACAACAACAACAACAGCAACAACAAAGTAGCCTCAACATGTGTATGTGTGTAAGTGTACACCAGGGAACAGCAAGAACAAAGATGAGCTGTCCTGAGGAAAATTGCAGAAGGCGAAAGCGCACAGTAATGTCATACGTATAGTCTCTACGTATGTGTACGTGTATGTGTGTGTATGCAATAAAGAATTCAATACATTTAGCTTGAACGGTCATGCCACGCCACTAGTTTCTGCTGCTGCTGCTGCTGCTGCTGCTGGACTGACTGCCAACTGCGACTTATCAACACACAAATATGTGCGCACATCCAATACAAACAAACTTGCATCCACACAAATAGAAATATTAAGGAAAGTGCATTTGTGTTGGTTTATTTTATTATTATATATACGCTCGCAGGCATTTGCTATAATACGAAAATGGGATTTTAGGATATAAAAATTATGATAGATTACCGCATGGCGCGACTGAATTGCAACGATGAGAATGGCAAGAATACTGCACACACCGATCACAGACTGACATACAGATATGAACTATTGCCACAAAATATAATACATACAGGGTGATTCAAGAGTGATGCAAAACTTGGATTGAAGTTCTTTGTGGGTGGTTAAATTTCAAGGCCCTATGTTGAATGTGAACCACACCTAGACGTCAACGACACCGTTCAACTTCTTTCTTTGGGGTTATTTGAAAGAAAAGGTGTACGTCGATAAGCCAGTAACAATTCAAGAACTAAAGGATGAGATAATTCGGCACATTAACGGCATAGAACTTCAATTATGCCTGAGCGTCATCGAAAATTTGGACCATCGGATGGAGGTGTGCCGCCGAGACCGCGGCGGCCATTTGGCCGATATTTTGTTCCACACGTAATTGAGCCATACCAATATTATCATAATAAAGAGAAATGCCAATAATTTCCTAAATAAATTGTATTTTATTCAAAATCGACACCGGCCCTTAAAACTTAACCATCCTTTATAATAAAATTTTCTTTTTTTTTTGCCTTTTTAAGAAAACTTTTGCTTTGCCAAACTTCGACATTGAACGCCATTCAAATGATCAACGCATAAAAGTGATCCGAAAATTAATGAAATGGATCGATCTTTAGGAAGTGCGTTTCACACATTAGCGAGATTTTCACCTAAACAGATCAATACCTTAACAAACGAAAATGCCGCATTTGGGGTACAGAAAATGGAAAAAATTGTGAATCTAAAATAAGTCACTATGTGATGTGGTTTTTGAGAGGAGTGCATCGCTGAACTAAAATCGCTTTTCGGCGAGCACCACTTTGTCTTCTCCTTCTTGATTGGCGCGATAATCGCTCACGCGATTTGCACCGAATTTAACAAAACGCGCCAGTCATTTCTTTCTCGTGCTAACCGACGCCAGTTTCAAACACCAAATGAAGCCAAGCCCTTCTCCACCTGATCTCTTCAACGCAGAGGAGGCATTCCTGTTTCTCTACTTTCATCACCTGGTACCTTCGGTGCACGAGCATTTTTATCCATTTGGACGACATGACCCAGCCAACGAAGCCGCTGGATCTTTATTCGCTGCGCTAAGTCTATGTTGTCGTAAAGCTCATACAGCTCATCATTCCATCGCCTGCGATATTCGCCGTTGCCAACGTGCAAAGGTCCAAAAATTTTCCGCAGAATCTTTCTCTCAAACACTCCAAAGAACGCCTCATCGGATGTTGTCATCGTCCAAGCTTTTGTGCCATACGTTAGGACGGGCACGATGAGAGCCTTATAAAGTGTTTTTTGTTCGTCGGAAGAGGACTTTACTGCTCAATTGCCTTGTTGGCAAGGAATCCGTTGGATCTCAAGGCTCACATTGTAATCGGTGTTAATGCTGGCTCCTAAATAAGCGAAGTCTCTTACAACCTCGAAATCATAACTGTGAACAGTGTCATGGGTGCCGTTACGCCAGTGCGCAGACTGCTTGTTTGATGACAAGAGGCACTTCATTTTGTGCTCGTTCACCACTAGACCCATTCCTTTTTCTTTTTTATCCAGTTCGGAAAAGGCAAAACTAACAGCGGGGTTGTTAAGGCCGATGATGTCACAATACGCTCGCTAGGACTTATAGGCGATATTTAGCAGATTGATCCTGCAATAATTGGTACAGTTTGCAGTTTCACCCTTATTGTGGATTGGGCAGAGTATAGGAGCTGATGCACGCACTTTACCAGCTCCTTGTCACCAAGTTTAAAAAGCTCAGCCGGCAGTACGTCGGCTGCCACGGCTTGTTGTTCTTTAGCCGCACTATCGCTATTCTCACCTAGTCATGGTCGGGTGGCGAAACGACAATCCCGTCGTCAGCTATTGGGTTATCGGGATGTCCACAATCTCTGTGATACGCGCAGCTGTCACTACTAACAAGTTCAAGAAATGTTTCCTCCATAATTTAAGTGCGCTCTGGTTGGCAGTCACCAAATCGCCGTCTTCTTTCCTACAAGAAAACGCCCCGGTCTTGGAACGTTCTGTAAGCAGCCAAACTTTCTGGTAGAATTTTCTGGCATTGTGCCTGTTGGCCAGCATCGCAAGCTCCTCGCACTCACGTATTTCTGCCTTTCGTTTCATCATTCTCTTCGTTTTTGAGCTCCCGGTAGTCATCCCACATGGCTCGCGTTGCGCCCGATCGCAGTGTGGCTTAATAGGCAGCATCGTTTCTCTCCGCGGCAGCATGACATTCCGCGTTGTTCCAGTTGTTTTTTCGGGCTCGCCGAAATCCAATGTCTTCTTCGGTGGCGGTACGTAAATAATGAAATATTACTGTTTAGATCATTACCGAAACATTTTCCCAACATTTCTAAGGAATCATTGAATCCGTTACTAACGCAAAATATTTTACAAACTCGTTGATGCAAATTCAAATCTATTTTTAACACTGTAAAAAGTCAAAGAGAAGTGCAGAAATTGATTTACTACAGACGGCGTAACTTTCAAAAATGTCAAGAAATGACGATAAGACTTTGGCAGGAATGTTAACCACAGATGTGGCAATTGACTTAGAGCGTCAACTGACAATTGTTCCAGGAACTTTTTGATCCAGGTGGTTAGTAAAGGCCTTAGCCTTAAAAACATGATAAAGTAAAAAAAAAAAATTATTTCGAAAAATTTGGTTGCATTTTATTTATATAATAAAACAAATTCTACGATCCTATTCAATCACCCTTTATACGGATTTATCTACGAATACTTGCTTGCTTGCTTACTTATATAGATATTTTTATTGGTATGTGTGTATGCGTGTACAAGCAATCGCTTTTGTATTATGCCAGCCTGTCTATGCGCCGGCAATGTTCTGACATTTTTGACATTTTCACAATTTAAGAATCGCTTTTTCTAGCCTAGCTTGGTTTATCTGCGCAGTAAAAAGCCAAACTACGCAGCAAACATTTTAAATAGTTCTTGAACTGGTGTTTGGCGGAAGAAGTTATATTAGTTCGACAGGGACTAGAATTGTACCAGTTCTATAATGGGCAACTAGAAGTACATGCAAAATGAATATTCTCCAATTATATTTGTTGTTTTTATTGTTGTTACATTTATATACAGTAATATTCAACAATTTTTTTCATTTCCTTTCATTTACTCAACATCTCGTTGATTTTATGTAAAGGATGGTTAAATTTCAAGGGCCGATCTTGAATGAACCACACCTAAACGTCAAGTCAAGTTTTTTTCTCAATTTCATTTGATATTTTAAAATTTCAGACTAACTCAATTTGAACCATGGAAAGATACACAATCGAGCAATGCGTTAAAGTTATTCAGGCTTATTATGAAAACGGGTGTTCAAATCAAAATGCATATCGAAGAAAATAATCTTCAGTGATAGGCACATTTTCACCTCAGTGGATTCGTCAATAAGCGGAATTGCCGCATTTGGGCGAATGATAATCCAAGACTGATTGCCGAAAAACCAATGCACCCACAAAGAGTGAGTGTTTGGTGCGGTTTATGGGCCGGCGGCATCATTGGGCCGTATTTTTTCCAAAATGAGGCCGGTCAGGCAGTTACTGTGAATAGTGTTCGCTATCGTGAGATGATAACGAACTTCTTATGGCCCGAATTGGAAGATATGGTTGTGGACGATATGTGGTTTCAACAGGAAGGTGCCACTTATCACACAGCTAACGAAACAATGGATATTTTGCGCGAAAAATTTAAAGGCCGAATAATCTCATGTCGCCGCGATGTCAATTGGCCGCCAAGATCATGTCATTTGACATCGTTGGACTGCTTTCTTTGGGATTATTTGAAAAAAAAGGGTGTACGTCGATAAGCCAGCAACAATTCAAGAGCTAAAGGATGAGATAATTCGGCACATTAACTGCATAGAACCTCAATTATGCCTCAGCGTCATCGAAAATTTGGACCATTGGATGGAGGTGTGCCGCCGAGGCCGCGGCGGCGATTTCGCCGATATTTTGTTCCCAATGTAATTGAGCTATACCAATATTATCATAATAAAGAGAAATAACAATAATTTCTTAAAAACACTGTATTTTATTCAAAATCAACACGGGCCCTTGAAACTTAACCACTCTTTAAATAATAATTTTATATAGGGTGTTTTTTTTAGAGGTTAGGTTTTCAAGATGAAATAAAACGTATATAATTTAATGTTATGGCCAAGAATTTAGCTTTATTAAAAAGATAAGGGTTTGCCATTATGTTTTAAAAATGATTTCGGGCAAGTGGCCGCCGCGGCTGGCTCGAATAAATTCCAGCCGAGAGGCCCAATTTTCGACCACTTTTTGCAGCAATTGGGGCCGTATGTCAGCAATAACGCGCCGAATATTCTCTTCCAAGACGTCAATCGTTTCGGGCTTATCTGCGTAGACAAGCGACTTCACATAGCCCCACAAGAAATAGTCCAGCGGTGTTATATCGCACGATCTTGGAGGCTACGCCACAGGTCCACGGCGCGAGATAATGCACTCACCAAAAGTTTCCTGCAATAAATCGATTGTTGCGTTGGCTGTATGGCATGTAGCGCCGTCTTGTTGGAACCAAAGGTCGTCCACATCAACATCGTCCAATTCAGGCACGAAAAAGTCATTAATCATGGCTCTATAGCGCTCTCCATTGACTGTAATATTATGGCCGGCTTCATTTTTAAAGAAATATGGACCAATGATTCCCTCTGCCCATAGAGCACACCAAACAGTGACTTTTTGAGGATGTAACGGCGTCTCAGCAATGGCTTGTGGATTATGTTCACTCCAAATGCGACAATTTTGCTTATTGACATACCCATTCAACCAAAAGTGAGCTTCATCGCTGAACAAAATTTTCTTGTGAAAATCGGGATCGGTGGGCATCTCATTTGGGTAATAAATTTGCAAGATTTGCAAACGTTGTTCAGGTGTAAGTCTATTCATTATGAAATGGCAAACCAAACTGAGCATAAATCAAGTGACAGCTGTCAAAAAGACCATCTACGAAAAAAGTAGTGCCAACTTGAAAACCTAACCTCTAAAAAAACACCCTTTACTTTTAATAATTTTATATTTAATAATTTATTGGTAATAATTTTTTGAAATAAATTCATATTAAATCAAACAACATATTTGAAAAGATATGTATATATATTGTGTAATATAATTTTTTAGTTCTTATTAAAAACTATTTTTCAAATAAGCATTTAACCATTTTTATTACTTACTTTACTTTTTCAACTCCACCACAACTGGTAACTTCTTTGCCAGTTATGAACTAGTTCATTAACTGTTATATGTAATATCATACTTGCAAACAAAAGTCAACCAATGGTATTTCGTAGCCAACGACTTCAGAGCCGGTAAGATTCACTGCAGTGATACGACATAGAAGTTTATGTGTGTGTATGTGTGTGTTTACGTAAATCACCGTTTTAGACAAATTCATTAAAGTTCAATATTTTACGACTCCGCAACATACTTTTGTACATACATCTGTATGTATTTGTGCCGTTGAATGTGTGGATTTGTAAAAGCATTTCATGCTACTAAATTAATTGCTTTTTCGCAACTAAAATCATTTATTTGTCGGCGTCTGTGGGAGGAACTGTCTATTGAAAGTAACTCAAAGATTTTTGCTGCTGTCTTTCAGATTTATTTTAAAGCGTAAATTTTTGCTGACAGAAATTTACATATTTTTTCTTATTATAGCCAACCGCTAAAGAAATCGGTATAGATCGAATAGCGGAGTAAAAGGAGACAATCGATTTAGCAAAGCCTAGCTACTCGCTTATCTGTAGATATCTAAACGAAATTTGACATAAAAGGTGGCGCAAAATTAATCATCCATTTCGGTTTTGGAATAACTTTTTTACTAAACAAAAAGAAAATTAATTTGAGTGATTGAAATCTTTATTTTTAGCTTGACTTATTTGTTTTTAGATCGCTATTGTCCAGTCTCCGCAAGTGTCAAAATTATGCATCCTCCGATAGGGTGATTAATTTCGCGCCACCTTGTATACGTCTAGCTTCCCTATAGCGGCGACCTGGTATGAAAGAGAAGAGAATGCGCTCATTGTTCAATATAATCATAGATTTATTCGAAGAACTGGGTCTGGAAGAGGTACCTACTGTGAAGAAATGAGAACATAAAAGGCCTCAAATTCGTAGTGCTTACCTCTATTTTATGGTATTTTCAAAAAGTGCATAAACTTAGATATTTCGGCAGTTTGTAAACAAAATTTTCTAAAATATGTATGCACATTAAGGTGGCCCAAAAACACAAATGAAAATTTGTCCTGATGCTACCCCATAAATTTGTTCTACAGCCAAAACAATTAGATACCTATTTTCTTGATAATAATTAGACTCTAAAGAAAACATGAACGCTTCAGCAAAGATCGTGAATCCATCGAAAATGAGGAAAGTAGTGGGAGGCCGTCAACATCGAAAGCTGATGAAAACATCAATGAAGTGAACGAAACGTTGACCAATAACCACAAATTAACCATCAGAGAGCTGGCAGAGTACTTGAACATTGATTATGGATTCGTTCAGAACTTTATAGTTAATGATTTGAGTTTGGGACGTGTTGTTGCAAAGTTGGACTCAAAGAATATGAATTATATGCAAAAAAGAGGTCACGTTGATATCGCCAAACACTTGATTCCCAAAGCTGAATCCGATCCAACATTCATCAAGCGCATCATTACTGGAGACGAGACGTGGGCTTATGAGTACGACACGCAATCTTGAGGCGAATGAGTGGAGAGCTCCGAATCAGCCAAGACCACAGAATACCACGTCGTTTCAGTCAAAAAAGAAAGCAATGCTCACGGTTTTTATGGATTTCAACGATGTTGCCCACCACGAGTTCTTTTCAGAAAGACAGTTAATAAAGACTATTATTTAGGTTTTATGAAACGTTTAAGTGAAGCAATTATCCAAGGAAGAAATATTTGTGGGAAAACAACTCGTAGATTTTGCTCCATGATAACGCACCGCCGTCGCAGAGTGCCATAATTTTCGGTGAATTTTTGGTCAAGAACAAAAGGAATACCATCCAATTCACCTGACGTGCCTCTCTGCAGTTTGTTTTCTGTTTGATCGGATCAAAAAACCACTATGGGGTACGCGTAATAGGAAAAATCAAAGACGGCTCTGATGGCTATACCGAAAATAGAGTTCCAGAAATGTTTCCAGAGCTGGATCAAACGCTGGCATGAGTGCGTTGCAGTTGATGGGGAGTACTTTGAAGGCGATAATATCGGATTTGAAAGAAAAATCTTGAATTTTATGAATATATTCCGGGAACTTTTTGATCAGGGTGGTATGCCATTAGTAGTTGTCAAGACACGCAAGTTTCAAGACGAAGCAGAGGATGAAACGATTATGTAACTTTTGCGTCAGTGCCTCGCTCTAACTAAACAAAGATGTACAACTTTAAATACCCAATGCTTCAATAGCATCTAGGGACTTGGATCGGCAGAGATCGACTAAGTGTATCTTCTCTTCATTCTTCAAACTTGAGAGCCCATCGATGGCGTTTTTTTGAATCCAGAGAACTCAAATGACGGCCGTTTCGAACATAGCACAGTTTTGGGAGTTTTAAAACTGCTGAAGTATAAATACATTTTTTTAAATGTACTTTTGTGATGAACACCGCAGGGGACTTCTGGAGAAACGAGCTCTACACAAACAGCGATAACTTTTACAATTATTAATTTCTTTGTTGTTGAAATTTTGATAAGTAAAGTTGAAACATGATTTAATAATGCTATTTTTTTATTTCTGTGAAATAAAGCAATTGACTAGCAAAACAAAATTATTGAATACCATCATTTTTTCGGGCCTCTGACTACCCCTAACCCCTTAAGAAATGCTGAAAAATTTGGCATAAGTACTTTACCATAGCAAAAACGGGAGATATATCTTTAGGATTAGACAACCAAATCCCTCTGCACTCAAACATGTGGAAGTTCAGCCCAAAGTAAAGTGACAGCAAAAGCTGGCAACTACAAATCAGGAAGACCTTATCGAGACTTCAACGCACTGTGGCCGGTGGCACCGGAGCTTTTCCGACTACTTCAGGCCCGGCATTAGATGCTCTGATTGGTTTACCACCACTTGATGCTTTCATCAAAGGAGAGGCCTTGAAGGCCATCTGCAGTCTAGAACGCAATGGGAATTGGTACGGGCCCTGTCCGGCATCGGACAACAGAGTAAGCATGGACTTCGATCTAACGATCCTCGCCATGCCTCTGTGCTTCTGCCATAGGCTCAAACTCAGAAAATGAGCCCGGCAAGCACCGTTTTCGCATTTTCACCGATGGCTCCAGGACCGAGCACGGCTCCGACTCTGGGGTCTACGTGGAATCCAGCGGGACAATACTGCACTTTGCTCCGGGAATGCATGCGTCTGTGTTTCCAGTGGAGGTGCATGCAGTTCAAGAAGCAATGAACTTTGTTGTGGAAAGCAGTTAGAGAAGTAGATTTGTATGTGTCTGCAGTAACAGCCAAGCTGGGCTCATGGCCTTAGACAGCCCCCTAACATGGGTCCCAGGACACGTGGGTATCGTGGGTAACGATACCTCTGACTCTTTAGCTAGGATGGGCTCTGAGGCCAACTTCTTTGGCCCAGAGCCCGTTTTGCCACTCCCTTCTGCAGCTATCACAGCCACGGTTAGCAAATGGGTAACTACCACCCACAAGCGAGCTTGGCAGGCTGAGAGAGGCTGCAGATGGACTAAACTGATGTCACCTGTCCTGTCCGATCGACTGTCGCAAACCCTTCTGTCATTAAGCAGTAGGGAGTGCACAAAGCTGGTTGGACTGATGACGGGCCACTTTCTGTGAGCGAAGCACATGGAAAAGGTAGGCATCTCAGACAGTGTACACTGCCGAGCTTGTGAAGAGGTGGAAGAGACGGCGGACCACTTCCTGTGCGTCTGTCCAGCCTTCGCTCGAATCAGACTTGAGGTCTTTGGCACTGATGTGTTAAGAAGCGACCACCTTGACTCCTTGGCACCACAAGATCTACTCAGATTTCTTCGGAGGTGGGGTAGATTTAAAGAAAATTAAAAGGGAATCCAAGTATAGTACAATGGACTTAATTAATGTCTGAGTGCTGCACTTGCTAGTTGTTCCGACCGAAAGCAAAAAAACACAAAATACCTCCTTCACAATGGCATCTCAAAGGACGAGTCCGTTTATCTTCGTCCAAGTGCGCCCATTCCTTGGGTAACCCTTTCAATTAACACCTTACCGCATATGGCCCCTTATATTGTATTGCAGTTTTGAATGAATTTTATTTCCAAATTAAGTTTTTGAAAATAATTCAAACTATATTATTTTAATCCATCAAATATATATTGTAATATCTAGCAAATTAAAAAATAAACGGATGAAAATGGTCTATGATTTTATGAATCAGCAGAATTGGAGTACGAATTAGTTATCAAAAAACGATAACGGAGTAAAACGTAAGTACTTTTTGACAAACAAAAAAATAGTTTCATGGAGACGATGTACTTATCTTTCTCGCATTTTAATACGAATAATAATTTTTTCGCTTTTCAACTGTTTTCTATACTTAAAAATAGTTTTTATATATGGTTCCGTAAAAAAAATAAAACTTTTAATGTTTTTCTTTTAATATTTCTTATTGATAATTTAATACAGTTTTTTTTCACCACAAAACAATTTTTTTTAACGCTTTATTATTTGTAAAGGGTTAAGTAAATGGGAATGGAAGAGCGGAAAATTACGCTCTTTTTTACCTCCGTTTGGCTATTGAAAGATTCCGTTAATAAACTCACAGAGAGCAAACATTTATTAATAATGCTTGAACTCAGTTGTTCAATTAAATCATAATTAAATTCAGTTTTCTTAAGCAAGCGAGCGTAACGCAGAAAAAACTATGAATGATCAGCTGATTGAGCTCGCCACGCTAAGATTTATTTGCAGAACTTACAACTTAGTGACGATTGAAGTCGCCACACATTGCAACTTATATCTGCAACAACTATATACCATCTAAGCTACGTATGCCCCCACACACTTGCAGTATTAAATGTAGTTAGAAAATTCACCTTAGTTGAAGTCCCAGTTAAACCAAACCTATTGGATTAAGGAGTGGTTCATACAAGTCGGATGTGATGTACTGTGATATGATGTGATGCAATAAGAAATGATGTGATGTACTGTGATATGATGAGATGTGATGTGATGGGATGTGATGTGATGCAATAAGAAATGATGTGATGTACTGTGATATGATGAGATGTGATGTGATGTGATGTGATGTGATGTGATGTGATGTGATGTGATGTGATGTGATATGATGTGATGTGATATGATGTGATGTGACGAGATGTGACGTGATTTAATATGAAATGCTTTGATGTGATGTGATATCAGAAGACGTAAACAGATTTCTGTGAATTAATATTTTTATTAGGTTTGTGTCTGTGTTAATTCACCACATAGAATCGGGCAAGCTTTTTCCTCTGTGAAGTAAGCTTTTAATCAATGAACGTAACGAAGATACGCTCATTGCTAGTCAACATATGAATTGATATGAATTTACGTTCTCTGCATGAAGCATGAAAAACGGTAAAACAAAAATTTTAGTATTATGAAAATGTTTACCTCAATTGCAACAATTTAAACACACTTTTTTATCCTTGAATGCTTTAAAACTCACTTGTTTGTTATATTTAAGGCTGGTTTTTCAGGGCTAATTGAACTGTGCTAGGGAATTTCACATCACGAAAACCACTTTACGGTGAACTATGAAGAAAAATTTGAATTTGTTTCCCTCTAAAGTGCAATTCGTTCAACGCTTGTTGACTCTGACCAAGCCGCGCAGCTTAGAATCTGACCGAAAAAGGCTTGAGTTTGCACAAAATGATGAAGATTTTTGAAAGCGACTCATCATACAATAATAGGCGCGTCACAATGGGTTTGTTGCGGAAGCGAATTTGACTGAATGAATTTGACTTAAATGCATAGATATTGGACATCCAAAAGTTATCAGCGATGAACACATTTTAATGCAAAAAGGGGTATTTCACATAAAAATAAAAATTCATCTAAGCTTCAGGGAAGAAAACTTTCCTGTTTTTTGGTATAATTAAGAAACACATGATTGTTGTACTCAGTCTGGCGAGAGCAATTAATCATCATTTATATGCATTTGAAATGAATTGAATTTTGCATTGATGGCGCAAAATTAATCAACCAATTTTGAATTTGAATAACTTTTCTCATATAAAGGGGTTTTCAATTGGCGCGGGTCGATTTAGGCGCCCTGTGGCAGCCATTTTGTTTTGGTGACATCTGTCAAATCTTTTGTTTATTATTCAGTTGTTTATGCCAAATCATCATGGCAAGTTACACGATTGAACAGCACGTTGAAATGATAAAATTTTATTATCAAAATGACTGTTCATAACGCAAACGTTGCGCGCATTGCGCCCATTTTTCGGTAGACGTGGTGGCCCTTCCAATTTCTTATGGCCCTTATTGAACCATATGGACCTAGACGGCATGTGGTTCCAGCAGGACGGCGCTACGTGCCACACAGCAAACGCCATTTTATTCCATTTCAACATCTACCCGCCCTTATTGAAAAATTACTTTGAGTAATGGAAATCTTTATTTTGACCTTTACGCGCTCCATTGCTTGTCTATTTGTGCACTGTTGCTGTCCAGTTCGCAAGTATCAAATATGATTGACGCACAACGAAATTTGCAAAAATTATAAATTTTGCGGTAGGGTGGTTAATTTTGCGCCACCTTGTACAAACTTACTAAAAAAGATCTCTAAAAAATAAAATAAAACAAAAATGTATTAAGGGGAGCCGGTAGTCTAGAGCTCGAAAATTTAAGGTATTTTCAGGATTTTTTTTATTTTAGTAAAAAAAATTAAAAACGATATTTAGATTTATTAGGCTTTTTATTTAACTTCTTTTATATACATACATACAAAAATGAAAAGGCAATTTTTTTTTTATTTTTAAAATGGCGCTGAAGTTGACCCTCCCGAAAAATTGGGCCTGGACGGGGTTGTCAATTTTGGCTCTGGTATTTATCTGAAACACAAAAACAAAAAAAAATTAGTAATCAGTATGACTGTAGCTATGTCCCGTACTAGAATAAAAAAGAGGTTGTCTGTAAAGTCGGTTTACTGACGATAGTTTAACGTGACAACGTCATAAGAAAATATTGATGGAATGGTTGCAATTTTCAAAACAAAATTTTAGTTTTATTTGTTTGATAGATATTTTGTATGGATATAGAGGAGGAGGTAAATGGAATTGCAATGGAATAGGTCAAGTCACATTTACACAAACGTGAAAAATGACGAAAAATTTATCAAATTCATGAAAGATATCTTCAATTTCGATTGTGCATCAGACGTTAATAAGTCAACAACACTAAGAGGCACCATCATCGATTTGCCTTTTTCAAGACACTTTACACTCGAAACACTCCCTTTCATTTCCTACTTTTTCTATCATCGACCTATTCTCAACAGAGAAATGGTTCATTACCATGCACACAGGAAGAAGGCATATGCAAATACAAATATGTGAATTTATATACCTACATATGCGCATATACATACATATATATGCTCACTCAAGTAGGACAGAGCCAGATGTCGAACGTTGCCGAACGCGGGGGCCGATTGTGCTCCTTGTCGTTCGTTCCGCTCTCTCGCTTGCAGTTTAAGCACATTAGCTTACATTTGCTTGCGTACGGAATAGATTCGTATATTTGATATGTCCATATGATTTGTATGCATCTTTACATATAGATTTGTTCTTTTTGAAAATTGCGCGAAATTGTATATGTATATGCATGTTTATATACATATATTAGTATACAACATATCTTATAAGGTATATGGCAAATATTACCATACATTTTTTCCTTCATATATAATAAAAGAATTAATAATAATAACCTTAATACAACAGGTATTATTAACAAACTTGGTTTTATTTTAAATTCTTCAAGTAAATCAAATTAATAATAATCAATAAGAAGGCATATGCAAATACAAATACGTGAATTTATATATGTACACATGCGCATATACATACATATATATATTCGCTCACTTAAGTAGGAGAGAGCAAGATGTCGAACGTTGCCGTTCGTTTGCTTTGTTTGCTTTGTCGTTCGTTCCGCGCTTTCGCTTGCAGTTCATTCAAGGTAACGACAAATGAGCAAGGTAACGACACATTTTTTCGTGCGTGCAGCCGGCTAAATCGAATTATAAGACGTTATCACGTCAAAATAAGCTATATTTCACAAAATGGGGTTTTGAATTTGACACTCTAAAAATCAAAGCATCCACCGCATACTGAAAAATGATCTTGAAGTCAAGCCTTACAAGAACCAAAAGGCGCATGATCTCACACCCAAGCAGCAACAAGTCAGACTTGAGAGAGCAAAGGAGTTGCTTCGCTTGGCCGAAAGCGGGAAGTTTCCGAGGATTGTGTTTTCTGACGAGAAAATTTTTCAAATAGAGCAATTCTTAAAGTCCCGAAACGATAGGGCTTATTTGACGGACTGTTCATACGAGAATTTGAGTCATCGATTGGCCACCAGGAGGTAGCACCCGCCACAGGTAATGGTTTGGGCCACTGTAACCGCAGATGGGCGCTCTTCAATCGTTTTCATCGAGCCTGGCGTCAAGGTAAATGCGAAATATTATCGGGAAAGTATTCTGGAGGTTGCTTTGAGGTCGTAGGCAGACAAAAATTTTGGGCATTTCAACAGGACTCGGCACCGTCTGACAAAAATCGAGTGAACCAAAAATGGCTAAAAAACAATGTTCCGAACTTCATAACGTCCAAACAATGGCTCTCAAATTCACCACACGCGAATCCGATGGATTATTCTCTTCGGGCCATTTTGGAGAGCCAGATCCGAACTAAAAGATTCACCAGTCTCGAGGCACCGAAAAAAGCCATTATCCGCGAATGGGACCAAAACACCTGCAAGTCACACTCGGGCCTTGGACCGTCTCAAGGCCATAGTCAAGGCAAAAGGTGGTCAGCAAAGGTGTCGAGCAAAAGTAAATAGATTCTTACATTTTTTACTTTGAATTGAATAAAAGTAATTTCCCAAACTAAATGTGTGACGTCTTTAATTGGTTACACTTCGAGTGCCGGACTCTGTATTTAAGTCAACACAAAAGCTATGTTAGTGAACTACTTGAAATGTTTCGTAATTCGACACAAAACTTGTCAAACGTCTGGCAACAGGTGCACTTGCAACACCAAAACCAACACCAACGCCAAAAGCAAAGACTGAAAAACGCCAAGCAAATACAACATTAACTAAATTCAGCAAATATTTGTGCAGCAAATGAGTGGCACGGAGCGCATTAATTGAAATCAAATTCGTATATAAAACCACCAGTTACAAAAGCGAATTGGAAAATTGGTATTGAAAGCATTTGATGTGTGAATGCGTGCCTAGTAATGGTTTTTGTTTTTTTTTTTTTTTTTTTCGTCCAAGTAAACGCTAAGCTTGGTTAATCGTTATCGCTGCGGGCAGGCCAATTACGTGTTGCACGCACGACACATGACATATGACATGAGTGCACATACACACACAAATACATATTTATGTATTATACATACCTATAAATGTAACAGATATTTGACGTAAGGTCACTTTTACGGTTTATTCATAGTTGCTGATTTGCATTTGTTTTACCTGCGTTAATTAAACTCAAATACTGTAATTACTTCAGTAATTAAAAGCGACGTACGAAAAACAATGACACACATTTTTTTATTGTTGATTAAAAACAGAAAATTAAAAAAAAAAAAAAACTCTATACAAAATATTTTAACAATTTGAAGCACTTGACTCGTTTGGTACACTATTTTCAGCTGCTCACTTGGTCTTCTACCATTAAAGGTCGCTCTACATGTAGCTCGGCATTGAAGGCATATCTACTCGCAACTGAACTGAAGGAGGCTTACATAGCAAGTGAATATAATTCAGCATCTATGTTGTAGGCGAGTGTGTGTCGAATTGGTGTGCCTTACTGTGCTGTTTCACAGCAAAAAAGTTTCATAATTGTCATTTATTATTTTTTGATATTATATTTATTTTTCGCATAAAAATACATCTCATTAATCGCCTACTGCTTCGATGCATAATTTTTCATACGGCCCATACTTTCAATTTTCTAGCGACTTTACGTGATTTCCATTGTTTACGCTATTCCCGGTAGGCCTCTGGAGGCAGTCTCTCAAGGATATGGTAGCAATTCTGGGCAGTTAACACCGTATTTCTCTGAACCTCCGATCTCCTATCTACAGCCGCCAAGCGGCAAGAAGGGCCCTCGGGTCAGTGACAGTGCATTCAAAACTGGTCAGGGAATACCTGACCTCACTTTCGATTGCATCCGAATTCTTTGACATAAGCCTCATCTGGGTTCCTGGTCACAGCAACATTGCGGGAAACTGTGAGGCGGATGAGCTGGCCAGACAAGGGACTTGTCTACCGTGACTACCTGCGGTCTGCTACTGGAAAGATAGATTTGCGCCAACTCAGCGAGTGTTCGGCAAGTACACAAACTTGTAAGGCCGCGAAATCCTTCTGGCCAGATGTGGATCGGGGGCGCTCGGGCGAGCTTCTGGGGTTGTCAAAATCTCAGCTTTCGAACCCCGTGAGTTTTCTCAAAGGACACTTTGCGCGAGGAATGCATGCTGTGAGACTTGGGATTACGTCGAGTCTTTTTGCGTCGGATGTGCGAAGGATGAGGTGGAATAATCTCAACACCTTTTCCTTAGCTGCTCTGCTCTAGCGGAGCTAAGATCTAGGCATCTTACTTACTTACTTAGATGGCCATAACAACCTGTTACCGAGTTACGGCGGACCTCACTAGGTCTCTCCAGGCGCCTCTGCTCCGCGCGCGCCTTCTCCAATTCTGTACACCAAGCGAGCATAGAGTTTCCTCCACCTGGTCTTTCCACCGGAGCAATGGTCTTCCTCTGCGTCGGCTCCGTTGGACTTCGGCCTCGAACACCTTCTTTGCTGGAGCTTCTTCATCCATACGCACGACATGCCCTAGCCAACGCAGGCGTTGGATGGCGATGCGTTGAACTACGTCAATGTCGGCATAGAGCTCGTACAGCTCGTGGTTCATTCTTGAACGGTAGTCTTCGCGAACGCGCACAGAACCGAAGATCTTACGAAGAACTTTTCTCTCGAACACCCCAAGAGCGGCTGAATCGATTTGTGACACTACCCATGTCTCTGCGCCATAAAGCAAGACGGGTATGATGAGCGTCTTGTAAAGTGTCAATTTGGTCATGCGAGAGAGGGCTCGACTACTTAGCACATAGTAACACCTTTTAGCAAAAGTGATCCTCCGTTTGATCTCCAGGCTGATATCGTTGTTGCTGTTAACGGCGGTGCCAAGATAAATAAATTCTGGCACAACATCGAAGGTATAGTTGTCCGCAATGACGTGCGTTCCTACACGTCGTGTGTTCCGCGTTGTAGACAGCATATACTTCGTTTTACCCTCGTTCACCGCCAGACCCACTCGTGAAGATTCCTTTTCGATAGCAGAAAACGCAGCGGTGACATCTCGCTTACAGCGGCCGATAATGTCAATGTCATCGGCGTACGCAAGGAGCTGGACACATTTGTAGAAAATAGTGCCATTACGATGAACATCTCCTTCCATCACGAAGTTGAAGAGGTTGCATGACAGTGGATGTCTGAAACCTCGAACGGTATTTAATGGCTCGGAGAGGTTATTTCCTACCTTGACGGAGCTGGTTGTGTTGCTCAACGTCATTCTGCAAAACCGTATGAGCTTTGCTGGTATACCGAACTCAGACATGGTGGCGCACAGGCAATCCCTTATCGGGCTATCGAACGCAGCTTTATAGTCGACAAAGAGATGATGGGTGTCGACTTGCTTTTCATGGGTATTTTCCAGGATTTGGCGTAATATGAAAATCTGATCGATGATCGACTTACCACGTCTGAAGCCGAACTGATAAGGCCCGATCAGTGTGTTGGCAAAAGGCATAAGTCTTCCACATAGGACGCTAGACAGGACCTTGGCATCTTGGCTCTTACTTATCTTCAACAACAACAGCGCCTGCTGATATAGCTGGCGTTGGAAATAAAAATCTGATTAACTACATCTGCAGCATTAAACGGCACAGCACTGTCATCGTTCATAATCCTCCTCCATCCTCTTGAGCATTCAAGCACTACCTCTCCCCGCCATCTCCTTTCATTCCATCGGTGTTCTCTTTCAACTTATCTCCTTCACAATGGTGTCACAAAAGACGAATCCGTTTATCTTCGACCAAGTGGGCCCATTCCTTGGGTAACCATTCCAACCTAATCTAACATAACCTGTCCACAGTAAGCAGGATTGCAACGTGGTAAAAATATCACCGAAGCTGGCAACTCTGTATTCACTAACGGCTTCAAGTTGGATCCGGATGTTGGAGTAAGAGCTTTCTCTAAACCAGCAAAATTGCCGAATACCGCTACTGTTTTTCTGACAGAAGTCTTGGCGATCCTGCAGGCATGTAAACTGCTTAGGCAACGTGGGAGCAAGAGAGATATTAGCCTTTTCTCCGATAGTCAAGCAGCGATCAGGGCACTGACGACGCCATGGTGTAGATCCAAACTAATCAACTTCTATAAGGAGAATATCAAATATTTTGGGTGTACAGGTAAAATTTCACTGATCTGGGAGCATAGAGGGAAATGAAATTGCTGATGAGCTTGCCAGGAAGGGGACTGAATTGGCCTCAGAGGCATCCTACCCAGTCCATCTCACTTACTGTGGTTAACGAGGAATCGCACAACTTATTTCTCAGGAAAACGCAGAAAAGATGGAGCTCCAGTTCTTCATGTGCTATTTTGAAAACCGTTTGGTTCCAGTTCAATAAACGGAGGGCCCAGAAAGACCTCGCCATTCTATTACTCGTAGCTGTGTTTGCCTGCCATTGGACGATCAGCACACACGCGCAAAATCTAGGTTTATCATTTATGCACCATTACAGAAGCTGTGCGGAGCTTTCAGAGAAGAAGACTGGTGAGCATTTTCTCTGTATATATCCGGATTCGGCAGCTAAACGATTAAGGCCACTGGGTGCTCCTTTCTTCAATAGTCTAGGGCAGTGCGCTAACCTAAATCCCAGCAATCTTCTCCATTATATCAATAGTTCAGGCTAGATATTTGCCTGTTGGAGGTCTCATAATGGTATGAAAACGGCGCTTTCGTGCTACTTGGCGAGGATTTTTTTTGTATTGGTGAAAAAGTTGGTTTTGTCATTTTTGAAAAACACCATCCGATTTTTTTCTTATTTTTTTATTAAAGGTGCTCTGCTGAGACTATGTTCGGTAATTCCATAGTGAGTTTCCCATAATTCCGGTCTTGCCAATTACGCATGAAAACGCATCTTTCGGAAGGCCAGTCCACGGTTTAAAGCAACTCGTGCGTCAAGTTCGCAAAATCTAGTCCTGTTTGTCGACAAGCTACGCAGAAAAGCTGGTTCAAAGCATGCTGAGAAGATTCCAGGCTATACTCGACAACGATGAAGACTACACGGCTTATTGAGTAATGGTGACTGTTTTTTTTTACATATTTTCATGTAAATTAAATATATACATATCTTTTATACTTCATGAATAATTGCGGTTCCTTTTTTATAGCACAGACTGTACGTTCGCACCAAACGCGATTGTTGAGAAGTCTTTGCATATTAAACGTGTCAAGGTTTGGTGGGCTATGTGGTCTGGAAGTGTGATTGGGCAATTTTTTTTTTTTTTAAATTTCGGTTGGAAATGCGGTTGCGGGAACAGCTACACCGAACGATCAGTCATAGTCAACTACCTCAGAACAGAATTATAACAAAAATTAAGATACAAATAGAGTAATTCAAATTAGAGTTAAAAGCGTGGAATGCATTTTGCTTCACTTTCATAACCCTCTGTACATAGGTAGTTGCCAATAGAATGATTGTAATATTTACTATATCAAGCATCCCACGCTTTTAACTCTAATTTGAATTACTCTATTTGTATCTTAATTTTTGTTATAATTCTGTTCTGAGGTAGTTGACTATGACTGATCGTTCGATTTGCTATTACTTCATTATAGGTCTCTTTGTCATTAAAATTTATTTTCTACTTTTTAGTTCGATTAGCAATAAAAGCGTGTTTTTTAGTTTCTTTAAACTATTTTTTGTTTATTATGAATGAAAATTATTGTTATCATTGCAGTCAGTGAATAAATGATTCGATATATTCGTGTTATATTTAATTCCTTTCTTATCGACTGTGAGTCTAAAGCTATGCAGTTATCGGCCGTGATAAAGAAGTAATCGGGATGAAGAACTTATTTCGTGGAGGGAGCCTGAGAAACTGATTTACAAGAATAAAAAAAGATTTTTTCATTTTACAACCAAATTCACCTTACTTTTTGCCCACAGGTAAAAAAAGAAAATATTAATCCTGGCAATCCTAATAAGGATAATGGAAAACTTTTATCAAATTATTGCATTGTCATCGGTCCTTGATAGGTGTGCAAAATTTCAAGTCGATCAGATTTTTAGAAGCCAGTGAAAATTAAGCTCAAAGATTCCGTTACATGCATACATACATACATACATACATACATACATACATACATACAACCCGACCTAATAAAAGTGTGTTAAAAAAAGATTTTTCATTTTACAACCAAATTTACCTTACTTTTTGCCCACAGGTAAAAAAAGAAAATATTAATCCTGGCAATCCTAATAAGGATAATGGAAAACTTTTATCAAATTATTGCATTGATCAGATTTTTAGAAGCCAGTGAAAATAAAGCTCAAAGATTCCGTTACATGCATACATGCATACATACATACATACATGCATACATACATACATACATACATACATACATACATACATACATACATACATACATACAACCCGACCTAATAAAAGTGTGTTAAAAATACATCAATTTGAAGACAGAAAGAACACAATTTTTATGTTCTTCCATCCTTTCATCTAATTTTTAGATCCAAGTCGCTGAAATGAAAATTTTTTGAAGCACGTCTTAAACTAACATTAAAAATATAAAAAAAATTCAAAGTAACTGAGAGAAAGTTAGTACTCATAATAAATTTTAAAAAGGCTCGCAAAAAAAACACATAATAAAAATTAGGTAAAAAAAATATTCATTTATTCATTCAAAAATACGTTTCCGATTAGGCAACATTTACCAAACGAGAGACATACATACATACATACGTACATATATGAGTATGGCACTTGCAGTTGACCAAAATTATGAAGCAAGTTCAAGCAGGTGCATGCTTAGCACAACAACAACAGGCATGCCCTCCTTAATGGTCACCTAAGCAAGCAACTGGTATTATTATTGCCTTTATTGGTAATTATTTGTACCAACTACTTCGGGTTGTGGCTTGAAAGCTGTACGCTGAAACTATGTGAAAACCTGAAAAACAAAAGCATTGAAAAATCAAACCTCAATTTGGTGACTGTCACTAAATTAGTTGAGAAACGAAGGTCTTTCGTGCGGCTAAATTTCCTGCCACCAAAGGCAAGACGAAAATGAAAAACTTGAAGACAGCAATGAGATAAAAGTAAAGTCAGCAATGCATGCACAGCAGAGGCGCAGTAAAGTGCGCTGTTTTAATTGGCTGGAGCTCTAGCATTAATAGCAATAATATTGTAGTAATAATGGATAATAATAAAATAATAATAACCGCCATTAGGAAACACGCACAACTTAACGCCTTCTCTACCTTGAAGCGATTTTAAATTAAAAAGTTTACTCCTCAGACTCCTCCCCTTGAAGAGAGATGAGGTTCTGCGCACTAACCAGGGTTCGTTTACTATGTTCTGCTACAACAAGAACAACAATACGAGGGTCTGAAAAGTTAAGCGATTGAAAGGATAAATCGAAAATTCGTTCAATTCCATTTCCAAAATGGCAGCATGAATTGCTTTTCACAACTTTAAGGCGTACTGTAATTTTGAACGCAACATCGCATTAACCTTCGGAAGGCACAATGGGGTGTGAGTTAACCCACAAAATATTTTATGGTTTGTACTTTGTGAATTTCTAACATTTGGAAATATACCGTTAGCTGTATTTTAGCAGCTCCGCGAATCATGCATTAAGTCCTTAGTAGTAGGTGTGCACCGAGTTTATGGAGATCTAAGAAGGGATTGTTCGCGGTGTGTAGTTCGTGTACTTTTTTTGCCTTTATAGACAACGTCGAAAGAAATTGTAAACCATTTGACAAGTCTAAGACGCTATCATCGTCATCAAAAACAATTATTTCATCATCCAAAGCAAAATAAAATCACTCCTTATAGAAATGGAAATAAAAAAGGTACAAATTCAAATTTAAAAAAACTGAGCTAAATACGTACGTACACAGGTACTGTTAGCGTCACAGAAAAATGTACACTACAAATTGATAAGTTTTGACTATTTATTTATTTATTTTTCAATTTTAATTAATTTTATACAGAAATATATTTCATACTACAAAACAAACCAAGTCAACTAACTATTAACTCCGCATTCGCACCTAGAATGTCAGAAATCAAAATATTGGGTCGGCAACTAAGTAATTGCTGATTTCACTCATAGATGGCTTCAGTTGAATTCTCTCATTAACCAGAATTGATCTGCGTCTTTTAACAGGATATCTTACAGGTCACTGCAGCCTGAGGTATGATCTAAATAATATTCGCCTATCTCAGACCAATGTCTGCCGCTTTTGAGAAATGGACATAGAAAGCTCCGAACATGTGCTTTGTGAATGTCTTGCGTTGGGCAGACAGAGACTTCAACACCTTGGTGGTATCGTAGTATCTCCACGCAATCTTTGGAACAACAAACCTAAAATGGAGGTAAAGTGTGGGAAGCACCACTAATAAAGAGCGTTGTGGGCGTCCGCCGCTCTCAAGTCCCAGAGAAAAAAGCTTAGTCGTACGGAAAATCAGGACAAACTCCAAAATAAGTGCCCCCAAATTGAAATCTGAAGTTAAAAATAAGACTGGAAAACAATTTAGTACCCAAACTATTCGCCGGGTTTTGCATAGTGCTGGTTATCATGGGTGCAGTGTTAGGAATAAGTCCTTCGTGAGTAGTGTCAATCGGAATAAACGAATTTCATTCGCAAAAGATCATGAAAAATATGACCAAACGTTTTGGAACCAAGTCATATTTTTTGATGAGTGTAAATTCAGTATCTGTGGATCTGATGGTCGTGAAAAAGTTTGGAGAAAAGTTAACGCGGAATTGGATACAAACAATATGACCGGCACTATGAAGCATGGAGGGGATCTGTGATGGTTTGGGGATGTATGGCTGCGAATAGGGTTGTAAACTAGCTATTTATCGAAAATATTATGGACCGATATGGTTATTTAAATATTTGAAAAATAATTTAAAAGAAAGCGCTACGAAATTGGGCCTTGGCGTTTATCTTCCAGCAGGATAATCACCCCAAGCACACATCCAACATTGTACGAGAGTGGCTGTTATACAATGTGCGAAAACAGCTGAAAACACCGCCACAGTCCCCGGATACCAACCCAATCGAACATTTATAGGAACTTTTAAAGCGGCAAATACGTAAACATCCGATTAGAAACAAGGAACAACTGAAAAACATCCTTCAAGAGGAATGGAATAAAATACCACCAGCTGTAACTGAAAACTTGGTGAAATCAATGCCATCACGACTTAAATCGATTGTAAAGTGTAATAGTTAACCTACCAAATAGTAGGATTTGATTTTATTTGTGTTTTTGATTTCACAAATTAATAATATGATGAACTGTATACTTACTTTTGAGACAAGAATTTTTATAAAGTTTAATATAAAAAGCTATAATTTTGTTCCTTTTTAAAATTTTGTCATTATTTGGATTAAATATGATTTTTGCATTTCATTCATGTAAATAAAACACAATTTTGTTATAACTTAGGTTGTTTGAAGGAATCGATTGGTGGAAAATTGAAAACGTATCCGGTGTATACTTACTTCTGTTACTAACTGTAGGTGTAGCTGTGAGGCTACAAGTCGTACATACTGCTATGCCGGTATAGCATCCCGGAAAAAACAAAAAACAAAACAGTGCACAAGTGCGGGTGAGAGACACCATGTGCTTCCAAGCATCCTTTTACATGCGTATAAAGCAAAATAAAGATTTCCATCACTTAAAATAACTTTTTTTTTATTAAAAAATATTCAAAAATAAAATTGCGCCACCTTGCACACTCGCATATGCTAGAAAATGTATTGCACGGCACGCGTACTTTAACTCAGCGCAGCGGGCACCTACAGGTGATTGTTCTTGTTTTGAAAATGTTGTTTTTGTTAGCGTTGCCAATTATGCTTTGTTTAATGTTTTCTTTTGAATTATATCCATGTTCTGTTGTGCTGCTTTTTCACTGCTTGCGTCCGATGAACGAACACAAAAACTTCAATGAATTCAGTATTAAAACATTATTAAACGAGTTAGAGCGCGGTCAGTAGCTTTTAACGCATATAAATACATTTATAGATATGTGTGAGTATGTATGTGAATATGTATGTAATTATATAAATTTTGCTACTCGCTCGATTAAACACAAATTTTCGCAACAAGCGCATGCCTACATGTTTGTTTGTGTGTATGTATGTATGCATTTAAGTTAGTTAACAATTTTTATGTGTATGTATGTATGTTGGTTTACAATTTAGTTAAAGCTATGCTTCAAATTGAAATTTTCATTGCTTATTCAATTTTTGTTTTCTTGTGTTTTTTGTTGTTTGCTTCTTATGCCTTTATGTTGCGTGCTTTTCTCGTTTACAACCATCAGCGCATTCGACTTGAACGACGACAAACGTCAAAGCGTTTTGTGAATTCCAACGAATCGGTCATTATTGCTGTGAAGTGCAGCGGTGTAAAGATTTTTTTCATCATCACTCCAGTATATTTTCCCATATAACTGTTTTATTCTAATTGTCAACCTTGAACCTCAATTTTGTTGTTTTCTCTTTCTTGCTGCAAGTGTTGTGAGTGTTTTAAGTGCGAGGTGTGAAAAAAGTGAGTTCATGAAAAATTTGTCGTTTTTGAAAGAGTTTGCTGAAAACAGCAAAATCATCAGACAACAATTAATGAGAGTGTTTTCTAAGTAAATTTGATTTAAAAAACAGTTAATAGAAAAATTAGCAAAAATAAATGTTTAGTGCTTGCGACTTTCTAATTGTGCGAAAAATACCTCACTACCCTTAAATTACACTTCAATTCCATGCTTACTTCCTCTTCTTCTTCATAACTATTTAAGACATAAGTTTATAAAGTAATTGGTTTTTTACACATTTCTTCTCCTTCCAAAAGCTTTTTAAATTCTTAATTCAACCAATCACCGGCGTCCGACATTGACACCAACTTCAATTGTCTTATTAATTTTTCACTACTTCCATTATTTTGTAGTTGCTTCTCCTATTCCAAAAGAATAAAAAAGCGCACTGTTGCTCATTTATCGATCGAACGCATCTAAACTTAAAAAAAGTTTTAAACAAAAAGTGTCCTTACGCCAGCGGTGGTATTGCGTGCTTGAATTCATTTCACTTTTATTCGTCAGCGAGTGAGGAGTGCTTTGGTGTGAGACGGCAATTATGGGCAATTCGAGCTCACTTTGTGCGGATAAGAATGCGGTCAGAGGTTACGATGGTAACGGGTGAGTACTTAAACACGTTGTTGGAAGATATTGGAATATATTCAGTAGAAAACTTCAAGGGTATGCTTTCTCTTCAGAATTCTGACTCATTTCATTTTATCATTGAAAAAATCTTCACAATAGGCTTTTCCGCTTTTTCCCCTACTACAGTAGCCTAATCGCTTAAAAATATTTGGATATTTTTTTTAAACCAATTTAATTTATTTTTGTAAACCAATTAAAAATATTTTAAGGTCATTGTAGAGCGGAAAAAATTAGCATATTGTGGAATTTTTTTTCAATGACTCAGAATGCTGAAAAGGTTCTTTATGCACTTAATGAACTAAGTAAATTGTTTTCTTTCAAAATAATATAAAACTATTGTATATTCTGAAAAGGTTCTTTATTTTACATTTCATAAACTAAATAAATTACTTTCATAGTAATACACATAAAATAAAATGGCGGCTCTATAGCGTTTTTTCGGCGCAGCCTTTTTTCGAAGAGTGCAAGGCCAGACCAGCAGTAAATTTTTTATTTTAGGTGACTGAAAATTTATAATAATTTAAATTTTCATAATTTAAATTTCAATAATTTAAATTAATTAAAAAACCAATAAAAATTTTTCACAAAAAAAAAACAAAAAATCGTTTACAAATTTTTTATAAAAAACCGTTTCAGAAATTCCACTATACCTTCATACTTCCTTGCAATTATATTCACAATACAAAAATTTAAAAACCCCTAAATTTAAATAAATTATGAGACTGGTAGACTTAAAAAAAGTAGTTCCAAGATGAAGCCGTTTCCAGTTACATCTGAGCGTCATAAGCACTGTTGCCGAAATTCAAGGTTTTAACTGTAAATTCCAAAAAAAAAAAACACTGCTCTGTGTTAACCCACCAATGTTTGTTATTAATCTTCTTAACATTCGGATGATTTTTGAACAGTTTTAATAGTAAATTACAAAAAAAAAAACCTGCATCATACGAGTATATTGCAAAAATCCATCTATCCTACCGTACTTCCTTGTAATTGTGAATCTACGGCCAAAAGTTATTGGATTACGAGACTTGTAGATTTGAAAAAAGTAGAGAGAAAAGTCGAGGAAAGACGTTCCAAGTGCCAGCTGAGAGAGATATAAGCACTGTTGCCAAAATTCACAGTTTTAACACTCAATTACATTTCCAGTTACCCCTTAAGAGCGAAATAAGCACTGTTGCCAAAATTCACAGTTTTAATTCTCAATTACATTTCCAGTTACCCCTTAAGAGCGAAATAAGCACTGTTTCCCAAACTCACAGTTTTAACTGTCAATTACATTTCCAGTTACTCCTAAGAGCGAAATAAGCACTGTTGCCAAAATTCACGTCTTTAAGTATAAGTTACAAAAACACCTGCCTAATATGAGTATATTGCAAAAATCAATTCATAATGCCGTATTTTCTGGTCACTGTGAATATGTGAATTGAAAATTGTTCGAATTATGAGACTGGCAGACTTGTATAAAGTAGTTTCGAGAAAAGAGGTTTCAAGTTCCACCTCAAAGAGATAAAACCACTGTTGCCAAAACTCAGAGAGACAAGCAATTTTGTCGAAATTCACAGTTTTAACTACACCTGAGAGAGATAAAAGCAATGTTGCAAAAATTCACAGTTTTAACTACAAATTATAATTTTTTAGACAATATCACAGTTTTTTCCAAATCACTTCATTGTACAAATTATATTAAATTTTTCTGTAATTTCAGGTTTTGAACAAATAAATTAGAATATAGTTCCTTCACAACCCTTTAACAAATGAAATACGCAATAAACAATTACAGTTAGTTGATGAGTAAAGGTGCGAATTACGTCACATTCATGTTTTTAACTTCTGTATTGAAAAATTTGGGACCAAATTTTTAGTATAAAAAGGGGCGGTGGAGGAGCGGTGTTTACTCTTTTGAAATTCATAGCTACAGTCAAGGCGAATCTATTAAAGGTGGTATGGGTAAATCAGCTGAGTGGTTTTTTTTCTTTCGCCGTGTCAATGTGGCTGTCAGCTCAAAATGAAACAAGGTGAATTTTTGTTTTCTAGTTTCTCAATACTTTGCTTTGACAATCAGACGTACAGAACAGTGTTGTTGGTCTAGTGCCACCACCTTTAATAAACCCGCCTTGGGATCAACTGTCCCCTGAATTCAATCGTCACCAAAAATGTTGGAAGAATATTTTTCCAATTCAATTGAATGAATAAAAAAAAAAATAGATTAGAAATTCACGCACATTTTGGCATTTTAAGAACCAACGATTTCTTTAAAAAAAGTTTGCTTCACCCTTTTTTTATTGTAAATTTTGCGAATCGAAACAAATGTGTAAAAAATTAACAAAGCAATTAACAAAAAATAACGAAATTGAGTTTCATTAATAAAATGATTGAAATATTCTAGTTTACAAAGATTGTTAAATTATAATTAAGTAGTTAAGTGTATCTTAAATTATTGAAGTTAATTTCTTTAAAATGAATTGTTTCTTTGCTTCCGACATCTTCCTCTTGATTAGCGCATTAAGGTCAAGTCAAATTTAACAAAGCGCGCCTGTCGTTTCTTGGAAACTCCAAGTGAAGTCAATTTCTTCTCCACCTGATCTTTCTAACGCTTCCTCTGCTACCACCACCTGGCACCGCATCGAATACTTTCAGTGTTGGAGCGTTTGTATCCATTCGAACGATGTGACCCAGCCAACGAAGCTGCTAGAGGATGGTTCCATGTGGTGAAAATTCCTGGTTGCCATTCACTGAGGAGTGGCCAGGACGATTCTTCTGCATATGGTCCAAGCAGGTCACAACTTCTGAACTTCGCACAAGTAACGTCTGCGAAACTCCCGAGCATGCAAGCTAATGTGAGAAGGTGAAGTAGCCTAGGATATCTGGTTTTTCGCTGGGTTTGGGACCCGCCTCCTTAAAATATCCACCCTCAATGAAAAGCAAAACAAAGCCTCGGATGAGTACTGCTAACTCTAACGAGCGAAGGATTATGATTTGATCGCATGCAGCTGGGCTGTCCGGTCCTTTAATGAGGAGGATGTCTCTGCCCGGTTGGTTAATGTCCTCGTAAGAGCAAAGGCTGACAGCATTACCATTCAAAAGATGCGAGGCACGGGGCAAGGCAAGACGAGCATTGGACTATGCGACGTCTGTCATGTAAAGGAGCGTAAATTCGGAGTTGGATTTGTAGTGGTTGCAAGACTTCATCGCCAAGTACCTTCGTTCCTCCCCCGAAATGGACGAGCGTCTCAAAACTATCCACCTCATATTTTTCAAAATCTCGCTCGCATGCTCCGGCGGAAGAGAAGGACGATGCGATCAATAATTGTTTCTATGCCTGGAACGCCAGGGTAAGTAAAAAGAATTTTTTGGTCCGACAGTCAGGAAATTCAGCCTGCACGAAACATCTGTTAACTGACAGAGGCTGATCGACTTTGCCGGGTCCCGAAATATTGTAGGCTGCAGCACCAGATTCCAGCATAAAAAATACACCAATACTCCTGATCGAAAAAGGCAAAACGAGATCGATACATGGAAGACACGCTTGTATTGTTTTAGATGTGCGTACGCTCGAGGGCTCCCCAGAAGGAGAGGAGAGATCGGTTTAGTCGCCACACCACACGACACAGTAGACGACGGTCGCTGTAAGTGCGAAGGCATTTTGAACCTTACCACACCCACCAAAAACAAAAAAAAACCAAAACAGGCCTCTCTGCTACGAATATATATAACTACACAAAGAATATTCGACATCGGAAAGCTGCAATCGCAATAGGCACCCAGGCGATTCGCCACTCGACTCTCATTCCTGCTCTCAGAGAGCGCTGCCCACCAATCGGACATGTACGAGCAATCGAGCAGCATTGAGTTCAAAATTCTGCCAGAAATTTCGGCGGCTTACAGGAGGTTTCAAGACCGGGGCGTTTTGCTGTAGTAACAAAGACGGCGATCTGGTGACTCACATCCGAAGTATGCTTGAAGGGAACACTTTTCAAGCCTGCTTAATAGCGCCAACTGCGCATGCCACAGAGAATGCGAAGATCTCGATACCCAAATCGTTGACGACAGGACAGTCGTTCCGCTACCCGACCATGACAAGGTGAGAATACTCCTACCGATAACGCGGCTAAAGAACAACAACGCAGCGGAAGCTGACAGACTACCGGCTGAGCTATTCAAACACGGCGGCGAGGAGTTGATAAGATACATGCATCAGCTCTCATGCAAAATATGGTCGGATGAAAGTGTGCCTGCCGATTGGAGTTTAAATGTGCTCTGTCCAATCCATAAGAAGGGTTATTCTGCAATCTATGTATGCGAATTACCGAGGACTTAGTCCTCTAAATACCGCCTATAAGGTTCTAGCGAGCGTATTATGTGAAAGGCTGAAGCTCACCGTCAACCAACTGATTGGCCCTTGCCAGTGTGGCTTTAGGCATGGAAAATCCACCATCGACCAAATATTCACAGTATCCCAAGTCTTGGAAAATCCTCATTGAAGCAGAATCGACACACATCATATTTTTGTCGAATTTAAAGTTGCATTCGACAACCCGAAAAGGAGATGCCTATATGCCGCGATGTCTGAATTTGGTATCCCCGCAATGGCTAACGGCTATGCAAAATAGCGTTGCCCAAAACCAGCAGAATCAGGAAGAACTTCTCCGAGCCGTTTGATACCAAACGAGGTTTCAGACAGGCTGACTCGCTTTCGTGTGACTTCTTTAACCTGATGTTGGAGAGGACCGTGCGAGCCGCAGAACTTAATCGCTCAGGCATAATTTTTTATAAGAAGTCCAAAAATATGCAAGTAAAGCTTAAACATTTTAAGGCGACATTTTTGACTAGTCGCAGAAGCTTTAAAAATAATTTTTTTTTTTTTTTTTTAATTTTTGTACTTCAATTTACTGATATGCGCTAATGATAATAATTGAAAATATGATCACTTTTAATAAAAAACTTTCTAATTTATTTTCTTTTTCTTTGTACTGAAGTTCAGTTGAAAAATAGCAAAAATTGATATGTGAACCAGCCATTTTGATGTGCGCATATTGGAAGTTTTATGATTTTCTTGTTTATTCCAGCTTTGCAAAACAGTGAAACCTCCCTTGGGCGGACACTCACCGTCAGACAGATTTTGTCCGTCTAAGAGATGTGTCCACTCAAGGGAGGGTAACTTCTTCCGATACCTAAGACTTCGTATAGGAGAAAGGTCCGCCCAAGAGAAGTGTACGGCTAATAGAGGTATCCGTTAAAAGAGGTTACACTGTATATGTTTAAACTAAATATATGCATATTAGGGTGGTCCAAAAAAAATTTGTATGCTGCCGCCCCCCAAAATAGTAAAGAATGAAAAATAAAAAGACCCGTATTTTTTTTTTTTTTAATCAGACCATATTTAATGGTGCCGCCGGGGCTTTGAAATATCCCATGTATTTTGCATGGGAAAAAAATACTTTTTCGTAGATTTCATGTAAAAACCTGGAAAATGAATATATTTTAACCGGATAACTCAGTTTCTCTTCATAATTGGTCAGGGAATAACAACCAATTATGAAATAATTAATTTTTTTTGTATTAACTATTTTTTATAGAACCCCAAAAAGCCCCCATAAAGCGAAAATCTAAGAAAAAATCGAAAAACAATATTTTATATTACTTTTATGATATTTTTTTGTGAGATTGGTTGTTATTCCCTGACCAATTATGAAGAGAAACTGAGGTATCCGGTTAAAATATATTCATTTTCCAGGTTTTTACATGAAATCTACGAAAAAGTATTTTTTTCCCATGCAAAATACATGGGATATTTCAAAGCCCCGGCGGCACCATTAAATATGGTCTGATTAAAAAAAAAAAAAATACGGGTCTTTTTATTTTTCATTCTTTACCATTATGGGGGGCGGCAGCATAAAAATTTTAATATAAATTTTTTCCCATGCATTTTTGGACCACCCTAATGCATATATATGTTTGTATAAAGCAAAAATATGTTTTAAATGCAGTTTTGAGAATTTGTACATTTTGTATAATTTTTTTTGTTTGTGTTTTTTTTGGTTTTTTGTGTACCTCATTTTGTCCAAATGCTTAACTCTAAAATGTATACGGATGCTTCTCTATTTTACTTATTTAATTTTAAATTTCAAAAAATATTCCCTAAGGCGGTTAAATATTTTTTAAAGCACTAAACAAAGTAAAAGCAAAAAATTGCTGTCTAAATGCTAAGCCTCCGTAGTGAAAACGAATATCAGTGCTACCTGGCACACTTCTATCACTACACAATAGACTGAGTCTAGGGTTGACATAGTTACTGCAACAACAAAATATTTTTCTGAATACTTGCAGTGTTGTTGTCAAAATGCATTCACTTTTATTTATTGAGATCAAAAGCTGAAAAATGAGGTTTGTGTCGCTTGGAGCTTGGAGCTTTTCTTATTCTCGATATTTACCTTTTATTGTTTGTTTTGTTTTTGGTTTTGAAGCTTTTCTTATTTTTCGACATTTACTTTTTATTGTTTGTTTTGTTTTTGGTTTCTTATATTATTGAGTTTATCATTGAGTTATCTTCAATCAAAAGTTATAAAAAATCCCACAATATACCTTGGCGGTATTCCATTGTGGTTGCGCGTGGCCATCGGCTATTAATTCGAAGTTCGTGTTTTTAATTTTACCTACTCAGAAAACGACGCAAAATTTATTCTCGCCAAATGCATTTTTGCTGTGAAAAGAGCTTCACATACTCACATATGTACATACATGTACAGTGGAAACTCGATTCTTGTTTGGTGGGCCATATAGCGTTTGCTCTTTGAACCACCTATTTTTTTGAGAATGGTAACACAAATGACATGTCAAATGTGTTCATAATTTACTTAAAGGTTTGACATTTACGAAATGGGACGCTATACGCTTGAACAAAATTGGAAAATATTGAAAACCTATTTCCAAAGTGGTGAGTCTTCTACTCAAACTGTGAGAAATTTGAAAAAAAATTCCAAAAAAAATATTTGCCAACAAGACAGTTTGTGGATCAATTTGTTAATCGTGTTCATGAAAGTGGATCGTTAATGGATAAAACAACACGTGAACGTGCTCCTACAGTGCGTACACCCGAAAACATTGCTGTTGTAGCCGAAAATGTGCGTGAACATCGAACAACCTCTACTCGTCATCGTTCTCAAGAATTGAACATTTCACGCACTCCTTTGAGGAGAATTTTGCATAAAGACCTCGGTATGAAGGCTTACAAAGTTCAATTGGTGCAAGAACTGATGCCTAATGACCATCCAATGCGTTTTCGGTTCGCTCAATGGACAGAAAATCGTTTGAACGAAGATAAGCATTTTTACCGAAAAATCTTCTTTTCTGATTAAGCTCATTTTCACATCGTTGGCTACGTCAATAAGCAAAATTGTCAGATTTGGTGCTCAGAAAATCCACACGTTACTGTAGAGAAGCAAATGCATCCACAACGAGTCACTGTTTGGTGCGGTTTTTGGTCTGGCGGTATCATCGGGCCATTTTTTTTTTTTCGAAAATGAGCGAGTAGCCGGGGTAACACTAAATGGCGAGCGTTACCGTGACATGCTCAACGAGTTGTTTCCAAAAATTGAAGTGGATGGATGGACTTGGACGACATTTGGTTTCAATAAGACGGTACAATTTGTCACACTGCCAAAGTTACACTCGAACTTGTGGCTACCGTTTTTGAATTCCCATATCAATTGGCCGCCTCGGAGCTGTGATTTAAGCCCGTTGGACTATTTTTTGTGGGGAGCCGTTAAGGACAAATGCTATGCGAACCATCCATAGACGATTGATGCTTTAAAACACGAAATGGAAGTTGCCATTCATGAAATTGGAGGCCAAACAATCGAAAATGTGCTTAAAAATTGGGTTGATCGAATGGCCTACTGTAAAGCCAGTCGTGGTAGTCATTTGAACGATACTATTTTTCATTCATAAATGATAATGTTCAATCTTCAAAATAAAAAAAAAAGTTTGAAAAAATATTGATTAGTTTTTTTTTATAGCCGATTCAAAAAGCAAAGTTAACATGGCCTACCCTGTACATACTCGACACTTCCGACACAATTTTTGGCATTCTGATAATTAGAAAAAAACTTGTTCTATCAGTTTGCTGTTTCATGAACGGAGACTCAAACTTACGCACTCCCGATTGGTAGTCACGCACTAACGCATTCGGACACGGCGGCCGCCTAATAAGCAAAAATAACTCGAATTAAAAATTTTACCAGTGCATAAAGAAGTTTGTTACGCGATCTGAATTCGGTCCAGGTAAAAGGAAAACTCTTCAGCCAAGCTAAGTCATTACATACCCAAATTCAGGAAAAGTCTGGAAGCGTGCACCCTGGCAATGATTTGGTTGTAAACTTTAAAAAGAAGCATGTAAAACGATAGCTAAAAATTTGCGGAGAAAAATTATCAAATAAGAGTGACTCCATTAACCCATTTTTGGACAAATTTAACAAAACAATTATGGATTTAACTAACCCCTTGCCATGCCAGTTAGCTCGACGAAACTCGGACCCCAGTGTTACGCGTCAATGCGTAAAACTACTTTGTAACAGCAATTATGAGACTCGTGACTAACTCTGGCGGCGTAGAGATAGAAACTAACATTCAATCACAACCCCGGCTCGTGATGTTTATGTTTAATCCGACTATCTGTACATGACCTCGGCTCGTGATATTTACATACGTTTGGCCCAACTATCTATTCACGAGCCTGGCTCGTCATATTCATGTTTGGACCACGAATCAGACTCGTTAAAGCACGGCAAGGAGTTAAGTGTGATAAAAGAGCAGATATACATACAATGCCGATGAATCTGACTTATTTTGGAAGCTCTTACCTGATAAATCTCTTGTACGCTCAAAACGAAACCTTGGTCCGGGGTATAAAATCAGTAGGAAGAGAATAACGTTCCTTGCTTTTACAAATGCTGGTGGAAATTATGAAGTAAAAATTATGGTTATGAAAAAGTCTAAAACTCTAGGGTTACAAAAATAGGCCTTTCACAATAGATCAGCTCTGGTGGCAGTGCGTACTGGCCTTCTAATAATAATAATAATAATAATCGGCGAATTCGCGTCCACTAAAAAATTTTACTGGTATGTCTGTTGTCTACAAAGGAAATAAAAGTGCTTGGCTGACCTTAGCTTTATTTGGAAAATGGTTTCACTTAACATTAATTCCAGCTGTTTGCTGTTTTAAACAAAAATTGCTTAAATAAACAGGTAAAAGAGTTTCTTCGTGCGCAAAATCTGCCGGGAAATGCACTTCTTCCTATTTATGATGTTCCACGCCATGCCAAAGAAGACGAGTTAAAGAGCTACGATGGCCAAATATCGGTAATGTGATTTCCTCCAAACTGTACGGCTCAAATACAGCCCATGGATCAAAACGTTATAAGGCTTACCAAATTGAGCTACAAAAAAGCCTTATTGCCTTTTTGTTGCTCGTGGCGGAATTATCGATGAGTCACTGCCAAATATCGACCTGAAAAATGCGATATGCTCTTTAGCTAGTCAGGCGTTTTTCAATAGGTGCGCTTCAACTTTTTTCCGATAGGGAGGGCGAACGACGCAATATTTTTTATTTTTCGCTTGTCATTTGTAAACTTCATTAGTATACATTTCATCATGGAACGCTACACACTTTTGGCTCAATGGCTTTGTCAACAAGCAAAATATGCGTTACTGGGCAGAAAGCAATCCACACGAGATTCATGAGGCACCGTTGCATCCCGAAAAAATCACTGTTTGGTGCGGTTTACATGCCGGCGGCGTAATTGGCCCATATTTTTTTGTTGATGAAAACGATCGCCACGTTACTGTGAATGGAAATCGATACCGCGACATGATAAACGATTATTTTTGGCCGCAATTGAATGGTATGGACTTAGACGACATGTGGTTTCAACAGGACGGGACCACAAGCCACACAGCACACGCTACAATTGATTTGTTGAAGAGCAAGTTCGATGAGCGCATTATTTCCAGAAATGGACCGGTCGAATGGCCGCCTCTAGACTATTTTCTTTGGGGTTATGTGAAGTCATTGGTCTACAGTAACAAGCCGGCGACGATTTGTGAGCTCAGAGCCAATATTGAACGCGAAATTGCTGGAATTTCGGCCGATTTATGCAAAAGAGTGGTCGAAAATTGGGTTCAACGATTGGACTTCGTAAAACGTGCACGCGATGGTCATGCAAAAGAAATCGAATTTCATACTTAAATGTATATGTTCAAACTCGATAATAAAAAAAAAATAGTTAAAAAAGTCAAACCGTTTGTGTTTTATTCAAAAAAAAAGTTGAAGCGCTCTTACTGAAAAACGCTTTACATGGGATGCTGCTCAATTGAGTCATGGTTTGGGAAACTGTTTGGCTGGGATTGTAACGATATCACTCCTACTTCGGAGTTACGACCGCAAATAGCGGATAATGCATCCCATATTCAATTCATGGCAACTTTGCTTTGGGAAGTAGAACCCTTGCAACGAGTCTGCCCCAATTGAAATCCCGCAATGGGCTGTTGAACTTCACTCGTAGCCCACACTTGGACTGATATCAGTAAAAAAAATATTTTGATTTGTATGGAAAAAAACTCAGTACTTGTGTCGAATTCCTACTGTATATGAGATGCACTTTTCAGTAGCAGAAAAAAAATAAAAATGCACCTAGTATTTTGAGAGAAATATCTGTCTTAGCATTTTTTACTGTTATGCATCAGATACAGGGTGCGTACGGTATTTATTTATTCATTTTAGTAAGTCAAGAAATACAAAGTTTCTTACAGACTACATAGAACTAAGTAATTAACAAAATTAAAGCTTAGGAAACTAAATTAACAAAATATACTAGGTAATTATTTGGATTTCTTACAAAGGAAGAAATTTTTTAATTGGGTATTAAATACATGTTTCGCCCTGGAGAAGTCTAGATCCAAAAGGGAGGCGAGATAGTTAATGTCAGACAGCGTTCTAACAAGAGGCGCATAGGCACTATATAATGTCCTCCTAACGCCAACATGAAAAATTTTGACACGGCGAAAATTCCTGCAAGGAACATTAAAATGTATTCTTTCTAGAAGAAACGGGCAGTCAATTAGTCCATTAACGAGATCGAAAATAAAAGAAACTGCCTGAAACGTACCTCTGTCACTTAATGGACAGAGACTAATCAAACGACAGCGTGAGACGTATGATGGTTTGGGGTCTGAGAAATTGAGTGAATGTAGCACGAAACGCACAAAAAAATTTTTGAACCCTCTCCACTCGATTTATATGGACTGCATGATAAGGTCTCCAAATAAAAGAGGCATAATCAAATTTGGGCCGCACAAACGCAGAGTATAAAATCTTAAGAGTATATGGATCAGTGAAGTGCGATGAGTGACGTCTAACAAAAGCGAGCATAGCAAGTGAATTGGAAACGGCATAATTTAGGTGCGCGATAAAATTAAGTTTAGAATCAAAGAAAACCCATAAATCTTTTATCACGAAGCAAGATATGTATAACTGATATGATAAGAGGTATAGAGGGGGCACGAGGCACCAGGGGGCATAAGGCACCAGGAAAATAAATTATTCAATTATTCATTTAATAACGCCACGCGGTATGTATGTATATGGGATTGGCAGATAATACCATATCTCTGCATGGCGATCAAGGTTACTGGGTGGTTGCCTTAACAGTTATTTGTTAGCTAGAAATTGCATATTTATGTGCAAACTTGCAAGTCACCTGCCCACCTGACAGAGAAGTTGATATGAGTACCAGTAAGGTCTCGCAGACACAACAAATTCATCGTTCCAAAATTTAATTACCTACTATCATCTAGATTATTTTTCATTAACGCTGCTAAAGTGTGGAACTCATTACCCGACACTGTGAAGGCTGGACTTAACAGATTTAACTTCAGGGCACAAGTCTATAATTACTTTAAAAGTGCTTGATTGCATTAAATTAGGGCATTAAATTTCTCTCTACATTCTCTAATTACTACTTTTGTTCTTCCTTCTCTAAATCCTTCTTTTCTTTTCCTATTGCTTCTTTTCTTCTTATTATTATAAATAAATAAATAAATAATTGGCGCGTACACTTCTGTTAGGTGTTTGGCCGAGCTCCTCCTCCTATTTGTGGTGTGCGTCTTGATGTTGTTCCACAAATGGAGGGCCCTACAGTTTCAAGCCGACTCCGAACGGCAGATATTTTTATGAGGAGCTTTTTCATGGCAGAAATACACTCGGAGGTTTGCCATTGCCTGCCGAGGGGCGACCGCTATTAGAAAAATGTTTTTATTAATTTTGCCTTCACCGAGATTCGAACTAACGACCTCTCGGTGAATTCCGAATGGTAATCACGCACCAACCCATTCGGCTACGGCGGCCGCCGTCTTATTATTATAGTTAAGGTAAATATATTGGATTGATTCGTAAATGAACTGGTGTAAAATTTAGATTAAGAAACTTGTATGTCAAAAATATTCCAGTTGCTTATAATATTGTTGAAGTACTATTAAAAGACCTTAGTCTTACTATGTACTATTCATATAAACAAATAAACTGAAACTGAAACTGAAAAAACTCGGACTGTAGGGCGGCTGAATCACTAGAATTTCTTATTTCAGCGTACAATTTTAGGTCATCAGCATAGAGAAGAAAATTAGCGAAGGAAAAGCACGAACAAATATCATTAATAAACAAAACAAATAACAAAGGTCCTAAAATACTAGCCTGAGGTACACCAGAGGTGGCAGTGTACTGTTTCGAAGAAACTCCATCGATAACTACAGTACAGCATCTCTTTATTAAATAGGATCGAATCCAATCAAAGAACGAAGCATGAAAACCGAGACAATCCAATTTAGTTACTAAAATCGTATGGGAGATTTTATCGAAGGCTTTAGAGAAATCCGTGTAAATCGCTTCAGTTTGGAAACCATTCTGGAAGCCTGTGTGGCAATCATCAGTAAAAGCGGATAAGTTAGATAACGTAGATCTTGCAGCAACAAAACCATGCTGTCGAGGACTAATTAGATGTTTAACGCTAAAATATAACTTGTCTTTAACAATGCATTCAAAAAGTTTAGATACAGCAGATAATTTGGAAATTGGTCTATAATTTGCAATATCGCTTTTATTACCGCTTTTGAAAATAGGAGTGACTGAAGTCAGCTTCCAATCATCAATAAATATTCCTTCGGCCAAAGATTTGTTAAAAATTAGTTTAAGAGGTTGTACCAAAGAGCGACAATTTTTAAGCAAAGTTACCGAAAGCCCATCAACATCCGAATGAGCAAAGTTTTTAATCTTTAACAATCCCTCAATGACATCATCATCTGATACAACAAGTGTACCGAAGTCTACTGAAGAACACACTTTCCCCAAGAAATTATGGCGAATGGCTGCCAGATGTACTTCCTGAATATCTTCATCAGACACAAAGATTGATGAAAAGAAATCGGCAAATAAATTCGCTGCCTCACTGACAGAGCCGGCAGTAACGTCCCTATGAAAAACAGAATTAGGAATAGAAGAAGCCTTTTTAATCGATTTAATATATCGCCAAAAATTCTTCGGATTACTTTTTATATTAATCTCAAATTTGTGAATGTATTCCTTATACAAAGACTTATTTAAAGTACGAAATTTATTCCTGTGGAGGATAAAAGACTCATAATAGCGGGTTTCGTTAGTTAACTTGAACTTTTTAAAAAACTTATTTCTCAAATATTTAAGAACAAGTTGAGAGTAAAGCTAATAAGCTTTAATTTTGAAAAAAAAAGTGACACTAAACGGAAACGATGAAACGCTCCTAATTCATAGGAGAAATGGTTTTATGATTATTGGTTTCCCACTCAACCACGCCCCATACATTCGGTGTTATATGGTCATGGAAATTTTCAGCCATTTCAATCTTTTGTCGCTATCGCTTTGTGTGAAAAAGTAGAGGAACAGAGTCTTGCTAAAAGATGTATGCATGGGCTTTTGTTTTTTTAGTCAGGAGGTGTAAATCAAAATGTCTGAAACATCATCATAGGTGCCGTCACACTAATGGGTATGTGGGGCATGCTCCCACTAACACTATAACATTCCTCCTCCTCCTCGTCTGATTTCCACCCTGAATCCGCGTTTGTGTCTATTGACTTAACAGCTTCCTGCGTCTGTGGACGTATGGAGATTTTACGCCATCGATAGTATTCACTCCTCCCATTGTCTTCGAAAGCGGTTGTGGGGGGGAATGAAACATCGGAGAATATGCAATAGCCTGATACTCACAAACTATTGTCTTGTCTTCAGTTTGGTACTGTTGTGAGTTTTTGACTCAAGCGTCTGTGTCTGTCGTCGGTTTGTCTAAAACAAATTAACTCCTGCTAGCAAAGGTACCAAAAACTTTCTAATAACGAATAGACTTTATATTTGTAAGGTTGTTTTGTATTTTGTATTTTTTTTACTTCCTTTACTCCTAAGAGCTGTCGAATTATGACTTAGCTGGATTTAGTACATTCCGTAAGAAATAATCTAGCTGGCCTTGCTACCTAATTAATTTAATATTTTAATAGTATTGAATGCTTAATCTATCTTTCTGATTCTACTGCTGCTACCGCTGTTGTTGCTGCAGTTGCAACTGCTGCTGTCTTTTCTGGACTTTCCTTTCCCAGTCAATGCGGTTGAGCCTCGTCCCGGCTGTAGCCGAGCACATTTTTGCGGCGTCCCATTTAGTGATGGTCGAGCATATATCCTGGACAAATCTTGTGCGGGATGGCGGGTGTTCGAATGCCTTCGCCAACATTGCTCGTTGCTGAAACGTCTGCAGGAAAGGCCACATGTTCTGCGCTCTCGACCGTATTCGAGCAAACCGGGAAAAAAGGACTGTCGGCCAGCTGGAAACGGTGTAGATATCTGAGTTAGGTAGTAGTCAATATCGCCATGCTTCCTATTCATCCACCCTTCAAGGTTTGGTATGAGTTGTTCTCGTATTTGCCGAGACATAAACTGTCTTCTCTGAATAACGTACGATTTATGTATACCGGAGATCTTCATGGACAACTTGACGGATAAGACCCTCGGAAATATTAAGCTACCTTGCAAAGGCTTTCCTTAATTTTAAAGAGTCCTCGTCAATGATCGCTTGCATTTGTTGAATAAATTCTGCAGATCGAAACAGAACGTTCCTCGTGTTTTTGTGTTTTCCAGCAGCTGCTGTATCGCCATCTGATGCTTTCAATTCACAGCGAACCTTATGAAACTCGAGAATATTAGAGATTTCTACAAGGTGAAGTCTAAAATAAGCAAGACTGGTGTCATAAAAATGTTTTTAATTTCGCCATCTTTTTACTGAGTTAGTGCGTCGGAAGTTACATCCGTGGCTGACTTCCAGTGAAAGCTTGGTGACATTCAGTTCAGTGGAAGCGAAATTATTGCGTCTAAAGTGTCAGTATGTTAGTGTCATCGGTACAAAAATGAGTTTCTAACAAAGAGCTAATATCAAATTTTGTTTTAAAATTGGTAAAACGTTTACCGAAACATTTGAATTGATGAAAAAAGTTTATGGTGAAGATTGTCCATCTCATGCCAGACTTCATGAGTGGTTTACACGTTTCAGAGATGGTTGTGAGGACATAAATGACAATGAAATACGGGCCGCCCAAAATCAGTTATCACCGAAAACTCCATCGAAATTGTTCGTAAATTTATCAAAAATGAACTGAAATCATAGTTGAAATTCATGGAATCAGAGTTGAATATCTGCAAAACGTCGATTTATCGCATTTTAACTGATAATTTGGACTAACGAAAGGTCTGTGCAGGTTTCATTCCGCACAAGTTAACTGAGGACCAAAAATTGCTCAGAATTCAAAAATTAGAAAGACCTCATTAAAGAGGCGAGAAAAGACGAGAACTTCCTTTACAACATTGTAACTGGTGATTAGACCTGGTGTTTCCGTCATAACCCTAAAACTAAACGTTAAAGTGCCGAAGGGACGGCTCCAGACGAGCCACTACCTAAAAAATCGCGTTTGGAGAAGTCAAAAATACAGTCGATGCTCATTTGTTTTTACGATTCCAAGGAAATTGTCCATAAGGAGTTCATGCCAACGGGCCAAACCGTCAATGCAATTTCCTATCTTGTCGTTTTGAATTGTTTGTTGCATTGCATTCGTCGAATTCGCCCTGAATACCGCGAATGAGGAATCTGGCGCTTATTGCATGATAATGCACCATCTCATCGACCCACTCTTGTGACTGATTTTTTGACTAGAAATCGCATTTTAACCATCAATCACTCATCGCATTCGCCTGATATGGCTCCCTGTGACTTCTACGTATGCGAAAAATTGCATTTGGCCATGAAAGGAATATGTTTTGCGTCCGTAGAGGCCACCCAAAAGGCTTGTACCGACCTCCTGAAGGACATTCCGGATTCCGGTCACTGACCTGAAGCACTCTTTTGTAAGATTTTTGATCGTGCAAAACAGCGTTTCGAGGTCAGAAGGGACTATTTTGAATAAATAAACTCGAAGTTATCAGAACAAAGCTCCTGTCGTTTCTATTATGGCTCAGTCTTGCTTGTTTTGGACTTCACCTTGCAAATCGACGTGATTTGCGGTATGCTGACGATAACTGCATGTCACTTCCTTTCTTGAGTTAAGTTATAGTCCTCATGTTTTATCTGAAAAAGAAGAAAAAGAAAATACTTGTTTCCTCAATTATGGTAGGCACCCTGTGCTTATGCATTTAAGCATTCAAAAATTAACTGCTACGAAAAAAAAACTATTGAAAATTATTTCGATATTTCATCACTACTAACTGCTTACAAAAGCTACTGCGGCTTGAAAATGTGGCCTTCACTCACTGCTGATGCTTTCGAAATTAACTGAGAATGCAAAAATTAAATCAACTTTATTAGCAAATACATTTTCGCTTTGTTTATAAATATGTATGCACGTACACACACACATTCATATGAATGACAATATTACAGCCTCTCAGATGCCTTGCGCTCAATGCTTATGACACACTGAACTTGCCATGTGCTGTGTGGCCTTGAGCAACTGCGAGATTAACTGAAAAACTGTAAGGAGTCTATAATAGCAATAACAATTCATTTAAAATATAAAAAATATGTACAATACAAAAACTACTTAGTTTTATTTGAAAAATTTTAATTTACTTTCAAAAATGTTATTGAACAGATTGTGTTTTTTTTTTGTTTTTTTTTGTTTTGTTCATACCCGATTTCTAACGCATATTCTGCCCAGTTTATGCGTAGTAGGCGGGCAGAGGTGGTCACAAAAAACTCCAATGCAGCATTTAATTAATACGAGTATCACTACTTACTAATATATTTATTTTGCTTTGTTCATTTTTATGACAAATTGTCTTATTGACCTTCGTCGCATTAGTATTGCATTTGTTTGAAATGAGTAATAAATTAAGTTGAAGTCAATAAAATCCAAATCGACGAAAAGTGCGCGAGAAAAACGTGAAAGTCACTTCAAGTAAATTCAAGCAGATAGTCGTTTAGCACGTGATTTCATACTTAGTTTGTCTATGTATGTATGTATGTACACACAATACATTTGAGCTAACTTGTCTGCCACAGTGAGCACTTAACAACTTACACCAGGACATTATTCATGAAAATTACAAGGTGCATACTTCTTAATTGTTAATTCTTAATTGCTTTCTAATTACATCGACACTTGCATGTGAATTACCTTCTGTGAACATAAGGGTGCTCCTTAAATATATGAAGAAAATGCTTACAGCGGATCTCCCAAACCTCAAACCCTAAGTCAATACTACCATACTACATATATGTAGTCGAATATATCACACATAAATTTTGATCTCCATTGGAGACGGTTAAGGCGTCTCTTACAAGAGGAAAAGTTCACAATTCTCAAAGGGAGACTAAAAATATTAGAACCAAATGATATAAGACAAGGAGCTTTGTTCTGATAACTTCGAGTTTATTCAAAATAGTCTACTCTGGCCTCGATACATTCTTTTGCGCGATCTGAAAACTTTTCGAAATAGTGTTTCAGGTCATTGACCGGAATCCGGAATGTGGGTCGATGAGATGGTGCATTATCATGCAATAAGCGCCAGGTTTCTCCTTCGCGTTGCATTGACGGTTTGGCCCGTTAGCTACGAACTCCTTGTGGACAATTCCCTTGGAATCGTAAAAACAAATGAGCATCGACTAGATTTTTGACTTCTCCAAAAGCGAATTTTAGGTAGTGGCTCGTCTGGGGCCATCCATTGGCGCTTTGACGCTTAGTTTCAGATTTATGTTGGAAACAGCACGTTTCCGTGTTTAATGAAGTCTTCCGAATGTTGAATTCTGAGCAATTTTTGGTCCTCAGTTAACTTGTGCGAAATGAAACGTGCACAGACCTTTCGTTAGCCCAAATTATCAGTTAAAATGCGATAAATCGATGTTTTGCAGGTATTCAACTCCGATTCCATGAATTTCAACGATGATTTCAGTTCATTTTTGATAAATTTACGAACAGTTTCGATGGAGTTTACAGTGATTACTGATTTTGGGCGGCCCGTTTGTTGATTGTCATTTATGTCCTCACAACCATCTGTGAAACGTGTAAACCACTCATGAACTCTGGCATGAGATGGACAATCATCATCATAAACTTTTTTCATCAATTCAAATGTTTCGGTAAACGTTTTACCAATTTTAAAACAAAATTTGATATTAGCTCTTTGTTAGAAACTCATTTTTGTACCTATGACACAAACATACTGACGCTTTAGACGCTAATTCCACTGAACTGAATGTCACCAAGCTTTCACTGGAAGTCAGTCAGGTATGTAATTTCCAACGCACTGACTCATTAAAAAGATGGCACCATCAAAAACATTTTTATGACGCCAGTCTTGTTTGGACTTCACCTTGTAATACTAAATTTTGTTTGGGTATTGGATTAAAAAAAAATATTTTAATTTTTTGATTCTCCTTAGAGAAGTCTGAACTGAGCCCCTGTGCGACAGACCTAAACCGCTTTCAATCAGGACTAAATTTTATATATTGTATTGGGTATGGGAATAAGTTTTCGTCCTTTCTTACCGTCTACAACCTTACTCCATCTTTCAGGCAGCATACGGATTCTTCTGACGAAAAATTCGAGTTCTTTTGATCCATTTCCTGAAACAGTTTGCGATGCTCTCGTAAGAAATGAACCGCTCTCCAATATGGGCTGACTGCATTGATCGCAACAGATGGTAATCCGAAGGTGCAATGCCTGGAGCGGATGGGGCATGATTTCCCAATTCAGTCCCTCTAAATATTTCTGGACCGATTTAGCAACGTGCATGCAAACGTTTACCGGTGGTTGATCTGTGAACATCCAACTCTTTACACATATCATTAGGGGTTCGACATGTGTCTTTATCCAATAGTTGTTGAAGTTGAGTTTCTTCGAATTTTTTCGGTGCCCCTTCGCGATCCTTATCAGTCATGTCGAAATTGCCACTTTGGAAGCGTCGAAACCACACTTTACGAGTTGTGTTTGATGGAGCGTGAATGGTGTAAATATTGATCAATATACGACACATTTCAGCTGCACTTTTCTTTTCTTTAAATGTTTTTTTTACCGGGACGAACGTAGATATTTTCGAGGTCAGATAAAAAAGGATCTTCACGCTTCAAACGAATGTCAACTACTGCTATCGAGACCTCACATATACACCTTCAAATCACCGGTAAATTACTAGAGCGAAGACACAAATAGTATCAGCAGCGACACCTCTTTTACGACGGCGGAAACATATTCCCATACCCAATATTTTCGACTTGTTACTACCATTCGGTAGTATCCGAGCACCAAATGACGGAAAAAGGTTTCTTCTAACAGCGATTGCCCACCGGCAGGCAATGGCAAAACTTCCGAATGTATTTCTGCCATGAAAAAGCTACTAATAAAAAACCATCTGGTGTTCGGAGGCGGCATAAAACATGGAAAAATATCACGACGTCCAAAACAAATAGAAGAAGGAGCTCGGCTCCAATTATAATAAAGTTCAAATTGTTGGAGCTTCACCAGTTTTGGCCATCTTCCATCCGCCTCCAGACTTAAAAGAAATGCATGCGTGGCGTCGCGTTTTGCATCAAATGCTCAGGTTAGCTGTGGAAGTGTATTTTGCAACCCTTCCAAATTTCTCACTTCAGGGATGGAATTCATAAATTGGAATATCATTGGAATAAGTGACTTCATGTTCAGGGATACTGTTCTAAATAATAAGGTGCATTTTAAAACATTTTTTATAAAGTACAGGGTCCGGTACTCGAAGTGTAACCAATTAAAAAGGCCATAAATTTAGCTTTTACTTGTATTCACTTTTGTCTTGACTATGGCCTTAAGACGGTCCAGAAACGAATCGCAAGCTGCTCGAATGTGACTTGAAGGTGTTTTGGCCTACTCGCGGGCATTAGCTTTTTTCAGCGCCTCGAGATTGGTGAATCTTTTAGTTCGGAAATTTTTCTCCAAAATGAGAATTTGAGAGCCATTGTGTGGACGTTATCAAGTTCAGAACGTTGATTTTTAGCCATTCTTGGTTCACTCGAGCTTTGTGAGAGGGTCAGCCGAGACCTGTTGAAACATCCATAGTCTGCAAACTTCCAAAATACTTTCCCGATAATATTTCGCATTTACCTTGACGCCAGACTCGATGTAAACGATTGGAGAGCACCCATCTGCGGTTACAGCGGCCCAAATTATTATCTATGGTGGTTGATGCCTCCTGGTGGCCAATCGAGGACTCAAGTTCTCGTATGAACGGTCGGTCAAATAAACCCTATCGTTTTGGGAGCTTACGAATTGCTCAATTTGAAAAATTTTCTCGTCAGAAAACACAATAGTCGGAAATTTACTGCTTTCGGTCAAGCGAAGCAACTCCTTCGCTCTCTCAAGTCAGACTTGTTGCTGCTTTGGTGTGAGATCATGCGTCTTTTGGATCATGGAAGACTTGACTTTGAGATCATTTTACAGTATGCAGCGGATGTTACGGTCAGATATTTTCAGTTCTTTCACCATTTGATTGGCACTTCGTCGGGGACTTCGCTCAAGTCGCCCCTTCACTTTTTGAACCATTTCACGTGACATTGCAGTCTCTTGACGTTTCGCGATGCTACCAGTAATGGTGCGATAAACAAAAACTTTATTTACTTTAAGGTGCTCGAGCTCACGAACAATCGCTGGTTGTAATTTTCCAACCAAATATGATGCAATCACTCTATGACGTTTAAAATCCATTACAATCCAAGTATTTTAGATTCCGTCCTTTGAATTATTTTGATATTGGTTTTTTTTGCTGTGCTCCAGATTTCTATGCCATATTTCCAAAGGGGGGATATTATTGATTTGAGAGATTATTGATTTATGTATCTTTGCTTTGTTGTGAAGTCTTAGTTTTGAATTTCCAGCCAACAGCCAGCATAGTTGTTTGAACTTTTTTTTAATTCCATTCCGTTAATTTTCTATATGTCGTTTCTAATTAAATTTTTCGTCTGTAGATATGCCAAGATAATTTGCACTAGAAAGGATTTTTATTTCATTATTTTTCACCGCTAGGAGCTTTTTCATGGCAGAAATACACTCGGAGGTTTGACATTGCCTGCCGAGGGGTGACCGCTACTAGAAAAATATTTTTCAAAAGATTTTATACTTATTTACATATTTTACATTCTACAAATGTGTGCGCTAAAACATCAAAGGTATTTCTTTTGCTGATAACAAAAGCGACTTAGTCTCCATAAAGTCATTTGGCGTGAAACAACAAAATACCGGGCATGCGCGCTGCTAGTGTTCTTTGCCCAAATAATCACTCTCGATTTTCTCTCTTGCAAAAGACAAAAAAAAAATTCCACTAAATAGTTTTTAGCTCATTTGCTAGAGTGTAGCTCTGTATTCAGCCTTTTCTATGCATGTTCTTTATGTGCGTATGCCCCCTGTAGGGAAAGCCTGAACTGCTGAAAGAAATGTCTAGTTCAGCACTAGTACGATTTCGTTACTTGCGTGCCACTTTACTGCTCACGCCACTATATGTGACATTTTCATTCAGAATATGATGGTATTTAATTAGATGATATGCAAAGGCAAAGAATGCCCTTCCTCGCGCATGATGCAGACTTTCCTGAAGTTAAGATTTATATAAAAAAAAAACAGATTTTCGCATGAAAGTAGTCTCAATACTGCGGTGAATATTTTTCTACTAGTTGGAAGTAAAGTTTCTCAATTTTTATCAACTAATTTCAGCGTTACATTCAAAAGAAGAACTAACTTGAGTTTCTAGCTTCAAAGCTTCAAATTAATTTTTAAAACTCTCGCATAGCTATTTTTAACTGAAAAACATTTACATAACTTAAAAAATTGTTAAAAATCTGGATTTTTTGTATCCCTCAATTTTTCCACTATTGTACATAAACGTTGGCATGACGGAATTAATTTCAAATTGGGCGCAAATGGAACCCCCGTTTTACTATGTGTAAAAAAAAATAGATCAGTCATAAGATGGAATTTGACTACTACCTCGCGACTTAAAAAAACACCAGCAATCGGAACGATTGAAGACATCGCAAACCGTATCAACAAAGAGCGTGCAGCGTTTTTCCCAGTTGCTTTGAATTTTTAATAGCTACGAAGCTGACTGGATGGCTGTGAATTCTGACGCATCTATAGAAGATAATGTGATTAGAGTCGTTGATTTCCTCTTCTGCCATTCGCCTTTAATTTAATGCCAGTAAAATGAAATGACGGAAAGTTGTTGTGTTGTGTATGCGCGACAAACAAATGTTATCATTTTGTCATTAATTCCATTCTTCGATTCCCTTTTCCTTGACAGTTCTAATTTAAAAAATCGTGTTGTTGCTCGAATTCTACTTCCTTGAATAGATTCCCCTTGACTACGAATCCTTGTCGCTTACATCCGAGCTTATCCGAAGGCTACAAACATTTCGCAAAATTTTAAAAATCTGGTAGCCTTACGTTATTTAAAATCATTAGTTGCTTTATTCGACCAACGCACTCCCCTCAATCGATCTAATCATCAAACGCAGACGATTTGGCTGGATAGGCCACACTTTGAACAAAGATGTAGACGAAGTATGCAGGGCTGCTCTGTGGTGGAATACGCAAGGAATTAGAAAACGTGTAAAAGCAAGAACCACCTGGTGACGCATAGTGCATGCGGATTTTTCGAACTCTTTAAAACAACTTGCTCATAATCGAAATGATTTAAATACTTTTGTCCTTCCCCTACGCTCCAACCGAGGTTAAAAAAAATTACTTAGTAAGGGTGATAAGATTGGAGGTACTTTTTCTAATAGGGTTCTTTTTGACAGATCACGCGTGACTATTGTCAAACTAAATATATACAGGGTGGCTGATGAAAGCCGCTACCAAAAAAAATTGAATAACTTTTTTTCTTTTTAAGTTATCTGTTCAATTTTTGTTTTAATTTGCAGATTGATCTTTAAAATTTATTAAAATGGATAACTGGGACACGCAAACAAGAATTTGGATAGTCCGCCGCTATCACGCACTGGAGTCCGTAGTTTTGGTACAGAGAGACTACAGGCGGATGTTTGGCGGCGATCCCCCGAGCAGATGGACCATAATGAGACTGGTGAATAATTTTGCTGAGCAAGGAACAGTCGCAAGAAGGCCTTATCATCGAAACCCACCAGTTCGGACGGAGGAAACGATCGCTGCTGTAGCTGCAGCTATACAAAGCAATCCAAGGGTTTCAACAAGAAGCTTATCTGGTCAACTTGGTGTCAGCCGACAGTCTTTGCAAACAATAATGCACAAAGATTTAGACTTATTTCCCTACAAAATTCAAATGGTTAACAAACTGAATGCAGCAGACTTGCCGATTCGCTTGGAATTTTGCCAGAAGATCCTGCAAATGGTGGAAGAAGACCAAAACATGTTAAACTGCCTTTTCATGTGTGATGAGGCCCATTTCGATTTAAACGGCAATGTGAACAAACAAAATTGTCGAATATGGAGTACTTCTAACCCACAGATACTCCACGAGACGGAATTGCATCCTCTTCGCGTGACAGTGTGGTGTGCGGTTTCTTCACGCTGTATTGTCGGGCCTTATTTTTTTGAAGAAAATGGTCACACCGTTACGGTTACTGGAGACCGTTATTTGAAAATGCTGAAAGAATTTTTCTATCCAGAACTACGCCGAAAGAGAATTCCTTTCAACTCTGTGTGGTTTCAACAAGATGGGGCAACGTCTCACATAGCCCAGACTGTTATTTCAAGAAACTCCGAATTTCGTTGGCCCCCCAGGTCGCCTGACCTTACTGCACTTGACTTTTTCTTGTGGGGTTTATGTAAACAAGAAGTTTATAAAACAAAGCCAACAAATTTGGATGAACTAAAACAATCCATTCGGGCAACAATTGCGGCTATTCCTGTCGCAACTCTCAAAGCAGCAATGAACAACTTTTTACTAAGATGCCGTACTTGTGTCAACGAGCATGGGGGGCATTTAAATTCAATTATTTTTAAAACTAGTTAAACTACATTTAATAAAATTTAATAACCTTCAACTTGAAAAAAAAATAAATGAATTCCATACACTAAAAAAAAAGTTATTTGAGTTTCTTAATGTAGCAAAATTCATCAGCCACCCTGTACATAATTTTTTCAGTATTCATTAACATTTCATCATGGAAAGACCTACGCCTCAAAAACTTTAACAAATCGATCAATTCCATAACGAAAATTGACGTCGATAAGCAAAATTGTCGCATTTGGGTTGAAGAGCAACCCAAAGCCATTTAAGAACAGCTATTACATCCCTTGAAAACAATCGTTTGGTGCGGCCTGTGGGCTGGAGCAATCATCGGTCCATATTTCTTCAAAGACGAGGCCAGTGTCATTGCAACAGTGGATGAGGAACGCTAATGTGCCATGACAACCGACTTTTGAATGCCGGAAATTAAAGTCTGTGATCTCCATACCATTTGGTTCCATTTACTATGTCGTTGTTTCGATGAGCAATTCATCTCTCTTCTCGAACCTTGGATTGGTCACCAAAGTCGAGTGATAGCACACACGGGTCTCTTAATGCGTTTTTGCATGAGAGGCGCCTGTCTACAAGTGGGAAACGTGCTTGTGGGTCGGCAAGAGAGGACTGGGTGTATGCCCTCTGTGAATGCTCGATGTACTTAGACATTAGGTATTTTGTGAGTGTGGGAATTAGTTGGACTGATGTATAGTATGATGTGAGTGGTGTGATTGCCAGCCGTCGGAATGTCGAAATGTTAGGGCAATATGCGCGAGAGGTTTTTAGACGGCGAAGAAATTTTAGGCGTTCAGTTGATTAGTTTATATAACTAGTTCTTAGTCTGTGTGTTCTGCCGTGGGATTTGGGGTTTTGGGTTTGGGGTATGGCCACCAGTCCAGAGCTGTATGGAAACTCAACTGGCTACGAAGTCTGACCGGAGACTTAAATCTGGTACCACGGGGAACAAGTGCCCTCGGAGTTTGCTCCCACCTTTTCTTGATGTAGGCCCTTCGGAGAGTATCGCGGTAGCTGTGGCTTCACACCCAAATGCGGGTAGAGCCTTTTTGGCTCGATGAGGATTTGCATTTCAACCGGGAGCCGGACCCATAGTACGGCAGAGGGTTAGATAGACCTCGAACCCCACCAAGGTGGTTAGTGTGTCCATTCCACACTGCCAATTGGGACCGTTAAATGCTTTTTGCATTTTTGGGGCGCTGATCAACGCATTAATCCGTTGTGCTTTTGAGCACCGTGGCGCGGACCGTCGTCGCTAGGTACACACGTAAAAAACCATCGGACACTGGCCACCATAATAATGTGGTATCATACCTTTGAACTTTTATTTGTGGGGGTATGTACTGTCTCAATGCTTTGTGGATTAACCAGCAGACATTGGAAGCCCACATTACTAAAGTTTTTCTCGAGATACCGCCCAAAGTCCTCGAGCGAGTAATTTAAAATTGGTGTTTACGGATGGCCGAATTTCGGCACCGTTGGGGTTAACATTTGAAAGAATTATGGTTAAGAAATAAATATCATAAATGGTTCTGCTCAAAAATAATAAAGATTGCCCAATAAATCTGAATTTTTATTATTTTATTTCATTTTAAATTCCCATGCCTCTAAATTGACAACCCTTTATATACGTATACATATGTACATATATTGTATAATACATTATTAAAGCCATCCAATTATCCATTCGTATATCTATGTATATATATCGAATTAACATTTATTTTATATGTACAACTTTTTTTGAATAAATATGCGAATTTTTCGTTATTGTGAAACGATTTGTGTCGTGTTGCTAAGTTGCAATTTTTTTTTCGACGGAGAGTAAACATAAACAACAACATGTTTATGATACAATCTTGAATAATGTTAGCCATGGAACTGGTGGATTGTTTTTCTTGGATGCTCCTGGGGGACAGGAAAGACCTTTTTGTTTTCTTTGATATTAGCAACAATTCGATCAGATAATAACGTTGCATTAGCACTCGCTTCTTCCGGAATTGCGGCTACATTACTGGAAGGCGATCGCACAGCACATTTTGCATTAAAGTTGCCTTTGAATATGCAGGTAAATGAAACACCAACATGTAATATTTCGAAAACATCTGGAATGGCAAAAGTTCTTAAAATATGTAAGCTCATCGTATGGGACGAGTGTACTATGGCACACAAGAAACCATTGGAAGCACTTGAGAGAACTTTGAAAGATCTACGATTAAGCCAAACAGTCTTTGGAGGTGCCATGATTTTATTGGCTGGAGATTTCAGGCAAACATTACCTGTGATCCCAAAATCTACGGCTGCAGATGAAATCAGAGCATCATCGTATTTATGGAGGCATGTGAACACGCTTACACTTGCTATAAACGTACGTGTTCAACTACAGAACGATCCGTCAGCAGCTGAATTTTCACACCAATTACTGAAAATCGGAAATGGCCAAATGTCTGATGATCCAACAAGAATGATTGCATTGCCTAACAATTTCTGCACTTTTGCACAGTCTAAAGAGGCATTGATACAGAGTGTATTTCCAAACATAGATCAACATTAGAAAAACCATGATTGGCTCAGCGAAAGAGCAATTTTAGCTGGGAAAAATAAGGACGTCAATGATATAAATGCAGCTATTTTGGATCAAATACCTGGTGACATAGTTGCATATAAGTAAGTCAATGGACACTATTACTGATCAAGATGATGTCGTAAATTATCCAACTGAATTCTTAAACTCACTCGATTTGCCAGGCCTACCAAGCCTACGATTATTATGCTGCGCAACATTAATCTGCCACGACTTTGCAACGGTACCAGACTCGCTGTGAAGAAGCTAATGGGTAACGTTATCGAAGCAACAATTTTGAAAGGGAAGTACAAATGAGAAGACGTTTTGATACCCAGAATTCCACTGATTCCGACGGATTTACCATTCCATTTCAAACGTTTGCAGTTCCCTATTCGCCTTGCCTTCGCTATGACAATTAATAAGGCGCAAGGACAGTATCTACAAATGTGTGGTATTAATTTAGAATACCCAATTTTTTCTTATGGACAAACGTATGTAGCTTGTTCACGAGTAGGCAAATCATCGTCATTATTCATTTACGCGAAAGATGGAAAAACCAAAAACGTTGTCTACCAAAAAGTGTTACAATATAGTTCGAATGAAATTCTATCAAAGAATTTGCTTTGTTTTGTATTAATTTTATTCTCTTTCAGCAAATCATTGAATTTATCGCCTAGCGAAGCAGGCGAGGGTACGCTAGCTTAAATTAAAAAATAAGAACTAAAATTTGTTTACCTTTTCCAATCTCCGCAAATTATTATGTCAGCCACATCAACGCGAGCATTAAACAAGCTTAATAACTATATGTAGTAAAAACGCTCATATTTGTAAAAATATTTTGTCGAATTTAACTCTGATTTGGAACAATTCAAAAATAGTAGCAGACCTTACTAGTTCTGAACTAACAAAAACTTAATGCTGCGGTGAAGTATTCATGATTCAAAATTCTCCAGAAGGCACCACTATCAATACTAGCGAATTTCCCTACAGGGTACAGGTACCTAGGAATGTGTGCATGTATGTATTCGTATATGTATTTGCATACGTAAATATGTACATGCACTTGTATGTAATACCTATTAAAAGCACATTTCGCATTGTCTCGATTCTCGATCATGTTTTGTGCACCTTTCTATTCACCAACGAATGCCATCTAATCAGCACTAGCGGCGAAATGTGAAATTAAGAAGCCCAATAAAAACAAGCGAATGGCTGTAAACAAATTCTGTAGTTTGCAAATACATACATATGTACATATATATATTGATATATACTGTGGCAGAGTGCAAAGGAATTGTAAAATTCTGCTCTTCATAGTTGGCTTCGCTTCAGTGGCGTACATATAGCCGGCGTAGGCAGTCAGTTGTAGAGAGTCGACAATCGCTGAAAATCGTTGACAAATATTATAAAAACAAAAGGAAAGCTAATAATAAGAAAATAAATAAATTGTTAAGCACTTTGTGCGGAAACTCAAATATTTCAAAAATGCAATTGAAGGCGATTAGTCCATTTCTACAGAATACGCGGCTTTTCAGCGCTGGTATGCGCTATAAAGTACGGTAAGTTGGCTAAGCACACGAATTTATTTTGAAAGTGGTTTACTACTTTTATGTTTCACAAATATTTAGGAATCACATAGCTGAATATAATGCAAGGTGGATATTTTCTTTATAAACAACAGGTACTATTTGCAAATGTCCTGATACTTTGAACAGTTTGAAATGCGTCATTGAATGAAAGTGCATTTCGGTTAAGTATGGAAGTAATGTCAGTCTATTGCCTTTATAAAAAAACACTCAATTCTGTGTGATCACAAGCAATAAACGCTTAAGTCGAAAATCCTGTTTCCGAGTGGAAAAACTTAAATTACGCAGAAGCCAATATATTCATATTAACCCTTTTGCATCACCGCTCGAAACGCGCGATATACTCAAAATACCTGTACCTTGCGTGGGCAAGACTTTTACTGTTTGTTGTAATAAAAAAATATTACAGGACAACCAATATTATTAATTTTCCTCAAAATTTAACAAACAAATAATTTATTGCGAATTATTCCGTTCTTGGTGATAAAAGAGAGTTTTTGTTCCCGGAATCAATGATGTCTTTGAGCCTTAATAAAAGCCTTAATAAAAACCTTAATAACCTTTCGAAAAACATTGCTAGTGAAGTACCTATGTATGTAGCTGTATAAATATAAGTGAGACTCTCTGGCATACAATACTAACATATGCAAGAATATAAGAGCAATTCCATTACACGGCGCAAAGTTACTGTAAAAAAATAACAACAAACAACAGGCAGAGAGCCGCATTTTTCATACTACAATTCACAGCCTAAGAGATGAGAAGTGAGAGTATACTTACATGGGTTTCGCTGTTGCATACTTTGCAGATATTTCAAAAAACTAATTCGCTTGCTTTTTCATTGTCGTGTCATTGCACGTACTGGAAAACTATGGAAGACATACGATGCGGTTCACTATCCCGCTTCTCCTTCTTCTTCTTCTTCTTCTTCTCGACGCTTTTTACTGCCCATAAGAAGAGAGTTAAAGATCTTTTTCGTAATCCTGCTATCGTACATCCAGCGTAGTTGTCCAAATCATCTCAGCCGCTGAACTTTAGCGAAACGCACAATGTTTTGACCTGATATCAGCTGTTCGATCTCATCATTGTATCTGATTCTGTAAGATCCATCTGCTTCCCAGCTACAGGTCCAAATATTTTTCTTAGGATTTATGCTCAAAGCGGAGAATGTAGTTCTTTATTTTAGATGCCAGTGCCCATGCTTCGTAGCCATATGTTGCTATGGGTCTTATTAGAGTCTTGTAGATTTGTAACTTACACGATCTCAATAGTACCTAATTTATTTTTGACAAGTTTTATGTGAGCAAAATAACTTCTATTAGCACCTTGTAGTCTTTCATTCACGCCAATTAGGGGGTCTACAGCGCTACTGAGGCGTACTCCCAGGTACTAAACACTCTCCAGATTGTGGAAAATATATTAGAAGGCAACCTTTTCTCATTTAAAGCATTGTACTAAGTTCACATTTCACTTGTAAAGGCTTGTAAAAAATCTATACAAATTGCATTGCCGTGAAATATGCGTGAAATTTCGTATGTATCTCATGGCAAAGTAGTACTCAGTTCATGCCGCGGAAACACCGAGCAACATTCCAGCAACATGATGCTAGCAACATTATTTCACAGCTATTTAATACTCACGAAAACTGACAGTTCGTTTGCGTCCGTCTGAAGCGTCTGAGTTCGAATACTACAAAGATATGGCATTTTTAAGCGAAACGTCTTCGCAAAGAGTGGAAGTAAATCTTCTTTGTAGTTTTTTGTGTCTATATAGGTGCATGTGTGTTAATTTATTTAAAAACACTTTTCTTACTAAAATTTGCCAATTCACTTTGACAATCAATGTTGCTAGCAACGTTTCACGGCAGGCTGGCGAAATTTTCTCGGCTGTGAAGTTAGCCTTTAAAGCGCACTTTACTAAACGAGCCTTTTAAGCTGTATATAACTTTAAAGTTCCCTTTAACTCCACGTATTCGTTTTCTCCATTGTCTGACGACGATAAATTTTGTAGTACGAAACTACGCAAGGCTGCAGAAAACCTCATTTTTTCAAGTATTTTTGCAACCGGCAAGCAAAACCAACTGTTCTTATATTTATTTAGCTTTATTTACACTTCAAGCCTAACACCAGATTTCAATTCGCCTTAAACTAACCTTCAACTATTCTATACTGGTTCCAGAGTTGAGCAAATTTTTGTGAGAACGAAAATGTGTTCATCACTATGAGTTGAGCTTTAATGTGAGGCGCTCGCTGAGAAAAACGTTAACCTATTAATAGCTCGCAATAAATAAATAAAATAAAAAAATAAATTTAGGCAAATTCCAAATTATGCAAAAAAGGTAATATCATTTGTCTCAATTTACGACATTCATTTGGAAAATCACTGTTATCTCTCTTATTCCGCTCTTACATACATGTATGTATGTATGTACATGTGAACCGTTTATTATAAAGTTGGTAATTAATGCTCGGTGAGAAATAAAAGGAATATTACATTGATATACGCTTATGTATGTACATCGACAAGGCTGGTATTTTCTGGCATTGAACCTGCAAATGAATGGTTAGATGAATTCATTGGAAATTTATTTCCAGCTATTAGCTGTAACTCTCACTACTGCATATTTATATAATTCATGTGCACTTTTAAAAGGATTTTTGGGAGCTTCGGAAAATAGTCCAAGTTCGCCATGGCTGTTAAGTATTCGTTAGTTTTCGCCTTGACCAATTCGTGACTTATTTGGCACTCAGAACTGTAGTTCATTGCGTTTTATGGCTTCGTGAAACGTGAAACGAATCTATTAAAGATGGTATCTGTAAATCAGCTGATTTGTTTTTGTTTTGTTTTTTTTTCTTTCGCGATGTCCATGTGCCTGACAGCACAGAATGAAACAAGGCGAATTCGTGCATTGTTTTTTTATTTTGCCAATACTTTGCTTTGACAATCAAACGTACAAAACGTTTTTGTTGGTGTAGTACCGCCACCTCTAATAAATGCACCTCTTTTTATTCAATATTTTCTGCAACCACAACATTTTCTGTCTCACAATAAGCCGACGAGCTACAACAGCTTGTGAGCTAATGTCAAAACAACTTAAGGCAACTTGGAGCATTTTTTACCTGTGACTGCCTTTAAACTTCAAATCACTACGAATTAACGCAGGAGTCTATAAATTAAAGATTTCTGTCTCGCAGTGATCTGAAATCAAAAGTTACCTGAATTGAGTTATTATATTAAATTGAGATTTATTGACTTGAAACCTATTTCGCAGCTACTATACGTATGTATGTATGTATGTGCGTAAACATTTTCTGCAACAAACAAATATAATATGCTGTTATTGCCCTCGTGATCATACACACATTTGTGCATACATATAAACTGATATAAATTCTTCTTATCACTTTCCGCGTCTCTACATGTCATACACACAGGCACGTATGTACATGCATACATACATACATATATATGTATTTTGTCACGCCAGAAGAGAGCGCACTTTGCCCAGTCGGGCTTTAATTGTTTTTTAATGCGAAACTTTTATTTATAAACTGTAATCAACAGTAACCAAGTAGTTGACTGATAGTTGCTTCGACAATTTCTGCGATTGCAATTTAATTTAAAAAGTAATTTAATTGTTTTAATTTATTGTGATTTGAAGAAAATGTCAATACGATTAACTTTTCTTTTTCTACAAAACAATTAAAGTTTGAAACATTGTAGGCTGTGGGCAGTGTGGGCATATTCGCCGCTCTTTAAAGCGAGTTCGTGTCGATGTGTGTGTGTGTATGTGTGTATAATGTTCTGATTATAAAAGTTCACGCAATTTGCAATGATAATTATGTCAAATCAATAATAATGAAGTTAAACAAAACTCTGATAAGTTGATTTGACAATAAAGCAATAATTTGTCGAAAAATTAATGATTTTCGCGGCCAAAAAAAAAACACATATAAATTACCGCAATGAACGTAAACGGCAACAAACCCAGCATTAAATCGCTGTATCACTACGTTTAACTTTGTGACAATTAAATACTAAAATGGAATGGAATAAATTTAAATAGAATTAAAATTAAAAATTTGCATTTAAAATTAAATAAAAAAATAACGAAATAAATTGCATTCAATTAAGTATAAAATAAATAAAACAAAATGTAATGCAATAAAATAAAATAAAATAAATGAAATACAATAATAAAAATTAGTATTTCATTTCACCATAAATTAAAATAAATTTAAAAAATTACAAAATAGAAAAATAAAAGAAAGAAAAGAAATGAAAAAAAATGTAAATAAAGTAAACAAAATTTAAATGAAATGAAAATGAAATAAGATGAAATGAAATAAATAAAAATGAGCTTGGTTGGTTGGTTGGTTAGAGTGGTGATTCATCCAGAATCCAACCAGCGCTTCCGCACCATTTTGTTGCCACATCCTCGTTACCAAATTGTTTAACAGTTATTTGCAGCAGGACTATATCCAGTCTGTGCGGTTTAGGAACCTTATTAGGTTGTTGACGTCTAAGCCAGACAGTTGCTCGAGACTCTCGAACAGCGGTTTGCCCAGGGTTAACATTCTGTCCTTCCATAGGGCAAGGCATTCACAGAGGAAATGGAAGATTGTTTCTTTTTTCTCCGGTTGTTTACAACTATGAGAGTATGTGTTGTGAGGGATGCCCATTTTGGCGGCTTGTTCTCCCACACACCAAAAGCCAGTTTTGACTGCCGTAAGTCTACAGGTGTCCCGTCGTTGAGGTTGTAGGTGAGCCATAACGTTCTGCTGATTTTGTATTTCGTCTGGTCTCTCCATCTACAATCTGCAATTCGAAGGTATTTTAGGGAAATTGCATTCTTGACCGCACTTAGTGGAGCGAATACTGGTACTGCAAGAGCGTTATTCATGGCAGATCGCCCTCTTGCCAGTTCATCAGCTTTTTCGTTACCTTCTATGTTCCGGTGTCCCGAGACCCAAATTAAGGTTACTCTATGGTTTTCACTCAAGTTGGTGAGGCTATTCCTACTTTGCTGCACCACTTTAGAGGTTGTTATAGTCGCGTCCAGCGCCTGGATTGCGGCTTGGCTATCCGAAAGAATAGCGATATTGCCCTTAAAAGAGAAATCTGCGATTAGTAACCTACAGGCTTCCCCAATTGCTAGTACTTCCGCTTGGAAGACGCTGCGGGTATTAGGGAGACGCACAGATTTTTCAATTCCAAGTCTATGAGAATATATACCAGCTCCAACACCACAATCCATTTTACTGCCATCTGTATAGACTGTGGTATCGAAGTTGTTTAGAGAGAATCCCTTATTCCATTATTTTTTAGGTGGAAAGAGTGTGGCAAAATTCCTATTGAACGTTACCATCGGGACGATGTAGTCAGTCCTCACCGAGGTTAACTGAGTTTGTCGCGATAATAGACTAGCGTGACCATAAGTTTTTCCTTTCCAGCGACCCGCTTCATTTAACCTAAATGCACTCATGGTTGCCGTCTCCTTTATATGTAGGTCTATTGGAATAACGTGTGCATTGAAAGCCTCTCTAGGACATGATCTGATTGCACCGACCGTTATTGCACAGGCTGATCTTTGTATTCTGCCGAGTAATTTGGTATTGTACTCTCTCCCTAGAGCTTTCCACCAAACTGCCGAACCATACGATAAAATGGGTCGTATAACCGCCTTATACAGCCATAATGTATGCTTAGGTTGAAGACCCCATCTTCTTCCAAGCATACGCTTGCAGGCATATAAAGCAATTTCTGCTTTCCTTACCCGTTCTTCGACGTTTAACTTCCAGCTAAGTTTGGAGTCCAAAATTACCCCTAAGTACTTTGCGCTGGTTGATAAAGACAGAGTTTGTCCGTTGATATTTGGTAGGGTAAAAGTTGGTACCTTATATCTGGTGGTAAAAAGCATAAGTTCTGTTTTACGCGGGTTTAAACTTAGCCCACATCCTGTGGCCCAAGAGATAAGCTCGCCTAACACCCTTTGGATGATCCCACTGACACCATTAATACCACATCATCAGCGTACGCCACCACTTTTACCCCACCTCCGTCAAGTTTTATTAAGATTTTGCTGATCACACATAGCCAAAGAAGTGGAGATGAGGGAAAATGAGCTACAATAAAATAAAAGATATAACAAAAAATAAATTGAATTCAATTTATTATCAAATTAATACAATAAAATGAAATACAATAAAGTAAAAAAGGAATGAAATGAAATGAAGTAAAATAAATTTGATTAATAAAAGAAATAAAAGAAACGAAATTAAAAAAAATTAAATTAAATTAATTGAATTTATATTAAATTAATTCAGATCAATAAATTCAAATAAAGTAAAAAATGTAATATAATAAAATTATGTATACAAAAATTTAAATTATATTCGCCGAATAAAATAAAGTAAAAAATTTATAAATAAAATAACTAAACTTAAAACAAAATTCAGGAACAAAATTTTATATTCTAAAAATCTAACTATATAGGCAAGAAGAAGACATGAAAAAGTAAATAAATAAACTAAAATAAAATTCGGCAAATAAAATAAAGTAAAAAATTAAATTAAATTTGATTAAATTGAAGTGCATTAGACGTGTGCAAAAATTAAAGTAAATTAAATTAATTACAAAAATTAAAAATAAAAGAAAAAACGCCAAAAATGAAATTAAAAAAATTTGGCTAAAGAGAAAAATTAAAAACAATTTAATTAAAAAAATAAATAAATGAGGAAACTAAGATAAATTAACACACAATAAAACTCAGCAAAAAATATAATAAATTAAAATAATAAAATAAAGTAAAAATATTAAACCAAATTAATTAAAAATATAAAAAATAATCAAAAATAAATTAATACACAATAAAACTCAGCAAACAAAAATACAATAAAGTAAAAATAGTAAATCAAATTAATTTGAAAAAAAATTAATTAATTCAAGAAGTAAGAGAAAAAAGAAAAAATGTTAATAAAATGAACTAAATTAAAAACAAAACCAAAAAAAAAAAATTATTAACTAAAAAAATAAAAGAAAACCAAAGACATGGAAATAAAATTAACTAAATTGAGCTAAGTCAATAGAAATAAAATCAATTAAATTAAAATAAAAAATTAAGAACAAACAAACTGAAAAAAAATTCGGCAAATAAAATAAAATAAATTCAGCAAAATAATTAAAATAAATAAAGCAAAAAACTGAAACCAAATAAATAAAAAAATAAATAAATTAGTTAAAAAAGTAAAAGAAAAAAGAATAAATGCAAAAAATAAAATTTATTAAACTGAGCTAAGCGAATTGAAATAAAATAAATTAAATTGAAATAAAAGTTTTAATTAAATAAATATTGAAATAAATAAATGTTAATAATAAATAAATATTAAATTCGGCGAATAAAATAATATAAAAAATTAAACAAATTAATTAGAATTATATTAAATCTGACTAAAGTAAAATACATTAATTTAATTAAAATAAAATAAAATTAGCAAATAAGGGAAAAAGTAAAATAAAATTAAATTAACTTTAAATTAAAGAAATATTCGATAAAGTAAAATAATAAAATTAAATAAGATGAAATACCAGCTGCTTCCGATTCACCAACCACCTGGCGTGCACAGAATAAAATTTAAAAAATTCCCTCCAATTCAACATTACCGTGATTTGACAGCACTGTACTGCGTTATTTTTGGTTTGACAGTTCGCAAAGAAAAAAAGTCTCCAGTGATTTGTTATAATCAACGAATATACATCTGAAAATATAGGAAAAAAAAAATGGTTTGAATCTGACGTAGCACGGGTTTTTCTATTTGTACTGGGAAGCACTGGGTGGCCTAAGCATGCCGCTTGGGAGCTAAGCGGCTAAAAACCTTGGTGAAAAGCTTTTTAGAGGTGTGCTCTTTAACAAACCGTTACACGACTCTTGGCGAATTTGATAGAACCAGCTGAGCTGACGATGCTTGGGATGTGTTAACAAAAAAAATTAAGATTGTGTTGGTGATATACGAAAAAAATTTACCAATGATAATTCGTTGGCGTCTGAAGAGCGACTGATTGAACGAGTGTGTGAGTACATGTGAAATGAACGTGCAGAATTCAGCTGCCAAATCTCCCAAGCAACGTAGTAGCAGAAGTTTCCCTCACAATTTTCTTTTCACCATAGTTAAAGGGCAAACCTTGGCTAAAAACATCACTAAACTGTAATTGCTTTCACCTACAACCTGCCGCTCAATCACATGCTAAACTTGAATAAATATTCTGCAATCTAATCATATCATTAGTTGGACTCATGTGAAGGCATCCAATCAGATCAATAAAATAAACACCGGTTCCCACTACTGGGTAAACAACAAGCCAAAACAGTTGCAATTAAAATGAAATTCACTATGCCTTGATAAAATTCCAAGATCCAATTACAATCTATAAACAAAATTGAGGTAAACAAAATCGTAAGTCAGAAATATCCAGTAAGAACTTGAATTGAGATAAACAAAGAACAAATTTCGTGAACTGTAAATAAGATTTTTTGGAAATAAAGCTAAGTTCGTTCTCAGTCTTGGAAGAAGACGCTCGTTTTGATATCAAATAAATTAAAGTAGGTATATTAATTTAATTACAAAAATAAAAAATAAAAAAAGAAATGCACTAAATAAAATTAAATAAATTTAATTAAAACTAATTGAGATAAAATTAATTAAAATTAAGTAAAACATTAAATGAAATTAAATTACATGAAATGAAATGAAATGAAATGAAATGAAATTAAATTAAATTGAATTAAATTAAATTAAATTAAACTAAATTAAATTAAATTAAATTAAATTAAATTAAATTAAATTAAACTAAATTAAATTAAATTAAATTAAATTAAATTAAATTAAGTTAAATTAAATTAAATTAAATTAAATTAAATTAAACTAAATTAAATAAAAACTAAATTAAATTAAAATAAAATTTGGCAAATAAAATAATTAAAAAATAAATTAAATAAACTAAAATAAATTAATATGAAATAAAACTTAAAAAAACTAAATAAAATAAAGTAAGAAAATGAAACCAATTCAATTAAAAAAAATTAATTAATTGAAAAAATAAAAAACGCTTTAAAAGCCTTCAACGTTCTCACATAAAAATGGTTCGCTTAGCGAGCAGAGAAGTAATGAATCGATAGCAGGTGCTGCTTAGGGGGGCAAATACCTGTAAAACTTCGAAAACAAATTTTTTTTTCATAAATGTTAATATAATCCTTTAAGAATATGTCAAAAAAATTTTAGAACGTAAATTTAAGTATTTCTTATATTATAGATCGTCAACCGTGACGACTCTATTCTTTGCGTTCGAGCGCAGGTACCTATAGTTACGTTGCCGACTTTATACTCGTTTTTCTCAAAACTAAATTTTTCAAATTGGCGTAGATGATAAAATTATTGGCCGATCTTCCAAAATTTTTTACACATCTTTTTTATGATATTACTTTCTATGTGAATTTACAAGTTTTCGAAAATTTTTCGAAAAACTAATTTTTTCGAAGCAAAAATAGTAGGTAAATACACCCCAAAATGCATTTTTTTAAAGCATTTTTTTAATTCATATAGAAATTATGGCATTAATAAACAAACAAATTTTTAGTTTTTTGTATTCAGATCACTGACGCCGATGCTACAATGCCCGCCGATTGAGAAGCCTCACTGCGACCTTCCTGGAAGAATTAAGTGTACATTCGCCATTTTAAATGATTAAAATAAAAAAAAATATTTGTGTATTATTTTAATGTATAAATAAACTGTATGCCAATTTTGAAAAAAATATATTGACATCTTCATTTTAAATAATTTTAATGACCATCAGGGAAAATATGGCCGTTTACAGGTATCTGTCCCCTTAAAAACATTCAAAGTTCTCATATAAAGTTAATTTTCAAATGGTTCGCTTAGCGAGCAGAGAAGTAACGAATCGACTGCAGGCGCTACTGCCGCTTAATTTCTTGACCGCCTGAAAATATCACCTAGTAGCATTTTTGTTTATCATTTCTTTGGCCGAGTAGACGCTGCACCTCTCAAAATGGCTTATGAAATGGTACATAAATTTAAAATATAAACAAATTAGTCTTTGTCGTAAACAAATTCAAATATAAATAATCCATTTTGCTGTTAGTCAAATGCTTTGCCGCAACGAAAGCAATGGAATCATTGTGATGGCCCTATAATCCACAAGCTCAAGTGGCTCTCCCGCTATCCTCGGCTTCTGCACTCTTCCTAAGCGAAACAAAGACAATAGATTAAAATAAATTATTAGGCAAATATAATAAAAATTATAATAGTCATTACTTGGGCTATGCAAAGAAAAAGAAGAAAGTACGTACGTTCTTTGTTCAGCCTATTTTAATTTTTTTAACAGAATAATGATAATATAAGATTCTTAATAGGAACTTGTCATTGCTGCCAAATCAGCGTGGCGAGATACATGTATGACTTAGCAACACAAGCTAATCTTCTTCTTAATTGGCGCGATAACCGCTTAAGCGATTTTAGCCGAGTTCAACAAAACGCGCCCGTCGTTTCTTTCTCGTGCTAACCGACGCTAGTTGGACGCACAAAGTGAAGCCAAGTCCTTCTCAACCTAATCTTTCCAAAGCAGAGGAGGCCTTTCTCTTCCACTGCTACCATCAGCTGGAGCCGCATCGAATGCTCTCAGAGCCGGAGTTTTTGTTTCCATTCAGACGACATGCCCTAGCCAACGTAGCCGCTGGATCTTTATTCACTGCGCTATGTCTATGTCGTCGTAAAGCTCATACAGCTCATCGTTCCATCGCCTGCGATATTCGCCGTTGCCAACGTGCAAAAGTACAAAAATCTTCCGAAGAATCTCTCTCAGCGTCCAAGCTTCTGCGACATACGTTAGGACGGGCATGATGAGAGTCTTGTAGAATGTTAGTTTTGTTCGTCGAGAGAGAACTTTACTGCTCAGTTGCCTACTTAGTCCAAAGTAGCACTTGTTGGCAAGAGAGATTCTCCGCTGGATTTCAACGCTGAAGTTGTTATCGGTGTTAGTGCTGGTTCCTAGATAAACGAAGTCTCTTAAAAGCTAATCATAAAACTGTATTACAGGTAAAAATTCGATCTAAGATATATGCCAATAAGCCAGAATTAGTCGATGCGATCGATGTCAGTCACCCAGGCCATTGCTCAAATTCTGTCAGTTCTATGTGTCAGAGCCCTTGAAAGTTGGAACTCTGGAATGCATGACATCGTGTGGGAAGCGACGATGAACATATTTACGACGCCCTTCTTAGGTCATACATATGTACATATGTATAGAATGTTAGTTCTTTCAAATAAAGAAAATGAATACCTCCCATAAAGCTTGTTTCATTCCATTTCGATGCAATCTAGGGTAACTCTGTAGTACTTTTTTTTTTAGTGGATGAGGTAGGGTCAAAAATGTCTTCGCACTTACAGCGGCCATTGTCTACTGCATCGGGTGGTCGGGCCACTAAGGCAGTCCCTCCATGGAGACGCATAGGGAAACTGCACTTTCGTGTGAGGATAGCAGCCTGAAGTCGGAATGGCCTTAAGAAGAAGCAGTCTGCTGTTCAGATTTCCGCCGATAAACAATGCACCGATTCTGAAGGCATCTGGAAGCGGATCATCTCACACTCCGCTCAGGGGCGTCCCACAAATGGCGTCGCGCATACAAACATCAGCGCTCAGAATAAAGATATCCCCAGTATCAGAGGGCTACCATCAGCGCAGCAAACGCCAATCAGCATGGCACTCCCATCCCAGCAAGCAGTAACACAGTCCGAGCTGAAACGACTGCTACGAAAGAGAGCGCATCAATCGACGCAATTGAAACGTCGCTCCTCGGCTCGATCTGATCAAAAAAATGAGGAGAATGGAGAAGGATGCGATATCCCAATGCAGACTGGTCACAAATCTATGCAGCAGGCGTTCAGACGTCAAAAAAACATCAGCAACGAGGTCAAAGTTGGAGTATCCGAAATGGCTGAACTGTTAGATGTAACACTGAACTATAGACGTTCGAAGAAGGCAGCAAAAGACGAAAGGGCAATCTTAAATCTGCGCAAGAACACTGCTCTACCCAGCCAACAGCAGATATTCCCCACCACCCCCACGACAACAACCAGTCCAGCAGCCTTCGAGAACTGTAAAAACCCAGGGGAAAATAACCTAGTGGGACCAAAAAGGACTCTCAGAGAAAAAATATGTGGGCTGGCAGACAGAGAAATAACCAAATTAAGCCGAGAGATAAGCCAGCCGATCCAAACAAAAAGAGCAAGCAGCGAATACAGCATTTAAAGCCAGAAGTTGTTGTAATAAAACTTGGAGAAGGTCATAGCTATGCAGATGTGCTCTAAAAGACCTGCGCGTTTAGGATTGATTACGACCGATGAGCCAGTCTAGGTAAGGGCCATAAGGAAAACGAAGATTGGGGCCATACTTTTGCAATTCGGAAAAGGAAAGAAAAAGTTACGCCAGACTTTATCAACTGAAGCGCACTGTGCAGGACACGGCTTCCAGCGCGAAGTTGAAGTCGAGCAACCCTGTAGTATGGCTTACATAGATTTGTCTGGTAAATAGGCCGAGCTTTTCTGCTAATTTATCGTATTCTCCATTATGTTCCCTACTAATGAAGAGTTCACAGTTTAATGCTACCTCCGAATTGCAGTTAGTTTTTGTGGAATCATTTTACAGCAGTAGGGCGCTCAAAGATTTGTCATTGTCTAGCGAGGCACGACTGCTATTAATAACTTCTAAGTCCGCACTGGGCATGAGGCCTGAACACACTTTGGATTAAGGTATTTTTGGAACTCACAAAATGGATCTGACTTAGGAGCAAAAAAAATAAAAAGGGCATGTACACACCAGAACAGTGGTAGTAAAACGGAGCTGGTAGCTAATTGGGATCATTTCATTAGAAATACTCAGCCACTTCAACAACAACAACAAGGTAACCTAAGCATCTATGACGGTTTTTTATGGAAAACTTTTTCATGGCAGAAATACACTCGACGGTTTGTCATTGCCTGCCGAGGGCGACTGCAATTAGAACAAATCTTTTACTATCATTTGGTGTTTCATGGACGGACTCCCGAATAATAGTCACGCATCAATCCATTCGGCTACGGTGGGCGCCTATATTTCAATATTTTCTTTAGGATTTATAAAGGGTGATTAAATTTCAAGGGCCGATGTTGAATCTGAACCACACCTAACGTCAACGACACCGTTGGATTTCTTTCTTTGGGGTTATTTGTACGTTAACACGTTCCCTGTCCGCTGAGCCACATATGGTTCAGGAAACGTGCGCCTGATAAGCACTGATACGTTCCTGAGCCATATGTGTGTCAGGAGGTATATGAAACTTCTGAAGCAAATTATTCAACTGGCGTAACGAAACTGTACAGTTTCTGCACTGGACGTGCTGGTACGATAATAAAGTAAAGAAAAACGCCGGGACATACGAAAAAATATTTTTATTTTACGCAGAAATCACAAATTATTTTTAATTATTTATTATTGCGACACTCCCAGGCTTATCCAAATCAGCAATCTCGGGGTCACGCCCTATGTAAATATCATAATTCCAGACAAAACCCTCTTCTGTGCATAGTTTATAGATTTTCAAGCCGTATTTATGAGCTTTTGATGGGTTGTATTGACGGAAAGATATCCTGCCTCTAAACGGCATCATCGACTCGTCAATGACGATACATTCACCAGGTGTTAGTAAGCTCTTCCAGTTATTGATAACAAGGTCCAAAAGTGGTTTTATTTTGTAACGTTCGTTTTGATCCCTTGGAGCTTCATTATCAACAAAGTGCCAGCAACGTAATATTGACGAGAACCGATTATATGACGTGTTTACGTTGTGAAAAACACTTGTCGGTCTATTTTGCATTTTTGTATTGGGGCAGGGAACGTGTTAATAAGCCAGCAACAATTCAAGAGCTAAAGAATGAGATAATTCGGCACATTAACGGCATAGAACCTCAGTTATGCCTCAGCGTCATCGAAAATTTGGACCATCGGATGGAGGTGTGCCGCCAAGGCCGCGGCGGCCATTTGGCTGATATTTTATTCCATACGTAATTGAGCCATACCAATATTATCATAATAAAGAGAAATGACAATAATTTCCTAAAAAATTGTATTTTATTCAAAATCAACACCGGCCCTTGAAACTTAACCACCCTTTACTAGTTTTAATATTAATTATTTAAAATATGCTACTGAGTTGGTTCGGAGAAAGCGGCTAAAGATCATGTGTTTTCTTCGAACGTCGTGTTTTTTTTTTCGACATAAATGTGTAGACTAAATAAAAAGATAAAATAGACTTGAGGATTCCATTGTCAATTGCAACTCTATATGTACTTACGCTAAAATAACTGTTATCAGCCCAAAAATTGTAAATTAATATTTTCGACATTCCTGTGAAAGTATTAGGCAACCTTTCTTTTCTTCAAGCTTTACTATGCCACGCCCCGAAAATGGCAAGAAAAAATTATAACTTACGACTATCTGAATTTGCAAAACTAAAATTAATCTTATCAACGCAAATATTTTTAGCGGCACAGCTCATAAACTACTTTATTTGCTGTTGGTGATAAACTGTTATATAAAACCATAACAATTTAAGTATGCACACATCGCTCATTTGCTGAAAGAGTGTCATCAAAGTGTTTGTATACATACATACATATGCAAGTACATACATACATACATATGCATATGTATTCATACGCTCATCTGCTTTATTTTGCAGCGTTCGCACTTTTGCCAAAACTATGCGATTTGAAAAGTGTGAATTACACAACGCATAACATAAATTATCCACAAGCCAACTAATAATTTAATTTAATAACTGTGTAGGTGCATATGTACCATACAGAGAGTCACATACATACATACACGCACGCATGCATGCATGCAAACACACATCAAATAAGCAAGCAAATTCATTCAATCCTTTTTCCTCTCTCTTTCTTCTCTCCAACATTTATTTGGAACGCAGCTCGCCGCTCTATCCAACCGCCAATAATTCATATAACCCTTCCAATGGCCAGGTAACACCGTATGAAAATTGTCGACAACAGCAGCAACAACAAAAGCAAATCTACAAAACCACAATTCCAGTGAATGAACATTGCCAACATCAGCAACAGCAACAGCAACAACAAGTGACCGCCACGGCCAACAGCTGTCATTGTAGCGAAGGTAATGGTGGTAGAGCTTTCATGCAATCAGCTGTTGGTGATGCTCAGCTGACTACCCCACAACACAATAATAGCAACAACATGAGCGCCTCCAATGGTGACGCAATAAACGTCAGGCATAGCGCAATCGGAATCCCCATGTCTACGCAGCATTGTTGCCATGCTACCGCTAATACAAACACTCATCATGACTCGACGCAAGCACATTGTGCTCACCACAACACTAGTCCAACGAGTAATAATCACCCGAATACACTAACAACTACGACAACGACCATCGAATACGAGCTGTCAAATGGCATAGCAAAATTGAGTAAAATCAGTACGAGTCGAGTAGCTGCCGAACAGTCATTCTTGCCGTCTCAATTATCACAGACGCAACAAATAAGTAGAGAAGTCAATAATTCGACAGAAAATACCAGCAGCAACAGCAATAATAAAAAAATCGCGTCGTACGAAAAGGAGCAACATTTATTGCCACCGCTATTATCCTCAAAAGCTTTACAGAAGTTAACTTCCAGCGTAGACGCTTTAAATAGTTACAACATTAACAATAAAAATTGTTTGGCCGGTATTCAAAAGCAACAGCTAAGAAATTATAGTAAAATGAGTGATTGTAAGCAAAATTTGATCCTAGCCGATGATGCCGAGGTACCCGGCGAAGTGAGTGGATTGGACCGCCTGCATAAGAAAAAATACAATAAGGTAAGTGGCAGTATGAAAAATAGGGATTCATGTAAAAAAACGTACATAGACAAAATATGAAAATAATTATAAGTGATTGATAAATCCAAATTTTGATTCATTGAATTTGAAAAAAATATCTAGAAAAAAGTGTACGCTTCAGTAGTCGGAAATGGCAATAGCTTAAAATAGTATATGACCCGCGCGTGTGAAGTAAGAATCTGTGTGTGCAAACGATTCAGGAATGGAAAATTTCCTAACTACATACATATAAAGTGTTTGAACGTCGTTGACGGCAAAGTTTTCGTGTTTGGACAAAGGCAGCGAAGTTACAAAGGGATGAAAAATGTCAAGCGTGAACGCTAAATAAAATGTAACCATAAAAATGTACAAAGAATCGATTTTATAATATTAGTTTTTTGATGAATATTATTTACCCTACCTCAATTTTTGTTGACGCCTTTTTCGAATAGTTGAAGGCTAAACGATGTCCTATTTGCCCTTGCCAGTTTAAGGCATTGGTATAGTTTCTTGTATACCGACAAATTTTGTTTTGTCGCTATAAAAGCCGCTGAAAAATCGATGGGAATTCCAGGACTGCCTCAAAAATTCCATACAAAGGACCTTTTCCCTATATATGTATGCATGCTTGTATGCGTACTTACACATGGTAGAAAAAGTCTGCGTTCACCCACTGTTATAAAGTATTAAAATAATTTAACGTGTTTATCTTAAAACTCTCAGTTATTTCTTTTCACTTATTTCAAAGAAAATTATTCGTAGAGGGTATGGCCAAATTTTTTTGGAGTTTGAGCTGCGTCGTGTTCAGATAACGGGATTGTAGTACAGTTTCTTAAATAGGCTGAGCAGAAAAAGTGTGCGTTCATTTCGAATAGTGACGATTATTTGCATGGCAATTACGTTAAATTTAATTTTAAATCATTCATGTAGTTGACGCGGTTAAGAACAAATCTAAAGAGGGAAAAATTGATATTAGAAATACATTTTTTGCTACTGTGGACCAAAGGCGAAAAGAAATAGATATTGGTGAAAGGAAAATCATTGTATGTTTGTGGCAAAATAGTAAGAGCTATCGGGAAATCGCGAAAATTGTTGGGAGGCAATACTCCTCGGTCCAAAGAGTGATAAACAACTTCAAGCAAACGAATTGTTTGGAGTCTAAGCCTCGTTCTGGGCGTCCAAAAAAACTGACGGAAAGAGAAGAACGCAACATAAATATTCTTGTGAAGTCTAATCCACGACTAACAGCAAGCCAAATTTCAAAAGACATAGAAGTAAAATACCAAAAGAAAGTACATCCAGATACAGTAAGAAAAATTCTAAAAAGAATCGGATTTCACGGCAGGGTGGCCCGAAAAAAACCCTTCATATCGCGAGTAAATCGACTTAAGCGGATGGCTTTCGCCAAGGAATACGTAAACAAGCCACCAGAGTTTTGGAATAGTGTGATTTTTTCCGATGAGAGCAAGTTTTGCATTTTCGGGATAAAAGGTCGTAAAATTATTTGGAGGAAAAACGGAACAGCACTTGGAAAGCAAAATCTGGTACCTACGGTAAAGCATGGGGGAGGAGGTGCCATGATATGGGGGTGTATGGCTAGTTCGGGCGTTGGAAATATACAGTTTATTGAGTCGATAATGAACAGATATGATTATCTCGATATTTTAAAAACGAATTTGAAAGAAAGTGCAATCAAACTGGGACTCGGTGAAAGATTTGTTTTCCAACAGGACAACGACCCGAAACACACAGCAGAGATTGTTAGGTTGTGGTTGTTGTATAATGTTCCAAAACAACTTCGCACACCCCCACAATCACCTGACCTTAACCCCATTGAGCACTTATGGGACGTTCTAGGAAAAAAAAAACGAGAGCGTATAATAACTAGCAAGGAAATGCTTAAGAACGCGCTTAAAGAGGAATGGGAAGCCATAAGTCCAGAAATAACAGCCAAACTAGTTGGATCAATGAAAAGACGCCTTCTAGAAGTCATAAAAAGGCGTGGATATCCAACTAGCTATTAATTTTAAAACATTCCTATGATCTTAAGCCTTTTATTTTATTATTATTGAAGTGAACGCAAACTTTTTCCGTTTAGTTTGAATGGCCTTTTTAATTTTATGTGATCTCATTTTAAATTTGATTTTGTTATTGGTAGCGAAATATGTGTGATAGTTACGTTTAAGTGAACTAAATAAAACTCATTAAAAAAAATGTCTGAAATATTTATTGTTTTGAACTTTTTCTAATGCAAAGAATATTTGCATAGGTGAACGCAGACTTTTTCTACTATGTGTATATCTAAAAACGCACCCTTATTTGTCAAATGGGCAATGTGAATGTCTGTATGTGGTCTTTGTATGCATTTATGCGGGTATTCCTACGCCTGTACAATTGCAAACAGCTGCCTATGTTCACTGAATAAAAATCACACCATTTTTTCAAGTGCTCTCAGAGCACAATCTTGATTGCTTTCATGCAAAAAGGGTGATTTATCAAGATCTCTCAACATATTTTATAACCAAAAAGTAAAAAAAAAAAATTACAAATTTATGAGGTGCGCAACTAAGTTCTCGCTGTTTTTCTGATGAAAATAAAACTTTATTCTGAAAAAATGGTTACAAGTGAATCATTGAAAGTATTGCCCATGGCTGGCTACTACTTTTTCCCATCTTTCTGGTAGATCTCGTATACCGTCGCGGTAAAACTGGTCATCTTTTGAGGCTATCTATCAAGCCATTTTTTGATGTCTTCATATGAATGGAACTGCTGGTCAGCCAGACCATGTGCCATCGATCGAAACATGTTGAGGTGGATAATCGGGCGGCGCAATATCTGGAGAATATGGCGGGTGGGGTAGGATTTGCCATTTCAGTGTTTCTAGGCAGGTTTTAACGGGTTTGGCACCGTGAGGCCGAGCGCTGTCATGCTGTAGAATCACTTTTTCATGCCTTTCCGCGTAGTGCGGCCGCTTCCGCGCAGTGCTCAGCTCAATCGCATCAATTGATACCGGATACCGATCCCCAGTGATGGTTTCGCTTTGGTTTTAACAGTTCATAATAAATAACACCAACTTGGTCCCACCAAATACATAGCATAACCTTCGCAGCGTGAATATTCGGCCGAGGCGCCGACGTAGAAGCATGACCGAGCAGTCCCCATGACTTTCTTTTCTTTGGATTGCTGTAGTGAGTCCTTTTTTCATTACCCGTCACAATGCGATGATGAAAACCCTTCCTCCTTTTCCACTGGAGCAGTTGTTCACAGGCGAAAAAACGACGTTCAGCATCCCATGGTTTTAACTCATAAGGAACCCAAGTCCCCCTGTTTCTGAATCATTCCCAAAGCATGCAATCGCTTGGAAATGGATTGGCGGGTAACTCCTAATACTGAAGCAAGCTCTTCTTGCGTTTGACACGAATCCTCATTGAGCAATGCCTCGAATTCAGCGTCTTCGAAAGTGTTTGGTCTTCCTTCACGTGGACGGTCGCCAACATTAAAATCACCGTCTTTGACGCGACGAAACCAATCTCGGCACGTTGTTTCACTTAAAACAGCATCTCTATAAACTTTTTGTAGCTCTCGATGCGCTTCAGGCGCCTAAGGAAAATCAACACTTCCCGCAAATGACGATTATTCGGCACAAAATCAGACATTTTCACAAAACCAAAAGTATATGATACCAAAACAAAATCACTAATGTGTCGAAGCAGTTTGTTTACCATATGTCTAAGCTTGGATTATGACGTTTAGGTTATGTTAGAATCGACTAGCACACACTGCTGGCGGCATATGTTGACAAACAGGGGGAACTTAGTTGCGCACCTAATACTTGAGAATTTTATTGAAAAACCAGGGTATTAAATGGAAACGGCGTAGATGGTTTCTAAAGGGGGCAAGAAATATCCAAAAATATAAAAGGTTTTTTTCTAATTGCCATCGATCCTCGACAGGCAGTGCCATACCTCCAAGTGCATTTGTGCCATGAAAAAGCTCTTTATAAAAAATCATTTGTCGTTCGTAGACGAAATCTGATTTGAAATAACGAGCCTTTTGAATTTCTAAGAAATGGCACTATTTTTTTTTTTTTTTTTTTTTTTTTTTACTTAGAACTTAACTTAAGAATTTTATTGAAAAAACAACCAGGGTATTATTGTAAATGGGAACGACGTAAATTATTATCGATGTGGACATAAAATATCCAAAACATAGTAAACGTTTTTTCTAATTCCCATTTTTGACTTAAAACGCTGCTCATAAAAATAATTTATTGCTCAGAGATTAAATTTGAATTATGAAATATTGGCCAGTTTGAATTTCTAAGGCATACCTACGTATTTTTTTGTTTAGATAAAAAGCCATTATATGCTTTGTCTAATATCTTAAATCTCAAGTATTCTTTATCTATAAGCAAGCACGAGGCTGCCATTTTTTAGTTTTTTTCTTTTTTTTTTTGAAAGGGTCATTATTGTAAAAACCTTTGTCTGTTATGTGAGATCTCAAGCATTCCCATTAATAGAGTTAGGTAGACTACCAACTGTATAAATTTAAAGTATTTGCTTAACTGAACTTTGGAAAGCCCGATATTGGCAGTAACCTATCGCGCGCACTGTGTTTGGACTGAGCAATCAAAACGAGATAGTTTAGATACAAATGTACGTATTACATACGATCGTATGTATATGAATTCCTGTCTGAGTTTGTAGTTCATAAGGTGTAACTGTTCAATTCCTACACTCATAAAATTTCAATTCTATTGGCGGTCGACGACATAGCCGAAGGGGTTGGTGCGTAAAGCGCCCAGTCTCTCCATTTGAGGAAAACTATCAAGATGCACACCACAAATAGGAGGAGGAGCTCGGCCAAAATACAAATAAAAAAGGAGCTAAGTGCAAATTATATATGTATGTATATCTATATGTAGGCACATCAGCTTGAACAACATGCACTGGCGAATTTAAAGCAGAATTTAAAAAGTTGTATTTATTTTATTATATAATATAAATATAATTTATTTTATTATAAAATATAACTCTTGTACTTTTTACCGCAATAAAAACGCCGAAGAACTAAAACAAATGCGTTTAGTAAGCTAAGCTGCGCGAGCAAGAGCAACACCTGTTTTGCAGCGGCAAGCCAACGCTACAAAGGTAGTCACTGCCAACCACCTAAGCTCTGCTCACCGCTTAAACCGAACGGAATGTCCTTGCCAAGTGCGCGCAGGGTTTTTGTAGGCAAAGGCAATCCTATTGTGAAATTCAAATTTAGAGTGTGAAAAAAGACATCTAGTAGTCATTACAATTTTAGGGCATTGCTTATAAGAAAAACTTTAAATTAAATCTTAACAAGTAGACGGTAAAAAATGCTATAACTTTTAAAAACTATTCTTATTTCAATTATGTCAGACAAATTCCGGCCAGTCCACAATCTCTCTTTTGTGAATTGAGCTCAAATTGTGTTGTACATATGTATACACGTATGCATATATGTACATATATATATGTATATATATACATATATTTGTCATTAGATATTCATTATGTTTTCTCATTCTGGGTTTAAAAATTTATCCGCAGTTTCTGCGTAAAAAATATCACCCTTTTCTCAACAGCTGTTCACCTTTTGCACTCTCAATAATTTTGCACACACATACATGGATGTATGTACATATATATACATACATACATATGTAATTGTACTCAAAACACCGCTTCCTCTGTTTTGAAATGTTTTATTCTCTCATAGCAAAAAAAAAACAATTACAATAAATACAAACATTTGATCGGCAAACGACTCGTCGGCGTCGAAACAAAAACACATACATAATTTAAAAAAAAAAGAGAACTCGCACCATAATTAGTACTTTCGCCACAAAGCTTACTACACCCGTAAAGAGCGACCACTAGATTTTCAGCACACGAGAAAATGCTAAAGTGTGCAAAAAAAACAAAGTGTGAGTATTTTACACACTACTACATACGTATAGATACGTTGCTCAGGCGGCAATATCAAACTCATATATTCACAGCGTGACTAAGCATAAAAACAAAAAACAAAAAAAACCAATCAAATAATTTAAAAAATTCAGTAAGGAAAGCTAAATGCGGCCCGGAACGAAATTTATATGCACGCGCAAATTTTAGTAAAATTTAATTTGGGTTGGCTGGTAATTTTTGGCTTGTAACATCAGAGAGTTGGACGGAAACTTAGTCTTAACACAATAGGAAGTGGGTGTGATTTTCAGCATATGAATAATAATATATTTATGAACATATGCATGTCGGACCTAAATGAGGCCGTACCAAGTTTTGGCGTGGTTTTATTAAGGCGTTATCGGCATAAACCCACTACCCAAGAGTGGGCGTGTGACACCGCCTTCACCTTTCACCCTCATATTATTTGTGTCGTACTTATTTTTCATTAATTGCACCTCCGAACGGCAAATGGTTGTTTACGAAGAGCTTTTTCATGGCTTTTATAAGCGAAACTGAAATAAAGAGATTTTCGGAGGTACTTTCAAATCGGTCCAACTGACGTAAATCTTAATATTTTTTCGAAATATTTTAGTGGGGGTCTTAAAATATAATAAATTTTATAATTCTGTTGGAAGGTCAGTCCAATTTTTTTTTTTTTTTTTTTTTTTTTTTTGAGTGTTTAGAGAGTGACCCTAACGCATACATGCATACATACATAAATACTAATGTTTGTAAATTTCTCAGCATGTGCTGACTATGCTATCAGGTTTTTCTAGTAAAGAACTTAATACTTATGGGCTTTTATTACATTTAATGGGAATCGCTTATAGGTATGGAATTTCTTTTCCATGTTTATTATTATTCATTGTTAATAAATAATTTCGCCATTTGTTTATCGCGATTGCGTTTTATGAAGTCCATACGGCCAACATTCTTTCTAACTAATAGCCTAGACAGACGGCGGCAGTAAGCGGAATTACCGGCGCAGTTAATTCTGATTAGAATGTTAGTGTGACAGATGGTTGTTACGCAGATTAGGGAACACCTGATAAGGTTTAGTGGATAGTTTTTCAGTAAAAGATGGGCCGCAGGCAACATGTACGGGTATGAGCTACCCTGATACTAAAAAATAATTATTTATTAAAAAAAAAACTTAAATTGCAATTTCTCAAACTGCTCCGAAGTATCAAAAAAATTAATAAAATTTCGTAAGTGTTAGTGCAAACTAGCATAGCATCTATAATATCTCAGGAAAGAGAACGAAAAATATCTTTCCGTCTAGGTTGTAATTTATTCTGCTTATATATGTAAATATATAATTGGCGTTTACACCCTTTTTGGGTGTTTGGCCGAGCTCCTCTTCCTATTTGTGGTGTGCGTCTTGATGTTGTTCTTCAAATTGAGAGACCTACAGTCTTAAGCCGACTTCGCACGGCAGATATTTTTTTTATGAGGAGCTTTTTCATGGCAGAAATACACTCGGAGGTTTGTCATTGCCTGCCGAGGGGCGGCCGCTATTAAAAAAAAACTTTTTCTTCATTTTGGTGTTTCTCCGAAATTTTTTTCTGCTTACTATCTGAAATTGGCCATATCGTCCCCTTAGTATAACAATAGCCTATGTGCTCATAGACTATTATTTTTTTATTAAATTTTTGGATTCTCTATCGTCGATTTTATATGTGGTCAAAATTTTGTCAAATTCTAGTTGCACAAAGTGGGTCAAAACGTCAGTCAAAAAATAATATATATTTACAGACATAACAAGATTTGAGTGAGAGCTACTTTCGACAAAAAGTTTGAAATTCATTTTCTCAAAACATCAAACAATTTATGGGCTATTTTAATACTAAGGGGACGATATATTCTACACTGGAGCTCTAATAATTTATGATGATGATGAGCTAAAATTGAAAAATGTCTTTTTAAACTTAAAAATAAAACGAAAATGCTTTAAAATACTTACTGTTGAGCTCATCCAGAATTATGGTCCAAAATTTTCATACTGCAGTGATTGCTTTCGAGCTTGCTTGTTAAAAATTTCATTATTTTTCATTCACAATAGAAATTAACTGTCATTTTTTGGCAATTTGCCATCTAAAATTACCCTAATCCGCTTAAGGGGGTAGTATGGTTAATTCGGTGTAAAACAAGCATATTTTTCGAAATTTTTTTTGTCGACACAGTTGATTTATTCAAAATTTTAAAATTACTTCATTATAAAGTCATATTTAAAGAATATTGTGTGAAATTTTCATTGATTTTTATGAAGAAATGAGTTGGTGGCAGCGAATCTTCGCGGACATCTCATAAAAAAGTTTTATTGCGGTGTCCCTCAGAACTCATTACTGGATCAACTAAAATCAAAAAACCAAATTGATTTCATCAGCTAATAAAGTTTCGCAGGTAACAACGTCGAATTTTTTTTTTTTTTTTTTTAATTTTTTAAAGCGCTTTGAAGTCAAAACACCGATTTTTCATAAAAAAAACTTGAAAACTTTGTTGTTTTAAAATATGACAAAATTTAAAAAAAAAAAAAACTCGATGTCATTACCTCGTGAATAAAGTAAAGAAACAAAAAAACCAAATTTGAAAAGAATCGGTGCAGTAGATATGAATCTACAGTGGACACCGACCGTAAAAAAGGCAAGTGTGAGAAAAACGCGTTTAAAGATTTTCGGCAGCGTGAAATCCGGTTGGAGAGGTAGATACTTAATCCTTTGTGTCTTTGTCAATTTTACTCTAATGCACTTCAAACTTTCACACAATAATCTTAAGATGTTATAGAATAATTTAAAAAAAAAAAATAAAAATTAAAAAAAAAAAAAATACCATACTACCCCCTTAAATGATGAGAATTAAGACTTCTTCTTCGTTTTAATTTTAGCACTAAATCCTGTTTTACAACACACCGATTAAAAATGCATACAACATAACATATTCAATCATATATCGGTTGAGCTTGAAGTCCAACATTCTCGCCATCGCTTTGTAGGTCGACCAGAGCACCTTGAAGCTGTTGGCTTTACTATCATTGATATTTTTGCCAGTCGTTGATCGGCGAATGCCCTGTACATGGTTCTACCATTCCTTCCGCCACCTCTTTCTGCTCCTCATAATAACATCTTGCACGCCGCATATTTGTGGTATCTCTTCGTTGCGCATGCCTGCTCGGTTCTTTTCATATCGCCATATAGTGTTCCCAAGACATCCAGCTACGCTCGCTGCTTTGTTTTTTTGCGCGATGACTTCAGAACTAAGTTCTTCAGAAGATGTTATTGTGTTGGTACCGAGGTAGTTAAACTCCATAACCTGCTCAATTGATGTCTTGAGCTTGAAAGTTTTTTTGTTTTTCATGCAGATATTTTCATATTAAAAGTCTCTGCAGCTTTTTCGAAACCATAGAGGAGACCTTGTAAATCGTCTTCATGGTCAGATATTTGTATTGCATCATCCGCATAGCGAATTACTTTTATTTCCGTTTGCAATTTGTATTCGCTGGCCGCATTTTAGACCTTTGCTATTATCTCATCCATAACTAAGTAAAGAGTATAGAGCTTAAGCTGTCACCTTGCCTTATTCCAGAGGTTACTGATAGATTCCTAATTACATCATTGCCTACCCGTACGCTTGTTGTGTTGCCGATGTTAAAATTTTTAATAGCTGATATGATTCGCTTGTCTATTTGGCAATCCGCATTAGTTGCACTTCATTCTTGAGATAATTCCGCATTAAGGCGTTAATCACGATTAACGCTACCTTCTGTCTAGGTTATAGCTGAGCTTATCGGGAACCGAATGATGCTTTCCAATCGTATTTGATAGTCTCCTTATGGGCATAGACCGTTAACATGATGAACCTGGAGAAAAAGTAATTCAAGATATTCGACCACCAAAGGTTCATCCATGTAAAATGAATCCATTACGCGCCGCATTCCATGTTACTGGAAGCTTTAAGCTTTAAGGTGTTAAGTATTGAAGTGGGCAGAGAAAAGTTCGAGTATTATTTGGCTTCCTTATCTTTTATGAACAGCTTTGCCTGTTCGCATAGAGACTCAGCCAGAAGTGATTTTCATCGCTGAATTTAAGTCGGTGACCATTTGCTGACTTTTGGTGCCCGATTCGGGCGTGATAATTTGCCAAAGTGTATTGTACAGAGGTTTGAAGAACAAGAGTTCGCTTTTGCTAGCTAATTTTGCCGATATCCCCATTGAAAGTCTCATACAACCGAAAACACACCCGTTATTTTACATTTCATTGGTTTCCCTGTCTGGGATTTGTGGCGTCTGACGCAAAATAAAAACACTTGCCATAAATATTTATAGGTAATCACATTCTTAATTATGTATGTATGTATGTATATATATACTTAGATAGTCCTAATTTAGTACGCTAGTATATACATAGTAAATATATATGTACATACATATGTGTGTAGGTATGTATGTACATGCATTTGCTCATACGCGTATATGGCATACCACATCGTTTATTTGCAAAATGACTAGAAATTGCAAATGTCAATCGAAATTACCGCTATGTCAATTTTGGCATGACATTATGCTTTATTCTACACATATGTATATACAAATGCGTATGTGTATGTATGTTGGCAAATTCATTAATTGACGCAAGCGTATACTTTTTTTATTTATTTTTTTTTTAACAGATTTTATATCTCACCAAACCGCCTAAAGGGGCACAACTCGCAGTCAAAAATATGACTCAAAAGAGGCGCAAGTTTGTGATAAACAATTTTATTAGTAAAATACCACAACTTAAAGTATGCGCACATATACACACATACGGGCATGCACGCTTGTATGAGCGAATTAAGCTCTCAATTTGCTTGCCCAACTTTCTCTAGCCCAAGAAATAAGTTTTTTATCTAAAAAAATAAAATCGTTTTAGAGTTGTGTCATTTTAGAGCTTAATATGCGATAAATAATATGTATATCTATGCGGCTTGCTCTCACTTACTTTGTATGGGAGAGTATGCTAACGCACATTATTATGCCATCTTGATAGGGGTCAAAATTTCATATGTATATACATATGTATGTATGTAAACATATGGATGTTCCACTTGTTGGCTGCCTAAACTTTCAACACAAACATCTTCGTGGAATGAAAAATTGTGTTTATGTATGCATGCATGTGTTTGTGAGTTGGTGTGCGTCCAATTTCTAAATTTCGCTTAATTGGGCAAAATCTGCTCAATTTTTTTACACATACATATGTATATACATACGTATGTACGTACAGCCAACAATAATAATCTAAGTGTAAATGTACAATCTGAGCAGACTTTTTCCTGCACTTTGTGGTTTGTTTAGGATTGAAGTTGTCCAAACAAAAATAAAAAAAAATATGCATAAAATATGGGGCTAAGTGATTTGTATGGCAGATGGCCTTCGTGATGAGCTTTTCCATGCCTACAATACGCTCAGATATTTGCTGATAACATTTACTGGGTTGAATTTTGATTTCAAACTACATTGACCCGATTTACACGAGGAGACATCTGGAAGGGAGACACTGGAAATTCTCTTTTGAAGTTTCATTCGCGTTCACACGGGCAAAAATGTTTCCGCGACATTTTGACATTTAACACTTTAGCATCGTCTGGTTCGGATGTATTCTAGCACGCGCTTACATGTAAAGCAGAGAGCGTTCGACAACAGTTTCTTAAATATATGAATGAGAAATGCAAACTGGTTAAATAATAAATAATTTGTTGTTTTTTTATTGAAATATATTTATAAATTCTTATACTTGAATAAACAAAATTAAATTAAAAATACTTCATATGTAAATAATTAACTTAAAATTAACTTGAGTAACTAGAAATGCGAGGAAAATTAGAATTCAACATAAACATTCCCCACAATATATTTTAAATTATACCTACTTTACTAGCAAAAATAATCGTGCATTTCCCAAGCAGTGTTCGGATGTTTGTCATCTTTGTTATCTTCCGTTTGCTTGAAAACCAACACATAACTCAGAACCTTCTCCCACAAAAAAAGAAAACGAATGAAGCAACTGTCAAAAATTGGAAAGATTGGAAATACGAATAAGAAGAGCAAAGCGTGTCGCCGAGTACGGGAGCCAAAATCCCTTCTCTCTTCCCCGACCGTCCTTCGCCACCGAACAAAATGTTTCCCTTCCAGATGTCTCCTCGTGTAAATCGGGTCTTTGTGATCAAAAGTTTTAGTCTCGAAATATAGTCGCTGAATTGTCGGATTTAAAAAAAGAGCTCAAATTTCACACAAAAAAAAATCGTTTGCTGTTTTTTGTTGTGCAGAGAACGTAAATATGTATGTATGTATGTACATGTAGATGTTTTAGCACTGGCCCGTTCCTCATTTTGGGCAGAAACAAAACAAGGGTAAGAAATTAAACTCGGAAATTACTTCACCACAAGTTAACAGTAGGAAATTATTTAGATATGGCTGGCGGGGAGAAATGAGAGGGAGAGAGTGAGAGTGACACGCAAGTGTGACTATGCTTGAATTAGATGTAAACTATTTCTCTCCTTTTTGCTCAGAAAACCATTCCAAACATATTCAGAAAACCGCCCAATGAGACAATTGCGTATGTACCACCAATGATACAAGCCGTCCAATGGCACAAGCCTCAATGTACAACTAGAGGCATATGCCGGCGGGAAGGTATTAAACCATTTGCGCAAACATTTTACGCATAAGTAATGGATTTCTTTTTGTCCAAACTCATATTGTTATGTATAGGTGGCGCGCAATTAATCATACAATTTTGCTTTTGAATATATATTTACAGTAGGTTCTGTTTTTATGCGGTTTTTTTTTATGCGGTTTTGAAATAGTGCTGTTTTTTTTTAAATTACAAAATGCATGTCGACCTATCGGGAATTGTACATATAAACAAGATTCTAAACCAGCTAAGCAAAAACTCATCACAGATTACATCAGAAATGCTAACCCTACAAGTATGGAACCGCCTGCAAAACTATCTAGATCAGACGTGTACATTTCCTAAAGTGACGAAAGTGATTTTACGCCAAATCCTAAACGAACGCGCAACATGTGGGTATTGTCTGATTCTATTTCTGACTTAAATTTATTTTTCGATTCTGACGTTTCTTAAATAAAGATATAATTTTCAAAAATACAATATTTTGTTTATGCGATTTTATTTAATTATTTCAGATTCATGCGGTCTATGGAACGTATCTATAGTTATAATATGGGACTAGTGCCCTTTTTTATGCGATTTTATTACATTATTTCAGATTTATGCGGTTTTAGCATTTGAAACGTATCTATAGTTTTACTATAAAACTAGTAGCTTTTTTTATGCTGTTTCTTGCGGAACGTATCTACCGCATAAAAACAGAACCTACTGTATATACATATATGTACTTGGCACGTACACCCTGTTTGGGTGTTTGGCCGAGCTCCTCTTCCTATTTGTGGTGTGCGTTTTGATGTTGTTCCACAAATTGAGGGACCTACAGTTTCAGGCCGACTCCGAACGGCAGATATTTTTATGAGGAGCTTTTTCATGGCAGAAATACTATTGGAGGTTTTCCATTGCCTGCCGAGGGGCGACCGCTATTAGAAAAATGTTTTTATTAATTTTGCTTTTGAATAACCTTTACTAATTACAAAAAATGATGATTTTGAATGATGAAACTCTTTATTTTGACCTTTATCCATTGCTTGTCTGTTTGTATACTGCAACTCTCTAGTTCGCAAGTGTCAAATATGAGCGACGTACGACGGCATTTGTAAAAATTATAAATCTTTCGATAGGTTGCTTAATTTTGAGCCACTTTTTTTTATATGGATCGAAATGCATTTCTATCAATTACGAGTTTAAGGGTCTCCGTTAAGCGTCATTGAAATTATCTGAAAAAATATGTGATCTGAAAAATTAAATTTTAGAGTCCTGAAATGTCTTATGTGCTAAGGATGTTTTGGAGTTTTCTTAAAAAAGAAGTTAAATGTATCCATAAAAAGGGAATTTATTGGTTATTTTACTGCCGATGAATTCTACTCCAGAAAACTTTGTTATTTTATCTCTATTAGAAATTGACTTGTAACATTTTTTATATGCAAATATTATAAAGATTTCTCCGACCGAAAATTCGAAATTTTCACACAGTGGTGTGAGGAAAACAACGGAAATGTTCAACACTAAAAACTGGACACATTTATTATCTCACATTTTTTTCTTCCACAGATGTGTTTATGTAGTGCGTGATAACTCTATTGAAATACATATCTATATCTTTTTCAAGTCGTATTGTAAATATGCGGTTTTGCTACTTTTGTAGATTTGTAAATAGCAAAATAGCAGTTCAAATGCGGTTTCGCACTATCGCCGACGGTATACATACATACATATATGTATATATCTACGGAACTACTCAAGCTCGATTTGTCATATGTAGGTGACCAATAGTTGCCTAAAAATACTAGATACGATCTAATAACTTTTCTATGCTACTAATATTATATTATTATGCAGTCAAGACCGCAAACCGCTTCTTAGATAAGATAGAAAATTTGTAAAAAAAAAAAAAATTTTATAAAAAAATCTTGTTTGTGGTATAAGTGACATTCTAAATTTAAATGTTTAAATATTTTAAGCCGAAAATATTTTAAAACGCTTTTTGTATATGTATACCTATTAATAGTAGTTAGTGTAAATAGTATATTGTACGGAAAGTTTAATAAATACAACTAAATACAACTATTTAGAAGCGATCCGGTCACCTTTCATAACTAGATAAAGACAATCTTTCTCTGATTTGGTCATAAGGAGCAACAGAAAATATTTTTCAACAATTTTAACCCTCTATTGTCTCTGAGTGTTTATGTATCACTTACAACAATAACCACATCTACATCAGCTACCACTTTCTATTACTACTATTCTACTTTCTACCTTGTTTTTTTTTAATTTTTTTTTTATTACACCGCGTTACACACATTCTGTCCTATGAACCAAATATACTTTTTCGGAAAGGGGATAAAAAATAAAAATACACGTGTATCGGCGATTTTCATGTACACGTCACAATTTTTTTTTTTTTGTATTTTATAACTTTAAACGAGGAATTCTTGTATGCATATCTGTACAGCCACACGATCTCAGGATTAGCTTAACGGATTTGAATGAAATTGGCCACACAGATAGTGTATCACATTTCCAGACTTTTCACCTAGGTGTTGCCACTGACACTGTTTCACCGGGTTGGCACCTGTTCGATATTTAAAAAAAAATTGCATGAGATATGCCGATGTGGGTATCAAAACAAAGGTATTTCACTCGGCATTACAATAGAGATATAAAACCCCGAATTTTTTTATTAATTTTATTATTGCGGCGAAAGTATTGGTACCCTTTAGTTTGAGTAAAAGTTACGCAAAAGTAGCACAGTTCACTGCAGTGGTCCGTACGTGGTAGCCAAATTGTTGGTACAGAGTACTTTCTTGTTGACCTTCCATCAGTAAACTTGCATAAATTTCTATAGCAATAGTCGCACACGACTTCCGGAGTATACCACAAGTAAGGAACATAAGCAGTCTTGAATATTTTCTGAAACGAATTAACCACTGTTTTCGTAATATTTGTAAAATTTTTACTTGGTGCGAATAAGCCACAAACGTAACAAAAGTTATTTCGAATCGGGCACAGCATTTTTCGTAAGATGAAATATACAGAAAGACGTTTTCGCGCAACGGAACTTAAAACAATTGTCAAAGTATACGTCTCCTAGTAGCGCAATTGTCAGATGATCGGAACTTCCGGAATTGTAACAAACACACAAACGGCACAGAGTGTGTTGTATGAAACAATAAATTAAAGGTTAATAAGTTCTTTAAAATTTGGAGTCCCAAGCTATGCCGAAAATTTAGAAAAAATCTTTTTTTTTTTAGAAAAACAAAATTCAAGAAAATCTGAGAATTGATAATTTTTTTTTTTTTTAATTTTACATAATAAAAACATTTCCACGAGTCTGCCTGCAGAAATTCAGCGCGACTGGATCACGGAAAATGGGTTAAAAATTGATCCACACACACAGGCGGACTACGAGCTCTATATTGTATACATAAAAAAAAAATCTGACGTGTACATGAAAATCGCCTATACACGTGTATTTTTATTTTTTCTCCCCTTTCCGAAAAAGTATATTTGGTTCATGGGACAGAAAAAAACTTCGTTTTTGTAACGCAGTGTTATTATTGCTTTTTTTTTTTAAGATGCTAGAAATACCGCTATTTTTGATCTATCATTTTGAATTTTCACTACGATTTCATATTCATGAACTACCTTTGTAACGAACTTAAAGCAGGAGGTCCAATTGCTTTTGCCACTTTTTTATCATCATTTTCAATTTTTTACATCTGAATCCTAGGCAATCGTAATCAGCAGCCTCAAGAAGCCCAAAGTGTATATTTTCAGCAAGAAGCAATGGCGACCTATAACCGCCACTTTTAATTTTTTAATTTAATTAACTTTACTCACACATTTAAATGCAGATGCAGAACATCAACAAACCTTAACAAATATTTTAAATTTTATTTCACATGACTTGAACTGCTATAAAAATGTAGGTACATCTTTTTAGAGTTTATAGAGCCGTTAAAGGGTTAAGGGATTTTAGCATCACTTGTTTTTCGCTCTTTTTTCGGTACATTTCAAATTTTTAATTCATTTTGTCTAAAGATAAATAAATCCGCCGACATAAAAAACAGAAGCAAGAAAAAATACTGAAAAATGCAAAAATACAAAGATGAGACTTTTTGCTACAATAATTTCCTGCGCTCAATTTGCTAATTGCATACACACACACACACACACACACATACACCCCTACATAGCACTTGTGCCCAAGAGAGTCAGCATCATTCGTGATTTCCTTTATCTCCCATTGGCGCATAGGACCTCGTTCGACAAGGTTCAAAGCGTCAAGATTGGAAAGTCTCCGTGGGGTAATCGTGTATCGAGAAATACCCCTGCTTCGGCAGTGTGGACATTAACACGAGTTCATCTATAGCCCAAGGGAGTACACTCGTAGTTTTGCTCACTAAACGGTTATAGGTAAATAACAACATAAAATAATCGAGATAGATATAGACATATGCATACCAAAATGGCCTGAATGATGAGAGGAGTTGAATTGGATATGCATGCCCATATGTCCGTCCGTGCGCACCATATTACAAGGTGGCACAAAATAGATCATCTAATTTTGTTTTTGACTAAGTTGTTTATTAAATAAAATAAATGATTTCAAGTGATGAAAATCTTTGATTTAACACGAAATCGATCAAAAACCAAGACCATACGGTCATATAACGATCATTTTGATAAAAAAAGAAAAAAACGTAATATCTATTTATGTTATACTTATAGATGATGCAAAATAATTAAAATATAGTAAAATATATAAACCCAAAACAAGAAATATGACTCGATTTTTTAATTAATTAAAAATTACATTTTAAAATTCAAAAACAATTCACCCAAAAAATCACCTCAGATGATAGAAGAGTTTAGGATTAAAAGGTCTGCACATTTTTCTTTTTTTTATTCCTTGGCGTCATGAAAACCACGCCATCCATGGCTTTGGATATCATGCTACATCTGCTACCCCTAGATTTTTTCTGCAAATACTCAGCGGCCTGCTCCGCTTTAAGGCTCAAAGCGAGCTCACAATGGAGAACTGTCACACATGGACATTCAACCTTCTTAGACTCCTACACGGACATACCCAGTGACCTGGACTATCACCCTCCCATTCTTTGCTTCGAAAGGAATTTCCTAATGAAAATCCCTTCTAGACTGGAATGGCTTGAAGAAGATCCAACACCCAATACACCCGTTAAGATCTACACGGACGGATCTAAAATGGACACCGGTGTAGGATCAGGTTTATATTCCGAAGAGCTTTTTATGAGTGAATCCTTTAGACTACCGGATAACTGTAGTGTTTTTCAAGCAGAAATAAACGCTATTCATGAAGCCTTAAAATAGTTAAAGATAAACAGAATATCATCAACGGATATCTGCATTCTATTGTCTGCCCTATGGGCCCTGGATGCATTCCAAACAACATCAAGGAGTGTCTTACGTTGTCGCCAATCTCTAAATGAGATGGCCAAGCAATATCGTATTATCTTATGTTGGGTTCCAGGCCACAGAGTTATACCAGGGAACTGTAGGGCAGACCAACTTGCAAGAGAAGGTAGCTGTATACCAAACATAAGTAATTTTATGGAGATACCTCTCGCAACTTGTAAGCTTCTCATTAAGAACGCACTAATCGGTTCTGCAAATCAAAGATGGATTAGTGCCAATACCTGTGAAATTGCTAGGCAAACATGGCCAAGGCTAAACTTACGCCTTATAAATCTGAGTAGACTTCAAATCAAGACCTTAGTAAGGGCCCTCACAGGACATTGTCTCATAGAAAATCCTGCAAGGATATTAGGCGTTTACATGCATGATTTCTATCGTAGCTGCAGAAATGAGGAGGAGTTGGAAACAATTCAACACCTTTTTTTTGCACAGGCCTAACTCTAATCAGGAGCAGGAACTTTAAAATCCTACTTCCTAACAAATATAGATAATCTATAGGTACACTTTAGGTATCAACAACGTTTTACGCTTTGTCAAAAGCTTAGGATGGTTCAATATGGAGAGGGAAATGTAGCCCATCCCCCGCGGCTCACAACGGACCAATTTCGTGGTTTAAGTGGCATCGTTGTCTCCCTGTGCGATACGGCTGCCAAACCTAACCTAACCAAACCTATTCCTTATTAAAAAAATATACACGACATATACATTACATCGATCCTATTCGCAATATATGTAGGTGTATTAAAAGATCTGCATAAGAATGTTGAAAAATTTTATCAGCGGAATCAATTTGGTTAGGGTTCCTGAAGTGCTTTCAAATCGGTCCAAGTCACGTGAATTTTAATATTTTTCCAAAATCTTTTGGTGAAAGTTTTAAAATTTAAATTCCAATTTTATGATTCCGTACCGGAAAAATAGTACCGATTATTTTTTTATGGAAAGTGACGCATCCTAATGTACATTCTTATACATATCCTTGGTTGCGTTAAAAATGCTGGTGAGTGTTTCATTATTGAGCGTTCATAATTTATCTGCGCGTTCTTGAAACCTCCTTAATTAGCGCAAATAATTAAGCAGATGTGCACTTACTTATCTACACGCATGTGTTTATGGCTACTCAAAGATATTTACGTATATTAATATTTCAATTGTGCATGCGTGCGTCAATATTTGTATGTATGTACATATATTATATCCAAAGAGATGTGTACATACATATACATACATATATGTGTGCAAATAAATATTTATCTCAGGAAATAAATAGCGATAAATTGGCTTGGAAAAACTGTATCATGTATTTATAAAAATTTTTTGCAAAACTGTTTCTTCCCACGACTTATTTATATGTATACATATACACATTTATATACATACATATATACATACACATATGTATGTACATACATATAAATATATATGTATATAATAAAAAATAAATCATGACATTTTCACATGTTTTCGAAAAGGTTGCCAAAATACATACTTATAGGCCTATAGTCGCCTGCACACAGAGCCTTCGCCTTTTTTGCCAATGGCAGTATAATAATTTTTCCACATTACTACCTTCTTTTTTCAAAAATAAGACACTGTCTTACTTTCTTTTTTGGTCCAAATGCGCGCTAGGGCTTATTTTCGGGGGGAGGGCAAAAATAAAAGTATTTTTATATATTTTTATTTAATATTTACTTTACACAGAATACAGACATTTATATTAAATTTATACAATTACAGTCACATCACTGGAACATCGTTAAATAAAATAATTAATAAAAAATAAAATTCTAAATTATATTCTGATTTTCTGCCAAATCCATTTCCTGTTGAATCATTGGACCGAATCTCTCATGTCTTGCGATGTAGCTATCCTTAACCAGTTAACTGTGATTGACGAGTATACTCGTCATGGAGAAGTGGCAAAATTTTGTGTATTGACGAGTATACTCGTCATGCGTATAAATTAGTGACCATTGGCTATTTAAATTACAATTTTTGAGAAAAACTACACATATTCTCAAATTTCAAGATGTTTAGAATGTTTTGAGGCTATGCCGGAATAAAACAAACAAATAGGAAATATAAATAATTTGAGATGAAGTCATGCTTCCCCGTATGCACTGGTTGAAAACGTTCACCAGTTCGCATAATGAATTTATTTATGTGCGATGATAACGTTTTTTAGATGTCAACCTAACAGGGTCAAAGGCAAAAGTCAAAAAGTGGATTTATAAACTAGAAAGCTAACTCGTTTGTGTCAGTGCATATCTTACCAAGTGTCGGCGGTTCCTATCAAATAAGTACAGTGCAACGTAAGAATTTCAAGTGCGTAAATATTATAAAGTTGTCCAGAAGTTCTGTAAATTACTATTTTTTTTATTTTTAGTTCATTTGTCCCCAAGTTTATAAAATTAACCCATCTTTTTCATCCAATATCTTCCCAGCGCAACTTACTCTGTGATTGACGACTATACTCGTCATAGCTCAATTCTGGCGACACAAAACTGTGTGCACTTTTAAATGGCAGTGCCACAGTTAACTGGTTAAATGAATACTTCTTGCCTAAGTAGCCTGCTCGTAGTGCATTGGCAACATCACAATCAGTTATTTTGCCCCATGAATTCTTTACCTAATTCATAACTTCTTGTAAGCCTGGTTTTACAAAATTACCTCGAAGATTTCTCAGTATTTCAATATTTCAATATATTCATTGATTTCCCTCCGCAAATGATCATTGAATGGTTTGTTTATTGCAATGTCAAGTATCTGGAGATAACCAGTCATTCCTGCCGGAATCATTTGTTGATCAATCTTCTTTCTTCTCAGCAAGAAAGTTGTTCATGTCTTGAGCGCGGTGAGTACGGGCTTAATCCCAAACTAGTAAACCTCTATTCTGACCCCTCAACAGTGGTGGCAGCATAAAATCAACCCACTTTCTTATAACTGCTTGGGTGCACCAGGTTTTTCACTTTCAATGACATAAATTCCTGAAACACGTTGAATCTGGTCTTTTTACCTTTAGTAATTAAAACTGGCGATTCTTTCTTGCCATCTAGACGAATCGCCAAAATACAGGTAACACTATCGTAGCTATCGTAACCGGTAGAAGGAACGTAAATTGACGAAGAAGCCTTGTGGTGAACTTTCATTTGAGGTCCTTGGTCTAGAAATACCGCGGTCTCTTTCATAGGAATTATGTTGGAGTGTTCGTATTTCAAAAAATCGATGCCATCAACAAAAAGTTTAAACGCAAGTGCACGCTTAAGAACTTCATTGGCTTCCAACTTAAAGAATTTTGTTGAACTCCTTAGAGACAGTTCCTATCGTTTAAGGAAGTTGTGCAACCAGTGAGACGATGCTTTAAATTCTTCAGATTTGATATATCCATCAAATTCAATTGCTGTTTCAAGGGCAAATTTTTAAATATCAGCCCGGCGCACAACCTAAGCCATTGCTCTCCTGCCTGCAGTCCATTTCCAGATGCTATCTTCCAACTCAGAAAATAACGGCTGCCGACCTGATTCAACGTTTTTTCTCATTTCCTTGGGCCACCAGTTGACACAGGTAATCGTAGTCTGCACGCCGTTTACGAACTAAACGGATATCCAGCATCTTCTCTTTACAGAATGCTACAAGATTTACACCTCCGGAGTCTTCCACGATACCCTTTTTTTACTCGACGGAATACTTGTAGCTCCTTCGTTTTGTATTCATTTTAATTGGGGTTAAAAATTATTCACTTTACTTGTAAAAAAAATTGCGTATGAGAAAATAATCAGTCTTTAGATAAGATTAGATTAGATTTGTGGGTTGGACAAGTCCAAGCACTCAGTCAGTAGACCATTTTACTACACCCGGATAGATTTCAGTAGAACGAATAGAGGTAGGAAAGATAAGAAGTGGATTGTAAGACGCATAAATTAGTTTGAGGTCACTCTTCCACAAATCTCTTGGATTCATTGAAGAATTTTAAAAGATCCGGAAGAGTATGGACCTTATCCATACTGAGCATATCGAGACCCAATATCCTAAGTCTGATTCTGGAAAATGTAGCACAGCTACAGAGAAAGTGCTCTGAAGTATCGTCATCTTCAAGACAGGATAGGCATATCGAGCTGTCTACGACCCTCATGGTCGCCATATGCTGACCACAGACGTTGTGCCCTATGATTACACCCACCAGTACTCTCAGGTGTATGTTTCTATTAATGAAAATAATTTCAACGAAATGCAGAATCATTGTTAATAAATAAATTTAAAAAAAATATTGATCAAAAATAGTTTGTAATTTATTTAAATTTATTATATTATGCTGTACTACATGTACATAATTATATATGGAGGCAAGACTCAAAGTTTAGTGAATATATCAGTATCATCAGTAATAATTTGTATTAAAAAATCAAATCATTTTTATTGAGAAAAATTGGGGGTTGGCTGTCTGCACGCATATTCTGCATCCTAATCATAAAAAACAGAACAAATAGGCATTTATTTATTTTCGTTATTATCTATCGCAAATATTCTACACTGAAACAATAACATTCAGAAATAATGCGTGGTCACAACAAATACAAAGTTGGTATACATTAAGTACATTCAATTAAGTAGGCGCATACGTATGTATGAGTGCGTAAATGAGAAAACACACGCGCCGGCGGAACCAGCGAAAAAAAGATGATGAAAAGTGAAGAAATATATTATAAAGGGGGGGCCAAATAAAACCTACTAATGTTAAGCACAAATAGCTTTTTTTTTTGACATATTTATTTTTCTCTTTTTGTAGGTTATAATTGAATTGTTGGAAATTTATTATGGAACCCTACAGTACAACACAACGCGTTAAAATTATCGAGTTTTTCTATTCTTAGCAACGATCACTTGTTTTAACGCAGCGTAAATATCGGCAACATTTTTTGATGTCGGATGAAGCGCATTTCCATTTAAATGGTTATGTCAACAAACAAAACTGTAGATTGTGAGGCTCTGAAAATCCAATGGCAACACATCCATATCAGTTGCACCCATCTAAATGTACTGTTTGGTGCGGTGTTATGGCCACTAGAGTTATCGGTCCATATTTCTTCGAAAATGAGGATGAAACGCCGGAACCGATTTCAGGAACTTCTTACAGAACATTGATTGTAAACTTTTTGCAGCCAGTGGCGGAGCAGTATCCTAATTTGTGGTTTCAACAAGATGGAGCAACTGCGCCCACTGTTAGGCAAACTACGGACCTGATGCGTGAAATTTTTGGCGAACGTTCGCCAGATTTGACTGCGCCCGACTTCTTTTTAAGGGGTTATTTAAAAGACAAAGTGTATCTTAATAAACCAGAGACAGCTGAAGCAAAATATTCGAGGCGAAATACAGTACAATCGTGATAGTCCGACATTTCTTAATCCGACACGTTCGGTAATCCAACAACCTCATAACGTCTATGGATGCAATTGGCATTATTTTATTTTGATCAGTCGTAGCAGAGCAGCAGAGGGGGGTTGTGTTTTGTTTCCCGGTCACAACGTATTTGTCATTAAATTTGAACGACGCCAGTTCTCTCGCGATTCCTAACGGTGTTGATGTGATTTTTTTCTGTCTTTTCGTGTCGTTATTTTCGGATTTGGTTTTACTTAGTGATGGCATCGACGTCAAACAAACGTAAACATACAACACTAACGCTGAATGATAAATGGGCCATAATTCAGCGATACGAGCATGGTGAAACACCTCTTTACCTAAGTGGGATCTACGGAGTCGGGCAAGCTACTATATCTGACATAGTGAAGCGCAAAGATAAAATTGAAAAGTTCATAAAATCTGTCGTAAGTCAATCGGGAAACCGAAAAACTTTAAAGAGTGGTGAATTCCCAGAAGTTGAAGAAGCATTATATGTCTGGTTTCAACAACAAAGAAATAGGAACACACCAATATCAGGTGAAATTTTAAAAGAAAATGCGAAATTTTTGTATGGTAAAATTTTTAAGAAGGATGATTTCCGTGCTAGTGACGGCTGGCTTGACAATTCTAAATCCCGTTTCGGCATACGATTTCTCCAAGTGAGTGGTGAAAAGCTTTCTGCGGACGAATCACAAATCGAAAATTTTAAAGCCAAACTCAGAGAAAAAATTTTAGAAGTTGGTCTTACTCCTGACCAGGTCTATAATGCAGATGAGACAGGTTTAAATTGGCGTCAACTGCCGACCAAAACCTTTGTTTGTTCCTATCAAAATGTCAAGTTTAGTTCGAATGAGGGACTACCGCGTGAAGACTTAGAAAAATGGTTGTTAGAGGCAGATCTTAATGCCGATTTCACCGATGACGAGATAATTGAAGAATTCACGGCAGCTCAAATTGACCCGGAAGATGCAGGCCGCACAAATGACGAGGTTGAGGTGTCTTCGACGCAATTCACTGTCAGCAGTGACGAGGCCACTTTGGCTGCTACGACACTGCTACGCTGGTCACAAGAACGGGGTGTTGATATGGAAACTGTACTCCAGCTTAAGAAGGTCCAAGAAAAAGTGATTGCCGAGTCTTATAAAAGAAAAAAACAAGAAAGTATTCTCGATTACATATGTTAAGTAGCTCATTTCGCTTTCGTAATTCATATTTTGTGTTTCAACGTAAGCTGGTTTTTACGTATGTATTTACAATAACGTATATACTTACGTTCATGTTTTATATTAACTGCATATGTATTAAAAAACTAAAAATTTTGCGTGTAATTATTTTCTTTAAGTTTAGCAGTTACGTTTTTTCCCCCAACTAAAAGAGATATTAATAAAAAGATTATTGGTACATTGGTTAAATGGAACCTTCGGTAGTCCGGAATATTTGATAATCCGACAACGAGTCGGTCCCGTATGTGTCGGACTATCACGATTGGACGGTACTGAGCCTTCAACCAGAAACTTTATGTGGTGTAATGGAAAACCCGTTAAATAGAGCCAATCTTTGTATCGAGAAAAATGGTGGACATTTGCCTGATGTAATATTTCATACATAATTTCCATAAAACTTATTCAATGTATAATAACAATTAACCAAAATAAATGATTATTGCAAAGGTTATTTGTGTTTAACATTAGTAGGTCTTATTTGGTCCACCCTGTATATGTATGTATGTATGTATGTGCATGTTATTGATAAATTATAAATTAACAATGAGCAAACATTTTTGTTTTTTTTTATCATTTTACCGTTCAGCATAGGGGAAGAAAAAACAAAAGTAAGAATAAAGCATAATAAAGGATTTATTTCAACCTTTTATTATAAAAATAGGCATATGGGGCAAAACTTTTTTGACTTAATCCGTGATGCTGTTACCTGTCCGGTGCTTCTTGAGAGGATTTTCTTTAATATTCCGGCCAGAGCTTTGCGTAGGTCGATGTTCTTCTATGTTGGTCTTTCAAAATCCCTTTATGCTCAGAATACTCCTATTACTAGAACCTTAATTGAGTTTAATAAAATCTATAAATTGTTGAGATAGATTTTCCATTTTCAAAAGATCACCTAGTAAAATCAGTTTGCCGAAGCGCCTCGAGTGTGCATGTGTCATGCGGCGGGAAAGATACAGGTCGCAATTTTCATCTGAAAACAAAAACCCAAACATGTTTTTATTTTAGTATAGTATAGCTTCTAGTTAAACCAAGAAAATTAAACAAAAAGTGAGAAATTCAACAATTTTTCGCTAATTAAAAAACAAAATCATTTTTTTGAAAAAACAAATTCACTTTAGATTGTTTAAGAAGTGGGTTAATCATAACTTCCTTAAGGTTTTTTAGGATCAACGTTTAGAACGTTTAACTTTTTCCCTATTTTTCCCGCCAATTAGGAAAAATCGTAAAAATAAAAAACCAAACCGCACTCCGAGCGATCCGGCCGCTCGTATACCTGCTCGACGCTTGCTCACAATTTCTTCTGTAACTGCGAAAATATTTTGAATTTGCTTCTAAAATTTTGAGGAGACATTCTTGGATAGTTTGGGAAGACATTTATGCAAAAACAAAAAACTCGATTTTTTGAAGCCTCTAAAGCAGGCTCCCCCCTAAAGAAAATAATAAATCTGGAGAAAACAATATAAAATAATATTTAATAGCTTGTATGTATGTCCTCCGTTATTTATTGTAACTGCTACTATGTAGTCGTCGTCGTGACATTGAATTTACGAGTGACTAAAGGAGACTAAGGACAATTTTTGCCCATTCTTATTGAATAGCTTTTTAAGCTTTAGCTACAGAGGTTCTTTATTAGGTTTAGGTCTAGACTAATTGCGCCACCACCTCAGCACTGGAATATTCTACCACGCGAAAAGTTCCACGCTTAGCGCTGTGGGTTAGAGCATTGTTCCTTTTATACGCCGAACATTCACCGGGTAATTCTTCGGTGCAATTCAATAAAACATTACACCCCTTGTCATTTTCTCTTCATCTTCATCGTTCATCTTATGCGAATAAAACAGATTGGGGTCTTGTCACGGCAGCTAAAATACCCCAGGTCATTAGAGAGCTACCGTGGAAGTGTGTGTGTGAGAGTGAGGCGTGGCTCGCAAATATCTCTCCAATGCTTCTGACAACATTCAGGGCCATCAAGATAATGTTTTTGTTTTTTTCATCGCTAAAAATGATGGATTGCCATTCATCATCCCAGGACTTGTGATTATCGGCGAACTCGAGTCTATCGGTGGCGTGGTGTAAGCTGCGATTCTATTTTTATATTTTGAATTCGAATCTTCACTCAATATTTGATGTATTCTGCTCCTCGTAACATTGGGGGAAAGTTTATGTACATCTAATTTGTTTAGGGCTGGTGTTTTTATTGACAGCTCACACCTCTCTCTTATCTCTCTCTCTCTCTTACACTGGTTGACAATCTTAGGCTTTCGACTAGTTCTTTCGCTATTTAACTAACTTTATAAACATTGCACGAAATATTTTCAAAATAGACTATACTTACACTAGCCAGAAAAAGTATCTGTACACAAAGAAATGAAAGCAATTAAGAAATTCATTCTAAAAAAAAACTGAAACATTTTAAACTTTTATGAAAAATGTTTAGTCAGTAATTTTTCTACAGTTTCTATATATTTTTTCCTAAGTAAATCTTTAAAAATTAAATTTCACATAACAAAAACAAAAAAAATTCACTTCATTTCTTTATGTACGTATACTTTTTTTGGCAAGTGTTTTTGAAGCGACACTTTTCCGTCGTTGAACAATAAAATTTTTTTTTTTTTTTATTCTCAGAGCTTTTTGTAATAGAACATAATAGAAGTTTAATATTGCTTGATTAATTTTTAACAGCTACTTTAACAGTCACTGAAAAGAAAATTTGCGTGTCGGTACGAAGAAGTTTCTCTTTTGTCTCTCCCTTTTGTGAAATTGTGTCAGTTATTTATCGCAGATCCAACGCGTTGCTCTGAACTCTGAGCTTTCATTCTGCTCGCGGGTGCGCTTGCTCTCATTTTCTCATATTTGTAGTTATATTATATATTATTTTAATGCTCGTACGCTTCACCGTTCAACGGTCTTTGGTTCACGTGGCTAATCAACTCTCTTAAATTCTTCAAGTGCCCTTCTCCTATTTGTTCGACATTCCACATACATACATATAAAGGCATAGACATGTGCCAATTTTGAAGCGTTTTGTTCAACGATATCCCCTAATTATCCGCATTATTGCGGAAATGTCCCACTGTGTTATGATGTGCGCGAATTATGTCACTTTGTGTGATTGAGTGTGTGCCAATTTGCCTTATTTTTAATATTCGCATTTTTTTCTATGAGAAGTACTTTTTACGTTATTTCACACTACACTTTGCACCAACTTCATAACAACCAAACAATGCATAGTAACAACAAAAGCCATCGAATGCCTCGCTTAGATATTTTGTGTCAGCTTGTTGAGTGTGCCGATTTCGCCATTAAGCAGCGACCGAAACAAAAAGAAATACATTCATATACATATGTATGTATGTATATAAATACACAAAAGTTTAGTGCTGTTGCTAATCACTCACCATTAGAGCTGGGCATGCCCCGCTGCATACATTTGCATGTAGATATGTATGAAGGCAATTGACTGCCCGCTTGCAAGCGAGTTTAGTTCAATCAAAAGTGCCTATATATGTAGGATGTATCATGAACAGGAATGAATGTATGTATGTACATAAGTATGCACAGCGACTTTCAAAAGTTATTGAAAAGTTAAAAATTGGGAACTCCTTTATTGGACGTTTTACATTTGTATGTATGTGTGTATGTATGTATGCAGATATAACGTAAGCGATTTAGGGATACAAAAGTTGATAACATTAAGAGTTTGTTTGTTGCTTGTTTTTTTCTACCTCACCAATTAACTATTTCATTAACTGAAAACATACATATGTACATACATATATACATACATACACTATTTTAATAACATCACAAAATAATGTAGTTCAATTGGTAACTAAGGCACTTCTCACTGCTAATTGGCTTCTAAATTTGATTAGATTCGCTTTCATCTTCAGGTTGAAGTATTTTGTTTTCAACTGTTTTAGTTTTATGCGAAATTAGCATTTATTTTTAGCTCAGCTATGAACGCTTCATATTATCTGCATAATTACATAATAAAAAGAAATAATGAATAATTACATAGTATAACATAGACATGCATATAGAGTAGAATGGGGTAAGATAGGTCATTTTTTTTTGGAGAGCTCTTGCTACGGTGTTTTTGCATTGATTTTGAAAAATAAGCAACATTTTGAAAGGTTATTTATCTGCTAACATTTTGGTTATACTGACTTATGTTTGGCTAAATATTTTTTGGAAGCTGCATTCAATAAGACAAAGGTACTTTTTTCGATATTTTCAAAATCGGGGGGCACGATAGGTCACTATGTGTGAGAGGAAAAGAACAATGTACATGGCTTGGAAATTAACGTTTTAACTTTTATTTATAGAGTATGAACACTGCACATGTTATAAAAGTTAGGAATTTTTCTTTAATTCATCACGCGAGCACGTAATGTTTCGAACGGAATTTTAAATTGTTTAGAGGCTGATCGAACACTAGCGCCATCTCGGACTGCCACGATTGCGTTTTTTACATCCTCTTCATTTCGTTTCGGCGTTTTTCGCACATAATTACGCACCATTTTGCTGCAAAAACAATTAAAATTTATTTTATTCAATTAAAAGTAGTGACCTATAATGCCCCCAGACGGCTGACCTATAGTGCCCCCAAGCACATGTTTTATGTTAGTGTCGATATTTTTTTTTTAAACAATAATATCAAAAAACTAACACATTATTCGTGTTCAGCATTATTTTCTACGTAAAATAAAACTCACCTGACAAATATTTACATACATTAAATGCACTGCACCGTAGAATAAAAAAATGCTATGTCGGAGAAAAGCTCACAAAAAACTAAACGACGCCAGAACTAGGATAACTAATGAATGGTGACGGCCGAAATGACAGTCGCAACCGTTGTTCCCCACCACGTATTCAATTCACATAAGACGAGTGACCTCTGCAAAAACAGTGCGACGAAAACCCCACCTACCTATTGTGCCCCCATACCTATCTTACCCCATTCTACTCTACATAATGGGACTATGAATAAGTTCGTGCGGGTTTTTTTCGAAATTTGAAACTTTATTGACGCAAAATGGTTACAAATTTAATATTCAAAATATTGTCCATCGCTTACTACTACTTTTTCCCATCTTTCTGGCAATTCACGGATTCCCTTTGTGAAAAATTCGGTCGGTTTTGCCGCAATCCACGAATCGATCCATTTTTTGACTTCATCGTAATTACGGAAGTGCTGGTCAGCCAGGCCATGTTGCATCGATCGGAAGAGATAGTAATCGGATGGCGCAAGGTCTGGACTATACGGCGGGAGGGGTAGGACATCCCATTTGAGCGTTTCTAAGTATGTTTTGACCACTTGTGCAACATGTGGCCGAGCATTGTCATGTTGCAAAATAACTTTGTCGTGTCTATCGGCGTATTGCGGCCGTTTTTCTCGCAGTGCTCGGCTCAAACGCATCAATTGTCGTCGGTAGACATCCCCCGTAATCGTTTCATTCGGTTTCAGTAGCTCATAATACACAACACCCAGCTGGTCCCACCAGATACACAGCATAACCTTCAGGCCATGAATATTCTGCGCCGACGTCGATGTTGAAGCATGGCCAGGGTATCCATACGTTGCCCGACGTTTTGGATTGTCGTAATGGACCCACTTTTCATCGCCAGTCACAATTCGATGCAAAAAACCCTTTCTTTTGTGCCGTTGAAGCAGTTGTTCGCATGCCATAAAACGGCGTTCAACGTCTCTTGGCTTCAATTCATACGGCACCCAATGGCCTACCTTTCGGATCATTCCCATGGCTTTTAAACGTTTGGAAATGGTTGATTGATCAACTCCCAAAGTTTTTGCAACCTCTTCTTGCGTTTGAGCCGGATCTTGATCGAGCAATTCCTCCAATTCGGTATCCATGAACTTTGGCGGCGCACCCTCGCGTTCTTCGTCTTCCAAGCCAAAATCACCACTTTTAAAGCGTGCAAACCACTTCTGGCACGTTCGCTCAGATAGAGCATGCTCACCATAAACTTCCACCAAGATACGATGACTTTCGGCTGCTTTTTTCTTCATATTAAAATAATGAAGAAGAATTCCCCGCAAAAACACATTATTTGGCACGAAATTCGACATTTTCAAGTGTGGTAAAAATATTGTTGTTTACGCTTCAAATAAAAAACTTATACTGACGTTTGTGCCTTACGACAGTAGCTCTCCAATGAATGTTTGGAAATGTGGATCGATGGAATAATAATCAAGTTACGCCATCTGTTGTAAAACCGAAACGAACTTATTCATAGTCCTATTATAATAAAATTGTGTGCAAATATGGGGGTGCGTGAAGAAATAGGGTATACCCAACTCTGTTTTTACACAGCCTTTTTTTAAACATCTTTTTTAGCACTATTTTTTACACTATTTTGATATGAAATGGTTATGGTTCACTAATACATTTTTCTACCCAAAGTTTTCGCTGATGATAAAATTAAGAATTCTGTTTTCTGGAAAAAAAAATTAGGACGAAATTCATAGCAAACTATACTGCAGCAAACTGACCGACTTGAAGCACTCTGTAGTACTCTTGAGATCATGCAACCTCAAACACATTAGCTTATGTAATAGCAATTTGAGTATTACCAGAGAATGTTTATCCTCGCCACAAGACTCGACTTCAATTTGGCGCGTGAACCAAATTAAAAAAATTTATTTTCCTTTAATATTTTTTAATGATATGGAAAAAAAAATTTGTGTAATAGATTCTATGTACTACATGGTCCAATAAGTTCATGCGTTGAGAGGGTAAAATCAATTTTTTCAACCAAAATTTATTTTATTCTTCAACATAGGTCCCTTCTAGGGCGATACACTTTTCCCAACGGTCTTCTAACATTTTGATGCCTTTCGAAAAAATGTTCGATAGAAAGTCCTTCAAAATACGCGTATGTTTCCCATTCAACTTCTTCATTTGATCGAGATCTCTTTCGCTGAAGCCATCTCTTTAAGTTTGGAAACAGCCAATAGTCGCTGGGGGCCAAATCTGGAGAATACGGTGGATGGGGAAGCAATTCGTAGTGCAATTCGTGCAATTTTGCCATGACAATCGTTGATTTGTGAGCCGGTGCATTGTCTTAGTGGAACAACACTTTTTCTTTGCTAAATGAGGCCGCTTTTCCTTGGTTTCGCCGTTCAAACGGTCCAACAAGCTGACATAATACTCGCTGGTGACCGTTTTACCCTTTTCAAGATAGTCGATGAAGATTACACCGCAAGCATCCCAAAAAATGCTGGCCAAGACCTTTCCAGCCGATTGTTGCGTTTTTGTCGGCTTTGACCGGCTTCCAACCACTCTGCCGACTGTTTATTCGACTGTGGCGTGTAGTGGTGGATCCATGTTTCGTCCATTGTGATGAATCGACGCAAAAACTCGCTTGGATTGCGGCGAAACAGCTCCAAAAAATGCTCAGAATCCATTATTCGTTGTGGTTTTTGGTTGATTGTGAGAAAACGCGGCACCCATCTTCCGACTAGCTTTTTCACACCCAAATGTTCATGCAAAATCGTTCCTACTGACACTTTCGATATGCTAACGGCCTCTGCTAACTCGCGCACTTTCACTTTACGATCATTCAGAATGATACGATTGATTTTTTTGATGTTTTCTGGAACAACTGCTTCATTTGGACATCCTGAACGCGCTGCGTCCTCAGTGCCCGTACGACCGCATCTAAATTCACGAAACCATCGTTCAACGGTTCCGATCGACGGAGCGGAGTCCGAATAATACTTCCGTAGCCATTATTGTGTTTCCACAGTGTTTTTTTAATTAAAAACAGTGTTACATGAAATTCTTTTGAATCCATTTTTTTCACAAAACCAAAAGTAGCTTCACTTAAACGACTGTAACTCAGATACTAATCGGCAAAATGTCATGAAAATTTGAGAAATAACTCCTAAAGGGCGGTTCTCACTAAATACTGTATGCTTTTGATAGTGACGCCGCCATCTATGCCTCACCTTATGAACTTATTGGACCATGTAGTATACGCTCATTATTTCAAAAATAAGAAAATAGTAAAAAAATTATATTTAATTAAATGTTGAGTTGAAAGATGTGTGGTGTTTTCAATTTTTGTGTGGGTAAAACTCAGTGTGATGTCTATAAAGTCGGCGTTCTAAAATCCCTTACTATAAACCTTTCAAATCTCAATTGTATTAAAAATTCTTCTTAAGTCTAAACTAGTGGCATCACTAAGTGGATACTCTCTATAATCTTACGGAGAGTGACAACCACCATAACCTAGTCTAACATAATTTCAACTTGGCAATATTTAAATAAAAGAAAAAACAGAGTTAAATTTCAGGCAAATTTATTTTATCTCCTTCAAAATATGACCCGTTTGAAGCAACACACATGTGCCAACGTTTAACCCAGTCCTCTAAGCACGCCTGGTAGGCCGACGAAGGGATGGCTTTCAGCTGCTTCGTCGCATTCTGTTTGATCTCCTCCATAGACTGAAATCTCCTTTCACGAAGTGGTAACTTCAACTTGGGACACAAAAAAAAGTCGCACGGGGCCATATCAGGTGAATACGGTACTTGCACGATGGTATTTAGTCAAATGGTGTTAGGTCAAATAATCCAGCACAATTTGGGCTCGCTATCGCGATATCATCATCCAAAATCCAAGAATTGTTTGACCATATTTCCGGGCGGTTGCAGCGTACAGCATTTCTCAAACGCTTAAATAATATTCTTTATTGACTGTCTGGCCCTATGGAAGGTCCTCATGGTGCATTATGCCTTGGCAATCGAAGAAAACAGTCAACATCATCTTCCCGCTACTTTTTGATCATAGAGTATTCCCAGTTAAAATTATACGCTTGGCCGAGCTTCTCCTCCTATTTGTGGTGTGCGTCTTGATGTTGTCAACAAATGGAGGGACCTGCAGCTTCAAGCCGACTCCGAACGGCAAATATTTTTTACGAAGAACTTTTTTATGGTAAAAATACTCTCGAAAGCTTGGCATTGCTTACTGAGGAGCGACGAAAGCCTATTGGAACCAATTAAAATCAGCTTAGGCTTAAATTGGTTTTTGGGTGTTGAATTTCCTAGTTGAGATTTATTAGGGTAAAAAGACGGAAACTGCACTTTCTTGTCTTTGATGTTTTTCCAAAAAAATTTCGTTCCACATTCACCCGCTATTAACGTTCTTATACGAATTGCGATATTTTTTATTATCTTTTTAAATAGCAATTAGTGCGCGAAACTTGCCGCTCATTAACATTTTACATATCCAAGCTAACTGTTTTGAAAAGTTGAAGATTTCACAAAAGCTTCGTGGTGCAGAATTCACCTTTGAAAAATATGAGTTGATTTAGAATTTTCGCTCTACTCTCTGATTTTATCTTACACCCAAGAAGTATAGAGAACGAAATTGTGCAGATTGAAGTGGAAAAAGAGCATAAATTTGCCGTTACCTAAGTGTACTTGAGGGCTGTAAGATAACTAAGATTAGAGAGAGTCACCAAAGCTACAAATGCTAAACAAAAATTTAAAATTATATTATGTTAATGTATCACAGAAAAAATGGGAAAGAGAGTGGAAAGTTTGTTGTTTGTAAACTAGAAAATGTAAGCAAAAATCCACAATTACATCAGCACAACAGCTGGCTCTGCAAATTTTTAGGTCAGAATAGTGATACCGCACAAAGCAATTTTGAGGTATATCATTTCATAGTAAAGCATTTTATTCAGTAGAATTTTGCATTACAGAATATTAACGGCCAAAATTTGGCTTACAGAATATTGCACCTTAAAAATTTGCTACCCAGCTCTACCCAAATTTCCTACCCAGCCCTAATCAAGTTAAAGTAAAAACTTAAATGAAAATTGCAAGTATTTTCAACTGCTTCGCTGTTCTCAATAACAAACAAATTAAGTCATATGCGAATTTTTGTTTTATTCAACTATTTAAAATTTTGCGCTCTATTATATAAGATAACATTTCTCTAAAGCACGTAATTTATGAGTATGCAAAACTACGTGACTTTCAATGTGTCACGTGTATATTGTATGTATTCATGTATGTATGCATGTGTCACATTTTTCGCTATGACTTATCTACATAGCTCACATGACATCTCCTTCTGTTTATCAAATTTTCAATGTTTTACTTGATTACTTGCAATAGTTGTAGAATTTTGAAGCAAGTATTGATGGAAAAATATAGAAATTTTTGTTTTTACCACAAAATCCAGTGTGCATTGTTAATTCGTCCATTATAATTGCTGTCAATGGGCTTAAGCTTAATTCAAAAGGGTATACAAAGTTTGAACTGTAGTCCTATGAGGCTGAAAGTTACTGAGGATAAAATAAATGAATTGTTTCAGCTAATGATTCCTGAAGTTTATGCAACATCTACAATAAAGCACATCTAGCCTTTGTAGATGCGTAGCATTCGTTTTGGAATTCCAAGGACATTGACTTTTCATAGAGTACAGACTAAGTGAGTCATACTGGTACCTCGACATGCGGGCGCTGATCGCATGCAAATCGTCCTATACGAAGAAGCTGCTCTTCGCAGATCGCATGCAATAATTCGCAGAGTTTATCGCTTAGAGGTTTATCGCATGCAATGAGCAGTGAAACAAAACTCGAAACGTGCGTCAGCTGTTTAAACCAACTGTTTAAAAAGATAATAGCTAAAAAAACACCCGTTATAATTGGCGCGTACAAACTTTTTGGGTGTTTGGCCGAGCTCCTCCTTCTTATTTTTGGTGTTTCACCGAGATGCGAACCAACGTTCTCTCTGCGAATTCCGAATGGTAGTCACGCACCAACCCATTCGGCTACGGCGGCCGCCTAGATTGAATTACCGACAAATTTTTTTAATGTGAAACTTATCTATCTACTTTCTTTTGCTCTTTTATTAATAAAAATGTTGAATTTTTAAAAAAATCCTTCCTTATTTATTACTTAGACTCTTTGGAATATTCGGCTTGGTTCGGCTTCGGTTGAAATTGGCCCATTTCAGTACGACTTGAAAAGACGACGTTCGGTCGTTATCTGTACTTATATTTACCTACTATGGTTTGGCAGAATGGTAAACTGTGTTGACATTTGCATTGAGTAAGGTTTGGTAAGTCATCAAGAACGCCAGAGCAGCGCTTCCAAATTGTGGAAATTTACTTTGAAACAAATAAATAAATCTGTTCGCGAAGTTAATAGAGTACTGCCACATCATCTTTCCTCATTTCTTTCGTCTTACGGTAAATGACGAGCGCTAACGAGCCATGCTGACTGAATTTTCGTTTCCAAAAATTGATTAGCTAAACATCGACGACAATTGATTTCAACAAGGCGGCACAACTGGCGCGCTCAGCAATCGATTTATTGCAATATTCAAGCCACCATTGACGCCATGTGGCCAGATTTATTGGAAAGAGTAGTGAAAAATTGGACTTATCGCGTGAAACACGGTAGCCACAGCGGAGATAAACTGCGTATCATACTTAAAAAATAAATGCAATGAAAATATATATGTTGTATGTAGCAGTTTGTAATAAAAAAAATTCATTCCAACAATATTTCTGTTTTGTATTATCAGTTATTAAGTATCATTAAGTATTTCATTAAGTATTCAAATTCTTAAAAAAACACCCGATATATCTAACGAAAAATCTGCAGGTTTTAAAAAACACGGGCTGCATAGTGCAGTGATTTCAAGCGATTTCGCTCATGGCGCACCCATAAATACAAATCTTAAAGTATCTCATGTGCCACCTGCCAACTAAAACCAACATAGAAAAACCGGCTAAAGAAAGCTTACATTCACTTGCTGCTTCTTTCTTCTCTTATAGAGAGAAACAAGGTATCACTGAAGCCATTTTTGGATGACCGTCTACGGGTTAGAGGCTGTCCGTGTGAAGCCTTTATGAAGAAGAATATCTTCTAATGTGCTAGGAATCTTTTCACTAGTCTTACTCTCCAAAACCCGCTAATCTCAGTTTGAAAAAATCTGAAATGCATTTCGCATAAATAACTTAGTTACCCAATAAGATTTTAATGAAGTCGTTAGACACAAAAATACCTTTTAATTGTTATATAAAGTTTTTTAAGGAGTCACCAAAATATTCATATAATTGCTAAATTCAAAATTTAACTTATATGATTAGCACTACATAATGAATGTATGTGGATATGTATGTATGTGCACATGGAACGAAATTAAATAGTTAATAAAATGGAATGACGGGAATGCCACAAAACTTCATGCATCACTGGATGCAAATTTCAAAAAAACAATAAATTTTGCTAAACAAAAGCTATTAGTAGCTTGACTAAGCATTTTTGCGATTATCGCAAATTCCATATACATATAGCAAGACTCACGCTGCTGTAGCAAAAGTTCACATGCGCGAAACGCCAACTACCTGTGTAGCGTGAGGTCATTTCTTTCAAATACAGCAACTCACGCTTCCGTAATGAAATCAGTATAGCCATGGCCTTCATTTACATTAGAGTTGTTTCTCTTTACTTGGAAAAACGCTGCTGAAATTGGTGTTAAAATCAAAATATTATTAATAATTAAGAAAAGGTATTCCTTGCTGAAATTAATGAAAGAATGCGTAAAAAACTATCCAAATTTTGGAATAACCAGTCAATCATGGGTTCTCCTCCAAGCTGCATTGATTGCTAAAAGGTATCTGCACAATATAAAAGATTATAAGATTTGGTCATCCGTCATAGGGGACTCGGCAGCAGAATTTAAATTTCTCACGCATTCTCCCGCTCGTCCAAACATTCGTTATGCAGACGGCAACTTAATAACATAAGCGAAGGCTGTGTTGCTTTTTTCTTATGTCACCAACACAATCCCAGTTTACTCGTAAACAAAGAGTCGTCACATCTCCTGTTACGTCAGCAAATCAGCTGATTCCTTCAAGTTCGTTGAGAGCCGATCTGATTGTGATGGTCAGATGTTGACCGCACCTTCTGAATTCTTTTCGCCATGGCGTATGTACTGCCTTCCAGTGCAAGACCATCCGTCTTATTCGCAAGATCTTACGCCGTGCAAATTCTGTCTGTTTTCTTAAGTGAAATTTTGTGTAAAAGAAACAAGGTTTAAGTCCGTGAAAGAGAAAGCGTCACATGACCTAAAGGAGTTGGCAGAAGAATGCTCCCAGCGCTGTTTTGAACACAGGAAGATACCCTTGATGAGTTATAGGGATCGAGGAGGGTTGTGCTTACATATCAAAATGAAATATTTTATAACATTATTTTGGGTTATTTTCCGTTTTTTAATAGCCACACCTCGTAGGTGTAACACCTAGCAAAAACGAAAAGTAAGCGCTGGCATTACGAAGTGGAAAAGTTGTGTTGTCTATCGTGCAAGTTTCCAAATCATGAGTAAGCGAATACCTTGCAAATTTGATTGGACACAGGCAAATCCATATACGATTTTGTGTAATGCGCATTCGTGGATGTGTGTGCCTCTGTTTGTAGTGAAAAATAAATTTGATTTCAATCACGAGTGTAATAAAAAAATTATACTAAACATAGTATGGGGTGTTTTTTTAGCTTTTTCGATATCGATAACTAGGTTTTACAGCTAAGAATGTTAAAATGTATTGGCATTTCTGTTCATTATAGTTTGGCAAGTCATTATGAATTATTTGACGATGGAACAACGCTTCCAAATTGTAGAAATTTACTTTGAAAAAAATAAATAAACCTCTTCGCGAAGTTCATAGAACATTTCGTCCATTTTACGGTCAAGATAATCGGCCTAGTGAGCAAGCAATTCGCGCAGTTTTATTGATCGCTTTCGCACTAAGTTTACTATTCTAGATTCAAAACCATCAACAAGATGAAGAAATGTGCGTATCTAAGAGAATATTGCTGCTGTAGCGCGGATTATTGAAGAAGACGCCTAGATGTCGATTAATCATCGTTCTCAACTTGTTGGCTTTTGTCCTTCGAAACCTTTACATAAATATCTTGACTTACGTGCCAATAAAATACAGCTCGCGCAGCATTTGAAGTCGAATGGCTATCGTTTGCGTCGCAATTTTGCTGATTGGGCTCGTTTAGATTTGTTTATTTAGATTATTGGAAAAATTAGTCAAAAATTTGTACATCACCATATAACTCGTAACCGCAGCGGACATGTGCCAGATATGATATCCAAAAACTAAATGCCATGAAATTATCTTCCAGATTGTAATAAAAAAAAAAGAATCCTTCCTACAATATTTCTGTTTTCTTTTATCATTTAAAGTTCTCAAGCTCTTAAAATTAACACCCGATACTATGTTTAAACAAGATTCTAATGAAAGAAAAATTTAAAATGTGTGTTTAAAGCATATATACATACACATACAAACGTACAGTTATGGCCACTTATTGGCAAAATAGCGGTACTGGAACTGGTTTTAGTAAAAGCTCAAAAAATTTTCTCTCGATATTAACTTTTGCTTTTTATAGATTTTTCATTGGTGATTGTTGAATGAAATTAAATTTCGCATACCTTAGCTTTGGAAAATCTATCAATAATTAAATAAGGGCTATCTTAACACGTTCCCTGTCCCAATACAAAAATGCAAAATTGACCGACAAGTCCAACAAGGTTTTTTGAAAAATTTGTTTTTTTGTAGTCATAGGATAGCTTTAGTAATAATAATAACTAAAAAAAAAAGGGATGTAGGGTATTTCTACCTGAAACACATATGGTCCATGAGCGTAGAGGGACATTTTTGCTTCTGCATGTTCATAAAACACATGTGGTTCAGGGAACTTTTTCTATGCTGACACACATATGGCTCAGGAACGTATCAGTGCTTATCAGGCGCACGTTCCCTGAACCATATGTGGCTCAGCGGACAGGGAACGTGTTAAACTTGTAATATTAATATTTATAAAATACATTTTTTATTTTTCTAATTTAAATATTTTGTTGCGAACCCACTATTTTTAGTCACTGCTTCGCCCCAGCTGAATTTCGACGAAATTAATTTTCTAGTAAACACTGTTCAAAAGAGCTTCACGCTCCAACTGAGCCTTAGGCTCCACATCTACAAATCTCCAACTTTGAACCTGCGCACTCGTCTCTTTAAATGCTCCCAGATATTCTGGCCAGAAGCCTTTACTCAAGACTATAAAGAGATCAGGTCTATCAACTATTCGTTGACCGTTCAGTGCATTTTGTTGTAAACTGTTCCTCTGTGCTCCTCATATTTTTTCATACTGGTATTTTCAAAGCTCTGTGTGCATGAACTGTTCTCATTTGCCACAGCCTTAATTGAGTTCCACGTATTTTATAAATATTTTCATTTACGAATTCTTTGCATTTTTTTTAAGTTGTAGTATAATTTTTAATGTATTATAATAATATTATTGAAAATAATGCTGCTAGTTTCGAAACCATTGCAAGACAGGAGTAAATATTTATTCATTTGTTCAACTATTTTCATGGCTGCTACCTGTCGGTAAGGCAACCAGCTGTCCTTTATTTACATACATCGGACATACATTAATTTTATACGCCTAACTTTGAAAGTAACTAAAACGTTTAAAGGGCACATCAACAACTTTTAAATACATGAACCCGAGGTTTAACAAGCTTTCGAATGTAAATGCGTTCATCAGCATAACAAAGTGAGCTGTAATGTTAGAGGTTAGTTGAGAAAACATTCCATGATGAGAAAATTTTGGTATTGAAATCTTAGCGCATCCATAAATGGATTGCTTTGAAATGGGATGCAATAATTACAATTATTATAATTATAGAAAGAAGTTTAATAATATTAATAAAAATAACAAATAAAAATTATAATAATAATAATAATAAAAAAAAATTTAAAAATTGTAATAATTAAAATTATAATTATTAAAAAATGTTTAATGATTATAAAAATAAAAAAAATTTAATAATAATAATTAAATAAAAATTAAAAAAAAATTATATTAATAAAAAGTATAATTATAAAAATATGTTTAGTAATAACACAAATTAAAAAGAAATTTTAAAAATAATAATTAAAAAAAATAAAAAAATATAGTAAATAAAATTATAATTATTAAAGAATGTTTAATGATTATAAAAATTAAAAAAAAAATCTAATAATAATAATTAAATAAAAATTAAAGAACCAAAATTATAATAATAAAAAGTATAATAATAAAAAGTATAATTATAAAAATATGTTTAGTAATAACACAAATTAAAACAGCAAAATTATAATAATAAAAAGTATAATTATAAAAAAAAGAAAAAAACTTATAATTATAAAGAAATGTTTAATAATAATAAAAATTAAATACTTAAACTTATAACTATAAAAATAAATAAAAAATAAAAATTAAAAAAAATTATAACTATTAAAAAATGTTTAATAATAATAAAAATTAAAAATAAAAAAACCTATAATAATAATAATTAAATAAAATTTTTAAAAAATTATAATAATAAAAATTATAATTATTAATTAAAAAATAAATAAAATAATAATAATTACATAAAAATTAATAATAAAAGAATTATAGTAATGAAAATTAAAATTATAAAAAAATTTTTAATAATAATAAAAATTAAAAAATAATAATAATAATTACATAAAAATTAAATCAAAATTATAATAATCAAAAGTATATTTATAAAAAAATGTTTAATAATAATAAAAATTAACACGAGATTCTGATAATAATAATTAAATAAAAATTGATTTTTTTTTGTTTTGGTTTTTTTTTTTTGTGGGTGAGGTAGGGCTCAAAATGCCTTCGCACTTACAGCGACCGTCGTCTATTGCGTCGTGTGGTGTGGCCACTAAAACAGTCCCTCCTCCTCTCCTGGGGAGACTCCCCTCCCGGAACTGCTTTGTACATTTCTTCCGGAGGGCCCAGAACGATGTCCATGAAAAGGACCAATTCTAATTCACCCACGTCTGGGTCCACCATATTTGTAGCCAGCATTCATGCTATAGGCTCGTCTTCTTTTGTCTCTATCTGCGGGGCTTCATGTTGTCGGCTTATCTTCTAGTCAAGTATATTAGCATCTCTGTCCATGTCAAGTTTTTTGGCACGTAGGACTCGCTCTATATACGTGCGAATAATTTGCCAATTTTCTGCACTTTCTATCATTTTATCAGTAATGTTGTCAGCTCTTAACGGGCCTAGTCTGCCTTCGACAGCTTTGCGATCTAGTTTCCATCTCTCACATTTGAAGAAAGTGTGATCTGCGTCGTCAATGAGTGCATCTCCGTAGATGCATTTAGTGGTTACTGACTTGCCTATGTTGTTAAGGTATTTGTAAAAGTATTCATGTCCAGATAGCATCTGTGTAGTTTAATAGTTTACCTCGCCGAACTGTCTGTTATACCATTTGTCTAGATTTCGAATAAGCCTCTTCGTCCATCGGCCTTTCGTCTCTGATTCCCATCGCTCTTGCCATATTTGCAGTGTATGTGTTCTAATTTGCTGCTTTGCGCTCGTTATGGTGCGGGCGCGTGTGTGGTCTCCTATGGCGTTTGTCTCGCTCTTTTTAAAGTTCCATAGTTCTTTTCGCTCTCTCGCTAGCAAATGTTTAGTAGTAATAGAAATTAAAAAAAAAAATTATAATTATAAAAAAATGTTAAATAACAAAAAAGTAATAATAATAATAGCTACACAAAAATTTAAAAAATAAACAATAAAGCTTATAATTTTAATAATAATAAAAAATAACAAGAAATTCTAATAATAATAATTAATTAAAAATTAAAAACTTATTTTATTTATTTAAAAATGTTTAGTAATAATAAAAATTAAAAAAAAAATAATAATAATTAAATAAAAATTAAAAACTTATTTTATTTATTTAAAAATGTTTAGTAATAATAAAAATTAAAAGAAAATCTAATAATAAAAATTATAATTATAAAAAAAATTTTAGTAACAACACAAATTAAAAAAAATAATAATTACAAAAAAATTAAAAAATATATATATTATATATAAAATATTATATATATTATATTATATATATTATATATAAAAAAATATTTAACAATAATAAAAATTAAAAAATAGTAATAATAATAATTAAATACAAATTTAAAAATAAATAATAAAAATTTGAATTATAAAAAATGTTCAATAATAATAATAATTTAAGAAATTACTCTTATTATTATCATTATATTTAAAGAATCAAAGAAAAATTGACCTTGGCTGGGAAATTTGGCCACCTCCAGAGTATTAAAAAATTATGTTAAATATTTGGCAATGAGGCAATACTATGGAAGAGGTAATATAAGAAACAAAAAAGTTTTTATAAACATGGATCCGCAATCTAAAGGTTTTGGATATATAGCAAATTACTATTTTTTCGCTGCCTTTTTACTTGAATATTTGGCATTTAATCATAACCTGCCTTCCCTAAATTGAATGATGGCACGAACTAATAGGACTATGAATAAGTTCGTTTCGGTTTTACAACAGATGGCGTAACTTGATTATTATTCCATCGATCCACATTTCCAAACATTCATTGGAGAGCTACTGTCGTAAGGCACAAACGTCAGTATACGTTTTTTATTTGAAGCGTAAACAACAATATTTTTACCACACTTGAAAATGTCGAATTTCGTGCCAAATAATGTGTTTTTGCGGGGAATTCTTCTTCATTATTTTAATATGAAGAAAAAAGCAGCCGAAAGTCATCGTATCTTGGTGGAAGTTTATGGTGAGCATGCTCTATCTGAGCGAACGTGCCAGAAGTGGTTTGCACGCTTTAAAAGTGGTGATTTTGGCTTGGAAGACGAAGAACGCGAGGGTGCGCCGCCAAAGTTCATGGATACCGAATTGGAGGAATTGCTCGATCAAGATCCGGCTCAAACGCAAGAAGAGGTTGCAAAAACTTTGGGAGTTGATCAATCAACCATTTCCAAACGTTTAAAAGCCATGGGAATGATCCGAAAGGTAGGCCATTGGGTGCCGTATGAATTGAAGCCAAGAGACGTTGAACGCCGTTTTATGGCATGCGAACAACTGCTTCAACGGCACAAAAGAAAGGGTTTTTTGCATCGAATTGTGACTGGCGATGAAAAGTGGGTCCATTACGACAATCCAAAACGTCGGGCAACGTATGGATACCCTGGCCATGCTTCAACATCGACGTCGGCGCAGAATATTCATGGCCTGAAGGTTATGCTGTGTATCTGGTGGGACCAGCTGGGTGTTGTGTATTATGAGCTACTGAAACCGAATGAAACGATTACGGGGGATGTCTACCGACGACAATTGATGCGTTTGAGCCGAGCACTGCGAGAAAAACGGCCGCAATACGCCGATAGACATGACAAAGTTATTTTGCAACATGACAATGCTCGGCCACATGTTGCACAAGTGGTCAAAACATACTTAGAAACGCTCAAATGGGATGTCCTACCCCACCCGCTGTATAGTCCAGACCTTGCGCCATCCGATTACTATCTCTTCCGATCGATGCAACATGGCCTGGCTGACCAGCACTTCCGTAATTACGATGAAGTCAGAAAATGGATCGATTCGTGGATTGCGGCAAAACCGACCGAATTTTTCACAAAGGGAATCCGTGAATTGCCAGAAAGATGGGAAAAAGTAGTAGTAAGCGATGGACAATATTTTGAATATTAAATTTGTAACCATTTTACGTCAATAAAGTTTCAAATTTCGAAAAAAAACCGCACGAACTTATTCATAGTCCTATTAATAAAATGGGATTCTGATTATTACCAAAACTTGACCTGTCGTTGTTAACCAGCCGATCTTAGCTGTATGGAAATAAATTTTTTTGTGCAGCCCCTAGGGAGATAGAGCGGAACATTCAAATTTGTATTTTTATACGTAAGCATCTCGCTAAAAATATCACCTATTTGTCATAGTCAGTGCCGACATTTTAGCTTTGCTACATTGCGTTTAATCACAGTTGTTTGTTAATTTACATAAACAAAAAACTATGTAGCGGCAATACTTTCAAAACCCGTTTCTTTAGTGAACGCGTGTCTACGTCAATCAAATCCGCTACAGCTGTACGGCGGTAAAAGCCAGTTGGATTGTTGCCGGCAATGACAAGCATTTTTATTTACAACTACATATGTGCATACAGACAGACAGATGTATGCATTTACATACATACATACATATATATGAAAGTGTGTTTGGTTATATTTGCATATGTGAACGAGTATGTTGAATGCATCATCGATATTTTTTGCTTGCTTTATTCGCCACGAGAATCGATTACAAAGTGATCGTTTGGCATTGAACTTGATGCCGTATTGAGTTGAGTAGTTTTCAATACCAGATTTCAAATTAAATATAATATATTTATATGCACACACGCATACTTTTACATACATATTTACAATTTTCCGCCAAAGTTTACGATCATTAGTGGTTGCAGTTGAAAATATTAAAAAATTGTATGTTGCGCCAGTTTTTTTGAGTAAGTATATACTTTTTCTGAAGAATAGAACTGCAAGAAACTAGATTAACTTATTTATTTATTAATTTCGTAAGCATCACTGCAATAATTTAGAATTATAACTACAACTACTCCTCTGTACGAGTAAAAGGTTAACACCACCCTGCGTTATAGAAAGAATTTAACCTGTGACCTTTATGTGAAAATTATATTCGTTTTAATTATATTCGACCAATCAAATTTCTAGAAGTTGAGTAAAGCAGTGGTATCTTTCACCACACTCAGGAGAGAGTTTACCAAAAATTGTTGAGATAGCAATCGAAAATCAATAGACATAGGCACTTTTTGACAAGTAAGGACTTTTGGGTAATTTTGTTGTTGAACATTGGCAGATGATGGTATGTTTTAGCAGCTATTAAAGTTATCAATGGCTTTTAGCTGTCAAAATATTCAGTACGCATCGTTTCACGCTTGCCGAACATGTGGAAATCATTAAAAAATATTTTCGAAACACCGGCTCAGTGGTTAATATGGTAGGTAGGTAGGTAGTTGAAAGACCTCCAGAAAGAGACCTCCAACAGACAGATATCTACAGCCAGCCAAAGCTGTTGATGTACTGGCGAAGATTGTTGCGATTTAGGATGGCGCATTTCCCCGGGCTGCCGAAGAAAGGAGCGCCCAGTGACCAGCAATGATGGAAATGAAGATTATGCAGATTGAAGTGCAAAAATAAGCGTAACGTTGCCGTAAATTAAATACAGAAGAGTCGGAAGATTTGTTAATGTAATATAAAAAAAGGAGAGTAAAAAAAGTACATAGAAATAAAAAAAGCGTTTTTAAACAAAAATCTACAATTAAGTGAACACAACACTAATTCTAAAATTACTGAGAGCCCAGCAATGCTCCGCGGAATACGTCAGCTTCTAAATTCTCTCAAGCCGTTCTGGAGAGTCCATCAATGCATATAAAAATAAACAGCATCCCCCGTTGGCCCTCATTCACTGAAATTTCTAGGATATAATTTTTCAGACTTATGCTGGAAACTGTCACCGATGTACGTAGTTCCTTACCGCAGCTCCTAAAAAAAAAAAAATAAATAATTGGCGCGTACACTTCTGTTAGGTGTTTGGCCGAGCTCCTCCTCCTATTTGTGGTGTGCGTCTTGATGTTGTTCCACAAATGGAGGGACCTACAGTTTCAAGCCGACTCCGAACGGCAGATATTTTTATGAGGAGCTTTTTCATGGCAGAAATACACTCGGAGGTTTGCCATTGCCTGCCGAGGGGCGACCGCTATTAGAAAAATGTTTTTATTAATTTTGCCTTCACCGAGATTCGAACTAACGACCTCTCGGTGAATTCCGAATGGTAATCACGCACCAACCCATTCGGCTACGGCGGCCGCAGCTCCTAGAGAGCACAAAATTAAGCAAAACTCATCCCGTAGAGAACAACTGCATTCTTTTAGTTACATATTCACACAATACACAATGTTGCCATTGATATTTTTGCTTACACACTTTTCACATCAGTTACAATTTTTCATTGTTTAATAAACCAAAGTCAAATACCAACAAATGCAAATAGTTCATTTATCTATAATTAAGATTATTCAACATTGTTTTTAAGTTATTTTAACGAAAATTAAAATTTGTCCAAGTTTATTTCGTAAATTATTTCGAAATGTACTGTTTGGCAACACTGTGTGGTGAGAGAGCAATCCTGAGAGGAATTTTCAAAAATCCTGCTATAAAATCTACGCTACTACGATACGGAAGCAAAGTAAGTTTTCATTTACATGGGGCTCTCATCAGTTTGATCGTAACAGCTGACGTCGGTGACTGTTTGCAACAATAGTATGAATGGTGAAAAGGTTTTTAGAGGTTGACTAATTATCAGACCCTTATTCGGCTCTCAGCGAATTTGTACAGAATTGTACGAAAAAAATTAACCAATGACACTTCGTTCCCGTCTGAATAACGACTGATTGGGCGAGTGTGTGAATACATGTAAAATGTGCGTGCAGAATTCGGCTGAATGTCCCAAGTAACGTCGCAGCCGAAGTACCCCTCACAGCTTTCTCTTTCACCATAGTTAAAGAGCAAACCTGGTAAACCTATCATCCTTGCTTAGTATGGAGCTTGTGAAGAAAAGTATTTTTTTTTTACATGTATGTATGTATGTGTATGCACATTTTATATTCATACACATGTACATATGAACTTACATATTTACGCAGAATTATTGAAATCGCTCTTAGAATTATGACCTTAGTAGGTCGTTATTTATTAAGTGGATTCAAAGCCAGCTGGTGGAGTAAAATAATCAGCGCCTTTAAACTATTGAAACCATAGTTTTGTCGGTGATTAAAGGGTGGCTATTACTCTCCTAGCTAATACTAGTTTACTTTGTCCAAGCTGGTTTTTTCCTGTTTGTTAATGCTCAGCTAAAGTGTACGACATAAATAAATAGTAAAATACACATTGCACTTTGCCCGACGCGTCATTTTGAAAGTTAATTGCTTTCAGCGGCGCGGGTATGGTTTTACTTTTGTTGATGTATGTACATATTTTTTTACATTGTATCAATAATTTATGTGCGCATGTTCATGCAAATACACATAAGTATGTATGTATGTACGTACATACACACACTTGTGGTCACATAATAAATTCATTTCAATTTTTTTTTTTTGCAATAATCGCAATATTTTTCGTGATACAATTTTTGCGTAATTTTTTTTTTTTTATATGGTTTCGTTGAAGAACGAAAATTTTGTAAATCAAAGTTACAAACTTTGTATAAAATTCACAAGAACAAATTTAAACAAGTTTTCATGAAAATTTTTAACTTTTTATTCAGAATTTTTTTCATTAAATTAAAAAAAAAATTCTTTAAGTTAATTTTTTTCAACTTTTTATTCAGAATTTTTTTCATTAAATCAAAAAAAAAAATTCTTTAAATTAAATTCATAAAATTATAAAAAAAAAAACAATTTTGAGTATGCAATTTTATAGCTCAATAAAGTTTAGTACAACACTTTCCAAGTTTGAAGTCGTTCAAAATTTGCGTTGATTTTTAAATTTTTGCGTAAATTTTTATTTTTTTTTTTTACTATTGTTTCGTTGGAGAACGAAAATTTTGTAAATCAAAGTTGCAAACTTTGTATTAAATTCACAAAAATTTAATTACAATAATAAAATTTAAAAAGAACTTTTTATTCAGAATTTTTTTCATTAAATTTTTTTGGAAAAATTCTGAGTATGCTGTTTTATAGCTCACTATTTTAGTACAACAATTTCCACGTTTGAAGACGTTCAAAATTTACTTTAATTTTTCAATTTTCTTTTAACATTTATTTTGAGCACTTTACCAGTATAAAGCGCATATTCAGAAGTCTTTTTTTTTACAAAAAATAAACGAAAGAATGTTTGCGTAAAAAACATTTCGAATATTGTAAGACGATAAAGTGACTGAATTATGTTGGCCCTAGTGTATGTACATACGTACACTTATCACTACTGTTCTTGACTACCACGCGCCGGTCGCACTTTCGAAAATCGCATGATTCTATTTGTATGTGTATGAAGCTATACACACACACATACATACATATATACAGAAACATATAGATATCTGTTCGCAAGTAAAATCTATAAAGCGTGAATAGATTCAAGTCCAGCGAAGGGTCACCCTGTCAGGCGCTTAATAGTTTTCCTGTGCATTATAATTATTAATTGACAAGATTTTTATAATTAAATATTCTAGATGCCCAAGTGATATTAGCTACAAATCTTCACTTTCACTGGAATAAAAAATTCAAAATTTTTATTAAATTTGCTGATTGCGCAAAATACGTAAAATAAAAATTAAAATAATCTTACTAGTACCCTCATGCATACAAATATATAAGTATGCATAATAGGGCGGGTCGATTTAAAAATCGCTCATTGCTCTGTGAAAATCGTATTCTAGGGATCAAAATAAGAAACTTTGCCGAAGGAACCATACGAATTCTGATGTCGCCCAATTTCAGAATATCACCATTTTTGGCCTTTACATGAAAAAATCAGCTAAATGGCTTTTTTTTCTTTATTTTTATTTATTTATAATAATATTTATTATTTATTTATAATAATATCTATTTTTTCTCTTAAGAAATTTATTTAGTCAGAACATATGTAAATGAAAAAATTAATTTAAGTGATAAGACGATAACCCTGGTAGCTAGAGCTTTTATCTTAGATTAATCTATAATTTTAATTATATTTTAATAAATAATAATAATAATAATAATAATTTAAGTGAGTTATAGAAAAGAAACTAAAAAGTTCGACCCAAATTGGGGGGCATCAGAACTTCTTTTTTTTTTTTGCTGGGTGAGGTAGGGTTCAAAATGCCTTCGCACTTACAGCGACCGTCGTCTACTGCGTCGTGTGGTGTGGCCACTAAAACAGTTCCTCCTCCTCTCCTGGGGAGACTCCCCTCCCGGAACTGCTTTGAACATTACTTCGGGAGAGCCCAGAACGGCGTCCATGAAAAGGACCAAATTCTAATTCACCCACGTCTGGGTCCACCATATTTGTAGCCAGCATTCATGCTATAGGCTCGTCTTCTTTTGTCTCTATCTGCGGGGCTTCATGTTGTCGGCTTATCTTCTAGTCAAGTATATTAGCATCTCTGTCCATGTCAAGTCTTTTGGCACGTAGGACTCGCTCTATATACGTGCGAATAATTTGCCAATTTTCTGCACTTTCTATCATTTTATCAGTGATGTTGTCAGCTCTTAAGGGGCCTAGTCTGCCTTCGACAGCTTTGCGATCTAGTTTCCATCTCTCACATTTGAAGAAAGTGTGATCTGCGTCGTCAATGAGTGCATCTCCGTAGATGCATTTAGTGGTTACTGACTTGCCTATGTTGTTAAGGTATTTGTAAAAGTATCCATGTCCAGATAGCATCTGTGTGGTATAATAGGTAGAGGCGAGGTACGCCGAACTGTCTGTTATACCATTTGTCTAGATTTGGTATAAGTCTCTTCGTCCATCGGCCTTTCGTCTCTGACTCCCATCGCTCTTGCCATATTTGCAGTGTATGTGCTCTAATTTGCTGCTTTGCGCTCGTTTTGGAGCGGGCGCGTGTGTGGTCTTCTATGGCGTTTGTCTCGCTCTTTTTAATTCAGAATTCATTTTAGAGGTATGGTTCCTTCGGCAAAGTTTCTTATTTTGATCTCTAGAATACGATTTTCGCAGAGCAATGAACGATTTTTTTGCCTCCCCACAAATCGACCCGGCCTAATACATAAGAATATATTACAATTTGATGCATTGTTTATTAGTACTTAACTTTATAAAAAAATGTATTTTAATTTTTCTTTACAAAAATTAGTATATAAAAAAAGCTCAATAAAGCTTTGGCTCTGCAGCCAATGCTCAAACATAATTTTAGTACTGGTACCCAGTCACTAAATAATAATAATAATAAAAATAAAAAATTACGTGACCCAAAGTACGATGAAAAAAAGTTGCTTCCTGGTCTGCATCATTTTTCCGTGAAATGTTGAAATAAAGTTGTAGTTATAGTTTGTCGAACTGGATTTTTGAATTTCCAAAAATTTAGCAATTTACGGTATTTCAAAAACGTATGCGTTTTACGTCTTAAATGTCACACTTTAATCATGTTTACAAAATTTGTTAACAAAAATATCAAAAATCCGGTTCGGCAGACTGTAGAGAAAACACTTTCGAATATTAAAAAAAAAACGCATCAAAAAATATTAAAAATTGTGTGAAAGATGGCGAAATGAAGCAACCTGCAAAATCGCCCGTCAACTTTGGCCGACTCTAAATGCTAAACGCACAGAATCTCTGCTAAGCCAAAATAAACACAGTCTTAGCACATTGATCTCAGTCATAACGGGGCACTGCCTAATAGGCAGACACGCCCTAAGGATGGGTGTGCAAACACATGACTTCTGTAGAAGTGGTCTAGATGAGGACGAGGAAGAGACAATCTCGCACCTACTGTGCCACTGCCCTGCTCTATCCAGACGCAGGTTTACTATTCTGGGTAGACAATTTTTTAATGAGCTAGAAGACCTCAGTACTATAGAAATCAGAGATATTTTAAAATTTTTGAAAAACACACACTGGTTTTAGGAGAGATAGGGACAAGCTCCCCACGCGGCATCACAATGGGCTATGAGCCTGAGTGTGTCCCACAGGACAACCGCTTCAACCTAACCTAACCTTGGCCGAGCTCCTTCGAACGGCAAATGGGTTTTTATGAGGAGGTTTTTCATGGCAGAAATACACTCGAAAGTTTGCCTTTGCCAGCCGTGAGGCGACCGCTATTAGAAAATCCTGTTTCTTCTTTTGGGTTTTTCACCGAGATTCGAACCTACGTTCTCTCTAAATTCCGAACCATCGTACTCCCGAATGGTGGTAACGCACCAACCTATTCGGCTAAACCTATGTTTGTTTATAGATTTTGAAATTCCAGCGAGCAAAAGGAAAAAGAAAATGTATTGTTCTTGTTGTTTTTGTTCTACTGCTATTATCTGTGTAATATGCCTTTCGTTGCGCAAAATATTGAATTAAATTACATAAAATACGTCTAGACTAACTGTAAAAATTGTGCCAAACATTTTTCAAGTAAAGTTGAGATCTTTAATGCAAAACAAGAAAAAAAGAGAAAATAAAAAAACAAAAAATGTTTCCATGAGGAATTTCTTTATTGAAGTTTAAAATACAAAAATAAATCTTATTTGTTTGGGAGGTTGGTTGGTTGTCATCATCGCCGTGAGTCTGCAGGCATTCCATCGTTTCATATTTATTAATGTTAGTGTTTGTTTGTGGTTGTAGGGGGGCCACAACGTTCTGCTAACTTTGCATGTGCTCTGGTCGTTCCACCTGCATTCCGTGATTTGTAGATATTTTAAGGAAGTTGCATTCTTGGTTGCACCCAGTGGTGTGAATACCGATTCTGCTAAAATGTTATTCGTGGCAGATCCCCCTCTTGCCATTTCGGCCGCTTGCTTGAATGTTCCGATGTCCCGAGACCCAGATTAAGAGAACTTTATAGTTTTCACTCAAGGTGGAAAGCCTATTTCTGCTTTGTTCCACCAGTTTAGTTGTTGTTGCATCTGAATCCAGTGATTGAATTGCAGCTGGGCTACCCGAAAGAGTAGCAATATTGCACTTAAGAGAGAAATCTGTGATTAGCAGCCTACATTAAAATCTGATTTCAAACGTCTTCATCAATTGAAGAAATATTGTGCCGCCATGAAGGAACTCCATTGCAAGCGTTCTTAGCCTTCCTAGCGTGTACCTGCGTTTGGGTTAAATAAACTTTGTTCGTGAATCCGCCTGAAAGACATTGCAAGTATTGGGAAGACACACAGATTTTCAATTTGAAGGCTATGAGAATATATACAGGCTCCGGCAGTCGAAGTGTAACCAATTAAAAAGGCCAGAAATTTAGCTTAGAAAACTACTTTTATTCAATTCAAAGTAAAAAATGTGTGAAAATAATACAAAATTAAGAATAAATTTACTTTTGCTCGATATGGCCACCTTTTCACCTTTTGTCTTGACCTTAGCCTTGAGATGGTCCATAAATGAATCACAAGCTGTCCGAATGTGACTTGAAGGTATTTTGGCCCGCTCGCGAGACTGGTGAATCTTTTAGTTCGGATTTTGCTCCCCGAAAGGGCTCAAAGAGAATATTCCATCGGATTCGCGTCTGGTGAATTTGGGAGCCAGTGTTTGGACGTTATGAAGCTCGGAACGGTTTTTTAGTCATTCTTGGTTCACTCGAGCTTTGTGAGGCGGTGTCGAATCCGTTTGAAACGTCCATGGTTTGTCACCAAAATGCTTGTTTGCCCACGGCTTCAAAGCAACCCCCCTATAATATTTCGCATTTACCTTAACGTGAGGCTCTATGAAAACGATTAGAAAGCACCTATCTGCGGTTACAGCGGCTCAAACCGTTACCTGTGCCGGGTGCTGCCTTCTGGTGGCCAATCGATGATTCGAATTCTTGTACGAACGGTCGATTAAATCGAGTTTTATGAGTTTTCGAACTGCTCAATTTGAAAAATTTTCCCATCAGAAAACACAATGTTCGGAAATTTACTGCGAATTAACTCCTTCGCTCTCTCAAGTCAGACTTGTTGCTGCTTTGGTGTGAGATCATGCGTATTTTGGATCATGGAAGACTTGACTTTGAGATCATGTTTCAGTTTGCGACGGATGCTACGATCAGATATTTTCAGTTCTTTTGCCATTTGATTGGCACTTCGTCGGGGATTTCGCTCAAGTCGCTTCTTCACTTTTGAACCATTTCACCAGACGTTGCAGTCTTTTGATGACCACCTCTATGACGTTTCGCGATGCCCCCAGTACGATAAACAAAAACTTTATTTACTTTAAGGTGCTCGAGCTCACGAACAATCGCTGGTTGTGGTTTCCCAGCCAAATATAACGCAATCACACTATGACGTTTGAAATCCATTACCGATTTTCTTTTTTCACGTTTACTCTCGGCAAAATGCATCCGTGCACTTGTAAACAATACTCTGGACTGTCATTTAGACATCGGATGCGCGGGCATCAGCTGCGGGAACGGTCTGAAGTTGGTTACACTTCGAGTGCCGCACCCTGTAAATCTTATTTAGTTTATTATAAACAAAATATTTGTCTTATATTACATAGTTATATTACAAAAAAATGCAAGCCTTCAAAGCAAACATATTTAAATATTTTTATATTGGAGGTTGAATTAGTTTTAAAGGTGACACACAGATGGCGCTATTTATCACTTTATCGCGTTGGCAATACTGAATATATATTCATGGCAAAGCCTCATCCGTAGGCTTTGTTTATCAGTATCTGTCATTTCGCTGAAGTATAAACAACGCAGTGTTTTCGTGCTCCGAGTATGTCAACTTTCGTGCCGTCGAAACGCAATTTGCGGAAAGCTTTGCTTTTCTGCTTCAATTTGAAAAAAAATACAGCCCAAGCCCGTGAATTGCTGCAGGAGGCCTACCCAGACCATACTCCGTCGATTTCAACATGTGAGTACTGGTTTCGACGATACAAAAGTGGTGACTTTCACATCGAAGACAAGGAGCGTCTTGGCCAGCCCAAAAAGTTCGAGGACGCGGAATTAGGGGAATTGGTAAACGAGGACTCGTGCCAAACCCAAGAAGAGCTTGCTGAATCATTGGGCGTTGATAAATCAACCGTTTGCAAGCGTCTAAAAGCGATGGGAATGATCCAAAAGTAAGGACATTGGGTCCCGTACGAGTTCAAGCTGCGCGACGTCGAACGGCGATTTTTTACGTGCGAATTGCTGATCGAGCGACAAAATCGGAAGGGTTTTTTGCATCGGGTGGTGACTGGCGACGAAAAATGGATCCACTACGATAACCCAAAACGCAAAAAATCATGGGGTTTGCCCGGCCACGCATCAACGTCGACGGCCAAGCAGAATATTCACGACAAGAAAATCATGCTCTGCATTTGGTGGGATCAAGTCGGCGTCGTATATTTTGAGCTGCTCCAACCGGGCGAAACAATCACGGGGGATCGTTACCGACTGCAATTGATGCGTTTAAGCCGGGCATTGAAAGAAAAACGGCCGGAAACGGTAAAAAGGCACGACAAGGTTATTTTGCAACATGACAACGCTCGGCCGCATGTTGCTCAACCTGTCAAAAAATACCTTGGAACGCTTGTCTGGGAAGTGTTACCCCACCCGCCGTATAGTCCAGACATAGCTCCCTCCGATTATCATTTGTTCCGGTATATGAGTCTCGATTTGGCGGACCAGCGGTTCTCCTCGTACGAGGCTACCAAAATATGGGTTGAGTCATGGATAGCCAAGCAGCGGCCAGAATTTTGGAGAAACGGCATCAGGAAATTGCCCGAAAGATGGGCGAAAGTTGTAGCTAGCGATGGCCAATACTTCGAATAAAATATTTTGTACCGTTTTTTCACAATAAAGCCCCAAATATTCGAAAAAAACCTTTAAAACTAATTCAACCTCCAATACATATATACAAAAAAAATGTATATTGCACTATGTTCAACTCTGAATAATTTGACTTCAAAACTTCAATAAGAATCTCAATACCCTTTATATTCAACCCAAAGCTATATTTTTTATTTATTTTATTGTTTTATTCTCTTAACTTTCAGGGTCTTGCTTTTACCGTCGAAGAACGCCAACTGTTAGGCATTCAAGGTCTTTTGCCCGCCGTTGTTAAAACCGATGAAGAACAGGTTGAACATGCACTAATCCTTTTGGATCGCCTGGAACATGATTTGGACAAGTATATCTATCTTGCCGGCCTTGCTGAACGCAATGAGCGCCTGTTCTATAAAGTGCTCGCATCTGACATCGCTAAGATGATGCCATTGGTGTACACACCCACTGTTGGCTTGGCTTGCCAAAAATTCAGTTTGATATTCCAAAATCCAAAGGGTCTCTACATTACCATCAATGATAAGGGGCACGTTTACGATGTGATCAAGGTAAGAAGTCGCTTTACATGTTTATGTAATATAGATATGCATACAAGTTTAATACTAATTTCAAACCTTCCTTCTAACCTCACAGAACTGGCCCGAAAGAGATATTCGCGCTATTGTCGTCACAGATGGTGAACGCATTTTGGGTCTTGGCGATTTGGGTGCCAATGGCATGGGTATACCTGTGGGTAAACTGTCGCTATATACCGCCTTAGCTGGCGTTAAGCCGCATCAATGCCTGCCTATTACCCTGGATGTGGGCACCAACACGCAAAGCATTTTGGATGATCCTTTGTATATTGGCCTGCGTCATAAGCGTATTACTGGCCCGGAATACGATGCCTTCATTGAGGAATTCATGCAGGCCGTTGTACGTCGTTTTGGTCGCAATTGTCTGATACAATTCGAGGATTTCGGCAATAGCAATGCATTCCGCCTGTTGAACAAATATCGTAATAATTACTGCACCTTCAACGATGATATTCAAGGTACTGCCTCAGTTGCGGTAGCTGGTATTTTCGCCTCTTTGAGACTGACCAATACATCGCTTAAAGAAAACAAAATGCTGTTCTTCGGTGCTGGTGAAGCTGCTTTGGGTATTGCTAATCTTTGCAAGATTGCGATGGTCAGAAGTGGATTGACAGAAGAGGAAGCAGTTGATCGCATTTGGCTTGTGGATAGCCGCGGTTTGATTGTGAAAAATCGCCCTAGTGGTGGTTTGACTGAACACAAATTGCATTTCGCACACCAACACGAACCGGTTGACACTCTTTTGGAAGCCGTAAAAGTTGTTAAGCCGACAATACTGATCGGTGCCGCTGCTGTGGGTGGTGCATTCACACCCCAAATTTTGCAACTGATGGCCGAATTTAATGAAAAACCAATCATTTTCGCTTTGTCCAACCCTACCAGCAAAGCTGAGTGTACTGCCGAGCAGGCCTACCAAAACACAGACGGCAGAGCTGTCTTTGCGTCTGGATCACCCTTCCCTCCTGTTACGTACAAAGGCAAAACTTTCCACCCGGGTCAGGGTAACAATTCGTATATTTTCCCTGGCATAGGATTGGGTGTTATTGCTGCGGGCATTAAAACCATTCCTGAAGAGATATTCCTGATGGCAGCACAGAAATTGTCCTGCATGGTTCAAGACGAAGACTTGGCAATAGGCAGCCTGTATCCACCGCTGGAGAAGATCACCGCATGCTCAGTCGAAATTGCTGTTGCGATTGTCGAATACGCCTACAAAGAGGGTGAGTTCGTGAGCATAAAAATTTTAGGCTGATCACTTTGTGTACTTATAACTTGACTACTTTCGTTTGTAGGTTTGGCCACCGTGTTGCCCGAACCTGAGAAGAAATGTGAATTTATCAAGACTCAGATGTACAATGTAAACTACACCCCTGCTGTGCCGGAGGTCTATTCGTGGTGTAACAAATTGTGAACGCGATAATTCCTAGGATTAACGTTCGACAAAGCAAGTGATCAACTGTGAACTGAACGCGGCGAAAAAAATGTGTACTGTGCGCCAAAATTATAATGTGTAACATTATATTCATCAATATACTTTCAAATTTAAATGTGTAAATTAAATCCTAATAAAGTAAAAAAAAAAATTAAACCTTCATATTTAAAATGAAAAACTGGCGGTTAAGAAATATTATACGTAAACAACAAAGTGCGTGAGTCCATTATTTCTTTCTCGCACGAGCGCACGTCTATTGAAAGCATTACTGCTTATTGTTCTTCCTACGAAATAAGCGATAAAGTCAACTGGAGTACATCTGTTTTCGAAAGGAAACTCCAAGAGTGTACCTAACACTGGCATGCAGATGGTTCGAGTACTCCTGAAGGCGTAGGCACTGGAATATCTGGAGGCAAACAGAGATGTCTGTGTAGATGGGTTGTTTTTGAAGGATCTCTCAGGCGAAAGTGAATGCAATCGTTAATGTGAAGAGATGAATTTAGATAGAAACCTACGAAATAAGCGATTTGCCATTCTGAGCAGCAATTAGGCAACACTTGAAGAGTAGCCATACTTTGAAATCGAGACCGAGAAATTTAATTTGCTAGGAATCGCATCCATAAGGGTCCCAAGGTCCTCATAAAGGCACTCTCGGTGGGGTTTTCATAAGGGTCCGAGGATACAGAGGTGTACCAGCGAATGAAGCAACGAATGCGTTGGGCAGGGGCTGCGGTCTCGTTATTAACCCTTCCTTGCCGTGCGATGTATCATTAAGAAAGAGCTTAGAAGCGAGGAACTAAGACTACGAAACGTAAGTTGATAAGCAGAATGTGAGACTACGCCAGTCGAAGGCCTTCCTATGAGTGTATAATCATAAGAGATTCAAACATCTCATAAGCCTCTGTGAGGACAATTTGTGAATGGTCACTGACATTGCCAAAGGTTACAGCCGATACAATAGTCCCGACGTTTCTGCGACCAATCCCTGGAAACTACAATACTAGCACCTTCTCGATAGCACACCGAGAAGTAGTAGACATCTCGGCCGAGTACGACCTGAAGAAAGACACATACGCTCAACCCAATCCAATTCCATCTTAGGTTTAGTGAGAGAGTTGCGTTTGGATGAGGTACTGTGATGAGTGGAGCCTACAAGGGACCTTAAAGTGAAGTTCAAGCCTCCTTCCTTTTTTATTCAATCATTCCATATGCATGTATGCCATACTCAGCGCAATATACGCACATCATTGTAAAGTTTCTACCCGCTGTTGACATCGCATGAGGGCTTATAAATCTCGCAAAGAAATATTAAGATTTTTCAAAACCAGATTTGGCTTCAAAACAATCAAAGGGATCAGAAATCCACCACGCAAAAAATAAATAATAGGCGCGTACACCCTTTTTGGGTGTTTGGCCGAGCTCCTCCTCCTATTTGTGGCGTGCGTCTTGATGTTGTTCCACAAATGGAGGGATCTACAGTTTTAAGCCGAATCCGAACGGCAGATATTTTTATGAGGACCTTTTTCATGGCAGAAATTCACTCAGAGGTTTGCCATTGCCTGCCGATGGGCGACCGCTATTAAAAAAATGTTGTTCTTTAATTTTGGTCTTTCACCGAGATTCGAATCTACATTCTCTCTGAATTCTGAATGGTAGTCACGCCCCACCCATTCGGCTACGGTAGCCGCAAATAAAATTTAGATAAACTCTATAGGTTCATCCTTCTATCCCACCCCGCACAAACAAGTGGCTTCCTAGACTTACGTCGACAACTGATGACTTCACAACACAGGATTTAATTCCTTTTCTTTCAACTATTTTAAGATCGTTGTGAGATTACATCGGAAGTTCATCTATGATTCATTTTTTGAACCTACATATGTACATAAATTGGTTGACTCATTATCATGACGCGTATTTCACAAAATATTGCACTATACATAGAAAACTTGGATCTCATAATCTTCGGAATAGCAAAAAAATTCTTTCTTTCAAGATGGTTCTGAATGGTTTTAATTACTGGCATTTTTTCTTTGAAAATTTCTAGTTGTCGAGGTATCTCTAGTATATTGAATAGATTGGAATAATGAGCGAGAGAACATCGATTTTTAAGACCGAGCCGAACATTTTCCAAAGTCAATTAATAAAACGTCTTGCAAACAATGACTTTTTGAAATTCCAGTATTTTTGTTAAAAAAAAAACAATGTTTCAAAAACATTAATTTCGGCTCATAACATACATATATGTACATATGTGTTTATGGTTGCAAAACCCGAATTTTGGCCGAACATTTTTATTTTTTGCGTAGTCGCACCGAAATCGAACTGAACTTTTACGACCAAACATTGCCGAAACTCGCTCGCCTTTTAAAGTTTTCAATCCTGATTTTTATGTGTTTTTGTATTGGGCGTGACTACAATTCGGTTGATCCTGAATTCGAGGCCCTCTATAGAGAGGCTAGCTCAATCATTTAAATAAAGTGTTGTATGAGTCAATTATGCAAATATATAAATATTTTCTGTAATAATGCCAGATAATACCACATAAAAAATATAAAATGCGGTTCAAAATAGAAGTAGTTGGCAACGCCTCTCTGCTGCTAGGCTACGCCAACGTCTCTGCTATTCAGTTGCTTGAAGGATGGACATTAAAATGTATATCGGCACAAGCCACAAATAGGAGGAGAAACTGGGCCCCACACCCAAAAAGGTTGTAAACGCCAATTATATACACACATAAATATATTCTGTAATAATAACAGGTAACACCACATAAAAAATATGAAATTGCGGTTCAGAATAAAAGTAGTTGGCAACGCCTCTCTGCTGCTAGGCTACGCCAACGTCTCTGCTATTCAGCTACTTGAGGGATGGACATTAAAATATACATCGATGTATTTCGCGATCTACTGCACCATGTAGTGATATCGATATTAATATACACACATAAATGCACCCAAAATTTAAGCATGTAGGCTGCAGTCATGATTTATGCAGTTTTCCTAATACCATTTCTTTCTTTAAAACTTTAGAATATTACAAATCATCTCATAAATTGAAACTTGCATACTGCATCACTTAATTCGATGCATGGATAAGTTACATCGAAGGCTATTATTATATCGGTGGATATCGTCCATCTTTAGGGTGTTATTAAATGTGAACAAAAACCGAAAAAGGTATCAATAATCTCTAGCGTATATCTGCATTAGTGTTTATTTATGCATTTTTTAAGTATTTATAAGTGTAAAGATGAAGATTTGTGATTTGCATAACAATAGAGCCACAGCAATATGTGCTGAAGGCAGAGCCTCAGTAATGGACTCATTTTTGCAACCGCAATTAAGAAGCCAATTCGCCGATGAAGTGAAACAAAAGCAGGTTAGTGTGTGCTTGGATAAATCCATGACCTCTTTTAATACATTAACTTTCATGCGGCAATAGGCCATTACAGATCAGCTAATTAACAAAATTCTCTACTCCAAGCGTTTGCTTGTCGACCATGTAGAAGCTTTGGAACAGTGTTTGCGGCATGTAAAGCAGGCTCCAGACCAAACGGACTCAAACAGCGCTGGCACTGCTGCCATAACCGGTGAAAATGTCAGATACATGAAGTCAAATGGGGAAATATTTACTGCGCGCAATACCTGCATATTGTTAGGTACCACCCTACTGGAACATTTCGTTACGCCAAAAGCGTTACGATTAACATTGGTGCCGTCATTGCTGCTGACGGCAGGATTTAGTGCTATTTACATGGTTAAAAATATATTTATTTTTCGTAATAAGATTGTCGAGAGTGAGTTGAACAGCTTGATACGCACAATTGACGAATTCGGGAACTGCATACGCCGCAATATGACTTATTTCAATGAAATTCTAATTATGAAGCAACAGGAGTTGATCGAGTTAGTGCAAAAAATGCTGTGCTCATTCAAGCAAAACTATAATTCTGTTTATCTGTAGATCTCGTCAAATAGAGCGCGCCTGGGACTGCATCACATCCGCAAAGGAAGTCACAGAGATATTGTACGATGCAACACGCAAATTGGAAGCACAGTATCCCTTGCCTGCGCGCTTCTCACAGTATTACTCACCCATGGAAGAGTTGCGTGAGTGTGAATATTTCAAAAACAACGTCACCGACTATAGTCCAAAGCACATCAAAGTAAGTAAGAAAAAATGTGGTCAACCCATTGAGTTTAAAATAATAAATGTACCCATAAATGGTTTAGGATTTCCACAACATATTTGCATATGTGCAATCACAATTCTTGCTACGCCTTGCCTTTACGCTCTCAACAAAGCCTTCGATTAGCGAGCTAAACGCTGAGCTGGTTAAAGTCGATTGTCTTATTCAGCAACTAGTGCAGGAAGAAGAGAATCACTTCAAAAATTTGGCTATTGAACTGAACAAAAATAAGCAGCTAGAATTAGAAGCATTAAATGCAACTAAGGTGATGCAAAATCGCAGCAGTCCCGTCGCGGTGCTGCAAGACTCTTCGCTCAAACTAAGCGCTTGTATGGTAGCTGTTGCTGGCGAATGCCAAGCGCTGGATATAACATTGCAGCGGCTCACTGAAGCTGAAGCAGAACAAAAAGACAATGCCAAGCAGCTACTTCAAGTAGCGAATAATATGCGCAGCATCGAAAGCGCTTTATCCGTGTGCTTTGACGACTTCCAACGACTTATGTTGGTCTACAATAAATTTTTGAATAGCAAATTAAGTAATCAAGAAAACTCAACTGCGATTGTAGACGGTGAAAAAACGGATGCGGCCAGTGATGAGTATCCTGAAAGCTTTTTGCGCGTCGAAATTTCACCAAATCCTAATGATGCAGACAAGCGTGATGACTTTTATGCGTATATGTACGACGAACAACAGGCGCAGGCTGAGAAAGAGCAACAGCAAGCTGATACAAAAGCACAGAGGGACTGCGACATGGAGATTCTCAACTTTGAAAAACGCATAACCAAAGGAAAATTTCGTCCGGTCTTAAAACAATTGAAGGATCGTATTGATCCAATACGGCATGAAATGCTAGAGAAAGAACGTCAAGTACTAGCCGCCAAAGGTATTAACGTTGATGACTTCTTTGGCAAAAAAGATAATACAACGGATTTATTAGAGGCAGATAAGAAGGCGGAAAAAATAAACAACACTAATATGGAACAAAATGATGATAGCGATAGCGAGGGATCAGCTGATTTAGAATTTCAACGCAGCAATAAGAAATTAAAAGAGCGTGATAACTTTGCTGAAATGCGCAATTTTCTGGCACAAAAGCAAGCAATCAATATATTTAACTTGGATGACACAGCGCCAAGAACAACAATGGGCGATGAAGAAGTATTGGAGAGTGAATGTTAGGTGGGAAATATACAGGGTTGGGCATGGTGCACTAAATAATTAATGCAATGAGCGAATAGTCAAAACACAGAAAAATAGTGATAATGAAGACCATATTTTAATTAACATTAAATAATTGGCGGCAGTGCAGTTTTTATGGCAGTGCAAATACCCAACCTTGGAAATATATTTAGGGAGGAGTGGTGAAGGTTGCACAGCGAAACTTAAGTAACTATAATTTGATTTGGCATGACGTACAACAGCCATATAAGATCATAATTAGGAGATTATTTTAATTTGCAATTTATCTAATTTTATTATTATTGCTTTGTTGATATTTCTAAATGCGGGCACATGTACGTATGTATGTTAGATAACTCCAGCAGTTACTTAATTTAGTTGTAAATATGTACAGTCTGCCTTTGATTGCTGCACAAGCATTTGCAAAACCTTATTTAATTGTTATATTTCCGAATTATTGCACTATCCAAAAATTATACTACTTAAAAGATGATATTTTAAAAAAAGTTTCATTTGCGCTAGACTTTGCACAAACGCTAGTTTACACCCACACGCAGAAATATAAAATTGTAAGCCTACTAAGGGTTAATCTTGGTGTGAGATAAAGGGGATGCATAGAAAAAACACCTTTGTAGCATAATTTCGCAAACGCAGTTTCATACACGCATTATAATTAATTTAAAAAATTAGCAGCAAACAAAAAATTGGCGTTTAAAAAATTCGCAACAAACAAAAAAGTGTTTATCTCATTTGTATATGTGCATAAGTATGTTTGTAAGTAATTTTATAAACCTTACCGATTCGCTGCCACTTTATCATCCTTTTTTGCCTGGTGCGCTTTTATCTGTAAAATTATAGCTTTAAAATATTGCTCTTATTGCTGGTTGTTACTTTATTTATTATTTACTTTTATTTTAAACTTCCATTGTGCATTGCAGGTTTGCGCTGCAAGCATATATGTATACATATTTGTGCATACATTTGTAAATATGTATGTGCATGATTATATGTATTTGCACTAAAAACTATTGTTGCTATTTGCTCGGCATTCAACTCTTCCCATACTCGTACACTTTTGGGTTCCAAGGATTGTAGGGACAAAGTTTGGTTGGATGTGCATCTGTATGTGCATACATGCATGTAAATTCGGGTTGTTGCTGTTGTAACAAAACAAACATTTCTATAAATAGCGCATATTTCGAAAATGTTATATTTTCCGTGCTTAGATAATCGAGCTTTCGTAAATAAACAGCGAGATTACCCATAAAAGAATTACCTGCTGAATTTCGTGATTATAAAATAATCTTAGATTATAAATATACTTTTTTCCGTGCAACCCTGTGTGTGTAACCGTTAATTATTATTACGAATGTAATGTAAAAACCAAATAAAATGCATGCCGGCAAAGAGAAGAGGTTTGCAGGCATAATTCGAATACAATTTTTGTTCGATATTAGGCCTCTTCTATTCCCCATTTAACTTCCCCTTGATTAACTTGACAAAAAAATTGCGTGCGGAAGCAACAACAAAGTTATCGTGTAAGATTCTCCGCTAGCGAGTACGGCTATACCTCATTAAATAGGTATAACTCACTGCCTTGCAAACACTTGTAATTTAAGGCAGCACTACTCCCGCGTTGCCAATATATGTTCATTTATACCAGTTGCTTCATCTATACGCCACTTGCTAAAGCTTGGCGAAAAGAAGAGGCCTATTATTAATTATGCATTCATATTACAGAAAAAAGCTTGTGTCCAAAGACGCTTCGGCCTGTTATTGCTTATTATAAAATGGCATATCGAATTTCGCATGCGCTGCTATACATTTTTTGCAGCCTCAGTAGACGTCGCTTACGGATTTCTTCCAACTGCCTTTACTAGCAGCAAATTGCGAAATTAAATGAGCTAACTAAAATCAACTTCTCTTTGCCTTTATTGATATCGTAAATAATAATTGAACAGACCAGAAACACTAACATATTCCACCAAACCAATTTCTATGAAGACAGCTGATTGTCAATTTTGCACCTAATCTGTCATATGTGAACGGATGGATAAATTTTTGTAGATTTATTGCTGCATATGTGAACTTGCTTTTACTGAAGTGAAGTTGGATAAAAATTCGGCCATATACTTAACATCGAGCCAACGACATCAAACCGGCTAATTGTGATGGATGGAATCCGAGAGTCGTGCGAGCGACTAAAAATAGCTAAACACTTTCTCGCTTTCATTCATTTTCTAAAGCACAAAAAGCGAACAAAAAGTTGTTAATTTAATTTCAAATTAAAAATTGTAAACGTAGCATAAGCTTTGTTCCTACTTTGTTTAAAAAACAAACAAAAAAATATATTTTTAGTTAATAATTTGATTTGATCAGATTTTATTTGAAATTCTTCAGAGTTAAAAACAAAACATTTTTATTAAATAATGTGATTGAATTGGTTGATTTTATTCAAAATCTTTGAGAGTTAAAAAAAAATATTTTTATTTAATAATTTGATTGATTTCAACAGATTTAATTTGAAATTTTTCAGATTTAAAAACAAAATATTTTTATTAAATAATTTGTTTGATTTAATTAGATTTTATTTGAAATCCTTGAGAGTAAAAAAAAATTTATTTTTATTTAATAATTTGCTTGATTTTTGAGATTTAAAAACAAAATATTTTTATTTAATAATTTGTTTGATTTAATTAGATTTTATTTGAAATCCTTGAGAGTAAAAAAAATTGTATTTTTATTTAATAATTTGCTTGATTTGGTTTGATTTTATTTGAAATCCTTGACAGTTGAAAACAAAATATTTTTATTAAATAATTTGTTTGATTTGATTTGATTTTATTTCAAATCCTTAAGAGTTAAAAAAATATATTTCTAGTTAATAATTTGTTTGATTAAATTTGATTTAATTAAAAATTCTTGATAGTTAAAAACAAAATATTTCTATTTAATAATTTGACTGATTTGATCAGATTTAATTAAAATTTCTTGAGAGTTAAAAAAATATATATTTTTATTAAATAATTTGATTGATTTGATTTTATTTAAAATTCTTGACAGTTAAAAACAAAATATATTTATTAAATAATTTAATTGATTTGGCTAGATTTTTTTATTAAATCCTTGGGAGTTAAAAAAAAATATATTTTTATTTAATATATTTATTGATTTGATTTTATTTAAACTCCTGAAAAGTTAAAAAATGTATTAAATAAATATATTTTACGTACGCGTAATTCCCACGTGCCCTTAACCCTCCGTTGAACGTTTTTTTTTAAACCTTCGGTTGCGCACCCCGCTCTGACGTTTTTTCGCTCTGTACGAGGATCCTTTTTAAATGGTTATATCCATGAATCGATAGAAAATTAAATTTTAGGAAGCTGCCTGGAAGCTCAAGTCGTTAGCTATAATAGAAGTATGTTAAATTACGTCTAAACCGACTTTTAAAATCTGGCTAGACCCGGGTGCGCAACGGAGCATTAATGTTAGACATCAATAAAGAAACTTGTTAAAAAAATTGTACTGTACTCAACTAAAAAATAAAACATGAGTAACAATTAAAATTTTTTGATTAAATTTATTTTTAAATGAAAAATTGTTAAACTTCAAAAATGTTATTATCTTATCTCTATTATTTTACAATTAAGTACACAGATATACATACACATATGTACACCACTACATTGTATAAAAAATGGCAATTCTTTTCTTCTGCATCGATGCGTCATAAGTATATAAAATAATGATAATAATAAATAATTATTTTCAAAATCCTTTAAATATTTCGTGTTTCGTCTGTTAAATACTGTACAATCATAACTAAATATTACATCTTTGGTAAAACATATGCCCACTCCCCTTAGGAGCAGCAGAAAGTGGGCGCCCAATAGGCATTAATGCGCGAATTTTCAAAAATATACAACAAAAAATTACATCCTTCGAACTGAGATACATTTTCATGTACAATTTGTGTATAAATAATGTCAAAAAAGCCACTTCTAAAAAATATTTAGCAAACATATACTTAAATGCCTATATAAAAGTAGTAGGAAAGTAAATACATACACAAATTACAAGTATTTACACACTTAAACTAAATTTATGCCAATGATTATGCACTGTTAGTGGCCGCACCATTGCCATTCACCAGAATCGAATTGGTGTTGCCGTGCGAGAATGCCGATAAGTTACTACTACGCACACTCGTGTAGCGTATCGGTTCAACGCCGAAGTCATCGCGCTTCAGTCGTCGACGTATAGCAGCAATCACGAAACCGAGTAGCACACCGACCGATACGACCACAGCCGCAGTGATGACGGTCAATACGATGTAGCGTTTTCTGAGAAAACGTGGTGGCTCCTCAACGATGGCTTTGTACTTTTTGGGTATTTTCAAGTTGCATATATACGGCGAAGTCAAATTGGATAGCAGAACACCTGCGAGAAAGTAAGGTGCGTCACAACGCGCCTGCATGTCCTGCCTGCTCTCCGGTTGTCCGCCAATGTATTCCATAGTCTGAATGAGAGCGCAATCACAAAACCAAGGATTACCAACGGTTTTGAATGTATGCAAATGAGGCCAAGGTTTGGCAAGAGCGGTGAGATCCGCAGAGGAGTCGTTGCCCACATTTCGAATTAGAGAAATCGACGTTAAAGCACAATGCGAAATGTCCAGCTGTTAATGGGAAATAAAGTAAAGTTTAACCAATAAATACATAAGCTTGCACACATGCTAGGTTGCTCAATAAGTTTTGCGGCCCGACAAGAAAAACAAAATTTTAGGGTGGAAATACACTTCATTCATTATTCAGTATAGCCTACCTAAACGTCCGCAATCAGATTGAGGTATTCGGTCGCTAAGCTAGATTTAAGCCACATACACTGTAGCATTCTCAAAAACTATGAGTTCATCAACCATGGTGCTGGATCATTGTACACTCCCTACTAGGTCCGAGCGGTACTTTTTCAATTAGTATTCCTTCATGGGAAAAGTGGGCGCGGTGTAACATTTGGAGACATAGCATAGCAAGCATGTTTACGGATGACTTACTGCGAGGAGCTCCCCATCATGCTCAAATTTAGGCTTCCGGACCACTGTAGTGTTTTCCAAGCGGAAGTAGCCGCATTTAAGGAAGCAGTGGATTGATTACTTGCTTCTGTAATTACTATAAAGGATATAAATATCTACAGCGACAGCCAAGCGGCAAGTACGACCTTGGGCTCGTTGTTTGTGCATTGGAAATGAGTCCAGAATTCTCTGACTTCTCTCTCGATTGTATCGGAATACTTCGATATTAGGCTCCTTTGGGTCCCCAGTCACAGCGGCATAGAGGGAAACTGTTGGGCTGATGAACTGGCTTGATAAGGAACTTTGGAGGCGGTTTGTCGCAGAATGAGAGGATTGTGGTTCCCTTAAGAACCTGTGGTCTGCTCTTGGAAAGATGGGCCTCGCGACAACTCAGCGAGCAGTGAGCTAGTGCGCAAACTTGCAAGGTCGCGAGATCCTTCTGGCCACGGGCAGATCGGCGACCCTCAAGGGCACTCCTAAGGCTAACAAAGCCGTAGCTCTCGAATTTGGTGGGTATCCTTACCCGACATTAGACTGTGAGACTTGGGATCGCCTCAAGTCCGTTGTGCAGAAACTGTCTTGAGGACGAGGTGGAATCATTTCCTTCAACACCTTTTCTTAGCTGCCCTGCTCTCATCTAGGAAAGATTTCGACATCTGGGCTCTCTCTTTTTCGCTATACCTGCGGATGTAGCGGGTTTAAATATCATACGTCTGGTGAATTTTGAATATTTATCCAAGTGTGCAAGGGAAGCTTAACCTGACCTTTCTAAAACCAATACTTCAGCCAAAATATTGCTTAAACTAAGTCTCTTTCAGTCACTCGACGATTTCCCAATACGATGTCCTGTATTTTTTCTACGATTTCTGGTGTTGTTGCTGTTTTCGGACGTCCTTGACCTGGGTCGTCTTCAAGGCATGTATGACCTCGTTTAAATTCAGCAACCCATCTTTCTACTGTACTACGTTAGATTAGGTATATCTGTCTGACCTGAATAGATCTCACATAGACCACAAGGAACCGAAGTGTTATCAGTGTTGTTGGAGTCGCGTTATGTCTCATAGTTCATGATACGCGTCTTGGCGAGTTTTAATAAACAGTTTAAACTTTTGTCATCAATATCCATCAGAGCTAAAAAGTATACCGATCCCAGTCAGTTGTGAGGAATTCTGCTTAGCGCAGGACAGTGGCAAAGGTGGTGTCCCAACGTACCCCTCTCTACTCTGCTTAAGTTACACAAGTCGTTCTGGACGAATCCCATACTAATTGATGGCGAAAAGTCCTTATACACTTTCAACATTTCTACATAAATTTCGATTGCTTTTAGACCTTCAAAAAATAAAAATTCAATCACTGCCCGATTCTTGATTTTTTCCATTGTAGAAAATACTGTGGCACGTCGGTACTAAATGGCTTGTAAACGAAATGAATGAATTGACAGATTGAAATATAACTTCATATGCCGTCATATGAAGAGTGTACCAACGTAACAACAACAAAATTTAGGCTAGTAGCAACGCCCTCTCTTATCGAACCGCAAAACTTATGGAACCACCTAGCATATACATAATTACTAAATTATTTTTCCACTTGCATTTGTCAGATTGCAGCTATGCGTCAAGCTTTCAACATCAAATTCCTGTAATCTCGGATTGTGTGCACAATACAGCCGCCTGAGCGTTTCCAAGCCTGTGAACGCATTTTTGCCGACCGTCTTCAACGCGGGCATATAACTTATATTGAGGCGCTGCAATGACTTCAGTCCAACAAAGCTCTCTTCCGTTAAGCGTTCAATGGGGTTTTCTGCCAAATTCAGTGATATGAGGCTTCTACCGATCAGCTGCAGCTTATCCGGCACTCTAGTCAAGTCATTGCCAGACAAATTCAAAATACGCAGATTCACCAACGTTTTAAAGAGGGACATTGTTAGCGTCTTAATAGCAGTGTGAGATAAATCCAGCTCCTAAAATAAACATAATTTTCATTAAATTATTGTATTTACTATAATTTGCACCCAACATGCACGAACCTGTAATTCAGTCGCTGATGCCAAAGCCAAAACAGTGGGCGTATTCAAGACCTTCAACTCATTGTAACTCAAATTCAATTTGGTCAAATTTGGCGTATGTTCGAAAAGGTTTCGATCGAGCGCATGCAGTCTATTATGGCTCAAATCCAAATCCGACAATGCTATGGGCTCATAATCGGTCACTCGATAGGGGCCACGAAATACATCGGGCGTCAGTTCATCGCTTGTAATTTCATTCCAACTCAAATCCAGTCTGCGTATGTACGGCACATCCATAAAGGTGGGCGCTTGCAGGTACTTGATGCCACAATGGCGACACGAAAAAGTGAGTGTGGCATTTGTAGCCGGCAACTGCTGCAACAACTCGATACTATTCCCCGAGAATGTGGCTACGATGTCAACACCTGCAAAATAACGGGGTACAACTTACAACTTTTAGAACCTTTTAAAGAACAAATTTATTCCTTAAAGATCACTTTTTAATTTGTTATAACAACAAAACACATTTCCCACTCAAGGGACAGTCCCTGAACGATTCAGGTTTAGTTAAGTTGCGATTAATTGTGCCGTTCCTTAGCCATAACCGTAACTATCAAACAATCAGTTGCTCTGATCAAACATATGGGCATCACTCTGAACGATGGCGCACCATAACGTCGTAAACATAACCCTAGCCGTATATATCTAAAAACACTTTGCAGTTCTGCAGCGTTCTAGACCGAACCATCGCTCTTTATGTAAATTGCATACATAATCGCTGATTCAATTGATGATTCCTGAGGAACTGATTCCGATTATTGGCCCTTGTGAGGGAACCGCTGATCCACGGTTGGCCAATTCATCGGCAATTTCGTTTCCTTAAACACCGGAGTGTCCTGGAACCCATATAAGTACAAGCCTGTTCCGTCTTGCAACAGAATTAAACTTCTTCTCACATTTTTGAACATTCTTTGAGGTTTGCTTTGCGTTCTCCAGACCCTTTAGTGCTGCCTGACTGTCACTAAAAACTCTAATCTGTTTCCCGCGCCATCTCCTCTCGATTATCCATACGGCTACTTTCAGGATGGCAAAAATTTCTGTATGAAAAACATTTGCCGTTCCTCCCATAGAGTAATGATACTTATTACTATCGTTTAAGTACCATCCGGCTCCAGACCTTATTTCATTCTTTGGCCCATCGGTGAAGAAAATATCCGTCAAATATTGTCATTAATTCTACTTCAATATCAGTTGTTTGAGGTTACGGCATGTCTAATCGCCCAATACTGGAAAGTTGCGGTTATAGTTATGGTTAGGGCTATGGCGTTATGGCTACTGCACCACTAATTGCACCTTTAACCAGGCTGTCGTAGAACAATAAATATGTATTTCACTTACTGTCATGAGATTTGCCGAACTCCTCTGGCCAGCGCGCTAAAATGTGTTGAAATTTCTTGGTAGTGCAGCTTAGCAGATGGTGGTAGCGTTTATCGTTATCATGCGCTGTCAAACATACACACGTCCCACAAATATCGGACACGTCCTGGTAGGGTATATTTTCATGCTGGGCAGCTGAGAGCACTAAGATACAGGACAGTGAAAGTAGCTGGAAAAAAGAAAGCATATTGCATGAAAAGAGATATATATTTTTTTTAATTTCTAAGAAAGGTATTTTTGTTTATTTAAGGGGTTACATGCCTTTCGTCGGGTAAAAAAAGGCCTATTTTCAATATTTTTTTTTCTATGTAAAAAATTATTTATTTAATTCAAACTTTCTTCTGTCTTATAGATACATATTTAAAGAATAATTTCTGAAATTTTCAAAAAAAAATTAAAACTCCTCCATTGGTACGTCATTTTCGGTGACCCCTCGAAAAAAAGGTGCGTCCCCGTTGTCAGCATAACTCCTGACAGGCTCATCAAAGATGAAAAAACAAAAATAAGTGCTTTAGCTAAGACCATAAACTCGTGCTTAAACGAAGGAAAGAAAGAAAAAGTAAAAATTGGAATTTTGGCAGACATTTTAGCAAAAAAATTAAAATTTCGGTCAAATTTGCTAGACATTTTTTTTTTTTAAATAGTTGTAATTGAAAAACAAACAAAATCCTTCGTTCAAGCACGAGTAAATGTATTTCGAACACCTGTGTAAAATTTCATCAAAATCGGTTGAGTTGAGTTTTCGAGAACATTTGACAACCGACTTTGAAAACACGGTTCCGAGAAAAACGCGTTTAAAGTTCTGAGTAACAATAAAAGTGGCTTCGAGTGCACACCTTCCAAACGCTGTATCTCCGAAACTATTATTCGGATCGACTTGAAAATTTGGGATAATATCCTTGAGAAGTGGTAGAAATGAATAAGCAAAAAAAAAAATAAATCGATTTTTTGAACCAACAAAACCCATGTAACCCCTTAACTTCTTAATGATGTATAAGGTGCTTTTGGCAAGACCTCACATGAGCCAGAAGCAGGGTACTAGTTAGGAGAGGGTTTAGTAAAACGCTCGCTCAACAGTTGGGCAATATGCTAAGTACGAGACAAGTAGAGATATCAACCAGCTCGCAAAATGGCAAATACATCCAGAGGCTGTCTGTAAGGTGAGGTGTTTTCCCCACTAATGTGAAGTATAGCGGTAGATGAACTCTTTTCACATGCGTTTTCTTTCCCCAAATTGGGCAGTTTCCTATACACATTCTCTTTCAAACGTCGCATAACTTCCAAATAATATTCTTTATTTATCGTATAACCATTTGAAACGAATTCCGAGTGCACAACACCATGATGATCAAAGAAAAGCAAACGAGTAGCATGACTTTCACTTCACCACTCGTAAACCCGTGTTTTTGATAAAGCACACTCGCCATTGGCTTTGTGCAACATTTTCAACGATTCGACAGACGTTTAAAACACAAAATTTAAGACAAATTCTTTGTTCGATTTTTTTATCCACAGTGAAAATCGTAGAGCGCACATGCAGTTGACTGATATAATTAAATGCCGAAAACAAAGTAATTGACAGATTACGCTCAAACTCTGCGACACTACATATAGAGGGCAGATGTACCAACATTCAAAACTGGTGTTTGAATGTCTTGATACGCTAAATATCTTAAACCAGAACAAGCAGTTGCGTATCTTATAGGTTGTAGGGCATATATGGATTACTGGGAACGAAATGGCTGATAAATTAGTCAGGAAAGAGGCGGCTTCCAGAGCCATTTGAGGCGTAGGAACGTGCAATTTCTCTTATTTTATTCAATAAGTAGAAGAAAGATAAAGAATATCATACTAAAAAAATCTACTGGGTTTATCGCAATCAATATAAGCCGGTTTAAAGATTGTATGGAATTTAATAAGAATAATTTTAGAATCATCAGAAGATTTCTAGCAAGGAATTGTACACTGAGTTGTCGTCTTACTAACCTGGAAATATACTCCAATGAAACCGGCAGGTGCTGTAGGATGGAAAAAACCGCCAAACATATGCCCAGCACTGATGCGCATGTGGTACAAACACCTGGGAGCACATATTTTATCACAGGAGGAAATAAAACTCAATAAATTAGTCGGGAGTCGAAACCCCCCCGTGGGCAAATGTAAATCACATAGTCAGTTTTGTGCTGCATTAAAAATATTTCATATGAAAAATTTTTGTTCCAATTATTTTATATTTGAAGCTGTCGTTGTGATTTGTAATCAATACAAAATTCCAATTGAAAAGCCAAGAATTTCTTGAAGGCAGACGCAACGCTGCAACGTCATGACCGACACCAATGAAGATTATTATCGCATTAGCATCTACATCCCATAATTGGATCAGTTCACTACAAATCTACAGGATCGATTTTTGAAACATCGGAACATCTTGGCGAATTTCGCTTCTCTTTTCCCCAAAAGAATGCCAACTTTCGATGAAGCGTCTTGTAAAGATCTGTTCCAATCGCATACTCCAATTTTGTAAGATAACATGGATAAGTGAAGTTCAAATTTGGAGAGAACGAATCGCAGGTACAGACATCCATAGTCCACCAAATTCTTCGGATAACGGCGGTTTTGCCCGTTACCACGGCAGCAAACGAAAGGTTTTTTTCCACGCTGCGACGCTTGAAATCTTACTTGAGGTCTACAATGAGAGAAGATCGTTTGAATGGACTTGCTTCTATGAATATCCATCGCAACGTGAATGTAGACATTGACTTGGTATTGAAAGAATTTTTTCCGTACCTCGAAGAGTCGCAATGTTATCGGCACATTGATCAGCACAGAACCGAAAAAATATTTTATTTCTTTTTACGTAATCCCTGCACACGATCCTTAAACACTCAATAAAAAGGCAATTTTTCTTTACTAACTCTTTTAACGTATATAAAAAGAGGTTAATCGCATTTATTAAATTTTATTTGTGAATGAAATTTTCAATCCAGAACCCCCCCGTGGGCTGAGTCCTGCGCACGGTCCTGATTTTCGCCTTTACCAAAGAAAAACTGCAAGAGGTACCGAGTTTTTTCTTTGTTAGCTTCCATTATTAACACCCTGTAACTGACAACTGAATGGAACAAAGAAAAAAACAGCAAAAGGATTTGTTTGGTGTGAAATGACAACGAGCAACAATGGATTTCTTTGTCTCTCAACTAATAATAATACGAATTGCTTAATCTCAATTTGATGTTGTTGTTTTTTAGATAACAACATAAAACACTAGCAACAAACTCGTGCAATTTGCCCATGGAGTTGCGGTTCTTGACTAATGCGCACTTATCGCAATCAAAATAAAAACCGCGATTCGTTCAACATGCACCCTACCGAAAACAACCCGTATCACCATGAGTCCCGTTAATGTGTTATCCACTTGCTCTACGCTACCTAAAAAGTAAAGCCTGAATATAATCGGGTGTGAACAGTTGCAAAGGGGAAGAAAAATACAATTTTGCGCTATTGCATCCATATAGCTTTGTGGGATTTACGAAATGTCACACTTGGCCCTTCCGAGAATCAACCGATACAACAGAAACATTTCAGAACGCTGACGACGGTAAACAATTTGTCTTGTAGTACTTGTACTGTCTTAGAAGTTCCACTGTTAAGCATGTTTTTAGTTAACCCTATTATCTGGTATCCAGAAGAGATCGAGCTTGATTGCTTGGTTATAACACATGGTAAACTATACTGGAAAAGTCTGCGACAACATTAATGATCTGCAGGAAATTGGACACATCCAAGCCTACGCAGAGGATGTGTGCGTATTAATCTCAGGACGATCACTTGAAGTTATATGCAATAAAATGCAGGTAGCTCTAAGAAGATTGAGTATTGGTGCGAACTGCATGGTCTTTCGGTGAATCCTACAAAAAGTACCTTAGTGCTTTTCACTAGGAAACGCAATATGGAAGGCCTGTTACTACCCACATTGAAAGGGGTAACACTTCAATTGTCTTCTGAGGTTAAATATTTAGGAGCAATCCTAGATAGAAAACTTACCTGGAAGAAGCACGTCGAGCAGAAGGTCTCTCGAACACTAAAAGTCTTCTGGCAGTGTAAGAGAACCTTTGGCAAGACATGTGGTCTAAGACCGGCGGTAGTACACTGGCTGTACATCACCCCGAATAGACCCATTATTACATACGCCTTTGTAGTATGGTGGAAAGCCACAATGGTTAATTCCAGAGTAAAACCCCTAAACAGGATACAGAGAAGTGTCTGCTTGGGTATCACAGGTGCCATGAGCACAACATCTGGTGATGCCCTTAATTCCACTCTGAACTTGTAACCTCTAGATCTTCAAATTCGAAAGGAAACAATGAAGGCGGCGTACAGGCTCAAGTTAAACGGAGTATGGGGAAATTAAGTAAGCAATGTCCACTGTCATATATACCACCAGTTGTCGGAGCGGTGCACACTGTTCTCGATGCCGGTGGACAATCGGGTGCCAGTCGTTAGCTTCGGTAGGAAGTATGATGTTTTGATTCCAGATAGAGATCAATGGTTAAGTCCAGACTTGCTATTAACGGGATATCAGCACACTTTATACACCGACGGATTCAAAACCAGTGATGGAAGCGGATCTAGATGATACTTAGACGAAGACACTAAGTACTCCTATGCCATAGGACAGATAGCCCCGGTATTCCTTATGGAAGTCTATGCCATCATGAATGTGGCATGAACTGAGAAAAAGTGGCGGGGCAACAGTATTGGAATTTGTAGTGACAGTCAAACTGCACTGAAAGCTTTCGCTAACCCACGCTGCTCTTCGAAGTTAGTCCGTGAATGTAAGGCAAAGCTGAACAGTGTTGCAAAACACAGCAAAGTTAGTCTTATTTGAGTGCCTGGACATTGTGGTATTACAGGGAACGAGTTAGCTGATAAATTGGCAAATGAAGGCTCTGCAAGTATGCCACTAGGCCCTGAACCCTTTTTAGGTGTCAATTCCGCATCGATTTAACTATGGATTGAGGACTTCGTGAGGTTTACCCACAGAGGTCGTTGGTCTGAGTTGAACTCGTGCAGTGTTGCCAAGTGCTTTGTGAAAAAACCAAACAGGAAAACAACGATCTTTCTTCTAAAACTCAGCAGGAAGGACCTGGCAGTACTGGTGGGTGTGTAATCACAGGGCACAACGTCTGTGGTCAGGATATGGCTACCATGGGGATAGTGGACAGCCCGATATGCGTATCTGTCTTGAAGATGACGACACTGCAGAGCATTTTCTCTGTAGCTGTCCTGCATTTACCAGAATCAGACTTAGGATATTGGGTTGCGATACACTGAGTATCGACAAAGTTCACACTTTTCCTCTTCCGGATCTCTTAAAATGCATCAATGAGTCCAAGAGATTTGTGGAAGAGTGACCTCAACTAATTTATCCGTTTTTACCATCCACCTTTTATCTTTCCTTTCTCTACTGATATATATCCGGGTGTAGTACAATGGTCTACTGACTGAGTGCTTGGACTTGTCCAGCCCCCCACGAATCTAATCTAATCTAATCTCTGCGACAACAACGCCCAAGTTTACAATTAAATGCTAATAAATTTAGTGCTCATATAGCAGCATAAAACAACGCTTGCTTTAAGGTTCGACCTTAAAGCCTCTATCAAATCTATAGCTGCTGAATATCAAAGATTCTTAGTCTTGGTGGGAGGAAAGGTTTAGAGTTTGCTTTGCAAAAAGTAGCCGCCTCCAATTCTTTTACTAAACTTCCAGCCACTTTGAAGTGGAGGTTCTTATTACCTCTCCTCCTTTCACTACTGTGAATTTTTGTGTTAAAATAGGAATTGACAAAGGTTCAAGTCTTATTGTTGTGTTTAACCTAAAAGTAGGTCAGGGAGTCAATTCTCGTTCTGTATAAACCTAATATGAAAAGTTTTTCCCGTTTTCATTACACTTCCGATTCCCGTTCTATGAAAAATGAAAAGAAACGTCAAAATATTTTCATATGAAAATTTGTGTGTGCAAAAATGGGCACAGAGGTCCGTGGCAAGCCTTCAAGTGCGAATATAGTGGCTACAAAACTCTATATACCCACAAAGTTTCTAAAAATTTTTGTTAAATAAATTTAACAATTTTATTAAAATTTAAGATCTTGTTTAACTTGCACAAAGTTTTAAACTAGGATTTAAATGGTTATTGTTGTATTTTTATAAAAGTCAATATTAGATCAGTCGAATCCTTTCTCTCTTTCTGTTGGCGACTTCATTTTTAAGTTGTTCAATTAAACTGCCTTTTTTCCATTTTTAATTCACATTTTATTCTAGCTTTTGGTGCTTTACGTAAGTTGAATCAAAATTATTTTTCTAATATTTATTTGAAAGACTATCATAGATTTTATGATATTTTCAAACACAGTTTTTCACGTTTTTATAGTCACAAAACCACTATCAAAGCGTACTTTTTTCCGAACAGTTTTTCGGGTTGTGTTGTAGCTTTAACGTGAAGAAAGTTGTTTGGGGGTGTGTGCGCATGATGTTGGTAGTTTATTAGGAGGTGTCAACTAATATCAGGTCAGTCCATAAGTTCGTGCTTTTATTAGGAGGTGTCAACTAATATCAGATCAGTCCATAAGTTCGTGCGTTTGGTAAAGGTGGTTTTAAAATTAATAAAAAAGATGTTCGAAGTATTTATTAATCAATAATATATTTTCCTTCATTATTGACAATGTCTTCCCAAAGTTTAGGCTAACTTTTAATTCCCTGCTCAAAAAATTGTTTGCCCTTGGAGCCAAAATACGCTTCGATATCCCTTTTTATAGCTTATTTTGAGGAGTAGTTCTTGCTACTCATATGGGATTGAAGTCCAGGGAAAAAGTGATAATCACAAGGTGCAATATCCGGAGAGTATGGTGGATGCGGCATTAGCTCCCATCCAAGCTCGTTCAGCTTGCCTAATGTTTGTCTTGCGGTCTGAGGTCTTGCGTTGTCGTGGTGAAACAAAACTTTGCGTCTTTACACTAAAGACGGTCGATTTTTGTTAAATGCCTCATTCAGGTTTGATAGCTGATGGGGATAATAATCAGCACTTATCGTCTGGTTTGGTTCCAGAAGCTCATAATAAACAATACTGTCCATATCCCACCAAATAAACAGGAGAATCTTCTTGGGGTGAAAGCCATCTCTAGGGGTCGGTTCTGGTGTTTCATCTTTATCTAACCATTGGCGTTTGCGAACAGGATTATTGTAAAGGACCCATTTTTCATCACTAGTAACGACACGGTTCAAAAAACTTTCATTTTCAAGCCGCTGCAGCAGTTGAGAACACACATTCACTCTCTGCTGAAAGTTGGCGACGGAAAGTCTATGCGGAAGCCATTTTCCCAGCCTTGAAACCTTTACCAACTGAACCAGGTGCTTGTGAACTGTGAACTGTTCCATGCGATGAATTTAACCTGTGAGCTATCATATCGACTGTCAAATTTGGCTCAGTCGAAGTTAAAGACTTCAGGACGACCAGCACTCGGGGCATCCTCCACGTCGCAGTTACCACTTCGGAATTTTGAAAACCACTTTAGCGCAGTCCTTATACTCACGGTGTCCTCTCCGTGAACAGTGTTTATTTCTGCAACAGCAGTTTTTGCATTTTTCCCACTTTTATAAAAAAAATACAAAATATGCCTCTTATACGCGTTCGAAGATTCCATTTTATTTTTTAACAACATGTGCTTCTATCCACGATTAAAATCACTTGTTGAATGCACAATTTATCAAAGAAAAAATGTATAAATAGTTCCGTTATATTCCGCGAATAATTTTTTGTATGCAAAAATCGTACAAAAGTGAAATTATGTATGGGTAAAATACCCACGAACTTATGGGCTCACCTGATATATTAACTTAAACAATTAACGAAAAATGCAGTAAATGTTGTAAAAGCGAACACTGGAAGCCACTGAAAGGGAACTAACATGTAAAAATCTGACGCACATTTGGATTCAGTAAAGGGAAAACCTTCCAAAAAGTATAGTCTAGTTCTTGGTTAAAGAAAAATTTGCCGACCTGTGTTATTCCCGAACCTGCAATATCCTGAACTGGATATAACTGAAATACATAAGTACTTTAGCACTATATTGGGGCTAACCACAGACAGTCTGGATATTAAAAAGTTTGTATAAAATAATTCCATTTCGGTGGGTATGCATTCTTAAAAGCCCATGAGTTATTAGCACATCCGCTAGACTAGTGTCGGAAGGCCTATGAAAATTTTCAGAAATCCATCTCTGTCGATCGTCTGTGATTTAAAAAAAAATATTCACACGACGTAGATTTTACGTTTCGAAAAACGGATTACTTTGAACTACTAGCTGATCGACCATACCTAAGCACTAAAGTTAAAAATAGGAACACCCCTAGAATATGTACATACATCTTTACGATCTTACATCACACTCAAGCCATCACATAAAGAAGTCTTTACACATATGCCCTTGAAATTCTAAAGTATGATAGTATTCGAAATGCGGTCACCAAACGTAGGCCTAATTTTCTAAGGCGAAATGTATGACTATTTACTAACTGATATTATTCTTATCAGTGCATACTGGTATTTACCGATTTCATAAATTCTTTAGGCAACATTTTTCGTTGTACCTCTTCTTTTCTATGAGCACCTGCATAAGGTGGCAGGCATAAAAATAAGTTATATATATTTTTAAAATCATATTTTGATTGATGAAACGATTGATGGTGATGCATCCAAACTTGATGTGTTGTAGCACCAAATAGGATATTTAATATCTGTATGATCATGATCAACTACAGACAAAATTGAGGCAATAAATCAGCTTAAGTTTTACAAACAGTTTAAGGAAATAGTTGGCCAAGTTTAGGGGGTCGTGTAATGTTTTAACAATTTTTCCGCCACGGCTAAGAGTATGTTAATCACTTGAACCGTTCAAAGTCTTCGAATCCTAACTCATGACAGAAATACACTCTGAAAATTGCCATTGCCTGCCGAGGAGCGACTGCTATTAGAAACAACTTTTTCCATCATTTTGGTGTTTCATGCACGAACCTAATATACATACTTCAGAATGGTAGTCACGTACCGATCTTTTCGACTACGGTGGCCGCCAAGGAATTAATTCATGCTATATGCAAATTTTTGTTTTGTATAACTATTTTATTAAATAAAAAAATGATTTTAATTGATGGAAATCTTTATATGAACCTTCATGCGCTGTCACAGCTGTCTAGTTTACAACTGTCAAATATTATTGACGTACGGCGCAATTTGCAAAAACTATACATCACTCCTTGTATAAAGAATGCCGCCATTTTTAACTAAATTATTCATGTGATTGAAGTCAAAGGTCACAAGTGATTGCAATAATTTGTGCTTAGTGCTGAGTAATATAAAAAAAAATTTTTTTCTGTTCTTTTTTTTTGTATTTAGGCTTCGCAAATCAATTTTAATATCTTCTTATTAGTATCAGCATTGACCTGAAATTTCAAACGGTTAAGTCATAAGTCATTTTTAATGTTTTGCATTTCTTTTAAGTACTTTGGATTGTTGTTATTGTTGTTTTTTGTTTGTGTTTTTTTTTTTTTTTTTTGTTTTGAAGATATTCTATTTCAATACAAAAGTGTAGTTTGTGTAGAATTTCAGTATTCACCTAAAACTGCAAGCATCGCTGTTTAGTCATGAATAAAAGGAAAGACTGATGACTTCTATTGGGCAGTCTGTAGTCAAGTATGCGACTAATTGGCTGCAATTCCAAACTGAATAAAGAGGCAAAGCGAATGGATCTGGAACGAGGACAAAACAAGGTACTTCCTGTCATCAAACAAACAGTCGGCACAATCGCGTATCGGCACCCACGTCACTGTTGACAGTTATGATTTCGAGGTATATTTAGGAACCAGCATTAACATCGATAATCATGTCAGCCTAGAAATCCAACGTAGAATCTCCCTTGCCAACAAGTGCTAATTTAGTCTAAGTAGGCAATTGAGTAGTAAAGTCATCTCTAGACGAACAAAACTAACACTTTACAAGACTTTCATGATGCCCGTCCTAATGTATGGCGCAGAAGCGTGGACGATGACAACATCCGATGAAGCGACGCTTGGAGTGTTTGAGAGAAAGATTCTGCGCAAGATTTTTGGCGGTTTGAACGAGCTGTATGAGCTTTACGACGACATAGACATAGCGCAGCGAATTAAAATCCAGCAGCTACGTTGGCTGGGTCATGTCGTCCGAATGGATTTAAACACTCCGGCTCTGAAAGTATTCGATGCGGTGCCGACTGGTGGTAACAGAGGAAGAACCCGTCTGCTTTGGGAAGATCAGGTGGAGAAGGACTTGGCTTCCTTGGTGTGTCCAGGCGCGCTTTGTTAAACTCGGCTGGCGTAAGTGGTTATCGCGCCAATTAAAAAGAAGAAGACTAATATATGAAAAAAATTGTTTTTATTCTTTTTTTGCTTTTTTTTATTATTTATGCTTCATAAAGCATTTTTTTTAGTACTTTCTGGTTGGTATTTTGATTTCAGCCATTGGACTGAAATTCCAAAATGTTACGCCACTTTTAGTGTTTTGCATTCCTTTTGACAACTTTGAAGTGTTGTTTTTTTTTTGTTTTTGTATTTTGGTGTTTACAGGTGTTCTATTGCTATAAACAAGTGTGGATTGCTTTAGAATTTTATTATTCACCCAAGAAGGCAAGCATTACTGATTAGTCGTGATTAACAGGAAAGACTGATTACTTCGATTTAGCAATCTTTAGTCAAATATGCGACTAATTGGCTGCAATTAAGCGGCATTAGTCAATGAATGTAATAGCAACGACTTAAAATTGCCATGGCTGCATTCCTTAACTCCTCTGATATTAATTAACCCTTTACGGCATATGAGCCCATATATGGTATTGCAGTTTTGATTCAATTTTATTTCCAAATTAAGTGTTTTAAAATAATGTAAACTATTTTAATTCATCAAATATAGTTTTAGCTATAATAAAACATAAACAAATCCTCTATGATTTTATGGTCTTTCGAAATAACCTCACTTTTATGCAAGTGGGTGAAGAGCAGAATTGAAGTGCGAGTGATTCATTTTCAAAAATCAATAACAGAGTAAAACATAAAACTTTTTGACAAAAAAAAGCATTTTCATGCAGTCGATATGCTCAGCTTTCTCGACGAATAATTTTTTCCGCTTTTCAACTGTTTTTTATACTTTATAACCATGATTCAAATATTAAAGGTTGGCTCACTTGTAACATTAGTTGGCTCACTTGTGACATTAGAATTTGACACTCCCTTACCAAAGGCCGCATTTAAGAGGACGAAGAAAGTGGAAAAATTAAATACCTTTTTGATAAAAATGGTAGCAAAAAATGTTTTCTTTTTACTTAAATTATAAATGGCACAAACGGAAATTGCCAGGAATGATATTGCAAAAAAAGAGGTTGTTTGTAAAGTCGGTTTACTGACGATAGTTTAACGTGACAACGTCATAAGAAAATACTGATGGAATGGTTGCATTTTTCGAAAGAAAATTTTAATTTTATTTGTTTGATAGATATTTTGTATGGATATAGAGAAGGAGGTAAATGGAATCGCAATGGAATAGGTCAAGTTACATTTAGACAAACGAGAAAAATGGAGAAAAATTTATCAAATTCATGAAAGATATGTTCAATTTCGATTATGCATCAGACGTTAATAAGTCAACAACACTAAGAGGCACCATCATCGATTTGCCTTTTTTAAGACACTTTACACACGAAACACTCCCTTTCATTTCCTACTTTTCCCATCATCGTCCTATTCTCAACAGAGAAATGGTTCATTACCATGCACACAGGAAGAAGGCATATGCAAATACAAATATGTGAATTTATATACAAATGCGCATATACATACATATGCATACATATATATGCTCACTCAAGTAGGGCAGAGCCAGATGTCGAAAGTTGCCGAACGCGGGGGCCGATTGTGCTCTTTGCCGTTCGTTCCGCGCTCTCGCTTGCAGTTCAAGCAAGGTAACGACGCATGAGCAAGGTAACGACGATTGAGCAAGATAACGACACATTTTTTCGTGCGTGCATCCGGCTAAATCGAATTATAAGGCGTTATCACGTCAAAAAAAGGTTATAAAGTCAAACCCAGATTGATATTTTGTGAATTAATTTTTAAATTGGAAACTGATCAGGAAGTTGGGAAGTTTTGCCAATATAACGCTATTATATTACTTAAGCATTATGGCCCTAATGACAGCCTTTGAGAGGAGAAGCGAACTCATCATAAATTTAGTTGACTAACAACAAGCTGTAACCATACTCACGCCTTGCTTTACTATGCTATGCCCACGTAAGTTTGGAGTTTTGACCCCCAAATCGCGATTATTCTTGCATTCCTAACTACTTGACATACTTGATAGAAAATATTTTTTGTAATAGCGGAGGCTCCTCGACAGGCAATGGCACACCTCCGAGTGTATTTCTGCCATGAAAAAACTCCTCATAACCTCTCTCCATCTGCCATCAAAAGGCTGTGATAGCATCTGTTATTGCTAAATGAGCTCTTGTTGTTAACTTATGTATCTCTGAAGTAACCTAGTAAGTACTCCCCTAACCTGTATTTGAAAGGCATCTGATTCAAATTGGCAAAATGTTCATCTTTCACGTTCATTGTCCAAAAAGATGCTTTGTGATATCCTGGTTTATTCGTCTTGGTTATTCACATACCGAGCAAGTGCTTATGCACCCTTTTGAAAACGAGATGTGTTTCCTACAAATTTTACTTTTCTTCCACTTTTGCTAAAAATTTCTAGCAAAGGGAGCCGATTTATCAAGAGGGAATGAGAAAACTGTTTACTGAACCTTTTATTATTGAATCATGCTTTATAACTAGTCTTTATGTGTTAATTATTTAATATATAAAATATATAATTAAATATTTTATCCAATATGGCAAATACTATATACTTAGAAGCGTATGATTTTCACTGTGACTCACTGCAGTGCGCAAAGTGGATTGCAGAGAAGTAACTAGCACCAGAACTTCGCCCATTTCGAAGCCCAAGACCTTCCTCTGAACATACAAACTTACACTTACAATAGAAAGCGATATGTGTGGTTACATACATACTTATATATATATAAAATACACCTATTTAAAAGGATCTGTATGTGTTATGAAGTTAACGAATTCTAACTTACCAGTAGCAGATTCTTGTAATCCATTTTTAGAGTTGTTTCAATTAAGTTCGATAGTTTTTAATCCAAATGAATAATTTTGCTTTCAATACATTTCATCATAAATATCACAAATTTCTTAATAAATTGGCATTTATAAAATTCACAAAAATCACTGTCATTGACTCACAACAACACCACGTTTTCCTTATGCCTGCAGGTTTATATTTGCGTAAGTAGTCAAAACGAATATAAGATTTGGTCGATTTTATTTTTCAGTTGTTTTTTCGAGCTTCCTTTCCGTCGCCCATATATTTTTAACGCACAACTTTTAATAGTTACTACTCTTCGTGGTTTCAACGCTTCGAACCGATACAGCGGTCGTATATTAGCAGGTAAAAGTTTGTTGGAAAATACTCAGATAAAAATGTTATCTCTGCCATTTCGTGTTTGTTTGCATTTGATAAGTGAGTTATCGCCGTGTGGTGCTCCTTGCTCCTTTGTTATTGTTTTTGCCATATATTTATGACAATGTAGCCATTGGTATGTATATATTTTTGGGCTATACATATATACATATACACACATATATAAATGCATAAGAATTTCAACCCACCACTTTTGCCAGACTTTTGTCACCACTATCACATTTGTTGATTTATTGCGACGTTCTACAGAGAAGATATGAAAAAATTAATGTTTTTAATTTTCTCAAATACATAGTAGTGAAACTTGAAAGTACAAATTACAATAAATACGAGTACCCAGCAAACAAATTCGTAGCGCTCGGAGTTCATGAGTCTGAATGAGTCAAAAAGGAGTACTGTGTGTGTAGTCTCTCTGAGAAAGTTAAATATCTAGGAGTAAACATCTTCAAGCAAGGATGTTCACAAGGTGGGGGTCTTTCTTCGCCGTTGTGGTACTTGGTCGTAGACTCTCTACTAGCGGAGATGCACGAACCCGGTTTTCATGTCTAAGCATATGCGGACGATGTTTGTGCGCTAACATCGGATAAATTCCTAAGAAGGCTTTGCCCGAAAGTGCAGAAGATTTCTGACAAAATCAATGACTGGTGCATGAGACAGGGTCTTTTTGTCAATCCCAACAAAACTTGTTCACGAGAAAACGGAAATTGGGTGGACTTAGTTTTCCAACACTGGAAGTTCTGACACTTGGTCTTTCCGATTAAGGCAATCTTGGATAAGAGGCTGACTTGGGAAACACATGTTTCGCTGAAGGTGGATCGCGCATTGAGTATATTTCAACAATGCCGTAGAGCCTTTAGCAAAACCTGAGGTCTGAAACCTGCTGTGGTCTGGTGGATATACACAGCACTTATCACTTATGCTTCTGTGGTTTGGTGGCTACTGACCATGGTTGAGTCCACACTTCGGAAATTACACAGGCTGCAAAGAAGTGTATGTTTATGCATTACGGGTGCCATGAGTACAACCCCCTGCGATGCTCTAAATGCTATGCTTGATTTACTGCTCTTGGATCTTCAGATACAACAGGAAGCAATAAAAGGAATGTGAGGGCTCCATAAATATGGCCTCTGGCACGAAGACCAAACTTCGGACACAGAGAAATCTTTAAGATGCTATCTGAGCACTATTTACTGTATTTGGCACCTAAGATCGACCTTATACCGAAAGTTTCATTTGGAAGGAAATTTGATGTCAGATTTCCACTGTGTGAGCAATGAAGCAATCCAGAATGCATTCAGGTAGGTTGGACGGATATTTTCTTTACCGATGGGTCCAAGAATGAAATAGGGTCTGGAGCTGGATGGTACTTAAACGATAGTAATAAGTATCACTATGCTATGGGAGAAACGGCAACTGTTTTCCAAACGGAAATTTTTGCCATCCTGAAAGTAGCCGAATGGATAATCGAGAGGAGTTTTCGCGGGAAACAGATTGGAGTTTTCAGTGACAGTCAGGCTGCACATTGAATGTCCTAGAGAACATAAAGCAAACCTCAAAGATTGTTCAAGAATGTAAGAGGAAGCTTAATTCTGTCGCAATACAGAACATGCTTGCGTTTATATGGGTTCCAGGACACCCCGATGTTCGAGGAAATGAAATTGTCGCTGAATTGGCCAACCGTGGATCAGCGGCATCCCACAAGGGCCCGAGCCAATAATCGGAATCAGTTCCACAGGAATCATGAATTGGATCAGCGATTATGTATGCCATTTACATAAAAAGCGAGGGTCTGGTCTGGAACACTGTAGAACTGCAAAGTATTTTGAGACAAGCCCGAACAGAAAACTGTCGGACTTTCTTTTAACACTTGGAAAAAAGACGTTAGGTTGATGGTCGGTATTATTACAGGACATAAGGAGGAGGCGTATGGCACTGAGCATTTTCTCTGTGAGAGTCCCGCATTTGATAGAGTATGGCTACGAATTATGGGTTCCGATATCACAAGAATATGAAAAATTCGTTCTCTCAAACTGGAGCATATTTTCAGATTTACCAAAGAATCTGGAAAGTTCTTACAGGTCTAACTACCTCTATTTCTCTATTCTATGCTATCTTTTTCCTTCTGTTACTTCTCTCCTTTCCTCTTTGACTGTCTACGCTTTCACTTTCCAGAGCTTTAAATACTATGGGTCTTTTTAACCTGAGTGTTTTAGGAGTTACCAAATCTCTCGGTGCTTATTGTCTCGACCTTTCAAATTTCAATTTTAAAGTAGAAAATAATAGTCTGCAGAACTGTATGTATACTTGAATGAATGAATGAATGAATGATATTTATGAATGTATCAATATGTAACAAATGGGCTAAAAAGTCCCGTGCCTAACACATAAATGTGACTAGTTTTATTGCATTTACCTCTTTTTCAGTTAATAGTAACCTTAAAAAGACAGCTGTTAAAATTGCATCATATTCTATTCATTAGTTCGTGAGTTATTGTGCTATGAGTGACGCCACAAAATCGAAAGGTGAAGTTGCGTGAGTTACCTGACATCGTAAAGATATCAAAACAATGTGTTGGCTTTATATTGCAAGTGGGTACCGTGTTTGCTCACCAAAAACAAAAACGCGTTGATAAATCAAAACAATGGCAAAACTTCAAGAACTGAACTTCGAATTGCTCGCACATCCACCGTATTCCCAAGATTTGGCTCCCAGCGACTATTGGCTGTTCGCACACCGAAAAAAAATGATCGCCGGTAAGAAATTTCGCTCAAATGAAGAGGTTATCGCTGAAACTGACTGAGGCTTATTTTGAGGCAAAAGATAAATCGTTCTACAAAAGAGGTATTGAAATGTTAGAACGGCGCTGGAATGCTTACGTTGTTCTTGATGGAAATTACGTTGATAAATAAAGCTTATTTTGAACGGCTTGTGGCTCTATCTCACGAATAGCTTGCCGATAGGCGTTTTAAGGCCTGAATCGCTAGTTCTCATAACATTAGTCCAAACCACAAAAAAAAGTCTAACGAGGTCTAATTGAAGCTCCTTGGTGGCCAATCGACATCGCCGAGACGCGAAAGTTCGATTGTGTCATCGACTATGTGGTATAGCGTACCATCCTACAGAATCCAAAGATCGTCGAAGCCCTTGTCTTTATTTTCCAGCCAGAAAAAAATCGTTAACCATCGCCTGTAGCGCTTATGGTTCATCAAAATGGTATTTCTGGCAGCATTTTCCCGGAAAAATAGGCCAATGATGCCACCTCTCCGACATTCGTCAAACTCTGAAGATGCATTGCTTTCACGACAATCCCATGCGGCTTTTCCGATTCCCAGATGGGGCAGTTTTGTTTATTAACGTAGCCGCCGAGATGAAATTGCGCCTAGTCAGAAAAGATGATTTTACCTTTTTTCAATTGAAGCATTTTTTGGGGTAGTATGGTATTTTTTTTTTTTAATTTTTTTTTTTTTTTTTTTTTTTTAATTATTCTATAACATCTTAAGATTATTGTGTGAAAGTTTGAAGTGCATTAGAGTAAAATTGACAAAGACACAAAGGATTAAGTATCTACCTCTCCAACCGGATTTCACGCTGCCGAAAATCTTTAAACGCGTTTTTCTCACACTTGCCTTTTTTACGGTCGGTGTCCACTGTAGATTCATATCTACTGCACCGATTCTTTTCAAATTTGGTTTTTTTGTTTCTTTACTTTATTCACGAGGTAATGACGTCGAGTTTTTTTTTTTTTTAAATTTTGTCATATTTTAAAACAACAAAGTTTTCAAGTTTTTTTTATGAAAAATCGGTGTTTTGACTTCAAAGCGCTTTAAAAAATTAAAAAAAAAAAAAAAAATCGACGTTGTTACCTGCGAAACTTTATTAGCTGATGAAATCAATTTGGTTTTTTGATTTTAGTTGATCCAGTAATGAGTTCTGAGGGACACCGCAATAAAACTTTTTTATGAGACGTCCGCGAAGATTCGCTGCCACCAACTCATTTCTTCATAAAAATCAATGAAAATTTCACACAATATTCTTTAAATATGACTTTATAATGAAGTAATTTTAAAATTTTGAATAAATCAACTGTGTCGACAAAAAAAATTTCGAAAAATATGCTTGTTTTACACCGAATTAACCATACTACCCCCGTAATTTGGTGCCGCGGATATATGAAACTAACTTTCTGTCAAGATTTCCAAGAGGAAGGCGCTGTCACTGTAAAACAGTATATGTACCACCCTGTATGCATCTAAAGAAAGTTCCGATTTTTTTCTTTTATTACTAAAACCTACAATACTTTGAGCCAACTCCTTCGATTGTTGTGGTTACGCCAACAGGGCTACTTGATTTCTTTAGTGATTTCAGCAGCCTTCGCTAGGCCTGCACAAAATATAAAACAAACTTTTGTAGCTACTGACCTACTCCACAGAGGTTTACGGAATACATATAATTATATGTAGATAAGCTCTCGCACTTCCCCATGCATACATAACACCTATACCTAAAGCGCCGACATACATGCGCCCTCCCACGTAAACAAACATGTAACTTGAGTTGTTCGTGTGCCGGTTTAAAGTTTGCGAAATGTACGGAAACCCATTTTCACAATTAACAATAATTATTTACTTTTTGTTTATTACATTTCTGAGCAGCCGCGCGTTTAGACGACAGTCATTCAAAGAGCAATAAAAAGAAGAAAAAATACAATAAAAGATAGAAATAAAACAAATGTGCAAATGTGGCAAAATGTCTGTGAGTTTCGTCTCACTTTTCTTTTATTGATAAAAAGTGAAACATTCGAGCGCTTGAGTGAGTCACGGTGTTTTGCTTGAATGGTAAATTAGTTCGCCGAATGATGCTTGGTAAACAAAAAATTTGAAATGAGTAGTTCTGAGTATAAACACAGCACACGAACGCATGCACTTTATGTAGATGTGTACAAATTTACTCTCAGATATTTGTTTTTTGCCTACCGGAAATTCTTAGAATGCAAGAAACCATCAGGAATTCGCTGTTTTGAAGATTCATTGACGAAGAATGTCGTACAAGTTTGTGCGACAAAAAGGACATAGAAGGAAAAAGCTGAGCTTAAATAAGTTAAGTGTATGTTGGTTTATACTAAATACATAGGTACATGCACATTAGCGTGGGTCAAATTATTCGACTAATCGGCTTTTATAGATAATTCTAAGAAAAAGTGTAGAAAAAAAACACAGATCGGATCTACGTATTTTTTAAATAAAAATTTAACTTTCCACAAAAAAAACAATTGTTTTTTCACTGCCACTTTTTCACTCCATCGAAATTGTTCGTAAATTTATCAAAAATTAACCGAAATCCTTGTTGAAATTCATGGAATCGGAGTTGAATATCTCCAAAACATCGATTTATCGCATTTTAACTGATCAATTGGACTTACGAAAGGTCTGTGCACGTTTCATTCGGCACAAGTTAACTGAGGACCAAAAGTTGCTCAGAATTCGACATTAGAAAGACCTCATTAAAGAGGCGAGAAACTTCCTTTACAACATTGTAACAGGTGATGAAACGTGCTTTTTCCAACATGAACCTGACACTAAGCGTCAAAGCGCCAATGGATGGCCCCAGACGAGCCACTACCAAAAAAAAATCGCGTTTGGAGAAGTCAAAAATCAAGTCGATGCTCATTTGTTTTTACGATTCCAAGGGAATTGTTCACAAGGAGTTCGTGCCTACGGGCCAAACCGTCAATGCAATGGCGATCTTGGCGTTTTGAAGAATTTTGAAGCGTCGTCGAATTCGCCCTGAATACCGCAAAGGAGGAAGCTGGCTCTTATTCCATAATAATGCACCATCTCATCGATCCACTCTTGTGACTTATTTTTTGACTACAAATCGCCTTTTAACCATCAGTCACCCACCGCACTGGCTGTTGTGGCTCCATGTGACTTCTACCTATTCGGAAAATTGCATTTGGCCATTAAATAAAGACGTTTTAGCCTCGTAGAGACCATCCAAAAGGCTTATACCGACAACCTGAAGGACATGACCTGAAGCACTCTTTCGAAAAGCTTTTAGATCGCGCAAAACAGTGTATCGAGGCCAGAGGGGACTATTTTGAATAAATAAACTCGAAGTTATCAGAACAAAGCTCCTGTCGTTTCTATTAAAGGCGGAACTGCACAATTTGAATATTTAGTCGAACAAAGCAAGGAATATTTTACGTGAATGGTGGCTCAGAGAGAATACTGTCTTCATTCAAATCAATCATACTTACGTAATCGGGACCTCAATTGAGACGTTAACACCACAGTTGGATTAATGTGAAAAATTGCAGGTTGTAACTGAAATGAATTTCTTTTACCCAAACCCCATATAACCCACATAATTGATTGGGGATTAATATACTTATACTTATCTCCATCCAGTCTTCGTAATAGTTCGCTGGGGAGTGTCTTGTAAAGACATTACATCACTTCATTTCTGCGAAAAAGGGGTTAGGACCGGGGCAAAAGTGCACCAGGCGGACGTCTTAGAAGGCGCGATGAAGCTGTTGAGCAGTACTCTCTTCAATGCGTTGAATCTTAATCTTCTGTTTCAGCGCATATGGCAAAAACTACCCAGCAGTGGCTTAAAAATAATATACCTGGGTTCATTGGCCGCCTGGAAGTCCAGATCTGAATCCATTGGACTTCAGTTTGTGATCAGAATTGGAGAACATGGCCTGTCGAAGACCTCACAGAAATTTGGAGAGTGTCAAACAAACCCTATCGTTTTGGGAGCTTACGAATGGCTTAATTTGAAAAAATTTCTCGCGCCCTGTAGTTAACTCATCTGCCTTACAGTTACCTTTAATATTACTATGTCCTGGAACCAGAGTAGATTAATAGAAAAATTCTGTGCAAGTACTTTTAATAATTTGTAACACTATTTCACTGTCTTAGACGAGTTTTTGCATGATAAAAGCGATTTCAGAACTGCCTGACTATCGGAGTATATGAAGATTTCTCTTACAGTGAGTACACCAATATTTCGGCTTGGAATTCGCTCCAATGATCAGGCAGCCGAAAGGATATATTGGAGCCTATAGTTTCAGATATTTGATTGGAAATACTTTTCCCAAGTGTTATTGAAATAAATAAATTTTTTTATTATTTAACAACCTCCCGTGGCCTTGAACCTATTGTATTTACAACAGGCACCGGCAGATATATACAGGGTGAACGATATAAAGTGTTACCTATTCAAAACACCATAGCTTTTTTGTGTGAAATTAGTTTTTATTGATTTCAAAGACAAAATTGTTCAAAAATGATTACAATTTTAACATGTATTCACTTTAGCTCGATATGACCACCTTTTGCCTTCACTATAGCCTTCAAACGGTCAAAAAATGAGTGGCATGCTGCACGAATATAGGTATTTTGACCCATTCTCGTATCATCGCTTTTTTCAGCGCATCCATACTGGCATATTTTTTAGTCCTCACCTTGCTCCCCAAAATGAGCCAGATGGATTTGCGTCGGGCGAATTCGAAAACCATTGTGTGGACGAAATGAAGTGTGGAACATGATTTTTTAATCATTCTTGGTTCACACGAGTTTATGAGACGGTGCCGAGTCCTGTTGGAACGTCCATGGTCTACGACCGAAATGTTTGCATGTCCACGGCTCTAAAGCAGCTTCTAAAACATTTTCTCGATAATAAGTCACATTCACTTTGACACCAGGTTCGATAAAATCGATTGGAGAGCGTCCATCAGCGGTCACTGCGGCCTAAACCATTACTTGCGATGGAAAATTGCTTCGAGTGGCCAAACGTAGGCTCAAATTCTCGTATGAGCGTTCGGTCAAGTAAACACGATCGTTTTGAGTGTTTATGACCTGCTCAATTCGGAAATTTGTTTCATTAGAAAACACAATGGTAGGAAATTCGCCACGTTCATGCAAGCACAATAACTCCTTTGCTCTTTCGTACCGAACTTTTTTTTGCTGGGGTGAAAGATCGTGTGCTTTTTGGAACTTGTAAGCCTTGACCTTGAGCTCATTTTTCAGTATGAAACAAACATTTTATTCACTTTGAGGTGACTGAGCTCACGAACAATGGCTGATTGTGATTTTCCAGCCAAATATAACGCAATTACACTATTACGTTTGAATTCCATCACAGAAAAAAAATTCGACAAAACTGAGACCCAAATGCTTTTGATGGCTTATAAAAAATATATTGAACTGTTATTAGAACAATTTTGACGTTGATGTCATGAGCTGTTTTACAGATACAATCAGTGTGAAGTTGTTAACACTTCATATCGTTCACCCTGTACTTATTTATTTATGAAATTAAATTGTTTACTATTATTTGAAGAGTCAAACAAAAATTGTAATCAATCGACAAATGTTGACATTATACGAATAGTAAATTATTACACACATTCATACATATGTATGAGACAGGGGCATCAAACGAAATGAGTTGTGGTGGGCATAAAAGCTAATTCGGAAGCAGAGCTCAAAAATGCGCTGACAATATGACGAATGGGTGGGTAGTTGATGACACACATACAAATGTGTATACAAACACAACAACATTTGTACAGAAGTATTAAATTATTATAAATGAAAAATAAAAATATCCCGGCACCATCTATTACTTAAAGGCAATATCATAACAACAACAAAACGACGACACCGAGCCATCACAAATACCGCCACTTGGTGGTTCCAATGAACTTTTGGACTGAACGATTGTCCAACCGGCAAATATTCGAATCCAATCAATTGATTCATTCGCACTTTTACATTCGGTTGAACCAACTCAAGCCACATATGAAGCAACAACATAAAGAAAGGCACACAAACAATTATTGTTGATGCATAAAAAACGGTTGTTAATACACTTTAAAAGATATTATATTTATATGTATGCCTGTATGTACGTATGCACGTATGCATAGTCGTTTCATAGATGGGAAAATGGGGAGCGGATGTTGAAGATTTGTAATAGGACTATGAATAAGTTCGTTTCGGTTTTACAACAGATGGCGTAACTTGATTATTATTCCATCGATCCACATTTCCAAACATTCATTGGAGAGCTACTGTCGTAAGGCACAAACGTCAGTATAAGTTTTTTATTTGAAGCGTAAACAACAATATTTTTACCACACTTGAAAATGTCGAATTTCGTGCCAAATAATGTGTTTTTGCGGGGAATTCTTCTTCATTATTTTAATATGAAGAAAGAAGCAGCCGAAAGTCATCGTATCTTGGTGGAAGTTTATGGTGAGCATGCTCTATCTGAGCGAACGTGCCAGAAGTGGTTTGCACGCTTTAAAAGTGGTGATTTTGGCTTGGAAGACGAAGAACGCGAGGGTGCGCCGCCAAAGTTCATGGATACCGAATTGGAGGAATTGCTCGATCAAGATCCGGCTCAAACGCAAGAAGAGGTTGCAAAAACTTTGGGAGTTGATCAATCAACCATTTCCAAACGTTTAAAAGCCATGGGAATGATCCGAAAGGTAGGCCATTGGGTGCCGTGTGAATTGAAGCCAAGAGACGTTGAACGCCGTTTTATGGCATGCGAACAACTGCTTCAACGGCACAAAAGAAAGGGTTTTTTGCATCGAATTGTGACTGGCGATAAAAAGTGGGTCCATTACGACAATCCAAAACGTCGGGCAACGTATGGATACCCTGGCCATGCTTCAACATCGACGTCGGCGCAGAATATTCATGGCCTGAAGGTTATGCTGTGTATCTGGTGGGACCAGCTGGGTGTTGTGTATTATGAGCTACTGAAACCGAATGAAACGATTACGGGGGATGTCTACCGACGACAATTGATGCGTTTGAGCCGAGCACTGCGAGAAAAACGGCCGCAATACGCCGATAGACACGACAAAGTTATTTTGCAACATGACAATGCTCGGCCACATGTTGCACAAGTGGTCAAAACATACTTAGAAACGCTCAAATGGGATGTCCTACCCCACCCGCCGTATAGTCCAGACCTTGCGCCATCCGATTACTATCTCTTCCGATCGATGCAACATGGCCTGGCTGACCAGCACTTCCGTAATTACGATGAAGTCAAAAAATGGATCGATTCGTGGATTGCGGCAAAACCGACCGAATTTTTCACAAAGGGAATCCGTGAATTGCCAGAAAGATGGGAAAAAGTAGTAGTAAGCGATGGACAATATTTTGAATATTAAATTTGTAACCATTTTACGTCAATAAAGTTTCAAATTTCGAAAAAAAACCGCACGAACTTATTCATAGTCCTATTACATAGGGGCAAAGACAGCTGTTAATGTGCGAAATGCAAACCAAAGTAACGAGAATTTCTTTAACAAATAAAACAAGTCAGCGGAACATTGACAACAAAGGCATGACTGTGTAGACTATTGACTGTTGAATGTTTTGTTGTTACGGTTTAAATTACTTTTCTTCGTTAAATGCGTATGTGTGTATGTATGGACCTACATATATGGGCACGAAATCTGCAAATTCTTTGAGCATCCGGGGCGCATTTCAGGTTTGCTAAATTTAATGGTGTGCTTCCAAATTGAAATTTTTCAAATAATACAGATTTTTTTGGTTATATTTAACTGAACTTTATTTCTGAAAACTCGAGCCTATGTTCACTGTGTTGATATATTGAACTAAATAGAAGCAATGTTACTAAAAGGTTGGTCGATTCAATTAAAAAAAATATTTATTAATGACTTTCTTCAAAATAAAAAAAGGAAAAAAGTATTTCATTCATTTTATCGTATAAGGCAATTTTGAAGTAATATTTCAGATTTTTTAACAATTTTTAATGAATTTTTTCATATAAAGTACCTGCTGGGAAATTTTACATATGCAAGAAAATGCGCAACATAATAATGCATGCAACAAATTGTAAAAAATCGACGCCGTTTTTGATACTGCTCAAATTTACGCTTTATTATACTAAAAGAAATGGACAAACCTGATGTTACCTGTGATGTCCGAACGACTGTTGCAGATCCTTCTGTCATTAAGCAGAAGGGATTGTAGTCAGCTGGTTTAACTGATGATGGGCCACTTTCTGTGGGCGAAGCACATGAAAAGGGTAGGCATCTCAGACTCAGTGCACTCTGCCCAGCATGTGGAGAGGGGGATGAGAAGGCGGGCCACTTTCTGGCGCCTGCCCGGTTTTCGCTCGAATCAAGCTTAAGGTCTTTGGCACTGATGTTGTTATGAAGCGACCACCTTGGCTCCTTGGCGCCACAAGATCTATTCAGATTTCTTCGGAGGTCGAGTAGATTTAAAGAAAATTAGAAGTTTTGTAAAAACTCTACATATTTAAGTTAGGTAGTGCTGGCGGATCTGTAAAAAGATCTCATATTACTCTAAGGCACATTATGTTGCCAGAGCTATATATTTGGAGTGGAAGATCTTATTTTATGTAATTCTTAATGCACGTCTTCGCCAGTTTTAACGAGCCGTTCTGTTTTTTGTTAGCAATTTCCTTCAAGGATGAAAAATACATTGATCCTAGGCACATTTGTCGAGTTCTACAAAAAGCAGGACAGTAGCAAAGTAGGTATCCAGTAAATAGTGACCTGCTCATTTCCGCAGAGTTCATCAATTTTGGATCTGCGTTGCTGAACAAATTCCGTGTTAGTCCAAGGAGCCATATTGGCTTTAATAGCCGTTTGGCTATCAATGAAATTGTTTGTCAGAGTATTAAGAGGAGTTAATTGCAGAGCCAATTCAGCTGATGCTGTTGCGGCATAGATTTCAGCTTGAGATATTCGGGAGTCTGAAAGACTTTTGGAGATAAAATTTCAAGATTTTGATGTCAACGAACTGAATTTTCTGATTCCAAATAAGATAATTGGCGAATTAATGGCATACAAATCGATGGATTTCGTTACTAAGCAAGATGACCGGTCCCTGCATGAGAAAATTATCCAGTAACTTACCAGTAATTTAATTTCCTAGTTCGCTCTCAAAGAGAAAAATATCAAAAAAGTACATGACCGCAAAACCAGTATCAATTTACAAGTTTCGGAAAACGCTAGCTCGAATCTTAGTGAAACACCAAAATGAGGAAAAAGTCTTTTCTAATAGCGGTCGCCCCTCGGCAGGCAATGGCATACCTCCGAGTGTATTTTTGCCATGAAAAAGCTTTTGATAAAAAATTATTTGTCGTTCAGAGACGACTTAAAGTTGTAGGTCCCACCATTTGTGGAATAACACCAAGACGCACGCCACAAATAGGAGGAGGAGCTCGGCCAAACAGCCAAAAAGGGTCAAATGTCATTTTAATCTCTCAATTTCCCCTACTTTGCAAGTTTTTGGATACATAAACACCAAAACAGGATCATCAAAGCTAAAATGGGTAATATCAGCATAACCAAGAAGGTTCACAGGGGCACTCGACAGGGGGGAGTATTAACTCCACTTCTCTGGTTATGCGTTATTAGCAAAATCTTAATAAAACTTAATATAGGTGGGGTAAAAGCGGTGGCGAACTTGGCAGACTTTACAGACTGATTATGTGGTGCTAATGGCGTCAGGACTGTGTCCTAATACGATCGGTGGCATCATCCAAAGGGCGTTAGGCGCGCTTAACTTTTGGGCCACAGGCTGTGGCCTAAACTCAAACCCGCATAAAACATAACTTGTGCTTTTCAAGATACAAGGTACCACCTTTTACCCTACCAAATATTAACGGACAAACTCTCTCCCAGAGCAAAGTACTTAGGGGTAATTCTGGACTCCAAAGCTGGAATTAAACGTCAAAGAACGGGTTAGGAAAACAGAAATTGCTTTAAATGCCTGTAAACGTATGCATGGAAAAAGATGGTGACTGCAACCTAAGCATACATTATGATTGTACAAGGTGGTTATACGACCAATTTTATCATATGTTTCGGTAGTCTGGTGGAAAGCTCTAGCTATGACCACTTCCTCTGTGAATGCCCTGTCCTAGGGAAGAACAGAATGTTAACCCTAGGCCAACCGCTGTTCAACTGTCTGGCTTAGATGGCAACAACCTAAAAAAGTCCTTAAACCGTACAGACTGGATATAGTCTTCCTGTAAATAACCATTAAAAATGTTGGTAACGAGTGGCAACAAAATGGTGCAGAAGCGCTAATTGGGTTCTGGAAGAATCACCACTTTAACCAACCAACCAACTATACCCAAATTAAATATTCATAGTTAAGATGTTTAGAATCACAGGACAACGTCAGTCGGGCGAACGAACAAAATTTTGCATGAAAACGATTGCCAATACTGGGTTGCCCATATTCGACGGACCCGACGGATTTCAATGACTCTTTGGGCCCATTCCAATCGACGAGGCTTGTCTGCAGGAAACAATCTTTGCGTCAGTTGAATCTTATACGGGAATAAATGCAAACCAATGCGGATAATTCGTTGTAAAGTGGTCCGAGCAATGCCCAACTGCTGAGAACGGCGATTTTGGGATGTCCTAGGCGACGTCTCAACACTGAGCCGTACAAGAGCAATATTCTCATCTGATCGCCTTGGTCGGTTTTAATTTGGCCTCTTTGGATTAGAAGGAGCACCACCAGTCGAAAACCTTTCGTACAAACGTTTAATGGTGTTCTTAGAAGGCGCACTTTTCACATTATTTAATAATTTATACGCACGTTGAGTTTTCACAATTGACTTCTTTTGTTGAATGTAAATTTCAACAATTTGGGAGCGCTAGCGTGGCGTGTACTGTTCCATGGTAAAAATCTGCTTGGACTGACGCTTCCAACGCGGTATGTCATTAAGCGATCTGACGTCCTGTCAAAAGATACAGGGTTGCCAGATGGGTCCGTCGAGTATGGACAACCCTGTATTGTAAAGAGATAAAGTGACTTAATTCAGTGAGAATAAGTGTATAATTATATATAAGTACATACCTACGGCTGTGAAGCATGGGTCCTTAAAGTTAATGACGTGAATTTACTGATGCGAGAACTTGCAAGAATGATCAAGAAAGTATTTTAAGCAAACCCTGAAGGAGCAAGATGGAGCGGCCGATCAATGAGACGATGGTTGCAAGACGTAGAAGGCGATATACGAAAGATGAGAATCTCTCAATATAGAGCGAAAGCGGGCTGTCAAGAAGAATGGAGGCGTATTGTAGACGAGGCAATGGGCCACCTCGGACTATAATGCCAAGATGATTGACATAAATATATTTTCACCATTTGAAGTTTTATTTCCTATAACACATTTAACTATGCAGAAGAGTACTTTATTGACCAGATATTTGGCGCTTGATTAGAAGTAAATCAGTGTGTAAAAATGTACGTGAAGCTAATTGATCTTACGATCGGCAGGTAAATAAAAAAAAAATGATGCTTTCCAAGGCATTCAGCACATCCGAACACACTTTACACGATGGGTGCTTCGGTTATTCATTTTTCGTGCTGTAGAGTATAAATTATGTTCAATGCGCTTCCTCTACAATTTGTGGTATGCGTCTTGATATTACTCTAAAACACAGAATACCCAAGAATTTTATGTCGCCCGCGAACGGCAAAAGATTTTTATGAGAACTTGTTTCCTGGAAAATATGCACTCCATTTGGTGACCGTTATTCGAAAAAAAAGTTCTATCATTTAACGTTTCATATCCAGAATAGGCAATGAACCTACACAACCCCGCTCGCTTACTTACATACTTCATTACGAAGTCATAAAATTTCCGATGGCGTACTTTCAGCACGCATACATCAAGCACGCATATACTTATGTTTGTATGTATTTTCGTTTTGATTTTCATTGGAATTCACAGTCACTTTTTTCGTTAAGCATTTTATGTATTTTTTGTAAATTTCAAATTTTTTCGTTTTTTTTAATTTTTTTTATATTTCTGTTCATTTCTTAAAAAATGCATTACTTTCACAATTTTTTAAATTTGTAAAAAAATGAATCTCATGATTTTCGTGATATTAATAAGCGCGCGAAGGTACTTGGAATGCTTGGGTACGCCAGTAAATTTATTTCTTTACAGCTGCAGATGCTCTACACCTCTACTAAGCCATTCAACAAGTATGCACGTATGCACAAACACTCGAACATAGTTGCAGTGCGGCGAACGTGGCTAAGTAATTGTTGCTTTTCCCGCTAACCGAATACGTTTCATTACAGATTTAAATGATATGCTTTTGCATTTTCATATGTATGTACATACATACATACGTACAAATGTATGTCCACAATTCATCCACTTCACAACGGAAAAGCTTCTCTTCTTCTTTCACCACAATTACACTCCATTTTTTTTATTGTATTTCATTTCTTTATCGTCTAATCGACAACAGCTGCAACCACTTCTCAGATTCTGTCATCGGTCTAAACGTCGACCACAAATCCCGTCCGTATCCAATAGAGTCACTTAACAAACTGAAACAGCCAACTGGTAACTTACGGGACAAAAACAAAGTGATCAACGATCAACTCAAACTTCTCAGCGCTACAACAATGCCGCGAATCCCAAAGCATTAAAAGAGCAAAAAAGGAATGAAAAAAAAAACAAGTTAAAGCGCTAACTGCAGCTATGGCGAGTTTTCATACCATTCAGGTGTGCGGTTTATTTATAAGAAAAAAAGTAAATAATTAATTTTTATTATTATACAAGTTTAATTTTTTTGAATGTTTGAGCAGCTGATGGGGATGTTAACGCTGCCAGAACGCGCAATATTTTATTTTTTTTTTTGTCGGGACAGACTAGCAAGAACAGCACTCAAACACAATTAAATCAATTGTACTGCACTCGGATTCCATTTTTAATTTTCTTTAAATCTACTCGAGCTCCGAAGAAATCTGAGTAGATCTTGTGGTGCCAAGGAGCCTAGTTGGTCGTTTCTTAACGCATCAGTGCCAAAGACCTCAAGTCTGATTCGAGCGAAAGCTGGGCAGACACACCGTAAGTTGTCCACCGTCTCATCCTCCTCTGCACGTGCAGAGTGCACTGTCTGAGATGCCTACTTTTTCCATGTGCTTGCCCCATAGAAAGTGGCCCGTCATCAGTCCAACCAGTCTCCTACAGCCCCCTCTGCTTAGTGACTGGAGGAACTGCGACGGTCGGTTGGACATGACAGTTTTGTCCATCTGCAGCCTCTCTCAGTCTGCCAAGCTCGCTTGTGGGTTAGAGTAACCCGTGGCTTTGATGGCTGCAGAAGGGAATGGCAGAAGGGGCTCCGGGCCAAGGAATTAGGTTGAGGGGCTTGGATTAAAGTTTGGATTAAATTAAGGGAAATTTGGAAATTCTAAGAAACTTCGAAAATATTACAAGCCCGGCAGATCAGTTTTTGTTACTTCCGAGTGGAGGCCTCTTCACCCATATCCCTTCTAGAGAATAGTGCGGAATGTAATAAGTATTAAGCACCAAGTTATTATTGCTTTTATTACTATGGGGGGATTTATGTATATTTCTTTCTTCCCTTACAAAAACTCAATACTAAAATTAAATAGTTTATTTGACAAATAATAAGATTCAATAAGTAACTTAAACAGAGGCCTTGGCATCACAAAATCAAGAACAAGACTTCTAAATAGAAATCCGATTAAGCTCTTCAAGTCCTCTTGTAAGAGAAGCGGAATTAAGGTATGAGAATTTCAACATAAAATGGATTATACGAGCAAAGTACTCCATTAGGAGCATTGAAATTTATTTTGCCGATAAAACACTCATAAGCAAGGGACTATCAACGTGAAGAGGGTGAGGAGAAAACTTGCATCGAACTCTTTCAATTTTGCGAGAATGTGAGGAATACATCGGATTCCGGCTCCGAACGGACTAACGCAATATACCTGTATATGTACCCGATTTTTCCAGTGTATGGATCTTTAAAATCACTAGCATCGCGCCGCAAACAAGTTAAGTTAGCATATGCTTTCGGAATAATAGAGTTAATATGGACAACGAACATAAAATACGAATCAAAAATAACACCAAGATCACGGATTTCATTGACTGAGACAAGAGTTACATTTGAAACATAATAAGTTGAGGAAAGGAGATTCATCGACTTGGAAAACGTCATTTGATAACATTTGGTATTGAGACAAAGTTTGTTTTTCAGAGCCCAACCATTCAAAGCATTCAAGTGTTCCTGTAATAACAATGCAACCGATAGACAGGAGGTTCTGCCAAAAAGCTTCAAATCGTCTGCATAGAGTAAATATTTAGAATACTTTAAATAACGACCAACGTCATTCATGAAAAGTATAAACAAGATAGGACCCAGACTGCTACCTTGTGGTACTCTAGAAGTTGACACAAATGTATGGGATTTAGTATTCCCAATTTGAACAAATGATATTCTATTTGACAGGTATGCTTTCAGCCATAAAAGGCAAGCCGATTGGACCCTAGTTTCTAGCGGGGAATTTTGTGCGAGACCGAGTTCAATGCTTTTGAAAAATCGGCATATAAATCGGTGTAAACAGCTAAATTTGTAACAGTAGATCGTTCATCATTTAGCGCTGCTACCCGAAAGATCTATTGTGCACCCTTCATGGATTCATATTATTTCTCGGATCCCAACTTACTCGATAAATTTCAATCTTGGTCCTATTGGCCATTGGAGCATATTCACAGGTTAGTAAGATAATGATTCAATATACAATTTCCTGTTAGAATTTCTGTGATTCTATTATTGATTTTGATTACGACATACGAGATAGATTGTCCCAGTACGATATTTTTCGTATTTTTTCTACTTCTTAAATAAGCGAGGAGAAGTTATCCTTTCCTATGCCAAATTAATTTATCTGCCATTTCGTTCTCAATTATTCTTATATGCCCTAGAACCCATAGGATACGTACCTGATTTTTAATTTTTGCAATTGGTGATGTGCATTTGGTGAAGACAACCGAACGATGACTGATTTTCGGTGGTGTCAACCACTTCGTACTACTGATGAAATTCATCAGGTTTTTAATATCAATGCCCGCTATATAAGAGAGCCAAGATGCTTAGCCCTGCGAAGAAGAAAGTGCTGAGATGATTTCACCTCATTCTCCATAAAACTGGCGCAAAACGAACTCGAAGTAATGCCGAGTTTCACAGCACATATACCTTGCGGCCAATGTCATGTAAGGGCACCCATAACGTTCGACAGCTGAGATTTCGTTAACCTCACGAGATCCCTCGAACGCGGCCAATCCACACGTGATCAGAAGGGTTTCGCGACCTTACAAGGTTTAGTACTTACCCAGCGTTCGCTGAATTGACGCAAAGCCCATCTCTCTAGGAGCAGACCTCAGGTAGTCAGCTTAATCCCAATCCTCTCCTTTCGCGAAGTAACTAGCTCACAGGTTCCGTCTAGGCAGCTCATCTGCCTCGCAGTTTCCTGGAATGCTGCTATGACCAGGTTCCCAGATAAGCCTTATTTCGAAGAATTCGGATGCAATCGAAAGTGAAGTCAGTTTCAAGCGCAACCAGTTTCGAGCACAACATCATAGAGTCCCTGATTGCCGCTTGGCTGGCAGTGGCCCGGTAACCTGAACTTGAGTCTGATGGGAAGCTCTTTACAGAATACTCCAGCGCCAATCCTTCCATTCAATTTTGAGCCATCCGTGAACTTCACCAACCCTTGACTCCAAATACTGCAACCCGGCCATTCTTTCCTTGAAGAAATGTGCATGGGTTTGTACGTTGGTGGGTAGAAACATAAAATTTTGATAATAAGGTTTTTTTTCGAACGAAAATAAAAGTGATGCTTAAGCTGATTTCTTAACAAGGTTTTATATCATTTTTACTTATTTTTTCCTTTAGCTCCTATCGGAGCAAACGACGAGAAAGGAGCTAGAACCGGAGGAAGTTAATCAAGTTTGCAACATTCTAAAATAAGCATAGCGAGCCTGTCAAATTACAACAAGCACCACTCTCCCCCATCACCTAATTTTGTTATACTAGGAGGTCAAGGTAGATCCCTTCAAATAAACAGCCGAATGTCATATTCTTTAAGTACCCTAACTTCACTTTCCATATTTTTTTCATACTATCTTATCAAGCTGGTACCCAGGACCCAATAAAATTTGAAGAACGTTTATGGCTAATGAATTGGCTATGTAACTGCTCTTCCGAGCAAAGAGAATAATGGTAATTCTAAGCATCCAGCTACAGCATTCAGGAAAATACTAGGCATTCAACTGCTGGCAGAATACGCTTGATCTTATTTGACTAAATGCGACTTGTTTCAGCTCAACAGATACTAAGCAAATGTTTGGTCATGTAATGCGGCAAGGTCCTTCTAACCCGCCAGTAAAAATCTTGCCCAGACACTTATGGATAAGAATCCAGGCTATGTGACTCAACAATGTGGCTAGGCCTTACTATCAAGGATGATAGATTACTAGGTTTGGACAATAAATAGGGTGAAAAAGAAAAATTGTGAGAAGAACTTCGGCTGCCACGTCATGGGAGTCATTCGCCAGCCAAATTCTGCACGATTATTTCACACATTCGTCCAGTCAATAGTTGTTCAGACGGCAACGAAGTGCCATTGGTTGATTTCTCTTTCTCGTATATCACCAGCACAAGCTCAGTTTTTTCGTAAATAAACCGCTTCGTAGCTCCTGCTACGTCAGTCCAACGGCCGATTCTGTCAAATTCGCTGACAGCTGGCTTCAGGCCTTTAGGCACACCATAAAAATCTTTTTACCATGCTTACTATGGTGGGTATGTATTGGAAATATGATATGGTGGAATCATCTCAGTGTCTGTTTTCTCCTCGACTACTTTCATTTCGTATAATTAAGATTCAGATATTTTGGTTCACCCTTTATCAACTTTCATGAATATCGGGTGGATATTAGAGGCTAGTGATTTTTTTTTTATAATCATAAATATTATATTTACATTTCGAGATTTCATTTTATTCATATTTTCTATTATCTCCAATCTGGTGGTACTACACCCGACTGTTTTCCTTCACATGTCTAAGTTTGCCCCTTTCGGAGTGTAAATTGACACAAATTTGGAATAATTTTACAAGCAGTTGAATTGGCCTCAGAGACCTCTTACCCGGTCATCGGCATCCCCCTGGCAGTTGTTAAAGGGGAACTGCACAAATTATTTCGCAGAAAAGATGGAGCTCCATTTCTTCATGTGCTATTTCGAAAACCCTTTGAATACGATGTACGAAGGACTCAGAAAGTCCTTTGTACTCTTCGCGATTCAATTTCCAAACTCGTAGCTGTGTTTACCGGTCACTGGAGATCGGCACACACGCAGAAAAGCTAGGGTTACCATTTAGCCCCCTTGCAGAAGCTGTGGGGGATCTTTCAAAGACGGATACTGTAGAACATTTTCTTTGTAAATGTCGGGGTTTGGCAGCTTGACGACTAGAGTCTCTGGGTGCTCCTTTCTTCGACAGCCTGGGGCAGTACGCCAACCGAAATACAATCAATCTCCTCCATTATATCAACAGCTCTGGCTGGCTGTAGATATCTACCTGAGGTCGCATAATGGTATCAAAACGGCGCTTTAGTGCAACTTTAGGAGTGCCATACTGGCACTTCCACAATTTTACCTACCTACCTACCTACAAGCATTTAAAAAATGTGCCTTTGTCATACGTATTGCTTTTGATTAGTGTACATCTGTATTTGTAAAAAGATATTACAAGAAAAATTAATTTAATTAAAATAAAAAAAAACTCCCTCTTCCATCTCTCTCTCTCTCTCTTAGCTTCACAGTCCGTAGTGGATCATAGCTTCATCAACAATTCTCCTCCAATTCAGTCTCTCTCTTGCCTCATTTCTCCTATTACGAACGTTCATCGCATTTAAGTCTACTTCTACGTCATCAAGCCATCTTCTCGTTCTTGGTCGGCCTCTCTTTCTTCCTCCAATTGGACGCAAAGTAAACACCCTTTTTTGGATTCTTTCATTCTTTTGATTCTGCATTCTTATGATGTAGCCAATCCATCTAATCCGCTGCCCTTTACTAAAACGTATTACATTTTCACCACCATAAGGTTTTCAATTTCTTTGTTGTAACGGATGCGGTACGAGCCGTTTTCAAACCGAATAAGACTATAGATTTTTCTCATTATGGTTCTTTCAATTCGCAATAGCTGGTTTATATCATCAACTTTCAGTATCCAGATTTCGGCACCATAACTAAGAACCGGGCGTATCAAAGCTAACCCCCCCCCCCCCCCCCCCCCCCCCCCCCTGCCATCCTGTGAGCTTATAATTTTGTCTGGCCTCTGTAAAATGGTATCAGTCTGTACTTGGTAATGTTTCGGTAAATATCTACCAAGTAGGGTATACAATTCGTTCAACCAATACCCCTTGTGTGCGCTCACTTGTCGGCTACAAAGCTCAAGTGGCCGAAATACAGACAAAATAACACAAAACAAGTTCAAGTAAAACAGTACCTACCCACCGTATAAACACTGTAAACAATCCGAAAGTTAACTTTGATATACATACAACACACACACACATACCTTCCCATATACATACGTACATATACAATACAAGCACTCGTTACAAGCAAAAATAATAATAACAACACGCGAAACAATAAAGAAAGCAGCAATAAGGCGCGCACGTCACGTTCGATCGAAGCTGATGGTTTCAGCGCAGCGTGGGACAGACTACGAAACCGGTGATTTTAGAGCTACTACTTGCATTGGTGGCATTGATGCTGCTGCTGCTGCTGTTGCCTGTTTGCCGCTACTTGCGCCTCTCATGTTGTTGGTTTCTTGGTTTACTGGTGCTTTCGAGTCCGAAAATGTACCAAACAATAAAAACAACAACAACAACATAACGATTGGTTGGTTCGTAAAGCTAGTCGCGGGGAAAAATGTGCCGAAACCGGTCAGCCGTATCAAACGGGCGCTTCTAGCTGCACAGCACCTACTCATCACACCACTCTTGGTTTAGTTTTTGTTGTTTTGCGCATGCGCGGCAACCGTTCGTCCGTTTTGTATACTTTTATTGCACTCTTTAGTAGAGATTTGATTTGGTTTTGACTGCATTGCACGTTGTGTTTAATTTTTTTTTTCTGCTTTCTGTTTTCTGATTTCGTTTCATATTCGCAACGATAAATTATTTTACCTGTACTTGTATTCACATGCATACCCTGCAGGAAAATCAACTTTTAACCGAACTGTTTCTTTGGAAATTAGGATAATATTGTGGCCGAAACCGCAATTTTTCAAGACTTGAAAAGTAACCCTGTGGATGGTTTTGTAATACAGTCAAGAATTTATTTATTTATTAGAATTAATATACATATAATACTAAAACTAATACAAGAACGAGTAGGTACTTCTAGTATTTTTCAGGCAGAAGCCTTTGCGAACCTGCAAGCATGCAAAATGCTTAGGGAACGTGGGAGCAATGGAGATATTAAAATTATTCCGATAGTCAAGCCGCGATAAAGGCACTGACAGCACAATGAAGTAGATTCAGACTAGTCAACTCCTGTAAAGAGGAGATCAAATTCTTGGGTGTGCACGAAAAGTTTTTCTGTTCTTGCTTCCAGGACTTAGGAACATAGAGGGAAATTAAATGACTGATGAGCTTGCAAAAAAAGCGACTGAATTAGTCTGAGAGACCTCCAACTCGGCTATCGGCATCCCCCTTAATCGTGTTAAAGCAGAACTGCGCAACTCATTTCTCAGGAAAACGCAGAACAGATGGAGCTCTATTCATTCAAGGGCTATTTCGAAAATCTTTTGGCTTCTCTACAATTGTTGAAGAACTCTGAAAGTACTGGACCCTCCACGCCATTCAATTTCCAAACTCGTAGCTGTGCTTACCGGTCATTGGACGATCGGCTCACACGCGGAAAAGCTAGGTTTACCATTTAAGGCCGGCGGGCCAATTAGATGTCCTAAATTCAGTAGTTTTCGCGAAGCGTTGTAGGATGAGAAAAAAAACAATTAGCCAAATGAAGTTTTGGGGATAGTTTAATATATATTTGAACTAAAAAAAAAAATTTGTACAATCTCCAACAATATATTGTAAGCCGAGTTATCAATAGATTCCCAGAGCGCCTGTATCCAACTTCTGTACAAGATACAACTTGCAATTTTCATCTGAAAACAAAAAAAAAAGATTATTAATTTTGATGTAATTATCTTCTATGCGAACTAAAAAACATCCAAAAACTTTTTTAAGTGACTTTTTTACCCAGTTGAAGAGTTTTTTTTCCTTGAAAACCCACTTTTTTTTCTACCTTCCCCAAAAATTCGAATTTTACGTGTTTCTTAGTTCACATCGAAGAAAATTACATCAAAATTAATAATCCTTTTTTTGTTTTGTTTTCAGATGAAAATTGCAAGTTGTATCTTGTACAGAAGTTGGATATTTCAGTGGCAAGGCGCTCTGGGAATCTATTGATAACTCGGCTTTTTTTTTTTTTTTTTTTTTTTTTTTTTTTTTTTTTTTTTTTTTTTTGTAGATTGTACAAATTTTGTTTTTTTAGTTCAAATATATATTAAACTATCCCCAAAACTTCATTTGGCTAATTGTTGTTTTTCTCATCCTACAACCTTCGCGAAAACTACTGAATTTAGGACATCTAATTGGCCCGCCGGCCTTAACCCCCATTGCAGAAGTTGTGATTACCTTTCAGAGATGAAGAGCGTTGAACATATTCTTTGTAAATGTCCGGGCTTGGCAGCTAGACGATTAAAGTCACTGGGTGCTCCCTTCTTTGACAGCCTGTGGCAGTGCACCAACCTAAATCCCATCAATCTTCTCCATTACATCAACTGCTCTGGCTGCCTTCAGATATCTGCCTATTGGAGGTCTCATAATGGTATCAAAATGGCACTTTTGTGCAACTTGGAGAGTGCCAGAGTTGTACTTCAACCATTTCATCTACCTACTTACCCGCTTTGGAAGGCTAACTTCGAAAACTCACCAATGTAATTATTAAATACTATTCCATTGCGGCTTTTAAATCATTTGTATAAGCAGAATAATAACGGTCATTTAAGTAGGTACATATCAATTTTGCATTTTAAAGGTTCCCCAAAGCTTTTACGAGCGATGATATGGGAATATTAACCCATTGTCTTATAAATCAAGCGACGATTGAACCACTTTCGATGAAAGGTTTTCTTGTGCGTAAAAAAAATCTCGTATTTGATACGAGGTTCTCATTTTTGGCCAGAAAAAGTCATCACGCGTCTAATACGAGGTTCACATTTTAGGCACGGAAGTAGGATCACATCTCCCACACGTTGTTTTAAGGGGAAAAGGGTTAAAAATGCAAAGTCAATCAATCCTTCTACAGGTATGCAAACAATGTTGTTGCTGTTCTTACTACATTTTTGGGGAATACTACTGAAGTGACAGTCCTTGGACGGATATAAATTCTGGTCGTTCGCAAAAAGTACAAATGACTGTCGAGGAAAAATGTATTTCAATTTATTGTTTTACCTTCCTTATTTACACACATAAAAAAAATGCAAATAAAAACACAAAATTGTTTTGCGCTTCTCAAGAATTGAACTAAGAACCTTCTAAATAGTACGCTAATACTCCTTTTATCGACTGTTGCAATAAAAGCACGAGTTGAAAAACTGTTATTTTCTATCAAATATAGAGGCAAAAAATTTCAAAATTCGTTAGTAAATGAAGTTTCAGATAGGTAGGTTGCTAGCCCGCCTACCCTAGCTTGTCTATCTGCACCCCCAAGCAGGTGTCTGCTTGTTTTGGTACGCGGGTGGTATTTTTATTCCCACCTACCTCATATTTCTACATGGCATTCTCCGATCCTCCCCCTGGGGACACGGCCGATGGGAGAAAAACCATGCAGGAGAAGCTTCAAGGCCAACGCTATAAAAAGGGACAGAGACAGTTGCAGTGGGCGATCAACTGTATGAAAGTGTAGATAAATTGTGCTACATTGGCTGCATGGTCACCGCCGAAGGTGGCTCTGAGGTAGGTGATGAGTGTAGGATTAGCAACGCTGTTTCATCATTTGGCATCGTCGCGCCTTTCTGGCGAAATAGCAACATCAGCCTTCCTCCCAAATTGCGCATATTTAACATAAATGCAATCAATGGCCCCGTACAATATCCAACTCGGCCTGCTAAAAAAAGCTAACCAACTCGACCTGGCGACTGAAATTCGAAGAAGGAAGTGACAGTGGATCACCTTCCAACAAGCTGGCCAAGGAGTGGGTAGGCCGTGTACTACCTGGAGATGCTCAACAGAAGTTGAAATGAACTCTCTTGGTCTTAAGTGGAACGAACTGGAATATTTAGCTCAAAATCGTGTCCGTTGGGGAAGAGGAGTAGGTGAAGCCCTATATGCCAATAGGAGTTAAAGGAAAAAATATATAAATATAATCCTCGAAATTAACGTTTTTTCTGGAACAAATGAAAAGGAACTTCTTAGCATATTAGATCTCATCTGTCAAATTTCGTACTACATAGTACCGAACTATTGAAAAAGGGGATACAGCGTGGCACAATTGACATCTCCTAGTTGAAAATATTGAAAAGTGAAAGAATTTGAACTACGCACTATGGGCAAAACCTTTATCAAAGCCTCAAAAAGATAAACAACTAAATTCTAATTGAAGCACAAAGGTTAAATGGTAGGGAAATTGACGATTTTAAGATTGATGATGATTGAAGATAGTCATTAGCTTAATAAATTCTCACAATTTTTTAACGATAACTCACGTCTGAGCGGTTGAGGTGTGCGACTATCCCAAATGAGTGCTCCTGTGGACGATAAAAGGCCCAAAGGCATCACAGATGTTGCAAAGAGGGGGCGACTTGTATCATTTGAACTGAGCTGCTCAGAAAAGTTTTATGATTCGCATCCATAACTTAGCTCTGTTGTTAAAATGGCTTCATGGAATAGTGGAATAGATTATTTCAACAAGAAACTATTCTGTCGTCCGGTCTACTCTTACTTTTTGCAACCGGAACGCCTCTGTATGCAGGATATACTTAGTCATGCCATAAATTCTGTGACAAATTTTACATGCATACGACGAGAACAAATTCGCTGAAAAAAGTTCTGTACGCATTGTCGTCTACTCAGAAATCATACTCAGTTTCGTGGCAATTTTCGCTTGTTAAAAATGGAGTGGGGAGCTAAGGAAAATCGCATTTCAGGCACTGCATTACAAAGGTGTGGTAAAGAGCGAGTGAGATTTACGAATTGCTGGAAAAACGTAATACAGGGTGGCTGATGAATTTTGCTACATTAAGAAACTCAAATAAATTTTCTTTTAGTGTATGGAATTCATTTTTTTTTTTTTCAAGTTGAAGGTCATTAAATTTTATTAAATGTAGCTTAACTAGTTTTAAAAATAATTGAATTTAAATGCCCCCCATGCTCGTTGACACAAGTGCGACATCTTAGTAAAAAGTTGTTCATTGCTGCTTTGAGAGTTGCGACAGGAATAGCCGCAATTGTTGCCCGAATGGATTGTTTTAGTTCATCCAAATTTGTTGGCTTCGTTTTATAAACTTCTTGTTTACATGAACCCCACAAGAAAAAGTCAGCTGCAGTAAGGTCAGGCGACCTGGGGGGGCAACGAAATTCGGAGTTTTTTGAAATCAGTTTATTGGGAAAATTTCGTCGCAACTCTGTCATAACAGTCTGGGCTATGTGAGACGTTGCCCCATCTTGTTGAAACCACACAGAGTTGAAAGGAATTCTCTTTCGGCGTAGTTCTGGATAGAAAAATTCTTTCAGCATTTTCAAATAACGGTCTCCAGTAACCGTAACGGTGTGACCATTTTCTTCAAAAAAATAAGGCCCGACAATACAGCGTGAAGAAACCGCACACCACACTGTCACGCGAAGAGGATGCAATTCCGTCTCGTGGAGTATCTGTGGGTTAGAAGTACTCCATATTCGACAATTTTGTTTGTTCACATTGCCGTTTAAATCGAAATGGGCCTCATCAGACATGAAAAGGCAGTTTAACATGTTTTGGCCTTCTTCCACCATTTGCAGGATCTTCTGGCAAAATTCCAAGCGAATCGGCAAGTCTGCTGCATTCAGTTTGTTAACCATTTGAATTTTGTAGGGAAATAAGTCTAAATCTTTGTGCATTATTGTTTGCAAAGACTGTCGGCTGACACCAAGTTGAGCATATAAGCTTCTTGTTGAAACCCTTGGATTGCTTTGTATAGCTGCAGCTACAGCAGCGATCGTTTCCTCCGTCCGAACTGGTGGGTTTCGATGATAAGGCCTTCTTCCGACTGTTCCTTGCTCAGCAAAATTATTCACCAGTCTCATTATGGTCCATCTGCTCGGGGGATCGCCGCCAAACATCCGCCTGTACTCTCTCTGTACCAAAACTACGGACTCCAGTGCGTGATAGCGGCGGACTATCCAAATTCTTGTTTGCGTGTCCCAGTTATCCATTTTAATAAATTTTAAAGATCAATCTGCAAATTAAAACAAAAATGGAACAGATAACTTAAAAAGAAAAAAAGTTATTCAATTTTTTTTTTGGTAGCGGCTTTCATCAGCCACCCTGTATTTCGAGAATGTCTGTTTACCGAACATTTTTCCCAAACGTCTGAAGTGACAAACAGAAAAAGAAGTGAACGTCTTCGCGTGGTTTGAACCAGTGCAGCCATAAAAGCCGTTCGAGAAAGAATTCGCAGAAATTGCCTTCGAAAGCAGAAAGTCATGTTCTGGAAAATGAATGCATCGACCAGAGCCATATCAAGACTAATTATAGATGATCTCCACATGAAATCCTTCCGTCGCTCAACTGGGCATCTTTTGACAACGCGCTTTAAGAAAATTCGATTCGACACATGCAACGGCCATGAAAATAATCTTTTCACAGATAAGAAAATTTTCAGGTTTTCAGGTGAGAAGGTTTTAATACGCAAAACGACAAAATCTATGCTAAAATTTCTAAAGACGCAAAAACTGTTGTTCCAAGCGTTCAGCGTGGCCACCATCCAGCCTCCGTGATGGTTTGGTGGGGAGTGTCTTGTGAAGACGTAACATCTCTTCATTTCTGCGAAAAACGGGACAAAAGTGTACCAGGAGGATGTCTCTTAGAAGGCGTGGTTAAGCAGTTGAGCAGTACTCTCTTCAATGGAGAGCATTGGATTTTCCAGAAAGATTTCGCTCCAGCACATAAAAAAACCACGCAAACCACTAAAAAACAATATTCCTGGGTTCATAGCCGCAGAATATTGGCCGTCTGAAGTCCAGATCTGTATCCATTGGACTACAGTTTGTGCTCAGAATTGGAGAACATGGTCTGCCAAAGACCTCACACAAATTTAGAGAGTCTCCAACAATCTTTGGAAACCGTGCGTGCTGCAATAACTGAAAGGCCTAATCGTTTGAAGGCTTGTGTAAAAGCAAATGGTGACCATTTTCAAGGAAAATTTTAATTTTTTTAAATATTTACACGATTAACTTTATTGAAGATAGCATAATTAATTTGGACTGATCAAAAAAGTCTAAGAGAGGCAATGTTCAAAGAGTGCATTTCCATACTCACGCGCGAAATGCTGGGTGTCGATTTCTTCGAAGCATCTCTTCTCTTTCCCTCAATACTTTTATTATTAAAAGCTAGTGTTCCTTTTAACGACCAACTTTTCAATTTGATGACTATTATAGTATAGATAGTTATTATTATTATTATTATTATTGTTATGTTTATTTTTATAAAAACTCATACATTGAACTTATATTAGGTGCTAATAACCGCGGGGTATTAGCCTCTTAACCAATCACAAAATGTCTTGGAGTTTTTACCGTCTTCTCTCATTTTATATAAGTATTCTCGACTATATCCTTAGACTTTTTAATCAAATAAATTTTGTAACAATTAGAAATATTCGGGTTTCCAATATTTTTAGTAAGCAGCAGCGAAAAGCAGTTGAAAGTAATGAATTTCTATTGGCAATCGATGTGTTTAACTGCGTATATCCATCCTATGTATTGCATTGTAGCGAAACTCTGTTTTCATGCTACCATAAATTAAATTCCTTTGTTTTTATCTCTATTTTCGTGATTGACAGTTATAAACGAAAAATAATTCTTGACGGAGTTTACCCCCATGTGTGGAGGTCAGCCGTTATTTTATCTATATTAAAGCCTAATAAAGCTCTACTTGACGTGAATAGTTACCGACCAATCTCTTTAATTACTTGCATCAGTAAGACCTTGGACAAAATGTTGGCCAAACGGCTTATGTGGTACATAACGAAGTGCAAACTAATTAGCCATAATCAAGTAGCTTTTAAGAAAAAAATACCACAACCGACGCACTGCTTCATCTCCAACATTACGTGTCTAAAGCACTTTCAACCAAAAGTCACGTCTCTGTACTAGCGACGGACTTCGAGAGGGCGTTCGATCGCGTGGGGATTAATGTGGTGTTATCTCAACTTGAGGCATGGAGGCTTTTTAATCTCTCACTAGGGTTTTTAATCTCGTTAAAAACTTGATGACTGGGCGCAAGTTTCAGGTTAGAATGAATGGCAACCTCTCCAATTGTCACCCACTCAACAATGGGGTCCCTCAAGGGTCCCCTTTGTCAATTGTACTATTTGTCATAGAATTTGATTAATTTAATCAAAAAATTTTAAAATATAGAAACATAGGTCTATCTGTTTGGGAAGGACCTCTCCGAGCCTTTTGATACCAAACGAGGTTTCAGACAGGGTGGCTCGCTGTGGCGTGAGTTCTTTAACCTGATGTTGGAGAGCATCGTACGAGCCGCAGAACTTAATCGCTCAGGCACAATATTTTGAGAGCGTACAATTGTTGGCGTATGCCGATGATATTGACATCATCGGCCTTAACAATCGCGCTGTTAGTTCTGCCTTCTCCAAACTGAATAAAGAGGCAAAGCGAGTGGGTCTGGTGGTGAACGAGGACAAAACGAAGTACCTCCTGTCATCAAACAAACAGTCGGGGCACTTGCGTATAGGCACCCACGTCACTGTTGACAGTTATGATTTCGAGGTTGTAAAGGACTTCGTATATTTATGAACCAGCAACACCGATAACAATGTCAGCCTTGAAATCCAACGTGCCAAGTGCTACTTTGGACTAAGTAGGCAATTGAGTAGTAAAGTCCTCTCTCGACGAACAAAACTAACACCCCTACAAGACTCTCATTATGCCCGTCCTAACGACGACATAGGAATAGCGCAGCGAAGAAAGATCCAGCAGCTACGTTGGCTGGGTCATGTCGTCCGAATGGATACAAACGCGCCGGGTCTGAAAGTATTCGATGCGGTACCAGCTGGTGGTAGTAGAGGAAGAGGAAGGCCTCCTCTGCGTTGGAAAGATCAGGTGGCGAAGGACTTAGCTTCACTTGGTGTGTCCAATTGACGCCGGTTAGCACGAGAAAGAAACGACTGGCACGCTTTATTAAACTCGGCCAAAATCGCGAAAGCGGTTATCGCGCCAATTAATAAGAAGAAGAAGGTCTATCTGTTTATGCAGATGACGCAGTAATTTTTACAAAAGGAAAGAATTTAACTAAAGTAAACCACACATTTAAAAACATAATTACAGACATAAATACGAGTGATGAGCTCTCCGGAACAAACCTATCAATTGGAAAATGTAAAGTATTGCATATTTGTAAAAAACGTAACTGTTTATGCCCTACTTTGACAAATAATAACTTGAATATTGAAAATGTAAACTGCTGAAAATTTTAGGCATAACATTTGATAAAAGATTTACATTTAAGCAACATTGTTTAGTTTTAAGAAAAAATCTAGCTGCCAGACTCAATATACTCAAGTATTTGTCATCCAAACACTCTTTAATCCATAAAAACACTTTAGTCAATATCAGTAGAGCAATGATACTTTCTAAGATAGACTACGGTCTACCTGTGTACGGATGGACCGCCAATACTAATATTAAGCTGCTTGATGCTCCATACCATACTGCTGTTCGTCGTAGTATAAACGCGTTCCCAATATCCCCCGTAAAATGCGTTTTGGCAGAAGCTGGTCTTCCTACTATAAAGGAACGTGTAATCGAAGCGGCATGGCTACTAATTCCGAAACTCTTTTTAACTACTAATCATATTTCGCACAAGGATTACATATCGGCGTTCCGACACAAACGTAGATATAGGCTCAAGTCCACAATTTTCCGCTGTATTTCATATGGCTGAGAGATTGATTTGACTCCACGCTGCACTAAATTAAACTGCCAACCGTGGTTTATATATTAAACGAATTTCAACACCGTTCTTCACGCACTTAATAAATCTACAACAAGTAGTTCGATCTAACAACAACTCGTCGCAGAACAGGAAAGAAACTACAGGAACAACAATTGGAATTTTGTATATACGGACGGATCAAAAAGCAGCACTAGCACCACGTTCGCTGTAGTTAATCAACAGGGATTGCTCATTTCTGGAGGCCAGTTACCTGAACACTGCTCGGTGTTCACAGCCATATACAAAGCAGCGGATTTCGCGCAGTGTAATAAGGGAAAACCATACAAAACATTTATAGTAGTAGCAAAATGGTTGAAAAAATAAGAGACCTTTGTATTCGGAACTTAAAAAAGATCAACATTATGTGGGTACCAGGCCATAAATCCAGGCATCCGAGTCAACGAGCGAGCCGACGAAACAGCTCGACTTATGCCAGCAACAAGCTCATTGTTTCCAGTTTATTCAGATAATGATTTACATAAGTATATAAAAAAAACGTATCGACTCGATTAAACTGAGAGAATGGTATACGTTTAGGCATCGGTATACTGAATTCAACGACAGGCGCAAACCATCTCTATACCCAAGCAATACACCTCGATATTTATCAAGCTAGTTCGCCATACTCAGAATCGGACATACTAAACTCACACACCAACACCTTAGAGAGTTTCAGGAAAAAACACTTCGGATCCACCAAACCTTCTGCTCTACTGGCTACTGTTTCTACCACCAATATAACGGCTTTAAATAATTTTTTGAAAGATTGTAACTTAACTACTATGATTTAATATGATTTGCTAATAATAACACAGACTGTTCTATCTAACTATCGAGTTGTAGGTCCTGACAACTAGTAGGTATTCAGAAGTTTAAAAGAGACTGAAATATTAACTGATTTAGATTTTAAAACGTCTGCAGGCAGATGTCCGAGACATTTTTTCACTAATTCAGTTTTCCCTACGGGGTATGTATACAAATGTGTATTTTTTTGCGCTTTTGTAGTTCTTGCAGTTGCGGATGAATTTATTTCCTATACTTGAGGCTATTAAATTCCTACACGTTGCGGTTAAACTGCATTTTATTTATTTCTTTTGTACGCAATTCTTTCTGTGACCAGACTTATTTATGAGTGTGCTTGTACTCTTTGGGTATGTTGGCGTTGTAACTGGGCTTCGTGCTCTGCGATGCTAGTGGAAAATGTCAAAGTTTGTTCGGTATCAAATAAATGTTTTAAGTACCTGGGAAAATTTTCGATGGCTAGCCATACTGGGTGTGCCAAAATAAGTATTTGCAAGCCAAATATTAATTATCGGTGTATGTATATTATGTATATATATATGTATTGTTTATGTGGAAATTGAAGTTAGTACGCAATAAGTAAAACTGTTACAAAATCCGGAGAAACTGAGCTTAATATACCCGTTGTATGATTTAAGGGATTGTTTACGTTGGTTTCTGTAATCCGTTATTGTAAGATGAGTAGGGGATTGGCCTTCTGCATCCGATACCGGATCCGGGGCTGCCGGACTGCGTCCAGACTGGAATTTCCCCTCGCTTGCAGAAAGGTTATTAAGCCGACCAAGCCGCTCAAAGACAAGGACGGGGAGCCAACAACATCTAAGGACAACCAAATCAACATCTGGGAGCACTATTATAAGAAGCTACTGTCAGCCCCGCCCTTGCAGCCCACTCTGTCGTGTAGCTGTCAACGTCACATTGCAATACGTGACATTCCCATGATATGCCCAGATGAGAGCGAAATAATAAATGCGATAAAGTCTCTAAAAAACTGCAAAGCTCCCGGGTCCGATAACACCGACCCGGAACTACTAAAATCTGCAAGATAAGCGCTCGGATCCTTCTGTCCTTATTGAAAAACATCTGGAACTCTGAAAGAATACCATCTGAGTTAAAAGAGGGGGCCATCACCCTTCTCCCGAAGAAGGGTAACCTATCTAAGTGCAAAAATTGGCGAGGAAAAATGTTTCTAAGCATGGCGGACAAAGTAATAGCACACGTAATTCACAAAAGGCGGTCCAATTCATTGAATCAGGGACTACGCAAAGAACAAGCAGACTTGCGTCGATCATGAAAACTCCTTGAGAGTGATCGTGGAGCTGTCGGTTAAGTGGCGCGTGTCTCTTTACCACTGCTTCATCGACTTCGAGAAAGCGTTCGACACTCTCAATCATGAAGCCATCTGGAAAGCTCTTGAATACAAAGGAGTGCCTGAGAAAATTGTCTTCATCATAAAATAATTGTACTCGGGCACTTCATGCCGCGCGAAATACGAAAGAGCTCTAAATGGTAGTATGGAAGTTCAAACCGGTGTTAGGCAAGGATGTGTATTATCTCCACCCTTGTTCAACCTAGTCCTGGGCCTAGCAATGCAACAAGCGTGTTCGATCAGCAGGGGCACATTCCCATGGCAGCCGGTTCTACGTTACCGGAATGACTCGGGTTTTTATTCCCGACTAAGGGCTGCCGCCCCAGTACACTAGCCCTGTCTAGTGTATCGTATATCACCCCACCCCTTACGTCACAGGAGCAAACTCCCGCAGCTAACCTGCTCCAAATACTTCTCCTCAGGGCTGGTGTCGAATCCAACCCTGGGCCAGAGGTATTCTACTGCTGCGTCTGCCATCAACGGCTCCACCCGAACTCCACCTCGGTTAGGTGCAATAAGTGCAACGGGTGGAGCCACCTTAAGACCTGCTCAGGCCTTAAGTCGCACAGGGAGTGGTCCACACGGTATGTGGCCACGTGTTGCTCCCGCCAACAGGCGTCTGATGCCTCCACGGCTACTACACCCCCTGATAGGCCGGCACTACCAACCGCCACCACAACCCACACCTCCACGGTGAGGAGCCTATCGGAGCAACACAACTCCCCTTTAACCCCTCCTATCCCTTCCTGCTCCAACCCCAGTGCGGGGACAAACCAGCAGCTCCTGGTCCCCCGTACAGTCTGTTCCGTGTGTCAGACCGTAATACCTCGGAATCTGGTATCAGTCCAGTGCAATTCCTGCAATGGCTGGTGCCATTTTCGGAGATGTTCCGGCCTGCGCACCACCCGTGAGTGGACAACTGCCAACGTTGCCCCCTGCTGCAGAGCTCTGCACCCACTACCTCCCCCGGAGGAGCGGCCGCCCACCACCATCAGGCCGCAACAACCACAGTGGATTGCACAGCAGGTCCAACGTGGACAACCCCACGCGTCCCTCACCCCCCGGATTACACTGACCTCACCGAGAAGCTTCAAGCTTCTCCAGTTTAACTGCAACGGACTTACGAGTAAGGTCGACGAGATAGTCGACTTTATGAACCGGCACAGTATCAAGATAGCTGCGGTCCAAGAAACAAAGTTGCACGCTAGGTCATCTCTGATCACCAGGGATGGCTATAACGTGCACAGACACGATCGCGAGCGAGACAACGGTGGTGGCCTAGCGTTTATAGTCCACCACACTGTGCAGTATCGTCTTATCGATGAAGGAATCGACCCCAGGGACAGCACCTTAGAATGTCAAGGCATAGCTGCCGGTCAGGCGATTCCGAGCTCGAAATTTTTAATAATGGTCTATTTATAAGTTCGTGCGGTTTTACAACAGATGGCGTAACTTGATTATTATTCCATCGATCCACATTTCCAAACATTCATTGGAGAGCTACTGTCGTAAGGCACAAACGTCAGTATAAGTTTTTTATTTGAAGCGTAAACAACAATATTTTTACCACACTTGAAAATGTCGAATTTCGTGCCAAATAATGTGTTTTTGCGGGGAATTCTTCTTCATTATTTTAATATGAAGAAAAAAGCAGCCGAAAGTCATCGTATCTTGGTGGAAGTTTATGGTGAGCATGCTCTATCTGAGCGAACGTGCCAGAAGTGGTTTGCACGCTTTAAAAGTGGTGATTTTGGCTTGGAAGACGAAGAACGCGAGGGTGCGCCGCCAAAGTTCATGGATACCGAATTGGAGGAATTGCTCGATCAAGATCCGGCTCAAACGCAAGAAGAGGTTGCAAAAACTTTGGGAGTTGATCAATCAACCATTTCCAAACGTTTAAAAGCCATGGGAATGATCCGAAAGGTAGGCCATTGGGTGCCGTATGAATTGAAGCCAAGAGACGTTGAACGCCGTTTTATGGCATGCGAACAACTGCTTCAACGGCACAAAAGAAAGGGTTTTTTGCATCGAATTGTGACTGGCGATGAAAAGTGGGTCCATTACGACAATCCAAAACGTCGTGCAACGTATGGATACCCTGGCCATGCTTCAACATCGACGTCGGCGCAGAATATTCATGGCCTGAAGGTTATGCTGTGTATCTGATGGGACCAGCTGGGTGTTGTGTATTATGAGCTACTGAAACCGAATGAAACGATTACGGGGGATGTCTACCGACGACAATTGATGCGTTTGAGCCGAGCACTGCGAGAAAAACGGCCGCAATACGCCGATAGACACGACAAAGTTATTTTGCAACATGACAATGCTCGGCCACATGTTGCACAAGTGGTCAAAACATACTTAGAAACGCTCAAATGGGATGTCCTACCCCACCCGCTGTATAGTCCAGACCTTGCGCCATCCGATTACTATCTCTTCCGATCGATGCAACATGGCCTGGCTGACCAGCACTTCCGTAATTACGATGAAGTCAAAAAATGGATCGATTCGTGGATTGCGGCAAAACCGACCGAATTTTTCACAAAGGGAATCCGTGAATTGCCAGAAAGATGGGAAAAAGTAGTAGTAAGCGATGGACAATATTTTGAATATTAAATTTGTAACCATTTTACGTCAATAAAGTTTCAAATTTCGAAAAAAAACCGCACGAACTTATTCATAGTCCTATTATATACATACCCCCTGTCACCTGCTGCCCGGCAGGATATCACCGTGATATAGGTGCGCTCATCAGAGGTGAAAACCGATTGGTTGTAGGTGACTTCAATGCGCATCACGATCTTTGGCATTCAAGCCTGCCAAATGATCGTAGGGGACAGCAATTGGCAGAGCAGATAGACGACTCGACATTCAGCACAGTGAACGACGACGCCCCCACCAGGGTAGTGGGCAATTGTAGCAGCTCGCCTGACCTAACAATAGCTAGCGCGGGTCTGATAAATAGCATAACGTGGCGACCTATGCTATCGCTTGCATCAGACCACTTGCCCATTATCGTCTCGATCGAGAGACCTGCCGATTTCGTTTCCGCGAATCACCGGTCCTATTTTAACTTTATAAAAGCTAATTGGGCCGGCTTCACGGAATTCACCGAGGACACCTTCGCCGCTCTTCCCATCCCCACTGATGTGCGCGTCGGCGAACGCGCATTCCGCAAGGTGCTCACAGCTGCTGCGGCTCGCTTCATCCCAGCTGGATGTTATAAGGACATCCGTCCCCACTTCCCAGCAGAAGCAGCCAGTTTAGCAAACGAGCGTGACCACCTACGCCAGGCCGATCCCGGGGATCCCCGCATAAGGGATCTCAATTTGGAGATCCGGCAACTGGTAAATCAACATAAGCGGATTAAATGGGTTGAGCACATGAAGACTTGTAACCTCACCTCCGGAGTGAGTAAGCTCTGGTCCACCGTTAGGTCCTTGTCGAACCCGACGAAACACAACGACAAGGTGGCTATCACCTTCAACGGTTGTACTTCGTCGGACCCGAAGAGATGCGCGAGCTATTTTAGCCGGCTGTTTACACTGCATCCTCCGGGCGACAGAACCAAACGTCGTGTTACCAGAAGGCTGCACAAACTGACGAACGACAGTGCGCCACTTACTTTCTCCGGTGATGAGGTTCAGGGGGCCATCAACAAGTCGAAATCTTCGAAAGCCATTGGCCCTGACGGACTTAACGCGCTGATGCTGAAGCATCTGGGACCCCTGGGAGTAGGATACCTCACAAGGGTCTTCAATTTGTCTCTGGCCACTCTCATCATCCCTGACAAGTGGAAAGCAGGGAGAGTGGTCCCACTATTGAAACCTGGGAAACCCGCCAACCAAGGGGAGTCTTATCGGCCGATAACTCTCCTTTCCCCAGTAGTGAAGACACTTGAAGCCCTCCTACTCCCACTCTTCACGACACACCTGGCCCCAGCCCCACATCAGCACGGATTCCGACGAGTGCACAGCACCACCACGGCACTCACCGCCATAAACGCCCAGATAAATCGCGGGCTTAACCAAAACCGCCCCTGCGAGAGGACTGTCCTAGTAGCGTTGGACCTAAAGAAGGCTTTCGATACAGTCAGCCATTCCACGCTACTAGATGATATTTATCAGTCGACACTCCCGCCAGGGCTGAAGAGGTGGTCCGCGAACTACCTGAGCGGTCGGCACTCGTCAGTGATTTTTCGAGATCAAATGTCAAAGCAGAGGAAGATTAAGCAAGGCGTACCGCAGGGTGGTGTCCTTTCACCCTTGCTTTTTAACTTCTACATCTCGAAGCTCCCCCAACCACCAGCGGGAGTTTCCCTGATCTCATACGCTGACGACTGCACGATAATGGCGTCGGGCAATGACATCGATGGCCTGTGTTCCAAAGTGAACAACTACCTCACCGACCTTTCTCGCTTTTTCACTGCGAGGAATCTCCAACTTTCCCCCACTAAGTCCACGGCGACCCTTTTCACCACCTGGACAAAGGAGGTCAAGCTGTCCCTTAAGGTAAAAGTCGACGACACACCAATTCCGACTGTGAATAACCCCAAAATTTTGGGTGTAACCTTTGACAGCTTGCTCTCCTTCTCTGCGCACACAACCGCAATTGCCACTAAAGTCCAAAATCGCAACAAGGTCCTCAAATCGCTGGCCGGCAGCACTTGGGGCAAGGACAAAGAACTGTTGCTTTCGACATTTAAGGCAATTGGCCGGCCGGTTCTAAACTATGCTGCGCCTGTCTGGTCGCCTGGCACTAGTGATTCGCAGTGGATAAAGCTTCAGACATGTCAGAATACCGCCATTCGGACAGCGACCGGGTGCCTCCTGATGTCACCCATACAACACCTGCACAACGAGGCACAAATGCTCCCAGTCGCGGAGCACAACAAACTGCTCAGCAAGCAGTTCCTGCTGGGGTGTTACCGCAGGTTTCACCCCTGCAGACACCTGCTTGAGCCTGAGCCGCCTCCCAGGCACGTCAGGAGACACCTCCTCGACTACGCTGACGAACTCCAGGACAAAACTGACCGAGACCTACTGGACCGGACAGTATTCAGACAGTCAATAAACGACATTCACCGGGAGTCCGTTACCACCTTCATGAACTCCCGTCCCGTGAATGCCGTAATCGGAGTCCAACCACCACCCATTGCAGATGAAGAGCTCCAGCTTCCCCGTGAGACTCGTGTAACATTGGCACAATTACGTTCTGGATATTGTAGCAGGTTAAACTCCTACTTATCCAGAATTGACCCCGACATACCAAACACATGTCCGGCATGTGAAGGTACCCCGCACGACACTAACCACCTCTTCACATGCCCCCTTAATCAGACTCATCTAACCCCCCTCTCCCTCTGGACCCAACCCGTCGAAACAGCTTGTTTCCTGGGCCTACCCCTAGATGAGCTAGACGAAGACGACAGATGATATACCCACACTGACAGGGCTAACTATGCTGTTAAAACAACAACAACAACAATCAGCAGGGGCATTTTCTGGGGTTTATGCGACCGACTTGAAGACATTTGTTTACTCTTGCACAAATACTCAGATGCAGCAGCTAAACTACAAACATGCAGTAGCACAAAATTAGGTAAAAATTAGCATAGCAAAGACCAAAGCAATGCGGATGAAGACCTTCAAATTGCCAACACGCAGCTTGAAGTGTAACTGAATTTTGCTACCTTGGGAGCATTATTTCAAAAAACGGCGGATCAACAACTGACATACGCAACCGAATATCTAAGGGACGCTTTGCATTATGGTATGCTAGACACGGTATGGAGATCAACCCACATCTCCAGGCACACAAAACTTTACGACGACTATCACGACAGATGGCGGAGCAGATGCAGATGTCAACTGCGGGCTGCACAAACCAAAGACAGCGTTCGGGCGAATGCACACAGTATGGGTGAGTTCGCAAATCTCTAGGCGCACTAAACTGCGAATATTCAGCTCATGTGTGAAGTCAGTATTGTGTGTACGGAAGCTATGACACAGAGGCTATAATCTATCGTAGATCTTCCACAATTCTCCTCCATGCATCTCGGTCCATAGCCGGACTACGATAGTTGGTAACTCTTATGCTTTTGATATCGTCCTCAACGTCGTCTGTATCCACGGCCATCCTCTTCGCTTTTCACCAGGCATGCGCGCATATAGAACTTTGCGAGGTATTCTTTCATCTTGCATTCTGCAAACGTACCCTAGTCATCGGATGCGCTGCGATTCGCCTTGTAGGAATTCCTCTATCTCGCTGCTATATGTGATGCGATATACCCCATATTCTTCTCGTACTGGACCCAGTATTCTCCTTAGTATTCTTCTTTCCAGATTGTTTTATTGTATTCGCTGTCAATGCCCACGTTTCGCATCTGTACGTTGCCACTGGCCGAATGAGTGTTTTACATATTTTGATTTTTGTTTTCTACTCAAGAGCTTGTTTTTTAATAGTTTAATGTGGGCAAAATATGTTGTTTTTGCAGCCTGTACACGGTCTTGGATAGCAATCGTTGTATCATCTGTTCTACTGAGAAGGAGTCCGAGGTATTTAATTTCATCCACACTTTCAAATTCGTGATCACCAATTCTAAGATCTGGCGATTTTCTCAACGTGTTACGTCTTGCGAGATACTTCGTTTTGTTTTCGTTGATCTTTAAACCGAAAAATTTTGCTTTTGATCGGAGTACTTGAAATAATAGGTCTATTTATAAGTTCGTGCGGTTTTACAACAGATGGCGTAACTTGATTATTATTCCATCGATCCACATTTCCAAACATTCATTGGAGAGCTACTGTCGTAAGGCACAAACGTCAGTATAAGTTTTTTATTTGAAGCGTAAACAACAATATTTTTACCACACTTGAAAATGTCGAATTTCGTGCCAAATAATGTGTTTTTGCGGGGAATTCTTCTTCATTATTTTAATATGAAGAAAAAAGCAGCCGAAAGTCATCGTATCTTGGTGGAAGTTTATGGTGAGCATGCTCTATCTGAGCGAACGTGCCAGAAGTGGTTTGCACGCTTTAAAAGTGGTGATTTTGGCTTGGAAGACGAAGAACGCGAGGGTGCGCCGCCAAAGTTCAAGGATACCGAATTGGAGGAATTGCTCGATCAAGATCCGGCTCAAACGCAAGAAGAGGTTGCAAAAACTTTGGGAGTTGATCAATCAACCATTTCCAAACGTTTAAAAGCCATGGGAATGATCCGAAAGGTAGGCCATTGGGTGCCGTATGAATTGAAGCCAAGAGACGTTGAACGCCGTTTTATGGCATGCGAACAACTGCTTCAGCGGCACAAAAGAAAGGGTTTTTTGCATCGAATTGTGACTGGCGATGAAAAGTGGGTCCATTACGACAATCCAAAACGTCGGGCAACGTATGGATACCCTGGCCATGCTTCAACATCGACGTCGGCGCAGAATATTCATGGCCTGAAGGTTATGCTGTGTATCTGGTGGGACCAGCTGGGTGTTGTGTATTATGAGCTACTGAAACCGAATGAAACGATTACGGGGGATGTCTACCGACGACAATTGATGCGTTTGAGCCGAGCACTGCGAGAAAAACGGCCGCAATACGCCGATAGACACGACAAAGTTATTTTGCAACATGACAATGCTCGGCCACATGTTGCACAAGTGGTCAAAACATACTTAGAAACGCTCAAATGGGATGTCCTACCCCACCCGCCGTATAGTCCAGACCTTGCGCCATCCGATTACTATCTCTTCCGATCGATGCAACATGGCCTGGCTGACCAGCACTTCCGTAATTACGATGAAGTCAAAAAATGGATCGATTCGTGGATTGCGGCAAAACCGACCGAATTTTTCACAAAGGGAATCCGTGAATTGCCAGAAAGATGGGAAAAAGTAGTAGTAAGCGATGGACAATATTTTGAATATTAAATTTGTAACCATTTTACGTCAATAAAGTTTCAAATTTCGAAAAAAAACCGCACGAACTTATTCATAGTCCTATACTTCTCTGAGAAGATTTATAAATATTTCTCGCGAAGACGACCAGGTCTCACCAGCAAAGTCACATATTTGCGAAGCTTTGTTGAATATTGTGCCTGATGAATCAACCTCTTTAATTATATGGTCTAGGATCAGATTAAGCACAAGCGTAGAAAGCGTATCTCCCTGCTTTATTGTCTATGCATCATCTGTAGAATACTCTGGCCGAACACCATCAGCAACGACGAGCAGTGGAGGAATCACGAATCCATCCGACGGCAATCAATGGCCGAAAGTGGCGATGGATAGGTCACACGCTTAGAAAACCACCAGATAGCATCACGAGAATGGCACTGGACTGGAACCTGCAAGGGAGCAGAGGCCGCGGTCGGCAAAAGATCACTTGGCGAAGGTCGATGGTGCGCGAACTAGCAGATGCCGACATCACATGGGACAGCGCAAACACAACAGTCCCGAATCGTGTACGATGAGAGTCTTGTCGGGGTCATTTGCTCCCAAGCGGAGTGAACAAGGATATAAACAAAAAAAAATTTAAACAGTGGTAAATAGAAAGGAAAATTAGTTAAACAGATGTAACTTCCTGTCTAAGACGTAAGGAATTATAAATTGACGTCATTGCGCCAATAATTGAACAGAGTCAAAATAAAAATTATGAAAAAAAATCTCGACCAAACAGAAAAAAATCGCAGAGAGCCAAACCAGGTGAAATTTTGGCGAATCGCTTCACGTAATAATAGTCATTATGAACTGTCTGACCTCCTTGCAAAAGTTCGTAGCGTACAAATCGTTGTAATACATAAAAACCGTAAGCATCGCGTTCTTTTTTGACTGAAAAATACATGTTTTTTTTGGTCTCGGTTCATTCGGAGCTCTCCACTCACTAGCCTGTTATCTGGATTTCGTGTCATACTCATAAACCCACTTCTGCTCTCCAGTAATGATGCGTTGTTGATGTTGGGTCGGTTTCAACTTTGGAAAGTATGTCTTTAGCGATATCACCGCGGTTTTCATGAAATTCATGTCCTTTGGGATCAACTTTGCAGCAACACAGCGCAAACCCAAATCATTAACTACAATGTCCTGAACGGATCCAACTCTCTATTCTCTGTTGATGTCTACCTATTAGATAATACCCGTGTGCAGAGGTTCTTTGCATTTAGCATTGAGAGTCGGCCACAATTTTCGGCCGACTCTATATGTGAGTTCGTCACGCCATCTTTCGTACACTATTCTTACAAATTTTTCAAAAATAAAAAGCTTACATGTCCGTAAGGGTTTTCCTATGTCATTACCTGTGCACTCATCAGTCAGTTTGGTTCCAAGTCTCGCTGATTCATCTGTCTTACAGTTCCACTCGATGTCGCAATGGCTAGGAACCTAAGTTACTCTTTGAGTAAAACGATTCAGGCTTCTCGTTAAGAAATGTCGTGTTTGTCGACTATTTTGTGAGGGATTTTATTGCCGACTGGCTTTCTCTGAAAATGTAGATATCATCTTCAGGTATCGCATCACACTGTGTCACGGGCTTAATTATTGACATAGTTCAGCCTAAAAAACACTACAGTAATCGGGACGCTGAAAGCTGAAAGGCTAGGTTAGGATGATCAGGCTGGCTGAAAGCCATCACATAGACATTGGTCCGCAATAGTACCAGGTGGAGCTTGACCCTTACGTTTCCTTGTAGTATGCTTCTTGTAAGCTCTGAAGCTCTAACCCCGAGAGACTTTCTAACCTCTCATATTGTAGAGCTCCTAAACATTTCATTCGGGTTCTAGCTAATGCAGGGCCAGAAAGTAGAAGGTGTCGAAAGCTGAAAGAGATCCCCAGATTTTCTAAATATACACCTGCGCCACCCTACCCTCGAGGTCTGAGCCACCTTGTAAGTTGAGAAGGAAGGCCGTGAACGATAGGGAGAGTGCATAGTCCAGCAGTCCGAAATACCGGTTAGGATGGGGTACGGTACACTAGGCAGAGCAAGTTTACTGGGGCGGCAACCCTTGGTCGGGGAAAATTCCGGTAACGTAGATCCGGTTGCCATGGGAATGACGTTCTGAATACTGTAGCAGGTTAAACTCCTACCTATCCTGATATACTAAACATACGTCCGGCATGTGAAGGCACCCCCCTTTTCACATGCCCCATCAAACCCACTCATCTAACACCAAACCTGTCGAAACAGCAAGTTTCCTAGGCCTACCGTTAGATGAGCTAGACGAAGACGACCGGTGATTACACTACACTGACAGGGCAAAATTACTGCTACAACAACGCCAACCAGTTAGGATCTTACCACTGTTCATTGTGCTGTTTCATGCATGGAGATTGGAACCAACGCTCTTACGAATGGTAGTCATGCAACATCCCATTCAGCTATGGTGGCCGCAAAGAAGACGTTCTGTAACCTGCTACAAGAACAACGGACTTTTAGTGTCTCATAAAATGCTTGGATTTGGTATAACGAAATTTTCAGCCTTCAAATTTCAATAATCAGAAACCTTTAACCGCCAGTGAATTTCAATAATTTCAGTTGTTTTCTAGTTTTTTTTTTCTTATTTTGATTTGGAATCGATAGTTAGTTGCTGGTCCTTTACCATTCATGCATTCATAAAATTTACTTATTTCTTAAAGAATGAAACCTAGACCACTTAATATTAAGTTAGGTTAGGTTAGGTTATCCAGGTTGCTTTTCTAAGACAAGGCACCCTAAGGCCCATTGCAATACCTGATTTGATTTCCATCCCCTAACTAAGTTGCTTAGACCACTTAGATCTCCAGTGAGACATTTTGCGAATTTCTCAGGTCTTCAACGAAATAATCGCCAAGATATTTGGCACGGCAGGACATTCACAGAGGAGGTGTTGTACGGACTCAATTTCTTCTTCATCTCCACAACTCCTGCAGAAGCCATTGTGAGGTACACCCATTCTACTGGCTAGGGTGCCAACAGTGCAGTGAGCCGTTATAACACTTGGGAGGGCGCTGGTAGTTGATCTGTTGAATCCAAGCAGACATTTTGTACTTTAAGATTCAATTTTGGGAAGAGCGCTTTGGAGACTCTGCAGTTGTTAGTCAGAGACCACCTTCTATTGGTATACGCAATTACGCTCGAGTCAATCGCAGTGTACAGTTAGAGGAATGCTAATGCCCCCTACCACTCGCTGAAGGTCTAGCTTGGAGCCTTTCGTATGCACGCTCTTTCATCTCCCTCCAGTCCAGAGTAGTCGGGGACACAACCAAGTGTGCTTTTATGTTGTTGGATAATCGAGAGCGAACTCCTGCAGTCAGTGCCTTAATCGCAGCTTGACTATCAACAAAAATGGTAATATTAAGATGAATTCAGTACTCCTTTGGTAATATTGCAAGTTATATATCTAACTCTTTTTATTTATACACTTAACTCTAAACAAAATAACCAGCAATTTATTTACCGAAATAAAACTAAAAAGCATAAAGCATCAGGGCTCCTACAATCGATGTCGCATATAGTAATCAATGACGGTGGAGAAGGCAGCGAAACCCGCAGCACCTACAATTCCCGCCTTTAGGCCAGCACGCAGACCAATCAAGCCGCCAGTAACGGCGCCCGCGTAGGTGCCATTTCTCCAATCGGTCACACCACGACACTATAAAAAATAAGAACCCAATTAACAAACGTGATTCTTAGCACATATAAAAGGCATTGACCTACACTTTCGATAGTGCACTCTACACCAGAAAACACCATGCCGATCATAGCGAAATTCTTAGCATAACCATGCGTTGTCTTGCGCATATCGCGTAAAATCTCACGTGCACTCTGTTTCTTTTCATGCAACAATGGGTCTGTGAGACTGGGATTGACAGAAGCGCTAAACAGACCTATGGCAGCACCCAAACCATAACCTGGAAACAATAATAAAAAGTAGATATGAGATTGTTTCACATAGAATGTTGATTTTCTTACCCATTACACAAGCGGTGATGGATTTGAAAGCACAGCTTTCTACTGTCTTTTCAATCATTTTCTCTTCGTTTGTTTTTATTTGCACTGGACCATTACTGGTTGGTATCACGATATTTTCACGGTATCTGTGTTGAAATTGAATAACTAATTACAAATGCAATGAGATGAACAATTAAATAGATGATACCTGTAGAGGTTTCCCACAAAATGCTGCGCCATGGAATCCATCTGGGCATTTTCGAAAAATACTCGTTTGGCGTCATCTTTTTTTGTCGCTGGTGCAGTTGCCATTTTCTCTTAATACAATTTTTATTAACTATTTTAACTGGAACTGCGAAATGATATAAAAAAAAGAAGTTACGCGTTCTTTATTCAACAGCCGGGCAGCTGTCAAAAAACAGCTGTTCACGTGCATATGTTCGAAATACGCTACACTCAATCGGCTAAGCACTTTAGTTATCAAAAAGTGTGAGGTGGTTGGAAAACCTCAAAAATAAATTGCTGCGATAGAAAAAAGAAATCCCAAGTTGTAATGTGGCGCTGCAATAAAAACTCATATAGTAAATTATTGGCCAAATTAAAATACATGTCGGTACGAAGGTAGCAAAAATACTCGAAACTAACTCGCCAATATCTACAAAAATGTTGACTTTTAAAACTTTTTCTTTATTTTTATTCAAACTTTGTATTATCACAAATTACAATACGATTTTTCATTATATATTTCCCTAATGTAACATAATTTAACTGAAATGGAACAAAAATTACAAAAAATATATTTACTTTCCTTCATACTTATGTCTGGTCAGCCCTTACAGTACCGTGAAATGTGTGATTTTTATATTAGCTTTGTAATTACATATCGGCTCACTTGGAACATCGTTAATTGAATGCGTAAAGCAGTAAAAGTATTACACACAAAGCAATGACTGCGCCCAAAATTAGCGAATCGCGTTTTTTCTTAATATTGATCCTTTGAATAAGACTGAAATAATAAATTAAAAACCTTTGATATTCGTATTTAACCACTAGACATAAAAAACGTACCTGGAAATCAAAGGAAATCTGTTTGAAATGTCATTAAAACGTGTCTGCAAACGTTTAAATGCCTGTCGCTGCGAAAGTAAATGCTCTCTCGTCTCAATAGCTATGTTTATCTGATCACTGACCATATTACTTGAACTGCAGGAGTAAAACGGGGGTAGCCGAATTTAAAAGTGTGCACAATCATATTTTAAATTGTAAGCGGTTTTGTTATTAGCTGTTTTAACACTAGGCAAACTTTCTTACCTACTCAAATGAGTACTTTCTTTCAGATACAGATCACGTCTACTTAGGCCAGAAATCGTTGGGCTGTTTGTGGCCAAGCCAGAACCACGCAGTAACTCTTCACGTTCGATGCGCGTTGTGTGATTTGCACAAATCTTATTGAATTCTTGTCTATATCCATGCAGGATTTCGCGATGGCGCTGGAGGGTGTGCATTGCTGCAGCACCTGTTGCAGGAAGTTCAGACATTGTTTCATTCAGGGACGAAAGCTACGGAACAAGCCAAGAAATGAGCGATTATCGACAATCTGACACTTTATTATGAATTCTATTTTTTTACCTTGTCCAGCATTTGTGATATTTCCTCTGATAACGAATCGAAGACATGTTCGCCTAGCAATGGTGATGTGTCGGTAGATGAACTGCTGTGCAGGGATGTGCTGGTGCCTGCACCAATTTTACTGAATGCAACCAATTTCAAGTCGATTTCATTTTCTAAATGTCGCGCTTGTTTCCTAAGAGCTGTAAATCAAAAAATTGTTTACACCCATTAAAGCGGATAAATGAACACACGTCTACTTGCCATCATAATTGGAAACTCCCATTTTCCACTATTTTTTATAAAAACAAGTAACTGTATGCAATATCAAACACGTAAAATTAAACGAACTAAAACAAAGAGGAATAAACATTGACAATTATTTCATTATTTATTCTTCTTCTTCAATTGCGAACAGTCACATTTCTATTGCACCCAATAGGACTGCCACGTCCATTAAATAGAACTTCTCAGATAGCTATGGCGTCTAAATTGCAGGATTTTGCTAAAACGTTCAAGGACAATATCGCTTTGGGTGTTGATAACACACGAAATCGTCTCGAGACGTGTGGATTTTGTACACACACTGTTGGACTCATTGATTGTTGAAATTGTGTTGGTGCATTACTATGTGTATCTAGGGTAATAGCAAGGGTACAAAAACGAAATTTTGTTTTTGTGATTTGGTGATTTAAATGTCACGATTTCAATCAGAATGTAACCAAACAAACAAAGCAGCATAAATAAAAAACGAAAAACACACGGGTTCCGTACAAATATATCTATCAAATTTGTTTGCCAAAAAAATAGAGTCAATTTGGCAAACCTGTTCTAAATAACAACAACAAAATATGGAGTAATAAAACTTATAAACCCAAACTGTAGAATGTTGAATTGGTAGAAAAGGTTAGGTTAGCCTGGTTGGCAATAAGCCATGCAAAGACCTTTTGGTCCCTAGCAATACCAGATAGAGACCGACCTCTATGAATACTGAAAGTAGCCATCATGTAGGATGTCAGCGCTTCTGGCGAATCTAAGCAGAGCTGGGAGAAAAGATCTGACATTTTTTCGAATTCGTTTTTTTTCTTTTGCCATTTTCAAGTAGTTCATGCGAAAACATACGAAAATAAGTACAAACATATGCACCCTATACCTTTACATTTTAGACTCCCAACAACTTTACATCCCTTTTCAAAAATCTTTAAATACAAGAACTCAAGACAGAAAGTGGGCCGTAACGAAAATGTAGCTACTAGACACGAAAATTAAAAAAAGGAAAAAATTAAAAAAAAGAACAATGGTACTTGCTGGTATTTAATTTCATTTATTGCATCAATAAGTTTTGCAAAAAATTGTTTGCTTGTATTTTATAACTTCAGGAACTATACTTATACATATATGCTAGGAATAAAACATAAACAATTAATAGTTATATGGTTAATAATAACCACAATATGTGACAAGAAAATGCCATTAACGATTAAGGGAAAGGTGTAAAAAACCTGTGTGAGACCAGTAATGCTGTACAGGTCGGAATGTTGGGCAGCGCAAGCTAAGCACAACCAGAAGATGCACTTAGCGGAAATGAAAATACTTCGCTGGGCAATAGGAATAACGTGGACAAAGTGAAAGACATCAAATTATGAGAATATATGAAAATTTCACCAACCTCTGAGAAAATGAGAGAAGGCAGGAAGACCACAACGTCAAACTCGCCATAAACATAACTGAGCCAACAAGAACTTGGAGAAGACCACAATCGACCTGGCTAAATACGATGCAAAGGGACCTAAAAGAGCAGTACATTGATGATGTGACGACGCAGAACAGAGAAACCTGGCGCATGAGGACAAGGAAGGTCGACGCCAAATAGGAACAAGAGAGAGAGAGAGTTACGAATTTGCATTCAGGGGTTATATACAGTTAGGATTTTGTAAAAAACCGAATTTTTTTTTATTTTTTTTTTCTTAATGTACATTGATGTAATGAACATGAATATTTAATTTCGTTCCGGTGAATATTTTCGAAGTTACACGCAAATTTGAAAAGGTGTTTCAGAGTGCTTGAAAGTACAAGGCCGGAGCGGCAGCGCGTTTTTTTTTTTAAATGGTGTTTTCAAAATCGGGGACCAACATTACTCGAAAACGGCTAAACCGATTAGTCTTAAATTTTAACACGAACTTAAATATATTTTTTAGTACTTAATCGAAGATTTTTTCTCACAGATAAACATTTTTTTATAAACAATTTAAGGTGGAAATTTTATTCACAAATCGATAGTCAATTTTAGTCAAATCAAATTTTTTTTAGAAACCGCCATTTTGTCAAGAAATGTATTTCGCTTATTCCTTCTATTAATTACTAGATTTAACATTACTTTAACGAAATCTGTTTGGTTTTTTAATTTCAGAGGATCCAGTTTAGAGATATAGTGGTCACCGCAAAACGTCTTTTTTGAAAGGAGCTCCCGGAGATCAGCTGAAGCTCCTTATCCAAATAAATAGTTTTACTAATACTAAGTCTTAAGGGGTTACATGGGTTTCGTCGGGTAAAAAAGGCTATTTTCAATATTTTTTTTCTATGTAAAAAATTATTTATTTAATTCAAACTTTCTTCTGTCTTATAGATACATATTTAAAGAATAATTTCTGAAATTTTCAAAAAAAAAAATTAAAACTCCTCCATTGTGACGTCATTTCCGGTGACCCCTCGAAAAAAAGGTGCGTCCGCGTTGTCAGCATAACTCCTGACAGGTTCAACAAAAATGAAAAAACAAAAATAAGTAAAGAACATAAACTCGAGCTTGAAGGAAGGAAAAAAAATAGTAAAAATTGGAATTTTGGCAGACATTTTTGCAAAATAATGAAAATTTCGGTCAAATTTGCTTGACATTTTTTTTTTTTAAATATTTGTAATTGAAAAAAATCCTTCGTCCAAGCACGAGTAAATTGTATCTCGAACACCTGTGTAAAATTTCATGAAGATCGGTTTGAGTAGTTTTCGAGAACATTTGACAACCGACTTTGAAAACACAGTTCCGAGAAAAACGCGTTTAAAGTTTGAATAACAATAAAAGTGGCTTGGAGCGCACACATTCCAAAGGCTGTATCTCCGAATTTATTATTCGGATCGGCTTGAAAATTTAGGATAATATTCCTGAGATGCTGTAGAAATTAATAAGCCAAAAAAATCGATTTTTTGAACCAACAAAACCCATGTAACTCCTTAAAATACAGTTAAAAAATAACATAATATGTGTACAAATTTTAAGATCAATAAATTTAAAAGTTTTCTCAGCAAAAATTCCGAAAAATTCGTTTTTTTTCGACCCTCTAACTGTATATAACCCCTTGATGTATTGTGCAGTGCTACTCGTATTACTTTCCGCGGTGAAAGGGAACTTTAAATTATTTCAATGTACCTTAAGAGGGTAAAATCTTTTTTTATTCCGTTATAATATGTAAAATAAACATATTCTTACTGCATTAACTTAAATTAATAATAAAATAAAAGAACTTTCAGCTTACAAGAAAAAAAATATTATATACATTTCACAAGCACTAAATTACTAGCTTTTATATATATTTTCCCTACTCTCCATGAAACATTGCTTAAACATTAAAATCAAAAAGTGAAAAATTGTTCATATTCTTTAAATTAAGTAACGTTTTGGTATACTTAAAACTGACACTAATGCTACAACATACACATACACAATTTATTTTATCAGAATATAACCAAACCTAAACTCTAAGCTCCCTTGTATTATTGTCTATTATTCACACCATCCCCGCCATTATTCATCGTATTCTCCATGTTTTTAACAATCACGTAATTGGTTATATGATTTATGGCTTCGTCCTGCAAACGTTCTGGCCATCGCCTCATATATGATTTAATAAAGTCCCCAAAGGTATCCACTTTATCCGGTGTGGCCTTGTGATTATCGACGATATTTTTGACAATATCTACGAATTTATCATATTCTTCAGTTGGTTTTTTGATTTTGTTATTGTAATTTGGCACCACACCATTTGCATTTGTGTTATTCGGTGCTGAATTAAGTTGCGCCGAAGCAGCAGCAACTGCAGCCGCAGCGGCTGTGGAGGCCATAAAGTTCACATCGTTGTTTTGATTCGGTGGTGGCTGGGTGTGATCCATAAAATGTCGGTGCATTCCATATTCAGATCTATGACAAGTGAAGAAAAAATTGTGAAATTTATAGCAAAAATACACCATTAGCTTACTTGTAAAATCCTTCGGAATTATTACTGTTAAATTCTTGTTGAGACATTTGATTCTTCCAGACTGGCGATTCCGATGCCGATGGTAAAGTACTCGGATTTGATGCAGGCGTCATAATGCGTTTATCTCTGTGAATGTTTAAAAAATACAAAAGTGTTTTTGGTTAAATTATTTTCACGTTTCGCGAAAGCATACTTATACCCAGCTTGACCGGACAAACTTTTGAAAACATCATCCACTTGTGAATAGAATTTCCACGTACTTATAATGCCCGTAGTTTCAAAAGTTTTTTGCTCTTGTCTGTGAATAAAAAAAGGATTACATTTTGAGTTTATAATAACAGTTTTGTGAGGTGCTTAATTGTTTACTAACCTGTAACGCTGAGTCAAGTTATTTACTTTGAAATGTACTTCTAGAGCTGTTACAGGTACACCTAAGGCAGTTAACTGCTTTGCCATAGCCACATACAAATGGCCATTGCGTTTTATGGTGCGCAACTCATAGGCACAGACTTTCCACAATTTAATTAATTCTAAAACTCCATTATCCTCCCATTGTCGGCGCTTTTTATTGAATTTTTCATACTACAAAAGATGAAAGATGAAATTGTAAACGTTTTTATTGACTATTTCTATTTACGTGCATTTAGTGCATATATTTAAACTTACAGGCATTTCACATGGGTCTCATAAAGGACAAATGGAATTCCCGAAGAACCTTCGCTATCGCGACACTAAGAAGTCCAACTGTGTATTGCAAATATTTTAGTCGATCAGCCAAAGCTACAAGAGGATAGGCGTATCTGGAAACAAATTGAACGTAATAATTAGAGATCTATAAAAGTCGCTTAGTTTTTTTTTATGCGACTGGTTTTCGATGTAACAATAACGTCTTGGTTTTGAGAAAATGGGGTGTTAAAATGCATAAAACCATGTTTTATTGTTTTTTTTGTTGTTGTAGCAGTTTACCAAGCACTGCGAAGCTCGGTAAGGTCCACGGTCCCCATCATCAATCCCATCTAATGGCAAGTCCAGGAAACATGCAGTTTCGATGGGGTGGGTCCAGAGGGAAAAGGGTGTTAGATGAGTAAGTTTAAGGCGACACGTGTCTACTCAACATATATCCGATTTTCACAGGGCGAAAATATGTTGAGTATGTCATGGTCACGGCCGCCGTATCCAAATGGGTTGGTCCGTGACTATCATCCGGAGTACGTAGGTTCGATCTCAGTGCATGAAACACCAAAATGAAGAAAAAGTTTTTGAAGTGAACTTTTTATGAAGAGTAAAATTTCAAGGCCATGCAACGTTTTGGACATTTTCATTCCGCGAGAGAGAAAAAAGATATAGCGTAGAGGAAAAGGAGAGAGAGAGCTATACCTTATATATATCTTAGATACACTTTAGGCTATTTTTCCTGAGTTTTTCCTTGTGGTTGCTAATTTCTAGTGAGAAACAACACTGCCTACTTTTTGGCGCTTGTTTATTGGAGCAAACTTGTAGGAAATATATTTTTGGTGCCTACTTTTTGGCACTTTTTTCGGTTTCCTGGCTGGTGCTTGTGCGTCTTATAAAGTGCTATCCATTCCGGCGTCGGATTTATTAATATTGCCTTGCGGTAATTTGTGCCGTTGCTACGGTCCTGGAATCGCTGAGTTTGTGCGGGTGATAAACGCTCGGAGTAGTGTGCGTTGTTGCCATGGTTTGTGTACGGCTTTTACCTACACCGGTCGACCCTTCTCCGTTTTTTGTAAATTTTGTCTATTTGTATTCTCTGCAAATGTTGTGAATTTATTTAGATATACATTACACAGGCCGACAAAATTTAACCAACATTCAGACTCAGAAACCAGACTATATATTTCCGAAGGTTTATGATACGCTGAATCCAAATCTGGCCTCAGAATTGCTCTATTAGTTTGAGTTTTCGAGATATTCTAACCTAAACAACATATCATGTCTATGTTATCTTAATCGATTTTCAGGTGTAGGAAAATTTCGAAACATGAAAATTTCAAAATGCGATATCTCTGCGAAAAAAAATGATATTTGAGCAAACAAAACACCATTTGAAAAAAGAAGGATTGTATTTAAAGATGCCATCCTTTAATTTTGGTGAAAGAAAACATCTGCAAGGCTACATAACCTCAAATATGGGCAAAAATGGGGTTTTTTGCACTTTTAGGTTAGGATATCTCGAAAACTCAAACTAATAAATTAATTTTAGTTATCAATCCGAATTTTGCATGGACAGAGAAGCAGATATTAGTTTAAATTATTTCGGATACTTTTCCTTGTAGACTAGTGTTATTTCTCTCTCTCTCACTCACTCGCTCTCGGATCTCCCTCTTTCTTTGTCTGCCTTGAAATTTTCTCTTCTGTTATGTGTACTACGCTACACGCATTTTTTTTCTAATAGCGGTCGCTCCTCGGCAGACAATGGCAAACATCCGAGTTCATTTCTGCCATGGAAAAGCACCTCATAAAAAATATCTGCCGTTCGGAGTCGGCTTAAAACCTTAGGTTCCTCAATTCCGGAATCACATCAAGACGCACATCACAAATAGTAGGAGGAGCTCGGTCAAACACCTAACAGAAATGTACGCGCCAATTAATTATTTATATTTTTTTTATGTCAAGGTTGATTCTAGATAGGTAGAAATATAGCCTGCTACAGTCCGGAACGTGCCAAAGTAACGCGGGGCTCATGAAGCAGCTGAAGCCACTCGTTTTTACCCCTCCTCTTCTCAAAAAAATAACACACTAGAGACTTCAACCTATACTCAAAGTAAGGCATAATTAATTTAAATCTTCCAGTATAATAATCATATAATAAAAAAATCCATAACTTCAATCTCAGTGATAACGATGGAAATTACTACTCGTTAGTTTTTGGTCTGGTTATTAAAAACTCAATACCAGTTCTTCAAAATTCTAAATAGCGCATTAATTCGGAACTCCAAAATTCTCAGAGGGTCCAATTTGTTGACGTTAGCTCACCTTTTTGATTTTACGTCCGCAATATCTAGAGGTCTCTGCAAACTCCATGACATTGTATGAAACCAACACTCAACAACCAACAGCTGGTTTTGATAGCTAATCTTTATAGAGCGTCCACCCTGTTTGCACGCACTCTTGAGTTTAAGAGCGGTTAGCCATGCAACAAGATATAGGCGAGCAAAACAAAACAGAAAATTGCTTAATTGTGATTAAAAACAAAAATTCGATAATGATGACGTTTACAATATCAATTTGTCGAAGCGGAATTAAATAATCATTAAGCCATAATAACGCCGCTCGCCTGCTATTACATACACAGCCATGTACATGGTGACATACAAAAAACAAAGCCTTATGCAGAAACGTATACTGTATAATAGCCATGTCGCCACAATTCTTTCAATTAGTATTAGCTTTTCACTATTTTCATCTTAATTTCATCAACAATTTATTATGTATGTTTCTATAACCCCAAAATAGTGACTGATAATAAAACCTCTGGCATTATTGCAATGGAGAATCGGGTATGCCATTCACTTTCTCTTTCCCTCTCTCTCTCTCTCGTGCTGCTTGCAAACGAAATTATCGTTTTCTCACTCTCAGCATTGGCGCCAACTAAGAAACATTATGAAAAAGAGGAACAACAACACCATCATCTGCATTAGTAGAGGCAGTCGGTAATATATAAAATAATTGAACTGAATTCTCTGGTGATAATTATAGATGTGGAATGATCATTAAAAATATTATTATTATTCTTATTATTTAGGTGATGGTATGAATAGTAGCACTAAAATATTTATTTGAGCATTGGCTTCCGCCACAATCAGCTTTTCATTAACACATAAAGGTAATATGGAATTGTATTTATCGCCCGGTAAACACAATTCATAGTTGCTTTTTTCGTCATACGCATCAATTCACCTGCATTGAATGCATTTAATGCACCGGGTACTTTTAATTGATTGACTTTAGCAAATTGGCACAAAGGTAAATCACATTAGTTCTGGTCCAACGAAAAGTTCACGAAGATAACAAAACGCTCACATTGGTTAGCTGACATCATAGAGCAGGGAACAACTTATACTAAAGCGGATATTCAAGTATACTAAACCGACAAGTGAAGAAGATGCAGATGCGCTCTCTGCGTCAAACATCTTGGGCGCGAGATGCCACCGACGACACTTTCGTTAGTTTCTACATACACTTGTCCGCGGCTCCTGCTGCCACAATTGTTGCTGTGTAACCAGAAACAAGATGGGGGCTAAATACTATTGCTTCTTTTTATATACATATGTACGTATGTACATAGGTAGTTTTATTTTTTATTTTTATTTTGATGTTGTTGGCATTTTAGTTAACGCATATACCACTTAAAATGTTTGTATGTTTGTACAAGTACTTGTTTCAATATTATTCGGTTGTTTTGTATGAGCGCATACGTAAATCTCAGCGCCACCACAAATGGCACCCCGTCAAAACTAATTATATTAACACACAACGGGTCTAATGACCATTTCAATCCGCTTCTCTTTTTATTTTCGTAGTTCGTTTATTTGATTCATTATTGCTTGGCCCTTAATTTCGTTTTGTCTTTTATTTCACTTTTCTTTATGTACCTTAAACCTCAATTCGTCTCCACTCACATTTCTTCTATCCAATTTGCCTGCCTGTTTGTCTGACTGGCGAATTGGATAGCTGCTGCTGCTTACTATTGCACACGCTGCTAATGATGTTGCATCAATTTAATTTGCTTTTACTTGAATGCTCTTGTGCTGTTATTGGTTTGCTAGCTTGTAAAAAACTTAATCAATATGTTGTTGTTCGTTGGTACTTATGCCCAAAAGTAAATGATGTAATTAATATAATGACAATTCCCATTTGCTGCCTTTCAACACTGGACGACTTTGACTCTCCGTGCACACAAACATAACACAACCGAAGCAAAGCGACGTTCAATCGGAACTAAACAATCGGCCATGTCGTTGTCGTCACTGCATCCTCTGCAGCGACACTTTTCTGCTACTGCGCCGCTGACGCCATTATTTCTCTCTTTTCACTTAAGTTAATTGCCAACTTCATTATGACGTTGTTTGATGATGATGTGTAAGTTAGAGCAACATTTTCTTCACTAAAAAAACTAGCATATATGTAGATAATGAGGGATCCATCAGCTGCGGGGGTTATTGAATGATTATGTATGCCTGCATGCATGTGAATATGTATATGTATGCAGGTACGTAATTGTGTGCGTTCTGTCACTGCTTTCGGCGGATAGTTCTAATAGCGGTACTAACAAATCTGTTGGGATAATTATGAAGTTAAACTCAATTATTATGGGTTACCAATTACTGTAAAAGTAAAAATCAGTGTTAAATATTTGTATAATTGAAATATAACAACATGTTTTGATTAATATTGTAAAGTTCACTTAAAAGATTTTATAAAAAGTTTATTCCAGGTTACCAATCGTCCTTTTAAAATATAATAATCAATCAGTAATTATTGAATTAAAATAATGGGTTCTTATTATTGTAAAACTATTAAATATCCCATGTAATGTTTTTTTTTAAGTTCCAATTAAAACCCTGCCAGTTCCGGTAAGACGCCATTGTTATAAGTGAATTATAGGTCTTCATTTACATTTCAGCAATCAAATATGAACGACGAATGAGTTTGCGGAGAATTTCAACTTACCTTCCTTCAAAGAGAAGCAAGCTCTGAGAATATTTAACGCACAAATTCAAAATTTGGCAAATTCGACAAGTTTCATTGGCACCTTGTTTTTAGGATTCAAAACTGTAAAATTTAACGCATTAGAAGTGGTTCTTTACTTTTAAATTTTCCGAAATAAAATTTCGTATTTGCCACAATTACTTTGTTTTTTTTGTTTAGAAAATTATTCTCTAAACCAGTTTTATGTGTGTTTAAATGGCTGTTTTAAGTCTGAAACTTTAAACTAACGCAGTAAATCCATAACTAAATATAAAAAAAAAATAAAAAATAAATAATTGGCGCGTACACTTCTGTTAGGTGTTTGGCCGAGCTCCTCCTCCTATTTGTGGTGTGCGTCTTGATGTTGTTCCACAAATGGAGGGACCTACAGTTTCAAGCCGACTCCGAACGGCAGATATTTTTATGAGGAGCTTTTTCATGGCAGAAATACACTCGGAGGTTTGCCATTGCCTGCCGAGGGGCGACCGCTATTAGAAAAATGTTTTTATTAATTTTGCCTTCACCGAGATTCGAACTAACGACCTCTCGGTGAATTCCGAATGGTAATCACGCACCAACCCATTCGGCTACGGCGGCATAACTAAATATACCTTAGGCTATTTTATACTAACGTATGCTTATTGTTGTCATAATATACCATTTGTAGCGGTATTGCTGGCAGCAATGAAACGAAAGATAATAATCAAACAACGACCGAAAGTCATCGTCGGCGGTATAGTTGGTAGAGACTCATCATCATTAAGGTTGATTGTATTTGGTGCGTTTAGGAAAAAAAAAATCGGAAATTGTGCACATTCAGGTTTGATTTCAAATTAAATTGAATTACAAAAAAGAAAAAAAAAATATAAACATCAAAAATGCATAAACGCAAGTTTAATAATAATAACAATTGGCGCTCACACTCTTTGTTGGGACGAACAATCAACAGTTCCATTAATAACAGCAAAAACGAATGAGAGAGAAAGGATTTTTCTGCTCATTTCATGAGGCTGAAAACCAATGAGAGATGGATGCGAGTTGTACGAGAGGTATAGGCATAGATCATTTATAGATCTAAGAGCAAACTTCAGAAACACCTTCGGACGTATAGTACTTCAAGTCTCTCAAGCAATCTGAGAATACATACATATATATAAATATACACCCAATAAAATGTAAGCGCCAATTGTAAAAATATACATATATCATATCCCACACCAATTTAGCTTAAGGACTGTACTGATAAAAAGGGTTGGATTTCTCTTCACTGATGGTTAAAGTTTCAACATTTTGGTCGAAGGAGAAGTTAATTTATCAAAAATATCGTGTATAAAACGATTTCAAATGCTCTCAATCTGACTTTCAGGCAGTAGAATAGAGCGAGAATATTTTGTTTGTTTGTTTGTAGTATATTTTAACCCTTAAATTGGCATTTTTGATCCATTCTTAAAACAGCTATAATGAAAGTTCGCTAAAAAGATAATTAAAGGATTAAAATATTTCTCGAAAATTGAAATTCCTCGTACGGGTTAAAATATCACTTCGTATAGCAAGAGCACTTATTTCCATGGAGGTAAGACATTTGCGAAATATGAATTAGTTTAGGTCAAAAGTGCGATTTTCTAGAATATTTCGAGCATAGCTCTACAAGCTATTTTTAGAGCAGATATTAGATATTAAAAGTGTGCACCAAAACAGATCATCAATACGACTTTTCCGAATATCTCGTCTATACCGCCGCTAACGGATCAATTGTTTTCCAAAAATGCTTATGAGGCAGAGTCGAAATTATAAATCGGTTCTAATTAAATACATTAATTTTTTATAAATGCACTTTATATAATATACTTTTTTTGGATAACTATTCTTCATTGGTTACTTTACTATCACCATTTTCAATTTTTGATATCTTGTCTTACATAGAATGGGGGTTTGATCTTAGTTTGATTAACCCCATTCTCAATAACAACCTACCTTATGTTCTGCATATTAAAATATTTACATGAATAGTTGCCAACTTGGTGTTTTAAGTACTACCTTAAAAAAAAGGTTAGTGCCTATGCAATGTACACCCACTTCTCATACAAAGTGAAGACCAAAATAAACAAGACTGGCGTCATAAAAATGTTTTTGATGGCGCCATCTTTTTAATGAGTTAGTGCGTTGGAAGTTACTTCCCTAGCTGACTTCCAGAGAAAGCTTGGTGACATTCGATTCAGCAGAAGCGAAGATATTGCGTCTAAAGTGTCAGTATGTACAAAATGAGTTCCGAGCAGATACCTAATATCAAATTTTGTTTTAAAATCGGTGAAACCTTTACCCAAACACTTGGATTGTTGAAAAAGTGCCAGAGTTCATGAATGCTTTACATGTTCCAAAATCAGTAATCACCGAAAACTTCATCGAAATTGTTCGTAAATTTATCAAAAATGAATCGAAATCATCGTTGAAATTCATGGAAACAGAGTTGAATATCTCCAGAACATTGATTTATCACATTTTAACTGATCATTTGGGCTTACGAAAGGTCTGTGCACTTTTCATTCCACTCAAGTAAACTGAGGACCAAAAATTGCTCAGGATTCAACATTCGAAAGGCGCGAAAAGGCGAGAACTTTATTTACAACATTTACAACATTGTAACTCATGATGAAATGTAGTGTTTCCAACGTGAACCTGAAACTAAGGGTCAAAGTGCCCCAGAGCCTCCCAGACTGCCCCCGGAAAGCCCCAGACGAGCCACCACTAAAAAAATCAGGTTTGGAGGTGTCAAAAATCAAGTCTATTCTTATTTCTTTTTACGATTCCAAGGGAATTGTCCACAAGGAGTTCGTGCCCATGGGCCAAACCGTCAATGCAATTTTCTCTCTTGGCATTTTGAAGCGTTTGCTGCATCGCATTCGTCGAATAAGGGGTCAGGGCTAGTCAGAATTTTAAAAAAATTGAATTTTTTTTTTGCATTTTCTTAAAGTATTATATTAAAGATATTGTGTGAAAACTTAAAGTGAATCTGAGAAATACTCTCCGAATTATTTAACAATTAACAAAGGGCGCTCGTGCGCTTCGGAATCGATTGCAAAACTTTAAATGCGTTTGTCCCAAAGCTATGATTTTTGAACTGGTGATCGCTGTAACTTTAAAACCGCTTGGTAGATTTCAATAAAATTTATACTGCTTTTGAAAAATACAAGACACTCGTGCCTGATCAAAGGATTTTTTTTCAAAAATTTTGATTTTAACAATTTATTGTCAGTTTTTTTCTCGAAAATCTGAAAAATATTTCCAGGCACAAAATGATCTATTAATAAAACTAATTTCTCTTGTCCGATTGATTTTAAATAAATCTCCAAAGACTTGTGATGATCACCGCAAAGGACTTCTGGGAAAACGGGCTCCACACAAACAGCGATCACTTTTACAATTATTATTATTTTTTTTTAAATTTTACTAAATTCAAGTCGAAACATGATATATTTATGATATGTTTTTATTTTTGTAGAATAAAACAATTGACTAGCAAAAAAATTATTACTGATCAATCAATCAAAATCATCATTTTTTCGAGCCTCTGACTACCCCTGACCCCTAAAAAAACAATTTTATTATTCAAATTTATTACCCTAACTAATTTGTAGCTAAGAAAACCAAATAATGATAGCACAAAAACCGATTCTGTATGGGCCACTTGCAAACAATTTGGAATATTGTTAATCTCATGCGAGTAAGTTTTATATCTATTGGATAAATTTTTCATTTATAACTCAATTTTTTTCTAGATATTTATGGTTTACGAAATGAGTAAAAAACGAAACTTTCGAAAAGTTAAAATATAAATCGAAAATGTTCATGTTTTTCCAATTTTTTTTTTTAACTTTTTCAATATTTTGAAAGCGTTTAATTCTATGAAAAATTAAGCTTAAACGGATCATAACGTGAATTTGATTGTGTGTGTGTGTGTGTGTAATTGGCGCGTAAACCCTTTTTGGGTGTTTGACTGAGCTCCTCCTCTTATTTGTGTTGTGCGTCTTGATGTTGTTCCACAAATGGAGGGACCTACAGTTTTAAGCCGACTCCGAACGGCAGTTAATTTTATGAGGAGCTTTTTCATGGCAGAAATACACTGGGAGGTTTGCCATTGCTTGCCGAGGGGCGACCGCTATTAGAAAACTGTTTTTCTTAATTTTGGTGTTTCACCGAGATTCGAACCTTTAATTATATGTATGTATGTATCACCTGTTTTGATCGAATAATACGTTCTCCAGATTTTAAAATGTGTAAGATCTAAGTAGTTGTTTTCTTTAACCAGAAGCCGTAATTTAACAATATCTCGAAAACTATGCGACAAAAAAATCATGCGGAATCTGAGTCGAACGAGTTTATGTTGAAGTTGGATGGTATTTTTCTTGATTTTTTTCTGCTGTATTGTTGTTTTTGTTACTATATATTGTACTATAATCGCAGATTTGTTTGTCTTAAATCAATTGAAAATTGCTCATATACACATTCTATATTCTATTCTATATAAGTATGTATGTAATATATAGTATTGTAATCCTTTGCATGCCTCTATGCAATCTACATACAAGTTCTTCCTGGAATTACTGCAAGTGATTACAACATACATACATTTGCACAAATCACATTTGCAATGCACCTTCATACATACGCATTTACGTATATTGGAATGAAAAAGGAAAAATATTCCAATCATCGTGAAAAATTAGTTTCCCTGAAAATTACAACTTTGTTCGACTATTGCATGGTATTTTTTCATATTTCATGTAATTTATCTTACTTTATATCATTTTCCTACCGCTGCAAAGTCGTTAAGGCGCATTGCCAAATAACACAATACGTACACGCACTCACACTCATAATGCGGGAGCAACCAGAAGTCGCCGTAACAGCAACAGCAATAATGTCGATGATGAAGAGACGAAAGCCAACGCAACTCGCAAAATCAACAATAAGCGGGTTTCAACAAAAACAGGAACATGCATACATACATACGTATAGATATACTTATGTACATACATATATTCTACATAAGGTAACAGCAAAAAAGCACTCTAATGAAAATAATCAACAATAAAATAAACAAGAACGTCGCTGATTGCCGGTCATCATCATTATGTTATGTTATGGCAGTGAATTCAATAGCGCATTAGCAGACGACGACGACGACGACAGCGACTACGATGATGACAGCGTTGGCGACAGCGAAAAAGTGGAAGCTCCAAAGGGCAGCTACAATGAAATGTATTAATGGAGAGAAAAATTGTAGATAGAGGTGAATGCTTCAAACAAAAATACATACGAATGTACAGCGCATATGTATGTAGGTGCGTATGTATGTAAACAGCAAAATACACAAAGTGACTCGCCTTTCAATCGCAATACTGGTGGTAATTATCATTAAAGCAGTGAAACGATAACGCGTTTTTTTTTTGTTTTTTGGTGTTGCCACTTTACAATTTGCGCGCCAATACATGCATACATGTGGGCATGTATGTTTGTAAGAACGACACTACGGTTTTATTATAGTATAGATGTAATTATTATGAAAGCATGCATGTAAACTTAAATGTAAATGGAAATTTGGTCATTTGTGGCGGGAATTGCCTTCTAACAAAATGTAATTACGAAGCAACCTAAACAAATCATTGAAATCGGATAAGTATCTACATATGTATGTATGCAGGTATTAATATAATATAAAAAAAACTAATTTTTGATTGACACTTTTTGTGCTTGTATTTTTATGATTTGCTTTTTATTCAAATAAGTACTTTAATAATATTAATAATTAAAATTAAATTATGTACGACGGGTCATTTGGTAAGCTTACTTAAGTATGGAAAATGAACGAAAATAACAACCAACTCATTCGCCTCTCACATTAAATGGCACTCAATTGGAAAGGTGAACCGGGTATATGCTCGTCACCCCACTTAGCCACTAGTAGATAATCGCCTGGATCACGCACTTCATATGTAATTTTGTAAATATTATTTCCGGTATGCTTAATGACAACCTCATCACATTGTCCTTTCGGCCCGAATATGCCAACGAAAAGCATGTTGTTGCCCGCTGCCGAACCGTCAACCGTAAATTCGTTCTTCTCATCGAGTGAAATGTGAGTTAAGCCAATTCCGCGATGGGTCACACAACTGGCATCTGATTTGAAAACAGGCACTTAAGGGTGTAACAAACATGAAATACATTAAAAAGAAAATTCGAAAGTAAATTACTTGCGTGTGTGCACACTTACATTCCATTTTACGAGCACTGCTCTCGGCCTCGCCACAAATGGAGATTATGATAAATGGTGATTTGGGTAATGGCACTGAATTACACTTGATGTGCACTTTGTAGAGGCCCGCCTCGCTCAGGAAAAAGTTGACGTTCAAACGTTCTGGATCAAGTATTTGTAGAGGCATGACATTATTTATGCCAGATGGGCTTTCGATCTGCAATAAGATGGAAGAATTTCAAATTCATATATCAATCCTCCGTTGGACACACCTTTTTTGAAACCTTCTGTTGTGCACCCGGATCTGACCTTCTTTTCGCCCTTTCGAGGATCCTTTTTAAAATCTTATATCCATAAATCGATAGAAAATTAGATTTTAGGAAGCTGCCCGGAAGCTCAAGTCATTAGCCATAATAGAAATGTGTTAAATTCACGGCCAAAATCGAAAAAGCTAGTCTGGCCAAACCCGAGTGCCCAACGGAGGGTTGATATTAATTACTTATAGAAAGGTTTTGAATTATAGAATGAAATTTTTACACTGTGTGTAAAAAGTAAATCAATCTTTTATGTAAAAACGAATGCCCATACCAATTTTATTTTCTCGCCTTTAAAGCAGCGCTCGCAATATAATACGAGGGTGTTTCCTTTTATATGTTGCGCCTTTCGAATTTTTAACAAAAATTTTGGTATTTTTTAGCATAAACTTGCATAGGTATAACGTTTTCATTTACGAGCTCCATTCGTTATTTTTTCAGTGAGTCTAAATATTGATCTCGCCTAAAAGATGTTATTTTTTTTCCTTGTTCACTCCACTCGGGAGTTTAGGGCCTCGACAAGACTCCTGCGTTGGTTTCGTTAGTCTATTTTGATTTCTGACAGGGTAGGTGATTAGCCTGCCGCTACCAGTCCTAAGTGGTGGGAATGCCCACCTGTCGTTGCTTAGGAACAACGCCTTCTAACTGTTTAAAGCGCCATCTGTGTTTCACATTTTTCTGCCAGAAGGATCGCACAGATGATTGAGGACTTCGCTAAATTTGGTGTGTCTGCGCTATTACAGCGGAGGAAGCGGGTCTCTTGCTGGCGCCACTGATGCAATGTAGAAGATGTAATTAACTCGTCATAATTTTCGTGCGATGATTTATTACGATTTTCAACGTGGATTATTGAGCCTGCAGTACATTGCTTAACTAACTTCGACTTTAGGTGTTGAAGCAGCAAACTTAGCCACTGTAACAGGTTGGTAAAACGAGTTCCAACGTGGCCATCGTTCATTGCAGAATGAATTTCGTGAAGGCCGTCCAAAACCAGTTGTTGTACCATAAACAATAGATTAGATGTGGTCCCTGGCCATTAGTGGCAGCAGGTAAAAACACGAAATTCTTTCTGATCCATTGCTTTGAAAATAACAAAAGTAGCGTCACTCTTAGCACAACAACTCACAAATTAATGAATAGAATATCATGAAATTGTAACAACCGTCTTTTTAAGGTTAATACTCACTGAAAAACAGGTGAATTCAGACTTTTCAGACATAGACTTTTCAGCCTATGTGTTATATATATACTCGCATATCATAGGCGAATTGGAGAAATCACAAAAACAGTACAGCATCATTTTTTTCACATTTATTTTCAAATTATAATATTCGATTACTTCATAAATTACGCCTCACCTTTACTTCAAAGTTGCCCTTCACACCATTACGTTTAATTATGAAATCCACTTCTGAATTCACCCGCACTGCGCCATTGGGAAGGTGAAGTAGTTGCACCCTGCTGGGATCTGTTAGTTCGGGTGCGACAAGCACGAGGGGGCTTTCGGTGGGATACGCATCTGTAAAGTTGATAATAAAAAATAATAGTATCAAATATTTATTATTATATTGTATAAGTGAATTTAGCTTTAAATAAAAAACTTTACAATCACCGCCAAAGAAAAAAGCCTAATGGAAGAGTAGTCGTACAAGTTGAAGTCCAAAATAAACAAGAGTGAGCTAAAATAGAAACGGCAGGAGCTTTGTTTTGATAATTTCGAGTTTATTTATTCAAAATAGTCCCCTCTGGTCTCGATACACTGTTCTGCGCGATCTAAAAGCTTTTCGAAAGAGTGTTTCTGGTCGTTGACCGGAATGTCCTTCAGGATGTCGGTATAAGCCTTTTGGATGACCTCTACGGCACAAAACGTTTTCCTTTCATGGCAAAATGCAATTTTCCGAATAGGTAGAAGCCACAGGGAGCCATTAGCAGGCGAATACGGTGAGTGATTGATGGGTAAAATGCGATTTCTAGTCAAAAAATCAGTCACAAGGGTGGATAGATGAGATGGTGCATTATCACGCAATAAGCGCCAGCTTCCTCCCTCGCGGCGTTCAGGTGAATTCGACGAGTGCGATGCAACAAACGCTTCAAAATGCCAAGATAGCCAAGATAGAAAATTGCATTGATAGTTTGGCCGTTGGCACGAACTCCTTGTGAATAATCCCCTTGGAATGGTAAAAACAAATGAGCATCGACTTGATTTTTGACTTCTCCAAACGCGATTTTTTGAGTGGTGGCTCGTCCATCCATTCGGCACTTTGACGCTTTGTTTTAGGTTCATGTTGGAAACACCACTTATTATCAAAAGTTACAATGTTGTAAAGGAATTCTTGTCTTTTCTCGCCTCTTTAATGAGTTTCTCGGAATATACACCTCCGCCCACCCTGTCCTCTAGCTTTGAGCCATCTGTGTATACATGAATGGTCTCGCCCTATCTTACCACGTCCCGTTCCCACTCTACCTTCGAGGGTAGGCTTCACTGTCCGGGAAACCCCCACGTGCCATCCAGGATGTTACCGTGGTCATAGTCTGTGTTTGACCACTTACTTAAAGTGCTCAGCCTTATTGCCGAATTGCGCGAAATGTATTTTGCCTCCTGTTAACTTCCTAAAATTTAATTTTCCATCGATTTAGGTATATAACCTTTTAAAAAGGGTTAAAGGACGAAAAAAGGCCAGACCCGGGTGCCTAACCAAAGGTTTTAAAAAATGTCTTCAACGGAGGGTTAATGAAAAATGAGACACATATTCCTCGAAGATACATATGTAATATACTTATGTCACTAAATAATCTATACATCAAAACATTTTTCAAATGCATTACCAGGAATCAACTGCAGTTCTCTTATAAACTCTGTTTTACTTCTTCTATCAGCTGAAAGCAGGTACCTCGAATTTTTAATTTGACATGACCCAGCCAACGAAGCCGCTGGATCTTTATTCGCTGCGCTATGTCTATGTCGTCGTAAAGCTCATACAGCTCATCGTTCCATCATCTGCGAAATTCGCCGTTGCCAACGTGCAAAGGTCCAAAAATCTTACACAGAATCTTTCTCTCGAACACTCCAAGCGTCGCTTCATCGGATGCTGTCATCGTCCAAGCTTCTGCGCCATATGTTAGGACGGGCATGATGAGAATCTTGTAGAGTGTTAGTTTTGTTCGTCAAAGTAGCACTTGTTGGCAAGAGAGATTCTAAGTTGGATTTCAAGGCAGACATTGTTATCGGTGTTAATGCTGGTTCCTAAATAAACGAAGCCTTTTACAACCTCGAAAGTATAACTGTCTACAGTGACGTGAGTGCCGATACACGAGTGCGCCGACTGTTTGTTTAAAGACAGGAGGTACTTCGTTTTGTCCTCGTTCACCACCAAACCCATTCGCTTTGCCTCTTTATCCAGTTTGGAGAAGGCAGAACTAACAGCGCGGTTGTTAAGGCCGCTGATATCGATATCATCGGTATACGCCAACAATTGTACGCTCTTATAAAATATTGTGCCTGAGCGATTAAGTTCTGCGGCTCGTACGATGCTCTCCAACATCAGGTTAAAGAAGTCACACGACAGCGAGTCACCCTGTCTGAAACATCGTTTGATATCAAGCGGATCGGAGAGGTCCTTCCCAATTCTGACGGCGCTGCTGGTTGTATTAGTTTTGCGGGGATACCAAATTCAGACATCGCGGCATACAGGTAACTCCTTTCCGTACTGTCGAATGCAGCTTTGAAGTCGACGAAAAGATGGTGTGTGTCGATTTTCCTCTCATGGGTCTTTTCCAAGATTTGGCGTATTGAGAATATTTGATCGATGGTAGAGTTTCCAGGTCTGAAGCCACACTGATAAGGTCCAATCAGTTGATTGACGGTGGGTTTCAGCCTTTCACACAATACGCTCGCTAGAACCTTATAGGAGATATTTAGAATACTAATCCCGCGGTAATTGGCACAAATTGCAGGATCGCCCTTCTTATGGATTGGGCAGAGCACACTTAAATTCCAATCGGCAGGCATGCTTTCATCCGACCATATTTTGCATAGGAGCTGATGCATGCACCTTACCAGCTCCTCGCCGCCATGTTTGAATAGCTCAGCCGGCAGTACGTCGGCGCCCGCGGCTTTGTTGTTCTTTAGCCGTGATATTGCTATTCTCACCTCGTCATGGTCGGGTAACGGAACGACAATTCCGTCGTCAACGATTGGGGTATCGGGATCTTCACATTCTCTATGACATGCGCAGCTATCACCGTTTAACAGGCTCGAGAAGTGTTCCCTCCATAATTTAAGATTGCTCTGTACGTCAGTCACCAGATCGCCGTCTTTGTTCTTACAGGAACCATGGAACCTCGCACCATTAGGTGCCCTAAAATACCTCCGAATTGCGGATTGTAGATGGAGAGACCAGACGAAATGCAGAATTAGCAGGACGTTATGACCCACCTACAACCTCAAACAATCGTCAATATTGTTAAACATGAAACGACGGGACGCCTGGAGACCAACGGCAGTCATTACTGGCTTTTGATCTGATCACAACACGCACTGTCACAGTTGCAAACAATCGGAGAAAAAGGAAACAATCTTCCACTTTCTCTGTGAATGTCCTGCCCTATGGAAGGACCGAATGTTAATCCTGGGGAAGCCGCTAATCGAGAGTCTCGAACAACTGTCGGGCTTGGGTGGCAACAATCTAATAAGGTTCTTAAGGTTATACCGTAAACTGGTAATCAAGTTGGTAACGAGGATATGGCAACAAAATGGTGCAGATTGGATTCTGGAAGAATCACTACTTCAATCAACTAACCAACCCACAACAACAACAACAATTTGTAATTTGAATTTTGTAGTTAGAAAAAATCAGGCAGACGTATGTAGTAAAGATATCAAAAGAACCTGTTGGCTTTTATTGCATAAGTATTTTACATGAGAAAGCTCTGTTGAAAGTTCTGTAAATCGTTCTACAAAAGTGGTATTGAAATGTTAGAGCGGCGCTGGACTGATTACGTTGTTCTTGATGGAAATTACGTTGATGAATAAAGCTAATTTTGAACAACAAAAAAAACGCGTATTCCCTGTTAGGCTATAAATTATGTGTATATAATAGGTTATGTCTGATCGGAGAAAAACTTGCTCATAATAATACAGCCTAAAAATCTGATTATTCTGTACAAAAATTCCTTGGAAACTAAAAGTATCAAGATCGAGGTTTGGTAGCGGCAAGCTACTCACCTAGCCTGTCAGAAAGCAAAATAGTTTAACGAAACCAACGCAAGACTGAGTGCTGTCGAGGCCCTATGCTCCCGAGTGGAGTGAACAGGAACAAAAAATCGAGGTTTCAAAAGCATCCATGTCACGGAGACGCTATAAAACTACAAGCTGTTCTTCATTTTTACTGCCCGAAGTGATATTTATAAAGAGTAGTGCTGGCGCACTTAAACTTCTATTTTTAAATTTCGGAACTGAATCATAGTTTAGAAAATTTTGTAAATATTGGAAACAGCTCTGCCAAATTATTCTCAACTGATACTAAAACAAAAACCCTGATTTCAAGGATGCCAAAATGCTAAGAATATTGAGAAAAGTCGATTTAGCCGTCCAACCGTCTGCGTCAGCGTACGATAACTCTGCTAAAAAGTAATATATTTCAATGAATCCTGGTGCACATATTATCCTTCCTCTAAGGTTCAGTTAGATTGCTTTCAATTGTTGCCCATGCAAGAGCCTACTTGAAAAAAAAAAATCAAATTCGTCGTTTGTGATACCATATAGAGGGGAAAAGAGGGGAGGAAAGTGGTGGAAGAGGAGGTTGACGACCAAAGAATGGCTGAATTACGTTTCCGTTAACTGCTCAAATCTACTAATGAAATTATTCAGGTGTGTTATATCTAAGCCATAGCGAGTGTATCAGAAAAGTGAGAGCCAAGATGGCCAAATCTCATCCTCCAGAACGTTGCTGCAGAAAGCACTCGAGACAATGCCTAGTCTCACTACATAGATACCTAACGGCTGATGTCCGGTAAGGAGACCCACAAAATTCGAGAGCTGCGGCTTTTTTTTGTCGGGATAACTAGAAAGTGCAGCATTCAAACACAATTAAGTCCATTGTACTACACTCGGATTCCCTTTTAATTTTCGTTATATCTGCCCGATCTCCGAAGAAACCTGAGTAGATCTTGTGGTGCCAAGCAGCCAAGGTGGTCGCTTCTTAACACATCAGTGCCAAAGATCTCAAAGCTGATTCAAGCGAAGGCGGGGCAGGCGCACATAGAGTGGTCCGCCGTCTCATCGCCCACAGAAAGTGGCCCGTCATCAGTCCAACCAGAGCTGCGGCCTTGTTAGCCTTACAATTTCCTTCTGCCGGCTTTGCACTTTTACGCACTAACCTAGCGCTTGCTGAGTCGGCGCGAAGCCCACGTTTTCAGGAACAAACCACAGGATTCCAAGAGAACTTCAAACATCTCATTTTTCGGAGGGTCCCTTGTCCAGCTAACTCATCTGCTCAGCAGTAGTTTGGTATTGAAAATGTACGACATCGTTCAGTAGCCACTCTCACCGCCTATATAATGGTAATTCTCAAAAAAGAAAAAAACCTGATATCTCTGGACAATGAAGAAAAAAAATGGAAAATGAATGGTCCCACACCCAGTACAAAACATTTCCACAAAAACAAGGAATTCTGCTTGAGGAAGCGGAGCGCAGGACAGTTCAAAAGTGAGGAAATATTTTTTTGATTTGCTCAAACTCATTTATTGTTTGCAATTTGTTTATATTTTGGTTTATTATTGTAATAAATTAAAGGAAAAAAGCAAAAATCACTCTCGATATCATTTCCTTTAAATCGACATAGTCCACAATTACATTTTAATTGGACTCTGAGAAAAATAATAATTACATAGAAGATTTATAAATGTAAACATGTAAATATTTTTTTGAAAAATAAAAACATATGTCCGTACATTTGCATGCATACATCTTTCTATTAGAAATCTTTGATCTTTGTTTTTCTACATAGAGATATATATATTTAGATACAATACTTTGATTATATCCGTTTGTATGTAGGTTATGGGCCGACACAACAAGCAATAAGCAATAGGTCACAAATAGGTATACAAAACATTCGAAAAATTAACAGTGGATGCACTTAAATACATAGATGAAAACGCAAATGCACATGTCTGCATGTAAGTAAACAGATATATTTACATATGTTAACAGTAAAGTATATATGTTAAGTCAAGTACTTGCATGCAAGATTTTGTTTAACCGAATTAAAAAAACTGAAAACTTAAAAAACTTTTCGAATGCGTACTCACCCGCATCTGGGGTTCTTTGGTATTTTCCAAAAATACAATCATTTTCACTGTCGGCATTTGTGTTGTTGCAGTAACGCACAACTTCAGCGCTACCGCTTGTATTCAAGCGAATCTCCTGCGATACACGAAACATATTACTACACCAGTGGAGAGAGAGAATGCTGTTTGGAGAAACTTCTGACTCTTAACACTTAACTCTTGACTCTTGTGCTTTTAGTGACTTTGTGTGTACATATGTATATGCAAGTAATAAGTCATTTATGCACATACCTATGTATGTAAGTAAGTTGTATGTGTGTAAGTTGTTTTTTTAGTTAAGGTCAAAACAAGAGTGAATTATGATTTAATACAATGATTCACGTGACGTACAAATTTTACAAATAAATTGTTTTATTTTTTATTTTTGCTAACACTTTTATAAACACTTATGTATGTATATGTATATGTGTGATAAAATTTTCCTTTTGTTTTACTTTTACTTTTCAGTGATCGCCTCCAACTAGTGACTATCGACGGATAGTGTGTGTGGTTTTCGGCTGAGTGTCCCGCTCGCACTGATTCAGTATTTTGAAAATTAATTTCAATGAACGCGCATTATGAAAAGTATTTCGTTTAGAAAGATGCTGGATGCATAAAGAGAGCGCATGGCTGCCTTAAATGTATTTAAGGAAAGAATATTTGGCTGAGAGAGTTCTTAGTGTTGTTTGTAATTGGAAGTATTGTATGAAATAATAGCAATTTTAAACCTTTATTTGTTTTAAATAGTTTTCCGTTATTGTTTTTTTTTTTCAAAATGTATTACGAATATATTTAATTGCTTTTAAATCAAATTTACACATATAATTAGTCAACATTAACTGCTTTTCTCTGTTTGCTGTGGGAAATCTGGCATTTTGCCAAAATAAAAAAAAAATTGTGCTTAAGTATGTATGTATGTGTTTATGTGTGTTCAGCTAGCATAAATCTTACATTTAAAAACTTTGTATTCCTTTTTAGAGGTATCAACACATGTGCTCGACAAATCGCAACAACAGTTTTGGCTGCTAAGACATCTGATAGATGGTGCATGCTTATAAATTTAAAAATAAATATAAATGTCTTGCATTTTTACAGGCTGCACGAAAGCTTGTCGTAGCTGCAGTCGCTCAGTGACGTCTAAAGGTGCAACAAAACATAACGAGGCTATTTTAAGGCACCTACAAATGCGACAAACTATCAGAATATTAACAGATGATTTGCGCTGTTCATGGTCAATGACGCAGAGTGCATAATAAAGGGGTAACGTAAAAATTTATATACATATAATAAACTCAAGGGGTTAGTTGCAATCATGTTATGGCAAAACAATTAATTAAAAAAAAATATAGGTAACCATTAAATTCGCGCCTTTAATTGTATCGCGTGTTTGTTTTTTAACAACATGAGAACTATCGATTTGTTGTTGTTGTTGTAGCAGCATACCATCCACCCTGTGGGGAAGTGGAAAGATTTAATGGTGTGGCCGATACCAGACCGTTATTCGGCTCTCAGCGACTTTCACAGCATCGGCCGTTTAGCAGACATAGCATAAGCTACGAAGCGGTATGTTTACGAAAAACTAAGAATGTGTTAGTGCTATACGAAAAATTAATACGATGTCACTTCGTTGCTATCTGAGCAGCGACTGATTGGACGAGTGTGTGAATACATGTGAAATGATCGTGCAGAATTTGGCTGGCGAATCACTCCCGTGACGTGGTAGCCGAAGTTCCCCTCAAAATTTTGTTTTTCATCATAGTTATTGGCCAAACCTGTAATCCATGGTGAAAAGATTTTTAGAGGTGTACTACCTAGCAGACCGTTATTAGGCTCTGAGAGAATTTGACAGATATGGCGACGTCATTTTTTTTGTGTTTCACAAAATTTAGCTTAGTCATTCGTTTTGTGTTTCACTAAGCAAAAGCTAAATTTTATGAAACACAAAACGAATGACGTAGAAAAGTTCTCTTCAACAATTTTTTTTCACCGTACCTAACGACAAACCTGGTATCTAACATCCTTGCCTGTAATCTATCATCCTTACATTCCCCATGCATTGAGGGTAAATGAGTGACAAGGAGTGTAAAGTCCTTGACTGGAGAACTACCGATATCGATAACTATGGTTTGACAGCGAGCTGTGTTGACATTTCCGTCCAGTAATGTTTGGCAAATGTCATCATGAGTCGTTTAACGCCAGATCACGGCTTCCAAATTGTGGAAATTTTCTTTGAAAAAAAAAAAACAGGTTAAGAAGTTGATAGAGCGAAATGTTGAAGGAGACTCACAGAAATATTAATTCGTCGTCGTTCTCGACTTGTTGGCCATTACCCTTGACTAAGTGTAAAATTTTATGCAAGGATCTTAGCTTACGAGCCTATAAAATACAGCTCGTCCAAAAATTGAAGCCAATGGACTATCGTTTGCGTCGGACTTTTGCTGATTGGGCCCATTTATATTTTTTATTCAGTTTTATTGCAAAAAGTAGTCGGAAATTGTACTGATCGAATGGACCATGTAACTTGTGCCCGTGTCGGATATATGCCGGATATCATATTCAAAAAATAAATGCCATGAAATTATCTACCAGATTATATTAAACCAAAAATGTATTCCAAAATTTTTTCTGTTTTCTTCTTCTTTCACAGCATTACAATGCTGGATGCGTCAAAGTTTCCTTCACAATGATCAGCATTTGCTTCTTAGTTACATATTTCCAAATCTTTGAGATCGTTTTCCACTGTGTCTATACATCGCTTCCTGGGTCTGCCTTTGGCCTTTACGCTCATTAGCTTTCCCGTCGTGGCTTTCTTCACGGCACAGTCAGCAGGCATACGGGTAACAGGACCTAGACATCTTATGCGCTGCGCTTTAACAAAACGCACAGCTCTCACAACGAATTCTTGTCTTATGAATTCTTTTCCCCAAACGTCTATTACTAAGTGGTGGAGGTACTTATGTAACTCCTCATCACCTTCTTTCAAGAGTTCAGCCGCTATAGAGTCTTCATCGCTTGCCTTTGCATTTCGCAGTTTTTTGAGGGTCACGATGATTTCGTCAAATGCTGGGGATGAGATGTTGCTTTCAGCAGTGGCTATAGGTTCCCAAGGTGGATATTCCTCTTGATGCTTATTATTTAGAAGACTGTCAAAATGTTTTCGCCATCTTTCTAAGATTTCATGGTATGTATCAGAGAACTGCACCGGCTCAGTGTAAAACATTCATACGCTTCGTTTGAACAAAAAAAAGAGGTGGTCTGTAAAGTCGGTTTACTGACGATAGTTTAACGTGATAACGTCATAAGAAAATACTGATTGAATGGTTGCATTTTTCAAAAGAAAATTTTAATTTTATTTGTTTGATAGATATTTTGTATGGATATAGAGAATGAGTTAACATTAACATAACATAATATACTTTAACATATCATAACATAACATAACATAACATAACATAACACAACATAACACAACGTAACACAACATAACATAACATAACATAACATAACATAACATAACATAACATAACATAACAAAACATAACATAACATAACATAACATAACATAACATAACATAACATAACATAACATAACATAACAAATTACCACGTATTAAAGCACTTATCAACAGCTTTCATTTGATACCCATATTGTACATACACAACCAAAGGTTACCCGGGTCCACGTTTTGATTTATATCTCGAGACCCCAGTCACGGAGCGGCATGAAAAATACTCTGTACTAAAGCATTCACCAACAGCTTTCATTTGATACCCATATTGTACATACACATCCGAAGGTTACCCGGGTCAACGTTTTGACCTATATCTCAAGACCCTATCTACCAATAGGTATTCAAACTATACGGAAATCATCTTCAATACCTACTTAACAATGTGTGTAAGTTTGGTTTAATTCGGTTCAAAGACACGGCGGGTCCACGTTTTGGCATATATTTCGAGACCCTAGTCATCAATAGGTATGAAAATTACCCCGTATTAAAGCACTTATCAACAGCTTTCATTTGATATCCATATTGTATAAACACATTCTAGGGTCCACGTTTTGGTCTCTATCTCGAGGCCCTAGTCACGGAGCGGATGGAAATACTCTGAACTAAAGAATCCACCAACAGCTTCCATTTGATACCCATATTGTACATACACATCCGAAGGTTACCCGGGTCCACGTTTTGACCTATATCTCGAGACCCTGTCTACCAATAGGTATCCAAACTATACGGAAACCATCTTCAATACCTCCTTAACAATGTGTGGAAGTTTGGTTTAATTCGGTTCAAAGACACGGCGGGTCCACGTTTTGGCATATATTTCCAGACCCTAGTCATCAATAGGTATGAAAATTACCCCGTATTAAAGCACTTATCAACAGCTTTCATTTGATACCCATATTGTACATACACATCCGAAGGTTACCCGGATCCACGTTTTGACCTATATCTCGAGCCCTATTTCCAAAATAAAATATAATCCATGTTACTCGTGATGTAGCTTTCGAATGGTGAAAGAATTTTTAAAATCGGTCCAGTAGTTTTTGAGCCTATTCATTACAACCAAACAAACAAAGTTTTCCTCTTTATAATATTAGTATAGATATGGTAAATATTACCATACATTTTTTCCTTCATATATAATAAAAAAATAATAATAATAACATTAAAACAACAGGTATTATTAACAAACTTGGTTTTATTTTAAATTCTTCAAGTGAATCAAATTAATAATAATCAATAAGAAGGCATATGCAAATACAAATACGTGAATTTATATATGTACATATGCGCATATACATACATATATACGCTCACTTAAGTAGGGGAGAGCAAGATGTCGAACGTTGCCGTTCGTTTGCTTTGTTTGCTTTGTCGTTCCTTCCGCGCTTTCGCTTGCAGTTCATTCAATGCAATGAGCAAGGTAACTACATATGAGCAAGGTAACGACACATTTTTTCGTGCGTGCAGCCTGTTAAATCGAATTATAAGACGTTATCACGTCAAAAACAGGTCTTTGCGTTCAAACGATCGAACTTGTTCAAATAAGTTATTGTCATTGTTTATTTCAGCTCAATCAAATCATGTGCTGCGTTTTAGCTCTCCGATGTTATCACCAATCGTCTTCATAGCAGCCGTTTCGGGTATTTGCTCGTTCGGCTATACATTCATTTTTTTGAGCAACAATAAAAGGGCTATAGAGCCAAATGAGCCGGTTTGAACACGTATGATCCCGCATGAGTTTTTGCTTGTAACTAACGATAGCAAAGTAAAAGCAAAATTTTAAAGCAAAAACACTATATTTTCATATTTGTTTTTTTTTCTTAAAACTTATAATAAAACACGAAAGAAAATAATGTAAATAAGGAAAACATTGCAATTCATTTTTTCAACGGCTGAAACCAACTATCCTTTCAAATACGAAACGCAATTTACAGCGTAGTACAATGTACGCCAACGCTCGTTTGCTCGAACATGTGCTAGTTTGATCGTTTGAACGCAAAGGCCGATGCTAATTTCATTCAATGCTGCTTTTTGTTCAATGATTGGATTTGAGCCGAAGACATTAGATCATACGTGTTGACTGAGCTGAACTACGCGTTCGCCTGCATGAGCTGACTGCACTTGACCAAATATTTTGGTTCAATTGACTGAATGTGAGCAAGAAATTTAGCGTATGAACAACTCAAGAAAACAGTGAGCCATGCAGGTCTCTGGTATGTATGTAGTAAGGGGTTAGGGGTAGTCAGAGGCCCAAAAAAATTGCTTTATTTCACAAAAATAAAAAATAGGATTAATACATCATGTTTCGTCTTGGTTTTAGCAAATTAAAAAAAAAAATTTATAATTGTAAAAGATAGAGCCCGTTTCTCCAGAAGTCTCTTCCGGTGATCATCACAAGCTCTTGCAGATTTATCTAAAATCAATCGGACAAGAGAAATTAGTTCAATAGATAATCTTCTGCCTGATCGAAGCTTTTTTTCAAAATTTACAATATGGCGACCTCATAAAATATTTTTCAGATTTTCGAGAAAAAAACCGACAACTAATAGTTTAAAAAAATCGAAATTTTTGAAAAAGAAATCCTTCGATCAGGCACCAGTTTTTTATGTTTTTCAAAAGCAGTATACATTTTATTGAAATCTACCAAGAGGTTTTTAAGTTACAGTGATCACCAGTTCAGGCGGCCGTGGTAGCTGGAGCGTGACTACCATTCGGAATTCACAGAGAGAGGTTCGAATCTCGGTGAATCACCAAAATTAAGAAAAACATTTTTCTAGCAGCGGTCGCCCCTCGGCAGGCAATGGCAAATCTCCGAGTGTATTTCTGCCATGGAAAAGCTTCTCATAAAAAATATCTGCCGTTCGGAGTCGGCTTGAAACTGTAGGACCCTCCATTTGTGGAACAACAATATTTCTCAGATATTATACTACCCCTAACCCCGTAAATCACCATTTTCAGATAAACATATATTTATTCTAGGCTGAAATGCTGTTGCTTGGTTTTTAATTTGCCGATAGAACTGAAACGTATTACGCGTTGTATTTAACTCTATCTTTTTTTTATTTTTGATGCACTCTCTTTTCCTTTTATATAAAATTTTCCCAGTTTCTTTTCTTTTTGAAACATATGTCGCTCGCGCTTTGCGGGTGCCAAATGCTATAAAATTACGCCAACTTTCATTTTTTGTGTTAAGAAGTTCTTTACATTCAATATCGAACCATTCTTTTCTGGATTGCTTCGGTAAGTATGTAGACAGAAATCTCCTTGGCCGTGCTGGATATGCTTTTTGCTAACATATTCCCGTCTTCTAAAGCATGATTTGGATTGAGCTCAATCAATTGCGCATTCAAAGCAGCTTGAAAACTGCATTAAATTTCTTTACCTGCATGAAGTTTTTTTTTTTAACTTTTATTTTTTCTCTTGAAGACTTTTAAGAGTATAAGTCTTCCTCTTTTAAATGCCGTTGAGTTTGCTTAAATATCTTTATTTTACACTGAGATATCGCATTTTGAAGTTTTTTTATTTTTTTTGTGCGACTATGTAATCGACCGTATCACGTCTCATGTTATCTCAATGGATTTTCGAATATCGAAAAATTCACAAACATGGAAGATACTATGCTTACTTCTTTATGAAGAGCAAAATCTGCGTAGCAACATAACCTCAAAAATGGGCAAAAACAGCGTTTTTTGCACTTTAGGTTAGGATATCTCAAAATCCTGACGTGATAGAGCAATTTAAACCCCGGATTCGGATTCTACGCAAAAAATTACTTCGGAAATGACACTACACTTTTATAGGACATTCCGAACTCATTTTTTTGCAGACCTGTGTTATCATATAAGCACTCATATTATCATCACTGTCCTCATTAAACTACACATTTTCGTTCTAGCCATGGGACAGTTTTGTATGATATTCTATCTCTCTTTTACCAATAGCAATTTCTTATAACTGATAAATATATCTACTATGCTCTAAAGGCAAGGCAAATAATAATTTTTATTCTTACAATGTAATAACTGCTGACAACTAAACTCCTCATTGTTGTCATCACAAACTTCTCGGCACTAATAATCAAACTGCTCATTTTTGTTATCAAAAAGTAATCAGCACTGATGGCCAAAACTACTCATTTCTCTTATAATAAACTCATCAGCACAAATTTCCAAAACTACTTACGAGTTTGACAATATTTCATTGATATTTATTCGCATATATGGTATAGTAATACAAGTGAAGCATTAATGCCGTTATATTCAATTGCATTAGTGATATTCTTACTTATTTATAACAAAAAGTCCAAAACATAGATAGATGTACATGTTTAAGTTTACAAAATATGGAATACATTTGTTTTTAATAGTGATAAACATCTAAAATGTACTAAAGAGAAATATTTAAAATTTATAAAATTACATTGAAACGTTCGCAGAGTGCAGTCATCGCTACTAGGCACTCTCGCATTGATGTTTTCCTACAAATACATCACTTAATTTCCAGCAGCAAAATGTGTATTAATATATATATGCTTACATTCTAGTGATTTAGAGAAGATTGTGATAGTAATTAAAGTGTTGTGGCATAAACAAGTCACACTTTTCGCATGCATTCTCAACCTTGCAGTTGCAGTTGTATCACATAATTTTCGTTTTTGCATTGTAATTGTGTTGAGAGCAAACGAAAAATGTAACTTTTTGTAGGGAATTAAATTGTTGAAATTGTCGAATGGAAACAACGGTATTCTCATTTTAATCTTAACCAGCACAATAACGTTTCTATTCGGTTTATTAGCTAACAGGGTGTATTCTATCCGATGGCAGATGTCAGTAGTTCAGCTATATCTGGATCTGTTGTGCGTACGGTTAGCTGCATTGTGACACCATCGGATAAAGCTAGCTTAGAACGCACCAATATTTCTGGTCCACCTCTAAATGTGCCTGTCGATGGTAAGATTTTTTTAAACATTATTTTGGTTCATTAAAATTCATAAGCGTATTTTTCTTATATATAAATAATAAACGCCCCGCACCTGAGCAAAGTAATGTATGCGTATGTGTGCCCTCAGGTACGTTCTCTGATAGATTGGCAGCGCCCAAACCAAGGAATTTCAAAATTAAATTTACTGCTTCCTGCAGTGTGCTTACAGCTGACAGCGAATATGTATCTTCAGCTTCAACCCACTCTGTTAAAATAAAGCGCAAATGTTATTGATCTCAATCTCACTAATTCAACTCAACTAATTCTAAATTTTTATTCGTTGTTATTGTTGTGGTAATAGCATAAACATTCCGCATACATATAAGGAGAATGTTGCTGAAGTGATAGTCCTTGGCCGGATATAAATCCGGGTCGTTCCGGTTACATAAAACCGACTGTCGTAGGAACAAATTTTTATTCGTTATTTTACCTTCTGAATCAGCGGCATCCCAAATTGCTTGAAAGTTACTCTTTTTCGTCTTTTGAATTTGGTCCGCAACTGTTATTTCTAGATCTTCCAGCATGTACTCCTCATCGTAGCCATTATCAGAATCTGGTTCGCCAGTATTTGGATCGCAGTCCTTTACTACAAATCGTAAGGTGGCGCCAAATGTTGCTTGAAATATTAAATTATTTATTAGTGATTAGTTTATATAAGATTTCCTTTTTCAAATACCCGCTGAGCTGGCAATGTCGGGTGGAAATTCAACAATAACAAACGTCGTCTGCAAGTCATTGTAAGGTAACTTTGGACATGGTATAACAGCGCGTGTGATAAATCCTTCCGGTATGGTTAACTCTACACGAACATTTTCCAATATTTGGTCTGGCAAAGTGTTGAGACAGTCAAACTAAAAAAAAAGTAAATAAAAAAAAAAACATTTTAGATGTAAATATAGGTCTGCTCCAAGGATGATAGATACCAGGTCTGCTCGTTAGATATGGTGGAAAAAAAACTTTTGAGCGGAACTTTGGATTCTACGTCATTCGTTTTGTGTTTCACAAACTTTAGCTTTAGTTTAGTGACACACAAAACGAATGACGTCGGCATATCTGTCAAATTCTCTTAGAGCCGAACAACGTTCTGCTAGGTAGTACACCTCTAAAAATCTTTACGTCATGGGTTTGCTCATGTAAAAATTATCCAGTACCTAATTTCCGAGAATTTGCTCTTAAAAAGAAAAATATAAAAAAAAAGTAATATACATGAACTCAAAACCAGTAACAATTTGCATGTTTTACGAACAGGTGATTAAATTGTTGGCGGGGAAAAATCACAAAAAGTAAAAAAAAATTTCAGTTGAGCTACCTCGTATTAAATTAAAAAAATAAAGCAAAATAAAATGCAAAATACCGAACTTAACATCACATGATTTTATTTTGTCCACAATAATTCGTTCCATTTCATCATCGCACTCAGATTAAGAACACCCCATTAGCAATTGCATTGTTGGATTTTCTTTGCTTCCGTTTATGCTGGTATGATATATTGTCAAATAAGTTAGTAACCAAGAAGCACAAGCATAAAATACAAAAGACACCTTCAATGCTTGCGATTTGTACTTCGGAAACTGCAGAAACGGTGACTGGAGGTTGTGCTTCAGAAGTATATATATATAATTCGCGCGTACACCCTTTTTGGGTGTTTGGCCGAGCTCCTCTTCCTATTTGTGGTGTGCGTCTTGATGTTGTTCTACAAATGGAGGGGCCTACAGTTTTAAGCCGACTCCGAACGGCAGTTATTTTTTTTTTATGAGGAATTTTTTCATGGCAGAAATACACTCGGAGGTTTGCCATTGCCTGCCGAGGGGCGACCGCTATTATAAAAAAGTTTTTCTTAATTTTGGTGTCTCACCGAGATTCGAACCTACAGAAGTACATTCAGTATTTAATATATGACTTCAAATAAACTTTATACATTTTATCTAAAATATATTTACTTACATTCTCCATTTCAATCATTTTTATTTAAATTTAGAACTTTAACCTAATTCGCAAATATTAATTCGTGTCTATTTTTACTTTGCGATCAGCTGTTTTTGTCCCTTGCAAATTCTTACAAGTAAAAATTTATCCAGTAAAAACTTCCAACTTCCCCTCAAAATGAAATGTTATTTTACTCTCTCACTTTTCCCTACTTTGCAAGTTTTTTGGGTACATGAACACCAAAACACAATTGTTACAAATTATTTGCTTCCTGAACAGACCTTATAACTCATTTCATACTCGTTGTTTTTTTTTTTTTTTTTGGCAGCTTACCTGAAATACGACATGATTGGCAAATATGTGTTTAATGCATTGCACTGTGTATTCAGTTTCGCTTTCGGTAAGTTGTATGGGTGGTGTTGTTCGGTGAATGGGTCCCAAAACTTGTATACCGGGCAATTGAGACAAGCGCGCTGCACTTTCTTCCTCACGTGTGATCTTCGGTGCGCGTGGTGCTGAAAATGAAGTGAAGTGTTTGTACAACTTGTTTTATGGCCCATTTTTACGCTTGGAAAACTTACTATTAGAAATAAGCATTGCTTCGTTTGCGACTTCCTCCTTGATGATAATGGTTTTCGGCACAATTTGCAAATCAAACCTAGTGGTCAAGTCACCATTCATATGATCTATCAATGCCTTCTCCAACAAAACCAATGAGCATGTTTCACGCTCAATAATGAAATATCGATAAAGGTCTGGATCGTTTGTCACTAGAATTTGTAAATAGTAAGTGGCACGATCGCGTACTTCATCATCGGGGTCCATTTGGCAGCGGCTTAGCAGCACAAGAATGTTGTCTATAAGTGCAGGACAAGATGCACCGAATTGTGCCAGTGCTGTAACAGCAGCTGCGCGCACTATTGGACTTTCCAATATGACGCGATTGTAAATGAAACGAATATATTTAGATGGTGTATTGGCAAATGGACCCTCCTTGCCGAGTAGATGAAGGATACGAACTGCCAACGAAACATGCTCGCAGTCTTCGATGAATTCACAAAGATGCGAGAGACCCGACTCTTTGGCTTCCGCATTTTCCTCAATAATCGTAATGATGGTGTCTACGATTGATGTTTTGTATTCCAAGCCGCCTTCTTCACGCAACATACCGCTAAGGAAATTCATGAGCACAGTGTGCTTGCGTGGATATTTGGAGCAAAGTGCGCAAATAGCCTGTACGACAACAACTTTGAATTCGTCCGAAATTTCTGCAACAAATGAAGAAATCTGCTTCATTAAACGCTCTACCGACGATTCAGCGCCAGTTTTCAACAAAGTTGTAATAGCCAATGTAGCGACAGAGCGATTAGAGTCGGTTATAAGCCCTTCAAGATCCAAGTTGCATGTGGTGACAGCAGCAGGATGAGTCATTGCAACTTTATTGAGTGTGCGCACGGCCGCAAAACGCAAAGTAGCTTTTGGTGAGCTACAGAAGAGTTGCAAAATGGAAAATGCGGGTGATAGTACGCGTGCATTGGTGTTTTTGAGGTTGACAATGGCATGCGCTGCCTCATAGATAACCATTTCGCTCTTGTGACGCAAGCACGTTTCAATGAAAGTGAACATTGGCGAGTTCGACATATCTTCGGCAGAGATGTCTTCTTCCTCAATAAGTTTGCAGGCAATACGAATCTGTAAACATTCTAGATATTAGGCATGTTTATTGAAAATATTTATACTTGTGCACATACCAGCATGCAAACTGCATAGGGACTCTTCATAGAATTGCGTGTCAACTTGTTCACCAGCTTAGACACGGCTAAACGGTCCGACTTCCGAATGTGATAAAGCAGACCCAGTGCATGGTATTGCACCATTATGTTGTCGCTGTTGAGCGCCTCTTGTGCTTCGTTGGCCCAACGTTTCACTACATCTCCGGCGGTGCTGGCTAAGCGCAATGAGCTTACTAGTGCAGCACATGAAACTGCTGGGTTCTTGTCGACGATGCATTGCTTCATATAACGCTCAACCGCCTGCAACATCGTATTGTCGGTAATGCTGCAAAGTGCGCGTATTGCGGCCGGGCGATACAAGTCCTCCTTGCCGGTCATGTCTTTCGTCAATGAGCTTGTTACAATTATTACATCTTCTGCGATGGAGCTGAGTTCTTTGATACCCAGATACACCATGCGGCGCAATACCACATCCTTGGATTGGAACAATTTTGTCATGGCAAAGAAGCAATCAGTGGCTTCGCGTGCTACCAGTTGTTCACCCTGGTTGATCAAGTAGAGGATTTTGGTAAGAATTTGAATGCATTTGCGTGGATTCACCGGCGTATCATTAAAAGTACGGGTCTCCTGTAAAACTGACGTTTTCTCCAAATTTTGATAGATGTTGGTGGTACCTTTAAAAATTAATATACATCATTACTTCTTAATTCTTAAGGCTAATCGAATGCTTGTGTGGAACAAAAATTAAATTTAATTCGAAATTGTTCTATGAATATTAATTATTTGATTGTTTATATTTGTTCACAGCCACGTTCAGATTATTTGCGGAGGAAACATGAATTCTTCAATCGATATGTAATTCCATGGCTCAAAGTTAGGGAATGTTTTTTTTATCCCAAATACCCATATGAGCTCACCTTCATCTTCGTCATCTTTATCACGGCGGAAGGAACCCATATTAATTCTTTTTTTTATAAATATTTATATTTCAGCTTTAAATAGATAAAGAACTAATTTGCAATTTTAGAGGAATTGCTGTAGAAAAATTTACACGTCACATCCACCAGAGATTGTCAACCGTGATGAGAATTTGATGGGAACGTCAAAATAAAAGAAAACAGGGTTGTATCCAAGACGAATAGAATACATATAATGCGGCCTTTTCAAAACCATTTCTTTATTTGAGGCGATTTTGACAGCGGCTGCTGTCATGCACCATAATAATACAAAAGAAATAAAGAAAACGAGGGGAAATTACTTGCTTGTTAATATTCAGGGAATGACTTATTAATATTATGATTTGGAGATTTAAATAAAAAAACCAATTAAAATGAGGTGCCGCGTATTAAATTGTGAAAGCAGGAGTTATACAAATACTTCTAAATGCAGTTTTTTTCGTTTTTATGCAGCTGACGCCATTGCAGGAATGTGTGTATGTACGACTTTTTACACAAATTGTGTAAAGAAACTACTAAAATTGCATCAGCTAAGCATTTAATTCTTTACAATTCACTTTGAGACGTGCAGCAACATCAGGACATTATATCAACGTATGAGAAGTAGGTAGATATGTTTGGGATATGCCATATTGCACAATTTTCCATTTTTAGAATCTTTAGTTTACGTTTACTTACAAGTTGCAAATTTGGCGCTTTTGAATATTTTGCTTAGTGAAAGAAAATTTCTTTGGAAACGAACGGGAACAGAAATACATAATTTTAAAAAGTTTAAATGCAACCGTGTATTTTGTTGTCGTTTTAGCCAGGCGAATTCTGATTTATTCGCCTTGCCTTGCGTTTTACCTGCATACTAAATTCGCTTCATCCACAAAGGTGTTTTTACTATTCTTGTGAAAATTTTATCTTATCAAGTGGTTGGCATTACAATAACGAAAAGCGTTGTATATTTTTTAAGATACATTTCGATGCGTTCTCTATCTAGAACGCGGTCACACAGCCGCCACCGCTCATCTAGCAGAAATAGATATAAGTCGCCGGATCGGGTTCGTGGTGCAACGCGTCAAAGGGAGCGAGACCAACGCAAACGGAGGTCAACCCGTTCAAGAACCCAATCGTCGGCTAGTTCAAGGTCTCGTTCAAGATCAAGATCACGTAGACGCCATGTAGAAAAGAGTCGGAATAGAAATGAACGTCGAGAGACTCGTCGTTCGAAAAGTAGGAGCGTTTCTCGTTCTCCGTCTACGCAAAACAAGCATGTAGAACGCTGGCCGAACGATAAATATCATGAGAACAATTATGGTGGCCGGCAAAATAACCCCTTTCGGGGGGGTGCAAATGGAAATAATCATCAGCAAAAAAAATCGTCTAACTATTTGGACGCGCGAAGGGCACAACGTGAGCTAATCGGCATAGAAGGCGCTGAAGAAGTATGGGGCAAAAGTCCGGCACATCCAGAAAATTTTTCAGATGCTGAGCAGGATGATCCAGATGTAAAAATTTTGGATGGCACTTACAGAAAGCCAAAAAAGAAGAAAAGTAAGGGGAAGAAGAAAAAATCCAAAAAAACAAAGAAGCGTAAAAGTAGTAGTAAGAAAAAGTCAAAAAATAAGCATAGAAAAAAGAAAAAAGTGGCTAGTTCTAGTGATACTTCAGACCCGAGTTCTTCTTCCTCAAGTGATGATAGTTCAGATAGCGCCACCTCCGATAGTGATAGCTCTACGGCGTCCGATAGTGAGGATGTTGAAGGAACTTGGCTCGAAAGGACTGCTGAAGGAGTTAAGTCAATAAAAAAGAAAACAAAAACAAAGAAAGCAAAAAAACAAAAGAAAAATAAAAAATATTCCCGTGCCGAAGCGAAAAGGAGTAGTGCAGACAAGCCTGGAACTTCACAAGGAGTTGGCGTAGATGGTGAAGAGTTTGGACCAACACTAAGGCAAACCAGCGGGTTAAGTCAAAAAGATTTCGGACGTGCTCTACTACCTGGTGAAGGCGCAGCCATGGCAGCATATATAGCCGAAGGCAAAAGAATTCCACGCAGAGGTGAAATAGGTTTGACTTCAGAGGAGATAGCAAACTTTGAGTCCGTTGGCTATGTGATGAGCGGTAGTAGGTGAGTACAATTAAAAGTTTTCTTTATAATAAATTTTCCAGTAATTATTATTTTCTTTTTCTAGACATCGTCGCATGGAAGCAGTACGTATTCGTAAGGAAAATCAAATATATTCTGCAGATGAAAAACGTGCTTTGGCTATGTTCAGCAAAGAAGAGCGACAGAAACGTGAAAACAAAATTTTGTCACAATTCAAAGATATGATCAATTCTAAGCTACATGCGAAAGAAAAAAAATAAAGGAATATCAGTGTTTTACGTACATGCATTAGTCATTAAGGAAACATTATGAGCTCCCGTTACCGCAGTAGTTGGGTCTACGCTATCGGAATAGCACGGATTTATACAAAGACTCACTTCAGCGGTATTTTCTACGCGACTTAAATAGTAATAAGACTTAATGTTAAATCTGATAGCATTTATAGTGATCAAGTTTAGAAAAGGACTCTTTATTCATAAAAATTATATATATATAATTGGTGCGTTCCCCCTGTTTTTGGGTGTTTGGCCGAGCTCCTCCAATTTGTGGCGTGCGTCTTGATGTTGTTCCAGGGACCTACAGTTTCAAGCCGACACCGATTCATAAAAACGAGTATTGTTTAAGTTTACTTTACAAAATTATATACACCTGTAAATTTTCGATTTATAGAGTATTTTCTATTTATTTCAGTTTTAAATGCTTTCTGCAATACATCCCAATTTTTTAAGAGTTATATAATTGTAAAATTTATTTGTAGAAGCACCAAGTCGTCAAATAAAAATACTTTTAACGTATTTGTTGATTACCATAACTGCGGAAGTGTTTCTTATTTGGACCTAAAAGTATGCTATAAATTAAATGTCACTGCATTGTTTGTAAATATGTAAGTACGCCGCTAAAAAAGTTCGTTAAGAATAATTGTGCGCAATCAGAACCACTCACACATTTGCATCATTAGTTATTTTCCGGCACCCACTATACATATTTGCTAAATATTTGTATGATTTAAACTTTTTCTTGCTTTTTACCTAATTTCGTTTTCCAACACTGCGCACTTTTCCTTTCAACATTTCCGCAACACTCTTCCATTTTCACTTTCCGCATTGCCATTTTCCGTTTGACAGTAGTTCTGCTTGTGCTTGTATTTATAACGTGACCGATTCTTTTATAAATATAAATGTATAGTCGTTTGCACGAAATCAAATTAAAACTAAATGAATTGCAGAAAACAACGATATAAATATTAAAAAAAAATTGAACACAACATCGATTTTCCAGTAATTCAAAGGCCTAACGCTCAATGTGAAGTGCAACTATGGTGCATCTAACCTAAAAAAATCATACAACTAGTGGTTCGTTGCTAAAACTGTGTCAGTGGGCGTCGTGTTCGGCCCCTTGCCCTTGGCGTTAAAGGTATCGGGTTGAGCGATGAAGGAGCGTAAATATAGGGCAATAAACAGTATATACATTGAACAGGCGTAGCAAAACAGAAAACGAAAACAATACCCGGCGTTATTGCCACGAAGTTAAATAGTAAAGCACAAAACGTAATAACGAAATAAGTTCAATTGTTTGTTCAATTGTCCGTTTGAATTTGGAAAAACTTTAGCTGGCGTTAAAAGTTGACGAGCACTTTCAGTCTTATCGCGACACTTCAACCAAACGCAAGCGGATAAAAAAGCAGTTGAATTAAAGAATCAAAAGTACAAGTGATTCTATTGCATAGTGCAATAAACAATGCGGGCCTCAAGCGACTTACAATCGCCTACCAGCGAAATAGTGCTATTAACGCCAGCTAGTGAAACGGCGCCGAATGTTAGCAAAGACGATGACGCAACTACGACGGTGGGCAATGGCGATGCGGGCGGCCAACGTGAAGGATCCGCTGAATCGAATAGCAGCGCTGTGCGTATGAAAAAACAATTAGGCCTACTAGAGGGTGTCGCCATCATATTGGGTATTATATTTGGTTCTGGCATTTTCATATCACCCAAAGGTGTGATACGCGAAGTGGAAGCGGTGGGCACATCGCTCGTCATTTGGGTGCTATGTGGCATGCTGTCGATGATTGGCGCACTTTGTTATGCTGAATTGGGTACGGCAATACCCAAGTCTGGCGGTGATTATGCGTATATACTGGAAGCGTACGGTTCACTGCCAGCATTCCTCTACCTTTGGGACGCGATGATGATATTTGTGTGAGTTTATTTAAATTACTTTAGTAGCAGCAGTTTGCAAGTGTAAATGGTGACCAAATTTAGTAAGCTGCTACAACAACAACAACCACATTCCAAAAATCGGTCGCTACAAAATTAACTGATACAAAAGCAATAATCAAACTCTAACAAGAATGGTGATAATAGTCCCTATATCGTGAAATTAAAAACGCATCAATTGACAGGGTCCGGCGCTCGAAGTGTAACCAATTAAAAGACCATAAATTAGTTTGGAAAATTTAAATTTTATTCAATTCAAAGTAAAAAAAGTGTGAAAATAATACAAAATTCAGATTCAAAGTTTTTTTGCCTGATAACACAACCTTTTGCCTTAACTATGGCCTGAGACGGCCCAGAAACGAATCGCAAGCTGCCCGAATGTGACTTGCAGGTATTTTGGTCCACTCGCGGACAATGACTTTTTTTCAGCGGCTCGACTCTAGTGATTCTTTCAGTTCGGAACTTACCCCCCAAAATTGCCCAAAGAGAATAATCCCTCGGGTTCGCGTGTGTTGAATTTGAGAGCCATTCTGTGGACGTTATGAATTTCGAAACATTGTTTTTTAGCCATTCTTGGTTCATTCGAGCTTTGTAAGACGGTGCCGAGTCCTGTTGAAACGTCCATGACGTGCCACCGAAATGTTTGTTTTCCTACGGCTTCAAAGCAAATTCCAGAATACTTTCCTGATAATATTGCGCATTTATCTTGACGCTAGGTTCGATGAAAACGATTGTAGAGCGCCCATCTGTGGTTACAGCGATCCAAACCATTACTTGTGACGGGCGCTGCCTCCTGGTGGCCAGTCGATGACACAAATTCTCGAATGTACGGTTGGTCAAATAAACAATATCGTTTTGGGAGTTTACAATGTTCGGAAATTGACTGGTTTCGGCCAAGCGAAGCAAATCCTTCGCTCTCTCAAGGCTGACTTGTTGCTGCTTTGGTGTGAGATTATGCGTCTTTTGGATCTTGTAAGGCTTGACTTTGAGATCATTTTTCAGTATGCAGCGAATGCTACGGTCAGATATGTTCAGTTCTTTCGCTATTTGATTGACACTTGGTCGGGGATTTCGCTCCAGTCGCTTTTTCACTTTTTGAACCACTTTTTGACGTTGCAGCCTTTTGATGATCACCTCTATCACGTTTCGCGGTGCTACCAGTGTCTTTGTAACGAGTAATGGTGCGATAAACAAAAACTTTATTTACTTTAAGGTGCGCGAGCTCACGATCAATCGCTGGTTGGAATTTTCCAGCCAAATATAATGCAATTACACTATGACCTTTGAAATCCATTACTGATTTTCGTTTTACGCATTTACTTTCGGCATAATGCTTCCGCGCGCTTGTAAACAATACTCTGGACTGTCATTTAGCCAACTAACAGTCAGCTCATGCATGGCCATCAGCTGCGCGTGGTTACACTTCAAATGCTGGACCCTGTAATTAACTTGGTGTAAATTTTTACATTTCATAGCCCTTCTGCTTCAAATTCTTTGAATATTGTTTTTTCTTATTAAGATTGTGAATTGGCGCTTACTTTTGCCTGAGCGTCACCAATTGCACGCGTCCATTCAATTCCTTCAATTTAAAAGAAATTGCTACGGTATCTTGCATTCTCAGTGCTTATTTTTACTTGAGCTTATCTATGGCAATAAGCCCGTTCAGCTTTAATTGGTCACAAGTAAATTTTCCTACATTTGCGAGGTAGCCGCATAAACATGCATATGTACATATGTATGTATGTATGAATATGCATATACGAGCATGTTTATATGTATGTATGGTATTAATTAATTGCAGTTTAAAATCAAATAAATAATAATAATATTTGAATTGATTTTCCCATACAAAAACTTATTAATGGATTCTATTTAGCTGCTGATCTAGATTAATAACATTTACGATGTGTACTTTAGAATTTCTATGTAAATAATAAAATTTACTTACATGAGAAATTAATATATGCATAGATGTATGTATGTATGTATATGACAATTGTTTGTTAATTTAGAGTGTTTATTAGCTGTGCGTAGTGCCCGGCAATGTGTGCACTGTGCGATAGTTTTATTTATCAACTTGAATTAAACAAATGGACTTCTGTTTAAAGAGATAACAATAGCATAATGATACCTAAATATATATACAATACTCGTAGATATCCATTGCAAGGTGTAGGCTTCAATTTAGGTTACAAAAATACTGACCAAAACTGGCGACAAATGAAAGTGAAATAGGTGAATAGATAAAAATGTGAATGAAATAGATTGAATGTGAATAGAGAATGGACTGTACTGTCATTTTCAAACAGATACGCCAAAAAAATACACAAATGCGTTGTAGCAATTATGAAAGAGGAAGAGATGTGGTGTTCCAAAACTCACTTCTATTTCCTCCACATACCACGCACGCAAGGCGAATTGAGTATCTAAGGTGGCGCCATTCAAAAATAGTTACTTTATTTGTGTAACAAATGAATGCCTTTATTTTCTACTATTGGCTTATAAATTGTTTATATTAGCCACACAAAATCAAAGTGTGAAAGAAAACCATAAAAAAATACATAAATACATTCTCGAACAAAATGTCTGAATTTCGCTAGATTAGTAGTTGTCAAAACACTTTCTTGACAAACTGTATGTTGCGGCACACCTCCCAGTAATTACTATGTATTAAAATTATTGTCAAAAAATGGGGTATATGTATGTGAAGGGTGTTTTTTTAGAGGTTAGGTTTTCAAGATGAAATAAAACGTATATAATTTAATGTTATGGCCAAGAATTTAGCTTTATTACAATATAAAGATAAGGGTGTGCCATTATGTTTTAAAAATAATTTCGGGCAAGTGGCCGCCGCGGCTGGCTCGAATAAATTCCAGCCGAGAGGCCCAATTTTCGACCACTTTTTTCAGCAATTGGGGCCGTATGTCAGCAATACCGCGCCGAATATTCTCTTCCAAGACGTCAATCGTCTCGGGCTTATCTGCGTAGACAAGCGACTTCACATAGCCCCACAAGAAATAGTCCAGCGGTGTTATATCGCACGATCTTGGAGGCCACGCCACAGGTCCACGGCGCGAGATAATGCGCTCACCAAAAGTTTCCTTCAAAAATCGATTGTTGCGTTGGCTGTATGGCATGTAGCGCCGTCTTGTTGGAACCAAAGGTCGTCCACATCAACATCGTCCAATTCAGGCACGAAAAAGTCATTAATCATGGCTCTATAGCGCTCTCCATTGACTGTAACATTATGGCCGGCTTCATTTTTAAAGAAATATGGACCAATGATTCCCTCTGCCGATAGAGCACACCAAACAGTGACTTTTTGAGGATGTAACGGCGTCTCAGCAATGGTTTGTGGATTATGTTCACTCCAAATGCGACAATTTTGCTTATTGACATACCCATTCAACCAAAAGTGAGCTTCAGCGCTGAACAAAAATTATTATTTTCGAACCGCGCGAACCGAACCATTATTTTCGTAATAAATTTGCACGATTTGCAAACGTTGTTCAGGTGTAAGTCTATTCATTATGAAATGGCAAACCAAACTGAGCATAAATCCAGTGACAGCTGTCAAAAAGACCATCTACGAAAAAAGTAGTGTCAACTTAAAAACCTAACCTCTAAAAAAACAGCCTTTATGTAACATTAATTTTTCCTTATTTCTCTTATTTTTTTCTTATTATAAGGGAAATATTAGTGTGGTTTTTGTTTTCTTTTATCTATATAAATAAAGTAACTGAAAACTGATCGCTTTCGTAGGGACAAAAGTATTGATACATTTCAAAGAGTAAACGTTTACTTGAGTTTAATTGTTACGTTTCGTTATTTTTATTACAAAACAAATTAAACAAATTCGCGGTACTAATAAAAAAAATTTGGACCGTAGAAAAAAAAAAACCGAATGAGTCACAATAGAACATTCTCTTTCTCTTATGCATACAACGAAAGTAAAAAACGACCCATAAAAAATATTGGCTTAAAGGGTTATATACGGTTAGAAGTTTAAAAAAATCGTTTTTTTTATTCTATTTAAGAATACACACAGAAAATTTAATATCGTTCTGGTGAATATTTTCGAAGTTACACGCAAATTTGAAAAGTACTTGAAAGTACATGGCAAACTTTAAACGCGTTGTTCTTAAAATGGCGTTTTCAAAGTCGGTGACCAACATTACCAGAAAACGGCTAAACTGATTAGTCTCAAATTTTAACACGAGCTTCTTAAATATATTTGTTAGTAATTAATTGAAGATTTTTTCTCACCGAGAAATATATTTCTTTTATAAACAATTTAAAGCCGCAATTTTGGTCAAATGTGGATTATTTTTTAGAAATCGCCATTTTGTCAAAAAATTTATTTTGCTTCTGCCTTCGATTAATTACTAGATTTAACATTACTTTAACAAAATCTGTTTGGTTTTTTAATTTCGGAGGATCCAGTTCAGAGATATAGTGGTTACCACAAAGCGTATTTTTTGAGAGGACCTACCGGAGATCAGCTTTCCAAATAAATATTTTTACTAATACTAAGTCTTAAAATGCAGTTAAAAGATAACATAATATGTGTACAAATTTTTAGATCAATAAATTTAAAAGTTTTCTCAGAAAAAATTCTCTAAAACTGCTTTTTTTCGGCCTTCTAACTGTATATAACCCTTAAAAATGTTCCACAAAAATATACGCTATTAAATTAAATTATGGACTCCATAATAGCAAATGCGGTTTTATATCAGTTTTCTTCAAATAATTTAGATCAACTTGAAACCAAATCTTGAATCCAACGTAAGAAAATGTTAGTGTTAGGGGACGAAATGGCAGATGATCCAATATTAGCACACAGCACGTCTTCTTTCCTATTTGCTTACCCTATTCTAATGTTTTTTCGTCTCATTTCGTTGCACAGTAATATCAAACAATTTTCACGTATCGCTCATTGGCTGCAAGAGTGTCATAATTCGAAACAATTTTTGTTTAGATAAGTTTGCAGAAATGACCGCCAAGCTATTCCTTTATGCATGGTGATATCTAGAAACAGTATCTCATATGTGAAACTGGGTGCTTACTTTTACTAAAGAAGGCATTTTTGTATGTTCTATGATAATTATACATATATGTATATAGAAAACTCTGAAACCGTTGTTCGCGACATTTTGATTTATTGATTTATTGAGTTATGACGCGTGATTGTAGTTGTCATTCATGTTTTTGATTGATAGTTTACTTACGCTCAGATATGCAGCTATTAACCTGCTATCTTCCTGAGGTATTGTTTACATAAAAATATACCGATAAATGGCTTTAAAATTGAATCCGAGTATCTCGGAAAGCATGCATCGCACCTAGTAACACTGTAATGCGTTTGAAGGGCGAAATTTTGTAGATTGAAATTAATAAATTGTACTGGAATCTACCTTTATACATATTTACATTTGCAACAAAATATCTTTTAAAACAAACAACAAATTACAACAATTTTTTTGAGACAAAGTATTAGCAAGCAAACCCGGAAGTGGTTTTCTCTAGGAGTTAAACGCCATGTACGAAAATTTTCTGTGTGACTGTAGGTTCCGCCAAGGCCTCTGATTTCAGCAGAATTCATCAAACAATCATAGTGATTGTTTATGCTGTTACCGCAACAATTATTTGAGGCCTTGCGAAAAAAAAAAAATTGTACGGCACAGGGTGTTCAAAATAAAATAGTATAATAAAATTTATGATTTATTATTTCAAATCAATCAATCAGCAGTGAAATATTTTGCGCTTGCTAAAAAAAAAAATCCATTTAAAGGAAGAACTTTATTCTGGTCTGAAAAAGCCAATGAGTAATTCTGATCTTTACGACAGTCATTATCATCATTATTTATCCCACGCCGCTCTCCTCCCCGCATACCGCGCGAGGCGGGTCCATTTTGACCGAGCAGTTTGGCAGTTTCGAGCTGCAATCTGTAATCCAGTTACTGAAATCACAAATGGGATTGTTTTTACAGTATTTTGTTTCCATATTCGTTTTATTTCTTGAGTTAGTTCACTACATTTTTCAATTTTTTCTATGTATTTATCACCTACCCGGTACTTTTTGATCATAAGGTATGTATCATAGCTGGTTCTGTACCCAGACTGTTTTCTTTTCTTCAACTGCTATATGAGTGATTGTTATTTTAGTGTTTTGTAGGCTTAGTGGGATGTAGTGCTTATCAGCAAGGACTATTGCTTTGTATAGATCGGATATGTGTGTGTGGAAAAATTGTCTTAATTTTGAAATTTGGTTATTGGGAAGGTTGTGGATATTAATGAATGCTCTTCCTCCTCTTGGCATTGTAAGTACAGGGTTGGCCATATTAAACTGACCCATTGAGTAACCCTATAACTTTTTACTGTAATTTCAGATCAGCTAATGAAATACCGCGTTGGAAGCGTCAGTCGAAGGAGATTTATACGATGAAACAGTACACCCCAATAGAACGCGCTGAAATTGTTCAGCTGTACATTCAAAATTCCTTCTCGATTGTAAAAACGCAACGTGCGTGGAGAAAAAAAAATAAAGTGAAAAGTGCGCCGTCAAAGAACGCAATCAAGCAAATGCACAAAAGATTTTTGTCTTCCGGCACTGTGGCTAATACCCGACGTCCAAATAAAAAGCGGCCAAGACGATCTAACGAAAATATCGCGGCCGTACGAGCCAGTATCGAGTCATCGCCGCGAACGTCAGGTAATCGTCGTTCTGCTCAGTTGGACATCCCTCGGACCACTCTACGACGTATCATTCGTTTGGATTTGGGGATATTCCCGTACAAAATACAACTAAATCAACAACTGTTGCCGGCCAATAAGCCTCGTCGCTTGGAATATGCCAATTTTTGTTCCCTGGCCGTTTGATATCAAAAAGCGGCGATTTTGACTGGCCGCCACGATCACCGGATTTGACGCCACCGGACTTTTTTCTTTGGGGCTATTTGAAATCTAAGGCTTACGTCAACAAGCCAAAGACACTAGGCGCACTTAAGGCCAATATCCGACGGGAAATAGCCGCCATATCGGCCGGACGCTGGCCAAAACTATGGAAAACGCCGAAAAACGGGCACATTACGCTATACGAGCTAAGGGCGACCACTTGCGCGATATCATATTCAAAAAGTGATGTAAACGAATCTCCTTGAACTAAATTAAATGTTTTTCACAATGAAACACAAAAAAATGTTTCTTTTTCCATATTTTTTTAATAATCACATGGGTCAGTTTAATATGGCCAACCCTGTATTTGTGCGCATGAGTTAGGGTGAAATTTTCTATATTTGGTAAGGGGCCTTGCTGGTCTTTACAGGTTGTCAATATCAGTTTTGGCCCAGTTTACTATTCCGAAGAAGTACGTGAGTATTGGTATGGCGTACGTGTTGATTGCTTTACGGAGAGAGATTATTGGAATTTAGTTGTCTTTTAAGTATCTGGTTAAGGTGTTTTTTGTACGGCAGTGAAAGTTGGTTTTTATTAGAAGTGTGGACTATTTTTGTATTTTGTTGGAATCCAAGATATTTGCACATTTTATGTTCTTCCATGTTTTCAAGGATTTGATTGTCTAATGTTTTTTGTCAGCGCGTCCCTTCTCTATGCATTGTGCTTTACATTTACTGATGCCAAAGCTCATTTTTATATCGTTTGTTATTTGTTCTGTGATTTTTAAAAGTGTTGTTAAGTGTGCTTGTATTGATGCGTACAGTTTGATGTCGTCCGTTTGTTTTATATTGTATCCATATGTTGTATTGTTGGCGGCGTTGGAAAGAGGGTTAAGACAGAGGAGTTATTGTTATTATTATTTATAAGAGTAGGCAAGCCACGCAACACTGGATCATACTCACATACGTATACATATATGTATGTATTTGAGGACTCGTAGGGGCTAGGGGTAGTCAGAGGCCCGAAAAAATTATGATTTTCAATAACTTTTTTTGCTAGTCAATTGCTTTATTTTACAAAAATAAAAACATAGCATTAATACATCATGTTTCGACTTGACTTTAGCAAAATTACCCGTTTCTCGAGAAGCCCTTTGCGGTGATCCTCACAAGTCCTGGGATATTCATCTAAAATCAATCGGACAAGAAGCTTTACAATAACAATATGACGGCTTCAGGAAATATTTTTCAGATTTTTGAGAAAAAAAACCGACAATCAATTGTTAAAAAAAATCGAAATTTTTGGAAAAAAATCCTTCGATCAGGCACGAGTTTTTTATGTTTTTCAAAAGCAGCATACATTTTATTGAAAATTAAGAAGTTTTTAAGTTACAGTAATCACCAGTTTAAGAAAACATAGTTTTGAGAAAAATGCATTTAAGGTTTTGCTATCGAACTATAGCGCACGAGCGCCCTTTATTAATTGTTGAATAACTCGAAAAGTAATATATTTTTCGAATTCACTTCAAATTTTCACACAATATTTCTAAGATATTATACTTTAAGAAAATACAAAAAAAATTCCAATTTTGTGAAAATTCTGACTTCTCTTAACCTCATAAATTGAGTGCGCTTGGCTGGGAAGTTTTTGAAGTTGTCATTTGCTGAGTTCATTTCAAGCGACTCTTAATAAGTGGAGTAAAGTTGGATCCAATCGAGGCCTGCAAAATGCACTCGGAATAGTTTTTCGAATAGAAAACCCAACAAACTCATGTACATATGTACATAAGTTGTTGGAATAACGGCTTTAACGGAAAAATGGTAAAATATCAAAGATCGAAACGTCATCAAATTCGGTGTAGCAAAGTTACTCAAAAAAGGATTTTTTGCTTTTGTTATTTTTGAGCGAACATTCTAGGCATTTCAATATTTTATAAACTGTTTTTAAATAAAAAATGTAATTACACGTATCTGTATTTTTGTATTATTGTGGCTCACTTGTTCGAAGAAAATTCTTCATTGTAAGATTTTTTCCACCCGTCTATTTATGGAAAAATTTACAATGGCTACCTTCTCGAGTTATTTACGAGTTTATAGACCAAATAAATATAATATCGTCATTGGCGTTACTACCGTTGTTCTCATATATTTTTCGTTTTGTTTTGATTTCAGATAATGAAATTGGTAAATAAATGATCGTAAATTTTGATAATATTTTGTCTCGCACATATACTTATGTACATATTGTACGTATAAACGCTAATAAAACAAATTAAATGTTCACGAATTTTGAGAAAGCTATAAGTAGTTCCACGTCATTTACATTTAGTAACAAATATTGGTTGACTTTGGTGTTGTTAATTTTTGTTTTTTAGCTTCAAAGCCAGTTTTTTGTTTAATAGTGGCTACTACGAAGAGTTTGTTGATTCGATTTTCACCATTAGATCCAATTAGTATTACTTACATACATACATACGCGTAAGTACATACGTTTGTTCATGCGTGTCTGCGTAAACTGTAATAAATGGAGTAAGCGTAGAATTAGCGTATTTGGCAGTACTTGGCGGGCATCATCACGCACGCGCAAAAGCCTTTGTCTTCTATTCGATTACTCATCGCTATAAAGGCTTTAAAATTCACTTTAGTTTTGTTTTTTCTTTTTTTTTTTATATGGGACGGGTGTAGTTTTGTGCGCTGCACGAATTCAAGATGAATGCAAAATCATAACATTAAGCTTAGGTCATCACACTTAACACTATGAGATTTGTGGCGTCGCTGATTACCGCCAATTTAAATTTTGAAAAACTAATTTACAGTGCGTCTTGATGTTTTACAAATGGAGTTTTATGCTGCCTACGAACGATAGATAATTTATAAGAAGCTTTTGCATGGAAGAAATAGAAAAAATACTCTCGAAGGCTTGTCATTGTCTGCCGAGGAGCGACCGCATTCGAGAAGACTTTTTCTATCCTTTGGGGTTTCGAACCTGTGCTCTTCCGAATGATAGTCATGGTATGAGTTCATAATAATCGTATTCGGTGGCCTTTAAAAATTAACCGGTTCTTGTTACAAACCCTTTATTTTTATTTTTATTTTTTATGTTTTTTTTTTGCAGCTTCAATTTGAACATACAGTGAAATTTGAAGAGGGTTGCCAGTTACTTGGTACAGTAGCGAAAAAATATATTTGTAAAGAATTAATCTTCACCCTTTTGCATCACCGAAATAGGCGATGTACTCAAAATACCTTGTGTCGGCACGACTTCAACAAAAAATTATATATGGATTATGGATTATTCCGTTCTTGGTGAAAAGAGAGTTTTTCTTCGCTGTTTATTCCGTCGAATACGAGGGGTGCCTTTTATATAATATTTCGGGATTAGAGAACAAATTTTAATCATCGAAAATCACTTTATTGTTTTTCAAAATATTCTCCATGAAGATCTATACACTTTTGCATGCGTTTGAACCAATTGTCGAAGCACTTTTGCCACTCTGAATGAGGTACCTCCAAAACATGCATTCTGAATGCCGCAACCGCTTCTTCAGGTGTCGAAAAACGTTGACCTCTCAGTTTGTTTTTTACGTACGGGAATAAAAAGAAGTCATTCGGTGCCAAGTCAGGACTATACGGCGGATGACCCATTAATTCGATGTTTTGGGTGCTCAAAAATGCAGTTGTTTGAGCCGATGTGTGAGAGCTCGCATTGTCCTGATGAAGAGTGATCCGTCTTTGGCGATTGGTTTTCCTAATTTCTTGGAAGACAACTGGCAAACAAATGGTTGTGTACCACTCAGAATTTACTGTTCTGCGTTATTCTAGTGGTACGGTTGCGACATGCCCAGTTTTTCCGAAAAAACAGGTGACCATTTGCTTGGAAGTGCTTCGTGCGCGAACAACTTTTGTTGGATTTGGCTCATCTTGAAACACCCATACAGTTGACTGCTGTTTACTTTCGGGTTCATACGCGTAAATCCATGATTCATCACCTGTCACGATGTTATAGACGTGTTTCGAAGCCCCGCGATCGTATTTTTTGTGCTTTCCTTCGACCAATCGACACAAGCCTTTTTTTGAGCGATTGACAAATTGTGTGGGATCCAACGCGAACAAATTTTTTTGACAGTCGAATGTTTATGCAATATTGAACGTATGCTGGTCCCACTTATGCCTAAGATTGTCTCAATCTCACTATAGATCACATGACGATCTTGCAATATCAGTTCGCGCACAGCATCAATGGTTTTCGGAACAACAACTGATTTTGGACGACCTTCACGAAGTTCGTCTTGGAGTGAACTACGACCACGATTGAATTCACTATACCATCGATAACCACTGGTCCTTGATGGAGCTTCATCGCCAAAAAATGAATTAAATTCATCCATGCAATGTTGCTGAGTTAATCGACGTCGAAAGTTGTAAAAAATAATCGCACGAAAATGTTCACGATTTAATTCCATTTTTGGACCGAGATGAATCTTTTAAGTTACTGTAAACAACACAAATAGCGCTGGTATTTCAAAACGTTCTGAGTACGTAAAAGCCAAAAAATGTCAAACTTTGCGATACAGCTGTCAGTTGCCAGATTGCAACACCAGGGTTGCCAACTCCCGAGATATAAAAGGCACCCCTCGTATGCAGTAGGGTTCAACTAATTAAAAATATTTTTTTTAACGAATAAGGCATTAATAATAAGAGAGAATTCATTAAGAAGTCGTAGAAGCTCCGACACAAATAAAAAATATACAGTTTGCTATAAAAAGTAAAATTATTTAGTACTAATTTTTTACGCAAAGGCACTTGCGCGTCAAGTTGTTAAAAAAAGCATGGGTAAAAAAAGCTTTTCTGGGTTCTTATCTTCCACTTTTCTCAAAACCATAACATGATGGCTACTTCTCAAGCCCGGCATCATGTTCAGCGCATAAAACTACATCTGGAACCCACTTCTCATTAAAAAAAAAAAAAAAAAACATATAGACCTGTGTAATTTGCACGATTATGGAAGATTAAAGAATAGAGGTCGTCACAGCGATCTCATTTCCTTAAATTCTAGTTTGATAAAAACTTAGTAACTATGTTATCCTTTTTGACTGTCTTTTTAATAAAATCTCTAAATTTGTTGAGATAGATTTTTTATTTTCAAAAGATCACCTATTAAATACGTTGAATATTTATTATAAATACATTAATTGTACTTCCTTTTTATTGTTTATTAATCTCAAAATATGTCCACTTAGCCTATAAGAATCTATTATATTCATTGGCTTAATAAATAAATAATTAAATAAACATAGCAAATGATTTTTACAAATAACTGACAGCTACTCATATTTTGCTTTGATGCTCAAACTGGTTCATATCCGCGATTGAAAGAATACAGTAGGTTGCTTATAAAGAGGAACCATTACTCAACACTCAGCGAATTTGACAGAATCCGATTTTAAGCTGGCAAGCCTCTACATGTTTAACTTCATGTTTAATCTTATAAAAACTTTTTCCTCTAGTTTTAGTTATAGTTTTTATAGGCATTCATATAGACTGAAATAATTAGAATATCAACTTCACAGAGGCGAAATAAAGAAAGATTAGGAAAAAAATCGGAATGGTTTACCTGGAAATGTCAGTCAGCTAGAAAGATGTCATTAAAACAACTGAGAATTTATAACAAAACTTTGAGTGGAAGTGATAAAAAGAAATATATTCAAGCAAATAGAAAATACGAGAAACTATGTGAAGAGAGCAAGAAGAATTACTATGACAATCTTGAACTCAGAATAAATGAGGTTAATAACAGTAAGGATTGGTGGAAGATGGTCTACGTCCTTCGGTGTTCAGTTACAGAATCTTGTCTAGAGGTATCGCCAGCAATATTCATGCACTATTTTCAAACATTATTAAATCCAACTCGCTGTGCACCATGTATACAATATGTGGCAAATTTAGTAAGGGATGATTGTCTAGACAGACCAATCTCAATAGATGAAATCAGATTGATGTTACAAAAAACGAAATGTGGAAAAGCTCCAGGCTCAGACAAGGTTCCATATGAATTTTTTAAAAATGCCGATGACCGGTTTCTTGTTGAGTTGGCAAACGTTTTTAATAGGCTATATAATATGGGCCAAGTATCTGAATGTTTCGAAACAAGTCTGATATATCCGCTCTTTAAAAAAGGCGATAGGAAATCTCCCTCCAATTATAGAGGTATCTCATTCATGAATTGTGTTGCAAAGATAATGATGGGCATTTTAAATGAGCGACTCACAAGCTGGGTAGAAAATAAAAATATTATAACAGAATTTCAAGCAGGTTTCAGAAAGCGACATTCAACCGTAGATAACATAGGTATATAACCTAGCAGCAATAGTCCATATTAAGTTTAGGGAAAAGAAAAAAGTGTACGCGTTTTTGTGGACTTTAAAGCCGCTTTTGATACTGTCCCTAGACAACTATTGCTATACAAGCTTCATGAAATAGGAATCTCCACCAAAATGGCAAACTTTATTGAAAGTTATTACAGAAATACTTGTGCGATAGTAAAAGTAGGAGATGAAATGAGTGAAAAATTCAAAATATCGGCAGGAGTAAAGCAAGGGTGCCTGCTTTCACCTTTGCTCTTTGCTCTTTACTTGAATGACCTGCACGACTGCTTGGAGGGGGGACTATAAAGAGTTGATAGATGAGTATATTCTTCTTCTTAATTGGCGCTATAACCGCTTACGCGATTTTGGCCGAGTTTAGCAAAGCGTGCCAGTCGTTTCTTTCTCGTGCTAACCGGCGCCAGTTGGACACACCAAGTGAAGCCAAGTCCTTCTCCACCTGATCTTTCCAACGCAGAGGAGGCCGCCCTCTTCCTCTGCTACCACCAGCTGGTACCGCATCGAATACTTTCAAAGCCGGAGCGTTTGTATCCATTCGGACGACATGACCCAGCCAACGTAGCCGCTGGATCTGAGTATATAGATGAGTTAAATATCCGTTTGCTATTATATGCTGACGATATCGTCATATTGGCAGATGAGGTTAGTGCTCTTCAAAAAATGATAAGCAACTTAGAAAAATACTGCGATAAGTGGAATATGCAAGTAAACTTATCTAAGTCCGCTATAATGATTTTTCGGAGAGGCGGTAGAATAGCAGAAAAAGAAAAGTGGTTTTTTCACGGCGAAGTTATACCAATAACGAAAGAATATAATTACTTGGGTGTAAAGCTAACATCAAAACTCAGTTTCAAGCAACATATAGAAAATAGAAATGTTCTAGCGAAAAATAGCATAAATGCAACTTGGCGCACATTTCTTAGTAAAAATAAAATTAAGTTGTCGGCAAAATGGAAACTGTTTTTAGCGGTGACTAGAGCAATCCAGAGTTATGCTGCTCAGGTATGGGGAAACTCGTTGTTTGAAGAAGTAGACAAAATTCAACTTTATTTTTTAAAAAGGGTACTTCATCTCCCGAGTAATCCGCCATCTTATTGCATTCTCTTGGAGACAAATGTTCCAAGTTTTCATTTGTATACACTGCAGCTTCACTTAAAATATATATTCAAAACGTTATTTGAATATGATGATAATAGATTGCCTCATATACTATCAAAAAAGATTTTAGAAAAACAGATATTTTGGGTTGAAGAAATTAGTAATCTGGCACAAAAGTTAAATATAACATGTAACTGGGGCACTTCAAATAAAAGAGAGTGGAATAGAAATATAATTTCAAAAATAGAAAATCTTCATGATTCGAATATTCGAACTTTATGGGAAGGGGCACACCAAAGCACCCGATTATATAAGGAATTAGACCATAACAACGCCAGAAGCTATTTAAACGATACTACTGGAATCTATAAAATTATGTGGATTATGAAAGTCAGATGTGATTTAATATATTTGGGAAGCCAAAGGGATTTAAATTGCACTTTATGTAACTTAAATGAATTAGAAGACATCACACATTTCTTAGGAAAATGCCCGATACTTAAAAGAATTAAATTAAATGGTGTTGGCCCTTCTGGATATAATAACTTATTTAAGTTCATCACTGGTGCTATAGAATATAGAAAATTAATTTTAAGCGAATTCAATACATAGTACCATAGTGACATATGTAAAATGTAAGATTTTGTTTTTTTTTCTTTTTTCTTCCGACAAACGACCTAGTGTCACTGTCGTACGTTCTAATGTTAATGATTAAAAATGAAATGTAATGTTTATTTTAAAAAAGTCGAACAATAGATAATAATAATAATAATAATAAATAATAATAATAATAAATAATAATAATAATAAATAATAATAAAGACGGTTTCAAATATCGAATACTTTAGTCGAGCCTAAAAGTAAAGTGCCTTAATATTTTGAATAATATATTTTGAGAATTTAAATATTTTTAACAAATAAAATCTATTAAATTACAAAAATTAATATCTGTTTGGTTTATTTTTCTATATTTCATGCTTTTATATCGATATGATATGATGCCGAAAACTTTTGTCCATCACAGTACGCATATTTAAAATTTTCCAGCATTTTTTTTTATATTTATTGAAACTTTTCTTTTTACAAAAACGCGCTATTTTTTACGAACAATAATTTTAGAAACTTTTATGTCGTGACGAAGTTGTTATAATAAAAAAAAATTAATATAAATAATGGCGCGTACAGTTTTGTTAGGTGTTTGGCGGAGCTCTTCCTCCTATTTGTGGCAAAAGTTTTGATGTTGTTTCACAAATAGAGGGACCTACAGTTTCAAGCCGATTCCGAACGGCAGATATTTTTTATGAGGTGCTATTTCATGGCAGAAATACACTCGGAGGTTTGCCATTGCCTGTCGAGGGGCGACCGCCATTAAAAAAAAACCTTTTTTCTATCATTGTGTATGGTAGTCACGCACCAATGCATTCCATTCGGCTACAGCTATGTACTATGTAAAAAAAATGTTTGACAATCCGCCATTTGGTTTTCTACGACACGGATAAACTTTGCAAACAATGTTCAAACTTTAACATTCAAGGTTTTTTATTGAAATTCAATAAGTTACTTAACTAAAAAAAATGTTTGGATGTTTGATCTATTTTTCGGACTCTAGAGCGGTTTAACCCATGGTGAAAAGATTTTTAGAGGTGTGGCGAATATCAGACCGTTAACCGGCTCTCAGCAATTTTGAGGGAATAAGCTGAGTGGCTGACGTAACCAGGGTCGTGACGGCGATTCGTTGACGAAAAGACTGAGATTATGTTGGTGATATACGAAGAAAAGTAGACTCAGTCTTCACTGATGTTTCTTCGATACCGTCTGAAAATCGACTGATTGCGGGAGTGTGTTAATAAGTGTGAAACGAGCGGGCAGAATTCTGCTGCCGAGTCCCCGATGTGGCAACCGAAGTTATTCCCTCAATTTCGTTTTCATCATTGCTGAAGTCCAAATCTGGTAATCTATCATCCTTGGTTAGGTTAGGTTAAATGGCTGCCCTAGCTAAAGGGCTCACTTGGACAAATGTTAGTAAATTCGTCCGTTGTGGTGCCATACATGGGAGAGGGGAAAGGAGATGGGAAGGAAGAAGGAGCCTTGGGATTAGATACGATGATGACCATACATTTTACGACGGCGCTGACGGGGGCTGATTTGAGTTCGTAATTAGCCGTAACAAGCAACTAATGAACTTCACCAACTTTATGATATCTACACCGGCTATATCCGCAGGCGTAGCGAAAAAGTGAGAGCCCAGATATCTAAGTCTTTGCCAGACGAGAGCAGGGCAGCTGAGAAGAAGGTGTTGAGATGATTCCACCTCGTCCTCCAGACAGTTTCTGCAGAACGGACTTGAGGCAATCCCAAGTCTTACGGCGTGAACACCTAACGGACAGTGTCCGGTAAGGATGCCCACCAAATTTGAGAGCTGGGGTTTTGTTAGCTTTAGGAGTTCCCTTGTGCGTCCCCGATCTACCCGTGGCCAGAAGGATCTCGCGACCTTGCACGTTTGTGCAGTAGCCCAGCACTCGCTGAGTTGACTCGAGCCCCATCTTTCCAGGAGCAGACTACAGGTTCTCAGGGGAACCCCAATTCTCTCATTTCGCGACGAAACCGTCTCCAAAGTTCCCTGTCTAGCCAGCTCATCAGCCCAGCAGTTTCCCTCTATGATGAAGTATTGACTGATGATGAAGTATTCGGATGCAATCGAGAGAGAAGCCAGACATTCTCCGACCAATCTCGAGCGCACAAACAGCGAGCCCAAGGCCCTAATTGCCGATTGGCTATCGGAGTAGATATTTACTTCCTTAACGGTAATTACCGAATTGAGCAACCAGTCCACCGCTTCCTTAATTGCGGATACCTCTGCTTGGAAAACACTACAGTGGTCCGGGAGCCTAAATTTAAGTTTGATGGGAGGCTCCTTACAGAATACTCCCCCACCAACCCTTCCATCCAACTTCGAGCCATCCGTGAACATGTTTGCCATGCCATCCTTGGTTTAATCCGTTTAAAGTGATGTGGTTAATCCATTGTACAAAAATAAAAAGTAAAACACTCTTCTTCTTCTTATTTTTTTTGACAGGAACCTAGGAGTTTAATAGTGTGTGTGCTTGGCCTTTTGCTTGAGCTTATTGGCGGGGTTGCTAATTTGCCAAATTACAATTTTTATGGTAACATTAAAAACAATGGAATATCGACAACAACAAAAATAGTGAATAATATCTTTTACTTGAAAAATGTACAATAACAAAGATTTTTAATGTATTTCTTAGCTTCAACAAAGCTTTTCACGTCAGTTTTTTTTACTATTTGATGCGGTTGTCTATGAAATTTAATCATTTTCTATGCAGCCATGTTACATAAAAGAGCATTTTGAAATCAGGTGATCTCAGCTGTGGACATTTTTTAATAATCAGTTGAGAGTGTTCTTACTTATGGATCTGTACAATGGATGTGGAAGCCGAAGTTACTCGCTCAATTTCGTTTTTCACCATAGCTGAAGACCAAACTTGAAACCTACAGTCAGCCACGCCACGCTACTGGATGACATTTTACAGTCGACACTCCCGCCAGGGCTGAAGAGGTGGACCGCGAACTACCTAAGTGGTCGTCATTCGTCGGTGATATGTAGAGACCAAACATCTAAATAGAGGCAAATAAAGCAAGGTGTGCCGCAGGGCGGTGTCATTTCACCCTTGCTTTTCAACTTCTATGTTTCGAAACTCCCCCAGCCACCAGAGGAAGTCTTCCTGGTCTCATACGCCGACGACTGCATGATAATGGCGTCGGGCAATGACATTGATGGCCTATGCTCCAAGGTAAACGACTACCTCGTCAGCCTTTCCGCTTCTTCACTACGAGGAATTTACAACTCTCTCCCACTAAATCCACGGCGACCCTTTTCACCATCTGGACAAAGGAGGTCAAGCTACAACTCAAGGTCAAAGTCACAAATTCCGACGGTTAACAACCCCAAAATATTGGGAGTTACCTTTGACACCTTGCTCTCCTTCTCAGTGTATACAACCGCTATTGCAACTAAAGTACAGAATCGTGACAAAGTTCTCGCTTGCCGGCAGCACTTGGGCAAAGACAAGGAAATGTTACTGTCGACTTTTAAAGCAATAGACCGACCGGTTCTAAACTATGCTGCGCCTGTCTGGTCGCCTGGAACCAGTGATTCGCAGTGGACGAAGGTTCAAACCTGCCGAAACACTACATTTTACGGACCGCGACAGGATGTCTTTTGATGTCACCAATACAACCCCTACTTGATGAGGTCCTTATGCTGCCTGTTAAGGAGCATAACAAATTGCTCAGTAAGCAGTTTCTGCTAGGGTGTTACCGCAGGCCTCACCCATGCAGATACTTGCTCGGGCCTAAGCCTCCTCCCAGGCACATCAGGAGGCACCTCCTCAACTACGCGGACGAGATCTTAGACAAAACTAACAGACAGCCACTGGATCGGACGGTGTACATACAGGCCATAAACGACGTTCATCGGGAGACTCTCACCACCTTCTTAAGCTTCCGAAGCGAACGAAGAGCTCCAACTTCCCCGAGAGCCCCGCGTAACCTTGGCACAACAGGACACTAACAGACTTAATGCAAAATGCCTTGAACGCAACATGGGAATGGTGTAAAAAGGAGGGGCTGTCGATCAACCCTAACAAAACCACAATAATCCCCTTCACAAGAAAAAGAAAGTTAGAGTTTCCTGCATTGAAAATAAATGAAACAGTGATAGAACTAAAGGAAGAGGTGAAATATCTAGGTTTAACCTTAGATAAAAAACTCACTTGGGAATCGCATATAAATAATATAACAAAAAAAGCCACGAAATCCTTGTGGACAACCAAACAATTACTAGAGAGATCCTGGGGCCTCAGCCCTAGTATGGCCCTCTGGATATACACCCATATGGTTAGACCAATCATACTGTATGGGGCACTAGTATGGTGGAGCAAATCTATCCAACAAACAGCGATAACCAAACTGGGAAAAGTACAAAGGCTTGCTTGCCTATGCATCACAGGGGCTATGAGAACTACCCCAACAGCTGGCATGGAAGCACTCCTCAATCTCCCACCACTTCGTATAGAAATTCAAGAGGAAGCAGCTACGCAAGCACTCATGCTACACATGAAAGAAAATTTCAAATTGGGCAACCTCACCGGTCACCTAAATATCCTAAATAAAATCAAAAACACCATAAGCATGGCTCAAGTTTCAGACCACATTGACCCAACCCTCTGTTTCACAAAAGGATACACAGTTACCTTTCTTGAGAGGGTCGAGTGGAAAATAAACCCGAAATGGATGAATGATGATTCACAAAAATGGTACACTGATGGATCAAAAACACCTTATGGTGTAGGAGCAGGAGTAGTGGGGCCCAGAATCCACAAATCATACACTCTCACCAGGGACACCACTATCTTCCAAGCGGAACTATACGCAATAATGGAAGCAGTAAACATCGTGCAACGTAGAAACCACAAGAGAGTAAAGATCAAAATACTCTCGGACAGCCAATCAGTTCTAAAAGCTTTAGATAGCTATACCTACAACTCAAAAACCCTCTTAGAATGCCACAAGGCACTCAATAACCTGGCATCCAAAAACAATGTTTCATTAATTTGGGTACCAGGACATGAAGGATATGACGGCAACGAAAAGGCAGACTTTCAAGCCAAAAAAGGGGCAGATGAAAGCTTCATCGGACCTAGTCCTATGTTCGGATTCAACAAAAACAACCTAAAACAAAAAGTAAAATACTGGGCCAAAACTCTATTAAATCAGCATTGGAACAACGTAGAGGGTTTCAGACATTCCAAAAAGTTCCTAAGTTTCAACGCTAAAAGAGCTAACATGGCCCTCACGTTAAACAAAAAGAGCATTCGCACTCTCACAGGCGCCCTCACGGGTCACTTCACCTGCAACAAACACTTACATAAATTAGGCATAACTAACACCAGCACCTGCAGATTTTGCTGCGAAGATGAGGAGTCTATAGAACATCTCATTATCGAATGTCCGGGGTTGACGCATAGAAGGAAAAGGTTTTTAAACAAGTTAATGCTTACAGATGAAGACCTTCAATCACTCCCTCAGAAGGAGCTGGCACAATTCATAAGCATACTTAACAGTCAATAGACAGCATAGGGTGCACAATAGATCAATATGGTCGCAGTGCTAAAGGGCCACACCTTAACCCTTTACAACCATTAACCATTAACAACCATTAACCTTGGCACAATTACGTTCTGGATATTGTAGCAGGTTAAACTCCTACTTATCCAGAATCGACCCCGACATACTAAATATGTGTCCAGCATGTGAAAGCACGCCACACGACACTAACCACCTTTTCACATGTCCCATTAAACCCACTCATCTAACACCTCTCTCCCTCGCCCTTTCCCTCTGGACCCAAGTTTCCTGGGCCTACCGTTAGATGAGCTAGAAGAAGACGACCGGTGATAACGCTACATTGACAGGTAACCTATCATCCTTGGTTTGAAGACCAATAATACTTTTAAATCTTAAAAGATGCTTTGACATATCAGAAAAATAAATAAATAAATACATATGTATGTAGATGAATGCGTTTAGATTTACATATATATAATATTATATTCTACGTTTATTGAAATACACCGTTCCAGTGATATTAAAACAACAACTTCAAGGGCGTGCATTTGCGTCAACTATGCGCACTCAAATTTTTGCCTCAACCAAGTTATCGACAGTCAATCTACCGAATATATTTATACCCTAAAAGTATACTTCTTTAAATGCTTACTATAAATATACGCCACTCTGCTTGGTCACTTATTTTTATGGGTGCGCAATTCAATTAAATATGTGCTCGTATACATGTACATATATTGATTAGTACATATTATATTTCACTCACACATACATACATACGAGTAACGATTATATTATACATATTTCATTGCAGCCCTACAACGAACGCCATTATGGGCCTCACATTTGCCTCCTACGTGCTTCAGCCGTTCTTCGACAATGAATGCAGCATACCGCAAAGCGCACTACAACTGCTGGCCGCAGTCACTATATGCTTCCTTACCTACCTTAATTCGTGTTACATGAAAGTAACTACGAAAATGCAAAATATAATTATGTTCACCAAAATAGCTGCGTTGGTGTTAATTATCATTGTGGGCGTGACATGGATGTGTTTTGGTATGTTTGCTTTGAAACTTTGACGCTTTGACGTTAGGAACTAATTATCTCTATTTTTATTTTGTTTAATCAGGCCACGTTGAGAACTTTGATCACCCCTTCGAAAATACACAGACTGATCCGGGCAAGCTGTCCGTTGCATTCTATTCGGGCATTTTCTCCTACGCTGGTTGGAATTATTTGAATTTTATGACAGAGGAACTACGTGACCCATATAAGAATCTGCCGCGCGCTATTTATATTTCATTGCCGCTAGTGACGGCAATTTATGTGCTCGCCAACATGGCCTACTTGGCGGTGTTGTCGCCAGCAGAAATGATTGCCTCCGATGCGATTGCAGTGGTGCGTATGAAGTGGAGTAATTTAAATAATTGTTTTTGTTTTTTATTTTTATTGTCAAGCAACTCAGTAACTCTTTTCTTTCGCTGTAGTCCTTTGGTAGTCGTGTGCTCGGTCTATGGTCTTTCATTATACCCATTATGGTGGCGATTTCTGCTTTTGGTGGTCTTTCCGTACACATAATGACTTCGTCTCGGATGTGCTTTGTGGGTGCACGTAACGGTCATATGCCAGCGATCTTGTCAAATATAAGTGTGAAGCAATTTACGCCAGTGCCTTCGTTGGTGTTTTTGGTAATTTAACGCGTAACTAAATTATACATACATATATGCATAATAGGGTGGGTAAATTTTTTGTTCGAATTCTACTTGAAATTCTGAGAGAAAACAAAGAATAGAGTACTTGGACAAATTAAAAAAAAAATTGTATTGTAATTATGTTACATTAATACGCAGTTCTTATGAAGTTTAATATTTACTTAGTACTATGAATGCTATTTTTTCAATTTAGACTAATATTTAGGGATTTTTTGGTACGAGGGGTTTATTTTTCATATCTACATTTTAAAGCATCACAAGATAGTGATAGCCGCCGTAGCCAAATGAGTTGGTGCGTATTAAAAATTCGTGGAATTGGAATTGAAATTTGAAAAAAAAGCCAAGAAACACCGAAAGAAAAACACAAAGCGCATTGAATTTAAAGCTCTGGATAGTAAAAGAGTAGATAGCCAAGGACGAATGGAGAAAGGTAAAAATATACGATAGAATAAAGAAAGAAGAGGTAATAAGACCTGTGAGAATTTGGTAAATCTGAAAATATCCTCCTGTGAATTTTACTTATTCTCATGACATCGGAACTCAAAACTCGTAGCCTCGCTCTGGCAAATGCAGGACACTCAAAATGCTTAGAAGTACTTTCCGCAGTACACAGGTTCGAATCGCCGTGCATGAAACACCAAATGATAAAACATTTTTTTTCAATAGCGGTCACCCCTCGGCAGATAATGGCAAACCTCTGAGTGTATTTCTGCCATGAAAAAGCTCCTCATAAAAAACCATTTGCCGTTCAGAGTCGGCCTAAAGCTGTAGGGCCTTCCATTTGCCACAAATAGGAGGGGGAGCTCTGCCAAATGCCCAGAAAGGGTGTTGGTTGGTTAAAGTGGTGATTCTTCCAGAATCCAACTAGCGCTTCCGCGCCATTTTGTTGCCACATCCTCGTTGCCAACTTGTTTAACGGTTTTTTACAGCATAACTATATCCAGTCTGTGCGGTTAAGGAACCTTATTAGGTTGTTAACGTCTAAGCCAGATAGTTGTTCGAGATTCTCGAACAGCGGTTGGCCCAGGGTTAACATTCTGTCCTTTTATAGGGCACGGCATTCACAGAGGAAATGGAAGATTGTCTCCTTTTTCTCCGGTTGTTTACAACTGTGACAGTATGTATTGTGAGGGATACCCATTTTGGCTGCTTGTTCTCCGTTAGACCAAAAACCAGTTATGACTGCCGTTAGTCTCCAGGCGTCCCGTCGTTTCATTCTTATTAATGCCGACGATTGCTTGAGGTTGTAGGTGGGCCATAACGTTCTGCTAATTTTGCATTTCGTCTGGACTTTCCACCTACAGTCAGCGATTCGGAGGTATTTTTGGGAAATTGTTCTCTTGACTGCACCTAATGGTGTGAGTACCGATTCTGCAAGAGCGTTATTCATGGCACATCCCCCTCTTGCCAGTTCATCTGCTTTTTCGTTACCTTCAATGTTCCGATGTCCCGGGACCCAGATTAAGGTAACTAAGAAAGGGTGTAAGAACCATTATTTATATAGTAGGAAAGGCGTCAGCAGGTATTTTTTATATGTAAATCAAGTTAGAAATTCCAGAAAATCTAAAAAATTTTTTTCGAGTCATTAATTTTTAAATAAAAAAAATTTTCGACACATTAATTTTTTAAATTAAAAAACAATTTGTTTTCGAGTCATTAATTTTTAAAATTAAAAGAAAAAAAAATTTTCGAGTCATATTTTTTTTTAACTCAAAACGTATTTCCAATTCTTTTCGTTTTAGATCCTTTTTGTGAAACTTACAGAACAGTTGCTACTAGGCAGATTCGTAATTTCGACGTTGGGCCTCTCGATGGTACGCAGGTCCGTCAAGAGGGGCACCCCTCAGGGCGGTGTACTTTCTCCTCTGCTGTGGATTCTAGCAATGAATCAATTGTTGAAGAATCTAGAGGAAAGGAGGATACACGTAGTGGCCTACGCAGACGATGTTGCAATATTAGTAAGAGGGAAATTCCCAGATACCCTCTGCAACATAATGCAAAATGCTTTGAACGATGTAAGCCGGCGGGCTGCATCGAGTGGTCTAGGGATAAATCCCAACAAAACAGAGCTAATCATGTTCACCAGAAAATACAGGATACCTGCTCTAAACCCCCCTACCCTTGAGGGAATCACACTGTCAATTAGAGAAGAGGCAAGCTAGCTAGAACTAGTATTAGATAGGAAGCTCTCGTGGAAACATACGATTAATGATAGAGTAAAAAAGCAGCCACAGCACTCTATACATGCAAAAGAATTGTAGGGGCAAAATGGGGCCTGACCCCAAAAATAGTTCACTGGCTATATACAGCAGTGGTAAGGCCTATCGTGACATACGGTGTCTTAGTCTGGTGGCCAACACTGGAGAAAAGAACAACAGTGAAATGCCTAGAAAGTATTCAAAGGGGTGCTGGTCTCTGCATAAGCGGGGCACTAAAGACTACGCCCACGGCAGCGATGAATATCATGCTGCACCTATTACCGACTGAGGCCTACAGCAAATAGCTGGCGGCGAAATCGGCACTTAGGTTAAGAGAATCTTCCAACGTAGCTACTAACAGAAGAGGTCACGCAAGAATACTAGACGAATACCCCTTCCTACATCAAGCGACAGACTTTTGTAGCTCAGTGGAGTTGCATTTAAATACATCCTTTACCACAACTTTCCCAACGAAAGAAGATTGGGACAATGGGGTAATGGACTATAAAAGCGGAATCAGCATCTATACTGATGGTTCCAAGCTAAATGATCAAGTAGGCGGAGGCCTTCACTCTGAAGGAATGAATTCCAACATCTCATTCCGGTTACCGGATCACTGCAGCGTATTTCAAGCTGAAATATTGGCTATCAGAGAAGGCTTGCTAGCCCTAAATAAAAGTGTCATCACAACAAGAGATATAAAGATATATTCAGTTAGTCAATCGGCCCTGAAAGCTTTCAAATCGCCTAATATTAACTGGAAGACAGTAAAAGAATTTATTGACGTTTTGACAGAACTATCACAGATCTCTGGGTGCCGGATCATAGAGACATAGAAGGCAACTGCAAAGCAGATGAACTGGCGAGATTGGGTACCATTTTACCGATCCAAACAGACAAAGCAAACATACCTATACCTTTAGCAACTTGCAAGATGCTTATAGATAAACACCCAATCAGTGCTGCCAACAGGCTATGGTCTCAGTCCCTGATCTGCGCAACTAGTAGAATGACGTGGCCGGAATGGAACATGGGCCACTCAAACCGACTGTTAAAACTAAACAGGAAAAACATGAGAAATCTTCTTGGGTGTCCTAACAGGGCATTGTCTGATAGGCAGGCATGCCAGTAGACTGGGAGCGCCCTATAACGACTATTGCAGAAGCTGTAACGACATTGAAGAAGAAGAGATTATAGAACACTTTCTATGCGGGTGCATGCCTCTGGATAGAAGAAGGTTCAATATTTTAGGAAAAAGCTCCCTCAATAACTTGGCAGAAGTAGCCAATATAAAGATAACAAGTCTTGTTAGATATATCAAAGCCACAGGTTGGTTCAATGAGGACGATATAGACTGAGGAGAGGGGACAGCTCCGGTGGTATCACAATAAGTCTACTGCAGGCCTATGTGTGTCAAACGACAACCACTATACCTACCTACCTAGATCCTTTTTACTTTCAACACGAGGTGTCTTTTCTCTAATTTTCATATTATTTAAAGACAGCTTTTTTTAAAATGTATGTGGCTGGAAGCTGACTTTAGTAGCTGACTCGGCTCTATTGAACTTTTTTTCCTAGATTTGTATATAAAATCCGTATCTATTAGGGAGGATGCCGAAAAAAATCGTTCTATATAAATTGACCCGCCCTAATGCATATATTTTCCATATTATAAAGTACATACCTATAGACGCGTGTGCGTCTTGATTGACTGTAACCTCACATTCATATATATGCACATACGCATACGTATTTATGAACGCATATATCATACCTACAGATTTCTTAGAACGAGAGTATAATCCATTTTACATATCCGAATGTATTCCAGTGTATTTTGTCGCTTATAATGCTGGTCGTAAGCGATGTTTATGTGCTCATCACTTATAGCAGCATAGTGGAGTCGTTTTTCATAATGCTGTCAGTGTCGGCCGTACTATATTTCCGCTACACCCGCCCCAATATGGAGCGTCCAATTAAGGTAATTTTAAGTCCACAATTTGTGCGGTGGCAATCATTCAATCATCTGTTATGCACTTCATCATTCATAATACTTAATTCATTTCTATGTATGTTCGTATGTATGTAGGTCTCACTCTGGATACCTGCCCTCTTTGTGGTTATTTGTGCCTTTCTCGTGGTCGTGCCTGTCTATGTGGCGCCCTATGAAGTCGGTATGGGTGTTCTGATAACGGTGATAGGTGTGCCATTCTATTACGTCGGTGTCGTGTGGAAGAATAAGCCAAAGTGTTTACAGACTGCAATTAGTAAGTATTCTACGAATTGTACATTCTTGTACTCGTATTTTATCAATAATTTTCCCTCTTGCATTTGCAGACCATTTGACATACGTGTGCCAAAAAATGTTTATGTCAGCCAAAGAAGAGAAATATGAATGATTCATTTATTGTGTCAAAGCAATAGCCATCGTCATTCTGTTTGTTTATTAGTACTATTGGCTGTTATCTTATTTATGATTTTTTTTTTTTGATAGGAATTAATAGTCAGTAATCATCCATCGTTTGTACAATTGTTTGTAATGCATGTATTGTATTTGGTGCATTGTCGTATATGTTAGGCGAATATGTTACAAGTCAGAAAGTTGTATTCCTATAGAAATATACACACACACACACACACATACACGTTATTGTGCTACAATCGAGGTACCACGTATGCAGCGCAGAGATACTGAATCATTGTTGCTATTTACGATTTTGAGGAGATTCAAGCCTCAGTATAACGATAAGCTTAAGAAAAAACTAATTAAACCAAAGTTTCAATATATTTAATTAATAATGAAATGCTTAAAAGTGTTCCTAGAAAATTGTTCAATTTTTCTCAGAGAAAATTCAACTGCAAAAAATGTTTTTAAATTAATTTATTTCCTTTTATTTTACAGAAAAATTATATTCAAATTTACAGATTTGCTTTTCTCTAATCAAATGCCATAAATTTAGGTATGCAAATTGCAGCTTTACTTACAGTTAAGCTTTTGGCTTCCATTAATTGCATAGTAAACAGCTGCTATGGTTAGATTAGATTAGTTTAGATTCGTGGGGGGTTGGACAAGTCCAAGCACTCAGTCAGTAGACCAGTAGATCAGTAGACCAAAGATAAAGAATGGGTGGTAAGACGGATAAATTAGTTTGAGGTCACTCTTCCACAAATCTCTTAGATTCATTGAAGAATCATAAGAGATCCGGAAGAGGAAGAGTAGAACTTTATCCATACCCAGTATGTCGCAACCCAATATCCTTAGACTGATTCTGGAACACACCAGACAGCTACAGAGAAAATGCTCTGCAGTGTCGTCATTTTCAAGACAGGATAGGCATATCGAGCTGTCTACGACCCCCATGGTAGCCACATGCTGACCACAGACGTTGTGCCCTGTGATTACACCCACCAGTAGTCTCTGGTCCTTTCTGTTGAGTTTTAGGAAAAAGGTCGCTATTTTCTTGTTTGGTTCTTGCACAAAGCACTTGCCTACTCTGCACGAGTTCAACCCAGACCAACGTCCTCTATGGGTAGACTTCATGAAGTCGTCAATCCATAGTTGAATCGATTCGGAATTGACACCTAGTAAGGGTTCAGGGCCTAGTGGCATATTTATATATATATATATCATTGGCGCGTACACCCTTTATGGGTGTTTGGCCGAGCTCCTCCTCCTATTTGTGGCGTGCGTCTTCACGTTGTTCCGCAAAATGGAGGGACCTACAGTTTCAAGCCGACTCCGAACGGCAGATATTTTTTATGAGGACATTTTTCATGGCAGAAATACACTCGGAGGTTTGCTATTGCCTGCCGAGGGGCGACCGCTATTAGAAAAATGTTTTTCTTAATTTTGGTGTTTCACCCAGGTTCGAACTTACGTTCTGTCTGTGAATTCCGAATGGTAGTCACGCACCAACCCACTCGGCTGCGGCAGCCGCCGTACAGCAGAGTCTTTATTTGCCAATTTATTAGCTAACTCGTTCCCTGTAATACCACAATGTCCAGGCACCCAAATAACTAACTAAGTTTGTTGTGTTTTGCAACACTGTTCAATTTTGTTTTACATTCACCGACTAACTTCAAAGAGCAGAGTGGGTTAGCAAGGGCTTTCAGTGCAGCTTGACTGTCCAATACTGCTGTCACGCCACTTTTTCTCAATTAGCCAGTACGCCACATTCAGGATGGCATAGACCTCCGTAAGGAATACCGTGGCCATCTGTCCTGTAGCATAGGAGTACTTAGTGTCTTCGTCTAAGTACCATCCAGATGCGCTTCCATCGCTGGTTTTGGATCCGTCGGTGTAGAAAGTGTACTGATATCCCGTTAATAGCAAGTCTGGACTTAACCATTGATCGCTATCTGGGATCAAAACATCATACTTCCTACCGAAGCTAACGCCAGCCACCCGATTGTCCACTGGCATCGAGAACAGTGTGCACCGCTCCGACAACTGGTGGTATATCTGACAGTGGCCAGTGCTTACTTCATTTTCCCAGACTCCGTTTAACTTGAGCCTGTACGCCGCCTTCATTGCTTCCTTTCGAATTTGAAGATCTAGAGGTTGCAAGTTCAGAATGGCATTTAGGGCATCACCAGATGTTGTGCTCATGGCACCTGTGATACCCAAGCACCCACTTCTCTGTAGCCTGTTTAGGGGTTTTACTCTGGCTGCTATGGTTAATTAATTTCTTGAAATAAGTTAAGAGTTTTTGCCACTGATATCTAACTTATATTTAAAAATATCAATTTTAGGTTAAAATCATTTGTTAATACTTGAAAAGAGGATGCAAATATTCATGCCCATTTAACGTTAGCATTTGTAAAATCATATAAGTTTTATATTGTTCAGTAAAGCATTTCAGTTTTTACAGCCAAAGAAATACAACTCAAAAAATTTGTAACTTGTATAAATAACTGTTATCTTGTATATATGTATGTATATGTAGACAGTTACAAGCAAAAAAAAATATATATGTATATGAAGCTTTAAATGCAGTTCCGGATTAAAAAATATGATTTTGAAAACATAATCGCTTATATTTTCTACCTTGGAAAGTTTAAATTAAAAAGTGGAGAAATCAATACTTAGTCTTGCCATAAATTCTGTGACAACTTGTAGATTACGTACGGCGAGAACAAATTCGCTGAAAAAATTCTGTAATTTTTGCCTTTTTTTGTATGCATTGTCGTCTACTCAGAAATCATACTCAGTTTCGTGGCAAATTTCGTTTGTTAACAAACGAGCTGGAGCTAAGGGAAATCGCATTTCAGGGATTGCATTACAAAATGGTGTTAAAAGTGCGAGTTAGATTTACGAATTGCTGATAAAACTTATTATTTGGCGAATGTCTGTTTACCGCTCGGTCAATTGTTTTTCCTAAAAGTCTGAAGTGACAAACAGAAAAAGAAGCGATCGTCTTCGCGTGGTTCGCACCAGTACAGCCATAAAAGCCGTGCGCGAAAGAATTCGCAGAAGTTCCCTTAGACAGCAGAAAATCATGTCCAGGGAAATGAATGTATCGACCAGATCCAAGTCAAGAGATGATCTGCACATGAAAGCCTTCTGTCGCTCAACTGGTCATAAAGAAAATTAGATTCAACAGATGAAAGCAGCTCGATGGCATGCGGCCAACGGCCTGAAAATATTCTTTTCACAGATGAGAAAATTGTCGCTGTTTTCACAGAAGTTTTTAATAAGTACGACAAAATTTTTGATAAAACTTCTAAAGACGAAAAAAACTGTTGTGTGTCCAAGCGTTCAGCGTGGCCACCATCCAGCCTGTGTGATGATTTGGTGGGGAATGTCTTTTAAAAAGATGTAACGCCTCTTCATTTCTGAGAAAAAGGGGTTACGACCGGGACAAAAGTGTACCAGGTTGATGTCTTAGAAGGTTGAGCAGTACTCTCTTTAATGTAGAGCGTTGGATCTTCCAGCGAAATTTCGCTCCAGCTCATAAGACAAAAACTATCCAACAGTGGTTAAAAAACAATATTTCTGGATTCATAACCGTACAAGATTGGCCGTCTGGAAGTCCGGATCTGAACCCATTGGACAACAGTTTGTGGTCAGAATTGCAGAACATGGCCTGTCGAGGACCACGCAGCTATTTGGAGAATCTCAAACAATCTTTGCTGCGAGCAGTGACGTCAATATCCATGGAAGTCGTGCATGTTGCTATAGCTGAATGGCCTAATCGTTTGAAGGCCTGTGTAAAAGCAAATGGTGACCATTTCGAATAAGAATTGAATTTTTTTTTTTAATATTTACACGCTCAAATAAAACTAACTTCATTAAAAAAAAATATTATAATTTCGTATCTATAACGGACTTAACTTGTAACAGAACTTATGGCAGGGTAAGTACTTATAAACCGCACGGGCAGGGCAGCAACAACAACTAGTAACTTGATAATGTGGAAGGGTAAGCAGGAATTGCGTAAAAATAACAAACCACCTTAGTTGATATTCAAAATGAAACAAATCTAATTTAGCAATTATGCGGTAATTCCTGAGAAGACAAAAACACAAAAAACAATTAATTTGTCAAAACAACACACCGTACTTGCATGCATAATGTAATTGTGAAAATTTTAGTTGAAAAAAATAAAGTTTCAAGTCAATCGGTAAATCAAAATTTAAAATAGAAGTATTTAAAAAATGTTCCCACTTTAATCTTTTGAATAAGTAATTTTTAAGATATTAGGTCCTCTATGAAGCAAAAAATTAAAAAAAAGTGAGAATAAGATTTCGCAGTTTATTACTTTATTCCAACCAATTGAAAAATACGACAATGTTTTATGGCATACAAATGAACCCAATCATAAATGAAACTCGTCAGAGTGCAGTGTATTGGGGCAAAAAAGTGTTAGTGGGATGGAAATTGAAAGAAAATCGGGTTAAAAACTGGCATAGGTAAAATTCAAGTTAAACAAAATAAAACTAATGTAATAAGGTGCGTTTCCTAATCATAAGACACCTTTGGTATACAATTTTTAAACTACCAAAAGACGATTTTACTCTCCGGAGTAACTTTTATTAGACTTCCATCAATTGTTTCTGGTGCGAAAGCTCACTCTATTTTGTAGAACCGTTATCTTTTTCCAAGAAGCTGCACTTTTCTAGTCTTTTCGGTGTTTCATAATGATAAGGCACTAGTCGAAAATAAGCTTCTGAAGAGATAGAAGGCGCTGATTGTTGTTTTGGATGACTTTAATTATAATTTTATTCAATTTAACCTAAAATATCGAAGGGTTCAATAGTATTACAAGCGGAGCCTGGAAAAAATTTTGACCTACAAGAATTCAGGCTTATCAATCAAATTAATTGCAAAAAAAAAAACAGGCAGCAGTCGTTGAGTTATTTGGAATTTTTGACGGAGTCCTGAGAATTACAACATTTTGAAGCCCGTTGGACGAAAATGATCACTATCAAGTCGAGAACAGCGAGCAGTCTTAAGAAAAGCTTCTAACTCAACTAAGTCTTGCGCCAACTTGGCCGCTGTTGTTCAAAATAAGGTTTCAAAAACAACAGTTTGGCGCACATTAAAGAGGTGCAATCATTTAAAATTATCAAAAATAAGAAAAGGTCCCCATCTTTTGACACGGCACAAGCTGGCGCGTCTTCAGTTTGCAGAAAAACCCCAAGACTTCAACTGGGGCGCTGTAAGATATTTGGAATATTTTTAATGTTGCTCAATTTCATATTATTTTTTAAAAAGGTTATATTTTCTTCTTCTTCTTAATAGGCGTATCCATGCTGGATGTTCACGATTACATACAAACGTCATTGTGATCTTAGTCGTACGGTTGTCAGGTCATACTATTAATGATTTCATTATATTTTTGTCTGTTTTTCGCTGCTGCTGTTAGTTCGCCGATTGTTTTGAGGCCTGTCCACTCTTTAATGTTGTCTAGCTATGTCATTTTCTTCCTACCAATTCCTCTTTGTCCTTCAATTTTTCCTTGCATCAGCAGTTTTAAAATATCATACTTGTCACCTCTTGTTATGTGTCCGAAATAAGCGACTTTCCTCCTTTTTATGTTCGTAAGCATGTTCCTAGTGGTTTGCATTCTATTTAGCACTACATCATTTGATATTTTGTCATTCCAGCTTATTTTCAACATTTTTCTGTAACACCACATTTCTGAAGATTCTAGTCGGTGTATGCTTACGGTTTTCAGTGTCCAGGCCTCGCATCCATATAAGAGTGTTGACCATACATAATATTTTAAAAATCTTGTCTTTAACCCGTTTGGTATGTCCCGGCGTGTCAGTATCTTTTTGATGTTCATGAAGGCTGTTCTAGCCATTTCTATTCTCCCTCTTATCTCCTGATCATGGTCCCATTGGTCATTCAGCCATACATCCAAATACCTGAAACGTTTTACTCTTTCTATTGTTTTGCCACCTATGGTTAGTCTCGCATAGGAATAGTCTCTGCTGCTTTTATTTACAATAATAAATTTGGTTTTGTTAATATTTATGTTTAGCCTGAAGTCTTTGCTCTGTTTTTCAACTTTGTTTACAATAGTTTGGAGATCCTGTTATATTTTCAGATGAAAAAAAAGGAACCTTGATGCACCTGATTTTTTGTTTTTAATTATTGGAGAGATTTGCGCAACTTCGATGGAGGTTCTGTTATGGTTTGGCGTGCATTTACATCGAAAGCAACTCTTGATATATACTTTACACCATCGCGAATAAATAGTGGGGACTACAAAAACGTTTTGGCAAATAGTCTCCTTCCTTTTATTCAGAATAATCGGGTAGTGCCCTTCGTTTTTCAGCAAGACAACGCCCGAATCCACGTAAGCAGGGAAACGAGGCAGTATTTGACCGATTGTTCCATAGAAACTATGGGCTGGCGGCGAGTTCTCCGGATCTAAACCCAATAGAAAACATTTGGCGTTTATTAGTCAGAAGAGTTTACGCCAACAATCGCCAATTTGATAACAACAACGAGCTTAAAGCGGCAATTAAGGCAGAATGGGATTCTCTAGATGTAAATTTACTTAGAAAATTAGCAGAATCGATGAAAAAAGGTGTCGCTAAAGCAAATGGCGGTCGCAGTAGCCGAATGGGACTACCATTCGGAATTCACAGAGAGAACGTAGGTTCGAATCTCGGTGAAACACCAAATTAAGAAAAACATTTTTCTAATAGCGGTCGCCCCTCGGCAGGCCAAACCTCCGAGTGTATTTCTGCCATGAAAAAGCTCCTCATAAAAATATCTGCCGTTCGGAGTCGGCTTGAAACTGTAGGTCCCTCCATTTGTGGAATAACATCAAGACGCACACCACAAATAGGAGGAGGAGCTCGGCTAAACACCCAAAAAGGGTGTACGCGCCAATTATATATATATTAGGGCGGGTCGATTGGGGGACATCAGAATTCGTTTTAGAAGTATGGTTCCTTCGGCAAAGTTACTTATTTTGATCCCTAGAATATGATTTTCACAGAGCAATGGGCGATTTTTTTGCCTCCTCACAAATCGACCCGGCCTAATATATATATATATATGTATAAAGCAAATGGTGCGCCCATAGAATATTAAAATAGACGACAGAAAATTGTGTTTTTAGAGTATACTTTTGTTAAACGATCACTTTAATTAAACAGTGTCTTATCATTTTGAAACGCCTGGAAATACTCTGAAACCTATAAATTAGAATACTTTAAAAAATCAGGGGTGTCTTATGATTATGAAACGCACCTTATAAGATTGTAAAAAAACAATGTATGATGAAATAATTTGGCGATTTTCATTCAATTCGAAGAACAGTCGTCCTGAGAATTTATCGCTCATATTTCAGAGGAAATTCGCATGAAAAGAAATATGAGTAAAATGTTTTCAACCAATGACCGATTTCTTTGTTGGTGTTGCAAACGATGCATGAATAATTTTTATCGAATAGATTATAAAATTACTGTGTACGACATACATATGTAGAGTATGTACATTACCCCAAGCGAAACTCGTACAGTACAAAAAAAAATTATTTATTTATTTTCATAAATCATAAGTAAAACAAACGGTTCAAAAAAGTTATTGCATATCTCATTAGTACAGTGGTATCAATCAAGAACAAAATAATTAAACTAAAATTTTTAATTCAATTACATTTTAAGTGAGGTGAAAAAATACAATTCATAATGCCAAAGTGAAACTCGTACATTATATAAAAGCAAAGTTAAAGGAAACATTAATATTTCATATGCATGCCTTTGTTTCTGATAACCATTTGTAATCTATTTGGCATACTTTTAATTAGTTTTTCACAAAAGCTGGGCTAAATTTTTTGCAATTTGTCCTGAAGGGCCCGCTTCATGTCTCCCTTGAACTTACGCTAGGCTGGCGAAATTTTCCCATCGAGATAGATACAGTTCTCAATGGGGTTTAATTCTGGACTCTTGGCGGGTATATCTATGACATCCGCGCTATTATTAGGTGCGCAACTAAGTTCCCGCTGTTTGTTAATAGATGCCGCCAGCAGTGTGTGCTAGTCGATGCGAACATAACCTAAAAGTCATAAACCAAGCGTAGACATATGGTAAACAAACTGCTTCGACACATTAGTGATTTTGTTTTGGTATCATATACTTTTGGTTTTGTGAAAATGTCTGATTTTGTGCCGAATAATCATCATTTGCGAGAAGTGCTGATTTTCCTCTTTCATTCCAAAAAAAACGGCAGCTGAAACGCATCGAGAGCAACAAAAAGTTTATGGAGATGCTGCTTTAAGTGAAACAACGTGACGAGATTGGTTCCGTCGCTTCAAAGACGGTGATTTTAATGTTGACGACCGTCCACGTGAAGTAAGACCAAAAACCTTCGAAGACGCTGAATTGGAGACATTGCTCAATGAGGATCCGTGTCAGAAACAGAAGTCCCTTATGAGTTAAAACCAAGAGATGTTGACCCTCGTTTTTTCGCCTGTGAACAACTGCTCCAGCGGCAAAACAGGAAGGGGTTTCTTCGTGACGGGTGATGAAAAATGGATTCATTACAGCTATCCAAAGTAAATAAAGTCATGGAGACTGCCCGGTTATGCTTCTAAGACGTCGCCTCGGCCGAATATTCACGCTGCGTAGGTTATGCTATGTATTTGGTGGGACCAAATGAACTGTTAAAACCAAGCGAAACCATCACTAGGTATCGACTTAAATTGATGCGATTGAGCAGAGCACTGCGCGAGAAGCGGTCGAAATACGCGGAGAGGCATGAAAACGTGATTCTACAGCATGACAACACTCGGCCTGACGTTGCCAAGCCCGTTAAAATCTACCTGGAAACACTGAAATAGGAAGTTCTACCCCACCCGCCATATTTTCCAGATATTGACCAGCAGTTCCATTTATATGAAGACATTAAAAAATGGCTTGATCCGTGGATAGCCTTAAAGGATGAACAGTTTTACCGTAACGGTATACGATTTCTACCAGAAAGATGGGGGAAAATAGTAGCCAGCGATGGATAATACTTTCAATGATTCACTTGTAACAATTTTTTCAGAATAAAGTTATACCTATATATATAAAAAAGAAACAGCGAGAACTTAGTTGCACACCTATATAAAGCAACCACGATCGCACATTATACAGGTACGCTTTATGCTTCGGACCATTGTCCTGATAAAAATGCAAATCTGCCCCTAGGACAAGTTTTCCTTTTAAAATGTTAAGATACACAGCCTGTTTCATAATACCCTCAATAAAATGCAATGAACACCACACCATTACTGACACAGCACAATGCTTTACTGTAGACTTCACATTTTTGGCAAGCAACGCTTCATTTGATCTTCTACATACATAGGGTCTGCCATCTGTACCAAAAAGTAAGTTCCATCAGTGAATAGCACGTTCCAACAAAATGAGAAATCTTTTCATTGATGTTTCTTGGCAAATCGCAGCCTTGCTTTACGTTTAGGTCCGTTAATCTGGGGTTTATGCCCTGCTCTTCTGTCGATGAGATCAGCCTTATTGAGTATATTTCTAATTGTAATTGTAATTGGCCATGAAAGGAAAACGGCTTGTACCGACATCCTGAAGGACATTCCGATCAATGACCAGAAACACTCTTTCAAAAAGCTTTTAGATGGCGCAAAACAGTGTATCGAGGACATAGGGGATTATTTTGAATAAACAAACTCGAAGCTATCAGAACAAAGCTGCTGTTGTTTTTTATTTTAGCTCAGTCTTGTTTATTTTGGATTTCACTTTCTACTACGGAAGCCTCACACACAGAGAGCTTCAAATACGGTGGACCCAGACGTGGGTGAGTAGAATTGGTCCTTTATAGATGCCGCTCTGGGCCCAAAGGAATGCAGAAAGTAGTCCAGGTAAGGGTGTCACCCCAGAAGTAGAGGAGGGATTGTTTTAGTGGCCACCTCACTCAACGCAGTAGACGACGGTCGCTGTAATTACGAAGTTATTTTGAACCCTACCGCTGAGAGCGAATGCAAATTGTCTTCGCTGCACTCAAAAATTATTGCCTCAGAGCCGCTTGTAGAGGTCATTCCATGACGAAAGTGTTGTTTAAAAATATAGAAATAGGAACGAATAACTTCGTTTCATTTCAACTTAATTTTGCTCTAAAAACTATAAACAAACAATCTTAAACTTCAAAATAGTATTCATTAAATATAAACTTCATTTTCTTCTTCGATTTCAATGCCACAGTGAAAACTTTTATATCGCGCTTGATTAGGAAATGCTGATTGTCAACATTTTACTGATAGAACGCGCGACGTTCGTAATCTCTCACGTCTCACAGACACGATTTCTTCAGCTCTAAACTTTTGTTTACAAACAACTTTTTCGTTCTATTATCTGCTTTGTTAACATTTGCTCAGCCACACTATAAAGTTCTTTTGCTCGCTGACTATTTTGCCACTTTTTTCGCAGGTGTCTCACACATGCCATCTAAATTCCCGACTCTTTTTTTAAATTATAGGCGCAATTTTGATTTTACAGATAAGCAACAAGCGAATGTGCGATTGACTCACAGCTGTTGAACAGTGACGTTAATTTTTCATAAGTTTTGCGCAATTCAATCTGATTTAGGGATGCTCGAAATTTGAAATTTAATGTAATGGAATTGTGGATGAGTGGAGATTTTTTCTTCAAGCTCAAGCTCAAGCTCTCAGGCAATATTACGATTGCACTTAAGACCAAGAGAAACAATTTAAATATATTACAAAGATCAGCCTGTGCAATAACGGCCGGTGCAATCAGATCATGTCCTAGAGAGGCTCTCAATGCACTGACACACGTTATTCCAATTGACCTACATATTAAGAAGACGGCAACCATGAGTGCATTTAGGTTAAATGAAGCGGGTCGCTGGATAGAAAAAACGTATGGTCATGCTAGTCTATTATTGCGACAAACTCAGTTAATCTCGGTGAGAACTGACTACATCGTCCCGACGGTAACATTCAATAGGAATTTTGCCACTCTCTTTCCATCTAAGGAAGAATGAAATAAGGGATTCTCTCTAAACAATTTCGATACCACAGTCTATACAGATGGCAGTCAAATGGATTGTGGTGTTGGAGCTGGTATATATTATCATAGACTTGGAATTGAAAAATCTGTGCGCCTCCCTAATACCAGCAGTGTCTTTCAGGCGGAAGCACTGACAAATGGGAAAGCTTGTAGGTTACTAATCGCAGATTTCTCTTTTAAGGGCAATATCGCTATTCTTTCGGATAGCCAAGCTGCAATCCAGGCACTGGACGCGGCTATAACAACCTCTAAAGTGGTGGAACAAAGTAGGAATAGCCTCACCAACTTAAGTGAAAACCATAAAGTAACCTTAATTTGATGAAAAAGCTGATTAGCCTGGTAAGAGGGGGATCTGGTATGAATAGCGTTCTTGCAGTACCAGTATTTACACCATTAGGTGCGGTCAAGAATGCAATTTCCCTAAAATACCTGCGAATCGCAGATTGTAGATGAAGAGACCAGACGAAATGCAAAATCAGCAGGACGTTATGACCCACAAGCTCAAGCAATCGTCGACATTGATAAACATGAAACGACGGGACGCCTGTTGACTAACGGCAGTCATAACTGGCTTCTGGTCTATCGGAGAACAAGCCGCCAAAATGGACATCCCTCACAACATATACTCTCATAGTTATAAACAACCGGAGAAAAAAGAAACTATCTTCCATTTCCTCTGTGAATGCCCTGCCCCATGGAAGGACAGAATGTTAACCCTGGGCAAACCGCTGTTCGAGAGTCTCGAGCAACTGACTGGCTTAGACGTCAACAACCTAACAAGGTTTCTAAACCGCACAGACTGGATATGGTCTTGCTGTAAATAACTGTTAATCAATTTGGTAACGAGGAAGTGGCAAAAAAATGGTGCGGAAGCGCTAGTTGGATTCTGGATGAATCACCACTCTAACCAACCAACCAGGGAGCGATAGGTGGGATGTGGCTTCATTCTCCTCAGCAAACTTTCCAGATGTTTTTGTGAATCTTAGCAATTTGTCGTGTGAAAGAGAATAAATACATTCGACCCAAAAATGTACCTTCAAAGTCTGGCGAAAGCCGGACAGCAGCAGAGAAAATGAAAAATTCAAGGTGGCACAAAATTAATCACCCTATCGGAAGATTTATACCCATGCCCATTATTCAAAATTATTTTTTTATTTAGTAGTAGAAGTAGTTTCATCTTCGCAACAAGACGTATAAAGTTGAACGATAAATTTGTATTTTTTTTAATGCAGAGCCCAATTAAAGTAATGAGTGCCTCATTTAAATGAATTCTCACCACCGTTCCGTTCCGTAGTATCGTAGATCGTCGTTTCATCGTGTCAGCTGGTACGGGCGTACGGACGTACATTTATGTTGGTGAGTGTGAGCACGATAACATTCAAAATGGTACGGCATGAGCGAAATAGTACCGTTATCTATTTTTCACTCTCATTGATATCACTTACCTGAGTATGGGTTTTGAATATTCCATCCCTATTTTTGATACAATTTCCCTATATTGACTTTGGTAAATGTTGAGAATTAGAAAACCCAGGTGTGATCGGAAAGAGAAGCGTCTGACTCCTGATTTTTGAACATTATTAGCTTATTTCTCAATATTTAAAACAATTACATAATTACATTACTTCCAAGCTGAAGTTAGACGCCGTTGAACTTTTTTCGTGAGATGTTGTGAAGGACTGATTTTATGCGAGCAGGTCGTTCGTTCCCAAGACAGTCGCTTTTACGTTACCGGAACGGCCTATATTTGTATGGAAAACAGTAAGAACCAGGCTGTTCGTGAAATAGAGCCAGAAATCATCACCAATGTTTGGGAAAACTTTGTTAACAGGACGCGCTACTGCGAAACCAGCCAAAGATGCCACATGAATGAAATCGTATTCCATAAATAAATAAGAATGTTTGCTCTGTTGAATAAATATATGTATTGATTTATTTTTTTTTATTTATCGAAATGTTTTTTTTTTTGGTAAATTAAACCATTATGTGGACCACTCTGTGCATACGAACACTGCACGTGCCGTTATATACACTGGGGTCCATTTAGCGTTGGTAATAAGAAATATCGATTTATTTCATTTTGATTTTTATAGCTAAAATAACTACAGGATATGTCAGAAATCTTACAGCTAAAAGCCTACACTGCCAGCGCTGCTTTCATTGTTGTTTATTTAACAATTATATTGTTATTTAAGCTTTTCAAATTAAAAAACCATAAGAATAAAATAAATAAAATAAAAAATGAAATGAATAAAATAAAATAAAATAAAATAAAACAAAGTTCTAAAGCCATTACCCTCAAAGCGCTGTGGAAAGAATATCCCTTCCTCGAAACGTTGGTGGGAGAGGAATCATCAATATAGCGCGTCTACACTTCTCGCAAACTTTAAAGCTGCGTACATATTTTCTAAGCAGCGAGTCTCATCTACATATTTAAAGCTATCGCTATGGCAGATAATGGCTTTACCCCGCTAAGTCTGATGGAGCAGGATTTCCCAGTACCTGAGGGGGTTAAATCCCCTACAGAAATGATCGCAGCATGGAAGGCAAAAACAATACACGGTGCTCATCCGCATGATCTCGAAATGGAATGGATAGACGCACAATCATCCAATTTGTGGTTGAAAAAAGGAAAGCTATTTTCTGAAACAGAAGGTTTCGCAATCGCTATCCAAGACCGAGTTATTCCAACAAGGAATTTCCGTAGGTCGATACATGGCGAGGCAATAGAAGATAGATGCCGAAGGTGCGGCATTTACGGCGAAACAATCGACCATTTACAAGCAGAAATCTTGTATTTTAAATATGAATCAAAGGCAATATTGGAAAATGCAAATTTTAAACTGTACTGGGACAGATTTATATCCACAGATCAAACAGCAGCTGCCAAAAAACCTGACATTCTCTTGTTCGACAAGACAAATAAAACGATCGAAGTAATCGATATAGCGGTGCCCCTTAATCGCAACATCCAAAGCACATACTCCACCAAAGTATCGAAGCATGCAGCTTTGGCTATAGAACTTAAACGGATGTACAAAGCGAGGAAAGTAAATATAGTACCAATAATTATACCGTCCACTGGATTAGTGCCTAAGCATTTAATAAAAAACTTGAAGAAGTATGACTGCCATCACCTCTTAGAATACATGCAGAAGTCGACCATACTGGACACATGTGCAATAGTTGGTAGATTTTTAAATATTTAAACAATAGTAATCGCATGGGCGTAGAACTTGGACTACGCTCCACCACAATCCCTTGAAAATTTATCCGGGATGTGTAATCTCCGGCAATAGCCGAGATGGATTAAGCTCAAATAATATATAAATAAATAGTCAAGTTTTACACATTTTTTCAAGGATAATGCGCCTTCAAGGATGAAAGTTACACGAAATCTAAATTACGATGCGTGAAATGAGTGCTCAAATTTTCGAAAATATACTCAAATATTGGGTTTCCAGAATGCGCGACTGTAAAGTCAACCGTGCAAGGCATTTCATTTTGAATGTGTTCCACATTTAATAGCAAAGCCTTCATTGAAAAATATTCATGCGCTTTTTATTTATAGCCGAATTAAATTAAATTCCAAATGTTAAATGCATCAACTTACATCTTCGAAAAAAATTGCAAATTGACGGACCTTCCTGCTCAGTTCTATACTTGCGGATGGATTTACCTACACATTTATATGTATTCGTATGCATATCTTTCGGTTTTTTAGAATATGTTATTCATTTTCATTAAATATACAGTGAGTCAAAAAAGTATTGGCACACTCGAAAAATCAAAGTTCTCAGTGCTATAACTTTTCTTCTAATGAAAATATAAAAACATAGAAAACGGTATTTTCTAAATGTTTGAAGCTGTTTGCAAGGATATATCAACCACTCCTGCACAAGATAAGACAATGTTTTGGGTCATTATCTTGTTGAAATTACCAAGTTATCCCTTTAATGCCCAGTTTGTCGACACTTGGACTTGCATTTTCTTTAAGAATGTCGCGATTCACATGATTATCCATTGTCTCATCTATGAACACGAGCTTTCCGACACCAGACGCCGCGAAACACCACCAAACCATCGCATTTCCTCCACCGTGTTTAACTGTTTGGAGCAGGTTGTTCTCTTGAAGCTCTTTCACCAAATCTTTTGGGCGCTATCTGGCCCAAATAAATTGAATTTTGATTTATCACTAAATATGATGGTGTTCCAAAAAGCGTCTGGCTTATTTAAATGCTGTTTAGCAAATTCTAGCCTCTTTTTCTTATTTACCTTCGAAATGAAGGGTTTGCGTCAAGGAACCCGGCCATGATACCCAGCCTGATATAGGGTATTCCAAACAGTTTGGGGGTTGAAATTGATTTCAAATGAATTTTGCAGGGTCTCGCACAATTTGACAGCCGAAGTTTTTGGATTTTGTGCCACCGTGGACACCACAATTCGCTCCTGTCGTTCGGTAAATTTTTTTGGGCGACCAGTTTAGCTCTTCGGAGCTATTTTTGCAATAATGCGTAATATTTCGAACGCTAGGCCATGATTTATTGACAAGTTTCCCAATTTCGCGATAGAATTTTTTTTTTTCTAAATACAGTTTTATCATTAATTGACGTAGTTCTAGGGAAATTTCAGCACCACGGCCCATTATGGTCTATGTCCGTTGAAATCGCGATCCAAAATGATTACGACCGTAAGGAATTCCCAAAACGTATGAATAAGTAAAAAAAGCAAAAGTGAAAATAATGGGAGTTTACCGTTACGACGCCAAAAGCATAAGCTAACATAAAGAATGTGCCCATACTTTTTTGATGTGAATTTGCGCCTTATTTTACCTTTCAAGGTTGAGCTTTTAAATATCCATATTAATTTTTTTTTGTTCAGATACGTAATAAATAAATACATTTAGAAAATGCCGAGTTCTATTTTTTTATATAATACTTTCATTAGAAGAAAAATTATAGCACTGAGAACTTTGATTTTTTGAGTGTGCCAATAGTTTTTTGATTCACTGTATGTTTGTATGTAAATATATGTATGTACATATATGTATGTAAAAAAGACGATTTGTCTTACATAATGCAAAATTATTTATGAAATTTCTTTATGAAGCACGTAGTGAATATAGAATATTTTGACTACCAAATTTTGCGCTTCTTCGGAGACTATAAATTTTATTACGTGCATATATGTTTCCTTTTATATGCAAATATGTGTATACATGTATGCACATACATACGTACATATGGTTTTGTCAAATCGCACTAATTCGAATTTGAATGAATTGTTTGCGAATTTTGTTGTTATTTTACATTGTAGATATTTTCAATTTGCACTCCATTAAAAAACCAATCAATTGATATATGTATATATATGTATGTATGTAGTTCGCTTGTATGTCACCTAGTACGTTTGTATGTATAAATGCATGTCTATAGGAAGATGTACTTACCACTGCTTGTCGCAGAGCGCCACTGATCGATAAACTGCCGTTTCTTGCCAACCATTTCCCTCTCTAACCAAACCCTCTCTAACCACCTATTCTCACCTCAACTATCAAATTGTTCGAAGTGCTGAACGTTGAGTGCGTGTGTGTGGGTGTGTGTGAATATCAATCAACTTTGCAATAGACTATTTATTTATTTTTCTAATGACTTAATTACGGCGATCGCGTCGTCCTGTTAATGTTACCGAACTTCTGGACTAAATAAATTTTGCAACACTTCACTTACACCCCACCTTTGTCACTGGTCTCAGCGGCAGCGCCAGCGCTTCGGCAATTGTGCGATCACTTGTTCGTTGCTCTCTGCTGCAAATACTTGCACATATGCGAGTATGTGTGAATGTCGGTAACTCGGTCGCTTGCTGGCCAGTCTATGGGTGGCTTTACCGTGCAAACATTTTGTACTTTTTTTCATTGTTGCTTCCGATTGCCAAAAGCTACTCACATACATACAAAGGCTGCTGTCTAGTTGGAAGGAAGGGTTGAGGCGTTGCTTTGTTAGAAGTTTGCATTTGACAACGCTTGCCTTTTCTCGATCAGCCGTGCACTTTATGACTTCAGTTGGGAAGTTGTCACCCACCGGTGTGGTGTTATTGCTCCGGGAATACTCGCCTATAAATACATATGTACATATATGCATACTGACATACCGACATCTATGAATAATACGTGCATATGTATGTAGTTACCTTCTATTGTGCTAGCTGACGTTTAGGTGTTACTGATCACTTTCACGCGTGACGATCGTTGGTGTGAATTTTAGTTTGTCACAAGATTTCGCGCAGTAAAATTCGTAATTGGTTTAGCTGCTGTGTAACGGTTGATAAGACGCTGATTTGCAATAGATCGAAATAGTAATGAAAGTGTTTTTGGTGTTGGCTGTGTTTTGTGTGCTTTACCAAGGTAAATTAATCATTTTTGTTGTAAGCATTCGGTTGGGAAATCTTGATTAAAATATTTTTATTACACGAGTTCATGCATGCATACCTACATATGTGTCGATAGTCTATGGATGTGTGTATGTATGTATGCATGCATACACATTTTAGTGTAAATATGTATGCATGTAAATGCAGTTTGCATTGATTTTACAAATTTGTAAATAAAAGGTGACTGCCTACGGCACGTGATTTGGTTGTGACAAACTTACACGCGAACTTACAAACAAATCTGATAAATATGTTGGAAAAAAGCTGCCTCTACATTAAAAAACTAAAGCAATTTCCAAAGTGTTTTGTTTAGTAAAAGGAAAAACTGCAGAAAATGTGTTACGTAACAATTTTTTTTTTTTTTCATTAAATTTAAAGTCTTCTAACAAGAAGTGATTTTATTTATTTTAGTTTGCATTTTATATAAACCATTTGTATAAACTCATTTTTTATTTTACTTAAGTAATTTCACCACTTTTTTCATTTTAAAAGTAACGGAAAATAAACATTTAGCCTTAAAATCTTGAAATTTCAAAAGTGATCAAAAATACTTTGAGTAAAAAACAAAACAAAGAAATTGATAGATAGAAGATATTTTAATATTTCTGGTTAAAAAAAATACAATTACAACTAAAACTTAAAATTTAAAGTTGATTTTTTTTTCATTAAGTTTAAAGCCTTCTATTACGAAGTGATTTTATTTTTTAAATTTGCATTTAACATAAAAAAATTATTTAGGCTCATTTCTTACTTTGCTTAAGTAATTTCGACACATTTTCATTTTAAAAGGAGCGGAAAATAAATATTTAGCCTTAAAATCTTGAAATTTCAAAAGTGATCAAAAATACTTTGAGTAAAAAATAATAAAGAATTGAGTAAATGCGATTCCCTCGGAACAAAAAATATTTTTAATATTTCTGGAATAGTTACAATTACAAACTTAAAATTGAAAATCGATTTTTTCCCCTTTAAGTTTAGGTAGGTAGGTAGGTTAAATGGAAAGAGTGCCACAGGCACACTTCAAGTAGTACTTACGTGCCGTTTTGATACCATAATGTGGTTCATTACCTGTGCAAAGAAAAGTTATGGGAAGAGAAAACCTTCTACAGCCATCACGTGCTGTTGATGTACTAGAGGAGAGAAAAGGGTTATAGGCTGGAGAATTTCTTCAAGTCATCCCCAAAGGGCACGCTAAGTTTAAAGTCTTCTAATTTTATTTTCTAATTTTATTTTTCAAATTTGTATTTTATATAAAAAAAATTATTTAGGCTCATTTCCTATTTTGCTTAAGTTATTTCGACACATTTTTTTATTTTGAAAGGAAAGCGAAATAATCATTATTCTTTAAAATTGAAATGTGTCTCAAAAATACTTAAAGTCTAAAAAAATTTCTACAATATAAACTTCAAATTGAAAATTGAAAAAATTTCTGCATCCAAACAAAAAAAAAAGAAACGAAAAAACAAAACAAAAATTTTGAAAAAACTTCCTTTTAAATAAATGCAATTGTAGAGTTTTTATAAATTCGTATAATGTTTCAGGACTTGGAAACTAAAAACTTATATTAAGAAATTTAAGCTTTGAAATTGAAAAAAAAAAAATATTTCAAAAGTAACTTAAACCAAAACATAATAATACTTTTGAGTCAACGCAATTGTTGCGTAGTGTTTTTATAGCAAATATTTTAATGTTACTGCATTTTAAAAGTAAAAACCTAAATTTACAAGCTTCAAATTAATTATTTAATTTTTATTATAATTTTCATTTTTAGATAAAAATTTTTTTTCGAAAATTCCTGAAAAAATTCTGAAAAAAATACTTTATTTTGCATTCGTATGGAATAACTTTAATGCTTCTGAATTCTAAAAATAAAAATTTAAATTTTGAAATTCAGAAACTCCTTCATCTTCGTACGTTTTAATGTTTCTGGTTTCTGGAAATAAACGTTTAAACTTGGAATGCAAAAATTTAAAATAAATATTTTTCTTCAAAAATCCTTCATCTTCATGCGAAATAGCAGATACTTTAATGTATTTGGATTTTGAGAATAAAATTTTTAATTTTGAAAGCTTAAAACTTAAAAGTAAAAAAATTTCTTCAAAAATCCCTTATCTTTATGCGGAATCGCATATTTTACTTTAATATATCTGCATTTTGAAAATAAAAATTTTAATTTGGAAACTTAAAACTTCAAGGTAAAAAATGTTCTTGAAAATTCCTTTTTTTTGTACGAAATACTTTAATGTTTCTGAATTAAAAACAAAAAAACAAAATAATAATTTTGAAAGCTTAAAATTAAGTATTAAATTTTTATAATTAATATAGTTTTGTTTTTAATGAAAAATTCCTTTAAATGGAATAAATATTTCTTGACTTTAGAAATAAAAATCTAAAATAATTGTTACTATAAACGCAACTTTTAAGTAAGTAAACATATTTACAATATATGTATTTAAAAAATAAAAATTAATAAAAAAGCTTACTTTATAATGAAAATCATTAAAAATTTTAATTACAAAAAGTTATTTTCTTTAAAAAAATACGATGGTTGGTTGGTTGGTTTAAGGGTGACCCCGCATCGGAGTGCCACAGACCGCAAGTTGGGTCCGTTGTGTTGCCCTAGAGCTCATTATATTGTATGATTTCCCCACCTAACCGAGATTTTTTTATTATAGATTTTGGTTAAATATATTAATTCGTTTCGAGAATTTGATGAGAGATTCGATTTTCAGGTCCGAGAGTCCTGAAAGATTGTCAATTGTTGGAGAGCCTAGAAGAGCGAGTCGACTTCTGGCTAGACCGGGACAACTGCACAGCAAATGTCTGCTCGATACTTCCTCATCTTCGTCCTCGCAGTATCTGCACAGGTCGGTTTGAGGAACCCCGAGCCGACGTGCGTGAGTGCCCAAAAGGCAGTGGTCGGCGATAAGAGATATTATACGAGTATGCCTTAGTTCGTGTTTCGAAAGACTTATAAGGGTTTTTGTTTGTTTCAGATTGTAGGATGGCCAGATTTGTCTGGTCGTAACGCAAGTAGTTTCCACTCGCCACCTCCGATCAGCAATGCTGTGAAATTCTCGATCGATGAGCATTTTACATGTTGAGAGCGGAATGTGGATTGTGGGTAAGTTACTAACATTTGATTGCGCAGCTCCAGCTCTTGCGAGCTCATCAGCTTTGCAGTTACCTTCGAATCCACTGTGACCTGGTATCCAGATTACTTGGACAGAATTCTGAACACTTATCTCGTTAAGAGATAAGAGACAGGATCGAACCACATCTGAGTGGGTATAAGAGGAGCTGAGTGCTCGAACGGCCGCTTGACTGTCGGTGAAAAAGTGGATATCCTCTAGTGATATTCTATTTTCTAAGAGAGTTTTCGCAGCATACCAGATAGCGCATACTTCCGCTTGGAATACGCTACACTAGTCGGGTAATCTAAATGATAGATTGATGTGAGGAGAATTGGAAAAGATTCCAAATCCCACTTTGCCGTCTTGTTTTGAACCATCTGTATATATAATCAGAGGGCCATCGATTTCGGTAAGATTTGACTTCCATTCTTCCCTAGTTGGGAGTGAACAGGAGATGGGTGGTGATGGAAGACTTACATGATAGTCTATGTCGGAAGAGATAACAGTGTTCCGTATGGCCGAATGGCCAAGATACTTATTCCATTTCGATATAGCATTCATGCGTGTCGCTGCTTTCGCTGCAATCGCTTTGCCAGCCAGATCGATAGGGAACAAGTGAAGCAATGTGTTTAGAGCCTTAGTAGGTGTTGTACTTAAGCATCCTGTTATCAGGAGGCAGGCTGTTCTTTGAACTCGATCAATTGTGGCTACTCTACACCGTTTTTCGAGTGCTGCCCACTATACAACCACACCGTACAAGAGTATCGATTTGATGATCGAGGTAAAAAATACGATAATTTCCTATTAAAAATTTTGAATATACATATTTTCTCGTGATAATGGTATTTTTTTTTACCAAAAAATGAAATGATCTCTGTAACATCATTCATTAATGTTTTATAATGAAAAATAAAACAAAAAGCAAAACGAAAAACAAATGATATCTCAGCCATAAAAATAGTAAAATGTTCGATGACAAACCATAAAAGTCGCACGAATTTCATCACCACCTATTGCAGGTTTAAGGTAAAAATAAATACCAGCTATGAGTTCTTCAACCCTAAAAACATTTAGGTACCCAAAGTTAGTTAATTATACTCAAAGTTTCTTACATACAGGGTAATTCGACAACAGCAATTGTAAATAAATGTAATATTAGCCTGGGGAAAAAGAAATCAATTATTTTTGGTTAGCCGCAATGTATTTTTTTTTCTCGTTGTTAACTCCTCTCGGGACCATATGGCCTCGACAAGACTTATCTTGCCTTGGTTTCGTTAACGTATTTGATTTCCGGCAGGGTAGGTGATTAACCTGCCGCAATGTATAAATATAAAAAAATGTCATGCATTCTTAATATGCAGAAAGGGAAGATAAGAAAAAAATTACAAAAATCAACGAGGTATTTCAGCTACTTCAAACTTGCACTAAAAATAAATATTTTAATTAAATTCTAAAAATTAAAAATAAAAAATGTCGAAAATTTAAAAAAAAAATCAAAAATTAAAAAAAAATGCTCAAATTCTTTTTTCGAAATTTTTTATAAAACAAAAAATACTTGCACATCAAAAAATTAAAGTTTTGAAGTACTGTAACTCGTTAACTACTCGATATTTCCATTTTCAGGCGGGTACACTACACCTGTTTTGCCCTTGCGATCTTGATTTATGGTTTTTTTATGTATACCAGGAACTTAGAAATTTTATCCGAATAAAAATTATTACCCAGTAGGGGGTTAAAGCATTTATGTGCGGTATAATTACACTATTTAACGGCAAACTAAAACAGTTGTTTGACATTAAATGTATGCATACAGTAAAATGTATGTATATACATATTTATGTATGTGCTCGTGTAGGAGTATGTGCATATAGCCCATGGACTGAAAAGTCCCAGGCCTAATAAAGAAAACACGTTTTTTTGTTTTTCAAAATTAGCTTTATTCATCAATGTAATTTCCATCAAGAACAACGCAATCTTTCTAGCGCCGCTCTAACATTCCAATACCACTTTTGTAGAACGATTTATCTTTTGCCTCAAAATAGGCCTCAGTTTCAGCAAGCGAGCTTACATTCGAACGAAATTTCTTAACGGCGCACATTTTTATAGGTCTGCGAACAGCCAGTCCTCACTGGCAGCCAAATCTGGCGAATGCGGTGGATGTGGAAGCTATTCGAAGTTCAATTCATGTAGTTTTGATTTGACTTGATTGACTTGACAGTGAGCAAACGCGGCACCCACTTTGAACACAGCTTTCTCATAGTGAAATGCTAATGCAATATAAAGCCAATAAGTTTTCTTGATATCTTTACGATGCCAGCTAACTCACGCAACTTCACTTTTCGTTAATTCAAAACAATTTTCTGAATTTTGTGAATTTTTTTCATGTTTTCTGGTATTACCACCTCATTTGGACGTCCACTGCCCATGGACGCTGTGCATCATCGGTGTCTCTACGACCTGTATTTGAAGTCAGTAAACCGTCGTTTTATTGTTGTTTCTGATGGAGCGGAGTCCCCATAACACTTTTCGCGCTATTGCTCCGCTTGAACGGTATTTTTCCCCATCAAGAAGCAGTGTAAAATTAAAACACGAGATTCTTTCTGATCCATTGCTTTGGAACTAACAAAATTAGCGTGGCTCTTAGCACAATAACTTACGAACTAATGCATAGAATATCAATAAAGTTTAACAGCTGTCTTTTTAGGGTAAGTACTAACTGAAAAAAGGGTGAGTGAAATAGAACTAGTGCCATCAATGTGTTAGGCCCGGGACTTTTCAGCTCATGTGTTATGTAAATTCTGCCTTCAAGTTATTTATTTACTTTTTAATAGCAAAGCAATAAAGCTGAAATTTGTGTTGGTTTTTAAATACATTACATTTTTTTTTATAATCTTTTTATTATTAAAATTCTTTAATGATAATTCAAACTGTGTAAACAAAATAAGTACATTTTTCCGATGTCATTAGCGACGTTTCAGAAATGTCTCATTTGAACGACATCTGTTGATTGAAGAAATCGACGCGAGCATTTTAATTAAGTTATTACTGTTTAAAAGGAAAGTCGATACAACAAATATTTATAATAATTCTAATATTTTATCAAACATATATTTGCTTCAATGATTAAAGATTTAAAAATAACTTCACAACTATATGCAACTATTCGCTTCAAAATATGCTAATTAAAACAAGCTTTTTGAAAAAATACCTGGCGTTTGGGCGGTGAGCATATTTACTGTTGGTTTAAATAACCGATACTTACGAGTATCTAAAAACGCGCCACGAAGTGCCAAATAATGCACAGCCTCGATGTGGTTTGCAAATCGAATGAATAATTTTATTTTGAGGACTTCAACTCCCTCTTTTATGTTTGCTTGATTCTAATTACAATGTTGCTTGAAATTGAAATTTGAAAAGGTCGAGCCAAGGAGCACCAGGAGATTTGGTGGCTCCTAAAACACTCGGGCTACAAAAGCCCATTGTATTTATAGCTCTGGAAAGAGGGTAGATAGTCAAGGAGGGAAAGTGAAAAGTATCAGAGAAAGAGATAGGAAAGAATAGAGACAGAGGTAGAGATAGTTAGTCCTGTGAGAATTTTCCCGATTCTTTGGCAAATCTGTAAATATCTTCTAGTTTTAGAGACCGAATATTACTCATTCTCATTACATCGGAACCCAAAACTCGTAGCCGTGCTGATCCAATTCATGATTCCTGCGGAACTAATTCCGATTATTGGCTCTGGCCCGTAGGGGGGCACGCTGGTCCACGGTTGGCCAATTCGTCGGCGATTTCGTTTCCTTGAACAGCGGAGTGCCCCGGAACCCATATAAGTACAAGCATGTTTGGACTTGCGACAGAACTAAGCTTCTTTTTACATTCTTGAACAATCTTTGAGGTTTGCTTCACGTTCTCCAAGGCCTTCAGTGCAGCCTGACTGTCACTAAAAAAATCCAATAGATTTCTCGCTCCATCTCCTCTCGATTATCCATTCGGCTACTTTCAGGATGACAAAAACTTCTGTTTGGAAAACAATTGCCAATTCCCCCATATCATTGTAATACTTATTACTATCGCTTAAGCACCACCCGGCTCCAGACTCTATTTCATTCTTCGACCCATTGGTAAAGAAAATATCCGTCAAACCTCCCTGAATGCATTCTGGATTGCTCCATTGCTCACGCAATGGAAATCTGATATCAAATTTCCTTCCAAATGAAACTGTGGGTATCAGATCGTCTTTAGGCGCCAAAAACAGTGGATACTGCTCAGATAGCAACTTAAAGCTTTCTCTGCGTCCCGAAGTTCCGTCTTCGTGCCAGAAACCATATTTATGGAGTCTACACATTGCTTTTATTGCTTCTTGTTGTATTTTAAGATCCAGGGGGAGCAAATAAAGCATAGCATTTAGGGCATCACCAGAGGTTGTACTCATGGCACCCGTGATGCATAAACATACACTTCTTTGCAGCCTGTATAGTTCCCGGATTGTGGAGCATAAGGGATGATTGGTTTGATAAGCGCTGTGTATATCCATAGTACCACAGCAGGTTTCAGACCGCAGGTTTTACCAAAGTCTCTACGGCATTGCTGAAGAATCCTTAATGTGCGATTCACCTTCAGTGAAACGTATGTCTTCAAAGTCAGCTTCTTATTCAAGATTGCTCTTACATATTTAACTTCATCGGAAAGACCAAGTGTCACACCTTTCAGTGTTGGAAGGCTGAGCCCATCCAATTTCCGTTTTCTCGTAAACAAGACTATGGTTGTTTTGTAACGATTAACGGAAAGACCTTGTCTTATGCACCAGCCATCGATTTTGTCAAGAATCCTTTGCACTTTTGTGCAAAGCCTCCTTAAGGATTTATCCGATGTTAGCGCACAGACATCGTCCGCGTATGCTTGGACATGAAAACCGAGTTCCTGCATCGCTGCTAGTAGAGAGTCTACGACGAAGGACCACAGCAGCGGAGAAAGAACACCCCCTTGGGGACATCCTTGCTTGGCCCTGACTGTGATTAGTTCATCACTGCTCCCACCAACGGTTAGCATCCTCTCAGAGAGCATGGAATATATCCATTTTACAATGGTTTGATTAACTCCATGTCGTTCGAGCCGAAAGTGGCATTATCATAAGCCCCCTCAATGTCCACGAACACGCCCATTGTGTATTCGTTAGCTTCCAGCCCGGCTTCCATCTTGCTAACAAGAGGGAATAGTCATATTTTCCTGGTTTCGGAATGAATACTACTTTTACGCATCGCCATTGGGATGGTATATAACCAAATGCAAGACAGGCTGTGAAGATCCTTTTCAGGGCCTCAATCAGCCTGTCTCCTCCTTTTTTAAGCATTGCTGGATATATTCCGTCAGGTCCAGGGGACTTAAAGTCCTCAAGAGAAGACAAGGAAAACCTTATCGATTCCTTTGTCACTATCCGTTATTGTTCATGCCACTCTCCACTTCAGAGAGAGTTCCGGAAAATGGGTTTCGAGTAGATCATTAAACTGGAAGCATTAGACTGGAATCCGCAATTTTATCGTCGAAGAGGACGGCCGAAAGGAAGATGGAGACGAAGCCTGTATGACGAATTCACGATATCTGACGACTCGATACCACTTGGCGGCAGATAAAATCAAAAGCTGCAAATCGACCTTTAATTCTATCGGCACTTTGCGCCCCCAGCTGGCGCGATATTAAATCATAATAATAATAATAATAATAATAAAGAGATTACGATAGTCTTAATTGCATACATATTCATTAAGCCAGAAACGACCTTATTTCTAAAGAAGATTGCTGAAAGATGATGAGAATGCTGTGCAAAGAAATATAATTTGGATCAGTTCCAATTTTCAATCATTTACCGGTTTGAAGAATCAAGAATATTTGCTGAATGGGTAATATCTCCGCTCTTGAATTAATATTATAATATATATACACTTGTGCTCAGATAATTAAGTCGCTTTAGCTTTTTTCGTTTCTTTATTTTTGTCCTTTCACCGAGATTCGAACCTACGTTTTCTCGGAATGCCGAATAGTAGTCACGCGCCAACCATTCGGCTACAGTGAATGCCGTAAAGATGTTAAAAGTTCTAAACTTTGTACAAAATTCACAAAAATTGAACAAATTTCCAAAAATTGTTAGCAAACTGTTGAACTTTTTAATCAGAATCCTTAGAAAACTTATGGGTATGCAATTCAATTTTAGTATAATAAGTTTGGAGTCGCTCAAAAACCGGGTTGATTTGTGATAATTGTTTTTGTATCCAATGCTGAAAATTTTCTTCCATATAAAATACATACTTCCTCCACTTCCTTGTGCGTGATTAAATATTTTCTTACGATGGGCGATGACTTTTATTTGAGGGGGTTGCCCACCGTTGGGTTACCGCCATTATAGGAAAATTTTTCCGTCAATTTATGTGTCATTTTTACTTTGTCAACCGTACTCGGTTTCAGTCGCATATTAATCACGCGTAAATTCATTCGACTACAATAATATTTCTTAATAAAAAAGGGCTAATTTTTCATATATTTTCATCTTGACTTTTATTTGGACATGTGTTAATTGGCCAGAGTTAATAATATAGGTACATCTACAAGTAAATAAATATTTACTAAATTTTTACTCTCTTAAATCACCGCAAACCTTTCAAAAATGCTAAAGATAGTATTTATGAGGGCATAAAGATGTCATAACATTGCAAAGTTTACAATTCATGCAGTTATCTTCGTTTGTGGCACAAACCCTGCTTATCAGTCAGCTGCTTTGCGGCTGCCGGGCATACAGTTGTGTATGAAAAAGTGGCAGTGTAGTAGAAGAAGTGTGAATATAAAAATAAATGGTTAATCATAACAACTACCCGTAGTTTATTAAATATATAAGTAATTTTAAAAACTCAACTCAATGAAAATGAGATAAGAAATTCAAAGAAAATCGCAATCGTGTAAGAAGTCCATGACAGCCATGACACGCGTATAATAAATCGCCTATCATTATTGGCCGTTTAATACGTCAGTTTTAGTTGTTCACAGTGATTTTGCACTTTGCTACTTCATTTACGGAATCTTGAAATTAAATCTTCGCACTCATTTCGTAATTGATATTTAATTAACAGCTCAGCACTGACTAAAAGCGTGACAATCCGTTGACCATTGGTGGTGCTATCTACTTATATAGGTATATATAAGTATTAGGGCGGGTCGATTTAAAAATCGCTCATTGCTCTGTGAAAATCATATTCTAGGGATCAAAATAAGAAACTTTACCGAAGGAACCATATCTCTAAAACGAATTCTGATGTCCCTCAATTTGGGTCAAACTTTTGGGTAGGGGCAAATTTTGAAAAATCCCACTTTGACCCATTTAGAGTGCTCCAATTGAGTCCAAATGTATGACCGACCCCCACTAACTTTGGACGGCCGATCTACCCATGCCAGTGGCACATCGCCTGGAACTCCCGTGGGGGGTTCCCCATACAATCATTTCAAAATATCACCATTTTTGGCCTTTACATGAGAAAAGAAACTAAAAAGTTCGACCCAAATTGGGGGACATTAGAATTCGTTTTAGAGGTATGGTTCCTTCGGCAAAGTTTCTTATTTTGATCCCTAGAATATGATTTTCACAGAGTAATGGGCGATTGTTTTGCCTCCCTACATATCGACCCGGCCTAATAAGTAAATATGTAAAGGTGTTTTGTTGTTGTTTTTTGTTGTATTGCTGAAAATCGTGAATGGATTGTTACACTAAATATAATAATTTTTGGATTTGGCTTGGTGCCCTTTTTATAGCAATATGTGCATTAGGGTGGGCCAATTTGTTTTTAAAAAATATAACCGACCTTCGGCGGCCGACGTATTCTACTGGCAATTTTGAACACAAAAGTCTAAGCAATTATAACTCTAAGACTTCGAGCCCCCTTACTTTTAATTTTAGTTATTAATCCCCAATTATTATTATTGTTTTTTTTCGTATTAAAAATATTTTGGAAAAAAATGTTTGTATATGGTTTTTGGGTGCGAGACATAATATTTTTCATGTTTATTTTGCTCAAAACCCTCCGCTGAGGAGGCTAAAATGGCAAAGGTTATTCAATTTGGCCATTTTTAAAGGAAGAACCCCTATTTCGCTGGCTCTTAAATAAAACGAAAACTATTTGTAGGAATGATTTTACATTTTTTAAACTGGAAATAAAATATAAGCAAAAAACACAAAGGTAATTTAAAGGGTTTTCCAATAAGAGGTGTTATTGGAGGTATTTTCCCGTAAAAGATCAATGGTTTCGTTGATTGTGTGGCACATAGCGCCGTCTTGTTGAAAATAAACGTTGCCCAGATCAATACAATCCATTTCCGGCCATAAAAAATCGTTAATCATCTCTCGATTGCACAATCCATTCACCGTAACTGTTGCTCCAGCTTCATTTTCGAAAAAGTGAGGTCCAATGACTCCGCCGGACCATAAATCGCACCAAACAGTCATACGTTGAGGCTAGAGAGGCTTTTCAACAATAACTCTTTCATTTTCTGTGCGCCCCAGATCCGACAATTTTGCTTGTTGACGAAGCTACCGAGGTGGAAATGGGCCTCATCACTCAAGATGATTTTTCGATGAAATTCCCGATAATTTTCATGCATTTCAACGACCCAATCAGCCAGCACACGACGTTGGTAATAATCGGCCGGCTTGAGTTCTTGTATTAACTGGAGTTTTTAAGCCTTAAGACCCAAATCTTTAGGCAAAATACGGTGTAATGACGATTGTGGAACGCTTAATTCCAAATAACGACGAGGAATGGGTAAACCTGGGCTTTCTTAAACACTTTCGACTACAACAACAATATTTTCGGCTGTTCTTGAGCGACGTGCACGGGTTTTATTCTTCACATCACCAACTTGTCCCAACAGCTCGAATTTTTTCACCAATTTCTGTATTACGGTCCGACAAGGTGCTTCACGATGACCCAAAAATGTTCGAGTTTAACAAACCGTCTCTGCCAAATTTTTACCATTTTTATAGTGAATTTTAATAATTTGAATGCGTTGCTTAAGCGTGTATCGTTCCATTTTTATTAATGGCGTAGTTTCTACTTGTCAAATATCAAAAAATGACCGCTTCAAAATAACACCTGTTATTGCAAAACCCTTTATAATAAAAAAACTGTGGCACAAAGATCACCATATTTTTTACTACAATATAACACTGGGTAGATTAGGTGAAGTGGCTGTCTTTCGACGCCTCTAGACCAGTTAGAGGCCGCTTGTGATACTATCGCAACTAACTTTCCTTACTTGGTCCTCTCTAAACCTTTCCGTGAGCTATAAAAATCTGGCTATACTAGCTAGTTTGAGATTCGTAACATCTGCAATGTTGTCCTGAAAAGCGAGACCGAGCAATCTCAACCGTCTTCTGCACAAAGCCAGGCACTCTCATTGAAGGTGTTCAACTATCTCTTCCTCTTCTGTATCTTGACAACTTCTGCAATAGTCATTGGATGGTGGCCCTAATCTGCTGACACGACTTCCTATTTGGGAGTGCCCTGATAGGAGACTACTACGTTTCTTGCCTCGTCATCATCATCATCATCATCATCATCATCATCACCATCAGTTTTCTTCCAGACTCTTCGACAATCTTCAGAACTGTTTTGCTACATGACATTTTTGGGTGATGCACCTTACGAGTACTTTGTGGGCTCCAGTTCATGACTTGGCGACAAATTTCACTTGCGTCTTTGCTAAGCGTACGGCCAATCCATCTCCACTTTCTTAGCATTATCAAGTCAGCTATCGGTTTAATTTTGCAGCTCTCGCACAGGTCGTTATTGCTTATGGTATTGGGCCACCACATTTGTAACATCCTGGTTCACATTCCTGATGTTTGTCAACCAGGTTTCTGAACCATACACCCGCAAAATATTTGACTTGAAAATTGGTTTTTTTGCTCAATACAGATCTTAGATCTTTCCTACTTAATTTAAGTAGACACATAGTGCGACCCTTGTTCCATTTGGGCCACGTTTGTCTGCTAAAAGTGCAGGTGTTTAATTGTTTCCAGTTGGAATTTGCACCAGTAATGGTGTGTCTGTCTATCAAAAGTTTACATGTTGGCAAGGGCTTGGGTATGTCGACCTTGTTCTTACTAATGTGGAGCGTGGTGCCCCAATCTTGCACTAACACTGCGTAACAAAAATACATTTTTTGAGTTTCCCAGTCCCTGTTGTAGACTTAGCCAAATAACTGAATACTCCGAATTTTGAATTGACCCTCAAATTCTGGACTCAAGTTCCAAAAATAAATTTTTCATAGGTTGAAACAGATACTTACCACTAACTTAATATTTATTTATTTGGTGGAAGGTTTTATAATTCATTCAGAAGAAAATATTTAGCTGCCTAGAAAAAGATATACAGTGTTAATATACCTTAGGGAGTACCGGAACATGAAGGTAAGTATATGAAACAACAATTAAAAAAAAAATAGAAATTAATATGTCGTACCTAAAAACCACGTACCCACATTTTCTTGCAAAGAAATTTAACAAAACAAAAAATTGTTCTTTGAATATTACAATAATAAAATAAAATTTAATAAATAAATATAAAGAATTTGATAATAATAAAATAAAAGGTAAGGAGACCCGAAATCTTTTTTGTTCAGAATTGCCAGTAGAATACTTCAGTCACAGAAAAAACTATAGAAATAATTTAATTCGCCCTAATGCACATTAGCGTGAGATAATATTTTGTACTTAGTAGACTTTCATTCTACGTAAAATGCTGAAAAAAATGTAAAGGAAGCTAAAGAAGCTTCTTCAATTAATCAGAAAATTGAGTTATGGCAATGTTGGAATCTCTAAGGAAACCGCAGGCGACCAGCCAACACTTTGAGTCGACAGGTGAAAGCAAAAGCTCAGAAAGCAGGCCATCCCTGGAGACAAATTAAATTTAAGCTTTAATTTAGCTTTAACGAAATCAAATTAAAATCTAGGGCACATGTTGAGGCCCTGTGTTCCACCTAGGAACCACGGGAAAATAAAAAATATATGGCACTGTATTGGGTATGAGAATAAGTTTCCGTCCTTTCTTAGCCAAAGTTACGAATTATTTAAACAATTAAATAACACACGATATTATGTGAAGTATGAACCATTTGATCCATCTTTCAGGCAGCATACGGATTCCTCTGACGAAAAATTTGAGTTCTTTTGACTTGGTCCATTCATTGAGCCAGTTTGCGATGCTCTCGTAAGAAATGAACCGCTCTCCAATAAGGGCTGATTGCATTGATCGGAACAGATGGTAATACGAAGTTGCAATGTCTGGGAAATATGGGGGGTGGGGCAAGATTTCACAATTCAGTCCTTCTAAATATTTTTGGACCGATTTAGTAACGTGTGGCCTGGCGTTGCCATGCACCAAAATCAATTTCATATGTCCATCGTCCCATTCCGGCTGTTTTACTTTGGAGCTCGATTCAAACGCATTAGCTGCAGTCGGTAACGATCGCCAGTGATGGTTTCAGTGGTTTAAAGAGTTCATAATAGATGTCACCCTTCTTACTCCACCATATACACAACATAACCTTTGAAGCATGAATATTTTTTTCGCTGTCGATGGACCTGGTTCACCTGGCAGCAACATAATTTTCGACGCTTATGGTTATCATAATTGATCCATTTTTCATTGCCAGTGACTATGCAATGTAGAAAACCTTTTCTTTTTTGCCGTTCAAGAAGTATCTCATATGTCACCAAACGTCTCTCGATATCCCTCCCCTTCAATTGGTGTAGCACGCAGTTACCTGTTTATCTACTTTCTGACCATTCCCTTCGCGTGAAAACGTTTACCGACGGTTGACCTGTCAAAATCCAACTCTTTAGACATATCATCAAGGGTTCGACATACCTCATCATCCACTAATTCTTGTAGTTGAGTATCTTCGAATTTTTTCTTTGCCCCTTCGCGATCTTTATCACTTAAGCCGAAATTACCACTTTGGAAGCGTCGAAATCACTCCTTACAAATGTCAACTACTGCGATTGAGACTTCACAAATACACCTTCAAATCACCAGTATATTAGTAGAGTGAACACAAAAATAGTATCAGCAGCGATACTTCTTTTACGAGGGCGGAACCTTATTCCCATACCCAATACTTATGCAGATAATAGATAGAAATTAAAAAAAAAACACACTTTCTACTGAATGCAAACAAATCTGAAACCAAAACAATTGTAAGGTTGTTAATTGAAAAAAAAAAACAATTATGACTATAAAAAAAAAATATTATAAATTAAAATATTAAAAAAATATTAAAAGTGATTTTCATACAAAAAAAAATTACATACATACACTTTTCCTATTACAATATTTAAAAATTACTTATAATTTGCTTTGGAGTTATTTAGATAAAAAATAGGTATCGTAAATAAATTACTCGCGCCTACAAATCTCAAATACAGGTTTATATTAAAAGAAAAATAACACTCATAGTATTTTGGTCAATATTAATCTTTACATTAAAAAAAAATAGTAATGATTGGCGCTTACTCTTCTGTTAGGTGTTTGGCTGAGCTCCTTCTCTTATTTATGGTGCGTGCCTTGATGTTGTTCCACAAATGGAGGGACCTACAGTTTTAACCCGACTCCGCACGGAAAATGGTTTTTTATGAGGAGATTTTCCACTGCATAAGGGCGACCGCAATTAGAATTTTTTTTTTTCATTTTGCTGAACCTACGCACTCCCTAATGGTAGTCACGCACCAACAATTGGGCTACGGCGGCTGTTAAATAAAAAATTCTTTTAAAATTTTGAGGTGTCGATATTGACATTAGAGCTATGCTCTGGCCGACGTTTTTCTTCGAATCTAATTTAGAATCCGAATCTGTTAGGAATAATGTCGAAAAACATTGAGCCATCCTAATGTACATATATGTATATACTAGGCCGGGTCGATTTGTGGGGAGGCAAAAAAATCGCCCATTGCTCTGTGAAAATCATATTCTAGAGATCAAAATAAGAAACTTTGCCGAAGGAACCATACCTCTAAAACGAATTCTGATGTCCCCCAATTTGGGTCGAACTTTTTAGTTTCTTTTCTCATGTAAAGGCCAAAAATGGCGATATTTTGAAATGGCATGGGTGGATCGGCATTTGGACTCGATTGGAGCACTCTAAATGGGTCAAAGTTGGATTTTTCGTTCGACCCGCCCTAGTATATATATACATATAACTCTCGCATACATACAGTATTCATTCCCTCGAATAAGTGTAGTACGGATTTACATTTATAATTTCTGTCTACTGACGTTTATTTGTTTTCAAACTAATTTGAAGTAAGCAGATAATTGATTCAAAATAATTTTTACTATTCACATTTTGCTAGTCGGGAATGAGTTTTACTTATAAATTCATTTAATGACTTATCTTTAAAAGTAGTAACGCTAGTGAGTGAAGTGGTGTAAATTTTATTGCCTTAAGGTACGTTCACATATGCAGTGATTAGCAATAAATCCACAAAATATAATCTACGCATTCACATATGATCTGCTCTGCTGCAAAACTGTCATGACTGTTTTGAGAGGTTTTTCTCCATAGAAATTAGTTTCAGGGAATATTTTAGTGTTTTGGTTTGTCTAATTACTATAAACGATATGAAGAAGCAGCAAAAAAAAGTAGTAGTTAATTTAATTGCGCAATTTGCTGCTAGTAATAGACAGCTGGAGGAAATACGTAAAAGACGGCTACTGAGGTTGCAGAAATTATGCCAGCAATACGTATGAGAAATTCGATAAAACATTTTATAATAAGCGATAACCGACGTCTAGGAGCACACGCTATTTTCTATAATATAATATGAATGCTTATTTAAAAATACCTAAGCAATTTTTTATTAGAATTAGGTCTACAAACCTCTTTCCTTAGCCGGAGCCATTTTATTTAGTTCTTATCAGGTCAGTCGATAAGTTCGTGCGTTTTTAAAGGTGGTTTTAAAATTAATAAAAAAGATGTTTAAAGTATTTATTAATCAATAATATATTTTGCTTCATTATTTACAATGTCTTCCCAACGTTTAGGCACATGTTTTAATTCCCTGCTCAAACAATTTTTTGTCCTTGGAGCCAAAATACGCTTTGACATCCCTTTTTATAGCTTCTTTTGAGGAGTAGTTCTTGTTATTCATATGGAATTGAGGTCAACGGAAAAGGTGATAACCACAAGGTGCAATATCCGGAGAGCATGGTGGATGCGGCATTAGCTCCCATCCGAGCTCGTTCAGCTTGCCTAATGTTTGCCTTGCGGTATGAGGCCTTGCGTTGTCGTGGTGAAACAAAACTTTGTGTCTATTCACTAAAGACGGTCGATTTTTGTTAAGTGCCTCATTCAGGTTTGATAGCTGATGGGAATAATAATCAGCGGTTATCGTCTGGTTTGGATCCAGAAGTTCATAATAAACAATACCGGCCATATCCCATCAAATAGACAGGATAATCTTCTTGGGGTAAAGGCCATCTCTAGGGGTCGGTTCTGGTGTTTCATCTTTATCTAACCATTGGCGTTTGCGAACAGGATTATTGTGAAGGACCCATTTTTCATCACCAGTAACGATAGGGTTCAAAAAACTTTCATTTTCGCCTTACATTCGAAATAATAATTGTCGATAACACAGAAAACATTGAGTTGTACCGAATTGTCTTTATAATCTAAGATTATTTTATAATCTAGGATGGGAGAGGAAATTCTGAGCGAATTTTGTATGGGAAATCTCGCTTTTTAGTTTGGGTGTTAAGCTCGAAAAAGTAGATAGTCTTGGAACATTTGAACCTATTATTACAATAGAAAATTTAATTGTTGAGCATATCTGCCTCTACTTATACTACATACATCTATATATGTATATGATGTGTATAAAGGGAGGTTAAGTTTTGAGGGCCGGTGTTGATTTTGAATAAAATACAATTTTTTTTTAAAATTATTGTCATTTCTTTTTATTATGATAATATTGGTATGGCTCAATTACGTATGGAATAAAATATCGGTCAAATGGCCGCCGCGGCCCTGGCGGCACACCTCCAAAGACCACCAAATGCAAATAGTTCCTTATCTGAAAGTGGTTAAGTTTCAAGGGCCGATGTTGATTTTGAATAGAATACAACTTTTAAAGAAATTATTGTCATTTCTCTTTAGTATGATAATACTAATATAGCTCAATTACGTATGGAACAAAATATTGGCCAAATAGCCGCTGCGGCGTCGGCGGCACACCTCCATCCCATGGTCCAAATTTTCGATGACGCTGAGGCATAATTGAGGTTCTATGCCGTTAATGTGCCGAATTATCTCATCTTTTAGCTCTTGAATTGTTGCTGGCTTATCGACGTACACCTTTTCTTTCAAATAACCCCAAAGAAAGAAGTCCAACGGTGTCGTTGACGTTTAGGAGTGGTTCACATTCAACATCGGCCCTTGAAATTTATCCACCCTTTACATATATTAAAAAACAAAAAACTGAATATTCATGTTAAAGTAAATTCAGTGCTTAGAGGGCTAATTAAGTAGCATACTGATTGGTGCTTTGAATAATATGTTTTAAATAAATCGTAAAACTAAAGCGCAAGTAGCATTAAAACCCCAAAAGCCGCCGTAGTCTAGTGAGTTGATGCGTGGCATACCGACTGTAGATACTGGGCTCATCCCTCACTTCCGACATAAAATATTAAATTAATATTATTTTAAAATTATAAATTATAAATTAAATAATTTGGATAACCCATTCACAATATCCAATTTTATCAGTTTTGGTTAAAGAGGAGTCTGAATTGGTAGTGCAATTTGGGCGCCAAAGTGCATTTGCATCAAGGCTGCTCACAGAGAAGGCAAAATTGATCCATCTGTAATACGTATTTTATCAGTAATATGAATATTGACTTCTAATAAGAGATTATACTAAAAAGGAGAAGAGCGTTTACTAAAAAGTACCATCTTTTATTTTAGTAAAAAAATGTTGGCCTATAATTCAAATGCTTTTGTAGAAAATTTATATCTAGTAAATGTATGCAAAATACAACTTTCCATTAAAAAATATTGTACGATTTTCTTTAATAAAATACAAATGGGTGTTTGTTTAAATTTTACTCCAAATTGGCATTTTAATATTACATATTTTCACGAGGAAAAGTAAAATATTTTGATTACTCAAGGCGAATCTATTAAAGGTGGTATCGGTAAATCAGCTGATTTGTTATTTTTTCTTTCGCCGTGCCCATGTGGCTGTTAGCGCAGAATCAAGGTGGATTTAATAAGATGACAGCATTCACCCAGCTGAATTTTTCGCCGTAGGTATGGCTTACGTCAAAATGATATGCTTTGTTTGTATGTATTGGTATGTTTCCATTCGTATGTTTACATTTGCTTGCTGATTTTGACATGATGCTTGCACCAAACGCAACAACAAATACATGTAGGGTTTTACTTATATGTGTTTGCTGTCACCTGTAATAAATTCGCCTTGCGCAGAATGGAACAGAGCGCAGTCGTTCTTTGTTTTCTATCTACTTTGTCATGACACTCAAACGCACAAAACATTGTTGTTGGCCTAGTGCCATCACCTTTAGTGAATGCACCTTGTGATTAACTATAAGACAATGTCAAATAGAAAAGGTAATAATAAAATTAAAATTTACATTCGGTACTATTTTTAAACGATTTCTTAGTAAAATATTCATAAGCTAAATATTTACTTTACAATTAACATCTAAGTGCAACTTAACACTTCGACTCTCGTTTGAGCCATCACTGAACAGTGAAACATTTTAAGGGACCGAATTATCATCTGTGAAACTCTGCTGAGATTGCAGCAAAGTTGTTACTAATCTCAATCTAGTGGAAATATTGTGTGTTAAGTAGAAGTAGAGAGGCTGCTGTCTGGCCAAATATATACTTCGCTCTAATCTCTACTTAAAACAATTGGTTGTTGTTGTTTTTCAGGGAGTTGAGTATTTCTACTAAATAATCTTAATAAGGATTAGCGCCATTTTATGACCACTGTTTTCGTGTAATGTCTTTTTTAAATTTTTTTAGGTCAGATCTATTTCGTGAGATCCAGATATAACAGTAAATTTTATATTTCTATGTCTGCGATTTCAGTAATTTGCTGTAGGAAAGGTTTACCGAATGAGTGAAGTTTTGTTCTGGCAAAATCCGAATATTCGCATAAATAGTGAAAAATACTTTCTTTCACCCCCTCCGCCTGACAGCTTCTGCAGATGGGATTGAAAGGAAGGTTGAGTCTGGCTGCATGATCCTCTACCTTTCAGTGACCTGTAAGGGCAGCAGTAGTACGTGAAATGCTTGAGCGAGAGCATCCTAACAGGTAATTCGACCTCTGGATGCTGTACGACGGCCATGTTTTTCTTGTTGGCTCGCAAGTAGTTAATTGCTTCCACCTTCTTTCGGCTAAAGCTTAGTAGAGTGACGCTATGTATGTTTTTATTGTAGTGAATGGGGTAGCGATTGCAACCGCCTCTGTTATGTCTAGTGTCGAACCTTTTCTTGCTAGCTCTTCTGCGTACATTCCTTTGTACGGGAACCCATATCAGAGTAATTTGAAGCCAATGACCAAGCAGTTCTAGTTCCTCTCTGCGTTCTGAAACTATCATAGTTTGGATGAAAAGAATTTGGGAGTCTAAGGTCTTGATAGCTGTTTGTCTGTCTGAAAACATATGGTACAACGTGTGTTTACTTGTAGTAGCTATTACATTATCTAAGACCTCGATAGCCTCGATCAGAAAAAAGTTTCTCAAAAAAGGTTGGGAGTAGACTCAATTGAGAACATTTTGGTGCGATGTTTTATTAAGATTTTCGACGTGGATTATCGAGACAGAAGTACATTGACCGACTTACTTCGGCCTTTGGTGTTAAAGAATCACACTCAGTCACTGTGAAAAGCTCCAACGAGCTTCAACGTGGTCGTGTAATATTGGGAATGAATTTCGTGAAGTGCCCGAAGCAATAGATGCTATGCGCCAATTGACAACTCACATCCTTGGGCACTAGTGGAATTAGCATACAGTCAATATTATATGAGCATTTGGTCATCAAGAATATTTGTTCTCGTTTGATACTGCATAGTTTTACCCAAAATTCACCAAAAAGCACTCGGACTCATGTCGATTGGTGTAAAGGAATGTTGAAGAAACCGAGGTGGTTCAAAATACGTCTATGACATCGTATGAGGCGCCGAATCTTGGATCTATGCACTTGATCCGAAAGCAAAATAGCAGTCGTATTTATGGGTGTGCCAATATGAGCTCAATCCAACAAAAGTTGTTTGTAGAAGAAGCACCTCAAAGCAAATGGTCGCCTGTAATGTTTTTACATTACGATATAAAATTAACCTATAAATCCTACATATTTTAGTTGTTGCTACTTTTCCAAACATATTTGAAGCTTATTTAATTTTTTTTATAAAATTGGGTTTGTAAAAAAACATTGTTTGTTCATTACTTGAAAATGTTCTATTCGATTTCGGTTTGGTTGAAAGTGGTGGTTTTGGATGAAAGTGGCGAGCTTCAATTCGATTCAGTTGGGTTCAGCCTTAAAAATTTATGTTCGGTACTTCTCCAGGTTTTCTTGCATGCTTCATATGCGCACTTGTTTTACATCAGACACTCACTATACGACAACAAAATATTCATCATCATCATCTTTTGGCACTACAACTCTTTGTGAGTTTTGGCCTGCTGCTCGCGGAAACTCAATATACCTCGATCGTTTGTGACTTTTTTCCAGTTCCTTTTCCCAAGCTGATTGATGTCCTAGTCTAGTTTGTCGGGATATCTTATCCTAAGTTTTCCTTTTGCTCTAGTGTTGAATGCACTGGCTTCTAAAATTTTCTTTGGAGCCTTGAACCCGTCCATTTTTGTTATATGACCCAGGCATCTTAACCCAGCAAAGAAAATGATGTTAAACTTACTCAAATGATCTTACAAAAAAAAAAAAAAAATTAATAGTAACAGTGTTTTGAAAGTCATGTTCAAAACGATACTCTGTCATTCTGAGTAATCACGATTAAAATTCTTGTTTTGCATAGAAATTGAAATTTGAAAAAGGCACGTAACTCCTAAAACACTCAGGCTAAAAAGCCCACTGTATTCGAAACTCTGGAAAGTAAAAGGTGTGTTAGTGAAGAAGGAAAGGAGGTAAGTGACGGAGAGAAAGAGCAGGATAGAATAGACAGAGCTAGCTAGTCCTGTGAGAATTTTTTTTAGATTCTTTGGCAAATCTGAAACTATCCTCCAGTTTGGGAGAACAAATTTTACTCATTCTCATGACATTGGAACCCAAAATTTGTAGCTTTGCTCTAGCAGAGAAAATGTTCTTGGTACTATTCCACTCCACGAAGAAAGACAGGCAAATCGGCGCCTCAATGATTGCAATGGTGGCAATATGTAATAATATCGACTATCAACCGAACGTCTTTCCTTCCAAGCTTTAGAAGGAAGTTCGACAGTTTTCTGTTCAGGCTTATCACAAAACACTTTGCAGTTCTGCAGCGTTCTAGGCCTAACCATCGCTCTTTACACGAGGTGAAGTCCAAAATAAACAAGACTGACGTCATAAAAATGTTTTTGATAAACCATCTTTAATGAGTTAGGGCATTGGAAGTTACATCTCTAGTTGACTTCAGTGAAAGCTTGGTGACATTCGTTTCAGTGCAAGCGAAGTTATTGCGCCTAAAGTGGCAGTATGTTTGTGGCATCGGTACAAAAATGAGTTTCAAATAAAGAGCTAATATCAAATTTTGTTTTAAAATCGGTAAAACGTTTGCCGAAAAATTTGAATTGATGAGAAAAGTTGACGGCGATGATTGTCTATCTCGTGCCAGAGTTCAAGAGTGGTTTACACGTTTCAAATATGGTTGTGAGGACATAAATGAAAATGAATATACGGGCCGCCCAGTCAGAATCAACCGAATGGAAGGCCCCAGACAAGCCACCACCCAAAAACTCGAGTTTGGAGAAGTCAAAAATCAAGTCGATGTTCATTTGTGTTTACGATTCCGAGGGAATTGTCCACAAGGAGTTCGTGCCAATGGGCCAAACCGTCAATGCAATTTACTATCGTGGCATTTTGAAGCGTTTGTTGCATCGCATTCGACGAATTCGCCCTGAATACTGCGAATTAATAAATACAGGGTGGCTGATGAAAGCCGCTACCAAAAAAAAATTGAATAACTTTTTTTCTTTTTAAGTTATCTGTTCCATTTTTGTTTTAATTTGCAGATTGATCTTTAAAATTTATTAAAATGGATAACTGGGACACGCAAACAAGAATTTGGATAGTCCGCCGCTATCACGCACTGGAGTCCGTAGTTTTGGTACAGAGAGAGTACAGGCGGATGTTTGGCGGCGATCCCCCGAGCAGATGGACCATAATGAGACTGGTGAATAATTTTGCTGAGCAAGGAACAGTCGCAAGAAGGCCTTATCATCGAAACCCACCAGTTCGGACGGAGGAAACGATCGCTGCTGTAGCTGCAGCTATGCAAAGCAATCCAAGGGTTTCAACAAGAAGCTTATCTGCTCAACATGGTGTCAGCCGACAGTCTTTGCAAACAATAATGCACAAAGATTTAGACTTATTTCCCTACAAAATTCAAATGGTTAACAAACTGAATGCAGCAGACTTGCCGATTCGCTTGGAATTTTGCCAGAAGATCCTGCAAATGGTGGAAGAAGACCAAAACATGTTAAACTGCCTTTTCATGTCTGATGAGGCCCATTTCGATTTAAACGGCAATGCGAACAAACAAAATTGTCGAATATGGAGTACTTCTAACCCACAGATACTCCACGAGACGGAATTGCATCCTCTTCGCGTGACAGTGTGGTGTGCGGTTTCTTCACGCTGTATTGTCGGGCCTTATTTTTTTGAAGAAAATGGTCACACCGTTACGGTTACTGGAGAGCGTTATTTGAAAATGCTGAAAGAATTTTTCTATCCAGAACTACGCCGAAAGAGAATTCCTTTCAACTCTGTGTGGTTTCGACGAAAATTTCCCAATAAACTGATTTTAAGAAACTCCGAATTTCGTTGGCCCCCCAGGTCGCCTGACCTTACTGCACCTGACTTTTTCTTGTGGGGTTTATGTAAACAAGAAGTTTATAAAACAAAGCCAACAAATTTGGATGAACTAAAACAATCCATTCGGGCAACAATTGCGGCTATTCCTGTCGCAACTCTCAAAGCAGCAATGAACAACTTTTTACTAAGATGCCGCACTTGTGTCAACGAGCATGGGGGACATTTAAATTCAATTATTTTTAAAACTAGTTAAGCTACATTTAATAAAATTTAATGACCTTCAACTTGAAAAAAAAATAAATGAATTCCATACACTAAAAAAAAAGTTATTTGAGTTTCTTAATGTAGCAAAATTCATCAGCCACCCTGTAATTAAATTTAGTGCTACAAAAATATGACGGGCGGAGGTCTTCTCTTTTTTTTGGTTGAATTGTGGCAGTCTATGTGTTAAAAAAAAGTCTTACTAAACTTATAGATTATATTCATATTTTTGTTATTAAACAGCCTTAATTTTTTTTCATTTAACACAATTCTTTCGTTAAGGTTCAATAGTAAAAAGTATTCTTGTTTTTTATTAAAATCTTTGGCGATAGCCCAACACTACTGAGCCGCTCGCTACTGAGCCATGCCCGTGACTACTATTTTCCGAGAACATCTTAAAGCTTTCATTACCTTAATTTTAATATTTAGAATAAGTTTTAAAAACTCATTCGTTTAAAAATCATCACCCACAAAAAGAGAAGGGGACACCCGGGTTTGAACCGGGGACCTCTCGATCTGCAGTCGAATGCTCTACCACTGAGCTATATCCCCAGTTGTTGTGTAACCACGCGAAAATACGTATTTAGGCGGCCAATGCGTGCGAACAACAAATAACAACACAACAACATAATCAATATTGCCAGCAACAAAACGCAGAGCAACAGAATGCGGGAGCCGCTTGGCATTCATGAGTGAAAAAAACAAGCAAAATAAGAAAACAAAAAAACAACACAACACAGAAATGCTGGCAGTCCATAAAGAAGATATGAGCGAATAATGTTCGAGAACGCTGTTGTTGTTTTGACGCTTATTGCATTAAAAGTTGTTGGCAAATTAAGCATTGTGATGTACGCTTGTTGTTATTGTTGTGCGTAGGGCTATGATGCAAGCATTTCGCTAGCCAGTAGTGGACGGTTCTTTAAGTCAAATCACGCGAGTTTCTAGCCTTTAATACAGATATGAGCTCGTGTGTATTTAAAGTTAAAAGAAACGCCAAACGCCTTTGCTAATTTATTCGCCCACACAGTTTCGCTCGCTGTCAGCTGTTAAAAATCGACACATAAAAAATTAAAAAAAAAATTATAAAAAAATTGCAAACTTCTAAAACATTGAACATTCAGCTAAAATAAGACAAAAAGTTATGCAAACATCAGCCGCGTAAGTAAATAACGCTTGATATCAATTGTCATTTGTATGGCTTACAAAGCATTGTCAGCTGATAAGACTTTGCCGATAGAACACCGAAAAAAGCAACAACTATCTTTGTATTGTGTTGTATAATAGAAACGCTTTAAAGTAAATACAAATTTTAGTTCAAATGACTCCATTTGTACTGGGCATATGGGCAAATAAAATAAATATACACACACATGCACATGCATATGGCGAAGTACCTACATGCGTATATTAATGAGTAAGCAGTGATCGATGGTTGTAATCAATTTGTTTTAAATACATTGATAACTTATTATTTGTTGAATAAGCCCAGTGTGTATCTATGGACAATATTGGTGTATTAATGGACTAACACAACTTTTTTCGGCGGCTATGGATTATTTTATGTACATTTAACGCGTGTATTGGATGTAACGGTTGTAATTGGGAACGCTGAAATGTGAGTTCCATATATACAGTGAAACCTTTCACAACAGTACTATCCGGTTATGGGAGTTGGTGAAACGGCCACTTTTTCTGTAAGGGGTCGCATACGCCCAACAGCGCCAAAAATGCGCTAAAAGAAAAACTGTTTTTAGAAAGAATAACAATGGAAATAAATATAAAAAAATGTATACATTGTTTATTAGTAAGGGAGAATGGGGAGTTGTGAGACGGGTTTTGTTTTTGGACCCGTACTACTCAAAATCTTAATATTCTGCATATGTCAACGATGGAATCTTTAGTCAATGAATACTGGAAGCTATTGGTATGGCGTATTTAACAAAACTACAATTTTCCTTAAAATTTAAATTGTATATAATAATATAAAATATAATACAAAATACAAAAATGTGGGGAGTTGTGAGACACCATGGTTTAAATAAAAAAAATGACTTATTTTAGTTGTTAGTTCTTTATTAAGATGAAAAATAAAAAGAAAAGACAATTGTTATAAAAAAGTGTATACAAAATGCAATGCCATCAATCTGATGATTCGCAGTGAGAACATGTATAATAACCATTTCGTAAATTGGCACACTTTAGGTGCACAGCTCGATCGCATACATTGCAATGAATGGAGTTGTTTCTGCTTAACTTAAAACAATAAAAACTCAAATTTAACCAAAAATTTCATGATATATATAATATACAAACAATGCATGAATATTGCGAGGTACTTATGAAAGATGCGTTAAAACGTCGAAAAAAATGGTGTCTCACAACTCCCCACATTTGTTGTCTTACAACTCCTCAAATCGTTTTTTTTTTAAATGGCCGCGTAGTCATAAACACATCGAACGTTCATGCCCAAGTAAATGTGTAAATTCAAAGCTAATAGGACAATTAATAACTTGTATATATTAACATTTGCAATTTGCTTCAACAACTGATCGAATGTATCGCAAAACAAATGATGAAAAAAACTTAGCGAGAAATTCCAAAACACAGTAACTGGAGAGACGCGTCGAATGCGTGTAAATATGACCAATGCTAGCTGAAAAGTGAGATCGCATCGAGAACACTTGTTGACACTTAAAATCGAATGTAAACAAATGAATAATGCCGAAAGGTAACAATGTCTCACAACTCCCTGTGTCTCACAACTCCCCATTTTCCCCTACTTAAACTTTGTGAAAAACTTTTTTTTAATTTTTTTTTTATTTAATATAGTATATAAAAAATCAAGTGACCCAAAGTACAATGAAAGAAAGTTGCTCCACGGTCTGTCTCATTTCTCCTTGAAATGTTGATGGATGTTTAAAAAGTAAAAAAATTCCTGTAAAATAAAGTTGTAGTTATAGTCTGTCGAGCCGAATTTTTGAATTTCGAAAAATTTTGCAATCTACGGCATTTAATAAAATTATGCGCTTAACGTCATAAATGTCACACTTTAATTATGTTTATAAAATTTTTTAATAAAAATATCAAAAATCAAATCTATAGAGAAAACACTTTCGAATATTAAAAAAAAAAAATTTAAAATACACAAATACAACAAAAAATATTAAAAACTGTATGAGTTATCATGCATACCGGGAGAAAAAAAGTCGTTTCGAGAAAAATGAATTTAAAATTTGAGGTACAGGAGCGCGCGGACCGCTCTCTACCTAGTTAATGGGCTGTAGAAGCTATAATATTGAGAATTTCTGCATGAAAATTTCACAGTATATAGTATTCTTAAGATGCTATACTTTCGAAATATCGAAAAAAATCGATTTTTTGAGAATTCGAGAAATATGAAATTAAAATAATGAACTATTTTTTGTATTTTAAGGTACATACTCTGAATTTATTCTAAGGCGAATCTATAAAATATTAATAGATCAGCAGATTTGTTGTTTTTCATTTGTTGTTTATTCATTTGTATTAGTATGTATGTTCCATTCGCACCATCGTCGTATGCTTCTACAGGTGCTGCCCCAATGCAGTCTGGCTTTGCTTGTTGTACTTGTTCTTGCTTGGCTTTGCAAATTTGCATGGCCAAAGGGGCGCTTTGAATGCTGTCGTAACAATCAGCTGATTCTTAAAAGGAAGAAGGGACCAGATGTGTTAGCCATATTTAATAAAAAATAATACATTTTTGAATCATAAAGTTAACTAGAAGCTGTGAAAAAATATTACGAATTTTTCTCTTAAGGGGACCCGGTGGACTACAAATTTCAAAAAATCGATTTTGGGTTCTTTCGATATTTCGAAAGTATAGTACCTTAAGAATATACTGTTAAATTTTGAGGCGGAAATTCTCAATATTATAGCTTCTACAGCCCATTCACCAGCTGTAGACGCCGTGGCTAGAAAGTATGTGTGCGCGCGTATAACTTCTTCTGTTTGGTTGTTTCCATTACTTTCGTCTACTCGTCTTCTTCACAAACCAAACATATAATATCCTTTCCCTTTGTTTGTTTATTGATGTACTCTTACGACACGGCGAATTCGGAAGGCGCCATCTTCTTCTCTATTACTCTTGTAGTAATCAGGTAAATCAGCTGATTTGGTTTGTTTCTTTCACCGTGCCCAGAGAACGTTAAATATACATTAAATATACATTAACGTTCTCTGCCGTGTCCATGTGGCTGTCAGCGTAGAATGAAAAAAAGCGAATTCAATCTTTATTTTCTTCTTTGCCGTGTTAATCAAACGTACAAAACATTTTTGTTGGTCTCATGTCACCACTTCTAATGAATTCGCCTTGATTTATTTCCTATTTATTATAAAAATAATACATATGATTGTACATACAAATATATTTATTTATATGGGTTTCATATACAGGGTACGGCACTCGAAGTGTAACCAATCAAAAGGGACAAAAATTTAGTTTGGAAAATTACTTTTATTCAATTCAAAGTAAAAACTGTGTGAAAATACAAAAAAGAAATACAAAATTAAGAGTCAATTTACTTTTGCTCGATATTACCACCTTTTGCCTCGACTATGACCTTAAGACGGTCCTGAAACGAATCGCAAGCTCCCCAAATGTGACTTGCAGGTATTTTAGCTCACTCGCGGACAATGGCTGTATTCAGCGCCTCGAGACCGGTGAATCTTTTAGTTCGGACCTTGCTCTCTAAAATGGCTCAAAGAGAATAGCCCATCGAATTCGCGTCTGGTGAATTTGTGAGCAATTGTGCGGACGTTATGAAGTTCGAAACGTTGTTTTTTAGCCATTCTTGGTTCACTCGAGCTTTGTGAGACAGTGTCGAGTCCAGTTGAAACGTCCGTGACCTGCCACTGAAATATTTGTCTGCCCACGGTTTCAAAGCAACCTCCAGAATACTTTTTCGATAATATTTCGCATTTACCTTGACGCCAGGCTCGATGAAAACGATTGAAGAGCGTCCATCTGCGGTTACAGTGGCCCAAACCATTACCCACCCGCAAGAGGTGGCCAATCGATGACTCAATTTTTCATATGAACGGTCGGTCAAATAAACCTTATCGTTTTGGGAGTTTACGAATTGCTCTATTTGAAAAATTTTCGCGTCAGAAAACACAAGGTTCGGAAATCGACCGCTCCCGGCCAAGCGAAGCATCTCCCTCGCTCTCTCAAATCTGACTTGTTCCTGCTTTGGTGTGAGATCATGCGTCTTTTGGATCTTGTAAGGCATGACTTTGAGATAATTTTTCAGTATGCAGCGAATGCTTTGGTCAGATTTCTTCAGTTCTTTCACCACTTGATTGGTATTTCGTCGGAGATGTCGCTATATTCACTTCTTCAATTTTTAAACCATTTCACGTGACGTTGCAATCTTTTGATGACCACCTCCATGACTTTTCGCGATTCTACCAGTATCTTTGAAACGAGTAATGTTGCGATAAAAAAAAAAAATGTATGTGCTTTAAGCTGCTAGAGCTCACGATCAATCGGTGGTTGTGATTTTCCAGCCAAATATAATGCAATCACATAGTGCTCACGTTTGAAATCCATTACTGATTTTCTTTTTTCGCGTTTACTCTCGACAAAATGCTTCCGCGCGTTCGTAAACACTACCGGTGCATCAGCTGCGTGAGCGGTCTGAAGTTGGTTACACTTTGTTTCCTGGACACTGTACGGCGGTCAGTCGCATTTAACCTCGATTTTAATAAAAAAAAGTTATAGAAGACACTCTAGATTTTTGTCATATTAGATTAGTAGATTTCGGCTACTACTCTTTTCAGTCATTGCTCTTCGCATCCGCTCAGAGTTTTTTTATTGTTTTCTTTGCGTTCTTGTCCAGCAATATGCGGATTTATTTTTGCCTGTCTGTTATCGATAGTTCCGCGTCGGCCTAAGAGAAGCAATGAAAACACAATAATAAAAAAGGCACTTGGTCCGCGACCATTATAGTGTCCAGTTAGTCCAGTGGGATTTGTTCTCAAAATGCAGTGTAAATCTAGTCTTCGACTTTTTTTCGATTACGGGAGGTTCCTGTTTGTTGGACTTGCCCACAAGTAGAGGTTTCACTGTATGATCATTTTGTACGAGCCGGTATTTGCTTATAGATTTCCATTTTCATACCAAATGTTAAGCGTGGGAATTGTTTTTTTCGTCAAGCGTTTAAGTGGCGGTAGCCCTTTATATTTTTCTTGAATGATCGGCAAGTTTTTTTTGCTTTCTTGTTGCCGCCTTGTGTACAAAACAAGTAATTTTAAGACGCTTAAGTTATTATCAACACTTTACAGACTACCGGATTAAAACACAGTTAATTTTCGGATTACGGGGTATGATTTTTATAATTTTGGGATCCCCAGATTCATTAAAAGAAATAAAAGCTTTTTAACCTTTTCACTCATAAAAATCATTTACAGTATTTAATAAAATTGACATTGATTTAATCAAAAGTTGCTTTCAAAATTATGCATTGTAATTTGGTTAGACGAGACGGCCAGCTCTCCAATCGAGGCTCCATGGGTATATTGTCCTAGAGTTATAGTTAAGTTAAAGTCTGTTCTTAATAAGTTAAGATAATTTTTTTTCCAAAGTGCGCTTTACCGTAGTCTTAGATGAGTTAGAATCGGCTTTTACTCATTAAGTTTGTTTTTACTCTAAGTTTAAAACTCTTAAAAGCTGGTACTAAAAAAGTTAGCAAACCATTAAAATTACTTAACGCTGATTTTAGTGAAAAGTTGCTAGTCTACTCTTCTAAAGTATCTATTTTAATATAAACAGCAAGAAAAATAAAAAAATCATCCTTTCCTAAACTATCAGATTAACTGTTTTACCTCTAAATGGTTCTTCTCAGTGATAAGCAACTTTGCTAAGTCCAAAATATTCGGTTGGGAAATAAGTTCGTAGCGTTTTTATCGAAGACGAAGAAAAAACAATAATTATATCGATATATTACAATATATCTGACCACTCGCCGATAATACTTAACTATACATCAAAAATTGACCCTATAGAGATAACACCACAAATATTTACAAAGAGGACTGACTGGGATGAGTATCGAAAACACATCTCCCAACAATTCATTCTAAGTACACCTTTGAAGACACAACTTGACATTGAGCGTAGCATCATACATTTTAATGACATAGTTATTGACGCAGGATTCAGATTCACACCGCAGCAAAAATATAGCGCACAAAACACTTCAAATGACATTTCTATTAAGAAGCAAATCAAGGAAAAAAGAAAATTGAGAAAAAGATGGCAAACAACCAGATCTCCTGCAGACAAACAGAGGTCAAACTTAGCTACAAAAAATTTGAAGGCTTGTTTATGTGACATAAAAAATAAGGAAATTGAAAAATTTCTAAAAAATTTAACTCCTACACATGACTCAAATTATTCCTTGTGGAAATGTATAAAAAAACTCAAAAACCAGATAAAGCATCAACCCCCACTAAGAAAAGATGACAACACATGGACTTTTACAAATGATGAAAAAGCAGCGACATTGGGAAATTATTTTGAAAATGTCCTATCGAACGATGAACATAAACAAATTGACGCGATTAGTAATGTTAATACTGATACCATCACAAAAATAAGAAAAACAAGCACACAAGAAGTGATAGTATGCATCAAAACTCGAATTAAACATAAAAAAGCACCCGGATATGATATGCTTACAAACAAAGCACTTACGGAACTACCAATTGAGGCTTACCTATTTCTTAGAAACGTATTTAATGCAATGTTTCGCTTACAATACTTCCCAAAAGTATGGAAAGTCGCAGAAATCATTGCGCTACCAAAACCGGGTAAAAACCCAACAGCTTTAACTTCATATCGACCTATAAGCCTACTTCCGACTATATCTAAAATTGCAGAAAAACTTTTACATGACAGAATTACCCCAATACTTGACACGAAAAACATCATTCCAAATCATCAATTCGGTTTTCGAAAAAAACACTCAACTATCCAACAAATACATCGAGTTACACAAAAAATAATTTCAGACATGGAAAATAAACGACACTGCGTTGCTGTATTTTTGGACGTCGCAAAAGCTTTTGACAAAGTTTGGCACAAAGGCCTCTTGCATAAAATTAGGACAATATTACCACTGGACTATTATTTAATTATCAAGAGCTATCTTACTGACCGATGCTTCTACATTAAATACAATGACAAATACTCACATATACATCCAATAACAGCAGGAGTTCCTCAAGGCAGCGTTCTAGGACCACTTTTATATGTCTTATTCACCTCTGACATACCACTACCAGACGAAACTAATTCTACTATAGCAACATTCGCAGACGATACAATTTTATTCTCATCTGACAAAAACCTCTCAACCGCAACAACAAAATTACAGATGTACACCAACAATGTAAAGAAGTGGTTTGACAAATTGAGTTTAAAAGTAAACGAGGACAAATCTGTACAAGTAATATTTACGACAAGAACAGAGATTGCTGCTATGCCGATTAAGCTCAACAATAAAAATATACAAATTGAAACATCTGCAAAATATCTTGGAATCCATCTGGACTCAAAACTAAATTGGAAAGATCATATCAAAAAGAAAATAAAACAAATAAAGGAAAGATTTCGACAATTACATTGGCTAATAGGCAGAAATTCTAAGCTCAATATTTCCAACAAACTTTTAGTATACAAGGCGGTCATTAAACCAATCTGGACCTACGGACTTCAAGTGTGGGGAACTGCAAAAAGAACTCACATAAACAAAGTACAGCGACAACAATCAAAAATCTTACGTATAATAACAATGTTCGACAGGTACACAAAAAGTGATGACATCCATACTACGTTCAATATACCATTAATCGACGAAGAAATAAAAGCGATATCAACAAGGTATTTTAACGAAATAAACCAGCACAAAAATAGAGAAGTCAATACACTCTCACAACTTGAAAGAAGAACTTTACGACGTCTGAAGAGAAACCGACCAATTGACCTATTAAATTAAATATTAATTCTCGTATACTCAAATAACTGTATATATAAAATGTAATTCTTTTCCTAAAAAGTAATCGCTGTATTCGTCTTGGCACTGGCCATGATGAAAAATATTTAATAACTAAATGTCAAAAAATGTACTAAATGTCAGTATGACAGATGTATGATTAATAAAAGGAATAATAAAAAAAAAAAAAAAAAAAAAAAAAATCGATAAGCTAATCAATTTCATATTCGCCGTTGCTGTCTGCAACCTCTTCTCACCTCTCGACTAATCAGTTGATGCCGTTCCGCCAAAAATCGCCTGGTCTGGTGCCAAAGCAGTTGTTGAGCCAGTCTTTAAGGACCTCTTTGTTATCGAATGTCCGGAGAATACGGCGGATGCTGAAAGAACACCCATTCGAGCTCTTGGAGTTCGGCTTTGACGACTTGTGCCAGTCCCCATGGCGTTGTCGTGAATGAGTATGGTTTGACTATGTCGATCAGGCCTTTTCAGTCGGATAGTCTCATTCGCGTGGTGTAGATGGGCAATCTAGTAGAGCTCCTTGTTGACCGTGGCAACCTTTTCTGTGGAAGATTTCCCGGTGCAACATGCCCTCCCAGTTTCACTAAACACTTGTCATGATCTTCTTTGGATGAAAATCCGGCTTGGCTCTCAACTTTGGCATATCTCCTGGAGCCACTCACTCCTTTCATTGCAATTGATGTATAGGCACCATTTCTCTTCTCCCGTGACGATTCGGTACAAAAAGCGCTGTTTATGATTTTTTTTGTTTTTTTTGTTGAGTTCATGAGGAACTCAGGCTCCCAATTTTTCGATAAATACCATTAAATGAATCTGATTGAGAATCGTTTTATAATCGCAGCTCAATTTTTCCTCCAATTTACGACTGGCTTGGTGATCGTTCTCCTTTAAAAGTGATTTGAGACGTTTTCAACGAATTCAGGAGGCCGTCCGCTGCGGCCTCGCCTCGTTTCGTGCGGTAGACTCGCCTATGACACCGTCTCCATACACGTTGCAAATGTCGATAAGGGCTGCTCTGACCTCGATGAAAAGCAAAGAAGTGCAGGTGTCGAAAATGTTGTTTTCTAAGCCTCTAAACTCTTCTTCTTCTTAATTGGCGCGATAACCGCTTACGCGATTTTGGCCGAGATTAACAAAGCGCGCCAGTCGTTTCTCTCTCGTGCTAACCGGCGCCAATTGGACACACCAAGTGAAGCCAAGTCCTTCTCCACCTGATCTTTCCAACGCAGAGGAGGCCTTCCTCTTCCTCTGCTACCACCAGCTGGTACCGCATCGAATACTTTCAAAGCCGGAGCGTTTGTATCCATTCGGACGACATGACCCAGCCAACGAAGCCGCTGGATCTTTATTCGCTGCGCTATGTCTATGTCGTCGTAAAGCTCATACAGCTCATCGTTCCATCGTCTACGATATTCGCCATTGCCAACGTGCACAGGTCCAAAAATCTTACGCAGAATCTTTCTCTCGAACACTCCAAGCGTCGCTTCATCGGATGTTGTCATCGTCCAAGCTTCTGCGCCATACGTTAGGACGGGCATGATGAGAGTCTTGTAGAGTGTTAGTTTTGTTCGTCGAGAGAGGACTTTACTACTCAATTGCCTACTTAGTCCAAAGTAGCACTTGTTGGCAAGAGAGATTCTACGTTGGATTTCAAGGCTGACATTGTTATCGGTGTTAATGCTGGTTCCTAAATACACGAAGTCTTTTACAACCTCAAAATTATAACTGTCAACAGTGACGTGGGTGCCGATACGCGAGTGCGCCGACTGTTTGTTTGAAGACAGGAGGTACTTCGTTTTGTCCTCGTTCACCACCAAACCCATTCGCTTTGCCTCTTTATCCAGTTTGGAGAAGGCAGAACTAACAGCGCGGTTGTTAAGGCCGCTGATATCGATATCATCGGTATACGCCAACAATTGTACGCTCTTATAAAAAATTGTGCCTGAGCGATTAAGTTCTGCGGCTCGTACGATGCTCTCCAACATCAGGTTAAAGAAGTCACACGACAGCGAGTCACCCTGTCTGAAACCTCGTTTGGTATCAAACGGCTCGGAGAGGTCCTTCCCAATTCTGACGGCGCTGCTGGTGTTGAGCAACGTCATCTTACATAGCCGTATTAGTTTTGCGGGGATACCAAATTCAGACATCGCGGCATACAAGTAACTCCTTTCCGTACTGTCGAATGCAGTTTTGAAGTCGACGAAAAGGTGGTGTGTGTCGATTCTCCTTTCATGGGTCTTTTCCAAGATTTGGCGTATTGAGAATATTTGGTCGATGGTAGACTTTCCAGGTCTGAAGCCACACTGATAAGGTCCAATCAGTTGGTTGACGGTGGGCTTCAGCCTTTCACACAATACGCTCGCTAGAACCTTATAGGCGATATTTAGAAGACTAATCCCGCGGTAATTGGCACAAATTGCAGGATCGCCCTTCTTATGGATTGGGCAGAGCACACTTAAATTCCAATCGGCAGGCATGCTTTCATCCGACCATATTTTGCATAGGAGCTGATGCATGCACCTTACCAGCTCCTCGCCGCCATGTTTGAATAGCTCAGCCGGCAGTCCGTCGGCGCCCGCGGCTTTGTTGTTTTTTAGCCGTGATATTGCTATTCTCACCTCGTCATGGTCGGGTAACGGAACGTCAATTCCGTCGTCAACGATTGGGGTATCGGGATCTTCACATTCTCTACGACATGCGCAGCTGTCACCGTTTAACAGGTTCGAGAAGTGTTCCCTCCATAATTTAAGATTGCTCTGTACGTCAGTCACCAGATCACCGTCTTTGTTCTTACAGGAAAACGCCCCGGTCTTGAAACCTTCTGTAAGCCGCCGAACTTTCTGGTAAAATTTTCGGGCGTTGTTCCTGTTGGCCAGCATCTCAAGCTCCTCGCACTCACGTATTTCGGCCTCTCGTTTCTTCTGTCGGATAATACGTCTCTCTTCCTTTTTCAGCTCTCTGTAGCGATCCCACATGGCTCGCGTTGCGCCCGATCGCAGCGTGGCTCTATAGGCGGCATCCTTTCTTTCTGCGGCAGCATGACATTCCTCGTCGTACCAATTGTTTTTTCGGGCTCGCCGGAATCCGATTTCTTCTTCGGCGGCGGTACGTAGTGAACGAGAAATGTTGCTCCATTGCTCGCGCATGCCGGTTTGTTGGGCAGTGCTCTCCGAGAGCAGGAGTGAGAGTCGAGTGGCGAATCTTCTGGCTGTCTGTTGTGATTGCAGCTTTTCGATGTCGAACATTCTTTGCGTAGGTAGATGTACGTTTTTTGCTGCACAGAGGCGGGTGCGCAGCTTGGCTGCAACAAGGTAATGATCCGAGTCGATGTTGGGCCCTCGGATCGTACGTACATCTAATACACTAGAAGCGTGTCTTCCATCTATCACAACATGATCGATCTGGTTTCGCGTTTTTCGATCAGGAGACAGCCAGGTAGCTTGGTGTATCTTTTTATGCTGGAATCTGGTGCTGCAGACTACCATGTTTCGGGCCCCGGCGAAGTCGATCAGCCTCTGTCCGTTACCGGATGTTTCGTTGTGCAGGCTGAATTTTCCGACTGTGGGACCAAAAATTCCCTCCTTGCCCACCCTGGCGTTGAAGTCGCCAAGCACGATTTTTATGTCGTGGCGGGGGCAGCGCTCATAGGAACGTTCCAAGCGCTCATAGAAGGAATCTTTGGTCGCATCGTCCTTCTCTTCCGTCGGGGCGTGGGAGCAAATTAGCGAGATGTTAAAAAATCGCGCTTTGATGCGGATTATTGCGAGACGCTCGTCCACCGGAGTGAACGACAGTACTTGGCGACGAAGTCTAAGCCTCTAAACTACAATAATAAAAAATTAAATAACTCAAAAATACAAATAACATAGTTTTGTAGAGTAGAAAGAGTTCGATCAAATGAATACTTACCCTTTGTCAAGCTGCAAACAAATCGTTTAAAAAAAAGAATATATAAACACGCTCTGAACTTATTCCAACCCAATACGAAATCGAATAACGAAAATGCGGTAAGTTTGCAAGCATCCACAAATTTTTCTTCAAGTTTGGTGTTGTTTTAGCTTGGAGTATACGAAATTTCGTGAAGTATGCGAATTTCGAATTTTCGCAGGTTACGTATATTCGAATTTCGATTTTTTTGTGGCGATATGTTGGTACTCATGTCTCTCACCCATGCCGACGAGTTCGGCCATTTTGAATGTTCAGTTAATTCTTGGCAGCTGCTTTGCTTGCACTTGTTTCGGCTCGTTCGATTTTTACCTATTTAAAAAGATGGATCAAAGAACCTGCAACAAATTTTGTGTGAAAAACCAAATTAAGTGCGCGAATGCATTTCGAATGCTGACTGTGTCATACCAAAGCAACGTTTATCGGTAGTACAAAATGTTCTGAGAAGGCCGAGAAGATGTGAACGACGAAAAGCCGGGCGCCCGAGCACTTCAACAACAGACGAAAAAATTGATTAAGTGAAGAAAATGCTATTAACCAATCGTCGAATCACCGTTAGAGAAGTTGCTGAGGAGACAATATAGATTGGCTAGACATATAGATTGGCTCGTGCCGTTCGATTTTTTTCAATAATTTGGGCAAGAGACGGGTCGCCGAAAAATTCGTACCAAAACTGTTAAATGTCGACCAAAAGCAGCATCGCGCGAACATTGCTAATGAGATCTGGGACTCTGTCCGCGACGACCCAAATTTGCTCCAGCGGGTCATAACTGGTGACGAATCGTGGGTTTATGGTTATGATGTGGAAACCAAAGCTCAATCATCTCAATGGAAGCTGCCGCACGAGTCAAGACCGAAAAACGCGCGCCAAGTTCGGTCGAGCGTAAAAGTTTTGCTTACCGTTTTCTTCGATTGCAGGGGCGTTGCGCATCATGAGTTCTTGCCACAGGGTAAAACGGTCTGTAAGGAATATTATATATAGGGTTTTTCAGTAAGAGCGCTTCAACTTTTGAACTTTTTTGAATAAAACACAAACGGTTTGACTTTTTTAACTAATTTTTTTTTTATTATCGAGTTTGAACATATACATTTAAGTATGAAATTCGATTTCTTTTGCATGACCACCGCGTGCACGTTTTACGAAGTCCAATCGTTGAACCCAATTTTCGACCACTCTTTTGCATAAATCGGCCGAAATTCCAGCAATTTCGCGTTCAATATTGGCTCTGAGCTCACAAATCGTCGCCGGCTTGTTACTGTGGACCAATGACTTCACATGACCGTAAAATGACCGTAATGCTCTTAAAGTAGCAGCAACAGAACGATTATTTTCATAAAAAATTTGCACGATTTGCAATCGTTGCTCAAGTGTGTAGCGTTCCATGATGAAATGTATACTAATGAAGTTTACAAATGACAAGCGAAAAATAAAAAATATTGCGTCGTTCGCCCTCCCTATCGGAAAAAAGTTGAAGCGCACCTATTGAACAACCCTTTATATATATATATATAATCCTCCTCCTATTTGTGGTGTGCGTCTTGATGTTGTTCCACAAATGGAGGGATCTACAGTTTCAAGCCGACTCCGAACGGCAGATATTTTTATGAGGAACTTTTTCATGGCAGAAATACACTCGGAGGTTTGCCATTGTCTGCCGAGGGGCGACCGCTATTAGAAAAATGTTTTTCTTAATTTTGGTGTTTCAATAGGGAATACGAGTATTACCTGCAAGTTATGCGCAATTTGCGCGAAGCAATCCGCTATCCGCCAAAAACACCCGGATTTGTGGAAGAACGAAAATTGGCTCTTGCATCACGATAACGCCCCTGCTCACACATCGTTGCTTGTGCGCGACTTTGTGGCCAAAACAACACATTAATAATGCCACAGCCACCGCATTCCCCAGATCTGCCCCCCTGTGACTTTTTGTTGTTCCCGAAACTGAGGAGGTCCATGAAAGGACGGCGCTACGCTAGGATTGACGTGATAAAGACGGTTGTGAAGGAGGAACTGAACAAAATTAAAAAAAAAATGATTTTTTGAAGTGCTTCGAAGATTGGAAAAAACGTTGGCATAAGTGCATAATATCTCATGGGGATTACTTTGAAGGGGACAAAATAGATATTAGTGAATAAATAAATAATTTTTGAAAAAACACAAAATTAGTGATACTTTTTGAACACACCTCGTATAATAAAAAATGAAAAAAAAGAAACAAAAAATTAATGAATACGTTCTCACCCTTTTTTAGCCACTCCCTATGCATGATATATTAAAATTTTAGAACTTATTCACTCTACCGAGGACAGTCCCTGCACGTACAACACTGTCGAAAAAATGCCCCATTCAGCAATGAATCAGTCACGTCATATAAAAAGACAAAACGTAGACAAATATCCATAAATTCCATAAACATATCACACATTTTTTGTTACTCAAAATTTTCCGTCTTTCAAAATTAAGATTCAATAAGAACAATTTCAAATGTTTACACCAGCTTGGAGGTGGTTACAATTCACTGTGCCTGTTGGACTTTTCGGTATCGCCGTTTGGGAGGCAAAGCGCTGTAAATTTTTTACTTCTCTTATTTTTCCTATCTTCATTTTTGTGCTAAAACTATGATTTTTAACTATGAATCTTATTTTTATTTTTCTTGCAGCAACTGCTGGCTCTCGGTTTGGCTACTCGGAACCGAATCAGCGTCGATGGGCTCGACATCATGGACATTGCGCCGGCAAAACGCAGTCACCAATCGCTGTACACTCGTCCAAAGTAAATACACACAATCCCAGTGATAAAAATTATTTTTCTATGAAAGCTTTGCAAAATTCAGAGTTTAGTTCAAATATTGTAAATCTGTATTCGTCATATGAGTAGATTGTTGTGCGGGTGTTTGTTGTGAATAAAATAAAATGAAAGATACTTAAATATCAAATTTTAAACCCGAAATAGTACGGAATAAAAATTCCATTGCTTAAATGTTTTTAAGGCTAGTCGGTGAGCGAAACCAGTTGTTGTGAGACAGATATTAGCAAGGCGAGTCTATTAAAGGTGGTGTTGGTACATCAGCTGATTTGTTTTTTTCTTTCGCTGTGTCCATGTAGCGGTCAGCACAGAATAAAACTATGCGAATTAGTTCTTTTTTTTTTACTTTGCCAATCCCTTGCCGTGACAATCAAACGTACAAAACATTTTTGTTGGTCTAATGCCACCGCCTTCAATAGATTCGCCTTGGATATTAGGAAATCAAGTTGTTACACCGGCTAGGTTTTCTGGTTTTGCAAGTTGACGAGTGAAATAGAACGATTCCGAACTGTAGGTGGGCTAATCTGTATGTCTGCAGAGTGGCACTTTTATTTTTGACTTCCACTTTATGCTTAACAACTTAGTGAGATTTAAAAAAACGAGTTTGTGGCTTTTTACTGGAACACTAATTGGGGGTAATGGATATTAATCTCATATAACGATTTCTGTAGAAGCTGGGAAAGCGAGAACACCTTCTACGCGAACAACATTTCCTGTGGCTGACAAGCAAAATAGCGTAAGAGCAGGCCGTTTAACCAAATCTAACCGAAAATATACAATATATATTTTTAATCAATGTACTAATACCGATTCTCTTAGCAATATGCAAACTATTAATATTTAAATAGGCACTCTATCAATGTTGCTAGGGCCCGTTGGAGGAAATCACATTTTTGCCAAATAAGCAGACAAACTGGAACCACGGCTGCATAAAATCGCTACTGAATCTTACGAGATAAGATATGAGAAACACGATAGATATACTAGTGGGAATTGTCTATTTGGAAGGCATGGAAATGGACTGGAAGTAACACATAATCTCTTTTGTCGAAGCTGTCTGAAGCTTTGTCGAATAAATTGAAGAAGAGGAAGGCGTGGAACAAATCCAGTGCATTTGCACTGGCTCTATACAGAAAAAGGCTTTCCACGCTCGAATTTGCCTTTCTTGACAGCATTGAAGAGGTCTCACTAATAGGGTTGCCGAAATTAGCAGAATTCATTAAATCCTCATTCCATTTGAGGGAAACCCCATTCGTTTCCCAAGTGTTCTCATTACGCAGTGCCCGAGGATGATACCAATCACCGCACTAATGGAACGCTGGCCAAGATTGATGAGTGATTTACTTCTGTGCTCGTTCCTTCTAGGTCAAATCTGTTTAGTTATCTCACAGGTGCGCTACGTGGTCCCTCTACTGTTGAACTGCGCCCTGTAGACCGACCTGATACAGATCTCGATATTTAGCAGAATTAACAGATTTAAGAGCAGTTCCTCTCCTAGCCAGCTTATCCGCGGAGCAAACTTCACCAGTGGCTCTGTGGTGTCGGGAACCCAGACAACGTTCGTGATGTACCACTTAGCCAACTCTTCACAAATAGCTCTACATTTAATTGCTACTTTGTTGATATTTTATGGCAGCATGACTGCCATAGTAGATAGGGATGGCAAGGCCTCCTTTATAGCTATCAACTTAGTTTGAAAGCCGTTACGGTAGGCAGATATCCAAAGACTTAGGTTCAGCTGCAAAACTTTTGAGGGGATGTCACTTCCAACCTTATTACTGTCTGTGTCAGAAAAATGGAACCGCGATTATTCATGAAGTATGATATGAAAGATATATATTTAAAAGTTTTTTATACAAAAGTACGAGTTGCAATTACTCAATAAGCCGTGTAGTCTTCTTCGTTGTCGAGTACAGTCATGTATCTTCTTGGCATGCTTTGAACCAGCTTTTCTGCGTAGCTCATCGACAAACAGGACTAGATTTTGCGAACTTGACGAACGAGTTGCTTTAAATCATGGACTGGCCTTCGGGCAAAATGGGGTTGGTGTCTGGCGTCAAATACTGTGACGCCATTTTCTTGAAGAAATACATATATCTTGAAGTTACAAGAAAAAAACCGGTTCTTTTCGTATGACACAGTGCAGTGAAACGTCAGTGCAGATAACCACTAACTCTGAGTAAAGGTTATTTATCGTTAACGTGTGCAAAAATTATTATCAAATTATAATTGTAGAGCAATGTAATCTAGCTCCCTATGTGTATGTGTTTCCGGAAAAGTTCCGAGAAACTTTCGAATGAACAAAATTTAATCTTTCTAGGAGTGGACGGAATTTTCCGCAGATAACCATGGCGAGGAGATCTAATAGAGTCTCAAGAGCCTTGGTTGGAGTAGAAGGCAGCGCTCTAGTGATAAGCTTGGATACTCTGCTCTTTGAACTCTTTTGCGTTTTGCTCTTGGATACCATATCCTCCAATCCCAAGAATGACGGAAAGAAGATTGCGCCCAGCAGAGAGTACGTGACGTCAAGTTTTTCCAAGTTGTGCAGTATTGCAATCTTTTTGCTCTTCGCAATAAATTTAGTGCTTTTTTATACCGAAAATGCGAAAATTTTGAAGTTTCGTGTTTGTTTCTTTTTTTAATTTAAAGCTACCAAAGCTTAAAGTTAAAAAAAAAACTCTATTATTATACAAAAGAAGGTTAAAAAAGGCCACTCTGAGAAGATTTTAGTGCTAATGAAAATTAGTTGGTTTTTATAAAATTTGATATTTTGGAAGTGTGAATTTAATTTTTTGCTCCTTTTAAGGTTATGCAAGAATATTAAATGTCCCTCTCTAACTCTTCGTAAGATTGAAAACCTTTTTACACATTTAAAAAAGCTTTTGAATTTACCGAATTTAAACCAATTTAAACCATAGAGGTGTAATCGTTTCTTCCGGTTCTCAATCCTTAGTGGAACATGGGGCATGAAGAGGTGTATTCATTGTAAAAATAAGCCACAAACTACCAGAAAATACTAAAGAAACCATACCGACATATTTACAAAAAGAGTACCTTGTCTAGTTACATAACCTCAAATATAGCAAATAAGTCGTTCCCTTAACAAAAAAAGTCTCGCTTAACAAAAAAACTCATAAATTAAATTTTGCATAAGCATAACACATTTATTTAAATAAAACGCACATTTTGAAGATAATTGGTCACGCATACAAAGTTCTTTAAGTAGTTCAATAGAAATTTGGTATTTTATTTTTTTAAATGGGCATTTGAATGCGTTTTTATATCCAAAGTTAGGCAACAGTGCAGTAGCGAGAGAAAGATTTGACTGTCGAAAGCAGAAGAACACCAACAACACCTGCAATCGCGGCAATGCCACCAGATGTTAAAAAAAAGTAAAGCTAAATAAGACTGAGTGAATTATTTAAATAATTATTAAAAAATGTACATTTTACAAAATTATAAACATTGCATTTTAATTAGAACAGGCTAGAAAAATGTCATGAAGAAAGAACTAACACTACGAGACTAAATAACAAAAAAAAAATGCTAAATCAAGTTACGAAAATGGAGCTGAAATCACGTAACTCATTGTCAAATTCGCTGAGAGCCAAGTAACGGCACCACGATAGGCGCCATCTCATTATTCTTTCCATCATGCTCCAATCCTGGTCATCAAATAATGGCTCCGCAGAAGAGGATAGACTTCACAATCGCAGTGTATAACCAGGGTCCTACGCGCGGTTTTAAGTCCCATCATTTTCTCCATAGCTGTTTTGCACACACACAGGGAAGTTCCCGTTTTTCCTGATCTGGTTTCAAATGGTTTGTGGAGAAAGAATGAATTGATATATCAAAATTCAATTCGCTGTATGCTCAAATGAAAATTTGTATATTAAAATGACGTATACATTTTGATTCCTGCACTGTTTAATGGATGTAGCGTTCAATACTTCTCAAAGAACCGATATGTTAAGCTGCCCTTCTTGAGTCTAGACATTTATATTAAATAAATTTATGCTGAAATAGAAAATTTTAATAATAGGACTATGAATAAGTTCGTGCGGGTTTTTTCGAAATTTGAAACTTTATTGACGTAAAATGGTTACAAATTTAATATTCAAAATATTGTCCATCGCTTACTACTACTTTTTCCCACCTTTCTGGCAATTCACGGATTCCCTTTGTGAAAAATTCGGTCGGTTTTGCCGCAATCCACGAATCGATCCATTTTTTGACTTCATCGTAATTACGGAAGTGCTGGTCAGCCAGGCCATGTTGCATCGATCGGAAGAGATAGTAATCGGATGGCGCAAGGTCTGGACTATACGGCGGGTGGGGTAGGACATCCCATTTGAGCGTTTCTAAGTATGTTTTGACCACTTGTGCAACATGTGGCCGAGCATTGTCATGTTGCAAAATAACTTTGTCGTGTCTATCGGCGTATTGCGGCCGTTTTTCTCGCAGTGCTCGGCTCAAACGCATCAATTGTCGTCGGTAGACATCCCCCGTAATCGTTTCATTCGGTTTCAGTAGCTCATAATACACAACACCCAGCTGGTCCCACCAGATACACAGCATAACCTTCAGGCCATGAATATTCTGCGCCGACGTCGATGTTGAAGCATGGCCAGGGTATCCATACGTTACCCGACGTTTTGGATTGTCGTAATGGACCCACTTTTCATCGCCAGTCACAATTCGATGCAAAAAACCCTTTCTTTTGTGCCGTTGAAGCAGTTGTTCGCATGCCATAAAACGGCGTTCAACGTCTCTTGGCTTCAATTCATACGGCACCCAATGGCCTACCTTTCGGATCATTCCCATGGCTTTTAAACGTTTGGAAATGGTTGATTGATCAACTCCCAAAGTTTTTGCAACCTCTTCTTGCGTTTGAGCCGGATCTTGATCGAGCAATTCCTCCAATTCGGTATCCATGAACTTTGGCGGCGCACCCTCGCGTTCTTCGTCTTCCAAGCCAAAATCACCACTTTTAAAGCGTGCAAACCACTTCTGGCACGTTCGCTCAGATAGAGCATGCTCACCATAAACTTCCACCAAGATACGATGACTTTCGGCTGCTTTTTTCTTCATATTAAAATAATGAAGAAGAATTCCCCGCAAAAACACATTATTTGGCACGAAATTCGACATTTTCAAGTGTGGTAAAAATATTGTTGTTTACGCTTCAAATAAAAAACTTATACTGACGTTTGTGCCTTACGACAGTAGCTCTCCAATGAATGTTTGGAAATGTGGATCGATGGAATAATAATCAAGTTACGCCATCTGTTGTAAAACCGCACGAACTTAAAAATAGTCCTATTATTTTTTTTTTTTTAATTTTTTATAATTTTTATTAAAATCGTTTTTTCTAGTAACTGTTATGATATCTTTAATTAGTTAAGAGTTGGTGAAATCACTAACTTCGAAACTTAAATCATTCAATTATTAAATTTTTTATTCTATCTGCTTTGTATGAGTTCCTCTTTTTATGTGCATATAAATTTGTTTGCTTATTTGAAATTTTATCAAATTATTTTCCAGGCTATCCCATTGAATATGCCAGCGATTGATATGATTGGCTATCATAATTTGCTGCCGAATCCATTGCTTATGGTCAACAATGGGCATACTGGTGAGTAGAAATAGGGCGAAGTAAGTTCAGAAGAGCTAATTCGAATTTAATATTTATTTTTAAGAATATTAAATATTAATATTTGTCTTTTATTATTTCGATAGACACTTGTTTCTTATTTTACATTTTCGTGTACTGTATACAGGCACATATTTAATATTCGAATGCTATCAGTTTGAGGAGAATGTAAATTTAATAAATATTTGTAAAATATAGAAACATCATTTTGAAGAGCTCATATTCACAGCATTTCTATGCAATACGTAAAGCAGAGACAACTCCAAGCAATTCAATTTTCAATACAACATTTTTCCATGATTTTCTATTTTCACCCATTGAACTTATCCTGCTATGTACTATTCTATTTCCCCTCAGTTGCCATCAATATACCCAAGCTGAGTGAGGAGGAGAAGGAGAGTGGCGATTTTATGCCGTACGTACGTGGCGGTAAGCTGCCGGGTGATTTCGAAGTGGAGAGTGTCCACTTTCACTGGGGCGATAAGAACAATCGTGGGGCTGAGCATGTGATCAACGACATCCGTTATACGATGGAAATGCATATTGTGCATCGCAACAAGAAATATGCGACACTTGCCGATGCGCTGGAATTCACTGATGGCGCTGCTGTATTGGGATTCTTTTTCAATGTAAGTTGATTGTATGCAACGAGTGGATTGAATGGATGCTTTCACAAAGGATGTGCAATATTGAATGATTGCTAGTGAGACAATTATGATTTTATTGGTTATTTGATTGCTTTATTGTTTGACTGTTTAGTTTGCTTTTTTCTAAATTCACTTCCTGTTGTGCATTTTGATTGTAACCGTTTTTTTTCCATTTCTAGTTGGACGAAGATGAAGGTGCGGGTTTGACAACAATATGCCGGCATTTGAATCTAATACCGGATGCGAATGATGCTGTCAATTTAACAGTTACCTTCTCACTATCCGCGTTGATTGCTAATGTAGATTTGGATAAATTTTATACATACAAAGGTGAGTGTGCATTTCCGGATTCTGTAATTTCACAAATATATTTCTTCGAAATTATAATATGCACTACTGGGAAAGCTTTCAAAGGTGTAATCACTTTGTAAATTATCATTAAATTGAACATTTAATACTTTTGTATGATTATTCAAAAACTTTTTTTTTGTTCATGTAGCAGCTTGATCAAAAAGTGTCCTCAAATTCAAAATACAAGTTTATCCTTCAGAAGTGATATTATCGCCTCATAGTGCTCCCTAGGCACACCTAAAGAATGGGTGTGCAAGCACACGACTTCTGTAGAGGTTGTCTCGATGAGGAAGAGACAATCTTGCACCTTCTGTGTCATTGTCCTGCTCTATTCAGACGGAGATTAGCCATTCTAGGCAGACTATTTTTTAACGAATTGTAAGATCTCAGCTTCAACCGCTTCAACCGCTTGAGCCTAACCTAACCTTAACTACTTCCCTTGAACTGCAACGCGCTTATGTCAGCGTTTGATCCAGTTCTCGAAACATTTCTGAAACTCTCTTTTCGGTACAGCAATCAGAGTCGTCTTCGATATTTCCATTACTTTTTTTCGTCTATCCCCATAGCGGTTTTTTGACTCTATGATGCAGAAAAAAATCACAGGGAGCCATATTAAGTGAATTCGATGGCTATTGGATGGTAATCGCTTCGTTTTTGGTCAAAGATTCACGGATTAGGATGGCACTGCCCGACGCTGCCTTATCATGGAGAAAAATCTACGAGTTATTTTCTCACAAATCCCTTCTTTCACATAAACGCCTCATAACGCGCAAATAATAGTCTTTAATAGTTAATAAGGCTGACCTTCGGGCAAAAATTTGAAGTGTACAATACTGCTGTAGTACATCAAGATCGTATACATCATTTTCTTGTTCTTGTGCCTTCATTCAATCTCTTCATTTACTCGCTTGATGTCTGGTTTGCGTGTCGAACTCATAAGCCCACGTATTGTCTCGAGTAATGATGCGTTAGATGGGTTAGTTGGGTCGGATTCAGCATTCGAAATAATGTGTTATATGTGATATCAGCGTCGTCCTTTTTTTGGATGACATTCAGGTCCTTTTGGACCAACTTTACAGCAAAAAGAAATCATTAACGCATCCATAAGCCATATTTAAGTTCTCTGCCAGCTCTCTAGGTCGGTTTAAAACTGTAGGTCTCTTTATTTGTGGAACAACATCAAGACGCACGCCACAAATAGGAGGAGGAGCTAGGTCAAACACCCAGAACGGGTGTATCCGCCAATTATATTATAATGTTTATTTTTAGCCTTGTTTGAGCTGCAAAATGTTACTGACTTTCTGCCAATTTGCAATGAGATATTTTGTATTTTATCGCAAGACAAAACAGGCTACTTATATGGGTTCCAGGACACTATGGTGTTTAAGGAAACGAAATTGCTGATGAATTGGCCAACCGTCGATCAGCGGTTCTCCCACAAGGGCCAGAGCCAATAATCGGAATCACTTCCGCAGGAATCATCAATTGGAGGAGCGATTATGTATGCAATTTACATAAAGAACGATGGTCCAGTCTAGAACGCTGCAGAACTGGAAAGTGTTTTGTAACAAGTTCGAACAGAAAACTGTCGGTATTATTACAGGACACAACCCATGGGGTCAGCATATGACCACCACTAAAATCATTGAGGACCCGATTTACCTGTTTTTCTTGGAGAAGGTGGGTAGCACTGAGCACTTTCTCTGTGAGTGTTCTGCCTTTTCTAGAGCAAGACTACGAGTTTTGAGATCCGATGTCGGGAGAATGAGTAATATTTGTTCTCTAAAACTGAAGGATATTTACAGATTTGCCAAAGAATCTGGAAAATTCTCACAGGACTAACTATGATATCTGTATTTCTGTCTCTATTCTTTCCTATCTCTTTCTCTGATACTTTTCTCCTTCTCTCCTTGACTATCTACCCTCTTTCCAGAGCTTTAAATACAATGGGCTTTTTAGCCTGAGTGTTTTAGGACCCACCAAATCTCCTTGGCTTGACCTTTTCAAATTTGAATTTTTCATTTTCAAGGGTTTTCCAATAATAGGTGTTATTGGTGAATAGATTGCGCTATCGAGAGATGATGAACGATTTTCTATGGCCGGAATTGGAGCGTATTGATTTGGGCAACGTTTGTTTTCAACAAGACGGCGCTACGTGCCACACAAGCAACGATGCCATTGATCTTTTACGGGAAAAGTTTCCGGGCCGTGTTATCTCTCGAAGAGGTGATCACAAATTGCTACCGAGGTCTTGTGATTTAACACAGCTCAGGGTCGATTCAAGACCTCAAAGATGGAATTCGTGAGGCTATCGAGGAATTATTAAATAACGCTTTATAAATAAGTGTATATTTTTTGTTATGTTAAAAACTCATGTAATGTAAGGAAAATGGTTAGGTATAAGAGGTTGGATAAAAGAGATATTTACAAGCAGTGTTTTTTAAAAATTATCTAAATTATTTTATCCACAAATACGTTTTAAACTCAGTCTAGTTAAAGCAGTTCAGCTTAGGCGTAGATGCTGAGGTAACTTAACGATTTAGCCTCATCCTACTCCATGCAGCTACTGCACAAGGGACCCGTAATTACATTGAGTCGCACCACACAGTTACCCAATTGGCGGTATTTAGTTAGCTCTAACAAGCGTTGCGTTTTTGTACTAAATAGAAAAACTTTGCTATTCTCAAATCACAGAATATCGCCCAATGCACAAGAGCAGAGTGCAGACAGTTAAAGGCTCGCCTAAGGGGTGAAGGTGTGAAAAGGATTTTTAATTTATTCCCTCATTGCTCGCATTGGAAGGCAAGTTAGATTTGTTGCTTACTTTTCTTTCCATTACTTAGGCGGTAAACGAGAGTACGCAACAGAAGTTACTTATACACAGACATATACGAAGCAATGCGGTGTAATCGGTAACTCGCAAAGGAGTACTCGAAGGACAATTTCAAGCTCGATTGGGTGTAACCTTAAACGAATTATTTTATCTTGGCATGTAATGGCCTCATAATATGCCACTTGGCAGCTTTAATTCCATTGCTCACGTAATTAGTCATGTCGCAAACCTCTGAGAGCAGACTAAGCGTGAGTTACATATACTTTCTCTTTTCTTTTTGTTTTACTTTAATAATATGTTACTGTTACAACATGATGGAAAGAATAATGAGATGACGCCTATCGTGGTCCCGTTACTTTGCCCTCAGGGAATTTGACAATGAGTTACGAGGTTTTAGCACCAGTATGGCCAGATTACCACTTTCGTAACTTGATTTAGCATTTTTTTGTTATTTAGTCTCAGAGTTTTAGTTCTTTCTTCATGACATGTTTCTAGCCTGTCCTAATTAAAATCTAATGTTTATAATTTTGTAAAATATACATTTTTTAAAAATTAGTTAAATAATTCACTCACTTTTAATTAGCTTTCCTTTTTTTAACATCTGGTAGCATTGCCCGTGATTGCAGGTGTTGTTGTGTTATTCTGCTTTCGGCAGTTAAATCTCTCTCTCGCTACTGCAGTGTTGCCTAGCTTTGGATATAAAAACGCACTCAAATGCCCATAAAAAAAAAAAAAATACCAAATTTCTATTGAACTACTTAAAGAACTTTGTATGCGTGACCAATTATCTTCAAAATGTGCGTTTTATTTAAATAAATGTTTTATGCTTATGCAAAATTTAATTTATGAGTTTTTTTGTTAAGCGAGCCTTTTTTTGTTAAGGGAACGACTTATTTGCTATATTTGAGGTTATGTAACTAGACAAGGTACTCTTTTTGTAAATATGTCGGTATGGTTTCTTTAGTATTTTCTGGTAGTTTGTCGCTTATTTTTACAATGAATACACCTCTTGATGCCCCATGTTCCACTAAGGATTGAGAACCGGAAGAAACGATTACACCTCTATGGTTTAAATTGGTTTAAATTCGGTAAATTCAAAAGCTTTTTTAAATGTGTAAAAAGGTTTTCAATCTTACGAAGAGTTAGAGAGGGACATTTAATATTCTTGCATAACCTTAAAAGGAGCAAAAAATTAAATTCACACTTCCAAAATATCAAATTTTATAAGAACCCACTAATTTTCATTAGCACTAAAATCTTCTTAGAGTGACCGTTTTTAACCTTCTTTTGTATAATAATACATTTTTTTGTAACTTAAAGTTTCGGTAGCATTTAATTAAAAAAAAAAATAAACAAACACGAAACTTCAAAATTTTCGCATTTTGAGCATAAAAAAGCACTAAAATTATTGCGAAGAGCAAATAGTTGGCAATACTGCACAACTCGGAAAAACGTGACGTCACGCACTCTCTGATGGGCGCAATCTCCTTTCTATCATTCTTGACTGTTTTAATTTACTTTTACTCTCCCCAACTTCCACATTCCCAACCTCCCACACTCATACACCACATTCTCTCACTCTTCCACACTTTCCCACTCCTATAGTACTTCCAACAATTCCAAACTTTCTCATTACTACTCCTCATTTAACTTAATTATTATTACAAATTTGATATTTGAATAAAACAGACCTGTTCTAAACGAATCATTACTTATATACATCTAACTCGTGCGCCGATCTTGAATTGAATAATTAGCTGATTATCTTGAATTTAGTATCATTGTACGATTAAGATGAACTTCAGTGCAGAAAATAAATACAAGTACAATCGGCTGAGTTAAAAGCTCACCTATTGAGTACCTATCATACACACATATGTATATACACATGTACGTGCATAAGTAGGTTTAAAAATGCTTGTACGATTGCTTGGAGGGATTAAACAAAATAAGAATAGGTAAATTGTTTCTGTGTGAGTCAATGGATATTGCTTTCGAGGAGCGCTGTGCCTCCACATGTGCACTGCTGTATGTACGCGTATCTATGTACAGACGACTCTTGTTAATTCGAAATTCGAGGGACTCTTAAAATATTACGAATTATAGATTGTTTTAAATATTAAATGGTTCGAAATTTTTGAGAGAAAATAAATAAAACTTCGAATTATCAAGTGATTTTATTTAACTGCAAATGTTTTACATATTCATCATGTGAACTCATTTATACGGTCTTGCTGCGAAACTCATGGTTGCTGATGCAAGTGCCTGATATGCTGTTTCATCGGTTTTGTAATTTATCGAATGAGGCTCTTGCTACCTTAACTGACACCTCTGCCAAAGGTTCTGATGTATCGTCTTCATCTTCATCGTTGCTCTTTTCATTCGTATCTGTTGCAGATAAAATTTCGCCATCAGTTAGTGATCCTGATACAGCAACATCTACATTCACTTGAACATAGTCGGAAAAACTCACACCGCTGATGTCAGCTACTGGTACCATTCATGGTTCTTCATCATCCATAATTCTTACTGATTATTAGTATGTTTTCCCCCATGACACTTTGCATCGTTAAAAGTAAGCGTCTTGTCCGGTAAGCATTTGAAAAATAGGCCTGTTTCATCAGTATTGAAAATGTCTCGGGCATCATTGTTTTCAATCAGTGTCTTCAATTTACCATGCCAATCTGAGCAAACAGCATCATTAATAGTTCCACTTTCTCCACCAACTTTTTTCAACACGACTCCATTCCTCTTTTTGAAATTTGTAAGCCACCCTTCACTTGCCGTAATGTTTTTTTGTATGTTTAGAGTAGACGCGAGCTCTTTTGCTTTTTCCTTTAACAAAGTTTCGCTATATAGATATTTTTTGTCCTCTATCCTGTCTAAGCCAAATGACCAGGCTTAAACTTCCACACGAGGAAATTCACCTTTAGTTATTCTTTTCCGTGCTCCAACAGTTTGGGCAGCAGTAATTTGCTCCTTGTTTTTTATTATGGTTGAGAGAGTACTGAGAGGAATCATAAATTCTTTTGTAACATCGCTTTTCTTTTCAGTTCCTTCTACTTTCTCAATTTATTTTCCTTTCCAGCCATCGTCAAACATTTATGTATGTATACTTTTTAGGACTCGTATTTAATACAAATTTTTAATCTGTATACCCTCAAAGCGTGCGTCAAAATGTGTTTATGTTTTATGCGTAATACGCACAGTAAAGGTATTTTCAGGGAGCCCCAAAATTCAAAGTTCTTACTAACACACCAAGAAACTTGACAAATTTGAATCGTTGAGTGTTTGACCATATGAGTTCGAATTACCGCGTCGTAGCAATGATTTTTACGTTCGAATTACCGAGTGCATAAAAATGTATGGACATAATTCGAAATATAAGGAGATTTTGTAGGGGACTCATGATAACTTTGAATTTATTTATTTATTCATTTTTTCATCAATTAAAGTACAACTCAAATAGATTACTAAAACTAAAGCTTAAATGTAATATTTGGTAAACAATACTGTGAGATACATTAGTCACAATTCAAAAAGTGTACCTCCAGATTAAGTGTTGCCTTGAAAGTCTCTCGTGAGTTAGAGAATACGTCTAAATTTTTGCATAATTGGTTAGACTGCCTTTTAAAGGATGGTTAAATTTCAAGGGCCGGTGTTGATTTTATATAAAATACAAGTTTTTTAAGAAATTATTGTCATTTCTCTTTATTATGATAATACTGGTATGGCTCAATTACGCATGGAACAAAATATCGGCCAAATGGCCACTGCGGCGTCGGCGGCACACCTCCATCCGATGGTCAAAATTTTCGATGACGCTGAGGCATAATTGAGGTTCTATGCCGTTAATGTGCCGAATTAACTCATCCTTTAGCTCTTGAATTGTTGTTGGCTTATCGATGTACACCTTTTCTCTCAAATAATCCCAAAGAAAGAAGTCCAACGGTGTCAAATCACATGATCTTGGCAGCCAATTGACATCGCCGCGACGTGAGATTATTCGACCATCAATTTTTTCCCGTAAAGGAGCCATTGTTGTGCGTGTGTGACAAGTGGCATCGTCCTGTTGAAACCACATATCGTCCACATCCATATCTTCCAATTTGGGCCATAAAAAGTTCGTTATCAACTCACGATAGCGAACACTATTCACAGTAACTGCCTCACCGGCCTCATTTTGGAAAATATACGGCCCAATGATGCCGCCGGCCCATAAACCGCACTAAACAGTCACTCTTTGTGGGTGCATTGGTTTTTCGGCAATCACTCTTGGATTATCATTCGCCCAAATGCGGCAATTCTGCTTATTAACGAATCCACTGAGGGGAAAATGTGCCTTATCACTGAATCACGAAATGCGCGTTATGCATTTTGATTTGAACGCCCGTTTTTATAATAAGCCTGAATAACTTTAACGCGTTGTTCGATTATGTATCTTTCCATGGTTCAAATTGAGTTAGTCTGAAATTGAAAAATGTTAAATCAAATGCAGAAAGAAACTTGACGTTTAGGTGTGGTTCACATTCGACATCGGCCCTTAAAATTTAACCACACTTTACCACGTGCAAGCGGTTCATTTTGACTAAAATTGGTCTTGTGATGAGGTAAATGGAACATATTGCTAAGTCTAAGGTACAAGTGCGACAATTAAAAAGTATTAGTTCTAGCAAGAAGTGACATTTGATATGGTTCGTAACTATGTCCCCAACTTGTAATCGAAGTCAATCGTAACTTTGCGTCTACTGAATGACATGTGCTGGCATTTACCAGCGTAAGAGTCTTCTTGAAGTCTTATGCAGTCAGTTATGTCCCCTGTCCCACTGTAAATTTTCAGGCCATTTGCATGCATCACACAACGTCATGTCTCGAAAACGTCTGGAATGTCATTACCAAACATTAAGAACAATAGTGGCCCAAGATGGCGACCTTGAGGTACGCCTGAGGTAAATTTGATGCCATCAGATTTTATGTTATTTATACGAACGAATTGAGTTCTATCTGTTAGATAAGATGCAAGCCACTTGAGTAAGCTAGGGGGAAGACCAATTGAACCCAGCTTTTTAAGTAGGATACTTTGGCTGACTCTATCGAACGCTTTCGAAAAATCGGTGAATATGACATCGCATTGTTGGCCTGTTTCAAATTGGTTTAAGACAAAATTTGCAAATAACCCTAAATTCGTAACAGTAGATCTACCCTTAACAAAGCCATGCTGATTGTGCAACAGCCTATAATATCGCAGGTTTGAGTTAACGAGAGTCGACTGTATTATAGATACATAAGCAGCAAATAGTACTCCGAATGCACAAAAACACATCCACTCAAGAATAATATTTTTATTATTTCTGCTCTATTAAGGTTACAACAATACTCAATGCTAATGAAGATATTTATAGGTGCGTAGTATCTATGTAAAGTTGCATACGATTATCTTCATACATACATATTGAGATATGCTTGTATGTGTATGTATGCACATACATATATTATTCCGCAAATTGGCTATCATTCAATGAAATGTTCGTAGTAGGCAGACGTAGACGTATTAACAATGTTGTCTGCATGCATATTATCTTCATTAAATTAATTTTCGTATTTGCGTGTAACTTATTGAGCTCAAGTATTGATGAAATATTTAGCTTGTAACTGTGCTCAAAGGCTTTCTTAAGGCAAGCAACAAAAAATTACATATTAAAATAAGGCTAAGTGAGGCAGTCATTGCGAAGGCAGACTTAGACTTAAGGTAGTATTAACTTTTCTACAAACATATGTACATATGTGTGCAAATGTAGAAATGATAATAATGTAACACAAATAATAATAATACCTATGCATAATATGGAGCTTCTAGCTTTGAAACTCAGCAGTTTGTTTAACTTCTCATCGCCTGCATCACATTTAATAAAAATAGTGATCCCGTGCAAGCTGTTTGTACCGGTGACATTATATTTAACTACTTACCTGTAATTAAAGGTGTTCTCCAAAGCTCGATTGGGTTCTCTATTTTTTGTGTTACATATAAATGGTTCACAAAGTGTGTTAAAATATTCTGACATTCATGTATACGCAAATGATGTCTAATCATATGTCAGCTGCCCTTTTGTATCTACCATTTTTGTTTTAATATGCTCAACACTGACTTAGATCACGTCAGCAAGTGGGCCTGTGACAATGGGTTACTTTTAAATGCATGCAAATCTCAGTGTATCGTTATTTACAAGAAGGCTTTCATCTCGAAGACTACAGTAAGTGAAATTGAAAGCACTGTTATACAATTTGTTGACATCTAGGAATAATGTTCAATAGAACTCTATCGTGGAATAAACTCATTTACAGTGTAAACACAGCTTGCCTGTCTATGATATGCTCCGTTCATTAACTTCATTCTTCATTAACTAGCACTTTACTCCAAAGAAAATATGACTGCTTTTAGCTAAACATATCTGTTACCAACCTTATTGTATAGATGTGAATTATACATATACATATGTATAGTTTATGTCGTAGTAAACTTAATATCCTCTGCAACAACATCACCAGATATGTGTATTCGGTAAAACGTCGTGACCACATATCAGTTTTCGTCTTAAAAATATTTATAAAATTTGTTGATTGATTCAAAGTTAAATGCCTAATGCTGCTTTACAAGGGCATTAACTCTAGTGAATCCAATTATCTTGCCGAACGAATTCTCTTGACTAGATCGTCCCGTTAACTTAGCTTGCTTAGTGAAAACAGTTGCCTTGCATCTGAACGTCAGTTCTTCGTTTTTGCTGTTTGTCTTTGGAGCGATCTACCACAAAAGATCAAAACCATTGGAAGTACATTACGCTTTAAAAATGAACTTGTTATTTTACCCACTAAATTGCTAATATGCACGTACATACAAGAAGAAGACCTACAGTCACTCACACCTTATTTGATACAGAGCATGCAGATATTTTATGTATTTGGTTTTATTTCATTTCTCAACATGAAATACATGTACACTTCTTTCGAAAAAAAAAAACGAAACCAAAAAATAAACATACAGAGAATTCACGCCGTAACTTAAATGATACAGTTAAAGTAACCTCTATTCCCGATGTAAATTTCAACAAACGGAATTGTATTTTTTACTAATATACATATGTGAGAGTTCGTAGAGAGAGTTTGACATTGTGACCGTTTTATGTATCATGGGACCGCTTTGATAGGAAATCATCAATTGGCTTTGGCGCATTTCAAAAAAGAAATGCTGAAATTGTACATTCAAATATTTGGGTAAGACTTGCCATTTAGAAACTGTTTGGAGAGTACTAGCTCATTTAAGTGCCAGAATAGTACGTAATAAAACTTTCGTAAGTGCAAGGAATAGAAGTAGATATTTTGCTTGCGTGCCCATCTAAATAAGAACCCAGTATTTTGGAGGACAGTACTTTTTGCAGACGAGGTAAAAATAAACTTATTTGAACCAGATGGTAGATCGGCTGTGGCGACGTCATAGTTTGGGCATGCATGTCTTCAAATGGAAGAAATAAGGAGGCAAGAAAATTTGGATAAAACAGCTAGAAAATTACAAAATTAAGATAACTGCTTTTATCAATATAATGACCCTAAGCATAAGTCACAAATAATACAAATATAGTTAATATATAAATGTCCCCACATTGTTGAAATTCCTGCCCAATCATCGGATTTTAACATCATGTGGTTGGCTTTGAAGACAAATATAAGAAAATGTGATGATTTGATCTTAAAAAGGGGATACTTGAAGAGTGGAACAAAATTAGTCACGAATACACAAAAAATGTGTTGACTCCATGCCACGTAGACTTCAATGTGTAATAGACAATAAAGGATACCCAACAAATTACTAGATACCTAAAAATTTGAAAAATTAGAAATAAATAGTTGCTCGTTTTTAACTGCATCATTTAAGCTGTGACGTGAACTCTCTGCATGTTTTCGTCTTTTTTGCATCACAATGAAATGAGTGGACACTTTTTTGTATTCTATGTTGAGAAATTAAACAAAATAATAAAATAAATAAAAAAAATAAAATAATCTACATACTCTCATTTTTCATTTTCGCAAAATACTATAAAATACAGAACATGTTTTGATGGGACTCTCAACTTTTTAGGCTGCCCTCAGAAAGTATTTGACTGGCGTGTGATTTGAATTTATCAAGTTTCACCAGCCGTTCCTTAAGATGGTGAAACACACGATATATGAACTAAATCAAAATGCGTTTAAATAAAACTCCACTTTTTCAATACAAAAGGATCAAGTCTGTTTGTGTAGAAACGTCAACCGAAGGATGTTCCGTCTCAGGCTCATTCCAGCAATATAAAACTTCGATAGGCGTCGAAAGTGTATTACTAGATAACTTCGCCCTCTTGCGATCTGGCTCGATCTCGAAATCTGTTGCCGAAAAGTGATAAACGCAAACTTTTTCACCTGATTTCAATAAAGTGCCGCAGGATTTTATCTAATCTTACTTTTCATTTTGTTTTTTTTTGGGACATGAGCAAACGCCCTCTTTGGCCTACTTTTTAAAGCACAACAAAAACAGTATTGCCTGCTTAACTCTGTAGTTAAAGTTTTCATTTCTATGCTTTTGAATATTTTTTCTTTAGAATTTGCCCTGAAATAAAAAGTGACTTTTCCAAGAGGACATAACGGGTTTATTAAGTTGAGCTAGCTATGCCTGACACAGGGTGAAGAATATACATCATACATCACCTTTAATTATTGCTTCATGGATTTGTTTAATGTGGAAAATTTAGGTATAGTGTTTTTAAAGTGAAATATAGTTTTTATATTTTGTTTTTGTAATTTTTTAGAATAAAATATACTTAAGAAATAAAATGGGTATTTTTTTTTTTTATTATTCTATTTATTTTTGTTAAATATTTTTGGCAAACGACATTTTCTTTTGCTTTTGTGTAATATCCTCCTTAAACATTGTTCTTGTTTTGAGCCATTAATAGCTGAGACTAAGCTTGGTAGTCGCTGCAAGTTTCATAGTGGCGTAAAATGCATCCTATTTGTTTTTGAACTACTTTTTTTACTGAGTACCAACAAAAACTATGATTTTGAGTGATGAAAATCTTTATTTTGAACTTTACGCACTCCACTGCTTATCTGTTTGTATACTGCAGCTGCTTGATTCACAAGTGTCAAATAAGATTGACGTGCAACGCCATTTGCAAAAATTATTAATCTTCATTTTGTATAAAAATGTTTGACATCTTTTTTTAAATCCTTCGGGTCTGGGCTTTTTTCGCTCTGTTCAAGTATTCTTTTTAAAAGGTTATATCCGTAAATCGATAGAAAATAAAATGTTGGAAAGCTACCTGAAAGCTCAAGTCGTTAGCTACAATAGAAATATGTTAAATTCACGTCCAAAATCGAAAAAGCCAGTCTGGTCAGACCCGAGTGCTCAACGGAGGGAGACTCTATACCAAAATTTTCACTATTGAATAAATCTGCAAAATATGCTTTTTCCCATCATTATTTCAGTTTTTTTGTAATTATTTCAGTTTACTTTTTATTATACTTGAGCCAACAACAAACCACTTTTCAGAAAAAGCGACGACAATGTACAAAATACTTGAATCACTTGACATGGAATCGCTCCTTTGTTTGTTCGTTTTTACATAATAAATAGTCGGAGTTAAAATTGCTTCAGAATGAATAACTTGCGATATATCTAAAACCAGTAGTTTTCGAGTCCTTGTTCAATTAGACTTATTTGCTTCTTTTGGTTCATACTATCATCACCATCATCATGCATAGCAATACAGCTCGGCGTGTATGTAAAATGTGTAAAAATGTGGACGTACTATACATACATAAATATTCTATATATGCATACATATGTTTACTTATACATAAATTAAAGTTATTTGAGAGGCAAACATCGATTGCTACCATCCCACCCGAATGCCAAGGCAAGTACATATCATACCTCCATAAAAGCATACATACATACATACATACATACACGCTGCCAGTTACTGTGCTTATTAGCGTAGAATTAACAAAATCGATGGCATGAAATAGAATTCAATATGCAAACAATATCACCGCAATAATATTTGAACAGGCGTCAGGAGAATGCACGAGTACAGACACATCCCCATGTACATATGTAGGTACATGCGCTTGTCCGATCAAAATCAGATGTAGTTATTTATGTAAATTGATATGTAGATGTACCGATATACATGCGCTGACAGGTGGACAAGTGCCAAACATGGCAACGAATGAATACAAATTGGCCACCAAAACTATGGCTACACACCAAAAAATGTGGGATTGACTGCAGAATAATTTGGAGATTTTATTACCCTGGCTAATGTGCTGGCTTTATGGTTGGCGACAATGTTGCTACATGCATACGGAATAATATGATTTAATTTTTAGCTAATGAGCTAAATTTGCTTCACAAATAATTTCCTACATATGTGCACATATCGCTCGTTTGCTGGAAGAATGCCAAAACCCAAAAATGTTTTTTTTTTTGGAATAAGCGTGCAGAAACGAACACCAATTAATCTTTTATTTTGTATATAGCAATCATGGATCTATTTATTATATGAGGTGCTTTCATTAGAAGAAAGGGTGTGCGTACTTTCACTTAGGGGTGACAGAATAAAATGAAAACTTTAAAGCTACGTTTATCGTATTTCTTTTAATGTTTCTTAAGTGAGTTATGTAGTTATGCCAACAAATGAGCGATTTGTATTTACAAATTCCCCCGCTGTAAACTTACATTGCAATTAATTCTTTGTTTGCTTGCTCTAATTACAGGTTCACTTACAACCCCACCCTGCTCGGAGGCCATTACATGGGTGCTCTATCCCGATCCCATACCCATTTCTCCCAAACAGGTATTTATACAAGTGGAACTGAACTTAACTGTACTAGGCTTTGCACCTGTTTTTAACGAATCCTTTCTTGTTTCTTACATACGCAGATTGCCCGCTTCCGTCAGTTGCAAGATACGCAGGATGGCGCGCTGGTTGATAATTTCCGTCAATTGCAGCCGATTGGTAACCGTCGCATTTTTATGCGCAACGGTAATACGAGACATACGCATGTGGAAGCTTTGAAGAAGGAGCTGGACTATAAGAAATGGGATTGGTATAATTGATTTGGCAGCTGGAATTGAATTGGAAAGTCTCACAGTGCTTGTACTCGTGCAATAACAAGCGGCCATTTGCTTTTGCAATCGATTCTTAGTTAAATAAATGTTTAATTTATTATTTAATATACTTACATATGTACTTAAGTAATTGCATTGTTGTAATTCTAGTGCGCTTGGCATGTACATTTACTTATTGCGTACATATCAATAGTCGTACTCTCTCCTAACGGACAGCTCTCTTAAGCGGACACCTCTCATATGCGGACTCTTTTTTGTGTACTTACCACAAACTCTTTTATCTTGAGGGGAGAACCTTTTCATAACACATTAATGCTCCTATGACGTATTACGAACGTTTTTTTACACTTTCTCATAAGCGGACACTTTTTTCAGTCCCGCTTAAAAGAGAGTATATGGTCTGTATATGTTTACATGCATTGAAGTTGCTGTATGTGGAGTTATATAATTTATATTATGCATGTCTGTGTTTATGTATTTATATCCAAGTTTGTGAAATAAATTAATTCAACATTGAAGTAAAAGGATTCTTTGCTTTCAAATATAATAAAACATTTCAAATACCTTTGAAATACCTTATCCATCATTAGCGGGTTCTTTAATAGGGACAACGCATTGTATTGTGTTTAACAAGCCAATTCACAAAGTTTTTTTTTAATTTCAGTAAAATGTCGTGTATATGTAACTTTGCTGGCCAACATTTAATAAATGGAGAATTTGAAAGAGTTTTTAAATTTTTTTTCTTTGGAATTTATTTTATAATATAAATAAATAAAAAAAATAATAAATTGGAGGGTTAATTCCCAAGCCAAAAGGTTTTATTTTGGTTAAGACCCCTGCATTTAATGACAAAGAGCAAATAAATAAGAAATTAAAAATTTTTTTAGAATATTGTTTTGGAAAAAAAAGAAATTGTCCTTAACTCCCCAATTCCCAAACCAAAGATTTTTTTATTTTTTATTTGTACTTTTCATGGCACAATTTATATAAATATAAAATAAGAAATTCGAAAATTTAAAAAAAAAGTTTTGTTTTTTTATTTTGTTATTAAACAAATGTATGTTTAACTCTGCAATTTCCAAGCCAGCAGTCTTTTATTTCAATTAAATTAGTTTTATATAGGCATTTGATGGCAAAAATAAATAAGATTTTTAATTCTTTTTTTTTATTTTTTAAAATTATTTTTTATAAAATACATTTATGATTAACTCTGCAATTTTCAAGATAAAACTGCTTTATTTCAGTTGAATTCTTTATAGATGCCCATTTGATAGCAAAATTGAAATAAATAAGAATTTTGAAAAATGTTTTAAAAATAATTTTTTACGAATTTTTTTATAAAATAAGTTTATGCTTAACTCTGGAATTCCGAAGCTAAACGTTTTTTATTTCAATTTGATTAATTGTGTATATGCATTTGATGGCAAAAATAATATAAATAAAATTTTTTTAATAATTAAAAAAAAAACTAATTATGAAAGTTTTTATAAAATAAATGTATGCTTAACTCTGCCATTCCGAAGCAAAAAGCTTTTTAATTCAGTTGAGTTTCTTGTATATGTGCATTTAATGGCAAAACTTAAATAGATAGGAAAATTAATTAAAAAATAAAAATAAAAAAACTATTAAAAGAAAAAATTTATTTCGAATTTTTTTTTAATTCAGTTGAATATTTTGTATATGTGCATTTGATGGCAAAAATTAAATAAATAAAAAATGTAAATAAAAAAATTTTTTCGAAATTCGAATTTTTTTTTATTTATCTGAATTTCTTGTATATGTGAATTTCTTGTTAATGGCAGAAATTAAATAAATAAAAATTAGTTAACATTTTTTTTCCAAATTGTTTTTAATTCAGCTAAATTTCTTGTATCTGGGCATTTAATGGCAAAAAATAAATAAATAAAAAATTTAATTAAAAGAAAAACATTTTTTTCAAAATTTTTTTTTTTCGAAATTTTTTTAAATTTAGTTGATTATTTTGTATATGTGCATTTAATGGCATAAATTAAAATATAGAAATAAAAAATTTAATGCAATAAATTTTTTTTTCTAAATTTTTAAAATTTAATTCAGCTGAATTTCCCGTATATGTATGTGCATTTGATGGCAAAAATTAAATAAATAAAAAATGTAGGGGAAAATGGGGAGTTGTGAGACACAGGGAGTTGTGAGACATTGTTACCTTTCGGCATTATTCATTTGTTTACATTCGATTTTAAGTGTCAACAAGTGTTCTCGATGCGATCTCTCTTTTCAGCTAGCATTGGTCATATTTACACGCATTCGACGCATCTCTCCAGTTACTGTGTTTTGGAACTTCTCTGTAAGTTTTTTTCATCATTTGTTTTGCGATACATTCGATCAGTTGTTGAAGCGAATTGCAAATGTTAATATATACAAATTATTAATTGTCCTATTAGCTTTGAATTTACACATTCACTTGGGCATGAACGTTCGATGTGTTTATGACTACGCGGCCATTTATAAAAAAAACGATTTGGGGAGTTCTAAGACAACAAATGTGGGGAGTTGTGAGACACCATTTTTTTCGACGTTTTAACGCATCTTTCATAAGTACCTCGCAATATTCATGCATTGTTTGTATATTATATATATCATGAAATTTTTGGTTAAATTTGAGTTTTTATTGTTTTAAGTTAAGCAGAAACAACTCCATTCATTGCAATGTATGCGATCGAGCTGTGCACCTAAAGTGCGCCAATTTACGAACTGGTTATTATACATGTTCTCACTGCGAATCATCAGATTGATGGCATTGCATTTTTTAAACACTTTTTTATAAGAATTGTCTTTTCTTTTTTATTTTTCATCTTAATAAAGAACTAACAACTAAAATAAGTCATTTTTATTGATTTAAACCATGGTGTCTCACAACTCCCCACATTTTTGTATTTCGTATTATATTTTATATTATTACATACAATTTTAATTTTAAGCAAAATTATAGTTTTGTTAAATAGGCCATACCAATAGCATCCAGTATTCATTGACTAAAGATTCCATCGTTGACATATGCAGAATATTAAGATTTTGAGTAATACGGGTCCAAAAACAAAACCCGTCTCAAAACTCCCCATTCTCCCTGAACTAAAATTTTTTTTTTCGAAATTCGACATTTTTTTTTAATTCATCTGAATTTCTTGTTAATGGTAAAATTAAATAATTAAATAAATTAATTAATTAAAAAATAAAAACAAAAATAAAAAAATTTATTAAAAGAAAAAATTTGATATCATATTTTTTTTAAATTCGGTTGAATATTTTGTATATGTGCATTTAATGGCATAAATTAAAATATAGAAATAAAAAATTTAGTTAAAAAATTTTTTTTTCCAAATTTTTTAAATTTAATTCAGCTGAATTTCCTGTAAATGTAAATGTATGTGCATTTGATGGCAAAACTTAAATCAATAAAAAATGTAACTAAAATTTTTTTTCGAAATTTTTTTTGTAATTCATCTGAATTTCTTGTATATGTGAATTTCTTGTTAATGGCAGACATTAAGTAAATAAAAATTATTGTAGTTAAACATTTTTTTTTCCAAATTGTTTTTAATTCAGCTGAATTTCTTGTATCTGTGCATTTAAAGGCAAAAATTAAATAAATAAAAAATTTAATTAAAAGAAAAACATTTTTCTCAAAATTTTTTTTTCGAAATTTTTTTAAATTTAGTTGAATATTTCGTGTATGTGTATTTAATGGCATAAATTAAGTAAATAAAAAATTAAATACAAACATTTTTTTTTCGAAATTTCGAAATGTTTTTTCGAAATTTTATTTAATTCAGCTGAATTTCTTTTACATATATGTGCATTTAATGGCAAAAATTAAATAAATAAAAAATTTAAATTAAAAAAAATTGTTTTCGAATTTTTTTTTATAAATTTTATAATACATTTTTATTTACAATAATTTTTATTTATAAAAACAAAAACAAGCAATGACTTCCTTCGTCTTTTGTGCAAATACTGTTTCAAAGAAATTTTCTTTGATTGAAATTTAACCGGTAAGATTAATGGATATTTCTGTATTTAAAAAATAAATGTTACATAAAGGAACATATTTACAAGGAATAGTCAACACTCCTATTAGTCTAGAATCCTTGCGGATGAAATAATAATAATTTTTAAGTTATGAGCATCGATGGTAAAATACCATTCCCCCTTAATTTTTGTGTGATTTGGCAATGTTAAAACGCCAGTCAAGGCTTACCTCTTATCATATTGAAGTCCATGAAGGAGCAACCCTTGGAATTCATTCAAAATACTTACGAAATTAGGAGTCGGTTTTCTCAAATAATAATAAATAATAATAACCGCCTTATTAGCCATACTGTGCGTGCTATGGTGGATAAATCTGAGCCAACATATTCACTGTTGAATTACGCTGTGCCAGAGAGGTTGGTCGGCATTGGTCGAAATACGGAGATAAGTAATTCAATTGAAAATTAGCTAAATCAGTCGATTCTACACCATTCACCGGGGTCGCTGTACGTATTTGTATACAGCTTGAAAAGTTATGAGAAACCTATAAGACTTGCAGCGATTACTGAGAATAGTATCGGTGGTTAATGAAAACAGCATGAAAAAAACAACAGATGAAAAAATTTTACCAAGAATTTTTAATAAAAAAATATATATTTTTTAAACTTTTTTTTAAAGCAGCTGTTAATGAAAAAAGTATGAAAAAACAGCAAAAGAAAAATTTTCCCAAGAATTTGTAATAAAAAAATTAGTTTTTTTTTAAACTCTTTTAAAAAATTTTTTTTTTTGAAACTTTGCTTTTTTTTAAGCATATTTATTTATATTATTATAAAAACAATTTTTTAATGGTATATTTTATTTTAAAGTCTTAAAAAATTATTTCTAAAAATTTAAAAAACAACCGAAAATCGATAAAAAAATCATATCAATCCCATTTTGCTGTTTCTTCTATGCACACTTTCGGCTTCGGTGCTTGAGATGGTTGTCTTTTTGTAAAATCTAAGGTTGGTTATTTCTTCCAAACATCTTCGTAACTGACAATTTAGAGAAAATGTAGCCCAATCCTCTGCTCTATTATCAGTGGATCATATTTAATCTATACTCTTCCCATTAGCATCGAAACAAAATTTGCCTAAAAATTTAACGGGGAACCTAAAATACTAGAAACATTTCTTGGATAACAGATCTGGGCTGGTATTAATTTTTGTTTTTTTTTACGGTACGGGTTACCAAGTTTTAATTTTTTTTTTACTTTTTTTTGATGTTTTTATAAAAGTGTTCTTAATGTTATTAATATTATATTATGAAGAGTCTCAGCATTTTTCTGAGCCCAACTTTCTTAATAAATTTTAGTATTTGTCCTATTTCATTGAGTTTTACTTCCTCCTCTGGCAAAATATGTTTACCCAGGTGTTTGTGCCGCGCTGGTCACTATTCCAGGACAGGTTTGGTAATTTCGCCTTCTTGCCTACTTAACCTGCAAGTTCTTTTGGAGTATATTTCTAGGCATGAAGTTGATGATTCAAACTACAATGCCCTAATAGAATTCCTGTGAAGATTGAACGCGATTCTTGACCGACTTCCAACAACCACTTTTTAAAGGTTCTGAATAAAAAGTTGGAAATTTAAATTTGTTAAATTTTTGTGAAGTTTTTGGTTATTTGTATTTAAGTGTTTTATATTTGATTAGAAAAACCTAAATAAATAAATAAATAAATAAAAAAAAAAATAAAGATGCTTTCCATTTCAATTCAACCGGGCTATTCGGGTCATGTTCTTCGATTTCGATGTAACTCAAATATGTTGCTCTCTAGTCAAAATAATGAGTCACGTATTTTTTTTTTCTCCCGAAAAAAAATTGTTTTCAAGATTTATCGGCAATTTTGTTCTTCGGCTCAAAATCGATTTTTTTTTCATTATATAAGAAAATTTTATTTTTAAATGCCCATAACTTAGTCAAAAATGAACCGATTTTAATAATTCTGGGTTCAAAATGATCGTCATTACTTACACGAGCGACTTAATGTAGAAACAATTGCAAAAAAGTAGTTCAAAATTTTGTATTTAGCAAAAAAGAAAAAAAATTGAAATTTTTTCGAAATTCAATATTTCAAAAAGTGTATTTTTTTTTTTTATAACTTTTTCCAAATCAAGAGGACACCTCAAACTTCAATTGAGCGGAATGCCCAGTAGCTAAAATGAGTTGTTTTTGAGTAATGAATTTTTGAGTAAAAAACCTGTTTCGCACTTTTTGTTTTTTGCAAAATAAAAAAATTGCATCATTAAAATCGGTTCATTTTTGACTAAGTTATGAGCATTTCAAAAAAACAATTTCTTATATAATGAAAAAAAAAATCGATTTTGAGCCGAAGAACAAAATTGCCGATAAATCTTGAAAAAAAATTTTTTTGGGCGAACAAAAAAATACGTGTCTCATTATTTTGACTAGAGAGCAACATATTTGAGTTACATCGAAATCGAAGAACATGACCCGAATAGCCCGTTTGAATTGAAATGGAAAGCATCTAAATAATAAAGTTTAAACAAGGGAATTCCCTGCGCTTCTGTTATTTTGACTTCAGATGTATGCATCTGCAGTGTAAAGCTTTGATATAATTGCAATCATAACCCAAATCCTATAAAACGAATAATTTTGTTGAACATTTTTTTTTATTTTTGTATTTTATTTTACAATTCACACTAATTTAATGCCTCTCAACTCAGTTTCCCTTCTTTTTCGCATACAATTCCGTCGATTTTGGTATGTCTTCAACGAAGAAATTAGCCGGTATTAAATGGAAGATCTTCTGCAATATATCCAATAAAGTAGTCTCCACAGTTTCTGTTATTAGCGGTCGCAACGCTTCAAAGAATTCTCGCCAATTTTCATTGAAAAACAGATTTGTGCTGCGTTCCACCTCTTTGCTATTGCCATTGAAAATGTTCTCGAAATTCGTTTTCACACCACCTGGAGTCAGATCCATGCGTATCTTGGTGACATTGTAGAAAGTGAAATCGCCTTTTTCGTAGAGACGAGTTTTGGTGCGCATGAGAATGTTTAGTTTTTCTAAGAAATTTGAAATTAGTATTGAAAAAAGTAGGTACTGAAGTATAAACAGATAAGTAAAACTGATTCGCTCCCAGCCTCATACCTATTTCAATAAACATATGCCCGGCCCCGTTAAGTGGTATTAGCAGAATCTTTCCTGCCATTTTGTACTGGCCTTCCAAACGGAGCCTTGGTATGTAAATTTTCGTCTCCCAGCTATAGTCCTTTTTGCTCACTCTTAATTGGTTTAAAAAAAGAAAATAAGTCCAAGTATTTTTATGTATTTTTTTCATGTACAGATGTACTATTTTATACCACAGAACAATGCGTTAAAATCACACTTACTTGCTTTCCTTTATAACTAATTTTGATAGCCCAATAGCCACCATTTCGGTTAAGTTGGCGTGCAATGTCACTGCGCCTTGATTATCCTGTGCAAATTGTATTTCCTTAACTTTCAAAGGATCAAATGGGCCGATTACTGCGTTGACCTCAGGAATGCCTTAAACATGATCGATTTTTATAAGAACTAGAAATAGTTTAAAGCTTATTTAAGGAAATGTACCTTTTCCTAACTGATCCATTAACTTTTGTATGCTGGTAGTCGAGCATTGGACGAATTCCGGATCATTTATGCGGCATGTCTGCATATAAGAAGCTGGAAATAGTGGCAAAAAATGTATGCAAATTAATGAATATATTTAAATTTAAGTTTTTCACATATTAAGATATTTTTTATTTATTTATTGAATTGAAAGTTTGTCAGGAAAAACTAATTGTCTCACAGACTAAGGCAGATGTTTTAACAAATAACATTATAATAATCTTAATCCGTAAGGAAAAAATATAACAAAACATAAAAAATAAATAAATAATTGTGGCGAATACTTCTTGTTATGTGTTTGGCCCAGCTCCACCATCTCTATTTGTGGCGTGCGTCTTGATATTGTTCCATACATTTTTTGTTTTTTTTGTTCACTCCACTCGGGAGCATAGGGCCTTGGCAAGGCTCAGTCTTGCGTTTGTTTCATTAATCTATTTGCTTTCTGACAAGGTAGGTGATTAGCCAGCCGCTACCAGTCCTAAGTAGTGGGAATGCCCACCTGTCGTTGCTTAGGAACAACGCCTTCTTTATGCTTCGAACGCCATCTGTGTGTCACATTTTCCTGCCAGAAGTATGGCACAGATGGTTGAAGACTTCGCTAAAGTAGTGTGTCTGCGCTATTACTGCGGTCGCCTGCTTCCTCTTGCTGGCGCCACTGATGCAATGTGTAGCTGGGTCTGTTTCTTTATTTTTTTGCTTGTTTTAGCAGCCACAATGCAAGTATCATAGATTGGAAGAATAAGGTGGTTGTTGGGGTTGAGGAATTAATTTTTTGTTTTTATAGAAACGCGGAAAATTGGTAAGTTTGGGAAAGTACGAGGAACGAGCTTTACTTGGTTTTCGAACCCACAACCTCTGGGATAGCAGGCTAGTGCACTTACGCTAGGCTACTGATTCCATTCCATAAATAGAGGGACCTAAAGTTTTAAGCCGACTCCGAACGACAATCGTTTTTTTGAGGAGCTTTTTCATGGCAGAAATACACTCGGAGGTTTGCGATTCCCTGCCAAGGGTAAACCGCTACATACACGGAAAGAGTTCTTATAAAGTCAATATTCAAAAAATCTAAATTACAAAGCGCTCTAAATGGGGTATTAAGGTAGATGCGCTCCAGAAATGGAGGGGCAATCCACAGCATCTTGAATAATTTAAAGCTCGAAGACAAATACACAACAGATCGTCAAAATTGGAAAGGAAAAATATTAGGATTTACGTGAGCCACACAGATTTGAAAATAACTCCCCAAATCGAGTCTTTCATAAACAAAATTAATTTTAGAAAATATGTTTTCTTTCAAAAAATTCCTTGAGAGGTTAGAAGAGTTTAAGATTAAAAGGTCAGTAAAAGTTTTTTTTTAATTGTATCAACCCTTTTAGTAAATCTTGCAATATATTTCAGCCAGCTGCTCTGCAAACCATTGTCGGATGAACGCATGCTGGACAACTGGAACTTAAGCGAGCTCTGCTTAATCCTCAATAAGGGAGTTCATACAAACTTCGAAACTTACGGTGGGATTAGCCTTATTAAAGGCGCGTACAAAGTCATATCGACGGCTGCGGTAGCCGAAAGGCTTGGTGCGTGACTACCATTCGGAATTCAGAGAGAACGTACGTTCGAATCTCGGTGAAAAACCAAAATGAAGAAAACGTTTTTTCTAATAGTGGTCACCCCTCGGCAGGCAACGGCAAACCTCTGAGTGTATTTCTGCCACGAAGCTCCTCAGCTCTTAATAAGCACATCAGCCGTTTGAAGTCGGCTTGAAACTGTAGGTCCTTCCATTTGTGGAACAACATCAAGACGAACGTACAATTAGGAGGAGCAGTTTGGCCAAACACCCAAAAAGGGTGTACGCTCGAATTACATATATATATAAGGTCATATCGAGTGTATTATGTGAGAGACTGAAGCCCATCGTTTGATTGGACCTCATCAGTTCGGCTTCAGATCTGGTAGGTCTACTATTGACCCGATCTTCACGATACGTCAAATCCTGGAGAAAACCCACAAACGACAAATCGACACACATCACCGTTTTGTTGATTTCATAGCTGCTTTCGAAACACGAACAGAAACTGCCCCTACGTCTGACTTTGGTATTCCCGCAAAACTGGTGGTGTAAAATGACGTTGAGCCATTCTATAACAAGCGAGGTTTCAGACAAAGCGATTCCTTTCGTGTAATTTCTTTAATCTCCTATTGGAAAACATTATTCGTGCTGCTGAGTTGAACCGTTTTGGCACTATCTACTAGAAAAGTGCCATGCTAATGCCAACGTACGAAGAAATCAGAAAAAGTGAGTACTGCGGTGGACGAGAGTAAATCAAAGTACGTGCTGCCAACATTCAAAAAGTGCTCGCGTCTTCGGCAACACGTCACTGTTGATAACCGCGAATTTTAAGTGATGAAGGACTTTGTTTATCATCTCGGCCGAACTGAGGGCAAAAAGTAAGGTGAATTTGGTTGTAAAATGAAAAATCTTTATTTATTCTTGTAAATCAATTTCATGCCCTTCAAAATAATCCCCTCTCGATGAAATACACTTATGCCAACTATTTTTCCAATCCCCGAAACATGCTAAATAGTCCATTTCCGGTATAGCCATCAGCACCTTCTTCGATTCAGCTTTTATCTCCTCAATCGACTCGAAACGCGTTCCCCGGAGTGGTCTCTTGAGTTTTCGGAATAGCCAGAAGTCACATGGAGCCAAATCAGGCGAATACGGTGGTTGCGGAACGATATGCGTGGAATTTTTGGCGAAATGGTCACGAAGAACGAGTGCAGTGTGAGACGGTGCATTATCATAATGCAAAAACCAAGAGTTGTTGGCCCATAATTCTGGTCTTTTTAGACGAATTGCTTCACGTAAACGACACATAACGCTCAAATAATATTCCTTATTAACAGTTTGGCCAGGTGGAAGGAATTCATAGTGCACCATACCACGAAAATCGACTAAAAACTGTCATCATGACCTTTATTTTTGAACGACTTTGACGTGCTCTTTTCGGTCTGGTCCCGCCTTTAGCACGATATTCGCTTGATTGGTCGGTTGTTTCAGGGTTGTAAGCATAAATCCAAGTCTCATCTCCCGTAATGATGCATTTGAGCTCGTCCTGATAGTCTGAAAGCATTGTTTCACACACATCAACGCGACGACTTTTTTCCAAGAAATTGTGAGTTTTTGGTACCAAACGAGATTTGACTTTTCGTAGGCCCAAATGATCTTTCAAAATGGTTTTCACAGATCCTTCTGATATTCCGATTATATCAGTAAGGTCTTTAATAGTCAACCGACGATTTTTGAGCACTAATTCCTTCACTTTGTTGACGTGTTGGTCATCTGTTGACGTCGATGGTCGTCCGGAGCGCTCCAAATCATCAACACGTTCTCGACCCTCTTTGAAGTCTTTGTACCACTTATAAATATTTTTCTGCGACATTGTCGAATCACCAAATGCGTTCTGCATGCTAAACATTTCCGCAGCCGGAATTTCATTCCGCAAACAAAATTTGATGACACTTCTCTGCTCAATCAAATCAGACATTGTAAAAATCGAAAAATGCACTCTTGGTCGTTTGATAAACACAAGCTTAAATATATTACTGATAATGACATTCACATGAAAGTTGGCCCAGATGTTATTAACAGTGCTGCCAACTCATAGAAATAACTAGAGCGAAATTTTAATCCCGCGAAGTTTGACACATAAATTCCCCTTACTTTTTGCCCACAGTAGTATTCACGCTGCGAAGGTTCTGCTATTTGTTTGGAGGGACGAAGTTGGTGTTATTTATTATGAACTGTTAAAACCAAGCGAAACCATCACAGGGGATCGGTATCGACTTCAATTGATGCGATTGAGCCGAGCAATGCGCGAGAAGCGGCCGTATTACGCGGAGAGGCATGAAAAAGTGATTCTACAGCATGACAACGCTCGGCCTCACGTTGCCAAACCCGTTAAAACCTACCTGGAAACACTGAAATCCTACCCCACCCGCCATATTCTCCAGATATTGCGCCGTCCGATTATCACCTGTTCCGATCGATGGCACATGGTCCAGCTGACTAGCAGTTTCATTAAAATGAAGACATCAAAAAATTGCTTGATCCGTGGATATCCTAAAAGGTGAACATTTTTACCGCGACGATATACGAGATCTACCAGAAATATGGGGAAAAGTAGTAGCCAGCGATGTGCAATACTTTCGATGATTCACTTGTAACCTTTTTTTTTCAGAATAAAGTTGTATTTTCATAAAAAAAAAACAGCGAGAACTTAGTTGCGCATCTAATAATTATAGTTTTTTGTTTAAATAAAAATCTTCGGTAAAAACGTTACAAACTTATTTCCCAACCTAATATTTCGTATTTTGAAGACAATGTTGGAGGTACCGCAAGCTTCAATGACGAGCTACTAATGAATTTTGTAATACTCATAGCTCCTGAAAATTTCATAATAGACTACAGGTTAATACAATTTGGCAACACACGCCACACAGCCCGACAAACAATAAATAGTTTCGATGGTGACTGATATCGAAAAATCCGATTTTTCCTTAATTTTGGGGAGTAATTAAAGCTCCAAGATATATCTACATTAACAAGCCAAGGATATCAGATCAGCAAATTTTTTTATATGCGCAAAAATTCAAGAATGAAAGCAGCAGCCTCCAAATGAAAAAAAGTGTTTTATGGTATACGAATTTTTTTTTCGCAGCAGAAATGTTTGTTGCTTAATTTTGTGCCTTCACGTCGGCAGTGAGTTTTAAACACAGAACCATCCGATGCTTAGTAAAAAAGCAGCAAAACACAGAAAATAAATATTTAGCATACAACTATGTGAACAACAGTCTATTTGCAGTTTTAAAACAATCTACCTTTAAATGTTTGTGTACGTGCAATATTTATGTTCTTTTGGCATATTTAGCTTCGTCTTTATTTGAACAAAAATCAATATGCACATAGTTTCCGGTCATTTGGCGCCATACCCACAATTTGAGGTGAGTTTCATGAAACAAGTTTACATTTAAAAGTTGAGTAACGGCATTAAATCAATAAACGTACCTTCAATAGCAAATATGTACTTAATTGCAATTGAGTTTGATTACTATTGACCACCTATTGCCCGGCAAGTCAATGATTAAGGCAGGTATGTACAAATGTAATAATAATTTTTACTGCCTGTCTCTGCATTTGAAAAGTAAATTTGATGTCAAATGATAAATTCTGAGTGATCATGCGGCATTTATGTATTTTATTATTGAATATTTTGTTATTCTATAAATTTTAATTACATCTGTTTCCGGGTGTATATACAAATATACAGGTGAACGATATGAAGTGTTACCAACTTAACACTGCTTGTATCTGTAAAACAGCACATGACATCAACGTCAAAATTGTTCTAATGACGGTTCCATATATTGTTTATAAGCCATCAAAAGCATTTGCGTCTCAATTTTGTTGAATTTTTTTTTTCTGTGATGGAATTCAAACGTAATAGTGTGATTGCGTTATATTTAGCTGGAAAATCAGAACCAGCCATTGTTCGTGAGCTCAGTAACCTTAAAGTGAATAAAATGTTTGTGTGTCGCACTATAAAACGTTACAATGATACTGGTAGCATTGCAAAACGCTATGTAGGTGGACCAAAAAAACCGCAACAACCCCAGAAATGGTTCGGAAAGTGTAGGCTCGACTTGAACGAAATCCACGTCGAAGTGGAAGAAAAACGGCCAAAGAACTGAAAATATTGCAAGCTATCATTCGACGCATATTGAAAAATAAGCTCAAGGTCAAGGCTTACAAGTTCCAAAAAGCACACGATCTTTCACCCCAGCAAAAACAAAAGTTCGGTGCGAAAGAGCAAAGGAGTTGTTGCGCTTGCACGAACGTGGCGAATTTCCTAGCATTGTGTTTTCTGATAAAAAAAACATCCCAATTGAGCAATTCATAAACACTCAAAACGATCGTGTTTACTTAACCCAACGCTCATACGAGAATTTGAGCCTATGTATGGCCACTCGAATCAATTCATCATCGCAAGTAATGGTTTGGGCCGCAGTGACCGCTGATGTACGCTCTCCAATCGTTTTTATCGAGCCTGGTGTAAAAGTGAATGGGCCTTATTATCGGGAAAATATTTTAGAAGCTGCTTTAGAGCCGTGGACACGCAAACATTTCGGTCGACGACCATGGACGTACCGACAGGACTCGTCACCGTCTCATAAAGCTCGTGTGAACCAAGAATGGTTAAAAAATCATGTTCCACACTTCATTTCGTCCACACAATGGCTTTCGAATTCGCCAGACGCAAATCCGGGGCACTATTCCATCTGGTCCATTTTGGAGAAGCAAGGTGAGGCCTAAAAAATATGCCAGTATGGATGCGCTGAAAAAAGCGATTATTCGAGAATGGGTCATTTGACCATTTGAAGGTCATAGTCAAGGCAAAAGGTGGTCATATCGAGCTAAAGTGAATATATGTTAAAATTGCAATCATTTTTGAACAATTTGGCTTTGAAATCAATAAAAACTAGTTTCACACAAAAAAGTTGACGGTGTTTTGAATATGTAACACTTCATATCGTTCACCCTGTATACTTGACCCTTTGTTGTTGGGCGCTTAACCCAGATCTCCTCCTATTTTTAAACAAATGGATCGACCCACCTCCTATTTTTGCACACTTTTATGCCTTCTACGAACGGCAGATGGTTTTTATGAGTATTTTTTTCATGGGAGAAATACGAGGTGTGTTCGAAAAGTATCGCGAATTTTGAATTTTCGCAGGTTACGTATATTCGAATTTCGATTTTTTTGTGGCGATATGTTGGTACTCATGTCTCTCACCCATGCCGACGAGTTCGGCCATTTTAAATGTTCAGTTAATTGTTGACAGCTGCTTTGCTTGCACGTGTTTTGGCTCGTCTTCTATTTTTACCTATTCAAAAAGATGGATCAAAGAACCTGTTTCAAATTTTGTAGGAAAACGAAATTAAGTGGGCGGATGCATTCCGAATGTTGACTGTGTCATACTTTGAACCAAAGCTACGTTTATCGGTGGTACAAAATGCTCTCAGAAGACCGAGAAGATGTGAATGACGAAAAGCGTGTCGGACGCCAGAGCACTTCAACAACAGACGAAAAAAATGAAAAATTGATGAAGTGAAGAAAATGGTATTTATTGGCCAATCGTCGAATCACCGTTAAAGAAGTTACTGAGGGCCTAGACACATCGATTGGCTCGTGCCGTTCCATTTTTCTCAATGATTTGGGCATGAGACGGGTCGCCGCAAAATTCCTACCAAAACTGCTCAATTTCGACCAAAAGCGTCATCGCATGGACTCGTTCGCGACGACTCAAATTTGCTCCAGAGGGTCATAACTGTTGATGATTTGTGGTTTTATGGTTATGACGTGGAAACCAAAGCTCAATCATTTCAATGGAAGCTGCCGCACGAGTCAAGACCGAAAAAATCGTGCCAAGTTCGGTCGAACGTAAAAGTGTTGCTTACGGTTTTCTTCGATTGCAGGGGCGTTGTGCATCATGAGTTCGTGCCACAGAGTAAAACGGTCAATAAGGAATATTAGATTCCATAAATATGGTTTCTGGCACGAAGATGGAGCTTCGGGACACAGAGAAATCTTTAAGTTGCTGTCGGAGCAGTATCCACTGTTTTTGGCACCTAAAGATGACCTGATACCCACAGTTTCGTTCGGAAGGAAATTTGATGTCAGAATGCATGCAGGCTGGTTTGACGGATATTTTCTTTACCGATGGGTCCAAGACTGAAATAGGGTCTGGAGCCGGATGGTACTTAAACGATAGTAATAAGTATCACTATTCTATGGGGGGAATGGCAACTGTTTTTCAAACAGAAGTTTTTGCCATCCTAAAAGTAGCCGAATGGATAATCGAGAGGAGATGGAGCGGGAAACAGATTGGAGTCTTCAGTGACAGTCAGGCTGCATTGAAGGCCCTGGAGAACGCGAAGCAAACCTCGAAGATTGTTCAAGAATGTAAGAAGAAGCTTAATTCTGTCGCAAGACAAAACAAGCTTGTACTTATATGGGTTCCGGGACACTCCGGTGTTCAAGGAAACGAAATTGCCGACGAATTGGCCAACCGTGGATCAGCGGTGCCCCCACAGGGGCCAGAGCCAATAATCGGAATCAGTCCCGCAGGAATCAAGAACTGGATCAACGATTATGTAGGCAATCTACATAAAGAGCGATGGTCCGGTCTAGAACCCTGCAGAACTGCAAAGTGTTTTGTGACAAGTCCGAACAGAAAACTGTCAAACTTTCTACTAAAACTTAGAAGGAAAGACATTCGGTTGATGGTCGGCATCATTACAGGACACAACCCATGGGGTCAGCATATGACCACCATTGGAATCATCGAGGACCCGGTATGCCTGTCCTGCTTGGAGGAGGCGGATAGCACTGAGCACTTTCTCTGTGAGTGTCCAGCCTTTGCTAGAGCGCGACTACATGTATTGGGTTCCGATGTCATGGGAATGAGTAATATTCGTTCTCTAAAACTGAAGGATATTTACAGATTCGCCAAAGAATCTGGAAAATTCTCACAGGACTAACTATCTCTATCTCTGTCTCTATTCTTTCCTATCTCTTTCTCTGATACTTTTCTCCCTCCCTCCTTGACTATCTACCTCCTTTCCAGAGCTTTAAATACAATGGGCTTTTTAGCCTGAGTGTTTTAGGAGCCACCAAATCTCCTGGTGCTCCTTGGCTCGACCTCTTCAAATTCAAATTCAAGGAATATTACCTGCAAGTTATGCGCAATTTGCGTAAAGGAATTCGCCAGAAACGCTCGGATTTGTGGAAGAACAAAAATTGGCTCTTGGATCACGATAACGCCCCCGCTCACACATTGTTGCTTGTGCACGACTTTTTGGCCAAAACAACACACTAATGATGCCACAGCCACCGTATTCCCCAGATCTGTTCCCCTGTGACTTTTTCTTCTTCCCGAAACAGAAGAGGCCCGAGACCCGAAACGATTGACGAGATAAAGACGGCATCGAAGGAGGAGGTGAGCGAGATAAAAAAAGAAAATGATTTTTCGAACTGCTTCGAAGATTGAAAAAAAACGTTGGCATAAGTGCATAATATCTCATGGGGATTACTTTGAAGGGGACAAAATAGATATTAAAAGATAAAAAAATAGTTTTTGAAAAAAACACAAAATTCGCGATACTTTTTGAACACACCTCTATCACTTGGAGTTTTGCCATTACCTGCCGAGGGGCGACCGCTATTAGAAAAACCTTTTCTATCATTAACCCTGGAAGGGTACGGTTAAATTGTAGGCGCTTATAGGTACCGATGAGTAAATTTTACTCACTTCAGAATTTTTACGTTATTATCTGATTTATTTCGTAAAACAGTAGTTTTAAATGAAAAAAATGTAAAGCCAGCATATAATATTAGTGTAATTTTTTATTATAATATGTAAAATAAGCGAAAATAATACTTTATTATTGATTTTTGACGATTATGAATACATAAAAATTGTTTTTCAAGCACATTCAGGCACTTTTTTTGTGCATGTTCACCGCTAATCCACTAGCTAATCCACAATTGCAATAAGTGGTGGTGTATCTAGGTTTGGTATAACTACAAAAATTACAGTACTTTCTTGGCCCCTTTTGGTCTTCTCCGGAACTATGGGGGGATTCTATGTCGGGATTCTGGCTTTTGCCCACGGCTACACATGTTGTGCGCGTAATTGATATATGCGTTTATTGCAGCTATGTTCATCATATTTTGGAAAAAAGCTAGACGCCACCTTCTGGTTTTCCTGCCATGGTAATGGTTTAGGCAATTGTGGTTTATTTTTTTTTATTGTGCCAACAGCTGTTATTTTGTATTCATGACGGAGACGTTGAATGAGTGGTACACTCGTAAACTAATTGTCTATCGTGACATTTCGATTGGTGCCCTTTACATTTTTCAGCAGTTCAAGAACATAATATTCACCAACAGCCATTGCAGGAGGAACACTTCCTTTTCCAAGGTAAACAATGGCATCCAACATATACTTTGTTGCGCTATCACAAGACATGGCAATTTTGATGCCATACTTGTTTGGTTTAGAGGGAATATACATCCTAAATGGGCATTTGCCTCTAAATCCAACTAGTTGTTCATCAATGGTTATATAGCTTCCAGCCTTATAGTTCACTCTGCAATTGTTTAGAAGTTTGTCCCAGATAGAAGAAACTGGAGCTAGTTTGGTCATTTCAGTTCTTGTTTCTTTGTCATCGAACCTTAGATAATTTAGGATAAATTTGAACCTCTCTCAGGCATGGTTGCCTTGTACCTTTCCCCACAGTAGGTAGTGTCAAACATCATATGTGTTGCCAAGTGATTATCTTTGAGAGCAGCGGACAAGACTAACAAGCCAAGAAATGCTTCAAGTTCGTCCATTTCCAAATTTGACAAAACCGCGTGAGATTAATCGTTATAGTTCTCCCTTTGAATGTTTATTTCTTTATTTGTATAAACCAAAATCTCTTCCAATATGTCTGCGGTAAAAAAACATATTGAAGCAGCTGGCAGGACACAACGAATTTTTTGCATTTGCTGTTGGGCCAGGGCGAATGGGAACAATATTTTTTCCTTACTCCAAATAAAATTTCCATCTTTTCCGATCAGATTGTTGGTACTAGGTGTAATAATTCTTCTGTTTCACGAATTTTTTGGGCAGCTGATCTTTCATTTCTTCTCCCCTCGATAAGTTTCTGTTTTTTACGTTTGCTGCTAGGTGGTCTAGGTCTAGGTGTTTTCTCCCTTTCTTCCTTTTCAGCTTCCTCATTTAATTCTTCCGGTTCTGGTTGATATTCCGGATCTGCAACACTGTCCCAAGAATCCTCACCAAAGTTACAAAGCTCCAACTCCAAATTGTCTTCTTCCTCAGATTCTAGTTCAAGTATTGCATCCAAAATATTTTGTTCTGATAGCCCGCGACCTGCCATTTGTATGCTCTATAGTTTTCTTTACGGTAACATAATGCAAAACATAAACATAATTGTCATAATTCAGCACAAAATATATTTTTTAGACACGTAGTAAGTTACTGATAAATAAATTTGACTCACACAATTTAGTACGTAAAGGGTACCGATGAGTAAATTTTACTCACTAACTTTTTTTAAATTGTCCACAAGCGCGATAAATCAAACAACACCATTCAATGCTTGCGGCAGCCGACTAATGACAGAGTGGGCCAAGCACTGCTAGTGGCTTGACTTTCAGTGTGGCCAACCTGCAGATTTACGAACAAATATATTCCTTATGTGAGTAAATTTTACTCACAGTACCCTTCTAGGGTTAAATGTTTCTTTCGAAACCGGACTATATCGAGTGTTAGTCACGCACAAGCCGATGCTGCCAAGCCGGGCGCTAATTAATATAATTGTAAAACCTCAAAAGTAAATGTAACTAAATACTTTGATTCTTAATTTGAGATGGAAATAAAACCTGTTTAATAATTGTAAAATAGTAATTTCGATTTATAGTAGAAAGTGTGTTTGGATTAATTGCCTTCAACTTGCCAGCAGTTGAAATATCAATAAGTGGTGCCGTAGCTAAAACGCCATAGCCGTAACCATAACTGTAGCCGTAAAATTACCGCATTTGTCGATTGGTCATGTCATAGTCATAAACAGCTGATATTTAAGTAGTATTAATGACAAAATTTGCATTTTGCCATAAAAACACGGACATTTTTCCACTAAACCAGTTAATTTTTCGGCGTTCATTTCTAAAAAGCAATTTCAATATTTCTCAGCGTAGCACACGGAATCATGATTTTTTCTGGTTAGGGATGGTAAGAAGTAATTACGCTTCCAATGCTCAGATTTCTAGAACTTTGGGGGACTAAACTCCCCCAAATCGCTTTCAAAATATCTCCCTCTCTCTTAGCTTCACAGTCTGTGGTGGACCATAGCTTCATCAACAATCCTCCTCCACTTCAGTCTCTCTCTTGCCTAATTTCTCCAATTACGAACGTGCATCGCATTTAAGTCGGCTTCTACGCCATTAAGCCATCTCTTTCTTAGTCAGGCTCTCTTTCTTCCTCCAATTGGACGCAAAGTAAACACCTTTTTTTGGATTCTCTCGTTGGACATTCTTATAATGTGGCCAATCTATCTAATTTATTTTACACTTTCAAAAACAAAATCACCTTTAGCTAGATTGTTGCCATCGTGATCGAGATATTACGTGCTTATTTTTTTCGGCGTTGACATTTAGTCCTACAATTTTTACTTTTGTTTCTAGTAGCTTGAATATGCGAATTAATTTCTTTTTGTTTTTTGCCATGATGTGAATGTCGTCAGCATAAGCACCTATTTGATAATCTTTGGGAAATGTTGTTCCGGACAGCTTAATATCTCTTACAACTCTGCGCAAAATAAGGTTGAAAATCAGGGCGGACAATGCGTCTCCTTTTTCAACACCAGACAGGACCTGGAAGGGTTCAGATATTTCGCCTTGTACTGGCACCTTGCTAGTAGTATTCTTCAACGTATAGAGAACCAGTTCGCAAAGTACGCCAAGTTTTTGGAAACAGTGTTTGATTTGCTTTCTGTCTAGACTCTCAAACGCTTGTTTAAAATCAATAAATAGGCAGAATATATTTATGTTATGCTTGAAAAAATTTTCAAAAATTTGGTTTACCAGGACACCTCGATTGCTTCTAATTATACTGGCCGAGATCTTTCCTCAACAAAGAACCAATTGTTGAACTAGTTAGTACCAATTGTTGAACTAAATTCTTAGTATTATCTGATAACCTTTCTCTTTAAGTTATAATTTAATTTTTAATTTTTTTTTTTTCCCCTCTCGGGACCATAAGGCCTCGACAAGACTTGTCTTGCGTTGGTTTCGTTAATATAAAGTCTTGCGGCATTTCCGCAAGTTTGTCTTTGCAAGCGCGTAGTTCTAGTTGTATTCTTCGCATCGGTTCACGCTAGAGCTTCTTGGAAAGCTCTTTTCACGTGCTAACACGTGTTTGAGAAATTGTTGTTTGCTTTTAGTCGTTCGTGAGTTATAGCGTCGCAAACATGGAGCAAAATAAAGAGAAAATATGGCATATTTTACAGTACTACTACGATAAAGGCAAAAATGCATCTCATGCTGCCAATAAAATTTGTGCAGTTTATGGACCCGATACAGTTTCCATTTCCACCGCACAACGATGGTGTCAACGTTTTCGTTCTGGTGCAGAGGTGATCGAAGATGCGCCACGGTCCGGAAGGCCTGTCGTCGAAAATTGCGACCAAATCGCTGAATTTATCGAAAGAGATCGGCATAGTAGCAGCCGTAGCATCGGCCAAGAGCTGGGCATGAGTCATCAAACTGTTATAAATCATTTGAAGAAGCTTGGATTCAAAAAGAAGCTCGATGTATGGGTGCCACACGACTTGACGCAAAAAAACATTTTTGCCGGTATGGATGCATGCGAATCGCTTCTGAATCGCAACAAAATTGACCCGTTTTTGAAGCGGATGGTGACTGGCGATGGAAAGTGGGTCACTTACGACAACGTGAAGTGCAAACGGTCGTGGTCGAAAAGCGGTGAAGCTGCCCAGACGGTGGCCAAGCCTGGATTGACGGCCAGGAAAGTTCTTCTGTGTGTTTGGTGGGATTGGCAGGGAATCATCCACTTTGAGCTGCTCCCCTATGGTCAAACGCTCAATTCGGACCTGTACTGCCAACAACTGGACCGCTTGAATGCAGCACTCATGCAGAAGAGGCCATCTTTGATCAACAGAGGCCGAATTGTCTTCCATCAGGACAACGCCAGGCCACATACATCTTTGGTGACGCGCCAGAAGCTCCGGGAGCTCGGATGGGAGGTTCTTTTGCATCCACCGTATAGTCCGGATCTCGCACCAAGTGATTACGACCTATTTCTGTCCATGGCGAACGAGCTTGGTAGTCGGAAGTTGTCTTCAAGAGAGTCTTGTGAAAATTGGCTCTCCGAGTTTTTTGACATTAGGGAAGCGAGCTTCTATAAGAGGGGCATTCTGAAGTTGGCATCTCGTTGGGAACTCATCAGCGAACAAAACGGCGCATATTTGACTTAAATTGCATTATTATAACCAATTTTATGAACAATTGAAAATTCAATAAAAATACGGCAAGACTTTTTTGACAACCTATATATGAGTAGTTTTTTAGGTCTGCGAACAGCCAGTAGTAGGTGGGAGCCAAATTTGGCGAATACTGTGGATTAGGCAGTAATTCGAAGTTCAATTCATGCAGTTTTGCCATTGTCTCGATTGACTTGTGACACGGCGCGTTGTGTTGTTTTAGGTCAACAGTAAGCAAAGGCGGCAAGACTATATAGACAGGATCAACATTATACCGATGATAAGACGGAAAAATTTGTTTTTAAGGCCAACAGTCTAAGTCTGATTGAGAATGCAGAACAGTCGGCTAATCACCAACCTGTCAGAAATCAAATAGATTAACGAAACCAACGCAAGACAAGTCTTGAAAAGGAGAAAAACATGTCATTGAAACAAAGAATTGCAATCAAAGGACTTTGGGGGAAAATAAATCCATTATTTTTGCCCAAAATTCAAAGCTTTATTTAAAATATTTCGGATTGTCCTATTTGAGTCAAATATGCGCCGTTTTGTTGTATAATTTGTTGCCATTTTAAAGGTAGCTACATAATACCTCTCTCATAGAAGGCTTGGTTCTTATTGGCGAAAAACTCTAGTAATCGATTTTCACAACCTTCTCGTGATACTCATTTCTTATCACTCAAGAAGTTTTGTAATGACAGTAAAAGGAGGAAATCGCTTGGTGCCAGGTCCAGTGTTTGGTCATACGTAAGCAACTGATAATAAAGGAATCCTTACAAGTCCGACCAAATAAACAGTAGAATCTTCCTGGACATTAGTCTTGGTTTGGCCACCGTTTGAGTTGCTTCATTACGCTTTGACTACGATCGTTTTCGCACAGTATTGCCGTATGTGACCCAGTTCTAATTCCCAGTGACCATCTGTTTAATAAATGGGTCGATTTAATTCCGTCTGGTCAAGGCTTCGCAGATGGAAAATCGATCCATCAATCACACATCACCAATCATCCATCAATCGATGATGTCAATTGGTGAGACACCCAAATATCGAGCTTTTTTTGAATCCAGCCTTGCACAAATTATTTAAAACTGTTTTAGGGTAAATTTTTAATTTTTAGCTTCTGGGCTATGCTACGTCTACTAAAAAGTTACGTCTATTTCGATTATTTTTGTCGACATTTTTTTTAATATCAAACATGCCAATGAGGTCTACTCATCTGAGGCATTGGTCTGAGTTGGACTCCTGCAGAGTAGCCAAATGCTTTGTGAAAGAACCAAATAGGAAATTTGCGATCGTTTTCTTAAAACTTAGTAGGAAGAGTACTGCTGGGTGTAGTCACAGGCCACAATGCCTGTGGTTAGCCGTATGCCATGGGAATTTTTGACGACCCAATATGCCTAACCAGTCTTGGAAATGAGGACACTGAGGATCGCTGTTCGGCGTTGCCTAGAATCAGACTTAGGCTGTTGGGTTGCGATGCACGATTCAAACGCTTTCTTATCCGAATCCAAAAGATTTCCGGAAGAGTGATCTTAAAAACAAATTTTTCCGTCTTATCATCGGTATAATGTCGATCCTGACTATATAGTCTTGCCGCCTTTGCTTACTGTTGACCTAAAACAACACAACGCGCCGTGTCACAAGTCAATCGAAACAATGGCAAAACTGCATGAATTGAATTTCGAATTACTGCCTAATCCACAGTATTCGCCAGATTTGGCTCCCACCTACTACTGGCTGTTCGCAGACCTAAAAAAACTGCTCGCCGGTAAGAACTTTCGCTCGAATGAAAAAGGTTATCGCTGAAACTAAGGCCTATTTTGGGGCAAAAAATAAATCGATGTACAAAAGTGACACTGAAATGTTAGAGCGGCGCTGGACTGCTTGCGTTGTTCTTGATGGAAATTACTTTGATAAATAAAGCAAATTTTGTACAAAAAAAACGTGTTTTCTTCGTTAGGCTCGTTACTTGACTCGATGAAACTCAATTATCGATTCGGCATTGATAATTTGTCCGCTATATGACAAAAGGTTGTTGCCAACGAGACTCATTAAAAATCATTGATTTTATTTATTTATTTATATAAATGGTAATATATTATACATACTAAGGCTAAGGTCTTTTAATAGTACTGCAACAATATTATATACAAGTAGAATATTTTCGACATGAAATTTTCTTAATCTAAATTTTTGCACCAGTTCATTAACAAATCAATCCAATATATTTAACTTAACTATAAAAATAAGAAGAAAAGAAGTAGTAGGAAAAGGAAAGAAGGACTTAGAAAAGAAAAAACAAAAGTAGTAATTAGAGAATATAGAGAGAAATTTAATGCCCTAATTTAATGCAATCAAACACTTTTAAAGTAATTATAGACTTGTGCCCTGAAGTTCAATCTGTTAAGTCCAGCCTTCACAGTGTCGGGTAATGAGCTGACACTTTAACAGCGTTAATGAAAAATAATCTAGATGATGATAGGTAATAAAATGTTGGAAACGATGAATTGTTGTGACTGCGAGGCCTTACAGGTATCAACTTCTCTGTCAGGTGGGCAGGAGACTTGTAAGTTTGCACATAAATATGCAATTTCTAGCACACAAATAACTGTTAAGGGAAAAGCCCAGTAACCTTGATCGCCAGGCAGAGATATGATCATGTCTACCAATCCCATATATTATACATACCGCGTGGTAGGCAATGTTTCCACGGCAGTCGGTTCTACGTTACCGAAACGACCCGAATTTAAATGCGGCCAAGGACTGTCACTCCAGTAGCGTTCCCCGTGTGTAAGTATGCAAATCCCTAGAACTCTACAAGGAAGTTGGTGCAAGATTAGCTATCTTCTCAGACAGTCAAGCAGCTATTAAGGCCTTAGACTCCAACTACATTTCATCCAAACTGGTCCTACAGTGTAGAGAGGAGCTGAAACTGGTCAGCCAGAGGCGGTGGCAGTCTCCCACTGAACACACTAAAAGCATCCATTGCTTCACACTATCATGCTTCAGCCGAAAGAAGATGGAAGCAAATACCTACATGTATTACAACAAAAAACACATGGCCGTCATACAAAATCCAAAGGACAAATGACCTGCTAGGATGTTCTCGGCCAAACATTTCACGCATCACTGCAACCCAAGGGGCGAAGGAAAGTATTTTCCACTGTTTATGTGAATGTCCGGGACTAGCCAGGGCACGACTCCGATCCTTCGGTAAGTCTTTCCTACAGCAAATTAAGGAGATCTCAGACATCGAGATAAAGGATTTCCTGCTATACTTGGACCTCACTAAATGGATCTGATTTGGAAAAAAAAAACATCATAATCACACGAGATAGTGGTAGTAAAACGGTGCTGGTTCAGTTCAGAAATGTTCAGCCACCTCAACAGCAACAACAACAAGCATGGGGAATGTTTATACTGCTACAACAAAGCCCACAACAACATACCGCGTGGCATTATTAAATGCCACATTAAGTTACTGGAGAGATGTGGAGTCAAACTTGCTGTATATCACCTCAGAGTAGGCTACTAAGAGGCATAATTTGCGCCTCGTTTTCTCTGGCGTGAATGTTGCGCAGACTCTCAGCTTACGCAATGTCAGCACAGGTAAGTTTTGTGTTAAGAATAAACCCCAAATTTTTTACCTTATCCATCCAAAGGTAAGGGAACTAGTACCTATCCACAATTTAGGGATATTGTCAACATGCACCACACTATTATAAATAGGTAAGACATATGACTTTGACGCGTTCAAACATAAAGAGTTTTCATTAGCACATACAGAAATAGCAGACAAAAAGATTAAAAAGGAAAACTTGTAAGAAATATATTCGAATTCGAATTTACTATAAAAACGACAGTATCTTACCGTTTCCCGAACACCTTAATAATTCATTTTTATGAGAGCCACAATTTTTTTCATAGGTTGACTTTTGGTTTCGCTTTGAATAGAATTTGAATATTTTTTTTTAATATGATGTCAAATGGATTTTCCAATCAGCCGGATATCAAATAGTGAAGTATCCGAAGAAATACTTAGACTAAATAACTGCAAGGCTCCTGGAGATGACTGCGTTGATAGCAAAGTAGTTAAAGCTCTACCTGAGAAAGCTATTGAATTCCTTACAATAATCCACAATGCCATTCTCAATGTAAATCACTACCCATCACAATGGAAATGTGCTGTTGTTGTTATGGTGCCAAAACCAAATAAACCCGAAAACTTTCTTATGTCTTATCGCCCCATTAGTTTGCTTGCAACGTTCTCGAAAATATTCGAACGAGAATGTTACCAGTAGTTGGGGACCACAACATCATTCCCGAACATCAGTTTGGGCTCAGGGCAAGACATGGCACACCAGAAAAATGCCACAGGGTTGTAAATGTAATTAAGGATGCGCTAGAAAGGAAGCAATACTGTTCTGCAGCTTTTTTAGATGTTCAACAGGCATTCGACAGAGTATGGCATGTGGGACTTCTATACAAAATTAAAAAACTCCTGCCAGCACATTTCTATTTGATCCTTAAATCCTATCTGAGTGAAAGGCACTTTTATGTTAGACACCGAGATGCGTCTTCCGAAATATACAATATTAGCGCTGGTGTGCCCCAGGGTAGTTTGTTGAGCCCCGTCGTATACACAATATTCACTTCCGACATCCAATAACAGAAGAAGTGGAAGTGGCTACTTACGCTGACGATACAGCCTTCATAGCTTCTAGCGATTCACCTGCGAGAGCATCCACTTTGCTGCAAAACCAACTAAATATTTTAGAAATTTGGCTTGATAAATGGAGGATCAAAGTTAACTCCGACAAGTCTACCCATGTCACCTTCACGTTAAGAAAAGATAACTGCCCTAGAATATTTTTAAATAATGCTGTAATACCAACGAATACCAAGGTGACATATTTAGGAATGCATTGAGATCGACGCCTTACTTGGAAACCCCATATTAAGGCCAAACAAGAGCAGCTTAAAAATAAAACCAAGCGAATGCACTGGCTGCTTGGTGGCAAATCTCAGCTTAGTTTTGAAAACAAAATAAGACTATATAAAGCTATTTTAAAGCCTGTATGGACCTACGGTATACAGCTTTGGGAAACTGCTAGCAAATCGAATATTGAAATTCTGCAACGCTACCAATTAAAAACTTTGCGTGCTCTTGTTAACGCCCCTTGGTTTGTCACAAATGAAGCAATACACAAGGACTTAGATATCCCATTTGTAAAGAGTGAAATTCCAAACTTTTCTAACAGATATCTTGCACGGCTGTCAAACCATGTAAATACGAATGCTATATGCTTATTAGACTCAAGTAATGAAACAATACGACTGAAGCGTAATCATATCTTAGACTTGCCATTTCTCTAATTTTGCTGAATTAAATTATTTATTCAACACTAAAAACAAAATACATAAGTGCCTATATGAAGATACGCAACTCATTAGTACAAATGAAATTTAATACATTTAAGATATAAGATTTGAACAAATATCGTAATTTTATATGTAGTTTTGCATTTGTGCAAATACTACCGCTGCTATTAGATTATGAGACTTTATTTGCTGCATATCAATGTATTAAGATAGATTGCAAATAAAATATTATTTACACAAAAAAAAAAAAAAGTAATTGAAAATTTTGCTTTTTTTGTATGTTCCTATGAAATATCGCTATGCGTTCCTATTACTTTTCACATAACTGTATGTCTATTTCGTTATTTGAGCAAACGAAATATTTGCGCGAGTATAAAAAAGTTATACCTACTTAAATAACATATTAAAAAAAAATATTTCAAAGTATTTCATTGAGCAAATTGCATTAAGATTCCTAAGCAGAAGAGTGACGACCAGCTATAAAATAAACTGTTGCCCAATATGAGCAAAACGAACATTCCTAATACTACACCGAAAGGGGTGAATGTTCTAATTCCGATGCTTTAATTCCCAGAGCTCGTTTGACCTTCACAAGCATGTACTTTGAGTCACGTTTGACTTTCTGTCTAATCTTTTTTGTGAGAATAGATAAAAAAAGCCTGTAGATGAAAATTCTAAAGGTCGTTTTTTATTTTTTTTTGTTCAGCTACTTAAATGTTGCCAATCTCGCGTTTTTTTTTTAATTTACACGGGTTGGTGAACCAAAAAAACCACGGGTTGGCGTCCCTCAAAGTGGTAGGAAAATTACGTAATACAACAAATTAACTTTGCCTGAGCAGCCCGAGAAAACAGGCGGGATTTTTGCTACTGCATTATGAATTATTTCTACACTTCACACTTTGAAACATAGTAAACGAATTAGTACTCATGTCGAACTAAATTTTCAATTAAATTAAATTCAAATTTCATTCTAAGTTATAGATTTTACAACGAAATTTCACAAAGTCACTTGACGATTATTGCTTTTAGGCTTCACTCTGCAGCTTTAGAATTTTGTTTTCAATTTAAATTTCACGTTTTAATATTGAAAATACCATTGTAACATACGACATGTCCATGTTTCTATGCAAGACGCACAGCTCAAATAGGAGGAGGAGCGCAGCCAAACACCGCGTTCTCCCTAATTATTTTTTTTTTATTTTAACATATGTCTGTTTGTATGCATTTATGTATGTGTTAACTATTCCTTTTTATTTTCCAATCCTTTAACATTTCTCATCCTGCTTCGAACATTCCCACTTACGTTTCTCTGTGTAGTAGTCTAAGCATTGAGCGCCACTCACACATGCAAGAACAACTAAAAGTCCTTTCAGCACAGCTGATGGGCGCGTTAAGCCACTGTTAAACATTGCTGTTAAGTTTCAAATTGCGAGCACCAAAGAAATAAAAATAAAAAAACAAATTTGAAACAATCGAAACGTTTTTTCCTTCATCAACTAAAATATTAGGATAGTAAGTAAGGCGAAATCTAGCAGCGTTTTAGTAGTAACGAGATATCAGACGCGACTGTGGTAAATCTTGAAACGCTGTGGCTTTTTTATAAACTTAATAATAACGATGTATTTATTTAACTGCCATGCTATTACTCGCACTTATGTACGTACTTAGTCACTTGCATACTTGTCAAGCTGCTTATTTTAGATAGCCGGCCGGCTGTGCGGGGTTGTGCGCGCGCAAAGGTTAAAAGCAAGTATTTTTTTGTTTTTTTTTGCAAATGTAGAATCGTATTTTTTATAGACACATAAATAAATAGTTATGTACGTAAACATGCGCTATTCTATTCTATACCTTAAGTATGATTTTCGCTTTTCATTGTAGACTTGTTGCAAGTTGTTAAGTCTATTCTCACTTTAATTTCATTTTCTAATGTTAAATCAATTCTAATAAATTTAATCGATATGAAGTAACTGCTGCTTCAACAAATGCTGTGGAAATGCAATACATGCATGTGGTGCCATATGCGGTTTGCTTAAATGCGCAAAGTTATAGCCAACGTGACGAGACTAAACATTTCGTAGCGGAAACTTTTAGGAAGGCTAATTATGTAAATTTATCGAACGTCCCCGGTATTTTGCTGTTTTTCATTTACCTTTTGTGAGTAAGTGGTTTTGAGCTATTATGGCAGCGAACCTGGAGTGCTTAATGTTTCGAAATGCATTTTTTACAGTAAAGTTTATATATGCGATTAATTACAAAAGGGTTCCCAATAGATGTGCTCGAACTTTAGTAATGCATAACGGCCATCTTAGTAAGGCTACTCAGTTTGGCAGGAATACTTATTAAGGGGTACTGGTGGTCAGGAAATCGAAAGTTCAGAGTATTTTCAGGAATTTTTTTATACAATAAAAAAAAAAGAAAAACGATATTTAAATTTTTTAGACTTTTTATTTAACTTCTTTTACATAATATACAAAAATGAAAAACAATTTTTTTTTTTAATTTTAAAAATTAAAAAAATAGCGCTGAAGTTGACCGTCTCGAAAAATTGGACCTGGACGGTGTTGTCCATTTGGGCTCTTCTATTCATCTGAAACGCAAAAACCAAAAAAATTATTAATCAGTGTGACTGTAGCTATGTACATATGTCCCGTACTAGAATAAAAAAAAATTTGACAAAATGGCGCGGTTTTGAATTTGACACTCAAAAACTCGGGGTTTTTTAATGAAAAAAAAAAAAACGAAATAATTGAAATAATAATATGATCTAGCACCATGATTCAATAACAAAAGTTTTGCTTAGTATGCAGCTTTCTCATTCCCTCTTGACAAATCGGCTCCCTTAGCAAGAAACTGGGTTGCTAGCTCTAGAAATTTTGACTAAAAGTGGAGGAAAAGTAAAATTTGTAGAAAAAACATTTCATTTTCAAAATGGACTACTTACGAGCAACAACGCGCTCAAGAGTTTTCATCGGTATGTTCAGGACTATGGTAGTATGACATCGAATTCATACCACTTAAGTCAGGACATGATAGAGTATTTGACGCAATCCGAAATCGAGATGGATAATTTACAAAGCTTTATTTCTTATGATGTAGTGATTTAAACGGAACTCATGTTTTGCAAAGAGCTAGCGTTTGCTAAAGATTTACAGCAGGGAGAATTATTGAATAGTGGTGACGCAATCGATTACATTGCAGACCTCATTATAAAAAAGTTGGCAGAACTTGTTTCCAATAAGCCCACCTTCCTATGGAGGATGAAGTGTCCAGAAGAGGCTTAAAAAAGCACAGTAGCAGTATGAAAGAGCTTTTCATAAAAAACCATCTACCGGAATCGGCTTAAAACTTTAGGGCCTTCCAATTGTGGAACGCGCGCTACAAATAGGAGGAGGATCTAGGCGAAATACCTAACAGAATTGAGCAATACGTGCCAATTATTTATTTATTTTTAACAAAATAGTTTCATATTGGCAAAACTTCGCGATTGATTTTAAATTTAAAAATTAATTCACAAAATAAAAATCTTGGATTATGTGAAATAATTTCTTGTTTTAATATTAAACTTGACAATTTCCGCTAATCACTTCTATCTATACCATTATTTACATTCAAGTATTAATTAAAATTTATTTTTTAAACCGTTCGCAGTTTGTTTCCATTTAAGTAAGAAAATACTATTGTATTTTGCTACCATTTTTACCAAAAAAGATTTAATTTTTTCATTTTTATGCACCTTCCTAAATACAGCCTTTTGTAAGGGAGTGTCAAAATTCGAATGTCACTAGTGAGCAAACCTTTAATAATTGAATCATGATCTAGCACGATCGCTATTGATATTGTGAACAACTAAATCAAATTTCAGACGATTCGGCATTTTGACAACACCAGGCCTAAAGAAGTCGTTTCGAGATAAATGAGTTTCAAGTTTGAGGTGCAGGAGCGCGCGGACCGCTCTTATAAGCCGCTTTCGCATGAAAATTCCCCTGTATATTCTTAAGATCCTATGCTTTCGAAGTTCTAAGCTTCAAAACCCCTTTACTACCTCTTATCATGTCAATTATAACCAGGATTTGACTTAATCACAGCCGAAGTGCTAAAGAACTTATCTCACAAAGCGCTAATCAAACTCACTTTAATAATGAATGCATGCATTGAATTTAAATACATACCAATGCACTGGACAATTTCTGAAATTAAAATGATTCCAAAGCCAGGGAAAAAGCCTAACGAAGTCACATCTTACCGCCCAATAGCATTACTCGCAGTCATGGGAAAGCTATTTGAAAAACTATTTTCCAAACGATTAAAGAATATAATTTCTAATAAATACCATCTCACCAATTTGGATTTCGAGAAAAACATTCAACGATAGATCAGATACATGGCATAGTACACATCATAGAAGAGGCAATAGAAAACAATCAACACACTTGATACAGCAATATTCCTTGACGTCGCACAGGCGTTTGATAAAGTGTGGCACGAAGGTCTAATCCGTAAGCACAGAGCGATGCTTCCATATCAATATACTGTGCTGTTGGAATCATATCTCACAGACAGATATTTTAGAGTGAAACAAAGACAAATATGTATTAAAAAAATTGAAGCTGGTGCACCATAAGGCAGCATTCTTGGGCCAGTACTGTATTTGTTCTATACTGCAGATCTACCTGTTTCAAGTAATATAGCCACTTTTGCTCTTGACACGTGTATCATAGCCTATGGAAATAACGCAAATGAATCAAGCAGAAAGTTACAGGCATCGATAGACGAAGTTGTCGCATGGACTGAAAACTGGAGAATCAAACTAAATGAAAGCAAGTCTGTTCACGTAGACTTTACAAACAAGAAAATAGCCTATAACCCAGTGAAAATATCATCTGCTACTGTTCCGTATAGTAATACAGCAAAATACGAGTACTTGGGTATGACTTTGGATGCAAAGCTCAAATGGAAAGAGCATGTCAAAATAAAAGCAACTGAAATCAACTTAAAAATTAAAAAAATGAAATAGTTAATTGGCAGAAAGTCTACATACATAGTCAATACAAAACAAATTATTAATATACAACCAAGTAGTTAGGCCGGTATGGACATACGGCATTCAATTATGGGGATGTACCACTAAATCAAACATTGAAGCTGTACAACGCCTGCAGAATAAGATTCTCAGAGACATGGTAAACGCACCTTGGTATGTGCGAAATCACGACCTGCACAATGATCTGTCGGTAAAAAAAGTCGCTAATACAGGGTCCGCCATATAACTTTACGGAATTAAAAATGCTATAAAAAAGAAACTACTTAATATTTTTCCAAACTGTTTTTTTTATTTTGAAGTACAATCCTTCCGGTTAATGATGGGACACAACTTCATTCATATGGCTGCCTCGGCTAGCCATGCACCATCCCATACGATCGGTCCAATTTTTCAACACATTTTCGATTGTATGCGGCTGTATTTCAGCTATGACATCTTCAGTGCATCAATTGTTGCTGGTTTGTTGGCATAACACTGGTCTTTGACGGTACCCCAAAGATAATAATCCAACGGCGTCAAATCGCAGCTCCGAGGCGGCCAAACGATATCAGAATTTCGGCTGGTAATGCGATCTTCGAAGACAGTGCGCAAAATATTGATCGTAGCATTCGCTGTGTGGCAAGTAGCGCCATCTTCTAGGAACCAAATGCCACCAATATCCTCCTCTTCAATTTCTCGAAACAAAAATTCGTTCAACATGACCCGGTAATGCTCTCCATTGACGGTTACGGCCACTGCTCGTTTATTTTCGAAGAAAAATGGACCAATGATGCCTCTCGACTAAAATCCGTACCAAACAGTGACTCGTTGTGAATGCATCGGCTTTTCTTCGAGTGCGTGCGGGTTTTCTGAGCCCCAAATGCGGCAATTTTGCTTATTAACATACCCGCCGAGATGGAAATGAGCTTCATCCGAAAAGATGATTTTTCGGTAAAAGTCTTCATCTTCTACAAGTCGATCCCAAGCCCATGAAGCGAAGCGAAAACGCATTGGGTGGTCAGTTTGCTTCGGCTGTCGAACCAATTGGACTTTGTGCGGCGTCATACCAAGGTCTTTACGCAGAATTCGTCTCAATGATGTCTCCGAAATGTCCAATTGTTGAGAACGACGATGAACTGATGTTCCTGGTGATTCGCGAACACTCTCGGCCACAGCAGCAATATTTTCGGGTGTACGCACGGTTTTTGGTCGGTCACGCAGCAACCCAGTTTCTCTTACTTTTTTCGCAAAGTAACGCACATACGCTTCATTCGGTGCTTTTCTTCTTCCCATTGCCGTACGTAATTTTCGTACACATTCTGCATCATTACCATGATTTTCAAAGTAATGTCGCAATATTTCCCAGCGTCCTTTGAGCGTATACACAACCATTTTCGTTCCGCGGAAGAATAAAACTAATTTTCTGTCAAATCAGATGACAGCTAAGTGTTACCATTCTTCAAATAATACCTAGTTCCAATCCGTAACGATAGATGGCGGGCCCTGTATAATCCCAATTCTTGCAAATAAGCATGAAGCCAGGCTGAAAAAGCACACAAACCAGGAGGCCACAGAGCTTACCAAAACAATCTGCACAAGAAGACTTCGAAGAACTAAGCCACGAGATTTAGTCGCCAATACTGTATAATTGTTTGTAAAATATTTATACGAGTAATTCTTTTTAAATTTCAATGTTAAGGATAGAATAAAGTTACTTGTTAGCTTAAGCTAGGCGTAATACCATGAAATGTATACAAATTTTACAACGTTTCAATAAAAAAAAAATGTCAATTATACATATCATGCTTCGTCTGCTGTGATAAAAGATTTTGGGGGTTTCTTCGATACAAAGCTTAATTTTATTATTTAAATTATGGCGTTTCCAATTCACTTGCTATGCTCGCTTTTATAAGACATCTTTCTTCGCACTTCACTGACCCATATACTCTTCAGATATTATACTCTGCCCAAATAAGATTATGCTGATTTTATTTGGCGACCTTATCATGCAGTCCATATAAATCGAGTGGAGAGGGTTCAAAAAATGTGTGTGCCATTCACACTACATTCACTCAATTTCTCAGACCCGAAACCTTCATACGAATCCCGCTGTCGTTTGATTAGTCTCTTTCCATTAAGTGAGAGAGGTACTTTTCAGGCAATATCATTACCATTAATCTCATTAATTTCATTTTTAATCATAATTAAAATTGACTGTCCGGTCCTTCTAAAATGAATACAGTTTAATGTTCCTTGCAGAAATTTTCGCCGTTGCAAGATTTTTCGCGTTGGTTTTAGTAGGACACTATTAGTGCCAATGCGCCACTCGTTAGACGTTGTCTGACTTCTTTATCTCTCAACGTTTTTAGATTTGGATTACTTTCTATGTAGAAAATCAAAATAATACCTAGTTTATATTTCTTATTTTAGTTCCGTAATTATTAATTTCGTTAAATTTCAATTGTAACTTGGATATATTTTTAGCAATTTATGGGTTTCTTATGTTGAAATCAAATATCGTAAATTTGTATTTTTGAATTTTTGAATGTATATCTTAAATGTCTGCTCTGAATATTGTTCGACAATAATGAATAAATAAATAAATAAACAAAATTCACACCTCCCGACCCACTGTTCCTTTTTCCCCTAGAATCAAATTTAAAACAGATAGAGCGGATTGGAACAAATTCGAACTTGCTTGCGAGTCCTATTCCAACTCCTTACCACTGTCTTTCAATATTAACCTGGAAACCTCCAACCTCCATAAAGCGATTCGACGTGCGGCCAACGCCTCCATACCCCTGTCCTCAACAAAACCAGTAAAACCAGCTCCATTATGGTGGAACAAAGAAATTGCCTCCCTTAGGCAAGCCAAGCAACACGCTTGGTACTATTTCAAACGCAATCGATCCACTTCAAATCTCATTCAATACAGAAAATTGAACGCACAATTTCGTCGTGTAATCAAGAATGCAAAGCTGCACTGTTTTCAAAAGTTCACCAGCAGCATTTCTGCATCATCCGACCCTAAGAGAATATGGGCTGACATCAAAAAGCTCACTGGTGCACCTTGCAATTCCCAAATCAACTCCCTTAACTCCTCTCGCGGCAATCTTCTATATCCTTGCGATATAGCTCAAGAATTTGCCAGCCATTTTTCAAATGCCTCTTCAGACCACACTTTTCCTCCCGAATTTATTATCGCTAAACACTCGCCAAATCCCCAAAATCGTACCACTCCTTCTAATCTCTCCTACTCTGCCAGACTCTTAGAAGCCGACATATCTCTCCTTGAGCTCAAACTTGCCCTGGCCGCAACAAAAGGCCAGACTCCCAGCTTCGACAAAATATCCTATCCCATGATTAAGCATCTCCCTCTTTCCCTCTTTCGCCGTTTAATCAAACATTACAACAATATCCTCACCACAGGTTACTACCCACACGTATGGAAAACAAGCGCAGTAATTCCTCTCCTAAAACCCGGAAAATCACCTTGCGACGTCAACAGCTATCGCCCAATTTCACTCCTACCCTGCCTAGGCAAATTAATGGAGAAGATAATCGCTACCAGACTAACCTGGTATGCCCACTCAAACAAACTCATCCACCCAAATCAAGTGGCCTTCAAAAAGGGACAAGGCACAACAGATGCCCTATTACATCTTGACCATTTTATTTCAAACGCGCTTTCCAGCAAAAACCACATCTCCTTGCTTTCACTCGACTTTCAAAAAGCATTTGACCGGATTGGTATTCAGGTTGTACTCAGACAACTCGACAAATGGAAGATAGGTCCCAAATTATACAATTTCATAAAATCTTTTCTCTCGAACAGAAAATTACGTGTCCTTATATCCAACACCCGCTCTCCCATTTTTCCACTCGATAATGGCACTCCACAGGGATCCCCTTTATCGGTCATTTTGTTCATTATAGCCTTTAACGAAATTAGTACCATTTTGTACAAGTTTCCAACAATCCAACATCAAATATACGCAGACGATGTATTGCTATTCTCCAAATCCAAGGATCAAGCGGAAGTAATGCGAACCTTTTCCAAAATCCTACACCTTTTATCCACCTGGTCTCTATCCTCAGGCCCTTCAATTTGTCCTAGTAAAACCAAAATGCTTCATATATGTAAAAAACGGCAGTGCCCTCCTTCTTCCCTTACCCTCAATGGCGTAAATATTGTAAATACAGATAATCTTAAGTTTCTTGGTATTATATTCGATCCCAAATATTCCTTCCAACAACACTGTAAATATGTTAGGGAAAAACTATATGTTAAATTAAATATAATTAAATACTTATCAAGCAAACGCTCGCTAATTAGCTCAACTCTTTTGATCAACGCGGTAAAAGCCCTCATCCTATCAACCATTAATTATGGACTAGCTGTTTATGGATTACACGCCAAACAAAACTTAAAGGTGCTTGCTGCCCCCTACCATGCCGCAGTGCGCAGATCCTTACGCGCCTTTCCGACATCGCCCATAAAGGCCATTCTTGCCGAATCGGGCCTTCCGTCTCTACACGACAACATGGAGGACAAAATATTCAGGCTCTATCCAAAGCTTACTCTAAGCCTCAACCTTTTTATTGGCAAAGACTTCCAATCTGCGACCTCACGCGTATCCACACCGAAAATACCCTCATCAATACACACCTGCGCCTTATTTGCTAAGCAAGCGGAACTACCCTCTAAACTACACACTCTGCGGTATACCAATCACCCACCGTGGGCGGTTAGCAACAAATTTTTTATCAACGACCTAGTTAACTTACGTAAAGAGAATACCCCAAACGCGGTGTACAGGGCCAAGTTCGCCGAATCCATCGCAGAATACAAATTTAACGGGTGGAAATTGATTTTTACTGACGGGTCAAAAGGATCCCACACTTCTTACGCAGTGGTAACAGAAAATCAGGAAGTTATCGCGTACGGCCTTCTATTTTCATTCTGCTCTATTTTCACCGCTGAAGCAACCGCCATACTACAAGCCGTTCAATACTGCGCCAAAAGTAAGGGTAAGCATATAATTTGCTCCGACAGTTTGTCCTGCTTCCAAGCCATTAAAAACAACAAAAAATCAAGCAAAATAATCGATAGTATCAAAAACATACTAATAACCCATCGGAGCAGCATCAAAATTATGTGTATACCTGGGCACTCCGGCATCCAGGGTAACACACTGGCAGATACAATTGCCAAAGACATGTCCATCACACCAACAGTCACATCACAAATCATTCTACCTACCGACATACACCGACTCATTCATGTACAGAGGCAAACCAAGTTACTTCGCGAATGGTCGTATTACAAACATCATTATTCCAACATCAACCCTAAACGTTCCAAACCTACATATCCAACATCGGTACCCACCAACCACATTACCCCATACACACGACTCCGTATTGGACACACCATAATCACCAGCGTACACCTATTAAAGGGTAATACACCCAACACCTGCCCCTTCTGCCAAGCAACAGTCAGTGTACATCACCTACTGGTATCCTGCCCAGAACTTGCTTCTCAAAGGCATCACCACTTCAGGAGCACAGACCCTCTTCTACTTCTAAAAGAAGCCACTGAAGAAAACATCAAACATATTTATAAATTTCTGAAGGACACCGACCTACTCCGTCGTATCTGATTCAACATATAGTACATCACGAGACAGCCGAAAGCCTCTGCTGCTAGCGCTGCGTTTGCTTAGTTTACTTTTAATTTTATTATCATGTAAGCTCCAAAAAATAAAAATAAAATAAATAAAATAAATAAACAAATATCGAAAAAACAAAAAATCGATTTTTTGAAATTTCTAGACCACCGGGTTCCCTTACGTTTTGACATTTAAGCCTGTAAGTAGATATCTACAGCAAACCAGAGCAGTTGATGTCATGGAGAAGATTGATGGCTGAGGTGCGCCCTGCCCCAAGCTGCCGCCGTAGAATAGTGACCTTAATAGCCTGTCTGCCAAACCTGGACATTTACGGAGAAAGTCCTAAACAGTCTTCTTCTCTGATAAGCCCCCACAGCTTCTGCAATGAGGGTAAAATAGTAACTTTAGCTCGGCAAAAAGACTTGGTCTCTTATGATCAGGCCATTGCTGAAACTAACGCGAATTTCGAAGGGTTGCAGAAAGCTTTTTTTTTTACAGGGGATACAAAGGATGGAAAAATGTTGGGCTAACTGTAGGCCACTCCATTTGTAGAACAACATCAAGACGCACGTCACAATTAGAAGGAGGAACTCAGTTAAACACCTAGCAGATGTGTACGCGCCAATTATTTATTTATTTTATTTTTAAGTGAATTGAACTGAATGGAGACAACGTTGAAAAATAAAACGCATTTCACACAAACAAATATTTTTCTCTCTTCAAGGTCCATTAGCTAAAATAAAATAAATATTGGGTTGGGTAATAAGTTCGTAGCGTTTTTCTCGATTAATTGTAATCTAATTATATCAAAAATTACCACATCTCGACCAATTTGTTGATGTCGCTTCGCCAAAAATCATCTGTCCTGGTGTCAGAGCAGTTGTTGAGCCAGTTTTAATGGACCTCTTTGTTATCGAAAGTAACGCTCTTCATATGGTTTGACAGGGTGCAGAAAAGATGATAATCGTTCGGTGCAAGGTCCGAAGAATGCGGCGAATGCTGAAGGAATACCCATTCGAGCTCTTGGACTGCGGCTTTGACGACTTGTGCAACATGGGACCTTGCGTTGTCGTGAAGGGGTATGGTTTGACCATGTCGATCAGGCCTTTTCAGTCGAATAGTCTCATTCACGCGCTGTAGCTGGGCAATGTAGAGCTCTTTGTTGACCGTGGCAACATTTTCTGTGGAACATTTCCCAGTGCACCATGCCCTCCCAGTCCCACTAAACACATGTCATGATCTTCTTTGGATGAAAATCTGGCTTGACTCTCAACTTTGGCGTATCTTCTGGAGCCACCCACTCCTTTCTTTGCCTTATATTGATGTATAGGCACAATTTCTCTTCTCCGGCGACGATTCGGTATAAAAAGCGCTGTTAATGACCGCGTTTTGCTCGATGGCGGGCGAGATGCTGTGAAGCAATTTGAAGGCGACTTTCTTGGTTTTTCTCGTTGAGCTCGTGAGGCACCGATGCTCCTAAATTTTCGGTAAATCCCATTGCATGAAGGTGATTGAGAATCGTTTTATGATAGCAGTTCATATTTACCGCCAATTTACGACTGGTTTCGCAACTGTTCTCCTTCAAAGGTGATTTGAGACGTTCTTCATCGAATGCGGAAGGCCTTCCGCTGCGGGACGTGTCATGGACGTCAAAATCGCTATTTTTGAACTTTATAAACCATTTCCGTGCTGTAGACTTGCCTATGATACCGTCGCCATACACGTCGTAAATGTCGATAAGGGCTGCTCGGCAGCTTTTTGACCTCGATGAAAGGCAAAAAAGAGCAGGTGTCGAAAATGTTGATTTTTGCTTCAGGGGTGTTCTCTTTCTAAGCCTCAAAACTAGTAAAAAATTAAATAACTCAAAAATACAATTAACATAATTTTGTAGAGCAGCAAACAAATCGTTGTAAAATAAGAAAAACTATAAAAACGCTATGAACTTATTCCGCTACCAATACAAAGTGTGAAACTCGTGGTTTTTTGTAATAGAATATACACCATTTTATAGAAAAAACGATTTGAATTAATTAAGAAAAAATAATTTATCAAACTTGCCAATAAGTTGCTTATTCCCCAACCCAATATAACCTATTTATTTGTAAGTAAAAAAAAAATTGATATAAAATTTTTAATAGGAAGTTGTAACTGTCTTACTTTTTTTCTTACTTTTGACATCGAATGCGTATGAAAATAGTAGTTTTGCTTAAACTTAATTTCTAAGTGGGAGCGCTCTTAATGCAAACCCCTTTACGAAGTTTTGTTTACCAATGTTGTAGGTTTTATAGATAACATCAGCGAAACTTGATTTTAAATATTTGCTTATAACCAAATAAATATCTAATTAAAAAAAAACTGATTTGTGTAAATCGGGCCTAATTAATGTACTGAGCACTCATAAATGCAGATATTTACATGGAACTAGTATCGCGCGTGGTCGAGAATTCGAGCAGCAAGATTGGAATTTGGATGCAAAACAAAATAAATATTATTTTAAAAAATGAAATAAAAAGTAAAATAAATGAGAGAATAATAGTAAAAAATTAAATAAAAAATAAAATAAATGAGAAAATAATAATAAAAAATATAAAATAATAATAATAAAAATAAAAAAAATAATAATAATATTTTTTTTGCTTTATTTACCACTTTCGCTTAAACAATTTAAAAATTTATAAATTTTCTAAAATTATTGCATTTAAGGCACGCGCGTTGAACAAACTTTGTTATCATAGCCAAATAAGAAGCGATTGCTTACTCATTTCCTCTCATTCAATCCTGAAGCCAAGCTAAAAAAACAAAATTGAGTGAGTGCATAACATTTGAATGGAATTACTTTATAAATTTATTTTACGTCACGTTTGTTGAAGAATCTTTAGAAAATATATTATAATTGCATGTTGGTACACTCATATCAGTGCACACAGCGCAGAGTGAATGAAGTCAGGGTAAGCATGTATGCACACACACTCATATATATATGCATGTATGTTTGAGTGATATAACATCGAATGGGATGGGGCATTTATGCAACTATTTGTTATTGTCAAGATTCATTCATAGAAGGTCAGGCAGCGCGCCTTAAAAAAGTGGCTCTCCCTGCGCGTGACGTCACGGGTCGCAATACCCCACTTCACTTTACAATTCGATTTAAAGTTATTTGCTGCTCATCATGTTGGAAAGGAAGCAGTAAAAATGCTTCAAGGCCTGTGGGAGGGGGCATCACTGGAAAATGCACTGCCACTACTACAGACACAAAACAAGGACGTGCCGACAGACGACTGGAATGTGTTGAGCGTGGCAAAACCAGGAACTGCTGATGGAGGCCAAGACTACACAGGAAAGTAAATGGGGTTCCCGTGCAGATTTATTGAACTAATAATGCAGACTTATTAAATGTTAAGCCTTTTATTAAAAAAAAAATAATAATAGCAAAACCCTTCGTTATTTATTATTTGTTTTATTTACATATTAAAAGTTCTAATTTTGTAACAAAGCAAGTGAGTTCAGCGGATTTGCATACCAATTGTGTTATATATACGAGTATAAGTTGGATTATGCTAACAAATAACTATAAAATATGTACATGGAATTATAATTAATTAGCCATTACTGGAATTGCATTAATTGAAAGCAAGACTGCTTTACTTGTACTTTTGTATTCCTACGCCAATAAATCGACGCTAATTAAGAACAATTTAGAGTTCATAAAAAAACTTGATTATGATCGCAGTTACGAAGCAAAACACACTTTCGCAGGTATCTCTAGTCTCACTTCAATCTAACAGTAACTGTTTCGTTAATGACGCACAATGCACCACAGTGACGCACAGTGTGCCCAAAGTGGACAAAAATGCAAAAATCTAGTGTAAATACTTTTTCGAATCATATGAAAGCTATAACTTTTTTTAATAATAAATCTCTAATCTTGGGATAAAAAGTACCTTAAACCTTACAGATCAAATCAATTTCTACACACCATTTCATTTAGGGGGTTGACATGTATGTATGTAATTACATTCTCACAACAGTTTAGTAATTACAAGGGGGAAAAAATGATTTAAGATGGTTGACTAAGGCGCCATATGGCCATGGAGAAATAGCACCAGAAGAATTGAAAAACAAATTTAAATCTGACCTATTCCCAATTTCGAAGGTTTTATACTTAGGGATTTCACAAAGTGTACTATTGATGCTATTTCTCCCTTCTGCTATTGAAATAGCACAGTTGTATAGTCGAACGTGTGAACATCCTTTGCTATTTGATGTACTATTGTGAATGCTATTCACCCAATCAATCAGCTACTTAGCAAAAGTGAAAGTAATACAAAATATAAATAGAAACATAAAAATGCCTAGGAGGAGCGAAAAAAGTAAAATAATAGCAGCGATTTGTCAAAAATATACACACGACATCTTCATTGTGGACGAGAGTAAGTAATCCAACACTTCCTTTGTGCTCTTTTTACGTGTTGATTGTAGGTGATGAAGACGAGCAGGAAGATATCGATGAAAGTTTCAGACTGAATATGCTGATATTGCTAAACAACCGCCGAGGTGTCCATTTAGGAATTCCTAAGTCAAACCAATGGAAGCTGAATGTATTGGAGCATTTAGATGAAAACAGATTTTGCCAAATGCTGCGAGTAAACCAAATGGAGTTTGACCACCTTTTAATCTTAGTAAAAGATGATGATGTGTTTCGGAGTGATAACAACACAATACAGCTTCCGATTGAACTTCAGCTTAAAATCGTACTTTATAGGTTGGGATCTTCGGGTGAAGGACTTTCGATCCGTAAAGTGGCATCCTTATTTGGTGTTGGAGATGGCGGTACCATTCAAATCGTAACCAGGCGAGTTTTTTCCGCCATACTCAATTTAAAGGGTAGATTTTTATTCTGGCCCAATGAAAGAGAGCGTTTAAAGCTGGTTGCAGCCACAGAAAAAGAAATGCCTGGATGTGTTGGATTTTGCACAAATTGTGATGTTAAACAAAATCAGCTGATCGTATAGTATAGACAAATAGCACACTAAACATACCTTTTAAAGTTGTATTGAAATAGCAGTATTTGTACATGTTAAACAAAAACAACAACTTTACAACTGTGCTAATACAATAGCATGATTAAAGAATTACGACAAATAGTACATATTGTGAACTCCCTAACTGTCGAAGTTTCTTATTAGAAACATTAAATTGAGTTTTACTCAGAGGGGAAGACAATCAATAGTTCCAGTAATGGTATGAATAATAAATGAGCGCGATAGAGTAGATCGTCTGCTATCAAGTGTTTTCAAATCAATCAATAAATACTAAGAGCGATAAGATGCAAGATTCAAAGCTCTGAAAAGTTTAAAGATCGGAGCGGAAAACGAAGAAAAACTCTCTGAACTCTCTCAACCCGATAAGAGAGACTTATTTGGTACGGTGTACTCGGCATACTTTAACATTTTTTTCAGATTTTCGAGCAAAATCCGACAATTAATTGTTAAAAAAAATCGAAATTTTATACAAAACAAAAATCCTTCGATCAGGCACGAGTATTTATGTTTTGCAAAAGCAGTATAAATTTTATTGAAACCTACCAACCAGTTTTTAAGTTTCAGTGATCACCAGTTCAAAAAAAATAGTTTTGAAAAAAAAACGCATGTAAAGTTTTGCTATCTGCTCTGGAGTGCTCAAGCGCCCTTTGTCAATTGTTGAATAACTCGAAAAGTATTTGTCGGACTCACTTTTTCACACAAAATTTTTAAGATATTATACTTTAAGGAAATGCAAAAACAAAAAAATTAAAGTTTTTGAAAATTCTCACTACCCCATAAGGGGTTAATGCTTAGTGACAAACGATTTAAATAGCACCAGTTCTGGACACACAAGGGACTTACACAAGTAAGTCTTATGACAACTTTTCGGAGACGCGAGCCCTGTTATTGACAGGGAATATTTTAAGACCATCAGCATACAACAAAGGTTCAGCAAATGAAAAGTAAGAACCAATATCATTTACAATATAAAGGTGTAAAGAAATTATATTTCTTATTATATTACATATTCATTTGGTTTTAAATTCGCCGCGCATCTCTTAGAGTAATGGAACACTCATTCATTGCATTCATTGAGTTCAGATACAAGCCTTTATATTTGTTCTCTGTTCATTCACTCTGGCTTTTGTCTGTGATTTTTCACCAACTATTTAACCCGAAAAATGAGATCTAAAAAGGGAATTGAAGTTCGTATAATAAACTTTAAAAGTAGTTTCTTGTTCTCAGGTAAGTTAACATTGTAAAATAGGTAAATTGAGTGATTGATGATTTGTGAATTTAGATATTAAAATAAAAAACTTGTTTTCAGAACAAAGCAACACATTTTATTTGTTTAAGAACAATATTCCCCATAAATAATAACGACATTTCTCGTGGAAATCAAAAATGAAGATGGAAAAACTCTGCTTTAAATTTGTTGTACTGGGGTCTACAGACGGAAAAACCAACGTGATCAACATAACCTCTATTGAAACACCAGACGGCCGTATTTATGAAGTACCAGACGAATTGAAACCCGCTAATAAACACACAGGCATAGTGTCTTTAGACATTTATACGAAAATAAGAAATTCACTGAAAAAAATACACCAAACACGCTCAGTATGGATCCCATTAGATGCCAAATTAAGGGAAATATATTTAGATGAAGTTGAAAATTAACTGTTTGGAGACCAATATCTCAATGATGTTACGAATGACACGCATCTGAACAAAACTAGCTATGATAATGTCACAGAAAAGAAAAAACTGGGAAAACTTGCTGAAAGATTTGTATTGGAAAAGTTCTCTACTAAAACATCAAACGTCAACCAATGGATTAGTGACTTTGAGAGTGAATGTGGAAGATTCGACATTCAACAGGATGAAAGTAAGATTGAGATTTTGAAACATTTATTGGAGAAGCCATGCTTAGGTTGGTACAGCAGTATGATTATAAAATTAACGGTGAATTCGGATTGGATACAATGGAGCAACATTTTTTGTGAAACATATGGAAACAAAGGTTGGTCCCAGGTCAAATATGCATTTACATTTAGATATCGAGCTGGTTCACTGCTTGAATATGCCACAAAGAAAGAAAGACTCTTGTTAGAGGTCAACAAAGAAATTGACACCCAAACAATAATAAATCTTATTGTTATGGGGTTACCTGATAACATAATAGATAAAATTAATAAAGAAACGTTAAAATCAATTGCAAGCATCTACAGTGAAATTGGAAAACATGAATATTTAGCAAAGAAAAATAATTTTATTAAGAATAAAAAAAACATTACAGATTTAAAAGCCTTATCTGATAGAAGCATGCAAGTAAAACCATGCAAGATTTGTGAGAACTTGAAGAAAGGTGTTCGGTACCATCCTGAAGGAAAGTGCTGGTTTAAACAAACGGAAGAACGGAATCCAAAGAGAAACTGTAGTAAAGCCATAAATAATTCTGTGATTGATGTTGAATTAAGTACCAACGAGTCAAAAAACGAATAATAACACCATTAATTAGAGTCAAACTAATATTAAATGAACAATTACAAGTATATGGAATATATGATTCAGGTTCAAATATTTCCATAATTAATTCCAAATTGATAAGAATAAAGGAAGAACATGAAAGCAAAGTAAATAAAGTTAATTTGATTACAATTAATGGTGTAAAGAAGACAAATGCTTTGACAACTATAAAAATAAAAGTATTTGACATCGAGGAAAAAGCAAATGTTTATATTGTTGATGGAGAGGATTTTAAATATGATTTTCTGACTGGATAAGATATCATAAAGTAATTTAAATTAGTTCAAGACAAAGATTTAAAAATTTCTCAGAAAAGAGATGAAACTGAAATAAAAGAAAATATAAATGAAGAGAAAATCCTAATGAATGGATATGTCGATGAAACAAACAATTCTAAAGAAGAAAATAATAAAAGATATCCAGTTTTAGTGAATTTTAATGAGCAAATAGCAGGTAAAGAATTCTAAATAAATCTGAGTAATTTAAATACTAAACAGAAGACAGAAATACATAACCTAATTGACAGTTATAGTTCAATCTTTGCAAGAGATAAATATGACATTGGCACCGTCAAGGAATATGAAGCACGTATCGACCTACTTGTGGATAGATATTGTAGCAAGAGACCTTACAGATGCTCAATTGAGGATAAAAAGGAAATAGAACAACAGGTAGCTAAATTACTAGATAAAAATCTCATAGAAGAATCATATAGCCTTTTTGCAGCACTAGTAACTTTAGCTTTTAAGAAAGAGGATAACAAAAGGTCAAGATTATGTATTGATTTTAGAGATCTCAATAAAATAGTGGTACCGCAGGCTCAACCAGAATACTTCCCTGCAGGACGCCAGAGGACGCAATAAATGCACAGGATGTCGCATTATCAACGGCTACAACGCAGTGCCTTTTGGACAAATATGACTTGATCCATAACAAAAAAATGCATTTGCCTTTTTAAAATTTCGTAAAAGTGACAGTATGTAGAATTTGGAAATTGTGCTCAAATTGGAATTCAGCAAATATTTAAAAAACCTGAGTTTGTCCTTGCTTTTATAGAAGAATTCATAAACAATAGAAATATCCAAAACTCAAATAATAGAAAGAAGGTGGTTTTAATCCCTTCAATCAACTATGCGAACTAACTATTTTTAAATTTGAATTATTTTTTTTATAAAACTAAAATGTATACTATAAAATTATAAAACTATAATTTATATAAAACTATAATTTATACTATTTTCATAGTTTGTACAAAATTTATAAAAATATGGCGAACTTTCATCTAAATTTCAAACTTTCGAATGCTGGAAAGTATGCTCGAGTATGCAGCTTTATAGTCTATTGATTTTTGTTAGTGCAGACTCTGAAAGTTTCGCGTAGCTCAAAAATCACGCTGGTTTTTGACAATTTCTTCTGCTGATGGTATTGGGTGTTTTCTCCAATATAACAAAACATCTCGAGCATTTTGGTGAAAAATCCCAGAATTTTTATAAATTGTGTAGGCATGAAATTTGAAATTTTACATTATAAGGTTTTTGTTGTATAGAAACTATGGTTTTATAAAAAAATAATTGAAAATAAAAAATAAATCGTTGGAATGGCTGATTGAGGCGATGAAACTAAACAACGGTGAAACAATGTTGCTAGCAACATGTTGCGAGCTTATTCACAGCCTTAAAGGCTAGAATTTGAGATACATTTTTATAGTTTTCCCACATGAAATGCGAATAAAATACTATGTTTTATCCTCAACAAAAACAAATTTACGTAATAAAATAATTGTTGAGACTTTAAAATTGTACATACAGTGTACAGCAGATATTTTGCCAGCCCTTTTTTAATCACTTCGAAGATGTTTTATAAAAAATATCTCGAATGTTTTTGAGTATTTTTTATTATTATTATTTTTAATTAAATAATCCAATTGTTCCCGTCTGAAATATAAGAAAATATAAACCATCTGATTTTCAAATAAGAAGGTAAAAAACCATAGAGAATCTGAAAAATCGCACAGCAAAAGTATTGGTACTCTTGCAATAATACTCCAGGGTCGTCTAGTTCCATTCCTGTTCTGCATGTGCCTTATTTGTCCTTTCTAGTCCTATCCCGATCCACCGCCATTTACGACTTGTTATCAGCTTTTGTTCTTGTTCGGTGATCTGCCACAAGTCCGGATTTTGGATAGTCTTAGGCCAAAAAACGTTACGTATAATCCGAAGGTATTTGTTTGTAAAGCTTTATAATATCTGTGTAATGCTTCTCGACACCAGCCACGTTTCACTGCCATATAAAAGTGTGGCTTTTACACATGCGTTAAATATTCTTATTTTAGTTTTCTGTGAAATTTATCTACTTTTCCAAATTGGCTGTAACCCTCCAAAAGCTTACCTATGTAGTTTTGCGCAGACGATTTTCAGCGTCTTCTTCAGCTCCTCCATTAGTCGATGCTATGCTACCAAGATAGCAGACACTTTCAACATACTGCACCGCTTTTCCCTCGCTTACAATCTTGTTGGGATTTTTGAGTCGCATTGCTACCGTTTCTTTGTTGTTTCGTGCAGCAATGACTGGAAGATCGAAGATTTTAAATAAGTGTGAAAAAATGTTGCTGGGTTGTTGGGTAGTATTTTCACTGAGTACTATAGGGTCATGGGCACTCGTAACCAATTAAAGGGCCATAAATTTAGTTTGGAAAATTACTTTTATTCAATTCAAAGTAAAAACAAGGAAAATAATAGAAAATTAAGAATCAATTTACTTTTGCTCGTTATGACCACCTTTTGCTTTGACTATGGCCTTGAGATGGCCGAATGTGACTTGTAGGTATTTTGGCTCACTCGCGGACAATGGCTTTTTTCAGCGCCTCGAGACTAAGTTCGGACCTTGCTCTCCAAAATGGCCCAAAGAGAATAATTCATCGGATTCGCGTCTGGTGAGTTTGAGAGATTTGTACTTTGCCGTGAGATACATACGCTTGCCCAGGCAATGATGTGATGATAGATGATTTTTTTACCAATCACTTTTCTAAGAACATAATTAAATCATTGGCAGAAACAATTTTTGTTTTTGACAACACTGAAAAGGAATTTGACCCAAAAAAAGTCAATTTTCATAAAATACAACCAATACTTTCCATTTCATTGCAAGTCAAAGTTAGTGTTCTTAATATTTTCTTAACGCTCGCCATTCGCTGGACCAGATGCTATATTTATACTATACATACAAATGCATACACTTAATTACATAATTAAACACGTAAATCATAAAAACAATGGTAAAAAATACACGTTTTATTATCTCAATTCCATTTCTATTTCTGCTCAGTGATTAAATGCTTAATTGTGCTATTAGTTGAGCCATATAATTGTGCCGAGGTGGGTATGTCCTCAACAAAGAAATTAGCAGGTATCAAAATGAACACCTTGTGCATGATATCGTAAAGTATAGTCTCCACTGTTTCGATAATAATCGGTTTGAGTGCTTCATAGAAATCTCGCCAATTCTCATTGAAAAATTCATTTGTGCTACGCTCCACCTCTTTGCTGTGTCCATTGAAAATATTTTCGAAATTAGTGCGCACGCGTGTCATATTCAAGTCCACACGTACTGCAGTGACATTGTCGAAAGTGAAGCCAGCTTTCTCGAATAGGCGGGTCTTCGTATAGAGTATAATGTCGAGATTATCTGTATGAGTAGAAAAAATAAAGAATTAGAAGAAGATTAAATTTTTAGAATGAACGAACATTGATTTTGCGGTGAGGAGCCAAGGAGTATAGTAGGTATGAATGTCTGTATGCATCTATGAATGAGTGTGAGTATGTATTTATATGTGTATGTATGTATGTATATGTAAGGGGTGTCTCACTAATGCTGATTACTTTGAATGTAGCGCCATTTTTTGCATCGATAGTTGTTTGCGGGTTCGATTTCTAAGTTATTTTCCAGACATTTTTCTAATGCTAAAATACATAGAAATGCATAGCTCAATTTGAAGGCATATTTTGGTCTAAATCGTTTAAGGTTATATGGTATGCACTATTTGCTTATAATAATTAAGGTTCCATGGTGGTTTTGTTTTTTCTGCCCATTCGTCCGTTTAATTAAAAATTAATAGAAATTGTTCGGTAGAATAAATTCCTAAAGGTTTGTTACGGAAGATAAAAGAAAGCTATGAAAAACGTTTTCTATGCAGACGTCTTGTATAGACTATATGATGGATATATATTACATACATAAACATTATTATTGATTGACTTTAAAATCTCCTCTGCAACTCTGGTCTGAAGAAATGCCTCTGTTATATTACATTTGAAGATGCAGTAACAAATGAGTTCATAAGACAAAAGAAAGACAGAAAAACTCCAAAAAATAAATATTGTAATATATGCAGGAGTGTTTCATATATATAATTTGCGCGAACACCCTTTTTGGGTGTTTGGCCGAGGTCCTCCTCTTATTTATGGTGTGCGTCTTGATGTTGTTCCATAAATGGAGCGACCTACAGTTTCAAGGCGACTGCGAACGGCATATATTTTTTACAGAGAGCTTTTTCATGGCAGAAATTCACTCGGAGGTTGCCTGCCGAGGGGCGAAAGCTATTAGAAAAAACTTTTTCTCCGTTTTGGCCTTTCACCGAGATTCGAACCGACGTTCTCTCTGAACTCCGAATGGTAGTCACGCACCAACCCATTCGGCTACGGCGGACCTCGTGAGAGTGTTGCTAGATTTTATTTTGCTGAACTTGTGCCCATAAACTCTTTTACTACTTATTGGAGTGATCTCTCTTCTGTGCAGCTGCTACCGTGGGCATAAAACGTATCCTCAAAAATGGCGAATGGTTCGATGAGGGAAAAAACCATTGCTAGGGAAAGGTTGATGTCACGTAACACAAGACAAAACATGATGGAGTACCACCACTAAAGAAAAATAGCAAAAAAAACGTGTCCGAAAGAAAAAAAGAGGGTAACTTAAAAACAAATACAGCAAATAGAGATAAGTGGACCCGGAACGCGAGAATATTTTACTCTAAAATAAACCACCAAAGATCAGAGTACATACCTAGACTAAAAATATATACGTAAGGCTGCGCAGGGTAACCTTATTTTAGAAGAAGAAAAAGTTCTCACAAGATGGAAAAGCGACTTTCAAGACTTCCTAAATAATTAAAACGTTGACATTGAGAGCAACAGCATTTCGTCTGACGCAGTTCAATCAGCAGAAAATTTGGTCGAACCACTCATAATTGAGGAAATGGCAAAGCAAGTGAGGAATTTGGCATAATTGCCGAGCTCATCAAAAACGAATCAGCGGTACTACAAAACGCCTTGTTATGTATTATAATACTTAAAGGGGAATCTGAGATTATACCAAAAGAATGGCAGACTAGCGTAATTGTACCAATCTATAAAAAAGGTGACAGCGCGACTGCAATAATTATCGCGGAATTTCATTCATATTAAAGCTTCACAAATGTTCTACATCACAGATTGAATGAGGGCGCCGATAAAATGTTGGGCGAGCTCCAATTTGATTTTAGGAGTGGAAGGTCGGCGACCGATCAAAACATTCTAGTTTGCCAGATATTTGAAAAGTTTCAGGAGTATAAAACCAACCTTCTTGCTTCTTTATAGATTTACTGAATTTTTTATGTAGTGTTCAAAGAGACAAAATTGGCGCGGTTTCTTTGAAGTGCAGGATATTCACAGAGAAGGTGTTGTACCGACTCAATTTCTAGTTCATTTCACAACTACTTCAGAAGACATTGCGAGGTACACCCATTCTACTGGCTAAGGTGTTAACAGGGCAGTGATCCGTTGTAACACCTCTGAGGACGCTGGTAGTTGATCTGTTGAATCCAAGCAGACATTTTGTTCTTTTAAGATTCAGTTATGGGTAGAGCGCTTTGGGTTCCCTGAAGTTAGTAGTCAGAGACCTATGGGTTTCCGCAATTGAGCTCAAGTCAAGCGCAGTGTACAATTCGTTTAGAGAAGCGCTTATGTCTTCTAACATTCGCTGAAGGTCAAGCTAAGAGCCTTTCCTTGCACACTCATCCATTCTTTCATTTCCTTCCACTCCAGAGTGTCCGTGAGCCCACAAAGTTTGGTGATGTGTTGCTGGAGAGCGACCTTCTACCTTCTTTAACTCATTTTGAATTGAAGAGCGGGGGCCAATACTTTGATCGTTGTTTGACTATCAACAAAAATGTTAAGGTTTGCTGGAGGTAAGTCCATTAATCTTATCTTTTTTGCTGCTTTGTCTGTAGCGTAGATCTCAGCATGGAAGACGTTACACCGTTTTTGGAGTCTAAGGGAGCAGGGTACACTTCCGATCGAGAGCCATTGCCCATCTTTGTCGGTATAAATATCGTGGCCACTCATCTGATTGGACTTGCCCGACCCTTTAGTTTTATTTTTTTTCCAGTCCGAAAAGACAAAACTAATTGTGCGGGCATTGTAATCGATAATACTGATTTCGACGATTAGTATGCGATACAATTCAATTTGTTTTCATTTATTTATTTATACACAAATAAGACAAAGTCTTTAATAGTTCCTTCCATTGTTTCCTTAAATGTAGTGGTGGTTTATTTCATTAATTTACAGAGAGAGAATAAACTCTTGTCGCGGAGATGCAGTGGTTTCCCGTTCTGTGTTTACATCCTTTGCAGTTACAAGGGTATGCGACGGCGCATTGGGCGCATTTGCAGTATTTTTAACCTCTTTTGACGTTACTCTTACGTCTAATTCTTGAGGCGTCATTTCAGCTCTTTCATTGACCGTCTTTGATTTTCCTATAGTCGGCAATGTTCCACTCGTAAGGGGCAAATTCGCTTTTTGTGGTGGCGAGCGAAGCAATCGAGGTTTCCTTACGAAAGGGCTCTGCTCTATATCTCCATCAGTAATGGCCTTCTACTGTTTTTCATCTTTTTGTTTTTTTCCATAATTGTTTCCATTTTTTTTTATTTAACCAGCGCATCGTGTGCAGGGGGGCGGGCCGAAATAGTCAAGAGCGGGTGTACCCTCGGAGCAAATGCTCCTACCCAGTTCCCTGAGGCCTATCCTACGCTTTACCGATGCCGGAATACACGGACGGACCGGCGCTCGCCTGGAGCAACGAAAGCTACTACTCTTTCGCCCAATGAACACTTCCTGACCAGGGTCCAAGGCGGCTGGTTACTGATATACAACGAAGCTAACACATCGGCAGAGCGAACTCACATCACCCCTTTGAGGTCGCAGGTAGAAAGCCATAACGACCTATCCAGGGACTCCCAGTGCGCCCCGTTGCATACCGGTCATACTTTTTACTTACAGTCGCACCTAACATGGTGAACAGACACTGTCCAGCACACCGCCCAACATGTGCTGGATTTTGTCTTCTAACTTTCTAGCTAACTCTTACAAAGTCGCTGAAACAGGGACCATCTTGACTAGGGTCCGCGGGGTCGTCGTACCCGTCACCTCCTTGTGAGAGATGCCCTTGCGAGAATACCAGAACTATGGAATCATACGTTGAGTGTTCGCCTGTTTGAAATTTTTCTTTGGAACATTGTTTGAAATATAAATTTCCAGCAAAGAAATATGCAATCATCAATAGTTTAAAACCTTATTTGGTATAGGACTGATGTTTAGAAGATATTTACATTATGAGTCACGAAGCTGTTATCCGAAAATAAGCATGGATTTTCTCCCAGCATTCGTTTCTTAATCTTATTGCGATTTCCTTGCGGAAAACTTCCTTATCTACAGCAGTTTTTCAATTTTTTTTTTGTCCTTCTCATTAAGCCAACATCATCGAGCATCATCCACAGAGATTTTTGAAAAATTACCCTGACCTTCTTTACTTAATATTTACATATTGAATATAGCGGGCTGTTATATGTACGCACCTTTGGACATACATAAATTGAAAAGTTAGACAACGCGCGTTCTTGCCAGTATTCTTTCTGCCAAGTCTCATAAGAGATTTGTGTTGTGTGTGTGTATTGAAAGTGTTTCTTGGAAATTCCCTACTTTAACTAAGGACTTAGTGATATAGTATCTTACTAAATATCTGAAATGTGCTACCTCGATGAGTTAATGAAATATTTGCTATGCGCAATATTATAAGAAGGACGCACAATACCTCTTTTGTTGTAATTAAAAAAAATGTCCTACCAATTTCTATGAACATTTTGCCGGCGCCTTTTAAGGGTATCAATAAAATTCGTCCTTCCATTTTATACATGGCATCCAATCGCATTTTGGGTAGAAAAATTTTGGTAACCCAGCTGAAGTCCTTCTTACTAACTCTGTAAAAGAAGAAATAATTTTAGTAAGGAAATGTTCAAAGTAAGCGGACGTAATATCATAAACTTCAAAGTATATATGTATAGGTATATTTTCCCATAGCCCTTAGATGAAGCATAGCGCCTCAATAAACAAGTTATAACTTCGTTTAATTTGACTCCAGGAACGGCCTGTTCTGTCCGCCTCTGCTGCTACTTGTCGCCCCCATGTCTTGGCTGGTTTCCCGCACCTACGGCTTCCTTGGGGATTCCAGTCTGGCGCTGTCCTTGTGATGGCATCCCGTGGTTCGCCCGGCAGCCGCCCAAAGATCATCGTTGTTTATAATATTAGCCCAGAATATACGATTTACCTTTCGTAGGCAACGGTTTAGAAAGGAATGCAATGATTGTGATATACTTGTTGTTAAGTTCCATTTTCACATCCATACAGAACTACCGACTTCGCGTTGGCATGAAATATTTTCAGTTTTGTGTGCCTGAAGATGTGGGTTGATCTCCATACCTTGTCTCGCATGCCAAATGCAACGCGTCCCTTAGAAATTCAGTTGCGTATGTCAGTTGTTGATCCGCCGTGTTTTGAAATTATGCTCCCAAGGTAGCAAAATTCATTTACATCGATGGCGTAAGGTCTCCATACTCCCACAGGAGCGGAATCTGGATGCAGGAACCTGTTGTGTCAATAGACATAAACGCGGCTCCAACTTGAAGATATGCTAACGCGGTCCCAGTGTGGAAATCAACCGAGGAGGAGGAATGTATAGTGTTAGTGGGAGCATGCTCCGCATACCATTGATGTGACGGCACCTTTGATCATGTTTCTGACATTTTTACAACTCCTCACTAAAAGAAAAGGCTATATAAAATACACTCTCCAAAAGATATTGTCACAATAATATTCGAAGAAATTAAATGGCTGATTATGGGTGTTTATGAGAAGCAACTTCCCTCAGCCTTATTTTGATCTGGGGAATTCCGGGGGAACAGTCGTTTCAACACTGGACTCTTAATGGACATTCTATGATAGGCATTCTTGCGGTGAACCTGAACTGCATCACAACCACATAAAACCAACTTTAGTACGAATATTCTATATGTATTTTATATTCCATATTCAATATTCTAACTTCTACTTAAACCAACCTGCTCTCCTTAATGATTGTCTTCGAGAAACCCTTCACGAAAACTTCGCTTAAGTTGGCGCGTACCGTAGCCACATCATTGTTGTCCTGCTTGAAGAATATATCATGCACATGCATCGGATCGAAAGGACCAAACTCTTCCACCACTTCAGGAATACCTTGAAAATTGTGGTTAAGAAAAATGATTTGCTTTAAAAATATATTAGACTACATTTATAGAAGAAGAGGATGAAATAAGTATGTTTCTTGATATGCGTATTTTTACGATGCTACTTATCTAGTTAAGAGGACATACCTACCTCTGGTATAACAGACATTTTTTTCCGTCCAAAATTTTTTTGGCGTGGGCCTATGCATATCTTTGACATTTCACTAAAAAAATTCACGGGTATACTCGTATAAAGTTTTGTTTCGGCCGAATGTAGCCGCTACAGTAAGCTGCCTTTTTATCAATGAATTTTATAAGCTTATGACTACCGCCATGCGATCTAAGAATTTCGAAATATCTCCATATTATTCAACTCTTCGCCATCTTCAACATTAAGAAATGTTCTACCAATTTCTATAAATATTTCCCGACGTCTTTTCGTTGATCAGTAAAATACGTTCTTCCATTCTTCTTCCACGATGTAGAGAATGCTGTGATGTTTACCTCAGACACGGAAGTCAAGTATCTTGGTGTAATACTTGACCCCAAGCTCCACTGGAAGCTGCACATAGAAAATCGAGTTAAGAAGGCTAATATAGCCTTCTATGCCTGTAAATCTATGTTCGGCAAGAAATGGGGCCTCAAGCCACGTGTCGTACTCTGGATGTACAACTTAGTGGTTCTGCCAATTTTGACATACGGTTGCCTAGTTTGGTGGTTAGCTCTTCAGAAGGGCTACAACTTCACTAAATTAGAGAGAGTGCAGAGAACTGCATGTGTGGGCATCACTGGTGCCTGCAGAACATGTCCCACCGCTGCGCTCAACGTTATACTCCACTTAATTCCTGTGGATCTGCAGGTTAAGTCCATTGCTGCTCAGAGTGCTATCAGACTGAGGGAGTTTGGCCTCTGGAGACAACTCCCTGTTGGGCATAGCAGCATCTTGAAGCAGATCTCCCCTTCCTTCTCAGATATTCGCACCGACCTCTCCATCCGCAAACTGTGCTTTGAGGGTTGTGCTAGGGCTATCTTTCCGAGCAGGCAAGATTGGAAAGAGGGGAGAGTTGTTGCGGATATAGAGGCCTCTGTTTTCACTGACGGATCCAAAATGGAGTCTGGAGTGGGAGCGGGGGTCTACTCCAAATCAGCCAACATCTCGGTCTCCTATAAATTGCCGGAGACAAGCAGCGTCTTTCAAGCAGAGGTCTTCGCGATCCTGCAGGCATGCAAAATGCTTCGGGATCGCTGTTGGGAGGGAGACATAAATATTTTTTCCGATAGCCAAGCTGCAATCAAGGCACTGTCGTCGCCGCATTGCAGCTCTCTTCTCGTAAACTCCTGCAAGGAGGAACTTAAACGCCTCGAACGGGCAGGAAACATCTCCCTCATCTGGGTTCCTGGGCACAGGAATATAGAGGGAAATGAAATTGCCGATGAGCTTGCCAGGAAGGGGACGGCAGAACCGAGTCCAGCTGCCCTCTTCTCAGACATCGGTATCCCCTTGGCCGTCGTTAAAGGGAAACTACACAACTTCTTTCTAAGAAAAGCGCAAGACAGATGGAGGTTTGTCTCATCGTGTGCCATTTCAAAAGCACTATGGCCTCAATACGACATAAACAGAACGCTTAAGGTGATGGGAACCCCCCGCCATTCAATTTCCAAACTCATCGCGATGATCACTGGCCACTGGGTGATCGGCACTCACGCGGAGAAGCTTGGAATTCCGTACAACCCCCATTGCAGAAGCTGTGGGGATCCTACAGAGAAAGAGACTGTGGTACACTTTCTCTGCAGATGTCCGGATTTGGCGGCTAGGCGCTTGAGATTCCTCAGCGTTCCCTTTGGGGATGACTTGACGAAATTCTCCAGCCTAGATCCCTTTTCTCTCCTCCGCTACATCAACAGCACTGGATGGCTGTAGACGGTCTTATCTCCTCCATTAATCCTTTCACAGGTAGTGGTCCACTCTATGGTATCAAAACGGCACGTAAGTGCTACTTGTAGCGTACCTGGGGTACTCTTGCCATCTTACCTACCTACCTACCTTACCTCAGACTCTTAACCGGCTTTCACAATGATGATAGATTACCAGGTTTGCTATTTAGCTATGGTGAAAAAGGGAATTGTGAGGGGAACTTTGGTGGCCACATCTTTTCAGAGATTCAGCCGAATCTTCACGCGAATTTCAAATGTATTCACATACTCGTATTCACATACACATAACGAAGTGCCATTGGTTTTTTTTTTCGTATATCACTAACATAAGCTAATTTTTGCTAAGCACATCCCAAGTGACGTCAGGCTCAGCCTCAGCGACGTATAGCGTTCTCCTAAATAGCACAGCTCTAAAAAATTTTCACCATTTAATTTTTCAGCGATTTTTTAGAAATCAGCACATTTGTATACGTCATGAGGGTTGTGACGGCGGTTTTTTACGTTAAAACTGATATTATGTTCGTGGTATACAAAAAAACTCAACGCATCATTTAGCCATAGTGAAAAGTTTTTTAATGGTGTGGCCAATATCAGACCGTTAGTCGACTCTCAGTGAATTTGAATCAGCGGATGAGCTGACGTAGTTGGAGTTATGAATCGACGAATACTCCCGTGATGTCGTCGAAGTTCCACTCACAATTTTGTTTTTCACCATTGTTGTTGGCCAAACCTAGAAATCTATCATCCTTGACATTTACCATATCACTTCATTACCGCCTGAACGAAATTCTGCTATCGAATGCTCGGTGACGTGGCAGCCGAAATCACTCTCGCGATAAAATTGTAATCAAAAAGCTCTAAACATTTTCGAGGACGAAATATTTTACACCTCATTTTATATTGTAGGAATTGACATCAGTGAAAAAGTTCATTGATTACATTTTTCAAAAGGAGTGTAAACAAACTAAAATAAAAGAATATTTTTGCACCAGTGGAATACTTTTAATGATGTGTTCACTAATAAAAATCAAAACAGGAGAGTTTTCTTTTTAACTGTTTGCGCTGAAAATAAAACAAAAAAGAACAAAAAACTAAAAAAACGAAACTATACTTTTAACGAATTTTTTAACAAATTTAAATTCTTCGTTGTAGCGAGATTTTGATATTCTATAAGTAAAGGGTGTTTTTTTTTGAGGTTAGGTTTTCAAGATGAAATAAAACGTATATAATTTAATGTTATGGCCAAGAATTTAGCTTTATTGTAAAGATAAGGGTTTGCCATTATGTTTTAAAAATGATTTCGGGCAAGTGGCCGCCGCGGCTGGCTCGAATAAATTCCAGCCGAGAGGCCCAATTTTCGATCACTTTTTGCAGCAATTGGGGCCGTATGTCAGCAATAACGCGCCGAATATTCTCTTCCAAGACGTCAATCGTCTCGGGCTTATCTGCGTAGACAAGCGAATTCACATAGCCCCACAAGAAATAGTCCAGCGGTGTTAATCGCACGATCTTGGAGGCCACGCCACAGGTCCACGGCGCGAGATAATGCGCTCACCAAAAGTTTCCTTCAATAAATCGATTGTTGCGTTGGCTGTATGGCATGTAGCGCCGTCTTGCTGGAACCGAAGGTCGTCCACATCAACATCGTCCAATTCAGGCACGAAAAACTCATTAATCTGTATTGCGTCTTGATGTTGTTCCACAAATGGAGGGACTTACAGCTTTTAAGCCGACTTCGAACGTCAGATATTTTTTATGGGAAGCTTTTTCATGGTAGAAATACACTCAGAAATTGTACTCGTAGATACAACAAAACATTAGTCCAACTGCTCATAATGCAAGACATTTCAACCATCTTAGACTCCTATACGGATATGCCCAGTGATTGTCATTATCATCCTCCCATTCTCAGCTTCGAAAGGAATTTCTGTCTAGACTGGAATGGTTTGAAGAAGATCCAACACCCAACACACACTTTAAGCTCTACACGGACGGTTCTAAATTGGACACCGGTGTAGGATCAGGGCTATATTGCGAAGAGCTTTTTTATCAGTTAATCCTTTAAACCACCGGATCACTGTAGTGTTTTTCAAGCGAAAATAAACGCTATTCATGAAGCCTTGAAATAGTTAGAGATAAAAAGAATACCATCAACAGATATCTGCATTTTATCAGACAGCCAAACTGCGTACGGGCCCTGGATGCATTCCAAACAACATCAAGGAGTGTCTTACATTGTCGCCAATCTCTTAATGAGATGGGCAAACAATATCGTATTAGTATATGCTGGGTTCCAGGCAACAAAGATATACCAGGGATCTATAGGGCTGACCAACTTGCAAGAGAAGGTACCTGTATTTCAAATAGAAGTAATTTTATCAGCTCTTTTGCACATGCCCGGCTCTAGCCAGAAGTAGGAATCGATATAAGGTCATACTTCTTAATGAATATAACGGGTGATTTTTTAGCTATTATCTTTTTAAGCAGTTGGTTTAAACAGCCGACGTACGTTTCGTGTTTTATTTCAATGTCAAACATCTTCAGTTTGGTCTATAATTTAACTATGAATCGTTTTACAAACGAACAACGCTTCTAAATCATTGAATTTTATTATAAAAATGCGTGTTCTGTTAAGAAAGTTTAAGATTCACTTTTTTATCGAAAAATTGTGTTCAGCGACGAAGCTCATTTTTGGATGAATGGGTACGTAAATAAGCAGAATTGTCGATTTTGGAGTGAAGATCAGCCAGAAGAATTGCAAGAGCTACCAATGTATCCAGAAAAGCAGAAAAGGTCACAGTTTGGCGCGGTTTATGGGCTGGAGGTATCATTGGACCGTACTTCTTCTAAGATGCTGCGAATCGTAACGTAACTGTGAATGGTGAGCGCTACCGTGAAATGATATCCAACTTTTTTTTCCCCAAAATGCAAGAGCTTGACTTGCATGACTTGTGGTTTCAGCAAGACGGTGCCACATGCCACACAGCACGCGTAACAATGAACTTGTTGAGAGGCGAGTTCGGTGAACATTTTATTTTCATTTCACGTTCGGGATCTGTCAATTGGCCACCCAGATCGTGCGATATAACGCCTTTAGATTATTTTTTGTGGGGCTATGTTAAAGCTCATGTCTATTCAGACAAGCCTGCTTCAATTAACGTATTGGAAGACAAAATTAAAGCATTTATATGTGAGATACCGGCCGAAACATTGGAAAGAATATGCCAAAATTGGACTAAGCGGATGGACCATTTGAAGCGCAGTCGCGGTCAACATTTGCATGAAATAATCTTCAAACATTAAATTATGTGGGCTGTACTATCGATTTAAATAAAAGTTTCATGGATCTTTCTGAATTTTACGTGTGTTTTTTTTTAACTTTTCTATGGCTCTTAAAAAATCACCCTTTATATAATCTACATACTTTAGGGATCACCAACCTTTTACGCTTTGTCAAAAATCTCAGGATGGTTCCATATGGAAAGCGAAATGTTGCCCAGCCCTTGCGACTCACAACGGATCCATTTCCTGGTTTCAGTGGCATTGCTGCCTCTTTGTGCGATGCGGCTGCCAAACCTAACCTAACCTCACCTAGTCCATCCTTCAACTTATTTTTATCGAGGATTCTCCGTACATATGTAGATATCTAATTTACCGTTTCATTTGAAAGGGTGCATCGTTTTGTGGTAGAACGTTGGAATATTCGCTCATATTTGCTTTCAAAAAATTCTGCTTATGCCATTATTATAAAAATTTTCTACTACTACATTTACGAACGCGTTTTAATTGCTTCAGAAAACAAAACCAAAAATATATTTCTCAATTATCTGCTTGATTTATGTTTATTCCATCCCCTGGTATGATCTGAATTAGTTTTGTTTTAGGAAAGCCACTCACCAATTACCAGCTGATCAATCAGTTTCTGTACGGTATTTGTAGAGCATTTGGTGAAACCCGGTTGATAGATTTTGCATGAAGGCAGGAAGGCAGCTATTAAAAGTGTGTATTATAAGTATGCACGTGTAAATTACATGTAAATGACAAATTGAATTATTCTAAAACGATCTAAGCCACTAGAACTCACGCTTTTCAGTATAGAACTCGACACTTTTGACCTCATTCACACAACTCACTGCAATTAAGCCGCAAATAAATGCAATTTTGTATAAACTTGAATATTTTTTTACAGCTTGCAACATTTTGAGACGCACCGCTACGAGTTTGTATGTATTTGTATATGAATATTCACCGGCTATACAGAGAGTCAACCGCGTGCTGGGGCTGTAAGTAAACAAATGAGTGCGAGACTCTACGTGAATGTCGTTTAAATGCACTTTGCTTAGTTGTTCTAAACTCAAGAATAAAAACGCAAAAAAAAAGCTGCAATGAAACAGAAGAAAATGATAGTAAATTAACGCTTTTGGTATTTGACGTTCTTAGGGTTGTACAGCACACGGCATACTAGTAAAACAAGTATATGAGCATACAGGGTGGTACAAACTGTAAGTATTGAAAACACTGTGGCTTTTTTATTTGAAACTAAATTTCATTGAAACAATGAAAAGTATTTGTAAGTAGGTGAAAGTGGGCAAGTCTCATTAGTGTCGTTCTCAGAACAAGAGTTCACCCTTTCTTAGGATGGTGAAATGCCAAACGAATTTACAACATCCCTACATCGGAGTAATCACTTGGGTTTGCAGGTAATATTTCTCTGATCTGGGTTCCTTTGGTTAATGGTTAATGGTAGTAAAGGGTTGAGGTATGGGCCTTTAGCACTGCGTCCATATTGATCTATTGTGCACCCTATGCTGTCTATTAACTGTTAAGTATGCTTATGAATTGTACCAGCTCTTTCTGAGGGAGTTATTGAAGGTCTTCATCCATAAGCATGAACTTGTTTAAAAACTTGTTCCTTCTATGCGTCACCCCCGGACATTCGATGATGAGATGTTCTATAGCAAAATCTGCAGGTGCTGGTGTTAGTTGTGCCTAATTTATGTAAGTGTTTGTTGCAGATGGAGTGACCCGTAAGGGCGCTTGTGAGAGTGCGAATGATCTTTTTGTTTAACGTGAGGGCCATGTTAGCTCTTTTAGCATTGAAACTTAGGAACTTTTTGGAGTGTCTAAGACCCTCTACGTTGTTCCAATGCTGATTTATTAGAGTTTTGGCCCAGTATTTTACTTTTTGTGTTAGGCTGTTTTTGTTAAATCCAAACATGGGACTAGGTCCGATGAAATTTACATCTGCCCCCTTTTTGGCTTGAAAGTCTGCCTTTTCGTTGCGGTCATATCCCTCATGTCCTGGTACCAAAATCAATGAGACATTGTTTTTGGATGCCAGGTTATTAAGTGCCATGTGGCATTCTAAGCGAGTTTTTGAGCTGTAGGTATAGCTATCTAAAGCGTTTAGAACTGATTGGCTGCCCGAGAGTAATTTGATCTTTACTCTTCTGTGGTTTCTACGTTGCATGATGTTTGCTGCTTCCATTATTGCGTATAATTCCGCTTGGAAGATGGTGGTTTCCCTGGTGAGAGTGAATGATTTGTGGATTCTGGGCTCCACTACTCCTGCTCCTACACCATAAGGGGTTTTTGATCCATCAGTGTACCATTTTTGTGAATCATCATTCATCCATTTTGGTTTGGTTTTCCACTCGTTCCTCTCAGGAAAGGTAACTGTGTATCCTTTTGTGAAACAGAGGGGTTCCATTACATAGAAGCATAGATGAAAATGAAATTGTTGATGAGCTTGTCGACTGAATTGATCTCAGAGGTCTTTTACCCAGGCATCGGCATACCCTTGAATATTTTTAAAGGAGAATTGCACAACTAAAAGATGATTAATTTAGGGATATCAGATTTTAAACTGAAATAAAACAATGAAAGTTCATACTGATGAGCAATCTTTCTGGTTTTTGTGCAGAACCATTCGTGGCATTTAGAGATTAAAACAATCCTTTTCAAATGTTGGCCGCAACTGCACCTTAATTCGGTCATCCGTAAGCATCAATTTTGAATGACTCGCTGGAGGACTTCGGTCGGTATTTCGTGAATAACTTTAGTAATGTTTGCTTCCAATATCGTACACGAAACTGCTTTATCCACAAAGCATTTAGACTTTATATACCCCCACAAATAAAAGTCCAAAGGCCACATGATCTTGGTGGCCAATCCCCTGGTCCGAGACGAGAGATGAATTTCTCACGAAAATGATGATCAGCAAATCCATTGCTTCACGGGTTGTATGGCAAGTTGCACCACCTTTTTGGAAATGTTGTTGGTTCACGGGCATCAATTTCCCAATTTCCGGCATCAAAAAGTCGTTTAACATGACCCGATAGCGTTCGACGGGATTCCTCCAGCCCATAGGCCGCATCGAATGGTGGTTTTCAATAGATGTCATGGCTGTTCTTGAATGGCTTCGGGTTGCTCTTTAGCCCAAATACAGTAATTTTGCTTATTGACGTAGCCATTAAGCCAAAAATGGACCTCATCGCTGAGTAAATTATATGAACCGAGCACGCGATGAACACTTTTCACAGAGCGTCGATTTTCGTAATACCATTTTACGATTTGTAAACGTTGTTGAGGTGCAAGTCTTTCCATGATGAAATGGAAATGAATACTTAAAAGAATCACCCTTTAATTTCTCAGAAAAGCGCAAAACAATTTGTTCGTGGGCGAACCCTATGTCCCCAGTGTACATATTGGCGGCGAGCGTCTTGATGTTGTTCGACTCCGAATGGCAAATGGCTTTTATGAGGAGTTTTTTCATGGCAAAAAAACAGTCGGAAGTTTCAGTTAAATTTGAAACATTGAACAATTGAATGATCGGCACACACACAGAAAAGCCTGGTTTACCAGTTAATCTCCTTTGTAGAAGCTGTGAGGACTATTTAGATAAGGAGGACTGTCAGGACTATTTAGAGAAGAATACTATTGAGCGCTTTCTCTATAAATATCCGGGCTTGGCAGCCAGAGGGTAAACCCTCAGTGGATTGACGTGAATTTAATATATTTCTATTTTAGCTAACGAATGGAGCTTCCAGGTAACTTCTTAAAATTTAAATTTCTATCGATGGATAGAACCTTTAAAACGGATCTTCAAACAGGACGAAAACAAAGCCAGACCCGAGTGCACAACTGAAGGTTTCAAAGAAGGTGTTTAACGGATCGTTACGGTCTTTAGGTGCTCCTTTCTTGACATCCTGGGGCAGTGCTCTGACCTGAATTCCATCAACCTTCTCCATTATTTCAACAGTTTTGGTTGACTGTAGATATCTGCCAGTTGAAGATCTTAAAATGATATCAAAATTGCGCTTTAGTGCTACTTGGGAAGTGCTAGACTGGTACTTCAACCATTTCAACCACTCACCTCTTACCTGAGTCTTAGTTTAGTGGAACTGTGCGCGGCGACTTTGATTTGGTTTATTGTACTTGATTGCGAGCGTATAATAGAAGACTTCCAAAAAACTTGAGCAATTTTTCGGGCTTTTTGTGCCATATAGTCATTGGATTTCGAGCCGCTCCAACTAGCTGAGTGACCTTCCATGTTACGAGCACTGCATATTCGCAAAGGATGGGCCCTGGTATTTCATTGCCCAGCTCGCAAAGGTCACGTACAGTTGATTTTACTAATTATAGTGTCCTGAAATGATAACGACGAATGTTATATTTTGCTTATCTTTGTCCTGGTTTTTCCGTCCAGTATCTCATGAACTCCGCGTCTTCGCAGCGATTGATAATTTCCTTAATGTAGGCTTGGTAAGCTTGCATTTTTCATGTAGCAAAACAGAGTTTCTGACTCCCAGGGTATTGTAGACAGTGAAGCATTTCTCAACGAGTTAAGCTGCTACTAAGTGATGCAGCAAAGATCGGTACAAAGACAATCCAACTAGTCCTACCACCTGCGAGCTGCGATCCATCTGTGTACCTGATGGAAAGATCAGGTGGAGAAGGACTTGGCTTCGCTTAGTATGTCCAACTGGTGTCGGTTGGCTCGAGAGAGAAACGACTGGCGCGCTTTATTAAACTCGATCAAAAGCGGTTATCGCACCAATTAAGAAGAAGAAGAAGAGGAGGAGGAAGAAGATTTTTTGGACTCACAGCAATCATAGAAATTTACTTAATTTTGTTCTTCCAGTTCTTGCAAGCATAGGTGAATATTTGGATTACATCAGTAGTATAGGTATATATGGGCAGTAAGGCATTCTGAAGGATAGACTCCATGTTTTACCAAGAAGGAGTGCGCAAGTAAAAACGGCATCTAATCGAGCGTTCCACGTGAAGGCTCTTTCAAAGCCCTTATAAAAACTTATTAAAACTATTATAAAAACTTGTACTTTACTCTCAGTTCTATCATAGATTAGATTAGATTACTTCGAAGTTTGCACTTCGATCTCCTGGTCTTTTGTGCTCTCTGCTAATCCCAGTACCTCATTCAGACCCAGTACCATTAATAGACTCAAGATAGAGCTGAGTTGGATTGAGCGTATGTGCCTTTCATCTGGCTGTAGTTGGCCAAGATGTTTCAACCTTCTTCACGCCATATCGCTGCATTCAAGGAGAAGGTGCATTGGACTCTGGTGGGATTGATCACAGAATCACTGAGCCATATACCGATCATGTGCAGGTGACTACAAAGTCTACTGTGGCCTGTGATAATGCCCGTGAGCATTCTCAGTTTATCCTGGTGGAGGGTTATGAGTAGGAGTCCCATAGTTTGGTGCCAGGTAAGAGTGAGGCCGTAGCCTCCCTCGGCAATGCGTCCGCTACTTCGTTCCCAGTTATACCCCTATGTCTTGGGACCCAAATTAGCCGGATGCGATTGCGCGTGCCTAGAAGATTCAGTTTCTCGATGCACTCAAGAACCAGTGAGGACTTGAGGTCGGCGGGCCAATTAAAAGGTCAAAAAAATCGATTTTTTTTTTTTTCCTGAAATCAATAGCTTAGATATTCAAGAACATGAGACACAAATTTTCAGAGTTAAATTCCAAGTAGTTGCAGAGCTACAGAGCCGAGCGTAGTGCGGCGTCGAGCAACCGTGCGCTTATTGTTGTAGTGCTCCGCCCATTGACCATTGACTTTGAAGCGCGTTTTCTCGGCTTTTCATTTTTACGATTTTTCCTAATTTATGTTTACGATTGCAAAAAAACTAAAAGAGCTATCCATTTCATTCAAAATGCGTTATCTTCATTATTGTTTTCTCTTCTATGTGAACTAAAAAAACATTACAAAACTTTTTTTAAGCGACTTTTTTACCCAGTTGAAGAGTTTTTTTTTCCTTGAAAAACCACTTTTTTTTTCTACCTTCCCCAAAAATTCGAATTTTACGTGTTTCTCCCAATTTTCTTAGTTCACATCGAAGATAATTACATCAAAATTAATAATCTTTTTTTTTTGTTTTCAGATGAAAATTGCAAGTCGTATCTTGTACAGAAGTTGGATACTTCAGTGGCAAGGCGCTCTGGGAATCTATTGATAACTCGGCTTACAATATATTGTTGGAGATTGTACACATTTTTTTTTTTAGTTCAAATATATATTAAACTATCCCCAAAACTTCATTTGGCTAATTGTTTTTTTTCTCATCCTACAACGCTTCGCGAAAACTACTGAATTTAGGACATCTAATTGGCCCGCCGGCCTTAATTTCACAGGACGACAGAGCCTCAAGTCCCGCTTGACTGTCGCTCAGAGTGGCAATTCGCTCATTTCGGAAATTTCTATCCAAGTTTATCTCTGCACATAGATAGTTGGCATAAATCATAGCTTTTAAGATACTTGAAGCTGCTATCATAGATGGTTCTTATGAGACGAATACCAGAAGCTTAAAATATAATATTAATAAAATTGAATGTGGTATAGTGTCATGTGGACATGTCAGTCCTCTACTTTTTTTCATGTGGGTAGCTGTTGATAACTGCCTGCCTCTGTACTCTAACGAATCGAGTTTTTCTTTAAGGGGTTTACTTTAGCAAAATTTAAAAATCAACTAATAATTGTAAAAGTTATCGCTTTTTGTGTGGACCGCCTTTCTCCAGAAGTCCCTTGCGGTGATCATCGCCAGACCTTGGAGATTCATTTAAACTCAATCGGACAAGAGAAATTAATTTTATTAATAGATAATCTTGTGCCTGATTGAAGCTTTTTGTTCCAAAATTATGGCGGCCTCAGGAAATATTTTTCAGATTTTCGAGCAAAAAACCAACAATTAATTGTTAAAAAAAAGTCAAAGCTTTTGAAAAAAATCCTTCGATCAGATACGATTTTTTTATGTTTTTCAAAATCAGTATAAATTTTATTGAAACCTACTTAGCGGTTTTTAAGTTACAGTAATCACCAGTTCAAAAAACATAGTTTTGAGAAAAACGCATTTAAAGTTTAACTAGCTGCACTGGAGCGCCCGAGCGTCCTCTGTGAATTGTTGAATGATTCGAAAAGTATTTATCGGATTCACTTCAAATTTTCACACAATTTTTTCAAGATATTATACTTTAGGAAAGTGCAAAAACAACAAAAATAAATAAATTTTTTGAAAATTCTGACTACCAAAACCCTTTAACAATGGCGTATTTTGTCACTTTTGAAACATTTCGTTTTGCACAGAGCTACGAATTCGATTCAATACAAGTTTGAGATTTGTCAATCTTTTCTCCAGCAGATTCAGCATATTACTTCTGCAGCATTTGCAGCACTGCCATTTTATTTATTGCAAAGCGGTCGCAGCAGCGGTATTACATTAATTACCATTCAACTGGGCCACCCTGTATATGCATGTTTAAATATTTATAAGTGTGCTTTTTAAATGTTACAGAGAGCATTAATATTCATTTCAGCTTCCCGTGTGGGACCTGTATCTAGCAAAACATGTGAGCACATCTATATAGATGTATATATAGATATATGTACACCGATTTGTTTTTTACACGGTAGATACGTTCCTTAGAAAAGTGTGCAAAAAAAAAAAATCTTGTAAAAAAATACATGCACATATGGTAAATATGGGGATATGTTCCACAACTTAAAAAAATCGCCTAAGATGAAAAAGCTTTAAATATTTTCCCAAAAAACCGCGCAAAAGAAGTAATAATGAAATCCTTATGACATAAAAACAAAAACAATTCATTTTTATTACAACAAAAATTTAAAATTAGTATACAGTGAAAATTCAATCCATAAGTACAAAACATAAAAATTTAAATGGAAATAAGGAATAGAAATTAGTTTTGCAACTATTCATCGCTACTTGATAACAAGCGTACACCTTTATTAGGGACTGTTCCAGAAATGCTATCATCAGTAGATATGTCAGATATGTCTAGCACAACTGTCGGGTTTGATTCAAATGAAGAATTTTGTTCGTTGTTAAGGACCTCTGCTGGTATTTTTGTTGTTATAAAGTCTGTTATTGCTGTTTGTTTTTGGTTTCTCAAGTTGCTTATATAATTCTGATATCCAGCTACACAAAACTTAAGATTACGTTGAAATTTTAATGCCCGCTCCATGTCAGGATCATGAGTAAGAAAATGTTGTTCTAAACCTGTAGCAAATTTTAAGCACTCGCGAACTAAATCAGCCGTTAATAGCTGAATCATCATTATCGGCTTCTTTATTATCACAAACTGTCATAAATTCGATCAAATCGTCGACTTTGAGTGATGAAATTTTTTGAATTTTCTGGTGGCACAAAATTAATCATCCAGTTTTGTATTTGAAAATTATTAAATAAAATTAAAAAAAAATTAAATAAAAAAATGACTTTGAGTGATGAAATTTTTTGAATTTTCAGGTGGCGCAAAATTAATCATCCAGTTTTGTATTTGAAAATTATTAAATAAAATTTAAAAAAATTAAATAAAAAAATGACTTTGAGTGATGGAATTTTTGAATTTTCAGGTGGCGCAAAATTAATCATACAGATTTGTATTTGAAAACTATTAAATAAAATAAAAAAAATAATAAATAAAGGAATTATATTGAGTGATGACTTTTGACCTTTACGCCCGCCATTGCTTGTCTGTTTTTATACAGCAGCTCTACACTTCACAAATTTCAATTATGATTGACGTACTGCACTATTTTTAAAAAATATGAATAATCCGATAGCATGATTAATTTTGTGTCACTTTGTATGATAATCAAAATGTGTCTTTAAAATATGCCTTCCTCCATAGGCTTAAACTTTTTATTAAATTTCAACTTTTGCTCATTACGAGCTGGCATATCTCAAATTTGCAAAACAGTTCCACTTGGTTTAAATAATTGAGTAATAAAACTTCTTTCTGCTGTGGCTCTGCTTTCTGTGACCTTTTGATATTTTTCAACTCAAACTCTGACCTTCGTCATTTCTTCGCACAGAGAGCGCGCCTCACAGGTGCCCACTCTAGCCAGCCTTCCAGTATCCCATGAATTCTCTGTAATCGAATTCCTATTATCTACATACAAATTACCGAACACATTCAAAAACATATAACGCACCAACACACAATCAAAAGATGTGTGCAAAATTTCAGGGAGATCGGTCAATAATTTTTCGAGTTATCGAGTACGCCAATTCGAAAAATATAGTTTTGAAAAAATCGCGTCTAAAGTTTGAGTAACTATAACTCTCCCAGCGCTCGAACGCAAAGAATAGAGTCGTCTCGGTTGACGATCTATAATATAAGAAATACTTCAGTTTACGTTCTACAAACTTTTAGACTTTCAGGACTTAAGGGATTATATTAACATTTTATGAAAAAAAAAAAAAAAAAATTTTTCGAAATGTTACAGGTATCTGTCTCTTTAATATCAAAAGAAGCATCTGTAATACAATCTCATAATACATAGTAAACTTTCTCCAAATTTCTTTCTTCCACTGAATCTAAAATATATTTAAACATTTGCTTGATGTAGTACATTTCAAATTCTGCCATAATACCCCGATCGAGTGGCTAAATCAGCGAGGTGGTGTTAGGTGGCAAGAACAGTAATTGAATATTTAAATGATCCAGCACTGGGTGCATTATCAACAAACAAAAGTATTTTGAGTTCCAAACTTTTTTGTTCCATATACTCCTGGACTGCAAGAACAAAGTAGTTGTTGAACCAATTTGTAAGCAGATCAGCCGTCATCTATGCCTTTTTATTTGCCATCAAATGAACTGCTAGGTTTTTACGCTTTAACATTTTTTTTTCAAATCTTCTATCCAAAACACCATGTGTTTTTTCGTTTTCTTGAAGATAGGATTTCAACTTTAAGAAGATGTTTTAGAACTAAACTCTGATCCAAAAATTATTGAGTGTCGAATGGAATTGTCATTTTTTCTCATTGTTTTTACAGTCGCTTTGCTTAAACCAAAAGGTTTGCCAACAGATGTGGAACCTTCGCCACTCTTCAGACAGTCTAATATTTTTATTTTGGCTCCTAACGAAATTGCTTGTCTCTTAGGAATATTCTGTTCGTTGCATGGAGTTATTAAAGTAATAAAGTGCAGATTAGATCACACTTTCTGGCTGGAACGGAAAAGCCCCCGCATAATTCTGAAAGTACATCTTGGGTAAGCGAGTATTTCGGTCAGTTATGAAAAAACGTTTATATTGACCGTTTTGTGTCTTCGATAACCCGCATTAAAATTTCGTGACACTTTTTTTTGTGGAACACTTCAGTTCCCAAAAACCCTTTCCACAAGCACTTTTTGGACTTCTCTTAAAAATGGGTTCATATTGACTCGCAAAACGGAAAGCTAGGAGGCAAAAATATTTCACTCAATTGATACTCGCGTACATCTTCAATAGAACCAAGAGAATAATATTTCTATCAGCAATAAACTTGTAACACTTTTTACATGTAATATAAGATGACGCAAAACTAATCACTCCATAGGAAATATTATAATTTTTGCAACTAGCGTCGTAGATCAATCATATTTGACACTTGTGAATTAGAAAGCTGCAGTGTACCAACTGACAAGCAGTGAAGCGTATGTGAAGATCAAAAGAAGGATATCCATCACTCAAAATTACTTTTTTTATTTAATAAAGAAGTTATTCATTACACCGCGTTACACACATTCTGTCCTATGAACCAGATATATTGTACTTTTTCGGAAAGGGGATAAAAAATAAAAATACACGTGTATCGGCGATTTTCATGTACACGTCACAATTTTTTTTTTTTTGTATTTTATAACTTTAAACGAGCAATTCTTGTATGCATATCTGTATAGCCACACGATCTCAGGATTAGCTTAACGGATGTGAATGAAATTGGGCACACAGATAGTGTATCACATTTCTAGACTTTTCATTCAAGTGGTGCTACTGACAATGTTTCACAGGGTTGCCACCTGTTCGAAATTAAAAAAAAAATTGCATGCGATTGCCGATGTGGGTATCAAAAGAAAGGTATTTCACTCCGCATTACAATAGAGATATAAAACCCCGAATTGTTATATTATATTAAAATTAAAAATTGTTACATTAAAAATTTTAATGCTTTTAAAGAAACTTAGGCTTTTTTATTTTTGCGTTTGTAAGCATTTGTGTCAGTATCGCGACAAATAGACCAACAGTATTCGCCAAGCATGTGCGTAATGTCTTGTCCTTTAAAGCGCTTTTCAATAGCCGCAGTGTCCTTATGGAACCTTTCGCCATGTTCATCGCTACAAGCTCCTAAATCACTAGGGAAACAATCTAAATGATTGTGAAGGAAATGGATCTTTAGCGACATTAATATGCTCATTTCGCCATATGCCGAAATCATTTCTGTAACAATATTTTTATAATTGTCAGCTCGTTTGTGTCCAAGAAACTGCTCAATAACGGCAACTGTGACTTTCCATGCACGTTGTTCCATAGCATTCAATTTTGATGAAAATACATAACTTGCAACTACATATATTCCACTGCTTAAAGCGTGATGCAAAGAGTTCGGCTGTTCTCTTTGACAAATTTCCTTCTCGTAAAAGGTCATTGAAGTCGGCTTGCGTTACTAAATGCGGCACTGCAGTCTCAAGTTCACTGGGTGTTGGTACAAATTCCGATACTTCTGGGTCCCCGCATCTCGCATTCGATGCAAGAAATGTTGATAGCATTGTTGGTGCTACTGTTGGTTCTCCATCCCTTAATTCGGGAACATCATCAAAAATCTCCATTGAAGCCGCTATACGTTCTTCTGGTGAGTACAGAACCGCTGGAATAACCGATTCTACATTAGCGTAGCGAATTTTGTTGCGGCGAAAGTATTGGTACCTTTTAGTTTGAGTAAAAGTTACGCTAAAGTAGCACAGTTCACTGCAGTGCTCCGTACGTGGTAGCCAAATTGTTGGTACAGAGTACTGTTGCATGTACAGAGTGTGTTGTATAAAACAATAAATTGAAGGTTAATAAGTTGTTTAAAAATTTGGAGTCCCTTCAAGTTATGCCGAAAATTTAGAAAACAATTTTTTTTTTTTAGAAAAAAAAAATTCAAGAAAATCTGAGAATTGATAAATATTTTTTTTTAAGTTTACATAATAAAAACATTTCCACGAGTCTGCCTGCAGAAATTCAGCGGATTGGATCACAGAAAAAGGGTTAAAAATTGATCCAAAGTTTTTCACACAGGCGGACTACGAGCTCTATATTGTATACATAAAAAAAATTCTGAGTTGTACGTGAAAATCGCCGATACACGTGTATTTTTATTTTTTCTCCCCTTTCCGAAAAAGTATTGTATATTTGGTTCATGGGACAGAAAAAAAGTTCGTTTTTGTAACGCAGTTTCACCACAACGGTCTACTCTGAAATAAATGTATTGAGTTGTTCGTACCATTTCTGAATATCAAAATCTTTTGGCGATATGAAAACTCTAAATATTTTGTTAACAAGAAACCGACCTACGGTAGAAACATCACGGTACATAAAATTTGTCAGTGGCATTACTTTGAATATTAAATATTTATAAAGTTTTAAGTACCCAAGGTGAAGTCCAAAATAGACAAGACTGGCGTCTTAAAAATGTTTTTGATTTCGCCATCCTTTTAATGAGTTAATGCGTTGGAAGTTCCATCCCTAGCTGACTTCCAGTGAAAGCTTGTTGACATTCGGTTCAGTGAAAGCGAAGTTATTGCGTCTAAAGCGGCAGTATGTTTGTGTCATCGGTACAAAAATGAGTTTCGAAGAAAGAGCTAATAATAAATTTTAATTTAAAATCGGTAAAACGTTTACGGAAACCTTTGAATTGAAGAAAAAGGTTTATCGCGATGATTGTCTATCTCGTGCCAGAGTTCATGAGTGGTTTACACGTTTCAAAGATGGTTGTGAGGACAGAGATGATAAATGACATTGAATATACGGGCCGCCCAAAATCAGTAATCACCGAAAACTCCATCGAAATCGTTCGTAAATTTATAAAAAATAAACCGAAATCCTCGTTCAAATTCATAGAATCGGAGTTAAATATCTCAAAAACATCGATTTAACGCATTTTAACTGCTCATTTGGGCTTACGAAAGGTCTGTGCACGTTTCATTCCACACAAGGTAATTGAGTACCAGGAAGAGGCTCAGAATTCAACATTCGAAAGACCGAGAACTTACTTTACCATATTGTAACTGGTGATGAATTGTGGTGTTTCCAGCATGAACCTGAAACTAAGCGTCAAAGTGCCGAATAGAAGGCCCCAGATGAGTCATCACCCAAAAAAATCGCGTTTGGAGAAGTCAAAAATCAAGTCGATGTTCATTTGTTTTTACGATTCCAAGGGAATTGTCCACAAAGAATTCGTGTCAGTGCAATTTTCTATCTTGGCGTTTTGAAGCGTTTGTTGCATCGCATTCGTCGATTTCACCCAGAATGCCTGGAAGAAGGAAGCTGGCGCTTATTGCATGTTAATGCACCATCTCATCCATCTACTCTTGTGACTGATTTTTTGACTGGAACTCACATTTTAACCATCAATCACCTTCCGTATTCGCCTGGTATGGCTCCCTGCGTCTTCTACCTTCTCGGAAAATTGCATTTGGCTATGAAAGGAAAACGTTTTGCGTCCGTAGAGGTCATCCAAAAGGCTTATACCGACATCCAGAAAGACATTCCGGACTCCGGTCAATGACCTGAAACACTCATTCGAAAAGTTTTTAGATCGCGCAAAACAGTACATCGAGGCCAGAGGGAACTATTTAGAATAAATAAACTCGAAGTTATCAAAACAAAGCTTCTGTCGTTTCTATTTTAGCTCAGTCTTGTTTATTTAGGACTTCACCTGGTATGCTTCGGCTCATACAATTAAGTTAATAGCACGCAAAATTGAGAAGAAAGAAAATCAAAAATAGTATAATCATAACATAGAATTAAGTCAACTTAATTGATAATGTTAAATTCGCTCTTTGCACTTATATTTTTGACATTAATTACTTTATGGTAGTGCATTTAGAATACGCAAATCTGAATTTTTTAATTTTTTATTATATTACATATTAATGAATGGGTGATCGAGCACTAATCCATCCGAAAGGAAGATTATATGGGATTCATTCCAAAAATTGCAAGCAGTAGCAAAACTAACCCAACTTTTGGACTTTTCTAGGAGGAAAAATTAATAGCGCATTCATTTATTTTAATAAAAATGGAACACTTCAATATTTTCAATGAAATAAGCCCAGAAAGATGGCAATGGCTGCTGATACAAAATTGGCCCGGTTGAACAAGGCAGACCCTTTTAAGTTTATGTTAAAAACTTTTTTCGTACTTTTTCGTCTGCTCTAACTCAAAAAATATAAAGCTTTCTTGTTAAATTTTTGAAAAAGAGTGCGAAATTTTTATCAGATTTATTTGAAGTTATTTGTTCATCAGGTATTTGTCAACGGCAGCCCCGAATAGGTTGGTACGTAATTACCATTCGGGAGTGCACAAGCCGCAACGCCATCGAAACAACCCGGCACGAAACATCAATTGATAAAAAAAGTATTTGCTATTGGCGGTGGCTCCCTGGCAGACGATGGCAAACCTCCGAGTGTTTTTGCCACATAGAAGAGCTCCTCATAAAAAACCATCGTAAAACTGTAGGTCCTCCCAAATGTAAAACAACATCAACAACAAATTAGAGGAGAAGCTTCGCCAAACACCCAAGACACACTTTGTGCGCCCAATAAGCGAAAAAAATAATTGAGCGAAGCTGCATTTAGTCGAGGTTTTTATTGAATTAGCTTCTTGATAGGCCCTAAGAGCGGAAATTTTAGAATTATAAAAGCAGATGAATTAAACTATCCACCAATTCATGTGTATATTGTTAACAATGAAAAACTCTTACGGCCAAAAAAGTTTTTTTAATGAATTTTTCCAGTTTGTGTTTCAAAAATAAAAGCAGAAAATAAAAAAACTAAAATCAAATTTTTTGCATTTTTATTCAATATTTAAAACATTTCATAGTCTGAAAATTCAGGTAGATTTTTTAAAATTGAGAAAAGGCTATTTTTCTTTTAGTAAATTTTTACTAGAAACAAAATAACAGTTTCCCTAATTCGAGCAAATTTTACTCTAAAATGAATAATATTTTTATTTTCTTTTAGCAAAATGTTATGTATTTCAAACATAAAATTTATTACAAATATAAAAACAAATTCCTTAAATCGGGAAAGTTTTTCTCGAAAGCATGTAAACATGTTTTCTTCATTTTGAGGAAATATCAGATACTGAAAAGAGGATGGCTTTTCTTAGGCGCCAAATCATTCCCATATTTCCTCATTTCAATAGTCGTTTTAACTTGAACCGAAGAAGTTTTTTTTTGAGTGTGGGGTCAAATAATCTGTCTGATGTCACTCATACGCAACGTTGCCCTGCATTTAAGCAACATTCCCCTCAAACTAATTGTTGTTTTACATATTTTCATTTATATCACATTTTTCCATAGTATCCAATTTCAACACCCATCTCACTCGCTTTCCTAACTTCGTTTTCTCATTAAATGGAAATAATGCCTGTCAACTCTTGTAATTCCATTAAGAAATGTTGTTGTAAACGAGCGAGAGTATGCCCTACGGTACAATCTCACTTCAAGCGACTTTCGCATATGCATAGAAAGTGAAAATATTACATACATACTTATGTACATATGTGCAAGGTCGTAGCTTCATATTTTAATAAATTCTATTATGCGCCAGCAAAATGAGATTATTGACCTTTTGATGGACGTATAAAACAATGATTAATTGCACATAGTTTGTCGGTCGCAAAGAGCAATGACATGTTTGTTAGTCGTTTAGTATGTGCTCTATATGTATACATACATAATTATACTTATGAATATAGAATTCTTACAAATTGCTCACATTTTGATGCATACGCTTATTGAGATGCGAGCTTATGACATTTAGCACAAGCATACTTTTGGGCGACATGCTTTTCTTCTAATACTATAATTATTATATTTTTATAGCATGCGATATTTTAGTGCTCGCATGCACAAGTCGCTTCAATTACTTCAATAGTGTCATAACTTAATATTATATATCAGAATGTGGGGAAAAACGGTTTCGAAGTTTTCAATTTACTATGCCTGTTTTAGTAAAAGTAAATGCATATGTATCTATTTTCATCTAATGGGGTACTCGATTCGCTTTGTACTTTTTACGCAACATAAAAGAAGGGCTTGTGGTCGTTTCTGCGCACTTTTCTATTCCATGCTATTTATTTATTTTTTATTATGACACTACTGCAGTAAATGAGCGATATATCCATACAAAACACAAGAAAATTATAAGATCAACTAAATTTTTTATATTTTTATCAACAGTTTAGTGTTTTTAATATTTAACCCTTCGTTGCATCGTGATGGATATTTCTATCAAACCAACGAAAGGAAAAAATTCACCCAAAACAGGCCTCTGGTCATGGTTTTTTGCCTCTGGCAACTTTTAAAAGCATTTAAGAATGAAACGGAACGCACCTAATAAAAAAAAGCAAACGTCAACTGTCACATGACAATCAAAATTTGGTCAAGGTTATGTTATGTGTTTTGTTCTAACGGTGCATATAATTATCAAGTTTTTTTATGGTTTTGTCCAAAGAAGTCGTACAAAATATTTATTTGTGAAGAAAACATGTAAAATATTACTAAAATAACGTCAAATAGGTATGGTGTAAATTTACATCATTATGCAGTATTGTCATCTGTGAAGTATGGAGAAATTTTGGTTCACATAATTCCAGTTTGTTTACCAATTTTTTTGTTCTTTCAGAATATTTTGACAGATAAAGCCATGGAAGAATATCTAACACAGCTGGAGGATGGTTGGCTGTTGGAAGACGGAATGGAGGCTGAAGATTCTGACGATGATAACTTACCAGATCCTCACTATACAAGAGACGAACCTCTAAGTATATTAGATGATGTAAATGATGATGAAGACTGGCAGGATGTTAATGAAAATGACCCTCCTCTTGTTGAAGAAATGGTGGAAGAACAAGAAAGCCAAAGCAGAGTTCCTTGTCGTCCTATTTTCAGCACATTATTGGACAAAAGAAAACTGATTTGGAAAAAGAGAAACATGGAATTTGATGAGGATAAAATTACATTCTTAGGCAGGTCAGCCTTTCCTATAGAAATATCCCAGCTTGAAACTCCATACCAATGTTTCAAATATTTTTTGGATGGTGATTTTATTCAGAAAATTGTTGATCAAACTAATTTATATATCATGCAAAAAGATACCAACAGCAAAATAACTTATACTGCGTTAGATATCAAGAAGTTTTTTGGGATATTATTATTCATGTCTGTGCAAAGATTTCCAAATACCAGATCATATTGGTCTCCTGCCTTTGGTTATGGTCCAGTTTTATCCACTATGCCAGTCAACAAATTTGAAAGAATGAAGCTCTCATTGCACTTTCAAAATAATGATGATCACAAACCTGTTGGCCATCCCAATCATGACAGGTTATTTAAAATACGTCCAGTTATTGAGCACCTCAGAGCAAAATTTTCTACTGTACCAATGGAGCAAAGATTATCAGTCGATGAGCAGATGTGTGCCACAAAAGTGGCTCATTTTTTGAAACAATATCTGCCTAATAAACCCCACAAATGGGGGTTTGAATTGTATGTACTGTGTGATTGCTCAGGATATGCTCATACATTTGAATTGTATTCAGGACAGGAAAATACAGGAAGACCAGAAGGAGAGCCTGATATAGGAGCCACAGGGAATGTTCGTTTGCTAAGAGGCGTGCCAAGATATCAAAATCACATAATTTACTTTGACAATTTTTACACATCATTGCCCCTGGTTCATTATTTAGCCAAGCAAGGAATTTTATCAGTGGGTACTGTACAACAAAATCGGATACCTAACTCAAAATTACCAGACAAAAGGGAGTTTATGAAAAAGTCTGTACCACGAGGAAGTCATGTCGAAAGAACATCTACATTTGATGGTGTTGATATGTCTTGTATCACCTGGAAAGACAACAAAATGGTGACACTTTTATCAACATATGTGGGGTCAACACCAGTATCTAGTGTCACTAGGTATGACAAGGCAAAGAAGGAAAAGGTTGAAATTCCATGTCCAAAAATTGTTTTAGAATACAACAAACATATGGGGGGAGTTGATTTAATGGACAGTTTTTTGGGGAGGTTCCATATTCCTTTGAGGTCGAAAAAATGGTATTTACGCATATTCTTTAATCTACTTGATCTTACAGTCATAAATTCTTGGATTATTTACAAAAAAAATGCAATCATTCGAAATATACCAAAAAAGGATATGCTTTCCATGGGAAAATTTCGTAATGAATTAGCTCAAGTTTTGTGCTCAATAGGATCCAACACAGAGGTCAGAAGAGAACGTCCTAGTTCCAGCTTTGTGGAAAATGAAATCCAGGCAAAAAAGAAGAGAGGACCTGCAGTTGTTCCTCCACCAAAAGACCTAAGAATGGATGGCAGTGACTATTGGCCACAAGTTGGCATTTCTCTGCGATGCAAATACCCACATTGTAAAGGCTATTCAATAATAAGCTGTATCAAATGTAAGGTTAACTTATGCCTGAACAAAAACAATAACTGTTTTGTTCATTTTCACCAAAATTGAAGGTATAAATGAAAGGTATTAGTGACTTAATTTATTATTTCAATTTTGTACTAAGTTCATATGTTCATTCTGCATAATGATGGAAGTTTACATCAAACCATTTTTAATAAAAAAAAAAATACTTCTATAAATCAAAGATTTTTTTAATTATTTTCCCATTACCTGGAGGTCTAATAATATGTGTATGTTTTTTTTTACAAAGAAATATTAAATTATGCAATGAAGGGTTAAATTCTTAATGATATTCATAATAAATAAAATAATAATATAATAAAAACATAATCATAAATGTTCAAAAATAAGCGCATATTTCACGGATCTTAAACTAATTATTAAGAAAATTAAAACCTGTTGAACGAAAAAAGTTTAAGATCAATGTTTTTCTACTTAAAATTAAAAAAATATTATTCTTGGGGTTAGCTTATAATTTGGAGCTTCGTAATTTGTAGTGGAGCCTCCTTTGATTATAACTTTTTGAAGTCGTAGAGGCACCGATTTGATTAAGTTTTTTTTTTAATAGTTTGCTACATTTTTGACGATTCGACATGAGTCGTACTTCTAAGGCCTTTAGCGCTCTCTAAGTGTCTTCCATCCTTGAAAACCATTGAAAAATGATTGCCAATACATTTTCGATTGGGTTAAGGTCGCTGCTGCCAAAACCCCTTGTGTTGCTTTGGAGGCATGAGCGTCTGCCTTGTTATGCTGGAAAATCTACTCTTCATCAAAATTATCACCAAAAAAAGCAAATCTACTTAGTCTTGCCAGAAATTCTGTGACAAATTTTACAATGCATACGGCAAGAAAAACAAATTCACCGCAAAAAGTTGCGTCATTTTTGCTTTTGTTCGTATGCATTGCCTATTCATAAATTGTACTCAGTTTCGTGGCAAATTTCGGTGTTCAAAATGGAGTGGAAGCTAAGGAATATCGTATTGCAGGGATTGCATTACAAAAGTGTGATAAAAGTGCAAGTCAGATTTACGAATTGCTCAGAAAACTTAATATTTCGATAAGGTTTGTTTGCCGCACGATCAATCGTTTTTTACAAACATCTGAAGTAACAAACAGAAAAAGAAGTGGTCGTCTCCGCGTGGTTCGAACCAGTGCAGCCATAAAAGTCATTCGAGAAAGAATTCGTAGAAATTCCCTTAGATAGCAGAAATTCATGTCCAGGGAAATGAATGCATCGACCAGATCCATGTCAACACTCAATTGGTAATTTTTTGACAAAGCGCTTGAAGAAAATTAGACTCGACAAGATGCAAGTACATTGAAAATATTCTTTTCAAATGTGAGAAAATGTTCATAGCTTCTAAAGACGTAAAAATGTTGTTCCAAGCGTTCAACGTGGCCACCATCCAGCCTCCGTAATGGTTTGGCACTCCCCAGCCGTGTAAAGGCGCTACATCTCTTCATTTATGCGAAAAAGGGATTATGACCGAGGCAAAAGTGTACCAGGAGGATGTCTTGGAAGGCGTGGTGAAATAGTTGAGCAGTACTCTCTTCAATGTAGAGCGATGGATCTTTCAGCTAGATTCTGTTTTAGCCCATAAGGCAAAAACCACCCAGCAGTGGCTAAAAAACGGCGTTGCTGTGTTCATAGACTAGAATTGAATATGCATTGCTCTAATGTGTGAATTTTGTAGAAACTGACGAGTAGGATGTGGAAAGCGACTTTGGTCTAGGAAGGCAGGTAGACACTTAAAAGTGGCAGTCGGTCTTTAAAACAACTCACTTAGACCGTTGTCGATCCATTGCGGCACCCCTCTAGTAGTTTGATTGATAATCCTCGCCAAACTATTTTGTTTTAAGTCGAACCCATTGATCTCGCTGACATTTATATACCTAACGTTCTTCTCTTTGTTGCAGCTTCTTTAATAGTCGAAAGGCCTATTTTTTATTTTTTATTTTTTTTCTTTAACTCTTATTGGAGCATAGAGCGTCAAATCAAATATTATAAGGTGGCGCAAAATTAATCGCCTAATAGGAAGATTTATAATTTCACCAAATGGCGTCGTACGTCAATCATATTTGAACCTTGTGAACTAAACAGTTGCAGTATACAAACAATCATTTTTTTGATTTAATAAACAAGTTTAAAAAAACAAAAGTGCATGATTAATTTTGTGCTAGAACGGCGAGCACAGTTCTGACAGAATATATATTTGTAAATATGTTTTCCTTATTCTCACTAAACTACTTTAATACTACAGTCTATACAGATGGCAGTAAAATGGATTGTGGTATTGGTATTCTCATAGACTTGGAATTGAAAAATCTGTGCGACTCTCTAATACCAGCAGTGTCTTCCAGGCGGAAGTACTGGTAGCACTACACTGTATGTATTTTCAAGTACGACTCTTGATGGCATGGAGTCAAGGGGCATGGAGAGAATCGTTGGATCGATGTCCATGCCTTCTCTGTGTTCCAATGCCGGACAAGGGCCGTACCAGTTCCCACTGTGTTTCAGTCTGCAGATGGCCTCAAAGGCCTCTCCTTGGATGAAAGCATCAAGTGGTGGGAAACCAATCATAGCATCTAATGCCGGGCCTGAAGTAATCGGAAATGCTCCGGTGCAACAGATGGCCACAGTGCGTTGTAGTCTCGATAAGGCCCTCCTGACTCCCACTAGAGAGAGTCTACTCATCCAGACCACTGGTGCATAGGTGATAATAGGTCTTATCATAGCCGTGTAGATCCATAGGACCTTGCTAGGAGAAAGACCCCACGTTTTCCCGAAGACACCTTTGCACTGCCAGAAAGCTGTCAGTGCTTTGGATGCCTTTATTTCAACGTGTGATTTCCATAGGAACTTACTATCGAGGATTACTCCAAGATATTTAATTTCCTTGGATAGCTGGATTGTGACTCCTCTTGGCTTAGGCAGAACGAGTCCATCAAGCTTCCTCCTTTTGGTGAAGAGGACAGCTTGTAGGCTACTAACCACGGATTTCTCTTTTAACGGCAATATCGCTATTCTTTCGAATAGCCAAGCTGCAATCCAGGTATTCGATTCGGCTACAAAAACCTCAACAAGTGGTGGGACAAACAGGTATAGTCTCACCACCTTGAGTAAAGACTATAAATTCACCCTAATCTGGGTCCCGGGACACCGGAACATAGAAGGTAAGGAACAAGCAGATGTACTGGCAAGAGGAGGATCTGCCATGAATAGCATCCTTGCAGTACCGGTATTCACACCATTAGGTGCAGTCAAGAATGCAATTTCCCTAAAATACCTTCGAATCGCGGATTGCAGATAGAGAGACCAGACGAAATGCAAAATCAGCAGGACGTTATGGCCCACATACAACCTCAAGCGATAGTCGACATTGATAAACATGAAACGACGGGACGCCTGGAGACTAACGGCAGTCATAGCTGGCTTCTGGTCTATCGGAGAACATGCCGCCAAAATTGGCATCCCCCACAACACAAACTGTCATAGTTGTAAACAACCGGAGAAAAAGGAAACAATCTTCCATTTCCTCTGTGAATGCCCTGCCCTATGGGAGAACAGAATGTTAACGCCGGGAAAATCGCTGTTCGAGAGTCTCGAACAACTGTCTGGCTTAGACGTGAAAAGCCTAATAAGGTTCCTAAACCGCACAGACTGGATATAGTCTTGCGGTAAGTAACTGTTAAACAAGTTGGTAACGAGGATGTGGCAACAAAATGGTGCGGATGTGGCAGCAAATTGCAACACTCTAACTAACCAAGGGCGTACAAAAATCGATTTTTATTATTGAAGCAATTTTCGGAAATAGCCTGTTGGAGGAACTGGGCAACACTCCATACACAAGAAGTACAAGTAGATACGCTTACGCGCTGTTTACACAAGACAAATTGGGGTTTGCTTATTTGAAGTCTATAACAATGGAAACGCCACTGCCGATCGACATCGAAGCATGTAAAAGGAGTAGAGAAACCGACTAGAAAACCGAAACTGGATGAGTTGGAGTGGAAGCACATATTTTTTCCTAACAAGACGGCGGCCATTATCCACATAGCGCACGAAAGGTTAGTGATTTTGAGCAACAGTTTTTTAGGCCTTTGGATTTCTTGTCTAGGGGACTTTGGCTTACCCCGATCGGAAGCTTCAGACTACTTTCTGCTGGGCTACTTGCATGGCATTGGTCTTTTTCAACAAAACGCAGGCTCTCTGGGTCCACAAAAAAACAAAAAAAAAAACTTATTTGCCAAGATATCTATGGTAGAAGGCCGAAATTATTTATCAAAATGAAGTGAAAAGCCATAAAAATAGCCGCAATTTGCATTAACTTTAGTGGTGGCCTTTACTTTATTTGCAATCTATCTTAGAATACAGATATTCAGCAAAAGAGATCTTATTACCTAATGACAGCATTTTATTAACACTGGTGCAAAACTACATAGAAAACTATAGAATTTTTTCTTTTTACAATTCTTATGCATATTTTATGTTATTAGATTTAATTTTTACTCGAAAATTGTATAACTTACTTCATGTATAGCTTATATTAGAATTTTAAAATTTATTGGAGCATTTTAACAATCTCATATTTAGGTCTTTTTTTTTTTTATTATTATTATTAAATTCACAAATTTAAAGGAATGGCAAGTCTAAGATATGATTGCGCTTTAATCGTCTAATTTCATTGGTTGTGTCCAACAAGCAAATAGCATTTGTGTTTACATGATTTGACAATCGTTCAATGTATCTCTTAGAATATACTGAGATTTCCGTCTTAACAAATGGAATACCTAGATCGATGTGTATGGCTTCGTTTGTGATAAACCAAGGTGCATTAACAAGTGTTCGCAAGGTCTTTGACTGGTAGCGTTGTAAAATCTCCACATTGGACTTACTAGCAGTTCCCCAAAGCTGTATACCGTAGGTAAATATAGGCTTCAATATAGCTTTATACAATCTAACCTTGTTTTCCAGACTAAGTTGAGATTTGCCACCAAGTAGCCAGTAGGAATTTGATGACCATTTAAATACACTGGAGGGCATTGTTCTCTTCTTAGTGTAAATGTAACATGAATAGACTTTTCCTGATTAATATTAATTTTCCATTTATTGAGCCAAGTTTCCAAAGTGTGTAAGTGATTTTGTAGCAGGGAGGAGGCCTCTGCAGGGGACTCATTAGATGCGATGAAGACTGTATCATCAGCAAAAGTCGCCACTTCTACCTTTTCTGTTGTCGGCATGTCGTAAGTAAATATTGTATACAAGACTGGGCCTAAAACGCTACCCCGAGGCACACCTGCGTTGATACTATATATTTCAGATGACGCATCTTGGTGCTTTACATAAAAGTGCCTGTCGCTTAGATAAGATTTAAGCACTAAGTAAAAATGTGCTGGTAAAAGTTTTGTAATTTTAAAGAGTAGTCCCATATGCCAAACTGTCGAATGCTTGTTGTACGTGAAGAAAGGTTGCAGAACAGTATACCTTTTTTACAATCGCTTCTGTAATAACATTCACAATTATGTGGCATTGTTCTGGTGTGCCATGCCCAACTCGAAAACCAAACTGATGTTCAGGAATGATATTTTGATCCTCAATTACAGGTAACATTCTTAACATAAACATAAAACTAGAGAAAAAACCCTTTTTAATTTAATTTTTGTTATCAGAACAAATGAACATCGGGGGTTTCCTTTTGCGCACATTCAATTCATCACAAATTTCGTTACGGTATTTTAATTTTTAGCGCTATTATCGTGCGTTTAGACAGACGGACGGACAGACTGGCATTGCTGAATCGATCTCGTTTGTCATTAGGCAAATTTCGGCATGAGAATGTATATATAATATTATGCCTATACATACATAACTATCACGAACTGATTAGGCTTATATCACAAATACCCAGTATTCGCAGAAAGCATAAATTCTATGAAAAACCAGTTTTGTGAAAAATTTATATTTCTATCTTACTTTTATTAAAATTCTAACAATTTACATATAACTCAGACGCTGACTCAGATGTCAGCATAATCAGTGTTTCAATAATTTCACTAAAACTTATCACTGGCAAACTAGAATTTCAGGTTGTTAATGAGACGCGCTTCTAGGGGAGTGATTTTTTTTTAAGAATATTAAAATTCAATCAATTAATGCCCAGACGCCACTGAGGAAATACAAAAAAGGAAAGAAAAACAAATCAAAAAACGAATAGATAGCTCCTAGGAACAGATTTAAATGCAGTAGCGAATCAACTTCCTAAATACTTTTTAGTTTTTAGTTGTTTCCTAAAAAAGCGGGCGATGAATAAATCAACTATTCAAGGTTTTGCATATACTTACGAGTATAAGCACTTTTATTAGTGGGGTAGTAAGGGGCGCGATCGGAAATGAAATATGTGTGAAGATTTCTTTTTATTCTTAATATAGAATGTGACTAAATAATACATAGAAGGGAACTGAATTTTAAGTTTTTGTTTTTTTTATGCGGCTGACTCAACGCTCATGCTTTTTTCACTTAGATTCATATTTTGATTGCAATTTAGTCCCCTTTTTATTTCAATAAAATAAATACAAAAAAAAAAAAAAACGTTTTAAAATAAAAAAACCTTCATGTTGAATACAAAATAAATTTTAATATTATTGTGATGACAAAAAAATAATTGTATATGTTTATATATTGGGAGGTTGAATTAGTTTTAAAGGTTTTTTTCGAAGATTTGGGGCTTTATTGTGAAAAAACGGTACAAAATATTTTATTCGAAGTATTGGCCATCGCTAGCTACAACTTTCGCCCATCTTTCGGGCAATTTCCGGATGCCGTTTCTCCAAAATTCTGGCCGCTGCTTGGCTATCCATGACTCAACCCATATTTTGGTAGCCTCGTACGAGAAGAACCGCTGGTCCGCCAAATCGAGACTCATATGCCGGAACAAATGATAATCGGAGGGAGCTATGTCTGGACGGCGGGTGGGGTAACACTTACCAGCCAAGCGTTCCAAGGTATTTTTTGACAGGTTGAGCAACATGCGGCCGAGCGTTGTCATGTTGCAAAATAACCTTGTCGTGCCTTTTTACCGTTTCCGGCCGTTTTTCTTTCAATGCCCGGCTTAAACGCATCAATTGCAGTCGGTAACGATCCCCCGTGATTGTTTCGCCCGGTTGGAGCAGCTCAAAATATACGACGCCGACCTGATCCCACCAAATGCAGAGCATGATTTTCTTGCCGTGAATATTCTGCTTGGCCGTCGACGTTGATGCGTGGCCGGGCAAACCCCATGATTTTTTGCGTTTTGGGTTATCGTAGTGGATCCATTTTTCGTCGCCAGTCACCACCCGATGCAAAAAACCCTTCCGATTTTGTCGCTCGATCAGCAATTCGCACGTAAAAAGTCGCCGTTCGACGTCGCGCAGCTTCAACTCGTACGGGACCCAATGTCCTTGCTTTTGGATCATTCCCATCGCTTTTAGACGCTTGCAAACGGTTGATTTATCAACGCCCAATGATTCAGCAAGCTCTTCTTGGGTTTGGCACGAGTCCTCGTTTACCAATTCCCCCAATTCCGCGTCCTCGAACTTTTTGGGCTGGCCAAGACGCTCCTTGTCTTCGGTGTGAAAATCACCACTTTTGAATCGTCGAAACCAGTACTCACATGTTGAAATCGACGGAGTATGGTCTGGGTAGGCCTCCTGCAGCAATTCACGGGCTTGGGCTGTATTTTTTTTTCAAATTGAAGCAGAAAAGCAAAGCTTCCCGCAAATTGCGTTTCGACGGCACGAAAGTTGACATACTCGGAGCACGAAAACACTGCGTTGTTTATACTTCAGCGAAATGACAGATACTGATAAACAAAGCCTAGGGATGAGGCTTTGTCATGAATATATATTCAGTATTGCCAACGCGATAAAGTGATAAATAGCGCCATTTGTGTGTCACCTTTAAAACTAATTCAACCTCCCAATATAATATTAAGAAAAAGTTGAATGTTTATTTATTTAATTAATTTATTTTATTTTATTTGTTTGTTAAATACAAAATTTATTTTATTTAATTTATTTGTTAAATACAAAATTTATTTTATTTGATTTATTTGTTAAATACAAAATTTATTTTATTTTAATTATTTGTTAAATACAAAATTTATTTTATTTTATTTTGTATTTAATATTAAACTTTTGTTTATATTTCATACAATGTTTTCTTCTCTTGAAAGAAGATTTTGCTGTAATTTTCTTTGCTAAAATTAATTAATTCTTGTTCACAATGAGCCGCATTTGTGTTACAATAAAGAAAAATCTTTTTAATTTTTAATTTTTAGCTAAAGCTCAATGAATTTATGAGTGTAGTTATCGGGTGTTTTTAAGAGCTTCAGAACTTAAAATGCTGGTCAAAAAGAGAAATATTGTTGGAATTAAGTTTTTTTCATTCTGTTAAGATAATTTCTTCTGGCAGATAATTTTATGGCATTTATTTTTTAAAAAGAATATCCGGCATTTATCCGCCGTTACTGCGATTTGCACGGTTATCTCGATCAGTTCAATTTTTGACAAGTTTTCCCCATGAATCTAAATGAGTCCAATTTTTGACTACTTTTTTCAATAAATCTAAATGAGTTCAAAAATGCGACGAAAATAAATAAATAAAAATATTTTCTTCAAAGAAAAATTAGAAATTAAAATAAAACTGTTTTTTTATATATTATTTTTTATATATTTTAACAAAATTTTTTTTATTGATTTGATTTAAAATACGTTTTGCTAAGCTTAATTAATTTTTTTACGCAATGAACCGCATGTGTAAATAAATAAAAATATTTTTAAAATAATTTTTAATAAAATATATATATTTTTAAATTTTATTTTAATTTTTAATTTTCTCTTGGTTGGTTGGTTGGTTTAAGGGTGACCCCGCATCTGAGTGCCACATAGACCGCAAGTTGGGTCCGTTGTGTTGCCCTAGAGCTCATTATATTGTATGATTTCTCCACCTAACCGAGATTTTTATTATAGATTTTGGTCAAATATATTAATTCGTTTGGAAAATTTGAAGAGAGATTCGATTTTCAGGTCCGAGTGTACTGAAAGATTATCAATTGTTGGAGAGCCTAGAAGAGCGAGTCGACTTCTGGCTAGACCTGGACAACTGCACAGCAAATGCCTGCTCGATACTTCCTCATCTTCGTCCTCGCAGTATCTGCACAGGTCGTTTTGAGGAACCCCGAGCCGACGTGCGTGAGTGCCCAAAAGGCAGTGCCTTAGTTCGTGTTCCGAAAGACTTATAAGAATTTTTGTCTGTTTCAAATTGTAGGATGACCAGATTTGTCTCGTCGTAACGCAAGTAGTTTCCACTCGCCACCTCCGATCAGCAATGCTGTGAAATTTTCTCTTACTTTTAATTAAATGTTAACACAGTTTGCAGCAATTCTCAGCTGTCGAAAAAAAAATATATTGTATATAAAGAAAATTTTAATTTTTAAAATTTTTAAAATTAAAAATTAAGGGGGAAAAATGTCTTTTTATGTATTTTTTGTTATTTATTTTATTTTAAAATTTTTTCCCCAAAATTCAATAAAAAAAAAAAAATGCGACGCAAAAAAAATTATTTATTTTAATTAAAAATTCTTTTATTGATTTGATTCAAGACACGTTTTGCTAACATTTTTTTGCTAAGCTTAATTAATTTTTGTACACAATGAACCGCATGTGTAAAAAAATAAATAAATAAATAGAGCTATTATAAAAAAAAAATAATTTTAATTATTATATTTATATTATATATTATATATTTATTATTTAATTATTATATTTATATTTTTTAATAAAATTTTTTGTTTTTTAATTTTTTTTACTTTTAATTTTTAAATGTCAACACAGTTTGCCATTCTCAGCTGTCGAAAAAAAAATTATGTGAAGAAAAATTTTTAATTTTTTTAATACTTTTTTTTTATTTAAAAATTTTTAATTTGTTTTATACATACTTTTTTTTATTTTATTCGCATTTTTAGTTTTGAATTTCAGAAAAAAAACTAAATATTCAAAAGAACATATTAATCGTTAAGTTTGTTTTACATATATTTTTTTATTTATTTTAATTTTTAACTACGTTTTAAATATTTTTATTTATTTATTTCAATAACTTTTTTATTTATATTAATTTTGAATTTTTTTATATACATTGCTTTTAGTTTTAATTTTTTATTTGTGTTTTAATTTTAAATTTTTTCTTTTAATTTTTCAATACAGGTTGCCATTAAAATTATGTTTTAATTTTAGTTTTTTTTTTATATATTTAGTTCTTTTGTTTCTGTTTTTTTTTTGACAGCTGAAAATGGCAAACTGTATTTAAAAATTAAAAAAAAAATTAAAATTTAAATACAAATAAAAAAATTAAAGTAAAAAATAAATATAAATAAATAAAAATGTTTAACACATAGTTAAATATTCAAATAAATTAAAAAACTTATGTATAAAAAAAAAAAATTAAAATTGAAAGATAATTTTTTTTTATACATAAGTTTTTTAATTTATTTGAATTTTTAACTACGTTTCTAATATTTTTATTTATTTTTATTCATTTATTTATTTCAATAAATTTTTTTATTTACATTAATTTTTAATTTATTTATTATATATACATTGCTTTATTATTTTTGTTTTTTAATTTTAATTTTTTTAATTTTTTTTACCTTTAGTGTTTAAATGTCAACACAGTTTGCCATTATCAGCTCTGTAAAAACTTATAAAAAAATTATTTAAAGAAAAATTTTAAACTTTTTATATTTATTTAAAGAAAAATTTTTAATTATTTTCATATATATGTATATATTTACTTTTATATATTTTTTTAATTTAAAAACTTAATATAATATTTTTTATATATATTTTTTATTTTATTCGAATTTTTAATTTTTAAATACCAACAGTTTGCCATTCTCAGCTGTCAAAAACTAAATATAAAAAAAATTATTTTTAAGTTTTTATTTATATTTTTTTATTATTTTAGCTTTTAACTACGTTTTTTGTATATTTTAAAGTATTTTTATTTATTTATTTATTTATATTAATTTTTAATTTTGTTTTAATTTTGTAATAATTTTAATATGTATCAATATTTTTTATTTATTTTATTTTAATTTAAATTTTTTTGTAATTTTTAGTTTTTAAATACACGCAGTTTGCCATTCTCAGCTGTCAAAAACTAAATATAAAAAAAATTATTTTTAAGTTTTTATTTATATTTTTTTATTATTTTAGCTTTTAACTACGTTTTTTGTATATTTTAAAGTATTTTTATTTATTTATTTATTTATATTAATTTTTAATTTTGTTTTAATTTTGTAATAATTTTAATATGTATCAATATTTTTTATTTATTTTATTTTAATTAAAATTTTTTTGTAATTTTTAAATTTTATCTAAAACTGAAAGCATTTATTAGTTCAAGCATTGGAGTAAAACACTTAATTTATTTTCATATTTCAATACTTTATTTTAACAGACATAAATAGGAAAATAGCTTTTTTACAAATAAAACATAGATATTGCCTATAAATCACAATAATTGCTTGCTCGTCCTCACGCGCGTGACATTTTCCTTAACCATAGAATTCACTAGCTCTGGGCATATTGGAGATGAAGTAAGTTGCCGGCACATAAGCATAGATTTTCGTGAAGCGATCCTTCAACACCAACTCCAGTGTTTGCTCTAATGTGGGTGACAGAATACCGAATAGCTCACGCCAATTCTGATTGAATAGATCGTTAGCCGTTGCTTCGAGATCACGCTGACCGCCAAACAAATTCTGCACATCTATGTGGAAATCGCCGATTTCGAGAATTTTCGCTTTGAGACTTACGATGTCGGAGAATGTCAGATCACCTTCGTCGCGCAATTTCGTGGCAAGATGGAAATTCAAGCGGATTCTGGCTGGATTGTGTGAAATAAGAGAAGGGGAAATGCAGTGCGATTGCGGTCATGAGAAGTGGTATAAGTAGGTAGTTTTTATTTACTTTTTACTTTTTTTTATTTTTTATTTTTTTAATAAAATATTAAATAAAATATTTTTCATAAATTGGTAAAAATGCATAAACTAAAATTCTTTTCATCACAATTTTTGTGCCATCACTTTTCGCTTGTAACTAATTTCTAAGCCTTTGTTCGGTCTTACCTGCTTCTAAATTGCATTTGCCTGCGCCATTGATGTTCAAGCCCAAAACTGTGCCTTTAACCTTGTAATTGCCCTCGGCATATAATGCTGGCAATTCGAGTGTGGCATCCACCTCGAAGTTGCTTTTATCCAGTCTATAGCGCAAAGTAGATACAGAAAGAAGAAGAAGAAAAGAGGTAATAAGCAAGCAGTTGAAACAAATTTCATGCCACAATGAATAACAAATTCCACGAATACCCACGTGGCCTTCTTCACAATCGCCTTGCTGGCATTGTACGCAAGCATATTCTCCAATTCGGCAACAATGTTGAGCGTCGCACCGCTGTCTTGTTGAATTTTAATACGCTTAATGCTGAGCGGGTCCAATGAGCCCAAGGACTTTAGGCCGGGAACACCTTAAGTGTGGAGGAGTTTTAAAGAATTTTTTACTAAAAATTGTTTTTTTTTTGTTTTTAATTTCTATGCCTTACCGTCATGCCAATGACTGAATAATAGTTGGAAATTATCCGCAAAGCATTTATCGAAATTAGCACCGTTATAGTCACAAGGATTCAAAAAGGAAGCTATAAATATAAAAAAGAATTATATTTATTTATATGAAAAAAAAAATTTATATTTAGCTCCATAAATTTTTTGCACTTTTTCACTTTAAGACGCCATGAAAAAAATTAAAAAAAAAAACGTTAAATTGGTGCTTACGTCTTTCCGCCAAATGCTTGCTCGTCGTATATGTGATTTGTAGCGTCAGCGCTAACAGAAATGTTAAACTACACAGATTGGCACGCATTTTAATAATTACTGTTTGTAAAATCTTAGCACAGCAACTTTTTGAGAAGTATTTCTTGAATTCAAATCAATTAATTCGATATTCGATTTAATTAAAAAAATTTTTTATGAAAATGCACAAGCTCCGCCGATTTTTAAAAGTCTTTCGCGTTTGCCGTCCACAACTGTTCTAAATTCAAATTTGCGTAGACCTTTAACTTTTATATTTGATACTAAGTTATATGAAAAAAAGATGATTGTTTACTTTTGTGCTATACGCGAATTCATTTGATATCAAACTTGTTTTCAATAATTTTAAAATCTGCAGAAATTGTCACCTAATGCAGATATGAATATTTGTACGTATACAGGGTGACGCATTTGCATCCGAAAAATGCTATTTTATACACTTTGAAGTATTTCAATAAAACAAAACGGAAAAAATTAATAAACATACATACATACAAACTAATATACTAAAATACGGTAATTTTTAGTTTTAACACAAATGAGCTTCGGTATTACTCGTAACATATGGAGATGAATTCATTGTGTTAAACAAGTTCCATAGCGAGAGTTAAATGTTTGATAAGATGTGGATTGTATGAGAGAGACTGCGGAATCGCTACTGGAGTACTTGGTAGCACACGATAATACTTTGAAGTTTTCATAGTAATAATATTTGGAAATAGTTTGCATAGAACTTGGAACAAATTTCTCAATGCTTACGATTTTTTTTCTCAATCCCAGTCACGATGAATTGAGGTACAAGAGCACCTGGAATAAAAAAGTTCTGGATTCTAGCGCTTTTGTATCTGCTTGACTATATGAGTAAATGAAGACTTCATTTGTGGATATTACTCTCGTTTTCATCGCTGTAAGCCCCTCTTTTATAGCCGTAACTAACGCTTTTTGTTTTTGTTTGGTGGGTGAGGTAGGGTTCAATATGCATTCGCACTTATAGCGATCGTCATCAACTACGTCGAATGGTGTAGCCACTAAAACAACACCTCATCCTCTTCTGGGGAGACGCCCTTCCCGGAACTATTTTGCATTACTTCGGGAAGGCCCAGAACGGTGTCCATTAAATGGACCAATACTATTCCCCCCCGTCTGGGTCCAACATATTTGTAGCCAGCTTTATGCTATAGGCCCGTCTTCTAATGTCTCTGTGCCGTCATAGCATTGGTATGTGTGGCATGCAACCAGGTTCCTCTCACATGGGGTATGGGTGTTCTACGCCACCGAGGTTTCTTTCGCATCTGCAGCAAAACAGAAACATCAGAAGATGTTGCGATAATATCATACCGTCTTATGCCGTCATGAGCACATGATTCGAGCGTTTGTGATTTGTCGTCAGTTCGTAGACAATCAACTTCCTATCGAGAGCTGATTTGCGTTTTTCGCTGCCACTCCGAGCGTTACAGGAGCAGCATTATCCTCTTTGCAAAGCTTTAAATTGCGTTCCAACAGTCTTTTGATGCACACTTGTTATTGATGGAGCTGTCTGGGCTCAGTTGTTCACTCAAGACTGACTCAAGCGTTCGGCGTTCTTCGTTGAAAGAAGAAGAAGAAGAACATGTTCTCCGCGCTTTCTATTGCATTGCTGCAGCTTGGACAAAACGGAGTGTGCTCCATGTGGAAATGCGATGGAGGTACTTCAAGAAATATCCGTGACAGCACAATATTTGAGTTAAATATTAGTCTACGTCTTCCTCTAGTCATTAGCCATTGGCTAATTTTAGGTCTATAGGCCTAACGTCCGTTAACAGACGAGTCCCATCTGCTTTGCCACTTTTCTAACAAATGCAGACGTTCTGAAGCTTTCGCTTCAGTTGTCGGCTTTAGTCCTTCTCTGTCATAAAGTTGTCCCACTTTCTGCACAAGTATATCTATTGCGAGCTTTCTAGCGATGACGCAAACCGCGTCCTCTGATACGGTCTTGTATGCGCACACGACTCTTAGTGCATTTCGTCGGTGCATTTGAGCTACGGGTCTAACATTCGATGGCTTAGCTTCTGCCCATATAGGAGCAACATATAAGATGACTGAATCCACCACCTTTGCCAGGAGGTTTGGATGAATTCTTGTAAGAGCACCGTTGACAGCCGCGGCTTTGAAACCCACACTTGCTAAGTGTTGCTTAAAGCAGAGCCGTGCATCAATCATTACGCCTACATACTGTATTGCCTCTTGCGACAGTATTCATGGCCACTTATCCGCAATTTCATGAACTCTTTTTTTTACGTTACGAGTTACGAGGACCGCTTCTGTTTTTTGTACTGTCAGCTTCAGTCCCGCTGCAGAGAGCCATAGTTGGACTCTAGCTGCTGCATCATTACACTGACTTCCGCCTGAAATATGCTGCAATGGCCAGGTAATGACGAAATGATTGGTTAACACCAAGTTTGCCAGAGTAAGCCCCTCCTCCTCCTTTGTTATCTAATTTTGAGCCATCTGTCGATATCTATCATTTTCGATAACTAACACCCGTAGTAGAGGGGAGAGTACACCGCCCTGAGGAGTTCTGACTGTTTCCCTGATCTTCGATGATCCTAAGGTTGCGAACACAAATCTTGTCATGAATACGTTTTTGTTGAATTCAACCAAAGCCTCAGAGATTCCTATATCGGTTAGTGCTTTTATTATGGTGTCCGGTAGGATGTTATTGAACTCCCCCGATATTGATTGATCTTTCAATTTCTGTAATATGTGAGTCTGGGTTTATCGAGAGCAAGATTACGAGCTGCTAGCTGTTAACAACAGTTACGAAGTTTCAGGCTTCCCGACCTAGACACAGCGAAGATGCTAGAAGGAAATAGTACTCTTGAAAATTCATCTACCAAAACAACATAGGACTGTAGCATTAAAACGATGCTAGACGTTAATTAAGTATCTTTCGCTCCAGGAAAAACAGCCACTCAAATAACAGCAGCAACAAAAATACTCTGACAGTAACAAATTTTTTTTTTTGCGTTTGGTGAAACTAGTTATTACACATTTATTTGAATTCAGTACATATGCTCTACATACTGAAAAACCAAATATTACAAAAACAAAAATAAAACACATTAAATGATAGACACCAATGGGCTCCGCCTGAGGTAACGGAGCAGAAAATATTTACATACATTTACACATTTATTTGCGCAGAAATGACGGAAGTTAGGCTACGACTGTTTAAGACGATTATATCAATATTGTCTGCGTACGTCAGCAATTACTAGGTTATTCAATAAGTTTGGCGATTCGATAAGAAAGAGCGTTGATTCTAGCTTCAATTATTTTTTGATATGTTAGTGCATTCATCGGTAGTCTAGCGTAAGTGCACTTAGCCTGCATTCCAGAGGTTGTGGGTTAGAATCCCACGTAAAGCACGGTCCTCGCACTTTTTCAAACTTATCAACTTTCCGCGTTTTTATAAAAACAAAAAAAAAACAAAAAAAATTAATTCCTCAACCCCAACAACCTTATCCTTCCAATCTAAGATACTTGCATTGTGGCAGACACAGCTACGCATTGCATCAGTGGCGCCAGTAAGAGGAAACGGCCAGCCGCGGTAATAGCGCAGACACACCACTTTAGCGAAGGCCTCAACCATCTGCATGATCCTTCTGCAAGAAAAATGTGACACACAGATGGCGCTCTTCCTAAGCAACGACTGGCGGGCATTCCCACTATTTAGGACTGGCTAATCACCTACCCTCTCAGAAAGCAAATACTTGTCGAGCTCCCATGCTCCCGAGTGGAGTGAACAAGGACAAAAAGAAAGTGCATTCGTCATACTATACATATGAACGTACGTGAAGTTTCATTTCAATCTGTGAATTCATTCTTTGTTCTCAAGCCATTTGGTATCGACCTGTCACAGTATTTTCTACAATGGAAAAAATCAATTATTGTGCAGTGATTGAATTTTTTACATTTGGAAGGTTTAAAATCAAAGAAAATTTATGAACGAATGTTGAAAGTTTATAAGGACTTTTCGCCATCAATTAGTACAATAGAAAGATGGGTTGCTAAATTTAAACATGGTCGTTGAAGTCTGGAGGGCGAACCACATAAAGGACGTCCAAAAACAAAAATAAAAAAAATATGGAAAGCGTTTTCCATCAAATGCTGAGGTCATAACAACTGGGGAAGCGTATTGTGCAGCCCTTCCAGGTTCTCACTTCAGGGATGGAATTCATAAATTGGAATCTCGTTGTAGTATAAATTAGTTGACATAAAACAATCGAAAAATATCTGGACATGTGATTCGATTGTTGACTCGATTGTACTTTTAAAACGTCAGCGATTCTCTCGAATATTTAAATATCTCGGTCACGCCCATTACTAATTCCTCCGCGTTTTTCATCGGATGTAGAAGCTGATGTAGCTGCAGAACAGCATTTTGCAGAGCTTGCAAGAAATCATTATCGATAAATAAGTTGGAGCATCATTGAAATTGAGGGAACTTATTTTTTTTTATTTATTTACAAGAGAACCAACCAGCTATAAATATACACTGATATAATAACTGAGATAATAAGCATTGGCTGCTAAGGCCTTAGGCTTTGAGGGAACTTATATGGAATAAAAAAACCAACGTCATTCCATACCTTTCAAGCAACCATCCGTTTTTTGTGTGCCGAAAAAGTAATGAACACCTCAACTTAACTTAACAGTGTTCAAAGAAACATTCATTAGTAAGAGAGATTATACGTTAGATTTTCAGTTGTAATCTTAATGTCGGTTTCCCCAGTAAGCGAAGTTATCTATTACTACTACAGAATTATGGTACAACTGTTAAGAGTGATGTGGCTCTTCGTTTGACTTCGGCAGTTCCCCTTCAAACACATTCGCTTCGCTTCTGAAATGGCGGAAGTTTGGCTGCGGTTGTTAAGCTTGATTTTTCTATATTATCTGCGTACGCTAACAATTATACGCACTGTAAAAAATAATGCCTGAATAGTTTAGTTTTACTGCTCGATTAATACTTATTTCCCATTATCTAACACAAAGAAGGCACCTTACCTTATTGAACCTGAAACCTCGTTGGGTACTAAATTGCGATGTGCCTTAGTGTGTTTTACGCTGCTGCAACAATAACAAACTGTATAAGATTTGCTGAATCATCTACTTAATTGAAGGAATTAATATTAAGAGGCTAGGCTACTTCATTAACATTTAAATGAATGAGTTTTGCACATAAAAATTTTCCATTTCAAGATAACGGTATGCATTTCTTAAACGATAATTTGCATTCGGTGGCAGTTAGGTGGCTGATATTCAAATTGTAAAATAATCAGTTATTAAAGTAAATATTGAAATATATGCCGCCGCCGTAACCGAATGGGCTGGTGCGTGAGTACTATTCGGAATTCAGAGAGAACGTAGGTTTGATTCTCGGTGAAACACCAAAATTAAGAAAAACATTTTTCTAATAGCGGTCGCCCCTCGGTAGGCAATGGCAAACCTCCGAGTGTATTTATGCCATGAAAAAGCTCCTCATAAAAAATACCTGCCGTTCGGAGTCGTCTTGAAACTGTAGGTCCCCCTATTTGTGGAACAACATCAAGACGCACACCACAAATAGGAGGAGGAGCTCGGCCAAACACCCAAAAAGGGTGTACGCGCCAATTATAGATATATATGGGATACTCTTATAGATATATATGCATTAGACTTTATTATTATTATTTATTAGAATAATATAAAATATAACACTAACTTAAAAAAAGAGCACACTAGCTGCTTGGGCCTTCGGTGCTTGGTAATTATGAGATTGTGTTTAAGTTTTAAGGCATAGGATAAATGGCAATTTTACAAGCTTTCAATGGCATTCTCTGTTGTGGTATTTTTCAAAAGTTGGACGGGGTTTTTGGAACGTGTACCTATCACGTCTAGTATTTAAATTTGCACAAATGTCTATTATATGTAAACGGTTGATCGTTACAGAAAGGACATATGGGCGGAGACGTGGATAGAAGAAGGTGTTCATGGATTAGCCTGGTGTGACCGATCGTTAAATGCACGAATATAGAAATTTGATTCCTTGATATTGAGGATGCATATATTGCTTTTTCACACTCTGGGTTAAAAGCTTTATACGGGTGCTTGAATTGCGCCCATGATACATATTTTTGTCGAAGGAGATAGCTGTTTATGCAAGCTTGAAGGTCTTTAGAGATAAGTAGAGTAAATAGAAAGACTGGGGATTGGCGCATGTATTTGGTCGCTAGATCTGCCGATTCATTTCCTAGAATGCATTTGTGACTTGGTATCCAGACGATACGTATTTTGTTTCAATTTTTTATTAAGTAATTCCGTATTTGGGAGAGAATTTGACTACTACCGTAAATGTTGGATAGCCCTTGTATTACCGAAAGGCTCTCAGTAAATATGGCAAATTTACCTTTCGATTTCGACGCAAAGTCCACTGCTTTAGGGGTAGCGGTTGCTTCGGATGAAAATATTGAGCTATAAATTGGTAACAAGCCTCCTGTTAGCAGAACACCAATGTTGTCTACTACACCAAAAGTTGTGCTATCGCCGGCTTTATACCCGTCTGTAAATATGTGAGTTCTACTAGCGAACTTTTCTCTGTTGACTAGTTCGCCGAAGAGTTGTTTGAACAGTTCGGAGCTAGTGTTACTTTTATAGAACTTGTGAAGGTAAGAGTTTATTGGTGCAGACCCCCTGACACAATTTAAGCGATGTTTTTGGGATTTGAATTCCCAGATTATACAGTGATGAAATGCACTCTCGTTTAGCGGATTTTATCTTGTATGATCGTTTATGTTTGGAAGCAGTCTTCAAGGTATTAAAAATAATTCTATTGGCTTCGGGATTAGCCTAAATTCAGATTTCTGTATCTATCAGGAATAGAGGGTAGGCCAGCCTCGGAAAGTATGCACTTAGTAGGAGATGTTGGAAATGCGTTAAGGCTTCTACGAACTGCGGTATGGTGAGGCTTGTTTAATTTTTGGTTTGAGATTGCGCAATTGCCTTAAATAGGCAGTCCATAGTCTATTTTTGATACTACACAATAAAGCTCTAGTTACGTTAAAGAGGGTGTTTGTATGGATATGAAAGTGCTTAGATGAGAGTTATTTGATGATGTTAAGTCAGCTAGTAAGACTATTTCTGAGGTACAGACAATGTTCTCTAAAAGTGTATTTGTTGTCGAATACAATACCAAGTATCTTTAGCACATTAGCCTCAGCTATATTTGTATCTTGCTGATTAATTTGTATTTGTTGACATCGTTTCTTCCGGCAGATATGCAGTGTCTTGCATTTGCTGTATGATAAAATTGCTCCCGAATGTTTGCTCCAGGAGCTAATATCGTCAAGCAGCTTTTCGAATATTGATTGTACTTTATTGATGTCTTTGACTTTTGTGTAAAAGAAAGCATCGCCAGCATATATCCGGAAGTCTAAGCTTTTTTATTTGGCGGCAATTTTATGTATTTCGTCGAAAGCTATAATAAAGAGTACCACTGAGAGGGGAGAGTCTTGGGGTATGCCGTTTTCAAGGCGGTGCATTGAATAAGGTACACTAATGATTTTGATTTGAAATGTACGATTCGTTAAGGGGTTACATGGGTTTCGTCGGGTAAAAAAGGCCTATTTTCAATATTTTTTTTTTATGTAAAAAATTATTTATTTAATTCAAACTTTTTTCTGTCTTATAGATACATATTTAAAGAATAATTTTTAAAATTAAAAAAAGAAGTTAAAACTCCTCCATTGTGACGTCATTTCCGGTGACCCCTCGAAAAAAAGGTGCGTCCGCGTTGTCAGCATAACTCCTGACAGGCTCATCAAAAATGAAAAAACAAAAATAAGTGTATTAGTTAAGACCATAAACTCGTGCTTGAACGAAGGAAAGAAAACAAGTAAAAATTGGAATTTTGGCAGATTGAAAAAAAAAAACAAAATCCTTCGCTCTAGCACGAGTAAATTGTATTTCGAACACCTCTCGGTGTTCGGTAAGATCGGTTGAGTAGTTTTCGAGAACATTTGACAACCGACTTTGAAAACACGGTTCCGTGAAAAACGCGTTTAAAGTTTTGAGTAACAATAAAAGTGGCTTGGAGCGCACACATTCCAAAGGCTGTATCTCCGAATTTATTATTCGGATCGACTTGAAAATTTAAGATAATATTCCTGAGATGTTGTAGAAATTAATAAGCAAAAAAAAAAAAATCGATTTTTTGAACCAACGAAACCCATGTAATCCCTTAAGAACGACTTTACCAACTGGTAAATTGTCGGGCCAATATGCCACGCTGCAAGTTGTTCAAGAACAACATGGAATCCAATGCGGTCAAAAGCCTTTTCAAAATCTGTCTACAGTAATGTTACGTGGTTTGTTGATGAGAGAGCATCTGCTATGTAGGTTTGCAGGGGAATAAGATCTTCCATGGTGCTGTGGTATTTTTAAAGGCAACTTTATTAGGACTCACAAACCCATTTTTTGTTATGAACCACATAAGCCGTTTTGCTATCATTTTTTCAAATGTTTTTCCTAAGCAAGAGAGAAGTGATATGGGTCTGTAGCTATCGAGGTGATTTGTTGGCTTATTCGGTTTGAAAGTTGGTATCACGTCGACTGACAGCCAAGTGTGAAGGTATTTACCAGTTTTAAACATGTCATTGATTATTTGATTTAGTTACATCTACTTTCACTTTGTAATCAAAATCCAGTTTAGGCTACTCTAAGTTGAAAAAAAAAATTATTTATATTAATTCGACAATTTAATATGAAATTTACTGTCACTTTTTCGCCTCATATTGGTAAACATTACCAACATTTGTATGTACGTATGTGTGTGTGTGTGGACGCTAATTTAACAAAATAATACGAATGGATGCGCGCCTGACCTTGACTCTATTCTGGTTAGCCAAATAAATGGTATGAGCAGAAATTCTAGTCCAATAATAAATGGATGATCAATGCATTGTTGTTGGGGATTCACTTGAAGAAAGAAAATCAAAAATACAAACAAAATTAAATAGCAAAAAATATTATATTCCAAATTCACTTTTTTTGAGTTGATTGAGAGTAAATGATAGGGGACGAATAATTAATATGTATTATGCAAAAACAAATGTGATATTCACAATTCGAAAGCAAATTTCCGTTAAATGTATGCAAATGAAACTGGCTTCGGTTTAAGATTTCAGCGTTAACTAAAACAAAGAACGAGCATATAAAGATATAAAATGAAACAAATTGACAAGGCATAAAATGATGTTAGCAAAAATTTAATAATTTATAACAAGACCCATTCATACAAGGTGATAGCAGTAGGACAAAAACAACATTTTGTACATCAGAATGACATGACAAAATAAAGTAAAAAAGCTATCCACTGTGCGCATGAAATATCGAATGAAAGAAAAGTGTTTTCTAATAGCAGTCGGCTTACGCCAGGCAATAGCAATCCTACGAGTGTAATACTTTCATGAAAAAATCCCTCATAAGAAACTAAGTGCCCCATGGAGGTGGCGTCATTTGTTTAACAACATACAGATGCTCATCATAATTTCTAGGAGAGGCGCTGCCCAACATCTAACAGAGAATGTGTATGTAGAACATTATTCTTATTATTCGATGGTTACTGGTAAGGTTTCGGAGTAACGGAACAACAGTGTGAATATGTGTGGCATTATCATGAGACAGTTTAGCATTTTAAATGGATTCGGAATGTTCCGTCAGAGAACATTGAGAATTGTTTCTGTTGCTCACAGTTACTTGAAACATTCATGTGATACAAAAAATGGAACTATATACATAAATCGTGAACATTTTCGTGCGCGCGTTTTATATGACGTTTGCCAAAGACTAAACCAACTTGGATTATAGTGTGCAGATCAAGTCGCTTTGGCTATCTCAAACAACTTTGTTTCAATGATTTTGCGAATTCAATCGTGGTCACACTTCGCTACGAAACGAGTTTCGCAAAGGTACAAATGCTTGGGCATTGGCTTCACACGCATACATTTAACATCGCATTAACATTTGGCTGACGAAAAGATTTATTCACTTTGGATATCGCAAAATTGATTCAATTTAAAAAAAAAAAAACAAAAACAGTAACTCTCGTACATGCATTCAAGCGATCTAAGTATTTTGGATATTGTAGTTAATTTTTCTGAAAATTGGTTTATTTGTAGGTTAGGAGTAAGCAGAAAAAATTTTGAAAAAAAAGTAGTAATTTTAAGATTTATACGATGCTTAAAATTACATTATATTTGCAGTTCCTCTTAACATTTTTATACATTTTTGTTTTAAATTTTTTAAGACAAAATAAAATTAAAAGTAAAACTAAATTTTTTTGGGCATAAAATTATATTTTGTTTATTTTAAATTTTTTGCAATTTTTGTTTTCATAATTTTTTAGAATTATCTGAGGGGGATGCTTTGCAAAAAATATAAAAAAAAATATTTTTCCCTAAGAAACTAAAACCAAAAAAAAAAAATATATATATATATAAAAATGTTAGGAGGAAGATATTGCAATTAAAAAACAATTATTGATATTGAAATAGAATACATTTTTTAGGTGAATTTTTATACATTTTTGGTCTCAATTAAAATAAAATTAAAATTAAACAATTTTTTTGGGCATAAAATAATATTTTGTCTGTTTTACATTTTTTTCAAAATGTTTATTTATAATTTTTTATATAGTATATCTGAGGGGGTGTTTGTCAAAAATTACAAACAAAAATCTTTTTCTCAAAATGTTTTTACAAAAATATATATTGGGAGGTTGAATTAGTTTTAAAGGTGACACACAGATGGCGCTATTTATATTGCGTTGGCAATACTGAATATATATTCATGACAAAGCCTCATCCCTAGGCTTTGTTTATCAGTATCTGTCATTTCGCTGAAGTATAAACAACGCAGTGTTTTCGTGCTCCGAGTATGTCAACTTTCGTGCCGTCGAAACGCAATTTGCGGGAAGCTTTGCTTTTCTGCTTCAATTTGAAAAAAAATACAGCCCAAGCCCGTGAATTGCTGCAGGAGGCCTACCCAGACCATACTCCGTCGATTTCAAGATGTGAGTACTGGTTTCGACGATTCAAAAGTGGTGATTTTCACACCGAAGACAAGGAGCGTCTTGGCCAGCCCAAAAAGTTCGAGGACGCGGAATTGGGGGAATTGGTAAACGAGGACTCGTGCCAAACCCAAGAAGAGCTTGCTGAATCATTGGGCGTTGATAAATCAACCGTTTGCAAGCGTCTAAAAGCGATTGGAATGATCCAAAAGCAAGGACATTGGGTCCCGTACGAGTTGAAGCTGCGCGACGTCGAACGGCGACTTTTTACGTGCGAATTGCTGATCGAGCGACAAAATCGGAAGGGTTTTTTGCATCGGGTGGTGACTGGCGACGAAAAATGGATCAACTACGATAACCCAAAACGCAAAAAATTATGGGGTTTGCCCGGCCACGCATCAACGTCGACGGCCAAGCAGAATATTCACGGCAAGAAAATCACGTTCTGCATTTGGTGGGATCAGGTCGGCGTCGTATATTTTGAACTGCTCCAACCGGGCGAAACAATCACGGGGTATCGTTACCGACTGCAATTGATGCGTTTAAGCCGGGCATTGAAAGAAAAACGGCCGGAAACGGTAAAAAGGCACGACAAGGTTATTTTGCAACATGACAACGTTCGGCCGCATGTTGCTCAACCTGTCAAAAAATACCTTGGAACGCTTGGCTGGGAAGTGTTACCCCACCCGCCGTATAGTCCAGACATAGCTCCCTCCGATTATCATTTGTTCCGGCATATGAGTCTCGATTTGGCGGACCAGCGGTTCTCCTCGTACGAGGCTACCAAAATATGGGTTGAGTCATGGATAGCCAAGCAGCGGCCAGAATTTTGGAGAAAAGGTATCCGGAAATTGCCCGAAAGATGGGCGAAAGTTGTAGCTAGCGATGGCCAATACTTCGAATAAAATATTTTGTACCGTTTTTTCACAATAAAGCCCCAAATCTTCGAAAAAACCTTTAAAACTAATTCAACCTCCCAATAAATTTTTCAGAAATAAGTTTTATTAAAAATTATTTTTCTCTAAAAACCAAAAAAAAAAACAAAAAAAAAACGAAAAAAAATCAACCATTTATAAAAATATTAAAAGAAACTGAAGATATTGCACTTAAAACCTGTATACCAAAATTTTCAACGTTGAATACGTTTCAAAATTATCATTTTTTTTTCGAAATAGTTTTCAGCTTACATCTTATTATACTCAAGCCCATAACACAATTATTAAAGCTTTGTTCACTTGTACACCGCCTTTGTTATGTCTAGTGCCGAACCTTTTCTTGCTAGCTCATCCGATAGCTCATTACCCCCTATATTCTTTTGACCGGGAACCCATATCAGAGTAATTTGAAGCGAATGAACAAGCAATTCTAGTTCCTCTCTACACTGTAAAACCAGTGCGGATGAAATGGAATTGGAGTCTAAGACCGTGATAGCTGCTTGACTGTCTGAAGGAATAGCTACTCTTGGACCAATTTCTTTGTAGTGTTTTAGTGATTCGCATGCTTCTCGGATTACTACTAGTTCTGCCTGAAACACGCTGGCATAGTCAGTCGAAGTCGAATTGATTTGAATAAATTGAGCGGCTACCAATCACTTTCCTCTCCTCCATTCGGCTCTCGATGGAAAACGTACTGTAAAGTTGAGGTCGGGGATTGTGAAGCCGATTTGGTTTTAAGCAGTGCGGGCCACTGTAGGAGGATCTTGCAGTGATCGTACGATCTTCTTGTCCGGCTTCCTATACCTCTGAGTTTCACCGCTGCATGTGGTGATTGTTTTTATGTGCAAGCCTAATGGTAACAGATGTGTGGCACGTTAAGCGCTTCAGTAGGATCGGTACTAAGCGCTCTTGTGGTAAAGATATTTGCTGATCTTTGTATCTGGTGTAACTTGGTTTGGTTGCTTTTTTTCCATAGCGGGCCACCAGACTAGTACTGCATATGTTACTGTCGATCTTACAATGGCTGTGTAGAACCAATTGGATAACTTTGGTTGAAGATCCCATTTTTTACCCCAAATTCTCTAACACGTGTTAAGTTCTATATTAGTTTTCTTCATCCTGCATTTTACATTGGTCCTCCAGCTGAGTCTGGAATCAAGGATAACACCTTAGCACCTAAGCACCGCTAGTTCGACGGTTCAACCTACAGGGATACTGTTTTGGTAATAACGTCTGGAGGCCGTGGTGAGCAATAAGCTCAATCGTCAGTTATATTCGTCAACTGTTCGTCTTGCCGCATTTTATCAATGCGACTGTTGTGGTTGCTGCCGCGTTCATCTCGCATCAGTTCTTCGCCTCAAATGAATGTTGCGAAGTTCTACGATAATTTGTGTAGCAAAAGCTTGTACCACCCTCCATTTTTCATTCGACTCAAGCATTTTTTTTTTTTTTTTTTTTTTTATGGAGGTGGCACAAAGCAATGAAAGCCGAAAAGTGTGAGACTTGCCTTTCGACTCAAGCATTTGTGGATCTAGGTTATTGGGTATCAGAAACAAGTCTAGGCGATGCCGATATTTTTGGAAACATCCGTGTCCACTTAATAGCTGCGCTAGGAAGAAATCAACCTCTCCGCGTTGTCGACGGATCCACTCGTTAATCCGTGGGATCAACCTCTGAGTCCAGTCAGCTATTCGAGGCAGAACGTTTTGCTTGTTTGAGTTCCTCTGTCGGCTTCGTACTTTGCGAGCAGTACAGCCTCTTCTGTTTGCCCGGATTTTTATAGGCATTTTGCTAGCTATGACGCAGATTGCATCGTCCGACACCGTTCTATAGGCACACGCGGTCCTCAACGCACTTGTTCTACTGACCTGCAGTACTTCTTTAAAATTACACTTTTTTATTCCAGCCCAGATTGGAAAGGTGAACAACATTATGAAGTCTATCACAGTGGAAATAATTATTCTCCTGGCACCCTGTGACCTTCCTATGTTCGGTAGCATGCCCATAAGTGCGTTGTTAACCTTTGTCGCCTTCACACTAACAGTTGCAAGAGGTTCCCTGAATGTTAGTCTGGCATCAATGTCCATGCCAAGATATTTTATAGACTTCTGGGATTCTATATCGTGACACTCTACTGATATTGACAGCTTTTCTTCCTGCTCGCTCCTGCGGATCAGCACCAGTTCTGTTTTTTGGGCAGCTAGTTCCAGGCTGGCGTTATTCAACCACCTTTATATTCTTGTTATGGCATCATTACATACCTGTTGCAATCTATCATCACTACGGGTACTCTGGCTCTTTGGGCCTTTCCCTGTATCGTACTGCAGTACTCTCTGGTTAAGTAGCTGCAGATGATTAGAATGAGATACTTTGGTACCGAGAAGGTGGTGAGTGCATTCAAAATATTTGCCCAATTGGCCGTATTAAATGCGTTTTTTATTAACAGCCTTTTTGGCCAAATCAACTACCATCCCTATTGCATCAACAGCAGATCTTTCCCTGCGAAAACCGAACTGATTGTCTGAGAGACCTCCTGGTCCCAGCAGATACTCCCGTAGCATCGTACCATATCTCATTTAACAACAGCCTTTCAGCTCTATAATTAGTACGCACATCCTTTGTTGGATGCTTGCCCGAGTTTCTACTTTCATTTGTGATGTACGGATCTTCATGTTGTTCCACAAATGGGGTCCTACAATTAACTGCCTCCGAACGAAAGATAGTTTTTTATGAGGCGCTTTTTAGCAGAAATACACTCGGAGGTTTCCTATTAAATTATACCTTCTCCGAACCCGGACAATAACGAATGGCAGTCAGTTTCATATGAGAAAATCGCCAATTCGAAAAATTTTTACGCTCACGGCGCGTGGGTTATCAAAAGTTTCATTGTCAGCGTCCTGTGTCATCGTCTCTTGCAAAAAGAAATGGAAGAATGGAAAGTTGATAGTTGAAGTGGCTGATCAGGGAAAGGTCAAGTGGCGATGGGTGCTTACGTTAGTGAGAAAAAATTTAAATGAAATGTAAAACTCATTAAATGTATATCATTAAGTGCATACTTGCTGCGAGCGTTAAATTGCCGCTGTTGCTGATGGGCAGGCAAAGCAAGTGTCCGGACGCGCGACGTTTATAAGCAAATCGAGCAGCATATGCTGGTGGTAGGTGTAGTTTTTGTGGTTGCCTCTGCATTGCAGAAGTACTACATACACATTTCTTTATTTATTTACACAGGTGCCAAGAATGTAAAGTATTCATTCTCAAAGCAATTAAGTGTATAATTGGGAATCTACTTAATTTATTTGTGTGCTATTTGTTGCCGTGCGCTGCTCTGTGCAGTTGTTTAATATCGAATTTACAGGTTTTCGTCAGCCTGTGTAATTGATGGTGACATTAAGTGCTATATAATATAAATATACTTATGCACATATCCCATGTGCATATATACATATACAGGTGGCCCAAAAGTAACCTTGTGATGTTTTTTGGCTGTAATTAAAAAAATGAAAAACTTTGATTCTTCTTGTGGATTATTTTTATTTGGTGTTTTAATTTTTTTTACATCAAGTCGAGAATATGATGTCATGTAAATGGCCGCCGCCACAGTTGATTGCCATTTGAGCCCTTTTTATGGCATTTTCCATCACTTTGGCCAAAACTTCCGGCGATAGGTCCTCACATTCTTGACGGATATTGTCTTTAAAAGCTGCTAGAGTCTGAGGCTTGTTGACATAAACCCGCGACTTCAAAAAGCCCCACGAAAAGAAGTCTGGAGCGGTCAAATCAGGCGATCTTGCTGGCCAGTGCAAATCGCCAAAACGGGAGATTAGGCGCCCGGGAAATGCATCCTTCAGCATATCGGTTGTGGCACGTGCAGTGTGTGCCGTTGCACCGTCCTGTTGGAACCACATGTTTTCCAATCCCAATTCATCAAGTTGCGGCAAAAAGAACTCCTTGATCATTGCTCTGTAGCGCTTACCATTCACAGTAACCGGTTGGCCCGGGACGTCTTCGAAGAAAAAAGGTCCTATGACTCCTCCAGCGAAAACAGCACACCATACAGTGACTTTGAGCGGGTGTTATGGCTCTTCGTGGGTTACACGCGGATTTTCAGTGCCCCAAAAGCGTAAATTTTGCTTATTTACGTACCCGCTAAGATGGAAATGGGCCTCATCACTCATGATTATTTTTGGTGAAACATCATCTTCCTCTTGGTGGTGATTAAGGATGGCTTGAGCGTATGTTAGACGCGATTGGCGGTCAGCAGCTAACAGCTGATGCACCATCTGGACTTTGTACGGAAACATCTTCAAATCTTGTACCAAAATTCACTGTAAAGACCGTCGACTGATACCCATTAGCGTGGCACGTCGTCTGGTCGATGTCGACGGCGCTTCCATGATATCCTCGGCTTCAGCAGCAATATTCTCTGCAGAACGGCTACTCCAGGGTCTGCCACGCCTGGCAGCATCTCGTGTTGTGCCAGTCTTTACGAGGCGAGCGGCTAAACGTCGCAGTGCTTCACCAGTAGGCGTTGGACGGCGAGGAAATCTGCGACGAAATTCACGTTGTGCCAAAGTCACCGACCGATTATTGGTCAAATAAGTAGTCAGCAATATTCCGAGTTCTGGAGCAGTGTAGCGCAACATTGTTTATTAACGTGTATTTTCGCATGTGTTTAGGCTTGAGCTAATATCTTTGAGATTTGATGCTTTGGATTAACAATGTTTAGTAATCGGTTACCAAAATACAATTATAAGTAAAGGACAGCACAGATTCTATCGACGGAAAAGTGTGAGTAAACAAATAAACAAAGCGAACAAATTTCCATCGATCGCCTGACTGCCACTGGAGATGCATGACGTACTCTGATCGTTTTTGGTTTGGCGCCCAGTCATATGCAGAAAGCGAGTGTTGTTGCCCTGATCTAAGACTTTTCAACTACAGAAATTATGAACCTGCTGAATAGAAAAAGAGAGCGGAAAGCATTTTTTTTTTTAATTTTAAAAGTGAGACCGTTGTACCACAAAGGCGCTAAAATGAGAGTTAAAATCACGGCAAAAACTTCTAAAAACTGTTGCTGTTTTATCTAATTACGGAGTTTGAAAAAAATATTTACAATAATTGGAAAAAACAAATAAATTAATGTATAAAAAAAGTTAAAAATATATCTGTATGAATATGTAATTTATTTTAAATCTCTAAATTGTCAAAAAATCAAATAATTTATTTGAACCAAAAACCGGCCATAACATTTCAGTATCCAACATGCCGAGTTGTTTTGCGAAATAACAAAGACTGAGTCAGCATTTCGCATTTACAAATCTGAATGTGCACAGACTCTATTAAATAAAAAACCGTACTTTTATGGCAGCTTTGGAAATTTTTTTAATTTCTCTCAAAGGCGGCTGCCGAATTGGTTGGTGCGTGACTACCATTCGGGAGTGCGTCGTTTCGAATCTCCATGCATGAATAGCAAAGTAGAAAAAGTCGGTCGCCCCCCAACATCATCGAAGACACGCTTTTACGGCTACTGAAAAGGAGCCCGCACAATTGGGTCTGGCGATAAGCGAGGGCAAAACCAGGTATATGTTGGCGTCCTGCAGGGAGTCGTGGCGTTTTGAAGCACAGACCGAAGTAAGAATTAAAAAAAAACAACAAAAACAACAACACTCTACAAGACGCTCATCATCCCGATGCTTTTTTATGGCGCTGAAGCCTGGACAGTCAAACAATCAGATGTAGCCGCTCTTGAAACCGCTCGAAAGGAAAGTACTTTGCAAGATTTTTGGCCCTGCTTGCATAGATGGCGGGTACCGCATTCGTATGAACCACGAGCTGTATAAGCTTTACCGAGATATTAACATAGTCAAACGAGTCACCCCGCAGAGAATCAAGTGGCTGAGTCAAGTCGTCTGTATGGGAGAACTGCTCCGGCGAAGAAGATTTTTGATAAGGTAATTGACGATCGACGGCGAAGAGGATGTCTTCGTGTCCGGTGGTAGGACCAAATTGAAGATGACTTGGCTTTTCTCGGCTTCAGAAGCTGGAAAAGGTGTGCGGAAAACATAGCCATTTGGCGAGACATTATTCGGCAGGCTTTAGCGGATTGTTAAGGCCAATTAGTGTATTTCTGTCATTAAAAAACTCCTCACTCCTCTCGGGAGCATAGGGCCTCAACAAGACTCAGTCTGGCGTTGGTTTTGTTAATCTGTTTTGATTTCTAACAGGGTATGTGATTAGCCTGCCGCTACCACTTCTAAGTAGTGGAAATGCCCACCTGTCGTTGCTTAGGAATAACGCCTTTTTAGTGCTTGGAGCGCCATCTGTGTCACACATTTTTCTGTCAGAAGTATCGCATAGATGGTTGAAGACTTCGGTAAATTTCGGTGATGGTTGAGGACTGCGCTATTACCGCGGTCGCCCGCTTCTTCTTGCTAGCGCCACTGATGCAATGTGAAACTGTGTGTTTTTTTGTTTTTAATTTGCTTGCTTTAACAGCCACAATGTAAATAATGCGCAGAATATTGTGCGGGAGTGAGGATGGATAGGATAAGTTTTTGGGGTTGAGGAATGGAATTGGAGGAATTTTTTGTTTTTTTTTTTTTTAGAAACAGGGAAAGGAGGTAAATTTGGAAAAGTGCGAGGAGCGTGCTCTATGTGGGACTCGAAGTCACAACCTCTGGGATGGCAGGCTAGCGCACTTACGCAAGACAAGCGAGGCCGGATATGGATACGAGTAATTTAATTCTAGACGAAAACCTTACTAAAACTTACAGACCACTTTAAAAATTCTGACGAATTCAAATGACTTAATTAGTTTAATGACTGAAATGATTAATGAATTTAAGTAAAATAAAAAAGTACGAATCTTAACTTGTGCATTTTTATAATTTATTGATAATGTGATGGTAATATTTTACGTAGAGTATGATTTTGTGTTTTTGGTTTGCCATTTTTTATGGCTCCCATAAAATATAAAAATAAAATGGAAAGTTTTAAATGTAATTAACTAAGAAAAAAATGTCTTTTGATAAATTTTGGAGCTTCAATAAATATTAAATATTATGGAGTGCTTAGTTAAATGTATACGCAGTTGCTTTTTTTATAATTATTTAATTTAGTTACGACGCAGTCCTTAAAAATGGCAAAAAATGTTAATCTAAGCTCCAAAAAAAATCGCATGTAAATTTTATCGCCAAAAAATGCCATAACAGGTCCCCCGTTAAATTGATATGACAACTGTTAAATTAATTACGATACAATGCAAAAATTTGGGGAAAATGTTAATCTCCGTCTCCGCCGAAATAAAAGTCTCATGTAAATTTAGCATTTCCTCGTTATCCCCAAAAAATTGTATAAGAAGTTGCAAGTTAAATTAACATTCTGATGCATAACATCACCATATCAAACCCCCATTTTCGAATTACATGCAGTTCAACAGCAGTCGGCGCTCATGTTCGTGCGAGCAAAGAATTTAAACTAAAAAATACTAGCTATGTTACAAATCGCATTAAAATTGTTTTACCAACTTTTGATACAGTGAAGGTTTTTAGTAAAAACAGTTCAGGAAGTCAACAGCCTCATTATGTAGTACGAACGAACTCTCTCCATGAACGGCACTCCCGTCGCGAATTCGAGGAAAATGCTATTAGTAATGCCAACGTTTTCATAGTAAGTGTTGCAAACTACTTGAACTAAGTTCGAATTTAATTTACATCGTTGATAATTATTGGCATGTAATTCACTTAAAAAGAAGATAAATAAAACAACGAGATGCAAAATTAAAGTGGATTCCATTGCTGCTGCATTGGTCGAAAATAAAGCTAGATAAAACATGTCTTTACGAGTAGAGCGCAAAATGGTAACGGTTAGGTAGGTAAAATGGTTGAAGTACCACTCTAGCACTCCCCAAGTAGCACTAAAGTGCCGTTTTGATGTGAACCGTTGCTTATAAACCCCTTAATTTTGGCCGATCAGGCGTAGGTCGTTATACAAAATTCACTTTTTCTTTAAAGTTCGGTTAAGAGCAAATGTGCGTTCTTGAACAACGTTTAAATACGCATTTGATGTGGTGGAGGATGCACTTGGTCCAAGCCATAAACGAGGAGTGATAGCTCTAGACCTCGTAGTAAGTACTCTGCGCTTTCTAGAAGCAGTGGCTATCAATATATTGATTTCTTTTTTATAAGAATATGTTAACATATTACCTCTCGTATTCCAGCTACTTTCAGGCTATCGAGCGGCATGCCAGCCAGTTCTATGTTACCGGAATGACTTGGGTTTTTCCCAACCAAGGGCACTCGCGGACAATTACTTTTTTCAGTGCCTCGAGACTGGTGACTCTTTTAGTTCGGACCGTGCTCTCCAATATGACACAAAGAGAATAATCCATTGGGTTTGCGTCTGGTGAATTTGAGAGCCATTGTGTGGACGTTAAGAAGTTTGGAACATTGTTTTTTACCCATTCTTGTTCGAGCTTTGTGAGACGGTGCTGAGTCCTGATGAAACGTCCATGGTCTGCCACCGAAATGTTTGTCTACCCACGCCTTCAAAGCAACCTCCACAATACTTTCGCATTTACCTTGACGCCAGGCTCGTTGAAAATGATGGGAGAGCGCACATCTGCGGTTACAGCGTCCCAAACTATTACCTGTGACGGGTGCTGCCTCCTGGTGGCCAATCAGTGACTCGAATTCTCGTATGAACGGTCGGTCAAATAAAGCCTGTTGTTTTAGGAGTTTACGAGTAGCTCAATTTGAAAAATTTTCTCGTTCATTTTTCACTTTTTGAACCATTTTACGTGACTTTGCAGTTTGATGACCACTTCCATGACGTTTCAAGATGCTACCAGTATCATTGTAAAGAATAACGGTGGAAAAAAAAACTTATTTGCTTTAAGGCGCCCGAATTCACGAACAAATGCTTTTCCAGTCAAATAAATGCAATCAGACTATTATGATACTTTTGAACTTCATTACTAATTTTCTTTTTTCTCTGGACTGTTATTTAGCCATCTAAGAGACAGCTGATGCCCATGCGTCAGCTGCGCGAGCGGTCTCAGGTTGGTTACACTCCGAGTGCCGGACCCTGTATATTTTCTTTCAAATGGCTCATACCAAAGCTGAAAAAGAAATAGTTTTTACTCTGCAATGAGCCAGTTTAGCGCTTGAAGAAACAAAGGTTCTTTCAAAAGTGATGCCTGCCTAGATTTTAGTAGGGAATAATTTGTAGACTGTAGCGTTTTCTGATGTCATCTTTGACATATGGCAAGTAGATGGATATACAATGTTACACTATAGAACAACGCGTTAAAGTTATTGAAACTTGTTAGGAAAATGGTCGGTCTTTAAGAACAACATATCACCAAATTCCAAATTCGTGTTTTTTTGGTGGAAATAATCATCCGAATGAGGTTGGTGAAAAAATTTCAAGAAACTTCTTCTATTCGATTGGAAAAGGATGGACGTTACTAAAATTAGGCGTTCTGTTGAGAATATTGCTGCTGTAGCTTAAAGTGTTGCTGAACAACCTTCAACATTCATGAATGGACTGTTTGGTGGATTTTACCTGTTGACTTGCTTATGGTGCACATTTAAATGATGTAATTTTTCACATGTAATTTTTAAGAACCGTATTTTGGGATAAGAGTTGTGAAATTTGAAAGGGTCCTAATTTGTAAATGTTTTATTTTAAAACAAATCAAGGCGCGGCTTTTGGATGTCTTTTTTTAGCTGCATGAGAGCTATTGATAGCGGTAACTATGATTTGACTGCAAAGCTGGAATCGGCTTAAAAATGTAATTCCCTTCATTAGTGGAGTAAGAACAAGACACCAGTCACAATTGGGAGAAGAAGCTTGGCCAAACACGCAAAAAAGGGTGTAAACGCCAATTATAAATAAATAAATAAAAGTCGGCAATTCATCATGAATCTTTAAACGACAAAAGAAAGCGTTCGAATTGTGGAAATTTAATTAAAAAAAAAATAAATAAATTTGTTTTCGAAGCTCATAGAGGACTGGCGGCATTCTCGGTTATTATTTCTTTCGAAATAAGGAAGAAGCTGCCTTTACGGAGAACGGCGAGCGTAATCGAACCACGTTGAGTGAATTTACTACTGTGGGCAAAAAGTAAGGTGAATTTATTTGTCAAACTTCGCGGGATTAAAATTTCGCTCTAGTTATTTTTTTCATGAGTTTGCAGCACTGTTAATAACATCTGGGCCAACTTTCATGTGAATGTCATTATCAGTAATATATTTACGATTGTGTTTACCAAACGACCAAGAGTGCATTTTTCGATTTTTACAATGTCTGATTTGATTGAGCAGAGAAGTGTCATCAAATTTTGTTTGCGGCATTTGGTGATTCGACCATGTTGCAGAAAAATGTTTATAAGTGGTACAAAGAATTCAAAGAGGGTCGAGAACGTGTTGATGACTTGGAGCGCTCCGGACGACCATCGACGTCAACAGATGACCAACTACCAACACGTCAATAAAGTGAAGGAGTTAGTGCTCAAAAATCGTCGGTTGACTGTTAAAGACCTTACTGATATGATCGGAATATCAGAAGGATCTGTGAAAACCATTTTGAAAGACCATTTGGGCCTACGAAAAGTCAAATCTCGTTTTGTACCGAAAACTCTCAATTTCTTGGAAAAAAGTCGTCGCGTTGATGTGTGTGAAACAATGCTTTCAGACTATCAGGACAAGCTCAAATGCATCATTATGGGAGATGAGACTTGGATTTATGCTTACGACCCTGAAACAACCGACCAATCAAGCGAATATCGTGCTAAAGGCGAGGCCAGACCGAAAAGAGCACGTCAAAGTCGTTCAGAAATAACGGTCATGATGACAGTTTTTTTCGATTTTCGTGGTGTGGTGCACTATGAATTCCTTCCACCTGGCCAAACTGTTAATAAGGAATATTATTTGAGCGTTATGCGTCTTTTACGTGAAGCAATTCGTCTAAAAACTCCAGAAATATGGGCCAACAACTCTTGGTTTTTGCATCACGATAATGCACCGTCTCACACTGCACTCGTTCTTCGTGACCATTTCGCCAAAAATTCCTCGCATATCGTTCCGCAACCACCGTATTCGCTTGATTTGGCTCCTTGTGACTTCTGGCTGTTCCCAAAACTCAAGAGACCACTATGGGGAACGCGTTTCGAGTCGATTGAAGAGATAAAAGCTAAATCGAAGAAGGTGCTGATGGCTATACATGGCATGTTTCGGGGGTTGGAAAAATCGTTGGCATAAGTGTATTTCATTGAGAGGGGATTATTTTGAAGGGGATGAAATTGATTTATAAGAATAAATAAAAGTTTTTCATTTTACAACCAAATTTACCTTACTTTTAGCCCACAGTATATGTAGTCAAAATTTGGACTGATAAAATGAACCGTACAACTCATAGCAGCTACCAACATGTGCCGTATATCATATATAAAAAATAAATGCCATGAAATTATCTGCCGGATTATAATAAAAAAATATTCATTCCAACAATTTTTCTGTTTTGTATTACCATTTAAATTTCTCAAGCTTTTAAAAAATCACTTGATATATATTTGCATGTTGCGATAATTGCTCCGGCATGTTCAGGCAGAAGTTGTATCCCATGAGTGCGTGAACCGCAAGAGATCCTATATATTTACATATATTTGTAAGAATCGACTCACATAAAACTCTATTATGGAAAATCCTCAAACATGGTTGTTATGAGTGTCTCCGTAATCATAATCTTATTATTTGTAACCCTCCGTTGGGCACCCGGGTCTGGCCAGAGTCGACGGCTGCGCCAGAACCAAGTGCAGACGATCAGTTTTTCCGCGGCAGAAATGGAACAAAGAGAGATGATCCATCTTCGTATTAGACAATACAATATAGTGCGACTTCGCCCTGGGCCAAGATATCAAAGTTCTGTTCCTATTGAGGTATTCAAGAAATTCTTACACCCAATATTTCATTTATTACCATTTCGGAAACAAATCGATATGCAAGTGAGGCCATTGTTGTATTGTATTTTAAATTTATTGGTATTCATTTGGCCATGGGTGTAAGACACAATAATATGCAGAAAGCGGAAGTTTTGACGTTCAGATGTTTTGCTCATTTTTCTAGCAGGACGGTAACATCGTCGATCCAAAATTTTGACACAATACAAGTATATTCGATTTGATAACGGTCGAACACGTGAATTTCGCCAAAGAACCGATAAAGCCCATTCGTGATGCATGGAATTTCTTGAATGAAATCCTAAAAGATGCTTATGATCCGCATGAAATTATTACTATTGACGAACAACTATTTCCATATCGAGGGCGAACTAAATGCACATAAAATATTGCATCAAAACCCGAGAAATACGGCACACAATTCAAGTGTCCATGTGACTACAAAAAAAAAAAAAAAAAAAATCTGTTGCAAGGAAAACCATAATGTGGTCGATCAGAAGAAGAAGAGCGTGAATTTGATTAAGAAGGAATGTAATGGTGGACTTCCACCAGAAATGGAAAAGAACAATTTTCGCCCAATTCTTGGCTAGCATGGAAACTTTGTTGCAATCTATGCTATGCTACCTGCATACCTGCTAAAGATTCTCCAGTGCTACTTAAGCGAGCGCGAACTGCTGTACCACACACCAGATGGTCAGAAAATAAAAGCAATAACGTCTGGCGCAGCTCAAGGATCTATTCTCGGCCCCGATATCTGGAATCTGAGCTACGATGAGATATTGAGCATAGATATGCCAGAAGATACATACCTAGTGGGATACGGGGACGATATAGTGGCGGTCATACCAGCTCGGGACACTGAGGACGCTAGAACTAAGCTGAACCAAGTCATGATAAGGACGCAAATATGGCTTGAGGACCACGGCCTGGAACTCGCCAAACATAAAACCGAAGTCATCCTTATGACACGAGGTCACATGCCACTCGAGGTCAGCATGAAAATATGCGGCACGTTCTTAGTGACCCAAAAAGTAGTAAAATACTTAGGTATTCAACTTGACTGCAGGCTTACTTTCTGGGCCCAGATACTGCATGCGGCTACCAAAGCAGCAAAGGTCACGGGTATGCTAAGTAGATTAATGGAAAATGGTGGGCCAACACAGAGTAAAAGAAAGCTGATTATGGCGGCCAAAAGCTCAATTCTCCTGTATGGCAGCAAAGTATGGGGAGATGCGCTAAATTGCAAGGCCAAGCGCAAAGCACTGGAGGCTGTGCAATGAACAGCGGCGATCAGAGTTGCCTCAGCCTACCGAACTGTCTCAGGCGATGCAATTTTCGTGATCAGCGGTAAGATACCCATCGACCTCATGGTCTGGGAACGAATGGATGCGTGGGACTCCAAGAAGAAACACGTCATCACTAGCTTCCCAGAACGGAGACGCCAAACTATGCTGCGGTGGCAAAGCCGATGTGACACTGAACTGAGTGGCAGATAGACGGCGAAACTTATTCCATTAATTGACAAATGGGTTCAAAGGAACTTTGGAGAAGTGCACTACTTCTTAACTCAGTTCTTCTCGGGCCACGGATACTTCCGGAGTTACCTATACCGAATAGGCAAGGTAACCGATTCCAAGTGCATATACTGCGAAGCGCTGAGCGATAACGCTGAACACACGTTTTTTAGTTGTGAGGGAGCAAATTGGCGGCATCGCACCGAGCAACATAATCAGCAAAATGCTCGAACGTGGGGATAGCTGGAACGCGGTAAATAAATACATTGAGAACGTACTACGAAAAAATAGATTGACCTCGACACAGTGCAACAAAGTGAAACCGTACAGTTAGAGACACAAGAAGACGAGCCTATAGCATGAAAGCTGGCTACACATATGGTAGACCTGGGTGAATAGAATTGGTTCTTTTTGGATGCCGTTCTGGGGCCTCCCGAAGTAATATAAAAACCAGTTCCGGGAAGGGTGTCTCCCCAGAAGGAGAGGAGGGATCGTTTTAGTGGCCACACCACACGACGGAGTAGACGACGGTCGCTGAAAGTGCGAAGGCACTTTGAACCCTACCTCACCCACCAACAAAAAAATAAAAAATGCTATGCTAGCAGCTATGTACCAAAAAAGAATAGACTGGTTAATTTACTTTCCTCAGTTCATTACACCAAAAATTGTGAAGGCGAAGCAAGAAAACCGTCGCCCATTATTTACTATAATGCACGAAATGTTGCTTATTTCTCAATTCACTAATCCTTTGGCTATGGAATCATTTTTCAACAAACACCAATTACTTACCATCCCTGGGAATATTACAGTCAACCAACCAACCGGATCCAAAAAGCTACGTCGGAAAAACTCGTTTCTATCGCATTGTAAGCAAGAATCCGGCAGCAACCTTGACAGCACTCAAAAATATCTTACATATGTTTTGCTTGCCTTCCAACAAATTCATAAATAAATATTTCATATTTACCATAAATTTCATTAAATCAACTTCAACCTTCTTTGAAATGAGTCAAAATAAAGAACAAAACAAGAAAAATCCTTTTTTTCACAGTATAAAATATTTTTAGCGATATAATAATTAATTAATAATTAATAATAATACTTTTGAAATAATAATAATAATAATTTTGCTTCAGTAGGTAGCTCAATGCAGGCCAAAACCAATGAAAAGGCAGGTTTGGCAGCCGCATCGCACATAGAGACAACGATGCCACTAAGACCACGAAATGGGCCCGTTGTGAAATGAAAAGGTAAGAAATTAAAAAATATACCTGCGATATTTAAAAATGATTTATAAATGTGGCGCACTTGCCACATGCTCCCATACAAATGCATGTAAATACTCGCCCCATCGAAGGTTTTAAAAAAGGTGTTCAACGGAAGGTTAGTGAATAATTATGCTACTTATGGAGACAACGATGCCACTAAGACCACGAAATGGGCCCGTTGTGAAATGAAAAGGTAAGAAATTAAAAAATATACCTGCGATATTTAAAAATGATTTATAAATGTGGCGCACTTGCCACATGCTCCCATACAAATGCATGTAAATACTCGCCCCATCGAAGGTTTTAAAAAAGGTGTTCAACGGAAGGTTAGTGAATAATTATGCTACTTATATAGTAAATAGTAAATGTTTTTTCAAAATAATTTGTTAAAGGATCGATTGATGATTTTTACCAAGTTCGGTTGAACTTTTTGCCACAGAAAGTAGCTGAATACCCGAATTGTTGCAATTCATACAAAAATAGTCTCTAACAAACTCAATTTTAAGGGGTAAGGGGTGCCAGAGTTTTCAAAAAATTGGATTTTGTTTTTGCATTTTATTAAAGTATAATATTTTAAAAATATTGTGTGACAACTTGAAGTGACTCCGAAAAATACTTTTGGAGTTATTCAACAATTAACAAAGGGCGCTTGAGCACTCCAGAGCAGATAGCAAAACTTTAAATACGATTTTTTCAAAACTATGTTTTTTGAACTGGTGATCACTGTATCTGTAAAAACCGCTTAGTAGGTTTCAATAAAATTTATACGGCTTTAGAAAAACATAAAAAACTTGTGACTGATCGCAGGATTTTTTTTTAAAAAATTTCAATTTTTTTTAAATAATTAATTGTAGGTTTTTTTCTCAAAAATCTGAAAAATATTTCCCGAGGTCGCCATATTGTTAATATTGAAACAAAAAGCTTCGAGCAGGCACAATATTATCTATTAATAAAACTAATTTCTCGTATCCGATTGATTTTAAATGATTCTCCAAGGACTTGTGATGATCACCGCAAGGGACTTCTGGAGAAACGGGCTCCACACAAAGAGCGATAACTTTTACAATTACTATTTTTTTTTTTGAAATTTAAATGAAAACCGAAAAGATGCTTATGATCCGCATGAAATCATTACTATTGACGAACAACTATTTCCATATCGAGGCATACTAATGCTATGTTTTTAGGCCATTGACTAGCAAAAAAAAAAAAATTATTGAAAATCATCATTTTTCAGGCCTTTGACTGCCCTTAACCCCTTATCAATCTTAAATTCAGCGACTTAGGTGTCACATAAATTACTGAATACCTGCATAAGATAAACAGGTATGAAAAATTCATTTACCATGATAACAGTTTTTTGTTTCAAAATATGGATGAGTATTCCAATTTTTACTGCCAGTAGTGCGAAAATTTTCAAAAAAAAAAACACAAACAAATTTAAAAAGATTTGCAGACTACTATTAACACACATGAAGAAGCATGAAATCAAACTAGTTAAGTTAGACTGCAATGACATTAGTAAAAAAATAGGTAAAACTATCGTATTTCAGAACTTCTTCATCACTCCACCTTGCATGAATCTAAAGGGTGATTTTTTAAGAGCTATAGGAAAGTTTTTCAAAAAAACATACGTAAAATTCAGAAAAATGCATGAAATTTTTATTTAAATCGATAGTACAGTCCATATAATTTAATGTTTGAAGATTATTTCATGCAAATGTTGACCGCACCTCCGCTTAGTCCAATTTTGGCATACTCTTTCCAACGTTTCGGCCGGTATCTCACATATAAATGCTTTAATGTTGTCTTCCAATGCGTCAATTCAAGCAGGCTTGGCTGAAAAGTCATGAGCTTTAACATAGCCCCACAAAAAATAATCTGAAGGCGTTATATCGCACGATCTGGGTGGCCAATTGACAGGTCCCGAACGTGAAGTAAAATGTTCACCGAACTCGCCTCTCAACAAGTCCATTGTTACGCGCGCTGTGTGGCATGTGGCACCGTCTTGCTGAAACCACAAGTCATGCAAGTCAAGCTCTTGCATTTTGGGCAAAAAAAAGTTGGATATCATTTCACGGTAGCGCTCACCATTGACAGTTACGTTACGCTTCGCAGCATCTTTGAAGAAGTACGGTCCAATGATACCTCCAGCCCATAAACCGCACCAAACTGTGACCTTTTCTGGTACATTGGCAGCTCTTGCAATTTTTCTGACTGATCTTCACTCCAAAACGACAATTCTGCTTATTTACGTACCCATTGATCTAAAAATGAGCTTCGTCGCTGAACACAATTTTTCGATAAAAAAGTGGATCTTCGGCCAACTTTCCAAGAGCCCATTCACCAAAAATTCTGCGTTGCGGTAGGTCGTTCGGCTTCAATTCTTGCACCAGCTGTATTTTGAAAGGCTTCACATCTAAATCCTTTCGCAAAATTTTCCACGTTGTTGAGTAACAGAGGCCCAATTGCTGCGAACGACGAACGGCGACGAATCGATAATTGATGGTCATCATTAACTCTGGCCGATACAGCTGCGATAATTTCTTCAGCTCGCACTCCACGTAAGAGTGTTGGTGGTTTGATGTCCAATAATGTAAATTTGGTTCTAAATTTAGTCACAATAGCTCGAATAGCCGCTTCAGTGGGTCGATTAAACTGACCATAAAATGGAAGAAGCGCGCGATAAACTTTCTTAACAGAAGTCGCATTTTTATAATAAAATTCAATGATTTGCAAGCGTTGTTCGTTTGTAAGTCGATTCATGGTTAAATTATAGACCAAACTGAAGATGTTTGACAGTGGAACAAAACACGAAACATGCGTCAGCTGCTTAAACCAACTAGTTGCAACTGTTTAAAATGATAATAGCTAAAAAATCACCCGTTACATACTACAAAAAAAAAAGCTGCACAAAAATTAATTGTGTATGGAAAATTATGCTTGCTATGATTTATGTGTGCGCGTGTGTGCGAGTAGGTATATGCGAAATGGTTTGAGGGTGTTTTTGTGTTTTGGTTTTTGTAGTTTTGTTGTCTTGTTCACTGTGTCTGATGTTTAAGTAGTTGATCTGCGACTTCGTTAGTATTCAAAACAATAATTTTCGACCGCGAACAAATTATATAAGTATGTATTTATAATTTAATTCATGACTTTTATATTTTCATGCTCAGTTGGTGAACAGACGTTTAAGATTGCAGTGCAACTATGCAGCAGCAGCTCAGTAGATTCCCTTCAAGCGTTCACTTTGTGTTCTTCGCCATAATCAGTTGCCAACTAGCAGCACTCGTCAGTGGCCATGAATATTTGAGAGATAAACGTAAATAAATGCTGACTAAACAGAAACTTGCGTAGATACTTGAAAAATGCAAAATTTCGTGCTTATCTAGAAACTTTGTTTTAATTTTGCAGCATCATTTCTGCAGCCTTGCCATCTGCATGATGCCGGCAATGGTAAATGTCTGGCGAATGCTTTTGAAAACTTGTTTACCAACTGGCGCAATGGTAAGTGGACGCACCATGCAAATGCTGGTGGAAACCATTCAAAATGCATACAGATTTTATACGTCGTGTTTATCTTTAGGTGTGCCTGGCCTGAACGGACTCAGTCCCATCGATCCATTTCATGTGAAGCGCGTGAGGCTCTCACAACAAACGGAAAACTTGGCTGACATAAAGGCCGAACTGAAAGATGTGGTGGCGCATGGCATGAGTGGCACAAAAGTGCTGAAAACATCGTAAGTAAGCGTTTAACTCAAACTAAGTAGAATAAATTAATTTCGAATAAAGCAAAAATAAATGCAATTCTTGTTGTACAGCGTCAATGCCAAGGACTACACGATCGAGTTCAAATTGCGTACGCCAGCTGTGCATGTCGAAGGCGATTACAAAGTCAAAGGACGCATACTGATATTGAATTTGGACAGCGCTGGCAAGATGTCATCCACTGTCGGTATGTATTGTGTGCAGATGGGTTTTGAAAATTGTTTATTGCACATTAAAAAAAATATATATAATATATAATAGTAAACTATTAAAAACAAATATTTCCACAAAAAAAAAAAAAATGCTCAGCGCGCTGATTACTAACCCCTTCTGCTCTCTCTAACCCTTCTTTAAGTATTTTCGCACATTATTTTTCTGAAATTTTTCGTCGCTTATTTAAACCAAACTTTTTCCACACTAGAAAACCTCGAATATCGCATTGCCTGCAAGGCGGATCTCAAGCAAATCGATGGAGAATATTTCTTTGACATTACTTCAGCCACGGCGCGTATTGACAAGGTGGGCAACTTTAAGATACATTTTTCGAATCTCTTCGGCGGCAATAAAGAGCTGGAGGAGAGTGCACATGATCTTTTCAATAATAACTGGCGTGAAATTTTCGAAATTATGCGGCCGGCCTTCGGGCAAACAATCAATACCATTGTACTCGACCGGTATAAAAAGATTTTGAAATATGTACCGGCTAGCTACTTTTTGGATGATTTGCCATAGGCTGAGTGTTTGCGTAAATGTATGCAAAGTTTTATGTCGATTATAAGGTTAACATTAAACATTAAATTATGTTTATAAATTACTATAATTTTTTGGAAGTTATGACAGCTAGAATATGTTGAAGTGTTTAACTTTTTACAAAAGTGTTTGAGAAATAAAGTATTTCTTTGAAACTGTACATCCTGCTGCATTTAAAGTTTTTAATTTGAGCTATACATTTTTTGACTTTGAGAGCTAAAATACAATCCGTGGTGTGAGAGAAATGTAATTAAGAGTGGGACTTTACACCGTAGATGGGACGCTTTTAGTTTGAAAAAAAAGTTGGGAACGCGTATAAGAGGCATATTTTGTATTTTTTTTATAAAAGTGGTAAAAATGCAACAACTGCTGCTGCAGAAATATTCACTGTTCACGGAGAGGATACCGTGAGTGAAAGGACTGCGCAAAAGTGGTTTTCAAAATTCTGAACTGCTAACTGCGACGCGGAGGATGCCCCGCGCGCTGGTCGTCCTGAAGTCTTCAACTCCGACGTCTTGCTCGAACTCGTGGAAGCTGAACCAAATTTGACAGTCGATATATTAGCTCTCGGGTTAAATTCATCGCATGGAACAGTTCACAGGCACCTGGTTCAAAGGTTACAAAGCTGGGAAAATGGGTTCCGTATAGACTTTCCGTCGCCAACCTTCAGCAGAGAGTGAATGTATGTTCTCAGCAGCTGCAACGGCTTGAAAATGAAAGCTTTTTGAACCGTATCATTACTGGTGATGAAAAATGGGTCCTTTACAATAATCCTGTTCGCAAACGCCAATGGTTAGATAAAGATGAAACACCAGAACCGGCCCCTAGAGATGTCCTTCACCGCAAGAAGATTATCCTGTCTATTTGATGGGATATGGCCGGTATTGTTTATTATGAACTTCTGGAACCAAACCAGACGATAACTGCTGATTATTTTCCACATCAGCTATCAAATCTGAATTAGGCACTTAACAAAAATCGACCGTCTTTAGTGTATAGACGCAAAGTTTTGTTTCACCACGACAACGCAAGACCTCATACCGTAAGGCAAACATTAGGCCAGCTGAACGAGCTCGGATGGGAGCTAATGCCGCATCCACCATACTCTCCGGATAATGCACCTTGTGATTATCACTTTTTCCCTGGACTTCAATCCCATATGAGTAACAAGAACAAGAACTACTCCTCAAAAGAAGCTATAAAAAAGGATATCGAAGCGTATTTTGACTCCAAGGACAAAAAAATTTTTGAGCAGGGAATTAAAAATTTGCCTAAACGTTGGGAAGGCATTGTAAATAATGAAAGAAAATGTATTATTGATTAATAAATACTTTAAACATCTTTTTTATTAATTTTAAAACCACCTTTAAAAAACCCACGAACTTTGGACATACCTGATACAACTTTATTCTGAAAGAATGGTTACAAGTGAATCATTGAAAGTATTGCCCATCGCTGGCTACTACCATCCTTCTGGTAGATCTCGTATACCGTCGCGGTAAAACTGTTCATCATTTGAGGCTATCCACGGATCAAGTCATTTTTTGATGTCGTCATATGAATGGAACTGCTGGTCAGCTAGACCATGTGCCATCGATCGGTTCAGGTGATAATCGGACGGCGCCATATCTGGAGAATATGGCGTGTGGGGTAGAATTTTCCATTTCAGTGTTTCCAGGTAGATTTTAACGGGTTTGGCAACGTGAGGCCGAGCGTTGTCATGCTGTAGAATCACTTTGTCATGCCTCTCCGCGTATTGCGGCCGCTTCTCGCGCAGTGCTGTACCCAATCGCATCAATTGAAGTCAATACCGATCCCCAGGGATGGTTTCGCTTGGTTATAACAGTTCATAATAAATAACACCAAGTTGGTCCCACCAAATACATAGCATAACCTTCGAAGCGTGAATATTTGGCCGAGCCGATGACGTAGAAGCATGACTGGATAGTCCCCAAGACTTTTCTTTCTTTGGATTGTTGTAATGAATCCATTTTTCATCACCCGTCATGATGCGATAAGGAAAGCCCTTCCTTTTTTGACGCTGGAGCAGTTGTTCATAGGTGAAAAAACGACGTTCAACATCCCTTGGTTTTAACTCATAAGCAAGCCAAGTCTACTGTTTCTGAATCATTCCCACAACATACAATCGCTTGGAAATGGATTGGCGGGTAACTCCTAATACTAAAGCAAGCTCTTCTTGCGTTTGACACGGATCCTCATTGAGCAATGCCTCCAATTCAGCGTCTACGAAGGTTTTTGGCCTTCTTTCACGTGGACGGTCGTCAACATTAAAATCACCGTATTTGAAGCGACGGAACCAACCTCGGCACGTTGTTTCACTTAAAGCAGCATCTCCATACACTTTTTGTAGCTTTTGATGCTCTTCAGCCGCCGTTTTTTTCGAGGGAAAGAGGAAAATCAACACTTTCCGCAAATGACGATTACTCGGCACAAAATCAGACATTTTCACGAAACCAAAAGTACAGGGTTTGATTGAAAAGTAATGAGCCTTATTTTTTTAAGCAGTTTTATTAAACCTTTTGGCTTATATGACTAATATTCTTCAAAATAGTACCTTTGTGCGTCAAATAGGACCCTGGTAGCGGTCCTTGCACTGCAGGAAACATTTTTCAAACCCATCCGCCGGAATCGCGTTCATTTTGGTTGTCACAGCTTTCTTTTCAGACGCGGGAACAAGAAGAAGTTCGGAGGGGACAGGTCTGGGCTGTAGGGAGGGAGGGAAAGCACCGCAACCCCTATCTTGGCCAATGCAGAGGTGCAGAGGAAGGCGGTGTGCGCCGGCGCATTGTCGTGATGAAGGGTCCAATTGTTGACTAGGTCGGGCCGAACCCGGGCGACGCGGTTTTTCTGCCGAAGGAGCACTTCTTTGTAAAATGCCGCATTTACAGTGCTTCCTAGAGGTACAAACTTCTTTTAAATCGCTGTTAGCCTTCGACGTCCTCTCGGCCTTCCTTGAACGACTTGTGCCACCGTTTTACCTGGGCACTGGACAGAGATTGGTCCCCGTAAGCCTCCAATGGTTTTCGTACTCGTTTTGTTCAGCTTTACGCAAAATTTGATCGAGTAACGTTGCTCCAACGATCGCTGCATTTTCGCCACTGCAAAATCCTAATACACTTTTAAAACAGCTTTCACGCGCGTAGCGATGTTGACTGCATCGCTGTTGCCAGCGAACTGGGACCGGTTTCTAGTGGAAGGGGAAGGTCCAACGATCATTTCCCCCCACCAGCAGATTCGGTTGATCGCTTGGCAGACGCTCCGCGCGGGAAGGCTCATTACTTTTCAATCAAACCCTGTATATGACACCAGAACAAAATCACTAATGTGTCGAAGCATGAAGCAATAATTAAAGGTGATGTAAGTAGCCTAATTTCACCCTGTGTTAGCCATTTTGAAGCTACTTAATAAATCCGTGTTGTCCTCTTGGAAAAGCTACTTTTTATTTCAGAGCAAATTCTAAAGAAAAAGTACTCAAAAGCGTAGAAATTAAAACTTTTGCTGAAAAAGTTAGCAGGCAATATTGTTTTGCCTATTCCATTTTGCTTAGACTTTCGCATCTTTCAATTTCAATTTCAATTTATTTGATTTTTTTTTTCAAACACGAAACGCGCTGCATTATTTAAAGCGATTTGCAATTTTTGCTTCGAATTATTATCAAGCCTGCAATATACTAATTCAGCGTATGATACATGAGGAACAATGAGTGATCTAACAAGTTTTAATTTAACTTTACGCAACGGAACAAACCTATCAAATAGATAGCTGACTAAAGCATTGAAATGTTGCAGTTTTTCATCCACTGTTGTGAATAACCGACACATATTCCAATTAAGCTCGGCAGCCTCCTTATTTAAGAGATCATGCTGAATAAGCTTAAAGTCTCTAAAAAATATCTCCTTTACTTGATTGGGTCTGTTGAACTGGATGTTGTAAGATAAGAATATCAACTCGTGGTCGAAAACCCCAGCCGTAGGAAGCTGATCAATATGACTGACGTAATCTCTGTCACTGACGCAAAATACATCCAAAAGACTTGGTTTGCAGTGGGGTGCAAAGCGAGTAGCATATTCATTGATTAAGGAAATTCCTAATGATTGGAAACGATCTATCAAACTCCTGGAAGAAAAATTATCACAAAGAAGGTCTACATTTAAATCGGTGAAGGAGTTTAAATAAAGCAAGGGGATAATGAGATAGATAGGAATGAGATAAAAATAAAAAAGATTACATTGTAAAGCCAAGAATATGAAAAGTAACAATGAGATGAACGAAATAGAAATGATACTAAAATAAAAATGATTACAATGCAAAGCAAAGAGTTTGATAAACATAAATGATAAATAAGAGAATAAATTTAACGCAGACATAACATTAATAATATAACGCATAAATGTTTTTGTTTTTACATATTAGCAGTTGCCATGCTCTCTATACTCGTTTTTTTCAGTTATATTGTAATTACAGCATCAGTTTGGGGTCGAGCTCTAACAAACACTTGACCACGAACAGAGAAAACTGACGTTAGACGCTTTTGATTTTTATACTGCATAGCCAAACGCATTAGTTCGCGATTTTTTCTTGCAAGACATTCGTGGATAAATAGCTTCCCTTCAATACTGACGCCGACATCACTAAGAGAAAGTGCTCGTCTCTTATCTTTGCAGAATTTAGCTACAGCTTTCAGGAGTTGAAAGCGATCTGCAGCAGAGCTCAATTTGATTATAATTGTAGCTACGCTTTTATTGTTTGGGCGTCTACTTGTGTTTCTGCGTATATATAAATTTATCTTTTTTAACACAGATTTTATACTTGTAACTTTGCAGGTAATCTCGTTAAAAAATCAAATGTATGATTAGCGGACGTAACGAAATAAAAGTGGTTTTTCCTTGTTAAGAGTTTCCACTATTTGTTTTATTTATTACTTCAGTGTAGGTTTACAAGTGGCACATATAGATTCCAATCCGATGCATGGTCAAAATACATATATATATGACACAAATCCATGGGAATAGTTAAGTTAAAAATATAAATAATTAAGTACCAGTTATAAAATAACATAAAATTGTTCTATGGCTTACAACGACCTTTTTCAATTTTTTACTACATTTTCAGAAAGGGGATAAACTTATTCCCGTTTTTCCCTTGCTTCCAAATTGCATCAATGGATTTAGTAGCATCCGAAATCAGTTGTCAAACTTTACTTAACCTTGTATAATTGAATCATGGTGTCGAAGCAGTAATTTTTGCAAAATGGCCGCATACGTCAATCATAATTGACACTACAAACAGCCAAGCAAAGGAGCGCCTAAATGTCAAAATAAAGATTTTTATCATTCAAAATCATTTTTTTATTAAAAAAGTTATTCAAAAACAGGCCGTAAAATTGTGCCCGCTCATTTCACATGCATTCACACACTCGTCCAGCCAGTCGTTGTTCAGATGACAACGAAGCTACTTTAATAATGACTGCATTGATTATTTTCATATATCAGCAACAAAATCTCAGTTTTTTCGTAAAAAAACCGCTGCCATAACCCCGGTTGCGTCAGCAAATCAGCTGATTCGGTCAAATCGGTGTGAGCCGGTTAACGGTCTTATGTTGGCTCACCTCTGCATTCTGTTGTATGCATATAGGCAAATTTAACGCGTTCAAAGTCCTGCGACTCAAAATAAAAATTTTTTCAATTTTCTTCTGGATATAACTTCGGTTTGTTTTGGTGCTTTTACGCCACCGGCTGACCAACGAATGATGGGCAAGCAACAGCAAACAATTTAACAAAAATAATTAAAAAATTCATGTGAAATGAAAGAAATTTCAGACAGTTTATTTTAGAAAATATTTTTGTAGATAGTTGCCTCCTGTTTGAAAGGGGCTTAAATGGAACTTAATAAATAAGTTAACCGGTATACTACTACATGGCTGCCACCCGAAAGTCGTATGAAAAATCCTTGCTACGAATATACTTTTAAATAGTGTTGCCACCTGTTTGAAAAATTATGTTGAAGTTTAACTAATTAAACAGATAAAATATAACAGTAAGGGTACCAAAAAAAGCGGTTTAAAAAATCGTAATTTCGACTAAATTTTTGAACAGAGTTGCCACCTGTTTAAAAAATGAAATAAAATTAATTAAATATTTCATACTAAATAATTAAAATACTACAGTAAAAGTGTCAAATAAAAGTAATTTTGAGGTGGTTGCCACCTGTTTAAAAAATAAAATAAAATTAATTAAATATTTAATACTAAATAATTAAAATACTACAGTAAGAGTGTCAAATAAAAGGAATTTTGAGGTGGTTGCCATCTGTTTAAAAAATAAAATAAAATTCATTAAATAATTAATACTAAATAATTAAAATACTACAGTAAGAGTGTCAAATAAAAGGAATTTTGAGGTGGTTGCCACCTGTTTAAAAAAGGAAATAAAATTCATTAAATAATTAACACTAAATAATTAAAATACTACAGTAAAAGTGTCAAATAAAAGGAATTTTGAGGTAGTTGCCACCTGCTTCAAAGGGTTAACTTGATTTAATAAATAAGTTAACTGAAATACTACTATTATTACCCGGATCCGCCTAATAATGCCTTGGCGTGATCCTCACGCAGCTCTCAGCTTACACGTTAAGGTTGGATACTCGAGGGCAAAAAATATGTTATTCCAATTTTTGTGCTTTCAATCTTTGCATTGCTCGTTATTCACACACACGTCTTTTTCGGGAGCTAATGAAATGGAGGATGGTTCCATGTGTAGAAGTCCACGCAAGTGGGGAAAGTTACTGATCGCCATTCACTTGGGAGTGGCCAGGACGATTCTTCTGCATATGGTTCAAGCAGCTCACAACGGCCGGGATTAGCCCACGTATCCTCTGGGTAGCTTCCGAACACCCGTTCGGGAGTGAGCTAAAGTGAGAAGGCGAAACATTCCAGGATAGCTGGTTGTGCGTTGGGTTTGGGACCCGCCACTTAAAAATCGCCCCCAATGAAAACTTTAAAAAAGCCTCGGATGAGACCTCCCTATACTGATGACGACCCCTGCAAACGAACTAAGGACTATGATTTGAGGGCATGCACCTGGAATGTCCGGTCCCTTAATGGGGAGGGTGCCTCTGCCCGGCTGGTTGATGTCCTCGTGAGAGTAAAGGCTGACATCACTGCCATCCAAGAGATGCGATGGACGGGGCAAGGAAAGAAAACCATAGGACCTTGCGACGTCTACTACAGCTGCCATGTAAAGGAGCGCAAATTCGGTGTCGGATTTGTTGTGGGAGAGAGACTTCGTCGCCAAGTACTGTCGTTCACTCCGGTGGACGAGCGTCTCGCAACAATCCGCATCAAAGCCCGTTTTTTTAACATATCGCTAATTTGCGCCCACGCCCCGACGGAAGAGAAGGACGATGCGACCAAAGATTCTTTCTATGAGCGCCTGGAACGTTCCTATGAGCGCTGCCCCCGCCACGACATAAAAATCGTGCTTGGCGACTTCAACGCCAGGGTGGGCAAGGAGGGAATTTTTGGTCCCACAGTCGGAAAATTCAGCCTACACAACGAAACATCCGGTAACGGACAGAGGCTGATCGACTTCGCCGGGGCCCGAAACATGGTAGTCTGCAGCACCAGATTCCAGCATAAAAAGATACACCAAGCTACCTGGCTGTCCCCTGATCGAAAAACGCGAAACCAGATCGATCATGTTGTGATAGATGGAAGACACGCTTCTAGTGTATTAGATGTACGTACGATCCGAGGACCCAACATTGACTCGGATCACTACCTTGTTGCAGCCAAACTGCGCACGCGCCTCTGTGCAGCAAAAAACGTGCATCTACCTACGCAAAGAATGTTCGACCTCGAAAAGCTGCAATCACAACAGACAGCCAGAAGATTCGCCACTCGACTCTCACTCCTGCTCTCAGAGAGTACTGCCCAACAAACCGGCATCCACGAACAATGGAGCAACATTTCTCATTCCCTACGTACCGCCGCCGAAGAAGAAATCGGATTCCGGCGAGCCCGAAAAAACAATTGGTACGACGAGGAATGTCATGCTGCCGCAGAAAGAAAGGATGCCGCCTATAGAGCCACGCTGCGATCGGGCGCAACGCGAGCCATGTGGGATCGCTACAGAGAGCTGAAAAAGGAAGAGAGACGTATTATCCGACAGAAGAAACGAGAGGCCGAAATACGTGAGTGCGAAGAGCTTGAGATGCTGGCCAACAGGAACAACGCCCGAAAATTCTACCAGAAAGTTCGGCGGCTTACAGAAGGTTTTAAGACCGGGGCGTTTTCCTGTAAGAACAAAGACGGCGAACTGGTGACCGACGTACAGAGCAATCTTAAATTATGGAGGGAACACTTCTCGAACCTATTAAACAGTGACAGCTGCGCATGTCACCGAGAAAGTGAAGATCCCGATACCCCAATCGTTGACGACGGAATTGTCGTTCCGCTACCCGATCATGACGAGGTGAGAATAGCGATAACGCGGCTAAAGAACAACAAAGCCGCGGGCGCCGACGGACTGCCGGCTGAGCTATTCAAACATGGCGGCGAGGAGCTGGTAAGGTGCATGCATCAGCTCCTATGCTAAATATGGTCGGATGAAAGCATGCCTGCCGATTGGAATTTAAGTGTGCTCTGCCCAATCCATAAGAAGGGCGATCCTGCAATTTGTGCCAATTACCGCGGGATTAGTCTTCTAAATATCGCATATAAGGTTCTAGCGAGCGTATTGTGTGAAAGGCTGAAGCCCACCGTCAACCAACTGATTGGACCTTATCAGTGTGGCTTCAGACCTGGAAAGTCTACCATCGACCAAATATTCTCAATACGCCAAATCTTGGAAAAGACCCATGAAAGGAGAATCGACACACACCATCTTTTCGTCGACTTCAAAGCTGCATTCGACAGTACGGAAAGGAGTTACCTGTATGCCGCGATGTCTGAATTTGGTATCCCCGCAAAACTAATACGGCTATGTAAGATGACGTTGCTCAACACCAACAGCGCCGTCAGAATTGGAAAGGACCTCTCCGAGCCGTTTGATACCAAACGAGGTTTCAGACAGGGTGACTCCCTGTCGTGTGACTTCTTTAACCTGATGTTGGAGAGCATCGTGCGAGCCGCAGAACTTAATCGCTCAGGCACAATTTTTTATAAGAGCGTACAATTGCTGGCGTATGCCGATGATATTGACATCATCGGCCTTAACAACCGCGCTGTTAGTTCTGCCTTCTCCAAACTGGATAAAGAGGCAAAGCGAATGGGTCTGGTGGTGAACGAGGACAAAACGAAGTACCTCCTGTCTTCAAACAAACAGTCGGCGCACTCGCGTATCGGCACCCACGTCACTGTTGACAGTTACAATTTTGAGGTTGTAAAAGACTTCGTCTATTTAGGAACCAGCATTAACACCGATAACAATGTCAGCCTTGAAATCCAACGTAGAATCTCTCTTGCCAACAAGTGCTACTTTGGACTAAGTAGGCAATTGAGTAGTAAAGTCCTCTCTCGACGAACAAAACTAACACTCTACAAGACTCTCATCAAGCCCGTCCTAACGTATGGCGCAGAAGCTTGGACGATGACAACATCCGATGAAGCGACGCTTGGAGTGTTCGAGAGAAAGATTCTGCGTAAGATTTTTGGACCTTTGCACGTTGGCAACAGCGAATATCGCAGACGATGGAACGATGAGCTGTATGAGCTTTACGACGACATAGACATAGCGCAGCGAATAAAGATCCAGCGGCTACGTTGGCTGGGTCATGTCGTCCGAATGGATACAAACGCTCCGGCTTTGAAAGTATTCGATGCGGTACCAGCTGGTGGTAGCAGAGGAAGAGGGCGGCCTCCTCTGCGTTGGAAAGATCAGGTGGAGAAGGACTTGGCTTCACTTGGTGTGTCCAACTGGCGTCGGTTAGCACGAGAAAGAAACGACTGGCGCGCTTTGTTAAACTCGGCCAAAATCGCGTAAGCGGTTATAGCGCCAATTAAGAAGAAGAAGAATGAAATTTAATAAGAACAAAAAATCCATTAACATGATTTTTTCACTGCCTCAATATTAATACCCATGCATGTAGGTATCATATTATATTTAGCTAGCGCCGAAAAGACTGACGAAAGTGCAATGCTGCCATGACGGTATCTTGCTGCCTGGGACCTACGATTGTTAAATACGAGTATCGGAAGCATGCCGAGTAGATTAGGTTGGCACTACTGGTATATACCAAGTGGCTGACGATTCGTCAGTCTGCGGTCGGTGCCTGGTATTGGCGGGTGGTAGTTGCTCTTTGCTGAAAAATTCTATTAGGATAGTAATTTTTATATAGGTATGTGTATCGACATTAAAACAGTCAATCACTGAATGAATAATGCAAAAAATATTACATATAAATACAACTCTTTTTTTTTAAATCAAATCAAATTCATTTTAAATTTGCCTTGAGTAAAAATGTGTTTTCTATCGTAAACAATTTTTTCTTGTGAATTGAGCTCAGTGTCACTTTATTGAGCAAAGAAAAAAAAATAACAGAAAGCATATTAAATTTTTCATTTCTTGAATTTATTGTCGAAAATGGAAAAAGAGGTTACAAAAGGCAGACAAACTGCGCTATCGAAGGCCACAAAGAAATCGCACCGGCTCAAATATGAAAACGAAGCTGCCGCACGCTCAGCACTGATCGAGTTCTGCATCTACATGTGCTTTCTGGCGGTGACGATTCTAGGTGAGCAGAATTCTAAAATTATGTTAGGACTATTTGAAAATAATAAAAAATACAAATTAATTTGGTTTCGGTTAACAGTGGCCGCATCTTCGCGTAATTTGTCAATGTATTTTTTTAATGACACCATCGACAATCTATTCGTAGACCGCGATGTCAATGCGCCAGTATATGAAGTTGATCTTGAATTTGAAAATTTGGCTACACTAGATGATTTGTGGGAGTTTTTGCAAAGTAAATGTATACCCGATTTACATGGCGAGGAAAATGATGATGATGCCGTTGAGAGCGAACAAACAAACCAACGTAGGCGACGCGCACCTGAAGAGGAGCTTATTTTTCTAACCCAAAATGTAGTATTGGGACCACCACGCCTGCGTCAGATACGTGTGAAAGCGGATACTTGCGATGTGCACGAGGTGTTTGGCAGATATTTCAACAAGTGCTATGCCGACTATTCGAAAGCCAATGAGGATACGTCCGCTGAATTTATGGGGTAAACCAAAGATAGTAATTGCTAAATAAAGGTGCTTGTGTGTACTAAAAACTTTGCAGTGCTAAATATAAGACGCTGAATGAATTGAAAGCTCTACCGTATTGGGGTAAGATCACCATTTATGACAGTGGCGGTTTTGTGAAGGACTTAACCTATGATTATGAAGAGAATCAGCGAATTGTGGCAGATTTGAAGAAGAGAATGTGGCTGGATCGCGCCTCCCGTTTGTTTATGATTGAGTTTACACTCTTCAATGCGAATAAAAATTTAATGAATAATATTAAGTGAGTGGCCGTTGTATGTTTATGATGTTTATGTATGTGTGTATGATTCAATGCTTCATCTACCGTTATTTTCTTCCTAACAGATTTGTTGCCGAATTACCACCGACCGGTGGTGTTGTCCCTACCTATAGCATACAATCAGTCAAAACAAGTTCGGTGTTTTGGAAGGACGGTATAGTGGTATTTGTGGCAGGCATCCTCTTTTATCTCTTCATTATATATTACACAATTATTGAAATCCTCGAACTACATCATATGGGTGTGGCGAATTATGTGCGCGTAATATGGAACTTTGTAGACTTTTGGATAATTGCGGTAAGTAAAAGGCTCGAAGCTTTTCTATTTACATACATATCTGTCCGCAATACTAGCAGCACTCTCGTTGTCGCACGGGGTGAACACATAAATACAAACGTAAACCTTGTGCGTGATTAGCATTCTGTAGGGCTGGGTTCGAGTCCTGCATCAAATGATAGGCAAAATATTTAAGGGCATTATTATTTACGTACTTTCTGATTAATGCTGTTGAAATGAGGCAGCTTCTAAGAACAAGTAATTTAAAGAAAATATTGAGTATACGTATCAGGAGTAGAGGCGGGCATGCCGAGCACAAATTGACAGCTTGGCCTCCTTCTCTGCGCATACAACCGCAATTGCCACAAAAGTCCAAAATCGCAACAAGGTCCTCAAATCGCTGGCCGGCAGCACTTGGGGCAAAGACAAAGAATTGTTGCTTTCGACACTTAAGGCAATTGGCCGGCCGGTTCTAAACTATGCTGCGCCTGTCTGGTCGCCTGGAACTAGTGATTCGCAGTGGACAGAGCTGCAGACATGTCAAAATACCGCCATTCGGACAGCGACCAGGTGCCTACTGATGTCTCCGATACAACATCTACATAACGAGGCACAAATGCTCCCAGTAGCGGAGCGCAACAAACTGCTCAGCAAGCAGATCCTGCTGGGATGTTACCGCAGGTTTCACCCCTGCAGACACCTGCTTGAGCCTGAGCCGCCTCCAAGGCACGTCAGGAGACACATCTTAGACTACTCTGACGAAATCCAGGACAAAACTGACCGCAACCTACTGGACCGGACAGTATTTAGACAGTCAATAAACGATATTCACCGGGAGACCGTTACCACCTTCATGAACTCCCGTCCTGTGAATGCCGTAATCGGAGTCCAACCACCACCTATTGCAGATGAAGAGATCCAGCTTCCCCGTGAGACTCGTGTAACACTGGCGCAATTAAGTTCTGGATACTGTAGCAGGTTAAACTCTTACATATTCAGAATCGACCCCGACATACCAAATACATGTCCGGCATGTGAAAGTACCCCGTACGACACTAACCACCTCTTCACATGCCCCTCAAACCGACTCATCTAACCCCTTGGACCCAACCTGTCGAAACAGCATGTTTCATGGGCCTACTCCTAGATGAGCTAGACGAAGGCGACCGATGATATGCCTACACAGACAGGGCTACCTATGCTGTTAAAACAACAACAAGCACAAATTGTACTCGTTTTGAATAAAAAGAGGTTGTCTGTAAAGTCGGTTTACCGACGATAGTTTACGATAGTGACAACGTCATAAGAAATTACTGATGGAATGGTTGCATTTTTCAAAAAAAAAAATTTAATTTTATTTGTTTGATAGACATTTTGTATGGATATAGAGAAGGAGGTAAATGGAATCGCAATGGATTTGATCAAGTTAATCACGTTATAAAGTCAACAACACCATTTTTTGGTGCGTGCAGCCGGCTACATCGAATAATAAGACGTTATCACGTCAAAAAGTTTAAAATGTTAAGTTTTTCATTTAAGTCACATAGGTTCAACAGCAAGGCGAATCTATTAAAGATGGTATCGAAAAATCAGCTGATTTGTTTTTGTTTTCCTATCGCCGTGTCCATGTTGCTGTCAGCCCTGAATGAAACAAAGCCAATTAATTTTTTGTTTTCTACTTTGCCAATACTTTGTTTGACAATCAAACGAGCAAAAAATTGTTACTGGTCTACTGCCACCACCATCAATGAATGCCCCTTGTACAGCAGCATATTTTCTTATTTTCCAGAAGTTTTTTTTTCGGAATTCATATTTATTCATAAATTTACAAAAATTGAATTATTTCACTGGCTTTATAATAAAAACATTATTAACAAAACAACAAAAAGGCGGTATGACAAAAGTCTACATCCATCTGCTTTGGCTCACTCAAGCGAAGCAAACATTAAAAAAGTAGCTGTAAAGAGTACCACTATTCAAAAATTTCAGTTGACAAGTCATGATTGCTAATACATACCCTATGAGGAAAAAGTACCGGGAATGTTTAATTTAAACGAACCGCGCACGTGGGAACCGGTCCATATATTTTTCATATGTTGGTAGGATTGTAAGGATTGTCACTTTTTAGCGCCATCGGATCGTTTGAGAGATGCTGTACGTCGCAAACGGCCAGAAATGTGGGCAAACAATTCTTGGATTTTGCATGATGAAAACGCGGCATCGCACCGAGCACAAATTGTGCTGGATTATTTGACCAAACACCAAGTAAATACCATCGTGCAAGCACCGTATTCACCTGATATGGCCCCGTGCGACTTCTTTTTGTCTTCCAAGTTGAAGTTACCACTTCGTGGAAGTAGATTTCAGTCGATAAAGGAGATCCAGGAGAATCTGACGAAGGAGCTGGAGGTTATAGCTTCGTCGGCCTACCAGGGAAGCATGGAGGACTGGGTTAAACGTTGGCACATGTGTGTTGCTTCAGACGGGCCATATTTTGTAGGAGATAAAATAAGTTTGCCTAAAATTTAACACTGTTTTGTTTTATTTAAACATTCCCGATACTTTCTGATCATAGGGAACGTACATACACGTATCTCATAATTCGTACGAATTCGTGTGAAAATAAAAAGCGAACCGGTCGCCGAAAGAAGCTGTTCAGAAGAGATGTAAGCTGCATTTTGAGTGAAATCAACCAAAATCCGAGAATTAGTGTTCGGAAATTGGTCCAACGTATCGTCGTGACATGCGGAAAAAGTATTCATCCATGAACTATAAAAATATATTTTAACATTAGCGGATATTTTCGCAGGATACCACATAAAAGACGCCTTCGGCTTGAGTTTGCACAGGCACAGGGATTTCTGTTCTACATTTTTATTTACTCACGCATCACAGTTCAGTATATTTGGAAGTGATGGCCGGGTTAAATTGTGGAAGAGAAGAAATGCGTATATGGAAATGAAGAATTTGTTACCTACTGGCAAGTATGGCGGTAGTAGCGTAATGGTTTCGGAAGCTACAGCTATAACTGCATCTAACATTTAAAAGTATGTTAAGCAACATTTTAAGCCATAAGTAGAATGCTTTGGGCTGCGGCAAAATTGGGTTTTCTAACAAGACAATGACCCTAAACATACTGCACGAAGTTTCAAAGAATGACTCTTCTAATATATTACGCACCTAGACAACTAAATATGTACAAAACATCGCCGCGTGCGTCGCCATCAAAACGATAGGTGCCAGGACATTTGTGTAATAAGCAAAATGAAACGTCCTCAATGTCAGATGATTTTGGAATGCTTTTCATGAGCGGTTCTTTGGCTTTGGACGGAATAATGGTTGCAAAAATATATATCCAACTTGAAGAGGACACCGTTTTGCCTCTCTCAATATGGGAAATCTCAAAATGCGTACGCCAAGACGACTCCGTAATAAGTCATGACAACAAATCTGCAAGTTAACACCAAGATATATTATTTATAGCATTCTTAACGTTCTTAACATTCATAATTATTATTTTTATTGGATTTTCGCATATGGATTGGCTTGGAAATTCTCCGGACTTATGCATACGAATATCCACCGGCGCATCTTTGGCACATTATGACACGCAAAGTGGCTATTTACAAGCCAAGACAGATGGACGGAGTTAAAAGAAAAGTTAAAAAAGGTCGGGGTAGAAAAAATTTCGTGCGCAGCTGTGGAAGGGCTAGCGGAATCAATGTACACGCGGGTTTCAGATACTAAAATTCTAAATTTTGTGTGATCTTATTTAAATTTAATACAAAAATAATTGAACGACAATTATAAAATAAATAAGACAAATGGAAGAAGAGACATTATGTCGCTGCTCTGAATTAAGATGGTTTTCGTTATTTACTATTTATAAAAAACTAATAAATAATCGTTTGAAATCGAAACTTTCTCTCGAATTATGTAAATTTTTGTGATAAATTTGTATTATATTTTATTAATAAGATGGAGTAAATGCAAACTAAGAAAATTGGAAAAAAATTATCAAATTAATAGTCGTAAGTTTTGCGTGACCGCCAGAACGAGCTATCTACCTGAGTTGTCCCATCCACTGGCTTTTAATGCTTTGTGACTTATGGTTCCAAAATGATGGTCTACTTAAAATTTCTCATCCATAGGAGATGCCACGCTCTTTTTATGAACGAATTTCATTTTCGTTTTATTATAAGCTTCTTCTTTTCGCCAACGGTCTTGTGCATTTTCCCAATATAACATTTTTTTATATGAAAAAAAGAATGCCCAACAGCGTCAGCACAAAAAAAATATATATACATATAATATAAAATTAAAGCGATTTGAAACTTGCTCGAATTCGCAGTTTTGATGAAAATTTGTTGATTTTTTTTCTTAATTTGTAGATAATAGGTTGGGGAATAAAATTAACGCCGAAGACATTTATTTAAACAGAAACCAATAATTATATCAATAAGTTAATCAATTATATATTCTCCGTCATTTTTTACAACTTTTTCCGACCTCCCGACCAATTTGTGGATACCGTTCCGCCAAAAATCGTTTGATCTGGTGTCAAAGCAGTTGTTGAGCCAATTTTTAAGGACCTCTTTGTTATCGAAAGTAACGCTCTTTAAATGGTTGGATAGGGTGCAGAAAAGATGATAATCGTTCGGTGCAAAGTCCGGAGAGTTCGGCGGATGCGAAAGGAACTCCCATTCGAGCTCTTGAAGAGCGGCTTTGACGACTTGTGCAACATAGGGCCTAGCTTAGTCGTGAAGGGGTATGGTTTGGCCATGTCGATCAGGCCTTTTCAGTCGAATAGCCTCAATCACGCGCTGTAGCTGGGCAATGTAGAGCTACATACTTGTTGACCGTGGCATTCCTTTCGAGCATTTTCCAGTGCACCATGCCCACCAAACACATATCACGATCTTCTTTGGATGAAGATCCGGCTTGACTGTGGGCTTTGGCGTATCTCCTGGAGCCACCCACTTCTTTCTTTGCTTTATAATGATATATAGGCACCATTTCTTATCTCCCGTGACTGTTTATGACGGCGTGTTGGTCGATGGCGGGCGAGATGCTGAGAAGCAATTTGAGGGCGTCTGTTTTCTTTTTTTTTTTTGGTTGAGCTCGTGAGGCAACGAGGCTCCCAATTTTTTTGGTAAATCCCATTGAATGAAGGTGATTGAGAATCGTTTTATGATAGCAGTTCATTTTCAGTTCATCGAATTCAGAAAGCTTTCCGCTGCGGGACGTGTCATCGACGTCTGTGTAGCCATTTTTAAACTTCGGAAATCATTTCTCTACTGTAGACTCGCCTATGACACTTTTTCCATACACGTCGCAAATGTTCAGGGCTGCTTCGGCAGCTTTTTGACCTCGATGACAATCAAAGAGCAGGTGTCGAAAGTATTGACTTTTGCCTCCTGGGTATTCCATTTCTAAGCCGTAAAACTAATAAAAAATTTGATAGCTCAAAAATACAATTAACTTAACTTTGTAGGTACATCAGAAAGAGTTCTATCGAATGAATACTTACCCTTTGTCAAACAACGAACTAATCGTTCTAAAAAAAAAAAGAAAATTTAAAAACGCTATGAACTTATTCCCCTACGAAATAAACTGGTGGTTTTTTGAATATGCACTATTTTTATAAAAAAATTATTTGAATCAATTAAGAAAAAAATAATTTACCAAAACTTGCCAATAAGCCCAGTGCTATAGTTATTTAAGGCACTGTACATACAGTCTGTGTCAGAAGAAAAGAACCGGTTTTTTCTTGTAGCTTCAAGATATGTTTCGCCCTGCTTTTTGGTGCATAATAGTCCCACTCAACGGCTACGATGCCAATGCTAACTCAGATTAGTGCCGTTCGAAACTTTCCCGTAAACGCAATCAAACAAAATTGAGTGAAAAGTACGCGAAGCACTTCGAGACGGTGTTTTTATGCAGGCATTCGAAAGGGCCGAAATTATCTTACGCCTCGGCTGCAAAAGTAATTAAAAAATCAAAAAAGCTTGTTATGATGTAGAATAAACGGTATAAGGTGTACAAAAATGTTGATGACTTTTCCGGGCGCGGCTTGAAGCGAGTGACGACAAAAGAGCAGGATAAAGTGATCGTCCAACTTTTTAAGTGCGATACTTCTTTGGGACTACGCCAAGCACTCACAATTCTTGTTAAAAAGGGAGCTTATGTGAGTGTCAACACCATCGAACGACGACCGAAGGAGGCGAACATATCCTACCGCTCCACAACAAAACAAGAAAACGGCGTCACAGTATTGGACTGGACTTCCCAGTCCCCAGACACCAACCCCATTGAAAATGTGTAGGGAACTATGAAAACGCATCTTGCCGAAAGCCCAGTCCATGATTTAAAGCAACTCGTTCATCAAGTTCGCAAAATCTAGTCCTGTTTGTCGACGACCTACGCAGAAAAGCTAGTTCAAAGCATGCCAAGAAGATGCCAGACTGTACTCGACAACGAAGAAGACTATACGGCTTATTGAGTAATTGCGACTCGTAGTTTTGTACATACTTTTACCCTATGATCAGAAAGTATCGGGAATGTTTAAATAAAACAAAGCAGAGTTAAAGTTCAGGCAAATTTATTTTATCTCCTTCAAAATATGACCCGTCTGAAGCAACACACATGTGCCAACGTTTAACCCAGTCCTCCATGCATCCCTGGTAGGCCGACAAAGGGATGACCTTCAGCTCCTTCGTCCCATTCTCCTTGATCTCCTTCATCCACTGAAATCTACTTCAACTTAGAAGACAAAAAGAAGTCGCACGGAGCCATATCAGGTGAATACGGTGCTTGCACGATGGTATTTACTTGGTGTTTGGTCAAATAATCCAGCACAATTTGGGCTCGTTGCGATGACGCGTTATCATTATGCAAAATCCAAGAATTGTTTGCCCACATTTGCGGCCGTTTGCGACGTACAGCATCTCTCAAACGCTTCAAAACGGAAGAAGACTCATGGTGCACTACGTCTTAGCAATGGAAAAAAACAGTCAACATCACCTTCCTGGTATTTTTTGATCGTAGGGTATGTAAACCAAATTTTAATTATGTATCTTTTATACTTCATGAATAACCGAGTATCCTCTTTTCTGACACAGACTGTACATTAGGCCGGGTCGATTTGTGGGGAGGCAAAAAAATCGCCCATTGCTCTGTGAAAATCGTATTCTAGGGATCAAAATAAGAAACTTTGCCGAAGGAACCGTACCTCTAAAACGAATTCTGATGTCCCCCAATTTGGGTCGAACTTTTTAGTTTCTTTTCTATAACTCACTTAAATTAATTTTTTCATTTACATATCGTCCCCTTAGTATAACAATAGCCTATGTGCTCATAGGCTATTATTTTTTTATTGAATTTTTGGATTCTCCATCGTCGATTTTATATGTGGTCAAAATTTTGTCAAATTCTAGTTCCACAAAGTGGGTCAAAACGTCAGTCAAAAAATAATAAATATTTACAGACATAACGAGATTTGAGTGAGAGCTACTTTCGACAAAAAGTTTGAAATTCATTTTCTCAAAACATCAAAAAATTTATAGGCTATTTTAATACTAAGGGGACGATATGTTCTGACTAAATAAATTTCTTAAGAGAAAAAATAGATATTATTATAAAAAAATAATAAATATTATTATAAATAAATTAAAAATAAAGAAAAAACATAGCCATTTAGCTGATTTTTTCTTGTAAAGGCCAAAAATGGTGATATTTTTAAATTGGGGAACATCAGAATTCGTTTTAGAGGTATGGTTCCTTCGGCAAAGTTTCGTATTTTGATCTCTAGAATACGATTTTCACAGAGCAATGAGTGATTTTTAAATCGACCCGCCCTACTGTACATACAGATGTATAGCAGATTTGCTTGCCAATGCCAGACATATTGACTTGCATTTACATTACTTTTCCCACCTTTTTTACAGTTAGCATATTTCACGCTGATCTACAATATCTGGCATCCATTCTATGTGAATCTATTATACAAAAGGGTTGAAGAAAAGCCAAATGAGTTTCTGGCGTTGGATACGTTTTGCTTTTGGAATTTAATGTATCGTGATATGATGGCCATTTGTGCCTTTTTGGTTTGCATTAAAACATTTAAATTCATTAGTTTCCATTCAACAGTGAGACATTTTTATGTGACCGTGAGTTCCGTAAGTAAAGGCTTCAGTGCATCAGTATTATAAGTATTAGGAAGTGGCAGCAACTCTAATCTTAAACTTTCTCCTTCAGTGTTTTCGTGATCTCTTGGGCTTCGGCGTTATGTTCATCATTGTCTTTCTGGCCTATGCTGAATTGGGTCTGTTATTATTCGGCAATGAACACAATGATTTTCGCAACTTTTATCAATCATTACTAACAATGATACGCATGATTTTGGGTGACTTTAATTATGAGACTATCGAAAGGGCAAATCGCATACTCGGTCCAATCTACTTTATCACTTATATATTCCTGGTTTTCTTCATTTTACTGGTACAGTATTTCACTGTTAAATTAAACAAAAAAAAATCTTATAAACATAAATGCCTCCTTTTGCAATCCCACTTGTGAATTTCAGAATATGTTCTTGGCCATTATTAATGATACCTATAGTACTGTGAAAAGAGAGGTTAAGGGAGGCCGTAATTATTTATTACTTTATGTAAGCAAATTGCTACATAGATGGTGCCCCAAATGTTTCCGCGCGCAGCCGCAGGATGAAACACAACCAGAAGATCAGGCAAAACCTTCGCATCGCAAAGATGATGCACCAGAGTAAGTGTGCCCTTGTATTATTGTGGAATACAAATTTTAAGGATTACTCAAATATTATTCCAGTAATTTAGAACCCATCGGACAACAAAAACAACAAATTCAAGATGCGAACTCCGCGGCGATTACTCGGTAATATTTTGGAATTAATCTATGAGTCGAATAAATTCGTGATTGAATGAGCGCTAAAACCGAGTACTACTATGCGTTGCGAATGGCATGAAATAAATAAATGGATTACCGATATTTTCAAATTTTGTTCCATTTAATCACGAGTTTCATGACTCTGCTCAAGATTGTGTTGTGTTGTGTCAACTCAATTGATTTCGATTCGATTTGAAGTTTAACAGCGCGTCAAGTCGCTTTGGAGGACGTCATCGCACAGATGGTTACCGATGTTGATCGAACAATGCGAAAGGTTTTGCCACGTCGACGTAAAAGACCAAGTGTTAGACAAGAAACTTCGTCGGAACCTGAGACCCGAGAAGGCTGATTTGTGTAGAAATAGTTTGAGTTCCTTTTTCTTTAACAGGATTAATGCGTTCGTTGGACTGGCAGATGCCTCATTTGTTTTGTAAAAGTTTACATTTATCTCTAGTGGTTGTCTAAAACGAGTTCAATTTCTTAAATATTACGAGCAAACCGGCCCAAAAATAAAGAAAACCACTAAAAATAGTTTTTTGTTTTCTAATTTAATTTTTTTTAAACACATTACTTATCGCTAATGTGCATAGAAAATTGCTCTCTGGTGCCAGGCGAAATTCAAAAGATTCAAAAACGATTTTCGTGGGAACGGGTACGTGGAGGTGGCGATAGGAACAAAAAATCACATGGGAGCGGAAGTGTGAAATGCTTCGTTTCGGAGGTAGTGAATTTTGTAGTTTAATGTACTTTTTACCCTAACACCCTATAATTTTCTTGGTGTAGATTCTATACAAGGATCGCTACCGGTAGCTGAAACGGGAATAGGGACATACTATTGGAAGGAAGAAACTAGACGAGAGTCCTAAATACATGAGCGCGAGAAGCTTGAGATGCTGACCAATAGGGAAAACGTCCGAAAATTCTACCAGAAAGTTCGGCGGCTTACAGAAGGTGGCGTTTTGAGGCGTTTCAAGTAAGAACAAAGACGACGATCTGGTGACTGACATTCAGATCGCCCTTAAATTATGGAGGGAATACTTCTCGAACTTGTTAATTGGTGACAACTACGCTTGTCACTGAGAATGTGCTACAGCCACGTAATTGGTGTAACTTCTTATGCTGGAATTTGGTGCTGCAGACTACCATGTTTGCAGCCCCGGCGAAGTCGATCAGCCTCTGTCCGTTACCAGATGTTTCGTTGTGCAGGCTGAATTTTCCGACTGTAAGACCAAAAATTTCCTCATTGCCCACCCTGGCGTTGAAGATGCCAAGCACGATTTTTTTATCATGGCGGATGCAGCGCTCATAAAAACGTTCCAGGCGCTCATAGAAGCAATCTTTGGTCGTACAGTCCTACTCTTCCATCAGGCCGTGGGTGCAAATGAGCGAGTTGTTGAAAAAACGGGCTTTGATGTGGACTATTGTGAGACGCTCGTCCACCGGAGTGAACAACAATATTTGGTGACGAAGTCTCTCTGCCACAACAAATCCAACACCACATTTGCGCTTCTTTATTTTACGTGCGGGTCCCAAACCAAGCGCAAAACCACCTATCCTCGAATGCTTCGCCTTCTCACATTAGCTCGCTCTTGAACGGGTGTTCGGAAGTTCCCCAGAGGATAATGGGGTTAAGCCCGGATTTTGTGAGCTGCTTGGAACGTATGTAAAAAATCGCCCTCTCCCAAGTGAATGGCAGTCAGTGATTTTCCCCACTTGCGTGGACTTCTACATATGGAACTATCCTCCAATGAACGCATGCCTACCAATTGAAATTTAGGTATGCTCTGACCAATGCTCAAGAAAGGACTAGTATTATAATTATAGCGTATAAGGTTCTAGCGACCGTACTGTGCGAATGGCTGAAGCTCACCATCAACTAACTGATTGGACTTTGTCAACGTGGCTCTAGCCTCAGAAAATCTACAATGCATCAGATATTTACAATACGCCAAGTCTTGGAAAAGACCCACGCAAAGTGACGTGACTCAATACCAGCAGCACCGTCAGAATTGGGAAGGACCTAATAAGGTTTCAGACAGGCTAACTCGCTGTCGTGTGACTTTTTTAATCTGGTGCTGGAAAAGATCGTGCGAGCCGCAGAACTTAATCGCTCAGGCATAAGTTTTTATGAGAACATACTATTTTTCGCGTATGCCAGTGATATTGACATCATCGGCCTTAACAATCTTACCAACAAGTGTTACTTTGGACTAATTGAGTAGTAAAGTCCTCTCTCAATGCACAAAACTAAACACTCTATAAGGCTTTCATCATGCCTGTTTTATCGTATGGCGCAGAAGCATGGAGAATCACAACACCCGATGAGGCGTCTGGTGGAATATTTGAGAGAAAGATTTTGCGGAAGATTTCATAATCCTCCAAATTTAACCCTCCTAGCACGGTGGCTATGATATAGGGTGAAACATGTATTCATGGAAGTATTTTCGAAGGGTCTAAATACATATTCTTATTTACCACAACTTCAATCTCCTATCAGTTTCCACAAATACATACATACATACATGTATATATGAGGAAGGCGAGCCAAGAAGCATCGAGAGAATGGTAACTCCTAAAGGTAAAATGATAGTTAGACAGAGATAGCTAGTTCTGTGAAAATTTTCTAGATTCTTTGGCAAATCTGAGAACGAATTTTACTCATTCTGATGACATCGGCCGCCGTAGTCGAATGGGTTGGTGCGTGACTACCATTCGCAATTCACAGAGAGAACGTCGGTTCGAATCTCGGTGAAACACCAAAATTAAGAAAAATATTCTAATAGCGGTCGCCCCTCGGCAGGCAATGGCAGCCCTCCGAGTGTATTTCTGCTATGAAAAGGCTCCTTATAAAAATATCTGCCGTTCGGAGTCGGCTTGAAACTGTAGGTCCCTCCTTTTGTGGAACAACATCAAGACGCACACCACAAATAGGAGGAGGAGCTCGGCCAAACACCCAAGACGGGTGTACGCGCCAATTATATATATATATAATTATATATATCTCATCGGAACCCAAAATTCGTAGCCTTGCTCTAACAAAAGGAGGGCACTCATCGGGTCCTCAATGATTTCAGTGGTGGTCATATGCTGATCCCATGGGTCGAGTCGATAACACCGACCATTAACCGATCGTCTTTTATCTTCTTCTCTTTTGAATTGAATTCCGAATTCGGCGAAACAGTTCACTTCTTGGTATTGACGACGAAAGGAAATATTCTAATCGATTTAGGTATAGTTTTAATAAGCTGTTTCGCTCCTGCGTCAGTCGGAACAACCCGGATTTATATAATTTATGAGGAATTTTGATGCTTACGGTTTCTTCTGCAACTATCTGTAATGAGGCTATGAATACGTACAGAATTTTCGCATAAAACTAAAAGGGCAAGGTGTTTGCCAAAATGGTTATGAGCAATGAGTGCAACACAGGGAATATAAAGATTAAAGTACTACCAACCTAGAAACTCCAGTGGAAGCTACACATTATAAATAGGGTAAAGAAGGCAAGTATAGCTTTTTAGAGACTCAAGCCACAGGTTTCTGGAGACTCAAGCCACAGGTCGTGCTGTGGATGTACAACTTAGTGGTTCTGCCCATTTCAACGTATGGATGCCTGGTTTAGTGGGAAGCCTTTCGGAAGGACTATAATATCACTAAACTGAAAACGGTGTAAAGGACTGAATGTATTGGCATTACCGGAGCATGCAGAACTTGTCCCAGTGCTGCTCAGAATGTCGTTTTGAAATTACTTTCCACCGATTTTTACGTTATTTCCATCGCTGCTCAAAGTGCAATCAGGTTAAAGGGGGTTGGCCTCTGGAGGTAAACTCGCAAGGGAAATTGTACTATTTTGAACAGTTAACACCGTATTTATCTGAACTTCTTACAGAGCTCTCTATCTGCAAACTGTAATTTGTGGATCCTGCAAGGGCAATTTTTTTGAAGTTGGCTGGATTGGAATGAGGGAAAAATCTGCACCGAAGATGGCACCTCTATCGTCACCGACGGTTCCAAGATGCAATCGGGAATCGGCCCCTGCCAATTTCCTTAAAATTGCCGAATACTGTTGGTGTGTTTTTCAGGCAGAACTCTTTGCGCTCCTATATAGTACATGCAAAATGCTGAGGAAACGCGGGAGTGAGCGAGATATTAACAGTTTTGTCTGATAGTTAAGCCACAATGCCATGGTGCAGATCAAAATTGGTAAACTCCTGTAAGGAGGATACCAAAAATCTAGGGTTCATAGGTAATATTTCTCTGATTCGGGTTCCAGTACATAGGAACTTAGAGGAAAATGAAATTACTGATGAGCTAGGTAGAACGGGGCCAACTGAATTGGTCTCAGAGACCTCCTACACGATCATCGGAATCCCCCTGACTGTTGTTAAAGGAGAATTGCACTACTTATTTCAATGAGAAAAGTGCATTTCTTCATGTGCTATTTTGAAAATCCCTTGGCCCCACTACAATAGACGCAGGACTCAGAAAGTCCAGGGCGGTACCACACCTAACTGTTTTGCAGGTGATGGGATGATCGGCTCATTTCTCAAATCCAAAAACGTATCCTTTCCATCCTTACTACCGCACAATAGCGTATTATTTGCATTGTGGTTGCTAAAACAAGCAAAAAAAAAATAAAGAAAAAGACACAATTACACATAGCATCGGTGGCGCCAGCAAAAGGAATCGGGCAGCCACGGTAATAGCGCCAACACACCACTTTAGCGAAGTCCTCAACCATCTTTGCGATCCTTCTGCTAGAAAAATGTGAAACACAGATGCCACTCCAAACAGTAATAAGGCGTTATTCCTAAGTAACGATTAACGAAACTAACGCAAGACAAGTTTTGTTGAGGCCCTATGCTCCCGAGAGGAGTAAACAAAGATGTCCTCCTCTAGTTTGTTGGCCGATCTTGTTCTCTGTCTTCCTCATAGTCTAGTGCTGAACGCTTTGGTTTCTACAATTTTTTTCTGCGCCGCGTTTTTCTGAATATTTTTCGTTCGAATGTTTCCAGTTTTGCATTTTCTGCTTCATTTAGCGTCCATAGCATAAGACTGGTTCTGTGATGATTTCGCACAGAATCAATTTGCATTGTCTGTTTAGTAGTTTCGATTTGAAGAGTTTCGTTAGTGACGCGTACGATCTGTTAGCTGCTTGGATTCTATCATCGATGTTGAGGCGTGTTGAATTAACTCTACTCAGTTTGAAGCCTAAGTAGATAAAGGATTCCTCGACTGCAAAAGAAAAGTCGCCAAATTTCAGATTGTCTGGTCCCAGGACCATCCAAGACCGAGCTAATTCAGCTCACTAGAAAATATAAGATATCGAATTTTCAGTTCCCGTCTTTAGATGGAGTAACACTAACCTTATCGAAAGAAGCTAAGTATCTTGGCATACTTCGGGACTCAAAGCTTTCTTAGAAAAGGAATACCGAGGAAAAGAATGAAGAAAGCTTATAATGCCCTCTTTATCTGTAAAAAAAAACTTTTAACATTAGTCTGAACCAATGGGCTGTGAAACCATATATAAACCACCGGGTGACCAGGCCTATTTTGACTTATGGAGCTTTCATGGGGTGCGAAGTGGTGCCGACCCAATCCTGCCTGAAGAATCTTCTAAAAGGCCAACGATTAGCTTGTGTAAGAACAACTGGTGCGCTCCGACCGACGCCTCAGGCGGCGCTGGAATTGATCGTACATATTCGGCCCATTGTTGCATATGTTAAAGGGATATCGGCGAAGTCTGCTTACAGGATTAAAACAGCAGGTATGCTAAAAGAAAACACGCACGGTTATGCATAAGTTCTATTCTCTGTGGAACACTTGCAAGACGCACCGATAACAGACTGTCTGGTTTCCAAGATCATTCTTCTGGATCATTAGTTTACTCGGAGCAATTATCTTTAAATTGCTCATTAGATTCCCAGACTGGTGCAGCGTCTTCCAAGCTGAGATCGACGCTATCGACCAAGCAGCATAAACGAGAAGACTGATGGACTTAACGCCAGCAAACCTTCACATTTTTATTGATAGTCAAGCAGCGCAAGAAGGGACATGAATCAGACTTCAGGCCAATAAATCTTTCGTCTTTCCTGTTAAAAACTTTTGAAAGACTTTTGGATATACACCTCAGAAGCTCTTTGGAGGGCTCTGGTATATCAACTGCACAACACGCATACCTTAAAGGCAAATCTACGGAGACAGCGCTTCACGAGGTAATCCGAACAATAGAGGGTTCTCTAGAGAGCAAACATTATACCATGGCAGCATTCTTGGATATAGAAGACACCTTTAACAATGTAAGTACAGATGCCATCCAACGGGCGTTGATAGACCTAGAGGTGAACAGTTGCATTAGTAACTGGGTCATCTCTATGCTAGAAACTAGGATCATCAAAGCTAATATGGGTAATATCAACATAACCAAGAAGGTCCACGGGGGCATTTCACAGAGGGGAGTATTATCTCCACTTCTTTGGCTATGTGTGATCAGCAAAATCTTAATAAAACTTAATAGAGGTGGGGTAAAAGTGGTGGCATACGCTCTTGATGTGGTGCTAATGGTGTCCGGACTGTGTCCCAATACGATCAGTGGGATCATTCAAAGGGCATTAGGCGAGCTGAACTCTTGGGCCACAGGATGTGGCTTAAGTTTAAGCCCGCGTAAAACAGATACAAGGTACCAACTTTTACCCTACCAAATATCAAAGGACAAATTCCTTCACTTTCACCCAGCGCAAAGTACTTAGGGGTAGTTTTGGACTCCAAACTTAGCTGGAAGCTAAACGTCGAAGAACGGGTAAGGAAAGCAGAAATTACTTTATATGCCTGCAAACGTACATTATGGCTGTATAAGGCGGTTAAACGACCTATTTTATCGTATGGCTCGGTAGTTTGGTGGAAAGCTCTAGGGAGAGAGGTCAATTCCAAATTACTCGGCAGAATACAAAGATCAGCCTATCCAATAACAGCCGGTGCAATTAGATCATGTCCTAGAGAGGCTCTCAATGCACTGACACACGTTATTCCAATATTCTAAACAACTTCAACACCACAGTCTATACAAATGGCAGTAAAATGGATTGTGGTGTTGGAGCTGGTATATATTATCACAGACTTGGAATTGAAAAATCTGTGCATCTTCCTAATACCAGCAGTGTCTTCCAGGCGGAAGTACTGGCAATTGGGGAAGCTTGTAGGCTACTAATCACGAATTTCTCTTTTAAGGGCAACATCGTTATTCTTACGGATAGCCAAGTTGCAATCCAGGCACTGGAATCGGCTACAACAACCTCTAAAGTGGTGGAGCGAAGTAAGAATAGTCCCACCACCTTGAGTGAAAACCATAAAGTAACCTTAATTTGGGTCCCGGGACACCGGAACATAGAAGGTAACGAAAAAGCCGATGAACTGGCAAGAGGAGGATCTGCCATGAATAGCGTCCTTGCAGTACCGGCATTCACACCATTAGATGCAGTCAAAAATGCAATTTCCCTAAAATGCCTTCGAACCGCAGATTGTGGATGGAGAGACCAGACGAAATGCAAAATCAGGAGGACGTTATGGCCCACCTACAACCTCAAGCAATCGTCGACATTGATAAACATGAAACGACAGGACGCCTGTAGACTAACGGTAGTCATAACTGGCTTCTGGTCTATCGGAGAACAAGCCGCCAAAATGGGCATCCCTCACAACATATACTCTCATAGTTGTAAACAAACGGAGAAAAAGGAAACAATCTTCCATTTCCTCTGTGAATGCCCTGCCTTATGGAATGGCAGAATGTTAACCCTGGGCAAACCGCTGTTCGAGTGTCTCGAGCAACTGTCTGGCTTAGACGTCAACAACCTAATAAGGTCGTTAACCGACTGGATATAGTCTTACTGTAAATAACTGTTAAACAAGTTGGTAACGAGTATGTGGCAACAAAATGCTGCGGAAGCGCAAGTTGGATTCTGTATGAATCACCACTCTAACCAACCAACCAAGCAGCGTTAAAGGCATTGGCCTCAACGTGCATCACGTCAAGATGCGTCAAAGAATGCAGAAGGTTGATCGCGCCTACCCACCATAATTTGTTAAGTCAGCGGCTACTCTGGAGTGGCCCTTTAAATGAACTGTATACTGCGATTGACTTGGGCGTAATTGCGGAAGCCCATAGAAGGAGGTCTCTGACTACTAACTGCTCTCTAACTTCAAAGCGCTATTGCCATAACTGAATCTCAAAAGGACAAAATATATGCTTGGATTCAATTGCGGAACAGATCAACGGTCAGCGACCTCACTGCACTATTGACACTTTAGCCAGTAGAATGGGCAATGACTTCTGTGGTTGAATTTGAGTTCGTACAACCCCTCCTCTATGAATATGCAGCACTTCAAAGAAGCTGTGCCAAATTTGTTGGCGATTATTTCTATGAAGACTTTGGAATTTTGTAAAATGACTAGCGGGAGGGAGGTAACACAGTGGACTTTAGATCCACCGAGTGTGTTGTCTTAGACAAGCAACATAACCTAACTTACTACTCTACTAAAAAAATGAGTTTCTTTTAACCACAAAATACCTACATTTGTTTACTTTTTCAGTTCTTTTTATGTTGTTTCTACTGAAATAATTTTCTCTCTAGATATAGAAAATTACGTATCCATTTCCGTAGCTGTAATTCACTGTACTTGTATTTAAGATAGCAGAGCTTCTAAAACGGTCAATCCCTAATGCCGGGATTTGGTAATTGCAATATCCAGACCCAAAAATCCTGGTACCGTAAATATCGAAAAAATGTAGATCCCTAAAGTTGGGATCTCAAAATTGTAATATCGGAAACTCGAAAATCCTGGTAATGTAAAAATCGAAAAATGTTATCCTTAATGCTGAGATTCCGAAGTTGTAATATAAAAATCCCAAAAATCCTGGTACCGTAAAAATCGGAAAAATTTAGATCTCTAATGCGGGGATCCCAAATTCTAATATCGATATCCCGAGAATTCAGGGACCGTAAAAATCGAAACGAATTGCATCCCTATAGCCGGGATTCGGTAATTGTAATATCCAGACCCAAAAAGTCTGGGACTTTAAAAATCGAATAAATTTAGATCCTAAAGCCGGGATTCCGCAATTGTAATATCGAAAACAACGAAACATCTAACATCGGGCACTCGATATTACAATATCGGGAGCCCGACAATTCTGGTACCGTAAAAATCGAAAAAAATTGCATCCCTAATGCAAATACACATACTAAATAAATAAATAATTGGCGCGTACACTTCTGTTAGGTGCTTGGCCGAGCTCCTCCTCCTATTTGTGGTGTGCGTGTTGATGTTGTTCCACAAATGGGTACAAATACACATACTACTGTGGGCAAAAAGTAAGGTGAATTTGGTTGTAAAATGAAAAATCTTTATTTATTCTTGTAAATCAATTTCATCCCCTTCAAAATAATCCCCTCTCGATGAAATACACTTATGCCAACGATTTTTCCAATCCCCGAAACATGCCAAATTGTCCATTCCCGGTATAGCCATCAGCACCTTCTTCGATTCAGCTTGTATCTCCTCAATCGACTCGAAACGCGTTCCCCGGAGTGGTCTCTTGAGTTTTGGGAATAGCCAGAAGTCACACGGAGCCAAATCAGGCGAATACGGTGGTTGCGGAACGATATGCGTGGAATTTTTGGCGAAATGGTCACGAAGAACGAGTGCAGTGTGAGACGGTGCATTATCGTGATGCAAAATCCAAGAGTTGTTGGCCCATAATTCCGGTCTTTTTAGACGAATTGCTTCAGTTTGGCCAGGTGGAAGGAATTCATAGTGCACCACACCACGAAAATCGAAAAAAACTGTCATCATGATCTTTATTTTTGAACGACTTTGACGTGCTTTTTTCGGTCTGGCCTCGCCTTCAGCACGATATTCGCTTGGTTGGTCGGTTGTTTCAGGGTCGTAAGCATAAATCCAAGTCTCATCTCCCGTAATGATGCACTTTGAAGTCTTTGTACCACTTATAAACATTTTTCTGCGACATGGTCGAATCACCAAATGCCTTCTGCAACATGCTAAACGTTTCCGCAGCCGAAATTTCATTCCGCAAACAAAATTTGATGGCACTTCTCTGCTCAATCAAATCAGACATTGTAAAAATCGAAAAATGCACTTTTGGTCCTTTGGTAAACACAAGCGTAAATATATTACTGATAATGACATTCACATGAAAGTTGCTGCCAACTCATGAAAAAAATAACTAGAACGAAACTTTAATCCCGCGAAGTTTGACAAATAAATTCACCTTACTTTTTGCCCACAGTAGTACATACGCAAACATCTGACATCGCTATATATTTTACTACCATTAACAATACTTTTTCCACTTTTCTTACAGTTAGCATATTTCACGCTGATCTACAATATCTGGCATCCATTCTACGTGAATCTATTGGGCAAAAGGTTTGAAGAAAATCCAAATGAATTTCTCGGCGTGGATACGTTTTGCTTTTGGAATTTAATGTATTCCAATATATTGGCCATTTGTGCGTTTTTGGTTACAATTAAAATATTTAAATTCATTAGTTTCAATAAAACAATGATACAGTTTAATGTGACCATACACAGGGTAAGTGGCAAATTTAGTGCATTAAGCGACTCTAATCTTAAACTTTCTGCTTCAGTGTTTTCGTGATCTCTTGGGCTTCAGCACCATGTTCGGTATTGTCTTTCTGGCCTATGCTCAATTGGGTCTGTTATTATTCGGCAGTCAATACCACGATTTTCGCAACTTTTACGAATCATTCCTAACAATGATACGCATGATTTTGGGTGACTTCGATTATGAGAGCATCGAGGCGGCACATAGTGTATTGGGTCCAATCTTCTTTCTCACTTATATATTCTTGGTTTTCTTCATTTTACTGGTACAGTATTTCACAGTTGACTTATTCAATTTTCTTATAGACATAAATGCCTCCTTTTGCAATCCCACTTGTGAATTTCAGAATATGTTCTTGGCCATTATTAACGATACCTATAGTAGTGTGAAAAGTGAGGTTAAGGGAGGCCGTAATTATTTATTAATTTATGTACGTAAATTGTTACATAAATGGTGTCCGAGAGGTTTCTGTGCGCAGCCGGAGGCGGAGGATGAAACAGAACCAGAAGATAATCAGCCAAAACTTTCCATACGCAAACATGCTGTACCAGAGTAAGTGTGGCCTGGTGTGCCCTTTAATGGTGCATTATAGTACTCGTAGAATATGGATTTTAATGACTGCTCTAATATTCTTTCAGCTATTTCGAACCCGTCGGACAACAAGGATCACGAATGCAAGATACAGACTCCTTGACGATTAGTCGGTAATATTTTGTAATTAATCTATGAGTTGAATAAATTCGTGATTGAATGAGCGCTAAAACCGAGTACTACTACGCGTTGCGTGTGGCATGAAATAAATAAATGCGTTTGCCATATTCTCAAGGTAAAATTTAAAATTACGTTTCATTCAATCACGAATGACAGGACTCCGCAAGAATGATAGAATACAAGATTGCGCCTTCCGAATTTGCCGTGTCGTAGGAGCTCATGAATAAACTAATAAGAAAAGGAAGGGAAACTATTTGTTTGTGAAGAGGAAGATTAGGCGTAAGCAATGAAAACAACCAAACATAGGAAATTATACGCATACACACACACTGCACTTGGCTTTCACAATTCAACACGAGTAGGGCAGGAAAGTATGTTATCTCCGCTTCTATTCAACCTAGTGCTGGGCCTAATAATGAAGCGAGCTCCAGCGGCTAATAGTGTTATTTCGTGGTGCTTGAACAGCAACCTGGAACATTTGCCTGTTGTCACACAAATTCGCACATATACAGTAGGTCGGGCCGATTTGTGGGGAGGCAAACAAATCGCCCATTGCTCTGTGAAAATCATATTCTAGGGATCAAAATAAGAAACTTTGCCGAAGGAACCATACCTCTAAAACGAATTCTGATGTCCACCAATTTGGGTCGAACTTTTTAGTTTCTTTTCTCATGTAAAGGCCAAAAATGGTGATATTTTGAAATGATTGTATGGGGAACCCCCCAGGAGAGCTCCAGGGGGTGTACCACTGGCATTGGTGGATCGGCCGCCCAAAGTTAGCGGGGATCGGTCATACATTTGGTCTCGATTGGAGTACTATAAATGGGTCAATGTGGGATTTTTCGTTCGACCCAAATTGGGGGACATCAGAATTCATTTTAGAGGTATGGTTTCTTCGGCAAAGTTTCTTATTTTGATCCCTAGAATACGATTTTCACAGAGCAATGAGCGATTTTTAAATCGACCCGCCCTAATATACAGTTAAAGATGAAGGCTGTAAGCGATTGCGCAGCTAAAGCAGGCCTGATGATTAACACAAAGCAAAGAAAAAGATGATGTCCCTCAGCACCACTTCCAGATACGCAGTGTTAACATGCATCGGATGCATCAGAACAGAACTGGCAGGTCAACAGCCGGCAAAAAGTCGCGCTGTAATTGGCGAATGGGACAACATTTTAAGATCTTCGCATATATTCAAGGCGTTCGAAATTAAGAGTCTTCGAATCAAACGTGAAGTCTGTTGTTCTATATGGCTGCGAAACATGGAACACGGCAATGTGCGTTGCCTAAGCTCTGCAAGCATTCGTCAATCGTTGCCTCCGAAGGATTGTGCGCGTTTTCTGGCCAAACGGAGTTTTCTGGAGTTTGACGAAGCAGATTCCTGTTTATCTCGATTTTCCGCGACGAAAATAGCAATTGGATTGGGCATATACTTCGAAAGCTTCATGGAGATTTTGCAAAATCAGCCTTAGATTGGTGCCCATAAGGAAATCGCAGGAGCGGGAGATCATCCAACACGTGGAGACGCTTTGTTGAAACAGAAGCGATTCAAGCATGCCGTTCATGGCAGCAAATAAAAATTCTTGCATTCAATAAACCTAACTTTAACTTATTTACTTATGTTCCTCCTAGGAAACATGGGAATATATATACATATACTACATAATATAGTCCAATAAGTTCATAAGGTGAGAGGATAAAAGCAATTTTTTCCACCAAAATTCATTTTATTCTTCAACATAGGTCTCTTCTAGGGCGATACACTTTTCCCAACGGTTTTCTAACATTTTGATGCCTTTCGAAAAATGATCGATAGAAAGTCCTTCAAAATACGCGTCTGTTTCCCATTCAATTTCTTCATTTGATCGAAATGTCTTTCCCTGAAGCCATCTTTTCAAGTTTGGAAACAACCAATAGTCGCTGGGAGCCAAATCTAGGAAATACGGCGGATGGGTAAGCAATTCGTGCAATTTTGCCATGACAATCGTTGATTTGTGAGCCGGTGCATTGTCTTGGTGGAACAACACTTTTTTCTTTGCTAAACGAGGCCGCTTTTTCTTGGTTTCGTCATTGAAACGGTCCAACAAGCTGGCACCCCTCTTCCGACTAGCTTTTTCACACCCAAACGTTCATGCAAAATCGTTCCTACTGACCCTTTCGATATGTTTACGGCCTCTGCTAACTCGCGCCCTTTCACTTTACGATCATTCAGAATGATACAATGGATTTATTGATGTTTTCTGGAACAACTGCTTCATTTGGACGTCCTGGACGCGCTGCGTCCTCAGTGCCCGTACGACCGCATCTAAATTCACGAAACCATCGTTCAACGGTTCCGATCGACGGAGCGGAGTGCGAATAATACTTCCGTCGCCATTGGTGTGTTTCCACAGTGTTTTTTTTTTTTATTAAAAAACAGTGTTTTATAAATACACGAAATTCTTTTGAAACCAAATTTTTTTTTACAAAACCAAAAGTAGCTTCTCTTAAACGACTTTAACTCACAAACTAATCGGCAAAATGTTAATACAATTTGACAAGTATCTCCTAAAGGGCAGTTCTCACTAAATACCATATGCTATGCCTCACCTTATGAACTTATTGTACCATGTAGTATACATATATATATATATTATATACTTCGTTTTCATTAGTTTGTTTAGTTTAAATCTCACAAATCGCAATACTACTCAGCCCTTCACTGAATTTTCACAAACATGTAATTTCTCCTCCTTTTGCTTGTTTTGTGTTGGAAAGGGAGCTGACGTCAGACTCGTAAAAAATAAAGTAACCATTTTGGCAAGGCGCTATCTATGGTATTCAATTCGCCTTGATGACTCTGCTTAAGATTTTGTTGACTTCCATTAATTTGATTTCGATTCCACTTACAGTTTAACGGCGCGTGTGTCCGCTTTAGAGGACATCATGGAACAGTTGGTCGGCGATGCTGATCGAACAATGCGAACGGTTTTGCGGCGTTGACGTAGAAGACCAAATATTAGACAAGAAACGTCGTCAGAAGTTGAGAGTCGCCAAGGCTGACTTCTGTAAAAATAGTTTCAGTTATTTTTCCCTTAACAGAATTTATGTGTTCATTTTGGATTGGTAGATATGTAGATGCCTTATTTGTTTTGTGAAAGTTATGATTTATCTCTAGTGGATGTCTGAAATGAGTGCAATTTCGTAAAAATTACAAGTGAAACGAGCTAAAAATGAATTATAAAAAAAAGTTTTGTTTTAATGCAGAAATTTTTAGAAATTAAAAACATTTCAATATTACAATAATTAAGCTCTTAATGAGCGCTCAAATCGCACAATCGATATACAAATTTGCTGCTGCTGTTAAATAAGCGTGAAAATTATCGCCGTTTAGAAAAGAGAGAAAGAAAAAGAAAACATATATGTTGAGGAAAATCTCCGCTCCACGTTCTCCTTCAGCGGCAATACGCATCAGCAGTAAAAATTGCAATATTAAAACATATTCGAAGTGCATATATGTATATACATACATACAAACGTGAATATGTTTAAAGTCGGTTTGGGATATTTGAGGTATTAAATTCAACTCCGGAACTTTCTCAAAAAAAATACCAAGTAAGTTACAAAAGTTTTAATACCAAAGAGATGTTGCAAATATATGGCAACAGTCACCACCCAGCACCACTTATATACACTGTATGTACACTGACTTCTGAATTGCTGAAGTGGTTGAAAGTCCAGTATAATAAATTACTAGGTTTGGCCAATAACTATGGTGAACAAAAACATTGTAAGGGGAACTTCGGCTGCCACGTCACGGGAGTATTCGTTAGCCGAAATCTACATATACATTCTGGATGCTTTCCATTTCAACTCAACCGGGCTATTCGGGTCATGTTCTTCGATTTCGATGTAACTCAAATATGTTGCTCTCTGGTCAAAATAATGAGACACGTACTTTTTTGTTCGCCCGAAAAAATTTTTTTTCAAGAGTTATCGGCAATTTTGTTTTTCGGCTCAAAATCGATTTTTTTTCATTATGTAAGAAATTTTTTTTTTTAAATGCCCATAACTTAGTCAAAAGTGAACCGATTTCAATAATTCTGAGCTCAAAATGATCGTCATTACTTACACGAGCGACTTAATGTAGAAACAATTGCAAAAAAGTAGTTGGAAATTTTTTATTTAGCAAAAAAGAAAAAAAATTGAAATTTTTTCGAAATTCATATTTCAAAAAGTGTATTTTTTTTTTTTACTTTTTCCAAATCAAGAGGACATCTCAAACTTCAATCGAGCTGAATAGCCAGTAGCTAAAATGAGTTGTTTTTGAGTAAAAAACATGTTTCGCACTTTTTGTTTTTTGGAAATTTTTGCAATTGTTTCTACATGCAGTCGTTTGTGTAAGTAATGACTATCAGTTTGAATCCAGAACTATTGAAATCGGTTCATTTTTTGACTAAGTTAGGGGCATTTAAAAAAAAATTTTTCTTACATAATGAAAAACAATCGATTTTGAGCCGAAAAACAAAATTGCCGATAACTCCTGAAAAAACATTTTTTCGGACGAACAAAAAAATACGTGTCTCATTATTTTGACCAGAGAGCAACATATTTGAGTTACATCGAAATCGAAGAATATGACCGAATAGCCCTGTTGAATTGAAATGGAAAGCATCTCTGTCAAAAAAATATCGGGAATTGTTCACTTAAAAAGCGGGCGGTACACATTTTTATCTGGTCACCCATCAACGTCTTCAAAGGATGAAAACGTCAACAAAGTCAAGGAAATGGTGGTGGAATACCATCATTTAAGTTTGAGGGAGGTAGCTCGTAACCTTAGCGTTTCTCACGAATCAATTCGCAACATTTGACACCCTCAATTGAGCATGAGACTTGTGGCTGATCGACTCGTTCCAAGAGGGTGGAATTTCTTTAAAAAAATTCATCGGAAGAAGGTGGCTGAAGACATGCTTGATCAAGTGAATTCGGACCGAACCATAACCCAATTCCAGCGCATCATCATCAGGTGATGAGACGTGAGTATATGTGTTCGACATGCAAGCTAGCCAACAGGCGGCTGAAAGGCGCTATCCACATGAGCTGAAACCCAAAAAACCACGTCAAAGTCGGTCAAAAGTGAAAGTCATGCTACTCGTTTTCTTTCATTATCAGGTGGTGTTGTGCACTCGGAATTCATTCCAAATGGTTCTACGGTAAATGAAGAATATTATTTGGAAGTTATAGGACGTTTGAGAGAGAATGTGCGCAGGAAACGACATAATTTGTGGAAAGAGCTAAAGACTCATATTGTGAACACTTCTTTGACCAAAATCTCGACAAATAGTATCTATCGGTGGGTATTCACCGGATTTAGCCTCCTCGGATATAGACTTCTTCCTTTTCCCGAAACTTAAATTGCCACTCCGGCGGACGCCACTTTGAGTCGATATAGGCCATTAAGGAGAATTCGCTGAAGGAGCTGAAGAAGATCTCTTCAAACGCGTGTAGAAGGTGCTTTGATGACCGGACTAATCGTTGGCATTTGGCGTTGGTGGTCGAATGGAGCCTATTTTGAAGGCGACAAAATAAATTTTGGTCGTTAAACAATTATTTTGCGTTTTGTTGAACAACTACCGGTATTTTTTTCACAGAATGTATTCACACACTCGTTCAATAAGTCGTTGTTCAGACGATTAAGAAGGGCCGTTGTGTTAATTTTTTTCCTAAACAAACTGATTCGTTATCCGGACTATGTCAGCTCAACCGTTGATTCTGTCAAATTTGCTGAGAGCCGGTTAACGGCCTGATATGGACCACACCATTAAACATCTTTTCACCGTGATTATAGCTTTCTTCTACCCTCCTGTGGTAATTTCTGCAGGCAGTGTGACTCATCATGGGAAATAAGAAAAATTCATATGAGGTGATACTGAGGTTATAAGGTAGGTACGGCGACTTTGTCGGTTTTGTTTTTTTATTTTCTGCCAAAAGCTCTTATACAATGAACGAGGAATTTCCAGCCCATTGCTGCGGCTCATGATCCCCTTTTCTTGTATTCAATTTCTCATGTAATGACTTGTAAATGGCGTCTTTGGTGTTGTTCAACTCGTCAGACAAAGCATTAATGCTCAGTCGTGATCAGCCGCGCAGAGAAGTAAACATTCGCGTTGTTATGAGAGATGACGAAAATTTGCTTTACGCTTCTCATCATCTACGATTAGCGCACACTTTACACCACTTCGTCCTTTCAAACAAGCGCATCTTTGTCTTACACTCGTCTCTATACCTATACCTGGAATTTTCGCGGGGGTTTTACTTCTTCTGCGTCTTGATTGGGGCGATAACCGCTCGAGCGATTTTCGCTCAGTTTAACAAAGCCCGCTTGTCATTTCTTTCTCGTGCTAACCCTGATCTTTTCAACGCAGAGGAGACCTTCCTCTTCTCTGCTACAAACCAGCCGCATCGAATACTTTCAGAGCCGGGGCGTTTGTATCCATTTGAATGACATGACCCAGCCAACGAAGCCGCTGGATCTTCATTCGCTGCGCTATGTCTATGTCGTCGTAAAGCTCATACAGCTTTTTGTTCTATTGCCTACAAGACTCGCTGACGCCTACGTGCAAAGGCCCAAAAATCTTCCGCAGAATCTTTCTCACAAGCCCTCCAAGGGCGTTACTTCAGATTACACTAGAAATCGCATCGCGACACGCTGCTTGTATTGCGAGTCACTCATTTGCACTAAACAACTTACTGTAACACAACTCTCGGAACTTAATTGCCACTCCTCGTATATGCACCTGCTACGTTAATAGCTTTTAAAGTAATTTGCCTGCGGCACTCAAACGTCGATTGCACATTAAAGCATTGCAATAAGCATCATATAGCTTATATAACTTCAAATACATTCACACACACTTGCATAGGTAGATATACAGTTGTGTTGAAAAATATAGTAGTACAGCACCTCACAACATTCATATTAATTTTCCGACATGCTAATCGGTGTTAAATGAACACGGGTTCATTTGAGTTCTAAGAATAGGATGCAAAGAAGAGAATAGCGATTAAATCCCGTTTGTTTTGCATTGGTTTGTGTAATTTTTTGACGACTTTTGCGAAATGCACCGAAAAGTGGCTGTTGATAATTATAGTAGTGCTTGGTGTGAGTGGTTGCAATCCAATTATAATAATTTATTAGTACAACAAAAAACTTCAATAGTAGGTATAATGTAGTAATTAATGTTTTGTGAATGATTTTCATTGGGTATGTAACAATTTTTATTCTAGTGGGCGAAGAAAGAATTGCACGGCTGAGAAAAGAGACTTGATAGTTAGCCTAAGATCAAAAGGCAAAACGTACAAGGAAATTGAAAATATTGTTGGCTGCACACCTACAATGATATTTAATGCGATTCATTATAAAAAAGCCCAAAAATCGGGGTAAAAACGCCAAAAAACCGCTGTCGAAGATAGACGCATTGTGGGCTTTAGCAAGATAAGGACGTCACCATCATCTAAAGTTATCAAAAATGAATTGATCTCTCGGTCATTGACGTTTACAGTCCGTCATTGTCTAATTGAGCAAAATCTAAATGCCAGAAGTACTAGAAAAGTACACCTTTTGACGGGGAAGCATGTGGAAGAACGACTCAGATCTGCAAATCTCATCTGGTCTGGCCTGCAGAAAAGTGGCGAAACATATTGTAGACAGACGAAAGCAAAACTGTTTAATTTGGTGGAACAGGCTCTAGGCAGTATGTATGACGTCCACCAAACACCGAATATAATCCTAGGTACACAAAGAAGACAGTTAAGCATAGCGTTTTCTTTTTGAACCACCTATTTTTGTGAGAATGGTAACACAAATGACATGTCAAATGTGTTCATAATTTACTTAAAGGTTTGACATTTACGAAATGGGACGCTATACGCTTGAACAAAATTGGGAAATATTGAAAACCTACTTCCAAAGTGTTGAGTTTTCTACTCAAACTGTGAGAAATTTGAAAAAATAATTCAAAAAAAAAAAAGATTTGCCAACAAGACAGTTTGTGGATCAATTTATTAATCGTGTTCGTGAAAGTGGATCGTTAATGGTTAAAACAACACGTGAACGTAGTCCTACAGTGCGTACACCCGAAAACATTGCTGTTTTAGCCGAAAATGTGCGTGAACATCCAACAACCTCAGCTCGTCATCGTTCTCAAGAATTGAACATTTCATGCACTTCTTTGAGGAGAATTTTGCATAAAGACCTCGGTATATTACAAAGTTCAATTGGTGCAAGAACTGAAGCCTAATGACCATCCAATGCGTTTTCGGTTCGCTCAATGGGCAGAAAATCGTTTGACCGAAGATGAGCATTTTTACCGAAAAATCATCTTTTCTGATGAAGCTCATTTTCACATCGGTGGCTACGTCAATAAGCAAAATTGTCGGATTTGGGGCTCGGAAAATCTACACGTTACTGTAGAGAAGCAAATGCATCCACAACGAGTCACTGTTTGATGCGATTTTTGGTCTGGCGGAATCATCGGGCCATTTTTTTTCAAAAATGAGCGAGGAGCCGCGGTTACAGTAAATGGCGAGCGTTACCGTGACATGCTCAACGAGTTTTTGTTTCCAAAAATTAAAGAGGATGACATGGACGACATTTGGTTGCAACAGGATGGTGCAACTTGTCACACTGCCAAAGTTACACTCGAACTTTTGGCTACCGTTTTTGAAAACTGAATAATCAGCCGAAATTCCGATATCAATTGGCCGCCTCGGAGCTGTGATTTAAGCCCGTTGGACTATTTTTTGTGAGAGCCGTTAAATGCTATGCGAACCATCCAGAGACGATAGATGCTTTAAAACACGAAACCGAAGTTGCCATTCATGAAATTGGAGCCCAAACAATCGAAAATGTGCTTAAAAATTGGGTTGATCGAATGGCCTACTGTAAAGCCAGTCGTGGCAGTCATTTGAACGATATTATTTTTCATTCATGTTCACTGTAGCTCGATATGACCACCTTTTGCCTTGACTACAGCCTTGAAACGGTCAAAAAATGATTTGCATCCTGCACGAATGCGATCTTGAGGTATTTTGACCCATTCTCATATAATCGCTTTTTTCGGCGCATCCATACTGGTATATTTTTTAGTCCTCGCCTTGCTCTCCAAAATGGGCTAGATGGAATAGTCCATCGGATTTGCGTCTGGCGAATTCGAAAGCCATTGTGTGGACGAAATGAAGTGTGGAACATGATTTTTTAACCATTATTTCGCACGAAATTGCTTCGAGTGGCCATACGTAGGCTGAAATTCTCGTATGAGCGTTCGGTCGTTTTAAGTGTTTATGAACTGCTCTATTGGGACATTTTTTTCATCAGAAAACACAATGTTAGGAAATTCGCCACATTCGTGCAAGCGCAACAACTCCTTTGCTCTTTCGCCCCGAACTATTTTTTGCTGGGGTGAAAGATCGTGTGCTTTTTGGAACTTGTAAGCCTTCACCTTGAGCTCATTTTTCAATATGCGTCGAATGCTGTCTTGCAATATTTTCAGTTCTTTGACCACTTTTCCTCCACTTCGGCGTGGATTTCGTTGCGGTTGTTTTTGGTCCACCTCCATAGCGTTTTGCAATGCTACCAGTATCATTGTAACGTTTTATAGTTGTAACTGAGACGCAAATGCTTTTGACTTATAAACAATATATTGAACTGTCATTAGAACAATTTTGACGTTGATGTCATGAGCGTTTTTACAGATACAAGCAGTGTGAAGTTGGTAACACTTCATATCGTTCACCCTGTAGAAAAATGAATATGAATGTTGTGAGGTGCTGCACTACTACATTTTTGAACACAGCTGTATATGCAGTATAACAGACAGGCGAGTAATTTTAAAACGTTAACTCGAAGTTTATGAGCGCATTTTCGAAAGATACTAAATAAATATTCTTATTTACTACGAATTCAATTTCTTATCAGTTTGCACAAATACACACATCCGTACATATTTGTGTATGTATGCGAGTGGTGTTGAGGTTTATAAATAACTAATTCTGATCTTATCTCGCTTAAAGTCTTGCATCTATTAAATAATACAAGAAATATTAACTACAAATCGCTTGCTCATGCCTCTCACCAGCAAAATATTCATGAGCGGCACTAAGCATTAGTGGTGAATTTATGGGTTCCAGCAAGTGGTACTTTATGCAATCTTCAATGTAATACTAATTTCGTCAATGAACGTTTTTTAGTAGATGAAATTAGAAAACTTGTTTTTATTATTTCTATTATTCATTGGAATGTATTCCTTGTAAAATAAATTGCAAACAACTTCTGCTCAAACAGTTTCTGGCTATTCCAAAAGCACTCCCAACCTAGGAAGGTAGGTATATTGGTTGCCAATTGGCACACCTAGGGCTGCTGTGGGCACATTCTCATACCACCAGGGCTGTCCGACTCCTCACTCTACACTGCCCTCATTGATCCAACCTGTAGGTTATGCTAGGTTAGGTTTGGCAGTCGCACCGCACATAAAGACAGCCATGCCACTTAGACCACGAAATGGGTCTGTTGTGAGCTGCAGGGGCTAGGCTACATTTCCCCTTCCATATTGAACCATCCTGAGCTTATGACAAAGCGTAAAAGGTTGTGGATACCTAAAGTGTATAGATTATCTGTATTCATTAAGAAGTAGGATCTTAAATATCGGCTCCTGCTCTTAACTAGAGCCAGACCTGTGCAAAATAGGTGTTGAATTGGTTCCAACTCCTCCTCATTCCTGCGGCTACGACAGAAATAATGCATGTGAACGCCTAATCTCCTTGCATGATTTCCTATGAGACAATGTCCTGTGAGGGCCCCTACTAAGGTCCTAATTTGAAGTCTACTCAACTTTATAATACTCTTGGACAACGTAGATTTAGCTTTGGCCATGTTTGCCTACCAATTTCACAGGTATTGGCACTAATACGAGGCGTGCCTTTTATATTTCGGGATTTGGCAACCCTGGTGTTGCAATCTGGTAACTCACAGCTGTATCGCAAAGTTTGACATTTTTTGGGTTTTACGTAGTCAGAACGTTTTGAAATACCAGCGCTATTTGTGTTGTTTACAGTAACTTAAAAGATTCATCTCGGGCCAAAAATGGAATTAAATCGTGAACATTTTCGTGGGATTATTTTTTACAACTTTCGACGCGGATTAACTCAGCAACATTGCATGGATGAACTTAATTCAATTTTTGACTGTCAAAAAGATTTGTTCGCGTTGGATCCCACACAATTTGTCAATCGCTCAAAAAAAGGCTCGTGTCGATTGGTCGAAGGAAATGCACAAAAAATACGATCGCGAGCCTTTGAAACACGTCTATGACATCGTGACAGGTGATGAATCATGGATTTACGCGTATGAGCGCGAAAGTAAACAGCAGTCGACTGTATGGGTGTTTCAAGATGAGCCAAATCCAACAAAAGTTGTTCGCGTACGAAGCACTTCCAAGCAAATAGTCGCCTGTTTTTTCGGAGAAACTGGACCACTAGAACAACGCAGAACAGTAAATTCTGAGTGGTACATAACCATTTGTTTGCCAGTTGTCTTCCAAGAAATCAGGAAAACCAATCGCCAAAGACGGATCACTCTTCACCAGGACAATGCGAGCTCTCACACATCGGCTCAAACAACTGCATTTTTGAGCACCCAAAACATCGAATTAGTGGGTCATCCGCCGTATAGTCCTGACTTGGCACCGAATGACTTCTTTTTATTCCCGTACGTAAAAAACAAACTGAGAGGTCAACGTTTTTCGACACCTGAAGAAGCGGTTGCGGCATTCAGAATGCATGTTTTGGAGGTACCTCATTCAGAGTGGCAAAAGTGCTTCGACAATTGGTTCAAACGCATGCAAAAGTGTATAGATCTTCATGGAGAATATTTTGAAAAACAATACGTACATCTTTGATTTAAACAACCTGTAGCTTTCCTGTATGTAACAATCTTTGTTAGTTATAAATTAGCTACTTCTGCCAAATTATTCAAACAACGTTTTCCTAGAATAGCCTTCCTAGAGCCATGCACCCGCATAGAAAGTGTTCTAGAGTCTCTTCTTCTTCAATGTCATTAAAGCTTTTGCACTACTCGTTATATGGTGATCCCGGTCTATTCGCATGCCTGCCCTGTTAGAACCCCAAAAAGATTTCTCAGGTCCTTTCTAAGAAGTTTCAACATTCGGTCTGTGCGGCCTCTATTCCATTTTGGGCATGTCATTCGACTTGTTGCACAGTTTGAAATACGCTACAATGATCCGGCAGCCAGAAGGAATTGCAGGCACTCAACTCTTCAGAGTGAAAGCCTCCGCCTACTTGTTCATTTAGCTTGGAACCATCAGTATAGATACTGACTCCACTTCTATTGTCCATTATCCCATTGTGCTAATCTTCTCTTGTTGGGAAAGTTGTAGTAAAGGATGTATTTAAGTGTAGCTCTGCTAAGTTACAAAAGTCTGTTGTTTGGGTATGAAAAGATATTCGTCTAGTATTTTTGCGTGACCCTTTTTGTTAGTGGTTAAGTGGAAAGATTCCTTTAACTTGAGTGCCGCTTTTGCCACTGTAGGCCTCAATTGGTAATACAAACTTGTATATGCAGCATAACATTCATCGCTGTCGTGGGCGTAGTCTTAGGGCCCACTTTGAATACTCCAAACGTTTTACCATAGTTTTTTTATCCCAAGTGTTGACCACCAAATCTAGAAACCGTTTGTCATGATTGGTCTCATCAGTGCTCCATATAGCCAGCACAATTCTTTTGTATTGTGTGTACAGAGTACAGTGGCTGGTTTCCTTACCCTATCATCTATTCTTTGTTTCTACGAAAGCTTCTTATCTAATATTAATCCTAGGGAGCTTTTTCCCCGGGGTTGTGATTAGAACAGGTATCTTATGTTTCCTTGGAGACAAGACCAGACTTGTCAATATATGGTGTTCACTTTCTTTTTTAACTACTCAATCTGGAAAGCAACCAAAAAAGTTCTAAACAAAACAATTTACCAACCGCCTATATGGAAGGAAAAGGAAACTGGGCAAGAATGAATGAAGAAAAGGCAGCAACACTAGCAGATTATTTCGCAGAAATATTTCCAAGCTCTACAACTCTCAATACCTTCCTGTTTGCATCAGAACGAACTCATATGCAAGATTATAAAATAAGACCGGCGACTACACGAGAAATCAAAAAAATAATAAAGACTGATATAAAACCAAAAAAAAAAATTGCCTGGATTTGACCAAATCACAGGATTTATATTAAAACAACCACCACATCTCGCGCAATGACCTACTTACGCAACATATTTAACGCTTTGTTTAGGCTTAAATATTTTCCGAAGGTTTGGAAAATAATGGAAATAATTGCTATTCCCAAACGTGTCCAGGATCCAGCAATATCATCATCTTATGGTCCCATTAGCCTACTTCCTATTATGAGTAAGATATTCAAAAAGCTGCTCATTGGGAGAATAAGACCAGTTATTGACCAACAAAAAGTGATCCCTGACCATCAATTTGGTTTCAGACAAAAACACTCGACAATACAATAAATACACCAAGTGTCACATAAAATATGAAGTGAGCTAGACGCAAAGAAATTTTTTGTTCGCATAGAAAAAGTATTGACACAAAGGACTGATCACTAAGATAAAACCAAATGGAACTCCTATTCCTACATCCTTAGCTGCGAAAATCCTAGGTATACATCTGGACAGCAAACTACAATGGAAGCATTATATTAAAAATAAAATGGACGAAATCCAAAATAGATTCAAACAACTCTACTGGCTGTTAAACAAAAACTCAGCTTTTCCTTTGTACAATAAAGTTTTAATCTACAAAACGAATTTAAAACCTATCTGGACTTAAGGAATACAATTATGGGGAACAGTCAAAAAACCGAACACTAATACATATTATCCAAAGACAGTAATCTAAAATTTTAAAAATAATAACTGGTGCACCCCGATGTATCTCAAATCACGACTTACACAGAGAACTGAACACTACTACAATCAAAGAAGAAATAACAAAAGCTCAGAAGAAAGTACCAGCCAACGATAGAAACACACTGCGACAACGAAGTAAATGTACTTCCTACACAAGAACTCATGCGAGCTCGTCGTCTCCAACGCAAACGACCGATCGACTTTATATAAATCCCAATCTTAGAAATATTATTAGGTGCGCAACTAAGAGTTTGTCAATAGATGCCGCTAGCAGTGTGTGCTAGTCGATTCTAACATAACCTAAACGTCATAAACCAAGCTTAGACACATGGTAAACAACCTACTTCCACACATTAGTGATTTTGCTTTGGTATCATATACTTTTGGTTTTGTGAAAAGGTCTGATTTTGTGCCGCCTAATCGTCATTTGTGAGAAGTGCTGATTTTCCTCTTTCATTGCGATGCGGCTGAAACGCATCGAGAGCTATAAAAAGTTTATGGAGATGCTGCTTTAAGTGAAACAATGTGCCGAGATTGGTTCCTTCGTTTCAAAGACGGTGATTTCAATGTTGACCACCGTCCGCGCGAAGGAAGGCCAAAAACCTTCGAAGACGCTGAATTGGAGGCATTGCTCAATGAGGATCCGTGTCAAACGCAAGAAGAGCTTGCTTCAGAATTAAGAGTTATTCGCCAATCCATTTCCAAGCGATTGCATGTTTTGGGAATGATTCAGAAACAGGGGACTTGGGTTCCTTATAAGTTAAAACCAAGGGATGTTGAACGTCGTTTTTCGCCTATGAACAACTGTTCTTGCGGCAAAAAGGAAGGGTTTTCTTTATCGCATCGTGACGGGTGGTGAAAAATGGATCCATTACAGCAACCCAAAGAAAGGAAAGGAAATGCACGATCTTGCTTCTACGTCATCGCCTCGGCCAAATATTCACGATGCGAAGGTTATGCGATATATTTGGTGGGACCAAGTTGGTGTTATTTATTATGAACTGTTGAAACCGAGCGAAACCATCACTGGAGATCGGTATTGACTTCAATTGATACGATTGGGTACAGCACTGCGCGAGAAGCGGCCGCAATACGCGGAGAGGCATGACAAAGTGATTCTACAGCATGGCAACAATGAAACTTCCTTTTATGCAAAAACAAGTTTGCACACCGGTATAAATTTGATCCCATCCCTGTTTTAGATCTGCTTAAATTCGGTGCACATCAACTACTGAGGACTTACTGCGTGAATTCGCAGAGAAAAATCCACGTTGCTACAATAAAGCTATCAGATATTAACTATCAGATGTTAAGCTATTTGCAGATGTTAGAAATAAACAAACTACAACTCATCAAATATTTTCTGGGGTGACTCACACCCCAGTGTGTCTTTCGAAGATTGATGTCAATTATCTTTAAAACAGTCTTATGAGTATAAATCTCGAACAAGAGGCCTTAGTTGCCAAAGCTCTTGTTAAATTTTAGTGTATTGGTTATGTATAATTATTCTAACCGGCACCAGTTGGACATACCAAGTGAAGCCAAGTCCTTATCCACCTGATCTTTCCAACGCAAAGAAGGCTTTCCTCTTCCTCTGCTACCACCAGCTGGAACCGCATCGAATATTTTCAGAACCAGAGCGTTTGTATCCATTCGCACGATATGACCCAGCCAGCATAGCCGATCCACGCCTCTGCGCCATACGTTAGGGCGGGCATGATGAGAGCCTTGTAAAGTGTTAGTTTTGCTCATCGAGAGAGGCTTTTACTACTCATTTGCCATAATTTATAATTATTACTCTTACAAAGTAAGCGGGAGGCTTCGGTCCCACGTCTCTAGGTTCACACCTGTGAGCGATAGGCTAGCCACAATCCGTATCAAGGCACGGTTCTTCAACATAAGCCTGATTTGCGCGCACGCCCCAACGGAGGAAAAGGACGATGCCATCAAAGGCAGTTTCTATGCGAGACTCGAGCAAGTATATGACCGCTGCCCAGCCCACGACGTGAAGATCGTACTCGGGGACTTCAACGCAAAGGTTGGGCGAGAATCTGTCTTCGATCCCACTGTTGGTCAGTTCAGCATCCACGAGACCTCATCGAACAATGGTCTACGGCTGATCGACTTCGCTGCGGCGCGAAACATGGTAGTTAGTAGCACCAGATTCCAACATCTCAACATCCATAAGGTCACCTGGCTGTCCCCTGATCAAAGAACGCGCAACCAAATTGATCATGTTGTGATCGACGGAAGGCATGCTTCATGTGTGCAGGATGTGCGAACGTTCCGTGGAGTGAACATCAACTCTGACCACTATCTTGTCGCAGCCAAGATACGCATGCGGTTATGCAATGCGAAGAACGTGCGCCCCACTACGCAACGAAAGCTAGACGTCGCTAAGCTGCTATCACAACGGACTGCCGAAACTTACTCCGCTCACGTCTCGGAGTTGCTCCTCCACGATTCTCTACCTGCAGACGCAGGCGGACTTTGGGCACATATATCCCGCTCTATGCGAGCTGCCGCTGAAAAAACCATTGGGTTCCAACGCCCACCTAAACGAAACCAATGGTACGACGAAGAGTGTCGCGAAGCTACTGCAGCGAAAAACGCAGCTTACAAAAGAACTCTGCAGTCAGCTGCAACGCGGGCCGTGCGAGATAACTACAGGGAAAAGAGATCGGAAGAGAGGCGCCTCTTCAGACGCAAGAAGCGAGAACAGGAGAAGCGTGAGCGTGAGCTGCTAGAGGAGTACAGGGGCAGGAATGATGCTCGAAAATTCTATCAGCAAGTCAAGCGTCTGACACAAGGTTTCAAGACCGGAGCATCAGCCTGCAGAGATAAAAACGGAAATCTGGTTATGGATACACAGTCCACACTGGGCATATGGAGGGAACACTTCTGCAACTTACTTGCTGGCGATAACGCACACAATTCCGACCCAGTAGAAGATAACCCGATACCGCCAATCGACGATAATTTGGACGTTCCACCACCTAGTCATGCCGAAGTCAGAGTTGCCATCCAGCGGCTCAAGAATAACAAAGCGGCTGGCGCTGACGGCTTGCCCGCTGAATTGTTCAAGACTGGCGGCGATGTGCTGATAGGGAGCATGCATCAGCTCATTTGCAAAATATGGCTAGCAGAAAGCATGCCCGACGATTGGAATCTCAGTGTTCTTTGTCCTGTACTGAAGAAGGGTGACCCGACGATCTGCACCAACTACCGGAGCATCAGTCTTCTAACCATCGCGTACAAGGTCCTGTCTAGCATACTATGTGGAAGACTTAAGCCGTTTGCCAACACACTGATCGGGCCTTATCAGTGCGGCTTCAGAAGTGGTAAGTCCACCATCGACCAGATTTTCACATTACGCCAAATCCTGGAAAAGACCCATGAAAAGCAAGTCGACACCCATCATCTTTTTGTCGACTATAAAGCTGCGTTCGATAGCCCGATAAGGGATTGCCTGTACGCCACCATGTCTGAGTTCGGTATACCAGCGAAGCTCATACGGCTTTGCAGAATGACGTTGAGCAACACAACCAGCTCCGTCAAGGTAGGAAATAACCTCTCCATTCAGTACCGTTCGAGGTTTCAGACAAGGCGATCCACTGTCATGCAACCTCTTCAACTTCGTGATGGAAGGGGTGCTCCGAAAAGCAGGAGTGCATCGTAATGGCACTATTTTCTACAAATGTGTCCAGCTCCTTGCGTACGCCGATGACATTGACATTATCGGCCGCTGTAAGCGAGATGTCACGGCTGCGTTTTCTGCTATCGAGAAGGAATCATCACGAGTGGGTCTGGCGGTGAACGAGGGTAAAACAAAGTATATGCTGTCTGCAACGCGGAACACACGGCGTGTAGGAACGCACGCCATTGCGGACAACTATACTTTCGAAGTTGTGCCAGAATTTATTTATCTTGGCACCACCGTTAACAGCAACAACGATACCAGCCTGGAGATCAAACGGAGAATCACTCTTGCTAATAGGTGTTACTATGGGCTAAGTAAGCAATTGAGTAGTCGAGCCCTCTCTCGCATGACCAAACTGACACTTTACAAGACGCTCATCATACCCGTGTTGCTTTATGGCGCAGAGGCATGGGTAGTGTCACAAAGCGATGCAGCCGCTCTTGGGGTGTTCGAGAGAAAAGTTCTTCTAAGATCTTCGGTCCTGTGCGCGTTGGCGAAGACTACCGTTCAAGAATGAACCACGAGCTGTATGAGCTCTACGCCGACATTGACGTAGTTCAACGCATCGCCATCCAACGCCTGGGTTGGCTAGGGCATGTCGTGCGTATGGATGAAGAAGCTCCAGCAAAGAAGGTGTTCGAGGGCGAAGTCCAAGGAAGCCGACGCAGAGGAAGACCATTGCTCCGGTGGAAAGACCAGGTGGAGGAAACCCTATGCTCGCTTGGTGTACAGAATTGGAGAAGGCGCGCGCGGAGCAGAGGCGCCTGGAGAGAGTTAGTGAGGTCGGCCGTAACTCGGTAACGGGTTGTTATGGCCACCTAAGTAAGTAAGTAGTACTCTTACAAATAAATAAATAAAAAAATAATATTTTTGAGCCCTTTCGCTTGCATTAAAAACTGTGCAAAAAATTATGAATTTCGAAAGTTTGGCCAATGGGATATATGGGGTGACAATAGCAGTAGCGACAAAAAGCTGCATTAGGTAAAAAATATTGTATTTCTACAAAAATTTTAAATATTTGCAGAAGTAATGTAGTATGGCGCGTGCGGAAACATACGGGTACAGGTTCTGGACACCATATATAATATATACACACATACATGCATATACTCGTATCTGTATTTAGTATTAATAGCGTTCTTTGTACTAACAAAGCTATTTGAAATATTTGTAAGCACTCACACAAATGCAAGTACTAATAAAATACACTTGACATGAGCGTCATACCTATGGACCTACATATAGATACATCTGTATACACTTATATGTGTAAATATACATATACTTATATACACAAGTGTGTGTGTGTGTGTGTGCTTAAATTGTAATGTGAACCACCTGTTCGATTATCTCAGATTAAGCGCTCAACTTGCGAACAAATACTTTCAAAGCTGTTTACACCCTGTCATGGAGAATATTGTTTTTGTTTTGAAATATGGTATGCAATATCAGGCAAACCTGTAAGCACCACTACGACAACTAAGAAGCTATGCGGCTCCACGCCAGAAGCCTCCACCCAATTGTCTATGCGTTGCATGAGTGCAATGGAAGTGGCGATGGAGGTGTGCAACGCGATCGGTGGTTTATTTACATAAAAACCTGCAAATTCACCTCCACCTCCAACAACAACAACAACGGCCGTAGCGCGGGAATGCTTAGAACGCAAAAAGTAAAAATTCAAACCACTTTATTTATCCAGCATTAGAATACAAAGAGTGGTGGCAATGCGTCGACTTACCGACCAGCCGAGCAATCGAGCAACCCAGCAAGTGGCCAACCACAACAGCACCAAGCTGATCGACTATTACAATTTTACGCGAGTCATGGGCAATATTTTCTTGCTACCACAACTCGTTGCTTGCTACTGGTGGCTGCTGAAAAAAATGCCCTGACTGTGGCGACTATGACCACATAACCATGTCCGCCGTCCGCCGCCTGCCGCCCGCCTTCTGTCTGTTTGGCCACCATTCGCTTCGGCCGCTTGTATGCAGCGTTGCATAGTTGTTGTTATTCTCATTATTGTTGCGTTAGTTATGGTTGATTTCAGTCTTCTGGCGGGTGAATTGTTTTTGTGAAATTGTTATGTTTGCCGCTTGCGGTTCGTTGGCGATATAAAAGCGTACGACTCGTTGATTTTCTTTTGAGTTCGCTGTTTTGCTGGAGTCTGGTGCAAGTGCAAATTCGGTTTTTCTTCAAGTACGAAAAGAACTAAGCGTATTTGTAGTGCGCCATCATAAAGCAATTACAAAAACAAAAACAAATAGAAAAACTAAATAAAAGCAATATTTAATTAAATGACGAGGTTTTACAAAAATTGTGTGAAAAATTAAAAATTATGAAATAAACGAAAACTAAACATAGAATATAGAATAAACCAAAAACTCTTTGTTTATTTCATATTTTTTGCATAAAATAGCGCAAAATTAATAGTGCTTGTGTTGTTATTTTAAATTGCGGACTATTTTGGATTTTTTAAATTACGCAGCCATAATGAATAAATTGGTAAGAAAATGGAAAATGTGAAATGCAATAAAAAGCAATAAAAATTGGTTTAAGTGACTGCACAATTTCGAAACTTAATTACAATTTTGCTATTTCAAAATTGGAAAGGGATTTGAGTGAGTTGAAGTTGAGTGAAATGAAAATAAAAATAAAATTTTTGAATTGCTAAACTAACTAAATTAACTCAAGGGATTACCATTTTTGATACCGTTACTTACATATGCACATATGCACATAAATACATACAAACAGTAGCAGTTCATGCATGCAAAGATTTATGAAAATTGCATCAACAAAAAAAAAAACTAGAAAAAAAGCAAAAAAACTAAAACAAAAAAAAAAAATTATGAAATAAAAATTCTGAACGGTTTTTCTTTTTATTTCGACGAAATAGCTGAGATTATCTGATTTCAATCGAGCCTTTTGTTTATATGGCTGACCTCCAGTTTCTGGGCAATAAATGCTCGACTTAAAGACTGCCCTGACTTCACCGACATTTTCAAATGTGGGCCTATTGGAGCGTGTCTCATTTTCGAAGTCCATATCACCAAAACGGAATTGTTGAAACCACTGCTTTGCTGTTGCATTCGACAATATACAGTCAATTTACGACAATATTCAGAAAAAAGGAACCGCGATCATTTATGCAGTATAAAAGATACATATTTAAATTTTTTTTTTTGACGTGAAAATATGTACAAAACTACGAGTCGCAATTACTCAATAAGCCGGAGACTACACGGCATAACCTGGCATCTTCTTCATGATTTGAACCAGCTTTTCTGCGTAGCTCGTCAACAAAGAGGACCAGATTTTGCGAACTTAACGCACGACTTGCTTTAAATCATGTACTGGGTTGCCCGTATTCGACGGACCCATGTGTTTTTTTCTTTTAAATCAAAGAAAAACACAATTTTTTTGCTGTTGACGATAATAATCATTTTATTTGGTTCAAGTAGATTTGTTGACATCACTTTTTGAATATGATATCTCTCAAATGGCCGCCTTGAGCCTTTACGGCGTATTGCGCCCGTTTTGCAGCATTTTCCATAGTTTTAGCTAACATTTCAGCTGGAATAGCGGCTATTTCCGCACGAATGTTGTTCTTGAGCTCTTCTATGGTCTTTGGCTTATTAATATAAACCTTTGATTTTAAATATCCCCACAAGAAGAAGTCAGGTGGTGTTAAATCGGGCGAATGCGGTGGCCAGTTAAAATCGCCATTTTTCGACATCAAACGACGAGGCAACAATTTCTTCAAAAAATCGATTGTGGTGCGAGCTGTGTGTGGTGGAGCGCCGTCTTGTTGAAACCAGAACTGCCTCATACGCTTTCGTCGAATAATTGGCATCACAAAAGTGGTTCTCATATCGCGATAACGCTCCTGATTGACGGTAACAGCTTGACCATCTTTATTTTCGAAGGAAAACGGCCCAATAATCGTTTTCGCACTAACGCCGCACCAAACAGTGACTTTTTCGTCGTAAAGAGGTATCTCTTGAATTTCGTGAGGATTTTCCGTGGCATAAATATGGCAATGCTGCTTGTTTACCGTCCCATTCAATAAGAAATGAGCCTCATTGGACATGATGATTTTGTTCTTCTTCTTCTTTTGACTTCTTTTGTTGAATGTAAATTTCAACAACTTAGGAGCGCTCGCGTGGCGTGTACTGTTCCATGGTAAAAACCTGCTTGGACTGACACTTCCAACGCGGTATGTCATTAAGCGATCTGACGTCTCTGTCAAAAGATACAGGGCTGCTAGATGGGTCCGTCAAATATGGGCAACCCTGTACTGGCCTTCCGGCAAAATGCGTTTTCGTAGTTCCCCATACATTTTCAATGCAGCCGACGTCTGGAACTAGGAAGCCCAGTCCATTACTGTGGCGCTATTTTCTTGTTTTGTTGTTTCTCAATGTGAGAGCAGTGGATTTGAAGATGTGGAACGGTAGGATACGTCCGCCTTTTTCAGTCGTCGTTCGATGGTGTTGACACTTACATTTACTCCCTTTTTAGCAAGAATTGTGAGTGCTTGGCGTAGACACAAAGAAGTGTCCCGCTTAAAAAGTTGGACGATCACTTTATCCTGTTTTTTTGTCGTCCTCGCTTCAAACCACACTCGTCATCAACATTTTTGTACACCTTATACCACTGATTCCACATCACAACCAACTTTTTTGATTTTTTAAACACTTTTGCAGCCGCGGCGTAAGATATTTCGGCCCTTTCACTCATTTTTGTTTGGTTGCGTTTACGAGAAAGTTTCGAACGACACTAACCTCATTTAGCACTTGCGTCGTAGCCCTTGAGTGGGACTATTTTGCAGCAAAAAGCAGAGCGAAACATATCTTGAAGTTACAAGAAAAAATCCGGTTCTTTTCTTCTGACACAGATTGTATTGGGCTGTATTGGTCCACCTTCTCACTTCAGTTGTAGTGGTAGTAAGAAAGGCATTGAATTTACTCGTTCTTTACTTACTCCCAGAAGTGTATCCAAAATGCGCATCCCTCTGTCGAAGACCCAGCGAAGGGTTACCTTAAGCACTAAGCTAGAGCCTTATAAGGTTTTGCGATTCTCATGCCACCAGTGTATTATTGGGTTTCTACATTAACTTCATTATAATTGCCAAAAATATAATGCGTGGTTAACACATGGGCGGAAAAGTTCCAGGCCTAACAAAGAAAACACGTTTTTTTTGTTGTTCAAAATTAGCTTTATTCATCAACGTAATTTCCATCAAGACCAACGCAGTTACTTCAGCGTCACTCTAACATGTAAATACCACTTTTGTAGAACGGATTATCTGTTGCCTCAAAATAGGAATCAGCTTTAGTGATAACCTCTTCATTTCAGCAAAATCTTTTGCAGCAAGCAGTCGCTGGGAGCCATATCTAACAAATACGGTGGATATGGGAGCAATTCAAAGTTTAATTTAAGTGGCTTTGCCATTGTTTTGCCATCATAAACATGTTCTTGTTTCTGGTCAACAGTGAGCACACGCGGTACACACTTTGAACAGAGCTTTCTCATAGTCAAAGGCTCATGCAATATAAGCCAATACGTTTTTTTTGATATCTTTGCGATGTCAGCTAACTCACGCAACTTCATTTTCGATCATTCAAAACGATTTTGTGGATTTGTTTCATGTTTTCTAGTGTTACAGCCAGACCTACGACCACGTTTGAATTCAGCAAACCTTCATTTTATTGTTGTTTCTGATGGAGTGGTGTCCCCATAGCACTTTTCACGCTATTGCTTCGCTTGAACGGTATTCTTTCCCATTAAGAAGGAGTGTAAAATTAAAACACGGTATTCTTTTTGATCCATTAACAAAAAACAATTTTGAAAATAAAAAAAGTAGCGTCACTCTTAGCATAACAACTCACGAACTAATGCATAGAATATTATGAAATTTGAATATCTCTCTTTTTAATGTTAGTTCTATCGGAAGAAGCGGTACTAAGAAAGGCGGCCGCCGTAGCCGAATGGGTTGGTGCGTGACTACCATTCGGAATTCACAGAGAGAACGTCGGTTCAAATCTCGTTGAAAACACCAAAATTAAGAAAAATATTTTTCTAATAGTGGTCGCCCCTCGGCAGGCAATGGCAAACCTCCGAGGGTATTTCTGCCATGAAAAAGCTCCTCATAAAAATATCTGCCGTTCGGAGTCGGCTTGAAACTGTAGGTCCCTCCCTTTGTGGAACAACATCAAGACGCACAACACAAATAGGAGGAGAAGCTCGGCCAAACACCCAAAAAGGGTGTACGCGCCAGTTATATATAATATATACTAACGGAAGAAGAGGTGAATGCAATAAAACTAGTGCCATCTTTGTGTTGGACTTTTCAGCTTATGTGTTAAGTTGACAAATTAAGTCTATTTCCAGCTCTGTTATAAGGATCTCAAAACTAAGCATAAAATTTTGTTCTTAAATACCTATGTTTCCTATATAAAAAGAAAAATTTTGACTTGAGGAAATTTTTATTTTCACCTTTACGTGCTCCATTGCTTGTTTGTTTCTATACTCCAAAAATTATAATATAAATTTTCCTATAGGGTGATTAATTTCACACCACCTTGTATAGGGTTTTTTAGTAAGAGCGCTTCAACTTTTGAACTTTTTTGAATAAAACACAAACGGTTTGACTTTTTTAACTAATTTTTTTTTTATTATCGAGTTTGAACATATACATTTAAGTATGAAATTCGATTTCTTTTGCATGACCACCGCGTGCACGTTTTACGAAGTCCAATCGTTGAACCCAATTTTCGACCACTCTTTTGCATAAATCGGCTGAAATTCCAGCAATTTCGCGTTCAATATTGGCTCTGAGCTCACAAATCGTCGCCGGCTTGTTACTGTAGACCAATGACTTCACGTAACCCCAAAACGGGACGGCTTGTTAAATGGACCGTAAAAATGGCCGTAATGCTCTTAAAGTAGCAGCAACAGAACGTTTCTTTTTTAAGGGCTTATTAAAATTTTTGGCTCCTAAATAATATAAGTAAATTTTAGTACCCACTTTCCCTATATTTAAATCATAAATCTTGGCATAAAAATAGTAGAATTTTTTTGTATTATAAAAATATTTCCATTTTGTTGTTAATTTCTGTCTGTTCCGGGCCATTGTGCAGCTTAATTCTCTAACTCAGCTGAAGGTGGCCGTCACACCAATCCAATGTCTATGTGGGTGTTAGCTGTGGGTAAAACGGAGTTGCATTTGTGTTTTGTTTTGTGTACTTTTGGTTTGTTTGTGCGAGGCGCTGGATTACTCTTGTTTTTGCTGTCATTGCTTCAGTGGCGTAGACTATTGCGTTAGTTATGAGAATATATAAATTATCTTGAGAGGTTAGGCTACAGAAGCGATGAAAAAAGTTCACATATTTTTGGAATGGAATGGAATAAGGCGAAAATCAGAAAAGGGTCCTCTATTGTACACGGAGCTAACTACTTATATATACAGCGCACTCCTTCTTAACGAACACCTATCTTAAGTGGACACTTTTTTCAGTACTTATCACAAATCTTTGAAATTTTTTTGTACATTTTTTTCTCTTCAGCGGGCAACCCTACCATAACACGTTAACCCTCAAATAACATATTATATAATTAACTTTTTTTATACTTTTGCCATAAGCGGTCAAATTTTTCAGTCCCTTGCTGTCCGCTTAAGGGGTAATACACATTGGTTTTTTTATGTGTTTAGGTAAAATAGAACAAAAACTTTATAGAAATGTTTCCAATTTCGGCTGCGCTTTAAAGCTTCGATTTATAGATTAAAGTTTAAGATTGCTTTAAGAAAAGCGAAGAAAAGCACCAGGACTGTAACTACTTGTTTCTATCCATTCTTGGCATTTCATGCTAGCATCCATGGGCATAAAATTTCCGCGTATAGGGCGATGCCACTTTTGTAGAGCTCAGCAGGTATGCCATGTTTGTCGGCAGCCTTGCCATTCCGCAACTGTTTTATTGCAGCAATTTGGTGACGATGTTTGTATTCTCTAATTTATTTCGATATTATCATTACAAACTGCGGACTGGTGGATAGAGGGATCAAGTACGTTGTTGAGTACTTCCGAGAAATGCTCTTTCCCCCGACGAATTTGCTCTTACGCAGTAAGTAGGACGTTACCATTCAGATATTTTATAGGTTGCTCAACAGTGAGGCTTCTGTCAACCAATTTTTTGGTAATATTAAGGGGTAATATAAGCGGATTTTCAGGATTTTTTTTTTACAATAAAAAAATGAAAAACGAAATTCAAATTTGTTAGGCTTTTTATTTAACTTCTTTTACATACAAAAATGAAAGTTTTTTTAATTCTAATAATTTTAAAACAAAAATTAGACTTTTCTTTTAATTTTAATAATTTAAAAAATGACGCTGAAGTTGACCCTCCCGTAAAATTGGACCTGCACGATGTTGTCCATTTTGGCTTTTCTATTTATCTGAAACACAAATACCAAAAAAAAAAATTAATCAGTATGACCGTAGCTATGTCCCGCTACTGGAATCAGAAAAAAAAAATTGAAAAAATGGCAAGGTTTTGAATTTGACACTCTAGGTATCGGGGTTTTTTTGAGTTTTTTAATCAAAAAATACGAAATAATTGAAATAATAATAGTATTCTCTATATATTTATAATTGGCGCGTACACCCTTTTTGGGTGTTTGGCCGAGCTCCTCCTCCTATTTGTGATGTGCGCCTTGATGTTGTTCCACAAATGGAGGGACCTACAGTTTCAAGCCGACTCCAAACGACAGATATTTTTATGAGGAGCTTTTTCATGGCAAAAATACACTCGGAGATTTGCCATTGCCTGCCGAGGGGCGACCGCTATTAGAAAAATGTTTTTCTTAATTTTGGTGTTTCATTGAGATTGGAATCAACGTTCCGAATGGTAATCACGCACCAACCCATTCGGGTACGGCGGCCTAAGTAGTATATAGTAGAAGCTATAATATTGAGGATTTCCGAATGAAAATTTCACAGTATATTCTTAAGATAATATAGGTACTTTCGAAATATCGAAAAAATAAAAAAATCGATTTTTTGAAATTTTTATACCACCGGCTGCACGTTCGGCATCGCAGGCTAAGTTATTGATTGGACAGTCGCCTACATCCGATACTACTCTTCCAGCTGTCTGACTTGTGGAACATTACGATTAGCTTTACTCGTGGTTTGTTCTTTAATTGATTTGCGTTCGCTTATTTTGTTCCATGTTTCGTCACTCATCCAAGCCTTTTTCTTCTGGGTATAGGTCCCAGGATAATAACCACAGCTTCTCACAATGGATTTGGTTATTTTCCATTTTGCCTCTGCCGAGTTGCTAGCAATGCATTCAGCAGCTTGGTGGTATCTACACGGCGAGTCGCGGTACCGTGCCTTCACTTCAGGATTCTTCGCCGCTCAATGTTGCATTTCAAGGGCCGAGTTCTTGTTGTGGGTTTCTTCATGCCGGCAGTGCCAAGTCATATTTTTGTGTTGACGAAGTGATGATCGCTCACCAATTCGATATTAGCTGCCCGTTTGTTACGTACATCAAGCAAACATTTTTTATACCGCCGGCTAACTGCAATTTGGTCGATTTGGTTTGGAGTGCAGTGTCTAAGCGTGGACAACCAAGTTACCTTGTATTAGTCCCTATGCTCGAGGAGGGTGCTTCCAATGACCAGACTATGGTACTTGCGTTACAAAAATCGACAATCATTGCGAGTTCCTAGTCCCTACTTATCAATAAAGTGCTTTAATGAGGTGTTATCAGTGCCGACTTTTGCGTTTCGCTTATTATAACTAAGATTAGGAAACATATCACAACACGATTAATTATTATTTCCTTTATTTTGATATACAAGTTTTTGTGTTCGGTTAATACATTATCCAGGTATTAGAAATTTGTATGATCTACCTTTTTTTCTTTAATCGAAAAAAAAAAAACAAAAAATCACGATTATTACATAACAAAAAAAAAAGTGGATTTTCGGACGGAGCGACCGGTTTTAAGTGAGAATTGGATGGTCTAATTCTTAGCTATTAGCCTAGACAGACGGTGGCATTAATCAGAATTAACAATTTAATTTGGAATTATCTTAGGGATTAAGTGCAACTAATGCGGATTGACAACTAGAGTCAATTCTCATAATTTAAGGGGGTAAGGAGAATTTTTGATGGCAACATTGCCGAAAATGACCGCCAATATCTATTCTGAATTAAAATAATGAAACTTTCAAAGAGAAGAAAGACTGAAAGCAATCATTGCGGTATGGATGAGAAGGTATGGGTGCGATTGAAATTGCATTAATTGTTTTAATCTTTGAAGTAGAAGTTTACGATTTTTTAAGAGGTTAGGGGTAGGCAGAGGCCCTCAGCCCTCTCAGCTCATTTATCCACTGATTGTGTGGGCACCACTGCAAATACTCGCATTTCGCACTCATCCACCAACCTCGATAGCACTTAACGTTAATAAATGTTCTTTAGAATCGAAAAACTCTCAAACAAAGTTATGAAGGGCATTACAACTGAAAGTGAAGGTGGCGGTGTAAAATGCATTTACAGATGCATTACACTTTTTCAATAGCTTCGCAGTACAACAAACGAAGAAAGGAAATGAAATTGAGACTTTTTTCATTGCACTTTTTGGCCACGTGAAGAAGTAAGTCAATTTAAAACAGAAAATGGAAGAATTCCTAAAACTTTCTGAAGCATGCGGGAAACTTATGAAAAGGCGTTAAGAATGTGCCGACACACAACCACAAATGCACAAACAGGATGTCTAGCGATTGGTAAACCTAAGAAGTGGAAATTACGGAATAGATTTGAATAGGAAAAACATTGACCGAAATTATTTCTGTAGGTACAAATGTGTATGAGTGTAGATGCCCAGTAGGGGAAAATATTGGTTGTGAAGTAGAATAATGCCAGTTTACTTTTCAGTTCAACTTGTCCGTCTTCTATATTTTTTCCATGTTAGTCCTAAGTTAACTCCTAAAAAATAAAAACAAATTCTTTAAACAAACTAGTAAAGAAATACAATTTGAGATATTTACTGTACCAACCTAAGAGGGCCCGAAAAAATGGTGATTTTCAATATTTTTGTTTTTGCTTTACAAAAATAAAAACATAGCCTCAATAAATCATGTTTCGACTTGACTTAAGCAAAATTTCAAAAATTAGAAAAAAATTAATAATTATAGAAGTTATCGCTGTTTGTGTGGAGCCCGTTTCTCCAGAAGTCCCTTGCGGTGATCATCACAAGTCCTTGGAGATTCATCTTAAATCAATCGGACAAGAGAAATTAGTTTTATTAATAGATAGATAGAATAGATCCAAGTTTTTTTTGTTTCCAAAATTAAACTTATGGCGGCCTCAGAAAATATTTTTCAGATGTTCGAGAAAAACCGAAAATTAATTGTTTAAAAAAATCGAAATTTTTGAATAAAAATCCTTTGATCAGGCACGAGTTTTTTTTTGTTTTTCAAAACAGTATACATTTTACTGAAAACTACCAAGCGATTTTTAAGTTACAGTGATCACGAGTTCAAAAAACAAATTTAAAAAAAAACGCAAGTCTTGCTATCGCTTCTTTAATGAGGGCTTCCGAATGTTGAATTCTGAGCAATGTTCAGTACTCAGTTAACTTGTTAACGAAATGTGCACAGACCTTTCGTAAGTCGAAATTATCAATTAAAATGCGATAAATTGATATTTTGGAGATATTCAACTCCGATTCCATGAATTTCAACGATGACTTCGGTTATGTTTTTGATAAATTTACGAACAATTTCGATGGAGTTTTCGGTTATTACTGATTTTGTTCATTGTCATTTATGTCCTCTCAACCATCTTTGAAATGCGTAAACAACTCATGAACTCTGGCACGAGATAGACAATCAACGCCATAAACTTTTCTCATCAATTCAAATGTTTCGGTAAACGTTGTACCGATTTTGAAACAAAATTTGATATTAGCTCTTTGTGTGAAACTCATTTTTGTACCGAGGACACAAACATACTGCCGCTTTAGATGCATTAACTTCGCTTCCACTGAACCGAATGTCACCAAGCTTTGACTGGAAGTCAGCTAGGGATATAACTTCCAGCGCACTGACTCATTAAAAAGATGGCGCCTTCAAAAACATTTTTATGACACCAGTATTTTGGGCTTATCTTTGCATGATTCCTCGAAAACTTAATAAAGAGAATAGTGCTGAAAAGGTGTATCGAGTTACTTTATAATTATATTAGAAACTAAAAACATCCATCGGAAGTAGTTCCATTTTGCATGGGATAAATTATTTTATATAGATTACAAGTGAAATCCTACTCACATTTTAGTCCAATTATGTTTGGCCACAGGTGCCAATGTGGAAATAACAGCATTCCTATATAAACAGAAATAGCAAAATATGCGTGGAATGCGATCAAATGTAAATAACCCCTCGCTCTCTCTCCCCCTCATTACTCAGCACGCCCTCACATCATTCATTCAAAATAAATAGTTCACATACAAATATTAAACAACAACAACCACTCTAAAGAAACCAGTTCACTGAGTGAACTAGAAACCTCCATTGACTCATATACATAAGAATGCTTATTAAAGCTACACAAAGGCACTTATGTGTGAATGTGTGTGGGAATGTAGGCGTATAAATAAACATTATGGACACGTATGAGTATATAACTCGACATGTTTGCACTGAAATAGGTACAAAAGCTTAATTAAGTAAGTGCAATCGGTACCAATACATGCAGACATACATACATGCATTAATATGTTCATATGGTGAGTTGCACACACACATGCATATGCATATCGTTATACCCAATAACTGGTGCATGGGCATGGTAAGTAGGAGCACAACAATGCGTGTTCGCATAGCGATTGCCATAACTGTTGAAAACACAAGACGGCCTTGAGAAACTGAAAACGCCTGCTGCAAGCTGCTGGTCCCCTTCAACTGCACGCCTACATTCTTGAATTGGTTTAACAATTAACTGGTGCAAAGTAGGCAATAATGAAAGGTGCTGCAATTATAACTAAGACTTGCATGCTCAAATGCATAAATGTGTTATATGTACTTAGCTAAGTGTGTATGTATGTATGTATGTACCGGAGGCAAGCTCTAAATTAGCAAGCATTTGTGGTAATATTTTAATGAGTAAAAAAATATATGAATATTTTATATAATTTAATGGATACTGAAGAAAATTTGTGCAGTCGTAGCTGGCGTACTGTGGAATAATTTGTATTCGTTATATGTAGAAAATGCGCAACACTGTGAGGGGAAAAAATTGTAAAATATCATCGAGAACTTTGCGCCACTTGTAACTAACACTCTAATCACTGTACAGATCTATAAGTAAAAACACTCTCAGCTGATCGTTAAAAAAGCCCTACTGCTGAGATCAGCTGATTCCAAAAAGGTCTCTTCTGTAACGTGGTTGCATAAAAAATGATTAAATTTCTTGGAAAGTCATATCAAAAAGTCTAAAAAATGCATTATTTTAGCTAAGAAATATATTTAAAATATTTGTTATTGTAAATTTACAGAGTCAAAGATGTTAATGTATTTTCTATTTTTTGTATGGATATTTTATCGTTTTTAATGTTGCTATTACAATTCCAATTTGACATAGCAACCCCGCCAGACCATCAGACATGTAGGTGCCTGTCAAAAAAAATGGAAGAAGAGTAGTGTTTTTTCTTGCAATTTTGTACAATGACTTTAATAACATAAAATTTAATAGACTTTAAAACTGCATACCCAAATTTTTTAACTTTTAGAATGGGGTAAGATAGGTAATTTTTTTTGGATACCTCTTGCTACGGTGTTTTTGCATTCATTTTGAAAAATAAGCAAGATTTTGAAAAATTATTTGTCTGCGAACATTTTGGTTATACTGACTTATGTTTGGCTAAATATTTTGGAAACTGCATTCAATAAGACAAAGGTACTTTTTTTGATATTTTCAAAATCGGGGGGCACGACAGGTCACTATATGTGAGGGGAAAAGAACAATGTAAATGGCTTGGAAATTAACGTTTTAACTTTTATTTATGGAGTATGAACACTGCACATGTTATAAAAGTTAGGAATTTTTCTTTAATTCATTTTTCTTCTCTTCTTTGGTAAATTTTTCGCGTTTTTGTATGAGCTTCTGCCTCTTTGCAGCCTCTCTTTCTTCTTTTCTTTCGTCGGCAAATTGTTTTTTTGCTTCCGCGTCCGATTTCTTCTGAGCTGCAGCTGCTTGCTCAGCGCGTTATGACTCTAGCATCACTGCATCTGTGAGAAGTGCAGCTTTACGTCGCTCCCGGCCTCGATTTGATGGCTTGCGCAGTGGAATGTCCTCAATTGGAATTAATAGGTCGAGATTCGATCGATCTGGCTCTTGATCGGCATTCGATAAAACAGGCTCTTCATGGTCATTGGATGGCTCCAATTTCTTTCAATTTGCATGCGAATTGAAAAGCAAGTGAGCGTATTTGTTGGTATGAAAGTCCGTAGAACATATTTGCTGCTTTAACCAAGTAATCGCGCAACATTTTTTCTTTTTTGTCATTAAATACCTATAGGTTAAGAAAACGACTAGTAAATAAATAATAAAATAGCACCAGGAATTTAAATCGTTAGATTTTTTACTTACGCGTAATTTCTGACACGCTTCTATTGATGACGAGCACTTTCCTATCACGCGAGCACGTAATGTTTCGAATGGAATTTTAAATTGTTTAGAAGCTGATCGAACACTAGCGCCATCTCGGATTGCCGCGATTGCGTTTTTTACGTCCTCTTCACTTCGTTTCGACGTTTTTCGCACATAATTACGCACCATTTTGCTGCAAAAACAATTAAAATTTATTTTATTCAATTAAAAGTAGTGACCTATAATGCCCCCTGACGGCTGACCTATAGTGCCCCCAAGCACATGTTTTATGTTAGTGTCGATATTTTTTTTTTAAACAAAAATATCAAAAAACTAACACATTATTCGTGTTCAGCATTATTTTCTACGTAAAATAAAACTCTCCTGACAAATATTTACATACATTAAATAGAATAAAAAAAATGCTATGTCGGAGAAAAGCTCACAAAAAACTAAACGACGCCAGAACTAGGATAACTAATCAATGGTGACGGCCGAAATGACAGTCGCGAACGTTGTTCCCCACCACGTATTCAATTCACATAAGACGAGTGACCTCTGCAAAAACAGTGCGACGAAAACCCCACCTACCTATTGTGCCCCCATACCTATCTTACCCCATTCTACTAATGTTTTTAATAATTTTTTTTTTTTTAATTTTGATTAATTCTGAAATTTTGATGAAAATTAGTGGATTTTTTATAAATTTTGTACACACCTTGAGACCCTTATTTAAATGGTATTTGATATAATAGGACTATGAATAAGTTCGTGCGGTTTTTTTCGAAATTTGAAACTTTATTGACGTAAAATGGTTACAAATTTAATATTCAAAATATTGTCCATCGCTTACTACTACTTTTTCCCATCTTTCTGGCAATTCACGGATTCCCTTTGTGAAAAATTCGGTCGGTTTTGCCGCAATCCACGAATCGATCGATTTTTTGACTTCATCGTAATTACGGAAGTGCTGGTCAGCCAGGCCATGTTGCATCGATCGGAAGAGATAGTAATCGGATGGCGCAAGGTCTGGACTATACGGCGGGTGGGGTAGGACATCCCATTTGAGCGTTTCTAAGTATGTTTTGACCACTTGTGCAACATGTGGCCGAGCATTGTCATGTTGCAAAATAACTTTGTCGTGTCTATCGGCGTATTGCGGCCGTTTTTCTCGCAGTGCTCGGCTCAAACGCATCAATTGTCGTCGGTAGACATCCCCCGTAATCGTTTCATTCGGTTTCAGTAGCTCATAATACACAACACCCAGCTGGTCCCACCAGATACACAGCATAACCTTCAGGCCATGAATATTCTGCGCCGACGTCGATGTTGAAGCATGGCCAGGGTATCCATACGTTGCCCGACGTTTTGGATTGTCGTAATGGACCCACTTTTCATCGCCAGTCACAATTCGATGCAAAAAACCCTTTCTTTTGTGCCGTTGAAGCAGTTGTTCGCATGCCATAAAACGGCGTTCAACGTCTCTTGGCTTCAATTCATACGGCACCCAATGGCCTACCTTTCGGATCATTCCCATGGCTTTTAAACGTTTGGAAATGGTTGATTGATCAACTCCCAAAGTTTTTGCAACCTCTTCTTGCATTTGAGCCGGATCTTGATCGAGCAATTCCTCCAATTCGGTATCCATGAACTTTGGCGGCGCACCCTCGCGTTCTTCGTCTTCCAAGCCAAAATCACCACTTTTAAAGCGTGCAAACCACTTCTGGCACGTTCGCTCAGATAGAGCATGCTCACCATAAACTTCCACCAAGATACGATGACTTTCGGCTGCTTTTTTCTTCATATTAAAATAATGAAGAAGAATTCCCCGCAAAAACACATTATTTGGCACGAAATTCGACATTTTCAAGTGTGGTAAAAATATTGTTGTTTACGCTTCAAATAAAAAACTTATACTGACGTTTGTGCCTTACGACAGTAGCTCTCCAATGAATGTTTGGAAATGTGGATCGATGGAATAATAATCAAGTTACGCCATCTGTTGTAAAACCGCACGAACTTATTCATAGTCCTATTAGAATAAACCATCGTTTTTCTAAAAAATATAACAAAACTATTATAAAAAAAAGACATAAGTAGTATAAACTGGTGAAAAGTACTTAGAACTATAGGTTTTTTGGTAGCTGACGTAGCCGAATGGGCTGGTGCATGACTATCATTCGAGAGTACGCAGATTTGAGTCTCGGTGCATGAGCATGAAGTTATAGAAAAAGTTTGCTCAAATAGCAGCCACCCCTTGACAGACAATGGCAAACCTCCTCATAAAAACCATTTAGCGTTTAGCGTCGGCTTAAAACTGTAGGTCCCTCCATTTGTCAAACAACATCAAGACGCATACCTCAAAGAGAGGGGAAGGAGGAGCTCGGCTAATTATACTGGAGCCTAACTTTTGCGGTACACTTACAAAATTTCCTCAAGCTTATTATTATTTAGTTTTTATTTTCTGCAAATGATTCAAAACTGTTTTATAGTCGAGTTTTAGATCCTGGGTAGTGCTACGACTACTAACATGCCGGTTAACTTCGATTATTTCTGAACGGAATCGATGAAATCCAAATTGCACGTTTATTAGCTGTTACAGTATCGGCACCTTAAACACATTTCACAATTTCAGCAGCCTGGTTTCAATTTTCACCTTTAACAAAGAAAAACATTAAAATGTACTGAATTTTTTCTTTGTTGACTTCTATTGCTAACAACCTGTAAATCACAACTTAATGGAACAAAAAAAAACACAACAGCAAACAATTTTTGTTTAGTATGAAATATCACCTTGACAACTAGCAAAAACTTTAAATTGTTTGATCGTCACTATGCGAGATATCGATCACTACAGCCATATGCCGAGAAAAAAATTCTCTTTTAAAATTTTAAATTTTAAACTTTTTCCGCAAACTAATATGAAAAGAAATATAGTGAAAAAAAACAGTTGAAAAACGGTAAAATTAGTATTCATCGAGAAAGTGAGTATATCGGCTCCATGAAAATATTTTGTTTCTGTTAAAAGGTAGGTAGGTAGGTAGGGTGGCTGTCATAAGACACACTTAGACCTTTCGCAGGTCCATTGTGATACCACTGGAGCTTATCCTTACTCTACGTATTCCTTTTCAAACCATCCGGTTGCTTTAATAAACGAGCAGAGCTTCGTTAGTTTTAGATGGGCTATGTCCGCTACATCGGTTAGAAATGCTGTATCAAGAGTGCGCAGCCTTCTCATAGCTAGGCTTTCACACTCACATAAAAGGTGTCTGACTGTTTCCTCTTCTTCTGTATTAAGACAGCTTCTACAGAAATCGAAGTACGGGAGTCCTAACCTTCTAGCGTGGCTGCCTATTAAACAATGACCAGTTAATACACCTATCATTTTTCTTATAGATTCTCTGTTGAATCTTAGCAAGATCTTCGATCGACCGCTGTTCCAGTTCGGCCATGTCTGTCTGCTTAGTTCGCATGTTGTGAGGTTTTGCCAGCTTGTATTTACCTTTTTGATGGTTTCCCTGTCTATAAGTAATTTACGAGTGGCCAAAGGCATGAGTATCAGCGCCTTATCCGGTTCGAGATCGAGCGTTGTACCGGTTCTTGCAAGTTCATCCACCTTACAGTTTCCTGTAATGTTCCTGTGGCCTGTTACCCAGATAAGGTGCACCTTGTAGCACTTAGATACGTCATCTAGTAGTTTAAAACATTCTAGAACTGTTTTTGATTCAAGCGCTTTTATTGCTGCTTGACTGTTCGAGTAAATGAAGACTTCATTTGCGGATAATACTCTCGTTTTTATTTCTTTAAGTCCCTCTTTTATGGCAGTGACTTCTGCCTGAAATACACTGCAATGGTCAGGTAAGCGAAATGATTGGCATACTCCGAGTTTGTTGGAGTAGACCCCTCCACCTCCTTTTTAGACCAGTTTTGAGCCATCTGTGTAGATGTTTAAGTAATTTTTCTCAACAATAAGCCCGTTATCCCGTTCCTCTTTGGAAGGAAATACTGTGACAAAGGATTTATTAAAATTGATGTCCTTGGTCTTACAAAAATCCGTTGTGCTGGGAATGCAGGGGAATTGTTCTAAAATTGAAGAGTGTCCTCTTTGGTTCGTTCTGAGTAGGCCGATTTCTCTTAGTCTGAGAGTTGCTTTGGCAGCTGTTTGCTTACCGTATTGCTCTATTGGTAAAATGTTAAGCATAATATTTAGTGCATCTGTGGGTGTGGTTCTGAGGGCCCCGCAGATGCAAAGACTGGCCATTCTTTGGACGTGTGCCATGGTTCTTTTAATGTACAATTTATCTGGAGCTGGCCACCATTCTGTTAAAAAGTGAAATTGAAATTTGAAAAGGTCGAGCCAAGGAGCACCAGGAGATTTGGCGGCTCCTAAAACACTCAGGCTAAAAAGTACATTGCATTTAGAGCTCTGGAAAGTATCAGAGAAAGAGATAAGAAAGAATAGAGACAGAGATAGAGATAATTAGTCCTGTGAGAACTTTTCAGGTCCTTTGGCAAATCTGTAAATATCCTCCAGTTTTAGAGAACGAACACAACATCCGAACCCAAAACCCAAAACCCTCGTAGCCGTGCTCTAGCAAAGGCAGGACACTCACAGAGAAAGTGCTTCGTGGTAGCCGCCTCCTCCAAGCAAGACAGTCACATTAGGTCCTCAATGATTCCAATGGTGGTCATATACCGACCCCATGGGTTGTGTGCTGTAATAATACCGACCATCAACCGAACGTCTTTTCTTTGAAGTTTTGCTGGAAAGTTTGACGGGTTTCTGTTCGGACTTGTCACAAAACACTTTGCAGTTCTGTAGCAAATTTTCATAAATCCGGTAAAGGTCGAAGTAAATTAAAAAATAATAATAATTGAAATTAAAAAGTATGTTAACTAAGTAAGTAGTCAAAACTAGTCAATATGTGCTACGTTTGCAAACATTTTGGGTGATGTATTTACTTTAGAGGTTTGCTACTAAATCATCCTACTTCAATTACGCATAAATGCATTTGTGTATCAGAAAACTCAAGTCACATAACAGTTCTCGATATAAGAGCTATATATGCAAGGCTGATAGATTACCAGGTTGGTGAAAATGAGATTGAGCGAATAACTTCGGTTGTCACGTCACCAGGGACTCGGCAGCAGAATTCCGCCTGCTCATTTCACAAAATCGTCCAATCAGCCGTTGTTCAGATGGAAACGCAGCAACATTAGCATAGGCTGTGTTGATTTTTTTCGTACATCACCAACACAATCTCAGTTTTTTCGTAACCAAACCGTTGTCTTGTCCCCAGATGCGTCAGCCACTCAGCTGGTTCTTTCAAATTTGCCTTGACTTCACCTTTTCACCATGCTATGTGAGTGAGCCGCGCTCTGAGCGGCTCCGAGCTGGAGAACAAAATTGTTCAATGCTTACATATGTATTATACCTACATTTTGAGTCACGCTTATTCTGTATGGTATACAAAAACAAAATTACGTGCATACAATGACAGTGACTTGCTGAAGGAAAATATCACACGCGAACTTTGGTCGTTTAAAAAGTTTATGGTAAAAATCTAAAAACATACAATTTTTATGTAATGCCAGTAGCGAAATTCAATAAAATCGCAGGTACTCACATCTTAAATTGCCACCACAAATCCACAAAAATGTCGTTAATTTAATGCTCTAATAATACATACAGTTCTTTGAATCGTTAAATCGCCTTTAAGTATAATGATATTATTTGCAAAATTGCTGCTGTTATTACGCCTGAGCCAATGAAGTGATTCAATTTCAAGGTCAGCCACATTACCAAGTGGTTGTGTCACGGTGTGTGTAATTTTATGAAAAAATACCCAAACAAATCCGTTTGCTGCGCTTTGTTAATACTACTTTTCATTTTTTTTTTCATTTTTTCTACGAGTATTTACCTTATCCACGTTTTTTCGTTTTTATGATTTCAGTTCATAGTCAGCTGCCTCTTATTGGGCATACAAATCCAACAGTCACACCAACAACACGACTATACGACACCAGTGCCTATATTGAAACAGATCGATCGCCACAATGACGATGGTTCATATACGTACGGCTATGAAGCGGCAGATAAGAGTTATAAAATCGAAACCAAATATCCTGGTGGAGAGGTCTTTGGCAAATACGGGTATCTGGATGATCAGGGCAAGTTGCGTGAAATCGAGTATGGAGCTAGTAAGCGTGGCTTTGAACCTGCTGGTGAGTTCATTTGTAGCCTGAGATGTGCATCTCATTTTACTATGTACTATATAATACATTTTTTAATAAAATTTTAGGCAGCGACATTAATGTGCCACCACCAACGCTCACCAACAACAATCCCTACCCGCTGGGACCGAACGAAATCGACGATGGACAGTATCGCGAAGATCCTGCTGTCTATTATAGGGATCAAAAGTACAATCGTCCTCCAGTGGCAGCAAGCAAATTCAGTTTGAATAATTTGAATCAACCTCAACGATCGCACTACAATCCGCCTGCGCCGCAGTACTATAACCCACCCCCACCACCACCGCCACAACAGCCGCGTTATCAACAATTCGGTTTCCAACACCAACCACCTCAATATAGGCAGCCAGCTCCACCACCACCACCACCGCCACAGCCCCATTACCAGCCGCACTACCAGCCACAATACCAACATCGTTCATATCAGCCACAACCACAGCCTCAGTATCCATATGGTAGTTTGCCACAACACCACCATCCCGCGCTGAAGAATCTCGATATCTGGAGTGGTTCGTATAGCATTGATTACACGGGACGGCGTAAGTAAGAAGGTCGGAATGTGTGCTAGAATGTGGGTGGTTTTGAACTTGTAGAAGGCTGCGAAGGTTTAGTTGAGAGCGTGTGAAGCGGAACGAGCTGTGGCGAATGCGGTGAGATCGTCAGCATAAAGACTTGTACTGATTTTGTTGATGACACCAATCAGTTACTAAGATTTTTTTTACATGTAAATACTTGTATTTGTAATTTTCTAATAACGCCGATTAGTTAAGGCGAACGAGTCGAAATATATGAATATTTATCTAAACTGTTATAAAATACTTAAAACCTATTGATTTAAATAGCAATGAGCTATGCATGCAAAAATGATGGGAATTGTGTGCAATTGGAGTATAAATTCCATGCCCTGTTATCAGTGACATGGACAGTCTAATTTTGACTGGTTGTTTTTTAATAGCAATGAAGGCTGATCCGATAGTAAACAGATCAGACGAATAGATACCTCATAAATTAAAGCTCTGAAAAGACTCTGTGCTCACCACGAAACACTGCAGCTCACGACTTTTTTGGTTTGGCATATGGAAGAATTGTCTTCTTTATTTAATCGATACATTTTTTTTTGTCGGGAAAACTAGCAAGTGCTGGAGTGCTATCAGACAACATTATGTCCATTGTACTGCACTTGCGTTCCATTTTTAATTTTCTTTTTTTTGTTTTTACCCGACCTCTGAAGAAATCGAAGTAGATCTTGTGGTGCCAAGAGGCCAAGGTGATCGCTTCTTAGCACATCAGTGCCAAAGACCTCAAGCCCGATTCGAGCGAAGGCCGGACAGATGCACAAAAAGTGGTCCGCAGTTTCATCCTCCTCCCCACATACTGGGCAGAGTGCACTGTCTGAGATGCCTACCTTTACTATGTGCTTCGCACGTCATCAGTCCAACCAGCTGCCTTCAGTCCTTTTTATTGAATGAGAGGAGGATCTGCGACAGTCGTTCGGACATGCCAGGTAACATCAGTTTTGTCCATCTGCAGCCTCTCTCAGCTTGCCAAGCTTGCTTGTGGGTTAATGACTCCAGAAGGAAGCAGCAGAATGGGCTCCGGGCAAAAATGTTTATTCTTGAAAAGGCTGTCTCAGGTCATGAGCGCAGCTTTGCATACAGATCTGCTTCTCCACCTGATTGCTTAAAAAAGTTCATCGCTCCTTGAACAGCATACACCTCCGCTTGAAACACAGATGCATACATTCCAAGAGCAAAGTGTAGGTTTGTCCCGCCGAATTCCACCTAAACACCAGAGACGGAACCGTGCTCATTTTCAGAGTTTGACCACAATTGAGCCTCTGGCAGTACCACACTGTATCTCTTTTCAAGTACGACTGGTGATGGCATGGAATCAAGGAGCATGTAGAGAATCGCTGGATCGAAGTCCATGCCTTTTCTGTTGCCTAATGCCGGATAGGGGCCGTACAAATTGCCATTGGTCTTTAGTCTGCGGATGGCCTTCTAGGCCTCTCCTTGGATGAAAACATCAAGTGGTGGTAGACTTAATAGAGTATCTAAATTTTATTTTAATATATATAATTTAATTCACAGTGACTTGCCCCTCCAAGGTAACTCTTCTTCTTTACTGTCACAGTAACCAGTGACTTTAACTGTGTTTGTGAAAGCTCGGTACTTTCTCGTGCAAGCCGCAGTGAATTAGAAAGCCAAGCATCGAATACTCCCAAGGTCGGAATATTTGAATCTATTCATTCAACTTAACTTAGCCGGGGGCGACGTTGGATCTTTATTTGCTGGAGGATAGATATGGCGTATTTTTCAGCTGCATGAGAACTATAGATATCAATAACTATGGTTTGATAGCTAAGAATGGCTAACTGTGTTAACATTTCTGTTCAGTAAGGATTGTCAAATCATCATAAATCGTGGAACGCCAGAACAACGCCTCCAAATTGTGGAAATTAACTTTAAAAAAAGTTCGCGTAGTTCATAGAGCAATGGCAGCATCATTGGTCTTTATTTCTTTCGAAATGAGGAAGAAGCTGCTTTTACGGAGAATGGCAAGCGCTATCGAACCACGCTTTTTTTTGTTTCCAAAAATTAATCAGCTAAATATCGACGATATTAGTTCCAACAAGACGGGGCAACTTGCCCTACATCGCGTTTATGGTGATGATTGTCTGTCTCGTACCAGAGTTCATGAGTGGCCTCATTAAGGAGGCGAGCCACCACCCAAAAAATTGCGTTCGGAGAAGTCAAAAATCAAGTTGATGCTCATTTGTTTTTACGATTCCGAGGGAATTATCCACAAGGAGTTCGTTCAACGGGTCAAACCGTCAATGCGAGTTTTATCTTGGCGTTTTAAAGTGTTTGTTGCATGGCATGTGTCGAATTCGCCCTGAATACCGTGAAGGAAGAAGCTAGCGTTTATTGCATGATAACTCACCATCTCATCGATCCACTCTTGTGACTGATTTTTTGACTACAAATCGCATTTTAACCACCAATCACTCACCGCCTATTCGCCTGATATGGCTCCCTGTGACTTCTACCTATTCGGAAAATTGCATTTGGCCATGAACGGAAAACGTTTTGCGTTCGTAGAGGCCATCCAAAAGGCTTGTACCGACTTCCTGAAGGACATTCCGGATTCCGGTCAATGACCTGAAACACTCTTTCGAAAAGTTTTTAGATCGCGCAAAACAGTGGGTCTGTGTATGAAACTATTTTGATTAAATAAACTCGAAGTTATCTGAACAAAGCTCCTGTCGTTTCTAGTTTTTGTATTAAGTTCATTTGCTAACTCCCACAAAGTGTACTGCTCTTTTATTTTCAACTCGCTTTCATAGACCCACGATTCGTCCCTTTTTAAGATGTCATAAATATGCTTTGAACCACCGTGGCTCTTCTTTAGATTAATTGCCACGAGTCCTCTTTTGGGTAATTGTTAAATTATGCGGTATCTAACGAAAAAAAATCTTGTTGTTCATGCATTATTGAATGGATGCTGGTCACACTAATCCTCAAGGATGACTCCATTTCGCGATATGTCACAGGACGATCTCGCGCTATCAGTTGACGTACAGCACCGATTATTTCTGGCACAAAAACTGTTTTTAGACGGCCTAAACGAAGTTCAGGCTGCAAGGATCGACGGTCGTAAGTGATCAGGGTTTCGCAATGAGTAAGTACGGTAATTCATATGCAAAAGTTGAAGTAAATTGATCAAAGTACTCCTTTCTCTATAAGCCATGTCGAAAAGTGTAATAAATTATCGCACGAAAATTTTCAGGAGTTAATTCCTTCTTTCGGTCGAGATGAATTTTTCAACTTACTGAAGAAAGCACAAAGGAAGCTCGTAAGTGAAAATGTTATTTGTAAATTTATGCTAAAAATACGAAATTTTCAATAAATATTGTATATCGAATCACAGTTCATCACAAGTAGTGCAGCAAAGGCGACCCTACGTATTAATGTTGTTCACAGTGGCCATTAAAATTCATCTCGGGAAAAAATGAAATTAAATCGTAATCTTATGCGATTATACACAAGAATGCATGGACGAACTAAAATTTTTATGCGACCAGTAAGTTGTATCCCTTAGCACCGTAAAAGAAAACCGGTGCAATGAATTTCCTTGTGGTCGCTGTTCGCTGACCGACGAATTCAGAGAAGGTAGGCCAAAATCAGTTGCTGTGCACGAAATTATTGAGAAAGTTTGTCAAGTCATATGACGTGAGATAGGGGATTTGGGAGATATTTGGGCATTATTATGACGGACATCAATAATTTTACAATTTTATATGATCATTTTGTGTGTTTCGCTTTGAATCTCTCGCCCTGGAAACGCGACTGGACAAAGTTCTTTCGTCAAAATTGATGCAAAAGTCTACAAATAATCATGGGAAACATTTTTAAAAACAATAAAACCGTTTTCAACCGCCAATGTTAATCCTTCCGTTGTTAGGCTAAAATTATAAATTGCAATCCTTGCTCCATAAATGTGGACTTGAGATTGGGAAAGCCTCTGAGTTATTGTAGATCTTACTGGAAATCGGTTGTTTTTTATGGCGCATTCGAGTTTCTTTTTTGGTGGATTAAGCCTCAATCATCATCACCAGCCTCATCATTAATAAGCTTTTGTTTTGTTTTAAAATACTCTCAATAATTTTTCAAATATTCTATTATATCTCACTGGGTCACACATAAAAAATATATTCGTTCGTTATTTGTTTTCCCTTTACGAAAATTTATATAATTCAAAGAAGTCATTTTGTAGTCATACAATAAATATCAACAGGGATTTGTTTTCCTTAATTTTTGTAACTTTGGCTAAGGGAACTCAAAAAAAAATGTTTAGGAAATGAAGTTGGAATAAATGCAATATTTTAAGTTCAATTACAAGATGTTCGAGTTATGTGACTTTGTGAGGAACGAAGAAGTAAAGAGGTAATTAGGGCCATGGGCTCAAAGACGGTGCATTCGAAATTGCAAACTGATTAGGGAATGCCTGGCTTCACTTTCGATCGCACCTGAATTCGTTGATATAAGGCTCATCTGGCTACTTGGTCATTGCGACATTGCGGGAAACTGCGAGGCGCATGAGCTGGCCAGATAAGAGACCAGTGAGGTTATTTCCTCGCGAAAGAAGAGGATCCCCTTGGTCACCTGCGCTCTGCTCCCCTAAAAGGATGGGCTTTGCATCAAGTCAGCGTGCGCTGGACAAGTAGACAAACTTGTTTGGCCACGAAATCTTCCTCGCCACGTGTGGATCGGAGACGTTCGAGGGATCTTAAGAGGTTGACAAAAATTCAGTTATTGAATTTCGTGGGTGTCCTCAAAGGAAACTATCCGCGATCTGTGAGATTTCAAATTACATTGAGTCCCTTTTGTGTCAGCTGTATGGAGGTTAAGGTGGAATCATCTCAGCAGCTTCTCTTTAGCTGCCCTGCTGTCACGGAGCTAAGATTTCATCATCAACATTTGGCGCTACACTTCTGTGTGAGCTTTGGCCTGCTGCACAAAATGTCTCCATTTGACCCAATCCTTGGTTTTTTCCCTCCTACTGGTGATCTTGAGTTTTCCCATGTCGTCTTCTAGTTCGTCAGCTTTTATGAACCGCCAACATTTTCCCTTCTTATAAATTGGTCCATGTTATGTGCTACTCACCGTTATCTTTGATTGCAGCGAAGATTTTTTCAAATTTTTCTCTCGAATACTTGGAGTTTGTTTTTGTCTTTTTCACTTAGACTCCGATCCGTAGCAAAGAATTGGTTGGACTATAGATTTATACAGCGAAATTTCGCAAGCTCGGTTCAGCAGTTTCGATTTAAAGAGTTTAATAGGTGAGTACAATGCTCTTTTTGCTGATTGTATTCTCTCGTCGATTGTAATGCTCATTGCGTTGTCGTGGTTTAGTTCAAGCCCCCGATACGTGAAAGTTCTCATCGCTTCAAACTGATATGCTCCGATCATATTTTCTGGACATCAAAATATACATATTTTGTTCTTTCCTCGTTAATTCTCAATCCAATTTTACCGGTTCCCTTTTCTATGTCACAGAAAGTATTTGCTAATGCATTGAGGTATTTTGCTAATGTCATCCGGGTACACGTATATTTGTGAAGTTCTGTTAAGAATATGCCTGGTTCTTCTTACATCAGTTAAGAAGCACAGTAAAAGGTGAAAAACGGTATGCCGCCTTGCCTAACTCCAGTCTGCATTTTAAAGGCATCAGATAATTTTCCTTTTTCCGGTTAACCCAACCGTTACTCAGTCATCGTTCGTAATCCATAAATACTCAACCCGTTCTTTCCCGCCACTCCTTCCCTCCTATCTGTTGCCTCTACCTCACTTTCTTTGCAATGGTAATACAAAGGGGGAATTTGATTTCTTCGTTCAAGTGGGCTCACTCTGTGGACGAGCATTCTAACATAACCTAACCTAAAAAAAAGGATTTGAAAAAATTATTTAAAAAGGCCGTGTGGAGTTGGCAGCCTTCCATCTTACGCGACCCAAGGTGGCGGATAGGGGAATGCTCGGCAGATATGCAGGGCAGGAGGGAAATAAAACCCCACCAGTGGACCAAAACATGCAGAGCGGGCGTCTGTCTTGTACAAGCGGCTCGCTATATAAATGGGACCTTTGTTTGGTAGTCCCCACTGCCTTCAAAAAGGGGTTATTCGTTGGGCTAACAACCCACACTTACAAAAATGTTTATATTAAGAAACGTTCACAGCCTCGGATAAATAAAACTGATCATAGTAAACGACCTCAGCAACGAAAAAGGACAAATGATTTGACTCTCGGAACATGGAACGTTCGAACTCTCCTAAGAGCAGGAGCAATGCAGGAAGCAGCGATGCAAATGAGTAAGTTCCACGTAGATATCTTAGCTCTTCAAGAGCTGCGTTGGAAAGGACAGGGAGAAATCGGGAAAAAAGAATACAGGATTTTCTATAGTGGAATGCCAAACAGAAGCGGTCTAGGTGGCACTGGCTTTCTACTGTCACAAAAAATGTCGAAATACTTCCTTTGCTTTACACCAAGGCTCTGTCAGTTCGCAACTAGCACGAATATGTAACTAAGTAGTACTCATTTTCCGCACAAGAACATTCACAAAGGGACTTGGACAATCCCTGGAACCTCCTTATCCAATTAAATTGAACCATGTTTTAATATCGAGACGGTGGAAATCCTCAATAACAGACGTTCATTCATGCCGCAGTGCAAATATTGATAGCGATCATTTTCTAGTAAAAATAAAATTTAATCATCGCATAACCATGCACAAGCAAGAAAAAGGTTTAACGAGACCAAAATGGAACACAAGACAACTTGCACACCCTACAAACGCCAAAATATTTCAAAACTTATTACTGCATCAGTATGAGCCGTACGCCCCAAATGAAAATATCGATGCAGAGTGGGAGAATATAAGACTCTCTTACTAACGCCGCTACTGGAAGCATAAGGAAGCTGACTAAAACAGAAAACAATAAATGGTTTGACGCTGAATGCGCCCAGGCAATAGCTAAGAAAAATTAAGCTCGGCAAAGAATGCTAAGAAGACCCACCAGAGCAAGTAAAGAGGCATACAAAGCCGAGAGAATTGTCGCCACTAAAGTATGCCGCGCCGAGAGAAAGCAGTCGCAAAAGAGGGAACTTGAACAACTCGTGACGGATTATCAAATCAAAGACATTAGAAAATTTAACAAGCGTGTCAAACAACAAACAATAGACTTTCTGCCTCGTCTTAACATCTGTATGGATAAAAAAGGAGTTATATTAACTGAAGAAAGTAGCGTTATCGAACGGTGGAAATAATTCTTTTCAGATCTATATAACCCCGTTACAGCAAGCGCATCATCTCTCAACTTTGATGCAACTTGATAAAGCTATTACTCATATGAGTAACAATAAGGCTCCTGGGGAAGATGGCATTCCCATAGAGCTGCTGAAGTACTTCGACGACAACGGGCGTCAAGTTCTGCTACACCTCTTTTTAAGAATATGGCACCGAGGCAGCATTCCGGAAGCATGGCGTGTTGGGTTGGTAACTCCTATTCACAAAAAGGGAGACAAATTAAACTGTGAAAACTACCGTTGTACCACTCTCCTAAATTCCACATATAAAATCTTTTCTCGAATCCTCGCATCCCGGCTAACTGCGGAAGCAGAAAAAATCTTGGGCAAATACCAAGGCGGATTTCGCCCAGGTCGATCAACAACAGATCAAATCTTTATGTTAAAGCAAAATCTTGAAAAGTGCTATGAATGCAACTTAGACGTACACAAGCTTTTGATAGTATCCTCCGAGACAAACTCCCAGAAGCGCTCTCCAACTTGGGTATCAGCGTCAAACTTATTCAGCTGGCCATGGCAACACTAATTAACACCACCAAAAAGTAGTTGTACAACAAGCAGTGTCAAAGCCCTTCGAAATCTCCTGTGGCGTAAAACAAGGCGATGCGTTTTCCACATCTTTATTTAATCTCCTTCTTCATTATGCGGTAAAAACGAAGTAAACAAACAAAAAATTAATGCTAATTAGAAAAAAACATACCATTTTAAATTTTATATGCAGAACCGATTTCAGTATATTCGCCAGTATTAGGTAACCAAAACAAAGTAATGGTAATGAATTAATAAAAAGAAACTTTTAATTATGAAATCGAAATTCATTCGAACGTTAACAATTGATTGGAGAGTGGGTGTGGAGTATAAAAAATAAAAATCTTGAACAAAAAAGTGATAGTGCATTTAAAGAATTGGTAATCGAATGGTAAGTGCACACATCGGCCAAACTACACTCAATTGTCGGTGCATATTTGGTATTTACACCAAACTTAGCTGGGCCCAAATGCTCTTTGTAGAATGGCTTGCTAGAAAATTTAGCGATTTTCATACAAAATTGTCCAACTAGCCTATTTGCATGTGAACCATGAGCTTGCCGAATCGATTGGGTAAATAAATAAATGACCAACTAAGCACCAACGGCGCACTGGATAAACCGAGCCAAGCGACCAGCCACCAGCCAACACCCAAATATATAAAAATATGTGTGTAAATATGTATATGTATAGGTAAAGGTATATGTATATGTGTAGGTAAAGGTATATATATGTGTATATGTATAGGTATGTATAGGTATCTATGCATGCATATTGAATATTCTGGCTGTTTTCGCGCTTGCATGTGCAGCGTATTCACTTCGCTCGACAAGGTGATTTGCTGATTGAGTTTGGAAAGGTGGTTTTTGTGGTGCTTTGCCGCATTGCATAAGTATGTAAAATAAATGGAAAAGGAAAAAAATAATTAAAACGCTAACCAGAGCAATATTCGCAACGTCACTTGCTCTGTGCGCCTGGGCGACTAACCGCTAGTCCATAAACCAGTAAGTCCACCCGCCTGCATGCCAATTCCTGATCCAATTCAACGGCTTGTTACTTATCAGACTGTTCGGTTGCTTTTTTATTGTTTGTAGTTTTTTTTTTTTTAGTTTTTAATGCAATTTGCCACAGTAAACAATAAACGAATTGCATGTGGCATTAAAATAAAATTAACTGTATCTGACACATACACACACACACACATATGCAAGTGTATGAAATGTACGAGCATAACAGAAATGGTTCCTTTCCTCGTCTTAAATTATTCAACTTTAAATTACTCGAGTTCACAAAGCAAACACAGAAAAATTGCTAAAACGGCACTCTGTTTGTGTTGGACTCGCAGTTTCTACCAATACAAATTTGCCGTAATTTGGTTGAATGAGTTTTCTATTGCAACTTCCAAGCTTCAAGCGGAACGATAGAGCAATGCAATTTTTCCAATAGAAAAAACAAAATTCGTATCATGTAGTTATGGGCAATCCTAGAGTAATGCATACTAATGAATTGAAATTATGGTATTTAGTACAAAATGCGCTTATTTTAGGTAAGTATTTCATTTGAAAAACATTGGAAGGTCGTCTTTGCCGCCATGCCGTTGAGTTATGTGAAGGTGGAGCATTCCACAAGTACGTGCTGGTTATTGTTTTATCAATGCCGAATTGTTTTGGTTAATCCATTTTCTTATTACAATGAAATTTGAAAAATACAAATTAGTACAAAATAATTATAGAGTGATGGTTATTGTATATCTATGTACGTACACGCTCGTATAGGGCAGATCAGCTGTTAGTTGGATGGCTTTGGATTGCTTCACATGCTTTCGAACATGAAAATCAGAAATATCCATTAGCAGGCCGTATGGCTGATCAAAGAGCGCATTCCTCTTATAAAGCATTTTTTATTTTTCAATAATAAAACTTTAATGCTCAACAGGGCGCATATGAAGGGCGCGGACTGCATGAGGTACGAATAGGTTTTGCTTTCATGCCGAGCCATGAAAAGTAAAACTGTTCAATTACAGAAGACAATCATAAACTGAGTATAAAGATGAGGGAACACCATAGCGTTATCCCAGCGTTGAAGCTCAACAAAGCTGCGGTCGAAGATGGCATACAGCCTTAACTAATGGCTGACGATCCGCAAATATCAGCGAAAACTTTTCATCCCCACATTACCGCCGTCTGGAGCAATGAAAAGCTGCATCCGTCCTCGACAAAAAGCATCATGGTGGAGCAACAATCGTCTTGTGCGGGTGCAAGGGCGCTCTTGGCAAAAGATGGGGTCTCTCGCCTAAAGTTGTATTTTGGCTCTATAATACCATAATAAAGCCAATCTTGTTATATGGAGACATTGTCTGGTGGAACTCACTGGAGAGGACGACATCAGTTAATAAGCTAGAGAGAGTTCAGAGGTCTCCACTCATTGGAATCAGTGGGGCGCTTCGAACTACTCCTACTCTGTAGTGTTAAATGTGGTACCTATAGACATCGCAGGCAGAATTGCCGCTGCACGCACCGCAATCAGACTGAGGGGCTTGGGCTATGAGCTCAATCTCACATATGGCCACTCAAGCATCCCTAGAAACTTTGAGTTCATCCCCTCGCCGAAGGATCAGTGTGTGCCCTCGCTAAGTCCAAGCGGAACTTTCTCCACCCATATTCCACCAAGGGAGGAGTGGACCGGGGGCAACACTTGCGGACAGGGCCTCGTTAACCTGTTCACGGATGGCTCAAAGCTGGACGGTAGAGTTGGAGGAGGAGTATTCTGCAAAGAGCTCCTCATCAAAGTAAAATTCAGGCTACCGGATCACTGCAGTGTGTTCCAAGCAGAGGTGGCCGCAATTAAAGAAGCAGCTGACTGGCTACTTACTTGCGTAATAACTGTTAAGAAGGTGAATATTTACTCCGATAGCCAAGCGGCTATTAGGGCCCTAGGCTCTATTATGGTGCATTCGAAGCTGGTCAGGGAATGCCTGGTCTCCCTTTCGATTGCATCAGAATTCTTCAACATAAAGATAATTTGGGTACCTGGTCACAGTGACATTGCAGGAAACTGCGAAGCCGACGAGCTGGCCAGACAAGGGACCTGTGAGGTAATGTGCCCGCGAAAGCAGAGGATCGGGATCCCCTTGACAACCTGAGCTCTACTCCTGGAAGGATTGGCTCTGCACCAGCTCAGCGAGCGCTGGGAAAGTACACGAGCGCTGGGAAAGTACAGCGAGCGGTCGCGAAGTCCTTCTGGCCACTTTTGGATAGGAGACGTTCGAGGGATATCCTGGGGATGACAAAATGTCATCTCTAAAATTTCGTGGGCATCCTCACGGGGCACTGTCCGCGAGGTATACATGCCGTGGGACTCGGAATTACTTCGAGTCCTTTTTGCGCCAGCTGTATGGAGGATGAGGTGGAATCATCTCAGCACCTGCTCCTTAGCTGCCCAGCTTTCGCGAGACTAAGATTCAAGCATCTTGGTTCTCACTTCTTTTCTGCGCCTGCTGATATAGCAGCTGTTGATAACAAAAATCTGATGAATTTCATCAGCAGCATAAAGAGGTTAACACAACCGCAGACTAGTCACCGTTCGTAGTCCACAAACACTCACCATTCCCCATCCCTTCCCTTTCTCCCCTTTTTTCCTTCTTCCTCTTGCAATGGTATCACAAAAGATGAACCAAACTTTTTTCGTCCAAGTGAGCCCTACTCTCTGGGCAACCATCACTACCTAACCTAACCTAGCTCTACTATCGGCCTGTTCGTCACCTTTTCTGCCACTGTGACCCGGAACCCACATAAGTTTGGCTGAACCTTTTTGTTGTGTGAGCATGTTGCGCATTTTTGTGATTACTGAGGAGTTGTTAGCTGGGTTCAAATAGCCTCGATTGTCGATTTGCATTCAATTAACGTAGCAGCTTCGGCTGTGAAAATTGAGCAGTAACTTGGTAAAACTCCAACGGGTATAGTGGTGCCTATTTTGTTTGTTACGGCAAATGAAGTACAGGTATCGATTTTAGATCCTTCAGTAAATAATATTTTCCAGTCTGATTTCAAAGTAATAACTGTTTGTAGATATAATTGTTTGAATTCATCGAGGCCAGTAGCATTTTTTGATGGTGCAGTAAATTATTTTTGACTAAATAGCTTCGTTTAACCCATTCTGGATGAGATGGTTTTTCTACGAGAATAGGTGACATAAGTAGGTTCAGTTCTTTCGCTTGATTTAAAATTTCTGAAATCGTTGATTTTTGGCCATTTTTACCTGGTTTGTGTTGACATGAGGAAACGCATTAAAATAAAAGCTTGTTTCTGTAATTTAAAACTCTAGGGATCCAAATCAGCGTGTTATTTGCTACCCTTTCCACAAGGTAATCTTATGACTTAATTTATTCTTTCTCCGACTTTCCAACGACTAAGTTCTTCCAAGACAACGTGTGAGCCAATGCTATGATACGTCTTTTCAAAGTCTATACAAGTCGGTACAAACATGGTTTCTGTTTGCTAAGGCTGTTGAAGCAAAGTTTTCAAAGATAAGGAGTGGATCCATAACGCCTAAGTTTTTCTGGAATGCAAACTATTGTGGGCTTAATAGTTTATTTTGCTCTGCAAACCATACAAGACGACGAGCAATGATCTTCTCCACAACTTTCGACATGCAAGGTAACAGAGTTCTAGGCCTGTAATTGGAAATGAGGGAGTTGGTTTGGGAATCGGGATGATTGCAGCAATTTTCCATGATTGCGGAAATGTTCCTTGCTCTAATACCGAATTGTACAAATTAACAATGCGCGATTTTAGGGCGAAGGGCAAGTTTTTCACGATATTGTAGGTTACTCTATCAGAACCTGGTGTTTTACATGACAATGAAGAAATTCTTCTAAAGTTATCCGAGATTCTATATAAAGAGCTTCGTAGTTGTAAATATTATGAATATGTTATGTCTGTTAATTAACAGAAGCACTAATTAATGGGCTCAATAGGTAGGTAATGTAGGTAAGGTGGTTGTCGTAAGGCACACTTAGACCTTCCGCAGGTCCATTGTGATACCACTGGAACTTATCCTTACTCTACGTGTTCCTTTTCAAACCATCCGGTTGCTTTAATAAACGAGCAGAGCTCCGTTCGTTTTAGATGGGCTCTGTCCGCTACATCGGTTAGAAATGCTGTATCAAGAGTGCGCAGCCTTCTCATAGCTAGGCTTTCACACTCACATAAAAGGTGTCTGACTGTTTCCTCTTCTTCTGTATTGAGACAGCTTCTACAGAAATCTAAGTACGGGAGTCCTAACCTTCTAGCGTGGCTGCCTATTAAGCAATGACCAGTTAATACACCTATCATTTTTCTTATAGATTCTCTGTTGAATCTTAGCAAGATCTTCGATCGACCGCTGTTCCAGTTCGGCCATGTCTGTCTGCTTAGTTCGCATGTTGTGAGGTTTTGCCAGATTGTGTTTACCTTTTTGATGGTTTCCCTGTCTATAAGTAATTTACAAGTGGCTATGGGCATGGGTATCAGCACCTTATCCGGTTCGAGATCGAGCTTTGTGCCGGTTCTTGCAAGTTCATCCGCCTTGCAGTTTCCTGCGATGTTCCTGTGGCCTGGTACCCAGATAAGGTGCACCTTGTAGCACTTAGATACGTCATCTAGTAGTTTAAAACATTCTAGAACTGTTTTTGACGAGTGCGTTTTTGATTCAAGCGCTTTTGTTGCTGCTTGACTGTCCGAGTAAATGAAGACTTCATTTGTGGATAATACTCTCGTTTTTATTTCTTTAAGTCCCTCTTTTATGGCAGTGACTTCCGCCTGAAATACACTGCAATGATCAGGTAAGCGAAATGATTGGCATACTCCGAGTTTGTCGGAGTAGACCCCCCCACCTACTTTGTTGTCCAGTTTTGAGCCATCTGTGTAGATGTTTAAGTCATTTATCTTAACAATGAGCCCATTATCCCATTCCTCTTTGGAAGGAAATACTGTGACAAAGGATTTATTAAAATTGATGTTCTTGGTCCTACAGAAATCCGTTGTGCTGGGAATGCAGGGGAATTGTTCTAAAATTGGGGAGTGTCCTCTTTGGCTCGTTCTGAGTAGGCCGATTTCTCTTAGTCTGAGAGTTGCTTTGGCAGCTGTTTGCTTACCGTATTGCTCTATTGGTAAAATGTTAAGCATAATATTTAGTGCATCTGTGGGTGTGGTTCTGAGGGCCCCGCAGATGCAAAGACTGGCCATTCTTTGTACGAGTGCCATGGTTCTTTTAATGTACAATTTATCAAAAGCTAATGGGCTCAATAAAAAACAAATATTTCCAATCCTTGAATACTTTTAGATTTATATGATTTTTTTGAAACAAATATATTTACTTCTAAAAGCTTTTAGCTCCTTTCAAACAAAATTCGTACACTCTGTAAAAATACTAAATATGAAAATTTATTTCATTTGAGTTCTAGTTTCGTGTATATATCAATTTTGTAGCACTGTGTTAAAAGTATATCATTACTTGTTCCAGCCTATAATTGCGCCTTTTATATGAAACCAGCTGAACAGGTTTTCGTGCATGGCACAATATTTTACATTTCTTAAGATTTAATGGTAGATCATTTGCTTTATTTGCAATTTATTTGTGCGAATGACCTTCCCTCGATCGAAGTGTATGACATAAAATGTTTTATATCATCGGCATACTTAAATATTTGTGAATATTTTACAACAATAGAAATGTCGATAAAAAATAGCGGGAACTGAATCAGTCAAAGGATCAAAGAAGGATCAACTACATTGGAAGCACAATTAAAAAAAAATAACTATAATATAGAGGTGAGAAGAGAATCAACTCAGAGGAGATCAAAGATTGAAACCCAAGAAGATTGAACTTATGGTACGAATGATTGACATAAAATGTTATACTTAGTAAAATATTTCACTGGAATCTTGCTAGCGATAAGGAGTAAACAACATGAGACAGCTGTACCGCATAGTTGGCCACCTAACCAACTAGCAGAGTAACAACAACTGCCGATCAGAGATCTGAACGGTGCTTTGCTGACTACCAATGATACCCAGATCCGCAGACGGAAAGATCACTTTGAAGCAACTAGCAACACTGCTCTTAGCAGTACACCTAGCTTTGAAGTGGGCAGCACAACAACCAGCAATCAAATAACAACATGCTGCTCCAGACTAGAGAGGGAAAGGATGCAATTAAGAAGCTGAAGCTCAACAAAGCTGCGGACGAAGATGACATATAGCCTCAAATATCAGCAAAATTTCTGCATCCCCATATTACCGCCGACTGCGGCAATGAAATGCTGTCCTGTACAAAAAGCATCATGGCGAAGCTGCCCAAGAAACGCGACCTGCGTGACTGCTGCAACTGGCCACCATCGTTAGCACCATCTACAAAATTTTAGCCGTGATCATACAAAGCAGGCTCAAAGATATCGAATGCTCCTTAAGAGACGAGGACGTTGGTTTTTGCCCTCTCCGAAGCTGTGTTGACCAAGCCAACACACTTCGGATTATAGTTGAACAATCAGCTGAGTGGCGCTCCCCGCTCTACACGCTGTTCGCAGACTTTAAGAAATGAGACGCAATATGGCTGGTACTGAGTAAAAAGGGAGTTCCCGCCAAGATAATCCGTCTCATCAGAGCCCTCTACGAGAACTCCAAACTGACAGTGCTTCCAAAGGCGATATCTGCGATCCATTCATTACCAATGCAGGCGAAAGGCAAGGTTGGCCTCTGTCACTTCTTCTCTTCGCCATCGTTCTTGATGACTTCATGCGCCAACTGACCCTGCACAAAAAAGTTATCGTATGGAGTTTCATCAGACATCTTGAGGACCTAGACTTCGCCTATGACATCTGCCTCCCCTCTCACAAACTCTTATCGCTTTTACTTTAATTGAAGATATCACATACAAACTTTGGTCACGATTGGAAGCAGTTAATGTGGGCCAAAAATCAGATTTTTCTATGGAGACTCAAAAAATTAAAACTAAATGGAAATAAAGAAATATACAAATAAAGAGATATATTTAAACAGATGTATTCATAACAAATTTTTTGAGTAATAGATTTAAAAAATAATGAATTTCATAGGTTAATCTGAATTTGGAAGCCTGTGCAACGCGCCTTATCGAGCTATTAGGTATTGAGGAGTGAGAATGGCAAAAGTTAATTTATTTTTTACAGACCACCCTAATATATGTATTGGCAAGAAGGATAATCATCTTTCTATTAGGTATTGAGGGGAGACACTGAATGCCATTTTTACGGGTGGAGACTGAAAAAATAGGTTATTTATTTTATTACGGACCACCCTAATGTATATATCGGTATGTAGATTTTCTCTAAACCTTTCAGAGACATGAGTTGTGAATTGAAATCAGTTAGTGATACAGGGATTTTCAAATTAAAATTTCCTTCATATCAGCGCATGTTTTTGACAAATCGGATAAAATTCTGAGAAGTATCTTATATAAAAAAATTGAAACCTACTTTGGAAATATTGGATCTGTTATCTTGAAGGTTAGTGAACTGATTTTACTAAAAATTTGTGCCTATAGTTGTATTGCGGCCTCTGCAGTCTAGCGTAAGTACACTACCCTGCCATCCCAGAGATTGTCGGTTCGAATCCCACATAAGGCATGGTCCTCGCATTCTTCCAAATTTACCTACTTTCCCTGTTTCTAACCAAAAAACAAAAAAAAACAAAAAAATCATTCCTTAAACCCAAACCCTCCATCCTTACTCCCGCACAATAGCGAGTGCATTATTTGTACTGTGGCTGCTAAAATAAGCAAAAATAAAGAAAAACACCTGTTACACATTGCATCAGCAGCGCCAGCAAGAGGAAGCGGGCAACTACGATAATACCGCAGACACATCAAATTTAGCGAAGTCCTCAACCATCTGTGCGATCCTTCTGCCAGAAAAATGTGACACACAGATGGCGCTCCAAGCTGTAAGAAGGCGTTCTTCCTAAGCAACAACAGGTGGGCATTCCCACCACTTAGGACTGGTAGCGGCAGGCTAACCACCTACCCTATCAGAAATCAAATAGATTAACGAAACCATCGCAAGACAAGTCTGGTCAAGGCCCTATGCTCTCGAGAGAAGTGTAAAAAAAGTTTTATTGAGTAGCCAATCAGTGACAAGTGAAAAAATCCCATTCCCTCTGCACCTCTCCATTCCTTCGTAGATTTTGTGTAGCTTTAATAATAAAACCTGACCGATGCGAAATCTGACCATTTGCCTTGAGTGTTTTTTTTTTCAGAAAAATGTACTTTAAAAATATTTAATATAATAATTACATATTTTAAAAAATATTGTACTTAAAATGCATCCTAAATTACCCTTCTGCGAATGTCTTTTCATTCAGAAAAATGTAGCTAACATTTTGGAAAAAATAGGGATAATTAGAAAATAACCCAGTGCAACAGAATTAAAAAAAGAAAAAGTAGAAAACTCATTTTAATGCAAGTTTGACATTTAAAATTAAATTAAAATATAATATTAAGAACGTAAATTAAATAACTAGTCTTGAGATTCGTTTTTAAAATTAGAAAGGCAAAATTCGTGAGGTGGCATAAGATGATACTAAATAAGGAATTAAATATTTTTTATTTTTATTTTGTTGTGCTGTAAAATTAGAAATAACAAAAACAAATTCTTCACACATTTCAAAAAATATTCTACTATTTAAATCTCACTGCGTTTTACCGCTTGTCCCCTTCATTGTGTATAGTCAGTTACCGACATTTACAACAATAAAAGCATTCACTCGTTTACCCAACAAAGCTGCGTATGCAAAATTACGGCAATGACCTCGCTAAGATTTTCTATTTTGACCGCCCATTGCGCACTACCCACCAACGCCAAGTGCAAGTTCAGGAAATGAATGAGAAAACGAAATGAGAAAAATAACCCAAGAAATGGTATTCATGCGTCACTGCAATGTAACTTTTACGCATAAAGCGGCAAATACAACGCAAGCAAGTATTCAAGTGCATTTGTACGTAGGTAAGTATGGGCGTACATATATTTCGAGCTAATTCACGCCATGCCAACCAGCTACAAACCAAAGCAATATTACAAACATAAAACCAAAAGGCAGTAATGTAATTTTTTTATACTTATGTACATATGTATATACATGTGTATGTGTGTATGTACGCTTGCTTAGAGACCTCAACTGGCTTTACTTGTATTACCTGCACATGTCTGAATGAATGGCTGTGTGTGGTGGATTTACCACAGGTGTGCGCATTCAGCTGTAAAACTGCGTAGCTGCATCTGTGTAACTACATATAACCTAAATGTTATGCGCTTCGCTCTGAGCATTGCCCCTTGTCGAATGGTGACTGCAATTAATGTGTTTGCGCACCATCATCTCCACAGATTTGGTAGTGTACAATGAACCTACCCCACAAAGGGTAATGTTGTGAGTCAGAAGAGTGTTGGTATTGGCAGTGCAGCTTGTGAAAAGCAAAAGTGGTAATAAAAGTGCAGTGACTGGGTGGAGCAATTCTTAAGTGTTCGCAAGGCCAACCAGCATTAGCAGCCAACAGTTGCATGAAACCCAGATTAAATGGCAATTCTAAGGCAGCGGTTGGCAAACTATTTTGTTTCAGCTTTATTTCAGATCGGCTGCAAAAGTGGTTACGTAGTCATTCTTCTGGTGCTGGCAGCATTTTGTGGGCTTTGCAGACTCAAGTATACAGTTGAAGCTACTAAGGTAGTGGACAGATAAGAGTTGGATACGCACTGGGCTGCGTAGGGGTGGGCATAGATAAACAAAGCTTTTTGGATGCGCTATTAATAAATCAAACGACTTCTTGTTCTATAGATGTCCGTGAGGCTATCTCAAATACGATAAGAATAAATAGAAGTGAGATGGGTGTAGTATTTGGAAATAGATCCCGGTGAATTTGTTCAGGGATGGCTCGAAGCTGGACGGTAAATTTGGTCGGGGAGTCTTTTGCCACCGTTTCTTGTCCACCAAACTTAAGTTTGAGCTACTGGATACCTGTACTGTATTGCAAGTGAAGATATCTCTTGTCAGAGAAGAAGTTTAATAACTTTTCACTCTACGACTGCAACAAATTTCAAAGAAATAAACACCTATTCTGGCAGCCAAGCGGCGATCAGGGCTCTGGGCTCTTTGCTGGCGCTCTTGAGACTTGTCACGGAATGCCTCACTTCTCTTTAGATAGCGTCCGATTACTTCGATTGTTACAGGGACTTTTGCTTACCAGATGAGCTGGTAGGCCAGGGAGCGCGAGAGTTTACTTCCGATGCAATTTTTTTTTTGGCGGCGGTGAGGTTGGGTTAAAAATGTCTTCGCACCATATAGTAACCGTCGCTACTACGTGTATGGTGATTCCACTTTAAATATCCCTCTTCTTCTTTTGGATTTGTCCCTCCACCCTGGGACGGCTTCCGCATTGCTTTGAGATATAGGACCAAGACGCCGTTCTAAGAAGGACACTTACTTACTCACCCTGCGATCAGGGTCGCCTGTTTTGAGAACCCTATGCTCAATGCTCTTCAGCATAAGTTTCCATTTCACGCTTCTTTTTTCGGACAATTTCCTCCACGAAATTTGCGACGGCACTCCATTTTTCTTCGTGCATCATAATTTCTTCAGGTGTAAATACACCAATAGCTCGTTGCAGAGCTGTTCTCTCTATGTTCCACCTCTCGCATTGAAAGAAGATATGCTCCGCACCATCAACCTCTCGCATTGAAAGAAGATATGCTCCGCACCATCATACTCACTATCTCCTTATATGCAGTTTGGTAAGCTCAATTTTCTCATCCGCCACAAATACTTGCGAAAGGACCCATATCCGGACAAACACTGTGTGAGGTAATACATAGTTAACCTCACCGTGCTTTCTTTGTACCCACTTTTTAAGATCGGGTATAAGTCTCGCTGTCCATCTACCGTACGGTTCAGAGTTCCATCTTGTCTGTCAAAGTGTGAGTGTTTGAATTCTAGTATCGGAGAAGCGCGGTACTGGGATTCCTGAGATTTTTGCCTCCCACCTCCGTTTGAGCTCTTTTGCTAGAATATCTATAGGAATTGTTCCGTTGATAACTAAAACCGCTGCTTCAGATACTGTTCTGTATGACGAAGCTACTGAGAGAGCGCAGGTGCGATGTACAGATTGCAGAGTTTTCCGCCGGTATTGCACCCTTAGCGAATCTGCTCATATTTTGAATCCGTATAAAATAATCGAGTTTGTCGTGCCCATTAAAACTTGTCACTTCTTTTGCGTTGGACTCCCAGTTTTTTCATGAGCAAAACCTCGTGCTCTACTTGTCAACTCAACGAATACTGGGCACGAACTTAGATGCAGGTAACTCCTAAGACTAGCATAGCGTCAAGTCTCGATTCTAATGGGTGTTCTAAAGCGCATTGACATTGTGGGGCTTGACATTAAAATGAAAAAGGGTGATGTTTCCACTTCCACCTTAAAGTCTTTTGTACCCCGCATGACTTAAGTTGGTATTACTTTCAATCAGAAGAATACTTCGATAACCATAACCGGCCTTTGCTCCATGATTTCGCCCTTACCAAGCCCTACTGGCTTCTCCTATTTCCTATCAACGGTACCACAAAATACGAATTCAGGGTTCCAGTCCAAGTGAGCTATTCCTGGATACAACCACCTAAGCTTGGGTTACTGATAGCATAGGAACCCTACGACTTCAACGAAGAAGTAAAACTTCTGAAAGAACCTCTGCGGACGAATAAATAAATGAATAAGCAAACACAAAGCTAAGGAATTTAGTTGAGTTTCAAATTGAAAGTATAATTTTTATATATTAATTGGAATGAGATTTTGATAAAAGGCTTGGATATTGAAAAGAAACACCTAGCATCTTACGAAATGGCCCCAAAGTAAATCGGCGAACTATGGTCTAGAGTTCAGAAGGAATGGCGTGCTTTTCCACACTCAGCAATTGAAAAACTGGTGGATAGCAAGCCGAGATGTGTAAATAGCGCCATTGTGACTAAAGGGCTGTGAACAAAACATTAATATTAAGTCATATGAAATAAAAGTTATCGCCAAACAAAATTTGCTGAGAGGAATGTTTTTATTTCGCATCATAATTTCTGGCATCCTACTAAGGATTTAGACGAGTATTTTACTGACTCTAACGACTGCGAGGAGCTGGTAAGGTGCATGCATGAGCTTTTATGCCAAATATGGTCGGATGAAAGCATGCCTGCTGATTTGAATTTAAGGTTGTTTAAAATTATCATTCAAACGGACAAATTCTTTTATTTTCTCAAATCTGTTTCTTGCCAATGCATTTCCAACGACCCCTAAATTGGACGCCCACGCCTCTCGATAGGTTGGTATTTTCACAACAGCAAGATAAAGAAGTATGCAAACAAACCTTTTCATTTCAAGCGCAGTGCATTTCATTTGTATTCCCTTTATAAATTCGTTTCCTCACATATTTTCAGCCACAGTTCATCCGTAAAAAATGTACTAAAATATTCTATGGGGTTTTTCACCGCATTGCTGCATAATTTACTTTTCCAGGTGGTCTCATATTCCATAAATTCAGCACTACTCCACTTCAAACTATTGAAATCAATTTTTTCAATTACCTCCTGTGCAACGATTTCATTTTCATTCAAATCTTCAACATCTTTGCTTCCAATAATTGGTGAATCAAACCAACTTCCACATTTTCAGCTCTGTTGTCTAAATTTTTCAATGTTTCCTCTATAATTTCCTCCGTATTTTGATCTTCTTCAACTTCATCGTCAGCCGAATCATCCCAATCAAAGTTGGCAATTCTTTCAATCTCAGCTTGAGTCAGACCTTTTGGGCGCATCTTAGAAAGTGTGTACTGAAATGAATTATATTTTTCGAAAATATAGACTAACGTTGCATATACGCAACACGAAAATAACAAAATTATTACAGACAAACTAAATAATATTGTATTTTCATGTAAACTTTCTAAATACTCTCTTACCTTTCTATATTTATGTAGTAATGTTAGTTTCAGCATGAAATAATTATTTTTATAATTTTTTTCCACTTTTTTAGAACACCGTTTTTTCGCGAAATCAATTTTTCAACTTTTCGCTCTCAAATATAGCTACAGACTGAAAGCGTATACAGCTGACTGCCAAACAACTTGTAAGCTATAATTTAAAGGAAAATTCAAAACAATTACTAGAAAATAATGGGAGTTAGAGGCTCGGAAACACAATGTTGCGTATATGCAACATCGGGCATGAGAGGGTTAGATGTACGCTTTTTGCTGCCCAGAGGCATGTGCGTAGTTTGGCTGCAATGCGGTAATGAGCCGACCCGATGTTTGGTCCTCGGGTCGTACGTTCATCTAATACATTTCCATCTACCGGCTGAATTTTCCGACTGTGGGACCAAAAATTTCTTGGCGTTGAAGTCGCCAAGCACGATTTTTAGTCGTAGCGGGGGCAGCGCTCATAGGAACGTTCCAGGCGCTCATAGAAGGAATCTTTGGCCGCATCATCCTTCTCTTCCGTCGGGGCATGGGCGCAAATGAGCGAGATGTTAAAAATCGGGTTTTGATGCCGATTATTTCGAGGCGCTCGTCCATCGGAGTGAATGTACTTGGCGACGAAGTCTCTCTCCCACAACAAATCCAACACCGAATTTGCGCTGTAGCATACGTCGCAAGGTCCTATGTTTTTTTTGCCTTGCCTCGTCCATCGCATCTCTTGAATGGCAGTGATGTCACCTTTACTCTCACGAGGACATCAGCTGCCGGGCAGAGGCACCTTCCCCATTAAGGAATCGGACATTCCAGTTGCATGCCCTCAAATCGTAGTCCTTAGTTCATTTGCAGGGATCGTCATCAGTATAGGAAGTTTTCATCCGAGACTTAGTACAAAGTAGATTTAGTGAACCTAACATATGGCGCCCAAGAAAATCATTTTCTGACATGCATACATATTTACTTCTGCATTCAAAAAAGTTCCCAAATAAAATGGTTAGTTAAGCACAGGTAAGTATGCACTTAAGAAGCATACACGCATACACACATACATACACACATACACACATCACGTATTATATCACACACAAAACTCGTTCACTAGCAGCTTCTATGGTTTTCCTGCTTTGTAATACTTGCCGTTCAAGTATGGCAATAATGTTTGCAAATGCACCAACTGCTTACGTGGAGACAAATTATTCAGCTAGATTGGAATTTCGCAAAATATTCTACACACACTTTTACTCTTGTTTGCTCCACTTTGCGCTCAGCTTGCGACAATTTTACTTTCGATTTGCATTTGGTCAGAACAGGAAAAAGAATTTTTAATGTTGTGTGTCTGTATGTATGCGGCAAGAATAACACTGATATGTGCCTGTGTATGTATGTGGTATGCGTACACAAGTAAATCATGTCAACGATTGCTTATAGGTGTGGAGAGCTATTGCTTGGCGCCTCAAGCAGTCCCATGAAATGCTGTGTGAATGTGTGCTCGGGCTAGTTTTTGATTTTACACAACTCACACAATTTTATCTACCCACGTGCCTGTGTAAGACGGTTGAAAGTATTGCATACACTTAGCATTTAACTGAGTACGAGGGTAGTTGAATACGTGCGCGCATAATAACTGGACCCCCTCGATATTTTTACTTTGACATATCAGTTTTGGCAATTCAATTTTCGATATTCGTTTTCATATTTCCCAATTTCGTTCGAACGAAAAACGAACCTTTTTTTAAATGACTAGCCATAAAAAGGACATTTTATTCAAAGTAAAAAAAAAAGTTTATAGTTCAAACTACAAACGCCAGGCAGGCCATCCTGTAAAAATTTCAGTCTTTTGAATCAACAACTCGAGATTGTTATAGATAGTGATATCACCTAATAGATGGCGTCCACGCTCACTATTATTTCCTCCACTTTCTCCTCAAATTGCAGTGAATGTCTTGTCCGCTTGTATTCTGCGAGGAGCTCCCAATCAAGCATAAATTTAGGTTATCGCACCACTGTAATGTTTTCGAATCAGCGGTAGCCGCAATTAAAGAGGAAGTGGATTGTTTGCTTACTTCTGTAATTGCTGTCAGGCGGGTTGAAAGCAGTCAATTAGGGCTTTGGGCTCGTTCTTTGAGTGTTCAAAATTAGTCGGGGAATGTCTGATCCCTCTTTCTCTCTCTCTCTCGACTTCATCTGAATACTTCGATATTAGGCTTATTTGTGTTGCCGGTCACAGTGGCATAGCGGGAGTCTTTTAGGCTAATAAGCTTGCTAAACAGGGGACCCTCTAGAATGTGTTACAGTCATATGAGAGGATTGGGGCTCTCTTGAGAACCTCTGGCCTACTCCTGTAAAGATGTGCCTCGTGTCAGCTGAGCGAGTGTTGAGTTAGTGCAAAGTCGCGAGATCCTTCTGACCACGGGTAGATCGGGGACGCTCGAGGTGGAATCATCTCGGCACATTCCCCTCAGCTGCCCTGCTCTCGTCGGGCTAAGCTTCACACATCTGGTCAGATTTAAATATCTCACACCTGGTGAATTTTATCAGCAGCTTGATGCACATCTTATTAATATGATACGTGATTGCAACCAACCCGCATCCAAGCAACTGGGTGGATGCCCTGGATTTTCTTTCAGGATTTCCCTGTATACTTGCCAAAGAATCCTGTTTATCACGTCCCAGTTTGCGATCAAGATCGGGATCGTTTGCTTGCCCGTCATGGGAACCGCGACAAATCACCATTATTATTTCGTTATTACCACAAAAGATTTACGTTACGGTGATGTAGCTGTCTGTGTTACGGATACCTTCATTTTTTTTGCTCGATCTTTTGCGCTTGCCTTGCGCAGAGTTCATTTGGCCTTCTCCACGCCTTGCAGTCTGACTGCTTCTCCATCAGATCTTCTACTCGGATGTGCGTTAGCCCCTCCAGTATTTTTAAAGACTGATCGCTTGGTACGATAACACCTTTTTGAAGAACTAATATATTTCTGAGGGTAGTTACTACTCGGGGGAGTGATGGTGTCAGAAGAGAGAGCACAAGCAACCAGTGTTACTCCTTCCGGAGTTCTCGTGCCACCTTGAGTGATGAAGGCAGCAAAATAAGCTTGTCTCCTGACAGAGCAGTCTTTGCTTCCCACGAGTTTAGTTGCATGGGGGGCTACTGCTGGCTCCAGACGTGGATAGAATATCGTCACCAACTTGTCTTGAGACAGGGTTGGGATTGTGATTTGGTGGCCAGTAAGAAGCCTTGCTGCCATGAGAGCAGTTCCTGAAGGGACGAAGCGGAAGCTAGGCCCTGTTTTAGGCAGACGCTTCACATCGCTTTTTCTTTCTAAAAGACCTGACCTTCCGGAAGGATTACTTTAATTTTATCTTTATTATCCGACGATAGGGTTTTTTTGTTCATTATATCATTTCATAATCGTTCAGGCTCCTCGACGTGGCGACTGGGACTGACTAAAATTTTTAGAGAAACATCATTACGGCAGTCCCCTCTAACAAGGCAAGGTCATTCCGTCTCCTGAGGTGATCCATTTTCAGGAAAGCACCGTTATAATATGATACAACCGTATACCCTATAAACCTGTCAACCATCCAATGGGCATGGAAACGCGCATAACACTCTGGATTAGGGTGGTGTAAGGAGAGGACGTGATGGGTTGACGAAGGCTAGGAATTACAGGCGGACTATCGGCGGTATGGTGATCTCCGCATCGTGTTGGAATGGCCGCCAATTTCGCCGTTCCGCGGATGGCTGGCTAGCCAACCCCCATATGGAGCTTCCCTCTTAGTTCGTGGCGAGTTAGCGCTCACGATGTGGGGGTTCAACTATCAAATAAGCCTCATCCTCGTGGCAAGGAGACCAACATGATAAGGTTGAAGCGGTTGTAATAAGCCACCATTTGGTCGTCATCCTCCAACCAAATCCCTCTTTTGATTGCCCTCCCTCTGTTATTCTTCTATGTGGCCACACAATGGATGAATTTGATTCTCTATCGAAGTGGACCCCTCGCATGGGTAGCCAATGATCCTAAACTAAGCTTGTCCAAAGCGAGTTAACCAATAAAACAGTTTGAAATAAAATACAATTAACTTCGACATCCGGATAATGCGATGCCTTCAGCAGTGCCATTTGTATTCAATGAGTCACTTATCGAACCACTCTCGTTTGTAAAAGGATTTTATTATATATACATACATAAGTACTTGTACATATGTACCGATATCTACATGTGCTCGTTCACATACCTGTGTCTGTCTGTGTGTTTGCATATAATTGCCTTCCTGTGCTGCGAGTTCACTACACTGTACAGCGCGTGCCAAGGAAAACGAATTCGCAAACAAGTTTCAATTACTATTATCCAGTTTGCAGAGCAGCAGCTCTAATTAATTGATTTATATTTTGTTACATTAAATTTCGAGTACACTTAACTTTTTGTGGTGTCGGGTGGATTTGTTCAAGCATATTGAATGACCAAGCTTCGTACTTGCTCACTCACATGTATAAATCCATATCTACACACATACCTACATATGCACGTGCCTTTAGGTAAATAAGTTATCAATCAATAAGTTCAGTATATTTTGGAACTGTCGATATTTGGCATAAAGAGTTGCACCAAATGCTTTGGTGTATTTCGCTCTGAAGTACTTGACTTAATAATGGTTTCTGCAAACGAGTGGAAATAAAATTGAATGTCTGATTGTGATTTCGATATACAAATTATAAGATTAAGCGCAAACCAAAACTGAAAAAAGTGTTTCCAAAGGTTGTACTCATGGCACCCGTGATGCATAAACATACACTTCTTTGAAGCCTGTATAGTTCCCGGATTGTGGACTTAACCATGCTCCGTCGCGACCAGACCACAGAGGCGTAAGTGATGATTGGTCTGATAAGCGCTGTGTATATCCATAGGACCACAGCAGGTTTTAGACCCCAGGTTTTACCAAAGGCTCTACGGCATTGCTGAAAAATCGTTAATGCGCGATTCACCTTTAGTGAAACGTGTGTCTCTCAAGTCAGCTTCTTATTTAAGATTACTCCTAGATACTTAACTTCATCGGAAAGACCAAGTGTCACACCTTTCAGTGTTGGAAGACTGAGTCCATCCAATTTCCGTTTTCTCGTAAAAAATGCTATGATGGCTTTGTTCGGATTAAAGGAAAGGCCTTGCCTCATGCACCAGTCATCGATTTTGTCAAGAATCCTATGCTGCAAGCCTCCTTAAGGATTTATCCGATGTTAGCGCACAGACATCGACTGCATATGCTTCGACATGAAAATCGAGTTTCTGCATCTCCGTTAGTAGAGAGTCTATTACCAAGCACCACAACAGCGGTGAAAGAACACCCCTTGGGGACATCCTTGCTTGGCCCTGACGGTGATTACTTATTTTTTAATTTCATTTTTGAAGTGAAAAATTCTGTAGAATCGTTGGGAGTGATTTGAGACTCGATGAAACGAAAAAGCGACACTCTTGGCTACGAAGCGTTATATATTGATATACGTATATGTGTGTGGCTGCGTACTGCTGAGCCACGCTAGTATAGTGAGTATTGTAGTATGTATACTACACTGCCTGTTACTTGCTTTGGTGTTTAGTTCAAGCGTCATACGTACGTTTTTTTTTTTTTTTTTTTTTTTGTTTATCCGAAGGGGGAATCTTACATAGATACCGTCAATATAGATGGCATGCACGATTCATACTGATCGCTAAGGGTGCACCTCATTCGGGACCACGCACAGTCAGTATTACTACTAAACTGGACTTGCGAAACAGTACACCTACGTACTAAACCCTAACTCCGACTTCTGTAGCTTTAGTTTGCCCTGCGGTACCGCCGTTTAAGCATTGCATCGCAGGGCCAAGCTAGCCATTATGGCTCTTCACTTATATCTCTCTCTCCGTCTACCCTTCATTATTTCTTTGTCTTCTTTCTTTACTGCGTTCCCATTCCTTTTTTCGCAGTTCCTGTAACGCATTTGCGGACCATTCTCTCATCTTGGCCCACACCAACTTCGACCGCAGCATGTGATCTACAATGTTGCCTGGGGTTATTTTTTCTTTTATGATTTCTTCAATGCACATTCTTTCAGATGCGTATCTCGGGCAGGAGAAGAACACATGTTCCACGTTCTCACTACCGTTGCCGCAGAGCGAGCAGTCAGCTGCGTCCTCGTGGCCGAGTCTTTGGAGATACTCTCTATAGCATCCATGCCCCGTCAGGAACTGTGTGAGGTAGTAATCTGTGTCACCATGCCCTCTCTCAACCCAAGCCTGTACGCTTCTGATAAGCTTATGCGTCCATCTTCCTTTTGTCGCTAGGTCCCAGCGATTTTGCCACTCAGTTATGCTCCCCAGTCTTTCTTCTTTACGCTCTTCCGCCGTTAATCTCCTGTTTAGGCTTTTGGCTTTGTCGTACACTCTACCCAGTTCAGAGGCCATTATATCTGGTGGCATGATACCCGATATGACACATACTGCTTCAAACGACACTGTCCTGAAAGCACAGGCAACTCTGAGGGAAATAAGTCCAAAAAACTATTTCCGCCTTCTTCGCGTATGTTTTCTGTATCAGGGCTTTACCCCATATGGGTGCTGCATACATGAGTGTAGACTGGGTAACTTTAGCCAGGAGCGCTCTTCTACTCTGAGTGGGACCACCGATGTTGGCCATGATTCTTGACAGTGCCGCCGTCACCATGGCTGCCTTTCCGCATGCTTTTTTAATGTGCTCCTTGAAGCTTAGTCGAGCATCGATCATTACACCCAAATATCGTAGTGCCGCTTGTGTTGTGACGTTAAACCCATCAATGTTTAGTGTGGTCGTTTCTAACTTTTTTCTACTCGTAATGAGAACTGCTTCTGCTTTTTGCCCTGCTAGCTGTAGTTTAACCGCCGTTAGCCATTGTTTGACCTTCGTTGTGGCCTCGCTGCAGATACTCTGAATCTGAGGGATTGTTTTGGCGACTATGGTTAACGCAATGTCGTCTGCGTATCCTATTATTTGCACTTCCCTCGGCATTGGGAGTTGCAGTACCCCATCATATAGTACATTCCATAGGATCGGGCCCAGCACAGATCCCTGCGGTACTCCGCCCGTCACTGCATATCTCTTAGGGCCTTCATCTGTATTGTACAGAAGTACTCTTTCCGACAGGTAACTGTTTATAACCCGTACTAAGTATGCTGGGGTTTTTTTTCCTTCAAGAGCCTTTATAATATGTGGCCAGTATACCGAGTTGAAGGCGTTCTTGACATCCAGAGTGACAACTGCACAGTATTCTTTATCACCATGCATCCACCTGTCACCCTCAATAGCCTTACTTGCAATGTTTGTCACCCTCCTGACGGCATCGATGGTTGAACGACCTTTTCGGAAACCAAACTGATGTTCGGATAGTTCAGCCGGCGCTTTCTCCAGGTGCTGTTCCAGGCGTGTGCAGATTAGTTTCTCCAAGATTTTACCCATAGTATCTATCATGCAGAGTGGCCGATAAGAACTTGGGTCACCCGCTGGCTTATTTGGTTTCTGAAGTAGGACCAGTTGTTGTTTCTTCCATACTTTCGGAAACGTGCCTTCATTTATACACTTGGTGAAGTGTTCTGCAAATGGCTTTGTGTTGCGCCTGATAGCGATCTTCAGCGCCTTGTTCGGAATTCCGTCAGGTCCTGGAGCCTTAGCATTGCCGAAACTTTCCGTTGCCAAAATCACCTCTGCTTCACTGATTGTGACACTATTTTCTGCTGCGTGGCACTGGGTCTGGCTTGGTTGCATGTCTTGCTTTGGAAAGAGTGTCTGTACAATCTTTTCCAAAAGAATGGGGCAAGTTGGCGCCTGTCCTCTACCTCCTTTGACCTTGGCCATAACGAGTTTGTAGCCATCACCCCACGGGTTTTCGTCCACATTCTGGCACAGTTCTTTAAAGCTAGCTGCCTTGCTGCTTTTAATGGCTTTCTTTAATTGTTTCCGCTTCTTTTTATAGTTCTCGCGGAGCCTGTAGTGTTCTGCCAACCCATAGCTCCTTTGGGAAAGGCGCCTTGCTTTTTTGCATTCGCTTCTTAGGGTGCTGATCTCCTCGTTCCACCAGTATACAGGCTTTCTGGGAGCGCTCTGTATTTTCCTGCTCATAGCGGCATCGCAAGCTCTGCTAACATATTTTACTAGCAGTTCCGCCTGTAGTTCCACATCGTTGGTGCTAGTTGGGTTCTTTTCTAGCATGATTTGGAACATTTCTTCATCAAGTGTCTCCACCCTCCAACCCTTATTCTGTTTTTTCTGTACGGTTTCTTTTCCATGCGAAAAGTCCACCGTAATGGCAAGGTGGTCACTGCCTGAGTAAAAATCATTCACTTTCCAGCTTGCTGATCGTATTAGAGCCCTGCTGGCGTAGGTGATGTCGATTATTGATGCACGACCATTCACTTCGAAGGTGTTTTTTCCCCCAGTGTTTAGCAGAACCGCATCAAGCAGTGAGAATGCCTTAATCAAGGCATCTCCCCTTTTATTGGTATATCTGCTACCCCATTCCAGGGCCCACGCATTGAAATCACCCGCAATCACGTTTGGTGTGGTACCACGAGCGTTTTGCACAAGTTCATCCAGTAAGTTTTCGAACTCTGCTTGCGTCAGTTTCGGTGGCGCGTAGCAACTGTAGAAATATATGCCACGTATTTTTGCTCGGGTATAGTAATCACTGTGGGTGTGCGGTTTGTCCTGCAGGGTATTTCCTCCACAGGCCCAAATAGCAGCTTTACTTTTCCTGTCCGAGACCCACGTTCCGGCGTTTAGATTTTTATGCTGGTCGCTGACTAGCACAACATCCACCTTATTTTCATATACCCTTTGTTTTAAGAGCTCTTGTGCAGCCTCGCAATGGTTTAGATTGATCTGCTCAATCCTCATTTTTTGGTTTTAATATACGCCGCTTGATACAGGGGGCATTTTCTGCTTCCAATCTGATGGCTTGTGTCTTCTCGTCCATTTCTTTTACAAGCTCCGCAGAAGGGCTTTTTCTCGCATACTTTCGCTTGGTGTCCCTTTTCTCCACATTTGAGACAGTTCTGGCTTCTGTCGTCTTCGTTTTTGCATGCCCTCGCTAGGTGTCCATACTCCAGGCATCTGTAGCATCTCCTCAAGTCAGGCTTTTCTCTTATTCGGCATACTGCCCAGCCGATTTTCAATTTTTGCTTCTCAAGCAGTCGCCTTGCGTCCAGTGCTGGTAGGCTTATCACTGCTGTTTGCGTGCCTGCATACGCCGCTCTAACGCTTTTTATTGCGTTTTCACTAAATAGGTTAAGCTCGTTTACTTGCGTTCGTATAGCCTCACCTATGTCCTCTTTGGTTGTGATTTCATCTAGGTCACGGATCTCAACCAACATCTCGTGGGTTAGGACCTTGATTTGCGCCTGGTCACCTAGCACTTTGCCAATCTTCTTCTGATATACTCCTGTATTGGCCATCTGCTCTTTTTTCAGTTGAAGCAGGATTTCGCCTTTGGCCGTCTTTCTGATGCGCGTAACGTTTTCGCCGAGTTCTTGCAGGGCATCATCTTTTTTAACCACCCTGAGAATGTCACTGTACGTCATTGTTCCGGCGCGCGCAATGACAATCGCATCCGGCCTCGGGGGTGGTTTATTTGTCACTTTCTTCTTGGCTGGTTTGCGCTTGACACTAATCCAGCCATTTTCCACAACCCCGTTTGTCCTCTTAACATTTCCCTCTCCTTTGACTTTCTTGTCTGCACTTGCTGACACTTTGTGTTCTTCTTCGCGTGTGGTTTTACTTTTCTTAGGTGGCGTTTTTCTGCCCGGCTGTTTATCGTCGCGTGGTCTTTTTGGTGTTCCTTCCGCCATTACACTTCCAAGAACGTTTCGCTTGGCTTCCTTGCTTTTTGCTTCTTCCTGAGCTTTCGAGTGCAGCTTGGTGATCGTTTCAAGGAGTTCCCTTATGTTGTTGTTAATTGAGCGTTGCGTCATACGTATGTATGTTTGTATGTATGCTAGTACGTATGTGTGCGCGCCTGCGTATTACGGATACATGGTGAGCGAGAAGGCATATACTACACTACCTAATACTTGCTTAGACCAAGCGTCCTACGAATGTTTGTGTGTATGTTAGTACGTCTGTGTAATATACGCGTTACGACGCTCATAATAGCAACCGCGTGTGCTGTATTGCGTTCGTATTTTTATATTCGTAAATATTTTCATTTTTAAATATTTACCGCAATTATGCCGAAAAATAATGCAGAAAAGTGTCGTGAATATCGACAATACGAATATCGAATACGAAATTGTATATGAATATGACAAGTCCCACGCTCAACAGCTCTTGTCCGGCACATTATCACGAGTTACACCAATTCAAGGACTCCATCTTGTTGAATGATAGAAAATTTTATCATGGCCGAAGAGGAACAGTACCTATTTACAATTGAGTTGCAAGCTGAATTTCAAAGGCTACATCTCAATCGACTTGAAACAATTGGAACGTTATTAAGTGATTTTATAACAGCTAGGGAAGGGTTGTCATTATTTACATTTAATTGCCAAAGTTTGCGCGCTCATGTACACGATCTGCAGTTAGACAAAGTAGCAACATCGTCAAATTTTCTAATTCTTTCCGAGACTTGGTTGGATAATGAAAACATTTTCGACATTCCCAATTTTGATATTGTAGTTCAATTTAAAATACCACAAACGAGAGCAGGCGGTGTTGCAATATACCACAATCAAAATGACGGTGCTCGTATTGTAACTCCACAGATAGATCTGAATGCACAGCAACTAGAATCACTGTCTGTTCAGCTCTCTAAAGTGGGAGAAATATGTGCATGCGAAACCAGATTGAGCAATGGAAAAACAGTTTTAATTGTGGCAATTTATATTTCACCGAATCAATCAATAAATAGCATCACGGAATTCATTCACGAAAATTTAATAAAGTATACACCAGAAGTATCGCGGATACTTAGAAAAGATTACGATAAAGTTCCAATGATTTTAAGTGGCGATTTTAACGTAAATTTTGCGTTGGACACAGCGGTTCCTTTAATTGACGTTCTCAATACAACATACAATTTAAAAATGTGTAACAATCGCACTGAATCGACAACACGATCAAGATCAAAAACAACAATTGTCGCGGTATTTCAAAGATATGTTGACAACATCGAAACCAAAGCATTTGTATCATATTTTAGCTATCATAAGCCACTCGTATCATTTGTTGAAATTGAAAACATTGAGGATGAATAATAATAAAATGAAGAAAATAAAATATGAACTTTATAGCAATATTATAATGAACCTATAATAATCCCGCTCCTAATGCTGCTTTCGTCTCATTCTCTCTCAGTTTGTTTTACGGAAGGTTTCACTACTATCGCGTCTAACCGTTAGACTGGTATTTTTTTTCTTTTTTTTTTGTTTATGAAAATATAGACATAATAATAAAAGTTGCAAACTTTGTGCAAGATTTATAAGAATTCGACAAATTTTCATTAAAATTTAAAAATTTTTTATCAGAATTAAATAAGAAACAAAAACTTTGGGTACACAGCCCTTTAAATTTTGTGTAAGAAAGTGCAAACCTGAAGTCGCTAAAAATTTTAATCGAGTTTGAATAATTTTTTTCTATTAATTTTTCCCCATTGCAAAAAAAATCGTGCGTATAAAAAATATATACAAATTTCTTTAGTACATAAATAAACGAATTCTACATTGTGAGCCAAGCATTAATTTTATTATAAATATTTTGAAGTGAACAAAATACGTCCGTAATGTTTTCTAGGGCTTATTTTGCTACCGCAACATTTAATATTATTACGCTAATCCGCAATTGACGTAATGCGCCACTTGGACCTTCGAGAGTAGAAAAAAACATGTTCTCACTCGCTCTACGTTCGATCAACAAGGTGCTACATCTATGCATAAACAAACATATATGCGCCCTCACATAATCTGAAAACTATTTGTATACACACTGGGAAGTTTACAAAAACTTTATTGCAAACCAGCGGCAAACAGACCAGCTTACATGCATACATACACATATTTGTAGGTAAATAGAGGTAAACAAGCGTCGCTCAGCTTACGATTATTGGCCGTCTCAAGCCGAGCGAACAAGCGACCAAGCGACTGAGTGCTGAACAGCGCATAAGTACAAAATCAATCTGACTTGGCTACTTGACTTGCATGAGCATTAAGATTTTTGAAGTAGCACAAAAAAGTGTGACTTGCATTTCTGTGCGGATATTTGCACGTTACACTTTGCCTTTCAATGGCCATCACCGTTTTTGGCCATATTTGATAAATGAGCTTCTGGCCGTAAACCTTGTTTTTCCTTATAGACAGCAGCTTGTACGTCTACATGTAGAGATGTACGTAAGTGCCGTTACTCGTTAGTAAGTGCGTTTATTTTTCTCACATTTTTCACTGGCGTGTGACAGTTTTGGTTGGATGTCCAAAAGTAGTAAAATCATGCGAACGTTGCGGTTGCCAAGTACAAAGGCACACACACACATTCTTGCATATTTATATGTAGATGTTTGGCAGGTATGTATGAGTTTAGCAATTCTCAATGAGTTCCCCTATTCTGTATACTGGCATCTATGGACACGTTCGCTCTTATTTTTTGATTCATTAATTAGCCACTAATCAATTAATTTTACTTTTCTGCATTATTTACCTGCTCCCTAACCGTTGGCGTGTGTGTTTGGGCTTCACTATTCACATTTTACATATTTTCGTTCATATAGCGGATATTTCCGCCAATGTTTTGAGAGCTATTTTCGAATGAAAACCTTTATGGATAAAACATTAATTCTAGTTTATAAATATTAGTATAATAATTTTTTTACTCAAAAGTCAATCCATCCAATTAACGCAAGTTCAGTCGCTGTGTCTGAAAATCGGCATAATTTAGTAGTTTGGATTAAGGAAAAAAGGTAGATAAAAAAATTAGTATTATTTGGGGAATTTGCAAACCGATTAGCACAAGTGATATATCAAATTAAGGGTACTAAAATTTTCTATTTTTTACTTTAGCTTATTTTTTCATTAAAATAAATTTAAATTTTAAGATGTTTGCAAAGTTAAAAAAATATTTTTTTTTCATTTGAATTAATTTTTTGTTTTTACTGAGTCTATGATGTAAAAACTTTGCAGACTGCATAAAATACAAAATAATTTAAAACGATTACAAATAATCGACATAATTCATTAACATTGAAGAGGTTTAAACATCTATAAACCTCACAGAAATTAATATATGTGCAAGGGTATTTTGAAAAGAAAAACTATAAAGAAACAGGAGAAAGATTCAACCAATAATTTTAATATAAAGGGTGGTTAAATTTTAAGGCCCGATGTTGAATGTAAACCCCACCCAAACGTCAAGTTTTTTTCTGCATTTCATTTGACATTTTTCAATTTCAGACTACATCAATTTGAACTGTGGAAAGATACACAATCAAGCAACGCAGGCTTATTATGAAAACGGGCGTTCAAATCATAATGCATATCGCGCACTTCGTGATTTTTTCGGTCAATTTAATCGTCCAAATGTGCGTACAATCGGAAAAATTGTGCAAAAGTTTGAGCAAACCGTGTCTGTAGGAGATGTGAAAACTCCAGTGCATGCTCGTACAGCTCGTACTACGAGAAAATATTGCTGCTGTTCGCGATAGTGTGGTTGAAGAGCCGTCCACCTCAACTTGTTGTCGTGCCCAACAATTGCACCTCTCACGCTCGTCGTTGATGAACATTATGCATAAAGACATGCATTTACACACTTACAAGGTGCAATTGAATTCGGTTTTTTTTTTAAATTAAGGTGTATTTTCAAAATTTAGTTACTAGATTTTAAGTTTTTAGATTTTTTCATAAATGAAATATTTTGCACTTTTCTAAGTATTCCGCTTTAAGTGCATTTCTCAGATCTTTCAAAAAGTTTATTTATGCCACAAAAAATGGTGCAACTTCACTTTATTATCACTTTTTATGAAGAACTGCTTTCGGCATAATATTTACTATCAGTCTGTATGCCCCTAAATTATCACATTTCAATGGAATATTTAAATTTTTTCCTTTTTAGTTTAATGCATTTCAAAACAAATTAAATTGTGGATGATGACCGATGGATGACTGATATACCTCATCTTTCTTGATAGTCACGGTACATTTTTGTTTGGTATGCCTAAATCTGTATTTGCAGTCCAACTTAATTATTCGCTTGCAAAATTCTTCTTTAGTCACTATTCTTAGTATCGTTATTACAAATTTGTGTTGCGAGATTTGGTTGGGCCAGTGGGTCAGTATTGATTTCCCAAGCATAGAGAGCAAGATATCAAACAATTTTTGTTTTTTTCATTGGTATCATAAAGAAAAATGTAAGTAAAATAGATTACTTCCCTTGAAAAAAGAATGATTTGAAAGATTTATTGATTTATTGATGTAGAATGCAACCTGGAAGACATTTATCCGATGAAGAGAGTGGTCTGATTAAAGGGCTAAGCGAAAGTGGCAAAAGTATTCATGAAATTGCTGCTAGAGTAAATCAGCATAGGAATACCATCAACAACTTTCTTAAAAATCCAGAAACATATGGTCAACTCAAACGAAGCGGCAGGCCAACTAGCATCGACAGCAGATGCAAACGAGAAATCGTCATCTGGCTGCTCAAAAAGAAATGTCTTGCAAGGTTTTTGACGATTTGAGTCGCTTGCGGACATAGTGCAAAGTATCCAATTTGTTTTACTCCGACAAGAACCAACGCAGAATTCTATGTTCAAATATTATTGGATGTTCTCACTGAGTTTGTGGGAAACATATAAGAAACGACTGGGTTTCCCAGCAAGACAATGCCCCAAACCATAGGGCTCATTTAACTGAGGCCTTCTTATCGTCAATAAAAACTTCAGTTCTGGTTTGGACAGCAATAAGTCCCGATTTAAACCCAATTGAGGACCTCTGGGGAGTGATGTCTGCTCGTATTTATAAAAGTGGTCGGCAGTTTAAGACAATCAAAGATCTGAAAGGTGTTTTAGTGGAAGAGTGGGATAAGTTAGATGATTCCACTCTACAAAACTTGGCAGACTCTAAACCTAAACGCCTATGCCTAAACATATAAATGACGCCCTTTCTCAAAATGGAAAACATAATATAATAATTATTAGAAAGTCAAAAGTTATAGAAACGTTGAAAAAAAGTGTAAAGAAAGTCCAATGCACATATCCTTATTTCATATAAAGTTTTTTTAATTTAATAAGTTTAGTCAAATTGAATTTTTGTCTTGTAATTTCTTGTTCCTATTTTTCCTAAATATAAAGGGTGGTTAAGTTTCAAGGGCGGGTGTTGATTTTTAATAAAATACAATTTTTTTTGGAAATTATTGTCATTTCTCTTTATTAAGATAATATTGGTGTAGCTCAATTACGTATAGAATGAAATATCGGCCAAATGGTTGCCGCGGCCTCGGCGGCACACCTCCATCCGATGGTCCAAATTTTCGATGACGCTGAGGCATAATTGAGGTTCTATGCCGTTAATGTGCCGAATTATCTCATCCTTTAGCTCTTGAATCGTTGTTGGCTTATCGACGTATACCTTTCAATTCAAATAACACCAAAGAAAGAAGTCCAACGGTGTCAAGTCACATGATCTTGGCGGACAATTCACATCGCCGCGACGAGAGATTATTCGGCCATCAAATTTTTCGCCCGCAAAAGAGCCATTGTTTCGTTAGCTGTGTTGACATGTGGCAACATGTTGAAACCACATATCGTCCACATCCATATCTTCCAATTCGGGCCATAAAAAGTTCGTTATCATCTCACAGTAACTGCCTGACCGGCCTCATTTTGGAAAATATACGGCCCAATGATGCCGCCGGCCCATAAGCCCACAGTCACTCTTTGTGGGTGCATTGGTTCTTCGGCAACCATTCTTGGATTATCATTCGCCCCAATGCGGCAATTGACGAATCCACGAAGTCCGCGATATGCATTTTGATTTGAACGGCCGTTTTCATAATAAGCCTGAATAACTTTAACGCGTTGCTCGATTGTGTATCTTTCTATGGTTAAAATTGAATTAGTCTGTAATTGAAAAATGTCAAATGAAATGCTGAAAAAAACTTGACGTTTAGGTGGGGTTCACATTCAACATCGGCTCTTGAAATTTAACCACCCTTTAGTTTTTTTTTTTTTTTTTAATTTTATGAAGGAATTCGAAACAAGGAAAATAAATATTAAATAGTATTTGTAAGTTCACAACAATTAAAAAAAGCAAATTTTTAATGAAAAGACTAATTCATGAGTTCTTTACATTTTCGAGGCTGCTTCTGAAATTAATCATTTAATATAAATAGAATATAAATTACATATTCAAAATTATTATAAAAACAAAATAGTTAAATAAAAATCTGGAAAAATTAATTTTTTATACCCTTTTACTGATGCCCAACAGAACAAATCGTGTGTGGCCAAATACATATTTATGAAAATAAAAAATAGATACATTGTAATCTGTGTGTAATTTTAGTACACCATACAGACCAGAACAAAAACGATTGAAATTGAAATTACTAAACGTAAGTGGAACTGGCTTGGCCACTCCTTACGTAGGTCAAACCACGACATCCCCAGAAATGCATTTGAGTTGAACCCGCAGGGCAGCCGTCGCAGAGGAAGACCGTCAAACACATGGAGAAAAATGATAGAGATGGATATGGAGAAGACGAATAAAACATGGAACAAAATTAAATTGCTTGCGCAAAATCGGGGCCAGTGGAAACAATATGTTTCATATGTTCCATATAGGAAAAAAAAGATCAAATATATACAATGTGAAGTCCATAATAAACAAGACTGGCGTCATAAAAATATTTTTGATTGCACCATCTTTTTAATAAGTTAGTGAGTTGCAAGTTATACATCTCTAGGCTGACTTCCAGTGAAAACTTAGTGACATTCGGTTCAGTGGAAGCGAAGTTATTGCGTCTAAAGTGTCAGTATGTTTGTGTCCTCGGTACAAAAATGAGTCTCGAACCAAGAGCTAATATCAAATTTTGTTTTAAAGTCGGTAAAACGTTTACCGAAACATTTGAATTGATGAAAAAAGTGTATGGCGATGATTGTCTATCTCGTGCCAGAGTTCATGAGTCACTTACACGTCTCAGAGTTGGTTGTGACACGTTTCAGAGATAAATGGCAATGAATATACGGGCCGCCCAAAATCAGTAATCACCGAAATCTTTATCGAATTGTCTGTAAATTTATCAAAAATGAACCGAAATCATCGTTGAAATTCATGGAATCGGAGTTGAATATCTCCAAAATATCGATTTATCGCATTTTAACTGATCATTTGGGCTTACGAAAGCTCTGTGCACGTTTCATTCCGCACAAGCTTACAGAGGACCAAAAATTGATCAGAATTCAACATTCGAAAGACCTCATTAAAGAGGTGAGAAAAGACGAGAACTTCCTTTACAATATTGTAACTGGTGATGAAACCTGGTGTTTCTAACATGAACCTGAAACTAAGCGCCAAAGTGTCGAATGGAAGGCCCCAGACGAGCCATCACCCAAGAAATCGCGTTTGGAGAAATCAAAAATGAAGTCGATGGTCATTTGTTTTTACGATTCCAAGGGAATTGTCCACAAGGAGTTCGGGCCAAACTATGAATGCAATTTTCTATCTTGGCGGTTTGAAACGTTTGTTGCATCACATTCGTTCAATTCGCCCTGAACACCGCCAAGGGGAAAGCTGGCGCTTATTGCATGATAATGCACCGTCTCATCGGTCCACTCTTGTAACTGATTTTTGTACTAGCAATCGCATTTTAACCATCAATGTGATTTCTGACCATTCGGAAAATCGCATTTGGCTATGAAAGGAAAACGTTTTGTGTCCGTAGAAGCCATCCAAAAGGCTTGTACCGACATCCTGAAAGACATTCCGGATTCCAGTCCATGACCAGAAACACTCTTTCGAAAAGCTCTTAGATGGCGCAAAACAGTGTATCGAGACCAGAAGGGACTATCTTGAATAAATAAACTCGAAAATATCGGAACAACAGTCCCGTCGTTTCTATTTTAGCTCAGTTTTGTTTATTTTTTGGACTTCACCTTGCATATATACAGGTCTTGTGCACGGAAAAAAATGAAAATTTTGTAACTTGGATTAATGTGAGCTTTGTTTCAATACGCCTTTATTTCAAATCCTTCCATTGCTTTAACTTGAAAAAATTAATAAATCCTTACGCTTTTCATATCAACTTTTAAACACTAGGATCTGCCGTACTTAAAACTGCCAAAATTTCGGGACCTCTGAATTACGGCATGCCGAAACATCGACATCCCGTCCTTTTCAAATTATGGCATGCCTGGACAGGCATTTCCAATCTAAATATAGTAACAAAAAATAAAGAGCCGATGCTGTAGCTAACTTACTTTCAAATGTAAGAGCAACTTTCTTTAATTGAAAATATTTACCACAGTTATGTAAACCACGTTTTAATTGGGCTTGTAGGGCACTCAAGTTAATCGCACAATTATTATTATTATTTAATGAAATACGAACCTGCATAACTTTATTAAGCTTTCGAAAATATTCATTTCCAATATTCACGAAATAAACCGAGTCTAATGGGTAACCAAAAGATAAAAAGCAAAAACAATAGAAAAAGGCTATGCTAACACAAATACTTCACATGCTCCAATTAATTATGAATTTTATTTATATAATTGATCAGTGAGGCAAAACAAAAAAACTGGCATGACATATTTACGCCAAGCGCAATCAATGCAAAAGCTTGCCAGAAAGAGAGTTGTCGAAAAGATTTACGAAAGCTATCAAAACTCAAAACTCCAAAGCCAAACTGTTGAGAAAAGTATCAAGTTAATAGTTTTTCACTAGTTAACATAAAAATAAATTTTATATATACAACCAATGAAATTCTAATACAAACTAGCGAAATTAACCCTTACACCATTGACTTTTTTCCGGCATTTAAGTGGAATCCCGAGCTGTGATGTATTAAGCGACTTCTGGTGGCATTTGATGCCGAATCTTTTTTTGTATATTTAAACCCGCTGTATCGCTCTGTTAGGCGTATTTTTTGAAAAAAAAAAAAAACGGGGTAATAAGTAGTTATCTATTGAGGAATTAGAGGGTTGAAATGTTCCATAAAAATATTTCTGTTTTTTTTTTAAGTGAAACTTCTTAGGCGTCGATGGTAGAGCGAGAATGAAGAGTAAAATTTCATGGCCATGCAATGTTTTGAGGATTTTCGTTCCGCGAGAGAGAAAAAAGATTTAACGTAGAGGAAAAGGGGAGAGAGAGAGAGAGAGCTATACCTTATATATATCTTAGATACGCTTTAGGCTATTTTACCTGAGTTTTTCCTTGTGGTTGCTAATTTCTAGTAAGAAATAACACTGCCTCCTTTTTGGCGCTTGGTTGTTGGTGTAAACTTGTAGGAAATATATTTTTGGCGCCTACTTTAGCGTGTTATATTTCCTTGGTGCCTACTGTTTGGCGTTTATTTCCGTTCTTGGCTAGTGCTTGTGCGTACTATGAAGTGCTATCCATTCCGGTGTCGGATTTATTGGTATTGCCTTGCGGTAATTTGTGCCGTCGCTGCGGTTCTGAAATCGCTACGTTTGTGCGGTGATAAACGCTCGGAGTAGTGCGCGTTGTTGCCACGGTATGTGCCTGGTTTTCATCTACACCGGTCGACCCTTCTCCGTCCTTTGTAAATTTTGTCTATTTATATTCTCTGCAAATGTTTTGAATTTCTCTCTCTCTCATTCTCTCTCGGGTATCTCCCTCTCTCTGTCTGCCTTGTAAGTTTCACTTTTGTTATATGTTCTACGCTACACGCACCTTTTTTTTCATAGAACTACCGAATAACTTAAATATCTCAAATGTAAGGATAACATAGTTTCCTATTTTGGTGTGTAAACAAAGTTCGGACGTAAGCTCCTAGTCCCGTCCTCCGTAGCCAAATGGGTTGGTGCGCATCTACCGTTCGTTAGTGATCGAGTTCGAAATCCTGGGCACGAAACCCCAAATTATACAGAAGAATTTTTTTTACTAGCGGTCGCCCCTCGGCAAGGAATGGCAAGCCTACCAGTGTATTTCTGCCGTGAAAAAGTTCCTCAGAAAAAACCATCTGATGCTCGGAAGCGGCACAAAACTATAAGTTTCCGCATTTGTGGAAAAATATCAAGAGGCTCACCTCAAATAGAAGGAGGAGCTCGGGCAAACTACGAAGAAAGGAACTACTTCAATTATATACCAACTTGATCACAATGTACCCGGAAGAACCGCCTAAGTCAACTGATTTGAGTTCTGGTTTTGTTTCTGTAAATTGACATATCTGTGATTAATATTCCCGCCAAAATTTGATCGACATTGCTTGACTTTTGTAAAAGTTACGTCGTCTTGAGTGCGTAGTATTTCAGCGCGAGTTTTAAATTTTTTTCAGTTTTAAACATGGATTTTAATTTCCGATAAAAATGGATTGAATAATGCCAAAACTTTACAAGTGTTGGGAAAATATTTCGATAATGAGACTCTAAAGAAGAAAGAGCCGATAGCCGTTTATGGGTGGCATAAATGCTTCAGAAGACATCGCACAGCTGCCGAAGATGACGAACGTAGTGGCAGGCAATCGACATCGATGAAACCATCGATAAAGTGAAAGAAAAGTTGAGCAATAGCCGCGAATCTATGGATAAACATTGTAGTCAATGATTGGGATTTGTGCCATGCTCCTAAGTAAGACCCAAAGACCAGACTTTCATAAAAAAGGGAACGCGTTGATATCGCCACGATTTTCAATGCTGAACCCGACGAAACACTCATGAAACGCATCATAACTGTATACGAGACGTGGGTTTAAGAGTACAAAACCTAATCCAGCCATTAGGCGAGTGAGTGGAGAGCCCCGAATGAATCAGGACAAAAAAACCACTTCGTTTGCAGTTAAAAAAGGAAGCGATGCTCACGGGTCAACGGAATTGTACACCACGAAATATTTTCAGAAGATCAAGAAGTGATTAAGGACTATTATTTGGGCCTTATGAGAGGTTTCTGGGAAGAAATTTGGCAAAACGGGAAATTTGTGGGAAGCAACTCGTGGATTTTGCACCTTAACAATGAACCTTCACACAGTGCCATCATTATCCGTGAATTTCTGGCCAAGATCGAAACGACTATCATCCAGCAGCCATCGAATTTACTTGATATGGTTCCTGTCGGTTTTTATCTGTTTGAACGGATCAAAAAAACCAAAAAGTGCAGAGAACCACTTCTCGTTTTAACAGTCGAAAGGAAGAATGAAAAATCGATGGCTATGCAGAAAAGAGAGCTCCAGAAGTGTTTCGAGAGTTCGATCAAACGATGGCATACGGCATAAAGGCGTATGCGGTAAAAGTGCATACCTTCAACAAATCTAGTTCTAACGCTGCGTTGAAGTTGATGGAGATTATTTTGAAGGCAATAATATCACTTTTGAGGAATAAACGTGTAATTTGCATTTGTGTACGCATTTGCATTTGTATTTTCTGGTATGTATTACTTTTTCTGAATTCTTCTCCCTATAAAAAATTAAGATTTTTAGGAAAACGAGTAAGTATTTACTTTTTTATGTATCTAAGGAGATTTCCTACAAAACCCGGAATCGAAAATAAATTCTGATTTCGCGCTTCTGCTGGGGGATAACTTTATCCTGTTTCTCTTAAAAACTGTTATCATTTTTCTTCAATTAGCTAAATATTTCTTTGATATTAACTCAATTTCTTCTAATATTCCAGTTAAATTTTTGCTGGTTTCGTGATTCGAGCATTGAGATATCGCCCCATTCGAATGTGCATACACAAATATCAACTGTTGATATTACCTAGTAACGGGTTTTCCAGTTTTCTTCTTGGTTATGTATATAAACTTTCGATCCATATATGGTTCTCTCGACCAGAATCTTTTCTCAGAACTTTGTTATTTTTTTATGTGTTAAACAGTGTAACCAATCCAAGTGCAAGATTACTCACTTCAAATCTGCACTTAAGCACTCGCTTCATTGCTTGCAGTTCTTTCGCTCACCGGGAGCAGTGGCTGCAAAAGCACACGCTCGCCAAATATTTATTTTCACCACAGTTGTTGCCAAGCAAAAAAAAAAAACTTCTTGTAAGCACAGAAAATGTGAGAGAGCTCCGACGCCGACGGTGCTGCTGTGTGATCGCATAACTGCAAATTTCTGCAAAACTATAAAATCACCACAATGGGCGTAGTGACCGCTCAACAGGCTCTCAATTCGTGCTGTTGCTGTTGCTGCTGCTGTTGGCATTGGTATTGGAGTTGGTTGCGCTTGCACTTGCCCACCATGAGAGTGTTGTATACATCGCGCTCTTTTCTTAGGCGTTATTGCTATTCGTAGCACAATGGTTATGCAGCAAATATTCAATAAGCTTTTGATTGATCGAACTATTCAACTTGCTTACTCTGCCTGAGTCGACCTCAACACATACATACGCACATATGTATATATATGCAAGCACTTTGGGCTTTCAAGTCCTGCGTCTGCCCGCGCCTATGCTTCTTTCGTCGTTTGTGGTCTTTGGGGTTGGTGGTTGGTATAAAAAGGCCAAAACCACTTTGCGGCGGTTCAGTTGAAATACACGCTTAATACAAATACAAGACAATACCAAACGGGGCATGGTAAATAATACCAAACGAGTCGATCAGTAACGATAACTATAGTTTTTTTTTTGCCCATTATAAAAAAAGAGTAAGAAAAACGGTATAACGTGTAAAAAGCGCGGTGGGTGGCCACAGAGATTTCTTGAAACATCCGATAAAAACGATAACGCAGCAAATAACAAAAAATTCCATTAAAGGAAAAATTAAAAAAAAAAAAACAAATCAACGGAAAGTACATTTGGTGTGTTCCCAACAACTCTGCAGATAATTGTGCAGCGATGAATGTGGTAGGTAGCAACAAAAACAACAGAAAACACAAATTTGTGTGGAAAGACTGTAGCGCAGCAAGTAAATACATACGTACACATGCATGTATGTACGCTAGTATACATATAATTTGCATAAGAAAATGGCAAAATAAATTAAATTACATAAATAAAAAGTTACAAAACAATGAAAATAAAATAAATGTAACGAAGTGCACCGAACATAAACCGATAGAACTCAGCAACGGTGGCAAATGGACGGTTATTGGCTTACACTGCGAACAGCTTAACTTAACTTAATTTATCTTAAGCCCGTGATTGTGGTAAGGTCAAAGGTGGATCCGCGAGCAGTTCATAGTTAGCCGAATGCAAATATTATTCGGTACGGTGAAGTTTTTGCCGTTTTTTAACATTAACTTCAACTGTTTTAACTTTAGCTTTAACTTTTTTTAACTTTAACCTTAACTTGGCACAAATTCTCAATTAGTTCTAAGAAAGCTTTTAAGTGCAGTGTGAAAGGTGGTTTCTTTGAGCTCCTAAAATATCATTTGGAACTAGGTTTCTTAGTAGTGAACTCCTGAACATGTCAAAGCTCTCATACAAGGCAAGAGTATTACCCACGGGCTTAGTAAACATCAAAGCCTTAGTATTGCTATACACTTTTTTGGTGTTTGATGTTGCTAATATGTTTTTTTGGTGCTGTGGTTTTAATTAAAAAAAAAAAAACATTACATTTTTCTTGTTTAAATTTACTTGAGACAATCATATGAAATAAAAGTTATTAACGCATGATAATTTATTTCGAAGGCCATTGATAATGACGCCTATCACATCCATTCTTGAAAGTGCAGAAAATGGCGATTACTTGATAGCTAAGCTACCACCAAAAGTATCGATTACTTCTAGGAGACGAAAAGTTGTTTCGAAAATGGTTTCTTGAATTAGAAAAAAGTTGTTGAAGCACATTTTTGTTCTGCTGCTCGTACAGATTTTATTTTTTCACTGGTCATGACACCCTTGGTAACTGTTAAATCCGCTGTTGTGGCGGTAATGATATTTGAAACTAATTTAATGATTGCTAAATGATTGATTTAATGTCTGTACTAAAAATGGAAATTGAACAAGTCGCTAGCAGCTACGACAGCATTTAATATTTGCCTTATTGTATGCTTGTATCAAATGAAAAGCGCTTATTAGTATACTTTTATGAACAATATGTATGCCAGATACAGTTCTATAAGGGTTCCAAACAATCCCGAGGAATTCTTCATAAGAAATTATAAAAAAAAATATTAAAAAAATTTTAATTGAAAAAAATGTTTGTAAATTATAATATAATATAATTATGTAAAAAATATTAAAAAAATATTAAAAAAATTTTAATTGAAAAAAATGTTTGTACATTTTTTTATATTAACATTTCTTTTTTCATTAACAATCCATAGGAATTGTTAAGATGTTGCAAAATAATGAATATATAAATCCCGTTACTAGTCCCGTAAACCCGAGATTTTAATCAGGAGATCCCGAAAATCCCGTGGTGAAAATTTTTTTATTTATTTTAAATTTTTTTAATGTATATATTCTTAAATATATTTTTTTAATTTTAATTAAAATTAAAAAAAAAAATTCAGTTTTTTGCACCACGAGATTTTCGGGATCTCCTGATTACAAATTCCTAGGAATTGTTAATAAAATTAAAAAATTAAAATTGAAACATTTTTTTAAATTTTTTTTATATATCTATTTTTAAATAAATTTCTTTAATATTAAATAAAATTAAAAAAAATTCAATTTTTTTCACCACGGGATTTTCGGGATGCCCTGATTACCAATCCCTAGGAATTGTTAATAAATAAAAAAAATTTTAAAAAAATTTTACATAAAAATTTTCAATATTTTTTCCACGGGATTTTTGGGATCTCCTGATTACAAATTCCTAGGAATTGTTAATAAAATTAAAAAATTAAAATTGAAACATTTTTTTTAAATTTTTTTATATATCTATTTTTAAATAAATTTTTTTTAATATTAAATAAAATTAAAGAAAAAAGTTCAATTTTTTTCACCACGGGATTTTCGGGATGCCCTGATTACCAATCCCTAGGAATTGTTAATAAATAAAAAAAAGTTTAAAAAAATTGGGATCTCCTGATTACAAATCCCGAGGAATTGTTAATAAAATTAAAAAATTAAAATTGAAACATTTTTTTTTAATTTTTTTATGTATGTGTTTTTAAATATTTTGTTTTAATATTAATTAAAATAAAAAAAAAATTAATTTTTTTCACCACGGGCTTTTTGGGATCTCCTGATTACAATCCCGGGTTTTCGGGACTAGTATTGGTATTTATATATTCATTATTTCGCAACAACTTAACTCAAAAAATTTCATCAATACAGTTCCAGAAACTCTCCAATTCTATAATAATAAATAAATGGGTTTTGAATATATTTTTCCATTTAAAGTGAAAAATATGTTATAAGTAACTAAAAAAACACAACAGTTAAATTTATATGTACGTAACAATACTTTAAAATCGCAGCTCTAAAATCGCTGGATAGCTTTTCATTCCAACCAAGGTTGGTCTGGAAATGTTTTAAAATCATCAACACTCTGGCATCAAGAAACTTTGTTACCTTAATGTGAGTTGCGGGACATGAGGGGCACGAAAAAGGGAAAAACACTCCCTTAATAGGTCCTGAACCTTTCTGCGGAGTAACTAACAGCTTCAAAAGTGCCTTTCTACGTGAATAGGAACATCGATGCCTAATCGATTACTAGAGAGACCAATCGGGCATGCGGCAATCGAAAAGACTCATAGATCCAAAGCAGAAGCAATCCTTAACCTAATCCGAAAAGACTTACAACTTTACATTGAACTACTAACAGGACACTGTAAACTTAATTATCACATGAAAAAGAGAGGTGCAATGGAAAACGATTCCTGTAGACTCTGCAAAGAGGCACAAGAAACAGCAGCACACGTTCTATGCGACAGCCCAGCAGTGGCACGTCGCAGACTACATAAATTACCTGGGAAATGGGGCTATAGATCCAAACCTCCTGGTAGAAATTCAGCCTACAGCAGTTTTAGGATTTATGAACAGGCCAAAACTGTTTGAGCAGGCTACATGGCTGCACAATAGATCTCTTTAGGTCGCAGTGCACAAACAATCAGTCAATAATAATAATAATACTTAAGCGCACCTAGATCCGATAAAATAACTTAACCCTTTCGAACCGGAAAACAACCAGCGGGAACATTTCGAGTTTAGTGATATATCTAGCTTCAGTAGAAAGTGAAAGGAAGTCCACCACCCCCTCCAGGGGCTCTGGGGGTGGTGGGATATATGTGCCCTATTAGGTGCTTTGAGCGGGACCTTTAAGTCCTATTAGGTCTCTATATCATACTAATAAATAAATACCAAATAATAAATTGGAGGTTTCGTACCAACTAAAATAATGCATATCATTTATTTTGAAAAAAAAAAAAAATTAAATTAAATTAAATTTAATTCAGATATTATAGCAATCAACGCTTATAATAAGGAGCGAAACAATTCTTGCTTAGTGGAACTTCACATTCTTCACATATTGTTTTAGTACGCCTTTCAACATTTTTCAGGCAACAGCCAGCGCATCGTCGTCTTGTGCTTCCTTCGATGCGTAGATGAGTAGCGGACTTTCCATAAGTCTTTTTCTGTTTGGAAATGTAACCAGACCTTCCACTGCGAATATTGGCGGTCGTTTTCTGACCTTCGGCAATCAGCTCTTCTGCCAAAATTACTATAAAATCCATCAAGGACATCTTTTGACGACGTAGCTCTGAATATAAAATCCATGAATTCTCAACGGACATCATCAAAAGTCGATAAAAAATTTTCTTCCATCACTTATTGAATTTCCGGTTCAAATCATATAAACCGGCCATTTGATCTGCTCTATCGACTCCTCCCATAATTTCGCGATAAAACTATATTATCTTAGGACATGGTGTAGGTATTATTTGGCCATCCCTCTGCTTTTTTCCTAGGTTGTCATTTCATCATCGTGGCAGTTGCTTAGGAGGATAACTTCTTTTGTAGCCATTTCGTGTACATTAGTCCAGAGCTGCTTGTATTACTTAGTCAGATCGTCCGATATGTGAAGAAATGATGGGGGTTCGTTGAGCTTGAACAGTCTTGCGTGATGGGAAATTTTCATCAGGTATTGACTGAACCGTAACATTTTCAAATGTCGACACATAATTATTTTCACCACTTTCCGTTGATTGCGACTCATCATTTTCAGAAGAAGTATTATTTAAAATAAATAAAACAAATCAGAGTTAAATTTCAGGCAAATTTATTTTATTTTCTTCAAAATATGTCCCGTTTGAAGCAACACACATGTGCCAACGTTTAACCCAGTCCGCCATGCATCCGTGGTAGGCTGACGAAGTGATAGCCTTCAGCTCCTTCGTCGCATTCGCTTTGATCTCCTCTGTCGACTGAAATCTACTTCCATGAAGTGCTAACTTCAACTTGGGAAACAAAAAGAAGTCGTACGGGGTCATATCAGGTGAATACGGTGCTTGCACGATGGTATTTACTTGGTGTTTGGTCAAATAATCCAGCACAATTTGGGCTCGTTGCGATGGTGCGTTTTCATCATGCAAAATCCAAGAAGTGTTTGCCCATATTTCCGGTGGGCCAGGCAGACACTAATGATCCGATGGCGCTAAAAAGTGACAGATGTGTATCTTACAATTCTCCCAATACAGGGTTGCCAATATTTGACGGTCCCATCTGGCAACCCTGTCTCTTTTGACAGAGACGTCAGATCCCTTAATGACATACCGCGTTGGAAGCGTCAGTCCAAGCAGATTTTTACCATGGAACAGTGCATGCCACGCGAGCGCTCCCAAATTGTTGAAATTTACATTCAACAAAAGATGTCAATTGTGAAAACTCAACGTGCGTATAAAAAATTAAATAATGTGAAAAGTGCGCCTTCTCAGAACACCATTAAGCGTTTGTACGAAAGGTTTTCGACTGGTGAAGCTCTTTCTAATCCAAAGAGGCTAAATCAAAACCGACCAAAGCGATCGGATGAGATCGCCAAGGACATCCCAAAATCAACGTTATCAGCAGTGGGGCATTGCTCGGACCACTTTACAACGAATTATCCGCATTGATTTGCATTTATTCCCGTATAAGATTCAACTGATTAATAGCAAATAGATCAAATTTATTCAAGTGATTCGAGCGCTTTCTCATTGGAATTCCAAATGTTATCTCCCTAAGTATAAACAAAATCAAATCGATCAGGGAGCTTCATCAGATAAAAGTTCGCTAGAACTAAAACACACTGCAGTATGCAAGTGTGCACACAGCCTAAGCTTCGACACATCAATCGACAAAGTCAGCTGGCAGTGAAGAAATTAAATAATAAACAAAGGCCTTGCTCATTACAAAAAGGTTATATTGAAACTTTGATAATTGGCATTGGAATGGCGTCACTGCTTCGTTGTGAATTTAAAATACCCGTTATATTAAATTACGTTTGGCTTGCACAGTTTCGGTTATTTCCGTAAAGTGTAATTGGGTGACATAAGAAAACAGTCAAATGTTGAGCAAAAAAAAGACCAACTACTCTATCTCTGAGAACGAGATAATAAATGCGATAAAGTCTCTAAAAAACTGCAAAGCTCCCGGGTCCGATAACATCAACCCAAAATTACTAAAAGTTTATCTCAAAATAAGCACTCGGATCCTTCTGCCCTTGTTGAAAAACCCCTAGAAGTCTGAAAGAATACCATCTGAGTTAAAAGAGGGGGTTAGCACCCCTCTCCCGAAGAAAGGCAACCTATCTGCGTGCAAAAATTGGCGAGGAGTCACGTTGCTAAGCATGGCGAACAAAGTGATGGCACACGTAATTCACAAAAGGCTGTCCAACTTATTGAACCAGGGACTGCGCAAAGAACAAGCAGGCTTTCGTCCCCATTGCTTTTGCGTCGATCATGTAAACTCCTTGAGAGTGATCGTGAGGCAGTCGGTTGAGTGGCGCTCGCCTCTTTACCTCTGCTTCATCGACTTCGAGAAAGCGTTCGACACTCTCAACCATGAAGCGATCTGGAAAGCTCTTGAATGCAAAGAAGTGCCTGAGAAAATTGTCACCATCATAAAAGAATTGTACTCGGACGCTTCATGGCGCTTCGTGAAATACGAAAATGCTCAAAGTGGTAGTATCGAAGTGCAAAGCGGTGTAAGGCAAGGATGTGTATTATCTCCACTCCTGTTCAACCTAGACCTGGGCCTAGCAATGCGACATGCGTGTGCGGTCAGCAGGGGCATTTCCTGGGGTTTATGCGGCCGGCATGAAGACCTAGACTACGCTGACGCCATTTGCTGACTATCGCACAAATACGCAGATACATCAGCTAAACTACAAGCGTTATGCCATGCAGTAGCACAAACAGGTCTAAGAATTAACAAAGCAAGGACTAAAGTAATGCGAATTAACACCACCGAAACGCAAGCGCTTCAAATTGCCGACACGCCGCTTGAAGATGTAGATGAATTTTGCTACCTTGGGTGCATAACTTCAAAAAATGGCGAATCAACAACTGACATACGCAACCGAATATCTAAGGGGCGCGTTGTATTTGGCATGACAGACAAGGTTTGGAGATCAACCCATATCTTCAGGTACACAAAACAGAAAATATTATATACCAACTTGAAGTCGGTAGTTCTGTATGGATGTGAAACATGGAACTTAACAACAAGCATAATCAGTGCAATTCTTCCTAAGCCGTTGCCTACGAAAGATAATGCGGATATTCTGGCCTGATATTATAAGCAACAATGATCTTTGGGCGGCTACCGGGCAAACACCAGTACACATAGGAATTATGCATCGCATGTCGAAATGGATCGGACACACATTGCGCAAACCACGTAATGACATTGCAAGGACAGCGCTAGACTAGAATCCCCAAAGAAGCCGTAGATGTGGGAGATCAGCCAACACATTGAACCGACAAGTAGCAGCAGAGGCGGACGGGCAGGCCGCTCCTGGCGCCAAATTAAACATCTAATTCTAAAGAAACGAAATTATAACTTGTTTATTGAGACCCTATGTTTCATCTAGGAACTATGGGAAAATATATATATAGTATCTCTGAGAGAAGGGTTCACCGAAGTAGGTTCATATAACCAAAAGGTAGCGCGCTCAACTATAAAAATTTTTTGAAAGTAAATTTATTATATTTTATAGTGTTCATCGTCCTCTTTACAAGCGGTCAGTCTCCCTAGGCTTAAAAAATTGTCTCCCAGTTTCATTCTATCGAACTTTTAGAATTGTCACGCTTCAAATGGTATTACCAGTTTTATTAGCGTGAGTTCCGAAAGGCCAACCAAGCAATTACAAAATCATCATTAGAAAAACGGCACTTCGTCGCTGAATGCGATTGTATATTTTTATATTTGAAATGTAAGTAAAGTTGTAACCAAATAATTACCGATGGGAATTTATGTAGATTTTTGTAATCTGCCCTTACATTGGGGATCACAATAATTTCGTGGTTCACTAACTTTGTGGTCACACATAAACATGTCTCCTTTGCATATCGGAATAGAAAATAAAGCACTGCTTTTTATGGCGGAATTTTTCTTAGAAGTTTAATATAGCTATCCAAAAAGATCTGAGTGAGAGATTTCTTAATAGAATTATGAACCAGCAGCTTCCGAGGTTTAACTTAAGACACAGTTCTAAGGAGTTCTTCGCAAATAAAAAAATAATATGAATTCTGAAAACCCAAAAAAAATCGTACAAATGTATCGCTGATCACTTGACGTTAAACAATTTTTCTGTAATTGCCCTTTGATTTTTTGTTTTTTTCCTCGTTCACTACTCTCGGGATCGTAGGGCCTCGACAAGACTTCGTCTTGCTTTGGGTTCTTTAATCTATTTTGATTTCTGACAGGGTAGGTGATTAGCCTGCCGTTATCAGTCCTAAATAGTGGGAATGCGAACCTGTGGTTGCTTAGGAACAACGAGTTCTTACTGCTTTGAGCGCCATCTGTGTTTCACATTTTCCTGCCAGAAGGATCTCACAGATGGTTGAGGACTTCGCTAAATTTTGTGTGTATGCGGTATTATCGTAGTTACCGGCTTCCTCTTGCTGGAGCCAGTGATGCAATGTGTAACTGTGTGTTTTTCTTTGTTTTTGCTTGTTTCAGCAGCCGCAATGCATATAATGCGCTGACCATTAAGGATGGGAAGTATGTATACGATTTTGTGCTTGGGGAATGAGATTTGTTTTTTTGTACAAAGAGGGAATGTAGGTAAATTTGGAAAAGTGCGACGACCGTGCTTTACGTGGGATTCGAACCCACAATCTCTGGGATGGCAGGCTAGTGCATTCTCGCTGGACTATCGAAGCCGTCCTCAAGCACAAAGAATCCCCAGAGTGACGCGGTGACAAAAAGAAAACGACTTGCACTACTGATAATTTAATTGTGACTCTTGCCAATAGGGATGCTTAAGGCATCAAAGCCCATTGCAGCTGAAATCAACAACGAAGTACCAGCGAGAACTGCGCAGCCTTAATTGTAAAACATGAACCCAGCAGCCGAAAAAGCTCGTAAAGTTTCTCTGTTGAAATAAGCACATTTACGGCAGAGGAAAAGTTTTGCTTAAGAGCACACCTCATAGTGTGGACCCGAGGGTAAGAAAAAATGGCGATGAAACAAATATAAATTTATTTAGGAGTGACGCTGGGCGAAATGTCAAACGTTTTAAGGGTCAAAGGACCGAAAAAATGATGATTTTCAATAATTTTTTTTTGCTAGTCAATTGCTTTATTTTACACAAAGAAAAACCACAGCACTAGTACATCATGTTTCGACTTGACTATAGCAAAATTTCAAAAAAAAAAAAGAAATTAATAATTGTAAAAGTTATCGCTGTTTGTGGGGAGTCGTCCCTTGCGGTGATCACCACAAGTTCTTGGAGATTCATTTACATAAAAGATAAATTAGTTTTATTAAAAGATAGATAGAATAGACTGTGCCTGATCGAAGCTCTTTTCAAAATAAAAATATGGTGACCTCCGGAAATTTTTTTCTAGAAAAAAATTACAATTAATTGTAAAAAAAAATCAAAATTTAAAATAAAAAAAAAAAATAAAAATACCAGTCTAACGGTTAGACGCGACAGAAGTGAAACCTTCCGTAAAACAAACTGAGAGAGAATGAGATGAAAGTAGCATTAGGAGCGGGATAATTATAGGTTCATTATAATATTGCTATTAATTTTTTATTTTCCTCATTTTATTATTATTCATCCTCAATGTTTTCAATTTCAACAAATGATACGAGTGGCTTATGATAGCTAAAATATGATACAAATGCTTTGGTTTCGATGTTGTCAACATATCTTTGAAATACCGCGTCAATTGTTATTTTTGATCGTGTTGTCGATTCAGTGCGACTGTTACACATTTTTAAATTGAATGTTGCATTGAGAAAGTCAATTAAAGGAACCGCTGTGTCCAATGCAAAATTTACGTTAAAATCGCCACTTAAAATCATTGGAACTTTATCGTGATCTTTTCTAAGTATCCGCGAAACTTCTGGTGTATACTTTATTAAATTTTCATGAATGAATTCCGTGATGCTATTTATTGATTGATTCGGTGAAATATAAATGGCCACAATTAAAACTGTTTTGTATTACTCAGACGTACTAACATACATACAAACATTCGTAGGACGCTTGGTCTAAGCAAGTATTAGGTAGTGTAGTATAGGTATACATAATGCCTTCTCGCTCACCGTGGCTCCGTAATACGTAGGCGCGCTCACATACGTACTAGCATACATACAAACATACATACGTATGACGCTTGAACTAAACACCAAAGCAAGTAATAGGCAGTGTAGTATACATACTACAATACTCACTATACTAGCGTGGCTCAGCAGTACGCAGCCACACACATATACGTATATCAACATATAACGCTTCGTAGCCAAGAGCAGGGAGGCTACGAAGCACCGCACAAAGAGGAGACGGAGAATAGGGAACGCTGTATAACTGTGTTCTATCTCATTCTCTCGCAGGCTATATACTATAAGATCTATATGTATGTCTCTTTTTAGTGTCGCTTTTTCGTTTCATCGAGTCTCAAATCACTCCCAACGATTTTAAAGAAGTTTTCACTTCAAAAAATCCTTCAATCAACACGTGTTTTTTATGTTTTTCAAAAGCAGTATACATTTTATTCAAATCTGCTAAACGGTTTCTAAGTTACAGTGATCACCAGTTCAAAAAACATAGTTTTGAGGAAAACGCATTTAAAGTTTTGCTATCGATTTTTGTAGAATTATAGTATTTAATTACTTGCACTGTGTCATCTATTCCTGGGCCATATACCCGACTAGAAATTTTGGTAAGACGGTGATTAGGCGCAAATAAGGCAGACCGCATTCCAAATTTGCGCCTCATAAGGCAGTCAAACTAGGCCCAAGTCCCGAAAGTAACGCCACACATCTGCCTCATTAGGCGCAGGTTCGAAAAACCGAATTTCGGTAATACTCCGGATGCCCTTCTACCAATCAGTTAGGGATTCCAATTTATGCTTAAGTGAGACACTGCCATAGATTTTCGTGACCACAACCAAATTTGGTATTGTTCTGGCATGCCAATCTTTGCCTTGCCTGACGTGGGCCTGCTAAGGTAATAGCGAGGCATGCATCAGTAAGGCCTGCCTAATTCGGGCGTAACTGATTCTTCGGGATGTCTTACTGTAATTCTAGTCGGGTAATAGTTCTTCAGCCGCCATACCAGCTTCCAAAATATCGATTTGCTGTTGCCTACGTAGCATTCTCTATTCTCGAGTGGTATCGTTAGCGCGCTTATCTGCCACTTTATATGTCGGTTGCTTGCAGCTGCTGCTAGCTACTTCCTCTCGAACGCTCCGGAGCGCTCGAACGCCCTTTGTTAATTGTTGAATACCTCGAAAAGGATTTGTCGGACTCACTTCAAATTTTCACACAACAACTCACTTGAAATTGTTACACGAAAAATCAAATTTTTTGAAAATTCTGACTATCCCTAACCCCGTAAAAGGCAAGAGTTCCCAACGCGGTTCACAAAAACAAAAACTGTCAAGTACGGTGGCGCCACATAATGATTTGGGGTATGGAGTGGGACCTATTGACTTCCTAACCAGTAAAATGGAAACATATTTAATATATTTACAAGTATAAATACTTTAAGAAGTGATGCTACAATTTACTGAAGAGAATATGCCAGTTCAGCGTGTTTCTATGTAAGTTAATAACCCAAAACACTTCTTTTTTTTAAGAGTTTCCTAGGCGTTTTACAAAATAATGTTAAAGTGATGGATCGGCATCGGTGAAGACTTGTAACCGAATAAAAGAAGGTGACTTACTCCCCCTCCAATGCTAATCTATTCTGTTTATCAGCTCCACTGCGAATACTTAACATAAAAAAACTTATAATTTCATCAATGCATTGCTGGCTCTAATACTTTTGACTGTGTCTGCTTTTGCAAATACGTATAAACGCACATTTTATGGTGGCGCGGACGCATTAATAAACCTCAAGATGCCTGCAATAGGCTGATGTAATAATCGACATATCTTCCAAAATAAATAAAAGATAAATGTGAGAAAAATACACAAACACTTCTTACTCACATACAATAATTTCAACACACAAAGTTCAATTTAAATTTTTTTTTTTCATTTGCTTTTGTCTCCCACCAGCAACGAGCCGAGGCTATAATTTTCTATGCAAATTCGCAAAGTGCCACGCTAATTCAATGTGCGCTTACACAGCCGTAAATACGTACCTTGTAGCGTTGAGTATGTATATGTAAGTATGTAGGTATGTACATCTATATAGAAATACTTGTGCACCACCAGCATTAACGACTTTTTACTTTGTAACTATTCTGCATGAAGCAAACCGCTTGCCATTACGGGCATCTGCTTTGTATGCAGCAACCCGTTAAGTTATTTGCATTTATTGCACGCTGTAATGGCATTTCGTTCCAACTGAGATTGGGACCACCGTCAAGTGGATTGCTACGGTTTTTCACCTAATTTACAAAACCGGAATGCAGCACTGACTTTTTACCTGCTGCAATATTTTTCGATTTCAAAACTAGAGTAGAAATGGTGGTTACGATAATTCTGTGGATTGCATGCGATACTATTATTTAGTGGCTTGGCCATTTAGTCACCTGCTCTACCATATGTATTGGCATCACCAGTTTACTGGCTCTTTTGTGCACCAGCAGAGAAATGTCGAATGAAAATTGGTTATGGTTAGCTTGCAATTGGCTCGAGTGAATTTGAAATCGATTAAGTGGGAATCACAGCATTTATGAGGGCGTTAATTTATATTAGAGGATTCTTTTTACTACTCATAGCATATGAATGAAATACGCTGGAACATCTTTGTTTATGTTTGGATGTTCTGGAAATAAAAAATTATAATAAATAACTCAGTCGAACACAAATATTGAATCAAGAATCAGATGAAATCTGGGTAAATGTGTACCGATGCTGGTACCTCTGTCTTCACTGACGGTGCCAAGATGGAATCGAGAGTCGGGTTAGGAGGTTTCTTTAAATCAGCGAATTCATCTATTCCCATAAAACAGCCGAATGCTGCTAATGCTTTTCAGGCAGAAGTCTTTGTGATTGTGCTGGCATGTAGATTGCTTAGGGAATGCGGAATGCGGGGGCAAGGGAGGTTTTTTTAACTTCTTCTTCTTAATTGGCGTGATAACCGCTTACGCGATTTTGGCCGAGTCTAACAAAGCGCGCCGGTCGTTTCTTTCTCGTGCTCCATGCCAATTCCTTCTCCACGTGATCTTTCCAACGCAAAGGAGGCCTTCCTCTTCCTCTACTACCACAAGCTGATACCGCAGCGAATACTTTCAGAACCGTAGCTTTTGTATCCATTTGGACGACATGATCCAGCCAACGTAGCCGCTGGATCTTTATTCGCTGCGCTACGTCTATGTCGTCGTAAAGCTCATACAGCTCATCCTTCTTTTGCCTGCGATATTTGCCGTTGCCGACGTGCAAAGGTCCAAAAATCTTACGCAGAATCTTTCTCTCAAACACTCCAAGTGTCGCTTCACTGGATGTTGTCCCGTCGACGCTTCTCGGCAGGATAAGGGCCTTGTAGCGTGTTAGTTTTGTTCGTGGAGAGAGGACTTTATTACTCAGTTGCCTACTTAGTTCAAAGTGGCATTTGTTGGCAAGAGAGATTCTGTGTGGTATTTTAAGACTGACATTGTTATCGGTGTTAATGCTGGTTCATAAATAAACGAAGTATTTTCCAACCTCGAAATTATACGAGTAACTGTCTACAGTGACGTGGATGCTGATACGCGAGTGCGCCGACTGTTTGTTTGAAGACAGTAGGTACTTCGTTTTGTCCTCGTTCACCACCAGACTCATTCGTTTTGCCTCTTTCTCCAGTTTGGAGAAGCCAGAACTAACAGCGCGGTTGTTAAGGCCGACGATTTCAATATCATGGGAATACGCCAACAATTGTATGCTCTTATAAAAAATTGCGCCTGAGCGATTAAAGAAGTCACACGATAGCGAGCCACCTTGTCTGAAACCTCGTTTGGTATCAAACGGCTGTGAGAGGTTCTTTCTAATTCTGATGGCGCTGCCGGTATTGAGCAACGTATCTTGCATAGCCGTATTAGTTTTGCGGGCATACTAAATTCAGATATCGCGGCGTAGCTTCTTTTCGTACTGTCGAATGCAGCTTTTTTCCAAGATATGGCGTATTGTGAATATTTGGTCGATTGTGGATTTTCCAGGTCTAAAGCCACACTGATAAGGCCCAATCAGTTGGTGACATGTGCAAGAACTCCCAATAGAGTTCATTACTTAAAGCCTACATATTAAATCTTTGTGGTGGATCAGTAAACATAAATGTTTTAAGTCTGCGTGGGATGTTGGTTTGGTGTGATTGGCTTGACGCTCGAGGAGCTAATAAGAGGGGGAGCTAAATTTAATAAGCCCTTTGGGCCCAAAACATCAGATGTAGGGCGCATAAAGTTCGGCAGACTCCACGCCATTCAAATTCTAAACTCGTAGCTCTGTTTACTGGTCATTGGACGATGGATTGAGTGAAAATAAGTTTAATTTGGACATAATCTTAAGCACAAGTATTGGTGTTGGTTCAAAAATGATCCATAACTAGTGGTTCATCGGCTCAGTTTCGGTGGAGGTCTGGAGATATACATATATTACATATATATATACATTTATAAACAGGGTTTGATTGAAAAGTAATGAGCCTTATTTTTTTAAGCAGTTTTATTAAACCTTTTGGCTTAATATATATAACTAATATTCTTCAAAATAGGACCCTTGAGCGCTAATACACCGCTGGTAGCGGCCTTTCCACTGCAGGAAACATTTTTTAAACTCATCCGCAGGAATCACGTTCAATTTGGCTGTCACTGCAAAATCCTAACACACTTTTAAAACAGCTATCACGCGCGGAGCGATGTTGACTGCACCGCTGTTGCCAGCGAACTGGGACCGGTTTCTAGTGGAAGGGGAAGGTCCAACGATCATTTTCTCCCACCAGCCGATTCGATTGATCGCTTGGTAGACGCTCCGCGCGGGAAGGCTAATTACTTTTCAATCAAACCCTGTATATATAATTGGCGCATATACCCTTTCTGCTTTTGGGTGTTTAGCCGAGCTTCTCTGTTCCATAAATGGAGGAACCTACAGTTTCAAGCCGCGTCTGAATGACAGATATTTTTTATGAAGAGCTTTTTCTGGAGGACTGGAGATGCTTTAGGTATAAAGGAGCTATTCCCATTTATTTTAGTAGCGCCACATTGGACTCTCTTTATTATACTCAACTGCTATTCTAGTAAACTTTCGCCACTAGTTTTCCACGAAAGGCTAGAGAGTTTCTGGGATCTCAAGCAATCCTAAAGCTTGATTAGTCATTACTTAGTCCTGACTTGAACTCCATTGGCAACTTTTCGTGCCTGCCATCATCTAAGGTTTTCTATCATGGCCCTCAGTTTAAGGACTGACAATACCAGAGGAGTGTGGAAAAAAGATTCCAATTGCTTATTAGCGCCATGCCAAGATGTCTAAAAGAAGTAGTAAGTAAAAATGGAGGCCACACGTCTTACTGAAAATCTTTCAAAATATAAAAAAATTAAATTTAAATTTCTGATAATTTCGCACCTTTTTTCCCTTTTTTTATTGTTTTGCTGTTTTAAAACTTTATGCAAATAGTTACAGCGATTTTATGTTAAGTTTTTTATTTAAATGAAATGGGTATATTAAAACTTAAAAAAGGGATTTCAATAAGTTTTTTTTTTTTTTAATACGGTAGAAAATAACAGGATGCTTTTTATTAGGCCAAACTTCTTTTTTTAATTTGTTTCACGTGTCATACTTTTATTCTCAACTAAAACATAAAAGAGAGCTAAGCATTTTTAAAGTTTTGTACTGTTTAGTTGCCAGAAAATTAGAAATTAGAAAACGGCATTTCATTAACTAAAAAAAAAATAGATAATGCATCATAAATCAAGCAATTGTTACAAGAAAACACAGGTATTTTGTGGTAATAATAAATAAAAATAAAAATTTCTTTGTAATATTAGCGCACTTTTGTCCGCAAGGTTTTAGTAGCAGAAGAATGTTTTCTTTATTACAGCGCGTAGGTTACTATTGGGTTGGCAACTAAGTAACTTTTAGAAAATCAAAGACAATTTTTTCATGGAACGAGTGACTAAAGATGTGTGTGGCCTTGCATTGTCATGATGGAATACAATACCTTTTCGAATTGTCAATTCGGGCCGCTTTTCTTCAACTGCATTGTTTAATTTCGTTAGTTGTCGACATCAGAATCGATCGCTCGGTTGGGTGGTAAGAGTTCAAAGTAGTCAATTCCTTTGTAATCCCACCAAACTGACAACAGAACCTTTTTTTTTGATGAATAACAACTTTTGATATTGTTTGAGTTGGTTCACCTGTCCTGCTCCACGATCTTTTCCGTTTGATATTGTTGTGAACGACCAAGTTTTCATCGCCAGTTAGCAGTCGCTTTAAAAATGGATCATTTTCATTAGGTTTCCTTAATAAATCGCAGCTGTTAATGCGTTGCGTTAAATGCGTTTCTTTCAGTTCGTGAGGAACCCATGTATCGAGTGTTTGAACATAGCCAAGTTGATTGAAGTGATTTTCAATCCATGTATGTGATACATGAAGCTTCTCTGCAATCTCACGTGTTGTACTGCGATGATCCGAATCGATTATTGCTTTGATTAGGGCGTCGTCAACTTCAACTGGACGACCAGAGTGATTTTCATCTTTGGGTGAAAAATCACCAGAACGAAAATCACCAGCAAACCAATTTTGACACTGCTGTTCTAGAAAAGCAAAATATGGCAAAAATGTTCCTTTCGATTTTCCATTTTTCAACGAACGCCAAACGAAAACTACGCAACCGATCAAAAAACTTTTTTTTACTGATTGACAGCTGAATTGCCAACTATCAGATAACAAAATGTCTTTTACATTTGTACTGCGTCTGCAAACGTAAAAGTTCAACTGAATCTATGAGTGATATACGCATCTATGAGTTTGCAACCCAATATTTCGTCAATGTGCGACAGAATAGAACTGACAGAAGAGTGACAATGTGTGCGGGAAGAACAAGAGATGCTCAATGGCATTATTTATCATGTTTCGTCATACGATAAATTTATTTTATTAAACTTTGGGATGTATTGTATAATTGTATTTTCTAAATTTTTTAAACTTTGGGATGTTATAGCGATCCCTAAAACTCAATATAGAAATTAAAAATTTCCAAACAAAGTTCGGTCCTAGAAAACAAATTTTTTTTTTCTCAGCCGAACGCTTTCTTTTAATTTTTCTTGTCGCTTGTGTCTGACAAAAGTGCTTCATAGCTCCTATTGCTCTACAAATTATAATTTACGAGATAGTAAAAATTATCAAATCGCTTTTAAACGTTGCTTTTGCTTTTGGGTTTGCCAAAGTGTTTTATAACGATAGCTTTTCTTTTACCTGCGTATTTACGCCACTGAATTGGAATTCAGTGTGAAATGTCCAAATGCGGTTGTAAAACTTTGTCAGTAAAAAATAAATAAGAAATTACATATAAAAGTTGTGCAATGTGGTGAAATAAGGAAAGGAATTGAAATGAGGTTAAAATTTATTTATAACAAGAAAAAAATGTTCCGAAAAGTTTCCAATAAAAAAATTATATTTGTTTCCGAACATATTTTTTTAACTATATTTCAACTTAAAATATTAAAACAAAAATAAATATAAAATGTAATATTAAATATAAATAAATAAATGTTAAATAGAATCGAAATATTTTGTTTAAAAAATCGAAACGAAAATTTTCAGCATTGAATATTTCTCCAAATAACCAAACTTTTTTTAATTAGTTTCGTTAATTTTTTGCATAGTAGCTGCATTTCAGTTTTTCTTCAATGTATAGGGTGGGCCATGTAAAATTTGCTTTTTGAATCGCTATAAAAATAAAACTAATCAATATTTTTTCAAACTTTTTTTTTATTTTGAAGATTGAACATTGTCATTTATGAATGAAAAATAATATCGTTCAAATAACTGCCACGACTGGCTTTACAGTAGGCCATTCGATCAACCCAATTTTGAAGAACATTTTTGATTGTTTGGACTCCAATTTCATGAATGGCAACTTCGATTTCGTGTTTTAAAGCATCAATCATCTCTGGACGGTTCGTATAGCATTTGTCTTTAACGGCTCCTTACAAAAAATAGTCCAACGGGCTTAAATCACAGCTCTGAGGCGGCCAATTGATATCGGAATTTCGGCTGATTATTCAGTTTTCAAAAACGGTAGCCAAAAGTTCGAGTGTAACTTTGGCAACGTGACAAGTTGCGCGTCCTGTTGACACCAAATGTCGTCCGTGTCATCCTCTTCAATTTTTGGAAACAAAAACTCGTTGAGCAAGACACGGTAACGCTCGCCATTTACTGTAACCGCGGCTCCTCGCTCATTTTCGAAAAAAAAAAATGGCCCGATGATGTCGCCAGACCAAAAACCGCATCAAACAGTGACTCGTTTTGGATGCATTTGCTTCGCTACAGTAACGTGTGGCTTTTCTGCGCCCCAAATCCGACAATTTTGCTTATTGACGTAGCCACCGATGTGAAAATGAGCTTCATCAGAAAAGATGATTTTTCGGTAAAAATACTCATCTTCGGTCAAACGATTTTCTGTCCATTGAGCGAACCGAAAACGCATTGGATGGTCATTAGGCTTCAGTTCTTGCACCAATTGAACTTTGTAAACCTTCATACCGAAATCTTTATGCAAAATTCTCCTCAAAGAAGTGCGTGAAATGTTCAATTCTTGAAAACGATGACGAGTTGAGGTTGTTGGATGTTCACGCACATTTTCGGCTACATCAGCAATGTTTTCGGGTGTACGCACTGTAGGAGCACGTTTATCCATTAACGATCCACTTTCACGAACACGATTAACAAATTGATCCACAAACTGTCTTGTTGGCAAATCTTTTTTTTGGATTTTTTTTTTCAATTTTCTCATAGTTTGAGTAGAAGAGTCACCACTTTGGAAATTGATTTTCAACATTTCCCAATTTGGTTCGAGCGTATAACGTCCCATTTCGTAAATATCAAACCTTTAATGTCTAATTGCTCTGGCGCTAACATAAACACAGTAAAATGCAAATTGCTTCACATCTGTCGTAAACACAAATGTGGTGGCATAAAATTGGAATATAATAATGTTGGTATTGTAAATAGAAATAGTCTTAAGTTTTTGGGTATTATCTTTGATAAAAGATAAACTTTTAAGGAACACTGTTTGTATGTTAGAAATCAACATTAAGCCTGGCAATGTTAATAAATACTTAAGCTCAAAAAACTGTTTAATTAACATCTCAACCTTAGTTAATGTAACGAAATCGTTTATATTGTCAAAGATAGATTATGGTCTTCCGGTATATGGTAATTGTTCTAAGAGCCATATACAACTTCTCTACGCTCCCTATCACACCGCTGTCTGCCGTAGCATCAGAGCGTTTCCTAAATCTCCAACTAAATTTATACTTGCTGAAGCTGGCTTACCTACTATTGAGGAGATAATTGAGCTAAACACCAAGAAGCTGATACCAAAGTTGTTCCTGTCTAATAATAGGACACTTCACGAAACATTGATTGACACCATTAATCTAAAACGACTACTGTGACGAAAATCTGTAATCTCGCCTTGCATTGAATATGCGAAAGAACTAGGAATTAATGGTCCGTCACTCAGGCATAATGATTATCACCCACCGTAGTTTTTACGACAGTCGTCCTTTATTTTAGATTTCAGTAAATATCCGAAGGAAAACACCTGCCCTAGAATTTACCAACAACTATTCCGCGAATGCTTGGCAGAAAATTACATATCATTCGCGGTTGTAAAATCTAGTGGTGAAACCATGTCAACGGGACACTTATTGCCATTTTCGTCTGTCTACACAGCAGAAGCCATCGCGATATTGAAAGCAATTGACTGTGCACTTAGCTCTTCATCAAAAACCATAATTTGCACTCACAGTATGTCGACTATAGCATCCATTCTAAACATAAACAATAAAAACCACATCATATCGTGTATCCGTGACAAGTTAATTGCAACCCATAACAAAATTAAAATAATGTGGGTACCAGGGCATAAAGGAATCGTAGGAAATGAACTAGCAGATCTGCGTGCCAAGCTCGCCGGAAAAGAACCTTTAATCTCTTTTCAGTTCCTCGACAAGAGGAATTTCTTCACAACAGCGTATAAAACAAATGATTGAATGGAAATCCATCCGACACCACTACACGCAAATTAATAGTAATAGAAATGCACCCAAGTACCCATCATCATGCCGATGCAACGATATCGAAGCTTTCGTTCGACTACGCTTAGGGCATACCATAGCCACACATTCGTATGGGCTATCTGGTATCAGCCCCCCATCATGTCAGTATTGTCCCGCGTCAAAACTCTCCATCACATACCTGCTCAACGAATGTTCACAGTTCACGTCAATCAGAAGCAACATATTCAACTGCGACAACGCCATTGATCTCTTAAAAACCACTACACCCGAAAACATTGAGAAAATTGCTAAATATCTAACCTTAACGGATCTTCGTAAAGTAATTTAACTCCCTGTAGCTATAGCTCTAAGTAATATATTGTTAGCAATTTAACTGCTATCTCAACTCAGTAATTTCCTATACTTTTTATATAATGTTTCATATTCACACATAGTTTTTTCATACCGGTGAGCCGAAGGCCTTGACAGTCAGTGCTCCTGTTTTTTTTTGCTGTGCAATAACAATTGTATTGTTGTTTCTCATTTTTATAAATAAATAAATATTTCCAAAGTACTGTAAGGAAGTATTGGCTATTGCGTGTGTGAGTGCCGAAAAGTGTTTTTTATTTTATTTATTTATTTGAAAGACGAACAGTTATTAATAACTATTCCACTTACGAAATAAGTACTGGCTGTCAGGGTCTTCGGCTTATGGTTTCTTTAGTTAGTTTAATAAATTTACAAATTAAGTTAATGCTATTGTCATTTGTGTTGTTGAGCAGATTCGAAACTTCAAGGTTAGGATGAATTGCATTTCTAGTGTATTCCAATACTGGGCAGGTATCGAGGAAGTGTTTTGACGTGTAGTCGTTTGAGTTGCAAAAAGGGCAGTCTGGTTTGACTGTGGCGTTTAGGATGTGAAGATGGGTGGCTATAGTGTGATCGATTCGAAGGCGTGTAAATATTTTAAGGTTCTGAGAAGATATGTGTGTAGGATATATGGGCTTGATGCCATACTTGTACTTTTTGTAGTGGTGTTGGGAATTAATCTATTGACTTTTGTTCGTATCCTGAAGAGATTTTAGTAAAATTTTCCGCATATCTTTGACAGTAAAATGTGCGCTGAAGTGAAGGGATTTTGAAGCTTTGGCTTCTTTGGCTCTGGTATCAGCGCACTCGTTGGCTTGAATTTCGGCATGACCCGGAGTCCTCATGATCCCTATGGAATTTTTATTTAATAAGACACATTTCGGATTTCGGTGATTATTAGAGTTTCGTAGAATGTTTCAATAGAGCGTCCATTACAGATTTACTATCGCTGCAAATAATGAATTTGCCGAGCTTGTCGGAGGCATAAAGTACCGCTTCAGGCAATGCAGCTGCTTTCGCTGTGAATACTGAGCAGTAGGAAGATAAAGCACCGACTGAGATGGTGACACCAAGCTGGTTTGTGACTGAAACGGTGTACTGGTGTCTGTTTTAGATCCATCTGTACAAACGAATTCCCATTCGTTTTTTAAAGGAGCTACGATTTCATTGAAATCTTGGACGTATTCATTAGAGGAGGTGGACAATTTTGGAAATTTTAATTAACAAATCTGCGTGGGAAACCTGGAATTGGTAGCAAAATCGCGTCTGATGTGCCAATAGGTTTGTGCATTAGTTCAACACATCTTTGTATGGTGGACGGTTTGTGGCTATTTTTATATTGTCGCTTCGCTAAGTTTATCAATCCAAGTAATATTTTATTTGTGCAGTGAAGAAGCTTGGGTAGGTGCAGTTGCAGAAAGTTAGCAGGAAAGCTACTTTTATGATGAGAACAATGCATTGCTTACATATTTGCAATCACTTTTCGAAATTTTTCAATATGACAGGCTTGTTAAAAAAAATGTCTTTGCCATGTATGAGTTGCTGCAACTCGCATAATATTTCTTTAAGCTGAGTGAAACAAAAGACTCAAGCAGCAAACTTGGCTCAATGGCAAATTAAAATAATCAATAAAAACGAAAATATCGATGCTTGTCAAAAAGAGTAAGTATTTAAAAAAAAAAACTAAAAATATACAAAATAAAAAAAAAATAAACATAAGCAAAAAAAAAAAAAACAACCAATAACTAAAAACAAAAATATCGATATTTGGGGAAAAGCACGAAGTAAAATTAATAAAAGCATAACTAAAAGAAATTAAATTAAAATACACAAAAATATTAAAAATATAAGAAAACTAGCTTTTACCCGCGGCCCCGCTCGCGTAGGAGTAGTTTTGAGGGATTTAGGATATGTATAAAAAGAACAATAATTTCATAGACAATAATGTTTTATTAATAACCATAATATTAATATACAATACCCGGCATCCGTTGATATGCCTCGTTGAATAAAATCAAAACAACCAATCAGAAAAATATCAAGCAACATTATTTTTATTAATTTTTTATCTCAAACCCTTTTTGAACTTTGCATTTGGGTCATAGTTGAACAGCTTATGCGGATTACGATATCTAGAGTGTGCTACAAATAGTGGGAAATAGGAAAAACTAAGATTTTTTAGATTAAATTTAAGCAAATATTCGATTACACTGTGGAACAAATTCAGGTTAGCAAAAATTAGGTCCATTCTGAGAGTGGCGGGTGAAAATAGAGGCGAAATTAGAATACCCGTATCGCGCCGTTTTTTTATGTTAGTTCGAATTTTTTTTTAATCGGCCTTCGAAGTTTGCAGTCAAATGCCGATTTTCAGTATATTGTTCATAAGTACCACAAAAATTTTCGAAATCAATTTTTTCAAAAATTGTAATTGTTCCACAGGTCTCTAGCAATAATTTGGCTTTTACAGATTGAAAAAATATCAATTAGTCGACGAGTTATAGCCAAAAAACCATATAAACAATTTTGCTCCGATTATTGACGAATGAGAGTCGTGGCGCGGCCTGGGGGCAGTGGGAAGGGAGTTCCATCATAAAAACATGCCTATAACCTTCATTGGGTGAAAATATGAATGTATAAAAATTTTTACGTCATTTGGTGTTGTCGTTTCGTAGTGATGCGCGGACAACGTACAGACATTCACCTTTATAGTATAGATTCCTTCTGATAAAAAATCTAAACAAGAACTCAAAACAAAACTGAAAAAAACTAGTAAGGGAAAAAAATTCAGAAAAATATTTGGAAAAAATCATACTATACATAATATACATCCTGTCAAAAAAGTACCGGGAATTATTCACTAAAACGCAAAATAAATGTTAAGTCATCAAAATTTATTGTGTCGCCTTCAAAATAGGATCCACTAAAAGCATTACACATACCCCAACGATTAGTTAAACCATCACAGTACCTTTTAAACGTGTTTGAAGAGATCTTCTTCAGCTCCTTCGGCGAATTCTCCGTAATGACCTCTATCGCCTCAAAGCGGCGTCCGCAGAGTGGCAATTGAACTTTTGGGAAAAGGAAAATGTCACAGGGGGCTAAATCCGGTGAATACGGGGGTTGCTCGATGATACTTGTCGAGTTTTCGGTCTAAAAAGTGTTCACAATATTTGCCTTGAGACGGTGCGTTATAATCGCGCAGAAACCATAATTTTTCTTTCCACAAATCGGACCGTTTCGTACGCACATTCTCTCTCAAACGTCACATAACTTCCAAATAATATTCTTCATTTACCGCAGAACCATTTGGAATGAAGTCCAAGTGCACAACACCAACTGATAATCAAAGAAACACTTTTGACCGACTTTGACGTGGCCTTTTGGGCTTCGGCTCATGTGAATTCAGCCGCCTGTTGACTGGGTTATTTGTCAAACTCATACATCCACGTCTCATCAGCTGTTATGATACGCTGATGCGCTGGAAAAACGTTGGGCCCGAATTCACTTGCTCAATCATGTCTTCAGCCACCTTTTTCCGATGAATTTTTTGAAAGCAATTCCACCCTCTTGGAACGAGTCGAGCAGCCACCCGTCTCATGCCCAATCGATGGTACAAAATGTTACCAATTACCTCGGGAGAGACGCTAAGGTCACGAGCTACCTCCCTCTAACTTAAGTGATGGCTTTCCAGCACCATTTCCTTGACTTTGTCGACGTTTTCATCCGTTGAAGACGTTGACGGGCGACCAGATCAGGGCAAATCTTCCACGACTTCTCGACCCTCCGCAAATCCTTATACCACTTGTAGACCCGTGTTTCTTCAATGAACAATTCCCGATAGTTTTTTGACAGAATGGAAGAAAGAATTTTACTCAAATGTCACTTTCTGCTTGTAATTGAATATTTTATACATAAAGAATACAAGTTTTATTACCTTACACATCACATTTTCCCCTCTTTTGAACTATGGGAGTAAGTATGACTTACTTTTAAAAAAATAATTTAAAAAAACACGCTTATTTAGAATATAAGGCGTCGTAACAATTTTTCGGAACATTTTAAGTTTTTAGATTACTCTTTCCCTATATTGTGCTGTATTTGCCAAACTGGTTACTAAAATATAAGATTACTTTCAAGAGAAGCCATTTTGTAGGCCAAGATAAGCAATAAAACAATTAGAATTTGTTTGAAAATTACTTTGTTATGAAGTAGGTTTAACGAGCGGCCTCGGTAGTTTAGCGCTAGTGCACTTGCCTGCCATCCCAGAGGTTGTGTTTTGGAATCTCACGTAAAGCACGGTCCTCGCACTTTTCTAAACTTACCTACTTTCCAAGTTTCTATATAAAAAAAGAAACAAAAAAAAATAATTCCTCAACCCCAACAACCATGTCCTTCCAATCCTTACTCCCGCACGAAGTCAGCGCATTACTTGCATTGCGGCTGTTAAAACAAGCAAAAAATAACGAAGAGGACACATTTACATATTGCATCAGTGGCGACAGCAAGAGGAAGCGGCCAGCCGCGGTAATAGTGCAGACACACCAAATTTAGCGAAGTCCTCAACCATCTGTGCGATCCTTCTGCCAGAAAAATGTGAGACACAGATGGCGCTCCAAGTAGTGAGAAGGCGTTGCTCTTAAGCAACGACAGTTGGGCATTCCCACTGTTTAGCGGTAGGCTAATCACCTACCCTGCGAAACCAACGCAAGACTGAGTCTTGTCGAGGCGCTATGCTCCCGAGTGGAGTGAGCAAGAAAAAAACAAAAACAGAACAAGGTTTAACGAGCAAGTCAAAGGTTTGTGAAACACCTTTTCATTTGTCTCGATAAAATTCAAGACAAAAACAAATTATCTAAGTTCAACTAAACCACCCTGCAAAATTTAAAACTTTTAAAACGAACGTCCTTGACCTTGAAATATGTAAGTAAAAACAAAAAAAAAAAAAATTAAAAAATGTATGTAGATCGTATAAATATATAGGCAGAAGCAGAATGGAATAGGTACATATGCACTTGCATATGAGTTTGAAGTGTTTCAAAAATTGAGTTGGTCTTTTTATAATTGTGTAGGGTAGGATAAAAAAAATTTTAAGCATTTGTTGTATGGAGAAGATGTGTAAAGTACTCGTATATAATTGCGATGACGCAAATTTATAAATCGTTTGTTAGAACTAACTACTCACTCGGTAGTAACTGATGGTATGACAGAATTACTTAATACTAGTTTTTTTTCAGTATTCACCCGCGAGGCGTTTTGATTGTCATTAACAAACCCAAACGAATCGGAAATTAAAGTCTTTTGACTTTGAATGCGTAATTTTTTGGAATAATTGGAATTTAGCTCTTAAAACAGATTCTCTTTTGCGGCAACCAGTCAACATAGTAGCTTCAATAACTTTATTTGGTAGGTTTTAACACTCAATTCTGTGCCATGGCACAGCGTTAAAAGTTTGAAGTTTCTTATTTTCTCGATACCCAAAATCATATCCTTAAAACCTTCACTAAAGCACTTCAGAAAAAATTTCAAAATTGCGCAGGCGACGTAATGAAAGAAATTTCTAAAATTGATAGTGAGTTTCGTTGAGTGCAGCTTGAAAAAAAGAGATATTTTATACAAAGCAATTCCAAAACTTTTTGAGTTAAAAGATAAGTAGCAACGCCATTCAAAAAATACTTTTCAAGTAAAACCTGATACTCACGTCCTAAGACTTAACTTATTTCTAGTGTTATTTACCATTTCCTCTTTAAGATCTAGATGGCAACGCCAAAAAAAATTGTTTTATTTAAAGCAATCTAATTTTTTTGACACTCATAATTTAACCTATTATTAATGTTTTTTATTAATTTACAGTTTTTCCTTAAATTTAGGTGGCAACACCGTTTGAAAATTATATTGGATTAAAGCTATTCTGAACTTATTTATATTTTCAATAAATATATTACAATGCATAATTTATTAATTTCCAGAAAAATAGGTAGCAACATAAGCAAAATGTATTATTTAGCGAAGCTAAATACGTTTTATCCCATACCCATATTTTAGTATTTACATACAATGTGCCATATTTTGGTATTTTGTAATAAAAATTATGTGGCAACACCAAATAAATCTATGATTTTATTAATGCTTTTTAACAACATTTCATTTTGATATCTATATCATTCTATTCAAGTTAAATTTCTGGTTATTTGCGATTTTTACTTTGAAAAATAAGTGGCAACGCAATTCAAAAAATGAGTTCAATTAAAATTAATTTTTTTAATTAAATTTTAATTCTCTATCAATATTTTTGTGGTACACACATCCTAAGACTTAACTTATTTGGAGTGTTATGTACCCTTTCCACCTTCAGAGTTAGATGGCAACGCCGTACAAAAATATTTTTTAAAGCTTTAATTACTTTTGTTTTAAAACTAGTTTTTTTACACTCATATCCTAAGCTATTATTAAATATTTTTTTTTAGTTTACAGTTTTCCTTTAAAATAAGGTGGCAACGCCATTTAAAAATATTATTGAGTTAAACCTTTCCTTCTCTTATTTATTTGTATAACAAATGTACATTCATCAGTAGCTTACGAACGTAAATCAGCCACGGGTGGCGTCGTCGTAAGTACATGGTAATCATCCCCTAATACCTAGGCTCGCTTTTCCTGCCCTTATCCTTTCTTCTCTCGCCTATATGTCATCACAACGGACGAATTTTGAATATTTTTCCAAGTGGACTCCAAGCAAGAGCAACCATTTAACCTAACCCAGCTGAACATCGGGATTTATTTAGTTTAACGGTACTGATTAGTAACAGCATAAAAAAGTAAAATATTCAAATTCAAAAGTTAATAGATATTAGTGATATTCGCACGTTCTACTATTAACCCACTGTTTTTTTTGTTTTTTTTTTCGGCGATGAGGTTGGGTTAAAAATGCCTGCGCACCGTCGTCGCTACTACGTGTGTGGTGATTCCAGTGAAACTATTCCTCCTCTTCTCTTAGGTTTTTCGCTCCACCCCGGTACTGTTTCCGCATTGCTTCGAGATAGAGGGCCAAGATGGCGTCCTAAGAAGGATACTTACTTACTCACCCTGCGTCCAGGGCCGCCTGTTTTGAGAAACCTATGCTCAATGCTCTTCAGCATAGCTTTCCATTTCACGCTTCTCCTTGCGGACAATATCCTCCACGTCTATCATCATTTCTTCAGATGTAATTACACCAATAGCTCGTTACCGAGCTGTTCTCTCTATGTTCCACCTCTCGCATTTAAAGAAAATGTGCTCCGCATCATAATACTCAGTATCTCCATACATACAGTTTGGTAGGCTCAATTTTTCCATTCGCCACAAATACTTGCGAAAGGAGGTGTGAGGTAATAGTTAACCTCGCCGTTCTTTCTGTGTACCCACTTTTTAAGATCGGGTATAAGTCTCGTTGTCCATCTACCGTACCGTTCAGAGTTCCATCTTGCCTGCCAAAGTATGAGTGTTTGAATTCTAGTATCGGAGAAGCGTGGTATTGGGATTCCTGAGATTTTTGCCTCCCACCGCCGTTTACGCTCTTGTGCTAGAATATCTATAGGGATCGTTTCGCTGATAACTAAAACCACTGCTTCAGATACTGTTCTGTATGAATAAGTCAATCTGAGAGCGCAGGTGCGTTGCACAGATTGCAGAGTTTTTCGCCAGTATTGGACCCTTAGCGAATCTGTCCATATTTTGCATCCGTATAAAAGAATCGAGTTCGTCGTGTCCATTCAAAGTTTTCGCTTGTTCTGCGTTGAACCTCCAAGGTTTGCCATGAGCTTACTTAACATGCCGCTTACTTAAGCATCACAATTTATGTGCGCCCAGTAAGTTAGCCTTGTGTTTAATTTCACCTCTAGGTATTTGACTACTCTTTTTGTCGATAAAGTGGCATCGAGTACTTGAATATCTACTTCTAATGGGATACGTCTGTTCGTTAGAAGGATTAGCTCTGTTTTCTCTGTGGGCCATACAGCTTTAGTTCATGATCCTCTAGCCATGTTTGAACGCTGATCATCACCTGATTTACCTTCTTTTTTGCTTCGTCAGAGTTTCGAGCGTTTATTATATCACTAAATGCATATCCTCAGCCATCTCTATTTCAAAGTTTTCATCGTAGATTATATTCCATAGTTCAGGTCCGAGTATTGATCATTGGGCCGCACTTGCTGGTTTTTGTTTAGCTATTAAGCCACTTATCGACGTGAAACAGACAAAAGCAAACTTTAACAGTTAAGATTGGATCATTTGGTACTTACAGACGGATGACAACAGATTTCATGCATTAAAACAGAAAACCAGAAAAAAGTTTGATTGTGTTACATAGAACATAAATATATACAAGAACATAAATATATATTATACAAGTATATAATATATATATATATATATATATATATATATATATATATATGTATTGTATATATGATACTTACACAAAAATATGCATATTTTATATATAATTTTTTTTTTAAAAGAATTATATTTATGCCTTTTTTAATATTAAGCGTTCACACCTTCTCAGTATTTGACTCAACAACTCACCCAAGCTGTTGCACCATAAGGTCTCGCCCATTAAAATCTTTAACAATAACTAAAATGTTTAATAAAAAATGTTGCTCACAAAAAATCTAGCTACATGTCCATATATCCATACTTATACACCATACATCCTCCTACTGCTGTATATGCACTTGTATATGTTCGCATGCATGTAAATATGTGCTTAGAATGCACTGCGGCTGAGCCAAACAAAGCATTGTCCAATATTTACTGCACGCTGTCCACTTCCAATTGCATGACTTGCCAACTGGCCAACTTCGAGTACTTACTTAGTAACTGAACGTGGCTTTTGGGTCGTTTAATAACAAAAGCCTTCACTGCAGCCAAGCAAAACAGCTCACAGCTCTCCAGCGAAGCCAGCAACAACTGTTGGATAAGTGAAAGGTGTTGCCAAATGCATATACATTCACACACACACACATGTACTTACTTATGTACTATATGAAGTAAGCTTGAACTATGAGCAAACCATAGCCGCATGAACTTAATGGAAAATCTTACTCTAGCACAAAATATGTTAACAAAAGAAAAATGAAATTATCTACATGAAGTTTTTCTTTGTCTGTGTGGTGTAAAAACTTGCATGAATTAAACGTTTTTTTTTTGTTTGTTACTGCTGATAAATGCTGTTTACCAACTAGTTTCAAAAGCTTTAAATGGCTAGTTTATTTACTCAGTGCACACTATCGATTATACAAATGTATGTACGTGGTGTAAATGGACTCGTATTAGTCATTGATTTTCAATTATCGGTTATTATAATCCAAGAAATATGATGGTATTTATGGGGAGACATATCAGGAGCGGATGTGCGGCGCATGGCGTAATAATTACACTGGTATACGGCGAGGAAACATAAAAAGAAGAACAAAAGCGAAAAAACTAAAAAAAAAAAAAAACTAAAAAAAAAAAATTAAAAAACCTGTACCAATTGTATTATATATGCAATTAAGAGTTGCATGACTTTTATTGTGGCGGGAATTTTAAAACTTTGTTTCATCATTTAATTTGATTATAAAGGGCGGGTTATCAACCGATTCAATCAAAATTTTTCAATGAATAAAAATTTATTAGGAAATTTGCATATTCGACTTAATGAAACAAAATCGTACTTTACAAACAACAAAACACAATACCTTCCTATATACGTAAATGGGACACAAATTTTGTACTGAAATAGAGCAAAGTACTTAGGCATGACATTGGATGCTAAGCTCAGATGGAGCGAACAAAATAATTTTGTAAAGTGCTTTTCAATTGGCGCGGGTCGATTTTGGCGCCCTATGGCAGCCATTTTGTTTCGGTGATATCTGTCAAATCTTTTGTTTATTATTCAATTGCTTATGCAAAATCATCCTGGCAAGTTACACGATTGAACAGCACGTTCAAATGATAAAACTTTATTATCAAAATGAGTGTTCATTAACGCAATCGTTGCACGCATTGCGCCCATTTTTCGCTAGACGTGGTGGCCTTTCCAATTTCTTATGGCCCATATTGAACCATATGGACTTAGACGACATGTGGTTCCAGCAGGACGGCGCTACGTGCCACACAGCAAACGCCATTTTATTCCATTTCAACATCTACCCGCCCTTATTGAAAAACCCTTTAGAAGCAAATACTACAGGTGCCGGCACTCGAAGTATAACCAATTAAAAAGGCCATAAATTTCGTTTGGAAAATTATTTTTATTCAATTCAAAGTAAAAAATGTGTGTAAATAATACAAAAAGGTAGCACTCCGATGGCTCCAAATTCCCCATTCGATTTCCTAAATGGAATAATTTTAACCGACTTCTAACAGTGAGGAAAAACAGACGTGGTTAAAATGCTGTTTAAGGCACAAGTTAAATAAGGTCAAATTTTACGCAATAAACATTTACAAATTTTGGGATGAATGCCAACTAGTCCAATTGCATAAGATTTTACACTGAGGACGGACTCGACAACTAAACAATCATCAATATTAGAAATGGTAAAACATGCCTTGTTCCATTCAACATTGCCTTGACTATGGCCTTGAGACGGTCAAGAAATGAATCGCAAGCAGCTCGAATGTGACTTGCAAGTATTTTGGTCCACTCGCAGACAATGGCTTTTTTTCAGCGGCTCGAGTCTAGTGAATCTTTCAGTTCGGAACTTACCCCCCAAAATGGCCCAAAGAGAATAAATCATCGGGTTCGCGTCTGCTGAATTTGAGAGCCATTGTGTGGACGTTATGAAGTTCGGAACGTTGGTTTTTAGCCATTGTTGGTTCACTCGAGCTTTGTGAGACGGTGGCGAGTCCTGTTGACAGGTCTATGGTCTGCCACCGATATGTTTGTCTGCCCACGGCTTCAAAGTAATCTCCAGAATACTTTCCCGATAATATTTCGCATTTACCTTGACGACAGGCCCGATAAAAACGATCGGAGAGCGCACATCTGCGGTTACAGCGGCCCAAACCATTACCTGTGGCGGGTGCTGCCACAGCCTCCTGGTGGCCAATCGATGACTCAAATACTCGTATGAGCGGTCGGTCAAATAAACCTTATCTTTTTGGGAGTTTACGAATTGCTTATTGCGAAAAAACTTTCTCGTCAGAAAACACAATGTTCGGAAATTGGTCACGAAGCGAAACAACTCCTTCGCTCTCTCAAGCCTGACTTGTTGCTGCTTTGGTGTGAGACCATGCGCCTTTTGTATCTTATAAGGCTTGACTTTCAAATCATTTTTCAGTATGCGGCGGATGCTATGGTCAGATATTTTCCGTTCTTTCGCAATTTGTCGGGAGTTCGCTCAAGTCGCTTTTTCACTTTTGGAACCATTTCACGTGACGTTGATGATCACCTCCATGACGTTTCGCGATGCTACCAGTATCATTGTAACGAGTAATGGTGCGATAAATAAAAACTTTATTAACTTTAAGGTGCTCGAGCTCACGAGCTGGTTGTGATTTTCCATCTTTGAAATCCATTACTGATTTTCTTTTTTCGCGTTTACTCTCGGCAAAATGCTACCGCGCGCTTGTAAACAATACTCAGGACTCTCATTTAGCCAACTAACAGATAGCTGATGCCTGTGCATTAGCATCGCGACCGGTCTGAAGTTGGTTACATTTGGAGGGCCGGACCCAGTAAAACCTGTATGAATTTATGGTGCTCATATATGGGGTTGTTCCAGTAGTATTCAACTAATTTAAAAGGCTTCAGAATAAAGTGCATATAGTACTAGCTCTCATCTTGAAAGTGTCCTCGTTCTTGATTCAGTTCTAGACACAATAAAGAAGATAGCCAATTCTCATAAAGCGTGACTGAATAAACATATAAACACAGACGCTTACATCCTTGCTGACATAAATAGTGGCTTAAGACCTGGTTAATTAAACTTCGTAAAATTTTAAACAGTAGTAACCTGATAAGTTTGAAAATTGCTGCGTGAAATCGTACCCTCTGAGGTCAAATTAGAAAGAAATAGTTAATACATAGTAAAGTGCAGCCCCGATCCCCAAAACCCTTTGATTTATTTATTTTTTAAAAAATTGATAGATACGTGCCAGCGCCCAGTTTCTTATAGTTGTAACAAGTACCGGTACGAGTTTATATTTGTTTTGCATACCCATTTTGTTTCCTTCGCATGATAGTACAAATTCTCAAAATTTTGGTATTGTTGGCAACACCTGGAGGCCGGTACTGACATACCTACTAAGTAGCTAATACCTTTTTGAATGCGCAACAAACAAATTTGTTTTCCTTGTTCACTCCTCCCAGGAGCATAGGACCTCGACAAGACTCTTCCATCGTACACAGTTATGTGTTGTTGTTTTCTCACCGTCCCATGAAATGTCGGCATCTGCTAGTTTGCGCAACATCGACCTTCTCCAAGTGTGTTTTGGTCCAGTCCAGTGCCATTCTCGTGATGCTATCTGGTGGTTTTCTCAACGTGTGACCTATCCATCGCCACTTTCTGCATTTGATTTGCCTAAGGATGGGTTCTTCATTCGTTAATATCCGCAGTGCGTCGTTACTGATGGTGTTTGGCCAGAATATTCTGCAGATTATGCAGAGGCATTTGTTGACGAAAGATTGTAGCCTGTGTGTGATGGTGTTAGAGACCAGCCATCTTTCGCTTTCGTACAACAATTCGGCCTTTCCGCATGAGCTGAATACTCGTAGTTTTTTCGTACTCCCCCATACAGTATGCATTCGCCCGAATGCTGCCCGTGCTTTGTTTAGCCTGCCTTACGTTATTGTGGTTAACTCTCATAGCCTTGGTCTTGGCGATGAGAGTTTGTGAGAGAGTAGGCAGATGTCATCGGCGAAGTCCAGGTCCTCAAGATATCCGGTGAAACTCCATATGATGCATTTTTTGTGCAGGGTCAGTTAGCTCATGATGTCCTCAAGGTCGATAGCGAAGAGAAGGGGCGTCAAGGGACAACCCTGCCTTACGCCTGCGTTGGTAGTGAATGGATCGCTGATATCGGAATGTTTAATTGTTACTCAAAAAGGAAGTCTAATGATGTAAAATTTCAGGTCCGAAGATACCAAGCCGATGCACTGTCAGCGTTCCTTTGAGGTGCTGCATATTTCTCTTCCGTCTTTTCTTTGACGGTTATTGGCCAAAGTTTTTTGAAATTCTTAATAGCGAATGCAGAAAACCATAAACTTGGAATACATCTGCTACAACTCTAACTTTTTGCGACACATTGTTTCTCCAGGGACGTGGTTTAGTTCGATGTTATGCTTTTAACGAAGTTGTGAAGATTTTCTTAAAATTCATATAAAAATTTCGAGTTCAGCGAATTTTTACATTTTTCGCAGTTTAACTCCGTAAAGTGAAAGCAGCAAAGATCGCCGCCTTGAAAAGTACTATTGAAAAGGTAATTGAAAGTATATAGGCGCCCCTTACGAAAAGTGGTTTTATATATACGCCAGCTTCAATCGTAATGATCATAACAAAGAAACAATATTACATTTCTAATTACTTTTTTTAATTTTTTTTTAATAATTTTTATTTATATTTTTTTGTGTATTAGGCAAAATGTGATAATTCACAAAGCTCTTTCCTGCACCGAGTTCGCTTCATTAAGAGAAGCTGGCAATATTTGTTTATTTAGCAGTGCCAATCTTGTCCATATGTGGGTACGTTGAATCCAATGCCGAAATCAGATACAGTTGAATATTTCATGCAAAAGTTTCATTGGCTTTCCTTATTCATCTTCGGGCATATGCACTTTCATAGGGTACAATTATACATTATAAGTTTATAATAAATATATTTATGAATCGCTTAATTGACTACGATAAAATCGTTTTCATATGGATGGCGCGTAGGGCCAAAAATTAATTCCGTTATCTTCTCTTAATTATTTGGCTCATCCTTTATTATTTATTCACTGAACTGTACCACCATCATAACTAGGCTGTAGATTGAGCGTGTGATCTAGAAAAAATTTAAAAATCATATGTACAATTTTATATGTGTAAATACTTAAGAAAAAATTTTTGGGATTTTTTTTTCACTTCACCTTAAGCGCAGTGTTTACTGATAGCGGCTCGACTCCCGCTATGGTTATAATGCGTGGCACTTGAGATTGCAAGAGCATTAAAAGTACAGTCCTTTGGTCGCAAACATCTAAGTCATACCAGTTGATATCGTAAATCCCATCACAAAACTGATCATTCTGTGGCAAATAAAATTTTTAATTTTTAGTCTAAGAATTAACTCCAATGTTGATACCCACGCATATTTCAACACGTGTGCCCAAAATGCAATATATATATAACCAAGCAAAGCACATGAAAATATAGGGATATGCACCTGGCCACTCCTTCAGCATAATTATGAGCAAAGTGCTCAAAATGCCCAAAGTCGTACAGATGATGTGCGCCGAAATGGTCCAAAAGAACATCAAATTGCATTTATCATTAAAGCTGAAAAGGAACACACATTTTGGTTACATATTTCTGTTATAGGTGCAACTTTAATAAGAAAAAACTTACTCCAAGTAATATTGATGCCATTCCGCTATATTATTTATTACGGCGGTTACTCGTTTGTCCTTCGAGTCCTGTTGCAGCAACTCATGCAGATCACTCACTTTCAATTCGAATATGTCGTAGAAGAAAATTGAGTGCGTTAAGTAGAGGAAAACATACAAGTCGGCCGCATACAATCCAAATGCTGCTATGAAAACACATAAAACATTGTAGGTGATCGTAATAAAGTAGCCTTGATTGGTGTCCAAATCGACATATGGCATCTGACACATAATAATCAGATGTCTTTCACCTTTGAGGATGTATAAAAATAGTGGTGCGACTAGGGTTAGACACGAAGATGTAAAATATATCAAGGCAAAAACAATCAAAATTTTCTTCATTCTCTGATTCCATTCTAGCAATTTTTCCTCGTATTTTTGTCCCAATGATTGGTATTTTTCATAGATCTGCCCAAGTTCCACAGCTAATTGTCGATATAATTTCGGATACGAAAGAGCTGAACATAGTTTCACAAACCCTTGAGTGGCACAACTGATAGGTGCGAATACATCCAGGAGTATTGTCCAATCCGTGGCAACGTTTTTGTAGATCGTAAACAGCGAACATAAGAAATTCCACGCAATGGCAATTATAATAAAAGCTGTTACGTAGTTAAATTTAAAATCTGGGTTTATAACATCAACGCCCATCAGGCGAGAGCAGAAGCGAATTATGGTGAGCACCTTATAGTAATTATCTGAAGGACGTCTACGTCTTTGCATTTTGGAAAAATTTCGGCAAGTTGAACTCGAAAACACTTTACTATTATCTACGCTTCCACACGTAGTGGTGGTTATACCAGTTGAAATATTATTGAAAAATGTTTGAAATAACAGAATGGCAAGGCCATTGGCCATTATCTCACGCTTGCCTATATCTGTGTGCTTACGACATGTTAATGGAGTCATTAATACTAACGGTTTAATTAATTGCCAGGCAATTAATTGTGATTGAAAGAAAATTACTTATCAAAGACATAAAAATGCCTACACGTCTAACTACACGCATACATAAGTAGAGAAATATAGTAAATGCACATAACTTTGATGGATTAGAAGCAATCTTCTGCTGGGTGATTTGCATATCCCTGCCCTAAATACAAATTCAAAGGGCCCTCGATTGCCATTTATTGGTTTATGGCATTCACACTCTTGAATGAAACTTTGCTTCAATTTATTTAGCAACTGCGGTAACTGTATACGCATAGCAGTCGAATTAGGAATATATTTACTTCGACTGAAGAATTGGGAAAAATCAGCGAGATAGAAATGAGTAAATAGCTTCATCCATAATTACATACTACGAAATGTATTTTAAAATATAATTTTTATAAATGGAATATATGGATTGCGCCAATACCACCAAGGTTGGGTAGCCATTTTCTGTTTGGTGCAGAACATTTATAAAGGCTGTATTCTGAATTTCCAGTGTCCATTTCACCGAATCGGCAGATGATGGTTTCAGAGAGACAAATTTTCTTTAGCGGGTAGCTCAGCCTACAGTGGCATGCAAAGTAACCAATTTGAGGTTTTAAGTTCACTCTGGTGAGTGAAAGTAGTTTATCAGAAATTCATCAGTTCGGCGTTAAGAATAGTGTCGCTTGCCGCTGACCCATAGAATTTCGCAAGTGTTCAAAAAACTTCTAACTATTTACAATTATTTTAAAACAAGCCCCACTTTAAGAAAACTTTCGTTAACTATTTCTGATAACTTGGCAGTAAAGTTCTTAATTTATTATTGTAAGCTCCCCAGGCGATTTTTCGTATACATATTTCTAAATTTACCTAATATACTTGAGGGGATCTAATGTCGATTTCAAATTCAATGTACTGATGGTCTACTAACGGATTTTCGTTTGAAAGTTGCCATCTTTTAACGTGGTTACAAAACAGGTCAGACGCCAGGGTGATATCCAGAACTTTCTCTCTGTTCATTGGGACAAGGTCGGCTCTGAGCCTAAATTCAACACACTTAGCAACAGGAGCCGTAATCATTATGATTTTGCTCAAAAAAGTTTATTTAATTGTTATTTTGAGATTTTTGGTTTTTAGTTTGGATTTAATTGTAATAATAATAAATATATAATTTAAAAAAATTTCTGCGTTCAAAAAATATAATGTAATCATATACCGGATTATATTGGGTTTTTAAAAAAATACGAACTCATTTTTCGGGTGTTCTTTCTTCGCTCTAAAGTGATCATAATTTTCTGAGTTCTCTTGCTTCTTTGACCAGAAATAATCAATAGATTTTCAATTGAACATTTTTCTTCAGAAATACTTTTTTAGTTAAATTTTTTTCTTCGAAAAAAAAAATTCATTTCTTGAACATTATTAACTCCTTGAGAACTATAAATTAAGTTTTGAATTTTATTATACTTTGTTTTGGTAGAGCCATGTTGAAAAGATTTTTTTCTGCCTAGCAGACCGTTATTCGGCTCTGAACAAATTTGACAGATATGCCGCCGTCATTCGTTTTGTGTTTCACAAAATTTAGCTTTAGCTTAGTGTAATGTAAAACACAGTGAACGTAGAATCCACAGTTCCCCTCAAAAATGTTTTTTTTTCCACCATACCTAATGAGCAAACCTGGTATCTATCATCCTTGGATCGTAACCTCATCTAAACTCACCTCAACTCATCTCAACACACCTCAAGTACAATATACTGTCATAGTGAAACGATTTACAGGTGTGGTCCATATCAGGCCGTTAACCAGCTCTCGGCGAATTTAACAGACACAGCTGAGCGACTGATGTAACTGGGCTCTCAAAGCGGTTTGTTTACGAAAAAACTGAGACTGTGTTGGTGGTATATGAAAAAAAATCAATTCAGTATTCACTTATGTTGCTTTGTTGCCATCTGAACAACGACTGACTGTGTAAATGCGTATGAAATAATCGTGCAAAATTCGGCTGGCGAATCCCTTGTGACGTGGCAGCAGAATTTGGTTATTTTTTTTTTTTTTTTTGGTTTTTCACCAATGCTAATGTCTACGGCCGCCGTAGGCGAATGGGTTGGTGCGTGATTACCATTCAGAATTCACAGAGAGAACGTTGGTTCGAATCACGGTGAAACCAAAATTAATAAAAACATTTTTCTAATAGCGGCCGCCCCTCGGCAGGCAATGGCAAACCTCCGAGTGTATATCTGCCATGAAAAAGCTCCTCATAAAAATATCTGCCGTTCGGAGTCGGCTTGAAACTGTAGGTCCCTCCATTTGTGGAACAACATCAAGACGCACACCACAAATAGGAGGAGGAGCTCGGCCAAACACTCAAAAAGGGTGTACGTGCCAATTATATATACATATATATAAATATAATGTCTACGCCTGGCAAATCAAATGTATCATCTTTTTAAACTCTTTTGTAACTTATTGTATTTCGGAATAACAAATTGCAATTCACAATTTTTTATTTCCGGCGTTGGGTGTTCTCTTCCATATGCATAAAATATCGAGCATTTCTTATATGGAGAAAACTTTTCTAAAACTTTAAACATTTTGAAGATATTAAAAAAAAATTTAAATTAGTAGTTTTTTTTTAATGTCTTCAAAATTTAAAATTTTGAATAAAATTACTTTAAACTACAATTTTTTTTTTAATTTGTTCAAAATTTATTTTTTTTAATTTCTTCAAAATTTTAAATTTTTAATTAAATTAGTTTAAACTACAATTTTTTTTCCTTCAAAATTTAAAAGTTTTAATCAAAATTTTTAGAATTAAAAAAAACAACAACATTTTTTTTTTTAAGTATGCACAAAGTTCAAAAACTAATTTTTATATCTGCGAGAAAAAGCAACACTCAGCGAAGTATTATTTTTTTCCGATCAAAACAAAAAAAGAAAAAAATAATAATAGTAATAATAACCATTAACAAAATAATAAAAATTAAAGAGATGAAAAGCAGTTACATTTTTTAAACAAAAAATCTGTAACTTCAAATATATTATAATATAATATTAAGGGGACCCAGTTTGTTTAGACATGAAAAAATCGATTTTTTGCTTTTCTGATATTTCGAGAGCGTGGTATTTTAAGAATATACTGTGAAATTTTTATGCGGAAATTCCAAATATTATAGCTTCTACAGCCAATTAACTAGGTAGAGAGCGGTCCGCGAGCTCCTGTACCTCAAACTTTAAACTGATTTCTCTCTGATCTCGAAACGTCTTTTTTCGGCATGATGTTGTCAATAAAAGAAAACTATTTAACCGTCACGTCTGAATTTTTAATGTGTTGTTCACAACATCAATGGCTATCTCCCGTACTAGAATCATATTATTATTTCAATTATTTCGTATTTTTTTAATTAAAAAACTGAAAAAAATTTTTAGAGTCTCAAATTCAAAACTGCGCCATTTTGTAAATTTTTTTTTTTTGTTCTAGTACGAGACGTAGCTATAGTCATATTGATTAATAATTTTATTGGTTTTTGTGTGTCAGATAAATAGAAGAGCCAAAATGTATAACAACGTCCAGGTAAAATTTTCTGGGAGGTTCAACTTCAGCGTCATTTTTTAAATTATTAAATTAAAAAAAACATTTCATTTGTGTATGTAAAAGAAGTTAAATAAAATGTCCAAAAATTTAAATATTGTTTTTAGTTTTTTTTTATTGTAAAAAAAAATCCTGAAAATACCCTAAATATTCGAGCTCTAGACCACCGGGACTCCGATTACTTAAAAATCGAAATGTGATTTCTATCAACAATTTTTATAGAGATCCTCAAATGAATGGAATCATCTCGCCGTGCTGAGATTTTGATATCTTCGTTCTTACTTTTGAAGTGAAACTTCTTAGGCACCTATGATCGAGCGAGAATGGAAAGTAAAATTTCAAGGCCATGCAACGTTTTGGGCATTTTCGTTCCGCGAGAGAGAAAAAAGATATAACGTAGAGGAAAAGGAGAGAGACAGAGCTATTCCTTATAGATATATATCTTAGATACACTTTAGGCTATTCACGTCTCCCTTTTTTTGTTTTTTTATCATTTTTGTAGTCGCTAGGCTTAGATTTTGGGCTTGGACGACCTACGCATGAGGCATGAAGTGAATGCGCTGTGTTTTTGTTGTGTTGTAGAACATTTTGAAATGCGTGGTGCTTCGCGTTGAGCTTGCTGCTGCTTTTGCGTCAATCAAGGTATTTGGCTTTTGTAAGTGCAGTATTCGGAATATCGACTGGTGGAAGACAAAAGTACACGGGGCAAGAAGGGAGCGCTGTGCTCGCGCATATATGCATGTCTGTATGTTTGAACGTACATGGATGTAGTTACATATTTAGTTTTTTTTTTTTTAATGGAAATACTTTATTTGCAATCTTTCTCAGAATACAGATATTCTGCAAAAGATATCTAATGACAGCATGGTGCAAAACTACATAGAAAACTATAGAATTTTTTTCTTTTTACAATTCTTATGCATATTATGTTATTAGATTTAATTCGAAAATTGTATAACTTACTTCACGTATAACTTATATTAGTTACATATGAATACAATTATTTTGTAGGAAGTTCAGAGGGCAACTTAAAGTGGGTATATAGACGTACACACCTACATAGGCTTTAGAGCAGAATAGTTATTTTTGTAAATTTTGCCTATTTGTATTCTCTGCAAATGTTGTGAATTTATTTAGCTATATATTCTCTCTCTCTCTCTCTCTCTCTCTCTCTCTCTCATTCTCTTTTGGGTCTCTCCCTCTTTCTTTGTCTGCCGTGAAAGTTTTACTTCTGTTATGTGTACTACGCCACACGCACTTTTTTTGTTAAACCTGTGAATTTCATCTGTAGTATGAAGCGGTTAGCGCAATCGTAGATAACCTTCTCTATGTCCCGAACTAGAATAAAAAAAAAAATTTTGACAAAATGGCGCGGTTTTGAATTTGACACTCTAAAAACCGGATTTTTTCAGTTTTTTAATCAAAAAAATACGAAATAATTGAAATAATAATATGATTCTAGTACGGGCGATAGACATTGATTTTATGAACAACATATACAAATTTCAGACGATTCGGCTAAATAGTTGTTTTGACAACACCAGACCGAAAAAATTAGTTTTGAGATAATTGAGTTTAAAGTTTTGAGAGTGGATAATGCGACTATTGATGCCGCCGCGTGATGAATCTAACTCTACCTGCTAAGCCGGCTGTAGATTCGAAAATACAGAGAATATCCTTACAAAAATTTGACAGTATATTCTTAAAAGCCTATACTTTCGAAATATAAAAACAAAAACAAAAAGAATGTTTTTGAAAATTCTAGACCACTTGGTGTCCCTTAATTCGGACCCTTACTATCAACTAACAGATGGCCTGTTGTTTAAAATTAGACTAGAAATGACCGGAATTAGCGAATGTGAAAGGTGTCGCATGCCATCAAGACAACGCTAGGGCGCACACATCTATAAGAGAGCCTGGATGAGAGGCTCCAATACATAGCACGGACTTGATGCGAAGAGAATACCTCATCTAAATCTTATAACCTTACATTATTATATATTAATTCCATTTCTTAAAAAGGAAAAAAAAAACTTGGCATTATTCTAAGTGCGATTTATTTAGATGATGCGAACGGCTAAAATAACATTGCATAACTACAAAAGGATTTGTGTTGCTCTTCTGTTTATCTAAGTTTGAGGTTATTCACTGAACTGCACCACCATCATAACTAGGCTGTAGATTGAGCGAGTGATCTGGGAAAAATTTCAAAATCATAAGGAATATTTTCTATGTAAATATTTATGCGATTTTTTTCTCACTTCACCTTAAGCGCAGTGTTCACTGACAATGGTTCGACTCCCGCTATGGTTATAATGCGTGGCACTTGAGATTGCAAGAGCATTAAAAGTACAGTCCTCTGGTCACAAACATTTAAGTCATACCAGTTGATATCGTAAATTCCATCGCAAAACTGATCATTCTGTTGCAAATAAAATTTTTAATATTTAGTCTAAGAATTAACTCCAATGTTCATACTCACGCATATTTCAACCCGTGTACCCAAAAAAGAGTACATATACAACCATACAAAGCAGACAAATATGTAGGCATACGCACTAGGCCAATATTTCAGTATAATTATGAGCAACGTACTCAAAATGCCCAAAGTCGTACAGATGATGTGCGCCGAGATGGTCCAAAAGAATATCGAATTGCATTTATCATTAAAGCTAAATAGTAACTCAAATTTTTGGTTACATATTTCTGTTATAGGTGCAACTTTAATAAGAAAAAACTTACTCCAAGTAATATTGATGCCATTCCGCTATACTATTTATTACGGCGGTTACTCGTTTATCCTTCGAGTCCTGTTGCAGCAACTCATGCAGATCACTCACTTTCAATTCGAATATGTCGTAGAAGAAAATTGAGTGCGTTAAGTAGAGGAAAACATACAAGTCGGCCGCATACAATCCAAATGCGGCTATGAAAACACATAAAACATTGTAGGTGATCGTAATAAAGTAGCCTTGATTGGTGTCCAAATCGACATATGGCATCTGGCACATAATAATCAGATGTCTTTCACCCTTGAAGATATACAGAAAAAGCGGTGTGACCAGACTTAGGCAAGACGATGTAAAATATACTAGGGCACCAGCAATCAAAATTTTCTTCATGCTCTTATTCCATTCTTTTAATTTGTTTTCATATTTCTGTCCCAATGATTGGTATTTCTCATAGATCTGCCCAATTTCCACAGCTAATTGTCGATATAGCTCCGGGTACGCCCAAAGCGAACATAGTTTCACAAACCCTTGAGTGGCACAACTGATAGGTGCGAATACATCCAGGAGTATTGTCCAATCCGTGGCAATGTCTTTGTAAATCGTGTACAATGAACATAAGAAATTCCACGCAATGGCAATCACAACGAAAGCAGTTACGTAGTTAAATTTAAAATCTGGGTTTATAACATCAATACCCATAAGGCGAGAGCAGAAGCGAATTATGGTGAGCACCTTATAGTAATTATCAGAAGGACGCTTTTGTGTTTCCATTTTGGAGAAAATTCAGCAATTTGTGGCTATGCGCCCTTCTACAAGTGCTTGTACTACACAATTTGTGATATAAATTTAGAGTGTTTTAAAGTTCTTATTAAATATACCAATATTGAATGTGTAAATGTGTAGGAAGTTCGAGTATTGGCCTTGTTCTCACGCTTGTCAATGGCTATGATATTTCGACGTGGTAATAGAGTCATTTACACTAATAATGGAATTAATTGTTACGAAGAGCTGTGAGTGGTGGCTGAAAGAAAATACCTCAGCAAGGGCATGCAAATAGAAATACGCATACAATAGTGAGTATAACTGCATGCCTGATGGATTTTTTTTATTGTGTTTACATATGTACTAATATATAAGTACTGCTAAGGATTTATTTTATTGCTGTTTGTTTTATAAAATTTTTAACCTTATAAATCGGACTTTTCAACTCTATGAAATGAGTAGAAAAATGCAAATACAGTTTCTGTTAAATTTCAAGCTTTTAATCTAAATCTCTAGAAACATTTTGGGTACGCAGTAATAGGATTTTTTCAAATTTTAATGAAGCGCGTTCAAGTTCTATGCGGCTACAAAATCGCTTCGACTTTTATTATACAAATTTTTCTTTTCTGTAGCCTTTTTGCATTTATTTCACATAGAAATGAGTTTCTTGATGAAGAAAATGTGCAAGACCGTTTGCAAAAAAAAAAAAACACGAAAAAAAAATATAATAATTAACTCCAGGCGCGGTGAGAGCTATCGCAAAAAACAGAAGACAAAATTTAAACCAACGCAATTCTCTAACCACTTAAAACTTCCCTTTTATTATATCAAAATTTCTTATACCAAAAAAAAATTATTAATGCAGTATTGGCCAAAACTAAAGCACCCCCTAATGGCATTTCAAATAACGCTGAATCTCTCAATCAAACATCTTGAAATATGGCATATACATATGTCATGTGTTTCCTTGTTACTTAAGTATTTATAAAATATAATACCAAATATACAGCGTTTTGGTTATACTGAAAAAAAAAATTGAAATGTTCATATTATTTAAAAACTGAATGGTTAAAACTAAAGCACCCCACATTTTTTTTTAACTACGGCTTTGTTTTGTTGTTTTTAAGTTAACCCTCTAGTGCATAGAAAAGATTTTTTATAATAAAATTATGTTTTGTACTAATTAGAGGCCATAAAATATAAATATAATATTATTTTTATTTGTACGACCCGAATTCGCTCTGTGGTCCTGGAAATTAGCACCCCGCCTCTGGACGATCTTATGCAGGTAGCTTAAAAAAAATTACTAAAAATACAATACCACTTAAACAAGTAAACAGAAAACGTTTATTTATAAAAATTTATATTAAGTAATATATAAAATAGTATACAAATTGTTAAGTTTGGTTCAAAGTCTAAGAAGAACGAATATATGTACATATACATTTACTTAGAAATAACTTCCCACCATATCTTCAAAAATGTCCTTTATTCAGCATGAAATTCCTTAAAACATGATTTTTTGACAGACATGCAAAGTGGTATGTTGCATTTTTCGCAATAAACTTGAGTCTCCGATTTACATGGCTTGTTACGACATTGACGTTTACTACTTTTATCGCAGAAATTTGGCCAATGATAGAGACAATCATACCTTATATTGGGTGGTGGTAGGTACAGTAACTTGCTTCCCTTTGGTACTTCTTCGGCTTGTTTTTCTGCAGTAGTGGGGCGACCAAATTTTTTCGTTTCCGATATGAGCAGGAGAGTTTCGGCGATTTCTTCCCGAAATCGTGGAAGCTCGACACGCTGACGTTTTTCACGATTGATACGATAGTATAAAACGTAAGCATTCACTATTGCCAAGTCGATAACATGGTGAAATATACGAGATGGCCATTTACGAGTCTTCATGCGAATTTTGTAGTGACCAATTAGACTGTCCATCAAGTCTACTCCGCCCATGTGCCGGTTGTGTTCTTTGACAATGTTTGGACAGCTTACATATTCATACTGTTTTCTATTGCGGTTATAGCGACGGGACAATGTGTTTCGGTCGCTCGGATTATTCGAGTTAAATGGCTGCACTACGTTGACGCTAAACGAACTGGTTTGCTGTCCTTCCAAACAACAGTAGAAATATCTACTCCAAATGCGGTGGCAACGAAATCCTCCAAATATCCACGAGGAGCTTTTTTCACCACTAGCTGTTCATCGGCAGATAGTTTACAGTTTTTCACACTGTTGGCTCGAAAAGTTCCATGCGAATAAATTCCACGGGAAAGAGAAAGATCAGATACAGAAATGTTGTTTGCTGTTTCTTGTAGAAAGGAATCATTTTGATTGGGGACCACAAAATCTGGGTCATTCACGTCCTTGTCACTATCGAAATCATCGCCTTCAATTTCCTCATCACTGTTTTCGCAAAAGTCCATAAAGTCGTTGAACTCCTCATCTGACATCTTCGACAAGTCGTATTTGCGTTTGCGTCCCCACCGCGACATTTTTCTAGTGATAAAAAATATAAATCAGCATAATATGTGAACTTGAAGTTCAAAATAACTGAACATTTTTTTTGAACGCACTGCATACGGCCTCCTGTAGACGGTTGCAGCGTGAAGCACACAGTGGCACAATGTACATAAAAAAAAAACTTGGAGAGCAATTTATCTCACTCTACACTTCTCAATCTACTTACCAAATATTTTTTTAACTCAATATTCCAATAGGGCACTTCTTAGGAAGTCTCACAAAAACACCTTCTCAAAAAAATACTTTTTTCGGTTATTTGATCACTTCTTTTAATTCCACTTGCAAAATTTTTGTAATATGAGCACATGCAGCTTTTACGATCAAGGGTAAACTGAAGAATATGAATCGTGTAAGCTGCATGACAAACAAAAAAGCACTTTGTGTTTTTAGTTTATTTTTTTTTTTTGCTTTTAAGTGTTGCCCGCCTGTAGGCGGTTATATGCACTAGAGGGTTAATTTCTCTTCCTAACGGTATTTAAAGCTGAGTGTAAGTTCGTTAGAATAATTTGTGCAAAACACGTGCGGATTCAGTAGGACAAAACATTTCATACGGGAAATCAGCAAATATGGCCAGAAATGCGTATTGAAATGAATTTAAAAATAAAATAATAAGTGATTGGCAAAGTGGTTTATCGCGGCACAAAATTAGTGAGAAATATTCAATAAATAGAAGTGTAATATCGCGACTTATAAAAAAATTTGAACAAACGGGTTCTATTTCTGCAATCTATAGTGGAGGAAGGCCACGAAAGACTACACGACAAGACGACTCCACGATTAAAAGATTCTGAACAAATAAAAATTGATTTAAGTTTGCCGGTAAGTTCTAGAACGATCAGAAGACGAGCAGTGGAGGCCGGGCATTTCAGTCGACGACCTGCTAGAAAACCCTTTATTTCCGCCAAAAACAAAAAAGCGAGACTCGAGTTTGCGAAATTACATATTAATTGGACAGTTCAAAAATGGAAAACTGTATTATTCTCTGATGAATCCAAATATAATTTGAAACATTCAGATGGAATAAGGCGAGTAAGAAGGCCAAAGCAACAGCGACTAAATCCGAAGTATTGTATCGGAACTACCAAGTATGGTGGGGGGAACATTTTGGTCTGGGGTTGTTTCTCTGGCCAGGGTAGCGGGCCTATTCATTGAATAAAGGGAATTATGGACCGATTCATGTACACAAACATCCTTAAAGATGTAATGCTACCACACGCTGAGGAGGGAATGCCACAGAGATGGAGGTTCCAGCAGGATAATGATCCGAAGCATACTTCTAGGCACTGTAAAACGTGGTTACAGCAAAATGCTATAGAGGTCTTAAACTGGCCAGCTCAATCTCCCGATCTCAATCCCATTGAGAATTTGTGGGAGATTGTAAATTCGAAAATTAATAGGGAAAATTCCAGCACAAAGGAAGCCCTGTTTGAAGCGGTTAAAGAAGCCTGGTACAACATTTCTCCGGAAATTATTAGTAACCTAATATCTTCTATGCCAAAAAGATGTTCTGAAGTTATCAAAAATAATAGGTTTAGTACAAAATACTGAAGAATAAAAACAATTATTTTCGCTTTTAATGGGGGGTGCTTTAGTTTTGTCCAGACAAGTTTTGAATAATATTAATATTTTTTAATTTAATTTTTAAAATAAGAAATGTTGAAAATTTTTTGTTATGTTTATTAATCAGCAAGACACAACATGTAAAAGTAAGTAATATTCGATGTTGTTTTATTGAGTTATTTGACATTATTTGAAATGCCATTAGGGGGGTGCTTTAGTTTTGGCCAATACTGTATAAAAATTTTCTTTTACTTTTAATTAAATTTTTATTCCATGAAACTTCTATTTTTAAATTTTTCATATAGCTTGAAAGTTTAATTTATATGGCTTTGGTTACATAATGTACACTATTAGGAAATTAAAAATTAATTTAACTCGAAAAACAAAAAAAATCATCCTGCATTCAGCTATACGCGCCACTGTACACACTATATATGGTAAACATAACTGTCTGAAGCTCAAATTCATGTTCTTATGTGTAGTCCAGTACCAGATCAACAATCACATATATAATATTTGTATGTTCACTGCAAATGGTTGTCGAACCTGATAGGCCAGATGGGAAAATGTACACATATACTGTGTAATTTGTATTGGAATCATCTTCAATTCCTAGAGCTCCAAGTTGGATCCTATGCTCCACATCGAATTTCTTCCATTTGGGCCTCTTTTGCCTCAGTCCCTTAATTTCCTTCCAGCTAAGACGCATGACGCGGGTTTCTGACTCCAGCAGTTGTTTCCAGGTGTTCGCTGCTTCTCCTCGCCTGCGACCACCTTGGGGCTTCCAGTCAAACGAGGCCCTTGTTATATCGCTTCTTTTCATCCGCAGTACATTGTCGATCCAGCCCCATTTTCTTTTTCGGACTTCTAGTTGCACTATCTTCGGCTTTGTTTCGGCCTATGCAAAGTTGGCTGCAGATGGTATTTGGTCAGAATATTTTAAGCATTTTACGTAGGCATCTGTTTAGAAACTCTGACTTTAGTTTCATTCGAATTAAATATTCTTATTAAGTTTTGTGCGCCGTGATATGAATGATGCATTCCGAATTGCTTGCAGAGAGCCGAATACTGCGGTTGTCTTCTTTAGTAAGCATTAGATATCTACGCCCGAACCGTCAGTCACCGATATAAAGCTACCCAAGTAGCAGAAATATTGTACCTCTTCAAGTTCAATACCATCAATTGAGAATGTTTGTATATTTTGTGTGTTTATATGCGCATGATTTTGGTTTTTGGTTTACTCAATGTCTAACCGGCTTTCTCAGTTGATACTTGCACTGCCTGGATCTTCGCGGACATATAGTATATAAGTAGTTTTGGGACAGCTGTCTTTACCAGACACTCCCTACCAAACCATTACACGGAGGCTGGATGGTGGCCATGCGGAATTCTTGGAACAACATTTTTTATGTTTTTACAAAATTTAGCATGGATTTCGTCGTCAATAGTGAAAATTTCTCAACTGTAAAAATAATATTTTAATGGCCGTTAACTGCGTGCCACCAAAGAACCTGCTTGTATCAGTCGAGTCTAATTTTCTTCAAGCGCTTTGTCAAAAGAAGGCCAGTTGAGCGATGGAAGGCTTTCATGTGGAGATCATCTCTAATTGTCTTGTCATGGATCTGGTCGATACATTCATTTCCCTGGACATGATTTTCTGCTTTCTAAGGGGATTTCTGCAAATTTTTCCTCGAGCGACTTTTAGGGCTCCACTGGTTCGAAACACGCTAGGGCGACCACTGCTTTTTCTGTCCGTCACTTCAGACGTTTGAGAAAAACGATTGATCGTGCGCTAAATAAACATTCTCGAAATATTAATATTTCTCAGCAATTCGTAAACCTCATTTGCACTTTTATCACACTTTTGTAATGCAATCCCTGCAAAGCGATTTTCCTTAGCTCGCCACTCCATGTTAGCAGCGATGTTTGCCACGAAACTGAGTATAATTTATGAGTAGACAAGACATGCGAACAAAAGCAAAAATAACGGAACTTTTTTCTGCGAATTAGTTCTCGCCATATGTATTGTAAAATTAGTCACAGAATTTATGGCAAGACTAAGTACTTGTTTTACATAATGTAAATAATCCAAAGTAGTATGCACGATATATACAGATTAGGTTAGGTTAGCCTGGCTGGCTGAAAGCCATCACATATTCCTATTGGTCCTTAGTAGTACCAGATGAAGCTTGACCTTTACGTTTCCTTCTAGTAGGCTTTTTTTGATAAACCTGCGTCTTTTGCGAAGCTAAGTAAGCTCTGAAGCTCTAACCCCGAGAGAAATGCGAGCCTCTCATATTCTAGAGTTCCTAAACATTTCATTCAGGACAAGAACATAGCGGGTGTTCTAGAGTTTTCGTCTCTTCATTGAAAACTCTTCAACTATCATTTCTTGTAATTTCCATCTTGTATGCGTGTGCCCGCTTACAAATTGTGGCCTCTTAGTATTTTTTTTGTCGTGACAACTAGTAGGTGCACTCAGACATTCATTAAGTCCATTGTACTACACTTGGATTCCCTTTTAATTTTCTTTAAATCCACCCGATCTCCGAAGAAATTTGAGTAGATCTTGTGGTGCAAAGGAGCCAAGGTGGTCGCTTCTTAACACATCAGTGCCAAAGACCTCAAAATATGATTCGAGCGAAGGCGCAGCAGACACACAGGAAGTGGTCCGCCGTCTCATCCTCCTCTTCACAAGCTAGGCAGTGCACATTGTCTGAGATGCCTACCTTTTTCATGTGCTTTGCCCATAGAAAGTGGCCCGTCATCAGTCCGACCAGCTGTCTACACTCCCGTTCGATTAATGACAGGAGGGTTTGCGACAGTCGATCGGACATAGCTTTTGGCAATCTCAACTACAATTTCTTTTCCTGCAATGCCCTTATGTCCGTGTACCCAATATATGTGTAACCGCCTGCCTGCGGCTAGTCTTTCTATGGCTTCCCTGGTCATAAGAATGTTTTTAGATGAAATTTCAGATGAGTTTATTGCCTTAACGCTTGACTCTCAACGTATATACAATATTTATGTTGGAGTTGCTCGATTTCCTTGCTGTTTCTGCAGCTTTTCCTACCGAACACGATACATACAAATAAAATTGAATCTAATGGCTAAAATCTTTACTAGTGTCCAAAAAGGATTTAGAAAGTTACTGTTCACAAAAAAGAAAATGGTTCGAACTGACCTTGAACTTGAAAATAGCCTCAGCAATTTGTGATCATTTTTATTCCATATGGGTTGACGCATATTTTGCATTTAGCGCCATTTCAGTTATTAAGAACTGTAGACATTTGAAGGTGTTTTATCATTTAGTTAAAGTTCCGTTATATCAAAATGCCGCTGGGTACTTACGTGCTTGTGTACATACTTATATATATTTGTATATAATGGGCGCGTACACCCTTTTTGGGTGTTTGGCCGGGCTCCGCCTTTTATTTGTGGCGTGATTCTGATTCCACAAATGGAGGGACCTACAGTTTCAAGCCGACTCCGAACGGCAGATATTTTTATCAGGAGCTCTTCATGGCAGAAATACACTCGGAGGTTTGCCATTGCCTGCCGAGGGGCGACCGCTATTAGAAAAATGTTTTTTTTTTTTAATTTTGGTGTTTTCGCCGAAATTCGAACCGACGTCCTCTCTGTGAATTCCGAATGGTAGTCGCGCACCAACCCATTCGACTACGGCGGCCGCCAAGCTTTAGCTTTTACTGTCGAAAAAAAGTCATTTCGGGAAGTAAGCCGTCTAATAGGAAAAGTGGTAAAAAGATTGTGCCGTGCGAAATTAAAAAGAAAAGTACGGAGCTATAAATAATAAGCGGGTACAAAACGACGAAGTGGGAAAGGTTGTTCGTTTGGCGCGAAACAGTAACCAGGCTGAATGTGACTTGGTTGTTTCTACGATAAGTTGAGCAAGTAAATTTCAAAGACGCCAACCAAAATATTAACATTGAACGAATTGTTTACTGAAATTTACTGACTAAGAAATGGATATAAAATTTATTAAAACACACATAGTATTAGAGTCCTTACCTAGACATTTGTAAATTGTATAGCCTATATGTAGAGATATCGATATCATCGGTCTTAACGCGCTGTTAGTTCTGCCTTCTCCAAACTGGATAAAGAGGCAAAGCGAACGGGTTTGGTGGTAAACGAGGACAAAACGAAGTACCTCCTGTCATCAAACAAACAGTCGGTGCACTCGCCTATCGACATCCACGTCACTGTTGACAGTTATAATTTCGAGTTTGATAGAAATTAAAATCAAAAAAGCAACTTACTTATACAACCCTGTGCATTATTATGAATTGATAGAAACGGGGGATAGAAAGGAAACAGCCATTTTTGGTAACGAATCTCGCGGCCAGATTTTATTTAGACGAAGTCACTAGAAGAATCAATAACAAAAAGAGTAAAAAATATCGCGCGCGAATCTGTCTCTTGGTTGAAAATTCAATGGACCAAATAAAAGATAAGGTAGTATGTGTTTATTACCACACGTCCCTCCAGTTTATCATGAACATTCTTAAAAACTAGAAAAAAAAGATAAAAATGATCATGAATTATTTCACTAAAGTTATTGTTTCAAATCATCACTCATAGTTCTTTATTGCATTAAGTCAATTATAGGACATTCAATTAATTTGGAAAATGGTCTAAGTCAATTACAGGGTGAATGATATGAAGTGTTACTTATTCAAAACACCATAACTTTTTTGTGTGAAATTAGTTTTTATTGATTTCAAAGGCAAAATTGTTCAAAAATGATTACAATTTTAACATATAGGGTTATTCAATAGGTGCGCTTCAACTTTTTTCCGATAGGGAGGGCGAACGACGCAATATTTTTTATTTTTCGCTTCTCATTTGTAAACTTCATTAGTATACATTTCATCATGGAACGCTACACACTTGAGCAACGATTGCAAATCGTGCAAATTTTTTATGAAAATAATCGTTCTGTTGCTGCTACTTTAAGAGCATTACGACCATTTTACGGTCCATTTAACAAGCCATCCCGTTTTGGGGTTATGTGAAGTCATTGGTCTACAGTAACAAGTCGGCGACGATTTGTGAGCTCAGAGCCGGAATTTCGGCCGATTTATGCAAAAGAGTGGTCGAAAATTGGGTTCAACGATTGGACTTCGTAAAACGTGCACGCGGTGGACATGCAAAAGAAATCGAATTTCATACTTCATAATAAAAAAAAAATTAGTTAAAAAAGTCAAACCGTTTGTGTTTTATTCAAAAAGTTCAAAAGTTGAAGCGCTCTTACTGAAAATCCCTATATATTCACTTTAGCTCGATATGACCACCTTTTGCCTTGACTATAGCCTTCAAATGGTCAAATGACCCATTCTCGTATAATCGCTTTTTTTGGCGCATCCATACTGGCATATTTTTTAGTCCTCACCTTGCTCTCCGAAATGGACCAGATGGAATAGTCCATCGGATTTGCGTCTGGCGAATTCGAAAGCCATTGTGTGGACGAAATGAAGTGTGGAACTTGATTTTTTAACCATTTTTGGTTCACACGAGCTTTATGAGACGGTGCCGAGTCCTGTTGGAACGTCCATGGTCTACGACCGAAATGTTTGCATGTCCACGGCTCTAAAGCAGCTTCTAAAACACTTTTCCTATAATAAGTCGCATTAACTTTGACACCAGGCTCGATAAAAACGATTGGAGAGCGTCCGTTAGCGGTCATTGCGGCCCAAACCATTACTTGCGATGAGAAATTGCTTCGAGTGGCCATACGTAGGCTCAAATTCTCGTATGAGCGTTCGGTCAAGTAAACACGAACGTTTTGAGTGTTTATGAACTGCTCAATGGGGAAATTTGTTTCATCAGAAAACACAATGTTAGGAAATTCGCCACGTTCGTGCACGCGCAACAAATCCGTTGCTCTTTCGCACCGAACTTTTTTTTGCTGGGGTGAAAGATCGTGTGCTTTTTGGAACTTATAAACCTTGAGCTTGAGCTCATTTTTCAGTATGCGTCGAATGCTGTCTTGCGATATTTTCAGTTCTTTGGACATTTTTCTTCCACTTCGACGTGGATTTCGTTCAAGTCGAGCCTTCACTTTCCGAACCATTTTTGGCGTTGTTGTGGTTTTTTTTGGTCCACCTCCATAGCGTTTTGCAATGCTACCAGTATCATTGTAACATTTTATAGTGCGATACACAAACATTTTATTCACTTTGAGGTGACTGAGCTCATGAACAATGGCTGGTTGTGATTTTCCAGCCAAAAATAACGCAATCACACTTTTACTTTTGAATTCCATCACAGAAAAAAAAAAAAATTCAACAAAACTGATACCCAAATGCTTTTGATGACTTATAAACAATATATTGAACTGTCATTAGAACAATTTTGACGTTGATGTTGAACGTTGATGATTTACAGATACAAGCAGTGTGAAGTTGGTAACACTGCATATCGTTCACCGTGTAGAGCTTTAAAAACAACATTTTAGAATTCGTAAAAAATTTCATGTTGATAATACATTCTTATTAATGAAGCCTTTGATAATTATGGGCACATATGGGAAACCATTAAGAGTGCAACGCACATTTGAATTTTTAATTTTTTTAATATTTTACTATGAAAATTCAGCTCTGAAAATATTTTTGTGATGAACTTCTACTCGCCACAAGCAGCATGTGGCTTCTTTTCGTGTTTTTCGATTATATGTTTTTGATTTCATTATTATTATTTTTATTTTTTTCTATTTTTATTTTTACTATTATCGTTTACTTAACTTACGTACAATAATTTAAAAGCTTAATAAAATACAAAAGAGCAGCACTTCAAGGTCATAAGCTCGCCAAGGTTGAATGCCAATATAATACGAATTTTGTACTTGTAAAGCGCGACTTCTGCTTCATACATTTGTTTCTGTTACTCATCGGAAATAGTTTTTATTTATTTTGAAAACGCAATACCATCATAACCAAACTGTAAATCGTGCGTGTTATCTGCAAAATAAATTGAAAAAAAAAATCAATTATTTGCACATAAATTTCTTCAGTTTGAAATTTTCATTTTCTCGCACCTTAAGCGCAGTGCTCACCGATAGCGGCTCAACTCCCGCGATGGTTATATTTCGTGGCGCCTGCGATTGCATTAACATCAAGCGAATGGTGTTCTGATTGCGCACATCCAAGCCATACCAGTTAATATCGTAGATGCCTCTACAAAACTGATCATTCTATGGGGAAATACATACAAACACAACCATCGGTCAGTCCATAAGTTCGTGCGTTTTTCAAAGCGGTTTTAAAATTAATAAAAAAGATGTTTAAAGTATTTATTAATCAATAATATATTTTCCTTCATTATTGACAATGTCTTCCCAAAGTTTAGGCAAATGTTTTAATTCCCTGCTCAAAAAATTGTTTGTCCTTGGATCCAAAATATGCTTCGATATCCCTTTTTATAAATAGCTTCTTTTGAGGAGTAGTTCTTGTTCTTGTTACTCATATGGGATTGAAGTCCACGGAAAAGGTGATAATCACAAGGTGCAATATCCGGAGAGTGTGGTGGATGCGGCATTAGCTCCCATCCGAGCTCGTTCAGCTTGCCTAATGTTTGCCTTGCGATATGACGTGTTGCGTTGTCGTGGTGAAACAAAACTTTGCGTCTATTCACTAAAGACGGTCGATTTTTGTTAAGTGCCTCATTCAGGTTTGATAGCTGATGGGAATAATAATCAGCAGTTATCGTCTGGTTTGGTTCCAGAAGTTCATAACAAACAATACTGGCCATATCCCACCAAATAGACAGGAGAATGCACATCTTCTTGGGGAGAAGGCCATCTCTAGGGGTCGGTTCTGGTGTTTCATCTTAATCTAACCATTGCGTTTGCGAACAGGATTATTGTGAAGGACCCATTTTTCATCACCAGTAATGATACGGTTCAAAAAGCTTTCGCTTTCAAGCCGTTGCAGCAGCTGAGAACACACATTCACTCTCTGCTGAAGGTTGGCGACGGAAAGTCTATGCGGAATCCATTTTCCCAGCTTTGAAACTTTTCCCAACTGAACCAGGTGCCTGTGAACTGTTCCATGCGATGGATTTAACCTCTGAGCTATCATATCGACTGTCAAATTTGGCTCAGCTTCCACGAGTTCAAGAAAGGCGTCGGAGTTAAAGACTGCAGAACGACCAATGCGTGGAATTTTGAAAACCACTTTTGCGCAGTCCTTACACTCACGGTATCCTCTCCGTGAACAGTGTTTATTTCTGCAGCACCAGTTGCTGCATTTTTACCACTTTTATAAAAAAATATACAAAATATGCCTCTTATACGCGTTCGAAGATTTTATTTTATATTTTAACAAAACGTGCTTCTATTTTTGAATAAAATCATTTGTTGAATGCACAATTTATCAAAGAAAATGTGTATGAATAATTCCGTTATATTCCGCGAATAATTTTTTGTACGTAAAAATCGTACAAAAGTGAAATTATGTATGGATAAAATACGCACGAACTTATGGATTAGGGCGGGTCGATTTAAAAATCGCTCTTTGCTCTGTGAAAATCGTATTCTAGGGATCAAAATAAGAAACTTTGCCGAAGGAACCATACCTCTAAAAAGAATTCTGATGTCCCCCAATTTGGGTCGAACGAAAAATCCCACTTTGACCCATTTAGAGTGCTCCAATCGAGTCCAAATGTATGACCGACCCCCACTAACTTTGCACGGCCGATCCACCCATGCCATTGGCATACCCCCTGGAACTCCCATGGGGGGTTCCCCATACAATCGTTTCAAAATATCACCATTTTTGGCCTTTACATGAGAAGAGAAACTAAAAAGTTCGACCCAAATGTCCCCCAATTTCAATCAGAATTCGTTTTAGAGGTATAGTTCCTTCGGCAAAGTTTTTTATTTTGATCCCTAGAATATGATTTTCACAGAGCAATGGGCGATTTTTTTGCCTCCCCACAAATCGACCCGGCCTATAGTGCATGGAATTAATTTAAACCAATTTCTCGAGGCCATACTTACACAAATTTCCACACGCGTGCCCAATATACAATACATGTACAACCAAAGAAAGCACACAAATAAGTAGACATAAGCGCCAGGCCAATCCTTCAGCATGATTATGAGCAAAGTGCTCAGAATGCCCAAAGTTGTGCAGATGATGTGCGCCGAGATGGTCCAAAAGAATATCAAATTGCAATTATCATTGAATCTGGGGGGGATATTAAATTTAAAAAGAAGTATAGAGATTAATTAAGTTAAGCAGGAATTTACTGTTAAGTAGATATAAAAATACTCACGCCAAATAATACTGATGCCATTCCACAATATCATCAACCATTTTGGTTATGCGTTTATCCTTTCCATTCTGTTGCATCACTTCGTGGAGATCGCTGACTTTTAATGTGAATATATCATTGAAGAAGATTGAGTGCGTTAAAAAGAGTAGCAAATATAAATCGCCAGCATACAGGCCAAAGGCTGCTATTAGCACACAAGCGGTATTAAAGGCATTGTTCACCATATAGCCATGCGATGTGGTCACATCGAATCCGGGCACTTGGCACAGCAATATAAGATGTCGTTCGCCCTTAAATATGTACAGGACAAGTGGCGTGCATAAAATTAGCAAAGACGTTAGTGAGTATACTATGCCGCAGACTATTAGTATCTTTTTCATGCTCCTATTCCATTCCAACAGTTTCAGCTCGTATTTCTTGCCCATCACTTCATATTTCTCATAAATATCGAGTAGTTCCAAAGAGAGTTGCCGATATAGTTTAGGATACATTAAAGCCGAAACAAATTTCACCAATCCCTGCGTGGTACAGCTTACCGGCGAGAACACATCCAGCAACACTGTCCAATCCGTGGCAACGTATTTGCTAATCATATGCACCGAAAAAAGATAGTAAGCGACAATGAATCCCATAACAATGAATGTTTTCGAATTGATTTTAAAATCCTTGGAGACTATATCGGCGCCAATTAGTCGAGAGGAGAAACAAATAACCGAAAGTATTTTATGATAAATTTCGGAAGGACGGTGTTTCGTTTGCATTTTAGAAAAATAAAACAAAGTGCAGCAGCGGTACGAATATTTGCTCCGTTTTATTATCTATGGTATTATTACACCTGCGTTTGGCAAAACTGAGACATCACTGTAAATGTGAAAAATAAAAAAAATAAAAAAAATGCAAGGTTTGGCCATGCTCCCACGCTTGTCTACACACTTCCGCGTTTTTGACACGCTAATAGACTTATTAGCACTTCGTAATTAATCACATTGAGAATACAATAATTGCTTGGACTAATGCACTAATCGTTTGCAATTAAGAAGGATGCTAGGGTAGTTTGAAAAGTGATAAGTGCGGGCCGAACTCCGCACGCTATTTCCGTGTGTTGCCTTTTTATGTGCGTGTGCGTGCCAATCCAACTGCATCTAAACGGTCTTTCGAAAGTGACGCCTCCATGTCAGTAGTGAATAATTCCTAAATGGTACCTATTTTACGTCATCCTTGGCATTTCTCAAGTAAACAGATAGAACAACCCGTTAAAACTATTGAAACTTATTACGAAAATGGTTGATTTTTAAGAACAACACATCACAAAATTCGCGATGACTGGAATTCATCATCATCATCATCGGTTCCTGTTTCTCCCTCAGTAAAGCTCCTCCATCTTAATTTTTTTGCAAGAAGCTTGATTTCATTCCAAGTTTTTCCTTCCACGTTAAAACGAAATCAAGCTTGAGCGTCCTTCTGGACGTTTCAACTTCCTTCGGGACAGTTCTCCTCCAAGATATTTTGGACGTCCCACCTTGCGAGCACCATGTGGATTTCAATCCAGTGCTTGGCGATAGATTTCATTTGCGTTCTTGCGAAGTGTATGCGAAATCCACCTCCACTTACTATCATGTGAGCTACCGGCTGGATTTTGCAGCTCACGTATAGATCGTCGTTACTTATGTTGTTGGGCCACCAGATCTTCAATATCCTGCGTAAACATCTGTTCACACAGTTTTGCATTTAGTTTTCGAACGACCTGTGGCTTGTGTCCCCATTTTTTACGGAACATGAATTTCCAGGAGTAGAAAGCTTTACTTGCCTTCTTTACCCGATTTTCAATGTGTAGCTTCCAATGGAGCTTGGAGTCAAGTATCACTCGAAGATTGCCTAACTTCCGATGAGAGCGGGAGAACGTGGTTGTTTAATTTGGAAAGTCGAAAGGTTGGAGATTTATATTTTCTGGTAAATAGCACCAGCTCCGTTTTGTCAGGGTTGACTCGGAAGCCGCAAGTGGCAGCCCAGCGACTGAGTGCAGCCAGTGGCCTTTCCAAAATCTCAGCTATGATTGAGGGAAACGGTCCCTTAACCCACCTTAACCCCACCCTTTTTTTTGTTTTAAAACAACATCAAGGCGAGTCTTTTGAAAAACTCTTTAGTGGACACATAAGAACTTGGTTTTTACGCGATTTGCTTTTCCATCGTTAGCGCTTCAGGAACGTCTGTGCAGAACAATTTTAATCATGAAATGGTTCCTAGAATGTGTAGTAATTGTAAAATTTTATTTTAACAATTACTCTTCGAATATCTTGACACAACCTGCGCACATTTCATTCCCAACGGAGTTGTAAAGTTGTAAATAAAAAAAATTGACGGTTTTGCTGCACTGAAAATCCACGCATTGTGCATGAACCACCTTGTTTGCCATGGTTTGTGTGCTGTGAATATTGACGGGTGTCATTTTTTTTCGATAACAAAACTTTTGTAACCATACATTGAAAAAAATCAGTTGATGGATCACAGATTCCTGGAGGATGACACAACATGCCATATGGCATAGCAGAATGAAATTACTCAAGACAATGTTCCCTCGGCGGCTGGTCTTCGAAAACGGCGATTTTCTTGCTTCCTTGTCTCATTTGACTGTGCGGTACTTTTTCCTGTGGGACTAACATAGGTCTAGCTCATACAGATTATGGAAGTTAAAGCGGCTGAATGGAAATTTAATAGGAATATGTAACTGCCCCCATATTTCATTAAAAGTCGTGACATAGCTCTTGAAAAATACATAAATTATATCGCAATTTTCAAGGATGAAATTTGAAAATCGTCAAAATGACGGTCTTGGAAGTTTTAGTGTTAAACAGGATATTTTATCCTCAAATATTCAAATGTTAAATATAACCGAAGAAATTTCAATTCAAACAAATACCAAATTATATTTTTTCTTACCAAACTTTTTCAATTTATTCTACTTCTATTTTATTTCAAAGCTGCAAGTAAACTAATTTTCAGAAAAATTTACGACAATGTACAAAATAACTTCCACTGTACTTAAAAAAAATCAGATGAAACCAATTTAGAAAAAAGAATTTTTTTTTAATATAAATGTTAAAAAGAACCGAAGAGGTTTTAATTGAAAAACCTACCAAATAAACCAGTTTTTAGAAAAATTTACGACAAGGTACAAATAACTTCCATTTTAAATTTAAAAAAAACCAGATGGAAATTTTTTTTTTTTCAAAAAATTAAAAAAAAAATTTTAAAGTTGAAAAGGTCCGAAAAATTTTCAATTTTCAAAATTATAAATTTTTTAATACCTAAAACCTCTGTTATTTTTACTTCTATTTTATTTCAAACCAACAAAAAAAACAATTTTCTGAATAATTTACGTCAAGGTACAAATAACTTCCATTTTACTATATTAAAAACAAAACAGGTGGAAAAAAAATTTTTCAAAAAAAAAAAAAAAAAATTTGAATGTTGAAAAGAATTTTTAATTGAAAAAATTACCAAAATTATAAATTTTCTTATATAAACTTGTTTACTTTTAGTTCTATTATACTTTAAACCAACATATAAACCAATTTTCCGAAAAATTTACGACAATTTGACCAATACTATAATTGGATAATTTAATATGTAATCGCTCACAATCGCTATTTGTCATGGTTTGGATAGCAAGGTGCATAGAAAACAAAAACAAAGTACTTTTAAGTGGAAAAATGTGTCTGCTATAAAACGTTTTATTACACTTAAAACAAACTAAATTTTCGGAGGTCCCAAGTAGAACAAAACAAAAAAAACTCTAATAACTAATTTAGCGCGTAGTTGTTGGTATTGTTGTTGGCATTAGAACCACACATCATGAAAGTAGTGCTTAGAAAAGAAGCAACAACGAAAATTAACTGCACAGAATATCGACATGAGAAGAGTCTGTTAGTGCCAGAGCTGTTAATGCCAGACATGTTAACCTCAGAGCTGTTCAAGCCAGAACTGTTAATGCCAGAACTGTTAAGGGGACAGATACCTGTAAACGGCCATATTTTCCCTGATTTCCATTAAAATAATTTAAAATGAAGAAATCAATATATTTTTTTTCAAAATTAGCATACAGTTTATTTATGCATTAAAATAATATAACATTTTTTTTTTATTTTAATCACTTAAAATGGCGGATGTACACTCAATTCTTCCAGGAAGGTCGCAGCGGGGCTTCTCAATCGGCGGGCATTGAAGCATCGGCGTCAGTGACTTGAATAAAAAAAACCAAAAATTTTTTTGTTTTTAATGTCATAATTTCTATATGAATTAAACAAAAATGAAAAAAAAAAAATTCGCGGAATAAAATGCTTAAAAAAAAATTAATTTTGGGGCGAATTTTCCTACTATTTTTGCTTTGAAAAAATTATTTTTTCGAAAAATTTTCGAAAACTTAAAACACATAGAAAGTAATACCTTAAAAAATATGTTTGCAAAATTTCAGGGAGATCGATCAATAACTTTTCGAGTTATCGTGTACACCAATTCAAAAAATATAGTTTTGAGAAAAACGCGTCTAAAGTTGGCAACGTAACTATACCTCTCCCTGCGCTCGAACGCAAAGAATAGAGTCGTCACGGTTGACGATCTATAATATAGGAAATAATATACATTTTGTCAAGAATATCTTTGTATAGTGAAGAAAAATTGAAAGTTTTAGCTTTGATCGAGAAGTCCAACAACAAATAAAAAATCAAACAAAAATTTATACAGACATTCCATTCCTGTACCATTACCTGTCTACGACTATTAGGCGCCAACAGTTATTAAATAAACACACATATTACAAAACCAACAACAAAAAAAGATGTTTACTCTATTTAAAAAGTGTCAAAAAAATCTTTGCATAACTGATGAAAACAACAAAAAATGCATTTATTTTCCGCGAGTTTCGGTTCATTTGGTTTCATTTCGGTTTTTTTGCAAATGGTATGGAATGTGAAAGAGGTAAGAAATTATTTAGTTATAAAGTGATCTTCTTCAGATTTGAATAAAAAAATGCCAGAAAAACGAGTTTCTAAAAATATTATTCAATAAGTGTATTTCAATCACTACAAAGGCAAATCAGCCAGAGAAATCGCCGAAATGTTCTCCGTCAAAATTAGAACTGTATATAATATAATAAACCGTGCTGAAAATGAAGAAAGACTCGAGTTGAAAGGATCTACAGGCAGCCCAAAAAAAGTGACGCAGGGAATTGAACGTAAAATTATTAAAACTATTTATAATAGCCCGCAAAGTAGTTCAGGAGGATTAGCTCTTCAAGTGAAAAAAGATTACGGGTTAAGAGTTTCTCATGAAACTGTTCGAAAAGTGTTGCAAAAACACAAATATTCTTCAAGAATGGTTAGGAACACACGCACAAAACGTTGATAAACAATTGCGATTTGCCACCGAGCACATATCACTTCCCACAGAGAGTTTGGCGTAAGCCTCTCACAGCACTACAAAACAAAAATATGATATTTAAAAAAACGAATTGACTTCCAGTATTAGAAAACTCGGCTTTGTTGACCCGGAAAATTCGAACAAATTTAAATACAAATACTATCAAGATAATGATCCCAAACATAAATCTTATTTATGCAGGTCCTGGTTACTCTACAACTGCACCAACGTTTTTGATACCCGCGCCCAAAGTCCCGACATTAACCCAATCGAAAATTTGTGGGTTCATATAAAAAGAAAAGTAGGGAAAAGATCGCCAACTAATAAAACTGAATTAATAATATTCATCAGAGAAGAGTGGGGAATATGAAATTCCGAAACTAATTAAAACAATGCGAAGTCGTCTTCAAGCGGTAATTGATGCCCTAGGAGGACATATAGTACAAAATATTAACCCCAAAAGACTGCATTTTTTGGTGTTTCATCAGTTATGCAAAGCTTTTTTTGACACTTTTTAAATAGAGTCATGTCATTTGAAATTTACGATAATATGTTTTAATTTAGATAGCAGTAATTAATGTTCTGATCATTAATTATTTGACTTAAATATCTCATTGGTTACCAAAATATGCAACTCCTTCGCCTCTATTTTAACTGAAAAAACAAAAAAAAAAGAAATTGGTTAATTAAATTTCAAACGAAACTTTTTATATACTAACAATTTCTGTTTCTGTGTTCGCTTGGAAGTACATGAATTCTATACACTGTGCAACGCCCCTATTCATTTTTTATGAATACGACTACCTACGGTAGTTGTTTGCAGTTGTTGTTAATTGGTTGCTTTAATTTGACACATTTCCGGCAGCTGTAATAATACAACTTAACTCATATTGCGCGTATATTTTTTTCCAAATAGTTAATTATGATTTATGAATTGTTTTCGCATACGACTCCGCCACTCGCCCACCATATGGAATTCGTCGGTACTTCTTGGTTCAATGAAGCTGGATTGTTTTATTTTTCTTCACTCATAATGATCGAATGGAAATTAATGGCTTTTATTAGTATTTCTATGTTAATGAATTACTCGTCTGCGTAGTCAGGTTTCTTCGCTCATGCGTGGCTTTCCTCTAAGGCTTCCTAGTCGTCACGGCCGCTTGGCATCTTTTACGATATGCTTTCAATGGGTTTAATGAGCCAGTTAGTGAACAGGTTTGCCGCCTCATTGGCAATATACGCAAAGGTGTGTATTTCTAATGGATATTTCATTCTGTAATTTTTCGTTTTTATTATCTACCAAGTGTACGAACGCAGTGAAAAGTTGAATCGTGTGTGTTGCCTCAAATGTGGTAACTGCTACCACTGCGTTTGTGCCACGCTTGCCTCGGCTATGGGAATTCGGCATTGACGCTCAACCAAATGCCAAATAGTTGTTACATATTCCGCCGTTGGTTACGCTTGGCTTAGCGTTTGTACGATTGTCGGGCATCCGATATTGGAATGAGCCGGATTTATATCAGACCAAAAACTGTCACTTAACAAACATTACCCAAAAAAAAAGAGCCAGTTTTATGCCACAGCAACAAGGATAACAAAGTGCTGAACGAATGTGGATTGTTTTTCTTGGAAGCAGACCCAAATTCTAAATTAGAATATTTTTTGGGTAAAATTCTGGAAAAAATGTGAAACAATTTTGAAACAGCCCAAATTCCTTGGGTCATAATTCTTCACATTCAAAATTCTGTAGTGCCAAATAATACCTATACATAGAATTATTATTTTGGGTATACAAATGCAGTACATAAATTTATTTTGGGTCATATGTATGTCTGTATTTTTATTGTAAAGTTTATATAGAAAAAACGTAGGTTATAATTTCAATGGAAAAATCCAAATTTATAAACAAATACATAGGTATCAATGTAACACTATGAGTGTCAAAGGAATGAGGTTTGAAAAATCTTAATTTCGAATATAATTTTGATGGTGTTCCAGCCGGTTTAAAAAATAAATTCAATAACTGAAATAGTTTAGTATGAGCATCAAATGTAAGACATTTATGAAGGCTTATTTTAGAAAATATTTCTGAAAGACGTTGCCACTTGTTTGAAAAATCAAGATCAATTATAAGTAATAAAAGAAAATAAATACAATATTTTGAGCATTTTAAGAACGAGGTCTTAGTTTGAAAGGCAGTGACCGGTGATAAGAGATATTATATGCCTTAGTTCGTGTTTCGAAAGACTTATAAGGGTTTTTGTCTGTTTCAGATTGTAGGATGGCCAGATTTGTCTGGTCGTAACGCAAGTAGTTTCCACTCGCCACCTCCGATCAGCAATGCTGTGAAATTCTCGATCAATGAGTAATTTACATGTTGAGAGCGGAATGTGGATTGTGGGTAAGTTACTAACATTGGATTGCGCAGCTCCAGCTCTTGCGAGCTCATCAGCTTTGCAGTTACCTTCGAATCCACTGTGACCCGGTATCCAGATAGCTTGGACAGAATTCTGAACACTTATCTCGTTAAGAGATAAGAGACAGGATCGAACCACATCTGAGTGGGTATAAGAGGAGCTGAGTGCTCGAACGGCCGCTTGACTGTCGGTGAAAAAGCGGATATCCTCTAGTGATATTCTATTTTCTAAGAGAGTTTTCGCAGCATACCAGATAGCGCATACTTCCGCTTGGAATACGCTACAGTAGTCGGGCAATCTAAATGATAGATTGATGTGAGGGGAATTGGAAAAGATTCCAAATCCCACTTTGCCGTCTTGTTTTGAACCATCTGTATATATAATCAGAGGGCCATCGATTTCGGTTAGATTTGTCTTCCATTCTTCCCTAGTTGGGAGTGCACAGGAGAATAGCAAGGGTGGTGATGGAAGACTTACATGATAGTCTATGTCGGAAGAGATAACAGTGTTCCTGTTCAGTATGGCCGAATGGCCAAGATACTTATTCCATTTCGATATAGCATTCATGCGTGTCGCTGCTTTCGCTGCAATCGCTTTGCCAGCCAGGTCGGTAGGGAACAAGTGAAGCAACGTATTTAGAGCCTTAGTAGGTGTTGTACTTAAGCATCCTGTTATCAGGAGACAGGCTGTTCTTTGGACTCGATCAATTGGGGCTACTCTACACCGTTTTTCGAGTGCTGTCCACCATACAACCACACCGTAGAAGAGTATCGGTTTGATGATGGAGGTATATATCCAATAAATGATCCGAGGTGAAAAACCCCAGGTTTTGCCTATAGCTTTCTTACAAGTATAAAGAGCTATGAAAGCTTTTTTACATCTGTTTTCGATGTTCAATTTCCAACTCAACTTCCTATCTAGAATAACTCCTAGATATTTAGCTGAATCAGATATGAGTAATGATTCCCCTTTTAAAGTTATTGTTTGCAGTGGAGGAGATTGTTGTTTCCTATTGAAGAGAACAAGATCTGTCTTTGCTGGATTCGCATTTAGTCCGCATTCGGTGCACCATTTTGACAGAATATTGATTGAGCGTTGCGTGAGCTCAGTGAGGGTATTCAGGTGTTTGCCTGACACGCAGAGAGCAATATCATCTGCATAGGCTACAACCTTGCAGCCTGCTTTTTCGAGATTTCGAAGCAAACTGTTTACAGCGAGATTCCAGAGAAGGGGTGAAAGTACTCCGCCTTGAGGAGTGCCTTTGACGGCGTACATTCTCATGCGGCTTAACCCAAGCTCTGAAGTGATTATTCTATTTTGGAGCATTTGTTCGATCATCTTTCGGATGGAGTAATTAATACCCAATTTGGCAATTGCAGACAAAATAGCGTTGGGTTTAATATTATTAAAAGCACCTTCTATGTCCATAAATGCGACAAGAGAGTACTCCTTATTGTGAAGGGAAGTTTCCACTATTTGCACCAGTGAATGAAGTGCCGTTTCAGTCGATTTCCCTTTAGTGTAGGCATGTTGTGCCTCAGAGATCAACTTAGTATCAAGTTGGGTTTTGATTTGCTCATCTAAGACTTTTTCAAAAGCCTTTAAGCAAAAAGAGGTTAGGCTAATGGGCCTGAAGTCGTTTGGTTTGCAGTGTGAAGGCTTCCCCGTTTTCGGAATGAATACTACCTTCGATTTCTTCCAAATTGTCGGAAGGTAAGAGAGATTTAAACACTTGTTAAAGATCCTTGTTAGCCAAGGCAGTAGAATTTCCAGTCCTTCTTGAAGTTCTGCTGGAATGATGTTGTCAGGACCTGGTGATTTAAATTTTTTAAAGCTTAGTATTGCTGTAGAGATGCTATTAGAGCTGATTAGATCTGATCTATTCCCATAATTACTCTGAAGAGTGCTGGGAAGTGCAGGTAAGTTGGCAACACAGCCTGGAAAGTGAGATTCTAGAAGTGTTCTAAGAGTGTGGTCAGTTGAAGTAGTCCAAGTTCCATCTTGAGTCATGATAAAACTGTTTTATATTTAATATTTTATATTTTATATTTTATATTTTATATTTTAGATTTTATATTTTATATTTTATATTTTATATTTTATATTTTGTATTTTATATTTTATGTTTTATATTTTATATTTCATATTTTTTGTTTAATATTTTAAAACTTATTTCTTATTTGTTATTTTTGCTCTTTTCTTTGCAGTTACAACCTTTGCTGCTTCTAGCATTAATATGTGGCGTGGCCATCGCACAAGATTATCAGGACTATCAAGAGAACACACCGCGTCCTGCACCAATAAGACTGCGTCCCAGCGCTGGTTTGGCAGATGCCCCGCGGCCCACACCTGTGCCAATTCTGAAGCAAATAAATAAGTACAGCAATTGAAAGCTCCCGATTATATTCATTTTACTACATAAATATTCTAATTTATAGGCACAATGAAGATGGTTCCTATACTTATGGCTATGAAGGCGCCGATGGCTCTTTCAAAATCGAAACCAAACTGGCAACCGGTGAGGTGAAGGGCAAATATGGTTATGTCGATGAAACAGGTAAAGTGCGCGTGGTGGAGTATGGCGCAAATCAATATGGTTTCCAGCCATCTGGTGAAGGCATCACTGTTGCACCGCCCACGTTGGTGGATGAAACGGTAAGGGAGGAGCCAGAGTACGAGGATGAGCCTGTGCGTCCGCAGAGGCCTTATGTAAGTAAATTTTGATTTATCCACATTTCTTCTAAACTTGCTCAAGCGTTTTTCTTTCTGCATTTTTTTCATTTCAGCGTCCACAACGCCCACAACATTCCCGTCCTGCGCCAGCGCCACGTCCGCAACCCCAGCCACAACCTCAACCACAATATCTACAATACGAGGAAGAGCCTGAGCAAGCACCAGAGCCACCACGTCGCATTCAATATGCTCCACCACCGCAACATGCATCCGCCGGACCAGCGCCCCAAAGATTACAAGTGCCAGGTGCACAACGCACCACCGATGTTTTATACTCGCCGTTGCAAAATGCCCCACGCCCCGAGCCAGACTACTCACAAACACAGGTAGGCGATAAAGTTCCCCCAAAGAAAATAACTTTTTTAACTCAGATTTTTCGTTTTTGTTTTTTGCGCATAGAACTTTGGACAAGGCCCATCTAATGTACGCATTTCTCGGCCTGTCTATGCACCCGCACCGGCTCAGCCTGCTCCTGCAAGCGCACGCGCTAATAACTTTTTAGGTCCACCATCTGGCGGCCGCCCCATATTGGAGCCAGCGCAGTTTGGACCAGCGCCACAGACCCGTCCCGTACAACAGGCTGCACCAGCGCCGCTACCCCGCTACCAACCACAGGTCAATCATCAGCCCCAGGGGCAAGGACGTGCTGGTGGTGGTGGCGGTAGTTTGTTGGATCAACTGGCGCGAGATTATGCTCTGCCACAGGGCAATGCTCAACCTCTGCACGATATTTCATTTGGGTACTATTGAGCCGAAACTGAGTGTGGGTTCTCTGGAGTTGTGTAAATTTATGTGTATAGTATTTTAATGAGCCCGATAAAAAGAGAATTGTAAATCTTTGTAAAGTTGCCAATTTCGTTGGAAAATCATAATTTATAATTTACTTAAGTTTACTTTCGACCGTCGAGAAAAACAAAATCAGCCGAAAAAAAACACAATAAATAAAATTAGTTGAACCACGTTTTTGATTGAACTCACTTTTTTAGGTTACCAGACTGAATTCAGATGCGTTTTTTCCAAAATTGTTTCAATTAATAAAAAATATTTAACTTCTTCGACGAGTTCATTAATCACTTCGAGTTATTAAGGCGGAATCGTTTTCAATTGTTTTTGGCGTCTAGGGACTGGGAAGCCCAGTCCATTACTGTGACGCCATTTTCTTGGTTTGTTGTTTCTCAATGTGAGAGAAGTGGCTTTGAAGATGTGGAACGGCAGGATATGTTCGCTTCCTTCAGTCGACGTTCGATGGTGTTGATACTCACATCTATTCCTTTTTTAGCAAGAATTGTGGTGATTGGTGTAGTCACAAAGAAGTGTCCCGCTTAAAAAGTTGGACGATCACTTTATCCTGCCTTTTTGTCGTCATTCGCTTCAAGCCGCGCTCAGAAAAGTCATCAACAATTTTTGTACACCTTATACCGCTGATTCCACATCACAACAAACCTTTTTTGATTTTTTAATCACTTTCGCCGCCGCGACGTAAGATATTTTCGGCCCTTTCGAATGCGTGCATAAAAACGCCGTCTCGAAACGCTTCGTGTTCTTCTCACTCATTTTTGTTAGGTTGCGTTTACGGAAAAGTTTCGAACGACACTAACCTGAGTTAGCACTGGTGTCGTAGCCCTTGAATGGAACTATAATGCGCCAAAAAGCAGAATGAAATATATCTTGAAGTTACAAGAAAAAACCGACTATTTTCTTCGGACACAGACTGTGTGTATGATGACGGGCACTGCCTAATGGGAACACATGGGAGGCATAAGCGGTTTCCTTCTAATGACTTCTGCTGCAACTGAGGCAACGAGGAGCAGGTGAAGAGCGTTGGAAAGCAGCCACTGTTCCGTCAGGCAGGTTTAGAATCCGTAACCAAACACAATATGTTATCATTTATTAGAGAGTCGAAGTAGTTTCACTACACGGAAAATTAGAGGGTGAACTTGAACCTGAACCAGTGCTATCACAGTTGACCTACGGACCTGAGTGACTCTCTACACCCTCATAAATAGTGCCAACCACCGTAACCTAACATAACCATACCTAAAAAATCGAATAGAAAAGCCCCATTAAGTAGCTTATTTGTTCCTTTAACGCGTATTACTCATCCATCGTTTTTAGTAGGTCGTTACTCGAGGTTCCATGAGCACCTCGAGCTGAAATTGAGATTTTTTAGGCATTTTTAACCGAAATTTGCAAGTATTTTTCCACCTCAACCAAGAATGATAGATTTCAAGGTTTGCTCTTTTACTGTGGTGAAAAATAAAATTGTGAGGTGAACTTTGACTGCCACGTCACTTGGGGACAACCGAATTCTGCACGATTAAAGCGAATTCAGTACTAATGGTGGCGCCTTCGCGAGACAGTTACTTTATTTTTCACGATTTTACAAATCTCACGTCAGGTCCCTTTCCCATACAAAACAGACGAAAGGAGAAAAAATTATACGTTTCTGAAAACTTAGCGAACGACTTGGCCATATTGTAATTTGTGAGATTAAAACTAAACAAATCAATTTAAAGGAAGACGCCGTGGCAAGAAAATGTATGTGGGTATATGTATATAATTTTTTCCTCTTCACAAACAATTAATTCGCTTTCCGTTTGTTCGTTTATTCTTCGGCTCTGGCAACACAACGAATTCGAAAGGCTCAGCCTTGTATTCTCTCGGCCTTGAAAGTGAAATTCAAATTTGAATAGGTTGAGCTAAGGAGACATTTGGTGGCTCCTAAAACACTCAGGCTAAAAAGCCCATTGTATTTAGAGCTCTAGAACAGTCCACTTTTACAATGCGGTCCTCCACGCTTTTACCATCGAAAGTCGGCGTGTCTTTCGACTAACCGATAGCTTTCAAAAAGTAGCTGTCAAGATAGTATTATTGCCCTTTCCACAAAAGACTGTCTTGTTTGTCGGTATGTGTCTCTATCGGCATTGCCTTTGCTACCACTCTCGCAAATGATTCACCAGACATTGACGGAGGAGTGTCATTCGACATTTGAGGTCCCTTAGCCTTTGCCTTCTTAGGTAAAGGTTTATCTGCCTTGGATTGGATCGAGGATGCAGGCATTTCCGACTTCTATCTATCTCTCTTTTTACTCTTCTTTGACTTTCTCCTCTTCACGGTTGTTGGCACATACCTCGTTTCGGCTCCGGAAGAGTGCTATGTTATAGAGGATTCCCTCTATTCTGCCGCGCTTTTTCGTTTTCATTACAGGTGTCGAAGTTGACGGAGCTTGAGTACTTGCCTTAGCTAATGCTTCAGCTATCTTCGCTTTCTGTCTTCTTCATTTTATCTACCTTGCGGATAGATCAGCACCTGCGTTAGAATCTAAAATAGCTTCAGTCTTTCAGTCTGCCTTACTGCATGATCATTTCACATGTATTCACACAGTCGTCCAATCAGTTGCTGTTCAGACGGGAACGAAGCGCCATTGGTTGATTCTTTCGTCTATGAGCAACACAATCTCAGTTGTTTTGTAAACACCCCAAGTGACGTCAGCCCATCAGCTGATTCTTTCAAATTTGCTTAGATACAAATCAGAGTCTGTTAAAGAGATCAGCTTTAAAACCTTACCAACATGCACTTCAACGGCACTTCAACTCGGCTATTAGAATAAAGCAATTTACACAGCATGGAAATCATATTTGTTCAGCGATTTTTATTTTCTAAATTTATTTTAACCCTTAACGGCCGAGAGCTTTTTTATGTTATATTCGCCCATAAGACGACGGAAAATTACGCGAAAGTCTAAAACGTTTATAAGGATTAAAACTTAAACTAAACATTTAAATCGATTTATTTAGATATGAAGTCCATATATTAGCTTGATCTACATATTATATAATTTTATAAATGAAATAACTTTTATAATTTTTAAAAGTATGACATTTTTCGCAGCAATTGCCTATCTATCACTACAGATTTGCCGGGCATGTTGAACAATATGGGGTTGTTCGTTTACGACCGCCTTAAATCTTTCTATCAGAACATACTCGACAGTCTTTGTTACTTCCCAACCGAGGAATATGCAATTTCCCATCAAGTCGATTTTCAGTTTCAAAGGTGTGACATTTCGCTTGAGGTAGAACTGTTCTTCGAAAATCGCCGCTCAGTTGAAGAATTAACTTTTTAACAAACTTTTGGACATTCACCACAGTTGTGAAACCCATAGTCACTTATGCATCCTTAGCATGGTGGCCCAAGGTCAAGCAAAGAAAAGCAGTAAAATAATTAAACAAACTGCATCGCCTGATATGTCCTTTATCGACAATTGGTTTTCTTCAATAAGCTTGATGTGTGCTCTAAAAGAAAAAGGCACCGTTGGTCGGTTGCCAACCAAAGGCCGTTGGTACAATTCGAAGCAACCGATTGAAAAATTCTGATGTAAGCAGTGAGAAAATCCTTCAAAAGCGAGGACGTGGATCAAGCGATTTCAAATATGAAGCAAGGCACAACTTGATTGCTTGCCATTGGTATGATAATAAGAGCGTACAACTGGTTTCAAATTATTTAGGTAAGAATCCCATTACTGAATGCAACAGACGGTGCGGCAAAGAGAATAAATTTATAACCATACCTCGTCCAGGTATAGTTGAATGTTACAACAAACACGAGTTTAGTAAACAGTTGGTTGTTGTATCGCAGAGACATTGCACATACAGACGGCGAATCAAAGTGTATGCCGCTTATAAATTTTCAATTGGATGTTGCTGCCGAACTTTTGAATGCAAGTCAAACTACAGCTGTCGCCAAAAAGAGAGGTCGTCCATCATCACTCCTTTTGACAATGAATTCAGGAACTGCACCATCTTCTCCAGCATCACCAGCTGCTTCTACAGGCTCAGAATCAAATCCCTATAAAAGAGCTTATGTTGAAGATCCACCAAAATCCCTACGACTTGATGGGTATAATCATTGGCCGGAATGGGGAACAAGAGCAGATGTAGAGTATGCACCAGTGGGTTTCCAAGCTGTAAATGAAGCAAGTGTAATGTGCACTTGTGTTCCAATCCCTCAAAAAACTGTTTCGTGTCTTATCATACATAAAATATAAATTAACGGCATTTGTAAAAGAAATAAACTTGTTTTTAAATATATACCACCATTGCCCAATGTTGCATATACGCAGCATCCTGTAGCTCTTGAACCAGGACACCTAGGACCTTGAAATTTTGAACAGTTAATATTGATGTCAACCCTATCTTATATATCTACTCAAAAAAATTTAAACCGCGGCCATTTTAATTCGGGCATGAGAGGGCTAAGGGTTAATCTTGATTTTATTAGCACGTGAAGTTTCATTTCACCAGTGTTTCAGCTCGATTGGGCTAAGCGTTTATAAGATATGTATTAAAATTTTACCTCATCGCTTTGAAGCCACTGTGCGTCAGCGCAATATCTTGACGTATTCCAAATACAGGGCCCTCCAAACTTTTTTGGTTCCTCTTTTCGTCACCGCACTGTATGGTGCAGCACCAATACGTTGCCTACTTTTAGGCTGTGCAACAATAAACAAAAAAAAACCACACACATTTTATATACAAATCATATCATTTATTGTACAATATTTACGAACAATTAAGCATCAATAAATGTATTCATTCTTTTATACAGAACAGCGCAATATTCAAATAATAAATACTTAACCAATTTATTTGCAAACAATGAAGATAACCAGCATTACAAATCATAAGTGAAAATAGAGTGAAATAACAGTGAGCGCCACGTGCGAGCGGGCGAGCGAGAAGAGCAGAAGAGATTAAACATCAGGCTGCTGCAGTCAAGAGCACATATTTATGTATGTGTGTAGGTGTATGTGAGTTAACAGAAAGTCGCGTGCAATCGTAGGCACGACATCCTTGTGCTATCCTCGGCTTCAGCAACTTTTTTTTATTTATTTTTAAAACTGTTCGTAGTATTTGCAGGCGCATGAAATGGAGGTCGCACACAACTACTGATAGTAGAACTCTGGAAAGAAGATGGCATTTTAAATGGCATTGAAAGTATGGTAATAAATGTGTTTGATATTTTGGGGAGAACGATTAAAGTATACTTTGGAGGTTGTGCAGGAGAAGGGAGCAACAACTAAACCCAGTGCAAAGGAGATGGAAGAAGTAAATTTAGAAATGTGAGAAAATGTGTGAAAGTGCAGAGTTAACGCAGGTGGGGAGGTGAGTAAAATAAATGCAATCCATTAGATTTAGCAACTTTTGATATTTTTTGTTTTTGTTTTCGTTTTCATATAATTACTTCCATTTTAACACATACATGTATAATTAAATTTTATTAATTTTGTTTTGTGTTTTTAGAAAATGTTTCGTTTTTTGTTTTTTTTTTGTTTTTTTTTTTGTATTTTTTGTCTCTTTCAGACTTACAACTAATGACTGACTGTTCGAATTGACAATACAATTTTTTTTTCGATTATTTTCACGTTTTACAATAAATAAATAGTCATTCACTGACTTCGAATACTAGTTGCTAGTTACTAACACAAGTACAGTTAATCGAAAATAAATAAATAGTAGATATGTAAATGCAAAATGCAATTCGTTACACCCCCCAACCCTGTGCTGGGCCAATCACTGCGCTCAGAACGACAGCATGCGATTGAACATGAGCGGATCGTGAATCTCATAGTCGAGGTGTTTGAAGTAGGGCCCCGTCTTCGTTTGCACTTTGAGCGCCGTAACCGAACTGCCTGGCACTTGACGGCGCACCTTGTAAGCGTTGGAGCCCCCAGCTGGCGGTTGCTGGACGGAGTGTGGCGCTGCCTGTTGGGCGGCATAGGTGGCAGAGTGTTGTGGTGTGGCGTACGAGTGTGCCGGTGGTGCTTTCGCTGCTGATGGCACCGCTGGTGGCGGTGGCACATACGTTGGCTGATACTCATTGTCCGATTTGCTCTGCGCCGGATCGAAGTAGATGTGCTTTGTTTTTTGCACCGACGATGGCAAATATTTGAATTGAGTGTTCGACTTTGCAGCCGATTGCGGCGGCGCTACTTTGTAAACACTTTTCTCCACAGCAAAATGTTTACTCACACCAGTTTGCGTTGCACCACGCCGCTTGGCCACCTCGAGTGCTGCTATGATGGGCGTTAAATCCTTTAGCGCGTTGCTTGTTGAATGATAATTGTTGTATTTGTAACCGCCATTCGGGTCATCGTTGCCAGTTGTTGCCGGTGGGCTTGTGGGCCGATAATCATAGCCCTCGTTCGGGTGTTTCTGTATGTAAATCTCTTCCGCCGTTTGTTTCTTAGCCATTTGGCGATAAATATCAGCGGGATTCTCCGGCACATGGCCCGGTCGTTGACCGTAGGCGGCCGTTATGGATTCAGTGTGCGATAGCGACTCTAGTGGCCCCAAATCGTTTGGCAGTCTGTAAGTGTGCAAATCGGCGCTCTCACCGGGGCCGGTGTGTGGCGCATGGCCGGTGTGCGTGTCCAATACGACTGTTTTCGAGGCTGTGAATTCCGTTTTGCCATCCGGTAGTAGGCTGAGTATCTCTTGCAGTTGAGCGGCGGCTTTACGTGTATCCCTGTCGCTGAGTTTCTGATGACGTCCGTAGATGTTGAATTCATCGTGTCCTGTAGGTGTGTGTGTGTGCACACAGATGAGAGTAGGTGCGTGGAGCGTGTAAATTAATGCGTTGCCATGCATGGACGTGATGTTGTGGGTGTATTGTTTGTTTGTTTGTGTGATGATATGGAAAACGAAAATCATTAAATTCAAATTCATATGTATGTAAGTATGTATGTTTGTTGTTGGTATGCTATGAATGAGCTTGTATTTGAACTTTATATGTATAATGGGGCGCTTTTCACACAGAATGGGCAATGGAATATTTGTAATGATAGGAAAAGTGAGCAGAGTTTTAGAACATTTTGAGTATTTTGTACAATGTTTGTAATGAAATTATGATTTGGTTGGTGTGGTGGTGGTTTGTACATGTTTAGTAGTGATTTTTTATATTTTTTAAGTTCGAGTTGAATGTGAAATTACAGTTTATGTACATTACCATCTTTATGTCTGTACAAATTTGATGAAAAGTCACGGTCAGTTACACACTTTTTTAAATTTTTTGCTTATTATTGAATTATACATATTTTACACTGTACACAGATTAGTTAAAATTTAAACACAAATTAGTTAAACTCGCAGTTGTTATTTAAGTCGAGCTATCTTAATTTGCTTATAATTAAAAAATCAGTGAAATTAAGCTAATTTAATACTCTAATAATACAAAAATAATTTACAAAATTAATTTCCTTAAGTAATAATTTTCACACCATTCTCTTCGAATGCCAAGGAGCAGATTGCAGTAAGTATGAAAAAATAACAAAAAGCAAATTTTCACGATACAAAAAAATAAATAAATTATAAATAAATATTTAAAATCTCATGAGGTCCAAAAAAAAAAAACATCATCATCACACGAGATAGTGGTAGTAAACGGTGCTGGTCACTAATCAGGAGCATTTCAGCTCAGAAATGTTCAACCACCTCAACAACAACAACAACAACAACATGAGGTGCAAACCTTAGTTGCCTCTTTATACATATATAAATTAGAAAAAAATTCTTAAAAAATTTTCATTCCAAATTGTTTTATCCTCACTTAAAGATGAATTGCAATAGGTATCTACTTAATGAACAAAAAAAAAAAAAAATTATTAAATTTTATGGTCCCAAAGAAAACCAAAACTCAAAAAAATGCGTTATTAAATTTTATGGTAAAAAAAAAAAAAATAAATAAATCATAAAAACTCGAACGCGGCTAAAAATTTTGTTTCAAAATAACATTTTGGAAAAAATATATTTTCATTTCAAAATTTTTTGTTTTATGGATTTGTTTTGGTTTGGCAATGGAATTTCATATCAAGTGCAGGTTATGTCGCTTAATATAATTACTATTTATAAAGTGAGCGATTCTAGCACTGGACTGGAACCCACAAGGACTGCGTCGCAAAAGACACCCTAAAGGATCTTGGCGTCGTAGCCTTAATGGAGAGCTTTTCGATATTAACGAATAGCTCAAGCACCCAAATTAAGACGAAAGCGAGAAGTCAACAACAATGGTAACCATTTGTTTGGCACTATGCGTGCAAAGATGGCGCGATAGCAACTAATACGAGGGGTGCCTTTTATATGTCGGGATTTGGCAACCCTGGTGTTGCAATCTGGCAACTGACAGCTGTATCGCAAAGTTTGACATTTTTTGGCTTTTACGTACTCAGAACGTTTTGAAATACCAGCACTATTTGTGTTGTTTACAGTAACTTAAAAGATTCATCTCGGTCCAAAAATGGAATTAAATCGTAAACATTTTCGTGCGATTATTTTTTACAACTTTCGACGTGGATTAACTCAACAACATTGCATGGATGAACTTAATTCATTTTTTGGCGATGAAGCTCCAACATGGACCAGTGTTTATCGATGGTATGGTGAATTCAATCGTGGTCGTAGTTCACTCCAAGACGAATTTCGTGAAGGTCGTCCAAAATCAGTTGTTGTTCCGAAAACCATTGATGCTGTGCGCGAACTGATATTGCAAGATCGTCATGTGACCTATCGTGAGATTGAGACAATCTTAGGCATTAGAGGGACTGTCAAAAAAATTTGTTCGCGTTGGATCCCACACAATTTGTCAATCGCTCAAAAAAAGGCTTGTGTCGATTGGTCGAAGGAAATGCTCAAAAAATACGATCGCGGGGCTTCGAAACACGTCTATGACATCGTGACAGTTGATGAATCATGGATTTACGCGTATGAGCCCGAAAGTAAACAGCAGTCGACTGTATGGGTGTTTCAAGATGACCCAAATCCAACAAAAGTTGTTCGCGTACGAAGCACTTCCAAGCAAATGGTCGCCTGTTTTTTCGGAAAAACTGGACATGTCGCAACCGTACCACTAGAACAACGCAGAACAGTAAATTCTGAGTGGTATACAACCATTTGTTTGCCAGTTGTCTTCCAAGAAATTAGGAAACCCAATCGCCAAAGACGGGTCACTCTTCACCAGGACAATGCGAGCTCTCACACATCGGCTCAAACAACTGCATTTTTGAGCACCCAAAACATCGAATTAATGGGTCATCCGCCGTATAGTCCTGACTTGGCACCGAATGACTTCTTTTTATTCCCGTACGTAAAAAACAAACTGAGAGGTCAACGTTTTTCGACACTTGAAGAAGCGGTTGCGGCATTCAGAATACATGTTTTGGAGGTACCTCATTCAGAGTGGCAAAAGTGCTTCGATAATTGGTTCAAATGCATGCAAAAGTGTAAAGATCTTCATGGAGAATATTTTGAAAAACAATAAAGTGATTTTCGATGATTAAAATTTGTTTTGTTCTCTAATCCCGACATATAAAAGGCACCCCTCGTATACATTTGACGCCTCTATAAAATAACTGCAACTGAAAAACCTATTAATAGACTTCCCGTTCATAAAGTATTAAAATTGGCTTACATACAAGGATTTCAGTACATTTCCCCCCTTTGTAAAACAAGATCCATCGCTCATGGAATGTAAAATCGACTAAAACTGAGTCAAAAATGTTCAAACTGGTAAAGTGTAAGACAAAAAAGCCACACATTTTTACATTCAGGGTTAACCCGAACAAGTGAGTCGTTTTTTCATAATGACATTCGTGTGCTAACAGAAAAATTATCGATAGTATGAGCAAGCGATACTTTCTGTACTTTCAATTACTTGACTTTTTTTTTTTGCTTTATTGGCTTAGATGAGATTTAATGAGAGAAATTTATGCAATTAAATTAAATTTACTCGAACATGTAATGATTAACGAGGTAATGATAAGAGTCGACTAAGAGTTATTGTTGGAGATTTTGGAAATACTTCCTTAAAAATTTTATGTTAATTGATTATTTTGCATAATATAAATTATTGGATGAGCTTAATGGAAATTTTTTCTTAGGATGAAGGATTTTTCTACTTAATAAAGTTTTTTTATACAAGCTATACAGCACAACTCAAATTATTAACAGCATAAAATTTAATACAGAATATACAAATTAACACCAAATTTTATCTCTTAAAGATACTTTGAGGATAGCTGTAAATTTATAATTTGAATGAAAATATCAGTAACCCGAACTGAAGAGTTATATAGACATTCAAGCAAAAAACAAATAATTAATCTAATAAATATAATAATTTTTTCATTAATGAAATATTTGCACAGTAATATTTGTTAAACATAATAAAAAAAAAAAAATTTCTACAAAGAAACTTTCTACATACACATAAATAAATAAATAATTGAACAAATGAACAAATAAATTTAAATAAACAAATTAAAATAAGTAAATAATAATAAGAAATATTACATAAAAATTTACACTCGCTGCAAAAGCGACGCAGAAATTAATGTAAATGGCACTCAAAATGGAAGTTCGAATGTTGTCGCCTTTTCACATTTGTTTTTTACAAAAACTTGCGTAATGCCAAATTGCCATGCCGTCACCGGAATTATGCGTCATTATTGCAAAGTTGAAGAAAGAAAAGCGCAACGCTCATTTGATTAACATAAAATTTACATAGAAATAACCGGTGTTAAGAAAACAAAAAGCAAAGGCATAAGCAAATGCAAAACAAACTGGTGCAAAAAAAAGTGTAGTTTAGAAAAAAGTGGAAACGTCAGTTGCGATAAAGCCAAACAGGCGAGAGTGTATTTGCATGCCGGTTTATTAATGTATATGTGTGTATGTGTGTATATGTAGTTCACGTCCGAAGGGGCATACAGAAAAAAAACTAGGGTCTGTCAGACTCACGCACGGTAGAAGTGAAACTTCTAAGTTGGTTGTTCCATGCATGGGAGCCCCGGTTTAGATCTCTCCCCCCTCTCTCGTGTTAAATTCAGGTTTTCATATTTTTTTTTCTACATCACTCCACATAAATTTGTACTATTTAGTTTTGTCCTTATTAGCTTCAAATTTGACACTTGGGTGCAGTGTTGCACTTGACGCTGACATTTCTTTGCACTTCCAATGGTATTTTTTGCCTACTTTTGGCGCGTTAATCAATTCGCTTTGATCACCGAAACGGTTGAAATGTCATTTTACAACCTTCTACTTCAACTATCGTCACTTGTTTGGCAAACGCACTCATTGTATCGCTTCGTCTCCTCCATACCTACCATCTATTTACTTCACAGCAGTTTCTTATTGCTTTCCCGCTTACACACATTCAATCGGCGCTTTATCTGATACTCACACACAGCACTCATTTGCACGGGCTATGGCTATCTATAATACCCGTTGTCGGTTGTCGATTGTCGGTTGCCTGCATGTCGCCAGTCTACTTCAATGCTTACTTGTGTGCTATATACATTTCAGTTCATATTATTTCGAAATTATTCGCTACAGGGTGTGCTAGAGACGTTTGCATTTTTGCACTGGTTTATCTTCTAGAAGAAGAAGGCCAGACGAAGTATTTCGTTGTGTAACTAAGTATTCTTCAATATATTGTTAAAAACTATTAAGAATATCGCTTCGTTCAGTGCGAATCACAGGTCAACGCAATATCCTAACCTCGCTTCACACTTACTGAACGGCTGATGCATGGCGTGGGTAGTTTGCTATAGAGCAAACGGGAGAGAAAGAAAGGCATTCGAGAGAGAAGGGGAGAGACGGCGTGTCTCGGTGGCTCCCTCACATCGTTCAGCGCTTGCGATGCGAGAGAGCGACAGAGAGAACGAATAGGCGAGAGTGGGAAGGAGCAGCTGCTCCTTGGCCCCGCCCATTTGACGGATTTCGGTAACGCTCCGAACTTACCGTTTCACTCGCCTATTTTCAATCTGCCTTGGGGCCTCCGACGCGCCTAAAGAAGTTTCACTTCAAAAATGTTCATTTTTCTACAACCATTGAAAATTTTATAGGCGTCAAACCTTAAATATGAATCGATCAACAATTAGAGGTTTGATAAGCGTCAACTGAGGATTGCCATTAAAGATTTGTCAAATACTTCTTGAGAAACTGTTCGATTGATTTCAGCTTATCTTCAAACTGAATTGGAGCTAAGAAGTCTGTAGATGCTTTCCATTTCAATTCAACCGGGCTATTCGGGTCATGTTCTTCGATTTCGATGTAACTTAAATATGTTGCTCTCTGGTCGAAATAATGAGACACGTATTTTTTTGTTCGCCCGAAAAAATTTTTTTTCAAGAGTTATCGGCAATTTTGTTTTTCGCCTCAAACTCGATTTTTTTTAATTATATAAGAAAAAATTTTTTTTAAATGCCCATAACTTAGTCAAAAATTAACCGATTTTAATAATTCTGAGTTCAAAATGATCGTAATTACTTACACAAGCGACTTCATGTAGAAACAATTGCAAAAAAGTAGTTGAAAATTTTTTATTTAGCAAAAAAGAAAAAAAATGTAAATTTTTTCAAAATTCAATATTTCAAAAAGTGTATTTTTTTTTTTTTTATAACGTTTTCCAAATCAAAAAAACATCTCATACTTTAATTGAGCTGCATGCCTAGTAGCTAAAATGAGTTGTTTCTGAGTAATGAATTTTTGAGTAAACACCCTGTTTCGCACTTTTTGTTTTTTGCAAAATAAAAAATTTTCAACTACTTTTTTGCAACTATTTCTAAATGAAGTCGCTCGTGTAAGTAATTACGATTATTTTGAACCCAGAATCATTCAAATCGGCTTATTTTTGACTAAGTTATGAGCAATTAAAAAAAATTTTCTTATATAGATTCTTTCCATTTCAATTGAAAAGGGCTATTCGGGACATGTTCTTCGATTTCGATGTAACTCAAATATGTTGCTCTCTGGTCAAAATAATGAGACACGTATTTTTTTGTTCGCCCGAAAAAAATTTTTTTCAAGAGTTATCGGCAATTTTGTTTTTCGCCTCAAACTCGATTTTTTTTAATTATATAAGAAAAAATTTTTTTTAAATGCCCATAACTTAGTCAAAAATTAACCGATTTTAATAATTTTGGGTTCAAAATGATCGTCATTACTTACACGAGTGATTTCATGTAGAAATAGTTGCAAAAAAGTAGTTGAAAATTTTTTATTTTGCAAAAAACAAAAAGTGCGAAACAGGGTGTTTACTCAAAAATTCATTACTCAAAAACAACTCATTTTAGCTACTAGGCATGCAGCTCAATTAAAGTTTGAGATGTTTTTTTGATTTGGAAAAAGTTATAAAAAAAAAAAAATACACTTTTTGAAATATTGAATTTTGAAAAAATTTAAATTTTTTTTCTTTTTTGCTAAATAAAAAATTTGCAACTACTTTTTTGCAATTGTTTCTACATGAAGTCGCTTGTGTAAGTAATTACGATCATTTTGAACCCAGAATTATTTAAATCGGTTCATTTTTGACTAAGTTATGGGCATTTAAAAAAAATTGTTTCTTATATAATTAAAAAAAATCGAGTTTGAGGCGAAAAACAAAATTGCCGATAACTCTTGAAAAAAATTTTTTTCGGGCGAACAAAAAAATACGTGTCTCATTATTTTGACCAGAGAGCAACATATTTAAGTTACATCGAAATCGAAGAACATGACCCGAATAGCCCGGTTGAATTGAAATGGAAAGCATCTGTAGGATTTAAATTCAAATGCAATGCGTGTGGATATGTTTGTACAGCTATTTTAAGGAATTGTTGGAACGTTGCTCTTAAATAACTACAGCACTAGTACTTTTTGACAAGTTTTGAATTTTTTTATATTTAAATTTTAGTAGACGTATTTTTTCTTTCACAATTGAAGAATTAAGCCAAACTTGCCTGTACCACTACTTTGCAGTTGTACTTCGTTAGAGCTTTGAGATTTTAAGTTTTTTTTTCAGTTTGAACAAAAAAAAAAAATAATTACACAGTTCCGCCAAGTTTTTATGTACCCTTTCAATTCCGTGTAGAAATATTCTAATCAGTTTCATTCACTCCAGCAGCTCCAGCGGCAACAATTTTGAAACGAAATACATTTTATCGGTATTGTCGTACCAAGCATTATTGATTTTTTCTTTCAGATCAGCTTGTTGGGAATCAATGCGCATAATAGTTGTGAAACACTGAATTTAATATTTAACACATTCCCGCCGGCGACCGAATTTGTTGTTCTCGACACCTGTAACTCCCAGATTTTTTCATCGGACGACGCTGTTGTAATTGCAATTACATATCGCTCAGTGAGAGCTGCCGACTATGCTTTAGATGCGTTAGATGTAAACTATTTCTCTCCTTTTTGCTCAGAAAACCGTTACCAGCATTTTCAGAAAACCGCCCGATAAGACATTTGCGTATGTACCACCAATGGTACAAGCCGTCCAATGGGGCAGGCCTCCATGTACCCCTAGTGGTATGTGCCGGCGGGAACGTGTTAAATATATTACGGAAACATTTTTTTGTTGTAATAAATGTAAACTAAATCACATCTGAAGATTGCTTGTTATTTCCCCATCTATATATGAGTGTGTGTTGTTGTGTAAAGTAATGCATATTGAGTGTGGATTGAGAGCACGTACATTTACACATATAACAATACACTAATAAAGGTATGCAGAGTTGCGAGTGTGAAGAGCTCAGCTCACATTGCTCTACAGATTTGTCCCTCAGATGCTTTCACTTTTATTTTGAATATCAGCACGATTTTTAAATGATTTGTTTTTGCGTATTCTGTTTGCGTAGTAGTAATTAAGTTGTAGTGGCATTTTTATTCAACAAGTGGAATGTGGGAGTGATGAGTAAATAAAATTTCATTAATCTTCAGCGCGTTTAAGCTTTAACGCGGGATTGCATGAAATGGGGGAGATTTTGTTGAAATAATTGTATTATTTTCACTAAATAGTAATTTCGCTAATTAGTAATTTTCAACACAAGTGTTATGAAATGAATATACTCAAATACTCTTAGTGAACTAGTGTTTTATGCTAAGTGTCTTCGTGAATTTACGCTCGGGAAAAGATGCTTTTTTTTGGTTTTTAATGGTTTGATGTCAATGACCGGCCTAGCGGTGAAAGAGAGAAAATTATGAGAAACTCAGAGCTTGGGGTATTACTTGATGAAGAGTCAAAGAAAATCGACAGAGCTATTACAAGTAGCTCAACTCATCAATCCTTTACGAACCATCTCACAGCTTTGAAAACGGTTCAGAGGCAAGAAGAATGAGTACCGCGCGAGTTGTTGAAAGGTGATTATTTACTTGTTAACCGTTACTTTAACGACAAAAACAGAACATTTTTCTTCGTTGTATAGTAATTGACGACGAGAAATAGGTTCACTACGATAATTCTTGATGCTTAAAAAAGGCGAAAGCTTAAACGTGCTTCCGATGGTTAATCCAATTGTTCACAGAGCCTCTGTATTTTTCTGGAACCAACTACACAACCAAATCGTTGTTCATGATATCATGAACTATTAAAACCGAGCGAGACTCTTACAAGTGGCGAGCACTGAAATACAAAAGACTCCAGTACAAAAAGAGATACAATAAAGCTTGACAATGCTTGACTTCATGTAGCTACACTGATATGAGCGGCTTTATCTCACCCGGCGTACTCTCTAGACGTTGTTTTTTTATCATTCGTTTCTATTGATGCCACGTGTTCTGGCTATATTTTTGCTCTTATGAAGAGAATCGTTTGATGGAGGCGAGAAATTCTTCAGTTGTAAAATTCGTGAGAACGGATGGGAAATTTAGTGACAACAGTCACATTTTCAAAATCAATTTTGTGAAAACGGAGTGTGGGGCAGATTTACTCTATACAAAAATGAGAGTATCCGTTCATCTCTAACACGAGTAGCCTATTTTTTTTGGATTTAATTCTTTCATTTCATTCAATTTAATGTTAAATTATTTAAGTTCTTAGGTTTTTAATTCTAGTGAGCGAAACAAATTGTTTTTAATTTTAATTTTAATTTTCAGTTCTTAACTTTTAGTTCTTAATTTCGTGGTGCGTGAGTACCATTCTGAACTCAGGGAGAAGAACGTTGCTTCGAATCTCGGTGAAACAATAAAATGAAGAAAAACATTTTTTTCCCCTCGGCAGTCAATGGCAAACCTCCGAGTGTATTTCTGCCATGAAAAAGCTCCTCATAAAAAAACATCTACTGTTCGAAGTCGGCTTGACCCTGATGATGCATCTGAACAATAATGAAGGCGGAAGCTTAATTTTCGTTTTCCATTCGCCACATGAACTAGCCCGCGTTTAAATAAATTATGCTACGTCTGCAAGAAAATCGTTTGATATTTTTTGTTTTAATTGAAAGGAAATATAAAAAAGTTCAATTATCCGCTTATTGTCCACACTCTTCACATTTCAAAAAATTTCCTTAATGAGGTTAGATGAAAATGTATTCATTTATAGAACAACATTAAGACGGACGCCACCAATAGGTGGAGGAGCTCGGCTAAATGCCTATCGGAAGTGTAGCACCAATTATTAATTTTATTTTTGAAGAGATAAGCTATGCAGCTGGAGAGTAAATAAGAGGATTGGAGTTCCCCACGCGACAAAATGATACCATATCAATACTTCGACTTTAGATTTGATTCTCTATGAGGTTTGCGATTCGATCTCATGGGCTTTTGTGCCCTCATACTTCGACTTGTTTTTTTCTATTTTTCTTGTTTTTTTCTTGCTGGAAAATTTTCATTTATATGGAAATATAGTTCATTTAATAACAAAAGCTTCATATATCAATTCACTTTTCTAACTTTATATAGGGAGTTTTTTGAGCTGCATGCGAACTATCGATATCGATAACTATGGTTTGACAGCTGATAGTGGCAAACTGTATTAACATTTCTGTTCAGGTTTGTCAAGTCATCATGAACCGTTTAATGCCAGAAAAAATAAAAATAAATAACAAAAACAAAAACGAAAAAATGTGTAAATAAAAAAAATATTTTCGCAAAGTTCATACAGCGAAGTGTTGAAAAAGACGTCGAAATTTTAATTCGTCGCCGTTTTCAAATTATTAGCCTTTGTCCTTTGTTTTACATGGACAATTTTACGCAAGGATCTTGGCTTGCACCCCTATAAAATAAAGCTCGTGCAAGAATTGAAGCCGAACAACCTACCGCAACGTAGAATATTTGGTGAATGGGCTCTTGGAAAGTTGGCAGAAGATCCACTTTTTTATCGAAAAATTGTGTTCAGCGACGAAGCTCATTTTTGGATCAATGGGTACGTAAATAAGCAGAATTGTCGATTTTGGAGTGAAGATCAGCCAGAAGAATTGCGGTTTACGGGCTGGAGGTATCATTGAACCGTACTTCTTCAAAGATGCTGCGAATCGTAACATAACTGTGAATGGTGAGAGCTACCGTGAAATGATATCCATGACATGTGGTTTCAGCAATACGGTGCCACATGCCACATGCCACACAGCACGCGTAACAATGGACTTGTTGAGAGACGAGTTCGGTGACCATTTTATTTCACGTTCGGGACCTGTCAATTGGCGACCCAGATCGTGCAATATAACGCCTTTAGATTATTTTTTGTGGGGCTATGTTAAAGCTCATGTCTATTCAGACAATCCTGCTTCAATTAACCCATTGGTAGACAACATTAAAGCATTTATATGTGAGATACCGGCCGAAACATTGGAAAGAGTATGTCAAAATTGGACTAAGTGGATGGACCATTTGAAGTGCAGTCGCGGTCAGCATTTGCATGAAATAATCTTCAAACAGTAAATTATATGGACTGTACTATCGATTGAAATAAAAATTTCATGCATTTTTCTGAATTTTACGTGTGTTTTTTTAAAAACTTTCCTATAGCTCTTAAAAAACCACTCTTTATATGTATCTATACATATGCAACCAATTTTAACATCCATTACATCCCAAACGAAAGTGCTCACTACGTTGACCGGTCATTGAATCAAAATCATCGTAATCGAAAATCACTTCCTTCCGCACGGGAGTGCCAGATTGAGTATTCGTTAAATTATTTGTTGTACGCCAGCAATTTACTCGTGCTTGCACACGGCTGACAAGTTAAATATTGAAAAATAAAAACAAAATACTAATGAACTGTAAAGGTTGAATGAGATGTGAGCATGTCCAAACAACAACTACTAACTAACTATTACCACCACAAAAAGTTGAAAACGCTTGTTTTCCCCAATTGCGCTGGGGCGTATGATGAACATTTGCATGTGTGCCTAACGTTTTTTCTCTCATTATATATCAACAACAATACACTCCACTTTGTGCATAGATTATTGGAGTGCGTTAGTTGGAGCGGAGAAATAAATATAAAAATAAGTGTAGTAAAAGAAATAAAACTTTGAAGCGAGTTAGTAGTTTGATACTTGTTTATAAAGATTTCCGTTTGGTGGAAAAGCCCCAAATCCGCATATTAACCAACACCAACAAATAAGCAATAAGCAGACATATGTACACTTAAGCTTTGACTACTATATTTGCTCGGAGTGCATGAGCAAGCAACAAGCGCTAGCCAGAGACGACTCATGCAACTACTCATGCAAATGTGGCAGCGTGTCTTGTTCGCTTAGATTTTGCATTTCCCATTTATCTACACCTACATACGAGTATATTATTTAATATGTATATATATTTGTATGTATTGCTTGCTTGCAACTACGGGTACGCACCGTCATGGGCATAGGCGGTTGGCAGGTAATTGCTGGCTGGTGCTTCAAATGCCGCATGCCCGCTGCTAAACGGTGCTCCGCCGCCACTGTAGCCGCCCGCCGCTGGTGGCAAGTATTGATGCGTTGCTGAGCTGTAAGTTGGTGGCTTAGAGGGAGGGCCATAGTTGCTGTGGCCAGGTGGTATTTCGTATGTTGTGATGCCTGCAAAAAAACAAAAACAAAAATTAAAAATAAAAAAATGGCAAACTATTGAAATAAGAAAAGAAAATGAAATATGAAATAAATATAAAAATACTATAATCAAATTGTCAGCCGGTCAATTTGATATGTCTCTGTGACGAAAAAAGTAACAAATGCGTATGTGTGCGTATGCAAAAGACTTTGAGCGATTGTTACGCAATTTTCATCTGCGGCTTTGGTGGCGCCATTGCATAATGCGGCAACTAACCTAAAATGTATAATTTGCTGCCATCGATTCAGCATTAGTTACGGTTTTTTGAACTATTGCAACTGAACAACGAAGATTGAATAGAAGTTAATAAGTAAATGAATTGCATTTTTTATTGCATTTTTTGCGTTCCAGTTTTTTTTTGTTTGCTGAATCACTCAGAATTAATGATTGTTGTTGTGTAATGGTGCGTTTAACTGTTTTTAACTTAGAAATACCGTACGTAAACTATTATCATGTAATTTTCGATCTTTTCCAATGTAAAGTCTTCTGTGGCAGCCATGGCATCCGCTGCTTCATGCGCATAATTTGAATTGCAATGTTATATTTTCTTATATTTACGAGTACTAACACTAATTGCGCGCGATTAGTTGCTTGAAGCATTTCCCATGAAATTTATCAGTTCATATGCGAATAATTATTCTCAGTTGGTGGCAAAGTAAATGCCGATAAGTGTTTATGGCCAATAGCTACACTTTTTCGGTTTCCATTGACATATCACTAAATGGCAAACTACTTTCGCAACTACGCGGCTGGATACTTTGAATTATTTGCTATATTATTTCCTGTACTATTTATTTTTATGTGAGATACAGGGTTGCCAAGTTTGGGTATTTTACTGATACTGAAATTCTCAGGATTCTATTTTTTAAGTCCGGAATCCCGCGGTAGTCCTTAAATTTTACGAAGCGTATTATGTATTAAGTTTAAAATATAATAAATTTTTTTTTAATATTTTTAATTGAATTACTAAATTTTTTTTTAAAGTCTGACCTTGAAAAATTAAAGCATTGAGGCTCTCGTCTAATTTAAAATGGTATGTTTCTTTAAACCTATGTATTTTTTAGCCTACAGATGGCCTTCAATGCCTCTCCTTGGATGAAAGCATCAAGTGGTGGTATACCAACCAGAGCATCTAATGCCGGACCTGAGGTAATCGGAAAAGCTTCGACGCAAGAGATGGCCACAGTGCGTTACAGGGATGCAGTCACTGACTCTATACCTTCCTTCAGCATGGCAGGATATATGCCATCTGGTCCGGGCGACTTGTAGCCGCCAAAAGATTCGATGGCAAATCGAATGGCGGCTTCATTAACCACAGATATGGCAACGTACCAGGTACGCCGAGAAGGGGTAGCAGCTCTGATAACAGCCTCTCTCGTTAAGGGCTGTTGCCGGCCAATGCTTATCTGATTACCTGGAAAGTGAGAGTCCATCAGCAAGCTAAGTGTCTCACTTTGCTTCTCCGTGAAGGAGCTATCAGATTTTCTAAGTGATCACAACTTTGCGGTTGGATCCCTTTCAGGATGCTAACCAACTTCGCCGTGTCATTCAGAGATTCAATACGGCGGGAGAACTCCCTAAAAGAAGTCCTTTTCGACTCACGAATTAGCTTCTTGTAGTTCTTCTGAACACGACGGTATCGCTTCCAGTCCTCAGCAAGATTAGTCTTGAGGGCCCTGTAAAAAAGAAATTAATTTTGTAGGGCGATTTTTCTTTTGCCTCAAAATAGGCCTCAATTTCTGGGATAATCTCTTCATTCGAGTGAAATTTCTTAGAGAAAATTTTTTTTTAGGTCTGCGAACAGTCAATAGTCGCTGGAAGCCAAATTTGGCGAATACAGTGGATGTGGCAGCAACTCAAAGTTCAATTCATGTAGTTTTCCCAATGTTTTGGCATCATCAGTGCGTTCTTGTTTTCAGTCAACAGTGAGCGAATGCGGCACCCACTTTGAACAGAGCTTTTTCATAGCCAAATGCTCACGCAATATAAAGCCAACGAGTCTTTTTGATATTTTTACAATGTCAACTAACTTATGCAACTTCACTTTTCGATCATTCAAAATTTAATGAGCAATAATTTTAAGCCGTCTCCGAATGGCAGATATTTTCTATGAGAAACTTTTTCATGGCAGAAATACACTCGGAGGTTTGCCATTGCCTGCCGAGAGGCAACCACTATTTGAAAAAATGTTTTCTTCATTTTGGTCTTTCATCGAACCAAAGTTCTTTTTGTATTCCGAATGGTAGTCATGCACCAACTCATTCGCCTACGTTGGCCACCGTACAGTTTTTTGTTTTACCTCGCTATAGTTTATTTTTTACATATATTTTAAGGTCAACGTCTCATGGCTGTAGAGTAATAAGTTGCCAAAGTTATTGGTAGGGCCCGAAAAAATTTCGGCATTAAGTACTTGAAATATGTCTTCTAATAAATGAAAAAATAAAAAAGAAATGGAAAATGTTTAAAATGAAATCCGCATACTCTAGAAAGATGGGTATGCGACAATTCACTGGTATATGGAACAAAGTTACGCGCTCATCAGTCCTTTCCTTCCTTTCTTTTCTCTTTATGAACCGCATCTATTCGCCACTTCTCTGCTAGCTATCTCACTGCTCGGCTCACTTGACGAAAAAATTACATGTGAAAGCAACTATTAGTATTTTATAGGCCTACTCTATTCGCCATCCACATCGCCCGCTATCTCTATGCTCGATTAGTTGGCGAACAAATTTGCATGCGAAAGCAATAAAAGAGTTATCGAGCAAAGTTAGTCGCTAGCGAGTTTGGTTATACCTCATAAAACTGGTATAACTCAACTTTTACAAACAAATGTAATTTTAGGCAGCTCTATTTCAGCGTTGCCAACATAAATTCATTTATATGATACCAATTGCTTCATCTATTCGCCACTAGCTAACGCATGGCGAAAAGAAGAGGCCTAATATTCCCTGCTTTCGAAAATGTCTTTTGCAAAGAGCAGAATACTTCACCTTTTTATTACATATTTTACACGCTGCTCAACTTTTGGATGGGATATCAAGGAATCACTGCATGTGGGCAGTTAGTTAAAAACATTTTACATAGACAATTTAAGTCAGCTATAGCGGCTTTTTTGATAAAGTAAATGTCTATATATGCACTGGACACCCAAGTTCATATTTTTCATGCGGTTATTTGTGTATTCGTAGAAATTGTCAACTTTGGTGGGTTCACTGTTTATTTGAAAACTTTTGCTATTTTTCATGTTTTTCAATGCAATCAAACCATGTGAGTATTTGTGATATTTGTTGATTTCAATTTGATAAACTATTAATAGAAATTGCTGAAATTTAGCGTAAAAAACTGCATTTTGTCCAAATGTGGTATGTAGCTACTAGTGATGACAATCTCTGGATTTCGATATTTTTTTTTGAGATTTGTAATTTTTTACGAGGCAGGTGGAATAGAGGCAGAAAATTCTATTTTAGCAAATATGGGTATTTTTTTAACGTTTTTGTTTTCTATGCAATATAAAAAGTAATATTAGAGTATACATATTTTTTTTGTAAAAAGTTGCACTGATCTATTTTGAAATTTTTTTTCTGGTTCGCTCCTCTCGGGAGCATAGAGCCTCGACAAGATATTTGTCTTGCGTTGGTAACTTTAATCTATTTGCTTTCTGACAGGGTAGGTGATTAGCTTGCCGCTACCAGTTCTAAACTTAGGAACAACGCCTTCTTACTGCCTGAGGCGCCATCTTTGTTTTCAATTTTTCTGCCAGAAGTATCGCACAGATGGTTGAGGACTTCGCTAGAGTTGATGTGTCTAAATCAATATTTATTAAATCCTACTACTTACCGCATATAGGTACATTGTCAACGTCTAAAGAACTGCTGCATTCCGTGTTGCTTTAGCCAACGCACTTTATCAGAAGCAGCAGTACTCATCATCAGCGGTATTATGATACCTATAGATATGCGAGAACGAGGAGAACTATGGATCCTTGAAAAGAATACGACTAACACCATAGTGGACCACACATGCGTCCGTGCTAAGAGCACAAAACAGCAAATTGGAGCACAAACACTACAAATATGGTAAGAGCACTGGGAATCAGAGACGAAGGGCAGACAGAGGGCGAGACTTATTGCAAACATAGATAAATGGTGTGACAGACAGTTCGACGAAGTGAATTTCTATATTACTCAGATGCTATCAGGACATGAGTATTTTCGAAAATATCTAAAGAAAATAGGGAAAATGGAAACCACTGAATGCATTTACGGATATGCACCTATTGACGATGCAAAAAGAGCAGACAACATCAACGAACAAATGGTAGAGCGCGCGAAAAATAGGCAAATTATTGGCACATACATAGGGCGAGTCCTGTGCGGCAAAAGACTTGACATGGACAGAGATGCTTAACCGACATGCTAACCATAACCGACCTATTTAATCAGAAGATGAGCTCCAAAACTAGCGACCCTGGATGCAGGGAGAGTAGAAGAGGCAGTCTTTTTCAGCACGCCTACTTCGATCTTCTCTGTCTTCCATGAAATGCTACCGAGTGTTCCGGTGTAAAGAAAACATCCTGGCGAGGAAAATGAGGGATTGTTTGTTGTGAAGGCTGCAGCTGCCAATCAATAATCCACTATCGAACATGATTAAGAGCCATTAGCAGAAGATGTTGCTTAGGTTATACTTCCGCTTTATACACATCTCAGCAGTGAGAATTTATTAGAAAGATGGGTGGGTGGTTTTAACCAAAACAACAACGAGAGCTACAATCAACTGATTTGGTAAATCTCTCCCAAAATTTTTTCGGCCGTTTCGAGAACTGGGGAAATCGCTGCATACATAGCCAACATATTTATTGAAGGAATGACATCACTATTGTATTATAAAGTGTTTTCCAATAACAGGTGCTATCTATCGCTATCGAGAGATGATTAACGATTTTTATGACCGGAATTGGGTGGTATTGATCTGGATGAAGTTTATTTTCAACAAGACAGCTCTACGTGCCACACAAGCAACGAAACCATGGACCTTTTACAGGAAAAGTTTCCGCACTATTTATCTCTCGCAGAGGTGATCATAATTGGCCACCGAGATCTTGTGATTTAACGCCTTGCGACTTTTTCTTTGGGTCCACGTGAAAGAGAAGGTCTACGCCAACCGGCCAGGGTCGATTCAAGACCTCAAAAATGGAATTCGTGAGGCTATTGAGGACAGTGGGCAGCCACTTTGCAATTCGGTTATGGAAAACTTCATGAAAAGGATATTGTCCTGTAAGCGTGGACGTGGTGGTAATTTGCCTGATGTTATTTTCCACTATTAACGGCATACGTTCCTCTTTATAATGAAATAAGCATCCGATCATTTATATTAAAAAATAGCATTTGTCTTGGAATATCAAAATAACACCTCTCATTGGAAAACCTTTTATAGAAGCAATAGGAATTACACTTGGGCCCAATTCGTATGCCAGAAAAGAAGATGAGCAGCGCGTGAAAGTTTCCAATCTCAGAGCGCGCGAGAGCACCCGAGATAAATAGAAAACACCACGTTTTGAAAGGAGCTCCCGGAGATCAGCTGTAGCGAACTTGTTAGTACAAACTAGCATTGCATCCGGCCTCTCTTGTTCTCCTTTTTAAAAGCTTGGCTATTTTTCATTCACAATAGATACTCCCCGTCGTTTTTCGGCTAAACTGTCTGAACTTCTCTTAACCACAAAAAAGCAACTAAGAGCTTTTTCTTTAATTTTTTATGCATCAATCTTTTATTGGCATACCTTAAGCTAATTTATCATATATGTGCACGCTTAAGTATTATTGAATGCGTAAATATATCGTTATTAATGAAATAATTTTCACTTTCCATTAATTTAGTATTCATTATATGGTAGAAGAGCTTTTCAAACAATATTTGATGCAATTTTTTCGAGTTAAGTTGTTCTAAAAAAAAAAATCAAATAAGTCTCGCGGCTAGCCTCGCAATAATACCTACACATGGATGATTTAGTGGACAAATTGATTAATCAATTTTCGGGGAATTTATGAATGTAGGAACTAAAAACATGCATTCTAACTGAGTGTATGTATGTATGCACAAATGTAGGCGCTCAGAAATTAATACCTTGACGCACTGCGGTATTTTGTTGCGCCTAGATAAATGAAAATTGATTAGAAGATAATTTGTTAGCGCATACACACACAAATTTATTGAATATCCCCCCTGTGCATGAGGAAGAAAAATTTTGTTCTGTTGCTAGTCGAATATTTATTCATGCAATTAGTGATTATCGAGCGCAAATAATTCGCTGATGGAATGTGAAGCATTCAGTTGTTTACAATTGCACAAAATCAACAACAACATGTCGTATTTTCCCTCGATGGCTATCAGGTGCAACAATGTATGTGCACACCCTGCATAGAAAGTGTGAAGTACTGAAATAAAGTTGTGGTCCAGAGTTAGGATGTGGTGTATATAGAGGGGCCACCATCAACAAACCGCTACTTTTATTACTGGTTTTCTTTTTTTGCGTTTACTCTCGACAAAATGCTTCCGGACGCTTATAAAAAATACTCTGGACTGTCATTTAGCCAAATAAGTGACAGCTGATGATGCCTGATGTATAGGGTGAACGATATGAAGTGTTACCTATTCAAAACACCATAACTTTTTTGTGTGAAATTAGTTTTTATTGATTTCAAAAACAAAATTGTTCAAAAATGATTACAATTTTAAGATATGTATATTCCCTTTAGCTCGACCTGACTACATTTTGCCTTGACTATAGCCAACTATAGTTTTTTTTACCAGAAAACAATGTTAGGAAATTCGCCACGTTCGTGCAAGCGCAACAACTCCTTTGCTATTTCGCACCGAACTTTTTGTTGCTGGGGTGAAAGATCGTGTGCTTTTTGGAACTTGTAAGCCTTGACCTTGAGCTCATTTTTCCATATGCGTCGAAAGCTGTCTTGCGATATTTTCAGCCATTTGGCCATTTTTCTTCTACTTCGACATGGATTTCGTTCAAGTCGAGCCTTCTCTTTCCGAACCATTTTTGGCGTTCACCCTGTATAAAACAAATGCCGATTTTGAAAGCACCGAGAAATCATATTATTTGGAGGCATAAAATAAATAAATTGATTCAAGTTAAAATAACTTCATTGTTTTTGCGTAAAACTTTTACGGAAATGGTTTAGAACTGTTTTATGGTCAATTTCCTGGGCGGTGATTTCTATGATTTTATCAACATCGACATCTTATCGACAGCTCAGTCATTAAAAATTTAATCTCTCTGGCCAGTGTGACGATGCGAAGTCGTGGCGGGCATTTGAATGATGACATATTTCACATAGAATGGAATACACTGTCCTTTCAAATAAATAGCAAATTCGTTGATTCCGCACACACAGCTTGTTCTATTACATTTGAAACCGTCCTAATTGGAAATTCCTATTGCTATCCGAACTTAACACTACATAGTTTTGAGCTTTGGATCTTACATGCACTATTTCTGAGCAAATCAGTCCACGACTAGCACTATTTACGCCATTGTGGTGTAAAATTTACTAGTTCCTTGTATGGATAAGAGAAGGAGCGCGGACTAGATTAGGTTAAGCTACGGTGGTTTCCACTCCCCACAAGGGTGTAGAGAGGGCCACTAAGACCTGGAGGGCCATTGTAAAACGACTAGTTTGGGTTCAAGTTCTCCCTTTAATTCGCAGTGTTGTGAAACCACTTCGTCTCACTAACAAGGGGGACCAGTCATGGTGCAAAATTCACTAGAAGCACACCCAGTTCGGTTCTGGCATATTTCTCTGCATACAGGGTGTATGCGTGTTTACTTACTTTAGTATGCGTGCGTGCTTGAAATCCTTATGATGCTGCAAAATACGTAACCACAAATGGGCACAGCTGGGTGGCATGCAATGTGAAGGGGTCTATGGCCATGCGACGGCGATGGCATAAGAACTAATTAGGAAACTAGTTGCTCTGGTTCCAATTGAACGCAATACAAGAGTTTTTAAGTTTACATAGTTTTGTTTTTTTCTATGTTTTTGTTATGTGCTAACACCATATTCAACAACCATGCAATACACACACATACATACTTATGTATGCCTGCATGTGCTTGCTTGAGTTTTATGGCACCTTAACAACTGCGAGCAATCCACATGAAAATGAAAGTTGACGCTAAAGGAAAGCATTCGGAAAACACGAGTGAATGAAGCAGACCAACTAAAAATCATAACAATAACAACAATAATAACAATAACCAAAGAAAATATTAACCATTTTGCACAATCACCCAAGCGAACAGATCACTTGTCGTTACTTGGCCTGCCCGTAGCGGCCCTGTGACGCTGGCGCTCTCGTTTAGTACCAAGCTGTGTTAGGTCAATACACGATTAAGTGTTCGAAGTTTGTATGCAACTCGTGTTCGTTGGACATGTTGAAGTATTCAGCTACACGTACACATGTATATAAGCACTTGTTGTACAAACAAACACACCAATTTCGTTATAGGTTTTGAAGTGAATGCAGTGCAGCTGTGGTGAAGCGCCGGCTTGTGAAGTAGAAGAAGATGATGATGAAAAACGTACAAAGATTACCGCAATGACAAAACATATTCATAAATGTCAAAATGTAGCCAAGCAGAGAGGCACTAGAAGGCAGCGAATGCAGATCGTTTAAAGTGGGCGGCCGGATGGAAGAGCGGCTGGAACGAACAGACCGTCACAGCAAGTGCGGCCGGTGCTGATGGTTCAATTATTAGTTTATCTTTTATTGTCGTTATTTCTCATTGTTGTTTTGTTTTTTTCATTTTTCTTGTCATTATTTATTAAAGTGCACTTTTCCGTGCTTGTGGTCATGGTTGGTGCCGGCAGCGCTGATTTATTGCCGAAATTTGTTGGCTAATAAAAAATATTTTTATGTTACACATCTTCTGTGATTTTTTTGTTCATTTTTACTGCCTGCATTTGTTTAATTGGCTTGCAGCAAAATTGGTTGGATGCGTATAACCAATAATTCCAAGAAATCACCGATTATCCGTTCCAGATAATTCCAATTTGCAGCAGATGAAAATCGAAACAAGGTGAAGCTTCAGGTCTTGTGATGCAGTAAACTTTTATGTGCCAAATAATTTATATGCTTGCCACACTCAATTTAATTTTAAAGTAATTTTGGCTAGAAAGCGCAGATTTATGGTTCTTTTCAGTCGAATAGAATTCTCAGATTTTATACCTTCTGTTACTCGTAAGAGCTTAACTGAGTGCATGACGGTTTTGTTTTTAATATTTATAAGGTTTTTCTAGTATTTTTTTTTGAATATTGTTCATTGTTTAACCAAAACCACATAAATCAAGCCTTCAAGTTTTTTCAAAATTTAGAAAAATTCAAAAAATTTTAATTTAAATATTAAACTTTTAGTACAAAAATTACTCGTGTGCAGTTTTATAGCCCATCGAATTTTTTTTTTAACCAAAACCATATAAATCAAACCTTCAAGTTTTTTCAAGTTTTTTCAAAATTTAGAAAAATTCTAAAAATTTTCATTTAAATTTTTAACTTTTAGTACAAAAATTACTTGTGTGCAGTTTTATAGCCCATTGAATTTTTTCTTTAACCAAAACCATATAAATCAAACCTTCTAGTTTTTTCAAAATTTAAAAAAATTTTAACTTAAATTTTTAACTTTTAGTACATAAATTACTTGTGTGCAGTTTTATAGCCCATTGAATTTTGGGATAACAAAGTGCAAGTTTTAAAATAATTTTTTTTAAATATTTCTTTTAAATAATTCTTTTAAAATTATTTTTTTTAAATATTTTTTTTTAAATAATTTTTTTAAAATATTTTTTTTTTAATATTTTTTTTAAATAATTTTTTTTAAATAATTTTTTTTTAATAATTTTTTTTAAATATTTTTTTTTTTAAATAATTTTTTTAAAATAATTTTTTTTTAAATATTTTATTTTAAATAATTTTTTTTAAATAATTTTTTTTAAATATTTTTTTTTTTTGGTGACGGCTCTTGTGGGCTTTATATATCAAAATTTTTTGGCCTTGCGTATTTTCTTCAGCAAGAAAGACATATTTATATGGCATTAAGTGCAAGAAGCCGTCATAGAAGAAAATTACTAAGTATTGAATAGATTTTTCAGACCTTTGAATCTTGCATTTATTTAACTAGAATTCCCCGAGCCAAAAAGTTTGAAAAAATTCAAATTAAAAGTTCCAAATTTAGAAGATAATTTGTGGAATTTTTCCAAATTTTTTCTAAGTTTTTCGCAATTTTTAAAACGCGCTTGTATTAAATTTTGCGTCACAAATTCAATGATGCGAAAACTTTACACGAAATGTTGGGTAACCGTTCCGGTAATGCTGCTCTAAAGCCATTTACGAGTGGCATGAATGCTGCAGAAAAGATCGTAAGTTCATCGAGGAGGTAGTGGTAGGCCATCGACATTGAAAACTGATGGAGACACAAACATTTTTCTTTTTCCTTGTTCACTCCTCTCGGGAGCATAAAGCCGCGACAAGATATTGGTCTTGCGTTTAACTATTTGATTTGAAACATAAACCTAAAGAGAAAGAATAATGGATCAATAATCGCGACTTAACCGAATGAATCCAAACCATCATTCATCAAACGCATCATTACTGAAGACGAGACGAGATTTTATGAGTACGACACGCAATCCAGGTATCAAGCGAATCCGAATGAATGAACACCAAAAAATGCTATTTTTTACAGCGAATTTTTGCCAGAAGGTCAGACAGTTAATAAAAATCAATATTGGGGTGTTATGAGACGTTTACATTAAGCAATTCGACAAAAAGGAAAGGTTTTGTGGGAAAATAACTCGTGGATTTCACAATAAGATAACGCATAGTGCCGTCATTATCCGTGAATTCGTGACCAAGAACCGTACGAATGCCATTTAACAGCCATCAAATTCATCTCATATGGCTCCCTGCCATTTTTTTCTGTTTGATTGAGTCCAAGAACCAGCACGGGGATCGCGTTTTAATACCCGAAAGGAAGTAATGAAAAAATCGAATACGGCTCTGTTGGCTATACCGGAAAGAGAGGCCAAGAAATGTTTCGAGAGCTGGATAAAACGCTCGCATAAGTGTGTTACAGTTGAAGGGGGAGTATTTTGAAGGCGATAACATCACAGGCTCTCATAACCTTTGACGCAAAAGCTTGGACGATGACAATAACCGATGGGGCGTCATTTGGAGTGTTTGAGAGAAAAATTCTGCGCAAGATTTTTGGACCTTGGCGAAGGAGCAATGAGCCGAATGAGCTTTACGACGTTAGGTGGGTCATGTCGTCCGAATGGATCCAAACGCTCCGGCTCTGAAAGTATTCAATGCGGTAGCAACTGGTGGCAGTAGAGGAGGAGGAAGGCCTTCTCTGCATTGGAAGCATCAGGTGAAGAAGGATTTGGCTTCACTTAATGTGTTCAACTAGCGCCGGTTACCACGAGAAAGAAACGAATGGGTGCACTTTGTTGAACTCGCTCAGAATCACGCTAATTAAGAAGAAGAATATCATTTTGAGGAATACAATTTTATTTAGAATTTTCTGAATAAATTCCGCGACCTTTTTGATCAAGGTGATATGCACCTTAATTCACATACAATACCCGTAGGTGAAGGGCTAAAGTGCATTATTCTTTGCGCATTCTCTCAAAAAATCATAAAAAAGCAACGGAATTATCCTGCAACTTCAATTTTGTATTTTATTATGCTAAAATTTAATGAGTTGTAAAATTGAGTATGAACATTTCCTTTAGAAATTGTAATTAAAAACTGAATTTTGAAAGTTCCTCTACGTGCTGCCTTTTTTACAGAGTTTTAAAATAGTTTCGCGTCCTGGTCATAGCTGAGGCTTTGATATTTGTAAATTAAACAATTCTAACGTGCAGGTGAAATAGAAAAGGATGAAAAGTACTGTATGTATGTACTTTTTTTAAGTTTCACATTTGGTATTGAGCGACAAACTCGCTTGCCTCGGTTTTCATTCTACTTTTCTGCAATAGCTTAAGTCCTATTTGAGTCGAAGGCAGTACGTTGTCAACTTGGATGATGTTCAATTTAAACCTTCTTCACCACCTCTGGTGTACCACAAGGTAGCATTCTAGACATCTTTCCACAGTTCAAATTGAGTTAGTCTGGAATTGAAAAACGTCAAATGAAATGCAGAAAAAAACTTGACGTTTAGGTGCGGTTTACATTCAACATCGGCCCTTGAAATTTAACCACCCTTTATTTAAAGAAAGATGTGATCTCAGGCACCAATAAAAAATCATCTGAATAAATGTTCAGTTCGGCGGCATATAATAGAACGTTGGCGAACGAAAATCAATTTAATCGTCCAAATGTGCGTACAATCGGAAAAATTGTGCAAAAGTTTGAGCAAACCGGGTCTGTAGGAGATGTGAAAACACCAGTGCATACTCGTACAGCTCGTACTACGAGAAAATATTGCTGCTGTTCGCGATAGTGTGGTTGAAGAGCTGTCCACCTCAACTCGTCGTCGTGCCCAACAATTGCACCTCCCACGCTCGTCGTTGATGAACATTATGCATAAAGACTTGCAGAACTAAAGCCTCTTGATCATTTCAAGCGTCGTCAATGGTCAGAATGGTGGCAGGAAATGGCAACAGTGAATGACCAATTTTCGAAGAAAATTATCTGCAGTAATGAGGCACATTTTCACCTTAGTGGATTCGTCAATAAGCAGAATTGCCGCATTTGGGCGAATGATAATCCAAGAGTGATTGCCGAAATACCAATGCACCCACAAAGAGTGACTGTTTGGTGCGGTTTATGGGCCGGCGCCATCATTGGGCCGTATTTTTTCCAAAATGAGGCCGGTCAGGCAGTTACTGTGAATAGTGTTCGGTATCGTGAGATGATAACGAACTTTTTGTGACCCGAATTGGAAGATATGGATGTGGACGATAAGTGGTTTCAACAGGACGGTGCGTGCCACTTGTCACAGAGCTAACGAAACAATGGCTCTTTTGCACGAAAAATTTGATGGCCGAATAATCTCACGTCGCGGCGATGTCAATTGGCCGCCAAGATCATGTGATTTGACACCGTTGGACTTCTTTCTTTGGGGTTATTTGAAAGAAAAGGTGTACGTCGATAAGCCAGCAACAATTAAAGAGCTTAAAGATGAGATAATTCGGCACATTGACGGCGTAGAACCTTAATTATGCCTCAGCGTCATCGAAAATTTGGACCACCTCGGATGGAGGTGTGCCGCCGAGGTCGCGGCGGCATTTGGGCAATATTTTGTTTTATGCGTAATTGAGCTTTACTAGTATTATCATAGTAAGGAGAAATAACAATAATTTTCTAAAAAAATTGTACTTTCTTCAAAATCAACACCGGCCTTTGAAATTTGACCACCCTTTATAAAACATTTCTCCATATTTATAAAACATTTCCATATTTTGATAGGTTAGAATGACTTACGTTCATTGGGTTTCTCGGATCCTATGCCTTTGTATGTTTATATTGCACCTTTAGTGCTGTTCAATTTTAAATCACTCGGCAAAAGAAGGTCAATATTTTCTTCAGCTTTTATTTTTTGCATCATGCAAGGAGTTTGTGACAGTCGGTCACTTTTAGACAGAATACATTTTTATGTTCCGTGGAGGTATCTGTGTGCTTTATTGTCTTTCTACGCAGATAATGCTAGAACGAATTATGCACGTAATGCACCTATTCGGAGGTCCACAAATAGACCAAACCTCAACATCCTAAAGCAATTTTTGCTGATATTGTGAAGCACTAAAAAATAAAATAAATAATTGGCGCGTACACTTCTGTTAGGTGTTTTGCCGAGATCTTCCTCCTAATTGTGGTGTGCGTCTTGATGTTGTTCCACAAATGGAGGGACCTACAGTTTCAAGCCGACTCCGAACGGCAGATATTTTTATGAGGAGCTTTTTCATGGCAGAAATACACTCGGAGGTTTGCCATTGCCTGCCAAGGGGCGACCGCTACTAGAAAAATGTTTTTATTAATTTTGCTTTCACCGAGATTCGAACCAACGACCTCTCTGTGAATTCCGAATGGTAATCACGCACCAACTCATTCGGCTACGGCGGCCGCTCGGAAGCTCTAACTCAAGTATAATTGTTCATTAGTCTGTAAGGAAATATTGTTTCATCGACTAAATATGGAAATAAATAAATAAAATTATAATGGATTTCAACTTGCCCCTAAATGAGAATTCATAAAATTGTGGTGAGAATACAAAGAGTTAGCCCTCGCTTAATTTGACATTATCAGACGTTGAACTGATGTAGTTGCACTAATTTTTTTACATATTTGTGTTTACAAGCAACTTTTTTCTTACTGCTGTTGTTTCTTTGGTCTTCTTTGATTACATTAATCTAACTTAACTTTTTATTTGTTTGTATTACAATCCTTCGCGTTTGTTAGGTTCTCTTCTCGTTACTCCCGAATATCTCATCTACACTAACGCCTTGTCAAAGTTACAATCCTTCTATATTTTCTCTTACTCAAATAGAAAATTTAATGTAGTAACATTTACTCACTTTCTGTGTGCACAGCTGGACTCGCTGCTGTGTGCTTAGTACCGCTGCTACCACCCGACGAAGCACCCGAGAATGAACTGAATTTGGCGAATGGATGCACAGCTCCGCCAGTGGAGTAGCCATGCGAATTGATCTGTGCCGAATTGATGATCGCTTTGCCAACATCGGTGACCTTATCGCCAGACGAAGCAACTAAATTGCCGCTGGCACTCAACGCATAGCCGCTGCCCTTAATCAATTGGCCCTTGAGCGCTGTCACACCACCGGTGATTGCCTTTACTGCCTGGAAAATAGTGTTGAGCACTGATTTCTTAAATGACCACGGATTATATTCAACTGAATTGCCCTGAAAATTTGATTGTTGAAAGAGAGAGAAAAATGTTATAGAAATATTTTTTTTTGGAAATAATAGCTTAATTTGTGGCAAATACATGAACCGATTCGTATGACTTGTAGCCATCGCCACCACTGGCGCTACTGCCGCCCGAACTGCCTGAAGCTATGGAAGCCGAAGCCTGACCGATGCTCGAAAGCAGACCAGATTTCAGATGTGTGACATAATCGAAACTGCCGGAGCGTTTTTGTATTTGTGATTCCCCATCTGAGGCGGCGTGATCACTGTCGGGCAGTTCGACGTCCTCCAGTGAGATGGATTTGTCGTCACTCTGTGCGGGATAGCTGTGACCGAGTAGGGGAAGTGTGAGCAGCAAAATGTAGAAGAGCTAAAAAGAGACAAATCAAGTGAAATAAATAAGTTGCAACATTGCATAAATTTAATGTTTGTTTTGTAATATACAGTTATTCTACTTCCAGGAAAATACATCAGTAAAAAATATTGACAAGTGGCACAAAGCTGCTACTTAATGGCATTTTTAACAGTGCGCTTGTTTATGTCACCACTTTAAGCTAAACGCGACGCATGCGCAACATTTTTTTGCTTGCTTTTTTAGCGAATATTAAGTGGAAATATGAATTACATCACTGCCGTTAACTGCAAGAAGACGGTGCGCGAAGAGAATGGGCGTATCTCCAGCGTGTAACCGACGAATTGCAGTTGTCAATAGCTTTTTTTATATCCGCAGTTATATGCAAGTGAATTATTTATGTCGTGGCATGCCACGTACAAGAGCTGCATTCCTAATGGCTTTCTTTAGAGGCATTTAAAAACATAATAATAATCATAAAAACAAGCAAAAATTATTGGCTGCATTCCTAATAAGTAGCAATTAAAGTGCCGCGTACCCAATTGAATTTTCCATTTTAGTATCTTTTTTCAGTTTTTATTGCATTAGTGGCTCTCTAAAAATATTCCATAACAACTTGACGATATTTAAATTTGGTAATCGCTGGTTACACTTGAGTACTTGCCTAAAACTTTTACAATGTTTTGCTACTTTTTTCTTATTTTATCTACAAAGTCGATCGTACGACCCAATTTCACGCTCGATTTAACCAAAAATTTCCAATGCACTTAACAATCTAACGAATTTAAGTTCGATATTTTTTCGTTGCATCGCTAAAATATGTGGTCACTATAACCGTGTCTTGCAAGGTTTTTTGATTACTGCAGATGCTTGAATTTCAGTATTTTTCGTTAGTAAATTGAAAGCTGCATAAAACTTTGTAAATACTTGAGTGCAAAAATCGAAATTCTTGAGCTTTAACACTCCGTTGGACACCTTTTTTAAAATCTTCTATTTGGGCACCCAGGTCTGGCCGGAATCTTATGTATTTACATGCATTTGTATGCAAAAATAAGGGCTGAAAATATTTTGGTTTGTGAAAAAGGATTTTTTTTGTTTTCTCCTTTATTTTGACTCATTTCGAAGAAGGTTGAAGGAAAGAAGTTGATTACAATGCAATTTATGGTAAAATATGAAACGATATTTATTTCTAGATTCGGCGGCAGGCAAGCAAAATATGTATAAGAGATTTTTGAGTGCTGTTGACATATTGAATTCTTTCTTGCTTCCAATACAATAGAAACGAGTTTTTCCGACGAAGCTTTTCGCGTTCTTGTACACACTCGCTGTGAGTGTATATGCTACGGTTGGTTGGTGGACTAGAATATTCCCAGGGATAGTAATTGGTTTGTTGAAAAATGATTCCATAGCCAAACGAGTAGGGAATTGAGTAATAACGGCTGGATAAGTCGTAAGATTTTCGATGTTTGCAAGGACCAATGTGTTTGATAAATCCGTCAAAAAATTTCGTCTCGCATCACTTTTCTGAGCCAATCAACGTGCTTACAAATACACCACATCACCACATTGGCAATGCAATGACATGCAAAATATTGCAAAAGAAAGCAAAGATCCATTGACTTGGTGTCCGTTTTGATGTCAAATCTGTGACCATTTCGGACCATCAGACCGAGGTGCTTTAGGAAAGGTGTAAAAATCCTTTTTAAAATGTTATATCCATAAATCGATAGAAAATTTAATTTTAGGAAGCTACCTGGAATCTCAAGTCGTTAGCTGTAATAGAAATATGTTAAATTCACATCGAAAGTCGAAAAAGGATTAAAAAGAACATAAAAAAAAAATTAAAAAAAAACAAAAAAAAATAAAAAAAAAGAAAAAAAACTCCTTAAGAAAACAGAATAAATATTCAACCGCCTACAAACGCCATATCATGCTGCGGCCAGGAGAAGTATCCGCGCTTTCCCCACGTCCCCAATAAACGTAATTTTAGCCGAAGCAGGACTGCCAGCTATCTCGCATAGAACACTGAGCAACTCAATGATGCTAATTCCAAAAATGCTTCAATGCAGAAACAAATTACTGTTTTCATACTTTGAATCAGAATGGAATTCACAGAGAGAATGCCGGTTAGAATCTCGGTGAAAACACCAAAATTAAGAAAAACAGTTTTCTAATAGCGGTCGCCCCTCGGCAGGCAATGGCAAACCTCCGAGTGTATTTCTGCCATGAAAAAGCTCCTCATAAAGAATACCTGCCGTTCGGAGTCGGCTTGAAACTGTACGTCCCTCCATTTGTGTAACAACATCAACACGCACACCACAAATAGGAGGAGGAGCTCGGCCAAACACCCAAAACGGGTGTACGCGCCAATTATATATATATATAAGCACCTCGACATTGTTTCTGTACCAGCGCTCTCAGCAATCGAAACGCATCCTCAGTGGTTGGTTCCAAGATCTATCTTCCTCACCACTTTATTAAAATATCCAAAATCTTCTACCATCTTCAATTCTATAACAAATTGGTTCCACCTCTTAGAGGTAACAGAGGGTTTATTTTTACATACGGATCGAAGTCTGACACCAGCACTACGTTAGCAGTGACAAACGAGCTTGGAGGCTTGATTTCGGTCGGTGCAATGCCAGTGTATTGCTCGTTATTTACAGCTGAAGCAGTTGCGTTATTTGAACCACATCAACAACACACAACTAATTAAAAAAATTCGCAAAATACTTCTAAAACATAAAAGTTCCATAAAAATTATTATTACTCTCGTTTTTATGGTTAAAAAGTAAGAAAGAAATAATAAAATAGTTTAAAATTTTAAATGAAACTCGTTTTTTTATTCAACATAATCTCCGTCCCACTTCAACGCACTTAATTCAAACGTCCTCAAATAATTTTATACTATAACTGTAAGGAACTCTCCCTAAAACTCCTCCACATCTCTTTGCTGAATTTTTGCCGAATGCGGCACTTAGCAAACAGCTTTTCCATATGTTATTCTTCGTACGTGTAAAATACGATGTACTCATTCTTCTAAAAAGCCTGAGGCATCGCCAATTTCGCGCTTGGTTCTCAAAAATATCATACATCTCCTTAGTAATTTTTGATATTGCTGCAGTTATTGGACGTCTACTATATGGCTTATTTTCCATGCCTGTACAAGGTGGCGTAAAATGATTCATCCCATCGGAAGATTTATAATTTTTGCAATTGGCGTCGTACGGCAATAATATTTGCCACTTGTGAACTGGTCAGCTGCAGTATACATAGTATATAAACCGAAAAAGTTATTCAAAAACAAAATTTGATGATTAATTTTGCACCTTTTTGTACAATCACGTTTTACTTTAATATTCAGTGATTCCTTTAACACGCTTTCGTCATTCTTTATGAATTCCTGTTATTGCTAAATCTTCCAAAAGAAAGAACCCATTCAACGAATCCATGTGAAGTGATTAAAGTATTTTTGACGTTGCCGTAAATTGTTTTGAAAATTAGTTTTTAGTTTGAGTACTATAAAAAATAAACTGAAAAAATTTTGAAACAAAAATGTATACCTTTGCGATTTATTCAATGTTGAAAATTTTGGTATACAGTTTTTTTTTAATCAAACATTTTCTGTTCTTTCTAACACTTCAGAATTATTTTTATATATTATTATTTTTTGTTAAATAAAGTTTTTTTGGAAAACAAAAATTTTTTTGAAAATTTTTTTTTTGAATGAAATTATTTTTTAATTTAAAATAAAGTTTTGTTTGAACAAAATTAGTTTTTTGAAACTAAAATTTTTTTTGAAACAAATGATTTTTAATTTAAAATAAAATTTTTTTTTGAAAAAAATTATTTTTTCGAAACCAAAATGTTTTTGTGAAAAAAGTTTTTTTTGAAAAAAAAAATATTTTTTATTTCAAAATAATTTTTTTTTGTTTTGTAACCAAAATTTGTTTGGAAAATGTTTTTTGAAAAAAAAAACTATTTTTTATTTTAAAATAAAGTTTTTGTTTTTGAAAATTATTTTTGTGAAACCAAAATTTTTGTTTGAAAAAGTTTTTTTCTAAGAAATTATTTGTTATTTCAAAATAAAGAATGGAAAAAATTACTTATTTGAAACCAAAATTTTTTTTGAAAAAAGTTTTTTTTGAAGAAAATTATGTTTTATTTTAAAATAAATTTTGTTTTTTGAAAAAAACTATTTTTTTGAAACCAAAATTTTTTTTTGAAAAAAGTTTGTTTTGAAAAAAAAACAAAAAGTTTTTATTGTAAAATAAAATTTCTGTTTGAAAAAAAAAATATTTTTTGAAACCAAAGTTTTTTTGTGAAAAAATTATGTTTAGTTTAAAATAAAGTGTGTTTTGAAAAAATAATTTTTTTGAACAAAAATTTTTTTTGAAAAATGTTTTTTTTTAAATAATTTTGTATTTTGAAATAAAGTGTTTTTTGAAAAAGGTTTTTTTTTGTTTATTGTGTTAATGTCATAGTTTTTTATTGATTGGGATTGTGCTCAGTACTCCTTAAAAGTTTGAAAAATTGTGACTGCTATCAGAAATAAAATTTTGTCCTACAACTATTAACAACAAGATATCAAAATTTGTATACAACTTTCGCATAATGTTTTCATATATCCAGACCTCTGTAACCTGATCGTCCATTGAGATTGAAAAAACGCCAATATTTTTATTTTTGTTATTAATTTCTCTTCATAGTCCGAAAAATATCGCAGAAGCTCGACCAACTGCACCTACAATTTTAAATTCTGGTTTAGAAAAAAAAAAAAAAAATTTCGCTTTTACTTGTGAATAATACAGCATCCTATATCTGTGCGTAAATAAATTCTCGGAAATGGTAAAAAAATTTATATTTAAATACAAAAAATGTTCCAAAATTTTTTATAAAAAAATTATTTAATACCTATATCCAAGGATCCTCCATGAAAGATATGTGAATATAAAATTTCAAGTCAATCGGAGAAGATTTCTTGGATAATTAATAAAAAAAATTAAAAAATAAGCAATTTTTTTTGATTTTATTAATTTTGAATAGCTTGAAAAATTCATATCAAAATTAATTTTTTAGCTTGAAAAAAATTATTGAAATCCAAGCAATTTTTTAGTCACTTAAAACTTGTAATTCATTTCATTTTCTTGAAATTCAGATTAAAAAGTTTCAAATTTAGATGAATACTTTTTGGATTTTTCTGAATTTTGTATAAAGTCTGACTTTAGTTTTTCTAAATTTGCTATAGTTTCTGATTTTGGTATATTTTTTTGGATAAGGAATGGACAATATAAAAAATGCAAAATAATAACAAAAAAGTTTCAACTCGAAAAACGTTGTAAATGAAAACAAAAAAACAATCACCATGTACCTACTCAATTATGACCGCAACTGAAAATCCAATATTTTTAATATTACATACACCAATATTTTTCTCTCAGCATAAAATAACACACATGAGTAAAGCATTAATGAGTGAAATATGCGAAATAAAAAGGTGTAAAGTAGCGAATAGGAAACAAAAAACAGTTAGAAAAAATCAATGAGTATCCACTTATAATTCGTGCCAGTGTAACAATTCACACAAATTCCCAAATTCCTCAGCGTGTACGAATGCATCAAATCTTTACGGAAATGTACGAAATTTGCTTTGCAGTTGTGTCAAATGCCGCTTTGTGTCGGCAAAGCAGTCGCTAATAAACGAAACGACCTACGCCACTCAGCCAACGTAGTAACGAATGCGCAGTGTTGCGGTTACATGGTAAAGTAACTAAGGCTTGATGTTGTTAAGGGAAGGAAACGAAAGTATTGCAACATGGGTGTGTCAAGTGTCCAAAATAAATAAGTGAAAGTGACACGCCGAATGAGCCAACAGGCAGAGCAGACACAAAAGTGCGCATACGAAATGGGCACCTGAATGGACAGACATGTAAATGGACAGACAAATGGAAGAGTAAACAGACAGATATACTGAGATTCACTTTATGTTATTCGGTTTACTTTTAATATTAAAAAAAAAATGTATACACACATTTACATACATAAAAAAGTATAAAAAAGCTAAATCTGATCGTTTTGCATTAGTTTTTGTGTTAAAGTCTTAAAATGCAAATAATCAATTAACATTTTTAGTAGGTTTTTACACTTTGCACACTTGCTGAAGGCCGTAAGTGAGCGTGAAGCTTCGAAAATTTCGAATTGCATTTGTTGAACTCATTTTGATTGTTAAGATCTGTAACACTTTTTGAAGGCATTGATCTAGTATTCAAATGATTATAGTTAACAGCAAAAAAAAAAAACAAAAAAACAAAAAAAAAACCAAAAAAAAAAAAAACAAAAAAAACAAAAAAAAAACAAAAAGACAAAAAAAAAATAGATGTATTGTATTTTACAAGCATTTGTGGAGATTAAACTCAAATTTATAATTTAGTGACCAATTTGAAGCGCTTTTTTGGGTTCGTAAACATCAAATTGCAAAAAATCACCTGTCATATACAAAAAAAAAAAATCTGCCTATCTTTTTAAACAGTTGGTTTAAACAGCTGACGCACGTTTCGTGTTTTGTTTCACTGTCAAACATCTTCAGTTTGGTCTATAATTTAACCATAAATCGTCTTATAAACGAACAACGCTTGCAAATCATTGAATTTTATTATAAAAATGCGTGTTCTGTTAAGAAAGTTTAAGACCCACTTTTTATCGAAAAATTGTGTTCAGCGACGAAGCTCATTTTTGGATCAATGGATACGTAAATAAGCAGAATTGTCGATATTGGCCTGTAGATCAGCCAGAAGAATTGCAAGAGCTACCGATGTATCCAGAAAGTGCAGCCGCGGCCAACATTTACATGAAATATTCTTCAAACATTAAATTATATGGACTGTACTATCGATGTAAATAAAAATTTCACGCATCTTTCTGAATTTGACGTGTGTTTTGTTGAAAAATTGGGTTTGCACCGTGTTACTGTAAAGGTGGTCCAAAAGCACCTGCATTTCATGAAAAAAAGGGACCGCGTAACATCGCCAAATGCATGATTTTCAAGGCTCAATATGATCTAACATTCATCAAACATACACAAAGCGGTAGACGAGACGTTGGTTTATGAGTTCAACACGCAATCCAGACATCAGACCAGTGAACCAAGCCCGAATTAAGCAAGACTACAAACACTATGTTGTTTTCAGTCAAAAACGAAAGTGATGGATTACAGTGGTATTGTATGTACATCGCGAGGTTTTGCCAGAAGGGAAGTTAATAAGGACTATTAACCAATTTTGCAAAACAGCAATTTGCCAAAAAAGAGAAGATTTGTGGGAGAACAACTTGTGAATTTTGCATATTTTTGATAACACACCGTCGCACTGTGGCACCATTATCCATGAATTTTTGACCAAGAACGAGTCGAATACCATACAACAGTCATCGAATTCAGCTGATATGGCTCCCTACGATTTTTTTCTGTTTGTCGAGTCAAAAGATCACTACAAGAAACGCATGTTAACGGCAGAAAGGAAGCTATACCGAAAATAGCGTTACGAAAATAAGGCAGATAATAATAACAGCCTAGAAATCCAACGTAGAATCTCTCTTGCCAACAAGTGCTACTTTGGACTAAGTAGGCAACTGAGTAGAAAAGTCCTCTCTCTACCAACAAAACTAACACTCTACATGGCTCTCATCATGCCCGTCCTAAAGTATGGCGCAGAAGCGTGGACGATGACAACATCCGATGAAGCGACACTTGGAGTGTTTGAGAGAAAGATTCAGCGCAAGATTTTTTGACCTTTGCACGTTGACAACGGCGAATATTGCAGGCGATGGAACGATGAGCTGTATGAGCTTTACGACGACTTATAGCTGAAATGGTTGAAGTACTATTCTGGCAGTCCCTAAGAAGCATAAAAGCGCCATTTTGAGACCATTATAAGACCTGCAACAGGCAGATATCTATAGTTAGCCAGCGCTTTTGATGGCATGGAGCAGATTGACGTTGGGACAGCCCCAGGCTGCCGAAAAAAGGATCACCCAGTGACCTTAATCCTCTACCTGCCAAATCCGGACATTCACAGAGAAAGTGCTCAACACTCTTCATATCTGAAAGATCTCCTCCACAGCTTCTGGAATAGGAGTTGAATTGCAAACCTAGTTCTTTTGCGTGTGTGCCGATGTCTGAATACAGTCCGGAAACTTTTTGATCAGATGGTATGTGTGCATGCTTCACTGATTTTTAAATATGCTGCATGTAAGTAAAATAAATGAATGTATCCGAAAAGGAGGCTGCACTTAATTAGTTTATTATCGTTATTAAAAACTTCTTTAAAACACTATTTATATGCCTCTTAAGTTAGGTAGGATAACCGCTTGGTGTGATGCAAGGTCACTGAACTTTCTTCAGAAGAGAAATTTCAATCAATGACTTACACTAACAATGCAGTAGCTTTTAGTTATACGGAACCAGTACTGATCACGTCATGGCTGACCTTCCAGCTGATTTTTGTGACAAGGTCTTAGTCATTAATAAGCAGTCAATATTTTCGTATAGGAGACCAATACTAAATGATGCGCCATTCCTCGATTAATAGCTTAATAGTACCCTCCAGTAAAGTGTAGATTATTTCGTATTTTTAATCTATTTATTATTGTAGGTTAATTACTTTTTGTTCGTTGTTATGAAAATTATGTTAAATGCAGCTTCTTCTGCGCTTCAAACGCAGTGTATCGGAGATGATAAATTGAGTTCAAAATTAATTTAAAAAAAGTCCAATACTTGAATGTCGATTTGTATGTCAATACCTTCGGCCAGACCTATTACAACATAACGAATTTGATTAAAACATAATCGCCGAATTCATTAGATATTTTGTACATGAAAGTGTGTATGTGTGTGTGCCTGTAGCTTCAGCAGACAGTCAATTCACTCCAACGACAATGGATAGCACAAAATTCGAATGCTATAAAAAATTATATAATAGCAGAAACTATCGTTAGCATGCAACAATACAATAACAACAACAACGGCAACAACAACAACAACAACACAAGCCAATGACAACAAACAACTTTCGAATACTCGTAGTCGCATAAGCAAAAGCCGATATAAAAAAATGAAAAAGGCGGTTAAGCTAATAAAAATGTTGAAGTGAAAAAAAAATATTTCTAAATACGAGAAATGATAAACAAACAAAAACCAAACACTGGTGAGTAGCTTAAAAACAAAAACAAAAAAAAAAGCGGTACCAACTAAGAAAACAAGTTTCCGTGGACAGCAATTTACCATCGGGCATTGAACAAAGTGCGGGTATGCAAGCATTTCTCTTTCACTCGTAGAGGAAGGTGCAGAAAATCGTAAGAAACAAAAAAAAATGTCATAAAAAATGAAAGAAATTTTGCTTACATTATTTTTCGCCATAAAAAGTAGTGGCATATACAGAAAAAACAAAAAACAACGCAAGAAAAGTGTAAGTAATGGAAAAATAATAAATTGTGTGAAAGAGAAAATGAAAACGAAATACTCGGCATGCACTTGAACTTGTTGTAGCTGCGCGCTGCACTTGAATGGCTACGCATGCGCGAATATTTGTCCATTCGCTAGCATCTAAGCGAGCTTTTTATGATATTTATTGTTTGGTATTCGGCTTTTATTGGTTAATACCGTAATTCAAACAAATTGGGAAGATTTATGATTGCGGTTACTTAATAGCAGCAACAGCGACGTTATGGCCAAGCGGCAAACCATGTAGACGCGGTGCAAAGGAATATTTAAAATTGACAGACGGCTCTGCGAACTTTTCAACCAGGAACCCTGACCGAAAATGATGGAAGGAGGATATCAGGAACTGATTATTTGGGCTTAGTATGGAGGTAGAGAGAATGCTGTGGGAATAGCAAACGCGCCCATGGAATAGCAAACAGTTTTTTCGGAAATCAGTCTATTTAAGGGTTAGGGGTAGTCAGAATTTAAAACAAAAATTATCTTTTTTTTCAATTTTCTTAAAGTATAATATTTACCTTAAAAATATTCTGTGAAAATTTGAAGTGAATCCGACAAATACTTTTCGAGTTATTCAACAATTAACGAACGGCGCTCGGGCACTCCGGAATCGATAGCAAAACTTTAAATTCGTTTTTCTCAAAACTATGGTTTTTGAACTTTTTTTTTGAAAAGGCGGCCGGCGTAGCCGAATGGGTTGGTGCGTGACTACCATTCAAAGATCAAAATTAAGAAAAAGTTTTTTCTAACAGCGGTCGCCCCTCGGCAGGCAATGACAAATCTCCGAGTGTATTTCTGCCATGAAAAAGCTCCTCATAAAAATATCTGCCGTTCGGAGTCGGCTTGAAACTGTAGGTCCCTCCATTTGTGGAACAACATCAAGACGCACACCACAAATTGGAGGAGGAGCTCGGCCAAACACCCAAAAAGGATGTACGCGCCAATTATATGTATATATTGTATATATATATATGTTTTTTGAACTGGTTATCGCTGTAACTTAAAAACCGCTTGGTAGATTTCAATAAAATTTATACTGCTTTTGAAAAACATAAAAAACTCGTGCCTAATAAAAGGATTTTTCGACGGTATAACGTCTTATAATTCGATTTAGCCGGCTTCATGCACCAAAAAATGCGGCGTTATCTTGCTCATGCGGCGTTGCCTTGCTCTGAGGCTTGAACTGCAAGCGAGAGCGCGGAGCGAACGACAAAGAGGCACAATCGACCCCCGCGTTCGGCAACGTTCGACATCTGGCTCTCTCCTACTTGAGTGAGCATATATATGTATGTATATGCGGAATTTGTGCAATAAAAAAAAAGTCGATTTTTTGATAAGTTTAAACTGGTTTCCCCCCTTAATAAAAATTATAAGAAAAAATAAAAAAAAAATCTAAATGGTGTTTTTGAAAAATTAAAAAAAGAAAATTTGTTTTCTCAAAATTAAAAAAGAAAAAAATTACAATAAATAAGAAAAGAAAATTAAAATATTTTTTAAAATTATATTTCATCGTAAAAAATTAAAAAAAAAGTTATAGAAAAGCTGAAAATAGTGGTGTTGAAAAACTCTATTAGAATTTTAACATTAAAAACGTGAATCTATTAGAACTGCAATTTTTTTTAATTGTTCATAAATCTTTGAAAAGAAAATTCTGGGGTGCTTTTCAAAATGACAAGAAAACATTGTTTTCCTAGAAGCTTTGAACAAAAAAATGAAATTAAAAAGAAAAAATTAACGTATATTTTTTAAGCATATTTTATCTTAAACATTAAAACAAAGTTTATAAAAATGTGGAAAAGAGTGATTTTGAAAACTAAAGTTAAGTTTCAAGGGCCGATATTGAATGTGAACCAAGCCTTAACGTCAACGACACCTCTGGACTTCTTTCTTTGGGGTTATTTGAAAGAACAACAATTCAAGAGCTAAACGATGAGATACTTCGGCACATTAACGGCATAGAATCTCTATTGTGCCTCAGCGTCATCGAAAATTTCGACCATCGGATGGAGGCCGCGGCGGCTATTTAGCCGATTTTTTGTTCCATACGTAATTGAGCCATATCAATATTATCATAATAAAGAGAAATGACAATAATGTTCTAAACAAATTGTATTTTATTCAAAATCAACACCGGCCCTTGAAACTTATCCACCCTTTACATTAAAATTTAAAATTTTCAAGTGCTTGAAAATTCTAGTTTAACTAAATATGCCTCAAGAAAAGCGAATTATGGAGCTTCGCAATGCCAAGGTGTATGATTGTCAAATCGCTCATAAATATATATGTATACAGTGAAATTCCCCATTACGGACAGTCCTTATAACCGGACAGCTCCAATAACCGGACAAATTTTGGGAACACAGGTTTTTCATTCATTTTTTCATACAAATATCATCCTAATAAACGGACACTCTAATAACCAGACGCGGACAAAGTATTTCAAACCATTTTCATAAAAGAAATTTCTCATAAACGGACAAAATTCAAAAATATCACAGCAAGCTTTGTTGTTCATTATAAAAATGAAATAGGTGATTCTCCTTTTAACATGTATGCACACATTCAAGTCCTGTGCTTTAAATTAAGAGTAGTTTTCCATTCAGTTTGTTAAGTCAGTTGGATGAGAATGGTTGCGCTCAAAGTTCGTAATAATATGGCGCCGAAAAAGAAGGTACTTTCTATTAAAGAAAAAATGGAAATTATTAATGTTTTCGAAAAAGATAAATTATCAGTACGTGGAATTGCAAAGAGGTTAAGTACAGTGAGCCCAAAAATTTAATGGTAGGTACACGTTTCTTTTGCTTTGAAAGGTTCAATATTGGCAAAACACTAGCTGCTGAAATCAATAAAAATAAAGAAAAAATTCGTTCTAAATGGGAGTCTGGAGATCATGTTCATCAAAAGCGAAGCTTTCTTAAAGAAAGCGGCTCTGAAATAGACAAGATGTGTTTTAATTGGTTCGCTAAAGCTAGATGTCAAAAAATTCCGATTTCTGGTCCCATTTTGAAAGCAAAGGCAATGGAAATTGCAGGCAAACTGGGTGTACCTAATTTTAATGCTTCAGATGGATGGTTAAACAAATGGCGAATAAAGAATAATGTTGCTTTCAAATGCGTATCTGGTGAAGCTGCAGATGTAAACCAGGATGGTGTCGAACAGTTTAGGACAAAACTGCCATCTCTGTTGACCGGTTACAAGCCTCAAGATATTTAGAACGCAGACGAAAGTGGGCTTTTTTTTCGTGCCTTATCTGACAAAACCCTCGCTCTTAAATCCGAAAAATGCGTGGGCGGTACACTATCAAAGGAAACACTTACAATTTTGTTCTGTGCTAACATGGCTGGAGATAAGGAGCTGCTTTTGGTTATAGGTAAAGCAGCCCGTCCTCGATCTTTTAAACATGTTCCAATCGCAAAACTGCTAGTGGATTGGAAGTCTAATAAAAAAGCATGGATGACTCGAGAAGTAATGAGTGAATGGCTGCAGCAGTTCAATCGAAGAATGAAAGCCAGAATCGAAAAATTATCTTGTTTTTAGATAACGCGGCTTCTCACCCAAAGGAATTAAACTTAACCAACATAAAAATTATTTTCTTCCCGCCAAATACAACGGCAGTTAGCCAACCACTTGATCAAGGTATAATCCAAAATTTTAAAACTTTGTATAGAAGCTTAGTTTAAAAACACTAGTATGGAAATGTAAAGACTTTTACAATGTACTTAATCGATATATGTATTTATATGCAATACTAAAGTATGCAAATATTCTTTACTTCCAAAAATTTCTTAAATAAACTATGTACAATACAATTTATATGTGTGGTATATATTTTGTGACTTCATCCCTTATAAGCGGACATCTCCTATAGCCGGACAAAAACACTGCGACGGTGAGTGTCCGGTTATAAGGAATTTCACTGTATATATATTTATTTATTTATTTGTAAGTTATTATTTACTATTTGTATTTATATATTACATATTCAGATGCCTTCTCCAGTGTTAATTTTAAATTTCATAAACTTGTCTGAGAGTTCTAAAGAAATAAAAAAAAACTAGTTCTAGAACTTCTTCTTCATCTTGATTGGTGCGTTACCCGCTTACGTGATTTTGGCCGAGTTTAACAAAGCGCGCCAGTCGTTTCTTTCTCGTGCTAATCCGCGCCACTTGGACACACCAAGTGAAGCCAAGTCTTTCTTCACCTGATCTTTCCAACGTAGAGGAGACCTTTCTCTTCCTTTGCTACCAACAGGAATACTTTCACCGCATCAAATACTTTCATAGCCGGAGCGTTTGTATCCTTTCGGATGACTTGACACAGTTAACGTAGCCGCTGGATCTTTATGCTTTAGAATTACTCAGAACAAAGAACGCTCGATGAATTTGGCTTTCTAATGGGCTTGTTTTGTAACGATTTTAAATTGATTCTCTTCTAATTGATTTTGAACTAGTTTGGAACTAGTTGCATACTGGTCTAGAACTTGTTTGGAACTGAGTTTGAACTGTTTGCAAATTGGCTTCAAATTGTTTTAAAACTGGTTTAGCACTGTTTCCGAACTGGTCTCATTTCATATATTTTCAATGAACCAGTTTTGAAATTACTCTGTATAAGCTCAGTTGGGAACTATTTTGTTTTACTTTTGAATAAATCGTTACTAAAGGGATTCTGTGGCTCTTTTTTCGTGTCTGTACATCCTAGTATTTAATGCAAAATTTACTATATAAAGTATGGATTATGCTGATACTCCTACTAGTCTCAAGTCAATAAATTTGAGATGCCATTTTGGTGAGTTGATATGATTGGTGTGTTCTCACTCATTTATAAATTTCTTCACCCAATTGAGTGATGAAAACCACTTAGAGACAGTCAGCTGATAATTTGGCCAGATAGACATGCAGCGAGAGGATGAGAAAAAATTCTTTGAAAAAAACTTTCAGTAGTCTAGGGATATGATAATTGCGAAACTTTTATAAAAACAAACAAATCTGAAACAAAAACTGCTGCAAGTATTTTATTCTAGCAATGGGTCTGCCGCACTTCATAGAGAAAAGGGCATTTCCATGAGATAAAGAAATTTCTTTTTATTCGTATTTATTAAATATTGTATTATATTTACGAAAACATTATCTCACTTTATTTTTGTATATCTAAAAATTAAAAAAAAAAATTATTAAAAAAAAAAGTTAAATTTAAAAAAGTAAAAAAAAAATATTAAACAAATTTTTTTTTTAACTTTTCTCTTCTGATGGCCTACCAAAATATACTGGACATTGTTTTTTGCGACTAGGTACTGCTTACTGAATACCGGTACTAAGTGACGGTAGAAATATTGAGCAACTCACCGGCGCTCTGCGAGTGGCTTCTTCATACAGACCAGTATCAAAAGCAGCTTTTCAGCTATCAGCGGAACCATCCCCATAGACCTTCGCAAGAAGAGCGCAAACGGAGATGGGAGGCAAAAATCTCAAGAATTCCAGAACTATGGTTCTCCGACAAAACTTTGAACAGTACCTTATCTGAACAGATGGATAGTAAGACTAATATCCGATTTGAAAAAGTGAGTAGAAAGAAATAAGGTGGGTGGAGTTAATTATTACCTCACACAATTTTTGTCCGGACTGGGGTCCTCTCGCATGTATTTGTAGCGAATGGGAAACCTACCAAATTGCATTTATGGAGATACTGAACACAGAAGACATTGAACGAGTTCGGACAAAGTCCAATAGAAGAGGAGGGTTGTTTTTAGATAAAAAAAAAAAAAAAATATTTACCACAATTTCTCAATAGAGATGCTAACCAAAACACGAGCATGGGAATGCGTAGATTTCCAGAGTGAAAACACTTTTTGCAAATAACTCGCATGCTGTCATTTCAGATGATTGCTGTTTTTGCGCCTTTATGTTTTGTTTTATTGTAATATTTTTTACCTTACCCAAAGCCTAATAGCTGATTCCACTACTCAATAAGGCTTGCTTGAACAAATGGCGAAAAATGGCAATTGCCAATTTTCATTCGATTCATTACGCTCGATAGGCGACTCATTCGTTGAACACTTTCACTGCTTAACACTGAAGATGCAGATTTTTTAGTTTTATAAAATAACTTTTTGTCATCTTTTTCTTGCTTATCTCTTTCGTGAACGCTACGAATGTGCAATGTGAGTGCGAGTTTCAAGTATATGGCCAAGCATTTTTGACTGGATTTTTTTGAATTTGGAATTTCTGCATCGCGCATTCCCCAACACTCATTCATTAGAGGCAAGCGCACTTACAATCGATCACTCATTCACTCACTCATTCACTTATAAACTCACCTTCATTTTGATGATTTGCTGTTTGTTGTTTGTTGTATTTCAGCTTTAAGGTAGGAAAATTTGTCTTTGACTAGCGGTCACTTTAAAATATTTTATCCTAAAAAGGGAACTCTTTGCCAGCGACTTGCTTTGATCAACAAAAACTCGCTGTTTGCAGTTATGCGTTGTACGCGCGCGCCAACCACAAAATGAATATCGAAACAAAACGTATTGCGAAACTCTGCAGCACCGACGACGACGACGTGCGTTGCGTCCGGTAAGAAAATCACTTTTACTTGCAGGCGTTCGTATGGATTAAATGTCGACCGAAACCGCCGACCAAAAAACAAAACAAAACAAAAAAAAAAAAAAACCACAAAAACAACGTTTCAATAAGAGAATACAATTTTTGTAATAACTGATCGGTTGTTGTTGTGAATTAGTGGCTTGCTGTTTTTATTGTTATCCACTGGAAGTGCCCTTGTTTTAATATTCGTTTTACGTTTCTTCCGCTGATTTGCTTTGGCTTTTGCGTGTGTGTTTGTGTTACGTTTCACTCAACTTTCTTTCCACACATAAATTTCAAGACATTTTTTTTTTTTAATTTTTTTTTTGTAATTTCGTGTGTTTCATACCAAGCGCTATTCCAACACTTTGCAATGGCAACACTTTTTAACAAAAAAGTTTATTATTGGTATTTCATTTATGTGCGCGTTTTACACTTTTCCTCTATGCCTTCTCCCGTTCACTGGACACTCAACAACGCGTATGCGGGTATATTTTTAAATTGCTGCTGCTTTGCTACTGTTGCCGCTTTCTTTAAGCTGTTGCTGCCTCGGCGTATTCAACTAATCTGTCGTTCGCTTTTGCCGCGTCTGTGACTTTTAAAGTAAATGTTGCAGCTTTAGCCGGCAATGGCTACCTTCAGCTCACTCTCTTTAAGCGACTTGGTGATTTGTGTCTCTGCGCCACCAGTCAGGTGCATGCAAATGTATATTTTGATGGTGGCAAATTGTACGCACGCATTTGGTTTTTGGCTCTCTGCAGCGTGCGCTCACTCATCACGCCGCCACGAGTTTGTGCTCAACTAATTTGCTCTTAATTTTGATTGTTATTATTATTTAACTTTTTGTTTGTTTATTTTTTTTTTTTTTGATATAACAAATTGTTTTGCGTTAGTAAATTTTGTGTTGACTTTATTTCCTTGACGCACCACAAGTGCACCGATTGTGTTAGGCGTACATTTGATATCAGAATTTTGCAATAGTTTAATGGTGCGGATTTGTGTTATTGTAATTGTAATTGACTGCTACTATTATAATATGAGTTTATTGTTTTTTTTTTACTATTACTGTTTTGCTTCTGCAAATGATATTTATACGCGTTTGGGTTTAGTGCAACTCATTTGGATCGTCAAAGAAATATCAAAAGACTTAAGGCACATACTCGTTGTTGTCGGTACAATAACAGGAGGGAAATATTTGATTTATGTAGCTGATTTTTATGACCGTTGTAATTAATTATGGTAAGCATAGGAGATTGGAAAATAATTTATTTCCAGCAGTCAAAATGGCACAATTTGATAGAGGTAAGAGGGGGCTCGTTTATTGATGAGGGATTACTTTGAAATTAAGGAAGTATTTTGTTGATGCTGTCTGAATGCATGTCATGTGGTTAAACTTGTATGAAAAAGTTCACAATCAAGTGATTTTTTACAGCCCTATTATGTCTTATTAGTACTGCATTACTATCTGCCCAGCTGCCGCTTGCTCTCAGCAAGGTGAAAACAAAACTCGGCCGGCGGATACCCTGTTTTTTAAAGCTGATTATAGGCATTCAGAAAGGTGGTTGGTAGATGCGACATCGAAACCAACGTGTTCCAGATAGAGCTTGTAGCAATCAGATAAGCATGCAAATTACTAAAACTTTACAAAAAAAAAATTTACAAGAGTAGATATCTTTCTCATAATGGTATCAAAACAGCGCTTTAGTGCTACTTGAGGAGTGCTAGGTGCTCTTCAACCATTTCACCTAACTAGCTATCATTCAGACAGTCAAGCAGCTATCACAGGCTTTGATTCCCATTTCATTTCCACCAAACTTGTTATATAGAGTAGAGAGATTAACTAGAATTGCTTGGTCACTGACTTAAAATTACTCTGGTATGGGTTCCCGGTCAAAGGAATACATATAGGGGGTAAAGAGGTAGCGGATGCGTTAGCAAAAAAAGGTTCGGCACTAGACATAACAGAGGGGGTGGCATTTGCTACTCCATTAAATACAATAGAAACTTTACAGAGCTTGATACTACTATTCTTTAGACATAGTGCTTATGGTTTCAGGAATGTTTCCAACCACAATCAGTGAGATTATGGAAGGAGCTCTGGTATAACTCAGCAATTGGGCAACGGACTGTGGTTTAAGTGGAAACCTGAGAAAAACTGAACTGATGCTATTCACCAAGAAAACCAAGGTGCCAAACTTTAATCTCCCAAAACTAAACGGCGTCAGCCTCACGCTAACCAAACAGGCAAAATACCTAGGGATTATCCTGGACCCAAACTCAGCTGGAAGTCCAACGTAGAGTACTGGGTAAAGAAAGCGAATATAGCACTTTACATCTGTAAGAGAATGTTGGGGGAAAAATGGGGTCTCCAACCAAAACTATCCAACTGGTCCAACACAGGCATTGTAAGGCCAATACTAACATATGCGGCACTAGTTTGGTGGCCTGCAACAGAAAGGAAATACAACAAAACTAAGCTGAACAAGATACAAAGAACAGCGTGTATCTTAACTACAGGAGCGCTTAGCACCTGTCCTACTGAAGCGCTCAATGTACTAACACATCTATTTCCATTAGATTTACACATTAAAACAATAGCTACTTGTAGCGCGGTGACACTCAGATACATAGGAAGCTGGACAACAAGGTCGTACGGTCACAGTAAGATTCTCCTACAGGGACCCTCGCTGCACAAAAATGGATCAGACTACACACTCCCCGACCTCAACTTCAAGAAAGGATTTACGGTACGTTTTCCACCGAGAACCGAGTGAATCAAAGGAGAGGTGATTGGAAGACACGATATCGAAATTTATACCGATGGTTCTAAGATGAACTGTGGTGTGGGAGCTGGGTTCTATTCGGAGCCACTCAACCTATCTCAATCCATGCGTCGTCCGGATTATGCCACCGTATCCCAGGCAGAACTTTGAGCGATCAGAGAAGCTGTAAATCCCTAGAACTCTTCAAGGAGTTTGGTGCAAGAGTAACTATCTTCTCAGACAGTCAAGCAGCTATTAAGGCCTTAGACTCCAACTACATTTCATCCAAACTGGTCCTAAAGTGTAGAGAGGAGCTGAAACTGCTCAGCCATTGGCCTGAAATTACTCTGATATGGGTTCCCGGTTATAGGAACATATGGGGCAATGAGATAGCGGATGAGCTAGCAAGAAAAGGTTCGACACTAGACAAAGCAGAGGCGGTGGCAGTCTCCACCACACTGAACACACTAAAAGCATCCATTGCTTCACACTATCATGCTTTAGCCGAAAGAAGATAGAAGCAAATACCTACATGTATTACAACAAAAAACACATGGCCGTCATACAAAATCCAAGGGACGAATGACCTGCTAGGATGTTCTCGGCCAAACATTTCACGTATCACTGCAACCCTTACAGGATATTGGAATGTAGGGGATCATGCAGCTAGACTCAATCTACCCTTCAATCCTATCTGTAGAAGCTGTCATGCGGAAGGGGGAAGGAAAGTCTTTTCCACTATTTATGTGAATGTCCGGGACTAGCCAGGGCATGACTCCGATCCTTCGGTAAACCTTTCCTACAGCAAATTAAGGAGATCTCAGACATCGAGATAAAGGATTTCCTGCTATACTTGGACCTCACTAAATGGATCTGACTTGGAAACAAAAAAAAAATAATAAAAAAAAAAAACATCATCATCACACGAGATAGTGGTAGTAAATCGGTGCTGGTCACTAATTAGGAGCATTTCAGTTCAGAAATGTTCAACCACCTCAACAACAACTATTCCTTAGCCTAAAGAAAGTGAAAGTAATCAACTACATGCGTCACAACAAGAAAAACATGACCATCGTACAACATCCAGAGGACGAGTTACCTCTTGGGATGCTCTCGTCCAAGCTTCTGACGTATCCCGGCACCTCTTACAGGTCATTGGAAGGTTGGCGATCACGCAGCCAGACTTAACCTTCCTTTCAATTCCAGCTGCAAGAGCTGCCAGGCGGGGTGTTTTTAGGGCTAGCTAGATCAAGACTTCACTCTTTCGGTAAACCTTTCTTACAGCAAATAAATGAAATCTCAGATATAAAGATCCACGAAATTGATCTGATTCAAAAAGACATCACACGAGAAAAGTGGTAGTAAAACTGTGCTAGCTACTAATTATTACACCAGAAATACCCCACTACTTGAATGACAGCAAGATAGGCATTCAACTTACGCTCTTATAGGCGGCCGCCATAACCCAATGCGTTGATGCATAACTGCCGGGGGCGGGGAAAACGAATTGATCGAAAAAGTGGTCCTCCTTCGGTAGGCAATGGCAAAGCTCCGAGTGTATTTTTGGTATGAAGAAAGTCCTCATACAAACCATCCGCTATTCGGAGGCGGCATAAAACTGTAGGCTCCCGGCATTTGTCGAACAACATTAAGACGCACACCACAAATAGAAAGAGCGTGTAAACGCCAATTATATATGTACATATATGTATCGGATGTTTTTTTTTAGCTGCATGAGAACTATCGATGTCTATAACTATGATTTGATAGGTGAGAATTGCAAACTCTGTTAACATTTCTATTCGCTAAGGCTTAGCAAGCCATCATCAATCATTTAATGCCAGAAAAACGCTTCTAAATTGTGGAAATTTACTTTGGACAAAATATATATGCTCCGCAGTTCATAGAGCACTGGCGGCATCATTGGTCCTTATTCCCTTCGAAATGAGGAAGGAGCTGCCTCTATGGTAAATGCTGACTGAATTTTTGTTTCCAATAATTAATCAGCTCATCATCGCCGAGTTCTGATTCTAACAAGACGGCGCAGCTTGCCATACAATGCGCTCAACAATCAACATATTGCAATATTCAAGTTACCATTGACGCCCTTCTTCTTCTTGGTTGGGGCGCTAACCGCTTATGGAATTTAAGCCGAGTTTAACAAAGCGCGCCAGTCATTTCTTTTTCGTGCCATTGGCGTATTGTGAATATGTAGTCGATTGTGGACTTTCCAGGTCTGAAGCCACACTGATAAGGTCCAATCAGTTTGTTGACGGTGGGCTTCAGTCTTTCACACAATACACTCGCTAGAACCTTATAGCCGATATTTAGGAGACTACTCCCGCGGTAATTGGCACAGATTGCAGGATCGCCCTCCTTATGGGTTGGGTAGAGCACACTTAAATTCCAATCGGCAGGCATGCTTTCATCCGACCATATTTTCTATAGGAGCGGATGGATGCCCCTTGTCACCATGTTTGATCTTTAGACACCTTATCGCTATTCTCACTTCGTCATGGTTGGGTAGCGGAGCGACAGTCCCCTCGTCAACGATTGGGCGAGCTTCACATTCTCTTTGATATGCGCAGCTGTCACTATTTAGCAGGTTGGAGAAGTGTTCTCACCATAATTCAAGCTCGCTGTGGATGTCAGTGCCCAGATCGCCGTCTTTGTTCTTACAGGAAATCAGATTATACAGGAAATCAGATTACAGGTTTGGCGTTTATACTCTTTATGGGTATTTGGCTACGCTCTTCCTCCAGGTATGCGTCTTGATGTTTTGTCACAAAATACAGAGCCCCAAGGTGGTCACTTTTTAAGACTTCAGTACCAAAGATCTTAAGTCTGATTCGAGCGTAGGTCGGGCAGACACACGGAAATTGGTCCGCGATCTCATCATCTTCTCCTCATGTTGGGCAGAGAGCACTTTGTGAGATGCCTATCTTTTCCATGTGCTTTGCCTACAGAAAGTGGCCTATCATCAATCCAACCAGTCCCTTTTGCTTAATGACACGAGGATCAGCGACAGTCGCTCGGACATGACAGGTAACATCCATTTGTTGTAAACATTTTGTTAGAAGTGAAGTTGAATTTTCGTATATTTACCAATGAGACTCATAACTACATTTTCTTTAGTTTGCTTGATTAATTGACCGTTCATGATGCGCTGCGATGCCCACTGGACGCGCTGCAGGATGATTTGTATGTAAGGCCAGTGGCGTTTCCATGAAGATCATCAGTAAATATTTGGTTGCAAGTTATGTATGCTGCAATTTTGAGTCGGTTAAAATAATAAGCGAAGCTTAGGCAAACAACAATTTTTCAAATATATTGCGAAATGTGGACTACTGAAATTATAAAGTTGAAATGCACTGAAATACTTTAAAATAAATTTGAGGTAAAATAATAAATATTTTGTATGCTAAGCAAAGAAAATAAGTGATGGCAGTATTTTGATAATAATTTTCGAACATTAAGCTGGAATATGTGACGGAGTGTGTCTAACTCCATACCATTTGGATTATTTAATATTAATAATATTTTTTTTTTTTACGAACATTTCATTACTCATACACTTTGAATGTTGCATAATTAAACAAATCATGTGAAGTGACAGCTGCCAGCATACAAATATAGGTGTGTAATGCATTTTGAAGACACACACATACACATATTTACAATAAGTCTTGTTTAGTTAACTGCAAAAATACATAAATAAAAGCAAGCCACCAGTGTAGATAATTGCGGCAGTGCTGCTTGTCGGCTAAGACGGGCGTGCTTTTGGCTAAAAGTGCATCCACCAAATCGGAAAAATTGCATGAAACACTTCCACACACACACACACACGGCAAAATGCAAACTCATAGTTTTGGTCGAGTTAACACTCGAGTTTTGTCAAAAAATAGTTCAAGCCGTTGTTACTGCCACTTTTTATTTTTACTTGTTTTTTTTTTCTTTTTTTTTGTGGGTATTACATAATCCGACGCTATGCCACAAATTTAGCTGGTTTCTGTTTATGGTGCCAGCTGCAGATTTATTTTTAACTAGCGACGCCAGCTGCTGCCAGTAATAACAATAAACTCGAATGCAGATGAACGCATGTAAAATGCACAAACATTTACACATAGAGCAACACGCACGGGCCGGCCGTCCATCCCATTTCCATTTGCATATGGGACATTATTTTACAACTCGGCTCGGTAGATGTGGAAAAGAAAAATTTACCGACATATTTTTGCTTGGGCTGCAATTTTTTCAGGTTTTCTGCTTTTATCGAAAAAATTCATAAATGAAGCTTTTATTATTAAGTATTCTATGATCGGTGGCTGCCGTAGCCGAAAGGGTTGGTGCGTGATTACCATTCGGAATTTACAGAGAGAACGTTGGTTCGAACCTCGGTGAAATCAAAATTAATAAAAAAAAAACATTTTTCTAATACCGATCGCCCCTCGGCAGGCAATGGCAAATCTCCGAGTGTATTTCTGCCATGAAAAATCTCTTCATAAAAATATCTGCCGTTCGAAGTCGGCTTGAAACTGTAGGTCAATCCATTTGTGGAACAACATCAAGACGCACACCACAAATAGGAGGAGAAGCGCGCCCAAACACCCAAAAAGGATGTACGCGCCAAGTATATATACATATATATATATTCCATAATCTGAAAGTACCGGGAATATTTAAATAAAGCAAAGCAGAATTAAATTTCAGGCAAATTTATTTAGTCGCCTTCAAAATAAGACCCTTCTGAAGCAACACACATATGCCAACGTTTAACCCAGTCCTCCATGCATCTCTGGTAGGCTGACGAAGGGATGGCCTTCAGCTCCTTCATCGCATTCTCTTTGTTCTCCTCTATCAACTTAAATCTTCTTCTACCAAGTGGTAACTTCAACTTCCTTCTACGAAGCGGTAACTTTAACAAAAAGAGGTCGCACGGGGCCATATCAGGTGAATACGGTGCTTGCATGATGGTATTGGGTAGTCGAAAAAGTCTTTTCGTATTTCTAATCAAACTTCAACTCATTTTTTTTTATATTTGTAATGAACTTTATTAAACCAAATATGTACCATTTTGGTCGACCATCTTTTGCCATTTTTCTTCTGGAGACATTATTCCATCAGTGTAAAACTTTTGTGGTTTCTCGGCGAAAAACTGCGACAAGGAATTTTCACAGGCTTCTCTTGAAGCCAACTCTACTCCATTAAGGGAGTTCTGCATTGACCGAAACAAATGATAGTCCGATGGTGCAAGGTCAGAGCTATATGGTGGATGCATCAAAACTTCCCAGCCAAGCTCTCTCAGTTTCTGCCGAGTCATCAAAGATGTGTGTGGCCTAGCGTTGTCCTGATGGAAGACGACGCCCTTTCTGTTGATCAGTTCTGGCCGTTTTTTTCGATTGCTTGCTTCAATCTAATCAGTTGTTGACAGTAAAGTGTAGAATCAATCGTTCGAGCAGGCTGGAGCAGCTCATAGTGGATGATTCCTTTCCAATCCCACCAAACACACAGCATAACCTTTCGAGGCGTCAATTTTGGCTTTGCGACCATATTTTGAGCTTCACCACCCTTGATCCACTTTTCGTCTCCTGCTACTATTCGCTTCAGAAATGGTTCGATTTCATTTCGTTTCAGCAAAGAATCGCAGATGTTAATTCGGTCCATTAAATTTTTCACAGACAATTCATGTGGTACTCAAACATCGAGCTTCTTTTTGTAACCAGCCTTTTTTAAATGGTTCAAAACCGTTTGATGATGGATGTTTAGTGCCTTGGCGATGTCATGGCAGCTTATGTGACGGTCCTGGTCAATCTTTTCCATAATTTCATCGACTTTTTCAACGATAGGTCGACCGGAGCGAGGTGCATCTTTCACATCGAAATTTTCAGAACGGAAGCGAGCGAACCATTGTTGTGCTACACGAACTGATACAGCATCGTCTCCGTAAACTTCACAAATTTCATTGGTGGTTTGCGTGGCATTCTTCCCTTTTTTATACAAAAATTTCAAAATATAGCGAATTTCTTCATTATTTTCACTCATTTTTGAACAGCTATAACTTTTTTTCAGCTTCTCCGAATTTAATTTTTTTTGGTTAAATTAAGCTTAAAATGTAAGCTTTGTAACGCCATATGATATGACACATTGTAATTGGTAGCACCGGAGATATATGACTCCAACGACATCTATTGACAATATACGAAAAGACTTTTCGACTACTTGCTGTTTGGTCAAATCGAAGAGAACAGTCAACATCACCTTCTCGGTACTTTTTGATCATAGGGTACTTTGGAAAATAGAGTGCTAGGAAATTTTGAGCATTTCCTTACTTTTAGCTTCTACTTCTTCTTTTTAGCATCACAGTCCTTGGTGAACCATTGCTTCATTCACAACCCAGCGCCATCTGTCTCAATCTAAGGCTACATCCTTCCACCATAATTTAGATTTAAGCAGCAGAAAAGTAAGACTTAGTTGCTCCTAAAACTTTATCATTTATTGTCAATGATGTATGCTTATTGGCTGATATTTTGATACCCTGATAGGTAAATTCTTGTCCACGCTCGAATGCATAGTCTCTGATAAGCAAATCATCATGCCTTAACCCAGAGCTGGATCGGGTCATAAGCTTCGTATTACTTTTTTCTAGTTTAATAAACGAACTACGAGTATTTAATTCACTTCTGCCTTTCGCCATGATGAGTACATCATAATAAATAACTTTTAGCTAGAAGACCTTTTCAAAAATTCATAACGCCGGTTCTATTGAGGCTTGCACTTTTCATAGATAAAAAATCAAACAGAAGAATGGGTTATAATAAATTTAAAGAATTTTTCTGAGTCAAGTAACTTACAATATTTTAGTGGTAATCCACAATTTAGGGATATTGTCAACATGCACAACACTATTACATATAGGTAAGACATATGACTTTGACGCGTTCAGACATAAAGAGTTTTCATTAGCCCATACAGAAATAGCAGACAAATCACTGTTTATTTTGAAACATAAATCTTCAACGAGACCAATACGACTGGACAAGTACAATTGTATATCATCAGCATACGCATGGACATTCACATACTGACAAACGTTAAAAACATCATTGACAAAAAGACTGAATAAAAGTGGACCAAGGATAGACCCTTGTACACACTGGTGTACTGCGTCAGTTAGTTTGTGTTTTACAGCTACCTTTATCAGACTACCCAGTAATTCACAGTCGACCACAAACGCAATCGTGTAACAACTTCACAGGAAGGTTTGGCGTTATTTAATCGCAATATGGAGGAGTTTTTTCGCCCTTTTGTAACCGTGGACGAAACATGGATCCATCACCACACACTAGAGACCAAACAACAGTCGAAACAGTGGGTTTCTAAGGGTGAATCGGCTTAATAAGCACACGAAATTCAGTTTTTTCCATTTTCTCCTCAAATTACTGGGTAGTCTGATGAAGGTAGCTGTAAAACACAAACTAACTGACGCAGTACGTTAAAATTTCGATAGGAGTCAACTGACAGATGCCTGTTGGCAGGAGCAGTATTTCTTTTTCAGTAAAGAGGTCAGAAATACAAAAAGTTACGGACTTATTGAACCGCCCTCGTATTTGCTGTGTTTTGCCACGCTAGATATTTTATTTTTTCTAGTAGTAATAATAATTTCTTTCGCAGCTTTAGCTACGAAGGCCTTCGGATGAGAAATACGAAGGTTGTACTAAAACCTCAGCACAAGTTGATGGAAAATCGATATAAATAAATACTTACTTTGTTTACTATAATAGAAACTTCTTAAATTTTTATTGCTATATTATTGTTCATTTTTCAATTTTAAAACAAATATTTTATGCTTTAAAATGAATGAAAGAATAAGTTTATAGTTGTGAACTAGAGTTGCGAATTATCGAAAATTAGTCTCCCAGCAAAAAACACAAAGTTCCCAAATTATAAAATGATTATTTTTTAAATATTTTTTAGCTCATTTTAATAATAACTAGCATCATATTGAAAAAGTCCAAGTTCCAATAGCACAAAGCAAACAAAACAAAAAAAAATTTCCAAAGTGTAAAAATATTCTTTGTTTTAATATTTTTGGCTTATAATAATAATGATTAGCCTCATGTGTTCTTATTAGCTTCAAATGATTAAAAAAAGTATTAATTTTTTTTAGCGAATAATAATAAGCCTCAAAATAATAAAAGAAAACAATTAATAAAACACAAAATTTTCAAAATTAAATAAATATAAAAATTTTATTTTTTTAATAAATAATAAAAAAAATTTTTTTTATTAGTTGCAAATTAGAAAATTACTTAGCTCCAGTACCACAAAGGAAAGGAATTCGTTGAAATGAATCATCAGGCCAAAAAACAAAAAAACCCGAAAATCAAAAAAATTTTTTTTTAATATTATACTTTTTTATTTAATAATAATAATAATAATAATAATAATACTAAATTATTTATTAGCCTCAAAATTATTAAAAAAAATTATATTTTAAAATTTTTTTAGCTAATATTATTAATAATTACCAATAATTAACATTTTATTAACCTTAAAATTATCAAAAAAAAATTATAAAACACAAAATTCTCAAAATTATTTTTTTAATAAATAATACATTTTTTTATTAGCTTCAAATTAAAAAAGGACCTAGCTCCAGTAGCACAAAGTTAAGGAATTTTTGAAATGAATCTTCAAGCCAAAAAAACAAAAAAAATTCTGAAAATCATAAAAGACAATTTTTTTTAATATTTTTTTATTAGCCTCAAAATTATTAAAAAATATATATTTTAATACTGTTTTTAACTAATAATAAATACTATTTTTTTTAATAGCCTCAAAAATATATAACAAAAAAATTAATATAACACAAAATTCAACAAACCATAATAAATTCCATTTTGGAATATTTTTTTAGCTAATAATAACAAATTTATTCAAAATTAAATATAAAAACAATTTTAATGTAAAACAAAATTCTCAAAATTGTAATTTTTTTTGTAATCTTTTTTAGCTAATAATATTGTAATATTTTTTTATTAGCTTAAAATTTAAAAAAGGTCCCAACTCAAGTAGCACAGAGCTAAAGAATTCTTTGAAATGAATCTTCGGCCAAAAACACAAAATTCTGAAAATCATAAACATTTTTTAAAATATTTTTTTAAGCAAATGTCATGATAATATTAATAATTATAATATTTTTTATTATCTTCAAAATTTCAATAGTTTTGGTTTTTAGAATATTTTTTAGCCAATAATAATAATGATATTGTAATAATAATAAATGCTATTTTTTTTAGCCAAAAAATTATAAAAAATTATATATTTTATCTTCAGTTAACTAATTTTTTATTAGCTTCAAATAGGGAAAATTCCTAGTTCTAATACACAGAAATAATGGATTTTTAGAAACGAGTCTCCAAACCAAAAAGCACGAAATTCTAAAAACTATAAAAACAAATTTTATGATTTAAAATTTAATATATTAATATTATTATTTGCCTCAAAATTATACAAAAATATGTTAATACTTTTTTAGCTAATAATAATAATAATAAATTTTTTTATTTGCCTCAAAATTTTAATATTTGTTTTAGCTAATACTAATAATACTAAGGCGGCCGCCGTAGTCGAATTTATTGGTGCGTGACTACCATTCGGAATTCATAGAGAGAACGTTGGTTCGAATCTCGGTGAAATACCAAAAATTAAAGAAACACTTTTTTATAATAACGGTCGACCCTCGGCAGGCAATGGCAACCTCCGAGTGTATTTCTGTCATGAAAAAGCTCCTCATAAAAATATCTGCCGTTCGGACTCGGCTTGAAACTGAAGGTCCCTCCATTTGTGGAATAACTTCAAGACGCACACCACAAATAGGAGGAGGAGCTCGGCCAAACACCCAAAAAGGGTGTACGCGCCTTTTATATATATATATAATATATATATAATACTAATAAATTTAATATTTTTTTATTAGCTTGAAAATGAATGAAGTCCTCTGTTTCAATAGCACAGAAGTAATGCATGTTTGGAAATGAGTCTCTAGGCCAAAAAATACAATTATTTGATTAGCTAAAATGACAGCAATAATATTATTTATTAGCCTATTTTTTTTAATAATTTTACTTATTTTTTAAACAATTTTTAGGTAACCGTATTATATTATTATTTATTTATTATTATTTTATTATCCTCATAATTATAACAAGAAAGTTTAGTAAAACCAAAAATTCTCAAAATTATGAAGAATTAATTTTTTAATATATTTCAGCTAATATTATAGTAATAAAGATAATATTTTTAGCAGGCTCAAAATTACACGAAAATTTTCTGAAATATTTTTTTAATTCAAAATTAAAAATTTTTTACTAGCTTTACCATTATATAAATACAATTTTTTAAAATAATAAACATTTTATAAAATAATAACAAAAATTTTTCATCAGCTTTAAAATGAATGAAGTCCCTAGCTGGAATAGCACGAACTGAATACATTTTTGTAAATGAGTATCCATACCAAAAACCACACAATTCTCAAAACTTTGCTCCCCACTATTGGCAAAATATAAAACAAAACCCCTTTTTTTCGATATGAGGCCCTCAAAAAAATGTGTATCTAAAACAAAAATGTGCCCATCAGTAAAGTGTTCGGCTTGTAAAAGAATGCCCCATATGCTTAAATAACTAAACATGAGTACAAATGTATGTATGTGCGAGTGTCTGAACGCCAACTCAACTAATTCACGCAATCCGCACGCCGTCGTTCAACTACTCACTTTGGTGAATGCAGCGGACAGACAGCCAGCCGACTTTCGTTTGTGTAATGCATTTTTGGGCATATGCAGTCTGACTTGTTGCAGCTAAAGCTCCCGATGTGCCACAGCGTTTGCAACGCAGGAAATATCGTGAATTCACTACATGACATCAGCAATTGACTTTTAACTTTTTCGCTCGTCAATGGTGAACCTTTCCATTGTACTGCTGATGATTTCATGCATACGCACGTACAGACTCTTACCTACAAATTGTGGGTATGTGCACACATACACACACACATGCATGCATGTGACTATTTGGTGACTTTAGCATCTCTTGGCACAGTGATAATGAACTTTTGTTGCCGTTGAACTCCCCGACCATTCATTTAGTTAATGGTTTTATCGCGTATTTAATTATATTTGGTTTTGCCTTTGTCAGGCATATTACACAATGCATGCACATGAATTGTACTTAGTTAAGCTTAGTTGTAAGATTTGAAATGGGTCACTTAATCTGTGGTGTATTAATGAGGTGAAGTTTGCTCGGCTGCTGGTTGGGCCAATGTGGAATCTCAATTTTAATGAATGCCGCCAAATGAAACTCATTTAGTAGCAAACTCAGTTGATGCAGCATAAAACCGTGCAAACATATACATTCATACATACACCACTTGTTTATGTGCTTTTACATACAAAAAATATGACTTTCGGCTTCTATTTTGTGTGCCATTTGATGGAAGTAAATGGAGCAAAGTACTTGTGGCAGAGTTCAAGACTGCAACCGACGTCTTAAGCCAGATCACAGCACTACGGATAACACAGAAATTCTATTTATTGCTAACAATATGTAGTAGGGTGGGCCAATAATTTACCAAAAATTTGAGAAGAAAACTCTCTCTAATCGGCAAAAAACGTTTAATTTTTCAACTTACGCTGCTTTCAGTTCGATAGACTTCAGCCAATACTTAATTTTTTAGCTTTCAGAAGCTCCTAGAACGCTTTTAGAGTACCTTAACGAAGACGTTTGTTCAATCGATCACATCTATTAACTTATATAATTCGAGGAAGTTTTATCACCTATTGGCGAAAATCAAATTTCTTATTGAATCGACCATTTCTGGAGTGGGGAATTAAACAAGAAGATCATACCTTAGTAGTCAGTTCACTCAGTAATCGTTCTTGTTGAAAAGTCTAGATCGAGTGGTAGAGAAACATATTCGAGTCAGGGTATTGCCGAGAAGTACACTTAGTAGAAATCCACATGCTTACCGGAGTGGAAAATCATGTCAAAGTCGGGCTGGAAGCTGACGAGTACACAATGGGTGTGTTCACGTACATTGAGTGGGGTTTTGATAATGCCCCTTTTGACTTTATCTGTTGCTCTGGCGAAGGACACGGATATAATCAAACTATTTTAAAATGGATATATTCCATGCTTCCTGAGAAGCTGCTAAACGCGGGTGAGAACATTGACGAACTACAGTGCTTCACCGTTTTTATTCATGAAGAGTAAAAGTTATATATTTAAATTTTTTTTACATGAAAATACGTACAAAACTATGAGTCGCAATTACTCAATAAGCCATGTAGTCTTCATTGTTGTCGAGTATAGCCTGACATCTTCTCCATTCTTTGAACTACCTTTTCTGCGTAGATCGTCGACAAACAAGACTAGATTTTGCGAACTTAACGCACGAGTTGCTTTAAATCATGTACTGGCCTTCCGACAAGATGCGTTTCCCCACACATTTTCAATAGGGTCGGCGTCTGGAGACTGGGAAGGCCAGTCTCATACTGTGACGCCATTTTCTTGTGCTATTGTTTCTCAATGTGTTTTTCTGAGAGCAGTGGCTTTGACGATGTGGGACGGTAGGATATATTCACCTCCTTCAGTCGTCGTTCGATGGTGTTGATACTGACATCTATTCCTTTTTTTAGCAACAACTGATTGTGCTTGGCGTAATCACAAAGAAGGGTCTCGCTTAAAAAGTTGGACTATCACTTTATCCTGCTTTTTTGTCGTCACTCGCTTTAAGCCGCGCTCGGAAAAGTCATGAACATTTTTGTACTCCTTAGATATACCGCGGATTCCAAATCACAACACCCTTTTTGATTTATTAATTACTTTTGCAGCCGGCGTAAGATAACTTCGGCCGTTTCGATTGCGTGCATAAAAATACCGCCTCGAAACGCTTCGTGTACTTATCACTCATTTTTGTTTGGTTGCGTTTACGGGAAAGTTTCGAAAGACTCTAACCTGAACTAGCACTGGCGTCGCAGCCCTTGAGCGGCACTATTATGCAGCAAAAAGCAGAACGAAATATATCTTGAAGTTACAAGAAAAGACCGGTTCTTTCCCAGCATATTCGGACGATGTCTGTGCGCTAACATCGGATAAATCCCTAAGAAAGCTTAGTATGGAAATTCTAAGAACTCTGGATAAAATCGATAACTGATGCAAGAGGCAAGGTCTTTCCGGTAATCTGAACGAAACTACCTTAGTCTTGTTTACAAGAAAACTGATATTAGATGGACTAAGTCTTGCTGACGAAGTTAAATATTTCGAAGACACACATTTCGGTGAAGGTGGATCGCGCATTAGGGATTTCCAACAATGATGTAAAGTCTTTGACAAAACCTGGGGCCAGAAACCTGCTGTGATCTGGGTATTGTTGTTGTAGCAGCAATGCTAAACCCTGTCAGTGTAGTATAAGTCACCGGTCGTCTTCGTCTAACTCATCTAAAGGCTGTTTCGACAGGTTGGGTTCAGAGGGGGAAAGGTGGATGATGAGTGGGTTTGGTGGGGCATGTGAGAAGGTGGTTACTGTCGTGCCTTCACATTCTGGTCTGGTGGATATGCCCAGCATTTATCAGACTAATCATCACTTATGCCTGTGTGGTTTGGACACGACGGACTATGGTTAAGTCCACACTTCAGGAACTATACAGACTATTTATGTATTACGGGCGCTATGAGTACAACCTCCAGAAAAGGCCTAAATGCTGGGGTTGCAGGAAGCACTAAAAGCAATGTGTAGAATCCATAAATATAGTTTCTAGCACGAAGATGGAAATTCGGGATACAGAGAAATCTTTAAAATGCCATCTGAAGAGTTTCCAATGTTTTTGGCGCCTTAGGACGATTTTATGCCCATAGTTTCATTTGGAAGGAAATTTGATGTCGTGAGCAATGACTAATCCAGAGTTCTAAAAAAAAAATTTTTCGGATATTTTCTTTACCAATGAATCCAAGAATGAAATAGGTTCTGGAGCCGGATGGTACTTAAATAATGATAATAATTATTATCATCCCATAGGAGGAATGGAAACTGTTTTCCAAGCGGAAGTTTTTGCCATTCTGAAAGTAGTAGAATGGCTAATTGAGAGGAGTGGAGCGGGAAAGAGATTAGAGATTTTTTAGTGGCAGTCAGGCTGCACTGAAGGCCCTGGAGAATACAAAGCAAGCCTCAAAGATTGTTCAGGAATGTAAGAAAGAAGCTTAGTTTTGTTGCAAGACAGAAAAGCCTTGTACTTATATGGGTTCCAGGACACTCCGGTGCTCAAGGAAACGAGATTGCCGATGAATTGGCCAACTGAGGATAAGCGGCTACTCAAAAGGAACAGAGTCAATAATCGGAATCAGTTCTACAGGAATCATGAAGAATCAGCTATTAAAAATATATAAAATTTACATAAAAAGCAATGGTCCAGGCCAGAACACTGCAGAACTGCAAAGTGTTTTGTGACAAGCCCGAACAGGAAATTGTTGAACTTTCTTGCAAAGCTTTATAGAAAAGACGTTGATGGGTGATTTTTTTACCGGACACAACCCATAGGGTCAGCATATGGTCACATGTCTACTGGCCAGTCTTGCTTGGAGGAGACAGTTAGCACTGACCATTCTCTCTGTGAGTGTCCTGCCTTTGCTCGAGCAAGGCTGTGAATTTTGGGTTTCGATGGCTATGAGAATGAGTAAAATTCGTTCTCTCAAACTGCAGGATATTTTTAGATTTGTAAAGGGATCAGGAAAATTCTCACAGGTCTAACTGCCTCTATTTCTCCATTCCATCCTATCTTTAATAAGATGATTTTTAGTACTTTAAGTGAGTATATGTAAATTGATACTTTCGTCTTATTTGCGAAAGTTAGAGTTAAGTAAAGACACTTTGAGGCGCAAGTTCTTCTTCGCTTGTTATACTTTTTTAAGATATCATTTTATTATTAGATATCAAAATTTCCTCGACTGAGTGTCTTGTCATCGTACCGCTCATCGTGTATCTAATCATCAATTTATTTTCTGCCTTTTTTTCTTTCCACGCGAAAGGGCATGATGAGAGACTTAGAGCGCGGAGCTTTCATGATGAAAATATTTTTAGAGATGTGCTAACTGGCAGAACGTTATTTGAGTCTCATCGAATTTGACAGAATCAGCTGAGGAGCTGGCGTCACTTGAGGTGTATTTACAAACAAATTGAGATTGTGTTGGTCATATACGAAAACAATCAACCAATGACACTTCGTTGCCGTCTAAACGACAACTGATTCGACGAGTGTGTAAATACAGCGGTCAAAAAAACTATGCGACATTAGAGTAATTTTTTAATATTGATTTCAAAATGCTAGTGTTCTTTAAAAATGTTTAAGTTTCTGATTAAGATAACGTTGTGTAGTAAGTATTTCAGAATATACCGTTATAAATTTAACCAATATTTCACATTTTAACACTCAGTCAACTTTTTGGATAAGACCGCACAAATTCCAAAGCAAAAAAAGTATTCGGCAACCGTTGTTTTTCTTTTAAAGAGAATATGTATTTTATATTATTTGTTGTTGTTTTTGGTAAAAATACCGTTAGAATTCTGGTTTATTATTTACAAGCATTTTTTACTCATTTTTGTAAAAGTCATCACGAAGATGGGATGTAAAAGAGGAGAAACTTCTCTAGATGTAAGAAATTTAATAATACATCATTACAAATTAGGAAAGACCGAAAAAAGCATAGCAGAAATTGTTCAGAAACTAAGAACTACTGTTCATTATATCATAAAAAAATTCAAGACAGAAAACACTGTGATAAACAAGGAAAGGACTGGTCGACCTCGCAAGCTTGCGGAAATAGATGAACGGCGAATCGTGCGGGAAGTGAGAAAAGATCCGAAATGTAATGCCACGTATGAGTACATAATGAGTACATAGGCGTATCTGTTACTTCCCAAACAATAAGAAATGTGCTAAGAAAACATGACTTCGATGCGCGATCAGCTAGAAAGAAACCACACATTTCGAAGAAAAATAGGGAGATAAGATTAGACTTTGCGAAGGAACACGTAAATAATCCCCTTGAGTTTCGGATGGATGTAATTTTTGTCGAAGAAAGTAAATATAACCTTTTTGGATGTGATGGCAAAGTTCTGGTGTATCGTAAGCCTAACACAGAATTGGAACAAAACAATACGGTGAAACATGGTGGAGGTGGTGGTATGGTATGGGGATGCATGGCGGCATGAGGTTTTGGCAATTTAGCATTTATTGATGGGATCATGGACCACCGAAAATATATTGATCTCCTAAACCAAAATTTACAGCCAAGCGCAGAAAAATTGGGTCTGTCAAATAGTTTTAAATTCTATCAGGACAATGACCCCAAACATAGCGCAATTAATACAAAGCTTTGGCTGCTCTATAATTGTCCAAAAATAATAAAAACGCCGCCACAGTCCCCAGAGCTTAACCCAATTGAACACCTTTGGAGTCATTTGGAAAAAAAATCCGAAATCGCAAGTTCTTAAACAAGAACCAGATGAAAATCATCCTGCAGGAGGAATGGAGCCAAATTGACCCAGAATATACCCAAAAATTGGTCAAATCTATGCCAGATCGTTTGAGAGAGGTCATATGCCGGCATGGAAAAGCAACTCGCTACTAAAGTTGTAGTATCATTAATACATTTTAAAAATATTACCAATGTCGAATACTTTTTTTTGCTTGCTTCTTGTTATTTAGTTTTTAAGTCATACATTTTTTTACATTTTTGTTTTGAAATCTCATTTTTTGTATTGAATATTACATTTTGGTTCCTTAAGAAAGCTTTGTGTTCCTTCCTTTTGTTAAGTTTAACATTTAACAGTTTTTTATTGACAAAATAATAAACTTTATTACTTATATCGATTATTTTTTTTGATCGCTGTATATGTGAAATGATCGTACAGAATTTAGTTGCAGAATCCCCTGTAACGTGGCAGCCAAAGTTCCCCTCACAATTTTCTCCATAGTCAAAGAGCAAACCATGGTTATCGTGGCAATCGCTACGATACCAGTCACATGTCAAATTGTACGAGCTATTTGCAGTAACTTTAAACTGTAGATGGTTTGACTGTAGACGGATTTTAGCTATGCTTGTTTGATATGAAAACATAAAGCAGCATCCCTCGTACTTGACTTATTAAATGGTATAAAATGTGAACAATTAAAAAATCTCCGCTAGCAGGCATTGTTTGTTAGTAATTATTTACAAGTACACATTCAAACTTGTTATGTGCAAGTCAAAGTGAATAATTTGGATGTAAGCATTAAATTAAAAAATTAATTTTCAAACTACCAATTACTTCCGGATATTCACACAGCCACACAGCCACACACCAAGCCCACAGCTCACACTTAAGTTACAATTTTTTAATCGTCCTCATGTTTACTTTTCTCTTAATTTTTCCTCATCTTTTGTCAACAACTTTCCTGCCAACCGGTCGCATGTTACGTAATGGATGTCAATCTGTGTGACTGTTGTCATGAATTTTCCAACTTGAACTTCATCCAGGCTAGCGTCACTGTCACAACAGTGAAACAGCATTCGGCAGGGGAAATTCGGTAGACCACAATAACTGAGCAGCAGCGCACTTTATTTGTGTGTGTGTAAGTATGTGCACATGATTGGATGGCTGGGTACCTCATACATTTTATGTCGTCGTGCAGTAATGGCAAGTTGCACTTACACAGATAAAATATGCAGGTAATTCCTTCCTGCCTTAGTTTCCTGCCCAAAAGCTTTTAAAATTTCTACTAAAAATATAGAAAATTTCGGCAAAAGCACATCACTCAAAAACTTCTGACGAGATTTTAATATTTTTTAAATAATTTGTGCTAATTGTTGTATTGCAAAGTGTTGCCACCTATTTGTAATTCAAAAAACGTAATTCATTAGAAAATAAAAGTAAATTTTACAAAAAGGGTATTGAACCTTTCGTCCCGAGTGGTATCGCACCCTAAAAGCTTTAAATTACACTAAAAACGGTATACAATTGCACCGTCTGGTAACCCTGAATGTGAATGAAAGTGAGGTTAGTAAAATTTCAACATCTGACTTTTTATATACGTGTTTATGTTGCGAAGTTTGCCTTATTTAGTATTTTTTAGCAAAAAAAGTGGTAAAGCAGTAGTGTAACTACAAACTTTTGTAATATTTTGGAGCACAAATCCTATCAGAATAAAGGTGTGTAAATTTGATATTGTATCTGATTCGTATTGAAATTTTATGGACTACTAAAGTTTGTGGTACATGTACGAGTATGTACCAACAGTAGTTTCTGCTGGTACATATATGTGTATGTACCATCAGGTGTGTTGACAAAGTCTCTTTTGCTCCAGGGCGAAAATGAAAAAGACATCATTGAGCCAAAAGGAGCTAGAAAGCATGATTGAAAATATGTCAGATTTTTCTGCGGATTCATCAGACGACTACGTACCAAGCGGAGATGAAACAGATTCTTCATCTAATGAAAGTGACGATGAAATGGACCTTGAAACAGAAAGTGAGAGCGACCACAACCAAATTGATTTTGAGCAGCCTTCAACATCTGAGTCGGCAGCAATCCAGAAAATCAGCCACTGAATCTGAGCCTGAATTTGTTCATAATAATTGTATTCTTGATTGGATAATGCCAGGCGACTCATTTAGTACTGCCAAAATTACTCCACCAGAAAGTCCCAGTGAAATACTGAGCAAAGAAAATGTTCCCTCATTCCTTATGTTTACACATAGTAGCTTGTACCAATCAGCGTTTGAAGTTGTTTAACCAAACAAGAGGCAAACACCTGAAATTTATAAAGCTTACCGTTAAGGGAGAAATCCAAAAAATTTTAGGCTGTATGATCATCATGTCGTACAATAAACTACCAGCGCTAAAGCACTATTGCAGTCAAAAAGAATCCATGGGCAATCGAACGATTGACAGCTGTATTTCTCGTGACAGATATATGGTTCTTACTTATAAATTATACCTTTTAGCACCTAGTAAGCCTCAAAATGCATCAAAATCTTACTATGTCGATGACTTAATTTCTTGTTTGAAGCACACTTTTAGTAAATATCGCCAACACAGTCCACATCAAAGTATAGATGAAAGCATGACTAAATTCAAGGGCCGTTCCTCACTCAAGCAATATATGCCTCTGAAGCCAGTCAAACGTGGTATCAAACTACGTTGCTACGTTGTGATGCTGATTCTGGATATACATATGACTTTAATGTGTACGTTGGTAAAGGTTCAGAATCAAGTGTTGATTCATTAACTTTTGGAGAAAGAGTTGTGAAGACATTAGCTTCTACAATAAAGGCTCCTGATGTAGTTCTATGCTTTGATCGCTTATTTACAAGTGTAAATTTATTGGACGCAGGCAGCTTTTCATTGCTCCAGACGGCGGTGATGTGGGGAATTTCCGTTGATATTTGCGGGTCGGCAGTCATTAGTTCAGGCTCTATGCCAACTTTCCTCACAGCTTTGTTGAGTTTCAGCGAGTTAATTGCATCCTTAACTCCGCTAGGCTGGGCAGGACCCTGATATTTTATTGCTGATTGTTGTGTGGCCCACTTCAAAGCTAGTTATATGGATAAGAGCAATGTTGCAAAAAAATATATATATATAGTTATATTGTATTAAACAGTTATGTGGATAATTGAAAAAACTAAAAAGTTTTACCTGAAAGAGCTACTCAATAAAAAGATGTCATTCAATTTTCGAAGAAGTCGTTTTTTTGAAATCACTAAAGCAGGCTCCCCCCTTAATACATTTTTGGTGGGTAATTTGGATATAGCAAAGTTGCTTATCACTGAACAGAAGCAATAAGAAATAGGACATGCAGTTTGATAGGGTTTTTGTAGAATATGTGGGCTTATGTAGCTACTTTTTACTCTAAGCAGGTGTTGTTTGCTTGATGTAAAAGAGAACAATTAAAATAAAATGTATAGGTATATGTTTTTTTTCATTTCAAAAGTGTAGTGCTAGTGTTTTACTTAATTCTATATATTAGGAAAAAATATAAAATTTATAAATGTTCACAAAATTTCCGCTTCTCTACAGATTACTTTCGCATTCAAGAAAATGTTTGAAGCCTCAAAACAGTTAAAACGTACCTCATCGCCCCGACAACGGCTAAAGCCGATTGGGAATATTGCAAGCTGGTTATTCCATCTCAAGTGCAAGTCCATGAGGCAAGCAGCTTTACAGAGTCATCTAGTCAACAAGTTAGCCAGCCTAATTTTCATTGCTCATATTTTGTTATTTTGTTAGTGGCGCGATTTAGTGGCATTGGCTGTTGTTGTGGTTTTGTATAAATTTTGTCGTTGCATTTCCCCAATTCAGAAACCAACTTCACAAGTTTTTGATTTTTTGTTTTGTTGCCGCTGTGGAATTAATGACATTGCGCAGAAAGTTGTGCATTGCGCGCCGCGGCGTTGTCTGTCCCCTGCAGAGTGGCTGTGGCTGTGGATGTAACGGAAACCTCTTGACATGCTCCTGTTAATCGCGGCGCGGCTATCGGAAGTATTCCGGAAGTGACGAAAATATGCAAGGCTGTACTCGTATTTTCAGATGCAATTTTTACTATTCATTTACTAGTTTTGATGCATTTATTTGAATTAATTTTTTTGCGTAAAATTATTCGGTATTATTTTTTCATAAAGTGCAAATAGACTTTGAAGTTTTTTGTTGTTGCATGAAGTAATAGAGTCCAAAGTGAAAGTATTTGTTTGTATCGCACATTTACCAAGATATTGGATGTTATTTATATTTGTGGAGTTGGGTACAATAAAATAGCCAATATGAAAATGAAAGGCATGTTTTTGGGAAAGTGGGAGAGGACTCAGCTGCTTGTTGTTTAATGTGTGGGCTGTTTGAAAGAAGCACTTAAGTCTGGGCCAGCTGAAAGTATGTAAGCAATATTTGGAGTGTAGTTGGGTGGTGTATGAATTTAGGAATAAACGAGTATGGAAGTATATAGGTTTGGGGGAAATAGACATTTAGATGTCAACATTTAGTTGTACTAAAGAAGCGGTGCGTGTTTTATATCATATCATCTTAATAAAAAAATTCATTCCTGGAACAACCGCCAGCTGACGCTCTAAATCAGCTGACTTGAGTTCTGTGTTTCTGTTGGGCTGACACATCTTTGATTAACATTTCTTTCAACTTTTCTAGGTCACTGCTTGACATTTGTGAAAGTTACACCGTCTTGAGTAAAACAACCTCTCCGCGCGTTTTCGATTTTTTACACTTTTGAAAATGAATTTGAATTCGCTACATCGAGTTTGTATTAAATTTTGCATTAAAAATGCGATGCAGATGCAATAATGTAAAAACCTTAGAGTAATTGAGAAATGACACTCTAACATAAACAGCCGTTTCAAGTGGCATGAATGCTTCAGAGGAGATCCTGAACAAGTGGCAAGCGAAGTGGAAGGCCGTCGACATCGAAAACTGAAGAAAACATCAATAAAGTAAAAAAAGATCAAAAACCGCAAATCAACGCATAACTATCAGAGAGCGGTCAAGGGCTTTGAACATTAATGATTTTGGATTGCGCCGTTTTACTGAAAAGTTTGATCCCTAAAACGTGAATTTTATGAAAAAAGGGATCTCGTTAATATCGCCAACGACATCATATCCAAAGCTAAATCCTATCCAAAACTCATCAAACGCCTAATCGCAGGAGACGAAATGTTGGTTTATGATAACGAGACCCAATCCAGATATTAGACAAAAAAATTACGTCATTTTCATTCAAAAAGAAAGACATGCTCATGGTTTTTATGGAAGACAACGGTATTGTGAACCAGGAATTTCTGTCAGATGGTCGGGCAGTTAATAAGGACTATTATTTGAGCATTGTGAGTCGTTTATATGAAGAAATTCGCCTAAAAGGAATGGATTTGTGGATAACAAACCGTCACTTCTGTCACCAGTGTCATCATTTTCTGTGAATTTTTGACAAAGAACAAAACGAATACCTTCCAAAAGCCATCGAATTCACGTAATATGGCAACTTGCTTGACCCATTCAAAAAACCACTACGCGAAACGTGTTTTAACGGCCAAAACAGCCGAAAGGAACTAATGGAATAATCAAAGGTGGCTCTGGTGGCTATATCAAAATTAGAGTTCTAGAAATGCTTTCACAGGCATAACTGCGTTGCAGTTGGTGGGGAGTACTTTGAAGGCGATAATATCACTTTTAAATCAATAAACTTATATTTTGAATTTCTGAATATATTGCGGGAACTTTTTAATCTAAAACTCAAAATCAAAGCTAATGAGATCAAAGGAAGTTTGGTATGTTTCGATCGACTAGTTTTATAGATATAAACATTTACTTGACAGCAGGCGGTGTCCCGCCCATTCACCAACTTAAAAATATTTTTCCGCATTTCGTGAGTTCTTTCTCTGGTGTCATTTGGCTTGATGGTCGCGTTCGTACACGCTAGAGTATCCAATTTTTTTGTATTGTGCCTAAAAAGTACCTGATTTCGCTAGTTTTAAATACTAACCAATCCTTAACCAAAGGGAAAATATTTACTCAAGTTTCGTTCAGATATCTAAACTTTCACTGGATTTCCTGTACGCCTACACTGAGAGATGCACGATTAGGTCGTCATACTGGCTATTGATTATGGCAGAAATACGTAGGTGTATGTATATCAGCAGCTGCGACAAATTACTTTATGTGAGCAAAGTTGTGATACTGTAAAGCTTTTGTAACTCGAAACGTCAAGGGATTTCTAAAGGAGTAATCGGTAATTAAGTTGTTTAGCCTTTATGTTGAATAGTACCCCGCCGGAGGATACATTAAGTTATAGCATTAACACTTATAACAATGTCAGCCTGGAAGTACAACTTGCCAACAAGTGCTACTTTGGACTAAGTAGGGAAATTATTAGTAAAGTCCTCTCTCGTTGAACAAAAATAACATTTTATATCTCACATCATGTCCGTCCCAACGTATGACGCAGAAGCGTGGCCGATGACAACATCCGATGAAGCGACGCTTGGAGTGTTTGAAAGAAAGATTCTGCGCAAGAGGTTTGGACCTTTGGACGTTGGCAACGGCGAATTTGGCAGGCGATGGAACGATGAGCTGTATGAGCTTTACGACGACATAGACATAGCGCAGCGAATAAAGATCCAGCTGCTACGTTGGCTGGGTCATGTCGTCCGAATGGATACAAACGCTCCGGCTCTGAAAGTGTTCGATGCGGTACCAGATGGTGGTAGCAGAGGAAGAGGAAGGCCTCCTCTGCGTTAGAAAGATCAGTTGGAGAAGGTCTTGGCTTCACTTGGTGTGTCCAACTGGCGCCGGTTAGCACGAGAACGAAACGACTGGCGCGCTTTGTTAAACTCGGCCAAAATCGCGTATGTGGCTGTCGCGTCAATTAAGAAGAAGAAGTGATAAATTACTATGTCAGCACTTTCATGGCGCTTAAGTTTTGCTGTTTGGCGGAATATTACAAATACAAATAACCTTACAGTCATCAAGTCCACACTGACCGCAGATGACGATCTCTATTTGTTCTCTACCTTTAGTAGTAAGAATAATTTCACCATGTCGTAAAAGATTTATATCAGTGACGTTTGTTCATGAGAAAAATAAGTCCATCTTAAGCCCAAAACTGTGGTAAATTTGTCTGTTACATAAGTTAAAAAAAATGTGCTTCAAATTTATTCCCTTATTTCCTTTTTATGTATGTTTCCTATATGGTTTAGAAAAAGTGACAGTTTAAAGTGCTTTCTGATTATTTGTTTTGTATGAACAAAATGCTTACCATAAATCAATGCGTCCTTTAAGTTTGTCTAAACTGGCAGTTTAAAATATCCCGATGGAAGGCAAAAAAGGCTCGCCATAATATAAATTTTGAAGGATTTTTTTAAAATGTAAGTAACAACTCAGTGAGCATCAATTCAGTTAACCGAAACTCAATGCAGTACAAACTGCATATCCATTTTGTTTTTTTTATAATTCTGAACAAAAAATTGAGATTTTGCTGAAAATTTGTTAAATTATCTCCCATTTTGTAGAAAGTTTGAAACTTTTAGTCATATATAGATTTTGTTGTAATTTAAACAATATTAAAGTAATTAACAATATTAATATATTAATAAAAAATCAACAAAAAAAGAAGTGGTTAGTAATCGTATAATTGGCTAATACACCACATTTGAGTGCTCGGCCTCTGTATATAGGCAATCTGTGAAATGTTATGCAGTGCGTATGAGTGATTTAAATTCCATTTTAATTTTGTTCTTTATGTTTATGTGGTAGTAAACATTTTTCAGACTTGTAAACTTGGCTTTTCATTGTGTGCGATAAAACTGGGTATATCTATATGCAGCATAATGTCAAGGCACACACCACCAGTTGGAGGAGAAGCACGGCCATAAAGGGCTGATGAAGGCTAATGAAGGCTGCAAGAGCTATTGTATATACAGGGTGAACGATATAAAGTGTTACCTATTCAAAACACCATAACTTGTTTGTGTGAAATAACCTTTTATTGATTTCAAAGACAAAATTGTTCAAAAATGATTACAATTTTAACATATATTGACTTTAGCTCGATATGACCACCTTTTGCCTTGTCTATAGCCTTCAAACGGTCAAAAAATGAGTTGCATGCTGCACGAATGTGATCTTGAGGTATTTTGGCCCATTCTCGCATAATCGCTTTTTTCAGTGCATCCATACTGGCATATTTTTTAGTCCTCACCTTGCTCTCCAAAATGGATCTGATGGAAAAGTCCATCGAATTTGCGTCTGGTGAATTCGAAAGCCATTGTGTGGACGAAATGAAGTGTGCAAGATGATTTTTTAACCATTCTCGGTTCACACCAGCTTTATGAGACGGTGCCGAATCCTGTTGGAACGTCCATGGTCTATGACCGAAATGTTTGCGTGTCCACGGCTCTAAAACAGCTTATAAAACATTTTCCCGATAATAAGTCGCATTCACACACCAGGCTCGATAAAAACGATTGGAGAGCGTCCATTAGCGGTCAGTGCGGCCCAAACCATTACTTACGATGGGAAATTGCTTCGAGTGGCCATACGTAGGCTCAAATTCTCCAATGAGTGTTTGGTCAAGTAAACACGATTGTTTTGAGTGTTTATGAACTGCTCAATTGGGACATTTTTTTTCATCAGAAAACACAATGTTAGGAAATTCGCCACGTTCATGCACGCGCAACAACTCCTTTGCTCTTTCGCACCGAACTTTTTTTTGCTGGGGTGAAAGATCTTGTGCATTTTGGAACTTGTAAGCCTTGACCTTGAGCTCATTTTCCAATATGCGTCGAATGCTGTTTTGCGATATTTTTAGCCATTTGGCCATTTTTCTTCCACTTCGACATGGATTTCGTTCAAGTCGAGCTTTCACTTTCCGAACCATTTTTGGCGTTGTTGCGGTTTTTTTTGGTCCACCTCCATGGTTTTGCAATGCTACCAGTATCATTGTAACGTTTTATAGTACGATACACAAACAGTTTATTCACTTTGAGGTGGCTGAGCTCAGGAACAATGGCTGGTTGTGATTTTCCAGCCAAATATAACGTAATTACACTATTACGTTTGAATTCCATCACAGAAAAAAAAAATCAGCAAAACTGAGACGCAAATGCTTTTGATGGCTTATAAACAATATATTGAACTGTCATTAGAACAATTTTGACGTTGATGTCATGAGCTGATTTACAGATAGAAGCAGTGTGAAGTTGGTAACACTTCATATCGTTCACCCTGTATACCATAGAGTTACCGGAACACCTGCCATATCTACTTAAGGATATTATTATTTAGGTAAGTTTTCATTTATTTGGCTATCTAACGTGATTTCCAAATATTAGACGTTTTCGAGATTTTCTATTTCAAAAATATTTCTTGAAAAATATATTATATTGTTTTTGCTTGTAATAAATAGATAAATAAATAATTGGCGCGTATACTTCTGTATGTGTTTGGCCGATCTTTTTCTCCTATTTGTGGTTTTCGTCTTGATGTTGTTCCACAAATGGAGGGATTCTTTTTTATTAGAAGATTTTTCATGGCAGAAATGAACTTGGAGGCTTGCCGTTGGGTCGAGCGGTATTAGAAAAAGTTGTTCTATTATTTTATGTTCATGCACGGAGATTCGAAACTACGCACTCCCGTAACGGTAGTCACGCACCAGCTCTTTCGGCCGTTTGTTTTGCTTGTAATCCAACTTATTTTTAATGTTAGTTCTAGGGCCCAACATTTTTTTAGTTTATAGCCGAAGAGTAAGAGTGGCGTTTGAAAAGTCTGTAAAATAATAAAAAGTGTTTAATTGTTTAAGGTAAACATATGCAGTGATTAGCAATAAATCCAAGAAATTAATCTACACGTTCACATATGGCAGATTACCTCCAAAATTGACATTCAGTTGTCAATACTGCTTTGAAAGGTTTTTGTTCATAGAAATTGGTTTGATGGAACATTTTCATATTCTTGGTTAGCTGAGTTATTATTAACGATATGAAGAAAAGAAAAGAATAGAAAAGAAAAGAAAAGAAAAGAAAAGAAAAGAAAAGAAAAGAAAAGAAAAGAAAAGAAAAGAAAAGAAAAGAAAAGAAAAGAAAAGAAAAGAAAAGAAAAGAAAAGAAAAGAAAAGAAAAGAAAAGAAAAGAAAAGAAAAGAAAAGAAAAGAAAAGAAAAGAAAAGAAAAGAAAAGAAAAGAAAAGGAGAAGAAATAGTTAATTTAATTGCGCAATTGGCTGCTAGTAATAAACAGCTGGAGGAAATCCGTAGACGACGTTTACCGAGGTTTCAAAAAATTAAGCAGCAACACGCTTTCAAAATTCGATATTACGTTTTATAATAAGTAATAAGAGGACAAAGCGTTTATGGAACAAAAATTTTATTAGAATTATGTCTACAAACCTGTTTTATTTGCCGGCGTCCATTTTATTTAGTTTTTTACTTTGACGTTTCGCTTTACATTTGTGAAAATAATTATCTATAACATAGAAAACTTAGGGTTGATGTAAAACAATATACTAACAATCTAGAATTATCTCTTAATCTGAGAAGAGATTACTTTATAACCTCAGATTTCGCGAAAGAAATTGTGTATGGGTAATAAGCGGCCGCCGTAGCCGAATGGGTTGGTGGATGACTACCATTCTGAATTCACAGAGAGAACGTAGATTCGAATCTCGGTGAAAGAGCAAAATAAAGAAAAAGTGTTTTCTAATAGCGGTCGCCCCTCGGCAGGCAATGGCAAACCTCCGAGTGCATTTCTGCCACGAAAAAGTTCCTCATAAAAATATTTGCCGTTCGGAGTCGGCTCAAAACTGTAGGTCCCTCCATTTGTGGAACAACATCAAGACGCACACCACAAATAGGAGGAGGAGTTCGGCCAAACACCCAAAAAGGGTGTACGCGCCAGTTATTAACGTTTATAACAAAAAATGGTTACAAATTTAATCTTCAAAATAATAGCCATCGCTAGAGACACATTTTTCCGTCTTTGTCCGCAAAGCAATCAGCGAGGCATTTTTTGGCTTCTTCGTGAGAACTGAAGCGCTGCTCAAAAAGTGCGTGGCCCATCGATGCAAACAAATGATAATCGGAAGGTGAGTCTGGTGAGTAAGCCGCATGCACAACCGATTCCCAATCGTACGTCCAGCGCCGTGGAGAGAGTATTCGGGCCCCGGGGGAAACTTGAAATGCGGGCCCCTTCAAATTTTTTTTATTTATCTTTTTTTTTTATCCATTTTAATAAGAGCTCAATAATATACACTTTTGTATCACCATATTATATTTATTCCTCGTAATCGTGATCATAACATTCGATATGGTGACCCCAAAAAAAGTCTGTGACGGAACTCTGGTAGAAGTATTATTTACTATATATTTTCAAGCAGGAAATTTCTTGGAATTACCCTCGAGTCCGGGCCCCTCTGAAAACTCCGGGCCCGGGGGTTTTTTGGGTCACTCCCAACTGCTCTGCTACCATTTCCTTGCATTTGACCCTCATCAACATTTGCGAAGGTTTAAAAATACTTCTAGCGAAATCTATGGACTAATAGCTGAAATTCTCATTTCATAGGTATATACCTGGTATATACAAAATATTAAGCACTAAAAAGTATATACATAATCTACTTATATCTGAACGTATTATTAGGGAGATTGAAACGAGTTGGAAGCCTATTCTTGCTGAGGCGTGAGCTGTGATGGAAAAAGAAAATTACTCTCCTTCCTCGATTCAAACAAATCTGAAACACAAAAACATTTCCCGATCTGGCCGAGTGTTTTTCCAAGAGATGCCACTAACTAAAAATAACCTCGACATGTGCCAGTAGTACCATCATTCTGCATTTGAACGGACTTGTAAAACGACCCTCATATATCAGTAAATCCAACTCAGCATTAAAATTTAAACCAGACCCTGACAGTTAAAAATGTGCGCTTGACAAAGTGTAGAATTCGCTATGGGTTTCGCTAAGTGATTCCTTTTCAAAAGCATTAGAAAATAAGTTTTTTGTATGTAAGCTATTCTGAAAATTATTTTAAAAACTAGTCTGTCTTTTTTGATATCCTAAAGATATACTACTTAAATTAAAGTAGCAAACTAAAGTGAGTAGTCCAACCAGAACTTTCTCCGCTCGTATGCGATCAAGGGAAGAGTGGACGGGGGGCTACACTTGGGGACAGTGCCTGGTGAACTTGTTCAGGATCGATCGAAGTAGGAAGGAAAAGTTGGTAGATGAGGTTTTTGCGAGGAGCTCCTCATCAGATTCAAATTCAGGTTACCGGACCAGTGCCGTGTGTGTTCCAGGCAGAGATAGCAACAATCAAGGAGCCAATCAGGAAAGTAAATATTTACTCCGACAGCCAAGCGGCAATAAAGGCCCTCGGGTCAGTGACGGTGCATTCGAAACTAGTCAGGGAATGCCTGGCCTTGCTTTGGACAGTGCCCGAATTTTGGCTTCCTGGTCACAGCGACATTGCGGGAAACTGTGAGGCGGATGAGCTGGCTAGACAAGGGACATGTGAGGCGATCTTCCCGCGAAAAGAGAGAATTGGGATCCCTCTGACTACCTGCGGCCTGCTCCTAGAAAGATGGGCATCGCGCCAACTCAGCGAGCGTTGGGCAAGTACACAAACTTGTAAGGTCACGAAATCCTTCTGGCCATGTGAGGACCGGAGGCGCTCCGGCGAGCTTCTGAGGTTGACAAAATATCAGCTCTCGATTCTCGTGGGTTTTCTCACAGGTCCCTATGTGCGAGGAATGCATGCTGTGAGACTTGGAATTACCTCAAGTCCTTTATGCGTCGGATGTATGGCGGATGAGGTGGAAGGATCGCAGCACCTTCTCCTTAGCTACCCAGCTCTAGCGGGGTTCAGATCCAGGCATCTTGGCTCTTACTTCTTTGCTGCGCCTGCTGATATAACTGGCGTTGACATTAAAAATCTGATGTAATACTGTGGGCAAAAAGTAAGGTGAATTTCGTTGTAAAATGAAAAATCTTTATTTTTTCTCGATGAAATACACTTATGCCAACGATTTTTCCAGTCCCCGAAACATGACAAATAGTCCATTTCCAGTATAGCCATCAGCACCTTCTTCGATTCAGCTTGTATCTCCTCAATCGACTCGAAACGCGTTCCCCGGAGTGGTCTCTTGAGTTTTGGGAATAGCCAGAAGTCACACGGAGCCAAATCAGGGGAATGCGGTGGTTGCGGAACGATATGCGTGGAATTTTTGGCGAAATGGTCACGAAGAACGAGTGCAGTGTGAGACGGTGCATTATCGTGATGCAGAAACCAAGAGTTGTTGGCCCATAATTCTGGTCTTTTTAGACGATTTACTTCACGTAAAAGACGCATAATGCTCAAATAATATTCCTTATTAACAGTTTGGCCAGGTGGAAGGAATTCATAGTACACCGCACCACGAAAATCGAAAAAAACTGTCATCATGACCTTTATTTTTGAACGACTTTGACGTGCTCTTTTCGGTCTGGCCTCGCCTTTAGCACGATATTCGCTTGATTGGTCGGTTGTTTCAGGGTCGTAAGCATAAATCCAAGTCTCATCTCCCGTAATATAGCATTTGAACTTGTCCTGATAGTCTGAAAGCATTGTTTCACACACATCAACGCAACGACTTTTTTCCAAGAAACTGAAAGTTTTCGGTACCAAACGAGATTTGACTTTTCGTAGGCACAAATGGTCTTTCAAGTGGTTTTCACAGATCATTCTGATATTCCGATCATATCAGTAAGGTCTTTAACAGTCAACCGACGATTTTTGAGCACTAACTCCTTCACTTGATTGACGTGTTGGTCGTTGGTCATCTGTTGACGTTGATGGTCGTCCTTAGCGCTCCAAGTCATCAACACGTTCTCGACCCTCTTTGAAGTCTTTGTACCACTTATAAACATTTTTCTGCGACATGGTCGAGTCACCAAAAGCCTTCTGCATGCTAAACGTTTTCGCAGCCGAAATTTCATTCAGCAAACAAAATTTGATGGCACTTCTCTGCTCAATCAAATCAGTCATTGTAAAAATCAAAAAATGCACTCTTGGTCGTTTGGTAAACACAAGCGTAAATATATTACTGATAACACCATTCACATGAAAGTTGGCCCAGATGTTATTAACAGTGCCGCCAACTCATGACAAAAATAACTAGAGCGAAATTTTAATCCTGCGAGGTTTGACAAATAAGTTCACCTTACTTTTTGCCCACAGTAGTATTTCATCAGTAGCGGTTGACGCAAACGCACCACAGTCATCGTTCACCACCCACACACTCTAAACCCATTCTTCTAACCATCCCAGCACTACCTCTTTCCGCCCTCTCCTTTTATTCCATCGATGCTCTCTTTCACTTCACCTTCATCACAATGGTATCATCAAGTGAGTAGACGGATTGCGGGCTCTTACTCGTGGAAGGAAAAATTTCATAAGAAGGGGAAAATTGAAAACATGTGACTAAAATAAAAGAAGCCTAAGAACTTAAACTTTTTTTATGCATTATAATTTGTGCTCGACATAACCGCCCATATTTCTGATATAAATTCTCTTTATTCTTTTTAAATTACTTTTCACGACGCTTGATTTCGTCAGCCGCATCAAGTGCCCATTGTTTCAGGTGAATAATGACACCCTTAAGTATTTTGGGCGGCAATCCCGGTAACCCTGCATATATTTATACATACGCACATGCATACATGTATACACATATACATAATTACATATACATATGTACATGATTGTATATGTAGTTTTTTTTTTCGAACTACAGCTGCATTTTACCAACGCTTTTGCAATACATTGCCGCCACGTTCAAGCAGGTTGCAAGTTACAAGTTGTAGCTTGACCGCATTCAGATGTAATCTTTTATGGACTTATCAAACCAATATTGGCAACTCTGAATGGCAATTCCGCTTTTAGACCAACCACCTTACACCTGCTCCTGCCTTAAGCTGTTTGTTCAACTTCGCTGTGATTTATTGTAGTGCCACGCATTTTGAACGCTTCATAATTTCAGTTTAAAAGCCAAATAAAAGTGTTGGCTAATTAGGCCTATGCCGTGTACTTGTCCACTTGCCCACTTGCCCGCCTAGTCATCCAACTATTCACCTGACATTTGGCACTTTTTATTTCTAAATACTCACTATTAATTCCATTAAATACTTTGACCGCTATCGTTGCTCCCATATGGGTGAATTTTACTATTTTTTACTATTTTGACTTCATTAAAATTAAATTTTTAGGAATTGTTTATTGCCACTCATTTGCTGGCTACTGTTTTGGTTCAACGTTTATTGCCTTAGCCATGGCAGTTGACCATTAAGACTTGCCAAATTTTTACTTCATGGACATACATACAAACAAGCATGCATAGACATATATGCACACATACATATACATACATACATACATACAAATACACGAGTATACCCACAAACAGGCATTGTAACTGGCATACCGAAATGTGTACTAACTTAGTATGAGTAATTACATACTTCCATGCATACAGACATATACACACATACATACAAACATCTCTGTGTATATTTGTGTCGCACATTTAATTATGTCATTTTGCGTGTCGCTCATAATCTTTGCCGTTTGTCATTTAATGAGTTTTCGTGGCTTGCCGGTTTACTGATTTTCTTTTGACTTTCGATGGAAAAGCACATATTTCTAATTTTTTTCGTTTCTTTAGTTTATTTGTTGGCTTAGTCTATTTGTTTGCTGCCAACTGCTTCGTTTTCTGAAATCTCATGAATTGCTAAATTTTTCATTTAAGTCGTAGTTATTTCTAACCTGTTAAATGGAGTGTTAAATTTGTATTAGTTTTTCAGTGTTTCAGGTTTTTCTCTTTCATTCCATTTGAACTCGCAATTTTATCCGAGTCAAGGGCCTTGCGGGTGAAGAACGAACTTTTACTCTTTGCAGAAATCGATTTGGTAATTGAATGTTAGTTGCTTTGATTCATTAGTGTGGAAACACAAGTCGGATGCTTTGCTAGGAAAGTAAATTGAGATAAAAATAAAATTTAAAAAATTGAAATCATTCTGGATTTGTCTTCTTTCTAAGCTAAGGAGAGTTGTTTTTTAACCTGCTGATACGAGTATTTTCTGAGGAATTGGGTACTTAGGCTAAAGTTAATTTAGTTTGGCTATTAACCCTGCTACTATGTTAGAAAAAAAAAAAACTCATGTTATGTTCGGGTCTTACTTTGACCCCACATTTTTTTATTGAGAAAATTCAAATTTGTACAGTCCAAAAATGGTTTTAAGGCTTGTGATCAATGCAATATGTCGTCGTTAGAGTGGTTGTGTGTCGGTGTGACGGACAAACAGGTTTTTTGCAAGTTATGCACTCAGCAAAGGTCTTTTTCGACGGGCAAAATTTGCACCTTTTCCGTTCACTAGCGCATTTTCGTTTTGGAGAAGGCGAATTCGTAGATGGTGATGCACTGTCTTCTTCTCGAATTCTTCGTACCAATGATGCAGAGGTTTCTGCGCGAGCAAGCCGACTACGCCTCTTGATATGTTCTTGAGCTAAAACTTCACCGAGTTGCTCTAAAAATAGGCGCCCTTTGTGCAACTTATTTATATTTACCATTCAGGATATATTTCGGTCCAAATTATAAAAGCGTTTAGAGCAAAAATATCTAATAAATTAGAGAACAGGGCAACAGGCCACCGATTGGTTTTCCTTTTGCACGAATATGTACGAACCATTTGGTCCAATGTGTCGACTCCACCTTTTGTCGAGTTGTAGTATTCAATTATTTCCGGAATTTTTATTTTTTTTGATGATCTTCCAAAATGTTGCTATTATGGTGAAGGGTGCTAAGCAAATAAATCATTCTGTATTTTTTAGGCACATGCAAAACTACAGTTTCTTTTTCAGGAAAAAAAGTTTAATTGAGTGTATTGGAAGCTTACGCAATTCTTGTGATGTTGCATGAACCGGCAGAAAACGTTTGTTGTTCCTTACTGTGCCAACAATAGTAACAGTTCCAATGCAAGGTTATGACTCGTAAAAAAATTATCGGTAGTCACATTTCGTCCACGGTATGAAGTCACTAAGTCTAGAGCAACCCGTTCGCCTTGATTCCTTTCAGCATTGTCTCCTACTTTGCCCAAGTATATTTGGAACTGTAAGCAAAATGCGGTGTCAGAATCCGCTGCTATCCACGCTTTCATGAAATATTTCCCAGGTTTAGTTGGAATGTATACATTGAAAGGACATCTACCTCGGAACGGAATAAGCTGTTCGTCAATCGTTATGTTAGCACTTGGAACGTAAAGCAGCTGCAAGTTTTGGGTCCATTGCTCATAAAATGTGCGAATAGGAGCAAGTTTATCTCCTCTTTGTTCTGATCTTCTTCTTTGCCTATCGTCAAATGCTAGTACACGAGAAATATTGCTAAATCGCTCCAAAGACATGATTCCTCTCAAAAACGGACGTCCATGAATCTCGTCCCACAGGGAGTTAAGACTTTCACCGAATGACCGGTAGACTCCTAAAAGAATAATATGTCCGTTATACAATTATAATAGGAAAAATATATTGTAAACAAATACCAATAAGTTTAAGAAGTCCCAGGTAAGCATCGAACTCAGTAGCATCTATAGCTTGAAAATTTTCGAAAACAGCACTTCCTTGTAAATTGCTGTAGTGAATTATATCCCTTTTCATAGCTTCTGTAAGGCATACATCAAAAATATCACGAATTTTTTAAATACGATGAATAACATAAGAAGTCACTCCAGGTTTTCCGTGAAGAATATTTTCACTTGCTGCACGACTTAGACATTGCAAAGGAGGTATTGTTGTCCACTTTATCATCCGATCTTTATCAAAAAATTCTGTGCTATTAGTTACGGCCAATGAAGTGAAGGCTTCTGAGCCACTGGAAATGGAGTGTTCTGAAGATAAACATTCGTCTTCCTCAAGTACAAAATTAGCATCACAATCATCACTTGCATCGTCTTCAAGGTCACTCAAGAATGCACCAATGTCATGATCAGTAATTTGTCCACGCTGACATTATGGCCAAGTAAATACAACAACAAATTTTACCGTATAAATACTAGTACGAATTTAGAAAAAAAAATGTAGATTATATATACTTACAGTATGTCTAGATTCCATGTTTTATCAAAATCTATCGTCTATAAACTTAGATTTACAATAGCAACTGATCACTACAATATTTAGCACAGAACTGAAAGCATTTGGTTTCGTTGTTATTGAATATAAAAATTATAACTATAAACGCATTCCAGCACTCACAACAGAGAGGTGTTCCAGACGATGACTCTGCAACAGGGGATATTACATTATATACAGGGTGGCTGATGAATTTTGCCACATTAAGAAACTCAAATAACTTTTTTTTTAGTGTATGGAATTCATTTATTTTTTCTTTCAAGTTGAAGGTCATTAAATTTTATTAAATGTAGCTTAACTAGTTTTAAAAATAATTGAATTTAAATGCGCCCCATGCTCGTTGACACAAGTGCGGCATCTTAGTAAAAAGTTGTTCATTGCTGCTTTGAGAGTTGCGACAGGAATAGCCGCAATTGTTGCCCGAATGGATTGTTTTAGTTCATCCAAATTTGTTGGCTTTGTTTTATAGACTTCTTGTTTACATAAACCCCACAAGAAAAAGTCAGGTGCAGTAAGGTCAGGCGACCTGGGGGGCCAACGAAATTCGGAGTTTCTTGAAATCAGTTTATTGGGAAATTATCGTCGCAACTCTGTCATAACAGTCTGGGCTATGTGAGACGTTGCCCCATCTTGTTGAAACCACACAGAGTTGAAAGGAATTCTCTTTCGGCGTAGTTCTGGATAGAAAAATTCCTTCAGCATTTTCAAATAACGGTCTCCAGTAACCGTAACGGTGTGACCATTTTCTTCAAAAAAATAAGGTCCGACAATACAGCGTGAAGAAACCGCACACCACACTGTCACGCGAAGAGGATGCAATTCCGTCTCGTGGAGTATCTGTGGGTTAGAAGTACTCCATATTCGACAATTTTGTTTGTTCACATTGCCGTTTAAATCGAAATGGGCCTCATCAGACATGAAAAGGCAGTTTAACATGTTTTGGTCTTCTTCCACCATTTGCAGGATCTTCTGGCAAAATTCCAAGCGAATCGGCAAGTCTGCTGCTTTCAGTTTGTTAACCATTTGAATTTTGTACGGAAATAAGTCTAAATCTTTGTGCATTATTGTTTGCAAAGACTGTCGGCTGACACCAAGTTGAGCAGATAAGCTTCTTGTTGAAACCCTTGGATTGCTTTGTATAGCTGCAGCTACAGCAGCGATCGTTTCCTCCGTCCGAACTGGTGGGTTTCGATGATAAGGCCTTCTTGCGACTGTTCCTTGCTCAGCAAAATTATTCACCAGTCTCATTATGGTCCATCTGCTCGGGGGATCGCCGCCAAACATCCGCCTGTACTCTCTCTGTACCAAAACTACGGACTCCAGTGCGTGATAGCGGCGGACTATCCAAATTCTTGTTTGCGTGTCCCAGTTATCCATTTTAATAAATTTTAAAGATCAATCTGCAAATTAAAACAAAAATGGAACAGATATTTTAAAAAGAAAAAAAGTTATTCAATTTTTTTTTGGTAGCGGCTTTCATCAGCCACCCTGTATTTACTATTCGTTTTACAAATATGATAGGGGTCATAAAATGACCCGAACCTGATATGCGTAAGCACTTGCAATAAACAATTTTCTAAGCCTAATTGAATTCAATATATTTCAACAATTGATGCACTGAGTAGTACGAACTTTCAAATATATTCCACCAGTTAGAAATACGGTGATGTAATATGCAATTTGGGTCATCAAAAGACCCTAACGTAGTAGCAGGGTTAAGTAGAATCTCATAAAAATAAATAAATAATTGGTGCGTACATTTCTGTTAGGTGCTCGGCTGAGCTCCTCCTTCTATTTGTGGCGTGAGCCTTGCCGTTGTTTCACGAATGAAAGGACCTACAGTAGAAGCTCAGCAAAAATAATAAAAAATATCATTCAACTTTAATACGAAAGCTGAGGAGTAAAGTTGTACTTCTTCTTTATCTACACATTGGACAACGGAAATTGTCAAAGAGATTGGCCCGCGCTGTGTCCGAATGTTCTTTTGCACTTACTTCACATCGACTCTTTCGTTATTTCCATCGCAGCTTAAAGTGCAATCAGGTTCAAGGAGATTGGCCTCTGGAAGCAATCTGTCAAGGGACAGTTAACATCGTATTTCTCCGAACTTCTAACAGGTCTCTTTATCCGCAAACTAGAGTTTGAGGCTCGTGCTACAGCAATCTCTCCAAATAGGCAGGAATGAATCGAGGAGAAAATCTGCACCGAAGCTTGCACCTCCGTCTTCAATGACGGTTCCAAGATGGAATCGGGAGTCAGAGCAGGGGTTTTCCCTAAATCAGCCAATTTATCTATCTCCTTTGAACTGCCGAATACTGCTAGTGTTTTTCAAGCAAAAGTCTTTGCGCTCTTGCAGGCCTGAAAAGGGCTTAGGGAACGCGGGAGGGAGGGAGATATTAACATTTTCTCCGATAGTCAAGCCGCGATTAAGGCTCTGTCGACGCCATGGTGCAGAACAAAAATAGTAAACTCCTGTAAGGAGGAGATCAAATCTCTTGGATGTGCAGGTTACATTTCTCTAATCTGGGTTCCAGGACAAAGGAACATAGAGGGAAATGAAATTGCTTATGAGCTTGCCAGGAATGGAACTGAATTGGCTTTAGAGACCTCTTACTCGGTCATCGGCATCCCTCTGCTTGTTGTTAAAAGGAAAACTGCACAAATTATTTCTCAGAAAACCGCAGAAAATATGGAGCTCCATTTTTGAGCTTGCCAGGAAGGGGACTGAATTGGCTTCAGAGACCTCCTACCCGGTCATCGACATCCTCTTGACAGTTGCTAAAGGGGAAGTGCACAAATTATTTCTCAGGAAAGCGCACAAAAGATGGCCCCAATACAGTATACGAAGGACTCAGAAAGTCCTTATGACTCCTTGCCATTCAATTTTCAAGCTCGTAGCTGTGTTTACCGGTCACTGGACGATCGTCACACACGCGGAAAAGCTGGGGTTACCATATAACCCCCATTGCAGAAGCTGTGGGGAACCTTCAGAGAAGAAGACTGTTAGCAGTTTCTCTGTAAATGTCCGGTTTTGGCAGCTAGACGATTAAAGTACTGGATGCTCCTTTCTTCGACAGCCTGAGGCAGTGCACCAAATTAAAATCAATTAATCTCCTCTATTACATCGAGGGCTCTGGTTGGCTGTAGATATCCACCTGTTAGAGGTCTCATAATGGTATCAAAACGGCGCTTAGTGCTATTTAAGGAGTGCCAGACTGGCACTTCAACCATTTCACCTGCCTACTTACCTACCAGCGGCGCTGACTCGAGATATTTAAAAATTCCAGATGAAACTAATCGTTTGTTTGTTTTGTATTCTCAATTCAAAATATATATTTCTCTTCCTCTACAATTTGCATGGCTGACTCGGCATGAGAAGCTGCTAGATAACTATTCACTGTGTTATATCGATGCCGCCGTAAAGCTCCAGCTCCACCAGGGCAGCGTGACATTACACATCGTACCAATCGTTGTTTTTTTTTTTTGGCCTCGCCGAAATCCGATTTCTTCTGCGGCGGCGGGACGCAGAGAACATGAAATGTGTTCACTTGCGCACCGATTTGTTGGTCAGCACTCTCTGAGAGCAGGGTGAGAGTCGAGTGGTGAATCTTCTGGCTGTCAGCTGCACCTTTCCGTCGGGGCGTAGGCGCAAATGAGCGAGATGTTGAAGAATCTGCCCTGGATGGGAATTATTGCCAGACGCTCATGCACGTCCGAAAAATGAACGTGGATACGCGAAGGAAAGTATTTGGCGACGTAGTCTCCCTCCCACCAATACCGAATTTGTGCTTCTTTACAGCTCTCCATGTTAGCTGTAGCAGACGGCACAAGGTCCCATGTCTTATTGCATTGCCTTGCTCATCGAATTTCTTGAATCGGCATTTGCTCTACGAGAACATCAACCAGCAGTGGTACCTTCCACATTAAGGACCCGAATATTCCGTGTGCATGTCCTCAAAGCATAGTTCTAAGTTCGTTTGCCGTTTTCATTGAGGAAGGATTTTTCGTGGTGGTTAGTAAACCCAGCGCACAGCCAGATATCCTAGGCTGAGCAGGGCTGAACAAACAGGTGTTCGGGTGTTTCTTCTACTTCTGAATTGACGCGATAACCGCTTACGCGATTTTGGCCGACTTTAACGAAGCGCGCCAGTCGTTTCTTTGTCGTGCTAACCGGCGTCAATTGGACACACCAAGTGAAGCCAAGTCCTTCTCCACCTGATCTTTCCAACGCAGAGGAGGCCTTCCTCTTCCTCTGCTACCACCAGCTGGTACCGCATCGAATACTTTCAAAGCCGGAGCGTTTGTATCCGGACGACATGACCCAGCCAACGAAGCCGCTGGATCTTTATTCGCTGCGCTATGTCTATGTCGTCGTAAAGCTCATACAGCTTATCTTTCCATCGCCTGCGATATTCGCCGTTGCGAACGTGTAAAGGTCCAAAAAACTTGCGCAGAATCTTTCTCCAAGCGTTGCTTCATCGAATGCTACCTAGAGGAAATTTGGGCGACGCCTGGCAGTTGTGAACTGCTTGAACCGTATGCAGAAGACTCATTGTGATCACTCTTGCATGGAATTCTCCGTACGGAACCATCTTGCAACGTCTGATACAGTAGTATTTTTTCCAATCTAGCCCAAAAAATAAAAAGAAAACCACTTTTGGTTATTCTTGTTTGATCGGTTTGTGTTACACGTTTAGTTAAGTTTTATCACATTGTAAACTGCTGAGACGGTGCGATTCAATTTAGTGACAATTTTTCTGTTGGTTAACCCAGTAATCTTTCTTGTTTGGACCTGAGTGATTTTTTCGGGTGTTATTGTTTTTCCCAAGATGACTTTGTGTAAGAAATTCAAGATATTTTATTACCAAATTACGCATTTGAAGACTCAGAAATTACTGCCTTTAATGGACTTTCGCAATAAAACTTTTTTAGAAAAGCTTCGCTCGAGTATTAGATGCATGGAAGGACGCAGCGAAATATATACATAGATTGTTATATAAATTCGTTTTAAATTTTTTTTTTATATACGTACACCCTTGCCAACTAATTAGAAACTCGATATTTTTTATTACTTTTTTTGTCTTTTCATATAAATCAGAGTTCCAAACTTTGTACAAAATTTATAAAAATGTGATAAATTTCCATCAAAATTTTAAACTTTTCATACTAACGCTTATTATTTTGTATGCACAAGTGTTAAAAAGCATCAGAAAAAAATATCTAAGCCTGTCGTAAAAGCTCGTACAACTAAAGTGTATAAATGCAGCCTAAATGTAGGCTACAAGTAAAAACTCTGCTAAATGCACAGCTTAGTAATTGCAAAAAGCCTTACATTTATATACATACATACATACACACATACCAACAACCATTTAGCACAAAGTTTACAAAGTTAAGTTCAGGAGGCTTTAAATTTGAATACAGTTGTGTCTGAATATAGTGAACTAATACTTTCAGCAGTCAAATCTCTCTCATTCGCTACTTCAGTGTTGCCTAGCTTTGAATAGAAAAACGCACTAAAATGTCCAGTTAAAGAAAATAAAAAATGGAGGGACCTACAATTTCAAGCCGACTCCGAACGGCAGATATTTTTTATGAGGAGCTTTTTCATCGCAGAAATAGACTCGAAGGTTTGCCATTGCCTGCCGAGGAGCGACCGCTGCTAGACAAAAAACTTTTTCTTTATTTTGGTCTTTCGCAGAGATTCGTACCTGGGTTCTCTCTGAATTCCGAATGGTAGTCACACACCAACCCATTCGACTACGGCGGCCTCTATGTCTCTGTTTACCTTATTTAATTAAGTGAATTAGTCTGTAAGATAAATTTCTGTAGAGTGAAGGAAATAAATAAATAAATAATAACAGCTTTTCTAGCAATCAACAGCTAAAGAACTATTAGGTGACTACTCGCTTTCATTTCTGCTCATTGTGTGCCTTTTTTTTGTGTAACTGGTTTCGATTTGGAGTTGCTATTAATAATTGGTTTTGCATTTAATATTTAGTGACTTTCGATTGTTCACTGCTTTGAGTACTCCATGCAAAAACTCAGTGTCTATACCCAGGTACCACTGTGTTATGTCGTCGTTATAAAATCGTTAAAAGACGTTTTCGTTAAAATAAATTTTATGATGGTTAGCAAAAAAAATCCATTCGAACTGAAGAACTAAGATTTAAGTTATTTCAAGAAAATAATATATTTAGATTGAATTGTTGCGCTATTCATCAATTAGTCCACTTCAAGAGATTCGAGTATTTTTCTGAAAATTTGTTTATTTGAAGACTTGAGTTTAATAAGAAGTAAACGGAAAAATTTCTTTTTTTAATCAGTATTCAAAATTTTGGTATACAGTTCATTAAAGTATAAAGTAAATAGTTATTTGTTAATCTTCGAAAGGTTCAACATTTTTATAAGTTTTTTGTTTTCAATTTCTTAGGATAAAATATACTCCTAAAATTGAAAAAAAAAACGCCGGCCGCCGTAGCCCAATCGTTTGGTGCGCGACCACCATTCGAAATTCAGAGAGAACGTAGGTTCGAATCCTGGTGAAAGACCAAAAATTAAAAAGTTTTTTCTAACAACGGTCGCCCCTCGGTAGGCAATGGCAAACCTCCGAGTGTATTTCTATCATGAAAAAGCTCCTCATAAAAAATATCTGCCGTTCGGAGTCGGCTTGAAACTGTAGATCCCTCCATTCGTGGAACAACATCAAGACGCACACCACAAATAGGAGGAGGAGCTCGTCTGAACACCCAAAACGGGTATACGCGCCAATTATATATATACATATACATATATTTAATTTTTTTAAAGAAAAATGAAAGAAAACATTTTTTTTAGAAAAATTGGTGAAAAAAATTAAATTTTTCAAAAGCAAAATTTTTTCGGGGTGTACAATTTTAAATTGTTATAAATTTTGTCCAAAAAAAAACCTTCTTAAGAAAAAATTATTCTTTAAACACAAAAAAAATTAAAATTTTCCACAAAAAAAAAAGAATTCTATAAAAACAATTTATATTTGGACAAAACAATTTTTTATTTGGACTTTGTATTAAACAGTTATATATTGTTTTTATAAATTTTTTTAGGAAATCTTTTTTAAAGAGAAATTTTTTAAAAACACTTTTTTTCTGGAGAATTTTGTTTTCAAGAATTTTTTGTTTAAATAATGTTTTTTTGAATAATTTTGTTTTATAAATTTCCTTTTCAATTTTGTTTTTTTTTTTAATGGGACGATTATTTTTTGGAATTTTTTTTTTCAATATTTCTTATTTGAACTTTTTATTAAACAACTTTGTATTTTTTTATAATTTTTTTTTGGAAATCGTGTTTAAAGAAATTTTTTAAAAACACTTTTTTTCTGGAGAATTGTGCTTTCGAGAATTTTTTTTAAGAAAAATGTGTTTCTGGACAATTTGTTTAATGTTTTATTTATAAATTTTTTTTTTTTGTTTTATAATTTTCTTTTTCAATTTTTTATGTTGTTAATTTTTGAAAGAAAAATATTTAACGTTTTGGAAAAATATTTTTTTTTACTACTTGGGGAACTTCGTCTCTGACAATTTGTTTAATTTCTAATTTTTTTAATTTTTTTTTGCCTTTAATTTGTTTTTTAATTTTTTGTTTTATAATTTTCTTTTACAATTTTTTTTTTGTTTTCAATGGAAAGATTATTTTTTGAAATACATTTTTTTTTAATATATTTTATTTGAATTTTCTATTAAACAATTTTAAATTTTTCTATATTTGTCTTTAGGAAATCGTTTTTAAAGAGAAGGTTTTTAAAAACAAATTTTTTTCTGGAGAATTTTATTTTCGAGAATTTTTTTTTAAGAAAAATGTGTTTTTGGACAATTTGTTGAATTTTTTATTTATTAATTTTTTTTTGTCTTAAACTTTTTTTTTGATTTTTTGTTTTATAATTTTCTTTTTCAATTTTTTGTTGTTAATTTTTGAAAGAAAAATATTTTATTTTTTGGAAAAATATTTTTTTTACTACTTGGGGAATAACGACTCTGGTTATAAGCAAAAATGTGGTGTATTTATCAAAATATAATAAATAGCTTAGACTAATCCCCTCAGTAATCCCCGAAAGTTTCATTACAAAACGCCCATAACTTTTCAAGTTATATTCAAACACGTACAACGAACCAGTAAAAATTAGTGAAAATAGGAACTGTTCTTCGCGAAGTTGGTGAACAGTCGAGTTGATTTTTGATAAATTTTTTTGCATACGACCTTAAGAATTTTTTTCCATATAAAGCATTGATTCGGAAGACTTTTATATGAGAATAAAAAATGCTCAGAACGTCACTCATTTTTTGAAATTTCTTAGTTTTTGTGAGGTTTGATGCAGAAAGCATTAGGCTTTTAGAAAAAAAATTACAAAAATAAAAATAAAAAAATAAGTAAAAATAAAAAAAATTAAAAAAAAATAAAAATTAAAAAAAAATAAAAATTAAAAATAAAATAAAAACTAAAAAAAAATAAAAATTAAAAAAAAAATAAAAATTAAAAAAAAATATATTAGTTAGTTGTTAATTCTCCTCCTCGCTCTATTATTTTGAGCGCAGGTGTTTACAAATACGAGGTGCTCGTATTGCGTAATAAGAGTAATGCTATTAGAAAAAAGGAACGTATCCGAAAAGCGATAGCATTCGTTTCTCTTCAGCGTGAAGCTTTCTTCTTCGAATAGCGAAGCGAGAGCTAAGCTTCCATATAGCAACGAACGCTTGAACAACTTACGAAAGTATTTGTCAGAGACAGCACTACTAGTCGACATTATGTTTATGTAGTTAGTAGCATCTCTTAGAAAAAACACATCAAGTTTCAGCCCGATCGGTCTATTCCTTTCTTTTTTGGCATTCGTTTGAATCGGGGAAGTAGAGTGATTTTCCTATTCCCATTACAGCAACGCACCAGCCCACTCCTCCGCAGTTGTGATCACAAAATTCATGGAAATGCGATTCCAACTGGTTTTGCATTCACCTATAACCTTGGTTCCGACGGACTACTATTTGTTCCGCAATTTGAAGTAATGGTTGGCGGGGAAAAAGATTTTATTGAAACGAGGAGGTGATTCCAGAAACAAATAGCTCTTTTTCAGCTTTGGACAAATCCTATAATTCGGAAGGCATCAACAAAGTAGAATAGCGTTGAACTAAGTGTGTATGCTTAAAAGGGGACTATGTGTATATATATGTATATAAAGGGTTTTTCAATTGGCGCGGGTCGATTTTGGCACCCTGTGGCAGCCATTTTGTTTTGGTGACATCTGTCAAATCTTTTGTTTATTATTCAGTTGTTTATGCCAAATCATCATGGCAAGTTACACGATTGAACAGCACGTTCAAATGATAAAACTTTATTATCAAAATGAGTGTTCATTAACGCGAACGTTGCGCGCATTGCGCCCATTTTTCGGTAGACGTGGTGGCCCTTCCAATTTCTCATGGCCCATGTTGAACCATATGGACCTAGACGACATGTGGTTCCAGCAGGACGGCGCTACGTGCCACACAGCAAACGCCATTTTATTCCATTTCAACATCTACCCGCCCTTATTGAAAAACCCTCTATAATTGGCGCGTGCACCCTTTTTGGGTGTTTGGCCAAGCTCCTCCTCCTATTTGTGGTATGCGTCTTGATGTTGTTCCACTAAAGGGGACTATGTAGAAGAAAAAAAAAGGTTTACGCTGCACGGTTTTTTCAAACGACCCTTGTAAGCGGTTAGGTTATGGTGGTAGTCGGTCTGCACGATCAACTCACTTAGACCTTACGGGTCCGTTGTGATACCACTGCGCTGCACGGGAATCCCATATACATTCCTTCGTGGAACCATTTTGTGGCTCTTATAAAACGTAGAATTGATCCCAACCGCACGCCAGACAGCTCTGCAAGAGAATTGAAAAAATATTTACCTAGACAACCTGCTGAGATTTTAGCTAGGGCTGGGCAATTGCAAACGAAGTGCTGAACTGTTTCTTCTTCTTCCTCATCTCCACAACTTCTGCAATATTCATGTGAGAAAACTCCTAGCCTTGAGGAATGCCTGCCAAATAGCCAATGATCGGTTAATCCATGCACTTACAGAGCACAACTGTAATGAAAACTTAAATAACTCGAATCAGCAATTCGAAGTTCAAATCATTGATGATAATCTTCTTTGATATTCAATGGATTTCTGAAGTTACTAGTCAACATTCTTACCTTCACGTACTTCGTGAACTACTTAGAAGAATAAGAGAAGAGCAGCTGGAATTGTGGAAGTTAAGTCAAGTCATAGATTCTCCACCAAGACAATGCGCTCGTTCATTCTGCATTGTCTTGCCAAGAGGAATTTAGTCTGTGTAGATATATAATGTTTTCATGAGCACCTGTTTTATCCACCGAATCTTACGCTATGGAACTTCTACCTGTTTTCTGAGGAAAAATCTGCATTGAAAGAAAAGAATTTGTGCCAATTGCAGCTGATAGAAAAATATTTCGAGCGCTGTTTTGAACAATGGATGATTCATATATAGCTTTTATAAATAGGTAGGGAAGGCCCTGTGCTAAAATGGTAAGAGCTAAAACTGTGTGAAGTCAGACTAAAATATTTTGCGTCCTCAGTCCGGTTAGTCACGCCTCGTATAACGAATTTAATTGTTCTTAAGATCAACAGCAAAACAAGTTTCTGAATGCATCAGTCTGTAGATATTTGTGTACATACATACAGACATAAGCACAGATAAGAGACAAACGACTCGGAAAACAGATGTTAGTTGATATGAGGCGATGGCTTGCGAACTAAAGGAACATATGGAATCACATACCTACATACATACTTACACACACACGTGCTCAGATCAGATCAAAGTAATGATCGTTCATTAAAACATCTCTGAATAGGGCATCCAAAAATGTGGCGATTCAAGCTTTGTCTGAGTTCGCATGATGATTGCGCTAAAGCGAAATTTTTTTTTATTTACATACGAAGGGGGCCAAGCAAACAAATACATACATACATCATTACAACTAAATGATCATGCATATACTAATGCGTGCGAATAACCGTGAAATGAAATAAGTAAAAACGCTCAGAAAGTCGCAAAAAAAAAAAATGAAAAAATAAACAAAAATCTCATAAGCAGTGCTTTGATGGCGATGAGTTGGCGATCAGCTGTCGCTTTAATGGCTCACAGACTGAACGAACAGCCGGCTGTCGCGCAAGGTTAATAAAGAGCGCACACCTGACGCGCGAAGTAGATTGGACAGTGCATAGCTGCTCCTGTAGGCCGTCGCCATCGCCGCCGTCAACAACGTACTCAGCGTGGGAGATAGTCTCCAAATCTGGTGTTATGAGAGAGTAAAAAATCAAACAATAATAAATTTGACTTGATACTTGGAAGCTCGGCTGAAGCTTTAGTTGTAGCGCTGACGGCTTAGCCATTATCAGTCGTGGACACAGCTGTGACAGTTGAACAACCAATAAACGGCGAACGGAGCTCGACACGCGTGAACTTCGAACGAAGAAGACAACAACGGATAACGCTGGTTTATTGACTAGAAAAAAAAAAAACAAAAAACAAAAAAACCAAAACCAAGAAAATGAAACGAAATTAAATAAGTTGAGAAGCAAATAGCAAAATAAAAATTTATATAAGAAAAGTGCAAAAAACATATGAGATTTACTTTTAAGGAAAGTAGGAAGTAATAGCGCGTGTCTTTTTGCGTTGTACTCATTTTTTTTCTTTTTTCGTATGCAAGTATTGTCTATATGCACACCAGTGATTAGGAGAGTGAGTGCGTCAGTACGTTAATTTCAGTTGTGAGACACAATTCAGTGGTAGGGTGAGCAAAGTGCACGTGTTGATGCCGCTCTATTGATAAGAATGAACGCATAAGGAATACGTGAGGAAAAATTAAATACAACTACGAATCGATTTCGTGTATTTGCAAAACATATCCGTCTGCACTCAGTTGAAATCAAAACTCAGAATCGTTGTGCAGGGCGCAAAACAAAAAAACAAAAACAAAACCCAATTAACAGCTGTGCGACGTGCCAGCGCAGAGAGGAAATACCAAAACATTACTTTAACACCACCAGTGGCGCTGCTTCCATAGCTCTGGTGTGTTCCAGTGCGAACGCGGCGAGTGTAGAGTGCAGAAAAAGCGTGACCACGCGGATAAATTTAAAAGCTTTAAAATGCCACAGACTTCTTGGCCTTTCAGACCGGTACAGCTGGTATTGTTGTTGGCATGTTTATTGCTGGTGAGTGAGTGTATCAATAGCAATAACGAATACGAGTATATCAGCATCTAAATACATACTTACGCTTTGTTTACCTTTCACCATTCCCCTTTTGACATTTTCCATTATAATGAATACGACTATCATTTTTTGTTGTTGTTATAATAATAATATGCATGCTCATATTTTCATACAATAGCTACACCCACACACATACAGTACATGAATTGTTATTTGTTTTCTATTTTCCAACGCTTAATTAGTGCTATTTCTGTTTACTTTAGCTCAGCTCCCCATACCCGCTTTATAGATTTTTTTGTTTTGTAATATTTTGAATTGGAATATGTAATCGCGATTTTGTACGGCTATAGATGCACTAGCACTTCATAATTTTGATTAGTTCTAACTGTTTTTCTTTTATTTTTTTAATATTTATTATTTTTTTATAAGAGTCTAATAAAAATCTTATAAATTCAAGTTTCAAAGATAATTGAAGAATTATAATTTTTTTTTTAATTAGTATTTCTAAAGAAATTATTAGTAAAGAATTTTGTAGTTTAATAAATTTTAGTAATATATATTAAAGTGCAAGTTCGAAGTTGCTCAGAAAACTCATTGATTTTTGATAATTTTTTACCCTGACGGTGTTACGCATTTTCTCCATATAAAAAATTTCGAGCATTCGTTACATGCAGAAAATGAGCATACCTCAGCGACAAATAAATTGTCAAAAATAGAAGTGAACTTTGAACCACTGAAACTTGCACCTTATTATATATATTAGAATTAAATAAGCATAGAACTGCATATCCATTTTTAAAATATTCTGAATAAAAAGTGAGATATTTTGTTGGGAATTGGGTGAATGTAAGTAAAACCATAATCGCATTTCGGGTTTGCTTTTTGAATTCTATAACGTCAAAATCAGCATGCTCTTCTCCACATTGGCCGTTTCGGCCCCCCTCAAGGAACTCCAAAAGCAGAGTCCTTTACCCAGCTTAACTTTTTTCCAGCCCAATACACTTTCATATTTTTTTGTAATATTTTACTTTAGGTATTATTTAAATCATCCACTATACATTCTCAATGCACACAAATGACAAAGTAAGCACACAGATGTAAACAAAGCAAATAATTTTGACGTTATTCATATCTGCGGCGAGAAAATCAGCTGGGCGGATGCTATGACCTGTAATAAATTCGCCTTGGTTTGTAACTTGAATTTATGTGGTTTTTGTTATAGAATGAAATTTATTTGTATAAAAAAAAATAACTAAAACTACTTCGCAAAAAATATATGGCCAAAACTTATCAATAAGTAGTGATCACATCATTTTGACACTCACTATATGACATAGGCAGGTAGAAGTGATAGGTAGGTAAAAGTGGCAGTCGGTCTCTAGATCAACTCACTTAGACTGTTGCCGATCCATTTTAGTAGCTTATATGCTACTTCTATATCCTAAGATGTTTGATTATTAATTTTTGTTATTTTGCGGGGAAAGTCTTCGGCTATAAATTGCATGAAGAATAACAATAACAACTTAGAAAATTCTTGGGGCATTTGCGATTAGGCTAAAACAAAAATGAAAATAATGTTTTTCGCACACAAGCTGACATCAGGTAGAAATAAGAAGTGGAGTGAAGAGACCTCCTCCGATTGGTATCTTATCTTATGGTTATCTTATCAGTTTTAGCCGTCGATGTCAGCAAATAGTGGGCCTAAAAAACGAGTTGTTTGGACAAAGAAGGACCTTCGAGAGCGGTTGATAGCTGAGTTGGTTCAAGAAGGGAGGTACGTGCTTTTACAAGCGGGATCTATGTATATTATGTTAGAGCAGATTATGAAAACAGTTGGAGCTTGTTCTGCTTTAATATCAAGATCATGATTGTATTAGAGCAGCGCGAATCTTAAAAAGCAGCTGAAGCTCTTTGCCTGTTATAGATAATGCCAGCTCTACAGGGTCCGGCATTCGAAGTGTAACCAATTAAAAACAACATAAATTTAGTTTGGAAAATTACTTTTAATCAATTTAAAATAAAAAATTTGTTAAAATAATACAAAATTAAGAATCAATTTACTTTTGCTCGATATGACCACCTTTTGCCTTGACTATGCCCTTGAGACGGTGCAGAAACGAATCGCAAGCTGCTCGAATGTGACTTACAGGTATTTTGGTCTACTCGCGGACAATGGCTTTTTTCAGCGCATCGAGACTGGTGAATCTTTTAGTTCGGCGCTTGCTCTCCGAAATGGCCCAACGAGAATAATCCATTGGGTTTGCATCTGGTGAATTTGAGAGCCATTGTGCGGACGCTATGAAGTTCGGAACTTTGTTTTTTTAGCCATTCTTGGTTCACTCGAGTTTTGTGAGATGGTACCGAGTTCTGTTGAAACTTTCCCGATACATTTACCTTGACGCCAGGCTCAATGAAAGCGTTTGGAGAGCGCCCACCTGCGGTTACAGCGGCCCAACCCCAAACCGACCTGTAGCGGGTGCTGCTTCCTGGTGGCCAATCGATGATTTAAATTCTCGTATGAATGGTTGGTCAAATATCGTTTTGGAAGTTTCTGAATTGCTCAATTTGAATAATTTTCTCCTCAGGAGACACAATGTTCGGAGCATGGGAATTGACCGCTTTCGGCCAAGTGAAACAACTGCTCCGCTCTCTCAAGTCTGACTTGTTGCTGCTTTGGTGTGAGATCATGTGCATCTTGGATCTTGTAAGGCTTGACTTTGAGAACATTTTTCAATATGCGCCGGATGCTAGGGTCCGATATTTTTAGTTCTTTCGCTATTTGATTAGCACTTCGTCCGGAATTTCGCTGAAGTCGCTTCTTCACTTTTTGAACCATTTCACGTGACGTTGCAGTCTTTTGATGACCACCTCCATGACGTTTCGCGATGCTACCAGTATTATTATAATGAGTAGAGATGCGATAAACGAAAACTTTATTTACTTTAAGGTGCTCGAGCTAACGAACAATCGCTGGTTGTGATTTTCTAACCAAATATAAAGCAATCACTCTATGACGTTTTAAATCCATTACTGATGTTCTTTTTTCGCGTTTACTCTCGGCAAAATGCTTTCGCGCGCTTGTAAACAATACTCTGGACTCTCATTTAGCCAACTAACAGACAGCTGATGGCCGTGCACCAGCTGCGCGAGCGGGCTGAAGTTGGTTACATTTCGAGTGTCGGACTCGGTACAAAAAAAATATTACAAAGGCATGCTACACATGTGATGAAAAGTCCTGGGTTTAACACATAGATGGCACTAGTTTTGTTGCATTCACCCCTTTTTCAGTTAGTACTAATCTTAAAAAGACAGCTGTTGAAATTACATAAAAACGTATTCATTAGTTTGTGTGTTACAGTTAATATACAATTGCACTATAAATTTTAATATCACAAATTAGGGTTGAATTGGATGTCCTAATTCAGCTCGGACTACAATTCTAACAGATGTTTCTACTACGCCAGTTCAGGGTCTAAAAATAGTACATAATGTTCCAGTATCTTTTCACGTGACGTGAGTTGGTGAAGAGGCAAATTCGCATAAGGTGATGTTACTAGACCACTTTTTCTTTCTTTTTTATTCTTTCACTTTTGTTTCACTTTTATTGTCAAACTTATCTGTTTTGTTTACGTTTTGAAATTGAAATTCGTGGAACTGGTGAAAAGTAATCAGCTGAGTTTGAGTTTCAATTCACCAAATTCTTATTCTTTTTTATTGGGGCGATAATCACCTAAGCGAGTTTGGCCGAGTTTAACCCTCGGCATATAACCACCCAAGCCGTTTTACCATTCCGCCCAAATTAGTTTGTAGCTGCAAGGCTCGCGACGTCTGTCCTTCTGAGCGATAAGAAGCGCATAGGTATGGTAAACGAGTCACGTTTTCATTCAAAGACATTAGTGTCCATTAGTGATGAAGTCTTATCTTCCTTATAATGTAAACTTACAATGTTAGACGACGGTAGAGTCTGAACGAGTTTCAGTTCTTCGATTCAGTCTCTCAGTGTCTTTTTATATATTCCATATTTTATCCTAGGCACAATGGCTAAACGATCTAGAGATGATACGTTAGATAGTGACAGTTCTGATGAATATTACTTTGAATCTGATAAGACGAAAGATGACGGCATTACTTCGTCAAGTGGAAGTCAAATCCGTGCAATAAGGAATCTCCTAAGGCATTTAAATTTTAGCAGTGATAGCTGTTATTATTTTTTGACTTAACGAAAAATGTTTCTTGTGTTAAATAAAACCTTAGTTTTTATAACGTTTAACGAATTTTTTTTTTTACTGCTCACTCCAATACCTCTCGTCCTCAGCGACGCTCGCCCGTCGAGCGGCTCCGTCCCCAAAGGGTTAATAAAGCGCTCCAGTCGTTCCTTCCTCGTGCCAACCGGGACTAATTGGACGCCCCAAGAGAAGAAAAATACTTACTAACGTGACCTTTCCAACCCCAAATGAGACCTTACTCTTCCTCTGCTACCGCCAGTAGGTATCTCGTCGAATACTTACAGAGTTGAAGCATTCGTATGCATTCAGAGCGTACTAGGCCTATGCCCCCGTTGAGCTCGTACAGCTCTGCGATATTCGTCGTCGCCAGCATGCAAAGAACCAATTCTTCCACAGAATCTTTTTGTCGTTCAGTCTACCTAATTTCAGAAACATTCCATTCCATTTGCGCGACTTTCAATGAATATTATTTAAGGTTTTAGTTTTTGCCAAATTTAGTGTTAGTTGTTGTTGTTGTTGTAGCAGCATAAACATTTCCCATACTTACATACGCAGAATACAGCTGGAGTGACAACCCTTGGCCGGATATAAATCCGGGTCGTTCCGGTTACGTAGAACCGACTGTCGTGGAAACGGTCGGTGTTAGTCGATTATGTTTCGGGATAGCTTCTGATTTGTCTCTGAGACGGCTCAGCCTTCAGCAGATGTCTGGGGTGACCTTTATGGTAACGTCCCATCAAACACTGATTGCATAGTATTGTGTTATTCTCTTTAGCTCGTCATTTTAAATTATATTACGTTGAGTGGTTCTCTTTAATGGGACACACTTAGCTTCAACTCTACGTAAATTGTCTGATGAGGTATCTCGCTAGAAATTTGTAGCTTTATTCACGTCTCCATATAGCTCCCGGCGATCAAATGGGAACTCAAGCCGTGCTGTGTGTTTTTAAAGTAAAGTAATATAAGCATGACACCGGCCACACAACTTCCTTTTCACATTTTTGAGAAATCCTACTGATCTCGGATGGAACTTGAAAATTGCTGCTTGTATCGAACTCTTCTTGCATTGGGCACGGCTCTTCACGGAGTAATGCTTTCAAATCTTTGTTTTCGAATCTGTTGGCTTGATAAGGCCATATTTACTGTCGAACAAACTGTCGAAAAAGAAAAAAAATCAGTGAGAAACTCTAAACTTCTCGCCGCACTAACACCAGAATGACAGTTCTTGGTGGAAGAAATAAGAAATAAGTGAAAACTTTATCGAAATATATTTTTCGATCCAAAAGGACTACGACAATTCAAGTGGGATTGTTTTATCGCGAATATCGCGACTGCTTAAAGCTTTTTGTACCTGTGTCTGATCTGATGCTCCAATTCAGCTGTTTCTTCCTCTGATACTATTTGGAAATCTATATTACACATCCTTCAAAGTTTTATTTATTCACCTCCCTCATCTACCTATTCAAGTAGCAAAGAGAGTATCTGCATCAATATTTATGACTAATTTCACATCAAACTACGCAAACACCATTTTTTCGAAATTTCCACTCGAATTACGGATTACAACAGACCAATTCAACCTATTCAAGATAAAGCAAACAATAGATATGTACCCATATATATGTATATATATATAAGTAAATAAAGTGTTATTGTAAGAGTTAGTCGAAGTAAAATCCAGCACCAGATGTTAATTTTTCAATACTGCCAGCGTTTAGGTGCTTTGGTTATTATGATAATTTACACATCGATAAGTAAAATTTAGTTTGTACTTTTGCTTTTGCGAATAACTCTAACGTGAAATGTTTAAGTCGCATTTTATTTTCACAAGCGAATATACAAAAATTATTTTTAGCCGTTATGAGTATGGCTTAAAATATTGGCTCACTGCACGTCGTTAGTCAATAGACACAGCAAAGAGACAGCTTTCATGTAATAAAATTGGACAAACATATATGTATGAGCTCTTGTATGTATGTATGTATGAATGTTTGTATGTAAGTATGCCTGAACGTTAAATAATATTTGGCATATACAGCCAAGCATGCAGCTTAGACCAGCTTGATGAGTTCAGGCCACATTGCAATCATATAAATGCAGGCAGTAAATGACTATGATTCCTTCGTCAAAAGAAATTTATACTATATACACATACATACATACATAGATTAAACATTTGTAATAAATAATGAAGCGAGCAACGCTTTTGTCGATGCAAAATTATTAGTAGCGTAAATTTGTGCATGGAAGATTTCCCGGAAATTTCGCTTTGACAGCCGAGCGAAATAAAAATAAAGATAATATTTACAAAAGCAAAAAATTGTCACGAAGCGACCAGTTACAGTACCTGATAAGTACATCAGCATAAAGTCCAATCCGGCTTCAATTCGGCTGATTTATTGGTTGGGGAAAAAGAAATGTCGTATTTGTGATCTAAATTTGACGCTTTACTTAACGTACTTAGAATTATCCGATTCAAATCAAATATGCCCCGTTTTGTTCGCGAACTTGTTGCCATTTAAAAGGCAACTTCATTATCCCCCCTTTATAAACCCGCCATATGAACATATTTTCCCCTTCAGCTTTCTTTTCCGGCGCGGGAACAAGAAGAAGTCCGGAGGGGACAGGTCTGGGCTGTAGGGAGGGTGGGGAAGCACCGGAACGCCCATTTTGGCCAATGCAGAGGTGCAGAGGAAGGCGGTGTGCGCCGGCGCATTGTCGTGATGAAGGGTCCAATTGTTGACTAGGTCGGGCCGAACCCGGGCGACGCGGTTTTTCAGCCGAAGGAGCACTTCTTTGTAAAATGCCGCATTTACAGTGCTTCCTAGAGGTACAAACTTCTTTTAGATCGCTGTTAGCCTTCGACGTCCTCTCGGCCTTCCTTGAACGACTTGTGCCACCGTTTTACCTGGGCACTGGACAGAGATTGGTCCCCGTAAGCCTCCTTGAGTAGCCCAATGGTTTCGGTACTCGTTTTGTTCAGCTTTAAGCAAAATTTGATCCAGTAACGTTGCTCCAACGATCGCTGCATTTTCGCCACTGCAAAATCCTAACACACTTTTAAAACAGCTTTCACGAGCAGAGCGATGTTGACTGCACCGCTGTTGCCAGCGAATTAGGACCGGTTTCTAGTGGAAGGGGAAGGTCCAACGATCATTTTCCCCCACCAGCCGATTCGGTTGATCGCTTGGCAGACGTTCCGCGCGGGCAGGCTCATTACTTTTCAATCAAATCCTGTAGTTTTATAAAATTTAATTATTCAATTAACACTTTATAATTGTATAAATAAAGAAATTAACTACTAAATTTAGTAAAATAAAATGCTAATATAATTTAGTAGATCGAAACTTTCTATGATTTTCGGTAATTATTTTCTTTGCAGTGTTGCGCATTTGCCCCATAAAACGAATGCATGATAATATATGTAGAATACTATAGTTTTTTACACGCTATATTACCTAGATATTTACTAGATCATCGACTCCAAAGATTGTAAACTTATAAGCCGGAAGCATTAAAACGCATAAGGGCAGTGTTGCCAACGCCAATAAATCTGAGTCGCTAGGGCCAATATCAAAAGTCGCTAGAAAGTCGCTAACTCCATCAGGGGCGGATCCTAATTTTCATTCTGTTAGGTGCACAAGAGGACAGCTGCGGATGAATAATAATTAAACCAGTAATACCAACTCTACTGAAATTTGAGCTCAACGGAAGTTAGTTTCAATCTCCTGAAATACTGGTTTTTTTTATTATGATTCGATAAATCTACTAAATTTTCTAAGACTTTGTTAATTTGTGTCTGAAAAACATTTGTGTCTTTAAAATATCATTGGAAAGCATGAGTGATTCAAGTAATGTTGAAAAAGTTATTTACGAAGTTGATCCAGTACTGGATTCAAATGGAAATTTGAAAATTTATTAAATTAATAATATTAACTATTACACTTTTATAATAAAACCAGGCAAATCATACTAAAATTTAGGATATTATTATTAATTAAAGTCTTGAAATGGATTTATAAAATATATTTAAGCATAGTAAAGAAAAAGTGGCATGAAAAGCTACGCTTTAAGGGGGAACACCACTGTGACAGCCAAAGAAAAAGGTGATTTTTTTTAGGGGGAAAATGAAGGAATTTGTGGATCGGATTTTTTTTTTTTTATGAAGTGTCCATTAAAAACTGTCATCCAACTTTTATGGAAAAATATTAATTTAAAATTTCAATTATAGATCGATAATTTATCGACGATGTCACACCAATAGGCAGTGCGTTATTTTATCTATAGTCACTAAATAGTTACTCTAGAGTATGGAAGGTAAAGGACATTCACGGGTAATCAAGTTGACAGAAAAGTATCTATTGCCTAAAACGGTTTTGAATTGTTCTCCAAAAGTCGCCAGATAAGTCGATAAATCATTTTTGACGTCAAAACTTTTTTTTTGTCCCAAGACTCAGGCAAAAGTCGTCAATTCTAGCGACAAAGTGGCTAAATAGGCAACACTGCATAAGGGCCCTTTCATGTTATAATAGTTGATGGTCCCATAGGCTTAGCTTAATATCTTTAGTCTTCCAAAAATATGAGGGAGACGAGAAGTGAAACCACTGCCTAAATATAGTTGCTGGCGATTAAGACCACTTACACATCTCTTATTGCCGCATGCATGCCTGCGTAATTGAGTTCGATCAGTTCGATCGAATTGTTGTTGTTGTAGCAGCAGAAACGGGGAATGGTGCTGGAGTGAGAGTCCTTGGCCGGATATAAATTCGGGTCTTTCTGGTAACTTTTTCCAATTCTTTTGTACTCTCCTGTGCTACTTCACGCGATCCAGTTTCCTTAGGCCAGGTTGATGATTCGCGAAAACCAAGAATTTCCATTTGCTCATCTTTGCCATATCTGTCGTATATGAAGCATATATACTGGGTTTCTATATGAATACATTCACTTGTACATACAGACAAATATAAATACATACAATACTGCGCTGGTAGGTTTCCAAAGTCGCATCGCAAATTGCTTATTTACATATTTATATTATTCCGTGGAACAGCCTGAAACAAGTAATTAAACATTGCAAATTATTTTTAATATTTAAATGATTGTTGCATAATGCTTCAGATTGTTATAATATAATATAACTGTATAATGTATTATATTGATTACACTGGTATACACGAAAAAAGTACTTCGCGCCTTTTTTGTGTTTTTAAACTAATTTCGGGTCGCTGAACACGAAAGGTTAGGTTAGGTAGTGCTGGCTGATCTGTAAAAAGTTCTGTAAAGGGTACACTGTGCTATGTATTTGGATCCGAAGTCTTTATATACTTCATAATGCACGTCTTCGCGAGTTTTAACAAGCCGTTCAGCCTTTTGTCAGCAATATCTTTCAAGAATGAAAAATATGTTTATTCTAGGCACATTTGTCGAGTCCTACAATGAGCAGGGTAGTAACAAAGTAGGAGTTCCAAAAGACCCCTAGCATTCGCCTCGCTGTTTGTGTTACATGCATCGCTCTAGACTAATCACCTTTTTGCTGCGTGATGTCCAAACAGTATTTTGCTGTCTTTCCTAGAGAGTGAAAAAATAAAGTTTGTGGTCTTCGTATTCCCAGTACTGGCATTAATTTGACTGTTTTGTAAGAGGTTGAGTGTTCTCATATTGACTGCCTCATTCATTTCGGTTTCCAGAAAGAATGATGTGCTGCTGTGTGATGAGTGATTGGTATATTTCTGCTATGCTCTCGGGAAGCGAATACTTGCCTTAGCGAGTTCATCGGCTCTCTCATTTTCTTCTACTCCTTTGTGTTCTGGTATCCAGTCAATAGTGACCTATTTCAATAGAGTTCATTCGCTTTTGATCTACATTATTGAACACATTCTGAGTTAGTGCAAAGGTGCTTTAATTGCTGTAATAGCAGCTTCACTGTCGTTAAAGATGTTTGCCTGAGTATTCAGAGGAGTTAATTCCAGGGCTAGTTGATCTGCTTTTGTTGAGGCATAGATTTCAGCTTGAAATAAACTACAGTAATTAGGGAGTCTGAAAGACTTTTGGAGATCAAATTGTGACAGCCGCTCTTACTCCTACCGCCATTTTGGGCCCATCTGTAAAGAAATTATGTGAATGGTAAGTGGTTTCTAGACTTTTTGCCATCCATTTTGCTTTCTAATGACGCTAGGCCTTTTGCCAAATTTAACTCGTGGAATCACATAGTCTGAATTTTCGTTTGAATTCAGAATGTAGGTGTGACCAGGAAGCTTCTGCGAGAATTGTCCTGACATCTTTAGTCTTTGAGCTGATCTTTTGGCTGAGTTTCTTACTACTACTAATTTGGTTGGATGCCACTTGAGAATTCTTTCTATTGCCGCTGTTGGAGTTGTGCTCATAGCGCCGGTTACACATATTCTTGAAATCCTTTGCACGATTTTCAATCTTTTCATTAAAGTCACTTTATCGCACGCCGTCCTCCATAGAGTATTACTGGTCTAATGACCGCCATTTATATTCAATGTGTGAGTCGAGAAAATAAGCTCCAAGTCCTGCCAAGCATTCGCCGAATACAAAAATCTTTGAATTTTGAGATTCCGAATTTTTTAATCACTCGATTTTGAGATATAAACAAATTTCGTTTTTTCGCTTTTCTGAAGTTTTCGGTTTTTGGCAATAACTGCAAATAGACCTCGAATATACATTTTTGCCTATATTTTTACTTAGTCTGGTAAAATGAGGTTGTCTGTAAAGTCAGTTTACTGCCGATGGTTTAAAGTGACAATGTCATAAGAAAATACTGATGGAATGGTTGCATTTTTCAAAAGAAAATTTAAATTTTATTTGTTTGATAGACATTTTGTATGGATATAGAGAAGGAGGTAAATGGAATTGCAATGGAATAGGTTAAGTTACATTTACAGAAACGTAAAAATGACGAAACATTTATCAAATTCATGAAAGATATGTTTCATTTCGATTGTGCATCAGACGTTAATAAGTCAACAACACTAAGAGGCACCATCATTGATTTGCCTTTTGCAAGACACTTTACACTCGAAACACTCCCTTTGATTTCCTACTTTTCCTATCATCGTCCTATTCTCAACAGAGAAATGGTTCATTACCATGCACACAGGAAGAAGGCATATGCAAATACAAATATGTGAATTTATATACTTACATATGCGCATATACATACATATATATGCTCACTCAAGTAAGAGAGAACCAGATGCCGAACGTTGCCGAATGCGGGGGCCGATTGTTCTCTTTGTCGTTCATTCCGCGCTTTCGCTTGCAGTTCAAGCAAGGTAACGACGACTGAGCCAGATAACGACACATTTTTTCGTGCGTGCAGCCAGCTAAATCGAATTATAAGACGTTATCACGTCAAAAATGCAAGCGAGGTTCACGAATTGCTGAAAAAGGTTTATATTTCGAGAATATTTGTTTACTGCACGATTAATCGTTTTTTCCAAACGTCTGACAGACAGAAAAAGAAGATTCGCAGAAATCCCCTTAGTCAAAAGAAAATCATTCCCAGAGAAATTAATGTATTGATCAGTTCTATGTCAAGACTAATTAGAGGCCTTCCATCGCTCAACTGGCCATCTTTTTACAACGCGTTTGAAGAAAATTAGACTGGGTGGCACGCGGTCAACGGCCATGAAAATATTATTTTCATAGATGAAAAAGGTTTCATTGTTGAGAAGTTTTTAATAAACAAAACGACAAAATCTATGCTAAAACTTATAAAGACGCAAGAATTGTTTTTCGTAGGGTCAGCATGACCACCAGCCGGCCTCCGAAATGGATTGGTGGGGAGTGTCTTGTACAAAAAGGGTTTAAGACCATGACAAAAGTGTGCCAGGGGATGTCTGAGAAGGTATGGTAAAGCAGTTGCGCAGTACTCTCTTCAATGGAGAGCATTGGATCTTCCAGCAAGATTCCGTTCCAACCCATAAGGCAAAAACCACCCGGATCTAGCTAAAAACCTCCCGGAAGTGGCTAAAGAACAGCATTCCTGGGCTCATAACCGCAGAAGATTGACCGTCTGGAAGTCCAGATCTGAATATATTGGATTACAGTTTGTGGTCAGAATTAGAGAACATGGCCTGTTGAAGACCTCACAGAAATTTGGAGAATCTCAAACAATCTTTGATTCGAACAGTGACGTAAATATTCATGAAAACCGTGCGTGCCTCCATAACTGAATGTCCAAATCGTTTGAAGGTTTATGTAAAAGCAAATGGTGACCATGTCGAATGGAAATATAAGGTTTTTTTTTCATTTTAAAATGATTAAATTAAAGAGACTTCATTGAAAAAGTACTATAATTTCATATATCGGACTTAACTTGTAACAGAATTTATGGCTGGATTTAGTTTAAAAAAAAAAAATAACTGAAACTTATTTTCATCTTACCAATAGTTTGTTAACAAGGCACCTATTTTTAAATTATAATTTTTTCGGACTAAGTAGGCAACTGAGCAGTAAAGTCCTCTCTCGACGAACAAAATTAACACTCTACAAGACTCTCATCATGCCTGTCCTAACGTATGGCGCAGAAGTGTGAACGATGACAACATCCGATGAAGCGACGCTTGGAGTGTTTGAGAGAAAGATTCTGCGCAAGATTTTTGGACCTTAGCACGTTGGCAACGGCGAATATCGCAGGCGATGGAACGATGAGCTGTATGAGCTTTACGATGACATAGGAATAGCGCAGCGAATAAAGATCCAGCGGCTACGTTGGCTGGGTCATGTCGTCCGAATGGATACAAACGCTCCGGCTTTGAAAGTATTCGATGCGGTACCAGCTGGTGGTAGCAGAGGAAGAGGAAGGCCTCCTCTGCGTTGGAAAGATCAGGTGGAGAAGGACTTGGCTTCACTTGGCGTGTCCAACTGGCGCCGGTTAGCACGAGAAAGAAACGACTGGCGCGCTTTGTTAAACTTGGCCAAAATCGCGTAAGCGGTTATAGCGCCAATTAAGAAGAAGAATTTTTTCGTTCGTTTTGGTTTCATTAAATACAACAACTGCAACTGGTGCATAATCATAAAAAGAATCGCTACTCGCTTTCTATGAGATCTGCTACCGTAGTGCGTTCTAATCGTCTTCAGTAAGAATTCATCCCAAGTAAGTTGGATGCTTCACCATTGCCATGAGTTTTTTAGTCTCCTTTTGTGAGCTATGGCAGAATGCTTCGTTACTTCAGCCACAGTTTGTATGCCAAGATCACGATGAAGGTCGCTATTCTTTATACAGTCCGGTTCACTTGATTAAAGGCATCAGTTTTACGGAAGAATGGTTACTAAAACGACGGTATTTGATCGAGTAATCCAATGTTTTCGGATAAATCAAGTGAAGACTGTAGTTTGGTCGAAAATAAATTACTTCGTAAATACGTTGATGAATTGAATTGTACAAAATCTCCATATAGCCTAATAAAATTCCAGACTGTCTTCAAATTGTTGCCCATTCTCATAAACCTTACGAGCAAGCCATTCCCACAGATTTTCAATTTTATTCAGATTTTCCAAATACGCTGGTCATGCTAAAGTTTTGACCACACTTGAAGTGCGTATAGGTGCATTATTCTGTTGAAAGATCAAATTAATAGGTCCACATGTTTCATGAATCTCGGGAAAAGAAGACTCCATTAGAGCTTTATAGCTTTTTCCACTCATTTTGTAGCCTACAAGTTTCAATTCGAAGGCGCCATAGTACGATATTAGTAGTACCTTTCCTTCTTAAATCATGAGAATAGTAATTGCATAGGTACATCCAGCTCATTCAGATTGAATTTCTTTTCGTCATTAAATACTACTTTTTCTATTCACTGGGATCGTTATTTGTAACGGAATTCCAAATCATGTGGACCCTTTCAAAATCGAGGCGGCGTTCTTTGCGAAATTTTTTTAAGGTGTACATTTTTGTGGAATTTTGTATGCTTCAAATGTGGTGCTGTGAGAATAGTTCTTCAAACGGTGGATTTGCCGGCTGCAACATTTGCCATTTATTTAATTTTTGCTGTTGGAAGGTCGGAATTTGACACAATCCTAAGGATTTTCCGGGTTTCCTTCGGTATTCAAGCTATCGCAGTTCTGCCGTTGTAGTTCTTACCATAGGAGGCACCTTGTGTGACGTAAAGATCCAAAAAATTTGTAGTTCGATTAATCTTTTTGCAATTTGGTGATTTGAAAGTTTCTCTGAGATCAAGATGTCGATTTGTCTATTTCCGCCATCTGTGAAACCTTGCAGCTTGATCCGTAGGATTTTTTTACAGATGTTGGATAGAGGTTTTAGCGAAAACATTTCTCAGACTATGTAGTAAGAAGGTTAACAGCATCTTCCAGCTTAGTCGTTAGTGTTATCGATTGCAAGTATGGTGATATCTTGCAGTTACTTTCCGATTTGCCGATAGTAGGTCGTGGGTATACGGTGATATAGCAGAGCACCCAAAATGCTTCCCTGGGGAACGCCTGTGTTTATATTTTTTAGAGACGAATATACATTTTTGTGTTTTACGCAAAAGTTTCTACCATTAAGATACGACGGGAGCACCTCACCGTGTTTTCGTACTGGTGTTATTTGTACAGGCGTCTTTCTCTTCAAAGCTTTTATTGTTGTTATTTGCTCAAATGTGTATTTAAATATTCTTTGCAGTTTAAGTATGGAAACATGCGCACATTTGCTCAGGTTTTTGTTTATATTTAATCAAATAAGAAAATATTTACGCCAGCACTTTTAGTTTACCTGTTTTTGTCTTTTCAAATGATAGAAATATGAAGTAAAGAAATGTTTAAGTTAAGATGGAACCGAACTTCACATACACCACACAACTCTATTTCGAAAAAAAAAACTTTTTTTTTGAATAAAAATAAGGTATGACACCATCTTTAGGAAAACTTTTAACACTTCCGTACCATGAAATGAGTTTAATATTTTCGAGTAAGTAATTTTACTTAATATGGATTGCGATTGAATCTTAAACTTGGTAAAAATCTTATGGCGATTATTTTTTTATTACGGCAGCAAATTTATGAATAACACAAGTGATTTTGATGGGTTGAAAAAACTTTTTGTGGCAGTGAGAGGGCTGACTAGGTCATTCACAGAGCGGATTATGCCAAAAAAAAAACATCAAAAAAAGACGTGATTTCACTGAAAATAATGCGAAATGTTCTGTTAAAATCTTTGAAATAGAATTGGGAGTTATTCAAGCAACTGTGTCTTGTATGTATTTTGGTTGAGTGCTTAGGTCTCCGCAATCTCAATTCGAGGTTTTTGCTTCAATAAGCCGATGATCTCATCGAATCTGTAAATAATTGTCAAAAAAGGCAAATTATACTCGTATATTTGCATTGAATTTAAGACCTTGCGAATGTGAGGAATGTGCGTTTTTAAAAGAAATTCAGATTCATACCTCAACTAATAGGCATACTGACCCAATACCTAATAGGTATCATGACCCTCCAATTACCTCATATGTGGGTCATCCACGTTTAAGCTCTAAAGCCATCGAAGCACTGTTGAATATAAAGAATCAAAAGCATTGTGAACACCTTCACAATTTTTATGAATTTATATTGCTGATAAATTTTCCAAAACAAGGAATATGTTTTTGCACAATACTCGGTTCTTTCCTTTGCAAAAAAATGAACTGAAGCATGAACTTGAAATGGCCTGTAAACAAAGGGCAAATGGGCAGATCGAAATAAAATGAAAGATGATCGTGCACAAGGATGTACGGACAGACGGGCAGTCATGGCTAACTTGACTTCTCTCTTTGCCTCTATCTCTTCCTTTATGCTATTACATCCAACCGTTACATTAACATGTTGTTGTTACCATGGGTAGTTACTTAACTGTTGAGGCAGACAAGTAACAAAAAAATTAAAATCGAAAGTTTGATAACTTTATTCCGATTCAAAATATTGTCACGGAAGACCATAGAACTAATCATTAGTACCGATTGAGATAACTCCGAAAAATTAGTAATCAAAAGTTAAATTAAAAAAAATAATTACAAATGACAAACATTTCAATTTCAATAACTATTACAAATGGGATAAGTGGGATTTTATTTCCTAAGAATTACTTCCTCTAAATGTTGAGTGTTGATCTTGGAATCTGGTCTCCGTACTTTGTGTCATTCACTGGAGAAAAGATGACGAAATGGCATTAACCTCGCGAACGATATTTTCTTTGCTGAGACGTTCACTGGGTTTGTTTCATAAGCTTTGCTTTTTAGGTACCGCCACCGAAAAAAGTCCTTATGGGTAAAATCGGGCTTGAATAGGATATAACACCGAAACGGCAAATAAGTTTGTTAGGGAAGAAATATCTCACCATCGCCAGAACAGTTCACAGAACACTTGCCTTCATACCAACTATGCTGCTTGCTCATAAATTATAATTTACTTCGGTATAGGAGAAAAGTTTCATTTTGTTAGTTTGCTTACGTACCCTATGTAGAATTCCTCGCAATATTCCACTAAGAAATTGCGCCATACCGAACGCTACTTTCGCATTAAACAAGGAAACGAATACTCTAACCTTGAAGAAATAAATGCTGGTGTGCCGCAAGAAAGCATTCTTGGTCCGCTTCTAGACCTTCTCTATACCAGAGACTTGCCGATACCCCCGAACAGCTTAATCGCCACTTTTGCCGACGACACTGAAGAAATTGCAGCCACACTTCAAATTGCAACAAACGCTATTGAAGAATGGACGAAGACTTGGCGCATAAAATTGAACAATGCCAAGTCAGTTCATATAAACTTCAACAACATAAAAGTTAATCAGTCTCCAATAATACTGCTAGGTGCCGCAGTACCACATACAAACACTGTAAACTACCTTGGCATAACGCTCGATGCTAAGCTTCGATGGAAGAAGCAAATTAAACTTAAACGGCATGAAATCCATCTGAAGGTAATAAAAATGTAATGGCCAATTGGTGGAAGATCAAAGGTATCCATATATAACAAAATATCTATATACAGGGTTACCCATAACAGGTGAATGGATTACGCTATCGAGAGATGATTAACGATTTTTTATGATGGTATTGATCTGGACAACGTTTTTTTTTCAACAAGACCGCGCTACGTGCCACACAAGCAACGAAACCATTGACCTTTTACGGGAAAAGTTTCCGGACCATGTTATCTCTTGAAGAGGTGTTCACAACTGGCCACTGAGATCTTGTGATTTAACCTTGTGACTTTTTTCTCTGGGGCCACGTGAAAGAGAAGGTCTACGCCAATAGCCGAGGGTCGATTCAAGACCTCAAAGATGAAATTCGTGAGGCTATCGAGCACATAGGGTAGCCACTTTGCAATTTGGTTATGGAAAATTTCATGAAAAGGATACTGTCCTGTAAGCGTGGTCGTGGTGGTAATTTGCTTGATGATATTTTCCAATTTTAACGGCATACCTTCCTCTTTATAATGAAATAAACATCCGATCATTTATATTAAAAAATAGCATTTTTCTTTGAATATAAAAATACGAGGGGTGCCTTTTATGTATATGTAGGGATTATTGTTTTTCAAAATATTCTCCATGAAAATCTGTACACTTTTGCATGCGTTTGAACCAATTGTCGAAGCACTTTTGCCACTCTGAATGAGGTACCTCCAAAACATGCATTCTGAATGCCGCAACCGCTTCTTCAGGTGTCGAAAACCGTTGACCTCTCAGTTTGTTTTTCACGTACGGGAATAAAAAGAAGTCATTCGGTGTCAAGTCTGGACTATACGGCGGATGACCCATTAATTCGATGTTTTGGGTGCTCAAAAATGCAGTTGTTTGAGCCGATGTGTGAGAGCTCGCATTGTCCTGGTGAAGAGTGACCCGTCTTTGGCGATTGGGTTTCCTAATTTCTTGGAAGACAACTGGCAAACAAATGGTTGTATACCACTCAGAATTTACTGTTCTGCGTTGTTCTAGTGGTACGGTTGCGACATGCCCATTTTTTCAGAAAAAACTGGCGACCATTTGCTTGGAAGTGCTTCGTGCGCGAACAACTTTTGTTGGATTTGGCTCATCTTGAAACACCCATACAGTCGACTGCTGTTTACTTTCGGGCTCATACGCGTAAATCCATGATTCATCACCTGTCACGATGTCATGGACGTGTTTCGAAGCCCCGCGATCATATTTTTTGAGCATTTCCTTCGACCAATCGACACGGGCTTTTTTTTTTGAGCGATTGACAAATTGTGTGGGATCCAAGGCGAACAAATTTTTTTGACAGTCAAATGTTTATGCAATATTGAATGTATGCTGGTCCCACTAATGCCCAAGATTGTCTCAATCTCACAATAGGTCACATGACGATCTTGCAATATCAGTTCGCGCACAGCATTAATGGTTTTCAGAACAACAACTGATTTTGGACGACCTTCACGAAATTCATCTTGGAGTGAACTATGACCACGATTGAATTCACCATATCATCGATAAACACTGGTCCTTGATGGAGCTTCATCGCCAAAAAATGAATTAAGTTCATCAATGAAATGTTGCTGAGTTAATCTACGTCGAAAGGTGTAAAAAATAATCGCACGAAAATGTTCACGATTTAATTCCATTTTTGGACCGAGATGAATCTTTTAAGTTACTGTAAACAACACAAATAGCGCTGGTATTTCAAAACGTTCTGAGTACGTAAAAGCCAAAAAATGTCAAACTTAGCGATACAGCTGTCAGTTGCCAGATTGCAACACCAGGGTTGCCAAATCCCGAAACATAAAAGGCACCCCTCGTAACACCTCTCATTGGAAAATCCTTTATAAAAAAGTTATAAAGCTTGTGTGGTCCAATGGCACGCAACTATGGGGTTGCACCAGTAAAAGTAATATAAATATACTTCAACGACTCCGGAAAAAAATCCTTCGAGATATTCTCAACTCACGTTGATTCGTTCGCAATAAAGATATTCATCGTGACCTCAAGATTCCTGCAGTCGCTGAAGAAATTAAAAAACAGGCAGAAGCCTCATGCTTCAAAGACACGTGAATGAGGAAGCTAACAAACTCCTCAACACTTCAGGCCTAACCCGATGACTCCATCGAATCAAACCACTTGTTCTGGCATGATGGCTGTTAACTTAAGGAAGGGATTATGAAAATCTCTTCATAAAATTCTCTGTATGGTACTAAAATCGTACTGTTTGCTAGTTTATGTGTAACTAGTTGCAGTGTCAACAAACAGTGCTATGTATTTTATAGGTATTCTATTTATGTTTGTATTAAAAAAAAAAATACGGACTTATTTTACTTGTATTATTCTAAGTGGAGAACTAAGTGAACTCTGTCATAAATTGATACATCGCTTCCTGGAATGATTCTAAAAAATGTAATCTAAAAATTAATAGGTCTATTTATAAGTTCGTGCGGTTTTACAACAGATGGCGTAACTTGATTATTATTCCATCGATCCACATTTCCAAACATTCATTGGAGAGCTACTGTCGTAAGGCACAAACGTCAGTATAAGTTTTTTATTTGAAGCGTAAACAACAATATTTTTACCACACTTGAAAATGTCGAATTTCGTGCCAAATAATGTGTTTTTGCGGGGAATTCTTCTTCATTATTTTAATATGAAGAAAAAAGCAGCCGAAAGTCATCGTATCTTGGTGGAAGTTTATGGTGAGCATGCTCTATCTGAGCGAACGTGCCAGAAGTGGTTTGCACGCGTTAAAAGTGGTGATTTTGGCTTGGAAGACGAAGAACGCGAGGGTGCGCCGCCAAAGTTCATGGATACCGAATTGGAGGAATTGCTCGATCAAGATCCGGCTCAAACGCAAGAAGAGGTTGCAAAAACTTTGGGAGTTGATCAATCAACCATTTCCAAACGTTTAAAAGCCATGGGAATGATCCGAAAGGTAGGCCATTGGGTGCCGTATGAATTGAAGCCAAGAGACGTTGAACGCCGTTTTATGGCATGCGAACAACTGCTTCAACGGCACAAAAGAAAGGGTTTTTTGCATCGAATTGTGACTGGCGATGAAAAGTGGGTCCATTACGACAATCCAAAACGTCGGGCAACGTATGGATACCCTGGCCATGCTTCAACATCGACGTCGGCGCAGAATATTCATGGCCTGAAGGTTATGCTGTGTATCTGGTGGGACCAGCTGGGTGTTGTGTATTATGAGCTACTGAAACCGAATGAAACGATTACGGGGGATGTCTACCGACGACAATTGATGCGTTTGAGCCGAGCACTGCGAGAAAAACGGCCGCAATACGCCGATAGACACGACAAAGTTATTTTGCAACATGACAATGCTCGGCCACATGTTGCACAAGTGGTCAAAACATACTTAGAAACGCTCAAATGGGATGTCCTACCCCACCCGCCGTATAGTCCAGACCTTGCGCCATCCGATTACTATCTCTTCCGATCGATGCAACATGGCCTGGCTGACCAGCACTTCCGTAATTACGATGAAGTCAAAAAATGGATCGATTCGTGGATTGCGGCAAAACCGACCGAATTTTTCACAAAGGGAATCCGTGAATTGCCAGAAAGATGGGAAAAAGTAGTAGTAAGCGATGGACAATATTTTGAATATTAAATTTGTAACCATTTTACGTCAATAAAGTTTCAAATTTCGAAAAAACCGCACGAACTTATTCATAGTCCTATTACTTTCATTTGTAGTGACATCTGTCTCATACCTTTCGTGAATATAAACAAAAAATCTCAAATCTATACCTTATAGAACACCGATTTCGATGGTTTTCTTAGTAAACTATGGTAGATAAGTAAGCTGCGCAGAAAATTTCATGGATCCTGAAAAGTTTTAACATTAAATCTCACATCTCAACAAACAGTTTTATGTGTTATAGTAGTCAAAATTCAGACAGATAGCTCTAAAAGAGTTTTTTAGTTTTCGTTGAAAGAAGTGGACACAATGACTTACGGATCGCCAGTCGCACTTGGCTAAATCGGCTTGGATCGTCATCCGAATTATTTTGATAAAAAAGTGTGTGGCTCTATTGGATCCTCTCCATCTTACTGTTCTTCTTCTTCTACACGTACTTACAAACATCGCACGGATGTTAATGCACAATTTCATCTTCATGAAGTTATAAAATTAGTTGTTTCTGAAATTTAGGATTCTTCTGTACTGTGCATACATAAATTCTGTATTCTATATAGTCAATACTTTTAAAATCTTTTTTTCAAATTTATCTAAACTCACTACTCTATCCAATAATGAGTTGCGAACACTTTGGTCTGGCTTTCCAAACGGCACGAGAGTTATTCAAAGAAATCTTGAACCATTAATTCTCGAAAAGTTCTACCACTTGTTGTTGTTGTTTTAACAGTAATTGTAGCCCTGTCAGTGTAGGGCATATCACCGGTCGTCTTCGTCTAGCTCATCTAGGGGTGGGCCCAGGAAACATGCTGTTTCGACAGATTGGGTCCAGAGGGAGAGGGGTGTTAGATTAGTCGGTTTTAGGGGGCATGTAAAGAGGTGGTTAGTGTCGTTCGGGGTACCTTCACATGCCGGAAATGTGTTTGGAATGTCGGGGTCAATTCTAGATATGTAGGAGTTTAACCTGCTACAGTATCCAGAACGTAGTTGTGCCAGTGTTATACGAGTCTCACGGGGAAGCTGGAGCTCTTCGTCTGCAATAGGTGGTGGTTGGTCTCCGATTAGGGCATTCACAGGACGGGAGTTCATGAAGGTGGTGACGGTCTCCCGGTGGATGTCGTTTATTGACTGTCTAAAAACTGTCCGGCCCAGTAGGTTGCGGTCAGTTTTGTCCTGGATTTCGTCACAGTAGTCTAAAAGGTGTCTCCTGACGTGCCTGGGAGGCGGCTCAGGCTCAAGCAGTTGTCTGCAGGGGTGAAACCTGCGGTAACATCCAAGCAATAACTTGGTTGGTTGTTGCTTCAAACGCAATTAAAATTAACTCGGCGATCTAAAAGAGGTATGAAAGGAATATTGTACACTTGATTCTAAAGAAAAATACTTACGTGTACAAATCGTCTATAGTTCAAATTTATAGAGTTATAGCACGGTAATTAACTTGGTTGCTTTCAGGTTATTTTTGGAGCCTTTACATGAATTTAGCATGACCACCAGCGAGAAATATTTTTTGATACAGATCTTATTTTTAAAATGTGACTTAAACTGCAATGAGTGGGAAACGAAAAAAAGATAACTTTTGCAAAACCAATATATTTGACGGGCGCTCGATTATACTCGTACATACTTAAAAGCCACTTAGCCACTTGCATGCCGGCTGTTGCATGCTAATAAAAAACTATAATAGGTCAAATTAGGGTGAACTATATTATAAATCCGTTTTCAGCTGCCATACATCGGAATATAATTATCACATTTGAATTTATTTATATTATAATACAGTCGATTCCCTTGAACTTTCGTTTTGCATTTTGCATTACAAAAGATGCGCGCATTCTATGAATTCTAGCAATCAATTGGGGAATGTTGAGAAGACATTTCTGAACAATAAACGGAAAAAGTCGTCTATCATATGTACATACGTATGTGCATAGACTCGTATGCTCCATCGGGTAATAATACATTCAAACTTAATTACATTGTTTTCTGCGGTAATATTTAAGTTAGTTAAATGATATTTTTTTTATTTTTACAAACTTCATAAAACGACCAAGAAACAAACTGGAAAATCCGCTACTTGCAAATATTTACAGCTGATGTTTGTGTATGCACATTAGGGTGGGGCGATATTTCAATGGTCGAATCCCTAAGCCAGCCAGAATTTAATTGGAATATTAGAAGTTATGGAGTTAATATAAACAAATATATTTAGCAATCTGAAAAATAATTCGGTTATATAAATGATAAAGTTACTGTGGCCGACATAACTATGCATACCCTATATATATATATATATATAATTGGCGCGTACACCCTTTTTGGGTGTTTGGCCGAGCTCATCCTCCTATTTGTGGTGTGCGTCTTGATGTTCCACAAATGGAGGGACCTTCAGTTTCAAGCCGACACCGAGCGGCAAATATTTTTTATGAGGAGCTTTTCCATGACAGAAATACACTCGGAGGTTTGCCATTCCCTGCCGAGGGGCGACCGCTATTAGAAAAATGTTTTTTTTTTTATTAATTTTGGTTTCACCGAGATTCGAACCTACGTTCTCTCTGTGAATTCCGAATGGTAATCCCGCACCAACCCATTCGGCTACGGCGGCCGCTATGCATCCCCTTCCTAAGGGTAAATTCAAACACAAATATTTTTTTCTATTATATCATTCAAATTTCGATTAACTTATTAATTTATTTATAATATAGGAACATTATAAAAACACAAATCAAAATATTTCAATTCAAACAATTTCAAAAACAAAATATTATTTTCATATTTTTTTTTTATAAATGCCCAGAAACTTGTAGCGACAAAATTTGCATACCCTGGTACCCTACTAGGAATAGTAAAAGTAATGCAAATGACTCAATACTTAGTGTTGCCGCCTTTTGCGTTAATTACAGCCAAAAGGCGTCGTGGCATACTGTGAACTAATCTCTTAAGAAGCTCTTCAGGTATTTTATTCCAGGTCTCTTGCAGTTTCAGCTTTCTTTGAGCGGCAACTTAATCGATCGATTTTTTCGTCTAAATATTGCCATAAGTGCTCGATAGGATTTAAATCTACGCTTTGAGCGGGCCATTCTGAGAGCTCTATTGAGTTTTGGGTCGTTGTCTTGTTAACAGATGAAATTGTGTCCAAGACCCATTCTTCGTGCCGAGGGCTCTAGAAATGTGCTTAGCATATTGACGTAGGACTCCCCAGTCATTTTTCCTTCAATATGAACCAGATCTGATATACCGCTATAGGAAAAACAGCCCCAGATAAGCACACTTCCCCGCCAAACTTAATTGTGCTTTGCACGCACTTTGGTTGGAGCCTCTCATTACTTTGTCGCCACACCGTTTCTCTTCTTTTTGTATTTTTAAACTCAAATTTACTCTCATATCTCCATATAACCCTCTCCTAGAAACTCAATGGCATATTGAAGTTCTTTTTGGCAAATGCTAGTCGCGCTTTCATATTTTTATTGCTGATGAAAGGTTTCCTGATCTTGTAATGACTAGAAAACCCCTCTTCACGAATTATCCGCTGAATTGTTCGCTCGCTTACATTAATTTGAAGACTTTCTTTAATAAACTTTGCCGAAGCTGTTGGGTCTTTCTTAATTTCCGTTACTATTTGCGTGTCATCGGGAGAATTGGTTACCCTTGGCCGACCTGTCCTTGGAGCGCTCGCAAAGCCGCAGTTTTTTTGAAACTTTTTATAACTCTCTGGATTGTTGACTTGCATCTACTATATTTTTTGTGGTCCTGAACAATTAGTTTTCTTAAATCAATGCTTATTTCCTTCGAATTAGGCATTACAATATACTAAAAGAGTAGTTGTTGTAAAATACAAGGTAAACTAAACACCAAAAGATTGTTTCCATTACCTTTTCACTACGAATTTGGGAAATATTTAAAACGAAAGACAACACACGCGGATATTTTAGTGGCATGCACACTTTTGTCGGCTCCGACTCCATTCAGTATCCCCTCACTTGTTTTGAGAGAAATATTACGAATTTTCCAATGAAATTCACAGGAGATGTTGATTTCGTGGTTAGTTTGCTAAAACTAGCACCAACACTATTCAGTTAATAATAGTTTTTAAGTTATTTGTTGATAAAATTTGTCTTTTACCTTCACCAAATTTTGATACAATAAGTGCACTTATCACATTTATTTTAATAAATATTCAAACTACATTTACATACACACACGTTTTTAACTCTTTTTATTGATATATACCATAAATTAACAATTTAAATTGCATTTATAACTTGCAAACACTTGACGCGCCAGCTAAATTTACAATAACTGAAAAGCATGGCTGAATGGAGTGCTGCCAGAAGCAAAAAATAATAAAAAAATAGAATGCGATTGAAAACGAAGCAACATAGAAACATAATTTCCACACACTCTTTTTTGTTAGAATAATGAGGGAATGGGGGTTTACAACCTCTAAGGTGTATATATTGAGTTCATAAATATATATAAATACAATATCGATATGATTTTCGAAATACAGTTCAGCTTCACGTAAAATTCCTACGCGAAAAGGAGTACTACGCAACAATACTGTGTATTGCCTAGCCGGAGTTGGACTGGTGAGGGTTATTTTTTTGAAGCGCGGCCGAAGGCCGCCCACGCGAAAAAGAGTTCTACGCAAAAATACTGTGGATTGCGCAGCCGGAGTTGGACTGATGAGGGTTATTTTTTTGAAGTGCGGCCGAAGGCCGCCTACGCAGAAGAAAGTTTTACGCAAAAATACCGTGGACAGCATAGACAATTTTTTATTCCAAATTTTCGGCTGCGGCGCTTTTTTTTTCTTTTTTTTTAAATATATATATGTATAATGTAGTGAAAATTTGGAATTAAAAATCGCGCGATTTTTTATTCCAAACTTTCACCTGCGGCGCTTTTTTTTCTTTTTTTCTTTTGAATATATATATGTATATATATATATCATATATTCATAATATAGTGAAAATTTGGAATTAAAAATATATATATCATATATTCAAAATGCATACAATCAAACATACTTTACTGAAAATCAAGCATTAATATATATATGTATATAAATATATACATATATCCATAAATATACCTATATATATATATATATATATATATATATATATATATATGAATAGACGTATATAATATAGAAATAATTTGTAAAATTTTGTATTTCTATTCATTTATTATCTTCTAAAATTGTTTATTTATACGATGTCTGGCAGCACTTCGGCTGGTTGTAGTAACCAAAATAGGAGGATTCTTGGTCAATTTTACAATTTTTAAACTCAAATAACTTAAAAACTATAAGCCGCCGCCAAGTGAGGTTTTCACTTTTAGAAAGTAGAATACCCCCTCTACCCCCCCCCCCCTTATACCCCTTTTTTAAAAGAGGCGGGGGACCAAATGGGTATTTTCCCCTTTTGTCGAATCCGAAAAGCAACTGAGACGCAATTAGTGAAAATTGTTCTGCCATGTGAAAAGATAACGGCACATTTTTAACGGCGCTGGTTTGCTAGCTCACACTTAGAGAAACTCGGCGCTAAATTGACCGATGGGTACAAAGACAATGATATACATAGGCATACCCATGTAAACATGTAAGCTGCTTATATCTGAGGAAATTGGAAGAGCAGCGAATGAAAGATGACGTAATGAAACCACATGCAGAATCGCCCGACAACTGTGGTTGACTCTCAATGCTAAACGCATAGAATCTCTGCTAAGACGAGATAAGCACAATAAGCAAAATAGCACACAGACTTTAGTTATAATAGGGCATTGGTTAATCGGCAGGTACGCCCAGAGGACGGGTGTGCAAAAATATGACTTCCACCGAAAATGTCTAGATTAGGAAGAGGAAGAGACGATCTCGCAACTTTTGGGTCATTGTTCTGCTCTATCCGGACGTAGATTTACGATTTTAAGTAGACAATTCTTGAATGATTTGGAAGATCTTAGTTTTGTTGAACTCAGGAAAGTACACACTGGTCTTAGGAGAGCTAAGGACGCGTTCCCCACGCAATATCACAATAGGCTATGAACCTGAGTGGGTCCCATATGTATGTAATAACTTTTTTAAAATAACTTTAGATTAAAACTTTGGATCTTAAATTTTGAAAAAAAAGGTCAATTGTTTGTTTTTTGGTTTTTTTTTTTTAAATTGTCAATTCCCTCATATCAACTGTTTCACCCTAATGTGCTACATACGTACATTTGTTGCAGTTAACAGTTGATTGTGTGTAAGCGGCTTTGACTCTGATAAAATCTTGGAAGTTGAAAATTTGCACATCGATGATTTCACGGAACCCAATTATAAATTCATTGCTTTATTAGACTTTCAATGCATTTTAATGGAATCATTTCCGTGAAGTTTTGCAAATCGTTTTGTTTTAGTACTTCTTTTGTTAATACTAGGCATCATTAATTATTTTGCATTTATTAAACTTATTAAACTTTTCAAAAATGAAGACAGAATTTTTTTTCCAATTAATCACGCCTGTTCGCTTTAAGCGAGAGCTGGGGAAAAAAATGCTTACGAATCACGTTTAATTTTTGTTTCATTGGCTTATTTGTTATTTTTTACGTGGACAATTTTTTATTTATTTTTTTTTTTTTTTTGCTTGTTTTTTAGATTGCTTGAGTATTTTTTTATGGAGCCACATATGCGCTATGTTTTTTAATATTTTATGCAACACACAATGCCCATTGCTATAGGAAGTACATAGATTTGTAATAGTCTACTTTCCTTTCTTTCCTTCCCTTCGATATGCCTGCTGAGCAACTCATTTTGAAATTCAACGATTTGCAGATAACCACAAATGGACGTATTAAGAAACCACAAATATCTGCGATGTAAGAAAACAGGTTGAAATACAAACAAAACATATGAAAAAGATGTTTGAAGAATACAAATACATATATGTGCATGTTAATAAATTCAAATGAAACATTCTGCGTGGTTACCGAAATCCAATTGCTGTCTTATACTTCTTGCTCTTACATTTATTTTAATTTTTTCTTAATTTGTCTGATCTTTGTTTTCACGATTGCATGCCCGACTTGCTTGTGATTTCATATTTTTAAGTAGCTCTTCATACATCCACAAACCATTTTATATAAATAAGTACGTAGGTGAGTGACCATAATACCATAAATGGCTGTGTTTGTGGTTGCAATGATGTTGACAGTGAAAACCGCAAAATCTCAACTGCAGATTACACATCGAAAGTGCATCGGAGTTGACGAAATAAACCAAAATATTGATTGAGTGCAGGGACAGTACTTTGAATTGCGTGAGTCATATGAGTCAAATAAGAGACTGCAAGTACAGATGAAGCGGAGGTTAACCTCAAATTTTGATATATTTATTTATAAAGGTGACTTGCTGAACATTGAAGAACCCGAAATGAAGGTTTAAGATTTCTGCAAAACAATTACATGAATTTTTGAGTTTTATGCATACATACATAAAGGGTTTTCCAATAAGAGGTGTTATTTTGATATTCAAAGAAATATGCTATTTTTTAGTGTAAGTGATCGAATGTTTATTTCATTATAAAGAGGAAGGTATGCCGTTAATAAAGGGCCGATGTTGACTGTGAACCACACCTAAACGTCAAGTTTTTTTCTGCATTTCATTTCACATTTTTCAATCTCAGACTAACTCAATTTGAGCTATAGGAAGATACACAATTGAGCAACGCGTCGTCAATGGTCAGAATGGTGGCAGGAAATGGAAACAGTGAATGACCAATTTTCGAAGAAAATCATCTTCATTGATGAGGAACATTTTCACCTCAGTGGATTCGTCAAAAGCAGAATTGCCGCATTTGGGCGAATGATAATCCAAGAGTGATTGTCGAAAAACCAATGCACCTACAAAGAGTGACTGTTTGGTGCGGTTTATGGGCCGGCGGCATCATTGGACCGTATTTTTTCCAAAATGAGGCCGGTCATGCAGCTACTGTGAATGGTGTTCGCTATGGTGAGATGATAACGAACTTTTATGGCTCGACTTGGAAGATATGGATGTGGACGATATGTGTTTTCAACAGGACGGTGCCACTTGTCACACAGCTAACGAAATAATGGCTCTTTTGCGCGAAAAATTTGATGGCCGAATAATCTCACGTCGCGGCGATGTCAATTGGCCGCCAAGATCATGTGATTTGACTCCGTTGGACTTCTTTCTTTGGGGTTATTTGAAAGAAAAAGTGCACATCGATAAGCCAGCAGGAATTCAAGAGCTAAAGATGAGATAATTCGGCACATTAACGGCATATAACCTCAACTATGCCTCAGCGTCATCGAAAATTTGGACCATTGGATGGAGGTGTGCCGCTGAGGCCACGGCGGCCACTTGTCCGATATTTTGTTCCATATGTAATAAAACCATCCCTATATTATCATAATAAAGAGAAATGAAAATAATTTCTTAAAAGAGTGGAGGTTATTCAAAATCAACACCGGCCGTTGAAACTTAATCACCGTTTAGTTGAAAATAACATCAGGCAAATAAATGACCACCACGACCACGCGTACAGGACAATATCCTTTTCATGAAATTTTCCATAACCGAATTGCAAAGTGGCTGCCCTACGTCCTCGATAACCTCACGAATTCCATCTTTGAGGTCTTGAATCGACCCTAGGCAATCTTCGGGCGTAGACCTGCTCTTTCACGTGGCCGCAAAGAAAAACGTCACAAGGTTAAATCACAAGATCTCGGTGGCCGCTTGTGAACATCTCTTCAAGAGATAACATGGTCCGGAAACTTTTCCCGTAAAAGGTCAATGGTTTCGTTGCTTGTGTGACACGTAGCGCCGTCTTGTTGAAAATAAACATTGACCAGATAGAAATGAGCTAAGGCAATCACAGGAAATTAAATAAATGCCACATAAAAAAATTCTCATATAAACCAAATTAATCATTCAATTTTGTTTTTGAATAACCTTTCTACTAAATAAAAAAATGTTGACTGATGGACCACTTTATTTTTACCTTCACACGCTTCATTGCTGGTCTGTTTGTATTTTGAAGCGGTCTAATTCACAAGTGTCGAACATGATTGACGTACGACGCCATTTTCAAAATATATAAATCTTCCACATTCTAATCGGTAAGTGAAATGGTTGAAATACCACTCTGGCACTCCTCAAGAAGCACTAAAGATCTGTTTTGATAATGGAAAAGTTTGATGAGATTTGGGTTAGCATACTGCCCCAGGCTGTCAAAGAAAGGAGCACCGAGTGATCTTAATCGTCTAGCTGCCAAGCCCGGACATTTATAGAGAAAGTGCTCAACAGTCTCCTTCTCTGGAAGGTCCCCACAACTTCTGCATGGGGGTAAATCTAGCTTTCCCGCGTGTGAGCCGATCGTCCAATGACCGGTAAACACAGCTACGAGTATGAAAATTGAATGGCGTGGAGTGCCTAGAACTTTCTGAATCCTCCGTATATTGAACTGGGGCCAAAGGGCTTTCGAAATAGCAAGGAAGTAATGGAGCTCCATTTTTTTGCGCTCTCCTAAGAAATAAATTGTGTAATTCCCCTTTAACAACAGTCACCGGCATCCCGACCGGATGGGAGACTTTTAAGACTAAGTAAGTCCCCTTCCTGGCAAACTCATCGGCAATTTAATTTCCCTCTATGTTCTTATGTCCTGGAACCCAGATCAGAGAAATGTTACTTGCCCATCGAAGAGATTTCAACTCCTTCTTACAGGAGTTGAATAAGTTGGATCTGCTCCATGGCATCATCAGAGCCTGGATCGCGGCTTGACCATGGGAAAAAATGTTAAAAGCTCACACGTTCCCTTAACATTTTGCATTTCTGCAGGATGACAAAGATTTCTGCCTAGAACTACTCATATATCAGCACGAAGTATGGCAATCAAGTTACGGGAATTTATAAATAAAAACAATAAAATTAAGTTAAGCACACCATTTGATTATCGGTCTTCACAATAGTCTCCTGGTGGAGATAGCAGGTAATAAACTCACAGATAAAACGGCAAAACAGTTGGTTCACGAATGGCTAATTGTTGAGAACGTCGAGAGATCGATACTGAAGGTTTTTCAGCAACGCTTTGCACTACAGCAGCAATATTCTCAACAGAACCGCCAATGTTTGGTATGCCAGTCCTTTTACAGTTATACAAGTGCTCAACATAGAACTTTTCAGTTACTGTTTGTTCGGCAGGACCTTATTTAAGATAAATAATACCGTGGATATTAAATCAGAGAAAAGATCAACATTGCTTCGAGCCGCGAGATTTGTACATCCTCGCGTTCGTTCGTCACTTCCCACCCTTTTTCCACTACTGCAGGCTTTTTAGTCTTTTTATGGGTGTCAAGTTCGCACTCAATTACTCTGTCTCTGAATGCTGTACAAAAAATTCTCGCAGTTGGCCCGTACACTTAATGTGAGTCATTCATTTTCATGACGCAACTAAAAAAGTTACCAAGGTTCATTAAACAGGTAGTAGTACAGCAATGTATTTCGTTCTTGTCTATGGTCTCTTCCATATCGAAATCGATAAGCAAAGGTTGACAATTTACGGTGGTATAGTTAACCGCCTAACATTTGTCTGCGTGCTATCGACTTCAAACTTTCACTGAAAGTAAAATATGCCAAAAGAATTACATGTTAACAAATAAAATATGCGCTGAAAAGTCCAGGGCTTAACAAGAAAACAGGTTTTTGAAGTGAAACTTCTTAGGCGTCGATGGGCGAGCGAGAATGGAGCGAGAATTTCAAGGCCATGCAACGTTTTGGGCATTTTCGTTCCGCGAGAGAAAAAAAAGATATAACGTAGAGGAAAAGGAGAGAGAGAGAGAGAGAGCTATACCTTATATATATCTTAGATACACTTTAGGCTATTTTTCATGAGTTTTTCCTTGAGGTTGCTCATTTCTAGCGAGAAATAACACTGCCTACTTTTTGGCGCTTGTTTGTTGGTGCAAGCTTTTTTGGTGTCTACATTTTGGCGCTAATTTCCGTTTCCTCGCTGGTGCTTGTGCGTACTATAAAGTGCTATCCATTTCGGCATCGGATTTATTGGTATTGCCTTGCGGTAACTTGTGCCGTTGCTGCGGTCCTGGAATCGCTGCGTTTGTGCCGGTGATAAACGCTCGGAATAGTGCGCGTTGTTGTCACGGTTTGTGTCTGGCGTTTACCTACAACGGTCGACCCTTCTCCGTTTTTTGTAAATTTTGTCTATTTGTATTCTCTGCAAATGTTGTGAATTTATATAGATATATATTCTTTCTCTCTCTCTCTCTCTCTATCATTCTCTCTCGGGTCTTCCCTCTTTCTTTGTCTGCCTCGAAAATTTCCCTTCTGTTATGTGTACTACGCTACACGCCCTTTTTTATTTAAAATTACCTTTATTCATCAACGTAATTTGCATCAAGAATAACGCATTCATTCCATTTCAGTAGCACTTTTGTAGGATGACTTACATTTTTCCTCAAAATAGGCCGCAGTTTCAGCGATAACCTCTTCGTTCGAGTGAAATTTCTTACTGGCTAGCATTTTTTAAGGTCTGCAAACAGCCAGCAGTCGCCGGTAGCCAAATTCGGCAAATATGGTCGATGTGGGGGCAATTTAAAGTTCAATTCATTTAGTTCTGCCATTATTTTCATTGACCCTTGACCCGGTGCGTTGTCTTGATGGAACAAAACACCGAACAAAGGCGGCACCCACCTTGAACCGAGCTTTCTCATAGTCAAATGCTCATGCAATATAAAGCCTTTAATATCTTTACGATGTCAGGTAACTCACAGAACTCTACTTTTCGATCAATCAAAACGATTTTGTGAAATTTTTTGATGTTTTCTGTTATTACTGCCTCGTGTGGACGTCCACTGCGCTGCGCATCATCGGTGTCTCAACGACCACTTGTAAAGTCAACAAACTCTCGTTTTATTGTCGTTTCTGATGGAGCGGAGTCCCCATAACACTTTTCAAATCATTGCTTTGCTTGAACGGTATTTTTTCCTATCAGGATGCAATGTGAAATTAAAACATGAAATTTTTTTTATACACTGTTTTGAAAATAACAAAAGTAGCGTCGCTCTTAGCACAATAACTCACGAATTAATGAATAGATTTTCATGAAATTTAGCAGCTGTCTTTTTAAGGTTAGTATTAACTCTAAAAGAGGTGAATGCAATGAAACTAGTGCCATCTATGTGTTAGGCCCGGGACTTTTCAGCTCATTGTTAAAGACGCATTACCAGTTACCGACTTGCTGGAAATGAATCCACCGATTGATCTGATTTACTTTATATTAGAGCGAATTTTTGTTAGACGAAATTTGAATGAGTACTCACCAAAAAGCATGAACATGAGAGCATCAAATGAGCTCTCCTGAGCCATCACTCACCGGCAAGCCAAAAAAAAAACCAATTTTAATTTTGTAGTTTTAAAATTTCGCTAAGTGTTAATCATTACAAAATTTCGTGACTTTGACTAGTTCTCCAATGACTAGCACAACCTGTGTTGACATATACACGAGCAGTGAGTAAAATTTCGTTGAGTAGCAGTGAATGATGGCTGAAGCAGGTAAACAAAGTGAAGGGAAAATCGCTGTGAGTGTCATTCAAGCTTAAGAGCAGATGGCCAGACAGAAGATTAGAATATCAGGTTGGTACTAAATAACAAGAAAATACAATTGGGACATATTTGGCACTTGCTTAATATTAAATGACTGGAGTAGATTTCAATGTCATTTTTGCTACTAAGTATGAGTATATATTTTTTCAAATGAATACTACTAAATATGTAAATCAAGTTTTGGTTTTATTATATATACACACGTACGCAAACAAAAAAATAAAAGTAAAAAACAAAATAAAAAAATTTCCAAAAGTGTAAAAGAAATATTATTCAATACCAATAAGCACCAAAAAATGTGACAAGTTTAAAATTTCATAGCTCAAGCCATAATAAGTCATCTACCCGCGTTCTAAAAATGGACATTTGTGATTGATATTTATCAATGATTTTCGACAGTTTTGCTAGACCATCTGTTTTCGAACGTGAATATGTATCACTAAGTATGTACCTATTGTAGGTTAATAGGGCTGGTGGGTTCGTTATGAGCATTCTGATTTTCAGTATAACATTAAAAAACAAAAAAAAAAAAAAATTTAAAGTGGGCGTAAAATGATTGCTTATGTAAGGAAGATTTTTTAAGAATTTACCTGTGTCATATCTAAATATTTCTACCCAAAGAATTAATATGAAATTAAATGCAAGGTCTTTCAAATTCGGGTTTCTTCTTTAGTAGTACTTTGTTTTGGCAGTTTTCCAGTTTAATTACGGCTCTGTTGGTAGATGCTAAGTAGAGAAACTGTACTACTACTACCGGCTTTTCGCTATTAATAACCATCGTACTCAACATCACAAATCAGCAAAATACTTATGCACATCTTTGGAGAAATTTGGTTTCAAAAGTTAGGTTAGCCGATAAGCTAGGCTTGGTTAGTAAAGATTAGTTTGTTAGATAAGAAAATGGGTCTAAAACTAAAAAACGTTCCTGGTAGTTCTTCTGTATCACCGCGCATGCACTATGCAAGTTTAGGCTAGACTATCGGAAGCCTCCACATTTTATTAAATTTTTCCATACCGAAAGTAAGGACTCGTGGTTTATTTTGGAAGCCTTGCTTTTGAAGAGTTTGTTACAAAGTAGAGAAAAAGTCGATGAAAAAAGCGCTACATTAAAACTTATCTTTACTGTCTTCCCACAGGTTTAGAGGCCGCTATATTAGTAAGCCACTGTCTAATGGCTATAGGCAAACAAAGAGATAGGAAAGAATAGAGATAGAAACAGAGGTAGTTAGTCCTGTGAGAACTTTCCAGATTTTTTTGTAAATCTGTAAATATCCTCCAGTTTTAGAGAGCGAATATTACTTATTTTCAGGACATCGGAACCTAATACGCGTAATCTTCCTCTAGCAAATGCAGGACTCACACAGAGGCCACAGTGCTCAGAGCTATCCGCCTCCTCAAAGCAAGACAGTCACACTGGGTCCTCTATGCTTCCTATGGTGGTGATATACTGAACCCATGGGTTGTGTCCCGTAATAATACCTACCATCAAACCAACTTCTTTCCTTATCGAGCCTAAAGTGGCATCATCAAAAGCCCCCCTCAATGTCCTCGAACACGCCCATTGTGTATTAGTCAGCTTCCAGCCCGGCTTCAATCTTGCTAACAAGATCATGTAAGGCTGATTCACATGATTTTCCACTCTGGTAAGCGTGTTGATTTCTACTAAATGGACTTCTCGGCAATACCCCCACTCGAATATGTTTCTTCACCACTCGTATTCGACTTTTCAACACGAACGATGTCAAACTGATTGGTCTAAAACTTTTTGCTAGGGAATAGCCATCTTTTCCTGGTTTCGGAATAAATACTACTCTTACGCGTCGCCATTGGGATGATATATAACCAAATGCAAGACAGGCTGTGAAGATCCTTTTCAGGGCCTCAATCACCCTGTCTCCTCCTTTTTTAAGCATTGCTGGATATATTCCGTCAGGTCCAGGGGACTTAAAGATCTCAAAGGAAGACAAGGAAAACCTTATCGATTCTTTTGTCACTATCCGACTGGCAATATACCAGCTATAACTAGAGGTTCCACCGTTGCTACCGTTATTCTTCATGCCACTCTATACTTCAGAGAGAGTTCTACTACCCGGAAAATGGGTTTCGAGTAGAGCATTAAACGTTTCCGACTTAGAAATGGTGTAAAACCATCAAATTTTCGAATGGAATCTAGCCTTACTGAGCGGTTTAGATAAAGGACCTTACAAAGTCTCGCTGTTTCCCTAATTTCTTCGACGTTACTGCAGAAATTTCTATAGGATTCAAGTTTGGCTTTCCGTACTTCTTTCTTATATCAGAGATAATTGACGTTAGTATACCTTCAACTTTTTGTTCAGCTGATGCATTTTTTTCTTATGCTGAACATTTTTACATGCGACACTTAACGAACTCCTGTTTCTTTTGGCTCAGCATTGAAACAAAAATGATCCGTACTTCGTGTCGGTTGGGCGGGAGGAGAGTGTCCCTTTGGTTTGATAATAAAAATGCAAATTATCTGTAGACTATCATAGGGTTCCGGGGTATTTATTGAATAATCATAAAATTTGTTTAATGTTAGCACGATTTAAAAAAAAAGGTTCAGCTCATCACAATGCCTGGTTTTATTTGAATACCAATTTAGAATGTCTAAACAATAAAATGAACCTGCAAAGGGAGAAAATAATAGTAGTAATTTTAGCTGAGAAAAGCAGCAACGACAAAAGGATTTATATAACATTTAGAATGTCAATTGCACGTTTATTAGTTTATATTGAAAATATACTTCGCGTAATCCCCTTTTTCTTTGCCATCAGGTGTCTAGAGAAATTTTCAAGCATACAAACTTGTACTCACATAATTAAGTCTCTTTGTCTTTCTTCAATGCATGCAATATTATCAAATTAACTTTCTTTTGTTAAGTTTTTAGAAAAACATTGTTGATTGTACAATAAATACAATACAACACCTTACAAATCAAAATTCCAAACTTTGTACAAAACTCATACGAACTTCAAAAAATTGGCATCAAAATTGTATACTTTTCAATTAGAATCTTTCAAAAATTTTCAGGTATGTGCTCTATACCGTATTCGATTTTAATTAAATAAAATGTATTGTAATATTGAAATTACTCACATTTTGAAATTTTTTGCATATGAACAAAGTCACTAAGGCAACAGCCTGTTTGTTCGAAAATACAATTCGCTTACTTTCAGTCGATTTCTTTAGTACTGCAAGGCTTGACTGTAGCATTGTTATGTCGTCTGCCTTTTGACTACAAAAAACTCCGTAAGAGATTTCCCTTTTCTTAATTTTACGAGGATTGCGTTTTACATTTTGCGCGCAATAAAGAAATCCCCAATAAAATATTATTGGAACTGACTTTATCCTTTTTCGAAATATTCTGTTTGGAAGCCAATACACTTCTGCATTCGCTTGAACTAATTTTCAAAGCACTTTTGTCACTCGGAAGTGGATGCCGCCAAAACGAGCTGTTTAACCCTCCATTGAACACACGGGTCTGGCCTTTCTTCGTCCTGTTCGAGGACCCTTTTTAAAAGGTTATATCCATAAATCGATAGAAAATTAAATTTTAGGACGCTAACTGGAAGCTGAAGTCTTTAACTGTAATAGAAACATATTAAATTTACGTCCAAAGTCGAAAAAGTTGGACCAGCCCGGGTGCCCAATGGAGGGTTAAAGTCTGTAAAAGCTTCTTTACGTGTTGAAAAACGTTGATATCGCATTTAATTTTTGTTGTTCGGGAATAAAAAGAAATCATTAGATGCCAAATCAGGGCTATAAGGCCGAAGACCCATTAGTTCGATTTGTTGAACGTTTAAAAACTCTCTTGAGTGAGCCAATACATGAAAGCTCGCATTGTCTTGGTGAATGGTCATTTGCCTTCGGTGGTTGGTTTCGCTTAATTTATCTTCTTCTCGCAAACAAATGGTTGTATATCATTTTATAGTTTATACGAAAAAGTAGAAGACCATTTGCTTCCGGCTCATATGTATTTTTTTACCTTGTGTTATCGAAAATTTTTTATGGCATTTTCTAAAAGTACATCATCTTAAAAATCATAAAGATCGGAGCACTACAACGAAAGTTACAGACGGTGGAAGCGCGCGACCTTATCCATAACTTAAGATGCGATTATATCGAAAACTATTTAACCGATTTGCATAAACTTAATTTTTAATTATTCGAAGTTACGACCTCGTGAATCTGAACGGTTCACTTTTTATAAATATTCGCATAGTGCGCTGGAATTATTATCTTTTTTAATTTTTCAACCCCCAAAAAAAAAATCGTATTTTTGGTGCAAAGCGGTTTTCATATCGAGGAAAAAAACTTTTTTGGGTAAATAAACCGTTCAGATTCACTAAAAAACATTTTTCTAAAATAATCATTTAATTTTTTTGCTTTCGGTTGAGCTGCTCATGCGCTACCGTGATCACCGCAAGCCTCTCCTAAAAAACGGCGTTTCGGGGGAGGGGCGATATCAACAATAAATAATATTTTTTAAAATAAAACACCAAAATGAATTCGTCGAGAGTTACCCTTCAGTATGATATACTATATGCCTCATTTGAATAAAAGTTCGAAAACATATTAAAGAAAAATTATGACAATGGACCATTTTTTCGGGCTTACAAGGTATACAACCCGTAATTGTAATTTGAATAGGTCGAGCCAAAGAGCACCAAGAGATTTGGTGGCTCCTAAAACACTCAGTCTAAAAAGCCCATTGTATTTAGAGCTCTGGAAAGAGGTTAGATAGTGAAGGAGAAAGGAGAAAAGTATCATAGAAAGAGATAGGAAAGAATAGAGGCAGAGATAAAGGTAGTTAGTCCAGTCAGAATTTTCCAGATTCTTTGGCAAATCTGTAAATATCCTTCAGTTTTAAAGAACGAATATTTTCTTTCTCATTACAACGGACCCCAAAATTCGTAGCCGCGCTCTAGCAAAGGCAGAACACTCACAGAGAAAGTGCTCAGTGCTATCCACCTCCTCAAAGCGAGACAGTGACACTGGGTGTTCAATGATTCTTATGGTGGTCATATGCTGACCCCATGGGTTGTGTCCTGTAATAATACCGAACATCAACCGAACGTCATTCCTTCCAAGTTTCAGTTGAAAGTTTGACAGTTTTCTGTTCGGACTTGTCACAAAACACTTTGCAGTACTGCAGCGTTCTAGATCGGACCATCGCTCTTTATCTATATCACCTACATAAAGATTGATCCAATTCATGATTCCTACGGAACTGATAACGATGATTGGCTCTGGCCCGTGTGGGGGAACCGCTGAACCACAGTTAGCCAATTCATCGGGAATTTCGTTTCCTTGAACACCGGAGTGCCCTGGTACCCATATACGTACAAGCCTGTTTTATCTTGCGACAGAATTAATATCATCAGAATAATCATTGAGGTTCGCTTCTCGTTTTCCAGGGCCTTCAGTGCAGTCTGACTGTCACTTAAACTCCTATCTCCTCCTGATTATCCATTCGGCTACTTTCAGAATGGCAAAAATTTCCATTTGGAGAACAGTTTTCATTCCTGTTATGGCGTAATGATACTTATTATTATCGTTTAAGTACCATCCGGCTTTGGACCCATCGGTAAAAAAAAATATCCGTCAAACCTGAATGCATTGTGGATTGTTCCATTGCTCACGCATCGAAAATCTGAAATCAACCAAACGAAACTATGGATATCAGGTCATCTTTAGGTGCCAAAAACAGTGGATACTGCTCAGATAGCAGCTTAAAGATTTCTCTGGGTCCCGAAGTTCCGTCTTTGAGCAAGAAAACATATTTATGGACTCCACACATTGCTTTTTTTCCTGTTGTATCTTAAGATCCAAGGGGAGCAAATCAAGCTTAGCATTTAAAGCATCGCCGGAGGTTGTACTCATATATCATATGTCATATCAAAGATTCTATACTTGAAACGATATCACAGAAGTGCATTGAACTACCGCGCCTGAAATTCTTCAACATTTTTTACACCAATCGACACGAGTGCTGTTGGCAACTATCAAATTTTGCGGTTTCCATCGAAAACAAATATTCTTAATGATCAAAGGTTCATGCAATATTGAATGTATACGGGTCCCACTAATATCAAATAATGCTTTTATCTCGCAGCATGTCATATTTCAATCTTGCGATATGAATTTTTGGACGGCCTTCACCAAATTCAATCTGCAAGGAACGGCGGCCACTTTCGCGCTTGTCGTACCAGCGATTCACATTGACTAAGTGAGTTGCTTCAACGCCCAAAGTTGAAGCGTTGATCAATGCCTTTCTATCTCGATAATCCCCTTCAAAAATCGTAATAAATCATCGCACGAAAGTTTCATAAGTTAGTTCCATCTTTTCCATTTCTCAATGCGCTAAAAAAACACAAATATAAATCGGAACTGAAATCGTTTTATTTAAGTTTATGCTAAAAAATACCAAACTTTTCCATAAAAATATCGAATTATTGCTCTCTACACATAATATTGCAAAGGATATACAATTTAAAAAAATCCATTATTTTCTCGGTAGATGGTTGTAGTGATCGACTTTTCGCTAACTATCGATCCCATTATTACATACGCCTATATTGTATGGTGAAAGGCTACAATGGTTAATTCCAGAGCAAAACTCCTAAACAGGCTACAGAGAAGTGTGTGCTTGGGTATTACAGGTGCCATGAGCACAACATCTGGTGATGCCCTAAATGCCATTCTGAACTTGCAACCTCTAGATCATCAAACTCGAAAGGAAGCGAAGACGGCGGCGTACAGACTCAAGTTAACTGGAGTCTGGGAAAATACAGAAAGCACTGGCCACTGTCAGATATACCACCAGTTGTCGGAGCGGTGTACACTGTGGTGCCTTTCGTTAGATTCGGTAGGAAGTATGATGTTTTGATCCCAGATAGAGATCAATGGTTAAGTCCAGAGAATCTATTAACGGGATACCAGCACACTTTTGACACCGACGGATCCAAAACCAGTGAAGGTAGCGGAGTTGGATGGTATTTAGGCGAAGACACTAAGTACACCTATGCCACAGGACAGATGGTCACGGTATTTCTTACAGAAGTCTATGCCATCTTAAATGTGGCATACTGGCTAATTGAGAAAAAGTGGTCAGGTAGCAATATTGGAAGTTGTAGTGACAGTTAATCTGCACTGAAAGACCTTGCTAACCCACGCTGCTCTTCGAAGTTAGTCGGTGAATGTAAGACACAACTGAACAGTGCTGCAAAACACAATAAAGCTAGTCTTATTTGGGTGCCTGGACATTGTGCTATTAGAAGGGAATGAGTTAGCTGATAAACTGGCTAATGAAGGCTCTGCAAGTATGCGACTAGGTCCTGAACCCTTTCTAGGCGTCAATTCCGCATCGGTTCAACTATGGATTGATGGCTTCATGAGGTCTACCCATAGAGCACGTTGGTTTGGGTTGAACTCGTGCATAGTAGCCAAGTGTTTTGTGAAAGAACCAAACAGGAAAATAGCGACCTTTCTCTTAAAACTTAGCAGAAAGGACCTGAGAGTACTGGTGGGTGTAATCACAGGGCACAACGCCTGTGATCAGCATATGGCTCGTAGAAAGCCCGATATGCCTATCCTGTGTTGAGGATGACGACACTGCAAAGCATTTTCTCTGTAGCTGTCCGGCGATTTTTAGAATCAGACTTAGGATATTGGGTTGCGATGTACTGAGTATGGATAAAGTTCATACTCTTCCTCTTCTGGATCTCTTAAGATTCATCAATGAATCCAAGAGATTTGAGGAAGTGTGACTTCAAACTAATTTATCTTATGTCTTACCATCCACTTTTTATCTTTCCTATCTTTATTCTTTTTACTGAAATCTATCCGGGTGTAGTACAATGGTCTCCTGACTGAGTGCTTGGACTTGTCCAACCCCCCACAAATGTTATCTAATCTAAACTATCGATCAAACAATGTAAAGTTTTAACTAGTTGTCAAGGTGGCATTTCCCACTAAATTCTTTTTGCTCTTTTTTGGTTGTTCCATTCAGTTGTGAGTTACAGAGAGTTAACAGCGGAAGTCAACAAAGAGAAAATTCGGTAAATTTTTCAGGTTTCTTTGATAAAGGCGAAAGTTCAAGCCAGGCTGCTGAAATTGTGAATACACCATTCACTTATGGTGCCGATACTGTAACAGCTAATAAGGTGCAATTTTGGTTTCATCGATTCCGTTTAAGAACTTTTGATGTTAAAGAAAATGCCGATAAAAATAAAATGATAATAATAGGAAATGTTGATAAAATCACAGAAATAAATGAAGTCGATCGGCATGCTTGTAGTCGTAGCATCGCTCAGGAGGCCCAAATATCGGCCATAAAATAATATTAAACCATTTGCGGCAAAAATAAAGGATTTCTTTTTCTCCAAACTAATATTACATATATGTTGACTAGTGTTTCTATACAAAATTGAATACAACAAGTTTAGATTTGTTTAACGATTCAAGAAATGATACTGAAATGTACTGCCGATATTGTCTAGAAGCACGAAACCAGCTTCCTTGTCATGCATATTCGTATACCCATGGAAATTTTTCCAAATAATTTACTAAATTTGTTTCTTGATCAATGATTTCTATTTGTTGTTATTTTTGTTTTGTTGAATAATTTTACATACATTAATTTATTTCTTATTAAAGTAACTCTTAAGCTATCAGCGATTACTATTATAAATATTGCATTAAAACTCAACAATTTAGTGCTATATTGCTGTGGCAGGTGGAGTATTGCTGTTGTTGTTGTTATCGAAAGGTATGCACATTACCAATATGCAAGTGTTTTTCTAGAAAACTAACGGACACAACATATTTCAAGTAGCAAACCAGTTCAAACTTAAGTTGGTTTATCTGAGTTGCTAATGAGAAGTTCATTTTGCAATTTGCTGCAAGTTTGTAAACTGAAAATTATCCATAATTTTATACGAAAGCATTACAATTTTTTTCAATGACCTATGCGGCCATTGTAAGCGAGTGGGTTTCTTCGTACCTACTGTATCGTTGATTCCAGATTCGATGACTACTATGTACTAACATGAAACACTAAATGAAGGACCGTCATGAAAAAAGTTTTCAAAGGAGTTTCAGCTTTTCGAATGGCCAGCACAGAGTCCAGATTGAAATGGCTCCAAAGTACATCGAGGAACTATGGTCAAGAGTTCAGAAGGAGTGGCGTGGTCTTCCACACTCAACTCCGGAAAAACTGATCCAGAGCATGCCAAAATGTATAAATACCGTTATTAAGGTCAAAGGTCTGTGGACAAAATATTAATGTTAAGTAAAAGTTATTGCCGAGTTAAATTGGCTAAATAGATTTTTTTGTTGTTTGTAATATCTTTTGTAATTTTAAATATTTTATAAACTTGAATTAATACGTTTTATTTCTTAAAGGGGACAGCTCCTTCAGCACTTTCAAATTTTCTGTACTGTTTTTTGCTTGAAAAATTCATTTATAATTCAAAGAATATCTTTTCAATGTTGTAAGCTTAATAGAAAGTCTAAAAAGTCGGTGAAGTGATGAGTGTCGAAAGTACCGAAGGTAGGTAAGAGAGCGCGACCTTACAGCGGCGATCCTTAAATTCAGCAGAAGACGGCAGAACTGCATAGAAAACAAAAGAATACATATACTATGATTGATTTTTTCGAAGAAGAAGGCTGGGTTTATGGTCCTGGTATCGCAGATTAAGCTTGGGTAACTGTAAATTGCTTTTACCTCTACTTTATAAGAATACAAATTTTTAAGCGCGTTTTTCTCGAAATACGTTTGTTTCCGCCCTGTGCAATATAACTCAAAAAGGAATGAAGATGTCAACTTCAAATTTACTGAGATATTCCTTAACATATTGGCCTTTGCATGTACCTCAAATTGTATACTAATTATCACTAAAAGTATTGTTGTGATCAATTTGTTTAAAAAAAGTGTAATTTTTTTCTTTTTCAATTAAAATTAAAATTTCTCTTTTTTTCGTTAAAAATAGATAAACAAAGCAAAATAACTTATTTTAATTAACTATTTTTCTTGTCTGGTTGATTTCAGTTGATAACAAGAGGATGCAAATTCCGCGGCGCAAATTAAGAGTTAGGGGTAGTCAGAGGCCCGAAAAAGTTATTACTTTCAATAATTCTTTTTTGCTAGTCAATTTCTTTATTTTACAAAAATAAAAACATAGCATTAATATATTCTGTTTCGACTTGACTTTAGCAGAATTAAAAAAAAATAATAATAATTGTAAAAGTGATCGCTGTTTGTGTGGAGCCCGTCTCTACAGAAGTCCCTTGCAGTGATCATCACAAGTCCTTGGAGATTCCTCTTAAATCATTTGGACAAGAAAATTTGTTTTATTAATAGATAATCTTGTGACTGATCGAAGCCTTTTTTATCCAACATAAACAATATGGCGGCCTTAGGACATATTTTTCAGACTTTCGAGAAAGAACCGACAATTAATTGTTTAAAAATAATCGACATTTTTGAAAAAAAAAAATCCTTTGATCGTGCACGAGTTTTCTATATTTTTAAAAAGCAGTAAAAATGTTATTGAAATCTACCAAGCGGTTTTTAAGCTACAGTGATCACCAGTTCAAAAAACATAGTATTGAGAAAAACGCATTTAAAGTTTTGCTATCGATTCCGTAGCACCCGAACGCCCTTTGTTAATTGTTGAATGACTCCAAAAGTATTTATCGGAGTCACTTCAAATTTTCACAAAATATTTTTAAGATATTATACTCTGAGAAAATGCAAACAAATCATTATTTTTTAAAATTTTGACTACTCTTAACCGCTTAAACAAGAGGCGCATCCATTACTGAATGTAAAAAATATATTTGTTTAAGGCATAAAAAACTTGAAAAATATGTAGATTTGCTGTTGTTGGTTTGCTTTCAAGTACAAACTTTACATTTTACTAAATTTAATCGTAGATTGTTATATAAAACTCGGCGTATTTCTCAGGAAAATATGAAGCTATTGCAAGATCATTTTTCTTTTCACTGACATGAATGGATTCTTTCCGAAGCGGCGGCGTTGTATAGCTTACCGGTTTCCTATTCGTTTAGATTATAAATTGTGGCCTGACCAAGTTTCTGCAATATTATATTATGATTCTTTTGTATTAAAAATATATTTCATCATCGGAGAAAATCTGAAGCGCTCTCTCTCTGTTACTTTTCCCACTAAGCAAAAAGTAATTGAGCATTAAATACGACAAAACAGATCTCCTTTAATTGAGTTATGGTAAATTTTTGGCAATTGAAGTAAACCGAGGTGTATACAAATAGTTCAAATAAAAAAACTTGATTTGTAATTAAAACGTTTTTCCACATTACTTATTATTATTTGTTCTTGTTTTACACGCATTTCCACTTTTTCACTTTCCAATTTTCAACTGTACTTTTGTACCTCTACTTCACTTATCAATTACTTTCGATAATTCCGTTAATAATAATTTTTACTTGTAACTTACAACGTTCTTCCACTGACTAATTCTTTCTACTTGCATTTTTATTGCGATAAGCTGAATGATTTTGTCGAATTTGAAGTTTAAGCGATGTAAGAGAATAATATTAAAGGTAATCTGCCAAAAAAAAAAAAAAAATTTTTTTCCAAAACGTGGCTTTTATGATACATTGTTATTCACGGCTGTGCTTCAAATGATAAAGGGGAAAAAAATAAAAAATTGTTAAATTAATATCCTTGACTATTTACCCTTTTAATATACGTTCCAGAGCTTTAAATAAAATCGATCTTTAGCCTGAGTATTTATTTAATATCTCGGTGCTTCTTAGCTCGTCTTTTTCAAATTTCAATTTCAATAGAATAAATAAGTAATTAAAATTAGACTATTAAAAAAAACACATATAAAGCGATAAATTATTTCATCGTTTTTATTAATCAGAATTGGCGTGATTGCCAAAATCTGTGCAATTAGAAACCGCGGAATTAGGTAAGTCGTTTAGCTTAAACTAAAATGTAACTACAGTACGTACATATTTAAGAGTGCTTTTTATTTTTCATATCGGCTGTGGAAAAGTAGCCGCGTCAACCGGCTATTCGCTTCTATCGCCTTTAAACCGAGTTTTGTGGCTTTCCTACAACTTATCGTATGGGAAATACTTGAATTAGTTATATAAACGTGACAAATATTGCCGTTAATTGCCTTCTGACGCAGTAGAAGTTCTTAACTCTTCCCCCGCAAATATTGCCACGCTCTGTAGGTTCTGTTCTGTCGCACATTGACAAAGTAGTAGCCTAAGCGCTGTGATAGAGAGTGCACGTGAGCGGTGATTTGGCGGGCACTGCATTTCAAGACTTGAAAAATTGCAGTAAGGAGGATTGTATACAAATATATCTACAGTATTGAGCAAAAATTTCAAGCATTTATTTGGCTATCATTTAAAATGAATCAACATTTTTGTAACATGCAAAAATTAAAGTTATATTTTTTTTTTAATTTTCTATTTTTCTAACTTTTTTTTAAATATTTTTTATCGGAAAACACAGAAAAAAAATCTAAAAAACATTTATTTTTTTTTTCTTCAACCGCTAATTATTTCACGTACAATCATAATAAGATATAAAATACACATTTTTTTTTACAAATATTTTTATCGGCGAAAAAAATAAGAGGAGGAAAAAATTTATATTTTTGTAATTGTTTTTTATTTTTGTAAAATTTGTTTCCCATTTTTCAGAAAATACAGAAAAATTCGAAAAAAACATTTATATTGTGTTCTCCACGACCGGTAATTACTTTCCTTGAATACTTAAAATTATTGTACAATAAAAAAAAAAAATATACAACAAATCTTTAAAATTATTGTACAATAACAAAAAACAAAAAAAAAATGCAAAATTTTATTCACAAATATTTTCATCAGAAAATATGGAAGAAATCCTATAAAAAATATTCATTTTGTTTTCTCGTTGAAGGGCAATTATTTCCCTTAAAATTATTGTACAATAACAAAAACAAATACAATATTTTTTTACAAAAAAAAAAAACTAAAAAAAAGTATTTGTTTTACTTTCTCGTTGACCAGCAATTATTTCACTTACAATTCAAAGAAAAACTACGAGCACAACACCTCTATATTTGCTACCTATCTTTTGCCCTATTGAAGTTTTTAGGCTGCTACACTTGGTTGGTTTTGCTTCGTATTTACACTCACTCTCTACTCACTACAAATGCTACACCACCTGACACACACCTAAATATCGAAATTCTTAATTTACATTGCCTGCTTATATATGTAAATATTTTATTCTAATCGCCCGCACGCCTGCCTCTTACAGATAATAAATCCTATTGCCGCGGACACTTACATTTCCCGACAGAAACGTACGCCGTATGGGAACTTAGCACGACCACAGTCGGGACAAAATACGAAGGTTAGACCAAAAACGAAGAAAAAATTATTATATTTTCATTTGGAAATTTTTAAAAATTAAAAACTTTTGATTATTGACAGACGACGGAGGATTTAAATGAGAAATTGGATCGTATTTTCAAAGTGGGAGACGGTCCGGGACTTGTACTGTTCAATGTAAGTTTTCGCAAGTAGATTCAATGAAGAATCGCATAAACTAACACTTTTTCTCTCTCTCACGCTTTCTCTCTTTCTCTGACTCACACTGCCTCTGCCTTTCGCTGTTTTTTTGTTTTTGTTTTGAATTTGCAACCTGCAGGATTCATCGCAACCAACATTTAAAGTGCAAAGATCGCCCGACGGCAAACTGAACGTGGTTTTTAACGATTTTCTCATTTTCCAGACGACAACGTCGGGTACACCCACAAACAACAACAACAACAACATTAATAATAGAAATTTCCCACCTACCCAAAATAATGATGCGCTCATCTTTCCCGACGGTGATTAGTCAATTAATAGTTTTCTTATTTTTATTTGGAGAAATTTGTGTCATTGTTTTTTTTTCACTTATTTCGTGTCTGTAGATGAATTTATCTGTCCCGAGCGAAGGCAGGGCAAACCCTATTGCACGGAGGTGCCAAATTACATGGAAGCCACACACTTGGATAGAATCAGTCCCGAAAAATTTGCACAATTCAAACCCTATTTCAGGGATGATCTCGTGCAGCCACAAAACGTAACGCAGCGCATGAACTCTGAGCCGCTGGAAGAATACTATTGCTCCAGCACATCGCATCTGATATACCCGAAAAGTGCAGAAACCAAGGAATCGAAGTGGTTGTTGGTCGTGCAACATGAAGAGCATAAACAGGGTATTTTGGTGGAACAGTGCGAGTGAGTAAAAATTCGCAATAACTTTTAGTGGGAAATTTTTGTAGTCTACTACTTTCGTTTCAGCAATGAGGAGAAGCCTTGCCGTTTTGAAGACTCCTTGCCACGCTTCTACACATCGAAATGTAAACAGCACTTCGTGTTTAGAACCATGATTGTGTTGGTGAATGGCGAAATGAAGGAGGAGCAGGTGAAAATGCCCAACTGCTGCAAATGCGTACTGCGGAATACCGGCGCGCGTTCTTGAAATTCGTGGCGGCAATTAGGGTGATTGAGTAAAAGTGAAAGCTTATGTGTTAAAAATTAAAGCTCGGCTTGTGTAGAGCAGATCAGCAAAAGCTGCAAAACGCAAACGATATCTAGACGAACTTTTAGATTATGAAAAATAAAAGTAAAATAAGTAAATATATACTTAATTATGTGAAATACAATTCAAGGTGCCAAAACAATTGTAAATCTCGTATGCTTCGAAAACTCCGATCAAATTGATTGATTGCACTAAAATATTCAAGGCATTGAGTTGTGTGTTGATATAGCGTATTTATAAAAAATATAAATGTAACTTAAATACTAATTTTGTTTTTATAAAGAAATATTTTTTTTTGGTTTTACAAGTAAATAAATCATTTTACTTCACACAAAAAAAAATTTTAATATTGATTTTATCCTTTTTTAATTTTTAATTTTAAAGTCAAATATTGTTTTATCATATCAAATCAGTTTTTTACAGTAAACTATATAACATTTGAGACTTTAAACTTAATATATTTTCAAATTTTTTTTTAATCCATTTCTTCATTTCAATCTTTTTTTCTTTAAACACTAAGCAATATTTTTGCTTAAAGCTATTTACATTTCATGCACGAGAAAAAACATTTATGGAATATACTCAGAAGTGCAACAACTTACTAATTTTATTATAAATAATATGCGATAATTAATAATTAATTAAAACTAATTGATTATCAACGGCTAACGAGACCTCTGATTCTCTAGCTAGGATGGGCTCTGAGGCCAACTTTCTGAAGTTTGTGGCACTTGGAGGTGGGGGTCAATTGTGAGTACGGCAGTGTCATCCGCGATCGTTCCGCCTGTTGTTTCTTCAGAAGGTGGTTGTAAGGAAGTCAAGTGGCTTGACAAAGAATTATCGATTTTTGAGGTAGAAATTACTAAAGTTATAACAAATTATTGGTAATTGGTGACGAGGGATTACAATTCGGTCCTCAATTATAGGCATAATTCTCTTGAGGAAAAGAGATTCCGTTGCATTAGAGGCAGTAGGTTGATGGGTCGATATAATTTGATGTGTTCAGCGCTTTTTCCTGGTTTGAGGATGATTATCACTCGCGCTACTTTCCACTGAGCGGGAGCAAAACCAGATAATGTAATGGAATTATATACATATGTTCGTAAGGCAAGTGAATGCATCTTCCATCTGGTGTTTGTGTTCTAGGGTATCTTTTAGTTTTTGAGCAGTGCATGGAGAAGGTTCGATTTCGTGGGGCAGAAGACACGGCGCAGAAGTGGCGTGCAAATGTGTTTGCCTTCTCGTGATCTGTTTTAGCCCTTTTGTTAGTTTCCATTTTAATGGATGATTGTACTAAAGTTGGATGTTTATTATTTTATGCTCATTATATTTGGATGGATATTATTTTTTTAGAGTGAAGAAAATCTCACTGTGGCAAAAAAACTTTTTTTATATACCTTCTGTTCAAATATGAACGAGACTGATTTAATAAAACACAAACGGTTAATTATTGTTTTTTTATTTTATCTCCTTCAAAGTAATCACCATTGGAGGCGATACACATATGCTAACGTTTTTTCCAATCATCATAGCATTTCTGGAAGGCCGATTTCGGTATGGATTTCAGTTCCTTCTTCGAATTCTTTTTTATGACTTCAATTGTCTCGTTCATATTTGAGCAGAAGGTACATTTTCTCAGATGCTTACGTGTAGTAGAAAAAACTGCTAACTCAGAATTTTGACTCTGAAATTGACTCTGAAAATCTGGACTTGGCGCTGGGTAACCAATTTTTCATAGGTCACATAGGTACAAGTACATGAATGCACCTACAAGTAACGTTAATTTTTTTATTTGCTGAAAAGGTTTTAGATGCCATTAAAACGAGACCTCTTAAGTGGTATATAAAATAGTAATATACCCATAAAATTATTACACAGGACCACATATTGAAAACCTTTAAGAGTTTACTTATTTATTTTTTTAATTTTAATTATCTTTTTATAAAAATTAGTTCATTCTAAGAGCTATAGGAAAGTTTTTCAAAAAAACACATGTAAAATTCAGAAAAATGCATGAAATTTTTATTTAAATCGATAGTACAGTCTATATAATTTAATGTTTGAAGATGATTTCATGCAAATGTTGACCGCGACTGCGCTTCAAATGGTCCATCCGCTTAGTCCGATTTTGGCATACTCTTTCCAAAGTGTCGGCCGATATCTCACATATAAATGCTTTAATGTTGTCTTCCAATGCGTTAAGTGAAGCAGGCTTGTCTAAATAGACATGAGATTTAACATAGCCTCACAAAAAATAATCTAAAGGCGTTATGTCGCACGATCTGGGTGGCCAATTGACAAGTCTCGAACGTGAAATAAAATGTTCACCGAACTCGCCTCTCAACAAGTCCATTGTTACGCGTGCTGGGTGGCATGTGGCACCGTCTTGCTGAATCCATATGTCATGCAAGTCAAGCTCTTACATTCTTGCAAAAAGTTGGATATCATTTCACGGTAGCGCTCACCATTCACAGTTACGTTACGATTCGCAGCATCTTTGAAGAAGTACGGTCCAATGATACCTCCAGCCCATAAACCGCACCAAACTGTGACCTTTTCTGGATGCATTGCAGCTCTTGCAATTCTTCTGGCTGATCTTCACTCCAAAATCGACAATTCTGTTTATTTACATACCCATTGATCCAAAAATGAGCTTCGTCGCTGAACACAATTTTTCGATAAAAAAGTGGATCTTCGGCCAACTTTCCAAGAGCTCATTCACCAAAAATTCTGCCAGCCAAGTCAGTTTTGCGACTTTTTAGGTACTCAGCTAATGGCAAGCTTTTATAGTAGTTGTCAGCAACAACAACATGACCTGCATCTAACAGCGAGTCTGTGAGATGCACTACTGTTGATCCAGGTTTATCCAGACCTTCTAACTGCGGCGACCTTCCGTCATAAACCTGGTAGGACCATGTGTAACTATTTACAGCACAGGCTTTGTATATTTTCATGCCATAGCGATTGGTTTTTGCCGGATTGTAGGTTTTTATAAGCAACTTTCCATGCAACTTCACCATAGATTCATCAACTACTATAATATCAGTAGGTAGATATAGGCTGCGAAATTTTTTTTTATGTATGAATGGGTCTATTTTATGTGTTCTTTGTTTTCCAATAACGCCTATTTGGACCTCTGTAAAATGTCAACACCTTAGAATTGAGGAGAACCTGTTGTATGACATAATTATTCTGTGCATAAGAGGGTTTTTTTGGTAAGCACGTCCAATTTCCAATAATGACTCCAAAACATAATTTTAACTCCTCTCTGCTGACATCTTCCCACCTCGTCATTCGACTCAATTGTGCAGTGCGTACTTCCTTCAAAAACTGAGTGTAATTATTAGTGCGAATAACCATTTCTTCAATTAAATCATTAGGTATTAAATAAGAATAGATTTTCTCTAAACGAATTCTTCCATCTTCAGTAATAGCGGAAATATTTTGTACACCGTGACTACCTGTAAATATTTCTCTCCCCTAAGGCAAAACATCTCCATTCCATTGCAAATTCGGTGCGTTAAATGTCGAAGTGTCTTCCAGTGGTCGTAAAGCCACCTCACTTCTATTTTGCCTAATTGTTATAGATGCTTTCCATTTCAATTCAACCGGGCTATTCGGGTCATGTTCTTCGATTTCGATGTAACTGAAATACGTTGCTCTCTGGTCAAAATAATGAGACACGTATTTTTTTGTTCGCCCGAAAAAAAATTTTTTCAAGAGTTATCGATAATTTTGTTTTTCGGCTCAAACTCGATTTTTTTTAATTATATAAGAAAACAATTTTTTTAAACGCTCATAACTTAGTCAAAAATGAACCGCTTTTAATAATTCTGGGCTCAAAATGATCGTAATTACTTACACGAACGACTTCATGTAGAAACAATTGCAAAAAAGTAGTTGAAAATTTTTTATTTAGCAAAAATTGAAATTTTTTCGAAATTCAATATTTCAAAAAGTGTATTTGTTTTTTTTATAACTTTTTCCAAATCAGAAGGACACCTCAAACTTCAATTAAGCTGAATACCCAGTAGCTAAAATGAGTTGTTTTTGAGTAATGAATTTTTGAGTAAAAAACCTGTTTCGCACTTTTTGTTTTTTGCAAAATAAAAAATTTGCAACTACTTTTTTGCAACTGCTTCTACATGAAATCGCTCGTGTAAGTAATGGCGATCCTTTTGAACCCAAAATTATTAAAATCGGTTCATTTTTGACAAAGTTGACAAAAAATTAAATTAATTAAAAAAAATCGAGTTTGAGCCGAAAAACAAAATTATCGATAACTCTTGAAAAAAATTTTTTTCGGGCGAACAAAAAAATACGTATCTCATTATTTTGACCAGAGAGCAATATATTTCAGTTACATCGAAATCGAAGAACATGACCCGAATAGCCCGGTTGAATTGAAATGGAAAGCATCTATAATATTTCCTCTGTATCATCGTATTCTTCATCACTTCCATCACTAATCAGAGTTTCATCATCAGAGTTTTCTAAATATCGGGTGAGTTCTTCTGTCGTAAATCTTTTGTTAGACATTTTCTCCAATTTTCTAACTTCAATCAAACAAAAAGGCACACTAATACACGCTTGTGGCATTTATATAATATATCAATTTACCGTTACTGTGACTCAAAAACTTATCTGTCATGCAAATTATTTCTTATGGTCCTATATGTTCACATGTGACTGGTTGAACGTGTTTTTGCGTTCATGAGTCACATTTGACTCACAAAACAAAATAGCCAAAATAAGGTAAATATATGCCAAATTATTTATAAAAATAATATTTTATAATATATATTCATATTACTCAGTTAAGCAAAACAAAAAACTATTGGGCGTGGGCCTTCTCAAAGCGCTTTGTATGGGGGCAGGGAAGTTGTTAATATCTATTGAAATCCCGCAATTGGAAGAACTCAATGATAAGTCTCCATTTAGTATTATTGTTTGCATTCATTATAAAACTTAAATGTTTGCCGCCAGTTTAACGTAAAAACAGACTAATTATATAACTCAAATAAATTTATAAATTTTAATAATATTATCTTTCCAGGCAAATGCATCGCGCGCATTCGCAGACCCCAACAACACAGATGCGCTCAACTTTTCTGAAAGTAAATACATTCTGAACAATTTCTACATACATATATAAATATTCTAAAAATGTATTTTCTTTCTACCATAAGCTGACATCATTTGCCCGGGTAAAACATTTTGCACAGAGGTTCCAAACTATTTAGAGCGCACGCAGCTACACAAAGTTAGCGGGGAAAAATTTGCACAATTCAAAATGTACTTCAGAGATGATTACACAGAGTTATCCGCGATGAGTTTAGCTCATTACACGCAGCTTGAGGAAGAAGACTACTGCGATTCTCAAACACAGTTGGAGTATCCCAAAAGCGCGCAAACGAAGGATTCGAAGTGGGTACTGGTGGTGCAATATGGCGACAACAAGCAGGGAATCTCGATGGAGCAGTGCGTGTAAGGAAAAACAAGTGTGGAGAACACGCAGAGTAGCTTGGAATCATTATTTATCAATGCATGTATTTGTATAGGCCAAGTGGCGCAAAATTAATCACCCATTGGAAGATTTACAAGGTTTGATTGAAAAGTAATGTGCCCTATTTTTTTTAAGCAGTTTTATTAAACCGTTTGGCTTATACAACTAATATTCTTCAAAATAGGACCCTTGAGCGTCAATACACCGCTGGTAGCGGTCCTTCCACTGCACACTGGGCCAGAAGACCCGAGTGAGTGACCAAAACTCTTTTTTCTTAGGAAAAGGCCATAAAACCGATTAAAACCACGTTTATTATAGTTTTTTAACTATGAATGCGAATCTGAAGTCAAAATTAAAAAATTCAAAATGGCGGACATGAATTGCTTCAAACTCAGAATCTAGGGGTTTAGAACAATGCACATTACGAATATAATGTCAACTTTGAGAAATTCAAAATGGCGGACATAAAATTTAAAAAATCAGTATTTTTGTTTCAAACTCAGAATCTAGGGGTTTAGAACAAAGAAAATACGTCTAGAATTAGCTGTACTTATACACCCAGGATACACCGCGAGGAGGATTCTAGTACGATTTAGTATCCCAATTTTTTTTTTGTAATTTTTGTAATTCTTAATTTTTTTTTTGTAATTTTTAATTTTTTTTTGTAATTTTTGTAATTTTTAATTTTTTTTTGTTGTAATTTTTGTAATTTTTAATTTTTTTTAATTTGACTTAATTTTTGAATCTGCATTTAAGCTCAATTTATTCAGAATCAGAAGTTTCTTCTTCTGATAGTTCAAGTTCATCTAGAAGTTTGTGAACGTAATTAGGCGCAATCATTTCATGATCGCGTTCGGCCTCTGTTTCATCTTCCGATTCATATTCGTCTTCATTTGCACTGGCACTGCTATGATCATTTTCCATATTTTGAGTATCTAACAAAAGTAACTGTTTAACTTCTGCTGAAAGTGGTAAACGTCTTCTGTTATAAGCTCTAGACAACTTGTTCATACTAGACAGTAATGGATCAGAAGTATCTAGTAATCGATTAAAGAGATCCTCTAAGTTTGTTTTCCTATCACATTGTCTACTGTGCCTGAGTCTGAAGTTTCTGTAATCTTTGTTTCTCGATTCAGATGCCTCTTCTCCATATACACCAACTGGTAAAGTACAATGTCTTATTATTTCTCCAGCATGAATCAAGATTTTATGAAGAGTTGCTGGCATTGGATACCAAGGATACAAGGTAACATACAAGCTTGCAGTGGTTAAGCAGAATTCTTCAAATTTTTCTGTGTTGATTGGTAGCTGACAAGAAAGGCAAACTAAAATAATTTTCAAATTCTTTACGAACTGGCAATCAATCTTTAAGCATTCAGCAAAAATCTCTGCATTTTGAAATGCCTTACGTGCGGAATTTCCGTCGTTAGTTGTACCAGAACCACCTGCTTTTGGTATATCAACTAATAGTCCCAACTTTTCACGTGTAATTTTTTGAATTTCAGCTTTCCGATCTGCAACAAGTTTTTTATCCTGAGGCGTACTTACCCTCTATTTCTTAATATTAATTCTGTAAGCTATATGCATTCATGAAATCGAATCAACGCATGTAATGGGCTAATACCATATTGAAGTGCATTTTTATCTGGAAGGAATACGCTTGTTTTTTTACTAATATTTTTTAGATCATTGAATTGTTTTGGAGTTGCCTTACAGATTGGACAGCATTGTGATGATTTTGTTCCTGTTATAATAAAATATTCAAAATCTTCCCATCAACTAAAGTCAAATGTAAAGAGAAGTGAACAGTAATTTTGTGACTCATATTAATAATGTTTAAGACCTGCAGGCTGTTAATCTGGCCATCCATTTCAGTTTTTTGGGACAAAGCAATGTCTGCTGATTCTTTAACAAATTCTAATTTAATAGGTCGACAAAACCGTGGAGATTGTGAATCATGATTGTACCAAACAATGTGTTCATTTTGAGATGTTAATTGTAAAGGGATGAGAGTAGTAGCAAAGATTCTTTCATCGTCAAAATTGTCGACTTCTGAGCTATTTTCAAAAGATTGCTTGTATCTAGAGTGTCCTGTACTTCCGTCAAAGCCCCAAGAGCAAGTTAAGATTAATTCTATTTCTGTTAAAGAATTTGTATCCATGATTTTCAATAAAATTTGTTCTTGCATTTCCACTATTCGACTACCAGTATGGTTCAGTAAAGACTGCAGACAAACTTTTGCCTCGTGTTCATTGATTTCAATATCATCTTTTGTAGGTCTTAATATTTTTTTTGCCTCTCTAACTTCATTATAAGCAGGCCAAATATCAGCTCCGGATAATTTACATTCGTGTCGCATACTAATATAAATATCCTTAGATAAAGATTTATCCAGTAAATAATTTAAAGCCTGTAATGGAGTTTTCTTTATAATGATATTTTTTTCACTATTCGCAATTAATTGTGTTATATTTAAAGCACTAGCAGAGCTCTTTTTAAGTTCATCAAGTACAGCTCTAACATCATGCTGTTGCATCTTATTAGCTGCATGTCGAGCAGCCAATATGAGTCTTTGAGGATCATGGCAATTAATAAAACTAATTGATGCAACCTCGCGCCTTTTGGATCGATCTGATTTATCAATATAATCCCGAGACATTCTACCTGTGCTTGTTTTAACTTTTTGTGGAATGAAATGAAGTGTCATAAATTCTGCATCAAGCCAAACTTTGTACTTTAGAATAAATCTGTCAGTCTTTCTACTTGCTGCATTATATTTACTTTTATATTTTGATTTTAAAGTTTGTAATGCTTTCTGTATCTGTTGCAACGTATTTTCATTTATATCTGTTAAACTTTTATTATGTTTATCCAATATGTATTTAATTGGATCTGCATCTGGTGATTTTAAAATTAAATCAAGAATCTCTTTTTTTGTGATTTTCATTTTAATGAGAAAAAAACAAAGCAATTAAAACAGCGTTTGAAAATGCTCTACTCTGGCGGGTTTTTCAATTCTGCTCTTGCTCAAGTCAAATTAGGACTCCAAGCTATGACTAGGCAGTAGAAAAAAAACAGAGATTGAACTTTGTTCGCTCTCGCTCAAAATATGACATCGCGAAATTACTCGTAGTACTGCAAATAGTCGCTCCGCAGTTTTCGTGTACAAAATAAAAACGGGGGTGGGGGCGCACATTGACCGAACGATCTGCTGAGAGTCTCCCACTCTCTGAGGTACTGGACAGTTCTGGATCTTTCTGGACAAAGTTCAATCTCTGTTTTTGGTCTACTGCGCATTTTATTTTAGTGACTATGAGCTCCTGTGTAAAACTAAGACGCAATTATTTTTCTACTATGATTCTGACTGTTGCGCAGTTAGAGTCATAGCTTGGAGTCCTAGTTTGACTTGTGCGCTATCAGCTCTACTCTGTAGCTGACAATGTTTAACTACATAGTTAGAGCAGAGCATTATTTGGGGTACTACTGCTGCTCTGAAGTAGTAAATGCAAACACTGAATTAAACTCGATTTTCCCTCGGTAGTTTTGGCTCAAACATTAATGGGTCAGAATTATTTGAGATTTCTCTCACACTAATATCGATATTTCAGATATGTTTATGAAAAGGCGCAAAAAGGCGCATATACCTTATTTAATACTTCTTTACGAACAATTTGGCATAAAATTTAACTCATTTGATAGGGGAACTTCGGGGAACTTTGTTTTCAAAGTAAGTCATGTATGAATAAAAAACAGATTTTGTTGATTAAATGTTAAAAAAAAAAAACTTATTCAACATAAATACACATGGTTTCAATTATAAATTATTTTTTGATATCCATAAAGACAAGTTATGGACGATAATAACATCTTGAGTAGTATTTTTCACAACAACTTATTGATAAACATTGTTTGAAAGTGTTAAAAATCGAACTAAAACTTTGACTTTGAACTGTTACATAAAAAAAACTAATTGATAAAAACTAATGAAACTTCATAATTTGGTGTAAAAAATTACTCAAAATAAGATGATGTTATAAATTTCCTGTTTAAATTAAGTCGAAAATTTTTATTTTTGGCCACTCACTCGGGTCTTCTGGCCCAGTGTGCACTGCAGCTTATGTACCATACGAAGCTGTTTTCTAACTTCCAATTTTATTCTTCCTTTTTTCTTGCAGTGGAGCTAATCGCAGCTGTAGATTCGAAGATGGCTTACCTCTACGTTTTTCATCGAGATGCAAGCAAAGCTACACTTTTCGTACGTTGGTCGTAGTTATGAATGGTGAATTGAGGGAGGAATTAGTGAAAGTACCCACTTATTGCAAATGTGTGATAAAACACAACGACAAAATATGATTGAAGCACTTCAACTACTTCAATTTCTATAACCGACCTTGAACAAAACACTTCTGAATAATTCTTCTAAGTACTCTACAAGTACTTTTTAATATATATTTTTTGAAGGCTACTAATACTAAAAAACATACAATTTCCTATGGGATATATCTTAGAGGCGATAGTTTTAAGGTTTTTGAAGAAATAAATAAAAATATTTTTATTTTGGAAAAGCTAATATTAACAACCCTATTTTTCATTAGCAATGAACTCGCGTCTTGAACAGTTTTAAGTCAACTCCGAATGGCAAACGGTTTTTTATGAGGAGCTTTTTCATGACAGAAATACCCTCGGTGGTTTGACATTGCCTGTCGAGGGCGACCGCTATTAGAAAAAACTATATAATTTGTATATATTTATTTGTCATTTTATGTGCATGCATAAATTAAATAACTTGTATTATTCTTTTAGATTTTAAAGGGTAGTAATTGCCATTCTCTCTAGTGATTGAAAAAGAATGAAATGGGAACTTTTATTGTATTGTATTAACTTTTAATTTTATTTCGCTAAAACATAAACTTTGGAAATCCGAATCGAATCATTGAATAATTTTTATGCAAATACTGTTTGTCTCTTTCCTCTAAAATTTCTACAACGACTTCGAAGTTCAGTGACTCTCATTAGTTAATGAAAATATATCTTTGATATTAACACTTCCCGGTGCTAATGTCTTTTTTAAATATATCCATGTAGTACAACACATGGGCGTCGAAGAGTCCTTCCAAATTGGTGGTCTCAGACTTTCGGCTAATAATCTTACAAATAGAGTGAATAAACGTAGAAACTACTTATCTATGCCTGGGCTAGTATGCACACGTATATGTGTGTGTGCGTACTTTTATATTGTAGATATGGCAGCACGTACTGGTAAGTATAGGTCACTTTGAATATATGTCCACTCCTTGCCTTTCCATTGTAATAAATACTACTGGAAGATAGTAACCCCTGCCCAAATGTTGTGTAGGCGCTTTTGAGTCGCTAACAGCACTTCAAGTTCATAGGCATATGTACAGTGGTTTATTAAGAAGTGTTGATAATACGTTTTGTTTCCTATTTAACTTTAATAATTTTTATATGAAAATATTGTAGATTCCACTACAAAAGCTCTATGAATCGAAATTTTCTCTTTTCAAAAATTAAAACCAAAACTGGCTTTGAAATTTTAAGCTTTTCACTCAGTGTTTTTAGAAAAATTTTGATATATGTAGCTCAATATTCACGTTGATTTTTGGAAAATTTTTTTGAGGCGGTTTTTCTCACTTTTTTTATGTGGAAGGAATCACTCAGCACGGTAAAAAAAATTTTTTTTAAATCAGAGTGATTTTTGAGCCACTTGAAACTTAAACTTTATTACACCAAAATATAATGGGCTTTATTTATTTATTGGGTAGTCAAAAAAATCTTTTCGTATTTCTAATCAAACTTCAACTCATTTTTTTTTATATTTATAATGAACTTTATTAAACCAAATACGTACCATTTTGGTCGACCACCTTTTGCCATTTTTCTTCTAGAGACATTATGCGAAAAACTGCGACAAGTAATTTTCACAGGCTTCTCTTGAAGCCAACTTTACTCCATTAAGAGAGTTCTGCATTGACCGAAACAAATGGCAGTCCGATTGTGCAAGGTCAGGGCTATATGGTGTAGGCATCAAAACTTGCCAGCCAAGCTCTCCAAGTTTTTGCCGAGTCCTGATGTGGCCTAGCGTTGTCCTGATGGCCCTTTCAGTTGATCAGTTCTAGCCGTTTTTTTTCGATTTCTTGCTTCAATCTCATCAGTTGTTGACAGTAAAGTGTAGAATCAATCGTTCGAGCAGGCTGGAGCAGCTCATAGTGGATGATTCCTTTTCAATCTCACCAAACACACAGTATAACCTTTCGAGGCGTCAATCCTGGCTTTGCGACCATTTGTTGAGCTTCACCACCCCTGCACCATGATCTTTTTCGCACATTACTATCGTATTTGATCCACTTTTGGTCTCCTGTTACCATTCGCTTCAGAAATGGTTCGATTTCATTTCGTTTCAGCAAAGAATCACAGATGTTAATTCGGTCCATTAAATTTTTCACAGACAATTCATGTGGTACCCAAACATCGAGCTTCTTTTTGTAATCAGCCTTTTTTAAATGGTTCGAAACCGTCTGATGATGAATGTTTATGGCGATGCATTGGCGATGTCATGGCAGCTTATGTGACGGTCCTGGTCAATCTTTTCCATAATTTCATCGACTTTTTCAACGATAGGTCGACCGGAGCGAGGTGCATCTTTGACATCGAAACTTCCAGAACGCAAGCGAGCGAACCATTGTTGTGCTACACGAACTGATGCAGCATCGTCTCCGAAAACTTCACAAATTTCATTGGTGGCTTGCGTGGCATTCTTCCCCTTTTTATACAAAAATTTCAAAATATAACGAATTTCTTCATTATTTTCACTTATTTTTGAACAGCTATAACTTTTTTTCAACTTCTCCGAATTTAATTTTTTTTTTGGTTCAATGAAGCTTAAAATGCCACCTTTCTAACACCATATGATATGACACAATGTGATTGGTAGCACTGGAGATAGATGACTCCAACGACATCTATTGACAAAATACGAAAAGGCTTTTTCGACTACCCAATATATGAAACATAATTATAAAAAATTACATTACAGTATCAGCTAGCAGCTGAGACTATCGGCTTGTAATAATGGGCTTTAAAACTGCTTATTCCATATTTTTCTACAAATTCTGGTTCTAATTGAAGTTGTGATGAAAACTTGATTTTCTTTTTTAAATTTGCACCAGGTTTGAAACTGAGATTTACAGTCACGCAGGAACCTATACGTACCACCCATCAAAATATAGGTTTGGTAAACTGTCATGAGGATGGTTCCATGTGTAGAAGTCCACGCAAGTGGGGAAAGTTACTGATCGCCATTCACTTGGGAGTGGCCAGGACGATTCTTCTACATATGGTTCAAGCAGCTCACAACGTCCGGGATTAGCCCACGTATCCTCTGGTTAGCTTCCGAACACCCGTTCGGGAGTGAGCTAAAGTGAGAAGGCGAAGCATCCCAGCATAGCTGGTTGTGCGCTGGGTTTGGGACCCGCCACTTAAAAAGCCCCCCCCAATGAAAACAGCAACAAAGCCTCGGATGAGAACTTCCAACACTGATGACGACCCCTGCAAACGAAATAAGGAATACGATTTGAGGGCATGCACCTGGAATGTCCGGTCCCTTAATGGGGAAGGTGCCTCTGCCCGGCTGGTTGATGTCCTCGTGAGAGTAAAGGCTGACATCACTGCCATCCAAGAGATGCGATGGACGGGGCAAGGTAAGAAAAACCTAGGACCTTGCGACGTCTACTACAGCTGCCATGTAAAGGAGCGCAAATTCGGTGTCGGATTTGTTGTGGGAGAGAGACTTCGTCGCCAAGTACTGTCGTTCACTCCGGTGGACGAGCGTCTCGCAATAATCCGCATCAAAGCGCGATTTTTTAATATCTCGCTAATTTGCGCCCACGCCCCGACGGAAGAGAAGGACGATGCGACCAAGGATTCTTTCTATGAGCGCTTGGAACGTTCCTATGAGCGCTGCCCCCGCCACGACATAAAAATCGTGCTTGGCGACTTCAACGCCAGGGTGGGCAAGGAGGGAATTTTTGGTCCCACAGTCGGAAAATTCAGCCTGCACAACGAAACATCCGGCAACGGACAGAGGCTGATCGACTTCGCCGGGGCCCGAAACATGGTAGTCTGCAGCACCAGATTCCAGCATAAAAAGATACACCAAGCTACCTGGCTGTCCCCTGATCGAAAAACGCGAAACCAGATCGATCATGTTGTGATAGATGGAAGACACGCTTCTAGTGTATTAGATGTACGTACGATCCGAGGAGCCAACATCGACTCGGATCATTACCTTGTTGCAGCCAAATTGCGCACACGCCTCTGTGCAGCAAAAAACGTACATCTACCTACGCAAAGAATGTTCGACATCGAAAAGCTGCAATCACAACAGACAGCCAGAAGATTCGCCACTCGACTCTCACTCCTGCTCTCGGAGAGCACTGCCCAACACACCGGCATGCACGAGCAATGGAGCAACATTTCTCGTTCCCTACGTACCGCCGCCGAAGAAGAAATCGGATTCCGGCGAGCCCGAAAAAACAATTGGTACGACGAGGAATGTCATGCTGCCGCCGAAAGAAAAGATGCCGCCTATAGAGCCACGCTGCGATCGGGCGCAACGCGAGCCATGTGGGATCGCTACAGAGAGCTGAAAAAGGAAGAGAGACGTATTATCCGACAAAAGAAACGTGAGGCCGAAATACGTGAGTGCGAGGAGCTTGAGATGCTGGCCAATAGGAACAACGCCCGAAAATTCTACCAGAAAGTTCGGCGGCTTACAGAAGGTTTTAAGACCGGGGCGTTTTCCTGTAAGAACAAAGACGGTGATCTGGTGACTGACGTACAGAGCAATCTTAAATTATGGAGGGAACACTTCTCGAACCTGTTAAACAGTGACAGCTGCGCATGTCATAGAGAAAGTGAAGATCCCGATACCCCAATCGTTGACGACGGAATTATCGTTCCGTTACCCGACCATGACGAGGTGAGAATAGCAATATCACGGCTAAAGAACAACAAAGCCGCGGGCGCCGACGGACTGCCGGCTGAGCTATTCAAATATGGCGGCGAGGAGCTGGTAAGGTGCATGCATCAGCTCCTATGCAAAATATGGTCGGATGAAAGCATGCCTGCCGATTGGAATTTAAGTGTGCTCTGCCCAATCCATAAGAAGGGCGATCCTGCAATTTGTGCCAATTACCGCGGGATTAGTCTTCTAAATATCGCCTATAAGGTTCTAGCGAGCGTATTGTGTGAAAGGCTGAAGCCCACCGTCAACCAACTGATTGGACCTTATCAGTGTGGCTTCAGACCTGGAAAGTCTACCATCGACCAAATATTCTCAATACGCCAAATCTTGGAAAAGACCCATGAAAGGAGAATCGACACACACCATCTTTTCGTCGACTTCAAAGCTGCATTCGACAGTACGGAAAGGAGTTACCTGTATGCCGCTATGTCTGAATTTGGTATCCCCGCAAAACTAATACGGCTATGTAAGATGACGTTGCTCAACACCAGCAGCGCCGTCAGAATTGGGAAGGACCTCTCCGAGCCGTTTGATACCAAACAAGGTTTCAGACAGGGTGACTCGCTGTCGTGTGACTTCTTTAACCTGATGTTGGAGAGCATCGTACGAGCCGCAGAACTTAATCGCTCAGGCACAATATTTTATAAGAGCGTACAATTGTTGGCGTATGCCGATGATATTGATATCATCGGCCTTAACAACCGCGCTGTTAGTTCTGCCTTCTCCAAACTGGATAAAGAGGCAAAGCGAATGGGTTTGGTGGTGAACGAGGACAAAACGAAGTACCTCCTGTCTTCAAACAAACAGTCGGCGCACTCGCGTATCGGCACTCACGTCACTGTAGACAGTTATAATTTCGAGGTTGTAAAAGACTTCGTTTATTTAGGAACCAGCATTAACACCGATAACAATGTCAGCCTTGAAATCCAACGTAGAATCTCTCTTGCCAACAAGTGCTACTTTGGACTAAGTAGGCAACTGAGCAGTAAAGTCCTCTCTCGACGAACAAAACTAACACTCTACAAGACTCTCATCATGCCCGTCCTAACATATGGTGCAGAAGCTTGGACGATGACAACATCCGATGAAGCGACGCTTGGAGTGTTCGAGAGAAAGATTCTGCGTAAGATTTTTGGGCCTTTGCACGTTGGCAACGGCGAATATCGCAGACGATGGAACGATGAGCTGTATGAGCTTTACGACGACATAGACATAGCGCAGCGAATAAAGATCCAGCGGCTTCGTTGGCTGGGTCATGTCGTCCGAATGGATACAAACGCTCCGGCTTTGAAAGTATTCGATGCGGTACCAGCTGGTGGTAGCAGAGGAAGAGGAAGGCCTCCTCTGCGTTGGAAAGATCAGGTGGAGAAGGACTTGGCTTCACTTGGTGTGTCCAACTGGCGCCGGTTAGCACGAGAAAGAAACGACTGGCGCGCTTTGTTAAGCTCGGCCAAAATCGCGTAAGCGGTTATCGCGCCAATTAAGAAGAAGAAGAAACTGTCATGATTCAATTAGTAAAGGTTTGCTCACTACTGAAATTTGATTTTTGACACTCCCTTACAAAAGGTTATATTTAAGAAGGTGAATAAAGTAGAAAAAACTAAATCTGTTTTGGTAAAATGGTAGCAAGAAAGAAACTGTATACGGTTTAAAAAATAAATTTTAATAAATATTTGAATGTAAATAGTGGTACAAATAGAATTTATTATCGGAAATTGCCAATTCTGATATTAAAACAAGAAATTATTTCACTTAATCCAAGACTTCATTTTGTGAATTAAATTTTAAAACCGATCGGGTAAAAATAAATAAATAATTGGCGCGTACATTTCTGTTAGGTGTTTGGCCGAGATCCTCCTCCTATTTGTAGCGCGCGTCTTGATGTTATTCCACAAATGGAGGGACCTACAATTTTAAGCCGATTTCGAAAGGCTTTTTCATGCTGATACTGTTAGCAAAGCACACACCTCCTCTGGACACTTCATCCATCTAAGGGAAGGTGGGCTCATTGAAAACAAGCTCCGTCAACCCTAAATTTCTTACAATGAGGTCTGTAATGTTATCGATCGGGTTGGGACTATACATTCATTCTTCCTGTTGTAACCCTTTGGGAAATGCTAGCTTTTTGCAATATATGAATTCATTCGAAATCACTACATCATAAGAAATAATCTCGAACTGCCTCAATTACTCTATTATGTCCTGACTTAAGCGTTATGTATTCCATGTCATACTAGTCCTGGATATACCGGTAACAAGTCTTTAGCGAGCTGTTGCTCGTAAGCAGGCCATTTGGGAAATGAAATGTTTTTGCTATAAATTTAATTTTCCTCCACTTTAACTCAAAATTTCTAGAGCTAGCCGCCCAGTGGCTTATCGACTTCGCCGGTACATGGTAGTCTACAACACCAGATTCCAGCATAAGAAAATACACCAAGCAACGTGGCTGTATCCTTCTCACCGACGTGAGAATAGCGATAACGCGAAACCAAATCGATCATGTTGTGATAGATGGAAGACACGCTTCCAGTGTTTTAGATGTACGTACGATCCGAGGACCCAACATCGACTCGGATCATTACTTTGTTGCAGTCAAACTACTCACACGCCCCTGTACAACCAAAAGCGTACATCTGAAGAATGCTTCAAGACCGCGGCGTTTTCCTGTAAGAACAAAGTAGAATCTCTCTTGCCAACAAGTGCTACTTTGGACTAAGTAGGCAATTGAGCAGTAAAGTCCTCTCTCGACGAATAAAATTAACACTCTACAAGACTCTCATCATGCCCGTCTTAACGCATGGCGCAGAAGCGTGGACGATGTCAACGTTCGATGAAGCGACGCTTGGAGTGTTTGAGAGACAGATTCTGCGTAAGATTTTTGGACCTTTGCACGTTGGCAATGGTGAATATCGCAGGCGATGGAACGATGAGCTGCATGAGCTTTACCACGGGTCATTTTGTCCAAATGGATACAAACGCTCCGGCTCTGAAAGTATTCGTTGCGGTACCAGCTGGTGGTAGTAGAGGAAGAGGAAGGCCTCCTCTGCGTTGGAAAGATCAGGTGGAGAAGGACTTGGCTTCACTTGGTGTGTCCAATTGGCGCCGGTTAGCACGAGAAAGAAACGACTGGCGCGCTTTGTTAAACTCAAACAAATTTTAAAGGCTTGTCAAAAAGTCCCTGTACTATAATTATGAAATGTACTGTATGTAAAATAAATAAATGTAAATTACATATATCCTAAAATAAAATCATGTATGCTTTGCCCCCTTCATGGGATTTGAGGGGTTGCAGGGAAATCAATAAAGAAAATACATTTGTTATATTTATTTGGATGGAGAAGTAAGTATAAGTGCACATGCACACACACACAGGTACACATACGTTCTTACACTCTGAAACCAATTCATTTTTCGTATTCTTCCCTCAGTGAGTAAGTGGTAAACAAGCTGACGTATACATATAGAGAAGATTTCCATAAGTACAAATGTGTGCACACATAAACACATACACAAGTGTGGGGGGCACTTAAATTAAGTGAAACAGAAATACAAATACTTATACGACAACTTAAAGAAAATGTCCATGACGAGGAGATATGAGAAAAAATTTATTTCTTACGCTATGTAAATTATAGTTTTCAGTGTCCTTTGATAATAGAAAACAAATATTCTTTGTCACTTCTTCTATTGATGGCTTCAGGCAATGGCCATCATAAATATATGAAGTTAATCCTTATTTATTATTTATTAACAATTTTTGTTTTGTGCTTTCCCATGGAGTTTCAAACCCATTCTAAGCAGTTTTTTTTTTACCAGCGCGTGTTCGATGTTCTTGTTGATGTTGCAATGTGCCTGATGGGATTTCACACTCACTCGGGCTTGACCCAATGAGTGCGTTTCTATTACTCCATTTAATTTGGAACACTGACTAGTTTATGTTTTTCTCTTATCTACATATATATGAAACTGGCTGGTTTTACAAGGCAATAGCCTCCGCAGCGTCAATTACACGGGTCAACAAAATTCACTCCGTTTTTTTGTTTTTTTTTTTTGCTTTTTTTCGATAAGATACTAGTTTCAGATGTATTTTTGTGTGCTAAACACGATTATAGAGTGCACAAGTGCCCACCACATCATGGTTTTGAGGAAATTGGGAGTGAAAATCTATAATGATTTTTTTTGTATTTTAACCCCTGTACTATACTCAATTTAGAAATTAGACTACTCTTATATATACGAGGGGTGCCTTTTATATGTCGGGATTTGGCAACCCTGGTGTTGCAATCTGGCAACTGACAGCTGTATCGCAAAGTTTGACATTTCTTGGCTTTTATGTACTCAGAACGTTTTGAAATACCAGCACTATTTGTGTTGTTTACAGTAACTTGAAAGATTCATCTCGGTCCAAAAATGGAATTAAATCGTGAACATTTTCGTGCAATTATTTTTTACACCTTTCGACGTAGATTAACTCAGCAACATTTCATTGATGAACTTAATTCATTTTTTGGCGATGAAGCTCCATCAAGGACCAGTGTTTATCGATGATATGGTGAATTCAATCGTGGTCGTAATTCACTCCAAGACGAATGTCGTGAAGGTCTTCCCCAAATCAAAATAAAAAAAACTGTTATTGCAAGATCGTCATGTGACCTATCGTGAGATTGAGACAATCTTAGGCATTAGTGAAACCAGCATACATTCAATATTGCATAAACATTTGACTGTCAAAAAAATTTGTTCGCGTTGGATCCCACACAATTTGTCAATCGCTCAAAAAAAGGCTCGTGTCGATTGGTCGAAGAAAATGCTCAAAAAATACGATCGCGGGGCTTCGAAAAACGTCTATGACATCGTGACAGGTGATGAATCATGGATTTACGCGTATGAGCCCGAAAGTAAACAGCAGTCGACTGTATGGGTGTTTCAAGATGAGCCAAATCCAACAAAAGTTGTTCGCGCACGAAGCACTTCCAAGCAAATGGTCGCCTGTTTTTTCGGAAAAACTGGACATTTTGCAACCGTACCACTAGAACAACGCAGAACAGTAAATTCTGAGTGGTACACAACCATTTATTTGCCAGTTGTCTTCCAAGAAATTAGGAAAACCAATCGCCAAAGACGGATCCCTCTTCACCAGGACAATGCGAGCTCTCACACATCGGCTGAAACAATTGCATTTTTGAGCACCCAAAACATCGAATTAATGGGTCATCCGCCGTATAGTCCTGACTTGGCACCGAATGACTTCTATTTATTGCCGTACGTAAAAAACAAACTGAGAGGTCAACGTTTTTCGACACCTGAAGAAGCGGTTGCGGCATTCAGAATGCATGTTTTGGAGGTACCTCATTCAGAGTGGCAAAAGTGCTCCTACAATTGGTTCAAACGCATGCAAAAGTGTTTAGATTGTCATGGAGAATATTTTGAAAAACAATAAAGTGATTTTCGATGATTAAAGTTTGTTTTTGTTCTCTAATCCCGACATATAAAAGGCACCCTCGTATATCGGAATATAAAGGGTGATTAAGTTTCAAGCGCCGGTGTTGAGTTTAAATAAAATACAATTTTTTTAGAAAACTATTGTCATTTCTCCTTATTATGATAATATCGATATTGCTCAATTACGTGTGGAATAAAATATCGCCCAAATAGCCGCCGCGGCCTCGGCGGCACACTTCCATCCGATGGTCCAAATTTTCGATGACGCTGAGGCGTAATTGAGGTTCTATGCCGTTAATGTGCCGAATTATCTCATCCTTTAGCTCTTGAATTGTTGCTGGCTTATGGACGTACACCTTTTCTTTCGAATAACCTCAAAGAAAGAAGTCCAACGGTGTCAAATGACATGGTCTTGGCGGCCAATTGACATCGCCGCGACGTGAGATTATTCGGCCATCAAATTTTTCGCGCAAAAGAGCCATTGTTTCGTTAGCTGTGTGACAAGTGGCACCGTCCTGTTGAAACCACATATCGTCCACATCCATATCTTCCGATTCGGGGCCATAAAAAGTTCGATATTATCTCGCGATAGCGAACACTATTCACAGTCAGGCAGTTGCTCATTTTGGAAAAAATTCGGCCCAATGATGGCGCCGGCCCATGAACCGCACAAACAGTCACTTTTTGTCACTTCGATTTATCGACGAATCCACTGAGGTGAAAACGTGTCTCATCACTGAAGATGTTTTTCTTCACGAAGTGCGCGATATGCATTTTGATTTGAACGCCCGTTTACATAATACGCCTGAACAACTTTAACGCGTTGCTCGATTGTGTATCTTTCCATGTTGTAAATTGAATTAATCAGAGATTGAAAAATGTCAAATGAAATGTAGACAAAAGCTTGTCGTTAAGGTGTGGTTCACATTCAACAGCGGCCCTTAAAATTTAACCACCCTTTATAACGCGTACACCTTCTTTGGACGTTTGACCGAGCTCCCCCTCTTATTTAAGGTGTGTTTCTTGATGTTTTTTTACAAAATGGAAGAACCTGTAGTTTTATGCTGACTCTGAATGGTAGATGGTTTTTCATAAGGTGAAGGCTTGCCTGCAGAAAGGTGATCACTATCAGTAAATTTTGGTGTTTCGTGCCCAAGGTTTCGAACCTGCACACTTCTGAATGGTAGTCACATACCAACCCATTCAGCTACAGCGGCCACTTCATCTCGAAAAGTAACTTTTTTTTAACTGCTTTGTTTTCTGGTGCGTTTAAGCTGCAAAGAGAGCAGTTTAAATTTGTGTGGCCTCCAAGGTAAATAAGATCGCATCTGGCCTTCAAATCCAAGTGATTTTATAGTTTTCAACCGTATCGTTGAAATAGCTTTTGTCCTTATGATCTTTGGTCCTTGTATATGCGAGTACTGGTCAAAGTTCTTTCCCACGATCTCTGCTTGTTCGTCGTTGTTCCACAGCCTCCAATCTCATTGATCGTAATTCAGATTTAGATTTAGTTTCTCTTCTAAGTTCTGAACTGCTTTCGCCCAAAAGATTTGCCTTTGCAGAATAATTTTTGAGAATCTATGTGGCAATCTATGGCACAATAGTCAAATAAGGTTTGATGAATATATCTTAGGTGAAGTTGTAATGTATACAAATGGTAAGCCAGTTTCTATAAGGAGACAATAAGATGGTGAAAATACAACTGAGTTTTATCTACTTCATCAAACATGCCAAAACCCATACTTGAGTGGCGTAACTTTGTATTGCTCTTGCTACTGCCAAAAAATATTCCATTTTATTAACAATTTTATTTTGTATTTCACCAGAAAAGCTCATCACGTAGCCTTTAAAGTATTTTTTGCTACGCTATCTTCTATTTAAAACATATTTTTCAAAGCTAAACTTTGGAGTCAAATTCACACTTAGATAACTATATTCAGTCAATATTTGTTATCCTTTGAGACTTCTCTTCTCTCCATTTATTAGCCTTCCTTCTTGGCTTTAAAGATTATTAATCATTTTCTGCAGTTCATCTAATAAATACTTAAGTTGATTTTGATTTCACTATTAAAACTGTTTTCAATATCTGAAAAGTTTACTGGAAATTTATAACATTACCAGTTGGATTGAAAATGGAGACTGAAAATGTAGCTGGATTCTTACCGATGCGCGGATGACTGCAAAACCAAAAGACTTTTCAAGCGTATTTTTAGTTGACTTTCATTTTTCAAGGCGTTTCATAGGTCGCGTAAAAAATCTTTTGAATACTAAAGTTTTGCTCACTCCGCTCGGGAGCGTGTGGCTTCGACAAAACTCTTCTCTGTGTATAGTTCTGGGCTGCCCCGCCGTCTCATGTTATGTCGGATTTGCTAATCTCGTGCAACATCGAGCTTCTCCAAATGTTCTTTGGCCGACCGCGACTTCTGCTTCCTTGCGGGTTCCAGTCCAGAGCCATTGGATGGGCGTTTGATTTGCATAGGATGGGCTCCTCTTTCTTTGATCTGCACAGCGCGTCGTTACTGATAGTGTTCGGCCAGAATACTCTTCAGAAGATACGTTTGCAATTGTTGACGAAAAATTGTAACGTCTGTGTGATGGTGTTAGAAGCCAGCCATGTTTAACTTCCGCACAACAACACTGACTTCACACATGAGCTGAATACTCGCAGAGTAGAGATTGGCGACCTCGCACATAACTGCCCTTGCTTTGTTTAGCCTGCAGTTGATACGTTCATCTGTTCCGCCGCCTGTCATGATAGTCCAGGCGAGGTAGCAGAACCTTTAGACAAAGTACACCGAACACCCGTCAACCATTATAGGTCTTGCTTTATTGTGGTTGACTCTCATAGCCGACATATAGTCCGATAGTGCATGCTAGCGTGACTAGTCTGTCTGCCTTCGCTTTCGCATGTCAGTGATTTTGTGAAAGAGGAGGCAGATGCCAGTGGCGAAGTCTAGGTCCACAAGATGTTAGGTGAAACGCCATATGTCTAGGGTTAATTGGCTCATGATGTCATCAAGGATGATGACGAAGAGACAACATTGCCTTACGCCTGTGTTCGTGGGGAATAGGTTACCGTTGGGGAGCACTACCAGTTCAGAGTTCCCGTAAAGGGTTCTGATGAGGCAGGTTGGCTTAGCGGGAACTGCCTCTCTTCTTAACGCTAGCCATATTGAGTGTTGTTTGGTTGCTACAAATTTTCGTTTAAATTTTACAAATTTTCGTATAAAAATGAAGAGCTGCAAATTTAGGTCGGAGTCAGGGGAAAATTTCTCACTTTTGCATATTAGAAAAGCAGTCTTTTGTTGTTTTGGGAATATAGGCTCGAGGGTTACTATACTACTACAATATTTTGACTTGTTTCTTCGATTTTCATTAACTTTTTATTAAAATGTAGCTTATTCTACAACAAATATCATACAACTCAAGTTTCAGACTTTGTACAAGATTTATAAGAATTTGATAAATTCTGTTCAAAATTCCAAATTTTTAAAAATTTTCAAAATTTTCAAAAAATGTCTGTCTAGAGTATAAATTTGAAGTGGTTCGAAATTCTCGTTAATTTTGATAATTTTTCCCTGGCAGTGTAACGCATTTTCTCGATACAAAAAAAATCAAATTGTCGTGCCTCCGTTGGCTTTACAGTTTACAAAGTATACTTGAATGTTTGAATTTGGTAAGTGCAATAGTATGCGGTTGACTGTATGTGTTTATGTTTGCTTGTAATTATCATTATTACCGGTCACATTTGCATGCCAACGCTCAGATAGGAAATAATGAATGAATGAACTGATTTGTTGCCTTACCCTTCCCCTTCCCCCTTCTAGAATAAATATTATCTAGTGTGGTGGGTGGAACCAAATACAAATACAAATGGACATATAGACAGGTCTACAACCCCGCTCCCACATACACGCACACACGATTAGTGGCAGGTGTTGAACGCGTGGCACGACCACCATGCCTTACCTTTGCCAGCGGTACCACCCCTCCTGCCGCGACGTTTGATGTTCATAAATACGGCATGCCGACAGGCACTCCGATTAAATTCGCGCCGGCACTCGTAGGGCTCGGCGCGTCGCCAGGACTCTCGGTGAATCTGTTCAATTGCAGACTGTCTAGCCAAGCGCATTTGAGTATTTTAGTACGTTGCTGTTTGTCAGCAAGGTTGTCTACAAGTTCTAGTGTTTTAGTGCTGCATTTACAAGCGACTAAGTTGGTAGAAGTAAACAAAGTGAATTTGCCCCACAATAAATGGCAAAATCAATAAATATAATATTTTATTGTTGTTTTGCCACTTTTGACTAGGTCAACCGTAATAATAGCAATAAAAATGGTTTTTATGGAAAACGAAAATTTTATGAATACTCAAATGTTGAATAAAAAAATTAATGATTTTTCGACTGCTTCTTAATGTTGTTGTTTTGTCGCGTCCACGCCGGCTGTAAGTTAGCACTCTACCTTAAGGCGAGTATTACGTGTTTAGGCGTTTTAGCCTTGTGATTTTTAGTGGCTCGAAAATTTAGCACGTTTTCCAGCTAATGTATTAGTGCATGTTGAATTGCCTGTCGCCGTGCGTGCTATTGGTGCATAACCGTTATCTGGCGCTTGAGTAAAAAAAGTCTGCTACAGGCGAAGGGGCCAGAGAGATGGAATTTGCTGAGTGTTTGTTAATGTGAGTTTCTTCGCACCTGCGGCATTTTGATTTGGATATGCTTTCTTCATCTTCGATATGGACGAAACCTATGAGAATCAACGTATTTGGACAACAAATAATGGATTCGTGCGAAATCATGCACGACCAGCAACAGGTAATGTCGAAAAGTTTGCACGAAATTAAAACAAAAGAAATCAAATAAGGAATAATACCTGAGACGAGCAGGCGATCATTCACTTAAAATTTTAAGAATTATAGTTATGGATGCTTGTGCTATAGTATATCTCGAAAAAATATATACATATATATATATTTAAGTAGGTAAATTAGTAAATTATATACGAAATTTTATAGCATTTCTTCTCATTTACTTGGTTTTGGGTGTTTTTTGCTCTTCTATAAAAGACCTTAGACTTAGCATTGGCAGCGGCAGGCTAATCACCTGCCCAGTCAGAAATTAAAACAGATTAACGAAACCAATGCAAGTCTGAGTCTTGTCGAGGCCCTATGCCTTCAAGAGAAGTGAACAAGGAACACAAAACAAAAAAGGGACCTTTCAAAAGTGACGCCTAAATGTCAGTAGTGAATAGTTCGTTGACGGTACCTTTTCTTGTGTCATCTTTGACAATGGTCAAGTAGACAGATATAATGGGTTGTTCAATAGGTGCGCTTCAACTTTTTTCCGATAGGGAGGGCGAACGACGCAATATTTGTTATTTTTCGCTTGTCATTTGTAAACTTCATTAGTCTACATTTCATCATGGAACCCTACACACTTGAGCAACGATTGCAAATCGTGCAAATTTTTTATGAAAATAATCGTTCTGTTGCTGCTACTTTAAGAGCATTACGGCCATTTTACGGACCATTTAACAAGCCGTCCCGTTTTGGGGTTATGTGAAGTCGTTGGTCTACAGTAACAAGCCGGCGACGATTTGTGAGCTCAGAGCCAATATTGAACGCGAAATTGCGGGAATTTCGGCCGATTTATGCAAAAGAGTGATCGAAAATTGGGTTCAACGATTGGACTTCGTAAAATGTGCACGCTGTGGTCATGCAAAATAAATCGAATTTCATACTTAAATGTATATGTTCAAACTCGATAATAAAAAAAAATAAGTTAAAAAAGTCAAACCGTTTGTGTTTTATTCAAAAAAGTTCAAAAGTTGAAGCGCTCTTACTGAAAAACCCTATACAATTTTCATGATAGAAAAACTTGACAAAATTTTTTTTGGTGGAATGTGTCGACAATTCAAAGGTTGGTTAAGAAATTTTGTGCAACTGGTTCTGTCAAGGATGGAAAGAGGACTGACAGACCAAAAAATCGAGGTGTTCTGCTGTAGCATAAAATGTTGCTGAAAAACTTTCAACAGTGCTCAGGTTGGCCATTTAAATGATTTAATATTTCACATATAATTGTTGAGAGTTGTTGTTTGAATAAAAAATAGTGAAACCTGAAAGCATTTAAATCTTCAAAATCTCTTGAAAGACAACTTAATTTCATTTCATTTATTGGATCAAATGGATACAAAGCCTTAAAGCCTCGAGGCACAAAATGATTAAAAAATACTTAAAAGTAAGACTTACAAGTTATTCGACTCGATCTTGGATGAAAATAGGGTTCTGAAAGAGCGAAATCAAGATCAAGAGATTAGATTAGACATTCCATTAAATTCTATAAGGGGGGAGCCTGTTTCAGAGGCTTAAAAAAATCGATTTTTCGTGGATTTTTTTGGGATGGAAAGAAATATTCGGTTGAAACGAAACTTTCAGGTTTTATTGTTATATATTTCAACAGTCTTCTCAAATTATTTCATTAAAATATATGTCATGTTATGCCTGGTACAAGCATTTTGCCGACGTGCATGTCTCGTACGGCGAGAAAGATGCAGGTCGCAATTTTCATCTGAAACCAAAAACCAAAAAAGTTTTTTATTATGGTATAGTATAGCTTCTAGTTAAACTAAAAAAATTAAACAAAAAGTGAGAAGTTCAACAATTTTTCGCTAATTAAAAAAAAATTCATTTTTTTGGAAAAACAAATTCACTTTAGATTGTTTAAAAACTGGGTTAATCATAACTTTCTTAAGGTTTTTTAGGTTCAATTAGAAGAGAATTTAATTCCGAATGCAATCAGTTTTATCTCATTTCGATAGGACGTTTAACTTTTTCCCTATCTTTCCTGCCAATTAGGAAAAATCGTAAAAATAAAAAACCGAGGAACCGCACTTCGAGCGATCCGGCTGCTCGTATACCTGCTCGAACGCTTGCTCATAATTTCTTCTGTAACTCCGAAAATATTTGGAATTTGCTTCTGAGAACACATTCTTGGATAGTTTGGGAAGACATTTGTGTAAAAACAAAAATCCCTTTTTTGGAGCCTCTAAAGCAGGTTCCCCCCTTAATAGACCTAGTAATGGGTGCATAATTTAAATAATTTGATTTGATTTGAAAAATCTGAGCATGCAACGGAAATGATATGCATGAAATGAAATACGCTTTGGGGAGCATTGGCGCTTATTTGCACCAGTGGACCAGAACAACTAATGAGACCACGGACGATGGCATAAATAAATATCGGTGAGTGTGGTATATGTCTTGAGGAGGATGATGTTAATTTTACTAACATATAGTACAACGGGCCCTAAGAAGGTAGTAGTTCGCTAAAATGAAGAAATTGAAGAGCAGACTGAACGAAAAACTACGTTGAATACTATGTTTATTAATTAAATTTTTAAAAATATATTAATTTGAAATTAAATTAATTTTTTGGGAATAAACAGTATTTACTGTTGGATACTCAAACTTTGACCTAATTCTCTAGGAATTAGAATTATAAAGCCTTTTCCTAGTATCCTAGCCCTTAAACTCTCGCGTATAGCTTCTCCGAAGGCGAAGTTGGAATTAACACATCTGACTGACGTGAACTCCATATTGTTGGGGCCCGTAAGCCGTTCTGCCACTCCCTTCTGCAGCCATCAAAGCAACGGGTAAGAAACGGGTTACTCTAACCCACAAGCGAGCTTGGCAGGCGGAGAGATGACTGATGCTACCTGTCATGTCCGACCGACTGTCGCAAGTCCTTTCATTAAGCAGAAGCGACTGTAGGTAGCTGTTTGGACTGCTGATGAGACAATTTCTATGGGCAAAGCACATGGAAAAGGTAGGCTTTTCCCCAGTGCACTCTGCCCAGGGAGGAAGATGAGACGGCTGACCACTTTCTGTGGGTCTGCCCAGCCTTCGCTCGAGGCTTAAGATCTTTGGCGCTGATGTGTTAAGAAGCGACCACCTTGGCTCCTTGCCACCCCAAGATCTACTCAGATTTCTTCGATGTCGAGTACAGTACTTGGGACTTAATGTTTCTGAGTGTTATACTTGCTAGTTTGTCACGCCAATTGTAACTCAAAAGGCATTGAAAATATTACAAACAAAATACAAAAACATCATGCACTCAGTTGTGCTCATAATGTGCATAAAAGGTTCTTCAACTTTATGGTTTGAAATACATTTCATTATTCAGTAAAGTCTGCTTAAAAATCAATACACTTGTTCCAACGAGATTCCAAGTCATGAATTCCATACCTGAAGTAAGAATCTGGCAGGGCTGCAAAATACGCTTCCACAGCTGTTATGACCGCATCATTTGATGAAAAGTGCTATCCAAGCATGCATTTTCTTAAGTCTGAAAAGACATGGAAGACGCTAGGGGTCAAATCTGGTGAATCGTTGGTTGCTCCAATAATTCGAACTTTAGTTCATGGATTTTAGCCATTGTCAAAATGCTCTTGGGACACAATGCATTGTCCTGATGAAAAATTTGTTTTTTCTTTTCTAAACTGGGCCTTTTTCCATGAATTTTTTCCTTCACCTGGTCTAAGGTTACAATAACATTCAGAATTTAGTGTTTTACCAGTTTGCAATAGTCCACAAACCGAATGCCTTTCGCATGCCCAAAAACTGATGCTTACAGCTTCTTGGACGATATCCGGACATGAACTCGTTTCGGAGCCTCTTTAGCCGCTTGTTTTGAGTTAAGATCATGATGATAGACCCAAATCTCATCTATAGTGACGAATCGATGCACAAAAACCACTTTATAATTTCGAAGACGCTCTAGATGTTGCTGAGAAAGTCGCATTTGAATGTGTTTTTGTTCCATTGTTAGCGAATGCGGCATCCAGTTTTCTGAAAGCCAATATTTCAGTCAAAATATTGTTTACACTACCCAAAGAGATGTTTCGAGATTCTACTGAGCCTCTTTCACTCACTCGACGATTTCCCAATACAATAACCTGTATTTTTTCTATGATTTCTGGTGTTGAACGTCCTTGAAGTGGATCATCTTCAAGGCTTGTACGACCATGTTTAAATTCAGCAACCCATCTTTCTACAGTACTAATTGATGACGAAAAGTCCTAATACACTTTCAAATTTCCTTTGCTTTTAAACCTTTCAAAAATAAAAAATTCAATCACTGCACGATAATTGGTTTTTCCATTATAGAAAATACTGCGACACTTCGATACTAAATGGTTTGTAAACAAAGAATGAATTCAGAGATTCGAATGAAACTTCCCACACTTTCATAAGAAGAGTCTACGTACATAACAAATAAAATTTGGCTAGTAGCAACGTCCTGCCCTCTCTTATCAAATCGCCAAGCTTATTGAATAACTTAGTACATAGTTATTTTATGGGCACTGTTTCAGTCAGTTTAATTTTTAATGTGCGCTAAAGTGTTGGTGCCATTAATTATGAAATTTGTATATACCATATATGCACTGTGTTAAATAGCTGTGGCACTAGGACTCACTGACAATTTGAGACAGATTATTTGTTTCTTATTTAATTTTGGTAATTTTCTGGTTCATTCTCCTACAAAACATATGTAAAGGAAAGTTTGAACCCCTGTACGAAATTAAAAATAAATTAAACAAATTTTCATTAAAACTTAACGTTTAATCAGTATTTTTAGAAAATTTTCTAGTAGGCAGTTTTACAGCCCAGTGAAATTTGGTATGCGAGTATAAAGCAAAAGTTTAAAGTGTCTGCAAGACGGTTTTGTTTTTCGACATTTTTTATTTACCGACACTGCTTTACATTTTCTCTATCCACAGGTTGCTCGGCCTTTTTTATGGAGGAGAACGCCCAAGACCGCCAAAACAAAAAATTACTCAAACCTGCACTTTCTTATATTAAAATTCAATGGGCTCTAAAATTATATGCTTGCAAATTTTCTAAAACTCTAATTAAAAAGTTGTAGGTTGTGATGAGTTTTTGAATTTTTTTATATTTGTTTGGAAACTTTAAATTGGCATAGGTTTTGCCAGAGAATGAATCACATTAAATAAGAAGCAAATAAATTGTCAGAACTAGCATTAAAAAGCACTGGGACGCTATAGTTGTTCAACGGAGTGCAGTTCAATTCGTTGAGAATAATAAATTTCTATATAAATTTAAAATTTATAAAACGGTAATTACTAAGTAATAAAATGTTGGAAAACAGAGAAAAATTTCATTTTGATTTTCTTTTATTTGTCTTCGAAAATATTTAGTAATGTATTCTGAGTGCTTCAAAATCGGAGATATTCATGAAGCAGCAATTAAAGGTGATGTAAGAAGTCTTTTTTTTATTTTTAAGAAGTCTACCTTTCACGCTGTGTCGGCCATATAGAGCTACTTAATAAATCTGTAATATGCTCATGGAAAAACTACTATTCTATTCCAGAGCAAATTGTAAAGAAAAAACACTCAAAAACATTGAAAGTTTGGCCACAAGCGTTAGCAGGCAATAATATTCTTTTTGTTGTGTTGTTGTTGTTGTTGTTGAGGTGGTTGAACATTTCCACTGAAATACTCCTAATTAGTGACCAGTATCGTTTGACTACCACTATCTCGTGTGATGATGTATTTGTTTGTTTTTTTTGTTTGGTTTTCTAAGTCAGATCCATTTAGTGAGGTCCAAGTATAACAGCAAATCCTTTATCTCGATGTCTGAGATCTCCTTAATTTGCTGTAGGAAAGGCTTACCGAAGGAGCGGAGTCGTGCCCTGGCAAGCCCCGGACATTCTCATAAATAGTGGAAAAGACTTTCCTTCGCCCCTTCCGCTTGACAACTTCTGCAGATAGGATTGAAGGATAGATTGAGTCTAGTCTGTGCAACAAAATATGTGCAAAAGAGGGCTTTAAGTCAGTTTGTGACTCAAAAGACAAAATGAAAAGGAAAGATTTGCTAAAATCTTGCGGCACTTTATGAAACCCAGACGAAAAAATTTGCGTGCATTTGTTAGGCGAAGTTATTTAGTGATGCTCTTTCGATGCCTATCAAAATTTTGCATTGCTGGAATGAGCCTGAGGCGGCGCATCCTTTGGTTGACGCTTCTCCACAAACAGAGTAAATCGTTACTAATTTAAAAGGTGTAGTTTTATTTAAACGAATTTTTGGTTGTGAGTTTCTCTTGGTAAAAGAATTGGCGTATTTTAAGGAACGTTGCAAGTCGTGCAAGTGGATAAATTCAAAGATAAATTCTGTCAAATAGTTTCTGAGGGGTAGTTTAAAAAATTTGAAGACCCAACTAAACGAATTCATTTGGCTTCGGCTGATATGGCACAGGCCGTATTAAAACATTCGAACATGGATTTGCATAGGTCTTATGAGAGTAGATAAAATGCATATTGTATTTTTTGGGAAAATTATACTGTTGAAGATATAGGTTGTCAAACCTTTTGTAAAACGTAGCTAAAATAGCGAAAATGTTAAAATCCAACAATCAAGCAGAAAATACTAAGTTAAGTCAAGTTAACCTGAATAAAACTATAGCGAATTCGGGAAATACAAGGTGAAGTCAAAAATAAACAAGACTGGCGTAATAAACATGCTTTTTAGGGCGCCATATTTTTAATGAGTTAGTGCGTTGTAAGCTACATCCCTGGGTGACTTGCAGTATTATCATAATAAGGAAAAATTACAACAATTAAAAAAAAAAATCTATTTTATTCAAAATCTACACCGGCCCTTAAAACTTAACCACCCTTTATATACAAGGGAAGTCCAAAATAAACAAGACTGGCATCATATTTTTGATGGGGCCATCTTTTTAATGAGTTAGTGCGTTGCAAGCTGCATCCCTAGCTGACTTGCAGTATTATCATAATAAGGAAAAATTACAACAATTAAAAAAAAAATTCTATTTTATTCAAAATCTACACCGGCCCTTAAAACTTAACCACCCTTTATATACAAGGGAAGTCCAAAATAAACAAGACTGGCATCATATTTTTGATGGGGCCATCTTTTTAATGAGTTAGTGCGTTGCAAGCTGCATCCCTAGCTGACTTCCAGTGAAAGCTTGGTGACATTCGGTTCAGTGGAAGCGAAACTATTGCGTCTAAAGTGTCAGTATGTTTGTGTCCTCGGTACAAAAATGAGTTTCGAATAAAGAGCTAATATCAAATTTGGTTTTCAAATCGGTAAAACGTTTACCGAAACATTTGAATTGATAAAAAAAGTTTATGGCGATGATTGTTTATCTCGTGACAGAGCTCATGAGTGGATTCCTCGTTTCAGAGATGGTTGTGAGGACATAAATGACAATGAATATACGGGCCGCACAAAATCAGTAATCACCGAAAACTCCATCGAATTGTTCGTAAATTTATCAAAAATGAACCAAAATCATCGTTGAAATTCAAGGAATCGGAGTTGAATATCTCAAAAAACATCGATTTCCCGACTAGAAATTTTGGTAAGGCGGTGATTAGGCGCAAATAAGGCAGACCGCATTCCAAATTTGCGCCTCATAAGGCATCCAAACTAGGCCCAAGTCCCGAAAGGTATCGCCACACATCTGCCTCATTAGGGGCAGGTCGAAAAACCGAACTCCGGTAATACTCCGGATGCCTTTCTACAAATCAGTTAGGGATTCCAATCTATGCCTAAGTGAGACACTGCCACAGATTTTCGTGACCACAACTAAATTTGGTATTGTTCTGGCATGCCAATCTTTGCCTTGCCTAACGTTGGCCTGGTAAGGTAATAGTGAGGCGTGCCTCAGTAAAGCCTGCCCAATTCGGGCCTAACTGATTCTTCGGCATGCCTCACTGTAATTCTAGTCGGGTTATCGCATTTTAACTGATCATTTGAGCTTACGAAAGGTCTATGCACGTTTCCTTCTGCACAAGTTAATGAGGACCAAAAATTGCTCAGAATTCAACATTTGAAAGACCTCATTAAAGAGGCAAGAAAAGAAGAAATCTTCCTTTACAACATTGTAACTGGTGATGAAAGGTGGCCCCAGACGAGCCACCACCTAAAAAATCGCGTTTGAAGAAGTCAAAAATCAAGTCGATGCTTATTTGTTGTTACGATTCGAAAGGAATTGTCCACAAGAAGTTCATGCCAACCGGTCAAACCTCCACGAAGGAGGAAGCTGGTGCTTATTGCATGATAATGCACCATCACATCGATCCACCCTTGTGACTGACTTTTTGACTAGAAATCGCATTTTAACCATCAATCACTTACCGTATTTGCCTGATATGGCTCCCTGTAACTTCTACCAATTCGGAAAATTTCATTTGGCCATGAAAGTAAATGTTTTGCGTCTGTAGAGAGCATCCAAAAGGCTTGTACCGACATCCTGAAGGACATTCCGGATTTCGGTCAATGACGTGACACACAATCGAAGGCAGACGGAACTATTTTGAGTAAATAAACTCGAAGTTATCAGAACAAAGATCCCGTCATTTCTATTTTAGCTCAGTCTGGTTTATTTTGGAGGTCACCTTGTATTACTAAATAAAACCTTTGCAAACAAAAATACCTTTGAAATATATAAGCAGATATAAAGTACTCAATCACTAGACGCCAATCACATGCAATGTCAATGTAGAAGTGACAAATCCACGAGAATGGTTAAGCTAAAAATGATAAATAATTAAAGTAATTAATTAAATTAATTATTATATGGCTTACATCCAGTTTTTTTTAAGTTTATTCATTACCTTTTCAGAAAGGCGATAAATTTATACCCCTTTTTCCCTTACTGTTTTCCAAAATCATTTGTCAAACTCTATGCAACCTTTTATTATTGAACCATGGGCGTTATTCCTACTCTGTAGTCTTTGCTCAATATTTTCATAGAACTCCTTTGAAAATATTTTAAGCTGCCATAGGAAACTAAACACATCTGCACAATTAAATATAAGCAACAATATTGACACGAGGTTGTCAATAATTTCCGGTGAAGTAATTACACCAAAATGTTTGCATATGTGTATGTAATTAATTCTATTTAAGTTTTTATATGTATTTGGATATTTCACTGATAGTTACTGTTAATGAGATTCATAAATAGAAAGATGTCAAATTGAAACCGCTGTCATTAGTTCGTAGATAAAAAGTTGTTAGATAAAAATAAAATCGGTTATGGACTTAATATTATCTGTGGGCGAACAAGAAATGACAACAAAATTATAGTGCTAAGGTATTTATGAATGCTAAACACGCCAAGCATTAGCCAGGAGCATTGAACTTAAAAAATATAATATACAAAAGTTGTAATGCACATCAGCAAGCAATAAAAATGCAACGGCGCAATAATGGATGTGGTAGATATGTAGACGATGCTGTAGTTTTTGCTTGTAGGTTCCTTTTAAATAGAGTTCACTGTTTTTTCATTTTTATTAATTACACTTTTTTTAAGAATGTGACTAACTCATAAAAGGAATGGAAATGGTGAATGCTTTCAGAGAGTTAGACGTAATCGATTATGAGTCGGGCTTGCCAAAGAAATCTTACAAAATATATGGGAGTCGAGCACAAGGGAATAAAAGGAATTATTAGAATTTTTTTGTTTGACAAGGGGTAGGTATTTTGCAACACTTAAAAAACCTACAAGAAACAATATTTTTAAAGCAACTAATTTTTTGAATTATTTACTGGCGAAGATGGCTCTTAAAAAAGTTAGCCTAGCTGGCACGTGAGGTTTTGACTTCTTCACTTCTCTGGAAAAAAATTGAATTATTGTAATATTTTTATCTATATAAAAGTAGGTATTGCCGGAAACAAAACAAAAAATTAAAAAAAAAAAAATTATGGTTATGTTTACTAGATCCCTATAACCAAAACTTCAGACTAACAGTAAATTTTTGGATCTTAATCTAGCTTATCTGCTTTTTAGGACCATTGGGTAGACTTGTTTTGGGGTACGTACCTCTAACTAATGCAGGACGATCTTTCCATAGTAGATGTGACATGCCGATTCTTTGTGAGAGTAGTAGTGGTAGGGTCACTAATGAATTAAGATATTTTTGTCTGCTATTATAACTTTCGTCACCCAGCAGAGGTGTTTGAAGATCTCTATGTACCATATGTTGGCGTTTTTGACGAACCATGGCGTAGCTGATATTCTTCTTTATACCGTTTATTGATGCTAGTAGAAGAACTAGTAACCCAAATCGGTATACCAAACATCCACATTGGAGGCACAAAATTAGTCACCCTATCGGAAGATGTTATAATTTTTGCAAATGGCGTCGTACGTCAATCACATTTGACACTTATGCCCTACTAAGCTTCAGTATACAAACGGATGGAGAAACAATGGAGCCCTATACCCCGCACGAACGAGGAATAATTATGTTGATTGACCAATAATCGGTGTGTGGTGTTGGCGCAGCGTGAATATCAATGCCGATTTCCTAAACCTGGCGCATCAACTCGAACAGGCTCGCACCACACGAGATCTTGCAGAGCATGGTCACCACCGTACTGATTGTTCGGCCGAAAATATCGTGGCTGTGACTGCCATTGTGAATGAAGAAACAACTATCAGACGACGGGTTACACAATTTTGCATTACCAGTGGAACCCTACAGCAAATTTTAGTGAAACACTTACACCTGTTTCGGTACCAACCACAAAACATCAGTTAATGCCTACTGCCCGTCAGTCACGTGTGAGTTACTGTCAAGTCATTCTAAATCTCAACAACAAAGAGGGCGATTTTCTATCGAAAATCATCATGGAAATGCGGCTCATTACCATTTAAGCCATTACGTCAATAACCAAAATTTGTGAGCATTCAAAACCTGAGTGTATTGCAGGAAGAGCCATCACATCCTCTGGAAGCTACTATATGGAGGGGCCTTCACGCGGAAGAAGGGATTGGGCGGCGACGTCTTCAGCAATACGGCCGCTGTTACATCTTACTGCCGGAATTGGCTAAGCGCGGCTTGGAGAATATGTGGTTTTAACATAGGCACGGGCTGTGTGAAGAAAGAGTTTCCTGGTCGCGTTATCTCTCCTTTTGGCGCTGTGGTAAGACCAGCAAGATCGCCCGATTAAATCATCCCAGATTTCTTTCTTTGGAGCTAATTGAAGTTATGGGTTTATGGTAATAAGCCTCAAACAATCAATGCCCTTAAGGGGTATATTCGATAAGGATATGCACAATTATCTTCGGAAAGCTTGCGGAAGGTCGCAAGTGTGATAAAACCAGTAGATATGTGTAACAGCAGCGGCAGCCAATTGCCGGATATCATATTTTCGACTTAACAATAAAAAGTGGGTCTAAATAAAGATTTCCATTTGTTTTTCCTTGTTCACTTCACTCGGGAGCATAGGGCCTCCACAAGACTCAGTCTTGCTTTGGTTTCGTTATTTAATTTTGCTTTCTCGAAGGGTATGTGATTAGCCTGCCGCTACCAGTCCTAAATAGTGGGAAGGCCCACCTGTCGTTGCTTAGGAACAACGAGTTCTTACTGCTTTGAGCGCCATCTGTGTTTCACATTTTCCTGCCAGAAGGATCGCACAGATGGTTGAGGTCTTCGCTAAATTTTGGTGTGTACGCGCTATTGATGCAATGTGTAACAGTGTCTTTTTCTTTATTTTTTGGCTTGTTTTAGCAGCCGCAATGCGAGTAATGCGCAGACTATTGTGCGGGAGTAAGGATGGAAAGGATAGAAAGGATAAGTTTTTGGGGTTGAGGAATGAGGAAAGAAGGTAAGTTTGGAAAAGTGCGAGGACCGTGCTTTACGTTGAATTCGAACTCACAACCTCTTTGATGGCAGGCTAGTGCACTTACGCTAGACCACCGAGGCCATTCGACTCTACTGGTCTGTGAATATTTCTTCGTTTGTTGATATTATACCGGTACATTAATGCAGACCATCTCTAGTATAGAATTACCTAAACTCCATTAAGCTTACAGTGCCGGCATATAATGCAACATTACCAGTTTGGGCTTGAGTTCGTAGTGACTACAGAAGATCGTCTTGCAAGTATCGGGAATTTTTTACGAGGTTGAGAACTTAAAATGATAATAAAAATCAGTAATTTTTTTGGAATGATTTTTTTTTTTCATTATACTCGGTAGTTAATTTCATGGGATCTATTTTTCGGATATGATATCCGGTATGTGGCCGTCGCAGTTATATGGTTCATGATCCGAGTTATATGGTTCATTCGATCAGCCCAACTTTTCACTACTTTTTCCAATAAATCTGGCCGTATGGCATCAATGGTGGCTTGAATATGCAAGCAATAAATCGACTGCTAAGCCGACTGCCGTATGGCAAGTTGCGCCGCCTTGTTGGGAGCAAACTTCGTCGAATTTTAGCTGGTTAATTTTTGGAAACGCCATGCGCCATTCACCGCAGCTCCATAACAACAGCTCCTTCCTCATTTCGAAAGGAATAAGAACTGATGCAGAAGAACGCAGTGCTCTATGAAATTTGCGAATAAATTTATTTTTGTTTTAAGTAAATATCCAAAATTTAGAAAAAATTTAAAAATTAAAGATAAAAGGTGCGTTGTGTGCAAAATTAAAAAGAAAAATATAGTGCATAAATATTAGGAGATTCAGCTCTCAAAACTGCTTTTTTAGTGCTCGCTACTGTTGAAGCCCAACCAGCAGGACAATGTGCATACAAACATATAACAAATATGCATATTTATGTGTTGTACGTATGTATGTACACGCATACATACATTAATCATGTGTCATACCTATACACATTTGAAAGGTTGTGGCCTAATTGAAGGTAGCTGCTGACCGGTACCGATTTTTTTCTTTGAAACAAAACTGAAATCGGTATTCGGTACTTTAAGTGGTTCCATACATCCAGAATTAAAAAAAAATCAATTTTTTAACAGATTATTATTCCTCTTAGTTTTAGGCGTATTTCTGTTGAAGTCGATTGTAAAAATTCCCCATAGATATAAAGTTTTGGTAGAAAATGTAACTGCCCGACGAGAGTTTGATACGCACAGGTAGCTGTCCTTCGTTTAAGGTAGCTGGCCGTTTAAACTCGATTTTCTCGAAACTATTTTTTCCGGCACGGCCTGCATGATAACTCATACAGTTTTTAATATTTTTTGATGCGTTTTTTTTAAATATTCGAAAGTGGTTTCTTTATTTTCTGTCGAGCCGCATTTTTGATACTTTTATTAAAAAAGTTTAATTTAATTTGTAATTAAAGTGTGGCATTTATGACGTAAAACGCATACTTCTTTCGAAATTCAAAAATCCGACTACAACTTCATTTAACAAGAATTTTTTTACTTTTTATAGATCCATCAACATTTCAAGGAGAAATGATGCAGACTGCGGAGCAACTTTTTTCATTATACAGGGTGGCTGATGAATTTTGCAACATTAAGAAACTCAAATAACGTTTTTTTTAGTGTATGGAATTCATTTATTTTTTTTTCAAGTTGAAGGTCATTAAATTTTATTAAATGTAGCTTAACTAGTTTTAAAAATAATTGAATTTAAATGCCCCCCATGCTCGTTGACACAAGTGCGGCATCTTAGTAAAAAGTTGTTCATTGCTGCTTTGAGAGTTGCGACAGGAATAGCCGCAATTGTTGCCCGAATGGATTGTTTTAGTTCATCCAAATTTGTTGGCTTTGTTTTATAAACTTCTTGTTTACATAAACCCCACAAGAAAAAGTCAGGTGCAGTAAGGTCAGGCGACCTGGGGGGCCAACGAAATTCGGAGTTTCTTGAAATCAGTTTATTGGGAAATTTTCGTCGCAACTCTGTCATAACAGTCTGGGCTATGTGAGACGTTGCCCCATCTTGTTGAAACCACAGAGAGTTGAGAGGAATTCTCTTTCGGCGTAGTTCTGGATAGAAAAATTTCTTTCAGCATTTTCAAATAACGGTCTCCAGTAACCGTAACGGTGTGACCATTTTCTTCAAAAAAATAAGGCCCGACAATACAGCGTGAAGAAACCGCACACCACACTGTCACGCGAAGAGGATGCAATTCCGTTTCGTGGAGTATCTGTGGGTTAGAAGTACTCCATATTCGACAATTTTGTTTGTTCACATTGCCGTTTAAATCGAAATGGGCCTCATCAGACATGAAAAGGCAGTTTAACATGTTTTGGTCTTCTTCCACCATTTGCAGGATCTTCTGGCAAAATTCCAAGCGAATCGGCAAGTCTGCTGCATTCAGTTTGTTAACCATTTGAATTTTGTAGGGAAATAAGTCTAAATCTTTGTGCATTATTGTTTGCAAAGACTGTCGGCTGACACCAAGTTGAGCAGATAAGCTTCTTGTTGAAACCCTTGGATTGCTTTGTATAGCTGCAGCTACAGCAGCGATCGTTTCCTCCGTCCGAACTGGTGGGTTTCGATGATAAGGCCTTTTTGCGACTGCTCCTTGCTCAGCAAAATTATTCACCAGTCTCATCTGCTCGGGGGATCGCCGCCAAACATCCGCCTGTACTCTCTCTGAACCAAAACTACGGCCTCCAGTGCGTGATAGCGGCGGACTATCCAAATTCTTGTTTGCGTGTCCCAGTTATCCATTTCAATAAATTTTAAAGATCAATCTGCAAATTAAAACAAAAATGGAACAGATAACTTAAAAAGAAAAAAAGTTATTCAATTTTTTTTTGGTAGCGGCTTTCATCAGCCACCCTGTACTTTGGGTTACGTGATTTTTAATATTCTAGTATTTATAAAAAATTAAAATAAATTGTTTTATAAAGTTTAAGTGCTCATAAACAATGCATACAATTTTTTATATTTATTTCTATTGTTATCCCTGATAAAAACAGTTTTTATTTTAGCGCATTTTTTACGAATTTAACCCCATGCGGCCGCCGTAGCCGAATCGGTTGGTGCGGAACTACCATTCGGAAGTCACAGAGAGAACGTAGGTTCGAGTCTCAGTGAAACACTAAAATTACAAATAATAGCGGTCGCCCCTCGGCAGGCAATGGCAAACCTCCGAGTGTAGTTCTGCCATAAAAAAGCTCCTCATAAAGGTATCACAACACGAAACGTGTGTCAGCTCTTTAAACCAACTGTTTAAAAAGATAGTAGCTAAAAGATCACCCGTTATAACCCCTTAAGGTTTGACCGAGACTGAAACTTATGATTTCAAATACTTACTCACTGTGTGTTCCACATCACTTTGCTATGAAATATGCAATAGAATTTTATTCAAATGATTTCCACAGCTGGGTTCAGAGTAGCCCGTAGTTTCAACTCAATTTTCCAGTACGTTTTTGCATTCACTTATCTGACAAATGGAAGCTTCAATTGAACTCTTAAGTTGTGTCCAAATGTTTGGCTTAACTAGTTTTAACTTTCCTTTTTATCGCAAGATGGTCTGTACGAATTACGCAAGACACATAGATGGCGGCACTAGTACTAAATCAATATTTTTTTCGAAAGTTGGTAACCTTTTTAGGCTTACTGTCAAAATCATATGTTAATCCGACCATTTGTTTTCAAGTTACAGTGCTTTAAGTGACCCTACTTTTGAGTTAAAAAAAAAAATGAATTCAAAGCAATTCCGTGTGCTGATTTATCATTGTATTTTAATGAAAAAAAATACTGTTCAATGCCAGGAATGGCTTGAAAAACATTATTCGGACTCTGCTCCATCAAAAAGAAGCATTTTTTATTGGTATGCCGGATTTAAACGTGGTCGTACAGACACCGATGACATTCCATCTACTGGGAGGCCAAATGACGCTGTCATTCCGGAAAACGTTGAAAAAACACTGAAAATCATTATGTCCGACCTTAAAGTGAAAGTGAGGGAGATGCTGACATTCTATAGATATCAGCAGGCAGTGTACACACCATAATACACGAACATTTGGGTATGAAAAAGGTGTTTTCCAAATGGGTGCCGCGTTTGCTCACACCGGAGCAAAAACAACAACGAATCGATGATTCAAAGAGCTGTTTGGACATGTTTACGCGCAATAAGTCGGAGTTTTTGCATCGGTACATCACAATGAATGAAACATGGATCCACCATTTCACTCCAGAGTTAAATCGTCAGTCTGCTGAGTGGCATGCAGCCGGTGAAAGCCGCCCAAAGCGACCAAAGACGCAGCAGTCGGCTGGCAAGATTATGGCGTCTGTATTTTGGGATGCGCATGGAATAATATTCATCGACTATCTCCAGAAGGGGCAGACCATCAACAGCGACTATTATATAGCGTTAATGGAGCGTTTGAAAGACGAAATCGCAAAGAAACGGCCTCATATGGCGAAAAAAAAGTGTTGTTTCACCAAGACAATGCACCGTGTCACAAATCAATGAAAACGATGGCAAAATTGAACGAATCAGGCTTCGAATTGTTTCCCCATCCACCGTATTTTTCAGATTTGGCCCCCAGCGACCGCTGGCTCTTCGCAGACCTCAAAAAGATGTTCCGTGGTAAGAGATTTGGCTCAAATGATGAAGTAATCGCCGAAACTGAGGCCTATTTTGAAGGCAAAGAAAAATCGTTTTACAAAGGCAGTATGGAAAGATTGGAAAAGCATTGGAATGATTGCATCTCCCTAAAAGGGGACTATGTTGATGAATAAAAACGAATTTTGGCAAAAAAATGTGTTTTAATTAATTAGTCACACACATTATTGAACGATCTTAACTATAAAGAAAATTTCTGACGCGTCATTTGATGTTATTTAGTTGGCAAATTGCAAGATAGACCAGGAAATTTATGGAATATTTACAATGTTTCGGTCAACGTAGATATAAATAATTCCGCAATAAAATAGTTCAAAGAATTCGAAAAAGCTTTAACTTGAGTGGCGTGATGATCCCTACAATTAAAGAAACCTACAAATAGTTTTATGTCCTCTTGGTTTATTATTATACGAAGCTCTTTCACGGCACTCGGACTTTTGCTATGACCTGTCTAAGAGCGACCGCTATTAGAATCAATTCATGCCGAAACCGAATTATATAACCGAAGTTATTAGCGACAGACACTACTCGCAAAATCCACTAATTGCATTCTTAGCGTTGACAGTGTCCCAGAGCAATAAACGCAATATGGAACACTTACCTGCCAAACCCAAGCATAATCACCCCTGCAATACTATGCATATAAATACATACACATATGTATGTAGATAGAAATGTATGTACGTGTAGCGGTATATGCGAAAGCATTAAAACAGCCATTGACGTAGTGACAATCGCGCGAATCATGTAGACAGCGCAATTATTTAATGACAGAAAATGTGGCGCTTCGATTTTATCAAGATGCGAGCAGTCATTTCCGGACTTTGCATTGTATTTGTAAACATTTCTATGCGTGTATATAATATACTATTGTATATAGATACGCAAAGCCGCGAAAGAATGTTTGCTCAGAAATTTGTGTTTGTTTGTACGCCTTAGCTTGGCCAGGACTACGCTTTTAGGAGACAATTTACATTACTATGACGTGTCCTGCGCAAGTGGCAGCGAGCCATTCCTTGTGAACACTGCACACATGTGCATACTTATCGGTTTACGTGTGATTTAGATATACGAGGTATGCTCAAAAAGTTGGGTGTATTATTTCCTTGAAAAATATTTATTTAATCATAGATTTTTCTTTTCACGCTCAAAGGAAATGTGGATGTTCCTCTTAATATTAAAAAATGTTTTCATGTCACCTTCTTCAAAACTTAAAATGTTTTCCACTCATCTGACAGCATTGATAATACTTTACTTCAATCTGTTCTACGGGTGATCTTTGACTCACATTTTTCACTCAACAGTCACATTAACTTTATTGTGTCCACTTCTTACTCAATCTTAGGTTTTATACGGCGTAATAGCTCGATGTTCTCGGACCCCTACACTCACAAATAACTTTTTACTTCCTTTGTTCGCTCTAGATTAGAATATGCAACATTTATCTGGAGGCGTTGTCACCAATTTGCTATTTAGAGAATTGAACGTGTACAGAAGGCGCTTTAAAATCGCTCTGAGGTCGTTAAAATTCTCAAATCCTATCACTTCCTATCATTCTCGTTTGATTTTAATTAACTTAAAGTCTCTAGAGAGTAGAAGGTCTATATCACTAGTTTACTCCAAAAATGGTCCTCGACCAAAAAGCGTTTTTAGACTAATTTCAGGCCGCTGACTTTTATTTTTGTTTTTTTAAAGAACGGTTTTCGAAAGGCACACATATAACCTACATGGCATTATATAATTCGTGTCAATGGAAGTCGTAGTTTTCGCAAAACAGCTGCTGAAAGTTAAAAACAAGGCATTTTTGACATTTTTTACTAAATTATTATTTTATTAACTTTTTTCTGGAACGAAAATTTTTTTTATACCGACATAAGATAGGTTTTCGGAAAGGCAATTTTGTCACCTACATTTTAAGCCTAAGTTTGTCTGAATCGACGAAAAATTGTGGAAGTTATGACCCTTAAGGTCAACACGTGTGATTTTGCAGCTTTTGACTTGGCTATGTTTGAGGTCGAAAATACGCTTTTACTCTTAAACTTCTTCTTTTATGTTGCACGGAATCTTCACGAAGTTGCATCCAGCAGTAGTCGCTCATCATTCCTTGATCCCAAAAGCTTGTCGGTCTTTTGTTTTAAGTGTAATTAAAGGGAAAAATGACTGTTCATCCCTATCACGTTGCGTTCACTTTCATATTTCTACTAGATCGTTGCGCAATACTTACCCATTTAATTTTCATTTTCTTAACACGAATTATGCGCGTAATGCTCCTATTGCCCGCGCTTTAAGAGAATTCAATGAGATCTCGAGTTCTATTCCGCTTTACTTTTCGGTTTCAAAGAATGAATTTTATAAATTTCTTAAATCTTTTTTCTAATTTATTTAATAATTACCTGCAGTAATTTAAGCTCATATTAGATCTAAGTGGTCTGTAAAAAACAATAATTACGCTTTAGACTTGAAATAAACGAAAAATAAACCTCCTCAGAAGTAACACATTCAGATGTGCCAAAACTTTTTCCAAGCCTCGAATCATCCCTGATCGAAAAGTGCTTTGCTCAGGTCATAGAGCTTTGCATTTTATTTCTGGACTCTGACTTAATAATAAATCTCCGTCCTTTCAAGGGTATTTTCTGCTTTGGGTACAAGAAAAAGTAGCAAGGCCCCAAATCCGTTGAGCCAGTGGTTGAGAAATGGTAACAGTGTTATTTTTTGCGAATTCATTCAAATTTTTTATTTATTTATTTAAAGGGTTAAAGGTAGTTAGAATATTCAGAAAATTGGATTTTTTTTTGCATTTTCTTAAAGTAAAATATCTTAAAAATATTGTGTGAAAATTTAAAATGAATCCGACAAATACTTTTCGAGCTATTCAACAATTAACAAAGGGCGCTCGGGCGCTCCGGAGTTCAGTAGAAAAACTTTAAATGCATTTTTCTCAAACTATGTTTTTTGAACTGATGATACATGTAGTAAAAATGGCTTAGAAGATTTCAATAAAGTTTATACTGCTTTACCAAAACATAAAAAACTCGTGCCCGATCGAAGGACTATTTTTTGAAAAATTTCGATTTTTTTGTTAATTGTGTTTTTTTTTTTGGAAAATTTGAAAGATATTTCCTGAGGCCGCCATGTTGTTAATTTTGGAAACAAAAAAGCTTGGATCAGGCACAATATTATCTATGAATAAAACTAATTTCTCTTGTCCGATTGATTTTAGATGTATCTCCAAGGAGTTGTGATGATCACCGCAAGAGACTTCTGGAGAAACGGGATCCCCACAAACAGCGATAACTTTTACAATTATTAATTTTTTTGTTGAACTTTTGCTGAGGTCAAGTCAAAACGTGATGTATTAATACTATGTTTTTATTTAAAAAAAAATAAAGCAACTGATTAACAAAAAAACCTATTGAAAATCATCATTTTTCTGGCCTCTGACTATTCCTAACCCCTTAATTGTTTTCTTTATAGTATATCTCCGCGTAACTTCTTGAAAACTAGTCGTCTGAAAGAGTAAACAATTCAGAAGTTGGTGAACAAAATTAAAAAAACTGGCTCTCTCGTGAATAAAAAAGAACTCACAGACCAAAAAGTAGACGTGGATCTGAGCTGGTGAAATAATTGGGACGTTTTTCCCCGAAGATGACAATGAAAGAGAAAAGGAAAGTTAATGTCAATGCACATCGCCATACACAACTTTCAAAATTGATTAACGATTTTTTTGGCACGAACGTGAATAGACATAAACAATTTTTATTTTCACAGAATAGGGCCACAAGTCTCACGATGCGGGAAAACATTGCATTATTGCGATTTAAGTTTCACTGTCGATTAATTTCGCATAATGGGGACATTAACTGGGCACCTAAATCATGCGATCTAACCACTAGATAGCTTTTTGTGGGGTTTTTTCAAAAGTAAAGTCTATGCGAATAGGCCCACAACGCTTCCAAAGCTAAAACCCAAAATTAGCATCGAAATAGCTTAGCTCAATGCGAAAATGTTTGTGCGAGTCCTTGTAAGCTTCAATTCTCGAATCACAGCCTGTATGCAGACCTGCTCATAGTAGATGTTTAACTAATTTCATGTTTCACATATAAGTTTTAAGAGTCGTATTTTCCGTATATTGAATAAAAATTGTCAAACCTGAGGTAATTTATAAGCAAATTTTTACATGTTTCATTTTAAAACAACATCCATGCGCGTCTTTGAAAGACCCTTTACATACAACGATGGCTCTAGAAAAAATTTTGTTTTCTTGATAGCGGTAGCATCATGTTCTATGGTAAAAAAAATTCTTCTTCTTCTCTATTTGCTATTCGTAGTCGAATGTAAGAGATTATACAATTTAAAAGTAATAACATTTTCTTTTTTTACTAATTATTATTTTTTTTAATTTAAATTTTGAACTATATTTGTAAATAATTCGCAGTCTCTAGCTGCTTCCAAGAGGGGCCCACCCGTTGTATACCGTTCCTCTGCCTTATGTTCCTCAACCAAGAAAACTGCTTACGCACAATACCTCTTCTTCCTCCAATCTTGCCCTGCAATATCCGTTGCAAGAGTTCATATTTATGAATAAGCCAACAACGATTCCAGGGCTTAAACACAACACTCTCGTGTAACAGCCTGTAGACGTGCCATTGGTTGATATTTAAATGAAATTTTTCATATAATTGTTATGAGCCGTATTTTGAATAAAAATAGTGAAACCTGGAGGAATTTAAATTTTTACATGTTTTATTTTAAATCAACATCTTTATAACGAGAAAAATCTAAAGTAAACAAATTGAAAAAAAATTTTAATAATGCTAATTTGTTGAAGTGAAATATCTTCGGTTCATTGTATAAATTTTATTTTTAGTTTTATAAAAAAAAATTTTCTGTTAAAAATAATATTTCGTAAAAAAAATTATTATTTTGTGGTTTTTGGGCCTAATCCATTTTTTTATATTTCTTAAAAACTTCTGACCTCAGATTTCTTATTACATTTTTTTAATAATTACTTAGTCTATGCTCAGTAAGAGCTGCTCGTAGGTCCCTCCATTTGTGGAAAAACATCAAGACGCACACCACAAATACGAGGAGGAGCTCGGCCAAACACCCAAAAAGGGTGTACGCGCCAATTATATATATATATATATATTAGGCCAGGTCGATTTGTGGGGAGGCAAAAAAAATTGCTCTGTGAAAATCATATTCTAGGGATCAAAATAAGAAACTTTGCCTAAGGAACCTCTAAAACGAATTCTGATGTCCCCCAATTTGGGTCGAACTTTTTAGTTTACTTTCTCATGTAAAGGCCGAAAATGGTGATATTTAGAAATGATTGTATGGGGAACCCCCCAGGGGAGTTCCAGGGGGTGTGCCACTGGCATGGGTGGATCGGCCGTCTAAAGTTAGTGGGGGTCGGTCATACATTTGGACTCGATCGGAGCACTCTAAATGGGTCAAAGTGGGATTTTTCGTTCGACCCAAATTGGGGGACATCAGAATTCGTTTGGGAGGTATGGTTCCTTCGGCAAAGTTTCTTATTTTGATCCTTAGAATACGATTTTCACATGAGCGATTTTTAAATCGACCCGCCCCAATATATATGCTCAGTAGGCATTGCCATAATACCCCTAATTCTTCAAGTATCTACAGATAACCTTCTATATTCTTGCCCTGCGTTAGCTAGACCCAGATTAAAATGCTTAGGATAAGTTAGAATGCCTCTTGGGGATAAAAGTTCAGAGTTTACTTAGATTCGCAGAAGACGCAGACGTATTACAATACGTCTACTACAAAGAAGCGTAAAGGTCTAGCTCTATTTGGTAACACTAAGGACCTCTAAGGTCTATGTGATGGCTTTAAGCCAGCCAGGTCAACCTTACCTAACCTACAGATAATCAGCGGAAAATGCCACTCCTGTGACAGGCTATCATACTTAAGCGTATATTACGGACGTTTGTGAATCTGAAAATTATAAGAAACGAAATTTTACACTTTTTTAGTTTACTCTTTTTTATACTTAAGCATAAAAATCCAACGGGTGCCGCGTTTGCTCACACCGAAGCAAAAACAACAATGAATCGATGATTCAAAGATCTGTTTGGACATGTTTACGCGCAATAAGTGGGAGTTTTTGCATCGGCACATCACACTGGATGAAACATGAATCCACCATTTCACTTCAGAGTCAAATCGGCAGTCTGCTGAGTGGCATGCAGCCGGTGAAAGCCGCCCAAAGCTACCAAAGACGCAGCAGTCGGCTGGCAAGATTATGGCGTCTGTATTTTGGGATGCGCATGAAATAATATTCATCGACTATCTGCAGAAGGGGCAGACCATCAACAGCTACTATTATATAGCGTTATTGTTCCACCAAGACAATGCACCGTGTCACAAATCAATGAAAACGATGGCAAAATTGAACGAATTTGGCTTCGAATTGCTTCCCCATCGATCGTATTCTCCAGATTTGGCCCCCAGCGACTACTGGCTCTTCGCAGATCTCAAAAAGATGCTCCGTGGTAGAGATTTGGCTCAAATGATGAAGTAATCGCCGAAACTGAGGCCTATTTTGAAGGCAAAGAAAAATCGTTTTACAAAGGCGGTATCGAAAGATTGGAAAAGCGTTGGAATGATTGTATCTCCCTAAAAGGGGACTATGTTGATTAATAAAAACGAATTTGGGCAAAAAAATGTGTTTTAATTAATTAGTCATACACACTATTGAACGAAGGTTATCCACGAAATTCCAAAAGTCATCCTACTTTTTAGACACCCTCAAATCTATGTATGTAATGTAGAGTGTGTACAAATATATGTTGGCAGCAGACTGGGCGCTAACGCGTTTGAAAATCATGTCAACGTCAATCAGTGACTAGCATGTCAATGTGTTTATATACGTATTTGTGTACATAGCACACACATACGAGTACATATGTGTATGGCTAAGAGCAAACAGAAAATAACTAGTGGTGCAATCATGTTCTACAAAAAAAATTTATAAGTAAGAAGTATTTAAATAACATTAAGTATTTTTTTATTATTTGTTGCTTTATATTTCAAATTACAAAAGAATATTAAACGACACTCTGGCGCATATTCCCCCCAATTGAAATTTTTTTTTTACTAACATAGTTAAAGTTTTTATTTACACTTTTTTTTGTAAGTATCTAATATGAATTCTTTAGTTTAATGTATTCAAATATGTATTTTGGACTTCACCTTGCATTGGATAAAATAGGAAAAAAATAAGATAACATAATAACAGGCTTGAATTTTATTTACATAAAGAATAAATAGAATAAAAAATATATGTATCGGAGAACTATCTTGAACTTGAGAAAATTATATAAATTAAATCTGCACCAGTAAGTTTTTTGTCCCAAATACTAAAAACTTTGAATTCGATCTACTTAAGAAACTAATTTCTAAAATTCCGAAAAAGCAGTGTGGGTTTGCCCATTTAGAAAAGATTATCCCGGTCTTACGGACATTATTGAGGACTCTCTCTGCTTGAGACTTTCTATAAAATATTTTTTCGGCTTCTATTAACACGCATTAATGTTTGGCTTGATTTGAACAAAATCATTACTGAATTTTAAGCTGGTTTTCGCTGCTTTTCTATTGTAGATTACAGAGGCCTGCGAAATTTAACTTTTTTCAGTTTCTAGAATGGCTGTACTTGTTTCTTGTAGTTTTTTATGCGCTGAAAACGAATCTGACCTTCAAAATGCTCCATCACGTCAGGATTTTTGGTAAATGAAGCCTAAAAGGTCAAAAAATGGCCATTTTAGCCATTTTTGATAATTTTTTTTGGGATAGAAAATTTTTTTTTTCAATTTTCGACAAAAAGATCGCATAGTACAACTCATTAGCGTTAAAACCCATTTTTTAAAATTATTGTACGATTTTTAAAAAAAAAGTTATGACATTTTGAAATTAACAGTTTCAGTTACGCCAATAGACGTTATACCCAACGTATACGTAACTGAAACTGTTAATTTCAAAATGTCATAACTTTTTTTTTAAAAATCGCACAATAATTTAAAAAAATGGGTTTTAAAGCCAAAGAGTTGTACTATGCGACCTTTTCATCAAAAATTGAAAAAAAAAATTTTTCTATCCCAAAAAATATTATCAAAAATGGCTAAAATGGCCATTTTTTGACCTTTTAGGCTTCATTTACCGAAAATACTGACGTGATGGAGCATTTTGAAGGTCAGATTCGTTTTCAGCGCATAAAAAACTACAAGAAACAAGTACAGCCATTCTAGAAACTCACCCTCGCAGGACTGTGTTATAGATAACCTTTCGAACTTGTCGTCAATTGTGCATTTGAATTTCAAAGCTAAAATGAAAACTTTTCAAGTGCCTTTGATACGATGCCTAGATAACGATACTGTTTTACAAACTAGCATCTTATGCCCTCTCGACCCGTATGATAGAAACCTTAAAACTATTATAAGAAGACATTTGAAATCATATTTGGCTTCATGACGAACTTGCTTCCCCTTTTACGTTCCCCTTGTCTGAAGGTAGTCTGCTAAGTATAGTCTTGTTGTCTCTTGTCAGAATTCCTTCTTCTCAAAATTGGTAGTTCGGTGACGAGAATATCGAGATTTTTAACGATCATAAATATCATAAGTTAAACATGAATCCTCTTAATGCTTTTACATCTGAGTGCTTGTCTGCATTCATATCTTCGTTTTTTTACAATCTTCGTTCGACTTTTCCCGGCTCTGCTATTAAATCAGGGTCACACGATTTGTATGCTCACATAGCGCTTAGGGATATTAAATAATTCAGTGATGATTTTTCTGCCTACACTATTACTTTAATTTTTCGCGCAAGAGAAAGTCTCCTTAACCTAAATGCCAGACCTTTTAAGAATGTACTTTCTACCGCCTATACAGTTTGAAACTTGGGTGTCCCTGCAATATTCAACACGTCATAGGTATCTGCCGAATTCATAAAAATTTCCATTTAGAGCATTTTGGTGAAAACTCCTTCGATCTATTTATTATTATACCTAAATATCTGAAATGCCGTCGTGTCCATTAAAAGTTTTCGCTTGTTCTGTACCACGCAGAACCACTCCAAGGTTTGCTATTTTTTTTTTTTTCTTTTTTTGCGGTGAGGTTGGGTTAAAAATACTTTCGCACCATATAGTAACCGTCGCTACTATGTGTGTGGTGATTACACTAAAAATATCCCTCCTCTTCTCTTGGAGTTTTCCCTCCACCCCGGTACTGCTTCCGCATTGCTTCGAGGTAGAGGGCCAAGACGGCGTCCTAAGAAGGACACTTGCTTGCTCACCCTGCGTCCAGGGTCGCCTGTTTTGAGAAACCTATGCTCAATGCTCTTCAGCATAACTTTCCATTTCACGCTTTTTTTCGGATAATATCCTCCACAAAATTTACGACGGCATTCCATTTTTCTTCGTCTATCATCATTTTGTCGATATTTTCTTCAGGTGTAAATACACCAATAGCTCGTTGCAGACCTGTTCTCTCTACGTTCCACCTGTCGCATTTAAGGAAGGTGTGCTCCGCATCATCATACTCAGTATCTCCATATATGCAGTTTGGTAGGCTCACTTTTCCCATTCGCCACAAATACTTGCGAAAGGACCCATGTCCGGACAAAAAATGTGTGAGGTAATAGTTAGCCTCAGCGTGCTATCTTTCTATCCACTTTTTTAGATCGGGTATAAGTCTCGCTGTCCATCTACCATACCCTTCAGAGTTCCATCTTGCTTGCCAAAGTGTGATTGGTTGAGCTTTAATATCGGAGAAGCGTGGTACTGGGAGTCCTGTGGTTTTTGCCTCCCATCTCCGTTTGCGCTCTTGTGCTAGAATATCTATAGGGATGGTTCCGCTGATAACTAACACCGCTGCTTCAGATACTGTTCTGTATGACGAATCCACTCTGAGAGCACAGGTGCGTTGCACAGATTGCAGAATTTTCCGCCGGCGAAGCGAATCTGCCCATATTTCGCATCCGCATAAGAGAATCGAGTACGTCGTGTCCATTAAAAGTTTTCATTTGTTCTGTGTTGTACCTCCAAGGTTTGCCATAACATGCCGCTTACTTTGCCAGTTCTTATGGCAGCACGATTTATGTGCGCCCAGGAAGTTAGCCTCGTATGTAATTGCACTCCTAGGTATTTGACCACTCTTTTTGTCGATAAAGTGGCATCGAGTACTTGTATATCTACTTCTAATGGGATACGTCCGTTGGTTAGAAGGATTAGCTCTGATTTCTCTATAGACAGCTTTAATGGTTCTCTAGCCATGTCTGAACTCGGGTCATCACCTGATTTACCTTCCTTTTGGCTTCATCGGTGTTTCGAGCGATTATTACAGCTGCAATGTCATATGCATTCCCATTAAATGCACATCCTCAGGCATCTCTATTCGAAGGATTTCATCGTAGCTTATATTCCAGAGTTCAGGTCCGAGTATTGATCCTTGGGCCGCACCTGCTGTTATTTGTTTAGCCTTACACCCTTCTCGCGTTTCGTATAAGAGCACGCGATTGCTTAGATAGCTACGAATAATCTTGAATAGATAAATCGGGATCTTGAATTTTACCTTTAAGGCTTCAATTACGTCGTCTCAACTTAAACTGCTGAAAGCATTTGTAATATCCAGTGTGGCTAGTTTTGAGTTTAAATAATAATACTTTATGCGTACTGATGTTTTAGTAATTTTTTGCAATTTATAATACAACTTTTATAGTTGAATCCTTTGAATTAAAAAAGTGCCATCACATTTTTATTGTAAATTATTTCTACTCTGACAACATATCAATGTTATAGTTATACGAGTACACACTTTCGGTGTTAAAGAGTGACTGCCTAATAGGCTGATATGCCCAGAGGATGGGCGTGCAGACGCATGACTTCTGCAGAAGTTGTCTAAATGCAAAGAGGAAGAGACGATTTCCCATCTTCTGCACTAGAGTTCTACTCCATCCTCACCACTATAGATAGACAATTTTTTAATGAGTTGGAAGATCTCAGCACTGCTGAAAACAGGAATCTTCTAAAATTTTTGAAAAGTCACATTAGTTTTAGGAGAGATAGGGACAAGTTCCCAACGCGGCATCAAAGTGGGATATAAGTCTGACTGTGTCCCTTATAAACGATTACATTGACTGTGATATTTGATATGGGCTAATGCTTACCTGAATATAAGTCCAATAAATATTAAATACTATTTAGTTCTAGAAGTGCGTACAATATAATTATTTTACTCGTATATGTATGCGAATGTATGTTTGTATGTATGTATGTGCACTTGTATAAATATGCCTTAAAACATTTACAGGTAACCTCAGCATACACAGCACCGGCTCGGGGCTGGACGACACATCATATTTGCCCAGAGCTAATGGGTCTAGTAGCGCGCTAGGCAAGCGTCCGCCACACAAATCCACCTTCGTCGGCGTTCAATCGAAGTGAGTAAATTTAAGTAAAACATTCACAGCAACTATTGAGCAAATTTGATTGCATTTTAATCGCTGTGATGACTTAATTACAATATACTAGAACTTGACATTTTCTTTTCAATCTAAATCAATTATTCCATAATATACAGGCTGGCCCATGTAATGTATTTCACATTTTTTTTAATATTATTTTTTTTGTTCATTTGAATAACATTTTGCCTATCTTTTGGTGTTTCATGCACGGATATTCGAACAACTGCTCACTTTCGAATTGTCCAGGGTCCGGCACTCGAAGTGTAACAAATTAAAAAGGCCTTAAATTTAGTTTAGAAAATTACTTTTATTCATTTTAAAGTAAAAAATGTGTGAAAAAAGAACAAAATTAAGAATCAATTTACTTTTCCTCGACATGACCACCTTTTGTCTTGACTATGGCCTTGAGACGATCCAGAAACGAACGCAAGCTACCCGAGTGTGACTTCCAGGTATTTTGGGCCACTCGCTGACAATGGCTTTTTTCAGCGCCTCGACACTGGTTAATCTTTTAGTTCGGATCTTGCTCTCCAAAATTGCCCAAAGAGAATAATCCATCGGACTCGAGCCTAGTGAATTTGAGAGGCATTGCGTGGACGTTATGAAAGTCGAACCGTTGTTTATTAGCCATTATTGGTTCACGCGAGCTTTCTGAGACGGTGCCGAGTACTAGTGAAACGTCAATGGTCTGCCACCAAAATATTTGTCTGTCCACGGCCTCAAAGCAACCTCCAGAATACTTTCCCGATAATATTTCGCATTTACCTTGACGACAGACGATTGGAGAGCGCGGTTAGAATACTCTGGACTGTCATTTAGCCAACTAGCAGACAGCTGATGCCCGTAAATTAGCTGTGCGAGCGGTCTGAAGTTGGTTACACTTCGAGTCCGGACCCTGCATTTACATACCAACCCATTCGGCTACGGCGGCTGCTGTATCTCGGAAATGAATAACAGAAAACAAAAGATTTTTTTGATTTCGGACTCAGCGTAAAAATTTTTTATAGACATTGTACGGTCTGATTCTGGTTTAAATAAATCGATGATGTAGGAAAAAAATTTAACTTTTCTCTAAAAAAAAATACAAAAATACTAAATGGAGCACCCTGTACAGTTTATGAATGCATGTATATGTACATACCTACTTTTATTTACTATTTTTAGATTTCGGCGGAAATATTACCACAAGACCTTAATTGGTCTGCTCATACTGTTGATAATCATTTTACTCATAACTATAATCGTTGTATGTTTAAGTCGTAAGTAGAAATTTGCATTTAACAAATAATTTCAGCTTTATACTACTCTCCCTTTCTCGCTCTCTCGCCTACGCAAAGGTCGCACGCACACCGAGGTGTGTCGCAGCAAAGAGTGCCTCCGCACAGCGGCTGGCCTCACCTACTCAATGGACGAAGAGACTGATCCCTGTGAGGACTTTTATAAATTCACCTGTGGCCGTTGGGCGGACGATCACCCCAAACCAGATGCCTCCACTTCAAATGACTGGTTTCGTGAGCGACAAGCGAAAATTATGCGCACGCTACGCTCATTCTTGCAAGCGAACATCAGCAACGAAGAACCGGAAGCTGTGGGGAAGGCTAAAATTATGTATCGTGCTTGCATGAACACCGATTTGTTGGATAAGCGTGAACTGGAGCCACTAATCGGTTATCTCAGGAAATTCGAGCTGCCATTAGTGCCGAGCGGTTTCAATGTCTCACTCTCCGCGGATGCGATGCGCAAATATGGCGAGGATACAGAATTCAATTGGTTGCGTTCATTGGTGCTTATCAAGCAAAGCTTGGGTATGGATTTGGTGGTGGGGTTTGATATATTCGCCGATCCGCTAAATCGGACGATTAGTCGCATAGCATTGGGCACACCGGAAACCGATTCCGCATTGCCGTTGTAAGTACCTCGAATGAGTCGTATGTGTGAGCTCATTTACAATTATTTTAAAATCTTTTATAGCAACAAAGATGATATGCACAAACTGCTGAATAAAATCAAACGGAAAGCAATAGCTAATCACGAAGAGGATAGCGAGGATAGTGAAGAATTAGAAGATGAGATAGAGGAATCAAAAAAACGCACGTCTGCGGGATTGCTCGCTTATTTGGCGTACATAAAGAAACTAGTCGAGTTATACGTATTGTATCTCAATCCCAATGCAGACGTGGACTCAACTGAAGAAGCTATAAACGATATGGCTTTACAGGCTGTGAAGTTCGCCAAGCGATTATATGCGGTGAGTTAGAGTACTGACAAAAACAAAAACAAAAAAATTTAAAAACAAAAAAAAAAACAAATACAAATTAAGAAGAGAACGAGGTCACTTCGGTATTAGTCAAAAGGTGTTCCTAGTAGCGGTCAATAAATTTATTGTTTCACGGCCTGTATGGCAGCTAGCGCCGTCTTGTTGAAAACAAATGTTGTGGAGATCACGGGCATCAATTTTCGCCATGGAAAAGTCGTTTATCATCGCGCCATAGCGTTCGCCATTCGCTCTTACATTGGCGCCAGCCGCATCTTTGAAGAAATATGCGCTGATGGATCCTCCAGCCCATAGGCTGTACCAAACGGTTGTTTTCAATGGATGCAATGGGTGTTCTTGAATGGGAGCTGGGTGGCTCTCCATCCCAAATATGGCAATTTTGCTTATTGAAGTAGCCATTAAGACAAAAATGAGCCTTCTCGCTGGACGAAATTCGGGTTCTGTGTGTCTGAGTCAATAGTTTTGTCCGCGAGAAATGCTTTTACTTCATAGCTGTGTTGGATAAGTTCGACCCATCTATTCGACCAGAGTGCTGGCCATGCTTTTCAGTTCGCCAAACTCATTATTTTGCTCCTTAGGTGGAGTGCTTTTAGTTGATTGAGTTTGCTGCTGTGACGGCAAACTGTTTTTAGGGCTCCGGCATAAGACATTTTAATACTAGCTAAAATCTTAGGTCCTGTTCGCGTAGGCGGGAATGAGTGCCCTATCCAGTGGAACAGCGAACTGCGAACAGCGAATACAAAATACAGCAATTGCGCTGGCTTGGCCATGTCTCGAGGAGGACCGAAAGTGCTCCAGCTCGGCAATCCCTCGAGTGAGAACGCACTGGTGGACGTCAAAGAAAATCTAATCTCCGTTGAAGAGGTAAAATGGCGCATAATCTGGCAGCATTCGATGTCTCCAACTGGCGCCAGAAAGTAGCGAACCGGGCTAGATGGCGCATCCTTTTAGATTCGGCCGAAACCCACATACACTTGTAGTGCCATCTAAGTAAGTAAATCAAGTAGGTTGGGGCACGCGGGTATTAGAAGTTGCATTTTGAAAATCTTTTTTTTCTCAACGCCGGATATTATTTTTGTTGCAGCTTTTTCTAAACTGTACAGCCCTTATAATTTGTAGGATGATTATCGTCACATAGTACGCATTTCACATAAAGAGTTTTCCAATAACAGGTGTTATCTATCACTATCGAGAGATGATTAACGATTTTTTATGGCCGGAATTGGATGGTATTGATCTGGACAATGTTTATTTTCAATAAGATAGCGATACGTGCCACACAAGTAACGAAATCAGTTATCTTTTACGGGAATAGTTTCCGGACTGTGTTATCTCTCGAAGAGGTGATCACAATTGGCCATCGAGATCTTGTGATTTAACACCTCGTGAAATTTTTCTTTGGGGCCACGTGAAAGAGAAGGTCTACGCTAACAGCCCAGCGTCGATTCAAGACCTCAAAGATGGAATTCGAGGACATAGGGCAGCCACTTTGCGATTCGGTTATGGAAAATTTCATGAAAAGGATATTGTCCTGTAAGCGAGTTCGTGGTGGTCATTTGCCCGATGTTATTTTCCACTATTAACGGCCTACCTTCCTCTTTATAATGAAATAAACACCCGATCATTTAAATTAAAAAATAGCATTTTTCTTTGAATATCAATATAACACTTCTGATTTGAAAACCCCATACTTTGATGTACCTTTTCGGGGCAAATCGTGGTTAAGTTATCACTAATCTATAACGCATTGTGCGCTGCGATTACAAAAGTGCTAGTGCATTGCGAAATTTCGGGTTTCTTTCTTGGTGCTTCAAACAAAATTCCAATGAAGAATAATTTCTAATATCTTGAAGGCTTTTAGCCGCTCAGGTGGCTTTTTTGACATTTAATTATTCTCTGTTGGGCTACTTTAAAGAGAGAGCTTGGATGACTAATATTCCGTTCGAAATTTTCGAGTTAGAGCCAAAAATAAGGTATGTCCCCAAGGATGATAGAATACATAGTTGTGCCTTCCGAATGAGAACCCACGAATGAACGAACAAAAGCAAGAAGGAGCTTATTTGTTTGTGAAGAGGAAGTAGGCAAAAGCAATAGAAACTACCGCACACTTTCCTGCTATGACATCTTTCGTATAACAACACAAAAAACCTACATTTGGAGGCTCACAATTTCAGAATTTAAAAGGCAGCATTTCGTTTTTATTAGTTGTTTAATTTTAAATCTCACAAATTACAATATTACCAAGCCATTAACAGAATTTTCACAAGCCTGTAATCTTTCATCCTTTTGTTCGTTTGATTTGTATTGGAAAAAGAACTACCGTCAGACTTGCCAAAATCACGAAAAATAAGGTAACCGTTTTGAGAAGGCGCCACCATCAGTACTCAATTCGCTTTAGAATTTTCCCAGTTTGAAGAACTATGGTGAAAAACATTGGTTGACACTTCACAGGGTACTCAGTAGCCAGCTTATTTTGCAAGTATTCACACACTCATCCAATCAATCCTCGTTCAGATGGCAACGAAGCAGCATGGGAGAGGTTGTGTTGATTTTGTTTTTTCGTATATCACCACTACAATATCAGTTATTTCTAAACACATCCCAAGTAATGTCAGCTTATCAGCTGATTCTGTCAAATTCGCCGATTACCGGTCTGATATTGGCCACACCATTGGTGAAAAGATTTTTAGAGGCGTGCTCTTTAATATACCGCTATTCGGCTCTGAGTAAATTTGACAGAATCAGCTGATTGGGTGACGTTGCTTGGGATGTGTTTACAAAAAACTGATATTGTAGCGGTGATACACCCAAAAAAATTACACAATGTCACTTCGTAGCCCTCTGAAAAAAGATTTATTGGACGAGTGTGTGACTATGTGTGAAATGATCATGCAGTATTCGGCCTAAGCCTAAAGAGACGGGGCAACCGAAGTTCCCTTCACAATTTTCTTTTTTACAATTCCGAGTAAAATCTTGTAAATCCCTCATCCTTGGGCCACATCTGCAAAAATCTTTCCGCCATGAACTCGAGAGTTTCACCAAAAATCGATATCTGTAAAGATTCACATATCATAGCAAGGCGAATCTATTAAAGGTGGTGTTGGTAAATCAGCTGAGTTTTTTTTCACCGTGTCCATGTAGCTGTCAGCTCAGAATGAAACAAGGCGAATTCATTATTTGTTTTCTAGATTCTCAATACTTTGCCTTGACAATCAAATGTACAGAAAAGTGTTGTTGGTCTAATGAATGCGCCTTGGATTATAGACCTCTATTATTCTTTATATGTCAATAAAGGAATTAAGAATTATAATTCAAAATATTTATTTGAAACAGAAATTTCAACTTAAATGATTCTGTTTATGGCAGTAGTGTATTGTAAGATTTTCGCAGAACTTTTACACAGACAAATATTTATTTCAAATCACATACTTACAATTCCAGATTAGTTATCCTACTCTCTTCTCCTTCCAGTTGAAAGACGATGCAGAAAATATGACCAAAACCATGACAAATCCTCTTGAGGATATCATTTACATATCCGTAGCTGACTTACAGAATCTAACAGACAAACTAATCGCACCGAAAACAATGCTCAACTGGGAGAAATATTTACAACTGATGATGAAGGATGCAAATCACTCGCAAAAGTTCAACGTATCCGAGCTGACAATCATAACCAGCCATGCGGACATTGTGTACCTTCAAACCGTATCAGAGTATTTGCTCGACGCACCGCCAACACACATCGAATTCTACATTTGGCTAAGTGTGGTCGAGGAGTTAATATTGCACACCACCAGCGAGATGCGCCTGCTGCATTACGAATACATGAGCCAGATTATTGGCACCGAAGGCGGTTCGCCACGTTCGCTCTATTGTGCACATGGCATTAACAGCCTGATGGGTATGGCGGTGAGCTACGTGCTGGCCGATGATGATTTCACACGTCACAAATTGCCCAAGGTGCAGCGCATGTTAAGCGACATAAGACATGCATTCGATACGCTGGTGCGCCACACCTCCTGGATGGATAAGGAAACCAAACACGGAACGCTACAAAAGTCAGCATCCATGAAAAGTTTTATTGGCTTTCCGGATTGGCTACGCAATGCAACAGCACTGAATGCGCACTATGCGGGTGTGCAGGTGAATGTGAGCACACATTTGGAGAATATGGTTGGAGTGCTGCGTTGGCAGATGCAAGATAAATTGGATAATCTCTATCGACCAGAACCGCTTGGTTGGGCCACATCCCCATCGAATGTCAATGCTTTTCACACTTTCCAACACAATACGATTAGTGAGTATGCAAAAGAGAATTGCTTGAATAGAAATGAATGGCTTCAATTACTCTTTTCTTTTTCACTCTGTTAATGCTTTGCAGCTATACCCATTGCCATATTGCAGTATCCTTTCTACGATCTCGGCATGGAGTGAGTAAATTTCATAAGTAGTTGCGTCTGACACTTTAAATGTTCTTTACATTCTCGTCAATTTTCTTGTGTTAGACGCTTTCGATTTTTAAATTATTTTCGTTGTATTTCTGTATATTATTTTATTGCTGTGATTGCACTGCACCGCTGAATTTTGTTCGAATTTACACTACAAGTAGCACTGGAGTGTCGTTTTGATGCCATGATGTAGACCACTACCTGCGAAAAATTACAAAACTTAAAGGAAGAAAAACCATCTACACCCATCCAGGGCTGTTGATGTAGTGCAGTAGCGATCTAGGTTGGAGAACTGCCTCAGCCTATCTAAAGAACCTCATGCACCTATTCAATGAACCCGGCATACCAGGACTGTCATAGCTTCTTCGCATGAGTTCCGATCACCTAGTGACTGGTGACCACCGCTTTGAGTTTGGTAATTGAGTAGCAAGGAATCTCCAGTACTTTAAGCATCCTGCTTCCGTCGTTGTAAGACCAAAGTATTTTTCAGATAACACACGATAAAATAGAACTCCATCTGCCTTGCGCTTTGTTAAGGAAGAAATTGTGCAGTTTCCCCTGAATAATAGTCAATAAAATATCGATGGCCGGGTAGGAAGTCTGTGAAACTCTCTCAAACTCATCGGCAATTTTATTTCCTTCTATACTCCTCCGCCCTGGAACACATATAAGAGAAATGTTTCCTGCATACGTTGGATCTCCTCCTTATGGGAGTTGACCAGAAGAGATCTTCAACATGACGATGATAGGGCCTTGATGGCAGCTTGGCTATCGGAAAAGATATCTATACATCCCTTCGCAGGATCACGAATACCTGTGCTTGCCGGACGCTTAAAGGAGACTGAAATATCGGCTGATTTACAGAAAACTCCCGCTCCAACTCCAACTTCCCTCTCGAATTCGTCGGTGAAAACAGAGGTACCAAAGTCCGTGCAGACTCTATCCTTCTACCAATCCAGCCTGCTTGGAAATATAGATGCATTTTATAGTAACTTAATTTTGGTTAAAATATATGTCTTAAGCCACGTAAATCACTTTTCCAAATTTACCTACTTTCGCTGTTTCTAAAAAAGAAAACGAATAAAAATTCCTCGAATTCCATTTCTTAACCCCAAAAACGTATCCTGTTCATCCTTGCTTCCGCACAATAGTCAGCGCATTATTTGCATTGTGACTGCTAAAACAAGCAAAATCACTGGCATTGCCTCAGTGGCGCCAGCAAGAGGAAGCGGGTGACCGCGGTAATAACGCAGACACACGATATTTAGCGAAGTCCTGAACCATCTGTGCGATCCTTCTGCCAGAAAAACGTGAGACACAGATGGCGCTCCGAGCAGTAAGAAGGCGTTGTTCCTAAGCAACGGTAGGTGGGCATTTCCACCACTTAGGACTGATAGCGGTAGGCTAATCATCTACCCTGTCAGAAATCAAAACAGATTAACGAAACCAACGCAAGACTGAGTCAAATCGAGGCCCTATGCCCCCGAGATGCGTAAACAAGGTAAAAAAAAGTTTTAAGCAAATCAAGAATCGCGTTGATTTAAAATAAATTTTTGTTTTGGTGACGGCTCTTGGTCCTGTCCACATAAGAAGTGCCACTTATAAATCTGGTATTTCTTAATTTTTTTCGGAATCGGTCTTGTGAACTCTCTTCCACAATATATTAATTTGTATAAAGAATACAGACCAAAAAGCCATCAGAAAAAAACGAGTTTTGAGCCATTTATAATATAACTTGCACTAATTTTACAAAAATTTCATGGGCCACGTTACGGCGTACCTGAAAATTTTTCAAGATTCAGATAAGAAAGTTCAAAATTTAAACGAAAACTTTTTGAATTCTTCTAAATTTTGTATAAAGTTTGACTTGTATGGTTTTGGTTGAAGAATGGAAGAACGATAGATTACCAGGTTTTAGCTATGGTGAAAAAGAATTGTGAATTGTAAGGGGAACTTTGGCTGCCAGGTATTCGGTAGCCCAATTCTGTACGAACATTTCACACATATTTACGCACTCGTCAAATCAGTTGTTGCTCAGACGGCAACGAAGTGTCATTGGTTATTTTTTAATATATCACCAATACAATCTCAGTATTTTTGTGAACACACCTCAAGTGACGTCAGCTCACCAGCTGACTTTGCTGAATTTGCTCAGAGCCGAATAAAGGTCTGTTAAAGAGCTCAATTTTAAAATATTTTCACCATGGAAGAATGAACAGTTAAAAAAGCAATTAATAAAGAAAAGAGTTAACTCAAAAACATTATAAATATTCAAAAGAAGCTTTTAAGCACCACATATGAACTCTCTTCACTAGTAAAAAGTTTAAAAAAAGTTCTGTAACAGCTGACAGCATCGATAAATTGGGAAATTAATTCATTTCGGATAAATCCTCTGTTTTTTGAAGTGAAAACTTCTTTAGAATCGTTGGGAGTGATTTGAGAAAAAGTGAAACGAAAAAGCGACACCAAAAAGAAGAAGAAAAAAGATATACGTATATATATGTATGTATAGAAAATGCTTCATTACCAGGCACACAGAAGGCTGGCATAAGCAAATTTAAATTTGTGAATTTATATATGTATGTATATATGCGGATATATGTATATATGTTGTGTGTATGTACATATGTGCCTCGCCACAGCAAAACATACGGTAAAATTTCTCAAGAAATCCAGCGCGCATTCATAGGCACAGCGCACATTCATAGGCACAGCATTGCATGTACAGTAGGGCGGGTCGATTTAAAAATCGCTCATTGCTCTATGAAAATCGGGGACATCAGAAATCGTTTTAGAGGTATGGTTCCTTCGGCAAAATTTCTTATTCTGATCCCTAGAATATGATTTTCACAGAGCAATGGGCGATTTTTTTGCCTTCCCACAAATCGATCCGGCCTAATGTACAGTAACCTTGAACAGGCAGCTGCGGTTGTCGAGCATTTAGAAACATATATTTACATACATATATGGGTGCAAACATATTTACGGAGCCGCGGGCACTCGACTTAACAAAAATTGAATATTGGCAAATAATTCTACGCGAAATATTCCAATATTGACTATTTTCGAATTGTCGAGAAAATTAGCATATGGGCGGCTCGTTTTATGAATGAAAGTACTTGCTCTTAGAACTATGAGCTCGAATTTATCAATGAATTTTTTGATGATGAGTTTTTGTTGCACAGTACAATGGTTGAAACTGTTCGGCGCCGCCGCGATCTATGTCAACTAGAATGATGGCCGCTACGCCTGCGCCTATTAATGCATTTTGTTCTTGTAGTCGCTAGGCATAGAATTTTAGCTTTGGACGACATACGCATTTACAGGAATAAAGTGAGTGGCCTGTGTGTGCGGTTGTATGTAGATGCATATGTGTATATTAATAAGCATTGTTTTGCTGGAAGTTCAGAACACAAATATGTACGTACGTACATAGACTAGGCCATAGTATAGCATACATATGTACATATGTATAAAAAATTCAAACCAAGCGTCCTACGAATGTTTGCGTGTATGTTAGTACGTCTGTGTATTATACGCGTTACGACGCTCATAATAGCAACCGCGTGTGCTGTATTGCGTCCGTATTTTTATATTCGTAAATATTTTCATTGACAACATCGAAACCAAAGCATTTGTATCATATTTTAGCTATCATAAGCCACTCGTATCATTTGTTGAAATTGAAAACATTGAGGATGAATAGCAATAAAATGAAGAAAATAAAATATGAACTTTATAGCAATATTATAATGAACCTATAACTATCCCGCTCCTAATGCTGCTTTCGTCTCATTCTCTCTCAGTTTGTTTTACGGAAGGTTTCACTTCTATCGCGTCTAACCGTTAGACTGGTATTTTTTTTTTTTTTCTTTAACATTCTAGCTTCTAATATTCTCTCTTAAGAAAATTTCGCAATCAAAAAAGTGAAAAACTGTGTTTTCAAAAACTATGGGAATAGTTCCTCTAACAGTAATGTGAACTCCTCGTCCTCTATTCTTGAGGTGCTTAGTAACCTCCTCAACATAACAATTTTTCCTATAAACTATTTCTTTTTCTTCGACATGTTTGTTTTAGTTTATTCTTTCGTTTAGGTTTGACAGCTAATTTCGATAAATTTCCGATAAAAATTAGGGAAAACATCGATTCGTTCGTAATTCGTAAGGTAATTGAGACTGAATTTGTGCGGTAATTAGGAAATAGGATAATTATGTCGAAGGGTAACTGCGAATTATACTTCAAATGGCAGAGCGAATTAAATGGGTGAGTGAGTTATGCGTCGTGGGAATATAGCATAAGGGACATGGTGAAAAGATTTAATGGAATTGAATTTGAAAGAATCGGCTGATGGGCTGACCAAGTAGGTGTTACGAATCGGTTTGTTTACGAAAAAACTAAGATTGTGTGATACAACAGGAAAAAAATTAACACAATGTCACTTCGTTGTCGTCTGAATTACGACTGATTGGATATGTGTGAATATGAGTGAAATTATCGTGCAGATTTTGGCTAGAGATAAGATTGTGTTAGTGATATATGGAAAAAAATCAACAGTCTCCTTCATCTTGCCTTGTTGCTATTGAACAACGACTGATCGGACGAGTGCTTGAATACATGTGAAATGAACGTGTAGAATATAGCTGCCGCATCGCCCTCATTACGTGGCAACCGGAGTTCCCCTTATGGTCTAGTCATTTAAGCTTAAATTAGATAAGAATCTCGGAATTCGAGATACCCAGCTGTAAGTCTGTAAATACTTGTATATTGACACTCTAAAAGTTGTCTCAAAACCTTCATATGGTAGGGTGTACGCAACTATTAAATTTCAAGGTCAAAGGTCACAAAAAACCCATGGGAAATGAGATATTTACAAAATAAGAGCAAACAACCGATTTTTGAGGCCTTTGAGCTGCTAAGTATTAGTTTATATTTATAAAGATATGCGATGCGCAACGAACTTCAAAAGCTGCTTTTGATGCTTGGCATTCCTTCTGGGTATTCCCTTTACAATTGTTTTTGTTTTTTTTTTATTGTATGTATTCTACCCTTTCTTAGGCCAGTTCATATTTCTATTTCCCAAATTTTAACAGAAGAAAGAAATTCGCCATAGATCCTTTACTGGTTTTGCTGCACTGGTTGATACAAATCTGCCAAACAATAACAAGAATTATATACATGAGAAGTAAGACAGTTACTGTTTTTGGCTTTATAATAAACACCATAAAATGAACACATTTATAAAAACAGGCTGTGTTTTCTAAAATATCACCGAATATTAGCTCTTTTTTATAGACAAATAGGGCACTAAAATTTGATTGAAATTATTTCACAAGCTTTCGGTCTGTTGTTTTAATGGGTCGACGTACGTTGTGCTCGACAATTAAGAGTTACGGTGGAAAACATAAGGTGCCATTGAGAATCAATGGTGATAGGAACAATAAATTGTATGGGAGCGGAAGGGGGAAATGCCTAATTTCGGTTTTTTAATTTTAGGTACCTTTTCCCCAACACCCTATAATTTCATGGATGTAGCTTTTATGAAGATTATATTTATCTTGAATGATAACTAATAGTTTAGGCTTTCCAACAAAATCTTCGCCAACTTCTGACTTCAATTCTGTCGGGAGTTATTGGGATGATATTTCTCAATTTTTTTTTTAATTTTTACAATTTTTTCGTCATGATGCCCGATAACTGTTATATGTTCTTGCAAATTTTTGGTAACCTTTTATTTTCAATAACGTTTTAACTTACCTGAAATAGTCTCCACAAAACAATAGTAGGTCTCTTCTTTTCGCCAAGCGTTAACAAAGTGGCAAATAGATAAGACAACTGGCAATAGAGCTGCCTAAATTATATTTGTTTGTTTAGTGCAGAAATATATTTATTTATTTATAACCTATTATACTCAAAGCGATTGCAATATGTTCTAACCCACTAGCCATGCCGCAAGATGTGAAAAAAGAAGAACTGAAAAATGCAATCCTGTAAAAGTTTAGCTGAAACAAAGGAATCTAATTTTATTTGATTCGAAATTAAAATTAACGGTTATCGGCACACCCAAATGCACACGGGAGTTTCGTGAAATTCAGCAAAGAGCACAAATACTCGTATGTGCAGTGCACATTGTGCACACGATAGGTAAGGTGTTAAGGAAAAAAGGGGAGAAAAATTGACTTGAGGTACAAAAGTAATGCTGTGATAGCTTCGAACTGGGTCCTCTGGAGATATTAGAAGAAGTGGCTGCTCGATTGGCCATGAATATCGTTGCTCTAGTCAAGGATATCCAGAGTGTCCACAAATATCGATTAGGCAGCAATGCACCCATTTCGACATAAGCCGAAGTTCGTCTCATCGAATTTTAGTGAAAATCTGAATGCAAATCATTCTCAAATTATTGTCTGCAGATGATCAAGCGATGTTAACTTACAGAGCATGCAGCTGTTAAGCTTTGAGCATAACTTTACTTCTGCCTTCTGTATTTAACATAGAGTAACTTTAATTTTTTTGTCGGGACTGACCAGCAAGTGCAGCGCTCAGAGACAGTTAAGACCATTTTACTGCACTCAGGTTCCCGTTTTAATTTTCTTCAAGTCCACTCGACCTCCGAAGAAATCTGAGTAGGTCTTGTGGTGGCAAAGAGCCAAGGAGTTGGCTTCTTAACACATCAGTGCCAAAGACCTCAAGCCTGGATCGAGTGAAGGCCAAGCGGACGCACTGAAAGTGGTCCACCGTCTCATCCTCCTCTCCACATGCTGGGCGGAGTGCACGGTCTGAGAAGCCTACCCTTTCCATGTGCTTTGCCCATAGAAATTGGCTCGTCATCAGTCCAACCAGCTGCCTACAGTTCCTTCTGCTTAATGATAGGAGTATCTACGACAATCGGTCGGACATGACAGGTAACATCAGTTTTGCCCATCTACAGCTTCTCTCAGCCTGCTATGCTTGCTTGTGGATTAGAGTAACCCCTTTGGTAATCGTGACTTTGATGGCTGCATGGCTGCAGAAGAGAGTGGCAGAACGGGTTCCGGGCCTCAGCGCCCGTTCTAGACTGTAACTTTCCCTAACACTAAATAATAGAACTGTTACATAATTTTCATAAAAGTGTTCTGCCCAATCTGTACATTTGTCAAAAGGCACAAACTCGAATTAACTTAAATATTCTTTTCGCATTACTTAAGCTCGACTCCATTTTTCTGTATAAATAATTTAACTTACTTACCACAATTTTCCACTTAATGACTTTCTCAAGCACGATTTTATGGCACAAAAATACCAAACATTTATTTCCTAGAATCTTATTTATGCAATGCAAATCTTCATGAAAATACAACAGAGCGCTAAATTATGGCTCCGTCGGCACCATTTTGGGACACGAACTGACACATGGATTTGATGACAGCGGGCGGATGTTCGACAAGGATGGCAACATGTTGCAGTGGTGGTCGAATGAAACGATCAAGGAATATATCAACCGCACAGAGTGTTTTGTGGACCAATACAATCATTACTTTCTGCCTGACATTGACGAATATGTGAGTAAAATACCTGAATTACTTGATTACTTCATTACTTGATTAAAAAAAATGTATTTTTAATTGCTCACAGATCGATGGTGAGCTAACATTGGGCGAAAATATTGCTGATAATGGTGGCATGCGTGAGGCCTTCCATGCCTATCGCATGTATGTGAAGGAAATGGGCGCTGAACGCGTTAAATTGCCCGGACTAGAGAAATATTCGAATGAACAGCTATTTTTCATTTCATTTGGAAATTTGTGGTGCGAAACATATACACCGGCAGCATCCCGTTATGCGCTCGAAGATTCACATTGTCCGGGCAAGATGCGCTTGAAGGGTGTGCTTTCGAATTCTGAAGAGTTTGCGCAGACTTTCAAGTGCAAACGTGGAAGTGGCATGAATCCGGACCAAAAGAAGTGCCGTATTTGGTGAATTGAAGGGGCGATGGTGAGGCTGAATGGATTTGTGGAGGACTAATAAAGTTGAAGTAAACAGTGGAAGAAGAAAAAATAAGAGTAGAAGCGATAAAAGAAAAAAAAAAATAACATAAAATGTGTGAAAAAATGGAGCAGGTGGTAGAAAAAAGACAGTTGCATTGTAGAGCTAGAAAAATGCGGTGATTTTCGAAACGACGTGATGTTTATAGCTTAACTTTAAATGTGAATTTTTCCAATAATCTCGTATATAACAGGTCTTTAAATTATTCATAAATTATCTAGTCTTATCTAATTAGCCTGAATTCTATTTGTATTTGTGTACTCGTACTGAATTACCCGGCTATGAAAATGAAAAGCTGTTGTGAACTTTGCCAGCCTTATAACTTAATAAGCATAATAAATATATTTTGTATGCAAAACTGTAAATAAATTTAAGAAATTTTTCAATCTTTGCAAATAAGCATTTTTTTATTGCTTCTTCTATGACACACAAAATTGTTAGCAACAATTTCTTGATTTTTGTATGCTTATAATTTTTTTTTTTTGTTCACATAGATGCTGGCAGACTACTGGATTAACTAAAAATTTTAAGATTATATTTAGAAATTATATTTGTCTTACAAATTTCATGAATATGATAGCAAAGGGTCTTTCAAAAGTGGCCCCTAGATGTCGGGTGGGGCGTAGTTCCTAGATGTTGGTAACTTTTTAAGTCATCTTTGAAATTTATGGAGCAGACAGATGCATAATTTACACGAGAGAAAAATGCGTTAAAAGTATTGACATTTAGTATGAAAATGGTCAATATTTAAGAACAGAATGTCGAAAAATTCGTGATTTCTTTGATAGAAATTCAGAGATGGACGAAAAAATCTCAAGAAACTGGTTCTTTCGAGTATAAAAAAAGAAGAAGGTAGACAAAAAACTGCACGTTTTGTTGAGAATATTGCTGCTACAGCACAGACTGCTGCTGAATAACCTTGAACATCGATATCTCGATGTTCTCTACAATGTGCTCATAATTATGAAAGTGGTCTAAGTCACTTATTTCTTGTTTCGAGATTTTTAATGAATGGCGTTTCAACGAGTTAAAAAATATTTTTATATTATGCGAAAGGATGGTTCCATATGTAGAAGAGTCCACGCCAGTGGGGAAAGTTACTGATCGCCATTTACTTGGGAGTGGCCAGAACGATCTTCTGCATATGGTCCAAGCAGCTCACAACGGCCGCGAATAGCCCACGTATCCTGTGGGTAGCTTCCGAACACCCGTTCGGGAGAGAGCTAACGTGAGAAGGCGAATCACTCCAGGATAGCTGGTTGTGCGCTGGGTTTCGGACCCGCCACGTAAAAAGGCCCCAATGAAAAGATTAAAAAAGCCTCGGATAAGACCTCTCTATACTGATGACGACCCCTGCAAACGAAATAAGGATTACGATTTGAGGGCATGCACCTGGAATGTCCGGTCCCTTAATGGGGAAAGTGCCACTGCCCGGCTGGTTGATTCCCTCGTGAGAGTAAAAGCTGACATCACTGCCATTCATGACATGCGATGGACGGGACAAGGCAAGAAAATAGTAGGACCTTGTGACGTCTACTACAGTTTTAACGAAAGTTTTTACTACCGTTTTTTTAACATATCGCTAATTTGCGCTCACGCCCCGATGGAAGAGAAGCGCGATGCCACCAAAGATTCCTTCTATGAGCACTTGGAACGTTCCTAAGAGCGCTGCCCCCGCCACGACATAAAAATCGTGTTTGGCGACTTCAACGCCAAGGTGGTGAAGGAGAGAATTTTTGGTCCCACAGCCGGAAAATTCAGCCTGCACAACGAAACATCCGGTAACGGACAGAGGCTGATCGACTTCGCCGGGGCCCAAAACATGGTAGTCTGCAGCACCAGATTCCAGCATAAAAAGATTTACCGAGCCACCTGGCTGTCTCCTTATCGGAAAACATGATCCAGATCGATCATGTTGTGATAGATGGAAGGCACGCTTCTAGTGTATTAGATGTACGTACGATCCATGGACCCAACATCGACTCGGATCATTACCTTGTTGCAGCCAAACTGCGCACACGCCTCTGTGCAGCAAAAAACGTACATCTACCTACGCAAAGAATGTTCGACATCGAAAAGCTGCAATCACAACAGATAACCAGAAGATTCGCCACTCGACTCTCACTCCTGCTCTCAGAGAGCACTGCCCAACAAACCGGCATGCACGAGCAATGGAGCAACATTTCTCGTTCCCTACGTACCGCCGCCGAAGAAGAAATCGGATTCCGGCGAGCCCGAAAAAACAATTGGTACGACGAGGAATGTCATGCTGCCGCAGAAAGAAGGGATGCCACCTATAGAGCCACGCTGCGATCGGGCGCAACGCGAGCCATGTGGGATCGCTACAGAGAGCTGAAAAAGGAAGAGAGACGTATTATCCGAAAGAAGAAACGAGAGGCCGAAATATATACGTGAGTGCGAGGAGCTTGAGATGCTGGTCAACAGGAACAACGCCCGAAAATTCTACCAGAAAGTTCGGCGGCTTACAGAATGTTTTAAGACCAGGGCGTTTTCCTGTAAGATTAAAGACGGCGATCTGGTGACTGATGAACAGAGCAATCTTAAATTATGGAGGGAACACTTCTCGAACCTATTAAACAGTGACAGCTGTGCATGTCACAGAGAATGTGAAGATCTCGATAACCCAATCGTTGACGACGGAATTGTCGTTCCGCTACCCGATCATGACGAGCTGAGAATAGCGATAACGCGGCTAAAGAACAACAAAGCCGCGGGCGCTGACGGACTGCCGGCTGAGCTATTTAAACATGGCGGCGAGGAGCTGGTAAAGTGCATGCATCAGCTCCTATGTAAAATATCGTCGGATGAAAGCATGCCTGCCGATTGGAATTTAAGTGTGCTCTGCCCAATCCATAAGAAGGGCGATCCTGCAATTTGTGCCAATTACCGCGGGATTAGTCTTCTAAATATCGCCTATAAGGTTCTAGCGAGCGTATTGTGTGAAAGGCTGAGGCCCACCGTCAACTAACCATCGACCAAATATTCACAATACGCCAAATCTTGGAAAATACCCATGAAAGGAGAATCGACACACACCATCTTTTCGTCGACTTCAAAGCTGCTTTCGACAGTACGGAAAGGAGTTACTTGTATGCCGCAATGTTTGAATTTGGTAACCCCGCAAAACTAATACGGTTCTGCATGATGACGTTGCTGAACACCAGCAGCGCCGTCAGAATTGGGAAGGACCTCTTGCGAGCCGTTTGATACCAAACGAGGTTTCAGACACGGTGACTCGCTGTCGTGTGACTTTTTTAACCTGATGTTGGGGAGCATCGTATGAGCCGCAGAACTTAATCACTCAGGCACAATATTTTATAAGAGCGTACAATTGTTGGCGTATGCCGATGACACTGACATTATCGGCCCAACAGCAGGGCTGTTAGTTCTGCCTTCTCCAAACTGGATAAAGAGGCAAAGCGAATGGGTCTGGTGGTGAACGAGGACAAAACGAAGTACCTCTTGTCACCAAACAAACAGTCGACGCACTCGCGTATCGGCACCCACGTCACTGTAGACAGTTATAATTTCGAGGTTGTAAAAGACTTCGTCTATTGAGGAACCAGCATTAACACCGATAACAATATCAGCCTTGAAATCCAACATAGAATCTCTCTTGCGAACGAGTGCTACTTTGGACTAAGTAGGCAACTGAGCAGTAAAGTCCTCTCTCGACGAACAAAACTAACACTTATAAGGCTCTCATCATGCCCGTCTTAACGTATGGCGCAGACAAACCTGATGTTACCTGTCATCTCCGATCGACTGTCATGGATTCTCCTGTCACTAAGCAGAATGGACTGCAGGCAGCTCGTTGGACTGATGACGGGCTACTTTGTTTACGTCGAAAGCAACCCCGGAATCATACCTCTGCACCATATTCACTGACTCGTAAATAAAGTTCGTAAAAAAATTATATCATCATAATATTTTTACCAGGTTTAATTTTTTTTTTATTTTGGTCGGGTCAGACTAGCAAGTACAGCACTCAGTCACAATTAAATCCATTCTACTGCACTCGGATTCCCTTTTTAATTTTCTTTAAATCTACTCGACCTTCGAAGAAATTTAAGTAGATCTTTTGGTGCCAAGGAGCCAAGGTGGTCGCTTCTTAACCCATCAGTGCCAAAGACCAAAGGCCTGATTCGAGCGAAAGCCGGGAACACGCACAGAAAGCGGTCCGCCATCTCATCCTCCTCTCCACATGCTGGACAGAGTGCTTTGCCCATAGAAATTGGCCCGTCATCAGTCCAATCAGCTGCCTACAGTCGTTTCTGCTTAATGACAGAAGAAATTGTAACTGTCGGTCGGACATGACAGGTAACATCAGTTTTGCTAGGAACGCTTGTGGGTTAGAGTAGGGTCTTCAACAACACCTCTTAGAAGACATGCAGAAGTCGTCCATACTGGACACATGTGCAATAGTTCGTAGATTTTTAAATATTTAAGCAATAGTAATCGCATGGGCGTAGATCTTGGACTACGTTCCACCAGAGCACAATCCCTTGAAAATTTTATCCGGGATGTGTAATCTCCGGCAATAGCCGAGATGGATTAAGCTCAAATAAAAAAAATAAAATAAAATAAAATAAAATAAAATAAAATAAAAAAAAGATAAAATAAATTGGCTTGCTGCTAAGCTGTCGCCAATTAATGTAAAACACTCCTTTTTTGGGATGCAATAAAAAAAATAAAAAATAAAATAAAACAAAATAAAATACAAAAAAAAAAAAAGAAATAAATAAAATAATTTAAAAAAGTCCAAAGATGGCCCGAAATGACTGTCCACGGCGTATATCGAAAAGACGTGCTGAGCCAGCCCACATGTCGACCAAAAATTGTCGCACTTATGGCTTACCAACAGGTCGATATTTGCTGAATCGGAGGGTACCATTTTCGCCATACAAGATGGTGTGATTCCTACTAAAAATTACATTAAATACGTAATGCGAGATCCAAATGCCGCTGCAGACAGATGTCGAAGATGCAATAGTGTGAGTGAGACATTAGACCACGTGCTAGCGGGATGCGTCACACTGGCTAACTCTATGTACCTGAAGAGACACAATGACATCGCGAAAATAATCCATCTAAAACTGACGCAGATGTACAACTTCAATCCAAGCAAAATACCGTACTTCAGATACACCCCACAACCTGTTCAAGAAGACTCCAACTACCTTCTATATTACCACCGAACAATTTTAACAAATGCCACAAGAGGCCAGATATTTTCCTGATTGATAAATCTCAAACGACTGGTTAGATAGTTGATATTGCTGTTCCTCTTAACAAAAACATGTAAAAAACATATGCCGAAAAAATATCCAAATATTCTGACTTAGGCATTGGTGTCAAACGCCAGTGGAAGCTAAGGAAGGTGCACATACCAATTCTCATCTCAGCCCACGGACTAGTGCATAAAAACTTAGCAGACAACGTGAAAACTCTTGAACTCCCAGAATATTTAATTTTCGATATGCAGAAAGCAGCTTTACTCAATTCTTGTCATAGAGTCAGAAACTTTTTACAGTAAACATTTTTCTTGTTTGTAAAATTGTTAACTATTTTATATAATATTTATAGACATTAATTAAATTGTAATCTTTGTACCTGCTAAAAATTATTGGCTTGCAGCAATTAATGTAAATCACTCCTTTCTTGGGATGCAATAAAAAAAAAAAATAAAAAAAAAAAATAAAATAAAATAAAATAAAATAAACTAAACTAAAGTAAAATAAAATAAAATAAAATAAAATTGCCCGCAAGGGCATCTCTCATTAGAGAGTTGACGGGCATGACAACCCCGCGGCCCTTGTCACGACCCCGCACGGACATCCCTCACCGCTGGAAGTAACGACTCCACGGCTCCGAAGTTTCAGCGAAGATGAAAACATACCGCTAAGATGCCTAACATGCCGGCTGCGTGAATGCATGTCTGAAGGACACAGTTAACCCAGAAGGAAATCTGTAAACCACCTGGCAGAAGGTTAAAAATGCAATTACCCGTTTCGAAAAACGGAGAGCCGCATTATAGAGGAATCTAATGATTGCAGCCGAGCGAGGATATTCGCTAAAGTTTCGGCAGAAGCCACGGCTGCCGGCGAGGGCTCTGCTCATCGACATCAGATAGCGGAGTCACCAGTGGCACAAGAACAACAACACGAAAACCCCAACACTGCGACAAGTGTTTCTCAAGTTAATCTTGGGACCACAAGAGCAGGCCGTGTTAGACAGCGTATTCAATGGACAACGGAAATGAATGAATATGTCCTGCGCTGCTACTAATATACATTTCCACAAATTGTGAAGAACCGGAGCACATGACGACCTATCGTGAGAGAATGCTAGACCTGTTTCTAAGAAGATACAGACATCTGAATGGGAAGCTTACCGAAAATAGCCTTGCTACAAGAAAAAAAGTAATCTTCCAACACGAATATGTAAGAAAAGAAAAGCAAGAAGAAATTAAAAGCGCAATACGCAACGAGCTACGAGGAGTGGAAAGAAGCGAAGAAGAAATAACACCAGAGATAACCGAGGCACGCAACCTACAGCCTGAAAATTTAGCGGAATTTACCAACGTACAACCTGAAATTAACTTGATTTATGAAAGTACTGAAAGCGATGGTCCTGAAACTAATGAAGAACGGGAGGTGAAAGACATTTTCCATAATTATCTGGCGAATTATGAAGGTATGGATCCTTTGCTAAGACCAAGGATACCCCGATTAGGCGAAGCGGAGAAATTAAACGAAGTGGTAAAAACACTTAACTCGAAAATTCTGCCAGCATATGTGGACAATAGCACCAACTTGGAATATGTTAACACTCTCTTTTATGTTTCTGCTCTTACTTCTGTACGATTACTGGGGAAGCACCCAAAGGTACAGACATTTAAAAATAAAACAACGCAAAAAACGCCAGTAGTTTCTAAGTGGCAAAGAAGACTGCAAACACGAATTGCCGGTCTAAAAGAATCTATAGGGAGGCTTACTTTATTTAAAAAAGGGGCTAGATCTAAAAGGTTGTTCAGGCATGTATCTAGATTCATCGCACCGCTTAAACCTCAGACTACTATCGGAGATAATTGGTAGGAAAGTACAGCAACTCGCCGCTTACTCAAAACGATTAAGAAGATACCTCAAAGACGGAAAGAAAACCAGCTTTTCCCCAAAAATCAAAAGAACTTTTATAGAAATCTGCAACAAAACAGCAATACAGAATCTCAGACATCATATCCACAACAACAAGATTTAGAGCAGTTTTGGGAGAAAATATGGGCACAAGCAAAACACTTCAATGCTGATGCGAATTGGTTAGCCAATGAAAAAGAAAAATCGGACAACGTAGCACCAATGCACTTCTGCAACATAACAGCAGAAAAATAAAGAATAATAAATGTAACTCAGCAAACTGGAAATCCCTTGGCCTAGATCAGCTACACAACATCTGGCTTAAAAAGCTTTCAGTAATGCATGAAGCACTCGCAAGATGCTACAACGACCTACTGAAAAATATAGCTGCTATCCCAGAATTCCTCACTGCCGGAGTAACCTATCTTCTTCCAAAGGACGCACCATCTGCTGATCCAGCAAAATATCGCCCAATTACTTGCTTGAGCACGACATACAAACTCTTGACAAAAATTATTGCTAATCGAATATACGAACATTGGGAAATTAACGGCATTTTATGTGAATAACAGAAAGGGTGCAGGAAGCGCACAATGGGCTGTAAAGATCAGCTTATTATAGACACTGTAATCACAGGAGTAGCTCTGAGAAGAAGGCGAAACTTAAGCGTTGCTTTTATTGACTACAAAAAAGCTTTTGATTCAATGCCGCATGATTACCTATTAGAAATATTAAGAATTTACAAAATCGATGCTGCCACTGTTGCCCTCTTGGGTCGCATAATGAGCAAGTGGAATACTAAACTGGTTTTAAATGGAACTGTTTCAAAACGAATTTCAATCAAACGTGGTATATTCCAAGGGGATGCCTTAAGTCCCCTATGGTTCTGCATTGGCCTCAACCCGCTTAGCAGGCTTCTTACACATAAGCAAACCGGCTTTACACTCAAAACCGAAATAAGAGAGCATACGTTCAACCATCTTCTATTTGTTGATGACTTGAAACTTTACGCAAACAAAAAGCATAAGCTTCATGAGCTGATAGATGTCACTAAAGCTTTCAGTGATGACGTAGGAATGGAATTTGGGACAGATAAGTGCAAAATAATACATCTAATTAGAGGTCAGCTTGATGAAACCGAAGAAAACTACGCAGTAGATCAAAATATTATTATAGACAACTTGCATAGCAGCGAATCTTATAAATATTTAGGATTTCTGCAATTCAGGAATCAACCACACGCTAGTAAAGCAAAACCTCCTTAAAAAATTTGAGGCACGACTGAAAGCTGTATTAAAAACTAGTCTGAACAGTGCAAATTAATGCATACCCCTTTTGACGTACTCGTTTGGAGTAATAAAATGGTCTCAGACAGATATCCTTCGGATTGAAACGCTGATACGCACCACTTTTACAAAGTTCCAAAGCCATTACGCTCAAAGCGCTGTGGAAAGAATATCCCTTCTCCGAAACGTTGGTGGGAGAGGAATCATCAATATAGCGCGTCTACACTTCTCGTAAAGCTTAAAGCTACGTACATATTTTCTAAGCAGCGAGCCCCATCTATTTAAAGCTATCGCTATGGCAGATAATGGCTCTACCCCGCTAAGTCTGATGGAGCAGGATTTCCCAGTACCTGAGGGGGTTAAATCCCCAGCAGAAATGATCGCAGCATGGAAGGCAAAAACAATACACGGTTCCCATCCCCATGATCTCGAAATGGAATGGATAGACGCACAATCATCCAATTTATGGTTGAAAAAAGGAAAACTATTTTCTGAAACAGAAGGTTTCGCAATCGCTATCCAAGATCGACTTATTCCAACAAGGAATTTCCGAAGGTCGATACATGGCGAGGCAATAGAAGATAGATGTCGAAGGTGCGGCATTTACGACGAAACAATCGACCATATAATTGCTGGATGTAGCGTACTTGCCCCCCGTGAATATGTCATGAGACATAACAATATAGCAAAGATCCTCCACCAACAACTTGCGATAAAACACGGTCTCTTACAAGCAGAAGTCTTGCATTTTATATATGAACCAAAGCCAATATTGGAAAATGCAAATTTTAAACCGTACTGGGACAGATTTATATCCACAGATCAAACAGCAGCTGCCAACAAACCTGACATTATCTTTTGGACAAGACAAATAAAACGATCGAAGTAATCGATATAGCGGTGCCCCTTAAGGGGTAACACCACTGTAGAAATTTCAAAAAATTGATTTTTTTTTTATAAGCTTAAAAAATTCTTTGAACCTTTTAAAATACAGAACAAAAAGTTTTATACGTTACCGAAGTTTATTTCATAAATATTTTAAGCTTTTAACCAAACGTTAGTGACTGCTACCTAACGACTTCTCCAAATTTCCAAAACACGTTTTCTGAAATTGGCACGCAGCATAACTCAAACAATTTTAAATATTTTTAATCAGGTTTTTCACTACGTCTGTATAATAACCTTCTTAAGAGAAGAGCGTAGGGGATTTTCGATAGATTAATTTAAACGATTGTTATAATTATTTAAATGCCGTTTTTTTAGTCCAAAATAGAGTTTTTTCCTTCAAATGCTTGCCAATTCCACAAAAATAAATATTTTTTAAATCTCCTACGTGTTTCTCTAGCTATTCTTATCTAGATTAAGAAAGAAAATGTTTCTTTGTTCCAGATTAAAATTTGCACCCTCTGTGCTGCGTGCCGCGGAGCTCCTTCAAGAGAAACCACATTACAAAAATGTCTCCAATGCCGCCATTTTGTAAAATTTTTCGATCAAACTTTGTAGTTTTGTATTTTAGTATATAAGTAACAACTTCCCAAATCAGAGTGATTGTTTTCCCTTTCCTTCTATACAAAAAAAATCTTTAAAAATCGTGTTTATTTTACGCGTGTACAGTGGTGTTACCCCTTAATCGCAACATCCAAAGCACATACTCCACCAAAGTATCGAAGTATGCAGCTTTGGCCATAGAACTAAAACGGATGTACAAAGCGAGGGAAGTGAATATAATTCCAATAATTATATCGTCCACTGGATTAGTGCCTAAGCATTTAATAAAAAACTTGAAGAAGTATGACTGCCAACACCTCTTAGAAGACATGTTGAAGTCGACCATACTAGACACATGTGCAATAGTTCGTAGATTTTTAAATATTTAAGCAATAGTAATCGCATGGGCGTAGAACTTGGACTACGCTCCACCAGAGCACAATCCCTTGAAAATTTTATCCGGGATGTGTAATCTCCGGCAATAGCCGAGATGGATTAAGCTCAAAAAAAATAAAATAAAATAAAAAACGCTATGTACTTATTCCCTAGCCCAATAAAAAATACTATTCATTCTGCAAAAAATATTACAATATAAAACTCAAAGTTTCCCATTTTGTTCAAGATCTATGAGAACTCGACAAATTTTCAACAAAATTTGAAACATCTGAAGTGACTTATCCACATCAAAAACTTCGCGCATTCCTTGTATTGAGAAATTGCACAACATCGTCAGGGAAAAAAATATTACAATCATCTAGAATTTTGAGCTACTTGAAGGTTGCACTTTGTTATACCAAAATTTGTGGAGCCACAAAACTGAATACACAATTAAAAATCTACTGGCTACTAGGAAAACGATCAAACCTTAGCTTATTTAATTAGCAAATATTACATAAATCAATAATAGGACCGGGCATGGGCATACGGACTAGAAATGTGGCGGACTGCCAGTAAATCAAATCTACAAATTATACAGAGCAGTCAGTCTAAGATGCAAAGAATAATCACAAACGCATATTGGTAAATAAGGCGTCGGCATAGACACAGTCACTGAAACAGTAAAGAGATGCAGCAGTAAGCATTTCTTGCTACGACTAGATCGCAAAAACCTTGAATTTGAATTGAATTTGAAAAGGTCGAGCCAAGGAGCACCAGGAGATTTGGTGGCTCCTAAAACACCCAGGCTAAAGAGCCCATTGTATTTAAAGCTCTGGAAAGGGGGTAGATAGTCAAGGCGGGAGGGAGAAAAGTATCAGAGAAAGAGATAGAAAATAATAGAGACAGAGATAGAGATAGTTAGTCCTGTGAGAATTTTCCAGATTCTTTGGCAAATCTGTAAGTATCCTCCAGTTTTAGAGAACGAATATTACTCATTCTCATGACATCGGAGCCCAAAACTCGTAGTCGTGCTCTAGCAAAGGCAGGACACTCACAGAGAAAGTGCTCAGTGCTGTCCGCCTCCTCCAAGCACGACAGGCATACCGGGTCCTCGATGATTCCAATGGTGGTCATATGCTGACCCCATGGGTTGTGTCCTGTAATGATGCCGACCATCAACCGAATGTCTTTCCTTCTAAGTTTTAGTAGAAAGTTTGACAGTTTTCTGTTCGGACTTGTCACAAAACACTTTGCAGTTCTGCAGCGTTCTAGACCGGACCATCGCTCTTTATGTAGAATGCCTACATAATCGCTGATCCAATTCTTGATTCCTGCGGGACTGATTCCGATTATTGGCTCTGGCCCCTGTGGGGGCACCGCTGATCCACGGTTGGCCAATTCGTCGGCAAAAACCTTAAAATGAGACTAAGAACTTCAAACAAGAAAACTAAAGCACAAAGCTCCACAGATCTGGCCCGTATTTTAGTATAAATCTAATTATAGAAATTCAGAAATAAAAAAAAACGTTGTTGTAGTAAAATTTAGAAATTATTTCCCGTTGCTATTAAAATTTTCGATCAAGGGGCGTTTTGTTTTCTATTCTGTGGGAAAAAATGATATGCGGGAAAAGGTATGGAAACAGAATACGACAAATATAATAAAGACAATAATAAGGCAATAATAAAGAAAAATTTTTTTTGAGTAATAAAGACCTTTATTTTGGCCTTAACACACTCCGTTGATTGTATGTTTGTATATCTACGCCAGTTGTCTAGTTCACTAGTGTCGAAATAATAGACGTGCAACGCCCTTTGCGAAAATTATAAATCTTCCGATGGGGCGATTAATTTTGCACCACCTTGCATATTCTGCTGTATTCTGTTGTTCAGGGCGCTTGTATTATATTAATGATGGAACAACGCATGCCGGGTATTTTGCTAGTACACACAAATAATAGAATTAAAAGACATCAGTTTTGTTTTCTTCACATTTATTACATGATATTCAAAATTGTTTAAATGATTATTTTTTATTTGTTATATTACATAGTTTATTTTCTTCTTTGTCTACATTAAAAACTTCACTTATTGTGTACAGATGCTCAGTATTTTCAAAATGTGTTCGCAGAGGTGCATGCAATCCATATTCGTAAATGAAAGCACTTATGCGTATACCTTTGTATGTATGTAAGCTGCAAAATAATTACTTCGTATAATTTTCATACCAAGTTTACAAGCAAGTTTGTATAAATTTTTGGTTTTCACGTGACTAGCAAATACCATAGTTAAAAATTTCAATTAAGTACCCAATAATAGCTGACAATATAAGTTGATGCCTTCAAGAAATCGATAAGGTGACTTTTAGAATGCATGTAAAATACTTAAGCACACATACACGCACATTTTAAATTAGTCGTACATGCATCGAACACACATAGATTTACACAAACGCTCTTAGGATATTCTTTGGTAAAATTTGATTCTCAGCTTAACTGTAATAGAGTTGCTGGCAACTTAAAAGCTAAGCTCTTCTTTGGTTTATTTTCTTGAAAAATGTTATTTCTCTCCGCTTTTTTAATATAAATATTTTTACTAACAAATATATCTATATGAAGATGCACGTCTGTTGTGGGTGTGTCGAGCGCAATTTCACAGTTAAACATAAAATTTGTATGGCCCGTAAGTCAGCTCTAAGTTTTGCATTCGCTGATGATCTGCTCTCCCTTCTAATATAGTTACGGCGTAGTATTTTCCATCACAAAAGGCGAGATGTTCTGATGGGCGGTTGAACTTTTGTTCTTGTGGGCGGTGTGGCGACATATGACTGGATACATCTATGGGACTGGCACTACCGTAACACCATGGGCTCTGCACATGAAAATTGACTCTGCAATAAGAAAGAGAGACGAAATTAGGTGCTTACTTCAAATACATCGATGGCAAAAGTTATAGGACTAGTGAATTGTTAGAATATTAGGCTAGAAAATATGTATATGTATGTGTCGTCATAGAGTGAAATATTGGGTAGTCGAAAAAGTCTTTTTGTATTTCTAATCAAACTTCAACTCATTTTTTTTATATTTATAATGAACTTTATTAAACCTAAATATGTACCATTTCGGTCGACCACCTTTTGCCATTTTTCTTCTAGAGACATTATTCCATCAGTGTAAAACTTTTGTGGTTTCTCGTCGAAAAACTGCGACAAGTAATTTTCACAAGCTTCTCTGAAGCCAACTCTACTCCATTAAGGGAGTTCTGCATTGACCGAAACAAATGGTAGTCTGATGGTGCAAGGTCAGGGCTATATGGTGGATGCATCAAAACCTCCCAGCCAAGCTCTCCTAGTTTTTGCCGAGTCATCAAAGATTTGTGTGGCCTAGCGTTGTCCTGATGGAAGACGACGCCCTTTCTGCTGATCGGTTCTGGCCGTTTTTTTTCGATTGTTTGCTTCAATCTCATCAGTTGTTGAGAGTAAAGTGTAGAATCAATCGTTCGAGCTGGCTGGAGCAGCTCATAGTGGATGATTCCTTTCCAATACCACCAAACACACAGCATAAATTTTGGAGGCGTCAATCCTGGCTTTGCGACCATTTGTTGAGCTTCACCGCCCTTGCACCATGATCTTTTCCGCACATTACTGTCGAATTTGATCCACTTTTCGTCTCCTGTTACCATTCGCTTCAGCAATGGTTCGAATTCATTTCGTTTCAGCAAAGAATCGCAGATGTTAATTCGGTCCCTAAAATTTTTCACAAACAATTCATGTGGTACCCAAACATGGAGCTTCTTTTTGTAAACAGCCTTTTTAAATGGTTCAAAACCGTTTGATGATGAATGTTTTTGCCTTGGCGATGTCATGGCAGCTTATGTGACGGTCCTGGTCAATCTTTTCCATAATTTCATCGACTTTTTCAACGATAGGTCGACCGGAGCAAGGTGCATCTTTCACATCGAAACTTCCAGAACGGAAGCGAGCCAACCATTGTTGTGCTACACGAGCTGATACAGCATCGTATCCGTAAACTTCACAAATTTCATTGGTGGCTTGCGTGGCATTCTTCCCTTTTTTATACAAAAATTTCAAAATATAGCGAATTTCTTCATTATTTTCACTCATTTTTGCACAGCTATAACTTTTTTTCAACTTCTTCGAATTTAATTTTTTTTTGTTAAATGAAGCTTAAAATGTCACCTTTCTAACACCATATGATATGACTCAATGTGATTGGTAGCACTGGAGATAGATGACTCCAACGACATCTATTGACAAAATACGAAAAGACCTTTTCGACTACCCAATCTTACTAACAGATGATGAACGCATAAATTGAAAATATATGTACGGTGTGTCAACAAAGAGTTTTGAAAATGTCTATTGAAGTCGAAAATTTTAATTTATTTTCAAAAAAAGTCAAAATTCTTTCTTGACATACTGTATTTTTGATGTATAGTAGTTTTTCAAAGAATGCTATCGGAATCTCAGGTTAAGTGCTTCATTTATGAAGAAATTAAACGTATTAGTTCAATTTTCAAAAACATTTGAAAATAGCAAAGATATTACAAAAATAACAACAAAATTATATCTAGAGAATTTTGCACGTGATTAAATTCGTCAGTAATGCTTTCTTCTTTATACCGTTATCCTTCCGTTATTTTTCTGTTGTTAAAATGTAGTGTTTCTTGACTCGCCATAGACAAAAAAAAAACTAAAAAATGTGGTTGTTTAAAAAGTATTTAATCAAATGGCGGTTGAATGCCGCCATCATGCCACAAAAGCCAGCATTGTTCGATGAAAACACGAAAGCGAGCTTGGGATTCTGCAAAAAAGCAAACACTGGAATGCTGAGGACTGACGACTGAAAAAGAGTGATATTGTCTGATGAGATTCATATTAACCGTTTTAAGTCAAATGCAAAGCAGTTCTACCTGCACCGACCGCATGAAAAGCTGCAAAAGTCTCAAGGCACAAGTAAAACAACCAATGAAGCATGGCGGTGGTAGCCTTATGGAGTAGGGCTGCTTCATGTGGTGGCATATTCGTCCATTGCCACAAGTATTCGAAAGAATAAAAAACAGACAATCCGAATATCTTACAGACCAATTTGCCGGTCTTTTTTAAACTAAGTCCATGCCCAACAGCAAGGGTTATATTTCAGCATGACGGGGACCCAAAACATACGCGAAAATTGTTCAAGAGTAGATCAAAAATCACGACTTCAAGCTTTTAGAATAGCCAGCACAAATCCTAACTTAAACCCTATTGAAAATGTGAGAGCTATTCCAAAAGATGCGGTCGCCAAGAACATTGACGAACTAGTGTCAAGAGCTCAGAAGGAATGGCGTGATCTTGCACGCTTAACTATTGAAAAACTGGTCGAGAACATGTCGAGATACATATATATATAAGTTCCTCCTCCTATTTGTGGTGTGTGTCTTGCTGTTGTGCCACAAATGGAGGGACCTATAGTTTCATGCCGACTCCAAACGGCAGATATTTTTATGAGGATTACATTTTACTATTGAGTTTTATGCAATAAAAGTTATCGCCGAGCAAAATTGGCTCAATAAAATTTTTTGTTATTTTCGTAACTTTAACTTATACGTTTTATTTCTTATTAAATGAAGCACTTAACCTGAAAATTTGGTAGCATTACTTTAAAAAAAAAACTGCAGTAATCAAAAATGCATGAATGTGGCAAGCATTTAGCCAGTTCTGCTCTTCACTGTACGAGGTTTGTTACAATAAAAGTGAGTTTTCAAATTTCGCGGGCAACGTACATTTGGCTTTCGATTATTGTTTTTGTTTATGTTGGTACACTCATCCCCAAGATATTTTAACGATTTTACCAATATACTCGTAATCTATTTAGTTTATTTGTGAGAGGCTTAAATAAGACCAGAGTTTTGCGTGTTCGGCGATTTTTTGCTATCGAAAAAAATGGAGCAAAGAAGTTGCATCAAATTTTGTGTCAAAAATGGAATTAGGTGCTCAAAAACACTTTAAATGTTGAGAGAGTATTCTGAGTCAAAAAAATGTTTAAAAGTAGTACAAGTTTTGAAAAGAAGGTCGAGAAGATGTGAATGGCGACGCTCGCTCTGGACGCCCCAGCACATGAACAACCGATGAAAAGTGAGAAAATTGTTATGTGGAATCGTCAAATCACAATTACAAAAGTTGATGAGGATGTCGGCATATCGGCATATCGGTTGGCTTATGCCATGCAATCTTTTCGAAAATTTGGGCATGAAGCGTGAGGCAGCGAAGTTCGTTCCAAAATTGCTGAATGTTGCAGGAATTGTTGAATGATGGCAAGGATTTGCTTAAAAGGGTCATAACCGATGACGAGTCATGGGTTTACTGTATAGTTATGAATCGAAACTAAAGCCCAATCGTGCCTTTGGGAGAGTCCAAGATACGATAGCAGAAAATCGATGAACACGCAAGATACTTACCTATTTATGCCTCTCACAAACAAACTAAACAGGCTACGAGTATATTGCCAAAACCGTGAACTTATCTTCGAGACGAGTGTACAAACATAAACAAAAATGATAAACGAAAGTCGAATGTACATTGTCCCCGAAATTTGAAAATGCACCTTTTGAAAAACCTTGTATATCTGTGAGAATATATTGAATATGAGCTGAAACTTTTCTACAACTCTATGTTTGCTATATTTTATTATCGCTGCTTTTCTGCTGCTTTTCATTTGATTGCAGTGATTCGTGCGACAGAAGACATTGCCATTGCATACTTTCAGGCTCAACGGTGCATGCAGATGTGGCTTAACACCCAGTAGGAAATCCAATATGCAAAAACAGTACCTTTGTAGTGTAATAAAATAAACAATGCTAAATGATTGAATGAAAATGAAGTATGCGCTTTGACCACATCGTCGTTTGTGCCCTTTACTTAACCTCTTCCAAACCCAACATGATCAATAAAACTAAGAGGGAACTTGGTTGGGTTTAGGGATTGTGCCTATTTTCAGACCAATATATCTCATCCCTTTTCTCGCTATAGAAACAGATAAGTTGAAGTTTCCGGAGATTGGTCGCTGAAGCGACAAGAGTCAGTCGGCCACATCCCAAGCTTTTGCAGATTGCTGCGCAAACTGTGGTGACCTGTGAGAATGTGTCTGGACATTTTCAGTTTGTTCTTAGGAAGGGTTATGAGTTGCCTGAACATATTTTGATTATATACCGTACGTAAGGACTTCGCCTGGCATAGTTTCAGCTTACATCTCGTAGCCTGAGCCCTTCGCTTCTAAGTTCCTCACCCATCACACCATAAAGTGTTCCCGCATAAAAAGGAAGGGCTCGGATGCTATCAATAACGAGGTCGCAACCTCTCAGCCAATGCATTCGCTACTTCGTTCTCAGGTATTCGTTTATGTTCTGGTACCCATATGAGCTGGATATGTTTTGTATTCTATGTTGTAAGCAAAAATAAAATGTAGAACTTAAATTTACCTATATTCAGCTTCTTGGCCTTCTTTTCGAAGTATTGTTTAAATATTAATCGATTTTTTCAAGTTCATTGAGTATAATAACAACTTTAGGCAGTATTAAGCAAGGTTAGATTAGTAGGTTTCTCCGTAGAAAAAGGAAACTATCTCACACTTCCTCTGTGAATGTCCCACCCTATGGGAGGCGAGTATGTTAGCCCTTAGAAAGCTACTTTTTTAAAGAGCTCAAAGAGCTGGCTGGTATAGACGTAAACAACCTTATATGGTTTCTCAGTCGCATAGACTGTAGGTATATATATAATATATTTTTTTTTGCCGGGACAAACTAGGCAGTACAGCACTCAGACAACATTGGGTCCATTGTACTGTAGTCGGGTTCCCTTTGTAAGTTTCTTTAAATCTACCTGACCTCCGAAGAAATCAGATTAGATCTTGTGGTGCCAAGGTGCGAAGGTATTCGCTTCTTCACATATCACTGCCATCAGTGCCAAAAACCTAAAACTTGACTAAGCGTAGGTCGGGCAGATGCACAGAAAGTAGTCCGCCATCTCATCCTACTCTTCACATGCTGGGCAAAGTGCATTGCTTGAGTTGCCTACCTTTTCCATTTTTCATCCATCCAACCAGCTGCCTACAGTCCCTTCTGCTTAATGATAGGAGGAATTGTAATACTTGGACATGTCAGGTAAAAAGTTGGCCTCAGAGCCCATCCTCGCTAAAGAGTCAGAGGTCTCGTTACCCACGATACCCACGTGTCCCGGGACCCATGGACATTATATCTACCGACATAGTTCAGCCTGGATTTACAGAATCTGTAGTGGTTGAAGGGTTGCCTAATGTCATGAGCGTAGTTTGGCCGTCGCTGCAGACACATACATATCTACCTCTCCATCAGTTTTCCACAACAAAGTTCATTGCTTCTTGAATAAATTGTATACAGTAGTCGTGAAGAAATACTCCATTTAACTAGTTGATAGCGAGGATGTGGCAACAAAATGGTGCAGTAGTACTAGTTGTATTCTAGGAGAATCATCACTTCAACCAACCAACCAACCAACCAGGATTCTCCAATGCAAGTGGCTTACTGAGACGTGACTCTAATACATGCGTTTCCGTTCGACAGGCGAAGGAAGGAGCTCAAAATAAGGGCGATATTGCAATGGTTATCAGCTAAGAAGTATCAGTTACGAATGTGGCAATTGCTTTGTGCTGAGGATACGATTCCGCAGTAGGCTGATATCCAAGCTCGAAAGCTTTGCAGACTTAGGGATATTAAAAGTGAAATTAGGAGTTGTGCAGTCGAGGCTAGAATTATTCAATTTCTTCATTCACCGGATAGCTCCGCAAATGGGACTTGAAGTTATGTTCAGACTCACTGCATAGATACCCAGATGACTGCTCATATATAATAATATACAGATATCCAGATATCCCATAGGTGTCATAGATATCTATTTGGAATACTCACCACCACCGGGAGTTCCAGCTATCATAGCCTTGGAAGTCTATTTAGAGCAACTTCTATTCCCATGTGAACAAAATGATTTGAAAACACAAGCAGCAGCCTATGTGAGTGGTTGCAGGAAAATAATTCATATGAATATTTTTTTTATAACTTGAGCTAAAATTGTAGTTATATACTGTGGGCAAAAAGTAAGATGAATTTGGTTGTAAAATGAAAATCTTTATTTACTCTTGTACAACAATTTCATCCCCTTCAAAAATAATCCCCTCTCGATGAAATGCACTTATACCAACGATTTTTCCAATCCCCGAAACATGCCAAATTGTCCATTTCCGGTATAGTCATCAGCACCTTCTTCGATTCAGCTTTTATCTCTCAATCGACTCGAAACGCGTTCCCCGGAGTGGTCTCTTGAGTTTTGGTAATAGCCAGAAGTCACACGGAGCCAAATCAGGCGAATACGGTGGTTGCGGAACGATATGCGTGGAATTTTTGGCGAAATCGTCACGAAGAACGAGTGGAGTGTGAGACGGTGCTTTATCGTGATGCAAAAACCAAGAGTTGTTGTCCCATAATTCTGGTCTTTTTAGACGAATTGGTTCACGTAAACGATGCATAACGCTCAAATAATATTCCTTATTAACAGTTTGGCCAGGTGGAAGGAATTCATAGTGCAAAACACCACGAAAATCGAAAAAAACTGTCATCATGACCTTTATTTTGGAACGACTTTGACGTGCACTTTCCAAGTATCATATCCCGTAATGATGCATTTGAGCTTGTCCTGATAGTCTGAAAGCATTGTTTCACACACATCAACGCGACGACTTTTTTCCAAGAAATTGAGAGTTTTCGGTACCAAACGAGATTTGACTTTTCGTAGGTCCAAATGGTCTTTCAAAATGGTTTTCACAGATCCTTCTGATATTTCGATTATATCAGTAAGGTCTTTAACAGTCAACCGAAGATCTTTGAGCACTAACTCCTTCACTTTATTGACGAGTTGGTCATCTGTTGATGTCGATGGCCGTCCGGAGCGCTCCAAGTCATCAACACGTTGTCGACCCTCTTTGAAGTCTTTGTACCACTTATAAACATTTTTCTGCGACATGGCCAAATCACCAAATGCCTTCTGCAACATGCTAAACGAAATTTCATTCCGCAAACAAAATTTGATTGCACTTCTCTACTCAATCAAATCAGACATTGTAAAAATCGAAAAATGCACTCTTGGTCGTTTGGTAAACACAAGCGTAAATATATTACTGATAACGACATTCACATGAAAGTTGGCCCAGAAGTTATTAACAGTGCTGCCAACTCATGAAAAAAATAACTAGAGCGAAGTTTTAATCCCGCGAAGTTTGACAAATAAACTCACCTTACTTTTTGTCCACAGAGTATTCTATGTACAACAGTATTAGCCGTATAAGTCAATCGTCAAAATTCGAATGATTTGGTGACAGGGGAAAAACTCGCTAGTGCCATATTGACACGTTCATAGTAACTTTAAAGAAGAATTCGCTTATCAATACTTTCAACAGGCTACGTAAAATAAGAAAAGTCTCTACTAAAATTCAAAAAAAACTTTCTCAAGTTACTCCTGACGTAATCGCAAGAGAAGTTACAATTTTTTTACTGCGAATTGTGTATCAAAAGCTCTCTTACTTACCATTTGCATAGAATTCGCTCGGAGTTTTCTTCGTGTACTGATGTAAGTGGTTGAGGTGTTCACCCGTTGCAAGTGGAATGCATCGTCCGTGCCTTGGTTGGTTGAAAGCAAAAAGTTTTAAAAAGAAGATATTTGCTTTTATGAAATATGAAACTATTTGCAATGTCTTTAAACTCATATTTTTGATGCCGAAATAAATTAACATCTTGTAAGTTGCACACAACTACATATGCACTAACTTTGCATGTGCAACATAAAAATAAATACTCCACAGAATTTCTGAATATGCATACTACAAATATTTAGTGCATCTCTTTGAGTGGTATTTTAAAGAAAAGAAACATTTTTGCAGTTCATTGATTTTTTTTGTTTTTTTTTTTTTTTTGGTTTGATTTTCATTGGAAGGACAAACAATTTCTATTTGTTCTACTCTTCTAATAAGAGAGATATTAAATGTATTTTATTTTATTGCATATTTCAATTTCAATTGATTTCTGATTCTATTTCCAATAAATAAAATTTGCAAGCAAATATAAAATTAAGTGGAATTCATTTCTTCAATTAAATGATACATAAATCAGAAGCCATCATGCATTTGGCCTTTAGAAAAACATAAATAGAACTTACATTTCCAACCAAATATGCATATATTATATGTATGTACGAGGTGCGTTCAAAAGGTATCGCGAATTTTGTCTTTTTTTCAAAAATTATTTATTTATTCATTAATATCTATTTTATTCTCTTCAAAGTAATCCCCATGAGATGCACTTGTGCCAACGTTTTTTCCAATCTTCGATGCACTTCAAAAAATCATTATTTTTTATCTTTCTCAGCTCCTCGGCGTCGAACCGTCTTTATCTCGTCAATCGTAGCGTAACGTCGTTCTTTCATGGGCCTCTTCAGTTTCAGGAACAAGTAAAAGTCACAGGGGGCCAGATCTGGAGAATACAGCGGCTGTGGCATCATTAGTGTGTTGTTTTTGGCCAAAAAGTCGCGCACAAGTCACGATGTGTGAACAGGGGCGTTATCGTGATGCAAGAGCCAATGTTTGTTCTTCCACAAATCCGGGCGTTGCTGGCGGATTGCTTCGCGCAAATTGCGCATAACTTGCAGGTAATATTCCTTATTGACCGTTTTACTCTGTGGCAAGAACTTATGATGCACAACGCCGCTGCAATCGAAGAAAACGGTAAGCAAAACTTTTACATTCGACCGAACTTGGCGCGCTTTTTTCGGTTTTGGTTCGTGCGGCAGCTTACATTGTGATGATTGAGCTTTGGTTTCCACGTCATAACCATAAACCCACGATTCGTCACCCTCTGGAGCAAATTTGGGTCGTCGGGAACAGAGTCCAACATCTCATTAGCAATGCTCTTGCGATGCTGCTTTTGGTCGAAATTGAGCAGTTTTGGTACGAATTTTGCGGCGACCCGTCTCATGTCCAAATCATTGAAAAAAATAGAACGAAATCGGCTCGAAACAGTCGATATGTCTAGGACCTCACCAACTTCTCTAACGGCGATTCGTCGATTGCCCAATACCACTTTCTTCACTTCATCATTTTTTTCGACTGTTGTTGAAGTGCTCGAGCGTCCGGCACGCTTTTCGTCGTTCACATCTTCTCGGCCTTCTGAGAACATTTTGTACCACCGATAAACGTTGCTTTGGTCCAAGGTAGCTTCTTCGTATGACACCGCACTGAGTCAACATTCGGAATGCATCCGCGGACTTAATTTCGTTTTTCACAAAAAATTTGATACAGGTTCTTTGATCCATCTTTTTGAATAGGTAAAAATCGAAGACGAGCCGAAACACGTGCAAGTAAAGCAGCTGTCAACAATTAACTGAACTTTCAAACTGGCCGAACTCGTCGGTATGAGTGAGAGCACTAACATATCGCCACAAGAAAATCGAAATTCGAATATACGTAACCTGCGAAAATTCAAAATTCGCGATACTTTTTGAACATACCTCGTACTCGTATGTAAATACACCAATAAATTATCAGCTGGAGATTCGAGCTTATAGAATTCCATAAAATTATTTGAAAATAGGATACATCTTTGAAGATATGAATAATTTGGCCCTTACTCTGCTACGGTTAAACGTTAGACATGTTGGAGCTTGCAGGGTGGAGAATTGTTAACAGCAGACCCTGCAGCCAAGAAATTAGAGGTGTATGATCGCACAATAAAAATGGCGTAGCCAGAAAAAGAGTTGCACATTGGCTTTAAAGGATTTGGTAAAATTTTGTCAACTCATTTGAGTTTCAATTAGAAAAGTGAGTGCCAGTTAGACACCGAAAATTTAAAACAATTGCTTGATAAGCAGCGGCGCGTTAAAACCTCACAAAATCCTTTAGATTTGTGTGAAGATATTTCGGGGAAATAACCGCAATTTAACAATGGATCAAATGTAGATACTCAGTGTGCTCCTTAATTAAAACAAGAAACAGTATATCTAGGAATCTAGGCAAAACTTTGTTTTTGTAAATCTTCACCTGGGGCTCAGGAATAGTCTAAACTAAGATAAGATAAGATAAGATAAGATAAGATAAGATAAGATAAGATAAGATAAGATAAGATAAGATAAGATAAGATAAGATAAGATAAGATAAGATAAGATAAGATAAGATAAGATAAGATAAGATAAGATAAGATAAGATAAGATAAGATAAGATAAGATAAGATAAGATAAGATAAGATAAGATAAGATAAGATAAGATAAGATAAGATAAGATAAGATAAGATAAGATAAGATAAGATAAGATAAGATAAGATAAGATAAGATAAGATAAGATAAGATAAGATAAGATAAGATAAGATAAGATAAGATAAGATAAGATAAGATAAGATAAGATAAGATAAGATAAGATAAGATAAGATAAGATAAGATAAGATAAGATAAGATAAGATAAGATAAGATAAGATAAGATAAGATAAGATAAGATAAGATAAGATAAGATAAGATAAGATAAGATAAGATAAGATAAGATAAGATAAGATAAGATAAGATAAGATAAGATAAGATAAGATAAGATAAGATAAGATAAGATAAGATAAGATAAGATAAGATAAGATAAGATAAGATAAGATAAGATAAGATAAGATAAGATAAGATAAGATAAGATAAGATAAGATAAGATAAGATAAGATAAGATAAGATAAGATAAGATAAGATAAGATAAGATAAGATAAGATAAGATAAGATAAGATAAGATAAGATAAGATAAGATAAGATAAGATAAGATAAGATAAGATAAGATAAGATAAGATAAGATAAGATAAGATAAGATAAGATAAGATAAGATAAGATAAGATAAGATAAGATAAGATAAGATAAGATAAGATAAGATAAGATAAGATAAGATAAGATAAGATAAGATAAGATAAGTTAGCTTATGATATTGCAGATAACATGGAATGTATTTTTTAACTCGACATCTGGCTCTAGATCACCGTCTTTGAACGCCATTTGGTTTTTATGAAATACATTTAGAGCTTTGCCATTATCTACCGAGCGGTAATCAGTGTTAGAAATCAACTCTCTCTATTATTTCATAACTCATATTCTCAGGGTTTGCCAGCGACGGAATTAACCGAATGGTAGTCACGACTAAACACATGCGGCGCTTCCAGGGCGCTTCCAGGACGCTCCCTAAACAAGAGTACAAGTATTATTATATAATATAATGTAATGTGAAACAAGTAACTCAGAATCAACGACATGCACACTACAGACTACATAGGGACATAAATCTAAAAAATAATAATACAGCAAGAAACGATGGAAAGATAGAGAAGAAGAAGAAAAAGAAACCAGAATCGGGTGGCACCTAATGCGTATTTTAGGTTTCCTCAACAGACCTCCACCTCTATCGGCATTGAATTTGAAGGTCATCTCACCGGTAGCATCATAATTTCGATCGCCACGATTATGCAAATAACGACGCAGGCAAAAGCATCGACGAAAAACGGGCACGCGATAAATAATCTGCAGGAAACCACCACGAAATCGAGCATTCATATAGCAATAAATGATTGGATTATAGCAGCTGTGCGACATTGCCAGCCAATGGAATGCAAACCAGAAGTAGGGCAGCGGATCCCACATATTGAAGTCATCGTCGTTGAGTAGGAGCTGCAAATACAAATACAAAAAAACGAAAATTGTGCGAATATATGAGAAAAAGGATATATAAGAGATATGTTTTGTTTGTGCTAATTAATTGTTATACGAAAAACTACAGATGTGTATATATATATGTGAATGCTTGTGCATGTGTGCGTTTCACTTACCACGAGCACATTGAAAGGCAGCCAACACATGGTGAATACAATAACAACAGTCACCATCATCTTAATCATCTGTAAAGAATACAAAACAAGAATAGTGATGTTGTTAAGTTTATGTGACTGTGGTTGGCAGCAAAATTAATTAATTATAAAAAAGTCATTGTACTATTAATCATTTGTGGCTCATATAAACAGCGACAACAGAGCGGAAACAATTCTTAATAAATAACGCAAATGTGCGTGGAAGATTACAATGATATGTGATGAGGCTGAAATTTACGCCTGCAGCAGAAATACAGCAGAATTATAGCATTCACTAGTAATTGACGTCAGCAGAATAGCTGATATATTCACGTAGGCACATTCATACACCCACATTTAAGCGATGACCGGTGGTTGTATTATTTGGCAGCAATTTAGGCGCTCAACTTGTTCGGCCTGTGGAGGAGAATAAATGGAGTAGGAATTCTGCGAATAGGATCAGTTTTTGCAAATATCTATAACTGCTGAGTCAGATAGATGCACTTTATGTATTTACAGTGAAGCACGAATGTAAATGTCCACAATATTTGGTAGGAGTTTTATAAGGACTTAGTTATATTTAATATTTAATATTTAAGGAGAAAACTAGAAATAAGTTTGGCGAATTTTATTTCTTAATAAGAAAACTTCTAAAAGATGATATTTTAGCTATTATCTTTCTAAGCAGTTGGTTTAAACAGCCTTTCAAAATACAGCTGGTGCAAGAATTGAAGCCGAACGACCTACCATAACGCAGAGTTTTTGGTGAATGGGCTCTTGGAAAGTTGGCCGAAGATCCACTTTTTTATCGAAAAATTGTGTTCAGCGACGAAGCTCATTTTTGGATCAATGGGTACGTAAATAAGCAGAATTGTCGGTTTTGGTGTGAAGATCAGCCAGAAGAATTGCAAGAGCTATCAATGTATCCAGAAAAGGTCACAGTTTGGTGCGGTTTAGGGGCTGGAGGTATCATTGGACCGTACTTCTTCAAAGATGCTGCGAATCGTAACGTAACTGTGAATGGTGAGCGCCACCGTGAAATGATAACCATGACATGTGGTTTCAGCAATACGGTGCCACATGCCACATGCCACACAGCACGCGTAACAATGGACTTGTTGAGAGACGAGTTCGGTGACCATTTTATTTCACGTTCGGGACCTGTCAATTGGCCACCCAGATCGTGCGATATAACGCCTTTAGATTATTATTTGTGGGGCTATGTTAAAGCTCATGTCTACTCAGGCAAGCCTGCTTCAATTAATGCCGTGGAAGACAACACTAAATCAATTATATGTGAGATTCCGAGTATGCCAAAATTGGACTAAGCGGATGGATCATTTGAAGCTGTCGGTCGCGGTCAACATTTGCATTAAATAATTTTCAAACATTAAATAATATGGATTGTACTATCGATTTAAATGAAAATTTCATGCTTTTTCTGAATTTTAAGTGTGTTTTTTTTTTTGAAAAACTTTACTTTAGCTCTTAAAAAATCACCCTTTTTCAATTTTCCCCGAATGAGCAAATAAATAGCCACATGTGACGGAGTTAAGGGATAACTATGTTTCAAAATAAAAAAAAACTATTGGATCACATTCCCCTGGGAAACCCTTCTAATGTGCCAAAAAAAAAAAAAAAGAAACTGTTTTACAATTGCAATGTTGTTGTTGAAATTTAGTCCTGTAGCTAAAATTGGAAAAGTTTCCAAGTACCAATTTCCTTGTACATTTCGAGGTTTTGGTAATATTTGCCCTTTATTGAATTCCAAAGCCTCAGTAGTTTTTGCCTTTCTTCTGCAGATCGATGACTTCAAAAAGCGGAGTGATAGAAATGTAGACATTAGAAAATCGTATTCTAGGGATCAAAATAAGAAACTTTGCTGAAGGAACCATATCTCTAAAACGAATTCTGATGTCCCCCATTTTAGGTCGAACGAAAAATCCCACTTTGACCCATTTAGAGTGCTCCAATCGTGTCCAAATGTATGACCGACCCCCACTAACTTTGGACGGCCGATCCACCCATGCCAGTGGCACACCCTCTGGAGAATATGATTTTCACAGAGCAATGGGCGGTTTTTTTGCCTCCCCACAAATCGACGCGGCCTAGTAGACATACTTTAAGTCATTCAGTCATGGAAGCCAGTGTAAAAGTATAGGTCCAGATCTGGAGATAATCCTGTCCGCAACATTTTCTTCAATAAAGCCGTGGTTTCACTATTCTAATTAAACTCAATGGCTTTTGATCTCATTTCTGCACATTTGGGGACTTATAATCGTCGTTTTCTTTATATATGAAGTATTTAGTGAGGTCACGAATTCATCATTTGCACCCATTGTCACTGTTTAGCATATACACAAAGCAACTGAGTATGCAGCGAGCATTATCAGAAATCGAATTGTACGAGGAAAGTGCTATGCGTTGCATCAGGTATAGTAGTTAGCTGACTCTCTGCGATTTGGAAGGAATCAGCTGATACGATGACGTAATCGGGCTTATGGCAGCGGTTTGTTCACGATACAGGCAACCAACTCAGCAAAATCTGAACATGGCAAAATCTGAAACTGTGTTGGTTGTATAAAAGAAAATCAACGTAACTAGTAATAATATTGCTTCGTTGTTATCTGGACTACGACGCGCGTACGAATACGTGCGTAAAGAGCGGAAAGAACTCCGCTGTCAAATCATCGGTGATGTGGCAGCCGAAGTTACTCTCACAATTTTGCTTCGGATGGCCAAGCGTTGTAATTTATTAGCCTTACAGTGAATTTTTCTTGTCGCCAAGAGGTTGTAAGAAAATATCAAAAATTATTAAACAAAAAAATGTGTTATGGCTTGTTAAATTAAATGCCATAATGTCTAAGTCACTCCCTAATGAAATAAAAACAAAATTTCGTATAAAGAAGTATCGCTTTGCATGATTTCAAATTTTTGTATAAGTAGTAGTTCTCCATGCATTGTTACGCTGGAATATTTGCTGAGTCCACTCAATTACGTTTCACATTACTCTTAGAAAATTACACCATTTTGAATACCTAGAAATGCATAGGAATTTCTAAAATAATTTACAGAATAGTTTCCATGCAAAAACATTTTTTTTTATTAATGTGAAGTTGGGTGAACAGCATACAAGGTGAAGTCCAAAATAAACAAGACTGGCGTCATAAAAACGTTTTTGATGACGCCATCTTTTTAATGAGTTAGTGCGTTGAAAGTTACATCCCTAGCTGACTTCCAATGAAAGCCTGGTGACATTCGGTTCAGTCCAAGCGAAGTTATTGCGTCTAAAGTGTTTTGTATATTTGGGTCATCGGTACAAAAATGAGTTTCGAACAAAGAGCTAATATCAAATTTGGTTTTAAAATCAATAAAATGTTTACCGAAACATTTCAATTGATGAAAATGGTTTATGGCGATGATTGTCTATCTCGTACCAGAGTTCATGAGTGGTTTGCACGTTTCAGAGATGGTTGCGAGGACATAAATGGCAATGAAATTATTCGTAATTTTATCAGAAATGAACCAAAATCATCATTGAAATTCATGAGATCCGAGTTGAATATCTCCAAACATCGATTTATCGCATTTTAACTGATCATTTGAGCTTACGAAAGGTCTGTGCACGTCACATTCAGCAGAAGTTAACTGAGGACCAAAAATTGCTCAGAACTCAACATTCGAAAGACCTCAAAGACGCGAGAAAAGACGAGAACTTCTTTTACGACTTTGTAACTAGTGATGAAACGTAGTGTTTCCAATAAAAACTTGTAACTAAGCGTCAAAATGCCGAATGAGCCATCACCCGCAAAGATTGCATTTGGAGAAGTCAAAATCAAGTCGATGCTCATGTGTTTTTAGAATTCCAAGGGAATTGTTCACAAGGAGTTCGTGCCAACGGGCTAAACCATCAAAGCAATTTTCTCTCTTGGCGTTTTGAAGCGTTTGTTACATCGCATTCGTCGAATTCGCCCTAAATACCGTGAAGGAGGAAGTTGGAGCTTATTGCATGACAATGCACCATCTCAGCGATCCACTCTTGTGATTGATTTTGTGACTAGAAATCGCGCTTTAACCATCAATCATTCACCGTATCGGAAAATTGCATTTGGCCATGAAAGGAAAACGTTTTCCGTCCGTAGAGGCCATCCAAAAGGCTTGTACCGACATCCTGAAAGACATTCCAGATTCCGGTTAATCACCTGAAACACTCTTTCGAAAAGCTTTTAGATCGCGCAAAACAGTGTATCGAGGCCAGAGGGGACTATTTTGAATAAATAAACTAGAAGTTATCAGAACAAAGCTCTTGTCGTTTTTATTTTAGCTCAGTCTTGTTTTGGATTTTGGACTTCTGCTTGTAAATTCGAAACCGGATCGTCAATTGGTTAACATTTTATTGATGATTTTTATTATTTAGCAAACCCTTTAACTAAAAACAGGAAAAAGCCAAGCCATTCAGCTAAAATTAAAAACAAGTGGACGTAAGCAAGAAAACAAAAAAAAAATAAGTATTTTAATTAATAATCTTTAAAATCGAATATTCTGAAATGGTTACGTGGTTACGTTCTTGTCATATTAGCAATTTATTCAGAAATAATGCTAATAATAATGCCCTCAACTATCTTGAACTACTTTTGTGGTAACCCTATATTAGTGGGTTACTTAAAAACATGATGAATTTTATAGGAATTAAACTAAAATTAATAAATTAAAATAAATAGAAATTATTCAGTATTTTATGACAGATTGTTCTTAGGGATTTCAAAACGGGCTTTAGCCTCTTTTATGGCCCTACGTTTTATCATCTCTGAATGCCATATGCTCTTTTAATGAAATTTCTTATATCAAAAATGATGGGAAAAAGTCTATGTCTATGGCTGTGGTGATCTCCATGGTCAATTTTTGTTTTGGAATTTAGGGGCAAAAAGGATTATCTTTAGTTTTTTATTTTTTTATGTAAAATTTTGCGTTAAATTTTTTCATCCAGCGTCCACTGTCTCATTTTTGCAGGCTTAACATATGAGTTCATTTGCACGAAATGAAGCATCCACGTGGCATACAAATCCGCACACATCCATACATATTTCATCAATTTGCTGCTTTCATCTTGTAAACTCAGAGTAACCTTGCGTAATTCAATAAAAGGCAAGCAAAATCCGCAAGTGTGGTTGTTTGCTTACCGAAGAGGTGCGTGCGTATGTTTGAAGTGTATTAATGGAGGAAATTTTATGTTTGAATTGAAAAGAAAACAAATGTCGTACACATTTTCAGATCAAAAGGTATAAGAAATTGTCACGCTTTTATAGAAATTGAGCTCTTTGAGGGCGTCTCTTTTGTCAAATTAAACGCCTTTTCTGTTCGTATTCCTTTTAAGCCTTTTAAGTGCGGTTTTCAGCAAATGTTTGTCAGAAAACGGTTTAATTGTTATTGTTAATGTGTTGTAGGGGATGTGGCTTCCCGAAGGGTTATTGCCATATATGAATATAAGAAGTAAAGTACTTTGAAGGATTGCTTTTAAAAAGTTGGTCATGTCGTATGCGCAACATTACGCTGTCAGAACGAGCGTTGCTATTTTTATTTCTGTCCTTGGGCGCTTCTAGTGTTGTTAGATGCTATCTGAAACTCTCAGTGGAAGAAAGTTTGACATATTTTAAGAATATTTTGATGTGTGAGTTATATTAGTGCTGTTTGCAGTGGTTTTAAAAATTTATTTTGGCGAAAAAATGGGATTGAACCACGCACATTTCTGTGAGACTATTTTTCACAATTTTGGGCAAGACAAGAATATACCGATAAATTAGTATCAATTTAGCATCACTCTTTAGCATCATGGAAAACTGATAATATGTAATTTCGTGATCGCTGCTCACTCATCGGGATGGTCGCCCAAATCAGCTGCGTTGACAGAAAATATTGATGCTGCGTACAAAATTATTGAACAATGTTGTCATACCACTTTCAAATTGAGACATAGTGACGTATTAGTTTGTAATAAAAGAGGTTTCTTCGCGCTGGATTCTACACAATTTAAAAAATGCCCTGTGAACGCGGCTAGGAAAAGGTAATTCGAAAATTGGTTCAATTAAATGCAAAAGTGTATTGAAAGGGGTATTTTAGTAATGAATTAAACCTTTTACAACCACCAAAATTAGTTTTTTCATTGTGAAGCCAGCAATTGTTCTTCTTCTTCCTCACTATAGTCCCTTAGTTGGGGTCGGTCCTCCTCGTACGCAAGCTTCAGGGTAAACGATTGCTCTTTCGTTGACTTTTTTCTGCTGCATACAATTTTTAACGATGCTTGCTTGCTTACTGATCTGGTTTTCTCATTATGCGCTCATATAGCGCAAACGATTTTCTCTGAATTTCTCAATTAGTGGAGCCATATGACAGCTACCTTTGATGTGTTTGTTGCTTACTTTGCCCAGGTTTGTTTCTCACCTCCGCAACATGGATACTTTGCTTTTACTTAACGGACAGCGGCCAGTACTCGGAAGCATACGCCATTGCGGGTTGGACCACAGTTTTATGAATTTTGACTTCTAGTTTCATTGGGCATCTTTTTCGCACACAAAGGTGCTGACATTGCATGCCAAATTTGCAAGCTGGCTGGAATGCAGCTCGTCACTTCGCGGTCTAGTGTGCAATCATTGGTTCAAGATATGTGAAGCACTCAACTGTAACTACCTCTTCGAAACCCATATGAAATATTGGATTTTGGCCACTATCATAAAATGCGAGCGTGACGTGATTTGTTTTCTATCTACATAAGCGTAGGCCATTTAACTCTAGTGGTTCAGCCCATTGTGAAAATTTATTTTGTAATTTTTACTTATTTATATTTTTATATTTATTTTATTAGTATATTTTTAATATTATTTTTTTAATTTTTTCCCTGTAAACTTTTAATATTTCCACATAGTAAAAACTTATTACAATCGGATAAAAAATATGTACAAACTAATTTCAAACATAAAACATCGCTATATTTTATTAATTGAGCGTGACCTAAGATATTGCGCTCTGATTGTGGATGGTAAGCGAACGATAACTGAGTTATGGTTGTGTTAAAAGCTTCATGCTGCTAATGAAGTTCAGCAGGTTAATATTAAGATCTGTATATCAGTGGGTTTAGAAAAAAAACGAGAACCAAGATGACTAAATCTTAGTTCCGCAAAAGCAGGGCAGTTCAAGAGAAGCTGCTGAGTTAAATTCAAGAGGGTGTCAAAGAGAGAGGGACTTGCCGGGTATCTCAGCATGCATACCTCACGGACCATCCCCTATATGGCCACCCACGAAATTAGAGAGCTCAGAAGTTATTAACTTCAGATTATTCCTCGAGCTCGTCCGATCCACACGTACCCACGATCGCGACTTTACAAGTTTATATATACATTTGCTCGGTGCCCGCTAAATTTATTTATTTTTTATTTATAACTATTTATACAATAATAAATTACAGTGCAAATTATACTTGTATAAGCAACACTAGCTACGAGGCTTTAAGTCTAGACCCGCTAAATTGATGCGATGTCTGTCTAAGAGCAAACTGCAGGTAGTCAAAGGGATTCTAGTCCTTTCATTTCATGGGTCTCCTGTCAAGTCAGCTCATTCGACTCGCCCTTTCTTGCAATGCCGCTGGTGTCAAGTGTCCCGATGAGCCTAATTCAAAGAATTCGGATGCGATCAAAAGTCAAGTCAGGCATTCCTCGATCAGTCTCGAGTGCATCAGTATCAAACTCAGAGCCCTAATTGCCGCTTGGCTATCGGAGTAGATACTGACTTTCTTGACAGTTATTTCAATATTATGAGCATCCGGTCAGCTTTTTCTTTGATTACGGCTATCTCTGCTTGGAATATATTGCAGTGGTCTGGTAACCTGAACTTGAGTGCGATGAGGAGTTTCCCGCCAAATATTTCTCCACCAACTCTTCCGTCTGACTTCGAGCTATACGTAAACATGTTCATCAAGCCCTGTTTTCGAATACTTTCCCTTGAGTAAATGTGATTAGGGCATGTCTTCCTTGGATTCAGCGGGGGTGTACGTTGATCAGACCCCTCTGGCGTCTAACCTAATCAACCTAAAGTATCTGAGGATCCTTCATTGACCGTAAGTGAGGTGAAGCTTGTAACCCGAGCCTATCAGACTGATTGAGGCAAATGTAGTGGCAGTTTTGACTGGGATGTCTACAGCAACCACATTTAGCTTTGCATTAAATGCTCAAGTAGATATACCGATAAGTCGCAATCCGCGGCCCAACTAACAGCTACGTTTAGATATCCTTTAACATAAATTAAAAGAATTGGGTTTTAATTTTAAGTTTCCTTCTAACAACTGAGGGTCTGAGCGGGAGATAACCGCCTTTGCTTCGTTATTCGCGAATGTCGCAGTGGACGGGTGAAAATTGTGCGTTCGTAATCAAGGTCACTGCTTCGTGTGCCGCGACGAGCAGATTTTGTTCACGTTGCAACATTCCACGTTTATTTATTTATATATTTAATGTCTAACAAAAATTCGAAACAGACATTTATGATATAAATTTCAGAACTAAAATACAAATTTACAATATTTAATATTAAACAGTGTAAACTTAGATTAACAACATAAAAAACCATTAAATTGCTAAAAATATATAGAAGTAATTAACGAATACTTAGGAAACAAAAATAACAAATATATACTAGGTAATATTTAGATTTCTTACATAGAAAGTAATTTTTTTATTGTGTTTGAAATACATGATGGTCGTATGATGGTATTGGGTCTGAGAAATTGAGTGAATGTAGTGCGAAACGCACAAAATTTTTTTGAACCCTGTCCACTCGATTTATATGTACTGCATAATAAGGTCTCCAAATAAAAGAGTATATGGGTCAGTAAAGTGCGATGAGTGACGTCTAACAAAAGCGAGCATAGCAAGAGAATTGGAAATGGCATAATTTAGGGGCGTGATAAAATTAAGCTTTGAATCAAATAAAACCCCTAAATCTTTTATCGTATCGGAGGAAGCAAGATATGTACATATAATTAATATGATAAGAGGCATTAAGGGGGTTTTCAAGCTAAGAAAAAGAGATTTTATGACTTTTTTCAATATTAAGAAATAGACGATTCATATAGCATGAGGAAAATAAATTATTCAACTCGGACTGTAAGGCAGCTGAATCCCTAGAATTTCTTATTTCAGCGCACACTTTTAGATGATCAGCATAGAGAAGAAAATTGGAGAAGGAAAAACAAGAACAAATATCATTAATAAACAAAACAAATAACAAAGGTCCTAAAATACTACCCTGAGGTATATCAGAGGTGGCGATGAACTGTTTCAAACCTAGAACCAGTGACACCCAGTGGATAAAGCTCCAGACATCCCAAAACACTGTCATTCGGACAACGATGGCCTGCCTCCTGATGTCCCTAATACAACACCTTCACAACGAGGCCAATATGGTACTTGTTAAGGAGCATAACAAATTGCTCAGCAAGCAATTCCTGTTAGAGTGCTAGCGTAGTTTTCACCCTTGCAGACACCCCCATGAGCAAGAGCTGCCTCCCAGGCACGTCGGGAGACACTTACTACACTACGCCGACGAGATCCAGGACAAAACTAGCAAACATTTACTGGACCAGGCATTGTTTTAACAGACATTAAACGACATTCTCCGGGAGACTGTCACCACCTTCATAAGCTTCCGTCCAGTGAATACCGTAATCGGAGTCCAACCATCACCCATTGTAGATGAAGAGCTCCAGCTCCCTCGAGAGACCCGTGTAACACTGGCAGAACACCCCTCACCCTCTGGACCCAACCTGTCGAAACAGCAAGTTTCCTGGGCCTACCGTTAGATGAGCCTGACGAAGACGACCGGTGATATACTCTACACTGACGGGGTTCTCTTACTGCTACAACAACATGAACTGTTTCGAAGAAACTCCATCGATAACTAACTAACTAGTACGGCATCTCTTTATTAAATAGGATCGAGTCCAATCCACGAAAGTTGAATGAAAACCGATGCATGCCAATTTAGTTACTAAAATCGTTTGGGAGATTTTATCAAAGGCTTTAGAGAAATCCAGGTATATCGCGTCAGTTTGGAAATCATTCTGGAAGCCTGTGTGGCAATCATCATGAAAAACAGGTAAGTTAGATAACGTAGAATAAAACCATGCTGTCGGGGACTAATAAGAAGCTTAACGCTAAAATATAACTTGTCTTTAACAATGCATTCAAAAAGTTTAGATACAGCAGATAATTTGGAAATTGGCCTATAATTAGCAATATCGCTTTTATTACCGATTTTAAAAATAGGAGTGACTGAAGTCAGCTTTCAATCATCGATAAATATTCCTTCAGCCATAGATTTTTTAAAAATTAGCTTAAGAGGTCTCACGTTTAAGCGATACTCCAAGTAAAGCTTTGATTGGTTCATGAGTGCGAATTTTCCGGGCAGCAAGTTCGGTGGCGAACAGTCGGTTTAGTCGGATATCACGAATGAATGACACTATTGAACTCGTCACTATAAGTTGGCATGATAGTCCACGTCAAAATTTCTTCTAAATGGATGTATAAATTAACAAAATTAGCGTTGTTGATCACTTAAAGGACTATTAAAGCACCATCAGCCAAATTGACGAGGATAAGCAATTTTGTGGATGGTGTCTCCTATCGGCGCATGCTGAACTATTTTCTTCCAATAATGCGCGAACATTCTTCCTTTAGTACACACAATTGGTTGCCGCAAAACGAGTGAAGTGGTAAGCTGTTGCTTCCTTATTGGAATCTCATTTATTTGTTATTGTATATATGCAGATATATATTACGTATCTTCACATACTCGTATACACAATTATTACAGGCATCAAACATCTACTAACTGTGGTAAATTTAGGAACTACACTTTTATGATGACGAAAAAGTTTGTGAAAAGCAAAGAGGCCTTTTATTGAAATATTATAGTGCGCGTCAGTCACGAAATCGTCTGTGATGGGGTGTACTAAAATAGAACGAAAATGAAACAGCCGCTAAAAGCTTCATAAACGAACTAAAACACTCGCAAGTTCGTTCAAACGTCGCACAATAAAAACGTCTACATATGTGTGTATGTATGTATGTTTACAAAACTAAAATCCATTGCACCACCACTGGCGGCTAGCCGTTATAAATTTTGACAACCAAATGATTATAGTTCGCACTGCAATATTGTAATTTTCGTGAAAATAATCGCAATCGCGGCTTGTTGTATACAGAACAACAACCACAACGCAGTCGACGATTGTAATAAAATTACTTTGTTTTTTGATGTAATCCACAACTTTGTTACCGTTCGAGTATTAGAAAATGTATGCTATCAATTTTGTTGTGTGCCACAAAGGCTTTGCTTTTTCGTGGTCTTCTTTCGACGCAGTGCAATTTTCTCATTTGGCCGCACAATTCGCAACATGCAACATGAAAATTTCGAAATTAGTCTATAAATAATTTTATTACTTCGTTAATGTTCGAAATCTCATTAAAGTTAGAATGCAAATAATTCTTGGAAATAAATAAGTTGCTGTGCACGTCGAGCAATAAATATTTGTACATAGATTAATCCATATACGTGTGTATGTATGTATGTATGAATTAACCCAGTTAACAATAAAATAGACATCTCGGTGGATATTTTTGGTTAAATAACTTAGGTCGACATAGTGTTTTCTGCCAGTTGAGCTTGTGGATTGATGGGTTTTAATAGATTATTTAAGTTAATATTCATTGTCAGCCTTTGCTTCGGTATTGATTTAAATAAAATTTCAATAAAAATAAAAATAAAAAAATACACCAAGGTTTATTATCAAGATAAGCAAGCTTATTATTGAATCTGTTGTAGAAAAACTAGAAATACGAGAAAAATTGCTATCACTGAGTCCATGTGGGCCCGAAAAAAATGCATCCAGTTTTTGGCACTCCTTATAAGGAATAGTTTTATAAGGCCTGCTTTGAGTTAATGATACATAAATAATGATTAAGTTAATAAATTTACAAATATGTTAAGGGTTTTCTAATAACAGGTGTTATTTTGAATAGCCCGCTATTTCGGTAGATGTCACTTTTGAAGCTGTCATATTTTGATATTTGACAAGTAGAAACCGCGCCATTAATAAAAATGCAAAGATAACAGCTTAAACAACGCATTGAAGCTATTAACATTCACTATAAAACTGGTGAAAATTTGGCAGAGACGGTTCATAAAACTCGAACATTTTTGAGTCATCGTGAAGCACCTTGCCGGACCGCAATACAGAAATTGGTGAAAAAATTCGAGTTGTTGGCACAAGGTAGTAATGTGAAGAATAAAACCCGTGCACGTCGCTCAAGAACAGCCGAAAATATTGCTGTTGTAGCCGAAAGTGTTGAAGAAAACCCAGTTTTGTCCATTCCTTGTCGTTCTTTGGAATTAGGCATTCCACAAACGTCACCCTATTTTGCATAAAGATTTGCGTCTTAAGGCTTATTAAGTCCAGTTAACGCAAGAACTCAAGCCGGTCAATCATAAACAACGGCGTGTCTTTGCTGATTGAGTCGTTGAAATGCATGAAATTGATCCGGAGTTCCATCGAAAAATCATCTTGAGTGATGAGGCCCATCGGTGGCTTCGTCAACAAGCAAAATTGTCAGGTCTGGGGCTCAGAAAATCCAAGAGTTATTGTTGAAAAGCCTCTCTATCCTCGAAGTGTGACTGTTTGGTGAGGTTTATGGTCCGGCAGAGTTAGTGGACCTTACTTGTTCGAAAATGAAGCTGGAGCAACAGTTACGGTGAATGGATTGCGCTATCGACAGATGATGAACGATTTTTTATGGCCGGAATCGGATGGTATTGATCTAGACAACGTTTATTTACAACAAGACGGCGCTACGTGCCACACAAGCAACGAAACCATTGATCTTTTCGAGGAAAAGTATCAAAATAACTCCTATTATTGGAAAACCCTATAAATTTGTTTATATGTAAGTCATAATTTGTGTTAATTTCTGCGCTGTGGAGTTCTGGGTTATGTAAGTAATCGGCTCCAAATCAGTCGAGTTTACCTTGACAACTGTTGACCGTCAAAATTTGTTTTCTTTTTCGTTTTTTGCTTAACTTTTGTCGAAAAATGTTCAATAGGAATGGCATCAGGCGACTGTGAAGCCAATCCAACATTTCAATATCATTTTGCTGTTTCCACTCTTTGCACCTTCGGCTTCGAAGTTTGGCAATGTTGTGTTCCTATGAAATCCAAGGTTGGCTGGTTCTTCCAAACATATTCGCAGCTAACGGTAATAATGCTTCTTGTTAAATTTTATTATCAAATTGCATTGAAATTGGCGGTGAACACAAAAAACTACCAAATTTTTTTTTCGGAGAAACAACCACAATCATGAACCTTAATTGGATGCTTAATAATTCGTTGAAGTTGTCGATTATCGGTAGTACACCAGTACCGACCTATGCAAGTGTTCGGCCAAACGGAAGATTCATCCGTGAATATTACCTGTGCCCAATTCTGTTCTGTATTTGTATTAGCACATACCAGTACTCAATTCAGTTGTTTCAATGTGTTTCGGAATTCCATGTCTTGTGCACGTAAACATCCTCAAATCGTGTCTTTGGTTACAACAACATTACTTCTCCATAAAACTTCTTCAGCTTCAGCAAACGATAGGGTCGGCTTTTGGAAACAAGTGTGAAAGACAAATAAAAAATATTAAAAAAAAAATTGATTTTAAATAACTCAGGGTACAAAATTCGGCCAACAACAATTCGAACTGTGAGAAGTAGGTTATATCCAATTTCAAGTGAACTTTACGAGGTGTGCTCAAAACATAAGGCGATCTTTGAGATTTCGCGGAAGTACATTCGACTTTCGATTATTATTTTTGTTTATGTTGGTACAATCGTCTCGAAGATATGTTCACGGTTTTGGCCATATACTCGTAGCCTGTTTAGTTTGTTTGTGAAAGGCATAAATAAGAGAAGTATCTGGTGTGTTCGGCGATTTTCTCCGGAAATATTCATATTTCGCTCTATGGGATACACTTGCCAGAAAAAGTATCCGTACAGATCGAAATGAAAGCAACATATTAAGAAATTCATTGTAAAACAATTAAACATTTCAAACTTTTATGAGAAACGTTTAGTCAGTAATTTTTTACAATTTCTATACATTTTTTCCTAAGTACATCTTTAAAAATTTAATTTTACAAAGCAAAAAACTTCACTTCTACAAAGCAAAAGAAGTTTCCGTACACATCGGAAGGCCCTCAAAACTAAGGAAATTAGTGTTGACTAGAGAAAAATTATCCTGGTAAATCTTTCCGCGAAATTGGGCAAATCATAGGAAAAAGTCACTCTTTTGTGCCGTGTGTCGTGCAAATACAACTGGTTCAATTGTGTCAAAGCCACGTTCTGGTGGACCTAGCAAGCTGACCGTACGTGGAAAACGAACCATACTACAAGCAGTAAAAAATAATCCTCGAATTACGGCTTCTCAAATATGTAAAAATATTTCAAATTCCTTTGACAAGCATGTGCTTTACGATACTGTACATATCCGATATCAACAGAAAAAAACGCATGGGTCTTGCAAACGAATATGTTAACAAGCCTCCAGAATTTTGGCAACGTGTTCAATTTTGGGATGAAAGCAAATACATATTGCATATTTGGCATTAAAGGTAAAAAACTAGTGGGGCATAAGTGCGGTACTGCGCTCAAAAAAGAAAATCGTTTACCAACTGTGAAGCATGACAAGGGAGGTGTGATGGTCTGAGGGTGTATGGCGGCGCAAGGAGTTGGCAAACTTGTTTTTATAGATTTAACAATGGATAAATTTTCTTATTTAAATATTTTAAAGACTAACACGATGCAAAGTGTTCAACAGTTGAGGTTGGGGATGATTTCCGGTTTCAGAATGATAATGATCCCAAACATTCGGCATATAATGTTAAGCTCTGGTTGCTGTCTAACACAATCACCAAAGGCTTCCCATTTCACTTAAAACTATTTAGAAGATTGCACATATTTTAAATTTCGAAAATTCAATAAGCAATGTTTTATTTGGTCTTTTGTTGCTTGGCCGTTTCAGGAATACGAGGTGTGCCTTTTATATTTCGGGATTTGGCAACCCTGGTGTTGCAATCTGGCAACTGACAGCTGTATCGCAATGTTTGACATTTTTTGGCTCAGAACGTACTCAGAACGTTTTGAAATACCAGCGCTATTTGTGTTGATTAGAGTAACTTAAAAGATTCATCTCGGTCCAAAAATGGAATTTAATCGTGAACATTTTCGTGCGATTATTTTTTACAACTTTCGACGTGGATTAACTCAGCAACATTGCATGGATGAACTTAATTCATTTTTTGGCGATGAAGCTCCATCAAGGACCAGTGTTTATCGATGGTATGGTGAATTCAATCGTGGTCGTAGTTCACTCCAAGACGAATTTCGTGAAGGTCATCCAAAATCAGTTGTTGTTCCGAAAACCATTGATGCTGTGCGCGAACTGATTTTGCAAGATCGTCATGTGACCTATCGTGAGATTGAGACAATCTTAGGCATTAACAATGTTGCATAAACATTTGACTGTCAAAACAATTTGTTCGCGTTGGATCCCACAAAATTTGTCAATCGCTCAAAAAAAGGCTCGTGTCGATTGGTCGAAGGAAATGCTCAAAAAATACGATCGCGGGGCTTCGAAACACGTCTATGACATCGTGACAGGTGATGAATCATGGATTTACGCGTATGAGCCCGAAAGTAAACAGCAGTCGACTGTATGGGTGTTTCAAGATGAGCCAAATCCAACAAAAGTTGTTCGCGCACGAAGCACTTCCAAGCAAATGGTCGCCTGTTTTTTCGGAAAAACTGGACATGTCGCAATCGTACCACTAGAACAACGCAGAACAGTAAATTCTGAGTGGTACACAACCATTTGTTTGCCAGTTGTCTTCCAAGAAATTAGGAAAACCAATCACCAAAGACGGATCACTCTTCACCAGGACAATGCGAGCTACTCTTACATGCCCTGAAAATCACTTAAAACAGCTTGGCTATGTTCAAAAACTCGATACATGGGTTCCTCACGAACTGAAAGAAACGCATTAACAGCTGCGATTTGCTAAAGAAACGTAATAAAAATTATCCTTTTTTAAAGCGACTGCTAACTGGCGATGAAAAATGGGTTGTCTACAACAATATCAAGCGGAAAAGATCGTAGGGCAGGCCAGGCGAACCAACTCAAACAACATCAAAAGCCGATATTCATCAAAAGAAGGTTTTCTTATCATATCGCATTTCCCAAATTTTTTACTTTGAATTGAATAAAAGTAATTTTTCAAGCTAAATGGCCTTTTTAATTGGTTGCACTTCGGGGACTCGAGTAATTAATTTTTAGAATCAGGAAATGTGATGGTAAAGTCTAGTCAAATTCAGTATTGGTGCTTTAGATGATAAAAAATTGATTTTGATTGAATATGAGATATAAGTTAATATGCAAAGTGTGATAAATATAACTACCGAAACTGTTCTTTTGTAATTTAATTTAATACGCTCATTGCAATTCGTTAACTCTTTGGGTATTTAAATGTTATAATAAAATTCAAATTGTATTTAGTTTACCGACAAATGATCTCAGAGTCATATGTTCTTTAATTAGAATATTTGTAGTACTTAGAATGTATAAATACAGGGTTGGCCATATTAAACTGACCCATTGAGTAACCCTATAACTTTTTACTGTAATTTCAGATCAGCTAATGACATACCGCGTTGGAAGCGTCAGTCGAAGGAGATTTATACCATGAAACAGTACACCCCAATAGAACGCGCTGAAATTGTTCAGCTGTACATTCAAAATTCCTTCTCGATTGTAAAAACGCAACGTGCGTGGAGAAAAAAAAATAAAGTGAAAAGTGCGCCCATTTCTCCTTGAACGGAACCGTAAATAAGCAAAATTGCCGTTTCTACGCCACTGAAAACCCTCAAATTATTGAAGAGGTACCTCTCCACGACCAAAAAGTTACAGTCTGGTGTGGCATTTGCGCTGATATGGTCATTGGGCCGTTCTTCTTTGAAAATGGTCAACACCAACCATTGACCGTCAATCAAGAGCGTTATCGGGCCATGATAACCGATTTTGTGATGCCGATTGTTCGTGAAAATGGTATGGAGCACTTCTGGTTTCAGCAAGATGGCGCACCACCACACACAGCACGAGCCACCGTCAACTTATTGAAGACTTTGTTCCCTGGCCGTTTGATATCAAAAAGCGGCGATTTTGACTGGCCGCCACGATCACCGGATTTGACGCCACCGGACTTTTTTCTTTGGGGCTATTTGAAATCTAAGGTTTACGTCAACAAGCCAAAGACACTAGGCGCACTTAAGGCCAATATCCGACGGGAAATAGCCGCCATATCGGCCGAGACGCTGGCCAAAACTATGGAAAACGCCGAAAAACGGGCACATTACGCTATACGAGCTAAGGGCGACCACTTGCGCGATATCATATTCAAAAAGTGATGTAAACGAATCTCCTTGAACTAAATTAAATGTTTTTCACAATGAAACACAAAAAAATGTTTCTTTTTCCATATTTTTTTAATAATCACATGGGTCAGTTTAATATGGCCAACCCTGTATTTTTGTTTTAATAAAGAACACTATCGATCTATCAATAGACCTACAAATATTATCCAAGCATGCACAGACAGCTCTATAAGTTCATATAGGACTAGAAAATGAAGAGGTTGCAGAACGAAACGAATAAAATTTCAATGCACTGTTTGCACTTTCAGTTCTATCAATAGAAGAATGAGAGGCATAAAGTGGAACCCTAATCAGGGTGGCTTAATCGAGTTTTCCCGGCGATGTTAGCGCAATAAAGAGATTTCTCTCATATGAAAACTAAGAGAAATGCGTTTAGCTTCGGTTGTTTGAGGTTTTTGTTGTTATAATTTTTTTTTATGTTTTGCTATAACGCCATGATAAAGCATAAATGAGTGGCGCCCTATTTTGGATTTCACATTAAATCGCTCATGAAAGGGGTTAAGAACGACCTCAAATCTCAGTGCATAAGTTCAAATGACGTAAATTAAAACATCCAATTTTGTTTTTGAATAACTTTTTTATTAAATAAAAAATGATAGTTTTGAATGCTAGTAATGTCCGTTTACTGCAGATGTCTAGTTCACAAGTGTCAAATATGATTGGCGTACGACGCCACCTTGTAAAAAAAAAATAAATAATTGGCGCATACACTTCTGTTAGGTGTTTGGCCGAGCTCCTCCTCCTATTTGTGGTGTGCGTCTTGATGTTGTTCCACAAATGGAGGGGCCTACAGTTTCAAGCCGACTCCGAACGGCAGATATTTTTAGAGGAGCTTTTTCATGGCAGAAATACACTCGGAGGTTTGCCATTGCCTGCCGAGGGGCGACCGCTATTAGAAAAATGTTTTTATTAATTTTGCTTTCACCGAGATTCGAACCAACGACCTCTCTGTGAATTCCGAATGGTAATCACGCACCAACCCATTCGGCTATGGCGGCCACCATGTACGCCACCTTGTACAAACAAAAACATAATTGCTTGTTGGGTTGCAGCAGCATTATTTCATTGGATTTTTACGACTTCCATTACATTAGTGAACAAATCAATACACAAGTTAAGTTTTGGTGTCATGCGTGCAGACATCCATACATACATACATACGCGCCTACGTGCAAAAACCACTTCGTCCAAGATCTACAATTAAATCATGTACGCTAAGCTTTGTGTGAAAAAATGCTATTTCCGCTGTGACCTCCATTTGTAACTTGAACTCCTCGAAACCTATCATATTTTAGAGCTTTGAGAAGCATTTGTGCACAGTTTACCTATAGACTTCATAGCCACACAGCTTGCGTTCTTTTCAAGTCTCTTACTCGTATTCTAGCATTAAAATTTAATGTACATTTCAGTTTTGTTCTGCATTTGCAATCGCACAAAAATAGAAGTCTCATCCGTAGCCAAGCCTGTTGTGTGTGTGCCTACCATTCGATTGCCCCGGTTTCGAAATCCATTGTAGACAAGAAACATCTAATGATAAAAAAAGGTTTTTCTATTAGCGGTTGCTGCTCAGCAGGCAATGGCAAAGCTCTGAATGTATTTATGCCATAGAAAAGCTGCTCATAAAAATACCCGCTGCTGTTCGGCCGTAGGTGCCTCCATTTGTAGGACGACATTAAGACGCACAGCGCAAATTGGAGCTGACCAAATATTAAGCGACGGATGTCTGCGCCATTTGTGGTATATAAGAGAATATATATTTATATGCACAATAGGGAGAACCAATTTGCAAGGCCCGATTTCTAAGAAAAAAGTCTATCTTAAAAAAATGGCAATTTAGATAGAAAGTGGAATATAATAAGTAGAATATTGAATTCAAAAGGATCTAAAACCAAAATAATTGTAAAAACGTTGTTAGTTAAAAATAAAATTTAAAAAAAGTTATTAGAAAAATGGTTTAAAATTATTTTGAAATTCTGTAAACTCTCATTGTTTTTGATTCTTTGCAAGTTTTACTTTCATTTACATATACAATAATATTAAAATATTTACAAACATTAACTTTATTTAGTACCATATTTATTTATTTATTTTTTCATTTGAAATCTAAAAACGTAGTATTTATTACAGACTATGTAAAACAGATTAATGCTTAACAATTCAATCAAAAATAAATTCCACGTATAATCTACTTATTTCTTTTTGAAAAGAAAATGTAACATTTCTTGCAGTTTACAGAGAAAGAATATTAGAGTCAAGCAATTAATTTAGCAATATTTTGAAGTAGTACTTCGAGGCAGAAAAATCTAGGCCATTATGGTTTGAAAGCGAATACAATTCTCTTGAAGTTCTAGATATTGGGGCAGTGGAAGCATTATTAGTTCTAACCAACCGTAACCATGATTTCGTAGGCTTCGCTCAGGATTATTGAAATTATTTTTCCTAAGTAGCGATGGGGAGTCAATCGCTGCACTTATCAAATCGAAAACGAAAGTAAGTGAGAGAATAGCCCTTCTAGTATCTAGTGCTTTCAGACTAAAGAGCAAGCATCGACTTTAATAGGTTGAAAATGCTTCAGTGAAATGCAAAGAGCGCAAAGTATAACGGTAAAAGACTTTCTGGACACGTTCAAGACTACTAAGTTGGCAAGCAATATATGATCCCCAAATAAAGGCGACAACTTCGAACGCACACGAGGGACCTATAACAACCTTAGAGCATATGGATCAACAAATTTCGAATCAAAATTTTGAAAAAAGCATGTACAGAATATGACTTTGAAATTGTGTAATTTAAATACCTTTGAATAGAGAATCTAATATAAAATAGATTAGATCTTGAAATCATCAGCATACAAAATGCGAAAATGCGTTTTATGAAAACAACTGGAAATATCATTAACAAAAATTAAAAAAGGTAGGGGACCCTGTATAGTTCCCTGAGGGACTACAGAGAATGTAATAGAGCGGCTGCAAGCTAAACATGATGATTTCAATTTTCACAAAGTGCTCACAAGAACTTGCGGAGTTCACCCCAAAAAGAAGACACCTCTGCTACTTGATCAAAAGAATGTGGTCATAACGGACACAAATGAAAAGAAAGTTCTTTGGGAACGATATGTCTGTAATCTATTTAATGACGATCAATTATTGGGCGATAGAAGGAAACCATATCTGGAGGTTTACCTGATGTTGACATGACCTTAATTTGGGCTACTTTTCACTGCAAAGCTCAATACTGAGTTCCTAAAATTGCATTGAAAACGTAGGTGATAAATTTGTAGCCGCATAAAAGTAGTTCTTTTCGAATTTCATTTATAATATTACGAGGTCATATCCGGGGGCATTATTTAACTTTCATGTCTTTATTTATTAAATTTCTAACCCCTTTCCTACTAAATGCTGCGACCGGGAGATCCGTCAAAAATGGTGCTGTGAGAAATTCATATATTTCGCTGTCTTCCCTTAAATTTGGCTCGGAAAAGGTTTGAAAACTGTTGAAAAATGTACCAACCTAATGTATAGAGAAAACAACTTTGCCAACTCTGCTTAAAATAAACAGCTGAGAAGGAGGTGATAAAAAATTACCAAATTTCACGCAGTTCGAAAAATTTAAAGATTAACCAGTATTTTGGTATTATTTTATGGCATTTGAGTGACTGGGTACGTGGCACCGAATAGTCAACCAAAGCCAGGTTGACGTTTAATAGCAATAAAACTGGGCTGGATCGTAAAACCTACACAATTTTGAATCAAGTGAAACAATTTGTTATGGCGTATGGTTTTTTATGCATACACCAGTGGCCAAGTAAATGTTATCACCGCACATTTTGCAGTTTTCTCTTTCAAATTATTTTAGTCTATCTTTCCATCAAATTTTCGGATCTTACTAATAGTTTGTGCATACGTGAAAAAGAAACTTAAATTTCATATGGCGAAATTGCTTTCATTAATTATAAATTTTTATATTGTATTTATTTATTATTAGAAAATTAAAGGAGAGCTAATTATTGTTGACGTTTCTATTATACTTTCTATTACATTTCTCTAATGACTCCCGTTGGATTTTCATAGTTCTCTTAAGTCTTGTCTTGTGCTTTCTTTATACCGTCAATAAAGAGCAAAAGACTTCGTATATAGTGGGAAAAGCAATGTTCAGGTCATTTGCCCTTCAGGGTGCAAGCGGAGTTCGACGCTGTTCAAGAAGCAATAAACTTTGTTGTGGAAAAGAGGTGAAGAGGTAGATCTGTCTGTGTCTGCAGTGACAGCAAAGCTGCGCTCATGGCACAGCTCTCCAACCACTTCAAGGATACATAACATCCTGATGCTAACATGGGTCCCGGGACATATGGGTATCGGGGGTAACAAGACCTCAAATTCTTTAGCTAGGATTAGCTCTTAGTCCAACTTATTTACCTGTCATGTGCGATTATCGCAAGTATACGTAACCCAGGCGAATGGCCACACGGAACCCGTACTCATCTTTATATTGTAAAAAGATGTAAGGTAACTTCCCGTCTGGGGAAGAGTGGAACAGCAACCCACACAAAAATGGTACACAGGTGGTTCCAAAACGCTCCAAAGAGTAGAAGCAGGAATAGTGGGGCCTAGAGTCCACAAACCACAAACTATAGATACTACAATTTTCCATGCGGAGCTCTTCGCCATAAGGGAACCGTGCAAATCATATCCAAAAGAGGGTTCGAGAAAGTAAAAATTAAAATACTTTCGGTCAACCAATCGGTCCTCAAAGCCGTAAATAATTTTACATTTAATACAAAAGTCCTTATAGAGTGTAACAATGCTGGACATGAGGGGCACGAAGGAAACCAGAAGGCAAACTTTTGTGCCAAAAAAGGAGCAGAAGGGCTATTTATTAGTCCAACCCCATTGTTCAGCTTTAACGAAAATAATATAAAACAGGAAATCAAAAAATGGATCCAAACAAAAATCAGCGAACACTGGAACGGCACAAGCAACCTTGATCGCTAAAAAAGATTTTTGAACTTCAATGGCAACAGAGCAAATTCTGTTCTAACCTTAGACAAAAAGGGCCTCAGTTTACTCTGTGGAGCACTTACAGGTCACTTTGCCTGTAATAAATAGATACTTTAACACAATAGGATTATCTAATACAAGATTATGCAGGTTCTGCTGTGATGAAGAGGAGTCCATGGAAGACTTAATCGCCAACTGCGAGGCATTAGGCCACAGGAGACACAGAATCCTGGGCTCGTAGTAGAGGATGAAGACCTACAATTGCGCCCTCCTAAAGAGTTGGTTCGATTCCTCGGTATACTAAATAATTATAATTAAGTAATTTAGGGCGCACACTAGATCAATCTAGTCGCAGTACATAAAGGCCTTAGCCTAACCCGTTTAACCAGTAACATTACCATTACCATCGCAAGTCCTCCTGTCATTAAGCAGAAGGGACTGTAGGCAGCTGATTGGATTGACGACGGGCCACTTTCTATGGGCGAGGCAAATGGAAAAGGTAGGCATCTCAATCAGTTCACTCTGCATGTGGAGAGGAGGATGAGACGGTGCACCACTCTTTGTGCCTCTGGCCGGCCTTCGCTTGAATCAGGCTTGAGGTGTTTGACACTGATGTGTTAAGAAGCGATCACCTTGGCTCCACAAGATCTACTCAGATTTCTTCAGAGGTCGGGTAAATTTAAAGAAAATTAAAACGGTAAGCCGAATGCAGTACAATGGACTAAATGTTGTTTTGCTAGTTGTCCCGATAAAAAACAAAAACAGGTTTGGCAAGTCTGAATCGTTCAACGCCAGAACAACGATTCAAAGTTGTGTAAATCTATTTCAAGAAAATTATATCTGTTCCCGGAATTCATAGAGCATTGGTGGCGTTCCATGGTGCTCTTACGAAACGAGGAAGGAGCTCCCGTTACGGCCGCTAAGGGGCCATGCTGACTGAATTTTTGTTTCCCAAAATCAATCAGCTAAACATCGACGATATTTGGTTCCAACAAAACGGTCCAGTGTGCCATACAGCGCGCTTAACAATCGACTTATTGCAATATTCAAGCCAACATTGATGGTCAAATGAACCATATAACTCGTAGAATCAGGGGACATATGCCGGGTGTCATATTCAAAATAACAAAAAATATATTAAATTAAATTAAAAATATTTTAAATTATTTCCAACAATATCTATGTTTTCTATTATCAATATAAGTTCTTTAGCTCTTAAAAAAATCACTCGCGCATATTTTCAAGCCGCTCTGTTTATTGCACGAATTCTCTCGAGCAATTGAAGTGTCTTTATCAGTATTTTACAGTTGAATTTCGAATTAAATCGCCTGCTCGAAAAACTTGCTAAAAAACATATTAAAATGATTATCTACAGTTGGAATATCTGTTCACCTCAAAAAAAGTCAGTGGCAAGATTTGTTTGCCCACAGGTGTAGGTATATCATTAACTACTCTGATTGTCGTAAAATGTTTATGGGATTGTGTCTTTGTAGAATTGTACTCGAGCAGCCATCGCTATTAGAAAAAACTGTTTAATGTTTAATTGATAATTCCTCATGTTCGATGTGCCACACACTTAACATAAGCATTGATCGTAATTGGTGAATGTAAAATAAAATTTCGTGGGAACTTTGAAATATTTGAGTGTTAAAGTTGCGAACTCTAAGGTACTATTTGAAACCACCTATTTAAATTGTAGACAATTCGAACTTCAAAACATCTGAATTCTGTAGTTTTGCAGCTCTAAGTGATGTGAACCAAAATTTAAGTTGTTGCAAAGAAATTTTAATTTTTTTAGCAAATAACTGAGTAAAATCAGCCACATGAATTGCCGCTGTCTTTATGGCAACAAAAAAGTGTATTAAAGTTTCCATTAATTTGCCATCCTTACAGTTTGAGAAGTACTATGGGGTAAACAAAGAAGATTTCCAATATTTGTGAGGTGAACTAAAGATGCATATGCAGCAAAAACGAAAATGAGTTGGACGCTTTAACTAACATGAGACTTATTGCAGCTTTTTTGGTGCAAGTGGACATCAAACGGGGGTCAAAAATATGAGTGGGCCTCTTTGGCGCAATCCACTTTGAGTAAAGCTCTGCATCACGTGTTTGAGATTTTTGAAACGTATTTAAGTACAAAGTAGTTAAATGCACGAAAAGCAGAAGAAAAGAAAAATGAAAAGAAATGCTAAATCGTATTATATAGTTATTCAGCAATCAGCCAAGCGTACACTGCGGAATATTAGCAGGGAAGACTTCGGGAGAAGAAAAGTGATGTCATCTAAAAACATGGAATTGCTAAGGCTGCAGTTCTTACCAGATACCCAGCTACCCAGCGATGATACCACTAAAGTTATCAAATTCGAAAAGAAATTCAGAATTGAGCTGGGCGACAAAGCGAATTGGGGTACATCTGCATTTGAAAGGAAACCTGGAGCACCCTGCACTGGATGGCTGGAAGACTCCTGAAGGCAAAGGCGCTGGAATAAACGGCTCCAAAACCAAGCGCTCTGTGCCGATGGGCAGTTTTCCAAGCATCTTCCAAGTGCAGATGTATGCCATCTAAGGTAAACTTAGCCAGAAATTTCCGAAATGAGCGAATCGCTATTCTGAGCGACAATCAAGCGGCACTCAAGGCTCTCTCGTCCGGTGAGATTAAGTCCTCGTTGGTCCTTGAGTGTATCGAGAAACTTATTGTAATAGCATATGCACAATTGCCTCCGGCTAATTTGTATCCCAGGACGCAGGGGTATAACTGGGAAGGAAATAGCAGAGACATTGGCGAAAGAGACTGCGGCCTCGCCTTTAATAGGGCCCGATCTCGTCCTTCCGATGGTGTGTTGTCATCAAGGAAATGCTTAGGTGTGAAGAGCTAGGACTAAGGGAGGTTAACTGGCACCAAATGAAGCGACTACGCTAGGCGAAATCCTTACTGGGGGTGTACAACCAAAAGAGGTTTAAGGTAGTAGTCTAGTAACTTATTTTGAAAATTTCGAATTTCGGTTTTTTACATATTTTGAAAGTGCGATACATTGGTAATAAACTGTACAAATTTTAGACCGAAATTCGAAATATTGACGAAATTATAGCACATACGTGAGAGCGGCTCGTACTTGCGCGGCTCAATTGCTAAAACTTTAAACGCGTTTTTCTCAAAACAACGTTTTTCCGGATGGCCGTCGTGAAAACAAATTTTCTATCTAACGGATTGAGCTGAAATTTAGATATGTTTTTCTACACATCAATAGTTCTGGCGGGTAGTAGATTTAATTTATTTCGTCCCTAACTTTCCATTTTTTAGTCCGATTTCCACTTAAAAAAAGGCAATTTTCTTACGAACTCCGCCATTTTTTTTTTTTTTTTTGCCAAAATCATTTGATCTTACTACCCGCCAGAACGACAAGCACACTCCAATGCAGCGCTGTAACGCAGAGAAGGTTCAGACATATTGACCAACTGCAGTCAGAAGAGAGGGGCATACGCTCATCCAGTTTATATCCTGAGTTTAATAAGAGAACTGTGTCTGGATGAGGTACTGTGATGAGTAAAGGTCACGAAAGACTACGAGGTAGAAGTGCAAATCTCGTAGAGAATCTGATCTAATCTAATTAGCGCTTACTCCCTTTATTTTGTGTTAGAGCTCCTTCTCCAATTTTTGGTGTGCTTTTTGAAGTCTTTTACAGAAATGAAGGGACCTACAGCTTTACGCCACCTCCAAAGGACACAAGGTTTGTTTTTTATAAGGCGAGTTTTCATGGAAGAAATTTCGAGGAACGATCGCCATTAGAAAAAAACATTTCTATCATTTTATCGTTTGAGGTTTTGAAGTCGAGCACTTCCGAATAGTAGTGTTGCACCAACCAATTCGCCTACGGCGAAAGAATTGTGTCTGTACTATTGAACCCTATCTTTTGGTTTAGTTAGATGTAAGTTTTTAATTGAATTATGTATTTATTCTCGTTATTCTCCAGTTTTAGTAGTGAGTCTCAAATTGTTTTTTCTTGACTTCTTGAAAATTGTTATAAAAAAAATTAAACGAAAATTAAAAAAAAGATTCTTTTAGAATCTGTTAAGAAAATACCAAATGATGCGTTTGCTGCTCTTAACATCTTAAATGCTTTAGTTGGAATAAACAAAGGATATATGACTTTTTTCAAATTACGTTCTTATCCAAAGTGGCGCAAAATTAATCACCCTATCAAAAGGCTTATTTCTGTGAATGGTGATCTCGTGATCTGCAGTATACGAACAGGCGAGCAATGGAGCGCGAAAAGGTCAAAATAAAGATTTGTATCACTCGTATTGTATTTTCTTTAGTAAAAAAATTATTCAAAAGCAATGATACACTTTGCGCCACCTTGTACATCTACCGCACAGAGATGGCCACTGCCTTTCTTTGCTACTACCAACAGCCAAGAGGTTAAAGGCTTTAATTCTATTGACTGCTGCTAGTAGCAAGGGAAAGCAGAGACGTTTTCTGTGAGGGAAATATATAAGGCCTTTAGAACTGACGCCTCTAGCCTGTAAAGCTTGGCGACTTGATCTAGTCAGCAGAGTCGAAGAAATAAAACGCATTAAACACCGTGAATGGCTTTAAAAACTTAACCTCACAGAGTGCATCATTTTAACTAATCTGGTACATAAGGATCTGTAAAATTAGGGGAAAACCAGCCAGTTGCTTTATTCGAAGTTATATGAAAGAAAAGTCAACTTGATTTTAAACCAACGTTTTTCATAATCCGTATGAACTAAAAAAATTGCGTTACATTCGCGAATCCCAAACGCCATACGTGTAATATGGCCACTTAAATTTGAAAGCGCACGTTTTTATTGCTCATGGCAACTGGTTTCCCAATTGCAATACCATATCATATCTTGGGCATTGAATTCAATTGAATTTGTATTTGGTTTTTTCCCAGGAAAATTACACAAATTGCCAAACGACTTGTACAAAATGTTTTGGTAACATTTGCCAACGTCCTTATACGTAAATAACTTTTTACAATCGAACGTGATTGCCCTTGGTCTATGACTTGTGGGTCGGAGCAATAGGCAATCACACAACGGCACACGCACGTCCGCAACACTCGTTGGTCCCGAAAGTAGCAACACTTCATGCTTTGCAGCCGGCGAGGAAGCAGCGAGAGATTTCCCTGCAGGTAAAATTATTAGTAGCGAACTGGTTACACTTCTAGTGAAATTAGAACATTTACTAATTCGTGTTACATGTTTTTTTCATATAAGCAATGCATAGTTTTACATGGTGATAACCGGGGAAGTATTAATTCAATTAGCCATGCGTCACTTTTCTATAGTTTGGAATTACATAGTACTAAATTTTTCAGAACGAAACACTAACAGAGCATCTCTTCTCAGATAGCTCCATTACGCAGTAGGTACCTTAGCGAGAGCATTTGCGAGAGATGTTTTCATTAATCAAGGATGAAAGTTAGAGGTTCGAAGGCGTTCGGATACCGCCCTGGTTCTAACAATAAACGATGCCAGCTGACAATTGGGTGTAGCTGCTACTATGACTGAGAGTCCTTTCCAGAGAAATCACAGCTTTTGGACCATCTTTACTATTTGTATTCGAATTAATTTGGGATTTTGGCTCAACGTGACGAAGAAACGTATTTAGTTCTGCGTTTTAAAAACAATCAATTTTTGAGAAAAAGCATACCAGTTAACAAATGATTTAAAAACAAAGAAAAAATGGCATTCTCTATAGACATATCTCCAAGACATAAGATCACATGTGATCAATACCTGCGGCTAATCAATAACCATAAACATGGATTCATAATGGGCGGGGATTTTAACGCTAAGAATACCCATTGGGGGTAGAGAATTATCACAACAAAAGGCAGAGAATTATACAAGGAGCTCCAAAGTACTGGATGCAGCACACTTTCTACTCGAGCACCAACATATTGGCCAACAGATCCACAGAAGATTCCTGATCTTATAAACTTCTTCATAACCAGAAATTTTTCTTCAGAATATAGGCGCATAGAAAGTGGACTAGATTTAAACTCGGACCATTCTCAAATATACTTAACAATAGATAAAAGTGTAATTACCAAGGAACCACAATTTACACTAACGAATAAATACACTGACTGGGATTACTTTAGAAAGATACTGTCGGATGATAAAGACAATCCACAAATAAATAGTAATGAGGCTCTTGATGATGAAGTATTGAACTTGTCAAACAGCATACAACGCGCAGCGTGGCGCAGTACCCTAATTATAAGAACTATCTCAGCGGGACATAAGTACACTAGAGAAATAAAAGAAATGGTTAGAGAAAAACGCAAAGCACGCAGACGATGGCAGCAATCCAGATCCCCACCTGATAAAATTACTTTAAATAAAATAACAAAAGAACTCTCTAAAAAGATAAAGGCTTTTAAAAACCGCTCTCAAAGTGACTACCTAAAAGGGCTAACAAATGAACACAGCACCGATCACTCACTTTGGAAATGCGCGAAAAGATTTTCACAACCAGCTATACAATATCCACCAATAAGAAAAACAGTTACCACATGGGCAAAAACCAATTTAGAGAAAGCTATTACCTTCTCTGAATACCTTGAAAATATCTTCAGGCCATACGACGTATCAAGAGCGGCAGAAATGGAATCATGTTACCTCAACAATCACGACCAAATTCCTCCAGTAATGGATTCTGAATTATGTGATGAAATAAAAAAAATAAAATCCAAAAAGGCTCCTGGCTTTGACCTCATCTCTGGGGAAATCCTAAAACAACCCCCACCAATTACTCTAATTAAATTAACCAAAATTATGAATGCTATCTTCAGATTGAAACACATCCCTATATACTGGAAAACTGCCGAGGTGATCATGGTCAACAAGCCAGGAAAGCCAGCACACGACGTCTCATGATATCGGCCTATATCCCTCCTACCAATTTTGTCAAAACTATTGGAAAAACTACTTGCCAAACGTCTTAACAATATAATTGAGCAGAGGAATTTGATACCAGCGCATCAATTTATCTTTTGCCTAAAACATTCGACAATCGATCAAGTTCACAGGCTAACTCAAGTTATAGAAAATGCCTTCGAAAAGAGAAAGGTGTGCTCGGCTGTCTTCCTAGATGTATCTAAGGAATTCGATAAGGTATGTCACGATGGCCTTCTCAACAAAATAAAAGAGCTATTACCAATTCAATATTATAACATTTTAAAATCCTATCTATCCGATCGTTTCTTTCGAATTAAATACGACGACACGTATGCCGACCTGAAAGAAATTAAAGCTGGTGTCCCACAGGGTAGCGTTCTAGGGCCCATCCTTTATCTAGTTTTCACATCCGATTTGCCTACCAATCAGAATTGCGTCATAGCAACGTTTACAGACGATACCGCTATCTTGTCAGTTGGAAATACACAAATTGAGTAAATTGCAAATCTTCAAAAACATTTAAACAGAATCTATGAGTGGACAGTTACTTGGCGTATACAACTAAATGAAACCAAATCCGTTCATATTGATTTCACGTACAACAAAATAAGATAACTTCCATATATATAAATGGAGTGCAAGTCCCGTGTCATAACACGGCTAAATACCTGGGTATGACTCTTGACACCAAACTCAGATGGAGTTCTCACGTAAAGAAGAAAAGAGAAGAACTCGATATTAAATTCAGAAACATGTATTGGCTTATGGGTAAAAGATCCCCTTTATCCATGTACAATAAAGTACTTCTCTACAAGCAAATACTAAAACCAATTTGGACGTATGGGATACAACTATACGGTTGCTCAAGATCCAGCAACATAAATTTTGCGATGCGCTACTAACGCGCTCTGGTATGTACGCATCAGCGATCTCGAACGCGATCTCGGCATAGAACCAGTTGCCGTCGTAATTAAAAAAAATGTCCTATCTCATATAAATAGGATATCTCATTATGTCAACAGCGAAGCCTCAGCCCTCACCGACCAACATAAATGGTTAGTAATGCTGAAACACAAAAGGCCGCACCACCTTGTGCAGGAAACAACTCCTTTGCAAGTTGCAAAGCACCATCATATTAATTGTATTATACAAAAACCGAAGAAAATTGTTCGTTAGTTTATTTTTGTTAACTAGTTACAATAAAAATGAATACAAAAAAAAAAAAACAAAAAAAAAAAAAAAAAAATTCTCTATTTGAAATGCTTTGTGCAAATTGGCTCAATTACGTGACACAAATTAATGACGCTTGAGCGTTAAAAAGGAAGGTGTTGTACTTTGAGGATCTGCTATGATTTTATGATTTTACGTAAGATCAAATTAAACAAAAAGCAAAAAACATTTGGGTACTTCCTTTAATAGTCGATTATATTTAAGTTTAATAAAATGATAATTTGAAGTCTCTCAAAATTCTCGTAGATTTTTAATAATTGTTTTGCCTGAAGGTGTTGAGCATTTTCTCCACATAACGAATGCACACAATTTTTTTATATGGAGAAAATGGGCTACACGGGGAAAAATTTATCAAAAATCAGTGAAAATTTTGAACTACTAAACTTTGATTTAGTTGCACAAAAATTTAATGGGCTATAAAACTAAGTACCTACCAAAGTTTAAAATAAAACTAAATAAAAATTTTACATTTTTGATGAACATTTGTCGAATATAAATTTTGTACAAATTTGGAAATGTAATGATTAAATGTAATTATTTAAACCTCCGCCGGCACACTGCGTCTTTTAGGTCCGACCGAAAATTTCAATCACGCATATTTTCGAAATGGAAGGGGTAAATCACCTGGTTCTGCCACCTAAAAAAACCTACAATAGCGAGGATCTGTTAACGCAAGTTTGGTATTTTTCCGTTATTTCAGTATTGTGTGTGACACGAATAAAGTGAGCTCCCTGACTTTTAGTACCCAGTGAGCAGTTGACATCAGATTTTTGGTACGTTAAGTAAACTTGTTTATATACAATATTTTTGAAGTGAAAACTTCTTTAGAATCGTTGGGAGTGATTTGAGAAAAAGTGAAACGAAAAAAGCGACACTCTTGGCTACGAATATTACATATACACGTAGCGACGAACTAAATAACTTTTAGGCCAGCGCCGACAGCATGGCGCGATAGCCGAGCGGCTAGCAATGTGAGCTTCCGATCCAAAATCCTTGGTTCGAATCACAAGAAATAAATTTTTTTTATACAGTTATTTTATTTTATTTTATGATATGTTTATGAGGAGTTTTTTTTCATGGCAGAAATACACTCGGTGTTTTGCCATTGCCTGCTGAGGGGTGAGCGCTATTAGAAAAATAGTGTTCCTTAATTTTGGTGTTTTCACCGAGATTCGAACTGACGTTCTCTCTGTGAATTCTGAATAGTAGTCACGCACCAACCCATTCGGCTACGGCGTTTGTTTAATTTTACTGATGCAAAAATGAGGAAAAATATATGAATAAAGTTTGCTTACTGTTTACACATTTTCCAAAGGTGACGGAGAACCAAAAAAAAAAGTCGATTTTCAAACAAATACGAGTGCATATGTGTAATTGTGTTAGAGTTTCGGTCACGCAGGTTTTGCTGGGGACGCTCATAATAGCAACCGCGTGTGTATTTTTATATTCGTAAATATTTTCATTTTTAAATATTTACCGCAATTATGCCGAAAAATAATGCAGAAAAGTGTCGTGAATATCGACAGAAAAAAAAATCAATAAATAGCATCACGGAATTCATTCACGAAAATTTAATAAAGTATACACCAGAAGTATCGCGGATACTTAGAAAAGATTACAATCAAGTTCCAATGATTTTAAGTGGCGATTTTAACGTAAATTTTGCATTGGACACAGCGGTTCCTTTAATTGACGTTCTCAATACAACATTCAATTTAAAAATGTGTAACAATCGCACTGAATCGGCAACACGATCAAAAACAACAATTGACGCGGTATTTCAAAGACATGTTGACAACATCGAAACCAAAGCATTTGTATCATATTTTAGCTATCATAAGCCACTCGTATCATTTGTTGAAATTGAAAACATTGAGGATGAATAATAATAAAATGTAGAAAATAAAATATGAACTTTATAGCAATATTATAATGAACCTATAATTATCTTGCTCCTAATGCTGCTTTCGTCTTATTCTCTCTCAGTTTGTTTTACGGAAGGTTTCACTTCTATCGCGTCTAACCGTTAGACTGGTGTTTTTTTTTTATTTTTCGCTTGGTATAATGCATTTGTGACAAATAAATAATATTTTAGTGTGGCACTGTGAAAAATGGGGGAACAAACAGCCGAAGAACTCGCATATTCTTTGCGTGATCGCAATCCGATTTGCTGTGAATTTCACCGCATTTCAGGTATCGAAATGATTATATTTTTTTGATGACTGCAAAATGTCTTTGCCAGTTTCCAAAAGTCCATACCTTAATGCACCGTAATTCACAAAAATGAATTTTCAATTTATGATAAAAGGCCACACTTATAAATAAATTTTTTCACTAAACGGCTCTTAATTTTTATTTATATTCGAACGTTATTTGAACAAAAGAGTTCAACCGCGATTGTATTTAACTTTTGAGACATCAATAAGTGTAATATGATTTTTTCAAAAATTTTGAGTGACCAAATATTAATAAAAAAACATGAGTTGGGCTTAAAAGACCAAGTGTGCCAACCGGGCCGGAATAAAACTAGTGTGCCGGCGGAGGGTTAATTTGAAACTTTAATTTTAAATTAACGATTTAGATTTTGAGATAAGCCGACTCAACGCTTTTGTTTAATTTAACACTACATTCAGCAATCAACGAAATAGATAATGGTGGCATCATCCTTATCAATACAAGATCGCATTCAGGCAGTTAGCAAAACATATTTTAGGCATATCAAACTTTTGAAATCTTCATTGATAATCTGTAGATGTACAAAACTATCATAAGACTGGTTCTAACCTAAGGTTGTGAAACGTGGATCTTTAATGCTAATGACGTGAATTTACTGTTACGATTAGAAAGAAAAATCCTAGGGATAATATTTGGCTCCACACGTTTAGAAGACAGCACCTACCATATACGGTATAACCACGTACTCAGTGTTTTAATCGCGGAGCGAAATCTAACACGGCTTATAAACTCGCAAAGCTTACGTTGGTATAGACCCGTTCTATGAATGACCAGCGAAAGAACGACCGAAAAGGTTTTGAAGCGATACCAGAAGTTGCGAGAAGGAGAGGACAACCGCGGCGAAGATGTTTACAAGACGTAGAAGATGATATACGAAAGATGAGAGTCCAACAACATATCGTTCATAGCGGAATGTAGAGAAAAATGGAGGCGTATTGTAAAGAAAACAATGGCCCACCCTGTCTTACTTGTCAATATGATGAGGATGATTTGGATTTGAATTTATGGCAATCAGTTGTCTAACGTTAGATGTATGAATTGATTTTTAATATTTAATTTTGTAATTTAATGCCATTTGACGTACTTATAGAACTGATACAACCTTACAGGTGCAACCTTATTTCTTAAAATAAATAAATACATAAAAAAATAAATAATTTCGAAAGTTGGATTACTATGATCCTTGCCAAAAAACAGGTAACGTTTTTTTCTAATAGCGGTGACCTCTCGTCAGGCACACCTCCGAGTGTATTTGTGCCATGAAAAAGTTCATCATAAAAAACTATCTACCATTTGGAATCGGCTTAGGTCCCTCCATTTATCGAACAACATCAACAAGTATGTCAAAAATGGGAGGAGGAGCGCAGAAAAACACCCAAAAAGGGTTTATATGTATATATATTTTTATAAAATTAAAAAAATATTTTTTTTTTAATTAAAAATAAATAATCAGATTGTCAAAACTTTTTAATATGTGGTGCCTTATCTTCTTCTTCTTAATTGGCGCTATAACCGCTTACGCGATTTTGGCCGAGTTTAACAAAGCGCGCCAGTCGTTTCTTTCTCGTGCTAACCGGCGCCAGTTGGACACACCAAGTGAAGCCAAGTCCTTCTCCACCTGATCTTTCCAACGCAGAGGAGGCCGCCCTCTTCCTCTGCTACCACCAGCTGGTACCGCATCGTATACTTTCAAAGCCGGAGCGTTTGTATCCATTCGGACGACATGACCCAGCCAACGTAGCCGCTGGATCTTTATTCGCTGCGCTATGTCTATGTCGTCGTAAAGCTCATACAGCTCATCGTTCCATCGTCTGCGATATTCGCTGTTGCCAACGTGCAAAGGTCCAAAAATCTTACGCAGAATCTTTCTCTCGAACACTCCAAGCGTCGCTTCATCGGATGTTGTCATCGTCCAAGCTTCTGCGCCATACGTTAGGACGGGCATGATGAGAGTCTTGTAGAGTGTTAGTTTTGTTCGTCGAGAGAGGACTTTACTACTCAATTGCCTACTTAGTCCAAAGTAGCACTTGTTGGCAAGAGAGATTCTACGTTGGATTTCAAGGCTGACATTGTTATCGGTGTTAATGCTGGTTCCTAAATAGACGAAGTCTTTTACAACCTCAAAATTATAACTGTCAACAGTGACGTGGGTGCCGATACGCGAGTGCGCCGACTGTTTGTTTGAAGACAGGAGGTACTTCGTTTTGTCCTCGTTCACCACCAGACCCATTCGCTTTGCCTCCTTATCCAGTTTGGAGAAGGCAGAACTAACAGCGCGGTTGTTAAGGCCGATGATGTCAATATCATCGGCATACGCCAGCAATTGTACGCTCTTATAAAAAATTGTGCCTGAGCGATTAAGTTCTGCGGCTCGCACGATGCTCTCCAACATCAGGTTAAAGAAGTCACACGACAGGGAGTCACCCTGTCTGAAACCTAGTTTGGTATCAAACGGCTCGGAGAGGTCCTTTCCAATTCTGACGGCGCTGTTGGTGTTGAGCAACGTCATCTTACATAGCCGTATTAGTTTTGCGGGGATACCAAATTCAGACATCGCGGCATACAGGTAACTCCTTTCCGTACTGTCGAATGCAGCTTTGAAGTCGACGAAAAGATGGTGTGTGTCGATTCTCCTTTCATGGGTCTTTTCCAAGATTTGGCGTATTGAGAATATTTGGTCGATGGTAGACTTTCCAGGTCTGAAGCCACACTGATAAGGTCCAATCAGTTGGTTGACGGTGGGCTTCAGCCTTTCACACAATACGCTCGCTAGAACCTTATAGGCGATATTTAGAAGACTAATCCCGCGGTAATTGGCACAAATTGCAGGATCGCCCTTCTTATGGATTGGGCAGAGCACACTTAAATTCCAATCGGCAGGCATGCTTTCATCCGACCATATTTTGCATAGGAGCTGATGCATGCACCTTACCAGCTCCTCGCCGCCATGTTTGAATAGCTCAGCCGGCAGTCCGTCGGCGCCCGCGGCTTTGTTGTTCTTTAGCCGCGTTATCGCTATTCTCACCTCGTCATGATCGGGTAGCGGAACGACAATTCCGTCGTCAACGATTGGGGTATCGGGATCTTCCCTTTCTCGGTGACATGCGCAGCTGTCACTGTTTAATAGGTTCGAGAAGTGTTCCCTCCATAATTTAAGATTGCTCTGTACGTCGGTCACCAGTTCGCCGTCTTTGTTCTTACAGGAAAACGCCCCGGTCTTAAAACCTTCTGTAAGCCGCCGAACTTTCTGGTAGAATTGCCTTGGTGGTGCCTTATACTTATACAATATTATAATTTCGGTGTGCAGTTGAAAATCTGGTATTTTGCACTTTAAGCCAGAATATTTGGAAAACTTGATTATCTGGGATTATTCTATGATCAGACTCGGATTCAGTACATTCCGAAAGTTATAGTCTGATTCTGAAAGTCAGTCAAATTTTTTCGACCTGTCTTGTTATTAACAAATTGGCGATCAAATGAGTGCTGTACTTGCTAGTTGTTTCGACAAAAAATAAACAAAAAAGCGATCAAATGATTTTGACTCAGTGCTGTGTAGGCGACTTTAATTTTTTATTGTTTTGTGAAAAAAAACCCACCTGGCTTTGTTTCGAAGAATTTGAAATCAAATGACAACAACAAAAACTTTAAAGCGTTGTTGGTGGACAGGACCCTCAGAGACGTCGTGCCTTCGACAAACCCTACCGGGAATGTTTAAATAAAACAAAACAGAGTTAAATTTCGGGCAAATTTATTTTATCTCCTTCAAAATATGACCCGTCCGAAGCAACACACATATGCCAACGTTTAACCCAGTCCTCCCTGCATCTCTGGTAGGCCGACGAAGTGATGGCCTTCAGTTCCTTCGTCGCATTCTCTTTGAACTCCTCTATCGACTGAAGTCTCCTTTCACGAAGTGGTAACTTCAAGTTGACAGACAAAAAGAAGTCGGATGGGGCCATATCAGGTGAATACGGTGCTTGCCCGATGGTATATACTTGGTGTTTGGTCAAATAACCCAGCACAATTTGGGCTCGGTGCATGGCGCGTTATCATCAAGCAAAATCCAAGAATTGTTTGCCCACATTTCCGGCCATTTGCGACGTACAGCATCTCTCAAACGCTTCAAAACGAATAAATAGTTACAGATGTGTGTCTTACAGTCCTACCAACGTAAGAAAAAAATAGAGGCCGGTTCCCGCGTGCGCGTTTCCCAAGAAGGGGTACACAGTCGGGCTAGATGGCTACCGCTTTTATTAGGTGATGCCAATGCACACAACGAGACATGTGGAAGTACCAACTCTAACAAGAGGCATGAATCTATATTTGTATTCATTATTAGTAATGAATTTTCCACTTTGGCAGCTGCAATTAAGCTAATGTGCGCTGTTAAATTCTGCATAAAATTATACTTATACCCTGGCGCAATAACTGATGGGCCAGATCATTGTTTTAAAATTCTGGATAATTCAAATACCATTCTTGGCCAGGCGCAAACAAATTTTTTTTAATTCATTTTCTCGTCGACCTAAACCAACGGATTATAAGTATCTCAGAAGCCGTAGTAGCCACGCAATGAAAGCTACAGGAAGTTATTTTATTTCCATTTATTTTTCGGCTTTGGCATTATTGCAATAACGAAGAAGTACGCAATGCATTATTGCCGAAATCGCATCAATGTACGCGATGCAGTATTGCCGAAACCCAACAATTCATTTTATTACACAGCTTTTTTCCTACAGGGTTATGCATACTTGCGCTTATATATCTACTTAAAATACAAAAATACTTTGAATAAAGTACCAAAAGCGGCAATAAAAATAGTAGCCACCAACAAGTTGCTTGCTTGTCAATGTGCGGATTTTGGCTGAACTAAAAATATTTTCGCAAATACACCAAATGTGTTTAAACAAATTCCCACCGCTCTTGACAGGCACGCACATTTTTGGGCCTCAAAGTGAAGTGATGTGGGTACGACCTACGGTTAAAGTGACGGGCAACCGATGTACATCCATTTAATGGGACAAGCGAAAATGTAGCAAAATGTATGGAAAAGTATCAAACAAAGAAGGAAGGAAAAAAACTTTGCAACGAATGCTGGAGTGAATTCAAACAAAGACACAAATAAATTTGAAAAGTGAATTCGAACAAAGACACAAATAAATTGGCATTGAGGATAAAAGGAAGACAGACAAATCGTCCTGATGTGTTGGGGACTCCCAGGCGAGTTGCCTTAGTTATGTTTATTGAAATGGGTAAATGATAATGATATTTCATAGTTACAAAAGTTCGGTAACAAATTGTTGAAATGTGATATCGAACTCGAATTCCACTTCTACTGTAAATTGCAACTGGGCGAAAGGCGTCTCGCCTGAAATTGAAAAAAAAACTAATCGCCTAATTTAAAGAAATGTTGTTTGCTTTTGAGCTTCAATACGAATTTTGGACATTTTCATAACAAGTTACAAGTTGGTTCTTTTAGTACAAGGTGGCGCAAAATTAATTAACCTAAAGGAATTTTTATAATTTTTAAAAATGGCGTCGTGCGTCAATCACTTGTGGACTATCCAGCTGCAGTATACAAGCAGACAAGCATTGGAGCGCGTGAAGGTCAAAAGGATTTTCAGCACTCGAAATCACGTTTTTAGTTAAAACCTTATCAAAAAAAATGGATGATTAATTTTGCGCCACCTTTTATATGGAAATTCAAGTGGGAGTGAAACAGTCTAACATTATGGCATTTGCAAATTATTATATTACTAAAGAAAGCCTTTCGTCCTAAACGTTTTTTTAAGGTATCATATTCAAAATTTATCGGAATACCATTTCTCAGACGATACAAAGCCAATAAAATAAACCCACAATAATTAAAATTTTGTTGATCGGCGTCTTTGATTTACTCCAAATATTTTTCCCGCGACTATCTCGCCAAAAAAAAAAAAAAACACTAGTAAGAGTATTTCAAAAGTGACGCCTAGATGTGAGTAGTGAATGATGGTACCTTTTTTTATGTTATCTTTGACCTTTGTCAAGTAGAGAGTTATCAAATATGCGATAAAATAATGCAAACTTTATATCAAAAAGTCGACCTTCAACACCCCGTTGGACACCTTTTCTAAAACCTTCGGTTGGGCACCCAGGTCTGGCCTTTTGTCGTCCTGTTCGAGGATACTTTTGAAAAGTTGATATCCATAATTCGATAGTAAATTAAATTTTAAGAAGCTACCTCGAACCTCAAGTCGTGAGCTATAATAGAAATATGTTAAATTCACTTGGTTGCCCAACGGATGGTTAAGAACAGCATATCGAAAAATTTATATATTTTTATGCAAATAATCGTCCGAATGAGTCGACAATTCAAAGGTTGGTGACAAAATTTTTGGAAACTGGTTAAGCCGAGGATAGAAAAATGATTAACAGACAAAAAACTCGGCCTTCTGTTTAGAATATTGCTGTCATTTTTCACATATAATTGTTAAGAAGCGTATTTTCAATAGTGAAACCTTTTTTGCATATTTTCAAAGTTTAGACCTTCAAAAATATGCCATCAACGTCAAAATTGTTCTAATGACAGTTCAATTATTGTTTATAAGCCATCAAACGCAAATGCTCAGTTTTGTTGAATTTTTTTGCTGTGATGGAATTAAAAAAAAACCGCAACAACGCCAGAAATGGTTTGGAAAGTCAAGGCTCGACTTGAACGAAATCCACTCCGAAGTGAAAGAAAAATGGCCAAAGAACTGAAAATATCGCAAGACAGCACTCGACGCATATTGAAAAATGAGCTCAAGGTCAAGGCTTACAAGTTCCATTCGTGCAGTATGCAACTCATTTTTTGACCGCTTGAAGGCTATAGTCAAGGCAAAAGGTGGTCATATCGAGCTAAAGTAAATATATGTTAAAATTGTAATCATTTTTGAACAATTTTGTCTTTGAAATCAATAAAAACTAATTTCACACAAAAAAGTGACGGTGTCTTGAATAGGTAACACTCCATATCGTTCACCCTGTATACTTTATACTTCTATTATACATACCTGGAAATATATCGCAGATTTATCCAGAATGAGTAGTAAATATTATGATCTAAGTTATTCTATTGGAATTGTTGCTTAAACTTCAAACGCGATTTTCTCAAAACTACTTTTTTTGAAATGGTCGTCATGATATCTCAAGTTCTACTTGGCCGATGGCTTTGAAGTTTGATAAGAATTTTTTATTATACATCTGTCTTCGCGCCTGCCTCGAATTTTGAAAAATTTAGGTTTGAAGTATTTTTAAAAAATTTGAAAAGGTAAAAAAAAAGAGGGGAAACAAATTCTTTTTTTTCAAGTTGACACCATTTTGTGAATTTTTTTTTTTATTTTATTTGGCGTAATCCGATAGCGACGTCTAACTAATGAAGATTGTTTTTAAACCGCGCCGGGCTGAAATTCCACAATTTTTTTATTTTATTTTTTTTTATTAATTTTTTTTATACTTTTCCAATGGATAGCAAATTTTTTTATCTTACTTTTAAAAATACCTAAAATTAAGGTGTCTATACTTGAATACCCCCTTAACTTATATATTCCGCAGGCTCCGTTGTGAAAGATTCGCTGAAGAAGCTTAAGGCAGTAGTCTGCTTTACAGGCTTCAAAAAATCGATTTTTTTGTTTTGTTTTAAATCTCTTCCAAAACTATCCAAGAATATGTCTTTAAAATTCCAGAGGCCAATTCGACATATTTTCGAAGCTAGAGCAGTTTTGGTGGCCGAGCGTCGAGCAGGTGCGAATGCTCAGGCAGAACTTTAAAGCGCGTTTTCTCGAGTTTTCATTTTCACAAGTGTTAATAGGACTATGAATAAGTTCGTGCGGTTTTTTTTCGAAATTTGAAACTTTATTGACGTAAAATGGTTACAAATTTAATATTCAAAATATTGTCCATCGCTTACTACTACTTTTTCCCATCTTTCTGGCAATTCACGGATTCCCTTTGTGAAAAATTCGGTCGGTTTTGCCGCAATCCACGAATCGATCCATTTTTTGACTTCATCGTAATTACGGAAGTGCTGGTCAGCCAGGCCATGTTGCATCGATCGGAAGAGATAGTAATCGGATGGCGCAAGGTCGGGACTATACGGCGGGTGGGGTAGGACATCCCATTTGAGCGTTTCTAAGTATGTTTTGACCACTTGTGCAACATGTGGCCGAGCATTGTCATGTTGCAAAATAACTTTGTCGTGTCTATCGGCGTATTGCGGCCGTTTTTCTCGCAGTGCTCGGCTCAAACGCATCAATTGTCGTCGGTAGACATCCCCCGTAATCGTTTCATTCGGTTTCAGTAGCTCATAATACACAACACCCAGCTGGTCCCACCAGATACACAGCATAACCTTCAGGCCATGAATATTCTGCGCCGACGTCGATGTTGAAGCATGGCCAGGGTATCCATACGTTGCCCGACGTTTTGGATTGTCGTAATGGACCCACTTTTCATCGCCAGTCACAATTCGATGCAAAAAACCCTTTCTTTTGTGCCGTTGAAGCAGTTGTTCGCATGCCATAAAACGGCGTTCAACGTCTCTTGGCTTCAATTCATACGGCACCCAATGGCCTACCTTTCGGATCATTCCCATGGCTTTTAAACGTTTGGAAATGGTTGATTGATCAACTCCCAAAGTTTTTGCAACCTCTTCTTGCGTTTGAGCCGGATCTTGATCGAGCAATTCCTCCAATTCGGTATCCATGAACTTTGGCGGCGCACCCTCGCGTTCTTCGTCTTCCAAGCCAAAATCACCACTTTTAAAGCGTGCAAACCACTTCTGGCACGTTCGCTCAGATAGAGCATGCTCACCATAAACTTCCACCAAGATACGATGACTTTCGGCTGCTTTTTTCTTCATATTAAAATAATGAAGAAGAATTCCCCGCAAAAACACATTATTTGGCACGAAATTCGACATTTTCAAGTGTGGTAAAAATATTGTTGTTTACGCTTCAAATAAAAAACTTATACTGACGTTTGTGCCTTACGACAGTAGCTCTCCAATGAATGTTTGGAAATGTGGATCGATGGAATAATAATCAAGTTACGCCATCTGTTGTAAAACCGAACGAACTTATTCATATTCCTATTAGAAAACGGTGCCGGCGATAGCAAAAAGAATATATATTATGTCCGATCGAAAAAAACCAAAGTGATCTAGCTTCAGTATTAAATTATCTTCTATTCGAACTAAAAAAGTTGGAGAAAAGTATTATTTAAACTACTTGTTTTGCAACTTAAAGTCAATTTTTTTTCTTAAAAAAGTGAATTTTTTTTTCAAACTTCGAAAAAATTTGGAATTTTATAACTTCTTCGGTATTTTTTTAGTTCATAAAGAAAAGAAACTTATAAAAATTAAAAAAAAATTTGGTTCGACTGTTTCAGATGCATCGCACGACCTCCATCACCGGCACCGATTTACAAGTGCAGACTCCAGGCGCTCCAGAAAAATACTTACAACTTTAAAAAATTTCAATATTTTTTAAAAATAAATATTGTTTTTTAAACCTTAAATATAGTACACTATCGTCTTAAAATTCCGTTTACCGCAATCATTTCCTTCCCTTTAAAAAAAAATTGCTAAAAAAACGCTTTTTTACGGCTTCTAAAGCAGACTACTGCCTTAAGACGATTCAAAAATCAGCATAGGAAATATCTGTTGAAGATTGAGTGAAGCGGCTGAATTGGCCACCTTCGAGATCACGTAAGAGCGTAAAAAATGATTATCAATAAATACGTAAACCACTGTTGTTTTTTTATTTACGAATTCCGGCTACATCTTAACAAAAGGATGTAACTATTGCCTACATAATTAAGTCGCTGTGTGGCTAGTTCTGTATGCCTTATTCCCAATATTTTTCATACAAAATCTTTTTCATTTATCTTTATATGTAAAAATGAATGTATTTTGTCTGTATGCCATCGATGAACTCACAAACTACTGGACCGATTATTATAAAAATTGGTATATATGAGTATTTTTCCACGGACAAGGTTTGTAGAATATGCGCTTTGATGCCACTCGCCACCAGGTAGCGCTGCAGAGTAACAACTTCTGCCCCGTTCAACCGATTGTCATAAAAATTAGTATGACCATGTATTTTAATACAGAGGAAACGAATATGACTTGTTCATAGCATCAAATTCACTATTCAGCATGGAATACCCAGTGGAACAACATATAAGTCCATAGATACGGTGTAGAATAAGGACTAGGTTGTCAACTTCTTCTTCTTCTTAATTGGCGCGGATGTTGTCATCGTCCGAGCTTCTGCGCCATACGTTAGGACGGGCATGATGCGAGTCTTATAGAGTGTTAGTTTTGTTACCAAATTCAAACATTGCGGCATACAAGTAACTCCTTTCCGTACTGTCGGAACCAGACTCTCGTCGGAAAACCTTCTGATTTATTCGTCCAGATGGAAAAATACGAAATATTGTGTGTCCCACAGCATTTCAACAAACATCGAATTCAAACTAAATTTTGTAATGTCACAATTTTTTCGAAATAAACAAAATCAATAAAATGGCTTGGAATGAATTGAATATTTGTGTACTGATTTTTCCTTAAAGTTATTTTTTTTTTATTTATTTTAGTTGTTGGCGTAGCAACGCAAGCCAGGTGCAGCTAGTTTGTTATAAAATCATAGTTCATTCTAAAACTAATTTAATTGTGAATGGTGCCAGTACTGTAACAACTAAATACGTGCAATTTTGGTTTCGTTGATTCCGAGCATGATGTTAAAGAAAATGTCGATAATGTCGATAAAGTCACAAAATTGCCGAAATAATCGAAATTGAAATAAAAATCGTTCATCAAAATTTTCAACTTATTGATCATAATTTCAAGGCATTTTTAGGTAAACATTTTTGTTTAGTTCAAAATTCTCGTTGATTTCTGACAATTTTTGTTTGGTCAGGTTTGGTCAGGTTTTGAGCCTTGTCTTCAATATAAAACATTTCCGAACATTTGCTTTATTTCGATCTTGCACTGATTAGACTTAAATTTATTTCGCTATCTCTGCCAAGCTTCTTTAAAGGAGTAGAGTTCAGTTGCCATTCCTATAATAATAATGGAAAAAATATGAACTTATAGCTGTGCCCATAAAATTCTAAAATACGTATTTATATGCGAGTATCATTTATCCAAATGGCTTCATCATATTTGTGTATATAAACAAAATTCCGTTAAAAAGCATTAAATAATCAGTAACTTTGCTCCGGAGTATTGCCGAACTTTTTAGTCTACCCAATAAAGTCAGTATCGTTACAATTTTTTCTAAAGCGCAGCAGTGCTGGTGATGATTGTCTTAGCTGGATGAGCTATGAAAAGCAATAAAAATAAAGGAAGCTGTGTGTGCCCGCTCCAAGCAAACATTTCCGCACTGCCTGAGATTTGGCTTTTAGCACCTAAGCATTTGCTTGTTTTGCTGTGTTTTACTGCTCTTTATTGCGAAATCTGACTGCTGTTGTACTGTTATTGTTTTCGTGTTAATGCGACCGTTATAAAGCCTGGCCTTTATCTTCATGACTAAGCGTGAGTTTATATACAAACATATGTATGTGTGTATGTACGCAAGTATGCCTGCACGGTAATGTACACAAATGTGAATATGTAGGCATGCATTAGGGATGCCAAGATTATCGGAAAATTTGGAGAGCGGGATTTCGGGTCATTTTGAAGGTAGACGCGGGATTTCGGTATTCAGGAAGACTTGTCAACTCAGTTTGCTATTCTCCGCTGATATTTTGTTTTTATTGTTATTATTTTACAATGACCGTCGTCTACCGCGTCGAGTGGTGGGGCCAATAGAACAAAGGAGGCATTTTTTTCGGGGGAAACACCCTCGTCAAAACTGCATACTCTTTGCATTACTTCAGGAGAGCTTACAACGGCATCCATCAAGGACCAATTCTATTCACCCACGCCTAGGTCCACCATATTTGTAGCCAGCTTTCAAGCTATAAGCTCGCTTTTTTGTGTCGCTGTCTCACTGTCTCGCCTTATTGCACTGTGTCCAGATCTCTCTGTTTTTCCGTAGTACGTCCTCGATGTATCTCTTTACCGCATTGCAGCTGTCCCCGCGTTCAAGTCACCAATCTGCTTTTTTGGAGCATCTCTTTTCGCGAGCCATCTGTCGCAACTAAAGAACGTGTGCTCGGCGTCAGCGCTCAGTGCTTTGCAGTATCTGCACCTAGGGTGGCTAAGCGATCTGGAGATGATACTATTACTTTGAATCTCATAAGATGGAAAAGACGGCATTACTTCCTCAAGCAGAAGTAAAAACCGTGCAATAAGGAATCCACTCAGGCATTTCAACATTAGCAGTGATAGCAGTTTGTTCATAATTATTTTTTGATTTTATGAACAATCTTAGTTTTTATAACGTTCAACGAATTTATTTTGTTACTGCGCACTCAAATACCTCTCGTCCTCAGGGGCTTCGCCCCCCAATTGTTAATATACATTTTTTATTGAAGTGAAAACTTCTTTAGAATCGTTGGGAGTGATTTGAGACTCGATGAAACGAAAAAGCGACACTCTTGGCTACGAAGCGTTATATGTGGATATACGTATATGTGTGTGGCTGCGTACTGCTGAGTCACGCTAGTATAGTGAATATTGTAGTATGTATACTACACTGCCTATTACTTGCTTTGGTGTTTAGTTCAAGCGTCATACGTATGTATGTTTGTATGTATGCTAGTACGTATGTGTGCGCGCCTGCGTATTACGGAGCCACGGTGAGCGATAAGGCATTATGTATACCTATACTACACTACATAATACTTGCTTAGACCAAGCGTCCTACGAATGTTTGTGTGTATGTTAGTACGTCTGTGTAATATACGCGTTACGACGCTCATAATAGCAACCGCGTGTGCTGTATTGCGTCCGTATTTTTATATTCGTAAATATTTTCATTTTTAAATATTTTTAAAACAAATATATAAAAATAAATAAATAAAAAATATTTTTAAAACAACCGGAGAAAAAGGAAACAATCTTCCATTTCCTCTGCGAATGCCCTGCTCTATGGAAGGACGCAATGTTAAACCTGAGTAAACCGCTGTTCGAGAGTCTGGAACAGCTGTCTGGTTTAGATGTCAACAACCTGATAAGGTTCCTGAACCGCACAAACTGGATATAGTTATGCTGTAAATACCTGGAAACAAGTTGGCACCGAGGATATGGCAACAAAATGGTGCGGAGGCGCTAGTTGGATTCTGGAAGAATCATCACTTAAACCAACCAACCAATCAACCATTCGGTAGTGCCCGTGTTCGAAACACAAAAATTAGGGCAATTTTTTTTCTCGCCTCACCACTCGGCAGGCAATTTGATAAACATTTTCGGGATCCCAAGTAAAAAAAAAAAACCGGGATCTGACATCCCTAGTATGCACGTATGCGTGAGTGAGTGTATCGACAATCGCAACTGCTGCGCATTAACGTGTACTTAACGATGTCATTATCACGAGCGTGCAAGTTGCCATTTTTACTTCGTTTTCTTGTCTTTAAATGTTTTATTTTATGTAAATATTTTACGTATTTTCGGTTTTACGTTGGTATATGTGTGTGTGTATTTATTTAGATCCGCGCAGCAGCGCTTTGCTTTTTATAGCCAAAAGTGGATTTTGGGGCTCGTTGCTATTCCAATTTTATTCCACTACTTCTATTTTTAGCTGCTTCCTTTTGTTTTTTTTTTTTGTTTTGAGATTGTGAATGTGTCAAAATCATGTTAAACACATTCAAGTAGAACTTTAAGAGCTGAGAGATTTGCATATTTCACATAAAATGCACTTAACTTTATGATAGCTTATAAATATTTATGCTTCCCATAGGAAATTATTTATATTTTTGTAATGTTCCTTATCACTTTTGTAACTGTCATGAAAAAATCAACTTTATACAGGGTGTCCGGTAGCAAAGTTAGGAATTAAAACCTACATGTGACCTGGTCTACGAAAAGTTACCTTACGTGCGAAAACAAGTTTTCGAGAAAACAGCAGTTAAAGTTTAAACTTCTAAAAAACCCTTGTAACTTTTTTAAATATTAATATTTTTCAATCCGGTTTGGCTTATTTTCTTTAGCATAGATCACAGTATCAATAAAATCACAGAAGCAGTGAAAAACATTTTTTTATATACAAATAAATAAGAAAAAGTTAATGCAAATCGCAGAAATAAAATATGAAAACTTGAAAAACGTAAATTTTTCTAAAAAATTTCAAACGAATCCGATGAATTTTGAGTTTCGAAAACCATATTGGATCCATCATTTAGAATCTTTTAAATTTGATATTGGATTCGCAATTAGCGACACCAAAAACCCCTAAGTAACGAGTTTATAAAGAATTCGATGCAGTTTTTAAAATTTGTCCGCCATATTGGATCAGCTATTTTGATTTTTTTAAATCTCACAACAGATTCGTAATCAGCGACCTCCAAAACCCCCGAGTTTCCTGCGGATCTGATGAATTTTGAAAAAATATGTCCGCCATATTGGATCCGCCATATTGAATTTCTGAAATCTGATATCGGATTCGTAATCAGCAATGCCAAAAACCCCCATGTATTGAATCTTAAGAGGATTCTTTAAATTTTATAAAACATGTCCGACATATTGCATCCGCCATTTTGATTTTAAATAATCTCACTTCAGCGACCTCTCAAACCCCCGAATAACAGTTTTTAAATATTTTAATTAACTTTTGATGTGAAACAATGCCACAATTCGAGACACAAATTTTGACAAATCCTTAAAAACCACCATTTATAAAGTTATGAATACATTTTTTGTAACAAATTTTTTGAAAACAGACTCATATTCGTATTCATTACACCTCAGACTGTCCAGGAATGGTTCAGTTTTTAATTTGCACAAATTATTGCCTTCGTTATTCTAATTTGTATCATGACAAAAAAATCAGTCTTTTTCGTATTTGTACTTTTCTTTTCTTTTACTTTTAACAAACTTTTAAACAAATTATGACTTTCTGGTTTTCACCATTTTAAAGAGCCTTTCACACACTATTCGAACCAACAAAAAAGTGAAAAATGATTTTTGACACGTAAGGTACCTTTTCATGGACCAGGTAACATATATAGAATTATATATATAAAATTGGTGCTTCAACCCGATTAGTCTCAATCACCATTCCTTCGTCTCCGTTGCGGTGAATAGGGCCAAAGTAAAATTTTTCCATTTCGTGCGATTTCCGGATATATTTTCCACTTGCTGCCAGGTCATTGTTTGGTCCACGGCTTTGTATTCCTTTTCGATGCAGCGTCGCCAAGAGCCCCTAGGTGTGTCGCTTCTGCGCTGTCTTTGGCGGTTCCAGTCCAGCACTTGTCTGCTGATTTCAGTGCCACTTTCCCGTCTGTTACGGCCAAGCGATCTCCATTTACGTTCTCTTATTTCAGTTGCGATTGGTTTTTGAAGCCGTCGTCGATGCAATTCGGTGTTAGATATCCAGTTGCCTGACCACCAGATACGTAGAATGCGTCTCAAGCAGCGGCTCATGAACACTTGAAGCTTCTGAACAATTTCTGCAGACAGACACCATGTTTCATAGGAGTGGAGCAGAACTGATTTAACATTCGAGTTGAAAATCCGTATTTTTGTTGTTATATGAATTTGCTTGTACCGGACGAAGTTTTGCAAATGCACCTCTTGCTTTTTGCAATCTTGTAGATTCATCCTTTTTGCATACGCTTTCCGCAGTGGATTGGCTGCCAAGGTATTGAAAAACATTTACATTTTCAATAATTTCCTCTCCGATATTTTAGATTGCATCGTTCGTGTGTACTGCCAAATGTTTGGTTTTCTTTGTATTAATTTTAAATCCAGCGGCACAAGAGAGTTTTACGAGATCATTCAAATTGCTTTGCATATCCGATTTCTTCCATTAATCCAGTCGCTCAGGCACAACGTTTGCCAAGGCCGATGATATTGACACATTCGACTTTAACAACCGCGCTTTAGGTCTGCCTTTTCCAAACAAAACAAATGGGTTTGGTGGTGAACGAGGACAAAACGAAGTACCTTATTTAGAAACCAGTATTAGCACCGATAAAAATGTCCCCTTTGAAATCCAACGTAGAATCTCTCTTACCAACAAGTGCTACTTTGGACTAAGTAGGAAATTGAGTAGTAAAGTCCTGTCTCGACGAACAAAACTAACAATCTCCAAGGCGCTCATCATGCCCGTTCTAACGTATTTCGCAGAAGCATGGACGATGATAATATGCTACGAGGGGTCCCGTGGAGTGTTTGAGAGAAAGATTTTGCGGCAGTTTCTTGACCTTTGTACGATGGCTACGGTGAATATCGTAGGCGAAATAGATATAGTGCAGCGAGTAAAGATCTTGCGGCTTCGTTGGCTGGTTGATAACGTCCGAATGGATATAAATACTCCGGTTCTGAAAGTGCACCTTGTGGTACCAGCTGGTGGCAGCAGAAGAAGGAGAAGGCTTCACTTGGTGTGTCTAACTGGCACCGGTTGGCACTAGACAGAAATAACTGGCTCACTTTGTTAAACTCGGCCATGCGGTTATCCCACTAATTCAGAAGAAGCAGAATTACAGAAAAGGAAAAAATAGAAGGTGCAGGTCAAACAGATAAGAGGGAATGCTCGGCCTCAACTTGGCAAGGTTATAGCATTCCTGTGAAATTTGCTTAACATTCCACTGAATATTTTTTATGAAGCAAAAACCTACTAGCAAGTAGTAAAACAACTCTTGCTTCTAATTTATATGAATTTGATGAGCAATCAATTGCCAAGATATTTCAAAATCAGTAAAGGCGAACACATCATCACCTTGAAGCTGCAATTGAGCGGATGTATCCGGTGTCCTCCTTTCGATTATAAAAGTTGCTATTACGCGATTTTTCGGCCAAAGTAAACACCTACGTATTTTTTTATATAAGTCCACATATTTATATGTTATGTAAATACTCAAAAGACAATAAACACTCAAAATGTGGCAACACTGTTTTTTTTTTTTTTTGGCAGATTTACCTTTGTCCATTGATACGTTTGCATGCCCGTCCGCTGTTGGTGAAGTGAAAGTCATTTCACCGCAGGATTAACTGGTTGCCGATGATTGCCGCAAAACGAAATATTTAGTTGCTTGCTTACCTCATTGGTTTGGTTGCCAATCGAGCAAATGCAACTACTTAATTCGATAATGTGACTGGCGGCGCAGTTGACTGTTGACTTGCGCGCGCATCGAAGAGCCACAACACAAATCTTTGAATTTCTTAATGTTCGTATACCGGGTCGTCCAAATGCAAGTTTCTCATTGATTTTACATTTTTTTGACACTGAAAAATACTTTGCTCCTTCAATGTTGAGGGTAAAGAAAATATTTTAGTGCTACGAGTGAGAATAAACCGATTTTGTAGGTTTGAGAGGCTGATTTGCTATGCTTAGAATTTCAGTCGTCATAAAGTGTATATCGGCGAGGAGGTACTTGCGCTGACTGAAAGTGCGCTACACACCGATTTGTCATCCACCTCAACACCTCATTAATTTTCAAATATCTCCGACTATTTGCTTAAGAAATGCGGTTCTTAAACGGACTTGCACTCGTCGTGGAATTAGACCGAGAAATCATACTTTCAAACTAGTGACCTTTTCATTTCGTTGGTATGTAATTTTCCTATGGTAACCTATATGGGTATCGGGAAAATCGCAGATGATTGCTAAAATGCTGATGCATCCACAAATAGCAAAAACTTCATGCGGTTTATCGAGTGCTGTCATTTTTTGCGCAACTCAAGCCCAATCCGCATTGGTGTGTCCGAGTAATACAACTTTAAAGCTGCTTGGGGCAGGAGTGGCGAGCCGCGATCGAGATCGAAATTATGAATGTAATCATCACCGGGGATGGAGCAGTGCCTTCTGAAAATGTGTGGTGGTAATAAAATTCCAGTTTCTTCTTTTTCTTGATTGGTGCGATAACCTCTTAAGCAATTTTTGCCAATTTCAATAAAACGCGCCAATCGGCGCCAGTTGAACATACACCAAGTAAGTCCAAGTCCTTTTCCACCTGATTTTCTCAATGCAGAGAAGACCCTTTTTCTTCCTCCTCCTCCACCAGCTGGTACCGCATATTTTCAGAGCCTGCATACTTTGTAACTATTCAGACGACGTGACCCAGCCAACGAAGCGGTTGTATCTTTATTTGCTGCTCTACGTCTACGTCATCGTAGTTGTTGTTGTTGAGGTGGTTGAGTATTTATACATAAATAATCTTAATTAGCGACTAGCGCCGTTTAATACCACTGTTTTGGTGTGATGTTTTTTTTACTTTTGTTTAAGTCAGATCCAATTCGTGAGATGCAGATATAACAGGAAATTTTTTATCTCTGTGTCTGAGATTTCATTAATTTGCTGTAAGAAAGGTTTACCGAAAGAGCGAAGTCTTGTTCTGGCTAAACCTGGACATTCGCATAAATAGTGGAAAATACTTTTTTCCACCCCCCCGCCCAACAGCTTCTGCAGATGAGATTGAAAGACTAGTTGAGTACGGCTGCATTATCTCCTTCCTTTCAATGACCTGTAAGGGTTACAGGGAAACGTGAGATGCTCGGGCGAGAGCATCCTGAGAGGTAACTCGTCCTCTGTGTGTTGTACGAAGGCCATGTTTATCTTGTTGTAGTACTCGTACATGTAGTTAATTGCTTCTACCCTCTGTCGGCTAAAGCATAGAAGTGTGGCACAATAGATGTTTTTATCGTATTGAATGGGGTAGCAACTGGGACCACCTCTGCTATGTCTAGTGCAGAATCTTTTCTTGTTAGCTCATCCGGTATCACATTACCCTCTACATTCCTGTGTCTCGGAATCCATATCAGATTAATTTGAAGCCAACGACTAAGCGATTATAGTTCCTCTCTATACTGTGACACTAGTTTGGATGAAATGGAGTTGAAGTCTGAAGCCTTGATAGCTGCTTGACTGTCTGAAAAGATAGCTACTCTTGCACCAATTTCTTTGTAGTGCTTTAGTGATTTGCAAGCTCCCCTGATTACTAATAATTCTACCTGGAACTCGTTGGCCTAGTCTGGAAGTCGGATTTGGATAAGTTGAACGGTTCTGAATAGAAGCCAGATCCCACACCACAGTTCATCCCAGAACTGTCAGTGTAGATTTCGACATCGAATCTACCACTCACTTTGCCTTTCCTTCACACGATTCTCGGTGGAAAACGTACCGTGAAGTATTTCTCGAAGTTCAAATCGGAGATTGTGAAGTCTGACTTGTTTTTGAGCAATGAGGGTCCGTGTAGAAGAATCTTGCTGTGACCCCACAATCTTGTTGTCCACCTTCCCATATCTCTGAGTCTCACCGCGCTGTAAGTAGCGATTGTTTTAATATGTAAATCTAGTTGTAGCAGATGTGTTAGCACGTTAAGTGCTCCAGTAGGTCTGGTCCTAAGTGCTACTGTGGTTAAAATACATGCTGGTCTTTGTATGGCTGTGTAGAACAAATTAGATGGCTTTGGTTAAAAACCCCATTTTTTACCCAACATTCTCTTACACGTGTAAAGTGCTATATTAGCTTTCTACACACTTTATTCTACATTGGGTCTCCAGCAGACGTCGTCATAGTACTTATACAGCTAATCGTTACTTGGAGTCGCCTATGTGTAAAGGTCAAAAAATCTTCCGCAGAATGTTTCTCTCAAATCGAGAAGTAACAATGAAGAAATAAATTCGGGAAAATTTCATCTAAAACTAAGAAAACGTTTAGCAAATGATCGGTGAAAATAGGCAACGTAGGATTTTATTATAGGACCGCTGTAAAATCGATTTTGCGCCGATACTGGGAACATAATTATTACGAAATACCAGTTTGATTAAAAAGTTCACGGAATATTTTCGGAAAATTAAAAAATTCTAAAGTTTATTCCTCAAAAGTGATATTATCGCCTTCAAACTACTTCCCATCAGCTGCAACGCACTTATGTCAGCGTTTGATCCAGCTCTCAAAGCATTTCTGGAATTTCGATACACCCATAAAAGTAGTATTCAATTTTTCCATTACTTCCTTTCGCCTGTTAAAACGCCGAAATGGTTCCCCGTAGTGGTTTTTTGACTCTTTTAAATAGAAAAAAAATCAGAGAAAGCCATATCAGGTGAATTCGATGACTTTTGGCTGGCATTCTTTTTGTTCTCGGCGGAAAGTTCACAGAAAACGGGTACAACGGAGCGACGGTGCGTTATCATGGTGCAAAATCCAGGAGTTCTTTTACCACAAATATAATACATTATTTTTTGCCGAATTGCAAATTGCTTAACGTAAACGTCTCCTAACACCCAAATGATAGTTCTTATTAATTATCTGACCTTCTGCAAACAAATTCGTGGTTTATGATCCATAGAAACCGTGAGCATCTCTTTCTTTTTTGAGAACGTGGTTTTCTTGGTCTTTTTTCATTTGGAATTCTCCACTCACTCGCTCATATCTGGATTGCGTGTCGTACTAATAAACCCACCTCGGGCCTCCAGTTACGATGCGTTTGACGAATGTTGAGTCGAATTCAGCCTATCGGTCTTTAGCGAGATTAACGCGGTCCCTTTTTTGCGTGAAATGGGCAACTTTCCAGGAACATGGTGCAAACCAAAGTTATTAACTAAAATGTCCTGAACGTATCAATATTCAGGTCCTCTACTAGTTCTCTGATGGTTAAATTGCTGTTATTGAACAACTTTTCTTTCACTTTGTGGATGCTTTCATCAGTTTTCCATGTTGACATTGACTGATCCTCGATGATCTCGTGGTCTCCTCTGAAGCATTCATGCCACTCGTAAACGGCTGCTTTCTTTTGAGTATTCAAACACCAAAACAGTTTTTCGATATTTCTAAGGTTTTCACACCATTGAATCATCTTTTAATGCAATATTTAATATAAACTCATTGCTGCAAATTCGAATCCATTTTTCAAACTTGAAAAAAACTCAGAAACACGAGGAAAGGCAGATTTGCTCAAGATGGCGTAACTTTTACAAACGTCAGGCAAAGGCGACCAAATTTTGATGGGAATGCTAGTCCTAATATGGCTTGAAGAAGATCTCTCACCCAACACACCGGTTAAGATCTAGGCGGACGGATCTGAAATGGATACCGGTGTATCAGGGTTATATTGCGAAGAGTGTTTTATCAGTGAATCCTTTAAACTACGGGATCACTATAGAGTTTTTCAAGTAGAAATAAACGCTATTCATGAAGCCTTAAGATGGTCATACTCGTAGAGATAAACAGAATATCATCAAAAGATATCTGCATTCTGTTAGACAGCCAAGTTGCCCTTCGGGCTGCGGATGCATTCCAAGTAACATCAAGGAGTGTCTTACAATTCTTAATGAGATGGCTAAACTCTATCGAGATATACCAGGTACCTGTAGGGCTGACCAATTTGCAAGGGAGGGTATCTGTATGACAATCATAAATAATTGTATAGGGGTGCCTCTCGCAACTTGTAAGCTTCTTGTTACGGACGCACTAATCAATTCTGTAACTCAAAGATGGATTAGTGCCAATACCTGTGAAACTGCTAGGTACACCTGGCCAGGGCTAAATTTACGTCTATCCGAGAATATTATGAAATTGAGTAGACTTCAAATTAGTATCCTCTTAGGGATCCTCACAGGTTATTGTTTTATAGGAAATCGCGCAAGGAGATTCGACGTTTACATGTATGATTTCTATCATAGCTGCAGGTATGCGGAGGAGTTGGAAAAAATTCAACTAGCCAGAAGCAGGAACCGATATTGAAGATCCTACTTCTTAATGAATATTGATAATCTATACACTTTAGGTATCAACAATCTTTTATGCTCTGTCCAAAGCTCGAGATGGTTAAATTTGGTAGGCGAAATGTAGCCCAGCCGCTGCGGTTCACAACGGGTGCATTTCGTGGTTTAAGTGGCATCGCTGTTCCTATGTGCGTTGCGGCTGCCAAACCTACCTACCTAATAACAAGACGTGATAACTTAACAAGAAAAAAAAAACTGAACTCAAATCGGTTTATTTAGATCGCCACCTCATCTCCTGGTTGTTCCGGGACCTTTTTGATTAAGGTAGTATTACATCCGTACAGTTAAGAGCGAAGAATCGCTGAGACAATCAGGCTCAATTACTGCGAAGAAAGCACAAATAATGGCAATGTTTGCTCTTATCAAATTATTAATAATGGTAAAAAAATAATCCTTCATTTCACGTAATTTTCAAAAAGGAACTTTTATTTGTACCACCCTATACTTAGATATTTTACGAGTATGTATGTGCACACCAACAGAGAAGCGCACTTTGTAATAAAATATTGGCTTAGCGACAAGCAACACAGCGGAAGATGACATTGTGCAGCGGGAGGAAGCCGCTGTCTGCAGCAAAATGTTGGTGGCCAAACATTTGTGGCATCACACCAACTCCACGTCGTGCTGCGGACACCGAGCCTGTGTCTCAAGTCAAGTGAGGCTAAACGTGAGGTCGCCGTCGTCGTCATCAGCAGGAAGGCAATCAGCCAGACAGTCTGGTAGGTGGGTATTGCCGTCAGGAACATAATTCCACAGTAAATGGCAAGAGAGTTGTGGTAAGTGTTTTGTTTATATTATTTTAAAGAAATGTCGTGCGATTCACCTTTTGAACTTTGGCTATTTTTTTTTCGTAGTTTTTCGTTTTTTTCCTTTTCTGTTTCAAGCGGCTGCTGCCAGCGGCGCAAGACGCGCATCGAGTGCAGGAAATGGCAGGCACGGCGCCCGGTGGTCACAAAGTTAGCAGACACAGTTTTGGGAAAAAAGTGTAAATAGCAAATAAATAGCAATAACAACGTCAACAACTACCACGTGGCGCATGCTCAGCATGTGGCACGAAGGTGTCAGCTTTCCAATTCATTGCCTCATCAGTCACACGAACTCAAGCATTTGAACTCGCATTTTCGTGGTGGCTGTTCACTTGAAAATCACTAATGTATGTATGTATGCTTGTGTGTGAGTACATAACTGCATACTGATACACATTTTCCCATAGTGATAATGCAATATTAATTATTTAGCCAACACCATTGCGACCCATACACCTCAAAGCGTAATGAGCTTGACTCGGCATCCATTAATTCTGAAATATTTTTAAAAGGAAAACAATTTTTATTTATGTCATTGCATATTGGCAAATTGGAATTTCTGCTGTGTAATGTTGCTTAATTGGCGTAACTTAAATTCAGGAAGAAAAAAGCAATTGCCGGTTGGCATAAAAAATTTCATACATACACACACACACACACGCAGTCATTTGATGTATTGCGGCTAGGCACTCAAATACACTCCATGGCTAAGTAATTTTAAAATCCTTAGCGTAATCGTTAAATGAACCAAGAAATGCATACAAATATACCAACTACCACTCAAGCCACTCAACCCATCGACCAACCACCAGGCAGGCATCCACAACGCCAGTAAAGCAATCATCCAACCATCGAACGACTCGTCCAAAGTATTGTTGCAAATGCCGCTAAATGTTACCGCATCATTCGATTAGCGCTGAACTGTTGAGTTGAGAGTCAAAAGTGCCGTCTAAGTGTTTATGACTTTCCTCTTATTGCTAATAATTTTTACGCTAACAACTCCATTGATTTTTTATGAATTGGTTTTTCTTTTTTGCTAGCGACAATAGTTGCTTGAGAAATGCACAAAGAAATATAAACCGAAAGCTTTTGCTTCCATATTCCAATTTTTGCGATTGCATTCGATATTGCGTATCAGTACACACGCACATGCACATACATACATACATATTTCTTTGGGAGTATGCAGCTGCAGCTCTCTAGAATAGCGCAAAGCCAACACATTTGGAGTCGTTATTGCTTCGAGTTGGATGCCTGGATGCTTTCTAAGTAGCTTCTCAGTAATCAATTAAAGCAATTTTATCTTATCTTAACTTATTGCGGTTGATGATGTATTGTTGCTGCCAAAGCTAATAAACCAGACTTATTTTAAGCCTTATTCAATCTACAGCTGCTTTGTATTGTGCTGCAGATTAGGCCGCTAGTTACACTAGTTTACAGACAAGAAAAAAACCGAATACCAGATCAACAAATTCCTCTGTTAAATCGGAACCTGAGTCCAAAAACTCACTTTTTTTCTGTCTTGCAGTTTACTAGTATCGTCAAGCTACTGTTTTGGGTTAAAGAGGAAAAGGTAGGTGCCAAAAATGTTTAATATCTGGAGAACCCGGTAACCGATAAAAAAAATTATTAACATCTTTATATCATTTAAAAATACATTCGAGTTTATAAATAAATAAGAATAAAATTTTAAATAAATTTGTATTGTCCTCTAAATTTGAAAGAATGTTAAATTTGATGGATGATGACAGATGATATTTCGAAGAAATTTAAAAAAAAAATGGGCTTTGATGCCAATATTTAGAAAAGGTCAAAGAAACCAAATATGCATAAAATTTGTGAACAAAAAAATTTGTAGAATTAAGTGGCCAAAGTTCAGCTCTTTATTAGCCGAAGCTGAACCGACACCGAACTGAAGTTTTGTGGCCGAACATGTCCGTAGTCGAAACCAAAATCAAAGCCGAAGTTCGGTTGTCCCATAAATGTTGCCATTTGGTTTTTCCAATTTGACGCCTGCATCATTGCTTTTCTTGAAAAACTTTTGTAAAGATGTTATCAATGAAGATTTCAAGATAGCACTGCCAAACGCACAAAGTGATAGCGCGTTACACAAGAAAAATATGGACACTTGTTTGCAGTATATACGAAAAAATTGACGTATCTTATGATTCTTGCGTTAAGAAGAAGCTGAGTACTGCACCAGGTAAAAGTATCGGTTCGTTGGATTTGCGGTCAAAATCGAGGAAGACAGGGCCGTTCAATGTTACCGCACACGATACCTTCGAATGCTCGACCTCAACTGATGACTCCAGCGGCGCATGACAGGCACATTCATTTCAAAAAAAGCGAAAAATTAAAGTTTCGTATTTCACATTTAAAAGTGTTCGCCAAGGCCGAGAAATGAGAAAAAGTCGAAGTAAATTTTTCAATAAATAAAAAATAGCGATACCTTAAGGGATTATATATATACAGGTAGAATTTTCAAAAAATCGATTTTTTATTATACTTTCTTAATTTACATATAAATATTTAAGAATACACACAGACAATTTAATATCGTTCCGGTGAATATTTTCGAAGTTACACGCAAATTTGAACAGGCGTTTCAGAGTGATTGAAAGTACAAGGCCGGAGGTTTTCAAACTTTAAACGCGTTTTTCTCAAAATGGTGTTTTCAAAGTCGCTAACCAACATTATTCGGAACGGCTAAGCCGATTAGTCTCAGATTTTAACACAAGCTTCTTAAATATATTTTTTAGTAATTGAACGAAGATTTTTGCTCACCGATAAATATTTTTTTTATAAACAATTTAAAACCGAAATTTTGGTCAAAAATCGAATTTTTTTTAAGAAAGCGCCATTTTGTTAAAAAAATTATTTTGCTTCATACTTCGATTAATTACTAACAGGTGGCGCTAAAGTAATCCACCTATCAGAAAATGCTATAAATTTTGCGATTGGCCCCTAATGTCAGTTCTGTTTTGACATTTGTCTAGTAAACACATGCGAAATATACGTTACTAAACAATGTTACGCTACACTGCTCCAGAACGCGGAATATTGTTGACTATTTATTTGACCAATTAACGGTCGGTGCCTTTGGCACAACGTGAATTTCGTCGCGGATTTCCTCGCCGCCCAACGCCTACTGGTGAAACACTGCGACGTTTAGCCGCTCGCCTCGAAGAGACTGGCACACCACGAGACGCTGCCAGGCGTGGCAGACCCCGGAGTAGCCATTCTGCAGAGAATATTGCTGCTGTAGCCGAGGATGTCATGGAAGCGCCGTCGACATCGACCAGACGACGTGCCACGCAAATGGGTATCAGTCGACGGTCTTTACAGCGAATTTTGGTAAAAGTTTTGAAGATGTTTCCGTACAAAGTCCAGACTGTGCATCAGCTGTTAGCTGCTGACCGCCAATTGCGTCTAACATACGCTCAAGCCATCCTTAATCACCACCAAGAGGAAGATGATTTTCCATCAAAAATAATCCTGAGTGATGAGGCCCATTTCCATCTTAGCGGGTACGTAAATAAGCAAAATTTACGCTTTTGGGGCATTGAAAATCCGCGTGTAACCCACGAAGAGCCATTACACCCGCTCAAAGTCACTGTATCGTGTGCTGTTTTCGCTGGAGGAGTCATCGGACCTTTTTTCTTCGAAGACGTCGCGGGCCAAACGGTTACTGTGAATGGTGAGCGCTACAGAGCAATGATCAACGAGTTCTTTTTGCCGCAACTTGATGAATTAGGATTGGAAAACATGTGGTTCCAACAGGACGGTGCAACGGCACACACTGCACGTGCCACAACCGATATGCTGAAGGATGCATTTCCCGGGCGCCTAATCTCCCGTTTTGGTGATTTGCACCGGCCAGCAAGATCGCCTGATTTGACCTCTCCAGACTTCTTTTTGTGGGGATTTTTGAAGTCGCGGGTTTATGTCAACAAGCCTCAGACTCTTGCAGCTCTTAAAGACAATATCCGTCAAGAATGTGAGGACCTATCGCCGGAAGTTTTGGCCAAAGTGATGGAAAATGCCATAAAAAGGGCTCAAATGGCAATCAACTGTGGCGGCGGCCATTTACATGACATCATATTCTCGACTTGGTGTAAAAAAAATTAAAAAATCAAATAAAAATAATGCACAAGAAGAATCAAAGTTTTTTTTTTTTTTTTTTAAATTACAGCCAAAAAACTTCGCAAGGTTACTTTTGCGCCACCTGTTATAATTAACATAACTTTAAGGAAATCTGATTGGTCTACTAACTTCAGAGCATCCAGTTCAGAGATGTAGTGGTCACCGCAAAACGTCTTTTTGAGAGGAGCTCCCGGAGATCAGCTGTAGTTCCTTTCCAAATAAATATTTTAACAATGCCAAGTCTTAAAATACAGTTAAAAGACAATATAATATGGCTGACGTAGCCGAATGGGTTGGTGCGTGACTACCATTCGGAATTCACAATGAAAACGTTGGTTCGAGTCTCGGTGAAACACCAAAATTAAGAAAAAGTTGTTTTCTAATAGCGGTCGCCCCTCGGCAGGCAATGGCAAACCTCCGAGTGTATTTCTACCATGAAAAGACTCCTCGTTCAAAATATCTGCCGTTCGGAGTCGGCTTGAAACTGTAGGTCCCTCCATTTGTGTATAAATTTTTAGATCAATAAATTTAAAAGTTTTCTCAGGAAAAATTCTAGAAAATTCGAGCAAATATTTTCGAAATAGCCTCAGTTGACGATATTGTCCCGCCAGTTGGTTGCATTACGCATGCAAAAATTTCCCGAAAATGCTCACATGTGGGCACATGCATATGCATGTGTCATTCAAATAACTTTATACGCATGCAAAGGTATGCATTCTTCGCACAAACGTAGGTATTTTTTGTAGGTAAGTCCAAGCGCGCCAACATGCAGCTGCGATGACCCCATACGCCCTGGAGGCTGCGTACGAAAATTGCGACTACGGCATGTCAATGGAATGCCATCATAGCGAGCAAGTAATGGATTTTACATATACATAAACATTTTAACACACGCATCCACGCTTATATAGATATATGAGTGTGTTATTGTATAATTTTTATACGCAAGCGAATTCGTTTGCAAAGGGAATCTCCATTGATGTAGTTGTTTGTGTTTTTTTGCTTTTCCTTTGCTTTTTGCCGCCACAGTGATAATCATGCCGAAGCAGATGTTGAGTACCGTTAGCGTAATAATGGCTACTGCGGTTTGATTACAGCTACTGCTATGGCTAAAATGGCTTTCGTGATGTTTTTTATTGTTGTTTTCCGCTGCCGTGAAGCGCTAAATGTTGGTCAGACAACAAACGACAAAGGTAATAATGTCAGTGACAGTAGCGGCAAAAACAGTAACAAAAGAGGCAATAAAAAATATCAACAGAGAAAAAAAAGAAACGAAAACAGCAGCCAGCAGCCGATGTTTTGAAAGCAATTCACCTACAAAGCAAATGTTTGCAACACTGCCATTAAAAGACCCACACGAATGAAGATATGCTGTGTGTCTATGTATTTTGCGCACTTGTGCAGGCATATCAACGCGTACACAATTACAGTGACCTATAACAAGCCGCCGTCTGAGTGAGATTAAGTGACACTCTGGGGCTCAGGGGTTCACAGCAAAGGCTGCTTGGCTGCCCTTGCCAATAGAACAAACGAATATTTACAAAGGTTGTTGCAAAGGTATGCGAGGCCAAAGTTCAATTTTATATAATATATCACGACAAAGTAGAAAACAAAAAATGCATTCGCCCTGTTTCATGCTCTGCTGACAGCCCTATGAACACGGCGAAAGTAAGAAAAAAATCAGCTGATTTGCGATACCACCTCTAACAGATTCGCCTTGCGAAAGAATAATTGGTTGAAATTATTGAGGTTTATAATGAAAGTGGTCGATATTTAACCCTTTCGACCCCAGCGTTGCCTGTGAGCAACTTCGGCAGTTTAACAGCTTACGGAAATCGTTCGTTTTGTTTTTGTCTGCTCGTTATATATGATAACGGTACTTTTATGTATCTACTCAAAATATGAGCAAAAAAAATATCATTTGTAGATCATTTAGCGAAGTTATGTTGAATAAACTGAAAGTGCAGCGCAGAAAATATTGTTGTGAAATTCAAAAGAGTTTTGAAAGTGAGTGATTAACTTTCTTAATAATGAAAAAAATTAAAAAGTTTATATGACATGGTTTTTAGCAAGGATTTAACTTTAAGAAACTGAATTTAAAATTGATTAGTTAAAAATATTAACCAGGTGAGTAATTTTCAAAGTTGCAATGTTGCTTGTGGGCAACCTTGGGCCATTGTAGTAATAAATATTTGTGTACTTAGTTATGAGACCGAAAGAGAAAAGATTGTCATATGTATAACGATATTGAGCGGATCGTTAACTTTGATTGGGATGCCTCTTCTGACGACGAAAGTGTTGACGTGATGGATGACATTTCTGCAGTGCTAGAGAAGAATTTGGAACGGATCGTGCAAAGAGGGGAAACTATAGAGATTAATCTTCTCGAAAATATGATTACAGAAGAATGTGAGCCGAGATCTTGTGTGGCTGATAAGTGCTTTGAAAAAGTTGACCCCAAGACACTAAAGTGGAGAAAAATACCATTTGTACCTTCGGAGACCAGTTGGGAAGAAAATACTTTGAAGGTCGATGGTGTGATGACGCCAGTAGAATATTTCTGCATTTTTTTAATAGCCAAATTTTTGATTTGATCACACAACAAACAGATTTGTATGCGATGCAAGAACACGGCATTGAGCTCAAATGCACTGTTGAAGATATTAAACGCTATATTGGTATTTTGTTGTAGATGTGTGTTTTAAACTTGCCTCAACTCAAAATGGAATGGTCAAAAAATTAAAATCTTACCGCTATAACAGATTCAATGCTGCGCGGAAAGTTTGAAAAAATAAAACAATGTTCACTAGGCCGGGTCGATTTGTGGGGAGGCAAAAAAGTCGCCCATTGCTCTGTGAAAATCATATTCTAGGGATTAAAATGAGAAACTTTGCCGAAGGAACCATACCTCTAAAACGAATTCTGATGTCCCCCAATTTGGGTCGATCGAAAAATCCCACTTTGACCGATTTAGAGTGCTCCAATCGAGTCCAAATGTATGACCGATCCCCACTAACTTTGGACGGCCGATCCACCCATGCCAGTGGCACACCCCCTGGAACTCCCCTGGGGGGTTCCCCATACAATCATTTCAAAATATCACTATTTTTGGCCTTTACATGAGAAAAGAAACTAAAAAGTTCGACCCAAATTGGGGACATCAGAATTCGTTTTAGAGGTATGGTTCCTTCGGCAAAGTTTCTTATTTTGATCCCTAGAATACGATTTTCACAGAGCAATGAGCGGTTTTTAAATCGACCCGCCCTAATGTTCACATTTCAACGATAACACTAAACAATCCAAAAGAGGCGATTTGACAGTCTCAAAGAAATTTTGGAAAGCTACCCGAGGAAGAACATCAAAGTATTGGTGAACAAATCATTGCGTTCAAAGGTATACATTCAAAAAAGACATAATGAAAATTTTACTTTAAATTTTTGTTACAGGTCGATCGTCATTTAAACAATACAACCCTGCTAAGCCTCAGAAATGGGGTCTGAAAATGTTTACGCGTGCTGGAACCTCTGAATACGGTTTACTCTGGTATGCGACTTTACGTTGTATTTTGGTGAAGGTGCCTGTCCTGCTTATGGATTGGGCCTATCTTCGGATATAGTTTTATCTTTGGCAAACGGTCTTCCTAAGGACAAACATTTCAAGCTTTATTTCTATAATTGGTTTACGTCAGTAAGCCTTCTGATCCCGTTGAAAGAAATGGGCATATTTGCAACAGGAACTCTACGTAAAAACCGCATTAGGAATTGTCAGCTACTTTCAGATGCTGATTAAAAAAGCGTGGAAGAGGATCTTTCGATATGAAATGTGACAATATCAACAATAATATTGTATGCGTGAAGTGGTTTGACAATAAGCCAGTTCAACTTATATCCTCGTGTGAAGGCATTGAACTTATTGGTATATGCAAACGTTGGAATCCAAAGAAAAAAGCTTATATTGATGTTGCAAGACCTGTGATTGTTGCTTCTTACAAAAAAGGTATGGGAGAAATAGATTTGGCTGACATGCTCACGGAGCTCTACAAGGCCAACCACCGTTCAAAGAAGTAGTACATAAGAATCTTCTATTGATGCCTCGGAATATCCGTTACAAACGCATGGCTATTATATAGAAAGCATTTAAACTTGATAAACCCGAAGCAAAAGCATATTCCTCTAATAAAATTTCAACAAGAAATTGCTCATGAGTTGCTTACTGCCACTACTTCGCTCGGAAAAAGGAAAGGCCGACCATCGAATGTTGAAAGAGCTAGTTCGATAGGATCCCTGGGCTCCCCATCAAGCAGCGTGTCTTCCCAACAGCCGAAAAAGTACAAGTTCCAGCCGAATCCTTCTGTCTCACAGCGTTACGATAAAATGGATCATAGGGTAGTCTTTAGTGAAAAGGGATGTTGCAGATTGTGCAAGACAGGAACCCCAATGCACAAATGCCTTAAATGCAAAGTCTACCTTTGCTGTGATAACAATAAAACTGTTTGTTGTCTTATCATACCTAATTTGTCAAAATAAATAAAAATCATTCAAAATCAAAATCAAATCAAAGAAAAAATGTTTTTATTTTGTATACCACCATTGCCCAAAGTTGCTCACAATCAACTTTCAGCGTGAGGGCGTGAGGACTCAAAATTTTGGACAATTGCTTCTTAAATAAATACAAGAGGATTCAAATTACAAACAAAATTTCGTTCCACAGGAAAAAAGTTGGGGTCGAAAGGGTTAAGAACAACATATTGCAAAATTCGTGATTTCTTTGGTGGAAATAATCATCCAAATGGGTCGACAATTCAGAGGTTGGTGAAGAAATTTCAAAAAACTGATTCTAAGGAGGATAGAAAAAAGACTGGTAGACCTAAAACTGGACCTTCCTTCTGAGTGTTGTTGAATATCCTTCAACATCGATATCCAATATCTTGACATTCACAACAATGAGGCATTCATGAATTGACTGATTGGTGCATTTAATACAGATTCGGCTCTACAGGAAGAGCTCATGGTTGACAGTTAAAGTAAGTCCTTTTTTACATATAATTATTAGAAGCAGTATTTTCTGTATTTTTGATCAACAATTTTGAAACCTTAGAGAGTCTAAATTCTTATATATTTTATTTTAAACCAGCATTTAGACTCGTCTTTTGAATGATCCTTTATAAGTGAATACTTACAAAGCTTGTTGCAAAGGCATTCGAGACCTAAAAAAACCAAAATTTTTACAACTACAAATAAATATTCCATATTTTCTTTCTTGTATAAGAAACTAACAATAATTTTACAAATCGTATGTGCTAGAGGAATAAGTTTCCTTACCAGTGCCAGGAAACTAATTATTTGCTCAAAAAATATATATATGTACAACATATATGATTAAACCGGATGTGGAAGTGATGGAATTCCTCGTAGATGGGAGCCAGAAAGGCATAGTTTCCCGTAAAGCTTCCGTTATTCCTCATATCGACTATGTAAGCTTTTTTTTGGATTTTTCTGAATGCGATGAAATTGGATGGAGGGAGCCAGAAAGTCCTAGAGCCAGTTTCCCGTGAAACTGCTTTTATCTCCCATGATGAGAAAGCCGTACTAATTTTATTTACAATATTTTATTTACAAATTTGTTAGAGGGCCTTAACTCGCATCAATCTCTGATAAAAAATGTTAACATCAGAAAATCAAATTTACGGAATAAAAATGGAAAAGTGAGAGAAATCTCTATTTATTTCTTTACTTATTTATTTAGTAACTCCAGGGCCATAGAGATCGACATTTTCGTGCTTAAAAATTTCGATTTAATATACATTCTGCCGAAAAAGTAACGGGAATTGTTCAATAAAGCGCAAAATAAACCTTAAATCACCCAAATTAATTTTGCCGCCTTCAAAATAGGTTCCATTCGAAGCAATACACCAATACATCGAAGCAATATACCACCGATTAGTTCAGTCATCAAAGCACCTTTTAAAGGCATTTGAAGAAATCTACTTCAGCTCCTTCAGTGAATTCTCCGTTATGGCCTCTATCGACTCAAAGCCACGTCCGCGGATTGCCAACTTTAATTTTGGGAAATGGAAGAAATCACAGAGAGCTAAATCTGGTGAAAACGGTTATTGTTCGATGATATTTGTCGAGTTTTTGGTCAAAAAGGTGTTCACAATATGAGCCTTGTGAGACGGTGCGTTATCCTGGTGGAAGATCCATGAGTTTTCTTTCCACAAAGTGGGCCGCTTCCTAAGCACATTCTCTCCCTAACGTAGCACAACTTCCAAATAATATTCTCTATTTATCGTAGAGCCATTTGGAACGAAATCCGAGTGCACAACATCATGAGAATGAAAGAAAACGAGTAGCATGACTTTCACTTTTAAGTCGGCCAAAAGTGACGTGGTTTTCTGGGTTTCGGATCATGTGGATAGCGCCATTCAGCCGCCTATTGACTGTTGACTGACTTACATATCAAACTCATATACCTACGTTTCATCACCTGTTCTGATGTGTTGCATAAACGTTGGGTCCGAATTCACTTGCTCGGGCATACCTTCAGTCACTTTCTTCCCATAATTTTTTTTAAAGAAATTCAACTCTCTTGGAACGAATCGAGCAGGCACGCGTCTCATGCCCAATTTTTGGTAAAAAATGTTGCGAATTTTTTTGTGAGACACGCTAAGGTCCCGAGCTACCTCCCTCAAATTTAAATGATGGCTTTCCCGCACCATTTTCTTGACTTGTCGACGTTTTCATCCGCTGAAGACGTTGATGGGCGACCAGATCGAGGCAAATCTTCCACGACTTCTGGGCCCTCTGGAAAAGCCTTATACTACTCGTAGACCTGTGTTTTTCGTGTTTTTAGAAAAGCACACTCGCCATAGGCTTTCTGCGACATTTTTAAGGATTCGGCACACGAAATCCCGTTCAAAACACAAAATTTAAAACAAATTCTTTCTTCGATATTTTTACTTATAATGAACATCGCAGAGCACACCTGCGGTTGTCAGGTATAATTAAATGCCAAAAACAAGCTAATCGACAGACCAAGCCCAAACTCTGCGACACTATAGAGGACAGTTGTACCAACATTTCAGCAAAAAAAATGTTGTCATATTTGTAACGCGCGCTTTTTAATGAACAATTCCCGATATTTTTTTGACAGAATGTATGCATTTTTCTAGAACAATATGACGACTTTTAACGAAATACGGGAACAATTACATATTTCTACAATATTAAATTTTGCTTCAGCCGTTTTAACTTCCATAATCAGTATGAGCTAAACCAATAATGAACATGAATAAGTATTGAACACATGGGCTGAAAAATCCCGGGCCTAACACATAGATGGCACTAGCTTTATTGCAGTCACATCTTTTTCAGTTATTACTAACCTTAAAAAGACAGCTGTTAAAATTTTTTGATATTCCATTCATTAGTCCGTGAGTTATTTTGCTAAAAGTGACTCTACTTTTGTTTTTTTTTTTCAAACAATGGATCAAAACGAGTTTCGTGTTTTGTCACTGCTTCTAGATGGGACTGATGGGAAAAATACCGTTCAATCGAATAAAGGGCCTAAAAAGTGTTATGGGGACTCCGCAATCAACAATAAAACGATGGCTTGCTATCTTCAAACGTGGTTGTAGAAACACGAATGATGCACAACGTCTATGGGCAGTGGACGTCCCAATGACGCGGTAACACCAGACACCAGAAAACATCAAAAAAATCCACAAAATCGTTTTGAATGATCGAAGAGTGAAGTTTAGCTAGATAGTTGTTGACTGTAGTTGTAGTTGTAGACTGTTTTGTTTCATCAAGAAGCGCAAACAATGGCAAAACTACATGAATTGAGCATCAACCATATTTGCCGAATTTGGCTCCCAGGCTGTTCCCAAATCTAAAAGAAATGCTCTCCGGTAAGAAATTTCGCTCGAATGAAGAGGTTATCGCTGAAACTAAGACCTATTTTGAGGCCATTGATAAATCGTTCTACAAAAGTGGTATTAAAATGTTAGAGCGGCGCTGAAATAATTGCGTTGTTCTTTATGGAAATTATGATTTTAATAAATTTAATTTTGTTAAAAACACTTGTTTTTTTTTTGTTAGGTTCGGGACTTTTTAGTCTATGTGTACCACATTCATTTATAAATCGCTTTCAGACAATTCTTAGAAAGCTCAGAATTACATTTTCCATCGGGAAATTGGACCATCAGGAGTACCTTTGAAGAAATAATTGGTTTTGGTTCTTTTAAATTGTGATAGAAATCTAATAACAGATAATTTCTGTACAAATATACAACTCGCAAAGAAGCTACAGGCAAAAATTGGAACTTGTTTTGGTGTTTTTTTTTTGTTAGTAACTAAAATAATATTTATATTATACATATTTTTGATGCTAGTAAATATTTACGCAGGTATAAAGTATGTGGCTACTATTAAATAAGCCGGTTATATATTGCTCGAGTTGCGAATTAGAATTTAATGTCTCTTACAAAAAGCACTTCGCAGAATATTTCTTCTTTTTTCATATCCACCAGCAATTTAATTGCATAACAACAGGTAATTAATTCTTTTTTTATCTTTCCGCATGCTTTTTCTCCTCTACGCAAATGATGACTTACTAAACCACACTACACACACACACACATACATACACTTATGTTCACTTTACATTGCGCTCAGCTGCTTTACTAACCTGCTCATGATACACAGCAGCGCACACTTATCGACATATTCATTCCCATGCATACACAACACACACACACGCACACACATAGATGATTCTCATTAAGATGTACATAAGCACCTGCCAAATTAACATGTGATTTTCATGCAAATTCACTATGCCGGTCACGTTTTCAGTTCAACTTTGCTTGGGGAATACCTGAGCACATTTTGCTTGGAGATTCGGAATCGGCTACGGTATAATTGCGAATTCATTGTCTAAATTTATCGTTTGTTAAGTGATTCAGCTAAGCGAAAACTACCAGTAGTTAAGATGCATGAAGCAGAAGAAGAAGAAGATGAATATGTATATATGTATGTATGTATGTAAGCATGCTCAGATATTTGTAAACACAACAAAAGAGTCCAAATTGCAACAACAATGCAAAGAGATATTAATAGTCTTTTCATGCACTCCTATCTATTGACATAAAAATTAAAGAATAAATAAGTAAGGAGGCTAAATTCGGGCCGGACCGCTCACATTTAAACAAAATTTAATTTAAGCTGGCTGTTAGTATTTGGAATCAAGCAAACTCAGCGGGCGAACGAAAATTTCGTCTTAACATATAAAACAGGGGACGTGGTTTTTAGCCCTTCTCAATAATATATAATTCGAATCGAACTGAGATGTGGAGAAATCGGTCTACTAAATTTGGGCGATGGTATATCAAATTTTCTTGATGGTACAGTCTGTGTCAGAAGAAAAGAACCGGGTTTTTTCTTGTAACTTCAAGATATATTTATTTCGTCCTGTTTTTTCCTGCGTAATAGTCTCAATGGCTACGACACCAGTGCTAACTCGGGTTAGGTTAGGTTAGGTTAGGTAGTGATGGTTGCCCAGAGAGTAGGGCCCACTTGGACGAAAGAAGTTTGGTTCATCCTTTGTGATACCATTGCAGGAGGGGAAAAAGAGGTGAAGGAAAAAGGGGAGAAAGGGAAAGGGATGGGGAAAGTTGAGTGTTTGTGGACTACGAACGGTGACTAGTCTGCGGTTGTGTTAACCTCTTAATGCTGCTGATGAAGTTCATAAGATATTTGTTATCAACACCTGCTATATCAGCAGGCGCAGAAAAGAAGAAGTGAGAGCCAAGATGCTTGAATCTTAGTCCCGCGAAAGCGGGGCAGCTAAGGAGCAAGTGCTGAGATGATTCCACCTCATCCTCCATACAGCTGACGCAAAAAGGACTCGAAGTAATTCCGAGTCTCACGGCATGGATACCTCGCGGACAGTGCCCCGTGAGGATGGCCACGAAATTTGAGAGATGAGATTTTGTCATCCCCAGAATATCCCTCGCACGCCTCCTATCCAAACGTGGCCAGAAGGACTTCGCGACCCTACCCGTTCGCGCTTCCTGAGTTGGTGCAAAGCCCATCCTTCCAGGAGCAGACCGCAGGTAGTCAGGGGGAGCCCAATTCTCTCCCTTCGCAAGGAAATTACCTCACATGTCCCCAAATTATCTTTATGTCGAAGAATTCTGATGCAATCGAGAGAGAGACCAGGCATTCCCTGACCAGCTTCGAATGCACCATAATAGAACCTAGGGCCCTAATTGCCGCTTGGCTGTCGGAGTAAATATTTACCTTCTTAACTAACTCAGGTTAGAGTCGTTCGAAACTTTCCCATAAATGCAACCAAACACAAATGAGTGAGAAGTACGTGAAGCGTTTTGAGGCGGTATTTTAATGCACGCTTTCGAAAGGGCCGAAGTTATCTTACGCTGCGACTGCAATAATAATTAAAGAATCAAAAAAAAGTGTTGAGATATGAAATTCGCGATATATCTAAGGTGTATAAAGATGTTGCCGACTTTTCCGAGCGCGACCTGAAGCGAATGACGAAAAAAAAGGAGGACAAAGTGAACGTCCAACTTTTTAAGCGGGACCCTTTATCGCGACTACGCCAAGCATGATTAGTTCTTGCCAAAAAGGGAATAGATGTGAGTATCTACCCCATCGAACGTCAACTGAAGGAGGCGAACATATCCTACCGTCCCACATTATCAAAACCACTGCTCTCAGAAAAACACATTGAACAACAACAAAACAAGAAAATGGCGTCGCAATAACGGGTTAGCCTTCCCAGTCTTCGGACGCCAACCCCATTGAAAATGTGTGGGGAACTATGAAAACGCATCTTGCCGGAAGGACAGTCCTTAACTTGTGAAACTCGTTCGTCAAGTTCGCAAAATCTGGACCTCTTTGTCGAGGAGCTACGCAGAAAAGCTGACTCAAAGCATGAAGAATATGCCAGGCTATACTCGCCATCGATACAGACTACTCGGCTTATTGAGTAATTGCGACTCGTAGTTTTATATTTTATTCTTCATGAATAATCGCGGTTCCTTATTACTGACACAGACTGTATATCCCATAGTGAAATTAATCACAAAATACCCAAATATTTCACTGATATGGTATCCGGACCATGATGCCCTTATAAAAAGCAATGAATTTATTGATAGCAGAACGAAATACGCCACCATAGCACTTGTATTAATTACTACTAATCTAAAGTTAATTCTATGTAGTCTGAAGAAACCTATTTCTAGATTTACTAAATGAATAAATAAATGTTAATGACATTACCGCTTTTCTCAAGAAGACATTTCTCAAAATCTATATATAAAAAGCTTTTTTTAAGCAACCTCCTAAAACATCCCGACTAGAAATTTTGGTAAGGCGGTGATTAGGCACAAATAAGACAGACCGCATTCCAAATTTGCGCCTCATAAGGCAGCCAAACTAGGCCCAAGTCCCGAAAAGTATCGCCACACATCTACCTCATTAGGCGAAAAACCGAACTTCGGTAATACTCCTTCTACAAATCAGTTAGGGATTCCAATTTATCCCTAAGTGAGACACTGCCACAGATTTTCGTGACCACAACCAAATTTGGTATTGTTCTGGCATGCCAATCTTTGCCTTGCCTAACGTGGCCTGGTAAGGTAATAGTGAGGCGTGCCTCAGTAAGACCTGCCTAATTCGGGCCTAACTGATTCTTCGGCATGCCTCACTGTAATTCTAGTCGGGATGCCAATCTTTCACCTTCCAGAATAGATCTTTTTAAACTCACAACAAAATAGACCTTTTTAAACTCACGCGAGTTCGTTTGTGCCTTACAAAATTAAGGGGACAGATACCTGTAAAATTTCAAAAAAAAAAAATTTTTTTTTTTCATAATAAATTTGATAAAATCCTTTAAGAATATGTAAAAAAAAATTTAGAACGTAAATTTAAGTATTTCTTATATGATAGATCGTCAACCGTTACGACTCTATTCTTTGCGTTCGAGCGCTGGGAGAGGTATAGTTACGTGGTATTGAAACTTTAGACGCGTTTTCTCAAAACTATATTTTTCGAATTGGCGTACACAATAACTCGAAAAGCTGTTGACCGATCTCCCTAAAATTTTGAACACATCTTTTTTATGGTATTACTTTCTATGTAAATTTACAAATCGAAAATTTTTGGAAAAAATAATTTTTTCGAAGCAAAGATAGTTCTTTTTTTAAAGCATTTTATTCCGCGATTTGTTTTTTCCATTTTTGTTTCATTCATATAGAAATTATGGCATTAATAAACAAACAAATTTTTGGTTTTTTGTATTTAGGTCACTGACGCCGATGCGACCTTCCTGGAAGAATTGAGTGTACATCTGCCATTTTAAATGATAAAAATAAAAAAAATAAAAACTGTATATTATTTTAATGTATAAATAAACTGTATGCCTATTTTGAAAGAAATATATTGACTTCTTCATTTTAAATAATTTTAATGAAAACCAGGGAAAATATGGCCGTTTAAAGGTATCTGACCCCTTAACCTATAGTCATCTTATGGGCGGCAATACCCTCTGAATATATATGTTTTGTGACTCCGCCCCGATCTCCATTAATCACCTTATGTCTCATTGTTATTAATTCAACTCACTAAGAAATCATACATTCCATAACATTCCCATTTAATGCATTTCCAAGCCAATAATCGATACTATTAAAAGAACTGTGACATTCTTAAAAATATCAAAATTATATTACAAAGACGTTGAGTAACACATGGGTTGAAAAGTTCCTGGCCCAACAAAGAAAACAGATTTTTTTTGCTCAAAATTGGCTTTATTCATCAACGTAATTTTTATCAAGAACAACGTAATCTTTTATCATTTCAGTGCCGCTCTAACATTTCAACACCAATTTTGTAGAACGATTTATCTTTGGCCTCAAAATAGGTTTCAGTTTCAGCGATAACCTCTTCATTCGAGCAAAATTTCTTATCGGTGAGCAATTTTTTAGGTCTGCGAACAGCCAGTCGTCGATATGTACTAAGTCTGGTGAATACGGTGGATTTGGAAGTAATTCGAAGTTGAATTTATGTAGATTTTTCCGATTGTTTTGATTGACTTGTGACCTTATTGATGAAACAAAATTACTTTGTTTGTCATATGCGGATGTTTCTTTACAATTTCGGTCTTCAAATGCTCCAATATGCAAAATTGCCGTATTTGGGCTGAAGAGCAGCCCGAAGCTATTCAAGATCAGCCATTACATTCATTGAAAACCACCTATGGGCTGGAGGAATAATCGCCCCATATTTCTTCAAACGCGAGGCCAGCGGCCATGTAACAGTGAATAGGGAACGCTATCCCGCCATGATAAACAACCTTAATTACCCAAGGAAATCGAAGTTCGTGATCACCTGATTCCAACAAGATGGCGCTGCATGTCATACAGCTCGTGAAACAATCGATTTACTGCGACGACGACAATTTATCTCTCGTCTCGGACAAGTGGATTGGCCACCAAGATCGTGCGATATCACACCTTTGAAGTTTTATTTGTGGGGTTAAGTAGAGTCTAAATGCTTTGTTGATAAACCAGCTTCGATTGAGTCATTGAAAGCCAACATTACTGAAGGTTTTCACGCGATATCGATTGAAATGCTCCAGCGAGTCATTCAAAATTAATGTTTACGGATGGCCGAATTGCGGTGAAATTACCGCCAACATTTGCAAGGAGTTATCTTTAAAAAATAAACGTCATGAATGATTTTACACAAAAGTAGTAATGATTTCCTAATAAATTTGAAATTTCGTGGTTTTATTTCAATATAAAATCCGGTACCTCTAAATTGATCCCCTTTGTAAATATGGCCGAAAAACTGCAGTTTCATAGGACAACGTCGTGCTAGAAAAACCACTTGGAAACATGGAAAAAATATAGAACACGAACTGGTTGAACTGAAAAGTGACTAGCAGTATTCTAGTCCACAACTAGTATTTTTCCCTGCTGGGTACTTGAACATGAATGCACACATAAATACTTTCAATAAAACGAATTCACGGTGAGGCGGCTTTTCCCACTGTTCAAATATTTCATTTATATTTTTGGCAGCCAAATGCCAGCACCGAGAGGTGATTGCGCTGCCGATAATGATATGCTTTGAATCGTGGCTGTGGGCTGAAAACGTAAGCGCGAAACGAATTTTTAATAGCTGGGAATTATGGTTTATATAATAAATATGCTAAGAGATAAATGTTTATGGGGGCGAATTTTTGCGAAAGGCAAAAGGAGTGGATATTCGATGATATGTTGAAGAAGAGCAGTGGGTGGCTGGATGCACCTTAAGAGGTGTGAGAAATAAATAGACACTCCAGCATTTGCAAACTACAAAGGAAAACAAAATGCTACTTCTTTTTTAAGTATTACTGAACAATTTTTTTTTAACTATTACTAAACAATTTGGTGGTGGTAATTTCGAACCAATACTCACTTTTTCTTAAACAGCGCGAATTTATGAGGGAAGGGAATGCTTAGTAACTTATTTCGTATTGTTAGTCGATAACTGGATAATTATTTAACAAGAGCGTGGTAGTTAGCCAAGTTATAAGAGGTGTGTCATCGGCTAGTTTATTTTGTTCAAAAGGCCTTGAACCCTACGCCCTCGCCCTTACAGCGTCTTTTGCCCACAAAGTTCGATAGCAATGCAATCGCACCAAAAAAAAAGGACTAAGGCCTATCAAACAACTGATAATGGTATCAAATAGTGCAACCACAAGCAATTTTTTATGCGAAGTTTCGGGGATGTGAATGCTTGAACAAATTTAATTACTTACTTTTAAGGTTGCATCAGTGTTGAAAATAACAAATTTTAGATAAGCTATTAATTCCGAAATTCTATCCACAATTTAGCTCCATTTTTATTAATTAATTGTCTACCTTATTTTTACGCAAATCATTGGAGCGGGTGACATAGCAAATGCACAACATTGAAAAATTTAACCGCCCATTAACACAACCATTAAAGTTCCACTTTCTGGCAAACCACTCCAAGCGCCAATGCATTTTTGGCCAATAAAAAAGTTTCAAATGTCAAAAGTATCAAAACCCATCGAAATTAAGCCGCTAACGCTTTCAAAGCTGCCAACTTTAGATATTTCCCAAATTGTTTGTATTCTGCATGTATATATGTATATACGAATTGGTACACACACATACATATTATACATATACTCGTATATATAAGTAAACGTCTATTTGCATTAACGCAAACGCTCATAAACAAAACGCAATTTATCAAATACAACTTTATCAATTAAATTCACATTAATGTTGCCGTGGACTTGCCGCTTGGCATTCATTTTCTCAGCGCCATTGCCTTCGCCTTTTGGTCCTTTGCAAGAAGGCCAGCTAAATTCGATAAATTCTTTGCCAAAGCGTAGGCTCTGGTGTGGAAAATTATTGTGGACTTTAAACTTATTAAAGTATTTAAATGTGTTACACACCCACACACCTGCCATTTAAGCAGCCTTTTCTAGGTAAGTAACTTGAATGTGAAACACGGACGGGGGAAGCTGATGTTGACGTATTCTGATTGATTCAGGTGCAAACTTTTAAATTAATAGCAAAAACCATTATTCTATGCACAGATACATTTGAATTAGGATGACCCAACCAAAAATAATTGTTTTCTTGTTCTATGACCGAAGAAAGGTCACCTGTATTTTTATTATTTTCATTTAATATTTACCCATACCGACTGAGTACGAATTAAATTTGCATGGGATAAAATACGCTTTTCCGTAAATTTGGCATAAAAAGTGTACAGTTCAATGTTCTTTAATCCTCTTCATTAATTTTCCATCACATACTTTCAAAAAATAATACTCTTAGCTATATTTAAAAAACAATTTTACTATTTTTTATAGTGACCATAAAAACAACCCAAAATTAAAAAAAAAATTTAAAAAAATTAAAGAAACGTTGTTTTGGTATAATTCTTTATACATTTATGAAAGGAAGTTAAAGGAGACAATGTGAATTTTGTCCTATGCTAATTTAAAGGTGATTTCCAAAGACCTCTCGCCACGTGTAAATCTTATATATAAAATGAAGTCAACTTTTTGTGTGTGTTCGCTAACCGGCCGTGTCTTTGCACCGAATTAAACCAAACTTACACACATTATTAAGAAGGTACTGAAGATGGTTTCCGTATAGTTTGGATACCTATTGGTAGATAGGGTCTCGAGATATAGGTCAAAACGTGGACCCGGGTAACCTTCGGATGTGTATGTACAATATGGGTATCAAATGGAAGTTGTTGGTGAGTGCTTTAGTTCAGAGTATTTCCATCCGCTCCGTGACTAGGGTCTCGAGATAGAGACCAAAACGTGGACCCTAGAATGTGTTTGTACAATATGGATATCAAATGAAAGCTGTTGAGAAGTGCTTTAATACGGGGTAATTTTCATACCTATTGATGACTAGGGTCTCGAAATATATGCCAAAACGTGGACCCGCCGTGTCTTTGCACCGAATTAAACCAAACTTACGCACATTGTTAAGTAAGTATTGAAAATGGGTTTCGTAAAGTTTGGTTGTAATTCGGAGCACTGGCAACGGGTACAGCGTTCTTTTGAATCAACCATAATGTCGCTTACTTTTTTAACGCTTGGGGCGGAACTGAACTGTCAAATTGACAGTGTGAGTTACAATGTGTCAATATTTCTTTCTGATTTGGATGCCATAAGGAGAAGACGTAAGTGCAAAGAGTAAAATTTTTTTGTGAATTTTTTGGAGTGGATTTTGGAGCAGTGAATAATTTCTTACGAAATTTGAGAATTTAATGTAAAATCCGAATGTGCAAATGAAATTATGTGTTCGTGGAAAAAAAAAATTTTTTTCGTTTTTTTGAAACGAAACCTTTGAAAAACGCACGAACTTATGGACTGGCCAGTACACATTTTGCAATATGTTGCGCTGCTATTATTGTGAGCCCAAATGTATATGACAAGGAATTTAAAGCATAACGTCAATACATTCATACTCCAGTACATATTTACGTCTACTAAACCAAACAAATCGCCGATTAAACCGCACCCTTTTAAGCAAAGGGGAAAAATTAAAATAAAAAACAACTTTTTTTGTGCAAATATTTATTTATAAGCCACAGACTCAGCTAAATGACCACATCACCAGTGATGACGGATGACATAAATTTGTGGGACAATAAAATTTACTGCGATTATGGCCGGCTCCTTAGGCACTTAAATTTGAAGTTTTGTATTTTTTTGTTTTTTTTTTAACTAATATACTTTTCCTCATTCCCATTTTGACGGCTTTTGGTGCATAAAAAAATTATAACGCCGCAGTGAAATGTTGGGTGCAAGTTGCCTAAAATTGTGAAAATACTAAAAGCAAGCCACCTAAATAATTTTACATTACCGTTATATTATGGGCATTTGGATAAAAGAAGGTAGTTGCGCCACGCTTCTCTTGATGTCTCAACATTACTCGGTGGCGTGCTTCGATGAGGCAAGCGAGTTGTGCTGTCAATGGGAATGATGAATTTGGGCAACCAAATAAAAGAAAATGTAATAAATGCTAGTTTTTATGACAAGCACAAATGTATAAACAAAAATTGTTCGTGCATTTCTTTCATAGGCAATCTCTGCATTAAAAGTGTTTGTAATAAAAGAAAAATAAACATTTTTTTTTTGTTTTTTTTTATTTTTTTATAAATTTTTATTTCTTTGTTTCGTGTGACGGCAGCTTTTGGTAATAAAAAGAAGTTGATTATAAAACAGCAGCTAGGAAAAGAAAGAAAAAAGAAATTAATTCTGAACCAAATGTGAACAAGAAATTTTCATACCCCAGCAGCTCGCAAGGGACTGGTAATTTTTAATGGTAAAGTTAAAGGCAGATTCTCATGTACTACTGGGGTAACCTTAGATGTGAAATTTACGTGGAAAACCCACGTTGAGCTGAAGGTACATCGAGCGCTACAGTTTTCAGACAGTGCGGGAGAAACTTTAGTAAGAAATGAGTTCTCAGACAAGATATAAAGCGTTTTTCAGTAAGAGCGCTTCAACTTTTGAACTTTTTTGAATAAAACACAAACGGTTTGACTTTTTTAACTAATTTGTTTTTTATTATCGAGTTTGAGCATATACATTTAAGTATGAAATTCGATTTCTTTTGCATGACCACCGCGTGCACGTTTTACGAAGTCCAATCGTTGAACCAATCGTTCGACCACTCTTTTGCGTAAATCGCCCGAAATTCCAGCAATTTCGCGTTCAATTTTGGCTCTGAGCTCACAAATCGTCGCCGGCTTGTTACCGTAGACCAATGACTTCACATAACCCCAAAGAGAATAGTCTAGAGGCGTCAAATCACACGAGCGCGGCGGCCATTCGACCGGTCCATTTCTGGAAATAATGCGCTCATCGAACTTACTCTTCAACAAATCAATTGTAGCGTGTGCTGTGTGGCTTGTGGCCCGTCCTGTTGAAACCACTTGTCGTCTAAGTCCATACCATTCAATTGCGGCCAGAAATAATCGTTTATCATGTCGCGGTATCGATTTCCATTCACAGTAACGTGGCGATCGTTCTCGTCAACGAAAAAATGTAGGCCAATTACGCCGCCGGCATGTAAACCGCACCAAACAGTGATTTTTTCGGGATGCAACGGTGCCTCATGAATCACGTGTGCATTGCTTTCTGCCCAGTAACGCATATTTTGCGTTTGTTGACAAAGCCATTGAGCCAAAAGTGAGCTTCATCACTGAAGATGATTTTTTGGAAAAAATGCTCTTAAAGTAGCAGCAACAGAACGATTATTTTCATAAAAAATTTCCACAATTAGCAATCGTTGCTCAAGTGTGTAGGGTTCCATGATGAAATGTATACTAATGAAGTTTACAAATGGCAAGCGAAAAATAAAAAATATTGCGTCGTTCACCCTCCCTATCGCAAAAAAGTTGAAGCGCACCTATTGAAAAACGCCTTATATTGCTTTCTTCAGACTACTCACCACACGTCGCGCTGTAGTCTGGCGGCGCTGAACCATTGCCAAAACCACGCCTTCTATGTGCAACGGGCTACAAACGAGACTGTGCGTAGGCATTACGGGCGCCATGAGTACAATGTTCCGATCGGCTCGTAGTGTTTTGTTGAACCTTCGACTTCTAGATTTAGCGTTGCGCTGGTAGTAGCAATTCCAGTATTAGACTGGATAATTGGCTAAAGTGGCGAGGATTACTAATCTGGGCCTTTAATTACATCCACACCACTCTAAATGTTTCAGAAACCGCTCACATCTCTTGAACAATTATTCTGAAATGTAAATTGAGAGCGGCCTCGGTAGTCAAGCGAAGTGCACTAGCTTGCCATCCAAGAGGTAGTGGGTTCCTATTCCACGTAAAGCACGACCCTCGCACTTAAAAAAAAAAAACAAAAAAAATTCCTCCAATTCCATTCCTGAGCTCCAAAATCTTATCCTTTCCATCCTTACTCCCGCACAATAGTCAGCGCATTATTTGCATTGTGACTGCTGAAACAAGCAAAATCAGTGGCATTGCATCAGTGGCGTCAGCAAGAGAAAGCGGGCGATCGCGGCAATAGCGCAGACACACCAAAAATTTAGCGAAGTCCTCAACCATCTGGTGATCCTTCTGACAGAAAAATGTGAAACACAGATGGCGCTACAAGCAGTAAGAAGGCGTTGTTCCTAAGCAACGATAGGCGGGCATTCCCACTAAAGGGTGTTTTTTTAGAGGTTAGGTTTTCAAGTTGGCACTACTTTTTTCGTAGATGGTCTTTTTGACAGCTGGCACTTGATTTATGCTCAGTTTGGTTTGCCATTTCATAATGAATAGACTTACACCTGAACAACGTTTGCAAATCGTGCAAATTTATTACGAAAATAATGGTTCGGTTCGCGCGCTGCGTCCAATATTCGGTCGACAGCGATGAAGCTCACTTTTGGTTGAATGGGTATGTCAATAAGCAAAATTGTCGCATTTGGAGTGAACATAATCCACAAGCCATTGCTGAGACGCCGTTACATCCTCAAAAGTCACTGTTTGGTGTGCTCTATGGGCAGAGGGAATCATTGGTCCATATTTCTTTAAAAATGAAGCCGGCCATAATGTTCCAGTCAATGGAGAGCGCTATAGAGCCATGATTAATGACTTTTTCGTGCCTGAATTGGACGAAGTTGATGTGGACGACCTTTGGTTCCAACAAGACGGCGCTACATGCCATACAGCCAACGCAACAATCGATTTATTGAAGGAAACTTTTGGTGAGCGCATTATCTCGCGCCGTGGACCTGTGGCGTGGCCTCCAAGATCCTCCATATAACACCGCTGGACTATTTCTTGTGGGGCTATGTGAAGTCGCTTGTCCACGCAGATAAGCCCGAGACGATTGACGTCTTGGAAGAGAATATTCGGCGCGTTATTGCTGACATACGGCCCCAATTGCTGCAAAAAGTGGTCGAAAATTGGGCCTCTCGGCTGGAATTTATTCGAGCCAGCCGCGGCGGCCACTTGCCCGAAATCATTTTTAAAACATAATGGCAAACCCTTATCTTTATAATAAAGCTAAATTCTTGGCCATAACATTAAATTATATACGTTTTATTTCATCTTGAAAACCTAACCTCTTTCTTCGCTGCGGGAAACCTTCAGATATTTAGTTTTGCCTTCATTTATTCTAAGGCCTACTGATTTTGCACGAAATTCAATATTCAATTTGTTCCTTGCCACTATTGCGATATCATCCGCGTACGCGATTGTTATTCCTGAGCGACTAAAAAGGTTTCCAAACTTCACTTCGTTTTTTATCGCATGGTGAAGAAGGAGATTAAATAAAGATGTGGAAAGCGCGTCGCCTTGTTTTACGCCACAGGAGATTTCGAAGAGTACTCATGTGGCATACGAATATCACGTTCAAACCTGATTTTTTCCATTTTGGTAATAAATTCTGCGGCACGTCGACACTAAATGGCTTGTAAATGATAAATAATGAATTGGCAGATTGAAATGACACTTCAACAACATAACAAAAACAATCGAGGCTAGTAGCAATGCCCTTACCATAACTTTTTAAAAAAACTAAGTTTTATTTCATTGTCTCCCTGCAAGAATTTGAAAATTTTGCCTTTTCTCCGCCCCTACAATGGCCTAACTCCTTATGGCCATATTTTTATTTGCTCTGTATGGGGCATATCGCGATGAAATATTAATATGAAACATTGTGCGATGCTTAATAAATTCAATATATTCATGAGATCTACTTTGCTAGAATATCTGCCAAATTAATATATCACAAAACTAAAAAAAAAGAAAAAATTTTACTCCTTTCACTTATGAAATCAATTTTGTTTTATCAAAAAGTTTCCATGGCTTCGTATAGTTTAATACGCATTCCGTTGCTTGCTTTTATTCACATAAATGGCCATCCATATTTTTCAGAGATTATCTCATCCATTCAATACTCATCAAATCCACCAGAGCTTTACTCGCCTCAATGAATCGACCGACAACAAGTTTGAAGATGAGTAATGGAAGAAAAATAAACAGCAAGCAATGAAAAAATCTCCAAGAAATGCATTCAAGATACTATTTTCGATTTGGGAAAAACTGATATAAATATGAGAGGGAGCAACTGGGGAAATATGTTAATATGCTTGCTTGGAGCGGATTATTTAAGTGTGAGGCAACGAAGCTAGCTGGGCAACGAGGAAGCGAGATGTCGCAGTAACATGATTTGTTGTTGTCAAGATGCACCAACAATTGCAGCAAAAACCAGAAAAGACGCTTCAATGATCCAAAGGAAGTTGGTCGCTGGGCGCACTCGAAGCGAGTGCACACACAATCGCACATAAGCAGCTTACTATTATATATGTCTGTGTCTGTGTATGTGTGTGTGTGTATGTGGCTGTAAAAGTTGCATGCAAACTTAATTTCGTTTGTGCATAAATGCAAGCGCTGGGAACTGCAAAGCAGGAAGATACTCACATAATAGCAACAACAACTGCAACATCAACAACGCCAAGAATAACAAAAGTGCAATGCAGTACTCGCAAAATCTGGCCTACAGCTAACTTGGCTTGCACTTGGCTTAAAAGCTTGACTTGAAAGTGAAAGTGGCAAAAGGAAGAAGCGACAACAATGGCTTTTTAAGTCAACAAAAACAAAAAACCAAAAAAAAACAAAAATCACTTATAAACAAAGAAAAGACTGCGCTGCGCTGTAAGGCAGGCTATCCGCTTTGAATAAAAGCGAAGGTGGAGCGATACTCGCAATAATGTTGGCTTTGGTTGCCGTCGACGCTGACTTCGAAGCCAATGCTGACGATGTGCAAGTTGAAACCGCGCGCCAAGGCAAGGCAAGGCAACAAGACACACGGTCAAGTGAATGAAAAGTCAGTGGGAAAAAAATCCATTACAAACAAAGGCCGCAAAATGTAAGCGAAAAGTGGCGAAAAGTACATCTCGTAAGGCAAAAAAAAAAAAAACCAAGAAAAAAGAGAAACAATCGCAAAATGATATTCGTGAACCAGGCACAACGCAGCATGTTGCATTTTAAAGTGACCACACGGCGAGAGCGCGTGTGAATTCAGATGTGAATAGCAGCTTCTCCACGTACGCCCCCACAAGTGCGAAAATCCACGCATAAACACTTACTTATTGTACACGCACACACACACGCACACATTTGTACGCGCTCATAGCTGTTGTGTATGACTGCGCCAAAGTGTAGATGTAATAATCGCGACAGCGATAGCTCGTATCAACAGCAACGTAAATATCAACAGCGCGAGTTTCATCAACACCCGCATCGGCTTACTCGCTGCGCGCTCCATCACTTTTTATAGCCTTCTTGCACTGTCTTCGCCTTCACCTCCATCGATAACAGTTTCGCATCGCGAATCGTTTGGCTTGGCTTGGCTCGGCTTGTCTGCCATCAGAGCTTCTCCTCACATGCGTCATTACACATCATCGCACGATTGAGTGCCAACTGCCCGACTTGTACGGCGCCAATCCGCAATTGGTGGCTGGCGGGCAGTGGGCACACAGTAGATCGAATGTGGCACAAAATGTAATATTGTTTTGCGATGCAGTGGTTTTCTTGTTTTGTAGCACTCTTATTATTATTATTATGATTGGCTGTTTGTGCACACTGCGACCTGAAAAGATTTATTGTGCAGCCATATCAGTTTTGGGCTGTTAATAAGTCCTAAAACTGCTGTATGTTTAATTTCTACCAGGAGGTTTGGATTTATAACCCCATTTCCCAGGTAATGGGGTCTGCGTCATGCCACTGCAGCGCAGTCGCATAGAACGTGTGCTGCTGTTTTTTGTGCCTCTTTGCAGAGTCTACAAGAATCGTTTTCTATCGCACATATCTTTTTCATGTGATTATTAAGTTTACAATGTCCTGTTAGTAGTTCAGTGTAAAGTTTTGTGTTCTTCCTGCTTAGATTAAGGATTGCTTCTGCTTCTTTATCCATTCTGGATCTATGAGTCTTTTCGATTGCCGCATGCCCGATTGAGTTCTCCAGTAATCGATTAGGCCTCGTTGTTCCTGCTCACGTAGAAATGCACTTCTGATTCTTCGAAATGGTGCTTCTCACCTATCACTATCAATCTCCGTGCTTTCCCTTCACGTTGATGGTGCGTTAGCCTTTACTCGAAACTGTGTAGAACATCATCTCACAGAAAATATCCCTGAAGAGTAGGAAATAATAAAGAATAACAAATAAAGCAAGGCGGCGAGGAACTGGTAAGGTGCAAGCATCAGCTTCTATGCAAAATGCGGTCAGATGAAAGCAGGCCTGCCGATTGGAATTTAAGTGTGCTCTGCCCAATCCATAAGAAGGGCAATCTTGCAATTTGTGCCAATTATCGCGGGATTAGTCTTCTAAATATCGCCTATAAGGTTCTAGCGAGCGTGTGAGCGTGTGAAAGGCTGAAGCCCACCGTCAACCAACTGATTGGACCTTATCAGTGTGGCTTAAGGCCTGGAAAGTCCACAATCGACTAGATATTTACATTACGCCAAATCTTGGAAAAGACCCATGAAAGGAGAATCGACACACACCATCTTTTCATCGACTTCAAAGCTGCATTCGACAGTACGGAAAGGAGTTACCTGTATGCCGCTATGTCTGAATTTGGTATCCCCTCAAAACTAATACGGCTATGTAAGATGACGTTGCTCAACACCAGCAGCACCGTCAGAATTGGGAAGGACCTCTCCGAGCCGTTTGATACCAAACGAGGTTTCAGACAGGGTGACTCGCTGTCGTGTGACTTCATTACCCTGATGTTGGAGAGCATCGTACGAGCCGCAGAACTTAATCGCTCTGGCACAATTTTTTATAAGAGCGTACAATTGCTGGCGTATGCCGATGATATTGACATCATTGGCCTTAACAACCGCGCTGTTAATTCTGCCTTCTCCAAACTGGATAAAGAGGCAAAGCGAATTGGCCCGGGGGTGAACGAGGACAAAACGAGGTACCTTCTGTCTTCAAACAAACAGTCGGCGCACTCGCGTAACGGCACCCACGTCACTGGTGACAGTTATAATTTCGAGGTTGTAAAAGACTTCGTTTATTTAGGAACCTGCATTAACACCGAAAACAATGTCAGCCTTGAAATCCAACGTAGGATCTCTCTTGCCAACAAGTGCTACTTTGGACTAAGTAGGCAATTGAGCAGTAAAGTCCTCTCTCGACGAACAAAACTAACACTCTACAAGACTCTCATCATGCCCGTCCTAACGTATGGCGCAGAAGCTTGGACGATGACAACATCCGATGAAGCGACGCTTGGAGTGTTTGAGAGAAAGATTCTGCGTAAGATTTTTGGACTTTTGCACGTTGGCAACGGCGAATATCGCAGGCGATGGAACGATGAGCTGTATGAGCTTTACGATGACATAGATATAGCGCAGCGAATAAAGATCCAGCGGCTTCGTTGGCTGGGTCATGTCGTCCGAATGGATACAAACGCTCCGGCTCTGAAAGTATTCGATGCGGTACCAGCTGGTGGTAGCAGAGGAAGAGGAAGGCCTCCTCTGCGTTGGAAAGATCAGGTGGAGAAGGACTTGGTGGGTCCAATTGGCGCCGGTTAGCACGAGAAAGAAACGACTGGCGCGCTTTGTTAAACTCGGTAAAAATCGCGTAAGCGGTTATCGCGCCAATTAAAAATAAGAAGAACACCGTCCAGAGACGGACTAGAGTCTCGAAGCCGATAAGCTCCTACCCCAAACTAATTGTCGCGATATCGCAACGCAAAAGTTAAAGGCCTGAGGAAGTAGTGGTCCAGCCAGGACTGTTAGGCTATGAAAGAAGAAGAAGAAGAAGAGGGGTCGAAAAAGTAAAAATGATAACTATTTTTAGAAGGACGAAAAATAAGTGAATATGTTTTTAATTTTTTGGCAAATACTTCATCATTTTGCCAGCTTCAATATCCACCCATTCCACTGTGCAGTCCATTATCACCGACCTTTTTCTGTTTTCTTTTCGTACACGCGATTGCGTTTTTGGCCAGTAAAGTTTACATTCCATCCCCCACCACTCGTCACTTGTGATTAAATAGCGCGGACGAAAAGTGTTAGAAACGTGATTTCAGTGAAAAAAGTTTGCCTTCATAAAATTTCTTCAATCCCCACATACACTTCTTGTTTCTCTTATTTTTTTGTGCTTTTCACTATTTCGGAGCTCATTCAATCACAAAATTGTGATTGAAATGGAAACCAAATCGAGTTGAATTTAACAAATGGGCACCAGGTTCAAGTAACCAAGGTTGGAGCATTCTATTTCATTTTATACCATATGCTTTAATGCCTTTGCCTATAAAAATAAGGTTTGAGTAAAATTATATTTGAGTGTAGCAATGAAAACTCTGAATCGAAACCGGACGTAATTGCATTTTACCGCTAATATACTCGAGCATTTGAGAGGGATAAACATATGGTATGCATTAAATAACAGTAACTCAAGGCCTTTTTGGTAAGTTTTGGCATTTTATTTATTTTTTATGTAATTCGAGTATTTTTTTTTTTTTTTTTTTTTGGTTTTTTTGTTTTTCAAAATATAATATTATTTTGATTGTCCTACAAAATTATTTAAAATCCATGTTTCAAAATTTGTTTTACTTTACAATAAAAAAAATCACCAGCACTTTCGCAAAATTTTACACTTTTTATTCAGAATCTTTCGAAAATGTTCAGTTAGTTTTATAGCCCATTAAATTAAAGTGCAATCCCTAAGTGCCGCAAAATTTGCTTTGATTTTCAAAATTTTTTTTTTGCTGATGCTGGGTGTTTTGCGGTGTTTGGTGTTTGCTTCCATATAAAAAAAAATGTCGTACCAGCAAAAAAAATATATCAAAAGTCAGTGCGTGCTTTATTGTAACCGAATTCGATGAGCTACAATATATAACTGGATACTCGAAATGTTTCTAAAATATTTATACTATAAACTTTGGGTTGCACCATGAATGAAAAACATGACTACCGGATGACTTTTGCCAGATTCTTAAGAGTTATGTACATCCAAGTCAGAAAATCCTATGCTAAATACAAAGACGCTTATTCAGACATCCAACCTATGAACGCGGGCAGTGTATTAGAACCTACGTTGTATCTCTTATATACGCCTGATCTGCAGGTACCGAAGTCCAAGAATAGGATGATTGCAACATTTGCGGATGACACAGCCCTAATGGAATCTCATAAAGAAACAAAGCTCGGAAAAAATTTACAAACTGGTTCAAAATATAGAGAATAAAAATTTAAGCAGATAAAACAATAAAAGAAATTACACAAACTGAAGAAAAACCACCGAACCAATTAGGGTTTTTTTTTTTTTTTGGCGATGAGGTTGGGTTAAAAATGCCTTCGCACCATATAGTAACCGTCGCTACTACGTGAGTGGTGGTGCCACTAAAAATATCCCTCCTCTTCTCTTGTATTTTTCCCTCCACCCCGGGACTGCTTCCGCATTGCTTCGAGGTAGAGGGCCAAGACGGCGTCCTAAGAAGGGCACTTACTTGCTCACCCTGCGTCCCCAGTTAGCGTTGGAAATGCCGAAATGCATATTGACACTAAAACAAAATATCTGGGCATTACGAACGTCTCAAATCGATTGACTGGCAGGAGCATACTGGCGCACTGGCTGCTTTGACTCACTATTGGATCCAATACTCGGAATCTTGAAACAAAGGTAAATTTTTGTCTGAATAACAATAAAATTAATGAAAACCACAACAAACTATGTATATATAACATTTTCTCAAAATTTTAGATTTCAAATGTCCCTCCATGTTACTTAACCTAGCTAAAAGCGCCACCTTTGTTGAACAAGCGTAAATTCTAAAGGCTCTCTGTTTCTCTGTATGCGTATATCAACTGTTCGTTATTATTGTCATTTTATATACGTCATATAGGTATACACGTCAACGGTGAAACACCAAAATTAAAAAAAAAAACATTTTTCTAATAGCGGTCGCCCCTCGGCAGGGAATGGCAAACCTCCGATTGTATTTCTGCCACGAAAAAGCTCCTCATAAAACAAAAAAATATTTGCCGTTCGGAGTTGGCTTGAAACTGTAAGTCCCTCCATTTGTGGAACAACATCAAGACGCACACCACAAATTGGAGGAGGAGCTCGACCAAACACACAAAAAGGGTGTACGCGCCAATTGTATACATAACTATATATTGTATATATATGAAATTTTTTTGATTGCGAAAAATTGGGATTATTTTCGTCTTTTTTATACTTGATGAGATATTTGTTCATTTTATCGGATTTTCCGGTGCATATATATATATATATATATGGTCAACACGAATTGCATTGCCGGTAAAATCCTTGGAAATTGGGTGCTACTCGTGCACCGGAAAATCCGATAAAATGAACAAATATCTCATCAAGTATAAAAAAGACGAAAATAATCCCAATTTTTCGCAATCAAAAAAAATTTCAGCATCACCGAGTGAAAGTGCCAACAACGCAGACTTCAATCAAGAGAAAAATGTTACAGAGGATCATAAGATATGTAAGTATACGTGATTATGCATAATTGCTATTCTAAAAATTGTCTAATTCTTAGCAAATTGAGGATACAAATTCATATAGAAAATGATCGATTTTTGAAATAATGTTTTTGAATCACAATCGAATCTTTTTTCAGAGTTGCCTTCAACGTGGAAACTCTGGAAAGAGGAAAATCCTTGATTGGATTTCAAAAACGACAATGCTTTTTGTCCCATTTGCACACAAGCTGTGATAAACGATTGATTAATGCACTAGATTCTCGTATTTTGAAGTCCAAAAAGGCTTGGGTAGAGTGCGGATTTTCGAAATTGAGCAGTGCTGTTCCGGCCATGAAAAACACATTGCATTTGCATTACACAAAGAAAGTACAGAGGCTCTTTATCAGCTGGGAAATGTCAAAAGCAACATCGTTCAAGTTGTCTCTACTCATTTCCAAAAAAAAAATGCTTGCCCTTCGCGTTGCCCTACAGAAGAAATTTGGTACCATACAAGTTTTAGCTCGACAAGGATTAGCACTACTTTCTCGTGATAACAATGAAAATGCAAATTTCAATTGTATTTTGAATGTTCGTGCTGAGGACGTTCCTGATGTCAAATCTTGGTTAAATCGAAAAGGTCACAAATATCTACACCACGATATCCAAAACGAAATCCTTCACCTGATGGCCACGAAAGTTTTATCACAAAACTTGGAGGAAATCAAAAAATTTAAATTTTATGCGATACTTTTGGACGAAACTTCTAATTGTTCTAGAACTGAACAAGTCTCAATTTGCTTGAGAACTGTTTCAGACGACCTTGTGTCAGCTGAATATTTTCTTGGATTTTTGAAACTTGTTAAAGATGTGTTCCAAAAAATTTGAATTGCCTCTCAGCAAGCTCGAGGACAATGTTAGGATGGAGCCAAGAACGTTTCAGGAAAGAACAGTGGATTGCAAACTCGTCTACGTGAAATAGAACCTCGTGCCTTATTCGTTCACTGCAACGTACACAATCTAAATTTTGTTGTGCAAGACGGCATGGAGACGGATTTTGAAGCGAAAAAATTCATTGGATGCGCGAAAGAATTAATAAACTTCGTGAGAGACTCTCCAAAACGAATTTCCCATTTTCAAAGTCTCCAAGCAGGTTCGGATAATGAACAAAGTGACCAGCATAAAAATCCTCTTTAGCTGCTTATTGTCCAACCAGGTAAGATGCATCAATTTTTATGCACTCGTTTCCAATCATTTTTTAGATATTCGAGAATTTCGTTTTCTGCTTCAAAAAAAAAAAAAATGATAGCTTTTCTAACGGACTCAATTGAATTTTTATTTGAGTTCAGAGCTGGAAACCTATGTAAAACATCACAAATGAATCTGTACACAAATAAAATTACTTTTGTTCAACCGCAAATAGTACGCGCTTAAAAATTGCCTGCGTTTTTTGGGTAACTCATCGTCGGGTGTATTTTTTACAGATGGGGCTGATTCATTCAAGCTAATTACACGGAATTGGAGTTTTTCGACAATGTAGCGAGAAATCACGAGACTGACAGGTTCGCTAGCCCAATACTCGGAATTTTCTCTTCCGCCAGCCCTGCTTAGGACCAAGACTGATGCTCTTGGGCACATACCTAACGCAGGATAAATTCCTGACCTTCATAAGGCGTTTTTCAATAGGTGCGCTTCAACTTTTTTCCGATAGGGAGGGCGAACGACGCAAAATTTTTTATTTTTCGCTTGTCATTTGTAAACTTCATTAGTATACATTTCAATATTGGAACGCTACACACTTGAGCAACGATTGCTAATTGTGCAAATTTTTTATGAAAATAATCGTTCTGTTGCTGCTACTTTAAGAGCATTACGGCCATTTTACTGTCCTCAGTGATGAAGCTCACTTTTGGCTCAATGGCTTTGTCAACAAGCAAAATATGCGTTACTGGGCAGAAAGCAATCCACAAGTGATTCATGAGGCACCGTTGCATCCCGAAAAACCAGCGGATTACATGCCGGCGGCGTAATTGGCCCATATTTTTTCGTTGACGCGAACGATCGCCACGTTACTGTGAATGGAAATCGATACCGCGACATGATAAACGATTATTTTTGGCCGCAATTGAATGGTATGGACTTAGACGACATGTGGTTTCAACAGGACGGGGCCACAAGCCACACAGCACACGCTACAATTGATTTGTTGAAGAGTAAGTTCGATGAGCGCATTATTTCCAGAAATGGACCGGTCGAATGGCCGCCGCGCTCGTGTGATTTGACGCCTCTAGACTATTTTCTTTGGGGTTATGTGAAGTCATTGGTCTACAGTAACAAGCCGGCGACGATTTGTGAGCTCAGAGCCAATATTGAACGCGAAATTGCTGGAATTTCGGCCGATTTATGCAAAAGAGTGGTCGAAAGCGCTTTATTTATACTATTGACGAGACAGTACAAAGCGTCGCAGAATACATATAAACACGCACACAAATTCAACGATCAGAAGGCCTCCAAATAAAGAGAAATTTAGCCAAAGACAGCTTAGCCATCAAACACCAACATATCTTGCAAAATCTATGTAGTTATTTATTTATTTATTTATTTACAGACGTGAAATAATAATGCAATTATTCATACATATAAAAAGGAGCACTGGCTGCCAGGACCTTCGGCTCGCTCATGTAAAAGTAACAGATAGTTAGCTTAAAGGTCTTACATATATGGTAAAATGAGACTAGAAAACTTAATTAATTAAGACTATGGTAAAAATATAGTAACTATGTTAGAGGAGCAAACATCAAATCAGTTTTTTCAATCCTGATTTAAAGAGAAATTCTGACATTCTTGATATATTTTCTGAGGAAGTAGTTCTTAACAGTTAATGTATGTAGTTAATTGTCAACTAATCCTATTTGTTAACGTGTGTTACACTGCACCAAAAAATTATAAGACCAAGACGACTATGATGATGTCTACTAAAGCAATAAAGTAAAATGTCTCAATGTCGTTTCATGGTTTGGGCGTCCCTTAGTGTCAGAGGCAAAGTTCCTATGTGTTCCATATGCACAAAAGTGAATATTGTCAAGTAGATAGAGTTTCTAGACGAATAATACATTAATACATTTTTGTATTTAGAATGGCCAGCCTGCAGCAGCTCCGACCTTAACCAATAGAAAATGTATGGGAAATAATTTATCAATGGGTTTTCAAAAATGGAAGACAGTTTGATAGCACTAAAAGCCTTAGAAAGGCTTTCATAGATAGACAAGCGGATTGCTAATACATTTGACTAAAGTGACTTTAGTTGCCTAGGAACGAACTTTGAACCTACGCAAATCTGACTTTAATATACTTTGCTCACGTAAGTTTGAAGTTTTGACCCCCCAAGACACGATTATTCTTACATTCCTAACTACTTGACAAACTACCTATACTCATTTTAATGAGTTGGTGCGTGACCAACATTCGGAAGAAAAAGTTGTCTTCTAATAGCGGTTGCTCCTCATGAAGAACCATCTGGCGTTCGGAGGCTGTGAATAACTACATATTGCTAAATGAGCTCTGGTTGGTAACTAGTAACGTAGTAAGTACTTTTGCAACCTACATTTGAAAGGTATCGCGCTCAAATTGTCAAAATCACCATCCTTCGTGGGCAATACCCCCAAAAAAATGATCTATGATATCCTAAGCATTGTCAGGATGTTTATCATATCGGTCGTTTGGTCATGGACATACCGAGAAAGTTCTTGCTGATAAGCACACCCTTGTGGAGACGAAATGTTTTACCTGAAAATTTGCTTTTCCTCCACTTTTACTTAACATTTATATAGTTAGCAACCCGGTGTCTTGCTAAGAGAGCGGATTTGTCAAACTGAGGAAGATTTTTATTATCGAATCCTGGGCCTAGTGTTACGAGTATGAGTATTTGACGCAGTATATCGGCAATTTTTACTTCACTGTGTATGCTTTGTAAAGTAAAGGGTGGTTAAATTTCAAGGGCCGATGTTGACCGTGAACCACACCTAAACGTAAAGATTTTGAACCATGGAAAGATACACAATCGAGCAAAGCGTTAAAGATATTCAGGCATGTTATGAAAACGGGCGTTGAAATCAAAATGCATATCGCGCACTTCGTGAAGAAAATGATCTTCTGTGATGAAGCAAATTTTCAAATTGCCGAAAAACCAATGCACCCACAAAGATTTACTGTTTGGTGCGGTTTATGGGCCGGCGGAATCATAGGGCCATATTTTTTCCAAAATGAGGCCGGTCAGGCAGTTACTGTGAATAGTGTTCGCTATCGTGAGATGATAATGAACTTTTTATGGCCCGAATTGGAAGATATGAATGTGGACGATATGTGGTTTCAACAGGACGGTGCCACTTGTCACACAGCTAACGAAACAATGGCTGTTTTGCGCGAAAAATTTGTTGGCCGAATAATCTCACGTCGCGGCGGTGTCAATTGGCCGCCAAGATCATGTCATTTGGCAGCGTTGGACTTCTTTTTTTGGGATTATTTGAAAGAAAAGGTGTACGTCGATAAGCCAACAATAATTTAAGAGCTAAAGAATGAGATAATTCGGCACGTTAACGGCATAGAACCTAAATTATGCCTCAGCGTCATCGAAAATTTGGACCAACGGATGGAGATGTGCCGCAGAGGCCGCGGCGGTCACTTGGCCAATATTTAGTTCTGTGCGTAATTGAGCTATACCAGTATTATCATAATAAAGAGAAGTGACAATAATTTCCTAAAAAAAATTGTATTTAATATAATTCAAAATCAACACCGGCCCTTAAAACTTAACCACCCTTTATAATACCAAGCACGAACGAGTTGAAAAGTGCTTTTTCTGTATCATGAAATGTATGATCATGTGGCGTGAAGAAACTTCGAGTCAAATCAAATTTTCTGGAATATTTATTTTTGTTGTTGTTAAGTTGAAGCTGATTTGATTATATTTATGTTTACATATTTAGAATAACACTTACGGCACATTTCTTTACCATAATGCCTACGCGCATAAAGATAGAATTCAGTTGTATTATTTTAAATAGCAGTAAATTACCCTTTGACACTCAGACACGTCAAACGCACGCTATTTTATCATTACTTCCTCTCTCAGCAAGAAAGGTGTTCTATGCCAGACCCTTCCGATACCACGTATTAATTCTCCGAATCTATAAAATATTTATTTTTTATTTTGATATTTTGTAAAATTCTACGTGAGTACTCCACAACAAAGAACTTGAAATGAAATCTCAAATATGGTCTTAAGGGTATCAGTAATGAATCATCGGTGTGAAAAGCAAAGAGATGGAAGATAGCAGTTTTTTTGTTTTGCATTTTCTGTTTGCACACTTTAGCACCTCAGTAACACTTTTTCGCTTGAGTGCTATGAGTTACTCATTTTTTGCCGTTATCATTCCCTTAATGAGAGACAAAATGTAAAAGAAAACCTTTTATAGCGGAAGAGCGGTGCAAATTGCGTGTGTATGCGTGCGAGCGTGCGAAAAATGCAAATGCTTTATGTTATAGCTTTTTCCCCACTTTTTCGTTTCTGTTTCTTTTTTTTTTCTTCTTTTTTTCATTTCATTTTTCTTCTTCTTAAAATTTACCTTAATTTTTATTTTTTTTCTTCGTACAAAACGAGTACTTCCTTGTTGGTTTTGTTTTTTCCTTGTTGCTTTTGGTTTTTCCGTGTTTCTTTTTTCATCACTCTTTTTTGTTATAATTAAAATTGGCCACTTTAAGTTTTGTTAACGGAAACAAATCATTTTCGTTACTTTCCGCCACGCTTATTTGCCCTAAAGTTCAGCAGGTCCATGCGAGTCACGCCAGTTAGAGTTCATGGAAATAAATTCTCAGTATTTCTTTGCCTTTTCACATTTGATTACTCTGCAGTTACGCCTCAGCTGGCCAAGTTACTTTGTAATTAGTTTCAAATGAAAGAGTGTGAAACTAAGCAAGAGTAAATTTTGAAGTAAGTGGAATGCAGAAATGAGGGGAACCATTCACGTTGATAGGAGAGCAAAGTAAAAATAAAAATTTATATTTAGGATTTTCTAATAGTGACGGGTGGAGGTTGTCAAGCTGTGGCTGCTATTTGCTTTGGCAGCGTCCGTCAAATTTGTTGTTTATGTATAAATGAGTGACGAATGCCCAGGAATTACAATGATGATATGAGTTGACCACTAAGACCACGAATGAAGACCAAAACAAACAACCGTTTTTAGTCAAAGCAGAGAGGGAGCGAAGGACCTAGAACTATAAAGGTATTGTAAACCAAGATTTTTTGCCAGAAGGTCACGCAATGATATAGTAAGGACTATTACTTGCTCGGCCTCAGTAATCTAGCGTAAGTGCACTAGCCTGCCATCCCAGAGGTTATGGGTTCGAAGTCCATGTAAAACACGCTTCTCGCACTTTTTAAAATTTACCTACTTTCTTTGGTTCTAAAAAAAAAATCTCATTCCTGAAACCCAAAAACTTATACTTTACGCATTATTTGCATTGTGACTGCTGAAACAAGCAAAATCAGTGGCATTCATGGCGCCAGAAAGAGGAAGCGGACGATCGCGGTAATAGCGCAGACGCACGAAATTTAGCGAAGTGCTCAACCATCAGTGCGATCCTTTTGGCAGAAAAATGTGGCACACAAATGGCGCTCCGAGTAGTAAGAAGGCGTTGTTTCTAAGCAACGACAGGTGGATATTCCCACTATTTAGGACTGGTAGCGGCAGGCTAACCAGGGTGATCATCACAAGTCCTTGGAGATTCGTCTAAAATCAATCGGACAAGAGAAATTAGTTTCGTTAATAGATAATCGTGTGCCTTATCCAAGCTCTTTTTTTCAAAATTAACAATATGGCGGCCTCAGCAAGTATTTTTCAGATTTTCGAGAAAAAAAACGATAATTAATTTAAAAAAAAAAATCGAAATCAAAAAACATTCTTCGATCAGGAACGGGTTTTTTATGGTTTTCAAAAGCAGTGTACTCGTAATACTTACCGAAATCTACCAAGCGGGTTTTAAGTTACAGTGATCACCAGTTCAAAAAACATAGTTTTGAGAAAAACTCATTTATAGTTTTGCTATCGTTTCCGGAGCGCCCGAGCGCCCTTTGTTAATTGTTGAATAACTCGAAAAGTATTTATCGAATTCACTTCAAGTTTTCTCACAATATTTTTAAGATATTACACTTTAAGAAAATGCAAAAAAAAGTCCAACTTTTGGAAAATTCTGTCTACCACTAACCCCTTAAAGCTGCATCCATACCAAATTCACTACACAGGCTAGTTCCACTTTCTTCTTCAACTTCAATTAGTCTTTTTTTAAATGTCTTCTTCACCTGCTAATTGTATATTCCTGGCAATAATATGAAAATGAACACTACTATCTCCTTAGCTGTCGTCAATTAAAAATACATTGGCTTCAGAAGAGTCTGTGGTTTTTGTTTTTTTTGGTTTTGGCTTTCAACACCTACTTTTACACTTCGTTTCATTTGGTGATGCAGCCAATGCCTTTTGTGTATATTTAATTGCCTTTTTGTTTCGCGTATTTAATGAAAACGTAAACGTATTTTGCGTACAAATAACTAACGGCATTTTAATTACCTGGCATTTACAGTTAGACTTTTACTAGTAGGAAGCGAAAACAAGGAGACAGAGCATGGCTGCTTTGGCCTCGCTCTGCGGCGTGGCAACGAAGTTGAAGTCGTTGGCTCTTCGCTTAAAAATTTGATGCATAAATTAATGATAAATCAACAAATTTGTGTACACTAAGCAAATTACTTAATGAGCTATAAATTATATTAATAAAATAAAATAGCAAAAAACTAATATAGATACAAATTTTCGGCTGCCTTCCATTTTATTTTTGTATTTTTGTGCAAAATTTGGCTATCGAAAAAATTATTTCTAGATTGAGTAAGGAGAGGATATTCTACAAGGATATGAGTGATCGTAAGTGCAAAATCGAAATGATGGTTTTGGCTCCTGGCTTAGCAGATGTGCATGTGTGATGATAGAGTGTCCTAAGTGGAGTCTAACGAAGCATTTGTTCATTGCAGCAGAGATCGAAGGAGGAAATTTTACGGCCGAGCAGTTAGTGTTGATATTTTTTTACGCATGAATGTAGTTGAGCCAGTGTGACATTGTTCTAGTGGTAGCGAAGCAGTAGGCGACTTTTGATACTTTTCTACTGGAGAAAGGCATAAAAGTGTGAAAAGGAAATTTCGCGGCTAGTTTCGCGACTTCATCTGCACGTTCGTTACCAGTTATGCTAACATGGCCTAGTAACCACATTAGCTTCGCGTTCTTGCCTGGCTCGATTAGCATTTGCTGTATGCCCCCTATGAGTTCATTAGTGTTGGTAAGGTTTCTGACGCCTTCAAATACAGAAAGGCTGACTGTGCATATAATGTGGCATTTTTTCGTAGATTTGGCAAAAGAAACGACTGCTAAACTCGCTTGCATTTTCGTGTCAAAAGAGCTTGCCACAGTTGGAAGTAGGCCGGGTCTTCGAGTGATACCGTTTGAACCCACAACAGCGAAGGTTGCGCCGTCATTGGATTTTGAGCCATCTGTAAACAGAAACTCTCAATGCCTTTCCGAGAAGGGCTGAATTGCTTCCATAAACAACTGTCAGTACTCTAAATCATTTGGGTCAAGTTTGGCGTGCCTTGTAAGATCTGTAATAAATGATTTAGTGTTAAGCAACCAAGGTGGCTGTTTTGTGGCTGTTTTATGGCTGACGCCGGCAATGTCAAGTAATATTCAGTTGTATTTGGTTGATTAGCTCCAGTATTGTGCTAATACCAGACTTGAGTTTCAATGGACGTTTTCTGGATTTCAGCTGTTGAACCTCTTTGGAAAGGGTTGAGTTAGTTTTGCATCATAATTTTGGTATTTGGCGACATCTAGTGAAAAGTATTCGAACTTGAATGGAGGTGAATTCGCCCTCAGCTAGTAAGTTAGCCATACGAGTTGTTCTAAACGCAAGCAGGCTTAAGGAGATTTATTAAGCAAGAAAGAGCTTTTGGCACATTCCCCATAAATGGGCAGGCCGTAGACGATTTCTGATAAAATTGTTAGTCTGGTTATATTGAGGAGGGTATCTATTAGTGTGACCTGGACTTTGATAGGATGGAAGATACTTAATTATATTTAATCTGGCAACTATGCTGTTTCTTAAACTATTACAGTGGTCTCTAAAGTTATGTTTACTAATCCTAAAATTTTGATACTATTTACATTTACTCAAAATTCTGCGTTCGAAAATTTTTCATAGCCAAACAAAAAAATAAAATTTATACGTTTATCAGGTTTTAGTGTTTGATAGGTTTACATACAGGGTGCGCCATCTTTTATGTCACACCCTGTATATTACTTTTGTTACAATTTTTATATCGGGTCACTTTTGCATATTTTCGTGCGCTCAAGAATTTTCAATGACAAAATAAAATTTTTGAAATGAAACTTCTTAGGCGTCGATGGACAAGCGAGAATGGAAAGTAAAATTTCAAGGTCATGCAACGTTCTGGGCATTTTCGTTCCGCTAGAGAGAAAAACGATAGAACGTTGAGGAAAAGGAGAGAGAGAGCTATACCTTATATATATCTTAGATACACTTCCCTACAAGACAGTACTGAGCACTTTCGACAAAAATTCCAACACATTTACAAGTATTTTATTCGTCTCTAATACATGCGCATTACACGTTCTTTAATGGGGAAATCAAATATTTCATTTGATATTGTTTTCCCCTGTTCGATGTGAATTCTATCTCTCTTTTACCTATAGCAATTTCATATAAGTGAAAACTATATCTACTGTACTTTAAACGCCAAGGCAACTCATTTGTATGCTTATAATGTGGCTGCTCTGAAAAAAGTTCTAGTCTGAAATTTGGCTCTATTTGTTGCATGGTCGCCATAGCCGAATGAGTAGATGCTTGGCTAAAACTTGAAAATTCGAGAGTTCGAATCACCGTGGATGAAACACCGAATTGGTATGTAAAAGTTTTTTAATGAAAACAAAAAGACATAAATTTTATAATTTCTATATATGTAATTCATTTTAACAAAACTCCTCAGTCTGATGACTTTTTAACGAAAATGAGGAGTTATTGAAGAGTTTGTGCTGATTACTTTTTGATGACGAAAATGAGTAGTTTGGCCCATCAGTGCTGATTACTTGTTGAGAACAAAAATGAGAAGTACGATTATTAGTGCTGAGAAGTTTGTGATAACGACAATGAGGAGTTTAGTTATCAGCAGTTATTACATTGTAAGAATAAAAATTATTAGTTGCTTTACCTTTAGAGCATAGTAGATGTATTTTTCAGTTATACGAAATTGTTATTGGTAAAAGAGAGATAGAATATCACACCGACAAGGGGAAACTATCAGAACTTTCTCATAGCTAGAACAAAAGTGTGTAGTTGTATGAGGATAGTGATGATGATAATATGAGTGCTTATATGATAGTCATCTGTCTTGTAGGGTTTAGGCTATTTTTCCTGAGTTTTTCCTTGCGGTTGCTAATTTCTAGTAAGAAATAACACTGTCTAATTTTTGGCGTTTCCTTTGGTGCCTACTTTTTGGCTGTTATTTCCGTTTCCTGGCTGGTGCTTGTGCATACTATAAAGTGCTATCCATTCCGGCGTCGGATTTATTAGTATTGCCTTGCGGTAATTTGTGGCGTTGCTGCGGTCCTGGAATCGCTGCGTTTGTGCGGGTGATAACCTCTCGGAGTAATGCGCATTGTTGTCACGGTTTGTGTCCGGCGTTTACCTACACCGGTCGACCTTTCTCCGTTCTTTGTAAATTTTGTCTATTTGTATTCTCTGCAAATGTTGTGAATTCATTTAGATATATGTTCTTTCTCTCTCTCTCTCTCTCCCTCTCTCTCTCTCTCTCTCATTTTCTCTCTCATTCCGATGGACAGCGAAAGAGATATTCATGCTTCGAAGGTTATGTTGTTCATCTGGTGAGTTCTGAAAGGTGCCATCTATTATGAACTCCTTAAACCATCTGAAACCATCACTGGCGATCATTAGCGACTACAGCTAATGCGACGGAATCGGGCTCTCAAAGAAAAGCGGCCGGAATGGGACAGTAGATATGACAAACTGATTTTTCTGATTTTACTACATGACAACGCCAGGCCACACAATGCTAAATCGGTACAGAAATATTTAGAGGGACTGAAGTGGGAAATCTTGCTCCACCCGCCGTATTCCTCAGATATTGCACCTTCGGATTACCGTCTATTCCGATCAATGCAGCCAGCCCTTTTTGGAGAGCGATTCACTTCCTACGAGAGCATCGCAAACTGGCTCAATGAGTGGATGAAGACACAAAACTCGAATTTTTCGTCAGAGCAATCCGTATGCTGCATGAAAGATGAAGTAAAGTTGTAGCTTCCAAATGGCACATATTTCACGTAATATTTAATGGTTTAAGTAGTTCGTAAATTTGGCCAAGAAAGGACGAAAACTTATTCCCATACCCAATATAGTATTGTAATTTAAACAAAAGTCACAACGATTTTCTATTTCCTTTCAACTCATCTCTGTTGCAAGTGACTATTTTAATATATTTCATTTCCTGCGCAGGCGAAGCCACATAGACTAAGTATCATTTCTTATGCAATTTCTTTACATCCTTTTTACAATATTACACAAATATCTCGTATTATGAAATTTTAAGTAAAATCCTCTCAACAAAAAACTACACAATCTAATGCCTTTTTATTGATCTTACATATTTATAAGTATCATATATTTGCCTTGCGCTTAAACTTCCTCAGGCGTAAGTTGGTCAAATTTTTTGCCAAAGTCCTCCACCCAACAAAGCAGTCATCGGCTGAATGCAGCGAAATTGCGCTTATGAGCTCATACAAGTGAGACCAATGCAAATATTTATGGTGCACCAACACAACCGCGCACTTGCCCATTTATATGTCTAAGCATTAGACTGAAATTTCCAATGCAAAAAATGGTTTATGGTTTATTTCATGAATGGCTTTTGGCGCAAAGGAGCACAATGCAGCTCCACGTTTGCTGGCACACAATTTTACAATTTTATGGCACATTTTATGGCTTTCGTTGGCTGCCTCACCCTGCAGGGAAAAGTCAAACCAGTGTGGAAACACTCGCCTGCAGATACTGGTATCTAATAGACGAAATCGAACTAGTTCGTCATTGACTAGAATAAGACCAATAGTAAAATTATCAATTTCTTGCACGAATAAGTTGATTTACTCTTTACGTAAGGAAATCTAAAACTCGACTATTGACATAGCAGTGCATTGTGACGGGTAGAGAATCCTTGTTCAGCAAGACCCAACCATAGGGTTGAACGCCATAAATTACTCAAATGAAGACTTAAGGGGAGCCGGTGGTCTAGAAATTTCAAACAATCAATTCCTTGTTTTTTCGATATTTCTAAAGTATACGAGGGGTGCCTTTTATATGTCGGGATTAAAGAACAAAAACAAATTTTAATCATCGAAAATCACTTTATTGCTTTTCAAAATATTCGCCATGAAGATCTATACACTTTTGCATGCGTTTGAACCAATTGTCGAAGCTTTTTTCCCACTCTGAATGAGGTACCTCCAAAACATGCATTCTGAATGCCGCAACCGCTTCTTCAGGTGACGAAAAACGTTGACCTCTCAGTTTGTTTTTTTACGTACGGGAATACAACGAAGTCATTCGGTGCCAAGTCAGAACTATACGGCGGATGACCCATTAATTCGATGTTTTGGGTGCTCAAAAATGCAGTTGTTTGAGCCGATGTGTGAGAGCTCGCATTGTCCTGGTGAAGAGTGATCCGTCTTTGGCGATTGGTTTTCCTAATTTCTTGGAAGACAACTGGCAAACAAATGGTTGTGTACCACTCAGAATTTACTGTTCTGCGTTGTTCTAGTGATACGGTTGCGACATGTCCAGTTTTTCCGAAAAAACGGGCAACCATTTGCTTGGAAGTGCTTCGTGCGCGAACAACTTTTGTTGGATTTGGCTCATCTTGAAACACCCACACAGTCGACTGCTGTTTACTTTCGGGCTCATACGCGTAAATCCATGATTCATCACCTGTCACGATGTCATGGACGTGTTTCGAAGCCCCGCGATCATATTTTTTGAGCATTTCCTTCGATCAATCGACACGAGCCTTTGTCAAATTGTGTGGGATCCAACGCGAACAAATTTTTTTGACAGTCAAATGTTTATGCAATATTGAATGTATGCTGGTCCCACTTATGCCTAAGATTGTCTCAATCTCACGATAGGTCACATGACGATCTTGCAGTATCAGTTCGCGCACAGCATCAATGGTTTTCGGAACAACAACTGATTTTGGACGACCTTCACGAAATTCGTCTGGGAGTGAACTACGACCACGATTGAATTCACCATACCATCGATAAACACTGGTTCTTGATGGAGCTTCATCGCCAAAAAATGAATTAAGTTCATCCATGCAATGTTGCTGAGTTAATTTACGTCGAAAGTTGTAAAAAATAATCGGACAAAAATGTTCACGATTTAATTCCATTTTTGGACCGAGATGAATCTTTTAAGTTACTGTAAACAACACAAATAGCGCTGGTATTTCAAAACGTTCTAAGTACGTAAAAGCCAAGAAATGTCAAGCTTTGCGATACAGCTGTCAGTTGCCAGATTGCAACACCAGGGTTGCCAAACCCCGAAATATAAAAGGCACACCTCGTATGTTTCTTGAACTGGTGGTTTCTGCAACTTGAAAACCGCTTGGTAGATTTCAGTAAACTTTACACTGCTTTTGAAAAACAAAAAAAAAACTCGCTCCTGATCGAAGGATATTTTTTTAATTTCGATTTTTTTTTAAACAATTACATGTCCGCCTTTTCTCGAAAATCTGAAAGATATTTTCTGAGGCCTCCATATTGTTAATTTTGAGTAAATTGTTTCGATCAGACTCAAGACTATCCAATAATTAAACTAATTTTTCTTACGCGATTGATTTTAGATGCATTTCCAAGGACTTGTAATGATCACCGCAAGGGACTTCTCGAGAAACGGGCTCCACTCAAACAACGATAACTTTTATAATTATTAATTTTTTTTTTAATTTTTAAAATTTTGCTTAACCCATTACAGCATAACGTTCGATATGTCGGACATGAGTTAAATTAAATTTGTATCAAGCAGGTGTGATGTGGAGGTGGCTTCTTTGGAGGTTTCTTCAACAATGGCAACCCTTCATTTGTCGACCCATCGCAAAGAGTTCCCGTTATTTTAAATTTTTCAGTATAGCGGATTGCAAGCAGACTTTTTAACTATTTTTTTATATTTTTTTGGTATATTTTTAGCCAACAATTTTAGTGACAATTGTTTATTAGTGCATAAGTGTATTAGTAAGCAAAACATAAAAAATTGTGAAGTTTGCTTCATTATCAAGCATTTACTGTAGTATTTAATTGTGGCGTCCGATATTATCGAACCTTATGCATATCAGACTCTAAGTGGTTTGGTTTTTTGCGTTTTCCAGATTGACTGTAGATGAAATTTTGAGCCTTTTAGAGAGCGATGATGGAAATATTAACAATAAAAATATTATTTACGTAGAGCCACCAATCGAACTTGAAGGCCAAGCCACAGATGAGGGCAGTGATAAATCGGATGAAGAGCACGATGCTAATTTGAACCATTTAGGACGTAAGTTATTGCGAACTAAGTGCGAACTCCGTCGTTTTCACACAAATAGGGGATCTAATCAAGATCAGTGTTTGCACGAGTCCTCTTCGAGTAGCGATAGCGAAGTTGATACATGGTTGCCTTTAGTTTAACCACAGGAAAAAGTGCTGAGATAAAAACGTTTGGGCTAGGTGGAGATGTAGAGTTACCATCTAATAATGGGATAAAAATGTATTTCGATAATTTCTTTACATCTTTAAGTTTGTTGAAGCACCTCCGAGAAATAGGATTTTATGCAACCGGTACTTTACGAGACAATCGCACAGAAAATTGTCCTCTGAAAGATGTAAAAATATTTAAGAGTGAAGACCGAGGCTACACCGATTTCAGGACGGCCGACGAAGTATTTTTGTGTCGCTGGAAAGATAACAATGTAGTTACGGTCGCAACCAATTTCGAAAGCATGACAATGACAACTGCCACGCGGTGGTCACACGGGAATAAAGCAAAAATTGCACACCCCCAACAGTCTTTCATTTTTAACTATAATAAGTATATGGGTGGAGTGGATAAATGCGATCAGGCAAAACGTGAACCCGGGTAACCCTAGGATTTGTTTGTACAATATGGGTAGCAAATGGAAGCCGCTGATGATTCTATAGTATAGAGTATTTTGGATGCCGCTCCGTGACTAGGGTCTCCAGATATCGGCCAAAATGTGGACCCCGATAACTTAAGGATGTGTTCGTACAATATGGGTAGCAAATGGGAGCTGTTGATGATTTCTATAGTATAGAGTATTTTTAATGCCCCTCCGTAACTAGGGTCTCGAGATATAGACCAAAGCGTGGACCTGGATAACCCTAGGATGTGTTTGAACCACATGAGTATCCATTGTAAGTTGTTGATAAATGCTAATTAAAAGAGGACTTTTCTTTTCGCTGGGTAACTAAGGACTCCAGATATAGACCAATTGGGAACTCGCCTTCAGGTTAAGAGATTGCATTCTTATGTACTACAACCAGTTAAAATGTTTTTAAAAATTCAGATCCGTTATCTACATATATTTCTAGAACTTTACAGATTCAAGGTCAAATATACCATAGAGCTGGGTCTTTGATACCATTCCCAGATGGTGACCATCAATTTTTGCAAATATATTTTATTGGTGATGAGAATCGTGAATTAGATCAGCGCTGTGCAATTTCGACGAATACGAGAAGATCAATCGTGAATGAATTGCAAACAATGTTCCATCAACACAATGAATTGGTGAAATTGTTCAAAGTGGCACTCGATCTGATGCCCACCGATGGCCACAAAATCATAATAAAAGCCGATAAAATACCAATTGGGGAGCACGCCAGACGATTCAATGTATCAACGATTGATGAAGTAGCCATTGTTGTGGTTGGTGAACAGTTTCGGTCACGAGATATTGTTTTGTATCGTAGAAATGAGCAATTACAACGTATTTCAGAACTCCATCGCTGTTATGATGCATTGCAATACCCCATTTTGTTTTGGAGAGGGGACGATGGCTATCATATCAACATACCAATGATAACTCCAACAACTGGTACATACACATTTTATTTTTGTTTAAATATGATTTTTAAATAAATTTCATACGCTAATTAATTTTTGCATCGCAGGTCAAAAATCAACGAAACCCGTAAGTGCGATGAATTTTTATTCGTATCGATTGATGATTCGCCCTCAAGAAAACAATTTTATTTTGCGTTGCAATCAACTTTCGCATCAATTTTTTATCGAATTGCAAGTCATTTTGGACGCAAATATAATACAAAATTGAATGCTCCAGGAGGAACTGGAAAAACATTTTTAACTTTATTTATTTTAGCATAATTTATTTAGCGTAAAAAATTGAAATGGAAATTAAAGAATCAAAGTTTAATTACAAGTTTTTATCGGCTCTTTCACCTTACCTGTATATATGTAGGTGACCACAACAATAAAATTTTAAAAAAGTACAGAAAAGGCTATTGTGACATCTTTAGAAAGTATGTTGAATGAAAAAAATCAACTAATTCAACTGTTTAAACATTTTACGAGTTCTATAAAGAAAACTTAATATGAAAAATTTCTTGCGATATAAAAAAACATTTTATGTATGGTGGTGCGAAGCCCACTGGGTAATGGTAGTATATTTTATATATAATTAATTTACTTGTATTTCTTCATTTTCAGTAATATTTTAAATAAATTTTGCTAGAAGCATTTTTTTTTTATTTCTCATGAGATAGCTTGAGGTACCGGTATGCATAACGTTCGATAAATCAGACGGCTTGTTTACAACAAACTACAGACAAATGTGTGACTTTTCTTTCACCACTCGATTTATGTGATCTCCATAACCCGAAATTTTCACAGAAATTCATTATAAGTATAAGGACAAACTTTATGCAGTAATGGGTTAAGTCAAGTCGAAACATGATTTATTAAGGCCATGTTTTTATTTTTGTAAAATAAAGCAATTGACTAGCAAAAACAAAAATATTGAAAATCATTTATTCGGGCCCCCATTTTCGGGCCCCTAACCTATTTAGTTGGTACAGTAAATATCTTAAATTTTATTTCTTTACTAGTTTGTTTAAAGAATTTGTTTTTATTTTTTAGGAGTTAACTTAGGACTAACATGGAAAAAATATAGAAGACGCACTAGTGCAACTGGAAAGTAAACTGGCATTATTCTACTTCACAACCAATATTTTCCCCTACAGGCTTTCTACACTCATACACATTTGCACCTTCAGAAATAATTTCGGTCAATGTTTTTCCTATTCAAGTGCATTCCGCAATTGCCACTTCTTAGGTTTACCAATCGCTAGACATCCTGTTTGTGCATTTGTGTTTGTATGTCGGCACATTCTTAACGCCTTTTCATAAGTTTCCCGCATGCTTCAGAAAGTTTTAGGAATTCTTCGATTTTCTGTTTTAAACTGACTTACTTCTTCACGTGGCCAAAAAGTGCAATGAAAAAAGGCTTCATTTTATTTCCTTTCTTCGTTTGTTGTGCTGCGAAGCTATTGAAAAAGTGTAATGCATCTGTAAATGCATTTGCGCCGCCACCTTCACTTGCGGTTGTAATGCCCTTCATAACTTTGTTTGAGAGTTTTTCGATTCGATTCCAAAGAACATTTATTAAAGTTAAGTGCTATCGAGGTGGGTGGATGAGTGCGAAATGCGGGTATTTGCAGTGGTGCCCACACAATCAGCGGATAAATGAGCTGAGAAGTTTACGTATGTGCACATATATGTATGTGTGTGTATATGCTGGGGATGGCAGCGGTTGTGAATCCCGACCGACCGGGTTAAAATTTTCCCAAATTGAATAGAGTTCAATAAGCCTTTTGTATTTGCTGTAAATTAAAAGGATTTTAAAGTTGCGTGTTACAATAAAAAATTTTTTCTGAAAATTAACGGCATAAAGGTGTGGAATATTACTTAGCCAAGAGCCCAAAAATGGTGTTAGCACCATATATACGAGGTGGTTCAATAAGTACCGGTGTGCGAAATGAAGACACCATTTAAATAAAATTTTTTGTTGCTTATAACATAGTCCCCTTTTAGAAAGTCCCCCTCACAAAGTCCTTTGGACTCCACGCCATACAATTTCCAAATTCGTAGCTATATTTACCGGTCATTGGACGATCGGCACATACGCGGAAAAGTTAGGGTTATCATTTAATCCCCATTGCAGGACCTTTCAGAGAAGGAGACTGTTGAGCACTTTCTCTGTAAATGTCCGGGTTTGGCTGCTAGACGGTTAAGGTTACTAGGTGCTCCTTTCTCCGACAGCCTGGGGCAGTGCGCCAACCTAAATCCCACCAATCTTCTCCTTTATATCAACAGCTCTGGCTGGCTGTAGATAACTGCCTGTTGAAGGCCTCATAATGGTATCAAGACGGCGCTTTGGTGCTACTTGAGGAGTGCCAGGCTGGAACTTCAATCATTTCACTTACCTACCTACCCCTTTTAGAAAAATACACTTATCCCAAATATCTAACTGTGCTCATAAATAGTGAAGCGTCCTCAACTTACCTCCTCACATTTTTCCCCATCCAAAAACAAAAAGCAAATTACCGAACGGTGCTGCTCTTTTTCCATCTTAGCGAAAATATCGAAACACGTCTTACTCGAATAGCTGCCAAATCCAAACTAACTATCAATCAGTATGAAATTTGTTTTGCCGCCCTCTGTCGTCAAACAAGGGAACTTATTGAACCGCCCTCGTATATCTATAACTATATACCTGATTTATTTTTATATCCATTTTGGGGTCTCTTTGAAATATTTAAATCAATAAATCTTTTTTTTACTTATTGGTAAAAAACGATTGTACTTTAGGTAGGTAGAAGTGGCAGTCGGGCTTTGAACCGTCTCATTTAGACCGTTTCCAATCCATTGTTGTATCACTGCAGCAGATGGTGGACCAGATGAAGAGGCTACAATCCTTCGTTTACAAATGCCTCCGCATCATCTGCAGAATATTCTGGCCAAACACCATCCGTACCGACGCACTGCGGAGATTAACGAACAAGGACCTCATCTTTAGGCAAATCAAACGCAGAAAGTGATAATGGATAGGTCACACATTGAGGAAACCACCATGTAGTATCATGAGAATGACACTGGACTGGAACCCGTAAGAGAACAGAGGTCACCGTCGACTAAAACACACTTGGAGCAGGTCGATGCTGCGCGAACTAGCAGATGCCGACATCTCATGGGACGGTGCAAAAACAACAGCACAGAACCGTGTACCATGGAAGAGTCTTGTCTAGGCCCTATGCTCCCGAGAGGAGTTACAAGGAAAAAAATCAGCGATTACCAAAATAGTGCTACGAACTTGTAACATGAAAACAACCAACTTTTTTTATCACTCCCAAAGAAGTAAAATGTATAATACTTGGTTGGAGTACCGACGGGACATTGTCTCACTCCATATCACGCGGCTAAAATGGGATTGATCCATAATGACGCGTGTAACGTATGCGAAGAAGAAAGAGGTACGTTAGAAAACCTCCTTTGCCACTGTCTAGCCATAACCAGAACTCGTTACAGCCGCCTGGGATCGGTATACTTTTTATCACTGAAGGATATTCCTGACAAAAGTTTAAACTGTTTATTAAAACTCGCCATGGCACGCACCACGAACTATGTTTAACACGACTCCAACAACACTGGTAACACTACGGAACTTCTATGCAGATCAGCCATCTATTCCAAAGCTAAGATGTAATCACTGAGTGACAAAAAGAAAAAAATACGTTATATCCCGTTGTAAAACGGATGATAAACGGTTCACTAAACAGGGCTAGTTTACTGGGGCGGCAGCCCTTGGTTGGAAAAATCCCAAGTCATTCCGGTAGTGTAGAACCGGCTGCCATGGGAATGCTCGTTATACGATGCAAGTAATATGGAGCAGGTGTATGTATGTTTGTCCGTCTAACCGAGTATTCCTAGCTCACTGCTTTCACTTCCTCATCTGCCCTAACAGCTTAAGGTGTATTAAAAGAGTAGGTTTTTTTTTTAAATTTTGTCACCGTTGTTTTTTTATACTGCGCATAATACAAATACTTAAATATTAATACATATATCGCAAGTTAATAATTAATATTATGGGCTTGCGCCTGTCAATATACAAACACACGTACAAAGACGTCAATAGCGCTTTAAGTGGGTCTACTGAGGGTTATTATCTTAATCAACGCATCGCACTTATAACTAGCAAATTATTTATTATATACGCATTTACAACAAAAAGATCAATACATATGTAGATATACAGGGAAAAATGGCTTATATACAAAAGATGACACGCACAAGAGTGATCGCTCTCACAGCACAAGATGCGACACAAATGTAGAGATGGCGTGCCTCACAAACGAGAGTTGTGATAGAGAGTGATTGCATGAGTGGGATGGAGAGAGATTCGTAGAGTAGTATTGTAGAACGATGAGTATGAGTTTGTAGTTGTTTGGTAATGTTGGATGATGGGCAAGGTTATTTCGACCATTTGACGTTTGACATTTGAGCACAGAATTCTGAGGGCGAACAATTCAAGTGAGTCCAATGAGAGAGTAGCACCGCAAGCATTTTTGGCGGCAAGTCACACTTCAGCGCGTGTGTTGCGCTCGATAGCTGGGTGTGTCAATTTGGGCGCATCACTGTGCTGTGCTTGTTGGGTCAAAGTCAAGGTTTTTTACAGGCAGTTTTTTTTCGCTGACCTGGCTTATGGGTTAGTCACAGCATTTTCGGCATTTTATGCAACTTTTGTTTTGTTCGATTTTATCATCTTCAAGCTTCCTGTACAGCGTTTGGTTCGAATAGAACTTCTCGAAAATCGAAACCAAAAATCAAGTAAAAATATAATACAATAACAAATAACCAATTTGTTATCGGTTAACAAGACTAGCCGGCAACTTTAGCTATTATCATCGCAGCGTCGTCGAATTTCGTCCAGCATCGTTTGGTTTTTGGTTCATCGTCTTTGAATTCCGTCGTGATTTTCGTAGTTTTTTTTTGTTTTCGTCGCTTTTGTCATTTTTGTGGCATAGTTTCTGTTGCACTTGAATTTTAGCTGTAAGCAACCATTTAATAAGGTCCAGATTTGCCGGGTGGTCCGTAGTTGGAGGATGGCGCCGAGATGTCACCACCACCACCACCACCGCCGCCACCACCGGAGTAACCACCATCACCGCCACCGATACCGCCGCCAATACCGCCACCAATACCACCGCCAATACCACCGCCGATACCACCGCCAATACCGCCGCCTCCAATACCACCGCCTCCAATGCCACCACCAATGCCGCCTCCTCCAATAGCACCACCACCGCCGCCGCCGCCATCCTTTTGGGTCTTGTACTTGATGAAGTACACTTCGGGCTTGGAGGGCTGTGTGGGCGCTGGTGTAGGAATGACAATATCCTGCTGATCTTCTGGTTTCTTGACCAAAACATAGACGAGTGTCTTCTCTTCGTTCTGTGGCTGCAGTGGAATAACTGGTGCCTGGTAGCTGGGTGGAGATGGTGCCTTAATGAAGATGATCTTGTAGTGCTTCTGCGATTGGCCAATGGGAATGTTGGGACGTGGACGCACATCCTCCTGCTCTGGTGGGGGCACGTGAACGTAAATGTGTTTCTGCACAAGTGTGGTACCACCGCCACCACCACCGCCGCCGCCTCCGAAACCGCCACCAACACCTAAGGGAATTAAAGAAAATGCAAAAAGGGGAAATTAAAAAAAGGTAAATTTTTCAAGCAGAGATGCCTGCTGAGTGAAGAGTTGCGCGTACATTTTGATTAACTTAGTTGGATTTGATTCGGTTTTAGAATTGTAATAATTTTCGAATGAATTGTTTGCTGTTTTTTGTTTTTTTTGCTAAGTTGTATGAAAATATTTTCAAAGTCATGTCAAAATTATTGGTGTAGCCAAAATCGAACTATTACCCGTAGCACAAAATCTTCTTCCCGCATTTTACTTGTATTTACAGTATACGCAAATGCAAGGCGTTTGTTGCAGATAAATCAAAATGTAATCAGGCACTACTCTATCAGCCAGCAAACACTTGAAAGCGCTCTTAGTGCACTCAGATTGTCTTTCTTTTCGATTCGAGCCAAAAGTGGTTAATTTTTTGTTTTTTTCTAAGGCTTCAGCGCTCAGAATGTTTTTCCAACACATTAATCACGCATTGAGAATACTGCGCATTTTTTCTCTCTTCCCCATTTCTATACACACCTCCTCCGAAGCCACCACCACCGCCGCCGCCGCCGCCGCCGCCAAGGGAACCACCTCCAAAGCCACCTCCGCCGAAACCACCGCCAGAGCCGCCGCCAAATCCGCCACCTCCACCGAGTCCACCACCACCACCGAGTCCACCGCCAAGTCCTCCGCCGAGTCCGCCGCCGCCGCCACCGCCAAATCCGCCAGAGCCGCCGCCGAAACCACCGGAGCCACCGCCGAATCCACCGCCACCACCAGGCCTGTTATAAGCGTAGCCTGCTTCGGGCCTAGCAGCCGACAGCGCTATACAGGATAATAAGATGAAGGCTTTCATTTCGTTACGAATGCGAAAAACGAGCACACGCACACTTTGACGTTAACGTTGAATGTTCTATAAACCGGAAACCGATTGCACGACCGACACGTTGTTTTATTACTGCTGCTCTAATCCTTTAACACACGTACACAGACACTCGTACCGTATATATGTATGTAATCCTTATTCGGTGCAACGGTGCGTATGAGTGATGTGTTTCACAGTGTTTGGAGTGTTTCGTTTGATTTTTTGATTTGGTTATGTGAAAAAAATAGTGAATAGTGGGGATAGAAGGATGGAAAGTTCTGTATATTTTACACTTTCTGTTGCTATTGATGTTGTTTATTAAACTAAATCAAATGCTGTACTGACGATGCAATACTCAAACTTCAGCAATTTATACAAAAATTTTCAGGCGCCACCATAGTCAGCGTCATCTTCCCCAACCATATGCACTGGCAGTGTACAGTGACTATGTTTATGTGTGCATGTGTGTGTGTGTGTGTGTGCATGTATGTGCGGTTGCGCTACGATGCCGAATAATGTGCAGCGGTCGTAGGCTATTTGGTGGTGCGACCGGTAAAGGTTCACAAGGCGATGCGATGCGATGCGCCGAAGACAGACAGACACTTGTAGCAGTCGTCGTGTTGTTAGTGTTGCTAGTTTTTGCTACAGGCGCTGGCGAGTGTATCACTGTAACAAGTTGTCGTCTTCGCCAAGTGATCCACAACGCGTCTGCATACAAACATTCGTACAGACGTATGACAACTGGAGAGTTGTCGCTGCTTCTGTCGCTGGCTGCAGTTGGCGTCAGCATCGCCGCCACTGGCGTTGTTGCCATTTTTGAGCACAACTGCAGCTATTATTGATGAAGATCACAAAGCAAACAATAACATTGCAGATGATATGAGGCAGCCATTGTTGAACTGCTGCTTGCTGCAGACTTGAAGAGCGACTTTGGAGTTGAAGTCAGTGGATATTTAATTGTCAGTGCGCTTAGCTATAAGTTCAACCGAAAATTACGTTCTTCAGAACGAACTCAGGAATAGTAGATTTAATGTATTAAAATAAATTCCAAATCTTTTGTGTCTAACTTTTTTGCTCTTCTTTATTAATTGCTTATATAACTCCAAAGAAATGTATGACTTTTATGGTTTTTCTGAACCTCGCAATACCCGGCAAGTACTTACAATTTCAATTAAATTATAAAAAACTGGAGCAAAGTAAGAAAACATAAAAACATGGTGAATATAAAATTCCAGAAAATTCAGTGCATAAATGACAAAAACAACAAACATATACAAGTATGCAAAAGAGATTCACCAATGCGCAGAAGAAAACGCCACATTCATATAAAACCGAAAGTAATCACATAAACCAACGAAATAAAACGAACAAAACATTTGAAGTGAAGTAAGTAAAACTGCAACTAAAATTACCGCACAATCAACATATTACGGCACAGTATGCAGGCCAACAACCAGCACAATAACAAACACAGAAATGCAACAACAAAACAATAAGAGAAATAAAATATAGCAAATAAGTAAAAACAAAGCATGAAACAATTAGGCGTAAAAAGCCACAGTGTGTATGTACGTGTGTGCAATTACATTGTCAACAAATACAAGAAAAAGCTGACGAAGAAGAAGAAAAATACGAAAACAAAGCCAACCATCCAGCGTGCATCGCAAGTTACATACAATACAATTATTTATTCCCCACTGACGGATATTGTGATGCTCCAACTGCAAAAACTAAAAAACGAACAACAACAAAACCGCCTGAAAAAGAGGACGACTTGGCAGTTCAGCCAACGGCAACAGCAAAATTCATAGCATCACTTTACCAGAGGTGAAATAGCAAAACAAACAAAGCAAAAAAAAACAAAAAAACAAACAAAAAACATATACAACTGCCCATTTCAGAGCCGAGCCAGTTTCGTGTGAGAATGCCGTCAAACATACCAAGCAGAGCGCATACCGGTAAAAATGATCACTGAGAAAATTAAAGAAAATAAAGTGAGCAGCAAAATATATACAACTTTCGCGTTCTGCATGAAAGTGAAATTGTTTGTGGCTGCTCACCTGCTGCTCTCTCCGTTGCAAGCCATCAAGGTGACTCTATGGGTAATATCTTCAGCACAAAAAAAAAACAAAAAAGAAACAAACAACAATTAGCAACTTAAAGTAGCTCTCTGCATTGTTAGCCGTACAATCTTAAACGCTCTCGCGCTCGCGCTCGCTCTGTTGCTCACACAAGAGGTGTATGGTAGTAAAGACGCACAGAGGAGCATCGCTCATTTTTATGCTCAACGTGGTTTGCTGGCGCTGGAACTCATGGCTTGCGCACTTTGTGTTAAATCAGTGTACTAAGGTGGTCACCGGTTGCGTGGACGTGCTAAGATTTTTAAGCTGTATTTTTTTTCTAACATTAAATTTACATAATTTTAAGATTATAAATAAATGTTTTGTAAGCTCGACAAAAAATGTGTGGTTTTCGACAGCTGATTTATTTGTTTTACAACGTTTTTTTGGTTCTTGTGTGGCGATAAATTTTTTATTTGATATGGTAATTAGAGCAAAACAAAAAAAAAAAAGAAACTCTTGAAAACTTGTGTTAATTACCTCAAAATACAGTGGTGACCGAATTTTTGGCTGATTTGTGCTATCTGTAATTATTTTGCATTAAATTGAATTCTTTAAATTCTTTTAAATTTTTTAGGCCGGTGTAAAAAAAATTAATTTTTCAAGTTTTATTAATATTAATTTTTTTAAATTGTTTCTAATTTAACGAAATGAGTTTAGCAAACTAATTGTGTCTACAAAATTGTTTAAAAGATTTGTTGCATATTTACAAGTAAAAAATTTTATTTAAAGAAAAAAAAAGTGCACCGGCATGAAATAGCAATTTTCGAAATGGTCTGCATGATTGTGACTTATACATTTTTTTATAAATTTTGCAACTAAAGTACAAACAAATTTGATTAAAGTTAACTTTGAAGTAACAGCAGTGGTGCTCGCCTCTTTCTGCTGTCATTTGTAAAATTTAAAAGTACACATTTTGCATTCAAAGTAAAAATTTTGTGCTAGGAATGCCACTTAAATTAAATAGAATTTATTTTTATATTTTTATTCTTTCCCTCAGCATAAATAATACTGAATTGTTTGTATAAAAATGTTTTACTTTAATTCAAAAATAGTATAAAATGAGAAAATGAAATGTGTAGTTTTTACGTATTCATGGGAATAAAAAAAATAAAGTCTCAATAAAACACCAAATTCTTGTTTTTTCTGTGCCTGTGCGTTTATCTTTTATAAGCGTCTACTGAGATGAAGGAAAGCCTATAAACCTTGCATTACTTGAACTATTATAGATTTAAGTGGGCACGTTTGAACTGGTCCGCTTTTGATTACAACTGTACCAGTTGCAAAATTCGGCAGAAATTCGTATTTTATGTAACCCAAATCTGAAGAAACCTGCTTTAAAGACAACTTAATGCGAGATTCATAATCCATGCTATAATAAAACTGTAGAGATGTCGTGTCTATATATTCAGTATTTCCTTAAAAAGTGATCAAAGGTGATGCCGAAAATGTGCAAGAATGCTTTTGTACCACTTTTAAAATTTTTGTCTGCCTGGTCACCGAAACTACTGAATAGATTTTCGTGAGGCCTTAACTCGTGATTAAACTGTAATCTTGGTATATTTTATCATAATCGGCTTATGGAAAAAATACGTACCTAGGTTGTGTTAGGATAAATGGCTGCCCTTGCGAGGGGCCCACTGGGACAAATATTCAAAATTCGTTCGTTGTGATACTATAAAGGAGCAAAGCAGGAGGAAAGGAACCAGACAGTTCAAAAAAGGAAGAAGGGACCTTAGAACTTGAGGATGACTAATTTACGTTCATATTAGCCGCCGCAAGCTACTGATGAATTTCATCAGCTGTGTGATATTCATACCCGCATTATCCGTAGCGAAAAAGTGAGAGCCCAGATGTCTAAGTCTTCACCCGGCGAGAGCAGGGCAGCTGCAGAGAAAGTGCTGATATGATTCCAGCTGATTCTCCAGAGAGCTTCTGCCAAAAGAACTTGAAGCAGTCCCAAGTCTCATCGCATGGACACCTAACGTGTATTGTCCGCTAAGGATAGGTACCTACCAAATTCGCGAGCTGCAGCTTTGCTAGTCTTAGAAGTTCCTTAGACTGCCTCCTATCTACCCGAGGCCAGAAGGATCTTTTCACTTTGCACGTTTGCGCACTTACCCAGCGCTCGCTGAGTTAACGCGAAGCTCATATTTCCAGAAGCAGACCACAGGTTCTCAGGGGAACCACAATACTCTCAGTTTACTATTAAACCGTTTTCAGGGTCCCTTGTCTAGTCAGCTCATCAGCCCAGCAGTTTCCCTCTATGCCGCTGTGACCGGGAACCCAAATGAGTCTAAAAGTGAAGGCATTCCCCGACTAATTTCGATCGCACAAATAACGAGCCCAAGACCCTAATTGCCGTCTGGCTGTCGGAGTAAGTATTTGCATCCTGTACGGGAATTATAGAACTAAGCAACCAATGTACTGCTTTCTTAACACTAACCGTACCGCGCCCGGTCAAATGACCGGTTACGAAATTGAATTTAAAGACTTAAACTGACTATTTGTTCCTTGGTAAATTTAACTTTATATAAATTCATATATTATCAAATTTAGCAATTTACCTTTTTTGTGTTTGATTTTTTTTTTCACTAATAAATGTTCATCTGTTGACTTGTTTACCACACCCGGTCATTTGACCGGCGAATAAGCGAACAGCAACAGAGTGTTCTCGAATATTCTCTATCTCATAATAAGCTATTGAGAGTCTGACTTCCTAACAGTAATTCTCTTTCCAAGTACTTGATGCTGTTGGTAAAAATCTAAAAAGGGCAGTATAAGTTTGAATGCCATAGTGTACGAACGGAAGAAAAATCAAGAATAAACAAATCTTATAATAATCAATGCGTCATTTTTTTATTCCTAAATATGCGCAAACAACACGTGAGAAAATTAGTAAAAAAAGAGGTCGTCTGTAAAGTCGGTTTACTGAAGATAGTTTAACGTGACAACGTCATAAGAAAATAGTGATGAAATGGTTGTATTTTTCAAAAGAAAATTTTAATTTTATTTGTTTGATAGATATTTTGTATGGATATAGAGAAGGAGGTAAATGGAATCGCAATGGAATTGATCAAGTTAAAAATGACGAAACATTTATCAAATTCATGAAAGATATGTTCAATTTCGATTGTGCATCAGACGTTAATAAGTCTACAACAATAAGAGGCAACATCATCGATTTGACTTTTTCAAGCGCGGGCCGATTGTGCCTCTTTGTCGTTCGTTCCGCGCTCTGGCTTGCAGTTCAAGCAAGGTAACGACGCATGAGCAAAATAACGACACATTTTTTGGTGCGTGCGGTCGACTACATTGAATTATAGGACGTTATTACGTCAAAAAATACAATATATGAGTGAAATGCGTACAGACAGGGAAAATGCCGATTCGGAAAATGTACAAATTGATGGTGTTGACTTGTCTGATACCAGCGATGAAGAAGAAAACATTTTGAATATTCGCAGAGGACAAAAGCGTCGAAGGATTTTTTGAGATTATGAAAGTGAGATTAGTAAAAATGCCCAGATTACTGAAATAGCTCTGGATGGAATTGTCTGGCAACATATAAAAGCAGGCCCTATAATCGGAAGGCGTTCATATAGTTTCTAAGAAATATCAGGGGCAACTGGCAACGCTAAACGAAATATTTTGTTTGTTAAAGCAAAGACGGCATTTTTTTTTAATATTAATAAGTGGATTTTTGAGCACATAAAACATGTACGAGCGAAAACTAGGAACTACTTGGGGCTTAAAAAATAAAAATATATAATTGGCGCGTACACCCTTTTTGGGTGTTTGGCCGAGCTCCTCCTCCTATTTGTGGTGTGCGTCTTGATGTTGTTCCACAAATGGAGGGACCTACAGTTTCAAGCCGACTCCGAACGGCAGATATTTTTATTAGGAGCTTTTTCATGGCAGAAATACACTCGGAGGTTTGCCATTGCCTGCCGAGGGGCGACCGCTATTAGAGAAATGTTTTTATTAATTTTGCTTTCACCGAGATTCGAACCAACGAGGGACTGAGCCCCAGAATGAGCCACATTAACACAATTTCAGGAGCTGGCAGGAGAAGAAGTTCGTTGAACACTGGTGAAATTTGGTAACTCGTCGCGGTTCTATTAATTTGAACACAGCTGTATACATACAGTAGGGAGCAAAAGTGTTTGCATAGTTAACATTATCAACTTTGTGGGCCAATAAAATGCAAACGAAGAAGCAAATCAAAAAAACTTTTTGTTCTAATAATATGTCTTTAAACCTCAACAAATTGCCGTATATGATAAAAACAAAACAGAATCAGTGAAATATTCAAACAAAAAAAATCAAAACAACTCCCATGTGTACAATTTTGCACTTTCCGTTATTCTTACTTTTGTTTGATTTCTTAATTCTCTTATCAGCAATAGACATGCAGTTTCACCGTTATATGTTTTGTTTGTTCATTTTTCGCTTATATGATCCAGAAAATCACGTGTTTCTTATTATTCGAAGCAGATTTGCTGATTTTAGCAATTAATCTATAAAGTACCGCGAAAAAATGAAGTAGCTTTCGTCTGATCTCGAAAATAGTATTATTAGCCTAAATGAAAGTGGCTGTTCGACTCGTGCTATTGCAGATCAGCTTAAGATTTCCCATTCAGCGGTGTCCAAGGTCCAAAAAATACGAAATGTTGCACCCAAAACCATTATTACAGGCCGTAAACGCCTCTTAAAAGACTCTGACGCCAGGCTAATGATGTCGAAAATGAGATCTGATAAGTTCCTAATACTAAGATTGGATATGTGGCAAGTGTGAAAAAAAATAAACCAGCTCTATGCGAGAAGAATGTCAAGGCTTGATTGAAATTTGCCCGGGAACACAAAAACTGGACTGGATGACTGGAAACGTGTTATCTGGTCAGATGAATCCAAGTTCAACCGTTTTCAGTCGGATGGCAAGCAATACTATTGGCATAGGCCCGGCGACAAGCTTCAAAAACACCATGTGAAGCAAACCGTCAAGCATAGAGGAGGCAATGTCAAAGTTTGCGGATGCTTTACTTGGTGGCACATTGGACCATTACAAAAAATTGATGGTATAATGTTAAAAGAAGACTACCTCAATATTTTGCAAACCCAACTATCAAATTTTCTGGACAAGTGTGCATATCCCGAAGAGGAAATTACTTTTCAACAAGATGGGGACCCGAAGCACACTGCCAAATTGTCCGCGAATGGTTAAAAAGCCAAAATTTTAAGTTGATGGAGTGGCCAGCTCAAAGTACCGACCTCAATCCGATTGAGAACCTGTGGTCAATCGTGAAGCGACGGCTCGGGCAATATCAATCAGCGCCATCCAACTTAGACGATCTTTGGAAGAGTGTAGAGCTGGAGTGGAAACGAATTCCAAAAGAAACCATAGAGAAGTTGGCCGAGAGTATGCCAAACCGAAAAAAAGGTGTAATAGCTAATAAGGGTCTGTGGACAAAATATTAATTTCATATCATATTTCATTTTGTTCACTAAAGGTGCAAAATTGTACACATGCGAGTTGTTTTGTTTTTTTTTTTTTTGTTTGAATATTTTGCTGATTCTGTTTTTATCTGTTTTTATCATATATGGCAATTTGTTAAGAATTAAAGACATATTATTAGAACAAAAGGTGTTTTTGATTTGCTCCATTCGTTTGGATTTTATTGACCCACAAAGTTGAGAATGTTAACTATGGAAACACTTTTGCTCCCTACTGTATATACAGGGAACTATCGCTTATAGAAATCATGAATATTCACAAGGACATATGCTTGTATTTGTGTACCTGCACACAGTGGCCGCTGCGGCCTGCTTGAAGACAATTAAATGCCTGTTTCACAAGTTTTTTACGCAACAAACCAATGCTATTAATTTCCTTTATATTTATTTATTTATTTTTTATTTTTTAATTCTCTTTCTTTCTGGTTTTGCTTTGTTTAGTAATATTGTTCATTCGAAAGACTTAAAAACAGGTTGAATTTCCTGCCTTCCACGAGCGAATTGAAATTTCACCTTGAAAAATAAAAGGATAATGAAGAAGAGGCGGATGTTGTTGTTAATGATGATGGTCACGAAGGTTGCGTAATAAAGCAAAACCGCAAAACAAAAAAAAAACAAAAACTATGGGAGGTACCATCAAAATAATGATGCAGATATTAAATGACTTGAATTGTTGAATTCTCAGAAAAGCTATAAAGGAAAGGAATTGCGATTCTTCCATTTCATAAAAAAAAATTGGCACAATACCAACACTGAGTGAAGATGGAGTTGAAATAAGAATGGAAAAAATTAAACATAAGAAATCCAACAATGAAAGTTTGCCGAAAGTGAAATGAAATGATAATTGAATCAGGCTGTCAAACTGGATCGGTGGCAGTAAAAAAGCTTTTAGGAAAATAATTCAGAACTTGTCAGAAACAGTTGCTTGCTTTTGAAGTCAATCAAATACTTACATCTACTCCATTTTCAATGGCACCTTTGCCAAAAGAGTTCTTGACATAAACTCAATTACCATAGCAGAAGTCAGTATTGAAGAATGCTAGAAAGGAAATCGTGCGGTTATCACAATTGATGATAGCAGACATATTTAAATGAAAGAAAACATTCAAATGCGATGACGTGAGCAGAAATACATGCACGTCAAATAAACTGGTAGGCAGGAGAATTTGGGAAATTGATGTGAGCAGCATGGGGAAATTGATAAGAGCGGAGTGATAGGTTGCCAAATAAATGATGTTGGAGTAAGTATGTTAGGCACAGACATGGCTCTCAACGAATGGACAGAGAACATGCTTAAAGGGGGAGCCTGCTTTAGAGGCCTCAAAAATGAATTCTTTCGTGGATTTTTTCTGAAGGAAAGAAATATTCAATTGAAACGAAAATTTCAGGTTTTATTCTTATATATTTCAACAGTCTTCTCAATTTTTTTTATTAAACTATATGTCATATTATGCCTCGTACAAGCATTTTGCCGAAGCGCCTCGAGTGTGCATGTGTCGTGCGGCGAGAAAGATGCAGGTCGCAATTTTCATCTGAAACCGAAAACCCAAAAAGATTTTTCTTTTAGTATAGCATCGCTTCTATTTAAACCAAGACAATTAAACAAAAAGTGAGAAATTCAACAATTTTTCGCTAATTAAAAAAAAAACAAATCATGTTTTTGGAAAAAAAAACAAATTCAAAATTATTTAAAAAGTGGGTTAATCATAACTTTCTTAAGGCTTTTTAGGTTCAACTAGAAAAAATACAATCAATGCTATCTCATTTCGATAGGATGTTTAACTTTTTCCCTATCTTTCCCGCCAATTAGGAAAAATCGTAAAAATAAAAAACCGAGAAATCGCACTTCGAGTGATCCAGCCGCTCGTATACCTGCTCGACGATTGCTCACAATTTCTTCTGTAACTCCAGAAATATTTTGAATTTGCTTCTGAAATTTTGAGGACACATTCTTGCATAGCTTGGGAAGACATTTATGTAAAAAAAAAAATCGATTTTTTGAAGCCTCTAATGCAGGCTCCCCCTTTAAAACTAGAATAATCATCGGTGAGGTAGGCAGCAGCACGGTAAAACGCTCTGTCAACAGGGGAACCCCTCAGGGAGAAGTCTTATCCCCTCTGCTGTGGTTATCAGTCGCTAACAACATCTTTACCAATTTCAACAGAAGGGGAATTAAAGTAGTGGCGTACGCGGACGACATAGTGCTTATGGTCTCAGGAATGTTTCCAACCACAATCAGTGAGATTATGGAAGGAGCTCTACAAAATTACTCAGTAATTGGGAGACGTACTGTGCTTTAAGTGTAAACCCGAGAAAAACAGAACTGATGCTATTCACCAAAAAAACCAAGGTACCAAACTTTAATACGCCAAAACTTAACGGCGTTAGTCGCACGCTAACCCAACAGGCAATATACCAAGACCCCAAACTCTGCTGGAAGTCCAACGTAGAGTACAGGGTAAAGAAAGCGGATATAGCATTTTACACGTGAAAGAGAATGTTGGGTAGAAAATGGGGTCTCCAACCAAAATTATCCAACTGGTCCTACACAGCCATTGTAAGGCCAATACTAACATATGCGGCACTAGTTTGGTGGCCTGCAGCAGAAAAGAAATACAACAAAACTAAGCTGAACAAGATACAAAGAACAGCGTGTTTCTTAACTACTGGAGCGCTTAGCGCCAGTCCTACTGAAGCGCTCAATGCACTAACTCATCTGCTACCACTAGATTTGCACATTAAAACAATCGCTACTTGCAGCGCGGTGAGACTCAGAGACATAAGAAGCTAGACAACAAGGTCGTACGTTCAAAGCAAGTTCCTCCTACAGGGAACCTCGCTGCTCAAAAACAGATCAGACTACACAGTCCCCGACCTTAACTTCATGAAAGACTTTACGGTGCGTTTTCCACCGAGGCCACGGAGCAAACGGAAGGTGATTGGAAGATACGATATCGAAATCTATACCAATGATTCTAAGATGAACTGTGGCGTGGGAGCTGGCTTCCATTCGGAGCCACTCAACCTATCGCAGTCAATTCGTCTTCCTGACTATGTCAGAAGCTTGCAAATCTCTAAAACTCTACAAGGAAGTTGGTGCAAGAGTAGCTATCTTCTCAGACAGTCAAGCAGCTATAAAGGCCTTAGACTTCAACTACATTTCATCCAAACTAGCCTTACAGTGTAGAGAGGAGCTGGAATTGCTTAGTCATTGGCTTGAAATCACTCTGATATGAGTTCCCGGTCATAGGAATATCCGGGGTAATGAGATAGCGGATGAGCTAGCAAAAAAATGTTCGACACTAGAAATAACAGAGGCAGTGCCAGTCTCCATCCCACTCAACTCATTAAAAGCATCCATTGCTTCACACTGCTATGCTTGAGCTGAAAGAAGATGGAAGCAATTAACTCCATGTACGTGTAATACAACAAAAAACACATGGCCGTCATACAAAATCCAAAGGACGAATGATCTGTTAGGATGCTCTCGGCCAAGGATGCGTGAGATACGCATCACTGCAACCCTTACAGGCCATTGGAAGGTAGGTGATCATGCAGCCAGACTCAACTTATCCTTCAATCCTATCTGCAGAAGCTGTGAAGCGGAAGGGCCGAAGGAAAGTCTTTTCCACTACTTATGTGAATGTCCAGGGCTACCTAATCAATGAGATCTCAGACATCGAGATAAAGAATTTGCTGCTGTACTTGGCCTCACTAAATGGATCTGACCTATTTTCGCCCAACTCATAAGATTTGAATGATCGTAAGTTCAAATTGGGTGTAAATGATATGTCTTTGTCCCCAAATCACAAAACAAAAAACCCAGTCAAAAATATTTCTCAACTATATTACAAAACAACAAAAAAAAAATTTAAAAAACGAAAAAACAAAAATTCAATTTTCAAAAACTGTCACAAATTTTCCTTCTTCCTGATTCGCACAGCCAGACTCAACCTACCCTCCAATCCTATCTGTAGAAGCTGTGAAGCGGAAGGACCGAAGGAAAGTCTTTTTCACTACCTATGTGAATGTCCAGGACTAGCTAGGGCACGACTTTGCTCCTTCAGCAAGCCCTCTTACAACAAATTAATGAGATGTCAAACATGAAGATAAAGAATTTGCTGCTATACCTGGATGTCACGAAATGGATCTGACTTAAAAACAAAAAAAAAAGGACATCATCACACGAGAACAGTGGTAGTAAAATGGCGTTGGTCGCTAATTCGAATTATTTCAGTAGAAATTCTTAACCATTTCAACAACAACAAACAACAACAACAAAGACACAAGCTAATAACTTTCCAACAAAAGCAAAGTTTGGCAATTTTCAAAAAAATTCCGAAAACGCTTCTTTGGAAAATTGAACGCCATTCTCGGTACCCAAATTTTTCCTAGAAATGTCATTTTATTTTTGTTTTGTAGGCGCATTCGAGTCACCCAAAAGTTGTAAATTATTGTAATTCAAATGACAAAAAAAAACTAATTTTTTCTAGCAACTAATTAAGAAAACTTTCTTTTGTATGAACGTTGAGCCTAGTAACGCAAGCGTGTAAATACTTACTCTTCAGCAGGGATTTGAACCGGCTTTGAACGGGAAAACCGATTTTTTGTACTAATTAAATAAACCATAAACCGAACCGAAATTAAGTACAAGTGTTTGGTCAGGACCGTAAACCGAATCACCTTTAATAAGGGTTTAAAAGCTCACTCCGACCAATTTTCAATAGACAAATTTTCCCAAATTTTTTTATTTTTCATTTCCTTAAATGTGGTAAAACTATTTTTATAAAATGTCGAATCAAATGCGTTCCAATTTAGCTGTAGGTATGTGATTTTCCAAAATAAATCAAAGACATACGCAACAAAGTAAATGCGGTCGTTAAAACACTAAGATTAAATTAGATTAGATTTGTAGGAGGTTAAATAAGTCCAAGTCCTCATTCTGGGGGACCATTGTAGTACACCCGCTGATCCACTTCATGATTTCTGTAGAACTGATTCCAGTTATTGGCGTTGAGCCCTATGGACTGTTACTAATGCCGAAGCTTTATCGCTAGTCATTATCAGAGGTCATTCCGTAATATACATTCCAACTCATGGTGAGGAGAGAAGTATGACCAAGATCAGACCGTTAACAGGCTCTCAGCGAATGCAAAAGAATCAGCTGATTGGCTAACGTGAAAGGGGTTATGACAGAGGTTTGTCTACAAAAAAAAACAACATATTAATTATGTAGGTGATACAGGAAAAAAACTCAGCACGGCCACCCGTTCATGCTACTTCGTACCCGTCTGAACAACGGCTGTTTGAACGAGTTTGTGAATACTTGTGAAATAAGCGGGCAGAATTATGCTACCGAGTCCACTCTAGTTGAAGTTACTCGCTCAATTTTTTTCTTCGCCATAGCAGATGACCGAACCTCATAACCCAGCATCCTTGATGCTGACTTTGAATCAAAGCGAACCAACAATAAACATTACGAAATGTCTTGATCTGGTCAGCTCCTGCAACATAAATTTTCAGCAGAGAAATCGTTTTTCATGTAAATAATATATAATCCGAATCAGACTAGAGATACGATTTTTCGAGATATATTGATTTGAGCGCCACCCATGGCGGTATTTTTCCTTGAGAAAGTATTTATTTATACTTAATATGTTTTGCATATGAGCCAAATAAGATCATAAATAAAGATTCTAAAAATATTTTTAATATATACTCTCAGAGTAAAGAGTAGCCTGAAAACTGCTCAAAAATACGATTATACCTAGCAGTGAAAGCATCGTCAAATTCGGTTTATCTACTCCAGAGACTAGTGGATTCAGTCGGGTAAACATAGCTAAGGCTTACGACACAGTTTCCAAAACAGATCTTATTTATTATATTTTGTTGTACTCCCAACATCATCCAATTTTCTATGTACAGGCATGACAATCCCTCAGTTTTGTATTGGTATTGAGTATAACAGCAGATGAGTATTCCGCAGCTGTTGTGTTCCGGATTATGCAAATTCAATATCTCCTTTTCGCGGTAGATACAGATAGGTACCGAGCAATTTGTACTGCCCCTGTTGAGAGATCTTGCTCTGACAGCTATTCAGCTAGCCTCTCAGATATACCTCTAGGTTCAGTTTGACGTGTGTTGAAATTTGCTATGGGTTACATCGGAAACCAAGCATTATAAATCATGCATATACTAAAATACCAACCACTTTTAATTAAAAAACACATTTAAAAGAAAACATGAACAAAAAAGTAATAATGTGCTAATAGTTCACTTGAATCATACAACAACAAAAAAATAAGTAGCCCATTCATATCATCGCTTGTAATCCGAACTGCAAATTAAGCGCTTAAAGCTTCACGTAGTACTCGCATAAATACTCGGATTATAAACAACTTAACAGTCGGCAATTAAATAAGGAAGGAAAAAAACACACTCGCCATTTTTTCACACTAAGTCCCCTTTTTTGTTTCTATTGCTCGTGCTTACATATGTACATGTGCGTGTGTATGCATGTACGTGTGCATGAGTGAGTGTCACGATTTCTTGGGAAAATCATTATTTTCCCATCAAATCCGCTGAATAAATATAAAATTAAATATATTGCAATGGCACGAATATGTTTGCATCGATTGACATGGAAAAAGCAATTACTTCCGTACAATGTCAGCCCAAGCAGCAAGACAGCAGTGCGCAGGAGAGCAGCAGTACAGCGAGTCAGCAGAAACAGAAGCTATGTTTGTAGGTACATTTAAAACAACAGCAATAAAAATTGTAGCAAAGCATTGAGCCACCAGTAAACTAACAGCTTGCACACAAATGCATATACATATAACAAACAAAGTGATCAGCGAAGAGTAAAGCCAACACTGAGCGACAGCTAGAGAAGCAGCAACAAATAAATACTACTATCCGCAGCAGATGCTACTCTGCAAATCGAAGACAAATGGCGATGGTGATAACAACAAATCCCAACAAATGCAAGTGGAGTGTCAACTAAACCAAATACAAACGAGCTGTAAAAGATGCTCGCCAACATATGGAAAGCTTAGGACACACGTACATGCATGTGCACATACTACGAGTATAGTACTCCAAAGACAATTACGGTGCTTGTAAATTACCTTGTAACTAGTATGGGTCGCAAATGCAACTAGTAAGGCAACTGCATTTTTTCCATACAATCAACTGGTATTTTTTGCATGACGGTGCCCTACGAGATGTCAATTGACAGATTTGGAGCAGAAGTGGACTAGTAGCATACTAGTTCAAAATGAACAAAGCATGGTATTAGACAAATTATGGACAAAAATCACTGATTTGAGATTAAAAAGAGTAATTAAAAAATAAAATAATTTGGAGCAGAAGTGGACTAGTTCAAAATGAGCAAAACATAGTATTAGGCAAATTATGGACAAAAATCACTAATTTGAGATTAAAGGAGCAATTAAAAAATAAAATAAATTCTGTTTTAAACAATAAAGCCATTTTTATTAAGTACAGTTTAAAATTTAATTTAAAATCTGCATCGATTCAACTATGGATTGACGACTCTATGAGGTCTACCCATAGAAGACGTCGGTCTGAGTTGGATTCCTGTAGAGTAGCCAAGTGTTTTGTGAAAGAGCCAAACAGGAAATTAGCGAACTTTATCCTAAAACAACAAAATCCGAACTAAATCGTCGAATAAAAATACATTTTCCAAGTACAGTGGACTCCGTTTATAATGGCATCGAAGGGAATCGACAAACACGTCATAATAAGCGGACGTCATACAAAGCATTTTGTGAAAAAAAACAAGAGATGAAATCAAAATTGCACGTTTATTATGTACACATTATACACATACAAGTGTATTTTTTAATGAATATAATCTGTAATTTTTGTCGGCTTTTGGTTTTTCATTTTATTGTAAAAATAGTCTCTAATACTATTGTGCATAGAAGACACCGCCATGGTTAAATTATCGTTTTCAATATTGCTGTTAGCAAATCGGGATAATAATTCTGCAGCTTTTAATGCCTCTTCTGCGGTAGGTAATGATTCTTCCTCGACTTCCTTTCCGCCGTCACTTTCAAGTTGTTCCTTAGCATTAATGTTCTGTACGATATTGTCACCGATGGGTTTTTCGGATGAGAGGAGAGCGATATCGATGTCAACATAATCTCTCCACATTGCTGGTGCAGCTAAAGAATTTGAATTTAGATTACGTGACCACGAAGATAAAGGGACATCATCTTCTTCATCAAATTCATGTTCTGATATTTGATTAGGTAAACCGTCGTGTCTTTCAATGAATTCTGAAACAGTTGTGAATGGTACTTTGTGACGCTTTATTCCAGGCATCATTAAACATCAGAATTCCATCTAGCATCGTTATTTTTGAAGAAGGGTTGCTGCCATTAGCAGCAAAACTATTAATCATTTGGAATACAACGTTTTTTCTAAAATTCGTTTTGAGTGCTCGTATTATTCCCTGATCCATTGGCTGTAGTAATGATGTTGTATTCGGCGGAAGGAAAGCAAGTGTTATTCACTTTAAATCAGTAAGATTTGGATGTGCCGGGCAATTATCAACCAGCAATAAAATCTTTTTCTACTTCTTCACCAGATCACGATCCCAACATCGAAGCCAAGCTTTACGATTGTTAGCATAGTCGACAGGTAATGAGATGACTCCTTTAAACCATCTGGGTTTTTGTGACTTTCCAATAATGAACAATTTCTTTTTTTTTTGAACCACTCATATTAGCTGCTACCATGACAGTTATTCAATCTTTCGACAATTTGCCTACACCACAATTTTCACCTTTAAATTTTAATGTTTTGTCCAGCAACAGTCTTGTTGTAAAATAGTCCAGTTTCATCAGCATTAAATATCTCATCATCAGAAAACTGTCTTCGTAGATTCGGCCACACAGTTGTTAACCAGTTTGTTGTTGAACTTTGATCAACGGACGAAGATTCGCCGACAATTTCTCCCGCCGCAATGCTAGTTGAACTTTAAAACGACTGATCCAGCTTGCAGAACAATTGAAATCGAGAATACCAAAACGCGCGGCAAAAACGTTTGCCTTTTCTTGTAGCATAGGGCCGCTGATAGGTAATCTTTTGTTTCTCATGGTTTTAAACCACTGATATAATGCTTCATCAACATTTTCTTGTCGCGATTTTCAGTTTCAAAACATATGAATAGAACGATTGCTTAATGCGGTTCTTGTTTTTAAAAATCATTGAGATTGTCGAATGACCAACGCCAAATTCCTTTGCGAGGCATGAGTTCGGTTCTCCATTTTCTAATCTGCATATTTTTGGACCTTTCTTCTCAATCGTAAATACTTTACGGCGTTGAAATGACATTATTTTCACAGTGTAAACACAAACGAAAAATAATGCGTGACCTTCAAGCGTCAATTACTCACTAAACAAAAACGAGCCACGTGCCGAACGTCGTCGGGAATCAACGAACATTACCGAAGGTGTAAACATGATATGTACTTTGCAATGTAAAGTATGATACTATGTCGGTCATTATGACCGGACATACTTTATTAAAAATGGGTCATAATAGGCGACATGCCGCTATAAGATAAGTCATTATAACCGACTTTTTTTATAAAGAATTTTATATGAAAACAAAAGTTCGTAGTGTAGTTACGCCATAATAGGCGGTTGGTCAATATAAGCGGAGTCATAATAAACGGCTTCTACTGTATTAATAGAAAAGAAAAGTAAATGCTTAAATATTTCAAAATTTGTAACATTCCAAAGATTAAATAAATGTATTTTTCATTAGAAATTTTCAAAAATTAAAAATGTCAAATGTAATAAATACTATTTTTTTGATCTTCTCCAATGATATTAAATGCGGCTTTTCGGACTAGTTCATTTTCAGACAAGAAATCCTAATTGTAAACTACTATTTTTTCTAACCACTTTGGTGTATTATTGCAGGGTAGATGCATACAGAACATACATATATGTACATAACACATGCACGTACACACACAAGTTTAGCTCTTGCCAATACAAAACGAATCAATTTACGGTATCAGCTGCAAACAAATACAATAAAAAATGTGTTAAACAAAAGGAAAATTCTGCGCTTGAGCTTTTGCCACTGGCGCCCGCAGCGCATCTGCAACGAATTCGTGCAACATTCGAACATTCGATTTAATATGAAACCAGTAAGGAAGGCTGAAGATGTACGTTGTGGTAAAATTTAATTTGAGCTGGTTGTCCATTTGTGGAATCAAACAAACTCAGCGACAATGAGAGTTAAATCAGACGGATGGACGGAAATTTGGGTTTGACTCATAAAAAGTGAGCGTAGTTTATATCCGATCTCAAAAATGTTTATGCCAGGTCTAAGTGAGGTGGGTGGCAATACCATTATTTAGTTTGAGTGAGTTATTACAATGGAACTTTAGCCCTAAATAGTCTGCTATACATTCTCATGGAGAGCGACAGCCGTTGTAATCTAACCTTTGACAAGCTTTCGTAAGTCGTTTTCTAGATGCACTCGTTTACTCAAAAGCGGGTGTCCTAATTGCGTCGTATTTCTTCTCGTATAAAATTTGAGTAAATTTGCTTTGTTCATAATAGAAATATCTCGTTTTTTACTTTTCTTATTATCATTTCGTGTTATTTTTCCATGTTTTGAACGCGAGCACCTGCCGGCGACGGCCCAGACTTACGGTGCTCAAAAGCAAACAGTTCAATTATATTATTGATCAGAACCCAAGATATTAATCGAAATATATATTATTTTACTCCTGTAGGTAGTGATGGTAAATGACTTTTTGAAAAAGCCCACACAGTCCACAGTCTCTACTTTTCCCTAAGCTTACAAAAAATTTCTCCTACAAATTTTTTCTCCTGTATTTACACTAAAATGAGGCTAATGCCAAGTGCCTACTCGACTCGGTCAATCTATAGCTTTAACATTATTTTGTAAAAACCATTCACTTACCAAAATTGAGGAGTGCTTTGGCTCATTATCTTGCATAAAAAGCCACCGAAGTGTCATAATCTCCTCAGCAAATGGTAACATGACATCTTGAAGTCTGTCCTTTTGAATAAATTTGTCCATTTTATAGGTTATGAGGTTAGCAGGTTCTATTCCATACTAAAAGAAGTATCCCCAAATAATTATGTTGTCTTTTTTGTAAACAGCGGTGAGAGCTCTTATTCTTTAGGATGTCTGACATTTCGCCTAGCATCATTTCCAAATAAATTTAGTTCTCATTCATCGCTCCATTTTTTCACACAGGGTTTTTGCACACAGGGTATGCTCAAAAGTGAAACTATTCCTCTTCCTTAAATTTGCATATTTCAACGGAGTAATTTTACGAGCTACAATGGCCCTTGATGCCTTAAAAGGATCCCTTTTGGCAATAATCAATATTAAATAATCAGTGGTGCAAGTCGTTTTCTTTTTGCCACCATGTCGTTCTGTGAGTTTTTGGGCTTATGGGTATTTAGTCCAAAATTTTAGGACTTTACCTGAGTCACTTGGAAAATTGTATCATTTTTTTGAAGATTAAGAACCAGACTAAGCACCTCAACTGTGTAATACTGTGCGCGACGCATTTTTTAAAGAGAGACATTTTTGCGGCTTCTTAGGATTTTGCAGAGACAAAATCAGCTTGTTTCATTTCATGCAAAATAAACTTTTTGTACTATATAGGTTGTCAAAAAAGTCTTGCGGTATTTTTATTGAATTTACAATTGTTCATAAAATTCTTTATAATAATGCGATTTAAGTCAAATATGCGCCGTTTTGTTCGATGACGAGTTCCCAACGAGATGCCAACTTCATAATGCCCCTCTTATAGAAGCTCGCTTCCCTATTGTCAAAAAACTCGGATAGCCAATTTTCACAGGACTCTCTTGAGGACAACTTCCGACTACCAAGCTCGTTCGCCATGGACAGAAATAGGTGTTAATCACTTGGTGCGAGATCCGGACTATACGGTGGATGCAAAAGAACCTCCCATCCGAGCTCCCGGAGCTTCTGGCGCGTCACCAAAGATGTGTGTTGCCTGGCGTTGTCCTGATGGAAGACAATTCGGCCTATGTTGATCAAAGATGGCCTCTTCTGCATGAGTGCTGCATTCAAGCGGTCCAGTTGTTGGCAGTACAGGTCCGAATTGAGCGTTTGGCCATAGGGGAGCAGCTCATAGTGGATGATTCCCTGCCAATCCCACCAAACACACAGAAGAACCTTCCTGGCCGTCAATCCAGGCTTGGCCACCGTCTGGGCAGCTTCACCGTTTTTCGACCATGACCGTTTGCGCTTCAAGTTGTCGTAAGTGACCCACTTTTCATCGCCAGTCACCATCCGCTTCAAAAATGGGTCGATTTTATTGCGATTCAGAAGCGATTCCCATGCATCCATACGGGCAAAAATGTTTTTTTGCGTCAAGTCGTGTGGCACCTATACATCGAGCTTCTTTTTGAATCCAAGCATCTTCACATGGTTTATAACGGTTTGATGACTCATGCCCAGCTCTTGGCCGATGCTACGGCTGCTACTATGCCGGTCTCTTTCGATCAATTCAGCGATTTTATCGCAATATTCGACGACAGGCCTTCCGGACCGTGGCGCATCTTCGATCACCTCTGCACCAGAACGAAAACGTTGAAACCATCGTTGTGCGGTGGAAATGGAAACTGTATCGGGTCCATAAACTGCACAAATTTTATTGGCAGCATGAGATGCATTTTTGCCTTTATCGTAGTAGTACTGTAAAATATGCCGTACTTTCTCTTTATTTTGCTCCATGTTTGCGACGCTATATCTCACGAACGACTAAAAGCAAACAACAATTAATCAAACACGTGTTAGCACGTGAACCGATACGACGAATACAACTAGAACTACGCGCTTGCAAAGACAAGCTTGCGGAAATACCGCAAGACTTTTTTGACAACCTTTATTTTCGGCATTGTTTTATGATAGTGCAATAGTCTCTAAGGACAAACAATAACTTTCTTTTTCTTATGGTACCCTCGATAGTTCTAAAATTGGCATCATTTGGTAGATAAGAGTGCCCAGAATTTAGAAATTTATGGTCGATAATTCTCAGGCCGTTCTTGGGCGACTGAACAACTTTAAGCCACATTAAAACAAATTTGAAATTTATATTTTTTATGTAGTAAAATTTTTAAGTATATACTTCTGGCACTATGTCTTTGAGGAACGTGGTCTTACACCATTTTTAAAGTAATTGTATTGCAACTTCATTAACAACGGAAATTTTGGATCATAAAAAAAAAACACATTTTAACAGATCTTTTTAGAAATAGTTTTTAAATAAAAAAGTTCATAGTAAAGGGTTTTCCAATAACAGGTGTTATTTTGAATAGCCCGCTATTTCGGTAGATGTTAATTTTGAAGCTGTCATTTTTGATATTTGACAAGTAGAAACTACACCATTAATAAAAATGAAAAGATAACAGCTTAAACAACGCACTGAAGTTATTAAAATTTACTATAAAAATGGTGAAAATTTGGCAGAGACGGTTCGTAAAACTCGAACATTTTTGGATCATCGAAAAGCGCCTTGTCGGACCGCAATACAGAAATTGGTGAAAAAATTTAAGCTGTTGGGAAAAGTTAGTGATGTCAAAAATAAAACCCGTGCACGTCGCTGAAGAACAGCCGAAAATATTGCTGTTGTAGCCGAAAGTGTTGAAGAAAACCCAGACTTGTCCATCTGTCCATTCCTCGTCGTTCTTTGCATTCCACAAATGTCATTACACCGTATTTTGCATAAAGATTTGGGTCTAAGGCTTATAAAGTCACAGCCGGCCGATCATTAACAACGTCGTGTCTTTGCTGACTGGGTCGTTGAAATGCATGAAAATGATTCGGAATTCCATCGAAAAATCATTTAGAGTGATGAGGCAGATTTTCACCTTGGAGGCTTCGTCAACAAGCAAAATTGTCGGATCTGGGGTTGAGAAAATCCAAGAGTTCTTGTTGAAAAGCCTCTCTGTCCTCAACGTGTGACTGTTTGGTGCGGTTTATGATCCGGCAGAGTCATTGGACCTGACTTTTTCGAAAATGAAGCTGGAGCAACTTTTACGATGAATGGATTGCGCTATCGAGAGATGATTAAGGATTTTTTATGGGCGGAATTGGATGATATTGATCTGGACAACGTTTATTTTCAACAATACGGCGCTACGTGCCACACAAGCAACGAAACACGAAACGATAACACCTCTTATTGGAAAACCTTTTATATTGCAATCATTTTTATCATTAACCCTAGACGGACATTCTTCGTCGTTTCGACGACGCTCGATTGCATTTAACTGCTTATCATAATTTCTGTTCATTGTTTTTCTTTAATTTTTCGTACAGCTTTAGTCGTTGCTGAGCTTTAGTTGTGAGCGTACGTTCATCTGTGCTAGTTGCTTGTAAGTACCGTTTTAAAAAATATGCGTCGTCGAAACGACGAAGAATGTCTTTTGTGTGAGTTTTGCAACAAAATAATATATCACTTTTAGGATTTTTTTTTGTTTTAAAAACTTTTATATACATAATTCAATTCGACATGGCAAAACAAGCCTTTTTAAATGACAAGGAAATTGAAAAGTTTCTTGCTGAAGACGATGACTTAATAGTTTCGGATGAAGATGATTATGCCATTGGCGAGCTTGAGACAGACTTGGGAGAGCTAATGGACGAAGCAAATTCTTCTGAAGAGGTTTCTGCAGACGAAGACGATGTCCCGTTGAATGTGTTGCTTGAAGAGTCTGATATAATTACTTTTTCAAAAAACATTTTACGTGGAAAAAACCGTCATAAGTGGTCGACGCAAAAAGCTACGTCTCATAGATATGGACAAAATATTGTACATCAAGTACGTGGTCCTACTCGAATTGTAACCATGGATAATTGGTTCACTTCAGTCTCCTTGGCTAAATCTCTTTTAAAAGAACCATATAAATTAACATTGGTTGGAACATTGCGAGATATACCTCCAGAGATGAAAGTCAGCAAAGGTCGAAAATGTGGCACTTCAATGTTCGCCTATGACAACGAACGGACGCTCTTGTCATATAAACCCAAACCGAATAAAATATTTTACTTGTTGTCCTCATGCAATGAAATTTGGAACTGTAAATAGCATGACAAAGACGCCACATATGATCAAGTTCTACAATTCAACAAAAGGTGGTGTAGACACCTTCGACCAAATGTGCAACGTAATGAGTTGCGTTCGAAACACCAACCGCTGGCCAATGGCATTATTTTTTGGCATACTCAATATGGCTTATATAAATAGTTATGTTATATACACCCATAATATGTTCCAATTGTTACAGAAACCACTTAGTCGCAGAAAATTTATGAAAGGTTTACACTCTGCTCTCATTCAAAAACACTTATATAAAATACCTAATGTGGTAACTTTTAAAACGGCAGCTCGACAAAATATACAAAGCGGACTAGTTCAACATCATGAGAAGGCAAAAAACAGTGGAGAGGTATCAGCAAGCAAAAAAAAAAAAAGATTTGCACGATTTGTCCATCATCCAAACGTCGAATGGCCAAATCTTCATACGCCAAATGCCAAAAAAGCTTGTGTGGGGAGCATAAAATTGATCTCTGTGCCTCATGTGCAAAAAAAAATTGAAGACCTATAAAACAGAGTTTTATTTTTAGTTTTAAGCATAAAATGTACCTTTTTAAAGTATTAATGAATTTTAATTTGATTAATATTACTTTTTTGTTGAAGTTTGTCAGAGGCTATGAGCAAAAAAAAAAATGTTTATTGAATACGAATATTTTTAATTTTAAGTTTTATATTATACTAAAATAAATAAACAAGCATTAAAGCTATTAAATAAATATTCAGAGTAAAATACTGCATTTATATTTTATTCTTTTTGGGTGTAGGTGCAATCTGAAGAAAGCTTAAAAAGAGTGGTCGTCGTTTCGACGAAGAATGTCTTTAGTGTACTAAAAATATGAATGTCCTTCTAGGGTTAACTAATTTTTTTGTGAAAATGGACATACACCACTTTCAAAGAAAACGGCTCACATATTAAATGATCTTAAACTGATGAATGGCAGAAATAATACCATTATTTTTCGCTCAACTTCTTTAATTTTTTTATGTTTTTTGATGTTTTTTTGACGCATTTGCAGTTATAGCAGAAAGTGAGTGCTTATTTGCTCCCGCCCACGTTATTGCATACATTCATGAATTGGCAGTAATTCAAACTTGAAAAGTTCCTTAGTTTGTTTTAGAAGTTTGCTTAGAATTTAAATGCAGTTTAGAAGAACCAGAAGCACTGTTGGGCAAGCACTACACAAAACAAAATTAAAAACAAAAAGAAACGTACAAACCAGCAAACCAAGCGTCAGCGGCGAAGATAGATGAGCATTTTTGCATTGGCGACAAATGCGGATTTGCAAGTGTATTCATCTGCACGAGAGTGTTTGTATGTGTGTATGTATGTATGTACGTGTGCATGTATGTGCGCAGGTGTCTTTGTTTGTGGGAATTGTGTTGCTGTCCGTGGCAAAAACACGAGTAGTCGAGCAAATTCCCAACAAGACAATTTGAAATGGTAGCATTGCGAGCGAATTAATGCCAGTTGCAACTACAACTGGATGGCAGCGTAAACGCGAATTGTGAGTAAGTATTACGGGCATATATATGTGCATATATCTATACATACCGACATCTTTTTTATGTATGTATGTATGTATGTAATACATATGTAGAGTGCCGCATGGCTATCCTTGGTGCTTGAGATTTATGGTAAGCAGTGATGGTTGCGTGCATTTAATGGCCATCGGTGAGTGACAGACTGGCCGTGGCAGCTAACAACATTTATGTGCCATGCGACAACATCGCGCCTTACTGCGTGCCAACAGCCATCCGTACATACATACATATGTACATTTGTAGGTATGTGCGTATCTGCGTTATCGCATGAAACTGTTGGCTTCATAAATACCGCCTAATACTTTATTTCACGCTAGTTGACCGACAGGAAGCTGGCAACTAAATAAACTGCACAGGAAGAAAAGAGTGTGGCGGAAAGGACAAAAGCAAAGCAGGAAGGAAATCGCATGCATATGCAGCAGTGACATATGGACTCGAACGGCATTTACATATGTCGCTTATTAGAGTTGCATAGTTTCACAACAGATGTAAGCACATGTTTGCCTGATTGCGTGCAAGATACTCATGTACTAGGTTGTTCAATAAGTTTTGTGGTTCGATGAGAAGAACACAATTCTATGGTTTAAAATGCGCTTTTTTATTCAGTTTAGGCTCCCTGAACATCAACTCACCTGCTCCAATTTATGAATTACATCCCTCAAGTGAGAATCTGGATGAGCTGCAAAATGCGCTTCCACAGCTGTTATGACCTCATCGTTTCATGAAAAATGCTTTCCACGCATGCATGTTTTGAAGTCTGCAAGCAGATGGAAGTCGCTAGCACGCAAGAAAGTTTCAAGAAGCTTTGTGAGGAAGCTGATATCAACCCCTGGGGCACCGCGTACCGGGTGGTATTATCCAAAGCGAAAAGCGAACACACAATACGGCTGCACAAAATTGTTACTACTCTGTTTCCTCAAAGATAAAATAAAGTCAAAGAAAGCTCCAGGTCCTCATGGTATACCAAATAGAGCGCTGAAACTAGGGATTTCCAAACGTCTAGACATATTTCTAGCAGTATTCCAAACCTATTTTCACGAAGGCACTTTCCCAAAGAGGTGGAAGAAGCAAACACTGGCGCATTTACCCAAGGGCAACAAAACGCCTGGCGATTCCGAGTCTTACAGACACAATGGGAAAAATTCTCGAGAGTATTAGTTGGGACAGATTGTCATCTTTCGCTGAAGGTAAAGGTATTCTATCCACATACCAGTTTGGCTTCAGAAAATCCCGCTCAACGGTGGATGCTATCAAATGCGTGATAGATTTAGCAACAGAAGCCATTGAAGACAAGAGATGGGGCGGTAGGAAATAAAAGTACTACGCTGTGATAACTCTGGACGTTAGAAACGCTTTGAACACAGCCAGCTGGCAACGTATGCTGGAAGTCCTCGCAAAAATAGGATCGCCTAGTTATGTTATAAGAATAATTGAGAGCTATTTCACGGACCGTAAACTACGGTTTAGAAGCGACAAACGTGCTGAAGAGTATACCGTGACCGCAGGGACTCCTCAGGGATCAGTTTTGGGTCCACTGCTATGGAACTTAATGTACGACGCGGTTCAAAGGCTGGATATGCCCCCTTGAACTAAAGTCATTGGATTCCGGGATAACTTCGCGGTGGTAATGGTGGCAAAGTAAATGCACAAAATTGAGTGCTGGGAATCCTTTCAATCAATCCTCTCTCCCTCAATCTCGAATCAGTAAGGCTTGGCCAAGGTCTATGAAGTTGGAATTAGCTGAGCATAATACCGATATAGTCCTAATAAGCAGCAGAAAGATAGCAGAAACTATAGGTATATATAAATGTTGGTAACAATTAGTTCAAAACGCGCTATTAAATACATAGGAGTGATGATTTGGCAGTCGTCTAAACTTAAAAACGCACCTGGAATATGCAGCGAAGGAGGCATCGAATGTGCAGTCCTGTCCGTTGCGAATAATGCCAAACAACGGCGGACCTAGCCACAGCAAAAGAATCCTATACAGCATGGCTTAAACCCATGAATTAAAGTTTAAAGAATTGCTAGATCCCCCACCAGATTTAGCCCCTTTTTTCGGGATGACGCCCGTAAAGAGGAAAGAGATATGCTCGGCTTGTAGCCTCACATCTACACCTACGTACTAAACCCCTCTCCACTATCTGGGCTGACGCACTGAACCTAAGTAGTTACACAAAAGAACTGATAGCCGTCTTTCGGTTAAGCGCTTTGCGGACTATCTGCGGCTTCGGTACAATTTCGGACAATGCTTCCTTCGTTATAGCCGATCTAGTCTCCGTAGACATTTTGGCGAAAGAAATGCAGAGAGTGTACTTAGATTAGAGTCCGAAGGTAGAGCAAGTCGTAAAAATATTGCAGAAGAAGAAAGGCGTTGTTTGATCGCCAATGGCAAAACCAGGGAAACAGATCATCGAAAGGTAAATGGACTTATGTGCTAATAGCCATTATTATGACGTGGTTAGAAAGGAACCATGGGGAAACAATCTTCCATGTAATCCAATTTCTTTCAGGGCACGGGGTGTTTCGAAAATACGTCCAAAAATTCGGCTATGATAGTTCACCAAACTGCCCGATCTGCAAGGAGAGCGAAGAAGACGCTGATCACGTCTTGTTTCAATGCCCAAGCTATGCTGCCGAAACCTTTGGTACATTAAATAGAGAAAACATTGTAGATTTTATGTTAAAATCGGGTGATAGCTGGAAGCGAATCTGCGCGTATGTAAAACATATCCACAATGATTTAAGACGCGCGGAGGTTTGTAGATGAAATAACTAGCAGCCTATGAGCTAACCAGCCCCATGAGGTAATTCAATTTTTTGGACTGTTCCGCGGGAAGAGTGGTAGATAGTGGAGAGGTGCTTAGTACGTAGGTGTAGCTGTGAGGCTACAAGGCTCTTTCCTCTTTACGGGCGTCATCCCGAAGAAAGGGGCTAAATCTGGTGGAGGATCTAGCAATTCGAACTTTAATTCATGGATGTTAGCCATTGTTAAAATACTCTTGCGATGTGTTGCATTGTCCTGATCAAAATTGCTTTTTTGTTTACCAAATTGAACATTTTTTCACGAACTGGAAATTTTCCCTTTAGCTGGTCTAAGAGACTGCAATAATATTCAGAATTTATTGTTTTACCCGTTTGCAAGTAATCCACAAAAGAAATTCTTTTTGAATCCCAAAAAACTGCTGCTTATAGCTTCTTGGTCGATTTCTGGACACGAACTTGTTTTGAAGCAGAAGAACCAGGTTCATACCACTCATTAGCCTCTTGTTTTGATTTAGGATCATAGTGAAAGACCCAAGTCGCATTCTTAGTGCTGAATCAGCGCACAAAATCAACTTTATCCTTTCAAAAACGCTCTAAATATTTCTGAGAAAGTCGCACACGAATGTTTTTTTGTTCCATTGTGAGTGAATGCGACACCACAATTTTCAACAATTTCAACCATGGATCGCTTTACACCGAAACAATGCGATGAAATAGTGACGCTATATATCGAAAATAGTCGAAAGCCGTCTCACAAAACTATTCGTGGTTTGGTGTCGAATTTTTTTGGCTACGGGACAATAGGAGATCGTCAACATGTCGTTCATCAACGACCAAGACGTTCCAATGAACTTGTTGAAGCAGTGAGGGAGAGCGTTGCCCCGGAGCCAACAGTGTCGTATCGTCGTCGCGCTCAGCATTTTGGCGTCATTGAGACGACAATGCGGCGCATTTGAAAGGATGATTTAAGTTTGTTTCCGTATGAAGTGCAATTGACACAAAGAATAATGCCGACAGACCACTCACGTCGCTTGGAATATGGCCAAACAGTCGCTCGAATGGTTGACACTGAACCCAATTTTTGAAAGGAAATTGACGAGGCACATTTTAACCTCTCTGGCAGCATGAATAAACAAAATTGCCGAATTTGAGGAACTGAGAATCCACATGAGATCCATGAAACGTCATTGCATGACCGCAAAGTAATTGTTTGGGCCAGCATTTGCGCCAAAACCAACATTGGGCCATATCTTTACGAAACGGTCGATGGAAACCGATATCGATGGTTGTTGGCTCATTATGTCTGCCCGCAAATGCGGGAGAAGGGTTGAGACGGTTACTGGTTTAAACAAGACGGTGCGCCATGCCACACTGTGAATGCAACAATTGAATTGCTGTAAAGAAAATTCCCGGGACGTCTAGTGTCAAAAAGAGGCTACATCGACTGGCCCCCCAGATCACCTGACTTAACCCCCCTCGGACTTCTTTTTGCAGGGGTGTCTGAAAATTAAGGTTTACGCCAAAGAGCCGCAGACTATTGATCAGCTAAAGGCAAACATTCGTGCCGAAATCGACGCTATAAAACCCGAAATGCTTGACAAGATGATGACAAACGCAGAAAAAAGATCGCAGTTTGCTAATAAAGGTGGCCACTTGATTAATATTGTGGAGGTTTGATTGATATTGTATTCAAAAAATAGTTTTAATAAATTGTAAATAATCACACCAAATAAAAATGCCTCACTTATACCAATCAGTTGTTAATTTTTTTTTTTTAAAGTTATTCAATGTTTTCATACCGACATAAAAGAAGGGTGCGCCATCTACTAAATTTCACTCACTTACTCGAATAATACGGGTTTCTGGTATTGCTACTGTTTTTGGATGTCATTGACGGGGATCATCTTCAAGGCTTGTGCAACCACGATTAAGTTCAGCAAGCCACCTTTCTGCAGTACTAATTGAAGGCGATAAGTCCTTATGCACTTTTAACATTCGTTCATAAATTTCCTCTGCTTTTAAACCTTCCAAAAATAAAAATTCGAACACTGCGCGATACCTGATTTTTTGCATTGTAAAAAATGCAGTGAAACGTCGACAGACCATCGCTATTTATGTAGATTGCTGATCCTATTCATGATTCCCGCGGAACTGATTCCGATTATTGGCTCTGGCCCTTGTGGGGGAACCGTTGATCCACGGTTGGTCAATTCATCGGCAATTTCGTTTCCTTGAACAGCGGAGTGTCCTGGAGCCCATATAAGTACAAGCCTGTTGTGTCTTGCGACAGAATTAAGCCTCTTCTTACATTCTTGAACAATCTTTAAGGTTTGCTTCGCATTCTCCAGGACTTTCAGTGCAACCTGACTGTCACTGAAAACTCCAATCTGTTTCCCGCTCCATCTCTTCTCGATTATCCATTCGGCTACTTTCAGGGTGGCAAAAACTTCTGTTTGGAAAAAAGTTGCCATTTCCCCCATAGCATAGTGATAATTATTACTATCGTTTAAGTACCATCCGTACCATCGGTAAAGAAAATATCCGTCAAACCTCTTTGCATGCAGTCTGGATTGCTCCATCGCTCGCGCAATCTGACATCAAATTTCCTTCCAAATGAAACTGTGTGTATCAGATCGTCTTTAGGTGCCAAAAACAGTGGATACTGCTCCGACAGCAACTTAAAGATTTCTCTGTGTCCCGAAGTTCCATCTTCGTGCCAGAAACCATATTTGTGGAGTCTACACATTGCTTTTATTGCTTTCTGTTGTATCTTAACATCCAGGGGGAGCAATTCAAGCATAGCATTTAGGGCATCACCAGAGGTTGTACTCATGGCACCCGTAATGCATAAACATACACGTCTTTGTAGTCTGTATAGTTCCCGGATTGTGGACTTAACCATGCTCCGTCGCCACCAGACCACAGAAGCGTAAGTGTTGATTGGTCTGATAAGTGCTGTGTATATCCATAGGACCACAGCAGGTTTCAGACCCCAGGTTTTGCCAAAGGCTCTACGGCATTGCTGAAAAATCCTCAATGCGCGATTCACCTTCAGTGAAACGCGTGTCTCCCAAGTCAGCTTCTTATCCAAGATTACTCCTAGATATTTAACTTCATCGGAAAGACCAAGTGTCACACCTTTCAGTGTTGGAAAACTGAGTTCATCCAATTTCCGTTTACTCGTAAACAAGACTATGGTTGTTTTGTTCGGATTAACGGAAAGACCTAGTCTCGACACTAAATGTCTTGTAAACAAAAAATGAATTGACAGATTGAAATGAAGCTCCACTTACGTTCATATGAAGAATGCACCAGCACAGCAACAAAAAATGTTGGCAAGTACATAGCAATGACCTATCTTATCGAATTGCAAAACTTATTGAACAACCTAGTAGATAACTATGGCCAAATGGATACAACAATGGCCAACCGGCAAAATTCGGAGTTAATGCATTTGTGTGTATGTATATGTGTACTCGCGTGTGCATATGACTGCATTTGCATCCACAGATTTATGTTTGTATGTACGAAAACTCTCGTTGTAATTTGCCTCTACTCTTAAATTTTAGGATTTTTTATAGCATTTTTGACTTGGACAATAATTATTGCTGAATTGATTTATAACTTTTTAATGTTCAATTTTCATAATTACTAATAGCCAAATGGATTTTAATTGAGTCAGCAATTTTTTTTATTAATCATAACTATTTGTATTTCCCCTTTGTTCGATTTATGGTTTCTAGTAGCCAAAGCCTAATGATATAAATATTTTTTTTTGAAAGGAAGCATTTATAATCATTGTAAAAAATACAAGGAAAACCATTCTTCTTCTTCCTATTTTTTGACGAGCACCCTTGGGGTGAGTCAAACGTATGATGGTGTGAATGCTTGGTCGTTTTGCTTGAGCCTATTGGCGGGGTTGCTATGCCAAAATAGAATCTTTATGGTCATATTAAAAACAATAAAATAACGACAAAAAAAAGGAAGTAATATTTTTGACTTGGAAAACTTAGAAAATTTGCCATAACAAATATTTCAGCCAGTAATCCACTATATTGCAGAGGCACATCGCAAGGCGAAGTCCTCTCCCCTCTTCTTTGGATTTTGGCAGTAAACTCCCTATTGCTGACCCTGCAAAGAGGGGGTTGCTACGTCACTGCTTACGCAGATGACTTAGCAATTGCCGTTAAAGGCAAATATCTTAACACCCTTATGGATATTCTGCGCTCTAACATGGCCACACTTAGAAGCTGGACATAGAGCAGGGGACTCGATATAAACCCCTCAAAAACTGAAATAATTCTCTTTACAAAGAAACATAATCTCCCTATAATATCCCCGCTAATTTTTAAGGGTGTGGAGATTCCTTTGAAAGAGAATGTCAAGTACCTAGGACTCATATTAGACAGGAAACTCACTGCACTAAATCTGTTAGGGAAACACGTGGCCGCCGCCTCGGCACTCAGACTCAGAAGTATGGCGCTATGGAAAGTCCGGTGGTTTGGCCACGCTTCCATTTTGCACTTTTTGAACAGTCACAAACAAGAAATAGACTGCTCTATTCCCAGACTCACCTTTGAAAGGCTCTTCAAGACATGTATACCGTCAAGAAGGGAGTGGCAGACTCCAAGGCCATGGAGAAGGGGGAAATTAAATTTTTATAGAGATGGTTCCAAGCTAGACGATAAGGTTGGCTATGGAGTTTTCTCGAAGGAACTAGGACTGGAACTATCCGTTCGACTACCAGACTACTGCAGCGTCTATCAAACAGAGGTTCTAGCTATAAAAGAAGTGGTTACATTTCTAAATACGCGCGCCGTAACAAAAACGATTATAAATATATTCTCGGATAGCCAGGCAGCCATCAAATCAATGAATGTGGTTTTACTAAGATCGAAGGTTGCACTGGAATGCCGAATGATATTACTGACGTATTCAAGGTCAGCCTTTTTTGGGTTCCGGAGCATAGAGATATTGAGAGAAACTGTAAAGCTGATGAGCTAGTCAGAAAAGGTACTGCTCTTCAACTGCTCAGTGATAAAAGTACCATTGGAATACTCATGACCACGAGTAAAATAATAATAAAAAATCACATTATCCAAGAGGCCAATAGGTCATGGAGAAATGAAGATACGTGTCTAACAGCTAGGCTACTATGGCCGCAAATAAGCCAGAAAAGAACAAAGGAATTGCTTAGTCTCTTAAGAGACAATATCTCGAAGGTCGTGGCTTGTTTAACCGGCCACTGGCTATTTGGCAGGCATTCCTCGAGACTAGCAGTTTTCTCCCATGAATATTGCAGAAGTTGCGGAGATGAGGGAGGAGAAGAAACAGTTGAGCATTTCGTTTGCAAATTGTACAGCCCTAGCTAAAATCAGAGCAGGTTGTCTAGGTAAATACTTTTTTAATTCTCTTACAGAGCTGTCTGGCGTGGGGTTGGGATCAATTCTACGTTTCATAAGAGTCACAAAATGGTTCCACGAAGGAAGGTAAATGGGTTTCCCGTGCAGCGTCAAACTTGAGCTTGTACTGCAAATATTAAAAGAAAGAAAGGCCTCTACAAGTCATCAGCGATCTCAGTACCACGTGCTCAACAAAATAATGGTAAATGGTGAATATATCAAAAGCATAAAATGCGTCACCGGAATACGAAAAGGTGACTCCTTAAGTTCACAACTTCTCAATCTCATTATGGATAAAATTATCTCAGAGGTAAGGCAATTGGCTGGATACAAAATGAACTATGAAAGCACATCAATAATATGTTACGCAGACGACGCTGATTTGGTACCTGATTGCGGAGATAATCTTCAAAGGCTTTTGCATCGCTTTGCTATAACTTGCAAAAAATACAATATAGAAGTTTCAACTGAAAAAAGAGGTTGTCTGTAAAGACGGTTTACTGACGATAGTTTAACGTGACAACGTCATAAGAAAATACTGATGGTTGCAATTTTCAAAACAAAATTTTAATTTTATTTGTTTGATAGATATTTTGTATGGATATAGAGAAGGAGGTAAATGGAATCGCAATGGAATTGATCAAGTTACATTTACACAAACGTGAAAAATGACGAAACATTTATCAAATTCATGAAAGATATCTTCAATTTCGATTGTGCATCAGACGTTAATAAGTCAACAACACTAAGAGGCACCATCATCGATTTGCCTTTCTCAAGACACATTACACTTTAAACACTCCCTTTAATTTCCTATTTTTCCTATCATCGTTTATTCTCAACAGAGAATTGGTTCATTACCATGCACACAGGAAGAAGCATATGCAAATACAAGTATGTGAATTTATGTACAATGCACGCTGGGACCGATTGTGCTCTTTGTCGTTCGTTCCGCGCTCTCGCTTGCAGTTCATTCAAGGTAACGACAAATGAGCAAGGTAACGGCAATGAGCAAGGTAACGACAAATGAGCAAGGTAACACTAATGAGCAAGGTAACGACACATTTTTTCGTGCGTGCAGCCTGTTAAATCGAATTATAAGACGTTATCACGTCAAAAACTAAATCATTGGAAATATTAAAATAACCTAAAACGTGTAAGTTGGAGATTGACCGCCATATGATGATGAGAACAAGTAATGCAATTTAATTAAATATTTGGGTGTATCATATCTAGCAATCGTAATAAAGGGTGATTTTTTAAGAGCTTTAGGAAAGTTTTTCAAAAAAAAACACAGGTAAAATTCGAATATCCGCTTCAGTGGGTCGATTAAACTGACCATAAAATGGAAGAAGCGCGCGATAAACTTTCTTAACAGAACACGCATTTTTATAATAAAATTCAATGATTTGCAAGCGTTGTTCGTATGTAAGCCGATTCATGGTTAAATTATAGAACAAACAGAAGATGTTTGACTGTGAGACAAAACACGAAACGTGCGTCAGCTGTTTAAACCAACTGTTTAAAAAGATAATAGCTAAAAAATCACCCATTATAATAACAGAGGTACGAGAGAGATGCCCAAATGGTGCACAGATATCTGGGTGCCTTCGAGAAACCGTGTGGAAAACAAGTATATGAACATGGAAAATAAAACACGAATCTACAAAACAGGCCGATATTGACTTATGGAGCGGAAGCTCGTGCAGAAAACAGGAAACAACTGCTGCGGACTACTGAAATGTATGCCCTTAGAGTCATAGATTGGAAAACTAGACTAGCCCACATAAAAGACGAGGAGATAAGAAAACAGACAGGGGTGACCGACATTGTAAAATTCATAAGAGCCAGAAGACAAGCGTGGAAAGAGCATGTGACAAGAGCCCTTAGCAATCGGTTGATGAAAATAGCTCGAGATGGGATACCAGAAGGAAGAAGACGACCAGAAAGACTACTAAAACAATGGGCAGAAAGTTGGATATCTACTATACTTCAGCAGAAAATCAATCACAAGAATGATATGAGATTTATGCATTATATTGTACAGGAATGGACAACAATTTATGTGTAAAATCCCTAAATATTGAAATGTATGTATATTATGTCAATCAATGTATACCTTCTGCTCAAATATGAACGAGACGTTATCAATAAAACGGTCCGCGGATGACATATGGCAAAAATAAATTTTTTGTTTTTTAGTAGGACTATTATAAGCTCACATGGCAAATTTCAGCGTGATATGTCATATAGTTTGTTTTCTGTGCTACTGTAAACAAGTCAAGCTCGAGTGTGTTCTGAAATATCTGCGTTTTAACGTAATTTTTGAGACTCTTTGATACGATTTCCTATGAAATTTAATAATTTTGTATGCAGCCATGTTACACTCTCGCCCCTATTGGCTGCTATTGGAGTACTTCCGCGCGTTTATTAAAAAGAAATCCAAATCGATGAGTGTAAACCTAGAAAAGTTAATCAATGAAAGTTTACTGCATATTGCGTTTAACCAGCTGCGCTACTCTTCATTCATTCTTGATTAATTTTAGTGGCAGGTTGGGCAAAAAGTTAAAAGGAGTCAACTAAATATTGGCTGTGTTTAAAGCCACAGCGCTTCACTAAACGCAGTTTATCAAAGTAATAAAATGAAAAACAACTTTATTCATGTGTCAAAATATTCACACTTTCACGCTTATATACCTTTCCGGCTTGGAGATTGAAAAGCAAGTACTTGTGTACCGCATAAGTGAAATATGTAAATTTGTAATAAGCGAATAAGTCGCGCTAGGAAATCCACTGCTAGCGGAATTGGTTGGTGGTGACTTCCATTCGGTAGTACTCGAGTTCGAGTTCGAAACTCTGGGCATAAAACACCAAAAGATTGAAAAAAGTTGTTTCTAATGCCGCGCAATGGAGATTTTTCCACAAATTTTGTTCACAAATCCTAGAGAAGGAAATAATTGACCGATTTTAATTATTTTTATTTTAAAATGCTCGTACATGATTTTGGAAGGGATTGTCTAGGCTTGATTTTCAAATTTTTTTATTATGTCAAAACATACCGTTGAATTGGGGTATCTTTGTGAAAAATGCGGGAAAACTTTAATAATAAAAAATTGTACGTATTCAAATACAGTTTGGCGTTTTTTTTTTATTGCAGTTGCAATCAAAGGAAAGTACGTAAATTTCCAGCCACCCTTAAGGGGTGAAAACATCCTCGAAATACCTAAAACTTTAAAAACCTATTTTTTCACGGACAAACCTAGAATATGCACCTGAAAATGAAAGGAAAAAAACGTGTTTAGAGCTGCTGAGTCCGAATTCGTTATCAATTTGTTTTTGCGGGGTCAAATTGGGTGTCAGCTGAAGGTCAAACACAGATTACACTGTGGAACAAATTCAAGTGAGCAAAAATTAGGTCCATTCTGAGAGTGGCGGGTGAAAATAGAGGCGAAATTAGAAGACCCGTATCGCGCCGTTTTTTTATGTTAGTTCGAATTTTTTTTTAATCGGCCTTCGAAGTTTGCAGTCAAATGCCGATTTTCAGTATATTGTTTCATAAGTACCACAAGAATTTTCGAAATCAATTTTTTCAAAAATTGTAATTGTTGCACAGGTCTCTAGCAATAATTTGGCTTTTACAGATTGAAAAAATATCAATTAGTCGACGAGTTATAGCCAAAAAACCATATAAACAATTTTGCTCCGATTTCGAACTTCGAAGGCCAATTAAAAAAAATTTCGAACTATCATAAAAAAACGGCGCGATACGGGTCTTCTAATTTCGCCTCTATTTTCACCCGCCACTCTCAGAATGGACCTAATTTTTGCTAACCTGAATTTGTTGCACAGTGTTATTCTACGTTCCGGCAAACAATGGCAAGTCGCCAAATTATAAGTATTTCTTAAAAAACCTTCTCATAAAAAAACATCTACCGTTCGAAGTCTATTCTGTAAGTCTCTCCATTTGTAGAACAACAGCAAGACGAACACCACAAATAGGAGGAGGAGCTGTGTGAACACCCATCAACCAAACACCCGCCAATTATATATCATATGCATATATCATAGCATGCAAATAACTGTTGACCATTTTATTCTTTACGCTCACTCTGAGCAAGAGACTTCGTTTCTTTTTGTTTTTGTGTTCTCTTGAGCGCATTGAGTTCAGCCATTCGTGTGACGCTCTTTTAAGAACTTCGTGTAAGGAGAGTTATTAATGTTCGCAAAATTAGACTCAGTAAGAGAACAATTGACAGAAAAAGTCAAAGCAAACCGGTCTTCACATTAATTTGCCTTGTAGATAAAAGGAAATGAATTTTTTTTAAAGAACAATTTTAATTTATTTCCAATTATTTTGCTGTTTTTTTGAAAATATTGCAGAAAGCCTATGGCGAGTGTGTTTTATCAAAAACACGGGTCTACGAGTGGTATAAGGCTTTTGCAGAGGGCCGAGAAGTCGTGAAAGATTTGGTCACCCATCAACGTCTTCAGCGGATGAAAATGTCGACAAAGTCGAGGAAATGGTGCTGGAAAACCATCAAACCATCATTTAAGTTTGAGGGAGGTAGCTCGTGACCATAGCGTGTCTCACAACAATTCACAACAGTTTACACCATCAATTAAGCATGAGACGCCAAGACGCCAAGACGCGGGGTTGCTCGACTCGTTCCAAGAGAGTTGAATTTCTTTCACAAAATTCATCGGAAGAAGGTGGCAGAAGACATGGATAAGCAATTGAATTCGGACTCAACGTTTGTCCAGTGCATCATAACAGATGATGAGACATGGGTATATGAGTTTAACATGCAAACCAGTCAACAGGCGGCTGAATTGAGCTATCCACATGAGGCGAAACCCAAAAAACCACGTCAAAGTCGGTCAAAAGTGAATGCCATGAAGATGAGGTACTGTGATAAGTAGAGGGGGCACAAAATACACAAAATACACAAAATAAAGTATATATCTACAGGTATCTATCCAGCGTTTAACAATGGCTAAGTGGGATACTTCAACACCAGAAGTCGAAGTAAATTAAGGGCAGGTCCCCTGGCTTAGAAATTTCAACAAGTCGAATTTTTGGTTTTTCGGTATTTCGAAAGTATAGTATCTTGAGAATTTTCATGCGGTAATTCCAAATACTATAGCTTCTATAGCCCACTAACTATGTAGATAGAGAGCGGTCCGCACGCTCTTGTACCTCAAACTGTAAACTCATTTATCTCGAAACGAGATTTTTCGGCCTGGTGTTGTAAAAAAACAAAAAAACAAAGTTCAACCGAATCATCTGAAATTTGTATATGTTGTTCACAACATCAATGGCTATCACGCGTACTAGAATTATATTATTATTTCAGTTATTTCATAAAACCGATGTCTAGAATGTAAAATTAAAAACCGCACCATTTTGTCTAATTTGTTTTCTTTTTATTTTATTCAGGTACGGGACATAACTACAGTCAAATTGATTAATAATTTTGTGTTGCAGATAAATAGAAGAGCCAAAATGGAGTCCAGATCCAATATTTCGGGAGGGTCAACTTCAGTGCCATTTTTAAAATTATTAAAATTAAAAAGAAAAAAAATTTGTTTAGATAGCCTAAAACATTTAAATATCGTTTTTCAGGTTTTTTATTGTAAAAAAACAAATACCTGAAAGTATCCTAAATTTTCGAGCTCTAGACCACCGAGACCCCTTAATCAATGCATTACTGCCTCGACGATAAGTTTTTGAGATTAATATTTCAACTCAAGGAAAAAAGAGTAGATAAAACTTGTAAGTGAAAACGTTATATGTAGGTTTATGCTAAAAAATATTAAAATTTTTGATAAAAATATCTAAGCACAGCTTTTCGATTGCACGCGTCTTCAACTGATTGTTACATTGTTTTCTATGTGGTAAAAAATAGTAGGTTAGGCTAGGTTGACCTGGTTGGCTGAAAGCGATCACATACACCTATTGGTCCTTCGTAGGACGGGATGGAGCCTGACCTTTACTTTTCTTTGTAGTTGACTTCTTGTAATAAGCCAGCGTTCGTTGCGAATCTATGTAAGCTCAAACTTCACCACATTCTAACTTCTCATATTGTAGAGATCCTAAGCATTTACCATCACAGGCGTACCATCACAGCCTGGTTTAGTGAGTTTAGCTTCGTTCTGTTCCGCACGTATTAGTCTACAACCTAAAAGGTTCTTTATCAATAAATAAATAATAAATAAATAAACAATAAATATTTGTTGTATCTAAGCGCCTAAAAATGGTAAAAATAATAAAACTAATCTAAATAAATCAAACAGGCTAATAAACAAACAAAATGCGTATACAGAACATTTAGTAATTTTCAGTGGCTTTGCTAACTAGAGAGTTGTGTCTCATTAGCTATTTTTGATTTTCCCGCCGGGTATTTTTCTAGCAATTACAAATATACATGTAAATATTTCTTAGTGTTTATGCTCCTGCGCCTGTTTGTGATGCGAACCTTTTAAAATGTCGGTAGGCATTAATCTTTAAACGAATCGAAAAATGATTTATGCCGACATGCGTTTTCCATTTGCTGTCTGGCATTTGCACGCTCCTCAAGTGGTGGTCGGTCGCATTAGCACGCATAAACACACATACATACGTACATATGTGCATGTCAAACACAACACTCACTCACACATGCCAAAGCAGACTAATGCTCGAATGTTTTGCAGGCATGTCAGGCATTTGAGTTCGAAACAGCAGCAACCAGTATCAACTGCTGACCCCCAGACAGGACACAGCGCCAACACCTTTGACCCACACGCAGCCGCCTACCGCCGCATTACCGTCATCAGCATGGCTACATTTACAAATACAATAAAGTGTGGATGTCAGCACACATTTGTGTGAATTGCAACTTGATAAATGTGGCGAAGGTGGCATAATTCACTATTGTTAGATAAGTGTCTTAGTAACGAAGTGTTGTAAGTGTTGGTCATTATGCAAATTCACTTTGCTGGCACCTCCTCAGGTGAATTATGACAAGTATGAATATTTGCTGCACGTTTGCATACCTGCTGCTGGATTATGTAAGACTTGCAATTTGGGCGATGATAAGATAAGTAAGTAAATTGACCTAAGTACAACGGAATGCGAGACAACTACAAAATGCAAAGCTCGTTATTTAACCATAAAATGTGATTCGAGTAGCAGATATTCATAGATTTTGGCAAGGCTGTTGCATGTATTGATAAATAAATGTCGGAGGGAACAAATGCAAGAAAATGGAACCACAACTCAAATGCAAGGAATGCAGGGATATTTACTCGTATTGGAGAAAGCATGAGCCTGTAATGTGGTTAAATGTGTGCGGCTTAGCCCAAATTCTGCTTTGTGTTGTCAATAAAATTTTGTTGTAAGGAAAATGTATTATGGAGAGCATAGAAATTATTTGGTTCAAGTTCAAGAGAGAACCAAAGGCGTAAAGAAGCAGAATTTCATTTGTTTGTAATTTTCTTCATACACACAAAATATTTAGGAACGTTCGTTATGCCTTTGAGCTGACTGAAAATAAAAAAAAAAATTGAGAAAAAAATTAAAAGAAAAAAAAAAAAATTAAAGAAATAAAAAAACAAATAAAGAAAAAAAGAATTAAAAATAAATAAATACAAAAATTAACAAAAAGAATTAAAAAAAATTAAAAAACAAAAACTTAAAAAAAGAATTAAAAAAATTTTTTTTTTTTTTTTTAAAAACTAAAAAACAAGTATTAAAAAAATCTTTAAAAAAAAACTAAAAACAAAGAATTAAAAAAAATTCTTTTTTTTAGTTTTTGTTTTTTATTTTTTTTAATCCTTGTTTTTTAATTTTTTAAATTGTTTTGGTTAATTTTTTTTTCAGTTTTTTTTTAATTTTTTTTTTATATTTTTTTAATTTTTTTCTAATTTTTTTATTCAATTTTTTTTTAATTTTTAAAAATTTTATAAACAAAAAAAAAGATTTAAAAAACCAAGAAAAAACATTTTTTTTTCATATATTTTTAATTTAAGTAATTTTAAAAAATTTAAATAATTTAATACAAAATTAAAAAAAAATATGCGACACGCTCTTTTATAGTCCATTAAATTTTAGTGTAACAAAGTGTAACTTGGAAGTCACGCAAAATTTGCATTGATTTTTGATCATTTTTCTACTGACGATGTTGCCTATTTTCTCCATATTACAAATTCACGACATTATTTTAATGGACTATAAAACTACACACTTAATTCGTTCTTCTGATTAAATATTGTGGAAATTTTGATGACAGTTTATAAAAATTTTATAAAGATGAACCAGCCACAACTCGGAGCTCGGCTAAGCACAGCCGTTCACAGGACGTGAGTAGGCGCGAAGCTAAGAAGGGCGAAAATCCCTCAACCCAGAGTGTTGAGGGCCCTTCGACCAGTGCGGCAGCTGCGAGGTGGACAGGAATCATCTCCAAGTTGTCCTCGTGGACACAAAATCCATTAGTGGAACGGGTGTGCGGCTTCTTTGTGAAGCTATTGAGGGAAGGCTATGGTAGTTAGATACCTTCTTCGCCTCTGGAAATATGTCGAGGTTGTCGGATGATGCGATGATTCTGGAGAAGAGTTTTGCTATGATTAGCAACGCCTGGGAAAGCTTTCATTAAAGCTTCGTAAAACCTGCTTTTATTGTAAACTAATATTTGATTTATTTCATAATTAGCATACTCACTACTATTTTCAATTACGCCAAAAATGCGATTTGGAATAGAATCAGATAGTGCCTTAAGGTAGTTTAAAGAAATCTGCTTTAATCGCATAAATTCAAGAAATTTTATCTTAATCCATGAATGAGCCATGAACGAGCCATGAGCCTGAGTGTATATTATATTGGGCAGCCGCTACAATCTAACTTAACTTAGACAAATTGCGAAGATAATGGTTCTTTTTTACCCTAAACAGTTTAATATATTCCCTCCTATTCATTTTGCTAATTTTTTATATGATTTTATATTAATAGTGTTGCCAGTTCTTAGGCGAAGTCTTTCTTCAGAAATTTTCGAAAAACTATAAATTCAAAATTACTTTCACCCACATTATTTGGTAATCGCAGCAACATTTTTTAAAGGGTTATGCCGCTGTAGAATATTCGAAATCACGATTTTTTTGCTTGCTTTTTTTGCAAATCAGCAAAGATAAAAAGATATTTTCAAAGGACTGAACTGCAAATACTTCATAATTAAGTTTTGTTTTTAATTTTTATCTAGTTCTTTGTCTTTCGTAGGTCGTAGGAATGTATCATGCATAAAAAAAAACATAATTTGAGCTTCAGAAGATAGCTTTATTTGGAGGCCCTCAAAAAATTTTACAAATGTTCAAGGCAGCAAACCGATCGTCCAAATCAGAATATGTTGAGCCAAAAAGTGTTTTCTTATGGCAATGATTTGTTCTTTCAATTTGTTTAGAGACTTTTGCGTTAACCTCATGAGAGTTTTGCCTAAGAAGACCGCTGTTAAAATTTTTCGAAGAATAATTTACTAGAACATTTTAATCGACAAACGGATTTCCAAACTGTCTCTGTCTCTGTCTCTGTCTCTGTCTCTGTCTCTGCCCCTATTGTAATCTATCTCTGTCTCTGTCTCTGTCTCTGTCTCTGTCTCTGTCTTTGTCTCTGTCTCTGTCTCTGTCTCTGTCTCTCTCTCTGTCTCTGTCTCTGTCTCTGTCTCTGCCCCTATTGTAATCTATCTCTGTCTCTGTCTCTGTCTCTGTCTCTGTCTCTATTTTAATGTATCTCTATCTTTCTGTTACTTCTCTCCTTTACTCCGTGCTTTTTAGCCTTAGTGTTTTAGGAGTTACGATTATCTCGGTGCTTCTTGGCTCACCATTTTTAAATATCAATTTCAGTTTTACTGTCTATGTCTCAATATTTCCTTTGCTCAGGCATTTTTTAAACCCTTTCTTCCATTTTTTTGAAGACAAGTCGAAACAGGAATATTTTGTAGAACATAAAAAAAAAAACAGTTTGAGCTAACTTTTACAAGCGCATTGAGTGTTTTGCTGAAAATATTAACAAAGTCCAAGCTGGTTTGAATAGCCATTAATCTGCCGCACAGTGTAATTATTGTCTTCCAGCAAGCGGCCAGTATTTATGCACTCTAAGTGAGCTACTGGTGCAGTCCGCATGCAAACTAATTTCTAAGAAAAGATAATCGAAATACGAATGTTTTCTCTTCATATCTACCCACATCCGTGTTTGCAGGAACGCCTGCTACATTCCACTCCAGCTTTTATTATGCAACATCTCCTATTTATTTTTATTTCCTAACTTTCTACTTATAGACTTTGACAAATGGGTTTGTGAATGCAAAAACTTACTTTTTAGGTATTTTCCCATACCGAAATACGAATAGATATAAAAATGCAAGCAAATGCATTACTCATCCAGTTGCTAAAAATCACAAAAACACAGTGAGGGCACACAGCTTTTTGAAAAATGTGTTAGCAAACATTTTAAAATGCAAAAGTAACAATCGACACAGGCAAATTTTATAAACATACGGATATGCATACAGATGGATTTGCTCATATGTATGTATGTATGTATGCATTTAACTGTCATGTAACGCGCGCGTAACTCAAAGATCAGCAAAAGCGCAAAAAAATCGTATGCAAAATTACACACCCCCATACACACGCGCACACACATATGCATGCGTAGGTATGTATGTAGCATAAGATGTGCGAATTGCGTGCGTGCATTTGAGTGAGCGATGATGACCAACAAGGAATGACATTCGGAAATTTATTCCTGACACGAATACCGCAAATTCATTGTAGTATATTATTGCTGGTGCGTACACATTTACATAGACGAATTTACATAGACGACCAATCTGACAGTCGCTCCACCAAAGGCATGTCCAGCAAGAAATCAGTTTGCTTGGCAGTTCATTTATGTTGTCGCTGAAAGCACTGTTGACCCATAGCTGGCCAACAACGAAGGCGTGTGACTAATTGTCTGCACTCCAGAGATAAAGCCGCTGAAAAATACCTAAGATCGATACGTTGGAAATTACACATAGGCCGCGAAAGAAAATACAGCATCTCAACATTGTGAGAATTTTTTAATATTTATTTATTTATTTTTTGATTTAAATTACAATATTTTTTTTTTTTTTTAAATGCAGTTCTTTCTATTATAAATACCATACTAATGGAAGTTGAAAACTTTTTAGTAGATTTAAAAATCGGTAAATTTTCATCAAAATTAAAAATGTTTTAACAAAATTTAGAACAAATATTTGGGCACGCAGTTTTATTCCCCATTTAATATTAGTTAAATGATGGGAGCGTCTAAAATTGCTGAAAAATCTTCTTGATTTTATATAAAATTTTTCTAAAAAGATGGGATTGATATTATTTAGATATAAGAAACATATTTCCGGGAAATAAATCGGTTGGAATAAAAATTTAATGAAAATTTTACGAATTTTTATAAATTTTGTGCAAACTTCAAAGCTTTGAAGTTTGAAAAATATTGAACTAACAACAACTGCAAGTTTGTTGGTTTGTCAAAAAAATGTATTCTAGGCAGAATGCTGATAACATCCCCTACAAAATCTCCTTTCACCTCTAAAAACCTGAATTTTTATTATTATTGGGAAACAAAAATATTTTAAGTCGAACTCTCGGCCATCGGGCACACTACAGATACAAAAAAAATTATTATTATATAATACACTATGCCATCTGAAGGGGTCCTTTTTACTTGACCGCAAGCCAAAAATTGGACGCTTGTGCTAAATTTGAGTACCTCTCATAGGTCGGTAGCTTAGATGGTTGAAGTACCACTCTGACACTTTCCAAGTAGCACTAAAGCGCCGTTTTGATACCATTATGAAATCTCTTACAGGCAGATATCTACAACCAGCCAGAGCTGCTTATATAATGGAGAAGATTGATGGGATTTAGGTTGGTGCACTGTCCCAGGCTGTTGAAGAAATGAGCACCCAGTGACTTTAACTGTCTAGCTTGTAATCCCGGAAATTTACAGAGAAAGTGCTCAACAGTCTCCTTCTCAAAATCTAGCTTTTCCGCGTGAGTGCCGATCGTCTAACCCACGGTAAATACAACTACGAGTTTGGAAATTAAATGATGTGGAGTCCACAGAACTTTCTGAGTCCTGCGTCTATTATACTGGGGCCAAAGGATTTTCGAAATGGCTTATGTAGATATGGAGCGCTAACTCTTATGCGCTTTCCTGGGAAATAATATGTGCAATTCCACTTTACCAACAGCAGGGGGATGCCAATGACCGTGCAGAAGGTCTGTGAAACCAATTCAGTCGACACCTTCCTAACAAGCTCACCAGCAAATTCGTTTTTCTCTATGTTCCTATGGTATATCCTGAAACCCAGTTTAGGGAAATGTTACCTAAACACCCAAGATATTTGACCATCTCTTTGCAGGAGTAGACTAGTTTGGATCTGATCGCGTCGTCAGAGACTTGAACGCAGCTTGACTATCGGAAGAAACTAACTTTTCCGTAGCTCGCACGTTCCCTAATCACTTCTGCCTGAAAAACACTACTAGTATTCGATAATTTTAAGGAAATAGATAAATTGGCTGATTTAGAGAAAACTCCGTCTCCAACACGCGAATCCATCTTGAAGACATCAGTGAAGGCAGAGGTGCCAGCTTCAGTCATATTTTTTCCTCATTCCAATCCTACATACTTCTAAAGATTGCCGGGGCCCGACTCTGCCTCTCATATCACGAAAGGATTTTGAATCGCAATATCTAAGTCTATTTGTCTAAATCTTTTTGTCGCAATATCTATGTCGATTTCTCTACAGGAGCTGCACATTGGAAGAGAATCTGCTCACCCAGTTCGCAAAAATAGCAGACTCTTGTATCTATGAATTTTAGTAGTATCTTACTAATTCTGAAATAATAATAAAAACCAGGATGTCCAGTAAGAGTTCGTAAGCCCTCTCTATCCAGAGCTTGTTTCATGCCCTTCTGGAGGGAAAAATATATTATCATATTTAGCTTACCTCTTTCCTGCGCTCTACATCTAGTCTCGTGTGAATCCCTTGTCCCTGCCAGTCTTTGATAAATTCTTTTATGTGAGCCTGATTCCGATCCATGGAATTTAAAAACAGCGCTTAATTTCCCTAGGCAGTCCGCGGTTTGTTGTCATCACAAACCGGTATTCTTTGCTCCTAAAGTAGTGTGGAAAGTGAACTATCGCTCAAAGATTTTGGATGTTATTTGAAAGACTACAGTGCACATAAGGCAGCATGACTGTCTAACGAATACAGATGCGCCCCGAAATTGTGTATTTTCTAAGGCACTCTATACAAAAGATTTCTATGCCATCCGTTTGAAAAGCAGTGATATAACCGCCTATAGGTATCGATCCTTCATAGCTCAGCCCAAAGACCTCGCATCAGTTCTACTATGCGCACGCTTCGACCCATCTGTGGACCAGATTCCCAAATCAGATTCAATGTATGGGTAACCTGTTTGTCAGAGTTTCCGTTCTAAAAAAGTTCTAGAACACAGGAGCAGAAAAAACTGTTTCACTTCGATTGGCATAGGCCGAGCTTCAAGGACGAATTCATCACATTGAAGGTAATTTGGATACGACAAAGTGGTGTTGAGATGCTGAAGGGAGCTTATTTTAGCAAGGCATTGACCTCAGGACCCATAAAACCGAATAGAAGACACGTCTTTTAAGGTTCAATTAACAATGCCTACTAAAACGAGAATATGCGGATCCATATAAAATATGCACTTAGTATACAATAATATTTCTTCGCTAAGGCAGCTACCTTGGCACGATGCGAGAGTTTAATCGAAACATAATTAGGCCGTATCAACGAAGTGTAACTGTGTAAGGGCAAGTGCTGACCAGTTGCACCCTATTCCATTGATTCAGGTTGCTTTTTGAACGAAGGCTAAGATTTGCTAGGTTTTGAGCATCCCAAATAGCAATCGGTGTGACTCGAGAAGTAAGAGGAAGACATGGCAACCAACGGATTAACCGGCTATTCACTATCTACATAAGAGTGGACGAACTTCCGTTTCCTTTGAGATATTGAAAAGATTTATAAAAGAGTCTGGGAAGCGTGCTGATGAGCATTTAACTCCCAGCCCATCTGTCTTGCGCTGTAGTGTAAATCCTCCACCTAAGTCTTGAGAAAATTCCGGTTATTCTACATAACTCCATTTTTTTCTATACAATTCCATTCCGTTCCTTACAGCTCCGTTTTATTCCATACAATTTCATTCCATTCCATAAAGTCCCAATCCATTCCATAAAATTCCGTTCCATGTAACCCCATCCCATTTCTTAAAACTCTACCTATATTTCATACAATTTAATTCCATATAATCCCATCCAATTCCATACAACTCTACCCCGATCCCATATAATCCCATCCCATTTCATATAACTCTACCTCCATTCCATTCCATACAATTCCCTTCCATATAATCCCATTCCATTCCATACAACTCTACCTCCATTCCATTCCATTTTATATTATCCCATCTCATTTCGTATAACTCTACCTCCATTCCATTCCATACAATTCCCTTCCATATAATCCCATCCCATTCCAAACAACTCTACCTCCATTCCATATAATCACATCCCATTTCATATAACTCTACCTCCTTTCCATTCCATACAATTCCCTTCCATATAATCCCATTCCATTCCATACAACTCTACCTCCATTCCATATAATCACATCCCATTTCATATAACTCTACCTCCTTTCCATTCCATACAATTCCCTTCCATATAATCCCATCCCATTCCATACTACTCTACCTCCATTCCATATAATCACATCCCATTTCATATAACTCTACCTCCTTTCCATTCCATACAATTCCCTTCCATATAATCCCATTCCATTCCATACAACTCTACCTCCATTCCATTCCATTTTAATTTATCCCATCTCATTTCGTATAACTCTACCTCCATTCCATTCCATACAATTCCCTTCCATATAATCCCATCCCATTCCAAACAACTCTACCTCCATTCCATATAATCCCATCCCATTCCATACAACTCTACCTCCATTCCATTCCCTTCCATATAATCCCATCCCATTCCATACAACTCTACCTCCATTCCATTCCATTCCATGTAATCCCATCCCATTCCATATAACTCTACCTCCATTCCATTCCATACAGAATGCTACGAACTTGAACAAATTGTGCCAAGAGAGCCTAGGAGTCTATTCCTGATTATTAAAACATCATTTTGCAGTTGTGACAAAACAAAAGAGTTTTTCAACGAACTTTAGTATTTTTTATAATTTAAATTTAAATTTCAATACATTTTTGAACTTTTCTTAGCTATGTATTGTACTTTTCTGAGTTGGTTTTCGCATTAATTTTTATAATTGGAGACAAATCTTTTCTACTATTTGAACAAAAAAGGTTAAACAGCTTAACATTGTCAACAATTTTTTTATATTTATACAAAAAATGCTGGGAATGATATTTTAGTACCATTCTTAAGTATTCTCCTATAGCTGTACCATAAACTCGCAAATACTGTAGGCTTACGAAATATACATAATATACATATATGCAACTGTGGTTATGTACGGATCTGTGTAGGAGCTTTCAATAACTATCGCATTCCGACTAACATTGTGGTATGCCTTGCTCCGTCGCTGCCCCTGCTGTGCGTGGGGTATTTATGAAAAGAGGAGGATTACATACTGCATCATATTTCAAGCAGCATTTCTGAGTATATGCGTACTTTATATTCTGCACAAATATGCAATGGACACACTCTCGGAAAATGTGAAGAGAAATAGCTCCGCCATATAATGATGAATGAAGGCATGTTTGACTCTTAGATTTAACCACACTTGGCCAATGAGTAGAGCATTAGAACATCAAACCGCAACGTAGTTACTGCTCTAATGAGCGCCTTGTTAATGCAAGAGTCTCTTCTAGTTATTGGCTAGAAAAGAGCAAATATACCATTTACATAAGTACGGAATGCCCCAATTATGTGCTAGAATATCTAGGTATTTCGGTTAGAGGCCAGTTATTAATGAACTGGTAAAATTAAGAAGATATTATCAAATTTGATTTAGTGAGTAGAAAAATGAGCAGGCAGCTGCAAAATGGAATGTGGAGTGGGTATAAGAAACTGTAGGATATCTGGTGGATTTTGCTAAATAAGGAAACTCAAAACGAAATATGTATATTTTTTATACATATATTTAAGCATTACTTTATTTTTGATTAATTACCAAGAATTAAGGAAATCTTTTAAAGGCAGTATCGATAGATCTGCTGCTCATCCTCCTCTTCACAAGCTGGGCTGAGTACACTGTCTGAAATGCCTACCATTTCCATTTGCTTCGCCCATAAAAAGTGGCCCGTCATCAGTCCAACCAGCTGCTTGCACTTCCTTCTGCTTAATGACAGGAGGATGTGCGGCAGTCGGTCGGACATGAGAGGTTACATCAGTTTACTTTATCTGTAGCCTCTCTGAGCCTGCCAAGCTCGCTTGTGCGTTGTAGTAAGCCATTTGCTAACCGTGGTTTTGATGGTTGCAGAAGGAAGTGGCAGAACGTGCTCCGGGCCAAAAAATTTTGCCTTAGAGGTAGAGAGTCTGAGATCTCGTTACCCATGATACCTACGTGTCCCGGGACCCATGTTAGCATCATGATATTATGTCTACGGACATAGTTCAGGAGGGCTCAACTACCCTCGAAGTGGTTGGATGGCTGTCTAAGGCCATGAGCACAGCTCCGCTGTCGCTGCAGACACATACAGATTTGTCTCTCCATTTGTTTGCCACAACAAAGTTTGCGTGCATTCCAACAGTAAAGTGGAGTTTTGTCCCGCTGGATTCCACATAGACCCCAGAGCCGGAGCCGTGCTCGGTTCTGGAGCCATCCGTGAAAATGCGAAAACAGTGTTTGCCGGGCTCATTTTCAGCGTATGACTACAATTGAGCCGCTGGTAGTACCATCACTTCAACTCCTTTCAAGTACGACTCTTGATGACGTGGTGTAAAGGGACAATGAGAGAATCGTTGGATGACTCAATCTTAGTTTTTTCGAAATCAAACTTCTTTGTGACCACCAACGACGTCAGCTCATTAGCTGATTCTGTCAAATTCGCTCAGAGCCGAAGGTCTACTAAGTAGATCAGCTTTGAAATCTTTTCACCATGTTTCAAAGTACAAATCGTTGTTGTTGGTCTAGAGTCACCACTTTTAATAAATGCATTTTACCAAGGATGATTTATTACCAGGTTGGCCGAACTCATGGTGAAAAGAGTTTTAGAGGTGTACTACCTAGCAGACCGTTATTCGGCTCTGAGCGAATTTGACAGATATGCCGATGTCATTCGTTTTCTGTTTCACTAAGCTAAAGCAAAATTTTGAGAAACACAAAACGAATGACGTAGAATCCAAAGTTCCCCTCAAAATTTTTTTCAACCATAGCTAACGAGCAAACCTGGTATCTATCATCCGTGTGCCGAACTTGCTATGGTGAAAAACGAAATTCGCTGAGAGCCAGTTAACAGACTGATCTTGGCCTCTAAAAATCACCGCAATTTACCATGAATATAAGGCTTTGTCAAGAAGAACGTGACATATAAAGAAAAAGGCAGAGCGAAAGACCTGCGGCCTATCATTGCCTAAGGTGAATAAAATACCTTAGGTGGGACCTTCTGAAAACCGTTATTATTTTATTTTTGCGATTTTGACAAGGCTTACGCCATGCACTGTTTTAATGCAAGCCACAAAAAAAAAAACGAAATAAATAAGAAAAACCAACAAAAGGAACAAAAGGAACATAAATTGCTTGTTTTGTTTAAATTCAGAGAATTGTGAAAATATAATTTATAAAAATACCTCCAAATGCAGTTTTTATGCGTTTCTATGCCATACAGGGTTGCCCATATTCGACGGACCCAACGGATTTCGATGACTCTTTGGGCTCATTACAATCGACGAGGCTTGTCCGCAGGCAACAGTCTTTGTGTCAATTGAATCTTATACGGGAATAAATGCAAATCAAAGCGGATAATTCGTTGTGAAGTGGTCCGAGCAATGCCCAACTGCTGAGAACGGCGATTTTGGGATGTCCTTGTCCTATGCAAGAGCAATATTCTCATCCGATCGCCTTAGTCGTACCTTTCGTACAAATGTTTAATGGTGTTCTTAGAAGGCGCACTTCTCACATTATTTAATTTTTTATACGCACGTTGAGTTTTCACAATTGACTTCTTTTGTTGAATGTAAATTTCAACAATTTGGGAGCCCTAGCGTGGTATGTACTGTTCCATGGTAAAAATCTGCTTGGACTGACGCTTCCAACGCGGTATGTCATTAAGCGATCTGACGTCTCTGTCAAAAAATACAGGGTTGCCAGATGGGCCTATACGGACACACCCTCAAATATTTGCGGGCTTATACTATACCACATGCCTAGAAGAAGGAACCTTTCCAACCAGATGGAAGCTACATCGCTTAGTTTTGCTACTTAAGCCAGGAAAACAACCTGATCACCCAGCCGCATACAGACCTTTATGCATGTTGGACACAGCATGGAAAATATTAGAACGTATCATATGTGATCGGCTCCAGGAATACTTAGAAAGCCCTGGTGGTCTCTCCAATAACCAATTTGGTTTCCCGCGTGCAAGATCAACATTAGATGCGATCCGAATCGTAACAAACATAGCCCGGGAAGCTATTGGCGGAGGATACACTGCTATGAAGCTCTGCGCAGTCATAACTCGGCAAATTGGTCCAATATACTGCTGTCTCTAGAAAATTTGAAGGGACCAAGCTACCTACTGAGCATCATCCGAAGCTATTTCAGCAAACGAATTTTACGGTATGACACTGATGATGGCCCAAAAACATATGAAGTCACATGGGGAGTTCCACAAGTATCGGTTTGGGGCCAACTCTTTGGAATATTATGTATGATGGGGTTCTGAAATTAAAACTTCCAGCAAAAACAACAATCGTAGGTTATGCGGACGACATTGCACTAGTTGTAGTTGACAAGCGACTGGATCATCTAGAAGCAAAATGCAATGATGCGGCAAAGAGAGTACAGCGTTGGCTCAGCAATACAGGTCTAGAGCTGGCAGCCCAAAAAACGGAGGCAGTGCTGATAAGTGCTCGGAAGAAAAAGGCGATCATGAAACTCTCAGTTGGTGGACACGAGATACTCTCAAGGGAGGCAATAAAATACCTAGGAGTAATGATCGACACGAAATTGAGCTTTAAGCAACATCTAGCAGCAGTTAATAACAAAGTAGCGGCGGTAATGGGCGCTCTCACAAAAATACTACCGAATATAGGTGGTCCACAAGGAAAGAAGGAAATTATTATCAACAGTCGTGGACTCAATCATACTCTACGCGGCACCGGTATGGGCAGAAGCAAAGAACATTCACATGCGTGAAGTGGTGCACACACACAGGCGGAGTGCATTACGGGTTTCATGTGCATATAGTTAGAACGTTATCAGGCAAGGATCTAAACCTACGGCAACAGAAAAAGGCATCGAACGAAAGCGATCTATGTATGAGTGGCAAAGAAGATGGGAAGAGTCACTTAAAGGGCGCTGGACGTACAAGTCAATATCACACCTTGAGCAGTGGGTAAAAAGAAAGCATGGTGAAACTGATTATTACCTTACGCAGATACTCACCGGTCATGGCTGCTTTATGGAATATCTCCACCGCTTTCAGCTGGCAGAAAGCCCACTTTGCCCAAGCTGTCCTAATGCAATCGCTTCGCACGAGAATGTGCAATACTTAAAAGGGTTTTGGGACACTCAGCTAGTCCTAATGACATCGTACAGGACATGTGCTCATCCAGTGCTAAATGGGTGGCGGTTCGAGCGTTTGCTGGAAAAATTGTGCTACGACTCCAATTCCTCGAGTTGCAATTACGAAATGGAGATGAACTATTTCCGGACAGAATGACGACAAACACAGACACTTGAGTCAATCACTCACAATAATACCAGACAGAAGACAAGTCGATAGTTCTTAAAAACTGCGCTATCGCAAATTTTCCGATGTTCCATTTCCTCCAGAACCACGTATGAAAACAATGGAGGGAGTGGATACCATCGCTGACGTAAGATCTCCATACGTCCACAAGAGAAGGACCTGTACGCAGGTACCTGGTTGTGTCAATATACATAAACGCGGCTCCACCTTGATGAAATGTTTACAGCAGTGGTCCCAGTGTGAAAATCAGCCGAGGAGGAGGAATGTTATAATGTTAGTGGGAGCATGCCCCACATACCACTGGTGGACGGCGCCTTTGATGGTGTTTCTGATATTTCGATTTTAACCTCCAACCCAAAAACAACAAAAAAAAGGGTTGCCAGATGGGTCCGTCGTATATTGGCTACCCTGTAGATGTAGTGGCAAGACAGTCTGTGTTTATGAATATAATATTTTGTATATATTTGGCAGTTTCTAGTGATTCCGCCTACTCTTCCTCTTCACAAACAAATAACTCCCCTTTCGTTTGCTTGTATAGTCTCGGAGCATTTCGTCGAAACAAATTTTGAGGGCTCCATTTTGTATTCCATTATTGTTGGTCATTGTCAACTGTACATCAACCATCAACTGTATGTATTGATGCTTTTGTATTTTACTACTACTACTACACTATTTAATGCATATTCATATCTTCCAGCACCAATAATTTCATTTCAGATGTCGTCAGCATAATTGCAATTTGTTTTAATTGTTTGTATTAGATATTTATTGATATCGCCTCAGTTATTTGCCTTTGCACAAGGTGACGCAAAATTAAGCACCCTAACGGAAGATTTGTAATGTTTTGTAAATGGCGTCGTACGTCAATCATATACGACAGTCAAAACTAGAGAGCTGCGGCATACAAAAAGACAAGCAATGGTCCAAATAAAGATCCCCATCACTCAAAATCATTTCCGTTTTTTATTTACTAAAAAAGCTATTCAAAAACCAAATTGGATCATTAAGTTTACGCCACCTTGTATCGCCTTTCTTTTTAGTCGAATGCCAATGTTAACAATAAACTCATTGCGGAAAATTAACTTAACTTCTAATGTAAATTCATATTCTGTTTGTTTATTCAACTACAACAAATAGTTACATTTATTCGGAAATCATTTTTGTTTGCATATTTCATATTAATTGACATAATTTGTTTATTCACGCCTAAATGCTACAAATGTCATGCGAGATTGCCAGATATAATTAAGTCACATGCATACAAACAAGGTGAAGTCCAAAATGAACAAGACTGGCGCCATAAAAATGTTTTCGTTGACGCAATCTTTTCAATGAGTTAGCACGTTGGAAGCTCCATCCCTGGCTGATTTGCAGTGAAAACTTGGTGACATTCAGTTCAGTGGAAGCGAAGTTATTGCGTCTAAAGTGTCAGTATATTTGGGTGTTCGGTACAAAAATGACTTTCGAACAGAGAGCTAATATCAAATTTGGTTTTAAAATCGGCAAAACATTTATCGAAGCATTTGAACTGATGAAAAAAGTTGATGACGATGATTGTTCATCTCGTGCTGGAGTTCGTGAGTGGTTTACACGTTTCAGAGATGGTTGTGAGGACATAAATGACAATGAAGATACGGACCGCCCAAATCAGTAATCAGCGAAAACTCCATCGAAATTGTTCATAAATTTATCAAAAGTGAATTGAAATCATGGTCGAAATTCAAGGAATCGGAGTTGAGTATCTTCAAAACATCGATTTATTGCATTTTAACTGATCATTTGGGCTTACGAAAGGTCTGTGAGAAAATTGCACATAATTCAACATTCTAAATACCTCATTAGAGAGGCGAGAAAAGACGATAACTTCCTTTACAATATTGTAACTGGTGATGAAACGTGGTGTTTCCAACATGAACCTGAAACTAAGCGTCAAAGTGCCGAATGGAAGGGCTCAGACGAGCCACCACCCAAAAAAGCGCATTTGGAGAATTCAAAAATCAAGTTGATGCTCAATTTTTCTTACGTTGCCAAGGGAATTGCCCACACAGAGTTCGTGCCAATGGGCCAACAGGCCAAATCGTCGATGCAATTTCGTATCTTGGCGCTTTGAAGCGTTTGTTGCATCGCATTCTTTGAATTCGCCCTAAATACCACAAAGAAGGAAGCTGGCGCTTATCGCATGATAATGCAACATCTCATCGATCCACTCCTGTGACTGATTTTTTGACTAGAAATCGCATTTTAACCATAAATCCCTCACCGAGTTCACCTGATATGGCTACCTATGACTTCAGCATATTCAGAAAATTGCATTTGGCCATGAAAGGAAAACGTTTTGCGTCCGCAGAAGCCATCGAAAAGGCTTCTACCGACATCCTGAAGGACATTCCGGATTCCGGCCAATGACCTGAAACACTCTTTCGAAAAACTTTTAGATTGCGTAAAACAGTGTATCGAAGCTAGAGGGGGCTATTTTGAATAAATTAACTCGAACTTATCACAACAAAGCTCCTGTCGTTTCTATTTTAGCTCAGTCTTGTTTATTTTGGACTTCACCTTCTGGCAAACCTATTATTCACAAGGAAAAATTATTTGATGATGCAGATCATGTTTTCAATGGGATCTATGGGAAAATGGACGACAAATATGAAATATACCTTTGCACATTTGGGTTGAAGTTAAATGGAGAAGTTATTTGGATGAGTTACATGGAGTGAATATTCCGAATCATAAATCTCAAAATAAGTATTGCTCTTCAATGTTCAGGTGTAGTTCTGCCATGAAAAAGTTTCCCATGAAAAATACCTGCCACTCGGAGACAGCTTAAAGCTCTAGGTTCCTCCAATTGTGGAAAAATATTAAGACGCATGCCACAAATAAGAGGAGGAGCTCGGTCAAACACCTAACAGAAGTGTACGCGCCAATTTTTCATTTATTTTATTATTTAACTAGCAAACCCGGCCCCCTTCGCTGGGCACACTAAAATAGAATAGATATGGTTTAGAACAGAAAATATATGATTTTCATATTATTTATTTCTTTATTCTTTATTCAAGCGCTTTGGCATAAACAATATTTTTTGTTTTTCTATTTGTTTTTGAGTAAATATAAAATATAAATAGAAAATCAGGAAAAAAGAAGATTGTTTTTAAATTTCAAATCATCGCATATGAATAAACAATCGCCTTTTTTCCTGATAATCCATGAATTTTTCGTTTCAATTTATATGTTTTATTAAGCATTGGAGCTTTTTTAACCATTATCCATTTATATTTTTCAAAAAAAAAAAACGAAAAAAATTGTTTTTTCCACGAACACATAATTTCTTTTGAACATTCGGATTTCACATTAAATTCTCAAATTTCGTAAGAAATTATTCACTGTTCCAAAATCCACTCCAAAAAAATTCTCAAACAATTTTTACATGTTGCACTTACGTTTTTTCCTTATGGCATCCAAATTAGAAAGAAATATTGACACATTGTAACTCACACTGTCAATTTGACAGTTCAGTTCCGCCCCAAGCGTTAAAAAAGTAAGCGACATTATGGCTGGTTCAAAAGAACGCTGTACCCGTTGCCAGTGCTCCGAATTACAACCAAACTTTACGAAACCCATTTTCAATACTTACTTAACAATGTGCGTAAGTTTGGTTTAATTCGGTGCAAAGACACGGCGGGTCCACGTTTTGGCATATATTTCGAGACCCTAGTCATCAATAGGTATGAAAATTGCCCCGTATTAAAGCACTTATCAACAGCTTTTATTTGATACCCATATTGTACATACACAACCAAAGGTTACCCGGGTCCACGTTTTGACCTATATCTCGAGATACCAGTCACGGAGCGGCATGGAAAATACTCTGTACTGAAGCATTCACCAACAGCTTCAATTTGATACTCATATTGTACAAACACATTCTAGGGTCCACGTTTTGGTCTCTATCTCGAGACCCTAGTCACGGAGCGGCATGAAAGATACTCTGGACTAAAGCATTCACCAACAGCTTCCATTTGATACCCATATTGTACATACACATCCGAAGGTTACTCGGGTCCACGTTTTGACCTATATCTCGAGCCCTATTTCCAAAATAAAATATAGTCCATGTTACTCGTGGATGATGTGGCTTTCGAATGGTGAAAGAATTTTTAAAATCGGTTCAGTAGTTTTTGAGCCTATTCATTACAACCAAACAAACAAAGTTTTCCTCTGTATAATAGTAATAATTGTCATTTTTCCAGCCTTCATTATTAGCAATGCACTCAACCCAGCTGTTTCCCAATATTTTGATATTTTCAAAGACAAAAAAAAGGTCTTCGAACAAGACCTTTTTGCATTATAAAGGGTGGTTAAGTTTCAAGGGCCAGTGTTGATTTTAAATAAAATAGAATTTTTTGGGAAATTATAGTCATTTCTCTTTATTATGATAATACTGGTATGGGAGTTTCGATGCAATGAGGCATAATTGAGGTTCTATGCCGTTAATGTGCTGAGTTATCTCATCCTTTAGCTCTTGAATTGTTGCTGGCTTATCGACGTACCCCTTTTCTTTCCAATAACCCCAAAGAAAGACGTCCAACAGTGTCGTTGACGTTTAGGTGTGGTTCACATTCAACACCGGCCCTTGAAATTTAACCACCCTTTAGAACGATGAAAGGATGGTGAAATATTTTGGGATTTTTTAATATTTTCTTTCTTAGTTACATGGGGAAAAGAATAAAAAAATGTTTCATTGCATGTTTCTTGTATGGGGGTTTTTCAAGGGAAATATCTTCGTTTTTTTATTAATTATTTGTTAAAAAAAAGGAATTATTTATTAAAAAAAATACTTAAAAAAATTTGGGGAAAAATGTTTATGAAAAAATTCTAACTTTTTTCAAAATTTTTGCTATTTTTGTGATTATTCAAAAAATTTATGAAAAAATTATAATTATTTTCTAAATTTCTGTTATATCTGTAGTTATTCAATGTTGAGAATTTTTGTGCGAAGTTTTTTCAAATGAAATATTTTCGTTCTTTAATTAATTATTTGGAAAAATAAAATACTTAAGAAAACAATTTTTGCAAAATTTTTGTTGTTATTCAAAGTTGAAAATTTGTGTATGGAGTTTTTACAAATTAAATAGTTAAATTTTTTATTAACTATTTAATACTAATTGTTTAAATATTTAAAAAAATTTGGGGGAAACAATTTTTTTAAGAAATTTTGGAATAAATTTTACTTTAAGAAAAGGGGTTTAGTGTTGAAAATTTTGGTGTGAAGTGTTTGCAAATACAATATCTTCATGCTTTTATTTATTATTTTATACCTTTGAGAAAAATAAAAATAAATAAATAAGGATTTTCCCTTTCGCAATTCTTTGAATTTACTCATTGCCAAGCGGCATCCATCGCCATTGTCGTTGACTGCTTTTTTAATTCAATTTTGTGGAAGTATGGCGCAATTATGCCTTCATAATTAAATCAGTTGGACAAAGCATATATAAATATAAACATTTTTTTAGGGGGCACTAAAATGTTTGGCTACTTTGCTTTACTTTTTCAATTGCCAATCAGTTGCCTTCCCTGAGGCTGCGTACATTGTAAAGATTTCCCTCATTTCGTGCATTCCTTTTCGAAATAACTTATCGCACGCCGCTCAAAAACAAACACTGCAACAAACATTTATCCAAAATGCATAAGCAGTAATAAAGTTAATGCCGCCAACAACCTTGCGTGATGGCTTTTATGAGCAACGAAATTTATTACTCACGCGGCGACAGACGCACTGAAGACGGAAATTAAAATTATTATACGAAGTCAACTAGTAAATCACTGGATTATATACATCTGCATGACAAGCAAATTCTTTTATGGCCTGCGTTGCCATCAACACACAGTCACATTGGCAGCCAAGCACCGCGGGCATTATTACTCATACGCCACCGTCGCATAGAGTGGTTGCAGCAGCAGCAGCAGCAGCCGCAGTCGCAGCATTGATATCAAATGAGAGTCGACGGATCTTCGCATTGCACAATGTGTGGTTGGAAACTTCTGACCACCAACAGCTAGTCGCCGGCAAGCAACAGACGTCAAGTGTCATCACCACAATCTTCACTATCTCTACACCAACTTGACTATGAAAGGCATTGCGATTGCTAATCAACGCTGCGGTCGGTGGCACTTTGCATTGCTAGCCGCACTTGATGGCAATTATTTTAGATTACTCTCAGCGAATGCGTTTCAGCCTCTATTTGGATTCATTGCTTTGTCGTTATACTCAAACGAAACGTACTGGTGCCTACTCTGCTGTAGATTTCGATGAAAATACCGTTGATATGCAACTCAAAAGAATAAAATCAGCAGCATATACAGAGAAACACTATTATGGCTCAACAACAACAACAGAAGAAAAAAAAATAATAATAAAGATGTATACAAGAAAACAAAACAACTGAAAGTAATAAAAAACTAAATACAACTACGCTGACAACAAAGCTTCTTCAGTCAACTCAGATGGGCAGCTTGTAGAATTGCACGCTTCGTAATATCATCTGACGAAGAAGTGACGGGGTTGGCCGGCCTACCATTAGTGTCTGCAAAGCACACAGCACAAATGCATAAACAAATACAGACACAAGGCATGCATAGCAACGTCAACCAGCTACTGTTGCAATAGTTTGTTGCAGTGGTGATGCACAACCAAATGGTGGTCACAAATAGCCAATAGGCCGCTGACATCGCGCGCCTGTCAGTTACGTTGTATTACAATATAATTGTGGTTGTTGCTATTGTTGTTGTTATTGTTATTATTATTATTATTATTATTTGTTGGTCACTTACCGCTACCTGCTGTGCAAATTTTGAAATGCAAAATCAGCGGATTTCGTATTTACAATTTTGCTTGCCATTTTGCTTTGTTGCATTGCATAGTAGTACCAAAATGTTGCATGCGGCAAAAAAGTGTCTTAAGATTTTATTGCCCATTGCCTGTCTGCATTTTACTTGCTAGTGGCGTCTTATTTTTATGCCTATACCATGCAGAAGTATCATATAAGTACTCTATTGAGCTAACTATTGCGTGGTGTGATTAACACTTACACATTTTTATGGGGCTCCAGTTCGGAGAACTTCCCAGATCGCTGAATTTTTATACCCACGCTCACTATTGCAGCAAAATATTAGAGACTTGTTTACATTGCTAATATTATGGAATCCCCACTGGTTCACACATATATGTATGTGTGTATATGTGCAGACTGTATGTCAAAATGTTCAGAATACCGGAGACGTCGGTTTGGATGTGTGTCATGACCATTCACGATGTGAAAAAACATAGAGCACATGTAGTTCTTGAGCGATTCCATGTTAAACTAGCCAAGTAGGATATTTTGAACATTTTTGTGAATTCCTTGAATACAATAAGAAGAAAGGGCTGAACAAATTTTGAAAAAAACATTTAATATATTAATTTTCAGATTTATTCAGTGATGAAACTTGTATATGTATGTATGTATATATAATTGGCACGTACACCCTTTTTGGGTGTTTGGCCGAGCTCCTCCTCCTATTTGTGGTGTGCGTCTTGATGTTGTTCCACGTATGGAGTTATTTAGGGCAAAATATCTTGGATTTTTTAACATTTTTTTTTAGTTTTTGAAAAAAAAAAAAATTAAAAAAAAAATGTTTTATTCAATGTTGAAAATTTTTGTATGGGGCTTTTTAAAGTGAAATATCCACGTTTTTTATTAATTATTTGAAAAAACAGGCTACTAAAAAAAATTTGTATGAAAAAATTATAGCATGAAAAATGTCAAAATAATGGCTTGGAATGCAAATCGTATTATACAGCACCAAAATGAGTTAGAACTACTGCTGCACACGGAAAAAATTGATATTTGCCTTATATCCGAAACACATCTAACTAAGCAAATGTATATTACATTTAAAGGTTACAATATGTACTGCTCAAATCATCCCCTAGAAAATGCAAGAGGTGGCAGCGCCATTATTATAAAGAAATCCATATATCACTTCGAGGATGCAAAAATAAGATTAACAGAGTTCCAAGCAGTAGCAGTCCTCTCTCGACGAACAAAACTAACACTCTACAAGACCCTCATCATGCCCGTCCTAACGTATGGCGCAGAAGCGTGGACGATGACAACATCCGATGAAGCGACGCTTGGAGTGTTTGAGAGAAAGATTCTGCGTCAGATTTTTTGACCTTTGCACGTTGGCAACGGCGAATATCGTAGACGATGGAACGATGAGCTGTATGAGCTTTACGACGACATAGACATAGCGCAGCGAATAAAGATCCAGCGGCTTCGTTGGCTGGGTCATGCCGTCCGAATGGATACAAACGCTCCGGCTTTGAAAGTATTCGATGCGGTACCAGCTGGTGGTAGCAGAGGAAGAGGGCGGCCTCCTCTGCGTTGGAAAGATCAGGTGGAGAAGGACTTGGCCTCACTTGGTGTGTCCAACTGGCGCCGGTTAGCACGAGAAAGAAACGACTGGCGCGCTTTGTTAAACTCGGCCAAAATCGCGTAAGCGGTTATAGCGCCAATTAAGAAGAAGAGAAGCAGTAGCAGTTTGTATAAAACTATCTGAAGCTGATTTAACAGTAATAGCGCTATACAGTCCACCTAGACATAACCTAAAGTCAGAAGACTATAAAACACTTTTTGAAAACTACAATGAAACACAATGCGAAATATGTAAGATGGGGTTCTCGCCTAACAACAACTAAAGGTCGTGAGCTATGGAAAGCGGCAAAACAACTTGGCTGCCAAATTATCTCAACCGGAAGTCCAACCTACTGGCCTTCAGACCCTGACAAAATCCCCGATGTTATAGATTTCTTTGTAGTCAAACAAATACCAAACCATATCATCCAAGTAGAAGACGGCGCAGACCTGAACTCAGACCATTCACCTATTTTTATGTATCTTAATGGCAAATCAAAATTTAACGAACGAAGTCCCGTACTCTCAAATAAAATGACCGACTGGAATTTTTTCAAGTATGAACTCGATACGTATATGGAAAATACCGACACAATTACCAACGAAGAAGATATTGAAGACGAAACAATAAAACTTACAACACATATTCAGAAAGCAGCTTGGATAAGCACGCCAGCAAGCAAACAAACACGAGATAACCATCAACAAAGATATCCACAAGAAATATCAGAAATATTAAGAGAAAAAAGAAAAGTAAGAAAAAAGTGGCATTCAACAAGGGTGCCCTCCAAGAAAACTGAACTAAACAGATTAACAAAATTGCTCAGAGAAAAAATACAGGAGCTTAAAAACAAAATCATAAAAAACACTCTGAAAAACTTATCAGCAGAAAACACAGGTGAGTTCTCGCAAACGACCAATTCAACATAATCCGCCAATAAAACAGCAAAATGGTATTCACATTTGGGCTAAAAGCGATGCAGCAAAAGCTGACGTATTTGCCAACCACCTGCAGAAAATCTTTCAACCGCACCGAAAAACAATAAATTTCACTTCGCCATCAACTGTACAAGAGTTCGTTAAAACAAAGCATTTCAGTATAGATGAAGTTGCTAACGAAATTTCCAGTTTAAAATTAAGGAAGAGTCCAGGGTTCGACTTAATAGCCGCCGAAGTTTTGAGAAATATTTCAACTAAGGCGCTAATGAAATTGACTTTTATAATGAACGCATGCCTAGATTGGAAATATATACCATTCCAATGGGAAGTATCCGAAATAGTAATGATACCTAAACCAGGCAAAAATCCGAATGAAGTGTCATCTTACCGGCCAATCGCTCTGCTTCCAGTAATAGGTAAACTATTCGAAAAGCTGTTCTCCAAACGCTTAAAATCTATAATTGCATGTAGAAACATCATACCCTCACATCAGTTTGGCTTCCGGGAAAAACACTCTACCGTCGAACAAATACACAGGATAACACATACAATAGAAGACGCGCTAGAGAGTAATAAAGTCTGCTCAGCAATATTCCTTGACGTTGCCCAGGCATTTGATAAAGTATGGCACGAAGGACTACTTTGTAAATTAAAATCCCTTCTTCCGTTGCAGTTCACTGACATTTTGGAATCGTATATAACAAATAGGTACTTTAGAGTAAAGCAAAAGCAGGCGTATTCGGAAATACCTAAAACAAATATTGGCCGGAGTACCACAAGGCAGCATACTTGGCCCAGTACTGTACCTACTCAATACTGCAAACCTGCCAGTACCGAAAATGTGCAAAGTAGCTACATTCGCTGACTATACATGCATCTTAGCTGTTGGATCAACTGAAAACGAATCCATCCAGAAACTGCAGAAGTCCATTGACGAAGTAGTCACATGGACTGAAAATTGGAATATAAAGCTAAATGAAACCAAATCAGTTCACGTGGATTTTACTAATAAAAAATTATCTACAAACCAGTTCATATTATGTCAGCAATAGTGCCAAATGCTAATAGTGCAAAGTATCTAGGCATGACTTTAGATGTAAAGCTCAAGTGGAAAGAGCACGTGAAAATCAAAGCTGCTGAGCTGAATCTAAAGACGCAAAAACTCCAATGGCTAATTGGGCAGAAACTCTGAGCTATCAGCTCAAAATAAACTCCTCATTTACAACCAAGTGCTAAAACCGGTGTGGACCTATGGTCTTCAATTATGGGGATGTACTGCATAGACCAACATCGACATTATACAGCGCCTCCAAAATAGAGTAATCAGGGGAATCGTTAAAGCTCCCTGGTACGTGCGTAATGAAGATCTGCACAAGGATTTAAATTTAAAAACCGTCTCAGACACAGCCAATCTCTGTGCAGTTAAGCATGCTGAAAAATTAAAAAAAAAAACACACATTAACGCAGAAGCTTCCGTACTAAGGGATGTAGCAACTGTAAAAAGAAGATTAAAAAGAAAGAAACCTCAAGACTTAGTTGCCAATATTGTTTAAGCTAGTTCAAATTGTGAAATGAAAATTACTTATTAGTTTAATATTAGGTGTAATCTTTATGGAATGTAAATAAAAAACTATAACATTTCAATAAAAAAAAAAAAAGTGTTGAAAATTTTTGTCTACAGTTTTTTCAAATGAAATATGAAATATCTTCGTTTTTTATTCATTATTTGTAAAAATTAAATACTTAAAGAAAATTTGGGGGAAAAAAATTCAATGAAAAAATTACAATTTATTTCAGAATTTTGCAGTTATTTAATATTGAAATTAAATTGTACGGAGTTTTCTCAAATTTATTTCTTTTATTAACTATTTCAAAAAATAAAATACTTAAAGAAACAATTTTTTTCAAAATTTTGGTAATTTTTGATCTTACTCAAAGCTCAAAATTTTTATACGGAGTTTTTTGAAGTTTTTTTCTTTTTTATTATTTATTTAAATACATAATAAAAATACTTAAAAAAAAATTGGGGGAAATTTTTTTATGAAATTTTGGAATAAATTTACTTACAAAAAAATGGTGTTACTTAATTTTGAAAATTTTGGTATAAAGTTTTTTAAAAGTGCAATACCTTCGTTTTTTTATTAATTATTTCGAAAAAATACGTAAAAGAATTGGAGGAAAAAATTGTTTATGAAAAAATGGTAATTTATATTTTTTCAAATTTTATAATTATATTTTTTTTCAAAATTTTTGTAATTTTTGTAGTTATTAATGTTGAATTTTTTGTGCGGAGTTTTCTCAAATTTATTCCTTTTATTAATTATTTGGAAAAATAAAATACTTAAAAAACATTTTTGTTTTAATTTTTGTGATCATTCAAAGTAGAAAATTTGTATATGGACTTTTTTCAAATGAACTATCGTCGTTTTTTATAAATTATTTAAATACTAATTGTTTAAATAATTTAAAAAAAAAATTTTATGAAATTTTGGATTAAAATTTATTAAATTGTTATTTAATGTTGAAAATTTTCGTATGTAGTTTTTTCAAGTTCAATATCTTCGTTGCCTTATTAATTATTTGGAAAAACATACTTATAAAAAATTGGGGGGAAAAAATTACGGAAACAAAATAGTTTAAGAAAAAATTTAATTTTTTTTTTTAATTTTTTGTAGTTATTGTTAAATGTTGAATATTTTTCTGCGGCCATCAAAGCCACGGTTAGCAAATGGGTAACTACCACCCACAAACGAGCTTGGCAGGCTGAGAGAGGCTGCAGATGGACTAAACTGATGTTACCTGTCATGTCGGATCGACTGTCGCAAATCCTCCTGTCATTAAGCAGAAGGGACTGCAGACAGCTGATTGGACTGATGGCGCGCCACTTTCTGTGGACGAAGCACATGGAAAGGTTGGGCATCTCAGACAGTGTACTATGCGCAGCTTGTGAAGAAGAGGATGAGACGGTGGACCAATTCCTGTGTGTCTGCCCCGCCTTCGCTCGAATCAGGTTTGAGGTCTTTGGCACTGATATGCTAAGAAGGGACCATCTTGGCTCCGTGGCACCACAAGATCTACTCAGATTTCTTCGGAGATTGGGTAGATTTAAAGAAAATTAAAAGGGAATCCTAGTGTAGTACAATGAACTTAATTAATGTCTGAGTGTATTAATGTCTGAAGGTATCGAATTGATGCGATTGAGCCGAGCACTGCGCGAGAAGCGGCCGCAATACGCGGAGAGGCATGAAAAAGTGATTCTACAGCATGAGAACGCTCGGCCTCACGTTGCCAAAACCGTTAAAACCTACCTAAAAACCTACCGGAGACACTGAAATGGGAAATTTTACACCACCCGCCATATTCTCCAGATATTGCGCCGTCCGATTATCACCTGTTCCGATCGATGGCACATTGTCTAGCTGACCAGCAGTTCTATCCATATGAAGACATCAAAAAATGGCTTAATGCGTGGATAGCCTCAAAAGATGAACAGTTTTACCACGACGGTGTACGAGATCTACCAGAAAGCTGGGAAAAAGTAGTAGCCAACGATAAGCAATACTTTCAATGATTCACTTGTAACTATTTTTTCAGAATAAAGTTGTATTTTCATCAAAAAAAACAACGATAACTTAGTTGCGCACCTACATAATTATTTTATTATTGGTGGATAGTGGTGATTCCTTTCCCATAAGCCAATACATATTTCAATACTTCAGTTCCATTTCTTCTTTCTTTTTCTTTACATGTGCGTTCCATCTTAGCTTGGCGTCTAGAATCCCCAGGTATAATATTTTGCAGTATTTCAGTTTGTGTGCCATTTATATAAATTGGAACATATTAGATTTTGTTCTGGGTGAAGTTTATATGCACACACCTCCTTTCGTTTAATTTAATATGACATTTATTGGTCCAGACGCATATTATAATATACGAGTAATAATATAAATATGAATGAATGTATTTTAATTTCGAAAAGGATACGAAAATGTAAGCAGCTTTTAGTTTTTAAATCATTGCTGATTTTAATTTAACTTTACTTTTTTTTTGGTTTTTGCTATACACTTAATATACAAACACATAAGTCTGTACGTGTACATTTTATGCTAATAGGTTCACTCATATAAATTCAAGTGTTTATTTTAAATGCTTTTGTATAGCCCATTGAATATAGAACTCGTGTTTAAACTACAAATTTCGTAAGCATCACAGCAGCTACTACAACTTAATTCAAAAAACCAGTTCAACACCTGCAACATTCTTGCAAAGGCTATAAGGTGATCTTTATTCTGTATAGAAAAAAATGTAAAACCGTATGAAAGGTGTAAGAATTGGCACTTGGACTTTTGGACGTGGAGGAGCTTCACAGTTGCTTCTGGTTATTTTCTCGGTAGATGGTTGTAGTGATCGATATTTCGTAAAGTATCGATCAAACAATTAAAAAGTTTATGCTCGTTGTCAAGATGACATTTCACACTAAAAAAATCGTTTGCTGTTTTTTAGTTGTTCCATTCAGTTGTGAGTTGCAGGGTGCTAACAATGGAAGTCAGCAAAGGGAAAATTTGGTACATTTTACTCGGAAAATGTCTGCATGCCGCCATAAAACAACACGCCCCATCAGGGCAAAAGATGGGAGACTACGAGAGACATCGAGCAAATGCAGCGCTGAAGCATTCCAAATCAAGAGAGCAAAGCCACTTTGGAACCTTCATGCCATAATTCCCCCTCCCTCTCCAAAATATCTTCTTCTCCACCAATCAGCAACACCAGATACTCACTGCTATAAAATCGCTAAAAAGCCATGAAGCGAGTGACTACGAAGATCTTCCAGCAGAGGTGTTTAAGGCTTGCACAGAGCAGACTGAAAATCTTCTTCAGCCTATTTTTAATGCTATCTGTGCTAAAGAGAAGCTCACCGATGATTGGTTACAAGGCATTATGTTGGTACTGCCAAAGAAAGGTGACCTTTCGCATTGCAAAAATTATAGGGGAATAATGCTGCAGTGAATAGTGTCGAAGAGCCTACCCAGTGTGCTGTTAAATAGCACCAAAATCATCATAGTCAACACTTTGGGGAAACAGCAAACAGGCTTTAGAAGCAACCGATCCTGCGCCGATCAAATCAGCACTCTGAGCATCATTGTGGTACAAGAATGGCAGACAACCCTCCAACTAATGATGGTGGACTACAGCACAGCTTTGATAGCGTATCTCGTATCGCTTCATGTTCGGAAATTGATTGCGCTCATTCGCGCTCACTATAACAACTTTAGATGTAGAATTTTGCATAATGGTAACTTGTTCGAAAGTATACCAACCTGTACTGGAGTATGACAAGCATGCCTTTTGCCTCCGTTGTTGTTGCTGAAAAGCTGTACCGAGAAAAGAAGGAGAGGTATTGAAATTATGTTAACATGAACACCATGAAGATCTCGTTTACGGCTATGATATCTGCCCCTTATCCGTCAAACACGCCGATATCCAGAACAAAATTGAAGACTTATTCTCAGAGCGACAAGTCAATTGTCGACTTATTCTCAACAAATCAAATCTTTTGTTTATTATTCCGTTGTTTATGCCAAATCATCATGGCAAATTACACGATTGAACAGCACGTTCAAATGATAAAACTTTATTATCAAAATGAGTGTTCATTAACGCAAACGTTGCGCGCATTGCGCCCATTTTTCGGTAGACGTGGTGGCCCTTCAAAGTCGACTCTTCAAGGTTTGGTGGCCAAATTTCAGATGACCGGGTCAGTAAACAATCAGCCAACACCCGTACGTTCAAGGAACGCAAGATTAGCTGAGAACATTGCCGTGGTCCGTGAAAGTGTACAGCAGAACCCGAGGCAGTCTATTCCTCGCCGTGCACAAGAACTTGGCCTTTCGCAGACTTCATAGACAACGCCATTTGTTCGCTGACTGGGCTACGAATCGTTTGGAAGAGAACCCCAGTTTTGGGCGAAAAATCATCTCTAGTGACGAGGCGCATTTTTGATGAATGGCTGTGTAACAAACAAAATTGCCGTATATGGGACGACACCAATCCACACGAGGTTGACCAGGTGATAATGCATGCTCAAAAAGTTACCGTTTGGTGTGGATTTTGGGCCGTCGGCGTCATAGGTCCGTATTTTTAAAAAAATGACGTTGGTGAGGCGGTCACCGTCAACAGCGAGCGCTACACAACGATGATAACCAATTTCTTATGGTCCATATTGAACCATATGGATCTAGACGACATGTGGTTCCAGCAGGACGGCCCTACGTGCCACACAGCAAACACCACGATTGACATTCTGCATGAACGATTTGAGGGTAAGGTTATCTCTCGCAGGGGTGATGTGAATTGGCCACCAAGGCCATGCGATTTGACCCCGCTAGACTTTTTCCTGTGGGGTTTCTTGAAGTCTCAGGTCTATGCAAATAAACCACAATCGACCGATGCTCTAAAGGTGAACACAACACAGGCCATCGCTCAAATTCAGCCGGATCTATGCGGAAGAGTCATTGAAAATTGGACTACTCGGATCAGTTCCACCGTAAGAAGCCGAGGCGGGCATTTGAATGATGTCATATTCCACACTTAATGGCATATATGCGCCTTTCAAATAAAAAAATAATTTTGTCAATAACTTACACACAGATTGTTTTATTCTATTTCAATATCTACCAGCCCTTATTGAAAAACCCCTTATATTTGTCGATTGCAGTAAAAAAATAGATTTTTTGAAGCCGATTGATAAGAGGCCCGCCCCCCTTTAATTTGCTGTAGGAAAGTTTTACCGAAAGAGCGAAGTCTCTCATCTGTAGATGGGATTAAAAGGCAGGTTGAGTCTGGCTGCATGATCCTCTATCTACCAGTGACCTGTAAGGGTTCCAGTGATACATGAAATGTTTGAGCGAGAGCATTCTAACAGGTAATTCGTCCTCTGGATGTTGTACGACGCCCATGTTTTTCTTATTGCTTCCATCTTCTTTCGGCGAAAGCATAGTAGTGTGACGCGCTGGATGATTTCATTGTATTGAATGGGGTAGCAACTGCCACCACCTCTGCTATGTCTAGCGCCGAACCTTTTCTTGGCAGCTCATCCGATATCACATTATTCACTATATTCCTCTGCCTCGGAACCCATATGAGAGTAATTTGAAGCCAATGCTCAAGCAGTTCTAGTTCCCTTCTACATTGTGAAACTTGTTTGGATGAAATGGAGTTGGATTCTAAGGCCTTAATAGCTGCTGGACTGTGTGAAAAGATAGCTACTCTTACACCAATTTCTTTGTAGTGTTTCAGTGATTTGCAAGCTCCCCTGATTGCTAGTAGTTCTGCCTGGAACAAGCTGGCATAGTCAGAAAGTTGGATTGGTTTGGATATGTTCAGCGGCTCCGAACAGAGGCCAGCTCCCATACCACAGTACTTAGGGGTAATTCTGGACTCCAAACTAAGCTGGAAATTAAATGTTGAAGAACGGGTAAGGAAGGCAGAAATTGCTTTATATGCCTGTAAACGTATGCTTGGAAGAAGATGAGGTCTTCAACCTAAGCATACATTATGGTTGCATAAGACGGTTATACGACCTATTCTATCGTATGGTTCGGTAGTTTGGTAGAAGGCTCTAGGGAGAGAGTACAATACCAAACTACTCGGAAGAATACAAAGATCAGCATGTGCAATAACGGTCGGTGCAATCAGATCATGTCCTAGAGAGGCTCTCAATGCACTGACACACGTTATTCCAATAGACCTACATATTAAGAAGACGGCAACCATGAGTGCATTTAGGTTAAACGTCATGCTAGTCTATTATTGCACAAAGTCAGTTAACCTCGGAGAGCACTGATTACATCGTCCCAACGGTAACATTCAATAGAAATTTCGGCACTTTATTTCCATCTCAGGAGGAATGGAATAAAGGATTCTCAATAAACCACTTCGATACTTCGGAAGTAAAATGGATTGCGGAGTTAGAGCTGATATATATTCTTACAGATTTAAAATTACAAAAATCTGTGCGCCTCCCTAACAGCAACAGTGTCTTCCAGGCGGAAGACTGGCAATTGGGGAAGCCTGTAGGCTACTAATCGGATATTTCTCTTTCAAGGGTAATATCGCTATTCTCTCGGATAGCCAAGCTGCAATCCAGGCACTGGGTTCGGCCACAACAACCTCCAAAGTGGTGGAACAAAGTAGGAATAGCCTCACCATCTTGAGTGAAAACCATAAAGTTACCTTAATCTGGGTCCCGGGACATCGGAACATTGAAGGTAACGAAAAAGCAGATGAACTGGCAAGAGGGGATCTGCCATGAATAACGCTCTTGCAGAATCGGTACTTACACCATTAGGTGCAGTCAAGAGCACAATTTCCCAAAAATATCTCCGAATCGCAGACTGTAGGTGGAAAGTCCAGACGAAATGCAAAATTAGCAGAACGTTATGGCCCACCTACAACCTCAAGCAATCGTCGGCATTAATAAAAATGAAACGACGGGACGCCTGGAGACTAACGGCAGTCATAACTGGCTTTTAGTCTATTGGAGATGGGTATCCCTCACAATACATACTGTCGCAGTTGCAAACAACCGGAGAAAAAGGAGACAATCTTCCATTTCCTCTGTGAATGCCCTGCCCTATGGAAGGACAGAATGTTAACCCTGGGCCAACCGCTGTTCGAGAATCTCGAACAACTATCTGGCTTAGACGTTAACAACCTATAGTCATGCTGTAAATAACTGGCAAACAAGTTGGTAACGAGGATGTGGCAACAAAATGGCGCGGAAGCGCTAGTTGGATTCTGGAAGAATCATCACTTTAACCAACCAACCAACCACAGTTCATTTGAGAGCCGTCAGAGTAGATTTCGACATCGAATCTACCAATCACTTTTCCTTTCCTCCATTCGGCTCTTGGTGGAAGACGTACCGTGAAGTCTTTCTTGAAGTTCGCATCGGGGATTGTGAAGTCTGATTTGTTTTTGAGCAATATGGGTCTCTGTAAGAGGATCTTACTGTGACCGTACAATCTTGTGGAAAAAGAAGGTGGATTGGCCATACGCTTCGCAGAGATGCAAGTGAAATTTGTTGCCAAGCCTTGGTCTGAAACCCGCAAGGTTGGTCGCCCAAAAATGTCATGAAGGATAACGGTTTAGAAGGAAGTAGAAGATTATGGAAAGATGTGGAACGAAATTAAACTACTGGCTAGGTAGGTAGGTTTAGCAGCCGCATCGCACATAGAGACAACGATGCCTCTTAGACCACGAAATGGGTTCGTTGTGAACCGCAGGGGCTGAGCTGTATTTACCTATCCATATTAAACCATCCTGAGCTTTTGACAAAGCTTAAAAGGTTGTTGATACCTAAAATGTATAGATTATCTATATTCGTTAAGAAGTAGGATTTTAAAAATCGGTTCCTGCTTCTGGCTAGAGCTGGGCATGTTCAAAAAAGGTGTTGAATTGTTTCCAACTCCTCCTCATTTCTGCAGCTACGACAGAAATCATGCTTGTAAACGCCTAATCTCTGCATGATTTCCTATGAGACAATGTCCTGTGAGGGCCCCTACTAAGGTCCTGATTTGAAGTCTATCCAGTTTTATAATACTATTGGACAGACGTAAATTTAGCCTTGGCCATGTTTGCCTAGCAATTTCACAGGTGTTACGCTAATCCATCTTTGATTTGTAGACCTGATTAATGCGTCCTTAATGAGAAGCTTACAAGTTGCGAGAGGTATCTCCATAAAATTACTTATGTCTGGGAAACAGGTACCTTCTCTTTCAAGTTGGTCTGCCCTACAGTTCCCTGGTATATCTCTGTGGCCTGGAACACAGCATAAGATTATACGATATTGTTTGGCCATCTCATTTAGAGATTGGCGACAACGTAAGACACTCCTTGATGTTGTTTGGAATGCATACAGGGCTCGTAGGGCAGCTTGGCTGTCTGATAGAATGCAGATATCCGTTGATGATATTCTGTTTATCTTTAGCCATTTTAAGGCTTCATGAATAGCGTTTATTTCGACTTGAAAAACAATACAGTAATCTAGTAGTTTAAAGGATTCACTAGTAGAAAGCTCTTCGCAAAATAACCCTGATCCTACACCGGTATCCATTTTAGACCCGTCCGTGTAGATCTTAACGGGTGTGTTGGGTGTTGGATCTTCTTCAAACCATCCCAGTCTAGAAGGGATTTTCATTAGGAAATTCCTTTCGAAGCAGAGAATGGGAGGGTGATAATCACAGTCACTGGGTATATACGTGTAGGAGTCTAAGATTGTTGAATGTCCATATGTGACAGTCTTCCATTGTGAGCTCGCTTTGAGCCTTACAGCGGAGCAGGCCGCTAAGTATTTGCAGAAGAGATCTAGGGGTGGCAGATGTAGTATGATATCCAAAGCCATCGATGGTGTGGTTTTCATGACGCCACATATTGCTAATGCCGTCAGCAGATGCCTTTCGTAGTGATGTAGCAGTATTAGGACCGGAGCCAGATTCCGCCGTGGGGGCTATCTCAGCTCCAACCGGGTTCTTTAAATTAGACGTCTTGTCCTTATTATAGACCCTCAGTGTTATGGACGAAAACCCAAAGCTTACTACACCGTCAGATCGCGCCAGTGCGTCCACCGAGTCCTTGCAGACTACGAAAGTAGCGCTTCGGTACTCACCTTTGGGATCGTCCAGCTTTGTGACCTTCCACGACGATGTAGGAAGCTCCCGATTACATACCCGAATTTCAAGGATCTTCTGATGGCTCCGCTGGTAACCAGGCCCTAGCTTTTGGTAAACTGGGGATGTCATCCCTTGAAATTAACTCGAGTTTAGACCCAGGCTATACTTCGCCGATCCTTGAAATGGCTACTTTATAAAGATCAGTTGATCTCTGATCGGCACAGGCTATAAGCTTCACGTGGCTCTGATGCCATCCACTATCGCGACAGAAAGGAACTAGACCAGGATTCTCCTTCAGACTCTTGTTACTGCTGGAATTTATTTGTTAATTCGGTTTAATATTTTATTTTGTAATTCTTGAATAGGTCAAGCTTTACTTTTATTATCTGGGTTGACTATATTTATAGCTGGACTAGGAGCTAATTTTGAATTTGATTTGAAAAAAATTATTGCTTTAACTATTTTGAGTCAGTTGGGTTTAATTATAAGAATTTTGTCAATAGGATTTTATAAATTGGCTTTTTTTCATTTATTGAGTCATGCTTTATTTAAAGCATTATTATTTATGTGTGCTGGAGCTATTATTCATAATATAAATAATTCACAAGATATTCGGAATTTATATACCTTTAACTTCTGGTTGTTTTAATGTTGCTAATTTAGCTTTATGTGGTATACCTCTTTTAGCTGGATTTTATTCTAAGGATTTAATTTTAGAAATTGTGTCTTTCAGTTATATTAATATATTTTCTTTTTTTCTTTATTTTTTTTTCTACTGGATTAACAGTATGTTATTCTTTTCGGTTGGTTTATTATTCTATGACTGGTGAACTAAATTGTGGTTCTTTAAATATATTAAGAGATGAAGGATGAGTTATGTTGCGTGGTATAAGAGGGTTATTGATTACAAGAATTATTGGTGGTAGTATGCTTAGATGATAAATTTTCCCGACTCCATATATAATTTGTTTACCAATTTATTTGAAATTATTAACTTTATTTGTTTGTATTAGTGGTGGATGATTAGGTTATTTAATTTCCAATGTATCTTTATTTTATTTTAATAAATCTTTAAATAATTATTTAGTAAGTTATTTTCCTGGTTCGATATGATTTATACCTTATATTTCTACTTATGGTGTAATTAATCCCCCTTTAGTTTTATGTAGAATTGTTTATAAATCTTTTGATCAGGGGTCATCTGAATTTATGGGAGGACAGAATTTATATAATAAGTTGGTTGAATATTCTCAATTATATTATATTAGTTTATTTTTTACATAATAATAATTTAAAAATTTATCTTTTATTATTTGTTTTATGAATTACTTTCCTTTTTAATTTTTTTTTTTTTTATTTTATTCAAGTAGCTCAAATTATAGAGTATAACACTGAAGATGTTAGGGTAATTATTTAATTCTTGAATATAGTATATAAGTTTCCTTCCAAACTACTGGCTAAGAACAAAAAAAGATAGAGATGTTTTATCGAGGCCTGATGCTCCAATGGGAGAAACAGGAGCTGTCTCTTAGCATAAGCTGATGATATATTTATATATATGTATGCACGTACATATATTTGTTGCGTTTACCACATATTTATTCATAACATAAAGATATGCAGCGTAGCTGTGAAAAACATTGTAAATGCCATTTTTATATCCCTCTTTTTCGGGAAATTCCCGTTTCAGAGATTAGCGTAAATTAACGCAATGACACGGGATTTTTATTAAATAAGATCTGGTATTGTATGTATGTATTTGTGTGTGTATATAAAGTACTTGTGTGGATAGATATGTACATACTGCATTGTCTCCAATATTAGCAACAACAAATATTGCCTTAGCATTTAGTTGTAGTACTTTATGTAACCAGGAATCGAACTGAAATTGCCACGCGGATGCACTTTTCGAAACTTGGTTAACTTTTATCGGCGTTGTTTTTTTGTTTTTTTGGCGTTGATTTTGTTTTTAGGTGAAAGGATGCTTGCTATGCGGGCTTGTTTATGTCATAAGTAATAAACAGCAATGATAAGAAAAACAACCAGATTCAATGCAATGACCGCTATGGCAGGTGAAGCGGAATGGAATCGCAGAAGGCCGCAGATGAAGACGCATTGGCGTGTAATCGAAGCAAATGCAAGCAAAGCTGAAAAAGGCGAGTGAAATAAATATTAAAAAAAAAAAAAAAAAAAAAAATTGCCATGCAGAGGCGTGCAAATGAGTGGATGCCTATACATACATACACACACACACACATTCGTATTTGCGCATATTTGCCAGTACTGTTTGCATGCGATGAGTTGAACTCGGGTGCACACATGACACTTTTAGCAACTTGAATATATGCAAGCTTAGCGCTATGAGGGTGTGTGTGTGTGTGTGTGTGTGTGTGCGCGTATGCATAAGAGGTGGATTATGCAAGCCTGCTGGAATGAAGTTGTGCGGCTAATCACTGATAAAAAACACAAATGAAGTGGAATCTTTAGTTCACTGACGCACAAGCACACAAACACACAGGCGCGCATCTTTGGCGTTTTTGCCTAAAAGTCAAACGGCGGCAGCTGCAGTGGCACATTGCATAAATCACATTTGGTTACATTCGAATTTTAACAGGAAAAACGATTTGCATCACAAGAACAACTAAAAAACGAAAAAAAAAAAATTCACCTTAAAAAAGGATAAGCGATTAGCTAATCGGGCATTTGCATGTAAATGCTTTATTGGCAGTTGGTGAATCTCTGCCTGCATATGGTAGTACATGCACACACACACAGATAATAGGTCTATTTATAAGTTCGTGCGGTTTTACAACAGATGGCGTAACTTGATTATTATTCCATCGATCCACATTTCCAAACATTCATTGGAGAGCTACTGTCGTAAGGCACAAACGTCAGTATAAGTTTTTTATTTGAAGCGTAAACAACAATATTTTTACCACACTTGAAAATGTCGAATTTCGTGCCAAATAATGTGTTTTTGCGGGGAATTCTTCTTCATTATTTTAATATGAAGAAAAAAGCAGCCGAAAGTCATCGTATCTTGGTGGAAGTTTATGGTGAGCATGCTCTATCTGAGCGAACGTGCCAGAAGTGGTTTGCACGCTTTAAAAGTGGTGATTTTGGCTTGGAAGACGAAGAACGCGAGGGTGCGCCGCCAAAGATCATGGATACCGAATTGGAGGAATTGCTCGATCAAGATCCGGCTCAAACGCAAGAAGAGGTTGCAAAAACTTTGGGAGTTGATCAATCAACCATTTCCAAACGTTTAAAAGCCATGGGAATGATCCGAAAGGTAGGCCATTGGGTGCCGTATGAATTGAAGCCAAGAGACGTTGAACGCCGTTTTATGGCATGCGAACAACTGCTTCAACGGCACAAAAGAAAGGGTTTTTTGCATCGAATTGTGACTGGCGATGAAAAGTGGGTCCATTACGACAATCCAAAACGTCGGGCAACGTATGGATACCCTGGCCATGCTTCAACATCGACGTCGGCGCAGAATATTCATGGCCTGAAGGTTATGCTGTGTATCTGGTGGGACCAGCTGGGTGTTGTGTATTATGAGCTACTGAAACCGAATGAAACGATTACGGGGGATGTCTACCGACGACAATTGATGCGTTTGAGCCGAGCACTGCGAGAAAAACGGCCGCAATACGCCGATAGACACGACAAAGTTATTTTGCAACATGACAATGCTCGGCCACATGTTGCACAAGTGGTCAAAACATACTTAGAAACGCTCAAATGGGATGTCCTACCCCACCCGCCGTATAGTCCAGACCTTGCGCCATCCGATTACTATCTCTTCCGATCGATGCAACATGGCCTGGCTGACCAGCACTTCCGTAATTACGATGAAGTCAAAAAATGGATCGATTCGTGGATTGCGGCAAAACCGACCGAATTTTTCACAAAGGGAATCCGTGAATTGCCAGAAAGATGGGAAAAAGTAGTAGTAAGCGATGGACAATATTTTGAATATTAAATTTGTAACCATTTTACGTCAATAAAGTTTCAAATTTCGAAAAAAAACCGCACGAACTTATTCATAGTCCTATTACATAACATACATACATACGAACGGTAGCGGGAGCATGAAAAGCAATCATATAATTTACATACAGACTTTATTAATTTATTATGCGCATTCGCATAAAGGCTCCTGGCCGCACAAAACACGTTGCATACCTTTCACTGAGTATTTAACTTAAGCTGCGGGCAACATGCTTTCGCACTTAATTTTATTGATCAAAAATTTAATTTTGTTTAACAAAATTGCCTTTCATTTTTACGCTACACTAACACTTCGACTTGCCTACGTCTACTCGTATGTATTTTGGTATGTATGTAACTAAGTGTGTCCAGCAAATTCATGTGCCTACCACACAACTGAAAGGTGACACTTTTGACAGCCAACCAAAAAAAAGTGACAAATAATCCGTACGCTTTAAGGCTACAATTTAATCCACCTGCCAACCAAAGCGGCTTGCCATTAAATGTCTACAACTTTCTGGCCAAGTAAACGTAAGGACGCACAAAGAATGGCTACGGACACACATATCGACAAGTGCATACCTACATACGTTTGCCGTTTACTCTGCAGAGGCCCCGATGGAAATTTATTTGGCAACTATGTGCGTACAGTTTCCATTTAAAAAAAAAATTGTTTAATTTTTTTCTTATGAAAACATAAATAATGAAATATTTTTGTATATTATCACGTATTTTATCAATTTATCAATAAAGGGGTTACATATGTCCAGAAGCGCCCAAAATGCTCTAAAAGAAAAACTGTTTTTAGAAGGGAAAACAGTAGAAATAATTATAAAAAATTGTATACATTGTTAATTAGTAGGGTAAAGTAGGGTACCTGTGACTATGGGGCAGCATTGACTTTAACGTTTTCGGTGTCAAATCGATTCAAAAACTTCGCAAACTGTACGCAGCCTAACATAATAACACGTGCTTATATGTAGTTTGGAAGTTCTCCATAAATGTTCAGCGGAGCAACACGTGTTTAAATGATTTTCGATTGGGTGATGTAATTTTTATGTACCGCTACGTAAGCATGTTTTAAAATAAAAGCAATTGATTTCTAAAGGCTAAAGTTATTAAATGGTGCTTCGAGATTTCAATTTTGGAAAAAATCGGTAAGCAACAATAAGGTTCTAAGAATAAAATAATCAAAACAATGAATGTGGATAAAGTCATTTGGGGCACATTTGACAAATGTGCCCTATGTAGTGATTATGTTAATATGTTTGGTAACTGTAAGTAACTTGGCTTATTTATGTATGACTTTTGTACAGTAATGGGACGGAACTATAAGAAAAAATCATCTGGAAAAGAAATTCATGAAGAAAATATTAAAAAAGCCATGAATGATGTAAAAAATGGATATGAGACACAAACTTCGGCAGCAAAAAAATACGGGCAATTTGTGAAAAAGACTCATTCCAGCCAAAGGATATATATAACTTAGATGAAAGTGGAGTAACTACGGTCTTAAAACCTCATAAGGTAAGTAAGTAAGCTAGTTCATCTGATACAAAACATCGAATGTCATACCTGTCTAGAAAATTTATTATATCTCGGTTTCCTATTCTTTTAAATAGATTATTGCTCAAAAAGGTCAGAGAACAGTGTCTCAAGCCACTTCAGCAGAGCTTGCAAGCCTAGTCGCCATTGTTGGGATTATATGTGCCACTGGAAACCATTTGCCTCGGTGTATGTGTTTTCTCGTACACTATTTAACGAAAGATTCACATATGGATCTTTCCCAGGTTCATTGCCTCTGCACTTAAAATCTGGCTGGATGACTTCAGAACTATTTATCGAAGTAGTAAAATATATAAAATGCAGCACTAATTGTTCAAAAGATAAGCCCATTCTCGTTTTACTAGATAACCAGTCATCTTATAGTAGTCTCGAAAGCATTAACTTTTGCAGAGATAATGGAATTGTGATGCTATCTTTTCCACCTCATACCTCGCACCGTATGTCCATTTTCAGACCATTTAAACAACTTTGTCGAAAGAGCTTCAACGATTTTACTGTTTGCAACATCGGAAAACAAATAACTATTTATGATGTGGCAAAATTAACGATAAGATTTTGTTCTGGTTAAATTTGCTCCTAAAAATCAAAAGCCATTCCACTATATTGGTGAAATAACGGAAAAGTTCAGTAATAACGCTTTTAACATAAACTATTTACGAAGATTTGCACCCAATAACTGGGTGTTGGTAAAACCAGAGGTAGAAGACATCGCACTAGCTTCAAGAAGTAAAATTGAACTTAAATTACCACAGCCAACTAATCCAGCTGGCACATCTCGATGCAGGACGAAGTATTTGTTTGATGTTAACTTTGGATACTACTATTTTAAATAATCAAATACTTTTTAATTTACTTTGTTCTCTCTTACAAATTTTTACTATATTATTATTTCGATATAGCTTCGATGGAAAAAAAGATGCCTGTGTTTTTGTTTTGTTGAAATAAATATATTTATTTTGTTTTTTGAAATAATGTCTTTTTTTTACGTTATTGTAAGTATAAAATAAAGTAAACAACACGATGATCAAATGTGCCCCTTTAAAAGTCAAAGGTACCCCTCCGGCGGGGCACATTTGATAAATTGGCTATTTTTTAAAAAGAGGCCGAATAAAGTATTTACACTGTCTTTTGTAACTCCTTGGCCAGTTCAATATTAAGATTAATTTCTAATAGTTAAGATCAATTCTTAAAATCTACGTTTTTCTCGAAAAATATGTGAGAAATATGGCTTCGCAAAAAACACACATGTCACAGGTGCCCCACTTTCCCCTACTTCAACTTTATAAAAAAATTTATTTTAATTTTTCTTTACCAAACTTAGTATTTACAAAATCACGAGACCCGAAGTACTGTGAAAAAAAATTGCCCCACGGTCTGCATCATTTCTTATGGAAATCAAATCTATAGAGAAAACACTTTCGAATATTTAACACAAAAAGCCGAATCAAAAATATTAAAAGCTGTATGAGTTATCATGCCGATCGTACCGAAAAAAGCAGTTCAAAGTTTGAGGTACAGGAGCGCGCGGACCGCTCTCTACCTCTCTCTCTACCTAGTTAATGGGCTGTAGAAGCTATAATAATAATATTCTTAAGATACTATACTTTCGAAATATTGAAAAAGACATGAATTTTTTGAAAATTCTGGACGTATGTAACCCCTTAAGAAGCGGAAACGCGTCCCCTACATTCCCAATCACCATATCGTGTTGGCTACGGCTCAGGCAATTTTAACTGTATACGGGTTGATGGCCTTCGGTTAAGGTTTCAAGGGATCATTTTAGTATTCAGCTCATCAGGGTTTTCCACCATAAAAGCATAAACAGGAATGACGCGCTGCTACAACACTGTAAATATTATGAGCTGAGTAGTGGGACTACACCCTATCAGCTAGCTCAGAAGAAAGGAAAGGTAAGACCACGTCTCGCAAAGTCTTTACTGGTGGTTAAGAAACGCAATGCCTTCGAGTTTGGTGACTCCGTTGTAATGGAATTCCGTTGAAGCATTCCCGGGATCCCGCTTTTAGTCGCAGAACTAATTGATTCATTATTTTACAACAACTTAACTCTAAAAAATGTCATCAACAGGGTTCGAAAAACTCTTCTACCATATAATAAATAATTGGGTTTTAAATAAACTTTTCTATTTAAAGTAAAAACTATTTCGTTAGTTACAAAATAAATGGCATTCATTAAATTTATAGGTATTTAATAATACAGTAAACTTTCTTTAACTCGAACCACCATTACGGAATTAAAATGTTCGATTTATGGAGACTTCCATTTAAAGAATATTATTTTTTTTGAAGGAACCACCATTATGAACATAAGTGAACTCATTTATTAATTCAAAACCAATTTCATTCCACATGCAATGTAAAAGTTATAATGATTTGAAATAATCAGAAATTATTCCCTGCAAACCTACTCTCCTTTTGAAGTTTTTCGTCAAAGTAGGTGGTAGGAAGGGGGGGGGTGTGGTTTGGTTGTCGAAATAATACACTTAGACCTTTCGTAGGTCCATTGTGATACCACTGGAACTTATCCTTACCCTTTGGTTTCCTTTTCAAACCATCCGATAACTTTAATAAACGAGCAAAGCTTCGTTAGTTTTAGATGCGCTATGTCCGCTACATCAGTTAAAAGTGCCGTATCAAGAGTGCGGAACCTCATTATAGCTAAGCTTTTACACTCACATAAAAGGTGTCTGACTGTTTCCTCTTTTTCTGTATTAAGACAGCGTCTACAGAGATTGAAATACGGGAGTCCTAACCTCCTAGCGTGACTGCCTCTTAAACAATGACCAGTTAATACCCCTATCATTTTTCTTATAACTTCTCTGATAGCTTTTTGATCGACCGCTGCTCCATTTTGTCCATGTCTGTCTGCTTAGTTTTGTATTTACGTGGTTAATGGTTTCCCTTTCTATAAATAGTTTACAAGCGGCTATAGGCATAGGTATCAGCGTCTTATTCACTTAGAGATCCAGCGTTGTACCGGTTCCAGCAAGTTCATCTGCCTTGCAATTCTCTGCTATATTCCTGTGGCCTGGCACCCAAATAAGGTGTATTTTGTATTATTTTGATACGTACTTTAGAAGTTTAAAACATTCTAAGACTGTTTTTGTCGAGTGCGTTTTAAATTCTAGCGCTTTTATTGCTGCTTGACTGCCCGAGTATATGAAGACTTCATTTGTGGATAACGCTCTCGTTTTTATTACCGTAAGTTACTCTTTTATGGCAGTGACTTCCGCCTGAAATACACTGCAATAATCAGGTAGGCGAAAAGATTGGCTAACTTCGAGTTTATCGGAGTAAGCCCCTCCACCTACTCTGTTGTCTAGTTTTGAGCCATCTGTATAGATGTTTATATCATTTTTCGTAACAATAAGCCCGTTATCCCATTCCTATTTGGAAGGAAATACTGTGACGAAGGATTTATTTAAGTTGAAATCCTTGGTCTTACAGAAATCCGCTGTACCAGGAATGCAGGGGAATTTTTCTATAATTAAACAGCGCTTGAAAGAGAACGATTCTAACTTGTTCACAATATTTCCTTAAATAAGAACTTCAGTGAAAAAAATTCGACATCATATGGGATTTTCTTATTCGGGGACTACAATCTAGAATCGGAAGGCCAATTCGAGTATATCGAAGTTCTAAGAGATTAAAATTGAGTTTACTTGCTCTCTAACCTATCTCGAATTACTTTGAGTTAAAGAAAATTTGACTGTACTTTAATGTGCTCATATCTGAGATATTAGCTCGAGATATGCCGAAAATAGGCGGCCGCGGTAGCCTAATGGCGTGACTATCATTCGGAGAATGTAGGTTCGAATCTCCGGGAAACACCAGAATGTAGAAAAAGTTTGTTCTGATAGCGGTCATTTTTGTATGTAAAAGAAGTTAAGTAAAATGCCTAAAGAATTTAAATGTCGTTTTTCGTTTTTTTATTGTAAAAATTACTGAAAGTACCCTACATTTTCTAGACCACCGGGACCTCTTAAGGATAGTTGGTAAAATATTTCTGTTCTCAAAGCTTTATGGATTTAGCAGACAAAACTTTTTTTCATAAAATTATTTCTAGTTGAAAAAAAAGGAGGAGATGATTCAGGGTGGATGAGTTTTATTCCATCAGCATTCTATCCAGGAGGCCGCCGTAGCCGAATGGGCTGGTGCGTGACTACCATTCGGAATTCTCCGAGAGAACGTATGTTCGAATCTCGGTGAAACACCAAATTAAGAAAAACATTTTTCTAATAGCGGTCGCCCCTCGACAGTCAATGGCACACCGCCGAGTGTATTTCGACCATGAAAAAGCTCCTCATAAAAAATATCTGCCGTTTGGAGTCGGCTTGAAACTGTAGGCCCCTCCATTTGTGGAACAACATCAAGACGCACACCACAAATAGAAGGAGGAGCTCGGCCAAACACCCAAAAAGGGTGTAAGCTGTAAGCGCCCATTATATATATACATATATATTCTATCAAGCAATTTTGTCGTATTCTTTAGAACTGGTTGGTATTGAACACATGGAGTTACCATTTCATTGGAGAGTTTGCGTTACAACCCATTTTCAAATAAATCTTCTGAGTCAGACTTATCCGAGGAGTTGATGAATCCAAACTGCTTTCTTTCATGGCAGTATTGCGAGTATAACTCTTCCTCTTATAAACCCGCTCTAATATTATGTAAAATGGTCCTTATTTGTCATACTTCTGAAACCTTTGCTTCATCTCGATATCAAAAAGCCGTCAACTAATTGTCGAGAAGTCAAAGCAGCCACAGAGAACAATAGTTACGCTCGGATCTGTAAGAGCTGCAAGGGCATGTGGGATATTTGCCTTTAACAGCGTGGCGTGCTTGGCAATCAAATAAATAAGCCAGCTTATACTGGGGTATTCAGTATGGAAGTCGGGTACTCAGCTGCGATTGATGCCGATGTTTTATTTTAAATTTTAATAAGTGTCTTGAAGGATTGCTGCTATGCGAACAATACCGAAGCAATTCAAGCAGACGAGGCGAATATTGTTCGAGGCGTACAAGAAATATAATCCACACTTGTCTATAATATTTTAGAATGCATTACAGCAAGGACTGTCGGACATACCTTAAAATGTAGAAACACTTTTCAACAAAAAGTAAAAAAAAAATATTTATTATTTATGAAAAAAAAAGTATAAATTATATTCGCACTCAAAACATTTTTGTGGGCAGGTAAATACCTCAAGACGTGGTGTGTGATTTTTTAGTCAGAGCAAAAAATTATAAAATCACAAAGCAATCACATCGGAATTCTCAGCATTTTATCTACAGATGAATAACTGATAAATTCGAAAAATCAAATTTAAGAGGGTTCATCATCCCGATTGGGGCATTTTCTTAAATTGATGTGTGTACATGTCCCTACCTTCTCTCCGCAATGACCTTAATGCCCACCGCACCGCTTTGAGCGATTTTGCTTGTCACTTGCTGACACATTTACCAGATAATATTACGGTGCTTACTCGCCTTTTGGGCAACCGTAAATCAAAACGAGATATACTCATGTTTACGCCCAAATTACTCGCAAGGTGATCAATTATAATTTCATGCATTTTTTCTCATAAGTATGACATAAAAAAAGGTGTAAGGATGTGTATGTATATGCGAGAGTTTATTGAACATGTACCTATGCATATGAACATTTCATTTTTGCTTGCGTTTGTATGGTTGCTTTTAAGGTTACTTTAATGTATATTAGGTATGTATATACTTTTCTCTTGAAACGCATATTGATAAAAGTTTTTTTTCCTCTATTTTGTCGAAAAATGCAATTTTAGTTCGTACGGTTTTGACCGTATTGATTCGCAGTGGACGAAGCTTCCGACCTGCCAAAACACTGCATTAAGGACCGCGACAGGATGTCTTCTGATGTCACCTATGCAACACCTACATAATGAGGCTCTAATGCTGCCTATTAAGGAGCATAACAAATTGCTCAGTGCTAGGGTGTTACCGTAGGCCTCACCCATGCAGATACCTGCTCGAGCCTGAGCCACCTCTCAGGCACATCAGGAGGCATTTGCTCAACTACGCGTACGAGATCTCAGACAAAACCAACAGACAGCTACTGGATTGGACAGTGTACAGACAGGCCATAAACGACATTCATCGGTAGACTCTCACCACCTTCTTGAGCTCCCGACTGCCGAATGCCGCTATCGGAGTCCAACCGCCACCAATCGCAGACGAAGATCTACAACTTCCCAGAGAGCCCCGCGTAACCTTGGCACAATTGCGCTCTGGATATTGTAGCAGGCTAAACTCCTACTGATAGAGAATCGACCCCGACATACTAAACATATGCCCAGCATGTGAAGGCACCCCGCACGACACTAGCCACCTTTTCACATGCCTCATTAAACCCACTCATCTAACACCCCTCTCCCTCTGGACCCAACCCGTCGAAACAGCTAGTTTCCTGGGCCTACAGTTAGATGAGCTAGGCGAAGGCGACCGGTGATTACGCTACACTAACAGGGCAAAGGTACTCCTACAACAACAACAACAACAACAACAACAACAACAAGACGATTGGAGAGCGCCTGTGGCGGGTGCTGTCACAGCCTCCTGGTGGTCAATCGATGACTCAAATTCTCGTATGAACGGTCGGTCAAATAAATCCCATCGTTTTGGAAGTTTACGAATTGCTGAATTTGAAAATTTTTCTCGTCAAACGAAATGTTCGGAAATTGACCGCTTTCGGCCAGACAAAGCAACTCCTTCGCTTTCTCAAGTCTGACTTATTGTTGCATTGGTGTGAGATTTTGCGCCTGTTGCATCTTGTAAGGCTTGACTTTGAGATAATTTTTCAGTATGCGGCGGATACTATGGTCAGATATTTTCAGTTCTTTTGCCATTTGATTGGCACTTCGTCGGGGATTTCACTCAAGTCGCTTCTTCACTTTTTCAACTATTTCATGAGACGTTGCAGTCTTTTTATGACCACCTCCATGACGTTTCGCGATGCTACCAGTATCAATGTAATGAGTAATGGTGCGGTAAACAAAAACTTTGTTTACTTAAGGGTGCTAGAGCTCACGAACAATCTCTGGTTGTGATTTTCCAGCAATATATATTACTAGCAAACCCGGCCCCCTTCGCTGGGCACACTAAAATAGAATAGATATGGTTTAGAACAGAAAATATATGATTTTCATATTATTTATTTCTTTATTCTTTATTCAAGCGCTTTGGCATAAACAATATTTTTCGTTTTTCTATTTGTTTTTGAGTAAATATAAAATATAAATTGAAAATCAGGAAAAAAGAAGATTGTTTTTAAATTTCAAATCAGCGCAAACGAATAACTAAGAAACAATCGTCTTTTTTCCTGATCATCCATGAATTTTTCGTTTCAATTTATATGTTTTATTAAGCATTGGATCATTTTTAACCATTATCCATTTATATTTTTCAAAAAAAAAAAACGAAAAAAAATTTTTTTTTCCACGAACACATAATTTCATTTGAACATTCGGATTTCACATTAAATTCTGAAATTTGGTTAGAAATTATTCCTGTTCCAAAATCCACTCCAAAAAAATTCACAAACAATTTTTACATGTTGCACTTACGTTTTTTCCTTATGGCATCCAAATCAGAAAGAAATATAGACACATTGTAACTCACACTGTCAATTTGACAGTTTAGTTCCGCCCCAAGCGTAAAAAAAGTAAGCGACATTATGGCTGGTTCAAAAGAACGCTGTACCCGTTGCCAGTGCTCCGAATTACAACCAAACTTTACGAAACCCATTTTCAATACTTACTTAACAATGTGCGTAAGTTTGGTTTAATTCGGTGCAAAGACACGGCGGGTACACGTTTTGGCATATATTTCGAGGCGCTAGTCATCAATAGGTATGAAAATTACCCCGTATTAAAGCACTTATCAACAGCTTTCATTTGATACCCATATTGTACATACACAACCAAAGGTTACCCGGGTCCACGTTTTGGCCTATATCTCGAGACCCTAGTCACGGAGCGGATGGAAATACTCTGAACTAAAGCATTCACCAACAGCTTCTATTTGATACCCATATTGTACATACACAACCAAAGGTTACCCGGGTCCACGTTTTGACCTATATCTCGAGACCCCAGTCACGGAGCGGCATGAAAAATATTCTGTACTAAAGAATTTTTAAAATCGGTCCAGTAGTTTTAGAGCCCATTCATTACAACCAAACAAACAAACAAACAAAATTTTCCTCTTTATAATATTAGTTTAGAAGTATAGATAAATCGCAAATGCCAGGTGTCTCTGGAAAAAATGTCGGAATATTTCTGCATCCATTTTATATGAGTTAATTGTCTGACAAATAATGTTAAAAAAAAGTTGGCCAAAAGGGGACGCTAGTCGCTCAAAGGCACTACTTAATCGATCAAAGAAAAACGTTTCCATGTTACTTGCTTTGATCAAGTGAAATTGTCGTCTGGGTCGACGTGCTCAAATATTGAATGGAATCCATTTCGACTAATGCAGAAGCTGCAAGAAAGGAGGACGAGTCTGCCGGACAACTGCTCTGTTACTATCCTGGGTGGTAGATACATTGGCTCATCGTTATTAAATTGTACTAATGACCTTGGGGATATAAGTGTCAGCCAGTTCATTGGGTTTGCACTTAAAATAAATAGCAGATAAACTGAAATGCATCGGCAAGGGTCTAAGTGAGTTGGTTGCAAGACCGACTGCCATTTCCGCCTATGTACCGACTTACCTACCTTGATTCTTAAGGGACCGCAAAGACAGTCAAGTTTGGTTGAACCATTTTTGTTTTACTAACAATTCCAGTCCAACTTTCCTCCATCAAATTGGAATACAAAGAATGAAGCCGGTGTCCAACTTCGTTATAAATGCCAAGCCCATAAAAATGTGTTTCTTGCTTTTTAACCGCGCTGTGCAAACGGACGTGAAACGACATGGATGCCTACCAATGAGGCATATAAAATATGCAAATAAACATAACAAAAAAGAAATAAAAAAACACAAAAAAGTATACACAAAAAATTAAATTGTCAAGCAACAAAAAAGGAGCTGAAGAAATGGTACTAAATTGCAAATGTTACCGAACAAATGAGATTTTTGCTGCTGTTGTTTCTGTTTCTTTTGCTGCTAAACGTTCGCAGCCTCATCAGAGCCGATACAAATGCTAACCTTGTAGACCTTGCAGTGCCAGCTTGAGTGCTGTGTCATGCCAAAAAACATTACCACAGCAGCAGCAACGGCAACACCAGCAACTGAGGAGCAAAACGAAAATTCACAAGCTCAGTGATTGCAATGTCGTGGACATGTTGTCTGGCACTTTGCAAATTGTACTTTGGTGTTGTTGAATTGCACTCTTTTCGGTTAAAGTTGCAACTTTGGGACTCTTCCGTATTTTCGGCACACAAAAAATATAGTGAAAAACAAAAAACAAAAACAAGAAAGTATTACACAAAATACCCGTTAAGGCAACACGAGACAGCAATTGAAGGTTTCAGGATATTTTCACAAAAATTCCATTTAGACAAATACATACGCGACCATAGGAACCATATGAAGATACACAAGTACGTAAGTAAGTAAGTGTACGCTGCTCTCGTCTTTTCATCACTTTTGTTTCTCTGTAATTTTCAATTGAGTCACTGTAAACTGATAGGAAATGCAACGCTTCATTGGCCCGCATTGGCAGAGAAAACGTGCAGACGTGCCACATGACCAAGACATTCGCCATTCAGCTGGCCAGCCAGCCAGTCATGCAGCCAGACCTGCTGGGCGATCATCTGCTGGTGCTGCTGCTGATGCTGCCGAAAGACAATCAAAGAAGCTTTGCGGCTTGTGAATAAATGAAGCAAAAGCAAAATTTGGCAACATAGTTACCGATTTTAAATGGGTTAGACAATGATTTGATTTCTTCCTTATTTGATTTTAACATTTCCCCCCCCCGCCCTGCATGCACTAACTCCTCTCACAGCTACTTAGTTAACCACTCAGTGATGTCGTTGCTGCCAGCCATATGCAACTTTGAAGCGCATTGAAAGAAGCCCGTTATTTGCACAGCTGCTTCACTGGAATTTACGTTATGCAATCGACAAAGCAACAACAGCCACCGGCCGGCTGTCCCTATTAGGTAGGGTAGCGACATTAGGCGGGCGCACGGACAGGCAGACATTAAAAAGCTTGATTGTGAGGAAGTGGCGGTGCTGTACGGAAATCCCAGAGACTCTGCCAAGTTGCCAAGTTGACGTTGAAGATGCCGTACTTATTGTTGCTGTGGCTGGCAAGTAGTCGCATACGCGCGCACATTTATCTTCCTGCCTGCTGTCATCTGCACATTCGCCTGATGCACACGCTAATATTAATTGCTACAACGCCACCACAGCTGACATTTAGCTCAAAATATCTAATTAGACTTGTAGCCAAAACCTAACAGCCTGCCGCCAGTCGCATTTCTTCGTATGCCTATCTTGTGAATGTGTGTGCATGTAAGTGTGTGGCCGCATGCGTATAAACGCCTAATATTGGCTGTTAAGCTCGCAATAAGTGCATCCCACTAAACCATGTATTTATCCTAAGCCAAAAATATAGCAACTGCCGTAGTCGAACGGGTTGGCGCGTGACTACATTTTGGAAGTGCGTAGGTTCGAATCGCCGTGACAAAAAAGGCGGTAATGATAATAGCGGTCGCCCCTCGTCAGTCAATAGCAAACCTTCCTGTGTATTTTTGCCATGAAAAAGTTACTCATAAAAAATATCTGCCACTCGGAATCGGCTTAAAACTGCAGGTCCCTCCAATTGTGGAACAACATTAGGAAGCACTCTACAAATAAGAGGAGCAGCTCGGCCAAACACCCAAAAATGGTATAGACGCCAAGTATGTATATAGACTTATGTGGCTCTGGACCGCATCACAGTGCCCTCCTACACAAAGTGCCATCGCAGTAGAGATGCTGATGGTTTTGCGACAAATCAGCGCACAAGCACAGTTGTGATAACTTATCTGTTGGCAAATCTACACGTAGATATGTATATGGGTGTGGATGTGTTTTTGGGTGTCGCACGCTTGTTAATAACTAAAAATATCCATGTGTCTAAATACATTTTAGCTCAGATTTAAGTACATTTCCAGCAAAACACCCACAAAACTGACGAGGCCAGACGCTGGTCATACCATGTGGGTGGCATTTTGACAACGCAACCAAAGTTAGTCGGTATGCAGAGACATAAATATGCAGCGAATATCGTTGCCAACATTTAAACAGCAAATATTTCTTTGTAATACTCCCGCGCTGAATTAGGCCACAGGTTGTGTGCTGAAAGTAAAACTCAAACGCAGATTTTACCAATGAAGAGCCATTCTCCTCTGACATCTTTCAGTCGGCAGACTGAGTGGACAAATAAAACACTTATACAGGGTTGCCCATATTCGACGGATCCATCGGGAAAACCTGTATCTTTTGACAGGGACGTCAGATCGCTTAATGACATACTGCGTTGGAAGCATCAGCGCAAGCAGATTTTTACCATGGAATAGTACACGCCACGCGAGCGTTCCCAATTTGTTGAAATTTACATTCAACAAAAGAAGTCAGTTGTGAAAACTCAACGTGCGTATAAAAAATTATGTGAAAAGTGCGCCTTCTAAGAACACCATTAAAAGTTTGTACGAAAGGTTTTCGACTGGTGATGCTCTTTCTAATCCAAAGAAGCCAAATCAAAACCGACCAAGGCGATCGGACGAGAATATTGCTCTTGTACGGGCCAGTGTTGAGACGTCGCCAAGGACATCCTAAAATTGCCGTTCTCAGCAGTTGGGCATTGCTCGGACCACTTTACAACGAACTATCCGCATTGATTTGCATTTATTCCCGTATAAGATTCAATTGACGCAAAGACTGTTGCCTGCGGACAAGCCTCGTCGATTGGAATGGGCCCAAAAAACGCATGGGTCCGTCGAATATGGGCAGCCCTGTAGCTTAGCTGATGCATCTGAGTATTTGGGCGATAGTAAACAAATGTCGCCCGCATAGTCTAGGTCTTCAAGGAATAAGTAATAAATCCGGCAAAGTTTTCCTAAAAATAATACAAATTTACCGCGCACACCTTAAATGAGACTCTCGAAAGACTTTGTTTACGTTTCTTTATTTTTAATTTTTTTTACTCAACCTATTAGCCTTGGAAATAATCATTTTTATATTTGAGCACAAAAAGCAGAAATAAAATAGAAGCAACTTTTCGTTTTTTTATTATTGTTATCACCCTGAATAGATTCGCCTTAGTTGCAGATGTGAACTTTCCAAAAAATTTTCAAATATCTACAAAGAACCCTTAAAACACTAACATGTCGCTCACTTATGAGCCGCCCTTTGCAAAACGTATTTTGTTTGTAGCGCAGACATATTTTCGCCTCTAACTAAGATTGTCAAGCAAATAGTAAATATTTTCCCGGCAATGTTCCGCCTTTCTAAATTATGCCTTCATTATTTATATTTATACGAGCATCGTGATTGGCCAACATACCGTTACATTTATTAGCACACTCATGACAAGCAAAACGAAAACAAAAGAAGTAATTTCCAAACAAAAGAAATATAAAAGGCCCAAACGCAAAAACAAAAACAAATAAAAAAATAAAACTTGAATGCAAATTCCGCACCAGATGCAATATTTATTGCGCTAATTCGCGTAAGGCTGCCAGTTCCGCTGTGGGATTTCCTATATAACGAACTTCTCAGCGCCAACGCAATGCAACACAAACCCACACACACACACATATATCATTTGTACAAATACTTGTTGCACGTTCATTAAATGCCTTGCAACTCAACAACGCAACGCGTTTGTGTCTTAATTCTTTTGTTGCATTCTTCCCCCTCGCGTCTGCTCCAAGTGGAATGACTGTGCACAATTTCATTGCTAATTGCTTTTAAATGTATTCACTCCGCTTATTACTGAAATTGAGCATAAAATTAAGGCAACCTGCAGTGCGCGCCGCCAAAGCCGTAGACTGATGACGAAGGAGTAAAATAAAAGCGACAAGCGAAAAATTTGTTAGCTGTTAACTGTAATGGAAGAAAAAATGTACTGCAAGCTGCTTTTGCGTCAGAAAAAGCAAATGTCGCTGTTGTAGTTAAGATTCTAGCTGCTCATTTTTTTCTGATTTAAAAACGTTTGTTTGTTTGTTATTGCTTCTTTCTGCTTATTTCTCTCCAGTTTTTCTGCGCTTTGTTGCGATGGGTTTTTTTTGCCGCCTCCAGCTGGACTTTGTTGTGCCCAGCAGCTCCTTTATTTCTTCTTATTTATCTATATATAGTACCTAATATATATTTATATACTTTCATATACAAGGTAGCTCAGAGGGCATCACCACATTCTCTTTTGTTGTAATTCCAAAAAGAGTAAAACAAAATAAGTTCGCACGACATTAAGCAATAAATTTCATTTTTTAATGTTTCCGAAATAGCATCTGATAGGCGGTTGCTATCAGCGTTTATGCAAAGGCTATAGACAAATAAGCATAAGGTGACCCACGCACGGATTACATTGGCATATTTTTATTTTATTTTTTTTTTTTTTTATTTTTTTTTATTAAAATTTCAATTTTCAAAAATTTAAATATAAAGTTTCAGCTCTTAAAAATTTATCCCGGGGTGAGATTTATTTATTTAGGAGTGAAAAGTTAATTTTGAAAAGTCGTAAGCAGTTCTCATTTCCGTCGGCTGCTTTGGTCGCATTTCAGTGCTACTATATTAAAATTTTTGTTCAATGCGTTCGGGAGCAAATTGAAAAATGAAAGGATGACGCCGTGCCAAGCGATTCAAGTATTTTGGGCATTGTCGCAGATATTTTTAAAATTTGGCTTGTTTTTTACCATTTAATAAAATATAATAAAAAAACTAATATAATACCTTGGCAAGTGCTTTATTTTTTAGTTAAAAAATTGTATGTAATTTTTGTGAACATTCTATGAATAGCTGAAAGTTTCATAGTAAACTTTGAAGCAAAAAATTGCTTGCCAAAAATTTATTTTCTGGTAAAAACTTATGGTATGATTTTTTTTTGTTATTTAATGAATAGCTGAAAGTCTCATGGTAAACTTTTAAACTTCCAAAAAAAAAATTGGTTGGCTTCGAAGTAAACTTTCAAGAAAAAAATATATTTTTTAGTAAAAATTTGCATGAAAATTTTTTCTTGACACTTTGTGAATAGTTGAAAGCCTCATGGTAAACTTTGAAGCAAACATTTTTTTTAAGTAAACAATTTTCATTATTTTTTTTTTGACATTTCAAGAATAGCTTAAAGTTTCATAGTAAACTTTCAAGCAAAAAATATATTTTTTAGTAAAAAATTTGTACGAAATTTTTTTTTTGACACTTCGTGAATAGTTGAAAGCCTCATGGTAAACTTTGAAGTACAAAAATTTATTTTTTAGTAAAAAATTTTTATAATTTTTTTTTTTTTTGACATTTCAAGAATAGCTAGGGGTTTCACAATATATTTCCAAACAAAAAATTGCATGGCTTCATAATAAACTTTCATGCAAAACATATATATTTTTTTAATTTGTTTGAAATTTTTTTTTGACACTTCGTGAATAGCTAAAAGTTGCATGGTAAAATTTCAAGCAAAAAATATATTTTTTAGTAAAAATTTTGTATTTTTTTTTTTGACATTTCAAGAATAGCTGAAAGTTTCATAGTAAAATTTCAAGCAAAAAATTTATTTTTAGTAAAAAAATTGTATAAAATATTTTTTCTGACATTTTATGAATAGCTGAAAGTTTTATGTTGAACTTACAGATAAAAAAATGCTTGGAAAAGAGTATTTTTAGTAAAAAATTTGTATGAAATCTGTTTTTTGTTATTTTGAAATTTCAAAAAATTAAATTTGAAATATTTTGTTTTGGACATTTAATGAATAGCTGAAAGCTATCTATAACTTATATCGAGTTATATTTAACTACATACAGCGAACTAATAAAAATCAGTGCAAAGTCCTGTTCTAGTGAAGCGCTAACAAAAGTTTTATTTTTTCTTAAAAAACTTGTTTCTAAATAATTAAAGAAACAAAATTTTTAGAAATGTTAAAAATAACCGCAGATAGTTGACTTTAAAAATTCTACACCAAAATGTTCAACACTTAATAAATCAAAAAATTATTAAATTGTTTTCCAAATTTGTTGTGTTTAACCTTTATTTTATAGAAGCCCACAAATAAACCAATTTTTAAAACTATTTAAAAATTCGTCCAAAGTACCTCGATCACTTAACTTGGACCAGCTCTAAAACAAATTATAACTTAAAAAAAACTGAATTTTGTATACAAAAAATATTTATCAATAATTAAATAAATTTTTTAATTTTACAATATAAAACAAAAAAATTTTGTGTTCCAAATTAGAAAACAAAAACAAATTTATTTTTAATTTTTCAATTTAAATTTTTATTTTTTAAATTTTCAATTTAAAAAAATATTTACCTGTTAATTTTTCAATTTAAAAAATAATAAATTTTTATTTAAAAAGAAATTTCATTTTCCAATTCAAATAGTTTTATTTTTTAATTTTTCAATTTAAACTTGTTTTTATTTTTTAATTTTTCAAGTTAAAAAAAAAAAAATTATTTTTCATTTTTAAAAAAACTTCATTTTCCAGTTAAAAAAAAATTTAATTTTTCATTTTAAAATTGTTTTTATTTTTCAATTAAAAAAAAATTATTATTTTTTAATTTTTCAATTAAAAAAAAAACACTTGTTTAAGTTTTCAATAAAAAAAATATATATGTTTTAATTTCCGAAAAATTTTATAAATATTTTAATATTTAATTTAAAATTGTTTTTATTTTTTAAATTTTCAATTAAAAAAAATTTATTTTTTTAATTTTCCAATTTCAAAACAAAATTTTTAATTTTTGAATTTAAAAAAGAATTTATTTTTTAATTTTTGAATTTAAAAAAATTTATTTTTCATTTAAAACATTTCATTTCCCAATTTGAAAAAAAAAATTATTTATTAAGTTTCCAATTTAAAATTGTTTTTATTTGTTAATTTTTCAATTAAAAACAAAATAATTTTTCAACAAAAAAAGAACTTATATTTTAGTTTTTCAATTTAAAAAAAAAATTGGTTTCCAATTTAAAAAACAAAAAAAAAATATTTTTAAATTTTTCAATTTAAATTTTTACTTTTATTTTTTAAATTTTCAATTCAAAAAAAATTTACCTGTTAATTTTTCAATTAAAAAAAAATTATTTTTCATTTAAAAAAAACTGCATATTCCAGTTTAAAAAAAAATGTAATTTTTCATTTTAAAATTGTTTTTATTTAGTTTAGTTTTTCAATTAAAAAAAACATTTTTTTAATTTTTCAATAAAAAAAGATATAATATATATATATTTAAATATTTAAAAAAAAAGTTGTATATATTACTTTTTAATTTAAAATTGTTCTTATTTTTTAAATATTAAATTAAATAATAATTTATTCTTTAATTTTCCAATTTCAAAACAAACCTTTTAATTTTTGAACTAAAAGAAAAAAAAAAATTTTAATTTTTGAATTTAAAATTGTTTTTATTTGTTAATTTTTGAATTAAAAGAAAAAAAAGTATTTCTTAATTTTCCAATTAAAAAAAAACATAATTTTTCAATAAAAAAAATATATATTTTAGTTTTTCAATTTAAAAAAAATTTAATTTATCAATTAAATTTAACTTATCAATTAAATTTTTTTTTTGTATGTTCATCCTGCAATTAGTAAAGATTTTCCTCATGTACTGATATTGGCCAAAACTATTTCAACATCAAGTTCTAAATTTTAATCAACATTTACATGCCTAATAAAAAAGTTATCAACAGAAACTAAAAGTACAAAGAAACTCAAATACAACTCTTGCCCACCACGGATGACAACCCTTATTATTTTTATTTTGCTTTGGAGAAAAGTTAATTATTATTTTTTTTGGTTTTGCAATTTTTTGAAGTTTTATATTTTCCTCACATTTGACATGTGGTTGATTCAAGAACACACAAAATCACAATAATTTTTCCATTATAATTCCGTCTATTTTTATGAATACGGAACCACTAAATGTTTCAACAAAGTCATCTGTCGGTAGGCCTAAGAAAATTACTGTTTCTACGGCTTGGCACCATAGAGAGAGTGGTGTTAAATTAGCTGGTTTGAGCTGGCGCGTTAAGGGGTATTTCGGATATTTATTCATAAAATGGAACCACTTTTAATATATCGGGGTCTATTCTGTATAAAGAGGAGCTTAACCTGCTGCTATATCCAGAACATAGTTGTGCCAGTGTTATGCGACTTTCGCGAAGCAACTGGATCACTTTGTCAGCGACGTGATGTGGTTGGTTTCCGATGCGGCATTTGAAAGGGCGAGAGCTTGTGAAGGCACCGATGGACTCTCCGTATATTAACCAACTACTAATGTATGCCGAAAACTCAGCAGAAAGTTGAAAAAGTGTGGCACTTTGGATGCACCTAGATGGTTCCCCGATTTCAGCAGTTAGTCCTTCGGATTAAGCGTTCGGAATACTCATTACTGAAACTGGCCGTAGAGCTCTTTGAGCTGACTCTTAATAAAGTGCATTCATCTATATTAAATTTCTTGTTTCAGATTTCTAGATTTCTTGATGGATGCTATTCTTGAAGGCATGGACCAGATATCTGCATAAAAAGTAATGTCGAGCTGTGAGAACGGCCGATCTCTCGTCAACTAAAATACACTGCCTAATCGAGAAATACACGACGACACAGACAATGTGCAGCGGCTTCGTTGGCTGAGTCACGTCAGCCGAGTGAAAACAAACGCTACGGCTCTGAAAGTATTCGATGCGGTGCCAGCCAGGAAAAGGAAGGCCTCCTCTGCGCTGGAAAGATCAGGAGAAGAAGGCCTTGACTTTACTTGGTGTGCCCAACTTGCGTCGGTTGGCACGAGAAACAAGAAACAACTGCAGGGCTTTGTTAAATTCGGCCAAAATCTCATAAGCGGTTATCGCGCCAATCTAGAAATAAAACGGTTTAGAAAATTGGTGCCACCGTCTTTGCTGGAAACTCATATCCCCCAACTCATGCCATCAATGTGAAGAAATCGTTGAATATCATCCGGTACTATTCGTCAATGACGCTTATCATATTTGCACAAAAGAAGGTATTCCGAAAGTTCGCATATCCAAAGGTAATGCAGTCCATCTTTCAACATTAATTTCTAGAAAAAATCAAGCACTTCGTTATTCAGATCCAATCTTTGCTAAAAACTATTTGAAGGGATCAACTAAAAATGACCAATTGCCACTTGTGCTGATGGTACTGGCTCCTCCGCGTCACTATCTCTCAAAGCTTGGATGTCTCCCTGTGCATTGCTTGTTCGAGGACATCCAAGTACATTTCGAGGTCGGCTTCAGCCAATCTCTTCTAGTCAAGCCACCACACTTTCTGATTGTTTGCTGAATATGGGCCACACGGTTAGGATATATCTTTCAAAATTAACAATGACTTAAAACCATACAGAATTGTTTCACAAAAGTACTAAAAATTCCGTTTTTGGTAGTGTAAACTTCTCCATTTTGAAACACAATAAAGTTCGTAACTGCCACCTTTCAAATGTAAATGGCTCAAAATCACCAAGGTTGCGAATTTCAAAATCGGTTTTATGACAAAAAAAATTGCAAGCTATAAGGATGACTATTAGTTTAGACTGTTGCTTAATTTGAATATTTTTAAACCTTTACAGGGCAGCGCACAGAATTCTTTATTTTTTTAGTAATATTGCTTAGTAGTAAATATCTTGTAGAAAACCATCATTTCGGGAACGTTTTCCTAAGTTTCATAAAATCCGCAAAAACCAAACAAAGCGCAGAATTTGAGCTTTGTTTAAAAACATGGGTATATTATGTATATTATCTACATATATTGAATAAGCAATAATGAAATCAATACATTCAAAATTTTCTACAAGGAAAATACGTCAAAAAATTAAAGAAGATGCTATTATTCCGCATAAAATTTAAGAAATTTCAAAATATTTAAAACTCTTATAATCGAATTAACGTAATATGTACAGAACAAAAGTTCTGTAATCTAATAAATATATATATAATATTTAATATCTCCATTTATGCGTATTTTATTGAAATATTGTAATGTTCCCGAAAATGATCAACCGTTCCCGGAATGACAAAAATGTTCTCGAAATGATTATATTGATATAATTAGGTAGAAATAAGGAAATATTTAAATTATAAACAACCGTTTAAAGAACTAAGTTATTTATTTATTTATTTTTTTACAAAACTTATTATTTTTCAAAAACATCAATATCATTATCAAAATAACAATATTCTTGACTTTTTTTCTTTTTTTAGCGTCGGTGTTGAAATTTTATTTGCTCAAAATCAATATACGATATATCCTTAGATTTCAGCTTAAATTTTCTAATATTGTTACGCACAGATCTCAAAAAGGGTACTAAGATTTCTTCATCATCGTCATCGACACATGTCTGGTAGGTAGCAACATATCTGAAGCAAATATTTGGCTTCTCAGTAGGAACTTTAACAACCAAGAAATTCCCAGCGGATACGAAATCTGTTTAACTTTAATCTGCTGACGACGAGATATTGTCTCTAAATTTTCATTGTCCGAGGAAAATGACCAGTATTCAGATTTATTAATTTACTCTATTTTTAAATCTCAAATCGTTATCTGTGATCATGGGCTCTTCGTCAACAGGAGATTCAACTGCAGGCATAAAAACTTTCTCAGGTTCAACTGCACTCATATTACAAAGGCTAGAAAGCCTCGATAGTTTTAGCTCTTTATGAAAATGTTCGTATCGATATAATTGTATTAAAACGTCTAGTCCTTTTTGCCAGTACACTTTTGTGATGTCCATTATACCTGGAATAGCATCCAGAGGCTTTGGAACGCGGTTTTTCTACTCAATTACGTTATCTTCTGGGATTACTTTTACTTCGATAGCAGCATTTTTGAACAAATCGGCGAATTCTGAGGCTGTTCCAACATCATTACCCATCAAGACATCTTTTCATCTTTTTCGGTATCCTCCTACCCCATCCATTGGGCCTTTACCATGACCAGCCTCGCCTTTTTTTTCTATAATATTCTCTCTCCCGTTTAATGTCTTTCTGCTCTTCAGTCATCTTATCCAAAAACTTTCTTCTTCTAGCATTCACTTTTTATCTTTGGTTACTTGCGCTGCACTATCCTTTTTAAGCTTTTTTTGAGATTTTGTTTTATTTTTTTCTTTACCAGGAGTTTCCATTATGCTGTAATTATAAAAAAACAAAATTTTAAAATAAATTTATTAAAAAATTGTAAGTGATCCGCCCTTGGAAATAATAATCATCATTCCGAGAACGCAACAGTCATTTCGGGAACGTGTCATCATGTCCGGGAACGTTCCCGAAATGACCGTTCACGAAATGACGATTTCAAATAAGCGCGCGCTTTGATTAGACGGCGGCCATCTTAAATGCGATCTGGGTTTGCCAATAGGAAAAGTGTGAGTTTACTTTCTTATTTCGTGTCGTAAAAAAGAATTTCATCAATAATTAAATGTAATAATTACGTTCCCGAATTGACGGCCTATTGATGTACGCTCTACGAATAATGAATTGAAAGGTACTTACCAATTAGATTTATTTTATTTGACGATAAATACTCTGACAGCCCGCTTTGTTATTCTTTTGTTCACCGACTGACGTTAGACACCGAATGGCTGCATTCACTTAAAATTATTTTTGATCTATTATCGATACGTTCACTGAAATGACTTGTGCGGTATCGGACAAACTATATTGGACATTTTCATAGTTAAAAATAAATAATCTTTTAGTATCCTTTCTAAAACTAAATTTTGTATAAAAAATACGATGTATTAAGTAATGAAATGGGTAACTTACCTCAAATTTTTATATTAAATTTTGGACTTGTTGCTGAAGATTGTACATTAGGACGCGTTCCCGAAATGATTATCCATGCATGTATATTGATTTTATTTAAAATTTGCTTTATTAATTAGTTATATTGTTTGATGTAAACACAAAGCAGGTTAGTTGAAGTAATTTATTAATTTTTTTTTCTCAAATAAGTCAAGATTTAAGACATTAAATTGCTAGCAAAGCCAATTCTGCACCTTGGTGATTTTGAGCCAAATGCAGTTATAAAAAAGTTACATAAAACACCAAAAGAAAAAAGTTTTAGCAACTTCAAATATTCTCATACTTTTGCTCTATTTTTTTTATAAATAGAAGCGACTTGTGCAGCTTTTACAAACCTCAGTTGACTTCAACTTCGCCAACGACAACCACCCAAGCAGACAGCATTTGTTTCAATTTTTTGTTGCGGCCGTTGATCGGCTGTACGAATATATTTATCTTCTCCTCGTTTTGCGGGTACTTGTGAACTGCGCTTTGTAGATTTTTCAGAAAAATGCTGATTTCCCTCACGTGCCCTTGCTTTCTTGGCCCTTTCACTCCCACACAAAGCTGTGAATTATTATTTTTTCGCTATCCTACGTTTATTCAATTATTTTGTTGTTTTTTATTTCTCGCAGGAGAAAGTGCTAGAAAAATACAAACAAAAGAAAAAACAAAACCATTTCCCATGGAATTCAATTGCACTTCAATGCCTCGCCGCTGCGGCTCTTGCTTTAAGTGGAGAATTTTAGTTACGATTTAAGTGTGCACACATACATACATACATCTGCTCCCGCAACATTTTTTATCTGCTCATATTTGAGATAGATGTTTGTGTGTTGGTAAGTACAACACTGCTTAAATTTTGTGGCATTAAAATGTAATCAAACTAAATCTTGAAATTAAATCATGAAATTAGTGTAAAAAATTGTATAATTTGAATTTCTTCAAGGTGCTGATTGTTGGGTAAGAAATATTGAAAATTTGCTGTAGCTATAAGTTTTTGAATTTCAAATGAACTTTACTATCGTATTGACTCAAGCTCTTTGCTTAAGCTATTTGGTTTTAAGTCGCTCTTCAGCAAAAGTCTACCCGACTCTCTCTCTTCTTTGCTGACGGGCAGCGTCTTTAAGTTTGGAGTTTCTTTTTTAGCACCGTTTCGCTTTGACAGCTCTCACAGTGACACTTACGAATCAAATACCGTTGAGATATCTCAATTTATACTTAAGTTTACATAGACCTTTCTAATATTCCGCATACAAACTCCAATCTTTTCAAACACAAAAATCTCAACGATTTCCAATCAAAGGCTGCCTGTAAAAGATCTCACACTATTCAGTTACAAGTAAATATTTTTTAGGCTACCACTAACTAAAGTTATGCGCTCTAAATTTAATATCCAAATATGCATACCAGTGCAACAGCTACAAGAATTTAAGCTAAACTCTCAAAAACAAACAAAAATTCATTTCCTAAACTCATAACGGAAATCAGTTCATATTCAATGATGTTTTTGCAATAAAGTTTCAAAACGGTTTTTGTGAATGAATGCACAAACACACACATTTTATTATATAATACCCGAATTATTATCGCATCGGCCTAAATTTTCCAGCCAACAGCAGCTCATCAAATGCAGCCATGAAGCAACTTCAACTGCCTGCCTTCTCAAGTGGCAAGAAGTGTGCAATGAGGAATTTTCTATTTAATTATGCCACCATTTGAAGTGTACCTAATTTGGTTGAAAACATTTGTTCATGAAGAAATTTAATTATGCATTAAAATATGCATTCCAACTGAGCTGGTAAAAACTCGACCTAAATCTTTTCAATTACTTTGTCTTCGCATTGTTTCAAGTACTGGTATTTAGTGCATGTGCGCATAGATCGTCTGAGCTATAATTAGCTACATACATACACACATACGTGCCTATATATAATACTTGTGCTCATTTCAGCATAGTGAAGTCAATGGGTCTCTGGTGCATAATTTAACAACTCAGCCAAGGTTTATTAAGCAATTTACCAAGGCTTAAACAACTTAAAGGCGACTCCTCATGGTAGCAGCCTCCTCGTAAAAATATAAAAAATATATAGCCCACCTGGGTACTATTGAGCATATGTTACATATACCTAAGCCTGAAATGAAGTGTTTAAGAAGCAAGTCATGGCTTGTTCAGCTTCCTTGTAGCTGTGAAGCTGTGACGCTCTACTTTTTCATGAGCGAAAAATACTTAGGCGACATGTGAGCAGATATATGGACCACCAAAGGGGCGATAAATACACAAGTTTTTTCTTTTAAGTAATTATTTAAGTGCTAGTCTTTAAGAGCGTACAACAATAGTCTAGACTTAATGCTTCAAAAATAAGTAAGGAAGAGTTTGAGGTCAAGACTAAGGCCAAGTGTTGGATACAGTGGGGAAGGAACTAGAACGAATCATCTGTGAGCGTTAGCAGAAATACGTAGAGGTGCCAACAGGACTTGCGGGGCGACATTTTGGCTTCAGGTGAGTCAACAGCCAACGCCATTCGACTGGTGGCCGAAATAGCGAACGAGGCTATTAATAGGACAGGTCAGGCATCGGGCTCTATAAAATACTGCGCAGTCATAACGCTGGATATACAGAACGCTTTGAGCCCAGCAAATGGGACGCTACTTCTTTCATCACTGAGTGGTATTGGAGTGCTTTCGTACCTGCTTCGGATTATCCGGAGCTGTTCGATGCCAGTAGCCTTGAATACGACACAGCTGACAGATAGTGTACCGCGAGGTTCTTGGCCCTACTTTGTAGAAAGCAATGTGCGGTGGCATCCTCAAAATGGAGCTACCCATAAATGCGACACTGGTGGGATACGCAGACGATATTACGCTGGTTGTAGGCCCGAGAAACACATCTACAAGAGGCCCTGCAAGTTTAGAGGGTGAGTGCTTTGCGAGTAGCCTGTGCTTACCGGACAGTATCGGAGGATGTAATTTGTGTGATTGCGGGAAAAATTCTACTGGATATCCGAGCACGTGAAATAAACCGTCTCTATCCAGGGCAAGGATAAGATGGAACGACGCGCACATCAAATCGAACTTCCCGACAAGTGCTGGATTGGACATGAATCAGTGTTCTAGAAGAGGTCGACTCAGACATACCGAGCTGAGTTAACGACTCACAACCATATCATACGTAGACAAGACGGTAACGCACACGACAGTACCGCACACTTTCAAAGTTCCATCTGCTTTATAACGAAAGTAATGGAGACCATCAGAGAGGTATAACCTCCACACATCATAGGAAGAGAGACTGGACGCAGGTTTTTTTTTTGTGGTTGATATCGACAATCATGGCTTCGTCCTCGATGTAGCGGAAATGCGGTCCCAGGGTGGAAGTCAGCTGAAACGTGAAGGTCTGCTTTGATGGTAGCATGACCCACATATCATTGGCGCGACGGCATCAATCGAATGTTTCTGACATTTTTATTCTTCCCTTCAAACAAAAAAGTTCTAGTCACACCTATATTAATAATTTTTGTTATACTCTTAGTCATAATCATAATTACAGTCATAGTGATAGTCATAGTACAATAAAAGGCTTAGTCGTAGTTCAAGGATCATTGTGTGGCAGCCAGCAAAAAATCGCAGATAGTACACAGTGCGCTTTCAAGACTTATGCCAATTATAAGGGGACGACAGCTGTTTTCAATGGTCACCATATCCGTGATTACAAACGCAGCGCCGATCTGGGTAAATGCGAAAAAATCGCTTATGAAAGAAATAAGAACACGCGCTTAGAGTTGCGGGAGCTTATGCTTATCAAAGAGTTGCAGAGACTGTATAATCTAGTGCGCGGTAAATCGCTCGGTGTCATTGAAAGGGAAGAGAGGCAACGAACTAGAAGAGAGTGACAGCAACGCTGAAACCTTTCAAAAGATGTTCGTTGGACGCACAAACTGATACCAGACACAGCGAAATGGTATCGAAGAAAGCACGGAGAAGTTGACTTCTAACAGGTGGCGCTAAAGTAATCCTCCTTTCAGAAAATGCTATAAATTTTGCCATTGGCCCCTAATGTCAGTTCTGTTTTGACATTTGTGTAGTAAACACATGCGAAATACACGTTAATAAACAATGTTACGCTACACTGCTCCAGAACGCGGAATATTGTGAATTTCGTTGCAGATTTCCTCGCCGTCCAACGCCTACTGGTGAAACACTGCGACGTTTATCCGCTCGCCTCGAAGAGACTGGTACAACACGAGATGCTGCCAGGCGTGGCAGACCCAGGAGTAGCCGTTCTGCAGAGAATATTGCTGCTGTAGCCGAGGATGTCATGGAAGCGCCGCCGACATCGACCAGACGACGTGCCACGTAAATGGGTATCAGTCGACTGTCTTTACAGCGAATTTTGGTACAAGATTTGAAGATGTTTCCGTACAAAGTCCAGACGGTGCATCAGCTGTTAGCTGCTGACCGCCAATCGCGTCTAACATACGCTCAAGCCATCCTTAATCACCACCACGAGGAAGATGATTTTTCATCAAAAATAATCATGAGTGGTGAGGCCCATTCCATCTTAGCGCAGGAGGAGTCATCGGACCTTTTTTCTGCGAAGACGTCGCAGGCCAAATGGTTACTGTGAATGGTGAGCCCTACAGAGCAATGATCAACGAGTTCTTTTTGCCGCAACTTGATGAATTGGGATTGGAAAACATGTGGTTCCAACAGGACGGTGCAACGGCACACACTGCACGTGCCACAACCGATATGCTGAAGGATGCATTTGCCGGGCGCCTAATCTCCCATTTTGGCGATTTGCAGTGGCCAGAAAGATCGCCTGATTTCACCGCTCCAGACTTCTTTTTGTGGGGCTTTTTGAAGTCGCGGGTTTATGTCAACAAGCCTCAGACTCTTGCAGCTCTTAAAGACAATATCCGTCAAGAATGTGAGGACCTATCGCCGGAAGTTTTGGCCAAAGTGATGGAAAATGCCATAAAAAGGGATCAAATGGCAATCAAATGTGGCGGCGGCCATTTACATGACATCATATTCTCGACTTGATGTAAAAAAATTAAGAATCAAAGTTGTTCATTTTTTTTTTAAATTACAGCCAAAAAACATCCCAAGGTTACTTTTGCGCCACCTTGTACATAACGTAACAACTGAGCGGACACGGATGCTTTAAAAAGTATCTGCATCGCTTTAATTTAGAAAACGACCCCTTTTGCCTGGTCTGCCCTGACCAACCAGAGAGGGCAATGCATGTGACATTTCGGTGCCCGCATTTCGACTATAAAAGAGCAGATCTTTGCGCGGTCTTTGGCGAGTATACCACAAAGGCAAATCATACGATGGAAATGGGCGATAAACCTGCAAAATGGCGGACATTAAGTGGTGTAGTAGCGCGTATAATGAAAACGCTGCGTGATAAAGAATGGCTCCAAAAGGCTAACCTGCGCTATCTACAGCTTGATCTTGAGGTAGATAGAAATGCTGAAGAGTCGTTGCAAGACGAACACCTGACAGATTCTCGTACTGACAGAGACTAATTATCATATATTAATTTGAGTTAAAATACTCAATAACGGCTTCTCGACGTATTACTTAATGGCACGGTTCCGGGAGAAGAGCCAGAAAAAGTTTTAGTTAAAGCTCGAGTTAAAGTCCCACATTGGCGGCCGCAATAGCAAAAAACAAAGCGCATAGTCGTGTTGATAGTCATATGTCGATATACAATCATGGGGTATCTAAAATACCTTGGCGTCTATATTGATTCCAGACTAAACTTCAGGGAACAAGTTAGGGTTGTTAGTGTGAAAGCGAAAAAGGTTAACAAGGCGTTTATGGGTATGCTAACGAACATAGAAGGATCACAGGAGAAGAAAGTTTTTTTGTGACGGAATCTAAAAGTTCGTTCGTCTCTCCAATCTGGGCTCGAGTAAATGAGTGCCATTTTAAAGAAACTCCGCAGGTCAGTACAGAACAAGCGTGTTGAGCACCGCGGTGGGCTGTAGCACTTTGTCGGATTACGAAATTCGCGTCTTAGCTAGCAAAATGCCTATAGAAATCCGATAAAATGAACAGAAGAGGTTGCACGGCTCGCAAGGTCCCACGCCGACAGAGGAACTCAAACAAGCAGAAGGTTGAACCTCGATAGCTGAATAGCAATCAAAATGGGACCAGCCACCAAAAAGCTGGTAGACGCATAGGTGGATCCCACGGATTAACGAAAAGATCTGCTCGGAGACATTAATTTCCTGCTGACGCAGCTTTAAAGCGGTCACGGATGCTTCCAGAAATATCTGCATCGGCTAGACTTAGCTGGTAGCCCTTATTGCCAAGAATGCTTGTACAAGGAGCAGACTGCCGAACTTGTAGCATTTTATTGCCGCAGGTTCGCTAAGAAACGCGATGACCTAGCAAATAAAACTGGGGTGTTTCTAATGCTTAATAATCTAGTTCCACAAAAGCTTGAGTCAAATGAAAGGTGGAGCTTCGCAACATTGGTTGAAGGTGAAGAAATGATGCTAGAACAACTGGCGTATTGATAAAATGCAGTAAGACGAACAGCAGACGAATGTAACTGACGACTGAGCTAATAACTCACGACAGCCTCCAGATGTAATTACCAAATCGTTATCCCGGTAGGGTAAGTCCCTCGGACTTGAGGTGTTTTTAGTGGCGTTAAAATCCCACACTGACTAAGGCTTTCAATTGTTTTGACCACTCGCAATAGTCATAGTCAAGGTCCCAGTCTTAGTCATAGTAGCAATTACAGCTATTTTCATAGTCCTAGTCAAATCTTGGTCATTTTTCTGTTTTTGTCAGGACAACTAGAAAGTGCAGCTCTCAGACTTCACCTCAGAATTCTCTTTTAATTTTCTTTAAATCTACCCGATCTCCGAAGAAATCTGAGTAGATCTTGTGGTGCCACGGAGCCAAGATGGTCGCTTCTTAACACATCAGTACCAAAGGCCTCAAACCTGATTTGAGCGAAGGCGGGGCAGACACACAGGAAGTGGTCTCATCCTCCTCTTCACAAGCTGGGCAGAGTACCCTGTCTGAGATGCCCAACCTTTCCATGTGCTTCGCCCACAGAAAGTGGCCCGTCATCAGTCCTACCAGCCGTCTGCACTCCCCTCTGCTTAATGACAGAAGGGTTTGCGACAGTCGATCGGACATGACAGGTAACATCAGTTTTGTCCATCTGCAGCCTCTCTCAGCCTGCCAAGCTCGTTTGTGGGTGGTAGTTACCCATTTGCTAACCGTGGCTGTGATGGCCGCAGAAGGGAGTGGCAAAACGGGCTCTGAGCCAAAGAAGTTGGCCTTAGAGCCCACCTTCGCTAAGGAGTCAGGCTATTATGTTTACCGACATAGTTCAGCCTGGATTTACACGACTTGACTACACCTGATGTGGTTGGAGGGCTGTCTAAGGCCATAAGCGCAGCTTGGCTGTCGCCGCAGACACATATAGATTTGCCTCTCCATCGCTTTTCCACAACAAAGTTCATCGCTTCTTGAACTGCATACATCTCCGCTTGAAACACAAATACATGCATTACAAGAGCAAAGTGCAGTTTTGTCCTGCTGGATTCCACGTAGACCCCAGAGCCGGAGCCAAGCTCGGTGCTGGAGCCATCCGTAAAAATGCGAAAACAGTGTTTGCCGGGCTCATTTTCTGAGTCTTCCCACAACTCAGCCTCGGGTAGCACTACCTCTATCTCTTTTCAAGTACGACTCTTGTTGGCATGGAGTTAAGGGGCACGGAGAGAATCGTTGGATCGACATCCATGCCTTCTGTGTGTTCCAATGCCGGACAGGGGCCGTACCAGTTCCCATTGTGTTTCAGCCTGCAGATGGCCTTCAAGGCCTCTACTTGAACGAAAGCATAAAGTGGTGGTAAACCAATCAGAGCATCTAATGCCGGGCCTGAAGTAATCGGAAAAGCTACGGTGCAGCATATCGCCACACTGCGTTGTAGTCTCGATAAGGTCCTCCTGACTCCCACTAGAAAGATTCTACTCATCCAGACCACTGATGCACAGGTGATAATAGGTCTTAGCATAGTCGTGTAGATCCATAGGACCTTGCTAGGAGAAAGACCCTACGTTTTCCCAAAGACACCTTTGCACTGCCAAAAAGCTGTCAGCGCTTTGGATTTCTTTATTTCAATGTGTGATTTCCATAGGAGATTACTATCGAGAATTACTCCAAGATATTTAATTTCCTTGGATAGATAGATTGTGACTCCTTTTAGCTTAGGCAGAACAAGTCCATCAAGCTTCCTCCTTCTGGTGAAGGGGACAATACCAGTCTTGGCGGGATTTGCCGATAGCCCATTCGCACAGCACCAAGTGTCAATCCGATCCAGAGTTTTCTGCACTTTCCTGCAGATGTTAACAAGCGAAGGGCCTGTTATCAAACAAGCAACAATCTTGGTCATAGTCATAATTATAGTTATAGCTTAGCTATAGTTAAGTCATAGTCGTAGTCATATTCCTAGGCATAGCCCGAGTCATGATTACAGTGTTAGGAAAAATTTATCCCAAAGTCCATAATAACATCAACGAGTATTTTAAAGCTTGTACAATTCTTCTCAATACATTAAAACTCGCTGCCCCATAAAGAAAACTTCGTCCGCAGTCCTTTCACTAAGCACAACCGACACCAACACCAGTCATACGCCAACCACCAGTTCACCATTAAATCGCATTAAAAAGGCGATACACCGAAGCGCCAACTACTCTCCAACACACAGTTGAGGCCCTCCCAACGCCCAACATCCATCAGCGCAGTGATGCAAACAACAACGGTAATTACCATGAAAAAGCACTCAGAGAAAAAAAAAAAAAACTCCAGGCTATAATTATTACATGGATATTTTTGTATATATTTATCTAATTAGCGCTTACATTCCACGTTAGGTTTTCGGCCGAGCTTCTACTTATATTTGTGGTTGGCACCTTCATGTTGTTCTATTTACAATCGAAAGTTTGTAATGTTTCATGGTGCCACAGTAGAAGGTTTTAATTGAAAACTTTCTAATTACAGAAGTCCGCACGGATGCTTGCGATTGCCTGGCTGTGGGTGGCCGCTATTACAAAACCAATTTTCTATAACTTGGTATTTCATATCCATAGTGGGATCGGAACCTGGGACAAGCCGAATGGTGAGTGTAGAATAGTACGAAGCAATAAGCTATTATTTTCAACTTAGTTGGATTTGTGGTCTGTCACCCTACCGCGAGGCAACCACCTCAATTCGGTTTCAGTTCGGTGACAAATAACTAAGTGCTGGTTACGTACGGAATACCCACATAACTACAAATTAAAATAGATTTTGCTGTGGTAACAGGTGTATGCTTATTTGTAGGTATATACAGCTGTGTTCACAATAATAGCAGCGCCACATATTGCAAAGCTTTGAATATTTATTTAATTTTGATTTCATGTTCTTTGGAGATCGAGAACCTTGGATCTTGAAAAGGCTCACACATTTGCTCGTCACTTATCTCGAGTCTTTACACCACATGAAATCGAACCCTTGCTAAGCAGTGCCGAAGAAGTCAAAGACACCCAGGAACTCGTCCATCGGATGCGGGTCGCCCATAAAAGAATTTTAAAAGCCACAATGAAACACACAAAAGAAAAAAAAAGCTAGAGGATATGATATCATCACTGGAGAACTTCTCAAACAACTGCCCGATAAAGGAATCTCTTTTCTCACGTACTACAGTGGGCAAAAAGTAAGGTGAATTTGGTTGTAAAATGAAAAATCTTTATTTATTATTGTAAATCAATTTCATTGCCTTCAAAATAATCCCCTCTCGATGAAATACTCGTACACTTATGCCAACGATTTTTTCAATCCCCGAAACATGCCAAATAGTCCATTTCCGGTATAGCCATCAGCACCTTCTTCGATTCAGCTTTTATTTCCTCAGTCGACTCGAAATGCGTTCCCCGGAGTGGTCTCTTGAGTTTTGGGAATAGCCAGAAGTCACACGGAGCCAAATCAGGCGAATACGGTGGTTGCGGAACGATATGCGTGGAATTTTTGGCGAAATGGTCACGAAGAACGAGTGCAGTGTGAGACGGTGCTTTATCGTGATGCAAAAACCAAGAGTTGTTGGCCCATAATTCTGGTCTTTTTAGACGAATTGCTTCACGTAAACGACGCATAACGCTCAAATAATATTCCTTATTAACAGTTTGGCCAGGTGGAAGGTCTTCATAGTACACCACACCGCGAAAATCGAAAAAAACTGTCATCATGACCTGTATTTTTGAACGACTTTGACGTGCTCTTTTCGGTCTGACCTCGCCTTTAGCACGATATTCGCTTGATTGGTCGGTTGTTTCAGGGTCGTAAGCATAAATCCAAGTCTCATCTCCCGTAATGATGCAATTGAGCTTGTCCTGATAGTCTGAAAGCATTGTTTCACACACATCAACGCGACGACTTTTTTCCAAGAATTTGAGAGTTTCGGTACCAAACAAGATTTGACTTTTCGTAGGCTCAAATGGTCTTTCAAAATAGTTTTCATAGATCCTTCTGATATTCCGATCATATCAGTAAGGTCTTTAACAGTCAACCGACGATTTTTGAGCACTAACTCCTTCACTTTATTGACGTGTTGGTCATCTGTTGACGTCGATGGTCGTCCGGAGCGCTCCAAGTTATCAACACGTTCTCGACCCTCTTTGAAGTCTTTGTACCACTTATAAACATTTTTCTGCGACATGGTCGAATCACCAAATGCCTTCTGGAACATGCTAAACGTTTCCGCAGCCGAAATTTCATTCCGCAAACAAAATTTGATGACACTTCTCTGCTCAATCAAATCAGACATTGTAAAAATCGAAAAATGCACTCTTGGTCGTTTGGTAAACACAAGCGTAAATATATTACTGATAATGACATTCACATGAAAGTTGGCCCAGATGTTATTAATAGTGCTGCCAACCCATGAAAAAAATAAGTAGAGCGAAATTTTAATCCCGCGAAGTTTGACAAATAAATTCACCTTACTTTTTGCTCATCAGTAACAACTGATTTTGTTTGGTCCGAAGCCCGTTCTGCCACTCTCTTCTGCAGCCATCAAAGCCACGATTAGCAAGCGGATTACTTAAACCCACCAGCGAGCTTTGCAAGTTGAAAGAAGCTGCAGGTGGAAACTCAAAGCATTCGAGCAGAAGAAGTATTGCACGGCCACATTCCTCGACATATTTCAAGCCTTTGACTGCTTTTGGCAAGACAGCTTGCTTTGTAAAATAAAACTCACTCTACCCATTAATTATTATAGGTTAGGTTAGGTTAGCCAGGCTGCTTGCCTAAGACAAAACACTCGGTGGTCCTAAGGCCCATTGAGATACCTGCATTTGATTTGCATTCCCTAACTAAGTTACTTAAAGTACTTATGTAGGTTCATTAGATCGTTTTAAGAAAGTAACTAGTGTCACCATTGATACATTTTGTAAAATTTCCAGCTCTTCAAAGCAATAACCGCCAAAATATTTGGCATGACTTCTTTGAAGTCTGGGGCATTCTCGGAGGAGGTGTTTTACCAACTCAATGTCTTCTTCATCTCCACAGCTCCTGCAGAAGTAATTATGATGAGCACCCATTATACTGGCTAACGTTATAACACCTGTAAGAACGCTGGTAGTTGATCTCTGAAATCCAAGCTGAAGTTTTGTCCTTTTAAGAATCAGTTTTGGCCAGAGCACTTTGGCGATCCTGCAGTTAGTAGTCAGCGACCCCCTTCTATTGGTTTCTGCGATTACGCTCTGGTCAATCGCCGTGTATAATTCGTTTAGAGGAATGCTTATGTCCTCTACTACTCGTTGAAGGTCAAGCACAGAGCCTTTCTTTGAACACTCTTCTGCTTTTTCGTTTCACTTCACTTCAGAGTAGCCGCGTACCCAACTAAGTGTGGTGTTGTGTTGTTGGATAAGCGAGAGCGACCTCCTGCATTCTTTAATACATCTTGAATTGATGCGCGCCGAGGCCGGTGCCTTTATGGCTGCTTGACTCTCAACAAAAATGATAAGAATGGTAAGGTTTGCCGGAGGTGAATCCTTTAGTTTTATCGCCTTTACTGGTTTGTCTATAGCGTAGATCTCAGCTGGGAAAACGCTACACCAGTTTGGTATTCAAAAGGGGTAATTTAAGAAAAATTCTTCCGAGAACACTTCCGATCTAGTGCCGTTGGCCATCTTTGAGCCTTCGGTGTAAATATGGTGACCTCTATTATCTGATATGCCACTATCATCTCTGCCACTTCTTTCTGTCGGGCTTTCGTATTTTATAGTCTTTATTCAGATCTATCTTGGGAACCAGATAGTCTGTTTTCGGTGTGTCTTGCAAGTGTTCCACAGATTGTAGAACTAACGCCTGATCGTGCGTGCTTTCTTTTTGCCTGTCTGCTGCTTTAATCCTGTAAGCAGATTTTGCCGCTATTCTTTTAACATAAGTATTAGGGGATGGAAGATGTGGAATCGCTTCCAGTACCGCCTGAGGCGTCACACTACAAAAAAAAATGTTTAACTCAAGGTTTCAAACTTTGCTAAAAATTTAATAAATTTTTCAAAAAATAAGTAAATAAAAATTTAAAATTTTCAGGGTATGCAGCTTGGTCTGATGTAGTGCAAGCTTAGAGTGGCTCCACTTATTCAATATTTTCTATTGGCTGTCTTGGCTGTCTTGGCTGTCTAGAGACTGATTGAACCTCGGCTTTGACTTCGATTTTGGCCATGCTCGGCCTCGAAATTTCGGTTCGGTTTCGGATCGCTTTTGAGCAAAAAAGAGCCTAGGTAGGTAGATAAGATGGCAATAGTACACCAGGTACGCTTCAAGTGGCACTTACGTGCCGTTTTGATACCATAATGTGGACCACCACCTGTGAAAAAATTAAGAGAAAAAAACCGTCTACAGCCATCCAGTGCTGTTGATGTAGCGGAGGAGAGAAAAGGGATCTCGGCTGGAATATTTCTTCAAGTCATCCCCAAACGGCACGCTAAGGAATCTCAAGCGTCTATCCGCCAGAGCCAGACATTTGCAGAGAAAGTCTTCCACAGTCTCTTCCACAAAAAGAGCGTAACTTTGATCGAAAATTTCAGTGAACCTATTTTTGATAAAATATTTAATCAAAGCATTCACAAAATTTTGACGAAAATTCTGACTAAAAGTTTGAAACTTTGGTTATTATTGCCTTTTTTTCAAAATTAACTTCTTTTATTAAGAAACAAAAAAGTAAATAAAAAATAATAATTAGTTGAAACTTTCCAATGGGTCGCGCTGCTATTTTTGTGCACACCGCGTGGGTGCTGCACTACCGACGCTTGTGCGAAAACGCTTTTATTAGCTGTTAGTTTTGGTGCGTGTGGATTATTTATAAAAATTTAATTGAAGCGCTGGCGCTGGATGCGAGCAACGTACATTAAATTTTGTTACATTCTCATTTCACTTCGCCTACTTTGGCGCTTGTTGTTGCTTCTCGCTTCGCTGCTGTAATTGGCCTGCAATTCGTTTGTTGCTGTTGTTGTTTGTTCCTGTCAGCTTTGGCGGTTAACGCATATCTACGTTGACTCACTGATCTCTATGGCTGTGTGCTGTGCATATTCCATTGGTCCCACACACACACACACACACGCCGGCGTAATTTAAATTGGGTTAATGTGGCTCAAAGTGCTTGTGACTATGGTGGCTGACCGCGTTGTTGTCAGTGTTGGCGCATAGTGGCATTACTGCGTATTTGCTGTTGTCACACAGAGTAGCAGCACGCAGTTGCATGTGGTACACACCCACATTCGTGCAAATCCTAATTGAGTTCTCCATTTTTTGTCAGCAATTTATTTCCAATTGACTTCTTGTTAAAAGTACTTTTCTTTTTGCAGTTTTCGCTTGACAGCTTTATCGATTTGTTGCCGTTATCGTGGGTAGTTAGGTGTGGCAAGATGTGGCACTTAATTATCAGAGTTGTTAGAGAGAGATGAAGTTAGAAAATGAGAAATTGCGTCTCTGAATAGTTGAAGTAATTAATGTTTAATCGGTATTGCTAAACCACTTTTTTGTGACTTCATTTGACACGTTAATAGATCGAGATTTGGTTTTGCATACTTGCAAATATTTTTCACGCAATTTCAGACACATTCGGGTGCACTTTTATTTGCCTGAACTCATTACATAGCAGGGAATTCTCTATGCCTAGTAATATGGCACACATAATACTAATACAAGCATATCTGTGGCCAAGGTGCTATGTCGTGGGGACAAATACTTCATTGTGAAGGGAGTGTGAGACCGCGAGCATGTACAGGGTGCGCCATCTTTTATGTCGGTGTGTAAACGCTGAATAACTTTGTCATTTATCAACCGAGTCGATCGGTACATACATGTTTTCGATACGTCAATTCAATACAATTTCAACCATGGATCGCAATCGATGCTATAAAACCCGAAATGCTTGACAAGGTGATGATAAACGCAGAAAAAAGATCGCAGGTTGTGAAGGTGGCTAATAAAGGTGGCCCTTTATTGATATCGTATTCAAGAAATAGTTTTAATAAATTGTAAGTAAACAAACCAAATAAAAATGTCTCACTTATTCAAATTAATTTTTTTTTTCAAAGTTATTCAATGTTGTCTTACCGATATATAAGATGAAGCACCTTGTATTATCATGGCAAGATTGATTGTACACACGATGTTAAAAGAGCTATGCTCCAGAGATATCGTTGCTGCAAAAAGAAAGTACTGGAAGAGTGGAAACAGTGTCGAAGGTATCATAGTCTCGGCCCACCTACCCTGCGACACTTTACCCACCTCCTTCGAGAGTGCTAAGAGAAGTAGTCAAGTATGCAGAAGGCAATAATCTGGGGCTAATAGTGGGCTGTGATGCCAATTCACAGAACATTGTATGGGGAAACAGCAAATACAACTCCAGAGGTCACAAGTTACTGGATTTTATCCTGTCATCTGATTCAAACCAACTTTTGTGACCAAAAGGAGACAGGAGGTGATTGATTTAAACACTTACCACTAGGTCAGTTGGAAATCAAATCAACCGATTGCGAGTTTTTGAAGAGGATTCCTTTTCGGATTATCGTCTTATCGAATTTCTGATCATCGTTTTATCGAATTCCGACTGGGAATTGACACAATATCAATACCTTCCGGTAGGAATCCTCGAAATGTGGACTGGGACAGGTATGGTAAGCTTGTAACAGAGCGATTACCAAACCTGAAAAAACTCAACTCAATAGAAATGATTGAAGATGCTAGTGAGAAATTAGAAGGTACTTAATCAATTCCTTTGATTAAAGAAATTACTGAGAAATTAGAAGGTACTTTAATCAATTGCTTTAAGGAACTGTGTCCACTCAGGCAAAGTAGACAGCGGAAAGCGGTTCCTTGGTGGAACCCTGAACTGTCGAACTTTCGTGTACGGCCCAGAAAACTTCTTAATGAGACCTTGAAAATCCAAACATAGGAGAACTGGATCAATCATCGTCTTACACAGAGGGAATATAAGAAAAAGTACGGAAAGCCAAATTCGAATCCTATAGAAATTTGTCCACTAACGTCGAAGAAATGAGCGAAGAAACAGCGCGACTTTGTAAGGTCCTACATCTAGACCGCTTTGTAAGGCTGGATTCCATTCGAAAACCTGATGGTTTATACATCATTTCCAAATCGTAAACGTTTAATGCTCTACTCGAAACCCATTTTCCTGGTAGTAGAACTCTCTCTGAAGTTGAGAGTGGCATGAACAATAACGGTAGCGACGGTGGAACCTCTAGGTACAGCTGGTATATTGCTAGTCGGATAGTGACAAAAGAAACGAAAAGGTTTTCCTTGTCTTCCTTTGAGAAGTTTAATTCCTCTGGACCTGATGGAATATATCCAGCAATGCTGAAGAAAGGAGGAGACAGGCTGATTAAGGCCCTCAAATGGATCTTCACAGCCTGTCTTGCACTTGGTCATATACCATCCCAATGACGACGCGTAAGTGTAGTATTTATTCCGAAACCAGGAAAAGACGTCTATTCCCTCGCATTTTCCTTTGAGCGAGTTCAACACTTCAAACATTTGGAAGTGTTAATAAAAAATGACAACAGTAGTGACGACGCAATATAAGACAGAATGTTGGTAGCAAATAAAGCATATTACTCCCACACAAAACTGCTGAAGTCTGAACTGAAGTCGGCTGCGACAATTTCAAGAAAAGACGAAAGAGACTTAAGAGTGTTTAAGTGAAAAGTGTTCCGAAGGCTGTTTGGCCCCATACGCTACAACGATGAGTTTCTTGTTCACTCCTCTCGGGAGCATAGGGCCTCGCTAAGACTCAGCCTTGTGTTGGTTTGGTTAACCTATTTTGATTTCTCACAGGGTAGGTGATTACCCAACCGCTACCAGCCTTAGTAGTGGGAATGCCTACCTGTCGTTACTTAGAAACAACGCCTTCTCACTGCTTGGAGCGCCATCTGTGTGTCACATTTTTCTACCAGAAGGATCACACAGATGGTTTAGGAATTCGATAAAATGGCGTGTCTGCGCTTTTACCGCGGTTGCTTGCTTCCTCTTTCTGGCGCCAGTGATACAATGTGTAACTGTGTGCTTTTCTTTGTTTTTGCTTGTTTTAGCAGCCTAAAAGCAAGTAATGCGCTGACTATTGTGCGGGAGTAAGGATGCAAAGGATAAATTTTTAGGTTTGAGGAATGAGTTTTTTTTAGAAACAGGGAATGTAGGTAAATAAGGAAAAGTGCGAGGACCGTGCTTTAGGTGGGATTCCAACCCACAACCTCTGGGATGTGCACTTACGCTAGACTACCGCGAATAAGTCATAGCCGACCTGAAAAGCCTACGAGTTAGGAGCTGGAAGTCTACAGCTATGAACTGTGCAGATTGGAATAGGATTGTGGACGAAGCTAAAACTCAACCTGAGCTGTAATCCCTACTTGATGATGATGATGAAGCATTATAGCTTTAACGAACTATGACGAACTTAAGTTGAATAATTTTTACAAATCATATTATGAAACTCTAATGGTTTCTCCATAGCTTTTACTCAAGCAAGTTTTTTCTGCGGTCAATAGTTAATGCAAAAGAATTAATGGAAAAATTGATAAATTCTTTAATTGCAAACATCTGGTGAAATATAAAGGTTGGTTAAATTTCAAGGGCCGATCTTGAATGTGAACCACACCTAAACTTCAACGACACCGTTGGACTTCTTTCTTTGGGGTTATTCGAAAGAATAGGTGTACGCCAGCAACAATTCAAGAGCTAAAAGATGAGATAATTCGGCAAATTAACGGCATAGAACCTCAATTATGCCTCAGTGTCACCGAAAATTTGGACCATCGGATGGAGGTGTGCCGCCGAGGCCGCGGTGGCTATTCGGCCGATATTTTGTTACATACGTAATTGAGCTATACCAATATTATCATAATAAAGAGAAAGGACAATAATTTCCTAAAAAAATTGTATTTTATCTAAAATCAAAACCGGCCCTTGAAATTTAACCACCCTTTAAAAAAGTTTGCAAAACTTTTTAGCGCACTTATTTTACACTTCAAATGCTATAAAATCACAAAGTATTAAAAGAATTTAAAATTCTTCGCAAATATTATATCTGACCGTAAATGCACTCAGATTGCTTTCATTTGCATTAGAGTTATTTAGAGTGGCTTCAAAAATCCTTTCGTCAAAAAAAAGGAATTAAACTGTCAATATTTTCGTACGAATATTTTCGTGCGACTATTTTTCACTCTTTCCAACGTGAATTAACAAGACAAGAATACAGTGATGAATTAAAATCAGTAAAGGGCGAGTAACTACCATCCTTTAGCACCGCAAAAAACTGGTGCAATGAATTTATTTCGCCGACGAATTCCGGGAAGGTCGGCCAAAATCAGTTGTTGAGCCAGAAAATATCAATGCTGCGCACGAAATTTTTGTTCAAAACCATTCAGCCACATACCGAGAGGTTGAGTCACCCTTGGGCATTAACATGACGAGCATCAATAAGATTTTGCATGATTACCTTGAGTTAAAAAGGGTGTGCTCGCGTTGCCTTCCACACAATTTAAAAAACGCCCTAGAAGTGAGATTTGAAGAAAGTGCTTCGAAACTTCATTCAAATTAATACAAAAGTGTATTAATCATCATGGCGAATAATAAAAAAAATTGTTCTCAGATAGAAATATAATAAATAGCAACCTTCGTATGTTACATTTTATTTTATTATATATTAAACTCGAAAGTCGAAAATAGTGGCGGCTTAATTCTATAAATAAAAGCTGTATATATGTTCCCCTTCCCCTCTGCTCTCTGCCATCTTTGTTTGTATTTACATGATAGCAAGCCTACATCACCAACACTACTGTAACCTACTACATTAACCTATTGACTAAGGCATCCAACTAAGGCATCCACATACACGAGCAAATGTGGAAATCATCAATCAATCTCAATCGTCTCTGCTACGATTGTTGTTACTGATGCTTTGCTTTGATTAATAAGTCGGAGTCAAAGTGCGAGCATTGAGAACTCTACAGCATGACCTTCCTCCACTCAATACTTTTGATAGGCAGAACCACAACAACAGCACCAGGATTAACATCAATCAGTGGATTGCAAGAGCTAGCAAACTTTCGCTTTAATTTTCTCTCCCACTTCATTTGGTTACACTCTAATACTTTTCAGAGAATGTGTGTTTTGCTATGCGGTTTACCATTTAATTTTCGTAATGTACTCCCAATGGAAAATATTCTCACCTTTCACCCTGCATCAACTAACTTTGTATGGGGGGTAGAATTTCATTCGTTTCAATGGTCTTATTTTTACTTTTGTTTGCTAGCTTGGAATTAAATTTGTGTTTACATTTCAGATGTTTTGTTTTCGGAAATGGAAGAAACAACATTGAACGAGTTAATTCAAGAATTACTTTTGTTTAATGAAATTGCAGAGAAATCGACAGAGAAAAACTTTCGAATGGTTACATTTTCCCCTTTTTTATGCCTGCAAATTTGTGCTCAAGGGTATAAAAAATGTTTTCAATAGCGGTTGTGTTAAACAGCATAGAGGAATATACATTCACAGTGGTAGATATATTCGCAGTTATAGCAAAATGCTCCGAATGATGAGAAGAGTCGTTTCATCCATGTCTCTCTGTCCGTCCCTCTGTACGCACGATAACTCGAGCAAATATTAATTTAATATAGTGCTATTTGGTACTCAAAATTCTCTTTGTCAGATTTAGTTTAGAAATCTAAAGAATAGAAAGTCATAGAGTCTGCCCGGCCATGTTTCTACGTAGTCGCCTCGGCTGAATATTCACACTGCGAAGGCCTCGTTACAAGGGTATGGGTTAAATTTGGAGAATCCATGCTTCTCACATGGACAGCTCTATGTGGCTTGCTCACGTGTGGGAAAACCTTCTGATTTATTCGTCTACGCACCAGATGGAAAAACAAGAAATATTGTGTATCCCACGGCACTTCAACAAACATCGAATTGAAACGAAACTTTGTAATGTCAGAATTTTTTCGAAATAAACAAAATCAATAAAATGGTTTAGAATGAATTGAATATTTGTGTACTGATTTTTCTTTAAAGTTATTTTTCTTAAATTTATTTTAGTTGTTGGTGTAGCAACGCGCGCCGGGTACAACTAGTAGTAGATAAATTCGAGTAAATGTACTCGAACTCAATAGGGAATGAGTTTTTCAGCACCAGAGACACAATGCACTGGTCCAAGAAACGAAAATATCGCAGACGCAAGTACTTCTTATTTTTTGAACTATAATTTAAATGATGGGATGTAAATCCATTAAATGCCAGGGTACTCCACTTTCTTTATTTTGTTTTTATAAAGGGTGGTTAAATTTTAAGGGCCCATGTTGAATGTAAACCGCAAATAAAAGTCAAGTTTTTTCCAGATTTCATTTAACACTTTTCAATTTCAGACTAATTCAATTTGAACTATGGAAAGACACATAATCGAACAATGCGTTAAAGTAATTCAGGCTTATTATGAAGACGGGCGTTCAAATCAAAATGCATATCGAAGAAAATTATTTTCAGTGATGAGGCACATTTTCATCTCAGTGGATTCGTCGATAAGCAGTATTGCCGCATTTGGGCGAATGATAATCCAAGAGTGATTGACGAAAAACCAATGCACCCACAAAGAGTGACTGTTTGGTTCTGTTTATGGGCTGGCGGCATCATTGGGCCGTATGTTTTCCAAAATGAGGCCGTTCAGGCAGTTACTGTGAATAGTGTTCGCTAACGTGAGCTAATAACGAACTTTTTATGGCCCGAATTGGAAGATATGGATGTGGACGATATGAGGTTTCAACCGGACGGTGCCACTTGTCACACAGCTAACGAAACAATGGCTCTTTTGCCCGAAATATTTGATGGCCGAATAATCTCACGTCGCGGCGATGTTAATTGGCCGCCAAGATCATGTGATTTGACACCGTTGGACTTCTTTTTTTGGGGTTATTTGAATGAAAAAGTGTACGTCGATAAGCCAGCAACAATTCAAGAGCTAAAATATGACATAATTTGGCGCATTAACGGCGTAGAACCTCAATTATGGCTCAGCTACAACGAAAATTTGGACCGTCGGATGGAGGTGTGCCGCCGAGGCCGATATTTTGTTCCATGCATAAATGAGCCATACCAGTATTATCATAATAGAGAGAAATGACAATAATTAAAAAAAAAAATTGTATTTTATTCAAAATCAACACCGGCCTTAAAACTTAACCATACTTAATAAAAAAAACTGTTCTTGGTTGTGTCGTTAGTATGGCAGCTTCTTCCTATTTGAGCTTGTATATTTCGACGTGGAACTGAACTTGTCCCGTTACTACATTATTTATTTATTTCTATTTTTTATTTCTATATTGGGTTATTTTAATTTTATCCGATAGGTGTATGCGACCTGCTTATCGAGTAGCCATTTTGCGACTGCCGTCAGCACTTCAATGCAAAATAAACCATTCCACACCATAAACAAGAAATGGGAATTTCTCAATGGGGAATATTGTTCAAAGAACCTTGGTCCACACTCTTTGCGGCTTCATAGTAGGTTAGGTAAGGTTAGCCTGGTTCGCAATAAGCCACGTATAGACCTTTTGGTCCCTAGCGATATCAGATGGAGACCAACCTCTATGAATACCTAAAGTAGACATCATATAGGATGTCAGCGCTTTTGGCGAATCTAGGCAGCGCTGGCCGATCCGCTTTTGAGACGTCCTCCACACCGTCAGACAATGGCAGGCATTTTAAACGAGTTTTCATAGTAACTCAGCATAATTTGACAGCCCCAATTGAAGAAGCCTATTTGCTTAATGAAAGTTTGTAAAGCAAAAAATGCTGCGTCACTAAATTTAATAAAATGTGGCTTCATCAGTGCACTTTTTAAATATTTTCAACACCTGCGACTATGACTGCATCAAACGTTTGCCAAAAAATACAAATTAACAAAGTGTGACTTTTAACCGCACGCACGCACGTCATTAATAATTTTAGATACGTAAACATAAGAAAACAAAAAACAGCAACATGAAATTCCAGAAAGCAATGGAAGACTTAAACGAATATGAAAAAAAAAACAAATTGCATTTCACGCTTAAACCACCGCAGCGCATCTCCAATGGAATGCAAAAGTTATTATGCGTTTTTAACGAGGTTGATCTCAATTACTTAAGTGTATATGTATGTGTGTGTGTGTGCGTGTGCGTATAAAACAAGTCAACTAGTCAAACTTGAAAATTTGCGAGCCAGCTCAAACAAAAACAAACACAGAAATCTATGTTTGCGTTAAACGCAATTTGGACAAAATTTTAGAAGGTGGCCGACCACTCGCTGACCTTGCAGCGGCCTGTGGCAACTTCAATTCAATTAAATGCAACTCACTTGAAAAATAGCAGCTAATAGCTTGCGAGCGCAATCTATTTTTATGTCACACCATAATGAGTAGAGCCAGACGATCACTTTTTGCCAACACAAACACAAACGGCCAATGGATGGCCGGCAGAGAAGTTCAACGCGGCTAAGAGTACAATGGCAAAATTTGGAACAATTGCAGATGTACGCAAATAAATTGAAGTGTTTTGAAACTGAAATAATAGAGAAGAAATAACAGTGAAAAATAATTAACGCAATTTAAATTTGTTGCAAAATACCAACACACAAATTTGTGTGTTGCAGCTCACGTCTCTGTTTGACTATTTAAAATCATATTGTAAATAACTGCGTTTTATTTTTAAATAAAGGGTGGTAAAGTTTCAAGGGCCGGTGTTGATTTTGAATAAAATACAATTTTTTTAAGAAATTATTGTCATTTCTCTTTATTATTACAATAATAGCATGGCTCATTTATGCATGGAATAAAATATTGGCCAAATGACCGCCGTGGCCTCGGCGGCACATCTCCACCCGATGTTCCAAATTTTCGAGGACGCTGAGACATAATTGTTGCTGGCTTATCAACGTATACCTTTTCTTTCAAATAACCCCAAAGAAAGAAGTCCAACTGTGTCAAATCACATGATCTTGGCGGCCAATTGACATCGCCGCGACGTAAGATTATTCGGCCATCAAATTTTTCGCTTAAAAGAGCCATTATTTCGTTAGCTGTGTCACAGGTGGCACCGTTCTGTTGAAACCACATATCATCCACATCCATATCTTCCAATGCGGGCCATAAAAAGTTCGTTATCATCTCACAATAGCGCACACTATTCACAGTAACTGCCTGACCGGCCTCATTTTGGAAAAAATACGGCCCAATGATGTCGCCGGCCCATAAACCGCACCAAACAGTCACTCTTTGTGGATACATTGGTTTTTCGGCAATCACTCTTGGATTATCATTCGCCCAAATGCGGCAATTCTGCTTATCGACGAATCCACTGAGATGAAAATGTGTCTCATCACTGAAGATGATTTTCTGCGAAAGTGCGCGAATGCATTTTGTTTTGAACGCCCGTTTTCATAATAAGCCTGAATAACTTTAACGCGTTGCTCAATTGCGTACCTTTCAACAGTTCAAATTGAGTTACTCTGATATTGAAAGGTGTCAAATGAAATGCAGAAAAAAATCTTGACGTTTCGGTGTGATTCACATTCAACATCGGCCCTTAAAATTTAACCACCCTTTACAACTCCAAGTACTCCAATCGAATGCCAACAAATTACGACCGACGTACCGACATGACAGAGTTCGTATAAATTAATAGTAATTATTTATGACTTTTTCTTCGCTGCACTTTTCACACACACACACACACACACACCATTCCATACACGTCACTTTTGCGGCATTTTTACTTTTTTTTTAATATTATTTCGAATTTGCAATGAGTGATGAGAGCACAGTTCGCTTGTCTTGTTTCCAAAATTAGCAAGTCGATTTATTTAATTTGCTCTGCGCCATTAGTAGTTATGTTGCGTTGTCGATGTGAGGTAATGAGCCATGCAACATGACACAACAAGAAGATGAGCAAAAACTAGTAACAACCATTGTGCATAAAATGGAATTACAAAAAAAAAGTGTCTTTAAATGAATTTTAATGCGAAATTTTTGTACTCTGCGTAAGCTGTTTACATGCCTCGAAAATTCATCTCAATTTAGGTGAACGAAAACTATCAACTTAATGCTGCGACATTAACTAACCCAGCAAGCAGTTTTCTAAATAAGTTTACCAAATAATTGTTTTTTTCCTTGTTCACTCCTCTCGGTAGCATAGGGCTTCGACAAGACTCTTCCATCATATACGGTTCTGTGCTGTTGTTTTTGCACCCATGTGATGTCTGCATCTGCTAGTTCGCGCAGCATCGACCTTCTTCAAGTGTGTTTTGGTCGACCGCGACCTCTGCTCCCTTGCGGGCTTCAGTCCAGTGACATTCTCGTGATGCTCCCTGGTGGTTTTCTCGATGTGTGACCTATCCATCGCCAGTTTCTGCGTTTGATTTGCCTAAGGATGATCGTTCCTCGATCGCTAATCTCCACAGTGCGTCGTTACTGATGGTGTTTGGCCAGAATATTTTGCAGATAATGCGGAGGCATTTGTTGGTGAAGGATTGCAGCCTCTGAGTGATGGTGTGAGAGACCAGCCATGTTTCGCTTCCGTACAATAATACTGCCTTTACGCATGAGCCGAATGGTCGTAGTTTAGTGCGCCTGGCGATTTGCGTTCGCCTGAATGCCACCTTTGCTTTGTTTAGCCTGCAGTTGACATCTTCATCTGCTCCACCATCTGCCGTGATGATTCAGCCGAGGTAGCAGAAGTTTTCAACGAACTCCACCGGGAATCCGTCAACCATTATCATCGGCCTTTCATTATTGTGGTTAACTCTCATGGCCCTGGTCTTGGCGTAGTTTGGGTAAAAAGAAATCCATTATTTTTGTTTAAAATTTTTGTGCCAATGGTTAGAAGGTTTTCATGGTCGATCACCTGGGCGATGCTACGACTACTAATATGCCGACCAACTTCGATTATTTTTGTGATTTTCTCGACATTTTCTTTAACACCAAAAATACCAGAACGGAATCGGCGAAACCAAAGTGCACCTAATTATCGGCTCCATAAGGTAGGTAGGTGTAGGTAGGTGCTGGTCTGGCACTCCTCAAGTAGCACTAAAGCGCCTCTTTGATACTATTAAGTGACCTTCAACAGGCAGATATCTACAGCCAGCCAGAGCTGTTGATATAATGGAAGGGATTGATTGAATTGGCGCACTGCCCCAGGCTTTTGAAGAAAGGAGCGCCCAGTGATCTTAATCGTCTAGCTGCCAAGCCCGGACATTTACAGAGAAAGTGCTCAACAGTCTCCTTCTCTGAAAGGTCCCACAGCTTCTGCAATGGGGTGTAAATAGTAACCCTAACTTTTCCGCGTGTGTGCCGATCGTCCAGTGACCGGTTAACACAGCTACGAGTTTGGAAATTGAATGGCGAGGAGTCCAAAGAACTTTCTGAGTCCTTCATATATCGTACTGGAGCCAAGGGATTTTCAAACTGGCACATGAAGAAATGGAGCTAAATCTTTTCTGCGCTTTCCTGAGAAATAATTTGTGCAGTTCCCCTTTAACAACTGTCAGGGGGATGCCGATGACCGGGTAGGAGGTCTCTTAGGCGAATTCAGTCCCCTTCCGGGCAAGCTCATCAGCAATTTCATTTCCCTCTATGTTCCTATGTCCTGGAACCCAGATCAGATACATGTTACCTACTCACCCAAGAGATTTTATCTCCTTCTTACACGAATTTACAAGTTTCATTCTGCACCATGGCGTCGTCAGAGCCTTGGTAGTGGTTTGACTATCGGAAAAAATGCCAATATCTCCCTTGCTCTCGCGTTCCCTAAGCATTTTGCATGCTTGCAGGATCGCAAAAACTTTCGCTTGAAAAACACAAGCAGTATTCGGCAGTTTAAAGGAGATAGATAAATTGGCTGATTTAGAGAAAACCCCTACTACAACTCCCTCTTCCATCTTGAAAACGTCAGAGAAGACAGAGATGCAAGCTTCGGTGCAGATGTTCCCCTACATCCAATCCTGCCTATTTGGAAAGATTGCCCTAGCACGACCCTCAAACTCTAGTTTACGGATAGAAAGATCTGTTCGAAGTTCGGAGAAATACGGTGCTAGCTGCTCGAAAATGCTACCATGTCCCTTGAGAGATTTCCTCCAGAGGCCAACCTCCTTTAACCTGATTGTAGTTTGAGCTGCGATGAAAATGACGGAAAAGTCGATGGGAAATAAGTGCAAAAGGACATTCAGGGCAGCACTGGGGCAAGTTCTACATGGTCCGCTGATGCCAATGCATGCTGTCCTTTGTACCCTCCCCAGTTTAGTGATATTAAAGCCCTTCCGAAGAGCTTCCCATCAAACTAAGCATATACACTATACTGGCATTCTTTACCCGATTTTTAATGTGTAGCTTCCAATGGAGCTTGGAGTCACGCCAAGATATCTATTGTAACTTCCGATGAGAGCGGGAGAACGTGGTTGTTTAATTTGGGAAGTCGAAGGGGTGGAGGTTTATATTTTCTGGTAAATAGCGCCAGCTCCGTTTTGTCGGAGTTGACTCGGAGGCCGCAAGTGGCAGCCTAGCAACTGAGTACAGCCAGTGACCTTTTCAAAATCTCAGCCATGACTGAGGGAAACGGTCCCGATACCATCAGGACCAAGTCATCGGAGTATGCTACTATCTTAACCCCGCCCTTATTTAGCATTGTGACTTTAGCCCCTCTTGCGACAGAATTACACCATTCACAATTCACCGGCTACATAAACACCATTCACAATTACAGTACAAGTTGAATTAAACTTTGAGTTAGAAATGGATTCAATGGTTCGGAAGATTTTAAAAATGTTGGAAAACTGTTTCGGTACTGCTACTCTAAAGAAGAAAATCGTTTACGAGTGGCATTAACGCTTGACGACCGTAGTGGCAGGAATTTGAAGAAAACCTCAATAAAGTGAAGGAAAAGTTGATCAGTATCCGCAAATTAGTCATCAGAGTGTTGGCAGAGGACTTCAACATTGCTTATGGGTCCATTCAGGATTTTGTAATTAATGATTTGGGTTTGCGGCTTAGTGCTGCTGAGAAAAAAAAATTATATTTTTTGGCAAAAGAAACAACAAGGAATAGCACTTTGGGTTTGCAATGCTTTAGCGATAAAAATCAGCTGGTTTTTATAGGTTCACTGTGCAACTCTTGAAATTACTGAAATATAAATATTCAAGTTGAAGCAAAAATTATGAAAGTATTATGGATGACGAGGCATTCAAATCGAATATGTATGAAAATAATAACAAAATAAAATTCTAACTTTAAATCATTTCAAAATTAAACCCTCTGTTAAAACCTGTAAAGGTTTTGTCCAGCACAAAACTAAACCAGAAATTTTGCTTCTCCGTTTCTAACTTCTTTTTTTTGCATCCAGCTTCTTTCGGTACAGCTTATGCTACTTTATTAGATATGGACACACTAAGGCATTATTAAATGTTTATAAAATTAACTATGCCTTTTGTTTTCAAGTGTTTTTTCTTTCAAATGGCATAATTTTTACTTTAAATAAGAAAATATGTACAGCTGTGAACATGAAAATAGCAGCACCCTAAAAAAATTATTTTCAAGCCATATATTTATTTCCAATAAATCACATAAAAGAAAATTTCAATATCAAATATCTACGAAGGGTTGAGGAATTTCAGATGAGTAGAGTTTATCTGAATGAATATGGAAGTTAGATTAGCAGCTCGCAACCAACGAAAAAAGGCACCACACCATAAGGTGACACCAAAACATAAGAAAAGCAGAAGGAAAGGAACCAGACAAGTGTAAGACGGGGTTTTCGATTAGAGGACGACGACCAACTGTGGCTAATTACGTTCGTATTAACCGCTTCAAGCTACTGATGAATTTCACCAGGTGTGTGATATTTAAACTCGCAATGTCCGCAGGTGTAGCGAAGAAGTCAGAACCCAGATGTCTAAATATTTGCCCGACGAGAGCAGGGCAGCTGAGAAGAAAGTGCTGATATGATTCCAGCTCAATCTCCAGAGAGCTTCTGCAAAAAGAACTTGAAGCAACCCGAAGTCCACCGCATAGCCACATAGCGGGAAATGTCCTGCAAGGATACGAAATTCGAGAGCTGCGGCCTTAATAGAAGTTTCCTGTTTCCGCCCGTGCCCAGAAGAATCTTGCGGCTTTGCATGTTTGCTCACTAGCCCAGCACGCAGCGTGGTATATCTTCCCGGAATAAACCATAGGTTCTCAAGGAAACCCCAAACCTCTCGTTTTGCGATGAAGCAGTCTCCAGGGTCCCCTGTTTATCCAGCTCAACAGCCCAGCAGTTTCTTTTCTATGCCATAACCGTGACCAAAATGAGCCTAATATCGTAATATTGGATGTATGGTAATTGACAGAAAAGTCATGCATTTCCCGACTAAATAACAAAAAAATACGTGTGCCATTATTTTGACCAGAGAGCAACATATTTGAGTTACATCGAAATCGAAGAACATGACCGAATAGCCCGGTTGAATTGAAATGGAAAGCACCTATATGAAATTCAAGTGCGAAAAACGCACCTTATTATCAATATGAAAAAAACAGAAAAAAGGGGAAAAATTTGATATCAAGTGAAATAAAGTTTTCAGTAACTTTTGAAATTAAATGGGGTCCTCTACTTTTTTCTCTGCTTATTAATCCTTCAATAACTTTTTATTTACTTTTATGGCAAATGGTTAAATTACAGCTCGTTCCAATCTAAAATCTGATAGTTGTTTTAATTGAAACAGTTTGCAGTTACGAAGGCAAGGAAAGATTAACAGTCACCACACAAAAACAACAAAATTAACTACCAGCAAACGTTGTTGTGCAAACATTCGCAACACCATACATATGATGTGCCACTGGCCATTGTTGCCGTTGATTGGAGTCATCCGTAGACGTTGGGCACACCACATACACACATACATACATACATTCATTTAGCAACGACACATCGCATTTAATACTACATTCGTAGCACACATTTGATGGAGAAGGTGGGGCAGCTGAGGTGGAATCATGCCAAATGCGAAACACAGCCAAGTAAGGCAAAACGAAGCTGTGCCAGTAGATGCCGGCCAGTCAATTGCCCAACTAACCGCCTGCCCGAGTCACAGCGTATAAGAGGCAATGCGTCGAATAAAAGCGAATTGAGCGAAGTTGAGATGAGCTGAACTGGGCTAAGTTGACCGCATGACCGCTGCTGTTGGCTGCCACATTAATTTGTGCTGCCAGTCTCGCTACTTTACCATCTCTCTGCCCATCGGAGCGGTCTGGCCAATGTCTGTAGTGAGCAGATGTTCTGTGAAAAGTGAAAGGGAATCAATACGTTTTACAGCAAGTAGACACATAAGGTGAATAAAACCGAAAAAGAGGAACATGTCCACAAATGAACAAAATGTTTCGCACTCACACACACATACACACATAGGCACAAACATGAACGAACGGTTGTAAGCACGCATGTAATTTTGTTTTTATGGCTGCTGTCCAGCTTGTGCCCATCTACTTTTGCTATTTTGGTGATGTTGAAATTTAATGCCTTTCAAGTTAACATTTAATAGTTGGCCATTCTGAATGTGTGAATGGATTAATTATTGTTTTTTTTTTTCTGTTATTCCTGTGCGCACTAGTTTACTAGGGTAGCCAAACTGTAGCTGTATGCGCATAACGCTTGCGTGTAACAGGGGTAATTTATAGGGGCACCCTATATAATCAATATGGAATACTTCTACAGGGTGTCTAATGAAATTGCTGATAAATTCTGAAATAAAGAAGCATCAACCCCTTCTTCAGATCCAGATTCATGCAAGAGAAGGTGATGAAGCTAATTGAAAGACTCATTAGAGTTAACTACCTTACTTGAAGCACCCGAAGCACGAGCATCAGCTGTTTGTTAGTTAGGTAAATGACAGTCCAGAGTAACGTTTACAAGTGCGCGGAAGCATTTCGCCGAGAATAAGTGTTCTAGTCCTCCCATTCTTAGACGAAGCTACCTCATAAGCCACCTGTTTAGCCGGCAAAATATCTGACCGTAGTATCCGCCGCATACTGAAAAGTTATCCAAAGTCAAGCCTTACGAAGTTGCAACAAGTCAGACTTGAGAGAGCGATGGAGTTGTTTCGCTTGGCCGAAGCCGAAAGCGGTCAATTTCCGAACATAAAGTTTTCTGACGAGAAAAGTTTTCAAACTAAGCAACTCGTAAACTCCTAAAACGATAGGTTTTATTTGACTGATCGTTCATACGAGAATTTGAGTCATCGATTGGCCACCAGGAGGCAGCACCCACCACAGGTGATAGTTCGAGCCGCTGTAACCGCAGATGGGTGCTCTCCAATCGTTTTCATCGCGTCTGGCGTCAAGATAAATGCGAAAGGCAAGCATTTCGGTGGCAGACTATGAACATATCAGCAGGACTCGGCACCGTCTCAAAAAGCTCGAGTGAACCAAGAATGGCTAAAACACAACGCTCCGAACTTCATAACGTCCACAAAACGGCTCTCAAATTCACCAGATGCGAATCCGGTGGATTATTCTCTTTGCGCTGTTTTGGAGAGGAAAGTCCGAACTAAACGATTCACCAGTCGCGAGGCGCTGAAAAAAGCCATTGGCCGCGAGTGGGCCAAAATACCTGTAAGTCACATTCGGGCAGCTTGCCATTCGTCCGTCTCAAGGCCGCAGGCAAGTCAAAAGGTGGTTATATCGAGCAAAAGTGAATTGGTTATTAATTTTGTATTATTTTCACACATTTTTTACTTTGAATTGAATAAAAGGAGTTTTCCCGACTAAATGTATGGCCTTTTTAATTGGTTACGCTTCGAGTGCCAGAACCGGTATATACATCCTTTGTTAGGTGTCTGGCCGAGCTTCTTCCTCCATTTATATTGTGCGCCTTTAGGTGGTTCCATAAATGGAGAGATTTACAATTTTATGCCACCTTCAAACAGCAGATGGTTTCTTATGAGGACGTATAAATGGATGTTTGACATTGCCTGCCGAAGGGCGACCGCTTTTAGAAAAAACCTGTCTTATCATTTGATGGTATATGGCCACAATAGGTCTCGAACTAGGATTCCTACCGAATGGTAGTCGATCTCAAAACCACACGCCTACGGCGGCTTCTCTTGATTAGACTGCATATTTATTTGTGTGGAATCTGCAGATTCTGCAAAATAGAGAACAACGCATACATGTAATAGAATCCCAGGTCAACGGCAAGATACAGTTAAATTCCGGATACTTAGACTCGCTAGGTAGGTAGGTAGGGTAGCTGTCGTAAAGACACACTTACCTTTCGTAGGTCGCTGCTAAAGTTACCCTTCGAGGTAGGACTAAAATATATTCTTCAAACCGTTGAATGGGGGCACAATAGAGGTTTAAGTCGCTCTTTATTCGATCGATAACAATGTGTAGAAGTAGCCTTCTCAACTCGGGACGTACGAAAATGTGGTCTCTATTATAATGAATAATAATCCGCCTTCACTGAGATCGTTTGACAACTTTCGTTTAAAGAACAAGTACAGTCCAATGGCGGATTCAGATCCGAGTACGCAAAAGCTCTCTATGGAAAAATAAATAGCGTATACCCCATGTTCTGGGATCTATTGCTTCATATACAGCTACTGAAATGTTCAAGGAAGTTAGTTACAAAGAAGACCTGAATGGAAGAATGAACATATACGATTACCAGAGGTATGTTTAGATCAGATGTCGGCAAAATTGACATTGCGAGTGAGTTGCTGAACACAGAGTAATCGAACTGCACAGTGGTGAAAATACAGGGTTGCCCATATGCGACGGACCCATCTGGCAACCTTGTATCTTTTGACAGAGACGACGGATCGCTTAATGAGATACCGCGTTGGAAGCGTCAGTCCAAGCAGATTTTTACCATAGAACAGCACACGCCACGCGAGCGCTCCCAAATTGTTGAAATTTACATTCAACAAAAGAAGTCATAAGAAGAAGAAAGAAGAACAAAATCATCTTGTCCGATGAGGCTCATTTCTTATTGAATGGGACGGTAAACAAGCAAAATTGCCGTATTTACGCCACTGAAAATCTTCACGAAATTCAAGAGGTACCTCTTAACGATGAAAAAGTCACTGTTTGATGCGGCGTTAGTGCGAAAACGATTATTGGGCCATTTTTCTTCGAAAATGAAGATGGTCAAGCTGTTACCGTCAATCAGGAGAGATATGATAACCACTTTTGTGATGTCAATTATTCGTCGAAAGCGTATGAGGCAGTTCTGGTTTCAACAAGACGGCGCTCCACCACACACAGCTCGCACCAGAATCGGTTTTTTGAAGAAATTGTTTCCTCGTCGTTTGATGTCGAGAAATGGCGATTTTGACTAGCCACCGCGTTCACCCGATTTAACGCCACCTGACTACTTCTTGTGGGGATATTTAAAATCAAAGGTTTATATTAATAAGCCAAAAACCATAGAAGAGCTCAGGAATAACATCCGTGAGGAAATAGCCACTATTCCAGCCGAAATGTTAGCTAAAACTTTGAAATTGCTGCAAAACGGACACAATACGCCGTACAGGCTGTAGGCGGCCATTTGGGAGTTATAATATTCAAAAAGTGATGTCAACAAATCTACTTGAACCAAATAAAATGACTGTTATCGTCCACATAAAAAAAATTGTGTTTTCCTTTGATTTAAAAAAAAAAACACATGGGTCCGCCGAATATGGGCAACCCAGTAATAAAATTTAAAGACCAATTACAACAACTATGAAACATTAATAATTTCAAGTATGATACGTATACAATGATAGTTTATATATTTGTATAATAAAGGGTTTCCCAATAAGAGGTGTTATTTTGATATTCAAAGAAAAATGCTATTTTTTAATGTAAGTGATCGGACGTTTATTTCATTATAAAGAGGAAGGTATGCCGTTAATAGTGGAAAATAACATCAGGCAAATGACCACCACGACCACGCTTACAGGACAATATCCTTTTCATCAAATTTTCCATAACCGAATTGCCAAGTGGCTGCCCTATGTTCTCGATAGCCTCACGAATTCCATCATTGAGGTTTTGAACCGACCTTGAGCTGTTGGCGTAGACCTTCTCTTTCACGTGGCTCCGAGGAAAAAAGTCACAAAGTGTTAAATCACAAGGTCTCGGTGGCCAATTGTGATCACCTCTTCGAGAGATAACACAGTCCGGAAACTTTTCCCGTAAAAGATCGATGGTTTCGTTGCTTGTGTGACACGTAGCGCCGTCTTGTTGAAAATAAAGGTTGTCCCGATCAATACCATCCAATTCCGGCCACAAAAGATCGTTCATCATCCCTCGATAGCGCAATCCACTCATTGTACATCACTCGTACATTACCTTTTCATTCAAGATAAATTTGTATATGAAAAAATTACCATTTAAATAATAAAAAAACGTGATAACTCTGGTGCAAGTGAAGCAAAATTATTCAAATTTGATACAACTAATAAACGCATAAAATGGAAAATGACTTTGAGAGGTTAAATTTCGCGGTGCCACACCCACTTTTGGGTAAATTGGTATGCCTTCATAACGACTTAATAAAACTCGCTAAATGTTATTGAGATCGGCTAAAAACCACGCCCACTCTGTTCATATTACGACCAAATTTCCATCCGTGCCTCTGATGTTGCAAGCTGTAACTTTCACCGTTTATGAATTTGTTTGATTCCAAAAATTAGCAACCAACCCAAATTAAATTATACTAAAAGATAAGCTGTTTCATATAGAAAATCTATTTCATATAGACAGAATCTAGAATTTCCTTACCATTTTTAGTTAAAATTTTGAGGTCAGTTCATTGTGTGGTTTGATAGCATTCAGAGGTGAAAAATTAGAAAATATCTTCGGCTTGGACGGTAGCTCAATGGATACATCAAGAGAAAGAATACAAACTCTACTTGGACATAAAACGTAAGATCAACTCAAAATTTATGCACTTCCAATCGGTGGACGACCAAAACAATTAATTGAACTGAGCAGTGTAAAATTACACTAAATATACTCCCAATAGCTCAAAATTGAAAAAGGACGTCAACAAGTTGGATATGGCTAACTGAGGGCTACTTCTACACTACCGCGCTGAATTTTTGAGTTGGAAGAATGAAGTTGAATTTTGAGTTGGAAGATCTCTGCATTGTGTAAAGCAGGTATCTTCTAAAATTTTTGAAAAGTTCACATTGCTGTGAAGGAGATCAAGACCAGCTCCACATGTGGTATTACAACGAGCTGTGAGCCTGGATATGTCTTTTAGTGCTGCAGTCTAACATAACCAACTGCACTGATCATAATTGACTGTATTCGTATCTATGCCCGATGGATTTGCCTTAAGAGGTCCGCTACGTCGGGACAGAAAGAGACTTTGCAAGTTTCATTTATTTGAATGCTAGGCCTTGGTTGAATCTTGACAAATTTTTTTTTTTAATTAATTTTTTCCCCCCAAAAAATATACGAGAAATGTTGAGAAATAAGATTAGTTTTCAATTTCGTGGGCAAGGTGAATTCGATTTTCAATTTTTTCGAATCTTTTCAACAGTTTCGAATATATGGCATATTTAGTTGGTTTTTGTCAGGTACAAAGTTTAGACGTGATTTGCTATGCTCGACGATTTTCTGCTATGGAAAAAAAATGTATGAAATATTTCCGAATTTATTGGCCAAAATAACGCCTTAGTCTTGTTTCTATCGCTGTACTCACTAGGGTAGGAGCATTGCCTCCGAGGATACACCCGCTCTTGATTATTTTGGCCTGGCGCTGGTTAAAAAAAAAGTATGGAAAAAATGATGGAAAAATGACAGAAAGAAGACAAAGAGCAGCCCTTTCGTAAGGAAACCACGATTGCTTCGCTCGCCACCAAAAAAACGAAAACCCTTCTTACGAGCGGATCTTTGTCAACTAGAAAAATCAAAGACGGTCGCGAATTAGAAGTAAGAGTAACGTCAAAATAGGCTAAAAATACTGCTAATGCGCCCAATGCGCTGTCACAAACCCCTGTATCTGCAAAGGACGCAAACACAGAAAGGGAAAAAACTGCATCTCCGCGACAAGAGTTTATTCTCAAAATGCGAGCTGAAGAAGAGGAAGGCGAAGAGAAATGTTTGAGAGTGGTTAGGAAGATGAAAGCAGTTATATTGAAGAGTAGGAATACTTTCACGGAAATGAAGAGCGGGGTCTCAGAGCTCGATGAGCTATTCGATATCATGAAAAACTGCAGAAGAGGTTAGATTCGAGCTCAGAAACCCGACAAAGGAAACAAAAGAAGTCAGAGGTGACACTCCCGCAACAGCTCGAAAAACAGGTCGATGGTTTTCGAGAAAAGCGACACAACTCAAAATTGACTCAAATTCGGACTTTTGTCGTTAAAAGCAAAAATCAACTACAGAGTTTATATATTTTTATGTGGAAAAGCGTCATAAGTGAATCTTGAAGCAATACTGAGAGATGGCGTTAGTGTCGTTTTGTCAGGTGATCGAATTGGCGCATGACCTATCTAGAAAACTGACCCAACTCAGTTTTGTATTTTTGAATTATGTCACTTTTCTCGAAAACCATCGAGTTGCTTTCCAGGAGAGTACTCCTTTAACCGCAAAACAAAATGCTCCAAATCCTGCCACACCCGACTCTTCGAAGAAACTAAGAGTTCGAAAGCCTGAGAAATGGCAAGTGGTAAGCCGGCAAAAATCTGAACCCATTACCATGCCAAAATTAAGCGATGAAGCAAGGAGGCTATAGTGAATCAAAAGGAGAATGATCAAGTTTTGTTTTAATATTTTTTTTACTAAATACAAAAAAATTATTTACTAAATCTACTAAAAGGGTGGTTAAGTTTTAAGGGCCGGTGTTGATTTTGAATAAAATACAATTTTTTAAGAAATTATTATCATTTCTCTTTATTATGATAATACTGGTAAGGTTCAATTACGTATAGAACAAACTATCGGCCAAATGGCCGACGCGGCCTCTGCGGCACACCTCCATCCGACGGTCCAACTTTTCGATGACGCTGAGGCATACTTGAGGTTCTATGCCGTTAATGTGCCAAGTTATCTCATCCTTTAGCTCTTGAATTGTTACTGGCTTATCGACGTACATATTTTATTTCAAATAACCCCAAAGAAGCCCAACGGTGTCAAATCGTATGATCTGGGCGGCCAATTGATGTCGCCGCGACGTGAGATTATTCAGCTATCAAATTTTTCGCGCAAAAGAGCCATAGTTTCGTTAGACGTGTGACAAGTGGCACCGTTCTGTTGAAACCACATATCGTCCACATCCATATCTTCCAATTCAGGCCATAAAAAGTTCGTTATCATTTCACGATAGCGAACACTATTCACAGTAACTGCCTGGCCGGCCTCATTTTGGAAAAAATACGGCCCAATGATGCCGCCAGCCCATAAACGGCACCAAACAGTCACTCTCTGTGTTTGCTATGGTTTTTCGGCAATTTGAAAATTTGCCCCATCACTGAAGATGATTTTCTTCACGAAGTGCGCGATATACATTTTGATAATAAGCCTGAATAACTTTAACGCGTTGCTCGATGGTGTATCTTTCCACAGTTCAAATTGAATTAGTCTGGAATTGAAAAATGTCAAATGAAATGCAGAAATAAGCTTGACGTTTAGGTGTGGTTTACATTCAACATCGGCCCTTAAAATTTAACCACCCCTTACCAAAAAAAATTATTTAGAGTGATGAAAATCTTTATTTGGACCTGTACGCGCTCTGTTGTTTGTATATTTGAATACTGCAGCTACCTGGTTCACAAGTGTTAAATATGATTGACGTAAATTCAATGAAATATTCAAAAATTATAAATTTTCTTATACGGTGATTAGTTTTGCGACACTTTGATTGTAAATAAATATTTTTCGAGCAAAATAAAAAGTCCCTTTTCTTTTTGAAATTACCTCACTGCACCTCCGTTCTCATCATATCCAAGGTCTAGTATACCTATGTATCATATTTTGAATGATCTCCGCAATTTAACCGAAATTTAGCTAACTAACTAAGCTTCTAAACCACTCACCTTCGGAGTTGAGACTAGGCAGGTACGTTTCTGCCCTCCTTAAATCTATCAGCTTTGTCAAGAGTGATGCATTATTCTCTTCAACTCTTCATTCTCTTCAATATTGCTGTCTCACGGACCTTAAGGTAAACAATTCTAGTTAGCGCACAGAACAAGTTTTTACTGTTGTTGGCTTCATTACTTTGAGTCCTAATGAATTCTACAAAAGTAGTCTTGCAGCGAAGGAAGTGGCATTCCTTTGAAACTTGGGAAACGCCATACTAATCTGGCCGAAAGTATACAGTTTGATGTGAAGCCACACATATTTCCTTGGCTCCTTGGCACCACAAGATCTACTCAGGCTTCTTTAAAAAGGGAACCCTAGTGCAGTGAAATTAACTTAAATAAACTTAATTGTGTATGAGTGCTGTACTTCCTAGTCTGTCCCGACAAAAAAACCAAACAAGAAAAACCTTTCCCACCTCCATTTTTTAGCCATTAAACACAGATAGTAATACTACCTAAATGAGGCTTACTACCGTGACTTTTTATTGTTGATGCTGTTAATCTGAGCACTTTTGCAAAGGCAAACTATCTGGCAAAATGGGAACAGCAAACCAAAAAAATCATAAGAAATTTCAAAAATTCGCAAAAGTTGCCACAAATGACTTTCGCGTAAATATAATTTTTAATTACTAAAAATTAATCCAGTAGGCAATAAAGCTAATTGTTAAATTGGCAATCTGATTGTGCAACGAAATACAAATTGTAATAATAGGAATGCTTTTGTTGTAATCAAAAAAATTGATAGAAATGAGAGTAGATAATTCCACTCGTCTAAACGAAATTTCATACTTGCACACGAATACTGACGTACTTGCATTTGCGACATAAGTGGAATGAAGTTACTGTCAAGCATTTTGATTACTTTCTGTAAAGTTTTCCTATTCGAATTCGAGTTTAGGCTATAAATTGTTGCAAAGCTGTTGAATGAAATATTTTCAAATGGGTTTGCAAAAATAAAAAAAAAAAAAAATAAAAAATAGCCACACTATGTAAACTCATTTAAGTACTTTAAGGAGGTAGGTATGTGAAATGGTTGAAGTTCCAGCCTGGCACTCCTCAAGTAGCACGAAAGCGCCCGCCGCTTTGATACCATTATGAGACCTCCAACAAGCAGATATCTACAGCCCGCCAGAGCTGTTGAGATAATGGAGAAGATTGATGGGATTGGCGCACTGCCCCAGGCTTTTGAAGAAGCGAGCGCCTAGTTACCGTAATCGTCTAGCTGCCAAACCCGCACATTTACAGAGAAAATGCTGAACAGTCTCGTTCTCTGAAAGGCCCCCCCCACAGCTGCTGCAATGGGGGTTAAATGGTAACCCTAGCTTTTCCGTGTATGTGTCGATCATCCAGTGACCGGTAAACACAGCTACGAGTTTGAAAATTGAATGGCGAGAAATCCAAAGGACTTTCTGAGTCCTCCGTATATTGTACTGGAGCCAAAGGGTTTTCGAAATAGCACATGAAGAAATGGAGCTCCATCTTTTCTACGATTTCCTGAGAAAGAATTTGTACAGTTCCCCTTTAACAATTGTCAGGGAGATGCTGCTGATCGGGTAGGAGGTCTCTGAGACCAATTCAGTCCCCTTCCTGGCAAGCTCATCAGCAATTTTACTTCCCTCTATGTTCCTATGTTCTGAAACCCAGATAAGAGAAATTTTACCTGCACACCCAATAGATTTGATCTCTTCCTTACTGGTATATATCGGTTTCACAGATATTGACACTAATCCATCTTTGATTTACAGAACTGAAAATCCTCGATATCCTAAAACATATTGAGAAATGTGCAAAGGGCATTCTTTCACATATCTTTGTCTGGACCGATAAGCTTCCAGCTTGAACTGGTTAAATCCGCTATTTTCTCAGTACTTAATCAGTTCTTTATTTATTATTTCTTATCGGTTTCAGTTGAAAAAAATAACCAGCGTGTGCTCGGGTTATCACACATCCTTCAAGGCCCGGAGATATATAAGCTAGTACGGCAAAATCCTTCATTAACTTTGTGCTTGTGCCTGCTGGGCGAAAAATCTAATTTTCGACTGCCGATTTCGAAACATTCACATTTTTTGCATTAGAGCTTGAATTTACAGTGAGTATTCATTTTCATATCTTTGCTGTGAGTAGTTCAATGGTATCCACCTGATCACATCAAATATTTTCCACCTTCATCTTCTTACAATTTACTTTGAAAGGTTCTCGGTCAGTGAACATGAAATGATTTCATTCTTATTTTTACTTTGTGATTTATTTCCTATCTTCACTCCTCTTCAATCTACATTTAAGCTATTTTTAAGTCTGTTCACGCTTTTTTAACGATTTTATTTGTAAATTTGTTGCATGTTGAATCCTGGAAGTTACAGACTCATCTACCGTGCCGTGCAACACAATCAAGTGTCAGTCCATGAATAATTCACTAAAGTGTGTTGCCACCACTGTTGTAGTTGTTGGTGTTATTGGAGTTGCTGCCACAACCAGCCAACTGCCAGCAGTCGTATAAATTCATTGTGCCTGCCACTGCCTCAGTTGTAGCCCACATATGTGACATATTGCAGTGATTTTACGTTTATTACCACAACTAAGTAGAGGGGCGCGCGCACGTGTATGTGTTTCCAGCGACAACGCCAGCAGCAGCAATAAAATCATTCAGCAAACACATAATGATGCGACTGGAGAGCCTGCAACAAGCGTAGTTAAACACAGAGACCCTTCAGGGAAAATCACTCGTACAGTAAAATCGTAGTAGAAAATCACTCGTGCAGTAAAATCGCAGTAGTAAAATCAATCCTCAATTCAGTTTTAGCACTATTTAACCAATCTATTTTGATTTGAGTTATTTGTAGCTCTTTTTATGCGTACAAAAGCAAATCCCTTATTTTTATGCGCTTCAAGAGCGACCTCATTTACTGAGGCACCAACATTAATTTTTCTACAAGGAAATCCATTATTTTTGCATGCCAGTATAGGATTTATTTAGCATTTCAAATGATGATCCTATTTAGGTCAAATATGCACTGTTCTGTTCGATTGCTGATTGCCATTTTGAAAGTAATTCAATCAATTGCGCTCTCATAGAACCTCTCACCCGAATTGGCAACAAATAGAAGCAGTGCCACTGTTTTTTTGATTCTGCCGATGATTTGTGCTTTACAGTGTACGAGATGAAGGTTCTGAGAAAAATTTCTTAATAGGTATAGCATAAATCAACGTGGCATTAATTTTTTTTTTTTTTTTATATTCAATTTATTATCAAGGACATAAAACAGAACCCATATGCAAGTCCGAAGCGGTATAAAACATCAGCAACATCTGTAGGGAAAATTCGGAAGATGAAATTTTATTTGAATACCTAATAAATGATAAAAAAGCTAATGGTATATTTATACAAATATTTTATCGTAAGAATATATAAGAGTGACTTACACGGCCGGAGTAGCCGAATGGGTTGCTGCGTGACTATCATACGGCACTCAGAGAGAACGTAGGTTCGAATCTCGGTGAAACACCAAAATGAAGAAAAAGTGTTTTTCTAACTAATAGCGGTCGACCCTCGGCAGGCAATGGCAAACCTCTGAGTGTATTTCTGTCAGGTAGTTACTGTGAATAGTGGCTCTAGAAACAATGGCTCTTTTGCGCGAAACATTTTATGACCGAATAATCTCACGTCGCGGCGATGTCCGCTGGACTGCTTTCCTTGGAGTTATTTGAAATAAAAGGTGTACGTCGATAAGCCAGCAACAATTCAAGAGCTAAAGGATGAGATAGTTCGGCTCATTAACGGCATAGAACCTCAATTATGCCTCAGCGTCATCGAAAATTTGGACCATCGGATAGAGGTGTGCCGCCGAGGCCGCGGCGGCTGTTTGGACACTATTTTGTTCAATACATGATTGAACTATATGAATATTATCATAATAAGGAAAAATTACAACAATTTAAAAAAAAAATTCTATTTTATTCAAAATCTACACCGGCCCTTAAAACTTAACCACCCTTTATATACAAGGGAAGTCCAAAATAAACAAGACTGACATCGTAAAAATATTTTTGATGGGGCCATCTTTTTAATGAGTTAGTGAGTTGCAACTTAAATCCCTGGCTGACTTCCAGTGAAAGCTTGTTGACATTCGGTTCAGTGGAAGCGAAGTTATTGCGTCTAAAGTGTCAGTATGTTTGTGTCATCGGTACAAAACAGAGTTTCCAACAAAGAGCTAATATCAAATTTTGTTTTAAAATCGATAAAACGTTTACCGAAACATTTGAGTTGCTTAAAAGAGTTTATGGCATTGATTGACTATCTCGTGCCAGAGTTCATCAGTGGTTTATACGTTTCAGAAATGGTTGTGAGGACATAAATCACAATGAAGACTCGAAAACTCCATCGAAATTATTAGTACAATAAATTTATTAAAAATGAACAAAAATCATCGTTGAAATTCATGGAATCGATGGAATCGGATTTGAATATCTCCAAAACATTGATTTACCACATTTTAACTTAACATTTGGGCTTATGAGAGGGCAGTGCACGTGTCATTCCGTACAAGTTAACTGAGGATCATAAATTGCTCAGAATTCAACATTCGAAAGACCTAATTAAAGAGGCGAGAAACATGAGAATTTCCTTTGGAAAACGTAAAGGTCATCCATAAGGCGTATACCGACAACCTGAAGGACATTCCGAATTCCGGTCAATGACCTGAAACACTTTTTCGAAAAGCTTTTAGATCGCGCAAAACGGTCTATCGACGCCAGAGGGGACTATTTTGAATAAATAGACTCGATGTTATCAGAACAAAGCTCCCGTAGTCTCTACTTGAGATCAGTCTTATTTATTTTGGACTTCCCGTTTTGATACCATAATGTGGACCACTACCTGCGAAAAAATTTAGGGAAGAGAAAATCGTCTACAGCCATTCAGTGCTGTTGATGTAGTGGAGGAGAGAAAATAGATCTCGGCTGGAGAATTTCCTCAAGCCATCCCCACAGGACACGCTAAGGAATTTCAGGCGCCTAGCTGGCAGAGCCGGAGATTTTCTAGAGAAAGTGCCCAACAGTCTCTTTCTCTGTACACAGCTTCTCCGCATAAGTTCCGATCGCCCAGTGGCCAGTGAACACCGCAATGAGTTTGAAAATTGCATGGCGAAGAATTATCATCATCTTAAGCGTCCTGTTCCTATCGTATTGAGGCCATAGTGTTTTCGAAACAGCACACGATGAGACAGACCTCTTCCATCTGTTTTGCGCTGTTTTGAGAAAGAAAGTGTGCAGTTTCCCTTCAACAGCGGTCAAGGGGACACCGATGTCTAAGAAAGGAGCAACTGAAACCGATTCTGTCGACCTCTTTCTGGCAAGCTCATTCGTAATTTCATTTCCCTCTATATTCCTGCGCCCAGGAACCCAGATAAGGGAAATGTTTCCTGCACGTTCGAGACGCTTGAGTTCCTCCTTACAGAAGTTCACCAGAAGTGAGCTGCAATACGGCGACGACAGGGCTTTGATCGCAGCATGACTATCGGAAAAAATATTAATGCCTTCCTCCCAACAGCGATCTGTAAGTATTTTGCATGCTTGCAGGATCGCGAAGACCTCTGCTTGAAAAAACGCTGCTCGTTTCCGGCAGTTTAAAAGAGAGTGAAATATTGGCTGGCCTACTCCAGATTCCATCTTGGATCCGTCAGTGAAAACGGACCTTCCAAACTTGCCTGCTCGGAAAGATAGCCCTTTCACAACCCTCGAAACCCAGTTTGCGGATGGAGAGATTTGTACGAAGTACAGAGAAGGAAGGGAAGATCTGCTTCAAGACGCTACCATGTCCTACAGGAAGTTATCTCACCAAGTCCCCAAGCTTTCACTGGAAGTCAGCTGGGGATGTAAGTTGCAACGAAGTAACTCATTAAAAAGATGGCACCATCGAACACATTTTTATGACGCCAGTACTGCGTTCCTTCTTTTGCATGTTTCGGTATTCCTTCAGAGATTAATCGTAAATACGTACGAAGGGTCTTCCAGCCGGCGGAGAGAATTGAAATTAATCTAAATACAAGTATTTCCCGCCGTAAAAGTAACTGGCGGCAAGAAATACATCCTCATCGCAATTCTGTGCAATTTAATGCAAATAAATTTTGGCAGCGGTTACCCTTCAGTACGTTAGCCGTTGTCCGCTGCAATTCTGGTTAGCGAATAAAACTCTTTAGCAAAAAAAATGGAACAATGGGAGTATTCAACTCAAAAATCAAGTGCCAAAAATCAACAGCTGCTAAACTTATTTCAGAAAGCACAAAATATGCTTCAGAATAGTCAATAGTATAAAAAAAGTCGAATATTCTATAATCTTATGGTAATCCATTATTATTATTATTATGTTATTTGATAAATTTTGTTAGTCTCTAATAAAATTTGTTTTGTTTGGAAGGAGAGACTAGCGTTCAATAAATAGATACATAAAAAAAGGTCATAACTTGCAGAGAGGGTAAAATGTGATTCAGGGTATATTAAATATAATTACTTAAAAATTTAAAAATCTTTCAAACATGTACTTTGCAGTACATTTTAAGCTCTCTGAAGTATGATACTTAAAGGATTATATACCTTGCGAGCCCGAAAAAATGGACAATTTTTTTTTATATGTTTTAGAACTTTTGTTCAAATGAGGGATATATCATATTGAATGGTAACTCTCGAAGAATATATTTTGGTGTTTTTATTTAAAAAAATGTTATTATTTATTGTTGATATCGCCCCTCCCCCGAAACGCCGTTTTCTAGAAGATGCTTGCGGTGTTCACGGTAGCGCATGAGCAGCTCAACTGAAATCAAACAAATTAAATGATTGTTGTAGAAAAATGATTTTTAGTGAATCTGAACGGTTTAAAAAACATTCTTTTCGATATGAAAACCGCTTTGCACAAAAGAAAAAACGATTTTTAAGGGGCTGAAAAATTAAAAAAGAAATAATTCTAGCGTACTATGCAAATATTTGTAAAAAGTGAACCGTTCAGATTCACGAGGTTGTAACTTCGAATAATTAAAAAAAAAAGTTTATGCAAATCGGACAAATAAAGGGCTTTTCAATAAGGGCGGGTAGATGTTGAAATGGAATAAAACAAGCTGTGTGTCAGTTATTGACAAAATTATTTTTTTATTTGAAAGGCGCATATATGGCATTAAGTGTGGAATATGACATCATTAAAATGCCCGCCTCAGCTTCTTACGGTGGAACTGATCCGAGTAGTCCAATTTTCAATGACTCTTCCGCATAGATCCGGCTGAATTTGAGCGATGGCCTGTGTTGTGTTCACCTTTAGAGCATCGGTAGATTGTGGTTTATTTGCATAGACCTGAGACTTCAAGAAACCCCACAGGAAAAAGTCTAGCGGGGTCAAATCGCATGACCTTGGTGGCCAATTCACATCACCCCTACAAGAGATAACCTTACCCTCAAATCATGCCAATCGTGGTGTTTGTTGTGTGCACGTAGCGCCGTCCTGCTGGAACCACATGTCGTCTAGGTCCATATGGTTCAATATGGGCCATAAGAAATTGGTTATCATCGTTGTGTAGCGCTCGCTGTTGACGGTGACCGCCTCACCAAAGTCATTTTCAAAAAATACGGATCAATGATGCCGACGGTCCAAAATCCACACCAAACGGTAACTTTTTGAGGATGCATTATCACCTGGTGAACCTCGAGTGGATTGGTGTCGTCCCATATACGGCAATTTTGTTTGTTAACACAGCCATTCATTCGAAAATGCGCCTCGTCACTAAAGATGATTTTTCGCCCAAAACTGGGGTTATCTTCCAAACAATTCGAAGCCCAGTTAGCAAACAAACGGCGTTTTTTGGTCATCAACTTTGAGCTCCAGGGTCAGTTGGATCTTGTACGGGTGTAGGTCCAAGTCCCGACGCAAAATTCGCCAAGTTGAAGTCTGCGAAAGGCCAAGTTCTTATGCACGGACCGCGGCAATGTTCTCGCCCGATCTTGCGTTCCTTGAACGTACGCGTGGTGGATGATTGTTTACTGATCCGGTCGTCTCAAATTTGGCCACCAAACGTTTAAGAGCCGACTTTGAAGGGACACCACGTCTACCAAAAAATGGGCGCAATGCGCGCAACATTTGCGTTAATGAACACTCATTTTGATAATAAAGTTTTATCATTTGAACGAGCTGTTCAATCGTGTAACTTGCCATGATGATTTGGCATAAACAACTGAATAATAAACAAAAGATTGTCAGATTGAATAATAAATAAACAGATGTCACCAAAACAAAACGGCTGCCACATGGCGCCAAAATCGACCCGCGCCAATTGGAAAACCCTTTAGTTTTTGATAAATAAGGATCATCGCGACGGTAATTTTCAAAAAACACGACGTCGAGATAATCGCGTCTAAAGTTTTGCATGCACTTCATTTATGGATAAGGTCGCGCGCTTCCACGGTCTGTATATTTCGTTCTAGTGCTACGATCTTTATGATTTCTTGAATTTATATTTTTAAGATGATGTACTTTCAGAATATGTCATAAAAGAATTTTCGATTTTTTAGTCCAGCACAAGGTATATAACCCCTTAAGTGGGGAAACCGGTTTAGGAGGCCAACACTTTGGTGTTTTTCGAGAATTTTTTGAACAAAGAAGGAATAATGAGAAATTGTTTAAGTTAAGCGGATATTTTATTTCTATGTTTATGTACATTTTTAAATTTTTCTGAAGCTATTTCCGTGGGAGATAGTAGCGTTAGAGCGTGCCGTCCATCCGAGTGTCTCGCTGGTGGGAATTCCTCAAGCTGCAATTTTTCTCTGAAATCAACAGCAATTTTTTTTTGACGTGATAACGTCTTATAATTCGATTTAACAGGCTGCACGCACGAAAAAATGTGTCGTTACCTTGCTCATTAGTGTTACCTTGCTCATTTGTCGTTACCTTGCTCATTTGTCGTTACCTTGCTCATTGCCGTTACCTTGCTCATTTGTCGTTACCTTGCTCATTGCCGTTACCTTGATAACTGCAAGCGAGAGCGCGGAACGAATGACAAAGAGCACAATCGGCCCCCGCGTTCGGCAACGCTCGACATCTGGCTCTGTCCTACTTGAGTGAGCATATATATGTATGTATATGTATGATACGCGCATTTGTATATAAATTCACATACTTGTATTTGCATATGCCTTCTTCCTGTGTGCATGGTAATGAACCATTTCTCTGTTGAGAATAGGACGATGATAGAAAAAGTAGGAAATGAAAGGGAGTGTTTCGAGTGTAAAGTGTCTTGAAAAAGGCAAATCGATGATGATGCCTCTAAGTGTTGTTGACTTATTAACGTCTGATGCACAATTGAAGATATCTTTCATGAATTTGATAAATGTTTCGTCATTTTTCACGTTTGTGTAAATGTAACTTGACCTATTCCATTGCAATTCCATTTACCTCCTCCTCTATATCCGTAGCCAACCATTCCATCAATATTTTCTTATGACGTTGTCACGTTAAACTATCGTCAGTAAACCGACCTTACAGGCAACCTCTTTTTTTAATTAACAACATATTTCCTAAGAACAGGAACCTAATTGTGCTAAAAAAATACTGAAAATTGCATGCTTTTGAGGCGCTTGAACACAAAGTAGTTTTTTTATACCATATTTTTTCATCTATTTTGCTTAAAAAACCATATTTTAAATAATAATATAATCCCAGAATTAGGTTCATATAGATTAGAATTGAATAAAAAAAATCCCGAAAAATTTTAGAACGATTGGTCGATAACTTTTTAAGCTAGAATGCCCACCAGTTGAAAAAAAAGTAGTTTCGAGAAAAACGTCGTTCTATCTAACGCGCGCTACGGTGCGGAATCGACGGGCAGTCACTTAAGTGTTCATAGAATCGGGAATAATGCGAATTTCGCTTTAAAATTTTTACCACATATTCTTGAGTAGTTATACTAAATATTTATGCAATAAAAAAAAAATCGATTTTTTGATCGATCTAAGCCGGTTTCCCCCCTTAACACCTTCTAAAATACTAAAAATAATAAATAACAAAAATTGATTATCTTCAAATACATTTAACTCTCTCTGCACCATTGAAAAACATGCATGCATTTCAGAGCTTGTGAAATTTCCTGCATGGCATCCACGTAAACGCCCATGGCATGCAACGAAACAAAAATAACACTAAGTAAATCTAACTGTGATCAGCCAGCGTTGGCTGTGGCCCACTGCGGGACGCGACTCCGACTCATTGTGCCATTTTTTAATTTAACTTTTTTATTTTTCTTTTTTTTTCTTTATTTTCACTTCTCCCTGTGCGCTCAAAAGCAAATGCAACTTGAATTAACTGGAAATCCGCAAGTGTGTGTTTTTCATTTTTTTTTTTGTTTGTTTTGAATTTTATTTCTCTGTTATTATGTAATTTGAAATCTCACTAACAGAATGGACAACAGCAGCGCATAAAGAAAACCAACAGACATTAATGAATGACGGTTGCAAAGGCAGAGAGAATAAAAAAATGTAATGTGCTTCCAAGCACTCCAACAGCCAGAGCCCAGTAGCATCAGCACCAACAAAAGCAAAAAGCACAAGACGCGCTGTAATCGACAATGGCAACTAAATAATGAAAAGTGAGAGGATTCCCAGTACACTTTTGTACTTTTTTGAGTTGCTGCTACACGGGAGTCGGAACGGATTGGACTAAAAAAAGAAGTGTGCCCGTAAATATAAACAAATAAACAGGTGGCTAAGGTGGATGCTTTGATAAACATACGTGTGCACGCAGATGTGTATGTATGTATGTAAGTCAGACAGGTCCGTTTGCCCTATTTCGGTACTGTGTTCCATAGCTGATTTTATGTGCTGCACAGTTTCACAAAGGTGAGAATTTTTTGGTTAAGTTTGAATGAATAGAAATGATTATTTATAAAATTTCAGTTTCCAGTCATTGCGGATAGTTTAAAAGGAGCGTAGTGAGGCGCTTTTACTCAGAAGCTTGAATTGTGGAATCTTTCCAACCAATGTGGCGTCTCTCATTTGAAGTTTTATAACTGCTGGAATGTATTGGATTTTCTTCTTTTCCTGATTTCTTGACAATCAGATACCGATCAAATATTGTTACTACCATCTCGAAGTGCGTTAAATCAGGACACCAAAATATACAAAAATATCGAGAGCGTACCAAATTATTTCTGATTTTCAAGAGGCGTTGAATAATTAAAGATATGAAGTTGAAAAAAAAGAAATACTCTATTTTCTCCGAAGATGGCTGTAGTGATCGATATCTAGTAAATTATCGATTAAACAATTATCGATCGAAATACACCGGCATGTTAGTGTTCGTAGCATCGCCTAGGAGTCAGGAGGTCGACTATAAAGCAGTTTAAAACCATTTGCGCAAAATAAAAAATAAAAAGAGTGCATTTCCTTTTGCCCAACCTGATATATAAATTATCTGAAGTATTTTTCTCTCGAGTGGTCTAAGGACTGCCCTAATGACGATAAGGTCACTGACTGATTTACAAAAATATATCAGAAAATGTGTATTTGTATTTATTGTTGGATTGGAGATAAATGTTAAGAGATAAAATAAGCATACAACATTTTTCCTGTCATTTGAAATTTAACATTCACGGTGGGCATCAAATCTTGCTCCAATGGAATGGTATGTAAATAATTACCAGAAATTTTCATCTAAGGTATGAACTTTTTAATGTAAATTTTTAGAAAAATTTCGAGCATGCGCTTTTGTAGCCCACTGAATTTCTTTTAGTTTTATGAGGTTGAAAATTTTGAAATCGGCTCTTACGTTTAGTGTTATTTTTTTTAAGGTAATATATAATAACTGGAATACCCCTCTTGGGTGGTTCCCTTACTAAATTTTCGTCTAAAATTTTTCATGTAAATTTCTTAGAACTGCATGCCCGAAAATTGCCTAAGCATTCATTATAAAAAGTGAAGCATTTAGATGAATTTTTTTTCAATTTTCAAAGAAATTTTTGTTTTTAAAGCCAAGCGATTTTTTAGCTGCTTAATCTCACCTTATTTTACTGAATTATCATGTAACTGCGTACCCGAAATTTTTTTTTTAATTCGCATTAAAAAGTGCAAAATTTAGATGATAATTTTTTGAATTTCGCTAAACTTTTTATAAATTTTGAAGATCTGAATTGTATGATTCAAAATCGAACAAATTTTGAAAAAACGAAAACAGTTCTTGCTCGAAAACTTTTCAAATATTTCAAGAAAAAAATCTTTTATGGCACATATTGAAGGTTGAATTAGTTTTAAAGGTGACACACAGATGGCGCTATTTATCACTTTATCGCGTTGGCAATACTGAATATATATTCATGACAAAGCCTCATCCCTAGGCTTTGTTTATCAGTATCTGTCACTTCGCTGAAGTATAAACAACGCAGTGTTTTCGTGCTCCGAGTATGTCAACTTTCGTGCCGTCGAAACGCAATTTGCGGGAAGCTTTGCTTTTCTGCTTCAATTTGAAAAAAATACAGCCCAAGCCCGTGAATTGCTGCAGGAGGCCTACCCAGACCATACTACGTCGATTTCAACATGTGAGTACTGGTTTCGACGATTCAAAAGTGGTGATTTTCACACCGAAGACAAGGAGCGTCTTGGCCAGCCCAAAAAGTTCGAGGACGTGGAATTGGGGGAATTGGTAAACGAGGACTCGTGCCAAACCCAAGAAGAGCTTGCTGAATCATTGGGCGTTGATAAATCAACCGTTTGCAAGCGTCTAAAAGCGATGGGAATGATCCAAAAGCAAGGGCATTGGGTCCCGTACGAGTTGAAGCTGCGCGACGTCGAACGGCGACTCTTTACGTGCGAATTGCTGATCCAGCGACAAAATCGGAAGGGTTTTTTGCATCGGGTGGTGACTGGCGACGAAAAATGGATCCACTACGATAACCCAAAACGCAAAAAATCATGGGGTTTGCCCGGCCACGCATCAACGTCGACGGCCAAGCAGAATATTCACGGCAAGAAAATCATGTTCTGCATTTGGTGGGATCAGGTCGGCGTCGTATATTTTGAGCTGCTCCAACCGGGCGAAACAATCACGGGGGATCGTTACCGACTGCAATTGATGCGTTTAAGCCGGGCATTGAAAGAAAAACGGCCGGAAACGGTAAAAAGGCACGTCAAGGTTATTTTGCAACATGACAACGCTCGGCCGCATGTTGCTCAACCTGTCAAAAAATACCTTGGAACGCTTGGCTGGGAAGTGTTACCCCACCCGCCGTATAGTCCAGACATAGCTCCCTCCGATTATCATTTGTTCCGGCATATGAGTCTCGATTTGGCGGACCAGCGGTTCTCCTCGTACGAGGCTACCAAAATATGGGTTGAGTCATGGATAGCCAAGCAGCGGCCAGAATTTTGGAGAAACGGCATCCGGAAATTGCCCGAAAGATGGGCGAAAGTTGTAGCTAGCGATAGCCAATACTTCGAATAAAATATTTTGTACCGTTTTTTCACAATAAAGCCCCAAATCTTCGAAAAAAACCTTTAAAACTAATTCAACCTCCAATATTACACACGTTCCGAGACTTACTTACTAACACACATTCAGTAAAAATTCGATTAGCAGTTTGCTTGTACTTAAATTAAATCTAAAGATACGATTATGATATGGTGGAGCAAAATTAATCACCCTGTCGGAAGGTTTCTAATTTTTACAAATGACGCAGAATTTTAAAAATTTTTTTTTTGTCAATTTAAGCTAATTAAGTAAATTTTTTGGAAAATCAAAGTTATATAAAGTGGCGCAAAATTAATCATCCTATAAGAAAATTTAAAGTTTTAAAAAAATGGCGTCGTAAATCAAATAAATTTCAAACTAGCGAACTGTACAGCTACAGTACTATATACAAAATTAGCATACAAGATCGGGAAATTTTTTTTTTTTTCGTTTTTTTAAATTTTAAGGAACGTAAAAATAAGAAAAATTGTTAAACTCGACCAAAATCCCTTAGGCAGTTATCGCGAAAATCAAGAAGAAAAATGTTCATAAGAGGTTTGACATAAAAATATTTAATTAACTTTGTAAATTAATATTAGAAAATGAAATATATGCACTTCTCGAAGAAACCTACTTATAACTCATTGAAATCGGTTATGAGGCATTGAGGATGACAAGTTCTAATCTTAAGGGGGAAGTCTACTGTGAATTTTTCAAAAAATCGATTTTTTTTTTATTAGCTTAAAAAATACTTTGAACCCTCTTAAATAAGGTACAATATGTGTTACAGCTGGCTAAATTTTTCTTCGTTGAAATTTCGACCTTTTCCTGAAGCGCTCCAAAGCGCGTACCTGCTATACTGAAGCTTTAAACGCATTTTTCTCGAAACTAAGTTTTTGTATACGGTGTACACGATATCTCGAGTTCTGATAAATGAATCAGCTTAAAAATTTAATTATATATTCTCTGTAATAGTGTCTCTCGTCTGACATAGGATTTTTTTGATATCGTTATTTGTTAAATTGTTATAAACAATAGTAACATCAATTTTAGGCAAAAAAAAGAAAAAAATTTCAAGAATTTTTTTTTCAACGCCAAAATTTTTTATCGACATAATCCTACGTCAGACGATAGTCAATACTATGTATATGATAACAATATTTTGTTTTTTTGTTTTAGATCACCGAAACGTAAGATTTCATGTACACCGTTTAGGCACCTAAGAAAAGCGGACCTGCGCTTGCAGAAGTGCCACAGCGGCCATTTTGAATATTTTGACTTAAAATTTTTTTTTCAAAAACTTAAATATATAATAAAGATAAGAGTTTAAATAGATTTTATGTACGAGCAATATTTTGTTAGAAATAAAATCCGGAAAATAAGCCTGTTTTTTCCCTTGTCACAGTAGACTTCCCCCTTAAGTCTCTTCATCGGCAATAATTCTGACACTTCCGTGGCAATAAATAACCGAGTAAGAGCGGCAAATAAAGCATTCTTTGCATGCATAAAATTATTCAAGTCTCGATTGCTATCAAAAGCTCAAAAGATGGCAATGTATAAAGCGACCCATGTACGACCCACCGCACGAGGTATGGGTACTTACAACAACAGGCATCGACCAAAAACTGAGTTTTGAAAGAAATACACTGCGAAAAGTATATGTTCCCTCCGCTGATATGCCGGAACATATCGAATAAGATACAATCTCGAACTCGATGCAGTAATTCAAAATGGATACGCAATATGCTTTATTAAAAAGTCAACAAATCAGATGGCGGGGGCGCACGTGCCCGAATGCCCAAATGGAGAGCCGATAGTATAGCGTTCCATAGGTAAGTGGTTGGACGGAGGGATCGAACAAGACGAAACAAATGCTTGATTGATGAGGTCACAGACGATTTGCGGAAAATGGAGTTCGTAGCAGATAATCGATCGGAGTGGAGAGTCTAAGTTGTGAAAGAAATGGTTTGCACAAGACTGTAGTGCTATTGGAGCTAATGATGATGATGTGCATTAAGATTATTTGAAAACAACGCTGTAATAGAGCACTGAGTGTTTTTTTTTTACTTTTTTCCATTATTTGCGAGACCACATTTTAATGCCGTATTTTTTGTTTCAACTAAATTTTTTATTAAAAAAAAATGTTTCTTATCAAAAACAAATTTTAAGTGCGTAAAAAATTACGATTTAAATTGTCACGTGCAAGTAGCTAATTTATCAAACTAAAAATTACAATAATATTAAGGATTTTAATGCTCTTCTTCTTGATGGGTGCGATAACCGCTTACGCTATTTTGACTGAGTCGTTCCTTTTTCGTGCTAACCGGTGCCAGTTGGACACACCAAGTGAAGCCAGGTCCTTCTCCACCTGATCCTTTCAACGCAGAGGAGGCCTTCCATGCCAGAGCATTTGGATTTTAATGTTAATATTATATTAAGAAATTTCGGAAAATTTAACAAATTTTAACGATCTCTAAGATACATTTCTGTAGATTTAAATTAAAAAAAAACAGTGCGTGCAGCGTAGTGCACATAACAGAAGTGAAGCTTTCACGGCAGATAAAGAAAGAGAGAGAGAGCCGAGAGAGAATGAGAGAGAAAGAAAGGCGGAGAAAGAGGATTTTTTAGAATTTCAAAAGCACCTATAACCCATAAACTCGGGATTGACACTTTGGGTTCTCATGGGATACACTCTCAGTGGGCCAGTGACTAAAGAAAATTAAGCTATTCCTTTCCACCTCTACATTTAATAAGCATTGCGCTGAAAGGCAATATAAATATTCACTTCACAAGTCACTTTTCACCTCAGTGCATTACAAATTTTAACACTGTCCGACCACTACTAGGACCGTTTCCGTATGTGCCCTAGATTTACATTTAAGATAACACGCGGAATTCGCATGCGGTCTGCGTAGGTACTTCCTCGTCTTTTGTGGAATTTAATACCCCACACACCCAGCCACATGCACACCAACACACCCCCGTTCGTCAGCATTTGTTTAGCTTAGCTGCATCTGTTGATCAGGTTTTCGCTCATTTCTCGCCAACTTACGTACCCTCACTCACAGGCGTGTGTATGTGTTAGTACGCATGCATGTATGTGTATTGTATTTGCTGCAAGCCGCAAAATGTGCCAAATTAAAAGATATCCATCACATAAATTACCTGCATCGAAAGTGTAATTGTTATCACAGCAGCATAAGCCAAGCACCGCCACAGCTAAGCGGCTAAAACAATAGCAAGTCAGCGCGAAATTAGCCATGCGCTCATGCGCACGCACATTTACACGCCAAAGCAAACAGCAAATGAACGTAAGAGTGGCTCATCAGCTGCACACAAGACACGCAAAGCTCCAAGCAGTCGAATCCCAAACCGCCAACGCGTCTGATTAATTTTTTAGCTGCAAAGCAAAGTGAATTTCGTAGCCCGAAAAAGTTGGCGCTCATTTTTTTCGTTTTTTATTTCTGTTTGCTGATTTTGTATCTTTGGTCATACGTCGGCGGCAACACGCTTCACCTATTTGCTACGGTGCCGTTGAGTGCGTGCAGTTTTGTTGTTTTTGACGTGTACGTGGCTGACATATCTAGCCGGCGGCAACTGACGTGCAAAGCCATCGTCAAACACCGGTAATGTTGCTGCCTGCGTGTGTGTGTGCGTGCGATGTTGTGGCTGCTGAGGTGATGGCTACTGCCGACATTTTTCAATTATTTATTTTGCAAATTTATGCGAATCATGTCAGTGGTTTGTTGGTTTTAATTGAATACGATTTGTTTTTTCTTTTATTCGCACAAATTTGTCATAAAATTTAAATGACAATCACACGAAGTATTTTGTAAATGTTTGGCATTAATTTTATTGGCGAAAATGGGGCTAATCTTTCTTTTTTTGTTCTTCTTGTTTTTAATGATTATTATTATTATTGTGAGCACTGAAAAAAAAAACAAATAATAATAAAATAACTACTGCACTCCCTTCATGGAATCAGAGCATTTCTCTGAGCCCCACTTCCTCAATAAATGCAATAGAAATAATCGTCAGAGCCAATGACTCCAGCAAGCAGAGATTTATAGCTTTTAAAGTTCACTTCATAGCCTGCAAAGATTGAAATTCACAGACTTCTATAAACAAATAAAGATCGTCAAAAGCTCCGCTGATAAACGAAAGTTTTCTACATTTCCATTTAGAACAAAAAATTTGGCTAATCAACGCCGTACGCAGCAATCTAATCTCTGCCTGTCCAGTTCAGTGAATTTTTAGCAGAAATTTTGTCAGCGAAAACTAAATAGACTAAAATTTTATTAACCCTCTCATGCCCGATGTTGCATATCTGCTACATTGTGTTTTCCAGCCTCTAACTCCCGTTATTTTCTAGTTATTGTTTTGAATTTTCTTTTAAATTATAGCTTACTGTGTTGAGAAAGCAAACAGCAAGTTGTTTGGCAGTCAGCTGTACACGCTTTCAGTCTGTAGCTATATTTGTGAGCGAGAAGTTGAACAATTGGTTTTGCGAAAAAACGGTGTTCTAAAAAAGTGGAAGAAAATTATAAAAATAATTATTTCATCCTGAAACCAACATTACTACATAAATGTAGAAAGGTAAGAGAGTATTTAGAAAAAAACCCCACATGAAAATATTTATTATTTAGTTTGCCTGTAATAATTTTGTTATTTTCGTGTTGCGTATATGCAACATTAGTCAATTGTGGTAATTTTCGAAAAATATAATTTATTTCAGTATACTCTTTCTAAGATGCACCCAAAACGTCTGACTCAAGCATAGATTGAAAGAATTGCCAACTTTGATTGGGATGATTCGGCTGACGATGAAATTGAAGAAGAAGAAGATCAAAATATGGAGAAAATTATAGAGGAAACATTGAAAAATTTAGATAACAGAGCTGAACATGTGAAAGTTGGTTTGATTGACCAAATTATTGGAAGCAAAGATGTTGAAGATTTGAATGATAATGAAATCGTTGTACAGGAGGTAATGGAAAAAATTGATTTCAATAGTTTGAAGTGGAGTAGCTCTGAGTTTATGGAATGTGAGACCACCTGGAAAAGTATTTAAATTATGCAGCAATGCGGTGAAAAACCCCATAGAATATTTTAGAACTTTCTTTACGGATGAACTTTACGGATGAATACGTGAGGAAACGATATGCCATGCAATCAAAGGAAATACAATTGAGATGCACTGTACCTGAAATGAAAAGGTTTGCTGGCCTGGTACAGTTCGAAGCAACCGATTGAAAAATTGTGATCTAAGCAGTGAGAAAATCCTTCAAAAGCGAGGAAGTGGATCAAGCGATTTCAAATATGAAGAAACGTACAACTTGATTGCTTGCCGTTGGTATGATAATAAGAGCGTACAACTGGTTTCAAATTATGTAGGTAAGAATCCCATGACTGAATGCAACAGATGGTGCCGCAAACAGAAGAAATTTATAACTATACCTCGCCCAGATCTTGCAGACATGCTGCTTGAATTGTACAAAATCAACCACAGCTCAAATGAATGGTACATGCGCGTAGTATACAGGTCCATAAATTCGAGTTTAGTAAACAGTTGGTTGTTATACCGCAGAGACATTGCATATACAGACGGCGAATCAAAGTATATGCCGCTTATAAATTTGCAATTGGATGTTGCTGCCAAACTTTTGAACGCAAGTCTAACTACAGATGTCGCTAAAAAGGAGAGGTCGTCCATCATCACTCCTTTTGACAATGAATTCAGGAACTGCACCATCTTCCCCAGCATCACCAGCTCCATCAGCCCCAGCTGCTTCTACAGGCTTTGAATCAAATCCCTATAAAAGAGCTTATGTTGAAGACCCACCAAAATCACTATGACTTGATGGTTATAATCATTGGCCGGAATGGAGAATAAGAGGCAGATGTAGAGTATGCACCACTGGGTTTCCAAGCTGTAAATGCAGCAAACTTGTGTTCCAATCCCCAAAAACACTGTTTCGTGTTTTATCATAATTACATAAAATATAAATTAACGGCATTTGTAAAAGAAATAAACTTGTTTTTAAATATATACCACCATTGCCCAATGTTGCATATACGCAACATCCTGTAGCACTTGAACCAGGACACCTAGGACCTTGAAGTTTTGAACAGTTAATATTGATGTCAACCCTATCTTAAATATTTACTCAAAAAAATTCTAGCCCCGTCCATTTTAATTCGGGCATGAGAGGGTTAAATAAAAAAAAAAATATGCCGTACGTGGAGTGAGACTATCGATGCCTCATTCATTCCTCACAAAGAAATTTTACTAAAATATGCCTAATAATCGAAAAAGAAGGAAAAGAACCAAACAGGTGGAGAAAGAAAGAAGTGGCTTTGGATCAGAGGATGACGAGCAACAGTGGCTAATTACGTTCGTATTCATCATTTCAAGCCACTGATGAATTTCACCAAGTGTGTGATATTTAAACCCGTAATATTCGCAGGTGTAGCAGAAAAATGAGAGCGCAGTTGAGAAATAGGTGGTGAGATGATTCCACCTCTTCCTGCAGACAGCTTCTGCAGAAAAGAGTTGAAGCAATCCCAAATCTCACCGCATGGGCACCTAATGGACAATGTTCGGTAAGGATACCTACCAAATTCGAGATCTGCGGATTTCTTACCCTTAGGTGTACGTGCCCGATTATGGTAGAGGAGCGTCCCCGATCTGCTCGTGATCAAAAAGGTCCAGGGCTTTACATGTTAGCTCTTAGGCAACCCAATTCTCTCGTTTTGGGATTAAATAGTCTCCACGGTCCCCTGTCTAGCCAGATCATCAGCCAGCCTTTGCTATATATGTATATATATAATTGGCGCGTACACCCTTTTTGGGTGTTTGGCCGAGCTCCTCCTCCTATTTGTGGTGTACGTCTTGATGTTGTTCCGCAAATGGAGGGACCTACAGTTTCAATCCGACTCTAAACGGCAAGTATTTTTTTATGAGGAGCTTTTTCATGGCCGAAATACAATCGGAGGTTTGCCACTGACTGCCGAGGGGCGACTACTATTAGAAAAACTTTTTCTTAATTTTGGTGTTTACCTGAGATTCGAAACTACGTTTTTTCTGAACTCCGAATGGTAGTCACGCACCAACCCATTCGGGTACGGCGGCTACCTTTGCTATAGCGGGCCAAAACCAATAAAAGTGATCTGATTTATAATCCCCTTCCCATCAGGGAACACATGTTGGGTTATCGATTATTCCAATGAAATCTAGTTCTTTAAGAAGACCATCGGTATTACACTGGTGCTGTAGCCTCAGCTGTCTTTTGTGCATTAGATCCCGTTCCCTACCAATGTTTATTTTGTGCGTAAAGCTCTAGATCCACTTAATCGGTCCTGCAAATTCTCAGCCGATAGGTGTCTTTAGACGCATTAGGTCGGACCCATTAGTTCAGCCGCAGCTCTACTGCTTTTCAGTTCATTATCGAGTTCGTTACTCTGAGCAAGACAATCCTCATCGCGAGCGTTTCCAAAGTATTTAAGGCAGTCTGTAGTAACTGTAGACTCTAATCTGGTATATTCGCTACCACCTCCCTCCCAATTATCTGTCCCTCTGCACTGAGTATTGCGAAAATATCGGATTGAAAGACTGTCGGCAGAATAGCCTACGCGTAAGCGAATCCAAAATAATCCTTCAAATGCTATACAAAACCAGCTCTATTTCAGTCTTGGGAGCAGTTCGTGAAAAAATTGTTAGTCAAGTTTCTTATAAGAGATTCTGATCTCTCTACTGTTATCGATTACGCAGATTGATGTTGTATTTCCTTTCCAAGACTAGATGCTACTCATCACCAGCTCAGTTTCGGTCTTGGAAGAAATTCGTGAAAAAATTACATTTACATTTAGCTGCGCATTCAGAACGTGTTGGGTTGCCTATAAATGTAATGGTTTTAGACCTGTCGCATTCGTATGGGCAACCCATTCAAGATATCAAGAAAGTTACCTACATAATTAAAGAAGCAGTGGATTGGTTGCTTTCTTCGGTAATTGCCATTAAGGAAGTAAATATTTACTCCGAAAGCCAAGCGGCAATTAAAGCCTTGGGCTCGTTGTTTATGCGTTCGAGATTGGTCGAGGAATGTCTGGCTTCTCTCTCGATTGTATCCGAATACCGCGATATTAGGCTCATTTGAGTTCCCGGTCGCACATGGCATGGAAGGAAAATGCTGGGCTCATGAGCTGGCTAGACAGGGAACTTTGGATACAGTTTCCTTGCGAAATGAGAGAATCGGGATTCCTTTAAGAACCTGTGGTGTACTCCTGAAAAGATGGGTCTCGAGTCAACTCAGCGAGCGCTGGGCTAGTGTACAAATGTACAAGGTCGCGAGATCCTTCTGCCCACGCGTAGATCGGGGACGCTCGAGGGAACTCCTAAGGCTGACAAAGACCCAGCTCTCGAATTTGGTGGGTATCCTTACCGAACATTGGCCGTTAAGTGTCCATGCGGTGAGACTTGGGATTGCCTCAAGTCCGTTCTGCAGAAGCTGTCTTGAGGACGAGGTGGAATAATCTCAACAGGTTGCCAAATTAGCACAAACGGTGGCCCTCCAGCTAACGTTGAATGCAGAATAAGTAAAGCCAGAGCATCCTGGCATTCCAAGCAGCTAACCACGTAGGATTTTTAACTCCAACGTAAAATCAGTGCTCCTATTTATATGACTTTGCAACAAGATCTGTGGCCATTTCAATAACAACAAATCTTTAGACCATCAGAAATCGCTGCCTTAGAGTCATCGTACGTACGTGGTGGCCCGTTAGATGGTTGTCAAATGAAGAACTCCTCACCCCACGTAGGCAAAGGTCAATTGAAATTGAGATTCCCGTGCATAAGTGGAGATGGTATGCTCATACTTTGGGAAAATTAGCGTCTGACAGCAGCAGAATTAGCGTCTGACAGCAGCAGTGATGATCAGCGCAAGGGACTTCTGGAGAAACGGGCTCCACACAAACAGCGATGACTTCCCAGCGATAACAGCGTGCCTTTTGACGCTAAGGAAACTCAAGCACCTACCCGCCAGAGCCGGACATTTGCACAAAAAGTGTTCAACAGTCCCTTTCTTTGCAGGATCCCCACAGCTTCTGCAATAGGGTTTGTACGGAAGTCCAAGCTTCTCCGCAAGAGTACCAATGACCCAGTGACCTGTGAACACCGAAATGAGTTTGGAAATTGAATGTCGGAGGATTCCCATCATCTTAAGCGTTCTATTAATATCGTATTTAGGCCATAGTGTTTTCGAAATAGCCCTCCATCTGTATTGCGCTTTTTTTAGACAGAAATTGTATAGTTTCCTTGAACAACGGACAAAGGGACACCGATGTCTGAGATGGGAACAACTAAAGCCAGTTCTGTCGACCCCTTCCTGACCAGCTCAACAGCAATTTCATTTCCCTCTGTATTCTTGTGCCCAGGATCGCAGTTAAGAGAAATGTTCCCTGCACGTTCGAAACGTTTGAGTTCCTCCTTACAGGAGTTCACCAGAAGAGAGCTGCAATACGGCGATGACAGGGCCTTGATCGCAGCTTGGCTATCGGAAAAAATATTAATGTCTCCCTCCCAACAGCGATCCCGAAGTATTTTGTATGCTTTCAGGATCGCAAAGACCCCTACTTGAAAAAAGTTGCTTGCTTCCGGCAGTTTAAAGGAGACCGAAATGCTGGCTGATTTAGAGAAAACCCCCGCTCCCACTCCAGATTCCATCTTGGATTCGTCAGTGAAAACAGAGGTACCTATGTATATCCGTGCCGACTCTCCCCTCATTTCAGTATTGCCTGCTCGGATAGCAGGACCCTAAAAACCCAATTTGCGAATGCAGAGATCAGTACGAAGTACAGAGAAGGAAGGGGAAATCTGCTTTAAGATGCTACTATGCCCCACTGGCACATGCCTCCAGAGGCCAAGCTCCTTCAGCCTAATAACGCACTGAACAGCGATGGATTCAACTTGAAGATCCACAGGAAGTAAGTGCAGAATAGCGTTGAGCGTAGCAGTGGGACAAGGTCTACAAGTACCAGGGACCACACATACAGTTCTCGGTACTCTCTTCAGTCTAGTGGTGTTGTAGCCTTTCTGAAGAGCTGCCCAGCAAACTAAGCAGTCATATGTAAAAAGTGGTACATATAAAGTACGACACGTGGCTTGAGACCTCATTTTTGGACGAACATAGATGTACAGTCGTAGAAGGCTATACTGGCCTTCGTAACTCGATTCTCTATGTGCAGCTTTCTGTAGAGCTTGGGGTCAAGTATTACACCAAGATACTTAACCTCCGATAAGAGTGTAAGACACTGTAAAAGTTGCCACTGTTTATATTGCGCAGTCGAAAAAGTCTTTTCGTATTTTGTCAACAGATGTCGTTGGAGTCATCTATCTCCAGTGCTACCAATCACATTGTGTCATATCATATAGTGTTAGAAAGGTGGCATTTTAAGCTTCATTGAACCAAAAAAAAAATTAAATTCGGAGAAGTTGGAAAAAAGTTATAGCTGTTCAAAAATGAGTGAAAATAATGAAGAAATTCGCAATATTTTGAAATTTTTGTATAAAAAGGGGAAGAATGCCACGCAAGCCACCAATGAAATTTGTGAGGTTTACGGAGACGACGCTGTATCAGTTCGTGTAGCACAACAATGGTTCGCTCGCTTCCGTTCTGGAAATTTCGATGTGAAAGATGCACCTCGCTCCGGTCGACCTATCGTTGAAAAAGTCGATGAAATTATGGAAAAGATTGATCAGGACCGTCACATAAGCTGCCATGACATCGCCAAGGTACTAAACATTCATCATCAAACGGTTTTGAACCATTTAAAATAGGCTGGTTACAAAAAGAAGCTCGATGTTTGGGTACCACATGAATTGTCTGTGAAAAATTTAATAGACCGAATTAACATCTGCGATTCTTTTCTGAAACGAAATGAAATCGAACCATTTCTGAAGCGAATGGTAACAGGAGACGAAAAGTGGATCAAATACAACAATAAAGTGCGAAAAAGATCATGGTGGAAGGGTGGTGAAGCTCAACAAATGGTCGCAAAGCTAAGATTGAAGCCTCGAAAGGTTTTGCTGTGTGTTGCTCCAACCAGCTCGAACGATTGATTCTACACTTTACTCTCAACAACTGATGAGATTGAAGCAAGCAATCGAAAAAAAAACGGGCAGAACTGATCAGCAGAAAGGGCGTCGTCTTCCATCAGGACAACGCTAGGCCACACACATCTTTGATGACTCGGCAAAAACTGGGAGAGTTCGGCTGGGAAGTTTTGATGCTTCCACCATATAGCCCTGACCTTGCACCATCGTACTATCATTTGTTTCGGTCAATTCAGAACTCCCTTAATGGAGTAAAGTTCACTTCAAGAGAAGCCTGTGAAGATTACTTGTCGCAGTTTTTCGCTGAGAAGCCACAAAAGTTTTACACTGATGGAATAATGTCTCTAGAAGAAAAAGGCAAAAGGTGGTCGACCAAAATGGTACATATTTGGTTTAATAAAGTTCATTATAAATATAAAAAAAATTAGTTGAAGTTTGTTTAGAAATACGAAAAGACTTTTTCGACTACCCAATATTAAATTAGCTGAAAATAACTAGCCGACGGAGCTACTGGTAACATCCAGTGTGATATAGATTTTTAAGGTTCAACATTCCTAAACTGATCGGTGGTGATTTAGCCTGTAAAAATTTATAACATTTACTTGAGCATAAAAACAAACCGCCTTTGAGGAAGTATGCAGCTTTTCAACAACTTAAAATAAATATAATATTACAACGTATTACGAAAGGGCCATGCAAAATCCATTTCATTTATTGATAGGAGATTAAAAAGCTTTAACTTCGTATTGTAATTAAGACGCAACACGCCATTAAAAGTGCTTTGAAAATATTTGAGCCACAGTAAATCGTACGCCAATCCATAAATCAAGTAACTGAAACATTCGAAAGTGCTTGCGGCTGCATACCGAAATCATTTACTCCTTTTTCCCTTTGCAGTCGCATCGATCGCGTGAGAGTTTCCGCAATTATTTATGTACAATCACACAGATATACATTTTTACTATGTAACTATGCGAGCCTGTAATTGTACAAATGTGCAGACAATTCGAACGTTTGTGGTTTAATTAAATTTCACGTGCACTGACATCCTGTTTCGCCTAAAAATTCCAATTACCCACACTCGATAGCCATTCGTCGTCTGCTCAAAATGAAGATGATAATAAAAAGTGGTTTTTTATCAAACTTTGGCCACATTTTTGTGCATCGTTGCAGACGAAGCGGTAAGTGCGGGGGGGGGGGGGGGGAGAGGTGCAGATGCGCGACTAGCACTGGAATAAGTTGTGATGCGCGGGCATCAGACATCAGGCAATAACAACTTCAGCACTGCGATGGTCACCTGCATTGCAGCTGGTCAGCATATTTGTATTCATTTTCGGGTTTCAATTCACCGCTTTTTTTTGTATTATTATTTACTTTTCATTATTTTTATAGCGATAACCATCTGCCTGTGTTATTCGAATAGACAACGTGCGCAAAATCGGAATATGAACAGGCGTACACGCAGTAAATCGAACTGTGAACAAATTAAACGGAACCAATCACATTTTCGGGCAGTACTTATCTTTGTCCCATCTACAGATTTTCTCAGCAAGGCGCAAAAATATGTAGTAAGTATAGAGCCAACTGACCCTGAACAAGAGTGGCATCGCATTGAGTTTCACCAGACATCTTAAAGATCTGGACTTCACCAATGACATCTGCCTCCTCTCTCACAAGCTCACGGACATACAAGCGAAGACGGGCAGACTAATCACGACTGGCACGCACTGCCGGACTGGAGGTCAATATCGCCAAGGCAACAAAGACTGTGAGAGTCAACCTCGATAAATCAAGACTTATAAGGGTTGAATTGCCGATTTGGTATTACGTTACAGCGCGTCTTCGATTCACTACTTCTCTGCTCGCTTGACAATAAATTTGCACGCAAAAGCAACAATAAAGTTATCGAGCAAGACTTGCCGTTAGGGATGCCGCCTACTCTCTCCCAAGTCTCGTTCGACTGTGTTCAGACATGGCAAGTTTTGCTGTGGCAGTTCGTTGCTCTTCATAGAGAGGGCGACGGGAAAACGAGAGGGGCTCCAAGTTGTTGGTTCTCGCGGAACACGCTTTGTGACTGTAGACTAAAAACAAAAAAATGGCAAGCAACTCTATTAGCTGTTTTTGAACGCAGTCTTACTAACTCTCATTAAGTGCTACCCAAAAAATGTAATTGTTGGCAGCTCTTTTCCAGTACTGCCAACGCATATTTGGTTATGCCAGTTACTGAATTATGGATGGTTCCATATGTACAAGTCCACGCAAGTGGGGAAAGTCCCTGATCGCCATTCACTTGGGAGTGGCCAGAACGATATTCTGTATACGGTCCAAGCCCTCACAACTTCCGGGACTAGCCCAAGTATTCTCTGAGTAGCTTCCGAACACCCGTTCGAGAGCAAGCTATTGTGAGAAGGCGCAGTAACCCAGGATAGCTGGTTGTGCAGTGAATTAGGGTCCCGCCACGTAAAAATGTCCCCCAATGAAATCACGAACAAAACCTCGGATAAAAACTAACTATACTGATGACGACCACTGCGAACGAACTAGGAATTACAATGAGGGCATGCACCTGGAATGTCCATCCTCGTAGGAACAAATACTGGCATTACTGCCATTCAAGGAATGCGATGGACGTGGCAAGGCAAGAAAAGCATAGGACCATACGGCGTCTACTACAGCTATCATGTAAAGGAGCGCAAATTCAGTGTCGGATTTGTTGTAGGAGAGAAACTTCGTCGCTAGGCACTGTCATTCATTTCGGTAGAAGAGTATCTCACAATTATTCGCATCAAAGCGAGATTTTTTAACATCTCGCACATTTGCGCCCACGCCCCGATGGAAGAGAAGGACGATGCGACCAAAGATTCCTTCTACGAGCGCCTGCACCGCTCCCATGAGCGCTGCTCCCGTCACGACATAAAAATCGTGCTTGGCGACTTCAACGCAATGGGGGGCAAGGAGGGAATTTTTGGTTCCACAATCGGAAAATTCAGCCTGCACAACGAAACATCCGATAACGGACAGAGGCTGATCGACTTCACCGGAGCCCGAAACATGGTAGTCTGCAGCACGAGATTCCAGCATAAGAAAATACACGAAGCAACGTGGCTGTCTCCTGATCGAAAATGCGAAACGAGATCGATCATGTTGTGATAAATGGAAGACACGCTTCTAGTGTTTTAGATGTACGCACGATCCGACAACCTAACATCGACTCGGATCATTACCTCGTTGCAGCCAGACTGCGCATACGCCTCTGTGCAGCAAAAAAAGTACATATACCTAAGCAAAGAATGTTAAACATCGAAAAGCTGCAATCCCAACAGACAGCCAGAAGATTCGCCACTCAACTCTCACTCCTGCTCTCAGAGAGTACTGCCCGACAAGCGTTACGTTCCGTCGCCGAAGAGGAAATCGGATTTCGGCGAACTCACCAGTTGGTACAACGGGAATGTCGTGTTGCTACAGAAAGAGGGGATGCTACCTATAGATCGGGCCCAACGCGAGCCCGTTGGGATCGCTAACGGAAGCTAAGAAAGGAAACCGTAAAGCGGAAATACGTGAGTGTGAGGAGCTTGAGGTGCGCTGGCCAATAGGAACAACGGCCGATAAGTCTACCAGAAAGTACGGCGGCTTACAAAAGGCTTTAAGACTAGGGTGTTTTTCTTTAAGAACAAAGACGGCGAACTGGTGACTGACATCCAGATCAATCTTAAATTATGGAGGGAATACTTCTCGAACCTGTTAAAAAGTGATAGCTGCGCATGTCACCGAGAATGTGAAGATCCCGATACCGCAATCGTTGACGACGGAACTGTCCTTCTGCTATCAACCATGACGAGGTGAGAATAGCGATGACGCGGCTAAAGAACAACAAAGCCATGGGCGTCGCCGGCTCAGGTATTCAAACAAGTCCGCGAGGATCTGGTAGAGGGAACGCATCAGCTTCTATGCAAAATATGGTTGGATGATTATGCCTACCGATTGGAATTTAAGTGCATTCTACGCAATTCATAAGATTCGGGATACTGCAATCTGCGATTATCGCGTGATCAGTCTCCTAAATATCGCCTATAAAGTTCTAGCGAGCGTATTCTGTGAAAGACTGAAGCCCACCGTCAACCAACTGATTGGACCTTATCAGTGTGGATTCAGACCTGGAAAGTCTACCATCGACCAAATATTCACAATACGCCAAATCTTGGAAAATACCCATGAAAGGAGAATCGACACACACCATCTTTTCGTCGTCTTCAGAGCTGCATTTGACAGTACGAAAAGGAGTTACTTGTATGCCGCGATGTCTGAATTTGGTATCCCTACAAAACTAATCCAGCTATGCAAGATGACGTTGCTCAACACCAGCAGCGCCGTCAGAATTGGGAAGGACCTCTCCGACTTTAATACCAAACGAGGTTTCAAACAGAGTGACTTGCCGTCGTGTGATGTCTTTAACCTGATGTCGGAGAGGATCGTACGAGCCGCAGAACTTAATCACTTCGGCAGAGTTTTTTATAAGAGCCTATAAGAGTTGGCGTATGGAACCATCAGCCTTAGCAACCGCGCTGTTAGTTTTTCCTTTTCCAAACTGGATAAGGAAGCAAAGAAAAAAATGGACAAAACGAAGTACCTCCTGTCATCAAACAAACAGTTGTTTTACTCCCGCATCGCCATCCACATCACTGTTCACAGTTATAATTTCGAGGTTGTACAGGACTGCGTTTACTAGGAACCAGCATTAACACCGAAAACAATGTCAGCCTTGAAATCCAACGTAAAATCTCTCTTGCCAAAAAGTGCTACTTTGAACTAGGTAGGGAACTGAGTAGTGCTCTCTCGTGAAACGAAACTAACGCTCTATAAGGCTCTCATCATGCCCGTCCTAACGTATGGCGCAGAAGCTTGGAGGATGACAACATCCGATGAAGCGACGCTTGGAGTGTTTGAGAGAAAGATTCTGCGAAATATTTTTAGACTTCTGAGCGTTGGCACCGGCGAATATCGTAAGCGATGGAACGATGAGCTGTATGAGCTTTACGACGACATAGACATAGCGCAGCAAATAAAGATCCAGCGGCTACGTTGGCTGGGTCATGTCGTCCGAATGGATACAAACGCTCCGGCTTTGAAAGTATACGATGCGATACCAGTTGGTGGTAGCAGAGGAAGAGAAAGGCCCCCTCTGTGTTGGAAAGATCAGGTGGAGAAGGACTTGGCTTCACTTGGTGTGCCCAACTGGCGCCAGTTAGCACGAGAAAGAAACGACTCGCGCGCTTTGTTAAATTCGGCTAAAATCGCGTAAGCAGTTATCGCTCCAATTAAGAAGAAGAGAAGAAAAAAATGTTAATGCCGATGCATCGTTGTGCCATTTCCATGCCCTACACCAAAAAAGACGTCAATGTATTTTTTTTTCTGACATCTCTACTTCGGCGTAAAACTACTTAATTTCTGGAAATGCTCGCAATTTTTGCTGCTGGGTGCGTATGCGCACCATTACCTACTCTAAGTTCAGCATTTGGGCATAAATTTATTTGTATGCATCTGTCCACGCCATTCACTTTGTCAATAATTTTCCTTGATCACATAGAAATGCTGAAATGATAGGAAATTTTCAACTCAGCTATGTGCAGTTATTTATTTTACCTTTTCTTGTTATTATTTCATGTTTTTTGTTTTTTGGAAATTTTTGATTTCCACAGCTTGGCCAGTTGCTTGATTGCATTGCATTGCATTGCAACAGTAACTTTTGGTCAACTACAACAGCATTTTTGAAAATTTCATTTATCACGGCGGCAAAGTTGCTGATTGTGTACTTTTTTTTTGTAATTTGTATACTTTTTTTTCAAATGAGTAAAATCACTTTTTGCTTCCTCGTTACATGTGATTAGCAGCTAAGTATGTTTGGCGGTATGTTTGTATGTATGTGTGCATGTATGTGTGCATATGTGTATGCATGTATGTGAGCTTGCAAGGAATGGTTTGTGCTGGCATCACTAATTTTTGTCGCATCATTTTGGGAATTGGTTTTTGCTACATTCGCAACCACACACGATTTATGCCTGCTTCTATGCATTTACAAGCGCACAAACACATCTACACTTAAATGCATTTACAAGCACACACACACATCTACACTTATATGTATTTACATGCTTTGTAACTAAAACACGCATTTTCGTAAGAACGCATGTCGTTTTCCCCGTTAGTGCATCTGCAACATGATGGCCTGCAGGTGGCGCCCATCAAATATATGTAAGTACACATACACCCATGAGTATATACGTACATGTTGTGGTATTGTGTGTGCCTTGCCATGCATGTTTACATGTCTGCCTGCGCATTTATGCATTTTTGATTGCACAAATCTTGATTCGGCAGCATTTGGCATTTACCAGTCATCACAATGATTGATCAATTGCCAGCATTTCTGCATTTCTGTATTTCTGGCTCATCGTACATAATGCATTGGGCTTTGGCAAATCGATGATTTGCACATCTACACTTACATACATACATACATACATACATATGTATCCATGTATTTAAATTGCTTGCATAAGCTGTTTTCAATTAGGGTTTTTATTAAGCGACATTAGTCAAGTAAAAGTAAACTTAGGCGAGAGTTTTTGCTGGATTTTCAATTGCATCCACTTATCTTAGATTGTGGGCTAGTAAATTCGTATTAAAGTAAAGTAAACAAGTCTTAGCTATCTATTTCATACTTACTTTAGGCGGTTGGCAAGGGCTGAGATCACTAAAGTCATCAATTTCGAAAAGAAATTCAGCATTTAAAAGGAAACTCCAGCAGTGCACCTTGCCCCGACGCACAAACGGCTCGAAAAGAGACAGACTTAGCGCGCTGAGAGTGGCATGTGCGTACAGAACAGAATCGGATGATCCAATCTGCTTTGTAGCGAGAAAAAGTTCTCTTTCATAAACGAGCAGAGGAACTTAAGCGACTGTATCACTCACGTGGGCACAAACCGGCACCTGAAGAAAAGAAAAGCACAAACGTGCGATAGCCAAGTGGTAAAAGAGAAGGGATCAGTCCTCTAAGGGTCAATTAAAACAAGCTAAACAAGAACAAACAAACAACAGCGTGTATCCTAACCACAGGATGCATTGGCAAGAGAGGCTGCGGCTTCGTGAATAGGACTCGAGCCCTTCTCTGCTATGCGACAACACACCATCAAGGAAAAGCATAGGAGTGAAGAGGTAAGGCTAAGGGAGGTTAGCTGGCACCAACCTACGGGGCTACGCCAAGCGGAAAACTTATTGGGGAGTACAACCAAAAGTGGTCGACGTCTATCTGTTTCCAAGCCTAAAAATATGCAGGAGCGCTTAGCACCAGTCCCACTGAAGCGCTCAATGTACTAACTCATTTAGTACCATTAGCCTTATACATAAAAACAATCGCTACTTGCAACGCGGTGAGACTCGGAGATATAGGAAGCTGTACAACAAGATTGCACGGTCACAGCAAGATCCTCCAACAGGGACTCTTACACCTCAAAAACAAATCAGACTTCACAACCTCCGACGTCAACTTCAAGAAAGACTTCACGGTACGTTTTCCATCGAAAGCCGAATGGAGGAAAGGAAAAGTGATCGGTAGGTTCGACACTGAAATCTACATTGGTGGTTCTAAGATGAACAGTGGGAGCTGGCCTCTGTTCGGAGCCGCTCAACATATCTAAATTAATCCAACTTTCCAACACTGAAACACTACAAAGAAATTGGTGCAAGAGTAGCTGTCTTTTCAGACAGTCAAGTAGCCATTAAGGCCTTGGACCCCAACTCCATTTCAGCCCAACTAGTTCCACCATGTAGAGGGGAACTAGAACTGCTTGGTCATTGACTTCAAATTACTCTGATATGAGTCCCCGGAACATAGAGTGTAATGAGATGGCAGACGAGCTAGCAAGAAAAGGTTCGGCACTGGACATAGCAGAGGTGGTCCCAGTTGCTACCTCTTTTAACACAATAAAAACATCTATTGCTTCGCACTACTATGCTTTAGCCGAAAGAAGGTGGAAGCAAATAAATACGTGTAGTACTACAAGAAAAACTTGGCCGTCGTACAACATCCAGAGGACGAATTATCCCAACATGCTCTCGGCTAAACATTTAACGTATTACTGCAACCCTTACAGGTCACTGGAAAGTAGAGGATCACGCAGCCAGACTTAACCTCCCTTTAAATCCCATCGGCAGAAGCTGTCAAGCGGATGGGGGTTAGGCTAGGTAGTGTTGGTTGCCCAGAGAGTGGGCTCACTTGGACGAAAGAGTTTAGTTCATCCTTTATGATACCATTGCAAGAGAGGAAAAATAGGTGAAGGAAAAGGACGACAGGACGAAAGGGAAAGGGTTGGGGAGGGTTGAGTGTTTGTGGACTATGAACGGTGACTGGTCTGCGGTTGTGTTAACCTCTTAATGCTGCTGATGAAGTTCATAAGATATTTGTTATCAACACCTGCTATATCAGCAGGCGTAGAAAAGAAGTGAGAACCAAGATGCTTGAATCTTAGTCCCGCGAGAGCTGATCAGCTGAGGAGCAGGTGCTGAGATGATTCCGCCTCATCCTCCATACAGCTGACGCAAAAAGGGCTCGAAGTGATTCCGAGTCGGCATGTGTATCCCGAGGGCAGTGCCGCATGAGGATGCCACGAAATTTGTGAGATGAGATTTCGTCTTCCTCAGAATATCCCTCGAACGCCTCCTATCCAAACGTGGCCAGAAGGACTTCGCGACCCTACACGTTCGTGTTCTTACCCAGCGCTCGCTGAGTTGGTGCAAAGCCCATCCTTCCAGGAGTAGAGCGCAGGTTGTCAAGGGGATCCCGATCCTCTCCTTCCGCGGGCACACCGCCTCACAGGTCCCTTGTCTGGCTGATGGGGGTAAAGAAAGACTGTCGGATGGATGGGCGTAAAGAAAGACTTTTCCACTATTTATACGTATGTCTAGGTCTAACTAGAACAAGACTTCGGTCTTTCAGCAAGCACTCTTACAACAAATTAATAAAATCTCAGCTATAGAGATAAAAAGTTTGCTGTTATACCCAGATCTAACGAAATGGATCTGACTTAAAAAAAAACACAAAAACAAAATCATCACACTAGAACAGGGGTAGTAAAACCGCGCTAGTCGCTGTTTATGAATATTTTAACAGGAATACTCAACCACTAAAACAACAACATCTAAAGGCGACTTGAGAAATAAGTTGATCCTAAAGTGGATGAATGTTTAAATAGAAAACATGGCGAACCAGATTTCTATCTAACCCAGATTCTCAGGGGACATGGCGACTTTCCTGCACCATTTTAATCTAGCAGATAATTCGACCTTCACGGAATGCCACAGCGAAAATAAGAGTGCAAAACACATGACCTTTCACTGCGCTAGATTTTACGAAGATTTTACGACTTTTCAAATGTCCTCAGCATCAACCCCAACCCATATAACCTACTAACACAAATGCCGAGCTCGAAAAAGAAAAACAGCGAGCTGTAGAAAAGTTCACAGGAAAGATTGCACTAAAATTCCGAAACATAGAATGGAAACGCAAAGTGAATACAAGGCGAAAGCGACCGAGCCAGAGCATCCGGTAGAAGCGGCATCCAAAGAAGCCGCACTGAAGCAGATCTCCCGTGGATGTGATTGTATTTACGAATAAATGACAAGCACAAACGTCTAAGCTACGCGTCAAGACGAAACCAAAAAGTCGATAAGTTCATATCGAGCAACGATATTGCGATGCTTCATTGATCACAAAGTAATAATGGAAGCTGTTGATAGCGTGTAACCCCTATACGCAATTTGGAGAGGACTTTGAACGCAGTTATCTGGTGTGTGTCTAAAAGGCAACTAACGCTTCTCAACCTTACATAAATGATTTTAGCAGTCGCATGGTATGATAAGACGAGAGGAGGGAATGCTATAGTATTAGTGGGAGTATACCCTCCACTTTTGCGACAGCATCTTTGATAATGTTTCTGACATTTTCGATTTTAACCTCCTCTGAAAAAAAGATGGCTCGAAGACACCAGAAAGCATAGGGGCCGAAATATAGAACTCCAGTAGCAAGAGCTCTGTGCCGTTGTATAGTTTTCAAAGCATCTTCCGAGCGGAGGTGTATATACGAAATGAGCAAATTTCCAAACTGAACGAAAGTCAGGCAGAACTTAAGGTGCTGTCATCTTGTGAGGTTAAGTCCTCACTGGTCTTTGAGTGTATAAAAACAGAATTTGTTAGGAACGCACAATTGCATTCGACTTATTTTGGGTCCTAAGGCACAGCGGTATAACTAGGAACAAAGTAACGGTTGCATTGGCAAGAGAGGCTGCGGCTTCGTGAATAGGACTCGAGCACTTCTCTGCTATGCGACAACACACCATCAAGGAAAAGCATAGTAGTGAAGAGCTAAGGCTAAGGAAGGTTAGCTGGCACCAAACTGCAGAGCTACGCTCCTTGGACTAAATGTATTGATGTTGAGAGAGACTAAACTGAATTTAAAAGTATATTTGAAGCCATAACGTTGTGTTTTTTTTTAACGAACCACAAAGCATAGTGAACAGTCTAGTGATAAGTTTAACCAGATCTCATCTCTTATCTGGCTGGATTTTTCTTTGTCTAATGAAGGTTTCATTAACCTTCTGAAATCGTGGATGTAATCTTACTTTATTTATATTGGTATTCTATAAGAATTTGTTGCGCGTAGACTTTCGTTATGAATGAATAAATAAATAATTGTAAGGATATTATTTTTTTATATTTCCTTTTTTTGTTGGCATTGTTCGTGTTGGAGAAGCTGCTGTTTCTGAAATTTTTTAAAAGCATACTTGTGCATTCTATACAAATGGCTTTTATTGTATTTTAGTACCAAAATATATAACTGATAGCCAAGCGAGTGTTAAAGCAATTACGGCTTCTGAGACTAACTTGGAATGTGTTCAACAATGCAGATCCAAAATGGATGAACTCTGCGGAAATGGTCAGTTCATTATTTACTGGATACCAGGACGCAAAGGAATAAAAGGAAATGAGTGAGCAGATGAGCTCGCTAAGACTGATGAGGCACCTCAGGGATATACCCATCACTCTCCTTTCTGAAAACGGAACTGAATGAGGAACTCGCTCTGGAAACACAGTCAATATGGGAACACTCAACCTCGTAGAAAACAGCCAAAATTATGCTAAGGACTTAAAATACGAACACTACAAGCTTTATTTATCACACTTTGGAAGAGATTGCAAAATATAGGTTAGAGGACTGACTGGACAATGTCACAGCCTACCTCACGAAGCCAAAGCGAATGCTAGACGTACTTTGGAACACCTACTTTGCCACTAGGCCCGACAAATGTGCCTAGGATCATTTTTTTTCATCATTCAAGGATATTGACAAAAGGCTAAACGGCTTGTTTAAACAACTCATTAAGAATTACATGAAATAATAAGTCGACTCCAAATACATAGCACTGGCAACTCATTGGACCTTAGAGGTCTAAGTAAGATCTTTTTACAGATCAGCTAGCACTGCCTAACCAAAGTGGCAATTACGACGTGAGTGATAAAGATCTCGAAGGGGCACGGAAAAAATTCGAAGATACTGAACTACAACAATTATTGGATGAAGACGCATGGCGAACCCTTGATGATATGTCTAAAGAGTTGTAGATTGACAGATCAACCGTCGGAAAACGTTTGCACGCGATGGGAATGGTCCAGAAAGGAGGTAACTGGAGAAAGAGAGGCATACCGAGCGATGTTTGGTGAAGTGTGAGATACTTCTTGAACGGTAGAAAAGAAAAGGTTTTCTGCATCGCATCGTCACTGGCGATGAACAATTGATCTATTATGATAACCCTAAGCGCCGTAAGTGTTAGTGCCCGCCAGGTGAACCAGGTCCATCGGCAGCGCAAAAAAAATTCATGCTTCAAAGGTTATGTTGCGCATATGGTGGGATCATCAGAAGGGTGGCATCTATCATGAACTCCTTAAACCACCTGAAATCATCACCGCCGATCGTTACCGCTGCAGCTAATGCATTTGAAACGAGCTGTCAAAGAAAAGCGTCCTGAATGCGACGATAGACATGACAATTTGATTTTGCTGCCTGACAACGCCGGTCACTCGTTGCTACATCGATCGGGAAATATTTAGGTCTGAAATCTGAAATATTTGGAGGGTGGGAAATCTTGCTCCAGCCGCCGTATTCCTCAGATATTGCACCTTCGGATTACCATCTATTCCGATCAATGCAGTCAGCCCTTTCTACAAAGCGGTTCACTTCTTACGAGAGCATCGCAAACTGGCTTAATTAATGAATCGAATGAGAAAAACTCGAACTTTTCGTCAGAGGAATCCGTATGCTGCCTGCAAGATGGCGTAAAGTTTTAGCTTCCAATGGCACATATTTCGCACAATTTCATGTATTATTTAATTGTTCAAATAACTCGTAACTTTGGCTAAGAAAGAACGGAAACTTATTGCCATACCCAATAATTTTTGCAAATAGCTTCGCACGGCATTCACTGACATGTGACATTTTTTGATTGTTTTAAAAGCATGGGCAACATGGTTGACAACTGTAAAGGTTACGCGCGGTAAAGTTGAAAAATAGAAATTTTCATCACTCACTGTTTTTTTTTTTTTTTTTTTTTTTTTGTTTAGTAAGAAAGTTGTCAAAAAACAAAATTTTGCAATTAACAAAATTGGCAGATCTGATGTACATTTAAATGATAAATGAATGAATAAAGCATTTTATTTGGCAGATTTTTATTATACAGAATTTTAAGCCAAACTTTTGAGCACTGAATACTGCTCCATAAAAATAGTTTACCCAACCTGCTTTGTAGGAATATTTATTAAAAATTTTTTTTTTAATTCCATTGCAGTTTGCCAGCTTCTTCTTGTAACATTTACAGCAGCTATTCACCGGGCAGTAAAGCAAGAATACTCCCCCACTTAAAGAAATAAAGCGAAGTGTATGTAAAAGTGTAAAAACCGAGATAAACTTGCATTTTTATGGCGAGCATACAAATGACAATGCGGGAAGCGGTGTGCAACAGCGAGAGAAATGCAATTAGTGTGTATAGCAAAAGCAACGTCCAGTAAAAGAGACGCCGCCGAGCTCTGATGCGTGGATGATGCCACCACAACAACAGAGGCAGCAGCACCAGCGACAGCGCAGCAACAGCGCAGCACAACATCCTCACACCCTCTGGACAGAAGCAACAATTCAATTGGCAATAAAAATCTACAATTTTGCCATCCTGTTTGACGACTTGTTACGTCGTTAATTCGAAAACAGAAGAAGACGCACACACACACACACCCGAAAAAGCCTAGCGATGCCGACTCATTTATTGGCGGCTCACAGAGATGGAGGCAGCTGTTAAGCTACAACACTGCGGTGGAATATCTCCGCTGTATGTAAGTTGCAATGAGGTGGCACCCGCAATCGCCTTGCAATTTGGTTTCCTGAACTTACAGGTAGTGGCATCTTCTTCGCGCTCCAAACGCCACTGCAGGGCGGATGACGCGCCGAAAAGTGAATGGCGGCTGCATTTGATAAACGTCGTGTGCCACGCAACATTTTTTTCTTTGTACCACACTGTCTATGGAGGTGGCAACGGAGGGAGTGTGTAGTGCGGATTTACGGCTTTCAAGTTGTCACAACGCGCATGCAAACGTGCCGATTCGCAGATGCTGAGCTAAACTGCGACGCTTCACTCCGCCAAGCAGGTAAATGCAGCCGGCTGTCGATTCATAGCACTGACGGTGGCTGAAGAGCGCTGACCTGTTTGACGGTTTATTTGTTAATTTGCGGATGCAAACAATTTGACGCCACGCAGTTGTAACCGCAAGTGGGCATATTTTTGGCAAAGCAAAAAGTAAGCTAAAGACACAATTTGGAAAACCGAGTGTGAAACACTAACTAACTAAATAACTGTACATTACCGCTGATGTCTAGGCTAAAGTTTTATGCTGTTGTTGTTGTTTTGCGCAGCATGCCACAATTACTCAATGAATGCGAAAGTGTAATCTTGATAGGCTTACGAGCGTCAAAATTCGACTTGTGGCCAGCACAGACTGGCATCTGCTCTTGTTGCTTAGTGCGAGGCGGCAATGTGTGACCGCATGACATGACACATGTCGCACCATGCCACAATAGGCAATGCGCCGCAGCACAACGCCACGGTTATTACGGCTACTTACGAACAATGAAATGTCGCGGGAAGATATCTCATTTTACATAAAGGTGTCATTATTTTTTATGGCGTGGTAAGTTTTGTGGATAGTAATGTTTGTTTTTTTTTTTTTTTTTTTTTGCACTACAAGCAGCCTATTCAATTTTTCCATATTTTTCTTCCTTTCCCTGGTAGGCATTGATTACAAAGCCGCGCGCATTTAATGCGCCTACTTTCAGCGAAAACAAAGATTTATCCTAAACTTCGAGTTAGCTAAAAAATGTATTGTACTAAGCAACAAAAAAACTATAAATTAAGGCCAACGAAATTTCTCATATTTGTATTATCATTTTAGGCCAAACAATTTATGTTTTTAATATTTAAACTTTTAATGGTAAATAGATATTTAAAAAAAAATCAGAAATAAGCACACATTGGAGGAGACTTGAAAATAATTATTAATAAAAATAAAATCTATGGAAGGAGGTGAAGAACCAACATATGTTGGACCAACCTCGAAGAATGTACTAGATTTAACACTTTACACAAGCAAGAATGTTATGGTACAGGAACGGGAAGTGTTGAGTAGACCCTCATTCTCTGATCACAGATACATAAGCTTTCTGGTTATATTCCGCTTAAAATAAACTTATATATTTTAGAAATTCTAAGAGTACGAACTGGGACTTGTAAAGGGATATACTATCAAAAACACCAATGATACCCCGCAAATACAGGTCACACGTCGCATTTGAGAAAGGGGTTGAATTGTTTGCAACTACTCTCGTCAAAGCCTTCAAAAGATCCTACCCCCCAACACGTTATAGACGCAAGGTGAAGCCTCCTTGGTGGAACAAAGAATTAGGAGCACAAAGGTGTAAGGTTCATTATTATTATTATTAGAAGGCCATTACGCACTGCGACCAGAGCTGATCTATTGTGAAAGGCCTATTTTTGTAACCCTAGAGTTTTAGGCTTTTTAGAAATTTTAGCACAGTTTTGGGTTTGTTGTTCCAAAGATTGCATGGAGATACTACGATACCACCAAGGTGGTGAAGTCTTTGTCTGCCCAGCGCAGGACATTCACAAAGCACATGTTCTGAGCTTTCTATGTCCATTTCGCAAAAGCGGCAGACATTGGTCTCGGATAGACCAATATTATTTAGATGGTACCTCAGGCTGCAGTGACCTGTAAGGTATCCGGTTAAAAGAAGCAGATCTACTCTGTTTAGTGAGAGAAGTTTGTCAGATATTCCTTTGTTGGGACTTAGGAATAGTTTGGCTTGACGCTGACCGGCACAGTTTAGCCAGTGTGCGGCAAGTTTTCTTTCTTCTCATTTCCTAAGGAATTCATTAATGTGGTCTTTTATCAGTCCACAGAAAGGCTCAGGACCAGTAAGTTGCATATTTGCTCCTTGTTTTGGAAGGTCGTCAGCCATTTCATTTCCCTCATGCCCTTCATGTCCCGGAATCCAACATAGTGTAACTATGTTGAGGTTTCCTAACGTGTTGAGAAGGTTTAGGCAATCATTTACCAATTAAGAGGTGATAGTTGTTGATAGAAGGGCTTTTAGAGCCGCTTGGCTATTTGAAAGTATGTAGATGTGAGTACCTCTCATTTTCCTTCTAAGGCATTCTCTCACACAAGGCATTCTCTCACACTCGAGCGAGCTTCCCTTTCAATTAGAATTGGAAGCGGTGGTATGTTCAGGAGCACACCCAATGCATCCGTGGGACATGTTTTCATAGCCCCTGTAATACCAACACATACCAGGCGATGCAGTTTGCTTAATTGTAGGGTACATACATTTTATAGGTTAGCCAAAGATGCTGACAATGAGTTCTGTTGGAATTAATATAAGGATCTACTAAAAGTATACAAGAAAGAGATACGTAAAGCTAAGAGAGAATCTTGGAAATACTTCTGTAGCAGTATGGAAGACACTAACGAAGTGGCCAGACTTAGGAAACTGTTATCCAAGAATCCGTCTATGCCAAGCACAATACGAAAAATTAACGGGAAGTGGGCTGACAGCTGTGAGAACTCTCTAGAAGATCTGCTCAGCATACATTTTCCAGGGTGTGCGGACACTACAGATCTCGAACCTAGAGGAGATATTGTGCACGACATCCCGACGAACGTAATTACGACAAACAAGATAGAATGGGCTGTACAAAGTTTCGACCCATATAAATCGCCAGGACTGGATGGAATCTTCCAAGCCATGCTCCAAAAGGTAAGTCATCTTGTGGTACCATGGTTAAAAACGATATTCAGGGGATGCTTGAGGTTCAGCTATGTTCCTGTATTGTCGAGAGCAGCGAGAGTTGTGTTTATTCCAAAAGCTGGAAAAAGCAACCCTCTCTACTCGAAGGAATACAAACCCATTAGTCTGACCTAATTTCTCCTGAAAACGTTATAGAAGATTCTAGACACATACATTAGAGATACAATTGCGCCGGACGTCTTATCCAAGCCGCATCATCCCTACACCAAAGGCAGATTTACTGAAACTGCACTTCACTCACTTGTACTAAACATAGAAAAGGCATTAGAATATATGGAATATGATCTAGGAATATTTCTAGATATATCAGGGGCCTTAACAACGTGACGAAAGATGTTATTTCAGGTCTAGGGATAAACGGCGGAAAAACGGACATGGTACTTTTTACCAGGAAGTACAGGGCCCGACGTTGAACCTCCCGAAGCTAGGCAACAACGAACTACTTCTCAAAGATAATGCAGTAAGTACTGTCGGAGTAATACTAGACAGTAAATTGCTGTGGAAGCGCAATGTTGAGGAAAGGGAGAAAAAGGCCAGTAACGCGTTGTCCTTTGATTAAATCTTCTTGAAGTCGTCGAGTCATCGATATGATTACATTTTTTATAATATTTTGGTCAGTTTTTAACTATTCAACATTAATCGCAATTCTAAAGCTCTTTGCGATATTAAACAGTCTGCCATTTTTGGGAACCGATTTACCCATACAGGCAGGCATTCTAAAATTGGTATTTTTTCTCGCTGCCACAATTAATGGATGCGTTGTTATGCTAGAAAATCCACTCACCATCGAAACTATCATCAAAAGACGTAAATGGACTTCCTCCAGAAGTTTCATATACTAGACACTATTAATTTTTGTGGATATGAGACACACATATAGGCTTTTTGCCTTGCCCAGTAATGGATGCCAACCATTTACTCCTCCTTTTTTCCATTTATCATGCCAATACATTTGGGAATTATCTGATTCAGCTGGATTGATTTTGTTTTCATCAGAAAAAATTCCGGAAGAAAGTAAATCAGGAAGGGCCCTTCTTCTTCTTCTTGATTGCCGCGATAACCGCTTACGCGATTTTGACCGACTTTAATAAAGCGCACCAGTCGTTTTCTTCTCGTACTAATGGTGCCACTTGGACACACCAAGTGAAGTCAAGTCCTTCTCCCCTGATCTTTCCAACGCAGAGGAGGCCGCCTCTTCCTCTGCTAGTACCGCATCGAATACTTTCAGAACAGGAGCGCTAATATCCATTTTGACGACATTACCCAACCAACAGAGCCGCTGTATCTTTATTCGTGCGCTATGTTTATGTCGTCATAAAGCTCATACAGCTCATTATGGCATCGCCTTTGATATTCGCCGTCGTCAACGTAACCGTTTTAAATTCTTTCGCAGAACTTCCTCTCAAATACTACAATGGACGCTTCATAGCTTCTTCTGCGCCATACATTAGGATGATGAGAGCATTATAGAGTGTTAGTTCTGTTTGTCAAGAGAGGACTTTACTACTAAGTTGCTTGCTTAGTCCCAAGTAGCACTTGTTGGTAAGAGAGATTCTGCGTTGGATTTCCAGGCTGACATGGTTATCGATGTTAATGCTGGTTCCTAAATATACGAGGTCTTTTACCACCTCGAATTTATAACTGTCAACAGTGACAACAGTGGGTGCCGATACGAGAGTGCGCCGACTAATTTTTTGATTGCAGGAGGTACTTCGTTTCGGCCTCGTTCACCACCAGACCTGTAACAACCTACCTATCAAATAATTAATACACATGAATTAATTCTTGATTTTGACCGCTTGCCTCTTTATTTACGTGTTCGCTTCGCAACTGTCTGACATCGACTACGACTCTCACTACATTCTTTATCGACACTGACCGCTCTGCACATGCAAGTGCATACATACAAGGTGACAAATGTTATTTCTCATATAATCTCTAAACGTCGTTTTCATTTACGGACCTCCACGAGACCCATTCGCTTTGCTTCTTTAACCAGTTTGGGAAAAGGTAGTACTAACAGCGCGGTTGTTAAGGCTGATGGTGGCAAACGTCAACAATTGTACGCTCTTATAAAAAATTGTACCTAAGTGATTAACTTCTTCGACTCGCGCAATCCTCTTCAAAATCAGGTGGAAGAAGTCACACGACAGCTAGTCTGAAACTTAGGAGAGCTCCTTCCCAATTCTGATGGCGCTGCTGGGATAGTTATTAGTTTTGCGGGGATATCAAATTCAGACATCGCGGCAAATAGGTAATTTCTTTTCGAACTGTCGAATGCAGCGTCGATTCTCCTTTGAGGAGTCTTTTCCAATACTTGGATTATTATGAATATCAGATCTAAAGCCAGGTCTAAAGCCACACTGGTAAGGTCGAATCACTTGGTTAATGGTGGGCTTTAAAATTTCGCACAATATGATCGCTAGAAACTTATAGGCAATATTTAGAAGAACAATCCTGTTAAAAATTTCATAGACTACAGGACCACGAATCTCATGGATTGGGCAGCGCACACTTAAATTCCAATTGACAGGCATACTTTCATTGCATGAAGCTGATGCATGCACTTCACCAGCTCCTCGCCGCCATGGCTGAATAGGTCAGCCGGCAGTCCGTCGGCGCCCGCGGCTTTGTGTTTCTTTAGCCGCGTTATCGCTATTCTCACCTCATCATGACCGGGTAGCGGTGACGATTGGGTTATCGGGATCTTCATATTTTCTATGGCATGCGCAGCTAACACTATTTAACAAGTTCGAGAAGTGTTCCCTCCATAAATTAAGTACGTCAGTCATAAGATCGCCGTGTTTGTTCTTTCAGGAAAACGAACGAGAAATGTTGTTTCATTGCTCGTACATGCGGGTTGTTGGAGAGTGCTCTCCCAAAACATGAGTGAGACTCGCTAGCTTATCTAAAAAACGGTCACCACTATAAGCTAAACAAACAAAAACATTTATTTAATTCATCTGTGGGTAAATATATTTAAAAAAGCAAGTATTTTCAACAAATTTCCAACATTTGTATGCACAGAAAAAAAGTTTGAATCCGCTTCGTTCACTGTCAATTGCAAACAGATATGAACCAAAATTGTTTCTATTTTTTATTAATACTTTTCGCCGAACTCCTCTTGTATTTGAATGTCGGCACAATACATAACTTAGAAACTTGAGTCTGCTGAGAGTTTACCCCTCGAAAAGTAGAGAGGCAAAAACAAATCAATATCAAATACATGCTTATATACATACACACGACTAAAAAAACGCACAGACAGACTGGCGCTCAAACAAACTATCAACTCAGAGACAGGCGAAAACTTTTGACACAACAAGGTAAGAGACAATGAATACCCCTTCAACGGCAGCAGCAGCGATAACAAAACCCTGAACGAAACAATAACAAAGAGTACTAACAGAGTTGCTAACAGTAGCAGCAGCGGTAGCAGTACCAGAGTGGGGATGAATAAATTTGTTGTTGACATACTTGTCATTAAAAGACTAGGAAGTTTGACATTGAATGCGCGACATATTGGAACAGAATGAAAACACTCACCTTCACTGCGCTGCATTTGCCAACAGAGTTTCCAAATTTAAATTTTCGCAAGCAAAATAAATGTGGGCGAGTGTATGCAAATTCATTGAGGCAAATTTTTTTTTTGCGTTGAGTTTTCGGTCATAGAAATATAAGCTCAGATTTCACCGGCTTCCCAAATGGTTTTCCTTAAATTATCTACTTCAATCACTTTTTTTGCTCAACGCAGTTTTAAACTATCACTACTTATAGCAAATCTGAATAAAATCTTTCTTAGAATACTTGAAATAAATTCTTCCGGGGCAGAGCTGGACTGTACGAACTCTAATTGGAATCATTATGTTGGGTTAGGTTGAAGCGGTTGTCCTGTGGAAGGCTCATAGCCCATTTTGATGCCGCGTGAGGAGCTTTCCCTATTTCTCCTAAAACCAGTGTATGATTTTCAAAATTTTTAGAACACTTCTTATTTTTGCAGAACTGACGTCTTCCAATTCGTTAAAAAATTGTCTGCCTAGAATAGCAAATCTCCGTCCGGATAGAGCAAGACAAAGAGAACGTGCACGATTGTCTCTTCCTCTTCCTCATCAAGACAACTTCTACAGAAGTCACGTGCTTGCACACCCATCTTCTCTCATCACTCTTTAGGCAGTGCCCCGTTATGACTGAATTCAGTGTGCTAAGACTGTGTTTATTTGCGTGCGCTTAGAGTCGGCCACAGTTGACGGGCGATTTTGCAGATGGCTTCATTGCGCCATCTTTCGTTTGCTTTCTTTACGATTTCTTAAAGGATGAGTAGCTTACATATTTTTAAGGGTATTCCTATGTCATTGTCTATGTACTCATAGGTCAATTTGGTGCCGAGTCTCGCTAGTTCATCGGTTCTTCATTTGCCCTCAATGTCGCGATGGCCAGCAGTCCATATTATCCAAATGACTCAGCCATCTCGTAAAGAGACGTGCGGCATTTCAGGGCTACCTTGGAGGTTGTCGACTGTTTTGTGAGGGGTTTTATCGCCGCTTGACTGTCAGCGAAAATGTAGATATCATCTCCAAGTATCGCATCACACTGTACCAGTGTCGCGGCTTTCATTCTTACCATCAGTTGAGCCTGAAAGACACCTCAGTAGTCGGGGAGCCGAAAACTGCAGGAGATCCCCAGATACTCGGAGTATACACATCCGCCTATCCTGCCCTCGAGCTTTGAGCCACCTGTGTACACATGGATAGACTCACCCTGTCTTGCATCGACCCGTTCGGACTCTTCCCTTGAGGGTAGGAGGGTCGTGAACGTTGTAATGGCAAGTGTAGCCGGAAAGCTCCGAGATGCCAGCCAGAATTTTTCCATGGAATCATTAAAAATGAATTGAATTCTGTGAGGCGATTTTTATTGCAGCGAAGCAGGAATCTATATTAAGACCGGTTGGTTTATGTTGATACTGGTTCTGCGAACCCAAATTTAATAATATTTTACTTTCTTATGTGACAGCACTACAGCGATAGGCTGGTGAAACTTTTATTGTTGTTCACGCCTGCTGAACCTAATACCGCAATTTTCTTTTAAAATAATTCTAACAACTAATTTCCTCAACACTTTTTATTTTTAAAGAGTTTCACAATAGAGACGAGTCGATGTTGATGGGATTTGGTCTCTAAACGCCTTTAAGGTCTATTGTTTATTATTCAGTCACTGAAGGCGTATCACAATGACTAGTTTACACTATTGAGCAGAGCGTGCAAAGGATAGAAATTTATTATCAAAATGAGTCCAAGTCAGTGTACGTTAGTGAAGTCTGTGAAGTTATGCAAGAGACTCCCAAGCAGCCAAATCTTCCTCTTGAATAAGAACGCGGACTTTCGATACCTAGAATTTTAAAACTTAGGTCAACTTCCGTACAATATTCAACTGATCCACGAGCCTCGGTAATCTAACCAGGCAAGCGCTGAAGTCCCTTCTGCGGTTCGTTTTAATGACAAATCTGCTACTACACTTGTGGATGTAGCCAATTTGTGTGTTATTTAAATACTTTCATCTTTGAATCTCTCTGTTTCTCTGGACATTGAGAATAGGATTTTGGGTTTAAAACCTTCTTCGCAGACTGATAAGGAAGGAATCACAACTATCACCTCGGTTTTCAAAAGTGGCAAAAAGGAATGCTGTTTGCAACTACAGGCCGTTCTCGAAGCTTTCTATTATATCCAAACTTTTCGAGGGAATTGTAAAAGAAAAATATTTTATTTGCGACTAAGTACTTAGTCTCGCCCCATCAACATGGATATATCTCGGGTAGGTCTACAGTTTCCAATATGGCTGCTTTGGTGATTGTTGCTTTTCACTGCTGCTGAAGGTTTTCAAGTCATTTGAGTTTACACGAACTTTTCTAAAGCATTTGATAGAGTTTCTCATACAATTCTATTACATAAATTAGCTTCGCTTGGTTTTCATTCCATTTTACTTCAATGGTCGAAATCTTCTTTAACCGATAAATGATGTGTGGCAACGATTGGGAGTGAATATTCCGAACCTTTCATTGCATCTTCGGGGGTGCCACAAGGCAGTAATTTATGATCTCTTCTCTTCGTTCTATTTATGACTGATACTAGCACCTGGTTTTCATTTGTCAACTTTCTTCTTTATTTGTTTTATCAGATGATTTGAAAATATTTTTGCAATCAGAAAAAATGTGGATGTTCCTAAGTTGTATTCGGAAATTAATGCGCTCGTTCGCTGGTGCAGTAACTTTGACATCTCTCTAAATATCGGACAATATTTTCATGTCACTTCGCCAGAACTCAAAATATTTTTCAATCATATTATTGTATTGCTAATACTTTACTTCAAGCTGTTCATCAATTCAAAGATCTAGCAGTGATCTTTGACTGCCATTTTTCATGCAACAGTCACATTAAAGGTGGTTTAATTTCAAGGGCCGATGTTGAATGTAAACCACACGTAAACGTCAAAATTTTTCTACATTTCAATTAAAAATTTTATAATTTCAGACTAACTCAATTTGAACCATGGGAAGATATACAATCGAGCAACGCGTTAAAGTTATTCAGGCTTATTATGAAAACGGGCGTTCAAATCAAAATGCATATCAAAGAAAATCATCTTCCGTGATGAGGCACATTTCCCCCTCATTGGATACGTCAATAAGCAGAATTGCCGCATTTGGGCGAATGGTAATCCAAGAGTGTTTGCCGAAAAACCAATGCATCCACAAAGAGTGACTGTTTGGTGCGGTTTATGGGCCGGCGACATCATTGGGCCGTATTTTTTCCAAAATGAGGCCGGTCAGGCAGTTACTGTGAATAGTGTGCGCTATTGTGAGATGATAACGAACTTTTTATGGCCCGAATTAGAAGATATGGATGTGGACGATATGTGGCTTCCACAGGACGGTGCCACTTGTCACATAGCTAACGAAACAATGGCTCTTTTGAGCGAAAAATTTGATGGCCGAATAATCTTACGTCGCGGCGATGTCAATTGGCCGCCAAGATCATGTGATTTGACACCGTTATATTTCTTTCTTTGGGTTATTTGAAAGAAAAGGTATACGTCGATAAGCCAGCAACAATTCCAGAGATAAGGATGATATAATTCGGCACATTAACGGCATATAACCTCAATTATGCCTCAGCGTCATCGAAAATTTGGACCATCGGATGGAGGTGTGCCACCGAGGCCACGGTGGCCATTTGGCCGATTTTTTGCTCCATACGTAATTGAGTCATACCAATATTATCATAATTAAGAGAAATGACAATACTTTCTTAAAATAGTTGCATTTTATTCAACATCAACACCGGCGCTTAAAACTTAACCACCATTTACAGCGTCCTAGCTCGCTGTTCTTGGACTCTTACACTCTCAAATTACTATCTGCTTGCTCTGTTTGCTCTAGATTAGAGTAATCAACATTTATTTAGAGGCCTTGTCACCAATTTGCAATTGAGAGAATTTAAGGCGTAAAGAAGATGGTCCTTAAATATACTCTCAGGTAGTTAAAATTCTCAAACCCAATAAGTCCCGTCTTTACTCTCGCTGTCTTTTGTTTTTAGGGTAATTAAAGGAGAAGTCCATTGGGCATCCCTACTACGGAGCCTTCACTTACCCATTTCATCTTAAATTTTTAAAGGGAAACTTCTTAGGCGTCGATGGACGAGCGAGAATGGAGAGTAAAATTTCAAGAGCATGCAACGGTTTGGGAATTTTCGTTCCGCGAGAGAGAAAAAAAGATATAACGTAGAGGAAAAGGAGAGAGAGAGCTATACCTTATATATATATCTTAGATACATTTTAGGCTATTTTTCTTTAGCTTTTCCTTGTGGTTGCTAATTTCGAGTGAGCAATAACATAACCTACTTTTCGGCGCTCGTTTGTTGGTGCAAACTTGTAGGAAAATATTTTTGGTGCCTCCTTTTTGGCGTTATATTTCCTTGGTGCCTACTGTTTGGAACGTTTTTGGGTCGGAGTAGTGCGCGTTGTTACCACGGTTTGTGTCCGGCGTTTGCCTACACCGGTCGACTCTTCTCCGTTTTTTGTAAATTTTGTCTATTTGTATTCTCTGCAAATGTTGTGAATTTATTTAGATATATATTCTTTCTCTCTCTCTCTCTCTCCCATTCTCTCTCGGCTCTCTTCGTCTTTCTTTGTCTGCCTTGAAAGTTTCACTCCTGTTATGTGTACTACTCGTACGCTACACGCACCTTTTTAACACGAATTGTGCGTGCAATGCTTCTATTGCCGGCGCTCTAAGAGAATTCAGTAAGATCCCGAGATCCGATCCGCAGGACTTTTTGGCTTAAAAGAATGAATTTTATAAATTTCTGCACCTTTTTTTAATTTTTTTAATAATAATTTATAGTAATTTAAGCTCATGTTAGCTCTAAGTGATCTGTAAAAACAATAATTATGTTTTAGACTTGAAAGAAATATCGTTTATACGAAATAGATATCGTTTATTAGGTGACCGCGAAGGTGACGTCAACTGAATATGACGATCGTGCAATTTGGCACAGCCAGACCTTTTCTTATGCGGTTTTCTGAAACCGCAGGCCAATGTCGCTAAGTCACAGTCAACTGGTGCCTTTAAAGTCAACGGAGCTCAGTGCATTGGGCAAATTCAGCCGAATCTATGCAGCTGAGTTATTGAAATTTGGACTTTTCGAATCCATAAAACTGAGTGAAGCTACGGCATATATATTTTAACTATATCATATTCTCTACCTATGATCATAACAGGCCTTTCAAATACGAAATGGAAAAGAAATTTTGTGAATTTCATTTGTAGCGCCCCTTATTGGAACACTCTATATACATCATAGATGTTAATCACCTCCGCTGGAAGCCACTTTTACGCAATACTTCAACGAATATGGTAATTATAATTGACAAGAACGCTTTCAATGAATTGCTGACTTCTCTGGTTACCTGGCAACATTGTTTCTCGTTTCCAAATTAAAAACCACACGTAAGCATGCAAAACTTTCATTGCGTACTAGCCGCACTACAAGGCAATATTGCCAAAGTTTTACGTTAAACACATTAAAATATGCAAGACTCCAAGAATTTCAACAACAGAACCAAAATGTGTGGCAAGTGCAACGTGCATATGTACGAACTAAGTTGGTGTTGTCAGCCCCTATACGCCCTTTGAAAATTCGCATAAACACAGTTTCCATTTAGCAGCAACTACAGAATATTGTCGCAGCTGCATAATGTAACTGAAGAATTAAAATGTTTAAATGCACAAATGGAGGCACACAGACATAAATACATGTTTTTTAAGCCCGCGCACTTGCGGACAAGGGTATTAAATTTTTGTTCACAAAACGGTTGTATGCAACGGCATAGAGAACTCGAGATAGGTACAGACATGCACTTGCGCTACCCACCCGCTACCCTTACGATTTCTTCTTATACACACTTTGCTACAAAATGATAAAAATACACCTATTTCTTTATAAAAATATAGTTCATATTGCAGTAAAATCCGTATGGGTCAAAAACTCAAACTTTTTAGAAAGTTTTTCAAATTTATCAGGCAACTAAGTTCCCGCCGTTTGTCAATAGATGCCGCCAGCAGTGGGTGCTAGTCGATTCTAACATAACCTAAACGTCATAAACCAAGTTTAGTCATATGGTCAACAAACTGCTTTGACTCATTGGTGAGATTGTTTTGGTATCACATACTTTTGGTTTTGTGAAAATGTCTGATTTTGTGCCGGATAATCGTCATTTGCGGGAAGTGTTAATTTTCCACTTTCATTCGGAAAAAACGGCGGCTGAGGCGCATCGAGAGCTACAAAAAGTGTATGGAGATGCTGCTTTAAGTGAAACAACGTGCCGAGATTGGTTTCGTTGCTTCAAAGACGGTGATTCTAATGTTGACGACCGTCCGCGTGAAGGAAGACCACAAACCTTCGAAGACCCTGAATTGGAGGCATTGCTCAATGAGGATCCATGTCAAACGCAAGAAAAGCTTTCTTCAGTATTAAGAGTTACCCGACAATCCATTTTCAAGCGATTGCATGGTTTGGGAATGATTCAGAAACAGGGGACTTGGTTTCCTTATGAGTTAAAACCAAGGGATGTTGAACGTCGTTTTTTCGCCTGTAAACAACTGCTGCAGCGGCAAAAAAGGAAGGGTTTTCTTCATCGCATCGTGACGGGTGATGAAAAATGAATTCATTACAACAATCCAAAGAAAAGAAAGTCATGGGGACTGCCGGTCATGCTTCTACGTCATCGCCTCGGCTGAATATTCACGCTGCGAAGGTTATGCTATGTATTTGGAGCGACCAAGTTGGTGTTATTTATTATGTACTGTTAAAACCAAGCGAAACCATTATTGGGGATCTGTACCGACTTCAATTGATGCGATTGAGCCGAGCACTACGCGCGAAGCGGCCGCAATATGCGGAGAGGCATGAACGAGTGATTCCACAGCATGACAACGATCGGCCTCACGTTGCCAAACCCGTTAAAACCTACCTGGAAACACTAAAATGGAAAATCCTACCCCACGCGCCATATTCCCCAAATATTGCGTCGTCCGATTATCACCTGTTCCGACCGATGGCACATGGTCTAGCTGACCAGCAGTTGCATTCATCTTTAGACATCAAAAAATTGCTTGATCCGTGAATAGCCTCAAAAGTCGAACAGTTTTACCGCGATGGTATACGAGATCTACAGAAAGATGGGAAAAAGTAATAGCCAGCGATGGGCAATATTTTCAATGATTCCCTTGTAACCATTTTTTCAGAATAAAGTTGTATTTTCGTCAAAAAAAAAAGCTGCGAGACCTTAGTTGCTCACCTAATACATCAAAACTTTCAAATCGCAATAATTTTGAAATCTCATTTGCAAAAATTCCCAAATGAAGTAACTATACTACTAAAGCCGGCTTGGTATTTTCAGAAATACAGGTAGTTTAACTATTGCTGTATATCTACTTATAAATAGTTGCTTTACAATTTTAAAATATTTCTTATATAAAACTAAATTGCAATTCCCTTCATGCTTTGGTAGATCATTCAGAGGATACTTTGCCTGGTAACGCTAGTTAACAGCAGAGAAAAACGAAGAACCAGATCCACATAATTTTCCAAATAATAACTTTGAATTAAAGTGAAAAAGGTATACCATAAAAATTTCTAACATCTCGAGAATATCATTCGACCGCCGTAGCCAAATGGTTTGGTGCGTTACTACCATTCGGAAGTGACCCTATCAGGCTATGGCAAACCTTCGAGATTATTTCGGTCATGAAAAACCACTTAAGGGGGGAAGCTGGTCTAGAGCGCAAAAAATGGGCATATTTTATGAATTTATTTTGACTCAACAAAGGAATCAATCGAAAATCTGTGAAATAGGTTTAATAATATAGCTTTCATGGTACAAATACAAAATTTTTCGTCTGAATTAATTTCAAAATGGCCGCTGTCCAGCAGTTCTCCTAAGGCGCCTTTTTTTCTAGTGGGTCCATTGCCGAAGACGTAAACTCCTTAATTTTTGTCCTGGATCAAAAAATAAAATTTTTTTAGTTTCTATATAACAACAGAAAGAGACGTACGTAGGATTTTTTTGATATTTTGTTTTTTCGCGAAATGGTGCACGTTTGAACAAAAAGTTACAATTTTCACTATAAAGAACGACATAAAATTGTTGATTAAAAAAAAACTATGTAATATAAATAAAAAATCCTACGTACGTCTCCGGAGAAAGGTATTTCGAATGTATTGTCAAAATTTCGTAAGAATCGGTAAAGATTTGTTCGAGTTATGTCTTCGGCCAGTTTAAAAAAAGTGATTTCGAGAAAAACGCGTTTAAAGTTGTAAGTAGCGTTCGGGGCATACCTGCGAGGCACTGCCGTCGAATGAAAAATTTGGGCATTTAGACATTTTTGCTGGCGTCCCTCATTTGGTATATTATTTCTAAGACCCTAAAGCACCTTTTAAGACAAAAAAAAATTTTTCGATTTTTTCAAAATTCTAGACCAGCTTCCCCCCTTAATATAAACAAATTGCCGTTCACTGAAAAAACGTAACATTTTTTGTGTGTTAACACAAAATTTCTTTCCGTCGATCTGATGTTACTCCTCCTTGTCTATGATTTTCTTTGACATCGAAAACTAACAGCCATCCCAAAATGAAATTTTTCTAAAATGTGCGTGAGTATTTAAGCACCGAATTTAGCACTTTCTTACTTCTTTTGGTTTTTGTTTTTGTCATTGCACGAACGTATATGAGTAGTTGCATATGCGACAACTGTTTGTGGTTGCAAGCGAGCACAGTGGCATTTCACTTATGTCTGCAAGTAAGTACTTATATTTACGGCTATGACTGCACGCGCTCCCACTTAATAGCTACCAGCTTGGGGCTAATTGAATGCAATATATGTGCATGCATGCATTTCGCGTTGCAAACCCCCACATACGTAAGTATTTGTGCATCTGTGCGTGGTTTCACAGTTAATGCTTAGCTGCTTTATTGTCAAACGCAATTCGCTGCACCAGCTGCCGCAACCAGCAACCAGCAACTGAACGACTGACGGCTGTTGTCTGGTGCACGCACGCCCACAACGCAAGTCGGCAATCTATAAATCTTCTTACAAGTAAATGAAATGCATACACACATACATATGTATGTGTAGGTGTGTGTACGTGCACAGGAAAATCGCATAAGAGAGTCGGGCATGGATTACTTACCTTTCGCTTGGAGCGCGCCATCCGTTGATCGCGTGAATTCTCTGCCTCGCCAGGCGGTCGTTTGCCCCACACCGCGCAGGCGATGCGCGTATAGGTGAAGACGAGCACCGTTAAGGGGACGAGGAACTGCAGTGTGAGCAGCACCAAAGTGTAGTAGTAGTTTTGTTCGTTTGAGGGCCACTCCTCGCGACAAATGTATCTGCAACATGCACCAATAAAAGAGAAATGCTATGAAATATTATAATTAAATTATCTATTCAAAAATGTGCTTGCCCCAAGACAATGAATGCCTGTGGCTATGACAATGATATTTTACATGCATTTATAAGCGTAACAAATAAATTAGATTGACATGAGAAAGGTGTTTTTACTGATTCGAAAATATTAGTTGATTGTTATTTGACTTTAACTTTGACTGCTTGTTTTCCCAGGTCTATATTTTTTGAATAATTTCGTAATTGTGCACAATACCACATTCGGTCACATAATTGGGCTTACGAGGAATGTATCAACTGGTGGAGAAAAGAGGCAACGCGCTCGCTATGAAAGGTGGGTAGGTGGAGTAGTTGTCAATTGACGCACCTGGACTTGCTGTAGGCCCATTGTGATACCACCAGAGATGTACTTCTCACGCGACACTGTCCTCATTGAACCAGCCTATGGCTTTAATGTATCTAACAATCTTTGTTATTTTTAAATTTTGGTTACTTCTGTCAGTCAAATCGTGCAAAACACTTTTTCCTTGAATGTTCAACTTTCTTTTACCCAGAGCTATGCGGTAGTCTAGCATAAATGCACTAACCTGCCATCCCAGATGTTGTGGGTTCGAGTCCAACGTCAAGCACGTTCCTCGCACATTTCCACATTTACCTACTTTCCCTGTTTCTAAAACAAAAAAAGAACTCATTCCTCAAACCCAAAAACTTATCTTTTACATCCTTACTCCCGCACAATAGTCAACGCATTATTTGCATTGCTAAAACAAGCAAAAACAAAGAAAAGCACACAGCAAAAGGGAGCGGGCAGCCACGGCAATAGCGCAGACACACCACTTTAGCGAAGTCCTCAACCAACTGCGTAATCCTTCTGGTAGAAAAATGTGACATATAGATGGCGCTCCAATCAGTAAGAAGGTGTTGTTCCTAAGCAACGATAGGTGGGCATTTCCACCACTTAGGACTGATAGAAATCAAATAGATTAACGAAACCAACGCAAGACAAGTCTTGTCGAGACTCTATGCTCCGGAGAGGAGTGAACAAGGAAAAAAAACCCCAGAGCCATGCACAAGTTTAGAAAGTGTTCTACAGTATCTTCTTCTTCAATGACGTTACAGTTTCTGCAGTAGTCGCTTCTGTTCCCAGTCTGCCGACACGCCTGCCTATAACACAAATCCCTGTTAGAACCCCAAAAAAATATCTTACGCCCTTTCTGTTTAGTTTCAACAGTCGGTTTGTGCGCTCCATATTACATTTTGGCGACGTCATGCGACTTGTAGTTCAGGTCAGGGACTGAGTCCATAGTATCTCGGCAGATTTGATGCTTTGTCGATCTGTTAGTAACATACAAGTTACGAGGGGTATAGATATGTTTTCGGGTGGTACCCCGTCTTATTAGTTCATCTGCTTTGCAGTTACATTCTACACCTCTTTGTCCCGGTATCCAGAGCAGGTTTATTGTAAAGTAGTGCCGGTTAGTTCTGGCAAAACGTCGATACATTCGTTTATTGTCTTCGAGTTAATATAAGGTACTTGTATTAATTTCAGGATCGATTGCTATGTGTATATATATTTATTTCTCTTGTGGTGCGGACACTTTTCTTTAAGACCAACAGGCTTTCCCTGAGAGACCGAATTTCAACTTGAACTACGCTACAATGACCCGGTAGCCGGAAGGAAAAGCTGGTATTTATCCCCTTAGAGTGAAAGCCTCCGCCCATGTGTTCATTGAGTTTGGAATCATCAGTATAGATACTGTCAGTGTTTTAATAATTTTTTGTACGTTAAATTTGATCCCGCAAGGACAATCAAACAACAAATTTGGACTCAAAACGTATACATGAATTTTTATATTTTCAGTAAATATTCTATAGGGTTATCTAATAAGAGGTGTTATTTTGTTATTCAAAGAAAAATGCTACTTTTTAATATAAATGGTCGGATGTTTCTTTCATTATACAGGGTGGGCCATATAGCGTTTGCTTTTTGAACCACCTATTTTTTTGAGAATGGTAACGCAAATGACATGTCAAATGTGTTCATAATTTACTTAAAGGTTTGACATTTACGAAATGGGATGCTATTCGCTTGAACAAAATTGCGAAATATTGAAAACCTATTTCCAAAGTGGTGAGTCTTCTTCTTCTTCCGCGGTTCCATTAAATGGCGAGCGTTACCGTGACATGCTCAACGAGTTTTTGTTTCCAAAAATTGAAGAGGATGACATGGACGACATTTGGTTTCAACAGGACTGTGCAACTTGTCACACTGCCAAGCTGCTAGACATTCCGCCGCAATATCAATCGATGACAAGTTGAGTATTCTTTCAAGCGTTGCCGTTGGAGTAGTTCTCAATGCATCTGTTGTGCAGAGTGCACCAAGACGGTGAATACTTTCCATAGGCTTTTTATATGTCGGTTTCCTTAGCGCAGTCCGCCACACCAGAACACCGTATAGTAATATTGGTTTTACTATAGCTGAGTAGCACCAATGCATTATAGCAGGAGATAGCCCCATGTAACTCCCAGCATCTTTTTACATGCGTATAGTGCTTTGCTGGCCTTTTTCTTCCTATCTAATATATTGTACTTCCATGATAGTTTAATATTCAAAATTACTCCACGGTACTTTGTGTCTACAAATACTCCTAAAGCATATTCCTTGTACTCTAGAGCTTTCTCTATAACTAACACTGGTGAGTGTAACTCAGTTTCTGTGGATCTGCCTTTAGTATATGCGTGTGTGCGTCAAGGATTTTCTCAAGCGTTTTCAGAAGAAATGAGGTCAAACTAATGGGTATATAGTCCTTTGAGAGTATCGGGTTGTTCTTACCTGCTTTCGGTATAAATACAACCCTTGCTTCTCTCAATATATAACATATAGTTAAGCCTCAGACATCCTGTGAATATGGCTTCCAGCCATGGTACCAAAAGATCGCTCATCTTTTGGAGCATGGCTGGAAAAATTCCGTCTATACCTGACAATTTAAATGGGTCAGTTTAATACCCATTCTATTTTTTTATTGTAATAACCTCTTTCGTGTTGTTTGATACGTTAGCTCTCAAAGGATCGTGATTCAAGTAGTCTATGCGTCCTGGAAAATGCGTAGTGACTAGATCTTGTAGTGATTATTCACAACTATCCGTTCAGTATCAGTTAGTTTTGCGAATTAAATTGGGCATGGTGGAATGTTTCGACAGCAGTTCCCCGAGCCTAACCGCTTTGTTTGTACTTTCTATGCTGCCACAGAAGTCTTTCCATGATTCTCTTTTGGCCTCTCTTTCTTATATGTTCGTCGTAGATCGTTATATTCCTCCCAGCAGGATTCATTGTCGGCTGCCCGTGCCAGCTTATAGAATTCTAATACGCTTCGCCTTTTTGATCCCAGCTCCTTGTTCCACCAAGGTGGCTTTAATCTGCCTTTTAAGCGTAAGTTACCATTATTTTGGCAGAAATTAATACAAAGGTAAAATGGTGCCCTCAATACCCGATTTTACTTTAAGCTTATCTGGCTCATAATTTTAAAATATTTCTTCTGTGAAACTGAATTGCAATTCCCTTCATATTTTGGTATATCATTCAGATTCTCTTCAGTCAGTGGTAAAACTGACATAAGCATGGCCGAGAAAAATGAAGAACCAGACCTCCCATCGCGAAGACTGCAAGTCCACAATCATTTTTGTTGTCATATAGTTTTCGTTTCGCCAAATAACGTCTTTGAATTGAAGAATAAAAGGTAGATCATAAAAAATTCGAATATCTCGAGAATTCGTTAATCGATTTAAAGAAGTCATATGTCAAATTAAACATAATTGAGTTCTTTTTTTTTTTTATACTTCATTTCCCATCAGAATTAAATATTCCATACGTGACAAAAGAAAAGCAAAATAAACCCAATAAACAAAATAATTTTTTGTTTACTTTACTCGGAATAATTTTAGCATTTATGTACATATTTGTAAAGTTTTTAATTTATTCCTTCCACAAGGTGGCTCAAAATTAATCACCCTAATGGAAGATTTATAATTTTTGCAAATGGTAAGTGATTTGCGAACTTCTGTAGTACACAAACAAGCCCATTTGGTCATCGGCATTGTCTTCATTGGTGTTAAAGGAGGATGCCGATGACCAGGTAGGAGGTCTTGCGCACGAGTCACCTGTTTGGGTAACAGTTTCGAATAAATAAAGCTGGATATCATCTGCATAAGCAGGCATTCTTGCATGGCGGCAAGCACAAAAAATATCATCGATGAATAAGCTAAGTAGCAGTGGTCTGAGAATTGAACCTTAATGATTGCGCATGATTCCACTTGACGAAAGTAGCTTTAGCTGAGAGAGCTCGGAACCAGGCTTAAGCCTTAAGGCTACAGTAGCCATAGCTATAACCTTATTGTATTTTTTAGTTAAGTGTGCACACAATTGTCAATAAAAAAAATAATAATAAAAAAAATCTGCACATTCAATTCTGCCTGTTAGATAGGGACTCATTAGCCTCACTGTGAATTAACCCAGATCCTGATTAGCCCAGTTGAAAGCTTTAGAAAAATCAAGTAGACATTTCGTTTGCTCTAAAGAACACTTTTAACCTAGGATTCGTTTGTCGACTCGAATAGTACCATAAAGCCCACTTTACAAGATAATTGTATGAGAAAATAGTTCCTAGATAACTTCTAAGAAAATTTGACTAAATTTTCTCTAAATACTTGTCTTGCAAAAATATCGGCTTGAAATTCCACAAGCGAAGACAGGTGTAAGTAATTTTTCAAGGTCTGTTAAGTTTTTATAACGAAAAACTAATTACATTGTCCTTGCACTCTGCAAGAGTGCATTCGTAGTAAATATTTTTGCCTTTTTCGTTACTCATGACACAAACGTCAAATACCTTTTCTGGCAAAAAAAAACAAAAAAACAAAAAAGAAAGAAACAAAAAAAATTAACCAAAAACACACTGGAGCAGAAAATATTAAATGTCCGGTGCAAAAACCACATTTAATAATTTTAATTGCCCTGAGTAAATCGTTGTAAGTGTCATCATCAATCAAGCGGTCAGGCAGCAAGTAGACGACAACAGCACAAGAAAAAAACAGAAAAAGCTGTCAAAAATAATGTACAAATGGAGGCCCAACGCAGAGAGATGTAAGCAAAAGCACAAAAACAATTAAGAAGCAGTTACAGCCAGCCGTAGGCAGGTGAATAGCTCATGAATGTGGCGCAGTGGGACAAGGTACGAAATTAATTTTTCTGCCGCAGCAGCAGTAACTGTAATAAATAGTCACAGCTGCTCTTTCTCTTGTTTAGCAATAAGAGTCGCCTCTTTAGTGGAGAGCAAACACATGTGGGTGATGCGTTGAAATGACAATGAATGTACGACTAAGTTTTTCGTAGCTGTTCGTTGCAGAAAACCACAAAATTCAATTTACCGTATGTTTCTCTGAAATTCCACTGATGGTTCGCGTTTCTATCCATTTCTCTTTCCATTTATATTCACCTGCACGACGAGAGAGTTGTGTCTGAGGGTAGTGGGGTTTAACAGCAGGTTGAGTAAAGATGCTGAACAGAATATTTTATAAATATTAAGAGGACAGATACCTGTAAACGGCCATATTTTCCCTGATTTTCATTAAAATTATTTAAAATGAAGAAGTCAATATTATATATTTTTTAAAAATCGGCATACAGTTTATTTATACATTCAAATAATATAAACTTTTTTTTTTATTTTAATCATTTAAAATGGCGGATGTACACTCAATTCTTCCAGAAGGTCGCAGCAGGGCTTCTCAATCGGCGCGCATTGTAGCATCGGCGTCAGTGACCTGAATACAAAAACACTAAATTTTGTTTGCTTATTAATGTCATAATTTCTATATGATTTAAACAAAAATGGAAAAATGGAACAAAAACTTTGCGGAATAAAATGCTTAAAAAAAAAAGAATTTTGGCGCGAGTTTTCCTACTATTTTTGCTTCGAAAAAAATTCTTTCGAAAAATTTTCGAAAACTTGAAACACATAGAAAGTAATATAATATCATAAAAAAGATGTGTGCAAAATTTCCGGGAGATCGGTAAATAACTTTTCGAGTTATCGTGTACGCCAATTCAAAAAATTTAGTTTTGAGAAAAACGGGTCTGAATACATGAAAATTCCTCGCCCAGCGCTCGAACGCATAGAATAGAGTCCTCACGGTTGACGATCTATAATATAATATAAGAAATACTTAAATTTACGTCCTAAATTTATTCTGGCATAGTCTTAAAAAAAAAAATGTTTTTTTTTTCGAAATTTTACAGGTCTCTGTCCCCTTAAAATAAATGTCATGAATGGTTGCACACAAAAATAATAATAATTGCCAAATCAAATTGAATTTTCGTTGTTTTATTTTAATTTTTTGGGTGTTTGGCCGAGCTCCTCCTCCTCTTTGTGGTGTGCGTCTTGCGTCTGAACGGCAGATATTTTTTATGAGAAGATTTTTCATGGCAGAAATACACTCGGAGGTTTGCCATTGTCTACGACGGCCGGTGTCTTTGTAGTAACCCTTAATAGAAAAATACTACACGGTTCGTTGTATATTGGCAATTTCGAATGGCACGTGGGCAATAACAGACGTAATCTATCAATCATTTTCATGAAATATTTAGAAATATATATCAGCTTTGGCCAGTGTGCCATGGTAATTAATTTAGGGTCATATAGTATATATCCCCTATAAATAATAGTAATAATATATAAGCTTAGTAGGCAACTGCCTTTGCGCATACAATAAAACAATACTTTATTTATTTTTATTTTATTTTATTTATCATTATTTTTTATCAAATTTTTTAAGCGTTGCCATAACCATGAGGGGAAAAACTCAGTACAGGTACATAGTATTCGCCCGAAGCCACATAAGCATTCGTTTGTGAGCCCATATTTACACTGCTGTAGGTGCTGCCACATGAATTCTTCACTGCTGACGTGTAGTCACTGCACTTCACACTGGGATAATCGTTTCGAGACACTGACTCAGCGTAGTAGGTAGTAGAGCGCTCATGATCACATACACCAGTTAAATCCCAGCCACAACCAGGTTGACTCTTACCGCCATTTGGATAGAAAGAGGTCTTACCAATGGGCTCCAAAAAACCCAACATTCCAACATTGGTTTGAATAGTTTCAACATAATTGGCGTCAGTGGAACTCAAACGTTTCTTTGTCTTTTTGTAGCTGAAAAGCGGCAAAGCGGGATCCATACCGATGATCGCGTGAAGTTTGCCATTCTCAACTAATTTACCAGTATAACCGGCAACATGAGCACCCAAACTATGACCACTTACTTCGGTCGTGTTGAGAAGCAAACCGTGGTATTCTACCAAGTAATTAATCAAGCTGGCAACCTTCTTTCCCACTTTGGGTACAGCCGCAACGGAAGAAGCGTAATCAACGGAACGAGCACGCGCCCAATCGACAACGATCACATTGTATTTGTCACGGGCCAGCCATGCAGCGCGAATATCCTTGTTCATGCCGGAGGTGTAGCTCTGTATCCAGCGATGGATCACGAATCTGCAATGGTGGTGGAGTGGTACATATAAAAAATCAATATTGTGCTAGAAATTTTTACACACAAAAAAAATCTTGGCACACAAAAAATGTTTAGCACAGGCTTTTCTTAAATTTCATGCAAGAAAGTCATTCTCATAAATTTAAAGTTTGCTGCCAGTGGCTTTGCAATTTATTCCCACGTTTTGCCTTTGGATTGGATTATAATTCATGAGCGTAAATTGTAAATCTGCTGTTGCGTTATAGAGTTATTTATGAGAACGATTTTTTCATATATATTGTAATTCACGATGAAGCTGATTAGTTCGCACACGAAATAACTGGCATAAGAACTTCAAAAAAAAAAACAAAGAAATAACCGAAAAATTATAATAAAAAGAAAAAAAATTAAAATAAATTCCTTGCGAATTTGCTGATTTTTGCTAAGTGCACCCATATTTGCAATTCTTTCATTACCTCGTTGGATTGCTAGCATCAAAGTTAGAACTTCGAATCAATGAGGCGCTTTCGCTAATCTTTTGTCCTTTGGAGGGATTTAGGTTTGTATACAAGTAAAAAGTTACAGGCACAAGTGACAGGCGCCCCTCCATTTCATCCTGTTTCTCCAATTCCTCCAACATGCTTTCGCCCTCTTCCATTGAAACCCATACGTATGAGCCATTAGCCTGAGGTACATACCAACCATTTTCACCATTCACGCGCTCCTCCTCAGGAATGGGAACAGCCGACACTATTCAAAAAAAGTTATGGTTGTAGTTACTGGCCTTAAGAAATTTCGGTAGCACAATTAAGTTACCTGCTAAGGCAAAGACTGCCAAAATCCAAAAGACTTTCATTGTGGAACTATTTTCAACTACGAATGATTTCTGTTCAGAAGGTAAACAGTTTATATACCTAGCGGGGGGCACTAAATAACGAATTTTAAATGAATCAGCTAATCGCATTTATTGCATCGATATCAGCAAAATAGAAGCTCGACTAATATAAAATTTAAATCGTCATCAAGTGGTGGCGGTGATAAATGGAAACCGTTAATTTATTGCAGTGTTGGACAAGAAAAAAATTACTTTTATATGAACAAAGCATTGCTATGTGGTCGATAAGAATCAATGCTACAACGCATGATAAATACAAGGTGGCGCAAAATTAGTCACCCTACCGAAAGATTTATACTTTTTGCAAATGACGTCGTATGTCAATCACATTTCACACTTGTGAACTCGAGAGCTGCTGCATACGAACAGACAAGCAATGGGGTGCGCCTAAGGGCCAAAATATAGATTTCCATCACTCAAAATATTTTTGTTTTTATTTGGTAAAAAGTGATTCGAAAACAAAATTCGATCATTAGTTTTGCGCCACCTTGTGCTGTCGTGGGTAAAAAGTTTATTTTTGATTTTTAAGAAATGCATTGATGTTATTTTGTTATTTATATTGTTATCTAATTTTGGAGTGTTTTAAACTCTGGCATAAATCGTAGATATTTTTAAATAGAAATTCCCAATTTTGCAATAGATGATGAGGTCGGTAACTGCTTGAAAAAGTGTTTGCCCAGAAATTTCATTTATAGGGTGGGCCATGTAAAATTTGCTTTTTGAATCGGCTATAAAGAAAAATAATCAATATTTTTTCAAACTTTTTTTTTATTTTGAAGTAGCTGACCACATCTTTATCCAGAGATAAACTTCTCTATGTTAGACACTTTGATCACTGGCCACTCTTAGGTCGACACTGTCAAATATTGAACGTACCCCATTTCGACTATGTCTGAAGCTGCGAGAATGAGGAGAAGGAAGAGTCTGCCAGACCTCTTCTTTGTCACTGTCCTACGTGGTATGCCACTAGGTTTTGATACTTTGGCTTATCGTTCTTGAATGATACTGAAGAGCTTAGGGATATATAAGTGTCAGCTAAATCAATGGGCTTCGCTTAAAACAAATTGGTTTCACAGGGAGTAGAAGGTGAATTGTTACTGTGGTATCACAATGGGTTTGAAACGGCTTAAGTGAGTTGGTTTAAAGACCCCCTCGCCACTTCTACCTACCTATTCAAGGCGAAAACACAGGTGCTGTGGGCCACAATGGCTACCGTGAAGAAGAAGTCCAAGCGTTGCAGATGGGTTATTTTAAGCATTAAAGTATTTTTGAACGTTTTTATTTAATATTTATTTAAGGCCAAATAATTTTAATATGGTTTTCTGTTCCTATTCCGTAAAACATAACTACATACATGCGAATTTGCATACATACAGCGAATGACTCAAGTCTACCTACAGCAGCATATTTTCTTATTTCCCAGAAAGTATACAAAAAAATAAAATAAACTGTTCATTCCTTTTTGCTTTGTTTAGAAATTTTAGAGGAGGACACTGTGTCTTTCTCAGCATTTCACACGAAAATAATTTCCTTTCACATCCAATGTTGGCACTTTGGTCTCATTTATTTGTAGTTGGTTCGAGTGAGTGCGCTTGCATAGAAAATGGCTAAGTCAATATCAAACAGTATATTTTGGTGCTTCTAGGAAAATGGAAGTCATTCTCAGACGATTAAATGTTGAATGAGAAAAAGAAAGAATTTGTATATTAAATTATTATAAAATTTATATCGACAATTTTTGTTAAAATCTTTAAGGGCACCATAAAAGCAGTGCAGCTCACAAATTGCTAAAGCAATGTACTGCGTTGAATTGATCAGGTAACCCCATTCGAAAGGGTGAGAAGACGACACCTGCACTTGTATCATCGAATCTTCAACTGTCTGTATAAACGGTACAATCAGTGAAATGTTATTTTCTTCGCCCTCTGTCCTGTTGGGAGTTCGGTTTTAAAAATTGTTTCTAGATATTCCATAGTAATTGCAAAATATTTAGAAATTTCTCAATGACGATTGACATTTACTTGGCAGCGCTCCCAGAGGTTTAAGGACGCACTTAAACGCATTCACGCATACACTCAAAGTTGTTCGCAGTAGTTGAGTTTGCTTATACGCCAATGTGCGGTTTTTCTAGTCACATTTATGCACACATCCATACGAAAAATACTTGTAGATGTGAAAGTGCTTGTGTTTGTTCATGCTTGCATGTATGTATTGAGGGGTACGAGTGTTTATTATTTACCAATTTGACATGAAGCCACCTAATTTTGTAGCTGTAACTCGGCCAATCAACCTATTCGACAGCCCCAGGGGAGAAATTAGTCCGGCTGGCAAGCATTTGCTTCAACGGCATATTTGGGTAAAATGTTTATTAATAACCAACATTCGTGCGTTCGTATGCTCGTAGTTAGTAGTGATGTTGGTTTAAACTCCCACAACGCGCGGCTCTACTAACTAGGGATAATATTGATTGAGGTGTCTCGGAAGTTTTTTGTTAGTGGAGACAAGCTTGGAAATTATTCAACAGCAAACTAAAGTTATATGTTTTTGGATAGTTTAAAAGCTAAAATGAATTGGGGTTTTAGATAAAAATAAGGTGGATTATACGAAAAATAATATTTATAAGAATCTTAAACTCGAAAATGTTTCTCCCTCACTTCCTAACACACAACTTTTCTTATAGTAATAAAACTAAATTGTCCACGCGTGTATATTTCTATGTAATATATATGGAAATATTATTGTATAATAGGGTTAAGGCCCATTTATTGAAAATGTTTTATCATATTTGATATCACTAAAGTATTGGGAGTTTCGAAAAGTTGAGTTATACTTTGCAGATAAATGATAAAATATCTGCGGTAAGACATTAGCGCCTCATTTATGGAAAAAAGAGTGCCTTTGTGAGGAACTCTGCCTTTCAAAATATTCAATATTTCTGTCACATATTTTTTTATTGGTTAGTGGGTAGTCTAGAGCTCGAAAATTTAGGGTATTTGCAGGAATTTTTTTAACAATAAAAAAAATTAAAGACGATACTCAAATTTGTTAGGCTTTTTATTTAATTCTTTTACGTAAAGAAATAATTTTGTTTTTTATTTTAATAATTTAGAAATCGGCGTTGAAGTTGACTCTCCCTGACCTGGACGGTGTTGTCCATTTTGGACAGTGACTGTAGCTTTGTCCCGTACTAGAATAAAAACAAAAATTGACAAAATGGCGCAGTTTTGAATTTGACAATTTAAAAATCAGGGTTTTCTCAGTTTTTTAATAAAAAAATACGAAACAATGGAAATAATAATCTTCTATATATATAAAAATGAAATGATGTTCTTTTGTACGCAATTTTTTGGGCCGAAACGAGGCCAATTTTATTCGTTCTTTTTTTCATATTATAGGGATCCACTAGGGGAAGGTTTTTAGCAAAAAAAAATTTTTTTTTAAATATTTTCTTCATATAAAAAAAGAAAAAATTAAAATATTGTACAAAACAAAACTTGCTCGATTCTTAGATTCTAGTAAGTTTCGAATCGACATTCATTTTATGTGTACAACTTTTTTTGAATTTTTCGTTATTATGAAACGATTTGTGTTGTGTTGTACAATAATTAAAGAGTCGAATACAGAAATTTCAAATGATTCGAATGAAAATAATGTTTCAATTCAATTGAGCAAATGCTTTCCTTGACCAATTCTAGATGGAAATGAATGCGTTTGCAAACGATGTTTTCGGCTATGAACAAATGTTGGAATCGAATGAAAAAGGAAAGAAACGCGAAATGATAAAAAAAATTCTTGGAAAATTTAAAATGAATGGTGCTTCATTGGAAAAATTCAAAGGTAATAAGAACATACACAAGATAAAGTTAGAATTCGAATTTTTAGATTTATTTTGTTTATTTCTCATTTTTTTCAGAAGTACACCACACAACAACTCATTCCAACTCTGATTTTGAAATCCTGTTGGAATTGGTGATCGATAATTTTGTCATTATAATGGTCAATGGAAATTTGCGTGTATCAGACCCTGCATATTATTTACCATATCAACTTTTTATGGAACATATGGACCAAATGAACACAAAAAAATAATTTAGTTTTGTTTTGATTTTTTGCAACATTTTGGTTTTCAGTTAATACAATAAAAACAATACTGTTTTTTCGTGAACACAAGTGAACACAAAATTCTAAATTTATTACGTTGTTTGTTTAGTATTTTTTTAGAAAAAAAGTAAATTTTTTGGTTTTGAGGAAATTTGTTCATTGTTGCTATTTGTGAAAGCGTAGATATTTGTAAGTATTTAACTATAATCCTAAAAGTTAATGGAATACCACTATGACACATACACAAAATTTTTTCAAAGGGGTGTTTTTCAAAAATTATAAAAAAAATTGTTTTCAAAAATTTTGAAGAAATAAAGTAAAATAAAAAAATTTCGAAAGCATGAAATTTTTTCAAAACCAAATTTTCCTCAAAGAGATAAAAGAAATTTCTTCGAAGAGGTGTTTTTCTAAAATTACAAAAAAAAAAGTCAAAAATTTTAAACAAATAAAATAAAACTTTTTCAAGGGTATAAAATTTTTTCAAAACAAAATTTTCTGAAAACCAAAAAAAAATGAAAAAAATGGTGTTTTCAAAGCATTTCATATTCAACTATTAATAGAGAATACATTTTTTCGAGGAGGTGTTTTTCAAAGCGGAAAAAAATCTTTTTTAACAAATCAATTTAAACTTTTAAAAAAGTATGAAATTTTTTCAAGAACAAAATTTTCTCAAAAACGTTAAATTAAAAAAAATAGTTTTTTCAAAATATTTAATTTTCAGCAATTAACTGAGAAGAAATTTGTTAGAGCGAAGTGTTTTTCAAAACTTAAAAAAACACTTTTTAACCAAAAAAATAAATCTTTTTTCAAAAACAACAGGAATGATAACATTGCCTAACAATTTCTGCACTTTTGCACAGTCTAAAGAGGCATTGACACAGAGTGTATTTCCAAACATAGTTCAACATTACAAAAACCATGATTGGCTCAGCGAAAGAGCAATTTTAGCTGGGAAATGATATAAATCAATATATAAATTCAGCTATTTTAAATCAAATACCTGGTGACATAGTTGCGTATAAGTCAATGGACACTATTACTGATCAAGATGATGTCGTAAATTATCCAACTGAATTCTTAAACTCATTCGATTTGCCAGGTCTACCACCTCATAATTTACGATTAAAAATTGGAGCACCGATTATTATGCTGCGCAACATTAATGTGCCACGACTTTGCAACGGTACCAGACTCGCTGTGAAGAAGCTAATGGGTAACATTATCGAAGCAACAATTTTGAAAGCGAAGTACAAAGGAGAAGACGTTTTGATACCCAGAATTCCACTGATTCAGACGGATTTACCATTCGATTTCAAACGTTTGCAGTTCCCTATTCGCCTTGCCTTCGCTATGACAATTAATAAGGCGCAAGGACAGTCTCTACAAATGTGCGGTATTAATTTAGAATACCCAATTTTTTCTCATGGACAATTGTATGTAGCTTGCTCACGAGTAGGCAAACCATCGTCATTATTCATTTACGCGAAAGATGGAAAAACCAAAAACGTTGTCTACCAAAAAGTGTTACAATAAAGTTCGAATGAAATTGTATCAAAGAATTTGCTTTGTTTCGTATTAATTTCATTCTCTTTCAGCAAATCATTGAATTTTTCGCCTAGCGAAGCGGGCGGGGGTACGCTAGTAAAATATAAAAATTATAAAAAAATCTGCAGACGATTCGGTTGAATAGTTCTTTTTTTCGTTTTTGACAACACCAGGCCTAAAAAAGACGTTTGGAGATAAATGAGTTGAAAGTTTGAGGTACAGGAGCATGCGGCCTATAATGGCCTGTAGAAGCTATAATATTGGGAATTTCCGCATGGAGGTTTCACAGTACATTCTTAAAATACTATACTATCGAAATATTAGAAAAACAAAAAACCGATTTTTTGAAATTTCTAGACCACCCAAAGGTTGCTCAAAAAATATGAAAATTATTAACATAAACCCACTGCGAAATGGTTTGCTGAATTGCGTTAGGATAATTTTCCGGTTTAGCAAAGGAAATATTTTTTTTTTTTAATTCATAAAGCCGGCTATAGAAATATTGGTAGCGATCAATTACCTTAAATTATTGACCTTTTGATGAAAACTGTAATCAAAGAGGGCCTCTCTCGACAAAACGCTCTTGAACGAAATGGAATCGATGTATTTCAAAAGACATTAATATGCAAAGCGAGAAATTTGTTCAAATGAGACATTAATGAGCGAAAAAGATAACTGGTTAAGCGAAGATGATATTGACGCACGGATGATAGAATACTTGGTTGCGCCTTCCGAATTCGCTGTGTCGTTAAAGCTTCCTGAAAAATCAAACTACAGTAGAGGGAATTACTTGTTTGTGGAGAGGAAGAGTAGGCGAAGAGTAAGCGAAAGCAATAGAAACTACCAAATAAGGTTCTAAATTACGCTGCGTCATTAAGTGCAGTCGAGAATACAATTTCCCTAAAATACCTCTGAATCGAGGATTTTAGATGGATGGAGAGAGCGGACGAAATGCAAAATAAGCAAATCGTTACAACCTCAATCGACGCTTGGAGACTAACGGCAGTCATAACTGGCTTTTAGTCTGCCGGAGAACAAGCAACCAAAATGGGCATCCCTCACAACATATACTGCTACAGTTGTAAACAACCGGAGAAAAAGGAAACAATCTTCCATTTCCTCAGTGAATGGCCTGCCCTATGGAAGGACGGAATGTTACCCCTGGGAAAACCGCTGTTCAAGAGTCTTAAACAACTGTCTGGCTTAGACGTTAATAATTTAATAAGGTTCTTAAACCGCACCGACTGGATATAGTCTTGCTGTAAATAGACGTTAATCAAGTTGCTAGCGAGGATGTGGTAACAAAATGGTGCAGAAGCGCTAGTTGAGTTCTGGATGAATCACCACTTAAACCATCCAACCAACAACCGCTGCGCCAGTCTGGTCGCCTGGAACTAGTGATGCGCAGTGGACAAACCTCCAGACATGCCAAAACACTGCCATTCGGACAGCGGCGGGTTGCCTCCTGATGTCCCCACTACAACACCTACACATCGAGGCACAGATGCTTCTTGTAAAGGAGCACAATAAAATGTTCAGCTAACAGTTTCTACTTGGGTGCTACCGTAGGTTCTACCCATGTAGACACCAGCTTGAACCAAAGCTGCCACAGATTCCACCCATGCATACACCTGCTTCAACCAAAGCCGCCTCCCAGGCACATCAGGACGCACCTCTTCAACTATCCATCAAATTCACTCATCTAGCACCTCTCTCCCTCTCACTCTGGACCTAACCTGTCAGAACAGCAAGCTTCCTGGGCCTACCATTAATCTACATTACACTGATAGGGTTTAGTAAGCTGCTACAACAACAACAACAACCTTATACAAGAAGTTATACATACACACATACACTTTCTTGCCACGGTGTCTTTCGCATAAAAACGCAAACAAATTGCATTTCGAGATATTTTTATAATTTACGATTTCACAATTTAACACGCGACAATTCGATTTCATTAGTTGGCTTAGTTTAAATATCACAAATTGCAATATTCCCAAGCCATGCACTGAATTTTCACAAACAAGTAAATTCTCCTGCTTTCCTTCGTTTGTTCATTTGCTTTGTATTGGAAAGAAGCCTGACGTCAGACTTGTCAAAATAGCGAAAAATAGAGTAAATGTTTTGGGAAGACGCCACTTTCAGTATTCAATTCGCCTTGGTATTCACGCTAGGCAAAACTGGAGAAGAGATTGGAAGAAAAGAGTAATTTTATAGCCTAGGGTGGGCTATGTAAAATTTGCTTTTTGAATCGACTATAAAAAAAAAGTAGTCAATATTTTTTCAAACTTTTTCTTTTATTTTGAAGACTGAACATTGTCATTTATGAATGAAAAATAATATCGTTCAAATGACTGCCACGACTGGCTTTACAGTAGGTCATTCGATCAACCCAATTTTTAAGCACATTTTCGATAGTTTGGGCTCCAATTTCATGAATGGCAACTTCGATTTCGTGTTTTAAAGCATCCATAGTCTCTGGATGGTTCGCATAACGGCTCTCGACAAAAAATAGTCCACCGGGCTTAAATCACAGCTCCGAGGCGGCCAATTGATATCGGTTTTCAAAAACGGTAGCCAAAAGTTCGAGTGTAACTTTGGCAGTGTGACAAGTTGCACCGTCCTGTTGAAACCAAATGTCGTCCATGTCATCCTCTTCAAAATCAATCAAAAAAAATGGCCCGATGATGCCGCCAGACCAAAAACCGCACCAAACAGTGATTCGTTGTGAATGCATTTGCTTCTCTACAGTAACGTGTGGATTTTCTGAGCCCCAAATACGACAATTTTGCTTATTGACGTAGCCACCGATGTGAAAATGAGCTTCATCAGAAGAGAAGAAGAAGACTCACCACTTTGGAAATAGGTTTCCAATATTTCCCAATTTTGTTCAAGCGTATAGCGTCCCATTTCGGAAATGTCAAACCTTTAAGTAAATTATGAACACATCTGGCATGTCATTTGTGTTACCATTCTCAAAAAAATAGGCAAACGCTATACGTGGTGGGCGTATAAAAAATTTATAAAATTCATTGACTAATGAACATTTTTCCCTCCTACTACTAGGCCTTCCAAAAGACGCGCGTAGGTGTTATTTTTAAATAAAACGTGGAAGAATTTAGATTCACTATTTTTATTTAAGATTCAGAAAATAGGACTCTTAAGATCTGTATGTGAAAAATTGCATCATTTAAATGTCCATCATGCGCGTCTATGGGTAAAATCGGCCAAACAAATGCCGAATTGTGGAGTTCGTTCAGTATCGATATTGAAGGTTGTTCAGCAACATTTTTCGGTAAAGCAGAATTTTTCCCAATAGACCGTCTAGTGTTTGGACTGCCACTGATTTGTTCACCCTTGACTGAACCAGTTTCCTGATAGCTTTTGACCAACCCTTCAATTGTCAATTCATTCGGATGATCATTTCCGCAAAAAAAAATCACAAATTTTACGATATGGGCATTTCCACAGAAATGTCAACCGAAGCCAAAAAATTCAAAGTCTATAAAATATGTTGTTTTAACATATTTTTATAGGGAATATATCAAATGTAACTAAAGTAAACAAATTTTACATTTGTACATACCACATTTTGAAATATTCGAATGCAAAGTCGAACCAGTGCAAAAGTTCCGTTTTAAAGATTTCTGTTGCATGTTTTGTTTTGATTAATGATCTTGATGAGATATATTATGCCGTGACATTTGCTTTTTTAAATCTCGGTTTATATGTAAAGAATGTAAGAAAAATGTAAAAGGAACGATGCGATTGCCAATTACGGTAAATTTTTTCTTTGATTTACCGTATAACTCGATGTCGCGTGCGACATTGAAAAAGAACATTTGTTGTCAGTGAGTCGAAGGTATTTGTACAATTTGCATCAAATATTAGTAGCAAATAGATATTTTTATTGCTGGAAAATAATCAGCGCTTTGCTCTTTTTACTTATTTAAAGTTTGTAGCGTGCGACATCGTAAGCGTAAAATGTACAGATTCAAAATAAATTTTCGTTCGAAAATATCTTTATTAGTATATGTAAATACAAAATATAAAATTTTTGAATGTAGATGAGTAAAAACGGCGGCGAGAAAAATAAGGCGAACTGTAAACGGTGGAGAGAAAGGTTAAAGGATGATGATTTTGCCGAGAATTATAGGTTGACGTACCAAAACGAAATACAAAGTGCTCATTTCAGCTACCGCCAGGTAACAATTTTTACTTGCGTAGCTTGGTTCACTGGTGCTTCTCAGTCGTTTGCAGTTATAAGCGATAAACTTACGCATAATAAACACGACGTATTTGTTTTTGTTTTAAGCCTTTTAATCGAAATTAAAAAGAATTATGGGCATTTTTCAAAAATTTTAATATTTTCTGATGGAAGCTGCGCTCAATTTAAAAATAAATACATTTTGACAAGCTTGAATGACATTATTAAACAAATTGGATGTATATATATGGAATGGAATTTTTTTGCTAGTTCTCACGGAAGGGGAGCCGTTGATGGAGTTGGAGCCGTCATTAAAAGAAAAGTTTGGCAAATAACAAAATCTAAAAACGTTGTTTTACCAGATGCACTATCGTTTTATCAATGTGCACAAAACAACACAAATGGAATTAAAATGTATTCTATGCCATCTGCTCAAATTGAAAATTTGTCTCTTCATTATAAGTTGGACGAAAAATGGAAGGAAGTGAAAAATATTCCAGGTATATCCCAGTTGCATTCGTTTTGTTGCGATGGTCAACAGTTAGAAGCAGCTTGGACTGCATATTCCACTAAAAGAACTTTATTTGACAATAGTAATACTATTCTCAGTTAAGTTAGTTTCCGTTCTTTGTTTTTACATAGTATATAAGATTAATATACAATACTTATTTTTGTTTTTCTTTATTGAAGATATTTTGTTAAGTTTATAATTTTGGTTGTGAAAATAAATATATTGAATATATTAAAAATCATTTATAATCATCTTTTTCATGTCTAATTACATAAAAAGTAAAAAAATAAACATAAAAAGTATGATGGAACAAAATGTCGCATGCGACATGTCGCGTGCGACAGTGATTAAAATTAAATAAAAAATAAACTACTTAATATTTTTGAATAAAATAAAAAGCATTATTAAGATACATCAATGCATAACATTTAAAAATTAGTCGCATTAATATATTTCTTCAGGTTTCGCTGAAAAAAGTGTTTGAGTTTTTTGCTTTGAAAGCGACTTCTGTTTTTGTCGCGTGCGAATGGCTTGGTTGTTTGTAATTATCTTGAAAACGAACAATTTCCCAAAATCAACCTTAGCACCAATCATAGTGCTCATCAAGTGCAATAGCTTTCGCCTTTTGTCAAAATAAAATAATGTTTTGGTATATGTTTTTTTTCACTTTGAATGCGTACGAATGTCGCATTCGACATTGGAGAAATGCCCATATGTTGTTTTTAAGGGGTTAGGGGTAGTCAGAATTAAAAAAAAATGGATTTTTGTTTGCATATTCTTAAAGCATAATATCATAAAAATATTGTGTGAAATATCATAAAAATATTTGAAGTGAATCCGACAAATACTTTTCGAGTTATTCAACAATTAACAAAAGGCGCTCGGGCGCTTCAGTTCGATAGCAAAACCTGAAATGCGTTTTTCTCAAAACTATGTTTTTTTGAACTGGTTATCACTGCAGCTTAAAAATCGTTTGGTAGATTTCAATAAAATTTATACTGCTTTGAAAAACATAAAAAATTCGTGGCTGGTTGAAGGATTTTTGTTTTTTAAAATTTCGATTTAAAAAAAGAATTATTTGTCTGTTTTTTTTCTCGAAAATCTGAAAAAATCTTTCCTGAGGCCGCCATGTTGTTAATTTGAAGAAAAACTTCGATCAGGCACAGGATTTTCTATAAATAAAACTAGTTTATGAATCTCCAAGGATGGAATTTCCACACAAACAGTTATTATTACAACATATTTTTTTTTGAAATTCGAAACAAGATGTATTAATGCTATGTTTTTATTTTTGTAAAATAAAGCAATTGACTAGCAAGAGAAAAAGTGATTGGAAATCATCATTTTTTTGGGCCTCTGACTACCGCTAACCCTTTAAAGGTCGACCATTTTTGTAGTAAGTTTCAATAATTTTAACGCGTTTTTCTATCGGTAAAAATTTTACAGCAGGCTACTTGAGAAATGTCAAAGGTGAATTATACTCGTACCTAAAACAGGTAGATGAATAGCGAAAAAGCCTTTTATAAGCCAGTGCGCCTCTTTTACGGGACACTTTATATGACAGCGAGAGCCATTACGAGCGCTTCGATGGAAAGGTTTGATGGATCCATATGCATTTCTGACCTCGAACCATTTTTTTTTTTTTTGGCGGTAAGGTTGGGTTAAAAATGCCTTCGCACCATATAGTAACGTGTGTGGTGATTTCACTAAAAATATCCCTCCTCTTCTCTTGGAGTTTTCCCTCAACCCCGGGACGGCTTCCGCATTGCTTCGAGGTAGAGGGCCAAGACGGCGTTACTTACTTACCTGCGCCCAGGGTCACCTGTTTTGAGAGACCTCAATGCTCTTCATGCTCTGAAAAGTTATTCATATCGCGCTTCTTTTTTCGGATAATATCCTCCACAAAAATTGTGACGGCATTCCATTTTTCTTCGTCTATCACCGTTTTCTCGATAATTTATTCAGGTGTAAATACACCAATAGCTCGTTGCAGACCTGTTCTCTCTACGTTCCACCTCTTGCATTTAAAGAAGGTGTGCTCCGCATCATCATACTCAGTATCTCCATATATGCAGTTTGGTTGGCTCACTTTACCCATTCGCCACAAATACTTGCGAAAGGACCCATGTCCGGACAAAACTGTGTGAGGTAATAGTTAACCTCACCGTACTTTCTTTCTACCCACTTTTTTAGATCGGCTATTAGTCTCGCGGTCCATCTACTATACCATTCACAGTTCCATCTTGCCTGCCAAAGTGTGAGTGTTTGAACTCTAATATCGGAGAAGTGTGGTACTGGGATTCCCGAGATTTTTGCCTCCCACCTCCGTTTGCGCTCTTGTGCTAGAATATCTATAGGGATGGTTCCGCTGATAACTAACACCGCTGCTTCAGATACTGTTCTGTATGACGAAGCCACCCTGAGAGCGCAGGTGCGTTGCACAGATTGCAGAGTTTTCCGCCGGCATTGCACCCTTTGCGAATCTGCCCATATTTCGCATCTGTATAAGAGAATCGAGTTCTCCCTGTCCATTAAAAGTTTTCGCTTGTTCTGCGTTGGACCTCCAAGGTTTGCCATGAGCTTACTTAACATGCCGCTTACTTTGGCAGCTCTTGTGGCAGCACGATTTATGTGCGCCCAGTAAGTTAACCTCGTATGTAATTTCACTCCTAGGTATTTGACCACTCTTTTTGTCGAGAAAGTGGCATCGAGTACTTGTATGTCTACTTCTAATGGGATACGTCTGTTGGTTAGAAGGATTAGCTCTGTTTTCTCTGTGGCCAGCTTTAATCCATGGTCTTCTAGCCATGTCTGAGCTCGGATCATCACCAGATTTAACTTCCTTTTGACTTCGTTAGTGTTTCAAGCGATTATTACAGCTGCAATGTCGTCTGCGTATCCCACTAAATGCACATTCTCAGGCATCTCTATTCGAAGGATTTCATCGTAGCTTATATTCCAGAGCTCAGGTCCGAGTATTGATCCTTGGGCCGCACCTGCTCTTATTTGTGTAGTCTCGCGCTTGTACAGCTTTCTCGCGCTTCGTATAAGAGCACGCTTTTGCTTAGATAGCTACGAATAATATTCAATAGATTATTCGGGATCTTCAATTTTACCTTTAACGCTTCAATTACGTCGTCCCAACTTAAACTGTTGAAAGCTTTTCTAATATCCAGTGTGGCTAGCTGTGCAGCAGCACTGAATGCTGCATGTTGCTTTGTAGTTAGTTTATTGTGACAGGATTTCATATTTCTAAACGATAGCACTGTCGGACTATAAAATGCCGTACCCACCGGATCCGCACTCAATCAAAACATTCATTGCACACATACAAGTACATACTTCACACACACACTTGCACACACAGCTGTATGAAGCGCGAAATCCCCGCTGACGCTGCTGCTGTTGCAATAAGAATCGATGTATGTGCATAAGCAGTAGCTTTCCCAGGATCCTGCAACCAACCGCAGCACTAGAACGAATCTAGCCGTTTTTATGTAAATATGTGTGGCATATAGTTTCCATATTTTACTGTTATGCCATGCAGCAAAGTAACTTGAGTAGCAAGCAGAAAAAATGTCAATACATATGGCTCTATTCCTCAGCACTTTTATGCGTGGACTTTGTGCTCATATTTTAAAATTTTCTGCTACACATATTTTTCATCTCCTATCCACTTGGCTGCTTTACTCACCACCCACACGGATGGATATTTTGTCGCAAGCCAGCATAATTGAAAATGTCATATTCCGCAAATCTCTGCAACTATCCAAGGCACCCAGACACTGTGTTGACAGGCTGTGTACCTACTTGAAAACGGACCTCAACAGGCGTACACAATTTATTTACTGCTATCCACAACTGAAATCGTTGCAGCCATGAAGAAGTAAATGTCTTAAAAGGCTTTGAAAAATGATGCACAACCGCCACTATAACTTATAAAATGCTTGGGTGAATAGGAGTAGTGAATGTGTTTACCATATATACAGGGTGGTAAAGCTAGCGTTTCGGTATTGAACTACCGATTTTTTTATTTCACTTTGAAAGCTAAGATAAAATTCACGGTGTGTCAGAAGTATGGGTTATGGATAGACAGTCACCAAATACAGGGTTGCCCATATTCGACGGACCCATCTGGCAACCCGGTATCTTTTGACAGAGACGTCTGATCGCTTAATGACATACCACGTTGGAAGCGTCAGTCCAAGCAGATTTTTCCCATCGAACAGTACACGCCACGCGAGCGCTCCCAAATTGTTGAAATTTACATACAACAAAAGAAGTCAATTGTGAAAACTCAACGTGAGGAAAAAAAATTTAATAATGTGAAAAGTTCGCCTTCTAAGAACACCATTAAACGTTTGTATGAAAGGTTTTCGACTGGTGATGCTCTTATGCTCTTTCTAATCCAAAGAGGCCAAATCAAAACCGACCAAGGCGATCGGATGAGAATATTGCTCTTGTACGGGCCAGTGTTGAGACGTCGCCAAGGACATCTCAAAATCGCCGTTCTCAGCAGTTCAGCATTGCTCGGACCACTTCACAACGAATTATCCGCATTGATTTGCATTTATTCCTGTATAGGATTCAATTGACGCAAAGATTGTTGCCTGCGGACAAGCCTCGTCGTTTGGAATGGGCCCAAAGAGTCATCGAAATGGTTGAAGATGACGAACAATTTTGGAACAAAACCATCATGTCCGATGAGGCTCATTTCTTATTGAATGGAACGGGAAACAAGCAAAATTGCCGTATTTACGCCACTGAAAGCCCTCACGAAATTCAGGAGGTACCTCTTTACGACGAAAAAGTCACTGTTTGGTGCGGCGTTAGTGCGAAAACGATTATTGGGCCGTTTTCCTTCGAAAATAAAGATGGTCAAGCTGTTACCGTCAATCAGGAGCGTTATCGCGATATGAGAACCACTTTTGTGATGCCAATTATTCGACGAAAGCGTATGAGGCAGTTCTGGTTTCAACAAGACGGCGCTCCACCACACACAGCTCACACCACAATCGATTTTTTGAAGAAATTGTTTCCTCGTCGTTTGATGTCGAGAAATGGCGATTTTGACTGGCCACCGCGTTCGCCCGATTTAACGCCACCTGACTCCTTCTTGTGGAGATATTTAACCCTAGAGAGATAACCCTATTGGAAGTTACGGAGAAGATAACCATACGTCTGTGGGACGTATCATAGTTTTCCTTTATGATGACAATATTTTTAGAAATATTTTTTACCTTTTTGTACTTTCGTTGATTCTTTATATATTTCCTTATTTTTTAAATGCATTTTTGGAGAACCTTTTTTTTATTATGTAAGAAAAAATCACATTTTCAGTATTCTTATAAAATAAACAAAAAAAAAACAAGTATTTTGTAAAAGGAACTGCCGTTTTCTTTAAAACTAAAATGAACACATTTCTTTCGCTTTTTAAGCTTATTTAGATATAACATTTATGATAAATAAAAAAAAATATTAAGTATCGTCAAATCAAGTACAAGTTTTGCACACTTCATTTTTATGTTCTCCGCATATAGGCTTAGTACATTTTACACACACCATTTTAGACATACGCCTTATTTTTGAGGGGCAATAGGAACAGTATATTTTTTTCTTTGGTTCAGGTTCTTCTCTGCCTCATTTATTGTCTCTCTCAACCTGTTGAGGCAATGCATCTTTGGTTATCTTTTAACGCAGCTGTCAAAACGAGAATTCCAATCAGAGCGCGGAGTTCGTGTTCACTTGTATCCCTATAAGTTGTTGTCGTCATTCCATCGTTACGTTTCAGGGATATTTCCACATTTGTCCATTTTACAATTTCCTGAATAATATCGTCGGTAAAAATGCATTGAAGCAGGAAAGGGGCTCAAGCAATCATTTACATTGTCTAGTAGGACCTCTTGCCGTTCGAATAATGTTGGATAAAGAAACTCTGCCAACGTTTTTACCTTTCGACGTTGTCCAGCAGTATTTACTTTTGCTTCTAATAGTAGGTTCAGAAAACGTAAGAATACGGCTATCTGAAGAAGAAACACAATTGGAAGATCCTGTAACTTGGTCCTCCAATAAAGCTGTGTTGATATCACGATCTTCACTGCCGATTTCCTCATCTTCGACATCGCTCTGAACATCATCTTCAAATAATTCATTTTTTGTTTCACTGTTATCAGATGATTCCGGATCGTCCGATAAACCTTGCAAATACGTACTTATTTCAGTGTCATTTAAGAATCCATTTCGGGCCATTGTTCTTGGTTTAACTGATGAAAAAACGAAATCACGATCAAAACAAATTTATTCAAATTGAGTGTAAAAGTCACACAAAAGCTAACCATACGTCTCCGAGACGTATGCGATCGCCAAAACTCAAAAAGTATCGAACTTACCACAAAAAAATAACCACCACCGGCAAGCTACTGTAGACGACTGAGAAAAATAAAAACAGCAACGTGGTACTAAAACATTCGAGAGAGGGAGAGCGAAAAATTAAAAAGGCATACGTCGCTCAGACGTAGGTTATCTCTCTAGGGTTAAAATCAAAGGTTTATATTAATAAGCCAAAGACCATAGAAGAGCTCAAGAATAACATCCGTGAGGAAATAGCCACTATTCCAGCCGAAATGTTAGCTAAAACTATGAAATTGCTGCAAAACGGACACAATACGCCGTACAGGCTGTAGGCGGCCATTTGGGAGTTATAATATTCAAAAAGTGATGTCAACAAATCTACTTGAACCAAATAAAACGACTATTATCGTCAACATCAAAAGAAGAAACACGTGGGTCCGTCGAGTATTGGCAACCCAGTCCTTTTTACCACCTGGACAAAGAAGGTCAAACTGTTACTTAAGGTAAAAGTCGACGGCACACCAATACCGTCTGTTAACAACTACAAAATCTTGGGAGTTACCTCCGACAGTTTGATCTCCTTCTCTGCATACACAACCACAATTGTTACTGAAGTCCAAAACCGCAACAAGGTCCTCAAATCGCTAGCCGGCAATACCTGGGGCAAAAACAAAGAAATATTGTTGGCGACATTTAAAGCAGTTTGCCGGCCGATTCTAAACTATGCTGCGCCTGTCTGGTCGCCTGAAACTTGGGATGCGCAGTGGACAATAAACTGCTCAGCAAACAGTTTCAACTAGAGTGCTACCGCAAGTTCCACCCATGTAGACACCTAACTGAACCAGACCTACCGCAGGTTCCCCCCATGTAAGCACCTGCTTGAACTAGAGCTGCCACAGGTTCCACCCATGTAAACACCTGCTTGAACCAGAGCTGCTACAGGTTCCACCCATATAGACACCTGCTGGAACCAAAGCCGCCTCCCTGGCACGACAGGAGACATCTCTTCAACTACTTCAACGAGATCCAGGACAAAACAAATCGACAACTAGTGGACCAGAAAGTGTTTAGACAGACAATGAACTACATTCATCGGGAGACTCTCTCCACCAATCACAGACGAAGAGCTCCAAAGTACGTTGTGAATATTATAGCAGGTTACGCACCTACTTATCCAGAATCGATCCCGACATACTAAACGTATGTCCAGCATGTGGAGGCACTCCGCACGATATTAACCACCTTTTCACATGCCCCAATCTGACGAAACAGCAAGTTTCCCGGACCTACCGTTAGATGAGCTAGACGAAGATGAACGGTAATCTATATTGCACTGACAGGGCTTAATATATTGCTACAACAACAACAACGCCGACCACCCAAAGACGATTCCCGGGTTGAATCTTGCAATTGAACCTTTCATTGAGGAATGAGTACTCAAACTGGAGAAACTGTAACGAAAAATATATTATGACTAATAGAATGAGCTGGCTGCAGCGCCACAAGCTAGGCTGGAAGACGAGGTGGAATCATCTCAGCCTTTTTCTCAACTGTCCTGCTTTTGTTGGGCCAAGGTTTAAATATCTGGGCGCTCACTTTTTCGCTACACCAGTGGATGTTGCGGACTTAAATATCACCAATCTGGTAAAATTCATCAGCAGTTTAAAGCGATTAACACAAACGTAAATCGCCGCTCGTTATTTGTTGTCCTCAAATCCTCTAATCCAAGCACTGGGTTCTGTCTGATTCCTTCTCTTTTCTGTTCCCCTCCCCTCTCCTGTATGATATCAAATTTTAATTGTTTGGAAGTTGTTTGCATCAAACTGTGATCCATATTTAAGGGTAAGTTTTACTCTAAAAAAATTTAATTTATTCAAGCATTCCTTATATCCCGCCCAAGTAAATTTTAAACACTAAGCACTAAATGAACCACCCTGTGCATAAATTTGTTTCACAGCGCTGTTGTACACACCCGCACATATCGAACGTTGCGCGCTTTGTGGTGCGTGAGTTCTACTATAAAAAATGTATGCATTAAATTTCAGAAATTATCTCACACAAGCACAAATGTGTCTATTTTTCATGCCAGTGCATATACATTTTTAAAGGCATCATATCCGCGTTACCTCCTTGTGGAAGTGTAAGTTATAAATAATTCTCACTCACCTCTGACACTCGACGAACCAGCGCTCCGGCTGCGCCAACTTGGATACGATGAGTATCGGCAGTGCCGTTGCCAGGGCAATAAACCAAACGCCTGCTATGATGAATTTTGCAAGCCTAAAACGAGAGGCGAAAACAATGAGGACTCGGCTATCAAATATACAATATAATAAATAGTAAACGCTTAATCTACTTGTACTGTGCGTAAAGGGACATATGCCAGCTACGGCAATCAACAAATAAAAATACTCAGTTTCACATAGGAGTGGTTGTGTGTGTGTGTGTGTGTGCTCAAGAGCAATTGGCTTAACGTGTTGTTGTTTGCTTATGAAGAAACTCAAATCACATTTGTGAGCCCATTTCCATTACGCGCATATTTCATTTTCGCCTTTTTCGTGCTATCCGGTCGTATATTATGACGAATTCTGGTTTTATTGAAATTCACATTATCTCAAATCACTTTGTTAATGGTGATAAAATTTTTATGATCGACCCCACGCAATGATAATAGAAAATATACGGTTGTGGGCATAAAAGCGCGGGCAGCTAGTAAGTTTGCTTATAAATTCATAGAGTGCGTACTTTTTTAGTACAAATGTATGTATTCGATAAGTGCCCTCTTTGAAAAAACTATGTATTTGTGAAAGTTAATGTGTACTTTAAATGGCAGAAAATTGTCATTGGACGCAAATAAAATTGTCCAAAATCAACGCGATTTTGTATCGACTTGAAATTTACATTTTATTTTACTAAAATGGAAAATATAAAACTACATATGTAGAAGTTTTTAGAAATTTCTTGATTAAAAAGTAAAATTTTTTTTTAAATTTATCAAATTTTTGTGAAATTTTTGAAAAGTTGAAAACTTTAATTTATAAGATTTTTGTTATACAAGAAATTATATTTTTATACAAAATTACCAAAAATAATTTTACGTAAAAATATAGGTTGTCAAAAAAGTATTGCGGTAGTTTTATTGAATTTTCAATTGTTCATAAAATTGGTTATAATAATGCGATTTAAGTCAAATATGCGCCGTTTTGTTCGATGACGAGTTCCCAACGAGATACCAACTTCATAATGCCCCTCTTATAGAAGCTCGCTTCCCTATTGTCAAAAACCTCGGAGAGCCAATTTTCACAGGACTCTCTTGTGGACAACTTCCGACTACCAAACTCGTTCGCCATGGACAGAAATAGGTGGTAATCACTTGGTGCGAGATCCGGACTATACGGTGGATGCAAAAGAACCTCCCATCCGAGCTCCCGGAGCTTCTGGCGCGACACCAAAGATGTGTGTGGCCTGGCGTTGTCCTGATGGAAGATCAAAGATCTGAGATCAAAGATGGCCTCTTCTGCATGAGTGCTGCATTCAAGCGGTCCAGTTGTTGGCAGTACAGGTCCGAATTGAGCGTTTGGCCATAGGGGAGCAGCTCATAGTGGATGATTCACTGCCAATCCCACCAAACACACAGAAGAGCCTTCCTGGCCGTCAATCCAGGCTTGGCCACCGTCTGGGCAGCTTCACCGCTTTCGACCACGACCGTTTGCGCTTCACGTTATCGTAAGTGATCCACATCGCCAGTCACCATCCGCTTCAAAAACGGGTCGATTTTGTTGCGATTCAGAAGCGATTCGCATGCGTCCATACGGGCAAAAATGTTTTCTTGCGTCAAGTCGTGTGGCACCCATACATCGAGCTTCTTTTTGAATCCAAGCATCTTCACATGGTTTATAACGGTTTGATGACTCATGCCCAGCTCTTGGACGATGCTACGGCTGCTACTATGCCGGTCTCTTTCGATCAATTCAGCGATTTTATCGCAATTTTCGACGACAGGCCTTCCGGACCGTGGCGCATCTGCGATCACCTCTGCACCAGAACGAAAACATTGAAACCATCGTTGTGCAGTGGAAATGGAAACTGTATCGGGTCCATAAACTGCACAAATTTTATTGGCAGCATGAGATGTACTTTTGCCTTTATCGTAGTAGTACTGTAAAACATGCCGTATTTTCTCTTTATTTTGCTCCATGTTTGCGACGCTATAACTCACGAACGACTAAAAGCAAACAACAATTAATCAAACACGTGTTAGCACGTGAAAAGAGCTTTCCAAAAAGCTCTAGCGTGAACCGATGCGACGAATACAACTAGAACTACGCGCTTGCAAAGACAAGCTTGCGGAAATACCGCAAGACTTTTTTGACAACCTTTCAGAAGGTCGCAAAGTGCGACCTAATATACAAGTTCGATATGCCAAAAGAGCCAACGGTGGCTGATTTGCGTTCGTAATTAGCCGGACAACAATGTCCGGTAAGGATACCCACCAAATTCGAGAGCTGGGGCTTTGCCAGCCTTAGGAGTTCCCTCGAGCGTCCCCTATCTACCAGTGGCCAGAAGGATCTCGCGATCTTGCACGTTTGCGCCGAGTACAGCGCTCGCTGAGTAGATTTTTTCCAAGAGCAGACCACAGGTTCTTAAGGGAATCCCAATCCTCTCATTTCGCGACGAAACCGTCTCCAAAATTCCCTGTGTAGCCAGCTCATCAGCCCAGCAGTTTGCCTCTATACCGCTGTGACCGGGCACCTAAATGAGCCTGATGTCGAAGTATTCGGATGCAATCGAGAGAGAAGGCAGACATTTCCTGACCAATCTCGAAGCACAAACAACAAGCCCAAGGCCCTTATTGCCGCTTGGCTATCGGAGTAAATATTTACTTCCTTAACGGTAATTACCGAAGCAAGCAACCAGTCCACTGCTTAATTAATTGTGAATACCTCAGCTTCAAAAACACTACAGTGGCCCGGAAGCCTAAATTTAAGTTTGATGGGAAGCTCCTTACAGAATATTCCCCCACCAACCCTTCCGTCCAACTTCGAGCCATCCGCGAACATTTTTGACATTCCTTGCCGCCAAATGTTGCACCCCGCCCAGTCATCGCATGAGGATATATGTATGAGTAGAAAACGATCCGCTCGGACCTAGCGTGGGTGTACAGTGATCCAGCACCATGGGGATGAACTCAAAATTTTTAAGAATGCTAGAGTGTTCGTAACTTAAGTCTAGCTTATGGCCCCAACACTTTAGTCTGATTGCGGCGCGTGCAGTGGTATTTTTTCCTCCAATGCCCACTGATACCATCCTTTCTAGCGAGTTCCACCAGACAAGGACTCCGTGTAGCAAGATTGGTTACCAAAAAGTGACTTTAGGCGAGAGACCCCATCTTTTGCCGATAGCGCCCCTGCAACCATACAAGGCGACTGTTGGCTTCCTAATTCTCTCCTCAGTGTTTGGATTCCACGTAAGACCTCTGTCAAGGATAAGTCCCAGGTACTTCACCTTGTGAGAGAGCACCAATGGAGCGCCCGCTATTGAGGGGAGAAACAATTTAGGTATTTTGTATTTCCTCGTATATAGGACGAGCTCCGTATTCAGATGATTTATCGAAAGGCCGCAATTCGCGGTCCAATTCATAACTAGATTCAGATTACCCTGCATCAGTTCCATCAGAGTATCTAGAAACTTGCCTCTGACAATAAGTGCCACGTCATCCGCATAGGCAATCACTTTACAGCCCCTCCTCTCCAGCTCCTCCAGCAGACCATTAATTACGGCAATCCAGAGTAGTGGCGAGAGAACACCGCCTTGCGGAGTGCCTCTGTTCACTTGCCAGCGGAGAGAGGTGTCGCTCCATTCTGCCACGACCGTTCTATCGCTAAGCATCATGTGGATAAGCCATATAAGTTCGGTTCCGACTCCTACTTTACCCAGAGACCTGGTGATTGCCTCCGGGAGGACATTATTAAAGGCCCGAGGAAGACTCCTACAGTGACCTCCTGTTGATGGAGGAACACCTCGATGTCCTTAACAATTGTATGCAAAGCAAACTCTACCGATCTGCCTTAACAGTAAGCATGTTGAGCGTACGATAAACGCCCCCGAGGAATTTCACTCCATATGTGCAGATCAATCAGCGTCTCCAGGGTTTTCAGCAGGAACGAGGAGAGACTAATTGATCTGAAATCCTTAGGAGATACGTATGAGATCTCTCTCTAAGTAACTCTCACAACCCTCCAAGATCTGGGTATGTAGCCCCTATCTATGCAGCTCGCGTAGATAGGGAGAAGCCAATAACCCCAAGGATGCTATTTTGCGCGAACAGACGTTAAACTACTGGCATTAAGTAAAACATTCACAAATACTCTCATTAGTTTCACAGGTAATTGAATAATAGTTAAAAGCAACTCACAAATCAATCCTGAATATGAGATAACTCTATAATTTTCTTTTTCTGTTTTTTTTTTTTTTGTTCTTTTACTATCGTACAGCGCATCAGCATAAACAGCAGCGAAGTTTTACGAGCAAAAACAGGTGTTGTTGTTGTATTGTAACAGCTTAAAAATTCGCTATAAATATTTAAGGAACGCTATTGGAGTGACAGTTCTTGGCCGGATATAAACACGCGTCCTTTCAATAGCATAGTCGTCGCTTCCAACTGTCGACAGATCGATCGAACAAAAACAAGTGGCACTTTACGGTACGGTATACAGAATATCGATGTCCAGGGAACAACAACATGGCATATTACCGAGCTTTCCACACTTACATATATATTTACTAGGGCTGGTCGATTTAAAAATCGCTCATTGCTCTGTGAAAATCGTGATCTAGGGATCAATAGCCATTTAGCTGATTTTAGCTACCCAAAAGTTCGACCCAAATTGGGGGACATCAGAATTCGTTTTAGAGGTATGGTTCCTTCGGCAAAGTTTCTTATTTTGATCCTGGGCGATTTTTTTGCCTCCCCACAAATCGACCCGGCCTAATATTTACATATAATTGTTTCATACACTAATGTTCTTGTTTACCTTTGCGTGGCGAGGAGCAAACTCTACTCGAAAAATACTCTACCTTTTGAGTTTCCACGTCCACAGCTCGATTCAAGAAGGCATCTAATCAAAATCGTGACTAATAGTCACCCACAAATCCGTAAAACTAAACATATACACCTCGCATTTTAGTAAAGCTCGCGAGAAAACTATTCCCTATCCACTTAACGCTCACGATTTTCTCCGCAACGCGATTTTAGTCTAATTTTACTATAAATAAAAAACATTAAAACAATCCCTTCTTCTTTATGTAAATCACCTGATGTAAAAAGAAACAAACCACAAAGTGGCACATAATTAAAGAGGTTTCATAAAATTAAAACCCGTGCACTTCCCTGTGTAAAGAGCCACCCCCACGGGGCGTATGCGTGATTTTTTATGCTGATGCGCAGTTAGTATTACTCAAATTACTCGCGCGCTGCCCGTCAGTTGTATCATAAAATTCCCTTTTAGTCAAATAAGTAATTTAATACTATGTTTGTCACAAGCAGTATACTAAATGATGCCCACGTCTTGCCATTCACTGACCTCTTTCACTTACACTAACGCATCCCAGCCCACTCAACCCAACCCTAACCAACCCAGCTTTATAGCTGCATATAACTAGCTAGAATTATGCGAATACCTTAGTTTTTATGATGAGCAAACAATAGCATAGAAAGAATGTGCAGCACTGGCTTACTGAGCATATGTCTAGGCCTCTACCTTCTGTTGTATTCATACCCAAGTACATACAGCCCGCGTGGAAAATATATAATATTACCTGCACATTTTTACTTTTTATTTATTTATTGCTTAATTTTAGTAAATCTTTTTTATAAAAACTGTTTTAAACAAAGTTCCAGAATTGTATATAAGATTCGTAGAAGCTTGAGGAATTTTCATTGTAATTATAAAAATTGTACGGAAATTACAAAGAAAAATTTGGTACGCAGTTTTATAATATGGGTATATGTTATAAAGGGTTCAAAGTTTTAATTGGTTTTCGAAGATTTTTTTCCCATACGAAGAAAACAAATGTCAACTTTTACTCAACTCAAAATAAAAAATGTGTGAAAATAATACAAAATTATAAATCAATTTAGTTTTGCTCGATATGACCACCTTTTGCATTGACTATGGCTTTGAGACAGTCTAGAAATGAAGCTGCCCGAATGTGACTTGCAGGTATTTTGGTGCACTCGGGGACAATGGCTTACTTGAGACTGGTGAATCCTTTAGTTCGGACTTTGCTCTCCAAAATAGTCCAAAGAGAATGATCAATCCGATTCGCGTCTGGTGAATTTGAGCGCCATTGTGTGGACGTTATCAAGCTCGGAACGTTGTTCCTTAGCCATTCTGGGTTTACTCAAGCTTTGTGAGACGGTGCCGAGTCCAGTTGACTTTAAAGTAACCCCCAGAATACTTTTCCGATGAAAGGTGTTTCATATTTACCTTGATGCCAGGCTGGATGAAAACGATTGAAGGGCGCCCATCTCCGGTTACAGCGGCCCAAATTATTACATGTGGTGGGTGCTGCCTCCTGTTGGCCAATCAATGACTAAAATTCTCGCATGAATAATCGGTCAAATAAACTTTAACGCTTTGGGAGTTTACGAATTGATCAATTTAAAAATTTTTCTCGCCAAAAAAAGCAATGTTTGAAAGTTGACCGCTTTCGGCTAAGCGAAGCACCTCCTTCGCTCTCTCAAGTTTGACTTGTTGCTGCTTTGGTGTGAGATCATGCGCCTTCTGGATCTTGTATGGCTTGACGTTGAGATCATTTTTCAGTATGCGGTGGATGCTACTGTCAGATATTTTCTATTCTTTCGCCATTTGATTGGGACTTCGTCGGGGATTTCGCTGAAGTCGCTTCTTTACTTTTTGAACCATTTCACGTGACGTTTCAGAGGTCTTTTGATGACCCCCTCCATGACGCTTCGCGATGCCTCCAGTATCATTATAACGAGTAATGGTGCGATAAAAAAAAACTTTATTTACTTCATGGTGCTCGAGCTCACGAATAATCGCTGGTGGTTATTTTCCAGCCAAATATAATGCAATCTCACTATTACGTCTAAAAATCCATTACTGATTTTCTTTTTTCATATTTACTCTCGGCAAAATGCTTCCGCGCGCTTGTAAACAATACTCTGGACTATCATTTATCTTGCTAACAGACAGCTTATGGCCGTTCATCAGCTGCGCGAGCGGTCTGAAATTATTTACTCCTCGAGTGCCGGACCCTGTACGAGTTATGCTTTAAACGAACCTATCACGTGATCATTTTTAGAATTCATCTACTTATTATAGAGATTTCCCTAAAGGTGAGTTGTATAAAGTCATGGCAAACTCCGATTAAAAATGACTTACTTATATTAATAATTTTATATTCTATCTGAATTATAAACTTAGTCTGTGAGGATGTAATACTCCACTGACTTGAAGAAAAATAATAATAAACGACTGAAAGCCTGGTAGTTAGTGTCGCTTTTATATCAATACTGTAATTTATTATTACATAAATTGTTATAAATAAAAAAAATAAAAAGTAAAACAATAAATAAATAAATAAACTACGTACTCTATTGTTTTTAATGCCTATTTCAATTTTTATTAGAAATGTTTCCAATTTTTGCACAAGCTTTGCAATTTGGACTTATACAGTTTTTGCTAGACAGAAGCTAGGTTAGGTTAAGTTTGGCAGCCGCTTTGCACATAGAGACAGCGATGCCACTTAGACCACGAAATGGGTCCGTTGTGAGCCTCAGGTGCTGGGTTATATTTCCCTTTCCATATTGAACTATCCTGAGCTTTTGACAAAGCGCAAAAGGTTGTTGATACCTAAATTGTATAGATTATCTATATTCCTTAAGAAGTAGGATCTTAAATATCGGTTCCTATTTCCTGGCTAGAGCCGAGCATGTGCAAAAAAGGTGTTGAATTGTCTCCAACTCCTACTCATTCCTGCAGCAATGACAGAAATCATACATGTGAACGTCTAATCTTCTTGCGTGATTCCCTAAGAGACAATGTCCTGTGAGGGCCCTTACTAAGGTCCTAATTAGAAGTCTACTCAATTTTATAATATTCCAGGGCAGACGTAGAGTTAGCCTTGGCCATGTTTGCCTAGCAGTTTCACAGATATTGGCACTAATCCATCTTTGATTTACAGAACTGATTAATGCGTCCTTAATAAGAAGGTCACAAGTTGTGAGAGGTATCCCCATAAAATTACTTATATTTAGCATACAGGTAACTTCTCTTGCAAGTTGGTCTCTGTCGCCTGGAAACCAGCATAAGATTATACGGTACTGTTTAGTCATCTCATTAAGAGATTGACGCCAATGTAAGATTCTCCTTGATGTTATTTGGAATTCATCCTGGGCTCGTAGGGCAGCTAGGCTGTCTGATAGAATGCAGATATCTCTTGACTATATTCTGTTCTCTAACCATTTTAAGGCTTCATGAATACCCTTTACTTCCGCTTGGAAAACACTACAGTGATCCGGTAGATTAAAGAACTTACTGATAGAAAGCTCTTCGCAATATAACCCTGATCCTATACCGGTGTCCATTTAAGATCCGTCCACGTAGATTTTAACGGATGTGTTGGGTGATGGATCTTCTTCAAGCCATTCCAGTCTAGAAGAGATTTTCATTAGGAAATTCCTTTTGAAGCAGAGAATGGGAAGGTGATAATCACAATCACTAGGTATATTCGTCTAGGAGTCTAAGGTGGTTGAATATCTATGTGTGACAGTCTTCGAATGTGAGCTCGCTCTGAGCCTTAAAGCGGTACACCCCGCTAAGTATTTGCAGAAGAGATCTAAGGGTGGCAGATGTAATATGATATCCAAAGCCATTGATGGCGTGGTTTTCATGACGCCACATATTGCTAATTCCGCTGATCTTTGCACCTTATTCAATAAGTTAGAATAGGTTTTTTTCTGCATAGCACACGACCAGACAACGTTTACATATAGAAGAATGGGTCTGATGACAGCAGTGTAAAGCCAATGAGCAAATTTGGTTTAATTCCCTAGGTCTTACATAAAGCTCTCTTACAGCTAGGTTCGCTTTCCTAACTTTTTCTAAGATTTTTGACTTCCAAGTCACTTTCCTATCTATGTTTAGTCCCAAGTACTTGGTTTCTTCCGACATCACAAGAGCTTCCCCTTTGAGCATAATTGGACTTAGCTGAGGGATTCTGTGTTTCCTTGTGAACAACATGAGTTGTGTTTTGTCTGGGTTGACTCCTAGATCACACTTTTCTGCCCACCTAGAAAGTATGTCTAGAGCATTTTGTATTCGGTCTCTCAATGTAGATACAAATTTACCAGAGACAGCAATAACAACATGATCGGTGTATGCTATCACCTTACAAATCACCGATTCCAGTATTAACAGAAGTTTATTTACAGCTGCGTTCCATAAAAACGATGAGAGGACTCCACAGGACTTGCGGTGTGCCTCTACTAACCAATCTCCTGAGTACCGATTCTCCTAGATTCGCTTCAATGATTCTAGACAGGAGCTACACTTTTATAAAAAAACAAAAAAAAAATCAACATTAGGGGAAAAACAGTTAAGGACAAGAGGAAAAAAACACAAGAGGAAAAAAACAGTCAGAAGTGGTCAAAAAATTGGGGTGCTATATTATATTTTTTGCGCGGGCTGTACATTGATTGCCTGTATGTACGGGTGTGTATTACTGCTCATAGAAAAACTCTACACTAACGCCCGTTTCAGCCTACTTAAATAAAGTAGTTATATTGAGGACAGTGCGTCTTTTTTACGCACGCATATCCCTTTCGCACACAACAATTAAATAATATTTTCCCATATGCCTTTATTTAGGAAAGTGTGCATATGTAAATATGAGCATAAAAGTGTGTAAAATGCACACGAGTCGCTTTATGATAATGTTGTATATGTATTGTACTTATATGTACTTGTATATGAATGTTCAGTCAGTCATGGGCGGGGTCGGAAACTTATAGAGGGAGCGATTAAATCGTTAATTTAGTTGTGTACAAAGTAAAAGCTAATTATTTTTACTCCCAAGTTGTCCCTAAATATCGTTCACTTGTTCCATATACAAGGTGGCACAAGGTGGCGCAAAATTAATCATCGAATTTTATTTTTGAATAACTTTTCTACTAAATAAAAAAGTTGCTTTGAGTGTCGGAAGTCTTTATTTTAAGGGGGAACGCCACTGTGCGGGGTCAAAAAATAGTCGATTTTTGGGATTTTTTTTCGAAAGTAGGAATGATTATTTGAGGATCGGACAAAAGGAAATTTATTACATATGTATTAAACTATGTTGATGTAAATTTTTATTAAAAAATAGTGAAAATTGACAACTTTATGTAAATAAACGTAACGAGTTAAAAAAAAAATGACGTCATCTGGTGGCAGCGATACAGCAATGAATAAAGTAGTAGTCCGGTGTAATGACCGAAATTTCGACATTTTTTCATGACTATTTTTTAAAAAGAAAATAAAATGCGATCGCTTTAAAGTTTTTACATGTTTTTATTGGTATTTTGAAGAATATAAAAAAAAAATTTTTAAGTTAATTTTATATTAATTTGTTTAAAATTTTTGACGTCAAAGTGGAGTCCTTAAAAAAAAGATGAGTTGTTTCGGGGAAGCACACAGCCTTCCAAGGTCATCTAAAATAAAAAATTTAAAGAGATTATTATTTTGCAGACTTTTAGGTCATTTTAGGTCCCGAACTTAAAATAAACATAAAAATAAAAAACAAAAACAAAATGGCGGACTGAAAAAGTTCTCAAAATCTGATTTTTTTTCTTCATAATTTGCTTAAATTAAATAGTTTATTATTAAAAAATTAAATGTTTTAAAGGTCCAGGATCTAGATATGTGTGTTTAGAATACCGGGTTAAGCCTTTAGCCAAATCGCTCGAATAGTTTTGAGTCAGTGATTCCCCGTAATTTCGAAAACATGGTTTTGAGAAAAACGCGTTTAAAGTTTCGACAACAGCTGCTGCTGGCGTGTCACACGCTTTCATATACACTACGGTGCGCTCGCTTATTTTAGTTATAACTTTAAAAATAATTAAAATATCTGTCTGAAATTTTTATAGTATATTTTTAAGATGTTTTTCTTCTTAAAAATGTAAAAAAAAAATCGATTTTTTGAACCCTTCACACCGTGCTACTACCATAATCATCTGAAATCAAAAAACCAAAAATTGTATTAATCTACACAATAGTGGCTATCGTTGTACGCAGCCGTTTTTTTATTTATTTATTTTTTTTTTTTGACAAAATGGTGGTGATTTGAATTTCGATGTGTGTTTGTCACCATTTTTTTGATTTTCAACAGGCCCAAAAAAATAGTTATTTCCAAAATTTCGAAAATCAGCTACGTACAACGATAGCCAATTCGATAACAAAAATTTGAAAAAAAAGAAAATTAAAACCGGTTCATTAGTCTTTGAGAAATCGTGGCCACCGTATCAAAAAAAGTCGTTTCGAGAAAAACGCGTTTGAAATTAGGCGTCGTATCGTAAGCGCTACGGGGCCGAACTGACGGGCGCTCACTTAAGTGCTCATAGAATCGGGAATAAAGCGAATTTCGCTTTAAAATTTTTACCACATTTTCTTGATACTAATATCGTGCCGGAATTTTTCCAAGATTCACTTCAATATTTACAGCTGAAGCAGCTACGTTACTTGAAGCAGTAATCTTTGCCTCCCAGAAATGTAGCAAGCACTTAATTTGCACCGATAGCAAATCATCAATCGAAGCTATCTTAAACCCCACAAATGACACCCCGATGATAACAAAAGTCCCCAATATAATTTCAATACACACAGGTGCAATCAAAATTATGTGGATTCCTGGGCACTCTGGCATAAATGGTAACGAAAAAGCTGACAAGAGAGCGAAAGAGGCGAATAAGGAACCTCTACACACATTTGACTATATTACTTGCAATGACATAAAGATACTAGCGAAAGAACTTGCCGCAGATAACGCAGCAACTAAATGGAACATTTATCTGCATCCTTATAAAAACTTTAACCGCTTTGGGGGGAAAAAATATCTACCCTCCATCTGCATTATGTCACCAAGCAAAATCTTTACTCGACTGAGAATCGGTCACACACTCATGACGCATGCCCACCTACTCAGCGGTTCACCGAAGCCTCCATGCCCTTTTTGTGGCTCCAACGAATTTACTACACTTCGTCTGATAGATACTTGTCCTCCCCTACAAAATATCAGAACATCCTTTTTCTCAAGCATCAAACCATCGGAACTCCTCAAACAGACAACGGTATGCAATTTAAATAAGATTTGTGATTTTGTATCTAGATGTAAGTTAAGGCTATAAGACACGCTGTCATTTTTATTATACTAATAGCCGAAGGCCATAATAGCCAGTACTTTAGCTCTTTAAGTGGAATAATTACACCGGCACACAAAAAAAAAAAAGTGGGGAGTACTTTTCCATGTGTAGAAGTCCACGCAAGTGGGGAAAGTTACTGATCGCCATTCACTTGGGAGTGGCCAGGACGATTCTTCTACATATGGTTCAAGCAGCTCACAACGGCCGGGATTAGCCCACGTATCCTCTGGGTAGCTTCCGAACACCCGTTCGGGAGTGAGCTAACGTGAGAAGGCGAAGCATTCCAGGATAGCTGGTTGTGCGTTGGGTTTGGGACCCGCCACTTAAAAATCCCCCCCAATGAAAACAGCAACAAAGCCTCGGATGAGAACTGCCTTTACTGATGACGACCCCTGCAAACGAAATAAGGAATATGATTTGAGGGCATGCACCTGGAATGTCCGGTCCCTTAATGGGGAAGGTGCCTCTGCCCGGCTGGTTGATGTCCTCGTGAGAGTAAAGGCTGACATCACTGCCATCCAAGAGATGCGATGGACGGGGCAAGGTAAGAAAATCATAGGACCTTGCGACGTCTACTACAGCTGCCATGTAAAGGAGCGCAAATTCGGTGTCGGATTTGTTGTGGGAGAGAGACTTCGTCGCCAAGTACTGTCGTTCACTCCGGTGGACGAGCGTCTCGCAATAATCCGCATCAAAGCGCGATTTTTTAACATCTCGCTAATTTGCGCCCACGCCCCGACGGAAGAGAAGGACGATGTGACCAAAGATTCCTTCTATGAGCGCTTGGAACGTTCCTATGAGCGCTGCCCCCGCCACGACATAAAAATCGTGCTTGGCGACTTCAACGCCAGGGTGGGCAAGGAGGGAATTTTTGGTCCCACAGTCGGAAAATTCAGCCTGCACAACGAAACATCCGGTAACGGACAGAGACTGATCGACTTCGCCGGGGCCCGAAACATGGTAGTCTGCAGCACCAGATTCCAGCATAAAAAGATACACCAAGCTACCTGGCTGTCTCCTGATCGAAAAACGCGAAACCAGATCGATCATGTTGTGATAGATGGAAGACACGCTTCTAGTGTATTAGATGTACGTACGATCCGAGGAGCCAACATCGACTCGGATCATTACCTTGTTGCAGCCAAGCTGCGCACCCGCCTCTGTGCAGCAAAAAACGTACATCTACCTGCGCAAAGAATGTTCGACATCGAAAAGCTGCAATCACAACAGACAGCCAGAAGATTCGCCACTCGACTCTCACTCCTGCTCTCGGAGAGCACTGCCCAACAAACCGGCATGCGCGAGCAATGGAGCAACATTTCTCGTTCACTACGTACCGCCGCCGAAGAAGAAATCGGATTCCGGTGAGCCCGAAAAAACAATTGGTACGACGAGGAATGTCATGCTGCCGCAGAAAGAAAGGATGCCGCCTATAGAGCCACGCTGCGATCGGGCGCAACGCGAGCCATGTGGGATCGCTACAGAGAGCTGAAAAAGGAAGAGAGACGTATTATCCGACAGAAGAAACGAGAGGCCGAAATACGTGAGTGCGAGGAGCTTGAGATGCTGGCCAACAGGAACAACGCCCTAAAATTTTACCAGAAAGTTCGGCGGCTTACAGAAGGTTTCAAGACCGGGGCGTTTTTCTGTAAGAACAAAGACGGCGATCTGGTGACTGACGTACAGAGCAATCTTAAATTATGGAGGGAACACTTCTCGAACCTGTTAAACGGTGACAGCTGCGCATGTCATAGAGAATGTGAAGATCCCGATACCCCAATCGTTGACGACGGAATTGTCGTTCCGTTACCCGACCATGACGAGGTGAGAATAGCAATATCACGGCTAAAAAACAACAAAGCCGCGGGCGCCGACGGACTGCCGGCTGAGCTATTCAAACATGGCGGCGAGGAGCTGGTAAGGTGCATGCATCAGCTCCTATGCAAAATATGGTCGGATGAAAGCATGCCTGCCGATTGGAATTTAAGTGTGCTCTGCCCAATCCATAAGAAGGGCGATCCTGCAATTTGTGCCAATTACCGCGGGATTAGTCTTCTAAATATCGCCTATAAGGTTCTAGCGAGCGTATTGTGTGAAAGGCTGAAGCCCACCGTCAACCAACTGATTGGACCTTATCAGTGTGGGTTCAGACCTGGAAAGTCCACCATTGACCAAATATTCTCAATACGCCAAATCTTGGAAAAGACCCATGAAAGGAGAATCGACACACACCATCTTTTCGTCGACTTCAAAGTTGCATTCGACAGTACGGAAAGGAGTTACCTGTATGCCGCGATGTCTGAATTTGGTATCCCCTCAAAACTAATACGGCTATGTAAGATGACGTTGCTCAACACCAGCAGCGCCGTCAGAATTGGGAAGGACCTCTCCGAGCCGTTTGATAACAAACGAGGTTTCAGACAGGGTGACTCCCTGTCGTGTGACTTCTTTAACCTGATGTTGGAGAGCATCGTACGAGCCGCAGAACTTAATCGCTCAGGCACAATTTTTTATAAGAGCGTACAATTGCTGGCGTATGCCGATGATATTGACATCATCGGCCTTAACAACCGCGCTGTTAGTTCTGCCTTCTCCAAACTGGATAAAGAGGCAAAGCGAATGGGTTTGGTGGTGAACGAGGACAAAACGAAGTACCTCCTGTCTTCAAACAAACAGTCGGCGCACTCGCGTATCGGCACCCACGTCACTGTTGACAGTTATAATTTTGAGGTTGTAAAAGACTTCGTGTATTTAGGAACCAGCATTAACACCGATAACAATGTCAGCCTTGAAATCCAACGTAGAATCTCTCTTGCCAACAAGTGCTACTTTGGACTAAGTAGGCAATTGAGCAGTAAAGTCCTCTCTCGACGAACAAAACTAACACTCTACAAGACTCTCATCATGCCCGTCCTAACGTATGGCGCAGAAGCTTGGACGATGACAACATCCGATGAAGCGACGCTTGGAGTGTTCGAGAGAAAGATTCTGCGTAAGATTTTTGGACCTTTGCACGTTGGCAACGGCGAATATCGTAGACGATGGAACGATGAGCTGTATGAGCTTTACGACGACATAGACATAGCGCAGCGAATAAAGATCCAGCGGCTTCGTTGGCTGGGTCATGTCGTCCGAATGGATACAAACGCTCCGGCTTTGAAAGTATTCGATGCGATACCAGCTGGTGGTAGCAGAGGAAGAGGAAGGCCTCCTCTGCGTTGGAAAGATCAGGTGGAGAAGGACTTGGCTTCACTTGGTGTGTCCAATTGGCGCCGGTTAGCACGAGAGAGAAACGACTGGCGCGCTTTGTTAATCTCGGCCAAAATCGCGTAAGCGGTTATCGCGCCAATTAAGAAGAAGAATAGCCGAAGGCCATAATAGCCAGTACTTTGGCTCTTTAAGTGGAATAATTACACCGGCACACAAAAAAAAAAAAGTGGGGAGTACTTTTGACTAGACCCATATATCCCTATGTATTTTGACGCGCTGAATCCGAAATCGGTGTCCGTTTTGCCCGTACACCCCCAAAATTTTAAGTAAATAGCGAAAAACCGTGAAACCCCATGAAAAATCGCTGAAAATCGCATTTATAGACGTTTGTCAATTTTAAAAACTTTTCTTATGAGTGTATTATACCTGAGTTCAGTGTATTTTGACGCACTGAATCCGAATCCGGGGTTTGTTTTGCCCGTACACCCCCAAAATTTTGATTAAATAGGCTAAAACCGTGAAAAACCGTGAAAACCGTGAGAAATCGCTGAAAATCGCCTTTTTATACGTTGGTAAATGTTAAAAAGTTTTCTTACGAGTGTATTATACCTGATTTCAGTGTGTTTTGACGCACTGAATCCGAATCCGGTGTTTGTTTTGCCCGTACACCCCCAAAGATTTGATTAAATAGCGAAAAACCGTGAAAGCCCGTGAAAAATTGCTGAAAATCGCATTTGTAGACATTGGTAAATGTTCGAAAGTTTTCTTGTGAGTGTATTATACATGATTTTAGTTCATTTTAATGTGCCTAATACGAGTTAGGTGTTCGTTTTGCTTTTAACTACAGATTTTGCATAAACTGTACATATGCGACTGTGATTGCATAAAGAAAATGATAAATTTTTTTCATTTATTTTTCATTGAGTGCTTATAATAGAGATGGAAAAATATGTGAGAAATGCTGCTCTTACACTGTTCTTCTTCTTTTGTAACGTACTCTTTTTTCTTCAAACGATCTATGTAATGGATTTCTATTTCTCTTCTTGTTCTTCTTTTTTCGTCTCTCTGTAACATCCAGCAAAAATCCGCCATCATGTTGACATCCCATCATCCCTGATACCGATTCTCCATTTCACTTATGTCTTGATGGAATCGTTCACCTTGTTCTGCACTGTAATCTTCTAGATTTTCAGGAAATTAGTCGAGGTGAGGGTGTAAGAAGTGCAATTTCAGTTAAAGGTTTGCGATATTTTGCAAGTTCAAATTCGCCGCAGATGTAACAGAATGAATCTCGATCTTTGTTACAAGTATGTATCTGATTTCTTGTAGCATTATACTCTAGAGAAGCCAAGTTACCCACTAATGTGGAGCTGCGGTCGCTGGATGACGACGACTGCGGGCCCGCTTTCTCACCCTGACCAGTCGCCGATACTGGGGTATCCCTCCCCTGCATCGTAAAGCACTTGCTTGTACTTGCCATGACGGCACGATAGCCATTAACCCAGGGCTCCGCCAGATTGCTCTGTTGCCCACCGTCACCTCGTGGAGGTGCCCTGGTCGCAAGTACAAGCAAAAGAATAGATCCATATGCCAAGGTTTCTTCAGTAGTAAAACTATCCATGAACTAGCCTATTTAATCAAAATTTTGGGGGTGTACGGGCAAAACAAACCCCGGATTCGGATTCAGTGCGTCAAAATACACTGAACTCAGGTATAATACACTCATAAGAAAAGTTTTTAAAATTGACAAACGTCTATAAATGCGATTTTCAGCGATTTTTCATGGGGTTTCACGGTTTTTCGCTATTTACTTAAAATTTTGGGGGTGTACGGGCAAAACGGACACCGAATTCGGATTCAGCGCGTCAAAATACATAGGGATATATGGGTCTAGTCAAAAGTACTCCCCACTTTTTTTTTTTTGTGTGCCGGTGTTATTTATAATTGTTACTCTTTTAATAAATAAATAAAATAAATAAATAACAATTTATGCAAAAGAAATCGATTTTTTTTTTAATTTTCCCAGTGGCGTGTCCCCTTAATCTCTACGTGTGCCAATGCTTATCTGTTTGTATTCTCCTTTCTGCCTTATTCACAAGTTGCTCGGTGTCTATTGCTTCAATTATTAAAGAACTAAATAAAAGCGGCATTCCCTTTAACGCACCGAAAAGTTCTATGGAGCATTCATGGTGTAACTTAGAACCCCTTGCCCCTCACGAATAAGTAAAAAAACTTCCCCACTTACATCCGCTCTTGCAGACATACAACAAGATATACCTACATACAGCTAGTCCTGCTTCAACCAGCTTCGGAGTTGGAATAATCTCATGCAATTATTTTGTCAGAAAATTAAAGTTAAGTGAAAATGAATTTACATACAAATTTTTATATGTAAATAGTCGCAGCAACTGGCAGCTTAGCTTCTGTTCAGAATTACCCGCATCTGATATCATGGCGGTGGTTTCTTTTGTTCATATGTAGGAATGCAAGTATGTAGTAGGTCATGAATTTGAAGTAGAATGTGACGCTGCAACAATAAAAGTAGAAAGGAAGTCAGAAAAGTTGTTGTTGCAAGTTCTCGAAACAATTTAGACAACTTTTCTGTTCATACAAAAAGTTTTAGGTCATTTTTTTAATGCAACAGAATTTTAATAATGTCCTCGATTTGAATACTTAGACATTTGTCCTCCAAAATACGTTTGTATTTGGTTACCAAAGTTTGAGGAAATCAGCACACATACCAAATATACCAAAATTTTCTGAACTCCTACGCTTATCCGAAATACAATGTTTCAATTTGCGAACTAAGAGATATTTACTAATTTATTATCATAAGCAAACACAAATCTGCAGAATGTTCTTAAGTGATTAGGCCAACGTAGCGGTGAAAAAAGTTCACATATTTTGCGAAATTTTGTTCAGCGGTACAACTAACTAAATAAAATTACTGGAAAATAATTTTTTTGTACAAATATTTGGAAGCCATAAAATATATTTTTTATATTTATTCCCATCAGAAGGTCCACCGCAGACAAGATTGTACAAGCTAGCAAAACCATATTGTTTTAGCAAGTTTTCATTGAAAAAGCATAGAATTTAATGTGAAAAGTTTAATGTAGATAATAACCCATTTCGAGATATTCGTATGCAAAGTCGTGCAAGCGGAACATTTCTTATTTGGATATTTCAATAGCAGGTTTTGTTTTGATAAAATTTCTTTAAGAGAGGAATTAAGCGTTGACATTTTCTCTCTAAAATCTTTCTGAACGTAGACAAAAGTAAAAAAAGGAATAAGGTGTATTTTAAGAGCTTGAGAACTTGGAATGATTTTTTTTTATTAATTACAATGTGGTACATAATTTCATGGCTTTTATTTTTTCAATATAATATCCGGGATATGGATGCCGCGGCTACGATTTCCAAGGCCCATTCGATCAGTCCAATTTTTGACCACTACTTCCAATAAATCTGAATAATAAATCTAAATGAGCCCAATTAGCAACAATACGACGCAAAAGTTGGCCACTTGACTTCAATTCTTGCACGAGGCACTTAAGTGAAAGACCCTAAATAAAACAACAAGTAGAGAGCGACAACACACCGACCTTTCCGCATCTTCTTCAACACTTCGCTGTATAAACTTCGCAAAGGGATTTATTTCATTTTTTTTTTTTCAAATTAAATTTCTACAATTTAGAAGCGCTGTTCTGGCGTTATACGATTCATGGAGACTTGACAAGCCTTACTGAGCAGAAATATATATTTAGACAGATCAGATTCTTTAAGAGTGGGTGGATAACACAGGCCAACAACCAAAAAACTTTTTCGATAATTTTAACTAAGGTTTTAAGGTTTTTTTATGCTGAAAACGAATATGACCTTGAAAATGCTCCAGCACGTCAGGATTTTTGGCAATTTGAGGTTAAAAAGTCAAAAAATGCAGATTTTGGCCATTTTTTTAATATTTTTTTGGGCAAGGTAAAGTTTTGTTTTAATTTTCCACAACGGCATCGCAAAGTACTAGTCTTCAGCTTTAAAATCCATTTTTTTAAATATTTTTACGATTAATATAAAAAAAGTTATTCTATTTTGAATTGGAGACTTTTAGATATGCAAATTCAACCTTTTTAACTCTCTAACGCCCCTGTAAAGGGCGAATTCAAAATAGTATAACTTTTTTTATATTAATCGCAAAAATATTTTTAAAAATGGATTTTAAAGCTGAAGACTAGTACTTTGCGATGCCGTTGTGGAAAATTAAAACAAAACTTTACCTTGCCCAAAAAAAAAAAATAAAAAAAATGGCCAAAATCTGCATTTTTCGACTTTTTAACCTCAAATTGCCAAAAATCCTGACGTGCTGGAGCATTTTCAAGGTCATATTCGTTGTCAGCATAAAAAAACCTTCAAGAAACACTATAGCCGTTTTAAAAGCTGTAAAAAAGCGAGATTTTGTTGGCCTGTGTAATTTTTGCTACTTGGAACGCATGATCGGCGCATTTGGAGGAACCGAGACTGACGTTGAAAGCAGAATTGCCAAAGCCAAAGCGCCATTCGGCACCCCCAGATCGCTCTGGCAAAATAATAGCACAACTACGCGCACCAAACTACAAATTTGAAACGCAGGCGTCAAGTCCGTCCTGCTATACGGCTGTAGAACATGGAAGGTCACCGCAATGATTACAAGACGTCTTTAATCGCTGTTTTCGCCACATAATGCGAATGTTCTGGCCTCGGACTATATCTAACACCGAATTACTGAGGAAGGCTAATTAATCGGATTTTTTTTTTTTTGTAATATGTATTTGTTTATTTATTTCCAACTAATAATATTAATTACTACAATACACAATAGTATTAGTATAATAATGATGTGTCGTACAATGTCTCTAAACGAGCTCTCAAGTACCTATGTACCTATGTATAGTATTGAAATTAATTTCGTTTTAACTTAGAAGTTATTAAAATATTTTATATCTTTGATGCAGGGAAAAAGGGAACAAAAATGATGCATATACATATTATTGTTTATAATTAAAGGCTTAAAAGTAGTAAAAGAAGGTAGTCAGACTAGAAAGGTGGTGTCATTTAGTGTTACGTGTCATTTGTTAACCACCAGCAGTTTTTAATGGTAAGAGTGCATTCGATTTTGTCACAGCTTGAAATATATGTATCAAAACGTTGATTATTTGCATTAAGTGTTTTTGATGTGATTATTTTATTGTTCGCTCTTCTGAATATGTTATATTATATATTAATGGCGTGTGGTTTTCGTTTTATATAAAGCATTTTTTGTCAAGGTATGAGAAGGACTTGGGAGCTGCAAGTCCATTAGAAATAGCTAGTGAGAAATAATCGTCGCTTTCATAGTAAAACGCTCTTATTAATATGTTATTGGTATTGCATAGGCAACGCCCGATATGCTTTCTTATTAAATTTATAATATAACAATCAATTCTGGCCACTTTCGCCGTATTATAAAGCTTTGAATTCGAGATGTATTTGGTATATATTAGTTACTATTTTGTGATCTGTATAAGGAAGTACATGATCGTAGTATTCTTCTCTCAAGCTTCCTCAGCCGTTCCATATATGAGGGTGAAATATTGTACCAAATTGAGCAACCATATGTGAGTATCGGTCTTACGCGGGTTTGATACATTAATATTTTGACTTTCTTGTGCAGTAGTTTTAATGAAAACATTTTTTTATAGATATGAAAAGCTCTTGCGGTCTTCTCGACTTGGAGGTTAATGTGATCGTTATAGAATAAAAAATTATCAAGGTGAATACCGAGATATTTGACTCTCTCAGTGGTTTGAATATGACTTCTGGTTTGGTTTGATATTATATTTAGATTTTTCCAGTTTTTTCTGATCTTTGAGTTACATTTTTTTATGGGTGGACGAAACAAAATGCTTTCGCATTTCGTTGTATTTATTTTAAGATGTCAGTTTGCTGCAAAATCTTCTACAATATTGTGTTTCAGTTGCAGATTTCTATTAATATCCTCTATTGTTCTGTCTGGATGGTAAATGACAATATAATCAGCAAAGGCTATGATATTGTCTATTTTATGCAGTAAGTCAAGTTTAAAGAGATTGACTAGAACTGGGGCATTTACTGTCCCTTGTTGCAAACCATTTGCTATAGTAAATTCTCGACTACTTTTTATATTATTTATATGTACTGAAAATTTTTTTTTTTTTGACAGCATGTTATAAATGAGAATGGTGAGGTGAAACGGGAATTTATAACCAATGAGTTTAGATATCAGGCTTTCGATCCACACTTTGTCGAAAGCTTTTTCAATGTCTAAGAAGCAAGCTCCTGTGACATGTTTTTTATTCCAACTCCAGTTAATTTCGGAGGTCAAAAGGTTAATCCAACCATTTAAAACAAAAGTGTGTAGGATTTACTAAATTGTTGGTTTTAGTGACCCTATTTATATTTATGTTGATTACGACCTAAAAAACTTTAGGTCAAACAAATGGTTGTGTACCACTGAGAATTTACTGTTCTGCGTTGCTCTAGTGGTACGGTTGCGACATGTCCAGTTTTTCCGAAAAAACAGGCGACCATTTGCTTGGAAGTGCTTCGTGCGCGAACAACTTTTGTTGGATTTGGCTCATCTTGAAACACCCATACAGTCGACTGCTGTTTACTTTCGGGCTCATACGCGTATATCCATGATTCATCACCTGTCACGATGTCATGGACGTGTTTCGAAGCCCCGCAATCATATTTTTTGAGCATTTCCTTCGACCAATCGACACGAGCCTTTTTTTTGAGCGATTGACAAATTGTGTGGGATCCAACGCGAATAAATTTTTTTGACAGTCAAATGTTTATGCAATATTGAATGTATGCTGGTCCCACTAATGCCTAAGATTGTCTCAATCTCACGATAGGTCACATGACGATCTTGCAATATCAGTTCGCGCACCGCATCAATGGTTTTCGGAACAACAACTGATTTTGGACGACCTTTACGAAATTCGTCTTGGAGTGAACTACGACCACGATTGAATTCACCATACCATCGATAAACACTGGTCATTGATGGAAATTCATCGCCAAAAAATGAATTAAGTTCATCCATGCAATGTTGCTGAGTTAATCCACGTCGAAAGTTGTAGAAAATAATCGCACGAAAATGTTCACGATTTAATTCCATTTTTGGACCGAGATAAATCTTTTAAGTTACTGTAAACAACACAAATAGCGCTGGTATTTCAAAACGTTCTGAGTACGTAAACGCCAAAAAATGTCAAACTTTGCGATACGGCTGTCAGTTGCCAGATTGCAACACCACGGTTGTCAAATCCCGACATATAAAAGGCACCCCTCGTAGTGTGCCATATTCTGAAATTAGTTCTTGGGATAAGTTCTTCAGAATAATGTTAGGTATTTGGACTAAGCCTGAGGACAGTTTACTTTTATGATTGGAAAATATCGAAACGAATAAAGAAGCCTGTTTGTTCTTCGGTTAAATTATTGGCTTGTTTGATGGCATCAAAACTTGTTTTAGTTGCTCGAAAGCTGCCAAATAAAGTTTTTGTTTCTAAAAACTTATTGAAGCATTCTTGCACGTGTAAGTGAACGAGATTGTCAGGTTTGCACTGTTTTGAAGAATGAATTGCTTCAAAATGAAGCCCTACTATATCGGGTATATCTTCACTGTTTTTGATGGAGTAATTGCTCGTTGTAAAATTTTTTTCTGGTAGAATTATATCTGATGAGTTAAAAGGAACGTTTATGTGACTAATTGAGTTGTCGTTTTTTAGAAACGATCTTTTAATTACTAAAAATTTTGAGGGGTCGCTATTCTTGAGGGAAATAAGTGTGTGTGAGTTGATTATCAAATTGAATCTTTATATTGTCATTGATTAGTTTTTCGATAAGCTTTAGTTTAGTTTTTTCTTGTTGGAGAATGTTAGGAGGGAAGTATATTTGTAGACGGTTGTGTTTTTTGATGTTAGTAAGAATCTTACTTTTTTCTTTCAGTAATGTTTTTATGACAAGTAGGTTTACAAGAGTATTGGTAGGGTTTTTTGTCTTTACTTTTGGTACATTTTTTTCTACAGCTGCTAAAATAATTTTATTTAGCTTAAGCAAGTGAAGATCAATTTCTATTTCAGTTTCTATTGTTTGGTGCCAAAATGTCTTCCTGAAGTTGTGTGTTCTAGGTATTTCGAAATTTTTTCCAATTGGTTTTTTTATAGTTCAATGTTCATTGGATTGGATTGCCTACCCAGTTAAGATAGAATGTGCCAGCCCTACAGGTATCACTTATTCCCCAACTGATCGGCTTTCTGCTAAATGACCCGAACTCCTTCTTATTTTTATATTTAGAATCGAAAGCACGCCCTGTAGTTCCACGAGATTAACTGTTATTTCTACTCGAGTGATATTTTCTAAATTAGAACAATTTCTTAAAAAAAGTTGCATGCCTCTAGCCTTATTAGAGTGGAAATGCTACTTAGTTGTTGGTAAATAGGGTTTCGTAAATTATTGTCCAGCTCCTACGATTGGATTTTCTTTGGAGAATAACTAACTGGGGAAACTTTATGTTGAAAGGTTTCTCCTAGCTCAAATGCTGGTTCGAGTTATAGACGTTTGACTGTATTTTAGGTGGCGTATTTTAGTAGGCGTTAATTCGTACTTTATTTCATGAAAAAATGATGAACCAGATGACATTACGGAATAGAAGAATATACATATTTATCTATATCCTTTCTGCTTTATATTACTTTTGATAAATCTTTAGTATTGGCTTAAGCAAAACTGTCTATAAAATGTAGGCCCCATTTAAAACCACGCTTTCCTTAATTTCCTTAATTTCGTGATATGTAGAACGCTATTGAAAGATTTTTTCAATGTTTGAGTATCTTCCTTATTATTTCAATACAATTACGTACTCCTCTTCTTCTAGTTGCAGCAACCTCAGTCCCTTTATTCATTAGCCACACCTCGTATAAACGCACATTAATGCATTAGGACTAATTAACACATGCCATCGAGAACAATTAGTTAGAGGCCAACTAATTAATTCGATATTTATATTTGTTCAATAAAACCAAAACTAATAAATAATGAATATTTGTGGGTGCAGCGAACCGCTAAGAGGCAAACATTTAGCCGAGCACATTAAAGCGCGTCATATGCACACGCGCTCATATTTGTGGACAGACTAACGAACATAACATTTTGCCCAAAATTGATAAATATTTGGTGATGACCATTTTTTTTCCTTCATTAAATATTTAAGTTGATGGTTCGACTTGATCAGCTGATTGCTTGATGGACATTAACGAGTTTGATGGTTTGATGCGCTGATCGCATGATTCATTATATGGCTGGCATGCCTGAGTGCTTGGCAAACTGCTTAAAGCGTACTTGACTGCCAGGCTGTCAGCACAACTGTTTGCCCATTGGCCCATTTGCCTGTTGGTCTACCAGCTGCTACTGTTGCCTTTACATTTGTGTGTGTGCGGTTGTTTAGTCATATTTGCGGTAGATTCAAAGGCGTTGCGCTGCGTTAAATTTCCATCCGCCTGCATTTGGCTGTGAAGCAAAATATTAAGTTGCTAAGTAAATTTACGTTACGCCTTAAGCGCCACAAAAACCAATATAACTTTGGATGTACGTTTGTACTTATAGTTTCAAAGCACTAGTAGATGTGTGCGCACACAACTACATACACACACACACACACATCTGTCAGCTTGTTGCCACTTTAGCTGTTGCTAATGTTGGCACTTTTTCGATAGGCACTCCGATGTCGCCACTGTTGTCACTTAGTTTTAGTGTTGGTGGCGGCGCAGCACAGCAGGAAGCATTTGTATGTAAGTTGCGCGCTTGAGTGCGTAGCGTGGGAGCCGTTGCAAGTCGATGTTGGTATTTATGTATACAAAATTGTATGTGAATGTAATGTGCAGACGCGTGACAGCAAACGGAATTCTGTCTATATGAAATGTAAAATAAATGAGTCCCAAGTATGATATTGTGCCTACAATAAATTTGTATGGAAACTTCTCTCCATGCGTCTTGTTCACTCTACGTGCTTTTTTATATTTACTTTTCTCACTTTCCTGTCTATTATTAGGTATCCTTGTAATTGGAGACGCAATTAATGGCCTCGTCTATTGTTGAAATACTTTGTAGGGTTTGCTTTTACTTTGGCCGGAATATGCGTACATATGTAAGTCTATGTCTAATGTGTCTACTTATATTCGTGTGCTTAGATATGCCAGTCATTCAGATTGTGACTTAATTTGAGAATTATTGAGAATTCATTTCTAATTTATTCTCTACCTATTATTCTCGTACTCTTCCTCTTGATTGCAATGGGAAAATGCGTCAGCGTGTTGATATTATATTAGCTACAAAATATATTCGGGTTGTGGGAATGAGTGACTGTTGAGTGAAGAATTGGGAAAGCTGAAACTCGTTTAGAAGATATATAGAGTGGGTCACTTATTTATGTTAGAGCGCACTCATTCAAAGTTCGAAGTATATGGAGTAATAAAGTAAAGAACTAATCTATGGGATAATTCACCTAATGTCCAGTTTTTCATTTTATTTTATTTTGTTTTGTCTGTTTTTTGGTAGCTAGAATTGTATATGTAATTGGCAAAGGTTTAGTTCAATTACGATGAAGCTTTTGCAAATTAATTCATATGAAAGCATTTATTTCAAAACGAAATCGAGCGTATCGAAACCAGAGGTGCTATGGAATGGATATTTTTTACAATGAATTTGAAACTCTTCGAATAGCACAAAAAGCAGTAATCCATAGAATTTACTGCCACTGACATTTAAACTTTTACTGATTACCGAAAAAAATTGCATTAGAAATATTTTTATTGATTACTGAAAGAAATTGCAGAAAAAATTCTGATAATGTACTTTGATTTGCACTATCAGTAAAATATTTACTCTTTATTGAAAATAGTTACTGGTTACAAGTTATTATTACTGGCCGAAATCAAAATAGCCTGCCAGCTGTTTCAGTCCTGCGCTCGCTGGTGTCAATTCAAAAGCCCGAGAGCTGACAGGTTCTGTAGCTCAAACAAATATTTTTACTTCAACTTTTTCCCGTAATCAGTAAAAAAATATTTTTAATAGAATTTTTTCCCAGTAACAGTGACTGGACAAAAAAAATATTTTTACTGAAATACTGAATTGCCCAGTAATCTGTAAACAATATTTTTACTGCAATTTTTTTCAGTAATAAGTAAAAAAATATTTTTACAGAAATTTTTGTCCAGTAAGCAGTAAAAAAATTTGTTCAGTAATCAGTAAAAAAATATTTTTCAGTAACTAAAATTTTTTGTCAAAAATATTTTTACTAAACAATTTTTCAATTTTTTTATTTTCCTGAAATTTTTGTCCAGTAATCAGTAAAATAATATTTTTAATGCAAATTTTTTGAGTAATCAGTAAAAAATTTTTGTATTTTGGTCAAATTTTTGTCCAGAAATCAGTAAAAATATTTTTTTTGCAATAATCAGTAAAAAATATTTTTGATGCAATTTTTTTCAGTTATCAGTAAAAAAATATTTTTACAGAAATTTTTGTCCAGTAAGCAGTAAAAAAATTTGTTCAGTAATCAGTAAAAAAATATTTTTCAGTAACTAAAATTTTTTGTCAAAAATATTTTTACTAAACAATTTTTCAATTTTTTTATTTTCCTGAAATTTTTGTCCAGTAATCAGTAAAATAATATTTTTAATGCAAATTTTTTCAATAATCAGTAAAAAATTTTTGTATTTTGGTTAAATTTTTGTCCAGAAATCAGAAAAAATATTTTTTTTTGCAATAATCAGTAAAAGAATATTTTTGATGCAATTTTTTTCAGTTATCAGTAAAAAAATATTTTTACAGAAATTTTTATCCAGTAAGTAGTAAAAAAATTTGTTCAGTGATCAGTAAAAAAATATTTTTCAGTAACTAAAATTTTTTGTCAAAAATATTTTTACTAAACAATTTTTCAATTTTTTTATTTTCCTGAAATTTGTGTCCAGTAATCAGTAAAATAATATTTTTAATGCAAATTTTTTCAGTAATCAGTAAAAAATTTTTGTATTTTGGTCAAATTTTTGTCCAGAAATCAGTAAAAATATTTTTTTTTGCAATAATCTGTAAAAAAATATTTTTGATGCAATTTTTTTCAGTTATCAGTAAAAAAAATATTTTTACAGAAATTTTTATCCAGTAAGCAGTAAAAAAATTTTTTCAGTAATCAATAATAAAATACCTTTCAGTAACTAAAATTTTTTGTCCAAAAATATTTTTACTAAACAATTTTTCAATTTTTTTATTTTCCTGAAATTTTTGTCCAGTAATCAGAAAAAAAATATTTTAAATGCAAATTTTTCCAGTAATCAGTAAAAAAATATTTGTATTTTGGTAAAATTTTTGTCCAGTAATCAGTAAAAAAATATTTGTATTTTGGTCAAATTTTTATCCAGTAATCAGTAAAAAAATATTTTTAATGCAAATGTTTTCCAGTAATCAGTAAAAAAATATTTGCATTTTGGTCAAATTTTTGTCCGGTAATCAGTAAAGATATTGTTTTTTGCAATAATCAATAAAAAAATGTTTTTACTGAAATTTTTGTACTTTTTTTTTTATAAAAAAATATTTTTGCTGAAGTTTTTGCCCAGTACTCAGTAAAAAACTATTCTTCAGTAACTGCAATTTTTGGTCCAGTAATCAGTAAAAAATATTTTTACTACAAAATTTTTCAATTTTTTTATTTTATTGAAATTTTTATTCAGTAATCAGTAAAAAATTATATTTACTGCATTTTTACTGCTACAGCAAAGTGCCCATCTATGGTCACAAATAATACAAACCAAATTGATTCATAAATGTCTCCTAATTGGTATTTGTTTATTAAATCCGTACTGTTGATTTTTGACAATTTTTTTGGCTGGTAATGTAACGCATTTTTTCTATACAAAGTACTTTCCACAAATTTTTTTATAGAAGAAAATGGCTATCACCGTAAAAAAAAATGTCAAAAATCAACGGTATTATGTAGCCACAAGGAGCTTGCACTTTGTTACGCTTAAGGTGCATGAGCTACAGAACTGTATACTAAAAATTGTTCTAAAGATTCTCATTAAGAAGTGATTCAAATGCTTGTGCAATATTCAGAACCTTTGGAAAACTCCTACAGAATGAATATTCTCTACAGCGAATTCAAAACTCTTCGAACAGAGACGAACAAAGCAATAAGAACCCAAAAAACTATATTTTACGACCAACGATTTAGTGCAGCAATTGGCTCAGAGCAATCATGGCAGCGTATTCACGCAATAGCTATTGGTAAAGAAAAACACAAGTCTTTCACGCTATTGACGTAAATAATATAAATTAATAGTTCCAGCTTTGAAGGGTTACATACGTCCAGAATTTTCACAAAATCGATTTTTTTCATGCGAAAATTCCCAATATTATAGCTTCTACAGCCCAATAAGTAACTCCTGCACCTCAAACTTTAAACTCGTTTTAATCGAAACTACTTTTTCCGGCACGGTCTGCATGACAACTCATACAACTTTTAATATTTTAGCTGCGGTTTTTTTTTTTGAAAATACGAAAGTGTTTTCTCTATAGATTTGATTTGTGATATTTTAATACAAAAATGTTATAAACATAATTGAAGTGTGGTATTTATGACGTCAAACGCATTCTTTTTTTAAATTGCCGCAAATTCCAAAATTTTTCGGAATTCATATATTCGGCTCGATAGACCATAATTCCAACTTTATTTAACAACATTTTTTTTACTTTCTACAGATCCACCAACATCTCATGGAGAAATGATGCAGACCGTGGAGCAACTCTTTTTCATTGCATTTTGGGTCGCGTGGTTTTTTATATGCTAATTTTTCCAAAAAAAATTAAAATAAATTTTTTTATAAAGTTTAAGTACTAATGAACAATGTATACAATTTTTTATATTTATTTCTATTGTTATCCCTTCTAAAAACAGTTTTTCCTTTAGCGCATTTTTGGCGCTGCTGGACGTATGTAACCCCTTAATTGTCTTAAATTGTGTGTCTGAAGTTAAAGAATTTATTTTACTTTTCATCCTCAGCGGTCAACCTAATTAGCTCATATCTTTTTGGTCGATCCGCAAAAGTCAGCATAGAAAACACAATATCTAACTTTCTCTTCATATCTAGCGGAGTCTCACAAGGGTCGCAAGATAACCTCGATATCACTCGATGATATGTTGAAGTTCGAGTGCCTTATAATGCTTCACGAAATCACAGTCTCGGTGGAGCATCCGCATCTCAAAAGTCGTCTGCAAATTACTCAATCATGACAATTACAAGAGCTTTTGCACTTGAACTTTACTTCTGTAATAACTGAACGTCAGTTTTTGTCCCTACTGCCCGTCGATGGAGCAAACTTCCCCTAAATCTCAGTGCTACTAAAGATACATTGCACTTTAAAATGCTATTACTTAAATACAATACTATTTACAGTACAGGCTAATTCGTGCTATTTAATCATTTGTCTTTCTCATTTGTTTTAATTTAATAAATTTTTGATGGTAAGTTCAAATTGTATAAATTTTTAATTTACATTTTTAGATAAATATTTGTAATATTTCATCAAAACCATTTAATTGAAACGATTAGGAGATTAGTTGGGAGCGTGCTCGTTTGCAAATTGAAAGGCCAAATATCGTGAAATGAAAAATTTTGGTAAGTAAAAATGCACATACATTGTAATATATATTACAACGATTTACAAATATACATACATACATGTACGCTCCATACAAAAACGTGTCAAAAAATCGTGTAAAAAATACATTTGGTGTTGTAAATTTGGAAATATGTTTCAAAATATTACAAAATCAACGCTAATTGCGTATCTTAAGTGACGTCTTCCCAAATCAGTTACTTTAGTTTGCGCGATTTTGACAAGTCTGACGTCAGCTCCCTTCGCAATACAAAACAAGCGAACAAAACAAACAAAAGTAGAAAAAAATCACATGTTTGTGAAAGTTCAGTGAATTCGGTGACATTCGGTTCAGTGGAAGCGAAGTTATTGCGTCTAAAGTGTCAGTATGTTTGTGTCATCGGTACAAAAATGAGTTTCGAACAAAGAGCTAATATCAAATTTGGTTTCAAAATCGGCAAAACGATAACCGAAACATTTCAATTGATGAGAAAAGTTTATGGCGAAGATTGTCTATCTCGTGCCAGAGTTCATGAGATGAATGTGAGGACATAAATGACAATGAAGAAACGGGCCGCCCAAAATCTGTAATCATCTGTAAATTTATCAAAAATGAACCGAAATCATAGTTGAAGTTCATGGAATCGGTCGATTTATCGCATTTTAACTTATCATCTGGGCTTACGAGACGTCTGTGCACGTTTCATTCGGCACAAGTTAACTGAGGACCAAAAATTGCCAAGAATTCAACATTTGACAGACCTCAATAAAGAGGCGAGAAAAGACGAGAATTTCCTTTACAACTTATAACTGGTGATGAAACCTGGTGTTTCTGACATGGACCTGAAAATAAGCGTCAAAGTGTCGAATGGAAGACCCCAGACGAGCCACCACTCAAAAAATCCCGTTTGGAGAAGTCAAAATTGAAGTCGAGGCTCAATTGTTTTTACGATTACGAGGAATTTAACCACAAGGAGTTCGGGGGGTAAGGTTAATTCCACTAAAAATATGCACTTATTTATGAATTTTGTTTGGAAAGATGATTCATGTAAATTTATTTATCCAATTAGTATACTCTAAACTCATATTTCAAAAATATTTTCAATAATTTCCACAAGAAAATATACAAAATTGAGCCGTTGACAGCAGATCTACGCAGACATCTCGAAAAAAAGGCAATTTGCCATGGACAGTTTTTCTCAGCATTGGATCATCTGAAATCAAAAAATCAAAGAGTTTTCATTAGGTAATCAATTGTCCGAGGTCACCCTGTCGAGTTTTTATCAAAAAAAAAAATTTGTTTCCATTTTTTTTTTAACATTTGAAGTAGAAGTGCGATTTTTAGACGATAAATCGCATAATATTGTTTATTGTAAAATAAATAAAAATTGAAAAAAAAACCTCCCAGGGTTACCTCGGTAATTATATAGAGAAAGTGTGTACAAAATTTCAGGAAGATCGATCGAGTAGATTCAGAGAAAAAGTGTCCACCGACTTGAAAAACGTCGTTTTCCATAAAATGTGTCAATGGTGTTCGACCATAGCAGGTAGCCGAGTCGGAGCGGTCAACGGTTATAATGCTCTAACTTTGTGAGTTTTGCACCGATTGACTTCAAATTTGGACACAACATTCTTGAGATTATGTACATTCATTTACTCAAATAGACCAAAATCGATTTTTTTGACCCTAAAAACCCTATATATTTTGCAAATGGCGTCGTACGTCAGTCATACAGACAGTATATAAATACAAATAAACAAGCAATGGATCCCGTAAACTTCAAAAGATATTCATCACTCAAAATAATTTTTACTACTGAGTAGAAGGTGTCGTACAGACTCTAGTTAAACGGAGTCTGGGGAGAAAGAAAGTCTGAAGAAAGCACTGCCCACTGTCAGATATACCACCTGTTGTCGGAGCCGTGCACACTGTTCTCGATGCCTGCGGATCATCGCTTGCCTCTCGTTAGCTTCGGTAGGAAGTACGATGCTTTGATCCCAGATAGAGATCAATGGTTAAGTCCAGAGAACCTATTAACGAGATTTCAGCACACCTTCCACACGGACGTATCCAAACCAGTGATGGTAGTGGATCTGGCCGGTACTTAGACGAAGACTCTAAGTACTCCTATGCCACAGGACAGATGGCTGCGGTATTCTTAACGGCAGCAAACTGGCTAATTGAGAAAAAGTGGCGGGGTAGTAGTATTGGAATTAGTAGCGACAGTCAAGCATCAAGCACTAAGAGCCCTTGCTAACTCACGCTGATGCTAGCTGATAAACTGGCAAATGAAGGCTCTGCAAGTATGCCACTGGCCCTGAACCCTTTCCAGGTGTTAATTCTGCATCGGTTCAACTATGGATTTACGACTTCATGAGGTATACCCATAGCGGTCGTTGGTCTGGGTTGAAAGTGGGCAGAGTAGCCAAATGCTTTGTGAAAGAACAAAACAGTAACTTATCTAACTTTCTCCTAAAACTTAAAAGGAAGACCTTGAGAGTACTGGTGCGAGTAATCACAGAGCTCAACGCCTGTGGTCAGCATATGGCTGCCATGGAGGTCGTCCACAGTCCGATATGCCTAACCCGTCTTGAGGATGACGACACTGCAGAGCATTTGCTCTGTAGCTGGCCGGCGTTTTCCATAATCAGACTTAGGATATTGGGTTGCGATATACTGAGTATAGATAAAGTTCATACTCTTCCTCTTCCGGATCTGTTCAGACTCATCAATGAATCCAAAAGATTTGTGAAAGAGTGACCTCAAACAAATTTCTCCGTCTTGCGACCCATACTTTAACTTTCTTATACCTCTGTTCTTTCTAGTGAAGTCGATCCGGGTGTAGTACAATGGTCTCCTGGCTGAGTGCGTGGACTTGTCCCACCCCCCACAAATCTAATTTAATCTAATCTACTATTCATTAAAAAAATGATGCGAAAATAAAATTGGAAGATTAACTTTGCGCCCCCTTACTCACAATTTATTATCCAGCTACACACGACCGAAATATTATGTTGTACTTTGAACGCACAGTTCGTCTTGGTTAGTTCTAAAATCTTAAGTACTTTTTGCATTATTTTTGAAGGTACGTTTGTATGAATGTATCTTTACTCAATCTTACAAGAAAAATTTTACTTAAGGAGACATCCTTTGAGGAATTATGTTTTATTTAGAAAAATATTTTTTGTTTTGAGATTGCTGCAACGAAATTTTGTGTAAAAAAATTACTTAAAAAATGTGTAAAAAAATACGTGATTTTTAAATAAAAACTACTGATGTGTGGAATAACTGATTCAAATTTCAGATGAAACAGATGTCCTCAAGATCCAAAATCCTGTTGACAAGCCACCTATCTTTTTTTAAGACGCTTACTTTGGTGCCACAATACTACAAAAAATATTCAAACAAAAAAAAACAAAAAATATTTTTGTATACTATGTGATGTTTTTAATAGCATACTATAAAAACAAAACGGTCGCATTTTATTTTCTATAAAAAAAATTCCTAAAAAATATCTATAAAAAATGAGTATTTGACCTTAAATTTATTGAAGTAGTTGGGCTCAGAGAAATACTTTGAATCTATGAAGGCGCTCAATCGATCTTTCAGGTCACCGTTCTAAGTCCGCTCATAATAAAAATAATAATAGCAAATACTCAATGTGAAAAAAGCGACCCTAAGGCAACTACCATATATTTAAAGCAACGGCAATGCAATATTTTTTTAGACTTTTTTGTCACTTGCTAAATTCGTTGAACCAAAACCTTTTGCTAGCTGAGTAGCTCATGCGCTGAGGTCATAAATGTAAAAATTCGCTGAACTAAAACGTAACTAATGGTTATAAACTCTTGAAGAAGAAAAAGCAATCAAAAAATCAACGAACATAGTACACGCATTGTGCACACACACACACACACCCAAACAATTTAGCACAGATATGTATCATGTTTTAGATGCTCGTAAAAGGTAAATTTTATGCAGCTCGTTACCAAGCAGGAGGTGAGCAACATATGTTCGCGTGCTAGCTACAAACTATTTGCGTGTTACTTTTTTATTTTTTTTTTATTTTTTTTTTTGCTGCGTGAATTTCAAAATCTCATACATTCGCGCGTACACCAGCAGTAATTGTTGGGCGCGGAGGAGTGCAAATAAAAACAAGAAACTAACTGGATCAGCTTACTTGCTTTACAGCTGATTGCATCACTTTCGCTTCACAAGTACGCATAGAAATGTTCAACAGCGCCGGCTGCAAGGGGTAGCGCGTACATGGCGTATGAGCAACCTTGCCAAACAGTTGGCAGAATGTTAACAACTGTGCCTGTGTCGTTTATTGCATTCTTCCACAGCTGTGCGCTTGTGTGACTCTTTCCCCACTCACTCCCACACTATAAATTCTTGTTACACGTTGCGCGCTCCAAGCCAGACGACACAATGTTTTGACACTTTTCAAAAACTTTTACTGTGCGATGTGTCAATAAGAAATTTTTATTACCCTATGGTTTTAAACTTGCAACAAAGTACCGACAATTCATGTCTGGCGCTATAATTTCCAAATTTCAACGCACGACAATTCGATGCTTACTTTCCTCTCTCTCTCTCTCTCTCTCTCTCTCTCTCTCTCTTTTTTTTTGTACTGGTAGGTTTGGAGAGCGAAATTATTTTACGACACTCTACCTTCTGTATGCGTCAGTACACAAAGTGAAATAATTTAATTTTGAATCTCATTATTAATTTATGCGATATGCTACTAACGAGCTGACAGCTGACGGCTGGCGCGTAACAGTTCATTGAAAAAAGTAACAACTAAAGTGAGAGTAAATACCACAATTTGTTGCGTTTACTTGCTTTTCTATGTTTTTTTTTCTAACGAACTCAAAGGCGGAAAGTTCGCCATATCAAGAATTTACATATTTCATTCAAAATGAATTTCTCGTGTCTCTCTTAAGCACTTTAGATTTTATACTTTCAATCTGTTTTTGATTTTTTCTGTCCGTAAAATATGCAATTGCCCAACTAGTAAGGAAGCTGATGAGTGGAGTGTAGCTTCTTCTGCAAGACTGGCCTTTGAGGTTGACAACCAAAGCCGAATGGTTGGTTATGCCCAACTCAATGTATGGAACACTACTTTTAGGGCTCCCCTTTCGAGTGAATAATTTAAGGTTGCCTGTTCTAAGGAAGTGGGTTTTGGCAAACAACGAGCTAAACAAAAGAACAAGACGAAATATTTAAGTGTTGCATCATCATCATTCGCATCATAGCATTTACCGCTCGGAGTCAGCCAATGCTTCCTTTACTATTGCGCACCAATGTCTCAGTTCATTGCAAGGTTTCTTTGTGCGTTTATGCTATACAGGTCGTTTTCTACATCATCCGCCCACCTTCTTGGTGGTCGTTCGCGCTTTCTGCTCTCTAAAATGATAGAGTAAAAAGTCTTCTTGCAATTCCGTTACCATTTATTGGAGGTGCATGCCCCAGTCATCAAAGACGTTGTGCCTTTACAAAGTGCACTAGGTTTCGCCCCTTTTACAAGTTCTTCGGTCTTATTGTTGTATTTTATTTTATAAGACCTATCAGGCTCTCGTACATGGTCAACAATTCTCCTCAAAAGTTTACACTCAAAGCGTAAGAAACAGTTCTTTATATTAGTAGTCAGAATTCGTGTTTACATCCATATGTTGCTAGTAATTTTATAAGAGTCCTATAAATCTGTAGCTTACATGTCCAAGATAAGAGGTTCTTTTTAAGCTTAGTTTGAGGTACAGAGTGGGCAGTCTGTCGTTTATGTTTGTATTATAAACGAATCTGCTTTACTACTTAAGTTCACTCCTAGGAACTTGAAGGCTTCGATATTTTCAAATTCGTGAGACCCGACTTTCAGGTTACCATTACGACCACAGCTTCGCAATCTAACAAAATATTTAATTTTTCGATATTGACTTCCATACCAACTAGCTTTACTTTGTTAATAAGATTTAACGCGGTGTCGCCGAACACATATCGGTTTCTTACGATTACAGCAAGATCGTCATCATAGCCACAGATCTGAACGCTCCTAGAGAAAACAGTGCCGCCAAAGTCGATGGCGTTGATAACAAAATCAAAAACTACACACCTGAGAAAATATCGAAAGGATCAGAGGTTATTTTTCACCTTCACTTTAAACAGCTTAAATAAACAAAAGAACAAATTGAAATACTTAGTAAGTAAGGTAATTGCAGAGCATTCAGAAAAATATATGTATTATTTTCCGCTTAAAGCATTCAATAATACCTTAAATAGTTTGGCGTAGTCAGAGGCCCGAAAAAATGATGATTTTCCATAATTTTTTTTTTTTGACGTGATAACGTCTTCTAATTCGATTTAACAGGCTGCACGCACGAAAAAATGTGTCGTTACCTTGCTCATTTATCGTTACCTTGCTTATTGCCGTTACCTTGAATGAACTGCAAGCGAAAGCGCGGAACGAACGACAAAGCAAACAAAGCAAGCGAAATGCAACGTTCGACATCTTGCTCTCTCCTATTTAAGTGAGCATATATATGTATGTATATGTATGTATATGCGCATTTGTATATAAATTCACATACTTATATTTGCATATGCCTTCTTCCTGTGTGCATGGTAATGAACCATTTCTCTGTTGAGAATAGGACGATGATAGAAAAATATTTTCTGATGACGTTATCACGTTAAACTATCGTCAGTAAACCGACTTTACAGACAACCTCTTTTTTTTTGCTAGTCAATTGCTTTATTTTATAATACAAAAATAAAACCATAGCTTTAGTAAAGGGTTCTCCAATAAGAGGAGTTATTCCCGTAAAAGATCAATGGTTGAAAATAAACATTGTCCAGATCAATACATCCAGATCAAAAAATCGTGAATCATCTCTCGATTACTCCAGCTTCTTTTTCGAAAAAGTAAGGTCCAATGACTCCGCCGGACCATAAACCCCACCAAACAGTCACATGTTGAAGATAGAGAGGCTTTTCAAGAATAATTCTTGGGTTTTTGAGCCCAAGATCCGACAATTTTGCTTGTCGACGAAGTTACGGAGGTGGAAATGGGCCTCATCACTCAAGACGATTTTTCAATAGATTCCGCATCATTTTCATGCGTTTCAACGACCCAATCAGCCAAGACACGACGTTGTTGATAATCGGCCGGCTTGAGTTCTTGTATTAACTGGTCTTTGTAAGCCTTAGGACCCTAATCTTTATGAAAAATACAGTGTAATGACGTTTGTGGAATGCCTAGTTCCAAAGAACGACGAGGAATGGACAAACCTGGGTTTTCTTCAACACTTTCGGCTACAACAGCAATATTTCCGGTTGTTCTTGAGCACCGTGCACTGGTTTTATTCTTCACATCACTAACTTCTCCCAGCAGCTCGAATTTTTCTACCAATTTCTGTATTGCGGTCCGACAAGGTGCTTCACGATAACCTAAAATGTTTGAGTTTAACGAACCGTCTCTGCCAAATTTTTATAATTTTTGTGGTGAACTTTAATAACTTCAGTGCGTTGTTTAGGCTGTTATTTTTTCATTTTTATTAATGGTGTAGTTTCTACTTTCAAATTTCAAAATATGACAGCTTCAAAAGTGGCATCTGCCGAAATAGTGGGCTATTCAAAATAACACCTGTTATTGGAAAACCCTTTACATCATATTTCGACTTAAACTTAGCAGGTTAAAAAAAAAATATTAATAATTGTATTATATTTTTCAAAGTGTAAAATATGGCGGCATTAGGAAATATTTTTCAGATTTTTGAGAAAAAAACCGAGAATTAATTGTTTAAAAAAATCGAGATTAAAAAAAAAAATCCTTCGATCAGGCACAAGTTTTTTATGTTTTTCAAAAGCAGTATAAATTTTAATATATTGCAATCCACCAAGCGGTTTTTAAGTTATAGTGATCATCAGTTCAAAAAACATAGTTTTGAGAAAAACGCATTCAAAAGTTTAGCTACTTGCTCTCGAACGCTCCGGAGCGCCCGCGCGCCCTTTGTTAATTGTTGAATAATTCGAAAAGTATTTGAGGAATGTACCTACTTCAAATTTTCACACAATATTTTTAAGATATTATGCTCTAAGGAAGTGGAAAAAAAGAATCCAGTTTTTGAAAATTCTGTCTACCCCTAGCCCCTTAAAAATACTATAATCAGCGGATTAGTGTTGGAAAATGTTTCAACAAATATTTCTAAATCCTTTTGTTTTGAATTTTGGCACAGTCTGTATCAATATAATGCAAAATGTACGGTAAACCTCAAATGTGTTTTATGTGGAACTACATTTCTTAAATTTGAACAACTTTTATTATTACAAATGAATTTTGAATTAGAAGTAAAGCATTTTTTTTGAGATGTATTTCTTTATTTACTTGTTTTGTTCTTAAAAAATTTGAATTAAAAAAACGCGCTGTTTCTGCATTAACCAAAACCTTGTTTTATACTTGTATAGCTAGTCAAATATATATACATCCCTAAGGACAAATCGCTTAGAGTAACGGTAAGCGCCAAATATCTAGACCTTGTATTGTAAAGGAAAAAAAATTGGAGGTATAACAGTTGCTAATAGAATAAACAAGTCAATGGAGGCGAATGTAGTCCTGCAGTTGGTTTTTTGAGAGAAAATAGAGGTGTACACCAGAATAACGTATATCGCACACCGCTGTAGTTTAGCGAAATCTCTACTTTGGTATTGTAGTAATATGGAATGCCTTTGAGGAGGATGTGAACACTAAAGGGGTCGACAAGGCTCGCATCTGTTCTCATAACCGATGCAATATCAATGACGCCATCGAAAGTATTTTATGCGACACTAAACTTCCTTTCAATAGATCTAAAGGCAGGCAAGATATTTCATAGGCAATGCGGCAATAAGATTGATCACCATAAGTAAGTGGTGAAATATGGGCGGTGAGATCCTGACTGGCGTAACCAACCCACATTCAGAACCGCTCGACAATTGTGGGCGACTCTCAATACTAAACACACAGAACCTTTCAAAAGTCAAGATATGCAGAGTCTTAGCACAGTGTTTTCAGTTATTAAGGGGCATTGTCTAATAGACAGACACGCCCAGAGAATAAACATGCAAACCAAGGACTTCAGCAAAAGCAGTCTAAATGAAGAAGAGGAAGAAATGATTTTACACCTTGTCCTACTTCTGGTTTAAGGTTTTTTTTTTTAATTCTAGCACATTCTGGAGCTTACTGTTCTATAGCTTCCTTTTTCTTTCCTCGTGCGGGTCATTCACAAATATTGTGTTCAGAACTTTCAGTGTCCATTTCATTGACAGATGATATTCTCAGGTAGACCAGTTTTGTTTAAGTGATATCTCCGGCGACAGTGGACTGTAAAGTAGCCAGTTATTACGTAACCTAACATAACAAATGTCAGACGGAAGCTTCCTCTTCGATCATAGGGAGTAACAATCAAAATTTCAAATTGCGAAGCTCAAAGTCCATTTAAGGGGGGAGCCTGGTTTACAAGGTAAAAAAAATCAATTTTTGTTCGTTTTAAGCGATTCCTAATATATTTCAGAATATTCACAGAAAGTTACAGAGCCTAATTCTCAATATTTCCGTAGATACAAAGCCAAAGGTAGGCGAACGTTAGGTAGTTACGCTGTGACCGGACAGCTATAGTACAAACTTTATCTTCTTTCGACTTTTCATTTTTATGATTTCTTTGAATTGGCGTACATGAATGAAAAAAACTAATGAACCTTTTGAAATGAATCATAGCTTGTTCCCTTCAGTATTAAATTCTCTTCTATTTGAACGAACAAAATAGATAAAAAAAAAATTTTCAAGATTTTTATACCAAGTTGAAGTGAATTTTTTTTTTATAGAAAGGCATTTTTTTCTTTAAAACCTCCAAAAAGTTGAAATTTTGGAATTTCTCTCAGTGTTCTTAGCTCATCTAGAATAAAAAATCATGATAATTAGAAATCCATTTGAATTTTTTGCTTTAGATAATAATTACGAGCTGTATCTGGTACGCCAGTTTGAAACTCCAGCGTTGCAGCGCTCTACTAATTTCTATGTTAAACATTTTTTTCAACTTATTTTAACCAGTACAAAAATTTTTTATACTTTTTAAATGTTCATTAAAAGATAGAAAAAACTTTGCAGTGCTAAGTTAATTTTTTCCTTAAAAAAAAAAAATCGCAAAGAGATGCAATTTTTAAACCTCATAAACCAGGCTCCCCCCTTAAGGACTATGCTTTCATGCATTACTTTTGTTCAGAATATGTGGATATTTATACAAAGTGGAGGAAAAGTTTTGCCAATTTTAAAATGTAGATGTATGTATTTATATAGGACAATATGAAGTCTTGACATTCTTGTGTTTGTGACTTGTATTTGTGAGTTTTAAGTTATTGAATAAAACCGCTTTTATTTTTTTAATTCACATTTTATATTATTTAAACTTTTTGTTCACCACTTTAATTTTTTCTGAATTTTTCCTAATTTATTTTACCCAATTTTTCCAAATTTATTTTTCTAAATTTATTTAAAAACTGTCATATCTTAAGTACTTTTTTCCGACCAGTTTTTCGCAACTAATGCGCTGACTATTGTGCGGGAGTAAGAATGGAAAGAATAAGTTTTTGGGGTTGAGGACTGGAATTGGAGGCTTTTTTTTAGAAATAGGGAAAGTATGTAAATTTGGAAAAGTGCGAGGACCGTGCTTAACGTGGGATTCAAACCCCCAACCTCTGGGATGACAGGGTAGTGCACTTACGCTAGACTACCGAGGCTGCAAATATACACGTATATTACATACAATGTGGCGCAAAATTAATCAACCAAATACGTTTGTAAATAACTTTATATATATATATATAATTGGCGCGTACACCCTTTTTGGGTGTTTGGCCGAGCTCCTCCTCCTATTTGTGGTGTGCATCTTGATGTTGTTCCACAAATGGAGGGACCTACAGTTTTAAGCCGACTCCGGACGGCAGATATTTTTTTTTTTTATATTTTTATGAGGAGCTTTTTCATGGCAGAGATAACTTTTTACTAAATAAAAAAAATAATTTTAAGAGACGGAAATCTTTATTTTCCCCTATAAGTCCTATAAGTGCTACATTGCTTTTCTGTAGCTGCCTCTTCACAAGTGTCAAATATGCCAGACGTGCGCCGCCATTTGCAAAAATTGTAAATCTTCCAATAGGGTGATTAATTTTGCGCCACCTTACTCATATATGCCTTGCAAAATATTCTTCTCTTCTTACCTTTTCGTGATTCGCGGACGAAGCGGCCACATAATCGCTATATATCGATCAATACTTATAGCGACCAGGGTGTATGCGCTCACCAACACCGACACCGCCTGTGAGTAGTTCACCAAATTGCACAGCACCGTACCAAAAGGCCAATGATTCAAAATAAAAATCGAAACAAATGAAAATGGTACGCAGAAGAGCGACATCAATATATCGCCCACGGCTAAATTGGCTATAAAATAATTTGTGACAGTGCGCATGCGTGGCGTCGACTGCACGATATAGCAAACAGTGCCATTGCCCAGTAGAGCAAATATAAAAATTGGAATGTACATCAGATAGACGGCCGTTTTGAAGTAGACAGTCGACAGTGCTGATACATCCTCAGTACCATTCTGCACTGAGTCATCACAGATAATGCCGGTTATATTGAAATCGCCAAAGCCACTCACATTCACATCGACATCGCCATCACCAAAATCTGCGATTGAGCCTGACACCGATGCCACCGCCGCCACAGCTGTCGTGGTGGCAAGATTGCCAATATTTTTCATTGTCCCCGTGAGCGACGATAATACCAGCACCGAAGGACTGTCACCACTTTCGTTGTAGGCCAGCTGCCCGGGCATCAGCTCAGCAGATGATGAAGAGGTGGTAGCTGCTGCGGCTCCGACACTTTCGCTGTCGTTGAGCAATCGCTGTGCGCCGGATGCAGATGTAATAAAGTAATAGTCGCCACTGCTACCCTCAGCCCCTTTCGTATCCGTGGCGCCAGCGAGTAGACTATCGTTGCTATTGACTGCACTTTTCAATGCGTAGCGCACATATCGCTGTATCGCGCTGCCCGAGGTGTGCAGGTGTGGCAGGATGCTGCGCATTGCATATTCGTGCAAAAATTGGTCCATGCTGTGCATAAATTATATATTTTTCTGTGTGTGTACGTGCACCTTTGTTTATGAGTCGTTGTTACCGTTGTCGTTATTAAATTTTACACACCAGCACGTGATTTATAGTGGCCCAAGGAAATTGGCTGGGTTGCGTTGTCAAGCAAATTTTATCAGCGCAATTGTGAGAATATTTTTTTGTCACTGCCGAAAAGTTGCGAATTTTACTGCTTGCATACTTATGTATGTGGGTAAAAGTATATGTAAATCCATACAATCCAATTTCGCAAAATTACTCATACGCCCAGTGCGTCCATTTGGCCTTTGCATATAATTATGTAAGTTAAAATTTCTGATTCATGGATGAGCTGACACCACAAAGTTATCAGCATTCGCCTCAACTGCCGTCTCAAGTCGTTCACAACAACCACAACAACACTTCACTTGAAACTGACAAAAGCCCCACAATACTCAAAGTTACTTTTTGGTTGTTCACTTCTTCACTTCTTATTAAAATTCTGCTTTGTTCTCTTCATTTTGTGTGCATGCATGCAAACTTGGCAATTTCAAAGCACAAATGCAAACTTCTGCATAACAATCAGCAGCTCTCAGCAACTCTTTGCTTTTCCGCCCACTCATATACCACACATTTCTTTGTTAAAGGGATTTTTGGAATCCCACTCGTATGAGGAGTCAGTTCCTCGTAGCAATTTTGTTACTTATCACAGCACAATTTCAGTTTCCGCTAGAGGTGTTTTCCTTTCGCACATAAATCTACAAATTTGCTGCTCCTTTTTATGCCTCAAATTTCGCCTTTGGTTTTATTCCGGAAAACTGAATTGAATTCGCTTAGATAGAAATTTTCCAAATAAGCCTTAGAAGGTTACATTGTGATTTATTGCTCTGATGCACACGCACGTACACACGCCTGAAAGTAGACCTTTACACCTGCAATTAGAAAAGATTTATTATTATTACAAATACTGTCTGCGATTGAGTGTAGTAAAAAAGAAGCAAAGCTGTTTGATATGAAAAATTGCCGATTGGGTGAAAGTGGTCATAAATTCTAAAGTACTCATTTTATCCCCCATTTTTTTCATTTCATCACCCATTTTATCGAAGGTACTCTTATAGGTATGAAAAACAAAAAAACAAAAATAGTTAGAAACAAGAGAATTACAGAGAGTTGGTAAGTTTGTGAAATTAGCGAGCACACAACATAATTATTTACGACAAATACGAGGTGTCTTCAAAAAGTATCGCGAATTTTGAATTTTCGCAGGTTATGTATATTCGAATTTCGATTTTTTTGTAGCGATATGTTGGTACTCATGTCTCTCACTCATGCCAACGAGTTCGGCCATTTTGAATGTTCAGTTAATTATTGACAGCTGCTTTGCTTGCACGTGTTTCGGCTCGTCTTAGATTTTTATCTATCCAAAAAGATCGACCAAAGAACCTGTATCAAATTTAGTTTTAAAAACGATATTAGCTGCGCGAAAGCATTTCGAATGTTGACTGTGTCATACGGAGAAGCTACTTTGGACCAAAGCAACGTTTATCCGTGGTACAAAATGTTCTCAGAAGGCCGAGAAGATGTGAACGACGAAAAGCATGTCGGACGCCTGAGCACTTCAACAACAGACGAAAAAATTGATGAAGTGAAGAAAATGGTATTGGCCAATCGTCGAATCACCGTTAGAGAAGTTGCTGAGGACCTAGACATATCGGTTGGCTCATGTCATTCGATTTTTTTCAATGATTTGGGCATGAGACGAATCGTCGCAAAATTTGTACCAAAACTGCTCAATTTCGACCAAAAGCAGCATCGCAAGAGCATTGCTAATGAGAGGTTGGACTCTGTCCGCAACGACCCAAATTTGCTACAGAGGGTCATACTTTTTTTTTTGTTTTTTTTTATTAACGCTTCTTAAAGTATAAGCAGAATAACGTTTAGAAATTACAACTAGTACAACTTAATAAAGATACTAACGAGCAATTTTTATTGAACATATATGTATATTAAAAAAGGAAAAACTAAGATGCCTCAATATTCATAAATTCCTTATGAATGTATAAATATATAAGGTACAGCTGCTACTGGGTACCCATCTAAAATTGTTTTACGCTTGAGCCGCCGACGATGAGTATTTGGCTGTAGCAAAGCCAATGCTTCAGCGTTGACATGTGTACTTAAACGTTGTATGTGAGCCATAGCGTACTTTTTCGCTACGTGATGGGTAGGATACCAAGATCACGATGGAGGTCGAGATTTCTCACATAGTTGCGCAACACTTTATTTTGAAATCGTTGGATAATAGTCATGCAAGATTCGCTTGAGCATCCCCATAGCTGAATACCATACGTCCAGATCGGTTTGAGTATTTGATTATATAGCAGTAGTTTGTTGTTCGTTGACAGAATAGAGTATATGCCAATAAGATAAAGAAGGTTTTTTGTTTTTAATTCCAGCTCTTCACGCTTTTTCTTGACATGCACCTTCCAACGCAGTTTAGCATCAAGAGTTATACCAAGATATTTCGCCTCGTTGACGTACGGTATATTTACGCTGTTTATGTAGACTGGCTTGTAAATTGTTTTTTTCAGGCCGAATACAATGTGAACTGATTTTGAATTATTTAATTTGATACGCCATTTTTTTGCCCACGTTGCCCGCTGATTGCAATTTCGTCGTTGTAGTCTCGATCATTTCCCCAACTGCTAGGATAGCCGTGTCATCTGCAAAGGTTGCGGTAACGTGTTGCTCGTGAACCGGTAAGTCATACGTATACAAGAGGTACAAGAGAGGGCCTAGGATGCTTCCTTGAGGTACCCCCCCGCGGGCTTTATGCAATGATGAATAGGCGTTGTCAAGTCTGACACGAAAGTATCTGCCATCAAGGTAGGAAGAAAGGATTTCGCAATAATTTCTGGGCAGAATCAATTTTAGTTTGTGGAGTAAGCCCGTATGCCAAACTTTGTCAAACGCCTGCGAGACGTCAAGGAACACCGCTGCGCAAACTTAGTTTTCCTCTATCGCACACTCTATGGTTCTAACAACCCTGTGAACTTGGTCGATTGTGGAGAGATTTTTTCGAAAGCCAAATTGGTGCGTTGGAATAATTCTCTTGTTTTCTATAATCGGCAACATTCGAGTCAGTAGCAGTCGTTCAAAAAGTTTTGACAGCATTGGTAGCAGAGAAATAGATATAGGTCGGTATGAAGGCACATCATTTGGCGATTTTCCGACTTTCAGAATCATAATTACTTCTGCTGTCTTCCAGTACATAGGGACATATTTTAACAAACAACACATATTAATCAATTGAGACAGACAAGTAACACAATTATTGGGCAATCCCTGAAGAATTTCTGCAGTTATGAGGTCGAAACCAGGCATTTTTTTCATTTTCATTTTGAAAATTTCGCTCATTACTTCTTCGTAACTAACTGGCTCAATGCTGACATCGCTTTCAATCCAATTTGACGAGATGTCAATATCTTCAGATCCATCATTATAAATTTGCTTTTTGCTCATTGGATTTTGCCCATTGGGTGTCGTTTATTTTGATGGGTTCTACGTGTTTTATAGGTCGATTAAATGACTTTGCTCCCTTCCATAAAGAGTAGTCTGTGGACTTATCAGAGGGTCATAATTGGTGACCTGTCATGGGTTTATGGTTATGACGTAGAAACCAAAGCTCAATCATCTCAATGGAAGCTGCCGCACGAACCAAGACCGAAAAAAGTTCGGTCGAATGTAAAAGTTTTGCTTACCGTTTTCTTCGATTGCAGGGGCGTTGTGCATCATGAGTTCTTGCCACAGGTAAAACGGTCAATAAGGAATATTACCGGTGGCCACCGTAGCCGAATGGGTTCATGCGTGACTAACATTCGCTATTCACAGAGAGAACGTCGGTTCGAATCTCGGCGAAACAAAAAAATTAAGAAAAACATTTTTCTAATAGCGGTCGCCCTCGGCAGGCAATGGCAAACCTCCGAGTGTATTTCTGCCATGGAAAAACTCCTCATAAAAAACTATCTGCCGTTCGGAGTCGGCCTAAAACAGTAGGTCCCTCCATTTGTGGAACAACATCAAGACGCACACCACAAATAGGAGGAGGAGCTCGCCAAACACCCGAAAAGGTGCGCCTATTATATATATACCTGCAAGTTATGCGCAATTTGCGCAAAGCAATCCGCCAGAAAGGCCCAGATTTGTGGAAGAACAAAAATTGGCTCTTGCATCACGATAACGCCCCTGCTCACACATCGTTGCTTGTGTGCGACTTTTTGGCAAAACAACACCCTAATGATGCCACAGCCCCCGTATTCCCCAGATCTGGCCCCCTGTGACTTTGGCTTGTTCCCGAAACTAAAGAGGCCCATGAAAGGACTACGCTACGCTACGATTGTCGAGATAAAGACGGCATTGAAGGAGGAGCTGAACAAGATAAAAAAATGATTTTTTAAAGGGATTGGAAGATTTGAAAAACCGTTGGCGCAAGTGCATAATATCTCATGGGGATTACTTTCAAGGGGAAAAAGTAGATATTCATGAATAAATAAATAATTTTTGAAAGAAACACAAAATTTGCAATACTTTTTGAACACATCTCGTATACCCCGCTATATAACAATAACTTTAGTTATATTTTTTTAAATATTTTTCGACCCTTTAGCAAAAGTTTAGAAGATCATAAAAAAATGTACGAGTTTCTCTCAACCCCTTTCCAACTACATTTTTTGATTCCCAAATTTACGCGGAAGGAAACAAAACGGACAGAATGCAAAGCGTTAGCGCCAAATAAAGCACCAAACTACGATCTCGTTAAAGCGCAAAGTATTGAAAGCACTGCCAACTTGTGGGCCATATAGCGTTTGCTTTTTGAACCATCTATTTTTTTGAGAATGATAACACAAATGGCAGGGTAAATGTGTTCATAATTTACTTAAAGGTTTAACATTTACGAAATGGGACGCTATACGCTTGAACAAAATTGGGAAATATTGAAAATCTATTTCCAAAGTGGTGAGTCTTCTTCTTCTTTTCTGATTTTCACATCGGTGGCTACGTCAATAAGCAGCAGATTTGGGGGTCAGAAATTCCAAACGTTACTGTAGAGAAGCAAATGCATCCACAACGAGTTACTGTTTCGTGCGATTTTTGGTCTAGTGGCATCATCGAGCCATTTTTTTTGATTGATTTTGAAGAGGATGACATGGACGACATTTGGTTTCAACAGGACGGTGCAACTTGTCACACTGCCAAAGTTACACTCGAACTTTTGGCTACCGTTTTTGAAAACCGAATAATCAGCCGAAATTCCGATATCAATTGGCCGCCTCGGAGCTGTGATTTAAGCCCGTTGGACTATTTTTTGTGGGGAGCCGTTAAGGACAAATGCTATTCGAACCATCCAGAGACGATTGATGCTTTAAAACACGAAATCGAAGTTGCCATTCAAGAAATTGGAGCCCAAACAATCAAAAATGTGCTTAAAAATTGGGTTGATAGAATGACCTACTGTAAACCCAGTCGTGGCAGTCATTTGAACCATATTATTTTTCATTCATAAATGACAATGTTCAACCTTCAAAATAAAAGAAAAAGTTTGAAAAAATATTGATTAGTTTTTTTTTTTATAGCCGATTCAAACAGTAAATTTTACATGGTCCACCCTAAATAAAGCAATACTAATCATACTTATCATCGTGATCTGGAAGAGTTATCCGTACAAAAAAGAAGTTGGCAACATCAGCATAAGATATAACAATCGGATTCCTAACCATCCAAATCTTTGGATGTCAAACCTCTCACACCAAACTAACACTGCACGCAGACTTAAAACGTTTATGCCTACTGATTTGCCACAAAGATTTAAAATGTGGCTTTAAGTAATGGACTTTATAGGGGGTATTATAGGTGCCATCTTTTCAAAGTTTTCATTAAATGTAATACAGAAAGTTATATATGACCAAATGTATGTAATAATTGGGGTTGAAAAAAAAAAATATAATCTCTAGATTAAATCCCGGTATTAAGTGCAATAGCTCGTTGAATTTTGATATTAAAAAGTGGAGTATCAATTGGCGCTCTCAATCTGGTAGGCTACTCTTCCCTTTTGTGGTATGCATCTTGAAGTTTTCTCACAAATTGAGGGATCTGTTTGTCATTGTCCACCGAGGTCGACGCACACAAACCTGCATCGATTGAATGGATCAAATAGTCACACATTTCATGTCACAACGGCCAACAAGTCGATGGACTTTTGCTTTCTTTTGCAACATCTTGGATTTCATGACTTTGACCGCATTTTGTATTTGCAATGAAGTTGAAGGGGTCAGAGCACAACTCGTTTGGATATGTTATCATTTTTCAACAAACCAATTACTACCCCTGGGAATATAGTAGTCAAACAACCAACCAGAGCCGATGCACGCACAGTGAAGAGAGATTGGTGTCTTTGTCTGGAAGGGGGCGAAAAACTTCCTTGAAAAACTCGTTACTATTGATTTTATGCAAGAATCCAGTATGTCACCAGCCCTCAAAAACTCTCATACATGTATTGCTTGCCTTCCACCGAATCCATAAATAGATATCATTTCATATTTTACCACAAATTTCATTGAAAGCAACTTTATTACTTCAACTTCATGGAAATGCGTCAAAATAAAGAACAAAACAAAAAAGTGCTTCTTTTCACAAACCAAAATATTTTCAGCGATTATTTTTGCTTCTATAGGTGACTCAATACATACCAAGACCAATGAAAATTGTAATAAATTAGAAATGCATACCTGCGACACTTAAAAAGGAATTATAAATGCATGTAAATACAGGGTCCGGCACTCGAAGTGCAACCAATGAAAAAGGCCATAAAATTTTGGAATATTGTTTTATTGAATTCAAAGTAGAAAATGTTTGATAATAATACAAAATTAAGATTGAATTTACTTTTGCTCGATGGTGGTCACACCTTTTGCTTCGACTATGACTTTGAGACGGTCCAGAAACGAATCGCAAGCTGCCCGAATGTGACTTGTGGGTACTTTGACTCACTCGCGGACAAAAACTTTTTTCAGCGCATCGAAACTGGTGAATATTTCATACCGTACTTTGCTCTCCAAAATAACCCAAAGAGAATAACCCATCGGAGTCGCGAAGCATCTGGTTAACATTTGGAAACGCATCTTCATTACAAATATCGAGTGCTTCAAGTGAGTTTTTTATTTCCTTTCCGGCAATGAGCTTCCGCCAAACCTGATAGAATACGCGTAATACTGCATCTACATAGACACCAGCACTTCACGCCGTAGCGACGGTGAAATGTTGCGCGACAGCAAATGTTGCGCGACAGCAAATGTCGCCGCAAATCCAGCTCCAAAAATATTTTGAAAGCGGCAACGACAACAGCTGATTTTAATGTTATTTATAAATAATTTTTGCATTATTTTGAGCATAAATTATTATTTAATGCTTCTGTGATTAAGTACTATGAGATTTATAAAGAAATTTATAAAATGTCACAGTTCCTACTTAAGTAGCAACATTTGCTTTGTGAGTTGTCGTCGGCAAAATTAGAAATAGATTTAATTCGGCGACAACATCAATTTGAACCCCCAAACAGCCCCCCCCCCCCCTGTGCACGGGCCTGGTGCCGAGTCCTGTTCAAACGTGTATGGTCTGCCACCGAAATGTTTGTCTGCCCACGACTTCAAAGCAACCTCCAGAATACTTTCCCGATAATATTTCGCATTTACCTTGACGCCAGGTTTAATGAAAGCGACTGGAGAACGCCCATCTGCGGTTACAGCGGCTTACTCAATCTGAAAAATTGTCTAGTTAGAAAACACAATGTTCGGAAATTTACCGCTTTCGGCCAAGCGAAGCAACTCCTTTGCTCTCTCAAGTCTGAGTTGATGCTGCTTTGGTGTGAGATCATGCGCCTTTTGGATCTTGTAAGGCTTGACTTTGAGATCATTTTTCAGTATGCACCAGTTTTTTCGCCATCTGATTGGTAATTCGTAGGGGATTTCACTCAAGGCGTTTCTTCTCCTTTTGAACCCGTGCATCAGCTGCGCGAGCGATCTGAAATTGGTTACACTTTGAGTGCCGGACCCTGTCCAAGTGGCCAATCGAAGGTTTAAAAAAAAGGAGGATTAATTTTGCGAAGAAACAAATTATATTTTTTAATCCTACCTCTTAAATTTTTTCTATGGCCAAAAAAATAATGAGTTGCCTATATTTTTTAATATAATTTTCTTTTTTGAATAATACCGGGTTTGATTGAAAAGTAATGTTTTAACAGTGTGTTAGGATTTTGAAGTGGCGAAAATGCAGCGATCGTTGGAGCAACGTTATTAGATCAAATTGTGGGTAAAGCTAAACAGTTTGTACCTCCAGGAAGCACTGTAAACGTGGCATTTTACAAAGAAGTGCTCCTTCGGCTGAAAAACCGCGTCGCCCGTTTTGGGCCCGACCTCGTCAACAATTGGACCCTCCATCACGACAATGTGTTGGCGCACAGCGCCTTCCTCTGCACATCTGCATTGGCCAAGATGGGGGTTCCGGTGCTTCCCCACCCTCCCTACAGCCCAGACCTGTCCCCTCCGGACTTCTTCTTGTTCCAGCGCCTGAAAAGAAAGCTGAAGGGGAGGCGTTTCGACTCCATCGAGGCGATCCAAAAAACTGTGACAACCGAATTGAACGCTATTCCGGCGAATGAGTTTAAAAAATGTTTCCTGCAGTGGAAGGACCGTTACCAGCGGTATATTGACGCTCAAGGGTCCTATTTGGAACAATATTAGTTTTATAAGCCAAAAGGTTTAATAAAACTGCTTAAAAGAAATAAGGCTCACTACTTTTCAAACAAACCCTGTAGTAATAAAAATTACCAGTCAATTTGAATAGAAACAAAATATATTTTTCTATAAATAAATAAAATTTAAATAAATAAATATTGATAAATCGATATTATTTAATCTCCTTTTCCCCTTCTTTAATTTCATTGCATAAATTGGTTTGTTTTTTTATGGATTTTTATTTTGTCTTTTTTGTTTGTAGGATACCCTAACGTACATATGTATATAATTTTAAACTATATACAATAATAAAATGAAAACATTTTTGTTCAGTGGTTTCGCCCAGGCTACGACGTCGAACGGATCAAATCTTTTATATATTTTTTGCCATGCCCAATAGCCGTGCATCATTTACGAAGTCAAAGTGCCTTAAATTTCTTGAAAATTGTGCACATTCACCCTCTTCTTAAACAAAATCACAACTTTAACCTTCCTACGGTCTTCAAATTAACTGACGCGGACGGACTTCGGGTCAAATTTGACCCAATACTATATTTTCAAGGTTTATACTTGGTTTTTGATTATTTTTACTGTTAAGTTTTTTTCCATTAAATGGGTATCTTAAATAAAAATCAAAATCCAAATATATTTATTCCATTATCATATTTTTTTATTAATGTATTTATGAAAATTTTTATTTTATTTTTATGTGAATAATACAATATTCAATTATTCAATAACAAAAAGATATTCATGAATAACGAAAACTTTAAATAAAAAGTGTATTTAATAATGAAAGAAAAAAGAAATAAATTATTTCAGACAGTTTGTACACAAAGTAATAGTTTTAGAATGTTGTTTACATATATATTTATTACAAATATCGCAAACTAATCCTGTTTTGTTATCAGTTTTTGGGCATAGTTGATATCGACTTCTTTTAGTTATTTTCTTTTCCGACGTGTTTCCAAATTGACCTGATGAGGATGGTTGTGCATCCAGTTGAGAATCCTTGCGTTTTTTTTTTTTGCAATTTCAAGTGAAAAATGTGCTCGTGGTAAAGTTTGTCGCTTTTTTATATAGGGTGTTACGAGCTGCATACCAAGGTTTTGCAAGTAAAAACGGCGCTTTGTAAGACAGCCCTCTTTCCAGGTGTGGTTGGCGGATTTGAATAAAACGAAAGCGTTATAAGCTGAAATGTCGATAATGTTACTAAACACTACTTGAGGCCACCGTTTTGTCATTCGTTTGCAAGTGTAACCGCTTACAGCTTTGTCCAATGTGTCAACACCGCCTTTACATTTATTGTAGTCCAGTATTACTTCTGGCGTTTTATCCCGACGATTACTAATTTTTGAATGATGGTGTAGAGTGCTAAGTAGAATCACAGCTCTATTCTTCTTAGGTATGTACGAAACGAGAGTTGTTTGTTCGGTAAAAGCGAAAACTGATGAATTTAGTGGTCTTCTTTTTATGTTCACTAAGTCTGGTGGTAGTTCGGGCTTGTTTTTGCGTATTGTTCCTACTATCGTAATACGTTTCTCCAATAATTTTTAGCCCTTCAATCAAATCAAGAACAACACGCATGCCTTGATTTTTTTTCGGGGGTTCTTCCGATTGCCTTGCCAGTGTAAGGTTGGATGTTCCAAATATAGCTCGTTGTTGAATTACAAAGTACCCAAAATTTGATTCCATACTTTGCAGGCTTTGCTGGCATGTACTGGCGGAATGGACATCTTCCTCAGAAAGCTACTAATTGTTCATCGATGGTCACGTTTTCCGTTGGATTGTAAAGCTTAGGTAATGTCTCAACCCATTGATTCCACAAATCACGTATAGGAGCAAATTTATCCAACGATCTTCGTTCACTTCGAGTTTCCCTGTTGTCGAACCTAATCACTCTCGATATTTTTTTGAAAATTTTCAAAGGCATAGTTGCAGCGAATATTGGTCTTCCGGTTTCAGGGTTCCAAAGACTTTCACAGCTTTCGTTATTTGATCGAAAAACGCCAGCTAATATTAGTAATCCAATAAATGCAAATAGTTGGATGTTTTCAATATCCAGCCATTCTTCGCCGCATATTCGTTTTCCCTCAGTGTTTGTGTAGGTCAATATCGTACGTATCAAAGGAGGTGGAAAAAATAGTTCAAAGCTAGAAATTTCTTTTTCGGTAATTCGTGAGCACGAGTAACGCGTTAGTCCAGGAATCAAGCTGATAATATTTTCTCTTGAAGTTCTCCCGGCACTTGTTACAAGAGGGGTTTTTAAAAAGTTTATTTGACCATTTTTTGACGACATGATTTCAGAAGGCACAAGAGAATTTTCGTCATCACTAAAATCACTGTCGGAAGAATCTGCAACCTCAACATGATCTTCGAATTCAGAACATGATTCCTCATCATCCGAAAACGCGTCCAAAGAGAATTCACTTTCACTATCACTCATCGTTACGAAATAAATAGTCGAATAACCAAACAAAGCACGTGCTTTTAAATTTATGTTTACTGTGAACTCAATAAAAGCAGATTAAATAATACAATGCAACCGCTGAGCCGAAAATTTGCAATTAGCAAATAAATTTAACTCAAATAACGTCTGATTTGGGTCAAATTTGACCCGAGGGTCGTAGATGTATAAAAATTTCTACGCGACAGAGCCTAAATTATTATTTTTTAATTTTACGCTTATTAATATATATAAAATATAATAAATTAGAAAAAGTCACGAAACATCAAGTCCTGAAAAAATTTAGTTCTTGAAAAAACTTAATTTTTTTCCTGAAATGGGTCAAAAATGACCCGAAGACCGTAGGAAGGTTAACGCTCCGAACACACACAGAAAGTGAGATTGTCAGATTTAATAGCAGTTTTAGTGACCACTTTTGCCGCTCTAACTTTAGAAATCAATTACTTACATATGAGTAGTATAAAGATATGAATTTTCTATTAAGTATTTAAGGCTTAACTTTTTTTTTTTTTATAACTTACTTTATTTGCAATCTATCTACTATAAGACATTCAGCAAATTAGATCTTATAAGATAATGGCAGCGGTAGTTTTGCTTTTGTGCAAATCTACATAGAAATTACAACAGCTTATTAACTTGTACAGTTCGTTCTTAAATTATTAAAATTCATTAGTACTTCCAGATTGCTTAAATTCATTGTTTGTTAATATTATCACTTAAGAATAACTTACCTAATTTTACCTTAAAGTTTATAGGTTGAGTAGATTCATACTAGAGGAATGGCAAGTCTAAGATATGATTGCGTTTTAACCGTATAGTTTCATTGGTTGTGTCTAATAAACAAATAGCAGCTGGATTTATGTGATTAGATAATCGTTTCAGATATCTAGTACTATATTTTCGAATTTCATTCTTTACAAAAGGAATACCTAAGTCGTTATGGATAGATTCATTGGTAATAAACCAAGGGGCATTAACAAGGCTTCGTAATGTTTTCGATTGGTAACGTTGCAAGATCTCCACATTGGAGTTGCTAGCAGTTCCCCATAGCTGTATTCCGTAGGTCCAAATGGGCTTCAGAATAGCTTTGTAGATCCGTATTTTGTTTTCTAGGCTAAGTTGAGAGTTACGGCCAAGCAGCCAGTGCATACGTGTTGTTTTAATTTTTAGTTGTTGTTGCTTAGCCTGAATGTGACTTTTCCACGTGAGGCGTCGATCAAGATGCATCCCTAAATATTTAACTCTGTCACTAGTGGGAATTTGTTTATTATTTAAAAATACAGCAGGGCATTGCTCTCTTCTTAATGTAAAAGTGACATGTGTAGATTTTTCCGAATTAACTTTTATTTTCCATTTGTTAAGCCAAGACTCCAAAATTTGGAGTTGATTTTGCAAAAGATATGAAGCTTCTACTTCTACTTTTTCTGAATTGGGCATATCAACTGTAAATATAGTATAAAGGACAGGACCTAAGACACTACCTTGGGGTACACCGGCATTAATGTTATAAATTTCAGATGAGGCATCCCCGTGCCTTACATAGAAGTGTATGTCACTTAAATAAGATTTAAGTACCAGATATAAATGTGCTGGTAATATCTTTTTTACTTTGAACAGAAGTCCCTGGTGCCATACCCCGTCAAATGCTTGTTCAACATCTAAAAAGGCTGCAGAACAGTATTTTTTCTCTTCCAGTGCAGCTGTAATTACATTTGCGACCCTGTGGCACTGCTCTGGTGTACCATGTCTTACTCTAAACCCAAACTGATGTTCAGGTATGATGTTATGATCCTCAATTACAGACAACATTCTTTGCAAAAATATTCTTTCGAATATTTTCGAAAATGTTACCAGCAGACTAATAGGACGGTAAGACTTGACACTATTCTCGGGTTTATTGGGTTTTGGTACCATGACCACAATGGCACATTTCCACTGGGTGGGATAATGGTATAAATTAAGGATAGCATTGTATATTATGGTTAGGAATTGTATAGCTTTTTTAGGAAGAGCCTTAACTACTTTGCTATCGATGTAGTCATATCCAGGTGATTTGTAGTTATTTAATCTATGAATTTCTGTAGTAACTTCATTATTTGATATCTTACTGATTGGTAAGTCCATTTGACATGGAGATTCGAGAAAGTTCAATATCTCTACTTCATCACTGTTGGTACCTACGGAATTAGGTTGAAAAGTTTCAAAGAGGTGTTTTGCAAATGCCTCTGTTTTGGCTTCGTCACTCCTACACCATACGCCGACTGAATCTCGTACTGCTACTTTACGTTTGGTTGGTCGCTTAAGGTATTTGGTAGCTTTCCAAAGACTGTGATCATCATTTTTAGTGGGTTCAGGGTTCTTAATAAACGAGCTAAAAGTCTGGTTTTTAAAATCAGCAAGCTTTAATTTCAGTTGTTTCTTTGCTCTATTAAGATCTCTCTTTTGAGCAGGGTATCTATTTTCCTGCCAAGCTTTCCTTAATCTTCTTTTGGTATTAATGAGCAGCAATATCTCAGATGGGACTTGGGAATGGTTATTAGAAATGGGTTGGTCCTTTGTTGGGCTAGACAGGTATGCGGCCTCATGAATAAGGTTCGTAAGTGATTCTATGGCTGCTTCTAGTTCAATTCCCGTTTCTAACGGCGCATTCAGATCAATATGTTTATCAATCCAATATTGAAAAGATTCGAGGTCAGTTTTTGGTCGAAGAATTTTATATTTCTTGGAAATGTGATAAACGTTGTCATTGTATATAACAATTAAAGGAGAGTGATCTGAACTGAGATCATTACTGTTCTGAATGCTTAACTTACAACTGGGTATGCCAGAGTATACCACAAAGTCAAGAAGGTCCGGAATTTTTTTCGGATCGCTTGGCCAATAAGTTGGCGTACCTGTAGATAATATAGAAAAGTTTCTTTGGGTGATGCATCTTTCGAGTTCTTTGCCCTTTGGGTTGATGAGCCTAGAGCCCCACCAAGGGTGTTTTGCTTTGAAGTCTCTACCAACAAAAAATTTGGGTCCAAAATTTTTAAAAATCTCAACATATTGGTCAGCTTTAAGATTGAATCGCGGAGGAAAGTATACAGAATATATTGGTAACTCATGGGTATAACATTTAATTTTAACCCCGGCTGCTTGTAAGTATTGTTCTTTGACTTCTTCCAGACTTTCATATTTGATCTCAGATCTAATTAAAATGGCTGAGCCATCATGGGCTTTGTTGCGTGGGTGCTTTGCACAAATAAGGTCGTACCCTACAATTTTAAAGTATGATTTAGTCGTGAAATGAGTTTCGGACACTAGCAAGATGTCAATATTGTTTAAATTGAGGAACATTGTTACTTCCTCGGTATGATTACTTAAACCATTGGCATTCCAGACCGCTATTCGTAGATTTACTTGCACAGTTTTTCCATTAAAAGGGACAAGGGATTGACATTTATGTTTTCTCTTTGTGTAAAATTATTTAGTTGAGGAAAACCTTGAGCAGTGTAAGAATAGGATGCAACATTTTGCCTCCTATCTGAAATGTTTGGTTTTTTGGCAAGGCTTTGGTACACCTTGCAACCCTTATAATTCGCTGGGTGGTTTTGCAAACAGTTAATGCATTTGGCAGGAGTATCTTTGCTTTTTACGCATTCAGCTTAACTTGACTATTATTATTGCCGCATAATCACCTCGTCTGTTTCATTCACCACACAACGTTTGAATAGCAATTATTTTTATTGTACTATCGACTCACACTAAACCGTTGCATACTTTTTTGCGTTATTTAATACCTTTAGCAGGTAAAAGATAAGGCAAAGTGGCAGCAAGAATTTATGGTGGCTACCTTTCGTTTATTGTCTAGATTATAGCATATTTCTTGGCGTTTAGTTTATTAGTGGCGGTCATTAGGTAGCTTTACTCAATTACTTTGATGAGCAGTGGAATGATGAGAAGCTAAAAAGTTGACGCTGTTTCTCTTTGCTTTTCATAGTTTTGAAGTAAGCGAGGTGCAAGACAAGACAAGGAGATGAGTACTCAAAAGTTTATTTGGTAGTTAATGTGTAGTTGCAACAAATAATATTTATACAATTAGTTTTTATGTCCAGGAAGCAGTCCATAATTCATTTAAAAAGGTAATGTGGTAATTTATGCAATAGCACCGACATTTGAAATTTAGAAGGCTTCGTAAATGGTGTACATGAATTTATGTATGTCCAACACGCTAACCCTTAAGGCACTGCAAATCAAATTCGGTAGTATCCATGAGGATGAGGATGAGGATTCTAAATGTTAGATTGCTAAAGGAGCTCACTGAAATTTGTTGCCTTCTTAATTATCGATGCAATTTGTTACACTAAAGGTAAGTGTAGATTTAAGAAATTAATTATTTGTGATAAAAAAAAATTAAATTTTTTTAAGAAATGGATTACAAATATGCATCATTCTGATCGTTGACTTTCTGGCATTTATTGGGTAGTCTTCTAATTTTTGTGTTTACTGAATGAAACACTAATTCTAGTGCGTTTTTTCAGATATCTTTTGAACTACAATCTACTTAATTGGATGAATTCGGGAGACTATGAAACAAATCATAGCCAACCTTATGGTTCGAGATCAGAAATGCATATGGGTCCATCAAACCTTTCCAGCGAAGCGCTCTTAGTGGCTGTCACTGTCATGTAAAGAGTCCCGCAAAAGTGGCGCTTGGATATGTATTTTATGCACTGGCTTATAAAAGACTTTTTCGCTATTCATCTACCAGCTTTAGGTATACTTCACCTTGACATTTCTCAAGTAGACGTACAATTTTAACCGATAGAAAAACGCGTTAAAATTATTGAAACTTACTACAAGGGGTTGGCGGTAGTCAGAGGCCCGAAAAAATTATGATTTCCAATCACTTTTTTTCTTGCTAGTCAATTGCTTTATTTTACAAAAATAAAAACATAGCATTAATACATCTTGTTTCGAATTTCAAAAGATTGGAGATTCATCTAAACTCAATCGGAGAAGAGAAATTATTTTCATTAATCGAAAATCTTGTGCCTGATTGAAGTTTTTTTTCCAAAATTAAAATATGGCGGCATCAGGAAAGATTTTTTCAGATTTTCGAGAAAAAAACAGACAAATAATTATTTAAAAAAAATCTAAATTTTTGAAAAAAAAATCTTTGAACCAGCCATGAGTTTTTTATGTTTTTCAAAGCAGTATAAATTTGATTGAACTCTATCAAGCGGTTTATAAGCTGCAGTGATCACCAGTTCAAAAAACATAGTTTTGAGAGAAACGCATTTAAAGTTTTGCTATCTGCTTCGGAGCGCCCGAACGCCCTATGTTAATTGTTCAATAAGTCGAAAAGTATAAGTCAAAATTTCACACAATATTTTTATGATGTTATGTTTTAAGGGGTTCAATATTTTCAATATTTTTTTTTCTATGTAAAAATTATTTATTAATTCAAACTTTTTTCTGTCTTATAAATACATATTTAAAAAATAATTTCAGAAATTTTCAAAAAAAAAAAATTTAAACTCCTCCATTGTGACGTCGGTGACCTTTCGAAAAAAAGGTGCGCTCGCTGTCAGCATAACTCCTGACAGGATCATCAAAATTGAAAAAACAAAAATAAGTGTTTTAGTTAAGACAATAAACTCGTGCTTGAACGAAAGAAAGAAAAAAAGTAAAAATTGGAATTTTAGCAGACATTTTTCCAAAAAAATTAAAATTTCGGTCAAATTTGCTTGACATTTTTTTTTTTTTTCAAATAGCTGTAATTGAAAAAAGAATCCTTCGTCCAAGCACGAGTAAATTGTATCTCGAACACCTGTGTAAAATTTCATAAAGATCGATTGAGTAGTCTTCGAGAACATTTGACAACCGACTTTGAAAATACGGTTCCGAGAAAAACGCGTTTAAAGTTTTGAGTAACAATAAAAGTGGCTTGGAGCGCACACCTTCCAAAGGCTGTATCTCCGAAACTATAATTCGGATTGACTTGAAAATTTAGGATAATATTTCTGAGATGTTGAAGAAATTAATAAGCCAAAAAAACTTTTGAACCCATGTAACCCCTTAAGAAAATGCAAACAAAAATTATTTTTTTTTTTTAATTCTGACTACCCCTAAGCCCTTAAAAACAACATATCGTAAAATTCGTGATTTTTTATTTGTGAGAATAATCATCCGAATGAATTGAAAATTCAAAGGTTGGTGAAAAACTATCAGGAAGCTGGTTCAGTTGAGGGTGAAAAAATCAGTGGCGGACCGAACACTAGACGGTCTATTGGGAAAAATTCTGCTTTAGCGGAAAATGTTGCTGAACAACCTTCAATATCGATACTGAACGAACTCCACCATTCGGCTTTTGCTTGGCCGATTTTATCCATGGACGCGCATGATGGACATCTTATTACTATAAGAAAAGTTGTGTGTTAGGAAGTGATAGAGAAACATTTTCGAGTCTAAGATTCTTATATATATTATTTTTCGTATAATCCATCTTATTTTTATCTAAAACCCCAATTCATTTTTGCCTTTAAACTCTCCAAAAACATATAACTTTAATTTGCTATTGAATAATTTCTAAGCTTGCCTCCACTAACAAAAAACTTCCGAGACACCTCAATCAATATTATCCCTAGCTAGTAGAGCCGCGCGTTGTGGGAGTTTAAACCAACATCACTACTCACTATGAGCATACGAACGCTCGAATGTTGGTTATTAATAAACATTTTACCCAAATATCCCGTTGAAGGAAATGCTTGCCAGCCGGACTAATTTCTCCCCTGGGGCTGTCGAATAGGTTGATTGGCCGAGTTACAGCTACAAAATTAGGTGGATTCATGTCAAATTGGTAAATAATAAACACTCGTACCCCTCAATACATACATGCAAACATGAACAAACACAAGCACTTCCACATCGACAAGTATTTTTCGTGTGTATGAATGCATAAATGTGAGTAGGAAAACCGCACATTGGCGTATAAGCAAACTCAACTACTGCGAACAACTTTGAGTGAGTGTATGCGTGAATGCGTGTAAGTGCGTACTTAAACCTCTGGGAGCGCTGCCAAGTGAATGTCAATCGTCATTGAGAACTTTCAAAATATTTTACAATTACTATGGAATATCTAGAAGCAAGAAAATAACATTTCCACTGTTCGTATAGCTGTTTATACAGACAGTTGAATGTTCGATGATACAAGTGGTTGTGTCGTCTTCTCACCCTTCCGAATTGGGTTACCTAATCAATTCAATGCAGTGCATTGCTTTAGCAATCTAACATTTTGTGGATCAGCAAACCTTATCAGTTCTGTGAGCTGCACTGGTTTTATAGTGCTCTTAAATATCTTAAAAAAAGATCTGAAATAAATAAATTTTATAATACTTTAATATACAAATTCTTCTTTTTCCATTCCATTTTCCTAGAAGTACCAAAATATGAAACAGTAACTTAGCCATTTTTTATGCAAGCGCACACACTCGAACCAACTACAAATAAATGAGACCAAAGTGCCAACATTGGATGTGAAAGGAAATTAGTTTCGTTTGAAATGCTAAGAAAGACACAGAGTCCTCCTCTAAAGTTTCTAAACAAAGCAAAAAGGAATGAACGTCAATATGTTTTATGCAGCCATTTAATATTAATAGAAGAACTATTGCGAAAGGTTGGGATTGATTTTACTTTTGCTGCCAACCACACATTTAATAGCATTCCATGCAAAGAGATTAGGGTCATGGAATTGTATGAGCGCGAGTCGGTTGCGTCCGTTGATTGGTCTGCTGTGAATTTATCTATATTTTCTTTAGCTATGAGGGGTGTGTTTGTATGCGCGTTTTAGTTTAAACACCAGATTTTTCTTTGCTCTTTTCCTCCTTTTCTCTAAGTCACTCTAAGTAAACGTCCAACACGTAGACATCCAGATAAGCCTGTCAAATTCCCTCTAATGCGATTACTTTATCAATTTTTCATTTCTTTAATTTTCCCTTGCATTTTCGATTTTTCATGTTAGCCAGTTGTCAAAAATAAGTTTTCCACTTAATAAATCCTGCATTAAATTTTATTGGTTTCTAATATATTTATATGTTTTTTTATTAGCTAAATTGAGTGGTGCTTGAACTAACAAACACACACAAACCTGTTGCTGGCAGTCGTATAAGTGTTGCTCATGGCACTATAACGAAATCGAGAAAGACAAAAAAATAATGGCTGATTGGAAAGTTTTAAAATCAATGCTATTAACTAATAGAGAAAAGCCAAAGTTTGTAAGCCTTTTTAACATATTTTCTCTCATTTGACAGCAGAATAAATTTTAGCTCGAACTTTGATTTCATTCTTTGTTTACAAGCCATTTAAATTGTCTGTGTTAGTGTGTTTTTTATAATGAAAACAAAAAAACCGAATATCGGTCAATGATAATATTCTTGTTTTGGGAAGTTGATCAGCAACAGAAATTTATAAAAAACAAAAAAATTTTAGAATATGTTGAAAGGGTTCCGCTCCCTCATTTCCAACTTCCCATCGATAGGTTTTAGAGGTCAAACATGGCCGCAGAAGCTTTGAAGAAGCACCACTTAGTAGACGTCCGAAAAGTAGCACAACTACAGAAATCATTAAGCCAAATTTACGATATTGTTTGTGAAGTTTCAAGTTTGACCAAGCATAAAATTACTGATACGGTGCCTTTGTCGCAGAGCATACTTCGCGTTAAGTTATTCCAGTCTAAACTACCAAAAACTACGTATTTATTATGCTCTCTTACGACCAATCATGGCGCACGGTTGTGAAGTGTCGACGAAGATGATGAATGAAGTGAACCAAATAGCAACGTTCGCAAAACGTTCGTACTTAACCCTAGAAGGGTACTGTGAGTAAAATTTACTCACATAAGGAATAGATTTGTTCGTAAATCTACAGGTTGGCCACACTGAAAGTCAAGCCACTAGCAGTGCTTGGCCCACTCTGTCATTAGTCGGCTGCCGCAAGCATTGAATGGTGTTGTTTAATTTATCGCGCTTGTGGACAATTTAAAAAAAGGTAGTGAGTAAAATTCACTCTTCGGTACCCTTTACGTACTAAATTGTGTGAGGCAAGTTTATTTATCAGTAACTTACTATGTGTCTAAAAAATATATTTTCTGCTGAATTATGACAATTATGTTTATGTTTTGTATTATGTTACCGTAAAGAAAACTACAGAGCATACAAATGGCAGGTCGCGGGCTATCAGAACAAAATATTTTGGATGCAATACTTGAACTAGAATCTGAGGAAGAAGACAATTTGGAGTTGGAGCTTTGCAACTTTGATGAGGATTCTTGGGACAGTGTTGCAGATCCGGAATATCAACCAGAACCGGAAGAATTAAATGATGTCGAAGAAAATTTGGGACACGGAATCATAAATGCAGAAGAAGCTGAAAAGGAAGAAAGGGAGGAAACACCTGGTAGCAGCAAACGTAAAAAACAGAAACTTATTGAGGGGAGAAGAAATGAAAGATTAGCTGTCCAAGAAATTCGTGAAACAGAAGAGGTAATTACAATTATTACACCTAGTACCAACAATCTGATCGGAAAAGATGGAAATTTTATTTGGAGTAAGGAACCTGTTGCTGCGCTAGATCAAAAAACTCCCTCAAAAAATATTGTTCACATTCGCCCTGGCCCAACGGTAAATGCAAAAAATTCGTTGTGTCCTGCCAGCTGCTTCAAACTGTTTTTTACCGCAGACATATTGGAAGAGATTTTGGTTTATACAAATAAAGAAATAAACATTCAAAGGGAGAACTATAACGATAAATCTCACGCGGTTTTTTCATGTGAGTTAACGGAAAGATTTCAAAGTAAAAGATTAGCAACTAATACAAACATGAGCCTGGCTTTGAAAAATTCCATTCAGAATATTGTAGGCGCAAGCCAAGAGGCCCATAGTGCCGGAGAAGACTAAAAGGGGCCAAGAAAGTACTGTAATTTTTGTAGTTATACCAAACGTAGATACACCACCACTTATTGCAATTGTGGATTAGCTATTTGCGGTGAACATGCACAAAAAAAATTGCCTTGAATGTGCTTGAAAAACAATTTTTATGTATTCATAATCGTCAAAAATCAATAATAAAATATTATTTTTGCTTATTTTACACATTATAATAAAAAACTACACTTATATTATATGCTAGCTTTAACTTTTTTCAATTAAAACTACTATTTTACAAAATAAATCAGATAATAACGTAACAGTTCTGAAGTGAGTAAAATTTACTCATCGGTACCTATAAGCGCCTACAATTTAACTGTACCCTTCTAGGGTTAAGTGCCTTCCTTAAGAATTTTTAAACAGTGAAATTACCACCTGCGGACACACCTCCCATGAATGGACAAAAGTCTAAGAACCAAGTTTTACGTTGGAACAAATCTCCCTGCGATAATCAGCCTACTCTTATCACCTAATCGCTAGACCCATATTACAAAAGAAAAAACACATACAACAATAACCAGAACTTGATATACTCATAAATATGTTAAGACATTCTAAATTTGTAATAAAAAACACCGCAAATATAAAACACACACAAGAAGTTTATTAGTTGTTTTCAAAAATTCCAAAATTAATCATACTTATACATAGAGTGAAGGACTTAAGGGGCAAAGTCCATGTAAAATTAAAAAAAAATCGATTTCGTTTTTCGATTTTTCGAAAGTACAGCATCTTAAGAATGTACTGTGTAATTTTCATGCGGAAATTCCTAATTTTTTAGCTTCTACAGCTTCTTTTTGGGGGTTAAAAATGTGAATAAAATAGCCCTCAATTCTTACTTTTCTTCAAAGACTTATTTTATAATTAATTGTATAGTTGTTTTTTATAGGTTCATTCTTTCCAACAATATATTTTAAAAAACACCAATTGTTTTTTTTGTTTCAGATCTATAGATTAAGAGTATTAAATAGAGCAGTTTGGCACCTCGCCCCGTAGGCAGCCGGCAAGAAATGATCCTGAGCCGCCATTTTGGAAAAAAAATGAAAGAAATTTGTTTTTGATTTTTTTTTACTCTCGAAAGGTTAAATAAAGTTTTGTTAAAGCTTCACAAAAATAGAATTATTTTTTCACCTTTAAAAATATGTTTAAAAAATTACCTAAATTTAGACTTCTACATGGACTCCCCCCTTAAGGGGGTAGTATGGTTAATTCGGTGTAAAACAAGCATATTTTTCGAAATTTTTTTTGTCGACACAGTTGATTTATTCAAAATTTTAAAATTACTTCATTATAAAGTCATATTTAAAGAATATTGTGTGAAATTTTCATTGATTTTTATGAAGAAATGAGTTGGTGGCAGCGAATCTTCGCGGACGTCTCATAGAAAAGTTTTATTGCGGTGTCCCTCAGAACTCATTACTGGATCAACTAAAATCAAAAAACCAAATTGATTTCATCAGCTAATAAAGTTTCGCAGGTAACAACGTCGATTTTTTTTTTTTTTTTTTTTTTAATTTTTTAAAGCGCTTTGAAGTCAAAACACCGATTTTTCATAAAAAAAACTTGAAAACTTTGTTGTTTTAAAATATGACAAAATTTAAAAAAAAAAAAAACTCGACGTCATTACCTCGTGAATAAAGTAAAGAAACAAAAAAACCAAATTTGAAAAGAATCGGTGCAGTAGATATGAATTTACAGTGAACACCGACCGTAAAAAAGGCAAGTGTGAGAAAAACGCGTTTAAAGATTTGTGAAGATTTTTACAGCGTGAAATCCGGTTGGAGAGGTAGATACTTAATCCTTTGTGTCTTTGTCAATTTTACTCTAATGCACTTCAAACTTTCACACAATAATCTTAAGATGTTATAGAATAATTTAAAAAAAAAAAAAAAAAAAAAATGAAAAAAAAAAAATACCATACTACCCCCTTAAGTCTACATACAGCAGCATATTTTCTTATTTCCCAGAAGGTATAAAATAATTCAATAAACTGTTGATGAAGTTTTTTCGGAATTTAAATTTATTCATAAATTTACTAAAATTAAATTTTTTCACTTGCTTTATAACAAAAAAATAACAAAAGAAGAAAAAAGCGGTATGACAGAGGTCTGCATGCAGTTCAATTACCTTAAAAAACTAATATATTTATATTAAAAACTATCTCCTTTGAAAACTTTTAGTATTTAGTTGGTCCACTAGTGTTATCAATCACTGCTTGGAGGCATCGTGGCATTCATCCAACGACTTGGGTAAGCTCTTCCCGCGTTATTTGGTTCCATGCCTCCATCAACTCTTTCTTTAGCCATTTTGTGTCAATTACTTTACTCCGTAGAATTTTTTTTTTTTCTAAAAGCTCCCAAAAAGTTCTATCGGACTCAAATCGGAACTCTGTACTTAGTTGCATGGATGCGCCATATAAGCGCCATTCTTTGACAGTTAGTGCAGGGTGCTTAGAGTAATTGTCTTGTTGGAAAACTCAGCCTTGCCCAAGACCCAAGCATTCTACCGATGGCTTCAACTATTATTCCAATATGTTTTTGAAGTGAAACTTCTTAGGCGTCGATGGAGGAGCGAGAACGGAGAGTAAAATTTCAAGGCCATGCAACGTTTTGGGCATTTTCGTTCCGCGAAAGAGAAAAAAGTTATAACGTACAGGAAAAGGAGAGAGAGAGAGAGAGAGCTATACCTTATATATAACTTAGACACACTTTAGGCTATTCTTCCTGAGTTTTTCCTTGTGGTTGCTAATTTCTAGTGAGCAATAACATTGCCTACTTTTTGGCGTTTGTTTGTTGGTGCAAACTTGTAGGAAATATATTTTTGATGCCTACTTTTTGGCATTATATTTCCTTGGTGCCTACTGTTTGGGGCGTTTTTTGGTCGGTGTAGTGCGCGTTGTTGTCACGGTTTGTGTCCGGCCTTTACCTACACCTGCGACCTTCTCCGTTTTTTTGTAAATTTTGTCTATTTGTATTCTCATCAAATGTTGTGAATTTATTTAGGTATATATTCTTTTTCTCTTTCTCTCTCTCTCTCATTCTGTCTCGGATCTCTCCCTCCTACTATGACTGCAGGACCGATAGTCCATAGTACATTGAGTAAAAGTCATATTTCCAACGCCAGATGAAGCTTTATCTTCCATAACCCACTACGCTACCTCCACCGTGCTTGACAGTAGGCATCAAATTCTTCATTTCCATATCCGCATTTCATCTCTTCCATTTGTATTTTAGCCCGGCCATTATTTCGCCTTAAATAAATATTAAACAAAGAAGTTCAAAAATATTTTAATGCTTAAAACGCTTAGATTTCTTCTTCACGGTAGCCATTGTGGCCCACAGCATCTGTGTTTTCGCCTTGAATAGGTAGGTAGGTAGGTAGAAGTGGCAGTGGGTATTTAAACCAACTCACTTAGGCCGTTGCCAACCCATTGTGATACCACAGTAGCAGTTCACCTTCTACTCCTCGTGAAACCTATTTATTTTAAGTGAAAACCCATTGATTTGGCTGACACTTATATATGCCTAAGGTCTTCAGTATCATTCAAGAACGATAAGCCGAAGTATCGAAACCTAGTGGTATACCACGCAAGACAGTGACAAAGAAGAAGTCTGGAGGACTCTTCCTCCTCCTCATTCTCCCAGCTTCAGACATAGTCGAAATGGGGTACGTTCAATATTTGAGCGTGTCGACCTAAGAGTGGCCTGTGATCAAAGTGTCTAACATAGAGAAGTTTATCTCTGGATAAAGATGTGGTCAGCTACTAAATGAAATTTTTGCGCAAACTTTTTCAAGCAGTTACCGCTCTTATCCTCTATTGCAAAATCGGGAATTCCTATTTATAAATATCTACGATTTGTGCCAGAGTTTAAAACACTCCAAAATTTAAATAACAATATAAATAACAGAATAACATCAATGCATTTGTTAAAAATCAAAAATAAACTTTTTACCTACGACAGCACAAGGTGGCGCAAAACTAATGGTCTAATTTTGTTTTTGAATCACTTTTTACCAAACAAAAAAAATATTTTGAGTGATGAAAATCTATATTTTGGTTCTTTAGCGCACCCCATTGCTTGTCTGTTCGTATGCAGCAGCTCTCGAGTTCACAGGTGTGAAATATGATTGACATACGACGTCATTTGCAAATCTTATAAATCTTCCAGTAGGGTGACTAATTTTGCGCCCCCTTGTATTTATCATGCGTTGTAGCATTGATTCTTATCGACCACATAGCAATGCTTTGTTCATATAAAAGTAATTTTTTTCTTGTCCAACACTGCAATAAATTAACGGTTTCCATTTATCAGCGCCACCACTTGATGGCGATTTAAATTTTTTATTAGTCGAGCTTCTATTTTGCTGATATCGATGCAATAAATGCGATTAGCTGATTCATTTAAAATTCGTTATTTAGTGCCCCCCGCTAGGTATATAAACTGTTTACCTTCTGAACAGAAATCATTAGTAGTTGAAAATAGTTCCACAATGAAAGTCTTTTGGATTTTGGCAGTCTTTGCCTTAGCAGGTAACTTAATTGTGCTACCGAAATTTCTTAAGGCCAGTAACTACAACCGTAACTTTTTTTGAATAGTGTCGGCTGTTCCCATTCCTGAGGAGGAGCGCGTGAATGGTGAAAATGGTTGGTATGTACCTCAGGCTAATGGCTCATACGTATGGGTTTCAATGGAAGAGGGCGAAAGCATGTTGGAGGAATTGGAGAAACAGGATGAAATCGAGGGACGCCTGTCACTTGTGCCTGTAACTTTTTACTTGTATACAAACCTAAATCCCTCCAAAGGACAAAAGATTAGCGAAAGCGCCTCATCGATTCAAAGTTCTAACTTTGATCCTAGCAATCCAACGAGGTAACGAAAGAATTCCAAATATGAGTACACTTCAGAATTCAAAAATTTTTAGCACAATACTGATTTTTTATATGTACCACTCCACCACCATTGCAGATTCGTGATCCATGGCTGGATACAGAGCTACACCTCCGGCATGAACAAGGATATTCGCGCTGCATGGCTGGCCCGTGGCAAATACAATGTGATCGTTGTCGATTGGGCGCGTGGTCGTTCCGTTGATTACGCTTCTTCAGTTGTTGCTGTACCCAAAGTAGGAAAGAAGGTTGCCAGCTTGATTAATTACTTGGTAAAAAACCACGGTTTGCTTCTCGATACGACCGAAGTAAGTGGTCATAGTTTGGGTGCTCATGTTGCCGGTTATACTGGTAAATTAGTTGAGAATGGCAAACTTCACGCGATCATCGGTATGGATCCCGCTTTGCCGCTTTTCAGCTACAAAAAGGCAAAGAAACGTCTGAGTTCCACTGACGCCAATTATGTTGAAACTATTCAAACCAATGCTGGAATGTTGGGTTTTTTGGAGCCCATTGGTAAGACCTCTTTCTATCCAAATGGCGGTAAGAGTCAACCTGGTTGTGGCTGGGATTTAACTGGTATATGTGATCATGAGCGCTCTACTACCTACTACGCTGAGTCAGTGTCTCGAAACGATTATCCCAGTGTGAAGTGCAGTGACTACACGTCAGCAGTGAAGAATTCATGTGGCAGCACCTACAGTAGTGTAAATATGGGCTCAGAAACCAATGCTTATGTGGCTTCGGGTGAATACTATGTACCTGTACTGAGTTCTTCCCCTCATGGTTATGGCAACGCTTAAGAAATTTGATAGAAAATAATGATAAATAAAATAAAATAAAAATAAATAAAGTATTGTTTTATTGTATGCGCAAAGGCTGTTGCCTACTAAGCTGATATATTATTATTATTATTTATAGGGGATATATATTGTACTATATGACCCTAACTTAATTATCATAGCACACTGGCCAAAGCTGATATATATTTCTAAATATTTCATGAAAATGATTGATCAAGACGAACACCACAAATAAGAGGAGGAGCTCGGCCAAACACCTAAAAAATTGAAATAAAACAACGAAAATTCAATTTGATTTGGCAATTATTATTATTTTTGTGTACAACCATTCATCACATTTATTTTAAGAGGGCAGATACCTGTAAAATTTCGAAAAAAGAAATTTTTTTTTAAGAATATGTCAAAATAAATTTAGGACGTAAATTTAGGTATTTCTTATATTATAGATGGTCAACCGTGAGGACTCTATTCAATGCGTTCGAGCGCTGGGAGAGGTATAATTACGTTGTATTCAAACTTTAGACGCGTTTTTCTCAAAACTATATTTTTCGAATTGGCTTACGCGATAACTCGAAAAGTTATAGACCGATCTCCCTGAAATTTTGCACACATCTGTTTTATGATATTACTTTCTATGTGAATTTACAATTCGAAAATTTTTCAAAAAAATTATTTTTTCGAAGCAAAAATAGTAGGAAAATTCGCTTCAAAATTCCTTTATTTTTTGAAGCATTTTATTCCGTAATTTTTTTCCCCATTCTGTTTTAATTTATATAGAAATTATGACATTAATAAATAAATAAAAATGTTTGGTTTTTTGTATTCAGGTCACTGACGCCGATGCCACAATGCGCGCCGATTAAGAAGCCCCGCTGCGACCTTCCTGGAAGAATTGAGTGTACATCCGCCATTTTAAATGATTAAAAAAAAAAAACATGTATTATTTTAATGTATAAATAAACTGTATGCCAGTTTTAAAAAATATATATTGACTTCCTCATTTTAAATAATTTTAATTAAAATCAGGGAAAATATGGCCGTTTACAGGTAACTGTCCCCTTAAAGACAATCCCTTTCGAATGTTGGCCGCAGCGGTGCCGTAATTCGGCCACCCGTAAACACCAATTTGACACTGAATGAATGACTCATTGGAGGACTTCGATCGGCATCTCCCGCTTAAATTTAGTAATGTTGGTTCCAATGCCTCAATCGAAGCTGGTTTATCCACAAAGCATTTAGACTTTACATATCCGCTCAAATGGCGTTCACCATTTGCTTTTATAGTGACGCCAGAGCCTCATCTTTGAAGAAATATGGACCGTTGGTTCCTCAAGCCCATAGGCCGCACCGAATGGTTGTTTTCAGTTGCTTTTTTTCAAAGATTTCAATATTTTTGGGCCTTCTTACTTATGTTCAATCGACAAAAGAAACTATGTGATCTCTACATTTTAGAAATACGACTCAGTCCATCAGTTCTGTGGAAAAAAGAACGAGAAATATTTTTATGGATTATTTTAACCCTCTAGCTCATCTACAGATGCATCACATTTGTCGCTCTCAAATGCTCACACAAATATTTGCCATAAAATTCTACTGAAAGTTTCTTAATACATGAAAGCTTGAAATCCAAATTAAATGCCAGAAATAACTCAACACAGAAAATGTGTAAAAATTAACTTCGTTAGTGCGTTTTCAAAATCGCATAAGCAGACTAAAGAAAACGCGACTGAGGTGTGCATACAGAGTCTCGCAATAGCAAAAAAAATTTTTACCCGACCTGCCAGCTACTAAGCAAGTAGAGTTTGGAAACGACGTTTCGTTATGTTGGATCACCAGCTGAGTCTATTCAATTGGCTTGTTTTGAGAAGATTATACCTTTTCGATAGCTAAAGAGATATATCGAAATAGTTTGCACAATAATTTTTTGACGTGATAACGTCTTATAATTCGATTTAGACGGCTGCACGCACGAATAAATGTGTCGTTACCTTGCTCAATCGTCGTTACCTTGCTCATTTGTCGTTACCTTGCTTATTGTCGTTACCTTGAATGAACTGCAAGCGAGAGCGCGGAACGCACGACAAAGAGCACAATCGGTCCCCGCGTTCGGCAACGTTCGACATCTGTCCTACTTGAGTGAGCATATATATGTATGTATATGTGCATTTGTATATAAATTCACATACTTGTATTTGCATATGCCTTCTTCCTGTGTGCATGGTAATGAACCATTTCTCTGTTGAGAATAGGACGATGATAGAAAAAGTAGGAAATGAAAGGGAGTGTTTCGAGTGTAAAGTGTCTTGAAAAAGGCAAATCGATGATGGTGCCTCTTAGTGTTGTTGACTTATTAACGTCTGATGCACAATCGAAATTGAACATATCTTTCATGAATTTGATAAATGTTTCGTCATTTTTCACGTTTGTGTAAATGTAACTTGATCAATTCCATTGCGATTCCATTTACCTCCTTCTCTATATCCATACAAAATATCTATCAAACAAATAAAATTAAAATTTTCTTTTGAAAAATGCAGCCATTCCATCAGTATTTTCTTATGATGTTGTCACGTTAAACCATCGACAGTAACCCGACTTTACAGACCTCTTTTTTTGGTTTTTTTTTTTGTTTTTTCGTTTGAATGACTTGAAGTGGGAAACATTCAGTGAAAAACCGTAAGTTCAAAATATTATCAAGCAGCTATTTTTAAGTCGCAGGGCCTGGTTCGGGTTTTATTGACAACATTTATTAGCTATTAATTTTACCCTCTAATTGAAAAACAGAAAAGAATCTAACCCTTCAACTAACATTTTAAATAAAGTCCAAAATCTTTATTTCTAAATAATCTCTAAAACCGAATATCTCGAAAATGGTTATGTTTTTCACCAAACTAATCTGAAAATAACCCAAAAAATAATATTCTTAAGTATCCAGCACATCTGTACCGGTTTCAGCACGCTTTTAACCAATCGCCCCTTCGACGTTGACACTTACAGTGCAGTGCAAGGTTTCATTGTCGCGTAATTTTCGCTGGCGATTTTATTAATGCAAAAATATTTACGCAAAGAAAATTATTTTAGTAAAAATCGACCACGCTCAATAGTTTCATTATATTTTCCTTCACGGCGTAAAATCGCAACTACAGTTATATTACCTTATATTTTTAAATCACTTGCTGCACTTTATCAAAACTTTATCAGTTAATTCACCTTGATTCAATTTGTGATATGAGAATACAATCTGACGCATACGTGCAGTAATATATAAAAGATTAATAACAGCATTAAAAGATTATCTTTTTCTAATATAATAAATAATAAATATTTTATTTTAAAATAATAAATTTATTACCTTAAAACCTTCGATGAAATTACTCGATTGAGCGGAAAGGTTGAGAGAGTATTTTCAGTGCTAGTACTAAGCGATTGCACGGGACTCGAATGATTAGTATTTATTTATTTATTGTTAGTTAGTCTAGAAATACATGATTTATTATATACTACAATAAAAAAAGGCCAGCCGCACTATGTGCGATATTTGAAGTGAAACTTCTTAATTTCTGAATTAAATTGAAATATTTTAATGAGGATTGAAATGATTTTTTAAAAAATTACATACAATAATAGTGGATAGTAGTGGATAATAGTGGATAATATTATTATTCATTTATTTCTGAAATTTGTACATTAGTCGATGCTTCAATAGCCTGTACATTTTGTATTGATAACTGAAATAGGCTGAAGTCGCGGGAGGATCACACTCTATTTCCAAGGTTTGAGATTGTAACACTTCAGCAAAATCAACTTGTATATCACTCACATTCGAAGACACTGGTCTTTGGACGACAATAGCATTTGCATCTTCTAGCATCTTTTTTCGCTGTCTATATTCACAACACCGCTGAGCGACTGATTTCCTTGTCTTTGTGTATGTAGTTGACGTTGGATTCATTGGACTTTACGATGCATTGGCCTGATGCACGTCGACTTGAACGACTATTATTCTTCCCTCAATATTTTTAACAGAAACTTGAGCCTGCTCAGCTTGGCCACTCGTTTGTGATAAATATTGATGCAATATGTTACCATTGTCTCTGCTGGTACTGGGTTGTGGATTGTCTGGATTGACTATGGGTAATTCACTTGGCCTAGTGGAAATCGTCGATGATGATTCGTCTCCGATAGTGGCGACTGCATTTCGCAAGGCCTTCTGTCGAGCCCTACATTTTCGATTGTGTTATGGTGCTGTTTGCGCTGGCGGTTTTTCTTGTTTCGACAATTTTTTCCGAGCTCTGTATTCTCGTGCACGTTCAGCAGGCGTTATTGGTATATTGAAGTCTATAACATATTTTTTTTTTTTTTTTTTTTTTTTTTGTCGGGACAACTAGCAAGTGCAGTACTCAGACATTAATTGAGTCCATTGTACTAGACTTGGATTCCCTTTTAATTTTCTTTAAATCTACCCGATCTCCGAAGAAATCTGAGTAGATCTTGTGGTGCCAAGGAGCCAAGATGGTCACTTCTTAACACATCAGTGCCAAAGACCTCAAACCTGATTCGGGCGAAGGCGGGGCAGACACACAGGAAGTGGTCCGCCGTCTCATCCTCCTCTTCACAAGCTGGGCAGAGTACACTGTCTGAGATGTCCAACCTTTCCATGTGTTTTGCCCACAGAAAGTGGCCCGTCATCAGTCCAAACAGCCGTCTGCACTCCCCTCTGCTTAATGACCGAAGAGTTTGCGACAGTCGATCGGACATGACAGGTAGCATCAGTTTAGTCCATCTGCAGCCTCTCTCAGCCTGCCAAGCTCGTATGTGGGTGGTAGTTACCCATTTGCTAACCGTGGCTGTGATGGCCGCAGAAGGGAGTGGCAAAACGGGCTCTGGGCCAAAGAAGTTGGCCTTAGAGCCCATCTTAGCTAAGGAGTCAGAGGTCTCGTTACCCGCGATACCCACGTGTCCCGGGACCCATGTTAGCATCAGGTTATTATGTCTGCCGACATAGTTCAGCCTGGATTTACAGGACTTCACTACCCCTGATGTGGTTTGAGGGCTGTCTAAGGCCATAAGCGCTGCTTGGCTGTCGCTGCAGACACATATAGATCTGCCTCTCCATCGTTTTTCCACAATAAAGTTCATCGCTTCTTGAACTGCATACACCTCCGCTTGAAACACAGATCCATGCATTCCAAGAGCAAAGTGCGTTTTGTTCCGCTGGATTCCACGTAGACCCCAGAGCCGGAGCCATGCTCGGTCCTGGAGCCATCCGTAAAAATGCGAAAACAGTGTTTGCCGGGCTCATTTTCTGAGTCTCCCCACAACTGAGCCTCTGGTAGCACTACACTGTATCTCTTTTCAAGTACGACTCTTGATGGCATTGAGTCAAGGGGCATGGAGAGAATCGTTGGATGAATGTACATGCCTTCTCTGTGTTCCAATGCCGGACAAGGGCCGTACCAGTTCCCACTGTGTTTCAGTATGCAGATGGCCTTCAGGGCCTCTCCTCGGATGAAAGCATCAAGTGGTGGAAAACCAATCAGAGCATCTAGGGCCGGCCTGAAGTAGTCGGAAAAGCTTCGGTGCACAAGATGGCCACAGTGCGCTGTAGTCTCGATAAGGTCCTCCTGACTCACACTAGGGATAGTCTACTCATCCAGACCACTGATGCGTAGGTGATAATGGGTCTTGTCATAGCCGTGTAGATCCATAGGACCTTGCTAGGAGAAAGACCCTACGTTTTCCCAAAGACACCTTTGCACTGCCACAAAGCTGTCAGTGCTTTGGATGCCTTTGTCTCAACGTGTGATTTCCATAGGAGCTTACTATCGAGGATTACTCCTAGATATTTAATTTCCTTGGATAGCTGGATTGTGACTCCTTTTAGCCTTGGCAGAACGAGTCCGTCAAGCTTCCTCCTTCTGGTAAAGAGGGCAATATCAGTCTTGGCGGGATTTGCCGACAGCCCGTTCGCACAGCACCAAGTGTCAATCCGATCCAGAGTTTTCTGCACTTTCCTGCAGATGTTCATAAGCGAAGAGCCTGTTACCAAACAAGCAACATCGTCCGCATATGCTTGTGCGTAGACTCCCGACTCGTTTAAGGTGGTGAGTAGAGGATCGATTACCATGCACCATTGCGAATTTTAACTTCACTTTCACTGAATATATATTTAAATATTAAGTATTATTTAATAATAATTTTGATGAAAACGTGGGCTACACAAATCCACGTCGTTTTCTACGTGTCTAGGCGTCTGCGTCTTATCGCCCTTGTATAAGTTAATTTACCCGGTCACGGTTGTTTAAAAAAAAACAATTTTTATCCGGTGAACGGTCTTTATTTGTTGAAACTTAATTTACAACTGACTTAAAAAGTATTCTTAATTCTAATACTAAAGCTAAGCCCGTGTGCCAGCAACGTGACCCATTCTTTGCTGAATAGGCGTTTCCCACGGAAACGCCAATCGCTGCTCTGGTATCTCTTCAAAAGCGTTGCGCGTGTGGAGTGTTGGGTTACCATCATATTTTGGTTGAGGTGTGTGAACTGTTGCGTTAGCTTATACTCGCCCTGTATGCATGCGCATGTATACGGATGTCACCATATGGCATAGGCTGTAGGCTGCAGTATATGGCATAGTATAATATTAGTGTATATTGTCTGTGTATACTCTGTAATACATATCTACAGAGTGGGGAGACAACGAAGCCCGCACAAAGCGGAGAAAGAGAATAACTTGTATGGCGTAGGCTTGTACATTTCGTGACGGTTTTTCGTAACGCTAGCTCGTGTGTCGCAGCCTTGAAATTTACTCTGACGCGCATAAAAAAGTTTCACTTCAAAAACTTGACGACAATAGTTCAGACTTATCTCTTTATGTAATTCGTTCAGTCACAATTTGAAAGTTTGCTGAGAAGATGCAAAATCAAAACCCAAGGAATTTGAAATTTTATTGTATTCATTCAATCTTCTGGTATTAGAGCATAAGTGGCATAAACGGTTCTTATCCACTTCAGAAAAAAAATATTACTATAAAGATTTTTGTGTGAAATGTAAAAATAAATGCGCTGTAAAAGATGAGGACAGTCAAGTATAATATTGATGATATCAAAGATAAAGCGAAGGGAAAGAATATTCCTTTTAAGAATTTTCTATAGACTTGAAATTGCTTATGGTATGATATTTTACAACTAACATCATACAATTTTCATTCGAATCAAAGATTGTCTAAGATTTTCCAAATTTAAACTTTCAAAAACTGAGACTTTCTGACTACAAATTGTAGTCCAATAGATTCAGATCTGGGCTTCCAGATGGCCAATCTTCTTCTTCTGAACCCAGCAATATTTTATTTTTTAGCCTTACAGGCTGAACAAAATCAGTAATTATCAAAAAGTCCATCGAAATTGTTCGTAAATTTATCAAAAATGAACCGAAATTATCACTAAACTTCATGGAGTTGAAATTGAATATCTCTGAAACATCGATTTATCGCATTTTAACTGATCATTTGGACATGAAAGGTATGAGCACGTTTCATCCCTCTCAAGTTAAGTTTTATCCAAAAATTGCTCAGAATTCAACAGTCGAAAGACCTCATTAAAGAGGCGAGAACTTCCTTTACAACTTTATAACTGGTGATGAAACGAAGTGTTACCAACATTTCAGGTTCATGTTACTAAGCACTAAGCGTCAAAGTGCCAAAGGGCAGACCCCAGACGCACCACCACCCAAAAAAATCGCGTTTGGTCAAAAATGAAGTCGATGCTCATTTTCACGATTCTAAAGGAATTAACCACAAGGAGTTCCTGCCAAAGAGCCAAACTGTCAATGCAATTTTTTATCTTGGCGTTATAAAGCGTTTGTTGCATCGCATTCGTCGAATTCGCCTTGAATACCGCGAAAGAGAAGCTGGCGCTTATTGTATGATAATACACCATCTCATCGATCGACTCTTGTTACTGAGTTTTTGACTAGCAATCGCAGTTTAACCATCACTCACGCACCGTATTCGAATGGTTTGGCTCCTTGTGACTTCTACCTATTCGGAAAATTGTGTTTGGTCATGAAAAGAAAACGTTTTGCGTCCGTTGAGGCCACCCAAAAGGCTTGTATCGACATCCTGAAGGACAGTCCGGATTCCGGTCAATGAACTGAAACATTCTTTCGAAAAGCTTTTCGATCGCGCAAAACAGTGCATCGAGGCCAGAGGGGACTATTTTGAATAAATAAACTTTAAATTATCAAAATAAAGCTCCTGTCGTTTCTATTTTAGCTCAGTCTTATTTACTTTTAGACTTCACCTTGTAGGACTTCCGCCTGGTACACTTTTGCCCCGGTTTAGCCCAGAAATGAAGAGATATAACACCTTTACAAGACACCTCCTACCAAACCATTACGGAGGCTGGATGGAGGCCACCCTTAACCCTTAAAACAACATTTTTTGCGTCTTTAGAAGTTTAAGCCTAGATTTAGTCGTTTTGCTTATTAAAAACGTCTTCAGCAGTGAACATTTTCTCATCTGTGAAAAGAATATTTTCACGGCTGTTGACCGCGTGCCACCGAAGAGCTGCTTGCATCTGTCGAGTCCAATTTTATTCAAGAGCTTTGTCAAAATATGACGAGTTGAGCGATGAAACGCTTTGATGTGGAGGTCATATCTACTTAGCCTTAGCATGGATCTGGGCGATATATTCATTTCCTTGGATATGATTTTCTGCTTTCTAAGGAGGTTTCTCGAACGCCTTTTACGGCTGCATTGGTTCGAAACACACGAGGACGACCACTTCTTTTTCTGGCTGTCACTTCAGATACTTGGGAAAAACGATTGGTCGAGCGGTAAACAAACATTCTCGAAATATTAAGTTTTTTCAGCAATTCGTAAATCTCACTTGCACTTTTACCACTTTTCTGTAGTGCAATCCCTGCAATGCGATTTTCCTTAGCTCCTCACTCCATTGTTAACGAGTGAAATTTCCCACGAAACTGAGTATAATTTATGAGTAGACAATGCATACGAACAAAAGCAAAAATAACGGAACTTTTTCTGCGAATTTGTTCTCGCCCTTCTTCTTCTTCTTAATTGGAGCGATAAGCGCTTACGCGATTTTGGCCGAGTTTAACAAAGCGCGCCAGTCGTTTCTTTCTCGTGCTAACCGGCGCTAATTGGACTCACCAAGTGAATCCAAGTCCTTCTCCACCTGATCTTTCCAACGCAGAGGAGCCTTTCCTCTTCCACTGCTAGCACCAGCTGGTACCGCATCGAATACGACATGAACCAGCCAACGTAACCGCTGGATCTTTATTCGCTGCGCTATGTCTATGTCGTCGTAAAGTTCATACATCTCATCGTTCCATCGTCTGCGATATTCGCCGTTGCCAGCGTGCAAAGGTCCAAAAATTTTACGCAGAATCTTTCTCTCGAACACTCCAAGCGTCGCTTCATCGGATGTTGTCATCGTCCAAGCTTCTGCGCCATACGTTAGGACGGGCATGATGAGAGTCTTGTAGAGTGTTAGTTTTGTTCGTCGAGAGAGGACTTTACTGCTCAGTTGCCTACTTAGTCCAAAGTAGCACTTGTTGGCAAGAGAGATTCCACGTTGGATTTCAAGGCTGACATTTTTGTCGGTGTTAATGCTAGTTCCTAAATAAACGAAGTCTTTTACAACCTCGAAATTATAACTGTCAACAGTGACGTGGATGCCGATACGCGAGTGCGCCGACTGTTTGTTTGATGACAGGAGGTACTTCGTTTTGTCCTCGTTCACCACCAGATTCATTCGCTTTGCCTCTTTATCCAGTTTGGAGAAGGCAAAACTAACAGCGCGGTTGGTAAGGCCGATGATGTCGCCAACAATTGTACGCTCTTATAAAAAATTGTGCCTGAGCGATTAAGTTCTGCGGCTCGTACGATGCTCTCTAACATCAGGTTAAAGAAGTCACACGACAGCGAGTCACCCTGTCTGAAACCTCGTTTGGTATCAAACGGCTCGGAGAGGTCCTTCCCAATTCTGACGGCGCTGCTGGTGTTGAGCAACGTCATCTGGCATAGCCGTATTAGTTTTGCGGGGATACCAAATTCAGACATCGCGGCATACAAGTAACTTGTTCTCGCCCTACGCATTGTAAAATTTGTCATAGAATTTATGGCAAGACTAAGTACTTGGCAAATGTCAAAGGTGACATAGAAGAGGTGGCTTCTAGGAATTACTCAGTACTGACATCTAGGCGTCACTTTTGAAAGGTCTTTTACCAACAGACAAGCAATAGAGCGGGTGAAAAAAGGTCACAGCTCCAGTGCGGGTGCACAAAAGTACTTCAAAATTTATAAAAATCGTATTATTTTTACCGATTTCGACAGATAATAGCTAACCTCCGCTTGTCATAAAATCCACCTTAGCTGGCACGCGGCATGAAACTGCAGGTCCTCCATAAGGTACAATTTTATAGAGTAACTCCAAACAATTTTTATTTATGAGATTGCCCTTAACACTAGAAGCGAATTATAATATTCTCGAGTAATGAAAGCTTATCGTAAACGTATTTTTGCCGTCTTCATACACAACTCTAAAAAAAGAAACAAAAGCACTACATTGCCCCTTTCTATTCATTATGTTTAAGATAATATTTTTTTTAGTTTCAAAAGCACATCCAAATTCGCTTTATGCTTCTTTTGAATACAAATACATGTACGAGTAGGTATGCACGATTTCAGGCGTCATGGGGCGTGTAATAAAAATTAAAATTTTCTTATCTCCTTGCCGACAGTTATGATAATGCGTTGACGCACAAAAGGAGACGAGATGCTTATTTTTTGTCATCCTGTTGTCTAAGGAATAAATGTACGACTACTTATCACCGCACAGTGACGGTATATGTTTGTATGTATGTGTATTGCTGTCCTTTGGAGTTTTTCTTTGCGTTTCTTTATATCAGCGAATTGAATGTATTAACTGCTCCTCTCGTATAAATAAACTCAAACTCACACATCCATTTGTGGGTATCAACTTAATTATGCAAATGTGCAAAAGTATGCGCAAATACCCAGTAGGAAAAACCTGAGCTAGCGCAAAAAAATATGCATATGATGACGATTTCGAGTCACGCCACAACTTATGTGGCGAATACGTGATGGAAAGAATAATAATTCGTTCAATAATTCACTCAATTTTATTTAGCTTTACTTTTTTAACATCTGGTCGCATTGCCCGCGATTGCAGTTGTTGTTGGTGTTCTTCTCCTTTCAGCAGTCAAATCTCTCTCTCGCTACTGTAGTGTTGCCTAGCTTTGGATATACTCGTAAAAACGCACTAAAATGCCCATTTAAAGGAAATAAAATACCACATTTTTATTGAATTATTTAAAGAACTTTTTATGTGTAACAAAATGTCTTTAAAATGTGCGTTTTTTTTTAAATAAATGTATTATGGTTATGTACAATTTATTTTATGAGTTTTTTGTTAAGAGAAACTCTTTTGTCAAGAGAATGACTTTTTTTGCTATATTTCAGGTTATGTAACAAGATAAGGTACCCTTTTTGTAAAAATGTCGTTATGGTATTTCCAATATTTTCTGGTATTTTGTTGCTTTTTTCTTACTGTGAATACACCTCTGGATGCCCTATGTGCCACTAAGGATTGAGGACCGGAAGCAACGAATACACCTCTATGGTTTTAATTCGCATTCAGTAAATTCAAAAGCTTTTTATGGGCGCAATCTTGTTTCTATCATTCTTTTGGCGAATAGTTACATTCGCGTTCAGAGCGTCGATCGAGTCGACCCTAACCCATATTACTAGGACGGTGATGTCCTGTGATGACTGTGGCTTGTGTTACAGTCAGTTGCTCCGGGTGATAGATTACAAAACTTAGCCACATCGCATTCATTAAAGATGGACGAACTACATTGAACAGCCGACAGCAGTTGGGGTTAGAAGCATACGACGATAGTGCGAGTGCAACGCGTGGCACAGTGGTCCGGCGGCCGGACAAAATTCAATTTTTCAACATTTTTGAAATAAAAATTCGACAATGTAGAAGTTTTCTTAAATATTCAGGACAGATTTCCTGAAAATATTACTTAATTTGAAAAATTTTTCATTATAGTTTTTTGACTTTAAACATGAAATTGTATGCAAATCGTACTTCATACAAGAGTTTCATTTTCATGTCTGAAAATAAATATTACCATTTGATTGTTAACCAAATATTGAAAAAAAAAAAGATAATTGAATATATTAACGGAAACAGTAATAATTCTCTTAAGTTGTGGTACAAAATCTAATTTTTTTTTTTGAAATTTCAAAATTTTTCGAAAATTTTTTTTTAAAGAAAATTTATTCGAGTGGTCCACACCGGTCCACTTGAAATCAACATGAGTTATGTAGCCACATATTTCAGCTATGATCTCAAACTGAAACCTGTTGCGCAAATTAAAAATAATGTAGCTTATGCAATTTTTTGTAAAAGACAGAAAAAGACATCACAGACCCCATCAGCATTAAAAGACAACTAAAAAAAACAACGTTTTATTATAAAAACAAAATTTTTTTTTAATATTATTACAATATTAATATGATATACATACATATAACACTATATACAATAAAATTATATATAATAATATAACATTTTTATCTGTCACTGACAGATTTATTAAATGCTTTGCTTTGTTCATCAGATGTAGTTATAATATCAAAAACTTAGGTTCCGAAAAACAAGCCAAAACCATTTTCAAAAAAGGTTCTAGAGCTTTTAAATTTGAAAAATGATCCAGCCTCAGAAAAGAGCTCATCAGAAACCGAGGATTCTGAATCATAAAAAAAAATTAAAAATGAAAAACAAAAAAACAACTAAATATCCGAAAAAAATTTAAAAACTAAAACAAAAAAAAATTTAAAAATTAAAAATAAAAAAAAAATTAAAAATTAAAAATAAAAAAAAAATTAAAAATTAAAAAAAAAAAAATAAAAATAAATTAACCTTACCGTAAACCTCCACGTGGTACTCTCTGCGGTCATGAAAAATGTAAAAATGAACTCACCAGCTAATTACGGAAGTAAAAATGTCTTTATATAGGACTATGAATAAGTTCGTGCGGTTTTACAACAGATGGTGTAACTTGATTATTATTCCATCGATCCACATTTCCAAACATTCATTGGAGAGCTACTGTCGTAAGGCACAAACGTCAGTATAAGTTTTTTATTTGAAGCGTAAACAACAATATTTTTACCACACTTGAAAATGTCGAATTTCGTGCCAAATAATGTGTTTTTGCGGGGAATTCTTCTTCATTATTTTAATATGAAGAAAAAAGCAGCCGAAAGTCATCGTATCTTGGTGGAAGTTTATGGTGAGCATGCTCTATCTGAGCGAACGTGCCAGAAGTGGTTTGCACGCTTTAAAAGTGGTGATTTTGGCTTGGAAGACGAAGAACGCGAGGGTGCGCCGCCAAAGTTCATGGATACCGAATTGGAGGAATTGCTCGATCAAGATCCGGCTCAAACGCAAGAAGAGGTTGCAAAAACTTTGGGAGTTGATCAATCAACCATTTCCAAACGTTTAAAAGCCATGGGAATGATCCGAAAGGTAGGCCATTGGGTGCCGTATGAATTGAAGCCAAGAGACGTTGAACGCCGTTTTATGGCATGCGAACAACTGCTTCAACGGCACAAAAGAAAGGGTTTTTTGCATCGAATTGTGACTGGCGATGAAAAGTGGGTCCATTACGACAATCCAAAACGTCGGGCAACGTATGGATACCCTGGCCATGCTTCAACATCGACGTCGGCGCAGAATATTCATGGCCTGAAGGTTATGCTGTGTATCTGGTGGGACCAGCTGGGTGTTGTGTATTATGAGCTACTGAAACCGAATGAAACGATTACGGGGGATGTCTACCGACGACAATTGATGCGTTTGAGCCGAGCACTGCGAGAAAAACGGCCGCAATACGCCGATAGACACGACAAAGTTATTTTGCAACATGACAATGCTCGGCCACATGTTGCACAAGTGGTCAAAACATACTTAGAAACGCTCAAATGGGATGTCCTACCCCACCCGCCGTATAGTCCAGACCTTGCGCCATCCGATTACTATCTCTTCCGATCGATGCAACATGGCCTGGCTGACCAGCACTTCCGTAATTACGATGAAGTCAAAAAATGGATCGATTCGTGGATTGCGGCAAAACCGACCGAATTTTTCACAAAGGGAATCCGTGAATTGCCAGAAAGATGGGAAAAAGTAGTAGTAAGCGATGGACAATATTTTGAATATTAAATTTGTAACCATTTTACGTCAATAAAGTTTCAAATTTCGAAAAAAACCGCACGAACTTATTCATAGTCCATTAATTTAAAATTTGCTAAAACTAAGGTCAGATTCGTCATCACTGATCCTTAAAACCCCTAAATATATATTTTCAGCTTAATTAAATGAGTTTTTGAATTTTGTCCGCCAACGCCTTCTGATCGGACCACTGTGCGTTGTCGTCATTTCATTTTGTGCCGGTATCCTTATGTAGACGGGAAAAAGGTTGGTCTATTGATATCCGCTTTAATAAATTCTCTTGAATTTAGCCATCTGAAAGCGAGAGTGATAGAATACCAAGCCGAATTGAGTACTGAAGGTGGCGCCATTAAAAAACAGTTACTTTACTCTGAGGTCAGCTCCCTTCGAAATACAAAACAAACAAAAGTGGGAGAAATTACATTTTAGTGAAAATTCAGTGAATGGGTTGCTAATATTGTGATTTATGAGATTTAAAGGAAGAGAAATTACTTGTTTGTGAAAAGAAAGAGTAAACGAGTAAGCGGAAGCCATAGAAACTGTCAGACACAAGAAATTGTGCACACACACACGCTTTCTTGCCACTGCATTATAGGCATAAAAACGCAAAAATTCTGCAATTGGAGGTATCTTTATAATTCGTTCCTTCAGAATCCACTTCGTTTTCATTAGTTTATTTAGCTTAAAGGTCAAAAATCTTTAAATCAGCCATTCTATGAATATTTACAAACATAAAATTTCTCTTCCTTTTGTTTACTTTGCTTATTTGTTTTGTGTAGTTATGGTGCATGACGTCAGCCGGTGCAAAATCGCGAAAAATTAAGTTCCGGTTTTTGGAAGGCGCCATCTCCTGTACTCTATTCGCATCGATATCTAGGAAATGTCGGCGGTAGTAGAGCAAAAAATTTTACTACGGCGGTGTCGTAAAAATCTTGGTTTCCTCTTAACTTTACAGAAGACTTTTTTAGGATGAATACTCGTAAAAGTGTATTACTGGAAAGCTGTTCCATAATCGTGTGTATTATTTTCGATCACAAAAAATACAGATTATAAAATACGAAGGACGCTCAATAAGTACCTGTGTTAGAAATGAGGACACATCTATTTCAAAAAAACTTTTTTATTTTTCAACATAGTCCCTTTTTAGAAAAACACTCCGGCCATTTTTTGTAACCCCTTAAAATGTTGGATTTACCGAATTCTCTGAAATACGCCTCTGTCTCAGCGATGACTTCCTCGTTTGAAGTAATTTTTTTCCCTGCGAGCCAGTTCTTCATGTTAGTGAAAAAGAAAAAGTCGCTGGGAGCCCGATCGGATGAATACGGGAGGCGGCACCAATTCATAAAGCACTTCATGCAGTTTGACGGCGATTACTCCGCATGAATGTGCTGATGCATTATCGGGATGAAACAGCACCTTCTTTTTCGCCAAATGTGGTTATGGTTCCTTCAATTTTTTGTGGAAGCCGTCCAATAACTCACTGTAGTATTGTCCAGTGATCGTTCTTCATTTTTCTAAAATCCATGGGGATGACGCCGTTCGCATCCCAAAAAATCGTCGTCATGCCCTTTTTCGGTCGATGGGACTGCCTTCGCCTTCTTTGTAGCAGATTAACCGGAAGAAATACATTATTTTGATTGTTGCTTAGTTTCTGGTGTGTAATGATAAATTCAGTTTTAATCAACGGTGACAATTCGACGCAAAAATTTCTTCGGATCTCCCTTGAATTGATCCAACAGCTGCATCCGCTTGTTGTAGCTTGTGAGCAATCGCGGTACCCATCGGGCCGACAATTTTTTTATAGCCAACTTATCACTATAAAACATTAACTGAGGTTCCGATCGACACACCTTTGGCCTCTGTTACTTCGTACACTTCCTTCCATCGATCAGCGAAAATCATGTCGTGGACTTTTTGAGTGATTTCCTCAGTAACCACGTCTGCCGAGCGTCCTGGTCGCTCCTCATCAAAAATGGATGTTCGCCCGCGTTGAACCAGTATCTAACTGTGGTCGTAGATGGCGAAGCTCCTCAACTTTACTTTTATCTCCTCGCACTTTTTCTCATCCAAAAACGAAAAGCGAATTACCGAACGACAATGGTCTTTACCCACTTAGCAAATATCACGAAACACGTCTTACTCGAATACCTGCCAAATTCAAACTAACCTATCAATCAGTCTGAAATTGGTTTTGCCGGTCGAAAACGCTTCCCCTTCAGCTTTCTTTTCAGGCGCGGGAACAAGAAAAGTCCGAAGGGGACAGGTCTGGGCTGTAGGGAGTGTGGGGAAGCACCGGAATCCCGGCTAATGCAGAGGTGCAGAGGAAGGCGGTGTGCGCCGGCGCATAGTCGTGATGAAGGTTCCAATTGTTAACGAGGTTGGGCCGAACCCGGGCGATGCGGTTTTTCAGCTTATGCGGCTTACATCTTCATCTGTTTACGTCGTCGAAGGCCTTCCAGATCGCTGTTCGTCTTCGACGTCCTGCCGGGCTTCTTGAACGACTTGTGCCACAATTTTACCTGGACACTGGACAGAGATTGGTCCCCGTAAGCCTCCTTGAGTAGCCCAATGGCTTGACCGAGTAACGTTGCTCCAACGAGCTTTCACGCGCGGAGCGATGTTGACTGCACCGCTGTTGCCAGTTAGCTGGGACCGGTTTCTAGTGGAAGGGGAAGGTCCAACGATCATTTCCCCCCACCAGCCGATTCGGTTGAGCACTTGGCAGACGCTCCGCGCGGGAAGGCTCATTACTTTTCAATCAAACCCTGTAGATGACAGCACACGATGCTAACACCAAATTCCCTCAGGAACACCCTCTGTCATCAAACACGGGCACTGATTGAACCGCCCTCGTATTAAGTTGACCTTTGACAGGCTTCTGAAATAAGAAGTCTGGTTCAGTATTCTATCAGAAATAATCTTTCAAATGTCCGATATTATAATGGAGTAGAACAGGGACCAACGGAAATAAGACCCGAAAAACCTAAAAATTTCTATGTTTTTTTTTTGGTTTTTTTTCTTTTGTTTTGTTAATGAGCTTTTATATAATATCGAAATAAATATAAATATGTATTTTAATTAATATATTTTATATCAGAATCTGTAATAGGCTTTACCAGCGCCGATGAATACAGAAGAACTGCGGCCTTCCTCATAAAATTAGTAAAATTGTCTTTTCGACGTAGGTACTGTTTGTCGAAGTAGCAATAAATTCGCAAATTGCATAGATTTATATTGGGCACGCAGCTGCGCTGAATTCGCTAGAATGGCGTTGGTTGGGTATTCGATGATTTTCTTGCTGGGTATATTTATTACGCACACTCATTCCGCTTTCAATTCAGACATATTATAATAGATTACTTGTATGTTTACATTTCTACTTACATAATCATACACATATGCATGTATGTATGTATGTCTATAGCAAATGCTCATTTTGTCGCCAAATACGTGCATGGGTTTAAATGTTTAATGAAAAAGTTCCGACAGAAAATATAAATGTATTTCTTTTCTTTTCTTTTTTGGATTTTGACTTTAGGTGTTTATTTTATTGCATTGCCATTAATTTCTTTCAAACTTTCCATCGCTTGGTTGCCATGGTTCCTAGGAAGCTTTTGTATCTACTTAACCAAGTTGCTCCCTCTTGAGGCAGTGGGGAGTTCAGTTGCTGCCCCCGACTGTCTACTAAGTTGACTTAAAATAATTCCATAGATTACCTTCTTCTCTTGTATGAAATGTTTTATTATCCTGAATTAAAGACTTGCGCTAATTGAATAAAACCATAAGCATTTGGTGTAAATAAGTGAAATGAAATGAAATGAAAAATGCAGGGTACTATTTATGACAGTGTTAAAAGTATCGAGAGGATATGGGTTTCGGCGTATAAGTGCCCAATTCTGGCATCATCTGGATATAGTTTTAAACCACAGAGGCTAAAGTGTCCTAAGAAAGAGGATGCATGCAGTTCGCTAATTACACTAGTTTACACCAAAAATGGTCCTCGACCAAAAGGCGTTTTTTAAACTAATTTGAGGTCGCTGAAACCAAAAATGAATTTTATTTTTTTTTTTTCAAAGAACGGTTCCAAAAACCTGTTTTTTGGGCAATAGTGCAGTTATTACCTGCAATCTCGAAAACTGTGCGCGCCATTTCATTGAAGTGCATACATTTCCAAAGGCACACATGTAACCTACATGGCACTTTTAGTATTTTTATACTGTGCGTTTCGGACGTGTTTTACTGTCGATCCGTGTTAATAAAAGTTTTCTCAATAAACTCAAAGTGCATTATTGCTAACAAGAGATAGGACTCATAGCAAACTGTATAGAAAGTGCAAGGAATGATGAGCGACTACTGCTGGATGCAACTTCGTGAAGATTACGTGCAACATAAAAGAAGAAGTTTGAGAGTAAAAGCATATTTTCCACCTCAAACACAGCCAAGTCAAAAGCTGCAAAATCACACGTGTTGACTTTATGGGTCATAACTTCTTCAATTTTTCGTCGATTCAGACAAACTTAGGCTTAAAATGTAGGTGACAAAATTGTCTTTCAGAAAACCTATCTTAAATCGATATAAAAAAATTTTTTGTTCCAGAAAAAAGTTAATAAACTTTGATAATTTAGTAAAAAACGTTAAAAATGTCTTTTTTTGAACTTTCAACAGCTGTTTTGCGAAAACTACGACTTCCATTAACACGAATTATATATTGCCATGTAGGTTATATGTGTGCCTTTCGAAATGTATGCACTTCAAAGAAATGGCGCGCACAGTTTTCGAGATTGCAGGTAATATCTTCACTATTACCCAACAAACAGGTTTTTTAGAACCGTTCTTTGAAAAAAAAAAATAAAATTCGTTTTTGGTTTCAGCGACCTCAAATTAGTCTAAAACTCGCTTTTTGGTCGAGGACCATTTATGAAAATTCGTAAACTAGTGTTATTAGATATAGTTAGATAGGCTAGATAGCCAGAGTACGTAAATATTTTGTTAAACCCCGCAATAAAATGTGAAAATTTTAAAATTTTTTTTCTTTTTTATGAATCTTCATTGCTTTTTTATAAAAGTATGGCACGCTGCCTAATAAAAACCATACAAGCCTGATTTTCGAAATTTTATTAAAAAAGGCATGTCGTGCATTCCTTATATGGAGCAAATGCGCAACGCCTTGAAAGAAAAGTCTCAACGGGGACTCTCCAGCAGCTTCAAACTGACACTTTATTTACTAAAATTTAATATGATAAAAAAATACGCACCAAAAATATTTTTGGAAATTCTAATTAAAACTCGCGGACCAGGAATGAAATTTTTTAATTTTTCCAATTTTTTTCTTAAGTTTGAAATTAGAATTGGCATGGTTTTTGTTAGACAAAGAGTTATATCTTATGACAAAAATTATCATTAAAAAAGAACTAAAAGAAAAGTAGTCAAAACAGGTTAAAATAATGATTTTTGATATATTTTATCTCGCCTCCCTTTTGGATCTAGACTTCTCCAGGGCGAAACATGTATTTAACACCCAATTAAAAAATTTCTTCCTTTGTAAGAAATCTAAATAATTACCAAGTATATTTTGTTAATTTAGTTTCCTAAGCTTTAATTTTGTTAATTACTTCTATATAAATACGCTTAGTTCTATGTAGTCTGTAAGAAACTTTGTATTTCTTGACTTACTAAAATGAATAAATGAATAAATATTTTTTTTATTACCGATTCTTATTAATTTTTTAGAAGGTTTATACACTTACACCATTTACAATAAAAGGATACTAATAAGCAATTTGTTTTTACGTTGCTCAACGCCGTCAGAATTGGGAAGGACCTCTCCGAGCCGTTTGATACCAAACGAGGTTTCAGACAGGGTGACTCGCTGTCGTGTGACTTCTTTAACCTGATGTTGGAGAGCATCGTACGAGCCGCAGAACTTAATCGCACAGGCACAATTTTTTATAAAAGCGTACAATTGTTGGCGACATCATCGGCCTTAACAACCGCGCTGTTAGTTTTGCCTTCTCCAAACTGGATAAAGGGCAAAGCGAATGAATCTGGTGGTGAACGAGGACAAAACGACAGTCGGGGCACTCGCGTATCGGCACCCACGTCACTGTTGACAGTTATAATTTCGAGGCTGTAAAAGACTTCGTTTATTTAGGAACTAGCATTAACACCGACAAAAATGTCAGCCTTGAAATCCAACGTAGAATCTCTCTTGCCAACAAGTGCTACTTTGGACTAAGTAGGCAACTGAGCAGTAAAGTCCTCTCTCGACGAACAAAGCTAACACTCTACAAGACTCTCATCATGCCCGTCCTAACGTATGGCGCAGAAGCTTGGACGATGGCAACATCTGATGAAGCGACGCTTGGAGTGCTCGAGAGAAAGATTCTGGGTAAGATTTTTGGACCTTTGCACGTTGGCAACGGCGAATATCGCAGCCGATGGAACGATGAGCTGTATGAGCTTTACGACGACATAGACATAGCGCAGCGAATAAAGATCCAGCGATCCGAATGGACACAAACGCTCGGGCTCTGAAAGTATTCAATGCGGTACCAGCTGGTGGTAGTAGAGGAAGAGGAAGGTCTCCTCTGCGTTCGAAAGATCAGGTGGAGAAGGACTTGGCTTCACTTGTTGTGTGCAATTGGCGCCGGTTAGCACGAGAAAGAAACGACTGGCGCGCTTTGTTAAACTCGGCCAAAATCGCGTAAGGGCTTATCGCGCCAATTAAGAAGAGACGAGAAAACCTAGAAAATTCGCCTTTACTTCACTGAAATTTCCGCCAAGCTCGATTCATCACTTCTGGAGATTAGTGTGTTGAAACAGAAAAGCGGATTACCAGCTTGTCTAAGAAGGGTAGTCAATTAAAATTAAATATTTTCAAAAAAAGAAAAGTTTGGGAACTAGCAAAAATGCGCAAAGTGATATGCTTTTGATTACTAGTGGACAAATAATACTTGGAAAACTTTTTATTTAAATAAATAATTATTCCAGTTAAAAGGTAAGAAAAAAAGGAACAATCATTGGCTGCTAAGGTCTTCGGCTATTGTTTTAAATGGTTAATAATATAGATAAAGAAGAAAAAAGGAAATAATTATATTATACTAAGTTTACTAGATGCTAACTGCAAGATTATAATATATTATACCTATACTGGAGAAAAGATGAAGATAGTACAATCGAGGGAATGTGGAAGTAACCACTACTATATACACCAGATAACTTAGAAGCCTATGAAGTTAAATTTTTAATTTACAGCAAGAAAGGTATTGGTTTATGATACTAATATTATAGGCCATGTATGCTTCAGAAGTTCAGATGGTTTGATATTTTTAAACACTGATGATCTAATATTTTGGATTCCTGAACATATATCCATGAAGTGAGTTACGGGGGTTTCGGCAAACCATTTAGCAAATACGAGTGGGTTGAAATTGTATGGCCAATTCTCAGACGAACAACATTTGTTCAGGGAACTTTCATAATTGGTACGCCTTACCAGTTTTTTTATATCTTCTGGAAGAGTGTATTCGAACATGTACAATGGCTCTTTGCTTGCCTCCTTAGCTCTACTATCAGCCTGTTCGTTACCTTTGATGCTACTGCGAACCGGGATCCACATAAGTTTGATTGAACCTTTTCTTTGTGTGAGCACGTTGCCCATTTTTGTGATTGGAAAATTATTTTTTAACATTTTCGATGTTTCGTATAAAGGAGTGTGCACATTCATACACACTCACGCATACATTCTCAAAGAGTGTTGCGATTGAAAAGTTCAACTTTTATTGCCACTGTCTTACTTTGTAGTTTTACACTCGCAAGTGGAATATTTTTACTATTTTTTTAAATATTTACATGAAAACTAATTAAAAATAATTAAACCACTAAAAATAAATGCGGATAGTTTAACTAGAAATTTCAAATAATAATAGCAAAAATACATCAGCTCCAAATTGTTGACGTGATAACGTCTTATAATTCGATTTAACAGGATGCACGCACGAAAAAATGTGTCGTTACCTTGCTCATATGTAGTTACCTTGCTCATTAGTGTTACCTTGCTCATATGTAGTTACTTTGTTCATATTAGTGTTACCTTGCTCTTTAGTGTTACCTTGCTCATTAGTGTTACCTTGCTCTTTAGTGTTACCTTGCTCATATGTAGTTACCTTGCTCATTAGTGTTACCTTGCTCTTTAGTGTTACCTTGCTCTTTAGTGTTACCTTGCTCATTAGTGTTACCTTGCTCTTTAGTGTTACCTTGCTCATTAGTGTTACCTTGCTCATATGTAGTTACCTTGCTCATTGCATTGAATGAACTGAAAATTCTTTCACCATTCGAAAGCTACATCCTCCACGAGTAACATGGATTATATTTTATTTTGGAAATAGGGCTCGAGATATAGGTCAAAACGTGGACCCGGGTAACCTTCGGATGTGAATGTACAATATGGGTATCAAATGGAAGCTGTTGGTGAATGCTTTAGTCCAGAGTATTTTTCATGCCGCTCCGTGACTAGGGTCTCGAGATAGAGACCAAAACGTGGACCCTAGAATGTGTTTGTACAATATGGATATGAAATCGAAGCTGCTGGTGAATGCTTTAGTACAGAGTATTTTTCATGCCGCTCCGTGACTGGGGTCTCGAGATATAGGTCAAAACGTGGGCCCGGGTAACTTTTGGCTGTGTATGTACAATATGGGTATCAAATGATGATAAGTGCTTTAATACGGGGTAATTTTCATACCTATTGATGACTAGGGCCTGGAAATATATGCCAAAACGTGGACCCGCCGTTTTTTTTCACCGAATTAAACCAAACTTACACACATTGTTAAGTAGGTATTGAAGATGATTTCCGTATAGTTTGAATACCTATTGGTAGATAGGGTCTCAAGATATAGGTCAAAACGTGGACCCGGGTAACCTTCGGACGTGTATGTACAATATGGGTATCAAATGAAAGCTGTTGGTGAATGCTTTAGTACAGAGTATTTTTCATGCCGCTCCGTGACTCGGGTCTCGAGATATAGGTCAAAACGTGGCCCGGGTAACCTTTGGTTGTGTATGTACAATATGGGTATCAAATGAAAGCTGTTGATAAGTGCTTTAATACGGGGTAATTTGTTATGTTATGTTATGGTATGTTATGTTATGTTATGTTATGTTATGTTATGTTATGTTATGTTATGTTATGTTATGTTATGTTATGTTATGTTATGTTATGTTATGTTATGTTATGTTATGTTATGTTATGTTATGTTATGTTATGTTATGTTATGTTATGTTATGTTATGTTATGTTATGTTATGTTATGTTATGTTATGTTATGTTATGTTATGTTATGTTATGTTATGTTATGTTATGTTATGTTATGTTATGTTATGTTATGTTATGTTATGTTATGTTATGTTATGTTATGTTATATTATGTTATGTTATGTTATCTTATCTTATGTCATGTTGTGTTATGTTATGTTATGTTATGTTATGTTATGTTATGTTATGTTATGTTTTGTTATGTTATGTTATGTTATGTTGTGTTATGTTGTGTCATGTTGTGTTATGTTATGTTATGTTATGTTATGTTATGTTATGTTATGTTATGTTAAAGTATATTATGTTATGTTAATGTTAACTCATTCTCTATATCCATACAAAATATCTATCAAACAAATTTTCTTTTGAAAAATGCAACCATTCAATCAGTATTTTCTTATGACGTTATCACGTTAAACTATCGTCAGTAAACCGACTTTACAGACAACCTCTTTTTTTAATATATGAAAAGTCCTATAATTAAATATATTTCTTGCTTCAAGTTTTTAGCGCTATTTAAAAAAAATTATGGCAAAGCATTCCCTTGGACACAAAAGGTATTTTAAGTCGAATGGTCGGCCTTTGGGCTCTCTACAGATTCTAAATTATTACAAACGTATTTCCTTTTCTGATTATCTAACTCATTTCTCAATATTCTGAACTAATTTGTACACCACAAATATTTCACCGCCTACTTAAATCGACTTGAATTATGAACTTCTACCTCTCCCACCAAGCCTTTATTTTGCACAAGAATAGATCAGCCAGTAAAGGGCATCTCTGCAAGTATAATATTTCACCTTGGCACACAAATATATTTACTAATACTGTATCAAGTAACCACAAACAAAAAAAAAAAAAAAATAAAACCCTGCAATCTTTCCCTTACAAGTGAGTCGTGGTCTGTATGGATGTTCGGTTGTAGGTGCAACCGCCACTAAATATACTTAGTAAAAAACATATAAACATATCAGAAAACACAAGATTTAATGAAAGTTTTATTAAGTGGAAAAATCAGCTTTAAAAATATGGGTGAGAAAAAGAAAGAAATGAAAAATTGAAAAAGTAATCGCATTAGGGGGAATTTGACAGGCTTATCTGGATGTCTACGTGTTGTGACTTTACTTGGACTGGCTTAGAGAAAAGGAGGAAAAGAGCAAGGAAAAACCTGGTGTACAAACTAAAACGCGCATACAAACACACCCCTCATAGCTAAAGAAAATATAGATAAATGCACAGCAGACCAATCAATGGACGCAACCGACTCGCGCTCATAGAATTCCATGACCCTCATCTCTTTGCATGGAATGCTATTAAATGTGTGGTTGGCAGCAAAAGTAAAATCAATGCCAACCTTTCGCAATAGTTTTTCTATTAATATTAAATGGCTGCATAAAACATATTGACGTTCATTCCTTTTTGCTTTGTTTAGAATTTTTAGAGGAGGACTCTGTGTCTTTCTCAGCATTTCACACGAAAATAATTTCCTTTCACATCCAATGTTGGCACTTCGGTCTCATCTATGTATTTGTAGTTGGTTCGAGTGTGTGCGCTTGCATAGAAAATGGCTAAGTTACTGTTTGATATTTTGGTGCTTCTAGGAAAATGGAAGTCATACTCAGGCGATTAAATGAACTGGATGAGAAAAAGGAAGAAAGACAATTTTTGTTAAGGTCTTTAAGGGCACTATAAAACCAGTTCAGCTCACAAAACTGATAGGATTCACTGGTCCACAAAAGATTTGATGTCCGAAGCAGTGCACAGTGTTATTAACAAGTTTTGGCAATTTATTTGTTTCTCATTTAATTTTAATAATTTGTGGTTAGAAAGTTCATTATCCTACAAAATCCAAGATTCAAACTTTGGATAAATTAAAAAAACAAAATCCAAAACTTTTCATAAAATTTTCACTTTTTAATCAGAGTTTTCGATTCAGACTCGCAGTCGATGGCATTCAGCAATGGCAAGATAAAAGTGTGCTTATCACTCTTAAAAGTGGCTGACGATATTAGGCTTAAGATGAACAAAAATCTTGTGACTTTTCTAGCCCTTCTCGACCATTCCAAAGCATGAGCCTGACTTATTACGCTTAAAGTTGAAACATCTTTTTAATTTCTCATTCTCAGCGTTAAGTCTGGTAAGGACTTATCTGTGTGAGTTTTCGCTGGCTATTTGTGTTAATATTTCTTAGTCCAGTTTCATGCTCGTAGTTAAAGAGGTCCCGCAAAGTTTTGTGCTTGATTTTCCGTACTATTTGTATTAAATGCATATTGAGGACCTTCCTGAGGTACTTATATATATATATATTTGGCGCATACACCCTTTTTTGGGTATTTGGTCGATCTCCTCCACCTATTTGTGGTGTGCATCTTGATGTTGTTCCACAAATGGAGGTATCTACAGTTTCAAGCCGACTCCGAACGGCAGATATTTTTTATGAAGAGCTTTTTCATGGCAGAAATACACTCGGAGGTTTGCCATTGTCTGCCGTGAAGCGACCGCTATTTGAAAAATGTTTTTCTTAAATTTGGTGTTTCACCGAGATTCGAACCTACGTTCTCTCTGTGAATTCCGAATGGTACTTAGTCACTATGATATTCATGTCTATGCCGATGAGGTCCAATTGCATCTTAGTTCTCCCTTTCATTCAATTAATGCAAGTTTATTTGTGATTTAAATAACGACCTAATTGTAGCCTATGAGTGGACTAACAATAACCCCAAACCCAATCAGCCCAATGAAACTCAAAAAACTCCGCGATTGGCTATATTGACTCCGCAAAAACCCATGGGGATATATTTAAAATGATGACTTTCAGCAATGGCAAAATAAAAGCAGTCATACCGCTATAAAATCCTATAGAATCGAGATCGACCTTATTAAGACCTTAAGGCCTTAACGAATTGTGTTGTCGTGGAATTATGTCTCTTATGAGTTGTTTTAGCTCTAGTTATGATGCGCCACAGGGATCAACGAGCAAATTATTTCCAAAAAATGTTGCATATCTCCAAATTATTCTTACTTCTTAGCTTATTTTAGAAGGCATTCTATAGAATCTCAAATATTCACTTTTTTTTGTAATTAGTAACAAATTTGGTGTAGCATTCATAGGCTTAGAGTCAAAAACTAAAATTCTCTCACCCTGAAAGTGTCGCCGGCGAAAGCCAACTACAAATAGTCAAAAATAATTCATGGGATCCGAATTAGACTGGCGGAATTAAGTTCTGTTAATAGTTTACCAAATACAGGCAAATAGCAAATACAGCACTTTCTTGACTGGAAGGTAGCCCGGCGTACTCAAAGCTGCCAAGAAGTGTGAAGATCATTAAATTTACTTCAGGAAGGAAGAAGTTAATAAAAATAATTAAAGTCAGCTGAGTTAGAGCGATGATGTTAATATTAAAAAAAGGCCAAATTTGATATTTTTCTAAAATATGTAGTTATGACGAATTTCTTGCCATAGAGCGAAGTTATATTCTTTACTTATTTGTTAAAAATTCTATTTTTAGTCTGTAAGAAAATATTGTGAACTGTAAGTATAAATATCTATAAAGAACTGTTCTATCCCATTCTATTCTATTCTATTCTATTCTATTCTATTCTATTCTATTCTATTCTATTCTATTCTATTCTATTCTATTCTATTCTATTCTATTCTATTCTATTCTATTCTATTCTATTCTATTCTATTCTATTCTATTCTATTCTATTCTATTCTATTCTATTCTATTCTATTCTATTCTATTCTATTCTATTCTATTCTATTCTATTCTATTCTATTCTATTCTATTCTATTCTATTCTATTCTATTCTATTCTATTCTATTCTATTCTATTCTATTCTATTCTATTCTATTCTATTCTATTCTATTCTATTCTATTCTATTCTATTCTATTCTATTCTATTCTATTCTATTCTATTCTATTCTATTCTATTCTATTCTATTCTATTCTATTCTATTCTATTCTATAACCCAATTCAAAAAGGGCGAGAAGACGAGAGCTCCTTTTAAACCAATCCAACCTTAAGCCGTCTTTATAAATTTCTATGCGAACAGTGGAATGTTATTTTCTGTTTCCTGTTAGGAATTCGGTTCTAAAAATTGTTTCTATATATTCCTTGGTAATTGTAAAATATTTTAAAATTTCTCAATCACGATTGGCATTTTCTTGGCAGCGCCCACAGGGGTTCAAGTACGCACTTACACGCATTCACGCATACACTCACCCAGAGATGTCCGCAGTTGCTTATACGCCAATTTATGGTTTTCCTACTCACATTTATGCATACATACACACGAAAAATACTTGTAGATGTGGAAGTGCTTGTGTTTGTTGATGCTTGCATGTATGTTTTGAAGGGTACGAGTGTTTATTATTTACCAATTTGACATGAATCCACCTAATTTTGTAGCTGTAACTCGGCCAATCAAACTATTCGACAGCCCCAGGGGAGAAATTAGTCCGACTGGTAGGCATTTGCTTGAACGGCATATTTGGGTAAAGTGTTTATTAACAACCAACATTCATGCGTTCATTGTTTGAATGTAGTGGTGTTAGTTTACGGCAGCAAAGTATATGTAAGCTTTACTTACTAAGGATAATGAATGAGGTTTCGTGAAAGTTTTTTGTTAGAGGAGTCCGGCCGATTAACTGGCAGTCGTATAATTTTGATGCGTCTACTGAGTCTATTTGAGTTGATACAAGGAAATCCAATGCCACTATTAATTTCATACATCACTCGGTAACTCTTGCGAATGTTTGGAATGGAATTCAGCCAATCAGAAGCTCTTCGTTGGCATCTGATCTTTTAAGTACTCATCTTAATCTTTCAAGAACTGCCGAGCTTTGCATAGCCTCATTTTCTTAGTTTTTCATAAATCTATAGATTGCAAAGCCGCATCTAAATATTACACATTTATTCGGAGCATATACAGTGCACTCGCGGTAACTCGAATAGCCGCTAAGTCGAACGACGTGCTAACTCGAACACATTTTTTCCCCTATTGACTTCTTTGTAACTCGAACAATAAAAAAGCGCTATAACTCGAACAAAAAAACAAATTTATTTGTACACACATTCTTTTCAAACATGTACATTTTGTACATAGATACATATGTAATAGTATATGTATATAAATTATATGTATACTAGTGTATTGTCCATATGAATATTTCGGCGTTAATATCCCGTTAGTTTTCTGGGAACAACATCTTGCATTGACCAAATTGCTTTAAATTTGTCATTTGTAGTATATCAGTGCACGTGAGTAATGGATCGTAAAAGGTTGAAGTGTTTAACATTCAAAGAGAGGGCTGAAGTCCTTAACAAAATTAAACGTGGACGTAGTGTTACTTCTCTAGCGAAGGAATATGGGGTAGCCAAGTCCACCATAAGTCTTATAAAAAAGAAAGATAAGGCAATTTATGGCTTGCACTAACGCTACCGGCAACCATAAGCTTAAACTTCTCGTTATTGACAAAGCAAGAAATCCTCGTGTTTTCAAAAATTTTAACTGTCCGGTGGAGTACAAAAATTCCAAATCAGCCTGGATGACTTCGGCGATTTTCAAAGACTGGTTTCATAATTCGTTCGTGCCGCAGGTAAAATCCAGATTCATTAAAACAATTTTTTTAACCAAGTTAAATGACTTTAATATTTAGGTAAGAAAAAATTTGAAAGATGGGGACTACCTGAGAAGGCTCTTCTTCTAATTGATAATGCCCCATCACATCCCAACGAAATCGAATTAAAGTCCGAGGATGGTTTAATTTTAACTATGTTTATGCCGCCGAATGTGACACCATTGATCCAGCCAATGGACCAAAATGTAATTCGTATAACGAAACTATACTACAGAAATTTTCTACTGGCTTCCATTTTCAACAATCGATCGAAAAATCGATATCGATGACTGTTTTTTTAACATAGCACACTCAATTGATAAGTCGAACAAATTCGATAAATCGAACAGCGCCTGTTTTAATTAGTTCGAGTTATCGCGAGTGCACTGTATTAAAATTAACTAAGGGCCCATTTCTAAACGTTTTAAATGGTAATCAGATTGGAGGTACCTTTTCTAATCGATTGTTTTCTTTTTTTTTTGACACATCACGCCTGACTACTGTCAAGCTAAACATAATTTTTTTCAGTGTTCATTGACATTTCATCAAGGAAAGACTTGCGCCTCAACAATGCTTACAAATCGTGCAATTGCATTACGAAAATCGTGCTTGTGGTATTCAGCGATAAGGGCCATTTTTTAGCTTAAGCTACGTCAATAAGCAAAATTGCAGTATTTGGGCTGTAGAGCAACTCGAAGCCCTTCAAGAGCGTAATTCAATTGGAAACCACCGTTTGATGCGGCCTATGGGCTAGAGGAATCATCGGACCATATTTTGTGCAATGATAAACGACTTTTTGATGCTGGAAATTGCCCGTTATCTCCAAAAAATTTGCTTTCAGCAAGACGGCGCTACTTGCCATACATACCATTGTCTGGTCTCGGGCCACTGGATTGGGGGATATATTTGTGGGGCTACATAAAGTCTAAATGCTTTGTGGATAAACCAGCTTCGATTGAGGAATTTGACAGCCAACATTCAGCCAACTAAAGTTATTCACGAGATACCAACCGAAGTCCTCCAGCGAGTCATTCAAAATTGCCGTTGACGGATGGCCGAATTAGTTACGGCGCAGTTCCAGCTAACATTTGAAAGGGGTTATCATTCAAAAAATAAATGGCATGACTGGGTCTAGGCAAGAATAATAAAGACTGCCAAATCAACTATCAATCAAACAGCGATACCTCAAAATTGATCACCGTTTACTTATGAGAGTGCATTTTTCTTATCTTGTTTCATCAAAGACTCAAGTGTCACGAGCTTCTTAATGAAGCCAATTAGAATTCAAAGAGGTTCCGCATATTTGGTTTCTTTTTCTTTTTACTAGAACCTGTTATTCGTACAGTGAATCTACCTGCAAAATAGCAAAATATGATTTATCAAAAAAGGCCATGTAATTAGGGTAATAAATTAAAAAAAAAAACAAGAAAAAACAAATTAATATTTTAAAACCTTGTAACTGTCCATCAAACACTTTTGCTAATCTAATAAAAATTTACAACATCTGAATACCATCGATTTTGATTTACAATGCTGTCCGATTTATTACGATTACATACAGTGACTCAAAATATTGATCTAAATGAAAATGCTTTTTATTTGTCGTTTTGGTGACTAAAGAGAGAGAGATGCGCAAACGGTGCACGGATAAAAGGGTGCCTGCGAGAAATCGTGTGGGAAAACGAGTACATGAACACGGAAAAAAACACGAACCTATAAAAAAATTCTAAGGTCGATATTGATTTATGGAGTAGAAGCTCGTGCAGAAAACATGAAAACGAAACAACTGCTGTAGTAGCACATCGTCAGGGCCGACCAACAAAAACAACTGACTAAAAAGGAAATTCGGGTATTGTAAGAGAGCTACAAAACTTAAAAGAGACCCACAGTTGGTAAAAGAGCTTCAGTTATCAATATGTTCAAGAACTGTTGCTCGTCGCCTGGGCGAACCCGATTTGCATATTACCAACCTGCAAAGAACCCGATGGATGATTAGTAAACATAACCGCAAAAACCGTTGCTATTCACTAACGATCAATTAAACTGGCGTACAATCAAGTAGAAAAATGTTCTGGGACGAATCCAAATGTAATTTGGCAAGAAGTGATGACATATGCCACGCCCAACTCCCACAAAACAAATACCTTCAAAAATCTTACTGGGTCAAGACAGTAAAACATAGTGGCTATGTTATTGTCTGCGGATGCTTTTCCTCTTCCGGTCGTCATTTAATAGCACAATGGACCAGTATCGAATCCGTAAGGCTACCACATGTCGAGTGGGAAATGCCACCAAAGTGGGTCCTGCAACAGGACAATGACCCAAAGCATAATAAAAAGTTCCTTAAATCGTAGTTCTAGAAGAATAAAGTATAATGGAGTGGCACCCACAATTTCCTAAATTTGAAATGAAAATTGTAGAGAAAAATAATTAAATAAATAATTATGCAAGGCGGAGCTCCTTCTCCTATTTTTGGTGTGCAAATGGAGGCATCTACAGTTTGAAGTCGACTTCGAACGGCAAATATTTTTTATGAGGAACTTTTTCATGGCAGAAATACACTCGGAGGTTTACACTGCCTGCCGAGGGGCGACCGCTATTACAATAGAAACAACTTTTTCTAGCATTTGGTGTTTCATACACAGAGACTCGAACGTCTGTATTTTCGAATGGTAGTCACACATCAACCCATTCGGCAATGGGGGCCACCAGAATGTAATACTACGTTCATTTTTGATGAGTCCCCTTTTTGTAGGAATCTTTAACCCAACGCCTTGAAGAGTCAATTTATTTTGATATATTATAAATTGATTCATTTTGATTACACTTGTGGTTTCATAGTTCATCGTGGGTATAAGAAACATTCTCGATTGCTGTCGGTAACGCTTTTACCTCGACACATAGGTGCTCTATGGGGTTAAGATCCGAGAACTGTCAGTTGAGTGCCATGACCAACTTTTCTTGAAACGTAAAAAAATTTTGTTCAAAAACTAATCAAGATCTTAAATTTTTAGATTCAGGTTCATAATTTTTAATTTAGCCATTTACAGTCATTAATCTCTCAGTTCTGCAGCCCTTTCTTATATTATTCTAACCAAATGGCGAGAAAGAAAATATGTAAATATTTTTTGATGCAACTTCAAATTGTCCTCATACAAAGTAAAATTTGTACTGCTCGCTACACGTTTTTCAACTCACTCACTCACAACCTGTGCTAGGCATGAAGAAATATAATAACTATTTTGCTTTGCATGCTTCGAATGCTTAAGTAATTGAATAAAGCTTGCCTAATGACCGCCAATAATAAACTAAACGCCGCGAAGTATGCTACAAACAAAATATAGCCACAATAAATTCTTCATAACTCTTTGTTACTTATTACCTGCTAAAGGTATTAAATAACGCAAAACAGTATGCAACGGTTTAGGGTGAGTCGATAATGCAATAAAAATAATTTATGTTAGTATTTAGTGGTGAGTAAAAGTGGAGAACATTTGGTTTTTTTTGTTTTGTTGAGGTAGTAAATTAACCAGAGAATGGTCAAGGTTGTTTCGGAAGATGTTGTTGTTGTACTAGCGAATTATCGTTTTTAGATACAAAGGTACGTACATATGTAGATATGTATGTATATGGAATATGCCATCGAATATATTAAAAATTGAAATGAGTTTGCAATAAAAAATAAGGATTGGCTTAAAATGGTTTTGGGAATGCCAGCTAATTTCTGTTGATATGCACATATAGGGTTTTTCAGTAAGAGCGCTTCAACTTTTGAACTTTTTTGAATAAAACACAAACGGTTTGACTTTTTTAACTAATTTTTTTTTTATCATCGAGTTTGAACATATACATTTAAGTATGAAATTCGATTTCTTTTGTATGACCACCGCGTGCACGTTTTACGAAGTCCAATCGTTGAACCCAATTTTCGATCACTCTTTTGCATAAATCGGCCGAAATTCCAGCAATTTCGCGTTCAATATTGGCTCTGAGCTCACAAATCGTCGCCGGCTTGTTACTGTAGACCAATGACTTCACATAACCCCAAAACGGGACGGCTTGTTAAATGGGCCGTAAAATGGCCGTAATGCTCTTAAAGTAGCAGCAACAGAACGATTATTTTCATAAAAAATTTGCACGATTTGCAATCGTTGCTCAAATGTGTAGCGTTCCACTAATGAATTTTACAAATGACAAGCGAAAAATAAAAAATATTGCGTCGTTCGCCCTCCCTATCGGAAAAAAGTTGAAGCGCACCTATTAAAAAACCCTATATATGGGCATTCCGTTACAAAATGAGAGCAGCTCAACATTTTGAACCGTTTTGACTATTTTTGTGTTTTTTTTTTCGTTTTCTTGTGTGAATATTAATTTTTTGAAGCTGATAACTAAAGCAAAGCTAGTCGGCCTTGAAGTTAATGCCGGTAAGACAAAATACATCGCTAGGTCTTCAAGCTCCTCACGATATGGCAACCAGGAGGTCAGCCCACACATTTTTCATTAAGAGGAGACTTTAAAATACCTGGGTGTAAACCTTAGCAGCATTGCAGACCCCAAATTGGCGTGAATGAGAAGTTATTTTGCTCACCTAAAACTTCTTAAAAATAAATTACTATCGGAGTCGTGTAAGCTGCAAATCTACAGGACGCTTATACGACTAGTAGCAGCATATGGGTACGAAGCGTGGGCGTTGATATCTAAGATACAGGACTACCTTCTGCGCCTTGAGCGTAAAATCCTAAGAAGGATATTTAGACCAATAAGTGAAGCTGAAGTGAAGCGGCCGCCTTGAGCGAATGGGTTAGTGCGTGATTACCATTCGGAATTCACAGAGGGAACATTGGTTCGAATCTCGGTGAAACACTAAAATTAAGAAAAAGTTTTTTCTAATAGCGACCGCCCCTCGGCAGGCAATGGCAAACCTCCGAGTGTATTTCTGCCATGAAAAAGCTTCTCATAAAAATGTCTGCCGTTCGGAGTCGGCTTGAAACTGTAGGTCCCTCCATTTGTGGAACAAATCAAGACGCACACCACAAATAAGAGGAGGAGCTCGGCCAAACACTCAAAAGGGGTGTACGCGCCAATTATATACAGTGAAACCTCCCCTTGCGGACACCTCCAATAAGCGGACACTCCCCATAACCGGACAAAAACTGAGGAACCAAACTTTATATGGGGTTTTTAGAACGAATTCCACTCTAATAACCGGACGCGGACACTTTTTCTCATTTTTTTTGTTCTAATCACCTCTCGAAAGCGGACGCGGACCTCTCGGTAACGGACAAGCAAAATATATCACTGAACAAATGTGTAAAGAAAACAATAAAAACCTCTCATAAGCGGACGCGATACTCTAATCCACGGACAACAAAGATAGTAGATAGTTGAAATAAAAGATAATAAAAGAATATGGATGGGCGGTGCTAACGTCAACAAAAAGAAAAAGTTCTTAAACGCGGATGGCTCAAAAATTGACCATTTGAGTTTCGAATGGTTCGAATACGTCGTTAAGGCCAGAAGCCAAAATATAATATACCAATATCGGGTATTATTATAAAGGAAAAAGCAAAAGAAAACCCTGGCCGATTAGGTATTCAAAATTTTTCTGCGACAAATGGATGGGTGGAGAAATGGCGTAGGCGTCATAATGTGACTTTCAAAAGAATATGTGGGGAATCTTCCGAGGTTAATTTCGAGAATTGTGTGCCAATATGGTTGGAGATAAAGAAAAGCCATTGGTTATCGGAAAAGCAGCATGCCCACGCGCCTTTAAAAGAGCCAATATAGGAAGTTTGCCAGTGGAATGGAAGTCAAACCGGAAAGCTTGGATGTCTCGTGAAATTATGTATGAGTGGCTAGATAAAAAAATGGGCTACAAAAATGCTACAACTCACCCTCGAGATATTAAACTAGATAACATAAAGTTGATCTTTTTACCTGCTAATACAACATCCGTTTGTCAGCCCCTCGATCAGGGTATAATAATATACAAAATTTTAAGTGTCATTACAGATGCCATATAATCAAAAATATTTTGACAAAATTAGGAGGCATTCCAATGGACAGACTTTCAAAAACTTTTGACATTTTGGAGGCTGTTTTTTTATTAAATCTTCGTGGGACAACGTAACGGCAGAAACAATTAAGAGGATGATATTTCCATATCGAGGATGATATTCCCATATGACACGCGACACAGCGATAGCGGCTTTGATAAAGATTTTAAATGAAAATCAGCAAGGTCAGTATACAGAAGAGTTTTTGTTAATCGACGAAGTTGTTAATACAGAAGACAATAATATTGACGTTGTCATTGACGAAATTAATACTGAGGAATTATCTGACGGAGAAAGCGAAGACTCAAATCATGTATGTGTCCAGGATGGATGTCAGATCAAGTCATATCCTGAAGCATTAAACAATTTCTAAGAGACGATATTACTGGATTCCAATACGCCAAGACTTTAGAATGTCATCTTGAAAACCTTTTTCTGAAACATAAACAGGAAAATCTACGACAGACTACGGTATATGAATCTTTGAAGCCTAAAATATAAATATGTTCAATCAAATATGTATATTCAAATGTGTAAATATACTCATTGTTCCCAATATAAAAATGTACATACATCCATATATATTTTTCAATAAATATGAAAAAAACTGAACGTACCATAAAAGAACATAAAAAAATTATTTAAAGAGGTGGGATAGTAATTTTAACCTAGAGTTTTTTTTCAACCCCCATAAGCGGACACTCCCCATAAGCGGACGAAAATTGTGGAACCGTGAGTGTCCGCTTGTGGGAGGTTTCACTGTATATATATATATATATATAAGTGAAGCTGATGGATCTTACAGAATAAGGTGCAATGACGAGATCGAACAGCTGATATCAGGTCAAAACGTTGTGCGCTTCGCTAAAGCTGAGCGACTGAGATAGTTTGGATACCTACTCGGGACGGACGACAGCAGAATTACGAAAAAGACCTTTAACTCTCTTGTTCTAAATAAAATTCGACAACTGCTGCTGCAGAAATAAACACGGACTGCGTTAAAGTGGTTTTCAAATCCCGAAGTGGTAATAGCGACGTGGAGGATGCGCCGTGCGCTGTTCGTCCTGAAGACTTTAACTCCGACGCCTTGCTCGAACTCGTGCAAGCTGAGCGAAATTTGACAGTCGATATGACAGCTCAGAGGTTAAATTCATCGCATGGAACAGTTCACAGGTACCTGGTTCAGTTGGGAAAGGTTTCAAAGCTGGGAAAATGGGTTCGAACCAACAAACAAACAACAAAAACCCAAACGTTTCTTGTTGTATTTTGTCAAGGAAATCCCTATCTTTATTTTAATTATCAAACATTATTTTGACTGCTGAAGTCTTATCTATGTATACCTTTTCATCCCGCCACCGAAGCCTAGTTCATTTGTGCTTGACAGCCATTGTGTCGGTCCGTGATTGCAGTCTACTTGCGGACAAGAAATAACAAATGAACGTTTATTTTACCTTGGAAAAAGCTGATTTGAAAAAAAAAAAACAAATATATAATTTCCGCATACACTTATGTTATGTGCTTGGTAGGTCCGGAGGGACCTACAGTTTAAGGCCGATTTTGAACGGCAAATGGTTTTTTTTTTTTAATTTTTTATGTGGAACTTTTTCATGGCAGAAATACACCCGGACATCGCGATCGCATAGACATTACTTTTCACGTAATCCCACTGAAAGAAGTCCAATAGGCGACCATTTGATCTCGCCATTCATGCGATAAAGCGTTCCAGGAGCCTCTTTCGCAATAGAGTCATTGTTTCATTCTCTATGTGGCAAGTGGCACAATTTAGTTGAAGTTTTCGAGTCTCTGGCATCTAATGTCGGCTTTAAAAAGTGCCTTATAATGCCAGAATTTTGTTCATCGTTCACCTTAAAATCGTTAATATTTTCGAAAAAGCGCATTCCGATGACTTCGACAGCCAAATACCGCAACAAAATGTGACTCTTTGTCGGAACATATTTTTTTTTTTCATGAAATGAAAGAATCGTGTGGATTTTCAATGCCCGTAAATCTACCTGTTTTGCTTGCTAATGTACCTATTTAAATGGAAATGCACCTCATCGCTCATGAAGAAAAAATCAATGCGCGAAAAGTATTCCTTCCAGACGACTGCTTTCATAAAACGTTTGTATGACTTTTACGCGTTGTTCTACTGAATCTCGCCCCAAAACTAAGTTTACCAAAGTAGGAGGAACAAATAGCCTGAAAAAAAAACAAAGCATTATAATAATAGCAGTCAATCTTCTTCGTTCTTGGATCAACTTATTCTAAACGTTCTTTTTCCATTTTGGCATGACAAACAAGAGCACAGAACTTTTGTGGAGTTTTTAATTTGTACGAAAACAATAGTATACCACGTTATATTACCCAGATAACAAATGGGCTGAAAAGTCCCAGACCTAACACATACATAGATGGCACTAGTTTCATTGCATTCCCCTCTTTTAGAGTTAATACTAACCTTAAAAAGGCAGCTGTTAAAATTTCATGAAAATCTATTCATTAGTTCGTGAATTATTGGGCTAAGACTGATACTACTTATGTTACTTTCAAAATGAGGGATCAAAAAGAATTTCGTGTTTTAATTGTATACTGCTTCTTGATGAGGAAAAATACCGTTCAAGCCAAGCAATGGCTTGAAAAGTGTTATGGGGACTCCACTCCATCAAAAACCACAATAAAACTGCTGACTTCAAACGTGGTCGCAAAGGCACCGATGATGCACATCCCAGTGGATGCCCAAATGAGGGGATAACACCAGAAAACATTGAAAAAATCCACAAAATCATTTTGAATGATCGAAAAGTGAAGTTACTGAGTTAGCTGACATCGTAAAGATATCAAAAGGGGATGTTGGCTTTATACTGCATGAGCATTTGCCTAAGAGAAAGCTCTGTTCAAAGTGGGTGCCTCGTTTGCTCACTGTTGACTAAAAGCAGGACAACACACCGGGTCAAAAGTCAATCAAAGCAATAGAAAAACTACATGAATTGAACTTCGATTTGCTCCCACATCCACCATATTTATCAGATTTGGTTCCCAGCGACTACTGGCTATTCGCAGACATAAAAAATGCTAACCAGTAAGAAATTTCGCTCGAATGAAGAGTTTATGGCTGAAACTGAGGACTATTTGGAGGCAAAAGATAAATCGTGAGATGTTAGAGCGTCAATGAAGTGATTACGTTGTTCTTCATGGAAATTATGTTGATGAATATAAAAACCAGTTTTCTTTGTTAGGCCCGGGACTTTTCAGCCCTTGTGTTACATAAATATTTGAAAAGCAACCAAAAGCTTATTCTTTGTTTTTGGCAACTCATCTCAAAAATTCCATTCACCATTGAGTAAATTTGAACACACAGAACGACCTTTGAATCTACAAAAAAGAAAAATTTTGGAATGGAGCAGAGAAAACCAGTCAACAGACAAACGGGAGGTGCAATGAGAATAAATTCTGAACATCGGCGCAGGCCTCATAGAATTCGAGGCTCTCATTGAATATGCTTTTGTTCTACCAGGGCTGTCCACGTTAGACGAACGAGTCTCTTCGGCAGCTAAAGATATCTGGACGATCGTTACAAGCCAAAGTGCTAAAACCTTTCCACATAATTTGGAGCAAAGTCTTTTAAAACCCTGCGAATATTTGAAAGAAAAATCAAATTTGTTGAAGAAAATTTCAGAAATCGATTCAACTTTCGTGATATTTTATAGTAAAAATTTATTTGAAGTGAAATATTAGTTTGGGGGAAAAAATACTATTATTTCTTGGTAGATGGCTGTAGTGATCGATATCCCGTAAATTTTGAAACAAACAATTTAAAATTTATGTGACATTTCATATTAAAAAAAATATTTTGCTATTTTTTGTTTATTCCATTCAGTCGAGAGTTACAAAGTGTTAACAATGGAAGTCAGCAAAGAGAAAATTCGGTACATTTTAGAGTTTTCTTTTTGATTAAGGTGAAAATGCAAGCTGAAATTGTGAGTGGTGTTTATGATGCCGATACTGTAACAGTTGGTTGGTTTAAGGGTGACCCTGCATCGGAGTGCCATATAGATCGCAAGTTGGGTCCGTTGTGTTGCCCTAGAGCTCATTATATTATATGATTTACCCCCCTAATCGAGATTTTTATTAAAGATTTTGGTCAAAGATATTAATTCGTTTCGAGAATTTTAGGAAAGATTCGATTTTCAGGTCCGAGAGTACTGAAAGATTGTCAATTGTTGGAGAGCCTAGAAGAGCGAGTCGACTTCTGGCTAGGCCGGGACAACTGCACAGCAAATGCCTGCTCGATACTTCCTCATCTTCGTCCTCGCAGTATCTGCACAGGTCATTTTGAGGAACCCCGAGCCGACGTGCGTGAGTGCCCAAAAGGCAGTGGCCGGTGATAAGAGATATTATATGTCTTATTCGTGTTTCGAAAGACTTATAAGGGTTTTTGTCTGTTTCAGATTGTAGGATGACCAGATTTGTCTGGTCGTAACGCAAGTAGTTTCCACTCGCCACCTCTGATCAGCAATGCTGTGAAATTCTCGATCAACGATCATTTTGCATGTTGAGAGCGGAATGTGGATTGTGGGTAAGTTACTAACATTTGACTGCGCAGCTCCAGCTTTTGCGAGCTCATCAGCTTTGCAGTTACCTTCGAATCCACTGTGACCCGGTATCCAGATAACTTGGACAAAATTCTGAACACTTATTTCGTTAAGAGATAAGAGACAGGATCGAACCACATCTGAGTGGGTATAAGAGGAGCTGAGTGCTCGAACGGCCGCTTGACTGTCAGTGAAAAAGCGGATATCCTCTACTGATATTCTCTTTTCGAAGAGAGTTTCCGCGGCATACCAGATAGCGCATAACTCCGCTTGGAATACACTACAGTAGTCGGGTAATCTAAATGATAGATTGATGTGAGGGGAATTGGAAAAGATTCCAAATCCCACTTTACCTTCTTGTTTTGAACCATCTGTATTAGGCCGGGTCGATTTGTGGGGAGGCAAAAAAACCGCCCATCGCTCTGTACAAATCATATTCTAGGGATCAAAATAAGAAAATTTGCCGATGGAAGCATTCCTCCAAAACGAATTCTGATGTCCCACAATTTGGGTCGAACTTTTTAGTTTCTTTTCTCATGTAAAGGCCAAAAATGGTGATATTTTGAAATGATTGTATGGGGAACCCGCCAGGGGAGTTCCAGGGGGTGTGCCACTGTCATGGGTGGATCGGCCGTGCAAAGTTAGTGGGGGTCGGTCATACATTTGGACTCGATTGGAGCACTCTAAATGGGTCAAAGTGGGATATTTCGTTCGACCCGAATTGGGGGGCATCAGAATTCGTTTTAGAGGTATGGTTCCTTTGGCAAAGTTTCTTATTTTGATCCCTAAAATACGATTTTCACAGAGAAATGAGCGATTTTTAAATCTACCCGCCCTAATCTGTATATATAATCAGAGGACCATCGATTTCGGTAAGATTTGCCATCCATTTTTCCCTAGTTGGGAGTGAACAGGAGAATAGCAAGGGTGGTGATGGAAGACTTACATGATAGTCTGTGTCGGAAGAGATAACAGTGTTCCTGTTCAGTATGGCCGAATGGCCAAAATACTTTTTCCATTTCGATATGGCATTCATGCGTGTCGCTGCTTTCGCTGCAATCGCTTTGCCAGCCAGATCGATAGGGAACAAGTGAAGCAACGTATTTAGAGCCTTTGTAGGTGTTGTACTTAAGCATCCTGTTATCAGGAGGCAGGCTGTTCTTTGGACTGTAACAGTTAATTACGTGCAATCTTGGTTTCGTCGGTTCGGTTCAGACATTTTTGATATTAAAGCAAATGTCGATGATGCCAAAAATGCCGATAAAATCACAAAAGTAATCGAAGTTGACCAAACCTTAGTAGTCATATCATCGCCCAAGAGTTAAATTTCGACCATAAAACAGTTTAAAACCATTTGCGCAAAAATTTTACTAATATTACCATATCACACTAATATTCCTTTTTGAGTTATCAAACCTTTATCATGACATTAAATTTGTTTCACTAATTGATATTAATTATATTTTGGCCAAGAAAATGGTCACGCCACACTAAGTGCTATGCTTGATAACATTTTGTGTTTATTTTCATTGAACACACAAACAACCGAAGTTGCCGAGAGTGAAGTGGCTCTTATAGATGAAAGAAAGCTTTTAGCATTGATTCAAGCACATCTAATTGTTGACAGCTCCATAATTTTATCAAAATTGAAATTTTATTTATATACTTAACTACTAGCCAAATCCGGCGCGGAATTTTGTTGTTAAAACCCAAACAAATTGAGGTTTGATAATTTTGTTGAATATCTCTGAAGGTTACATGAACCCTTAACATCAAATTCACTTTTTACACGGTCTTTTTTAACCCGTCTCGGAAATAACACGGTTCACTAATAAATATTTTTAATCGAAATTTTTGTTCTTCTACGAATCTCATAACGAAACATGTTTTTCTAAACAAAACATAGGTTAAGTTAAAAGTACGTTCACATATGCATTAATTAGCAATAAACCCACAAAATTACTCTACCCGTTTACAATTCACAGATTACCTGCAAAATTGACAATCAGCTATCAAGACTGTTTTGAAAGGTCTTTCTTCATAGAAATTATTTTGGTGGAATATTTGGAGTTTAGTTTAGTACAAATTTTTAAATTAATAAATTTTAAAGTTTTCTCAGAAAAAAATCGGAAAAATTAGCATTATTTCGACCTTCCAACTGAAAGAGGAATCATATCGTCACAATACCGGTCAGACGCTTTTCAAAAAGTTTTTGAAACGATGACTGAATTGAAGTTGCAGTAAGAGCATCCCATGCACTAACTAAAAAGTATATTGCATTTTTCAGCTCAATGTTTCGCATTGACTCATCAATAATTTCTCCACAAGGAACGTTTTAATACATGGGCTGTATTAGAGTTGTACAGTTTGACACATTACCGATATTTGGCCATCGCCATCTTTAACGCGACTTCTTTGGGATGGCATGGAGCATTGTCAATAAGAAGCAGTGATTTTTTCGGAAGGTTTTGCGCACGAAAGAGCTCTTTGCAAAGTTCTAATGATCGCCGATTCGCCGATTTCCCAGTACCCATTATTTTTACTTTATTAGCAGCATTTATAGAAGCAAGGAACATTATTCGCTCCTTACTTAACTTATGCCCCGCAGCCGAGATTTCTTTTGAGTGCTTTTATAGGGTAAAATAGTTAGTTACTTGTAGCAAATGAACTGCTCAAGAAATTCAATGGAGGTAATGTGATGAATAACACACTTAAAACGGTACACCAATGGACATCTCGCGCAGGAATAGGACTAAACGTCGGAAAACGGGCATGGTACTTTTTACCAAGACGTACACAGTCCCGACGTGGAACCTCCAGAAGCTGGGCAACAACGAACTACTTCTCAAAGATAATGCAGTAAGTACTGTCGGAGTAATACTAGACAGTAAATTGCTGTGGAAGCACAATGTTGAGGAAAGGGTGAAAAAGGCCATAAGCGCGTTGTACGTATGTAAAAAATGCTGGGCGGTATTTGGGGTCTATCACCCTCTCTGATGCGTTGGTGCTACACAGCAGTAGTTAGACCGATATTGCTGTATGGGGCCTTAGTATGGTTGGCTGCGACAAGAAAACTGACATACTTAATGCCACTAGAAAGGATTCAACGACACTCTGCTCTGTCCATAACAGGAGCGATAAAAACCACTCCAACGGTGGCGCTGGAAATGATACTTAGCATGCCACCTATTGACCTAATAGCGAAAAACCTGGCAACGAAGCCGCGAGGAGGTTGGTGGCTGCTGGAGTATTCACCTGCAGAACCTTCGGTCACAGCTCAATAGGAAAGAGGAGCTCAGGTTGCACAGACTACACGACTCCGTACTTTAGTTGGGAGAGAAGGTTTCGCACTACAATTGAAGAGGAGGGATAGCACAAGGGCATGAAGCCTGGTGATAGAACATTTCACATCTATACAGAAGGCTATAAAACTTTAGTCGGAGTGGGGGCGGGCATTTACTGCTCAAAACTAGGGATAAAGCTGCCAGACCACAATTAATAAATACGTGAACAGTCAAGCAGCAATAAAAGCAATATTGTATTAAGTCTAAAAATGTTCGACGGAGCAGGGAGGCCATAGCAAGGCTAGCCGCAAATAGTAGACTGCATATCTATTGGGTGCCTGGTCACAAACGCATTATGGGGAAAGAAATAGTAGGTGAGATAGCAAAAAGTGCTGTTAGACTACCTTTTGAACAAGAGAACGACATGCCAAAAACGCTAAATACAGTATACAATGAAATGGGCGACTACATGAAAACACCAGTGGAAGCTAGGTTGACTAATCTGACCACATGCAAAACGGCAAAAGTTATGTGTGCAACTAACGACAAAAAACTGACTCAATTCGTACTTATGCTCTCGCAAATGGACTGCAGAACTCTCATAGGTATGCTAACAGGTCATCATCTATTGGCTGCACATGCGCACAAGAGAGGGATTGCCAACACGGACAAATGCAGGAAATTCAGAGAGGATGTTGAGGAAGCTTTAGAACACCTTCTGTGCGTTTGTCCGGCATTATTAAAAACGCGTTTAAAATGCCTGGGAGCCCCATGGTTTGAGGGTCTGGAGGACGTCTCAAAAGCGGATCTCCCTACTTAGATTCGCCAAAAGCGCTGACATCCAACATGATGTCTACTTTCGGTATTCATAGAGGTCGGTCTCCATCTGGTATCGCTAGGGACCAAAAGGTCTATACATGGCTTATTGCCAAACAGTCTAACCTAACCTAACCTTTTATCGGGTAAGAGCTTCCAAAATAAGCCAGCCACATTGGCGTTGTTTATATGCTCTATCATCTGGTTGTCTGTTTGTCAATCCATACTTGTTTTGCTAAATATTTTCAAAAATGGGTTGTTGGCCATTGTATTCTATGGCTCTTTTTAAAGTTTGCAGCTCAACCATTGCTAGTGTGGAGACTTCCAGGCTTTTCTTTAGTTTTAGGTTGTAATAACAGGTGGCGCTAAAGTAATCCTCCTATCAGAAAATGCTATAAGTTTTGCGATTGGCCCCTAAGAGTAGCCGTTCTGCAGAGAATATTGCTGCTGTAGCCGAGGATGTCATGGAAGCGCCGTCGACATCGACCAGACGACGTGCCACGCAAATGGGTATTAGTCGACAGTCTTTACAGCGAATTTTGGTACACGATTTGAAGATGCTTCCATACAAAGTCCAGACGGTGCATCAGCTGTTAGCTGCTGACCGCCAATCGCGTCTAACATACGCTCAAGCCATCCTTAACCACCACCAAGAGGAAGATGATTTTTCATCAAAAATAATCATGAGTGACGAGGCCCATTTCCATCTTAGCGGGTACGTAAATAAACAAAATTTACGCTTCTGGGGCACCGATAATCCGCGTGTAACCCACGAAGAGCCATTACACCCGCTCAAAGTCACTGTTTGGTGTGCTGTTTTCGCTGGAGGAGTCATCGGACCTTTTTTCTTCGAAGACGTCGCGGGCCAAACGGTTACTGCGAATGGTGAGCGCTACAGAGCAATGATCAACGAGTTCTTTTTGCCGCAACTTGATGAATTGGGATTGGAAAACATGTGGTTCCAACAGGACGGTGCAACGGCACACACTGCACGTGCCACAACCGATATGCTGAAGGATGCATTTCCCGGGCGCCTAATCTCCCTGTTTGGCGATTTGCACTGGCCAGCAAGATCGCCTGATTTGACCGCTCCATACTTCTTTTTGTGGGGCTTTTTGAAGTCGCGGGTTTATGTCAACAAGCCTCAGACTCTTGCTGCCCTTAAAGACAATACCCGTGACGAATGTGAGGACCTATCGGCGAAAGTTTTGGCCAAAGTGATGGAAAATGCCATAAAAAGGGCTCAAATTGCAATCAACTGTGGCGGCGGCCATTTACATGACATCATATTCTCGACTTGATGTAAAAAAAATTAAAAGACCAAATAAAAATAACCCACAAGAAGAAGCAAAGTTTTTCATTTTTTTTTTTTTTTATTACAGCCAAGAAACATCGCAAAGTTACTTTTGCGCCACCTTGTATCTTGGCTTTGTCTTTTATCATTTCGATTGGAATTAATAAGTTTTTGGCCCGTTGATCCGCAAACCAATTGAACAATTTCGTTTTCATTTTTGGAAACTAAGAAATCTTAACAGCTTTTCTTTTACCTGGACCGCATGCAGATCACGTCACACTTTTCTCTAAGCACGTGAAAGTTTTAGCTAATGCATTTTATTGATCTAAAAATTTGTACTAAATTTTATTAGCAATATGTCTACACACCTGTTTTCTTTGCCGGCGTCCATTTTATTTAGTTTTTACTTTGACGTTTTTCTTTACACGCGTGGACATAATGATCTATAACACAGAAAACACAGGGTTGTATGCTAAGAAGTTATTATCTGGGATTATTTTATAATCTTAGATTTTGGGAGAGAAATTTTGTATGGAAAATCTCACTTTTTAATTACGCATTGGGGGTGAAGCACGAAAAAGTGGATAACCTACTTATATGTGAACGTATTATGAGGTTACATTGCTGGCGGAAACCCATCGGTCTTTAGTGGTACTAGATGGAGCTTCACCTTTACATTTCTTTGTAGTAGACTCTTTGTAGTAGACTCTTTGTATTAAGCCTGCGTTCTTTGCGAATCTAAGTAAGCCCTGATTATTGTAGAGCTCCTAGGCTTTTCATTCGGGTTGTAGCTAAGGGTGGTCACACTTACCAACACAAACGCACGCCCATGTCAGCTGACACGATGAAACTAATGAGAGCCCCATGTAAATGAATTCTCACTACCGTTCCATTCCGTAGTATCGTAGATCGTTGAGGTGGGATTTTGGACTATTTCCGTGTCAGCTGATTACTCTCGCATCAAACAGTGTCGCCAAACAGTACATTTCGAAATCATTTGCAAAATAAACTTAGAAAAAGTTTCATTTTTATGAAATTAACTTCAAAACAATATTGCATAATGATAATTATAGATAAATGAACTATTTGCATTTGTTGGTTTCGGCTTTGGTTTATTAAACAATGAAAAATATCAATGGCAACATTGTGTCGATACCGCGGAGCACAAACACACACAAATCGATGTATCGTGTAAATATAGTATGTAACCAAAGCAAAGCAGTTGTTTTCTACGCGCTAAAGTGTTGCTCAATTTCGTTAATCTTACGTGCAACGGAAAGGGACTACGGTAGGTTGGTGAGTGTGAGCACCATAATGCAGGGCCAGAACGTAGAAGGAGTTCTAGAGTTTCGTTCTCTTCCAGTTCATTGCAAAATCTGCAGTTATCGCTCTTTGCGGTTCCCATCTTGTATGCGTGTACTGCCAGCAAATTTTGGCCTGTCAGTATACCTACGATAGCTCTGCTTTCCTTTCTTGACAAGGGTTGCACGGATCTGGCGTATCTAACTGCATTCTGTGTAGACGTGGTTTTCGAGGTTTTGTAAGTGGCACCTCCTGTTTATCCGTCCGTTCATGTCCGCAACGATGCCATAGTAGATCGTCTTGAAGGGTTTTAATATGTCATTTTTTTGTTAAACTGGCATGTAAACTACGCTCTTCGCAATCTTATCTACAATTTTCTTTCCAGCAATGCCTTTGTGTCAGGGTATCCAATAGATGTGTAGCCGTCTGTCTGCGACCAGTCTCTCTATGACTAAAACATAATTCCTAAAAAGGTGTCTCATTAAGTAAAAAGTTTTTCTTGCATACATAAATATTTATTTGAAAATGGCGCCCGCTTTATGGGCCTCGAAGTTCTTATTTAATATGCTTTTGTTCTATCAGGGCTATCTGCGGCAGTCAAACGAGTCTGTGCGGCAGTTAAAAGTATTTGAACGACCGTAAAACACCACTCACATGTTAAAACGCTAAAGTCTTTTCTGTTCACCAAACATAATTTGGAGCAAAGTCGCTTAAAGATCTACGACTACTTGAAATCAAAATCAGATTTGTAGAGGAACATTTCAATGCTGCTGAAGTATCGTGGAGCGCTGCAACAATGACTATTTTTGCCAAAGAAATCTCGACTCAGCTTTCGTCAGCCTTGTAACGGGTGGGCCATATAGCGTTTGGTTTTTGGAACCACCTATTTTTTTGAGAATGGTAACACAAATGACATGTCAAATGTGTTCATAATTTACTTAACGCTTAGACTTTTACGAAATGGGACGCTATTCGCTTGAACAAAATTGGGAAATATTGAAAACCTGGGAAATATTTCCAAAGTGGCGAGTCTTCTTCTTCTTCCGCGGTTACAGTAAATGGCGAGCGTTACCGTGACATGCTCAACGAGTTGTTTCCAAAAATTGAAGAGGATGACATGAACGACATTTAGTTTCAACAGGACGGTGCAACTTGTCACACTGCCAAAGTTACGCTCGAACTTTTGGCTACCGTTTTTGAAAACCGAATAATCAGCCGAAATTTCGATATCAATTGGCCGCCTCGGGGTTGTGATTTGAGCCCGTTGGACTATTTTTTGTGGGGAGCCGTGAAGGACAAATGCTATGCGAACCATCCAGAGACGATTGTTGCCTTAAAATCGAAATCGCCACGAAATCGAAGTTGCCATTCATGAAATTCGAGCCCAAACAATCGAAAATGTGCTTAAAAATTGGGTTGATCGAATGGCCTACTGTAAAGCCAGTCGTGGCATTCATTTGAACAACTTTTTCATTCATAAATGCCAATGTTCAGTCTTCAAAATAAAAAGAAGTTTGAAAAAATATTGATTAGTTTTTTTTTTATAGCCGATTCAAAAAGCAAATTTTACACCCTATAGAAATTATTACAAATTTCACATATTAATTCATTGTCAAAATATTAAATACATAATATTTTGACCAGTTTTGCCTATTTCCCTCTAATTTTTCAATTTAAACCTTTGCACGAAATTACTTAAACATTTTTTTGGTTTATTTTTGAACCACTTCAAACTTCCCTTCTTTATTTATTTGATAAAATTTATGCAATTTTCAACGGTTAAATTCATCAAGTGGGTGTTCACTTTAGATAACTAAAATCTTTCAATTTGATTTCGCACGTGAACTAATCTAAATTTTCTTATCTAACCACCGCGCAATGACAAATTTTTAAATAAAAACCCCAGGCTATTTTGAATTTGATGTGTTTGTTTTCGATACCTTGAGCAATGAAGACTTTCTACTTGTTGACAATTTTTGCCTTAGCAGGTAGCTCTTAACTATTATAATAATAAAAGTATTATTTAGCATTAACAACAAAACGCAATTTCTTACTTAGTCACAATTTCGGCCTTCCCAGTGGAAGAAGGTCGTGAAAATGGCGAAAATGGCTGGTATATTCCGCAAGTCGATGGCTCTTTCGTCTGGATGACCACTGAAGAGGGTGAAGAACTGCTCGACGCAATGGAACAGGACCAAGGCGTGGAGGATCCTACGTACCTTACTCTTGTACCCGTCTCCTATTACTTGTACACCAGCAAAAATCCCACTACCGCACAGAAAATTTCGGCTACCAATACATCGATTTCGGAATCGAACTTCGATGCTAGCAACCCTACCAGGTATTTGCATTCATAAAAGACTTCAAAGTAACTTTTTTTTTTAAATAAACATTAACTTTACACATTGAACCATTGCTTCCAGAATTTTGATTCACGGTTGGTTGCAAGGTTACAAAGCCAGCATGAATACTGCAATTCGCGATGCTTGGCTGAGCCATGGAGATTATAACATCATCGTCGTAGATTGGGCACGCGCTCGTCTCATTGATTACGTCTCATCTGTTGTGGCTGTTAAACCCACTGGCGTGAAGGTGGCCAGTTTTATTAATTATTTAGTGCAAAACCACAGTCTCTCCCTGGACACAACCGAAGTAATCGGACACAGTTTGGGTGCTCAAATTGCCGGTTACACTGGTAAGAATACCGATGATAAGCTTCATGCTATTGTCGGTTTGGATCCCGCTCTACCACTCTTCAGCTACAGCAAACCCAACAAGCGTTTGAATAGTGATGATGCCGAGTATGTTGAGTCTATTCAGACAGACGGTGGTCAATTGGGCTTCTTGAAACCCATTGGTAAAGGTGCTTTCTACCCGAACGGTGGTAAGAAGCAACCTGGTTGTGGCTTGGATTTAACTGGCGCTTGCAGTCACGCTCGCTCTTGCACCTATTACGCTGAGGCTGTGAAAGAGAATAATTTCCACAGCATGCGTTGCGGAACCTACACAGAGGCTGTGGCGAAAGAGTGTGGCACCTCCTACAGTAGTGCGAACATGGGCGCCGTAACTAATGCTTATATGGTGACTGGAGATTACTATGTACCCGTACACAGCACTGCACCATACGGTTATGGATCTTAAATGGGTTACACTTTCAAAAAAACGCGCATAGATACATTTTTAAATAAAAAACTTGGCTAATAATTCAAAAAGTGATAATAAAAATACCTCCTAGTGTATTTCTGGCATGAAAAAGCAATGAAAAACCTTGTAAAATTATACGAATTGTGGAACAACAATATAATGCGCCCCACAAATAGGAGGAGAAGCTCTGCCAAATATCCAATAAAATGTTTGAACGCCATACATACAGGGTTTGATTGAAAAGTAATGAGCCTTATTTTTTAAGCAGTTCTATTAAATATTTTGGCTTATACAACTAATGTTCTTCAAAATAGGACCCTTGAGCGTCAATACACCGCTGGTGGCGGCCCTTCCACTGCAGGAAACATTTTTTAAACTCATCCGCCGAAATCGCGTTCAATTCGGCTGTCACAGTTTTTTGGATCGCCTCGATGGAGTTGAAACGCCTCCCCTTCAGCTTTCTTTTCAGGCGCGGGAACAAGAACAAGTCCGGAGGGGACAGGTCTGGGCTCTAGGGAGGGTGGGAAGCACCGGAACCACCATCTTGGCCAATGAAGAGGTGCAGAGGAAGGCGGTGTGCGCCACGATGTGCGCGAAGCGATGTTGACTGCACCGCTGTTGCCAGCAAACTGGGACCGGTTTCTAGTGGAAGGGGAAGGTCCAACGATCATTTTCCCCCACCAGCCGATTCGGTTGATCGCTTGGCAGACGCTCCGCGCGGGAAGGCTCATTACTTTTCAATCAAACCCTGTATAAGTATGTATGTGTATTTTTTTGACCAATTTCGATGAAAAGCTGCTGTGTATTTGAGTAGTTGAGATTCATAATTTGTGAACTGCAGCGCCGCACAATGGGCATTTTTCGACCAATTTTCTTCAATAATCCTTGAGAATCGACCGATTTTAATATTTTTTTTCTTATTAATGCTCGTAAGTGATTTTGGTAGAGATTTTTGAGGCCGGAATTTCAATTTTTTTTAATAAATCAAAACATACCCTTGAAGGGGTTACTTTCATGAAAAATTCCGAAAAACTTTGATAACCAAAAATTATATACCTAGATGTATTCAAATTCGGTTTGGCAATTTTTATTGCAGTTGTAATCAGCAACAACAACAACAATTAACGGTAATACTCGTACATCAGCGCAAGGACGCAAATTTACAACCACTCTTATGAGGGGAAATCATACGCTAAATACCTAAAAACTTGAAAAATACATTTTTTTCATGGAAACGAATATTCACGCGAAAAATTTCGAAAAATTTATATACACTTAATTCACTATTTATGCTATAGATACGTTCCCAAAAAATGCATGCAAAAAGAGAATATTAAGAAATTCAGTCATTCAAATTTGCTTCCAAAAATTGGGTTCAGTGCCAACCAGCGACTGTTTGGCCGTATTCCAAGCGACGTGAATGGTCTGCCAGCAATATTCTTTGTGTCATTTGCACTTTATATGGAAACAAGTTTGCTGAGCTGAGCTGAGCACTGACGCCAAAATGCTGAGTGCGACGAAGATATGACACTGTTGGCTCCTGGGCAACGCTCTCCCTCACTGCTTCAGCAAGTTCATTGGAACGTCTTGGTCGTGCTGAAAAAAATTCGACACCAAACCACGAATAGTATTGTCAGACGGTGCCTGTTTGCCGCGATACTTCTTGCGAAATGCGTGTTGAGTTAGAACAATAGAACGACTATTTTCGCTGCATAGCGTCACTATTTTAGCGTGTCGTTTCGGTATAAAGCGATCCATGGCTGAAATTGTACTGATTTGGCGTATCGAAAACATGTATGTTGAAGCCGATCGGTTGGTAAGTGACAAAGTTACTTAGCGTTTACACACCGACATAAAAGATACCGCACCCTGTACGTTTTTTGAGGTTGATGAGTCCTAATTCGTTGCTCATTTGTCCTTCAGAGGCCAAATTGAAGGCCAGCTCAATGGGTTTTAGAATATTTCTCTTTTATTTTTGACAAAATTTAACGAGCAGGAAATATTAAGCATATCAAATGCGAGATTTTTAGTAATATTTATTCCAAACATATGTATTTTCAAATAAGGCTGCCACGTATCTCAAACGAATTTATAAGTGTATATTTTCCCGTGGTTCCTAGGTGGAACATAGGGCCTCATATAAATATAGGTATATATAATATTTAATAATTTTTGTTAAATATGGATATCAATGAAAAACAGTACTTTTATACCAAGCACAAATAAATTTAAAATGAGATTTCCTAAAACCATTTTTTTTAATTTTGTGACTATCAAACTTTTTTTTAATATTTGTATCAATTGATAGGTATCTAAGAACACTTTATTCCATACATATGAGTCTTGAAAAAAGTGCCATTTATCTTAAAATTAATATGATTTTTTTTTAATTATGCAACCACTTACGGACATTCTGAACTCTCAACTAATAGATATACACCGTTCCGCCTACCCGAACACTAAAGTGTACATTTTGTCAAAAACATATCGGGAATCATTCATTTAATGTGTCAAAATTTTTTCTACTGGAATGTTGGCACAACTATCCTCTATAGTGACGCAGAGTTCGATCGTAGTCTCTCAAATAGCTTGTTTTTGGCATTTAATTATATCAGTCAATCTCTTTTCACTACGGATAAACATATATCGAATAAAGAATTTGTTTTAAATTTTGTGTTTTGAACAGGATTTCGTGAGCCGAATCGTTGAATATATCACAGAAAGCCTATGGCGAGTGTGCTTTATCAAAAACACGAAAACACGGGTCTACGAGTGGTATAAGGCTTTTGCAGAGGGCCGAGAAGTCGTGAATTATTTGGTCGCCCATCAACGTCTTCAGCGGATGAAAATGTCGACAAAGTCAAGGAAATGGGGCTGGAAAACCACAATTTAAATTTGAAAGAGTTAGCTCATGAGCTCAGCGTGCCTCACGAAACAATTCGCAACATTTTTCACCATCCATTGGGCATGATACGCGTGGCTGCTCGACTCGTTCCAAGGGAGTTCAACTTCTTTCAAAAAAATTCATCGGAAGAAGGTGACCGAAGAAATGCTTGAGTAAGTGAATCCGGACCCAACGTTTATCCAGCGCATCATAACAGGAGATGAGCCGTGCGTATATGAACTCAAAAACTACTGAACCGATTATTTTACAAATTAGTATATATATGTATTTCTCCACGGAGAAGGTTTGTAGAATATGCTCACTGATGCCGCTCGCCACCAGGTGGAGCTGCAGAGTAGCAACTTCTGCCCCGTTCAACCGATTGTCATAAAAATTAGTATGACAATGTAGTTTTACACGGAGGAAATTTTTATTGAAGACATATGTTTGACAATCGCTAACAAGGCACGGGTGCAACTGGGAGTGCCTGCTTCAAACCGACCTGCAAACAATCTTTTCGATCGTGATTTGTAACGAGAAACACATTATGATTTTGACGAACTGGGGTCATTCGATAGAACAAATCTTCCGCAGTTTATTCCAGAACAACGCATTGCCTTTGACAGAATTATGCGTGCAATCACAGAACAAAGCGGTGGACTGTTTTTCATACATGCGCCCGGTGGTACAGGCAAGCATTTTCTTATTTCACTAATTTTGGCAACCATACGATCACAAAATAATATTGCACTGGCTATTGCATCATCTGGAATTGCGGCAAATCTTTTGGACGGGGGCCGAACAGCGCATTCAGCATTGAACTGCCTGATGTCAATATCATCAGCCTACGCCAACAATTGTCCGCTCTTATAAAAAAATGTGCCTGAGCGATTAAGTTCTGCGGCTCGTACGATCCTCTCCAACATCAGGTTAAAGAAGTCACACGACAGCGAGTCACCCTGCCTGAAACCTTGTTTGGTATCAAACGGCTCGGAGTTGTCCTTCCCAATTCTGACGACGCTGCTGGTGTTGAGCAACGTCATCTTACATAGCCGTATTAGTTTTGCGGGGATACCAAATTCAGACATCGCGGCATACAAGTAACTCCTTTCCGTACTGTCGAATGCAGCTTTGAAGTCGACGAAAAGATGGTGTGTGTCGATTCTCCTTTCATGGGTCTTTTCTAAGATTTGGCGTATTGTGAATATTTGGTCGATGGTAGACCTTCCAGGTCTAAAGCCACACTGATAAGGTCAAATCAGTTGGTTGATGGTGGACTTCAGCCTTTCACACAATACGGTCGATAGAACCTTATAGGCGATATTTAGAAGACTAATCCCGCGGTAATTGGCACAGATTGCTGGATCTCCCTTCTTATGGATTGGGCAGAGCCCACTTAAATTCCAATCAGCAGGCATGCTTTCATCCGACCATATTTTGCATAGAAGCAGACATTTTTGACGACGGGTCTGACTGAGCGAGGTGCGTCTTTAACACCCAAAATGTCTGAACGGAATCGACGAAACCAAAATGGCGCGTAATCCACTGTTACCATATCGGTTCCATAAACACCATTCACAATTTAAGCGGCCTGGCTTGCATTTTTGCCTTTATCAAAGAAAGAAAAACTTTAAAGTGTGCTAAATTTTCTTTTTGCTGACTACCATTGTTAACACCCTGTAACTGACGACTGCATGGAACAAACAAAAAATATTAAACAATTTTGTTTAGTGAAATGTCACGTTGACAACCAGCATAAACTTTAACCAGCTACCGAGAAAACAATGGATTTCATATCGTTTGGCCGAAATTCTACTTCGACTAGATGTGCATTTTGATGTTTTGCTCTAAATTATTTGAAGAGGCATAAGAAATTTAACAAATAAGTAAAAGATGGGCTAGCGCTCTGGCGGAATACCACAACCAGTGAAGTATTTAAACTGCACGGAAACATTTAAATAAAAAATCTTTGCATTTGAATAGACACCTATCTGTCAATTTATCAAAAAATAGCACGTAATTTGAAATTCACTTACAAATTATTTACATCAAAACATTTAAATCTTAATAGCATTGCCGCATTTAAGTAAACGCGTCGACATGCTTTACGTAGAGGAGCCCATAAAAATGATTGAAGACGGCAATAAAAGGCAACGCAAAAAGGACGAATATATTTGCACACTTTTTGAAGCCGTAAATGCAACAAAATGGAGAGATTACGTGCCACGCAGCGAGTAGGGCACTTTCTTGAAAGGACTTTGCACTTTTCACCTTCGTTTAAAGCACTCTTTTAATTTTACTCTGCTCTTCCTTTTGATGTGCCTGTCATTTTCCTTGACACCTATGGATGTGTATGTAAATGGTGCGTAAGTGAGGTGGAGCGCGTGACACGAGAGGTAACGAAATATTCAGTAAATTGCAAGGACCAAAAACCGAACTACTTGGATTGTAGAAAGTGCGTAAGAAAATTGAATCGCCTGCAGGCAAATGCCATGAAGAGTTTGGTCGTTTTTTTTTCTGAGCAAAGCATACGCGTAAACGCCCTGTCGTGCTGCCTGATGTAATTTACGCCTACGCATAGCGAACACTTTTCTTGCAAATATCTGTTTTTCACATTATTATAAAATAAAATTTATATCATTATAAGCAATGGAATTTAATAAATTTTTTGAGTAATCGAATTATCTTCGAAGGCCCAAAATCCTTAAAAGCAAGCTGTTGCCGCATTTTTTGTTTCTATTTTCTTCCTCAATAAACACAAATAAACAAAATTACAAATCCACAGCTTCACTTAAGCTGGCCAATACTCGGAGCCTGCTGCTGCTCCATTCAAATTGTATGGCCACAAGTAAAGAAATGGCCAAACAAATGTTTACGTAGTCCAGTATAATTTCGTATTTTTACAAATATTTGTGTTTTTTGTTATAATTTTTTTATAGAATATTATTGCAAGTAATTCAATTTAATCAGTTTCTTAACTGTTCAAATTAGCCTCAAAACCCCAAAACTCTCAAATGCAAGCTGTTACTTTACATCTTCACTTCTCCATAAAAAACAAAAAAAAAAAACGACAGAAAAGAAAAATAACAAATAAAACACAACAGAATGGCTACAAGTGAAATCACTTTTCCCCATCCCCAATTATATTTTATCTGCTTTGGTAACCAGTAAGAAAAAGAACGAAAAGCAAACAAGGGTAACTTCCTGAGCAACTAAAGACGGCGGAAGTAATCCAAAAAAATGCCACAAAATAAACAGTTTTAATGGGAAAACGAATTTTGTTAGCTCTTTGGCTGCGGAAAATTGCCCCAAAGTTGGCGAAGGCCGGCAAAAAAATAAATAATACACAAAATACCTAAATATATTATGGTGAATAGCGGAATTTTTCTTGGTCGCAATCTATTGGATTACACAAAGGAATGAAAGCAAAAGATTGAAAAAGATGAAAAGTTGAGGTGTACCGAATAAAAAAGGACGATTGTGGGAGAAAGCTTAGTTGGAATGCACAGGGCCATTCAAGGAAGTTTTTTAAGCAGTGTTCTTTGGCAACAGCTGGCACAGTGCGATGGCGTTAGTTTTAGGGAGAAAATCTTAAGAAGAAAATTGGCAATATATTTTGTTATTTTTATTTATTTATCAAATTTGAAATTTTTCGCTATTTTTGGTCATTAGAGCTCTCAGTGTTGAATAAATAACACTGTGTGACAAAAAAAAAATTAAATACAATATATTATTATGGAGACCTAGCACAACTTGTGGCTATAGAAAAACTAAACAAAATGGTATAGGAGAAATTTCCAATAAACCCCCAAAATCTCATTTTATTCATTAACTTCGCCAATTTCCATCCGATTTCGAATTTGTGTTTTTAGTTCGAAAGAACAAAAACAAGCCTTTTTGACAGTGTGTTGACAATTTTTCTGAAATGACAACTGACGAGACTGTAGACGGAAGTATTTGGAATTTTTTTATTTTTTCTCTATTTTTTCAACTTTGACATAATTTTTCCGATATTATCCGATATTGAGGATTTTTTTTTAGTACCCTACTGTTATAGTAAATTTAATTTTGCGTCGAATGAGCTATATTTGACTGTAATTGAATAAAAAGTAATAGAGTTGTGTGAGTTTAAAAATTTTTTTTTTTGTTACTAATTTGGTATGTAGGTATAACTTACGCTAAATGGGAATAAGGACGTGTTTTGATGCGTTATTATAGATACGTAATATTAATTGGAGTATATATGTACTGTACTGCATACAACAGAACAGCTTAAAACTTACGAAAATATCTGACATATTATCACACTTTTTTTTTCAATAGAAATATGAAAAAGCTCCCAAGTGTACCAAAGTTCACAGTGTACATTGATTAACAAAAGAAGTTTGTTATTATAATTTAACCTTATTAAAACGTCAGAGTTTTATTGTTTGTTTCATTGAAATTCAAGAGATATAAATCAAATTCGAATTTCTCAATATTCTCCGATGATGTGGCATCATCAGCCTTATCATAAACCAGATGATTGTTATTTTTATAAAACGGACGTAAACGGTCATCATTATAAGGCTCGAAAGCACATAAAGTATGCTGATGTTGCAACTGTTAAGAACCCCGTAGTCTTGGACGATATGATTGACTCAACTGCACGAACTGAAGGAAGTTCAACTCATTGCTGATGATGATCAAACTGATAACAATAAACCTGATGATGAAGAGTACTTTCCGTCTGGTTCTAAGTCTTCAGAACGACACATTGTATCAAATTCAGATTTTCAGGGTCTTTCTCGTGATTTACTTCTATCGGGAAGACAATCTGAAACGCTCCCTTCTCGATTTAAGCAATGGAATTTAGTTGATGACGACTTCAGATGAATGATGATGATCGAATTTCTTACAGAGAAGTATTCGAAACTGATGAAGAGAATGACAAATGTACCGAACCATACTAAACTCCAAAGGGCCGTTTCCAATGGCCATAAAACGAGGGGGTGTATTGGAAATTTCTCCTATACCATTTTTTTAGTTTTACTATACCTACAAGTTGTACTAGGTCTCCATAAAAGTATAAAATCACTGTCGCACAGTGTAATTTAATAGAAAACCGGCAAAATACAAAAAAACATGACTCATGTTTATTATTATTATTATTTTTTTTTTTCAGAAATATTCATCATTTCCTGCCCATGCAATTGAACTTATTGCTGCAGCCAAGTAAATCATTGAAAATAGTCAAGAAAATCAGCTGGAACTTCATCAACGGATTGTGATATAAAGATATTTTTTTTATTGAAATGTTATAGTTTTTTATTTACATTCCATAAAGATTACACCTAGTATAAAACTAAAAAGTAATTTTCATTTCACAATTTGAAGTAGCTTAAACAATATTGGCAACTAAGTCTTGAGGTTTCTTTCTTTTTAATCTTCTTTTTACAGTTGCTTCATCGCTTAGTATGGAAGCTTCTGCGTTAATGTGTTTTTTTTTAATTTTTCAGCATGCTTAACTGCACAGAGATTGGCTGTGTCTGAGACGGTTTTTATATTTAAATCCTTTGTTCAGATCTTCATTACTTACGTACCGGGGTGCTTTAACGATTTCCCTGATTACTCTATTTTGGAGGCGCTGTATAATGTCGATGTTGGTCTTTGCAGTACATCCCCATAATTGAAGACCATAGGTCCACACCGGCTTTAGCACTTGGTTGTAAATGAGGAGTTTATTTCTAGTTGATAGCTCAGAGTTTCTGCCAATTAGCCATTGGAGTTTTTGCGTCTTTAGATTCAGCTCAGCAGCTTTGATTTTCACGTGCTCATTCCACTTGAGCTTTACATCTAAAGTCATGCCTAGATACTTTGCACTATTAGCATTTGGCACTATTGCTGACAAAATATGAACTGGTTTGTAGATAATTTTTTTATTAGTAAAATCCACGTGAACTGACTTGGTTTCATTTAGCTTTATGTTCCAATTTTCAGTCCATGTGACTACTTTGTCAATGGACTTCTTCAATGGACTTTCTGGATGGATTCGTTTTCAGTTGATCCAACAGCTAAGATGCATGTATCGTCAGCGAATGTAGCTACTTTGCACATTGTCGGTACTGGCAGGTCTGCGGTACAGTACTGGGTCGAGTATGCTGCCTTGTGGTACTCCGGCCAATATTTGTCTTATTTCCGAATACGTCTGCTTTGCTTTACTCTAAAGTACCTATTTGTTATATACGATCCCAAAATGTCAGTGAACTGCAATGGAAGAAGGGCTTTTAATTTACAAAGTAGTCCTTCGTGCCATACTTTATCAAATGCCTGGGCAGCGTCAAGGAATATTGCTGAGCAGACTTTATTACTCTCTAGCGCGTCTTCTATTGTATGTGTTATCCTGTGTATTTGTTCGACGGTAGAGTGTTTTTCACGGAAGCCAAACTGATGTGAGGGTATGATGTTTCTACATGCAATTATAGATTTTAAGCGTTTGGAGAACAGCTTTTCGAATAGTTTACCCATCACTGGAAGCAGAGCGATTGGCCGGTAAGATATATATAATAGGTTATATATATGAATAGGTTAGCAATGCTGCTGTAATGGATATTGACGGTATGTGGCTTCAACAAGGCGGGACCACACGACTTCTGGCTGGGGCCTTGATTCTAAGACGCGTTTCATAATCATAAGACACCCCTAATCTTACGAATTATTTTAATTTATAGATTTCAGAGGAAAGTAATAATTTTACACATCGATTAAAGTAATACAAGGTATATGTTTTATTACAGGTTTTAGAACTTTTTTTAATACATAACGAACATTTTCAGCAAAAACGTATTTCCAAGCGTTTCAAAATGATAAGACTCTGTATAATTAAGGCGGGCCTCTTATCAGTGGTTTCAAAAAAACGTGTTTTTTCTCAATTTTTTTGGAGGCAAAACAAACGACACACTGGAATAATCTTTTGCATTTATCTGAAGGAGTAATAAACAACTTTTTAACATAAATAAAAAACAAAATGGCGGGCATAAGAAGGATCTCGCACAGCTTCCCGTTGCGCGCTATTAAAACGGCGTGTAAGATTGCGGTCGTAGTTTTCACCTGAAACACAAAAGAAAAATATTGTCTTATTCAGAAGGTTTTCCCGCATATAATAGACTACTCTTGTATAAAAATATGAAAAAATTAACACACAATTAATTATTGAAAAAAAGTGTTTTTTTTCGCTATTTTTTTCAAGAAAGGTGTTAAATAACATTAAAAAATGCATTTTTTTCTATTGTCTTAGTTAATTAGTTGCGCATTTTAATTATCTTTAAATAGATTATCGGCTTGAAACGATAACTTTCGTCGTTTTTTTTTAATCTTACACGCCATTTTCAAAAACATGGTTTTGAGAAAACGTTTTCCAAAGATTTCAGAAGGTTGACAGTATTCCCACACGACTGTGTACCGTACACAGGCCTGTAACTCCGAAATCACTTTGAATTCCGCTATAAAATTTTGAGTATATATTCTTCTATAATATATCTATCGTTTGCAGTAAAAAAATCTCGAGTTTTTGAAGCCGACTGATAAAAGGCCTTCCTTAAAGTGATCATTTCAAAAAAGAATACTTTTTTCGGATTTTTTTTTTCTGCTGTCTAGAATATTTTAGTACTCTATGGACGCACCATTTGCTTTAGCGACACCAAATAACCTTTTTTTCATCGATTCTGCTAACTTTTTAAGTAAATTTACATTTAGAGAAGCCTATTTTGCCTTAATTACCGCTTTAAGCTCTTTGGTGTTGTCAAATTGGCGATTTTTTGGCGTAAACCCCAAATGTTTTCTATTGGGTTTAGATCCGGAGAACACGCCGGCCAGTCCATAGTTTTTATGGAATAATCGGTCAAATACTGCCTCGTTTCCCTGCTTACGTGGATTCGGGCGTTGTCTTGCTGAAAGCGATTATCCTGAATAAAAGGAAGGATAATATTTTTCACAATTTTTTTGTAGTCCCCACTATTCATTCGCGTTGATGTAAACTGTATATCAAGAGTTGCTTTCGATGTAAATGCAAAATAACAGGGGACTCTTTCGCAAATCTCTCCATCGGGTCCATCAAGGTATGGAACCTTGATCCGAAAATGAAACCTTTTTAAAAAATAATATGAAACTGGGCAACCTTAAAAATATTCCAAATATATTACTGTGTCTCAGTTGGTGTCTAAGTGTTTTTCTGCAAACTGAAGACGCACCAGCTTGCGCCGTGGCAAAAGGTGTGGTCCTTTTGTTATTTTTAATATTATAATTTTAAATTTGTTTTTGAAACCTTCTTTTGAACAACAGCGGCCAAGTTGGCACAAGACTTAGTCGAGTTAGAAGCTTTTCTTATGAGTGATCGCTGTTCTCGACTTGATAGTGATAATTTTCTTCCAACGGGCTTCAAAATGTTGTAATTCTCAGGACTCCGTCAAAAATTCCGGATAACTCAACTACTTCTGCCTGCTTTTTTTTTGCAATTAATTTGATTTACAAGCCTGAATCCCTTTAGGCCAAACTTTTTCCACACTCCTCTTGTGATAATATTGAATCCCTCGGCATTTTAGGTTAAATTGCATAAAATTATAATTAAAGTACTCCAAAACAACAATCAACACCTTCTATCTCTTCAGAAGCTTATTTTCGACTGGTGTGTTTTATCATTATGAAACACCGAAAAGACTAGCAAAAGTGCAGCTTCTTGGCAAAAGACAAGGGTTCTACAAAATAGAGGAAGCTTTCGCACCAGAAACAATTGATGGAAGTCTTAAGTCTATAACTGTTAAAATGACGCCAAATAAAAGCTACTCCGAAAGTAAATGCGAGCTTATGGCAGTTCAAAAATTGCATACCAAAGGTGTCTTATGATTATGAACCGTACCTTAGTACCTTATACAAGCAGTTTGCTTCAAGCTCTTCTTGGGAATGGTCTCTTTCATAGTGGCCTAGATTTAACTCCCAAATTCAGATGGAACAGGACCTGCTGCCACTCTAGCAATATTGCCTGTACTTGTGCGGAGAATGTTTAAGCTGCTACAACAACAACAACCAAAACTCTTTTTGTGGCCAACTTGGAACCTATATTAGGTTGAGGGAAATATAACTCATGGAAGAAACAAGAATCGACAAAACAATTCTTTAGTGTGAAATGTCACCTTGACAACGAACATACACATAAACTTTAATTGTTTGATTGATTCTTTATGAGATATCGATCACGACAGCAATCAACCGAGAAAATAATGGATTTTTTCCCCCCAAACTAACATTATTATTATGAGGAGATTTGGTACTTCGACCTCAAACCCTATTTTACCCTATTTATGGATACAAAGTATTTCTCTGAGCCAAACATTGTAGCGTGTAGGTATACGAGGTGTGCTCAAAAAGTATCGCGAATTGTGAATTTCCGCAGGTTACGTATATTTGAATTTCGATTTTTTTGTGGCGATATGTTGGTACTCATGTCTCTCACTCATGCCGATGAGTTCGGCCATGTTGAATGTTCAGTTAATTGTTGACAGCTGCCGAGAAGATGTGAACGACGAAAAGCGTGCCGGACGCCCGAGCACTTCAACCACAGACGAAACAATTGATGACGAAAGAAAATGGCCAATCGTCGAATCACCGTTAGAGATTTGGGTATGAGATGTTAAGCTCTGTCCGCGACGACCCAAATTTGCTCCAGAGCGTCCTAACTGGTGACGAATCGTGGGTTCATGGTTATGACGTGGAAACCCAATCTTCTCAATGGAATCGAACCAAGACCGAAAAAAGCGCGCTAAGCTCAGTCGAATGTAAAAGTTTTGCTTACCATTTTCTTCGATTGCAGGGGCGTTGTGCATCATGAGTTCTTGTCATAGGAATATTACCTGCAAGTTATGCGCAATTTGTGCGAAGCGATCCGTCAGAAACGCCCGGATTTGTGGAAGAACAAAAATTGGTTATCGATACGATAACGCCCCTGCTCACACATCCTTGCTTGTGTCGCGACTTTTTGTCCAAAAAAAACACACTAATGATGCCACAGCCACCGTATTCCACAGATCTGGCCCCCTGTGACTTTTTCTTGTTCCCGAAACTGAAGAGGCCCATAAAAGGACGACGCTACGCTACGATTGCCGAGATAAAGACTTCGATGACAGAGGAGCTGAACAAGATAAAAAATGATTTTTTGAAGGGCTTGGAAGATTGGAAATAACGTTGGCACAAGTGCATAATATCTCATGGGAATTACTTTGAAGGGGCAAAATAAATATTAATGAATAAATAAATAAATTTTTCAAAAACATAAAATTCGCGATACTTTCTGAACTCACCTCGTATGAAGAATATCATTTATTGCAGTTACTTAAAAATCTTTAGAGAACGGAAAACAGCTACAAACAAAGTGATTTGTCTAGTAATTTTGGATCGATAAACATAAAAAAGATGCGATTTTTTTTTTTTTCAAAATTCAAAATTCAGAATTTCATTAATTTTTCTACTCTTTTCGACAAATATAAAAATAATAAAAAATAAGCATATATTCCAAAATTAAGTTTAATGTGAATTTAATCAAGAAACTGGCAAAACTGGCACTTAAGAGACCCTGTACTTACAGACGGATAGAAAATTTCTTAAGTACAACTAACTAATGCAAATGGCTAAACCTAAATATAAAAGTCCTTCAACTTACAGCAGGCACGATTTTTTATGCCTTCGGACGGCATTTAAAAAGGCCGCAGTTAGTGTAAATTTTGAGGCTGTATTATTCTATCATAATTTTATATATGGAAAAGGTATTTATTTAGGTGCATTTATATTTTATATTTGTCCGCGGTTGCTTTCGAATTTTGTGGTATGATTTGATTCTCTTGATGTCGTGGGATTGATAGAGGGATTTACAGTCTTATGGGCTCTTCGTGCAGATAATTGTTTCAAATTTTATATTAAAATTAATAATGAGATTGTTCTTGATTTTTCGCCTTCAATAGTTGCTTTTTTAAATACTTTGAATTCTATATTATAGTTGTTCTTAAAAATAAGTAATAGATTAATAGTTTAATCTAAGGTACTTTTGTACTATAGTCCGTAAGGATAGAAATTCATAGGCTTCAATATGTAAATAAATAAAAGTAAAAGAGGTGTCGCTGCTGATACTATTTCTGTGTTTGCTCTAATAATGTACTGGTGATTTGAAGGTGTATATGTGGGGTCTCGATCGCAGTAGTTGACGTTCGTGTGAAGCGTAAAGATGTCTGCGTTCGTCCCAAAAAAAACCCCATTTGCGGGAAGTCATGCTTCATTATCACCTTTTAAAAAAAGTGCAGCTGAAACGTGTCGTATGTTGATCAACATTTACGGTAATCACGCTCCATCAAATACAATTTGTAAAGAGTGGTTTCGACGCTTCCAAAGTAACAATTTCGACGTGAGTGATAAAGATCGCAAAAGGGCACCGGAAAAGGTCGAAGAAGCTCAACTACAACAATTATTGGATGAAGACGCATGACGAACCCTTGCTGATTTGCCTAAAGAGTTGGCTGTTGACAGGTCAACCGACGGTAAACGTTTGTACGCTATGGGAATGGTCCAGAAAGCAGGAAACTGGGTGGCATCAATGGAAAGATCAAATGAAGGGGAGGGATATCGAGAGACGTCTGGCTTCTTGAACGGCAGAAAGCGTCGAAAATGTTGGAGCCTGCCATGTGAACCAGGTTCATCGACAGCGAAAAAATATATTCATGCTTCAAAGGTTATGTTGTCAGAACTTTTTGTCCTTTGTCCGGTACTTTTTGACAAAGACATTTGATGCAGCGCCAAGGTCAGGAGTATTTTCAAATATAACGTTATCTCCAGCGCCTGAGTCAATTTCGAAAGCATATGAGAAGCCGCTCAAATCGCATATAGAAAAACGTTGTGTTCCTCATTTAAGAAGTTTAGCTGGCATACATTTGGATACCGATAGACTGACGAATGCGAATAAATTCTTGAAGTTCAGCTCCATTTGTTACGAACCGTGCTTCGACACCTTTTTGAGGAGCATACCAATTCATTTGCTCGGCCAAGGACCCGTTCATTAAGAAACTCATCTCCCGAGAAATATTTGAACAAAAGGCGTCTTCAATACTTTAAATTCTGTTGACATTCCCCTGTTACCTTGGAATACGACCACATTCGCATGGAGACGCAAACGCTTCTTCTTCCAAGTAATTGATTTGAGATGGGGTGAATTATTTGTTAATTCATTTGAATTACTAACAAAAACGCCACTCATTGGAACAGCAGCACTGCCATTCTCAAATCCACGCTCCGGGCAAGGTTCACATTGGCGTTTGCTTGATTGCGACCGAAGAGCAACAGAAGTATCAGATGAAGTTAGATGAATTGGATCAAAAGCGGCTACAATTGTTTCCTCCCTCTGATGAACGATGAAAAATTGTGAAAGGTTGCCAATTCTAAGCCTGTCAGTCTTCGAAAGATGAAACAGTTTAGATATGGTTGCTGGTTCTGGGAAGAGCAGGATGGTGAAAGAGAAAGTATCTTCTAGCAAGGAATATTTATTGCAGCAGTTAAAAGCGCACTTCCAAAGGTAATTTGAAAGAGTATTTGCGCTTTGACTTGCACAAAGAGAATCGAAAAAAGCGAGAACACAGTATTGTTACACTGAAGGAAAGTGTTCGGCCAAATGAGATAATCCGCAATTTATTTTCACGAGCATTTCGAACATATAATTCCATTCGTACTGTACTTAGTACAAAACTCTCCTTTACTATAATTTAGTCAGTAAGTAATATTTAAAGTCAAGGCAAATTAACGAAAAAAATAAAAAAATTCATTTGACTGCACGCGACTGCCTGCCAGGCACTACTAGGTTGTTCAATAAGTTTTGCGGTTCGAGGGAGTGAGAGAGAAAGTTGCTACTAGTCTACATTTTTTATTACACTTTTCATATGAACGCATTCATATGCATTTCCATCTCTTAATGCATTCTTCGCTTACAAGCCATATAGTATCGACGTATCACAGTATTTTTTACAATGAAACAAAAAAATCAAGTATCGTACAGTGATTGAATTTTTATTTTTGGAAGGTTCAGAAGTAAAAGAAACTTATGAGTGAATGTTGAAAGTGGTTAAGAGCTTATCATCATCAATTAGTATAGTAGAAAGATGGGTTGCTGAGCTTAAACTTAGTCGTACAAGCTCTGAATGCGATCCACGTCAAGGACATCCAAAAACAGCAACAACACGGGAAATCGTAGAAAAAATACCAGAATTCGCACTGGAAAATCGTCGAGTGGCTGAAAGAGATTTAGAAGAAGCCATAAGCATCTCATTGGGCAGTGTAAGCAATGTTTTGACTGAAGTATTGGGTTTCAGAAAGCTAGCAGAAATCACACTGTGTGCTGCATTCGCCAACAATGGAACAGAAACGCATTCGAGTGCGACTTTTTCAGCAATATTTAGAGCATTTTCGAAAAGATAAAGTGGATTTTGTGTATTGTTTTATCACTATGGTTGAGATTTGGGTATTTTACTATGATGCCGAATCAAAACAAGAGCCTAAAAAGTGGTGTGAACTTGGTGCTTCGACTCTGAAACGAGTTGTGACGAGAAAGTGTGTCAGGTATTGTGAGGAGAAAGTACTGAAAGGTGTCTGTATTTTGGGATGCGAAAGAAATTTTATTTATAGACTACTTGCAAACTGGTAAAATTCTATTATTCTAACCTTTTAGACCAGCTGTAGGAAAAACTTCGTGCAAAAATACCCTATTGCAAAAGAATACCCAGTTTGCAAAAGAAAAAAAAATATTTTTCATCATAGCAATGCACCGCGTGACGGTGCCTAAAATCTATAAATTAAAGTTAGAATTGTTGGATCATGCACCGTATTCATCGAATTTGGCTCTTAGCTACTTCTATCTCTTTCTAGACCTAAAAAATGCATGCGTGGAAAGGGTTTTCCACCAAATCATGATATCAGAATAGCTGTGGGTACATACAATATTTTGCTGGTCTTCCAGATTCTTACTACAGCGAAAATTTGTTTTACTTATCGAACCGGAAAACTTCTTGAACAACCTCGTAATATTGTTGATTGTTGCTCATAATTGCTGTGTAAGGCTGCTTATTTGTTTTGCTGCTGCAAATTCCTGCTGCTCAGTGTGACAGCTGTCTCATTTTTAAGCCATTACTTTCGCATTTTCAGTTATTTTATATAAATACGTATGCATGAAGAAGTGTGTGAAAGTATGTGCGTTTCGTTTCATTACTCATTATCAAACATCTGCCTTCACACGAATTCAATAAGAAAATTATTCACTAAAATGACTCGCAGAAATTAAAAAAAAGTCAATAAATTTAGCCGGTATATAGAGAGCAAATACTGCATACATGCGTCTCTGCTGCGCCATATTGATATTTGGCTGCCTTACACATACATTTTTTTATTTTTCACAATTCTCTATATCGTAATTAGCTTTGTGATCGATAGAAATCAATGCCCAGTGGTACTTATTGCGCAACCAAGTCCCTCCAAAGTCGAACTTTTCATTTTAATTTCTGAACCTTTTTCGTAGCTGCTACCATTTAAATGTATATCAACCAAATGCCTCCTTGATGGCAAAATGTTAAGGCCGATAGACTGCCTTACTCTGTATATTACAAATTAGCTTGCGACAGGATGGTGAGCGACCAGTAATGGCGCTCACGTATTTTATGCGCGGATGCTTATTAAAAATTTAAAAATATCATTTCAATAATTAAGTGACCTAAACAACGCTATCGAATTTTTGTAGCCACTTTCAATATCTATTTACGCAATACATCTGGCCTTTGCACGAATATCATACAGCGCAGGTCACGTATACGCCACGGCTAACGCATTAGTGCTAATAAACACAAGCATTGGGAAAATTTTTTATGGAGAATTCGAAATTGGGCTTATTACGTGTCAGTTACAGAAAGTTATTTTAATACTTCAAGTGTGAGAAGCATCAAAGCAGCAAGAACTTTAGCGAAAAGAAACAATAATATACTTAGTGGTTTAGCTGCAAATGACGGGAAAGAAAGCAGCAAACGCGATTGAATTTCGAATTTGAACAGCAGCAGAAAAACTTACAAAAAGTTACAAATATTATAAGAACTTTTAAGTATAATTAAGATTGTGGTCACGCGCACCTCTATGTGAATAATAACTTTTTATATAAATTAGATACAATTTGAATAGGAATGCAAGAACTTGGACTGAGTGAGGAAACTGTATTTCATTTGCATATTGTGAGGTAGTCATTTCTTTGTGTTTTTTGTTGTTGTTTTTTTTGTGCTTAATTAGGTGTAGAAATGTGTAACAAAATAAGTGAAATGATTTTTGGGAAAAAAATTCTTCATGAAAAAGTTTACTACTGGTCAACTACTACCCCCGTTTTTCAAAATGTCGTAAGAATCGACCAAACCAAAGTTGTTTTAATTAATCTTTTATTAGATCTACGGTTACAGAACCTTAGAGACGATGACGAAATAGAAGTATGAAATAAAGATACTGCTTATAAATAAAACCTAAATGTAATTATCAGATTAGTTTTCATTTGAATATTTAATATATAAAATTACTGGTATTTCTTAGGGACAAGAGATACACAACCGGCTTGCCTACCATCCAAATCCTCGGGCGTCAAACCTATCACACCAACCAACGTCCCACGCAGACTTAAAACTTTTATACCTACTGATTTGGAATGTACACTTTAAAGGAGATCTTAAAAATGTCGTCTTTTCAAATTTGTTATGAAATGTAATACTGAATGTTATTTTAAGGATTTCATACATGGAAATAAAAAAATAAAAAATAAAAAATACAAACTTAAGTAAATTTTAGTAAAATCTTCCTCAAAAGGGTAATAGAAACTCACAGTACAGAGGGTCAAGCGAAAATTTACAAGATTTTATAAATTCTCTTTTTTATTTTATTATACAATACACCAAAAGTGCTCTGATTATAATTGCATGAGAAAGATAATTAGTTTTTAACATAAGGAGATAAAATAGCATTTGAAATTCAAAAGCCTTTCTGCATATATCAAAACTTAGTTCAGATCAGTCAATGGAACCACTGATAAGTGTCCTTAAAAGAATAAGAGGAAAATGGCTGTTCAAATTTTATCGGTTGAAGTGCAAATTGAATGAACTTATTTTGCACCCTTTCTATACCGAAAGCATGAAAATTATAAGAAGTGAAATTGACGTGAATTGGCCAACTACGGATCAGCAGTTACCACAGGGACCAGCGATAAATAATCGGAATCAGTTCCCACGTAAAGCACGGTCCTCGCACTTTTCCAAATTTACCAACTTTCTCTGTTTCTAAAAACAAACCAAAAAACAAAAAAAGAAAAACCATTTCTCCAGTTCCATTCCTCAACCCCAAAAACCTCTCCTTTCCATCCTTACTCCCGCACAATATTCTGCGAATTATTTGCATCGAGGCTGCTAAAACAAATAAAAACGCACAGTTACATATTGCATCAAGTGGCGCCAGCATGAGGAAGTGGGCAGCCACGGTAATAGCGCAGACACACGACATTTAGCGAAGTCCCCAACCATCTGTGTGATCCTTTTGCCAGAAAAATGTGAAACACAGATGGCGCTCGAAGCAGTAAGAAGGCGTTATTCCTAAGCAACGACAGGTGGGCATTCTCACTACTTAGGACTGGTAGCGGCAGGCGAATCACCTGTCAGAAATCCAAACAGATTATCGAAACCAACACAAGGCTGAGTCTTGTCGAGGCCCTATGCTCCCGAGAATAGTGAACAAAGACAGAAAAAAACAAAGTTCTGCAGGAATCATGAAGTAGATCAGTGATTATGTATGCAATTTACATAAAGAGCGATGGTCCGGTCTTGAACGTTGCAGAGCTGAAAAGAGCTTTGTGAGAAGTCCGAACAGAAAACTGTTAAATTTTCTACTAAAACTTGGTAGGAAAGATGTTCGGTTGATTGTTGGTATTATTACAGCACACATCCCATTGGCATATAACCACCATTGGAATCAATGAGGACCTGATTTAATTATCTTGCTTAGAGGAGTCGAACAGCACTGAACATTTTCTCTGTAAGTATCCTGTCTGTGCTGGAGGAAGACTACGAATTTGGGGTTCCGATGTCATTAGAATAAGTAAAATTCGTTCAAACTGGAGGATATTTTCAGATTTGTCAAAGAATCCGGAACATTCTCACAAGACTAGCCATCTCTGTCTCTATCTCCATTCTATCCTATACCTCTGTCTCTCTGTCCCTTCCCTAATTTGCCCATTTACTATAAACCCTTTTACCTTTCAGAGCTTTGAATAAAACGGTTTTTTTAGCCTGAGGGTTTTAGGAGCTACTATTCTCTCGGTGGTCGCCGTAGCCGAGTGGGTTGGTGAGTGACTACCATTCGGAATTCAGAAAGAACGTAGGTTCAAATCTCGGTAAAAGACCAAAATTTAGAAAAGGTTGTTTGTAATAGCGGTCGCCTTCCGCAGGCAATGGCAAATCTCCGAGTGTATTTCCGCCATGAAAAAAGCTTCTCTTAAAAAATATCTGCCGTTCGGAGTCGGCTTAAAACAGGAGGTCTCTCTATTTGTGGAACAACATCAAGGCTCACACCACAAATAGGAGGATGAGCTCGGCCAAACACCCAAAAAGGGTGTGTGCTTTGGGTAAAATTATTAAGCGGACGAAGTTTCGAAACATGCATTGAGTTTTTTGGTTAAAAAGGCTTATTCAGATAATTGAGATGGGTGGAATAACTAAATGCTACTATTTTAAATTTTACCGCAGATCCACCCAGCCCCATGTAAGCAACACCGAAAACTAAAAATTCGACTTTTTTCCGATGGCCGCCTGGCCATCAGTGCAAATGTCAAGCAAGACATCATCTGCAAACATCGCACCACACTGTACTAGTGTCGCGGGTCTCATTATTACCATCAGTTCAGTCTGAAATACACTAAAATAGCCGAAAACTGAAGGAGATCCCCAGATATTCGGAACATGCACTTCCACCCACCCTGCCTTCAAGCTTTGAGCTGTTTATGTATACATGGATGGACTCGCCTTGCCGACTCTTCCCTTTAAGGTAAGAAGGTCGTGAACATTACAATGGCAAGTGTAGGTGGCAGTGCATAGTTCACCAGTCCGAGAAGCCCTGAAGTACCAGTTAGGTTCCTACCGTAACCAGTGTCTTTGTTTGACCACTTATGGTACTTAAGGTGCTCAATCTTATAACGGCACTGAAGCAGATAAGTATTTAGATATTTTTACCTCCTTAATCGTTTGAGTATCGTAGTTAGGAACTTTTCTGATTTTTGCTTTGCGCACTTTCATGGCTTTTAAGGAACAAACTTCACAATGATTTAAGTTCATTTCAGTTACTTTGAGCATGAATTTGGCCCATGCGTAGTTTGTTACGTTTAACTCGGAATGTTGGTGTATAAATAGGTGTACACACGTAGGTACAAGAAGTATCTGCCTTAAATAAACACACAAAAAAACCATATGGCGCATCGGTTTAGTAAATATTATCCGCAACTGAAACCTCCCATGCATACGTATGCTTACATACATAAATACGTTTATAACTATATGAAAACTATTTCATGGAGTGAAAAGCTAAAGGCGGGATAAAACGCATTAGTCAAATGGAAATCAGTAAATAAATAAAACAAACAAAGGCAATGCAAAGAATCATGTAGCAGCTGGTCAAAGACGCTTAAAGATGTAATATTTCAATATTTGGTGGTAGGCATATCAGTTGAAGTGGCAGGAGTACTACATAATTTACTACTTGCAACCCAGCAGGCAAACCTGCTAGTTTCGAGTTTACTTACTATCAGATATGATTATCATAATGGGCATCCAGACCTAAGAGTGCCACTCTACACCCTTATGGAAAGAGGTATCCACCGTTACCTACTAACAGTCTGCTTTGCAACGGAAGTGTTTGGTTTCTCTCCTACCTTTTTCAAATGACAGCAACTGGTACTTTCAACATGGGAATGCCCCACAAAATGTTAATTGGCTACTCATGCATCAGCATCACACCAATCAGTAAACTACACAGCCTCGAAACAATATTTTACAGCAGATATTGGATTATTTCATAATAGGCACAGAAAATGTTAGTCCAATTTGTGACCAAAGTCACCATTTTTAGACCACTTGAAATTTTTTGATTAAGTTTTCTTCTTTTCAAAGTGAAACTTCTTATGCGTCGATGGACGAGCGAGAATGGAGAGTAAAATTTCAAGGTCATGCAACGTTTTGGGCATTTTCGTTCCGCGAGAGAGGAAAAAGATATAACGTAGAAGAAAAGGAGAGAGAGAACTATACTTTATATATAATTTAGATACACTTTACACTATTTTTATTATTATTTTAACTCAAGTTACGTAATCAATGAAAAAAGAAAAAAAAAATGTTTAGAGTACAGAAATTTTATTGTCAAAAGTAATAATTACCTACATTTAGGTATGTAATAAATGAACTCTTCGAGGTACTGAAAAAAACTCTTTCAAAATTATTTGCGGATCGATTTTGACATCGCGATGTACATTGAGTGAGAGTAAGCCGTTCAGGCGATCTTCAGACATTGTTGATCTCAAATACGTTTTCGTCGTCGCAAAGTTGAGAAGGATCGTTCATTCGTCGCTGTTGTCACTGGCAAAACTGCCATCATGCGAAGCATCTGGTTAACATTTGGAAACGCATCTTCATTACAAATATCGAGTGCTTCAAGTGAGTTTTTTATTTCCTTTCCGGCAATGAGCTTCCGCCAAAGTTGTACTTGTTCACCAGATTTCATGGGAATCGTCGTGCAAAATTGAACAGTATCTATTCCAACCAAGTTGAGCGCAGGACTCTTCCTCGAAAATTTGCATTTTGTTGGGAAAAAGGCAATAAATAATTGCGGTGATTTAAGAATCGAGATTGCAATTGTACCAGAAACGAATCAATATACGGTATGTAGATTGTTATGCGGAAATAATCTTCAGCTGAATCAGTTTGGACGTTGGAACGTTGGGTTTGAACCCCCAAACCCCCCCCCCCCCCCCCCCCCCCTGCTCACGGGCCTGCAGTTGCTGCACATGAAAAGTGCCCAAATCCACTACTTCGAGCCAGGTTTTCCTAAATCTCTGGCTGAAGAACGTTTTCCTAATGATTTGAAGTACTCATACAACGCCAGAAGTGGTGGTGTGCTGGTCATATTTTACACAAAGACGAAAATGCATTGCCCGAGAGGCACCGAAATGGAATGTTCTCGTGAATGCTGTTCGCAAGCCTAGTAGACCAAGGGAGATTTGGAGGTGAGCAGTCGAAAGGGGACCTAGAAACATCAGAAAGAGCTGGAGCGAATTAAAGTACCTTGCCAAGAATCGCACAAGATGGTGCATAGGTATGATTGATGCTTTATGTCCCACGCGTAATTGATGTCCTGAAGAAGGAGGAGTATGTACGCTGTCATGTCCTACAATTTCGTTCTTTTAAGGTTATTAATTTGGGAAAAAAAAGGTTTAGTCCAGTTTTACTATATTTGGCACTTAGTTTAGCCCTCGGAATAGCTATATCGATTTTTTGTGCATGAAATTGACTATCGTGCGTGTGGTGCTCTAAGTCAAATTGGCGCAAAATTAATCACCCTATCAAAAGATTTATAATTTTAGCAAATAGCGTCGTACGTCAAGCTTATTTGACACTTGCGAACTAAACAGGTGAGGTTAGGTTACAATGGTTGCCCAGCTGGACGAAGAATTCAAGTTCATCCTTTGTGGGCAAGAGAAAAGAGATGAGGGAAACCGATAGGACGAAAGGAGAGAGAGGAAGGGATGGGGAGATAGAAGAGGGGTTGAGTATTTATGGATTATGAACGCTTACTGATTTGTGGTTGTGTTAGCCGCTTTATGCTGCTGATGAAGTTCATCAGATTATTGATATCAACGATTGCTATGTCAGCAGTAGTCGGAAAGAAATGAGAACCGAGATTTAAATCTTGGGCAGCTAAGGAGACAGTGCTGAGATGATTCCACCTCATCCGCCGTACAGCTGACGCAAAAAAAACTCGAAGTAGATCCAAGTCTCACGGCATGCAAGCCTCGGCGATAGTGACTGTGAAAATACCCACGAAGTTGGAGAGCTGAGATTTTATCATCCTCAGAAGATCTCTCGAACGCCTCCGATCCACACGTGAGCAGAAGGATTTCGCGATCTTATAATGCTCAATGTTTCGCTGAGTTAGTGCCAAGCCTATCTTTCCAGGAGCAGACCGCAGGTTGTCAAGGCGATCCCAATCCTCTCCGTTCGCGGGGAAACTAACTTACAAGTTCCTTGTCTGGCCAGCCCGTGAATGTGAGCCTTTGAACTAGATAGCTTCAGTGTATACTACAAGCAAAATAAAGATTTTTTTTTATTAAAAAAATTATTAAAAAACAAAATTGGCTGATTCATTTTCATCACTCAAGAAGAGTTTTACTTTATAAAAAAGTTATTCAAAAATAAAATCTTATGATTAATTTTGGCCACGATGTACTACAGCATTTCTTTATTTCAATTTATTGTTTGCCTTAATATGAAGGACGACACTTTTTTTGAAATTTGAATTATATTATCGCTGACAGTGCCGCTAATCAGGATTAATGATTTAATTCGGAGTTCTCTCAGGAATTAAGTGCAAGTAATCCGTATCAACTACTAGACTTAATTCCCATAACTTGATTAACTGCCGCGGTAATCCGGATTAACACCGTCGTCTGTCAAAGCTATTAGATTCAGGATTCGCTGTGTGATTGATTTACTTTATTGAATTATATTCGTCCAGTCCTAACATTTGATGATTTCTTATTTAAAGTAATAGAGGAATATTTGGTTTGCATACACATTTAAGTGGCCATTTTGCAACTGGTCAAATTCTAGTCCCATTCGAACTAGTATGACTTCTTCCATCAAATACACGTCAATGAAGTAGACGATTTGCTGACTTGTTTGGATTTTCTCGGCACGAATGCCACGCAATATGTGAAAAGGTATAAGTCTTCACATAAGTGCGTGTATTTGTGTGTGTGTGTATATGTGCACCCAACGAAAACATCAATTTAAGGAGCAAAGCTGGAATTCAATACCCAAAGGAGCAATAAAATTAATTTGATATATCGCAGTGAAGGCGGAAAAGTAGCAGCCACTTTAGTATTTCAGCATAAATATTTATTCAAATGCAATATTTGCGAAATAGGCGCTACTTTACAAGTAGGCAAATACTAATGAAATAATAGTTTACTTTAGTGAAATTCTACTGCTGTAGCTATTTTAGGCAGTCACCATGGCCGAGTGGCTTTGCGCGTGTCTACCATTCGTTGGCACACAGGTTCAAAACCACCCACTGTGAAGATGAAAGGCTAAATGAAAAGGTTTTATTTAAATAGAAAAGGTTTTATTCATATAGCAGTCGCCCATCGACGGACAGTGGCAAACTTCCGTATACATTTCGGCCATAAAAGATGTATTCATAAAAATCACCTCTACCTTTCGGAGGCGGCATAAAACTGAGCGAAGGTGATTTCATGTGAGGAAGAGACCACCACATTGCGCCCCACTACAAATTGACAGAGAAGCTGGGACAACAGCAAATAAAGGATACGCGCGAATGCATATTTGCGCACAGCAAATGGATACCTGGCATGTGATATTTGACCGGTTAATGTTTTTTTTTTCAAATTTTTTATATTTTTATGTTTGCATGCAAATGTGGAAGGAATTAAGTAATTTGTTAAAAGTATCTGCATGCATGCGTCGGCTTACTTTTTATACGATAACTGACCATGATCGGGAGTTCAATGCTCGTTGTGCGAAATGAAAACTTTTAGCAACTCCAAAAAACTATGTATACAGGGCACGCTCGATAACGTGACCGCTCTAAAGCGTGAACCAGTGATGGTAAATGATTTTTTGAAAAATCCCTACACAGCCCAAAAAAATTTCCTACTTTTCCCTACGCTTCAAAAAATTTTCCCTACAAAATTCCCCACATATTTTTCTCCTGTGTTTACACTATAATGAGGCACTTGAAACGTCAAAATTGAATTATTTGCATAAGTTTTGGGCTTGGTGCTATTTTGACTCTTTATAAGACACTTTATTAAGAAATTTTATTTCAAAAATATATATAAATACACATATATATTATATTATAAACACATATATGAAGAAAAATTCAGCAAAAAGACTAAAAATTACACTTTTTCATTACATTCAGTTCTGTTTAAAACAAGACAGAGTTTCTATTTTTTCAGAATCCGGCACGATTACTTTTAAGATTGGGATAAAATGGTCCACCACTTGCAGGGCGACATTATGCTCAGCGAAGAAAATGCTAAATCTTATTTCCAAATTTCTGGAACCATTTGGATTACTCGGCTTTTTCTTAAAAAAAACTGTTTATTTTAGGTGTCTTTTTTATTGTCTTCATATTTTTTTGGTACGTTTTTCTTCGGCGTGCTTCTGCAAATCAGAATTGCCGCAGTTCAAAACTTTGTCGCACTCAGCGCATTGGCATTTGAATGGATCGTTAGCCACAGCTTTCAACCAGCCACTAAAATTGTCGTCATCAAGCCACTTGTTATTGAACTTTTGTTTCCGATACTTGAATTTTTCTCCTGGTGTTCCTCCGAAGAGTCAATCGAAGAGGAGGAGCTCATTTCTGTAAAATATATAAATGTTAAATATAAAAAAAGCTAAAACTAACAAATAAAAAACGCAGGACAACTAACAATTTTCGCGCAAAGAAAAATCGTGTGAGCGTTAACGAAGAAAAAATGGCAATGCTGCCGCATTAACGCTTTAAAAGTATGCTGCCATAAGGAAAAAAATACTGACATGAAATCTTACTGCGGCTTTTTATTTTAAATGAACTTTTTTAATATTTCCCGCTATTGTAACATTTTTTCTGTCTTTTTCGAAAATTCCCTACATTTACAGAATTTAAAAAAATCTGTCCTTTTTCGACAAATATCCCTACATGTAGGGAATTTTCCCTACATTTACCATCACTGGCGTGAACACCCCAACACATGAACAGACATTTTTGTGCATTGGCTACTCTAAAACGTGAACAAACCCAAAAAGCTCTATAATATGAACAATAAACGTTACATTTATTTGAATGTAGTTTCCATTGATCTTAAGTAGTTCTGAAATTGGGGAATCCCCGAATTATAAGGTAGGCATTTTATTCGTAATTGCAAGAGTAAGGAGTAAAATATTTCAGTTGCGGTTTTGGCTTAGCAAAGAGTGTTTCGCCTTATGTTTTCTGGTGAAAACGAGTTCTAAAACACGCGTGTGCTCGACATTAAAACAAAAGGCTAAATTCTAGCCCTTTTAAAAAACGGCTCATCCGTGACGATTTTAGCAAAGAAATATAATGTTGCTTAATCAGCAATTTGTAACATTTAAGCGAAAATGCAAGTGATTTTAAAATGCATAAGCAACACGTATTGAAAAACACTGCTTTCTTCAGAGTTGCCCAAAATGGAGAGAGCTCTTTATCGTTGGTTTATCCGAATGCGAGATAAAAACTGGCCAGTAAGTGCTCTAATGTTGAAAGAAAAGGCAAATACACTGCATGCAAAATTTAAAGAAAATTAAGCAAACTTCTTCGTTAGCGATGGATGGCTCCAAGGATTCAAGAAGAGGTACGGCATTCGTCTTCTTAAAATATCAGACGAAAAACTGTCTTCGCAACCTTAGCTAGTGGATCCGTTTAAAGAAAAACTTAAAGCAAAAATGGCCCAATTGGAGTTGTGCAACGATTAGTAATATAATGCTGATGAGTAGGGGTCGTCCAACGGTTAGTTATATAATGCTGATGAGGCGGGGTTATTCCGGAGACTTTTGCCAGAGAAAACGTACGCGTCAAGTTTGGAGAAAAGAGCCCCAGGGGTAAAGTTCAAGAAGCAGCGAATCACGTTTTTATGCTGCTCAAGCCCCACTGGATCCTACAAATTTAAGATTTGGGTAATTGGAAAGGCGAAGAATCCACGCTGCTTTAAAAACTTTCAGTGTCCCACCAATTCGAGCTATAAGAGCTCGAAATCCGCCTGGATGGCATCGGCTATTTTCAAGCAATGGTTTCATGAGTCATTTGTTCCACAGGTGAATATTCCTTTTAAGTTTTGTCCAAATTTTAAGGTTAACTGGTTGTTTTTTAAGGTTACATCGTTTTTAAAGGAAAAAGCCTTACCAATTAAAGCTCTCCTCCTAATCGACAACGATCCTTCTCACCCAAATGACTCTGAACTGACAACGGAGAATGGGCAAATTTCGGCAATGTTTATGCCACCAAACGTTACTCCCCTCAATCAACCGATGGATCAGAATGCAATAAAAGTCACTAAGTTGCATTACAGAAACAGCCTTCTAGCTTCAATAGCAGCGACAAAGTCTGATTTGCTCGAGTAGTTGAACAAAATTAACAGCTTTAAATCTTTTGGATGCGGCTTGGTTTCGTGTTGGTGAAGCAACATTAGCTAAGTGCTGGAACGGTATTTTAAATTTTGCGGTAAACAATGATGATCCCGAAGATAATGTTCCGTTGGCGGTTTTAAAAGAAAAATGGGAAGCTGAACTTCGCAGCTTGATGAGCAACACCGTCGATCTCCTTAGTAGTTTAAATCCTGAGGTTCGTTCGTGTTCGCAGCTATGCTCAAAGATATGTATGTGGGTTATTGAAAAATTTTTTTTATTAAAAATTTCAGATTGAATGTACGTTACCGGCCATTCATGGAATGGAACGAAGATATCGAGGAGGGCAATGCAGATGACGATCATCAACAAGAGGACGAATCCGATGATGACAGCGTTTCAGAGCAACTGGAGAAAATTAAGCCGACCGAAGCAGTTGAAATTTTCAACTAGGGGTTAATATAGGCTGGTCATGAACACGTCATTCAAAATGATGTGAGTGTGCTAAGACGGTTAAGGGAAAAAGCTGTGCTTTAAGTTTTAGAAAAACAGAAGATACAAAAAAAGATGACTGATTTTATTAAATAAAACCATCGTATGACTTAAATTTCAATTAATATGTAACGAAACCAAGAATAAAATGTGAATTTAAATGTGAAAAAATATATTTACTTAGTCTTTTCGGGCATTCCAAAACGTGAACACTTTTGTTAACGTGAACTGTCTTGGTTTAAATTAGTTCACGTTATCGAGCGCGCGCTGTACATACATTTTCAGTGAAAACAGTTCGCATTTTTTGCAAAAGTGCTAAAAGTTGCTGAAATCCATTCATATGGAAAAGGTGTGGTCCGCATATTTATTTGCGCAAACGCAAAAAGAGAATTTGGTGAAAGGTAATCGTTCGCTATTTAAATAAATAAATCACTTTTATTTCGTATTCATTTTTTTGTTTTGCCCCTATCTGTATTTTAAGCGAGTATTTTAATATTAAATTATGCATTTTTCATAGCAAATATTTGCAATTATATACATAAATAGCTACGGGACCCCTATTCAGCTACATTTTTGTACGAGTATAAATATTTAAGCCAGCGAAAATGTAATAAAAATAAATAAATATTTTAAATATTACATCTCATCATATCTTTTACTAATATATGGAGATATGCATAACTCACTGTTTGAATGGTATTTCAAAATCTGACTCTATAAAATTTAAGCTAAAAGCTTTGAAATCGGCTTATTAGTTTCGAGAATAATGCACCGGAAAACAAGCAGAAGTAAATTTTGTAGGCTACTCGAATTAATAAAAATTACTAAAAACTTATTTTTTTAATAAATTCTAAACTGCGACCCGAATTTGCGAGGTACTCGTATCTTAATTTAATTGCAACTGTCCATTCAAGAGTTGCCTCTATCTCATTTTTTTGCTTTTAGTTATCAGAAGAATTTGTAACTAGTCTTTTTCTATTCGCAATATTTTCTATTTCGAGAAAAGTAAGGCTAAATCCGAAAGAATAAGTCGCAAAACCCATCGAAAAGACGAAAGTCGAAGAATAAAAATTTTCGCTTGATATGACATGGCACTTAACCCTTTGCGGTTGATGTTGTCATTCGCAAGTCGTCTGACGTTAAGATGTCATTAAGAGGAAAGGACAGATTTTCGGGATCCACAGAAAGCCAATCTATTAAATGCAATAAATCAGTTTGATCGAATTTTATGTTGTCTAATATCCATCTTTTTGCCTTAAGTCGCTAAGAGACAAATAACTCCGCAAAACGCTCCGACTATCTGGTACTCCCATCAGAGAAATTTGCCGATAGCAAAGGCTTAGTACTAAAACTCGAGATATCCGCACATTAAGCAGTTTCGTTTCTTTAATACTATTAATTTAGTAATGGTAATGGTTGTATGAGTTAGGCTAAGGCCTTTATACACTACGACCAGATTGATCTACTGTGCGCCTCTAAGTGCTTAATTATAAATATTTAGTATACCCAGGAATCGAACCAGCTCCTTAGTTGGAGGGAGCAATTGTTGGTCTCCCTCCTCTAGTAGGTACGAGCCCAGTATACTGTGTCTCCTGTGACCTAATGCCTCACAGTTGATGATTAAGTGTTGCATAGACTCCTCTTCATCACAGCAAAACCTGCATAAACTTGTACTAGATAATCCTATTGTGTTAAAGTGGTTATTACAAGCAAAGTGACTTGTAAGTGGCTAACAGAGTAATCTGAGGCCTCTTTTTTTCTAAGGTTAGGGCAGATTTTGCTCTGTTGGCACTGAAGTGCAAAAACTTTTTCGGGTGATTAAGGCCGCTTGCGCCGTTCCAGTGTTCCCTGATTTGAGTTTGGTTCCATTTTTTGGTTTTCTATTTTATTTTATTTTTGTTAAAGCCGAAAAATGGGTTTGGTCCAATAAAAGGGCTATTCATACTGTCACATTTTTTGGCATAAAAGTATGCCTTCTCGTTTCATTACTTAAGTAAAAACCAGCATTGGCACAAATGGCACAAACATTCTAATGCCATCTATTTTTAAAAATTTGCTTTCAAATATTTTTGAGTTCCAATTAATTTTCTATATGGATAACAGCAGAAGAAGAAGAAGTAAACATTTTTTTGATTTCCTTGCCCCAGAGATGAGGTTTAAGTGGTGGTTTAACCCCTATGTCATGGGGACTTACTCACTACTAGCTAAGAGGGAAGCTCCATATGAAAAGTAGCTAGCCATCCACCAGCAAAACCGCGGCTGCTATTCTATCACCATGCGGAGATTACCGTACCGACGACAAACCACCTCTTATTCCTTACCCTGGTAGCCCACCATGTCTTGGTGTTACGCGCCAGGGGTTGCAGCCGGCTGTATTGTAATGGCACTCTTCTGAAATAGGGTCACCTCAGAATGTAGAATGACCTTGTTTTGCTAACGAGGACTACCATAGTCAAAGGGGTGATGTGAGATAGGGCGAGTCCATTAATGGCTTAAAGCTCGAGGATAGGCGGATGTATATGTTCCGAATATCTGGGAATCTCCTCCAGTTTTCGTCTCCCCGACTACTTTAGCATCTTTTACACTGAACTGATGGCAATAATGTTCCATTTGTAGAACAACATCAAGACGCGCACGGCAAATAGAAGGAGGAGCTCGGCCAAACACCCAAAAAGGGTGTACGCGCCAATTATATATATAGATAGATATATATATATATATATGATGACAATAATGAAAGCCGTGTCCCTGGTACAGATTGATGCTATCTCTGGATACTATATCTACATTTTCACTGATAGCCAGTTGGCGAAAAAATCCCTCACAAGGCAGTCGACAACCTCCAAAGTAGCCATGAAATACCGCCGATCTCTTAACGAGAAGGCTTAATCATTTCACCTAAAGGTAACATGGGTTCCTGGCCATTGTGACATAGAGGGTAACTGCAGAATGGATAAACTAGCGAGTCTCGGCACTAAATAGACCGATGATTACACAAAGAATGTCATAGACATACTCTTAAATATGTAAGCTACTTATCATTGAAGAAATCATAAGAACGGCATCTTTACCGTAATGAAACTACCTGCAGAATCGCACGACTACTGTGGCCAACTCTCAATGCTAAACGCACAGAATCTATGCGAGGCCAAGCTAATCATAGACTCAGCACAGTGATTTCAATTATTAAGGGGCACAACTTAATAGGTAGGCACGCCCAGAGGATGGGTGCTCATTGGCTCGGAGCTTTTCATGTTTGGGACCATAGATTCTCGCACTGACTACAGTATTTGTTTTCGAACCGTATGTGGACCATTCAAGACTTCTGGCATCGACCCAAGGTTGTCCTAGTTGCCATTCATCGCGGTCTGAGTATATGATTTCAAGCGGACGGTTAAAAACACATTCTGAAATCAGATTATATTCCTCTCCGATATCTCTGTTGTGATACTTGTATGACCAAAGTCAGGAAGATTGTTCCCAAGTAAGATTCACATTTCTAGTGCACTTCTGGCTGCACATTTTTTACGGAAAATACGCAATGGGGGTAGTCCTACTATAGCTTTTATAGCAAAAGCTGTTCATGGCACCAATTATTGCCAAACACACTTGTTCTTGAAAATTACCAAGTAGTTGTTTAGTGGTTACTTGTGCGGCTTTCACCCACCAAACAAGGAAGACATAGGTAATGACCGGTCTAATCAGCATGGAATACATCCAATGAATAATTTTAGAGTCCAGACTCCATATTCTGCTATAAAGGCTACGACAATCTCCTTTTCTGCTTCGAGGTGAGAGTTCTAATTTAGACGTTTCTCTAAACTAACACCTGGACATGGTATTTTACTTAGTTGGAGTAGCTCAGTAGTTAACCCTCTAGTGCCCAAATTTTATTTTTGAATGAAAAAAATTGCTTTGGGTGGGGATTATGTAAAAGTATAGGTTCTATATCAAGAAAGTGAAATTTTGTTCCTTGATCCGATTATATAGGGATAAAACCTTACCCCGCCTGCAGGCGGCTTTGGGAAAGAACGCCAAAAAAAATCTAAATGAAAAACTTGCAAATTCAGTGTATTACGTACTTTTATTGAACAAAACAGAAAGTTTTTCACAGAAATCAATACAAAACAAACAGTCAGTCTTATTTCAAATAGTTTTAGAAAAATGTCTACAAAAGAAAGGCATGCTTTTGAGCATAAATAGGCAGTTGGTGCAAATTATTTATGGTGAAAATTGTGAAAGCAGTCCTTTTGCTGGGAAAAACAAAGATTCAGATTCCATTTTCGGCATACGATTTGGGTTTCGGAGGTGCAGCCAGGATATTCGCACCTTTTTTTACCGGTGCGTGATAAAAACTTTGTAAAATGTCCAACTCCGTCGTAGCGAACGTCGTCAGGAGGTAAGTAAGCTTTTCTTCCAGTAAATTTTACTTGAGGAGTTTGTCATGGACGACCTGGAGCTCTTGGTATTGAAGAGTATTGTTGTTTGCATAGTACGTATGCGATCTCTGCCCGGAAGTTCGGCAGTTGGTACTGCCTAGCATGCGTGTCAATCTTGTTAATTCTTCTGAACAAAACATAAGCGTTTACCATGGCCATATCAAGCAGGTGATTAAAAAGTCGGTTTGTGTACTTATTGCTCTTTACCGGAATCTTATATCGCCCAATTAGTCCATCCATGAGGTCGACGCCCCCCATATATGACTATTGTATTCACGGACTACATTGGGGCAATCGACATCAACAAATTTTTTTTCTGAGCGGACGAGCCGCGACACCTTATTTATAACATTTGTTTCATTCTGGAAGGGCTTTTCGCCTGCGTAACTCGATGCGAGTCACACTATTTTATTGTTTTCCAAATTGATAAAGAAATGTCAACTCCTAAAGCAGATCCACAAAATTCAGTTAAATATCCACGGGGTTGTTTCCTGAGATCAAGATCTGTCGGAAGTTTGCAATTCGGAATTCGATTTGAACGAATAGTTTCCAGCGAAAGTATTCCGCGTGATTTTAGATAAACCAGAAGTGGCAGTGACGTGTAATAGTTGTCGAAATATGTTATATGGTTTTTAAAATCTGGAATATTACGGGAAAATCGGACCACCACATTCGCTGATGCCCAAAGATCTGGTGTATCAGTCAGAACAGCATTGTCTCCTGCGCCGCAATATATTTCGAAGTTATAACAAAATCCGAAGGAGTCACACAAAACGAAGAGTTTTATACCCCATTTATGTGGTTTACCTGGCAGATATTGTCGAAGGAAAGTCCTCATCTTCGGTGTGCACATTTGTTCATCGTCACATAAACGTTGAGTCATCGGAATGGACTGAAACCTGTTATTGAAATGATCAACGAGACATAAATTGACACACACTTCTGATTCCAGCATAGAATCTGACAAATTTACCGCCCTGTTAATCACCTCGTCAATTCCAGTGTCGATAGGTAATTCTGCATCGTCCACATTTTCGTCTAAAAGATCTTCGAAATCTTCTTCCACGTCTGTATCATCGTCGATTTCTAGTAAATCCAAAAATGTTGCAATATCTTCACCATTGAGGGATGATAATTTAGACTTTTGTCGTTGATCCATTTCTAAAAAACCAAAACTTTAAGCTTAGCCCCCTTCTAAATATCAAAATTTCAAACTTACCGCATAGTGTTATTTATTCTGAGTTATCCCAGGACCGCCTCTAGACGGCCTGTCTTCAAAGGCTTATAAAATACAGGAAACACTTTTTTTTTTGTTATTATTTTTAACTTTCGTATTTTGAACACAACCAGCAACACTATGATAATTTTTATTATACACTAAATACACTTCTAATATTTTTATTTAATTTTTAAAACACACCACTTTTTCAGAATAATTAATTTGACCGCTTTTCACTATTTTCCGACTTCAAATGACTATGACGGCTGATTAAAAAACAAGACGCTGCTGCAAATGCACCAGCAATAATTTTGGGACTTTCCGGAATTAGAAAGAGTTTAAAAAGTAACGAAATGGTATTTTAAAAGGGAATAAGCGTGAAATAAACTTAGGCCGTCTACAGGCGGTCTTGGGTACTAGAGGGTTAATTCTACAATTAATCTACTAAGGTCCACTTTAACTTGTTTGTAAAAGCAACAATGATTGCCTTGCTAGGATTAAAAGATAAGCTTTCAGCATGGCACCAGTCTGATACGAGTATCAGCGCTTCGTTAATGATAATAGAAACTGTACCTCCAAATTTGCCTGACACAATGACCATAAGATCGTCAGCATATCCAATGGCATCAGAGCCTGTCTCCTGTAGTTTTATTAAGAAATCGTCAATGGCTAAAGACCACAGAAGTGGTGACTTAATACTTCCTTGTGCCAGAATTTCATTGCCTTGACTGAGACAGTTTCAGCCTCTAGAGTTGAGGTAATTATTCTGCTGCCAAGCATCGTTTTCACGAACCCTACAACCCTACAGTAGGTGTATCTGTGTTATCAAAGGCACCTTGAATATCTAATAAAGCAGGCTAATAAACTTTTATACACTTTTTAGAGGCTGCGTTTTAACTTTAATTTTTCTGAAAAATATGTGAGGGACAAACAAGGTTGGTGGCTCAACATTCACGCTTAATTTAGAAATTTTGAATGTAAAGGTACAACGTACTTTAAGTTGACTAGTAGAAGTAATAGTAGTAGTATTTATTGCAAATAAAAGTAAAATATACAAAATTTTAAATTTACTTGTTGTAATATTAAGAAAAAGTAAATATTTACAATAATTTAACGAAAATGGCATGAACCGTCTGTCGATTTATTTTTCGTACAACACAATTATTCGGTTTACGGTTTTTTAAAACCAGTTAAACTGTTTTATTAATTAATCAAAGTATCTAAAGGCATATTTAAGGGGTTACATGGGTTTCGTTGGTTCAAAAAATCGATTTATTTTTTTTTGTTTATTAATTTCTACAACTTCTCAGGAATATTATCCAAAATTTTCAAGTAGATCCGTATAATAAAGTCGGTTGTCAAATGTTCTCGAAAACTACTCAACCTATCTTGATGAAATTTTACACAGGTGTTCGAAATACAATTTACTCGTGCTTGAATGAAGGACTTTGTTTGTTTTTTGAATTACAACTATTTAAAAAAAACAAAATGTCAAGCAAATTTGACCGAAATTTTCATTTTTTTGCAAAAAAGTCTTCCAAAATTCCAATTTTTACTTTTTTTTCTTTCCTTCGTTCAAGCACGAGTTTATGGTCTTAACTAAAGCATTTATTTTTGTTTTTTTCATTTTTGATGAGCCTGTCAGGAGTTATGCTGACAACGCGGGCGCACCTTTTTTTCGAAGGGTCACCGACGTCACAATGGAGGAGTTTTAATTTTTTTTTTTTTGAAAATTTCTGAAATTATTTTTTAAATATGTATCTATAAGACAGAAAAAAGTTTGAATTAAATAAATAATTTTTTACATACAAAAAAAATATTGAAAATAGGCCTTTTTTACCCGACGAAACCCATGTAACCCCTTAATGAAACGCAAAAGTTTATCCCAATGATAATTTTCCCCATTGAGAATCTCAATCACCTGTGAATCATTTAAGGTAAATTTTCCGAAAAAGACTTTTCTGTATTCTCTTAATATTGGGCAGCGCGCCAGGAAATGTGTTATGTTTTCGAGCTCGCCTAAATTACACATTGACCAAGCTTTATTTTCTGTGTAAAATCTGTTGTTATTTAAAATTACCATGCCACTTCTAGCCCTCATTATCCACATGGCCAATCTAATTCCTTATATAACCTACTAGTACTTAAGGCTTTTTGTATGTACACATTCACCCTTGCCTAGTTGTGGTTCGTTAAAAGCAATTTTGCATCTTCTATCCAGCTTTCTGATTGTATGTTATCTGTTCGACAAATGAGATCGTTTTTACAAAATGAGTTCTTTAAGACTCTAATCCAGAAGACTTCTTTCTTAATAACAATTTTGGACAGATAATTGGCAGCCGATTTTCTCCGTATTTAAACAATATTCTGTGCATATACTTAAGGGACAGTTCTAAAGTGAACAAATGATTTTCTTGCATGCCGATTTCCAAAAGAAGTATGTATGTAGGCACATGTGAGGGAAGCTTCAGAATTCGCTTTACAAAATACTTTTGCAATATATCAACTTCTTCAAACCACCCGCAACCCCACACCTGCAAGAAAAAGTTTCCATTTAGCTTCAATTGAAATTTCTTTCTTTTTTAAAAGGCAAGTCCACGAAGCATTAATACCATTCTCTGCTGCAACATGTTCTTTAAAATTCATCTGCGGTGTCATTTCCACTCCTAAGTAAGTATATCGAGACACAGTCTGTATTTCTTCCTTACTATAATACCATTTCTCCTCTTTACTAAGTCTTCCACCTTTTCTGAGTACCATTATTGCTTTCAAGGTTATTAATCATAACTTGTAGTTTGCCTGGGTGATCCGCTAACAAAATGATATCATCCGCAAACATTAGAAGTCTAATATTTTTCCCTTCTATGTATAATCCTCTTTCTAAGCTTTCATGTAAATCGTTTATGTAAAGAGCAAATAGTATTGGCGACAATAAGCATCCCTGTTTGACGCCTGAGTTTGTTTTGAATGAACCTGAAATTTCTGAGCCAGTCCATACAACCCACCCGAAACCTCACACCTGTGCTGCGTATGATTTTAAGTTGACTATAACAGAGTTAAAGTAGTATTTACCTTAAAATGCTTTAAATGCTAAAACCAGCCTCTAACTCGTCAATAATTGAGGGCCAATTAATTCAGTTGTCTTACGTAAATATTTAATCACCAAAGGGAATGCGTAAACTGTGCCAATGCGGCCAACCGACAACGATCTCAATGGATAGGAGTCAGAAGGTTGAGCGGTTTGCGTCTTTATTATTTATAACCCACCCCACCCACAATGCAAGTATAAGGGGCTCTTACAAAATCGTTACTGCATTCATTAATACATATATTTACATGTAGCCTATTAGTGAAGAGGTACGAGTGAGAATTCTTAACTCATGCGTGTATGTGTGTGCTCCTTTCATTGCTTGGCATAAATTCATTGAACTCAACTCGGCTCAGCTAACCATTACATAATTTGCTAAGCCCTTCAGCATGAAAGAACACAAGGCGCTTAGAGTCACATACTCACACACACTTTCATGCGCGCACCTTCATTCACATACCGGCTAATTAATTCGTATGAGTAATTTATTGAATATTCGTTCAATTTTTCAGCTGAATAAGCACTAAACCGGATTAAAGATGCTTAAATGCTGGAAAATATGATGGGGGAGTCAAGTGGCAGCAATTTGCATGTAACGATTGTGCATATGTATGCATGTAGGTGTAAACCGTTGGCGAGTGTGCAAGCCGTCAATCAAATAAAATAAATATTAAAGTTCAATGCTTGGATATAAATACCTATGAGTTTGCTTTTCGGCATGAAATGTAGTGGAAAATCGAATATGACGCCATAGCAGAAGAATGGAGGGGAATGAGTGCTACTTTTTTAACCCCTCCCTGCAATACAAAAAGAAACCAACCCTATAAATATAATAAATTGGCGCGCACACTTCTGTTAGGTGTTTGGCCAAACACCTCCTCAAATTTATGGTATGCGCCTTGATGTTGTTCCACAAATAGAAGGCACCTACTGTTTTAAGCCGACTCCGAACGGCAGATAGTTTTTATGGCGGAACTACTTTTTTTTTGGCGGAACTACTCTCGGAGGTTTGCCATTTGCTGTTTCATGCACGGAGATTCAAACCTATGCACTCCCGAACGGTAGTCACGCACCAATCCATTCGACTACAGCGGCCGCAAAGGAAAAAAACTTTGTAAATTATTTGTACTCATATTAGGTAGGTAGGTAAGATGCCAAGAGTACCCAAGGTACACTACAAGTAGTACTTACGTGACGTTTTGATACCATAATGTGGACCACTACCTGTGAAAAGATTTGGGGAAGAGAAAAACCGTCTACAGCCATGCAGTGCTGTTGATGTAGCGGAGGAGAGAAAAAGGATGTAGGCTAGAGATTTTCTTCAAGTCATCACCAAACCAAAGGGAACGCTAAGGAATCTGAAGCCTAGCCGCCAGAGCCGGACATTTGCAGAGAAAGTCTCTTTCCACAGCTTCTGCAATAGGGGTTGTACGGAATTCCAAACTTCTGTGCGTGAGTACCGATGACCCAATGACCAGTGAATACCGCAATGAGTTTGGAAATTAAATGGCGAGTGATCCTCATCACCTTAAGCGTTCTGTTTCTATCGTATTGAGACCATAGCATAGCATCTTGCCTGCTTGCAGGATCGCGAAAATGCTGCTTGAGCAACGCTGCTTGTTTCCGGCAATTTAAAGGAGACCGAAATGCTGGCTGATTTAGAGTAAGCCACCGCTCCCACTCCAGACTCCATTTTGGATCCGTCAGTGAAAACAGAGGCATCTATATCCGTACCGACTCTCCCCTCTTTCCAATCTTGCCTGCTCGGAAAGATAGCCCTAGCACAACCGTTAAAGCACAATTTGCGGATGGAGAGGTCGGTGCGAATAACAGAGAAGGAAGGGGAAATCTGCATCAAGATGCTACTATGTCCTACAGGAAGTTGTCTCCAAAGGCCAATCTCCTTCAGCCTAATAGCACTCTGAGCAGCAATGGGTTTAACCTGCAGATCCACAGAAGTAAGTGCAGAATAATGTTGAGCGCGGCAGTGGGACATGTTCTACAAGCACCAGGGATGCCCGCACATGCAGTTCTCTGCAGTCTCTCCAATTTAGTGGTGTTGTAGCCCATTTATGCCGAACATAGATTTACAGGCGTAGAAGGCTACATTGTCCTTTTTAACTCGATTTTCTCTGTGCAGCTTCCAGTGGAGCTTGGCGTCAAGATACTTGAATTCCGATGAAAGAGTAAGACACTAGTTGTAAAGTGTGGGAAGCCTAAAAGGTGGAGGCTTGTATTTTCTGGTGAATAGCATCAACTCCGTTTTTTCAGAGTTGACTCTGAGACCGCAACTGGCAGCCCAACTAATGAGTGTTGGGCTGGAGAAAGTCTGGTTTCAAAGTGCTCTCGAATGTGATGGTCGATCACTCTTTCGAACACCTTGAAAATAAAGGAGGTAAGACTTATGGGTCTGCAGTCCTTGGACAAGACGTGGTCCCTCCTTCGTGCCTTAGGAATGAAGACCACCTTGGTTTTCTTCCAGCTTACATGAACGTGGTTTAGCGAGATACACGCCAAAATGATCTTTTGAAAAACGGGAACCACCAAGGTTTTAGTCTTCTGAAGCATTACTGGCATGATACCACCGATTACCTGGAGATTTAAAAGGGGAACAGCTCTCGATTGCCCATTTTATTCTATTGACGGACAGGACAGGTGTCAGGAACATCGCCCCTCCTGCCGATTCGCGCCTTTATTACAGACTGGAGCAGTAGAATTTTCCGGGAAAAGAACATCAATAGGGATTTGTAAAGATTCGCCTGCAGTTTCAGCCCAAGAGTTGCGCTTCGCATCTCTAATGGCTTTCTTATACTCTCTCAAAATTACTCGCTAATCTTGAAAGTTCATATTATTAAATAATAATTTAAAAAAAAATTTAAATAAGAATTTTACGAAATATTCACGTTATTTTTTTCTTTCGTAAACTGATGTTCCTCAACTTGCGATCCCAGAGAGGTTTTAAAATATATTTTTCTGCTTTCCGTCCTATAAATAAAATTGAATGAAAACAAAATGAACTGCTTTCGAATGCCCGTTTACAATTCCATTCATATAATATTTATCCATACTTCCTTTTGGCTTTTTCTATCGCTTAACGCCTGGTAATGTACCCAATGCATCCCTAAAAATCAACAACGCTTTCTTCTTGACATTGTTGCTTTCTCATTGTTTTTTTTATTTGTTGTTTCAGTCGCGTATTTAGCAAATAATGAGGCAATTAACTTTCATTTCCTCCCCCAAGAATTTGGTAATAAGATTGTAGCATTACGCGGCATTTCTTTTTGGCTTTTGTGAGCTGGATTGACTGATATCCGTCATCAATTCATCTAAGCCAATTTCAGGCGAGAATAGGAGGGAAATGTTTTCGTTTAAGGAACTTATTATTGTTTTTAGTACATTGCGTTACTTGTTTTATTTGTAAGATTTAAAATGGTTGCTAGTCTTACCAAGAAGACCAGAGATACGAACATTTTATTGCAATAGATTTTGATTTGAACAATAATTATAAAAAAGGGTGGTTAAATTTCAAGGGCCGATGTTGAATGTGAACCACACCTAAACGTCAACGACACCGTTAGACTTCTTTCTCTGGGGTTATTTGAAAGAAAAGGTGTACGTTGATAAGCCAGCAACAATTCAAGAGTTAAAGGATGAGATAATTCGGCACATTAACGGCATAGAACCTAAATTATGCCTCAGCGTCATCGAAAATTTGAACCATCGGATGGAGGTGTGCCACCGAGGCCGCGGCAGCGATTCGGCCAATATTTTGTTTCGTGGTAATTAAGTCACACCAATATTATCGTAATAAAGAGAAATGACAATAATTTTCTAAAAAAACGTGTTCTTTATTCCAAATCAACACCGGCCCTTAAAACTTAACCACGCTTTAGATAAGGAACTATTTGCATTTGGCGGTCTTTGGAGGTGTGCCGCCGAGGCGGCGGCGGTCATTTGTCCAATATTTTGTTCTGTGCGTAATTGAATCACACCAGTATTATCATAATAAGGAGATATAACAATAAGTTCTTTAAAAACTTGTATTTTATTCAAAATTAACACCGGCCCTTAAAACTTAACCATCATTTATAAGATTTTTTTGAAAAGTGTTCTATATTTCATAGTATTTTGCGAAAATGATAGAACGGAGTATGCAGATATTTTATATATTTTTTTAAATTTTATTTCTAAAAATGAAATACAAAGAGGTGCCCACCAATTTCACTGTAATGCAAAAATAACAAACACCAACAGAGAATTCTCGCCGCAACTTAAATGAAGAAGCTCAAAAAGAGCAACTATTTATTTCTAATTTATACTATTAGGTATGGGAATAAGTTTCAGCTCTCGTAAAAGAGCTGCTAATACTATTTTTGTGTTCGCTTTAGTAGCATACTGGTAATTTCAAGGCATATATGCGAAGTCTCGATCGCAGCAGCTACAACTTGTCAAGAGTGGTTTCGACGCTTTCAAAGTGACAATTTCGACGTGAGTGATAAAGATCGCGAAAGGGCACCGGAAAAGTTCGAAGATGCTCAACTACTCAACTTGATGATTTGCCTAAAGAGTTGGATGTTGACAGATCAACCGTCGGTAAACGTTTGCCCGCAATGGGAGTGGTCCAGAAAACAGATAACTGGGTGACACCTCAATTAAAAGAAAGGGATATCGAGAGAAGTTTGGTGACGTGTGAGATGTTTTTTGAATAGCAGAATAGAAAAGGTTTTATGCATCGCATCGACACTGGCGATGAAAAATTGATATATTATGATAGCCCTAAGCGTCGAAAATGTTGGAGCCTACCAGTTGAACCAGGTCTATCGACAGCGAAAAAAAATTTTCATGAACTCTTTAAATCAACACTGGCGATCATTACTGACTGCAGCTAATGCATTTGAATCGAGCTCTCAAATAAAAGTGGCCGAAATGGGACGGTAGACATAATAAACTGATTTTGCTGCATGATAACGTCAGGGAACACGTTGCCAAATTAGTCCAGAAATATTTAGACGGCCCACCCGCCGTATTTCCCAGACATTACACCTTCGGATTACCACCCGATCCGATCAATGCAGTGGCCCTTAAGGGGGGCCTCTACTGTAAAACTTAAAAAAAATCGATTTTTTACTTTTTGTTGAAACATACTCAGAAATAACTCCAGAATGTTCCATGAAAATCTTAAAAAGAAATCTTGAATAGTTTTCAAGTTATAAAAGTTTTAGCCAAGCAGGTATAAACTGAGCGCTCGAGCGGTTTACGGTCATATGCGCTTGATAATGCGCTTGTTTAAGCGTGTTTTTCTCGAAACCACGTTTTCAAAATTGCCCACATCACAGCTCCGTGAAAAATTAACATATCAAGCTCAAACTTTGATAGTATATTTTTAACAATATTTACTAGTTTTTAAAGCTATGGTGGGAAAAAATTTATTATTTATAACCCCTTTTTTAATAACAAAATGACAACAAAAAAATGTCGATTTTTTAAAAAACTTCAAAAATTTTACAAAAAAAATTTTTTTTTGCAAGTAATAGGCTTAACAACTAAAAATAATGATATATAATAAAAAAAAATTGGTTTTTTTCATTTCAGATTTTTTTTAAATGCGCGACAGTGTGGGCAGATTTCAAAAGGCGTTTCGGGGGAGCGGCTGTACAGCTGCCATTTTGAAATGAAAATAAATTTAAAAAATTTGTTTGTACACTCAAGACCTGTGTTTATGTAACCCTAAACTTTTTTTTACTAATTAAATTAATACAAGTATGAAAACAAAATCCATGGAAATTTTATTTTTACAGTAGAATCCCCCCTTAAAGGAGAGCGGTTCACTGCTTACGAGAGCATCGCAAACCAACTGAATGAATGGATAAATCAGAAGAAGTTGAAATTTGTGCCAGACGAATCCTTTTATTGCCTGAAAGATGGAGCAAAGTGGAAGCTTGCAATGACACATATTTCACATGAATTCATGAATTATTTAATTGACTTTGAATAAGAAAGGACGGAAACTTATTCCCATACCCAATAATTAAATTTATTTAGTACTTTGCTTGGTATCTTTTATTATCAATAATAGCTTGAAAACATGGCTTGGAGTCAACTATTTTCTTTTTGTGTATTCTGAAACTAATTTGGTGCCTCTCTCCAAGTATCGCACTTTTAAGATCAGATTTGTTATGGATGTCATCTGTATCAAATGAGGTGTGAGTGGCTGCATATTAATACAAATACAGGTCTGCAGAATTGTTTACTTATAATTTATACTATATTAATTATCGGGTAGTCATCCTAAATACTTAAGGAAGTGATTGTTTAAGTAAATTCAGATTAATTTAGCTATAAGATATGACCGTTTTCGAGTGCTTCGATTTTAAAAATTATTTAAAAAAAAATTTTTGTTTTTGCTTGCACGTCCACTTCTTTTAAATTTAAGTCAAGGATACGACTTTTTTTTATGTTTTTGATTAAGAGTTATGTCAATCAATGAAATGCATCATTAAAATTTGCACAAACACCAAACTGCTTGTTGGCTGCTTAATAAAGTTTTGAATTTTCGATTTTTCGCTAAGTATTTCCTACTTCAAGCATTAAAAAACAATATTTTATATGAAACTGCAAATTAATTTAAAAACTAATATGCCATCTTAGCTATCAAAAAATGTATAAAATTTAAAGCAAAATATGTTCCATTAGACTCAAATTGACTAGTGACCAGGACTTTGGTCTCTGTCTGGGAATACGAAAACGTTAAGCACTGAGAAATATGCCGACTTCCTAATCTGGAACTGGATGGATACCGTTCTGCGTCCTCCCGATGTAAGCAGAAAGGAGTCCCGAGATGAGTGTCTATGCAGAAGAAGAGAAGGGATTGTTCTAGTGGTTAGACCACTCAACGCAGTAGACGACGGTGGCAGTAAGTACGAAGGCATTTTAAACCACCTACTAAACCAAACACAAAAAAACAGCGGCACAAAGCATTTGAAGGTCAAGGAGTGTATATCGTTATGAGTTTAAAAACTTTCTTGTAGATTACGAATAAGCAAATCTTTAGATGACATTTGCAGTGATATGGTATAAAGAGCTTCAACTCTTATTTCTTCAGAAATCGTATGACCATTAGAGTAACCTTGGAGCAATCTTTTGCCAGCGTTGTTTAGTCAATTTAGAGCATCTAAGTATAAGAACGTATGGCTGTATGGGATTTAGCAATACAAGGCAACGAGCAACCAAATTGATCATGTTGTGATCGACGGAAGGCATGCTTCATGTGTGCAGGATGTGCGAACGTTTCGTGGAGTGAACTTCGACTCTGACCACTATCTTGTCGCAGCCAAGATATGCATGCGGTTATGCAATGCGAAGAACCAATACGCAACGAAAGCTAGACGTCGCTAAGCTGCTATCACAACGGACTGCCGAAACTTATTCCGCTCACCTCTCGGAGTTGCTCCTCCACGATTCTCTACCTGCAGACGCAGGCGGACTTTTATTACATATATCCCGCTCTATGCGAGCTGCCGCTGAAAAAACGATTGGGTTCTAACGCCCACCTAAACGAAACCAATGGTACGACGAAGAGTGTCACGAAGCTACTGCAGCGAAGAACACAGCTTACAAAAGAACTCTGCAGTCAGCTACAACGCGGGCCGTGCGAGATAACTACAAGGAAAAGAGATCGGAAGAGAGGTGCCTCTTCAGACGCAAGAAACGAGAACAGGAGAAGCGTGAGCGTGAGCTGCTAGAGGAGTACAGGGGCAGGAATGATGCTCCAAAATTCTATCAATAAGTCAAGCATCTGACTCAAGGTCTCAAGACCGGAGCATCAGTCTGCAGAGATGAAAACGTAAATCTGGTTATGAATACACAGTGGCATATGGAGGGAACACTTCTGCAATTTACTTGCTGGCGATGACGCACACAAATCCGCCCCAGTAGAAGATGACCCGATACCACCAATCGATGATAAATTGGACGTTTCACCACCTAGTCATGACGAAGTCAGAGTTGCCATTCAGCGGCTCAATAATAACAAAGCGACTGGCGCTGACGGCTTGTCCGCTGAATTGTTCAAGATTGGCGGTGATGTGCTGATAGGGAGCATGCATCAGCTCATCTGCAAAATATGGCAAGCAGAAAGCATGCCCGACGATTGGAATCTCAGTGTTCTTTATCCTGTACTGAAGAAGGGTGACCCGACGATCAGCATCCGGGGCATCAGTCTTCTAACCATCGCTTACACGGTCCTGTCTAGCGTCCTATGTGGAAGACTTAAGCCGTTTGCCAACACACTGATCGGGCCTTATCAGTGCGGCTTCAGAAGTGGTAAGTCCACCATCGACCAGATTTTCACATTACGCCAAATCCTGGAAAAGACCCATGAAAAGAAAGTCCACACCCATCATCTCTTTGTCGACTATAAAGCTGCGTTCGATAGCCCGATAAGGGATTGCCTGTATGCCACCATGTCTGAGATCGGTATACCAGCGAAGCTCATACGGCTTTGCAGATTGACGTTGAGCAACACAGCCAGCTCCGTCAAGGTAGGAAATAACCTCTCCGAGCCATTCAATACCGCTCGAGATTTCAGACAAGGCGATCCACTGTCATGCAACCTCTTCAACTTCGTGATGGAAAGGGTGCTCCGAAAAGCAGGTGTTCATCGTAATGGCACTATTTTCTACAAATGTGTCCAGCTCCTTGCGTACGCCGATGACATTGACATTATCGGCCGCTATAATCGAGATGTCACCGCTGCGTTTTCTGCTATCAAAAAGGAATCATCACAAGTGGGTCTGGCGGTGAACGAGGATAAACGAAGTATATGCGGTCTACAACGCGGAACACACGGCGTGTAGGAACGCACGTCATTGCGGACACCTATACCTTCGGCACCGCCGTTAATAGCAACAACGATATCAGCCTGGAGATCAAACGGAGAATCACTCTTGCTAATAGGTGTTACTATGGACTAGGTAAGCAATTGATTAGTCGAGCCCTCTCTCGCATGACCAAACTGACACTTTACAAGACGCTCATCATACCCGTGTTGCTTTATGGCGCAGATGCATGGGTAGTGTCACAAAGCGATGCAGCCGCTCTTGGGGTGTTCGAGAGAAAAGTTCTTCGGAAGATCTTCGGTCCTTTGCGCGTTGGCGAAGACTACTGTTCAAGAATGAACCACGAGCTGTATAAGCTCTACGCCGACATTGACGTAGTTCAACGCATCGCCATCCAACGCCTGTGTTGGCTAGGGCATGTCGTGCATATGAATGAAGAAGCTCCAGCAAAGAAGGTGTTTGAGGGCGAAGTCCAAGGGAGCCGACGAAGAGGAAGACCATTACTCCGGTGAAAAGACCAGGTGGAGGAAACCCTATGCTCGCTTGGTGTACAGAATTGGAGAAGCCGCGCGCGGAGCAGAGGCCCCTGGAGAGAGGTAGTGAGGTCGGCCGTAACTCGGTAACGGGTTGTTGTGGCCACCTAAGTAAGTAAGTAAGTAAGTATAAAAGTAGTATAGTAAAGTAAGTATAAGCAACAACACTTAAAGAGAAGCCATACAATGCAATTGCCCCATATTTATCATTGCAGTCCAGTACGGATACAACCTTAGAGATGTTCAGGCATAATCCAACGGACATAGCATCGTACCACTGCTCGCTCGAACAAGTATTGTACCATTAGTCCGTACCTGCGGTTCCTCTCGTACCACGCAGGAATACTGTCGCAGTAACAATTGTCATTAGTAGGTTAAAACTAACCTATGTCATTAATCATGGCTAATTAAGCCTGAAAATTCTTTATTCCTGAGCAAAGAGAATAAACAATTTGTAATTGCATCAAATCGCCACCCCGCATTTTTAATCCTGTCAATGAGTGTAATGCCGTATAGGGCATTCTGCTGTTTCTGTAAAGTAACTTTTAATATATTTACCCATTTCGCGCCTTATGTCAAAATTTAATTTTCCTCTTTCCTTATTAACTCACGGTTCCTCTTCTTCATATAATTTCATAATATTCTGCCATCACCAGATGTGAAACTGAAAGTTTTGATATTCTTAGTAAGTATAAAAAAAAATATGTCATTGAAAATTGCATCTCCAACCATCGATCTTTAAACATTTTGCGAAGCTGTTGTTGCTTCGATGACTTTGTGTCAAGTCAGCGCGTACACCGCGCGTACTTAAAAACATCAATTAACGGCACAATAATTACCAACACCTCCACCATCATCACACCTCTATTCGCAGCCATAAACTACAGTCTGTTCAAGAGCAAGAGAGCAATGAAGACACTGCACACGCCCAGCAAATTCCCATATGCAAGCCCAGCAGGAAACTGCATAGCATTGAAGAACGAGCTATGCAGTTTCCGGCCCTCAAAGGGGGTTTATTCTTTAGGTCCTCAACAAAATATTGGTATCCGAATGTGTAATTCAGACAACAGAAGGATTTAGCTCCACTTCAATTTACATTCTGTCAAAAACATATCGGGAACTATTCATTTAAAAAGCTCACGTTACACATACAAGTATGTCTAAATTTTTTCCACTGGAATATTGATACAACTGTCCTCTATATTGTCACAGAGTTTGAGGGTGATCTGTTAATTAGCTTGTTTTTGGCATTTATTATATCAGTGTGCTCTGCGATTTTCACTATGGATAAAAATATCGCACAAAGATTTTGTTTTAAATTTAACGTTTTGAACGGGATTTCGTGTGCCAAATGTTACAAAAAGTCTAAGGCGATTATGCTTTATCAAAACCATGGTACAAGGGTCTACGAATGGTATAAGGCTTTTGCAGAGGACTCAGAATTCGTGGAAGATCTGCTCGCCCATCAACGTCTTCAACGGATGAAAACGTCGACAAAGTCAGGGAAATGGTGCTGGAAACCCATTATTCAAGTTTGAGGGAGGTAGCTCGTGACCTTAGCGTGTCTCACGAATCAATTCGCAACTTTTTACACCATCAATTGGGCATGAGACGCGTGGCTGCTCGACTCGTTTCAACAGAGTTGAATTTCTTTCGACACATTCATAGGGAAAAGGTGGCTTAAAACATGCTTGAGCAAGTGAATTCGGGCCCAACGTTTATCCAGCCCATCAGCGTATCATAACAGATGATGAAACGTGAGTATATGAGTTTGACATGCAAACCATGAGACGAAACCCAAAAAACCACGTCAAAGTCGGTCAAAAGTGAAAGTCGTGCTACGCGTTCTCTCTGATTATTAGGGTGTTGTGCACTTGGAATTCATTCCAGATGGTGCTACGATAAATAAAGAATATTATTTGGAAGTTATGTGACGTTTGAGCGAGAATGTGCGTGGGAAAGAGCCCAATTTGTGGAAAGAAAACTCATGGATCTTGCACCACGATAACGCACCGCCTCACAAGGGGCGAACAACCACCGAATTCACTGTATTCACCGGATTTAGCTCCCTATGACTGTTTTCTTTTCCCAGAACTTAAATTGTCTGCCCGCGGACGCCGCTTCGAGTCGATAGAGGCCATTAAGGAGATTTCGCTGAAGGAGCTGAAGAATTGCGTTTTATTGCACAACTCCCGGTACTTTTCTGACAGAATGTCACAGATATGTCACACCATATGACATGACACAATGTGATTGGTAGCACTGGAGATAGATGACTCCAACGACATCTATTGGCAAAATACGAAAGGACTTTTTCTTCTACCCAATATATATAGTTTTTTCTTTTACAATGGATTTTAATTAAAATTTGTGGAAGAAAAGCACAAATAATTTTTTGGAAATATTAGGCACAGTTTGATTGCAAGTATAATTGTCGTCTTCGCAGACCTATAGTAAAGTTTAGTGAGCAATTTTTTTGTAAAACACAATGACACTCGCTTTAGTAATTCCTTATGACACTCATTTGGGTTTAGATTCTATGAAAGTTCAGTAAAAGGGCAGCTGAAAGGTGGAAATGTTTTGAAAAAATAAAACAAAGTATACTGAAAATCTTCGATTGGAAATGGAGTCTCAGCCATAAAAATTAGATTAGATTAGCCAGGTTGTTGGTCTAAGACAGGGTACTCGGTAGCCCCAAGGCCCATTGTGATACCTGCATTTGCATTTCCATCCCCAAGTACTAAGTTACTTAAACCATTTGGATTTGTTTAAGCAGATATCCAATCCTTCCACTGAGACATTTTGCAAATTACCCAGGTATTCAAAGAAATAATCGCCAAGATATTTGGCACGGCTTCTTTGAAGTTCAGGACAATCACAGAGGAGGTGGAGGCCCCTCCACTACAGAGTGGCCGGGAACCCAACAAAGTGTGGTGTTGTGTTATTGGAGAAGCGAGGCCCACCTCCTGCATTCTTTAACACATCTTGAATTGATGCACCCTAAGGTCAGTACCTTGATCGCTGCTTGACTATGAAAAGCAATGGTAAGATCTGGTTAGTCCATTAGTCATAAAAATTAGTCCTAGCACTTTTCTACTAGCATAGCTTCTTTCAACTTCAAATAATTTCCGTATAACTTTACTCCAATGTAAGCATGGGAAAGTACTGTAAACTTTATTAATTCTTTTTTTTTTTAATTTTAATTAAATGTCAACACTATAAGCAGCATCTCGTTATCATAAAAATGTCCGCTGAGAATTCATGCATTATGCGCATGTATATAAAAATATATATATATATATATATATATAGGCGGCTGCATTATGCGCATGTATATAAATATATATATATATATATTGTATGTACTTAAACATACGCAAATATTCTTATACATTGCAAACTTTTACAGCTGCACGCCACTGCCAGTTCTATAGCTAATTAACAACTCTTCGAGCACTTGGAGTATTTTCACACCTGAAATGAAAAAAGTACCAACAAACTGAAAACAAAAGCATGCACGCAAATAAACGTAGAAATATACACTCGCGCTTGTTTGTATGTATAGCATTTTGATGGGAGCATCACAACGCAAAAAGCCGCAGCAAATGTTAATAAAGTGAGAGTGTAAAGACTCACGCAATATCCATGACACTTTAAAATCACTTTAACAGATTTTAATTAACAGTGTGTGTTTAAATATTTAACAGCAACGCGAGAAGACGAAGGAGTAGTACGCCATAACATATTCAACTTTTCCTACTTAACGCGAGAGCATGAGTGTTTCCTACATGCATACACACATACATACATACATGCATATTATAAAAGTGTGTGTATAAATAAATAAAGGCCTGTGGAATATGTTGCTGACATAATCATGCGACTTCACAATATTTCACAGCAACAAATGTGGAGAGAGAGGAATCGCACGTTCTCGGCGGTAAATTCACAAGACCTCCGCGAAAGCAAAATTTATGGTCTTGCAGTTTTGAATCAATTTTATTTTCAAATTTAGTATTATAAATTAATTCCAACTTTTGAGTCCATCAAATATACAAGGTGAAGTCCAAAATAAACAAGACTGGCGTCATAAAAATTTTTTTGTTGGCACCATCTTTTTAATGAGTTAGTGCGTTGGAACTTACATCCCTAGCTGACTTCGAGTGAAAGCTTGTTGGCATTTGGTTCAGTGGAAGCGAAGTTATTGCGTCTAAAGTGTCAGTATGTTTGTGGGATCGGTACAAAAATAAGTCTCGAACAAAGAGCTAATCTCAAATTTTGTTTAAGATCGATAAAACGTTTACCGAAACATTTGAATTGATGAAAAAAGTTGATGGTGATGATTGTCTATCTCGTGCCAGGGTTCATGAGTGGTTACCCGTTTCAGAGATGGTTGTGAGGACATAGATGGTTGTGAGGACATAAATGTCCCAAATTCAGTAATCACCGAAAACTCCATCGAATTGTTCGTAAATGTATCAAAAGTGAAACGAAATCATCGTTGAAATTCATGGAATATGAGTTGAGTATCTGCAAAACATCAATTTATCGAATTTTAACTTATCATTTGGGAAAGGTCTATGCACGTGTCATTCCGCACAAGTTAACTGAGGTCCAAAAATTGCTCAGAATTCAGCATTCGAAAGATCCCATTAAATTACAAGAAAAGACGACAACTTCCTTTACAACATTGCAACTGGTGATGCAACAAGGTGCTTCCAACATGAACCTGAAACTAAGCGTCAAAGTACCGAATAGAAGACCCCAGACGAGCCACCACCCAAAATATCGCGTTTGGAGAATTCAAAAAATAAGTCGCTGCTAATTTGTTTTTACGATTCCAAGGGAATTGTCCACAAGGAGTTCGTGCTAACGAGCTAAACCGTCAATGCAATTCTCTTTCTTGGCGTTTTAAAGCGTTTGTTGCATCGCATCTGTCGAATTCGCCCTGAATACCGCGAAGGAGGAAGCTGGCGCTTATTGCATGATAATGCACCTTCTCATCGATCCACTCTTGTGACTGACTTTTTGACTAGAAATCGCATTTTAACCACCAATCCCTCACCGTGTTCCCCTTATATGGCTTCCTGTGACTTCTACCTATTCAGAAAATTGCATTTGGCCATGAAAAGAAAACGTTTTGCGTCGTAGAGGACATCCAAAAGGCTTGTACCGAAATCCTGAAGGGCATTCCAGGTCAATGAATTGAAATACTCTTTCGAAAGGCTTTTAGATCGTGCAAAACAGTGTATCGAGGCCATAGTGAACTATTTTGAATAAATAAACTCGAAGTTATCAGAACACAGCTCCTGTCGTTTCTATTTTAGCTCAGTCTTGGTTATTTTGGACTTCACCTTGTATATTCAGCAATACTAAAAAGCAAAAAAAATGATAGATATGGCATTCCGAAGTAAACTCACTTTTGGGGTAATGGCTTAAGCAGCAGCAAATTCAAACTACGAATTAGGAAACATAGAACACCTCTTAGGAAGATGCCCTATTTTGAAACAAGCCAGCTAACGGTACTTTGGGCAATTCCACTAAGACCGAGATGAGCTTAAAGGGAAACTTATACAGTTCGAGTTTTCAAAAAAGCTAATATATTTTTTTTTTTAATCGTAATTTTAACACGACCTTCTTAAATATATTTTTTAGTAATGGAGGATTTTTTCTCACCGATAATTTTTTTTTTTTTTTGATAAAAAATTTAGATTTTTTTGATAAAAAATTTAGGGCCGAAATTTTGGTCAAAAATCGATTTTTTTTTTGTTTTTTTTTCTGTTTGAGAAACCGCCATTTTGTGAAAAAAAAAATTATTTTACTTATTCTATCGTCTAATTACTAGATTTAACATTACTTTCAGAGGTTTCAGTTCAAAGATGTAGTGGCCACCGTAAAACGTTTTTTTTGAGAGCAGCTCCTGGAGATCAGTTGTAGCTCCTTTCCAAATAAATATTTTTACTAATACTAAGCCTTAGTAACATAATATGTGTACAAATTTTCAGATCAATCAATTTAAAAGTTTTCCCATAAAAAATTCTGGAAAATTCGAAAATATATAACCCTTTAATAACAGACTGAATGGAATTGGTTAAGGGTGAACACCACTGCGATTCTTCAAAAAAATTGATTTTTTTTTTTGCATTTTCTTAAAGTAGATATATTGAAAAATATTAAAAAAAATTTTAACTTAAAATATTGAAAATTCACGAAGTTATACCCAATACAATATAGTGAGTTACAACGGCCAATGAAAATTTTAAACGTGTTTTTCTCAAAACGACTTTTCCGAACACGGTGGCCTCGATTTCTCAAAGACTTATGAACCGATTTTAATTTTTTTTGTTTAATTTTTTTACATGTATTGGATACAGTCGAACATAGCCGTTTTTAAAAACTCCAAAAATTAATATTTTTTCAAGCCTTTCGAAAAAAGGGTAAAAACACAAACTCATTTTTCAAAACTACACCATTTTCTCAAAAAAAAAAATATAAAAAAAACCGCCACTTGCGCCGATAGCCATTGAGGTATAGATTTACCGTTTCGACCCGACATTCGCACAGCAATCCTGGTATAAAATTGATTATCGAAGTTGGTTAATTAGGTGATGTATAATTTAAAAATTATTAAAAATCTGAGATGCAATAACAGGGTGGCGCGGTGGGTGGTGGTAAACCGCTGTACCACTCGGGATGTTATGTGGTACAAATCAGTACCAGCCGTCCTGTAAAACACACGTAGAAATAAGATATAATATACACAAAAATGTATATTTTATTTATTTATTTATTGTTTTTTATTTATTTTTATTTATATTTTTTAATTTGAATATTATTCAAGAAACTTTAGTGAAAAATAGCTTTATACATAAAATTCACGTATGGTAAGGTGCGATGCACGTTTTGCAAAGCGGTACTTGGCACTCTTTACATATCGTCTTAGTGCGAGTCTGAATTTTTTGAGAACTGCAATTGGTACAACGACGTCGTGTTGTACCTTCAACAGGAAGGTGTATTGCCTTGCGTTTGGCAATTTGTGGTGTTCGTCCAGGTTTTGAACGACAGACGGCTGTAGTTTGTAAGCCGTCCTGGATCAATGACTCAGCTAAAGTAACTAAAAATTATTTGAATGGCATCTTTTTCCGGTTGAGGTCGTTATAAATAACCCAAACGTTCACTGCTGTCATCATTATCAGACGGTAAAACACTTTCTTTCACCACTTACCCGATATCCTATCGTATTCATAAAGCCCAGACATCTGATAAGCCAAGTCGACTCCTCGAATGACCTCCCTATACAATTTTATTTGACTTGGACATTGAACTAGAATTTTTTCTCCTATTTTCAACGTTTTTGTAACATTAGTCACAGAAGGTGCGTGACAATTACTCAATACCAATACTTCTTTCGTGTCGTGTCTGATCTATACTTGAATGTTTTGGTATGCGGTTTGGTATTGTGCAGTTCCGAAGTCCATAAACAGTTTTTTTTTGGTACAACATTTTCATCAGGAGTATTCCAAATAATATTTATTTTCGATGTGCCGGGGTTCGAAGCGTCGGCATCAATATCGCTTTCAGTATCATCGTTACCGCTGTTAGATCTCAAGACAACACTTGGTAAGAATCTCTCGTCAGCATCCTCATTCTCCTCGTCCACTGAATCTTCGCTAGCACTGGAAGTAGTGCAATTCCTTGGAAGAAAATTGTCGGAACTTCCCCTAGTGAAGTCTTCTGAGTCGCTGGTACTATCAGCTTCGTCTTCTAGGATTTTTCTGATACCTTCAGCATCCATTTTCTAAGGATAATATAAATTTTGACCAAAACAAAGAGTCACATTATGTAGTATTTGTGCAATCAGAATACTGGAACACAACGCAGGCAACAATACATCCTTACGTTGTGCATTACAATGAAAACGGCGTAGAACAGCATAAGAATTTTGTGATAATTTCTGAAGCATTGGAACATGACAGTTCCGCAGTCAATTTGATCAATTCTAAATTGATTCAATATTTGATTAAACAGTTTGGTAAACGAAATTTGAAGAAAATCTATTATTTTTCCGACGGGGCGGCCTCACAGTACAAAAACAAATACAATTTTATAAATTTACTATTTCACAAAAAGGATTTTCGCATCGATGCCGAGGGGGACTTTTTTGCCTCTGCACATGGGAAAGGTGCCTGCGATGGTATTGGTGGTGCTATAAAGAGAGATGCGTACCATGCATGCTTGCGAGATAAAATCCCGGTGAAAATTACGGGACCGAAACAGTTGTATGATTGGGCAAAAGTCAATTCTAAGAAAATTAGTTTTGATTACTGTAATAAACAAGAACATGAAAATCACTCTAGTAAGTTGAAAAAGCGCTATTCCGAAGCGCAAACTTTGAAAAATACGAGGCAGTTCCATTCTTTTATTCCAAAAGTTAAAAATTCCATCGAGTGCAAAATATTTTCAGCCCACGATCAATCTAAAATTATACCCATTATGTAAAAACAAACTACATGAAAAGTGTAAAAAGCGTGAATGATTTTCATTTTTTCTCGAAATAACAAATGAATATGTGATATCTGTATAACTTTCTATATCTTTTCACTTTTTGTGTCCGTCCGTGAATTGTTGTTGTTTTTCAACGAGAAATTTTAAGGGCATTTGCTGACTGAACTTACAATGTAGGTATAGATCTGATATGTAAACATAAACGTTAGTAATAAAGAAGTATATATGAAACCTTGCATGACAGCTTATACATTCCTTTGAATACATTTGATTTAATTATCATTACGCATTTCCGCGAGAGTCAAAGCGCAAATTCTGTTATACGTAAATTATTTATATGGCCAATCTTTAAAAACAAGTAAACACCAGTAATGGAAAAGTCGGCAAAACTGATCTTACGGAAGCATATCGCGTTGAGACGTTTCTAAAACGGTTTTTCGCAAGCCGCCCGCGAGTCGCCGTTTGTGTGTTCGTGCGCGTCCGCGTAAGTCAAAGCGCGCATTCTGGCACAAAAAAATTAATTATAATTAATCCCTTTACGAATTGCACGCATTTTTTTTCATACATAAATGCACAGATGTTTATTACGTTAATATCCTTAAAAAATTTTCATCCCAGAGGCGCAGAAATTAGTTAAATTTTTAATTGTTTATTAAAAAAAATTTTTTACAAAAACAAAACATCAAGTTTCGGAACAAAAATAACGTTTTTGGAAAATATCATCCTTTATCAGTCTGCAGTTGAAAAATCGTTGTAATCGGATACTTACTTTACGAGAAATGTGATAATTATTCAAGCGCTGCGAAAAACTTCGATAGTTAATAAAAAAAAAACTATTTAGAATTTTACAACAAAATTTTCTGAGTGTGCTTCTGGATGATAGAACTCAGTCCTGGCTGAATTTCATCGCAAAATATTCACTTTGGTAATTTTGATGCCCACTTGAGAAAGCCTTACCCATTTATAAGACTAGTGGTACACATAGGATTAAGAATTTTTTTGGTTTTTTGCTTTCAGATGATTTTTCACCACCATTGATTTTCGTGGCCACCAGGGCGCATCAGTTTTTTATGACTCCATTGCATTAATATTAATAACAATTGTAATTTTTAATATTGTTTAATAAAAATTTGTGTCAGTATAGTTGAATATAATAGGTCTATTTATAAGTTCGTGCGGTTTTACAACAGATGGCGTAACTTGATTATTATTCCATCGATCCACATTTCCAAACATTCATTGGAGAGCTACTGTCGTAAGGCACAAACGTCAGTATAAGTTTTTTATTTGAAGCGTAAACAACAATATTTTTACCACACTAGAAAATGTCGAATTTCGTGCCAAATAATGTGTTTTTGCGGGGAATTCTTCTTCATTATTTTAATATGAAGAAAAAAGCAGCCGAAAGTCATCGTATCTTGGTGGAAGTTTATGGTAAGCATGCTCTATCTGAGCGAACGTGCCAGAAGTGGTTTGCACGCTTTAAAAGTGGTGATTTTGGCTTGGAAGACGAAGAACGCGAGGGTGCGCCGCCAAAGTTCATGGATACCGAATTGGAGGAATTGCTCGATCAAGATCCGGCTCAAACGCAAGAAGAGGTTGCAAAAACTTTGGGAGTTGATCAATCAACCATTTCCAAACGTTTAAAAGCCATGGGAATGATCCGAAAGGTAGGCCATTGGGTGCCGTATGAATTGAAGCCAAGAGACGTTGAACGCCGTTTTATGGCATGCGAACAACTGCTTCAACGGCACAAAAGAAAGGGTTTTTTGCATCGAATTGTGACTGGCGATGAAAAGTGGGTCCATTACGACAATCCAAAACGTCGGGCAACGTATGGATACCCTGGCCATGCTTCAACATCGACGTCGGCGCAGAATATTCATGGCCTGAAGGTTATGCTGTGTATCTGGTGGGACCAGCTGGGTGTTGTGTATTATGAGCTACTGAAACCGAATGAAACGATTACGGGGGATGTCTACCGACGACAATTGATGCGTTTGAGCCGAGCACTGCGAGAAAAACGGCCGCAATACGCCGATAGACACGACAAAGTTATTTTGCAACATGACAATGCTCGGCCACATGTTGCACAAGTGGTCAAAACATACTTAGAAACGCTCAAATGGGATGTCCTACCCCACCCGCTGTATAGTCCAGACCTTGCGCCATCCGATTACTATCTCTTCCGATCGATGCAACATGGCCTGGCTGACCAGCACTTCCGTAATTACGATGAAGTCAAAAAATGGATCGATTCGTGGATTGCGGCAAAACCGACCGAATTTTTCACAAAGGGAATCCGTGAATTGCCAGAAAGATGGGAAAAAGTAGTAGTAAGCGATGGACAATATTTTGAATATTAAATTTGTAACCATTTTACGTCAATAAAGTTTCAAATTTCGAAAAAAAACGGCACGAACTTATTCATAGTCCTATTAGTATATAATAAATCATGTATTTCTAGACTAACTAACAATAAATAAATAAATACTAATCATTCGAGTCCCGTGCAATCGCTTAGTACTAGCACTGAAAATACTCTCTCAACCTTTCCGCTCAATCGAGTAATTTCATCGAAGGTTTTAAGGTAATAAATTTATTATTTTAAAATAAAATATTTATTATTTATTATATTAGAAAAAGATAATCTTTTAATGCTGTTATTAATCTTTTATATATTACTGCACGTATGCGTCAGATTGTATTCTCATATCACAAATTGAATGAAGGTGAATTAACTGATAAAGTTTTGGTAAAGTGCAGCAAGTGATTTAAAAATATAAGGTAATATAACTGTAGTTGCGATTTTACGCCGTGAAGGAAAATATAATGAAACTATTAAGCGTGGTCGATTTTTACTAAAATAATTTTCTTTGCGTAAATATTTTTGCATTAATAAAATCGCCAGCGAAAATTACGCGACAATGAAACCTTGCACTGCACTGTAAGTGTCAACGTCGAAGGGGCGATTGGTTAAAAGCGTGCTGAAACCGGTACAGATGTGCTGGATACTTAAGAATATTATTTTTTGGGTTATTTTCTGATTAGTTTGGTACAAAACATAACCACTTTCGAGATATTCGGTTTTAGAGATTATTTAGAAATAAAGATTTTGGACTTTATTTAAAATGTTAGTTGAAGGGTTGGACTCCTTTCTGTTTTTCAATTAGAGGGTAAAATTAATAGCTAATAAATGTTGTCAATAAAACCCGAACCAGGCCCTGCGACTTAAAAATAGCTGCTTGATAATATTTTGAACTGACGGTTTTTCACTGAATGTTTCCCACTTCAAGTCATTCAAACGAAAAAACAAAAAAAAAAAACAAAAAAGAGGTCTGTAAAGTCGGGTTACTGTCGATGGTTTAACGTGACAACATCATAAGAAAATACTGATGGAATGGCTGCATTTTTCAAAAGAAAATTTTAATTTTATTTGTTTGATAGATATTTTGTATGGATATAGAGAATGAGGTAACATTGACATAACATAATATACTTTAACATAACATAACATAACATAACATAACATAACATAGCATAACATAACATAACATAACATAACATAACATAACATAACATAACATAACATAATATAACATAACAAAACATAACATAACAAAACATAACATAACATAACATAACATAACATAACATAACATAACATAACATAACATAACATAACATAACATAACATAACATAACATAACATAACATAACATAACATAACATAACATAACATAACATAACATAACATAACATAACATAACATAACATAACATAACATAACATAACATAACATAACATAACATAACATAACATAACATAACATAACATAACATAACATAACATAACATAACATAACATAACATAACATAACATAACATAACATAACATAACATAACATAACATAACATAACATAACATAACATAACATAACATAACATAACATAACATAACATAACATAACATAACATAACATAACATAACATAACATAACATAACATAACATAACATAACATAACATAACATAACATAACATAACATAACATAACATAACATAACATAACATAACATAACATAACATAACATATCATAACATGACATAACATGCTGTTCAAGCAAGGTAACGACGCATGAGCAAGATAACGACGCATTTTTTGGTGCGTGCAGCCGCCTACATAGAATTATTAGACGTTATCACGTCAAAAAATAATAATAATAACATTAAAACAACAGGTATTATTAACAAACTTGGTTTTATTTTAAATTCTTCAAGTAAATCAAATTAATAATAATCAATAAGAAGGCATATGCAAATACAAATACGTGAATTTGTATATGTACATATGCGCATATACATACATATATACGCTCACTTAAGTAGGAGAGAGCAAGATGTCGAACGTTGCCGTTCGTTTGCTTTGTTTGCTTTGTCGTTCGTTCCGCGCTTTCGCTTGCAGTTCATGCAATGCAATGAGCAAGGTAACGACAAATGAACAAGGTAACACTAATGAGCAAGGTAACACTAATGAGCAAGGTAACACTAAAGAGCAAGGTAACACTAATGAGCAAGGTAACTACATATGAGCAAGGTAACACTAATGAGCAAGGTAACGACACATTTTTTTGTGCGTGCAGCCGGCTAAATCGAATTATAAGACGTTATGACGTCAAAAATTTCATGAAGATCACTTAATTTTCATGCGTTCACAGTGGTGTTCCCCCTTAAGGCGGATGGAATGGTCTATTGTGGTTTGTCACAAGCGCTTTAGAATATAGGCACTTAATTGTGCACGAATAGAGTTCAGCTATGCGCATTTATTTCGAAGAAATTTGGTATTCAATGTCAATTTAATTGTGTTTTTCCGACAGAGGACCATTTGGGTTATTGTCGCGTATTATTTCATAAATTGTTTTTGATATATTTTTGTGTATTTCCATTAAAAACAGCAACAATTTATTTAATCTAATCTAATCTAATCTACATCAAGATTTGAAACATTTAAGTATAAAATCGAGCCCACTGGGTGCTCTTCAGTAATAGTGACGCGTGACAGCTGCGTCGGTTCTGTTCTATTTTTGTGGGCATAAAAAAGTGTAATCGCACGTTTGCTGATTATCTGAATGACTTGTTTTCGATTTGTTTACAGTGCGCTATGACTCTTCAATTGTTGACGGTAAAGATTTTTTGCTATGCGTTTTACTCGCACTCTTTATCTTATGGCTAAATTTTCGGTTACACGCGCACAACTAATAATATATCAATTACTAGCAAACCCGGCCCCCTTCGCTGGGCACACTAAAATAGAATAGATGTGGTTTAGAACAGAAAATATATGGTTTTCATATTATTTATTTCTTTATTCTTTATTCAAGCGCTTTGGCATAAACAATATTTTTTGTTTTTCTATTTGTTTTTCAGTAAATATAAAATATAAATTGAAAATCAGGAAAAAAGAAGATTGTTTTTGAATTTCAAATCAACGCATATGAATAAACAATCGCCTTTTTTCCTGATCATCCATGAATTTTTCGTTTCATTTTATATGTTTTATTGAGCATTGGAGCTTTTTTAACCATTATCCATTTATATTTTTCAAAAAAAAAAAACACGAAAAAAAATTTTTTTTCCACGAACACATAATTTCATTCGGATTTCACATTAAATTCTCAAATTTCGTAAGAAATTATTCACTGCTCCAAAATCCACTCCAAAAAAATTCACAAACAATTTTTACATGTTGCACTTACGTTTTTTCCTTATGGCATCCAAATTAGAAAGAAATATTGACACATTGTAACTCACACTGTCAATTTGACAGTTCAGTTCCGTCCCAAGCGTTAAAAAAGTAAGCGACATTATGGCTGGTTCAAAAGAACGCTGTACCCGTTGCCAGTGCTCCGAATTACAACCAAACTTTACGAAACCCATTTTCAATACTTACTTAACAATGTGCGTAAGTTTGGTTTAATTCGGTGCAAAGACACGGCGGGTCCACGTTTTGGCATATATTTCGAGGCGCTAGTCATCAATAGGTATGAAAATTACCCCGTATTAAAGGACTTATCAACAGCTTTCATTTGATACCCATATTGTACATACACAACCAAAGGTTACCCGGGTCCACGTTTTGACCTATATCTCGAGACCCCAGTCACGGAGGGGCATGAAAAATACTCTGTACTAAAGCATTCACCAACAGCTTCAATTTGATATCCATATTGTACAAACACATTCTAGGGTCCACGTTTTGGTCTCTATCTCGAGACCCTAGTCACGAAGCGGCATGAAAAATACTCTGAACTAAAGCATTCACCAACAGCTTCCATTTGATACCCATATTGTGCATACACATCCGAAGGTTGCCCGGGTCCACGTTTTGACCTATATCTCGAGCCCTATTTCCAATATAAAATATAATCCATGTTACTCGTGGATGATGTAGCTTTCGAATGGTCAAAGAATTTTTAAGATCGGTCCAGTAGTTTTTGAGCCTATTCATTACAACCAAACAAACAAAGTTTTCCTCTTTATAATATTAGTGTAGATAATCAAACACTTTATTTGAACTATAAAAAGTAAAGATATAGATTTTGAGCTGTATACACTCTGCGCACTTTTTGTTTTTTTTTTTTTGTTTTTCTTGTTTTTTTTAATAAAAATTAAGTAAAGAGTGATTGGAGATACTTTTTCCACAAGGGTTGTTTTGACACGGGATTACTGTCAAACTAAATACATCACTTTATTTGAGTATTCATTAACATTTCACCATGGGAAGACTTACGCCTCAACAACGTTTACAAGTCGTCCAATTTTATTACGAAAATCGACGCTCTGTGAAAAGTGTTCACCGCCAGCACAGGCCCACTTACGGTGTACTTAATCGTCATACCGAATGCACTATACGGCAAACCTTCGGCAAAATTCAGAATGCTTTTACATTATTGGATAATACTCGACTGATTAGACAACGTACAGCCCGCAGTGAAAAGAATATTCCTGCCGATCTCAACAACTTGGTCTATCGTACGGCACTACTTGGACGATTTTACGCAAAAATCTTGGTTAGCAAGCGTATAAAATACAGCGAGTCTAAGATTTGAAGCCGCCCAATCTTCCAAAGCGTTATAATTTCAGTCGTTGGGCTCTTGAAAAACTCGCCAAAGACCGGCATATCGGGACCCTAATTTTGTTCAGCGTTGAGGCACATTTTTGTCTTAATGGCTAAGTCAATAAGCAAAATAGCCTTATTTGGGCGGAAGAGCAACCCGAAGTCATTCAAGAAGAGCATCCATTGAAAACAACCACTTGGTGTGGCCTACGGGCTAGAGAATGAGATTAGATTTGTGGGGGGTTGGACAAGTCCAAGCACTCAGTCAGGAGACAATTGTACTACACCCGGATAGATTTCAGTAGACAGAAAAGAGAGACAGGAAAGACAAAATTAAGGTGGTAAGACGGAAGAATTAATTTGAGGTCACTCTTCCACAAATCTCTTTCATTCATTGATGAATCTTAAGAGATCCGAAAGAGGAAGGGTATGAACTTTATCCATACTCAGTATATCGCAATCCAATGTTCAAAGTCTGATTCTGAAAACGCCGGACAGCTACAGAGAAAATGCTCGGCAGTGTCGTCATCCTCAAGACAGGGTAGGCATATCGGGCTGTCGAGGACCCCCATGGCAGCCATATGCTGACCACAGGCGTTGCGCTTACACCCACCACTACTCTCAGGTTCTTCCTATTAAGTTTTAGGAGAGAGTTCGCTAATTTAATGTTTTGTTCTTTCACAAAACACTTGGCTACTCTGCACGAGTTCAACCCATACCAACGTCCTCTATTTGTAGGCCTCATGAAGTCGTCAATCCATAGTTGAATCGATGTAGAATTGACATCTAGAAAGGCTGGAGGAGTCATTGGCCCATATTTCTGCAAAGACGAGGCTGGCGCCAATGTAACAGTAAATGGCGAACGCTGTGGCGTCATGATAAACGACTTTTTGATGCTGGAAATTGAATCCTGTGATCTCCACAACATTTGTTTCAACAAAACTTGCCATACAGCTCGGGAAACAATGGATTTACTGCGTCAACGTTTCTGTGAGTTATTTATCTCTCTTCTCGGACCAGTGGATTGGTCACCAAGGTCGTGTGATATTACACCTTCGCGGAAAGACTTTCATTTGTGGGTGTATGTAAACTCTAAATGTTTTGTGAATAAACCAGCTTAGATTGAGGCATTGGAAGCCAACATTACTATTTTTAAATCTACTAAAAAAACTGATAATAATTTTAGCACCTATGGTGTGCCCAATGGCCGACCCTTCGACCTAAAAGATCCTTTGGGTCTAAAACATCCAATACCACTGCGCGATTTTTTACTCACAATTTGTGTAGTCTCTATATGGCTAGAGTAGGTAGCAGGGAACACAAAATGCTGCCCAAAGATTGGAGTGTAGCACTACATTTAATCCCTATCCAAAGGAAAGGTGGAAAGGAAACTGTAAAAATTATCGCGGTATCTTGCTTCTTAACACAACATACAAAATCCTAGCGCGTATTATATTATAAACAATAGACTTATTAAATAGGCTGAAAAAAGTTGCTCATGAGCACAACCTTCATCTTCATACGCTTTTAATTGACTTCAAACAAGCATTTGACAGCGTCAACCGATTGGACATGCCAACAATCTTCAAAAAGACCAAAATCAATAAAACACTGAATCAAAAATTGTGATACAGGATAATAAACCTGAATCCTTTCACGTTCAGAGTCGCGTTAAACAGGGCGACAGGCTTTCAATAACATTTTTTGACTTAATGCTCTGCTGTGCAAAAGATGAGATGAACAATGCCAAAAGAACTTGACATATAATGAATAGAACAACTCAGTTATATGTACGTCACATTTCGATGATATGCGACGTGAAAAATCGGACTAAAGATAAACAACGAAGAGACCAAATATATATGTATGTGCTGCTCTATAGACTGAAAAACAAACAGCCACCAAAAGCGGTTGATATTGGAGAATACAAATTTGAAATAATAAGCACTTTCACATATCTAAGCTGCAAACTGACGACAGATAATTTGATGAGTCTTACAATAGAAGAATGATTTCAAGCAGCTAATAGAACGCACGCAAAACTCTTTAACCGATCCGAAACCGTAGTTCCAGCGGTGTTGTGCTATGAAACTGAAACATGGACGTTGAGTGAAAAAGATAAGAAAAAACTTAAAATACATCATTTCAAAGGAAAGTTCCCAGAAAAATATTTGGCGCAATCAGAATTGCACAAGACGAATGGCGCATACGATGAAATGATGAGCAGGATGAACTTATTAATGGAGAAAATTTAGTACTTTCCATTACGATGGCTAGGCCACGTTATGAGAATGAAGAGTTCAAGAGCTCAAAGTAAAATTCTGGAGGTGAATGCATACACAAATTAAGGAGAGGAAGACCAGATAGATGAAGTGAAAGAAGACCTGGAACAACAACTTAATCTACCAGATAGATACCTATGAAGTGAGACTTTCAGCTATTACTCTATAGATGTCGCTTGGAGTATTTTTAAACTTTCCCAAATGTCTTGTTTTTTTCATCTGTCATCTGTCAACAATATTCAGTTCATTGTTTGTTACGATTCATAGAACAATGCATTTTTGTCGCTCTTAAAAATGTCGAATTTCGTGCCTTCAAACTACGATTTGCGAACATCGTTGATGTTCAGTTATCAATTCAAGAAAAACGCTTCCCAAGCTCATCATATGCTTATAGAAGCGTATGGTGGGCATGCTCTAAGTAGAGCACAGTGGTTCAGGTGGTTTGAAAAATTCCGAAGTGGTGATTTTAGCGTGGAGAACGAGGACCGTGGCCGACCACCGAAAAAGTTTGAGGACGCCGAATTGCAAGCATTGTTGGGTGAAGATGATGGTCAAATGCAAGAAATGGTGGCAGAGCAGTTGGGAGTGACCAAAAAGCTATTTCCAAACATTTAAAAGGCATGGGCATGATTTTAAAGGTCGGAAGATACGTGCGGCATGAACTGACTGAAAGACAGCAAGATAACCGTAATACCACTTGTGAAATGCTGCTCTCCCGGTTCAAAAGGAAGACGTTTTCGCATCGAATCGTTACGGGTGATGAAAAATGGGTGTATTTCTCCAATCCCAAGCGTAAACGATCGTATAGTCCGCCCGGCCACAAGCCAAAAACAACGGCCAAACTAAATCATTATTATTATTATTATTTCTTTATTAGTTATATATAACTTTTTACATTTATAATTCATTTTACATTATTATTTTACATGATATAAAATTCCAAATTCATTTAATTTATATTTAATTTTATAAAATCCACTACAAGTTTTCTAAAGTGAAGCAAATTATTTTCATTTTTATTACATCAATTAAAGTGTTGAATAATTTTAAGCCATTATACATTATTGAATTCTGAGTGCTTCTCTTATTAAATCTTCCTAATCTGAAGTCATTTGCTCTTCTCAAATTATAAGGTTGAATATCTCTGACATAGAAGAGCTCATCTTGTAGGTACTCAGGAAACATACTGTGCTTTACATTGAACAAAAAACTAGGACTCTTAACGCCAAACGTTGCTTTACATTCAACCACATTAACATTTGTAACATAGAAGACGTTGATGTGTATATATTAGTTATCTCCTTTTTAAGCCCTTTTTGGGAGAATATATATAAATTTTAAAATTATGCCAAAGACATTCCAAATAATAATGATAACCTATTGTATAATCAAAAGAAAAATAAGTTTTAAACTCCTAGATAAATACAAATGTATGTTAGGATAATGCTAAGTAATCTAATTTTATCATAACTTTGTAAACTCCTATGTTAAAATGATTTTGGGCAATAAATGAAATGAATGAAATGATGTGTATATATTGCAATCACCGGGAGATTCAATCAAATTGCTTCGGCCGCAAGGCAATGCTGTGTATTTTCTGGGATCAGCGTGGTATGATTTGATATGAGCTATTAAAACTAGGTGAAACAGTTGACGGTGCACGCTACCAACGACAATTGGCCGATTTGAACAGCGCTATACACCGAAAACGCCCAGAATATTCCGATCGGCGCCACAAAATAATTTTTCTTGATGACAATGCATCGCCATGCCGAACAAGAAACAAGGGCGACCCGGAAATTGGTGGAGACGTACGATTGGGAACCGCTGGTGCATGCGGCTTACTCACCGATGGGCCACGTACTTTCCGAGCAGCGCTTCAATTCTCACGAAGAAGCCAAAAAATGGCTCGATGATTGGTTTTCGACCAAACACGGCCAATGTTTTTGGCGCGGCATCCACAAATTGCCTGAGAGATGGGAAAAATGTGTCGCTAGCGATGGCTATTATTTTGAATATTAAATTTGTAGCCATTTTTTGTTAATAAACGTTTGAAATTGAAAAAAGTCACATTTCGTAGGTGGTAAACAACTGGAAGGAAGCGGCAAGGGATAGAGTAGCATGGTGATAGTACTGCTCAGCACGTCAAAGCTCAAAAGAAGCTGTAGCGCTGAGGTGGCAAGTGACATATTTCTTATTTTCACAAATTGGGAAGGCGTAATAGAGCCTCGATCGAAATGGGGAACCGTAGTGGTGGAGGCAAGGAGCTGTACAAGACTGTACAAGTGCTATGGATGATGATGATGATGATGATGTCTTGCACTAGAATCATTGCGGGGGCGAACAGACAGAGAGACTTACAAATTTTGCCACCGTAGCTTTTACAAAATTTTATAAACACGTTTTTGTAAACATATTTTTGTATGAAACTCAATTCTATTTGGCATCAAGAAACAGCTGTTAAGGGGTTAAGGGTACTCGGAGACCCGAAAAAATGATGATTTAGAATATTTTTTTTTTTTTGCTAGTCAATTGCTTTATTTTACAAAAATAAAACACAGCATTAATACATCATGTTTCGGCTTGACTTTAGTGAAATTAACAAAAAAATTAATAATTGTAAAAGTAATCGCTGTTTGTGTAGAGCCCGTTTCTCCAGAAGTCCCTTGCGGTGATTATCACAAGTCCTTGGAGATTCATCTAAAATCATTCGGACAAGAGAAGCTGATCGAAGCTATTTTTTTTTTTTCAAAATTAACAATATGGCGGCCTCGGGAAATATTTTTCAGATTTTCGAGAAAAAAACCGAGGAAATCGAAATTTTTGAAAAAAAGGCACGAGTTTTTTATGTTTGTCAAAAGCAGCATACATTTTATTGAAATCTGCCAAGCGGTTTTTACAGCAGTTACAGTGATCACCTGTTCAAAAAACACAGTTTTGAGAAAAACGCATTTAAAGTTTTGCTATCGATTTATGTAGCACCCGAGCGCCCTTTGTTAATTGTTGAATAACTTGAAAAGTATTTGTCGGATTCACTTCAAATTTTCACACAATATTTTTAAGATATTATACTTTAATAAAATGCAAAAAAATCCAATATTTGAAAAATTCCACTACCCCTAACCCCTTAAGTAAACAAAAATAAATACTCCGATGCATTAGCACAAAAGCAGTTAAATTGATGTGAGTATATTTTGTACACAAGCGCTTAATCTCATATTCTATTTGCTGACTTTTTTAATTTTTAACATGACAGTAGCAGTGAGTTTGGCAAATGCTATACCCCTCGTATGCTTGGTTTGTTACCGTTCGCTTAAGTGCGCATCGCATTGGGGTAATCATTTTCAGCCAAACGCTTACTTGTTTACCGCACACTACGTTAACACATATACAGGGTGGCGCACGAATCGTGCTACAAAAACAAAACGTAATAATTTTTTTTCTGTGTGAGTAATCGCCTTTTTTTTTTTTTATTTTGCAGATTAGTATTTAGATTTACAAAAAATGGAGGCTTGGGATACCGAAAAGAGGATTTGGATAGTGCAGCGGTACCATGCTTTGCAGTCCATCATTTCCGTCCAAAGGGAATTTAGGCGGGAGTTTGGCGGCACTCCCCCGAGCAGATGGACCATTATGAGGCTGGTGAACATGTTTGCTGAATCTGGAAGCATCGCACGCAGACCGTACCATCGAGATCCCCATGTTCGGGTCGAAGCCACAATCGCGGCTGTAGCATCGTCAATTCAGGCAAATCCAAGAGTTTCGACTCGTAACTTGTCGGCGCAAATTGGAGTTAGCAGACGGTCATTGCAGCGGATAGTTCATGATGACTTAAACTTGTTTCCGTACAAAGTTGAAATCACAAGCAAATTAAACCCTCTGGATTTGCCTATTCGCCTGGAATTTTGCCAAAAAATTATTGAAATGGCCGAAGAAGACAACAACTTCATAAATTGCTTGTTTATGTCTGATGAGGCCCATTTTGATCTAAACGGCAATGTAAACAAGCAAAATTGCCGTATATGGAGTCAATCAAATCCGCAAATACTCCATGAGATGGAACTGTACCCAGAACGAGTCACAGTGTGGTGCGCAGTTTCATCAAGGTGCATTGTCGGGCCATACTTCTTCGAAGAAAACGGTGTAACAGCGACTGTAAATGGGGACTGTTATTTAAACATGTTGAAGGAGTTTTTTTATCCAGAACTGCGGCGAAGACGTATCCCTTTTAACAGCATTTGGTTCCAGCAAGATGGAGCAACTGCACATATAGCCAGACCGGTTATGGAGGAGCTCCAACGAAAATTTAGAAATAAATTGATATCCAGAAATTCCACTTTCCGCTGGCCCCCAAGGTCACCTGACCTCACTGCACCAGATTTTTTTTTATGGGGTTATCTCAAACAAGAGGTGTATAAAGCAAAACCAAGTAATTTGACTGAATTGAAGTAGTCCATCACAACAATAATTGAGGCGATCCCGACTTCAACCCTTCAGTGCGCAATGAACAATTTTCTCATCAGGTGTCGCATATGCGTGAATGAGCATGGAGGTCATTTACGTTCTATTATTTTCAAAACTAATGAGTTACATAAAATAAAATTGAATTATCTATACAATAAAAAAAACAAAAAGTTAAATACATTGATTAGAAAAAAAGTTATTACGTTTTGTTTTTGTAGCACGATTCGTGCGCCACCCTGTACTAATATACTAAAGTAAGCTTATTAAGCATGCGGTTGATGAAAGATAAATGTGCATACATCAAAAGTGAGGCCCTGCTAATTAGATTCTTCTTAAGTGCACATCCTGTTTAGGTGCAAAGCAACTTTTACCACTTTATCAAATCGCTTAAAAAAATGCACAAGGCACTTTAAAATGCTTCTCATTCGGGTACTTTAATCGATTAGCCAACCAAATCTTGCATGCGTCAAATATAATTTAACCTTCGGTTTCCTTCTTTTAAGAGCTTCTATGTTTTTAATTTGACTAAATATCAGATATGCGTACATATGCGAACATCGAAAGAAAATTTGTATTTGCATTTGCGTTATTTTGCGTTTGTATTACTTTCATTAGCATTTTTCCTCAAGTGCGTTATGTTTACCATTCACTCAAATACTTGGAAGATGTAAAATTTCGGCATGAGAGACTAATGTAAGACGGTTACACTCTTCATATCTCATTCAAATATAAATTATGAGCACAAAACATATGTATGTATGTATGCGTGTGCATAGGTTGGTTCGTTTATATGTGAATTATCCAATTCATGTCTGAGCTTAAATATGCACGCTCTTGAAGGTATGTATGTGTGTAAATCTGTATAGAACATACTTCTTTTCGTACTTATTAAAGAGCACGAATGAACGGATTTTGGTAACAGTAGGGTAACATGAATTTTTATACAGGACAGAGAATGTTAATGAAGGAAAGCGAATGTCATTAACGTTCTTTGCTTTTACTATTTTCTTCTTCTTTGATTTGTGCGCTCTTGTTTAGAAATTAGTTTTATTATTGTAATAGTCTCTTCGAAAGATTTATAGTATTTACGACGCATGTCAATCATATTTGACACTTCCGAACTACACAGCTCGAGTATACAAAAATCAAGCAATAGGCAGCATACAGATTTCTATCACACAAAATATTTTTTTTCTTCTTTAGCAAAAAAATTATTCGAAAACAAAATTGGATGATTAATTTTGCGCTACCTATTATATTATTGTATATTAAATGTGCAACTAAGTGATCGCTGTTTTTTTGATGAAAATACAATTTTATTCTGAAAAAATGGTTACAAGTGAATCATTGAAAAACGACGTTTAACATCCCTTGGTTTTAACTCATAAGGAACCCAAGCCCCCTGAATCAGTTTCTGAATCATTCTGAAAGCATGCAATCGCTTGGAAATGGATTGGCGGGTAACTCCTAATACTAGAGCAAGCTCATCTTGCGTTTGACATGGATCCTCATTGAGCAATGCCTCCAATTCAGCGTCTTCGAAGGTTTTTGGCCTTCTTTCACGTGGACGGTCGTTTAATATTAAAACCACGGTCTCTGAAGCGACGGAACCAATCTCGGCACGTTGTTTCACTTAAAGCAGCATCTCCATGAACTTTTTGTAGCTCCCGATGCGCTTCCGCCGCCGTGTTTTTTCGAATGAAAGAGGAAAATCAACACTTCCCGTAAATGACGATTATTCGGGACAAAATCAGAGATTTTCACAAAACCAAAAGTATGTGATACCAAAACAAAATCACTAGTGAGTCAAAACAATTTGTTTACCATATGTCTAAGCTTGGTTTATGGCTGATGTTTAGGTTATGTTAGAATCGACTAGCACACGCTGCTGGCGGCATCTGTTGACAAACTGCGGGAACTTAGTGCGCACCTAATATTAAAGCTTAAAAATAAATAACACCTAAATTCGAATGGTCAGTGATTGGGATCGGATTAAAAATTGTGCCCCCAAATGAAACAACATCCGATGTGAGAGAGATCTGATTTAAATGATTGATTTGTTTTTTGCCACTACCTAGACAGCACAGCATTATGTTATTGGTGGTACTGATAAGTGAATGTATACATAAACATAATAATATTCTTCTTCTTCCACAGCTTTACAACGCGGGTGCATCAAAACTTCCTTCATAGCGGTCGATCTTGAGCTTTTGCTTCGTTGTTACATATGTCCAAATCTTTGAGATCGCTTTCCACTGCAATTATACATCGCTTCCTCGGTTTGATTTTGACCTTTACGCCCATTAGCTTTTCTGTCATGGCTTTATTCACGACGCAGTCAGCAGGCCTATGAGTTATATGACTTAGTCATCTTATGCGCTGCGCTTTAACAAAACGCACAGCTGTCTCATTCGGAGTGAGGTCGTTTAGTTTGGAGTTATACCGTACTCTACAAGTACCATCATCCATTCTTATTAGGCCTATCTTAAAATTTATGTTTCCATGCTAGCAATCAACGCGAAGTCAGCAACTTTAAGAGTCCATATCTCACATTTATACGTTAAGATTGGTCGGATGATGGTCTTCTACATAATTAGCATTGTAGTTTTAGTCAAGAGCCGAGACTTGAACAAGTTAAGGTGCGCATAAAACGTTTTGATGGCGCCGTTGGTGCGATCCTTGACTGCAGAAGTTGAATCACCGCTACATGCGAATACTCGTATATATACTCGACTTCAGCAAATATTTAATTTTGCTCTCGTCTACAAACAAACCATTATCGTTCGCAATTTTGTTCATTTTTAAAAAGATTTCATTTTAATCGGTCGTATTCCTCGAGAGAATAGCGATGTCATCTATATATACATTTCTTGGGTTGTTCTAATTAACAAGGTACCACCTTTGTTAACTTCCTTGATTGGTCGAGGAAAACGATCATTCGTTCGTAATCATCGTGAAGCTGCCCAAGAAAGGCAACCTGTGTGACTGCGGCAACTGACAAGGAATAACCCTACTTAACACCATCTACAAAATTGTAGCCGCGATCGTACAAAGTAGGTTCAAAGGTATCGAACGCTCCTCAAGAGACGAGCAAGCTGGTTTTCGCCCTCACCGAAGTTGTGTTGATCAAACCAACATGCTTCGAATTATAATAGAACAATCAGTTGAGTGGCGCTCCCTGCTCCATATGCTGTTCGTAGTCTTGAAGAAAGCGTTCGACACTATCAAGCGAGACGCCAAATGGCTGTCACTGAGAAGAGAGAGAGTTCCCGCCAAAATAATTCGACTCATCAAAGCCCTCTACGAAAATTCCGAACTGGAGTGCTTCACAAGGGCGATATCAGCGATCCATTCACTACTAGCGCAGGCGTAAGGCAAGGTTGTCGCACCTTCTTTTCGTCTTCTGTATTGATAACGTTATGAGCCAACTGACCCTACACAATAAAAGCATCGTCTGGAGTTTCACCAGACATCTTAAGGATCAGGACTTCGCCGATGACATCTTCCTCCTCTCTCACAAACTCTCTGGCATGCAAGCGAAGGCGGACAGCCTAGTCGCACTGGCACGCACTGTCGGACTGGAGGTTAACATCGCCAAGACCAAATCTATGAGAGACGATGGATCAGATGAGGATGTCAACTGTAGGCTAAACAAAACAAGGGCGGCATTCGGACGAATGCATACAGTATGGAGGAGTTCGCAAATCTCCAGGCGCACTAAACTACGAATATTCAGCTCATGCGCAAAGGCAGTATTATTGTACGGAAGCGAAAAATGGCTGGTCTCTAACACCATCATACAGAGGCTACAATCTTTCGTCAACAAATGCCTTTGCATCATCTGCAGAATATTCTGGCCAAACACCATCAGTAACGACGCACTGTGGAGATTAAGGAAAGAGGATCCCATTCTTTAGCAATTCAAACGCAGAAAGTGACGATGTTTAGGTCACATATTAAGAAAACCACCAGAAAGCAACACGAGAATGGCACTCGACTGGAACCCGCAAGGGAGCAGAGGTCACGGTCGACCAAAAACACTTGGAGAAAGTCGATGTTGCGCGAACTAGCAGCTGCCGCCATCACATGGGGCGGTGCAAAAACAATAGCACAGAACCGTATACGATGGAGGAGTCTTGCCGAGGCCCTATGCTTCCTAAAGGAGTGAACAAGGAAAACAAGAAAAGTGCTACTTGTTTTACTCGTGTTTCAATAGAGAAAGGATCTGTGCGCTTGCCTTAAATGATCACTTTTGCTTTTGCATTTGTGAGCGTTGCGATAAGGAGCCTTAGAAGTTTGGCTGGTATTCCAAGAGTTCGCAATACGTGGTGAATCCTATCTCTTTTAATACTGTCGAAGGTTTGTTTAAAATGAACGTAAAGGCTATGAGATACGTTTTTGTAAGTTTGGGTTGATTGCCCTACGACTAATCCCGTTTTAAGGCAGTGGGAAATGCACAAAGAAAAGGTAAGGCTTTTCTAGTGAGCCGCTTGCGACAAGATAGACAGCCGCTTTGCCTGTTTTGGTCCACTTGTGGAATTTAATTTCCCACCTACCCTGCATGTCTGCGAAGCATTCCCTTATTCACCAACTGAGTTCGATATACATATTACGCTCACTCAAAATTGCTGAAGTCTAAACTGCTAGCACGTGAATGTATGCTCCGTCTCTCATCATCATCATCATCATTTCTCCGTATCCGTTGCGGAGCATTGGGCCAAAGTCAAATTTTTCCATTTTGTGTGGTTCCCGGATATATTCTTCACATGCTGGCAGGTCATTGATTGGTCCACAGCTTCGTATTCCTCTTCGATGCAGCGTTGCCAAGAGCTTCTAGGTCTACCTCTTCTGCGCTGTCCTTGGGGGTTATGGCCAAGCCATCTCCATTTACATTCTCTTTTTTCAGTTGCAATTCGTTTTTGATGGCATCGTAGATGCAATTCGGTGTTAGATATCCAGTTCTCTGGCCACCAGATAGGTAGAATGCGTCCCGAGCAGCGGTTCACGAACACTTGAAGCTTCTGTACAATTTCCGCAGACACACACCATATTTCGCAGGCGTAGAGCAGAACTGATTTAACTATTTAATGTTTAAAATACGGATTTTCAACTCCAATGTTAAATTAGTTCTGCAAACTCCGTCTATACTAGTCAATAATATTGCCGGTGCGGTCATACGGCTGCGAGTGTTCGAACGAAAAGTGCTCCGAAGGATGTAATTCGATAGTTTATTTATCGGAAACTTATCCTTAGTAGAGTGTCGTTACCTCTAAGAATTATTACATGACCATAAACCAAAATGATGCCTAGATGTCAATAGTGAATAATTCTTAGACGGTGCCTTCTTTAATGTCAACTTTGGCATTTGTTAAGTAGACAGATATACAATTTTACTTTAAATGTGTTAAAAGCATTCGAACGTACCCTATGATCAAAAAGTACCAGGAATGTTTAATTTAAACGAACCGCGTACGTTGGAACCGGTCCCCATTTTTATCTTATGTTGGTAGGACTGTAAGACTTACATCTGCCACTTTTTAGCGCCATCGGATCATTAGTTTCTGATAACGCGTCATCACACCGAGACAAAATTGTGCTGAGATATTTGACCAAATACCAAGTAAATACCAGCGTGCAAGCACCGTACTCATCTGGTATGGCCCCTTTCGACTTATTTTTTGTTTACCGAGGTGAAGTTATCCCAAGGAAGAGGGACGGCCTTCAGCCTTTCGTGGACCTATCAGGGGTGCATGGAGGAGTGGGTTAAACGGTGGCACATGACGGGTCATACTTTGAAGGAGATAAAATAAATTTGCCTGAGATTTAACTCTGTTTTGGTTTATTTAAATATTCCCGCTACTTTCTGGTCATAGGGTACTATGAAAATGGTCGATCTTTAAGAACAAGATATCGAAAAGTTCTTGGTTTTTTTGCGGGGAATCGATCACCAACAATTCAAGGTTCGATTTCAATTCAAATTCTTTTGGGGACCGAAAAAAGGACTTCGGTCTGCCATCATTATGTTCTTCCCATCCGAATAACCTTCAACATGGATATCTCGACGCTCTCAACACCTACCTGAGCATTCATGATACGACTGTTTGGCGGATTTTCCCTGTAGATGTGCCCATGGTGGACATTTAAATGATGTCACTTTTTACAATATAATTGGGAACATCCATATTTTGAATAGAAATAGTGACACCTGAAAGAATTTAAATTTTGACATGTTTTGTTTCAATATACCATCTAGGAGCGTCTTTTGAAAGGCCGGCGTCTTTACAGTACGTCAGCGAAGTCGGACTCCTTTTAAAAATCGGAGGTTTGTAACTTAGCTCTTGTCAAACAGTGAAACAAATAAACACTGCGTTACAAAAACGAACTTTTTTTCTGTCCTATGAACCAAATATACTTTTTAGAAAAGGGGGGAAAAAATAAAAATACACGTGTATCGGCGATTTTCATGTACACGTCAGAATTTCTTTTTTTTATGTATAAAATATAGAGCTCGTAGTCCGCCTGTGTGAAAAACTTTGGATCAATTTTTAACCCTTTTTCCGTGATCCAATCGGGCTGAATTTCTGCAGGCAGACTCGTGGAAATGTTTTTATTATGTAAAATTAAAAAAACAAAAAAAAATATTATCAATTCTCAGATTTCCTAGAATTTTCTTTTTCTAAAAAAAACAAATTTTTTTCTAAATTTTCGGCATAACTTGAAGGTACTCCAAATTTTTAAACAACTTATTAACCTTTAATTTCTTGTTTCATACAACACACTCTGTGCCGCTTGTCTGTTTGTTCCAGTTCCGGAAGTTCCGATCATCTGACAGTTGCGCTACTAGGAGACGTATACTTTGACAATTGATTTAAGTTCTGTTGCGCGAAAACGTCTTTCTGTATATTTCATCTTACGAAAAATGCAGTGCCCGACTCGAAATAACTTTTGTTACGTTTGTGGCTTATTCGCACCAAGTAAAAATTTTAAAACTATTACGAAAACAGTGGTTAATTCGTTTCAGAAAATATTCAAGACTGCTTATGTTCCTTACTTGTGGTATGCTCCGGAAGTCGTGTGCGACTATTGCTATAGAAATTTATGCAAGTTTACTGATGGAAGGTCAACAATAAAGTACTCTGTACCAACAATTTGGCTACCACGTACGGAGCACTGCAGTGAACTGTGCTACTTTTGCGTAACTTTTACTCAAACTAAAGGGTACCAATACTTTCGCCGTAACAAAATTCGCTACGCTAATGTAGAATCGGTTATTCCAGCGGTTCTGTACTTACCAGAAGAACGTATAGCGGCTTCAATGGAGATTTTTGATACCCACATCGGCATATCTCATGCAATTTTTTTTTTAATTTCGAACAGGTGGCAGCCCTGTAAAACATTGTCAGTGGCAACACCTAGGTGAAAAGTCTAGAAATGTGATACCTTATCTGTGTGCCCAATTTCATTCAAATCCGTTAAGCTAATCCTGAGATCGTGTGGCTATACAGATATGCATACAAGAATTGCTCGTTTAAAGTTGTAAAATACAAAAAAAAATTGTGACATTTACATGAAAATCGCCGATACACGTGTATTTTTATTTTTTATGCCCTTTCCAAAAAAGTATATTTGGTTCATAGGACAGAATGTGTGTAACGCGGTGTAAGTAACGGCATACCAACAATGGTTTGCAATGTTATGACGCTTCTCTATTTTATCAGCAATATTTTGCTAAAATACCCCTCGTTATAGCAATTTAAGTCAACCTGAAGTAGTATATCAAGAAATTAATAGTATAAAACGTTTTAATCACGAGAGATCCCATATCATTAACTTGCGCTTGTTTTGTCTGTTTTCTGCATTAACCACTCGAGATGCACTGAGACAGCACTTTTAACTTCCCCCACTAGTACTTGAGGGAAAAATATAAAAAGCGTTTCCACCGACTATTTCACCATTCTGATTTCGTCAGTCTTTGCAAAATGAAGGTGTTTTTACTTTTGGCAATTTTTGCGCTGGCAGGTAAATAACGCAAAAACCTCATAAATTATTTTTCAAATTCAACGACTTTGATTTATATTTCAATTCAGCATCGGCTGCCCCATTGGAGGATGACGACGTTGCTCGCGTCAGTGGCGAGAATGGTTGGTATGTGCCACAGCTTGATGGCTCATTTGTCTGGATGACCACAGAAGAGGGTGAAAATCTGCTTGCTGAATTGGAAAGCCAAGAAGATATGGAAGGCAGGCTCAGCACCTCGCCTGTCACCTACTATCTCTACACCAGGACAAATCAATATAGTGGGAAGAAAATTACCGCTGACTCCAAGTCAATTTCGAGTTCGAATTTCAATGGTGACCATCCCACTCGTTTTGTGATTCACGGCTGGACACAGAGTTATGAAGCCGTAATGAATAAAATAATTCGTGACGCTTGGCTTTCAAATGGCGAATACAACATCATTATTGTGGATTGGGGTCGTGCGCGTTCCGTTGAATATGCTTCCTCCGTTGTGGCTGTACCCGGTGTGGGAAAGAAAGTGGCTGGCATGATTGATTATTTGGTGAAAAATCATGGCATGTCATTGGACGAAACCGAAGTGATCGGTCATAGTTTGGGTGCACAAGTTGCTGGTTTTGTTGGCAAGAATGTGGGCACTGGTAAGATCCATGTCATTGTTGGTTTGGATCCTGCCCTCCCACTTTATAGCTACGATAAGCCAAACCAACGACTCAACAGCGACGATGCTAGCTATGTCGAATCCATACAGACAAATGGTGGTAAATTGGGATTTTTGAAACCCATTGGTAAGGGCGCTTTCTATCCGAATGGTGGTGAGAAGCAACCGGGTTGTGGTCTGGATTTGACTGGCTCCTGCAGTCACGGCCGCTCCTGTATCTACTACGCTGAAGCGATTCAAGATAATAATTTCCTCTCTATGCGTTGCGATGATTACGAAGATGCGGTGAAAAAGAGTTGTGGCGGTCAGTACAGTGGCATCAAAATGGGAGCAGTCTACAACTATGAACTCGTGGGCGGAGATTATTATGTGCCTGTACACAGCACGGCTCCATTTGGTTATGGTAGTTAAGAAAAAAGTTTTGATGAAATAAAGATGTGATAATTTTGTGAATATAAAGAATAGTTAAATTTTAGTCTATGCAAACTTAATAGTAGACCTAAAGAGTTTTGCAGTATTCGGGTTAACACGAATATAGCCGCTCCTCGCTGAAGAGCTAGCAACAAGCGACTTGTAGAACGTGGATGCAGAACCAAGTAGATTTGTCCATTTACTATCCATGATGTTAAAGGGGAAGGTTTTATTGTGCAGTGATCTGCGCGGACATTCCAACACCTTAAATTTAAGTGTTCAGAGTAGTCGATTGGATAACAATCAGGCGTGCAACCAAGATCCCTGGCTTTTTGTTTGACTGGTTGAGTAATACAATGGAAATAATCATAATTAGCGACCAGCGCCGCTTTTCTACCACATACATCACGTTTTTTTTTTTTGTTTTATTTTTGTTATTTGTTATTTGCGTCTGTTTCTATATCGTATCATTATATTACAGCTTATAAGTACCTCATACCTGCGTCCAATGTTCAATGATTGGGATCCGGCTAAGCATTTTGCACGCAAATGAAACAACATCCGATGTGACAGAGATCTGATTTAAATGATTGATACATTCGGTAGGTACGAGGGGTGCCTTTTATATGCCGGGATTAGAGAAAAAAAAACAAATTTTAATCATCGAAAATCACTTTATTGTTTTTCAAAATATTCTCCATGAAGATCTATACACTTTTGCATGCGTTTGAACCAATTGTCGAAGCACTTTTGCCTCTCTGAATGAGGTACCTCTAAAACATGCATTCTGAATGCCGCAAACGCTTCTTCAGGTGTCGAAAAACATTGACCTCTCAGTTTGTTTTTTACGTACGGGAATAAAAAGAAGTCATTCGGTGCCAAGTCAAGACTACACGGCGGATGACCCATTAATTCGATGATTTGGGTGCTCAAAAATGCAGTCGTTTGAGCCGATGTGTGAGAGCTCGCATTGTCCTGGTGAAGAGTGATCCGTCTTTGGCGATTGGTTTTCCTAATTTCTTGGAAGACAACTGGCAAATGGTTGTGTACCACTCAGAATTTACTATTGTGCGTTGTTCTAGTGGTACGGTTGCGACATGTCCAGTTTTTCCGAAAAAACAGGCGACCATTTGCTTGGAAGTGCTTCGTGCGCGAACAACTTTTGTTGGATTTGGCTCATCTTGAAACACCCATACAGTCGACTGCTGTTTACTTTCGGGCCCATACGCGTAAATCCATGATTCATCACCTGTCACGATGTCATAGACGTGTTTCGAGGCCCCGCGATCGTATTTTTTGAGCATTTGCTTCGACCAATCGACACGAGCCTTTTTTTGAGCGATTGACAAATTGTGTGGGATCCAACGCGAACAAATATTTTTCACAGTCAAATGTTTATGCAATATTGAATGTATGCTGGTCCCACTAATGCCTAAGATTGTCTCAATCTCACGATAGGTCACATGACGATCTTGCAATATCAGTTCGCGCACAGCATCAATGGTTTTCGGAACAACAACTGATTTTGGACGACCTTCACGAAATTCGTCTTGGAGTGAACTACGACCACGATTGAATTCACCATACCATCGATAAACACTGGTCCTTGATGGAGCTTCATCGCCAAAAAATTAATTAAGGTCATCCATACAATGTTGCTGAGTTAATCCACGTCGAAAGTTGTAAAAACTAATCGCAAGAAAAAGTTCACGATTTAATTCCATTTTTGGACCGAGATGAATCTTTTAAGTTACTGTAAACAACACAAATAGCGCTGGTATTTCAAAACGTTCTGAGTACGTAAAAGCCAAAAAATGTCAAACTTTGCGATACAGCTGTCAGTTGCCAGATTGCAACACCAGGGTTGCCAAGTCCCGACATATAAAAGGCACCATTCGTACATTGAGCGACAGTGCAGGCATACAACGTTCATTCATTTCAGTCTTGTAAGTCTGATTATTTCGTCAATCGTAATTTTATTTAAAAATAAAGTGAATAATTTTTAACCCCAGTTAAAATGAGTAGAAAACGAAAAAGCTATTCCATCGAGTACAAAAACGGAATCGTAGATGACTCGAGGGGTGTAAATCTGGTAGTATTCTGTAAAGAGAAGATGCTGGATCTCCGTATGATGCATAAATGGTGTGCAGACTACGATTACTTGTGCCAACTGGTGGACCAAGGAAATGAGAAAAAACGCAGAGTTTCGTTAGGTAAGCAGCCGTTATTTTCTGAGTTAGAATATTGCATCTGGGAATAGATGGCAGGCAGGAAAGCAATGGCTTTGGTTGAGCGCAGAGCTGATATTTCAAAAAAATTTACCTTGAAACAGCAATTGAATTTGATAGAAGACAGAAGGATTTAAAACATCGTCCCATTGGTTGAACAACTTCCTTTAACGATATGAAATGTTTCTAACAGAGATCAGCAACATTGCTTAAGCTGGAAGACAATGAAGTTGTTAGGCGTGCACTTGCGTTTAAGCTTTTTGTTGATGGCATCGAATTTTCGAAATATCAACTCTCCAAAATGATTGCTATGGTTGAGAGTGCGGTACTCCTGGGCCATAGAGCTCAAACGACAAGGCTTCTTCAACTCAATTTAAGTTCCTTCTACCGGTTACGATAGTGCACGTGCTACCTGTATTTTAGCGATTCGTCTGGATGGCAGGAAAGTATCGCCGTTTTTAATCACTAAAGGTAAAAAATTCCAGACTCAACGTGTTTCAGGAATTTATGTCATTGAAAGTGAAAAGGCCGGGTGCACCCAAGCAGTTATAAAAAAGTAGGTTGATTTTATGCTGCCACCATTGTTGAGGGATCAGAATAGATTTGCTTTTTTGCTATAAAAAAAAACGAATCAATATTTTTCCAAACTTTTTTTTTTTATTTTGAAGATTGAACATTGTCATTTATGAATAAAAAATAATATGGTTCAAATGACTGCCACGACTGGATTTACAGTAGGCCATTCAATCAACCCAATTAAAAAAAAAAAATGGCCCGATGATGCCGCCAAACCAAAACCCGCACCAAACAGTGACTCGTTGTGAATGCATTTGCTTCTCTACAGTAACTCTTGGATTTTCTGAGCCCCAAATCCGACAATTTTGCTTATTGACGTATCCACCGATGTGAAAATGAGCTTCATCAGAAAATACAATGCCCATTCAGCGAACCGAAAACGCATTGGATAGTCATTAGGCTTCAGTTCTTGCATCAATTGAACTTTGTAAGCCTTCATACCGAGGTCTTTATGCAAAATTCTCCTTAAAGAAGTGCGTAAAATGTTCAATTCTTGAGAACGATGACGAGTTGAGGTTGTTGGATGTTCACGCACATTTTCGGCTACAGCAGCAATGTTTTCAGGTGTACGCACTGTAGAAGCACGGTCACGTGTTGTTTTATCCATTAACGATCCACTTTCAAGAACACAATTAACAAATTGATCCACAAACTGTCTTGTTGGCAAATCTTTTTTTTGGAATTTTTTTTTTTTTCAAATTTCTCACAGTTTGAGTAGAAGACTCACCACTTTGGAAATAGGTTTTCAATAATTCCCAATTTTGTTCGAGCGTATAGCGTCCTATTTCGTAAATCTCAAATCTTTAAGTAAATTATGAACACATTTGACATGTCATTTGTTTTACCATTCTCAAAAAAATAGGTGGTTCAAAAAGCAAACGCTATATGGCCCACCCTGTAGTTTGGGATTCAGCGAGTACTCACCGCGCTAAAGACGTGAAAACCTTGCTGAGCGGCAGATTGATCAAATAATGATTCCGGCAGGAATGACTGGTTACCTCTAGACACTTAACATTGCCATAAACAAACCATGCAAGGGTCATTTGCGGATGGATATCAATGAATATATTGAACACAGAATGGTGAGAAATCATCGAGGTAATTTTGTAAAACTAGGTTTATAAGAAGTTGTGAATTCGGTAAAAAATTCATGGGACAAAATAACTGATAGTTATGTTTCCACTGCATTACGAACAGGCTACTTAGGCAAAAAGTATTCATTTAACGATAGCTGATATCGCAAGGCATGAGAGATTCGGACCAATGAAACGAAATGGATTTTGAGGAAAATCAGAATATAATTCCGAATTTTACTTATAACGATGTTCCAGAAGAAGATGCCATAACTGCAATTGAATAAATTTAAATTTTTGTATTCTGTGTGAAATAAATATTAAATAAAAATATACAAATATACTTCTATTTTTGCCCTCCCCCGAAAATAAGCCCTAGCGCGGATTTAGGGCCAAAGGAAGAAAGTAAGACCGTGTTTTATTTTCGAAAAAAGACGCTACAGGGTTTGATTGAAAAGTAATGAGCCTTCCCGCGCGGAGCGTCTGCCAAGCGATCAACCGAATCGGCTGGTGGGGGAAAATGATCGTTGGACCTTCCCCTTCCACTAGAAACCGGTCCCAGTTCGCTGGCAACAGCGGTGCAGTCAACATCGCTCCGCGCGTGAAAGCTGTTTTAAAAGTGTGTTAGGATCATAGCTCGCAAATGACTGTTGACACTTTTTCGTTGTCTGCAAATAAGTGCCTTTCACTCACACAATAAAAAAGACTCAGACAGAAACTGTTTTTGTCGCGTCTGGCTTAGCCCGCTCGAACTATGAGCGAGACTGTTATTTCTGTTTTCTTTTCGCTCAAATCAAACACTGATCGTTTGCTTGAGTTAAATGAAGCAAATTGTCTTTTGCGTATGTATGGGTAAACACACGCGGTTGTTGCGTTCTTTTTGTTTGCATTATACGTATTAATTGCGTTTGTGAATTCAATGTATGCGGAGCATTATATTTTTTGCGAAATGGGAAGAGACGAAAATAAAAAAGTTCATCATTTTTTTAGATTTATTGTCGAAAAAAATAAAGAAAATGGTCCAGCGGTTGAAGCTCCTGCATCTGAAGATATAAACTTATCATTGTCTTCAACTTTTTCGACTGCATCCTCGGCTGAAGAGAAGACGCTCTTGTCGGCATATTTGGATGATGTCCAGACAGTGACAGAAATCAAAGAAGATAATGTCTCTGCAAAATTTATAAAAATTTATGCTGACATTGAAAGTTTCGACGCAATATATGGTCGTTTACCATTAAACGCCAATATTTTGGAGTTTTTTAATGATCTCAGACTTAAGTTGCCATATTTGAGTGCACTCGCGCAGGTTGTTCTAGCAACACCGGCAACTCAGGTATCTGTAGAGCGAGCATTTTCTGCCCTTCATTTTATTTTAAGTGAAAGACGAAGCGCTATATCTGCAGAAAATCTTAACGCGTTATTAGTTGTAAAAAAACAAAAAAAAAAATATTATTAAAAACAAAATAAAAATAAATATTGCTCTTTACAAAACAAAATATTTTTTCACATTTTTATTTAATATCCGATTGCATTGTTTTTTTATTATTTTCATTCTTATATACATTTATATGTATGTATGTATGTATTTACATGCACACGAAGGAAAAGATCATTTCTGTTGAGTTTTTTAGTCAAACTGTCTTTTGCTGAGAGTCTTTGTGTGAGCGAAAATCGTATTACTCTTTACGCGACACTCATTTGAGAGCATCACACGAATGAGTCAACGCAAAGCGCTGGACCAAAACCGACAGAGCGAGATCGTATCTGCACAATCTTTTCGGTTATGTTGGCTCAAAATCACCAAGGTGCAGAATTGGCTTTGCTAGCAATTTAATGTCTTAATTCTTGACTTATTTGAGAAAAAAAAATTAATAAATTACTTCAACTAACCTGCTTTGTGTGTACATCAAACAATATAACTAATTAATAAAGCAAATTTTAAATAAAATCAATATACATGCATGGATAATCATTTCGGGAACGCGTCCTAATGTACAATCTTCAGCAACAAGTCCAAAATTTAATATAAAAATTTGAGGTAAGTTACCCATTTCATTACTTAATACATCGTATTTTTTATACAAAATTTAGTTTTAGAAAGGATACTAAAAGATTATTTATTTTTAACTATGAAAATGTCCAATATAGTTTGTCCAATACCGCACAAGTCATTTCAGTGAACGTATCAATAAGAGATCAAAAATAATTTTAAGTGAATGCAGCCATTCGGTGTCTAACGTCAGTCGAGGAAGAAAACAATAACAAAGCGGGCTGTCAGAGTATTTATCGTCAAATAAAATAAATCTAATTGGTAAGTACCTTTCAATTCATTATTCGTAGAGCGTACATCAATAGGCCGTCAATTCGGGAACGTAATTATTACATTTAATTATTGATGAAATTCTTTTTTACGACACGAAATAAGAAAGTAAACTCACACTTTTCCTATTGGCAAACCCAGATCGCATTTAAGATGGCCGCCGTTTAATCAAAGCGCGCGCTTATTTGAAATCGTCATTTCGTGAACGGTCATTTCGGGAACGTTCCCGGACATGATGACACGTTCCCGAAATGACTGTTGCGTTCTCGGAATGATGATTATTATTTCCAAGAAAAAAATAAAACAAAATCTCAAAAAAAGCTTAAAAAGGATAGTGCAGCGCAAGTAACCAAAGATAAAAAGTGAATGCTAGAAGAAGAAAGTTTTTGGATAAGATGACTGAAGAGCAGAAAGAAATTAAACGGGAGAGAGAATATTATAGAAAAAAAGGCGAGGCTGGTCATGGTAAAGGCCCAATGGATGGGGTAGGAGGATACCGAAAAAGAACAGCTGACAGACATGTCTTGATGGGTAATGATGTTGGAACAGCCTCAGAATTCGCCGATTTGTTCAAAAATGCTGCTATCGAAGTAAAAGTAATCCCAGAAGATAACGTGATTGAGTAGAAAAACCGCGTTCCAAAGCCTCTGGATGCTATTCCAGGTATAATGGACATCACAAAAGTGTACTGGCAAAAAGGACTAGACGTTTTAATACAATTATATCGATACGAACATTTTCATAAAGAGCTAAAACTATCGAGGCTTTCTAGCCTTTGTAATATGAGTGCAGTTGAACCTGAGAAAGTTTTTATGCCTGCAATTGAATCTCCTGTTGACGAAGAGCCCATGATCACAGATAACGATTTGAGATTTAAAAATAGAGTAAATATTAATAAATCTGAATACTGGTCATTTTCCTCGGACAATGAAGATTTAGAGACAATATCTCGTCGTCAGCAGATTAAAGTTAAACAGATTTCGTATCCCCTGGGAAATTCTTGGTTGTTAAAGTTCCTACTGAGAAGCCAAATATTTGCTTCAGATATGTTGCTACCTACCAGACATGTGTCGATGACGATGATGAAGAAATCTTAGTACCCTTTTTGAGATCTGTGCGTAACAATATTAGAAAATTTAAGCTGAAATCTAAGGATATATCGTATATTGATTTTGAGCAAATAAAATTTCAACACCGACGCTAAAAAAAGAAAAAAGTCAAGAATATTGTTATTTTGATAATGATATTGATGTTTTTGAAAAATAATAAGTTTTGTAAAAAAATAAATAAATAAATAACTTAGTTCTTTAAACGGTTGTTTATAATTTAAATATTTCCTTATTTCTACCTAATTATATCAATATAATCATTTCGAGAACATTTTTGTCATTCCGGGAACGGTTGATCATTTTCGGGAACATTACAATATTTCAATAAAATACGCATAAATGGAGGTATTAAATATTTATTAATATATATATATATTTATTAGATTACAGATCTTTTGTTCTGTACATATTACGTTAATTCGATTATAAGAGTTTTAAATATTTTGAAATTTCTTAAATTTTATGCGGAATAATAGCATCTTCTTTAATTTTTTGACGTATTTTCCTTGTAGAAAATTTTGAATGTATTGATTTCATTATTGCTTATTCAATATATGTAGATACATAATATACCCATGTTTTTAAACAAAGCTCAAATTCTGCGCTTTGTTTGGTTTTTGCGGATTTTATGAAACTTAGGAAAACGTTCCCGAAATGATGGTTTTCTACAAGATATTTACTACTAAGCAATATTACTAAAAAAAATAAAGAATTCTGTGCGCTGCCCTGTAAAGGTTTAAAAATATTCAAATTAAGCAACAGTCTAAACTAATAGTCATCCTTATAGCTTGCAATTTTTTTTGTCATAAAACCGATTTTGAAATTCGCAACCTTGGTGATTTTGAGCCTGTTACGAAGCAGAGCATATAAGAAAAAACGATCAACTGTAATTTGCGAGCTATGAGCGGGTTTGTGAATTTTTGAACATTGACCGTCGTGCTAGTCTACGTGAGATCAGTGAAAAGTTAAATTTAACTTATTACAATGTGCGGGAAATCGTGACCGGAAAACTTGAATTGCGCAAAGTGTGTGCCAAATTGGTTCCAAAGATTTTGACTGATGAACAAAAGCAATTTCGTGTGGAAAAGAGTCGTGAAATATCGGAAAGTGACGAACAGGATAATACTTCAGATAATTGTATCACCTGTCCCCTCCGGACTTCTTCTTGTTCCCGCACCTGAAAAGAAAGCTGAAGGGGAGACGTTTCGACTCCATCGAGGCGATCCAAAAAACTGTGACAGCCGAATTGAAAGCGATTCCGGCGGAGGAGTTTAAAAAATGTTTCCTGCAGTGGAAGAACCGCTACCAGCGGTGTATTCACGCTCAAGGGTCCTATTTTGAAGAATATTAGTTGTATAAGCCAAAAGGTTTAATAAAACTGCTTAAAAAAAATAAGGCTCATTACTTCTCAATCAAACCCTATACATCAAAATCGATAAAACAGACGTGTTAAGTAATCGCCTGCGGATTTGCCTACAACTTCTGGTGTTCATCATATGCGTATTAGCGCCGTTACTGCTTATGCTGTCTTTCTGCTCTCGTCAATTATTACGTCCAGGTACTTAATGCATGCCTTCGTTTCTATGCCATGATCGCCCACCATTATATAGACCGCACTAATTCCCACTACTTCAGTTGTACAGTCCGCAATAGCCAGCCATTCATTTACCATGTCGACAGACTGGTCACATATTGTTTCAGTTTAGAGGAGTAATCTAGCCACGACCACAACAGCAATACCGTCAGGAAATGCTATAATTTGTAACCCTAGAGGTAGATTGAGGCGCAAAACTCCATTTTACATAATGTTCCGTAACAAGGGGCCTAGGACTGAGCCTTGTGGAACTTCACCAAATATTTTATGCTCCTTCACACCTGCATCGGTTTTACAGCGCAGGGTTCTGTCAGAAAAGTAACTGGCGGCTATCCTGAATATATACACTGGAACCCGGAAAACATCAAGCGCGATCAGAATTTTTCTCGAATTGCAGTATTGTAGGCATCCTTAACGTCCAGTGTCGCAATTAGGCAGTACTCCTTGCTACTGTGTAACCATCGAGTTTCTTCGATTGCTCTCTGAGCAATGGTTTTTCCCGCAGATACGGCAACTGTGGTTGAACGAACTTTGCGGAGTCCGAATTGTGGGGACGATAAACTGTCTGCATCATCAATAATAGCCTCCAGACGATTTGCTATCAACCGATCAAGAATTTTTCCTACGGTGTCGAGCATGCAGAGGTGACGGTAGCTTTTACGATATTTCGCAGGCCTGGATCCCTTTGAAATTATTAACAGTTTATGCAACTTCCACTGGGTTGCCATTTGCATTTCTTTTAGACATGTTTTGTAGTGATTTAAAAAAATATCGACACGACTTTTAATTGCCACTTTTTGGGACTCCATCTGGTCCTGGATTTTTATTATTTTTCAGCTGTTTTGTGATCATCAGTAGTTTTTCTCTGTTGTTAGCTGCAAATTTTGATCGCCTTCACAAAATCTTACCCATTCGTGGTCTCGAATAGTATCTTGCACGGGGCACAATATTTGTACTTAGTTATTGGAAGTAGCTAAGTTACTTTAAAATTATTCACAACTTCCTCGTCGCATAGCTAGAGGAAACACCGTCGCTTATAGCTTTTTATTGCCCTTTTCGGGATCTTCCTTTTTTGCTTATATTGGAGCTGGTTTTCTTGGAAACTGCCCATACCCTTAATCCTTCGTAAGCTCACCTTGCTCTATTATTATGCAATGTCTGATCTCCACCAGTGTACAGGTACGCTGTTGTGCTCGTTGGGCCTCGTTTTAGAGGTGGCTGCATCGCTTTCTTTTGTTAGTTGCCACATGGCTTGCGTAGTTTGCTCAGCTACCATATATCCCCAGCGAGTATTACACCTGCCAACATAATTTCAATAACCTCACGTGTCGTAGTTATTTCAGAACCTTTCTTCGCCGTGCTTCCCTATTTCTTAAATTATTGCGAGGTGATTTCTCCGGGTAAAATGCTGGCTGACGCACCATTTCGTGTAGCGAACCAGACTGGACGTCTCGAAGGTAAGTTCGAATGTCGATCCCGTTCCCGCTTTTTGATACGACGGCTGAATTCCAGAGATCATCAAGGCTACATCTAGCATGGCAGGGGCCAGGGGCTTGTCCGTGGACATCCTCAGTTAACAGTCCAGGCTCCGTTCAAATCACCAGCTACCAAGAATAGCACTTTACACGTGTAAGAGAATGTTGGGAAAAAATGGGGTCTCCAACCAAAATTATCCAACTGGTCCTACACAGCCATTGTAAGGCCAATACTAACATATGCGGCACTAGTTTGGTGGCCTGCAACAGAAAGGAAATACAACAAAACTAAGCTGAACAAGATACAAAGGACAGCGTGTATCTTAACTGCAGGAGCGCTTAGCACCAGTCCTACTGAAGCGCTCAATATACTAACACATCTATTGCCATTAGATTTACACATTAAAACTATAGCTACTTGCAGCGCGGTGAGACTCAGAGACATAGGAAGCTGGACAACAAGGTCGTACGATCACAGTAAGATCCTCCTAAAGGGACCCTCGCTGCTCAAAAACGGATCAGACTACACAGTCCCCGACCTCAACTTCAAGAAAGGCTTTACGGTACGTTTTCCACCGAGAGCCGAATGGAGCAAAGGGAAGGTGATTGGAAGATACAATATCGAAATCTATACCGATGGTTCTAAGATGAACTGTGGTGTGGGAGCTGGCTTCCATTAGGAGCCACTGAACCTATCTCAATCAATTCGTCTTCCTGATTATGCCACCGTGTTCCAGGCAGAACTTTTAGCGATCAGAGAAGCATGCAAATCCCTAGAACTCTACAAGGAAGTTGGTGCAAGAGTAGCTATCTTCTCAGACAGTCAAGTAGCTAGTAAGGCCTTAGACTCCAACTACATTTCATCCAAACTGGTCCTACAGTGGAGAGAGGAGCTGAAACTGCTCAGCCATTGGCTTAAAATTACCCTGATATGGGTTCCCGGTCATAGGAACATACGGGGCAATGAGATAGCGGATGAGCTAGCAAGAAAGGGATCGACACTAGACATAGCAGAGGCGGTGGCAGTCTCCACCCCGCTGAACACACTAAAAGCATCCATTGCTTCACACTATCATGTTTTAGCCGAAAGAAGATGGAAGCAAATACCTACATGTATTACAACAAAAAACACATGGCCGTCATACAAAATCCAAAGGACGAATGACCTGCTAGGATGTTCTCGGCCAACATTTCACGTATCACTGCAACCCTTACAGGACATTGGAAAGTAGGTGATCATGCAGCTAGACTCAACCTACTCTTCAATCCTATCTGCAGAAGCTGTGAAGCGGAAGGGGCGAAGGAAAGTCTGTTCCACTATTTATGTGAATGTCCGGGACTAGCCAGGGCACGACTCCGATCTTTCGGTAGGCCTTTCCTACAGCAAATTAAGGAAATCTCAGACATCGAGATAAAGGATTTGCTGCTATACTTGGACCTCACTAAATGGATCTGACTTGGAAACAAAAAAAAAAAAACAAAAAAAAACAATAACAACATCATGTTCACACGAGATAGTGGTAGTAAAACGGTGCTGGTCACTAATTAGGAGCATTTCAGCTGAGAAATGTTCAACCACCTCAACAACAACAACAACCAAGAACTGTCACTTCAGTAGCAGTCCCCGGATATGCATGGGAATGTTTATGCTGCTACAACAACGACAACAACAGGTCTGTACTCCTTTGCATCTTAAACGTTTATATGTACAAAGATCGCTGTTAGCTTAAAGAAGATGAAAACTTTAAAAAAATACTGTGGTTTTTGGTAACTACGCATATGACAAAAACTTTCGTCTCACATTTTCTACGACGTACGCGATGGCGCACAACAGAGGGATTGCCAACGGTAAGCGAAATCCACCGGAGGCGATTCGTTGGTCTGACCTTTCCTTTGCAATATAGAATAAGGCTGTTAAACTGTCTGTTCGGCCTTGTGTCGTTGGTTCACGTATGCCGGCGTGTTTACAATTCATGAGCGAAATTAAACATAGCGTCTGGCAAAGGAGATGTTATCGAACTGTGACAGCTTTTACAAACAAACAAACAACAAAAAAAGCAGCAAGCAATATTGCCTACGTACTTTCTTTATTAATTTTATTATTTTCTGCACTGGGGCCGCACTTTCAATTTCCCCCCTAATACATGTGGGAAAAATATAAAAAGCGCTCCCTCCGGCTGTTTCACCATTTTGATTTCGACAGCCTTTGTAAAATGAAGGTGTTTCTGGTTTTGACAACTTTTGCGCTGGCAGGTAAATAACGATTCCGGCACTTGGATTTTCTCCGGCAATAAATTCAGAAATGATTTTTGAAATTCAACTAATTATTTTTTATTAATTGTTTCGATTCAGCTGCGGTTAATCCATTGGAGGACGATGGTCGCATCAGTGGTAAGAATGGTTGGTATATACCACAGCCTGATGGGTCACTTCTTTGGATGGCCATTGACGTGGTTACAAATCTTCTTGCTGAATTGGCAAACCAAGCAATAATCTTAGGACTGCCCAACGACTCGCCTGTCTATTTCTACCTCTACACCAGGAAAAATCAATATAGCGCACAACAAATTACCGCTGATTACGATTCAATTTCGAATTCGAATTTCAATGCTGAACATCCCACCTGTTTTGTGATTCATGGCTGGACACAGAGCTATGAATCCGAAATGAACGGACTAATTCGTGATGCCTGGCTTTCAATTAGTGAATGCAACATATTTGTTGTGGATTGGCCGCGTGCTCGTTCCGTTGAATATATTTCCTCCGTTGCGGCTGTACCCCCTACGGGAAAGGAAGTGGCTCGCATAATTGATTACTTGGTGAATAATCATGCCATGTCATTGGAAATAACCAGAGTGATCGGTCATAGTTTGGGTGCACATGTTGCTGGTTATTGTGGCAAAAATGTTTGCTCAGGCATGCTTCAGGAAATTTGTGGCTTGGATCCTGCGCTCCCATGCTTTAGCTTCGATAAGCCAAACGAACGACTCAACGAAAACGATGCCTACTATGTGAAATCCATCCAGACATGTGGTGGTAGATTGGGATTTGAGAAACCAATTGGCAAGGACGCCCGCTATCCGAATGGCGGTAAGGAGCAACCAGGTTGTGAACTTGATCTGACTGGACGTTGCAGTCACGCACGCTCCTGCGACTACTACGCTGAAGCAGTTCAAGGCAATAATTTCCGCTCTATACGTTGCAATGACTACGAAGATGCTGTGAACAAGAATTGTAGCGGTCCATACAGTGACGACAAAATGGGTGCTGTCAACAACTATGAATTTGCCAACGGAGTTTTTTATGTACTTGTACAAAGCTCGCCTCCATATGGTGATTGTAGTTAAGGAAAAAGTTTTTTTTAAATAAAAATGTTATAATTTTGTAAATATAAATAATCTAAATAATATTTCAAATTTACTCTATGCAAAGTTAAGAGTCAGCCTGGGCTTTGTAGCATTCGGGTTAATACGAAAATAGCCGCTTCTCGCTCAAGAGCAAGGATCAAGCGACTTGTGATACCTAGAGGAGGGTCCAAGTAGATTTTTTCGTGGATACTTTGAAGTTGAATGTACAGGTTTGGTAGAGCAGGGATCTACAAGGAGATTCCCAAACCTTAAATTTAGGTATATACATATGAATAATTATCAAATTTGTTTTCGAGCAGGGAGGGTCCCTGTAGGAGGACCTTGCTGTGAGCGTACGATCATGTTGTCCAGATGCCTTTGTCTCTGAGTCTCAACGCGCTTTTATGTGTTAGTCTAATGGTAATAGATGTGTAAGTGCGTTAAACGCTTCACAATCCGGGAGCCAGGGGTCATTTTGACGAAGGCAGACGCTATCCAATGGATAACGAAACCAACCGTCGGCTGGCCCAGTAGCGGTGGGTACGTGCGTGGGATGCTGCGAAACGTATCGAAAAAAAAATTTTAACAACTCATTTAATACTGGCTGAAAATTTTTTTTAATTTATTGTTGACATTTAGTAGAATAAAAAAAATAGTCAGCTGCGCCGTAGAGGGGGGAAAATACGTTTGCTGAACAGGCGAACTTGTAAAATAAATTAAAAAGTAAAACTACTTTATGCCGATAGACATTTTTTTACATAATTTTGGACACATATGAAAATACCTATAATAATGATGTTCAGCTGCGTTTATAGCGGTGGGAAGACCGCCAGCCGAAGCAAGAATATATCATTGCGTTCATACATCTCGGCGGCGCGTGGAATTTTCAATGCTACGACTGACGTCTTTTCTCCCAACGGACAATTAGCTGAGAATTATTTTTCCATTTTCATTTATTAATACTATAATATTTGAAATTTTCAATCGGCATAAAGTAGTTTTACTTTTTAATTTATTTTACAAGTTCGCCTGTTCAGCAAACGTATTTTCCCCCCTATACGGCGCAGCTGACTATTTTTTTTTTTATTCTACTAAATGTCAACAATATATGCAAAAAATGTTAGCCGTTATAAAATGAGTTGGTAGAAATTTTTTTTCGACACGTTTCGTACCCTCCCACAATCACACCCACCGCGGGTGCGCCAGCTGACGTTCACTTTCGTTATTCATGAAAGCTAAATAACAAGTATAGTCAAGTATTGACGGTATAAAAACGCAGTCCAAAATCGACCCCTGGCTCCTGGACTATCAGTAGGACTAGTGCTAAGCGCTCCTGTGACTAGGACCCTTCGCTTACTACACTCAGAAAAATAACAACAGTAACATGAACAGCCCTGCACTGTTAATATCAAAAATTCTTTGAATAACTGAAATCTGTTCATATAAACAGATTTATGGATTGAATTCATGAAAAAGCCATTTGCTTTAACCAAAATACCCGCTTAAATTATCCATTAATTCAAGAGACCTGTTCTGTTAAATATTACCAGAAATTGCAGTTGATATAAGCGACACTCTGTTAACTTCAACTGTAATATTTCCGTTTTTTTTATCTGTTTCATGTGTATGTTAGTTCAACAGATGCCTACTGTTGATTATTAACAGCAATTAAAGTGGTTTTGCTGGTACTGTTAAATAAAATTGTCCATATGTTAGTTGCCCCCGTCTGTTAGTTTAAAAGATCCAAGCTAATCATTTTTAACAGAAAAGGAAGTTGGCATGCCGACATACACTGCTGGTCTTAGGTTAGACGCACCATCGTTTTTTTTGAAGTGAAAACTTCTTTAGAATCGTTGGGAGTGATTTGAGAAAAAGTGAAACGAAAAAAGCGACACTCTTGGCTACGAATATTACATATACACGTAGCGACGAACTAAATAACTTTTAGGCCAGCGCCGACAGCATGGCGCGATAGCCGAGCGGCTAGCAATGTGAGCTTCCGATCCAAAATCCTTGGTTCGAATCACAAGAAAAAAAAATTTTTTATACAGTTATTTTATTTTATTTTATGATATGTTTATGAGGAGCTTGTTTTCATGGCAGAAATACACTCGGTGTTTTGCCATTGCCTGCTGAGGGGTGAGCGCTATTAGAAAAATAGTTTTCCTTAATTTTGGTGTTTTCACCGAGATTCGAACTGACGTTCTCTCTGTGAATTCTGAATAGTAGTCACGCACCAACCCATTCGGCTACGGCGTTTGTTTAATTTTACTGATGCAAAAATGAGGAAAAATATATGAATAAAGTTTGCTTACTGTTTACACATTTTCCAAAGGTGACGGAGAACCAAAAAAAAAAAGTCGATTTTCAAACAAATACGAGTGCATATGTGTAATTGTGTTAGAGTTTCGGTCACGCCCCAGCAAAACCTGTGTGCATATGTGTTTGTAACATTCAAAAAAATGTAATTGTGTTAGAGTTTCGGTCACGCAGGTTTTGCTGGGGACGCTCATAATAGCAACCGCGTGTGTATTTTTATATTCGTAAATATTTTCATTTTTAAATATTTACCGCAATTATGCCGAAAAATAATGCAGAAAAGTGTCGTGAATATCGACAGAAAAAAAAATCAATAAATAGCATCACGGAATTCATTCACGAAAATTTAATAAAGTATACACCAGAAGTATCGCGGATACTTAGAAAAGATTACAATAAAGTACCAATGATTTTAAGTGGCGATTTTAACGTAAATTTTGCATTGGACACAGCGGTTCCTTTAATTGACTTTCTCAATACAACATTCAATTTAAAAATGTGTAACAATCGCACTGAATCGACAACACGATCAAAAACAACCATTGACGCGGTATTTCAAAGATATGTTGACAACATCGAAACCAAAGCATTTGTATCATATTTTAGCTATCATAAGCCACTCGTATCATTTGTTGAAATTGAAATCATTGAGGATGAATAATAATACAATGAAGAAAATAAAATATGAACTTTATAGCAATATTATAATGAACCTATAATTATCTTGCTCCTAATGCTGCTTTCGTCTTATTCTCTCTCAGTTTGTTTTACGGAAGGTTTCACTTCTATCGCGTCTAACCGTTAGACTGGTGTTTTTTTTAAACAAAATCAATTGTTTATTATCATGCTTGTTCTAATTGTCCAAAATGCTTTTCTTATCAAAGTGCGAATCTTGTTCGAAAAAAAAATGCTGACAGCTGGTTGATTTGCGAAAAAATAACTGTACATTCGGAGATTATAGAAATTTCTATGGCAATCACACGTGTTTTGAATTGAATTGAATTAGACGCAGCTTAAATTTTTTCGTATTGCGTGGACAAGTGTAAAGTTTCGTATTGAAAAAATATCAAAAATAAACAAATAAAGTGTTTTCGAGCTACATTTGAAGAAAAAAATGGGAAAAGCTGCTGTTATGAGCTTATTGGAACGTCAAAAAGTAGACTTTCTTCACTCGCAAGGACTGCCCAATCGGAACATTGCCAAACAAATAAATCGCAGCTCCAGAACTGTTGACAGATATTTGAAGGATCCAGAGGCATATGCAAATAACTTCAAAAGGAAAAAAGGCACTATCAAAACAAGCAGTACGCCAAATTGTTAGAATTGCTTCGAATTCGACTAAATCTGCTGCTAAGATCAAGGAATTGGCTGGAGTAAATGCAAGCCTATCAACTGTTCAGCGTACGATGAGAAATGCAGAACACCTGAAGCGTCTAAAAATCAAGAAAAAACCCCCTTTGAATGCAATACGCAAAGAAACCCTGCTTCAATTCGCGAAAGAATACATGACGTGGACTGTCCAATCTGACACTCGACTAAATGATCGGCGTTCAGTTGTATTTACTGATGAAAAACGTTTTAATTTAGATGGCCCTGATGGATTTCAATATTATTACCACGATTTGCGGAAAGATGAGCTATATTTAAGTCGCCACCATAGCCGAAAAGGGGGAATAATGGTGTGGGGTGCTATCACGTTTTATGGAACAATTGACTTGATTTTTATCGATCAAAAGATGAACGGCGATCACTTCAAAACATTGTTGGAGTCCATATTTCCAAAATTAAATGATCTCTTTGGACCAATTCCTTGGATTTTTCAACAAGACAATGCTCCTATTCATAACTCTCGAGTAGTAAAATCTTTTATTTCGAGTCAAAACGTTAATATCATGACCTGGCCACCATATTCTCCAGATCTTAACGTAATTGAAAATGTTTGGGGCTGGCTAACACGGAAGGTATACGAAGGAGGAAAGCAATACGAAGATAAGGAAACATTAACTGCAGATATTAAACGTGCTTGGAGCGAGATTTCCTTGAACTACATAGATTCCTTGTATCATTCTATGAAGGACCGGATTTCAAATAAATCAAATAGTAATTTAAGTTAAAATCCAAATACTTTTCTTATAAAAATTAAAAAGCCAAAGTGCGTCTATTCTAATGACCAAGAAAAATTCGCCTTATTTTGAGTAGCTTTAAGAAAATGTTTGAAAAACACAATTTTCTTAAATATGTATAATCATTTGAATATTATATTTAAAGTATCATTAGATAAGAAATGTTTTTGCATATCAACTTCTTTTCTATCGTCCTTTAATAAATAAATATGAAGCAAAGTTGTGTGCAACTAAACGTGCGTCTAACCTAAGACCAGCAGTGTATGTGCGTGAGTTATGTATAAGTCTCTGTTAATAACAGAGCTAATGCTAGTGATGTTAAACATATGTTAAACAATATAAACTATGTTAAATGATAAGAAGTTAAGTGTTACGAACTGTTAATGGAAAAGCAGTGTTGGGGAACCTAAATTAAACGGTTCTAGTAACAACAAATAAACAAATAGTAAAATACCATTGCAACTGTGCTTTTATATGGCGTGATGTCTTTGGTTTAACTGTTCATAAAATGCAGCTTTATTTTAGGTAATAAGCAATTATTTTAGAATGTACAGAGGAGTCTTAAGTTGACGTTGCAGATTAAAGACATGGTGCAAACTACTCACTGTTTAATTTAAAATATATAATTCGTGCGTTGGGCAACTGAGACGGAATCATTCCAGTTGTATTTTTAGTTGCCAAGAATTGCCTTGATAAGTGCCTCGCTCGTAATTAAATTAAAAATAATAATTTCGCTTCTAATTTTCAAAAAAAATTTAGTTTAGTGACTTAACAGCTAATATTAAATATCACTAGAGGATATCCGCTTTTTCACTCAAAGTCAAGCCGTTCGAGCACTTAGCTCCTCTTATACCCACTCAGATGTGGTTCGATCCTGTCTCTTATCTCTTAACGAAATAAGTGTTCAGAATTCAGTCCAAGTTATCTGGATACCGGGTCACAGTGGATTCGAAGGTAACTACAAAGCTGATGAGCTCGCAAGATGAGGAAGTATCGAGCAGGCATTTGCTGTGCAGTTGTCCCGGCCTAGCCGGAAGTCGACTCGCTCTTCTAGGCTCTCCAACAATTGACAATCTTTCAGTACTCTCGGACCAGAAAATCGAATCTGTCATAAAATTCTCGAATTGAATTATTATCTTTGACCAAAATCTATAATAAAAATCTCGGTTAGGTGGGGAAATCATATAACATAATGAGCTCTAGGGCAACACGACGGACCCAACTTGCGGTCTATGTGGCACTCCGATGTGGGGTCACCCTTAAACCAACCAACCAACAGCTAATTAATGCAATTTTCGTTTCGTCGGTTCCGTTCAGGCATTTTTGATGTCAAAGAGAATATCGTTAATGTCGAAAATATCGAGAAAGTCACAGAAATAATCGATGTTGATCGGCATGGTAGTAGTCGTAACATCAGCCAGGAGCAAAAGATCGCCCATTTGCACAAAAATTTGACTCAAAAATAATGGATTTCTTTCCCCTAAACTAATATTATAAAAAGCTTTGTCAAGTCAATGCCACGACAACTTCAAGAAGATATAATCAAACGGGGATCCAAAACAAATTACTAAGCTCCAGATTATAAACTAACACGAGGAATTCTTGGGAGGTTGAATTAGTTTTAAAGGTGACACACAGATGGCGCTATTTATCACTCTATCGTGTTGGCAATACTGAATATATATTCATGACAAAGCCTCATCCCTAGGCTTTGTTTATCAGTATCTGTCATTTCGCTGAAGTATAAACAACGCAGTGTTTTCGTGCTCCGAGTATGTCAACTTTCGTGCCGTCGAAACGCAATTTGCGGGAAGCTTTGCTTTTCTGCTTCAATTTGAAAAAAAATACAGCCCAAGCCCGTGAATTGCTGCAGGAGGCCTACCCAGACCATACTCCGTCGATTTCAACATGTGAGTACTGGTTTCGACGATTCAAAAGTGGTGATTTTCACACCAAAGACAAGGATCGTCTTGGCCAGCCCAAAAAGTTCGAGGACACGGAATTGGGGGAATTGGTGAACGAGGACTCGTGCCAAACCCAAGAAGAGCTTGCTGAATCATTGGGCGTTGATAAATCAACCGTTTGCAAGCGTCTAAAAGCGATGGGAATGATCCAAAAGCAAGGACATTGGGCCCCGTACGAGTTGAAGCTGCGCGACGTCGAACGGCGACTTTTTACGTGCGAATTGCTGATCGAGCGACAAAATCGGAAGGGTTTTTTGCATCGGGTGGTGACTGGCGACGAAAAATGGATCCACTACGATAACCCAAAACGCAAAAAATCATGGGGTTTGCCCGGCCACGCATCAACGTCGACGGCCAAGCAGAATATTCACGGCAAGAAAATCATGCTCTGCATTTGGTGGGATCAGGTCGGCGTCGTATATTTTGAGCTGCTCCAACCGGGCGAAACAATCACGGGGGATCGTTACCGACTGCAATTGATGCGTTTAAGCCGGGCATTGAAAGAAAAACGGCCGGAAACGGTAAAAAGGCACGACAAGGTTATTTTGCAACATGACAACGCTCGGCCGCATGTTGCTCAACCTGTCAAAAAATACCTTGGAACGCTTGGCTGGGAAGTGTTACCCCACCCGCCGTATAGTCCAGACATAGCTCCCTCCGATTATCATTTGTTCCGGCATATGAGTCTCGATTTGGCGGACCAGCGGTTCTCCTCGTACGAGGCTACCAAAATATGGGTTGAGTCATGGATAGCCAAGCAGCGGCCAGAATTTTGGAGAAACGGCATCCGGAAATTGCCCGAAAGATGGGCGAAAGTTGTAGCTAGCGATGGCCAATACTTCGAACAAAATATTTTGTACCGTTTTTTTACAATAAAGCCCCAAATCTTCGAAAAAAACCTTTAAAACTAATTCAACCTCCCATCTATACTTATACAAAAAATCGAAGCCCTTCTAATTGACAAACAAAATCAATTTTTCTTTTGGTTGCTTCCAAAATTCACTTGAAACCATTTGCTGAACATCACCAATCTTTTATTGTAGGAGTTAATGCAAAGGAAATGTGTTTTAATGCGATGGAATTTTTCACTAGTCCTCCTATGCATTTATATGGTATAGCAGATGGTTCAGCATATTTAAGAAATAAAATGTTGTGAGTTCTTAAATTTTATTTCTTTAATTTATTGCTAAACAGAAGTATGTGGTTGTTGTATAGGTACAATATTTGTTGTCTGCTATAAGCAAATATATTTATGTATGCACTTGATCAAATTACATTAAATGAATGAGCTACAGAAACACATTTAAACACGATTTTTATTTATTTTAATGAAAGTATAACAATTTTGACTGTCAATGAAACTTTATTTGAACAGATTGTACGAATATTTTGACGTAGTAAAGCAGCAGTCGCTTTTGTTATACCGTAGCAGAAATATTTGGCTAAACAGCAATCGGGGCTGTTAGGTGAAGTTTAGGTATTTGTGGCAGTCGGCTTAGAGTAGCCAACTCACTTAGTTATGATACCACATGGAAGCCTCAGTATTTATTTATCATGGAACCATTTAGGCGCTCTTATGAAGCGTAGAATAGATTTCATCCCAACACCGGATAGTTCCGTAAGAGAGTCAAAATGGTATTGTATTTTCCTAACAACTTTACTCTACTCCTAGTTAAGGCTGGTCAATTACATAGGAAGTGTTCTACTGTCGATGATGATGCCGATGATGATGCCGACCCAAATTGGGGGGCATCCGAATTCGTTTTAGAGGTATGGTTCCTTCGGCAAAGTATCTTATTTTGATCCCTAGAAAGTGATTTTCACAGAGAAATGGGCGATTTTTTTGCCTCCCTACGAGTTGTTCTCTCTTGAGAGATTGAACAACTCTCCTGACCCTTTCTTATATACATAATTGTTAGCCTGGTTATAACGCAAGCGTTTACTTCTCTCCATTACTTATTGACCTCCTGGAGAATATTATTTTTTATCCTTCTTCCAATATTTCCTCTATTTTTAAGCAGTGGAAGATTAGTGCCTTTTCTAGTTAGCTCATCGGCCGTGCAATATCCTTCAATATCTCTATGGCCCGGAACCCATATAAGGCTGACTTTGAAGACGGGGCTGATATGATTTAGAGCTGCCAAGCATTCCTGAGCAACCTTGGATCTTAGTGTAACTGTCTCCATTGTTTTGATGGCTGTCCGAGAAGATATTTATTGGAGTTTTTGTTACGCGAGTTAAGTCACTCAACCATTCTACTCCAAAAAAAAATACAATTGAAGTGGACTGGTCATCATAACTCGATACCCAACCAAATAAATGCCATTGCACTAACGCATTTCACAAACGACACAATTAGCTTGTAAAGAAATGAGTGCAACGACACTTATGCAAATAATTTACGAAATTTAGAATAAGCAATACAAATACTGTATTGTAGGTGAATCAACTATTAGCAATAGGTATAATAAGTAACCAGAAAATATTATAAATACCAGCTGTAAGCATATCAAGATTGTATTTGAAAATATCATTAAATCAATAAAGACGCGTTTCGACGCCACTTGATTTTTTTTAAGCCACGACTTTCGCTTTGGCATACAGTAGATTCTGTTTTTATGCGGTTTTGAAATAGTGCGGTTTAAAAAAAAAATAAAAAATGCATTTCGACCTATCGGGAATTGTATAAACAATATTCTAAATCAGATAAGCAAAAACTCATCACAGATTGCATCAGAAATGCTAACCCTACAAGTATGGAACCGCCTGCATAGCCATCTAGATCAGACGTGTACATTTACTCAAGTGACGAAAGTGATTTTACGCCAAATCCTAAACGAATGCGCAACATGCGGATATTGTATGATTCTATTTCTGACGATGTGAATTTATTTTTCGATTCTGACGTTTCTTAAATAAAGATATAATTTACAAAAATAAAATTTTTTGTTTATGCGATTTTATTTAATTATTTCAGATTCATGCGGTCTATGGAACGTATCTATAGTTATAATATGGGACTAGTGCCCTTTTTTAAGCGATTTTATTACATTATTTCAGATTTATGCGGTTCTTAGCACTTTTGAAACCTATCTCTAGTTTTACTATAGAACTGGAAGCTTTTTTTATGCTGCTTCTTGCGGAACGTATATACCGCATAAAAACAGAATCTACTGTATTTCGCGCGACTTCTGCCTGGTAGACGCTACAGTAGTCCGGATAATAAGACCGATAATTATAACCCTAATTTTTTTGAAAAACTCCATAGCCTACTTTATTTTCTAGCCGTTCTCCAGGGTCTTTGAATTTGCCACTCTCTTCTTGGCGGGATGTTAGTATTGAAGAGCCTGTCGAAGGTGGGTTTAGAATAGAAGTAGACGATTTCTTCTGCTAAACCGCCGGCTCTTCCATAGCGCCATACTATTAAGTGTAAGCGTAGATTTAGAGCGGACAAGTTGACTAGTACCTCGAGCGCCTTATTAGGGGTGCCCTTAAATCAGCAGTGATGCATATAAACGCAATTATTTGGAACTTGCTCAGCAGTTTTGTATAACTTACCTTTTGAATTGATGTCCACCTTAAAAGTATTACATATGTATAATAAAATGCGCCGAACTGCCGAAGTGTAAAGTGAGTGTGTGATAGGAGGTGTTAATCCACATTTGATTCCGACCGTTCTTTTGTGTAATGCAATGTTGGCCCTTTGGATTCCTATGCTCAATAGTAGGTTTCCATGTGAGTTTCCTGTTCAATATGAATCCTAAGTATTTAGCATTCTCTTTAAAAGGATTCCCCACTCCGTTAAAAATTAGCGGGGGGGCTGTCTCGCGATTGTTAATAAATAACAGAAATTTAACTGACTAGAGAAAACATTAATTTTGCAGAAGAGATTTTTCTAATTTAACATATTTATGCTTTGGATGTGATTTAACTGCTAAATATATTGTTACAAACTGTTATTCGAATGTTTTTACACAGGCTTTGCCTTAACTACTTCGTAGCAGCAATATTACCGAAAACATTGCTCTGCTCTCGCTATTACTCTGAACTTCAACAGATGAGTAGTGGGGCGCAAAACATGCGAACAATTGTTTTACTCCGATCCAAGCTACGCTTCGTTAGAGCTTGCAGCTCAGAGTACTAGTCAAGAAACATCTTCAGTACTCTCTGCAGTTGGAGTTGTAGCAGAAAATTTGGAAACGAGCGGAAAAGGTCTATACAAATTTAGATTTCTGTTGTCTATCAGTATTTTCGTGTTTAAAAGAGTACTTTTTCTGTAGTAGATAAATATTAATCACTTGATGTATTCCTGAAAATATCCAGCTTGTTTGCATCTGCACACAGCTGCTGCTTGCTCAATATTTAAATACCATAAATAAAAGTATTCAAATAAAATTCTGAAGTACAAACATTCTTTTATTGGTTTGCGTATATATATACATGCATACATACATATGTACATATCGATGGTTTTCGAGAAAAGTGACATAATTCAAAAATACAAAATACTGAGTTGGGTCAGTTTTCTAGATAAGTGACGCGCCAATTCGATCATCTGACCAAACGACACTAACGCCATCTCTCAGAATTGCTTCAGGACTCGCTTATGACGCTTTTCCAGATAAAAATATATAAACTCTGTAGTTAATTTTTGCTTTTAACGGCAAAACTCAGAATTTTGAGTTAATTTTGAGTTGTGTCACTTTTCTCGAAAACCATCGATATATTTATTTATGACTAGCGGACCCGACAGACTTCGTTCTGTCAAATAGATTTTGAATGTGGCAGTTTATATTTACTCTGCTGACTCTCACACACCGCCATATCATCATGGTGACGGTTCTGTTTAGGGGAAATTAAAGAAAAGGGTCAGCTCCGGTGACCTAAGTATCTTCGTTTCCACGAACTTTGGAACCCACTAAAAAGCCCGACTGGGATGTTTGCCATAGGGCTTCAAACTAAGAGGGCAAAGGTTCAAAGAATCAAAGGGATGTCCGCAAGGAGGAGTTCTTTCTCCACTGCTATACTCCCTACTAGTTGATGACTTGGTGCACCACCTAAACAATAAGGGATTTATAACCATTGGTTATGCAGATGACATATCTGTTATAATAAAAGGCAAACCATCAAAGGACCCTAACAGACTTAATACAAAACGCCTTGAACGCAACATGAGAATGATGTAAAAACGAGGGGCTGTCGATCGACCCTAACAAAACCACAATTATCCCCTTCACAAGAAAAAGAAAGTTGGAGCTTCCTATATTGAAAATAAATGAAACAGTGATAGAACTAAAGGAAGAGGTCAAGTATCTAGGTTTGACCTTAGATAAAAAACTCACTTGGGAATCACAAATAAATAATAAAACAAAAAAGCCACGAAATCCCTGTGGACAACCAAACAATTACTAGGGACATCCTGGGGCCTCAACCCTAGTATGGCCCTCTGGATATACACCCAAATGGTTAGACCAATCATACTGTATGGGGCACTAGTATGGTGGAGCAAATCTATACAACAAACAACGATAACCAAACAGGGAAAAGTACAAAGGCTTGCTTGCCTATGCATCACAGGGGCTATGAGAACTACCCTAACAGCTGGTATGGAAGCACTCCTCAATCTCCCACCACTTCATATAGCAATCCAAGAGGAAGCAGCTACGCAAGCACTCATGCTACACATGAAAGCAAATTTCAAATTAGGCAACCTCACCGGTCACCTAAGTATCCTAAATAAAATCAAAAACACCATAAGCATGGCTCAAGTTTCAGACCACATTGACCCAACCCTCTGTTTCACAAAAGGATATACAGTTACCTTTCCTCAGACGATCGAGTGGAAAACAAACCCGAAATGGATGAATCATGATTCACAAAAGTGGTACACTGATGGATCAAAACCACCTTATGGTGTAGGAGCAGGAGTAGTGGGGCCCAGAATCCACAAATCATTCACTCTCACCAGGGACACCACCATCTTCCAAGCGGAATTATACACAATAATGGAAGCAGCAAACATCATGCAACGTAGAAACCACAAGAGAGTAAAGATTAAAATACTCTCGGACAGCTAATCAGTTCTAAAAGCTTTAGGTAGTTATACCTACAACTCAAAAACTTTCTTAGAATGCCACATGGCACTCAATAACCTGGCATCCAAAAACAATGTCTCATTAATTTGGGTATCAGGAGATGAAGGATATGACGGCAACGAAAAGGCAGACTTTCAAGCCAAAAAAGGGGCAGATGTAAGCTTTACCGGACCTAGTCCCATGTTTGGATTCAACAAAAACAGCCTAAAGAAAAAAGTAAAATACTGGACCAAAACTCTAATAAATCAGCATTAGAACATCGTTGAGGGTCTTAGACACTCCAAAAAGTTCTTAAGTTTTAACTCTAAAAGAGCTAACATGGCCCTAACGTTGAACAAAAATAGCATTCTCACAGGCGCCCTCATGGGTCACTTCACCTGCAACAAACACTTACATAAATTAGGCATAACTAACACCAGCACCTGCAGATTCTGCTGCGAAGATGAGGAGTCTATAGAACATCTCACTATCGAATGTCCGGGGTTGACGCATAGAAGGAAAAGGTTTTTAAACAAGTTCATGCTTACAGATGATGACCTTCAATCACTCCCTCAGAAGGAGCTGGTACAACTCATAAGTATACTTAACAGTCAATAGACAGCATAGGGTGCACAATAGATCAATATGGTCGCAGTGCTAAAGGGCCATACCTTAACCCTTTACTACCATTAACCAACCATTAAAGGTACAAACTTGATTGAAGAATAATCTAAAGGGATAGTGGAACCTAAAGGTGACAAATAATTATAAAGTGGGTGCTTCAAAGAAAAAACGTAGAGATAATTAATTATTTATTATTATTATTACTAACATAGGGTTAATAACCGATATAATAAAGAATAATGAAATAAAACGTATAGACATAAATATTTTCAGTAATCGCTTTATTGTAAATCAAGTGAATCATAATTATTAACAAAAGTCTGTTTTATTTTTATTGTAGTGCTTTGTGATATATAATGTTTTTTGTTTGATTACCTGGTGAATATACAAACAAATCTGATGGTTTTCCAACTCGGAAACAGGCAACTTAGAAGTGACCATGTGAGAAACATGAGTTTTCTAGACTAATACCACAAACACCTAATGATTGCCCCTGGGACTTATTTATGGACATAGCAAAAGTAAGCCGCACTGGAAACTGTAGTCGTTTATTTCAAATGGCACATCAGTGGGAATCATTGGAATGCGTGGCATCAAAACGTCTTTTCCTTTATACTTTCCTTTCAGTATAGTTGCCTCTATCACGTTGTTCAATAATTTTTTTATCGCTAACCGTGTGCCTTGCAAAGATGCGGTTGGTTGATATTTCAACATTATAACTACCGATCCAACCTTTAATTGATGATTGTGAGGTGGCAATCCTGGTAAATCCAGCGAGTTTAAAAATTCAGGCGAATAGTTGACGACATCATCTGGGTTAGTAGCCGAATGAACTGATGTATATATCCTCAATTCGCCTGTAATTTGTTCTTGAATTTTGAAATTTAATTCATTTACATCTATGTTTTTTGCAGCCAATACTCGTATAGTCCGTTCGCTCAACCAATCATGGTTTCTGTATTTTTGAGCAACATCTGGAAACACCTTTTGAATAAGTTAATCTTTTGATCGAGTTAACTGACAAAAACTTTGAGGAAAGTTAATGCGACCAGTCAAGGTGTCTATAGGAAATTCGCCTTTACCAATGTCAATGAGTTGTTTAGAGAATATGTCTCCTTATTGGTCATTTTGCAACTCGACACGCATATTCTTGCTTAAGGGGACCCGGTGGTCTAGAAATTTCAAAAAATCGATTTTTTATTTTTTCGATATTTCGAAAGCATAGTACTTTAAGAATATACTGTGAAAGTCTCATGCGTAAATTCCCAATATTATAGCTTCTACAGCCCATTAAGTAGGTAGAGAGTGTTGCGCGCGCTCCTGTACCTCCAACTTTAAACTCATTTATCTCAAAACGACTTTTTTCGGCACGGCGGGGATGAAAACAAAAAAACTATTCAACCGAATCACTTGAAATTTGGATATGTTGTTCACAACATGTATCGCTATCGTCAGAACTAGAATCATAATTTTATTTAAATAATTTTCTACTTTTTAAACAAAAACCTAGTGAAAAAAACCCGATTTTACGAACTTTTTTTTCAAAAGTGCGCCATTTTGTCAATTTTTCATTTTTTCGATTTGTTCTAGTTCCGACCATAACTGCACTCGTTTTGATTAAGAATCTTCATCAATTTTGTGTTTCAGATGAGTAGAAGTCTCGAAATCATCTACGCCGTCCGGGTTCGATTTTTCGAGAGGGTCATTTTCAGCGTCATTTTTATAATAATAAATATTATTTCAAAAGTAAAAAAAAAAAATATTTTGTATGCTCAGTAAACGTACTAATAAGCTCGAAAAGTTGAAACATCGTTTTTTAAATTCTTAATGGCAAAAAAAAAAATCGTGAAAATAGGTGAAATTTTCGTGCTCTAGACCACCAAGTACCCTTAAGTGTAATACCTTGACATGTTTCCACAAATTGGAGGACTTTAAACATGCATTGAGTTCATCAGCTCGCGTTGATCGTGGAATCACTGGCAATGTTTGACGAAAATCTCCTGCTAATAAAATCATTGCATCACCAAATGGGTTATGATTGCTCCGTAGATCTTGTAAAATATGAATAACAACATTCTTAAAATATGTTCGTCTTTTGTTATTCTTAAAATATATTTGGATGTGTTCAGCCCTGCATGATTAGAATTTACTTAGCTATTTGTGAATAAAATCATTCCTTAACTCGTTCTGAAACTAAAACAAAAGAAAGAATATTGCGAGGCCAATCAAATATATAGCTCTTACATTTTTTGACTTTTCAATTTGGTCGGGGTCACGATATTATCACTTTTGTGTGAACGCATTAGATGCTCCAACGCGAACCCGCACACACACGAACGCGCAATACTTGTATGGGAAAAAGAAAAGAGGGGAGCGGTACTAAATTCTGCTTTTCAAAATTCTTTTGGATGAAAATTGTGTAAAAATCAAAAAAAAAAATTCTGTCCAGCCTAAATTCTTTTGGTTCAATATTCTGTATATAAAATTCTGTATAATCAAAATGATGGAAAACTAAAATTCTGTATATTAAAATTCTGGAATCAAAACTATTTTCGATCAAAATGCTGTAAAAATATAACCAAATAAGCAGATAACCTGATAAGCACGCTTACCTGAATAGCACATTTATTTTATGAATAATGGAATTCTGATTTTATAGAAACAATGGTATAGGTATATACATACGTCAATTAAAGAAAAATTCAAAAACTCATTCAAAACAAAAGTTATTACATTATAATGGCGAAACAATTATTATATTATTAAATTTTTAGCAATTCACTTTAGAAAAGAAACATGCCTTAATATACGCCTTTTTTTTTGTTATTCTTTTAATTCTGTTGTTTGCTTTTACAGCCTTCTTCGTTTGTGACCATTCTGAGTTTTAGCTAGTTGTGCTTTCGCACAAACCAGCTCGCCTTTTAGATCGTTAATTAGTTTGTACAACCCTGAGTTGCGTTTCCCAACAATAACTTTTAGCCGACAACGCCAAGACTCAATACTGTTTTGCATTCTAGGGAAAGCGATATTGGACTCATCGTGCACTGACCAAAATTTTGGTGGGTATTTTGTCTGGGAGTTGTCTCGAGCTATGTAATTTCTTTCAAACCACGAGCAAAACTGTTTGGTATCTTCGTCTTCAAGAGTACTATAAAATTGATTATAGTACTCAGAGACTTCGTCGTGAGGCAAAAAAGCCAAAGCTTTTAACATTCTAATATGTAAGGAAAAATATGAATCATTTCCATATTTCTGAACCAATCTGCAAACAAAAAAAAAATTAAATATTCAGTACCTACTTTATGGTAGTTGGGATGAAATTGTTCAGTATATCAATATATTACACAATATACCTTTCTTTTTGTATTTTACGCCAAATTATTTGACTAAAATGAAAGAAGCATCCTTGCAATCTCTCACTAAGGATTCGTTTTGGATTTAATTGTATGCCATATCCTCGAGCAAATTCAATGAGCTCAATAAAAAACGTCTCATAGCTGGTAAGTGATTTTCTGCTCATAATGCAGAATACGAGAGGTATTATTTGCCCTTCAACCCGACCATGTATGGAAAAGAGTTGTCGCATAAATGTAGGCACCACATCGAAAGTGCCATCCATGATCCAACAGTCGCTTTCATTAAGCAATTGCAATTATGATTTAGTACCACATATAATCATACATTCATTGTGGAAATATTTTTCTGACAAAATAAAAAGTTCATTTTCCAAAACATACAAACTTAATGGAATATCTATTTCTTCTATCGAATTTGGTTCACGAAGTCCTACTTTCGCTCTTTTTATCCTGTTAATTTTTTGCTTTTGAACACTTTTTGTGGGTAAATAGTCACGGCTGACGGAAACGGTCTCAACAACAGATTTCTGGATTATTTGGCTAGTAGTCAGCAAGCTTGATTTCGCCAACTTTTTCACCAAATTATTAGCTTTTACGACATTGACCTCATCTGGAAATGGTTCATGGGAGTGATCCTTTGAATACTTCGTAATCGTATGCACATTTTCAATAAGTGTTGTAACAAGACGCGAACGACATTTCTTTTGTATTATTTTAGAACAGGCCCAATTGTATGTTTTTTTGTAGATCGCTCCAAATAAAAAAAATATCCGTCAACACAGAGCATATCTTTACTTTTATTAGACTTAACAAGAGAGACTTTCGCCATATTAAACACAGTCAATACTTATTTACACAAAAACTTTCATTATTTCTTTAAATTTGTAATTTCCCCAAACTTGATTCATGCACGTTGGCCAGCCACTATCAATAGAACTAATCGAAACTCTCTTTGTAAACTTATTTGACCTGCTGTAAACGAGAACCAAAAACAAAAGACCGCTGGGTTTGGTTCTGTCGTTGTCGTATTGTGTTTCTATAAAGTTTACAACAAAAAAACGTACAATGAAAGAATGGGAATTGATTAAAACAGTTAGGTATTTGAACGAAGTATACAGAAAATATTGCAATTATTCTACAATATTTTTTAGCACGGTTGCTCGAATTTCATTCACATTGTTTCTGAAGCTATAAATACATACAAATATATGGGCATTTGTTTTATGTAAATCTGTTTTGATAATATAGGAAACCATATGGGTCAAGACAAGTCTTGTATTGGCAGTATTTTGTTTTGCAAAACACTATATTGAAAAATCGGAAGAGCATATGGAAAAATAAAAAAGAGCGCACTTTTTTTATTTTTCCATATGCTCTTCCGATTTTTCAATTCAATTTTTTTATTTTTTCCATATGCTCTTCCGATTTTTCAATTCAGAATTTTGCAATTCAGAATTTTGACAATACATAATTTTGATTGACAAAATTTAAAATTACAGTGTTCCGCAATACAGAATTTTAACATTACAGAATTTTGCATTACAGATTTTTGAATACAGAATATTGAATACAGAATTTTAAATACAGAATTTTCAACCAAAATCATATTGTACCCAACCCAGAAAAGAGCTGTTTTAGGGTGTTCCCCGGAAATTATTCGAATTTTTTTCACCGTGCAAACCATCCTTGGACTTCCAGGAACATTTAAAAAAAAAATTGTTAAGATTGGTCCATGCGTTGTGTAGATATACGGTTTGCCATAGAACGTGTGATAGCTTCATATTCCAAATAATTGACATATATACATATGTACATATAATATGAGAAGTCGTTTGAAGATAGTTAAGCTATCAATAGATATCATACACTTGTGAATTTTTTTTGAATATATAATAAAAAGTTAGAGAGTTCAGGAATTATAAAAAACATAATTTTAAGTTGTATTCAACCATACCTACGACTTGCAGGTTATGAAGATACCTAATTCGTCTGTTACAGGGTGGGCCATATAGCGTTTGGTTTTTGAATCACCTATTTTTTTGAGAATGGTAAAACAAATGACATGTCAAATGTGTTCATAATTTACTTAAAGGTTTGTCATTTACGAAATGGGACGCTATACGCTTGAACAAAATTGGGAATTATTGAAAACCTGTTTCCAAAGTGGTGAGTCTTCTACTCAAACTGTGAGAAATTTGAAAAAAAAATTAAAAAAAAAAAATTTCCCAACAAGACAGTTTGTGGATCAATTTGTTAATCGTGTTCATGAAAGTGGATCGTTAATGGATAAAACAACACGCGAACGTCCTCCTACAGTGCGTACACCCGAAAACATTGCTGCTGTAGCCGAAAATGTGCGTGAACATCCAACAACCTCAACTCGTCATCGTGCTCAAGAATTGAACATTTCACGCACTTCTTTGAGGAGAATTTTGCATAAAGACCTCGGTATGAAGGCTTACAAAGTTCAATTGGTGCAAGAACTGAAGCCTAATGACCATCCAATGCGTTTTCGGTTCGCTCAATGGGTAGAAAATCGTTTGACCGAAGATGAGCATTTTTACCGAAAAATCATCTTTTCTGATGAAGCTCATTTTCACATCGGTTTAAGCCCGTTGGACTATTTTTGTGGGGAGTCATTAAGGACAAATGCTATGCGAGCCATCCAGAGACGATTGATGCTTTAAAACATGAAATCGAAGTTGCCATTCATGAAATTGGAGCCCAAACAATCGAAAATGTGCTTAAAAATTGGGTTGATCGAATGGCCTACTGTAAAGCCAGTCGTGACAATCATTTGAACGATATTATTTTTCCTTCAAAAATGACAATGTTCAATCTTCAAAATAAAAAAAGTTTGAAAAAATATTGATTAGTTTTTTTTATAGCCGATTTAAAAAGCAAATTTTACATGGCCCACTCTATACTTCGTGCTTGGCCCTATCATTATTTCGTTAAGTGTGTGTTGTTCCATATGATTTCATATATATCATATTAACCTGCCCTGTAATATACCGGGTGGTCTTTGAAAATGACAAATAAATTAGCATACATAATAAATAATTATAAAGTTATTCTTTTGCCTATATAAAAAATTGTTAACTCAGAAATAAATTAATTCTCGTGACAGATACAAGTGGTATACTTTGCTGTTGAGTGCCACTTGAAATTGCAAACGTAAGCCTTGAACTTTTGAGGAATATTAGCGGCACTTATAAAGCATTAGCCACAGCGCATACCGTAGACGTCTGATGGCTTTATTGCCACAGCTATTGAATGCTAGGAAAGGCGACTACGCTACTGATAGCAAATAGCAACAAAAACTTTTCTTACCAAATTTCCAGCAAAATAGACTGAGGCACTTAAGCTTTCTACACATTAGAATTGTTTATAAAGTAGAGTAAAGCGAAATTGAAAAAATTTAAATATTGCAATCATTTTTTTTAGTTGGGAGTAGAACGGAAACTCAAAATGTACCTATGTAATTGAATTCCGATCAAGTCTTAAGAATGTATTTTTTCTTACGAAGATATATTTTTTATTATTATGTTATGCTTCATGATTCAATTATACAAGGTTAAGTAAGTAAGCAGCTTTCTCGCTCCCTCTTGACAAATCGGCTCCCTTATTTGAAAACATGTTGCTTCTTTACAAATATTCCTACATTTTTTACGAAAAAACTTTTAAATTGTAATACAAATTAAACTTTTGGTGCAAATTATGTGGTCGGCAACATCGTTTTCACTTTGACGCTTTGCCTTGATATTATTCGTTGAAAATCATTTATCTGCTTGTAAACATTCAAGTAAGTATAATAATAAAAGCTAATTATTTTGTTAATTAATGGCATTTTTCACTATTTAGGTCAATTGAGTCTTACATATGGTGGTAGTCGATTATTTGGAGTCGCCTTTCTGCTGCCGAAAACTACCGGTTGGGGAATTTTCATACACGTAAGTCCAGATCAGACATTTGTATAAATTCTTATTAAACTTTTTCATTCATAGGTTTTTAGAACAGCGTTTTTGCAAATATAATAGTGACTACCTTACATACAATACATAAACTACAGTTAGTAAGTTCTGTTAGAATATTTGCTAATAAATTGGTTTTAAAAGTTTTTATTTGTAGGACTTCACAGACGAGCAAGTGCAGCGGAAGATGTGTGTTGAAGAGCTGGTTTTTAGAAACGAAGGCAAGTATGCGCGTATTTCTACCATCGTCACATGTGGTGCTACGGACAATTTCATAGATGACATTGATCGTGCTGTGTATGATGGTGTAAATACCTAGTAAGTGTTTGACATGTGACGGTCATTATGTTCCTAGTTCTGCTACCACTGAAATCAATTTGGCTTCCGAACTGGCTCTTCACGCTACCCGGTCTAGAACAATATGCTGTACGTAAATGCATGCGCAACACCTACACGAGCAAGTGCTCGCGCTTTACGTCTACATTTACACGCAAGTTGTAGTGGTATATTTATGAATTAACAATTTTTAAGATTTTTGGTTTACAGGTTTTTGATTTCTGCCCGAATCATCGCAATTATTAAAAGTGGATTATATTATCAATATAGAAATTTTTCGATGTATTAGTTTTAGACTATATGAATATATTATCCTAACTATACTAATATTAGGGATGCCAAGTTAATTAAGGTAGACAAATTTTAAACAATAAACTAATAAATTTGTAATTTTTTCAATTTTAACTCTTCTGACTCCAATGTTTTTCTTACGTGGAGGAATGATCGACTGAACTTCTGCTTTCGCAATGTCTTTACGGTAACAAATGGACATACATATATTGTTATGCTCGAAATACGAAATCAAATTTTCTGTTTTATCTTATTCCTTTCGTTAACATATCATGGCAGCCAAATCTATATCAAATTCAATGGTTTAACAAGTTACTCTCTTAATGCATATGAAGGATGCTAAAAGTCAGCATTTATTCCAGGAATAAAAGTTTGTAAAAACAGTTATGAAACGTCCATTTACGTTCGTACGGTACTGAAATGAGGAAATCTGCAACACGTCGTAATGCAAAGGTTACTAAACATGGCTTTATATGCATAAGAGTGAAATAATTTTCTAAAATATTTTTGTTTACTAGCTGCATTTCCATTTTAATGTAATGAAAATACTCCTTTAGAGACTCCATTTTTTTACTTTTGTCTCGTTTCCCATCTAACTAATATTTGTTTTACAACTGCGAACTAACTTAAAACACATACATAAGTAACATCACATATTTCTGCGTGCAATCCGAAGGTGTTATGCGTTGGGGCTCGATATGCATCAGCCCATGGAAACAGCAGAGTTCATTGATACGGTGAACGATTGGTTCGATATTTTCAATACAAAGTTTTCGAATTTTCAAACTGCTGCTGCAAAAAAGCCCTATGGGATGGACTTAGGCCAGCAGGATGAAATTATAAGTGAGATGGACGCCTTGAACGATGAAACACGCGCTAATGGACGAATTTCAATGTTGCCTTTTCAAAGAGGCATACAACTAAGCAACAAGTCCCTCAGGGACTTATATCGTTATGTTTAGGAAAAGTACCGCTGTCAGTACATTCTGACTTATCGATTAAATCAGGATGTACTGGAGCATTTTTTCGGGGCGATGCGTGCCAAAGGCGGGTTGTATGACAATCCTAGTCCTATGGAATTTAAATACAGATTACGAAGATATTTATTAGGTGAATGAATGCATATATTTTATTACTCATTTCTGAATAACTTAACGCTTTCTATTATCAGCACGAAATACTTCAATATTAGTTGATCGTGGCAATGTTGAGGCCGACGAAACTAACTGGCTCCTTCTTTAGAAACTTTACAAAGTTTGCTAACAGAAGATGAGATAGTTTCAGACAACACTCTCTTCGCCAACGATTCATTAAATGAGGACGCTGACTTTGATAGCTTACACGAAGATGCTCTTGAATATATTGCCGATTACATAATATGCAAATTAAAGTTGACCGATTGTTCGTGCATTGAGCCTACATTTACTTGGGTTGACACTTTATCTAAGGGCGGATTAGTTAAACCAAGCACCGAGTTCTTGGACAAAATTAAAATGTTGGAATCGGCGTTTAACCAGTTCAACGGCAGGGAGCTTTACGGTGGGATATCATTTTTACAAAAATTGTTCACATTGAGTGAAAACGTGAGTTTACGCGATGATGTTAAACGAATTTTTTTTTAAATGCGGGACGCACTTTCGAATAAAGCATCTTAACCGGTGCAATAAACAAAAGAAGAGAACAATGAGGATTCGATAAGATAATTGTAAGTAAAGTATGCAATGCTTTGGGCTTCTACTTGTGTTTCTGTGTATATATAAATTTATCTTTTTTTAACACAGATTTTATACTTGTAACTTTGCAGGCAATCTCGTCAAAAAATCAAATGTATGATAGCGGACGTGACGAAATAAAAGTGGTTTTTCCTCGTTAAGAGTTCCCACTATTCTCAAGTTGTTTTATTTATTACTTCAGTGTAGATTTACAAGTGGCACATATAGATTCCAATCCGATGCATGGTCAAAATACATGTATATATGACACAAATCCATGGGAATAGTTAAGTTAAAAATATAAATTATTAAGTACCTCTTATAAAATAACATAAAATTATTCTATGGCTTACAACGACCTTTTTCAATTTTTTACTACATTTTCAGAAAGGGGATAAACTTATGCCCTTTTTTCCCTTGCTTCTAAATTGCATCAATGGATTAAGTAGCATCCGAAATCAGTTGTCAAACTTTACTTAACCTTGTATAATTGAATCATGGTTATGCTTTGTTTTGTTATGTTGTTTTTCTTTATGTGATGTTTGTTGAAAAAATTGTGAGTTTCTAAATATTTTTTTTTAACTTTTTTAATTATATTTTTTTATGCAGAGCAGTTATGCACAATTTTCGGAATACCGTTATTATAATTCCGAACTATCGGGACTAGCTCCGCGATTTAGATATTGGGTTGGGGAAAAAGTGATGTCGTACGAGTATTTTGTGAATTGAGCGCGACATTTAAACATATCTTGCGTTGTACTTATTGCATCGGCTCACACTAAACGGTGATTTGAAGACGACAATCTGTACTACAAGTGTCTCTTTGACAGTGTTGTGATCGTACGATTCAGTTTTAAGTTATAGCGCGTCAAAGATAGAGTCCACCAAGCAAGAAATTCGTCATATTTTACGTTTTTACTAGCTTAGAGGTAAAAATGCAACGAAGGCGGCGGCAAAAATTTCTGAAGTTTATGGGCCTGATACTGTAACGATTCGCACAGCGCAGCGTTGGTTCGATCGATTTCGTTCTGGTGTAGTAGATGTCGAAGATGCACCCCGTACTGGTAGGCCAATCGTCGTAGAGACTGATAAAATCGTTGAAATTATCCAAAGAGACCGGCATGTGAGCATTCGCTCGATTAGTCAGGAACTAGGTGTAGACAACAAAACCGTTTGGAACCATATGCAGAAGATTGGCATCCAAAAAATGCTGGATGTTTGGGTGCCCCACGTGTTGACGCAAAAAAATCGCTTGGACCGAATCAACGCTTGCGATTCTCTGCTAAAACGGAACGATCTTGACCCATTTTTGAAGCGAATGGTGACTGGCTATGAAAAATGGATCACGTACGACAACGCCAAGCGAAAAGGATCGCGGTCGAGAAGCGGCGAGCCGGCCCAAACCCTCGCCAAGCCCAGATTGACCGCCAGGAAGGTTTTGCTGTGTGTTTGGTGGGATTGGAAGGGAATTATTCACTATGAGCGCTATGGCTAGGCCCTTAATTCGGTCCTCTACTGTGAGCAACTTGACCGTTTGAGGCAGGCGATTAACCAAAAGCGGCCAGAATTGGTCAATAGGAATGGTGTTGTGTTCCACCAGGACAACGCTCGTCCTCACACATCTTTGATGACCCGCCAGAAGCTACGAGAGTTCAGATGGGATGTCCTATCGCACCCACCGGACCTTGCACCAAGTGACTATCATCTCTTCCGGTCCATGCAAAACGCCCTTGGTGATACCAAGTTGGCCTCAAAAGAGGCTTGCGAAAACTGGTTGTCTGAGTTTTTTGCAAATAAGGAGGGGGGGTTTTATAAAGGGGGGGATAATGAAGTTACCTTCTAAATGGCAACAAGTTTGCGAACAAAACGGGACAAATTTGATTTGAATCGGATAATTCTAAGTACGTTAAAAAAAGGGTCAAATTTCGATCACAAATACGATCCAATATTTTCATATTTGTTGAAAGATAAAAGTATTTCATTAGTAACGGAACAAAAGGCAATTGCTTACTTTATATGTATTTAACTCTAGTTTTCCTAAGGAATTCATTTTGACGGCTTTTCAGTTTCAATTAGGAAAACAATTATGTAAGGGAGAATGGGGAGTTTTGAGACGGGTTTTGTTTTTGGACCCGTATTACTCAAAATCTCAATATTCTGCATATGTAAACGATGGAATCTTTAGTCAATGAATACTGGAAGCTATTGGTATGGCCTATTTAACAAAACTACAATTTTCCTTAAAATTAAAATTGTATATAATAATGTAAAATATAATACAAAATACAAAAATGTGGGGAGTTGTGAGACACCATGGTTTAAATCAATAAAAATGACTTATTTTAGTTGTTAGTTCTTTATTAAGATGAAAAATAAAAAAGAAAAGACAATTGTTATAAAAAAGTGTATAAAAAATGCAATGACATCAATCTGATGATTCGCAGTGAGAACATGTATAATAACCAGTTCGTAAATTGGCACACTTTAGGTGCTCAGCTCGATCGCATACATTGCAATGAATGGAGTTGTTTCTGCTTAACTTTTTCGGCATTGCACCTTTGCAGATGATATATATACAAACAATGCATGAATATTGCGAGGTACTTATGAAAGATGCGTTAAAACATCGAAAAAAACGGTGTCTCACAACTCCCCATATTTGTTGTCTTACAACTCCCCAAATCGTTTTTTTTTATAAATGGCCGCGTAGTCATAAACACATCGAACGTTCATGCCCAAGTGAATGTGTAAATTCAAAGCTAATAGGACAATTAATAATTTGTATATATTGACATTTGCAATTTGCTATAACAACTGATCGAATGTATCGCAAAACAAATGATGAAAAAAACTTACCGAGACATTCCAAAACACAGTAACTGGAGAGACGCGTCGAATGCGTGTAAATATGACCAATGCTAGCTGAAAAGTGAGATCGCATCGAGAACACTTGTTGACACTTAAAATCGAATGTAAACAAATGAATAATGCCGAACGGTAACAATGTCTCACAACTCCCTGTGTCTCACAACTCCCCATTCTCCCCTATATAATGGGCACAGCTTCTTATAATTTTGTGACTTTTCGTACAACAATAAACATTGTAGTTGCCTCTCCTTTCTTCATTTCTGGTGTAATATATATGTATGTGTTGTTCGAGTATTGATTAAAAACTCATTTTGACTACATGGGAAATTTCATTTCTTTCAGTTATTTTGTCAAAAATAAATTTTAAATAATCAATTGACTTTTATTATTGAATTTAGTAAATTTCCTATTAGATCAGTTCAGCTTTGAATTAAATAAAAAATTTTTTTGAGTTATTGTAAAAGCTAAGAAGCATAGGTGAAAAGTGTTCCGATATAGAATCAGATGCAATAAATTGGGAACAATGAGCCCACGAAAAGGTGTAGTAGTTCAGAATCTGATGAAGAGCCTGAAAATACCTTTTAGGAGAACAGCAGCCGATGGTACTGTGCGGTTAAAATTTGACGAGGGTCGTATTCCTGAAAGCTCACCATCTACTTGTGTTTTCAAAGGTGTGAAAAAGATAATCTTGTCAGTGCATTCTCGTTGATAAAAGATATATGAACAAATAATTTCATCAGCAAAGACATAACAAAGTTCACAGAAGAAGGAGGTCGCCGAATTTTGGGGTACTATTGGACAACATCATTACAGGAAATAGGTACATTTATTGGGGTTTTGTACGCTCGTGGAGCCTACGAGGCAAAAAATTTAAAACTGAGTTACTTATGATCAGCAAAGTCCATTGCAGTATTTTTAAGAACAACTATACCCACAGATGTGAACAACTAGGCAAGGATGAGTATTATCTCCACTCTTGTTCAACCTATTCCTGGACCTAGCAATGCGACAAGCGTGTGCGGTCAGCAGGGCATTTCCTGAGGTTTATGCGGCCGGCTTGAAGACCTAGACTACGCGGACGACATTTGTTTACTACCGCGCGCAAATACTCAGATGCATAAGCCAAACTAAAAGCGATATGCCATGCAGTAGCACAACAAGGTCTACAAATTAACATCGCAAAGACTAAGGTGATGCGCATTAACACCACCGAAATGCAATCCCTTCAAATTGCCGACACGCCGCTTGAAGATGTAGATGAATTTTGCTGCCTGGAGCATTATTTTGAAAAATCGGCGGATCAACAACTGGCATACGCAACCGAATATCTAAGGGACGCGTTGCATTTGGTACGCTAGACAGGGTATGGAGATCAACCCACATCTCCAGGCACACAAAACTGAAAATATGCCCAGACATAAGTTCATGCAAGTCATACAATTTAATGAACGCCTACAAACAAATAAACGTAATGATTATTCTTATCGTTTCCATGACAGCCGGTTCTACGGCTTCTTCTCTTCTTCCTGGTATGACTCGGGTTTTACCCGACCAAGGGCTGCCGCCCCAGTAAACTAGCCCTGTCTAGTGTACCGTACCCCGTACCCCATGATTATTATTCTTAAAAGTATGTTTGCGGAAAGTGTACATATAAAAAGATTTATACTTGCTTAAAATGTACTAATGAAGTAAACTTTTTTTATTGTTAATACTTATTGTAATAACTTGTTGTATGACTGTAAATAATACAAAAAATATTAAAAACTATTTGAAACTAATTTCTTTAGACATTAGTTATTCTTTCACAATGTAGTCATTTTGACTGCCATAAACTATTTTCCAGTCTTTCTAGTGTTAATAATGCTTTGGTGTGTACATACGTTATCTAATAAAGTAACTTAAGGTATGCCGAAGAAAGTCGATGTAAAAAAACTTAAAAACTGGAAATGAGTCTTTAGACTTCGCTGTACACGAGACAAAACCAGTGCCATAAAATTTGAACTTGAAATTATAAAGTCAGAACTAATTTTATTATTTGTATGTGTACTTCATTTTAATTTCCAATCACCCATAATATTTTCTTGATTGTTGCTATAATACGGATATTAACTTTTCAATCATTTTAAGAGTTGAGCATTGAACACAAATCCAGCTCATTGAATCCGGCTCATTTCTGTAGACGACGACAACTTTTTTTTGCTACAAAAGTGCCTTTTCTGGCTCCCCTTCATGTGCTTGTAAGAAATTACAAATCCCGAAAATGCCGGTATATTAAGTACCGAAATCCCAAGATGCCGGGATTGACTTCTCTTACACTTCTCTTCTTCTTAATTGGCGCGATAACCGCTTACGCGATGTTGGTCGAGTTTAACAAAGCGCGCCAGTCGTTTCTTTCTCGTGCTAACCGGCGCCAATTGGACACACCAAGTGAATCCAAGTTCTTCTCCACCTGACCTTTCCACTTCCACTGCTAGTACCAGCTGCTACCGCATCGAATACGACACGACCCAGCCAATGTAGCCGCTGGATCTTTATTCGCTGCGCTATGTCTATGTCGTCGTAAAGTTCATACAGCTCATCGCTGCATCGTCTGCGATATTCGCCGTTACCAACGTGCAAAGGTTCGGAACTCATTGAGAGATCGTTGGTTCGAATCTCGGTGAAAGCAAAATTAATAAAAACATTTTTCTAATAGCGGTCGCCCCTCGGCAGGCAATGGCAAACCACTGAGTGTATTTCTGCCATGAAAAAGTTCCTCATAAAAATATCTGCCGTTCGGAGTCGGCTTGAAACTGTAGGTCCCTCCATTTGTGGAACAACATCAAGACGCACACCACAAAAGCACCAAAAATCTTCCGCAGAATCTTTCTCTCAAACACTCCAAGCGAGACTTCATCGGATGTTTTCATCGTCCAAGCTTCTGCGCCATGCGTTAGGACGGGCATGATGAAAGCCTTGTAGAGTGTTAGTTTTGTTCGTCGAGAGAGGACTTTACTACTCAGTTGTCTACTTAGTCCAAAGTAGCACTTATTGGCAAGAGAGATTCTACGTTGGATTTCAAGGCTAACATTGTTATCGGTGTTAATGCTGGTTCCTAAATAAACGAAGTCTTTTACAACCTCGAAATCATCACTGTCTACAGTGACGTGGGTCCCAATACGCGAGTGCGGCGACTGTTTGCTTGAAGACAAGAGGTACTTCGTTTTGTTCTCGTTCACCACCAGACCCATTCGCTTTGCCTCTTTATCCAGTTTGGAGAAGGCAGAACTAACAGCGCGGTTGTTAAGACCGATGATATCGATATCATCGGCATACGCCAACAACTGTACGCTTTTATAAAATATTGTGCCTGAGCGATTAAGTTCTGCGGCTCGTACGATGCTCTCCAACATCAGCCAAACGGCTCGGAGAGGTCCTTCCCAATTCTGATGGCGCTGCTGGTGTTCAGCAACGTCAAAGCTGAGTTAAAGCTGAGTTAAAGCTGTGAAAAGGCATCTTTTTTCAAGCTTTCGTTGAGTTTGGTCGAAAACTTCTTAATTCTAATAAAATAGGAAAGCAGAAAGGTTTAACAGATCGCGAAAAAGGACAAACCTATATCTTGACCTCAGAGGGACTTTGAAATCGGAAAATTTCCAAAAAAAACTGGTCGAAGTCCATTAAAAAGTCGAAGTGGAACATTACGTGAAACAAGGTACCTCAGTATGGCATCGTGTTAAGCTTTCGATATTTAATGTTTTTTATATTATTATTTTTTTATTTTTTATTATTATATTGTATTATTACATTTATTACAATATTATTTTTTATTTGGTTTGTGCCTCTATTCAAATGAACCGGATTGTATGTATATACACGCCAAGGAGCTCACATGTAGCGTGTGTATGTGACCACATTTACCTAAAAGTCCAGAAGTGGCATCTTTTTATAGGCATAATAGACAGCATAACAACAAATCACAATTTGATGGACGAACAGCACTGCCAACGGCTTTTGCTGCAACTGCAGAGGAAAAGAACTTCCTTTGAGTAATTTAGAATATTACCTTCACCACAGACCTACCTTGGCTAAGGTGTGATGGACCAGCTGTCCAAGTGATAAGCGACTCAATACGGATAGATTTATTGGCCTTTGAGAGGAAAAAGCTGTAAAGCTGTGACATTAAAGAATGGGGCAGGGAATGGAAGAAGGACTACGCAAACTTTCATAAGGGATGAAACAAGAAAACTTTGGGAAGACCACTGGAGAAACGAAACACGCAGCAGATGGATGGCTAGGCTAATACCATAAAAGACGCCACATGACACAGCAGAAACTTTGATTTTTTTTTTGTATTACAAACATTTAACTATATATAGGTATACAATGTTTGTTGACACTAGAACTAGTTTAAGGGAAACTAACAAGCAGTATGATTTTAACAATTTTGTGGGGTTTTTATGAAGAGAATTTTAAAATCTCTTCTTTACATTAACTACCGATAAGATCATATGGTTTTTTTCGCTGGAGTCGTCGGGTTAGGCCTGCGGTGTTGAGAAGTTTGCTGGCTTCCTCGTTAATGTGCCTCTGGAGCCCCATAGAGTGGGCTTCTGCTTGTATTTTAATAACTTCAGCGACCGTAGGAATGCACAGGTCACGATGAATATCTGCATTGAGAACGTACCAAGGTGCGTTGACAATATTTTTGATGATTTTATTTTGAAATCGTTGAATTATGTTAATATTATTTTGACTGGAACAGCCCCAAATTTGAGCGCCATAAGACCACACGGGTTTGATAATTTGATTGTATATCATTATTTTGTTATATATAGAGAGTTTTGAATGCCGTCCAATGGGCCAGTTCATTTTTAATATTTTCAAATTAAGTTCGCTTCGTTTTATTTTTATATGCTCCTTCCAACATAGTTTAGCATCGAGGGTTATACCAAGCGTCTATAGTGATTTGAAGTTTAGTTCCAGCTACTTCGGCGGTTTTTCCTGTTGTGAGGATTGCTGTGGCGTCAGCAAAGGTGGCGATCATAGTGCTTGGAGGTATTGGTATATCTTTCGTATATATAAGGTAAAGAAGGGGTCCAAGGATACTTCCTTGCGGCACGACAGCGTTTATTTTCTGCAATTTGGAATACTCATTCCCTTGTTTTACGCGAAAATACCGTTCAGTTATATACGATTTCATAAATGCACTGTATTGAAGTGGCAGGCATGAATTCAATTTGTTGATAAGGCCTTCATGCCAAACCTTGTCAAATGCTTGCGCGACGTCCAGGAAGACTGCTGAGCATATGTTTTTCTCTTCGAACGATTTTTCTATTTCAGCTGTAATTCTGTGCACCTGATCTATGGTGGAGTGTTTACAGCGGAATCCAAACTGGTGTGGAAAGCCTTCGAGTCACGAAATAGAGAAATGCGCCCCCCATACCCCACCCCACACATATATACATATATATCCGGGATGCCGCCGAAGATTGTGCTGAAAGCAAATTTCTACAAAATATACGTTGGGAACAAAATAATTAATATTTAAAATATCTATATAATATATAATATATATTTGACATCCAATCATAAAGTCTACTTATAAGTAGTATAGATAATTTTGTCAATAACTATTATAGCTCTAACCTTAATAACAATTACAAGCATTGTAATAATTTTAGCTTCTATTTTATCAAAAAAAAGTTTAGCAGATCGAGAAAAATGCTCCCCATTTGAATGCGGATTTGATCCAAAAACATCATCACGTCTTCCATTCTCCATACGGGTTTTCCTAATTACCTACAAATATTTTTTTTAATTTTTGATGTAGAAATTGCATTAATCTTACCAATAATTTTAATTATCAACTTATCAAACATTATAATATGAACAATTACATCAATTATTTTTATTATAATCTTAATTGTTGATTTATACCACGAATGAAACCAAGGTATATTAAATTGATAAAATAATATAAATTAAATAGGATTGTAGTTAATTATAACATTTGAAAATGGAAAATGGAGTCGGTCACATAACCACTGAAAATAATTAACAAGATGCTAAGCAGCGAGGAAACGTGGGAAATCATCCGTAGTTTCGCAAAACAAATTCATCGGATGAAAGGCGGGACCTGGACGAAAGCACACAGGCACACTCCTTTGCAATGAGGAAGATGGAACGCCACTGTGAAGTAATGAAAAAGCGAGTCCAGGTTGGGCGACGATTCCAAACCGACGGAGTGTCGTTGCCTACGGACGTATTTTAAACCTCCTATTCCGCACAAAAAAAGGTGGAATGGCCAATAATACTTTTCTCAAAGCCTATCTAATCTAAACTTGGCTAATACTGAGAATAGTTTTTCGAGCTCAGTGCCGAACTAGTTCAAAAGTGCCTAGAAATGGACCAGTCTCAAAATGACTAATTATAGGTGTGTGCAAAACAAATATTCTTTTAATATTTACATTTTTAATTATTACTGCCACATCTAATGCACTTAATATGTAATGCACATGTATAATCGGCCAAAATTGCGTAAGCGATTATCGCGTCAATCAAGAAGACAAGAAGATGTATAATTAGTAATAATTAGAGTATATGCAAATACTTTACTTGTGACTCAAACGTTCAGGATGCATGCAATGAGGATTAGAGCAATATAAACATCGATGGAGTCAATAAATGATCTTTTAATTCATTATAAAATAGTTCGATAACTGGTGCAACACTGGACCATTATGTACTAGTTCATTAATGTTCATATGTACTCATGCCGAGGCTGACTGTTCGCTTAAATATGCCACGGCGCTGCAGTACAGATTGACAACTGATACTTCGAGGGACGGGAATTTGAAGAAGAAAGAAACAAAAGCAATAGATCACTTTTGAAGCAAGTTCAGCTGACCAGCTAAGAGTGGCACGGCAACCATGACAACCTAATAAATGTTAGCATATTCACAGAAGCACTAAAATTATAGCAGTTTAAGATAAACGGACGCAGCCGCCGTAGCCGAATGGGTTGGTGCGTGACTACCATTCGGAATTCACAGAGACAAAGTTGGTTTGAATCTCGGTGAAACACCAAAATTAAGAAAAAAAAACATATCATATTTCTAATAGCGGTCGCCCCTCGGCAGACAATGGCAACCCTCCGAGTGTATTTCTTCCATGAAACAGCTCCTCATAAAGATATCTGCCATTCGGAGTCGCCTTGAAACTGTAGGTCCCTCCATTTGTGGAACAACATCAAGACGCACGCAAATAGGAGGAGGAGCTCGGCCAAACACTCAAAAAGGGTGTACGCGCCAATTATATATGTATAAAATAAACAGACGAGCATACAAATGCGAGCGCCAAAATGGCGGTTATTACTCAAATGCAACTTTTATATGCACCAGCGCGTTTGGCCACGGCTTCGAACTTTGCCTGCCATTAAAGAATCCGACAAAAATACGCGCAGTACGCGGAAAAAACAAGTTAAAATATTTACATAAAATCATGCGGATTAGCGAAACTTTTGAGGCCGAGTGAGGTGAATGAAAGTTGATACGGTCCAATAAGTGTAAGAGTAAATAAACTTCTCAACAAATCTGACATCCTGACAACCGATTAACTTTTGTTCAGTCAACTGGAAAGCGGCAAGAGCATTCAAGTTACATTGCATCCAATTAAAAATATTACACGGACAACTGACGCTAAGACGATTATGCGCAAATAAAAGAGAGCAGTCACTACTGGAAAAAAGGGTACAATTTATGTTTAATGTTTGAAAGAAACAAAAGAAATGTGCAAAGAACAGGCGCACGTGCAGGACGTCAAGCAGCCCATTCACACGCAAGCAGGCACGTACAAAAACTCGTAATACTTTCGTTTATAATATGAGGGCTTTCGCACAAAAGCTGTGCAGACGGAGTGCTGGTGAGGTAGGCAGAATAAATTTGATGTGGCAGCTTGTTTAAGTGTCTAAACGCACGCAACTAATGGTCGCAAAGCTAACACTAAGCACATGCGCATATTTATGTGCGTATGTATATGTAGGGATGTAGATTTTTTTCGTTTTTTACGATTCCGGGATTTTCGGTATCTCGTTATTGCAATCACGAAATAAAGGGATTAGTCACGGGATTTAGAAATGCATTTTTTTGCAAAAACTTAACTCGAAAAAGTTGCATCTAAAGTATATTAATTGGGCCGTGTGGAGTTGCCTGATCTCACATTGGGCGCGTCCCAGGTGGTGGATAGGGAAGCCCTGGCATCATAATAGTGGGGTTAGGTTCCCATAGCTTGGTTAGGTTTCAACACACGTGTGATGACTCAAAGTTGGCATAGAATGAAGGTGCCATCCGCGAACCAAACTGGCTAGGAAGGAATCCCGAACAAAAACCGAAAAGGTAATGAAAAACGATGTATTAATTACTCCAGGTGGAACCCACACAAGTGACAATCTACTCGCTTCGGCGGCAGGGGCATGGATGCCCCAACCATTACCCAAGTCTCTCAGCTCTATGAGCGAGAGCGCATCCTGGAGGAGACGGGAGTTGTTATCCCAATGTCCTCTTCTTCAGAGACGGAAAAACGTTTCCCGGTTTCGGAAGGTCTGAGTTGTGAGGCTGCTTCGGTGGCGGCACGACCTCCCAAAAAAGCCGGGATATCGAGGAGCGTGGCAAGAAGGGAAAGGAGAAAGGGGCGAGCAAGGCTCATGTGGGAGAAATCCTCATACGGCTCTGTCGGCCCTTCTGCGACTGTCCTCCAAAAGGCCTCGATCGACGGAAGTCACACCAACAAAAGCCAACGGGTCCTCGGTGGGAACTGGCGCTCCCAAATTGTCTCGATCTAGACGTAAGCGGAGGAAGACGATGGCTGAAAGCAGCACACCTCCCAGCACATTTCGATGCGGTACTAATGGTGTCAGGACTGTGTCCCAATACGATCAGTGGCATCATCCAAAAAGGCTTAGGCGAGCTTAACTCTTGGGCCAGAGGCTGTGGTCTATGTTTAAACGTGCGTAAAACAGAACTTGTGGTCTTCACCACCAGATATAAGGTACCAACTTTTACCCCACCAAATATTAAAGAACAAATTCTTTCACTTTCACTCAGCGCAAAATACTTAGTGGTAAATCGAGGAACGGGTAAGGAAGGCCGAAATTGCTTTATATGCCTGTAAACGTATGCTTGGAAGAAGATGGGTCTTCAACCCAAGCCTGCATTATGGTTGTTAAAGGCGGTTATACGACCAATTTTAGCGTATGGTAAGTTCTTTGTGGAAAGCTGTGAGGAGAGAGTGAGAGTGCAATACCAAATTACTCGGCAGAATTCAAAGATCAGCCTGTGCTATATCGGTCGGTGCAATCGGACCTTGTCCTAGGGCGGCTCTCAATGCACTGACACATTATTCCGGTAGCTTTGCATATGTATTAAGAAGACGGCAACCATGAGTGCATTTAGGTTGAATGAAGCGGGTCGCTGGAAAGGAAAAACTTATGGTCATGCTAGTCTATTATTGCGACAAACTCAGTTAATCTCGGTGAGAACTGACTACATCGTCCCGACGGAAACATTCAATAAGAATTTTGCCACTCTCTTTCCATCTAAGGAGGAATGGTATAAGGGATTCTCACTAAACAACTTCGACACCACAGTCTATACAGATGTCTCTAAAATGGATTGTGGTGTTGGAGCTGGTGTATATTCTCATAGACTTAGAATTGAAAAATATGTGCGTCTCTCTAATGCCTGCAGTGTCTTCTAGGCCGAAGTACTTGCAATTGGGGAAGCTTGTAAGCTACTAATCGCAAATCCCTCTTTTAAGAGCAATATCGCTATTCTTTCGGATAGGCAAGTTGTAAACCAGGCACTGGATTCGGCTACAACAACCTCTAAATTGTTGAAAAAAATCAGAAATAGCCTTACCACCTTGAGTGTAAATCATAACTTTGCCTTAATCTGGGTACCGGGACATCGGAACATTGAAGGTAACGAAAAAATAGATAAACTGGCAAGATCTGGGGGATCTGCATTGAAACCGCTCTTGCAAAATCGGTGTTCACACCATTGGGTCCAAGCAAGAGTACAATTTCCCTAAAATACCTCCGAATCGCGGATTGTAGATGGAGAGACCAGACGAAAAGCAAAACTAGAGACAGAAAGTTATGGCCCACCAACAACTTCAAGCAATCGTCGACAAACGACGGGACACCTGGATATTAAAGGTAGTCTGGGTTTTGGTCTATCGGCGAACAAGCACCCAACTGGGGCATCCCTCACAGTTGTAAGCAACCGGAGAAAAAGAAAACAATCTTCCATTTCCTCTGTGAATGCCCTGCCCTATGGAAAGACAGAATGTTAACCCTGGGCCAACCGCTGTTCGAGAGTCTCGAACAACTGTCTGGCTTAGACGTCACCAAACTAATAAAGTTAGATTGAATAAGATTATAATTATTCCTCAAACTAATTTCCACTTACAAGAATACAAATATTATTTAAAAAATCTACAATGGGATGCTATTAAAAACCTGGAAAACTCGTTTCATAAATAAATTACAATTACCACCCAACTTTTTACATTTTCTTGGATTGCTGTTTTCTCAGAGTTTGCTAAAGAGTTAGCCACAATATTGACTTTTTTTGCAATAAAAGGTAATTAAGAAGAAGAATTTGTAAAGAATTACAAATCCCGAAAATACCAGGATTATTTACCAACAAAAAAAAAACCCGTCCCTAATACCCAAGAAATGCATGCATTTATATGCGAATATACGCATATGTCGAGAGTTTTAAAAAACAAGTAAAGAAGTGTCAAAGTTAAAGCGCAGCTATTATTTATATACCCGGCGCATGTTTCGGTCAGGCAAATTTATGACTTTAAGATTTTTCGAAACAAAGCTGCATTTCAAAACCAGTACCTCTATTAAACTTTTCTTTAAGAAAGATGGGCGTGCAGAAATCTAATTTCATTAGTGCTTAATTTAAAATAAAACCAAATGCAATGCTGGCATGAATTTTGAGATACTGGATTTTGAATTAGATGTGGCTCGTGGGTAGCCTCATGCCTTCCTTTCCGAAATTCTTATGAAACGGCCTCTTTGCATCACCTCCACCTACTAATTTTATGTAATTTTTGTTCATTTGACTAAGATTCGTTCATAAGAAGTTTCGAAAGAGTTCGTTCTTATTGTCCGATTTCGCCGATTTTCAGTATTGTCTGTACTTCTTCTTCTTAATTGGCGCTATAACCGCTTACGGGATTTTGGCCGAGTTTAACAAAGCGCGCCAGTCGTTTCTTTCTCCTGCTAACCGGCGCCAGTTGGGCACACCAAGTGAAGCCAAGTCCTTCTCCACCTGATCTTTCCAACGCAGAGGAGGCCGCCCTCTTCCTCTGCTACCACCAGCTGGTACCGGCGGGTACCGCATCAAATACTTTCAGAGCCGGAGCGTTTATATCCATTCGGACAACATGACCCAGCCAACGTAGCAACTGGATCTATATTCGCTGCGCTATGTCTATGTCGTCGTAAAGCTCATACAGCTCATCGTTCCATCGCCTGCGATATTCGCCGTTGCCAACATGCAAAGGTCCAAAAATCTTATGCAGAATCTTTCTCTCGAACACTCCAAGCGTCGCTTCATCGGATGTTGTCATCGTCCACGCTTCTGCGCCATACGTTAGGACGGGCATGATGAGAGCCTTGTAGAGTGTTAGTTCAGTTCGTCGAGAGAGGAAATTACTGCTTAGTTGCCTACTTAGTCCAAAGTAGCACTTGTTGGCAAAAGAGATTCTACGTTGGATTTCCCGGCTGACATTGTCATCGGTGTTAATGTTGCGGCTCGTACGATGCTCTCTCGCTTTTTTATTACCAGCAAAAAAAAATTTTTTTGATATTTTCTTATTAATCAAAATTCTTTGGGCGTGTACTGCAATAACCGTTCTTATCTATCAACGCTTCATCTCCACAGAGCGCATTGAACTCCTGGTCATTGAATCCGAGACAGCCGACCAAATGGAAATCGCGAACAATCTCTCCTTTCTGCGACGGTCGCCAGAATTTAGATGCATATCAGCAGCCTTTATGTGAACTACTCTGGACTATCCACTAATGTGCATGGGTGTAAAAGAAGTTGTTGGTCATTACAATGTAGCCGTCATTGGTGATGGGCAAGAGACACAATAAAAAACGCTACAATGGTTGTGTTGAAAGGAACAATAAAATATGTCGTCCACGCGCCTTTTAAAGCCGCACAAAGGTAGTTTATGTAGAAGAATTTGAGCAAACAATGAATAATCAAATGTACTTAAAAGCAAACAAATAGTAAATACAACTAAAATAGTTAATGAGCACAAACGAATGCGATACAGTGGCCATTGTCTGTTTGGAATCAAGACTCAAAAAATCAGGGTCTCGCCTTCTATGGTAGGTGAGGTGTAAAGTCATTGAGTACTTTGAACCTATTTATATTTATAATTGAAATTATATTCAAAGTCGAAGACTTTTATAATAACCTGAAAGGGCAAATGACGTAGGCCTACACGAATTACTACATAGTTCATATGTATTTGTATAGGAATTAAATTCCAACATTGTGATCCTTGCGAGAAATAGGGAGGCTCTTCAGAACGTTTTCATGCGCTTAGTGCAAGCTACAAGACCAGCGAGCCTCAATATGAATGAAGAAAAAAGAAAAGAAGAAGTACATGACACGATCCTTTCATGATAGTCGCATCAGAATCGGAAGCTATATTTTTTGGAGCTCATGCAAGAGTTTAATTACTTAGACGTAGTACTCAGCGTAAATAAAGACCCGTCCTTATCACTAGAAGACCGTATTTAGACAGCTAACAGATCATACTTTGGCCATATCAAACTTATGAAGTCTTCATTGATATCGAAGAAACAAAAACTCCAGATGTACAAAACTATGACATAATAAGACCGGTTCTCACCTACGGCTGTGAAACATGGGCCTTAATGACGTGAACTTACTGATGCAATTTTAAAGACAAATTCTTAGAAGAATACTCGGTCCTATACGATTAGAAGTCGATACATACAGTATACGGTATAACCACGAGCTTTGTATTTTAATGGCGGAAGGAAATGTAACGCGGTTTATAAAGTCGCAAAGATTACGGTGGTATGGACACGTTTTAGCAATGAGCAGCGATGGAACGACCAAAAAAGTCTTTGAAGCAAACCCTGAAGGGGCACCTAGGAGTGACCGGCCAAGGAAAGGTTGGCTGCAAGACGTAGAAGATGATATACGAAGGATGAGAATATCACAACATAGAGCGAAAGCGGACTGCCGAGAAGAATGGAGACGTATTGTAGAGGTGGCAATGGTCCACTCCGGACTGTAATGCCGAGATGATGATGATGGGTTTCAAGCGGAGGTGATGCTATTTAAGAAGCAATGAACTTTGTTGCGGAAAACAGGTGGGGAGGCAGATCTGTAGATGTCTGCAGCGACAGCAAAGCTACGCTCATGGCCTTAGACAGCCCTTCAACCACTTTAAAGGTAGTTAAGTCCTGTAAAACCAGGTAGATATAATATTCCGATGGTAACATGGGTCCGGGGACACGTGGATAGCATGGGTAGCGAGATCTCTGACTCTCTGGCTTAACTTCGGAGCCCGTTCTGCCACTCCCTTCTGCAGCCTTCAAAGCCACGGTTAGCAAATGGGTTACTACAACCCACACGTGAGCTTGGCGGGCTGAGAGAGGGTGCAGGTGAACAAAACTGATGTTATCTTTCATGCCAGACCGGCTGTCGCAGATCCTGCTGTCATTAAACAGAAGGGTCTGAGGGCAGCTAGTTAGACTGATGTAGGACTACTTTCTACAGGTGAAACACATGGAAAAGAGAGCATCTCACACAGCGCACTTTGCACAAAATATGGAGAGGAGGATGAGACGGGGGACCACTTTCTATGCTTCTGCCCGGCCTTCGCTCGAATCAAGCTTGAGGTCTTTGGCACTGATGTGTTAGTAAGCGACCACTTTGGCTCCTTGGTACCACAAGATCCGAGTGCAGTACAATGGACTTAATATGTCTGAGTGCTGTACTTGTCCGAAAAAAAATAAATACAAATAGGGGAAAAATGCAAATCCAGCAGGTAGAAAAACACACAAAACCATCAGAGTAAAAAACTAACAAAAGTCAACAAGAATTTTGAGCTCTTCCTGGCTGTAAGATTTATGGGCGGCCATGCCAGCAAATCGTACAGGTTTCGCATCCAAGACCATTTGGGCCTACTTCTACAACATGAGCCTTGTGGATTCCAGTCTAAGGACACTTTGCTGATGTCAGTCGCAAATTTTCACATAGTATGACCTTGCTTGACGAACTCATCATTTGAGACCCAGTTATGCGGTCACCATATGCGTAGGATGGCTTTATTGTAACGATTTTTGAAGGTCTGAAGCTCTTTTGTAGTTGCAACGGCCGCAGATTTTGTTTCACAGCCTGATTCTACTGAATTCACGTTGGAATTAAAAAACTTTAGCTTTACTTTCATGGGAAACTGTTTGGAATGCAAAATACCTTTGAGTGAGAAAATGCCTTTAAGTCGGAAACTCTTTCTTTTCGTGGAATCCAAGTTGCAGGCTAGCGGTCGAGTCACAGGTGGTGAATGATAAATGAACGCTTGATATAGACGTTATCTGCGAATGAGGTAGCAATAACAAATAAGCAGTCTCGGACAAGCAGCGGATGTTGTATTAGTCCATAGTGGAGATGAGCAGTGAGATCTGTGCTCTTCTGGTTAAATTCAGCTTTCAAATAAGCATCAGAACACCCAGACGCAAACTCCGCAGCATCTTTTCCATAGTGGGCGCCCGCAAACAGCGTCTAACTTGTAGCAAGCAGATGAACTGAAAATGCTAAACCCTCCAGTTAAATCAAAGATGGCAGCCCCATCGGATGGACTAGTACCCTAAGCTAACAACTGGCGCTCCTGCAATACAATTGTTCCTGAAACTAAAAGGAATAATAGAAAATGGAACTGATCTTTAACTAAAAAGTTTGCAACTGCGATTAATATGGCCTTTGTTACAGAATAAACTGTGTTTTTATAAAAAAGTAAACGAAATGAAAACGAAAATATATAAATATCAAAACAGGTAAAACTATTGAGCTGCTATAGTTTTTTCGGGCGCTTAAATACGGTTGAAAAATCATATTTTATGTTAAATTACCAAAAACAAATCCAAAAAATACGATGCATAATATTTTGGACAAATTAACCCTCCGAGTCAAAAAAGCAGCTGATTGGCTACTCACATGCATACTAACAGGCAAGAAAGTAGATATTTACTCAGACAGCTAATTATGGCCCTCGGGTCAATGATGGTGTATACGAAACTGATCAGAAATGCTTGCACTTTCGATTGCATCCGAATTTTTTGATATAAGGTTCATCTTGGTTCCTGGTCAGAGCGACATTGCGGGAAACTGTGAGCTGGCCAGACAAGGGACATGTGAGATGATTTCCTCGAGAAGGGAGAGAATTGGGATCGCCTTGACTACCTGCGGTCTGCTCCAGGAAAGATGGGCTTGGCACCAACTCAGCGAGCGCTGGGCAAGTACACAAACCTGTAAGATCACGAAATCCTTCTTGCCACTTGTGGATCGGGGGCACTCGAGCGAGCTTCTAAGGTTGACAAAATCTCAGCTCTCGAACTTAGTGGATTGAATCACAGGATACTATTCGTGACGTATGCATGCTGTGAGACTTGGAATTACCTTAAGCCCTTTTTGCGTCGGATGTATGGTGGATGTGGTGGAATTATCTCAGCACCTTCTCTTTAGCTGCCCTGCTCTCGCGGGCTAAGATTTAGTCATCTTGCCACGCCTGCTGATATAATATGTAGGCCTTGACATTAAAAATGTGATGAACCGCATGAGCAGCATACAGTGGTTGACCCAACTGCGCACAGTCGTCGTTCATAATCCACGCGCACTAAGCCCATACTCCTAACCACCCCACCCCCACTTCCGTCCGCCCTCTCCTTTCATCGGTCTTCCTCCAAATTACTTCCTTCACAATGGTATCACAAAGGACGAATTCATTTTCTTCGTCTAACCATTCTAACCTAACCTAACCCTCTGAAATTTCCAAAAAACCAAAAAAAAAAAAAAACCACGAGAAAAATAATAAATATAGCTTTTATTTAAGTTTTTTGAGTGCTGAAGTCGTCTATGTGTTAACTTTCAGCGGAGAATATTAGATCCGCCTTATGGAATTTGTTAGTTCTTATCACATATTTGGACTAAGGAAACCTTCTTTTTCCTTCTATTTCAAACTGCTCCATTACTTGTAAAAAAACTGCAAATATCATTCATTTTGCTAAAATTTACAAGAAGTTAGGGAGCTGAATGAAGCTGAAAAAGTACGCCTGCAAACGAACTGTTCACTCCGATTGACTTGTACGTAATCGCGGAAACCAATAGAATATAGTCTCTGACTACTAACTGCAGGGTCTTCAAAGCGCTCTGGTCAAAACTGAATCTTAAAAGAACAAAATGTATGCTTGGATTCAACAGATCAACTACCAGCGTCCTCACAGGTGTTATAAAAGGTCACTACACTATTGGCACTCCAGCCAGTAGAATGGGTGTACCTCTCAATGACTTCTGCAGGAGTTGTGCAGATTTAGAAGAAATTGGGTCGGCACAAAACCTCTTCTGTGAATGTCCTGCACTTCAAAGAAGCCGTGACAAATATCTTTTGCGATTATTTCTTTGTAGACCTGAGATATTAGCAAAATGCCTCACTGAAGGGACTAGTTATCTTCTTAAAAAGAACTAAGTGGTTTAAGCAAAGTGGCTTAAGCAACTTAGTTAGAGGCTGGAAATCAAATGCAATTATCACAATGGATCACCTAGTGTCTTATTTTAGGCAAGCAACCTGACTAACCTACCCTAGGAAGCTAAATACGGCCCGCATCGAACTTTAAATACCCATGCAAACTTTAGTAGAATTTAATTTGAATTGGCTGCTAATTTTTGGAATAAAACAACCTAGTAGCCTAAGAAAGTTATGAATTATAGCAGCAGGCAGACGGGTGGAGGTTTAGTTTCAAGATATTTACTCCGATCTCAATAACATTTATGTAGGATCAAAATAAGGTGGGGAGCTATAACTGCACTAAATTTGGGCGAGTTTCATCAAGTTGTTATTAAGATGCACGTATTTGCATAAAAGTAGGCACGGCGTCGGCCATTTTTTTTAATTTTATGTGCATCGCATTTATTTACTATATTTTTTATTCATTATTTTCAGTACCGAATTTTAGTAATTTTGGTTAGCTGAAAACAGCTAAACCAGTTTTTTTTTATTAAAAATTATCATTATATGTAAGGTGGTGTGGCTTTTGGCCGATGTGTCCATATAGAATTACCTAAGAAAAAGGGAATATAAGTACCAAGCCTCACTGAAAAACATAAATTTTTCCCCGAGTTATCATGGGCACGGACGGAGGAACAGACATAGATAAACCGGCACTCCTCGTGACTCTGAGCGTTCAGATATATATATACATATATCTATGTATGCCTATATACAAGTATCAACATCTCGATTTTTTACCCTATTACACTCAGCTGTTAGGGGACAAAATGATTGTACCTTTAGCACGAATGTGCAGACATAAGAAAGAAGTGCAAATGCAAAATCAAATTTTTTCTTGAATTAACATTCGCCAATTCTGTTCCCATCAATCAAGCCAAAAAAAAAAACAACAAAAGCAATACACTAAGCTGCTTAACCGATGTCGGGCAAAAAATATGTACGTGAGAGAATTTTTTGCTCACTCTCGGTTTACCGAAATGTTCGGGATCAAAACTAATGCAATAATAAAAAAAAAATGTTGCCTGTCAATTCTGTTAAAATGAGCAGAGAGCGTTTTGTTATATATTTATTTTATTTGACTGCGGACACCAATTTTTTTTTTTTGCATAACAGGAAACTGCTGTAGTTGATATTTTTCCACTGCATCAGACTGGGAAAGTTTTATTAACATTTCAATATTCTCGCTGACAGTTGCGTGTCATAGTTTCCTAGTGCAGAAAAACCGTTACCTTTCAGTATAGTTTACAGCAAACAAAACTTAAAAAAATTCTGTCATTTTCACCCAACTTTGCTGCAGAATATAGTTTGAAAAGCCGTGAATAAACAACAAGTCCGTGATGTGATTCACTTGGATGCAGTGAATGTGAAAATTAAAATTTAATTATCTTAAGCTGAATGAAAAACTTTTACTGTACTGAAACTGATTTTCGGCGCTTATAAATTGCCAGCCAAAGTGCCGCGAAAATGTGGCAGATATTGAAAAAGTATGCCAGTTTATGTAACTCCGTGCACATTAGGGGTGTACTTGTCGGCATTTGCTGCTCAATCTTAGTAGCAGATTTTAGTACTTGTGGGAAAGGGTCCCTGCGGTCACACTTTCCACTATCAGCTCAGCAGCTGAATTAGCTGAATTTCTATGCTCTTTAAAGGCTAGCAAAAGGTATTTTTATTTTGCATATATATATTTGCATAAGCATCATACAATTTAATAAAAACATCTGCGGCTGCAATATTTTTACAAGCGTTAATGAACTAGTTTTTAATAAACACTGAAAATTCTATTTCAATTTGTGGCGAAAATCAATCATTTTTGATGAGTTGAAGGCCTAAGTAATAGTTGATTGATAAACATTTTTAAAATAAAGGTTCTTTCAAATAAAACATGTAACAATGTAGATTATTTGTCGTAGACTATTTCAGGTTTCATTATTTCTGTCCAAAAGATGGACTTATGTGAAAAATTACATGATTTAAATGTCCACCATGGGCACATCTACAAGTAAGATCCGCCAAACAGTCGATCCAGGAATGCCTAATTGTTGAGCAGGTCGCTCAACTCTGCGCTAGATCAGCAATATTCTTAACTAATTGCAAATTTTTGGTCTGCCAGTCCTTCTTTTGCCCTTAACAGAAACAATTTTTTCAAATATTTTTCACCAACCTTTGAATTGTCGACACATTCGGACAATATTTCCACCAAAAAACCCTGCTTGAGATATGTTAAGGTCGACCACTTTCGTAAAAAGTTTCAATAATTTTAACGCGTTCTTCTATCGTGTAAAATTGCACATCTGTCTACCTGAAGAAGGCCAAAGATGGCATAACAAAGGAACCATCTAGGAATAATTAAAGAGCCAATGAAGTGATTATCAAATCTAGTTTAAGTCATAATTTCGCTGCATTGAAGAATTTTTAAACTTTTTTCATAATCAACTTTTTTTTTTTGGAAAGAGCTCATCACAGTTATGTACATCGATTCCCTACAATGAAATAGATACAATCTTTTTCCTCCTCCTACTTATTCTAAAATTTTAGTAAATTTTAGTAATTCTAAAATTAAAGTAATGAAAAAATCCCTAACAAAAAAAATAAATCTAGTCCATACAGGGTTTGATTGAAAAGTAATGAGCCTTCCCGCGCGGACCGTCTGCCAAGCGATCAACCGAATCGATCGGTGAGGGAAAATGATCGTTGGACCTTCCCCTTCCACTAGAAACCGGTCCCAGTTCGCTGGCAACAGCGGTACAGTCAACATCGCTCCGCCCGTGAAAGCTGTTTTAAAAGTGTGTTAGGATTTTGCAGTGGCGAAAATGCAGCGATCGTTAGAGCAACGTTACTCGATCAATCTTTTTCGACTCTCCAGGCATCGTCCACAAAGAGTTTGTACGATTTCGGCACTGTAAACGCGGCATTTTACAAAGACGTGCTCCTTCGCCTGAAAAACCGCGTCGCCCGGGCTTGGCCCGATCTCGTCAACAATTAGACCCTTCATCACGACAATGCGCCGGCACACACCGCCTTCCTCTGCACCTCTGCATTGGCCAAGATGGAGGTTCCGGTGCTTCCCCACTCTCCCTACAGCCCAGACCTGTCCCCTCCGGACTTCTTCTTGTTCCCACGCCTGAAAAGAAAGCTGAAGCGGAGGCGTTTCGACTCCATTAAGGCGATGCAAAAAACTGTGACAGCCGAATTGAATGCGATTCCGGCGGATGAGTTTAAAAAATGTTTCCTGCAGTGGAAGGACCGCTACCAGCGGTGTATTGACGTTCAAGGGTCCTATTTTGCAGAATATTTGTTGTACAAGACAAAAGGTTTAATAAAACTGCTTAAAAAAAATAAGGCTTATTACTTTTCAATCAAACCCTGTAGATATGGAGATCAGTAATTTGTTTTATATAACATTGGTTTGTATGATATTCTTTGAGACGCTGCTTATCTTTTGGAAGGCACAAGTGTATTTTGCATTATTGACCTCGGGCTCTTGATCGATTTTCACATTTACTTTACAAACTCTGGACGATGGTCATATCTATCTAACCGTGTGTTATCTGGACCATTGTGTAGGCGATATTTTATTCTTTGAACGGTGATACTTCTAAACCAGGACTTCGCAAATCTTCATTTTGAAATGAAGAAACTTTTTATCTTAGTTCTTATAACTCGGAAGGTGTTTGTATCTTTTCTATATTCCATCCAGCTTTATCATTCATATATTGCCAAATCAAGAAACTTTGGGAGAACTTTGTCCAGCCATTTTCTGTTTTTTTTTTTTATTTATTTTAAAACAATAATAGTATTCCGCAATTATATAATTGAGCAGCAGCGCGATTTGGATCTGCCAACCGTCATTTAGGATTTCCCACCCAACGGTTTACTTCGCGGATTTTAACAAATTGGTGCATACCGCGTTCTGTTATAATTTCTGCAAAATAAAGATGACTTCCTTTAGGTAGACATTTATATAACTTTTCTATTTTTTGCCGTTCTTTATTAAACTCCAATCTCAACTTTCGACCGTTCTTTATTAAACTCCAATCTCAACTTTCGACCGTTCTTTATTAAACTCCAATCTCAACTAAAAACTATATTCTTACAATCTACCCTAAATCCCCACTTGCGGTGTAGCTATTGAGTTTGTGTTGGTGTAGTTGCGCCGGCAGCTTTGTTTGTATGTTGGTACGAATGCATTCTCAGCTGCATTCCTCAAGCTGCCAAAAGTCACGTACGTAAATTGATGATCAGCTTGACCGCTGTAAGATTTGTTTATTTGCAAAATCCAAAAGACGGGCAGGCGTAGGAGTAAGCTGTGCGATCTAATTACGAACAGCCAGTAGCGTGGGAGTGATTCAAGGGAATCATCAAATCTCTGTTTTAGCTTTGCAAGTGTGCAATGCGCTAACTTCTCCCCCTCTTAAGACGAGCCGTCCTCGACTCGTGCCAAAATTTCCTCTACTGCCCTCTGAGTTTTTACTTTATTACTTGCTAATTTGTTTCTGCGGTGGATGAAAAAAATTGCTATTGCGATCAATAATAATGGAGGAAAAGAAAAAATCGTCCAGAACAAATTACGATGAACAGATATACCCTCCTTCAATTCGTGAATGCGAGAGATGTTGTCGATATAAATTTGGTGCAAATATGGTAGGGACAAACTCGTATGGTGTTCCAAGTAATTAATGGATACGGTTTTTGGAGGATGTGGTTGGATATAAGTCGGTTCTCTTTTTACCACGTAAGTTGTATCATTTATGGTGATAGAGTCACGAAAAAGAAGCAGATACGTTCCCCTTATTTCCAATTTTCGTTGATCAAATATTGTCGTTGGTTGCACGTTGTTAAGAATAATGATGCCCTCTTCTATTTTTTGAACTGATGGTATGTGATATGCCGATTCTGATGAACAATTAGCTGTGTTATTATTTAGCATCTGACCCAAGCAATCTGAGTGAGCCGGTTTGCACACTTTAGCTACCAGAGTGTCATTGCAGTTCTCGAGTGGTTGAAACGTATCGCTACATTTTGCCGCAAGCGTGGTCTCTAGCTTTACGATACTATTATTATGGACTACAGGATAGATTTTTAGGAATTGACAGAAATTTGTAACCTTAG